>NC_137187.1:35575164-40375164 GCF_951804945.1 Podarcis cretensis
CATCTGAGGCTAGAAGTGCCCTTTCCCAACTGCAGCTAGTTCAGCAGCTATGGTCGTTTCTGGACCAGGAAAGCGCTGCCACAGTAGTTCATGCATTTGTTAGTTCAAGACTGGATTAATGCAATGCGCTCTAAGTGAAGCTTCTCTCATGCTTGATCCAGAAGCTGCAGTTAGTGCAGAATGCTGCAACATAAGGTCATGTAAAACACCTGTGCTCAGAGGTCTGCACTGGTTGCCTACTCACTACCAGACCAAGTTCAAGGTGTTGCTATTAGTATAGAAAGCCTTTAATAAGTTGGGACTAGTCTGCCTACAAGATCACCTTGCCCCATGTGCCCACTTCAATTGGCGAAATTGGCACTACTACAGGTGCCACATAATACCTCTTCTGCATCTGTAAGAAGTTGATCATTTAGTATGGCACCACCTACACTTTGGAACGCCTTGCCTACTGATATGAAGCAGGTGCCTTTTACTGTAGTCTTTTCGGCGCCTGCTAAAAACATTCTTGTTCAGACAAGGCTACCCAGATGTTTAGAAAGTTCAGGTTATGTTAAAGTATGGTTGTGAATTTTTCTTGATTTTATTGTGTTACCTTTCTGTACCTTTCTGCTTCGAGGGTTTTTTAAAGATATAATCAAGCAGTGTATAAACTTTATGAAATAAATAAAATAATATTCCAAGAGCCTATTCCTCTCACCTTCATTAACCTTTCCAGTCTACCCTTTCCTATACTTTCTCAGAAGCAGCAGAAGGCAAAACAGAGATCAGTGAAAGGGCTTTCTCTGCAATAGCAGTGTCTCTTTCACCATCCCAAGAAAGACTCGCCTAGCACTGACTTCGTTATCTATCCAGTGCCAGGCTTTTCAGATGTTTGTCTGAAAACTATATAAACTTAGAGCCAATAGGGTAAAAACAGTGTTCTGTCATTTTGCATTTTTAAACATCAATGCCTTTTTATTATTTTGTTTGCCATACTAAAAATCCTCGGGGTTGAAAGAAAATATAAAAATGCAATAAGTTAGTTCACCTCAGTTTGAAGTAGATTTTTAGGACTGAAGAATTCTTTTTGATACATAAAAGTGGAAGCACTTTAATTTATTGCAATGGGGTATGTTCTCAGTGAAAGGAAGCTTCAACATATGATTATTTTAACTGGGCAGTCCCAGTGTTAAAATGCAACAGAGGCATTCAACACTTGAGGCTGTTCATCTCAAAGCTCACCTTGCACAGATTCTCATCCAGAGGCTGAGAAGTGACACACAAACTTCCCCATACTCTCTTACCTGATGTGTGCACAGAAACAGCACAAGCTACCAGAGAATAGCTGGTATTAAGCAGCACCACTTGGTCCTTCTTAAGCTGGAATGCTGGCTGGAATGTGGGGAAAGGGTACACCACCTGGTACTTGGTGTGCAGCATGAACCCATGCTGCAAACATTTGGCGTTTGGATCACCTAAGGAGCATGTACAAAGGATCATCAGCACCAACTTAGGGGAAAAGTAAATAGTTGTTTTCTGAATTTCTAGAGAAGAACAATTGGCACCTCTTCAGAAAGAATATGAAACTATAACCTGAGCCTTGGAATTGGGATGGCTCTAAAACTAAACAAGTTCTTTATGGCTATGAACAAAAGTTCAATGGCCATAAATTTTCAATGTTTCACATTGATTATTGGTTTCATAAAAAGGAACTTTTGGCGACTGCTACATTTTAATAACTGGAAATGCATGTAATATGAAAATATTTTAGCAAAATTACACTGAGCATAAGTATTCTTTCTAATGATGTGAATCCTGTCATTTCCCCACATTGGATTACAGGTGCAATTATTACTGCTTTAGCTATCAGTCCTTCCAAGTTTATTAATTTAGGGCACTTTGCCAGCAATAGGCCACTCACCTGGATGTGCAATGGCCATGTCCCTGCAGCTGGGACAGTGCACAAGAGGAGGCATAGCAACTGTACTAATGTAGATATCACGATGGTTTTCATCACTCATCATCATGTTCATGAACAGGCCATTGGCTGAACGGGTACTACCAGGAGAGAAGGGGCAATTTTCAGAGGAGGAAATTCATGTATCCATCCATCCATCCATCCTTTGTTCAAGCTCTGAAGTGACCACTCTGAATGACAGCAGTGCCCCAGCATCACAACCAGGAGACTTTCCCTGCTCTGTCTGAGATTTTCAGGGATTGCGCCAGCAGCTTTTTACATGAAAAGTGTGTGCTCCACCACTAAGCTATGATCCTTCTCCATAGTCACACTAACCCATTCAACAGCAAAGGAACACCCTGTTAAACTGAATTCTTGCTAGCATCTGTTTTGTCTGGAAGAGACCCTTGATTCAGAAAAGGTAATAATGTATTGACACAACTGACACAACCCTTTTGCTTGATTCAATTAATCAAAGTAAGGGGGCCATGTCAGTTAAATAATTTGTAAAGACACCAATACCTTTCCTGATTTTTAGCATTCCTTAAAAGGCAGAATACAATAAGCAGTAATCCAGAATGCCTCAAGCAAGTATAATGAGTTCCTGATTCTCATGGAAATGTGGGAAGTTCAACTGGCAGATATCACACTCAATCTCAAAAGCAAATTTCATTGAAAGAAACATACTTGAAACCAAAAACGATGACCTTGGAGGAGTCACTGGGCCATTCACATACAGTCAAGTAGAGGTCACTGTAGATTTCTTCATCTTGGAACAATCGAACCTGACGTACCTGAAGGAGCAGCAGGACACTTGGTAAAACTTCAGAAACCCCACCTGGGCCTCAGAAAAGAGACTTAGCAATAGATGACCCCACGAAAAAAGGAGGATACACTTAAAACCTGTATCCAACAAATTAGTCCCATTAGTACCCAACCAATTAATGGTTTGGAGCTGTACAGTATTAATTCACAGAGGAAGCAGTAAGCACCTTCTGTGATTAAACCTTAGTAGAAAAGGGTTTTCTAGATTTGTGAAGATTGCTATTTTATATTCATATATAAACATAATTAATCCAGACTCAACATTGATTGACGCAGCTCACCAGCCTTGCCAAATTTGGCGCATTTCATAAGAACATAAGAGTTCTGCAGAACAGGTGACCAACCACATGCTTTGGAGCAACTCCCATCATCCCTGACCACTGGCCACAGCAATTATAGTCCAAAATACATGGAGGGCACCAGGTTTGGAAGCCTGTTGTAAGCCAGTGCATGACAGGCCCAAGCACAACCCAACGTGAAGCCAGTTAATAATACCCTCTAAAAGTTAAAGTACTGGTTTGCTTTTAGTAGGGGTTTGTCTAAATTTGTAACCCCTAACAATCAGAACCTATTTGTGTACAGCAGTTCACAAATATTAATTCCCTTCAATTCAAAAAGATTCACCTTGGCCTGGTTCACACATCATGTTAAGCCATGGTTGCTTTTAAGCAAACTAAAAACTATGAGTTGCCCCACAGATGATCAGACTCTGGCTTGCTTTGTGAAAACTTGCTTTGTTTCCCACCCCTTTCTACTCTTCAGTGCCTGCTTGATCCCATTAGTACCTTTGTGGTACCCTAGTACTAGCATCACCTCAGGAGGCCACCAGCCTCTTTACCACTGGACACCTAAGTGAACAAGGTGGCAGTGAGATCTACTCAAAAGTTAATCAGCTCATCTCTGTGGCACACAAGCCATACTGGCTTCCCACCCTTACCTGTAAAGAGAGACCTGTCCTCTGAAGCTGATAAGCTCCCTTCATCCTTTCCTTCCATCACTCCGCTGAGAAAGGAATTTCCCCCCAGAAGACTTTAGCCTCCACTTCACCCCACCTCCCCACAAATCTTTGGGTGAAGAGAATTCTTCGGGAAATGTATTATTCTTTGTTTAGTTTAGTTCTTTCAGAAAGCCAACCAGGTAACCTAACTGTCTTTCGCTTTGCACATCAACTGCACTCTTTTCGCCAATGGAGTCGTTTTGATTCATAATCAAATTTATTGATTACAAAATCAGAATAGACAAAAGCAAGCAAACATGCATACAATTCAATACAGAAAGTGTGGAGAGGGGAGTAAACGTAGTGTCAGAATGGGGCATGAGTTCAAAGGTTACTGGTGTTGTGAGCAAAGATGTACAGCAAAAATCAGAATTAGCCTGAATCATGAGGAAAATAAGGGCAATGGTCCCAAATAAACTTAAATTAACATTACTGCAACACCAGGGTCTTCTAGACACATTCATGTTTTCATGCAATTTCTAGGGCAAGATTTAACTAACCCCTTGCAATAGCAGGAGGCAGTACAAGGATTTCTGCTGCTTGAGCCCCTCTCCTCCCCACATGCCATCTACAAATTTCCAGAGGATTGAGGGAACCCCTGGAACAGATTTAGAGGTACGTGGAGAGGAGGAAAGCAGGGGGCAAAGTCCAAATACGTTTTATCCCTAAAATGGTCAAAACAGGCTTCCAAGGGTGTCAAAGAGATGCTCTACCAGCCAGGTAACAAAAAAAATCTATCACCACTGGAAGCTCTGCTAGTCGTGCAGAAGCAATGGTGCCAAAGTAATCAGTTTTATCTGTCTTTGCTGCCACATGAAGAGCATTAATGCACTCTCACTTGTGTTCTGTCAGATTCAGAGATTTACACCAGCTATGCTCTACTGTCATCCTTCCTGAAGCAATAGGAGCATCAGACAGAAAATTCCTCAGAGCATTCAGGAATCCATCAGATTCCATAAGTTTCCACAGACAATCTCAATGCCCTCACCACTAATAGAGTGAAGTAGGTGCATTCAACCCAAAACTAACCAGGATATAACCCATCCATGACAACCAACTCATAATGGAATATTACCAATCTGTTCTGTGGCAAAGACCAGGTCAAGGGTATATCTGGCCTCATGGGCTGGGCTAATGGTGTACTGGGCAAATGATGCAACCCCATGATTGTCCTGGTAATCATAAAGTCCAAGCTAGCCCATGTGAAACAGCCTCAGCATGGGCAATGAAGTCAGCCCAACTCATTAATGCTTCTGGGCTTCTCATAGAACCTGGTTGGCCACTGTGAGAACAGAACACTGAACTGGATGGGCTTTTAGTCTAACCTAGCAGGGCTATTATGCTCTTAAGTATATCTTCACAACTATAATTGGTCTAGGTTGATAAGAGAATACATGTGCCCCAGGAGTGCACAGAGGTTTTGTGATCACCACAAAAAATGGCATCCACTACCCCACAAAAAAGAAACTACGTCCCTTGCCAAAAACAGATTACTAACACTTGTTTTTGTACCTATAAATTATCTGCAAAGTCTGTTAGCCAGATTGATAAACTGCAGCTTTTAGGTGCTTGGGTATCAAGAAGCAATCTGTATACCTGTGATAAGCAAATACTGCAAGTATGTAAGGGCAAATATATTATTCTACATTGGCTTCAACAGATGTGTTAATCCTTCCTAGCAAACTGTCAGACAGGACACAATCACACATGAGAACTAAAGTTCACATGCTTTGCAAATCAGTGAGCACCCAGCTCAGAGGCACCAAGTTGCCCCCAAGATTGGAGGTGTGTGTCATGCGACATCACACACATCTCACGACACTGTGCAGCCTTCTGCAAGGCTGCACCAGCCCTAGCAGCATGGAGGGACTGGGCCCCCTTCAAACAAATATTGAGGGAGCCAAAGACACCTCGCCCCCTAGAATTGGCGCGCCTGACCCAGCTATTTGATGGGATCCAACTTCAAGTATGGCCCAAAGATCATACTTACTACTTCCTGCAGCCAAGGCAAAATACTCTCCCTGAATCCTGATTTCCCACTACCTGAAGTTTTCCAAGTGCCTTCCACAGTGTTCCACCAATAACAAGGCAAGTTGTGCTAATTCCCCAAGCTAATTCCCCTAACTCACAACAAGGGGGAGATCTCAATTCCATACCCATCATATGCAGCTTGAACCATACCATTTTTAGTTTGCTGTGGACATTGAACTCCCACCAATAGAGATGGTAGATATAGAAGGAGAAATCATCATCACCACTGCTGCTGGTGTAGGACAAGACGTATCTCCCACACTTAGAGAAGCCAAGGAAAATGTGCCTGTAAAGAAAAATGCCAAATTAAGACTAACAGGTCCATGTGTAGAATGACCACCCATGCAGCTAAGGAATAGCCAGCACAATGACAGTTCATCACAGAATGAGGGACATAGTCTTACCCTGCACACAAGAAATGTTCATCAACAATGCTCTTCAGAGATACACAAACTCTTGGTGGTAGCTTACGGAAGAGGCGAGGTGAGAGCTGTCCACTGATCTGCAAGGGGTATCAAAGACAGTAAAGAAGGTTCTCTTAAAGATCTCAAGGCCATATCTAATGTACAAAGTACCACAAATGGTCAAAAGGGGGAGTGGGCCCATGGGTGTTAATGGGACTTAATCAGCGGCAGAAGCATCTGGTGCCCTCTATGTGGTCCTGGCAAGTCACTGATTCTTGGCAGAAATCAACTGCAAACCTTACAGCACAGATGAGCCATACCTCTAGTTGCACATGAACATCACTGCCCCACTCAAGAATCAAGATGGCACAAATGAATAGGAATGGGCTTAAAGTGGCCAACTTCTCACTTAGACTCTTTGCTCTGGTGTTAAAGGCACAAGGAGAGATAGCAGGTGCCAACGACCCAATAGCTGGCTTGCACTTAACATTAAACTATGGTTTAGTGTTAAATGCATAAGCTAGAATGAGACTCACACACTCTTCTCTTCCTTCTCTTTAGCAGATGTAAGGAGGACAGAGCTAACACTTTGTTTCATTTCAAAGAACTCTGGGTTACATTATACAGTCGTACCTTGGGCCTTGGATGACGAACGCCTTGTGAGTCGAACGTTTTGGCTCCCAAACACTGCAAACCCGGAAATGAGTATTCCAGTTTGCGAACGTTCTTTGGAACCTGAACATCCGATGCAGCTTCTAAACGTTTTGGAAGTCGAATGGACTTCTGGAACGGATTCCGTTCGACTTCTGAGGTACGACTGTATATGATCCAAAAATTGTGGTTGAAGGAAGCCATCTTTTTATTCATAACCCATGCTTTGAAAATGGCTTGCTTACTTTAGAAATGGGGGTGGGGAACTAAATTGAAGAAAAAGTAATGCGGCTTCACACAGCACAATATGGCTTTACAGAAGACAGCAGCAATAGCAATAGATTACTTTTATAAGTAATTTTACATGCTCACAGAGAATAGGTCTGACCAAATGCTTTTAGTGACAATAAAAAGGAACCTCTGTGTACAGATGTAATATACATCTGATTAACAGGTGCTGAGGAAGACCTCCTGTTGTTACCCATCCTCTATATGCCCTGCCTGCAAGTTTTCCAGGAGCATCTGACTGCTGGATTAGAAGGATTTTGGTTCAATCTAGCAAAGAAATTATGTTCTTTATTAGAAGGCTCCCCAAAAGACTGGCAAAGCAAAGGACAATAAAGCTTTGAAGTACTTCATCCAACAAGCCACAACATAAAAGATTAATAATGAATTATATCTGCAGAAGAGGGAAAATGGCTGGGAACAGATGATCTGTCCTCGGCTGACCACTAACTGTGAATCTGAATGCCACTGGTCTCTGCAACTCACCAAAAATATAAACCCCTCTATGATATTAATTTTACATCCTCCCCAATTTTATGTTCCTTCCATCACAATACTACTTCACATTCTCTCAATATGCTTGCTCTTTCCCTACACATGCGCCTGTAGATTACAACATCTTTGTCTTACCCAGAACTACCCAACCAGTGTTAGAAACTGAGATATGAAAGCTAGGAACTAAAGGGCACCTTAAACCAAGGTTATGGGAGCAACAACAGAATGCCTAGGTGCGCTTTTTTTATAACAAGAATACAAAGCTGAAAATCAATGAACTGCAGCTAAAATATGTTCATTTTCCACATGGTCTAGTCCTTCCTCCGCCCACCCCCCTAATATTCTCAAAAGGGTCTCTTCAGAGAGTAGCTGGAAGTGAGGAGACAAAAACGGTCCTCCTTTCCTTCCACTCTGCAGTTTTAATCTGAAATCTTAGGTGCAGTACTGCGCCCAGAGCTCAGAAGCTGCTCGCGCTAATGAAATTCCCTGTCGCAAAATGCGCCTAGAACAATGGGAGTTTCGAACATTGCACACAACCCAATGAGGTAAATCAGACAGACAGAAGAACGACTAGCCAAAGGTCACATGATTAGCATGATGGTAAAGCAGGCATTTGAACATATGCCTCTCTTGCACTAGCCTAATCCAACACAGCCAGAAATACCTCCATACACCATTCACCTCCACCAAACTATCCACTTTCATAGATAAATAATCTTTTAGCGGAAGAATTCTTAATGCTTTTCATCACACACACAAAACTATTTATTTATTTCAATTATTTATATTCCACCTTACATACAAATTTGTCAAGATGGCTTAAAAGTAACATTAAATTGCATTTTTATAAATGAATGAATAAACACCACAACATAACAAACAATGTATAAAAGTAATCAGGATCCTTCCCACGGGGCAGTTACTGGTAAAAAGGCCCTGAGGGGTAGGGATGGCCAGCTGTGAGGTGCTCCTTGCATGCATCCTCCTCTCTACTGGACTTGCTTCCACTGGAACAGTTGATAGCAGATGGGCCTGTGGAGTGAAGGGCAGTGGGAAGTCCAGCTACAGCAGACTCTGAGGTTTTGGTTTTTGTATTATTATTAGCTGCATGTGTTTCCCACCCTTCCTTAAAGCGACATTCCACCACCATCTTTTACAGACTCTTTGCACACCCCCAACCACAGGCAGCAGCTCATTCCTCACCAGCCTCCCTAGTGTCACACAATCTTCTCCAGCACTTCCATCACAGTCTGCCATTCACTCTCCCAGTACACCTGTTTCTCCTCATGATACACACACCTATACCTACAGTATTAGCAATTCCAGAGGGGTATGTGTATTGTTGAAACAGAAAAGGCTAAAACTTGGTTAGCTTTCAAGCCTAAAACTTGGTTAGCTTTCAAGGATTTCAATACCCAATGCACAACTATGTGCAAGGTGTTTTCACATGGTTATAGCCTACCTTATTCCCATCCCATCTCCATACATTTATCTTACAATTTTTTTAAAAAAATCTAATTTGTATCCCCAAATCCAATTCATACCCTCAAACATGCACACCTTCCCCAATTTACATTGAACAAAGGCCTTCTTGGTGGTGGCTCCTCCCAGATAACTTTGGAACTCCCTCCCTGGAGAAGTGAAGACTGGCTCCATCCTAGTATGTACTCTATGTGTTCTTTTTGTTTTTATGTTATATTTACGATGTTAATCTTGAAAACCATAAAATACGTATTTCATTTTTAAATTGGCTCTCTCCACATTGTTCTTCTGCCAGTAGGTGAAAAGGAAATTATTCCAAAAAGCTTTTTGAGAACTGTCCATTTTTAATGAGGGGGTTGCTGCTGTGATTGTTTTCATCTGTATGTTTAGACTAAATGTGTGTGTGTGTGTGTGTATACACACATATATACTTATAGCTTTTATTCTACTGATGTTTAATTGCTTTTTAATTATTATTCCCTATGTTCTCAGCAGAGTCCCTGTCAAGGAAAAAGGTGGGTGATATATATATATATATATATATATATATATATAAATAGATACATTATAATGGTAATGGTAACAGTAGTAGCAGCAGTAGTCATGCAACTAAAAACATTGCTGTTTAGACAAGTCTACCAGATGAAAGCTGAGGTAATATTAATCTGCTTTAGCATTTTAACTTTTGCATGTTTTAAAGTAGGGTTGTGAGGTCGTCGTCCCCCCGACATTCATGTTTTATCTTCCTATAAACCACTCTGAGGAGTTTTGGGGTTTTTTTGTGGGTGGGGGAGGGGGGGAAGCAATCAACCAAGCGGTGTGTACATTTTATTAAATAAATAAATGAACATGCAGTATAGACATTTCCTGCCTTCGGCGCGGAAGGTCTCGGCCGTGGCACCAACACCGCCATACACACCCGCCCGCCCGCCGCCTTTCTTTCCGCCCCTCCCCGCCCCGCTTAAGATTTCCTCTCCATCCCCCGCGGGGTCTTTTCCCCATCTCGACCCCACCGCTTCCCACACGCCGACCGTCCTCCGCCTTCCACCTCCGGCGCTCAGGGCCAGGCCTCGGCCGCCCCGCCGCTTTCCTCACCTTGACGCGCTCGAGCTGCCTCACCACATGCTCCCGCCTCCCGCCGCGCCCGGACTCCGCCGAGCCCCGCTTGCCTCCTGACGCGCCGCCGCCCCGCTCCGATTTCGAGCTCGGCGCCATTTTCCTCCTCCGCCGCCGCCGCCGCCGCCAGAGCAGCAGCAGCAGCAGAAGCAGCCTCCCCCTCTCCCCCTCCCAACGAGCGTCCCGTTCGGAGCCCCGCCCATCGCCTTCTCCTCATTGGCCAGCCTCGCGCGCGAGGAGTCGCCGCTCACCGCGGCGCTCTGGGATTCTTATGCGCTCCTTTCTCGCTCTCCATTGGCAGCCGCGGCCGCCGATCATCCCCGCTGCCTGCCTCCAAATCCTGCAGCCTCGCGCGCTGAGCTCTCGCCGGCTTGCGATTGGTGGGGCCGCTTTTCAGTCTGGGAAATAGCTTTCAGTTGCCGCCGATGAGAAACAATGCGTGCCTTAATGCCCCGCCTTAACGGGGTTCTCAGTCCCGCCCCCAACGTAGAGGAGGAAGCCGATAGGGCAAAATAAAAACGTGCGTGTTGCCCTGGCAACGAGGCTTCGGCCTGCGGTCCTGTCAAGCGAGGACCACAGGGAGCGAGAGGGAGAAATTTGAGGGAGTGCGAGGGTTGACTGAATTCCCCCCTACCAAGACAAACAAAAACTCCCTGCAAGCAGAAGATGAGCACGCAGGCAATAAAAGTACTCACCCACTCAGCTCTCTAGCTAGCTTTCTGCCTGCAGGGACTTTATAAGTTTGCCAGTTTCTCCTTTTCCCTCTGTTCTGTACCTCCTTTCGTCTGTACAGAAAAATGGGTGATATTATCATTGTGGTAATTATACAGAGTTGTGTGGAAGTTGCCCCAGGACATTTGGCCTTTTGAATAGTTATCTTTTTCCCTCCTAGAAGAAAACAATGCAACACACTTGGTTTTAAAATTTAAAATTAACATATGACTTTTACTTTCTGTACAGTGGTACCTCAGGTTAAGTACTTAATTCATTCCGGAGGTCCGTACTTAACCTGAAACTGTTCTTAACCTGAAGCACCACTTTAGCTAATGGGGCCTCCTGCTTCCGCCATGCCGCCAGAGCACAATTTCTGTTCTCATCCTGAAGCAAAGTTCTTAACCTGAAGCACTTTTCCGGGTTAGCAGAGTCTGTAACCTGAAGCGTATGTAACCTGAGGTACCACTGTACTTGCTCTTGTTACATTGAATGTACAAGACAGGCAGTGTGCATGCACACGAAAGCTCATACCAAGAACTAACTTAGTTGGTCTTTAAGGTGCTACTGGAAGGAAAATTTTTTTTGTTTTGACTATGGCAGACCAACACGGCTACCTATCTGTAACAGGCAATACTTACGTTACTGAAGAATATTTACATGAATTTGTACCTGAGACTGATCAGTATTTACCAACTGGCTCTGAGGCAGACAGCAGCATAGCACTCAACATGCTTGCTGCTCTCACAGTTAAAACTCACACTACAGTTGATAACTAACTGGGGTGGGGGGGACTGCCTAAGGCAGGGGTCAGCAAACTTTTTCAGCAGGGGGGCCGGTCCACTGTCCCTCAGACCTTGGGGGGGGGGTCTGGACTATATTGGGGGGGGGGATTTGAACGAATTCCTATGCCCCACAAATAACCCAGAGATGCATTTTAAATAAAAGGGCACATTCTACTCGCGTAAAAACACCAGGCAGGCCCCACAAATAACCCAGAGATGCATTTCAAATAAAAGGGCACATACTACTCATGTAAAAACATGCTGATTCCCGCACCGTCCACGGGCTGGATTGAGAAAGTGATTGGGCCAGATCTGGCCCCCAGGCCTTACCTTAGTTTGCCTACCCCTGGCCTAAGGCATATGGCATTACAATATTCTATGCTACAGCATTAACCCTTTGGGATGCACCATTCCCAAAATCATTTCAGTGCTATCATCAAGTAGTATGTTGATCTAGGATTCCACAAGGCTACACACTTTCTGCCAGAGGCGTAGCCAGTGGGGGGCAGGGGGCAGCTGTCCCCCGAACTCAATACAAATCAATACGAATATGAGGTTCTGCCTCTGCAACAAAAATCCTGGCTATGCCCGTGCTTTCTGTTTCATTTTTGTTGCTGTTTAGATTTGTACTCATTCTGAACCTAAGAGAGCAAGGTGACTCACAGTACTTATGCTATATAAGTCTTATTTCTCCCTCCTAAATATCCACAATCTAAATTGCATTCATTCTGTTTTCCTCAAAAGCTCTCTTAGCCACAATATTAGAAGTTCAGCCAGAATGTGTACTTCAGATGAAGAAAAGTACTTCCAGGGCCAAGAAGACTGCTTGAGACATACCAATTTTGGCAGCACAAGTTTGATGAGGTAGAGGAGTAGATAGATACACTTGTACGGTAAGTTGGGTTTTGCTGTAGATGAGAATGAGAATGACTACCGTAACTTCTATGGAGAAACTGCCACAGGTGTAAGCAAAGCATACTGTGTGTTCATTTGACACTGTGTGTATGTGTGCATATGTGACATGGTGTCTGACAGAGAATTTGTGCAGCTGGAAAATCTGCTTTTAAAACACCCTGAAGGGATGCTTAAAAAAGAATTCGAGGAGCACATTGCTAAACAAAAACATGAAGAACACCACCAAGAAAAATTCATTTAAATACATTAGTAGCAGGAGATTGGCTAGGGCGGGGTGTTGGACCTTTAGATGACAACGGAGTAAAAGGTGTGCTAAAGGATTTTTTTGCATCTGTCTTCACAGCAGAAGATATAGGGCAGATTCCTGGGCCTGAACTTTCACAAGAAGGGAGTCTGAGGAATTGAGGCAAATAGTAGTGACAAGAAATGAAGTTCTAGGGCTTCTTGATAAAATAAAAATTGACAAATCACTGAGTCCAGATGACTCTTCTAGCAAAAATACATAACAACAACAACGATAATGATAATGATAATTTATTTATACCCTGCCCATCTGGCTGGTTTCCCCAGCCACTCCAACAGAATATTAAAATACAATAACATTAAACATTAAAAGCTTCCCTAAACAGGGCTGCCTTCAGATGTCTTCTAAAAGTCTGGCAGTTGTTTTCCTCTTTGACATCTGGTGGGAGGGCGTTCCACAGGGTGGGTGCCACTACCAAGAAGGCCCTCTGCCTGGTTCCCTGTAACTTGGCTTCTCGCAGCGAGGGAACCGCCAGAAGGCCCTCGGTGCTGGACCTCAGTGTCCGGGTTGAACGATGGGGGTGGAGACACTCCTTCAGGTACAGTGGTACCTCAGGTTACAGATGCTTCAGGTTACAGACTCCACTAACCCAGAAATAGTACCTCAGGTTAAGAACTTTGCTTCAGGATGAGAACAGAAATCGTGCTCCGGCAGCGCGCCGGCAGCGGGAGGCCCCATTAGCTAAAGTGGTGCTTCAGGTTAAGAACAGTTTCAGGTTAAGAACGGACCTCCGGAACGAATTAAGTACTTAACCCGAGGTACCACTGTATACCGGACCGAGGCTGTTTAGGGCTTTAAAGGTCAGCACCAACACTTTGAATTGTGCTCGGAAACATACTGTGAGTCAGTGTAGGTCTTTCAAGACCGGTATTATATGGTCTTGGCAGCCGTTCCCAGTCACCAGTCTAGCTGCCGCATTCTGGATTAGTTGTAGTCCCTAAGAAAACTATACAGTGAACCCACAACCTGAGCTCAATTTACTTAACACCATTGCAACCTTATGTGAGGTGGAGGGGAATGAATAAATAAATGGAGAGCGGAGAAACTGTTTATATGTCCTCCCCCACACATGCACCCAGCAAGTTTTCCTTGCTTACTGGGCTCTGGGAAGCTTTTATATTGTGGTATACTTCCTTGCAATCGTCTGATGACAGGTGGTCTAGAAACAAAACCATTGATGACAAGAGAGCACGCAAACCCAGTAATTCTGCCCTATGTGCTTTTCACTTAAGTGCATGGCACTGTTTATATCTCAGATTTTGCAAGGGCAGAGTTAAAATGTCCTGTTTTTCTTCCCTTTTTTATTTATCTCAGCACTTCTTGGGCTCTGACTGTGCCTTGGTGTCATCCTAACTGGAGATGGAGCACTAGCTGTGCTGTGTGCCCCAGCCTGGCACAGAATTGAATACGCTGGCAAACATAACAAGGAAGAGGTGAGGGAACCAATAACAAAACAATAAACAAAAAAAGTGTTTATATATCCCTCACTTAAGCCAAGCCAGGAAAGGAAGCTATAAATAGTGCTTTCAAGCCAGCTAGTCAGATGTTACTGTTTGGCAGTCTTCAAACAAAGAACTGTGTCCTTTTGCTGCCAAGTTAAGTTCAGCCCTGTAACACTTCTGTTTTTCTCCAACCTAGATAATTTTGCATATCAGATTCTTATATGGCTGAAAATCTGGTAGGCTGGAAGTATGCAGTCAAGACATTGAGGCAGGCTGTCTGCAGCAACAGAGAAATTGAGTTCCAGGAAAAATGATAAACCCAGAACTAGATTTTGAAACAAATTCTACTGTCTGAAATAAAGCACTGAAACTATGCACGTGTCTTGGGCTCAGCCCTGGTTCAAATTAAGCCCTACACGTGGGCCAATTCTGGAAGCTTTTTTTTTTGTCCGAATGAAGTCAGCCCCTGCCCATGGCTTCACAGAATTCCTCTATCTCATCCCAATGACATATGGGAAACTACAAGTGATCCATTCCAGAGTCACTGAAATATTCCTGGCATCTGCTTTCGGAGCTGTATAAATTTGCATGACAATCAGAAAAACCAGAACCACCTGCTCTTGTTTACCAACTCTTGCATTGCATAATTCAGGGCTCCCCAAAGTGGGGACATGAGAAGCCTGTAGGGACGAGTGATGGGCAGACAAGTATGTTTTTATTAAAACTGCACCATCACAAATCTGAGTAGAATGCCATATTCCTTTGGGGGGCAAAGCAAGTTACTTTATAGTTGGCTTTTTCTGTGATGGTGCTGCTACTGCCGCACAATCCAAAATTCACTATATCTGCACATTTGTTAAAGGCACAGATGTTGTCTTTCTAAGGGGATGTTGACTAGAGTACATACAGCCCTGCTATAATAATAATAATAATAATAATTTATTATTTATACCCCGCCCATCTGGCTGAGTTTCCCCAGCCACTCTGGGCGGCTCCCAATCAGTGTTAAAAACAATACAGCATTACATATTAAAAACTTCCCTGAACAGGGCTGCCTTAAGATGTCTTCTGAATGTCAGATAATTCTTTATCTCTTTGACATCTGATGGGAGGGCGTTCCACAGGGTGGGCGCCACTACCGAGAAGGCCCTCTGCCTGGTTCCCTGTAGCCTCACTTCTCGCAATGAGGGAACCGCCAGAAGGCCCTTGGCGCTGGATCTCAGTGTCCGGGCTGAACGATGGGGGTGGAGATGCTTCTTCAGGTATACAGGACCGAGGCCGTTTAGGGCTTTAAAGGTCAGCACCAACACTTTGAATCGTGCTCGGAAACGTACTGGGAGCCAGTGCAGATCTCTCAGAACCGGTGTTATGTGGTCCCGGCGGCCACTCCCAGTCACCAGTCTAGCTGCCGCATTCTGGATTAATTGCAGTTTCCGGGTCACCTTCAAAGGTAGCCCCACGTAGAGCGCGTTGCAGTAGTCCAAGCGTGAGATAACCAGAGCATGCACCACTCTGGCGAGACAGTCCGCGGGAAGGTAGGGTCTTAGCCTGCGTACCAGGTGGAGCTGGTAGACAGCTGCCCTGGACACAGAGTTAACCTGCGCCTCCATGGACAGCTGTGAGTCCAAAATGACTCCCAGGCTGCGCACCTGGTCCTTCAGGGGCACAGTTACCCCATTCAGGACCAGGGAATCCTCCACACCTGCCCGCCTCCTGTCCCCCAAAAACAGTACTTCTGTCTTGTCAGGATTCAACCTCAATCTGTTAGCCGCCATCCAACCTCCAACCGCCTCCAGGCACTCACACAGGACCTTCACCGCCTTCACTGGTTCTGATTTAAAGGAGAGGTAGAGCTGGGTGTCATCTGCATACTGATGAACACCCAGTCCAAACCCCCTGATGATCTCTCCCAGCGGCTTCATATAGATGTTAAAAAGCATGGGGGAGAGGACGGAACCCTGAGGTACCCCACAAGTGAGGGCCCAAGGGTCTGAACACTCATCCCCCACCACCACTTTCTGAACACGGCCCAGGAGGAAGGAGCGGAACCACTGTATAACAGTGCCCCCAGCTCCCAGCCCCTCTAGACGGTCCAGAAGGATGTTATGGTCGATGGTGTCGAAGGCCGCTGAGAGATCCAGCAGAACTAGGAAACAGCTCTCACCTTTGTCCCTAGCCCGCCGGAGATCATCAACCAGCGCGACCAAGGCAGTTTCAGTCCCATGGTGAGGCCTGAATCCCGATTGGAAGGGATCCAAATGGTCCGTTTCCTCCAGGCGTGCTTGGAGTTGTTCAGCAACCACCCGCTCAATCACCTTGCCCAAAAATGGAAGATTTGAGACTGGGCGATAGTTGGCCATACTGGCCGGGTCTAAAGATGGTTTTTTAAGAAGCGGTTTAATGACCGCCTCTTTCAGCGGGTCTGGGAAGGCTCCCTCACAGAGGGAAGCATTCACCACCCCGCAAAGCCCATCGCCCAGCCCTTCCCGGCTCGCTTTTATCAGCCAGGATGGGCAAGGATCAAGAAGACAGGTGGTCGGTTTCACTCGTCCAAGCAGCCTGTCCACATCCTCGGAGGTAACAGATTGGAATTGATCCCATATAACAGGACCAGACAGAACTCTAGCACTCTCCCGCCCTGGCCCTGCTCCCACTGTGGAGTCTACTTCCTTCTGAATCTGAGCGATTTTATCTGCAAAAAAACTTTGCAAAAGCATTGCAGGAGATCTTGGGGTCCCTACCAGGCCCCGGTGGTACAGGTGGTTCCGATAAACTGCGAACCACCTGAAAAAGTCTCCTGCTGCTGTTTTCTGCAGATGCAATGGAGGCGGCGAAGAAGGCCCTCTTCGCCGTCGCCATTGCCACTTGGTAGGCTCGACGTTGAGCTCTAACCCGTGTCCGGTCTGATTCAGAATGAGTTTTCCGCCACCGGCGCTCTAGCCGTCTCAACGATTGTTTCATCACCCTCAGCTCCGGGGAGAACCACGGGGCTGTCCGGGCTCCATGCAATCGGAGAGGGCGCTTCGGAGCCAGACAGTCAATAGCCCTGGTTAACTCCGCATTCCAGCGTGCCACCAGGGAATCAGCTGAAAGGCCATCAACTTGGGATAAAGCATCCCCTACCACTCTCTGGAAGCCAATTGGATCCATTAAGTGGCGGGGGCGGACCATCCGAATCGGTCCCGCCTCCCTGCGGAGGGGAAGGGTTGCGGAGAAGTCCAGTTGCACCAGGAAGTGATCTGACCATGGCACTTCTTTTGTTTCGCTTTTAGTTAATGTCAGATCACCAACATCCGTAGAGGTAAACACCAAGTCTAAGGCATGTCCGTGGCTATGAGTTGGGCCAGACTTATTCAGGGACAGCCCCATGGAGGCCATGCTTTCCACGAAGTCCCGAGCTGCCCCTTGTAAGGTCGTGTCGGCATGGATGTTAAAATCCCCCAGGACAACCAAGCTAGGTGTCTCCAGGAGTATATCCGACACGACCTGAAGCAGCTCGGGCAGGGAATCCTTGGTGCAGCGGGGAGGTCGGTACACCAGTAGGAATCCTGTACTGCCCCTATTGCCCAGCTTCCAGAACATGCACTCAGAAAACTGGGTCTTCCCAATAGGACGCCTGGTGCAGACTAATGACTTCCTAAAAATCGCTGCAACCCCCCCTCCCCGCCCACATGACCTGGGTTGCTGTGCGTAAGAGAAACCTGGTGGGCAAGCAGCGGCAAGGACAGGCCCATCTGCCTCATCCAACCAGGTCTCTGTCACACATGCCAGGTCAAATCCTCCATCCACAATCAGGTCGTGGATGGCAGTGGTTTTATTCATCATTGACCTGGCATTGCACAGCAACACTTTCAGGTCATGTGGGTTTCCCTTGCTGATTACTGTATCCTTCCGGTCAGGACCAGACCTGGAGGCAGGGATAGTCCTCAAACAACGACTAAACCTGCCTCCTCGGTAATGACATGGTCTGGTCTTAGCATAACTCCTCCTCCTGCCCGTGATCACTGAGATCGGGTGTCCCAATACATCTCCCCCTGTGGAACCTGCCCCACCCAATCTATTGGCTGAGGCCCACTCCCAGGCAGCCATGACCCTCCCCCTTAAAAGGAAAAATACAAACTATATAATAATTTAACAGAATAATAATAATAAAAAAACAAAACAGAACAAAACAAAACAAAACAAAGCAAAACAAGGAACAATAGTGCTGACACAGTGCTTATCCCACCCCAAGCAAAAATAAAATAATGAAATAATATAATATTATAAAAAACAACAACCACCATTTAAAGTGCTGCAAATTAAAAGCGATTAAAACATTTAAAACCATTTTGTCCATTGCTGCCGGTAGCTACTCAGGCCTCTTATGCTGTGGCAGTGAGTGCAGGCCCCGCCCCCTAGGCCGGATGGAGTTGGCAGGAGAGGGAGCGGTCTTCCCAACACTCACGCAAGCAGCAGCAGCAGCAGCAGCAGCAGCAGCAGCAGCAGTCGTGTCCCGGAGGCCTCTCTCAGGCCTCTTATGCTGTGGGTGCGAGTGCAGGCCCCGCCCCCTAGGCCGGATGGAGTTGGCAGGAGAGGGAGCGGTCTTCCCAACACTCACGCAAGCAGCAGCAGCAGCAGCAGCAGCAGCAGCAGCAGTCGTGTCCCGGAGGCCTCTCTCAGGCCTCTTATGCTGTGGGTGCGAGTGCAGGCCCCGCCCCCTAGGCCGGATGGAGTTGGCAGGAGAGGGAGCGGTCCTCCCAACACTCACGCAAGCAGCAGCAGCAGCAGCAGCAGCAGTCGTGTCCCGGAGGCCTCTCTCAGGCCTCTTATGCTGTGGCAGTGAGTGCAGGCCCCGCCCCCTAGGCCGGATGGAGTTGGCAGGAGAGGGAGCGGTCTTCCCAACACTCACGCAAGCAGCAGCAGCAGCAGCAGCAGCAGCAGCAGCAGTCGTGTCCCGGAGGCCTCTCTCAGGCCTCTTATGCTGTGGGTGCGAGTGCAGGCCCCGCCCCCTAGGCCGGATGGAGTTGGCAGGAGAGGGAGCGGTCCTCCCAACACTCACGCAAGCAGCAGCAGCAGCAGTCGTGTCCCGGAGGCCTCTCTCAGGCCTCTTATGCTGTGGGTGCGAGTGCAGGCCCCGCCCCCTAGGCCGGATGGAGTTGGCAGGAGAGGGAGCGGTCTTCCCAACACTCACGCAAGCAGCAGCAGCAGCAGCAGCAGCAGCAGTCGTGTCCCGGAGGCCTCTCTCAGGCCTCTTATGCTGTGGGTGCGAGTGCAGGCCCCGCCCCCTAGGCCGGATGGAGTTGGCAGGAGAGGGAGCGGTCCTCCCAACACTCACGCAAGCAGCAGCAGCAGCAGCAGCAGCAGTCGTGTCCCGGAGGCCTCTCTCAGGCCTCTTATGCTGTGGGTGCGAGTGCAGGCCCCGCCCCCTAGGCCGGATGGAGTTGGCAGGAGAGGGAGCGGTCCTCCCAACACTCACGCAAGCAGCAGCAGCAGCAGTCGTCAGCTGGATCAGACCACAGTTCCTTTTGCTTTAACATCCTGCTTCCAGCAGTGGCCAGCTTCCAGGATGTCCCCAGTCAGGGCAGGAAGGCAACAGCCCTACCCTTCGCTAATCCCCTAGCATCTAGTCTTCAAATATACACTGCTGCTAAGCACCTATCATGACTAATACCTGCTGATAAAGCCGCACAAGTTGTCTGCATAAACTTGTCTAGCCTTTTTGTATCTAAGCCTAAGCCAACCCCACATCTCATGGCAGCAAATTGCATAAGTGAATCATAAATTGTGTGAAAAAGTACTTTCTTGTTCCCTTCCTGAATCTACTGCTCATCCATTTCACTGGATGGCCTCATGCCTTAGTGTTATGACAGACAGATAAATGCCTACTCAACTTCCTGTTTTCCTTGCAGCTGTCCTGATTCTTGAGTTCTCCACTAGAGCCAATTTTCCTTGAAGATTGGGTGAGTTCAAGTCCCTCTCAATATGTTTTTGGAGACTTGTAGAGAATGGGGAGAGAAATGAAGATTACCAGTTGATAGGAATCACAGGTGGGCAGGTTACTGTTGTGTTCATGCCCAGTGTGCAGGCTTCCCCCTGGTATCTAATCAACTACTGGAAGAACAGAATGCTGGACTAGATGGGCCATAGGTCTGATCCAGCAGTCTTTGTCTTACGTTCCTATGAAGACCAGCTCAGAACCTGCTCCAGTTGGACTTTTTCCCACACCACAGGGCCATCTACAGTCAGGGCTTTACAGCACATGTGAAACATAGTCTCCCCCTCCAATAATTCTCCATGCTCTAGTTACAATCCCCAGCAACCCTTAACAATACAGGCAGCAACCATTTTGCATGTGCCCAATTCATGCGCAACCACCAACACCTGGCTCCTTTTGGACTTGGAAGAGGGCAGAATGGGAGTGTAACAAGGCGAAGTGGACTTGTTGGTGTGTTCCACCAATGCACAGGGGAGCCAGGAACAAACCCCCCCCCCGTGCAAAATGGTTGCCACCTGTGCTTCAAAGACCACCTCTCCCCACATCTGGACCCTGTGATCATAATCCGAGGCCCTTCTTTGTGTGTCCCCTCCATGAGAGGTCCGAAAGGCAGCAACACAAAAGTGGGCCTTTTCTGCAGTGGCTCCCTATTTGTAGGATGCTCTCCCCAGGAATGCTTGCCTGGTACCTTCATTATATACCTTTAGGCAGCAAGCAAATACATTTCTCTATAACCAGGCCTTGGGCTGATAACATTTTTTAAAGTGTTTATTATGTATTTTGTGTTTTAATTTTGTGTTTTTATGTTGTGAACCACCTTGTGATCTTTGGATGAAGGGTTGTATACAAATATTATTAATAATAATAATAATAATAATAATAATAATAATAACAACAACAACAGTAAGAATAAACATACTACAGTGCCTGGAATTCTTTGAGAAGGGAAATGTGCTTTGAATGTGTAAGGAGCCCAGTAGAGGAAGGGAGGCAGGTGAAGACCACCTTGGCAACTATTCCATCTGGACTGTCTGCTTCCCAAGACAGACACATTCTACCATTAAGTGCCCTGTGGGAAGGATGACTTTTTATATGTTGCTGTTGTTTATTGCGGTAGTTTAAAAATGTAGTTTAATATAAGCTGCCTTTGAAGGAATTGTATCCTGAAAGGCAGGATATAAACAATGGGCTAGTGCAAGGATAATAACAGAAACAAATTTGTTTATATTATACCCTGTTAAAGCATGTGGGCATCTTTGTCAGGTGTGCGTGCAGGAGCCAGGTCCTGTGACCAGGACTAGGGCCTTCCTAAGTTTGTTCTGGAGAGGCAAGGCGCAGCCTCACAGGTGAGGCCGATTGGTAACTCACAACACCTGGTAGCAAGAGCCGGGAAGGAATATAAGGTCCGCATTTCCCTTCAGCTCTTTGCCACAGCAACATGTTCCCTGCCTTGCTGTGTTTGGTTCCTTGACTCCTTGCACCCCTGCCTTTGTGACTCCTTTCTCCTTGATCCTCGGACCCCTGCCTTTGTGACTCCTTGCTTCTGGACCCTTGGCTTCTGGACTCCCAGCTCTCTGACCCTCAGACTCTTGGCTTCCCAACTCCTGGCTTCTGGACTCCCGTTCCTGTTCCCACCCTGCCATCTTGCCCCCGGTCCCGACATCCCCAGCTGGGACTTCGATCGCCCATGAACCGGACCATGACAATTATCCTGTCCTGTTGATTCATCCAGTTTGTTCAGGGAGGATAAAATCAGGGCATTTTGCAGCTGGACAGAGAATGGAACCCAACTTGCCCTAACTTTGTGACCCTGGAACCAGGTAGTCTTTAAGTGTTTGGCAGCTTCTCTTCCAAAGGTGAAGAGCCACAGAGGAAGGCTGGTGGCAGCCACTGGATAACAGATTGCAGTCCCAAAAACTGATTGCTGGTGTGTGGGTCTGAAGTACAAACATGCAGATATTCCAGAGAAGTGCTGTAAGTGTCCTGGGAGGTGGGCATGTGTGTGAGAGGAGGAAAAAGTCATTTTGAAGGTCAAATGCCTGTCATTCAGATTGCAGCTGATGACTTTGATGTAATATCCTTAACCTTAAAAGTAAAGGGACCCCTGACCATTAGGTCCAGTCGTGGCAGACTCTGGGGTTGCGGCGCTCATCTCGCTTTATTGGCCGAGGGAGCTGGCGTAGAGCTTCCGGATCATTAGGCCAGCATGACTAAGCCGCTTCTGGCAAACCAGAGCAGCGCATAGAAACGCCATTTACCTTCCCGCTGGAGAGGTACCTATTTATCTACTTGCACTTTGACGTGCTTTCGAACTGCTAGGTTGGCAGGAGCAGGGACCGAGCAACGGGAGCTCACCCCGTCATGGGGATTCGAACCGCTGACCTTCTGATAGGCAAGTCCTAGGCTCTGTGGTTTTAACCCACAGCGCCACCCGCGTCCCTATCCGTAACCTTATCCTGTTGTAATTTTTACAGTGCAAGTTTGATATTTGACTCTGTGCACTTTGCTCAGCCACTTTGTAAGGGCAGATACCTGTCGCCCAGCGGCTTTTGCTTGAAACCCCTGAGCATGGTCAGGGGGCACTCTGTTCCTTGTGCCAAGTCTCATGTTTTTCTTAGGTGTTCAAGTAAGGCCAGTCTTGAAAGTCCTGGGAGAGCGCGGGGTGCCGCCGCTGACAGGTTAACAGGAGGAGGTACGAGGACTAAGGTGGGCGCGCTGGAGAAAGCAGTCAGTCCGCGGGCGCGGCGCAGCTGATCGGCCCCCGGAGCGTTGCGCCTCGCTGGCATTTCACCCACCTCTCTCCGCGGAGGCAGCGTTATGCAATAGCCCGTCTTAACTTTGATCGGATGGAAAACAAGGAGACGCAACAATTCTTTCTCTTCCCCCCCCCCTTCCGCCCCACTCCCACGCAGAATCAGCGGCGACAGGTCCATCCCGGTTGCCTTTGGGGAAGAAAGGGGAGGGCTTTTCCCCGGCTCCTTCCCCTTGCGCTCCTTGCGCTCCTCCGCAGCAAGAGGTTGGTTTCAGAAGGCAAAGGAAGGCGGGCGAGCGAGCGAGCGAGCGGGGAGGGCAAGGGGTGCCGCCCCGCGCGGCTCTGGATCCCACTCGCGACCCGCGGCATCCTCTCGCGGAGAGGCGGCTCCAGCCGAGCAGGGCGATGGTGAGCGAGCGGGGACCCGGGCGCCGCTTCCCCCCCGCGTGGCGCCCCGGAGCGCGCCGGCAGGGGGCGACGCGGAGGGGCCGAGGGGCGGGGAGCTCCCTAGGCGGGCGCGGGGGAGTTGCCCCTTTCGCGTGGGAGGCGCCGGGGATGCCGGGGAGTTAAGACCCGTGTCGCGCGGGGTCGGAAAGGTCGTGTGCATGCTGCGCCTGGGTGCAAAGGGGCCACCGCGCGGGCTAACGGTTGTCCAGCCCGAAACCTAGGGTTATTCAGCATTAATGGATGCAGCAGGTATGCTCTCTGTTTGGGTCTGACTAGGAGGTGAAATCGTTGTCTCCTGCGTCTTTAACAACCGCACAGCAGGCAGGTTGTGGTGGTGGTTGTTGATTATGATAATGATGCTTTACATGTGCAGCCCTTTCTGTCGTGGAGAAGAGAGTTTCTATTATTATTATTATTATTATTATTATTAATTCTTGCCTGATGTTAAGACATAGAAGGTGTGTGGCGCGGGAAGAAGGGTAAGGAGGAGAAACGTACTTCCAAATATTCTTTCTTCTTTTTTCTGAATACAAAAGCGAAAGCCAACAAGCAGACAAGACTCCTTGGCTCAGAACCAAGGGCTTCTAGCTTCTGTCTCTTCTGTTTGACAGACCGGTGTCCGGTGGTAAGGAGACAAGGACTGGTTGTTTCCTGCTTTGAGCAGACTTCTATGGTTCCCAAGATCGATTTACAGACATGCTGGAAAGAATTCCCAAAGGAGCTGAACGCAAATCCAGGCGCACCTTGCCAATGGCATAACCCCTCGTCCTTGGGCCAGACTGGCCTCCTGCCTTTCCAGCTGGCCAGAGATACCAGATTGCCCCTGGAATGGCATTGGGTCCCTCCAGTATTGGCCACAGGGATACAGACAGTGCCATTTCAAGGTCCATTTGGAAAAGCATTTCCCCTCCCCTCCTTCTGGGCTGTTTGATCCCTAAAATCCATTCTCCTTGGTTTAGTGGGGACGTGTGGATCCAGAATTGGCCTCCACAGTCACTTTCAGACTCATTGTTAAAAACGTGTTTATGGAAGACAATCTTACTCGGCTACAAGTGATCGCCAAAGAAGAAGAAGAATGCCACAGATTAGGGGTGGGGATGGATTGCCGGGCAGCTCTGCTTTCTGATGGGCAATCCTGGACCCATTTCAGGACCACAAAGCTCAGCTCCCATTCATTTTAATGGGGGTGTGCATTGACTTAACTGATAGGAAACAATGACGTATGGATTCTTCCACTTCTTGGGCTTGTCCTGAATGGGGCATGCTGGGACGAGATTTAAAGGATCCAAGCAACCTCAGGCCAGAGGAACACTTTGAATGCTCCCAGTCATCCATCCATCCTCCGCCCCACCCCCTCGCCTCTTCCCCCTCCATGCACAATTCCACATCCCGTTCCTCAGCTGCAGCTCTTCGGCTTTTTAACTTCTGCCTGAGACTCAGACTTGTTAGGCTCAAACTATTCGCAATCCCCCCCCCCCGAAATACTGGCTCAATAAAGCCACTGGTTTGCAGTTTGTGAGTAGGCACCCCCACCTTCACTAGTAAGCAACCGTTTATGAGCCCACACACATCTTTGACACCCTTCCCTATGCACAGGAACTCTACCCAAACATTTACAACACAGGCTGCTCTGTTTTATTTCATTTTGCCACCATCCGGTGCTTCTCCCGTCTCCCATGCAGCACATTCATTTGCCCAGCTCCCCTCTGGAAGAGACAAGCACCCCCTTGTGCCTTCCATCTCCCCCCTCCAAATCAATGAGGCGTTTCCATACTTTTAAGGGGCTCTGTCTGCATTTCCAGTGGGGATCATGGGGGTGGGGAGAGAAGGGGGGCTTCCTGGCCTACCTGGTGAAGCAGACAGGGGAAGCATTGAGAGAAAAGCATGCGCAGGGTGGTTGTATAGAGCCCCTATTGACTAGCCCTGACCTCTGCCCCCAGCAGCTGGGCAGTGGCCGTCTTCTACTATTCCTGCTGGCAAGCATCCCTTACAGCTTCCTGCTCGACAGCCTTGATGACGACGAACTGCTGCTGGCGACATCCCAGCCCATGGGAGGCATCCCAGCGCAGAACGTGCCTGGCTGCCCAGCCAACTGCACCTGCCCAGCAGAAGAGACAGTGGACTGCGGTGGCCTTGACCTGCACATCTTCCCCAGCAATATATCTGCAGGCATCCAGCATCTTTCACTGCAGGTGGCGGAGGAGATCCTGGGCAGATTTGGAGGGTGGCCCTGTTGGGTGGGAGTATGTCAGGGGCTGGCAGGATGCTGAGGACTGTGCACTGGGGGGAAGCGGGGCTGGAGTCTGACTCGAGAGAGGAGGGCAGTGGGTTGTGGGGGCTTGTACGAGCCCAGGAGGCAAGAATCCGAGGTAGGGGGAAGCTTCAGAGCTGGAGGAAGAGGAGGCAGGCAAGGGCTGGGCTGGGTGCTTCCCTACCCTCTCCTGCACCACTGTCTCCCAGAACCAGGAGAGAACTGAAGCAGGAAGAGCAGAGGCAGCTTCCACACAGACAGTCTCCAATTGCATGTGCACAGCCTGTCAGTGGAAGGTAAATAAATGGGTGGAGGGGGAGCAGTCCCTAGTTGCTGCAACTGCTCCATAGAGTATGAGCCTGGGAATAGCTGCCTAGACACTAGATTGGTGTATCCAGAGCTGTAGAAGCGAAGGCAAGTGTTATCTTTGACAATAAAGAGTTAACTTTCTGCAATGGGCATTCTTTTGGCTAGGAAGTATGGAACTGCAGGAGATCAGGAGCCACCCAGATCAGAGTCCATGTGAATGCCTTGCCACTCATTCTGACCACCTGCTGGTTTTCTTTCTGCAGAACAACCAGTTGCAGGAGCTGCCCTACAATGAGGTGTCCCGACTGGCTGGCCTGAGAACCCTCAATCTACACAACAACCACATCACCTCTGAAGGTGAGCAGACCCAAGAGAGCAGAGTGTTCCCTGGCATTCTGAAGGATTGTTAACTTTTGAGGGGACCCTCAGCCCCTCCCTCCAATACATGAATAATTGTCTCCTAATTGACCAATGACGTTTGTTCCCATGAGAAGTAGATGGGTTGATTGTTGTAAGGAAATGGTTCATGCTCAATTTTTTGCCCTTCCGTCCCTTGGAGTTGTGATACTCCAAATGAAGGAACTGTTAATTAGCAACCCCCTTCAGATCCAGAGCTGGTTGCACGTGACCCAGCAAGAGACCACAAGACCATCACTGCTGCTGCTTGGGCATAAATCTAGTGGGTAGAGTCGGTAGAGGGCATGAATCCCAAATCTGCCTTTTTCTGATGTGTCCCATTTTAAAGGTCTCCCAGATGAAGCCTTTGAGTCCCTGCAATCGCTTCAGTACATCTACCTGGCCAACAATAAGGTGAGTTGTGTTTTAGGAAGGGTTTGATCTTAATAGCCACTGAATTCTGTTGATGGTAGGATTCACTAGGGGACGGGTAGGCAATGTGTTGCACTCCATACGTTGCTGAACTACAGTTCCTATCATTCCTGGCTGGGGCTGATGGGAGCTGGAGTCCCATAACATCTACGTGGAGAGATCGGGTGGAGATGTTTCCCATCGGAAGGTTTCCCATCTGCGATACAGTCCAGCATTATTTGCAAGAATCTCAGCCACCAGCAGGCACTTGCCTTCTGCACATCTTTTTCAGAATGCTTCCATCTTTGTTGGATATGTATCTGAGATGCTTCAAGATATTGTGAGAGGGAACAAAAACACATTAGTAAATTCCAGAGGGGCAGCCAAAAAATACATGCCTAGATATAGAGAAAAAGGGTCACAGAATGTAAGACGACATCTTTGACATTTCTGTGCAAAGCTCCAATATATTCAAAGTAAGAATAGTGATCATTCAAAGCAGGTGTAATTGGGGATAATTTTTATCTTGCCCTACGTGAACTCGGAGTAGCATCCAAGATTCACCCTCCAGGAGTGCACAAGTCCTTGTGGAAGGATGTTTTGAGATATGTGCAATCGACTCTGTAAGAGAAGTGCTGTGCATGAACAATTCAATATTGTAGGTTCACTGAAACAGTTAGGAGACCATGTGAGGATAATCATGTTAAGAGTCTTCATGATTCAGTGTGTATATTATATTATAATTAATTAAATTGCTATACCGCCCTTTATCAGAGGATCAGAGGACAGTTTACAATATAAAAAACAACGTGCATATATGTTTGTTTGCACATCCCATTCTACCACCTTACAAGATAAGGTAGGCTGAATGCCCCTCACGTGGCTGGGGAGGGAATTGAACCTGTCCACTCAAAAGTGAGTTCCATTGAGAGGGAATAATGGGAACCATTCACTTCCATGGGAAGGAAGCAAAGGGGTGCACTCAAGGATAGCAATGAGGTGCTTATCATGCTTGGTATCCCAGCACCTTTCAGAATCAAGCCTGCTCCTGTTTGCGTAGCCCCATCCTGTTTCTTGTTCACTCCAGAGCAAGGTTTCCCAAACTTGAATCTCCAGATGTTTTGGGACAACAATTCCCATCATCCCTGACCACTGGCCCTACTAGCAAGGGATGATGGGAGCTGTGGTCCAAAAACAGCTGGAGACCCACATTTAGTAAACCCTGCTCTAGAGGGTATTGGAATGCTTCTGTATGTGGGAAGCTTGTTCTTGCTATGGCACACAATTCTAAAACGTGGTTTTGCATTTTCTCCTTGAGTCTACCACCACTGAGGTCCAGTGCCGAGGGCGTTCTGGCAGTTCCCTCGCTGCGAGAAGCCAAGTTACAGGGAACCAGGCAGGAGGGCCTTCTCGGTAGTGGCACCCACCCTGTGGAACGCCCTCCCACCAGATGTCAAGGAGAAAAACAACGGCCAGACTTTTAGAAGACATCTGAAGGCAGCCCTGTTTAGGGAAGGTTTTAATGTTTAATAGATTATTGTATTTTAATATTCTGTTGGAAGCCGCCCAGAGTGGCTCGGGAAACCCAGCCAGATGGGCAGGGTATAAATAATATATTATTATTATTATTATTACCACGGAGCAGGCAAGCGGGCTCCATTTTCTACCACCATTTTGAAATCTGAAGGGACCTTTCTGCTGATGTGTGGCTGGGCTTGGTCGGCCAGTTCTTAGGCTACGATGTTTCTGGCTGCTTCCCCTCTGAACAGGCCGTAGGTGGGTGTGGATGTAGGAAGCTGGAGTCAGATCAAAATCTTTCTGCATCTCAGGGGGTTGGCCTGGATGACCCTTGGGGTCCCTTGGGCCTTTACCATTTTGTGAGTTGGTGTTTTTTTTATTTCCAGCTTTCGGTGGCGCCACAGCTCCTACCCAGCACTCTGCGGATCGTGGACCTTGCTGCAAACCACCTGACTCGTGTCTACCCATTTACCTTTGGGCATAAACCTGGCCTCAGGTAAAAGCGGGACGGAGGACTGGTACACATTCCGACATAAGCAAGACCACAGAATGTTGGCAGACACCCTTTAGCATGATATTGGTTACTACAGGGATCCCAGTACGAGAGAAAGTTATACAGTCATACCTCAGGTTACAGCCGCTTCAGGTTGTGTTTCTTTCGGGTTGCGGACTGCTGAAACCCAGAAGTACCGGAACAGGTTACTTCCGGGTTTCAGTGGTCGCGCATGCGCAGAAGTGCTAAATCGCACTTTGCGCATGCACAGAAGACCAAATTGCAACCTGTGCGTGTGCAGATGCAGGTTGCGAATGCTGTGGGTTGCGAACGTGCATCCCACATGGATCGCGTTCGCAACCCGAGCGTCCACTGTACTTTCTGAAAATCAGAGCCAGCTAGAAGCCACACCCTCTGCTCAAGAAGCTTGCTGGGGTTATGAAACGAGGAAGAAAGGCACTCTGCATCTGCTCAGAGGCACCCTCTACTGCTCCCCTTACATCAGGCTACTTATTTCTCACTTGAGGGTGGGGTGGCAGCAGGACGACCTATGGGGTTCCCCCAGGGAGGAAAAGAGCTTGGAGAGAGCACACAAATGCTTGGCAGGGTGAAGCAGCTATCCTCTCCCCTGCTCCCCCAGTCCCTTATCCAGCCTGAAAGCCACAAACAGCTGCCTTATATCAAAATAAAATTGGAGGTGGGAGGGTTCTTAGGGAATTATTAGATGGAGGTATACATATGAAGAATGTGCTGTGTGAATCAGGCTTGACCCATTATAGAGGCCAAGGATTGCAGCAATCTTTTAGGAAAAGAAGATGCTCTTACTTCAGGATCACCAGCCCAGTGTCAAGCTCAGGGGATAGTGTTAAGTTGTGGGTGAACATATCAGACGACACAGCGATTCTTCAGACAGCTCTTGTTTATTCACAGGCCAGAACAGAACTGAACTGAAGGGTTCAGTCAGCCTGCTTATATAGAGCTCCAGTACAACGTAACTGTAACAATTTTCTAAAACTATCCAATCACTGAACGTCACTTTCGATCCCTTATTTGCATAACTATCTACAGTATCCCCCTGCTGGCCCAGGGTGTACATAACAGATAGCATTTAGATCCAGGATGGGGTGCTGCCCCTAGGACTCAATGAGGCCAGCCCACAAGGTGGCACTCCTAACCTGTCCCTTACCTTTCCCCCCCACAGGTCTGTTTATATGCACAACAACCAGCTGAACAACAAAGGTCTGCCCTTTGATGCTTTCAACGGCTCCGATGCCGTGAGCACCCTCATCCTCTCCAGCAACCTGCTCACTTACGTGCCCCAGAACTTGCCCCGTGCCATCGTCCGCCTCCACTTACAGGTTGGCAGCTGAGATTTCCCACCTGGATGGTATAGAAGCAGAGGCTTGCTTCAAGTAGTCAAGAGAACAGAGCACAGCCATGAACAGGGGAGCTGAGGGAGAGAAGGGGAGTCGGGAGCCCCAGATTTTAGCTCAAGGAGAATGAGGCCTAGCAGTTAGGACAGGAAAGTTGGGGTACTAAGCCAGAGCCTTTGTTCTCCTGACTCTTCAGCGCCAAGCCCCACCAGTTGTGGAATTGGATTGTTTTATGCTCATTTAGAACATTTTCAAAGACACTTGCCCTTAATCTCACAGATGTTTAGTGAAAAACAAATCCCACTTAGTTCAATGGCATTTACTCACATTTACTCTACTGCTGGCCTGCCCCCAAATAGTTGGTTTTTAGTTTTACTCAATAGGGTGTGTGTGTGTGTGTGTGTGTGTGTGTGTGTGTGTGTGTGTGTGGTGGTTTTTTTACTTCCCTACGAAACAAAAACAAAACTCTAACAATAAACCTCACACACAACTCCCTACAAATAGAAAAGGGCAAATCTTTGCTCCCTGACTTAATGGAAAGAAAATATCTAAAAAATATATCCTCTCTTAGCATCTATTCACATCCCAACGCCTAGGCTGGTGGGGTGGGAGCAATGGAGGGGATCCTACTTAACCACTAGGCTCCGCTTTGCAGAACAACCGCATTTCCCGCATCCCAAAAGGGGCCTTGAGCAGCCAGTGGCGCCTCCGGGAGCTCTACCTGCAGAACAACAACCTGTCCAATGATGGCCTTGACCCCTCCACCTTCAGGTGACTCTTTTGTTTTTAATGGGGCCCCCCTGGTGGGTATGAGTGGTGAAGCCAAGAGCCAGGGCTGCTGGGTTTCCCGTGGCCAGCTCTGGGGAACTGGAAGACCACAGGAGAGCGGATGCTGATTGGCGGGTCTCCTAATCTTCAACTCTTGCTTCTCTACAGCCAGCTGAAGAGCCTGGAGTACTTGGACCTTTCCAACAACAACCTAATGCAGGTGCCTGCCGGCCTCCCCCCCAACATTGCAATCCTGCACCTGGGCCGGAACCACCTGAGTCACCTGCCCCCTGAGCGCCTGAGCCGTGTACGGGGTCTCCAGTACCTCCTGCTGCAGAGCAACGCCCTGACCGCCTCGGGAGTCCACCCCGAGGCCTTTGCCCGCCTTCGTTCCCTCCACACGCTGCACATGTACAACAACCGGCTGGAGCACGTCCCGTCCGGACTTCCGCGCAGGGTCCGTTCCCTCATGCTGCTGCACAACCAGATTGCGCACATTGGGCTGCAGGACTTTGCGGCCACCTACGCCTTGGTGGAGCTCAATCTCAGCTACAACCACCTCTACAGCGCCCACATCCATCGCCTGGCCTTCCGCAAACTGAGGCGCCTGGAGACCCTGGACATTTCGGGCAACCAGCTCACGCTCCTGCCGGCGGGGCTCCCCTCCAGCCTTCAGGTCCTCAATCTTCAGAAAAACCAGCTCAACTCCCTTTCTCCAGAGCGGCTGGTCAACCTCACGATGCTCAAGGAGCTACACCTGGCCCACAACCGCCTGCGGATCAGCGGCATCTACCCAGGCACTTGGCAAGAGCTGCATGGACTCAAGGTGAGGCTGCCGGCAGGCAGGTGCCCCTCTGTGTGCTCCAGTGGCTCAGAAGCTGGTTTTAGGACAACAATAACACAACTAAGGGTCCACAGTAACAGTCTCTGGGCTGGATCTTTTCCTAATCTGGGCATGGGGAGATCTGCATGGAAACCAGGAGCCATCCCGGGAAAAGCGTGAACAAGTGTAAGGCAGGGCTTTTGGCCTTAGCTACTAAGAAAAGCATATTTTTCTCCTCCTAGAATTTGGGGGTCACCTAAAGAAGTTGAATTGCCATCAGTTCAGGGCAGACTAGAGAAAGTGCTTCTTCACACAATGCAAGACAAATTTGCAGGATGCACTGGCACAAGCCATGGCAACGACTTCACACTTTGCAAAGGGATTAGATGAATTCATGTAGGGTGACAACTATTAACCATGACCATGAAAAGGACACAGATGGTGCAAGTTCTCCCTCTGAATATTGTATGCTGGCGATGGAGAGGGGGTGTTGGTCTCCCGTGATGGCTTTTCCCTGGAGAAACATGGGTTTTATCTCCCTCAGAATATGCCTAAAATCTGGATTTGCTGCAATATAATAATTGCATGTGCTTGTTACTCCTCAAGCCCCTGCTTAAAAGTACTCAAAATTCAGCATGTTTCTATAGTGACTGTTTTCCCGCTAATGTGGGCTTCTGCTCCCAGCTACTGGACTCTGAGCTTATCCACAGTTACCTTTCACCCTGCTCTTTCAAGGCACAGGTCCATGCTTAAAAGCTGTGTGTCTGAGCAGTTTTATTTTAACACACACATACCCCCGTGCTTTCTCTGCAAAAATATGCTCTTTAGCGCTCAATCAGAGCAAATGTCAGTTCAGGGTTTCCACGGATTGCCATTTGTCGTGACTGAGCTTTAAAGAGCTGGTTTTCGCAGTGAAAGCTCTGGAGCAAAAAAGAAGGGTGCTGAGACAGAGATTTAAGCAGCGGACAATGCCTGGAAAGAGCCAAGGAAAGGTAAGTGTGGATAAGCCCATTCTCTTTCAGTTTTTGTTTGAGTAACTCTCAGAACACAGGCAAGAGTATGGCTCCTACAAATCCTGCTTAAAGCATTTGGATGCCAGAAGCATGGAACTATGTTTGAGCCCTAAGGCAGGCATGGCCAAACTTGGCCCTCCAGATGTTTTGGGACTACAACTCCCATCATTCCTGACCACTAGTCCTGTTAGCTAGGGATGATGGGAGTTGTAGTCCCAAAACATCTGGAGGGCCGAGTTTGCCTATGCCTGCCCTAAGGGGAACTACCAGTTGTTCTCCTGCACTGGCCAACTTAGGGCTACAGTGCTCTTATGCCACTCCAGCTGATTTCAGTGGTGCGTATGGAAGAAAACCAAATGATTGTATTGTTGTCACTCACAACCCAAGGCAGATCTGCCTATGTCCAGCACCTGCTGTCCTTACTGATGCTCCAGATCTGGCAGGAATCTCTGGGACTCCAACGTTTTATTGGTTTTGCTTTCCCAGCTCCTGGATCTGAGCTATAATGAGCTGTCCTATGTTCCACCAGACCTACCAGAATCACTAGAATATCTATACCTGCAGCATAACAGGATTGCTGTCATTATGGCTGAGGCCTTCCTCACAGCACCCAACATCCGTGTCATCACTCTCAGGTAAGGGAAATGACAATTGACTACAAGAGTTTGGATAGACACTCGGGTATGAAGATTATTACATTCCCACTGCTCATAAAGGAGGAAGTGTGTGTGTGTGTGTGTTGCTTTAAAATACAATGTAATCCAGGGGTCTGAATTGCTGTTGTCTATATTTTAAAAGTGGAATGCATCAAACAAAATGTCATGCCTGTGTTCTTTGCACACTTAGTCTACACTTAAAATCTGCAGAGATGCAAGCCAAATTCTACAAGAAAAGTTTGAGTACATGCTTGAATTAAACAAATTACTTCACACAATTTATTCTGCAATTTTGCACACTAATTCTGATTTGTTATTCATGGCGAGGGCCACTGATACTCTATCCTCTAACCCCTGAAAAATTTACTTCCTTCCCAAGACTTGCATCTTGAGTTTTTGCAGAAGGCTGAGTCATATATTCACCTTTACTATAACATCTTCAAAAGAAGATGATAAAACATTTGGGACAAACTTCTATTTGGGACGTGGGTGGCGCTGTGGGTTAAACCACAGAGCCTAGGACTTGCCGATCAGAAGGTCGGCGGTTCGAATCCCCGCGATGGGGTGAGCTCCCGTTGCTCGGTCCCTGCTCCTGCCAACCTAGCAGTTCAAAAGGATGTCAAAGTGCAAGTAGATAAGTAGGTACCCCTCCGGCGGTAAGGTAAACGACATTTCCGTGCGCTGCTCTGGTTCGCCAGAAGCGGCTTAGTCATGCTAGCCACATGACCTGGAAGCTGTTACACTGGCTCCCTCGGCCAATAAAGCGAGATGAGCGCCGCAACCCCCGAGTCGACCACGACTGGACCTAATGGTCAGGAGTCCCTTTACCTTTACTCTATGTGGCTGAGAGCATCATACATAGTTTAGCCCAAAATATCCCCATAGCAAGTGGGCGGCAGGACATCTCACCTCTTTCTCCCACCCCTCTCACTAACTGATACCTGTCAGTATATCTGTTTATCTGTGCATTTGTAGATTTCACCAGATGTTGGACATTCACTGTAACATTCAATCATTTACTAACAAACGAAAACAGAAATAGTGAACATAAAAATTGTGACTGGAACTAGATGGAAAAGTAGTTGTAAAACCCCCCAATAAAATGCTGTTGGACTCTGCAGTTAATTATGATACTCAAACATACTGTGATTATGAGCCATATAATACCAGATAATTCATAGGACGTTGATAAGAGATTTTATATTCTTATTCCTTATTAGATTTGCATATCATCCTTCATCCAAAGATCGTAGGGTGGATCACAAAATAAAAATACAAAATGGGAATACAAAATGCATAAATCAAAAACAATCCATTCTGCATTAGAAAATAAATGTTTGTTCATCATGAAGCAGTAAACCTTTCACTGTGTCTACCATAATAGGTGTTGCTTTCTCTGTTGAGTGAGGGCAGTTTTCTGTCCCCTCCCCGCTTCCACAAATACTGTGCTGCTTGCTGACATGAATCAAAACTCTGAACAGAAGATAATGAGTGTGATGTTAACATATGAGAGTGCTGGTGGTGAAATAGTTAAACAGGTTACCCAATCAGAACCCAGGGGGGGTTGGAGTCAGAGGCACTATAAAACCAACTCTGGAAGGGATGAAAGAGAGAGTTTGTTGGGTGGTTGGTTGGAGTGGGAGTGAATTGGGATAGTCTGTGGGGAGGTTGAGTTAGTGTAGCGAAATAAGCTGAGTCAGGAACAGTTAGGAGCTAGGAAGACAAGTAAATATCTGAGAGGTGGTTTAGCGAGTGAGAGCAGGTAGCGGAAGTTATAGGTCTGGATAGGCACCCCATGAATGTAATTGACCGATACAGTTTATGAAACCTCACGCTTGTTAAACTGCAATAAATAAACAGAAGTTTATGTTCCAATTTAACCCTGACTGGACTCAGTATTGTACCAGATAGGGCCTGGGTGGTGGCAGCGAGAAATAAAGTGGTGGCACAGGGATCAATAGGCGGTGAAATGTCCAGGGACCCTGTGTGATCGCCACAATGAGTTTATCTGGATCTTGGTCACAGATTTCATTAAGTAAATTTAGATACAGGGGTACCTAATTTGAGTGGTGATGCTGCTTGGGCAGTCTCCTGAACTCCGCTCAGGGAAAACCAGTTCCTTGTTTGGAGAAGAAGCTGGCCAGTCACAGCTCCAATTGGTTGATTGGTGACACGACAAGGAAGACCTATCTATAAAGCACCCAGAGAACTTTACAATCTGGGGCAGCATGGAAATCTCATACGGAAAGAAAAACGTGCTTTAAAACAGCATGAATGAATACGTATTCAATTTACTGGATTTGCACGCAGCACTTTCAAAATATATTTGGACCAGAATTCCTCAAACTCCAAGCCCCGTTTGGATTTCAGAACCTTTGTAAACCAGCAAATTCATTAAAAAGAGTAAAAGTTACAAGCTATATTTTAATTTAAGAAGTCCACCAGCTGGAAAGGCCATTTAACAGAAAATGGATGGCAATTGAGAAAAGCAGATACTGCTGCTACAGACAATGTTAAGGCTGTTCACATTTGCAGTCAAGTTGGTGCATCGCTTCCTAATAAACATGCATAGGGTTGTGCTGTGACAGAATCACATTTCTGACTCCTTTGAATTAAATCCATCCTCTGGAGCTGTTTCAAAGTTCCAGGAACTGTGGTGTTGTATTTATTTAAAAAAACAAATGCTTCACATATCAGTGCTTTCCCCATTTCACACACAAATCCTCCTTTGTTTTCTAGATCCAACCGTTTGTTGGCAGCCAACGTGTCGGAAGCTGCATTTGCAGACCTGAAACTGCTGGAGGTAGTAGACACTACCGGGAATCCAGAACCTATCACCATCTCTCTGCTGCAAGCTGGGCACTGGGTCCGCACCCAGATGGGTACCTAAGGAGGTTGCCTAGAACAGGTTAGCCTTTGAGCTGTGGCAAAGTGTTCATTCATAAACTAAGTCACTCTAGTTTCCAGCTTTTGCTGGGATTGTTGACCACTAAGAACGTAGTGATCCGAAGCTCTCCAAACATAAACTTGTATTACACGTCTGCTGTATTTGTGACTAACACAAGCTCTGTGATGAATTGTACAAGGGCTGGAGCATTAGTTTGGCTTCTGCAGGAGCAAGTGGTTAGAAACAGGTATAGCCCACTATTTTCCATCAAGACCAGTAGGTGCAGTATAGCTGCTGCAGGTGAAGCCATCTGCTGCTTAGCACACATTCACTATAGTGCTTGGGTTGGGCACCATTTTGTGACTCCATTTTTAAATTTTTAAATTGAGCTTTTGCTAAAACACTTTTCTGGGACTTTTTAAAAGTGCTAGAACATCACACACTAAAATGCTAATTCACTGTGGTGTTATAGCAATATTACACAATATTACACAACTCAGGACAAAAGGGAGAAGTCCCGCCCAGAAACCTATCTCCCCACAGTGGAAGGATGTGTGGATCTAGAACTGGCCTCCACAGTAACTTACAGACTCACTGTTAAGACTGTGTTCATGGAAGACAATCTTACTCAGCTATGAGTGATCGCCAAAGAAGACACAATATGACAACAACACCATAATGTTATAGTGTTATACTGTACTTTTCATAAAAAGCTCATAGTATAAAGTATCAATTTTATTTATCATAAAATGGTGACCACCACAAAAGCAGTAAGAAAAATGTGCCCACAGCTGTGATCATTGCCCAGAAGAGTAACTCTAAAGGCATCAACACCTGTGGAGAATGTGCTCCTTTTCCATTCTGAAAAAGTCTGTGTTCTGAGAAAAGACAGAAGAACCAAAGGAAAATATGAAATAGGAATGACTGGATGACAGTGTTGTGTGTGCTCACTTTAAAAAGAGGACTTGCTTTTAGTGTCTTGGCTACATGATGTCCCCACTGTCATTATGAACATGGGCATCCTCTGGGGGGTGTCAGATCCAGCTGACAGAACCTCTTTCTTTTGCAGATCACCATCCTACACTTCCTTTCTACCGCTGCCTGTCCTCGGGCATCTCTACCATGATGGCTCAGCCCACCTGCAGCCTTCTGGAGAGGTTTGCACTGTCCAGTGTTTGTCCTTCCACCTTCAGCCAGTTGCACAGAGCAGAGCCTCTACAGTATGCCCTGTCTGCTTCTCTAAGGTGCAGGACTCAGCTACAGCTTTTCAGGTCGAGAGAGACAAGATGAAGATACAAGATTTCTCCAATTCTAGCTACTTCTGGAGCCTGATCTTCAATGGATCTGTGTTTAGCCTAGGGCTAAGCAACGGCACTGGCAAAGCTGAAGTCTCCGTGGACTAGGACCAAAGAGGCAGCCAAGGCTAGCTAAAGGTATTTGCGTGCCCCTGCTTGGCTCCCGTTATTTGGAAACAGAGTTGCTTAGGACAACGCAAGCATCCGCCAGGGCACCTATGTTTTACTCCTTCTTCTGCCTTGCTCCTCAAACAGGTGCACCCAAACCGTCCCTGTTGGGTGACAGAGGTGTTACCTAATCTAGACAACCAAGTTTATCCCTTAGAGTAAATGCAAACTTGTTTCCTGCGTGTCACAAGCCCCAGTGCCGGTCCAGCTCTTCTTCGCAAGGGAGAGGAATAGAATCCATCACACAGATCCAGCGGGCAGCTTCTGGATGCCCCTCATGGGCAAATGTTTGAGTAAATCTCAAGACAACATGGGGAGGGGAGGCTCCATAGTTAAAAAACTGGGTTTTGAGCCCAGATTCATCACAAGCCTTTGGTTTCCCCTGTAGAAAGGCCAGGCAATATCACCCTAGCCAGGATCACATGAGTCACAGCTGGATCAAGAGGGAATCCATGTAGGGAACCAGGAAAGACTTTATTCATCCTGAAAGCCAACGTCTACCTGCTTTTCAAGGCCACCCTCCTCTCTCTGTCCTCCACACCATCTCATTTCACTTGAAACTAATGTTAGCTTAGTGGATTGTGCTAGGGCTTTTGTGGCGGGCGCAGTTTGCACCTTACTTGCAGATTGCTGGGAAGCAAGAGATGTTTCAGTTTGAAGTGAGAAGAGGGATGGCTTGCAAGATTCCACATGAATGACCGTCTCATTGCCCAGATGACCCAATCAACACAGAAGAAAATGAGGTTTCAACAAGGTTTATTATTGGTGCAAGATTCCAGTATGTCTTTTTTACAGAGGTTTTTAGAACTCCCCCCACCCTAAAAACTTTATATATTTATGTCACTCCAAGCATAAAATAAAAGCCAGATTCACGGCCTCTGATTTTTAGCATTGGCTTTCAACGCCTCTGGCTGAGCAACAACCATGGAGGTAGGCACTTGTATAAAAATCCAATTTCCCTAATACCAAAGAGGGGGTGGTAAGAATGGGGGTCCGGAAAGAAAGGCTGCCTAGAGCATTTGTTTCCCTTTATCCTTTCTCTGTCCAGGGACATGGGAAGTTAAATTTTGGTTTAAAAAGGAATTGGGCAGGGGCAGGAGTGCAAGATCTAACCCGCAGCTCGTCACCTCATCCATCCTGAGCAGCAGCAACCCTGAGTTAATTTCTTACCCTTTAAAACGTCTTTAACCTAATATAGGAAACAGAACACTTTCATAAAAGGTCACATTTCCAGCTGCCCAAGGGGAGCCCAGACCCCCCACAAGGCCACACCAATGTGCCCCATTGCAGAAAGAGGACACCCCACAGACTACAGCAGCATGCCTCCCCCAACTGCAACGACGACAGAGAGGATGCGGGATACTCCATCCAACATGCCAAGAAACTGGCAATTACTTAACACCACCCCACACCAGAAATGACACATGGTCTGGGCCAGGGGCCAGCACAAGCCCTGCTCCAAGCTGCAGCCAATGGACTGTGCCCCACAAGTCTTTGCACACCAGAACAGAGCTGGCGCTTGAGCAACCTAGTTGTCAACAGGCCACTGCTGGGGGACGGAAGCCTCTTCTATGTACTTTGGAGGTCAAAAGGAAGGGGAAGTCTCCCTCAGCAGTCTCTTATGCTGTTCTCTAACAGGGGCAGGTAGTCTCAGCCCCGTGTTTCTTCCTTTGGCAGCCCAAAGGCAGTAACATTAATTGCAACGATAATTTTAAAAAGCAGGCAGCCCTCTCAGAGATTAAGACCCAGCAACAGTCGTTGAGCTCAGTCATTTTTCTTACTTGGAAATGGGCTGCACAGATAGCAGGGGCAGATGTGGTCAAGAAGGATGCCCCCTTTGCAGGGTCTTCCGCCACAGGCATCTGAAGAAACCCGAGGTAGGTTCAGAAGCTGGGTTCTCACGGGAGCCGGCAAGCAAGGCGTCACGCCAGCATCCTGCTAGGTCCATTTGGCCATTCAGGAGGGATCAGGTCAGTTAAAAGCAGCAAGCTATTAGCTCTCTACAGCCCCCAAAGAAATAAACCAATAGAAGGGCAAACAAGCAGAGCTCAGAGAGGCGTAGGTGCAAAGTGCCTGGTGCAAAGGAGGACTGGTGTGGAAGGAGTGGAGGGGCAGCGAGCTGAGTGCAGACCACATAGGCTGGGGGATATACTAAAAGGTGCCAAATTCCTAAATGAGTCAGTTTGGTGCATGTTGAATAATCTGGGGCCTTCTCTCTGGGGCTGAGGAGGCAAGACACTCTGAGCATATCTGCAGTGCAAGTTTAAGAGAGCTGCAAGCTTCTCTCTTGCTGACACAATAACTCTGGACCAAGGAACTCTGGGCACCGAAGTTCCATAAAGGGGCTTTTCTACTCAGCACTCTCTCAAAACTATCACTCCCAGGTTACTATGTGATAGGGAGCCATTGGAACTAAACCTGTTTCAAGCTGTAAATGAGGATACACCCAGCAGCTGCCGCTAGAGCAGCTGGGAGAACAAAGAGCGAGGGAGGGGGATTCTTTCCCTTCTCCCTGCTGAGAAAGTGGCTCATTATGGACCTTGGGGAGTCTGGGCTGAGCCAGAGGACAGAGTGCCAAGGCAACCGTCACATGGATTGTCTCCAGCTAGCAGTGTCACATGACCTGCCCCACTGATGGGGAAACTAAGGGAGTCTCCATTCATTCTTATTTACCCAGCGAAGGCTAGAAAGAGCCCACTGCCAGAAGTGCTTTGCAGCATTGCCGGTCCATCAGCATACATGGAGCCCTCCCCACCCTGCTCTCCAAACCCCCGTTCTCCTGCAGCGGGGAAAAGGCCACGTAGGAAGAGAGCAGTTGCTTGACCCGGCGATTCCAAGACTTCCACATTTCCGCCGCTTTCTTCATTTGCGAAACTTCTGCAGCTGGAAGGCAAATGGGTTTGCCAGTCAGTGTTTCTGCCACCATAGCCTCTTTCAGGAAAAGGAAGGGCACAAGCCAGGGAAGGGGAACCTGCGGCAGCCCTCAAGATGCTGTTGGGCTCCCAGCACCTGGCCAGCAGGGTCAACGGTCAGGGATGGTGGGAGCTGTAGGCCAGCAACACCTGGAAGACCACAGGACCCCCAGCCTTGGCACCAAGAGCACCATTGATTGATTCTGGACATTTATAGATTGCCCTCTCATCAAATTTCCAGGGTGGGCCACAGAAAAAGAAAGCAAAGCTGCATACTGTTGAGTAACAAGCAGCTAATAAGTCTAATTAATCATCATAAGCTGTCACCCAGAGCTTCTTGGAGAAAAGGGGGTGAATATATGAAGTAAATCAATAAAAACAGTGAATGTTGCAATGCAGATCTCAAAGCAGCTTAACAAAACAACAACAGATTCCAATTAAAACTAGGAAGCTTAGAACAATAAGACGCCAAAGAGACAACAGCATCCTAGGTGCCAGGAGCTCCCTCTGGGAAGAGCACACTAACACTGGGGGCCACTACGGAAAAGGCCTTTATCCCTTTACATCTCATGGCAGTGGCACCCATAGAAGATCTTAATATACAGGTACACATGGAGATAGGTGGTGGATCCCGTAAGTCACCTGGTACTAAGCTGTCAAGGGCTTTAAAATGAGCACATTCAAGTCATGCAGTCCTTAACATTGGGAGAGGCAGAGGAAGCATTCTGACTCATGAGGATCTATGTCTACGGAGAGAGACAACAGAAGGGGGAACAGGGCGCCTCAGTCCACAGAGCACTCTGCCCAGAAGCGATTTGGGAAACAAACCACCTAGAGAGGCGGCAGCGCCAAACAAGCCAGAAAGTTCCAGCTGTGTGCTGCTGCAGGTGCTCAATTTGACGGCACTGCTTAAAATCATTCCAGAAAGCTCTCCCAGGGCTCGTCCAGACTTTCTGTTGCACCATGCTTTCCAGGCACAGGTTTGCTCTTTAAAACTCCATGTTCAAGCAATTTTCTTTCTTTTTTTGTCCAGGCATTTCCTCTGGGGAAATCCACATTTTACAGCTGAATTGGAGCAAGTGGCAATGGAGTTTTCTGCAGATTGCCACTTGCTCCAGTTCAGCAGTAAAATGAGGGTTTTCCTGGGGAAAGCGCCAGGACAAAAATAAAAAACAAACCAAAAATGCTCGGACACGGAGCTTTAAATCCCAGACCTGTGCCTAGAAACATGGCAGAAAAGGCAGTCTGAATGAGCCCTCAGTCACCCTACAAACGACCAGGGGATCAATGAAGGCAGGACCAGTCTGGGAAAAGCTCCTCAGGTCCCCATGACTGACTCATTCAGCCTGCTTTGTCTATTCTAGTGGGAGGTGACTGGGTGAGAACAGCAGAAACAACAGCTTGCGTGACAATAAGCACACTCACCTCGCCCTCAACCAGATTGCGCTTGTAAAGGGCATCCTTGGCTGCATCCTGCCAAATAAACACACACAGCAGGCAGTTAAGTAGATACAGAGGCTCTTGTTGCACCAGGCAGGGGTGCTCCTTTAAGCAGGCAGGCACTTTAAAAAGGGGATCTGAGGTCTTTGTTCCCCCACCCCATCTAGAAGTAAAATTGAGTGGATGGGGGGACTGAAGAACCATACCCGCTTTCCTTCACTGCCAAGGCGCCGTGCTGCCTCTGTATACCACTGCTGGTACCTCTCCAATTGGGTCAGGTATTCTGTGAAGTAAAGATGAGACATGACTAAGGAACAGCTCCGGTGTCCAACTGCATCCCCTTCACCTCCAACCCCAGAGGTTGGGACTCTGCCTCTTTTCTTGTGATGCAGTGTTTTGAGAGAGCTAAAGAAAGGGCTGAGAGACACCGAGATGCAACCACAAACTGCTGAGATCAAGATCTGTCAATCTAACAAATTGTATGCTTTTTTAAAATTATTCCATTGTATCCATCCCTGCCAAGATATCTGGTATATTTGCCAAATGTTAAAATGAGGGTAGTCTTTGCACAGGCAAGACTAAATGTCCTTCAGTTAGCAGATTGGATGGGCCAACATAAAGGAATTCCTAAGAAGGATAGAATTTGCGGCTGCAACTCTGTGTCAATAGAAAACATAACTCATGTACTCTTTCAATGCCCTTTTTATAATGATCTTAGAAACAATTATATCCACCCGTTGTTGAGATCGCAGAAGACATCCCTTGCAAAGACCTGTTTTTTGTTGTTTGATGTAGAGAGGGATATATCCTTTAGAACACCCAAATTTCTTTCCAAGGCTTTACAAATTTGTGTAATAAAACTTAACGGGGGGGGGGGGGAGGGATGAGAAATGATTTATCCCGTAAAGGTCGGGGAGCAGAAATGTAAACCACTATTATTAGCAGTATTCTTACTCTTGTTATTTTCATGTGTGCAACGGCTGCTAGCTAAACACAGTAAATCAAACTGAACTGAAGCCCCTCAATGAGCACTTCCTGCTAAGGCAATTTAACACACCAATTCAATATGAACCGTCAGAGAAAGGGGGGAAATATTCACTTGCTCAAGCATTGGGAATGGGGCCTTTGTGGCTGGGCTTTCATCGCAAAGTACCTTTCATGACTGCCGGGCCTCCGTGCTGAAGCTGGGACTTCTGCCACTGGATCATCCGTATAACGTTCTGGTGCTGCTCCACTAGGTCGTTAGGAGGTCGTTGGCCAACTTGTTTGTATCCTGCCATCTGTCAGCAAAGGAAGGAGGGTTTGTGTACGTTCTCAGGGAAAGGACAGAGCACTCAACTTTGGGGGTAAGAAGTGGACCTTCTGGGACTAAGTTCTGTCTGGCTGACAAGTGCATGCACAGGCTGAGAAAGGGCTTTTCCAGGGCCACAGCAACTGTGAGCAGCACACCTGAGCAGGTGACTGAGAGTCGGTCACCTGAGAGATCCGGCCACATAAACACAGAAGGAAGGCAAGACTTCACCATATGAGTTTGCCACACAACACTTCTCTTTTAAATTGGACCAGAGTCTGCAGACCTCAGGGGGGACTCCTTCTGCCAGATTTTTTTTCTAAAATAAAAAGGTAGTTTATGAAGCCGAAGCAGGCAAAAATAGCCCAGAGAGAGTAAAATACAAGATTCTTCCAGTCGACTGCCCTTTTAGTTGTTTGTTACCCAGCCGAGACAGGAATGCCAAGCAGGGCCCAAGGGTTATGAGGGCTGGGAAGAAGACATCATTTTAGGTCACTTTGAAAGGGCATCACTCACACATTCCCTAGAGATTTGTTTTGTCCAACCTTGGGTGTTTTTGCTGTACTGTAAGACTTCAGCTGACTACTGCACTACTAAGGTAAGCAGATTTTAAATCATAAGCATTATACGCTGCCCTAAGGAAGCACAGCAACTTTGAGACAGGGGCTGAGATTTCTGAATGAGCTTCCTGCCCCTCCTCCAACCAGTAGCTTTGTAAGTTAGACATTCTTAGTGCCTTCAGCCCAAGTACAAAATGTCTCAGTCAGTTTGCAGGAGTCAAGATTCAATGTTTGTTTGCAGTTTTCCTCCCAGCAACCTTGTGCCTTGTTCTTTTGAGGGACAATGAACACAACTGTTCAGAATGTAAGACATACCAGTGTCTCACTTGTCAAACTTGTGTCTCCTGTTTCCTCCCATCCTTTCGTTGTCCATTGCACAGTCTCAAGATTTGTCTGCAAGCACCTTGAGGTGGAAGGGACGTGGGTGGCACTGTGGGTTAAAACACAGAGCCTAGGACTTGCCGATCAGAAGGTCGGCAGTTCGAATCCCCGTGACGGGGTGAGCTCCCGTTGCTCGGTCCCAGCTCTTGCCAACCTAGCAGTTCGAAAGCACGTCAAAGTGCAAGTAGATAAATAGGTACCACTCCGGCGGGAAGGTAAATGGCGTTTCCGTGTGCTGCTCTGGTTCGCCAGAAGTGGCTTAGTCATGCTGGCCACATGACCCAGAAAAACTGTCTGTGGACAAATGCCGGCTCCCTCGGCCAATAAAGCGAGATGAGCGCCGCAACTCCAGAGTCTGCCACGACTGGACCTAATGGTCAGTGGTCCCTTTACCTTTACTTTGAGGTGGGGGCCTGCCTTTTGGCCAATGTTACGCTAAAGCACCATGTACACGGAGATGCTGGAATTAGTAACTACTGCCCTGATAAACATTACTGACCTTTTTCTCCAGCCTCTCCTTGTCAAAAGCGAGGACATTGAAGCTGTGCAGAGTGCAGACAGGCTTGCTGCAAGGAAAGAAAGTGCAGCATGGTTAACCTCAGAAGAGGCCAGCAGCAGAAACACAGCACAGAAAATGAGGCAAAGGCAAGCAGGCAACCGCCATCTGGAGAAGCAGATATGGATTGGGTGTGTGCCTGCCAACTTCATGCCTAAGCAACAAGCACAGCTGGCTCCTGCCAAGGCAGGGGGGCAAGAACCAGGCACATCAGCTGCAGCAGAGCCCCCTAGCTTGGGGACCAGAGTTTGGTGGGCAAGAAGACTGAATTGCTGCCCAGGATCCCTCAGGTTCTAGATTCAGGACCTGCTGTGGGTTTCTTCCTGACAGCCCTGAGAGAAAAGGCAGCCCAGCACGCACACAGGGACAGTCCTGATCAGACCTGTTGGCAGGCAGCATGCTAACTTCTCATTTGCTAGAATGCCACAGGACAGGTTTTAAAGGACCACAAGAGCAAGATGAATGGGGGTGGGTTGGGTTTGAAGATTGACTGGCCAAAGGAGCGAGGAAAGCTCTGAAGTTTCATGCCCGGTGCTGTTTCTCGTGTTGTTCTCAACCCAAGACAGACAAATCTAGTCTGGTAAACAGCTACATGGCAGATTTGAGGCAAGAGAGACACTCTTTGTCATTTGCATTCAGAACAAGAGAACCTTCCAGGCAAGCGTTCTGCCTTACACCTTGGCCTCACCACCCCCTTTTCCTTTCAGAATGCCTCCAATCGCATTCAGGAATCTTCCTTGCTATCCGGTTGGTCCTGACGTCTCTCCCATCTTAGGCCCTACGCCTGGGAACAAGAAACTCTGCCCTTGTTGCAATGCCTGCACAATGCCCTAGTGCTGCTCTGCCTGTTCCTCATGCTCTTTGTTTCTCAACCCTACAGGAAATGCCAGGCTGTTATCAGACCAAAAATCTATCCTCCTAGATTTCCTGTTTGTTTTGAGTGGTGGCATCCAGATTGCACAGTTTCACAAGAAAGGCACGGTCTGTCCAGGCCGCTCTTGAATGCCAGTTCGAGACATCTTTCTCTCTCCCTGCTCCTCCAGTTACAGGAGAGGCTTTTGGCTATGGCTAACTGGGAGGAGGCCCTACCATGAGAAAAGTTAGCAAACTGTCTCAACCCATTGATTCAAGGCATCATTATCAGAGCGGGAGACAGACCAACCTGTAGTATGTGGCACAATCCACCTTCATGCCCTCCTACGCGAGCCCCACAGAATGGGACCTGAAAGAGGCACAGCAGTCTCCCATGTTACTCAGTGGAAAGGCAGGTGTCCTTTGGACCTCCTGCCTCAGCCACCAAAATATCTTGGGTCGGTTCTGGGCTCGTTATTCACCATGCAAAACTGTACCTGTTCTTTCGAAGCTTTAACTACTTTGCCTTCCTGCCAATTGCCACAAAACCTTTTGTGCCCATACAACCTCCCAGAGCTCTTTGCCCTCTCTAGTTGTCCTACATTTCTTTTCTTGTCCAGAGCCGGCAGAAGCAAACCATTCTCTGTGCAAGGGAGCCTTCGAGGCCTGAGAGAAGGAAGGTCCAATCAGAGCTGGCTTGGCTACAGCAGGGAGCAGATGGATGTTCTGGAAGGGAAATTAGAAGAGACTATCAACAGCCACTGGCAGAGCAAAAGGTGCTGGGCTGGACACCTGCCTCTGTGCACACCATCCAACCGTCCATCATGCTCCCTTAACACGGAATTCAGGTATCAAAAACCCTACGCGGTGGTAACTGGTGTGGTTTGGTGGGCAAAGCACTCAACAAATCTGGGAGACTTGCTTATGGGCTTCTCAAAGGCATCCATCTATCTGGCTGGCCCCTGTGGCAAAGAGGATGCTGAATTTGTTAGGGCTTTGTCTGATCCAGCAGCAAGGCTCTTCTCATGCTTTGTCTCAGCCATTGACTCATTGTGTGGCCTTGAACAAACTTCTTCACTTACTGCCTCTGTTCTCTACTGTACAGAAGGTAGCTGAGGCTTGGAGCTTCCCCTGCCCTGTGTGCCAACTTTAGAACAGGTATGGTTCTTATACACTCTCCTAAGGCACTAAGGGCCTACGCAAAGAGGTTCTTGTGGCATCAGAAGCTCCATTACAAAACCCTCACAAGAAGCTACATTGCCACTTTTGACAACCTGGGCTATTCAATTCCTGTTTATTCACAAGTCTCAGTAGCCAAGAACGATGCAGCAGATCTGTATGGTCACGGCAAGCTGTCTCCTCATCAGAACTGCTATTTGACGGAGGCCTTTCTATCAGAAAGTCGGACCAATACCATGCAGCGTTACGCAGTCAGGAGAGCAGAATTGATCCATGAGGTGCAATCCACCAGGAAGGTCTTCTGCACAAGTTAAACGAAAATGAACTACAGTGGTACCTCGGGTTAAGAACTTAATTCGTTCTGGAGGTCCGTTCTTAAGCTGAAACTGTTCTTAACCTGAGGTACCACTTTAGCTAATGAGGCCTCCCGCTGCTGCTACATGATTTCCGTTCTCATCCTGAGGTAAAGTTCTCAACCCCAGGTACTATTTCTGGGTTAGCGGAGTCTATAACTTGAAGCGTCTGTAACCTGAAGTGCCTTTGTGGTAAAATAATACTCAGAGCAGCTTCCAAATAAAACCCATGCCAACACGGCTTACGTAGGAGAACCTCCTGGTTAACTGTGACCTCCAGGTCAGATTGTCCTGTCTTTCCCCACCCTGCTGCCCCCAAAACACTCAAAAGCAGCCCCCTGGAGCAGGCACACCTGCCCTACTGCTTTTTTGTGAGATGCCTTGGGCCTTCTTGAGCCGAGAGCGAAGTAAGAAAAGAATGAAAAGGAGAGCAGAAGGACAGGAGTTAAGATTTCCCCACAGATTATGCATGGAGCTAACTCTCAGGAGACCCCAGCAAAAGCACAAGAACATACATACCTACTGCCCACATCCTTCCCAGGAGCTATTGCCGGCTTGGGTTTGGGAAGAGCAACCTGAGTGAAGAAAACAAATACTGTTTTGCTCCTGTATGTCTGGCATAGCCACATTTATTTCAACAATGCAAGACTGGTCAAGGTTTTCAGCCCACTTTCCAGAGGTGGGGTGGGGAGCTGACAGCCGAGACCAGGACATGATCAGGGTTATGAATGTGATAAACAAATCTATGAAAGTGTAGAAAAGTCATAGCAAATAATTAATAAATAATAATAATAATAATATATTATTTATACCCCGCCCATCTGGCAGAGTTTCCCCAGCCACTCTGGGCGGCTTCCAATCAAGTGTTAAAAACAATACAGCATTAAATATTAAAAACATGGTATTGCCTGCAGAGTTTGGCTCCCTAAGAATCTCATCTCAGCTTTCATTTGGGTGGGAGAGCAAGCCCTTAGGAATTCTAAAGACATAGCTGAAACTGTGTGGGACATACTGGGCTAGTGATTTTGGGTATAATATCCAACTTTCATCTTGGGAAAAGTTGTGAAGAGAAGACATAAAATTTACAGCATGCTGTGCGTTGAAAGAAAATCACATGAAAATGATGTGCCATTGGTATCTAACACCAAGTAAGATTGCAAAAATGTATAAAACTAAATCAAATATGTGTTGGAAATGTAAAGAGAAAGAAGGTACTTTTTTACATATGTGGTGGTCATGTTGTAAGGTAAAAAGCTTCTGGGAAATGATTTATAATGAATTAAAGAAAATGTTTAAACATACATTTGTTAAAAAACCAGAAGCCTTTCTTTTAGGTTTAATAGGGGAAGAAGTAGCAAGAGAAGATAAAAGACTTTTTATGTATGCAATGACGGCAGCGAGAATGCTACAGGGAAGAAGAAGCATTACCAACAAAGGAAGAATGGCAAACGAAATTGATGGATTATGCAGAAATGGCAAAACTGATGGGGAAGTCAGAAACCAAGAAGATTAAGTATTTACTAGAGACTGGAGTAAATTTGTAGTTTACTTGAGAAAACCCCTGTAAGCTGTTAAAAACATTGGTAGCGTTGTAATGACATTTGTAATGTGAAATTGACTATGATAAAATAGGGATACATAATAGTTGGAAAAATTATAATAAGCAAAAAAATTTTTTTTAATTAAGAACCCATGGAAGGGAAGTCGGAAGGTTCAGGGAACCTTGTAATTGGATATATGTGAAAGATAATATGTATAAAAATGTGAAAACTAATAAAACTTTACTATTTTTTTAAAAAAGAAACTGTGTGGGACAATGGCTGGTGAAATCTGAGGGGTCAGAGGTTGGGATGTCAGAGCTCTGCAGAATTCCTTGCCTCACCTCACCAGCAAACTCAGAATAAAACATGCAAAATAGTTTCCAAACGCAAAATAAATTACTTAAAACAAAACATTTGCCAGATTTGTCCAGGCTGCAAATTGTCTCCCCCTGCCCCCCGTTTAATATATTTTTTTAAGCAGACAGTATGCACAGGGCTGGACAATCATCTGCCTCTTCCCATCACAATATGCTGCTCCTGTGGGCAGAAAACCAGCCTCTGAAAAGCAACAATTGCTGGAGACATTTCAAGCCACGCTTAGTCATTCGCCACGCTTTTGGCCCACATCCATTTCTGAAAAAAACAAACTTTGGACTCTGGTAACACAGCTGAAATTCATTTCTCGAAAAGAAACGGAGCCACAGAAACGAGGTGACGGAAGGGGCACAGTAGGCTGGATACCCTCTAGGATGAGCACTAACCACAGATTCCATATGGTTCATATTCTTGCCAGCCTCAGCTGAGCAAGGGCTTGGGCACAGGGCCAGAACCTTTGCAAAACCACACTCAGAACAACTTTTCGGGTGCCACCCAGACCAGCTTTGCTCTCGATGGAAAGCTTCTGGGACACAGAGAACAGCTTGGCTCTTACTGGTGGCATAGTGAGGGGGTCAATAACCAGCCACTTCTCCGTCGTTGTCTCCAGTTGCTGGGAGGTCAGCGGCTCTCTCAGACGTACAATGACTTCCAACTTGCCCCCTGTGGGCCGCCGACCATCCAAAAGCTAGGCAGAGAAAAGAAAAAGAGAGAGATGTCCCAATTAGTGTGAAGCCACAACGCTCGGAACTTCTCCCCGCCAGCACCAAATGTGTCCCGTTCATGGTTCACACTTGTCAATCTGTGCGGCAGAACGATGCAGCCCTGTTCCTTTTGGCCCTCGGGGTGCTGAGGGAGGAGCTGGCATCTCTGTCTTTTCGACTACGTGGCAGATGGCAAACCAAAGCCTGGAGAAACTGCTCTCTCAAGATCCACAGGGAGGCTGGCTGAGCAGGCAGCGAAGGCTCATTTATTCACAATCCTATATAGGTGAACATGGAGTTACAGTGAGGGGGAAAAGTATCCCCTGCTAAATTTGCCTATAATAATAATAATAATAATTTATTATTTATACCCCGCCCATCTGGCTGGGCTTCCCCAGCCACTCTGGGCGACTTCCCAAAAAATATCAAAATACCGTAATACATCAAACATTAAAAGCTTCCCTAAACAGGGCTGCCTTCAGATGTCTTCTAAAAGTCTGGTAGTTGTTGTTCTCTTTGACATCTGGTGGGAGGGCGTTCCACAGGGTGGGCGCCACTACCGAGAAGGCCTTCTGCCTTGTTCCCTGTAACCTCACTTCTCGCAGTGAGGGAACCGCCAGAAGGCCCTCGGTGCTGGACCTCAGTGTCCGGGTAGAACAATGGGGGTGGAGACACTCCTTCAGATATACTGGACTGAGGCCGTTTAGGGCTTTAAAGGTCAGCACCAACACTTAGAATTGTGCTCGAAAATGTACTGGGAGCCAATGTAAGTCTTTCAAGACCGGTGTTATATGGTCTCGGCAGCCGCCCCCAGTCACCAGTCTGGCTGCTGCGTTCTGGATTAGTTGTAGTTTCTGGGTCACCTTCAAAGGTAGCCCCACGTAGAGCGGGAGATAACCAGAGCATGCACCACTCTGGTGAGGCAGTCCGCAGGCAGATAGGGTCTCAGCCTGCGTACCAGATGGAGCTGGTAAACAGCTGCCCTGGACACGGATTTGACCTGTGCCTCCATGGACAGCTGTGAGTCCAAAATGACTCCCTGTTTGTTCTCTGATGAAGAAATGACCAGTCCATAATTTTACTGGTAGGTTTACTGTAGCTGTGAGAGACAGAATAACAACAGGAAAACCCCCAGAAACCCAGAAGACAAAAGTCAGAGATTGATGTGGGGTTTTCCTGTTGTCATTCTGTCTCTCACAGCTACAATAAACCTACCATTAAAATTAGGGACTGGTCATTTCTTCGTCAGGGGGCAAACGGGCAAATTTAGCAGGGGATAAAATACTTTCCCCCCCTCACTATAAACAACAACAACAACAACAACATTTAGAAAGATCAACATTCCTGAAGTCCTCCACTTCTGAAAAATGCAATTGGGTCTTGAAATGTTTTTGAGGTGATGGGTTTTGGGTGGATGTGTGGATACCTCCTTTAGCAGCTAATTGCATTGGTGGTGTGAATGTCTGTAAATTTCTCAGGTGGAATGTTTTTAGCAGTTATCATCTCAGGAAGATCTTCAAAATGGGACCTTATCCAAAAGCCTGCCTGCTGTCAGCTGCTTAGAGCATTCTTCAAATGCAATATTTTTGTGTGTGCTATATGGGGTTTTTTTTGTAATCCTCGGTGAAATGTTCAGTTGCCAATCCTCCTGATAGCTTGTTTACTTTCTTCCAAACTTATTCTCATTAATAAACTGTTGTCACAGTCCTTTTAGCACTTTTTGTGGCCATTACATAGAACTGTGGCCTTGCCCGTGATTTCACATTTAACTTCAGTACATAAGGCAGCCACTCCTGATGCAACAGGGATGCTGAAATGGGTGTGCCACTCCCCAAGACATGCTGAGCCCAAGGCCTTGAAAGGCAGTGACATTTCTTCCAGCAAGCATCACAAAGGGATGTCTGCGGTGAAAGCAAAAGACTGATTTCACTGTAGCCTCTCTCAGTTCTGCTAGAGCAGGGGCCAGTCCACTGTCCCTCAGACCTTGTGGGAGAGCGGACTATATATTTTTTTTTTTTTTTTTGGGGGGGGGGGGAAGAACGGATTCCTATGCCCCACAAATAACCCAGAGATGCATTTTAAATAAAAGGACACATTCTACTCATGTAAAAACATGCTGATTCCCGGACCGTCCGAGGGCCGGATTTAGAAGGCGATTGGGCTGGATCTGGCCCCCGGGCCTTAGTTTGCCTACCCATGTGCTAGAGGGCTTGGTTTTACATGCCCATCATGCCTGAGAAGAAAGGGAAGGATTCAGGCTTACTTCCAGAATCTCCCGAAGCTCGCAAGCTGTCTCCAGTGCATCCAACTTCAATTGTGCAGTTCCAACTACACGGTCAGTTTTGAACAGCCCTCTGGAGAGAAAATGGAAGTATTAGACTTATGACCTCATTCATCAGAGAGTCACAAGTTTCATTCTGCTCTTACTTGCTCCCTTTCAATAAAACTAACACTTAGCCTTTTCAAAATAACCATACCACAAGAACTGCTGCAAGGTTACAGCAGAGTCTCCCCAACATTCCTGTAGAAAACTCCTCATAGCTTGGATGCCTCTTTTCAGCTTAGTTATGGCTTTGAGTACATGTGGATCTGAGCTATAAGTTGCCCACCTGTCTTGTCGCTGTGTGTCAATGAGCCAACCTGAGTGTCTTCCTCCCATAACAAACATTTCCCAATCTCACATCCTGGGTCTTCTACTAATGACCTGCCACCACCACATTATAGAAGTGAGACGTGGAATATGTACCTTGTGTGGAATGAAAGCCACCTTGTCTCAATTGTTTTATCACTCTTTTGATAGCACTCTGGAGCCTGTTTCAGTTAGTGCCTCCTTGACTGCTAAATATCCTTCCATTCTCCTCCATATTTTTTGTGCTTCTGCCAATAGCCCTGAAAGAATGTGCAATCTCAGCACATTCACAGACACTAAGAACCAAACTACACATTACAAGAAACACCCTGAAATACATAACTGGGACTTGCCATTTTACTTTCTTAAGAAAAAAATCAAAAAAGGGTCAGGGGGCACGGATCATGACCACCATGTTAGGGAGGGAGGTGTATTCCTTTCCCCTGCATGCTTCCCCACCAAAAATCCCCACCTCAAGCTACTTGCTTCCGAAGGTGTTATTTGACAGGACAATTCCAGAAGGAAGCACAGCGGTTATCCCAACAATTTACTATTCTTCCATCCTTCCTGCATTGCATATTTAAAATACATATGAGGTTTAATTAAAAGCTCAGCGATTTCATGGAAGAATTGAAAACGCTCATATTAAAGCTCTTACGCCACTCAGACATGCAGCTTCCATGTTGAAGCTGGACCACCTCCAGTTTCTGCCAGTAACAGTCAAACCTCCATTTTGCTCACCCTTTATGGACGACTTCAAACTTGATGCCTTTTGTCTGGATGGCTCTCTTCAGCCCACGGTGCCCCCGATTAATAAACAGCTTGAACTTCTCTTGGAATTCTGCCAGAGGGAGATACCAAATGGGAAGGTTACTGGGCGTCAGGTCAGAGCCAAGAGCAATCATCACTGCAAGGAACAGCCTTGCATTGCTGGAGGGACTGGGGTCCCTGCAGTTTGCTTCAAGCCTCCCCCCCCAAAAAAAAGCTTAAAGTAAAGGTAAAGGTACCCCTGCCCGTACGGGCCAGTCTTGACAGACTCTGGGGTTGTGCGCCCATCTCACTTAAGAGGCCAGGGGCCAGCGCTGTCCAGAGACACTTCCGGGTCACGTGGCCAGCGTGACATCGCTGCTCTGACGAGCCAGAGCCGCACACGGAAATGCCGTTTACCTTCCCGCTGGTAAGCGGTCCCTATTTATCTACTTGCACCCGGAGGTGCTTTCGAACTGCTAGGTTGGCAGGCGCTGGGACCGAGCAGCGGGAGCGCACCCCGCCGCAGGGATTCGAACCGCCGACCTTTCGATCGGCAAGTCCTAGGCGCTGAGGCTTTAACCCACAGCGCCACCTGCGTCCCAAAAAAAAAGCTTGGGAGGGCTCAAATCCAACTCCTGAGCATTTACACAGTTGTTGTGTATCATGTTCATCCCATCACAAACACCCTAGGTAAAAAAGATAAAAGGTAAAGGACCCAGGATGGTTAAGTCCAGTCAAAGGTGACTATGGGGTGCAGTGCTCATCTCGCTTTTAGGCTGAGGGGGCCGGCGTTTGTCCACAGACAGTTTTCTGGGTCATTTGACCAGCACGACTAATTCACTTCTGGCGCAATGGAACACCGTGATGGAAACCAGAGCACACGGAAACGCCGTTTACCTTCCCGCCACAGCGATACCTATTTATCTACTTGCACTAGCGTGCTTTCTAACTGTTAGGTTGGCAGGATCTGGGACAGAGCAACGGGAGCTCACCCCAGATTTGAGCCAACAGCCTTCTGATTGACAAGCGAAAGAGGCTCAGTGGTTTACACCACAGCGCCATCTGCATCCCTGTGCAAGCACTCTATGCACTGGTAAAAGCAAATCGTGGCAGGATCAGGTTGTACAACATTGGCCATAGCGATGTTTCAGCACAACAGCAAACCCCTCCATTTGCCTCTTGGTTCACCAGAAGCACTTACACTGAGACAGCCAAAGACTGTGCAGTTCTGATGCTGCCACTGCTCCTTGCCGTCAAATACCCTAAGATGTCAGTCAGCAGATTCTGTAGGAGGGAGGGAGGCGGGGAAAACCTGGCAGCTATCTTCATGCTTTTTCCAGCTTCCTCCAAATCATGCTCGCTGTTGCCAAGAAGGAAGTCTGTGCTGCAATATACTCCACCAGACACCTTTGCCTTCAAACCCGTTTGCGCTGCAAGCTGTCATATTCACAGAAGCAACTTCCACATAAGGACTGAGAATATTCTCCACTAGAGACTTCCGGGTTGGCGCCCCCGGCAATGGCGGAGCTCCTCCGATCGGGAGGAACTTGCTCCGTGAAAAGTTGGGTCTGAACCGCCACGGCGAAGGCGGAGACCCATTGAAATTACAGGTGGAAGAAGCTTGTGAACCTGGGATTCGGCTGGCACCTTTTGCGCCTCCCCTACTCGCGGGGAAACCCTGTTTTGGGGATCCAGAGCGACGTGGGGTGAACGGTGCGGTGCTTTGAATCGACCGCTTCTTTCATGGAGTGAAGCCGCATTGCTGTTGCCGGAGAGCGCTGACTTTTTCTTGTGGACAATTGGATTTTAAACAACCCGTGAGTAAAACGGAAAATTGGATCTTTAAATATCTTAATTTTGGCATCGAACGGGGAAGGTTCAAAACAGGAGGTCCGCCTTCCCCTTTTGTAAATAGACTGAAGCAAGGAGCTTACAAGTTAAGGTCTCGGAAAGCCTTATGTAAAGGATTAAACTTCCATCGATTGAAATTATTAGACCCCCCTTGGAAGCAGGAGAAGAGGGGGGAAATTTTGGACTGTGTATCCTGCAGGAGAGAGTGATTAAAATTAAATTACCACTGCTCTGAACCTGGGAACGGGCTCCCAGTGATTGACGTTTCGGGAGAGTTCATTGACAGCGAAGAGAACGGATGTTGACAGTCAGTTAAATAAGAGAAATATATTGTTTCCATTGTCCGCTTCTGCGTTTAAAAGGGAGGAAAAGTATCTGAAAATTGAAACTATCTTCACTTTTTGATCTGTGTTGGAAAAGATTGATACAAGTGGAGACTGTTCCCCTCTAGAGGGAACTTTTGAAAGTGTTACAAGAGTGGAGCTGGGAAATCTCCAGCTGCTTGATAAGAAATGTGAGAACTAGAGATTGACCTTGGATATTCAAGAATGTCGACAGGAGAAGCCTTATGGACTGCATTTTCTAAGATAAGCCACTTGTTGGAACAGCTTCATAAAAAGATGGATGCTGTGACTACTAAAATTGACATTTTGGAACCAAAAGTGAGCACCAATACAGAAATTATTCAGGATTTGGCACAGGAATCTATTTCAACAGGACAAATTGCTGAAAAGGAGAAGGAGAAAGTTGCTGCTGTCGAACCTAAAGTAATACAAGGGGGAGCCTTAGCCTTACAGAGGCAAATTGAGGACTACAAGTTGAGGCCCTTTATGATTGAGACTAGAAAAAGTCAGATTTTGAAGATCGGAGCCTGGCCTGGACTAGAAAAGGAAAGTTGGAAAGATCCCTCTATGCAGGGATTAACTGACTTTTGGAATATGAACTTGGGTCAGGAGGAGATTGGAGTTCTGGGGGCCTTTGGATTTGGAGGAATTTTGAAACATGCCCGGAAATACTTTATGGACCCTAGTTTTAATTATGGAAATCTGGCTGACCTGTCGAGAAGGAATAAAAGTATCGTTGGATTGGAGTTTCCCCGAGATCTGCTCTTCAGCATCAAAGAATATGAAGAAGACTGGCAGAAGGGACGTGGAAAAGAGTTAAGAGCCTCGGACATAAGATCTCCAGGTTGATGGACTGTATGGAGTTGATGGAAGTGGCGGGTGGAGTCCGAGACTGGGGAGAGGAGATGGTGGAAGAAGATTGGAAATTTAAAGTCTATATATAGAAATATTGTAAATTTAATGAGTGATAGAAAAATGTTGGAAGGAAATTTTATGGCTTTAGCTGAAATGCTATAAGGAGTTAAGCTTAAATAAATATACTAGAATCATAGAATCATAGAGTTGGAAGAGACCACAAGGGCCATCGAGTCCAACCCCCTGCCAAGCAGGAAACACCATCAGAGCACTCCTGACATATGGTTGTCAAGCCTCTGCTTAAAGACCTCCAAAGAAGGAGACTCCACCACACTCCTTGGCAGCAAATTCCACTGTCGAACAGCTCTTACTGTCAGGAAGTTCTTCCTAATGTTTAGGTGGAATCTTCTTTCTTGTAGTTTGGAGCCATTGCTCTGTGTCCGCTTCTCTGGAGCAGCAGAAAACAACCTTTCTCCCTCCTCTATGTGACATCCTTTTATATATTTGAACATGGCTATCATATCACCCCTTAACCTCCTCTTCTCCAGGCTAAACATGCCCAGCTCCCTTAGCCGTTCCTCATAAGGCATCGTTTCCAGGCCTTTGACCATTTTGGTTGCCCTCCTCTGGACACGTTCCAGTTTGTCAGTGTCCTTCTTGAACTGTGGTGCCCAGAACTGGACACAGTACTCCAGGTGAGGTCTGACCAGAGCAGAATACAGTGGCACTATTACTTCCCTTGATCTAGATGTTATCCTCCTATTGATGCAGCCCAGAATTGCATTGGCTTTTTTAGCTGCTGCGTCACACTGTTGGCTCATGTCAAGTTTGTGGTCAACCAAGACTCCTAGATCCTTTTCACATGTACTGCTCTCAAGCCAGGTGTCACCCATCTTGTATTTGTGCCTCTCATTTTTTTTGCCCAAGTGCAATACTTTACATTTCTCCCTGTTAAAATTCATCTTGTTTGTTTTGGCCCAGTTCTCTAATCTGTCAAGGTCGTTTTGAAGTGTGATCCTGTCCTCTGGGGTGTTAGCCACCCCTCCCAGTTTGGTGTCATCTGCAAATTTGATCAGGATGCCCTTGAGTCCATCATCCAAGTCGTTAATAAAGATGTTGAATAAGACCGGGCCCAAGACAGAACCCTGTGGCACCCCACTAGTCACTCTTCTCGAGGACTAATTTTAATGGAAATAAGATTAAAGATATGTTAAGACATTTATATGATAGAAAATAGAGAAAGATGGAAAGGAATTGCTGAAACAATTAATGGAAGTGGAATACAAAGAGGGAGGTGAGAGGAGGTCAATGATACAAGGGAATGAAAGATAGAATATGGAAAAGGTATGATGTATGTTTTTAAATTGTTTTTGCTTTGTTTGGTTTAGTTTATTGTGTTAGTTTAATGTGTTAAGGTTGTGTTTTGTATTGTTTATGTATTGTATTGTTTTTTCTCTTTTTTGTTCTTTTTGTTCTTTTATCTTCTTTCTTCCTTTTCTTTTTTGTAAGCTTTAAAAGTAATAAATATTATTTAAAAAAAGAAGAAGAGAATATTCTCCACTAGAATCCAGGAGCCAATACTTCTTGAAACCAGCAGTAGGCCAATGGAGCAAAAGGACCAACAATTTTCCAGAGCCGCCTCTGATGATGCAGGCTTGCTACTACCAAGTCTTGCAGTATCTCTGGCTGCTGAGCCGTCAAAAGCCCTGTTCTTCAGCTGGTAGCCTGTAGCAGAGTTTCAGACTGCCAAGCTTCTGTGTCGACAAGAGAAATCTATCCTCACCTGCTCTCCTCCCTTGTCATTGTGCTTTCTTTGCTGTCCCCACTAAAAGCCTGGCAAGGACATTTACTTCCAATACTGCACAGCTAGCTCAGTGCTTGGGACAAGGGAGGGCCTCAGAAAGCAGGCCGGTGATGAGGGTCTGCCATACCCAGACACAGAACTAAGGGACCAGCCCAGTATACCAGTGCTTCATAGCTCTGTCCAATATCTGACCTGCAGCATCTCCCTCTATCCCAGGTGTGGGGCTGTCCCTGTGACTAAGGGCTAGACCATATGCAGCACTGTATAGGTCACTTGGAAGCCAACCCATTAAAAAAATATAATAGTATGCAAGTGTAGGGCAGGTTTAACTCTTCCCTCCCCAGCCACAATCCTGATATTCACCCCCCCCCATCCTCCATTTGCCTTTCTGAAGCTAATGGCGGAGAGAATTTTATTAGGATAGGGCTGCCATACATGTGGTGTTTCGTCCTGGATCTTAAGTCAAGTCAATTGTAAAAGTGTGGGGATTTTTTGTTGGTTGTTAAAAGGAAAAGAAGAAAAGCTCAACAATTTTGGGATGTCTTCCTTAAAAAAAAGGATTGCAGTAGGGGAGAGAATAGTTGAACCTCCCCTCCCTTGCATGCCGCAGTCCCCCCACAACACACACAGCCTCTAGTACATTGGTACCTTCGTTGTCGAATGGCTTGGCTCCCGAACAAATCGGCTCCCAAACGGCACAAACCTGGAAGTAAGTGTTCCGGTTTGCAAATGTTCTTTGGAAGTTGAATGTCCGATGTGGCTTCTGATTGGGTGCAGGAAGCTCCTGCAGCCAATCAGAAGCTGTGCCTTGGTTTTTGAAGGCTTCCGGGAGTCGAACAGAATGGATTAAGTTTGACAACCAAGGTACCACTGTATTAATTTTACTTACAAGAAACACAATACTGATGGGCTTCCTGGTGATGTGCTCAGTACTGCACATGCTTTGGCCCTGAAGCTGGCAGATGCTCCCCACCCCCTTCTTTCTAGCATGGCCTAAAGCTCACAAGCATAAATTTACCGGGAGAGTTAGAATTCTTGATCACGTTGGTCTTGTCTTTCTGCGCTTCCTCCTGCAAATACAGAAATGTGAAAAGAAGCAGTAAGAACCAGGAGCCTTACTGCCGGAGAACTGTTTCAGAGCATTTCAAAGCAGACCCCACCACCGTCCTCAAAGCAGCTTCACGCATCAGGATTTTTCTACACCTGCATTACATGCAGCTGGCTCTTGAAAAGGCAGTTTCAAATTGTTATTTTTCTTTTTATTAAAACACCACCCCATACCCATAGATCTCAGGGCGGTTCACAACATAAATATACAAATCCAGGGGGTAATGATCACTGGCTGATTCTCACAGGATAGTGAAAAGTTAACATATGAAGCAGCCCAAACTCACCGCATTGGGATAGGGGAATTCAAAGCGGACAAAGGCATCCAGGTCATTAGGAGACATGCCTGAAGAAGGGAAAAACGAGAGTCAGGAAACCTTTTAGGTCAAAAATCTCAAAGCTAAAGGACAAGGAGGAGGGGCTGCTCTCAGAAGGCTCCACATGGAAATTGGCTCAGCCTGGTTCCTTGTACGCCGCCCTTGCAGCACCTGCAAAATCAGGCCTCTCCACAGAAGCCGGGGCACAAATGTGGCCTTCGCATGACTGCCTTGGCCTGCAGTGCCCTGGAAGTCAGCATGTGGGGCAGCAGGCCTAGAAGTGGGCAATTCAGAGTAAAGAACACACCTCAGAAACCACCTTTGGAACAAGTGTTTGCCTATATTACAAAATGAAAGGGGAGTGGGGAGTGAGAGAGAAAGAACAGGCTTCAACAGAATTAAATTCTCTCTCAAATCCAGCGACAGGTGGGAAGGTGGGGATTTCACAGAATGGGTCAAAGGAAAGGAGAGGTGAGAGGAGGGAGGAAGTGCCCTCCCCAAAGCACACACACCTGTTTGGGGAGTTGGAAGTACAGTGTGGTACCTTGGTTCTCAAATGCCTTGGTACTCAAACAACTTGGAACCCAAACACTGGAAGTAAGTGTTCTGGTTTGTGAACTTTTTTCAGAAGTCGAACATGCTCCGTTTTAAGTGCCACACTTCCATTTTGAGTGTTACGCCGAGGTTTTTGCTATTTGTGTTTTTGTGGCTCTTTTTATGTATATGTGACTGTGTGGAACCCAGTTCAGCTCCTGACTGATGGATTGTGTGACTGCAATACATTGTTTATTGCTTTCATTTTATGGATTAATGTTCCTGTTAAATTGCTGTTTTAAGGGTTGTTTTTAAAAGTCTGGAACGGATTAATCCATTTTACATTACTTTCTATGGGAAAGTGTGCCTTAGTTTTGGAACGGACTTCTGGAGCAGATTAAGTTTGAGAACCAAGGTACCACTGTACTCAAGAAGCACACAAGATCCTTTTCCTGGCACCCTGGCTGAACACACGACTTAGGAAGGTGGTTGCAGAAGTGGTGGGGGCTGTGTGCTGGCACAGAAATGACCAGGAAGGGGGGGGGGGAATGCGTGCTATTCAAACAGGTTATTCCTATGCCCTGTCTCAGCCAACCACACATCCTGTCTGCTTCACACAGCAGCAGCAAACCCTTGATCTCTCTATAAATTTTTCTCTCCCCTTCCTCTCCTACACAGGCTCTTTGCTACTCCACTAACCAGATTTCTTCCAGTCTTCTCTTCCCAGATAGGCTCTTTCCCAAGCAGCAAATACCTAAATCACTTTTAAAAACCTTTTAACTTATCACACAATAATTTGCTCTGGGGCATGCCTGCGAGGGCTTGGCTTGTAAATCAATAATAACAACAGGATACTCTTTCTGGCAGTGTTTCTGACGGCTACTGAAATTACAAGCAGGCAGGAGAGCCAAGCTAGCAGGATCCAATCACTTTTTATGGGTTTTACTGTCATGTTATTATTGCTTTGATTCTGTTAGCTGCCCTTGAGTTTCCATTAGGAAAGAAAGGCAGGGGATAGACTGAATGAAGAAATGAATAAAATGAGGAGGAGAAGGAGGACAATGATAGAGATACAGTCCTTTGTTCAAGATGCCACTCTGCAATGCTATTTTCAAAAGCCACGTTTCTTCCTCCACGGATAGGACAGTGTAATAATGATTGGGATTAGCTCTGCTCACTTAGACAGTGGCTTCTGCCTTCCTCAGTAACACACATGGGACCCAAACATATAAAATCATAGAAAAAACCAAGAGGAATAAAAATTCTTTAGCATTCTACAGAACAAACAGATACAGCTGGGAGGCCTGTGAGCCTCTAAATATTGTTGGACTCCAACTTCCATTAACCCCAGTCAACAGGGGATGATGGGCATTGTAGTCCAGCCATAACACCCATGAGATAGGCGCAGCAATGTTAAGAGGACTCGGTTTTGCACTAGGACAAGGCACAAAGAAATGAACTGGAGAAGGCAGGTCAGCCCTTTTGCACATTTCAGGGGAGGGGAGAATTCTTAATTTTGAGAATAAATGTTAGAATCGTCTTGCTGCATCAGGCTCAGCTATCCCTCTAGCCCAGTGTTTTCGCTCCAGTAAGGCGCAATCAGATCCTGCTAGGAAATTCATAAGCAGGGCATTAAAGACAGCCCCCGCCCCATTGTTTGTTGTCCCCTTCATCTGGTAAACAGAAACCATGTGCTGCTCTGAACAAAAAAAGTCCCACTGGCATAATACTTTGCATAACTAGTTGGGGGACATAAAAAAAGAGAAAGGGAAACATCGCATCCCTTCTGCCAACACAAACAATTGTCAATGACTTTGGGAACTCTTCACCATACTTGTTCTAGCAGGCACCTAACTTTCCTCTGCCCACCCCACCTCCTCCCAGTTTGACTTTAGACCAGAGAAAGGGGACTTTTGAACCTCCCGATGTTGCTGGACTTCAGCTCCCAGCCAGCCTGACCAATGGTAAGGGGTGATGGGAGCAGCAGCTCAGCAATACCTGGGGAGTCACAGGCTCCCCCATCCCAACTGCTTTGTCCAACTTACAAGTAATGGTGGCAACAGGCATAGCAACTCCCACCCCCAAATTACGTTGTCGGAAACAGAAACCGTTTCCTGCATTACCTGGAGGAGCTGGCAGGTTGATTCCTTTCACGACAGAGAGAACCATATCGTTGCTGTTCAATTCTGGGAAAATCCTGTGAGGGGGGGAAGGAGAGGGCCAGCTTCAACTGAGGTGCTTTCAGTGAACAGGCCAGGATCTCACCATCACCAAACAAAGCGTCCGACTTCACCCACCTATTCCTACCACTCCAAAAAGAACACTCTGAAAGGCTTCACCTCTCTCTCTCTCTCTCTCTCACACACACACACACACATAAACATACATGCTCTGGGCAAGAGCTGAGGTTTGAAACAGGTCAAGGCCCTTTAATAAATCTTGGTTTGGTCTATGTGGGATTTTTAAAAAAATCCTCCTTTATTGTTGTGGCTCTGAGAGAACCTACTCCTGCAAACGAAAAGCCTGATCAATGGCTAGGGACTCAGCTACATGCATAAGAGAGCCAGTGTGGTGCAGTGGTTAAGAGCGATAGACTCGTAATCTGGGGAACCGGGTTCGCTTCCCCGCTCCTCCACATGCAGCTGCTGGGTGACCTTGGGCTAGTCACACTTCTTTGAAGTCTCTCAGCCTCACTCACCTCACAGAGTGTTTGTTGTGGGGGAGGAGGGGAAAGGAGAATGATAGCCACTTTGAGACTCCTTCGGGTAGTGATAAAGCGGGATATCAAACCCAAACTCTTCCTAAACATAAATCGCTTTATATGCGTTATAACACTGTAACACCAGATGGCGCTGTGGAGTCCCGCCTTTCACCAATGGGATTTCCCTGTATGAAATTTACAACACATGTAACTGAATCGCTTATTTGATGTGTCTAGATCTGGCCTAGGAAGGAGAGCCTCGAAAGCATTTGGCATCTAGCATTTGGGGCAAACTGCAAAGCAATGGCCCACATACTTGACCACACTGAAAGTCCGCTGCTCATAGTGATATTTGGGCAGTGGAAACCCCTTGGCATGGGCTTGCTTTAAGATCTCCATGTTCTTTTTGCAGTCTTCAGCCATCTTCTCAAATCTGGAGAGGGGCAGATCAAAACCGTCAACTTAGTTTACAGGGTGATTCACGGAGTTCAAATAAGTTTTCTTAGCACTTTGTAGATAACTTTGAGCTATAAAAGAAGAGCTATGAGAACTTTGTTAAGCATGAAGAAATAGTTGGAGTAGAAGGTGTGTTGGAAAGCTTCAGCCAATGAGAATTCAGATAAAGCTGGGATCTTGGTTAAGCAACAGCCCAAAGAATTCAGCACAAGAGAGTTAACTTGGATGCTAGCAAACAGAAGCAGTATTTTCAGAAAACAGCCAAAACTGGAAGCCCTCCAACCGTAACTGACTGGCAGCACACACAGATGTCTGGGAACAAGCTATGTTTTGAGAACAGGGTCAGAAAAATAGAACATTCCATGCAGAACAGCTAGCTTTGCACTAGAGTGCTGGTTATGGATTTCATTAGGCAGTAGCAAAAACAAATTGCGCCATGAACTGAGCAACGTAGCAATGAGCAAAAATGTCATACTATAAAAGTGATGTGTGGAAATGGACTTTAAGAGGAGCAGTATGTGGCAGACATTCTATATTCCCTGAAGGAAGAAACGCATCTAACCTTAAATATAAATCATGAAAGCTTGTTCTACTTGTGACCTTTATGCCCCCCCCCCAATGCACTCCCATCACTTACTTTGGGAATCCTTTTGCTTGTTTTAAAATGCAAATGAACCTATTCAGTGACTTGCCTCAGCCCAGCTGCAGAACAGACGATGTAGAAGATACAGGGAACCAGGCAGAGGGCCTTCTCGGTAGCGGCACCCGCCCAGTGGAACGCCCTCCCACCAGATGTCAAAGAGAAAAACAACTACCAGACTTTTAGAAGACATCTGAAGGCAGCCCTGTTTAGGGAAGCTTTTAATGTTTGACCGACTATTGCATTTTAATATTTTGTTGGAAGCCATCCAGAGTGGCTGGGGAAACCCAACCAGCTGGGCAGGGTATAAATAAATTATTACTATTACTATTACTATTATTATTACTATTATCATCATCATGATCACAATCATCATCATCATCATCATCATCTAAGGAGCATCTGCTGTGAAGAGGGCGTTCCTGGCCAACACAGGCCACAGATTTAGCAGAGAGAGCAGAGGAAGGGAAGGGTATTGCTCAGTTGCCATCACGCTTACTTGGTAGTTTCTGCAATGTTTCCTAAATGGGTGAACTGCTTGGAGAAACTCATGCACATCTGGAACAAAAAAGAAAGGAAAAGGAGGGAGTCACATCAGGAGCAGGCAGGCACGATCCTGGCTCCCTCCCATGGGTTATGCACCTTTGCAGTCAAATGCCTTAAATTCCACCCCTTAATAAGCAAGTTCCAGCCCTTATATGGCCAGAGTATGCAGACTATCTTCTCAAGGAACCCAGAAGCCACTTGCATCTTTCTTAATGTAGCCCATCCATTGCTCATCATTTACTTAATACTCGGGTAGCTGCAGGAAGTCCATACGGGGCCACACCAACAGTCCCTTCTGATGTATATATTCAAACACACACACACACATACACACACACCCCTTATATGTAAATAGGAGAGAGATGCAAGCAAGAAATACAGCTGCTGCCATTATGTCAGGGTTGCCCCCTCCCTCCCTTGCTGGATCAGACCTACAGTGGTACCTTGGGTTAAGAACTTAATTCGTTCCGGAGGTCCGTTCTTAACCTGAAGCACCACTGTTCTTAACCTGAAGCACCACTTTAGCTAATGGGGCCTCCCACTGCTGCCACGCTGCTGGAGCACGATTTCTGTTCTTATCCTAAAGCAAAGTTCTTAAACCAAGGTACTATTTCTGGGTTAGCACAGTCTGTAACCTGAAGCGTCTGTAACCTGAGGTATCACTGTATTAGTGTCCGTCTAATCCAATATCCTGTTTCCAACTATGTTCCACCAACCAAATGTTTCCAGGAAGCCCATCAGAATGGCATGAAGGCCACAGCCCTCCCACCTTATTTCGCTCCCAGGAAACGGCAGGTGTAACAAGTGTGATGATTTCAATAAGAATGATCGACTGCCATCCTAGTATGCCTTGTCTCACATCTGGTGGGGCTTCCAGGAAAAGGAGGAAGAAACCTTTCTAGTTTAAAAAGATAGCCCTGCTCTCCCCGATTCCTTACTAATCTCCTCCAAAAGAGGCTGCAACATCCCTTAAAGCTTGCCTGTGCCCCACTTACCTCATGCTGCTGCCTCATAATTTTCACAAGCTCCATGTACTGGGCAGCCGTTTCTGGGGAGATGTTGGCTCCACGACGCTGCCCAAGTGTGAAGTCCTCCTTGTTCACAGGGGCCTGAGGCACCTGAAGGGGGAAAGTGGGTATTTGGGGGTGGGGGAAGTTAGTACCAGAATGAACCACTCCGAAAAGGGCTGTGTCACCTCCATGCACAATACACAAATCAGCAGAGTGATCCTCTGCCTGTCAAACAGACCTGGGTTTCCCACAAAGAGAGCTCCCAATCCAAAACTGTGTGGATCTATAAACTGGTCTGAAATGGGAGGCTTGCCTGCTGCCATCATTATACAGTGGTAAAAGGTACCCCTGCCCGTACGAGCCAGTCGTGTCCGACTCTAGGGTTGCTCGCTCATCTCGCTCAAGAGGCCGGGAGCCGGCGCCGTCCGAAGACATTTCCGGGTCACGTGGCCAGCGTGACGAAGCTGCAGCTGGCGAGCCAGCACCAGCGCAGCACACGGAAACGCCGTTTACCTTCCCGCTATAAAGCGGTACCTATTTATCTACTTGCACTTAGGGGTGTTTTTGAACTGCTAGGTGGGCAGGAGCTGGGACCGAACGACGGGAGCTCACCCCGCCGCGGGGATTCGAACCGCCGACCTTGCGATCAGCAAGTCCTAGGCACTGAGGTTTTACCCACAGCGCCACCCGCGTCCCCTTATACAGTGGTACCTTGCGTTAATAACTTAATTCATTCTGGAGGTCCGTTCTTAACCTGAAACTATTCTTAACCTGAGGTACCACTTTAGCTAATGGGGCTTCCCGCTGCCGCCGCGCGATTTCTGTTCTCATCCTGAAGCAAAGTTCTTAACCCGAGATACTATTTCTGGGTTAGGGGAGTCTGTAACCTGAAGCGTCTGTAACCCGAGGTACCACTGTATATCTTTAAGCAAAAGGCAAAAAAACTTTCCTCTATAACCAGGCCTTAGGCTTTTAACTAACTGGCCTTCTAGAAGTGGGTGGGGTGTTGTAAATGCATCTCTTTTCCCTCTTGGTTTTAATATAACTATGTGGGGTTTATTGTGTTTGGTTGAATGTAAGTTGCTTCAGGTTCCCTTGGGTAAGATAAAGGAACTATCAAATTTAATTAATTAATTAATTAATAATGAAGTGTCCCATGCCAAGCTTAACTGGCCCTCATTCAGCAACAGCACTAAGTCAAATGGGATGACCGAAAAATTATTTTCCCCCACGCCAGTGGGTTCAAGAAGGGGCATTAGAGCAGGTTTTCCCTGGACACAAACCAAACTGTCAGTCATAATGTAGCATAAAACAGAACAAAAGACCAGGCCTGCTGGATCAGACCAAGGGTCCATCTAGTAAATTTTCTGAGTGGGATGACGCCTCTGGGAAAATCCTAAGCAGTGCATGAAGGCAACAGTCCCTACCTCACTGCTATTTCCCCAGGATGATGTACTCAAAGAGGTATACTCCCTCTGAACACAAGTATTAGATATGATAGCTAAACAGAACCACCTATTTTCCACATATTTGTCAAATCCCATTACGCTCAGAATACAGACACTGAGGAATGCAAAAGATTGAAAGCATCAGGGCAAGATTTTTGTTCCAGCGCTCCACAGATGAGACCAGATTTATTTTTATTTTAAAAAATATGTCTCTCTGGCTCAGAACTCAGGTTCCAGAACTGGGACATAGTGACTGAAAAACAACATTCATGCACTTCATGAGCTTTGAGCTGTTTTCTAACACAACTCTTTTGACAGACATTTCCCAACCAGAGAGAAAGAGAGAATATGATTGCCTTTGTTATGTCGACCGGGAGCCCACTCTGCGATGCTTCAATCATGGGGTCCAGACCCTTGGCTTGACGCAAGAACATCTTGGCTCCCTCAATGTCATTCTGCTGCTTTGCTCTGAGAGCTGCTTGCATCAACTGCTTTTTCCGGGTTTCCAGAAAAGTCAGCTGCTGTTGAGCTGCAGAGGGAAGGGAGATCCATCAGGAATGCTTCAAAGTCTCTTCTAAACAGACAATAAGGAGGTCTCAAATGGACAAGGGTGCAAATCTTATTTCAGTACACTAACATATGTCTGTGCATAAGCAAAACAGTCACTTTTTACAAGTACCATGCTGGTAACATGAAAAGCATGTTTGCTCAGGAGACAGCAATAAATGCAGAGCCTATAATGAGTCTAGGCAGCCTTAGAAATAATAAAAAAAAACCCAGCCATTATCTTATCTCCAAGAGCAGCCAATAATGAATGCTACATTGCACCAGTTAAGAAATGGTTGTTCTCCTGTTGGGTTGGATTCCAAAATAGCAAAAAAAGAGGAGCTGTTTGCTTCCATTGGAGAAAGTTTGGGGCTGTTGCAGAGAAAACAGTCCAAGGAACAGAGCCCAAGCTTCTCAATCTGATGTTAGGTGGTCACTGCAAAGTTCTACCCACATAGTAGTGACTTTTGGGCTGTAGAATTCAGGGGAAAGTGGAGATTGGGAAAAACAAAGTACCTCAATCAAAGAGGCACCAATCAGCCCAGGGATTGTTGCATAAATCAGGAACGTGGAACGTGCCACCAACATAGATTCTGTTGTTGTCTGACCTGCAATCTGGACCAACAGGAATCAATGTCTCCCAAGAAGCTTGAATGCCTTATACTGAAAAAAACCCCTCACACTGCTAATTTGAAAACACTCTGTCTGAAGAGTGACCAAATCACTTGTAAACTGTGGCTTAGTTTAGATGTCAAGAGCTCCTGTACAGACCGAATTGCCAAGGCAGAGAAGCTCCCAATGCTTAAACCGTTTGTGTATCTAGGATGTGTGTATCTACAAAATGAGTAATTTTATTCATAAAACACTACCCTGTCATTCAGTACTTGTGGTAAAAGGTAAAGAGACCCCTGACCATTAGGTCCAGTTGGGGCCGACTCTAGGGTTGCGGCGCTCATCTCGCTTTATTGGCCGAGGGAGCCGGCATACAGCTTCCGGGTCATGTGGCCAGCATGACTAAGCCACTTCTGGCGAACCAGAGCAGCACAGGGAAACGCCGTTTACCTTCCCGCTGGAGTGGTACCTATTTATCTACTTGCACTTTGATGTGCTTTCGAACTGCTAGGTTTGCAGGAACAGGGACCGAGCAACAGGAGCTCACCCCGTTGCAGGGATTTGAACCGCTGACCTTTTGATCAGCAAGTCCTAGGCTCTGTGGTTTAACCCACAGTGCCACCCGCGTCCCCAGTACTTGTGGTGCTTTACAATAAAAAGCGAAAAGGGACACCACAGAATCTAAACATTTCCCCCAACAGCCTAGACACCACCACACAGATAAGATCAATTTTCTCTGAAAAATTGTCTCCTGTCACTGATATTCAGGCTGGTACATGAATTTACTTATTTTCCTCTTCCCTCATTGCCTCTCTTCTGTTTCGTAACAAGTCTCCTCACATCATAAGCCACTATTTTATATTATAAACCATGCTTATATTATGAATGAAAGGTAAACCAATAAATAAAAGTGGGGTTACCTTTTGTGTTGACCTTTGAGGCACTTTTACCTGCCCCCGTTGCCTTTGGAGCTGGAGGGGCCACTCGTGAGCCTGGCTGGGATGGCAGCTTAGGCTGCAGTGAGCTGGCTGGTTTGGATGATGCAGGCTGGTTTAGGTGGTCAGGCTGAAAAAACAAGAGAGGAGATGCATCTCCGAAAACATTCCTTGGTGCAACAAAGGTCCAACCTGACCCACAGGGAATCACATGGGATATCAAGGCAGTTGGAGAAGTCCAAACTCTGTTCATGACATAGCATTCAATCTTAAAACCTTGACTGCATGACCAGCACTTAAAAGTAATGCTGTTGCCAGTACAGGTCCCGTCCCCCCTACCTTTTTAAATTTTATTTAAATTTTATTTATTTACAACATAAATCCACCACAACTCAAATAAACAAATCCTCCAACATTAGACATAAACATAACATAAAATATAACAAACAAGAAAACAAAAGACTTCCTTTATCCTGTACATGGCCTCCTTGTTTACTTCTTATGAACTGTTTCCTTTATGAGTTGTTATTACGATTATTCAAATTATGACTTATAAAACAAACAAACCACAAAGTCTCCTGCACACATTAATCAAAACAAGTCCAGATGTGTATTTTAGGGCATTGTTTTGTAAAGTATTCTTTACATTTTCCCCATTCTTGTCTGGGGAGTCCCCTAATTGCCTCTGTTAATCTATCCAATTCAGTATGGTTTAATAATTTATCCTGCCATTCCCTTTTTGTTGGCATGAATTCTTTTTTCCAATTTTTGGCAATTAAGGTCCTTGCCGCACCTGTGGCACAGAGGAATATTTTCTGATCCTCTCTTCCAACAGTTCCCCTGGAGGTGGTGTGATGTTGGGTGGTGGGGTATTCTAGTCTAACCTATGACCAAGGCATACAATTTTGAATGCTTCCCTACAACTTCATTCAGGACTTTGACTAGCACGCAACCCAACCTTCTTTGCTTCCTCAGCATCTTCATCCTCCTCATTGGCTAGTTTCATGGCTGTTTCAAGGATCCCCACAAAGCTTTGATCTCCTGAAGATTCCATTCCTTGGATTGGAGGGAACCCTGCGAAAGATGACACAGTGTCTGATTAGAAGGCAGAAGTTACTGCTAAATGGGCATGCTTGCTGGGGTTGATGGGAGATGTAGTTCAGCAACATCTGGAGGGCCAAAAGGTCCCCACACCTTCTCAGTCTCATAACTTGCCTATTTATCCCACACATCCATAGCCTGAACATGGATCTATGGCACCCAGAAGTGTGCGTGTAAGCAAAGAATTTGGTCTTGAGTGAAGAAGTCAGCTTCATCGGGATCTGAGACCAGTTCTTTAAAAATTAAACACATTTCCAGGCCGTGGCTGTAAAGATACAGCTTGAAACTGAGGGCAATGTCTACTGAAATATCTAAAGCCAGGAGGAAACAAGATTTCAAGTAGCCAAAGATTTCACAGCCCCACTGTTCCTTGCTCCCTTTCTACAAGTAACAGAAATGCAAGCACATTTGTTCAAGCAAATGTGTAGTAAAGAAATCAGAGTTTGTAGTTATTCTACAGGAGACAATGTGGAGGACACGGCCACGATTAGCACACTGTATTTATAACTTCTTTCCAACTACCTCTCAAAGCAGCCTATGCAAAATCCATCAATGAAATATTAAAGATAACTGGGCATGTTGACGACAGTCCCTTCAATGTACATCAGGCTTCCTCAACCTTGGCTCTCCAGATGTTTTGAGATAACATCATCCCATCATCCCTGACCACTGGTCCTGCTAGCTAGGGATCATGGGAGTCGTAAGCCAAAAACATCTGGAAGGCCAAGGTTGAGGAAGCTTGATGTACCGTATTTTTCGCTCTATAACACGCACCAGACCATAACACGCACATAGTTTTTAGAGGAGGAAAACAAGAAAAAAAATATTCTAAACGAAATAGTGGATATATGATTTTTGTGGTTCATGCTGTGGCCACAGACATGTGATCTGACAGTGAGTTTGGAGTAGCCCAATGCAAAAATCCCGAGGATCCATGTGGATCCATGCTTTGTAACCACGGAGGAGGGAAGGAAGGGGAACCATGGATCCTCTGCTCACAACTGCAGCAGATCCCCCCCGCCACCCGCAGGCATTCGCTCCATAACACGCACAGACATTTCCCCTTACTTTCTAGGAGGAAAAAAGTGAGTGTTATGGTGCAAAAAATACGGTACATGGTCAGGCTGAGTTTTTTTGCTGGGTACCCCCCTTTCCCTTCTTTATGGAGTTTCAGCTTTCAGCAAAGCAAACACAATGCTAAAAACCCTGACCCTAATTGGGATAATGTGAAATAGGTGCCACTCACTTCAATGCGCTTTCCTTCCAAATAATTTTGCTTAGGGCTGCCACCTTCATCTGCAATCTTATCGATTGCCAGCTGAGCCCTTTGTCTCATTCTGGAGGGCACAAACTTTGCAGTTAGAAGAATAGGGAGGAATTCAACACAGGACTAAGCGGATAGCTCCATCAGCACAAGCTTTTCTTGCTTGCCTGATGGAATGATCTGACCTCCCCTCTTTCTACATGCTGTATTGGGGGTTTTCCCAACTCCCCAGAGCCAACTTGGGGGGATGCAGGGAGTGCATGAGTTGGGGTGGGAGCCCTCTTGTGCTAGCAGAAGTTGTGATGTGGGCATGTATTCAGGGGACGCAGGTGGCGCTGTGGGTTAAAGCCTCAGCGCCTAGGGCTTGCCGATCGAAAGGTCAGCGGTTCGAATCCCTGCGGCGGGGTGCGCTCCCGCTGCTCGGTCCCAGCGCCTGCCAACCTAGCAGTTCGAAAGCACCTCCGGGTGCAAGTAGATAAATAGGGACCGCTTACCAGCGGGAAGGTAAACGGCGTTTCCGTGTGCGGCTCTGGCTTGCCAGAGCAGCGATGTCACGCTGGCCACGTGACCCGGAAGTGTCTCCGGACAGCGCTGGCCCCTGGCCTCTTAAGTGAGATGGGCGCACAACCCCAGAGTCTGTCAAGACTGGCCCGTACGGGCAGGGATACCTTTACCTTTACCTTTTACCATCTATTGGCAGGGCTTCTTATAATGCCCAAGATCTCCCGGTGTGATGGATGCTTAAGGTGGAAACCAAGAAGAAAACTCAGAAGAGCCATCTATTTAGATTAGGCATAGCCAAACTTGGCCCTCCAGCTGTTTTGGGACTACAATTCCCATCATCCCTGACCACTGCTAGAGATGATGGGAGTTGAAGTCCCAAAACATCTGGAGGGCCATGTTTGGCCACACCTCATTTAGATGGAGTTACTTAGGGTGTGGCGCTGTGGGTAAAACCTCAGTGCCTAGGACTTGCTGATCACATGGTTGGCGGTTCGAATCCCCACGGCAGGGTGAGCTCCCGTCTTTCGGTCCCAGCTCCTGCCCACCTAGCAGTTCGAAAGCACCCCCAAGTGCAAGTAGATAAATAGGTACCGCTTTATAGCGGGAAGGTAAACGGTGTTTCCGTGTGCTGCGCTGGTGCAGGCTCGCCAGAGCAGCTTCGTCACGCTGGCCACGTGACCTGGAAGTGTCTCCGGACAGCGCTGGCCCCTGGCCTCTTAAGTGAGATGGGTGCACAACCCCAGAGTCGGTCACGACTGGCCCGTACGGACAGGGGTACCTTTACCTTTTTTTTACTTAGGGGTAACCTGACATGATGTTGCCACAAGAGGGCAGCATTTGCCAGATGCATCCTTGCCTCCCCAACTACCAATAACAAGATTGCAAGTTACATACCTGGGGGAACAGGCAGGTCAGCAAACTCAACAGGTTTTCCTGCCTTGTGAGCTCTGATGGCCTCTTGATATTGCTGAAGAGGGAAACAAAAACAGAAGCTGAAATCCCTAATTTGGGAGCATGGTCTTTCTAGAAAAGGGTGAGTAAAGCTACTTTTCTTGGGATAGTTGCAGCAAAAAACAAGGTATGAGAGTATGCATATTTGCTTACTTATTATCAGGAACATTGTTAATCAAAGCAATTGTTCTGCCTGTACACTCATTAAACACCTGTGCTTTAAATGGCAGTAACTTGGGTGGGTCTCATCCTAGAATCACCCAAATCCTTAGCTCATACCAGTTTGCTGCTTCTGGAGTTGTAAGTAGAATCAGTTCATCTTTTGGTATCGCTTGCCCTGCATTTGAATTGCTATTTTTTAACTTCACTCATTCTGAACTGTTCTTTCAGTGCCACTTGGGTTTTAACACTTTTATCTCCAAGTCCTACAGATTTTACAAGAGTGTTGCTCATTTCTAAGCAAAGCACAGACTGCATTGTTGAGCTGCTGTATGTTTTAAATCTACCGATGAAGTTAACAGAGGGCTTATAGTCAATCAGGAAGCCTGTTCTTGAGCTAAATTAGATAGGAGCACAAGGAGAACTTCAGAGAAATGAAAACTAGCTTTGGTTCTAGTCTGGCCTGCTTTAATCAATCAATCAAATTATTTATATACTGCCGTCTCATAAATATCAGGGCTGTGTACACCACCACTTATACAATAAAATATAGAAAACCATTTAAAAACAGAACAAATTAATTGTTAAAATGACTGGATGTTAAGGGGTTTTAAACCTTTTGCTGCAATAATACCAAGATGACATTAGCACACCCTCTTCTGCCTCATCCTGCTCACTGAGAATGGGCAAGGATACTCCCCAATTTATACTGAACTAAAAGCAGAATGGGTGGGAAGAAAATGTTGAGACCTACGACTGCTGTGGGGGGTGATCCTTGAGGACTTCCGAGGGCCAGTAATTTCCCCCAAAGAGTTACACAAGTGGTATGTGTGATGCAAACACTCAATATTGATCACAATTTCCAAATATCAAAATAATCAGAATCAACATTTTAATTCAGTTTCTACACCCGGAAACTGTGGTTTTCTGCAAAAATCATCACAATTCTGTATCCGTTCATTAGGCGGCAAGAGGAAAATACTTATTAGCATATTCCAGCTACCATGAGCCCACTTATGCTGCAGCAGGAAGCAAATTGCTTTTTCTCTATTTGCTCCTCGTAAGTATTGCCACAAGATCTGTGCTATGTAACATTTGAGCAGGAAAGCTAGCAAGCAAAAGCGTAAAGAAAGCAGGTCCCTCACCTTCACAATTCGCTCGTGCATCCTAGCCTTCCTGTCATCTCCTTTGCTCTTTGCCTGGGCTGCTGCTGTCTTGTATCTGTCCATCCTCTGCTGCAGTGCCTCCATAATATCTCGAGGAGGCGGGGGCACATCTGGAAACAAAGCAGGCAATTCTATGTCAGTCCATTCTTGCATGCAAGAAAGTGAGACTAGGAAGGGGTGGGTGGGTGGCTTATCTAAAACAAGGTTAGTGCCTTGAAAGTTTACCCTATCCCTTCAGCATCGTAGGCAGATGCATGGACAAATGTTGCTTGAGGAAGGAAACTGCAGAATATCCCAAGCAGTTGACAGTGCCTGATTAGCTAAATTTATATGCCTGGGAGTTTAGGATAGGAATTACTGCTTCTCATTCTGAATGGGTGGAAAGATGAATGGTTTCCCCTCTTATTTATGACATTGTTTTGAAGATCAGACAAAAATGACAATATGCCATACTCCTCTCCAAATCGATCTTGCCTTCTTTAGAACCAAAGTTCTCAAACTGGTCTAAGCTCCATTCAGAAGGTCCACTGAAATGCTGCACAATAGCCCATAATACTTGTACCTGGCCCTGCACCTGACTGATTTTTTTCCCCCTGAGAGGGACCTGGGCCTTTATTTTTACCAAGACCAAATATATCAACCAGAATGACAAGGCACTGGCTTTTCAAAACACAACACTCTAATTTTCCCCTAAAATTTAACCAGTCAAAGAATTTCTTCACAGTGGCCTGACTGAAAGCCTATGATTTTCCCTTATACGGCACTGTTTTTAATTATGATGCTGGCACTATTTTTCTTTATCATTAAACCAGAAGCATAACCATCATCTTAGAAAAATTAGCTTATGGCTGTTAAAATATGAGTTGTAGTTTTTTGTTCACTTGTGGAACTAAAATACTTTATTAGGTGGTCTTGTGAGGCTCTAATCAATTATCTAAAGGTCAGGGGAGGGGGAAGGAGATTGAAAACCAATACACTAGACATAAAACACTATGTTCACTTAAAACATCTATGTTGGGTCAAGATCAAAAGTCTCCTGGATCTTTTATTAGACTTGTAGGAGCACATCAATAATCTTCAGTCTGTCAAGAATATGCTTAAGACTGAACAGTTTCCACACATGACATATTTGTTAAAAAGATGACCTTGAGGAAAACTATTCTTTGAATTTGGGGGTCAGTGATACAAGGCATTTTTTTTTTTGCAGTTTTCTATTTTTCTGCCAAAAAAAATCCTTTCAGAAGTTCATCAGCAACAGTGAGCAGATGCCAGCTGCAAATAAATACTACACAAACTTGTCAGTTTCAATTTTAAAGCTTTATTAAATACAAGTAAAATAAACACGCTAAATCAGATCAGGAAAAATACCCAAATACATCATGCAAAGTCCTAGGGAATCAGATCTATTAACTCGGCAGAACTAGGCAAGTGACATAAGAGGCCAGGCCTACTGCAGGGTGCAGGTTGCACCCCAAGAGAACTTTTTCCACCTGCAGAAAAACTAGCAAGCAAAGCCCCAAAGAAAAACAATGCAGAACGCCTATACTACAAGAAGCTGAGCTGCAGGCTCTGCACAGTGAAGCAATATTCTCAGGACAACTAGAAGCAAGAAAGCCTTACTGGGTTCTTACCTCCTGCACTTGAGACTCCAGGTGCCAGTGGGGTTGCAGCCTGTGCAAGAGGTGTTGTTGCTGTAGCTACAGGCGACTGTGGAACACTTGGGGACAACATCTCCTTGGGCAGCTGATCTGTGGAAGAAAAATAGCTAGCAGCTGCATGACAATAAGCCATTTCACAATAGGCTGGCAGCGCCCTTCCCTACTGAAACCAGCAGTCAATGAGTCTTTCAGCAGGGGCTCTTCAATATAACACTTCTATGTTGCATTCTACCACCAACCTGCCCCAAACACCCATGGAGTGCTGAGCTATTAAGACTAAATGTTCGCAATGCCCCTGCTCCAATGCACTTTGCCCTGAGGGTTCAGAGCAGAAGAGAAACACACCCTGGCCCCTGCCGTCAGCCAGGAGACCACGAGCTGTTGAGTAGCAAGGGGTTGTGGTTTGTGTACAAGTAGTGTGAGTATTACTGCAGAAGATTGCAAGCCGCCTTGGGGATCATTCAATCCAAAGGCAGGATTGGCCTGAGCTATGAGCCAATCTCAGGGATTTTGTCTCCCTTTCTCAGGCTACAAGAAAGGGCAAGTCTCACCACTGAGCAGTCACCATACAAAGACTTTCCTGTTTGTCTGAATGCCCCACCCCAGAAACAGAAAGGTAACAAGATTAAGACGCAGACCAAATATTTAGAACAAGCGGAATCCATCTTCTTCCTGACAAGACCAAGGATGTACACTCTCCTAGCCAAAAACATCCAATGATCTGGGATGTAACTTTGCACCAACGTAAGCAAAGATGAGATTCCATCCTTTTTAAACAGTCTCAAGCTCCCTTCATATGACTAGGCCGTGATCATTCTGGAGGACAACCAACATGCCTTAGCTCTTCGTGTTAGCTTTGTGAGTAGACTAGTATAAATAAAGAACTTACAACTTATTCCTATGCATGTCTATTAAGAAACAAGTCCTACTAAATTCATTGAGACACTCCTAGGTAATGTACACAAAGCTTCAGCCTGAGAGGAGCCTTGGAAGAATTTGGCTTCCTGAAGACTGTGAAGCCAGTACTGGCTGCATCAGTTTTCCCTTTTAACCTGAGAGTGTTAGTAACCTTGAATGGGGGCTCAACTGGGGTGGCCGCTGCCATTGCCATCTTACCACCTTGCCATCTTTTCATGTTTGATGTTTGATTATGTTTTATATGTACTGTAAGCAGCTCAGAGTGGTTGGGGAAATCCAGCCAGATGGGAAGGGTATACAGTCATACCTCGGGTTACTTCCGGGTTTTGGCGGTCGCGCATGTACAGAAGCACCAAATCGCAACCCATACGTGCACAGACATGGGTTGCGAACGCTGTGGGTTGCGAACGTGCATCCCGCATGGATCACGTTCGCAACCCGGGCGTCCACTGTAAATAAAATTATTATTACTACTACCAGAAGTCTTGTTAAGTTACCTGAATCAGGAGTGACTGTCCTTCAAGGATTATTCTAGAATTTTTGTAATCGCATATGTTTCAGGTTGGGAAGACAGGAAACATCTGATTCAAGAGTTTCAACTCATAAAATATAACTGGGATTACATTTTGGATTAGCTAGCTATTTCATTTTATGGAATTAATCAATGCACTTCTACCTGCTTTTTACTAGAAGTAAAACTGGTGTGTCATATCTCTACAAGGAAGTTAGCAAATGATATGGAGAGAACCAAAGCTCATGCACAGGGGACACAACTTGGAACACTCAACTATTCTTACCTGGAGGGGGAGGCAGATGACTGAGATCCACTGCCTCTCCTTTACCCACAGATGCTAAAAGAGGGTCAAGGCTCTGAAAAACATTAACATAAAAGTTACTTGTATAAATTCCCTCTACAGGATTGCCTTCAGATGGTCAGATAACTCCATACCCTCCAACATTTCTCCAATGAAAATAGGGACATCCCAAGGAAAAGCCAGACATTCTGGGACCAAATGAGAAATCGGGACAGCTTCTCTAAATCAGGGATGTCCCTGGAAAATAGGGACACTTGCGAGGGTCTGCAGAAAGAGATAGCAACTTTGGTGACAATCGTTCTCCCCACGGAGCACTGTTTTTCCTGACCTCTTGCAAAAAGGACTTCTGTCTTGCTGTAGAAGTGCACTTACCTTGGCTATGCGGTAGTACTTAGTAGCCATTTCAATGCTGCCTTCCTGTTTAGCCCGCAGAGCAGCCAGCTTGTATTCCCGCTGTCTGGCTTGCAGAAGCACCTGGGTACTGGAGCTTTTGGAATCTGAGGAGAAGCAGATTTTGCAAAGCATTTTAAGTGTGTTCTGTAGTCAAAAAGGCTCCCGGAGCAGCTAACAGAGATCACTACTAGCAAGACAGTGATGTAGAACATGCTGTTGCACATCCCTGACAAAGTGATCTGAAAGACTGGGAGCCAGAGAACAACTTGGGCTGTGTGTCCCTGTGAGTTCTTTTTCAGACCTCCTCCCCACACGGCATTAAACAAACTGCTCTTGAGGTTCCCATCAGTTTCAAAAGCAACTTGCCACGAGGATCAGCCGTTAGAGAAACACAAGGCAAAATGTAAGTGATGTGAGTGCATGCGACAAACTGAAGGACTTTTGGCATCCCTGCCATTATGTTTGGGGCACAGGTTGTCTAAATAGGGTTTTAATTCATGTATCTCTAAGTAAAATTTCTGTCCTGACCTTCACCTTTAGGTCACGGGGCTGGTTACAGCATCAAATGACATAAAGAAGAAATACAGTCATTAAACCATGACGTATTAGTGTAGGGTTTTCTTTTCATTCATGTCACTCCCCCCCCCCCCCGCCGCAAACCAATCCAAAGCGACTGGAAGTGGAGACACCACTTTTTAAAGTGCTGAAACTAAATTGTACCAGCCAAAACACAGCTAACTAGAGCAAGAAAAATAAAAAGGATAGCTCCTATTCATTGGGGCAGGGCAAAGAAAGAACCAACGTTACGTTTCTTGTTAGAAATCACAAAGCCCATTCCTATTGAGTTCTCTGACATGAAAGGTGGACTGAAAGACAGCAGAGTGTCCAAACCCATCCAATGAGCACCGTAAGAATTTGAACCTGGGGTCCCTGTTTAGGTCCTGTTTGTGACACCTACTTGACTACCAGGCTAAAAACAGTTCTGAAAAACAAGTCAAGACTAAACATGGCTTTAACCTAGAGGTGGTGACCCCATAGCCCTCCAGATGTTGCTAGACGACAACCCCTATCATCCCAATTGCTGGCCATGCTGATGGGACTTGGGAGTCCAAGAAACACCTGGAAGGCACCCCATCGTTTGCCCGGACACTGAGGTCCAGTGCCGAGGGCCTTCTGGCAGTTCTCTCGCTCCGAGAAGCCAAGTTACAGGGAACCAGGCAGAGGGCCTTCTTGGTAGTGGCACCCACCCTGTGGAACGCCCTCCCACCAGATGTCAAAGAGAAAAACAACTACCAGACTTTTAGAGCACATCTGAAGGCAGCCCTGTTTAGTGAAGGTTTTAATGTTTAACAGACTATTGTATTTTAATATTTTGTTGGAAGCCGCCCAGAGTGGCTGGGGAAACCCAGCCAGATGGGTGGGGTATAAACAATAAATTAATAATAATAATAATAATAATAATAATAATAATAATAATAATAATAATAATATTAATAATAATAATTTACACCCCACCCATCTGGCTGGGTTTCCACAGCTACCCCAATCACCCGTCAAACATCTCTCAAACATCTTGGTCTTTTTTATGCTGCATGTTTGCATTTAGTACTAACCCAAAGAAGGGGAAGGTTCCACAGCGGCAGATTTTTCTTGTGGAGCCTCCGGGGATCTAAGTGACACAGGAGGAGGTGGAGAAATCTTTGGTTTTGGAAGTACTGGCGGTGGCAGCTTGGGGGATAGTTCAGGTAGAGGCAGTGCTCGAGAAGGTGGTTGCTCAGGAGCTGCAGGAGTTGACTCTGGAGGAAGGTGATTGGCAACAGTTGTAGTTTCATCCAAAGTGGTGGAGACCTGTGAGGCTGGAGCTGTCTCCAAAGGAGAGCCCTGCTGCTGGGAATTTGTGACCTTTCCTGTAGACACTGGTGGAGGAATTTCATCTTCGTCAATCTTTTTGCCTTTCTTCACAGAGGTCAACAAGTTTTCCAGAGTCTGAGGGAAGAATGTATATAGTGTAACATGCACATTTCAGAAACTTAAAACACAAGCTGAGAATGCCTCCAGAGGGCTTTTCCCACCCAGAAACCCATGTATTTCACACATACCAAAATATTATTTCCCCACATCGCTCTGAAGCCTCCATCTGTGTCTTTAGAAAAATTTAAAAGACATTCCCACTGGCTTCCTTTAAGTCTTCACATCCATCACATTGTTGCTCCTACCTTCAAGACTTCAAACTCTTGCTCAAACCTTTCCATTTTTTTTACATCGTTGCTCATCTAATCAGACACAAGATCTCCACATGCTTGGTACTGCTGCCTCCTACTTTTGCCAAGGCTGTAACTCTTTCCTTACACCCTAATGATAAGGGCCAGTTCAGATGTAATGGCTTACTGTAGCTTAGAGATCAAGAGCGGGCTCTGAGATTGCTTTCATCTCTCCCCTCTCACATGCTAGCACGAACCAGCAACAAGGTGCAGAGTCCTTTAAACCTCTCCATCGATGGATGGGACAGAGCCTGATTCTCACTGCCAGCTAGTAGGAGCTGGTAGCAAGGTGCGTATTTACTCAAGTCTAATGCTCCATGAGACGCAGGTGGTGCTGTGGTCTAAACCACAGAGCCTAGGGCTTGCCGATCAGAAGGTCGGCGGTTCGAATCCCCACGACGGGGTGAGCTCCCATTGTTCAGTCCCTGCTCCTGCCCACCTAGCAGTTCGAAAACACGTCAAAGTGCAAGTAGATAAATAGGTACCACTCTGGCTGGAAGGTAAATGGCGTTTCCGTGCGCTGCTCTGGTTCGCCAGAAGCGGCTTAGTCATGCCGGCCACATGACCCGGAAGCTGTCTGTGGACAAACGCTGGTTCCCTCGGCCTATAGAGCGAGATGAGCGCACAACACCAGAGTCGTCCGCCCAACAGTCAGGGGTACCTTTACCTTTACTGCTCCATTGAATCTGATGCGCACCCAATTTTTTGCAGCATCATTTGGCAAAAAAAAAGTGCGCATTAGACTTGAGTAAATACGGTATTAAAAAATTCAATTTCTGATAGTTTTTCATACAAGACCTAGAAGATCTGGTTGCCAAATTTCAAAATTATATTTCGGTGAATATCTGGTGGCTTACCTTGATCCCCCTTTCATAGCGACGCACTTTGGAACTTTCGTTGGCTTGCTTTGCGTTAGCAGCTGCAGCTTTGTACATGGCCAGTCTTTCTAGCAAAACCGATTCCATGTTGCTGGAATCAGCAGGGGTATTATTTGTCTGGGAAAGCACGAAACAGACCATTTTTTCCCCAGGGAAAAAACAAACCCAATCCCCACATTTGTCCACCGCTGATCTGTTGAAGACATTGCACATGTGACGCCATGCCCCCCAACCCAACAGTTCTAGACATTGGGCAAGGAAGAAAGTGGCCTTGTCCCTCCACTCCCCTGCAGAAGCACCCACCTGTCTGTGCACTATAATGCAGCTGGAGCAAGATCATTTTATAGAAGGGAAAAAAGAGCATACTCTCAGTCATTGCTTCATTGTCAAAGCTGCACTCTCTTGCTATCATCTTAAGCCTTAATTATTATTATGGACCTACGATATGGGGCTGTTTTAAGGATTTGGACTCCCTAAAGCTCTCTCTATTAGTTATTAGTTAACAGTTATTATTTAATAAATTAAAGGTAAAGGTAAAGGTACCCCTGCCCATACGGGCCAGTCTTGACAGACTCTGGGGTTGTGCGCCCATCTCACTTAAGAGGCCAGGGGCCAGCGCTGTCCGGAGACACTTCCGGGTCACGTGGCCAGCGTGACATCGCTGCTCTGGCGAGCCAGAGCCGCACACGGAAACGCCGTTTACCTTCCCGCTGGTAAGCGGTCCCTATTTATCTACTTGCACCCGGAGGTGCTTTCGAACTGCTAGGTTGGCAGGCGCTGGGACCGAGCAGCGGGAGCGCACCCCGCCGCAGGGATTCGAACCGCGACCTTTCGATCGGCAAGCCCTAGGCGCTGAGGCTTTAACCCACAGCGCCACCTGCGTTCCATTTAATAAATTATTAAATTATTATTAGCACCACCCTCTTCACTGGCCCCGTATTGCACCCTAAGTGTCTACTTGAATTCCAGTAACGCCTCTTGTTTGTCTGAATGGAAGAGAGGAATGTGAGAGTGTGCTTAGAAACCGAAAGTTACCATTTACCTTTGTTGCCATGCCCGCTTTTGCCTCTGTCCCATCACTAGCATGTGGCCGTGGGAAGGTTGCCCAGAAGCAAATGCAGCCCTCCCTTTGGTTTAAGAAGGGGGCTCACCTCTGCTGCAGAGAAGCCCAAAGCACTTCACACACATGCACACTATGTCATTAAGCGTTACTGCAACTGCCCTGTGGTGTAGAGCACTGTTGCTATTCCCCTATTACAGCTGGATGAGGATAAGGCAGAGTCTATCCTGCGGTCCTCCAACTGCTGCTGGGACTCCCATCAGCCTCAGGCATCATGGCAAAATGGTCAGGAAACAGAGGAGTTGTGCCCACCCCCCACAAAAGGAAGAAGCCACCACCAAAAGTGCCCAACAAGAAGAAAAGAGGAAGAAACCCAAGCCGGAAGGGAGGTTCGCACCTTAACAGGAGCAGGAGAAAGTGTTGGAGCATCCTTGGTTTCAGCATCTTCCTCAAGGACTTCATTGAGTTCAGCCTACACAGAAGAGAACAATATTGATAATACATTCAAATTTTGTAGTCTTCAAGGAAAGACTGACAAAATCTGAAGCAAAGCTTTATCTGCCCCCATTTTTCCCCTTTCCATCCATCCTGAAATGTACCATCCAGAGCCATCTTTCCCATAGGGCTTAGTGGTGCGTCGCGCCAGGGCACCGGCCTCTCAGTGGGGGAGGTGTGCAGCTTTGCTGGCGGCCTCCCCTTTCCCTGCACACCCACCAGCTGTGCCCTGGCAACCATAAGGTTGGCGGGCATGCAGCTTCCCTCCCACGCCTCCTCAGGAGGACAGTGATCCCCGCAGAGGCTTAGGATGGAAGCATAGCTGTCAACCTTCCCTTTTTTTTTGCGGGAAGTTCCCTTATTTCAGCACCGTTTCCTGCTGCTATCCCGGATTGTTAGATATCCTGTAGACTGTCCCCGGGACAAGTGAGGCTGCTGATCCCTTATTTTCAAATCTGAAAGTTGACAGCTGCGCCCCACCAACCATATGGCTGGCGGGCGCGCAACTTTCCTCCCAAGCCTCTGCAAAGATCGCTCTCCTGCAGTGGCATGGGGGAGAGTTGCGCCCCCCATGGCTGGCAGTGCGCAGCAAGGGCCACCCCAACACTATCCACGGTAATTTGGGGGCGCTGGGCGGATATTTGCACCCCGGCGCCGCATCTGCTAAAGATGGCTCTGGTACCATCCCTACTTCCTCTCCCACACATCTTTCCCAGAACATCCAATCGACCCCTTTACTTCCGATCCATAATACCAACTGAAACTGTCTTTCCTGCACCCACAAGCCACTTTTGTCTCCTCTCATTAATGCCTATATGCTTTCTATTATTCTCCTCCATGTGCCCAGAACAACCTCCTCTATTTAGCAGTCTTTCCCCTTCTTCTCAGAGGATCTGTCTTAGCCTGCCTCTGCCTCGCCACTTTGGCAATTCCCTTCTCTATCCACGTAATGCCACTCTCAGTCTCCAACCACCTCCTCCCCACAGTACCCTACGAGGCTCCAAGGAAATTTTTACCAAGAGTTCGTCGTCATCTTCCAAATCTTCCTCTTCTACCCCATCCTCTTCGTCGAGGTCCTTCATGCAGAAAGCGGCCATTCTTTCAATAGCTTCCATTGGCAAAGGAGCTAGAAAGAAAAAGCAAACAACGGGCCGTTATCACATGTCACAAAATCAACTCAAGATTGGTCCAAAAGGGATTTCAGAACAGGTTTTGAAACAACTGCAAATGCTTAGCGGAGAAAAATAATAATTAAATAAACAACAACAGAGCCATCAGAAGACCAGGAAAAGGAGTACTCAGAGGGAAAGATTCTAGTTCTTTGAAACTTGCAAGTCTTCAATAGATTCTTTCATCAAGCACTTGGGAGTAGTTGGACGTGTCTACTGGCTTTGCTTCAAAATGGTAAAGGAGGCCTTTGGCAAGGCCACGAGTAGAGTGTGAATAGGGGGTGGGTAAGAAGGGATGTGAGGGCGATCTGGCTGCGACATCTGTCACCCCATTGATCGCCAGGGTTGATTCGGCTGATCTGGCTGGCTAGGCGGGTGTCCCCTTCCTCCCTCACCGCTCCATGTGCGTCCCTCCCGAAGCTGCGCGCTCGGTGGAAAAGGACGACCATCCCAGATAGAAGGAGTGTACCGTTCTTCGGTCAAGGGTATACAATAGCTGCGCCCCCCTGCTAGAACCTCCAAACAAGCTCAAGAAGGGGTGCCCTCACTTGCAGTGAGGCCCCAAGATGCATGACTGGGGTCCATGCTGATGTGGGGAGAGGTCAAAGCCTAAGGCGAACTGTGGCATTGCCATTGAAGTAGCAGATGGCCCACTCTTCTTGACAGTTGCCCCAAGAAAGTAGTACAAAGTTCCTAGTACTGTAGCCTAAAACAATCACTGCTCAGCAGCATAAGGGTGGGGGCTGAGTGGGAAATTTGTGCAGCCTGAAGAGCCGTCTATAATATCTAATAGGAGGGATGGGAAATTCAGGATATTTCAAGAGTTCAAAGAAAGCACAGAGATAAAGAGGAAGGGAAGGACATGTTATAGGCAGCTTCCCCCTTTATTGCAGAGTTGGGTGACAGATTGTGTCTTGGAATCTGGAAAGGTCCCATGGGACCTTCAAGATGCACCCCATACACACAGAAACACACTCCATAGTGCTCAAGTCACTTTCTTAAGCAACAGGCAACACTACAAGGGCCTGGCAGCCACTTACTTTTTCCATTTGGTTTTCGTTTTGGATCTGGCTGGCCTCCAACAATGGCCAGGAATTCAGCCTCCAGTTCGTGATCATCCTCCCCATCACTGGCCATCAAGCCTTCGGGTGAAAAATCCAACAGCAAACCCATCTACAGGAAATGAGGTACAACTTTGTCATGAAGAGTGCTGTAGACTTACTTTGTGATGTTCATGCTTTATGGATAGTATTTGTTAAAACTGATCTTAGAGGGCCTTCTCGGTAGTGGTGCCCACCTTGTGTAATGCCTTCCCATCAGATGTCAAGGAAATAAACAACTATCTGACTTTTAGAAGACAACTGAAAGCAGCTCTGTTTAGGGAAGTTTTTAATGTTTGATCTTTTATCGTGTTTTTAATATTCTGTTGGGAGCCACCCAGAGTGGCTGGGGATGAATAAATTGTTGTTGTTGTTGTTGCTGCTGCTGTAAACTAATGACTGTATTAGCAGACACACTGCTTGTATACATGTTTAAGTACCAGCATTAGCCTCCATCCAAGCTGGGGAAGACAATTTTCCTCAGCCTTTTTCCTTTTGTTTTTTGGATTGTCTTCTAAAATTGATTACAGTGGTACCTCGGTTTACGAACTTAATCTGTTCCAGAAGTCCGTTCTTAAACCAAAACCATTCTTAAACCGAGGCATGCTTTCCTTAATGAGGCCTCCCGCCACCGGTGTCCTTCCACCATTCGGATGCCGTTCTTAGACCGAGGTACAGTTCGCAAACCGGGACACTACTTCCGGTTTTCTGGAGTTTCTAAACCAAATTGTTCATAAACTGGACTGTTCTTAAACAAAGGTACCACTGTATATGTAAGCCACTCCGGGAATCTTTTCAGCTGAAGCATTGGGCAGAGGTACGTATGTACTGTATATAGCTTGTGTGTTTTTGATTTTGGTGACTGTTCCTTTGATTTAAAAAACAAAAACAAAAAAGAAACAAATATTCATTACGTTCTAATTCTTTCCTTTTCTTATGAAATATCAATGAAAGTCACAACAGGATATGACTCCGTGCAGCATTTTTCAAACTTCATACCATGTGGGAACTCTCACAACATTGATTTGTCTGCCAAGAAACCCCTGAGCACCAGCCACAGATTCCTTGCATCTTGCAGAGCTTTCTTCATTCACATTCACGTTGTGCTTCATCACTGCCCAGGCATTCCCTGGAGCATTCCCAACAGGATATGCCTCCTTTATCCCCCACACCCCCCAGGTGTACATACACACTTTAGGTTTTTTAAAAAATATAATGTAATGGTTCTAGGGGTTGCTCGTGCGTAAGCCGGTGCAAACACCTGGCTGGGCTGCCAAAGTGAACCTCCTCTGTCCGGAAAGCCACTCACCCGTGGCTGACTCAATCGCTGGCAGAATCCGTCAGTGGGCGTTTCTTAAACTTCTTCCAGCAAAGAAGTTCTTTGACGCCTAGTCTCCTCCTACTCTCTCTGCGCGAAAGCCTTCTGCGCAAGGAGGACGTAGGCAGCGGAGGACCCCTACTCTCCCCGCTGGTCCCCGGCAAGGAGTCATGGGACCGCCTTGCCGATTCCCCCATCTGCCCCCCTTCTCCACTGGTGCTACGCTGATTCTCTTCCCCAGAAGATGGGCTGCCTCTCCTGATCCCGGGACGCTCTCTGGAATCCCTCTGGATTTTGCTCTCTCCCTCCGGCACTGATGGCAGTTCCCTGACATATAATTTTTATTAAATTTTCTGTTTTACAATTTCAAATAAACATTTTACATACTTAAGATATCAATTTCTTCCCTTTTCTTTCTTTCCATGGTTCATTTTACATATCTTATAACCCCGCATATTTTACAAAAACTGTACCAATCTGTTTTCCATTATAGCATCTATCAAAACTTATTTACACTGTTGAATTTATCTTAATGCTGACAGCGTTTTTGGCTGTACACTGAATTATTTTCCATATATTCAATAAATGTTTTCTGATCTTCTTTAAACGTATGTTCTTCCTGTTCTCTTATTCTATATGTTATGCCTCCTTTATCTGTGAGTTACAGAGAAGACTAATAATGGTAGACAAACTGCCTTTCTGGTAAGATATTGCCTGCGTGTATAACCCTGCAGCAGGGTATTGAATGGCAATAGATGGAACGTGAGATGAAGTCTTGTCCCAATGGCTTAGAGTTTCATTTCTCTGTAACAAGAGTAGTGTTCCTTCACAACCACAGAAGTAACCACACAAACCTGCCTGAATAATGTGCAAGTTAGATCTAGAGATGCCAGAGAAATTATGTCAAGCTTGGATACAATACAGGGATGTGTGTGGGTGCTTCTGAAGCTCACCTCAAAGAAGATATGTGTTTTATAACCCCTTTAGCTTTTCTGAGAAATACAGATTCCTTTAACTACCATATTTTTCGCCCTATAGGGCGCACCGGCCCATAGGGCACACTTAGTCTTTTTTTTTGGGGGGGGGAATAAAGAAAAAAAATGTATTCCCCCCCCCGGGTTTCGGGCTGCAGGCTACGGGCTCCCAAGGCTTGCGGACATCTGCCCAAAGCCCGGGGTGCGCTGCGGAGCCGAAGATACCAATGAGGCTCCCGCTCCCTGCGCGGCTTCTTCAGTGCGGAGCTCCCCAACGGCACGCCCTTGCCTCGCTGCGAAGCGGCGCCCCGTTTCCTGGGGCAGCAGGGCAGAGAGGGAGCTTCGGCCGGCTGCTTGCCGGTATCCCCCGTTGAAGAAGAGCAGCCGCAGCGCCGTGCTAGCCGATTAGCTTCCCAATCCGGCGCAAGGTTCCGCGGCGACGGGGGAGCCCTGCGCTCCGAAGGCAGTGCCGGTGGCTGCAGGAAAAACGGAGGCGAGGAAGGAAAGACGAAGCTGGAAAGGAAGGGGGGAAAGGAGGAAGCTGCAAACGCCTCTTCAACATCTGCCGCTTTCCATCCCGCTGCCGATTGAAGCCAGCCCAGCCCGGAGCGCAGGAGTTCCCGCCGGGCTCCCTAGGCTTGCGGATAGCTTCCTGAAGCCTGGAAAGTGAGAGGGGTCGGTGCGCACCGACGCTTCTCGCTCTCCAGGCTCCAGCGAAAGCCTGCATTCGCCCCATAGGACGCACACACATTTCCCCTTCATTTTTGGAGGGGGAAAAGTTCATCCTATAGGGCGAAAAATACGGTACCTCTTGCAGCGTAGAACAGAGACTTCTGCCTTAAATATTATTAAACAATAATATGTGTGCATATTGTATGGATACTTGTTGCAACTAAAGTACTAGTTCTCAGGGGAACATAAATGACATTATGAGTCCACTGACAGAATTGTATGTTGTTTTTGCTATCAGAATTGATGCTACTCTACTGGCTACCATATTATTGGGGGCGTTTCTAACATTTAAATTGTCCTAATGTTGTACTTGATCTATTAACTGAACTTTCATAGCATCACAATTTTTACTTGTTGCACAGGAGCCTGATGCCCTAGGCAAGTGCTTGTTCCCTTCCACTAGGGCCTATTTGCTCAGCCCTTATTAATCCACCAGCTGAGGAAACAGCCTTCAGAGGTTTCTATTTGCTAAGGAATGTTATGCCACTGTCACAGCAAGACTATACTTAAATATAATTGCCTACATTACGCTGCTTTGCTATGCCTACTGGAATATAAAAGGGTGGACTAAACTCAGAACACACCCAGGTCACACCCACATTGACATCTTGGAAAACAGCTCTAGAACAAGGAAGCATTTTGCACAATAATTCCTCTCACAAGCAGACTATGAACTAACTTGTTGCTCTGCCACACCTACTGCCAGTTCACAAAGCAGTTCACACATTCTCTCCCACTTTTCACTCTGCCCCCTAACCACAACACAGCTGGGTCACAACCATGCCATTTTTTTACTGGTGCAGCATCTAATGATACTGTTACAATTAAAATGCATCTTGTATCTTTAAACATGGTTCCAGTAAGCTGGAAACCATAAAAAGCAGAAGCACTAGGGCCAAATTGTGCATATGGCAACCCAGTAAGTTAACATTTGTTAGAGACATTTATGCTTATGATAGAGTCATATATAATGCTTTTAAAAACATTATCAAACTTCTTTATTAGAGTCTATCCTTTTATTTTAAAAAGGTAAGTAAAGTTGTGTTTTTAACCCAGTTAGATTGACTGTTAGCTTCGCAGGTTGTACAACCAGAGCTAAGGGGTAGTGGAATTGGCAGCTGTTCGCTATTTATTAACCAGTCTTGGATGTGTGGGGGGTGTGGGTGGGTGTGATATAAATATCTTCAAGGTTCAGGGTATCCTAATGAAACCCTTCAGTTGTTTATTAAATAGTTTAGTACAACATTTGATTCAGAATATTTTTTTTCTTGTTTTCCTCCTCTAAAAACTAGGTGCGTCTTATGGTCGGGTGCGTCTTATAGAACAAGATTTCCTGTGGCAGAAGGATTACACACTATGGGCATAAAACAAGAGTGGCAGGAGAGGACCTGCTGTGTGTACACATTGTTATTTCATAGTGATCAAGATGTGAAAGCAGCATCTTGGAGCAGATACCTGCACAGTCTAAAACAAAGTGCTTTCAAGAAAGAGCACCCAAGACATATCACACCGCAGAAAAAGAGGACAGTGACCTACCTGTCTAGGTGTGGCAGCGCCTTTGCCTCCTGAAGGTGGCTTCCTGTTCCTGTTCATTTCTCTTTGTTCTGTTCTCAGTCAGTGCAAGACAGCATCAGGCCAGATGGAGCTGGATATTTTAATGGGATCAGTCAGAGGTTGTCCCTGTTTCCCTCATTCCAGTTATCCGCATTATCTCCCTCTTCTGCTGATGGCTGCCCAGCCCCCACTTCTTTTCCAAAGCACTTCCAGAAAACCACAAGTGTGTTCCATTAATATTGCACACAACATGCGATATGTGACACTAAGTCATGAAATACGTGCCACTATACCTCCTCTGTTTTTCTCTTCTGTCTGGTGCCATGCAGCCCAATCCTATGTGTGCTTACTTGCAAACAAATCCTGAAGCTCATTGCAGTGGCAACACTAATCATATACATTGACTTCAGTATGGCTGAAATCACTGGGAATAAGCCTCAATAGGATTTACTGCCAAGCAAATGCATATAACATCAGGCTACTAAGCCCACTGCCACTGCTTTCCAGTACGTATCTTACTTGCCTCAAATGCCTACACTACCATGCCTATCTTATCTGTCTGCCCACATCACTCTAACTCCTAACCAGCCACAGTTTTATTATTTGTTTGTTTGATTGACTAATTTATATACCACCCTTCATCCGAGGATCACAGGGCGGTTTACAGAATAAAAACACAAACAACATAATAACAAACAAAATAATAACCCCACATACTTTCCCTCCCCTTCTTTCACTCTTAGGAGAAAGCCTCACCATCTCTGCCATTAATCTTACCAATGTCTAGAACGAATACATATACAGTGGTACCTTGGTTTACGAACTTAATCCGTTCCGGAAGTCCGTTCTTAAACCAAAGCATTCTTAAACCAAGGCGTGCTTTCCCATAGCAGTGGGGGACTCAATTTACAAATGGAACACATTCAACAGGAAGCGAAACATGTTCTTATTCCAAGGCAAAGTTTACAAACCAAAACACCTACTTCTGGGTTTTCGGTGTTCTTAATCCAAGTTGTTCATAAACTAAACTGTTCTTAAACCAAGGTACCACTGTAGTACTTTTGAGTCTGTTTTTTTTAAAATATGCTTTCAAGTCTTCAAAACAATTCACAATGCATTAAGTTGATACGATTACAACAGTATTATAATCCCACTGAAGGTGGAAGACAGTGGCTTGCTTAAGGAGAGATTTTTAATTAGAACACTCCAATAAAACCCATTGGGGGCAGGGGGGGTGTTGGACAATGTGTTCCATGGGACTTATTCTCGGGTAAAAACTTTTAGAAGACATCTAAAGGAAGCCCTGTTTAGGGAAGCTTTTAATGTTTAATAGGTTATCGTATTTTAGTGTTTTGTTGGAAGCCGCCCAGAGTGGCTGGGGAAACCCAGCCAGATGGGTGGGGTATAAATAATAAATTATTATTATTATTATTATTAACATGCACAGGGTGACAGCCAAAATTATAAATCTGGACATTATTGTTATCATTCGATACTTATTTATTTTTACCCCACCTTTTCCCCTGACCAGGGTCTCAAGGAGGCTTGCAGATAAAACATCACCGGTTCATATTTCTCCCTCCGCTTCTCTTCCTAAAAACAATAATGCTGGCCTACCTTACGGGACTGTTGTGAGGATAACAACATGCGAAGGGACTTGGAAGGCTGCGCCGCCAGCCTTCGCCCCTCGAAGCTCCTTCGCCCCCGAAACCGCAGGCAAAAGTCGGGGGCCAACCCTTCTCGCTCTCGCCACACGCACTTCCGGCTTCTTTCCGCTACCAGCCCGTCAACCCCCGACTTGCTTTACGGCTTCGTCGCGAGCACGACACCGCGCGACGGCGCCCGTCGGGCTTTACGGCAGGCTTTCTCCTTCCCCAGTCCGCAGGCAGAGTGCGTGGAGGGAAGTGCAGCAATCTTAGTTGCTGGAGCCTGACAGGCCAAAATTGGGGGGGGGGGGGGGGGAAAGGCGGAACATTGTGCCTCCCCAACCCCAATGCACGCCGTGTTTTACTGTATTTAGACAGTTACTTTTTAAAAATAAATAATAAATTTAATAAATAAAAAAGTACAATATTGCTTCGCAAATGCTTCCTGCACTGGGCGCGGAAAAACAAACTGCCCTAAGAACAAAATAAAAAAAATTCCTTCCAGTAGCACGTTAGAGTCCAGCTAAGTTTGTTATTGGTATGAGCTTTCGTGGGCATGCACACTTCTGCAGATGCCCTAAGAACGTAAGAGGAGTCCGGCTGCTGGATCGGGCCCACCTAGTTACTACAGTGGCCAGCCAGATGCCCCTTGGGGGAAGCCCGCGAGCAGGATTCGAGCACATAATACTATAAGGAGAGCCCGGCTGCTGGATCAGGCCAAAGGGGCTCAGCATCAAGCCCAGGATCCTGTCCCCACAGTGGCCAGCCACGGGGAAGCCCGTGCGCAGAACCTGAGCGCAGGAGCAGCTCTCTTTCTCCCGTCCTTGATTCCCAGCAACTGGCAGCCGGAGGCATCGCTGCCTCCTTTTTATCGCACTCCGGTTGGAAATCGGAGCGGGGAAGCCGGCCGGGAGACGTTGCAGCCGTACTGCATAGCCTGGCATAGTTCAGATTTATTTCCCTGCTGTTGCAGCTGGGCAGGCTGAGGCTGCAGGATAGTTCCTTTCACCAAACCTGCACTTTTGGCCACGCGTCTCTTTTTCTCCATATAGCAGGCAAAGCTGGGCGGTAAGGCAGAGAAAGAGAGCGCTTTGCAACGAACACTGAAAGATACAGCGACGGGATAGACTTGCTCTTAACTGCTTGCGGTTGTCTGTGTGTGTTTTGCCAGCCTTGGAAAAGGGTCCCCGAATAACACCAGAAACCAAATAAAAAAATTCCTTCCAGTGGCACCTTAAAGACCAGCTAAGTTAGTTCTTGGTATGAGCTTTCGTGTGCATGCACACTTCTTCAGATACCTAGTGTGCATGCACACGAAAGCTCATACCAAGAACTAACTTAGTTGGTCTTTAAGGTGCTACTGGAAGGAATTTTTTTTATTTTGTTTTGACTATGGCAGACCAACACGGCTACCTATCTGTAACTGGAACCAGAAACCAAGAGGTGTTCGTTCTACACTTTTTCCTAGCTCTAGGAAAACCGGTGGGGGCGGGGGGGGGAAGGAGAATTGGCGGGAAAAGTCGTTAGGGAGTTGCCTTCCCTCCCTTTTTGTGCTGCTCAAAAAAGCAGGTGCTCCTTTGAGTTCCTCTCTTTTGTATTTAGTTGTATTTTCCCCCTCATGACTTTTGTTTTATGGATACAGCAGACATCGACAGCACAAAGCAATAACGTTACTGCTGGTTACATAAAAAATTTCCATTTTTTAATGCTTCAGCCCCCTTGGCTTAACCCTGTTTTCTCTCCAGCTAAGCAACCTAGGGCCCATCAACGTTGCATATCATAGGACCCAACTCCTAGGGGCTCCCCAAAATAAATTATTTGATAGGGCCAGGCCTCCACAAAGTTGATGGGCATTTCCATTCAAATAGTGTGTGTGCACTGCATCCATGTGATTGATTATGCAGGGCGGGGATTAAAACCCAACATCTCAGTCTGGATCTGATTCTCCCCATCATATTCATATTTTTTAAATAGCTGTATCATTGCTGGTTATGTTTTCTGCTTTGTGTTCACAGAATTATTTTTTGGGGGAGAAGGGGGCAAGGTTTTTCACTTGAAGCTAAAGGTCGACTTGTGACAATCTCCTGCACTATTACATGGTGTTGAAGAGAAGCAATGCAAAACAATGGCGGCTTTGCTCTGCATGGGATTAAACGTTTTAGAACTGATTTCTGACAAACGGCTTTAATTGTCCATTTAATGATAACGCAGTAAGATACTGTTGAGACGTAGACTACACTGAACCAAGAGTACTGCAGGCAGCTCTGTATTCATGGTGGGGCAAATGGGTGCTTGGCCCATGCCTCAATTTTTTTTATTTTAAGATCTTCTAATTTGTGACTTGATGGACAATGAGGGCCTCCATGTAAAGAATAACAGGAGCGATTTCAGAACAATTAGCAAATAAGACACAGTGAGTGCATAACAAAAGCCTCATCTGGAAAAGCCCCCAAAATTTGCTAACTCAATACTTTCCTCTGACAGGGCAAGTTTTTTATTATCACAGCCAGTTTATAATTACTAAGGGATTCTGAAAAAAACAGCCTGTATGGTAATGTGACTCTTGAAGAGTTAAACTTTCACATACTAGAGTTTCGTATGCATGAAAATGTCTCAAAACAGCATATGATTAACTTTGGCTGTCAAAACACCATGATATAACATCTAATAATGCAATATGTTTTATTTTAGTAGAAAACATTGACCTAAACTGATATTTCCCTTTAGATCTACCAAGCCACTAAAATGAGTAAAAGGAAGAAGGGACAAATTCCAGGTAATAGAATCACACTGTATTTTTTGTCATTATATAAGACTTCCCCCTCCTCCAATTTTTTCAAGCCATTTCCATATTGTGGTGCTTCAAGACCGGGGCTTAATGTCACTAGCAGATTGTGCAGATCTGATTTTCTGTGTACACAAATAGCACATGACAATTAACACACTCAGTTCTGTGTATTCTGGATCCTCCCCCAGCCACTACTCCCCTGCCCTCAACTGCCTTTTTTGTTCTGGGCAGATGCTCACCTTTGTGCAAATCACTCCCCACCCCCAAAATGCTGAGGTAGATTGTTGCTTATGAAAAGTTTGCAAGCTTACCTGGGAGTAAGCCAGTGTAACCATTTGCATATCAATTCCAAAAGCTGTCACATTGACTTGGAACCTAAGCTAAGTTAACTTAATGAAGTTCATGGGAGAAATGTTTCTAGAACCCTCTTCCCCCCTGAGTAAGCATGTCTAGGTTTGCAGTGTACGGTAAGTCGTGAGAGCATGTGCTTCAATAAATTAAGCAGATCCACTTAAATTAAGTACATTTAAGCCTTGTTATTCAGTAGCAGACTTAAAGCATGTGCATTGAAATCAATGCCTATTGAAATCAACAGGATTTAAAAGTGTTCTCCTTTAGGTGATTAATGTATTTTATTATAAAGTCAATATTAATTGCTGTATTTATTTTGCAAAAAGGTTGATTAATATTTTTTCCCCAAATAAAAGAAGAGAACAAGGAACATGGCCTATCCAAAGCAAACAAGTGCCTTAGGAGGAAGCTTACAGAAGGGAATGATCCAGAAATGCCAGTACAGAATTTTCATTCTGACAATTCTTCCACAAAAGTAATTGTATCAGGAACAATTCAAGAATGTCAAAGAAATAGCCTAGCAAACACGAACACAGAAAATTTAGTAGCAGACCTGGATACAAGGTAATCAAGTTTGATTCAAAGCAGAGTATGAAATGACTGAAACATGGTTGGACTGGACAGAGAAATCAAGGGGTCGCAATTGATAAGAGAAAGACAGATGAGACTGTTCATACGATTAAATTGTGATTGTTCTAAAGTAAGGCTTCTGGACAAAAGTTTTATTAAGCATGTGAATTCACATGGTCAGATTATAATGATGCAACTAGAGCAATTGCACCAGGACCCATTCCTGCAAAGGGCTTCAGATTCTGTACTTTCAGTGTGTAAAACAGTAAGTCTCTAACTGTCGTGGAAGTAAAGTTATAAAGCAAAATGTGCAGGCAACTTTCTAAGTGATTTATGTGAGATGAGTCAGCCTGGCTGCTCCCACTTTTCAGTGTTTTTAGCCCCTAGTTGGGTACTTTCCCCCGGGATGCGAGTGGAAGTTGCGCACCGGCGGCACGGCAGCAGCAGGAGGCCCCATTAACGAAAGCGCACCTCATGTTAAGAACGGTTTCGGCTTAAGAACGGACCTCCGCAACAAATTAAGTTCGTAACCGAAGGTACCACTGTACTGTAAACCATTTTGATAACCAACAAAAATATCACAAAATACTAAACAAACTTTTAAGCTGCCCTGCATGTTTAGATTTCAGGTAAGATTTCAGTTTTAAAAAATAATGGAGGAGACTAATGTCCATTTAATAAGCGCCCAGCAAAGTCTCTTCATTAGAAGATCTAATGCCATCTTCCTTCAAGTTCTAGGATCCCTTTCTTTGACAAAGTCCCCATGATATTTTTGTAAGGAAGCTGGTAAAATATGGGTTGAACGAGGTAACTGTTATGTGGATTTGTAGCTGGTTAACTGGCCAAACTCAAACTGCTCTTAATGGTTCCTCGTCATCTTGGGAAAAAGTGACAAGTGAGGTAAAGCAGGGTTCTGTCCTGAGCCCATTGTTAAATGTATTTATAAACAACTTGAACAAAGGAATTGTGAGGGTACCCATCAAATTTGCAGATGACACCAAACTGGGAGGGGTAGCTAATGCCACAGAAGACAGAATCAGGAATCAAAACAATCTTAACAGACTAGGGAGCTGGGCCCAAACTAACAAAATGAATTTTAATAGGGACAAATATATGGTTCTGTGCTTAGGAAGGAAGAACCAGCTGCACAAATATAAGACAGTGGACACCTGGCTTACTAGTAGTACATATGAAAAGGATCCGGGGTCTTAGTGGACCACCAGTTTAACATGAGTCAACAGTGTGATGCAGCAGCAAAAAAAAGCTCATGCTATTCTAAGCTGCATCAACAGAAGTCTAGTGTCCCAAACAAGAGAAGTAATAGTACCACTCTAATCTGCCTTGGTCAGTCCACATCTGGAATACTGTGTCCTGTTCTGAGCACCACAGTTTAAGAATGATATTGACAAACTAGAAGATATACAGAGGAGAGCAACCATGATGATCAGTGGTCTGGAAACCAAGCCTTATGAGGAATGGTTGAAGGAGCTGGGTATGTTTAGCCTGGAAAAGAGGAGACTGAGAGGAGATATGATAGCCATCTCCAAATATCTTAAGGGCTGTCACATGGAAGATGGAGCATGTTTGTTTTGTTCTGCTCTGGAGGGCATGTTGCAAACAGAATAAACATCCTGGGATTTTCAAACATACTGGAATTTCCTAGTTACTGTATTTCTATTACTAATTTGCCTTTCCTAAACTTGAATGTGCATATATTTGTTGTCTTTTAACAGCAAGGCTTCATTTGAGAGGAAAGAGCAAGATAATATGAAGGTGTTTGTACCTCTGTCTCAGGTAAATTCCGTCTCAAGTAACATTAGCAGTATATTTAACTGTAGAGTAGCTTTTAGTAATTTATTGGTTAGGTAAAGTAAACTTACAAAGTATAGCTGAATAGATTTCCTTTGTGTTCCTTATGTGGACATACTGCTTGATCAAATCCAAATCCTTGCAGTATGTATGACATAAATCTCGCAAGAGAGGACATCAGAGGTGACTGATATGCAGCAAGATTTACCTGGTAGATATTTGGGTAATTGACACTTTGCATGTATCTTAAGCATTGTATCAGGCAGTTTGTTAAGGCTACAAGGGAATAAACCCCATTGAACCCAATAGCCTTACTTCTTTGGTTTGCTCTGTGCATAGGTTTGCTCTGTAAAGAGGATGATTCACTAAACCTCCTTACACATTCTTTCAGTGTGATGTCACAGGATTGCAGTGGCCAGCTTCTACCAACTTACTAGCTGGGCATTCAACAGCCAGAAGAAGAGACCACAAACATACATAGATATATACACCTATTGCTCCACCATGCATATATTTCTACACGTGTGTAGATCCTTCATATAGTCCCTTCAGCCTCCTTATGCGTTGAAAGACTGTATGAGACAGTCCAAATGGACTTTCCCCCTCATAAGATCTTCAAAATATGTGAGCTAATCCACATGGCTGCAATGCAAGAATCTGTGAGTTTGTTTCTGATCATGTGTTGTTGTTTTGGCCAATAGCCAATAACATTTCACCTTTCAAAATGTATACTGGCAGTGATTATATTGCATACTTCTGTTTGTCATGGCTGAAACACCTAGGAAAATGATCTTAAAAGCTTTTTTAAAAATCCAAGGAAGAGTTGCTGCGATTAGGGAAAAGGGCAAGGCTCTTCCACATTCTCTGCTTCTACAGTGTATCAACCTACCAGTGCTGGAACTACCATGGTGGCAGTGAGCGAAATGAAAGTCACTCTCTTTAGTCACAGAAAATAATTTGTACAGATGGCAAACATTTTGTGTGCGACCAATTGATGTATAGCTAAGGCCCGCATCAGGATTCGAAAAGTTGCTTAGAATTTCAAACAATGAGAAGTACAATGCAAACCCAAACCACCAGTGGGCACTCAAAGCCAGAGAGAAATGAAACCAGGGCAACAAGCCAAGATGCTTTTGCTTGCACAGCTGGCTCAGTCCTGACCTAAATACATCTTCAGCAATGGTCTGTCTAGCTTTTTCTTGAAAACTGTTATAGCCAGAAGCCAGAAGAGCAGCCTGTGTCGTTCCACACAACCTTCCTTTGAATTCATAAACTTTATTGCTGCGTGCAGATTAAGACCAAGGGTTGCCCCTTGTACATTTTCCCCTAGTGGAGTTGTAGAGCACATACTCTGAGAACAAAAGGCCCCAGGTTTGAACCCCAGCATCTCTAGTTAAAAACGTCAAGTAGTCATGAGTGAAGATGTCAAAGACCTCTGCCCTGGATAGCAACTTCCAGCCAGAGTAGACAATACTGACCTGGTATTAAGAAATGCCCTGAACTCCTAACTCCACCCCACCTCTTTATTAGGCCAAAGAGAACCCAGGAGTCCTGGTTCCTGGCCACCAGTTACCTGCCTCAAAAAAACCACTCAGTTTACTCCCTTGTGGAGAACATTAAGTTAAGCACTCCCTTTGGGCAACAGCTAGCTTCCTTCCTTCCCTTTATATTAAATATTTGCAGAGCCATAGCTGTGGGGGGCTAGCTGGTTTTTTTGCCCTGGGTGAAGCCTCCAGAGGGGCACCATTAAGGCTCAAAACCTCTCTCTCTCTCTCTCTCTCTCTCTCTCTCTCTCTGTGTGTGTGTGTGTGTGTGTGCAAATACGCAGGGGGGAAGCCAAACTGGGTCTCTGACCCAGGTGAAATAAAACCTAGTTTTACCCCCTGACATATGTGTTTATATTTTAAACAGTTAGTTTGGCTGTTGTGGCAGCAGAAGGGGGGTGGAGAGGAATCCCCCTACCAGGAAAGTTCTGATTCAAAGGGAACTTGGACTGCCAGCAACTGGGCAATCACATGCGGGAGGATTCCTGCCATGCTTGGCTCCAAGAGGCACGGCTGCTTCACTGTAGTGGGTCTCTGGAAGACAGAGTTTTCCTGTGGAAATGTGGACACAAAGATGTAGGGCCACTTAGGGCCAGCCCAAGACATCTTGATGCCCAGGGTGGGAAAGGAAATTGGCACCTGCTAATTTATAACCCACCAGATATAGCTGCGAACTATGCGGCCCCTCAGGTGCCCGGGCACCCACAAATCTAAAATGGAGGTGTGCCCCCCCCCCCAAGATTCCAATTGATGGTATGTACACATCATGGTGATGTTGGCATGCCCTGGGCACCCACTCATGGGAGCAAGGTGGCAAACCTGCCACCAGGAAAGTCACCTGCTGAAGCCCAGCTGGGGGAAAAAGACACACACACCCGATCCTTTCATTGGGAGAAGTGCAAGATTGCCAAAGGTATTTTGCTGCCTGAGGCCAAGGTCACGATGGTGACCCTTTACTTTCCATTAGGTGCTAAAATCTCTACATGTAAACACATAATCCATTGATATGATCAAATTCAGATCATTTTTCTTTTCTTTTTTTCAGTGCAGGATGTTTTTTTCTTAAATGTGGGGCATATTTATGAACTTATTGTATTTGCATTTTAATGTTTATAGTAACTTACTGTTATTCTTTCACTTTTGTGGAATTATCTGTTGCTCACAACGTCTTTTAGTTGACAGTAAAATAAACTTGAACTTCTGGTGCTTCTCATTTTGAGTGAAACTACTACCAATACTTGTTCAATAATTCTAATAATTTGAATCTTAAGTTCCTCTGAGTGGAACCCCACTTGCAGATATGATACTTCCATGGAGTACCTTGAAGATACTATTGGACAATTCCCTCCGGCAGTCCTCTGTGCCCTTAAGATCTGCTCTGGAGGGTTGGGAATCCTCCCAGAGCAGCAAGGAAGCTGATACTGGGAGCTGCAAGGGGAGCAAGAAATCAGTGAAAATTGTTTTCTGCCTGTGTGAACCTCTGTTGGATCACAATGCCTTCCTTTCATGATCCAGCTGATGAGGTTTTGTCCAATTTTATTCCTGTGCAAAATCCTCAGAAATTTAGGGCAGTCTCAGTAGGTCAAAAATAATTTTCTTTGTTGAGCCTGATAAATCCAATCTCTTGATGCCTTTTTGCTTAATTTTGGAAGTTGCTAAGGATAGGATACTCTTATTGTATAGGATACTCATTGAGTATAGGATACTCTTATTGTTATTTTTATTCTTACTCTTATTGTTGGTCGTAGGGAGGAAAGTTGGTACCAAAGTTTACGAAGCCAAGAAAAACATTGGCTGAAAAAAAGGAAGGAAATTTTGGAGGAGCTGTAACAACTGGGACAGAAAAGGTACAACAAGCCCTTCCTCCTTATCTATATAATGTAATGTATACCCTTGTGATTTAGAGAAGTGTTTCTTTATGGCTGGACATGGGGAAAACACTTTCGTTTTTGTACTGATAATTAAAGACAACTCTTCTAGTTCAAATTAAGCACACTGAAAATTTCCAGAGGGTTTTTAATGATTAGTTTTAATCAAGATATACTGACATGTTATTTAAGGATACTGTTAGCTGTGCTGTTTTATTTGTATATACTATGGTTTTTATTTTTGATTTTAATAATAATAATAGTAATAATAATTATTATAATAATTCTAAGTGACATTCCCTAAGAGGCAGTTCATAAATAAATAAATAGTTTTAATGGAGTAAACCCCCCCAATGAAAAACTCACATTTTAGTTTGTCTTTCAGCTAAGGCACCTGCACACTCTCAAGCATATTAAGGACACTAGCTTTGGCAAGACAGGTGGGTCTAGCAGCACCCCCACAATGCAAAGTGGCTTCTTTAGAGGGAGCACAAGCCCATCTAGGAATTTAAAGAGTTCCACTGTGTATACTCCACAATTCACTGTTTAAACTAGTAGGCCAAGGGCAGATAAAAATAGAGTATTCTTTGGTGGAAGATGATAACTTGTGCAGAACTGCATATTCACACATTAAGTTGTCTGTATACTTAGGTACCGTAATCTTTAGTGTCCCTGCTCCGTTCTTCCAGTAAGGTTAGCAAAGGGCAAATGAAGAAAGGGCCTTCTCAATTGGGCCAGCTTGCTTACGGAATGCTCTCCTCAGGGAGGCTTGCCTGACACGTACTCTAATGTCTTTTCAGCAGCATGCAAATACTTAAAAAACAAATATCTTAAGACTTTTTACCTGAACTGACTTTTCTGTTGTTAAATATGCCTTTCATTATGTCAGCTGTTATTATTTTGATTGTTTCAGTATTACTGTAAGCAAACCTGGAAGTTTGCTCGCTTGTTATAAGCTGTAAAAAGATTGTAAAGGAACTCAGAACCTGAAGGGGCAGCATATAGATGGTTAAATACATAGAAATGCACTATTAAATGGGAACTGGTAGCCATAGTCAGAAAATGCTAAATGTTTGTGCTACTTTTTTCTACTGACACACAATTTTGTCAACTTCTTCAAAGGGTGATTGTATGGATAGAAATGTTACCAGCGCAGCAAAAAATTATGTCGAGAACACTGTTGCTTCTTCAGAGACACCAGAAGCAGCGGATTCATTGGTGACGAAAGTGAAGGATGCTGGAGATCAACTGATCATTCATTGTGAAGAATTAAGTAAAAGACTGGATGTTAAAATGCAAGATGAGGACAAGATTGGAGGGATAAACAATGGTGGTGCAAACTCAGCCTTAGCTGATTCCTGTCAAGGAACAGGGACAGCATCCAATTTACAAGAAAGTATCTGTGAAAAGGAAGTGTCAGGTAATAAGGATGTAGATGGTCTGTCTCTAGAGCCATTTAAATGCCAGTTTGTTAAGGAGATGAGCATTAGTATGTTGGCAGAGGACAGTGTCACTGACCATATTAAAAGTACCCCACATGAAGAGCATCTTGATACTTCAAACAAGTGTATGGATAAAAATAAAGTTTTCCATGATATCACAAATTCAGATGATGTAAAAGAAGCAAACTGGACCAAAAATAGAAGTTGTAAAGATGCAAGTCTTATTGAGTGCATGTTTAGCCAAACCCAAAAGGAGAACAACAGAACATATTTCCCACTGGAGACAGATCTATCATTTCTCACACCTGGAGAACAGGGCAAACATCTAAATACAAGCAATGTATCTAGAGACGGAGATACTGATGTCAAAAAAGCAGACCAGGACCTTCCATATAGAAGGGGGGAAACTGAAGAGCAAAATGTTATTTGCAGCAGTACTGAAATTTCAGAACAAGTCACTTTGTGCAGCTCTGCAATGAGTGAAAAGGGGACAGACAAGCTGAACCTGTGGTCAAGTGGCAAACCTGTAGAGCAAAATGGTATGAGTAAAACTGCAAGCCAAAGCAACCCTTGTATGGAAGAGATCATAATTGCAGAAGAAAACAGTGTACAAGGCCAGAATACTTCCAGGAAAGATGTTCTAGATATTCAATCTATGAGTACTTATTTGGAAAAGAAAGCAGATATTTCTGAATCAAAATGTGAACAGGTTTTTGAAACAAGTGATATGTTCTTGCCACAGCCTGATGGGGATGTTCACCCTGAGAGCAGCACAATCTCAGTGATTTGCAGCGAAGAGACGGGGAGGAATAAAAAAGAATCTGAAATTCAAGCAAGGTCAGCAAAAAGCACCACTGGCTCACCTGACCCAGAAGTTCCAGTTTTACAGACCCAGAGGAAAAATGGTAGTGAGAGATTGGTGTCTGATACAAAACAGTCTGAATTCAGCAGATGTGATTTGGAACCAGCTGAAATTAGGGAACTGCTGTCAGGTATTTCCCAGCAAAATTTGACTGAGACTGCCAAGGCAGAAACAAACCCAACAGAAAACTCTTCTGCTGACATCTACATGGAGGGAAAAGAAGAAATGGTAACCTGTGAGGACAACAAGAACAAACCTGCCCATGAGGAAAATGGCCTCTCCACAGTCAAGGTTATTCCAGCACCATTGGTGGTGGATGATCCTGGTAGAGAAATGAAAGCTGGTTCCGAAATGCAGAAGTCTCTCCTTGCATTAGGTACAGGTTGCAGCAGAAATGCACCAAGCGGCCTTGATACTATGACCCAAACATGCTCTCCTTGCACAGATTCCCTTTCTCTGGATATGGAAATTCTGTCTAACAGTCAGCTACTGGGCATCTTTGAATTTCCACCACACAAGGTGAGTTGATCATGAATGACTAGATTTAGGAAGTGATAGTTTTACTTCTTCATATGACAGTTACTATTCAACAGAATCAATAAGACCTTAACACTCCAGTAATCCTTTTAAGATTGCATTTATAAATGCAAGTATCAGTACCCATCATATGCACTACTACCGGTACATACTTTTAGTGTATTAGTAGATTTATATCCCACTTCCTTGCCGGAGTCCTTAAAGCAGCTCATAACTTAACAAAAACTAGTGGATTCCAATTTTACTGTAGTTTGAATAATTTTTAATGGTGTTACAGTGCAAAATAATTGTAGCAACTGAAGTGCATCCCAGTAAAAATATTTGTGAACCAATTACAGTAGTATATAAAATGGTCATTTCCAGATCTAACAAACCCATTGTAACTAGTACTGATTCTGTAGATTACGGTAACTGAAGCTGCAACAATGGAAGCAGTGGCTCCCATTCTAGTTCTTTAAAATAGATTGTACTTGTCTTTGTGGCTCCTCTGGACTAAAAAACCTGGATAGAGCTGGGAGAGACTTTGGAGGTCATCTGGTCCAATCCTCTACTTAATGCAAGGTTCGCAATGGAGGATGCAACTATAGGAGGCCTGATTGATGGACATCCCACCTCTGCTTAAATACCTGCTGTGAATAAGTGTCCCACATCTTCCTAGTTATTCTGCTCTCCTGTCAACTAGCTCTTATCCTTAGGAGGTTTCTTCCAGTGTTATGCCAACATCTGTTTCCTTCTAATTTCTACGCATTCATTTTAGTTCTGTTTATGTTATGTCTCACAAGGATGTGGGAGGAAATTCTTCGCTGTGTGCATGGAGCAGGTGCCGGCCTGTTGCTGAGGGAGGATGGGGATAGCGGCAGTAGCAGTGGTGGTGGTGGGGGAGAAAAGGGGCTTGCCAGTAGAACACACTGTAGATGAAGAATGGTGATCTGTCCCCTTGCCCTCCCCAAAGTAGCTCAGGTTACAAACAATCTCTGCTTGCTTGCAGGAGGCTTCTCTTAAAATTATATCCATCACATCTAGCCAAAAGAAACGATAAAAATTATTTGCATAAAGTCTAAAAGCTAACTAGTGGATATGTCTATGTATCAACATTCTGAAACCTCTGTGTCTAATAACCCAATTATTACATTAATTATGAACATTATTGCTGTAGATTTCTCCCTACCTGGTTGAGATTGTGATTGAACAAGTCCTTCACTGCTACTTTTTACATAGAGAACATACCTGTATCGCTAAACTGCATTTCTATCCCTTCAGACATCCTTTCTGGATAATCCACATAGCCCTTCCAAGGATAAAAGTGATCAGTGTGCTGTAGGAGAACAAAGTGGAATCAAAACACCAGTCCCAGCCATTAATCTGTTCTATCGAAATAGTGACAGGTGGGTGGATGTCCTAGTAGGAGCTTTCTTGGTACTGTATTTTGCATTCCAGTTGGTATTACTAGGCCTACATATGTTCCTTTGCATGAGTGTGTACACACACCTGAAACACCAGAGCTAATGGAAGTGGATGATTTTTATTTCCATCTCAAAAGCTTGGGGCAGGCAGTTTTAAGAAAAAGTGCAATAAAAAACATAATTAAAACCTATATTCTACATAAATATTTAATACGTCATTTGTTAGCTGTGCTATTTGTAGGATGGGATTGGAATCCTAGGTCAAGGGGTCAGTGACTATTTGGAGCAAATATTGTTTGATGTTTGAAAAGGCATGACACCTGGAAAACACTCACACTTTTAATATAGAAAGATATGCAGTATATTGCTGATCTCCTGCTTCTGTTTTCCTCCCCCCCCCAAAAAAAAAAACAGGAATGAGGTGACTGAGGGGATTTGTGATCCATACAAACAAGAAGATGCAACAGATGTTGTTTGTGGACTTATTAAAGAGCTCTCTAATCTCAAGTAAGAACTTATTTCTGTACCATATCCAATACTTCATAAAAATGAGGTTCTTGAAGGCCTGAGATAATGTGGTCACTGTCATAGCATCTACAGCAATTACATAGCTCCCACAGGAATCCTAGTGTAACATTCTTAGCTTAAATGTGCCTGATTTAAAGACAAAAAGACATGTTTGGCCTAGCAACCACTATTAGGCATGGTAGTTAAATTGAATGTCTATGTGTTTTATACCCCTGCATGCCAGATGCTGAGGACAAACACTGAGGAAAAGCTATTGCCTTTTATGCCTGTTTGTGATCTTCCCAGAGGCATCTGGCCCAGGACTGTTTTAAGGGTTTACTGAATTGCAAGTCCTATCACAATTAGTGGGATATATGCAGCCTCAGCGCCTAGGGCTTGCCGATCGAAAGGTCGGCGGTTCGAATCCCTGCGGCGGGGTGCGCTCCCGCTGCTCGGTCCCAGCGCCTGCCAACCTAGCAGTTCGAAAGCACCTCCGGGTGCAAGTAGATAAATAGGGACCGCTTACCAGCGGGAAGGTAAACGGCGTTTCCATGTGCAGCTCTGGCTCTGGCTCTGGCTCTGGCCAGAGCAGCGATGTCACGCTGGCCACGTGACCCGGAAGTGTCTCCGGACAGCGCTGGCCCCTGGCCTCTTAAGTGAGATGGGCGCACAACCCCAGAGTCTGTCAAGACTGGCCCGTACGGGCAGGGGTACCTTTACCTTTACCTTTTTATGCCAGATCCCAACGACATCTACTGGGGTGTAAGTCCCACTGATTTCAGATAATTTTATTTTCACATGTGTTTAACCTTTGGGTTAAAATGACTTTTAGGAATGCCTTGAAGATTTTTTAAATGCCAACATGGCTATGCAGGTGCTTCAAACATTCTGATTAGCCAGTCATTTAAGGATATTGTTTTGTGCTGTTTTTAATGTTTTATGTTTTATCATTGTTTACACTGCCTTGATTTGTTATAGTGGTATATAAATACTTGTATAAATAAATAATAAATCTCCCTCCCCTCCAGATCTGGATTTCCTCCCTGCCCACGCTGCTGTGCCCATGCTGCTGCTAACCCCCCTATGGTGATTGCACCAGAGTAATGACAGGGGTCAGATCTGCTGCCTGAGGCAAAATTCTTTGCCTCGGGCACCATATTTGACTTGCTTCATTAAAGTGCCAGCCTTGCTGAGGGCTGACTGGAGGTTGCCTCTTGTGAGTGCTGCTAGGAGCCATGAGGCATATCAGCCACAGTGAGGAAGTAGGAGGTATTTTCCCCTCCCCAGCCACTTTTCCAGCCTGCTACAGCTCTTAGACTGAGAACTGGAGAACACGGCACATGAACCCTTTCAGCTACCTTGAATTATTTCAGCTCTTTAAATCAAATTCCTTGCATTTGTTCTGGAGCAAAAAATAATAATTGTTGGAACCTGCTTCTTTAGATAACAGTGACTGAATTGTTCTGCAAGGGGTTGCAGTCTATAATTTTATTTCTGCAGCTTACTTAAGAAGTGCCTTGCTAACATGGAACCCATTGTGGTGTGGTTGGGTTGTTTTGTTCTTCCTAGCCGACTTATCATGAGTATGCACAGAGACCTGGATTCCTTCAAGAGACTGAAGTTCCGGAGAAACAGACAGTCTGGGAAGCTTGTACCTCATAGCGTGAGCAATGTGACAAGCACACTTTGTACAGTCAAAAAGAAGAGAGAGATTTAGCTAGTGAATTCTGTTCCTGCTTTGAAAGTTTGCTTTGTTATGGTTTTCTTTAGCTGTTTCATTTAGCAGCGGGGTCATTTATGCTATCTGCATCAAAATAAGACTGCTAGTTGCAGAATAAAATTAATAAAATGAGTATAATAAGTCATCTTCATATCCCACTAACTACCACAGCAATGTAAAGGACCCTTACAAATAAGAACTGGGTCCAATGTCTTGGTGCACAATCCAGTAAGTAAAGTTACCTGTATATAAGCTGCGATCAATATCCCTTTCACCACCATCTCTTAACAAACTCTTAACATAACTTTCTGGGTGTGAACTCTTGTCCACAAATTTATCTACAGTTCTTCCTCCATTAGGCCAAAATGTATCTTATGGAATGCAAAAATAAAAATAAAACCTTAAACTTAAAAGCCAGTTTTACTGGACAGAAACTACAGAATGATGCCATTATTTATAGGGTTCTGGTGTAACCATTTCATTGTTTATAAATGAACTAGGTTAGTGGAATGAAAATGCTGTATTTTGGCTGTATTTTTAGTAACTTTAAACCTCACTTCAAGTGGAAGAGTTATGTGTGTACTTAGTTGTTCCATATGTTAACCCATAGAGCTTAAAATGCTGTGCACTTTCATTCTTGCCTACTTTATGGTGTCTTGTGTGTTTTGCATTCTACACAGGCAGAACAATTCTAAAATTGGGGAAGATTCTGTGGTGGCAGAACTGCTGCTTCCCAAGCCCTGCTGCTCACTAGGATGGAAGTGGGGTGGGATGCAGCACTTTCTCACTTAAAAGAGGGCAATTAACTATACCAGCTGCAAGTCTGGTATAATTCTTTGCCCCTTTATCACAGTATGCTAAGACCCCTCATCTAAATCCCCTCAACTGCCCCTCCCTAACTTCCTTGTCCAACAGTAAAGCCTTACATAGCGATTCATTTGAAAAATGACACATCTTTAATATTAACCAAACAAAGTAATTACTGTATTGACCATACATTTTAACAACCAAAAAAACCTGGTCAACAAATATCACTTGAAAAACAACCATGCATTTAAACAAAACTTTAAACAAATACAAATATTGGGAGACTTCAGACTGGTGATTTGGGAAATTAGGTAACATTTGTCTCAAGTGGACACTCTTCACACTGAGTCAGACATCTGTAATAACATGAATGTGAAATAATTCAAGCAGGAAGAGTAGCTGGATTAAAAAACAAGAATAGCGAGTGAGTTGATTGTGATTGTACTGAGAGAATTCATTTCCAGGCCCTGGGTGTGATGTGCCAGCACCACCTGAAGTAAATGTTGCCATCCTGGACTATTTTTCCCTCTCTCCTTTTTCACTCCAGGTTCCTTCTGAATATTTCAGTTGATTCCTGCAGACCAACCACTTGCGGTATATTAGATCCAAAGTTTCCCTTGACTTCAATAAAAGTGCTAGCTCTGGTACAGCTGCAAATGTACCTGAAAGAGATGATAAAATGCACACAATCCCAATCACATTTTCCTCACCAGAAATCTATGCAGCATTTTTTTTCTAGTTTGTACCCAGCTGTAATTGTAGGAATCCTTTGAGGCTAAATACTGGAGAGCAGGCGTACCCCAGGAGCATGGCCAGTGGTGAGGGATAAGGGGAATTGTATTCCAACAACACTTGCACAGCTTCACATTGGCTACCCTTGGTGTAAGAGTAGCAAGGGCAGGCAATGGCGGCTTATCTACATTTTTTACTCATTTTAACCCAGGAACCTCCAGGTTTGAAAGCCACTTCAGGGTGGCAGGCTGCTGTGGCTTGCAAGAGAGAAACAAGCCACAGTTCCTGGTTCAGAAGTAACACAAAACCAACCCTTTTCTTGTCCTGCTTGCACTAGGAGTGAAGCAAGAGCAATTGGGCATTTACCAGCATGCTACGAATGCTCAGTAAACCTTCCTCCCATCTGGCGAATATGGCTCTGCCCCAGTCACACATACACAAACACTTTCCTCCCAGACACACACACACACACACTCTGAGCAGGGGCAGGGAAGGAAGGTTCAAATCCCCTCTGGGCCATGAAGCTCACTGGGTGATCACAACCCCTTCCTCTCTCTGCCTAACCTACCTCATAGGGTTGCTGTGGGGATGCAATGAGTAAAGGGAGAACTGTATGCTATCAAGCTCCTTGGAAGAAAACAGGAGAATATAAACGTAGTAAATACAATAATAATAAACTGTCAGGCACACACACACATACGGGAAGTGTGAGCCAGGATGAAAAGTAACTCTCGGCACCGGAATATCGCTCAATCGCTCTTGGAGGACAAATAATAATAGTTATTCTTTATACATTGAATCCACCTTAGTCTTACTCAGACCCACTAAAGGTCACAAACAATTTAGCCCTGTTCATTTCAATGGGTTTACTCTGAGTAAAAGTTACTTGGATACAAAAAACGGTGACACTGATGCCCACAGGACTAAACCCATTCTCGCCTTTCAACTCCTCATCCGCCTCCTTTTCCTTCCCCAACCCCAGGGGGCCTTTTTTCCTCCTAAACATCCAGACAAGGTCTGGCCATTTCGGATAGTGGGATTTCAGAGTTTGCTTTTCAGATGCACTTAACAGACAAAGGCGGCCTGGGGTGGTGGGGATAGGAAGAGGAAGAGTACTTACCACCAGGTTGGAACCTTTGCTGCTGAAAGAGAAAACGAGAGAGAGAATAATATTCCCCTTCCCACCTTTTTATTTTTTAAGTTTTAGGAAAGGCTGGCTTCGTTTTGCAGTTGCTTGCCTTCTTCCCGGCCGAATTCCGGATGCAGCTGTAGACGGACGTGTAGCCCTTGTTGGTTAAAGGGCAGAACTTCCTCGTGTGCGCCCGATCCTGAGATGCCCCGCACTGAGGGCAAGTGTAATTTCTCAGGATCGGGCACTGCACCCTCCCGGCTGAGTCCTTCAGCGCGTGCGACGCGTAGATGGCCCTCGACTCGCCGTTGTGCTTGCAGAAGGCGCAGTGGCGCGCCGGCCTGCTAACCCCGGCAGGGGGCGCCTCCTTGCGCGGCGGCGGCGCCTGGTCCGCGAAAGCCCCCGGCCAGCTGCTCCTCGCGCTCCGCCAGCGCATCTCTTGCACCACGCGCGCCAGCTGGAAATAGTCCCTCCACAATTGGAAAGCCGCCATGATCGCCGCAGCCTGAGCTGGTCGCCGGAGCCCTGGGCGCTCCTAAATGCAGCCATGTGCCGTTATGGCCTCCGCCCAGAGCCAATAGCCTGGGAAGCTCTTCCCATTGCCCCCCACCGTCAAGGAGCCTGGAGCCAAGAAGTCTGGCTCGCCCCACGGCCCCCCACCCCGCCGCTTGTGGGTCGCCATCCTGGCAAAGTTGAGGGCGTGGCTGCGAAGCTGCAGAAAAGTGTCTCTCGCCGAATGTTAAACGAACTGCAAAGAAGACTATGAATTGAAAGTGGAGACAAGAGATGTATGTACCTTTCCCGTCTCTTTGTTTGCTTCGTAACACAGATAAACGTAAGAAGAACTTAATGAATGGGGGGGGGGGAGGGAGAGAGAGAATCGCCAACTAAGAAGCGCAGCCTTTGGCTTCAAGAGTTGCTTCTTTATTGCAATTTGCAAGTTGTAAGCGTCTGTGCGTCTCTCTCTCTCTCTCTCTCTCTCTCACACACACACACAGTGCCGGATTTACGCATAAACTAAACAAGCTCTAGCTTAGGGCCCCACTCTCTTGGCCCCCCCCCAAAAAAAAAAATTAAAGGGAAAAAAACTGGATGTACTTTGATAAAATACATATTGTGTTCTGTGCAAATGGCTTTAGGTCCATAAGTTAAGGTAAAGGGACCCCTGACCATTAGATCCAGTTGTGGCCGACTCTGGGGTTGCGGCGCTCATCTCACTTTATTGGCCAAGGGAGCCGGTGTACAACTTCCGGGTCATGTGGCCAGCATGACTAAGCCACTTCTGGCGAACCAGAACAGCGCACGGAAATGCCGTTTACCTTCCCGCCGGAGCGGTACCTATTTATCTACTTGCACTTTGACATGCTTTTGAACTGCTAGGTTGGCAGGAGCAGGGACCGAGCAATGGGAGCTCACCCCATGGATTTGAACTGCCGACCTTCCGATCGGCGAGCCCAAGGCTCTTCGGTTTAGACCACAGCGTCATCCTTGCATAGCTTGTCAAAATAATTTCTCCTGCACATTCCCCCTCTTACCTTAATAAAGGTAAAGGTACCCCTGCCCGTACGGGCCAGTCTTGACAGACTCTAGGGTTGTGCGCTCATCTCACTCTAGAGGCCGGGAGCCAGCGCTGTCCGCAGACACTTCCGGGTCACGTGGCCAGCGTGACAAGCTGCATCTGGCGAGCCAACGCAGCACACGGAACGCCGTCTACCTTCCCGGTAGTAAGCGGTCCCTATTTATCTACTTGCACCCGGGCGTGCTTTCGAACTGCTAGGTTGGCAGGCGCTGGGACCGAGCGACGGGAGTGCAGCCCGCCGCGGGGATTCGAACCGCCAACCTTTCGATTGGCAAGTCATAGGCGCTGAGGCTTTTACCCACAGCGCCACCCGCGTTACCTTAATACCACATGTCAATTTATTATTAATAGCTTCATCCTCTTTTTTTAAGCCATCCAAATTGCTGGCTATGCCATGCTAACTGCTGGTGCTCAGTTGGGGTAATAAGCTGCCCTTTCAACAGCAAAGGAAAACACAGCAATGCACAGCTGCCTTGCATTCAGGTCTGGCTGGTGGCAAAGCACAATAAAAGCATCCCCATTGGAAGGTGAATGGTTTGGCTCTGTGTCAGAAACTAAGCAGAGGAGCAATTACCTTTTGTGTGTGTGTGTGTGTGTGTGTGTGTGCCACCATGAATATACTGTACACGAGGTTAGTTAGGTCCTGACCATTTTAGCTGCACTTTGTTATCATTGGCACCAACCGAGTTTAATTTAGTCCTTATTAAATTTCCAGACAATTACAATGTTAGCTTAACTGGATTGAAGTTTGGATTCAACCTGTAGTGTCTGACGGGGTTTTAGAAGCAAATGAAATAAAATGAGGGCATAATTCATGATCCTGTCACTCAAGGAGCTTAAATGCAACAGTAGGGAAGAGATTGTGACAGGATGGGGAGGGGGAAGCAAGGGGTTAATGCGAGCAGATGCAATTGCAGGAACTTTTAAGGTTACCAATGTAAACTGACCTGTCCTGTACACAGTGCACTGTAAACTGTACTGTTCAAATATCATAATGGTGCAATGCATTTTTAAAATGTATACCATTATTACCATAACAGTGAGAACATTAATGTGGGGCACAAGCTAGCCAAAATTTAGCATTTTAAAAGTCCACTTTATTGAAATACGTAGAAGTAGCTTAATCAAGTGTTGAAAAGGTTATGAGACCTCCTGCCTGAACCTAATCTGAGCTGAGTGGAATTAATTCCTTTTATTTATGCATGTATTCCTTATTGAAAATGTTGAATTATAACCAAAAAGGCAGACAAATTAACAAGGTGTGTGATCTCATATCTCGAATTATACAGAACAGTACAGCCCTGCTAATATCATGTATTATTTTGATTGGTATGGAATGGAATTAATTCTCCAGAGTGTGTGTTGGGTGTGCAAACTTCACAAAGACTTATGTTTGACTGGATCCTGACCCTGCTTTTTCTGTGCAAGGAACCTCAGATTTTAGTTTTAAGGCACAGCTAAAGTGGCGCTGTGGTCTAAACCACTGAGCCTCTTGGGCTTGCCGATTGAAAGGTCAGCGGTTCGAATCCCCGCGACGGGGTGAGCTCCCGTTGCTTGGTCCCTGCCAACCTAGCAGTTCGAAAGCACACCAAAAATTGCAAGTAGATAAATAGGTACCACTCCGGTGGGAAGGTAAGTGGCTTTTCTGTGCGCTGCTCTGGTTTCACCAGAAGCGTCTTAGTCATGCTGGCCACATGACCCGGAAAAACTGCGGACAAATGTCGGGAGCGCTGCAACCCCCGAGTTGTTCGCAACTGGACTTAACTGTCAGGGGTCCTTTACCTTTACCTTAAAGTTAAAGGGTCTTGGTTGTAAGCTGCAGTCATAAGATTTTTGTTGTCAAAAGAAAAGGGGGGTGTAGAATTTTGTACACTGAAAAACACCTTCAGATGCTCATCAGCCTTTTCTTGGCTCATGGAATGCCCTTCTTATGGGAATACTTTCACTAATTGTACAATGCTGAGTGGAGGAGAATGCCTCTGTTTCTCCTCTCCCACAGCAAGGGCAAGGAGCCTTTTCTACAATGATTTCGCTAAAATGTAATGAAGCTGGACTGCTCACACACACCAGAACTGAGCAGGGGCATGAAAACGGCAATTTTTAAAATTACAGCCAGAATTTTCATTGGAGTGTTTATACTAAATTAACAATTGCTTTTTATTTTTTCTGATTCCCTTGATATGTTGCTTTATACTATTCATTAATAAATGAGTTTGGATCTTATTGTTTAATATTATAGGTATGTAAATAACTGAGCAGGAACCATTTGTAGGAGGGGGTGGAATTACAGGATTAAGGACATGCAAATTGCCTATACGTTAACACAGGACATTTGAGGAGGCTCAGGGAACACCACAAAGGCAAAAATAAGAGGGTTTTTTTGTCTGTCTGTTTAAATGGAAAACTACCAAATCTGCCAAATCAGGAGACACTCCGAGGTCCATGGGCCAGGAGTTAAGTCACCCTGCACTAAATGAATGGTCAATACACATTTATTTGTTTATTCAAACTACAATGTGGAGAACTTGGCCAATAACGCTTTCAGCAAATACACTGAGAGGTGAGTGGTGGTGACAGCGGGGGGGGGGGGGGGGAGCTCCTGTGTGAATAAACCTGGGGGCCTTATAGGAAATGTGATAAAAACAGCAAATACAAGGAAATCAAGTGGGGAAATTGAATATCATGGTTCAGGAAAGCTTTTTACCAGGTTAAAAAGGTAAAGGTAAAGGTACCCCTGCCCGTACGGGCCAGTCTTGACAGACTCTGGGGTTGTGCGCCCATCTCACTTAAGAGGCCAGGGGCCAGCGCTGTCCGGAGACACTTCCGGGTCACGTGGCCAGCGTGACATCGCTGCTCTGGCCAGAGCCAGAGCCAGAGCCGCACACAGAAACGCCGTTTACCTTCCCGCTGGTAAGCGGTCCCTATTTATCTACTTGCACCCGGAGGTGCTTTCGAACTGCTAGGTTGGCAGGCGCTGGGACCGAGCAGCGGGAGCGCACCCCGCCGCAGGGATTCGAACCGCTGACCTTTCGATCGGCAAGCCCTAGGCGCTGAGGCTTTAACCCACAGCGCCACCTGCGTTACCAGGTTAACTGGGTTCAAATCCATTTGTGAAATGGAGCAGTGAAATGCTAAGTATGAACCACAGAGACGGGTTCCTTTTGTTATTGAATAGTTATTGTAAGAGTACTCCATCAGGGGGTATTCTGATTTTTATTCCCCCCCCCCCCCTCTTGCCCCTTGCTTTGTGTAACATATTACCCAGCGAAGAGCTCTGGAGAACCTGGAAGCTTGCTGTGCTTTTGTGAGATTTTTGGTCTGTTCCAATAGAGGTATTGCATCGCCTCAAATGCAGTGGTACCTCTGGTTACATACTTACGGTAATTTGTTCCGGAGGTCCGTTCTTAACCTGAAACTGTTCTTAACCTGAAGCACCACTTTAGCTAATAGGGCCTCCTGCTGCCACCGCGCCGCCGGAGCATGATTTCTTTTTTCATCCTGAAGCAAAGTTCTTAACCCGAGGTACTATTTCTGGGTTGGCGGAGTCTGTAACCTGAAGCGTCTGTAACCTGAAGCGTCTGTAACCCAAGGTACCACTATAGTGACACGTGGTGGGGGAGAGGTGCCCTCCAGACACTGCCATTACTGCTCCTTACCTGCATGATGTTTGGGGAAGGTCAGGGGTAGGCAACCTAAGGCCCGGGGGCCGGATGCGGCCCAATCACCTTCTCAATCCAGCCTGCGGATGGTCCAGGAATCAGTGTGTTTACATGAGTAGAATGTGTCCTTTTGTTTAACATGCATCTCTGGGTTATTTGTGGGGCATAGGAATTCATTCATCCCCCCCCCCAAAAAAAAAATATAGTCTGGCGCCCCACAAGGTCTGAGGGACAGTGTACCAGACCACGGCTGAAAAAGGTTGCTGACCCCTGGGGAAGGTGGTGGCAACTGGGCACTGTGCCTGCCCTGGCCAAAGCACCCGATTGGCAGCAGCTGTCCTGCTGGTACAATTATGCCACGTGGCCCTTCCTTGCCCCAGCACTATCCAGGTAAGCAGCAGTAATATTTATATCCCACCTTTCACTTAAATGTCACAGAGCGGGTCACAATGTCACGTACAATATGATCCCAAATATGTGGATGGCATCAAGGGTGTGTGTGTCTAACTAGCAATAGTACCGTCCCACTGCCCAAAGGCCTGGTGCAACCAAGAGTGATCTAAGCTGGCTTGCATTGTACTAGTTTTGTACTAGCATAACCCCAGCCAGAACAAGTTATGAACCTAGGATGGGAAGCCCAGAAACCACTAATCCACAGTTCCTCTGTTCTCTACATTGCTATAAGAGGTATAATCAACCACACCAAATGCTTTTTTCTTTTTAGAGTTGCTCTGCTTGCAGTGTACAGATCTATTTGCAGTATACTATGCATGAAGTGGATGGGACGCGGGTGGCGCTGTGGGTTAAACCACAGAGCCTAGGGCTTGGCGATCAGAAGGTTGGCGGTTCGAATCCCCGTGACGGGGTGAGCTTCCGTCGCTCGGTCCCTGCTCCTGCCCACCTAGCAGTTCGAAAGCATGCCAGTGCAAGTAGATAAATAGGTACCGCTCCGGCAGGAAGGTAAACGGCATTTCCGTGCGCTGCTCTGGTTCGCCAGAAGCGGCTTAGTCATGCTGGCCACATGACCGGCTTCCTCAGCCAATAAAGCGAGATGAGCGCCGCAACCCCAGAGTCGTCCGCGACTGGACCTAACAGTCAGGGGTCCCATTACCTTTATGCATGAAGTGGGCTCACTCATAGAATCATGAAACCGTTGAGTGGAAGGCAGCACAAGGCCATCTAGTCCAACCCCTGCAAATAGTGTTAGAAACTGAGATATGGAAACTAGGAGCTAAATGGCACCTTAAACCTAGGTTATGGGTGCAACAACGGAATGTCTAGGTGCACTTCTTTATAACAAGAATTCAAAGCTGAAATGAGCAAACTGCAGCTAACATATTATGTTCATTTTCTCTATATTATGTTCACATGGTCTAGACCAGGGGTCAGCAACCTTTTTCAGCTGTGGGCCGGTCCAATGTCCCTCAGACCATGTGGTGAGCCAGACTATATTTTGAAAAACAAAAACAAATGAATTCCTATGCCCCACAAACAACCCAGAGATGCATTTTAAACAGGCGCACACATTCTACTCATGTAAAAACACCAGGCAGGCCCCACAAATAACTCAGAGGTGCATTTTAAATAAAAGGACACATTCTACTCATGTAAAAACACACTGGCTGGATTGAGAAGGCACACGGGCTGGATTGAGAAGGCAATTGGGCCGCATCTGGCCCACAGGCCTAAGATTGCCTACCCCTGGTCTAGCCCACCCCCCTAATATTCTTAAGAGGGTCTCTTCTCCTGTCTTCAGAGAGTAGCTGGAAGTGAGAAGGCAGAAAAAGGTTCTCCTTTCCTTCCACTCTTTAGTATTAATCTGAAATATTAGGTGCAGTACTGCACCTAGAGCTCAGAAACCGCTCTCACTAATGAAATTCCTTGTCACGAAATGCACCTAGAACAACGGAAGTTTCAACCACTGTCTGCAATGCAAGAACCTTTTTGCCCGATGTGGGGCTCAAATCCATGACGCTGAGATTAATCGTCTCATGCTCTACTGACTGAGCTTTCTGATGTATTATGCCTCAATAAATCTCCAAAACATGCAAAATTGTTGGTAGAGCCATAGGGATCCATTAGGGCAGTGTTTCCCAACCTTGTGCTTCCAGCTGTTTTTGAACTACAACTCCCATCATCCCTGACTAGCAAGACCCGTGGCAAGGGATGATGGGAATTGTAGTCCAAAAACAGCTGGAGGCACAAGGTTGGGAAACACTGCATTAGGGAAGAAAGTGAAACAACCAAAGTCACAATATGGTGCTGTATTTACTAGTATCAACTAAAAAGGTTACAAATAGTTAAGATTTGTTCATGTCTTCAAGCTGGACAAAGCAAAGATGGTTGTGGAGGACAGGGGACACGGAGTGAAATCTGGGCATAGTGGAAAGACGGTATTTGCAACCTTTTTTTTAAGTCTACAAAGGTAAAGCACTTTGTAGCAGTCTTAAAATGTGATGTGCAGGAAGTGTTGTATCCTAGGTGTATAACAGATTCTGTCACAGCAAAGGCAGAGCAAATCTGTAGCCTTGCTACAAATCATAAGACTTGTCGTCTTTTCTTCTTTTAACTCCTCCTCCCAGATTTTTTTGTTGTTGCTTTTAATATCCAGTCTGAAATAGAGTTCTGGAGAATTCAAAAGCTCCCTTGCTATCTCTGTACAACTGTCTTGTTGTAACAAACCTATTGCTTATTGCAGCTTCACAATAAATCTGCTACATTTTCTTTTTGCAAAAGACAAACCTCTGGATTTATTTATTTTTAATGAACATCTTTATTGAAGAAGTTGCATATGAAAGGATGAATTTTATAGCAAAGTAACAACAAAACAAAACACCAGTTACCAGCTTTCAGTCGATATCTAAATTTGGTAGTACAGTAATAGTGTTATGAGTTTGTGGGTGCCAGACCTCTAAATTCCTGCAACCAGCCAATGTTAACAGCTAATCCAACCAGGCCTAGCCTCCTGGTGAGGTGCAGAGACCACAGAAGGAAGAAAGCCAGAGTTGAGAGTTAGCAGTTATGTGAGCTGGAAGCTGGGTGCAAAGTGGCAGGCTGGAAAAGCAGAAAGAGAGGGAGCCATGCTTGAATCTCTGCTTGAATCCAAGGCTGTGAGCATCCCTCTTGGGATGCTGATGCTGTGAGCCCCTCCATCGTAGGCTCAGGTGGTATATATGAGGTGTTTATTGGTTTGCTTTGTTTTTGTTTTCATTCCGCATTTTTTTATCTCACATTTTTATGCTGCAAGCCATCCTGAGATCTACAGATGAAGGGCAGTACAGTGGTACCTCAGATTAAGAACTTAATTCGTTCTGGAGGTCCGTTCTTAACCTGAAACTGTTCTTAACCTGAGGTACCACTTTAGTTAATGGGGTCTCCTGCTGCCACCGCACGATTTCTGTTCTTATCCTGAAGCAAAGTTCTTAACCCAAGGTACTATTTCTGGGTTAGCGGAGTCTGTAACCTGAGGCATCTGTAACCCGAGGTACCACTGTATACCAATTTAATAAATAATAATGATGATGGGTGATAATCACAGGCTCCACAGTGCCTCATTTCCAAAATGAAATGAATGCCTAGAACAGGGGTCAGCAACCTTTTTCAGCCGAGGGCTGGTCCACCGTCCTGCAGACCATGTGGTGGGCTGGACTATATTTTGGAGAGAAAAAATAAATGAATTCCTATGCCCCACAAATAACCCAGAGATGCATTTTAAATAAAAGCACACATTCTACTCATGTAAAAACACCAGGCAGACCCCACAAATAACCCAGAGATGCATTTTAAATAAAAGGGACACATTCTACTCATGTAAAAACGCGCCGATTCCCGGACTGTCTGCGGGCCGGATTGAGAAGGTGAATGGGCTGCATCCGTCCCCCGGGCCTTAGGTTGCCTACCCCTAGCCTAGAACCTATTGGTGACCCTGAGAACCCCTGGAATCTCACCCCACTTGGAGACTGGGGTGGCGTGCAGCAATAGACCTGAAATTTACAGCACAGAACAACCCCCACTGCAGAGGAAAAAATATCAGTCATCGCCTAATTTCCCCTTCGACACTTTACTTACCTAGGACAGTGGTATCTCGGGTTAAGTACTCAATTCGTTCCGGAGGTCCGTTTTTAACCTGAAACTGTTCTTAACCTGAAGCACCACTTTAGCTAATGGGGCCTCCTGCTGCTGCCGCGCCACCGGAGCACGATTTCTGTTCTCATCCTGAAGCAAAGTTTCTAACCCAAGGTACTATTTCTGGGTTAGCGGAGTCTGTAACCTGAAGCGTATGTAACCTGAAGCGCATGTAACCCGAGGTACCACTGTATCTGAAAAATCGTCCTCACCTTGAGGGCAGAGGAGTAGCAGGACTCTCTTCTCCACTGGGTCAAAACATGGATAGGAGTGGGCCAGGGTTTCCTGACCACATTGAAGGACAAGGGAGCCCCCTAGATGTCTCTAAACCCCAAGCTGTCTCCATCTCTACTTCTAAGGCAGAACCTGTTTTGGGGCAAATACTGCCCTACGGATGTGAACACCCTACCAATATTAAGTTAATAATCACTCATGGAAAACAAATTTATTTACCATATTCCACAAGAACAGACCTGTCCCTCATTTCTAACGCTAGCAGAAAGCCTGCATAGCTTTTAGGCAGGCTACTGAACGACAGAAATGTTGAGGAGAGGGGAAGCCTTTGAGATATTCCAGTCCACTTCTGTGCATGTTTACCTTTAGTCAAAAAAGGGTCACATATTTATTTTATGTAGAGACGTTTGCAATTATCCACTACATTTGTTAAAAACATGAAATCTGGCTCTCTGACACTACATTGACCACACCTATTGGCCCTCAAGGCTGAGTTTTGGGCTGGATTTGACCCAGATTTCTGTAGATGTGTATGTCCCGCAGAGGACCCTAAGGTCCATGAATAATAATAGTTTAAAGGTCCTGGGCCCTAAAGAAGCCAGACTATCCTTCACCAGGGCCAGGGCTTTTTCAGTGATGGCTTTGACCTGGTGGAATGCTGTCCCACGAGACTAGGGCCCTGCAGGACTTTATCTCCTTCTGCAGGGCCTGTGAGACAGAGCTATGCTGTCTGGTCTTCAATTTGAATTAGCCTGATCCTATGTTCCCTTTCCCTTTTCTATGAAGAAACCATTCTGGGACCCCACATTTAAACTCTTCCCTGGTCTCCTTGCTGGCCCTAGTAGGACCAACTTGGCCAATTAGCCCTGGTAATCATTTGATGTTTATAGATTGGGGTCCCCGCCCAAAAAAATGACTCCTGAATTCTTGAATTTTATTGACATTGATGCTGCACTTATGTTGTATTTTATGCTGTTTTTAAGTCACATTTTAATCAATGTTTTATATTTGCTGTTAGCCGCCGTGAGCCTGGTTTTTAAACCGGGAAGGGTGGGGTATAAATAAAATATTATTATTATTAATGCTGACTCCTCCTTATAGGATCTTCAGGCAGTACAGGACTGTTCTTGAACTGTATGTGCAGGTAGGAACAGTCCACTGAGGAAAGGTGGCCTTGTGGTGAAACTGTTTTTGCCCCTTCCATCCTGACGCACTGTCTCCTGGAACATGCTGGTACTGTGTGTGCCTTCCAGCCACAGTTGCATTCACTGATCAGTGAGCTTCTCCTCCAGCATCACAACCCACCGACAGAATGAATGTTGATTGTGACTTTCTAGCTTTCCAAAACTCTGAAGATAGCCGATGTCCTGGTGACAGGATTTTACAGAGAATTACATGGGGTGGGTGTGTATGTGTGTTTTAAAGTGCTCCAGTTCCTGGGGAAGAAGCCAAGGCCCAAAGATGAAAAAGGAAAAAAACAAACACCTGCCCCTTTGAACGTTTAGAAAGAAACAAGGGACATAGTAGAATCGCAGCCTGCAGGACACTCCTAAGTTCTGGTCATGGAAAATCCTGGCCTTCAGCCTGTTTTGTGCCTGGGGCACATGGAGATTGGTGGGACAGAATACAGGGAGTCCAAATGATAGGTGCAGCCTAAGCAAAGGACATTCAGAGTCAACTAATGTTAGTTTTGCCCTCATCCTCTTCCCTGCTGAGCTCTACAAGACCCTGAGACTAAAAAGCTGACAGCCAGAGCAATCTCATGAATAGGTTAGAAGGCAGACAGGTCATGGGTGGGGTGAGGACAGACTGAGATTGGTGGGCAGTGCCCCACTTGCCCTATTATTATTATTAATAGACCAGTCTCCACAGCTCTTGAATGTGGCCCTAACTTGAAAGAAGGTTGCCCACCCTTGTTGTAGGTCATCAGAACCAGAATAAGAATTCAGGGTTTAAAATAGGGTTGGGGATATGGGCGTAGCCAGGATTTATTTTATCAGGAAAGGCTTTATTGGGGGGGGGGGGCAGAACTGAGTTATCTGGGACGGAATTATTATTATTATTTGTTGAATTTATATACTGCCCTATACCTGGAGGTCTCAGGGGAGTTCTCAGAACAAAATATATAAAACCACAAAATATATAATCAAAATAAAGACAACAACTCAATAACCCTCCCCCAAGAAAACCACAATTTAAAGGGCATAGGATGCTAAATCCAATCAATCAAAGGCCTGGTTAAAAAGGAGATTTTGCTTGGCGCCTAAAGGTGTATAATGAAGGCACCAGGCAAACTTCCCTGGGGAGAGCATTCCACAGACGGGGAGCCACTGCAGAGAAGGCCCTGTTCTCGTGTTGCCACCCTCCAGACCTCTCGAGGAGGAGGCGGCACACAAAGAAGGGCCTCAGAAGATGATCTCAGGGTCTGGGTAGGTTCATATGGAAAGAGGTGGTCCTTGAGGTATTGGTCAGTTAGTTAAGTATCTTTATTTATTTACTTGGTGGGGAGCAACTGCACCCCCCTGGCTAGGCCCATGGTTGGGGAAGATGTGGTGGTGTTAGCAATTTATTAGTGTCTGCTTTGGCATGTGCCAATGACCCTGCCTTCTAATGTGGTGTTCTGGTCAGAGGCAGGGAGGGCTACTGAAAATCTCTGCGTACCTTCTTGAAGGTTTGAGGAACCACGGCTGCCTAGGCTTCCACTGAATCAGAACAGTGTCTAGGTTGCAAGAGGGCAGAACTGGGAGCCCTAGAGATGCATGGGTCATGCACAGACCCCTCTGATGATATCACGTAAGCAGATGAAGTTTACATACACACCTTGACATTTTCATCCATGGAGTTTAAATCACCTTCTTTTGCACTACTGATGCAAATATCTGGCTTGTATGAATGCACAGGGTAAAATGGAAGAGAGCAAGTTGCATCGTGACAATGAGCATCCTGGCGAACGTAGGTTTGACATGTCCAATTGAAATAAACTGAAGCGAGTCCTGCTTCAGATCTCCTTGCAGACATACCTGTCACACAACTTTACATTTCTCTAAGCTGAGCACCCGCTGCTTAGCAAGCCATTTCTTTGCACTCTCAACTCCGCCAACTCGGCTGTCCTTTGGCTGGTAGCTTCCTTCGCTTCCAAGTGCTGCACAGGCCACAAGGTACACTCAACAGTCGATGGTTTGACCCCAGTGACAAAACTCACCGACAGCGTTGAATGTTCCACGAGACCCTCTCTTTTGCTTCGTGTACGAGAGAGAAAGAGACAGACAGACAGACAGACAGACAGACAGACAGACAGACAGACAGAGAGAGGTGGATGTTAAAACAGGTGATGATGAAGCAGATTGTATAGGATGCTGTATTAGCCTCAATGCCACACACAGGAGGAAAAAGCAAAAACAAAGCACACCTACCTTTCAGGGCTCTTGCAAGAGTGAAGGAAATAACAGATATATCACCAGAGCATAAATGTTCCATTCTGCAGCCTCGGCTGCTTTGCAGAATTGTGAGCAGGCCCACTCAACCTTTTTTGTGACAGAGACACTGTGGTTTTTAACAGCTATAGGATGGGCAACAAAAAACCCCAAACCATCTTAGTCTGGCAAGGGCAAACAACATCACCTCTTGAATTTCTGCCTGCCATGTAGCTGCGTGTAGATGACATCTAAGCCGGGGAGCCACTCCCTGCAACTCCCTCTGAGTTCCCCTTTATGTAACTCTTGCGCCAAGCAAGCCAACTGCTCTTTAGGGAAGTTGAAGAAGCTGGTTTGTTGTTTCCATTGGAGGCTGATGATGAAAGGAAAGCTCTCAGCCTTCTTTGGATCAGGACCACTGGCTGTCATGTGATTCTCTGGCCCCATATCTGCACAAACTTATTATCCCAAAATATAGATGTGCTTTTACACCTGCAAGACTGGATGTTCTGCCATTTGCGGTACTTGAGGGTCGATTCCAAAAGATCCCGTCTGAGAAATGTCTTTGCCCCTGTGGAGACGGTAATACCAAAACAGTGGCACACATCCTCCTGTCCTGTACTCTCTACAAAGATCAGAGGAATGAGATCATCACCCCACTTGTACTAACCATCCCAGGGCGCTCAACCACTGCCACAATGTCCTTTCTTCTATCAGATCAAAATGAGCAGATAACAGCAAAGGTTGCTAGGTTCATAGCAGGAGCAATCAGAATAAGGGCCACTGACTGACTGCTGATTCAGGACTTTAAATTATGCTCTTATATCAAATTTCCCTTTCTGCGTATACTGTAATGCTTTATTGTTGCTATGGCCATTGGCTAAAGTGAATAAAGTTTTATCATGTCATGTAAATACAGTGGTACCTCGAGTTACAACCGCCTCAGGTTACAAACTCCGCTAACCTGGAAGAGTTACCTCGAGTTGAGAACTTTGCCCCAGGATGAGAACGGAAATTGTGTGCCGGCGGCGCAGCAGCAGCAAGAGGCCCCATTAGCAAAAGCACACAAAAGCACACCTCTAGTTAAGAAGAGTTTCAGGTTAAGAACGGACCTCCGGAACAAATGAAGTTCGTAACTAGAGGTACCACTGTAGGCTCATGCAACAATGAGATGCTCAGTTTTTTGGGTGCTGGTTGCAACATAGTGAGGAAAGAGCCAGTTACAGCATCAGTCTTAGGGCGTCCAGCCTCTGCCCTGTGGGACTGTCTGGATGCCACTTTTGAGAGAGAGAGAAATAGCCAGTGTGATTCAATGGGCACAACATTGGACTAGGACTGGGATTTTGTTTCTTGCTCGCTTCATGTCCTTTCCCAGAGCAATCGCAGGGCAGCTGCCCTTTTCACAGCCTAATCGACCTTGCAGGGTCATCTTGAAGGCAAAGAGGGATAATCTCATGAAAATCATGTTCTGAGGATAAAAGGACATTGCCGGGGGGGGGGGGCAGAGTGGTAACATTGAGCATCCTGGAGGAAGGGGAGGGATAGAAATGTGAAGTAGAATCCAGGACTGGACAAGGTGCAGAGGGATAGTCAGTGTCATGCAAAACAAGACCAGCTGGCTGTGAGGCAGGAAAGGGAGCAAAACCCACCCCTTATCCCAAGCACTGGGGGTCACCAGAGACATGGAGCAGGTTCAGTCTGCACCTGTAAGGTGTCCTCCCCTTTACTTACCTCTCCTATATGAATGGCTGCTGTTCAGCCCTATGGAGTGGGGCAGAGGATAAGGGAAAACCCCACCCTCTAGCCCCAAGAGCAGGTAGCCAGCCTCCCTCCCCCCATCTCAATAAACCAGCAGACCTTCCTCTGTCACAGTCACCACCTTCCTCCACCAACAACAAAGATTTTGCTGGCAATAAACAAATGGCAGCAGTGAACTGCAGACAGCCAAGCCAGGCAATTTGTAGGAAGAGACGAACCAATTTATTATGGCAATCAGCTCGGGTCCACAAAAGCTGATTGCCATAATAAATTTGTTAGTCTTTACGGTGCCACAAGGCTCTCATTTTTGAGGCTGCCAGATAACATGGCTCTTGCAGGCAGCCTTCTGGAAAATGCATCAGGAGAGCCACCTTCGTCCCTTCTCCTAGGCAATCAGTCTCCCTCTTCCGGTGTCATCTTAGGTGGGAGCTGTGAGGAAGCCCAATAGCCTGGAGTTGGACACCTGTGGAGCTTGCAGCCCTATCTTCTTAATATCTTGCCCTGAAAAAGAAAGAACACTGTCCCCCCCCCCACTCCACACACAGTTCACACTCTCTTCACCTCTTAACTCCTAACCAACATCAGCCAACAATAACAATACTTAGCACCCGTCCTTAGCATTTCAAAGTGCTACACTAAGAAACATTAACTCGAATAATCCTCTCCAGGACCCTGTTGTTATCCTCCCACTGAGACTGAAAGATAATGACTGAGACTGAAAGAGATAAGACATCTTTTCGCCATATTTCAAAAAGCGAAAATCCAGACACAAAATCTGTTAACCTTTTTTTGGCTAACACCACCAAAAAAGGTTTTTAACTATTTTTTCGGAGGGGGGGAGCAAAAACAAAAAGCATTGACTTCCTCTCTCTCAGTTCTAGAACTTTGCTGGCTGTGCAATGAAGCTGAATGTTGGAAGATTCAGGACAAACAAAATTAAGCATTTCTTTACTTGTTTAGTCGTTTAGTTGTGTCCTACTCTTCGTGACCCCATGGACCAGAGCACGCCAGGCACTCCTGTCTTCCACTGCCTCCCGCAGTTTGGTCAAACTCATGCTGGTAGCTTTGAGAACACTGTCCAACCATCTCGTCCTCTGTCGTCCCCTTCTCCTTGTGCCCTCCATCTTTCCCAACATCAGGGTCTTTTCCAGGGAGTCTTCTCTTCTCATGAGGTGGCCAAAGTATTGGAGCCTCAGCTTCAGGATCTGTCCTTCCAGTGAGCACTCAGGGCTGATTTCCTTCAGAATGGATAGGTTTCTTTACCATTCTTCACTAAACTATGGAATTCACTAAACACTAAACAACTTAGATGGCAAATTCATAGAGAAAGCTAAGGATAGCTTTTCTTCTGCCCTTTTGGTAATTGCTCGCTTAAGGCCACCAGGTGATTTCATGACAGGGCTAGGTTTTGGACCCAAGACTTCCTGGTTCAGTTTCAGTAGGCAAAAATTCTATGCAGGCTTACCTGAGGGTTGAACACAGTTTGACTTAATTCAGCATACATAGGATTGCCCTGAGACTTTTTAAGTCTTCCTTCAGATTCTTCCATCTTTATTCTAAGTGCCTAAAATCTGACATATCTGGGAGTGGGGGAAAACTAACTAGTTACATAAACTCCACATGTGCGGATGATTCTTGGCCCTGATCTTTCATCTCTTCAAGAGGTGAGGTTTCAACATCTGCCATATCGGGCAGGTAAGCCTAGCACAGCTCAGCACACCTTAGTGAGTTTTTAGGAGACCCCCATCCTCCTCACAGAGATAACACTTCTCAGAGTGATCAAACCCTCTTTTCCAGGGAACTCTGAGAACTGTAGCTCTGTGAGGTGAATATGGATCTCCTAACAACTCAGCACGGGTGGCACTGTGGTCTAAACCACTGAGCCTTTTGGACTTGCCAATCAGAAGGTTGGGGGTTCGAATCCCTACAATGGGGTGAGCTCCCGCTGCTTGGTCCCAGCTCCTGCCAACCTAGCAGTTCAAAAGCATGTCAAAGTGCAAGTAGATAAATAGGTACCGCTCTGGCGGCAAGGTAAATGGTGTTTCCATGCACTGCTCTGGTTTCGGTGTTCCGTTGTGCCCGAAGCAGCTTAGTCATGCTGGCCACATGACCTGGAAAAACTGTCTGCGGACAAATACCGGCTCCCTCGGCTTGTAAAGCAAGATGAGCGCCGCAACCCCATAGTCGTCTGCGACTGGACTTAACTGTCAGGGGTCCTTTACCTTTACCTTTTAACAACTCTAAGTATCCTTAACAAACTATACTTCCCATAATTCTTTGAGGGAAGCCATGGCTTTTAAAAGTGATAAGATGCTGCTTTAAATGTGCAATGCTGGCGGGCTCAGGATCTAACCTCCATGCAAACAAGTCAGGATGAATGTTCAAAAGACAGTTCATCAGGAACAGGGGTCAGCAAACTTTTTCAGCAAGGGGCCAGTCCACTGTCCCTCAGACCTTGTGGGGAGCCGGACTATATTTTGACAAAGCAAATGAATGAATTCCTATGCCCCACAAATAAAAGGTAAAGGTACCCGTGCCCGTACAGGCCAGTTGTGTCCGACTCTAGGGTTGTGCGCCCATCTCACTTAAGAGGCCGGGGGCCAGCGCTGTCCAGAGACACTTCCGGGTCACGTGGCCAGCGTGACAAAGCTGCATCTGGCGAGCCAGCGCAGCACACGGAAACGCCGTTCACCTTCCCGCCAGTAAGCGCTCCCTATTTATCTACTTGCACCCGGGGGTGCTTTCAAACTGCTAGGTTGGCAGACGCTGGGACCGAGCAACGGGAGCGCACCCCGCCGCGGGGATTCGAACCGCCGACCTTTCGATCGGCAAGTCCTAGGCCCTGAGGCTTTTACCCACAGCGCCACCTGCGTCCCTATGCCCCACAAATAATGCATTTTAAATAAAAGCACACATTCTACTCATGTAAAAACACTAGGCAGGCCCCACAAATAACCCAGAGATGCATTTTAACTAAAAAGGACACATTCTACTCATGTAAAAACACGCTGATTCCTGGATGGTCTGTGGGCCAGATTTAGAAGGCGATTGGGCCGCATCCGGCCCCTAGTTTGGCTACCCATGATCTGGAAGCACCCTGCTTTGATGGGAAAGAACTCTCTCTGCCTGAGATTCTGAAGTGCCTCTGCCTGTCAGAGCACAGAAAGATAACACTGGGCTAAATGGACAAATAAAATAGTCTGCTCAGATGCAAGCTGTTTCCTATGTTATTGTCTCCCGAGCTGGTCTAATAAACTGCTCACATGGTATGTTGCCATGAGCATGCTATGCACATAGGCTTACTCACGACAACCATGCAACTGTGGCTCATCAGTCAGGCATCACAATGAGCTAACGGGTCTTCAGGGTGCCATGCCACCCCTCTTTTCAGACTGGTTAGCAGGCCAGCTTCAGCCACTCCACAAGGAGAACACAAAACATGGAGCAGGAGCAATGGAACAGGTTGCTGTCCTCGGGGAAGGCAGCTTGGCTGGCTCCTTCCTTGGGAATCCCTGGGATGTTTTGGTTTGAAGCTCCTCCTGCCAATTCTTCGCCAGGTGGCTTCCCGCAGAGGAGGCAGCTGGTTGGAAAGACAACAGTGGCAGCAGAAGAATTCTCTGCAAAGAAGAGAAAAAGGACAGAGAACAAGGTTAACCAATACCGGCAACATTAATTTCCTGCTGACTTCACTCTTTACAATTCCACCATCATTACATATGTGTATGTACACACACACACACACACACACACACACACACCCTGATCTAGGCATAGTTCGTGGCTGGAATCGGTTTACTTTGTTTCAATATCTATGCTCTTCACAATACAGTCGAGACTCTACTTACCACCGCCTGTTCTTACAGTTGTTCCAAGTCGCAACCTCGGGAAACCCAGAAATAACTGGCGGGTTTGCTGCCATTTGCGCATGCACAGGAGTGGCGATCGCCATTTACACATCTGCAGAAGCGGGCAATCGCCCTTTGCAGAAGCGGGCAATTGCCACCCGTGCCTGCGCACAATGGCGCCTCTCCCAGCGACCCGTTTCAACCCCCAGACAGACCTCCGGAACGGATTATGGCTGCAAATAGAGGTTCCACTGTAGTAAAAGGTAAAGGTAAAGGGACCCCTGACCATTAGGTCCAGTTGTGGCCGACTCTGGGGTTGCAGTGCTCATCTCGCTTTACCGGCCGAGGGAGCCGGTGTATAACTTCCGGGTCATTTGGCCAGCATGACTAAGCCGCTTCTGGCGAACCAGAGCAGTGCATGGAAACGCCGTTTACCTTCCCACCGCAGTGGTACCTATTTATCTACTTGCACTTTGATGTGCTGTTGAACTACTAGGTTGGCAGGAACTGGGACTGAACAACGGGAGCTCACCCCATCGCGGGGATTCGAACCACTGACCTTCTGATTGGCAAGTCCTAGGCTCTGTGGTTTAACCCACAGCACCACCCGCATCCCATTCCACTGTAGCAGATGCACCTATACACCCCTTCAGTTTAAATATACATCAACACACAACAAAGCCATTTTAAAAGCAAAATGGAATAAGGAGACTGATCTCCAAATAACTACCCTGCCAAAATCTTGTCTAAATATATATGTTTTATATTTTCTTTCAGTTCTACTAATGTTTCACCCACAACCAAAAATCCCCGCTTGGCACTCTTGAACCTTTCCAGTAGAGGGCGCATGGGATCTGAGAAGCTCATGTTTCCCCTCTCAACTGTGCACTCATTCTTATGGAAATCCTCCCTTGCACAGTGAGAAACAGTGATGAAGACCCAGAACTGGCAGATGTGCTGAGGAGAGGATAGTGCTCAGTTTTCTGGGGAAGGCCAGCGGGCTCTGAATGCTTCCACCAATGCTGCCATAACAACCAGGACTCTTCATGGCGTATAACAGGGCTTCCCAAACTTGGGTCTCCCAGCTGTTTTTGGACTACAACTCCCATCATCCCTAGCTAGCAGGACCAGTGGTCAGGGATGATGGGGATTGTAGTCCAAAACCAGCTGGAGACACAAGTTTGGGAAACCCTGGTGTATAATTATTGCCTGTCACACAAGAAGGGACAGGTGATCAACTCTCCATTGCATGGTTGGCAGGAGTGTGTGCAGGAGCCAGGCCCTGTGACCAGGACTGGGGCCTTCCTAAGTTTGTTCTGGAGAGGCAAGGCACGGCTGCACAGGTGAGGTCGATTGGTAACTCACAGCACCTGGTGGCAAGAGCTGGGAAGGGATATAAAGTCAGCGTTTTCCCTTTGGCTCTTTGCCACAGCAACACGTTCCCTGCCTTGCTGTGTTTGGTTCCTTGACTCCTTGCTTGGACCCCTGACTTCCTGACTCCTGGCTTCTGGACTCCTGATCCTCTTCCCACCCTGCCATCTTGCTCCCAATCCCGACGTCCCCAGCTGGGACTTTGATCGCCCGTGAACCAGACTTTGACAATGGTCCAGTGCCGTCAATACCATATTGGACCTAAGAAGAGCTCTGCTGGATCAGGCAAAAGGCTATGGCAGCCCAGCATCCTGTTTTCAGAGTGGCCAACCAGAGGTTTTATGGCAGGCATGTCCAAAGCCTAATCCTAATCTGGCCCTGGGGTAAAAAGGTAAAGGTAAAGGTACCCCTGCCCGTACGGGCCAGTCTTGACAGACTCTGGGGTTGTGCGCCCATCTCACTCAAGAGGCCAGGGGCCAGCGCTGTCCGGAGACACTTCCGGGTCACGTGGCCAGCGTGACATCGCTGCTCTGGCCAGAGCCAGAGCCAGAGCCGCACACGGAAACGCCGTTTACCTTCCCGCTGGTAAGCGGTCCCTATTTATCTACTTGCACCCGGAGGTGCTTTCGAACTGCTAGGTTGGCAGGCGCTGGGACCGAGCAGCGGGAGCGCACCCCGCCGCAGGGATTCGAACCGCCGACCTTTCGATCGGCAAGCCCTAGGCGCTGAGGCTTTAACCCACAGCGCCACCTGCGGCCCTGGGGTAAAATCCTAAAAAAAGAAAAGCTCAACAACTTCTTCTATCCTAAAAAAAGCTCAACAACTTTGGTCAGCCCTCATGCATGTTCACTTCATCAAATCCGGCCCTCTTTGTAAAAAAGTTTGGGCACCACTGGCTTATGGGAAGCCTGTGAACAGGACCCGAACGGAACAGTGCTCTCCCCACTTGGGATTCCCACCACTGGCATTCAGAAGTAGGCTGCCTCGGACAGTGGAAGCAGAACACTGACCCTGAGTTCAAATCCCTGTTTAGCCGTGGTGCGGATCCCAGCATGGCCTTAGACCACTCACCTTTCTTCAGTCCGGCCTACCTTGCAAGGTTGTTGTAAGAATAAAAGGGGGAGGTAGCCCCCATGTTCCTCGGAAGAAAGGGTAGGTACCCCAAATGTCTAATAATAATAATAATAATAATAATAATAAATTTTATTTATATCCCGCCCTCCCCAGCCAAAGCCGGGTTCAGAGAGGTTTCCATCATTGAACCCAGCGCCACAATGATTAATTCTGGAAAGGGCTGCGTGTTTTGTGAAGCGGCAAGACTCCTTCCGCTTGAAAGGTCTGGTTTTATTTTCCAAAGGAGGGGAATCTCCGCCCTGCATTTGGAGGTGGGCTTTTGTGTCAGATGAGTACAGGGAGCTGGCCGAGGTCGCCAGTAAGTTTTATGTACCTGCGGAAGAGGAGAGGGAAGACAGGGCAGAACTGGAGGGGAGAGGAAATAATGGCCAAAGGGAAATCAAAAGGAAGATGAAAGAGCTTCCAGTGGCCCCTCAATCCCCACAGGCCAGCTGTGTGTTCACTTCAGCCAGACATCCCCATCAGAAATGAATGGGAGAGGGCTAACTGTGGGGGTGGGGCTGTCTAGACACAGCCAGGCTGCTGCCAAGGAGAGCCCTACATTTAGAAAACGCACTGCAATGCTCTCCCCTTACTTGCCGCAGCAGCACATGGCCCAACAAACCAAACAGGGTTAAAGAGCGATAGCAGCGACCTGCCGTTAAATATCACTGGGAATAGAAACCTTGCGGTGGTGGTCTGGTGTCTCAATGTGAGAAGGACAGAGAGATGGGTGTGTGTGTGTGAGAGAGAGAGGGAGGGGGGGGAGAGAGAGAGAGAAAGAAAGAAACAGCATCCTAGTTTACAATCCTCTATCTCAGAGGTTTTCAACCTTTTTGAGACCATGGCACCCTTGACCAACTCCATTCTTTCTGTGGCAACCCTGTGGGAACCCAGTTCTGTCACCCCTTGCTTGCAGAGCTGGCAGCCTCTCACCCTTTTTCCAGCACCTTCCCTTGTGAGGTGTTTCCTCAGCCCTCTCCCCTCTCCTTGGGAGTCCTCTGGGCAGCAGCTGCCACACACACACAACCCGATCTCTGAGTTGCCCCCCGCACCCCTAATAATAATAATAATTTATATCCCGCCATCCCCAGCCGAAGCCGGGCTCAGAGCGGCTAACAACAATAAAAGTAACAGCATTCTAAAATCAATTCATTCTAAAATCAATTCAAAATCAAATTAATGGCAACCATTGGGCTAGAGTTCTGTGAGGATTACCAAAGTAGGGGGTCAGACCAGTGCCTTGGCCAATGGCCTGGTGGAACAGCTCTGTCTTGCAGGCCCTGCGGAAAGATGTCAAGTCCCGCAGGGCCCTAGTCTCTTGTGACAGAGCGTTCCACCAGATCGGGGCCACAGCCGAAAAAGCCCTGGCTCTGGTTGAGGCCAGCCTAACCTCCCTGTGGCCCAGGACCTCCAAGATGTTTTTGTTTGAAGACTGTAAGGTCCTCCGTGGGACATACCAGGAGAGGCAGTCCCGTAGGTACGTGGGTCCTAGGCCGCATAGGGCTTTAAAGGTTAAGACCAGCACCTTAAACCTGATCCTGTACTCCACCGGGAGCCAGTGCAGCTGGTATAGCACCGGGTGAATGTGATCCTGCAGCGAGGACCCTGTAAGGAGTCTCGCCGTGGCGTTCTGCACCTGCTAGAGTTTCTGGGTCAGTCTCAAGGGCAGCCCCACGTAGAGTGAGGTACAATAATCAAGTCTGGAGGTGACCGTTGCATGGATCACAGTGGCTAGGTCAGGGCGAGAGAGATGTGCCTCCTCATGTCACCCCACAGGGGCCTGGGCAGAGGATGCCCCCAGCCTTAGTGGCACAGCGGAGACTGGACGAAGGTGGACGTGAGGCCAGCACCTTACCTGGGGAGGGAGCAGCAGGCACTGCCACAATAAACAGCCATGCAAACCTTTGAGAGGCAGAGACTCAAGAGGGCATTAGAGAAGGGAGGGAAGGAAAGATGGGCAGAGGCCAGTGTTGAGTGTGGCACCCCTGACCATAATTCAAGGCACCCCAGGGTGCCATGGCACACTGGTTGAAAACCACTGTACCTGAAGGACTGTCAGAAGACAGTCGTCCATCTGAAATTGCTGTATTTTGGCAGCACTCAGGGCACCGCTGGAATTATAAAGCCCAAAGTCTGCCACTGCCACTATGAAGGGATGTACAGTCTTATGACTTAAACTACAGCAGTTGTTTTCAAAATGTAAAATATAATTAAAATATATGCACATTTCATGCAAATCTGCCACCTCCTCTTTCATGCTACTGCTACGGACCTTCCTCTACTACACTAGTGGCCAAAATTGTGGAAACCTTTTGGGAAAAGTGTATTTCTGAGGTTTGATGGCTCTTCAACACCTGATTGGTTCTCTAAACACTCATGCTCATTGGCTACATTGAAAAGACGGAAAGCTACTGCATATCAATCTAAGCAAGTTGTGTTTCCCTTTTCTGGTTATTTGGCTATAACTTTTGATAGAATACAGATAGTTGAACAAACTTTGTTGCATTACATTCTTCATCAAATTATCCTTCCATTGATATGTAATTTTATGATATTACTACTGCAAAAAAGTGGTGTTATGAGCCATCAAACCTCAGAAGCACACTTTTTTCCAAAAGGTTTCCACAATTTTGGCCACTAGTGTATACTATGCAACACTAGAGAGCTCAGATTTTGCTGCCAATGCCCAAATTGACCTATATCACTTAGGTCCAAGCTACCTGAAATATGTTATTTTCTCATATGAACCTGCCCGGATTCTGAGGTCTTCTCTCAGTCCTACCATGCTTGGTGGGGACATGGGAGAGGGCCGTCTTGGTGGTGGCTGCCACCACTTGATGGTGGCCTTCTTGGTGGTGGCTCCTCCCAGACAACTTTAGAACTCCCTTCCCAGAGAAGCCAGACTGGCTCCCTCCTTGTTCTCTTTCCACACCAGCAGCTGAAGACCTTCTCGTTCCAACAGGCTTTTGGGAATTGACTGCTTTTAATGAAATGTCAGCTACCCCTGGGCATAGCCAGGATTTATTTTGGGGGGGGGCAGGCTTTCTGTTGGGGGGAGAAGAACCGAGATATCTGCGACGCAATTGGTCAGTTAAACAGAAATACTTAATTATGTGTTGGACTATAGTTGTAATGGAAATCTAATAGAATTGGATTAATAGAGAAGACGCAGGAGGAAAAAAAGTTAATATAAGGACCCACAAAAGGGAGGAGGGAAGTCCATGGGAATTTATGGATTTCCCTTTTTGTTATGGTTGCTTGACGATTGTAAATTTCAAAATCTGAAAATTATATATGTGTGTGTGTGTGCGCGCGCACCCATGCTGGCACTGTACGTTTTTTGTTGTGATTGTCTGTATGCTTTTAACAGATCTTATATATAGTTTTGATTCTCTCCATGTTCAATTGCTTTTACATTATTGGGGCTTTTTCCATGTTTACACATAAGCTTGCCTCGAATCCTTGTCTGGGAAAAAGGCAGGGTATGTATGTATGTATAAATGCGATATATTTTTGAGAGGGCATGTCTGACTTTAAGAGACTAGTCCAAGGGCGCAGCAGACAATATTTTCCAACCTCTCTCAAATTCTCAGCTGCAGGATAGCTTACACCCAATTTGGAAGTGGGTCAATGAGGGCTTTTTTGCGGGGAGGGGGAGACACATAGATAAAGCATCTACACCATATAGCTCCATCACAAGTCTCCCGCTCTGTAAAACCACTCCACAATACAGAGTTCACTGGCCTGCCCTACTTTCCTTAATCTGGTCTTGGCCGCCAACACCCACAACACGCAGCCTTTAACCCCTCCGTTTTCTGCGAGGCTGAAACATCTCCCTCCTGTACCCTCTCCCCATTGATCTGCAAAAAACAAACAAACCAAAAAACGCCATTTTCCCGTGTCAGACTTTCTGAGCTGCTGCTTTGAGGCTCAAGCTATCTTCTGCCGTTCCTTTTAATATGCCAGCGATAGCTTTGCACACTTGTACACGGTTCCTGGCAGGAGTTGGCGGGGTGGGAAGAGAGAGAGAGAGAGAAAGAGAGGTCTTTGCCTAACAACACTATTTGAATTAAGAGGCAGGGAATCAGGAGAACCCGCTCTGGATTAATCAGCAGGCAATGCACACCCACCCACCCCGGATTTTGCTCTTCTGATGACTGCCACCCCCGTTAATGTATTCTGCTCTGACAGCAAATTAGAAAGAGAGTAAGGAGCTTATGGGAGCATTGTGCCTCGGTGCCCCAGTTCTACATAGGCCCCCTAATCCTGCTGAGCACTGAAAAGAGGTTCCCGTTGGGTTGCGACGGGGCTGGCTAAGGCTTCGCTCAGAGGTGTTCTGATGGGAAACTCAGGGGCTGCCCTCTTGCCAATGCACACAGAGGGCACCATCAGACAGAAACCTTACAGGCATCTTAAGATGAAGAGAGGGGAATTGGAGGAGATTCTCCACCTCCTTCTAGCTGAAGGTTGTTTAGAAGAGAGAGGGTTATCTGCTGCTTACGCCTGCCCCACTTGTGCATCTGTTAAACAGGCTTTTGCATTAATTAAAAACCCTTTGGCCAGAGGTGGCAGTGGGACAAAACAGAAAACGTGTGCGAGAGCAATGCCTCTCTCAGAGACCACTTTCAGCTCTCTCATTAGTGGCACCTAGCATTTGCAGAGCGCTTAGGGAATATTTCCCGCAAATTCAGCTTGGTGTAAACCAGGGGGCAGCAATTTTTTTCAGCAGGGGGGCCGGTCCACTGTACCTCAGACCTTGTGGGGAGCCAGACTATATTTTTTTTGGGGGGGGGGGAATGAACGAATTCCTATGCCCCACCAATAACCCAGAGGTGCATTTTAAATAAAAGGACACATTCTACTCATGTAAAAACACGCTGATTCCTGGCCTGTCTGCGGGCCGAATTGAGAAGGCAATTGGGCCCGATCCGGCCCCCAGGCCTTAGGTTGCCTACCCGTGGTGTAAACCTTACAAGGCAAGAGGGGCGGTGAAGATTTTCCAGCTACTGTAAGTGGGGCAAGGAGGGGGAGAGGGGCTTGTTGAAGACCACTGATAACTTCCTACATCAGAGGCAAGATTTAAGCCTTTACAATTTAAGCCATCGTATTTCAGCTGCAGAGGTAGGGAGACCTTTGCCCTCCCAATCATGGCCCAAAAATCTGGAGATGCACAGGTTTGCTCAATGGTTTGGTTACAGCTACTTAAACCATATATACATATTTTCTGATTTCTGCACAGTCCTCTCTAGATCTGAAGTGAGAAGAAAGGTTGAATGGTGAACAGGCGCTGCTGCTACAACACAGCTACAATTCAATGCTGGCTATCTTTAGCACCAACAGAACTGGAAGGGGTGGGTGTGTCATTTGGATGAGTGGTTCAGCGATGTAACGCGCTGCCCTAGGGAGGCTGTCAAATCTTATATGCTTTCACGAAACATTTGGGAAGACGTTTTGCCAGAGATGCCTCACCCCACTGCGTCTCTTCCGACTCAATGGATTTCTCCACTGAGAAATCTAGGACACCAATAAGGGCAGCATTTTAAAAAGGCAGGGTTGTGTATGTGTGTATATTGCTCATTATTCTCAGACTGCAAGTGGCGACCTAATGAAACCCTCCTGGTATGGAACACCTGGCTAATTTTCACATCACACAAAGCCAGGTGTGGTACAAAGTGTACACTCAAAAGAAACAAACCCCATTCTCCAAAAAGTGCCTCTGTCTAAGACACACGTTTGCAAACACGTTTTCACGTTGTTTCGGCATAAACCTAAATACACAGAATGCATGACCGTAAACAGTGCTTTTTTTCTAAAACAATGTTTTGGGGTACTCTCGTTTTCCTACTTATATTGAAATACTGCCCCTCAATGAGGCCAAACTTAGTTTCACAAAACATTTAGGGGTTTGCATAATCCTGCCCCCCCCCCGAAAAAAGCACTGATCGTAAATGTGCATTTAGAAGCAGGTAGGCAGAAGCAACGGGGGAGAGGGGAGAAATAAAATTTGGAGCAGAGTTGTAGCGCAGTGTGGGGTTGTTGCCTCGGGAGCAAAATCGGGGGAAGGTGCACAAAATTCCACAAGAAAAATAAACCACTTTGAGGGTTTTTTCTTAAAAATAAAAGCAGTGTAAAAATGTCATAAAATAATAAAATAAAATTAGCAGAGAAGAGATAAGCAAGAAAAAGGTTAAGCAATCCCTCCTCTTCTGCCAGTTTATTTGCCCCTCCCAGTGTGGTCTTTCTAGAAATAAAAAAGGGCTATCGGAGTTTTGTACCTACTATGCATTTTGGAAAGCTGTCTGTCTGCTCAGTATGCATATAGACCCCTCTCAAAGATACACGTAGCAAAATAAATAAATTGCATGATGGTTCAAGGAGCACGTTTCTGTCTGTGTTTGGATACCATTGGATGCCATTTTGAATCAAAGTGGCCGGCTGGACCTTTCAATGCTGCCCTGGTTTTAACTACTGATTTCAAAATTGCACTGATTTTTCTGGCATCTTCGAATTCCCCAGCAACACCAAGTACAAGGCTGAGTGTAAAGATCCAAGCCCAATTTTTATTCAGACGCAGCTGTTAATTACATCCTTCCAAACTCTCTGGTTCTGGGAGTTACCTTTTGTAGAGGAGGCTCAAGCAATTAAGGGCAGCGTCTACTGGGTGAGAGTCCTGCAAAAAGACCTTTCCTCCTCCACAGGGTTTTGCACAACAGAGCTGCTCCCAGCAAACCTAAGGAGAGCAGCCTGCCTAATGTCTCCCAGCCGTGAATCCATGATTGTCTGCATTTTGTATCATTTTGAGAGAACTTTTACTATCTTTTAAGCCACTACTGCCTTCATTACTTAATTGTCTGCCTTTCCAAAAGACCATAAAATACTTGAGACCAAATTCTATCACTTCTTCTGCATCAATACTGAATTTGTAGTACAGTGGTACCTCGGGTTAAGAACTTAATTCGTTCTGGAGGTCCGTTCTTAACCTGAAACTGTTCTTAACCTGAGGTACCACTTTAGCTAATGGGGCCTCCCGCCGCGCCCGTGCGATTTCTGTTCTCATCCTGAAGCAAAGTTCATAACCCGAGGTACTATTTCTGGGTTAGCAGAGTCTGTAACCTGAAGCGTCTGTAACCCGAGGTACCACTGTAATATGAATTTACTAATCTTGCAAAAATTCGTTAACTCAACACAAATTATCTATTAAACCGTGCAGTCTGCAGAGGGAATCGAACACAGGTTAACTCAAAAGTAAGTTGAGTTCAATTTATCTCCTTAGTATAGTATACATGCTTTGCAGTCTAAATTATAGTAATAAATATGCCTTATTCATGTTACTATTAAGCCATTGTATAACCGATTACAGTAAAGTTGGCAGGAGCAGGGACCAAGCAACGGGAGCTCACCCCGTCGTGGGGATTCAAACCGCCGACCTTCCGATCAGCAAGTCCTAGGCTCTGGTTTAACCCAGAGCGCCACCCACTACAAGAAGGAGAGGTTGGGGTTTGGGAGCACATGAACACCCTTGTGACAAGCCAAGTGTTATGTACTGGATCCAAACTGCAGCAGTCTGATTGGTCCTAGAACAATAGGCTCCAAAATGCAGCAGTCTGATTGGTCCTAGAACAATAGGATTCAGAATGCAGCAGTCTGATTGGTCCTAGAACAATGCAGCAGTATGATTGGATGGCAGGAACCACCCAATCATGCTCCAGATATAAGTGAATCCACAACCTGATTGGCTTACAGTAGAATTCCAGAATTAGCCAATCATGTGCAGCCCATTGTGTAAATAATGTATATAAAGCAGATACCTTGAGGGGACTTTCATTCATTCCTCCTCACCACTATGAGCTGAATAAAGAGCATGAAATCACTTTGCGACTGAGTATATTTCACCAAGGGTTGAGAGACTGGGGAGCAGTCCCATATCCCCTCTGGATCCTTCTCCCTGAGGCCATCCATCAGCATCAAATGCCCCCATCTTCACAGCTGGGGGCATCTCCTCTAAAAGAGCCCAGCACTGTTTTGGTCACATTGCAGAAGGAAACACAGGAGCTTATGCACAGACAGCCAAGAGCCCCCAGGACAAAGATGCCAACACATATCAGTTCTGAGAGGCAAGAGCTGCTGAGGTCATAGCTCTTGGTTCTTGCTGCCCAGGACTGAGCTCTGTTTTCTGTTTTCTGCAGGACCACAGCGGCTGCCATCTCCGGCAGGCTGCCAAAAAGGGGGACCAGCTGCAGCTTCTCTGACTTCTGAGCCAGACAAGCAGAGAGCTGGCTTCCTTCCTTTCCTTACACACAGTCTGCTGCTGAGGCCAGGTCTCTTTCCTGCACCACTAGGCACTGAAACCTCTCTCCAGCAGCTCCCTCTCTCTATATCTCTCCTTCCCTCCCACATCTCTTATTTGCTCCTGCAAGCACCCCAGGTGCACACCAGAGACAGACAAGAGAGACGAGAAGATAGGGATAAGGCAGCAAGCGGAGATGCACCAGGTTCACTAAATTTACTCACAAGTAGGGGAGAGAGAGGTCAGGCTCATCCACCTTCTCATGAGTATGCAGCTTAGGACTCAGGTGTTTGCTGGACTGTCTTCATCCATCCCAAACTCCCCATCATCTGGGTGGTAAAGGCGAAGATGAGAGAGCATCTTTTTGGCGGTGATGCCTTTGGCATACTCTCCCTGGGGAAAACCAAGTTTGATGTTTAACTAGAGTGCCAGCTGAACACCTTTCTTCTTCCTTTCATTATAGCATCCCAAGGTTTACAGACCTTTTAGGTAAAGGTAAAGGGACCCCAGACCATTAGGTCCAGTCGTGACCAACTCTGGGGTTGCGGCGCTCATCTCGCTTTACTGGCCGAGGGAGCAGGCGTACAGCTTCCGGGTCATGTGGCCAGCATGACTAAGCCGCTTCTGGCGAACCAGAGCAGCGCACGGAAATGCCGTTTACCTTCCTGCCAAAGCGGTACCTATTTATCTACTTGCACTTTGACGTGCTTTCAAACTGCTAGGTTGGCAGGAGCAGGGACTGAGCAATGGGAGCTCACCCAGTCGCAGGGATTCGAACCACTGACCTTCTGATTGGCAAGCCCTAGGCTCTGTGGTTTAGCCCGCAGCACCACTCGCGTCCCTACAAACCTTTTAAGCCACTATAAAAAAATTTGACCTGATCTGCTTTACTTCCTCTTTTTTTTGACACTTGTTTTGGTTTGCTGGGTTTTCTTCTTTTTTGTTGTCAGACAGACATCTTTCCCAGCCGTCCCTGCACATGAGAAGCAAGATGCTGGACTAGAGGAAGTTTCGGTCTGATCCGGGAGGGCTGGAAACAGGGGAAGGTGGCTCTGTGGTGGAAGACATGCCTTGCAAGCAAAACGCCCCGGGTTCAAGCCCCAACACCTAAAAGGAGTGGGTGAGATCCTGGAGAGCTGTTGCCAGTCATTGTGGGCAGTGCTAAGCCCAGTGGACTAACAGTCAGGCTAGCCATAAGGCAATGTACAAGGACTCGCTGGAACTGTTCAATTTCTCCGAAGAGGCTGCCTTTTACATAGACTGTCCCCTTGTAACCGAGAAAAATATAGAATCACAGAATTGTTGGAAGGGACCCTACATGTCTGCAATGCAGGAATCTGCAGATCTGGTGCTCATTTTGAGAGTTTGTTTCTGATCATGTGTGGCCATTTGGGCCAATGGCGAGTAACATTTCACCTGCTTAATAATAATGATAATAATAATTTATTATTTATACCCCACCCATCTGGCTGGGTTTCCTCAGCCACTCCGGGCGGCTTCCAACAAAATACTAAAATACAATAGTCTGTCAAACATTAAAAGCTTCCCTAAACAGGGCTGCCTTCAGATGTCTTCTAAAAGTCTGGTGGTTATTTTTCTCTTTGACATCTGGTGGGAGGGTGTTCCACAGGGTGGGTGCCACTACCAAGAAGGCCCTCTGCCTGGTTCCCTGTAACTTGGCTTCTCGCAGTGAGGGAACCGCCAGAAGGCCCTCAGAGCTGGACCTCAGTGTCCAGGCAGAACGATGGAGGTGGTACTTTAAAAATGTACACAGGCAGTGATTATATTGCACACTTCTTCTTGCCATGGCTGAAACAGCTAGGGAAAGGATGTTAAAAGCTTAAGAAAAAAAATCAGTTTGTGTTGGGGTGGTAGTACATGAAGGGCCATGTGCTTATCCATATACAGACAAGTGCTCTTGTGGACCTTGAATAATAAGACCTCAAACTCAACTGAAAACATTCATGTGCACAGGAACACACGGCAAAGTGGCCTCTTTTGGGAATGTTCTACCATTCAGCAACGTCCCGTTCTTTGTGTATATTTCAAGTTCTCTTGGGCAGCGAAATTGCTCAGACAAGAAGATGCTCGTGTTCTGTTGTTTATTTCCATAGGCTTATTCCGATTGAAGGAGGAGTTGCTGCAATCAGGAAAGAGGCTCTTCCCCGTTCTCTGCTTGCACAAATATCAACCAAAGCCAGATTCAGGGGAGCGCAACCAGTGCGGACGCATTGGGCGCAGAGCTTCTGGGGTACTGCAGCAGGCGCCACAACTATGATGCCCAATGAAAGGCGAGAGGTTGGTGGGAGGGTGGATACAGGGCGCCACTGAAATTCTAGGCGCCAAGGTCTGCCACTGTATCAGTTATTAGTGCTGGATTAAGTGCCACAGTGGCAGTGAGCAAAGGCAAAATACTCAGAAGCCAAACTAGAAGAGATGCAAGAGATCTGCGGAAAGTCACAATTATGTCCCTCCCACCCCCACTGTGCTACAAATAGTAATTTCAGAGGGTGGCCAATTTAGGTGGGGTGGGGGGGAAAGGGGAGCAGGGAAGGCTAGAGCAGTGTTTTTCAACCACTGTTCCGCGGCACACTAGTGTGCCGCGAGATGTTGCCTGGTGTGCCGTGGGAAAAATTGAAATATTCGAAAGATTTAGAAATAAAGTATTTTATAATTTTTCATATTTCTGTTTACTTACTATTTCATAATAAAGTAATTATAAAATACTTTCTTTGTGTTTATTTGATTCCTATTCAAGAGAATTACTTTATATATAGTCAATATAGGCACAGAGTTAAATTTTTTAACATTTTCTAATGGTGGTGTGCCTTGTGATTTTTTTCATGAAACAAGTGTGCCTTTGCCCAAAAAAGGTTGAAAAACACTGGGCTAGAGCACACCCTCTGCTGTTCTTAAGAAAAAAGAAAACTGGATTTCCCAGCTCTTGTATAGTGAGGCTGGAATCAGGGTTCAAAAAGTTTAGAACAATGAGAAGCACTGTACAAACCCAAACCACCAGTGTACACTCAAAGCCAGAGCGAGAAATGAAAGCAGCCAGCCAAAGTGTCTGTGTTTTTCATGCCCATTGGGAGGAAAGGGTAAGGAGAGGTTATGCCACAGATCAATTCACACGATAACATAGTAGGCACATCATGCAAAGAAAAGAATAAATGAAACAGGCCTTGAGTTGTGGTCTGCAAACTTTCAGGCTATCCTTTTCTTGAGGCCATAACTCAGCAGTAGAATGTTGAACTCCAAAGGCTCCAGATTCAGGCAAGTTTCTAGTCCTTGTGATCGTAATGTGCAGCTTGGGATGTGCTCTGGGTGAAATCTAAAGCCAGAAGAGAAGTTTCAGCGCCTTGCATATCTCATTGCTCCTCCTCATAGCTAGGCAGAAATGGAGCAACGTTATGCAAACTAAGCAAATGCATAAAATTGCCATGATTGATAGAGGCTGCAAAATCCGGCTTTCCATGGCATACCAGGATACCATAACGCATCTTATTTCTTTATTTTAGTACACCCAAACCTGCTTTTGGCTTTGATCATATCTACAGCCATTTCATGAGGGTGGCAGCGATGGCAGCAGCAGCAGTGGCAGGGTAGAAGAAGAAGAAGAGTTTGGATTTGATATCCCGCTTTATCACTACCCTAAGGAGTCTCAAAGCGGCTAACATTCTCCTTTCCCTTCCTCCCCCACAACAAACACTCTGTGAGGTGAGTGGGGCTGAGACACTTTAAAGAAGTGAGACTAGCCCAAGGTCACCCAGCAGCTGCATGTGGAGGAGCGGAGACGCGAACCCGGTTCCCCAGATTACGAGTCCACTGCTCTTAACCACTACACCACACACTGGGTAGGGTGGCATTTATCGTTTCTCCTCAAGTGGCAAAACTGGATACACACACACACACACCAACTGACCTGGTACATTAATGGCATCTCTGTTCTCCGGCAAAGGATATGCCCCTATTCTGCTCACTTGGTATCTCGTTCTAGAAACAGGGTTAACATACAGCTTGGCCCAGTTTCCTCCCCCTGAAAAAACTCCCTTTCTGTGGTCATTTCCAGATGACCTGCTTATTGAGCATTCATCCTAATTTGTTTGTGGGAAGGTTAGATGATGTCAGCCGTTTAGCGAGCCTTCATTCTGATTTGTTTTCTGCGGAGGTTTAGACGATGTCACGCGCCAGGCAAATGTACAGTGAATTTCCCCCACCACCTTCCCTTTCACCAAAGACCCATTTTGGGTGGGTGGGGAGGAAGTAAGCTTGTTGCTAAATCAACTTTAATTGCACAACTTGAATTTTCTGCTATGGGTCGAATTCTACCCGAAAACAGCAACAGCTTGGGAGTGCCCCATGAGACCTCAGCAGTGGTCTTCTTTCCTATCGACAAAACAAGGGTGAAAGCGTTTTGAAGTAATGCCATTTAAAGAGTTCCCTTTCAATAAGACCATTAAGTCCAAAGTCTAAAATTGCCAAAATGAAAAATTAGAAAAACATACATATTTACATAAAAGGAAAATACAAAAGAAAAAGAAAATACATGTAACCAAGAAAAAAATTAGAGAATATATTGTCTCTTTTCATATTTACAGTTATTTATACCTCTATAAAATGCTATTCACAATAAAGAAGTGAGATAAAAGGTAAGATATCAGAAAAAAAGAACAAAGGAAAAATAAAGAAGTAGAAGAAAAAAATCAAAAGTGAAAATTTTTAAAAGTAGATAAGTATTCACTATACACAGCCATTTCCAATCTATATTTATAGATTTTCTAATTTGTACTTAATAAAATTTTAAAAAATTAATTTTTTTTTTTTTTAAATTGCCGAAATGCACCACCATGCTAGGGAACACATATTAAAACCGTATCACAACCTCTCTTGAGTTGCTAGCACAGCTGGCTCAGCCCTGACCTAAATACATCTTCAGCAATGGTCTGCCCAGCTTTTTCTTGAAAACTGTCCACAGCCAGAAGTTCACTGGAAGGACAGATCCTGAAGCTGAGGCTCCAATACTTTGGCCACCTCATGAGAAGAGAAGACTCCCTGGAAAAGACCCTGATGTTGGGAAAGATGGAGGGCACAAGGAGAAGGGGACGACAGAGGACGAGATGGTTGGACAGTGTTCTCGAAGCTACCAGCATGAGTCTGACCAAACTGCGGGAGGCAGTGGAAGACAGGAGTGCCTGGCGTGCTCAGGGCCATGGGATCACGAAGAGTCGGACACGACTAAGCGACTAAACAACAACAACATCTCTAGTTAAAAATGCTGAGTAGTCATGGGTGAAGATGTCAAAGATCTCTGACCTGGATAGCCACTTCCAGCCAGAGTAGACAATACTGGGCTAGATGAACAAGTTGTCTGACCTGGTATTAAGAAACCCCACCTCTTTATTAGGCCAAAGAGAACCCAGGAGTCCTGGCTCCTGGCCACCACTTACCTGCCTCGAAAAAACTACTTAATATACGCCTACATCTCAACTCAAAACATTCTTGTGGGGAACATTAAGCTAAGCACTCCCTTTGGGCAACAGCCTCCTTCCTTCCTTTCTCCACATCTTTATATTAAATATATGCAGAGCCATAGCTGTAGGGGGCTAGCCTATACTCTGAGAACAGAAGGCCCCAGGTTTGAACCCCAGCATCTCTAGTTAAGAACGCTGAGTAGTCATGAGTGAAGATGTCAAAGACCTCTGCCCTGGATAGCCACTTCTAGCCAGAGTAGACAATACTGGGCTAGATGAACAAGTTGTCTGACCTGGTATTAAGAAATGCCCTGAACTCCTAACTCCACCCCACCTCTTTATTAGGCCAAAGAGAACCCAGGAGTCCTGGTTCCTGGCCACCAGTTACCTGCCTCAAAAAAACCACTCAGTTTACTCCCTTGTGGAGAACATTAAGTTAAGCACTCCCTTTGGGCAACAGCTACCTTCCTTAAAGGTAAAGGTACCCCTGCCCGTACGGGCCAGTCTTGACAGACTCTGGGGTTGTGCGCCCATCTCACTCAAGAGGCCAGCGCTGTCCGGAGACACTTCCGGGTCACGTGGCCAGCGTGACAAAGCTGCATCTGGCGAGCCAGCGCAGCACACGGAAACGCCGTTTACCTTCCCACCAGTAAGTGGTCCCTATTTATCTACTTGCACCCGGAGGTGCTTTCGAACTGCTAGGTTGGCAGGCGCTGGGACCGAGCAGCGGGAGCGCACCCCGCCGCGGGGATTCGAACCGCCGACCTTTCGATCGGCAAGCCCTAGGCGCTGAGGCTTTTACCCACAGCGCCACCCGCGTCCCGCTAGCTTCCTTCCTTCCCTTTATATTAAATATTTGCAGAGCCATAGCTGTGGGGGGCTAGCTGGTTTTTTTGCCCTGGGTGAAGCCTCCAGAGGGGCACCATTAAGGCTCAAAACCTCTCTCTCTCTCTCTCTCTCTCTCTGTGTGTGTGTGTGTGTGTGTGTGTGTGTGTGTGTGTGCAAATACGCAGGGGGGAAGCCAAACTGGGTCTTTGGCCCAGGTGAAATAAAACCTAGTTTTACCCCCTGACATATGTGTTTATATTTTAAACAGTTAGTTTGGCTGTTGTGGCAGCGGAAGGGGGGTGGAGAGGAATCCCCCTACCAGGAAAGTTCTGATACAAAGGGAACTTGGACTGCCAGCAACTGGGCAATCACATGCGGGAGGATTCCTGCCATGCTTGGCTCCAAGAGGCACGGCTGCTTCACTGTAGTGGGTCTCTGGAAGACAGAGTTTTCCTGTGGAAATGTGGACACAAAGATGTAGGGCCACTTAGGGCCAGCCCAAGACATCTTGATGCCCAGGGTGGGAAAGGAAATTGGCACCTGCTAATTAATTGGGAAAGATTGAGAGCACAAGGAGAAGGGGACGACAGAGGATGAGATGGTTGGACAGTGTTCTCAAAGCTACCAGCCTGAGTTTGACCAAACTGCGGGAGGCCGTGGAAGACAGGAGTGCCTGGCATGCTCTGGTCCATGGGGTCACAAAGAGTCAGACACAACTAAACGACAACAACAACAATTAATGAAGGGTATAACCCACCAGAAAAGTCTCCTGCTGAAGTCTAGCTGGGGAAAAATGAGAGCCCCTGATCCTTTCAGTAGGATGAGTGCAAGAGGGGCTTTGCTGCCTGCCTTCATCCTACCGATTCCAATGGGCCCCATCAGCCACCAATGGGCAGGAAGCTAGTTTAGGAAGATGTAGGACAGGCCCTGTGGCACACACAGTTCTATCCTTCCAACAACCTGTTGGTGCTCCACACCCCACTCCACCCAGGTCTGTTTCCTGGGGCAGTCGCCCCCCTCTCTCTGCCTCATGCCCTGGACCTGCACAAGGATTTACTGGTAGATGGTGGTCCACAGCTCAGACCTGTCTCCTACTCTGCTGACTGTAACAGCACCAAAAACCAGCTGTTTGATGTGCCCACCTCTCTGTAGGTTCACCTTCGTATAGTGTAATTTAACCCCAAAAAGTTCAAGCTTTTCTATTGGTTTCTCAAAGATGGAGAAATCAGGTGCTTCCGCACAGATGTTTATTGAAAGATCAGTGCTTTTCATGATGTCCTTGTCAACAAAATGCCAACCCATATCTTCCCCCACGTAATCCAGATTTATCCTTTCCGGAGGGAAATCTGTTTAAAAAAACATGCACCTGTTTTCCAACGACCCATTTGCAGTATTTCAGTGACCTGCTTATGCCAATCATCTTTAATGCATTCATGCATGCAGGGTAAATCTGATGGAAATAAGAAGACTGAGCCAAGCCCGAAAGATTCCAGTCACTGAACAAGTGCACTTATAGGCAGAAGATTGAGCAAGAAGTACTGGAAATCTACAGTCCTTTGAACTTGAATAGATAGCATTCAGGACCATGTCTACACACAGGAAGTCCTATGTTCAGAGGTTAAATGAGGCTGTTCAGAAAAAAAAAAAAAACATTCAACGGCTCCAAGCTATGCAGCAACTATCCGAAGCCGTGGCAGTTCATATGAGCAAGCTGGGGGTGTGTGATAGTAGTGTTTGCGGCACATTTCTCCCCACAGAGGCAACCCCCTGCAACATGGCATGGAATGATCTGCTGAACACACACTTCCTGTTTCAAGCTGAACTGCAACTGCATGCATGGTACGGCTGTGTCCTCAATTCGCTTTTGCTTTTCTGTTTCACGGCGAACATTTTACAAAACTTAATTTGCATTGAACTCATTTGGTTCGCCAAATGGTTACCGAAATCAAAACAAGCCAGGGAAGGCATAGGCAAACTCAGCCCTCCAGATGTTTTGGGACTACAACTCCCATCATCCCTAGCTAACAGGACCAGTGGTCAGGGATGATGGAACTTGTAGTCTCAAAACATATGGAGGACCGAGTTTGCCCATGCCTGAGCTAGGGCAATGCAAAGACATTTGATGGGGTTCGGTTAAGTGAAGGGAGGACAACAACAAGCAAGGAATGGACAAGTGCTGCACTGATGAGAACTCCTCTAGGAGAAGCCATGTTGGCACCTGCTTGAAGGCATTCTTAATTTGACAAGTCTACCCAGATGTTTAGAAAGCCTGCAGGAGTTTTAATTTGTTTCACTCTGTTCTACTCCGGTTTTAACTTTCTGTATGTTTAAAATCGTGGCTGTAATGTTTTTAGTGACAATGTTATTGTTTTTCTCTTTTTTTGTAAACTGCTTCGAGGTTTTCTTCCTACAATCAGGTGGCATATAAATTTTGTGAAATAAAATATATTATTATTAATTATTATTTATTGAATTTGTATGCCTTCATCCAGGAAAAAAAATATGTGGCAGCAAAAGCAACTTCTAGTAGCACCTGAAAGGCATTCATTTTTGTATTTTAAAAAAACGGCCTTCCCTAACTTGGGGGTGTGCTGGACTCCCAACTTCCATCAACTCCAACCAGCATAGCAGGGCTAGTCAGAGGGCCCAGCACTGACCATCATTTTGCATACGCAGCCCCGTCTTCTAAGGGAGTGGAATGGCTGCCGGGGGGGGGGGTGGGGGGTGGGGGGGAGCTCAGGAGGAGCTGCCAGGAGGCTGACCTCCAACATCTGGTGCTTAAGGTGACCTCACTCTGCTTAATAGTAGGGCCCTCCCTCCCTATGACATCACACAGAAGTGATGAGAACATGCTCTCTTCCCTCATATCAAGTATTTGCTCCTTGCCCCGCTTCCCTCCCCTCAACTTTCAGACGACAACAACTAGTTTCCTTTCTCCGGAGCAGGCGTAGGCAACCTAAGGCCCGGGAGCCAGATCCAGCCCAATTGCCTCCTAAATCCGGCCCATGGACGGTCTGGGAATCAGCATGTTTTTACATCTCTGAGTTATTTGCTGGGCATAGGAATTCATTCATTTTTTTTTCCAAAATATAGTCCGGCCCCTCACAAGGTCTGAGGGACAGTAGACCGGCCCACAACTGAAAAAGGTTGCTGACCCCTGCTCCAGAGTGTTCCCCCACCATTTGGTTAAGGGCACCCCTCTCCAAGTTTGGGAATACACACACACACACAAAACAACAACACACATATATATACATATATACATACACACACTTTTTTTTAAGACAGAAGAAAGCAGGAACCAGGTGATACCCATGCATTAAATTTATTAATGTTTAATTGCTTTTTAATGATTCCCCCCCCCTTTTTTTAGCAGTTTCTATTTTTATCTGCCTTGAGTGTCAGGGGGAAATGCTGGGTATAAATAATAGCAATAGTAATAGTAATAATAATACGTAGTAGTAGTAGTGCCAGTACCTCGTGGCACTGCAATAATCACTTTGCTTAAAACAGCAGCAGCAACAACAACACTCGGATGTGAGTGCCTATTCTCCAGCATGGGAGGGCATATGGTGCTCTCTGCAAGCCCCCCAGTGCTGCTGGCAATGCCAACTATCCCCCTCTGTGCCACCTAGTTGCTCCCCCCGCCAACATGGCATTAGTGTTGCCTCAGCAATTTTGTTCATTGTTGAGTTTTGTTCTACATTATTGAGAACCCAGGCATATTTCACATCCTCATTACTGTTTACGGCACATTGGATTAAAAAACACAAACCAGGGGCTCTCACAAATGAAAGAAGTTCCCACTTAACACCTAGTAGAGCAGGGAAGGAACACAATAAATACTGAACATGGCACTCTATAAAAACAGCCAATGCATGCATGTCATTCCTTTTAAAATCATATTTGTGCAGTTTCAAATTCACAACGCTGAGCAGGGAAATCACAGAAACCGATAGATTTGGTTGAAAAGGGTGCAGCTGACTTTCCTCTTCCCAGCTCTCCGCACTGATGCCTCTTAAAAATAATTACCTTTTAAAACATTTTAATTAAGAAACTCTGTGAAGTGCATTCCCTTTTATTTTTTTTAAAGACCACAGATGCAGACCTGAGGCTGAGACAGAATGACTCCTACCTGCCACCGCTCAGGGAGCCAAGAGCTGAGCTGAAATTCAAACCCGAATCATCCAAAAGAACACAAAACTCGAAGAGGAGATAAGAGCAGCCATGGCTAGAGTTTTGCCTAACTAAGACTTGTTAGAGCCCCCATCAAATATCCATTTGGCCATCAAGCTGAGAGGGTAAGGCCGACCTGGCCGACCTTGCAAAGTTGTTTTTAGGATAAAAGGGGGAAGAGAGAGGACATTGCCTTGAACTCCTGAGAGGAAAGACAGAATCTAAATGTGATGGGTAAATCAGGATCATAGCTGTCAAGTGTCCCTTATTTGGCGGGACAGTCCCTTATCCCAGCGCCATGTCCCGCTGCTGTTCCTTATTGATGATGTCCCTTAAATAAGCTACTGAAGGTAATGGGGCCCTTTCTATGTCCAGCTGTCCTTTGTCAACAACAAACTGTTGCTGTTTTTTTGTGTTGAATATATGCTATATGGTAATTTATGGACCTAATAGGTATCTAAAGCCATTTGCACGCAACAAAATATGTATTTTATCAAAGTAATTGTTGATCCCTTATTTTGGCTGCTGATCCCTTATTTTCGAGGCTGCTGGTCCCTTATTTTCATATCTGTGATCAGGATTGGCTGTTCCCCTCACGGTTTGCATGTTCCCAGTATGGAATGAATACTGCATGCGGCAACAACACACAAGTTGACCCAACGTGTCCCGCACATTTTTGAGTGCTAGGCAGGATCTGTAAGCCTTTCCTGCCCTGAAAAATAGATGCATTAAGAGAACTTTGAAATTAGAACTAGCACAAGGCCTCCTGCTCCATAAGCAGAGATCTATATAAAGGTGCTTTTAAGACGGTTCAATTATTTAAGCCAATAGCCCCCAAGAGCAGCTCTCTGGAACACCAAGTACTGGAAATGGAGCATGCCACAACGGTTATCGTTATAAAATGTCTCCCCCCCCCCCATCACATGCGCACAGCCAGAGCAAGGAGTAGTTCAGGGAAGTCTTTGCTTGGGAGGCGAGAGAGAGAGAACCCAGAGTGTTTATTTACAGCTGCACCAGTAGAGAATGAATTCTACAGTGGTGCCTCGCAAGACGAAAAGAATCCGTTCCGCGATTCTCTTCGTCTAGCGGTTTTTTCGTCTTGCGAAGCAAGCCCATTGACGGCTTAGCAGATTAGCGCTATTAGCGGCTTTTAGCGGCTTATCAGTTTAGCGGATAAGCACATAAGCGGCTTAGAAAAAGGGGGGGGGGAGGAAAAAAAAGTCGGAAAAACTCGCAAGACATTTTGTCTTGCAAAGCAAGCCCATAGGGAAATTTGTTTTGCGAAGCGCCTCCAAAATGGAAAACCCTTTCGTCTAGCGGGTTTTCCGTCTTGCGAGGCATTCGTCTTGCGGGGCACCACTGTACAAGCAAAGCAGCAGTATTCTTCCACAGAACTCCACATCTATGGCAGAAAATAGATCAATGATAGGGATACTACCAGGGGCCAGTTTCTTCCTCTTTCGTTGCTGTTGAGAAACACATTCCCTCAGGGGTGATCTGCCAAGGTCCACATGCTGCTACTGGCCAGACAGAGCCAGAGGCAAAAATGTTCTGGATTAACTAATTCAGTCTGGTCACCTCCAATTAGAATTCCCAATCCTATGTAGGTCTACTCAGAAATAAGCCCCACTGGGATGGATGGGGTTTCTTTCAAAAAAGTACAGTCATACCTTGGGTTAAAGACGCTTCAGGTTGCGTTTTTTCAGGTTGCGAACTGCTGAAACCCGGAATACCGGAATGGGTTACTTCTGGGTTTTGGCAGTCGCGCATGCTCAGAAGCACTAAATTGCGCTTTGCACATGCACAGACGCACCAAATAGCAACCTGTGTGTGCGCAGACGCGCCGCTATGGGTTGCGGACGCTGCGGGTTGCGAACGTGCATCCCGCATGGATCACGTTTGCAACCTGAGCGTCCACCATATGTGGAAGTTGCTGTTTTTGGGCAATGCACCAATACAGCTACTGTTCTTGAAAATGCATAAAAGTGACTTTAGTTTTCTTGGAAGCCTACCAATTTGTTCTTAGATGGCAGGCCATACAACTAGGAAAAACGGAAATAAAATAAAATGTGGCCCCCTTCAAACTGTTCTGAAACTACATGGAAACAATTTTAAAAGCCAGGAGCACCAGGAGGAAACAAACAGGTAGGAAGGGATTCTGATGGGATGGAAAGATGAAGTAGCTTCAGGAAGCAACAGGAGGGGGAACATAACATCTAGCTGAGTCCTGCATATGGCTGCTGGACCATGTTCTGCCCACCTGTGCTCTTGCACCTGCAGAATACCTCTGTCTGCCTTCCTTCCCTGACCACCCACCCTGCCGCAGTGACAGCCATTGCACTAAGGTGATTCACAATCTCTTTACATGGATGCAGAAATTCTTCTACAGAAGGATTAAGGATTTCCCATTCCATTGACCCATTTTCTGCTAAAAGTTTGCTTTCAGATTATGAATCTGTAGATAGGGGCCTGTCCTTCAACACTTTAGGTACTGTGCTTAGCCGTAGGTACTATGTAAATACAGATTACATATTTATTAATAAAGCATAAAACATGAATGTCTTTGGGATAAAAAAAAGTCTTCAAAGTACAGCCTGGGTGATTAAACCAGAATAACTGACAACTCTGCTAATGCACATTACGTGTCTCTCTCTCTCTCTCACACACACACACATATATGGAGCCTCATAGAATTGTAGCGCTGGAAAGGACCCGCAGGGTTATCTAGTTCAACCCCCCGCAATGAAGGAATCTCAACTAGATCGTACATGACAGGTGGCCATCCAACCCCTGCTTTAAACCCTCCAAGGAAAGGCAGTCCACTACCTTTGTGCATTCTCCCACAGGGACAGGCTGGCTGGGTCTGGCAGCTTGTATTACTGTTTGCATGTGCGTGCATGGAGACAGTGGAGGCGGGCAACGTCCTAAATCGGGGTCCCCAAACTAAGGCCCGCGGGCCGGATAAGGCCCGAGGAACTTGTTTACCTGGCCCGCAGCGACCCCCGTTGCCCGCTGCCGCCGCCCGCTCTTACCGGCGCTGCGTTGCGTGGCTGCCCACTTCCGGGTCGGAGGAGCACCGGAAATAGATTGGGCGCATGCGCAAGCATCATTTGCACAAGTGCAAGTGTTATTTCTGGTGCACATCCGGGTCAGAGGAGGCCGGTGCACATGTGCACAAGCTATTTCTGGTGTTCCTCTGACCTGGAAGTGCGCGGGAAATAGCGTGTGCGCATGCATATGGGCATGCGCTCCCCCGCCCTCCGCGAGATTGGTGCTGAAGACACTGGCCAGAGGCGCAGTAAGTTTGCTGACCTCTGTCCTAAATTACCTGCCTCTCTAACACGGAGGTGAGGTCCATCCACAGTAACTCCGCAGGCCTCTAACCAGGGGCCCATTTCCCCTTTTCATAGCAAATTTTGGCGGGTGTCTTCATCTAAGTAAACCTCCTACAGCTATAAATAAAGCTCTGCAGAGCAGTAATGATAGCTCTGCAGCGCCCGAGATCCACATCAGCTCCCCATACTAAGTCACATTCACAACAGTGCAACCCCCACCCCACCATTCTAAAAATAAATGTGACCACTCTGCCTGGAAGCCAGGGGCATGGTGGAAGATGGAGCTGCAAAGAGGCACTTACAGCAGCCAGAGGACATCTCTCCGCTCCTTCAGACACGGCTCTGAAAGGCCCAGCCCCAGCTGAGAATACGAAAAGTTTCTGGGTAGCCGAACTACACATTACTTGGAAGCATGTACCAACAATTCTTCACTCATGGTCTTTTTCGCAAAACAGTAACTGAAGGTTCTGATCGAGTTTTGGAATGGCTACACAGAGGGAAGTGGGGATTAACCCACCCCCTGCCCCGATATTTGTTTTAACCTGCCCAGCGTGATTTTATGCTGAGTTGTAATTATTTTGGAAGCTGCTCCAGTCACTATGATGGAATAGTGGCTAAATCATCACCTTCACCCCAACCACCATCCATTTCACATAGGGGAAATAAGGGCAGATCCCTGCAGCATCCCTAAGGACAGGGACATTGTGGGAGGGGGCTGGGAATGGGGCTTTGTGCAGTTCAACACATTCCCACTCATTACGAGCAGCATGTAGAACAGAAGCTTCAGAAGCTCTGCGGAATCTCTCCACCACCTTTTCCAAGTGCAGAACAGCACAGCAGGACACACAGGTGATTCTTCCTGGCTGGAATGTGGTAAGGTAAAGGTAAAGGTAAAGGACCCCTGACAGTTAAGTCCAGTCGCGAACGACTCTGGGGTTGCGGCGCTCATCTTGCTTTACTGGCCGAGGGAGCCAACGTTTGTACGCAGATAGTTTTCCTGGGTCATGTGGCCAGTAGGACTAAGCCGCTTCTGGCAAAACCAGAGCAGAGCATGGAAACACCGTTTACCTTCCCACCGGAGCGGTACCTATTTATCTACTTGCACTCTGATGTGCTTTCGAACTGCTAGGCTGGCAGGAGCTGGGACCAAGCAATGGGAGCTCATCCTGTTGCAGGGATTCGAACCGCCGACCTTCCGATCGGCAAGCCCTAGACTCAGTGGTACCAGACTACAATAATGCCTCTGGTTTGCCTGGATGGAGGATGGAATGTACTCCAATGTTCAAAGGTAGAGGTCACCTCCATTGCTTCCATCTAGCCCAGCCCACCACACAGCCTCTGTCTCCTTCATGACAACTGTCGCCGCATCATTACCAGTTATTACAGAAAGCAAAACAGCAGAGAATCAACTGGAGGACTAAACTGGAGGGTGAGGTGGGAATAAGGATGGTTTTGCTGGATCTTATCAGAGGGTCCATCGAGACCAGTTGTGGGGAACCTTTGGTCCTTCAGATGCTGCTGGAGATCCCACCCACCCTGGCCATTAACCATGCTTTCTGGGACTGATGGAAGTTGTAGTTCAGCAATACCTGGAGGGCCAAGGTCTCCCCCTGTCCTGGCCCACATGTTTTTTTTCTAACATTAGTCAGCCAAATGCCCCTTGGAAAGCTCACAAGCAGTGGAAGAAGCAAAGATCACCAGTGTCGAAGCAATGATTCCTCAACATCAACTTTGTTGGACTGGTCACGTTGTTCGGATGCCTGAATATCGTCTGCCAAAGCAACTCCTCTATTCTGAACTTAAAAATGGAAAGCGGAATGCTGGTGGTCAACAAAAGAGGTTTAAAGACTCTCTCGAGGCAAATCTAAAAAAATGTAGTATAAACACTGACAACTGGGAAACACTGGCCTGCGAGTGCTCCAATTGGAGAACAGCCTTTACCCAAGGTGTCATGGGCTTGGAAGACGCTCAAACTAAGGACAAAAGGGAGAAATGTGCTAAGAGGAAGGCATGCCTAGGAAACCCCCACCGTGATCAACTCCTGCCCAGAAACGTATGTCCCCACTCTGGAAGGATGTGTGGATCCAGAACTGGCCTCCACAGTCACAGACTCATTTTAAAACTGTGTTCGTGGAAGACAATCTTACTCGGCTAAGAGTGATCACCAAAGAAGAAAGAGGAAAGCTCACAAGTTCAGTGGTGCCCCGCAAGACGAACGCCTCGCAAGACGGAAAACCCGCTAGACGAAAGGGTTTTCCGTTTTGGAGGCGCTTCGCAAAATGAATTTCCCTATGGGCTTGCTTCGCAAGACGAAAATGTCTTGCGAGTTCCTGCGGGTTTTTTCCCCTTCCCCCCCCCTTTTCCTAAGCCGCTAAGCCGCTTATCAGCTGATCCGCTGATAAGCCGCTTAACAGCTGATCACTAAAAGCCGCTACACCGCTAATAGCGCTAATCCGCTAAGCTGTCAATGGGCTTGCTTCGCAAGACGAAAAAACCGCTATACGAAGAGCCTCACGGAACGGATTAATTTCGTCTTGCGAGGCACCACTGTAGTGCATGGAAGCAATGCACCTTCTCATGTGGTTTGTCCTCAACCAACCAATCAAAATCCAATTTTTAAAAGTTGGGTGATGCAATTGTGAGTCCCATGCATCCCCTCTGTGTTGATCTTTAGTCCTTTCAAAGTCTCCCATTCCCAAGGTGTCTTGGGGGCGAGTCCTAATGGCCAAAAAGGCATGAAGCTGGTTTACATCAGTAATGTAGACAGGACCATAGTAGGCAAAAGAAGTGGTTGGGAGAAAGGATGAGTCACAAAGCAGGTGCTGGTAACTTTTTAGAAAGATAATAATTTGGGTGAAAGGTGTTGCAAAAGCAACTTCACAGGCATCAAAGAAATGCAGCTCTTGTTCCTCCAAGATTCTTGAAGCAGACCCTTCCTGCAATCAGCTTTCACCTTCCCGTTGGGAATCCCCGCCTTTCCCTGCAAACATGAGCTCACTAGCATTTGGATGGGCTTGGCACTGCCTCCCATTCACTTGGACAGAGCAGGAATCCTCTGAATGAGGGCTGGTCTCTCTCCAAAAATAACCGAACCCTTTGAGAGCCAAAACACTTGTGCCTCTCCCAAGGAGATCAGCAAGTTTCTTTAGAGCAGGTAAAAACTGAGAAGCTGGAAAGAAACTGTGACTCAGCACAGGCCAGAGCAGCAATGTTAGTGGCATTAAAGAGACAGGATTCTGCTCCAGTGGGAGCTCACAGCTTTCCAGGTCTGATCTCAAATCCTGGAGTCTACACAATTCCAGACAAGACTGTTAGATGCCTCTTAAGGTGCATGTAAGGTGTGAAGAAAAATACGAAAAGCGTTAGCAGGGAGGACAGATACTCGACAGTGCCTGAGATAATCAACACTGTCTACAAGACCAGAGTGGACACGGAGAAGAAGAATAGAATCTTAGCGTCAGAAGGGACCCAAGGGTCATCTAGTCCAACCTGCTGCTATGTAGGAATCTCAGCTAACACTGAGTAACATTTTCTTCCCCTAGATAGATAATTTATTACGGTCGGAGGCCAGCTTATAAAACACACTTGGGGGTACAATCCCAGAAGGAAAACAAACGTTTAAAACAATGTACAACAATAAATTTAAAATTTATAAATGTGACAAGCATATAGACACTTAAAACTTTAAGATAAGCTACCGCAGAGAGATGACCCAGTCACCCATGGAACCGAGTTTGGGGATTTTCTTAACGAACTAGTTTGGGTTGGGGGACGGTCTGCGCCTACAGATCTGTACACAGAATCTGACAAACATCCGGGTCATCTTCTGATCTTTGCCTAACAGGAAAAGGTCAAATTTTTGCTTTTCCGGGAGGTCAGCGAGCCTCACCAGGAGGGGATCAATGGTCTCACTATGTGCCTCTTCATAAAAGGAACATCTAAAGAACAAGTGCTCTGGGCTTCCTATATCCCCCAATGAACAGGCGCAAAGTCTCTGAGCATATGGGACTTTCTAAAAGGATCCTTCCAGGACCGGCGGGGGCAGAGCTGAATTTCTGGCGAGTGTAAAAGCCCTTCTTGCATTTTTGGATACGAGAAACAAGAGATATGCTGCCGATGCAGCTATATCTTTCGATTTCTCCAATTTTATAGTAGGGGCACCTTAAGCAGTTGTGTTGTCTCTTGGTGTCTATGATTCTTTGCCTGACTGTAGCTTTTGCCTGGCCCAACCATTTTCTTCCCCTACTGCATTCACGAGGAAAATCCATTTTCTGAAGGTGCTTTCCGCAACACAGGATGCCACTGCTGAGATGTATGCCCCTACTAACCAATGGGAGATATAAAGCTGTAACTTGTATGCTTGGCTTCATGTTGATCTGATTCTCGCTTGGAGTGATGGTGAATTCACCTCAAAGAGACTTACTTGCCGCCACAGCAGCGTGTTGCCCCCCTTTCACTCATGTTCTGAACGTTCTTGTTTCTGGGAAACAGCTGCAGGTGCGTATCTTTGTAACATTTCCAGCACATCGCTGAGATTCATGGATGGCAAGTGTATTTCTGGGACCTTTGCCAGTTATCAGATCGCCCAACTACTGACACATTAAAAAGATGAGTAACAACAGCCCCCTTTTTTTGCATCTTGGGAATTTGCTGGGAGATGCAGCATGGGATGAAGATCTCAGGTGAAAGAAGCGGACGTTATGTGAAGTTGTCGGATCTTTCTTCCCACTCTGAGGAGGCTATGGAGTTTTTTCTAAGCCTCCAATCCTATGCCCACCAACTTAAGCTCCAATAAACTCAACTGCACTTACTTCTGAGTGGACATTATAGGATTGCACTGTTAAGAACAAGTGAGTTAAGAAAGCCTGTGGAGCCACAGACTGCTCTTATTCAGAGGCTGCTGTGTTTAAAAACCAAACAAAATCCTGAGACCTTGCGGCCAGGGCCAAATTAACAAATTTCACAAGAAAAAATGGAATACATTTATGGAAAATTGGACACCATTTATTGAATCCTGTAGATGCAATTCACAAATGCTAAGCCCACGTTCATGCTTTGACGTGAATTAAGATAAATAATAATACAAATACTAATTTTCAAACCAGTGTCTCCCCAAAGCTACAAAAATATTCAGTTAGGTTGATTTAGGTGTACCTCAAATCTCTATCATGTATAAATTATAGACACCCCTTGTTATCATTACCCCCCACTTCTAACATCATCATAGCTTAATGATGGGTGCTTAATAGTGTTTTTTTTTAATCAACCCACAACACCTTGCTGGCTGCTACTGTCCAGAGCACAAATGTTTTATGTACAAGTCCCACAACAATTGTTTTCATTTACTTAATGAGTTTTACTGTGTTAGGCCAGGGCACAGGGGCAATGCCATTCTACAACGCTGCCAGCCTTTAAACGAGCCAAAAACTGCCTTCTCATCTACCATCTTGAAAACATCATCATGCATGAAGCATCATGTCTCTGTTGGTTAAAAGAATGGATAAAACTAAAGAATACAAAATTATTGGATTTAGAAGGATTTGATAACAGATTTGGGTGGCACGCGTACTTATGGTTGGAGAAAAAGAAGAGTCATAGAGCTTTTGAAAACCACATCTTCCGAAGATCGTTAATTGAAGTATGGGATAGATACAAAAATTTATTAGAATCAGGAATTCCATACTGGTTGTCCCCACTAGAGGTTATGAGTGTTAAGAAAACTAACATGAGAGGGAACTGGATCACTTATGGAGAATTGGTGGTTAAAGAGGGAGAGAAATGGAAAATAAAGCCATATGAACAAGTAAAAGAATATGTATTTGATTGGTTGCACTACTATCAGATAAATGATATGTTTAAAAAAGAGTTGAAAGAGAAGGGTTATATAGAAAAAGACTCAAAATTTCAAACAGAAATTGTGAATAATGATTGTAAGATAATCTCTAAAATGTATAAAATGTTATTGGAATGGCATACGATGGATGAGGAAGTTAAGTCGGTAATGATTCACTGGGCCAGAGATTTTGGTTATAATATATATTTTGAAGACTGGGCCAAAGTATGGAATGATAATCTGAAGTTTACAGCATGCACCACCTTAAAGGAAAATGTTATGAAAATGGTATATAGATGGTACATTACACCTGTTAAATTAGCAAAAATGTTTAAAACTTGTAATAAGTGTTGGAAATGTAAAGAGAAGGAAGGAACATTTTTTCACATGTGGTGGGAATGCAAGAAAGTAATGGGGTTTTGGGAGATGATATATAGTGAGTTAAAGGAGATGTTGAAATATAATTTTGTAAAGAAACCAGAAACCTTTCTTTTAGGAATGACAAGAAATGAAATAAATAGAAAGGATCATAAGCTCTTTCAGTATGCAACTACTGCAGCGAGAATATTGATGGCCCAAAAATGGAAGCAGGAAGAACTACCGACGCTTGAAGAATGGAGAATGAAGTTAACGGACTATGCCGAACTGGACAAACTAACTGGAAAAGTAAGATATCAACGAGATCACAAGTTCATTGAGGATTGGGGAAAATTTTCTGAGTATTTGAAAAGTGTATGTGATGAGCAAACAACGCTAGTAGCTTTTAAAGAAGCTTTGTGAAAGAATAAGGAATATTGCAAAAATGCAAATATGTTTGTAAAGGTATCTTAAAAGGCGATATTAATTTTGGGAATGCGTAGATAATAAATTCAAATACGGATGATTGTCAGAGAAGCTGAGGGAAGTCCAAAAGAGAAAAATATGTTAATTGGGTATTGTTAATTGGAGATATTTGTGTAAAATTTAATAAAAGTTTATTTTTAAAAAATAATGAAAACATCAGCACGCAAGTTCCCCTTCAAACGATTACATGGGCTTTGATAAGCCCATTCCCAGGTTGCAGAAGTGGCAGGCACCTCAATAATCCAATATCTTTTACGCTGCTAGTATGAAAACTTGCTATTCAAAGTTTTCTCTTTACTTCTCTGTGACAATAGGATCTAGGCAGGATCTAGGATGGACCCGTACAGTGTGAAGAGACACCAGCTGGGGTTCTCTTTGCCTCGTTGTGCTAGAGAGGCCTCTGTACAAGGTCCTGGGTGACAAAGAGCAGATGAATATTCAGCAGCACAGTGTGGGTCTCTGCTGCCCGTATCACAGCAAGGTCAACTTGTACCAGTTAGCAATATATTCACTGCTACGGATGAAAAGAGTGTCATCTATAGCAAGGTGGACTAAGCTCTCCCTTCTGACTTAAATGGGAACAAATACAGTTAGCTGGTCACTTTCTGAAACCATTTTGCCAGCTCCCAATGTCTTCCTCCTAACTGCAAAAGGAGAATATGCAGGGCATCTTGCAGAACAGTATTGCTGCTTAGTAAGAAACTTTGGATAAATTACCTACAGAACTTTTTTTTTTTTGCAGGTTCCTTGCAAATGCACTGTTAAGTCTTCGTCTCTTAGTGCCCCCTCCCTCTTTAACATCACAAAATGAATACTCCATCTCTCATCTGAGGCTAATGCCCCTTATGAAGCAGACTATTAGAGTCTCTCTGAGCACGTACAGATTGCACTGAGCAACTTTGGTCTGATTCCACAGGCTTAAAAGCAGGGCAACTTGCATGAGCCAAGGACAGGGTTCCCACAAAATCCAGAGCTGTGCACCCATCTTTAGAAATTAAATGCTGCTCTACCTCCCTTTAAAGGATGAAGTTCAGATACATAATGGGACTTTTAATGCTCACAGCTTACAAAAGTACTTCGGCACCACAGCTATATCTCCTGCAACTACTGCTATTTCTCTGGCCATGCCTGTTCATTCCACAGTGGCAGATGAGAATTAGTTTTGATTATGCCAACTTCAATCATCAAGCAACACAGCACAGCAGCAAATGGCACATTCCTGCCCAGTGCCACATATCTATTTCAGGTTCTGCCAGGGTGGCAAGAGGCCATGCCATGCCAAGGCAATTTGGCTGCCCTCAAAAACTGCACCACACAATCCAAGAGGCAAAGTTCACCCAAGGCTGCTCTGCTACCATCTCCCTGAGTGCCAAGGCACTCAGAGCCTCCAGGCAGAGAGCGTTTTCCTGGAGGATCATGTCACAAAGGCAGCTTCCGTGGCATTCTAAGTGGTGCAGCTGGAGAGAGATGCTTATGGAGTCTCGCCGTTCCTGAAGACAAGATGCTTCAACCAGAGCCTGGTCAGCAGCTCAGGTGTATGGAAGGTTGCCTAGAGGCTGCCACCCTCTATATCACCTGTGCTGTCAACTCAAGGAGCCAGGCCCCACCCTGCAAGGGCCAGATTGGGGGCCAGAGGCATTCTAGTTGCTGACTCCTGACTGAGAGAGCAGAAGAATGGAGCAGAAATACACTTCCACACACTTCTCACACACCTCATGTAAGATTCCCACAAGACAAAAGGAACAAAAGGAGCAATAGGTGCACCAGGTACATCTGCTTGTCTCCCGCCATCCCAGCAGACTCCACAAAAGTTTCATATGACTGTTTTGGCTGAAGTCTGACAGCAGCTCAGAACTGGTCCCCTGCCAGGACCTGCTATTGACCAGCATAATCGCCAGATCAGGGCAAACTGCTAGAAGCCTCAGGGCAAAAGTCCTCATTTCTAGCAAAGGAACACCCTTGCTTCACCAGGCCCAAAGGTCTGCTCTGCCCCCCCCCCCCCATGTCCACACTTCTCTAGGGGTTGCACTTCGTCGCTGTTGAGATGCCTCTAAGCCTGAGATGAAGGGGAATTTCACCCATCGCAATGTCTCACTTCCCTAAATGGCAAAAAAACAACAGCCCACAACCAAAACCATTTCTCATCTGGGAAAAAAATCTTAAATTAGTCTTCCCCCACCCGCTTACGAAAGGGAAACGGGGGCAAGTGATTGGAAATGCGATTAGGACTTCCAAAGCACATGAACTTCTGATGGCGAGAGCAGACTCCGGCCTCGCCTCCCCTCCCCCCATGTCGCCTGCGGGGGAGGCCACGCGGTGTCGCTTCGCCCTCCCTCCCTCCCTCCCTCCCTCCCTCCGCCGCCGTCTGGGGCTGCCCGTGACCAGCAGATTTAAGGCCCGCTCCAGCCTTCCCACTTGATCCTGACCGCAGACAGGAGGGGAAGGGGCCGCCGGGCGGCGACCTTCCCTCCCAGGAGCGTCTGGAAGGGAGGAGGGGGGCGGGGAGGGGGGTTAGCACTCCCGCCGCCGCCCGAGGTGCTCCGCGATCCTTCCCGGGGTGGGGTGGGGTGGCCTTGGGGGAGCCTCCGCCGCCGCCGCCGCCTTACTCACGGCTCCTCCTCGGATCTCTCTCGCCGGGGCGGGGCGGCAAAGACGGCGCTGGCTGGACGGGGCGGGGGACGGGGGGGACGCGCTCCGGCTTGCCTTCCCTTTGTGTGCCGTTTCCTTCCCGGCCGCGAGTGGCACTTGGCGGAGAAGGGGCGCCGCGGGAGCCGCGCGGGGGTCCTCCTTTCTTCGCGCTTTCCGGAGCGGAGATGAAGGGCAGGGGGCGGGCGGGGGTGGTTAGAGACCCTCTCCCTCCCTCCCTCCCTCCCTCCTGGCTGGCGTCTGCGAAGAGGCTCGGCGGGGAAAGTTGGATAGAGGCGCGGCGGGCGGGCGGGCGGGCGGGCGGGGCTGCCCCGCTGCTCCCTCCGCGGAAAGAAAACAAAACAAAACCACGAACAAACAATCAACTAGCCTTTCTTTCGGGAGGCAGGGCGGCCGCCGGTCCCTGCCACGCTCTCCCGGCCTGGCAGGTCGCTGGGCGGGTGCTCTTTTCCCCCGGGCGCGCCGTCGGACAGAGCGCATCATCCCGCGCTCCGCGGTGGCGGCCACGCCGGACGCCGCGGGAAGGGAGCCCGTGACCTTGTTTCGCTGGGGGCCAAAGCGGCAGAGAGCTCAAGCTGCTCCCGGATCGCGCCCGCGCTTGGCAAGGGATCGCGCCTCCTCCTCCTCCTCCTCGCCTCCCCACCTCAGCCCATCCGGCGCCGGCTCCGCTCGCTCCCGGTCCGCGTTCAAATCCACGTCGCGACCCGACCCGTCTCTATAGGAGCGAGAGGCTCGACGTTTTACATATACATCCCATATGTGGGCAGTTTTCAGGGAAGAGGTGGGGTGGGTCAGATGAGCGCCGAGGATGCTACCCGATTGGCTGATCGGGAAGCCCCGGACTCCTCTTATTGGCCGCGAGCCCCGAAGATTGATTTTTTCCCTTTTCCCCCCTTTTTTTTTCCAAAAAAAGAGAACGGTCTTGGGTATCAGAGGGAGGATTTTGCAGACAAGCTCGCCAAGGAGCAGACATTAACCCCCAGCGCGCCGGACAGACACGCGAGGGAGGCAGCAGGCGCGGCCGGATAGCCAGCATTCCCCAAGGTGCATGAGAAATGGATCCATTCCCACGCCTCCCGGGGTTTCCGGCCTTGCTCCTGCGCCGCTACTAACACAGATGCGCAGAAACGAACCGGGGAGTCTTTGTTGGGGGAGCATCTCCGTGCCAGATTTTCTGCTCTCCAAGGTGCTGGTAAAGATACAGGATCAGGGCCCCCGAGGAAGAAGGAAGTTGACTGCCTGGCTGGGATGACTCCCATGCAGAGGGGAACAGGGAGTTCTTTTGTCACAGCGAATGGGGGCAAGTGCAGCTTGGCCTGCCTCTGGAGGGGGGAGAATAAGAGAGGCCCCAGCCAGGATCGCTTCTTTGATCCCACTATTCAGAGGAGCCTTACTCTAAGTGGGCAGGCAAGTCCACACCTCTCGAGTGGTTTTCATTTATTTACAGTGGTACCTCAGGTTACATACACTTCAGGTTACAGACTCTGCTAACCCAGAAATAGTACCTCGGGTTAAGAACTTTGCTTCGGGATGAGAACAGAAATCGCACGGCAGCGAGGCAGCAGCAGAAGGCTCCATTAGCTAAAGTGGTACCTCAGGTTAAGAACAGTTTTAGGTTAAGAACGTACCTCCGGAACGAATTAAGTTCTAAACCCGAGGTACCGCTGTAACACTTGTAATGTCACAAACACTATGGACAATATGGACAGATTCAAAATATAATTACGAAATAATATGCAGTTGAAAATGACACAGCTGGTTTTCAGAGGTCTAGCAAATTGTTAGTCATTTGATTTTACTACAGTGGTACCTCAGGTTACAGACGCTTCAGGTTACAGACTCCGTTAACCCAGAAATAGTACCTCGGGTTAAGAACTTTGCTTCAGGACGAGAACAGAAATCGTGGTCCGGCGGCGCAGCAGCAGCGGGAGGCCCCATAAACTAAAGTGGTGCTTCAGGTTAAAAACAGTTTCAGGTTAAGAACGGACCTCCGGAACGAATTAAGTACTTAACCTGAGGTACCGCTGTATTGGCGAAAAATGCTACACACACCACAGCAGGTTATCTACTATGCAGGGGCCCATTCAAGTGACGGTGAGCTACACAACCCCTCCATTTATATCAGTGGCGCCTGGGCAAGAGATGGCCCCCAGCTGTTAGACCTGCTTGTCTCCCACTAGGCTGTCCTTAAGGGTGTCGACTTCTGAAAAGCTTGCTGCTTTTACACCACCGGCGGCTGCAACTGAATGTGAGTCTCAGGGACGGAAGGCTGGACCATCTACAGTGGTACCTCAGGTTAAGAACTTAATTCGTTCCGGAGGTCCGTTCTTAACCTGAAACTGTTCTTAACCTGAAGCACCACTTTAGCTAATGGGGCCTCCTGCTGCCACCGCACAATTTCTGTTCTCATCCTGAAGTAAAGTTCTTAACCCAAGGTACTATTTCTGGGTTAGCGGAGTCTGTGACCTGAAGCATCTGTAACCCAAGGTACCACTGTATTTTGCATTATTCGCTTTTTAGCCAGTACAGTGGTACCTCAGGTTAAGAACCTAATTCGTTTTGGAGGTCCGTTCTTAACCTGAAACTGTTCTTAACTTGAGGTACCACTTTAGCTAATGGGGCCTCCCGCTGCCACTGCACGATTTCGGTTCTCATCCTGAAGCAAAGTTCTTAACCTGAGGTACTATTTCTAGGTTAGCAGAACCTGTAATCTGAAGCATCTGTAACTTGAAGCGTCTGTAACCCGAGGTACCACTGTATGGTGTAGTGGTTGGACTGAAGAGGACCAAGTTAGAAACCTCAGAACTGTAGTTAATCTCCTTGCAGAGCTGCCATTCCCAGCAGCCCTTAAAAAAAACCTAGTCCTGAGAATGCTTTGAGGTGGTGGGATGTGCTTCAAAGGCACAAATTACACCTTTCTCACCTGAGAAACCTTCTGAGGGCCACATGGCAGTGGGCGAGGAGGGCCTGAGAGTGGCAAATGCAAATTTCACCTTTATACAGTAGACTAGTGTGATCTAGTGGTTAGCGTGTCGGACTGGGACCTGGGGGACCAGCGTTCAAATCCCCACCCAGCCATGAAGGTTGCTGGGTGACCTCAGGCCAGTCAGTGCCTCTCAGCCTGACCTGCCTCACAGGGTTGTTGTGAGGGTTAAATGAGGAGAGGGAGGACCACAGACACAACCTCGAGTTCCTTGAAGTAAAAGAGACTAAATAAATGAATATAGCACACCTCTCTGTCCTCCATTCAGCCAAGCAAGAGGCGTTTGAGTCACCCAAGGAGGGTTCGGAAGACGGCCTGTGAGGGATGTGGGGAGAGGCCCCCCCCAGGTCCAGATGGAGCTTTTGGAAGGCTGCTATTGGCTGCTAAGCCCAAGGTTCCTCACTTCTGCCTTAGAGCAAAGGGAGGATATTTAATTTGGTACATAAACACTTTAATGACTCTGAAGAGGCCGACAGGATTCCGTCTCCTCTTCTTTTGTCTCGAGGCTTGTAGAAAGTGGGATATATGGTGGCCTCGTGACAAAACCCATGGCTTTTACTGGCATCTGGAGAGCAGATTGTGTTACAGTACTTCTGTCTGGAGAAATGCCACACTCAGTCCACACACCCCACACCCCAGCCTGCAATTTCTAAGAGACTTTGTGAAAGGGGTTGTCGTGAGCAAGGTTATACATAATTATAGGATTCCAGAGCAATGTACGATGGGGATATGGCATGAAAATATGTGGTGATTTGTGTGTTTATGCATGGCTTTTTTTTTTCTTTACAGGCCACCCAATACCATTGTCCTCTGGGTAGCTCACAAATGCAAAATTGTAAAATACAGTATTAAAATACAATACCACGAAGCAACATTTGCAATATATATATTTTTTTAATGAGCAGAGATAGAAGAGTAGGTTTCTAGTTCTGAACTTTTAAATTCACAGATTTTAAACGGCCTAGAAAGCTAAAAAGAAGTCCTTCCGTAACACTGAAATTACTATAAGAAGGTACCAAGCAACTTTTTACCACATCTGGGGAGCCATCACTAACAAGGCTCTCACCCCTATAGACAGCCACCTTACCACTTGGAAAAAGAGACATATTCTTTTCTGTAGGATTGCAAATTTCCGTACTATCCTCTGCTCTTGCACTGGTAACAGCAGTTTGATCTGAATGCATTAAGTTGATTAGATATCTCCTCATCCTCTGAAAAGCTTCACCTTTCAGTTTCTGCATATCAAGCTGCTAGTAGAGGCAAAGGAAGAGTATTTTTCCTGGTCAGTTGGCAACTCTAATGACCTGCTCCCTTCTCCTCTCTTCCCTACAAATCCCCCTTCCCTTTCACAGTTTGCTTTAACCATAGTGCTTGTAGTGCTATGACTGGTATGAATGATTCCTAATGCTAGCGAGAATGAATTGCCCTCCTAGACAGAACTTGGATCTAGGGGGTGAAGTGGATTTGCAAGGGCATTAATGATGGCTAGCGGCCGCGCATGGTGCAGCATTACAGCATGATAAAAGCAGAACATAGAAGAGAGGAAGAAATGAGCATGGGAGAGATTAGGACGGAAAGAGGAGAGAAGTGTGGAAGCCTGTGGTCTCCTAACTCTGGTCATCTGGAAAATGACAGCTACGCCAGTCACAAAAGCATAGGTGCCCATGTCCTATCATTCTAGGTGCTGTGCTAGTTAACAAGGGGATATCTATGGTTTTCAGTGTGAAGTAGTACCACCCAGTGCCAGTGTGGTGTAGTGGTTAAGAGCGGTAGACTCGTAATCTGGTGAACCGGGTTCATGTCTCCGCTCCTCCACATGCAGCTGCTGGGTGACCTTGGGCCAGTCACACTTCTTTGAAGTCTCTAAGCCCCACTCACCTCACAGAGTGTTTGTTGTGGGGGAGGAAGGGAAAGGAGAATGTTAGCCGCTTTGAGACTCCTTAGGGTAGTGATAAAGCGGGATATCAAATCCAAACTCTTCTTCTTCTTCTTTGTGTGTCAAGAAAGGTTGAAAGGTTGGGAGAGGAGCTTTGCTTCTCATGTCAACAGGTCAGCAACAAACTCCTGAAACTGAGAACCAGGAAGCCACCTATATCCCTGTAGTGCCTAAATTGGTTTCCAGTTTGCTTCCATGGGCACAATTCAAAGAGCTGGCAATTATCTTTAAAGCCCTAAATGGTACCTGAGGGACTGCCTGCTCCTATACTAGCTTGCTCACTCCCACAGATAAAGGGAAGAACGGACCCTTTCCAGGGACCGTCCTGGATTTACAGAAGCCATCCCAGTTTCGGATTTGATCCCGGAATGCCCCGCTTTTCCTTAGGACTTCCTTATTTTCATTGGAGAAGTTTGGGAGGGTATGGGGAAGAGGCCCTTCTCTGTAGCCAAGGGCCAAGGCATGGCTGACCTGCCCATGAAACCTGGTGAGGCGCTTGCAGCCCGCCACTGCCGGATCTTCTCCTGCCTCCTTTTACACCCTGGGTTGCCTCCAGGTGGTGGCTGAGGCAGAGGTGGAAGAGGCAGGGAAGCATGTTCAGTTTAGGCTGGAGTAGCACAGCATCTTGGGCCAGGCCTGCTCAGTGGTGAAGATGGACAGGGCCTTCTCAGTGACTGCACCAGTTGTGAAACACCTCCCCTTCCACTCGTAAATGAATATATTTTTATTCAGCAGGCTACCAAAACCAGATATAGTCAATGGCTTTATCCATTGTGCCTCTCTGCCGTATTGTGCTTTGTTTTATTATGTTACTGCATTTTTAACTGTTGAAAGTTGCCATGAGTAATTTTAGAAAGGCCAGGTAGAGATTCCTATATCTATGTACAAATAAAATAAAACGTCACAGACCATCAGAGAAGATGCTCTAAAAATCTTTTCACGGACTCATTAGTTAATTGATTTTACATTACATGTCCCCTGCTTTGTTGAAGGCCAGGTGAGAGCCATTACTACTCAGGCCTCCTCTAGAGTAGCTGCTCTCTCTGGAAGTTATGGGTTGTCTCTTTAGTCCTACTCCGAGTAGACCCATCAAAATGAATGGAACCAAATTAGTAAGGTTCACTGCTGGGTCGTAGGAGAAAGGATGGGAGCTTGCTTTTACTTGTACGGGCTTTGTGTGCCTGTTCTTGCATTAAACAGATATGGTGGGGGGCATCTAATGTTAGGCATACTTAGAACAGACCAACCCAAATCAATGGACTTAAAGTTACTTAAAATATCAATGGGTTTACTCTGACTATCACACAATCATTTTAAATAGATAACCTCACCAACATTTTCATAAACAAAGAAGCAAGAATCAGTTGCTAAGTGCTAAAAATAATCAGTAATTTTTAAATTAATTTATAATCGCAGTTGTACCTTGGTTCTCGAACAGAATCCATTCTGGAAGTCCGTTCGACTTCCAAAAACGTTAGAAAACCAAGGCATGGCTTCCAATTGGCTGCAGGAGCTTCCTGCACTCAACTGGAAGCCGCGTCGGATGTTCGTGTTCCAAGGAACGTTCGCAAACCAGAACATTCACTTCTGGGTTTGCGGCGTTCAGGAGCCAAAACATTTGAGTCGCAAGGCGTTCAACAACCAAGGTACATAAATAGATCTGTGTATTACCAAAACCTCAGTATAGACATATTTTAAACATAAAAAGGACCACCTTCTAGTTGGAAGGAAAGGCTTTTAGTGTTTGCCTTTTGTCTCCTACTGCAGCAACACATCAGAACCAGAACAACTTAAAACAAACCAGTGTGCCTTTTAACTTTCTATTTGACGATGGCACTCGCCAGTTAGAGTTTGACACTCCCAGATTAATCAACTAAAATCTTAGTTGACTGATCTACTTATAAATGCTTGTAGCTGGAATCTCATGCAGTCTTGCACAGCTGATGTTACGTCTCTTGAAGCCAAAGGTTGTTTTGTGCTTCTAAATCTGGCATGACGACCTCGCACACTATTATTCCCTTGGGAAGCCCCTATGGTAATAAGCCTAGAAATGCTACTGCTGCCCCCTCCAGCGAATATGGTGGTAACCGTTTCATTAGGGAGCTGTGTGCAGACAGATAGCAGCTGACATATTGACCGGCATCCCAGACAGGAGTCTGGAGCGTCCTTGCTTTCAAAGGCCATCATATCCGATCACATTGCAACCCACAGCGAGTTATCGCTGTCCTTTGCCCCCAAATTAGGCGTTTTGTCTTGAATCACAATGGTCGGGCTTGGATTGCACATGCTTCCCTTTGTCTTCTGGTTTTCCTATGAGGCAGCTGAACGGAACCACATCCCAACTCTGGTCTGGCAGCAGCTGCAGGTGCCCCACTGCCCATGGGAGCCCCCAAGCCATAGCAGCCCTCTGGGCTCAGACCACGTCCACTTAGTGGCCTTTGTGTCAGTGCCACAAACCCCACTCAAGGCATGCACGTGGTAGAAATCAGAGGAGAGAATGGAGCATGTGTTTCAGGTCGTCGTCCCCCCCCCCCCCATTTTGCCGAAGAGGAAGCAAAGGGCCTTTGATTTCCCTTGGAAAGGTCAGGAACTGAGTTGGCGGCTGCTGAGGTAGTAGCAGTCCTGCGGACTTTGTGCCCAATTGGATTCCTCCTGCCTCTCCCCAGATCCCCAAAACAAAATAAAAAAATTCCTTCCAGTAGCACCTTAAAGACCAACTAAGTTAGTTCTTGGTATGAGCTTTCGTGTGCATGCACACTTCTTCAGATACACTGAAACAGAAGTCACCAGACCCTTCTATATAGTGAGAAGGTGGGGAGGGGTATTACTCAGAAGGGTGGTGGGATTGGGTGATTGGCAGATAGCTGTGAGCTATCACTTCTGTTTCAGTGTATCTGAAGAAGTGTGCATGCACACGAAAGCTCATACCAAGAACTAACTTAGTTGGTCTTTAAGGTGCTACTGGAAGGAATTTTTTTATTTTGTTTTGACTATGGCAGACCAACACGGCTACCTATCTGTACCCAGATCCCCAAACACAGACCCAGGAATCCCTGCTCACCAAAATTCAACAGACCCATCTCCCTTGCAGAGAGAGGATTGCAAAAACCTGGAGCCTTGTCTTAAAGGCATTGTTTCCCCGCATCTGGAATATAAATAACCCAGCCTTACCTCCCCCTCCCCCTCCTACTCTAACCACTAGGCGCACATGCTTCCTTTTCAGATGCATGTAGTAAACATATTTTTGCTGAAAGCAAAATTTTATGCGCCAGTGAACAACTGGGGCATGAACACTCTGATCCAGGGTGCCTGGCATTAAAGAATCAGAGCTCATCTCCCTTCCCTAGCCATCCTGCCCCAGGGATGGAGGTGGAGTTTAGCAGCAGCAGCAGCAGCTCTCTCTCTCTCTCTCTCTCTCTCTCTTAAAGGGTAATGTTGTGTTGTGGCGATTGAGAAGCACCGAAGAGAGGAGTCCTGAGACACAAAGCTTTATTTTGCCACTGCCAGTTTAAATAGGACATAAGGTCAAGGGGTTAAAGCAGGAATGGTAGCCAGCTTCTGTATTGCTGAAGGTTGTTCCCATCTCCCCAATGGACCATGAGGTATTCTCCCAAAACCACAAAAATAAAGGTATTCTCCCAAACCACAAAAATCTTTCCTGAATGGTCAGGCTGAATCGTGAAACTGGCACCACTTAAGCAATCGGGATTTTCAACAGGACTGCAAGCTTCACTTAGTTCTCTTGGCAGATTAATCAACTGAAAATATTGTGGATTAATCAGTGAAGCTTCAGTTCAAGAGTATATGGGTTTAGTTTTCAAAGCTATTTTGACTTCAAATCCATAATATAACTTCAAAATGGAGTACGTGGAGATGGCAAAACTGACGGGGAAGATCCGAAACCAGGAAGATCAAATATTTTATAAAGTCTGGAGTAAATTTGTAATTTACTTAAAAGACCACTGTAAACAGTTAACATCTTTGGCAGGGATGTAATGACAATTGTAAAGTGGAATTATTTATGATAATTATGGTTATATAAAAGATGGATAATTGTAAAAGATGCAGTAAATTTAATCTTAAACATGGAACCCATGGAGGGAGGGAAAGAGGTCTGAAGATTCAAAAGAACTTTGTATTTTAATGTTTGAAATGGTTATGCTAAATATGTATAAAATTATTGGGGGGGGGGAACCAACCCCCAAAAAGTTATTTTGATTCAAGTGTGCTTTTGCAACAGTGAGCGAAAAAGAAAGTATTAAAAAATGACTTTCCCTGTAATAAGAGATAGCTTTGTTTATTAAATTGTTTGTTCAAACCGCCATTAATATCCCAAAATAGATACCTATAATATATCAACATAACTTTGAATGTAACAGTATATTAGCCATATACCAATTTATTTAAACGACACTGATGAATTGGTTAAAAGCTTTATCTGGCTGACATGCCTTGGCTTCCTAGTCATGAAAATGCTAAGTCCAGAAAATGCAGAGTTCCAGAAAGCAGGAAAGTAAAGGTAGCTGCACTGGCCCCTAAGAAAATAAAATCCAAAACCCCTATTAGGGCCGGTTTCATGTAGCCTGTTGGGAGGGAGAAACTTGCAATGGCTGAGTCCCTAGCTCTGGAAATACAAAATCTAGCTGTTTCCCAGTTCTGTCTTAGGCAAGTGTTTGGTGACAATTGCTTCATTTACAGATATCACTGTTTTCCCATGTTCTGTCCTCCTTTGTGTCTGGGCACTGCGTAACAAAATGGGAGTAAGAATATATGTAGGTAAAGGTAAAGGTATGGTGTGTGGTCTAAACCACTGAGCCTCTTGGGCTTTCCTTTTTTTAAAAAAAATAATATTTATTACTTTTAAAGCTTACAAAAAAGAAAAGGAAGAAAGAAGACAAAAGTAAAAGAAAGGAAAAAAAGAGAAAAAACAATACAATACATAAACAATACAAAACACAACCTTAACAAATTAAACTAACACAATAAGCTAAACCAAACCAAACAAAAACAATTTAAAAACATACATCATACCTATTCTATCTTTCATTCCCTTGTATCATTGACCTCCTCTCACCTCCCTCTTTGTATTCCACTTCCATTAATTGTTTCAGCAATTCCTTTCCAACTTTCTCTATTTTCTATCATATAAATGTCTTAACATATTTTTAATCTTATTTCCATTAAAATTAGTATACTTATTTAAGCTTAAGTCCTTATAGCATTTCAGCTAAAGCCATAAAATTTCCTTCCAACATTTTTCTATCACTCATTAATTTTACAATATTTCTATATATAGACTTTAAATCTTCCAATCTTCTTCCACCATCTCCTCTCCCCAGTCTCGGACTCTACCAGCCACTTCTGTCAACTCCATACAGTCCATCAACCTGGAGATCTTATGTCCGAGACTCTTAACTCTTTTCCACGTCCCTTCTGCCAGTCTTCTTCATATTCTTTGATGCTAAAGAGCAGATCTCGGGGAAACTCCAATCCAAGGATACTTTTATTCCTTCTCGACAGGTCAGCCAGATTTCCATAATTAAAGCTAGGATCCATAAAGTATTTCCGGGCATGTTTCAAAATTCCTCCAAATCCAAAGGCCCCCAGAACTCCAATCTCCTCCTGACCCAAGTCCATATTCCAAAAGTCAGTTAATCCCTGCATAGAGGGATCTTTCCAACTTTCCTTTTCTAGTTCAGGCCAGGCTCCGATCTTCAAAATCTAACTTTTTCTAGTCTCAATCATAAAGGGCCTCCACTTGTAGTCCTCAATTTGCCTCTGTAAGGCTAAGGCTCCCCCTTGTATTACTTTAGGTTTGACAACAGCAACTTTCTCCTTCTCCTTTTCAGCAATTTGTCCTGTTGAAATAGATTCCTGTGCCAAATCCTGAATAATTTCTGTATTGGTGCTCACTTTTGGTTCCAAAATGTCAATTTTAGTAGTCATAGCATCCATCTTTTTATGAAGCTGTTCCAACAAGTGGCTTATCTTAAAAAATGCAGTCCATAAGACTTCTCCTGTCGACATTCTTGAATATCCAAGGTCAGCCTCTTGGGCTTTCCAATCAGAAGGTTGGCTGTTCAAGTCCCCACGACGGGGTGAGCTCCCGTTGCTCCGTCCCAGCTCCTGCCCACCTAGCAGTTCAAAAGCACGCCAGTGCAAGTAGATAAATAGGTACTGCTCTGGCGGGAAGGTAAACGGCGTTTCCGTGCTCTCTGGCTTCCATCACGGTCTTCCGTTGTGCCATAAGCAGTTTAGTCATGCTGGCCACATGACCCAGAAAGCTGTCTATGGACAAAACACCGTCTCCCTCAGCCTGAAGCAAGATGAGCACTGCAACCCCATAGTTGCCTTTGACTGGACTTTACCAGGGTTCCTTTACCTAAGAATATATGTGGTCTTATTCTGAGCATTTAGCTATCCCAACTGCCCTGGGATATCATTTCCCATTGAACTTCTGGGTTCTTCCCCTCCATATCTTGGCTGTATTGTCTTCTACCCCACCCACAGCCCTAAGCAGAGGGTTTTCCTTCAGCCGCTGGTCTTTCATTATAACTTTCAGTGCCTGGAATACCACGTTCTGAGTGACAACTATTCTTGACAAATGGAATGTTCATCAGTATTTCATGACATCACATCAGCTCAGCCAATAGGAACCAGTTGCTCCATTGCCTCTTGAACCACTGCAACTGGTGTTGGCCTCCATAAAATTATTTAGTGTCTTACAATATATTCATCGTCATAATAATTATTAAATTTATTAGTCGCTTTATCTTGCCCAGCGCAAGCTAATGCGACTTACAACCATCCAAACAAACAACACCCCCCGCAAAGAGGTACATTAAAACAAAGGGGGAAGGAATACAGTAAAAGCATCCCACCTGCTTTTTAGAGGCCACAGATAGGTAAAGGCCAAAGGCCTGGTTATAGAGGAAAGTTTTTGCCTGGTATCTAAAGAAATGTGATGAAGGCGCCTGGCAAGCTTCCCTGGGGAGAACATTCCACCAATGAGGAGCCACTGCAGAAAAGGCCCCGTTCTCATGTTGCTACTCTCCTGACCTCTCTTGGAGGAGACACATGAAGAAGGGCTTGAGATGTTGGTCACAGGGTCTGGCTCAGTTCACATGGGGAGAGGCGGTCCTTGAGGTATTTGTGTACATTAATCACGGGGGCCAAGGGCAGGGAATGGAGATTTTGGTAGAGAATCTGAGAAGTCATGACTTTGGAGTCCATCTCCCCTTCATTGTGGGATGAGGCAACGATGGCTTTGTAAGATGAGTCAGAGGGCTGGAGAGATTTCCTCTCAGAGCCCTCTTCCTGCTGGACCAGAACAGGTGTTTAAATAAAACTGTGATGTGCCAGCCACATTGAAAAATCAGCAACTGCAACATACCTTAAATGAAGCCTGGTTGTGTTAAGAACCCTAGTTGATCTGTTCTGCACTTCAGGCAGAAACAAACTACAGAATGGCTAGGTAATGAGGTTGTCAGCCTCACAGTTTACTTTTTCATTTGCTCTTTTTAGATTTCACAGAGCGTGAAAGAGAAAACACGGAATTATTGCTAAAGACAAGGGTTGTGCTGAAACAAGCCACATTTTTCCATACACATACAAATCAACATTATACAAATAAAGAAGTATGTATTTTTGGTGTTTTTTTTCCACTATCCCTTGAAAAATTCATTCCTATATACTTATTGCCTTCAGTTGCCGTCATTTGTCATATTGACAAAAACCATAGCCAAATTATGGTTACTGACATCCAGTGAGGTCATCACATCAGAGAGGGCACTGTGGCTATTTGTGTACTTTCATGAGTTTGGGCTGAGCACAATTGCTCATGTGATTAATTCACGCAGAGAAGCAGTGGTGTGTGTGGAAGGGGGAATGGCACTTAATAAATAAGAGCCATGGGAATCACTTTAACATGATCAAACATGATCACGTCATCCAGTTCCCCACTCTCCCCGCCAAAGAGAAATTTCTACCCTGTGGAAATGGTTAGTTTTGAAATAACTGAAAATCTGGTGAATACCTGCTGAAGAGCCACTAACACAGGGGTCAGCAACCTTTTTCAGCTGTGGGCCGGTCCACCGTCCCTCAGACCATGTGATGGGCCAAACTATTTTTTTTTTTGGGGGGGGGGATGAATGAATTCCTATGCCCCACAGATAACTCAGAGATGCATTTTAAATAAAAGCACACATTCTACTCATGTAAAAGCACGCTTTTTTCTTGGACGTCTGCGGGCTGGATTGAGAAGGCGATTGGGCCGCATCCGGCCCCTGGTTTGCCTACCCCTGCACTAATGCTATTTTCCACAAATCACACAGGATTGCCATACTCCTAATAGAATATGGTGACAATTATGCCAATCATCTGTGCATTCACAGGAAACTGTGCAGGAAATCACACCAGGCTGCATCCATTTTGAGACAGGTTTCTATGTAGAATAGCAGACCCACCAAGTGCCCCTATTTTCCAGGGATGTCCCTGATTTAGATAAGCCGTCCCGGTTTCTGATTTGATCCCAGAATGTCCTGCTTTTCCTTAGGACGTCACTATTTTCATTGGAGAAATGTTGGAGGGTATGGAGTTATCTGACCCCTGAGCTGGCAGAAGGCAATCCTGTATAGAGAAGACTTTTTTTTAAAAAAAGTTTAATGTTTTATTACATTCTTATATGTGTTGGAAACCGCCCAGAGTGGCTGGGGCAACCCAGTAAGATGTGTGGAGTATAAATAGTAATACATTGGTACCTCGGGTTAAGAACTTAATTTGTTCTGGAGGTCCGTTCTTAACCGTTCTGAAAGCGTTCTTAACCTGAGGTACTACTTTAGCTAATGTGGCTTCCCGCTGCCGCCGCACCGCCGGCGCGCAATTTCCGTTCTCATCTTGAGGTGAAGTTCTTAACCCGAGGTACTGTACTACTTCCGGGTTAGCGGAGCCTGTAACCTGAGGTGTCTGTAACCCGAGGTGTCTGTAACCCGAGGTACCACTGTATTATCATTATGGAATGGGACCTCCCTATTTTCATTGGAGAAATGTTGGAGGGTATGCATCCAGTGAGCTAGAACCCCTTTCTAATTTAACTCTCATCTTGATTCTGCACTGTACTGCCAACACACACACACCCCTTCAGTGGTGGAGACATCATGTGTCTTAGTTGCCCACACAGCCAGATACCAGCATATCTGGTATCTGCATATCACTGTATTTATGAAGAGGCTCTGTGTCCCGGATACAGCTTATTGGAATAGGCAGGAAACCGTTAGCCTGTGGTCTGGGGCCAGGAGAGCCAATCAGACAGTGGCTGAGAAAGAGACAGCGTGGTTGGTGCTGCTGGTTTTAAGAATGCTGCAAAGGTCACAGACAGGCGTTGCCCAAAAGCTGAGCCCCGCCTTGCGCAGCTGCTTGGGAAGGGAGCATAGCTGTCAACTTTTCCCTTTTCTTGCGGGGAATCCTATTCGGAATATAGTGGTACCTCGGGTTACATACGCTTCAGGTTACATACGCTTCAGGTTACATACAGGAGGCTTCAGGTTATAGACTCTGCTAACCCAGAAATAGTGCTTCAGGTTAAGAACTTTGCTTCAGGATAAGAACAGAAAACGTGCTCTGGCGGCGCGGCAGCAGCAGGAGGCCCCATTAGCTAAAGTGGTGCTTCAGGTTAAGAACAGTTTTAGGTTAAGAACGGAGCTCTGGAATGAATTAAGTACTTAACTCAAGGTACCACTGTAAGGGAATTTCCCTTAAAAAAAAGGAAAACGTTGACAGCTATGGAAGGAAGCCACTGTGTAGCCAATTCTGTTTTTGGCTCTGACCATCTGGTGATGGTCTGATTAACACGCTTGACCCCCTGTGCTTAAGATTTGAAGGTGTTTGAAGGATCCCACCTGCACTATGCATTTAGAGCAGGATCATGCCACTTTAAACAGTCATGGCTTCCCTCAAAGAATTCTGGGAATTGTAGTTTGTTATGGGTGCTGGTAAGGGTAAAGGTAAAGGGACCCCTGACAATTAAGTCCAGCCACGAACGACTCTGCTCACCCCGTCGCAGGGATTTGAACCGCCAACCTTTCAATCAGCAAGCCCAAGCGGCACGGTGGTTTAGCCCACAGTGCCACCCACGTCCCTGGTAGGAGACTCCTGTTCCCCTGAGAGATCTACAATTTCCAGAGTGGTTAAGGAACAATTCCTCTTTTTGGGGAACTCTGGGAACTGTAGTTCTGTGAGAGGAATAGGGGTAGCCTAACAGCTCACAGCATCCTTAACAAACTACAGTTCCCAGGATTCTTTGAGGAAAGCCATGACTGTTTATTTTTTTTAAATAAATATTTTATTAAGTTTTAGAAGAACAACAAACATAAGAAAAAACAAAAACAAATACACAAAAATACAAAGTTGTAAAATACATAAAGAATAAAGAAAAATTTGTTTCAAAAAAAGAGAAAAAACACATTTCAAAGAAAAAACCCCCACATAAATCCCTCTTTTTGCTTCTCATCTTTGATTCACTTACTTTCTTGACTTCCTCACATCCCCCTCTTTTGTATCCCTGTTACTAATTAATTCAGCAAATTCATATCCAATTTATTTATCTAGTTATCCAATCGATCTTATTTTTAACCTCGTTGCTAGAACCCCTTCAGTTCATTTCAATGCCATTAAAGCCATGACTGTTTAAAGTAGTGTTTATGTTGCTTTAAATTTATGGTTCAGGTGGAGCCAAAATTAAGGGTTCTGATTTTGTAACTATCTTAATTGCTTAAAAGATGGCAGCTAAGGTTTACTTTTGTTAACTGAACGAAAGAGCAGGTCTACACACAGGAAAACCCCCGCTATAAATAAGTCAGAAATTTGATCGTTATAACAAAAGGAATATCTGTTTAAATATTTCCTGCTCTCTGTCACCATCTGGTTTTGCATGTTTATAGCGCATGCAAATAGTTGTTTCTTTACTAATGTAGCTGAGACCCAAGAGATTAAATATATATGTATCTGTGTGGGATTTGAAATTCTTTTTATATATGAAATTATTTTATACATGAAACAAAGTTTGGTAACCATCCATGTCATTTAATACAGAGATCATGTATGAACACTGCAGTGAATCTACCACAAGTGGATATGAACATAGGAAGTTACGAGTCAGGCCATGGGGCTATTAGTATAGTTTATTAAATTTCTATACAGCCCTTCCTCCAAGGATCACAATATTTTATATTTTATTTTATATCACAATATAAAAACACAAAAATACATAACCTAGTAACAAACAAAAACTGTAACTCTGCTCCCACTGTTTAAAAGGCCGTAGGTAAAGGGACCCCTAACCATTAGGTCCAGTCACGGACAACTCTGGGGTTGTGGCACTCATTTCGCTTTATAGGCCGAGGGAGCCGGCGTACAGCTTCCAGGTCATGTGGCCAGCATGACTAAGCCGCTTCTGGCGAACCAGAGCAGCGCATGGAAACGCCGTTTATCTTCCCGCCGGAGTGGTACCTATTTATCTACTTGCACTTTGATGTGCTTTTGAACTGCTAGGTTGGTAGGAGCAGGAACCGAGCAACGGGAGTTCACCCCATCACGGGGACTCAAACCACTGACATTCTGATCGGCAAGCCCAAGAGAGTCGGTGGTTTAACCCACAGCGCCACCCACATCCATACATTGTTTAATTAACCAAAGGCCTGGGAGAAGAGGAATGTTTTTGCCAGGTGCCTAAAGATATGTAATGAAGGTGCCAGGTAAGCCTCCCTGGGGATAGGATTCCATAACTGGGCGCCATTGCAGAAAAGGTTTGTTCTTGCATTGCTGCCCCGCTCTAGACTTTTCATAGAGGAGGGTCATGAAGAAGGGCCTCAGATGATGGTTGCAGGGTCAGTTCATATGGGGAGAACAAACAGCTGATGTTTGCTGTGAACTGCTTTGAGGACAGCTGATTGCAAAAAAGCAGCGTATTAACTACAACAAACTTAAACTTCCCATTATACAGTATTTGTGTACTGAGATTGATGAAGTTTTGCGCGGTGGGTTGCCTCTCCAAGCTTCTCTGATGTTAAAAACTACACACATTAAAATTTGCTACCATTGTTCATACCCGTGTTCTTCAATTTCTTACGTTCCATTTAGCTGCACATTGTTTTAAATATTTGCTTTTGTTTTCTAATACACGAAAAGCAACAATGGAGAAGAAAAAGGTCAAAGCAAGAAAATAAAATAAAAGGAAGGATGCGAGGAGGGAGCCATAGTACTCCAAAAGCAGGATTATAATTCCAGACAATTGCCCTTCACAAGCATATTACCCAAGAATGCTTTTCCAAAGGAATCTATGGGGAGAAGAGGGAAGCTGAGATAACTCAGTGAGTAGAGCATGAGGCTCTTAATATCAGGGTTGTGAGTTCAAGCCCCATGTTGGGCAAAATAATTCCTGCATTACAGGGTCTTAAATTAGATGACCCTCACGGTCTCTTCCAACCCTACTATTCTGTGGGTCTATGTTTCTTCACTTTAATATATTAAAAAAAACCCCAACAGGTGCCAAGCTTTAGAAAAGCTGGCCTTCATTTTCAGATTCTACAGCATTCAGATCTATTTTGTTAACCTTTCTGTTAATGCAATGGTTCAGATTTGCAAGTCTCCCCTAGCTGACTTTAGGCATTTGACCACTGTGTGTGTGGCTGTTGAGAACAGGAACGAAAGTAGCTCTTTATTGGAAACCTCCATTTCTGAACCATCAGATAAGGATAAAAGGGCCACCACTAGGTTCATAGATAAGGGTGGAGTGTAATCTGGCCTATTTAATAGAAGCACTTGTAGTGCTGAAAAGCACTTAGCACATGCTCAGATACCTCTTTGCTGGCTCTTCACATGTGCCTAGAATTCTCATGAAGGAAATCCAGGTTCAGGCGGTATGACAGCTTGATTCTGGAACCTTCTTGTTGTGTTTCTATATCAATCCTAGCAAGGATTCTAACAAAGACCATTTTCCATTTAAAATGCTTTAGAAATCTCTCTCTCTCTCTCTCTCTCTCTCTCATAACTAATAGCAGATTAGGAAATTGTTATTTTTCAAGAAAAAGTGCTGAACCAACAAGCACAAGCACAGCGTATTTGAGAACTGGGACATTGGCAGGGAAACCAAAATGCTTGTTTACAAAGCTATTGTACTAAAAACCTTACTGTATGCTTGTAAGCAGCTCCTTGAAAGATTCCATCAATGGTGTCTCTGAAAAAATTTACACATGACTTGGGAAGATAGGCGAACTAATGCCAGTGTACTGGTAGAAGCAAAGATCACCAGTGTCGAAGCAATGGTTCTTCAACATCAACTTTGTTGGACTGGTCATGTTGTTCGGGTGCCTAATTATCGTCTTCTAAATCAACTACTCTATTCCGAATTTAAAAATGGAAAGCGTAATGCTAGTGGTCAACAAAAGAGGTTTAAAGACTCTCTCAAGGCAAATCTAAATTTTTTTTTAGTATAAACACCAACAACTGGGAAACACTGGCCTGTGAACGCTCCAATTGGAAAACAGCTTTTACCAAAGGTGTTGTGGGCTTGGAAGACTCTAACTCAGGACCAGTGGCGTAGAGTGGGGGGTTCAGGGGGGCCGGCCGCACCGGGCGCAACATCTGGGGGTTAGGGTTGGGGGGCACAAATCCACGGGTTAGGGGGCGCAAATTACTTGCCTTGCCCCGGGTGCTGACAACCCACGCTACGCCACTGCTCAGGACAAAAGGAAGAAATGTGCTAAGAGGAAGGCAGGCTTAGGAAACCCTCACCGTGATCAACTCCTGCCGGAAACCTATGTCTCCACTGTGGAAGGATGTGTGAAACCAGAACTGGCCTCCACAGTCACTTACGGACTCACTTTTAAAATCGTGTCCATGGAAGACAATCTTACTTGGCTACTCGCCACAGAAAGAAAGAAGAATATTTTCCCAAGCACACGCTGCCCTCTTGTGGCAGATATTGTGATCTGTCCTTTGCATTACGATTTTTGTTTAGTCGTTTACTCGTGTCCGACTCTTCGTGACCCCATGGACCAGAGCACGCGATTTTAAGAGTGTTCAATCTTATCTGGACTGTGGATGCTCCGCGATGGGGGCTAAATATTCAGACGGGTCACTGAGATACTGCAAGCAGGTAATTGACAATGAACACACCCTAGGAAGGTTAAATCCAAAATAAATGCAAAGGGTGGATTGCCATAGTGTTTTAACAATTGATTCCTCTTCACAGAGAACTCTATGAGGCAAGTAGAGATCTCCTAACAACTCTCAGCACCCTTACAGCAGCTGATATAATGCTTTAAAGTGATCTCATCATGTTTTAAATGCAAGGTGTTTTAAACGTGGTCTTGGTTCAGCCCTTGCTGCTCCTGAAGACAACAAGCGACGCCAGTGCCTGATTCACGTATAAGCTAAACAAGCTGTAGCTTAGGGCCACACTCTCTTGGGGGCCCCCAAAAAATCAAAAAAAAAAAAAATTAAAGAAAAAAACCCCCCTGGATATACATTTCCAAAATATAAGATAAAAGATAATGTGTTGTGTAGGCTCCTATGATGTAAGTCATGGGCCCCACCAGCTAGCCTGCTCCCTAAAATATTACTGGTTTGCTCATTTCTATATATAGAGTGCCTACATTCTGCATGGGATGTGGGTGGCACTGTGGGTTAAACCACAGAGCCTAGGACTTGCCGATCAGAAGGTCGGCAGTTCGAATCCCCGCAACGGGGTGAGCTCCTGTTTCTCGGTCCCTGTTCCTGCCAACCTAGCAGTTCGAAAACACGTCAAAGTGCAAGTAGATAAATAGGTACCACTCCGGCGGGAAGGTAAACGGTGTTTCCGTGTGCTGCTCTGATTTGCCAGAAGCGGCTTAGTCATGCTGGCCACGTGACCCGGAAGCTGTACGCCAGCTCCCTCGGCCAATAAAGCGAGATGAGCGCTGCAACCCCAGAGTCGGCCACGACTGGACCTTATGGTCAGGGGTCCCTTTACCTTTACCTTACAGGAAGGCAGGCTTAGGAAACCCTCACCGTGATCAACTCCTGCCGGAAACCTATGTCTCCACTGTGGAAGGATGTGTGAAACCAGAACTGGCCTCCACAGTCACTTACGGACTCACTTTTAAAATCGTGTCCATGGAAGACAATCTTACTTGGCTACTCGCCACAGAAAGAAAGAAGAATATTTTTCCAAGCACACGCTACCCTCTTGTGGCAGATATTGTGATCTGTCCTTTGCATTAAAGGTAAAGGTAAAGGTACCCCTGCCCGTACAGGCCAGTCTTGACAGACTCTGGGGTTGTGTGCCCATCTCACTTAAGAGGCCAGGGGCCAGCGCTGTCCGGAGACACTTCCAGGTCACGTGGCCAGCGTGACATCGCTGCTCTGGCCAGAGCCAGAGCCAGAGCCAGAGCCGCACACGGAAACGCCGTTTTACCTTCCCGCTGGTAAGCGGTCCCTATTTATCTACTTGCACCCGGAGGTGCTTTCGAACTGCTAGGTTGGCAGGCGCTGGGACCGAGCAGCGGGAGCGCACCCCGCAGCAGGGATTCGAACCGCCGACCTTTCGATCGGCAAGCCCTAGGCGCTGAGGCTTTAACCCACAGCGCCACCTGCGTCCTGTCCTTTGCATTACGATTTTTGTTTAGTCGTTTACTCGTGTCCGACTCTTCGTGACCCCATGGACCAGAGCACGCGATTTTAAGAGTGTTCAATCTTATCTGGACTGTGGATGCTCCGAGATGGGGGCTAAATATGCAGACGGGTCACTGAGATACTGCAAGCAGGTAATTGACAATGAACACACCCTAGGTAGGTTAAATCCAAAATAAATGCAAAGGGTGGATTGTCATAGTGTTTTAACAATTGATTCCTCTTCACAGAGAACTCTATGAGGCAAGTAGAGATCTCCTAACAACTCTCAGCACCCTTACAGCAGCTGATATAATGCTTTAAAGTGATCTCATCATGTTTTAAATGCAAGGTGTTTTAAACGTGGTCTTGGTTCAGCCCTTGCTGCTCCTGAAGACAACAAGCGACGCCAGTGCCTGATTCACGTATAAGCTAAACAAGCTGTAGCTTAGGGCCACACTCTCTTGGGGGCCCCCAAAAAATTAAAGAAAAAAACCCCCCTGGATATACATTTCCAAAATATAAGATAAAAGATAATGTGTTGTGTAGGCTCCTATGATGTAAGTCATGGGCCCCACCAGCTAGCCTGCTCCCTAAAATATTACTGGTTTGCTCATTTCTATATATAGAGTGCCTACATTCTGCATGGGACGTGGGTGGCACTGTGGGTTAAACCACAGAGCCTAGGACTTGCCGATCAGAAGGTCGGCAGTTCGAATCCCCGCAACGGGGTGAGCTCCTGTTTCTCGGTCCCTGTTCCTGCCAACCTAGCAGTTCGAAAACACGTCAAAGTGCAAGTAGATAAATAGGTACCACTCCGGCGGGAAGGTAAACGGTGTTTCCGTGTGCTGCTCTGATTTGCCAGAAGCGGCTTAGTCATGCTGGCCACGTGACCCGGAAGCTGTACGCCAGCTCCCTCGGCCAATAAAGCGAGATGAGCGCTGCAACCCCAGAGTCGGCCACGACTGGACCTTATGGTCAGGGGTCCCTTTACCTTTACCTTACATTCTGCATGGACTGGTTGCGTGGCAACATGTGCAAATGGCTTTAGATACCCATTAGGTCCATAAATTAACATACAGTGGTACCTCGGGTTACAGACACTTCAGGTTACATATGCTTCAGGTTACAGACTCCAGTAACCCAGAAATATTACCTCTGGTTAAGAACTTTGCTTCAGGATGAGAACAGAAATTGTGTGGCAGCAGCGCGGCAGCAGCCGGAGGCCCCATTAGCTAAAATGTTACCTCAGGTTAAGAACAGTTTCAGGTTAAGAACGGACCTCCAGAATGAATGCTTTAGTTGAGATCCCTGCATTACAGGGGAATGGATTTGATGACCCTTGGTGGTCCCTTCTAACTCTTATGTATGTGACAAGAGCAGCTAGAATATTATATGCACAGAGGTTTTTAAGCAGAGGTTGGGTGGCCATCTGTCAATATTATATGCACATGTAATGGGGTTTGGGGTTGCTTGTGGGTAAGGCGCAAACTGCTCCAAGCTGAGTAGTTTGGTTAAAACTTTCCCCTGGCTGGACAGTCAGTACTCCGTGACTGTCTCAATCACTGGCAGAATCCGTCAGTGGGCGTTTCCTGAATTTCCTCCAACATAAAAGTTCCTTGACACCAAGTCGCCGCCTAGCTTCCCTGCGCGGAAGCTTTCTGCGCAGAGTGGGCGTCCCAAGGGGAGGTCCTGTGCTCTCCCCGCTGGTCTCGCTGGAACAGTCCCGGAGCCTTTCCTCCGAAGCTCCCTCAGCCTCCCCTTTCTCCCTGGCGTCACGTCTATTTCCTTCCCCAGCAGAAGCTCTCCCTCTCTCCTTGCTGGTTCCCTCTCCAGCGTCATCGGGGAGCCTTACCACCACCCTTGGCTCCGATGGCAGTTCCCTGACAGCACAGAAATAGAAAGAAGAACAAGTTCCAACAAAGGAAGAGTGGCTCTTGAAAGTAACGGACTACGCAGAAACGGCAAAACTGACAGTGAAATTAAGAGATTAAAACGATGAACTTTTTATAGATGAATGGAGGTCTTTCGTGGAATATTTTAAAAAATACTATAGTCAAATGAAATCACGGGCAGGGGATTCAAGATAAAAGCAGCGGGGGGGGGGGGGGGGTAGATGATAGAATAATTGCACCAGAGAAACTTTTTGTAATATAGATGTAAAGCAGCAGAAAAGGTTTGAGGAAAAACACTGCAGAGGTGGAAAGTAAAATTATGAAACAATGCAACTACCGTATTTGATGTGAAGATTATTGTAAAAATGTTGGGGGGGGGAATAAAAAATTACACTACAAAGAAAAGAAACAGGATGAAATTCAAGTTTGATGGGAAGCACAGTCCTGGGGCCAGTCTGACATGAGGCAGCCCAGCTACCCAATTGCGGAGGCAATTTTTAGGGATGTGAAGGACAGACCACCTGGGTGGAGGGCTATGCAACAGGAGACACTGTGTATGTGCATCTTAGCCTAAGGTTACCAGATTTTTTTTTCAAAGAATCCAGGGACACTTTCTTTTTTGAAAAGAAAAAGTTATTAAAAAAAGTTATTTTATTTTTTAAAAAATTAATAAGTACTCTATTATCTTCTCTTCTGTGGTCTCCTTTGTCGCGTGGCCTTCTTTGAGTCGCCATGTAGTAGGCTCGGGTCAGGCCTGGGCTTGGCCATGTATCCTTGCCATCCCACTGCTCTCTTACCTCTCCTCCTCAGCGATGGTGGCGGCAGCGGCGCGGAAAATTCGGAGCTCCCCTCTTTTTTTCTCCTTCCTCTTTCTCTCTCTTCCTTCTCCTTCTCCTCTCCTCCTTCTCCCTGCATCGGCTCCGGGGTTTTCCCGGCCCTGGAGCGCCCCTGGGCAGTCGGCTGAGTGGCTGGGCGCTCTTGCTCCCGGCTCAATTTGGGTCACTGGGGGGGGGGTGTCAGCGGTTCCCCCAGTTGATGCGGCGGGCGTCCCCGGTTCCCCCTCGGCAGTGGTGGCAGCAGCGGCAGTCTCAGCAGCCCGGAGCCAGCCTGGTAGCACAGTTGGCTCTGGTTGGTTTCAGGAGCTGCTCGCTGCCGTGGCACCCGCCATTTTGCCTCGCCGGAAGTCCCCGTATGATGTGTCTTGTGCCGTTGAACCAATCACGCAACATTCATTCCCTACTAATAAATCTACAACATTTAAAATATAAATCCAGGGGCATTAAATGAAATCTGGGGACATTCCGGGGACAGATTTTGTCTGGGGACAGATTTGTAAATCCGGGGACTGTCCCCAGGAAACGGGGACATCTGGTAACCATATCTTAGCCTTTGGGCACCTTTTGGCTCCTTGCTCTGCTAGAATTCCTCTTTTGGAGCGCCCAGGCATTATCAGTGAGAAAGCTCCTGATAGCATAATTTGTGGGACAGATTTAAGCTGGTGTAATTGTGTTCCTTTCCCCACTGAATCCTGGGAACTGAAGATTCAAGCCACATGCAGTAGAGAACTGTTAGCACTCTCACTAAAATACAGTTCCTGAGTTTCCTGTAGGAAGCCGTGAAGGGTAAACTGGTACCTGCTTGCGTATGCCCTCAGATTACCCTTTGTTAGCAAGATACTTTGGGCTGGCTCATTCAACGATCAAATGTGCTAGCAATTGACAAAAAACGAGCCAACAGGGGGCAGCCTTTCCTAGGAGGATCTCCTCCAGTTTGTCATGCAAATTTTATTTTGGGGAGCCATGCCCAGTGGCTGAATACCCGCCTTGGATTCTTGGTTTGGTGTTTAATGCCGTCAGATAACGACGGGTGAATTTCACAGGCCATAGTGCTGGCTCTGCTTCACAGTGAGTAAACTGAGGCATGGATGCAAAGAGAGGAGATCACTTGACCGCTGAGAAAATCAGAGGAGAGAGAACAAAATGAAGTGTTTGAGTGGTGCTATTCACAGAAATCCTTTCTCCCCCTCCACCGCCTACCCACGTGAGTGAGCAGAAAGGCCTCACTGTGGGATGGCATGGTTTGAATTAGCCGTCTGCCGAGGGGACATCTAATCCAATATTGCAGTGATTCATAGCAGATTGTATTCCTTGGGCAGGGCTTCTGTGGAAGCCACAGATCTGCACAAACAAGGACCATGGGGAGTGGCCAGCCCAGCCCAACCCAACCCATCCTCGGCACGCAGAGGAGCAACAGATCGTGGACTTTTCCAAAGCCTTTGTAGCTTAGATCTTGCGAGCTGACAAAGTTTTATTAATGAAGGCAAGCAAGTGTTGATGGAAATGAATGGGCGCAGTCTGGGGCCACATGCTGGCATAAATACACCATCAGCAGCTACTCAGAAGTATCAAAACACTGTTATTTTTTGTATTCGGTTCTCAGAACGGAGGCAAGGAAAGTGTTGAATCACTAAAATGTCCTGGAGTTCAGGTCTATGTAGATGGAAGCCTCACTCCTTTAGGGTTGCCATACACCCGGAATTTCCTGGACATATCCGGAATACTGCAGTTGGCAGCAGTCTGCGGGCGGCAATTGGCAAAAAAAAAAAAAAAAAGTCCAGGAAAATCCAGATGTATGACAACCCATCGTGTTGGCAGTGTCGTTTCTGCAAAACTGAAAAAAGGCAAAGTTCAACAACTTTTCAGTACTTAAAATATGGCAACTCTAAACTCCTTGATGTGCAGGGCAGAATGCAGTTGACCAATGCTGAGGGCGATACACTCTGTACATGTTCATTGGTCCTCTTTTCTATTAGTTCAGATCTGTTTCTTTCTGAGAATGGGCATTGTGTTATCGGCTGCTAAATGAGCACAGCTAAAGGAGGAGTGGGACTACAATACCAACAATGCCTGCCCCCCAAAAAAATTTTTTAATGGTCAACTAGGCAGAGAATACTTTTATTTTATATATCTTTATTATTTGTAAATGGAACCTTTGTATGAGTTACATACTTCATTGTCCCTTTGGAGCTGTGCTGCATTTCTGCACTTTTGTCTTTCCAGGCTGTGATGCTTCATGGCTTACAGTTTTGAGTCTTTGTTTTCTTTCCTTTTGCTATGTTTGCACTTGTTGTTTTGCTTTGTTCACAGTAAATAAATTAAAAGCAAGCAAGTATCCTATTTGGGCCATTGATGTTGCTGGGACAGGGTGCCAGCTAATGTGGGCACCTTCAAAAATGACTGTGATATCAAATAAAAACAACTAGTTTCAACACAATATAGATATGCGCTCATATACATAAAGGTTGGGAATGAACAAATTTAAGGGGAAGGTAGAAACTGAAACCCTAACTGCAGATACTTAAGGAGAGCATTGCTTACCCAGAACAGCCCATGTTGCATACATTCAGACACAGAAGACAACGAGAACATTGGCGACACCAATATTATGCGTCCACATTCCCAGCACATGAATCTCTGTAGTCCGGGGGCCCACATCAATGAGGCCACGAAGACACCGTTTGGTTTCTTGGCCTCTGAGTAGTACAGTAAGCTCTCACCTGGATCCTTTCCTGTGCCCAAACTTACAGGATGTGGTGTGTGGCAGCCGCCAGAGACACTTTTAACCAACTCCATCTGGAGAGAACACTGTGACTCTTTCTATCTGGCTTAGACCTACCACCCATTATTCATGCCTTTGAAATGGCAGGGTACATAAGATGCTCAGATGTGCCCTTGAAGTGAGTCCTGAAGCCACGGCTTATATAGACCACAAGGGACTGAAGCCAAGCTCCTCATTCTGCCTGGATTCCAGAGAGTGCGCTGGCTGGCTCTGGGAGAGCTTTTTGCTGTAACTCAAGGAGCCAGCTATGACCTTAGAGTGCATACACATCTGCTTGATTCCTCAGATATAGATGGAGTTCACATGAGGCTTGGAGTTTGTTTATCGGTTCATGTATTTTTTCAGGTAATATCCCATCCCATCAATTGCATGGATTCCAGGACAGGCTACGTCTTAACATACGTACTATAAAAAGTGTAGAATGGAATTTTAAATAACCAAATCATAAGATACAGTCAAACCTCGGTTGTCGAACGTAATCCATTCCGGAAGCCTGTTTGGCTTCCGAAATGTTCGACAACCAAGGTGCGGCTTCCGATTGGTTGCAGTAGCTTCCTGCACTCGGTGGAAACCGCATCTGATGTTCGGCTTCCGAAAAACATTCGAAAACTGGAGCATTTACTTCTGGGTTTTTGGTGTTCGGGAGCTGAAAAGTTCCAAAACGGAGGCGTTAAGGATCTGAGGTTTGGTTGTACAACAAATAAGAAAGAATACAATAATTACAGCAGACCATTGTTAGCACCCAGTGGGGCTGTGGTAGATTTACTGAGAGTTCCCATCCTTAAAAAAAATAAAAATAAAACCTGGGTGAAAAGATGTGCTTTAAGGTACAGTGGGCAGGGCCATCAGTCAGTGTTCCACTTTGAGGTTGGTTACAAGAAAATACATTCCTCTGAAAAGTTCATGTTGTGGTACAGTCTGGGGCCTGGGGAAAGGACTTGGCAGGGTCCTCCATACAAGGTGTTTTCCCTGGTATAGACACAGTTTGTTGACACACTTTTTAAGAGGCACCTACATGCTGTCATGTGTGCAGGGACAGATTTAGATTTGATGAAGCCCTAAGCTACTGAAGGTAATGGGGCCCTTTATATGTCCAGCTGTCCTTTGTCAACAACAGATTGTCACCCCCACCTCAGAAGGAGGATGGGGAATCCCCAACATAGAAGCATATTACATTGCCAACCAAATACGTCATATAATCCCATACATACTAGAAGATGAGACAAAACAATGGGTACACCTAGAGAGGGACACAATTGAAAATACCTGCACCACAACATACCCACTCCTCCCAAACAAACTAAAGAAAATTCCCACAACACTTAACAGGTACACACAGACCATGCTCAAAGCATGGAAAACACAAATAGGCAAACTATCCCCAACCCCATCCCCACTAATCCCCCTGGCGTACCACCCATTATTCCACCATGCAGCACAAAACCTCCAGATAAAAACCTGGCGAACCAAAGGCTTATATCGCCTAATAGACTTTTATAAAAATAACAAACCCTTGTCAACACAAGAAATACAAGACAAACTAGAAGACACCCAAATGCCCTGGTTAACACAACACCAACTACATGCCCTCTTAAACAACCCAACAGTAAAATCAGCAGCAACTAGGCCCCTGACAACCTTTGAAAACTTCCTCCTAACTACAAAGGGAAATGGTAAAGGGACGGTATCCGCAATATACAAAATACTACTCCAAAATCCCGCAAATCCCCTAGACGCAATCAAAAAACAATGGGAGAATGACATAGGCTATGAGATTAACCCCACTCAATGGACCAGAATGTGGTCTAAACCCCCCTTTAAATCCATATCAACGAAAAGAAAAGAACTCACACTGAAACTCACCTACAGGTGGTATCTAACACCAAGGAAACTAGCGCTAATACACCCAGGAACCTCACCAAAATGCTGGAGAGGGTGCACCTCCACAGGCACATACCTTCACATGTGGTGGGAGTGTCCCAAAATCCAACTATTCTGGACAACAGCCATACAAGAAATATGTAAAATAACTAAGCAAATATTAGACTTCACCCCAGAATTGGCCCTACTAAACATCTTCCAAGACAACAATGCCCATTTACACCACAAAGAACTCATAACCCACCTACTTTCAGCAGCCAGAAACACCATAACCAGACACTGGAGAGACCTGTCAGGAGTAAGCATGGACCAATGGTACCAAATAGTATGGGAAACAGCCCTACTAGAAAAATTAACTAATAAACTGAAACTGACACAGGGACAAACAGAAGAAGACACCTTCACCCCGGTATGGCTCCCCTTTATCACATACACAGCCCAACAGGACAATGACAATAATCCACCAACAGCATACAAATCAATATGGCTAACCTGATCCAAAACACCCACCCACCTCACTCACACACGAAAACAAAGATCACCACAGCCAATCACAAACAAACAATCACATCCTAGGCCAACCCCAACCTCTCTCACCACCAAAGGAACACAAGTGAACAACACAAGCACGCTGACACCAAACTACATACATTAAGCATAATAGAAACACCGCTACCCGACCCCACCCCCATCCATCTCCCCTCCCTCCACCCCCCTTTCTTTCTTTCTTTTTCTTTTTTCTTCTCCCCCTAATGCCTCAACAAATGAAATGGATTTGTAAAAATGTTACATGGGGGGGAAAAAAATACGAGGCATTACACTTACACTGTAAAACAAGAAAACCCTTAATAAAAATAAATATTAAAAAAACAACAACAACAGATTGTCACTGTTTTTTGTGTTGAATATATGCTATATGGTAACTTATGGAGCTAGGGACGCGGGTGACGCTGTGGGTTAAACCTCAGAGCCTAGGACTTGCTGATCAGAAGGTTGGCGGTTCGAATCCCCGCGAAAGGGTGAGCTCCCGTTGCTCGGTCCCTGCTCCTGCCAACCTAGCAGTTCGAAAGCACGTCAAAGTGCAAGTAGATAAATAGGTACCGCTCTGGCGGGAAGGTAAACGGCATTTCCGTGCGCTGCTCTGGTTCGCTAGAAGCGGCTTGGTCATGCTGACCACATGACCCGGAAGCTGTACGCCGGCTCCCTCGGCCTTTAAAGCGAGATGAGTGTCGCAACCCCAGAGTCAGCCACGACAGGACTTAACGGTCAGGGGTCCCTTTACCTTTACCTTTACCTTACATACGGTCAGTATGGTGTAGTGGTTAGAGACTTGGACTAGGACCTGGGAGACCAGGGTTCAAATCCCCACTCAGTCACAAAGTCTACAGAGTCACCTTGGGCCACAACCCTGGGAGTTGCGAAGGGTGAGGTGATAATTCCCTTCAAATAAAGAAACACCTCTTTCCATGGGGTTTCCGTGGGGTTCTTGTGGGTTGTTCGGATTCCTGAAATGTTAGAGCACGGATTGGTGCTTCCCCCTGTGCTACTTCCCCTCCCCTCATCGCACAATTTGGCACTCTAAGGTGCTGTGGTCCAAAGCACTGAGCCTCTTGGGCTTCCCAATCAGAAGGTCGGTGGTTTGAATCCCTGCAACGGGGTGAGCTCCTGTTGCTCAGTCCCAGCTCCTGCCAACCTAGCAGTTCGAAAGCACACCAAAAAGTGCAAGTAGATAAATAGGTACCGCTCCGGCGGGAAGGTAAACGGTGTTTCCATGCGCTGCTCTGGTTCCGGTGTTCTGTTGCGCCAGAAGCGACTTAGTCCTGCTACCCGCATGACCTGGAAAAACTGTCTGCAGACAAACGCTGGCTCCCTCGGCCTGTAAAGCGAGATGACTGGACTTAACTGTCAGGGGTCCTTTACCTTTACCTTTTTAAGGAATATATATCAAATTTGCTGGATAGGGTTCCCAGACTGGTGGTGACCCGACAAAAGAAGCACATCTATGTGTCAAAGGAAGTGCTGGGCCAGGCACTTGTTTGTTCATAAACATATTTCGTGAAAAACGAAAGCTGAAGAGGTGTTTAGATGTCCTGTTATGGCTGTGTTCCCCCTTCAAGTATGTGAGTTCCTATTAATTACGAAAGAAATAGGTGAGGGGGGCGGGCAGAGGAAAGGGCTCACATTTCTAAGAGGCCTGTTTGCATGAGAGCACTAGCTCAGAAGCACTATTCCCAGGGCGGGCTTTCTTGTAGGAACAAGCCCTTTCACAATATCCGCAGGCTTGGAATCAACTCTCTCACCATGCCACCATGCTTCTCAGACCTCAGGTGACTTGGTGGAGGGCAGGGAGAGCGGGAGAGCTTGGAGTGGGGCGGGAATTTCTTCTCTCCACACATGGTGCCACTTTGTAAAAGAATCTCATGATTCTTTAAAAAAAGAAAACCACTTGCCAGCTGCTGCTGTTTGGATGAGGAGGGGAAACCCATGTTTTTACAAAGCAGGACCCACTATTCCTCCCTCTCAAAGACCCATAGCTTGAGCCTGACGTCCCCCACTGCCTTTGTTCACATTGGACTTACAGCACACAGCTATGCACCACCAGCTAAACATACCTAACTCCCTCAACTGTTCCTCATAAGGCTTGGTTTCCAGACCCTGGATCATTTGATGAAAACAATGTTGTGTGGATGCTGTACAAAACATGCCTCAGCACACGAAACACCCTGGTGGGACCCCCCCCCCCCCATTATCATAATCATCATCATCATCATTAATTGAATTTATAGGCCACCCTATACCCACAGGTCTCAGGGCGATTCACAGGGCTTTTTAGTGAGAAAGGAATGTCTGCTCTTCATTGCGAAGGCACAGCATAATTGAGAAGTTGCCGTGCTCTGTTCGTAAACTGTTCCAATGGTTAATTCTTCTCCTGGCACTGCTAGCTGTTTCTTATTATTACTATTTATTTAAAAATATGAGTCAGACTCTCAAAACGGCTCTTTCGAAGTTGGCTTCAAATCCACGATCCCTTCTGCCCGAATCCATGTGCGGCTGTGTTTTCTGAGAGTTTTGAGTTTGAACCACAAGAACTTGACATTGGCATGATAGAAGCTGAGAATATCCTGAGACAATGGGTGACACGTACCACAAATGTACAAACTTCATTGCTGCTTCCATGACTGCTTTGACAGGATTTGAGTGATTCTGGCTTCTGTGATTAAAAGCTGAGTTCCCAGTTTATTTGCCAGGGATATACATTATGGATATACACTATGGATTCAAAACCAACATGTCATGCTTGGGTGCATGTGTGCATGAGGCTGCTTTCAGAATGTTCCTATTTTCTGGTGGGATCCAGTCACTAAGGCTGTGTACACATTACTGGTTTAAAATGCAGGAAGGCCATTTTGTTTTGCTGCGTTTCAAATTGCATTTCCCTGGGGCTGTCAACAGCAGTATTTCTGGATGTATTTCCAAGTCACCTGTTCTTTGTCCACACCTCTCTTCATATGGCTTATGACGTATACTTTAAAAATGGCAAACTAAATTAACTTTTTTTCCCCATTAGGTAAAAACTCAGCCAGAAAACCATAATTAGACCCAGGAGGAAAGGAGGGCTTGGAATGCCCTATCTTGGGCTACACTACACAGGATTGGATTGGATTGATCTTTATTACGGCCATTGGCCCGTTACACGCCAGTTTCCCTTACCAACATATTATACTTAAACCTCCAAATTTAAAATCACCTAAACTTACAAAAGACAAACAGGAACCGAAGCAAAACAAAAACAAGGACGACCATCATACATTATAATAAATTTGTAACCTATACATCACCCTCTGCTCATAAATTAATCAAGGATATCAATGGTGATATCGCCTAAAACATAGATCGTGGTGTGGCATCTCTCTTACTTCGGAAGGGGGCTTCCAGCAACCTTTAGCCTTCCTTGGCGCATCTGCAGTGTGGTGCGGTGGTTAGAGTGCCTGACTAGGAAGAACTGAGAGAGACCAGGGTTCAATCCCTACTCAGCCATTATTATACCTTTGAAAGTTTTTCCCCAAAGGATATCTTAATTGTCCGCTACTTCTTGAAGTGGCATTTCTTATTAAGGGATCGGATTTCCGCGCTGCGGCCTCTACTGTTATTTCATTGTAACTAATTCTAATTCGTCTATCACAATAAATAAATAAATAAATAGATAGATAGATAGATAGATAGATAGATAGATAGATAGATAGAATAAGTTCCCTTTTTGCCTTAGCCAATTTAATTTAATTCTCGAAGGATACAGCGTCTTTTCCTCTCTTTCTTAGTTAATTGGCATTAATTAATAGTGGGACGCAGGTGGCGCTTGGGTTAAAGCCTCAGCGCCTAGGGCTTGCCGATCGAAAGGTCGGCGGTTCGAATCCCTGCAGCGGGGTGCGCTCCCGCTGCTCGGTCCCAGCGCCTGCCAACCTAGCAGTTCAAAAGCACCTCCGGGTGCAAGTAGATAAATAGGGACCGCTTACCAGCGGGAAGGTAAACGGCGTTTCCGTGTGCGGCTCTGGCTCTGGCCAGAGCAGCGATGTCACGCTGGCCACGTGACCCGGAAGTGTCTCCGGACAGCGCTGGCCCCTGGCCTCTTAAGTGAGATGGGCGCACAACCCCAGAGTCTGTCAAGACTGGCCCGTACGGGCAGGGGTACCTTTACCTTTACCTTTAATAGTAGTAGTAATAATAATAATAATAATAATTAATAATAAAAATAAATAATTAAATAAATAATTTAAAAATAATTAATTTTAAAAAAAACATACAAATTGTAACAACTTTAATAATAAATAAATAGAAACAACAACAACAACAACAATAATAATAATAATAGTAATAATAATAATAATAATAATAATAATAATAATTTTTTTTTTTTTAAATCCCACTTTACGAGTGATTGACAGCATGGCGAACAGGGGTAATCCCCGATTGCCACAATTGGGTGGCGCACTTATGCCGGTTGATTAAGGCTTCATATCCAAACCTTACAATTATATGGTCATCTTTGCTGGAGAGGCGCTGCTGGCGGGATGCCACTAATCCCGTGGCGGTGGGTAGAGCCAGAAGACTCTTGGAACGCTCGGTGGCGCGGAGAGTGGCTGCAATTGGTGGGCGTATCATTGAGCACCCAGGCATCCAATTCAGCAAGGAAACACTCTACCGCAGGGATGGCGTGCATCTTTCCGATGCTGGTAATGACATTTGGCTGGCTGACATTTTTCAGGGGATCAGGGATTGGTTACAGGTCTGAGGGTATTGGCGGCGAGCCTGGCTCGTGTGGCGGTTAGGCATTGGCGGGGTATTGTTATGCAAATGATGTTGGGGGGGAGGAACGCCATCACCTCCCCGAGGTCTTGAAGGGTAGTTTGTTAAAGGACTCTGGGGGGCGTCGCCTCGTCCGAAACCTACGGAGGCTAGGGCCTAAAGCGCGCCCCCGAGCGGCCACCCCTCGGGGAGCGCCTACGGATGTGCATCTCGGGGACTCCCCCTGGCGGTGTTAATCCCTTCCCGGTTAGACCGGATAGTCTGTTAGGGGCCAATGCCTAAAGCCAATACCGCTCTTACCTGTAATCAATAAAGTTGTGGCCATTTACGCCCATTAACCTCAAAGTCTGTGTACAGTGTCTTTATTTCTCCAACTGTGGGTGGGGGCGGGAATTGCCACGCAACAATGGAAGGAAGCTTCCAATGTACCAATTAAGGCTTGGCTTAACAACACAGTATCTGAAACGTAGCTCTACCAGAAGGCCTCACACATCATCGATGGGCAATTGAAGGCATTTCCCCAAAAGATATGTTTGACACAGATTGATTTCCTTTTTTTTTACTTTTATTAATGAAAAACAAAACATTTAATGCCGCCGTCACCACCACAAAAATGCTTGTGGATAAGATATCTTGACTGAAATTAAATGAGCCAGTGTGGCAATGAGGTATGGATTGAAAACATTTAATGAGCCAACATGATTGTAATGTATAATTAATGCTTATTATAGTCCTTTTATAACGCTGCAGCAGTAGATAAAGTTATTTTATAATCTTAAATTTTATTTGAAGTTGTTTATTGTGACTTGTTTAAAAACCAATAAAAATGGTTGGCTGGTTTTTTAAAAAAGGAAGAGTCATAACAGATGAGTGTAAGTTTGAGTGGCACTTCAGCGTGTGTGTGCTTGAGCACCATCCATCACTGGCTGTTTCGCCAATGAATGCACAGCCTTCCCAACAGAGCCAAAGAGCCTGAAAAGACCACAAACAAATAAAGTAGAGGTTTAACAGTATTAACTCATACAACACGATTTCCAGGCACGGACAGACTCCTGAATACAAATGATATCATGGCATGAGAACGACTGATAACACCTCTCTGGGGTGGGATGATGAAAATTCCAAGCAGCTCTGCCATCCATTCATTTAGAAAGGGGGAAATTCCAGAATGAAATACCTGTGTGAATGCCTTTACTGAAATGCACAGAAGCGGTGTGAGTGTCCCATTCCTACAAATGCGGAGAGCTGTTGGGCTTGGCGTTGTGGGGACCTGCAAGAGAGGTAGATGGGGAACTGTCCGCCTGGGAGGGGAACCTTTCACTGCAGCCGGGGTCTTGGACATGCAAAAGCAGCAGGGAGCTGTCTTTAAAGTAAGCAAGGAGCTGGGAAGGGGAGACGTTGCACAGGCAACAGCTGAAGGTCCTTATAGCAGCTCTGATGCATCAGGAGAGGCCCTGATCCCAGAAGCATTTAGATCAGGTCTTGTCCTCAGGAGTGGAGCCTGATGAAGGGAGACCTCAAAATCCCTGGCAAGCACACGAATGGTGGCTTCTGTCTGTGTTTGTTTCCATCTTTGTTCCTGGGGCTGAGGAAGCAACCAAACAGAGGATCCTGTGGCCTAGGGGAAGTCTCTGGAATGTGGCAAGGCTTTCCTGCTTCTGAGTTCCTGCCTTCAGTGGGGCCCAAGGTTGCTCTGAGCAGTTGCCCCACAGTTGCCATTAGAACAGGCAACTCCTCCTGCACCTGGCTTCCCTGGTGGTGGCTCCCCTACCTTTTCTGAAGCAGTCATATGATGTGACCATGAAAGCTGTCTGTCTCCCACTCTTCCATGCTTAATGGCAGCCGAGAACCTGCCATTTGAGGTGAGAGCCTCACCTCTCATAAAAGGGCCCCCTCTGAGCCTCTCCAGCTGGACCTTGCAACCCATGAACACCCAATAAAGACTTTGAACCACAGAGCCTAGGACTTGCCAATCAGAAGGTCGGCGGTTCGAATCCCCACGATGGGGTGAGCTCCCGTTGCTTGGTCTCTGTTCCTGCCAACCTAGCAGTTCGAAAGCACACCAAAGTGCAAGTAGATAAATAGGTACTGCTCCAGCGGGAAGGTAAACGGCGTTTCTGTGCGCTGCTCTGGTTTGCCAGAAGCGGCTGAGTCATGCTGGCCACATGACCCAGAAGCTGTACGCCGGCTCCCTCGACCAATAAAGTGAGATGAGCGTTGCAACCCCAGAGTCGGCCACGACTGGACCTAATGGTCAGGGGTCCCTTTACCTTTAGTATTGTAAAGAAGAGTACCGCCCACCTTGGATGTGGACACATAAAGCATTTTTTAAAATGCCGGCTCATCCCAAGCTTGGCAGCAGCAGCATTGGTGGGGGAAACAGAGGCACCCTGGGATCAAATCAGAAGCCAGGGCAGCCTTCATAATTATGGGGATGACCCTGAAAAATGGGGACACTTGGAAGGTATGCTGGAGTAGCAGCCCCTCCTTGAAAAACAGCCAAAATGGTTAGCCCCATTTCTCCACTCCTGAAAAATGTGGCAAAATTTTGGCTCAGCTAGAGTAGAACACACATCCACTTTTTCCCTGCCAAAGGATTTGCGTTTGGGGCAAAGGAAGTGCCTTCAAACCATGTTTCTGCCTCACTTCAGAATTCCTGCCTGCCTTCAGTCTTGGATGTTTTCGTCCCTGAAGTGGTAAAAGAGTCAGAATGCCACCCGATGGCTCATAAACAGGGTTCTTCTTTTTTGAATGAGACATGGAGACAGAAGCTGGAGATGGGGAAACAGGGCTGGCCTTAACAGGCCAGGCCAGACCTGGGTGGGGTTTCAGGAGCAAGCAAGGCAGCCTTCATGGTAGACTGCTGCGTCCTCTCAGAGCAAACAGATCACATGAATTCAGGGGCTCCTGAGGTGAACATAAGGCTCAGTCAAAAACTGTAGCGTTCCTGGAGAGTGTGTGTGAGAGAGATTGAGAACAGGCAGTATGCTCACAAAAGCCCAGAGGAGGAAAACCATGGAATTGTTTGTTCTTGTTGTACCAATGAGTCATTCATTGTGAGCTGAGCGGGAGAAATTCATTTTGAGGAGGGATTTGCATTGGGTTTAAAGTTCACAGCTGTGTACCACCAGCTAAGAACTTGCAACAGGCCACCGCCCTGAGCTGTGTGGGCTGAGATAGGGGCAAGTTGCGCATGGAGGTGGTAGAAGACTGCGCTTGCGATAGCGAAGGGAGGAGCTTCTCCTGGTACTCGGCATCGCCTACATCATTCCAGGGTAAGACCTGACTTACCTGGTGCTTATATGAATAAGGTAAAAGGTAAAGGACCCCTGGACAGTTAAGTCCAGTCAAAGGCGACTATGGGGTTGTGGCACCTATCTCGCTTTCAGGCCGAGGGAGCTGGTGTTTGTCCACAGACAGCTTTCTGGGTCATGTGGCCAGCAAGACTAAACTGCTACTGGCGCACAGAGGACCATGACGGAAAGCAGAGTGCACAGAAACACTGTTTATTTTCCTGCCGCAGCAGTACCTATTTATCTACTTGAACTGGTGTGCTTTCGAACTGCTAGGTTAGCAGGAGCTGGAATAGAGCAACGGGAGCTCACCCCGTTGTGGGGATTCAAACCGCTAACCTTCCGATCAGCAAGCCCAAGAGTCTCAGTGATTTAGACCACAGCACCACCTGTGTTCCTGGGCCAGTACAAGGGTACTTTGAATGGAACCTGTGGGCTGCATAATGCCGTGTCAGGTATGGGGAGAGTGAGGCCTCATGCTGGGAGACCACTAACTAGGCTTTGAGAAGGAAGAGGAAGGACTCTAGGAGCCCTCACACCTCCTTCCCAAAGCCCATCACCTTATCCAGTTTTGGGAAGGCAATGCAAGGGCCGGCTGGGCAGTCAAATGTGGCTGAGGGCCACCCAAAAATACTGCCCTCTTTATTAGTCTGTGGGTGTCAGCCCTATCTGCTGGGCTCATTATGGTTGTCTAAGCCTGCATTTTAATCAGCTTTTTATAATGAATTGCTCTTTGAATGTACACAGCCCTTAAGTATTTCTATATGGCAGGTTAAAAATATAATTCAGGAAACTAAGTCTCACAGCAGCATGGCTTCCTCCACCAGGGAGGGTTCTCCAAGGAGCAAACCCATATAGATGAGTAGAATGAGGTTATGCCTAATACACATTCCCTGAACTTTAGTCTGGCCAAGGCAATCAGCTGCAAAAGTCATTATGACACTTGGTACGGTTGCCTACTTCGAAGCGCAAAAATAAATTCTCTCCCTGAGGTGCCTCCTTCACAACCCAGCACAGACAGCACAATGGTCACCTTTGACAGGAAAATGACTTTGTTACTCAAATGGTGCTTCGGTTTTCCACCTCATGGTGCCAAACAGAACTTAATTTAGCACAGAAAGTTCAGATGGGCCACTGAAAAACCACTGCTGCAGTCCAGGTTATTTATAGCCTCCTCTCCTCCTAACCCAGCCATAACCTCCAGACTTTCCCCTGCCATTCCCCTCTCCCAGTTTGCCTCTTTCTGTCAGCTGCACCAGCTTCCAAGGTGCAGGTTGCGCACAGGCTGAGAGCACTGGTTGGATCCTTGCTTCCTTCCAAGGACACACTTTGCTGGCGGCTGTGTCTGTCTCCTGTTGTTTTCATCCCCTGAAGGCTCCCCCAGAGATGCTTTTTATTGTGCCTTCATGATGATTTGTGTTCATGAAGATACTGAGATGTTTATTTGTGGTCCTGCTCAGGGCTGTCTTAAGCATATGTGGTGCTGAGGTGCAAAAATCCATCCAGCACCCCCCCCCCAAGTTGCCCAGACCCAGGCATGCAGGAGGGCAGAGCTGCCCTCCCGCCTCAGCGTCTCGCTGGCTCGGTTGCCCCTGAACTCACGGTGCAGAGCCGCCCGCAGCAGAAGAGCCCGCTGTGGCACTCCGACTGAAGGGCGGGCTCTTCCCCAGACTCAACTCTCAGGCCCCAGACACTCGGCCTGGTGTCCCTGAGAGCCTGGCGCCCGGGTACCCCACACCCCTAGCACCTGTGGGTAAGACGGCCCTGGCCCTGCTTTCAATACTGTTTGCATCCTGATTGTCGCCTTCCAAAGTAACTACTCTATTCTGAACTTTAAAACAGACAGCGTAATGCTGCTGGTCAACAAAAGAGGTTTAAAGATTCTCACAAGGCAAATCTGTAAAAATGTAGTATAAACACTGACAATTGGGAGACACTGGCCTGTGAGCGCTCCAATTGGAGAACAGCCTTTACTTTGAAGACGCTCAAACTCAGGACAAACGGGAGAAATGTTCTAAGAGGAAGGCATGTTTGACAAACCCTCACCGTAATCAACTCCCTCCCGGAAACCTATGTCCCCACTGTGGAAGGACGTGTGGATTCAGAACTGGCCTCCACAGTCACTTATGGACTCATTGTTAAGATTGTGTTCATGGAAGACAATCTTACTCGGCTACAGTGATTGCCAAAGAAGAAAGAAAAAGAAGAGATTTGTGTTCATGAAGATACTGTTTATTTGTGGTCCTGCTTTCAATATTGTTTGCATCTGCAAAGGTTTCAGGGCAAACATGATGCTTCCTTTCCCATAGCTTCTTGCTGAAATCCTGTAACATTTCATACCTGTCAGGGCTTCAGGAGCAGAGGCACAGGGAGGAGAGGAGATGAAGAGCGAGGGGGAGGGGGAGGAATCCGAGGGGAGCGTAGGAGAAGAGGACAGTGGACCAAGGGATTCCACGAGCCTCTCCAGCGAATCGGAAGATTCACAGAAGGGGGCGCCAGTGGCCAGGGGTAGGGGGTTCCCAAGGGGAACGTCCCAGGAGCAAGGGGGGAGCAGAGACTCCCAGAGCAGTAGTTGGAAATCAGGACCAGCTTCCCCACCAGAGCAGAGTGGGGGGGAAGAGTCCCAAGGATCGGGGCCAGTGCATTCCCCACCAGGGAGAGAAGATAAGGCAGGGCTGACCACACCTCCATCGGGGAGTCAGACAACGGAGGAGAGGTCAGATCCGGCCAGTATTCCGGAAGAGGGAAGCAGTGACAGAAGCAGTGTAATGGTCAGGAGGAAGGTCACTGGGTTGGCGCGAGAGGCAAGTTCAAATGTACAGGAGCGCGGGACAGCAGAGAGTGAGGATTGGGAACCGGGTCCTAAAGCCCGCCGGAGGGAGGGGGAGGAGCTAAGCGACTCAGCGTCGGAAGAGTCCAGAAAGGGCAATGCCCCAGCGGGCAGGAGGACCCAGAGGAGGAGAGAGCAGCGTAAAAGGTGGAGCAGAGCTAGGATCTTAAACTGGTGTCATAGGGGAGGAGACTCAGACGGTACTTCGCCGGTCTAGGCTTTAAGACGTAGAGCTGCGCGCTACGGCTTTGAAATGGAAACTGAACCTCAATAAAGACTTTTGTACATAACTACAGCCTAGCGTTGGTCCTCTGTGAGCTGGGACCTAGAGGCAGCTCTGACAATACCAGAAATGTTCCACTTTCTTTTTTGTACCAATAGAGTTGCATATAGCGCAAGGGTGCCCCTCCAGTGTGGTGTAGTGGTTAAGAGCGGTAGTCTCGTAATCTGGGAAACCGGGTTCGTGTCTCCGCTCCTCCACATGCAGCTGCTGGGTGACCTGGGGCCAGTCACACTTCTCTGAAGTCTCTCAGCCCCCCTCACCTCACAGAGTGTTTGTTGTGGGGGAGGAAGGGAAAGGAGAATGTTAGCTGCTTTGAGACTCCTTAGGGTAGTGATAAAGCAGGATATCAAATCCAAACTCCTCCTCCTCTTCCAGATGGCAATAATACAATAACATCGGGGAGGCAGGGCACAAACAGAATTATGCGTAGTAGAAATTTCTAGTAGAAATACACCACTAATGCACTACAATCGTGGCAATGACAAGTTGCAAAATACCCCTGGGAGGAGAGGGGGAGTCTGGAGTGGCTGGGAGGCGAAAAAGGCTAAGCTCTCTTATTCTTCGTGCACTCCAGCCATTCATATTTATCAGGTGCAGCCCTGATTTTCTGGTACTCATCATTGTTAAATCTAAAGTGGGGATGAAATTATCCACCCAGTTCCCCAAAAATATTAACTCCCCAGCGCAGATTGTGGGGTGGTTAATCTGCTGCTTTACTGCAGAGAAAATAAATTTATCTGAAATGTTTGGGAGAGTGATGCTGGATCTTGTCAGGAAGTGCAGCTGGAAGGAGAAAGTATTATAACACTTCCCACCAGCTACACTTTCTGGAATCCCTTCAGAGTCACACAATGTGAAGCAATGCGGCTCCAGAGGGAATCCAAGAAGTTTGCCTCGTGGTGGCTTGTGGAGAGGGCCTTGCAACACTGTAAGAATTGATGCTTTTGAATTATGGTGCTGGAGGAGACTCTTGAGAGTCCCACGGACTGCAAGAAGATCAAACCTATCCATTCTTAAGGAAATCAGCCCTGAGTGCTCACTGGAAGGACAGATCGTGAAGCTGAGGCTCCAATACTTTAGCCACCTCATAAGAAGCGAAGACTCCCTGGAAAAGACCCTGATGTTGGGGAAAATGGAGGGTGCAAGTAGAAGGAGACGACAGGACAAGATGGTGGGACAGTGTTCTGGAAGCTACCAGCATGAGTTTGACCCAACTGCAGGAGGCAGTGGAAGACAGGAGTGCCTGGCGTGCTCTGGTCCATGGGGTCACGAAGAGTCGGATTAAACAACAGCAAGTAGCGTGGAGGCTTTTTAAAGTTGAAAACAACAACAACAACACCTAAACACTTGGAAATCTCTTGGCCGCATCATAACGTTAAGCAAAGTACCGTATGTGAACAACCCCCTCCCAAACGTTTCAGAAAAAAAATATTTTCTTCCCCCAGTGATCTTTCATGAGGTTTTTGGTTCACCCAACAAATGGTTGTGGGGGGGACGAGGACAAAATGTTTGGCACAATTCTAGTTAAATAATTCTCCATCTTATAGACTGCCCAAATATATATAAATTTAGATCTAGATCTTCGCTCTAGATCTTATGTAACCTGTGGACTACTAGGGAATCCACTATGGACATGAATTTCAGTTACCATCATATTTCATGAATCTGTCTGTACCTAACTATCAATGATTATTCACCAAAGCCGGACTAAACGTATTTCCATCAGAAGTACTAAACAGCTCTGTACTAAAATAGTCTCTGCTTATGCTCTCACGGTGTCCACACCATGGAATATATCCTGCTACATTGTGAGCAGTTCAAACAAGCCAGGGATCAATTAATTAAACCCCTCTTGGTAAACTTAACTGGAAAATCCAAAACCTTCTACCTTAAGTATCTCCTTGGAGATATGTCAGATGATACTACCCTGGCTGCAGCTAAGTTCCTCTCAGAAGTAATAAGAAATATAAACCCACATGCTCTGGATAAAACATAGTGACCGTCTTGGAATCCTTTCCCTGTATTTCTGTTTTATTTTGCTTTTGAAAGTGCTTTGCGGGTCTTTGGACCAAAATAAAGATTTTATGTATAAAACTTCCAGGGTGGTTCAAAGGTACAAGAAGAAGATCATTAAAAAGAACAAAAAACATTAAAACACCAAACAATAAAAGAGCAGAATTAAAACAGCAATAAAATAATGAGACTTCAAAAAGAAGATGTCTCAGATGTTAAAAGCCTGGGAAATTTAAAAGTCGATGCTTGGCGCTGAAAAGAGTGAGCCTCCTTAAGGAGAGAGTCCTCTAACCAGGACACCACAACAGAGGAGGCCACCAGAAGGCATCCAAGGAAAATTTGAGTCAGGGGTGCCAACTTGAATAAAATGGGGGGGGGCAGACAAGCCCCAGCCCACACAATAGATCACAAGACATGTCGCACACACCCCATTTGAATGGCAATGCCAACACTGGGGGATCAGGCCCCCTCAAATATTTTATTGAGGGGCCCAAAGGGACCTCGGAGTCCATGGCCATTCTCTCCGTTTTGTGGGTATCTGGCTAATGCAACAACTTAACAAGCACAAATGAAACCTGAAACCTCGCTTTTTTTTTTTTAATTGGGAGTGATTCGCCCACCATTCCTTTCCCCACTCATCCCCATTGTCCTTTGTTTTTCTCCCATCTACCCGCAATCATTCCCCCCTTCTGTTGTGCCTCAAAGTCTTGGCTGTAGCCTGCAAGTGGAGAAAGGTGTTGTCAAACACAGGACCAAGTAACGTAGAGGGGAGGCGGCCACAGATGGAAGAACCCATTTCCTGAAAGCAAAGTATTCCCGTTTTGCCTTTGGGGAACAAAAAAGGCGCCATCTTTTCTCTGTGAAAGGAGGGAGAGGGAAAGTGTGACAGGGAGGGCCGGAGCAAGGGAGTGCCAAAGGTTCTTTGGCAGGTTTGCTGGAACATTCCTGAGGCATTTGACACCTGCCTTTCACTCAGTCCTCCCAACACTTTTCTACTTCCTGTCTCAAGCAGACTAGAAGCAAGCACATGCTCCCTTGCCGTGCCTGGATTGTGTGGGTGCTATGTCTGTTTAGGGCAGTGGTTTTCAATCAGTGTGCTATGGCACCCTGGGGTGCCTTGAATGATGGTCAGGGGTGCTGTGGCTTCTGTCCCTCTTTCCTTCCATTCCTCCTCTGATGCCCTCTTGCATCTCTGGCTCCCAAAGGCTTCCATAGCTGTTTGTTGCAGCAGCCCTGGCTACAAGCTCCACAGGTGAATGGAGCCTCTGGGGCTGGCCAGGGGGTGCTGGTTGCCAGGAGCTGAGGAAGCCTCGGAGTAAGCAAGCAAGCGGGCGAGGGAGCCCAGCCAGCCAGTCCACCAGCCCTTGCTGTTGGGAATGGACAGACAAGTCCCAGGTGTTAGGATGTAGTTCCATTCCACCTTTAGAACAGATTGTTGTGGATTGTTGTATGTCACATGTCTGTTTACTTCCAGCACAGTCTGCTGGGAACTTCCATTGTACAGTGTTACCTCGGGTTACAGACGCTTCAGGTTACAGACTCTGCTAACCCAGAAATAGTACCTCGGGTTAAGAACTTTGCTTCAGGATGAGAACAGAAATTGTGCTCTGCAGCGGCAGCAGGAGGCCCCATTAGCTAAAGTGGTGCTTCGGGTTAAGAACAGTTTCAGGTTAAGAGTGGACCTCTGGAACGAATTAAGTACTTAACCCAAGGTACCACGGTATATTGCTTTTGCTATACTGCTGTTTGCTTGAACATGAAGGGAAGCAGAGATGTTTTTCCTTTGTTCCTGATGCTGAATAAACACCTTTAAATATGCTTACATATGTCTCTGTCCGCCACTTCCGTTGTGAAAAGTTATCACTCTGCTGATCAGAGCGTGCTCAGTCTCTGAAGGCTTCTGAGACTCGAGTCACTGATAGATGCTGTTCTGAGAACCAGAGTTCGCCCGGCTGCTGGTCAGTGGCTGGAGCCAGCTGGGGGCCTGCCAAATGCCCCTGTCTCCCCGGACGCATCCCAAGACCAGGCCCCTGTGGGGCAGTGTGAGGAGACACCTCTCTTTGGGGCAGGGGGCACAGCTCAGGGACCATGGGTGGCAGCAGCGGTTGCCCTGAGGACTCCCAAGGAGAGGGGAGAGGAGGCTGAGGGAACCCTCCACAAGGAAGGTATTCAAAAAAGGGTGAGAGGCTGCCAGCTCTGCAGGCAAGGGGTGACGCAACTGGGCTCCTGAGCCCCATAGGGGTGCCGCAGAAAGAATGTAGTTGGTCAAGGGAGCTGTGGACTCAGAAAGGTTGAAAACCTCTGGTTTAGGGGAAAGGCTCCAGGCTTGGTCCTGTAAGCAGCAAGCGTTCTTGGGAGTGACTCTTCTCATGCTCCCCCATAGCGGGATGTCTTCTCTATTCCTTCTTGGCTTGTTGACAGATGGGCCACTCACAGGCATACCTTCCAACAATTCTGCAATGAAAATAGGGACATCCCATTCCATAATGATAATTTTACTATTTATACCCCCACACATCATACTGGTTTGCCCCAGCCATCTGGGCATCTTCCAACATTTATAAGAACACAATAAAACATTAAACATTAAAAAAAACCTTCCCTTCAGATGGCTCAGGGGTCAGATAACTCCATACCCTCCAACATTTCTCCAATGAAAAGAGGGACAACCTAAGGAAAAGTGGGACATTCCAGGATCAATTCAGAAACCGGGATGGCTTCTCTAAATCAGGGATGTCCCTGGAAAATAGGGACACTTGGAGGGTTTGCTAACAGGTGATAGAGTGGTCCCTTTCCCAAAATTCTCTTGCAAAGGGCCATGTACCATCTTCATTGGCTGTGCCCTCAGCCTGAGAAGGCCCTTAATTGGTGGCAGAGCACAATAACAGACGACATGCTAGGTCAACACAATGGACCATCTAGCTTAGCATCCCATAAGGCAGCTTTTCTGAACCTGGGAGCCTCCATATATTTTGGACTACAACTCCCATCAGCCTCAGCAAGGATGACCAATGGCCAGGGATTTTGGGAGTTCTAGGTCCGACAACATCTGGAGGCCACCAGGTTGGGGGAGGCTGCCGTAAGGCAATTTAGGCTAGGTAAATAAATCCAATAAATAAAATAAAATTTCTCAGAGAATCATTTATTGCACTGCCTCAAGCAACTTCCCCAAGAGAGCACGATGCAAGATTCATGCTCTTCTTATTAGTTGTTGGCTAGAATCTGGCACTCAAAGCTCAGGAGTATAGCCCCTTTGTGCTTTTTGCTCTATAGGATTCTTATTAGTTAGAGCACATCACCCTGCTTTGCTCAATGTGACATAAGTTATGCATTGTAGGTACCGCACAAATAAATGGTTTCTGCTGCCACTCTTCTGGTGCTCTTCACAACTTCTTCCCTGGATGCTCACTGGACCTTCCTCATAGGTCTTATTTTCTCACTGCCTCTGCTGACAGCTTCAATTGCTGCTTCTGTGGGCCTTGGCACCTAAGTTGAAAGTTCTGAAGGGCCGGCTGCCAAGTCAAGAGCAAGGGCTCTGGCAAATGGCTAGAGCCAGGCTGATCTCCTAAGTAAATACAGGGGACTGGATTATTTTGTCAAATGTCGAGAAATAATCCAGTAAATTTGAACCAACTTGCATCAGTGTACTAGTTTTGAAATGTTAGCTCAGATCCAACAGTTATCTGGACTTACCTTATTATTTCCAGGTCCAAGTTCAACTATATTCAGTTTTGTGAATGTGGATTGCATGTGGGACTATACCTCTTATTTGTTTCAGGTGGGAAAATGTGTTGTTTGTTTTCCAATCTGTAGATCAAAACTTCTTACCTATCAGTTTGAGCCAATGTAAATGTGTAAGCTTCTCGGCAGCTGCAGTAAATTCCTTCTTTGATCACTACTCTGTTCTGAGTTTTTTTTAGGTCTGGATTTCCTTTTCATCAAAATTAATGCCCAAGGCAATGTACCTTGGGAAAAGGAAGAGGCAAATGGAATAAATGATTACATTTTTAAAAAACAAAACAGAAGAGTCTGCAGATAAGTGTGAGTATTAAAACTTGTGCTGCTTGTTGCAAATCAGGTTGTGGACAATATCCTTTCTACGTGGCACCCACAATGAACGGTCTTTTATTAGGTTTTCTCCAGTACAAAAGAGAGCACATCCAGGGCTGGGAGCAGATGTGCAACACAGAAGGAAGACATGTGGACCCTATGCAACATTTTTGAAAAGAAAAAGAAAAACAAAGAAGAAATGTCCTTAGGGGATGCATGGAAATTGTTACTCAGCTTCCAGTCTCCACAATGTGATCCCAGCTTCAAGCTGAATTTAATACAGCAGGAGCAGGAGCTCAGAAGCAAATATAAAGGTAGCAATCACATATTAGAATTAGAGAAAGTAGTTGTAGGAACCTATGCATTCCATGATTTGGTGCATAGAGGGAAGTGGTTTTTAGACACACCAACAGAAACTGGATTAGAGAAGGAAATGAATTCAGAGTGGAGATACTGTACTATGTGAAGAGAGAGTTCTTTATGTTCCTTCCTTCAGGGGTCCACTGTGGACTGTGTTGTACTTCTGTTCCAGCACAAGAGTGATTCTCTAGTAATCTTCCTTAGAACTAAAATAATCAGATATACCAGACCCTCCAAGTGTCCCTGTTTCTCAGGGATGTCCTTGATCTGCAGAAGCCGTCCCAGTTTCTGATTTGATCCCAGAATGTCCCACTTTTCCTTAGGATGGTCCTATTTTCCCTGGAGAAATGTTGGAGGGAACAGAGTTATCCAACCCCCAAACCATCTGAAGGCATAGGGAAGGGTTTTTTTTTAATGTTTAATGTTTTAATATGTTTTTATATATGTTGAAAGCTGCCCAGAGTGGCTGGGGCAAGCCAGTAAGATGTGTGTGGTAGAAATAGTATTAATTATCATGATGGAATGGGACGTCCCTATTTTCATTGGACAAATGTTGGAAAGTATGATATATGGCTGATCCCAGATTACCTTGATGGGGGAACGAGGACAGGGAAGGCCCTTGTAATTCCTCTGGAGCTCAAACCAAGCCAAGTATGAAAAGGCATCAGGGCAATAGGAACTGCATGCTGCTGGCCTATGTGAGAGAGACTGTTGCAAGCAGAAGTGGCCTCCAGGGATTCCTGGTACTGCAAAGGCGTTGCCGTGTGTTGAGATCCCTTGCACCTCTGATCTTCGCAGGGCCGCCTCCTTTCTGCCACCTGCAAGGCTTGGTCCATCAGATATGATACCTCTCTTCTGACTCACCCTCAAAGGGAGTTTCCTGCCCATTACCTCCCCCAGCCCTTGCAGCTAAGGCTGGGCCTTTTCCCCAGCCATTCAAGGAATCCAATTACGCAGGGGGAACTAGGCACCAAGGAGGCAGCCGAGTGACGCCAAAGGTGAGGACAACCTGTGCCACCAGGCATACGGACAGGGTACGGGCAGCGTAGCTAAAAGGCCATAGATGGCATGTTTTCCTGCCTGCCTCTTGCAGTGTGCCAGTCTCACAATGTCTCACGGAGCTCGCTTCCCTGTTTTGCAAAATAAAGTCTGTGTTTCGCATGCTTCCTCACTAAGCCGATAGGCTGCACAGTGGGACAACACAAACATATTTGTTTGCTTCCTGAAGAGGCTGCGCTACAAGATCTGAGAGGCGTGACCCGGGCTCTCTTGCTTACAGTGTCTCTGTAGATTCTGGCTGGGGCACAACCCGCAGGGCCCCTGTAGTCACGATACATTAAGGACAGGTGTGTTATTACAACTCCAAAGACTGCTTCCCCTCTCACAGCCCCTCCCTGCAGAGTGGCAGAGGCATCTTTGTAAGAGTAAACTCACATCTAGCAACCTGTGGAGGAGAAAGTGTCAGAGGAAAAGCAGCGACAGAAAGAAGGTTAGGGCTGCCATACGCCTGCAATTTCCTGGACATATCTGGGATTCGTCCTTCGGAAATAGCGCTCTGGCAGAATCTCTGATAATCATTAAACATGTCTGTAAAAACCCATACATACGGCAACCCATGTTGGAAGTGTTGATTTTTTGGCGAATTTCTTTAAAAATAGCTCAGAAAACGTCTTCTTTTTGAAATTTTGCAAAAGAGGAAGCTCAACCCTTCTCTATGTTATCACACCAAATCACCTCTTCTCATGCTGTGTTTCCCTGGAAGACGCAGCCATCAGAACGGTAATACATATGTTTGCGTCCAATTTAGCCACCAGATTATACTCAGTTTAGGTACACTTTCAGATTGCACTCTGCACTTAAAACACTTGGGGCACAGGCCCATCGTGCAAATTCGCACAACATGTGCACATGCTAATTTATATGTGCAGATGCATCTGGGAAATTATGATGGTGGCTGACCTCTTAGCAGCAATGCACTTCACAGTGTGCACCCCTAAACACAAAGTAAGGGAAGTTAAGGAGCTCTGATGGAGAACCATCCAGTTGTTGGATTCAGACGGCCATCTGACTGATTGCCTCAACATTATATTTCCCAGTATTTTGTGGGAGCGTGGGTGGAGGAAGGAGCCATGGCTATTAAGCTGGTATAAAACTGTGCTTAGTGTAGATATGCCCTTAGGCAAAAATGCAGAGAAAAGGTATCACTCTGTCTTCGTCAGCAGCTGCAGCAGCAACCTGAGCAAACAGGGTGGTTGATTCAAACCATTGTTTGAGAGCAGAGACTTTGCCTTCCTTGAGCGTCCTTAATTCTTCCCATCGACAGCTAGTGCCCTTAGGTGATCTCACAGGCAGACATTAGATACTGAATGCATCATACATCCAGGGCTATCATGTGATTGAATTTAGTTTTAACATCTCACATGGCTGTCTTGAAACCAATTGCCGGAGCCCATAGCAAAACAGTGGCACCTCGGTTGCCAAAGATAATCCCTTCCGGAAGGCCGTTCAACTTCCGAAACGTTCGACAACTGAGATGCAAAGGGTGGCCAGCAAAGTCAATGGAGAAAAAAAGAAAAAGAAAACATAGCAGAAGCCGTTCGACTTCCAAGGTGCGTTCAAAAACTGAAGCGGTTCCGGGTTTTTGGTGTTCAAGTTCTGAAACATTCGGCTTTCAAGACGCTAAAAAACCAAGGTACCACTGTACTCCTAAGGTGTTTGGGGTGGCAGCAAGAGGCAATGGGAGACATTTTGCTCTATTGTTTTGTTCTCTGCTGAGCAGCAGGGGGAGCAACAGGGGAAGAGAATGAACAGGGAAGATCATACGACACCACCATCTGAATCCTGAACCAGGCAGCAGGAGAAACCGATTAATGAATAAATATGTGAGCCCTGCACAGTGCAGTCACTTCCTCTCCCAGCTGTGATGCTCTCATCCGCCAAAGAGTCCCTGACATCCAGGGACAACCCTCCATCTATTGATGCCTGGAGGCAGAGAAATTTCAAATGGAAAGCTTTATTTCTCTCGCAGAGCTTCCAGGCCACCTGCTTATTGAGCACACGTCTTAATTTGTTTGCAGGGGAATTCAATGTTGCTGGCTGTTCAACGAGCATTCATTCTGATTTGCTCGCGGGGAGGTTAGATGACTTTGCAAGTGTCATCCCACTCTTTCCAGTGCATTTCCCCATCACTTTCCTTATTGCAAGAATTCAGATCTTCGTAAGAAGCAGTTTTGTTGCCAGTGCTTAATTTATCCCTGTGCTTAGGGATGGGGAAACGTTTCAATTTTGGTTTATCTCACTTTCTAATTTTTCCAGTCTTAAGTCCAGCTCTCTACATTTCCACATCTGTGTGTGAAAATGTTTTTGTCCTCATGAAAATTCACCAGCATTTTAGTGCAAATTTCCCCTAATATACACATTTGTGTATGCAATTTTGCCTATTATACACATTTTTGTAAAGCACTTCTCCCCGATACAATGGGGAGAAAATAAATAGTTGATTGGTAACTAACAGAGAGGCTAAAATAGTGGGTGAAAAGGGTTCTGCTTGTGTCTCCTAGCATACTTTGCATTTAATTCCCCTGCCCTGTTTATAAAAATTCAGTAGACTCTGAGTTGCACCTGCTGCTGTCAGATCTGGTTTGAACCTGGAGTGCACAGTTAACAGGCGTACTTGAATAGTGCAGGTGTTCACAAGCACTTATTGGCTGTATGGTCCCTTTACGTTTTGAGCGCTTCCAGACTGTTGCTCATTTTGGGTGGGATTCAGTCACATAACCAGAAAATTCAGCTTACACAATTATAGCTGATTGGGAGGTCTTGCACAACGAACACACTTCCTCAAATTTCAGACTTTCTGCAATAAGGAAAGTAACAGGGAAATGCACCCAAAAGTGTGGGATAACGCTTGCTTTGGTTGTCACAATGTCATCTAAACTGCCTTCAGACAACTCAGAATGAATGATAATCCCAAAGCCAATGTCATCTAATCTTCCTGAAAGCGTATCAGGCTCAATGAACAGGTTGTCTGGAAGCACTATATCCTGGATGTGCATTTTAACTATCTCAAGTGTAGGCCTAAAAATATAGTTTGTGAAGTGGCCTCGAAGTGCTGTTCCAGATTACCAAAGAGGCAGAGGAGGCACTGGCCTTTGGGCCCCATGCCTTTTAGGGACTCTGCGGCAACGGATCAAAATAATATTGAATATTGTTGGAAGAAAATCACAATCAACCTTTCTTGGTTCAATGCTATCCTACTAGATCACGTGCACGAGGGGGCCCCTGAGATTTCGACTGCCTAGGGGCCTCCACAGGGCTTAACCCAGCACTGTCAAAGTGGCTGGGCAAGGCCGTTTCCCTCATTCTCTTGAGTTGTTCTGAGTCACAATGCAGGGCACTGTTGTCATTCCAGATCAGTTAACAGGGCTTGGAAGGATGTGATCTTGTGGAGCGTGTGCAGGTGTCGGGTGAACAAGGTGTGGCGAGGTTATGCTCATTGTGATCTCTGGTGCTCTCCTTCCTTGGAAATCTCTGTGGCCAAGAAGAACTGGGAAGCCAAGAACCCATGACGAGGCAGGACTGGCCCCAGAGGAGGTGACCTAGCGCAGGCTGCATCAAAGAGCCTTTGTGTGTGCCGAGACCGAGCGGGAACACTGTCACCACGGCCCCACCCTGCCGGTGACTCACTGGCGCATTGCTGGGGACTGACTCACCACCAGGCGGGCTTCCCTCCACCCCCCCCACGCCATGCCTTCCCATGGGGGACCCAATGCCAGCAGCCCATGCAGCTGAACTGGGGGGTCCTGGGAGGGCAGGTGGTTCACACACCAGATACAGTTAGAGAACTTCGATCAGGGAGGCCAACAAAACACGCCTCGGTCTGGGATATACGGACAAACTTTGGGGAAGGCACACAACATACTCCTGTGCACATGACAACAGGAAAACTCAACACTCCTGGGATGGCAAGATGGGTGCAAAGAGACAGAGAGGCATGAAGCTGGGTTGTGCTTGCTGTTTGCATGCCAGGTCCAGTCCGAAGGCAGTTTTGCCCCCTCCTGACTCGGCTGCCGCCCAGGGCCTTTCCAGGGTGTGAATCACCATGCTGCATCCCGTGGCTCCCATCAGCTGCTTCGCTCATACAGGGGGCCCTTCTCGTTTACCTCCATTCACCACTTGCATTCAGTTCTCCCTACGGCAGTGGGATACCCCAGGAAACCCCAGTCTTCATTTAGGCCCTGAAAGACATGGCAGGGAACTCTGTACAGGCCCAGCACAAACGGGACGCTTCGTATCCCAAATATTTTTCAAACAAAGGACAAGCCTGGAAGCAATAACAGGCTTCCGCAGGAAGCTGATGAATTGGACAGAAGGGACTTGTGAGTCAGAAAAAGCCTTGAAGCTAGACTGGACAGCTTCATTGCTCCATACAGGGCATAATGGTTAGGAAAAAATATGTTTCTTGTAACATGTAGTTCCCACTGCTCCATGTGGCCTGGAAGTAGACAGCATAGGCTTCTGGACCCATCTCTGTCTCTGGATGCCCAAGTGACTGCTGTGAACTTAGGCTGGGGTACCAGATAAGCCCCGTCCTGGAGGATGTCGATCAGGCTATGGTAAAGCATGCCTTCTTACGATGCCATGGGCTTTATGTTGCAAAGGGATAGTTGAGATCCGATATTTCTGTGCTGTTGAGAATAGTGGGATATCAAGAGGGGTAGCCATGCTGCTGCAAAAGCAAAAAATAATTTTGCGGAGCACCTTAAAGTTTTTCTTGGGTTAGAGAGCCCGTTTCGCCTGAAAGGATAAGTGGAGAAAGAATGAGGATGTGGCAATCAGGCCCATGTTTTCTGTCGCATCAAATTCCACTCCAGATAGGCTGAAAATAAGTTGTGCCATTGCAAGTAAGGACGCACGGCTCCTTGTTTAGTAGATGAGGGGCATAATTTGGACAGGCCAAACCTGAGGCTGACTCCAATGTTGTCTGCCACACACGTGGAAAAAACACATGCAAAATCCATGTGCATTTTCCAGTAAAGTTCCATGTGAGAGGAAAGAATTGCAGACCCTCCAAGTATCTCTATTTTCCAGGGACGTCACTGATTTAGAGAAGCCATCCCAGTTTCTGATTTGATCCTAGAATGTCCCACTTTTCCTTAAGATGTCCCTGTTTTCATTGGAGAAATGAAGGAGGGTGTGGCATTATCCGACCCCTGAGCTGTCTGCAGGCAATCCTGTATAGGGAAGTTTTAAAATGTTTAATGCTTTATTATGTTTTTATATACGTTGGAAGGCGTCCAGAGTGGCTGGGGCAAACCGGTAAGATGTGTAGGGGTATAAATAGTAAAATTATCATTATGGAATGGGACATCCCTATTTTCATTAGAGAAATGTTGGAGGGTATGGAATGGCTGAACAATCTAATCACACTCTCTGCAGAGATGCACAGAAAGACCTGCCCTCAGAAGAGGGTGATTGGAAGGAGATACCAAACCACGCAGAGATGTGGTGGACAGCCTCGTTTGTCTTGCGGCTCCTTGGGGCTCACATTTTGGTAATTACTGACCTAAGGAACTGCAGCCTGTATGATTCTCAATTGACGTTAGTTCAGCCTCTGGGCTGGCCTTTGTGCAGCTGCCTAGAACAGATTTCTATCTGTTCCGCCGCTGCAGAAATCTGTTCCGCTCTCGCCCTGTCTCCCCAAATAATCCTAGGGGCTGTAGTGTAATTGTGTCAGGAATTGTGGTATGGCGGGGGGCAAACTATGGTTCTCGTTGTTCTTTTGCGGGGGAAATGTGTGTTAAACGTACACAGCCTCAGTCCTCAAGACCCGCTGGACCTCAGAGGGCTAGTCCCACAAAGTGCTAGCCAAATGCTGAGCCCCAGCTGATTTTTTACAAATCGGGGTGGGAACCCAAAGCAGCGCACTCTGAGAGCAGCAGGGGGAGGCCGGGCTGCTAGCTGGCGAGGCCTGTAGCTGGCTGCCAGCCAGGCGAGATGGTTCTGTTTCTTGTGACTCATGCCGCTGTGAGTCACCCACACACGGCAGCCCTTTTGAAGGATTAACAAACACTGTGTCACTGGGCAACAGAAAACAGAATGGAGAGAGAGAAAGAGAGAGGGAGAGGGAGATTCCCCACACCCCACAGTGACAAAGCAAACAAACTCCCTACCCGCCCCACATCCCAGGCTCCCGGTATTCCAGGCTTTGCCTCAGCCACACGGGCTGATGGGACCTGAGGAGATGCTCCTCCTTGCTCCAGGAAGTCAACAGAGAATGACTGGGTGGAGGTGCTCCCTGTGTTCCTGGGTGTGTGTCTCATTCCGCTGCTCATTATTACCTAATTGACCACATATGGCTGCTTATATTTTAAGGAATTAGCTTAATCCCTTTAATAACGTACCACACAAACTTTCTCCCCATTACGGCAGACTATGTGAGCGTGGTGAAGCTTGTTCCACAAAGAGTGCTGAGCTGCAGAGAGGGAACCCAGGAGTCCTGCCTCCCAGCGCATGCATCCATTATGTATTTATAAGAGAGAGAGAGAGAGAGAGAGGATTGCAGACAAAAACGGAAATCACTAAAAACATACAGTAGAAGAAACAACCATTAAAAAAAATATTAAAACATGGATAGAACTAAAACTATAGACCAGGGGTAGGCAAACTCAGGCCCGGGCCCAATCGCCTTTTCAATCTGGCCCGCAGACTGTCCGAGAATCAGCGTGTTTTTACATGAGTGGAATGTGTCCCTTTGTTTAAAATGCATCTCTGGGTTATTTGTGGGGCATAGGAATTTGTTCATTCCCCCCCCCCCAAAAAAAAAAATATAGTCCGGCCCACCACATGGTCTGAGGGATGGTGGACCAGCCCACGGCTGAAAAAAGTTGCTGACCCCTGCTATAGACATACTTAAAAATTTGTTTAAAACATGCAAATAAGTACAATGAAAACATTTTCCCAGGTCACAACTTTGACACATTATCAGCACCCACGCCAGAAACGCAACCAGCAACACGTTGCAGAACGGGGTACTCGCTTGCATGGTGTGTTGAACAATGCCTATGTACACTCAATACATTTAAAGCATGTGATATCCCCCCTAAAAAAAAATATCCCGGGAACTGTAGCTTACTCCTTAAAGGTAAAAGGTAAAGGTACCCCTGCCCGTACGGGTCAGTCTTGACAGACTCTGGGGTTGTGCGCCCATCTCACTTAAGAGGCCAGGGGCCAGCGCTGTCTGGAGACACTTCCGGGTCACGTGGCCAGCGTGACATCGCTGCTCTGGCGAGCCAGAGCCGCACACGGAAACGCCGTTTACCTTCCCGCTGGTAAGCGGTCCCTATTTATCTACTTGCACCCGGAGGTGCTTTTGAACTGCTAGGTTGGCAGGCGCTGGGACCGAGCAGCGGGAGCGCACCCCGCCGCAGGGATTTGAACCGCCGACCTTTCGATCGGCAAGCCCTAGGCGCTGAGGCTTTAACCCACAGCGCCACCTGCGTCCCAGCTTACTCCTTACAGAGCTACAATTCCCAGCACCCTTAGCAAATTAAAATCCCCAGGATTCTTTCGGGGAAAGACACAGGTGCTTCAAATGTATGGTGTGTACAAGACCAATATGGCCAAACGTGGATTATGCTCCGATTCTGCAGTTCCCCCTTGTGGTTTTGTGGGATGGGCCAAGCGATCAGCATATTTTCCTCCATGGTGCACCAGGACTAGACATGCTTAGCGAGTCAACTACCGGAGACAGCAGGCTTGGGGCACCATCAAGGGCAGCAGCAGGCAGATCAGAGCACAATCCACCGGGAAGTTTTCTTGTACTAGTCACTTTGAAATGGAGCCATTTTCCAGTCCAAAGGGGTGAGGGCAGAGAGACTTCCAAGCGCTGCTCTCCCCCCCCCCCCCAATGTTTTGCATTTGAAAGTTGCAAGAAAGGAGATTCTGATTAAACTTCAGGAAGAGTTTTCTGACAGTGTATAGGACTCTCTTGGAGGTTGTTGTTGTTGTTGTTGTTGCTGTTATTGCTCCGCCCATCTGGCTGGGTTTCCCCAGCCACTCTGGGCAGCTTCCAACCGAATATTAAAAACAATACAGAATCAAAGATTAAAAGCTTCCCTAAGCAGGGCCGCCTTCAGTTGTCTTTTAAAAGTAAAATAGTTGCCTTGACATCTGATGGGAGGGCATTCCACAAGGCTGGTGCCACTACTGAGAAGGCCCTCTGCCTGGTTCCTTGTAACCTCAGTTCTCGCAGGGAGGGAACCACCAGTAGGCCCTTGGTGCTGGACCTCAGTTTCTGGGCTGAACGATGGGGGTGGAGATGCTACTTCAGGTCTACTGGGCTGAGGCCGTTTAGGGCTTTAAAGGTCAGTACTAATACTTTGAATTGTGCTTGGAAACGTACTGGGAGCCAATGAAGATCTTTCAGGACCGGTGTTATATGGTCTCAGCGGCCGCTCCCACTCACCAGTCTAGCAACCGCATTCTGGATTAAGTAGATGTTGGATGGCTATCTGCCATGGGCACTTGAACTGAGATTCCTGCACTGCAGGGGGTTGGACTAGATGACCCTCAGGGTCCCTTCCAACTCTACAATTCTATGATTCTATTACAGTGGTGCCTCGCAAGACGAAAAGAATCCGTTCCGCAATTCTCTTCGTCTAGCGTTTTTTTCGTCTTGCAAAGCAAGCCCATTGACGGCTTAGTGGATTTGCACTATTAGCGGCTTAGCGGCTTTTAGCGGCTTATCAGCTTAGCGGATAAGCGGATAAGTGGTATAGCGGCTTAGAAAAAGGGGGGGGGGGAGGGAAAAAAAGCCGGAAAAACTCGCAAGACATTTCGTCTTGCGAAGCAAGCCCATAGGGAAATTCGTTTGGCGAAGCGCCTCCAAAACGGAAAACCCTTTCGTCTAGCGGGTTTTCCGTCTTGCAAGGCATTCGTCTTGCGGGGCACCACTGTATTTGGAGTCGCTTCCCAACATCTTTTGTATTTTAGTGTTCTGTTGGATGCCGCCCAGAGTGGCTGGGGAAACCCAGCCAGATGGGTGGGGTATAAATAATAAATTATTATTATTATTATTATTATTATTATTATTATTATTATGCCTTCTGCACCATCACCCTGGCCCAAGCCCCCCTCACTAAGCAGCACCAAATGTTTGTCATACAGGAGATCACCCAGAGGTCTGATCATGCAGCCACAGAATAATAGAACTGTAGAGTTGAAAAGGATGCTGAGGGTGATTTAGTCCAACCCCCTGCAACACAGGACTCTCAGCTCAAGCATCCATGAATATATTGATGCAGCCTGGCCTGTTGGTGAGCCCTGATCCAAAAACCTTGACTTGAGAACGAGAGAGAGAGAGAGAGAGAATGATAGAACGAGATGTCTCTGACCCCTCCTAAAACCACACAAAAGGAAACACCACAAGAATGTCAACTCTTTTCATTTTGGCGCAAACTAAAAACCTACTTGCTCATCCGGGCATTTGCAGCATGTTAGATATGAGCTAGTTGGCTCTGGGTTTTGTTTTTTAAAGACTTTGTGCTTTTAAACTGCAGCGTTTTATGCTTTTAAACTACAGAATTTTACCCACTGGCTTTGGTGTGTAATGAGCTGTGATCTTACTTGTATTGCCTCCATTGTAATAGTGGGACAGTATTTTATTCCACCGTGAGACCTGAAGGTTCAGTTAGAAATACAGTGGTACCTCGGGTTACATACGCTTCAGGTTACAGACACTTCAGGTTACAGACTCCCCTAACCCAGAAATAGTACCAGAGCTTTGCTTCAGGATGAGAACAGAAATTGCGTGGCAGCGGCAGCGGGAGGCCCCATTAGCTTAAGTGGTGCTTCAGGTTAAGAACAGTTTCAGGTTAAGAACAGACCTCCGGAACGAATTAAGTACTTAACCGAAGGCAATGAATGATTACTGCGCATCTGAAAGATGTGTGATCGTGCAGGCGCACACGGTGTCAAAGTATGGGCGTAGCCAGGATTTGGGGGGGCAGGGCTTTTTGTTGGGGGGGGCAGAACCTATGTGATTGATCAGTTAGTTAAGTATTTCTTTTTTAAAAAAATAATAATAATATTTATTAAAATTTCAAAAAAGTTACAAGAATAAGAAAAAAAAGAAAAAAAGGAAAATACAAAATACAGTAAAGTAAAAACAATTAAAAACAAACCAACCTTTCCATATCTTGTCTTTCATTTACTTGTTTCCCTGACCTCCTCACACCTCCCTTTTTTGTATTCTAGTTCAATTACCGGTAGTTATTTCAGCAAATCCTTTCCATTTTTGCTTTTATCTTACTAATTTATCTTAATAAATTATAACTTTACATTCTCACCTGTTAGTAATCCATCTTTAAATACTCCTTTATAACCTTACTGCTAAAACCACATAACTTCATTCCAACATCCTTCTAACATTCCTTAATTTTACAATATTTCTGTAGATAGTCTTTAAATTTCTTCCAATCTTCTTCTACCGACTCTTCTCCCTGGTCTCGGATTCTGCCAGTCATTTCCGCCAGCTCCATGTACTCCGTCACCTTCATCTGCCATTCTTCCCGGGTGGGTAGCTCTTGTGTCTTCCAGTTAGTTAAGTATTTCTATTGTTTTACTTAATCTGGGGGAGGGGGGAGCTACCCCCTCTGCCGCCCCTGTGAATCCTGCCACCTGAAGCACTTGCCTCACCTTGCCTCAGGGGTGGGCCGGCCCTGCAAGGAGTCATGTGAACATACCCTTTGATCCCCTTCCCAAATGTTCCACACACCTCAGGGGTCCCTACCCAACCAAACCTTTGGTCTATTAGGCAAGGTTTTTAGCTGGGGCAATTAGAATAAGATCCACTATTTGACTATTGATTCAAAACCCTAAAATGTATTTTATATAACTGACTTTTTTATTACTATTTTTTGTATATCTTATTGTTGTTTTATTGCTATGGCTGATGGCTGACGCAAATAAAGATTCATTCATTCATTCTACAAGGCACCTCCAGGTTGACTGTTTTTGTGTGTGTGTGTTGTTGATGTTGTTGTTGTTGTGTGTGTGTGTGTGTGTGTGTGTGCTGCCATTTGGATTTCCCACCCGGTGAGGCAAGATCTCTTGGGCCAGTGCTGAGACCAGAGAGAAGGGACGCAGGTGGCGCTGTGGGACGCAGGTGGCGCTGTGGGTTAAAGCCTCAGCGCCTAGGACTTGCCGATCGAAAGGTCGGCGGTTCGAATCCCTGCGGCGGGGTGCGCTCCCGCTGCTCGGTCCCAGCGCCTGCCAACCTAGCAGCTCGAAAGCACCTCCGGGTGCAAGTAGATAAATAGGGACCGCTTACCAGCGGGAAGGTAAACGGCGTTTCCGTGTGCGGCTCTGGCTCTGGCCCTGGCCAGAGCAGCGATGTCACGCTGGCCACGTGACCCGGAAGTGTCTCCGGACAGCGCTGGCCCCTGGCCTCTTAAGTGAGATGGGCGCACAACCCCAGAGTCTGTCAAGACTGGCCCGTACGGGCAGGGGTACCTTTACCTTTACCTTTACCTAAAGATGAGGTAAAATGAAAATCAGATGGGGGGACCTGGGGAAGCTCACCTAACAATGTTTTTGGGGTTTTTTTTTTGGGGGGGGAGATCTCTTGGGCCAGTGCTGGAGCTGCTGCATATTTCTAACAGCCTCAAGAAAACTGCCCCCCCCCCGTGATGCCCCTTCCAGGCTGGCACTGTGCTTGGAATCCAGGAGGCCCAGGCAGGCCTATGTTTTCATCACCACGTCACTCTCCCCATGGAAAGGTCTGGCAACGGGTGCTAGTATTCCAGTAGCAAAGAGAGCAGGGCTCCCTTATGATGGATACCGTTCAAAAACAGGATCCTTGCCCAGAAAAGCTGGCAATTCAGAGCAGGCTGCGGTAGCATCAGAGAGCTGGTAATAGGAGCATCTGGGTTTTTATTTTTTATTTTTGAAAAGGCCTGCCAGTTCCAGGCAGAACACTGCATGCATTAAGGCCAGGAGGCCTCAGAGATCCTGGACCATCATACCCTCCAATATTCCTCAGATGAAAATAGGGATGCAGTCGTACCTTGGATCCCGAACGCCTTGCGAATCGAACGTTTTGGCTCCCGAACACCGCAAACCTGGAAGCGAGTGTTTTGTTTTGCGAACATTCTTTGGAACCTGAACGTCCAACGCGGCTTCCGATTGGCTGCAGCACCTTCCTGCAGCCAATCAGAAGCTGCGTTTTGGTTTCCGAACGTTTTGGAAGTCGAACGGATTCCGTTTGACTTCTGAGGTACGACTGTATTTCGCACTCCGCTCCCAACTTACCCCCTTTGACCCCTCAATTTTTGTCCCCTCCCCCAGAGCATTTTCTACCAATGGGTGGTATCATCAGGACACCAATGGGAAGAAGAAGAAGAAGAAGAAGAAGAAGAAGAAGAAGAAGAAGAAGAAGAAGAATAGTAGTAGTTTGGATTTGACATCTCGCCTTCCACTCCCCTTCAGGAGTCTCAAAGCGGCTAACAATCTCCTTTCCCTTCCTCCCCCACAACAAACACTCTGTGGGGTGAGTGGAGCTGAGAGACTTCAAAGAAGTGTGACTGGCCCAAGGTCACCCAGCAGCTGCATGTGGAGGAACGGAGACACGAACCCGGTTCCCCAGATTACGAGACTACCACTCTTAACCACTACACCATACTGGCACCATACTGGGACACAGCATACAAGCCCTTCACCATACTGAGAAAACCCTGTAATTCCGATTTTACTTTATTCTTTGGTAGATTTACAGGGTGGCGCTATGGGTTAAACCAGAGAGCCTAGGACTTACCGTACCAATCAGAAGGTTGGCGGTTTGAATCCCCGCGACGTGGTGAGCTCCTGTTGCTTGGTCCCTGCTCCTGCCCACCTAGCAGTTCGAAAGCACATCAAAGTGCAAGTAAATAAATAGGTACCGCTCCAGTGGGAAGGTAAACGGCGTTTCCATGCGCTGCTCTGGTTCGCCAGAAGCGGCTTAGGCATGCTGGCCACATGACCCGGAAGCTGTACACCAGCTGCAACCCCAGAGCGCCGCAACCCCAGAGTCAGTCACGACTGGACCTAATGGTCAGGGGTCTCTTTATCTTTACCTAGATTTACAAAAAGAAAAACACACACCAATAAATAAATTTTAGAAAGGGGCAAGATTAGACACTGTCAGGGGTTCAGGAGCAGAGGCACAGGGAAGAGAGGAGATGGAGAGCGAAGGGGAAGAATCCGAGGGGAGCGTAGGAGAAGAGGACAGTGGACCGAGGGATTCCATGAGCCTCTCCAACGAATTGGAAGATTCACAGAAGGGGGCGCCAGTGGCCAGGGGTAGGGGGTTCCCAAGGGGAACGTCCCAGGAGCAAGGGGGCAGCAGGGACTCCCAGAGCAGTAGCTGGAAATCAGGACCAGCTTCCCCACCAGAGCAGAGTGGGGGGGAAGAGTCCCAAGGATCGGGGCCAGTGCATTCCCCACCAGGGAGAGAAGATAAGGCAGGGCTGACCACACCTCCATCGGAGAGTCAGACAACGGAGGGGAGGTCAGATCCGGCCAGTATCCCGGAAGAGGGAAGCAGTGACAGAAGTAGTGTAACGGTCAGGAGGAAGGTCACTGGGTTGGCGCGAGAGGCAAGTTCAAATGTACAGGAGCGCGGGACAGCAGAGAATGAGGATTGGGAACCGGGTCCTAAAGCCCGCCGGAGGGAGGGGGAGGAGCTAAGCGACTCAGCGTCGGAAGAGTCCAGAAAGGGCAATGCCCCAGCGGGCAGGAGGACCCAGAGGAGGAGAGAGCAGCGTAAAAGGTGGAGCCGGGCTAGGATCTTAAACTGGTGTCATAGGGGAGGAGACTCAGACGGTACTTCGCCGGTCTAGGCTTTAGGACGTAGAGCTGCGCGCTGCGGCTTTGAAATGGAAACTAAACCTCAATAAAGACTTTTGTACATAACGACAGCCTGGCGTTGGTCCTCTGTGAGCTGGGACCTAGAGGCAGCTCTGACAGACACGGACACACAATTCCTCCCCAATCCTCCTCCTCCTCCTCATCATCATGACTCCTTGTGCTCCGCTCCCCCTTTCTTCCCTCCCCTGTACTCTGCCTGCCCTTCAAAGCCAGCATGTCACACAGGGCTGGGCCGAGGCAGAGGCACCACTCTATTCTTCCCCCTCGCCCGCTCTCCAGCAGGGGCTCCGAGTTGCCCAAGGGAAGAGGCCGGCTGTAGCGGCCATGGAGAAGCAACAGGATCCTCCCTTGCCACTGCCACTCAGGAAAATCCAGATGTATGGCAACCTTGTCTTGCAAGTATAGATTCTGGTGAATTTCCAGAAAACAAAAAGTTAAAAAGAAAGCTCAACAATTTGGGGGGTTTCCTAAAGGAAACTCAACAATTTTGATGGTTCCTTAAAAAAATAGTAAACAATTTTTGAGGTGTCCTGGTTTTTACTTTTTGAAATATGGCAACCCTAAAAAAAACCCCTGACGCAACAACTTTTGTGTTCGGATTTCCACTTTTTGAAATACAGTGGTACCTCTGGTTACAGATGCTTCAGGTTACAGACTTCCCTAACCCAGAAGTAGTACCTTGGGTTAAGAACTTTGCTTCAGGATAAGAACAGAAATCGTGCGGTGGCAGCAGGAGACCCCATTAGCAAAAGTGGTACCTCAGGTTAAGAACAGTTTCAGGTTAAGAACGGACCTCCGGAAATAATTAAGTTCTTAACCAGAGGTACCACTGTATGGCAACCCTACCAGAGCATAGATGACAGAAGTAGCTAATTACACGTATTCTCACATCTGTCAACAATATCCAGGTCAGAAGCTGAAGCTTTGTGGAACCAGATGCAAACTTATTGGCTCCTTTGTGTCACCTGGCAAACATTTCACTAGAAGCTGCAGACCATGCTCTGGGCTGCAGAACCTGCAGCAGCAAAGCCTGAGTGTGCAAGGCCTCCCTCTTCTGGGGAGCCCACAAGATGATGGTGCAGTGAGCAGGACACCAGAGACTCCTCTGCAGAGTCCCTGTCTAGGAGCCTCTTGGATGTGCATTCGGGGACTGGAGAAATGCATTGCCCTTGTAGAGCCTGCTCTTGTGAATGGATGCATCTCAAGTGACTTCCCTTCCTGGCTAATGCTTCTCCCCCACCGCCTCCAGCCTGGTCTAAGCGACCCACCTTTTGTCCATACTACCTCGGCACAGGTGGAGGACGCGGGAACTCTGAGTTCTCTGACCTGCTCCTCTGTTTGGCGGTTGGGCAAGAGCCTCTCGGGCTGGTGCATGCAAAAACCCGTCTGATTCCATACCAGAGCCAGGACGCCTTCCCTCTTTCACCTTCGCGTAATTAAAGGGTGGAAACTGACAAGTTGCTTTTTGCTTGGCCAGTTGCCTGCTTAATCCATTAACAAGCTGGGGCAGAACTGAGGAGGGCTTCCCTTGGGCACTAAAAGCATGTTAGGTGGGTTGTTTGGTTTCCGCCCCGGGGGTGTCTTCTGCTGGATTCGTTTAGCTCACAACCCAGCGAGGAATCAGTCTAGAACCGATCATGGGTTATGCATGTCCTTCTAATAATCACCATCGGTGCAGATACGTCCTTGATCACTGCAGATTATTGTAATGACAATAATTACCTGGCAGTTATACAAGTCACTTTCATCACCCGAGATACCAAAGGATTTACCAGCTAGCACAGAGCATTGCAGAAAAAGTGAAGCCATTCCTGTTTGCAGAGGGATTCCTCATCTGGTGTCAGGATTCTGCTGCCTCTGCAGTGACAGGAACAGGGCCTTCTTTGTGCTGACCCCCATTGTGTATGTCTGTCAGCCCCCATATATATATATTTTGTGGAGCAACAACCATTTGTCTGTTCTCAAAAATCGTGTTATGGGATCCTACTAACTAGAAATGTATAATTGCTTCTCCCCAGGGAACTCTGGGAATTGTAGTTCTGTTCTGGGGCTTAGAAATCACCAAGAATTCTGATTTCCCCCAGGATTTTTTTTTGGGATGGGAGCAGAAAGCCAGGTCACTTTAATACATGTGTGCTATTTTTTATTGTGCAGTTATTCTTTAGGATTCTCCTCAGAAAATTAAAATTCCCAGAGTGGTTTAACAATCAGTCCCATAACTCTGGGAATTATGGCTGCCTGAGGGGAATGAGGGAATCTCCTAACAACTCTCCACACCCTTAACAATAGGGTTGCCATATTTCCGGACATAGCTGGAATATTGAAGCCGGAAGCAGTGTCCGGGCAGAAATCCATAAAATGTCCAGGGAAATCTGGATGTCGGCAGTGTCGTTTTTGTCACTTCTCCTTAAAAATAGCTCAAAAACTTCAATTTGTTTTCTTTTGGCGATTTTGCAGGGGCAGCAGCAACAACAACTTTTGTATCTGCATTTTCACTTAACAAGCTACACTTCCCATGATCCTTTGGGGGAAACCATGACTGTTTAAAGTAGTATGTTGTTACTGCTTTAACTGTATTGTGGAGATGGGGCCTTAGATGAGGAAGAATCTGGTTGGAATCATGAGTTGGGTTGTTCCTCAGGCTTCTTAAACACCTTGGTGGTACCACAGCATCAGAACCACTCACTTCCCGCCTATCTCAACCAGAAGAGGAGCCAGAGGTCCTCTTGTGGGAGAGCGAAAGCACTGGCTTCTCTTCCCTTGCTCCTGGGCAGATGACGGCTCTCAAAGCAGCCTCCGCCCTGTCAAATTATTAAATGGGATTAGTGCTCTGGGTCAGGCTCCGCACTGCCTGGGTGGCTGATTAACCCATGAATACTGATAGATATTGCTCTGTTGCCATAATGATTTTGTCCGTGAGTTGCACTGCAATGAGCAGCCACCCAGGGAGGAAGGAGCTCACAGAAGGCATTCAACTATCCTCCATTGAAAGCCCTGCAGGTCGAGGGGTACCGGTATGTGATTTGGAGCAAGGAAATGGTGGGTGGGGAAGGGTTAAGGTAGCTGCCTTTGCTGCTTCTCCACATCTCAGCTGACTCTTCTTGATGCTGCTTTCTACATAAAAAATTAAAAAATGTCAGGGCCCTTCTGTGCCCACAATATTTTACAGAGTCCAAGAATACAGTTCCCTGCCCTGAGGAGCTTACAATTTCTAAAATTGGACAACAGGGTTATAACACAGAATGCAGCAAAAAGAGGGTTCTGATGAGGGACGTGAAGAAAGTGAAAAGTGGTGGCAGCGTGTGGCACAAGTGATTGTGCACAGCACACGATGTAATAGAGCCTCAGTCCCACTGAAATCCATGGAAATACTGAATATCCTTGGATTTCAATGGGATGGCCTTCCCAGAAAGCCTGCTTGGTGTTGCAGCTTTGGGGATTTAAGTGGGTTCCAGTAAAAGCTGCATATTACCTTGGCAAACAAGTACAGTGGTACCTTGGTTCTCAAATGCCTTGGTTCTCAAACAACTTGGAACCCAAACACTGCAAATCCGGTAAGTAAGTGTTCCGGTTTGCGAACTTTTTTCGGAAGCCGAACGCGCTCCGTTTTGAGTGTTACGCTTCCGATTTGAGTGCAGCACTTCTGTTTTGAGTGTTACGCTGAGGTCTGTCTGTTTTTGCTATTTATTTTGCATTTTTGTTTTTGCAGCTCTTTTGTTTTTGAGACTGTGTGGAACCCAGTTCAGCTCCTGATTGATTGATTGTGTGACTGCAGTACATTGTTTATTGCTTTCATTTTATGGGTCAGTTGTCTCGTTAGATAGTAAAATTCATGTTAAATTGCTGTTTTAGGGGTTGTTTTCAAAAGTCTGGAATGGATTAATCCATTTTGCATTACTTTCTATGGGAAAGCACGCCTTGGTTTTGTGCCCATGATGATATGTGATCCCGTTTTCACTACTAGGTGCTCATCCTGATTAGTTGGCACAGAGGTTAGAACACTCTGGCTGCATATTAAGCATTTGTTCTGATCTGTTTGCAGGGAGGTTTAGATGATGTCTCATGCAAATGCCACCTCACTCTTTCCCTCCCTCTGATAGGGTTGCCATACGTCCGGAATTTCCTGGACATGTCCAGGATTTAACTGGTGAAAATAGCATGGGGGGGGGGGATTTGGAAAATCAGCAAAATGCCTGGGATTGCCCTAGCTCAACAACTTTGAGTTTCATTTCCCAAAAAAGCTCAACAACTGAATTTTGCTTCTAGAAATATGGCAACCCTACTCCCTCATAGCAAAGAAATCAGGACAACCAGGCAGAGGGCCTTCGCAGTGGTGACGCCCGCCCTGTGGAACGCCCTCCCACTAGATGTCAAGGAAATAAACAATTACAGTCATACGTCTTGTTACATTAGTTTCAGGTTACGTCTTTTCAGGTTGTGTCCTGCGGCGACCCAGAAGTACCAGAAAGGGTTACCTCCGGGTTTCGCCCCTTGCGCATGCACAGATGCGCAAAATGACGTCACGTGCATGCGCAGAAGCGGCAATTTGCAACCCGCACATGCGCAGACGTGGGCTGCTTTCCTTTCAGGTTGTGAACGGGGCTCTGGAATGGATCCCGTTCGCAATCAGAGGTACCACTGTATCTGACTTTTAGAAGACATCTGAAGGCAGCACTGTTGCACTGTTTAGGGAAGTTTTTAATGTGTGATGTTTTAGTCTGTTTTTAATCTGTTGCCAGCCGTGGGGAAACCCAGCTGGATGGGCTTGGTATAAATTATTATTATTATTATTATTATTATTATTATTATTATTATTACATTTATTGGCAGTAGCTCCTATCTCCTGAGGACAGATGGAAGAAAACACTCCTTCACAAGCCATATGGTTAACATCCCAGTCATGTTAACATCCCAGTCAAGCGAGTATGGCGGGGTGCCCATGACTGAGCTTCAAGAACATCTTATAGGTTGTCAAAGATGTATAACTCGCTGCTGAAATGGAACACTCAGGATGAAACGGTGAAGTCCGCTATGATTAAATGGGCACAGGACGTTGGACATAATATTATTGTCAGGGACTCAGCGGGAGCGCAGGGAGGAGAGGAGATGGAAAGCGAGGGGGAGCAATCCGAGGGCAGAGTAGGAGAATATGACAGCAGCTCGATAGATTCCATGAGCCTCTCCAGCGAATCGGAAGATTCACAGAAGGGGGCGCCGATGGGCAGGACAAGGGGCGACCCAAGGGGGACACCCCAGAAGCAAGGGGCCAGCGGGGACTCCCAGAGCAGCAGTTGCAAATCAGGACCAGCTTCCCCACCAGAGCGTAGTGGGGGGGAGGAGTTCCAGGTGTCAGAGCCCACACATGCACCACCAGCGAGAGAAGATGAGTCAGGGTGGACCACGCCTCCATCAGAGAGCGAGTTAACGGTTAAGAGGAAAGTTGCAGGCTGGGCGCGCGCGCCAAGTTCAAAGGTACAGGCGAGCGGCACAGAAGGTAGCCCGGATAGGGAACCAGGTCCTAAAGCCCGCCGGAAGGAGGGGCAAGAATCGTCAGGGTCAGCGTCAGAGGAGTCCAGGAAGGATGAGACCCTAGCGGGCAGGAGGACCCAGAGGAGAAAGGAATTTAGGAAGAGGTGGAGCAAAGCGAGAGTCTTAAACTGGTGTGGAGGGGGAGGAGACTCAGACAGGACTTCGCCGGTCTAAGGTCGGGACGTAGAGCTGCACGCTGCGGCTTTAAAATGGAGACTGAATCTCAATAAAGACTTTTGTACATAACTACAGCCTAGCGTTGGTCCTCTGTGAGCTGGGACCTGGAGGCAGCTCTGACAATTATGTTTGCTGACTGGGAACAGTTATGGACCACTGGTATGAAATTTACGGCATGTAATGCCTTAAGAGAGAATATTATGAAAATGATTTACAGGTGGTACATGACCCCAGATCTCTGCAGGCAGCTGGATCGAGGCGGGTCGGGGCTGCTGATTCTTCTAGACCTGTCAGCAGCCTTCGACATGGTCGATCACGAACTCCTGGACCACCGCCTTGCCGACGTGGGGATCCAGGGCACAGTCCTTCAATGGCTGCGCTCGTTTCTCTCTGGTAGGGGACAGAGGGTGGCACTTGGGGGGGAATTGTCATCGCGCCACTCCTTGGTGTGTGGAGTGCCCCAGGGTGCGATACTCTCCCCAATGCTTTTTAACATCTTTATGCGCCCCCTCGCCCAGCTTGTCCGGAGTTTTGGGCTGGGCTGCCATCAGTATGCTGATGACACCCAACTCTATCTGTTGATGGATGGCCAACCTGACTCGGCCCCAGACACACTGATCAGATGCTTGGAAGCTGTGGCTGGATGGTTAGGTGGGAGCCGGTTGAAGTTAAATCCTTCGAAGACAGAGGTCCTCTGGCTGGGACGGGACAATATGGGATTGAGGGGGCAACTCCCATCTCTTGCGGGGGTGCAATTAGTGCCAGCACCGTCCGTTAAGAGTTAGGGTGTAATCTTCGATACCTCCCTCTCCATGGAGGCGCAGATTGCAGCTATAACAAAGGCGGCATTTTTTCATCTCCGCCAAGCTAAGCAGTTGGCTCCTGACCTCTCTTGCCCTGACCTAGCCACTGTGATCCACGCGACGGTCACCTCCAGACTGGATTATTGTAACTCGCTCTACGTGGGGCTGCCCTTGAGACTGACCCAGAAACTCCAGCGGGTGCAGAATGCCGCGGCGAGACTCCTTCGCTGCGAGATCACATTCATCCGGTGCTATACCAGCTGCACTGGCTCCCAGTGGAGTATAGGATCAGCCCTATACGGCCTAGGACCCTCATACCTATGGGACCGCCTCTCCTGGTATGCCCCACAGAGGAACTTACGGTCTTCAAATAAAAACATCTTGAAGGTCCCAGGCCGCAGAGAGGTTAGGCTGGCCTCAACTAGAGCCAGGGCTTTTTCGGCTGCGGCTCCAACCTGGTGGAACGCTCTGTCACAAGAGACAAGGGCCCTGCAGGACTTGACATCTTTCCGCAGGGCCTGCAAGACAGAGCTGTTCCACCAGGCCTTTGGTCAGGGCGCAGCCTGACTTCCTCCTTTGGCAATCTTTACAAAACTTTAGTTTATGGTTGCCATCAATTTTGATTTTAATTAATTTTTATAATGTTTTTAGAATGTTGCACTATTTTAGTGTTGTTAGCCGCCCTGAGCCTGGCTTCGGCTGGGGAGGGCAGGATAAAAATAAAAATTATTATTATTATTATTATTATTATTATTATTATTATTATTATTATTATGTGCATCTTGAGCTCCACTGTATCGAATGGAGCTTAATTCTAGGTAAATGGGCACAGGTTTGCAGTCTTCTGGTGTGGTAATCATCAATATCCTACTTAAGCATTTAAAGGTGATAGTATAAATTCATAGAGGAAACCTCTTTTTAGGTGCTCTTAGCCATGACAGCAAAACAGAATTTCCATTTTTAACTAGAGGAAAAAGCTTTTAAGCCTCCTGCAACACTCTTGGGGGGAAATGGATGAAGAGGAAATGAAAATCATATTCTTCTTTTTTAAAAAAATGGTGGAAAATCATGGCCAAGAGGAAATGGGATTGGAAGATATGGATCTGGATGTGAATTAATTATTATACAATAAGTAAATAACCATGGATCATTGTCTCAGTATAAAGACCAAGGATTTGCTGTTTCTCAGTATTGGAAGCAAAGTTGTTATGTTGGACAGGAGGAAGGCTTTTGTTGTCTTTGACTGATGATAATAATTAGAGAGCCTCGTTTGGGCTTTTTGTCTGGAAGGAAAAATGAATGAACATGAGATGCCCGGACTCAAAGACTGAAAAAACATTGCCTAGCAGAGGAACAGCTGGATACTATGCTGGAGGGAATATTTAAATATTTTGAAAAAATCTTGTATATGCAACTGACAAAGGGATAGTTAGAAGTCCTTTTTACTTATTTCTGTTTATCCCTTTATTATTTTCTTATTTCTTAAATATTGTTATCTCTTTGTTACCTTTACCTTTACTTTGTTGCTTTGTTCTTACTTCTATTTTGTCCTCTACTCAGGGTCAGTGGGGGTTAACGTGCAGGTGAAAATGATGGATGGTTGCTGAAGGATGAAAGGAAAATCTCCCAGAAGAATGGAGAAGAAATGGAAGTTCCCAGGTGAGGGCTGGGAAGGGTTCACCTCTTTCCGTGTGTGACAAGTTTAGATCTACCTGAGATACAAGACTTTGCCATTCCCCCCCCTCTTTTCTCTGTTTTTGTTTAGATTAAGGTAAAGGAACCCCTGGCCATTAGGCCCAGTCACGGATGACTCTGGGGTTGCGGCGCTCATCTCGCTTTATTGGCCGAGGGAGCCGGCGTACAGCTTCCGGGTCATGTGGCCAGCATGACTAAGCCACTTCTGGAGAACCAGAGCAGCACATGGAAACACTGTTTACCTTCCCGCCGGAGCGGTACCTATTTATCTACTTGCACTTTGATGTGCTTTTGAACTGCTACAGTTGGCAGGAGCAGGGACTGAGCAACAGGAGCTCACCCCGTCACAGGGATTTGAACCGCCGACCTTCTGATCGACAAGTCCTAGTTTGCTTTTTATTGCAATGTATTATGAAAGGTCTTAACAAAACCTTATTGAAAGAAAAAAAAGAACTTCCATATTCAAGAGCAGTATACCTCTGAATACCATGTATCAATTCAAACAAAAATTTCAAAAAGAATGGGGAAAATATAGTCAATACCTGAAAAAGCAGTGCCCTCAAATTAATACTTGGACTTGTCCTGACTAATTTTCGCAAAATAAAATGTGGTGGAAAAATGTAAGATATAGAAGGAAAAACAGAGAAGGAGAATTGAGAAGGAAACAGTTTATTAAGTATAGAACCGGGGCCGCATTGAGGGGGAAGGAAGTCAAACAGAAATGAATAAGAATTGAAATAGGAATGTATGTGTATCATTTGTTCTGTATGTGCAGTTACATCTTTTTGTAAGTTGTCTTGTGTGTGACGTCTGTGTTGGTGTTGGTATAATAAGTTAATAAAAGCATTACAAAAATGAATACCGTCTATCAGCAGGGGACACAAACAATGGAGATATGACTTGTTCCATTTCTGCACTTGTGGGCTTCTTCCCCCCCCCAAAAAATTTGATTTTCCACATTTAAATATAACATATAAAACACACAAAACAAAACGTATTACAATACTACAAGAAAATAAATAAATAAATAAAAACACATATTCTTTCTTATATGCATTTTAAATTCCATTGTTACGTGACTTCATCAAATCCCCCCTAACTGAATTTCATTATAACACCTTGTAACAGTTTTCCCAATCATCTTTCTATTACAATTAGTTCCTTCAATTTACTATACTCATCTCTTTTCTTATTGTCTTCAATCCATCTTACTATACAACATTCTTATTGTAATCCTAGGCCTGTTTAAGACTTTCTTAATTATCTTATATTACAATATTTGGCTAAATATTCTTTAAATTTCACCCAGTCTTCTTGGTATTCCTCCTCTTTCTGTTCACAGATTCTTCCAGTCAGGTCAGCCAGCTCCCGAAACTCTAACATCTTCACCTGCCATTCTTCTACCATTGGTATTTTTTGAGATTTCCAATTTTTTGCTAATAGCATTCTTGCTGCTGTAGTGGCACACAAAAATAATCTGACATCTTTTTTGGGCAATTCCAATCCTATTATTCCAAGTAAAAAGGCTTCTGGTTTCTTTACAAATGTATATTTCAACTTTTTTTTTAGCTCATTATAAATCTTTTCCTAGAAGTCCTTAACCTTAGGAAGAAGAAGCAGAGTTTGGATTTGATATCCCACTTTATCACTACCCTAAGGAGTCTCAAAGCGGCTAACAATCTCCTTTCCCTTCCTCCCCCACAACACACACTCTGTGAGGTGAGTGGGGCTGAGAGACTTCAGAGAAGTGTGACTAGCCCAAGGTCACCCAGCAGCTGCATGTGGAGGAGCAGGGAAGCGAACCCGGTTCACCAGATTACGAGTCCACCACTCTTAACCACTACACCACACTGGCTCTCTGTACTTGTGGGCTTCTTGTAGGCAGGGCTAATGTTGGAAAAAATGTGTTGGACCAGATGAATATCTCTCCAGATGTTATGGACCTGCAACTCCAGATATTATTGACCTGCCATTGCCTATGCTGTCTGGGGTTGCAGGAGCTGAATCCAACAACATTTAGAGAGCCCCAGTTTCTCCTGCCTTATATTCTGACGTGAAGCACTTAGAAATATCTCTTAACAATGGCAAGGCAACCTGAACTGTCTGCAGCCGGCCAGTGCTGAGATGTGTTTCTTAGTACACCTTGGTTTTGTAGAGTTGGCAAGATCGGGTGGAGCTTTGCCTGCTGTGCTGAGGCAAAGCAGAGGCTCAAGGCGTATTAATGGAGACAAGCTGCTGTTCGAGGAAAAAACAACAACGCTGAATAAGGTTTGGGATCCAAAACTTTAATAAAACATCCCATGTTCCCACACAAATCCGGGAGGGCGTTGGTTAAACTAACAAGGGGTATTTCTGGCTTGGGAATGATCTGGAAGTAAGTATAGAGAGTGTGTGTGATCTTTCTTCCCCTGAGACACGCACAGACATGCACTTTTATTCACATGCACCACCAACCCAGGGCAAACAGCTGCACCGTATGACCATTGTAGATTCGCTGCCCTGGAAGATGCTGTGGCAATTTGCAAGGCTTGCCGATTTAAGGCTTTGATCAACACCACCCTCCACAGAAAGTAGGGGACACGGGTGGCGCTGTGGTCTAAACAACAGAGCCTAGGACTTTGCTGATCAAAAGGTCAGCGGTTTGAATCCCCGTGACGGGGTGAGCTCCTGTTGCTCAGTCCCTGCTCCTGCCAACCTAGCAGTTTGAAAGCATGTCAAAGTGCAAGTAGATACGTAAATAGGTACCACTCCGGCGGGAAGATAAACGGTGTTTCCGTGCGTTGCTCTGGTTCGCCAGAAGCGGCTTAGTCATGCTGGCCACATGACCTGGAAGCTGTACGCCGGCTCCCTCGGCCAATAAAGCGAGATGAGTGCCACAACCCCAGAGTCGGTCACGACTGGACCAAATGGACAGGGGTCCCTTTACCTTTTACCACAGAAGGTGAGGGCCAGCCCTGCCATTAGGCAGTGTGAGATGCCCACTTCAGATGGCAGAGTGGCATAGAGTGGCAGCAAGGTGTTGGAGAACAGAGCCTGTGTGCCACACAGCCTGCCCTGCACCCCCAAAGCTTGCCTGCTGTCCCAGTGTCAGTGTGGAAGCAAGATTCAACAGCCAGTCCTGTCAGGAGAGGCGTCGTCTTTGCCACCCTCAGGCGGCAAAATGTCCTGATCAGTCTTCCAGAGAAGATCCACGGTCTTCCACACTTTTCTGTTAGGCAGTGTGTACAGCAATATGCGTGTGTAAAAGAATTAGAAGTGCCTTCCTCTCTGCCCGCCTTATTCCCCACACCCACTCCTCTCTGATTACTGCAGAAAGCCCGTGATTCATTAGTGGGGTTGCGCCAGGCAAAACTTTCCATCAGCACAGCATAAACTATAAACTGGCTCCAGAAAGAGCGAGGGCGTGCCATTTCATGTACAACGAAGAGGTTTTTTTTTTGTGTGTGTGTGTGTGCCTGGTCGACACATTTTCTTTTTTAAAAAAATATATTTTCGTATCTGCTTGTTTGGAACCATGTCCATAAACTGGGTAGCATTGTATGTCCTCCTGAACATCATGTTAATTATGCAAGGGAAAGTTCTGCTTGAAGTATGGCTGAAACCCTGCTCAGGGCCCATCCCTTTGAGGCCATGGTGGGCACTGATTCTCAGGAGCCCAGCTTGTATAATTGTTTAATTTGTACATTGAAATGGAAAATAACTCTGTATGTGTATTGTTAAAGGAACTGGAAAATTCCACTGAGCTAAACTAAAGTTCTCAGAGTATCTAAAAGGTTAATGATGAGCTGCTCTTAAATCACACAAAAGAGACTGAGTTTCGCTCTATCCATATGTTAATCTGTGGGCATCCGTTTTATGTGAGTTAGTCTTTGTTCCCAAACTACCCAAGAGAAAGGGTGTGCTTAATCTTTCTCCAGGAGAAAAGAGCCTCCTGGCTAATGGAGTCCATGTGGGGGAGAGGCAGAGCTTTGATCAGGGGTCAGCAAACTTTTTCAGCAGGGGGCCAGTCTACTGTCCCTCAGACCTTTTGGGGGCCGGACTATATTTTGAAGAAAAAAAAAAAGAAGAACGAATTCCTATGCCCCACAAATAACCCAGAGATGCATTTTAAATAAAAGGACACATTCTACTCATGTAAAATCAAGCTGATTCCCGGACCATCCGTGGGCCGGATCTAGAAGGCGGTTGGGCCGGATCCGGCCCCCGGGCCTTAGCTTGCCTACCCATGACTTTGATTCAAGTTCTGGATAAAGTTATTTCATATTTCTTAGATGTTGTACCGGCGCTTGGACAAGTACGGTATTTGGATGTACCATTATTGTTTGGGGTGCCTGTTTTGGAACAAGTTCTGTTAGCAAAGCTTTTGTACCATATTTTTGGACTGGACAATTTTCATTTGAAGAAGAGTCCATTTTTATTCATCCTATTGCTTCCATTGGTGTGGTATTGACAGCCACAATGCAGTTTAGCACCACAGCCTTGGTCATCGCCAGAAAAGTTTCCTGTGTAGATATACCCTGGCCTTGCTTGTGCCAAGAGCCCCTGGGTAGCTGCGTCCCAGGAGGAACATCATGGTGGAAGAAGAACACTAATCTGGCCCCAAAGAAGGAGCATTGAAAGAGCATTTAGAAGTGCTTTGCAAATGAGAACTAGTGACAAAGTTCGCTTTCCTCTCTCTTCCCTTCTGATTCCTTTTCCTTTTATGTGGCGTACTTGTGTGGAGGCAGGGAATATCTTATTATTTAGCACTGCAAACTGCGCCGGGAGCCCTTTTTCGGCTGAACAGAGCAGGGTAAAAATCCTTCAGATAAACACATGAAGTTGAATTCTTGACAGAATGATGATCTTCTAAATTCTCTGGTATTGGACCTGGGCTGGACCTAGACACATCAAAGAAGGGATTCGGTTAAATGCGTGGTAATGTCATACAGGGAAATCCCATTGAAGAAAGGTGGGACTCCACAGTGCCACCTGGTGTCACAGCATTATAACACATATAAAGCGTTTTATCTTTACGAATGTAGCAGAGTCCCTGTTGTGACTGTAGGTGATGGGATTTGAGACTGGGAAGGAACTTATTTCAGCCAGATGTAGCAGACCATGTCTCAACTGATATGGGAATGCCTTTCTGCCTGGCGTCTGGATACTTTTGTTTAAAAGGTGAAGAATGAGAGAATGGTGTGCACAGCATACACATTAACCCGTTTGTAGCACAAAAAAGTAGTTTTTCTCAATCCATAATCATTCCTGCTTGTCCATGGGGCTTTCTATCTAGATTGAAAGATTCTATATCCCGTGGCCCACAAGGATGGGTTTGGTTACATGGTATGGATTTGAAAACCCTCCCCTTGATCCATGCCTTTTCCTCCATGCACCTGCCCCAGGTGAATGAGGAAGGAAGGGGTGCTTGCGATCTTTGTATAAGCACACCCACAATTGTGCCTTCAATTTCACTGAGCAGGTGAATCCATCTGTCATGTCCTTTTATTTCCGGAATGAAACCAGTTTCTCAAGAAGTGGTTTTCAGGGGCAAAACATATATGCTAGATCTAGACTGTGTGAACGGGCCACGTAGAAAAAAAAAACAAGTACTCAGTCTCCATGGACTGAGGGCAGAGCTTTCTAAATTTTCATGTTCGTGACACTTTTTAGACACGCATTATTTCGCGACCAGTGGCGGATTTATGTATAAGCTAAACAGGCTATAGCTTAGGGCCCCACTCTCTTGGGGGACCCCAAAAAATGTAAGGGGAAAAAACCTGGATGTACATTTCCAAAATAAAAAACAAATAAAACCTACATACAGCAACAGTGTTTGTGTTTATTAAATTACCATATAGCATATATTCAAAATAAAAAACAGTGTCAATTTGTTGTTGACAAGGGACAGCTGGACATATAAAGGGCCCCATTACCTTCAGTAACTTAGGGCCTCATCAAACCTAAATCCGGCCCTGTTCACAACACAGTAATTCAGCTTTACTAGTGAACCCAAGTTTAACTAACCCCTTATAAGAGATATAGACACATATCGTGCGACATACCTACACACTGCAGCTGACACACTAATGTGCCGCAACACACAGTTTGGAAAGCTCTGGCCTTGGGGGGGTTGAGGCTTTTAAAAAATCTCAGAGGTACGACTATTCTTCAGACAGTGCTGTGGGTTTATAGTGGTGCTTCTGACGCGAAATTGGAGGGTAGGAATTACTTTTTTAAAATAAAAAATTGTAATATCAAAAAGATATAAATGTGTGTGGAGCAAAGTCACATGCTTGTTGGACGTTGCAACAGGGCCACCATATTATACCAAATTTATCTGTTTTGGCAATGCCTCTAACCACTCGACTGTGATATGCCAATTGCTCTGGTGATGCCATGCCCCATATTCTGTCAAGCCACTCTTGCCTAGCGAACCCTGATGTTTTCCAGTGGCGTGCTGTTTCTAAACATACTGCTGTCATCAGCAAGGCTACCAATTCTCCATCAATGATTTGAAAGTCATCAGAAGCTTGAATCATTAAAGTTAACGCTGGATCAGGCGGAATTGTTTGACGTTTAATAACCGCTAGCCCAGAAGTCTTTCACACACGCACACACACAAATTCCCATCAAAGATGGAAGAAACCACCTTGCATTCCACAGTCTTGCTGTGAGATGCTTACATTGATCCTATTAAGTTTAATGTTGGTCCAGGGCCACCTATGGATAATCTTAAATGAGGCCTCCTGTTTGAAAGCTGACATAGATTTGACAATTTGACAGGTATAGATTTGCCCTATATATTCCAAGCCCCCTCCGACAATTTCCCCTTAGATCAGTTTCCCTCACACCTTTAAGACCTACAGGCAACCTGTCCATTCAACAATAAAAGCTTTTTCAATATAAGATATTTAATTGTTGAGCTTTTTTTTTTTTTTTTTGTAAAATCTCCCAAAAAATGAAGTTTTTGCCCTGGGGGGGGGGAATTGCCCCCCAAATCAACACTTCCACCCATTCTGCCCATTTCGCCCAGACACCATTTTTGACAGACGAATCCCAGCTATGTCCAGGAAATTCCGGACATATGTCAGCCCTAATAAAAGTTTATTTCATTTGTATTTTGTGTCTGTTTCATGCCTACTGAAAACTCCAGGAGTATGACTTTTACAATGAACTAGGGTTGCCAGGCAACTAAATTATTTTGAGTTGATTAATCAGCTACCCATTAATGGATGGAAGTGAGTTTGCACACTACTAAACCTTCAGGTCTAAGGCTCAGACTTCTGAGACCCTGCAGTCTTATTTCAGAGAGGAGGCCTGGCCAAAATGGATGCGTAAGAATGGAACAACTTTATCATAAACAGAAACAGTCTTAGAATAGCAGCATGACTCACTGCCTCAGTTGGACACACTGCCACCTATGGCTGGAATCGCGGAATAACAGCTAATTCTACACTGCACAACCCTTCAGTGCACCTGTCTTTATATAGAGATTGAAGGAAGCGTGAATTAACTTATAATTTAACAAATAAAAGCTGTCACTCCTTGTTAGAAGGAAAGGCGGCAGCTCTTCCTTCGAGGCTGGAATGATATACACGATTTTATTTATTGAATTTCTCTCCCGCCCTTCCTCCCAGAGGAGCCCAAGGCGGCAAACGGGTCCACAGTTTAAAAGCAAATTCGGCATAACGGAGTGATAGTCCTCCATTATGGCAACAAAGCCATACATTTGGTAGCTGGACTGTTGTTATCTATGCAAAATGCTTCCCAAAGCTTCACTAGCAGCACTGCTGCAGCTGTGTGCAGAGCACAGATCTGCATTGCTGTTGGGCAAACTTCATGGTAGGGTTAATAATAATAATAATAATAATTTATTTGTAATTTATACCCTGCCCATCTGGCTGGGCTTCCCCATAGAAATGGCTGATGTGTGAGGGACGTACCTTTTTGACACTTAAAGTAAAAGGGACCCCTGACCGTTAGGTCCTGTCGTGGCTGACTCTGGGGTTGCGGCGCTCATCTCGCTTTATTGGCTGAGGGAGCCGGCGTACAGCTTCTGGGTCATGTAGCCAGCATGACTAAGCCACTTCTGGCGAACCAGAGCAGCGCACGGAAACGTTGCTTACCTTCCCGCCAGAGTGGTACCTATTTATCTACTTGCACTTTGACGTGCTTTCGAACTGCTAGGTTGGCAGGAGCAGGGACTGAGCAACGGGAGCTCACCCCGTCGCAGGGATTCGAACCACTGACCTTCTGATCGGCAAGTACTAGGCTCTGTGGTTTAACCCACAGCGCCACCCGCATCCCTTGCCAGCCCTCAAATTAGGATATGGAGGGCTCAGGTGCATCCCATGATAATAAAAACAACTCGCCCCCCTCCATACAACCCCCTCTTTCCCTTTATATACACACACAGTGTGGCTGACTCAGCCCTGTGGAATTCATCCTGTCTGGGCGTGTGGAAGCGCTGAGCATCATGCCAGTCCCAAAGACTCTGGCGTCTGCTAAGAGTAATTGCCTAGAAAGGGCATCTCTTGCTTTCAGAGTTGCTGCGGCAAGGTTGCCAGTCAGCGAAGGCAGAGCATGTGGATGTGTGTGTCAGCAGATATACCCCTCTAGAAGCGAACAAAAGCTCCTTCTCAGCCAGTGCCTCAGAGAAGTCTCAGCTGCCCAGGTTTGCTGGATTTTTTAATAATAAAAAAAATCAGTTTATTCTCGCTCCCGCTGGGAGCAGCTGAGTTAAGGCGGAGCAGCGCTGCAGGCAAAAGCTGAGGAAGCTGTTGTGCCCCACCCAGAAATTAGAGAAAAGGGGAATCCAGGCTCTGGCTTGGCGACGACTGAATACTTGAGAATGGGATGTTGGGCAGAGACCATTGGCCCACAGTAGAGGCAGAAGCTCAGCTTCTCTGCATCTCAAGCCTTGGAGAGAAAGCTAGAAAGAGGGGAGGCCAGTTCTCCCCCCCCCCCTGGAGGTACTCTGGGGTCCAGAGTACCGGCAACTTTTTTTTTCCTGGAAGAAAAGCCCTGGTTAAAAGTATGCCACTTGCTGTAACAACTTCCAACAGGCCAGACAGAGAAGAAGACGCCAAAGAGAAGCCAAGGCGAGGCCTGGCTGCCAGTTTTAAACCCCCCTGAAGTTGTTTTGCTACACACGATACGATACGATAATCTTTATAGTCATTGTCCCATACAGAACAACGAAACTGAAAAAATCCACATCAGGCATTCAAAAACCAACAAGCCTGCTATCCCAGCCTGGTTAGCCCCCTAAAAACTCTGATACCCCATAATTAAATACAATATGCTCCCATAGAGACTACTGTAAAGGTAAAGGGACCCCTGGCCATTAGGTCCAGTCGTGGCTGACTCTGGGGATGTGGCGCTCATCTCGCTTTACTGGCCGAGGGAGCCGGCGTACAGCTTCCGGGTTATGTGGCCAGCATGACTAAGCTGCTTCGGGCAAACCAGAGCAGCATATGGAAATGCCGTTTACCTTCCCGCCGGAGTGGTACCTATTTATCTACTTGCACTTTGACGTGCTTTCGAAGTGCTAGGTTGGCAGGAGCAGGGATCGAGCAACGGGAGCTCACCCCGTCGCGGGGATTTGAACCGCCGACCTTCTGATCGGCAAGCCCTAGGCTCTGTGGTTTAACCCACAGCACCACCCGCGTCCCTAGAGACTACCTTACACTGCGTTTAAAACCAAAATCGCATTTGGAGAGAAACTGTTTCTCAGGTGGCTAGTCCTGGTCTTTATAACCCTGTACCTTCTTCCAGAAGGCAGAAGCTGAAAGGGATCATTTCCAGGGTGCGCACTATGCTGCACTATCTCTGCAGCTTTCTTCTGGCACCTGGAAGCATAATGGGGTGGGCTGGGGGTATGTCAGGCAGCAGGTGTCCCCTTCCAGTAAGGTTGCCACCTTTGTTCTGGCAAAATACAGGACGGGACAAAAATGGCCGGGGGGGGGCAGGGAGATCCCCCCACCTGGTGCTGAAATGACTTCAAAGCAATCCATTACAATCTATTGCAGCCGAACCGGATGGCCCCTCTGGAATTTGCAGCACGCATGCACGCACACATACACATGAATTCGTAAATCTGTCTTGTGCATTGCAACCCAGAGCTGAAATACATGACCTTTTGCACACACACCCCTTCGCGCACATGCATATTCTGATGAGGGGGCGAGCCTTGTTCCACTTTGTTAAAATTCTGAAGGGGAGAGAAAAATATTAGGGGGTGGGAGGGAGGGGGCAAAACTTGTGGGGGGCTACTTCTCCTCCACCCTCCTCTCTCAAATATCATGCAGATAACTATGTTCAGAATTGCAGCTTCTGGTAGGGGTGCCATATTTCAAGAAGTGAAAATTTGGACATAAACCATTTCTATAGAAAATTAACAACGTTGCTGAGTTTTTTCTTTTTTCTCTCTCCTCTTTCTTTCGTTCTTTCTTTCTTTCCTTAAATAAAGTGTTTTAATAATAAATTACAACCGTTAAAAATGAAGGGCGCGGAGGGGCCCGCACCCAATGGGAGCTGAAATAACAATAACAATAACAACAACAACAACAACAATAACAATAATAAAAACATTAAAATATGCTTTGATGCCCCAAGCATTTGGACTGAATGGGAAAAGAGGTACATCCCTGAAGGTTCAATGGGCACAGCCAGGTCGCGAGAGACCCTCCCCGCCCTTAAACACACCAGGAAAGAGGTGGGGAGATGGAATAAATGCCCCCCCCAGGAAAGAACCTGATGTAACAGTGGGAAAGGTTCTCTCTCTCTCTCTCTCTCTCTCTCTCTCTCTCTCTCTTTCTTTTGAGAAATAACCAGACAACCTCCTTGGCGGATGGCCGCCTTGACACAGCCCAAGCAGGAGGGAACTGGAAGCAACAACATGAAAGCCTTGCCCTGCTTTGCTCCTCCTTGGGGGTAGGATGAGGAGAGGGAGCAACGAGGAAAAAGGAAAGGGAAAAGGCGAGAGGAGGGAGGAGAGAAGAAAGTACAGCAGAGCAGAAATAAGGGAAATGCAGGACAAACTGCAACCTGTATCAATACAGGATATAGCATTTTACATTGAAACAAGCGACAATCCTGTATTATACAGGACTTGTCGCAGCCCTCCCTCCCAGCGTTTCTTGCAGGGATAGAGATGGGGCAGTTCAAGATATTGGTGAAGTCATTGTTGGGGTAGACCAGGCATCCTCAACCTCGGCACCTCCAGATATTTTGAGACTACAATTCCCATCATCCCTGACCACTGGTCCTGCTAGCTAGGGATCATGGGAGTTGCAGGCCTAAAACATCTGGAGGGCCAAGGTTGAGGAAGCCTGGGGTAGACGGACTAACAGTCTGACTCAGCGTAAGGCAGCTTCCTGCTTAGATGTTGCCAGCCCATGGGCAAAACTTGCATTTCCCCAGAAACATCTAGTACCAACACCCCCAGCCCACCCCAAAGAACCAGCAGTTGATGTGGTGTCATCACTTTTCCTGTCTACGTTCTAGACTTCAGGGATAAAAGGTAAAGGTAAAGGTACCCCTGCCCGTACGGGCCAGTCTTGACAGACTCTGGGGTTGTGCGCCCATCTCACTTAAGAGGCCAGGGGCCAGCGCTGTCCGGAGACACTTCCGGGTCACGTGGCCAGGGTGACATCGCTGCTCTGGCCAGAGCCAGAGCCAGAGCCGCACACGGAAACGCCGTTTACCTTCCCGCTGGTAAGCGGTCCCTATTTATCTACTTGCACCCGGAGGTGCTTTCGAGCTGCTAGGTTGGCAGGCGCTGGGACCGAGCAGCGGGAGTGCACCCCGCCGCAGGGATTTGAACCGCCGACCTTTCGATCGGCAAGCCCTAGGCACTGAGGCTTTAACCCACAGCGCCACCTGCGTCCCATAGACTTCAGGGATAATGAACCTCAAATGCCCATCTCTATGTAGGCCTTGGGACTCGCCCCTGGTCAGACACCTCTCATGAGCCTTACTTGGTCCCATCCCTCAAGTGCTTCTTTTGTGTGTGTGTTAAAGCGTTTATTAATTTTCCAATAAAAGCATCCAATTAACATTTCAAATCACAACCCAATTAAAAGAAAAAACTAAAAGAAAAAAGTCCAATTGTCTTCCAAATTATAATCTTAATTTTTTATGACTTCCCATGGTCTGAATTCTGAAGCATTTTCCAAATCACAGTCCTGCCTGTCATCTCTCATCGGTGTTTTCATAATTCCATATCACGATTTTATCCATCCCTCAAGTGCTTCAGCTGGCGGGAAAGTGACCTTGAAATGTGATAATATTGCCTACTTGCCTGGGTGGGCACAGAAATCTCTGGGTTTTGTGCGACTGGAATGTAGCCCAATGCGCAAAGTCATCAGCACACATGGCCCCTGGAAAGTTACCCACAAGATCATGCGGCCCTCCAACTGTTAAAATAAGTTTCCTTATCACTGCTCTGCTTCATTGGCTGTGGCGTCCAGGTGCTAGAAGGGAGGTAATGAAACCTGGAGAGGTGACTTGGTAGCACCCACATGCTATTGACGTTCCTCGAGTACACCTCCTTGTGTACACCCAGTCATTGCTCTTGCAGAATTGCAACAAACTTTCCATACTTCGTGGGAATTGCATTTTTGTGTTGTGTTCCGTCCACGCTAGCAGGTGTGTCAAAGGTGGAGCTGTTGTCGTTTAGTCGTTTAGTCGTGTCCGACTCTTTGTTACCCCATGGACCAGAGAACGCCAGGCACTTCTGTCTTCCACTGCCTCCCGCAGTTGGGTCAAACTCATGCTGGTAGCTTCGCGAACACTATCCAACCATCTCGTCCTCTGTCATCCCCTTCTCCTTGTGCCCTCCATCTTTCCCAACATCAGGGTCCTTTCCAGGGAGTCTTCTCTTCTCATGAGGTGGCCAAAGTGTTGGAGCCTCAGCTTCTGGATCTGTCCTTTCAGTGAGCACACAGGGCTGATTTCCTTCAGAATGGATAGGTTTGATCTTCTTGCAGTCCATGGGACTCTCAAGAGTCTCCTCCAGCACCATAATTCAAAAGCATCAATTCTTCGGCAATCAGCCTTCTTTATGGTCCAGCTTTCACTTCCATACATCACTACTGGGAAAAAGGTGGAGCTACGACAGCGCAATCGGATCCACCGCAATGGGTGCAAAGCCTATGAGCGAGGCGGGGAGGAGGGACGCCAAATTTGGGGCTCACACAGGGTGCCACTGAAATTTGAAAGACCAGTGTCTGCCCCTGGATTTGTGACACAAATGTGTAAATGGGGAAAGGACAGGACATGTGAGCATGTTGTTCCTTAACCTTTTTCCTATCAATGTTCAAAATCATTCTTAAAACTTGTGCTAAAGAACTTTGGACATTTCAGCACAGTTACTTCAGTACCCTTGAAAAGCTGAGGGAGAAAAATGAAATGGAGGGAAATCATCACAGTAATAAAAAGGCACCAACCAAAAGACCAAAGATGCCAGATTATTATTATTTTAATCAGTTTTTAAAAAATTGTGCTGAAGTGTTTTTTAATTTAAGTGCTATGGTGTGATTTAGAAAAAAAATCATAAAAACAATTTGCAAACGGCACAAGTTAACCATACAGTAGCACCTTGGCTTATGTTACCCTTGGGTAACGTAAACTTCGGGTTGCGAAAGCGACAAACCCAGAGGTGTTTCGTTGCGCATGCACAGAAGTGCTCTACCACGCCGCGTGCATGCGCAGAAGCAGTCCCTCCGGTTGCGGAAACCTCGGGATCCGACCGGAGCTCCGGAACGGATCCCGTCTGCAACCAGAGGTACCACTGTACACAGTTAACATGGAGCAGCCAAGGAAGGCAGTAGGGAATGTGTAGAGAATGACAGATATGTAGGAATACAATCACTTGCCCAATAAGACCCAGCGCATGGCAAAACCATGCCTCAAAAAACCAACCAAAATTGTAAGAGTAGCACAAGCTAGAATGTGTGCAGAAGAGCGCAACCCAGATGATCTGGAAACCAAGCCTTATGAGGAACGGTTGAAGGAGCTGGGTATGTTTACCAGGGGTCAGCAAACTTTTTCAGCAGGGGACTGGTCCACTGTCCCTCAGACCTTGGGGGGGGGGGGCGGACTATATTTTTTTTGCGGGGGGATGAACGAATTCCTATGCCCAACAAATAACCCAGAGATGCATTTTAAATAAAAGCACACATTCTACTCATGTAAAAACAAGCTGATTCCTGGACCGTCCACGGGCCGGATTTAGAAGGCAATTGGGTCGGATCCGGCCCCTGGCCTTAGATTGCCTACCCATGGTTTAGCCTGAAGAAAAGAAGACTGAGAGAAGATAGGAGAGCGATTTTCAAGGGCTGCCACATGGAAGATGGAGCAAGCTTGTTTTGGACCTCTACCAATGGATTGAAGTTAGAAGAAAGAAGCTTCTGGCTAAGCATCAGGAAGAATTTTCCGACAGTTAGAGCTGTTTGACAGTGGGACGAACTTCCTTGAAAGGTGGTGGACTCTCCTTCACTGGGGGTTTTTAACCAGAGATTGGATGGCCATCCATAATGGATGCCTGAGTTGAGATTCCTGCATTGCAGGGAGACAGGAATAGATGACCCTGGGCAGGGGGTCCCTTCCAGCTCTGTGATTCTATGATTCATTAAGGTGATCTATGCCTGTCCCTCATTTGGGAATGCAAGAACGCATTTAATTCACATGATGTGATGCTGAGAAAATGCAAATTATTAATTGTTTCCATGTCTCATGCCTCAGCAGTTCAGGATGTGTTCTTTGCCGTTCCGTTATCTGTAGACCTCACCTTGTTAACTTGTATTTTCTTCCACTGTGGCAAATACGTTCTGTTCACATCACTGGGCCAAGCGAGATTGCTGAATTAACACCAAGGGCTGGGGCATGACATCAACCACAGATATCCTGTGGGAAATAGCAAGTTCCCTCCCTCAGTCAGAGGTGATAGCAAAAGCCACATCTGCTTATTTCTGGGTATAACCCTGCTCATGTGTAAAGTGAGGAGCTAGCGCCTAGGGCTGGGCTAAAGTATTGCCCAGAAGAAAATTGGGAGGGTGGGGAAACAGGAAGGTTTGGCTGCCGAATCGATGTCTTGGGCAACAAATGATAAGCATTCCTAAACCCCATGTCAGCAGAGGCACTCGTAATCCTTCGTTTGGGGGTTCCTATGGCAGATGTAATAATATGGGTTCTACTCTATTTTACGGCTCTCTTCCATGAGCCCAGGTTTGGATGACATAATAATAATAATAATAATAATAATAATAATAATAATTTATTTATACCCCGCCCTTCCAGGTTCAGAAAACCAGGCTCAGGGCAGCTAACAACAAATTTAAAACACTTACTTGATGCAACAAAAAACAGCATAAAATACAGTATAAAACATGAATAACAATAAATTCAGAATTCAAAAATCAATTTAGGGGGAAAAGCCACTCAATAAATATTAGATGATCACCAGGGCTAGCTGGCTAAATTAGTCCTATTTGCACACACAATAAGCCCAACCATGGCTTCAGGGCCGGATTTAGGTTTGATGAGGCCCTCAGCTACTGAAAGTAATGGGGCCCTTTATTTGTCCAGCTGTCCTTTGTCAACAACAAATCGCCGCTGTTTTTTGTGTTGAGTATATGCTATATGGTAATTTATAGACCTAATTACATCATAGGAGCCTACACAACACAAAACACTGCTGCTGTATGTAGGTTTTATTTTATTTGTTTTTTATCTTATATTTTGGAAATGTACATCCAGGGGTTTTTTCCTTTAATTTTTTTTGGGGCCCCCCAGAGAGTGGGGCCCTAAGCTATAGCTTGTTTAGCTTATATGTAAATCCGGCGCTGCATGGCTTAGCTCACAGCAGCAACATAACCAGAGGCAGTGGATCATGGCAGCCTTCTCAGTAGTGGCACCCGCCCTGTGGAATGCCCTCCTTTCAGATGTCAAATAAATAAACAGCTATCTGAGTTTTCGAAGACATCTTCTTTCCTGTACAACTTTCCTCTATAGGAAAGTGTTTAATGTTGGATGTTTTACTGTGTTTAATTTGTTGCAAGCTGCCCAGAGTGGCTGGGGCACCCCAGTGAGGTATAACAACAACAACAACAACAACAACAACAACAACAACAACAACAACAACAACAACAACATTTATACCCCGCCCATTGGGCTGGGTTTCCGCAGCCACTCTGGGCGGCTTCCAACAAAATATTAAAACAATAATTAAAACAATAATCTATTAAACATTAAAAGCTTCCCTAAACAGGGCTGCCTTCAGATGTCTTCTAAAAGTCTGGTAGTTGTTTTTCTCTTTGACATCTGGTGGGAGGGCGTTCTACAGGGTGGGTGCCACTCACCTGGTTCCCTGTAACTTGGCTTTTCGCAGCGAGGGAACCACCAGAAGGCCCTCAGCGCAGGACCTCAGTGTCCGGGCAGAACAATGGAGGTGGAGACGCTCCTTCAGGTATACTGGACCAAGGGCTTTAAAGGTCAGCACCAATTATTCTTATTCTTACTACACAGGTTCACACTTAGCCATAGTTTAGCTTAGCATTGTGTGCAAATCATACATAGGAGTTCATTTTTTTGAGTTACAGCCTGGGGAAAAACTAGTTCCGTGTGTTTGGGGAAGAATCCAGCTGTGCAGTGCACAGATTTGCTGAGGGTTTGCAATGTTTACCAATAACGTATTTTTTATTAAAGATTTCTTGGTTTACAAAAGTATGTGCAATGTCTCTTTTTCCAAGTTACATTTTCTACAGATCAGTTTCATTTGCTGAGACATTAGGAAGATAAGGGGGGAAAGAGGTGGAAGGGGTCATGGTGGGTGGGGGTGGGTTGGGTTTGCAATGTTATAAACGAATCTCTGCCCGCTGTTCCTGGAGGAAGCCGTCTAACTTTTTTGAAAACTGTGCATGTGTAACCCTTTAAAAAAGAAGAAACGGTCGGGTGGCGGGATTCAAATTAAACAAACAGAAAACTAAAGTGTTGGGGAAAAATTTGACAGATACAGAGTCAGAACGGTTTCAGAGAGAGACAGAACTAACTGTGGTTAAAAAAGTAAAGTACCTAGGGGTAAACATAACAGCAAAAAATCTGAGTCTTTTCAAGGATAATTATGAAAAATGTTGGTCAGAAATTAAGAGAGACTTAGATAGTTGGACAAAATTGAAACTTTCTTTGTTAGGCCGAATTGCCGCTATTAAGATGAATGTATTGTCAAAAATGTTGTTTTTGTTTCAAACATTACAGATTGTGGACAAGACGGAGTGCTTCCGGAAGTGGCAGAGAGATATTTCTAAGTTTGTCTGGCAGGGCAAAAAGCCAAGAATCAAGTTTAAGATATTAACTGACGCGAAAGAAAGAGGGGGCTTTGCCCTGCCAGACCTAAAGTTGTACTATGAGGCCGCAGCTTTCTGCTGGCTAAAAGATTGGCTACTTCTCGAAGACACTAATGTATTGGATCTGGAAGGTTTTAACAATGCTTTTGGTTGGCATGCATATTTATGGTATGACAAGGTTAAGATCAATAAGGCCTTTAAGAACCATATTGTCAGAAAAGCAGTGTTTAATGTCTGGACAAAATACAAAGACTTACTGGAAAATAAAACTCCAAGGTGGCTTTCACCGCTGGAAGCTAAGGCCCGAAAAAGACCCAATATGGAGGCCAAATGGCCAAAATATTGGGAAATATTAGAAAAAGATGGAGACAATTGGAAATTGCAGAGTTTGGAGAAAATTAAAGACAAAGTGCGAGACTGGTTACATTACGCTCAGATTAACGAAGCTTTTAAAAATGACAAAAAGTTAGGGTTCCGGGTGGAGAAATCGAAATTGGAAACAGAACTGTTAGAACCTAAGACTAAGATACTCTCAAGAATGTACAACTTGCTGTTAAAATGGAATACACAAGATGAAATGGTTAAATCGGTTATGTTAAAGTGGGCACAGGACATTGGGCACAACATTATGTTTGAGGACTGGGAAAGGTTGTGGACCAATGGGCTGAACTTCACTGCATGTAATGCTTTGAAGGAAAATGTAATGAAAATGATATATAGATGGTACATGACCCCAGTTAAACTTGCCAAAATATACCATTTGTCTGATAATAAATGTTGGAAATGTAAAGAAAATGAAGGAACATTCTTTCACCTCTGGTGGACTTGCCCTAGAGTGAAGGCTTTCTGGGAAATGATATATAATGAGCTGAAAAAGGTATTTAAGTATACCTTCACTAAGAAACCAGAGGCCTTCCTTTTGGGTATTGTCGGCCAGAAGGTGTTAAGGAAGGACCAAACATTTTTTATGTATGCAACAACAGCAGCAAGGATACTTATCGCTAAGCACTGGAAAACCCAAGATCTACCCACACTGGAAGAGTGGCAGATGCAGCTGATAGACTATATGGAATTAGCCGAGATGACTGGCAAAATCCGAGACCTGGGAGAAGACAAGGTTGAAGAAGACTGGAAGAAATTTAAGATTTATTTAAAAAAGTATTGTAATTTGGTTGAATGTTAAGAAGGATGCTAGATCATAAATAATTGACCACCACTAAATTAGATGGAATTAGGACGATAAGTAGATTGAGGAAAATATAAACCATTTGGAGAACGATTAGATTATGTTTAAAAGAATGGGACCTAGGAATATAAATAAGATGATAATTTGCTGGTTAAAATTTAAGACGATGTAAGTGGGAGCGGGAGATGTGAGGGAGTCCAAAGAGGTTTTGAAAATATGTCATGATATATGCTATATTGTTGATTATCTTTGCATTTGTATTTAAAAAATTTTAATAAACATTTATAAAAAAAAATTAAAAAGAAACGCTGAACAAATGTTGAAGTGGATAAGCTTGCATGCAGTACACACAACACACACACACACACACACACACACAATGATTCAAATTGATGAGCTAAAATTCAAGAAAAGATTCAAAAATTGTTTAAGGACGACAGACTGCCTGAAGCATAAGGATGTGAAGACAGAAGACTGGAACAACATTCAGTTGGCTGATAAATACATCTCTCTATTGCACAGCAGAAGCTGTGGGGAAGCAAGGTTAACTCTCGGAGAATATTCACGCCAGAGAAAATATTTTACTTAAAGGTATGTCTGTACACATCCTAACTTCCTTTGGGTTAAAACGTTGAGTTTTGTGGTACAGTGTAGCAGTTCTTCCATCATTTTACCAAGTCCCGAAAAATGTTTCTCTTCTCAGGAGTGCTAACATAGGCACAATCACTCACACAGGTCCATGCGCGCACACATACACACGACAGATTAAGTGTTGACTTTCAGGTCTACTTCCAGGATGAAACTACACTGAACACAAGCAGGGAAGAAGAATACAGAGAATCAGGCCCTCGGTGTGCCTGGGAATTTACTAGGCGCATCCAAGCACCGTTCACCTCCCAGACACCTCTTTACTGGGCGCCTTCTGTTTTACTGGCAACAGCTTGTGAAGAAGGAGGCTGTAAATGCTGAATGCCCGGCTATGAAAGTTTCCGTCCTTTTTTCTGAAAGGGGGATGGCCAATAAAGGACTTCTGGCTGTCCAGGAATAAGGCTGATTGTCCCTGGCTCTCTCCTTCAAGCTCGTGAACTCTTTTTTTCCCAGCACCCCGGAGGTCTCTGATGCATCGTTTACGTTTTACTGGCCCCCAAAGAAAAACGGCGAGCATCTGCCTCCTTATTAAACCCCGCCGCCACTAGAGCCACCATTATTATAAGCTTCTCAGTAAAAAAACAATGGCAGGGGCAGATTCCTGAGGGCCAGATGTCCCTTGTTTTAAGGGCTGCCCCTGTGTTTCCGCTCTTAGTCCAGAACTTCGGTGCTCCACCATAGAAAGGGCGGCCCTAATCAGGACACCTTCATCCCAGTGTGATGTGGGGGGAACCCAAGGGCTGTCATTGGACAATATATCTCTATGGGGCCCTGGTCTACATCGGAATACAGTACCCAGCTCCTGTTAACAAAGAACAGGGATCAGTATTCAAAAACAAGTTACAATAGGTAAGAGAACCTTCAGCCGCCCAGCAATTCTAGTGCCAGGCAACCTGGGATCTGAAGCGACAACATCAGCCTTCTGCGCCAAGTTATTTTTAAGCAACACTGATATGACTGGAGGCCTGGAAACAAGTTGAGAGGACACCTGCCTCTGCTCTGACTTCCTATTCCCAGTGCTCAAAAGCTACTATCCTCATTTATGGGGCCTGTCAACCAAGCAACCCTCCTCTTCCACCACAGTCAGTGCATGACTAATAATAATAATAAATTTTATTTATACCCTGCCCTCCCCAGCCAAGACCGGGCTCAGGGCAGCTAACACCAGATATAAAACAATTGATTGAGATACAACTTAAAAAACAAGATTAAAATACAACATTAAAATGCAGCCTCATTTCAGCAGAAACTCAAAAACTTTTTTGGGGATGAAAACGTCAAGTCTTCACCAAGGCTAACTATCCAGACTGGTCCTACGTGGGCTAGAAAAAAGCCAGGGAAGTCCCCAAGTAGGAGTTCCATCACAGGAGAAAGGAAAAAAAGAAAGAGGGGGAGGGGGAATATCTGCGGGCAAAAATCTGGTATAAGCCAGTTGGAGTCATGGAACTAGTGGGCAGTGGTCAGGACTGAACAGTAAATCACGGCCAACCAGTAGGCAGGATCCAGTATGGAAGCAGAAATCAGGTGCAAGAATAACAAGAGCTAGAGAGACACAGCGAAGGTTGGGAGTACCATATGGCTTTGGGGATGCGGGTGGCACTGTGGGTTAAACCACAGAGCTTAGGGCTTGCCGATCAGAAGGTCAGTGGTTTGAATCCCCACGATGGGGTGAGCTCCCGTTGCTTGGTCCCTGCTCCTGCCAACCTAACAGTTCAAAAGCACGTCACAGTGCAAGTAGATAAATAGGTACCGCTCCGGCAGGAAGGTAAACGGCGTTTCCGTGCACTGCTCTGGTTTGCCAGAAGCGGCTTAGTCATGCTGGCCACATGACCTGGAAGTTGTATGCCGGCTCCCTCGGCCAGTAAAGCTAGATGAGCACCACAACCCCAGAGTCGGTCACGACTGGATGTAATGGCCAGGGGTCCCTTTACCTTTTTAGAGAGACACAGAGGAGGTTGGGAGTACCGTATGGCTTTGCTAGAACAGGAAGGCTTTACATTCCTTCCTGCCTAGAAGGATGCAATGGCGAACCCAGGTGGGTGGAGCCAGCCCATGCCTGAAGGTTTTTCCCCCCTGGGGGTGCTTCCTGACTGTTGCTATTTTTCGATGGGGTGCAGGTGACTGCCAAAAGCAGACTTTTAGAGGTACGCAAAGTGAGAAGGAAATGTATTGGAAAATATGGGATGGCAAGTTCTTGATTCAACATCATTTATAACCACCCTGTAAACAAATCAGAGTGAATGGTCAATAAGGGGTTGGGGCTAGGTGTCAAATTTTACCACATTACCAAGCTCTGCTCCTGTTCGCCAGTTAGAATAACTGTAGGGTAGCCACCCGACCCAAGTTTTGTTCAAGGAGAAAGAAAGAAAGTGAGAGCAGCAGGGGCCTTGAAGTTGTGCACCAACAGTTTGCAGATTAAACTGGCACAAAGAGTCACTTGGCCACAATCTTCCTCATTTTGGTGAGGTGGATTGCATTTCTGTTTAAATTATAGTCGTTATTTCTAAATTTGCATCTAGACATACAAATTAGCACAGGGATTTTTTTTAAAAAAATTGCAAAATTCAAAAACCAACATGATTTTGTATTTTGGAATTTAATGATTTGTTAAGTTCAGGCGATTTGTTAATGCAAATCCATGTACTCTTTGGTCGTCTTCTTGGGTGATGCATTTCCTTCCTTCCTTCCTTCCTTCCTTCCTTCCTTCCTTCCTTCCTTCCTTCCTTCCTTCCTTCTTTCTTTCTTTCTTTCTTTCTTTCTTGATGCATAAGTTAGCCACCCTAAATCCTGGAGAGTTGAACATGCAGTTCCAGAGCACCCTGGTCATTAGTTCCTACCCTGCGATTTATTAGATCAGCTGTTCCCAAGCTTTTCACTTAAGGCGAGCCACAGATGGAACGTATCTGGCCCTGAAAATATGCCCATTCTCAACCCAGAAGGCCTCACTGCCTATCCAAGGGGCTGGGGGAATGGGGCTCAGGACAGGGTCCTGGTTGCTTCTCACAAGCCTTGCTGCTGTAGCGCATCGCACTTCACGGCTATCCATCTTGCCTCTTACACTCATCGCTCGCCAGAGATGCAAACAGAGCCCACGTACCCCGAGCCCTCCTTCCTCTCGCCGGCTGCCAGCCACATTTCTTCCCTCTGAAAGCGTAAGTGCTCAGCATGCATGGATTGGACCCAAGAGCCATTCCAGGCGGGAACATCAAATGCAGTGAATAGCTCTGCCAAGGAGAGACAAAAAAAGGCAGCTCACGAGAGATCAGTTTTTAGCAACCCTGTATTTATAGCAAGGCAGGCAGGGAACCTAAATCCGTGCTGATTCATAATGGAGGCTCACACAGCCCTTGCGAAAGGGATTTTCACCACATAATCAGGACCCAGTCGTCAAAACAGACCATCAGGGATGGCTGCATCCTCAGCAGCAAGCTGATGCCAGAGATGTTAAATCTGCCTTTCGCTATCTTCATCCTTGGAAGATGGAGATGTTTATAGGAAAGGGAGTGACGAGAAAAGTGAGCTGGGATATTGGAAAGGCTGGGAGGCCACTGTGGCAGCCATGTGCGCATGTGTGTTGGCACACACGGGTTTGCACACGCCTGGTTTGGGTTAAGGGAGGCATGACTTACACCCCCACCCCACCCAAAAAAACCACTGTCTGAATCCTGATTCCTAGATCTTACAAGTTTTCTTTTTCTTTTTTTATTTTCAATGCAAAATTACAACATAAATTACAAACATTGAATCCAAAATAAAACACAAGCGGGGGGGGGGGGGACACACAAAAACACAAAACACACATCTACAAATAAAACCATATCATCATTCTAATCGTTATGTACGTATACACGTATTGACTTCCTTCCTTTGTTCTAAGACCTTGAAATTTTTACTCTTTCTAAATTGTTGTGTCTAATGTAGATTATCTCTATCTTTATACTTTTTGCACCATTTTCCTCTTTCTTTAACCTTGCAAAACTTCATTTGTTACATACCGATATGCTTACTTGCTGCCGCCACGCCGCCAGAGCATGATTTCTGTTCTCATCCTGAAGCAAAGTTCTTAACCTGAAGCACTATTTCTGGGTTAGTGGAGTCTGTAACCTGAAGCGTGTGTAACCTGAAGCGTATGTAACCTGAAGTACCACTGTACTGTTTAGCACATCCCCATTCTTTTAATAATTTTTGGTCCGATTGTCCAAAAGGGTGCCCACAGACATAGCAAGGTGGGGGTTCAGACAGGCAAGTAACTGCAGTTAGTGTCACCAACTAACTGTCTACATGTCAGGGAGAAAAGCGGGGATTTCAAAAGAAAAAAGAAAAAGTGACAGCCTTATATATCGGTGTGTTTCAAGGTGGACTCTCTGTTTGTTCAAAGTGATATCTAGTCTTCATAGGCCTCTCTGGAGTCCAGGACCAGCCGAGTGCACAAAACAAAATCCTCTGGTAAAGAGTGCTTCCATGACTGTACGAAATCTGAAAGCCAATTATCTGGACCTGGCTTTCTCCCAGGGTGCTTTTGGATGCTGCTGCTGCCATTGGTAGCATTGTAGGTCTGGATCAGGTAGATGATGGCACCTTAGCAAACATTCCTCTTGAAAATTAGAAGTTAACCAGGAGGCCCTGCAACAAAATGTTAGAGTGAAGTGCTCTTGTTCCCTGTTCCAGTAAGTCTGCCAGTGTTGGGACCGTGCTGAGGAGGGCTGCTTTTAGGAAGAATGGTGGGAGCCTCCCCCTCCCCCTGCTCCTGCTCAGGATCCTGAATCTTCCCAGGAGCAGGAGGACAGTATAGATTTGGAACAGTGGTTTGCAGAGAGGCATAGTTCAGAAGGCAGAAGCTGGGAAGTACTGGATGGGAAACAGCTAGGAGGAAAAGCACTGGGAGACAGAGAGTTAACAGACTCACTTTCTCTGGAAAGTGTCCATCCGCTCAGCCCAAGGTCAAGGAGAGCAGATAAGGTGCTGCTCAGAAAGCACAGTGGTTGCAAGACCAGGTTATAAGGTGTGATAGTGATGTTGGTGACTAGGGAGGAAGTGGGTGTAACCCTTAATTGGGAGCACCTTCATTCCTAGGAAATGGATTCTTTGTCTCTCGCTGTGATTATTAACGTTTCTAACTGGTAAGGAGTCTCCTTTTTGTTTGTTTGTTCTGCTTATCTATTGCCAAAGGGGGGAGGAAGCCAATTCCCTGAAGCCTGACAGCCAGCCAGTCAGTTAGTTATGACCCCTCTCCACTGTATTACATTGCATTTCCTGATCTTTCTTTTTTCACTCCCCGCCAGCACCTCCTGTTCAGGGTACTCTGTTCCATTTCCCCACCCCCAAAGTGAGGGCTCACCCACATATCTGCCTAGAAAGCATGGGTCCAAGTGGTTTCCATATGCCCCACTCACCACTTTAGCATGGAATCGGAAAAATGTCAAACCGCAGAAAACCCAATTGACATTTACTCCAATTCAACCCTAAAGAGCAGGTTTTCCAAGGGGGCAAGCGGCGGGGGAAGCTGGATGAGAAGAAGAAGAAGAAGAGGAGGAGGAGGAGGAGGAGGAGGAGGAGGAGGAGGAGGAGGAGTTTGGATTCGATATCCCGCCTTTCACTCCCCTTCAGGAGTCTCAAAGCGGCTAACAATCTCCTTTCCCTTCCTCCCTCACAACAAACACTCTGTGAGGTGAGTGGAGCTGAGAGACTTCTCTGAAGTCTGTGACTGGTCCAAGGTCACCCAGCAGCTGCATGTGGAGGAGCGGAGACGCAAACCCAGTTCACCAGATTATGAGTCCACCGCTCTTAACCACTACACCACACTGGTTCTCTGATGAGTCAGCATTCTGTGGCCACTGAACACACTCTGTCCTTATTGGGCTGTTGTGCATCAATGGGAACACCCCCTGATGCTTAATCCAGGGCGGATTCACACATTTGTATTTTCAAATGTACACCTAAAAATGTAACGTACGAATGAGACAGACTCATGCTGGGAAATGCATTGTTAGAATGTGTCAAGGCTGATGGTTCATCTGCAGAAGGTGCCCTCTGTGGGAAGTCTGGATTTGTGTGGAACTGCTCAATGATGTTGCTCGAATGTCTACGTTTGAATGAAGTCTATGAGTTAAAGCTCAAAGGCACACAGCAGAAGCAGCCAGGTTTGCTATGCACGGTCTGCCCCCTAACTCATGTGTAAAGCTAGGTTTGTGGAGTTTTGCATCAAAAGCTGCACACGGGCTCCATTGCTTCAGACCCTTCTCTCCCCAGCGTGGCTCATTTCTGGCAGTATTGGAATGAGTGAAAAGTGCTGGCGGCGACAAATCCCAGGAACGAAATGTAGGATAGGACTGAGGGCAGGGATGGGAGAGAGAAAAAATGCATTTAAAGACAAACCTACTTTCTGAAACAATGGCTTGTCCCTGGGAAGTACCATTCTCTGGTGCTCATTGGGAACAAAGGGCAATCGGGGTTTTCTCCTAACGTTTGCTACGATTGGGCACTAATGATCAGGGTTCCACTGGGAAAGGAGTAGGGCAAGTGGAAAACTGCTCTGACCATAGGAGCCGTCTCCTAGGGGCCAAGATCCCTTTAGCCCCATCCCCAATAAAATATTTGAGGGGTCTGCCCCCCAGAGTGGGCATAAATTGCCATTCAAATGGTGTGCTTTGTGATTGGTGATGCAGATCAGAGCTTACCTGCTTCCTCCCCAGATCCATGCTTCCTAGGCACGGCACAAGCGGAAGTGTAGTTCCCGAGCCAAATAATGTGTGAAAACTGCACAAACCTCCAGGCTTGACTACTGTAATTCGCTCTACGCGGGGCTGCCCTTGAAGCTGTCCCAGAAACTCCAGCGGATGCAGAATGCTGCAGCGAGGCTCCTCACGGGGTCTCTGCCATGGGAGCATATTCACCCAGTGCTTCCACCCAGCCTTTGGCTTAGATTCAATTGGATTCCCTCCCCCTCTTTCTTTTTTCCTTTTTCCTCCTGTGAAGAGGCTGCATCTTAATGTTTTAATGTTGTATTTTAATCTTGTTCTTTAAGTTGTATTTTAATCAGCTTGTTTTTATTATTGGTTGTTAGCCGCCCTGAGCCCAGCCTTGGATAGGGAGGGCGGGGTATAAATAAAATTTATTATTATTATAATTATATACTATGGCAAAGTGTGCATAAAAGCACACAAATTAGTGAAAAGAATATTCAAGAAAAGCATTATATTAGGGGAAATGATCTGCAAAAATGTGTATATTAGGAAAAATTGCATCCAGACATGGGTATATTTAGAGAAATTCGTGGATGAAGACTAAAAAAACCCCACAAAAAAACCTCAAACTGATTTGGAAATGTGGAGATCTGAACTTAGAATTGGAAGAATGAGAAACTGAGGGGAAATGAAATGGGCGCATTTGCCCATCCACTGGTGGGGTTTTAGCTTCTCTCACTCATGTGCCCTTTTATTTTATTTATTTTCAAGTGCTGAATTTACATACTGCCCTCTACCCGCAAGTCTTTTGTACCCAGGTGAAAAATCTGACCCCCTCCCTCCCTTTAGATATGAAGAGAGCAAACATGTGAATAAACAATCATGGCTGCCCTGTAACATCGAGGGAACATGTGTGAGAAAGCATCGTTTCACGTGCCTTTAAGTGCTGTGTTTGTGCCTGTATCTGAACAAAATGTGTACATTTCAGATTAGGAGCTGGCACGGCGCTTTCCCTTAACTGATCCCAAATGCGTTTGCTCCGAGGTTGGAGACAGTTAAGAGAGTGTGGTTTCCTCCGCTTTAACTTTTCCAAAAGGCTCTTTTTGAAATTTTTACCTCCAACTTTTATCATGTGCGGAGCAACAGGAAGCGATCCTTATGGAGCCTTCCAGATGTTTTGGGGAACGGACACAGCTGGACCGACCGCACAGCCTGTGATGTCTAGGTAGAGACCCTGGAAGCATGGAGGCCTCAGATTTCGCCTGTCTGACCAGGCGTATTTTTAGAAATTAAGGTCACCCAAGCCTCACGAGCTGGAGCTGAAACTGTTCCCCCTTGCGAGTGACGACGAGTTCCCTCCAGCTTCCCTTCACTGGCGAGGAAAACATGGCAACCCAGCTCAGAACAACCAAACAAAAGCAAAACGGGGAAGCTGTCTAGAGCATCATCACCCACTGAGAAGCAGTGAGTCACCACCATGTGAAATTCTCCTCTCCCACATATATCCTTCCCTGGTCATCTGGTCTGCTAAGCAATACTGGGGACTTGTAGCATCAAGCCGACAAACAAAACTATCCTTTAGGTTGTGAGTTTCTTGCCTGTTTTCCTTCATATTCTCCCCCCCCCCCCCCCCGTTGCAGCTTGCAGATTGCAGAGAAAAAGAAACGGAACCACACCCTGCAGGGATTTTTATTTTTCTTTACCATTCAAAAACCAGGAGACTCGGATCCTCCAAACATAAAACAAAACTAACCGCTGCCATACGTAAATCAAGTACTTAATGTGAGAGGTGTTTTAGGCAACAGAAGTCATTCCCAGATTACCTGCTTAATGAGCATTTATCCTGATTTGTTTGCACAAAGTTTGCAGGGAGGTTAGACTGTGCCAACTATTTATTGAGCATGCTTGCAAAGAAAATATACAATAGCTGCATATACAACATACATTTGAAGAACTCCCCCTGCAAGAATCCCAAGAATTGTAGTTTGCCCATCAAAGAGCTACAATGCACAGCACCCATAGCAAACTACAGTTCCCAGGATTATTTGGGGGAAGTCATATATGGTGTGTTATATGGCAGTTGTTTTCCTGCATTTTTTTTTTTGGGGGGGGGGAAGGAAGCAGATTAGTTGCACAAGAGCACCAGATCACCTATAATTGCACAACCTGAAATTGCCAGTGTGGGATTGAGTTCCAGCTCGAAAAATATAGTCACAGTCTGGAAGCACCAGAGAGAAAGGTTGGAGAGGAATCAGAGGGCGCTTCTGGAAGCCAGTTTATTGTGGGCTCATGCATGCAGGTTCTGCACACTGTCCACACAACATTGCTGCCACCTAAATGCTGCTGCATATTATTTCCCCACCACTGTGGGTTAAACCACTGAGCCTCTTGGGCTTGCTGATCAGAAGGTCGGTGGTTCGAATCCCCACAACGGGGTGAGCTCCCGTTGTTCAGTCCCTGCTCCTGCCAACCCAGCAGTTCGAAAGCACGTCAAAGTGCAAGTAGATAAATAGGTACCGCTCCAGCAGGAAGGTAAATGGTGTTTCCGTGCACTGCTCTGGTTTCACCAGAAGCAGCTTAGTCATGCTGGCCACATGACCCAGGAAAACTATACGCAAACAAACGTCGGCTCCCTCAGCCAGTACTGAGTGATGAGCACCGCAACCCCAGAGTCGTTCACAACTGGACTTTACTGTCAGGGGTCCCTTTACCTTTACCTTTAATCCAGATTTACCATTTCCATGGAAAATCCAGTAGGTTTAAGAAAGCCACAGAAACAGTAAATCCAGACTGGGGTGGGGAGGGGAAGGAACATGAGACAGCATTTGGACGAGGGTGATAATAATAATAATAATTTATTATTTATACCCTGCCCATCTGGCTGAGTTTCCCCAGCCACTCTGGGTGGCTTCCAATAGAGTGTTAAAACAATGTGTGGTGATGTGTGGACACTGTGTAAAACTGTGTAAAACTTTTTAAAAAACATTTTAAATCACTGTTTAGTTCTAACTATGCATTCTTTAAAATGCATCGTTGAATCCATGCTTGGTAATCCCCATTTTAATTTATTTTCAGCCCCAAGCAGCCATGAAGCCCTCATTCCAGATCATGATTACGGTGTAGGGGAGGAGACTTAACCCTTTCGGCAGTGCAATTTACCCCACTCCAGCTACTATTTGCTCCCAAAGCTGCTGTTGGCTGCTATTAGCTGCTTTAGAACAAACAGCAATTTGCGGGGAGGGCAGGAAAATGGTGCAGAGGAAAGATTTAAACCCTCATCGGTTAAGCTAATGTCACCATATCTTGTGGCAGTTTATTATGTGTTGCACAAAGAAGTACTTTCTCTCTGTCCAGAAGTTACCAGTACTTCAAATTCTTAGGTAGTAGTCAATTACCTTAAGTTTTATTCAGAATAGACCCACTAAAATGAATGGACACGGCTAAGGTAGGTCCATAAATTTCAGTGGGTTTACTCAGAGTAAAACTTAGTTGACTATTACCCCGTATCTCCCAGGATGGATCTTCACATTCTGTAGCAAACCCAGGCCTGGGAATTATTTGTGGGGAATAGGAATTTGTTCGTATTCCCCCCCCCCCCAAATTATAGTCCGGCCCCCCACAAGGTGTGAGAACAGTGGACCAGCCCCCTGCTGAAAAAGTTTGCTGACCCCTGGACAAGAGGGTGCCAAACCCTTCTCCTGGCCATCCCATTCCTCTCTAGCTGTTTTTCCCTACTTGACATGGCAAACATGCCTGGAAACCCCAGCTGGGGGGCAGGGAATCGTAGGTTTGCAGGGGGGAAGTAGTAAAAGGAAAAGGCTTTAGCGCGAGGGTTGCCATATTTTGAAAAGTGAAAAACAACTTGGGTCAATGTTGAGCTTTTTTTAGGTTTTCGGAATTTCAAAGGAAAGAAAAAGAGTTTTGGAGCTATTTTTAAGGAGATTCATGGGTCACCATACACCCGGATTTTCCTGGACACTTCAGCGATTTCTGCCCAGATGCTGTTTGCAAGGGCTGAATACTGGGTAAGATATTCCAGACGTGTGGCAACCCTATTTAACACCCTCCCACCTGCTCTCCCATCTCGCCCCCTCAAATTGTACCCTGCCTGCTTTGCAGCAAGGAAATGACAGCTGGGTTTCCGAGCCCCACATTTCCTGCCAAGCACACGGTTCATGCCTACTGTGTTTTTGCATGCCAATCAGACACAGCACAGAGCTTCCCTTTGCCAACTCCAAATGCTACACATGCACCCACCATTCATGTAACCATTCCATCTCTCTGTCCCTCCCCTCCCCCTTTCTTCCTCATACACACAGCTATTATTATTATTATTTAGTGAACTGTGATTTCCTTGTGACTGGCTCTTCCTCCTCTTCTTTTTTCAGGACTGTGAGGTACCTCCCAGATGGAAATACAGTCATACCTCTTGTTACGTTTGCTTCAAGTTAAGTCTTTTCAGGTTGTGTCCCGCGGCAACCTGGAAGTACTGGAAAAGGTTACTTCTGGGTTTCGCCGCTCGCACATGCGCAGATGCACAAAATGACATCACACGCATGCACAGAAGCAGCAAATTGCGACCCACGCGTGCCCAGACGCGGGTTGCGTTCCTTTCAGGTTGCGAACGGGGCTCCGGAACAGATCCCGTTCGCAACCAGAAGTACCACTGTAGAGCTAAACCACAGACTGTCAATGACTTCATGCCATCTCGTATATATGGAGGACAGGCCTTGTGACACTGTTTACCAAGGATAACTAGGTGGAACATCCATATACCAAAGCAGTACACCAGTTGTTAGGAAAAAAACAACAGGGGAGAGCTGTTTATAAGTTCCCTTGCCTTGCTTATAAGTTCCCTGAAGCATCTGGCTGGCCACACACAGAGAACAGGGTCTTGTTGGAGGTGGCCCCACACTTCTAGACCTCTCCCCTGGAAGCATGAGTAGCCCCATTTTGTGAACATTGTAAGAAATAACTTAAAGCATGTTTGTTCCACCTTCTTTTAATTAATTGCTGTTGCTTTATTTAATTGATGTGGATGTTCTGCCTGCAATTCAATCTTAAGGGCGTGTGATGTGGTTTTAATTAAATGGTTATTTTATTGTCATTTTTATTGTTGTTGTACTCTATTAAATTTTGTATGTCGCCTGGAAGGGGCGATTGCACCCAAAAAGGCAGTACATTAGGTAAATATGTTAAAATAAATATAACTGTTAAAGCCAGAATGCTGGATGCAATGAACCTTTGGTCCAGTCTTCGTCGTCGTCTTCTTCTTCTTCGACTTCGTCTTTGTCTTTGTCTTCTTCTTCAAGGCATGCAGCAGACGGCTCTTGCAAGTTCAACGAGGAACTGAAGCGCAGAAAGGAAAGTTTCCCCACAAGAGGTTGTTCCTGTTGGACAAGGCTGGGATGTCTACCCATGGCAACCAGAACCGATCTCAGCCCTGTAATTACAGAACAGCTATAGCCTCTCAGCTATTCCCAGAGTTTCTTGCAAATGTGCTGATCCTGAGCTTTCATCCACTTAACCATTTTGGCTAACGGTTGTTTATGAGCCTGACTGTTCTACCTGGCAGAGTTACTATGCAAACTCACAAAAAGGCTGCCAGCAAACTGGCCCCACTATAAGGCAGCCGTAGATTTTGGTTAGGACTCGCTAATGATTATAATCATTATGAATAATAATTATCATGAATAATACTTTTCTCAAAATTATTACACACCAGTTTAAGAAGAAGACCCACCTGGCCTCTCCTAGAGAATAGACCCATTTTTCATGTGGTTTCCTGGCCCATTTACACTTTTGGTCTTCAAAATCCTGCATGGCAAAGATGAGTCATATTCTGGTTAAGATTAACTCCTTTCTGTTTGTTCTAACCCCATCATCCCATTGGATACTGACATTCTTGTACCATGAGAAAAGTTTCCTAGAAACTTTCCTTGTGCCGTTCCTTTTCTTACACATAAAAAATGATCTGATGTTGCAGAAAAAGCGAGAACTTTGGGGAGATTGCTTACTAACTAGAGATGCGATCCTGCTACTAAGAAACAGTTCTAAATGATTGATTTCCATTGGAGAGCCAGATTGAAATGGACAGATTTAAAAATAAAATAAAAAAGCGGGGTGGGGGGAGAAGTGTTTAATTTTAGCTGGCCCATTTTAGGAGTTCTGCAAGGATTTGATCTTCGGATGCTTCTGGTGGCTGGGCCAAGCAAGGGAATGACTGAAATTTTAGCAATACAGCAAAAGGTTTAAAAGATGCCAGTGATAACAGCGGAGATTCAAAAGCTTATTCAGGAAGAGAATGGAGTGGCATTTGGGCCTGGCTTGTTAGAAATGGAGTGTACAGGGCTGGGGGACAGATTCAATTCAGGCCTCATTCAAAGCTCAATTAATCAAATTCGCATTTTCCAAAACAATATATGAACTGAAACGCAGCCGTCCTTCAAAATCTGCAAGTACCTGAATTTTACTATGCAGTTTGCTAACCAGGCAATGTTTACAAAAATCAAAATATCAGGGGAAAGTGAGTATAAACATGACCATACTGGTGAAATTAACACACACAAATGTGTTATATTGGGGAAATTTAGCTTACGAAAATGTGTAAATAAGTCAAAACGGCATATAAAAATGTGTTTATTAGGGGAAATTTGAGCTAAAATGCTGATGGGTTTTCATGAGGATTTTTTAAAAAAATAATAATTGTGAATTGCTGTAGTATATACAGAACTGGATTTGAAATTGGAAAAATACGGAGAGAACCTAAATGGACAGATCCTTGCATCCCTACACAGAGCGTAATAAGACTGTAAACACTAGTAACATTTTTTGCAGTGGGAGAGATGGTTAATGTCATGGAAGATAAATGCAAGCATGGCTAGGGAAATTGTGCCCCTCCAGATTTGTTGGACTCCAGCAAATGCAGTTCAGATGTGCAACACACACCTGTGTGCTGTGGAGCAGATTGCACAGAACGGTCAAATTGTAGGGTTGTCTCAGCCAAGCTTCCTGTATCGCAGGCCCCTGGGACTCAGGGAGAGCAGCCTAGGAGATAATGGGAAGGCATTTGGCAGAGCAGGGCAGCTATGGGAGCCCAGTAGCATGGGCGTAGCCGGGGGGCAGGGAGTGGCAGCTACCCCCCTAAATCAATTAAAATCAATTAAAAAATACTTAACTAACTGGGGTTCTGTCCCCCCAGCATAAAGCCTGCCTCCCTCTAACAATCCAATCCCCCAGTGGGATTTGAGTAGTGCTTAGAAGCAAGTGCTAAAGACAGGGAATGGCACTTGGAGGGTGGGAACTGGCTACCTAAGCTTATAATTTTTATTTATTAAATTTATATACCGCCCATCAGCCAAAGATGGCTCTGGCTGCCTAATGAACACATGAGTTCAGCTAATGGGGAAAAAAGCTCTCATCAAGGCAGACAGAAAAATAGGCCAGGCCCTTTTGGTGCTGGCTCCTCACATCCAGATATTTTACTTCTTCCCCTACAGACCCTGAGAAAGATCAGGTTATAAAATCCTGAAACTTCGGGTTAGCTTCAGCTTTTGCTGATGAATCTCCTGCATCACCTCTAGCTTTCAGTTTCCAAGAAGGATGTCTCTGTTTGCTTTTTGGTTGGGCTACCTATGTCTGTGTGTACAGTTGGGGTGGGGGTGGAATATAATATAAGATTCTGAATTTTCGGATTATGTTTCTGAATGTGCCAACGTACAAGCAACAGTAAAAACCTACGAAGCAGAAATGCATGTGTGTGAAAACACAGAATACCATGAAGTGTTCCAGGCAATGTAGAATGTAGCAGACAGAATGAATTGAAAATAAGAAGAAAAGTTATTGGCGGTGGGAATGATTGAAATTTTTGTAATGCAATGATCTTGCAAATAGTGGTAAGATTATCATGGCATGTAAAGCGCATACATGAATCCTGGCAACTGTAGTTTACCCCCACAGAGCTGCAGTTCCCAGCACCCATAACAAAACTACAGTTTCCAAGATTCTTTGATGGGGAAATGTGTTTTAAATGTATGGTGTGTGCACAGGAAACATTTTAAAGGTTGTGCTAACTGGCAATTTTATTTTGTTTTAAATTAATCTTTATTGGTTTAAAATCAACACTTATATGCACAACAAAAGCTTGAAGAAAAAAAAGAAAAGAAAATGAAACGGAAAAAGCACAATACATCTCTTACAAACAATACACAACAGAACAATACATCACAAATTCACAAAAATGTGCCATCAGCCTCTGACTTCCTTGCTATGGGTGCTTTGTTTTCTTAATTACTTGCCTCTATTTTTCAATTTTATCCTTATTAAATCTTGTTTGACTTCTTTATACCTTTAGCAATCCCGAGAGTTATTCGAAGCATTCTAAAATTTTTATATGGGAACACTGTTCTTTTAAATACAGTGGTACCTCAGGTTAAGTACTTAATTCGTTCTGGAGGTCCGTTCTTAACCTGAAACTGTTCTTAACCTGAAGCACCACTTTAGCTAATGGTGCCTCCTGCTGCTGCCGCGCCGCAGGAGCACAATTTCTGTTCTCATCCTGAAGCAAAGTTCTTAACCCGAGGTACTATTTCTGGGTTAGCGGAATCTGTAACCTGAAGCGTATGTAACCCAAGGTACCACTGTATTGTCTATAGATTTTCCATTCCCTTTTGAACTTTTGGGTTGAACAATCTCTTATCTTTTCCATCATATATGCTAATTCCATGTATTCCAGCATTTTTACTTGCTATTCCTCTTTTGATGGAGTTTTATCTCCTTTCCATCACCTGGCAATCAGCATTCTCATTGCCGTTGTTGCATACAAAAAGATCCTTCTTTTCTCCCTTGGGATGTCTGACACCATTAGGCCTAAGAGGAAGACTTCCGGTTTTTTATTAAACACTATTTTGAACAGGTTTTTTTTATTCACTGGCAATTTTAATGTATCGAAGAGCATTCAAAACATCATTTCACTACATGAACATTGGGTGAAAAGTTACTTTTCCATGTCACAAAAAGTGACTTGTGAATTGGGCCCTCAAATATGGGTGCGAATGAGGCTGCGTCATGAACAGAGAAGCCAGAAGGGGAGAGTAAGAATAGATTTCCCTTTGCATGTGCTCAGCACATTGGTTCTCCTCTATTCTTGGCTATGCTGATTTGGAGCATGGAGGAAATATAAAACCTCCCAATAATTGTATTTAGGAATGTAGAAGCATCACCATAGCAACCCTTCGTGACGACAAGAAGCCCACCATAGAGAGGTGGCAATATTTAGTCAGAACAACTCCAGAGAAGGCTTAACCCTTTGTGCACATATGACAGGCACAGTTTTAAGACAGAGTAAAAGGTAAAGGTAAAGGTACCCCTGCCCGTACGGGCCAGTCTTGACAGACTCTGGGGTTGTGCGCCCATCTCACTTAAGAGGCCAGGGGCCAGCGCTGTCCGGAGACACTTCTGGGTCACGTGGCCAGCGTGACATCGCTGCTCTGGCGAGCCAGAGCCGCACACGGAAACGCCGTTTACCTTCCCGCTGGTAAGCGGTCCCTATTTATCTACTTGCACCTGGAGGTGCTTTCGAACTGCTAGGTTGGCAGGCGCTGGGACCGAGCAGCGGGAGCGCACCCCGCCGCAGGGATTCGAACCGCCGACCTACTCCTTAATTCCTACATCCAAGTAATTCATGAAAGTTATTGGATAGCTTTTGAAGAGACCCACCTGAACACCATTTACTACCTCCTCTCATTTCGATAGTGGGCCATTAATTACTTTTTGTTGAAAAAATACTTTAGACTAACATGTCTAATATATTACAGTGCAAGCTTCCAGATTACATTTTCCCATCAGAAATAAATGCTCCGGGAAGAACGAAATAACCACACATGTTATATGTTGCTTTTTAGACTAAAGGAATCAGAGGCAAGAGTAGCCAATTTGAAATCAGACCAGAAGTTTGCTTTGCTTCTGTTAACACCGTTCTGATGGTAATAATCTGAGAAACAGTCAAGTGATGTAAAGGCTGTATTGTTCAAATAGTGGTTAATGTTCTTCCGCAAACTAGTTGTCCGCCTCAGTTGGTTGTTTTTTAAATGAAATTTAAATGAAAAAATTTCAAGGCAGGTGTCGTTTGTTAACATGACAAGGAATCCGAAAGTGAGGAGAGATGAATGCTCCTCCCGCCCTGTGAACGCCCCACAATATTTTGCCTCAGGCACTTTTCTCACCCCAATAACAGAAGTGAGCCAGGAAGGGTGAGTAAAGTGTAGGGTTGCCATATTTCAAAAAGTGAAAATCCACACACCAAAGTTATTGAGCAAAGTGCATGAAGTGAAGTGAGAGGGTCTGAGAAGGGAAGGCTGGGCAGTGGGGAGAATTCAAATCCCCTTTCCTGTGTGCCCCCTTGGTGTTAAAAGCATGCCTGAGTTTACAGGTGAACAGGGAACCCATTCAAATAAGTCAACATGGCTGCCGCCATGACATCTAGTGTTTGATCTGCCGCAGGACATGACAAGACAATGAGCCCACCCTTGTCCTCTCCTGCTTGCGCCCCTGGAAGCGTGCGCATTTTTTTTTTAAGTTGTTGACCTTTTTTTAGTTTTGCCCAAACTTGTTGAGCTTTCGTTTCTGAGCTATTTTTAAGGAAATTCACCCAAATCTAGACTTCTAACATGGGTCACCATATGTCTGCATTTTCCCCACATACAGTAGAGCTCGGGTTGCGGACGTGATCCGTGCGAGAGGCACGTTCGCAACCCACAGTGTTCGCAACCCACAGTGCCACGTCTGCGCATGCACAGGTTGCGATTCAGTGCTTCTGTGCATGTGCAAAGTGCGATTTAGCGCTTCTGCGCATGTGCGACCGCTGAAACCCGGAAGTAATCCGTTCCAGTACTTCCAGGTTTTGGCGCATCCGTAACCCAAAAAAACCGCAACCTAAAGCATCTGTAACTCGAGGTATGACTGTATTAATCCAGGAACTACAAACAGGTCAGATCACTTGAAAAGGCGAATCAAACAAAACTAATGTCATTAGACTGCAGATGTGAGGCCACTTCTTTGCTGGCCAGGGTCCCTCCTTCCAGGAAAAAAGGGGGATGATACTTAAGAAGGAATGGCACGCCTTGCATTCCCAATCTGGCATGAGGAAGGGTGGTGGGAGTTTAGGAAATCCAGGGCAAGGGGCAGATGTGGCCTACTATGACCCACCACATGGTCATCTGTGTTATAAAGGGGTTGGCATGAACTGCATGTTATATATTGCTATGGGGTGGTAGTGTGAGGGAGAATCTTGCACGTTGAAGGATACAGTGGTACCTCTGGTTGCGAATGGGATCCATTCCGGAGGCCCATTCACAACATGAAAAGAGCGCAACCCGCAGCAGCGCATCTGCACGTGCGCGGGTTGCGATTCGCCGCTTCTGCACATGCGCATGATGTAATTTTGCGCTTCTGTGCATGCGCGAGCGGTGAAACCCGGAAGTAACCCTTTCCAGTACTTCCGGATCGCTGCGGGACGTAACCTGAAAGAACGTAACATGAAGCAGACATAACATGAGGCATGACTGTACTTGGAGCAATGAAAGGGCAGGTGGGGTAAAAGCTAAGTCCCCCCTCCATTTGCTTGCATCATTTCTCTGCTCTCAATTCCCTCCTCCCACAGCAGCTTTTAAAAGAAAAGAACCCCAGTGTTGGGGGGTTGTTAACATGTGTTAACATGTAATAAATAGCCCCTAGGAATCATCATACGATAACAGCATTCCTGAATAGTTCTACAATGAGTGCAAAACTACAGTGAGTGCCAGTAACAGCAGTCAATTGCATATTGTATTTCATTTCCACAATATGGGTCTCAGTATTATTTACACAGGTGACTTACAGTGCTGAAGGATCCATCAATAATGATAAAAAACAACAACAAAGGGTTTTGTGGCAGGGGCTTTATTACGGCACAAGCTTTCAAAGACAACAGTCCTCTTCTTCAGAGGCTTACCCTCCAAAATAGGGACACTTGGAGGGGTCTGCAGATGTGTAATGAAGTGTCTGAAAGAAAGATCAAGGCAAGACTCCATTGCAAAGCAATGCAAATCTTCCAATCCAAATTCTGGGGGTTCCAAGCTCAGCTCTATGAGTTGCTCATCAGCTGAGACATTTTGATTCAGCCGCAGTCACATTTATGAGCTTCTTCAAATGGATATCATAGTCAGTTCCCAAAGGAGATATAGCTGCACACTCTGGACAGATAAGTAGCGTTCTCATAACAGGGAAAAACATGCTAGGATCCTTAAAAAACAACAAAGCAACCCACCCCCCAACCCACATTTTCTCTTCACATGCTCAACTCCCATAGCCAACTGAGAATTTGTGGCTGGGAGCTTACTACAGTATATCTACACAACAACATACATCAGCTTTATACCAGAATGCCGAGATAATGCTGAGAATTGCAGACCCTCCAAGTGTCTCTGTTTTCCAGGGATGTCCCAGATTTAGGGAAGCCATCCCGGTTTCTGATTTGATCCCAGAATGTCCCACTTTTCCTTAGGTGTGGGGTTATCCAACCCCTAAGCCGTCTGAAGGCAATCCTGTATAGAGAAGTTTTTTTTTTAAGTGTCTGATGCTTTATTATGTTTTTATATATGTTGGAAGCTGCCCAGAGTGGCTGGGGTAACCCAGTAAGATGTGTGAGGTATAAATAGTAAAATTATCATTATGGAATGGGATGTCCCTATTTTCATTGGAGAAATGTTGTAGGCTATGGAATTGTACAGAAAGTTGTGACTGTAGAGCACACGTGTCTTAAGGGTCTTGTTCTCTAGGTCTGTAGAAGAGTCTCCCCACATACTTGGGCCCATTTACAGTAGTACCTCGGGTTAAGTACTTAATTCGTTCTGGAGGTCCATTCTTAACCTGAAGCACCACTTTAGCTAATGGGGCCTCCTGCTGCCCCTACGCCACTGGAGCACGATTTCTGTTCTCATCCTGAAGCAAAGTTCTTAACCTGAAGCACTATTTCTGGGTTAGCGGAGTCTGTAACCTGAAGCGTATGTAACCTGAAGCATATGTAACCCGATGTACCACTGTGCTTCTGGAGCCCAGTCCCACCCCCTCCACACTTCCCCCATAAAAAGGCCGCAAAGCCCTCACAATTGGGGACGGGTTAGTTGGTTGGATGGATGGCTGCAGGCCGTTAATCTATTTACTGTTGTTGTGCAAAGTTCCCAACAAGAGACAAAGGAGCAAAACTACAACGTTTGCCATTGTAGGGACATGACAAACAGTGGGGAATACCCAGTCAACAACATGACTTGTTGCCATGGAAGTATCCAAAAACACACACACGGCCCTCTTAGGGTTTTGGGGGCTGGGTGGTGGCGGTGGCAGCAGCAGCCAGGAAGTTTGCTCAAATTACAGAGATTTGCATTTAAGAGGGAAAAAATAGCCCCTGCTACTCCTCGCCAGACAACCTGTACTGAATTAAGTGTTATATTATAGGCCTCACATAACTGCAGCAACCACAGTGACGTCCTGCGGCTTTGCAGACTTCCGAAGTAAAACACTGTTTAATGTCTGTGTGTGTAGTGTTGCCATGGCGAGGGGTGTGTGTGTGTGTGTGTGTGTGTGTGTGTGTGCCTGTGTGCGCGTGCGTGCGCAGCCTGCTTATCACAGGGAAGGAAATCTGAGCTCAGCCAGGGCTTGACGCAAGCCAGGGACGATTGGGTGGCTGACAAAAACACGCAGAGGAAGTAATTCCTGGGTTTGCCTCAATCTTCTGCTGGGAAAAGGCGCAGCCGGACAGTGGAGGAATGGACTTTACTATTCAGGATTGCCATTGGGAACAGGAGAAAAAAACAACCAAGCCACAAGCCACTGGTGTAAATGAAGATAGAGAGGGCAGGGGAAATCTGACCCAAAACAAGTTGAAATGGCTCTGGCCTTCTTACTATTTTTTTTTTTAATCAATTTTTATTAAGATTTTTAAACATAAATGCAAATATAATAAACAATGTAACATATATCATAACATAATTTCTTAACTTCTTTGGGCTCCCTCACGTCTTCCGCTCCCACTTGCATTTTTGTCAATTCTTGCCCGCAATTATATCTTGTTTACATTCTTATGTCCCATTCATTTAGAATATAATCTAATAGTTCTCCCAAAGGTTTAAGGTTTTCCCTCAATCTCACTTATCATCCTAATTGCATCTAATTTAGTGGTGGTCAATTATTTATGATCTAGCCTCCATCTTAACATTCAACCAAATTACAATGCTTTTTTAAGTAAATCTTAAATTTCTTCCAATCTTCTTCAACCTTCTCTTCTCCCAGGTCTCGGATTCTGCCGGTCATCTCGGCTAGTTCCATATAGTCTATCAGTTGCATCTGCCACTCTTCCAGTGTGGGTAGATCTTGAGTTTTCCAGTGCTTAGCGATGAGTATCCTTGCTGCCGTTGTTGCATACATAAAAAATGTTCGGTCCTTCTTTAACACCTTCTGGTCGACAATACCCAAAAGGAAGGCCTCTGGTTTCTTAGTAAAGGTATACTTAAATACCTTTTTCAACTCATTATATATCATTTCCCAAAAGGCCTTCACTCTCGGGCAAGTCCACCAGAGGTGAAAGAATGTTCCATCATTTTCTTTACATTTCCAACATTTGTTATCAGACAAATGGTATATTCTGGCAAGTTTAACTGGGGTCATGTACCATCTATATATCATTTTCATTACATTTTCCTTCAAAGCATTACATGCAGTGAAGTTCAGCCCGTTGGTCCACAACCTTTCCCAGTCCTCAAACATGATATTATGCCCTATATCCTGTGCCCACTTTATCATGGCCGATTTAACCATTTCATCTTGTGTATTCCATTTTAACAGCAAGTTGTACATTCTTGAAAGTATCTTAGTCTTAGGTTCTAACAGTTCTGTTTCCAATTTCGATTTCTCTACCTGGAACCCTAACTTTTTGTCATTTTTAAAAACTTCATTAATCTGAGCGTAATGTAACCAGTCTCGCACTTTGTCCTTAATTTTCTCCAAACTCTGCAATTTCCAATTGTCTCCATCTTTTTCTAATATTTCCCAATATTTTGGCCATTTGGCCTCCATATTGGGTCTTTTTCGGGCCTTAGCTTCCAGCGGTGAAAGCCACCTTGGAGTTTTATTTTCCAATAAGTCTTTATATTTTGTCCAGACATTAAACAATGCTTTTCTGACAATATGGTTCTTAAAGGCCTCATTGATCTTAACCTTGTCATACCATAAATATGCATGCCAACCAAAAGCATTGTTAAAACCTTCCAGATCCAATACATCAGTGTCTTCGAGAAGTAGCCAATCTTTTAGCCAGCAGAAAGCTGCGGCCTCATAGTACAACTTTAGGTCTGGCAGGGCAAAGCCCCCTCTTTCTTTCGCATCAGTTAATATCTTAAACTTAATTCTGGGCTTTTTGCCCTGCCAGACAAACTTAGAAATATCTCTCTGCCACTTCCGGAAGCACTCCGTCTTGTCCACAATCTGCAATGTTTGGAACAAAAACATTTTTGGCAATACATTCATCTTGATAGCAGCAATTCTGCCTAGCAAAGAAAGTTTCAATTTTGTCCAACTATCTAAGTCTCTCTTAATTTCTGACCAACATTTTTCATAATTATCCTTAAAAAGACTCAGATTTTTTGCTGTTATGTTTACCCCTAGGTACTTTACTTTTTTAACCACATTTAGTTCTGTCTCTTTCTGAAACCGTTCTGACTCTGTATCTGTCCAGTTTTTCCCCAATACCTTAGTTTTCTGTTTGTTTAATTTAAATCCCGCCACCCGACCAAAATCTTGAATCAATAGTAATACTCTTTTCGTACTAGATTCTGGCTCCTGCAGGGTCAAAACTAGGTCATCTGCGAAAGCTTTACGTTTATATTGTTTCTCTCCGACCTGAATTCCTTCCACCAACCGGTCCCCTCTAATCATATTCAAGAGCACTTCCAGAACCGAAATAAATAGCAAAGGGGAAATAGGGCAGCCTTGTCGTGTTCCTTTTTCGATTTTAAACTCTTCTGTAACCACATTGTTGACTATCAATTTAGCCTTTTGCTCTGAATATATTGCATCAATCCCATTCTCAAAACCCCGTCCCACTCCCATTTCTTTTAAATTTCCCTTCATAAATTTCCAGGAAATATTGTCAAAGGCCTTCTCCACATCTATAAAAATTAACACTGCTTTTGTATTTATATCTGTTTGCAAAAGTTCCAAGATATCAATAATGTTCCTTGTATTAGCAAACAAGTGTCTACCTGGGAGAAAGCCTGCCTGGTCCTTGTGAATTACTTCATTTAAAACTTTTTTAAGTCTACTTGCCAAAATGTCTGCAAATATTTTGTAATCCACATTTAAAAGAGAGATGGGACGATAGTTCTTAAGTTGTGTCTTTTCAGCTTCCGATTTTGGTATCAATGTGATAAAGGCTTCCTTCCACGATTCCGGCGCCCTCTTCCCCTCCATAATTTCATTGCTAACCTCCATCAGTGGTTGTATCAAATAGTCTTTTAATGTCTTATAATACTTGGAGGTCAGCCCATCTGGCCCTGGAGATTTGCCCATTTGCATATTCTGAATGGCTTGTTCAATCTCTTGTCGTGTTATTTTGCAGTTCAGGATTGATCTATTTTCTTGTGACAATTTTGGTAGCCCATTTTTTTCCAGAAATTGTTTAATCTCGACCTCGTCTTGTGGCCCTTGAGTGTATAATTTTTTGAAGTATCTCTGGAAGCACTTTCTAATGTCCACAGGGTTCTGAATATTTCTTCCTTCAATCTCTAAATTTGTAACTGTATTTAGTTTTTGTCTCCTCTTCAGCTGCCAAGCTAGCAGTTTTCCACATTTATTCGCCGATTCAAAAGTTTTTTGTTTCATTAATTTAATCTTCCACTCTATTTCCTGATTTATCAATTTAGAATATTGGGCTTGATGAAGTTTAATTTTTTTCAGAGTCGGCTGTGACTTCGGATTTGATCTTAACTTCTTCTCTAATTCTTTAATTTTCTCCAAGATTTTGTCTTTCCTCTCATTTTGTATCCTTTTCTTTACAGCATTCTGTTGAATCAGGAACCCCCTCATCACAGCCTTACTTGCATTCCAGATGATTCTTTTTTCCACCGTAGTGTTCAAATTTATCTCAAAATAATCTTTCAAAACTTTTTGGGCCTTCTTAATAATCTCCTGATCTCTAAACAAATTGTCATTCATCTTCCATCTAAAGGAGCCGGTTGGTAGTAGTGTCATGTCCATCTTTAGTGCATTATGGTCGGAGCAGGTCTTTGGGCAGATTTCCACCTTTCTAACCTTAGGTGCCAGACCTCTAGATATCCATATTTGGTCGATTCTTGTCCAAGTCAGCTGGGCTTCAGAGAAGAATGTTCCCTCTCTTCCCAAGGGGTTCTTCGTTCTCCAAATGTCAATCAAGTCCATATTGTCAGTCATTTCAAAAAAAGTCTTTGGTAGTCTGCCATCTTTTGTAACATTTTGGCTTTGTGACTTATCCATGTTAGTTGATACGACCCCATTCATATCTCCCATCATAATGATGTTATCATAGTCCAGATAATCCAGCATAGTCTCATGCAGCTTCTTGTAAAATTCCGATTTCCCCTCGTTTGGTGCATAAATTCCTAATATCAAGATCTTCTCTCCTTGATGTTGTATCTCAATTGCTAAAATTCTTCCATATTCATCTTTAAATAAAAGTTTAGGTGACAGGCTCTCTTTTGCATATATCACCACCCCTCTCTTCTTTACTCTATCTGAAGATATAAATTCCTGGCCAAGTCTTTTATTTATTAACACTTTTCTGTGGAGCCTAATCACGTGAGTTTCTTGTAGGCAAATAATATCCAATTGTTCCTTTTTTAATATGTGGGAAATTTTCCTCCTTTTTTTCCGGAATATTACAGCCATTTATATTCCAACTCAAAAGTTGCAGAGACATCCTAAATAAATCTGGTTATTTTCCTGGGGGTGGTGTCTTATTCGCTGGATCTTCCGGTTCCAAGGGTGCAGGTACCGCTGGTGCTCCAGGCCCAGAGGGTGATTCAATTCCTTTTTGAAGGTCCTCTCCGTATGCGACCCGGGTTTTGCCATGCGCACATGCGCAGATGGTCAACATGACGTCATGCACATGCGCAGAAGTGCGAAACGCGACCCGTGCCTGTGCAGACGCGGGTTGCATTTGCTTCAGGATGCGAATGGGGTTCCGGAATGGATCCCATTCACATCCCGAGGTACCACTGTATGTTCAAGAGACAAATGTTTCTGAATACATTCGCAAAGTTGTGCTTAGTTTCTCTTAAAGCCACAAACATTGTATCCTAAAAATGAGACACCCCTCTTGCTACTTAAACACGGACCAAAACGAAAACACCTGACAGCTTCTGCCACATGTAGCTTGGCCCTTAATGGAACTTTAACCCACCGCTTGGGTCAGTCGCCTCACCGGTTCACTCATCATGCTGAACCAAACCATGGTTTCTTGTGAATGAGCAACTACATGAGTGAAGATCACAGCTGTTCTGCTCCTCCGCCAATCCTGATGCCATGTTTTGGCTTAGAGTTCCGTGCAGACTGGGCTGCTGCGTCCCATGGAGAGAAACTGTCCCAAACAGCTGCTTAATCTGAACCGAGCTCAACCTCTGTCTGTGTGATAAGCGCACTCTCTCATGCACCAACACTTCACTTCCCAGCTGTGCCGTACCCAGTGCTATTTTTCTAGAAAAAGAGGTGCCAGAACTCACCACAAACACCTCCTTTATTCTCTTACAGTGGCAATGGCACTCACCTGAGAGGTGCCGGAACTGAGTTCTGGTGAATTCCAGCTAGAAAAAAAAGCCTTCTGTGGGAAAGTGTGTGCTTTAACGGGACGGGACACTTTTTATTTTTTTTAAAAAAGAACATCATCACTTATGGGACAGGGAACTGGGACATGGGTGGCGCTGTGGTTTAAACCTCTGAGCCTAGGGCTTGCCGATCAGAAGGTTGGCGGTTTGAATCCCCGCGACGGGTGAGCTCCCGTTGTTCAGTCCCAGCTCCTGCCCACCTAGCAGTTCGAAAGCATGAAGTGCAAGTAGATAAACAGGTACCGCTCCGACGGGAAGGTAAACGGCGTTTCTGTGTGCTGCTCTGGTTCTCCAGAGGCAGCTTAGTCATACTGGCCACATGACCTGGAAGCTGTCTGCAGGCTCCCTCGGCCAGTAAAGCAAGATGAGCGTCGCAACCCCAGAGTCGTCCACGACTGGACTTAACAGTCAGGGGTCCCTTTACCTTTTTATGGGACAGGGATAGATTCCTAGTGAATCTTTTTCTTTTCAGGATTTCTTATCAAGCATGCTGATATTGTGTTTGTGTAGTGGTCGGATTGTTTGAGGGCAATATATTTTTGTAGTTTTATATATTGATTTTGTTCTGTCAACTGCCCTGCGACCTCCGGGTTTAGGGCAGTATATAAATTCAATAATAAGTAAGTAAGTAAGTAAGTAGGGACGCAGGTGGCGCTGTGGGTTAAAGCCTCAGCGCCTAGGGCTTGCCGATCGAAAGGTCAGCGGTTCGAATCCCTGCGGCGGGGTGCGCTCCCGCTGCTCGGTCCCAGCGCCTGCCAACCTAGCAGTTCGAAAGCACCTCCGGGTGCAAGTAGATAAATAGGGACCGCTTACCAGCGGGAAGGTAAACGGCGTTTCCGTGTGCGGCTCTGGCTCTGGCTCTGGCTCTGGCTCTGGCCAGAGCAGCGATGTCACGCTGGCCACGTGACCCGGAAGTGTCTCCGGACAGCGCTGGCCCCTGGCCTCTTAAGTGAGATGGGCACACAACCCCAGAGTCTGTCAAGACTGGCCCGTACGGGCAGGGGTACCTTTACCTTTTTAAGTAAGTAAGTAAGTAAGTAAGTAAATAAATAAATAAATAAATGCTATTCTAGACAAGCAGAAGCTGTTACTAATAGCTTCCATTTCTAGAATTGGCACATGCCTACAAGGTGACGCCTGCAGAAAAACAAAGAATTGTTTTATTTAATTTATTTTATTCATTTTTAAATTCTGAACTTCCTGCCATCATCATCCAAGGTGGGAAACAATGGGGATGGGAAACTGAACCCAGAACAGCTTCCCTACAGTTGGCACAAATAACTTTGCCATTCAGAAATGGCCACACCCAAAGTAAGGGGAGAAGTTGGTAGCAGGGTGGAGTGAGCTTAGCAAAGGCCTGGGGCCCCGGAGGGAGGATGTTGTGTCTCTTCTGGGGATACGCAGGTGGCTTCTGAAGAGAGGAAGCAGGGAAGGAATCGGCTGAAAGAGCACTGGTCCTCTGGTGAACTACTGGAAACGGCTAGTTTCCAAGATTCTTGCAAAAAATGCTGCAACGGCTAGATCAAATGGGCATAGCTCTTACGCTCTTAATAAAGACCAACTAAGTTAGTTCTTGGTATGAGCTTTCGTGTGTATGCACACTTCTTCAGAAAGTGTGTATCTGAAGAAGTGTGCATGCACACAAAAGCTCATACCAAGAACTAACTTAGTTGGTCTTTAAGGTGCTACTGGAAGGAATTTTTTTATTTTGTTTTGACTATGGCAGACCAACACGGCTACCTATCTGTAACTCTTAATAAAGAGTGTTTGGTACTCAGGATAACTTAATACAGAGAATAAAGGTAGCTCTGCTGGCCCATAAGAAAAAATCCAAGGTCCATATTAGGGCAAGGCCTTTGTTAGGCCAACCAAAATGCCATAAAGTAATGTGTAAGCTTTTGATTTCCCCAGAACTCTTTTGGTTGGCTTAATGATGGCATTGCCCCAATATGGACTTTGGAATTGATACAGAAAAAACTATGCATTAACCGTTAAAAGATCCCGAGTACACTCACTTCCGTTGCAAAATTAGAACACAGGGGTGCATTTGAACAGGACAAAGTGGGCGCATGAAGCACACCATACATGCCTGAAATTAGCCCTCTTTCTCTTGCATGCGCACACCATAAATCTTTGATCTTCACAGGAACACACTTTTGGGAAGGCAACTACTGTGAAAAGGATTTACGACTGAGGTCCGGGACTGCTGGGCAGCACCGAGTATGTGACTCAACGCTGGATTCAAAGACCAAAGGAGGGACCTACGGGACAGGGCTTAAGGCAGCCTCTGAAGACTCTGGCTCTTTGCAGCTGGCCCCAAGCCTGCGCAAGGCCCTTCCAGATGCTGTCCATAAATAGAGAGGGTTTGCTGAAGGAAATGCAAGGAGGCCACTGGGAGCAACGGTGTGGATAGGGGTATAAAGAGAGAGGCATCAGAGGTGATTCCCCTCTGCCTGCTGGCTGGACAGAACAAGTGACATTTCATGCGCATTTTGAAATCTTTGGTACTCATTCTAAAGGCGATGGCCACAGTTTTATCCTTGGTGTGGGAACACAACACTTTTGGCACTGAACTTGGGTTCCTCTGTGCTGTTTTCAATGGCGTGTCTTAACTGGAGGTTGGGAAATGGCCATGGTGAAGAGACACAGGATTTGGGGTAGGGCTTGAACATACCGTAGAGGTGCACCAACACCTTTTTTACTCTGATTCTGTTTTTGTTTATACAGTACAATAGTTTAACTGCCCCAGCTTCCCTCAAAGAATCCTGAGAATTGTAGTTTGCTGATGGTGCTGAAAATTATCAGTTTGAGATCCCAAGCCTTTCAATGGCCTGCACACCCCAGAACAGGCCTCTAGTGCCGTAGAGATTTTTAAGGAAGAGAAATTTCAGCAAGTGTAGCCTCATCATGCTTCAGGGCTGATAAAAGCTGCATTTGCTGGAACTCTTGTTGCTAGCCAGGCTAGTGGTTCTTTTTGCTGTCCTACATGAACAAAGAAAGATGTGGGAAAGAAGTGGGATAGCACATCTTTGTTTGAGACTCTGTCCTGCTATGTGATACAGCACATGTGAAAGGCGTTGAGGCATTGCTCCAGGCAGGTATAAGCTGCCCACATCTCATTCCCATAAAGTAGCATGTTCAATACACATGACTGGTAGATCTTCATTGTGGTCAACAGCATCACAGTCTCCCATACCCTTCTGGAGAGGCAAGTCATTGCTGTAGCTGCCTTGCCAACATGCTTGTCCAGCTCAGAGTCGATGGAGAGGTTGCTAGTTATGGTGGAGGCCAGGTAGACAAAATCACCTACCACCTCAAGCATGTGGTCACCAATGCTGATGCATGGAGTGATGGTGACATCTTGACCCAGGATGTTGGTCTTCATCAAGCTGATGGTGAGGCCAAACTCCATGCAGGCTTGGGCAAAACAGCTGATGAGTCTCTGTAGAGCTTCCTCAGAGCACACAGTCAAGGCTGCGTCATATGCAAACAACATCTCACAGGACCCGCCACACTTTTGTCTTGGGTGGAGACGTGCCAGGTTAAACAGGCCTCCATTGCTTCTTGAATGGATGTACACACTGTCTTCTGTTGAGCTGAAGGCATCTGAGAGCAACAGGGAGAAGAACATGCCAAAGAGAGTTGGAGTGAGAACACAGCTCTCTGAGGCTCCAAGGATGAGCCGTCATACTTGATGCTGTGCATGTTTTTGTGAAAGGGCATGATCATCTCACGGGGTATAGGTGGGCATCCTATCTTATTGAGCAGTGTGAAGAATCATTTTCGGCTGATGAGGTCAAAGCCCTTTGTCAGGTCTATGAAGGCGATTTACATGGGGCGCCTCTGCTCTTGGCATTTCTCCTGCAGCTGACACAGTGATCAAATCATGTCAACTGTTGACCTCAGAGCTCAAAAGCAGTCTTGTGACTTGCATAGGAGCCAACTCCTAGGAGCCAAGGTCCCTTCGCTCCCCCCCCCATAAAATATTTGAGGGGCCCTGCCCCCCAAAGTTAATGGGCATTACCATTCAAATTGTGTGTGTGTGTGTGTGTGTGTGAGAGAGAGAGAGAGAGATCTTGTGATTGATTATTTTTATTATTATTGATATTTTATTCAAGTTGGCACCCCTGGTGATTTGGGATAGACCTGTCAGGGAGTGAATGTAATCTGTTGAGAACTACATGGGTTAAGGCTTTCCCCACAGTACTCAGCAGGGAGATTCCATAGTGGTTGTTACATGTTAGTAACCTTTCTTCTGGTAGAGGGTCACAGTGCTGGAGTCGAGCATGTCTTGTGGCATGGATCTTGCTTCTCAACACTGTAAGAGAAGGCTGTGGAGCTGAGAATTGACTGGAATGTTATTTTCTCATTTTCGTTTTAAACTTCCTTCCCTTTTGCAACCGAGTTGGTGCTCTGGGTGGAGATCAGAAGGTTCTTGGCGATGACCCTTGAAGTACGGGAAGAGGCGCTGTGAATTTGTCACGATCACAGCTTGCCAGACCCTGGGAAACCTTTGAAATTCCTGACACTAGGGATACTGGAATGCAAGAATCACAACTTTGTCAAAAACTATCAATTTGTGATGGTTTCATTTGGTAGTGACCACACGGGAACAGCAGTGTGGGTTGTGCCTAACTCAGATCTATCACTTTTGACCCCAGGTCTTCACATCTTTTCTCAGACTTGCTACTGATGTCTTGGAATGAAACTAGGGGTGCTACCTCCGAGCTGTGGCCCCTACAAACTGATTCTGAAGGAACACAACAGAGCTCCCAGAGTCAAAGGCAGAAAAGATTGTTCACAAAGATCCGTATCTGACTCATGAACCTGAACAGATCTTACTTGTTTCAGCTCTACATCCTCTTGCCTGTACCCAACCCAAAAAGTATATGCCAGATGGCTTCAACCAAAGGCGGCTCTTTGGAGCAACTCTCTGAACAGCCAAAATACGTACAACCAAGGGTGCACATAATCCAGTAAGAACTGGTTCTGCACAAGCTTCTCTGAAATGACTCAGAGGTGGGGCTGCGCCCATAATTAGCGCCAAACCTAACTGTGCATCTTGATGACCCAGAAAAGCAGTAAATTCCACGAAATATGAACTGGTTTTGTTCATATTGCAGCTGCCGAGTCCCGGAGAGCAAATTAGTCTCGCTACACTGGACCATACCAGGGGAAACATGTCTTGGTTACCTCCAGCCTTCCTTATCTACACAATACTGAGGCTCTGGTAGGAATTCAGTATGGGCTGGAAAATGTCTTTAACCGTCATTAGAAAACAATCGGAACAAGTAAAGTCAAACTGGAAAACTTAACTTATTGACAATCTACTCGCAGAGTTCCTCAGGACAAGCAAGCAAGGCATATTAAACACACATTTCTCAGGATGCACCAATCATATGTAGGGTTCATTAGTCCCAGAAGTGGCTGAGACCTGGTTCTCACAGAAATGGCAAACCAGTAGCTAATCTTTATTCCCTTTAGATTGCCCAGATGGCAGAATTATTTTTGTATTGACACACACAGTCCTTGCACATGGAGAACTAACATGTCAGGGAGGAGGTTAGGCTAGAAGTGAACCGTTTCCTCTCACATTGAATTTTGTACATGCAGACCATTTTTTTAACAGAGAACCATTTGAGGCATGTGAACCCCGCAATGGGCAGCCAGAAGAGCAGGCCAGGCCCAGATTGAGAACCAGGTCTAAAAGACAGGATATGCAAAATTGCATTCTGTCCCAGGTCAAAAACGATAACTATCTGGGTTTCAAAAGGAAACACGGTGGAAAAGAGAAAACAATAGTCGGCACCCAGTCGTTTTGGGATGAGAATCCAGCTCCGAGCAGCATATGCTACGTTCCAGCAGTCCACCCTAGAGACCGGCAACTCTCCATGTGTCCTAGGATAACCTTGATTCCCCCTCCCCTTGTAACCCAGAATCATTTTGACTCCCGAAATACCGACGGCCTCAGCCCCAAATACCATGGAGCAGGAATGTTGACTGCCAGTTTGCAGACATGAAAGGGTGTTATTCCTATTCCACACACACATTACAGTAAAGAGGCCCCTCCTACGTCCTGCCTCATCTGTCTGCCCTCACAATTACTGGCCTGGGAGGGGCTAAGGTTTTAAAAAGGATTTCCCTTCTTTGACTAAAAGTCAGTGACTTTCAGTGGTAAGTTCCCAGCTCAGACTCTTGGCAGCTCTCTCTCTCTCTCCTTCTCTCTCCCTCCCTCTCTCTCTCTTATCTTCTTGCCCTTTTTCTCTCTCTCTTTCAAGGAGGAATTATACAGCAGCTGGGACCTTCTTACCAGGAACATTCAGATTGCTAGGTAAGCACTAACTTTTTTGCGGTTTTCTCTGCATCTTGCAATCTGGCTCTTCAGCTACAATTTTTTTAAAAAAAAAGTATTTCAGCATGTGTTGTGTGTCGTCTAGAAATTGCTCCCCACGGCGGCAAAATGTTCTTGGATGGTGTTTGGTTTCATAATGAAGGGGATTTGCGTCATAAATCTCATTCACTTTCTTTAAAAAAATGTAATTCAGAAGGCAGCTGGGGGAAAGTACGGGGGGAATTCTTCTACTGGGGGCCACGTTTAGGACTTGCTGCTGGTGCAGGCAGGAGTTTATCACAGTCATGGGGTCTTCCTTTGACCGTGGACTGGCGTAGTTGAGAACGGTGCCGGACACACCCGAAATCCCCTTGAAGTGTTTCACTAGGGAGACAGAGAGAGAGAAAGAGAAAAAGAAAGATGAAAGTTGGTTAAACTGCATTCTTGCTCTTTAGATCCTAACAGAAGCCCCTTCAGGAAGAATGACTTTAGCAAGTGCTGCTACTAACTTTGCTAGGTGCGTACATGAATTTGCTTAACCCCACAGTGTCAATTGCAAGTACAGCTGGTATAGAACGAAGGCACCTGCCCCATTTTTACAACAGGCCTTTCTGACCACTTCCAAGTGTGCTCTGGCTTTTGTAAGGCTGAAGTCCAGAGCAGGCATGCAGGAGAATGTTAGTCCTGCAGAAAGATTCTGCCTGGGCGGAAATCTGCATTAATATGATTAATATGGTACAATTTTTCCGTAACCCGGCGTGGCAAAATACAGTGGGGGTTGATGAGGATGTTTCAGACACCGTTTGAGAGGACAGAACCTCTCCTGGAGCATGCTAGTTCCCAGGCGCGCATGGTGCTTGTCTCAGCGATAAGCTCCTTTCCCATGCGTATGTGCATGAGATGTGGGGGAATTGTGGTATGTTGAGAAAACTTCATTCGGGTTGAAATGTGTCCAGGCCATAAAGAGACGTGGTAACACGTCCCCACATAAGCAGCAGGGTGGAGGTAAACAACCCAACCTCCTTGGTGAATCTGGCAAAAAAAAGACAAAAGAAAGAGAGACATAACTTTGGCTGGGAATGTTGAGTGGCTTCCCCCTCCGTTGAGTCTCCTTTGAGGTTGTATAACCGCCCACAGCTAAGTTATATAAGGACAATTGGAACATGATGAGGCATCAGTTTTGGGTGGGGGCACTTCCTCGTCAGTGGTACCCTCAAAATGGCACCAGTCACACACTCTGCCTGGCTCACACCCATAGGGAGCATGATTCATTCTTTCCTCGTAGATTTACTTCTCCATTTTCCGCGTGAAATTGCTTCTGCCGGGACGGATGGTCCTTTGCAAATTTCAGGGCCACTCCCTTTCATATTTTCCATTCTTGAAGCCCAGACATGCTTGTTGATAGTAGACTTGTGGCATTGCTGGTGTGCCCAGGGACAGACAGAATGGCAAATTTATATCGACACTTTTCTCCCTTTCGTTTTGGTCTGCAGCGAGTCACATATTTAGGGTCCCCCAACTTTTCACTATTAAGGGTGGCCAAAGACATTTGGTGCCTGGAGGGGAAAATGCAAGCTTGAGCAAAATGACTTCCATCAGGCTTGCATAGGGGAAAGTGTGCCCCATTGGGAGACAGATGTATATCAGATATTTCTGCCACCCCCCACTTGCCTCATTGAAATACTACATTTGTTCTGTTTAAGATTATTTCATTACCTCTCTCTCTCTCTCATTTATATAAAAGCTGCTATAGCCTCCCTTTGCACAAACTCACTTTGGGGTAGAGAAGCTGTACTGGAGGGGAGGGCTGTTTAACCCTTTCCCTCTGGGCGAGCATCCCTAGGCAAAAATATATATACAAGTACGTTTTAAATTTTGAGCTTTAAAACGATGTCGGGACATCCATTCATGGTTCTTACTGCGTCACATGCGTTCTGGCCCTTAGCATCTTGGAGATGATTCCTGCTCGGGTCACTTCTGCAAATGTTCACTTCTTTCCCCTAATTTGCACTCCTAGGGAGTCTAGCCTCGGTTTCAGAAGTAGAAGCTACAGCCAGGGTTGTTTCAAATGGCTGAATATGGAGGAAATCTCCTAAAAGAGGAAAAAGGGAATAGATGAAATCCTACAAGTCCTTGTGGAAACTTGTGAGCATGTCAGGATGTGAGCATGATGTACTTTGATGTAGGCTGAAGTGAGGAAGTGGATTTTAGCAGTGGGGACCCTTGCCATGCGGTCCCTTTTCCAATTTATCGGCCCTCCTCCCATCACCACCGCTAATCGAATAACACAACATTGTGACCGTCCAAATCCTTGTCTTCTGAGCTGAATGTGTTTAATGTCTCTTGAGTTTTCCGATCAGGGGGGAATTATTAGTGGACAATATGGGGAGGGCCTTTTCTTTTGGAAGAGGGTAAGGAGGCAGGCATCAACACAAGATGTGCCCTTCCTCTCTCAAGGCACAGCACTTTATAAAAGGAGGAAAGGGGGGAAATAAGTGTTTGCCCTCTGGTTTCCCATTCCTTTTCTCTGTTATTGAAGAAGAACTTCTCCAAGTGTGTTTGTGCTGTCTGCCCTGATGCTCCCCATGATTAACAAGTAAAGTGTAGCTCTATTATTCTCACTATTGCCAACGATTACTTACTTATTGATTCATTCATTTATTTATTTTCAAGTGCCCATACCCAGAAGGCACTATGCAAAGTTCTTCTTTTTGCATTTTATATAGTGTTAAACTCCAGTGCAATGCTGTGGCGAACGCGACACCCGTATAAATTCTAAAGCGGCATCTCCTCAAAGTTTCAGGCTAGAGGAACAATTGCTAGCCAATGAATGCAAGGCAGGACTGCAAGCTTTGCTCAGGTTAATTGGTAGCTTCCCCGTCAGCTCGAGCTTTCGTCAATTAACTGGTGGAGGACAATTTACATTAGTGAGGGCAAATTTTAATTGGTGGGGCAAAGAATTCTTGGCAATTCGCCCCCCCAAAAAAAATCCCCACAGTTTTTATTTTTCAAGTTTTACATTACAGCTTGGACAGATAAATACATTGCAAACTGTACAAAGAGATGAAAAATTACTATATATAGGTTCAAAGTGGGGGAAAATTACAGCAATTATATTTATAATGACATCGTTCACAATTTTAAACTGATTAAAAGCATTTTAGAATAATTTTTTTGAGGTTTTGGTTCTGGTGTATTAATGTAATAGGGGGATGAAAAGAAAATATTTGGTTTTTGTCTCATTGATTACACTGTAAATTATGTCACATTTCCTTCAAAATCCCCAAAGGAAGATTTTATTAAAGTACAAGTTGATTTGAATTTACTGAATCAATTGGTTTTAAAAGACAAATAAATAGTCATCTACAAATTCTTTTAATGACTAGACAGCCCCCATAGAAGGGTACCTACCCCATTGTCATGATGAAGGGTGAAAGTCCGGCCCCTGCAGCCTGTGGTTTGGATCTGTGAGAGCCCCACATGTGTGTGCAGGAGGGAAGCTGGCAAAGGGCTCGCGTTTGCCACACCAAATTGTTTCTGCTCTTGGGAACAGAATTTTCACATCCCGCCCTGCTTCCTAACATCAAAGTGTCGAAACAAGCATGTACCTCGAGAACCCAGGCTGTGGCTGTTGGGGAATCACCATGTACGGGTGTGTTGCACATGGTGTGTATGGGTGTGTTGCACATGGTGAACGGCTTTTGTGTGTGTGTTGTGGTGCTGCTGTTGTTGTTGATGATGTTTGATTCCAAATACCATGTGGAACCAAAGTCGGGACAGCAATTCAGTCATCTGTTTGATGCCACCCTAAATACCTTATATCAGCGGTAGGCAACCTAAGGCCCAGGGGCCGGATCCAGCCCAACCGCCTTCTCAATCTGGCCCACGGACGGTCTGGGAATCAGCCTGTTTTTACAGGCAGAATGTGTCCTTTTATTTAAAATGCATCTCTGGGTGATTTGTGAGGCCTGCCTGGTGTTTTTACATGAGTAGAATGTGTGCTTTTATTTAAAATGCATCTCTGGGTTATTGGTGGGGCATAGGAATTTGTTCACCCCCCCAAAAAAAATAATAGTCCGGCCCACCATATGGTCTGAGGGACGGTGGACTGGCACACGGCTGAAAAAGGTTGCTGACCCCTGCCTTATATAGTATTGAATATTACAAGAAAAACATGGACTTGAGAATATGCCTTTCCTCCTAATAATTCCCCTTCCCTTTGCCCTGCTCCTAACCTCTCCAACGTATCCCCTCGTCTCCTTGATTCCTGGGAGGGGTTTGCAAGATAAGCTATTTGCTCTGGAAGCTTGGGTGTTACCTTGAGATACCACAGCGGCTGGCACCATTAATAAGATATAGTTCAGGGTACCAAGATCATTTGCCCACATTTGTCTGCATTTCTTCCTCTGACCCTCTCCTCCGGCCATGACCTTTCTCTGCAGTCCATTAAATGGGCTGTGTGTGTGAGTGTGTGTGTGTAGACTGCTTTTTGATATGGGTGCTTCATATTTCGAACCTGGGCCTCTCTGCGTGTTACAGCCTGAAGGGGGACAAAGGAACCCCTGCATAGAACTTCAGATCGTGTTTGAAAGTTGATCCGGTAGGCTGACAGTCGGTGCTTTTAATATACCACTGCCCAGTTTATGTGTCTTTCTTATTGCTGAAATCCCCAAATTGGTCAGGCCAATCAGAGAGGGGAAATCAGGCATTGGTGCAACAAAGAAGGAAGCTAGTGGAAGAGAGCTGTAGACGCGTGATCCACGTAGTGCTCGATGACTGTGGAGACTGTATCGAGGGCCCTTGGCCTTGGCAGAGACGGGCCATTGCAGAAACGCCAGGATTAACTGAGCATTCACAGATGCACAGGCCAGTTCCTGCAACTGGCTGTCCTTGGGTTGCAGAGGTAGTATGCCCACAATAGGCAAAATGAGGTTTCAAAATCAGGGTAGGCTGGGAGGAAGGTTTCAGTGGGAAAATAAACCGCAGGGAAAATTTCTTGCAAGCTCCATAGAAGTAAATCGCAGCTGGGCAAGAGCATGGCAGTTCACTCCAGTGGGGCTTGGGGAGGAGAACTCTGTCATGGTTTCTACCCCATTGTCAGTTAGTGGGAAGGGTTTCCATTTGGATTTTTTTGTTCCGGGCACTTAAAACGCTTTCTCTTGCCCTGTCCTTGTGCATATGAAGTGGCCTAGTGGTCTCTATGCAGACCTTGGGTGTGGCAGATCTGGTATTTTCCACTGGCTTTGGCACTCAGCGAGAGCATGAATGAATCACCACTGCCCTGCCTTCGATGGCTGTTTTCCCCTCCCTACTTCCAGTTAATTCCTGCTTTGCATAATATCATTGAGAACGGGTGTTATACAACACGCTATAGATGCAGACTTGCCCATGTAAGGTTCACAGCCGAAGTGCTCAGGGTGGGCAAAAACTAGCAGCGCCCCACCGAAGCCATGCTCAAGTCTACAGCAGCGCCAGAGGTGTGGCTCTCCGTGCTGGCATCCGTCTGTCTCAAGAGACAATGGAGTGCGCCTCCGGAGGTGCAGTCAAATGGCTGTGTTAGCAGCACCAAATTTATGGAAAATTTATGTTGGTGGATCCTCACCTCCTTCCCAAGTCAGTTTCGACAAGACCTTCTCTCCCTAATACCTATCATTTTGTTAGCTATGGTAGAATAAATTCCTTCCCTTTTCCACTTGTTCATGACTGTATCAGCCAAAATCTGGGCAAAATCTTTAAGGGATCTTCAGGACTCCAGGAAAAGGGTGGAAAGAATGGTGTGAAGGCCTTCTTTGTGCTGAGCTCTGTGTCTTTGCTTACTGCTGTACATTGCTGCTGGCACAGATTTGTGGGGTGTTTTTTTTTTGGGGGGGGGGTGTAACATAGCCGCCACCATCTTAGCTGATGTCTGCTTGTTGAAAAATGATGGAGGTTATCGGAATTTTGAATCTGTTTTTATTTTTGCGAACTTTGTTTTATTGTTGGTTTTAGTAATACCATTTTTTTAAATGTACTTTTTGTTGTTGTTAAGTCGCTTTGTGAGGCTTTCCTCGGAGCAGTGGCACATAGATATTTTAAGATAAATGCAAAATAAAAATAAACAAAGGGAAGCACAAATCGTCGACTCGCTTGTAGTTCAAGTGCAGCCATGTCCCTTTTGGGCTTATCGGGGATTGTAACTTGAAGAGGGTGGTTGTCTCATCTGCTTTAAAATGTCTGTAAGTCCTTTTCAGGTTTCCCATTAATTCCAGCGTTTGCCGATTGCCCAAGCGTGTGCACCCCCCCAACCCTCAAAGCTGGACACTTCACAGCCACCCACCAGGCTATTAGAAATACAGGGAAGTCCCAGAGAGAGCTTGGGTAAAGATTGAAAAAATGCGGGGATGAACAAACAGCTCTCGTTTGGAAGATCCCAATTAGTGAGTTCTGAGCAGCTCAGACGAGCATGTGTTGCTGATCTTGCAGCTGTTAGGGGTTTAGAAGGGGGTTGTAGGTTATCAGTCGAGCCCATGCTTTGTGTGCAGAACGCCCTGGGCTCAGCCCCCCCAGTGGCTCCAGCTAAAAGGATCTCAGACAGCAAGGCTGGGAAAGACCCCTAGAGAACAGCTGCCAGTCAGAACAGACAGTACTGGGTTTAATGGCATAAAGGCATCTGTCCATGTGCGCAGGACCGGCCAGTTCTACTTAGTATACAAAGCTGACTCTCTGCACTGAGCCCGGGCCCTTGGTTGTGAGTTTTAGTGCCCAGCTCTAGTAAACTGCACTCTCAGTTTACTGTGGGCTGAATAATTTGCGCTTTCAAAAAACAACGCAGGAACTAAAGCAGGACCACCCTTCTCTCGTCTCCAGATTTTGCTGTGCAGTTCTTCATCCATGTAATTCATAAACTATGGGGAAGTGTCCATAAAAGAAATCCACATTAAATGCTAATGAAGTTTCATGAGGACTTTAAAAACAACTAACTAACTCACAAGCTGATTTGGAGGAAGGAATTTCAGGTTGGAGAAGGGAGTAACGGAATGAGAACTGACAGATCCGTTCCTCCCTCTTCTCAGTGTCCCTGAATCTGCTTTGGGGATGATTTATGGCTTCCAGTCTCTTGCCCCCGCATGCTTGGTGCTTCACTGGTTGCTATGTCTCAAATAAGGTCTGTCCTTACGGTTGCCAGACCCAATTTCAGGTGGCTTTTCAAGATTCAGAATAGCACAGGAAATTCAGAAATGAATCATTCGAGACTTTCGGCCTTCTTTTTGATCATGTCACTAGTTTTCTGTGCCCTGCCCTGTTTGTGAAAGGAGACCATTAAAGATAATATTTGAGATAAATGTTAGCAAGAGGGACTTAGAGCAGGGTTCCGTCCTTTCTTCTTTTCAATAATGAGACTACTTCTGACTTGTGAAGAAATGTCTGAAAATGTAAAACCCAAAAGCTGTAAGACGCATCCCCCCAAAAATAAAAATGAAATGGGCAAAAATGAAAAAGAATATAGGTTATAAAATTTAAAGGGTTTTTTTTATAGTTCCGTAATATTTGGAAGTGAGAAGAGCTTATGTATGTGAGCCTCATTAAACAATATAATGAAAGCACCTTTATTTTCTGCCATTTCAGCAGCTATGTCTTAGAAGCCCCACCTAAAATGGCGTGTCTTGTGTGTGAGCGACTACAATTATTTATTCCTCCGAACAATTCAAAGCAGGGGCTGGATTCGGCTGAATGTGCGCAAGCGTGCAAACCCACCATGCGAGATTGACCCCTTGAAGAAAACAAGAGGTCAAGTTCATGGGGCAATTCGGGCATTTTATGGCAGTTTTGTGGTGAAAGTGAAAAACGATGAGTTGGTTCCTTGGGCGATGCGGCAGACAGATCTTGCAAATAAATGCTCCAACATGAGGGTGGTGACTCACTGTAGCCTAGAAAACCTGCAAAGTGTGGCTTGAATCAGGAGAAAGCTGGTGGAGGCACATGTTGAAGTTTGTCTGAGCTTTCATAAGGCATATCACTGTGCTAGGGTGAAAAACAACAACACCCTAATCCGCTGCATAACCATAGGTCAGGTGACAGTCTAGGAGAAAAATGGGGGGGGGGGGGAGAGAAGGAAAGCAAGAAGAAAATATGGTTTGTTCCCAAATTGTAAAACAGAAGACACTGAACTTAAATGGAAGAAGGGGTCTAAAATGCTGGCCTGCTGTCAATAAATTTCTTCTAAAAATGTGTGGCTGTGCGTGAGTACTGTCGATGGTTGTGCTCTTTTAAGAAAAAGAAGTGATTTTCTTAGTAAACATTATCCTGCATACATGCACACATAATTTTGTTTGTATGCCGTCTTTCCAGACTTCAAACCATGCTCAAGGTGGCTTACGGCAAGAGAGGAATACATAGCTACGACATAATAAAAGTAGTTATAAACAATAAATGAAACATTTAAAAATGCACAACCAAACTAAACAATTTCCGCATAAATCCCAACAAGATCGAAAATAAAGATACAGAAAAACAAACAACACAACAGCAACAATAGCAACAACCCCACACCCAACCCCCCTCCACACAATACCCCAGCTCAAGAAATATAAGAAATTGTCGCTGCTTTGGTGACTATATATATAGCTCATCCGCAGCCTCCTATCTCTCCGTTCTCTCAATTCACTGCCTAGCCTGAAATTGGGGAGTAATCAGTTTACACGCTGGTTTCGGGTGAACATGGGGATTGGTAAGTTTACTGTAGTCAAATGCCAAAAGGTGACAGTGGCCGTCACCACAATGGCTTTCTTATGTATCTGCTCATAAAGTGTGTCTCTCTGTGTGTTGGTGGCGGCGTATGAGCCAGGAAAGAAAGAAAAGTATCCAATGGGAAAGAGCATGGGATATGAAAATGAGTCGTTTCACTCTGCTTCTCCCACACATGTCCTGTGTTGTAAAAATTAGATGCCACCCCCTCGCTTAGTAGATTAACTGGACAGGTGCATTTCAGACCCTCCAAGTTTCCCTATTTTCCAGGGACGCCCCTGATTTAGAGAAGCCGTTCCGGTTTCCGTTTTGATCCTGCTTTTCCTTAGGATGACCCTATTTTCATTGGAGAAATGTTGGAGGGTATGGAATTATTTGACCCCCGAGCCATCTGAAGGCAATCCTGTATTGGGAAGGTTTTTTTTTTTTAATGTTTAATGTTTTATGGTGTTTTTATATATGTTGGAAGCTGCCCAGAGTGGCTGGGGCAACCCAAGTAAGATGTGCGGGGTATAAAGAGTAAAAATATCATTTTGGAAGGGGAGAAATGTTGGAGGCTATGGCATTTACATGGCTGCTGCTGTCACTCTTAGATTTTATTTTGACCCTCAGGTGCTGGGCACAGGAAGGATGGACCTTTGCAAAAGCCTCTGTGCTAAGTGGAGAGTGTGGAGTACAGCAGCAGGCAAATTCACATGCCCTTTGCATATGTGGAAGCCTCCATTTTGATAAGTTGTTTGTGCCCATGGGTCTCTCTCTCTCCCTCTCTCTCTCTCTCTCTACATATATATATATATATATATATATATATATATATATATATATATATATATATAAATTTTTATTAGTTTTTTAACATATCATTTTCAACAGTAATTAAACATACTTTTACATCTTATTCAGTTTTTTTGACTTTCATCAGTCCTGTCTGAAAATCTTCCAGTCTAATCTCTTAGTATGCATTTCTTATTTTCCCTATTACATTTCAAACTCATAACCAATATCTCTATCTTTTTCTACTTTGTAACACTTCATATATTTCTCCTTACAAAACTTCTTGTAGTCCTACCAGTGTAATTTGTTGATTTCAGTTGCTCTTGGAAGTAAAAAAGGTAAAGGTAAAGGACCCCTGACAGTTAAGTCCAGCCACGAACAACTCTGGGGTTGCGGCGCTCATCTCGCTTTACTGGCTGAGGGAGCCGGCGTTTGTCCGCAGACAGTTTTTCTGGGCGAAACCAGAGCAGCACACGGAAACGCCGTTTACCTTCCCGCTGGAGCGGTATCTATTTATCTACTTGCACTTGTTTGCTATCGAACTGCTAGGTTGGCAGGAGTAGGGACCGAGCAATGGGACCTCACCCCGTCGTGGGGATTTGAACCGCCGACCTTCCGATCGGCAAGCCCAAGAGGCTCAGTGGTTTAGACGACATCACCACCTGCTTTTAAGCAAATGTGGTGGTGGCAAAAGCTGGACCTGGGCAGGAAAAGTATTTGCGGGAAACTTATGAGTGGCTTTTAAACTGTACAGCCAGGCTCTAAAAGTGTGAGCCGAACTTGTTGGTGGAATCAGATCTCCAGCCAGGTCAGTAAGCAGCAGCATTCACCTTGTGGTTCAGGGCTAGGAATGGGGCAGGGATTATTTCTGTTTTCATTTAAATTAGAGACCACCTAATTTGCACTTTGTGAATCCGTATGAACGTGTCCACCAGTGAATTTTGTACTGCAGGTCTCCCAAATACATATGTATATATCAGGGGGTGCATAAAAATGCATATTTTACTGAAAATAAAAGTAAAAGGCATCTGGAGAAGTTGCTTGCAAAATGATTTATAGCCATCAAAATTGCATATGAAAGTGGTGTATGTTAGGAAAAAATTGTACTAAAATGTTGAGGAATTTTCATGAGGATTTTTTTAAAATTGCCAACAACTGTGAAAATGAGAACAGCTGAACTTGGGATTGGGAAACTGATTGGAAACTGAAAAGGACAGAGTCATCCATCCCTATTCAGCACCCTCCTGAAGTGTTTCCCCCCATCTTCACCCCATTGCTTGCCCTTTTGTGCAATCGCCATTCATTTCAGCCAGGCACATGCAAAGGGCATTGTTAGCTAGTTGTACCTCTGATTGTGATGAAACCTTTCTCCCTACTCATCCTTTCCGGAGACTTTGGGAGGCTGGCAGAAAGTGGGTAGCATTGTTTTCAGCTCCCAGGTCCTAGAGTGGGACTCGTGGAACTATGCATAAGAGCCACACATCTGATTCTCCCTTGGCACACTCCAGATTTGTGGTGTGTCACTTTTCATATAGAAAAAAGAACTCAAATGTATTTAAAATAACCAGGAACAATCTGTAAGGCTGATCGACCATCCTATCACTCATGCAATTTGTAGAATTAAGGTGACAGATCTGAAATGAAGCATATTGACTGTGCAATTGGCACACTACACACTGTCCAAACCTGGGATTATGGTTAAAGTTATCTGTCCACCTTAACTACAACCTAAACCATAGCACACCCCTTGGCTATAGATCATGGTTAAGAGGAGAAACCCTAAGAATGATTTGGACAACATGCTAAGTCAGACTTTGGCTTAGCTGCCATGGTGTGCTGACTTTGGGAACCAGTGTGTTCACACTAAGCCAGTGGTTCCAAACACTTTCAGAATAAAAATTTGCCCGCACCACACTGATTTATTATTATTATTATTAAGAAAAACATTGTAAAACAAAAGCAACTCTATGATGTTGGAATGAAATGAAGTGGTCTTAGCAATAAGATAAAATAGGGACATGTAAAAATGGATCGATATTAGATGAAAATTTGAAGTTATAAGATGTGAAGATAAAGACTTAAGAGTAAACAAAGAGGGTATGGATTTGCTGAACCAATTTGTAACTGGAATACAAAAAAGGGAGGTGTGAGGAAGTCATGAAAATAAGTAAAAGAGCGGTAAGATAATAGAAAGAGGGATTTATTTTTTAACCGTTTTGAATTCTTTTTCCTTTTTTGGTTTTGCATCTGTTTGTATTTTTTTTTTTTTGTAATTTTTTCCGTGTTGAAATGCTAATAAATATTATTTTAAAAACAAAACAAAAAGAAACAACTCTTAGCAGTGCTTGTATTATAACATAGAACACAACTACTTTGTAATATGATCATGGGACATCCAGAAAGTGGAAAACAACACAGCTACATAAGAACATGAATCATTCCCAAAATAGAATTATAAATGAGTCTTCTCCAACACTCTGTTCAAATGGAGATTCTGGATCACAACTAGGCTTGTCCTCAGTATCACTTGATGCTCTCACTGTCATTTTGAAATGGTATCTGTAAACAACAACAACCATTTATACTATAATATACTACACTGAAATGTTTAGATGTTTCTATGTCTTTGAATCTTCCCACAACACTTGCCATCCTCTCCTGCCACACCAGTGTGGTGCGGCACACCTTTGAAAACCACAACACTAAACCATGGTTTGGGTTAGCTTAGCACGATGTGCAAATGGGGCTAAGGTCAGAATCTGACTGTTCCCCAGTCCAGTGTGTGAGAATTAATGGGTTGTCTTGATGGGTGGATGCAAAAAAAAAAAGAGAGAGAACAAATTACTGGAGAGCAATACAGTACAGTTGTTTTGGCCTTTTCTCTACATCTCAGACTGGCTTGCAGTCAGGGGCAATAGAAAATAAATCAAGACACCCCAGCTCTTGTTCCAGTTGCTTGGATTGATGTGAATTTAACACATATCTGTTCTGGGCTGTGATATTTCCCCGGTCTACATCCAGTAACTGGGCCAGCCCCTGAATTTTTGTAATTAAAACCATCCAATACTGAAAAGAGCTTTGCTTCTTCTGGCGCAAAAGGTGTCGCAGGCAGAAATCTTGTGTTAACTGCAGGGCTCTGGCAGCTGTGGTTGTTGCATGTGCATGATCTTGTGGATTGGTTTAAGGCTTAAACCATTCCACAGCGTTGGGTGTAGCAAGGCTTTTAAAAAAGGCTTTCCAAATGTGTTTCTAGAATAAAAGTGATGGAAGCCAGTGAGCAGGGGCTCACTTAAGCACTTTAAAGAGAGAGCGCTCTCAGTGGGCAGAGAGGGAGAGGGAGCTGAGAAAGTCTTGCTAGCAGCCTGGACAAAGCAAGTCCAAATATTCGTAAATGTATGTGTTGGGACATGTTTCTGTGAGGTTTCCCCCTAGGCATGTAATCTGTCTGGAGAAGAGTAATTAATGTTCGGTAACACGCTGCCCTGCAATTTCGAAACGTGTTTATTTTAATTTAAAAGAATCTTTCTACACAGTTAATATATGCATACAACGTACAAAAGAAATAACTTTACATATGTTGTATTTTGCTAAGTGGTTTTGTGCTGAATGGTAGCGGTACTGATGTCTCTGGCAGTGGTTGGCTAAGCTTCTCTAATATCGTAGAGTTTTAAGGCGGGCAGAAGCGGCTGCTATTGGGTGAGCTGCTGTTATACTAGAGAACGGCTGCAGGGCAGGCGAAAGGGTGAAGAAGGTATCTGATAAGGCACTGGACAAAGAGAGCCGTGAGTGAGTTGGCGTGTGCCCTAGGAAGGAGAAGGCCCAAAGGAAGGCGTTTGAGAGGGGGAAAGTGGAAGAGCAGAATGGAAGAGAACACACAGACAGGATGCCTGTAAAGCTGAGGCTCATATAGCCATGTGAAATATACCATACTTTTCTGTGTATAAGAGTCTTTTTGGGGACTCCAAATACAGAAAATGGGGGAGATGGCACAGAGTTGTTGAGCTTTTTTGCAGGGAATAGCCCACAGTTGCTAAGCTTTTTTGGGGGGATTGCCAAAACTTGTTTAGCTTTTTTTTTGGGGGGGGGGTTGCCGCAGGAACGCAACAGCCAATCGCTAGGGCCTTGCAGAGCCAGGTAGATAATGTGCCCCCCCCTTTTTTTAACCCTGGGGATAACTGAAGTCTTATAAATAAGTAAGTATATACATAATTTTCACAAAAGTTATGCTGACAAATAATTTTATTTCAAGGCTTGAACTGTATCTGCATATAAAGACAAAATGGAAAATATAGATATACAATAGTGCTTTTAAAAAATACATAGGGAAAAGGATTATTTTAAGTATTTACATTTAAAACCCCTGCGATTGTGAATATGCTGACTGAGGCCCCCTTTGGAATCGGAGGCCTCCCCTCTGTTTGGGTCTGCCAATCGCACACACATCAGCGATGCCACCAAGCACCCGCCCAATTGCCGCAGCAGATAATAGCCAGCAGACCTTGCCGCACCCACCAATCACCCGCAAAAATGCCACGGACAATACGCTGCTTGCAGCAGCCACCAATTGCCTGTCCCACCTCTCCACTATCTGTGTATAAGACGACCCCAAGTTTTTAGCATAATATTTTCATAAAATAACCTAGTCTTATACACTGAAAAATACGGTAACTGGAAATAATTGGGAATAGGCTGAAGACCACTCTGTAGTGGCAACTGTTACAATAGGGGCATATGGGACAGAGGGAAGGGCAGCTAACGGCAGACAGAACTAGGGTTATACATTGGTGGAGAATAAGCACTGAGAATAATTCAGCAGGACTTTCTTCTGAGTGGAATGCACAGGATTTCAAAAGCACCCAAAATGAAGGGGCGACACCAGAAGCAATCACATGTCTGCCTTTTAAAGTTCTTCCTTTATTTTCAGTGCAATCCCACACTGATCAAACTCAGAAGTATATTCCATTGAGTTCCTCTAAGTAAGTTAGTGCAGGATTTGCAGCCTTCATTCACAAGCATGGAAGGCACCAGTTACTCACCCTCCCATCTCCTTATGGATCTGAAGATATATAGTATATCTTCTGAAAGGTGCTCAGAAACTTCAGCTGGCTCAAAGAGCTGCTGCCAGATGATTGACAGGGGCTGGTTAGAGGGAGCAGATGACTCCCTTGTTAAAATAGGGTTGCCATACGTCCGGAATTTTCCAGACATAGCCGGTATTCAGTCCCCTTAAGCAGCGTCTGGGCGGAAATTGCTGAACTGTCTGGGGAAAGCCGGACGTACGGCAGCCCGTGTCGGTAGTATAGATTTTGACAATTTTCATTCCATGTTGATAGTGTAGATTTTGACAATTTTCATTAAAAATAGCTCAAAAACTCTTTTGTTGTTGTTGTTGAGATTTCGCCAACTTTTGTGTCCGGATATTCACTTTTTGAAACATGGCAACCCTAGTTAAAACAACTCCACTAGCTACCAGTCTGTTTCCAGGCACAATTCAAAGGGCTGGTTATGAACTATAAATCCCTGCATGGCTTAGGTCCAATCTATTTGAAAGAGAGTATTCTCTTATTTGAAACCGCTAGGGTCTTGAGGCCCTTCTCAGTCCTGCCATCCTCTCTCCTTAGTGGGGATGCAGGAGACAACCTACCGCGACGGGGTGAGCTCCCGTTGCTCGGTCCCTGCTCCTGCCAACCTAGCAGTTCAAAAGCATGTCAAAGAGCAAGTAGATAAATAGGTACCACTCTGGCGGGAAGGTAAACGGCGTTTCCGTGCGCTGCTCTGGTTTGGCAGAAGCGGCTTAGTCATGCTGGCCACATGACCCGGAAGCTGTACGCTGGCTCCCTCGGCCAGTAAAGCGAGATGAGCACCGCAACCCCAGAGTTGATCATGACTGGACCTAATGGTTAGGGGTCCCTTTACCCTTTATCTATAATAAAGTCATACATATACACAATTCTAACAATTAATACCTGATCCAAAAAGGAGATCAACACTCTCAGTGGGGGTTGATTGATCCAATTTGTTCCTCTGTAAACACACACACACATATACACACACAATTTTCCCATCTGAGAATAAAGTGTTTGCGTGTGTATACCACATGTGGATTAATAGAGAAGGAAGCAGAGTTCCAAGATGTTCAGACAATCCCTTTAGCGACTCAAACTGCCTTAGCGTAACAGATGCTTATTAAAGGAACCGGGGGAAAGCCTTGTATCCATATCCTAAGACTAGCTTTGGACATTTTTAAATTGCAAAATATCAAAAGCATTACAAAAAAAGTACATTTTTTAATAAGGGACATAATGAATGTGCACAATGACCTCAATGTGCAGTTGACACTTAAGCGAGTGAGGAATGGCCATTAAACCCTTCAGCCCCAGACACGTTTCTAGAGGGCAGCCTAGTATGGTCATTGTTTGCTTCATGGCAGGGAATCCTAAGACGTTCAAGTGAGACACACAATCAGAGAGAGAGAGAGAGAATTAACAATCTGTGCTACTTGATATGAGTGACAATCAGGGATGAGGGTAAATTCAATTCAGTTCACATTTAAAGGCGAATCCACAGGATTTGCAGTTTTCCGAAACAATAGGAGAACTAAAACTCTTGGGAAATTCTTGCTTCTCTGAACTTTGCATTGCAGTTCGCACGCCAAATAACATGTACAAAAATGCATCTATTTGGGGGAAGTGTGGCTAAAAAGGCACGTATTACAGAAAGCATGCAAAAATGTGTTATATTAGGGGGAAATGCTCTGCGAAAATGTTTGGTATGCAAAAAATATGGTAGGAGAAATTGGCACTGATGAATTTTTGTGAGGATGTAAAAAAAAAAAAAGATTGCAAACTGAGGCGGACATTTGGAGAATTGAACAGAAGATTGGAAAAATGAGAAACAGAGAGAAACTGAAATGGATAAATGTGCCCCTCCCTACTGACAATGCACTCTGCTGCAGCTCTTGTTTGTTTCAGTGGGGTGGGGGGCATTCACAAGAGACTTCCCTGACTGGTTGTGCCTTGTATTAATTAGTTAGAGGAGGGGCCTGATGTTTTAATTTTCTTCCGCAGGCACCAAAATGTCTTGGGCCAGCTGTAGACAAGCCACATTTATATTTCACCGGCTCACTTCCTCTATGCCTTTAACTCTGTTTCCAGTCCTGCAGACAACTGCCATTCTCTTCCACTTACAGCTCCCCTCCTCTCCTAATTCCCTGCTCCGTCTCGTCCTTGATCTCAGCCCCTTTTTAGTATAATGCCATAACCCCCTTTTTTCCCATATACAACTATAATACAAAACGCCTTTTGTGTGCTAGACAGCCCAGGGCAGGCGTGGGAAGCTGTAAGCCAGCTGGATCCATTACCGCTGAGCAGAGCGTGCAAGATCTGAAAGTCCCAAAAGCAGAGACTGCTTTGAATCCTGCCCAGTCTGAATTGGGTGTGTGCTGTTGCCTTGGGGAAGGGGGGGAGAGACTGCTGAAGCAGCCCCCCTCTGACCAGCCTGCCCTGCTCACAAGGAGGAGAGGGGCTGGCAAGCTGCTCCTAAATCTCCCTCAGCAGAAGTTTCTCAGTCCTTCGCATGGGGCACTCATGTCTCAGTTCCAGGCTCCCACATTTCCTCCTGGGACCTTTTCTTTCCTGTGCTGCTATATCTAGGAACAGTCTCTGAATATCCCTTCAAAGATTCCATAGTCTGGGAAGACAGGCGAACTAATATCAGTGTAGTGGAAGAAGCAAAGATCACCAGTGTCGAAGCAATGGTTCTTCAACATCAACTTTGTTGGACTGGTCACGTTGTTTGGATGATCGTCTTCCAAAGCAACTCCTCTGTTCCGAACTTAAAAATGGAAAGCGGAATGCTGGTGGTCAACAAAAGAGGTTTAAAGACTGTCTCAAGGCAGATCTAAAGAAATGTAGTATAAACACCGGCAACTGGGAAACACTGGTCTGCGAACACTCCAGTTGGAGAACAGCATTTACCAAAGGTGTCATGGGCTCTGAAGACGCTCAAACTCAGGACGAAAGGGAGAAATGTGCTAAGGCAGGCTTAGCAAATCCACACCGTGATCAACTCCCGCCCGGGAACCAATGTCCCCACTGTGGAAGGACGTGTGAGTCCAGAATTGGTCTCCACAGTCACTTACGGACTCACTGTTAAAACCATATCTATGGAAGACAGTTTTACTCGGCTACGAATGATCACCAAAGAAGAAGAAGTAGTCAACGTAAACCATAGCTGTAGTTGGAGCAAGATAGGATTGCCGGACAGTGAAGGCTGGAGAGGCTGGAGAGCTGGAAGACTAGCTAGAGCCTCAACATTGGCCTCCTTACCCAGCAAACCCTACTGTTCTGGTCTCTTTTGGGAGGAAAGGTGTGATATAAATTCAGTTGTTAATAATAATAATAATAATAATAATAATAATAATAATAATAATAATTTATTATTTCTACCCCGCCCATTTAGCTGGGTTTTCCCAGCCATGCTTTGCGGCTTTCAACAGAACATTAAAAACAGAATAGAACTTCAAACATAAAACTTCCCTAAAAGGGCTGCCTTCAGGTGTCTTTTAAAAGTCAGATAGTTGTTTATTTCCTTGACATTGGTTAAGTAATAACCGAAAAATTAAATACTTTCCAACCAGCCGCACCACTGTGACATGCGTGGAGCATCCAAGAAACCCAGAGTCGATGCGAGGGAAGAATTCTCCATCTGTGCATCTTAGTGGATCCACTCAAGGGGATCCACTGAGGGCGGTTTTCCTGAGCCTTCCCCTCCCATTCCACCACACCCAAATTCTACAGCTGGTGTTGCCAGTTTGCAACCTGGGGAGCATGTCTTTACCTTTCCTCCCCGCCTTGTGGAACTGCAAGAGGAAGAGATCCGACGAAAGGACCTGGAGAGAAAGGGAGGGAGCAGGCACCGCCACCTGGACTCCTGCTTGGTATCTAAAGGAAAACACCTGGTCATCCAAGTTGCAGCCTGGGAGCATCTTAGGGCAAAACTACACATTATATCAAGTACAAAGGGACATGCCACTGAAAGCATTGCTGTGCCAAAGCTGATTTCATTCGTACCTTGCTCTTCCGAGTCTTTTGCAACTCATTGCTTTTGTTTTTTTTTAAAAAAATATTTATTACCTTTTCCAACAATTTAAACACTACAAAAAATAAAAACCATACAATACAATACAAAAAAACAACAAAAAAACTATACATTACACTAACAAAACACTAACATTAAACTAACAAAACAAAACAAACACAATTTAAAACACATCAAATAATTTCAATATCTTATCCTTCATTCCCTTCTTTCCGCGACCTCCTCACACCTCCCTTTTTGTATTCCACTTCTATTAATTTTTTCAGCAGTTCCTTTCCATCTTCCTCTATTTTTAATCCTATAATTATCTTAACACATTCTAACCTTATTTTCCCTTTAATACTCTATTAATCTATTTATCCTTAATTCCTTATAACATTTCTACTAAAGCCATATAACTTCATTCCAACATTTTTCTAACATTCATTAATTTTACAGTATTTCCGTAAATAGTCTTTAAACTTTTTCCAGTCTTCTTCCACCGACTCTTCTCCCTGGTCTCGGATTCTGCCAGTCATTTCCGCCAATTCCATGTAGTCCATCAACTTCATCTGCCATTCTTCCCGGGTGGGTAGATCTTGTGGCTTCCAATATTTTGCGATGAGTATTCTTGCTGCTGTTGTTGCATACATAAAAAATGTTCTATCCTTCTTTGGCACCAATTGGCCGACCATGCCCAGGAGAAAGGCCTCTGGTTTCTTCAGGAAGGTATATTTAAATACCTTTTTCATTTCGTTATAAATCATCTCCCAGAATGTCTTAATCCTTGGGCATGTCCACCAAAGGTGAAAGAATGTACCTTCAATCTCATTACATTTCCAGCATTTATTATTGGGCAAATGGTAAATTTTTGCAAGCTTGACTGGTGTCATGTACCACCTGTAAATCATTTTCATTAAGTTTTCTCTTAGGGCATTACATGCCGTAAATTTCATACCTGTGGTCCATAACTGTTCCCAGTCAGCCATCATTATGTTATGTCCAACATCTTGTGCCCATGCAACTCATTGCTTTTGACGGGACAGTAACTAGACTAACATTTACAAAGAGGCAGAGCGTGACATCCAACATGGATGGAGCAAGAGTGTGTGAGGATCAAGGATTGAAGAGATTGGCATTACAGGATGCAGGAAAGCTGAAGATCCTGTGTGTCAGGCATGGCTTTGGAGAAGAGCTGGGATTTTAAGATGTTGTGGTGGCAGATAGAGGAGCTGGGAAGAACCAAGAAGACTGGGACAGCAAAAGGAAAGAGGTGTTCCTCTTCCAGATTTATTGGGGCCCTTCGGGAGCTGCCTCAGCAATGCTCTGTCACAGAACCTCTTTCAGGACCAGGACTTGTGAAGTAAATAAATAAGACCTTTTGTAGCTCCTGTCCATTTTAATGGAACTTGCACAGGCAAATTCCCAGACGGATTGTGCCCCCGTGGGGGTCAGATCTGACACTTTTAATCTGCCAGCTGAGGCAGCTGCTGTGCTGTGTCTTGCCTGTGACCACAACTGGGATAGCTGCCATCTAGAACAGTCCTAAATATATACATATAAAAAAGGAGGGAATCCCTGGTGTCTAGCATACATTGAGATGAGGCCTTTGGGTTTGTACTACAGCTGCAATGTTCGGTTGTTGTTTTACTCTATTAAAAAATGTTAATAAGCTAAAAAGGTGGTCTTGAGTTTATATAAACTGTAGGTGACAAATACCATCTCAAAAGAGGCTTTCCCCCTTTTCTCCAGTGACTCTGGACTTCATAGTCTTAGACCCCCACCCACAACTTCTTTCAAAATGTGGTGAGCCAGCTGTGTTGTGTTGGGTGATCCCGTCATGCTCCTTTTGCTGGCTGGCGCCCCCCCCCCCCAATGTCTGCCTCAAAGTCCTGCTCACACACCAGAAGAATGTGTCTTCTAAGAAGATGCCTCTTATGACATCATCTAAAATAAAGTACAGTCATACCTCGGCTTACAGACGCTTCAGGTTGCGTTTTTTCGGGTTGTGGACCGCCAAAACCCGGAAGTACTGGAACGGGTTACTTCCGGGTTAGGGTTTGCACATGCACAGAAGCACCGAATCGCAACCTGCGCATGCACAGACGTGCCACTGCGGGTTGTGAACGTGCATCCCGCCCGGATCACATTCACAACCTGAGCGTCCACTGTATACCTCTTGCTACAGGAATATAGTTTTCCCCATATGCAGATTTCAGCAGTGCAATCCTATGCATGCTTACTCCCAGATAAGCATGTATAGGATTGCAACCTGAGACTTACATGGTTAATCAGTTTGCATTCAGGTTGCCGCTCTAGTTGGGGTTGCTTAGTCCTAGGCAGGTGTTATTTGAAGATGCAGGAACAGAAACATTATATGGTGTTTTTTTCATACCAAAAGACCAGCTGCTAAGCTATTAGTCTTGTGATACAGTACTTCTGTGCTGGTTAGGTCTAAGTTGGAGGCCTCCCTTCCACGCTTTAAGAATGATGCAAATAAGCTAAAGAAGATTTAAAAGAGGGGGAGGGATAAATGAGAAAATGGATTGGAACAAAGAAAATGTAAAGCAAAGATGAAGGAACTGAACTCTGGAGTATTCATACATTACTGTGATGATGTGGTTGCCACTTCTGTGTGGTATCTTCCCAAGCTACTGCCATGTTTGAGGTGGGTTGCAGGCATAGGCAAACTCGGACCCTCCAGATGTTTTGGGACTACAACGCCCATCATCCTTGACCACTGGTCCTGTTAGCTAGGGATGATGGGAGTTGTAGTCCCAGAACATCTGGAGGGCCGAGATTGCCTATGCCTGGGTTAGGGTCATGCACGAGGACTTCCTTCATGACAGAAGGCTCTCTCCCTTGGGACAAGGGGTGCCCAAGCAGAAATTACCCTTACACCTCACTCATGGCTTCCCTCATTCAACATAGATTGATGCAGCATGCTATCACACAGATAGAGCAGGCACTAGGCTAAAGTAGTATCTGAGCAGGCCCTTAGAGAAGACTTGGGGAGGACAGGGCAATAGGTTTTTTTGGAGAGAGGGAGCTAAACATCTTCAAGTGTTGCCATTAAGGAAAATAGTTGTATTTATCAAAGTGTATGTCAAGAAATGTTTCCAAACAGTGAAAAGAGCTGGATAATAAAAGACCACGTGGCAAGGGACTGTCGAGATGTCTAAAATATATATCCATCCTGCTGGTTCAGAAGGGTTTTGAGGGATTGGTGCTCCTAGAAAGGCTTTCAAGTGATGACCCTGAAATTCGTAATTACCAAATTGAGCAGCTCCCAATGCTTGGCTTTCTCACGAATTCAGCACCATTAATCAGATGCTCAAAATCATGTGCTTTGTAGCTGCTCCCTCTTGACGAAGCTTGGGTTGACTACTGTGGGCCAGGTGGACAGGCTACCTGACAAAGCAGCAGTTTGTCCAGTGACTGTCTTCTTCTTTTGGGTCAATTCACTTGCTTATTTTTATGTGGTGGTCTTCTTCCATCTGGATCCGAAACCCTGGTTGTGTTTCTGGTTGGCTGTCATGGCTGCTACTGCACGGTGACTACAAGGCTGTGCTAAATAATCTCCACCTTGAGCTTTGGGGTGGCAACTGGTGATTTCACTGGGGTGTTTTCTCACTTGTGTGAATGAATATTCACTCTCTTAAAGCACTGTCTCGTTTCCTCCGGCTACTGCTGCTGCTGCTTCTTTCCTGTGTTAGTCACATGACTGAACCCACCCAAGAGGGAATCATGCAGTGAGTGGGGTGATATCATGATGCTGTGTCAATCAGATTTGGCTCCACATTAGTCTCACTGAAGGCAAATGAGGGTAATTTAATAAATAATGGATTTTTTTACTTAAGGTCGCTTAAGTTTTTTGACTGCTAAAAATGTTGCTGAAAATTGGCAAGTAGTTTTGGCTCTCTGCACATTCATTTTGTCCTATAAAATGCTTAGTTCTGGGATGAATGGCATTTCAAAATAGGAAAGAGTAGACCCCTCTCATATTGGTCAAGGCATGAACATATACGAAAAATTAAAGTCACATGAATGGCTCTCAGTTTTAGTCCCAAGACAACCACATCACATGCCCCAAGGGTGGTATGCTATGATTATGGGGCGGGTGGTGCTGTGGTCTAAACCACTGAGCCTCTTGGACTTGCCAATCAGAAGGTCGGCGGTTTGAATCCCCGTGATGGGGTGAGCCCATCGGTCCCAGCTCCTGCCAACCTAGCAGTTCGAAAGCACGCCAGTGTGAGTAGATAAATAGGTACTGCTGCGGCGGGAAGGTAAATGGTGTTTCCGTGCGCTCTGGCTTCTGTCATGGTGTCCCGTTACGCCAGAAGCAGTTTAGTCATGCTGGCCACATGACCCGGAAAGCTGTCTGTGGACAAATGCCGGGTCCCTCGGCCTGAAAGCAAGATGAGTGCTGCAACCCCATAGTCGCCTTTGACTGGACTTAACTGTCCAGGGGTCCTTTACCTTTTTTTACCTTGCTATGATTAAAATCGTCATGAAGTTGATACACTCCTAACAGTTTCAGAATAACACTGGCATGGATCTGAAGGCATAAAATGTAATGTTTTAGGAGGTGAGGAATTAGAATCCATTCTTTGTGGTTTGCCAGAAGTTTTGTACTTTTTGTGTGTTTTTTAAACTGCCCAACCCAAGACTCATTACTTGGAATCAACCCTCCCTGATTATAACAAAACCTGTCTGAATCCTCCATTGCCCTAGGACAAAATGTTTTGGTGCCTGAGTTGGATAATCCAAATGTCACACACCCGCCCACTCATCAACATGATGTGCGACTCACTGGAAAGTTCTTCTACATAAAACCTTGTTGGAATTAATGGGAGTTCCGTATAAACATTACTTTGCTTTTGGGCATCTCACATTCATTTCAGTGGGTCTTGGGCAGAAAAAATGTCACAGTGGATTATATCCCATAGGGTGGTTCTATCACTTTGCCACTTTGCCACTTCTGATGACACTCTGAAAGCCACCCAAAGCAGCCATTCCACCTTGCCTCACGAAAAAGCCATTTACATCTTGCTCTCTCCCTCATTCTCCTTTTTGGAGATCTGGAAAAAACTGGTGTCAGCCAGTGCCCAGTGAGTGATCCCGACAACTCCTTTCAAAAAGGTTTTTCAAGGCAACATTTGCACAATGGGATACTTTAGGAGCACTGTCTAGATCAGCGGTTCTCAACCTGTGGGTCCCCAGATGTTGTTGGACTACAACTCCCATCATCCCTGAGCTCTGGCCTTGCTAGCTAGGGGTGATGGGAGTTGTAGTTCAACAACATCTGGGGACCCACAGGTCTAGATGATCCCTCCCAACTCTATGATCCCCATCTGCCTGCCAGTGAAGGGAACGAGAATCTTCCTCCTTGTTTCACATTCTTCCTGTCCTGCCTGCATCAGTGACACTCTTCGTAATTGCTCTCTCTTCTCTTCCTGGCAGTCGCTCATAAAAGCTAATGCCACAACAAAAGAGTTGTTAGTCTTTAAAGTGCCACAGGTCTCTTTGTATTGCTCCAGAAGATTAACATAGCTACCTCTCTGAAGAGATCATCACTGCTAGTTTCTGCTTACTTGCCCGCTATTGGAATGCTAGCATATTTGCCATATATCCAGACATTACTGGGATTGCAAAGGTGGAATTGACGTCTGGGAGGGTTTTCCTAAAAAAGCAACCCTGGGTAAAGGGGAAACACATGGGCTCACCACCATGGCTGCCACCCTTGATTGGAAAGGCCATTATCCACACTTGGTCTTCCATGTCCTTCCCAAGCAATGTCTCCAGGCCACTAAAGGGCACGTATTATTAAATCTGTAAATCACTTTCAGATCCTATAGCAGTGCAAATTGGAATATTTAGTAGTATAAGTTGGGAAATTATTTAAATCATAAGAAATAGGGGTGGTCATTAAAGCACTGAAGTACTTGGGGGGAAACTTGGGGGTTTGTGTAAAAAAGGGCTCAATGGTTTTGAGATCTTCTTAAAAAAATTCTCAAGAACTTTCAGGGTGTACTGGCATTTACTTTTTGAAATATGGCAACCCTAGTACCAGGTTTCTTAACTGTGAACAGGTGTGTGTCTGTGTCTGTGTCCCCAACCAGCCTCAACCCCAGTTGGGCCCATCATTGCTATCCAGTCTCCCTTTTCTAAGGTTATCTCTACCACCATGAATTGAGATACCCGAAAAGATTTAATCACATCAAATTATACCTGTTGGATTTGGTCTTTGTAAATGCAACTCATGATGAGCCAGGGCTATGTTGGTCGCCATTGAACTATTATCTTTGTGCCTTCACTGAGCCTCTCCTGAGAAGTCTTTTCTCTAGAAAGCGACAACAAAACCTTTCCAGTTTCCTCTGGAACACCAACTCACAATGTGTTTGTGTCCCCAAGATTATTCGTTGTTAAGCCGCATATTGTTTGGTCTCCTTCTGCCCTTCCACTCTGAAGAACAGTTGCCCATAATTACTATGGATACAGTGATGCCATTGGGGAGGGTGAGTCTTAGTGGTCTCCACAAGACAAAAATCAAGCAAGTTTATCTAGAATTAAGCCATATCTGTGGAATGAAAGAGTGTTTGTGACTGACAAGGATCTGGGGCTTAGGAATTCAGGCAATATTTGAAGAGAAACTGGCAACCAGTCTTGGTAGGTTTTATTCCTGGTAAAGAGAATGGAGGGAAAGTGGGGCAAAACAGGCAAGCTTGGACCCAGAAGTCCTGTGTAGAACTGGATTCAGTTAATTTCTGGGCCATGGAAGAAGACCCACTTAACTCTCTTGGGATGGGGTAGATGTATAGATTGTGAGGTATGAGAACTGAGAGAGTACCTTGGAGTAAATGCTCTCTTTGGATGTGGTTTCTAGCCAAGCCCAGTAAGGGGTCAGGAACTACCTGCTTCTGTAGCATTTTTGAAGTTAAGCAAAGCTTGGGTGGAGACCACTGGGTATCCCTGTAGGCTTACTAAAAAGGGGACAGCTGGCGGCCTTTGGCTCCTGGTGGGTTCTTTAATGGACCTAGGCTTTGGCGAGTGCCCAGCCCCACCCACTGATTGTGCCATTTCTCTCATCACGTGGCTGTGGCCGTCATCAAACAGCCACAACGTATGGGTGGCCACTTCTTCCCAGCCTGAACTGAATCACCGTTTTGGCAAACCACTTTGAAGGTATTTAATTTTGATCCTGTCCTCCTTCCAAAGGAGCACAAAGTGGCGTCTTTAACCTCACAACATCTGTGAGCAAGATTAAAAGCAGAGAGGGTGACTTGCTCAAGACCACCCAGAGAGTTCGCTAACCACTGCACCAGTCAGTCTGGTGCTCAGAACATCACTGCGTGAGAATTACACCAGCCACCTATGGATTCTCCCTGGGGCATGTCTATAATAACACAGACTTCCATCGGCTTAACAGTCATTCCCTTTCCCCAGGGATGCTGGGAGTTCTGAGAGGGAGGGAGCTTGAAAGGAGAATTCACAGCCCTTCTCACCAAATTACAATTCCCAAGATTCTGTGAGGGAAGCCATGACAGTTCAAGTGGTACAAACCCCAAATAAGTTTTCGGTGCAATGTTGCTCTTGATTAACACTGCCCAGTTGTCCCCTGGGCCAGCCAAGCCATCAAAGCTTCATTTGAAGTGTTCGTCATGGGTACGGCATGCATATTTATTTTATGACCGCTTAACCAACTTCAGAAAGTTTGAGCTGGCACGTCAAATTGCAGTTAGTTATATGACAAACACTTCAGGTGACCCAGCTGCAGAATGATTGTGTGAATTGGTCCCGAAAGCTGATCTGGCTCTAAGGCAGTCGGACAACGGTATTTATATAATAGCAAGAATTTCATTTCTCTCTCCCACTCCACTTCTATGCTAAATCCAAGCCCCCCTCCACCCAAAAGAAGTTTTTGCTCTAGGGACAGAGACTAGCGCCGGAAAGAGTTTGCTAGAGAAGAAGTTTTTGAATGCCAAAGTCAGAAGCAACTGGATTTACTCTTTTAGAGAGGAAATTAAATAGCTGCACATTCCTATAAATATTGTTGGTCTTAACCAGTGTTTGTATGTGTGCCTATGTTACACGTGTGGGCCAAGACAATATATGCAGTAAATATAGCTCCAAAAGATGTATTTTTAATGCATCTAAGGCAGGGGTATGCAACCTAAGGCCTGGGGGCCGGATGCAGCCCAAACGCCTTCTCAATCCGGCCTGCAGACGGTCCGGGAATCAGTGTGTTTTTACATGAGTAGAATGTGTGCTTTTTATTTAAAATGCATCTCTGGGTTATTTGCGGGGCATAGGAATGCGTTCATTTTCCCCCTCCAAAATATAGTCCACCACCACCCCCACATGGTCTGAGGGACGGTGGACCAGCCCACAGCTGAAAAAGTTTGCTGACCCCTGATCTAAGGTGTTAAATGCGTGCTTGACTGGAAGTAAGCCCTGTTAGATACAATTGGACAGACATCTGAGTACATAGGGTTGTGCTGCACATCCTGTTGAATTAGCAATTACAGCAGTGGCTGAAGCACACCCTGAAGGAACTGAACAAATCTTTGATTTTCAACAAGATCTCACCCATCTTTTCGTACTGACTGCTCAGGACAGGTGTTGTATATGCAAGCCAAGAATGTCCCAGATTTTTGTATTTTTTTATTTGGAGGGGGTGTCTTTAAACTGGGAAAGTATGAGAACTTGTGGCAGAACATAACTTTGAAGACCTAGAATCCAAGAAAGCATGTGAAACAAAGAAACTTAAAGTCTTGGTCCTCAGACAAGCACACATGCAATTAAAACTGAGACGGTGCACAAACGAAGGACATATTGCTCACGTCCTATAAAGCAGCGTGTGTAATTAGATCTGATGCTTTGCATACCTGTTCATCCAGCTGAAGAAACCTTAGGGCAAAAGATGTCTCTTTCTTCATTGTTGTTGGTTTTTTGGGGGGTGGATGGGGGGTTGTATCATTATGGGAGCCCCAACTTGCATTGTGAATGTTTACATAGGTTTACCACCTCAGTGACAACTAATCAATGTTTTTTACTAAGAGTTTCATTTCACCAAGAGACCATCTTATTGTCTTCTAATGCCCTTTTGCACATCGCGGTCGGCACACTCCTTACGGAGCAGAGTGATGTGCTAGTAATAACACAGGACCATGAAGAGGTCCCTTTTTTCAAACAATTAATCCATAAGAGGGAAAGGATTGCCCTACAGGAACAGGCCATGGTCAGACTGGCTCAGCAAACTGTTTCCAACCAGAGAGCACTTGGGAATGGAATTACAGTGGTGCCTTGCAAGACGAAATTAATCCGTTCCGTGAGGCTCTTCGTATAGCGTTTTTTTCGTCTTGCGAAGCAAGCCCATTGACAGCTTAGCGGATTAGCGCTATTAGCGGTTTAGCGGCTTTTAGCGGATCAGCTGATAAGCGGCTTGGGGCTTAGGAAAGGGGGGGGGGAGGGAAAAAACCCCCGCAGGAACTCGCAAGACATTTTCGTCTTGCGAAGCAAGCCCATAGGGAAATTCGTTTTGTGAAGCGCCTCCAAAACGGAAAACCCTTTCGTCTAGCGGGTTTTCCGTCTTGCGAGGTGTTCGTCTTGCGGGGCACCACTGTAATGGCCTTCCTCCCTAATATTTGTTGGTAGCTGTAGCCTCAAGGAGTTTGCCCAAATCCTTTCCTAAAGCTATCACAACCACATCTTGTCGATTAGGCATGATGGATCCAGCGACAGAGGAAGCTGCTCAGGTGCCTAGGATGGCACGCTTAGGGACAGGGCGAGCCGCCCATAGGGGTGGGGTGCACCATGGGGCCTCTGAGGTCTGCCTGCCTCCTCCCACTCAGCAGCCCTATAACTGGAGGGGGGAGGGAGGCAGCGGGTGGACCATTTGGGCAGCGTGGAGCCTGTGCGCACCCAAGCCACCGTGTCACTCCCAGGAGAGACGCGTGGCTCGGGCGCGTTGCGGCATTTTTTCACCCCCTTCAGTGGTGACACCAAGTGCGGCCTGCATCCACTGCACCCCCCCCTTCCTCCGCCCCTGGATGGATCACTTCTGCGCTGTGTGGGGAAATGTCCTTTCTTTAGTCTGGCCTCCTGAGCCTACCTCCTGTCGGTGGGCGACTCTGAGTTTGAAGAGCGAAAAAGAGGACACATTTGCCAACTTCTACTTTTAACTATGGATCTCTATGACGACTCTCATTTTACATACCCATGAAAAGGAGGGCATGTCCTGGAAAAAGAGGACATATGTCAACCCTTCTCTTTGTTCCAGGATCAAGAAAATGTTCACTAAAGGATGTTGCGAGTGAGGAATGTTTTAGCCTCATTTGTTTTCAAGCAGGCTGCCAGGGTTAGGATTAAGGAACAGGACTGTTTTATGTAAAACAACAAAATGGGAGCCATTCTAGGGCTACACATTCTGAACGTAGGAGCAGTCATTGTTTTCTTTGTGGAAAGGATGAGGCATGTACCATTGTGTTTCTGTTACATCCTCTGGCACTGTGAAGTTGTGGCGTAAGGAAATGCACTACTGAGGCACTTTCTTTTTAAAAAATAAAAGTTATGTTTCTTAGAAAGAGGGCAGAGATGGGCCTCACTTTGGTTTTGGTGGGATTCCTACAGGCCTCTGACAAGGCAGGCCCAAACAGAATTAGGCGCCTGAGGTGAGGAGCCGTGCTAATACTAATTATATGTGCAGCTGTTCCCATTAACCTACAAGTAGTTTGTAAACAGAGAACATCCTAATAGATTGTCCCCTGGTCTCTGTCTCCCACAAACTGAAGGACATCTTGCTTGCTTCAGTCACCCCAGTTTGATTCCCACCTTGGTCCCCTGCCTCTCTCCCATGGGCATAACATTTAAACTTTTAATACTCAAAATCTACATGCCGGCCTTGGGCAGGCTACACCTCTCACCATCCCTGAGCATTGCCCATCCTGTCTGGGGTAGATGGGAGCTGGGAGGCCAACAACATTGAGAAGGTCCCAGGCTCTCCATCCCTGCTCAGGTATTCTGGGCTGTCCTTCTCTCATCCAAGGGTGCCACTAACCAGTACTGCCTGTGACACACACCAATTGCGTCCCAGGGGCTTCCTCATTATGGCCATGCTGCTTGAAAATATCTCCTTCTCCACCCCTAATCGCCCTCCCCATACTGGGCTGGGCACCTGGTGAAAATCTGACAGGAGTCCCTGGATTTATGCCACAGTAACTGAGAGCAGCGTCTCATGCTGGCTGTGCCTCAATATTTGTACAAGCGATTTTCTCCCGTGCAGGTCACCTGCATCTCTTAACTGCTGGGTGGAGTTTGGCACAAGGGGAGCAGCGCACACTTGCTCTTGTTGCTTTGCCATGGCAACAGCGCACAACACTTGCCGTTGCTAAGTCATCACCTCCCTCTCCCTGAAGGCATCTAGTTCCTCAAGCTGTGAGAGGCCCACCTAGTGGAGAGACGTGAGCCTGCAGAGGGGATGGAATGGCTGAAGCCTGTTCATCCAGCCCCATCGAGTTTGAGGGAGGAGGTCAGCGTTGCACCTGCTGACCCCAACTTTTGCGTGTTCATCTGAACCTCCGTGTGGAGCCTGTGTGCTTCCTGCCTGCGTGTGAACAGGCTTCCGTCAGCGCTGTTTGTACCCCGGCAGAAAGACAGGATACAGCTTCTACGCACGTAGGCTCTGTATAGAACATTGGTGATGAAGATTGGGGTGGGGTGGGGCCAGGAGAAGGAATCCCACCCTCCTCCCTCCATGTGTTCATTGTCTGCAGATCTGGCCAGTTGAACACAGTTTCAACAGTACACTTGCTGGACGCAGGGAGTGTTTGGGGGCACAGAGGAAACAGATTGGCCTGAAAAATGGCAGGCGATCAAAAATGTACGTGTACAAAAAACCACGGATAAATACACCATGGCACTTCCCAAGCAAGAGCACTGTTTTTGAAGGGTGCCAATAAAGGGAGAGGCTCTATAACTGGGCCCAAGTTGGAACCCCTGCTGGGTTAGACAGCGTTGCCCAGTCCCTGTGCCAAGACCTGGCAGGGCCCTGGAAACGTGTGCCATGTTTTCTGTCTGCCATGCAGCACAAAACCGATCAACCCCAGAGTTATTTTTACTCAGACAGCTCCATCGCCACCGTACAGAGAGGCGCCTGGGATAGGGCCCTACTGCACAATCGGTTGCTTGCAGGCAGCAGTACTTTGGAGAGGCGCCATTGACTGCATTCCAAGGGTTGAACCCCAGCTGCCCCTATAAACATATGGAATGAAGCTGCCTTTTAGGGTACCAGAGCTTCTGATGGGCTTGCACATGTCCGGGTGGCTCAAATATTATTATCTTCTCCAACTGGCAGCCCCTGTCCAAGGGCTGCAGAGGAGAATTGTATTTCCCAGCCTTGCTACCCGAGATCATTTTCGCTGGAGATGCCAGTGACTGAGCCGTTTGGTTCTTCTCAAAACAAGTCATGTGCTTGACTGCTGAGCTGTGGTTCCACATTGTGAGAAATCTTGGGGCACACCTCTTTAGACTGGGCCAGCCCTGGCCTCAGGGCAACAGCCAGGTGGCTGAGTTGGCTGAAGAGGAATGCTTAGAGAAGCAGGAAACTGTTACAGAAGCAACCAGCCTTACCCCTCTCTCTCTCTACTTCCCCCAGATGCTGGAAAGAGAGTTTGGACTCATCCCTACTGCCGTTTAATGGAGATGGTGAGCTTCCTGTGCCTCCATTAATTCTCCATTTTCCATATGACATTCTTCTCCAAATCAGGGATACTCTGAAAAAGGGTGTGTGAGATAAAATCTGGATTGAGGGAAGGGAAGGTATTGGAAGGCAGTGATTTGGAGAAGACTGCTGTACAGACAATGGAGGAGGCCAGCAGGTCTCATCTTATGAACAGAATATACCTGGGAGGTGGTTGTCTGATCAGAGCCGGAAGAGTTGTCTGTAAGGGATGCAAGGCCTATGTGGCTGGGTTCCCAGGTATTCCTGGGGGAAATGGAAGCCAGGTGGATGGGGTTTGGCTCCCAGTCCTGCAGGGAAAGGCAGTGGCTTCCAGAGAGACCTAGAAACTTCACAAGCTCCCCTAACTGTGAGATGATATCTGATCATTTTGCCCACTTGCAGTCACCGCTCAGATCACGCAGACAAATCAGCCAAGCTAGATGCTACAGGGAAAGGTGAAGGATAACGCATGCACAGCCCGATCTACTAGCTGATCCTGGACTGGCAAGGAAATGGATTTCCAAAGAGATCCGAAGGTGGTGTGCAAGATGCAACATTTTCAATTATTTCTTTTCTAGCATTGTTGTTCTCTGGCTAGACGGTTCTTGCAAGTTTTTTAAGCGCACGCAAACAAAACCAGCTTGCAGAAACAGATGAGAGTGGGGGAGAAGAATGCAGATCCCAGGCAATGCCTTCTTCCCGACTACAAAAATGGCATTCAGAACCTGGATATATAAAAATCCACCCACAGAGCCAACCTTCCTAAGGGGAATTCCACTGGGGTGCCTCATGTTGGCAGTATTCCACATTCTGTCCCTGCAATGAGCAATCCTGCAAGACCTTGAGCTTCTTTCTGATCTTAGAGGGCTTTTCCAGACAACCTGTATTTTCAGCATTCATCCTGATTCGTTTCCGGGGGGGAAATGTGCAGAGCTTATACAGCATCACAGTTTATACTGAGCATTCGTTTTAATTGGTTTGGACAAAATTTTGCTCTGATGTGATGCAGTGTTGTTGCTTATTGAGTGTTCACTCTCAGAGGTTGTATGGCATCACCTGGCATGGCTGTTATCTCACACTAGAACACATCCTAGTCCACTTTCCCACCGCTTTTCTTACCATAACAATTCCACGGTGGTGGCTGCTTTTTAAAGTGCCGTTTGCTGCGAGACAGAGCCAAATCTGCTCTTAACTGCACAACCTAAATTTGCTGGCATGTGATTTATGTCTACCTAGAAAAAAAGCAGTGACAGTTTGGAAGCAGCTGCAGTCACAATCCTTCCGCCTTGTCAAACAGTGCCCCACATAGATCCCAGAGAGCATAACCACAGGGCTGCTCCGTAGGCAGGGACCGACAGAACTGGGGGGTTTGTGGCAGGGGGCCCAGCATCCTGTAAGGAGGAGCAGGCTATCCAGACTGGGGTGGGGAAGGCGGGCAGAGCTGGCTGTGCAACCCTCAGGCGAGAGGGAGCAAGAACTATGTGCTCACACAAACACCACCAACATCTCTCTCCCTCCCTCCCTCCCTCTCTCTGTCTCTCCTTCCCGGACGGACGTGGTTTCCCTATTTATCCACAATGACTCAACCCTCCCTCGGCCCTTGTGACTCTCTTCGGTAACCTTCAAGGAAGGAAGAAAGCAGAAGCAGTGCAACTGCAGAAGCTGCCAGCTTTGATCTGCCAATTATTTGCGCACGACCCAGGGGTGGGGCAGGGGAGGGATAGGTGCGATTTTATGCTGCTTAGATCAGATGCTCCTCTCCCACCCACCCCCACTTGTTTTCTGGGGGAGACCTGGTTTAAAAATATATGCCTATTGTTGCTATCTTAGTGTTTTTTTACTTTATTCATAGGCTTCTGTTTAGGACACTCCATTCCATCTTTCCTCCCCCCCTCCCAGTTTTCTTTCTTTTCTTTTCATTTCTTTTTTAAAAAAATACATTTATACCAAACTTCTTTACTCCAAGGAGTTTGAGGTGGCATACGCAAGTCTCTCCCATTTTTATATTCACAACAACCCTGTGAGGTAGCATCACTTCAAGGCCTGGATTAGAATCTGGATCTCCTCGGTCCGAGTCCAACACTCTGATCTGTAAACCAGAGTGGGATAACGCTTGCTTTAACACAACATCATCAAACTCCCTGCAGGTAAATGCTCTTTAAATAGCCAATGTCATCTAACCCCCCCGTGCAAATGAATTAGGATGAATGCTCAATAAACAGACCACCTGGAAATGCTCTGCTTTTTCTGGCTGCACCTACGTAGTTCGTAAAACGCTCTAAAATGTTTTCTTTCGCATGAGATCTCACAGCTTTTCTTGACAACATTTTGTTTATTCTTGTTTAGCATGATCTTAACTTGGGATGTATCTTTGTATTACATGATGTGGGGAAACGTACAGATTTGCACTTACATAAATAGAAGTGACGGTAGTGCAGTATGAAAATGTTACGTCCGGGTGACTCTGCCGAAATCACATTCCTTGTCTCCTTCTACCATGGGAAGGCCAATGGCTGCTGTGAGCTTCTCTCACTGAAAGCTGGAGCCAGAGCAAACTTAGCTGCACAGGCAACTGAAGTGGTGAGCAGTACTTTTAGGGCGCCCGTGGGAAAACGCAGGATCCCTACACACACCTGGATCCCTTGCTCACCCTCGACCAACTGCTCAGTGGCAGCTGGGCAGCAAAATGCTTGGAGCTTCCTCTGCTGTGTCTGGGATGATGCTGTTGATGTTTGTCTTTCTTAGCTTGGATCCCTTAAAGCAGCCTTTCTCAACCTGTGGGTCCCCAGATGTTGTTGAACTACAACTCCCATCACCCCTAGCTAGCAAGGCCAGAGCTCAGGGATGATTGGAATTGTAGTCCAACAACATCTGGGGACCCACAGGTTGAGAACTGCTGCTTATGGCCAGGGGAAGTGGGTAGCCAGTTCTCACACCCCATAACCCTGATTTTAAAATAGTGGGGTGTTTATGCCATTACTAGCAACAACTTGCTACCAGCTTTTGATTAAACAAGAACATAATATGTAGAGGTAAAAGGTAAATGACAGTTAAGTCCAGTCAAAGGTGACTTTGGGGAGTGCCACTTATCTTGCTTCAGGCAAAGGGAGCCGGCATTTGTCCACAGACAGCTTTCTGGGTCATGTGAACAGCATAACTAAACCACTTCTGGCACAACGGGACACTGTGATGGAAGCCAGAGCACATGGAAATGCCGTTTACCTTCCTGCCGAAGCAGTACCTATTTATCTACTTGCACTGGCATGCTTTCGAAGTGCTAGGTTGGCAGGAGCTGGGACAGAGCAATGGGAGCTCACCCCGTCACGGGGATTCAAACCACCGACCTTCCGATCGGCAAGCCCAAGAGGCTCTGTGGTTTAGACCACACCACCATCCACATTCCCACAAGAACATAATAATAACCTGCAGAATCAGGCCAGTGGTCCATCTAGTCCAATGTCCAATGTTCTCCCAGTGGCCAACCAGTTGCCTGTGGAGAACTTTAAAGCAGGATCTAAGCACAAGAGCATTCTGTGGTCTCCAGCAAACTGGTTTTTGGAAGTTTATCCACCTCCATCCCTTTCTGTTTTTGACCGGGAGAGCCAAATCTTACACTCAGCTCCTAGGATCAACATAGAAGTATCACCGTTCCGATTTTATGTGCTGTTGTAGCCATTGGTGTCATAGAACGGTAGAGTTCGAAGGGATACATGATATCTCTGTTATCTATCTATGTATTTTTCCACACAGAGAAATATATATGTCTTCAAAAATGCTGGCATTCATGGCAGCTGAGTTAAGACACTCCTCTGAACATATCCAAAATGCCTTACTGTCTCTGAGAATACTCATTTGTGGAGGGAGAGCAGGAAGCAGACACTTTTTATAGTCTTTGTACTCTTAAGAGCTACAGGTGGACATTGTAACCAGTAGACCTTTCTTTTTTTAAAAAAATAATTTTTATTGGTTTTCCAACACAAATAAAAACAAACAACACATTCACATACACAAACAAAAACATATACAACATGTATAATTTCATAATCCTGTTTTCATACCCCTTGTTTCTCCGACTTCCCCATACCTCCCTTTTACTGCATCCTTAATTTTTAACATTTTTTTTAGCAATTCTCCAATAATTAATTATTTAATTCACTTTCATTACATTCCTTTTTCTTTAACTTATTAGTTACAGCTGCAATTCTCTATTTCTTATTCCCTGACATCTAGCACTCCTTTCATGCCACAACTCGGGGTGGTCCTGCTTCAATTTCATCATGAGCTGTTGGGTAGCAACCCTTAAGACAGGTTTCAGAGTGCCCCTCCCTACATATTTATGAGACACAGCCTTCATGCTCTGGGGGCAAATGAAATGCAAAACGTGATAAGGGACCTTTCCTCCATCACTGCTGAGGCTGCCTCTTCTGCTGCCGGCATTCGCTTAGCACAGTGGTTTTCAACCAGTGGTGCCTTAAATGATGGTCAGGGGTGCCGTGGGCAACACTGGCTTCTGTCTCTCTTTCCTTCCCTCCATCTTCTGATTCCCTCTTATGACTCGGCCTCCCAAAGGCTTCCACGGCTGTTTGTTGCAGCAGCCCTGGCTACAAGCTCCCCAGGCGAATGGTGCCTCTGGGGCTGGCCAGGGGGTGCTGGTTGTCAGGAGCTGAGGCGGCCTCAGAGTAAGCCAGCAAGCGGGCGAGGGAGCCCAGCCAGCCAGTCCACCAGCCCTTGCTGTTGGGAAGTCCTAGGTCCCTGTGGGGCAGGGTGAGGAGGCACCTCTCTTTGGGGCAGGGGGCGCAGCTCAGAGACCAGGGGCAGCAGCAGTGGCTGCCCTGAGGACTCCCAAGGAGAGGGGAGAGGAGGAGAGGCTGAGGGAACCCTCCACAAGGGAGGGTGTTCAAAAAAGAGTGAGAGGCTGCCAGCTCTGCAGGCAAGGGGTGACAGAACTGGGCTCCTGAGCCCCACAGGGGTGCTGCAAAAGGAAGGTAGTTGGTCAAGGGAGCCATGGGCACAAAAAGGTCGAAAACCTCTGCCTTAGCACATTTAATTTGCAAAGGGCCTCTGTCAGCAACCTTCATGGCGTGAGGCCCTCTGAGGCAGGGTGGAAATGTGACTTTGGAATGTGGGCTGCAGAGAGTCCTGCGACATTTTTATCCTTTAAAAGGAAATCCTCCAGGACTGAGTCCTGCTTCTCTGCTGTCCCCTAAAAGATGACCAGTCCAAGCAGCTGCTTGAGCATCCAGCCTCTGTCCTCTGCAGTCGCTGCTCCATCTCTGGCTGCCCACCTCTTTCCTTTCTCTCTCTCCCACCTGGAGTCTCTATTCTAGATGTGCACCTCTGTATGCCTCTCACCTGAACTCTCCCCAGACAAGTTAGCAGAGCCACGTTGGTGATGGGGGAGGCGCTCTGGGCATTTGGATGACTCAGTTGGGCTGAGAGGATCTTTCTCTAAGACACCCCCATCCAGAATAAGAATAAGAATAATTTATTATTTATACCCCGCCCACCTGGCTGGGTTCCCCCGGCCACTCTAGGCAGCTCCCAACAGAATAATAATAACAATAAATTAAAAAAGCGACACAACATCAAACATTAAAAACTTCCCTAAACAGGGCTGCCTTCAGATGTCTTCTAAAAGTCAGATAGTTGTTTATTTCCTTGACATCTGATGGAAGGGTGTTCCACAGGGCAGGCGCCACCACCGAGAAGGCCCTGTGCCTGGTTCCCTGTAACTTTACTTCTCGCAGGGAGGGAACCGCCAGAAGGCCCTCGGAGCTGAACCTCAGTGTCCGGCATGAATGATGGGGGTGGAGACGCACCTTCAGGTATACTGGGCCGAGGCCATTTAGAGTTAGGAAGCCCACAATGTTCCAGCTGACCGAGGCCTAAAAAACAGATGTGGCATGGGAGGTCTGTGATCAGATCGCCCTACTTTAAAAGAGCAGGGGGACCTAAAAGCAAATTAACACCCCAGCTTCCCCCCCAAAAAAAAGCAGGACTAAGAGCAGCTTAAGAGGCCAATCTCAACTGGTCACCTACCCACTCCCCAACCTCTTAAGACTGAAAACCTGGCGTGGTGAAGCTAGCTTTCCTTCTGAAAGGTTAGTTGTCCAAGCGCAGGGTTTTGTTTGTTTATTGGGGGGGGGCAGTCATTTCATTATGTGAGCCTTCACTTTTAATGCGATCCCTATTTGCCAGAAGCAGTCCTAATTTTGCAAGGAGGTGGGTGGTAACTGTTCTGGGCAAATCACTATCTCTGTTTGGACAGAGTGGGGGGCAGTGAGGCTACTCAGGGAGTCATCCTGAATATGGAAGGAGGGGTTTCTACACATACAGAAGATCGTTCCTTTTTTTCATTTGTGAAAAGGTTGTGAATAAGCCTTCCGAGTAAGAACAAGCACAGATTCATTTGGGGGGGGGGCTGGTTCTGTTTTCCCCCTCCCTCCCCCCCCCCCTTTGGGACTCCGTTTCTTCTTTTGGCAATTGCTTTGAGAAAAATGGTTCTGCTTCGATAGAGTGATAATCTTCCAGTCTGCCCCACACTTTTGCACTTCTGGAAGAGATACACTCTGCAATGTGTGCTTTCAGCCTCCAGAGAAGCTGGGGGGATATATAAAAACTTCTGGAAAAAGTTGAATTATTTATGGGCAGCCTCTCCTCTCCTCACAACCATCCCAGAGGCCTAATAGAAGGCAATTGTGTCTAAACCAAGAATAATCTTTCCCTTTATATGACGTCTCTACTGCACAGTGAGACGAGGCAAGTTTGTCCCCTGTGGTATTAAGGCAAACTAAGGCCCAGGGACCGGATCCGGCCCAATCGCCTTCTAAATCCGGCCCGTGGATGGTTCAGGAATCAGTGTGTTTTTATATGAATATAATGTGGGACGCGGTTGGCGCTGTGGGTTAAACCACAGAGCCTAGGACTTGCCGATCGGAAGGTTGGTGGTTCGAATCCCCACGATGGGGTGAGTTCCCGTTGCTCGGTCCCTGCTCCTGCCAACCTAGCAGTTCGAAAGCACGTCAAAGTTCAAGTAGATAAATAGGTACCGCTCCAGCGGGAAGGTAAACGGTGTTTCCGTGCGCTGCTCTAGTTTGCCAGAAGCGGCTTACTCATGCTGGCATGTACGCCGGCTCCCTCGGCCAGTAAAGCGAGATGAGCGCCACAACCCCAGAGTCAGTCAGGACTGGACCTAATGGTCAGGGGTCCCTTTACCTTTAATTTGTCCTTTTATTTAAAATGCATCTCTGGGTTATTTGTGGGGCAGAGGAATTCATTCATTTCCCCTCCAAAAAATATATATATAGTCCAGCCCCCCACAAGGTCTGCGGGACAGTGGACCAGCCCCCTGCTGAAAAAGTTTGCTGACCCCTGTCTTAAGGGTTCCAGCCTAAGGCCTCTTGTGGTTTCCACTGCTGCTTCAGCTCCAGGAGCAGATCCTTCGCTCACATTGAGAGACTGTTTTGCAAATGCAGTGCTGACAGCTCCAGAAGTCAAGGTTGGCTTTAAGATTTGCGGGAGTCCTGCAACCCAACCATCTCAGCTGCCCGGAATGAGGCATCGTCAGCTGGGAGCAGCATTGCCGTGTTGCGTAGGCCAAGGCAGAAGGACCAGAACTGGAAGTCCACAGCCATTCTGGGATGTCTTCAGGCGAGGGAAGGCAAAGAGGTTTCAGCAAAGGGCCACAGTCAAAGAAAGGGTCCAAAGGCCTGAGCTTGGATCAGTTCAGAATTTTAAACCTTTCTGCATGGCATCGAGGACCTATGGCTCAATTAACAGCACAAGGCAAATAGATGACCTGTTCGGCCAGAAATAGGAGTGCTCTTGATAAATTATCGCAGGCGGTCCAAAATACCAGAGACCAGGGTGGTTATCGAGGAAAACCCAGTGTTCATGTTTGGCTGTAGGACTGCCATGTTGCAACCTGGAGGTCTATGCTGAAGGTTTAAATAGCTAATTCTGCAAAAAATACACGCAGATGCAGCTTCTTCTGATCATCCTGCTGTGTAGCACAGCTGGAGTTAATGGGACAGGGTAGAAAAAGCTGCAGCCTGCCTTATGTCTTGCTGCTCTGGGCTGTTTCAACGTACAGCCTGGCAAATGTTCTCTCGCGCGTTCAACGAACCTCAGAAGGCTGAGACCGTGTGTCTTGGGGTTAAATCCTCCTCATAGGTTTATGGCATGGGCAAGATCTGAACTCAGTCCTGTAGCTGCTACTACACTGGCAATACAGTTGGAAATTTGGGGGTGCTAGGTGTCTGGGAGAGCTTCAGTGCTGCGACTTGAGCCAGAGTCTATGGATTTTAGGAGCAAACATTTAGCACGCTTGTCTCTGCCCACAAGTTTACAGCGGCTGCCTTCTTGTGAATCAGCTACTGAAAATACCTAAAGAGCTGGGAGCAGGCAAGCCTGGAGTAGTTGTGATACCCACCGCGCGCAGGTATTGGGTGTACTGAGCTTCCCCATATGCCATGGGTAGGAAAACTAAGGCCTGGGGGCCGGATCCGGCCCAATTGCCTTCTGAATCCGGCCCGCAGACGGTCCGGGAATCAGCGTGTTTTTACATGAGTAGAATGTGTGCTTTTATTTAAAATGCATCTCTGGGTTATTTGTGGGGCATAGGAATTCATTCATTCCCCCCCAAATATAGTCTGCCCCCCAAGGTCTGAGGGACCCTGCTGAAAAAGTTTGCCATATGCCTATCTCTGAGTTTTATCACAGATAACTAACTGAAAGAGGTGCAGAGTATTTTCAAAAGTAAAACCTGTGGGAACAAAAGGTGCATGTTTTCAATAGGCTAAACTAGCCTTCCCTAACCTGGTGCCCTCCAGATGTTGTTGTACCAAAGCTCCTATCATCCATATCCTCTGGCCATGCTGGCTGGGGCTGATGGGACTTGTAGTCCAAAGCATGCGGAAGGCACCATATTGGGCGAGTGAGGCTGGATTAAACCAATAGGATTCTTGCCAGTGAAATAGTATAAGCAAGTTCAGGCAGTGGCAGACTCCACCAAGCAGTTACCTAGTTCTGCTCTGGCTCATTTCAGGGGACTAAACTCCCTGGGTCACTTCTGGCTGTACGTTCCATGTTCATTCTGGTGTGCCTGGCTAGCAGCACCTGAAGACTAAAGGCTGCGTGGGCAGGGTTAGGATGGGAAATAAGGTTGTGTAATTTCTGTGCGGTTGGGGTTTGGCAACGTTTTCTGAACTCCCTGCCTTGTCTCTTTAGCCCAGATGGCTGCTGGTTCGCTTTGACTCAATGCAAACAAATGTCCCCCTCCTCCCGCTGGCCTAGGGCACCCCCCATTCTGAACATTTGCCCCTCTCAAGGCAGAGCACTTTAGCATTGAGGGGTGCCCTGTCTTCTGCCTTCTGCCCAAAGCAACTCCGGTACCGGCACTGCCCCACTCAGGAGCTTTGCCCAACCAGCTGGTGGTGGCGGAGCCAGAAAGCAGCCCTGTGTCCCAGGTGTGCCAGGCCTGGCTTGAGGTGGCAGTGGAACAATTTGTACAAAACGAATTAGCGGCGGCGGCAGGCAGGCCTGGAGGGAATATTCCGGCTGGTAAATGTGCTGAACCCTGTGGGCCCCACCCAGCTGGGAAGTGAGTTTCCGGAGCTGCCACATAATCTTGGTGCTTTGAATGCTCTATTTTTAGGGCTGCTTTCAACTGATTTAGGAGCTGCACCGCTCGCCCTTGGCCTCGCGGTCTCAGTAGGTCGGAGGAGTGGGCAGGCCCACCTCCCCAATTCTCTCCCCACCCCACCCCAGCCCAGCAAGGATGTTTCAATCTGCAATCTCAGAAGCAAAGGTCGGAGCAGGAGACTAATCACTCTCTCACCTTCTTTGTTTTTCTGCAGAGACACTCTGGCGACAGGACTGGCCCCCTCGAGGCATCGCAGACCCCAAATCTCCTGGGCCTCTCTCTACCTCTGGTGAGTCTCATTCCACTTCTTCAGCTGTACACACACACCTTGCACTTAAAGCACCACCTGCACCAAAAACCCCGGAGAACTGTAGGTTTCTGGGAATAATAATAATAATAATAATAATAATAATAATAATAATATATTATTTATACCCCACCCATCTGGCTGAGTTTCCCCAGCCACTCTGGGTGGCTCCCAATCAAATGCTAAAAACAGTACAGCATTAAATATTAAAAACTTCCTTGAACAGGGCTGCCTTCAGCTGTAGCTCTGTGAGGGGTGAACTACACTTCCCAGAATTCTTTGGAGAGGGAAAATGTGCTTTGAATGTATAGTATGGACACACTCTTGGTCTCCCTTTGCCTGCAGTCCTGAACACAAATGTTAAGAAACAAGGTTGGCTCTGAGACGGAGGAGGTGCTTTGCTGCTGCTCTGTCCTTTCTCGCCAAGCCAGCATGGTCAATGGTCAGGGATTGTGGGAACTATGAAAATATCTGTAGGGCACCATGTGACAGAAAACTGGTCTATATCCTTCTAAGTACAAATCTGAAGTGTCCCTCCAATTTTACCCCAGGGACAATCCCATCTGCCCTAAATATCAAAAGATTAGAGAAATGTTGAATTACAATAGTCCTCTAAGGTAGGCCAGTATACCTGAAGGAGCATCTCCACCCCCATCATTCAGCCCGGACACTGAGGTCCAGCGCCGAGGGCCTTCTGGCAGTTCCCTCCCTGCGAGAAGCCAAGTTACAGGGAACCAGGCAGAGGGCCTTCTCGGTGGTGGCACCCACCCTGTGGAACGCCCTCCTACCAGATGTCAAAGAGAAAAACAACTACCAGACTTTTAGAAGACATCTGAAGGCAGCCCTGTTTAGGGAAGCTTTTAATGTTTGACACATTATTGTATTTTAATATTTTGTTGGAAGCTGCCCAGAGTGGCTGGGGAAACCCAGCCAGGTGGGTGGGGTATAAATAACAAATTATTGTTATTATAGGCCAATACTATCATTCCTTCTTTAGCTCATTGTCATTCCTACTCCAAAGACATAGAAACTGGCAGAGGAGAGAGCTTGGTGAAAGCATAAGCCCTCAACGTTACAGGTGAAGATGTTATGGACCTGCTGTCCTGCCTCAGGCTTGCTTTTAAGTGCCACAAACAAGGTGGCACATGGAGCAGGCCTCAGGCCTTGAGGCAACTGAGTCTCAGCAATGAGAATTGAGCCATGTAGACACGCAGCTCCCACTTTACAAGGGTTCACAGTGTGAAAATTCACTTCTCTGAACACGAAGAATTAGTACCCAGACCTCACTGTATGGACCGTAAATTCAGATATCCAAACAGAAGGCATTTTTTACTTCCTTGTTTGCCTTTTGCTGGTTAGCTGAGAGAGGGAGAGGGAACAATTGGACAAACCAGAGAGCAATTTCCCTGGGTTTTCCTGGGTTTTATTCCAGCCTTAGGGAGTCAAAATTCCACGGTCAGTAACGCTCTGGAAAATTTTGCATAAGAATCAATGGGAATTGTTGGCTCGTTATGCAAACGCTTGCCTGAGGAGCGATTTCCAGATTTCCAGGGAGCGCATTGTGTTCGTAAAGTGGGACCTGTGTGGAAAAATGAACATGTCTTTCAGTGTTCCAACTCTTCTCTCCTGGCTGGGTCACACTCATGCAAACTCACTTCACCTCTCGTATATCTCAACATTCAGATGACTCTTTGCTGAATGGGTGGGCGGCCTCCATAGAAATGTCTTGCCTTTGAGCCGGCATCAAGGAATATGAAAAACTGTCAGCAGTGCTTGTTATCTGCGATAGCTCATTCCCACATGCAGGTCAAGAGTCAGTGCTGCAGTCATCACATGCTAAGTATGCATGTGAGAACAAGCTCTAACACCCTTGGGGATAAGGGGTCCAGTTTTGGCTGGGTGGAAGCAAAAGGAAAAGGCTGGCTCTGGCAAAGTGGAGTTAGCACTGGTAAGAGGGCACCAGTATTGGCCCCAGTTTAGGCTGGGTTCTCATCCCTTGCAACCAGTTTGTGGACCCTCCCCTTGGGTCTGAGGCACAGAGAACTTTGCTGCCCCATGGCCCTGCTTTTTGAGAATGAGGCCCAAAGGGCATGCTACTTTAGATGTGTTGTTGCATTTGAAATGGATTGGGAAGGGGGTTGGCATCAGGGTCGTGTGTGGTGTTCCTGGCTAAAAATGCTCCCTCAAAGCTGTTTGTTTGTTTGCTTGCTTGTTGTTTTTTTTTGCCCCCACAGGAGCTTCCCTTCCAGTGCAGGGGCATTTTTGTTAGGAGCATAATAATAATAATAATAATAATAATAATAATAATAATAATATTTATACCCTGCCCATCTGGGCTGGGCGGCTTCCAACAAAATATTAAAATACAATAGTCTGTTAAACATTAAAAGCTTCCCTAAACAGGGCTGTTTTCAGATGTCTTCTAAAAGTCTGGTACAGTCGTACCTCAGGTTAAATGTGCTTCAGGTTGAGCGCTTTCGGGTTGTGCTCCACGGCAACCTGGAAGTAACAGAACACGTTACTTCCGGGTTTCGCTGCTTGCGCATGCGCAGACGGTCAAAATGACATCATGCGCATGCACGGAAGTGGCAAATCGCAACCTGCGCACATGCAGACGTGCAGTCACGCTTTGCGTTTGCTTCTGGATAGGTATGGGGCTCCGGAACGGATCCCGTTCATATCCAGAGGTACCACTTCAGTTGTTTTTCTCTTTGACATCTGGTGGGAGGGTGTTCCACAGGGCGGGTGCCACTACCGAGAAGGCCCTCTGCGTAGCAGGGGAGGAAAGTGTCAACCGCCCCCCCGCCCACTCATGCCCACCACAATCCCCATCCTGATGCCCACCCACCTTAAATGCAATGGTACATTTCGTTTGACATGTGTGCCCTTTGGTCCCCAGCAGTCCACTTCTCACCACATGACGTGTTTCAAGTATGCAGTTAGAGGTATTTTTAAGCATACATGTAAAAAAAAATATGACGTGTCAGGCACATCAAACATTTTGTGTTGTAGAGACCACCTCACCAGGGAGCTGCGACATGGCCCCTTCCCTTGCCCATTTTGTATGACAAACAGTGGGGTGGGGGCCTATTCTTGTGTGTCCTGCTGCTTCTACTCCCCTCTTCCTGCAGCCGGCTCGCAGCTGGATGCAGGGGGTGAAGTCTTCAAGAAGTGAAAAGCTCTCTCACCTTGTGACCTGCTGCCACCTGATTCATGGCTCTCTTTTCTCTTCCAGCTCATGCCCAAAGGTTTCTCCCAGATGCCTCCCCTCTCCGGCCACTGCTGCCACTGCCAGTTGGGGTTCCTGGTGATGTGATTTTATCTTGACGCTCCAAATCACATTGCCAGGGATTTCCAACCGTCGGTGAGCGAGAGAGATCACACCCGACTTGGATGGGGGGGCAGCAGAGGCTCACCAGCAGTTGTGGGAAGGTGAGAAGTCTGCCCAAAGCATGGCAAATGCACCACCAACCTCATGTGTGGCTGCTGTACCTGAGGAGTGGGGGGGCGGAGCATGCACTCATGTGCGAGTGGGGTTTGGGGGCTTCAGCGAGGGGCATGGGGTTCGCCAGGAAAGACCTCCTGACTGCAAAGGGTAGGGCTTAGCCCACCTGTGAACAGTGTTTGGTTCCATCATGTTCACAGTGGCTAAGTTCCGCCACTTGGAGTCCATTGTCCCCACATGCAGGCGCATGCCACAACTTTATCTCTTGGCAAAACCTCACCAAGAAGGGATGCCAGGGGAGCCAGCCAGCCAGCCAGCCTGCGTACTCTACCTTTAAAACACTCCCAAGAATCCAGGGAACTGTAGTTTGTTGAGGGTGCTAGAAATAGTAAACTACAGATCTCAGAATTCTTAATTGGGGGGTAGGAATGTATTACGGTGTGTACCCGCTTGAGCAGGTGATTCTGGACTTACTGGTCCATGCTGCCATTCCTAACAAGGTACCTATGCTTGTTTTGGCGCCCTCAGCCTCCCACTTGGAGCCTGACCTTCCCAATGTCTAATAGACGTTTTTGGGAGGGGTTGGCTTGTGGGGGTAGCCTGTTTGTGGGTTTGCTTTGGTTTGCTTTGTTTTTTCGGGGGGGGGGTAGGCATTCCACCAATTTGGATCAGGGTGATGGCCCTGGACTTCACGAGTCTTTCCTCTGTTAAATGGATACAGTGGTATCTTGGTAGTCAAATGGCTTAGTTGTCGAACAAATCGGCTCCCAGACGTCACAAACCCGGAAGTGAGTGTTCCGGTTTGCAAACGTTTTTTGGAAGCTGAATGTCTGACGGGGCTTCCCTGGCTTCTGACTGAGTGCAGGAAGCTCCTGCAGCTAATTGGAAGCCGTGCCTTGGTTTTCGAACCATTTCGGGAATCGAACGGACTCCCGTAAAGGATTAAATTCAAGAACCAAGGTACCACTGTATTTGGTTGGTGCCTACATTTCCTTAAGATTTCCAAACATGTCCCCCGGGCCCAATAAGATTAGAGACCCCCAGCCCTCCTTATTTGTCCTGAGCAATTGAGTATGTGAGAAGCAGTCCCTGCTGTGTTTGGTCCTGTCTCTCCCCTGCCCCCCCCCCCGCTCTTTCTCAGTGGGGCCCTGGACATCTGCCCCCAAATCCTGCCTTAATGGCACCATGGAAGACCCTGATAGGGGACAGAAAATGCAGGGTGGGTGGGGGTTGAGATAGAGAAGGTCTTCTTTGTTCTGAGCTGGAGAGGGTTGGTGGGGCGGGGGCAGGCAGAGGAGAGGCGTGGAGACCCCAGCTTCCTCTATGGGGCTCTGCCTCCCGTGCCTACTGAGCTGATACTCAGTTGCTTTAGATAAACTGGCTCAGTTCAGCAGGAACAGGAGTCTTGCCCAGACCTTGCAAAGAATCAGCTGCTGGCTGGGGAACCCCACACCTCCGAGGACACAGGCAATGGTCACAGCTGGATTGTCATCACCTCCAACAACACTGGGAAGAGGCACAGCCTGAGCTGCACGTGTGCCACGGAGGACACTGAGACTGGCAGGCCCCCCCCTCCCAGGAAAACAGCTGCCTCTGCTGGATGCCAGGAGTGCCCGGCCAAAATCTTCTCACCTTCCCCACCAGACTTCATACAACTTCACTGTTCCTCTGCAGCCCTCTGTGAGAGCATCTGCACCATCTTTGGGGGCTGGCCTTGCATCACCCCACATGTAAATAAACAGTTGCTGTTAAATGGTTGTCGGCTCCTTGCTTGGATTTCTGCCTGTTGAATAGAACGGAAGCAGAGATTTTCAACCTTTTTGAGTCCACAGCTCCCTTGACCAACCATTCTTTCTGCGGCACACCTGTGAAGCTCAAGAGCCCAGTTCTGTCACCCCTTGCCTGCAGAGCTGGCAGCCTCCCACCCTTTTTCGAACACCCTCCCTTGTGGAGGGTTCCCTCAGTCTCCTCTCCTCTCCCCTCTCCTTGGGAGTCCACCGGGAAGCTGCCGCTGCCATCTCTGGTCTCTGAATTTCCACCACCCCAAAAAGGGATGCTTCCCAGAGGCACTATTCGCCTGCAGATAGTCAGGGCTGCTGCAATGAACAGCTGTGCAAGCCTTTGGGAGGCAGAGATGCCAGACAAAATCAGGGGTGGGAGGGAAGGAAAGAAAGAGGGACAGAGGCCAGTGTTGCCCACGGCACCTCTGATCATCATTCAAGGGTGCCACAACAAACAGGTTGAAAACCACTGGTTTACGGGATTATAAGTATGGCATCCAGGAGCCAGCAGGGCTTTATTCTTACTGCCTTCAGTAGGGAGGATGGCATCCCCTCCCCGAACCCCACTGCCCCTGTGATGTCATGCGCTGAGACAACAAGGTGAGGCATTGTAGGGGGTGCAGCATTCTCCCTCGTGTTGTGAACACCTGAAGCCATCTGCCCAGGCAGGGCACAGAGTGAACCTTCCCGCTCTCCCCAACGCAGCCACCCCATCATGCACTCTGCCAGCAAGTCCAGGCTTCGTGAGCAATTAAGGGATTAGAGGAGAGGAGTGGCGCTGGGGATCCCACCCACTCTGAGTCATGCCAGGGCTGAGCCCAAGAGGCCCCTCTCCGCACACCCCTGCCTGTAGGTGTAAGATGGTGGAGCTGGAATGTTAATGCTGGAGTGTACCAAGGCGCAGCAGGGAAGGGCAGCTGGTGAGGGAGCCCCTCACCGCACACCCCTGCCAGTAGGTGTAAGATGGTATAGCTGGAATGTTAATGCTGGAGTGTACCAAGGCGCAACAGGGAAGGGCAGCTGGTGAGGGAGCCCCTCACCGCGCACCCCTGCCAGTAGGTGTAAGATGGTACAGCTGGAATGTTAATGCTGGAGTGTACCAAGGCGCAACGGGGGAGGGCAGCTGGGGTAGCAGGGGAGGTGAAACACAGAAGGGGTGGGGTCCAAGTACACCTGGTTGTAGCCCAGGGCGCAAGGGTTGGAGACGGGACTTGGTGATCCTTGGTGGCTGCTCAGCAGCACCTGTTATGGAGAGGGAGTGCATCCTGTCCATTGAGACAAAGGACACATTCTGTGAATGGCTCCTGGGAACCAGCTGCCAGGCACCTTTACTGTCCCAGCCGATCAAATCCCTTTGTTTCTTTTATTTACAGAAGCATTCATACAGTGCCAATTCATACAATATACCATGGTGGGGTAAACAATATATGCAGTAAAGCACCTTTTAAAAAAAATCATTAAATGACTGGCTAATAAAAAATTAAGCAGCAACGTAGGCCTATACATACAAAGGTCTTCAAAGAGGCAACTGAATATGAAAAGTAAGGGTGCCTGTTGCTTCTCGACTGAGTGTTCCACAGCAGGCATGTGCTGGCACAACGTGCCCAACTTCTGTCTGAGGCCTTTGTAGCATGGGGAACAGCTGATGATCTCAGTGATGGAGCTGGGGTATAAGGGCTCTGGCGGTCCACAAGTTATCTTGGATCCAAGTTGTTTGGGGATCTGTATACAAGAGCCTTAGGGATGCGGGTGGTGCTGTGGGTTAAACCACAGAGCCTAGGGCTTGCCAATCAGAAGGTCGGCGGTTCGAATCCCCACGACAGGGTGAGCTCCCGTTGCTCGGTCCCAACTCCTGCCAACCTAGCAGTTCGAAAGCACCTCAAAGTGCAAGTAGATAAATAGGTACCACTCTGGTGGGAAGGTAAACGGCGTTTCCGTGCGCTGCTCTGGTTTGCCAGAAGCTGCTTAGTCATGCTGGCCACATGACCCGGAAGCTGTACACAGGCTCCCTCGGCCAATAAAGCAAGATGAGTGCCACAACCCCAGAGTCGGCCACAACTGGACCTAATGGTCAGGGATCCCTTTACCTTTATACAAGAGCCTTGAACCTGGCCCAGTAGCCAATGAGCAGCCTGTTGGGGGACTGAGTATTAATCCACGTTGCAGAGACAGCTGGGCATGTCCTGGTCCCCCTTTTTGGTCCATGTAAACAAAAACCAAGGGTGCAGGGAGTTGGGGGACGATTTGCCCTGGAACTTGCCAACAAAATGTTGCGGTTTACTTCAGTCTCTGTCACTAGCTTTCTCACATGCTGCCCCTTCGCTCCCAAGAGAATTAGCTCAAATCTGATGCTGTAATATCAGGATTGCAGGAGATGGGATTGGTTGCCCAGCATTCATGTCACCCTCTTCTCACCGCAGATGGACTTTTTGCTTCAGGTGTGAAAATGCCCAAGGCAAGAACTGTCCAAAGTCCTTGAGGTCAACCAAAGACATTTTAGCACCTGAAGACCCAGCACAACCGACCAGGAAGTTCTCCCATGCAACCTCCGCCAGGCTGTGTCCCCCTTGGGCTGATCAACCGCCTCCCTTCATTTTGCTCCAAATCCACCATCTGCAGGAGCTGCCTCATAGCAGGGCCAGAGGTGGCTGCAGGGCACCACGACCGGTTCGGCCACACTGGGCACCACATCGCACGGGTCACCACAACAGTGATGTAGAACAGAGCACAAGAGGCAGGGGTGCCAGTATTAGCGTCGCTGAAATTTGATAGCTCAAGTCGGCCACTAGCAGAGCTGACGGCCCACCAAGTCCCCACCGCTCCATTTACCCAGATATATCCACTCAAATATATGAATTCAGCTGGAGTTCCCATGCTAGTCCAAAACTGGAGACAGACGACAAATTCCTCTTTCCCTGAAAAGTAAATTTTATTTAATACTGTCAATAGAGATCCAGTAAAAATCAAAATACAAATAACAATTAAGGGAGAAGTACAGTGGTACCTCTGGTTAAGAACTTAATTCGTTCCAGAGGTCCATTCTTAACCTGAAACTGTTCTTAACCTGAGGTACTGGGGCCTCCCACTGCCTCAAGATTTCTGTTCTCATCCTGAGGTAAAGTTCTTAACCCAAGATACTACTTCCGCGTTAGTGGAGTCTGCAACCTGAAGCATTTGTAACCTGAAGAGTTTGTAACCTGAGGTACCACCGTATAGGTAATAATATAACAGAATGAGAAAACTATAATAATGGTGAACTACATGTTCATCTAAATGGAATGTGTGTGTTTGTGTGCACACACACTCTTCAGTAACTAACAATGTCCCAAGGAGTATTTATAGGTTTGTATTTTCCTGTACTTTCTTGCACCTCATAAGTATGCCCCATTTCCCCACAAAACAATTACAGAGTTGCAGAAGACATTTTTTTAAGGCGAGATGAAGTTGTGTGATAGTTCCATCATGCCTGTGTGGTGGACACACACATTTCTTTGTCTCACTATTATCTCTGGGCAAATAGTTGGGTTTTTCCCCAGGTTTTGGAAGCACACTACGAAAACCTGCAGCACCTGTTTGTCCAGAGAGGGACGAGGGAACACACATAGGCACCTATCACAAATAAGCTCATCAGGTTCAGAGAAGAAATTGGTAGGGGGGCGATGAGGGTCTCTTTGGGGGAGGGCTGCTTCAAGCATGGCAAGGTCTACCCAAGACTAGAGTTGCCATAGGACTGACCAGGGTTTCCAAAAATGAAAATAGTTGTTGAGCTTTTATTGGCCAATGTTGTTCAGCATTTGGGGGGGGGGGAGTAGCAAAGGTGCTGAGCTTTTGTTTTAGTTTTGTCCAAACTTTTTGAGCTATTTTAAAGGAAATTCACCAAAATCTAGACTTTGGGACATTTCAGCAATTTCTGCCCAGACACTGTTTCTGACTGCCGTATTCCGGCATTGTCCAGGGAATTCTGGCCATGTGGCAACCCTACGCCAAGACCCTCAAGTTAAGGCCCGCTCATGATATCTTGATGCAGGAGAATTCAAGCCCTACACCCAACAATAATTAACGTGGGACATTCTCTGCCAGGACATTTCCCCCTGGGAGCCACACTGCGTGCAAATCCACGAGCTCAGAGTAAGAGTTGTGGGGCTTGTCTGTCTCTAGCTCATCTCTGGGAGCACAGGCCATTCTTGGAGGACCTTGTGTCCCCATGAAGGCACAATGCTGCTGTGTGGAGAGAGGGCAAGCTCCCTCTGGCCCAGCGAGCTCTGTTTAGCAGTTGTAAGCGCATGGAGTGGGAGGGGGCAGGCAAGGGGGTGACGTGAGGGCGCCCGGCAGTTGAAACAACCCCGTCAGGAAGTCCTTGTCTGTCCAGAGCTTTTTGATGTATGCTCCACTATAAATAGGCCTGGAGGAAATGGAGGTATCCTGGAAGCAGATCCTTCCTTTTCCACACCCACTGCACACCCATGCTGAGCGGGTTAAGCTGCAGTCTGGGCGGGGGGGGGGGGCAGAAAGACAGGCAGGGGGCAGCGGGGATCTGGGTCCCCTGGCCTGGCTGGGTCTTATCTAAACCCAGCAAAGAAATTTCTGCAGTCAAGAGGCCAGTGGCGAGTGCAGCCTGGAGTCAAGGCCACCAACAACCTCAGAGATTGCAGGGGCCGGTTTTTGTTATGGAGGGGGAGGCCAGGCAGTCTGCACATGCTCGGAGGCACTCTCTTCACATACTCCAGGGCTAAGCAGAGCTGAGCCCATAGCTAAGGAAAGACAACCCTGGCCATTTCAGTTCTCCGAGTTTCTCATTTTTGCAGATCTTCACATTTCCGCAGCAATGTGCGATTTGTTTTAATCATGAAAATCCGCTAGCATTTTTGTACATGCATTTTTGACTATTATATACACTTAGAACCAATTTCCCTGATAGGCTTTTTTGTACAGTGGTACCTCGGGTTACAGACGCTTCAGGTTACAGACTTTGCTAACCAGAACCTCGGGTTAAGAACTTTGCTTCAGGATGAGAACAGAAATTGCACAGCAGTGGCACAGTGGCAGTGGGAGGCCCCATTAGCTAAAGTGGTGCTTCAGGTTAAGAACAATTTCAGGTTAAGAACGGACCTCCAGAACGAATTAAGTTCTTAACCTGAAGTGACACTGTATACTATTTTCTCATTGGTGTGTGAATTTGGTAATTTCTTATTAAAATTCTAACATAACAGAATTTCTCCTCCAACCTAGCAGTCAAAACAGCCAAGCTCTAGGATAAAACCCAGAGGGAGAGTGGCACTGCAAATACCCCCACCCCTTTTACAGCTCAGCAATTCTCCCTCCCTTGATCGGAGCAACTAAAATACACAGTCATCACCACAGCCAGATGAGAGACATCACTCTAAAGCGACTGCTATTTATATCTCCTGGTGGCTGGAGGCTCATTTTGCTGGGAGCCAAATGACAGCCCTGGTGGAGAAAAGGGAGTCTTTCAAGGTTTCATGTGATCCTTGGAGACAGTACTCCATGCCCTGGAATAAATATATGTCAGCATCTTATTTATTAATCACAGCAATATCCCAATCTTCCTCCAAGGTCCCCCAAGTAGGGCTAGCCTATTGTATTCTCACACTAACCCTAGGAGGATGTAGAATAGCAAAGTACCTCCGTGGCTGATTTGAGCCCCACCCAAATGCAACATACTATAGGAACATAGGAGGAACTTTGGTCTATCTAGCTCAGTGTTGTCTACACAGACTGGCAGCGTCTCTCCAGGGTTCTAAGGGATCTAGGGGTCTTAACACAAGTCAGCAGTGTGATGTAGCGGCAAAAAAACCCTAATGCTATTCTAGGCTGCATCAACAGAAGTCTAGGGTAGTCAGAGTTCCACTGTATTCTACCTTGGTCAGACCACACCTGAAATACGGTGTCCAGTTCTGGGCACCACAATTTAAGAAGGATATTGACACACTGGAACGTGTGCCGAGGAGGGAGACCAAGATGATCAGGAGCCTGGAATTCAAGTCTTATGAGGAATGGTTGAGGGAGCTGGGTATGTTTAGCCTGGAGAAGAGGAGACTGAATGGAGATATGTCAGCTATCTTCAAATATCTTAGGAGCTGTCCCGTGGAAGATGAAGCTTGTTACTGTGGTGCCTCGCAAGACGAAATTAATCCGTTCCGCGAGTCTCTTCGTCTAGCAGTTTTTTCGTCTTGCGAAGCAAGCCCATTGACGGCTTAGCAGATTAGCGCTATTAGCGGCTTTTAGCGGATAAGCGGATCAGCTGATAAGTGGCTTAGTGGCTTAGAAAAAGGGGGGGAGGAAAAAAACCCCGCAGGAACTTGCAAGACATTTTCGTCTTGCGAAGCAAGCCCATAGGAAATTCGTTTTGCGAAGCGCCTCCAAAACGGAAAACCCTTTCGTCTAGCGGGTTTTCCGTCTTGCGAGGCGTTCGTCTTGCGGCACACCACTGTATCTCCTGCTCCAGAGGGTAGGACTCGAACTGGTGGCTTCAAGTTACCAGAAAAGAGGTTTTGACTAAACATCAGGAATAACTTTCTGACAGTAAAAACAAAATAAAAAAACTCCTTCCAGTAGCACCTTAAAGACCAACTAAGTTAGTTCTTGGTATGAGCTTTCGTGTGCATGCACACTTCTTCAGATACACTGAAGATAACACAGTGTATCTGTTTCAGTGTATCTGAAGAAGTGTGCATGCACACGAAAGCTCATACCAAGAACTAACTTAGTTGGTCTTCAAGGTGCTACTGGAAGGAATTTTTTCATTTTGTTTTGACTATGGCAGACCAACACGGCTACCTATCTGTTTCTGACAGTAAGACAGGGGAACAGACTCTCTCGGGAGATGATGGGTTCTCCTTCCTTAGAGGCTTTTACGCAGAGGTTGGGATGCGTGTCCATGCTTGAATTTTCTGCATTGCAGAGGTTTGGACTAGATGACCCTCTGAGTCCTTTCCAATTCCACAATTCTGTGATTCTATTCCTCTTTGGGTCGATAAAGAAGATCAGGTTATCAGAGCAAATTAGGCCTGCTCTTTCATTTGCTAAGAACATACCTACCAGGAACATTTAACCTGATGTTTATACCACTTTAACTTTCCCCAAAGAATGCTTGTGGTTGCAGTTTGGACAGGGTGCCATGAATTCTCTAATGAGGAATCTCTATCCCACCCACAATCTAGAACTGTAGTCCTCACCCCCACCCCAATGGACTGGGGGAAGAGCAAACCATTGAAAGAGTATGATGTTCATTTTTTAAAAAAATAATATTTGTTAAAGTTTTAAAGGTTACAGAAAGAAAAAGTAAAAATACCACATTAAACAAAAACAAAACAGCACATCACAATATGAAAAAAACAGAAAAATAAAATCCATTAAACAGAAACAAAAAAACAAAGAAAAGTACAGCAAATCTTCTCATTACTTATCTTTCATTAGCTTATTTCCTTGACCTCCTCACACCTCCCTTTTTTGTATTCTAAATCAATTATCCATTTCAGCAAATCCTTTCCCTCTTTTAAAATTTTAGTCCTGTAATTTATCTTGATATAACTTTACTTTTCCTCCTTTCACCAATTAACAGTCAGTTATTCCCAAATCCTTTATATCATTCCTGCTAAAATCATATAGTATTATTCCAACATCCTTCTAACAGTTATTAATTTTACAATGTTTCTGTAAATAATCTTTAAATTTCCTCCAATCTTCCTCCACCGACTCTTCTCCCTGGTCTCGGATTCTGCCAGTCATTTCCACCAGTTCCATATAGTCCATCACCTTCATCTGCCAAAGAGTATGATGTTCAGAGAGGTCTGAACGCTGACCTCAACCTCCCATTTTAGAAGTTAAGCAGAGATACCTGTCGGCTGCACCCAGCCCGGGCCCTCCCAGCCCAGCCCAGCTATCCTTAGAGGCTCTTAGGCCTCATGGAGGGGAGAAGATGCTTAATCCTTCTTATTCAGCCACCTGTCACCTCCCCTGCCCCCCTCCCGAACTTCCCTTCCAGGCATTTTGTGCTCCAACGCCATGTTTGCAATGCAACCACAGGGTTGGAAAGGCGGGTAGTGGGCAGCGGGCAAGGACTAAGCAGCACCCACAAGCCACCCATACTTCCTCTGTGGCAAGGATATGTTGCAAGTTTAAAAAAAGGAAATGGGGGCTTAGGACTGCACAGGACTGTTAACCAGCAGCTCGAAGGCACCCCAGTTCCCAGGAACTTTCCAAAATAGGAGCAAGCGAGCACACAAAGGAAATGAGTCAAGGCCCAAGCAGAAGTATTTGAGGGGGAACTGGGATTGAAAAGAGCAATGCAAATGTCCTCCTGTTGAAGGTCCAAAGAGCCAGGCCCAGGGTCAGCCAGGGGGCCGCCAGGGCAAGAGAGGAGGCGGCCTGTTGGTGCCAGTCTTGTGTTCCCAGCCAGATGGGGCAGGGGCTCCACCTCAGCTAGGCATGGGCATAGCTTAGGGCTGCCATATATCTGGAACTCTCCGGAAACAGCTGGGATTCGTCCATCAAAAATGGCGTCCGGGCAGAATTATTGCAAAGCGTTCAAATGCCCAGGAAAACCTAGGCATATGGCAGTTCCATATTAGAACTGTTGATTTTTTTCAGTGATTTTCCTTTAAAAAAAAAAAAGTTAAAACCTTTTATTTAAGATTCTGCAGTGTAAGGGGGGAAAGGGGGAAGCCGCTCAGCTCAAATCAAGTAAATTAAAATACTTAACTAAGTGACCCATTGCATCACAGATACCCTGGTTCTGGCCGCCACATAAAACCTGCTCCCCCCCCCCCAACAAAAGAATAAATCCTGGCTACACCCATGCAGCTAAGCCAGTCTTTTCCAACCTGGGGCCCCCAGAGATTGGACTACAACTCCCATCATCTCTAGCTAGCAGGACCAGTGGCCAGGGATGATGGGTCTCCAGATGTTGTAGCGGGGGGGGGGACCCCAGCCTCCCTCGCCTCCCTCGCCTCCCTCGGCCCAGCCGGGCGCTGTTTCTGCCGCCGCCGCCGCAGCAGCAGCAAGCGCTTCCCTCGCGTGCAACGGCGGCTTCCTCGCCCAGCGGCGGATGAGGCGCGCCCGAGCGTGGGCCGGGAAGGCGGGCGAAGCGGCTGCTCGGGAACAGCCGCCGGCGGAAAAGCAGCCGCGCCGCCCGCACGTAGCGCACGGGCCGAGGATGCGCTGGGGCGCGGCGCCCTCTCGCGGCCGAGGCTGAGCGTTGCCGCTGAGGATCCCGCGCGAGGGAAGGCGCGGCTGCCGCGGGGCGTCGCTGTTCGGATGAGTTGGTCACCCAGGATCACACAAAACTCCCATTTCAAAGCATGGGGGGGGTGGAGTTTTGAATCTCCTAAGCACACACACCCTCGCCGCCCGCAGCCAGAGGGTCGCTCGTTTTGGATCCAGGTTTGTGGATTTCAGCCTTCAGGTTCTTAATTGGCAACGTGCTAGGAACAGGTCTTAATAATCACAACTGGAAACGATGGATAAATTGATGTCGTATAACTACTTGCTTCTATAAGCCATGTTCCTCCAACTTGGAGTTTATAGCCCTTTCTTATAATACAGTTATAAACTATAGAACAGGCATGGCCAAACTTGGCCCTCCAGATGTTTTGGGACTACAGTTCCCATCATCCCTGACCACTGGTCCTGTTAGCTAGGGATGATGGGAGTTGTAGTGCCAAAACATCTAGAGGGCCAAGTTTGGCCATGCCTGCTGTAGAAGAATGAGACTCCCATTTGTTTCAAAGGTGTGCGGAAGAGGGAAAGCGCAACTCTGGCTTGGCTGACTCTGGCGGTCCTCAGTGTATTTCTGCCTGGCTCTTGCAATGCCAGCCGGGCATTTATATATAAAAATATAAAGCGGTATAAAGGTAAAGGGACCCCTGACCATTAGGTCCAGTCGCGGATGACTCTGGGGTTTCGGTGCTCATCTCGCTCTATAGGCCGAGGGAGCTGACGTTTGTCCGCGGACAGCTTCCAGGTCATGTGGCCAGCATGACTAAGCCGCTTCTGGCGAACCAGAGCAGTGCACAAAAAACGCTGTTTACCTTCCCGCCAGAGTGGTACCTATTTATCTACTTGCACTTTGACGTGCTTTTGAACTGCTAGGTTGGCAGGAGCTGGGACCGAGCAACGGGAGCTCACCCTGTCACGGGGATTCAAACCGCTGACCTTCTGATTGGCAAGCTCTAGGCTCTGTGGTTTAACCCACAGCGCCACCCATGTCCCTATAAAGCGGTATAGAAATGAAATAAAAATAATAAGCCCAGATGTGTGCGCATTCTGGTTGAGTTGACTAGGGCACAGCGTCTAGGGAAGAACCTCAGTGAAGCATCCTGCACACACCAGGAACGAGTGAATGCAAAATGCCAAATGGCAGGCACCCCTTTTCCAGTTCCCAACTGGGTAAAGAGACTCCCATGAGTCCTTCCTTAACCCAAGTGGCCTATTGAGAAGTCCAGTAATGCCATTGTGGATGGCAGCAGCCAGCAGAGGGCAGCATTACCAAGAGGTGAGGTGAGTGATGGCAGATCTTAGGCTGCCATCAATGAGGACAAGAGAGGGTGGTGGGAAGCTCTGACCTTTTGAAGCAAGCCCGTTCATTTCAGTAGGACTTGCACAGAGACCCCTCTCTGGGGGGTTGTGCTGTGTTCATTAGTGAGGAGGAGGAAAGGACATTTGTGTTCCCTGCCACCCAAGAGAAATCCAGAGACCAAGAAGCTGAGATATTTTGGTTCCCTGGGTTATTTCATCCTGCATTCCCAAGGGGCAATGTTGTGCACCACTGTCCAGACTTGTGATTCCTAGCAACTGATATTACAAAATAAAGGATCCCTGGACAGTTAAGTCAAGTCAAAGGCGACTCTGGGGTTGCAGCGCTCATCTCGCTTTCAGGCTGAAGGAGCTGGCGTTTGTCCACAGACAGTTTTCTGGGTCACATGGCTAGCATGACTAAACTGCTTCTGGCGCAATAGAACACCACGAGGGAAACCAGAGCGCATGGAAATGCCATTTACCTTCCCGCCACAGGGGTACCTATTTATCTACTTGCACTGGCATGCTTTCGAACTGCTAGGTTGGCAGAAGCTGGGACAGAGCCATGGGAGCTCACCCCATTGTGGGGATTCGAATCACCAACCTTCTGATTGGTAAGCCCAACAGGCTCAGTGGTTTAGGCCACAGCGCCACCAAAATAGGCAACAGAGAGATTGTGTATCCCTTCGAACTCTACTATTCTGTGACACCAATGGCTACAACAGCACATGAAATCGGAACTGTGATGCTTATATTTTGATCCAAGGAGCTTAGTGTAAGATTTTGCTCTCCTGGTCAAAAAAGTTGGAAAGGGATGGAGCCACAATGGCTATGAGTCCTTGATAGCCTTGTTCTCCATGAACTTGTCTAGGCCTCTTTTGAATCTATCCAGATTGGTGGCCATCATTACCGGTTGGGGGAATGAGATTCATAGTTTGCACAGGGCCAGAGCAGAAACTTGATTCATTTCGCATTTAAAAAGTCAAGCTACCTAATTCACTTTCTAAAATGATAAGGAAACAAACATGGCCATCCTTGGAAATGCCCCCTTCTGCAAATGCTGCAAAGCAGTTTGCCAGCCAGGTAACACATACATTAAGAAACAGAGTACTTAACAAATGCATATATTAGTGAAATAAAATACAAAAGCGTTTTCTATTTGGGGAAATCGCTCTGCAAAAATGGGTCTATTAGGCAGAATTGTATATAAAAAGGTATATAGTACATTAGGGTGGCTATATTTCAAAAAGTGAAAATCCAGACACAAAAGTTGTTGAGGTTTTTTTTTTAGTTTTCAGCTTTTTTTGCAAAATCTCAACAACAAAAAGTTTTTGAGCTCTTTTTAAATGAAAATCACCAAAATCTACGCTACCGACAGGGGCTGCCATACATCTGATTTTGCTGGGCATTTCAGCGATTTCTGCCTGCATGCTGCTTAAGGGAGCTGAATACCAGCTATGCCTGGAAAATTCCCGATGTATGGCAACCCTATAGTAGGATAGATTTGCACAAAAATGCTGGCAAATTTTCACGAAGTTACTATTTTAAAATTGTGGTTGGAAAAATTAGTGAGAAACTGACATGGCTGGATTGGTCCATTGCTAGTGAAAAAGTACTCTCTTCTGAGGCTGCATTTAATATTTTAATATTTTAATTGTTGTATTTTAATCTTGTTTTAAATTGTATTCATTCAACTTGTTTTTATTATTGCTTGTTAGCCGCCCTGAGCCCAGCCTTGGCTGGGAAGGACAGGGGTATAAATAAAAATTATTATTATTATTATTATTATTATTATTATTATTATTATTATTATTTTGTCTGTCCTGAATCTTCCACATTCCACATTATTTTGTCTGTCCTGAATCTTCCACATTCATGTCTCCATGATACAGGCGACCTCCCTTGGGCCTGGTACAGTCAGGCTGGTGCTGAGAAACAGGTGCTCAGGGCCACCCCACCCAGCTAATCAACCTCTGTGTGGGCAGCGCTGATTTGGGTGACTCATCCGGCTGAGTTTTGCACATGACCTGTCCCTGCCTGAGCACCCTTACTTATGGTCTAAGGTAAAGGTAAAGGTAAAGGACCCCTGACAATTAAGTCCAGTCGTGAACGACCCTGGGGTTGCGGTGCTCATCTTGCTTTACAGGATGGGGGAGCTGGTGTTTGTCTGCTCCACAGACAGTTTTCCCAAGTCATGTGGCCAGCATGACTATGCCACTTCTGGCGAAACCAGAGCAGTGCATGGAAATGCTGTTTACCTTCCCGCCAGAGCGGTACCTATTTATCTACTTGAACTTTAACGTGCTTTCAAACTGCTAGGTTGGCAGGAGCTGGGACTGAGCAACGGGAGCTCACCCCGTCACAGGGATTTGAACCGCCTACCTTCAGGCTCTGTGGTTTAGACCACAGCCCCACCCTTCCTTATGGTCTAGCTTGTATCTATTTCCTCCTAAATTTGCTGCATCTGGCTGTTTGTGTGCTATCCATGCAACTACCTCCAGGGAAAGAAACTACGATTGCAAAACGGAACCGCCAGTCATGGCCCTACCTGAGTTGGCCAACCTGGACGGGAGTCATCCTTTACTATCATGCAAGAGGAAAACAAACACTAAGCATCCAGGTGAGCTGACTCAGCCCATGCACCACTGGAAGAACCACCAGCCCAGCCCTCCAACACAGTGTTTCTGTTTAAAGATGTAAGACAGACTGTGAGGATAGTCAGGTGTCCGCAGAAACGACAGGAGTTGAAGATGTTCCTCTATTTGAAGGGCTATCTGATCCAAGTCCAGTTCAAATATAAAGTTGCCCATCAATAGCAGGCTGAGTGGGCACGTATATTTATATTTAAATTATAGCATTTATTTATAATTTTGCACCGATACATATAAATCAGTACATGCACATTTGTGGCTCGCTTTACTTAGTACAGTTGTATCTCGGGTTAAGAACTTAATTCGTTCCGGAGGTCCATTCTTAACCTGAAACTGTTCTTAACCTAAGGCACCACTTTAGCTAATGGGGCCTCCCACTGCCGCCGCCCGATTTCTGTTCTCATCCTGAAGCAAAGTTCTTAACCCAAGGTACTATTTCTGGGTTAGCGGACTCTGTAACCTGAAGTGTCTGTAACCTGAGGTAAAGCTCCCGTTGTTTGGTCCCAGCTCCTGCCCACCTAGCAGTTCGAAAGCACGTCAAAGTGCAAGTAGATAAATAGGTACCACTTCGGTGGAAAGGTAAACGGTGTTTCCATGCGCTGCTCTGGTCTGCCAAAAGTGGCTTAGTCATACTGGCCACATGACCCGGAAGCTGTCTGCGGTCAAACACTGGCTCCCTTGGCCTATAGAGCGAGATGAGCGCACAACCCCAGAGTTGTCCATGACTGGACCTAACGGTCAGGGGTACCTTTACCTATTGTGGCACTGTAGTCAGTCAGGCTTTGTTGACCTTTAGGTTAATTAAAATTCAGGCATGTCTAACTTCTGCTACACAGCAGGCAGGGTTAGTCTTTTAGAGCAGAAACCGAGCCTCAAAGATTAATGGATCCAACTTCTTCGGATGTTCTGCCACTGTCCTTGGTTTTATTGTTTTTACGCCTTCTGGAAATGCCACTGTGGCTCTGAAAGCTATAAACCCAAGAAGGAATAGCCAGTTGCCCCAGAGTGCTGTTATGTTCCTGGTGGTTCTCCTCTTTGAAGGCTAAAGGCTACATAGAGTCCTTTACGCCACAAGAAAACCTGATCCCCTTTCAGACCCAAGTGGGGAATGTGTGGCCCTACAGAGGCCACTGGGCTCCAACTCCCCTCCATCCAGTGGGCAGTAACAGTGGACCCTACTCTGTGGCACTCAAGACACTGCTGAGATCACACTTCCAGCACTTGAACAGCAAACTTGTTCTGATTGTATGGTTAAAATGAGCTGGTTTTTAATCTCCTGTTTGAACAACTTATGTACTATTGAGCACCAGTGTCTCTAAGTGGTGTACCAAAAAGGTACAATCTGTTTCTGGAAGGCCACAGGTGTGCCTCCTCTGCTCCCAGCTTCAAGGTGCCATAGGAGTCTTTCTCCAAATTTTTAGTAGTGATACCCAGAGAGGACTATTGCTTGAAGCCCCATTAACAGAGGGACACAAGGACATCCTCATCAATGCTCCCATGTGAAATCTGTGTTACAGGAATTAGAGCTGACCTCAGTTTGCCACCCCTCTTCTCCTGCGTAAATAGGTGCCAAATATTACACTGCTGTTTTCTATGCAAACATTTGGCAGAATGTTTTAATTTTCATGTTTGGTTTCATTGACTGATTGGCACTTCATGTTGTCAGTTGGTACCATCGCTTTGATTGGGTGATATGCGGACACACAGAGTGCAACAACAGCCACAACCCAACAGCTGCCATGCAACAAATGCTTTTTGTACTAGTGTCACCTGTGCATTTAACCAATCAGGAAACAGGTGGGAACAGGTGGGTCTGTCTGTCTCTCTCAGTCTTTCACACGCAAAAACACCCCAAGAAGCATTTCAAATTTGGGTGATCAGCTTTCAGAGAAAGCTTTCAAAGACCCACAAAACAGCCGCTACTCATCTAGCGCAAGGCTGCTTTCTTTATCTGCCCATGCGGCACCCAGTATCAAGGCTGGGGCTCAGGGGCACTGCCACCATGCTGCTAATAATTAAATGCTGTGTGCCAGTCGTTACTTGCTCCCTGTGACTCAGGATTATGTAATCTGGAAGTAAATGTCCCAACCAGCACTGTTGGGTTTCACTCAAGGCTTGTATTATGACTAGAGTTCTCAGTGCTACAACTGCCCTGCAGGTTTGCCAGGGACCTCACCCCAAAACTTGTTGAGAAATAGGTAGCTTGAGCTAGGCAACCATTTCAGTGACTGGAGGTTGATAGCAGTGGTGTTCAAATTTACCTTTGAATATACTTGTCAAAGTCCTATTATTTAGACTTTCTGCCACAGGCACAGCAATATTTTGGGACAGGTTGTGCAAAAAAAATTCAGTATGCTTTCCTTATACTTCTGTCTTTCAGGGCATGAAGGAACACTTCATGATCACACTGTGATACAAGCCACTATACCCAACCTGATTATGGAATCCTGTACCAAATGAAGACATGGATGTTACATGAGAAGAAGCTCATTTGAACCATCAATGCTCAAGAAGGCATGGAACAGGGACAAACCTAGATTAAGGGCAGGGATGGGCAAATCAGCCTAATCCCATGTCACCCATGTGCATGTATGTTTACTCAAAAGTCTGGTCTGTCCTCTTCCAGCATGCATCCCGCACAAAGTATGCATTTGTACTTGTATCTCTAAATGTATTTTCTCTGAGCACACATATTTCTGAATATTTTAAGCATCTTTTGATATGCCTTTTAACCAAAGAATGGTGTTGGCGCATTTGGGAAATATGAAAGCTGGGAGGTTTAATGTGCATTTTAGTCCTGGAGGTACAAATAAGATCTAATTGGCACATTGCTTTAAGCCATAGCTATAGATTGTGCTTTAAAGGAGTGCATGTGCTGCTGAGATCGCAGGTGCTTTGATCCTCCCCTGTACTTCTGGGAAAGAATTCATGGTCTTGCTTAGCATCGTGTCTCAACCCTGGCTCGTGGTTTCTTTCCTCTAAACAAACCATGGGTAGAAAGCCCAAAGCAAACCTTGTTTGCCGAGGCTGGATGTAATGCTCAGTGAGAACACAGTGTCTTTCTTGGCAGCAGCAGCAAGAGTGGAAGGAAGCAGTGAAGCACCAACTTCAGCAGCGTTGCCCCAGCACCCTGGGCATCCACATATAAGTCAGTGTTTGTGGGGGTTTTGGTTCAAAGTAGGACGCAGGTGGCGCTGTGGGTTAAACCACAGAGCCTAGGACTTGCTGATCAGAAGGTCAGTGGTTCAAATGCCCGCGATGGAGTGAGCTCCTGTTGCTCGGTCCCTGTTCCTGCCAACCTAGCAGTTTGAAAGCACGTCAAAGTGCAAGAAGATAAATAGGTACCGCTCCGGAGGGAAGGTAAATGGCGTTTCCACGCGCTGCTCCGGAAGCGGCTTAGTCATGCTGGCCACATGATCTGGAAGCTGTACGCCGGCTCCCTCGGCCAATAAAGCGAGATGAGCGCCGCAACCCCAGAGTTGGCCACTACTGGACCTAATGGTCAGGGGTCCTTTTACCTTTTTAGCCAAGGTGAGTCAATTCATTTGAGGATCATTTGCAAGAAAACAGTGAGAAACAACACACACACACCATCTCCAAAAGAGAAGCCAAAAAAACAAATGTTGCGGTTTATGTTAAACCTTTTACAAAATAATACAATAAATGATTCAATAAATAGAAAAAAAAATTACAAAATTACAGGATTTTTTTTAATACAGGGAAACAAAGAAATAAACCCAGAAACTTTAAAACTAACTGACTAGCTGGCTCCAAAGTGGAGCTGTGCAACACACCAACATCTCCACCAACACTAAGGGCCAAGAGGGGCTGGGCGCAGGACGCAGCCCCCTTGGCCCCATGCGCACGAAAAGGAGCCCCTTCGGGACCCCTGGCCTCTTCATATATATTAACTTTTTAAAACATTATCTTGTCATCACAATAATCTAATTAGTAGCATGAGCTTGTTGTGGTTTGTTCCTGAGTAGATTTTATCCAGCAGAAAAAAGAAGTGGGATTTTGGAGCGGGATGTCTCTGGAAATACCATTTAGCACCCCACTAGGGCCACTTAGAGACCCCCCCCCGCCTTCCTCCACGGGAAACACCGGACCGGCTGCGCAAGACACCCAGGTGGCAAGATCTAACAGGCGCCAACCAACCAAGTCATGTGTGGCGCAAGGGGTGAGCCCCAAGATCTTCCCGAATAGCATCCAAAGGCTTTTTTTTTGGGGGGGGGGTGTTTATTGGATCACTGTGGCACAGCCACCTGGAAGGGCAAAACATTTCTGGCATGCCTGGCACTTCACAGCATCATCCTGAAACAGGGAAGGAGGTTTGAGGTATGAACTGTCTACCCACCAGCAGCTCCAGAATTCTAGACTGGAGGAGCCAGAGAATGGGAATCCTTCAGTTGTAGGAGTCTGAGGGCCATTAACTGGAAACAAAGGTAGTTCTAGAGGGACTGGGACAGAAGAGGACACTGGGCCCCCCCAAAAATGGCTAAAGTGCCCCAACCCCCGCAAGTAGGGCCTGGCGCCAACCTGCAACCGACAAGCTAAGCTAAAAGCCGAAGGGAAAGCTGAAATACTGACAAATTTGGTAGGGGTGGGGGGAAGTTAGGGAGTCATGCTTGGGAAGGAAAGAGCAGGGGGGAGAAGGATGCCCCCCCCATGCACAAATGGAATTAGAAGAATGGGTGAGGGACTGGAGAAACCCGTTGGCTTGGAGTGACAGGTTGCATTCTGTGGCAGCAGGGTAGGGGGTGGGGGAATGTAACGTATGCGAGACACCCCATTTTGGGGACCGAGACAGATGCCTTATGCCTTCCTGGTCTCTTGCAAAGGTGAAATTCCACAAAAGGGATGCAGCAGGGTTCCTGGCCTCAGTGGATGTGGGCAACTACCTGCTTCATTAGAGCGGGCCGAGTGAACCCCAGAATGTGCCCCACCTACCACTAGCAGACCAAAAGCAAGCAACTCTTCTACTGGCTCATCCAGCAGGAAGCTGTTCCCCTCGTCGCTCAACTTCTTGGAGAACATTTGCACCAGAAAAACTTAGGCAGCTCCGGCAGCGAGCACACTCCTCGCCCCCCTCTTCTGGCACTAGGGGCTCTGCTCCAGGTGCTTTCGACATGAAGGGAGAGCAACTTAAATGTTATCAGTGCAAGGAGGTATCAGAAGTTGACGAGTCGCCTACCCCAGCCCTGTTAAGGACACTCAAGCCCCTCTTTTGAGTCTCCAGACTTCAACACACAGGTTTGGGACTTCAGACCTAAAGGGATCGGGGGGGGGGGGAGACCGAGAGAGCCCGTGCGGGTCTCAGCAGGGAAGATGATCAGCATTCATGCATCCCACCTGAGCTTGCATAAACAAAGCCCAAATCGACTCGCTAGGCTTGAAATATGACATCAGAACAGCAGCTGTGAAATTCCATGGGACTGGACCCCCCACCACTTGCAAGACCCTGCCAGGGCTTGGACCCTTCAACCAAAGTGGGGGGGGGGTTCCTGTTTGCATTCCTGCAAGTTAATACTGAAAAACCGGCAACTCCTGGAGCCAAAGAACAAGCCCAACTCCTTCCTGCCCCACTGAGGCAGCCGAGGGAGCAGCTGGGGCTTCAGGCTTCAAACAGAGGCTATGCTCAGCCCAGGTGTTGCAGGGGGGAAAAAACCCTCCCCACCCCAAGGGCCTCCACATGGGACCCCCAGCTGAAGTGCAGGCCCATCTGCTACAGCCCCGGAGCACCTCCGCCGAAGAAAGGAGAGACCTCGCTGCTCTCCCGCCTCCAAAGTAAAAGGTTTTCTGAACCCAGGCAGAAGTCCAGGCTCCGCTTCATCACCCCGCCCCCAAAGCACTAGTGCCCCAAGGGGAACAGATCTTACCACCCCACCCTCCAAGCTAAAGTCCTTCTGATCAAGGGGAGAGAGGTGCCCCTCTGAACACCCTCCCCCCAAGCCAAAGCATGCGCGCCCCAGAGCAGCCCCTAGCCAAAGCGCTCCCGCACGAGCAACATCAGTTTCTTTTTGCCCTTGTAGGTCTGTTTGAGGTTGTCAAGGAACTGGCTAAAGCGCATGTGCCCTTCGTGCGCCATCAGGAACGTCTCGCGGGCTTTCCCCAGGAACTCGATGAACTCGCCGTAGTGCCGGGGGCTGATGTGGGTGAGGCGCGAGTGAGTGGTGCTGATGTAGGCAGCCATGGCGGCCTCCAGGAGCTGGCAAAGAGGGGCTTTGTCCATCGCAAAGAGCTTCCCTCCGGCACCGGCGCCCCCCGCCCCGCGGCGCCCCCCACCCAGTGAGGCAAGGCCCGGGGGCGGAAGGCTCCAGCGGTGCAAGATGTCAGAGAGCATGGGGGCGCACTGGACGCTCTTGATGACCAGCGGGACAATGGCAGCCAGCTCGTTCTTGCCCAGCGACTGGCTGAGGGAGCAGGCCCAGAGGACGTCGTTGAGGGCGGGGTGGGTGTCCTGGTTGAAGGCGATGCTGAGGTGCGAGAAGGCCAGGGTGGCCAGCTTGTAGGCACGCAAGGGAAGCCCGCGGTGCTCCATGTACCGGGCCACGGTGAAGAGGTGGGAGTGGCCCATGCCGGCGGAGGCTGCCGAATCCAGGACGATCTGGTAGGCCGCCTCGAAAGCTGCGTGGTTCTTCTCGCAAAGCGTCAGAGCCGGCAGCGCACAGTTCTGCGGGTCCTTCATGGCGCATTGCAGCGCCAGCGTCCGTGCGCAGCTGCACAGATCCTCCCGCTGCACTGTGCTCAGGCTCAGCCTCAGCAGCGTCGCATGCGTGGTGCCCGTCACCGCCACAATGGTCGTCGCCTCAATAGGCGTGAAGAGCGTGTACCAGTTCTGCATGATGTTCATCAAGGCCTGCACACCTGAAAGGGAAAGGGCGGGGGGGGGTTAAGCGCAAAAGTCACGAAGCAAAGGGCACCCACCCCCAAGGTATGGACCCTGAGCCCTGCAGGCAAAGCAGAAGCAGGGAAGGTGCAGCTCCCAAGAGGTCGCCGTCCCTTTGGCGGGAAAGAAGCAGGACCCATCAAGGAATCGGAATCAGAAAAATCTTTATTTGCATCAGCCACTGCCCATGGCAATTAAAAAAAAATGTACTGAAGATAGAGGTAAAAGCTTAACTACAGAAAATACATTTTCGGGGTTTACATCAATCATCAAATAATAGATCTTATTCTAACTGCCCTTGCAGTTTTTGCTGTCACCTGATCATCTTCACGGCCTAGGACCCTCGTACCTACGGGACCGCCTCTCCCGGTCTGCCCCACGGAGGACCTTAAGGTCCATAAATAGCAACACCCTAGAGGTCCCGGGCCCTAAGGAAGTTAGATTAGCCTCAACCAGAGCCAGGGCCTTTTCAACTCTGGCTCCGGCCTGGTGGAACGCTCTGCCTCATGAGACCAGGGACCTGCAGGATCTGATTTCTTTCCGCAGGGCCTGTAAGACAGAGTTGTTCCGCCTGGCCTTTGGCTTGGAATCAATTTGATTCCCTCCCCCTCTTTCTTTTTTACTTTCTCCTCCTGTGATGAGGCTGCATTTTAATGTTTTAATGCTGCATTTTAATCTTGTTTTTTAAGTTGTATTTCAATCAACTTGTTTTTATTATTGCTTGTTAGCTGCCCTGGCTGGGGAGGGCACGTATAAATAAAATTTATTATTATTATTATTATTATTATTATTATTATTATTATTATTATTGATCTGCTAGAAGAAAGGACACAGTGGCAATGGTTGAGGGACCCGGCATGGACAATAATAGAGGGGTAATAACCGCAAATCTTCATAAAGAGTGCAAGCCAGAAGCACATGAGCCACTGACTCCATACTGCCATCTCCACAGAGACATAACTGTTTTTCCAGTGGAATTTTTTGAAACCAACTCTCAAGTGCAGCCGAAGGCAGTATATTCAATCTTGAGAAAGACTAGGTGGAAAATAATCATGCCACGGACAAAATTTCCTTATTGTGGCCACCAAGGACATTTTTGCGGCAGAGTGACCGCCTGCCCCAGCAGCCACATGACAAGCACTCACCAATCTCAGTGGCGCAGCTGACCAGCCAGCGGACCATTTCCCTTCGTCGCCAGGTCATGGTGTTGAGCGTCATTCGCATCACCTACGGGAAGAGCAGCGGGAAACAGGCATTTGCAAGACTGCGCGGAAGGAGCCATGAGGAATCTGAGGAATCCCACTTGGGATGCCCTCCCTTCCTAGGATGGCTGTTCCTACTATTAAGTGAAGTCTCAGACAAGCATCCAGCACTACAATCCAGTGGTAGGCATGGAAAGAGGCAGTTTCCACCCTGCGTGCCCCTAGGGTGAAACCATTCATTCCCTCTCAAGTTCCCCACCTGCAAAAGGAGACCTTCAAAGGACAGGAAGAACTCCAAGAAAGCGCCTTGTGATACGGCTGGCTCCCAGGGGAGAAAAGAACAGCACAAAGACAATGCAGGAGACTTTCGCTTAACTTTCTACCCCAGGGTCCCTTTCAACTCTACCAATCAAAGTTCAACATGCATTTACCATAAAAATTATACAGTTTTTCAAGAATGCAGAAACCTCTTGCTCATCCAGGAACTTGATTTCAGCAAGGATAGTGGGTGGGAAATGAGCAAATGGTACAAAGATACTGTTTTAAAATTCCTTTTTTAAAAAAGCTCAGTGTCCCTGGTTAGTGAGAATCCACATCCTAAAGGAATCTATTATTTTCCTGCACAAAAATCATGAGCAGAACTCTCTCGCTCAGGATCCTCCATCTGCTGAGTATAAGCTGAAGAGCCTAAAATTAATTTGGAATAGGCAGAAAATATTAAAAAACAAATTTAAGGAACCACAGAAAGAGGGAGAAGTTGAGTTTCAAAATGTTGAAGATATTATAAATTATTGAAATGTATAAAACTGAAGCTCATAAACAAAACATTAATTTATAAAAAGAAAAATTATTCATTTAGGCACTTGGCTGATGGGCAGTTCCTCAATAAGTCTGCCTCAGCTAGGGTTGCCACCTGTCCTGTATGATACAGGGTTATCCTTTATTTTTATGTAAAATGTTATGTTCTGTACTGATAAAGCGTTTTTTTAAAATATTTTCTGCCTATTCCAAATTAATTTACTCATTTATTCATCTACTTTAAATATATACTCTTATAAAACAGCAGGTTATTCCAATAATCCTGCCAATGTTCTTATCTGTTTACAGTTTATTTGTAAATCTTCAATAAAACATTTCCATTCATTTATTTAGAAAAACAAACAAAAATGAAGAGCCGAGAGGACTGGGCTATGGCAATGGCCCTGCACCGAGAGTAGGGGGCAGGATCCGCTCAAACGCGCCCTCACCTGCAGGCCAAGCTCCAGGGAGATGTTGAGCAAGGTGGTGTCTGGGGGCGTGTTAGCTGGCGTGGCCGTCTTGCAGGCATCTTGGGCCAGCTTGAAGAGCAAGGCTGGAGAGTGGATATTTTGCTGGATGGAGCCCAGAACCATGCGCAGCCAGTTGGGGTCCCCTAGAATGAGCCAAGGAAAGGAAAGTGTTTATACTCTTCTCAGAGCCAAGAATAGACCCCACTGCTCTGAGCACGGACGCTCTTCTCCCTTCTGGAGCAGGAGAAAAACCTGTGGCTCCCAGATCTGACTTCCACCCACAGCTGGGGCTACCTTTAGCTGCTGTAAGCATGGCTGATGCCAGCTCACACTGCCGCGTCTCTAGGTGGCCGAGGGTGAACCAGCGGGGAAAGCGATTGGCCATCATGGAGTCCAGGGGGTTCTGGTGCAAGATGTCACTGGCTGGCAGCACTGTCTCCAACACGGGCAGCCTGTGGGAATTGAGAGGGAAACTGGGTGAGGTTGTCGCTGTGGCAGAAAAAGGGGGACTACCGGTAGCCTTGCCTGCCAGAAGCAGAGGACCCCAGGAAAGGAAGGCCAGGCTCAAGCAGATATTTGGGGGAAACAGAATTTGGAAAGAGGGTGGAGAAGCCAGAAATGGGAAGCGGCAAGGGACCCTTCCCTTTGGGTAGCACTACCGAAGATTCTGGCGTTTTAGGCAACTGGGCATATAAGACGACCCCCCAAATTGGCAGCTGCCAATTTGTGGGGTCAACTTATACGCCCAGTCTTATACACAGCAGCTTCGCTGGGCAGTGGCAGTGAGTGGCGGGCTCCGCTCCGTGCTGGGAGGAAGCTGCCCAGCGAAGCCAGCTTAGCCAGGCGTATAAGATGACCCCCATGCCCGGCGTATAAGACGACCCCCGACTTTTTAGAGGATTTTCGGGGGTTAAAAAGTCATCTTATACGCCGGAATCTACAGTACTTTCAATGATTCCGGTTGATGGTATTTGGCAGCAGCTGGAAAAGAGCCTGAGATGGCCTGGGAGAGGAAGAGGGTTGGAAGTGGAGAAACACAGCGAAGCAGGACACAGTACAAGGCCTGTTGGACTGGATTCTGGCCACAAAGAACGAGGAGGAGGAACAGCAAAAGGTAGGAGAACAGCAGAGACAGAGCTAGATGCTCTGGCACCTGGAGCGGCGCACATGCTGTGCACCTGGGGGGGGGGGCAGGGCTAGCCGCCTGCGGCAAGCATCCCAGGGGGCCGCCCGCGGCAATGTCAACCCCCATCAGGGATGACACCTGGGTAGGACAGCCCCCACCGCAACCCCTTCCTCCACCACTAGAAAACAGCACTTTCCCCTATGTACCATCTGGAACCTCAATATCCTCTTCAGATGCCTGACTCTGAATGCCCCCCTCCAAACGAAGGTGAGGCAGGTAGGCGCTAGGGAGAAGGCCTTATTGGTCCTGGTCCCTCCCCAGCTATAGAATAGCCTTCCCAGAGAGGTTCGACTGGTGCCATCTTTATTGGCCTTTTCAGCACCCTTCTCAGCCAGACCTTTTAAAAACATCTTCTCAGCTTTAAACAGGAAGAAACATCACAGACAGAATAACTGCCACACACATGAAGAGCAAGGATATAGTTTGATTGCCTCACTTGTTGTATTATAAATTATTTAATGTGACAATATGAAGCTGTTGGATAAGGGATTGTTGTTTTGACCAGAGTGTAATTGAAATAAATAAGATTTTGGAATGCAGAAATAAAGTAAATCATCAATTCTAGCACACCGGGGGGAGGGGGGCACCTAAATTATATAATCTGGTATCTGAATGATTGGTATTGGGGGGGGGGGAAATAAAAAAATTCCTTCCAGTAGCACCTTAAAGACCAACTAAGTTAGTTCTTGGTATGAGCTTTCGTGTGCATGCACACTTCTTCAGATACACTGAAACAGAAGTCACCAGACCCTTCTATATACTTATAGAATACTATATACTATATATAGAATTCTATATACTTATAGAAGGGTCTGGTGACTTCTGTTTCAGTGTATCTGAAGAAGTGTGCATGCACACGAAAGCTCATACCAAGAACTAACTTAGTTGGTCTTTAAGGTGCTACACTTCTTCAGATACACTGAAACAGAAGTCACCAGACCCTTCTATAAGTATATAGAATTCTATATATAGTATATAGTATTCTATAAGTATATAGAAGGGTCTGGTGACTTCTGTTTCAGTGTATCTGAAGAAGTGTGCATGCACACGAAAGCTCATACCAAGAACTAACTTAGTTGGTCTTTAAGGTGCTACACTTCTTCAGATACACTGAAACAGAAGTCACCAGACCCTTCTATAAGTATATAGAATTCTATATATAGTATATAGTATTCTATAAGTATATAGAAGGGTCTGGTGACTTCTGTTTCAGTGTATCTGAAGAAGTGTGCATGCACACGAAAGCTCATACCAAGAACTAACTTAGTTGGTCTTTAAGGTGCTACTGGAAGGAATTTTTTTATTTTGTTTTGACTATGGCAGACCAACACGGCTACCTATCTGTAACTGGTATTGGAAAGTGTATTATAATTTGGCATTGTTATAATGAGGCTATTATTGGATTGTAATTGAAAACCAATAAAAACTATAATTAAATAATACAACAATAAACTGTGTTTTAATCAACGTTTCAATGTTTCAAAAAGAAATGGGTTGTGAGCCACCCGGAAAACTTTTGTTGTGAAGTGTGGCTCTACAAATAAAGCAAGCCCAGCGAAGGGGAAGCAGGGTCTACATACCTCATGGCTCGCAGGGCCAAGCGGTAGGCCAGCTCGGGGTCATATGGCAGCATGGCCGTGAAGAGGTAGCGAGCAAAGGTGTGCATGGGAACAGTTTCGCGGAAGACGACCTCCCCAAATCCACTGAAGGGTCCCCCTGAGAGGAACAGGCAAGCGGGCGATTAACAGATTGATTAGCCAGCTCAAAGCACTTTGCCCAAGAAGAGAGGAGAACAAGGGCAAGTAACCATTCCAAAGCAGACAGCTAGCCACCTGGGGCTGGTTTGCACCAGCTGGTATCACTGGCCCTTCTCTGTATCCCACCAGGCCGCCAGCGCAGAGCAGTAACATCACGCAGGGCCCCAATCCCCAGGGGACTCAGCATCCCCAACACAACCAACCCTTCTCTCTGCCAGCGACTCAACATCTGAGCCTGCATCCAAATGTCAGCATGTTGCAAGTGATGGGGACAGATAGTGGCTGGCCCAAGGTCACCCAGGGAGTGTATTAGTATTATTATTATTATTATTATTATTATTATTATTATTATTATTACTACTACTACCCTGCCCATCTCGCTGGGTTTCCCCAGCCACTCTGGGTGGCTCCTGGCAGAATATTAAAAACACAATAAAACATCAAACATTAAAAGCTTCCTTAAGCAGGGCTGCCTTCAGATTGTCTTCTAGAAGTCAGATAGTTGTTTATTTCCTTGACATCTGATGGGAGGGCGTTCCACAGGGCAGGCGACACTATCAAGAAGGCCCTCTGCCTGGTTCCTGGTAACCTCACTTCTCGCAGTGAGGGAACCGCCAGAAGACCATTTTGTGCTTGGAAATGTATTGGGAGCCAACGTAGGTCTTTCAGGACTGGTGTTATATAGTCTCGGTGGCCACTCCCAGTCACAAGTGTAGCTGATGCATTCTGGCTTAGTTGTGGTTTCCGGGTCACCTTCAAAGGTAGCCCCCCGTAGAGTGCATTGCAGTAGTCCAAGCAGGAGATAACTAGAGCATGCACCACTCTGGTGAGACCGTCTCCGGGCAGGTAGGGTCTCAGCCTGCATACCAGATGGAGCTGATAAACAGCTGCCCTGGACACAGAATTGACCTGCGCCTCCGTGGACAGCTGTGAGTCCAAAATGACTCCCAGGCTGTGCACCTGGTCCTTCAGGGGCACAGTTACCCCATTCAGGACCAGGGAGTCCTCCACACCTGAGTGGGGCTTTCATACCCGATCTTCCAGGTCCTAGTTCAACACGTCACATTGCCCACTGCACCACACGGGCTCTCTCTTAAGCACCCGGTGCTGAAGGAGCTCAAGAGACGCTCAAGATCCCTTCACCCCATCCACTTCTCCCTTGCTGCCACCCTGGGAGACCCTCGCTACCTCCTCCGCTCCCTTCAGAGGCATGGTGGGGGAGTGTCAGGTCTACAGGACCCATGGAACCCCCAGCCCAGCCCATCACCCCCTTACCATCCAGGAGCAGGGCCACCTGCTTGCGGAGCACAGGAACCAGCCGCTCATCCAGCTCCATCTCGTCCAGGAGTCCAATCAGCTGCTCCTCACTCCGCACCACTTTGTCCTGGGCGTAGAGCCCCTCCGGCATGGACCTCTGTTGCCCGAGCCCCAGGAGCGCCACCTCCAGGGCCAGCATGAAGTACGACTCACCAGGACTTGAGGGCACTGGAATGTGCTGGTAGAGTGCCTTCTTGGGCTCGGATGCAGAATCTGGGGAGAGGTGGCACAGGTAGGACCACAGAGCAGGAACAGAGCCCCCAGCCCCCACTGCCAGCACAGCTGTGCTCACATAAGGCAGCTGCCCCACTGCTGCAGCAAGCCTGTATGTGGCCATGCCGCAACCAGGCTAGACACGGGTAAGCTCCTGCACAGGCACAACCCAACATGTGCAGAGCCCTTTCCTCATATGGCCACAGAATAATAAAAAAATAATAATAAATTTTATTGATACCCCCGCCCTTCAAAAACCGGGTTCAGGGCAGCTAACCACAAATTTAAAACAATTATAAAAGCAGCATAAAATACAGTATAAAAACATGAGTAACAATAAAAATCAAAAATCAATTAGATAATCCCCAGGGCTAGCTGGCTGAATTGGTCCTACTTGGGCCAGCGAGGAGGCCAGGGGAGAATTAGCTGTGGGGTCTCAGAGCAGGTGATCTTCATAAAAGGGGAGGGAAGAGAAGGGAAATAAAAGATCAGGCTGAATTGAAATTAAAGGCCAGGCGGAATAGCTCTGTCTTACAGGCCCGACGGAAAGAGGTTAAATCCTGAAGGGCCCTGGGACAGAGAATTCTACCAGGTCGGAGCCATCACTGAAAAGGCCCTGGCCCTGGTGGAGGATAGTCTGACTTCTAATTAAATCCCTCCCCTTTCACACCACCATGGCCCAAATCATTTGCCCAAAGTGGTCTTTTGGCTATCAGAACCTCACCTACGGTCAGTTAATCTCAGGTGGCTCTATAGACCAGGCTCCAGCGATGCTCAACTATGAAGAAGGGCATTGCAGCCCCCCCCCTCATTTCCCCCATGTGCCCACATTACCTGGGTAGAGGGCCAGCACCTCATCATCCATCCGGCAGGCCTCCAGGAAGGTGCGGCAGAGACAACCGATGGGGTCCAGGGGGTGCCCTACCCATCCCTCCAGGTTGGTGATGCTGGTTGTGCCTTTGTGCAAGAGCTCTGGGTGGCGGAAGAGAAGAGGAAGGGATACTTCAGACACCAAGCCCCAAGCCCAAGCAGCCCCACCCCAAACGTCAGTCTCCGAAAACAAGGCTGTGTGCTTAAGCAGTCGTGGAAAAGGCCGGCAGCTGCCTCCTCCAGGACCATCACTGCTCAAACTCACAAGACCGTGTGTCTCAACTGTTCTCTGCTGCTTTCAATGAACAGAAATCCACTGCGACACGTGCCAGCTCCTCACCAGCAAGTGCATTTTTGGACCAGGATTGCTCCATTGCCCACTCTGGGACCTGATCTCAGCAGCACCCTGAAAGTAGCAGAGAACCCCTGTCCTTCTCCAAACTCCAGTGTCTCTTTTGCAGTCATGCCGCGATGGTGAGGCCTGGGCTCTGCTGCCAAACTTTGCCTCCTTCCTTCCCTCCCTCCCTCCCTCCCTCCCATCCCAGTGTGCTAAGCCCCGCTTACCTTTCTTCTGCTGCTTGTAGCTCTCCAGCTGATGGCGTCGCTGCAAGCGCATGGCGTTGACCACAGCCACAGCCAGGCGCAGGGCCTCTCGGGGGTAACCGTGGGAGCGCAAGGCGTCCACTCGTGCGCAGGCCATGGGAAAGGCATCACCCAGCCAGAGCGGGTGGCCCTGGGGGTCAAAGCCCAGCTTGTCGCTTCCACTCTTCAAGGAGACACCGTAGCAGTCACTGCTCAGGATCTTCTGCAGGTGACAATCGCCCCAGCGAAGCTCTGCAGCCTTGATAGCGCGGCCAAAGACGGTCTGCCGAACACCAGCTGCCAAGGAGGAAACAGGCCAGAGCAGGGCAGGTGAAAATTATGGAAGAGTTTGGGCCCAGAAAAGCACCAGGCTCCTCCTCCGACAGGAACACTGGTTTTAATCTAACTAGAACGCTTTTCTAAAACGTAACTTCAATCAATAACAATTTACATTTCAAATTAAAATAGAAACTTATTCTCTGTGCTAAATTTTGTTTGCTTTCGTCATCACAGAAATGTGGGCTGCACAAATCTGGAGTGGGGATATATTTGAGGACAGGGCAGGTGCTCCAAAAGGAGCACCTGGACAATGGGGTCAGGAGCTCTATGGATGTGCACAGATAAATTATTATTATTATTATTATTATTATTATTATTATTATTATTATTATGTTTGTACCCTGCCTATCTGGCTGGGTTTCCCCAGCCACTTTGGGTGGCTTCCAACAAAGATTAAAAATACATTAAAATGTCACACATTAAAAACTTCCCTAAATAAAAAGGATACAATCCTCCTTATTTTTCTCTCTTTTGTCAGCAAGAGCTGCATACCAAATTCTCATAAACTTGCTTGTCATTGCATATCTCAGTAAGATCTTAAAGGTGATATGGCACTTCAGGTATGTTACCTCTATAAATTAGAGCTGCCATATGTCCAGATCTTCCTGGACACATCCGGGAATTGGACTGTCAAAATGGTGTCCTGACAGATTTTTGACGAATCGACAAAATGTCTGGGGAAACCCAGACGTATGGCAACTAGGGTGATTTTTTTAAGAAAAAAGCTGGGTTTTTTTTTTAAAAAAAAGGTCTACAATTTTGTCCAGATTTTCACTTTTGGGACTATGGCAACTGTACCATAGATCACTGCAATAAATCCTATATTGTTGGTCACAGGAGATAGACTGCATGAGTGTTAGATGCAGAGTCCTGGGTGCAATAACGTTCTCCCCAAACACTCCCCCAGCATACTGCCTGTGACAATGACTTTATTGACCACTAGCCATGATCGCCAAGAGATTGTAGGGGAAGGCAATCAAGCCCAGGACCAGGAACTGTGACCTTCCCCCCCCCCTCCCCAGCCCCTGACGTTCTGGCGTGGGCTTCCCTACCTGCACTGCGGTTTGGGTTCGGCGGCAAAGTGCTGTTGGCTCCGCTGCTGTCGCAGGAGTAGTTTCCCTCCTCCAGGGGACAGATGTCCAGCTTGTTCCACTTCTTCAGAAGCTGCAGCCACAGAGTCCGCTCCTCCAGCTTGCAGTGAGGGCTCAGGACGACACAAACCCACAAGGCGCCTGGGGCACAAGGAGAAAGGGGGCAGGGAGAACAGCCAGGTTAACTTCCGTCTGTTTTCTAAAGCTGGGTTAAATGTTTTCCCTTCTGAAGTGCTATGGGGAAGATTGGCTGGTGTCCCATATCAAGATAGGCTGTGCCTATGTTCCCAGGGTGTTGAATGTATGGAACACATTTTATTGCATTGCAGTCTGTATAAACAGGGCTAGGCAACATCTAATCAATCCAATACTAATAGAACAACCTGGAATGTCCAGGTTCTCCTTGAGGATAAGTTTGATACTATTACACTGTCTGTAGCAAAATTCCTCTCGGAGGCAGTAAAAATGAGAAATCGGTATGTACAGGCTAAAGCTCCTCTGTTGGCTAGGGAGGCTGATTTTATACCTCAATAATAATATACTATTGTTGAACGGTGTATTTTGGGTCTATGAACTGCAACAAATCTGTGTGATAAGCCAGGGATCAGGCTCACTGCCTTGGGGCCACAGGGTGCAGCAATTGCGCTGGGGTCCACACATATTGCTGCCTTGAGCTCCAGTATGAAAGACAGACGGCAACAAACAACAAAATATCAGAGTATCTAGCAAACAGGTTGCAGCAGAATGGGGAGGATTCACCAAAGCAGGGATACAGAAGAAGGCCAGGCAGTTTAAAGGCAAATATAGGGGCACCTCTAAGGGCAGAATTCTGCTCAAGGAGTATTGGCCAGCACACCCCAAGAAACTGCCTTCTCTTCCTCCCAAATCCAACACAGTCATCAGAAGGCAGGCTTGGGGTATTAATGACACGGCTACAGACTGTGTAGTTCCTTTTAAATCTCTCCATATAATGTTGCACTCTGCCATGGGTCAGTCTTTAAACAGCTGAGAAGTCAGCTGTTAATCATCTTGTGAAGGACCTCTGGCACCATCTTTGCTTAAGTTCTGCCTGCAGGCTAAAAAACCCGCTTCAGATTTTCTTTTCTGCCCAAAACATGGAACTGACGGAAAGGAGAGAGTGAGGGGAGCAATTTCAACTGAGAGTTCAGCCAATCGTGGAATCAGTGGATGTTATCTTTTTTAAAAAATATTGCTTCTTTAACGCATTTCAACACTGCAAACTGCTCACATCATTTTGGCATGGGATGAGCTTTAAAAAACCCCCAAATGAGGCAAACCAAGTCCCACCTCCAACACCTGGGATTTCAGTGGGCTCTGCCCGTATTTCCAAACTTCTCTTTGCAATCCTAAGGACTAGAAACTTCATTTTTAAAAAGAAAAAGGCAAGGAGAGAAAGCTGAATAGTTCCACTGACATGAAGCACACAGCTCCTGGCCATAGACTCTCCTGGGCAGGCCCACCCCTCGCGTAAGATGAACTCACCTAGTTCATCCCAGAGTTGCCGGCACTTGTCGGTCATGCCAGCACCTTGCTGCCGCCAAAGGGCCAGGCGTGGATCCTGCAGGAACTGCTCGGTCATGAGGATGAGCATTCGTGCCCCATTGGAGTCTCGCATTCGCAGCATTTCCCGCACCTGGGAAAGGAGAGAGGTCACAACTGGAAAGGAGAAGGCCAAGGGAACCAGAAAGAAACTGCATCTTCTCTCCCAAAGATGTAAAGCCATGTGCAGACAACTGTCACAAACCTCTCCACCTACTGACTGAGCCCAGCTACCCTGAGCCCCCTGCCCTCCTCCTCTGGGCTGTGTTGACACCTCAGCACTCAAGAGTCCTGCATGTCAAAACGGCCAGTTGACTTTGCCCAGTTATCAGTTACCCTGTTTCCCCGAAAATAAGACAGTGTCTTATCTTAATTTTTGCTCCCAAAGATGCGCTAGGTCTTATTTTTAGGGGATGTCTTATTTTTCCATGAAGTAGAATACGGTACACATTTATTGTCTAATTGTGAGTCAGCCAGAGCAGGCAGCAGGCGGCAGCTTGTCCTGGCTGTGGCACTGGCTCTCTGATTTAAAGAGACCTCGCACCGCCTGAACAGCTCCGGCTGCGCTGCGGCCAATCAGTGAGCTGCGCGGCGGCGCCTGCCGCTACGGTCCAGAGGAGTCAGGCGCCTTATGGTAGCTTCGGGGGCCTTATATTCTGGGGAGGCCTTATGTTCGGGAGAAGCCGTATTATCGGGGAGGTCTTATTTTCGGGGGATGCCTTATATTACAGCGAGAGGCAAAACTGGAAGGAGGTCTTATTTTCGGGGAATGTCTTACTTTCGGGGAAAGATGGTATCAGCATCTTCTCCATGCTGCTGACATCTTTCTATATCGCCAAATGTCAGCAACCCAACACTTTTAAAAAGCTTTGTCTTAGCAGGAACCAGAGGTCAGGGGGGGGGGTGCTTCCCGAGAAACCTGGTCTCTTTAGGAACAGGTTGAAGGAACATTATAACTCTTATGCCCAAGCAATGGCAACTTTCCATGCCACACACTGTATCCCCCCCCCCAGGCAAAAAGACAGCCCTAAAGAACAAAGTGAATGGGCAGAGTCCACCGACCAGGCAGGGGATGACCAGAGAGATGATGTGGCTCGAATCGTGCCCACAATGATGAGTAAGAGGAGGAAGCAGGGCTGGGTCCACAAATAAGAGGCTTTTACCTTGTTGAACATGGACTGGAGCTGCTTGCTTGCCCCGTAGTAGCCGCCATTTGAGAGTAGCTGCTTCACCTGCTCTTGGATCTGCTCCTCATCCAGGTGCCAGCAGTTTGCATCCTCAATGCCAGCACCAGCTGTGGGGTCAGGGGCACCTGGCAAGAGACGGCCAAAGCTTCCGTTGTTACACACACCCAAGACCTGACCCAGCAGCGTTACCCACGACTGTGTGTAACAATAAATGAATCCAGTTTAATGAAAGTGAGTCGAGTTCAACCTCCTGTGCAGTAAAGTGAAATGGGGCAAACGGCGGCTGAACAAGGTGCCTTTGGGGAGTTGGGAGAGGGGAGAGTATGACCATCGTTCTTCTGAACTTCAAAAGTAAAAGAGGACGTTTGCATATATAGACCCTGATCCCCTCAACATAAAAGGTTTGTGAATATACATGTATAAAAGTTCATGCACAAGAGTGAAACGGAAATGGGTCAACACGCCTGTGCAGCTGAATTATGAGAGTTGCAGTGTCCTGGCATTGGAGCTGAGCTTGGAAGCAGAGCTGGAATGATAAGAGATAAGACAACAGGCCCATCAGAGGAGCTACTTGTGCATCTTCGCAAGGAATAGAAATACAAAGCTTATCTGATGCTCACGGAATGTGAGTATCACCCATGCGGAACTAGCCTTATTCATATGTCATTAGATAATTGTTGCACCATTTGCAGCAGTGTAGCACTGTGGCGCTGTGGTCTCAAGCACAGAGCCTAGGGCTTGCCAGTCAGAAGGCCAGCGGTTCGAATCCCTGCGACATGGTGAGCTCCCGTTGTTCAGTCCCTGCTCCTGCCAACCTAGCAGTTCGAAAGCACGTCAAAGTGCAAGTAGATAAATAGTACCACTCCGGTAGTAAGGCAAATGGCGTTTCCGTACACTGCTCTGGTTCGCCAGAAGCAGCTAAGTCATGTTGGCCACATGACCCAGAAGCTGACTGCAGACAAACACCAGCTCCCTTGGCCAATAAATTGAAATGAGCGCCACAACCCCAGAGTCGTCCGCGACTGGACTTAACTGTCAGGGGTCCCTTTACCTAGCACTGCTAGTCTACAATACAGATTCTCTCTACACCCTCTCTTTTCTGTGTAAGAGGTGTTGTCCCCTTGTAACAGTGGCGGTCATGGTGAATCAGATTTTTGGCCTTCACTCGGCAGTCAAGGAGAATTTAGGCAGTTCCTTTTCAGCAGCTGACATGGAAGAGCCCCAACACCCAACCACCCACTCCATGCCCAAAAGGAGGAAACGGGCAAGCAAGGGATGTTGCCATGCATCCCTTGTCCAGACCTTGCCACATCTGCAGCTGTCCTGTGCCCTCCCTGCTGCTTCCTCTGCCTCCCCTGGGGACCCAAACAGAGTTTCATACCATGAACTCGGTTGATCTCGGAGCCAAGCAGCAGAATCTCATCAGCAAGCCTCTGCGCGGTCGGCAGCACCTCCGTGTGGTGCGCACTGATCAGGTACTGCACAAATTTCTGCAGCTGGTCCCGGTTCATTTGGGACAGCGTTTCAGAGATGGGCAGGCGCAGCTCCACCTGGCGGGCCTGGCGGATGCGGTGCAGGGACAAGGCCACCACGTGGGCACAGTAGAAGATGTCCCGGTTGTCGCAGGCACAGCTCACTGACGTGATCTTACAGCGGTCAAAACTGATGGAGACATGGTAACTGTGCTCAGGCTCACTGGGGCCTGGAGGCTCCGTCACAATCCCGCTAAGGTGGAAACCTGTGTGTTTAAAGAGGAGGGGAAAAAAGAAACAAACAGTCAGTGAACATACAAAGTGTCTGCCCCTGACCAAGAGGACTAAAGGACCAAAAAACGAGGACCATTCCCCCTGTCTTCCCCCAGCAGGGAAGGTAAAGGCCTCGCAGACAGCAAGCACGACCAAATTAAGCTACACAAGGGGGTTAGGGAAAACCAGCCTGATGGGGACATTTTTAGGGGACTAACATTTGGCCATGAACACAAATCCTTGCCCTGAAACCAGCTGTGTAGCGAGCAGAAATTAAGGGAAACTGACATGCTAGGAGTCCAACCACTTAACTTTCATCCTGTTCAGTTTGAGCAAGGCGCAACAGTCCTCTTAGCTTAGAACAGCATGGCCAAACTTGGCCCTCCAGATGTTTTGAGACTACAATTCCCATCATCCCTGACCACTGGTCCTGTTAGCTAGGGGTGATGGGAGTTGTAGTCCCAAAACATCTGGAGGGCCAAGTTTGGCCATGCCTGGAAAAAGGAACAGGACAAATATGAATCACAGAAATGCAGAGCTGGAAGGGACCCTGAGGGTCATCTAGTTCAACCCTTTGCAATGCAGAAATCTAAAGAGCCCAACCCACAGCACAATCCTTATTCAGAAAGTTCAGTCAGCCCCCTTCAGGGGTGACCGTAGTGCATAATTTGAAGCAGGTGGTTTTTGAAAATTATTATTCATTGAACGGACAGGCCGTCCTTCATCCAAAGATCATAAGGAGCTGCTGAAAAGCCAGAGGAAATCCCGCCCACTCAAAAATAGGTGAGCTTGGCCCAGACCTGCCTGATCTTGGCTGCACCTCCAGCTTAACCTGGAAGTGGTACCAGGCAGGTAACACACACCTGAGCGAGGTGGAGGAAGTCCTGGGAGGTGCAGCTCAGCTGCATTGACCAAGTGGGTGAGTCACACACAGATGACGAAAGCAGGCACACTGACAAAGCAGGCGAGGCCCAAGGCCACACCTGTAGACCCTGGTGCATCACAAGGAGGACACCTTGCCGGTAGTGCCAGCTAGGCCATACGGACCAGTAGGGTGACTCACTCTAACTGGCCCCACACCCTGCAGCTTGTCCTCAGCCCTCTGGCACGGGGAAGCTACTGGCTACACAGACAGCAGCCAGGCACAACCCTGTCCTCAACCACAGAGAGAGAGAGAGAAAGCAGACCTAGAGCACTACAAATTCACCTGGACTTCCACCCTGGCACAGCCCAGGCACAATATAATAGGCAAAGTAGAAAAACAAACTGCGCCTGCAGGGGAAATGTTACTAAAAGCCTTAGGTATAGGGCTTCATAAGGACACTACTAGAAAGCCCACATTTCAGAGATCACAAGCCCCGTTTTGGTATTTGGCACTTTGGTACTCCCAGTCCTGTTAACAGCATGTTTGTATCACAACACCAATATGTACATCTGTGGTGCAGCAGAATAGATAACGCTCAATTTTGTAAATATCTTTGTTTTCATGTGTTGTAATTCACTCTGAGATCCCCCCCCCTTAAAATATAAAGAAGCATAGAAATGAAATGAATACTACTACTAATAATAAAAATATAAATATAAAAAATCCCCCCAAAGGCTCCTGGACATTCCATTGTGGCCACCACAACCAAGGTTTATGGTGCCATTTGGTGATAAACTTATATACAGTGGTACCTCAGGATAAGTACTTAATTTGTTCCAGAGGTCTGTACTTAACCTGAAACACCACTTTAGCTAATGGGGTCTCCTGCTGCTGCCACGCCGCCGGAGCCCGATTTCTGTTCTCATCCTGAAGCAAAGTTCTTAACCTGAAGCACTATTTCTGGGTTAGTGGAGTCTGTAACCTGAAGCGTATGTAACCTGAGATACCACTGTATATAAATTTCTAACACTGCCCCTGGCCATCAGTCATTCTGACTGGGGCTGATAGGGGCTGGGGTCTCTGGCAACAGCTGGAAGACACCCCTTTGGCTACCCCTATTCTAGAAAAACAGGGAACAAAGTAAATACATCATAATAATTCAGTGGAATCATTTCCTTGAAACTCCAAATGCTATGTAACCTGTAGGCCCATCTTCAGCCCTATATTCAAGAAACATGTCATGATGACTTCAGAGCTATAAGCTCAAATTCAGGGCAAATAATAAAAGGGAACGAAATTAAAATAGCTAGCCCCCAGGAAATTAATAAACTGGACAATGCAGAACTTCCAAACAACAGAACTTCTGTCAAAGCTCTTTGAACATCAGCTCTAAAACATTAAAGGTAAAGGTACCCCTGACCATTAGGTCCAGTCGCGAGCAACTCTGGGGTTGCGTGCTCATCTCGCTCTATGGGCCGAGGGAGCCATCGGTTGTCCTCAGGCAGCTTCTGGGTCATGTGGCCAGCATGACTAAGCCGCTTCTGGTGAACCAGAGCAACGCACGGAAATGCCGTTTACCTTCCCATCGCAATGGTACCTATTTATCTACTTGCACTTTGACGTGCTTTCGAACTGCAAGGTTGGCAGGAGCAGGGACCAAGCAACGGGAGCTCACCCCGTCACGGGGATTCGAACCGCCGAGCTTCCAATTGGCAAGCCCAAGAGGCTCAGTGGTTTAGACCACAGTGCCACCCACGTCCCTTCTAAAACATTAGAATAGCTAAATAAGAGAAGAAGTACATTTAAGTGGTATTTTCAAACAACTTTCTCACACACAGGGCTCATCTATACTTCCCCTTGTTCAGCTGCTTTCCCCCAGGGAAAACCTGCTCTTTACTACTGAATTGGAGCAAACATCAATTGGATTTTCCGCGGATTGACGTATGCTCCAATTCAGCGGCAAAGAGCAGGTTTTCGAGCAGAAAGCAGCGGGGCAAATGGAAAACCTCTGAGAGCCATGCCTTGTAGCCACGGGACAAGTGGCAGTGTAGACAAGCCTTAAGGTTGCAATCCTAAATACTGGGAATTAAGCCCCATTGAACTTAGCGGTATTTACTTCTGAAGAAGTCTCCATAGGTTTGTGCTACCACTTGCTCCTGAAAAACGATATGCATTGAGAATCTTGTATTAAATATAGCCACAAAAAATCTTTATCTGTTCTGTACATCAGAGTGTTGCCCCATCATTGGCATAAACATCTACAGTAAGATGGAAAAGGAGCAGCTTTGATTAAAAGTTGTGATAAAACAGAAACCTGTTGAAGCATCAGGAATCGGTCTTGGGACATATTTTAATCAATATTTTTTTATTAGGTAGGAGGAGTTCATTGATAAAGTCTATGAATGAAAGGAGGTGAAAAGCCATTGCTTCTAAAGAACCAGGAGGCCAAACTGGATTAATTCACTGAGCAGAGCAATGGAATGAAATCCTACAGCGGAAAGAGTTGGAGTCATACGCTGAAACTACCACAGTTTTCTGTATTATTAGCAAAGGACTCATCAGCTGCAAATAACAAATGAGGAAAGAACTGGGCAGATCCTGCTCAGTCACAAAAGGCTATGAGCCACCCATGAGATGCAGCTGTAAAGGAGACAAATGTAATTCTTCGCTGTACAAGATGGAGCACTTTCAAGCAGGAAGCATTAATGAGTTTGCACAAGCCTTTGGCAAGACGTCATCTAGAAGGCGAACCTGACCACTCTTTTCGAGGAGGAAAAAAATCCAACAGGAACAGAAGAAGTCAATCAATAATTATTTATCTCATTTTAAGGCGACAGCAACTATAAAACAATATGTTAAAATATAATTGATAAATCTAGACCAGCAATTTGGAGATGGTGCTGAAAGATGGGAAGAGGTAGAGGATTCTCCAGCATCCCATATTTAACTTCACTTTTGTGAGTTGCCTAGAATTATCTGCTCCAGAATCACCTGAAGACACACTGGCCTGGTTTGTGCAAGACCAGGCATCCCCAATGTCGGCCCTCCAGCTGTTGTTGGGACTACAATTCCCATCATCCCTGACGACTGGTCCTGTTAGCTAGGGATGATGGGAGTTGTAGTCCCAAAACAGCTGGAGGGCCAACTTTGGGGATGCCTGCATAAGACTGACCGTGAACGAGCAGCACGTGATCCAAACCAGTACGTCAAGGATATGGTTATTGCTCGATGTTTATTTGGGGGGGGAACTGACAAGGGGTCCATGTTCAGACGAGACCACAAGCCAGCCTCAGAGTTGTTTTTAATCTGTGGCTAAGCAGGAGCAGGGGTGAAATGCCACGGGAATAGCCCGCTCACAATAAACCACAGCTTTAAGCTACTGTTTAATGCGACAAAGTGAACTACTGCGCCTTGCTGCATGCATTTAACTGATGGTGCCATTAATGGAAGACCCTGGCTTGGAGCTATGGGGTGAGCTTAAGGACTTCTTGCTTCATCCCAGCCCTAGGACTCTATCATAAAGGTAAAGGACCCCTGGACAGTTAAGTCCAGTCAAAGGTGACTATGGGGTTGCGGCACTCATCTCACTTTCAGGCCAAGGGAGCTGGCGTTTGTCCACAGACAGCTTTCTGGGTCATGTGGCCAACATGACTAAACCGCTTCTGGCACAATGGAACACTACTACTACTACTACTACTACTACAGCTTATTTAGCTACCTGGAGTATGGTGATTGCAAGATGACAGTGGTAAAAAACATGCCACTGCTCATCATATTTTGTTTAAGCATTTTTCTATTTTTGCTGTATCAGGAGAACTACTAAAGTGAACCATTAAACTCCAGCCCACCTGAAGCTAGCAACCTTTTGACTTGCACAGATTTCACATCCGTTATACTATAAGCGGTAACTGAAGCCTTGCAGGGTAGGTTATCCTTTCTGCTTCTGTATGACTCAACTCCAAAGTCTAATCTGAAGTGGTAACTTTTCTGGTTTTGATTGGAGGCTTTAAAACATGCTAGTGGCAAGGCAAATCTCATCTTAGGTCTACCAGTGCAGAAGAAAAAGGTGACAAGGTGGACTGTACCACTTCAGACACGGATGGGGATGTCATCTTGAAGGACCCCCCAATTCTTATTATTCTTAACTCTCTTGGCAAGTCTTTACACCTGATTTGGTGTCTGTTTGCCGAGAATTCTCTTTATTGTGTTAGGTTTTTTTGCTTTCTTTCTTTTTTTTAACTAGCAGAGAGTTTATAACGCACAGGAGCATTTGGAAGCAGGATTCCAGTCACCTGCACCAGAGCAGTACAGCCCGTGATCCCTTTTCGCTATGCTGCAAGCACAGCTCCAACTCCAAAGCCTCATTTTCATTAAAAGGCCAAGCTCTGCTCTCATACAGCTCAACAACTTGCTTGAATAGCAATACCTGCTGCATGCATAACAAAACAGCTGTAACTCCAAAGGACAGAAAGGACTTTTGTATTCAAATAATGTGTGGGGGTAGTATCCAAATTAATCAGCATGCTCTCAGCACATTTGCTCTCTTTTATATCTAAGTTTATTTAGGGAGATATTCGTCATACTCCCAGCAGACTGCTTGGACCCAAGTTACAAAAAAAAATAAAAATGAAATAGTTAAAACATCAAATAAAACAATCCAGACTAAAACAAATTCACGCTTCAGGGGAAATATTTCAGATCCTTCTCTAAGTGACATTTTGCTTACCCCATATTTATTTACCTACTTAATTTATATAGCTGCCCCGTAGCAGAACTCTAGGAAGCCTGTGTGGTCTAGTGGTTAGAGTGTCAGACTATTAACTGAGAGATCAGGGTTCGAATCCCCACTCAGTCATGAAACTCACTGGGTGACCTTGGGCCAGTCACAGCCTCCTAACCTACCTCACAGGGTAGGGGGTGAGAAGTGGGGGGGGGTGAACCATACACTCCTTGCAGAAAAAGATAAATGCAATAAATAAGCTCATCTGCTTATTTGCTTAAGAAAGCTGGAGGAGCCAGTCAGATGGAGTTGTCAACCTGGCATCCAGAGATCTCCATGCGGTTGCAACTGACAAAATGCACCTGGCGCCTGGCTAATTTCTAACACTAGCTCAGGGATGGTGCGAGTTTTACTCCAGCAACATCTAGAGGGCACCTCAATGGGCATCCATGTGCTGCAACTACTCGAGAGGCAAACTCATATTTGAGGCAGAATTATTCAAACGTGCGTACACACCACACAGCGACTCTCCACTGAGCATGCAGACTGCCTCCATTTATAAGCACTGTCTTTGAGGCAACATTTGAGCAAAGATAGGCACTGTTCATGCTATCAAATAGGGGACACGGGTGGCGCTGTGGGTAAAACCTCAGCGCCTAGGACTTGCCGATCGCATGGTCGGCGGTTCGAATCCCCGTGGCGGGGTGAGCTCCCGTCGTTCGGTCCCAGCTCCTGCCCACCTAGCAGTTCGAAAGCACCCTTAAGTGCAAGTAGATAAATAGGTACCGCTTTATAGCGGGAAGGTAAACGGCGTTTCCGTGTGCTGCTCTGGTGCTGGTTCGCCGGAGCAGCTTTGTCACGCTGGCCACGTGACCCGGAAGTGTCTGCGGACAGCGCTGGCTCCCGGCCTCTAGAGTGAGATGAGCGCACAACCCCAGAGTCTGTCAAGACTGGCCCGTACGGGCAGGGGTACCTTTACCTTTATGCTATCAAATGAAGCAAGCATGCGTGCTCATTTGCAATGAATAGTGAGCACACATAGCTGAGCTGACCAAAGAACAGGGAGGTGGCTTCAAGTCCCCTCACCCCCATTTTATAAAAATGGGCAGTTAAAGAGGGCAGGCAGCTAGAAACTGTATCAAGGGGTCAGGATCAGTTACCAGCAGGTAGCAACACTTGCTACTCAGACATATACACTTCTGAACATGAAGGTTTTATTAAGTTATCCAGCTCACAGCTATCGCAAGAATAATTCTCAAGTAGAAATCTCTTTCCTTAAAGTGATCACTGGCACAATTCCATAGCTTACTCACTGAACTCTCGTTATGCAAAGAAAAACTTGTCTACCATGTCTATCAGCCAGTTTCACTGGACAAGCCCTGAGTTCCAATATTAGGACAATGAGACGCATTTTACTCTATGCTATGCAGGATTTTGACAGAAATACCTTTCCCATTAGTCTTTTATTCTAAATGAAAAGCCCCAAACACTTCAACCTGTTCCAGTAATAGGCTTTACCCCTATTTAATTGCTCTTTTCCCACTACCCTTTTAGTTCTAGAAAAGAAATTGAAAAGAGGCAACCAGAACATTTTGGCTAGGTGCTGCCCTCCAGATCTTGATGAAACACAGATGCTAGCACCATTCAGTATTAGCCATGCTGTCTGGGGCCAATGGCATTTGGGAGTTCAAAACATTGGGAGGGCATTTAGTTATTTACCCCAGATTTACACAGCATTTTAAACAGTGTTAGAAACCGAGATATGAAAGCTAGGAGCTGAATGACACCTTAAACCTAGGTTATTGGCGCAACAACGGAATGTCTAAGCACACTTTTAAATAACAAGAATACAAAGCTGAAAATGAATAAACTGCAGCTAAAATATTACGTTCATTTTACACATGCAAAAAATAAAGCCATGCTTCCTCTGCCCACCCCCCTAATATTCTTAAGAGGGTCTCTTCTCCAGTCTTCAGAGAGTGGCTGGAAGTGGGGAGGCAGAAAAAGGTCCCCCTTACCTTCCACTCTGCAGTTTTAATCTGAAATCTCAGGCCCACCACTGCGCCTGGACCTCAGAAACGGCTTGCGCCTATGAAATTTATTGTCACAAAACGCGCCTAGAACAATGGGAGTTTTGAACGCTGGTTTTAAAATATTGAATTTTGACCACCACCCTCATGTTATCTCCCCACTCCCATCCCATGTGCAAGTACCCTCCCAAGAGAAATACTGATTACTCTGAGCAGATTGTGCTCCATTAGGACTAAATCCAGCTTGAAAAACTAAGCATATTTACAGCCTGCATGATTAAGAACATAAAATGAGTCCGCCTGATCAGGCCAATGGCCCATCTAATCTAGCATTCTGTTCTCACAGTGGCCAACCAAAGGCCTGTGGGAAGCCTGCAAACTGGACATGAGCTCAACACGTTATTTTGGAACTGTAAATGTGTGAAGAATCTTGAGATAAAAGAAAGACTTTAACAAAATGTTATGTTTGGTCTGTATCCAGTACATAAGTTCCAGATTTGTTGTCTTTCGGGGGGAAATGTGATTTTTATGGGAAAGACGGCACTAAGTCATTTTTATTAAACAAGATCCAGCTGTTTAAGTTACTTCATCTTTCTTTTCAGAGAACTGAGAGCACTTTACCTACTGCTTGGTCAAAACAACACCGAATAGGAGGGGAAAATCAGGGTTGGGGATTCTAGACTCCCTTCAGGGTTGGCCTCCAGACGGTTCTAGACTCCCTTCAGTGCCAACGAGCAGTGCAGATCATTCAACATATAGAGAACCACTCCTGCTTTAGATGTAACTTTAGGACTTAATATGTGACCCAGAGCTAAGATTCCAGAACTTGTTTCCAGTGGCATGGCTTTACTTTAAAAAACAGTAGGTGCAGAATGCCATTCCTTTATTGAGCCAGCACTATACACTACGCAGATCCAATATTAAGAATGGCTTTCATACCAGAAGGGCATGAGTTCCAGACAGTCTTGCTTCTGTTTTAACTCTGTCCGATAAATGTTGCAACAAGCAGTTCACACTTTTACTTTTATATAAAGCAACGGCTTAGATCCAAACTAAGTTAGCTGAACTTGGGTCCCAAGTTCGTAAACTGAGTTTTGCAAATCAGCCAAACTAAGTCCGCCCATGGTATTCACAGAGCAGATTTCAAGTATTCCAAGCGCACATACTGTCTCGATGTATTTACAGCCTTTCCTGCAAGGCAGGCCAGGATCATGCCTATGTTGTGGGTGCCGAGCCCCAGGGAATGGTGGCTAGTTTATGGCTGAGGTGGAAGTTGAACTGGGATTTCCTGGCACACAGCTCCCACTCATCAGTCCTACTTTTGGCTTAGCATTGTTAGCAAGTCTGTAACATTTGCAGCAGTCATATGGGGCAGCTCTGAGGACTTGATGACATGGCAGCCTGCTTAGCTCAGGCAGCTTCCAAGATCCCTTGAACAGGCTAGGGGGAGTTGCAGGCAGGAAACCCAATACCATGTTGGTCTTTTTGTTACCAAAAGACTCAGTGCTAGGCTAAGGGCAGGAAGAGGGGAAAGGAATGTAAATCTAGTATTGGTGGCCAGAAATCTGAAAGTGGAAGCCTGTCTCCTGAGCACTGTTACATAGCAGAATGACCCTGTGGGTGGTGATGAGCTTCACATCTCTTGTACAGAAATGTTAAAATAATTTTCAGTCTTTATTGGGCATGGTGGTTTGTTTGTTTTTTAAAATCACACATGTACAGTGGTACCCCAGGTTACATACGCTTCAGGTTACAGACTCCGCTAACCCAGAAATAGTACCTCGGGTTAAGAACTTTGCTTCAGGATGAGAACGGAAATCGTGCGGCGGCAGCAGGAGGCCCCATTAGCTAAAGTGGTGCTTCAGGTTAAGAACAGTTTCAGGTTAAGAACAGACCTCTGGAACGAATTAAGTACTTAACCCGAGGCACCACTGTACTAGAAAGGGGGAGGGAGGAAGAGAACCTGTTACATCTGACCCCTTGACCTCCAGTCTTGCATTTCAAGGTCGCATCACTGGGATACTAAATTATGCCAAAATCTCGAGTTCTAGTCACTACAGAATATTTAATGTTCTGTTTGCTTTTATATGACCAGCAGTCAGCAGATTATTATCAGGCAGGTGGTAGGAGTACCGCAACTGCAGACTGAAGATGGGCAAGAAAGGACCAGAAGAGCTAGAACCAACACAGAACACAGCTGCTGCCAACAAGTCTTACGACAAAAACAGACCAAGTCCTAATGTTAGTTCTATATTCTCAGCATGTTTTGGGTGTAACATTCACGAGGTTCATTCACTGTAAAACATGCTATTTCTCTAAGCATTCAGATGAACATAGAATATGAATTCTCAAATGCTAGCATGCCACTCACAACATATGGTGCAAGCTCAAGTAGACAGGAAAGTGTTGTGGTCCTCTAAATACCCTTCTAATAAACTAAGGGCTACTGAAACGCAGTTGGAGCAAGAGGTTGTCAAGAATATTACATGGACTGGAGGATATTCAGCACCAACCACATGCCACAGTCTCTGCCTTAAAGACACAGCCACAGATTATCAAAATACTTCATGGCTTACACACACACACACACACACACACACACACACACAAAGCATTCCATGCAATTAAATCAATGAGAAAACCTAGAACAGGACTTTCAACGTGGTATTTCCAATTCATTGCACCTCATGAGGCTGCAATCCTAGGTCCACCTAACCAGGGAATTGGTTGACACCCGTCTGTCGCAAAAGACAATGGAGTGTGCCTCCAGGGGTGAAGTCAAACTGCTGCATTAGCAGCACTGAAGCAACCTCTCTGGGGCACAAGCCTAGGCAGTGTGTATGGAGATGACAAGACCCCTCTCTCGGCTACGCTGATGTGGTCCAAAGGAAAGCAGAACAATACGTTTGGCACCAGCTTGGCTGCAAGAGTTGCTGGAAGGAGGTGTACAAGGCGCCATCCAACCATCTAAGGGACTCCACTCCGGATTTGTGTAGGGCTTTAGTCCTTAGCCTTTTCTTCTCCCAAACATGTCCCACAAGGCAGCAGAGGTTTAGGATCAGTTTTCCTTCTCCTAGATGGGCTCCCTTCCGAGGTTGACAAGCCCCATCTGCCCCTCACTTCCCTCTACAGCAACCGCCTTCTTGACTACTGGACCCAACCATTAGTCTCGTCCACTCAATCCACTGAGCCTGTCTTCACACGCAGGGGAAGTCCCCAACTCACTGACGGTTTGAGACCCATCGGCTACCCTCACCTGGTTTAGCCAGCCAGTCAAAGTCATTCGCAGGATGTGGCCGCTGTCGCACACTAACAGCTTCTAGGAACCACAGGTGAGAGCTGAGTGCAGGGACCAAGGGTGGACAAACTACCCAGAAAGAGCATGACGTGTGGTTCCCCCCCCCCAGAGGTAGTACTCCTCCCCATACATCCCACTTATCCCAGGGAGTAAGACCAGCTGAATTCAATAAGACGTACTGGTACTTCTGAACGGACATATATAGGATTGAACTACAAGTCATAAATTCAACTATGTGACATTTGAGAAGGTAATGTTATTGTTTGTTGTTGTTTTTAGATGTAAAGTAATAAGTGCTGGGATACTAAAGCAGAGCTCAAATAAAACAGCTGTTAAGAAATTGCCCAATGCACTTCTGTTAACGAAGCAGCAGGAAGAGTCAGCAGCGTGTGTGTTCTATCGTGGGCTGACACAAGGAAGAGATAGGAAGCAGCCAAGGCTCAGGGAACACAAACATAGCAAGGATTTCATGTTTATCAATGCCGAGGGCTCCATTTTGGCCATACATATATGGGGCCAATCCCCTGCAGGATGCTGATAGAAGTCTGCAAGCGTCAGAATTCTGCATTGCAGGGGGTTGGACTAGATGACCCTTGGGTTCCTTCCAACTCAATAATTATAGGATTCTATGAGGGGTGTATATAAAAGGGACGCAGGTGGCGCTGTGGGTTAAAGCCTCAGCGCCTAGGGCTTGCCGATCGAAAGGTCGGCGGTTCGAATCCCTGCGGCGGGGTGCGCTCCCGTTGTTCGGTCCCAGCGCCTGCCAACCTAGCAGTTCGAAAGCACCTCCGGGTGCAAGTAGATAAATAGGGACCGCTTACCAGTGGGAAGGTAAACGGCGTTTCCGTGTGCGGCTCTGGCTCTGGCTCTGGCTCTGGCCAGAGCAGCGATGTCACGCTGGCCACGTGACCCGGAAGTGTCTCCGGACAGCGCTGGCCCCTGGCCTCTTAAGTAAGATGGGCGCACAACCCCAGAGTCTGTCAAGACTGGCCCGTACGGGCAGGGGTACCTTTACCTTTTACCTTTATGAGGGGTGTATACAAGAAGCAAGTGCTGGTATTAACAGAAATACATTATCAAACTGATGACTTTGTAAAGTTAAAAAGTGAAGAGATTTTCTTGAGCCAAAAGAAAGCCAGTTAGTCGGCTGAGCTAGTCACTTCCCTTCCAGCCCAGTTCACAGATAGCCTATTAATATTTCAGCAACAGTCATCAAGGATCCACCCACAACTAATCCTGTTATTAGAGACGTTTTTCTGCTCAAGATCATCAACAAGTGTCTGGTCTCATCAGGGATGCGTGTAGTTCCGCAACTTTACTGCCCAACTACAGAATCTGAGGCCACAGTTTGGCAACCTAATGAAGCCTTTTCTTTATTCAAGCAAGTCTAAGCCTCATGTTTGCGCAGAAATGATCAACAACAAAGCAAGAGGCAGAGATTGCAACTGTCAGGAGCAAATGCTATGCAGAGCTCCAGAGTCCAATTCTGCCCATAAGACGCTATACAAGTAGACAGGGCCAAGCTGGCGTTGCCTGCTGCTCAGTGCCTCATCATGATTACCCAAAACACACCCTTCATTAATTCATACAAAAAGGGCATAAAAAGAAAGGACATAGAGGAGGCAGCTTTCCACAGCAGACCTTCAATTTTAGTATTCCCCACCTTTGGTTACTTAAAGCATTCTCAGAAAGCTCCAACAGATCATTTGGACATAAATCGGGTCACTGGAATAGGGGGGAAAGTTGTATTTTTGTGGCAGATACACTCTGTTTTATTTAAACATCCCCTACCCCGGTATTGATTGCCTCAAAAACATTTCCTCTACAACCTAGATCTTGGAACAAACAACAAAGGATGTATTCCCTTCCCAGGCTGTCCTGAAATCCATCCCCCTTTCCCTCTGCATCATTCAACCCATGCCACCTAAAACTTTCTGAACCCAGAGTTTCTGAACCCATACAGACAACACAGGTATATTTAAAGCAACAGAAACAAAAAGGCACATGACTTGGGACATCAAGTAACTATAGCCTTGATCATTATCCCCTTTGTATGTTAATCCAAGAATGGCAAGAGTGTAGCAACCTGCCACATGATCTTACATGAGCAGCTGTTAACTTAGCTTGCCCCATTACCTTGGAAACCTCTATGGTAGCAGTGAGCTGCTATCTTCCTCACTCACGGTTGCGACAAATGGCAAGATTGCATACCCTTGCTTCCCCAGCCTGTCTACGTGAGAAATAAGACTGGCCACTTGGTCCAGTGCATAAAGGTAAAGGTAAAGAGACCCCTGAGCATTAGGTCCAGTCGTGACTGACTCTGGGGTTGTGGCGCTCATCTTGCCTTATAGGCTGAGGGAACCGGCGTACAGCTTCCAGGTCATGTGGCCAGCAGAGCAGCGCACAGAAACGCCGTTTACCTTCCCGCCGGAGTGGTACCTATTTATCTACTTGCACTTTGATGTGCATTCGAACTGCTAGGTTGGCAGGAGCAGGGACCGAGAAATGGGAGCTCACCCCACTGCGGGGATTCGCGGGGATTCAAACTGCTGACCTTCTGATCGGCAAGTCCTAGGCTTTGTGGTTTAACCCACAGCGCCACCCACGTCCCGTAGTCCAATGCATATTTATTCAGAAATCGAGAGTATTTCCTCCCACATACATGCATATGCTGAAGTGCCATTCCAGACCTTTCAACTGCATGCAAGCATAGTTTTATCACTGCTTTAACTTTGCCACAAGGATTTTCCTTTGCTCAATGGGACATCCCCTCCTCCCCCCCCCCATTGCTCCATCAGCACAAAGATTTCTGCTTGTGCAGCAGAAAGCTCTCCCCCTGCATGCCCCCTAAATCTATTCCAGGGGTTCCCCCAACCCTCTGGAGCAGTGTGCAAGATTCATCCAACATAAAAGCCACTTACCTACTTGCAGGACACGGTCAACAGCACCCGACTGTAACAAATTTAGGCCACGGTTAAAGGGCACACGTGAGTCTCGCTCACCCTCCGGAGGGTGATAGCCAAGGGATGAGTACATGCATATTTCTCGCTCACTCCGTGGGAAGGACCAAAAAACAATGCGCTTCTGCACAGGTTCCGGGACGCGGGAGAAACGCTCTTCTACCTGGACGAGAGGAATAAGATCACCATTAGGACTATAACTTCCTGGGACCAGGGATCTGAATGACAACTGTCTCCTGTATAAACCCACTCATCTCTTAAGATCATCCTCCAGGTGCCACCCTTGCAGCCCAACCTTTAGACCCAAGGATCAAGTCTTTTCTGTGGTGGCACCTGAGTGATGGAACTCGCTCGCCTAGATATCTGCCTGGCACCAACTCTTAGCTTTTACACTGCCCTGTGGTATAGCAGTGTTGGGCTAGGGGGGCAAGGTTCAAGTTCCCACTCAGCTGTGGAGCTCACTGGGTGACCCTGGGCCAATCACTGGGTTTTTCATGACTGACCTGGTTCCTTTTCCTGTTAAAACTTTGATGTTTTATATTCAGAGCTTTACTTTTATTGCTATTCAACTGTCAAGCCTAACACAGAAGATGAGAATCTAAATGTTTAAAACAATACATAAGTGCATCTTTCAGTCCTGGCCACCCCCAAACAAGTCTGCGAGGCCCTCTGCCTGACATCCCGGAATGCCATAAACGGATACAGTGGTACCTCCAGTTGCGGACAGGATCAGTTCCGGAGATCTGGTCGGATCCTGAGGTTTCCGCAACCTGAGGACCACTTCTGCGCATGCGTGCACGGCGAAACCCAGTAAAATACTTCCGGGTTTGCCGTGCGCGCATCCCAAAGTTTACATAACCAGAGGGTTACGTAAATGGAGGTACGACTGTATACACTTTGATCACAAGGCAAAGCTGCATTCCCCAACCCGGCCTTGATGGAGCAGGGATGGGAAAGCTGGCGCTTGACGCCCTCTCATCAGCCCTAGCCAGCAGGGCCAGTGATCAGGGATGACTGCAGCTGGAGTTCAGCAACATCTGGAGAGAAACTGCATTGGCTGTCTGGGCACAAACACCATATTTTCATGACACCAGGGTATGACTAAAAATATTTCCAAATTCCTAGACACCAATGTGGTCAAGCAGATGGATGGCCAGCTATCTGGGCTGCTACCCACCCCGCTGAACTCTATGTACTATAAGAAGGTGCCTAGTGAATTGGAATTCCTAAGTATTTGGTGGGGTTGAGGGTGGAGACGACATGAAGCCACATGATACTGGAAGCCACAGAATTGTGACAGGCCTGGGAAAGGAATGCAAATGCTTACGCAAAGATGCGATCGCCAAGCATCATCTACCGTAAACCAGAGGCATAAAGCCATTGTTGTGGCTTGTCAGTAGCCCGTAGCTCAGAAAAAGGAGAGCAGCTATGGAGAAGCCTGCTCTGGGCCAATAGCACCCATCCCTCCCAGAGAGCAGAGAGTTCCTGCTGCCACAGATAAAATGGAGGGGGGGGTGAAGCCAGGTACTACCACACACCATGCTAAGCTCCTGTCCGGTGAGAGCTGGGTCCCGTAATCATCTTGACTTCCTTTGGTCATAGCATATCTGGCTAGTTAATGCAAGTAAGTTTGGAATTCCTTCCTCTCTCCCCTCGCTCGCCCTCCATTTTGGTCACTGAGCCTCGGAGCCTCATCCCCCTTTAGACCAAGCCTGAACAACATTCACATTGATAACAACCCCCCAAAGGCAGGGAGGCCCCAGCATGTTAATGGGAAAGTCCAAGCACACCAAGAGCAGCATATGAATGGAAGAATGGCCATATCTTAACCTCCTTATTGCTCCTCCATTTCCTGAATTCAGAAATATATGCTGGGCTTGTCACCCAGCATACCCTGTGCTGGCCTTTGTGAGAGACTGTGAGCCTGTCTCTCAGAGCAAAGGATTGAAATCTCTGTATACAGTTGTGTTTTATTTTATGTAGACCAGTAGTGATATAGTGTTACACAACTTGTAACATAAATAAATACTTTGGAGAAGAACTGAACGGGTGAGGTGTTTATTCCTTCAAGGGAATTCACGAATAGAGAACGGGATTGCTGCTGCTGTGAAGATGCAGGAAGATTTTCTGGGTAAAAGGAACCCCAAAGGGTTGGAGCACAAACCGTCTAACACCCTGGGACAAAGAGCAAATGCCTTAGGTCCATGTTTTTCAACCTTTCAGTCCAGCACTCATTCTCAAAACAAAAGCACCACCACCAAACTGGGAGGGATAGCTAATGCCACTGAAGATGGAATTAGGATTCAATATTAGTTTTAACAGATTGGAGAACTGGGCCCAAACTAACAAAATGAATTTCAACAGGGCCAAATGCCAGGTTCTACACTTAGGAAGGAATGACCAGCTGTACAAATATAAAATGGGGGACACCTAGCTTAGTTGTACATGCGAAAAGGATCTAGGGGTCTTAGTAAACCACAAACTTAACATGAGTCAATAGTTCAATGCAGAAGCAAAAAAAGCTAAGGTTATTCTAGGCTGCACCAACAGAAGTATAGAATTCAAGTCAAGGGAAGTAATAGAACCACTCTATTCTGCCTTGGTCAGATCACACCTGGAATAGTGTGTCCAGTTTTGGGCCCCAAAATTAAAGAAGGATATTGATAAAACTGGAACATGTTCAGAGGAGTGTGATCGAAATGATCAGGGGTCTGGAAACCAAGCCCTGTGAGGAACAGTTAAGGGAGCTGGATATGTTTAGCCTGGAAAAGAGGAGAGAGAGGAGACATGATAGCCATCTTCAATTATCTTTAGAGCTGTTACATGGAAGATGGAGAAAGCTTGTTTTCTCCTGCTCAGAAGGTTAGGTAGGACTTGAACCAACGGTTTCTAGTTACAAGAAAGTAGATTTCTAGGTCCAATGGCAGCATCGGGAATGGGGATGTTGTTGGCACCTGCCATGGACTACACTGCAACAGGCGGCCAAATGCCAGTCTCTGGAGCCTCCTGCTCCTCCTCCTTGCTATTCTTGCCTACCGTCCCCAAGCAAATGAACAGTGATAGCTCTCTCTGGATAGCTGCGCAGACTGGGCTTAAAAGGAGAAGTTGTGTAACCAAGCAGAGGTGATAGCAAGGAGAAGGTGGCCTTTCCCAAGGAAGGGTTGCATTGAGGGCATCTTGCCCAACAACCCTCCGAAACCTGGAGCCAGCTCCAACTCATATTCCAGTCTATGGATTATTCTCCCACTTTGTCTGAATTTTCTGCCTGGGCACAGTCTCCTGGCCCTTCAGCCTCCATCTCTTGGGATCATTCTCATTCATCTGGCTTCCCTTCCTCACAAACCTCCTCCTGCCCTAGAGACAGCAGGTGACTTCAGCCCCAGCCAAACCTACTTCCCACTTCCCCACATCTGTGACATACTGTGCGCAAACATTCTGCATGGCCCATTTCATTCTCGCTTCTCGGAACGCTCAAGACACCACAGAACAGCTCAGCCAACAGGTGCCAGAAGTTTCAGCACTGCTGCAACCAGATCTCTTAAATGCATCACAACAGGCACACTAACTTCTAAATCTATACACCAATTTCCATGCAAAGGATACTCAAAATTGGCCTTCTCTTCTATTTCTGGTTCCAGACTCCCACACAGTTGCCACGACCAACTGACGCCACAAGGAAAAGACGTTTTCTTCACTTCAGCATAAATGGTGGCCACACAAAGTCTTGGTATTCAGAGAATGGCCAGCAAGGATCAGGCAGGCTCCTAAATGTCCACTCGCAGATATTTCCTCCTAGTCCAGTTTATGTAGCTTATAGGTACACAATTCCAACTCTGTCCAGAAAACAGAAACTGGTCCACATGTTGCCACTTAACTAACTTATTTCCCTTCTTGCTGATTTATGTTAATACAAGCAGCTTCCTCGCTGGCAGAAGTTTTCTCCCATATTAAGCAATGGTCTGCTTACAAATATTCTCAGGTCTCATCCAACCTTCTTTTCCCCCTTGCCCTCTCGCCCAATCTTCTCAAATTAAAGATAAAAGAATGAGCAAATCTTTCAGCCTAAAGCTTTGCCTAAATTCTACCCAATAGTTACCTCAGGTACCAGAGCATTCTCAAATCGTCTCACAAGCAGCAGCTGAATCTTTGGCACAGGAGGATGGTCGTAAGACTCCAAAATTTCACTAAACCATCCTCCTCTTGTGCCAAATTTGTAAGTAACCTTGTGATTCAATCCAAACTTGGGCAGAACTAGATTCCTTACAAACACACACACAAACACACACGGTCTTAATATGTCATTCCCTTTCGGCCCCCTTCTCCATGCAGTCCTCTTAACTACTGGAATTTCTCCCACTTAATCTGTTCTGATGCCTTCATTAAATTCATCTCCCACACACCATATTGCTATTCTCACACCACCTTTTTTGCCAAAATTTTCAGCTCTTTCAGCATCGGGCTTCTAGTTCAAAGTTCTCTTCCAGCGCTTTCCCTGTGTCTCCATGCAGGTTCTCTCTCTCTTTTTTTAGCAATAATCGCGCCTCGGATTAACCTCACTGGCTACGATACTGCCACTGCGCAAAGCTGCAGGTTCTCTTTTTAACTCCCCATTTTCTTAATTCCACCCCCATCCCCTTTCACACTGCTCTTGACACAGGAAGCAGATGCTAGGGGCATAGCTGGGGAGGGGGTGAGCGCTAGCTGGACATTTTGTCCCAGTTGAAGCTTCCAGAGGCAGACCACTGAGGCTCCCAGTGTGTGTGTGTGTGTGTGTGTGTGTACACAAATGCGCACGCGGGGGTTGCCAAACTGGGTCTTTGACCCGGGTGTAATAAAGCCTAGTTTCAGCCCTGCTTTCATCCAGTCCTCCTGGCAAAACTCATCTCACACACAGTCTCCCTAAGGACCAGAGAGTTCTAGGCAGGATTACTGCAACGCGTTATATGTAGTTCTGCCTCTGAAGAATGTTTGGAAACCAGCTGGTGCAGAATTCAGTGGCCAGGTTGCTCGCGGGGACAAGACGGTTTTAGCATATTACACTGATCCTGGCCCAACTCCACTGGCTGCCAATTAGTTTCTGGGCACAATTCAAAGGGCTGGTTGTGACCTATAAAGCTTTAAATGGCTTAGGGCTGCAATCCCTGAACGACCGCCTCTCCCCATATGAACCAACCCAGACTCCGAGATCATCGTCTGAGACCCTTCTTCACATGCCTCCTCCATGAGAGGTCCAGAGAGTAGACCTCTTCTGCAGTGGCTCCCCATTTGTGGAATGCCCTCCCCACCCCCAGGGAGGTTTGTCTGGCACCTTCATTATACATCTTTAGGTACGAGGTGAAAACACGATTGTCTTCAACCAGGCCTTTAGCTGATTTATATTCTATGGCCTTTTAAATGTGGTGTAGTTGTTTTTTGAGCGGGGAGAATTATTGTCTTGTTTTGCTTTTGTTCTAACTATTTGTCTGTGCTTTTATCTTGTATTTTTATCTTGTGATCTTCAGATGAAGGGCAGTATATCAATTTAATAAATAAATAAGCTTCTATCTCTTCTGTGCCAACTTCCCTCTAGTATCCTTCCCTCCTTCTGACTATTCTTTAATCAAACACTGGGGGAGGGAGGGAAATCCAGATGGGGGAGAGATTGTGTCCCACTAACCCACTGGAAGATCTCCTGCACAAGCCTCATAGAAACAAATGTAAGCTTCATAAAAGCAACTGCCATTAATTTCCAGGCTAAGGTCAAGGTTTTGATGTATACAACCCTATACAGATCGTCTCGCCCCTTACATATCCTTATACGACTCTGCAGATGTGGGCCTCCTGCAGATACCATCTTATGAGAAGGTCTGTTCCGCACAATATAGGAATCAGGCCTTTAGTGTTGTGGCACCTGCCCCCTAGGAATTCCCTCCCCTTAAATATTGCACAGTCACCGTCTATGGCGCCTATGGAAGGGCTCCACCTTCCAACAAGCCTTTTCTTTCACAGTCTGTATCTATACTGGAATTGTTTTAAAGATGTTTTATCACTGGTCATCTGCCACCCTGGGCAACTTTGAGATTATGATAAATTCAATAAATAATTAACAATTTAATAAATAATTAATTCAATAAATAAATGGGGCTTGCACAGCAAACCTCCCAGTGGATTTCACCTAAAGAATCAGACTCGTCCACATCAAACTTCACTGCTCTTAAAACTGCACCAGAGAATTCATCACCTGATAACAGCTACGGTATATCACCTCATCTGACCAGAAGGTTTCCTCTACTTATTCCCGTTTGTACTTCAGCCAGCTAGGAACAGAGTTTAATAAAGTGACTTGATGGAGAGAACCATAACACACAGCCCAAGAGCAATGAGAGAAAGTAAGTCAGGAATGGTGTGCTATGGCAAAAATCAAGGTATGAAACTACAGAAAACCAATTCTGACCAGGTATATGCTACAGACAAGTGGACCTGCAGTCCTGTTCACAGACCCTGCTTAAATCCTCAATGGAATTTAAGCAGTCAACTGTACAACTGACTGCAACTTCTACATAGACTCTGCCACTTCATGTAGCTAAGTGAGCACCAAGCTTAGTTTTCACTAAGGTAGTAAACCTATGTCCTGTTTGCTATTATTTAGATTGAAGTTGGGAGCTCTTATGATAGAATACTCCTTCATCCACAAATTTCCTTGAACATGGAATATATCTGGGAGAAAGATAGGCTAGAAACCTTCTCCCAAATGTGCTCCTCTTCCTTGTGAAATAAACCGATTTGTTTAGAGAGGAATTTAATAATACACCCACCACCACCTGCAGCCTTAAGTGAAAGAGGCCAGACACAGGTCTACGTGAAATGATCAAGACAAAGGCTTATTTATAGACCATGGTTACAACCCTGTCACTTTCAAGTCAACACCATTCCCTTCACAGTGAGAATTCCATTTATCGAACTTGAGACGAGGTACCAAGTTAAAAGGCAACACTTTGGCTGTGTTTTACAACAGCTATTCAGTTCAAATTCACATGCAAGATGAGGACTATGCCTGCTCCAAATGACAAAATAGGGGGGGTTGGGTTTGGGGGGGATACCCAGTTCTATACTCTCATTGCTCCAGAGTTCTAATGTGCCTCAAAGCCAAGGCAAATTGAGGAGATGGGGGTTGACTGATAAACAGTCTACACTTACAGTAATCCAGAGAGTCATCCTTGTGGACTAGCCCATTAAATGAGCAGAATTCAGAATTTTTCAGCGGATTCTTCGCACACACAGCAGCCTTTTCCCTAGCAACACCCCTCTCCTTTTTACCGTTCCCTGATGAAACCTTCCAGTCTTGAAAATTAAAGAGATTGGAGGGGATATGCTTTTTCAGCCCAGAGCTCCTCCGCATTCCCTCCTATTTCAGGTGTGCAAGTGCTTGGACTTGGAAGTTTCACTCATTGATGGCAGTGACAAGTGACTCTTGTCTGACGAGTTTCCCAGCCTGACACAGAAATCAAACCCTGTCGTCTCCCTGGATGGAACTACAGCTGCTTACAAGGAATTCTTAGATTTGAGGGAAGGAAGTAGCTGAGCTTTGATCTCCAAGAATTGTGAGCAAGTGTGGCTTTGACAAATTTCAGAAAGAGGAGAAGAACGTGTGTAGCGAGCCTAGCCTCCCCGCACCCTCCACGCCACAGTATCACAACCTTACCTTCTCCTAGGCTTTGCCCAGACTAGTCCTGGCTCTCTCAGCTACCCAAAGTTAGCTAGTTTCAGCTATCCCAATTAACACCCACTCCACCTATTTCTCAGCAGGCACACACAGAGAAAGCCTTTACAGGGCACCCTAGGATAACCACATCCTTCAGATCAAGCTGCGTAAAGGCATCATTTGAAGAGAGGGCAGGGGTTGTGGGTGAGAGAGAATCACAAACAGATGAAGATAAAACACAGCATGCGCAAGTAGTACGCAAAGAAAGCCAGGAGATAAAATCATGTTTTTCTTCCAGTCTTAACGGACCTTGGAATCCTGGTGGGATCACACAAAAAGGGATGTCAGAAAAATGCTGGAGCTTCTCCTCAAATCAACAACTAAAAAAAGTCAAAGGTGTATGGACTAAAGAAAGAAGGAGATCCGGAATGTAATTGTCAGTCACTCTGGTGAGACCTAGAGGAAGTCTACTAAATCGCAAGTTAATGTACCAAGCAAGGCCACATTTAGGCCATTAGCCCCCTACCAGCCGTCTTGTCCCCGGTTCAAAAGCTACTTAGAGGGGACACCCTGCCCCCAATAATCCAGCCAGCCTAAATTTGACCTCCCAGGAAAAGATGGTAGGAGACAGAGCATACAAAACTAAGTATGGATGACAAGATGATAGGGTGGCAGCAGCAGGAGGGGGGAGAATTAAAAGGAAGAAAGGAGTTGGCCTCAGCGAAGACTACAGGGAGATGGCAGAGGGTAGAGATTGGTGGAGAGAAAAACAAACAGATTAGGCTCGGCTTTGTTCAAGCCTGGCTAGTAAGTAGGATTGTCAACTCAAGGGGCGCGCAGAATTCCTGCGTTCCCTTCTCCTGCCTGCATAAACCCGGCCGAGGAAGCCCCTCGACGACGCTGCCACCTGCACCCCGAGCCATTGTTCGAAGGGGCCGAGCCCCACAAGGGCAGCTTCGAAGGAGCGGGCAGCCCCAACTTCCACGGCCGGAGGCACCGGGATCGGCTTTGCAGCGCCAGGCCGCAGCCGTCGGAGAAAAGAAAAAGAGAGGGGGCAGGAAAAGCGGGGGGCTTTAGAAGGGGGAAGGACTCGTACGCGGCCGGGGGTGGGCGACGCGCTCCTGAGGATGTGCAGAGTGCCTTCGCCGTCCAGCGCCCTCGGGGGCAGCGGAGGAAGGCTTGCCGGGCAGCTGCGAGCCCCGGCACCTCTTGGGGAGAGAGAGAGGCGAAGGGAGCCCACGCAGCGGCCCGGAGCGGGGGGAGCGGAGAAGCTGCTGCCCTCACCTGCTCGAAGGCCCACGTCTCCGCCACCCGCCGGGCGCTCAGGTCCAGAAGCGTCTCGACGGCGCTGGGGGCCGAGGTGGCGGCGGCGGAGGCGCCCGGCCCCGGCCCCGGCTCGGGCTGCTCCCCGGAGCCGCCGCACCTGCGCTTGGCGGGCGGGGGCTCCATAGGCCCGGCCGATCCCCGGCCTCTCCTGCTCGCCTTGCCCGGAAACCCAGCGGCGGCGGCGGCGGCGGCCCGGGCCTGGCCCGCTCAGTCGGCCGTTCCTCCCTCTCCGCTGGCGGCGTCGGATGCGGCCCCTTTAAGGAGCTCCCACAACAATGAGCTCGGCGGCCGCGGCCTCGCCGGTCCTCCCTTTTCAACCTGCTCGCCTCCCATTGGGTGGCCGGCGAGGGAGAGACCGGCGAGGATTGGGCGAGCTCGGCTGCCGCTCAAGGAGGAAACAATGCACGCCCCCATGTCGTGGGGTTTAAATAAATATTAAAAAAAGGAAAGAAAGGAAAGTGGGAGGGGAGGGCCGTCTGGGGGGAAAAGGTGTCAATCAAAGGTCGAGAGGCCCACCCAGCCAATCAGGCAAGGCGGGGGCGGCCTCAGACCTGCCGGTGGGGTTCTATGTGGGCGTGGCCTGCGCTGCGAGCCTTCCATTCACAACATTCTGGAGCCGGCTGGGAATGGCAACAATGTGGCGAGCCGCGCATTCCAAGCCGGGAAGGGGCCTCCTCCGCCGCCCGTCACTCCCCGGGGGCTCATCGCCGCCGCGCCCTCGCCTTCCTCCCCACCGGACTCGGGGGAGGCGGGGGAGCCGCCGAGCTGCTCTGCTGCGAACCACCTTCATTCACAAAAGGACCTGGAAGAAAAGTCGTTTCCGATGTGAAAGCGTAAGGAGCAAACTTTTAAACTAGGCCTGTTGTGGAAGAATTCAGCCGCCCTGCCTCTGGGACTAAAGGAGCAGGACATCAAGGGTTTCCTCCACCCCAACCCCCCTCATATAATCCGGGGGGGGGGCGGGATTTTAATCATATTAACTGAATCGTTTTTGCTCTTTAAATAGAGCAACAGGACAATTCCAGGTAGCATCCCGTTTCAGTATCTGCTCCAAGAATGCGCACACGTCACCATTCCTGTCAAACGCTTTTGCAAAAAAGCTGCCGGTCTCCAGACTTGCCATATAGCCTGGACATTCTTAAAGCGACAGTTGAAAGAAAAAGGCTTGTGATATTAAATCTTCCCCTGAATAAGCACTAAGTATTGCTGAGGGGGTGGGAATAAGGCAGTATAAAGGGCAGCACTATAATAGGATCTGATAATGATAGCTACAACATGAATGGTCCTGTCACCTGCTCATCTCATTGGGATTCCATCTTCTGCCAGCGATGTCATTCCGCCATCTACAAGGGACAAACAGGCCAGTTTCTGTGCAAAAGAATAATGGACACAAATCTGACATCAAAAGGGGCAATATTCAACAACCAGCAGGAGAACATTTCAACCTCCTACAATACTCTTTTACAGACCTTTGTCCTTCTTGGATAAAAGGACTTCAAAGGGAATCCTCAGTGTGAAACTGATGAGTTGCAACTTAACAAGAAGTTAGGTTCTATCACCTGTGGTCTGAATCAACATAATGGGTTTTTAACCTCACTACAGGTATCAATTAGCTTACAAATGCCAGGATGTTCACTATCTTCAACACTGCTTTGCGAATGGTTGCTGTAATTATCAGTGTTTCCCCCCTCCCAATTTGTTTTTGCATTTCATTTCCCCCTGAATTCATATTGTGTGTGTGTGTGTGTGTGTGTATTTCTCTACATCCACATACTTGCCAACACTTCGTGCATATGATAAAATAGACTTTGGTCCATAAAAGTTGATGCCATAATTAATTTGTTTAACCTTCAAATTGCCACAAGTCTCCTTCATGTTTTGGAGCTTTAAATGCATGTACTTTAAATGCATGGTATGTTCTAGCATCCTGTCTCCTAGTAACCTACTAGATGTCTTTGGGAAGGCTATAAGCAGGACATGAGAGCACTAGTATTCAGAGGCACAATGTGTCCCTGATATTGGTGTACTATATAACCCTCATTTACTTGTAACAGACTCACAGAGAACAGGATATTAGCTACCATAGTCCTGTCAGTGAAGGGAGAAGCTTCTCTTGATGCTTCTGTGCTGCTACATAACCAAAGGTCTCTAGGCAAGAGTACATTGAAATACAAAATAAACAATACAAATGCAATTGCAATACAAAAAATTATTGCAGTATAGATCACGCGATAAAATTAACTGCAGGCAGGTCTTTAAACTTTATAAAGCCAAACCTCCTAACAGAAGCCATCTCAAGATCAGGACATGACATGCATGCCTGGTGATGTGAGGGAAATGCAGCTTTCAGTGACCATTCAACTTCTGATAACATGGTTATAACTCTGGAAAATATACAATAAATACTTAGCACTTTATGTCAAAGGTGAAATTTGAACCAGAGACCACCTTGTCCACAGCACACATAAAAAGGCCAAAGAGATCATAATACAACCATGCAGATATCCCAACTTTGCAAAGGCAATAATAGTTAGGACTGCCCAGAATTTATACCAATACCAGTCCCCTCAAGTCAAGGACCTTGCAACACAACCTTCACAAGATTCCTAATGTATGTTTCTCCTCCCATTCTCCTCCCCTCCCTTGAGGGGATAGGGCAAGACTTCCCAGACTTGAGTCCTTTGCTGTTGTTGGGCTACAACTCCCATCATCCCTAGCTAGCAGGACCAGTGGTCAGGGATGATGGGGATTGTAGTCTAAAAACAGCTGGAGACCCAAGTTTAGGAAACCCTGGTCTAGGGGCTCCAGGTTGTTCCTGTCCTGCAAATTGAAAACAGATTATTGATATCAGGAAGAAATGAATAAATTTAATGATTATTTAGTTAAATTTGTTAAGTTAAATTAACTGGAAATAGCTTGCAGATACTTAATGGGTTTGGGATTTTATTTATGTTAAGTGATGAAGTAATATGTTTAATTCTATATGGTGAAGATTTAAGGATGTTAATGTTTAAGTTAAATTTCATAAAAATTGGGATTTGGAAAACCGTTAAAAGGACATGCAATGAAATTCAACTAACGGGAAAGCGAGGAAGTCACTTAACAAAGTTAATAACTGTAATTTTCAATAAGGCTATGATTTATGTTTGTTTTGTTTGTTTGTCTTGTGTGTTTGTTTGGTTTTTATAATATTGTGAAAACCAATAAAATTTTTGGGGAACAAGTAAAAAAAAGAAAAGAAAAGAAAACAGATTATTGCACTAGAGGTTTATCATCCAAAACCTCTTCCCCTAAACTCTTGAACTTTATATGAATTTATTTACACAGCTTGAATGTATACAAACACCAGCAATGATGAAGCAACATGGCGCTGCACACTGAATTTGATAACTTCATAATTTATAGTGCAGACTGAAAAGTTAAGTCCAACTGGGAGTTTGACCTGTCTGGTATGTTAGGATTGCAGCCTAAGGCAACTAGTCTCCTGCTCATTAATAATCAGAACGTTCTCCTTAGTGAAATGGGAGGAAACTGCACAAGAGCTCCTGTCCTTTTCTGCAGGGCTTGCCCAGGAAAACTTCCTGATGGATTGTGCCCCGTGGGTCAGACAGGTACGCCTTCCGCCCTCTACCAGCCTTCACAGTACCCATGGCTTGCATCTGGTGTAATCAAGCCTGTTCTACAGAAACCAAGCATGATGAAGGCCAAAGCATTTCAGCACATGGGCAGTGGGAAAGCTGGCTTCCAGGAACATTCCTACTAGTCATAAGATGGATTGCAGCATGGAAACCCAATAGGGCTCATTCCTCCAAAGACAACCCAATGAAGTAATCAGGGCCGGGTTGATACTATTCTGCCTCGTTTGAAATAGACTGCAACTCTGGCAAGAATGCCCTGAAGGTTTCTTTCCTCACGGAAGCGAAATGGTTTGGGGTGAGCAACTTCATAGAGATCTGACATGTGCCACACTAGGAACCAAGCCGCATATGAGGGCCTGGAAGTCTGTGCTGTCCTCATTCCAGTTACTGGAAAGGAAATAACATCCCAACAAAAAGGGAACGGTTAAGTAAACTATATGAGTATCTGGAGTTAGCAAAATTGACGGATATAATAAGGCATAAATCTACAGAAACAATGGGAATGCTGAAATGAGTATTTACACAAACAGGGATCAAACACAAAAGTTTGGCTGTGCTTAGACAAACCTTGTGAAGAATATTGAGAATACAAAGATTAGATGGAAAGAAGTGACTGAAGAACAGATGTAAAGGTGAATTAGATAACCAAGAGACGTGTGGTGAATGCGGTGGAAGTCTTTTATAATATTTTAACTAGGATTTAAATATTGTAATGTTCGAAGTATGAATTTGGAATAATTGATTATAAAAAATATTTTTACTCTTCATTCTTTTTCTTGTTTCTTTTATCTTTTGTCTTTCATCTTTTCTAGTATGCATTCTGGAAAATTGTGTAGACAAAATGTATTTATGTATGGTTATGTATTGTTTCTATTTCTTTTTTTTCTATTCATTTTTTGTAACATTTAATAAAACTTTAAAAAAAGGAAATGTGGGGTACCAATATAAGAAAAAGTATACACAAATATACATTATTTAATAATAAATGTAAAAAAACCAACAGTGAGGATAATAAATGAATTGTGTGCTTCAAATATAATATCAGGGGCATAATCTGATCAAAGTTACACACTTTCAGATGCAAATAACACTTGATTTCAGTGACAGAGGTGAGCACTTAAATATCTTCCACAAAAACAAATGGGATTTGGAAGTCCTTAGATTGGGCTGGGTCATACCCTAAGGTCAGAGACACAAGGTTCTGTAGGACTTGATATTTTCAGTATATTTTAGTTATGACTTAGTGAGCAGAATGTTCAACTAAAATGTTAACTGAACAAACAGAGGGGCCAAATCTTTATCAGTGAGGGTAAAGCTCAATCAGTTGGGTTACGAGCAAAAGGTCCACTTGTTTATCTTTTCGAATCTGCTTTAGTTCCAATATGTTGCTTTGGTCACATGGAAGATGGAGCAAGGATTGTGTCGATGAACATTTTTATTGTGTAAATAATGTTGTCTTTTCTTTTCCTCTTTTGATTTTTTTACTTCGTATATTTGTTATTTCTTTATTTTTTTATTTTCCTCTTTTCCGTTCCTTTATAAATTTTCTATTCTTTACATAATTTCCTTTTTCTTCATATGTAAAGAGATAGCATACAACAGGCTTCCTCAACCTCGGCCCTCCAGATGTTTTTGGCCTGCAACTCCCATGATCCCTAGCTAGCAGGACCAGTGGTCAGGGATGATGGGAATTGTAGTCTCAAAACATCTGGAGGGCCGAGGTTGAGGAAGCCTGGCATACAATGTGTGTACAGTGGTACCTCGGGTTACATATTCTTCAGGTTACATACACTTCAGGTTACAGACTCCGCTAACCCAGAAATAGTGCTTCAGGTTAAGAACTTTGCTTCAGGATGGGAACAGAAATTGTGCTCTGGCGGCGCAGCAGCAGCGGGAGGCCCCATTAGCTAAAGTGGTGCTTCAGGTTAAGAACAGTTTCAGGTTAAGTACGGACCTCCGGAATGAATTAAGTACTTAACCTGAGGTACCACGCTATAGATACGTAAATTTTTAAGCAATAAAGAATAATATATATATATATATATTTAAAGGAAGATGGAGCAAGCTAGTTTTTGGCTGCTCCAGAGAGTACGACCTGAATCAATGGATTCAAATTATAAGAAAGGAGATTTGGGGAAAACATTCTGACATTAGGAAGAACTTTCTGACAGTAGGAGTTGTTTGACAGTGGAATGGATTCCTTCAGGAGATTGTGGGCTCTCTTTTGCTGTAGGTTTTTAAACAGAGGTTGGACATCTGTCAAGAATTCTTTTGCTGTGATTCCTGCATTGCCAGAGCTTGGACCAGATGACTGCTGGGGTCCCTTCCAGTTCTGCAATTCTATGATCTTTGTAAACTACTATTCTGACTCCAACAGTGACCTCTCCTGGTCAACATAGAGGAAAGCCTCCCAATTGTCAGTCACAGCTAAGGGAAGTAATTTCCAAACTGTGTGCCGCATGATCACACAGGAACGCAGGAAAAGAGATAACAGACTCAAAGCCCCTGTGAGCCAAAGTAGCCATTCACAGCCGAGGCAGCCCACTGTTACACTGGATGACACAGTGCTCTGACCTTGGCTCCTTCCACTGAGCCCATGCTCAAGATGGGCAATTCTGCCCGGTCTCTGCATACACACCACCAGAGAAATTTCTTAATTACCTGCGTTCAGAGAAGGTTCCCTGTTCTGCCTCTGCCTCCATCCAATCAGGGATAGGGGGGAATATCCCAAACAGTGACTCATGAAGAAGCACATCGGGTGAGGTTTATGAGAAACAATTAATTCTTACTCCTCCTGAACTCCTGCACTTGTGTGACGCATTATAGCTCAGTGGGAGTGTAAATGCTATGCCTGCAGGTTCCATGCTCAGTTCCTCTCCCTCTCTCTCTCTTATTAAATTTTCTGTTTTACATTTTAGAATATTCATTTAAACAACCTTAAAATATCAATGACTTCCCTTCTTCACTTTCCATGGTTCATTTTGTATAACATAAATCCCTGCATACTTTACATAAACTAAACCATTCAGTTTATGTTTATGTTCAGTTTAAACTAAACCATTCAGTAGGGACGTGGGTGGCGCTGTGGGTTAAGCCACAGAGCCTAGGGCTTGCCGATCAGGTCGTCAGCGGTTCGAATCCCCGTGATGGGGTGAGCTCCCGTTGCTTGGTCCCTGCTCCTGCCAACCTAGCAGTTCGAAAGCACATCAAAGTGCAAGTAGATAAATAGGTACCGCTCCGGCGAGAAGGTAAACGGTGTTTCCGTGTGCTGCTCTGGTTCGCCAGAAGCGGCTTAGTCATGCTGGCCACATGACCCGGAAGCTGTACTCCAGCTCCCTTGGCCAATAAAGTGAGATGAGCACCGCAACCCCAAAGTCGGTCACGACTGGACCTAATGGTCAGCGGTCCCTTTACCTTTACCTTTAGACTTGCTAAGATGTATAAGACTGAATCAGTAAGTGCTGGAGATGCAATGAGGCTGAGGTTACGTTCTTTCATATGTGGTGGACCTGTAAAGGGGTAAAAGAGTATTGGGAAATATTTCATAATGAATTGAAAAAAATGTTTAAAAGTACTTTCCAAAAAAACCCAGAATCCTCTGGGTTGGGGATAATTCAGATGGAAATTCCTAGGTGTTAAAAAAAAATATTTATGTATGCTACTACAGCGGCCCGTTTTCTTAGCCCAAAAATGGAAAATGAGCGAGGTCCCAACTAAAGAAGAATGGCAACTTAAACTGATGGAATATGCGCAACTTGCGGACCTAACATATAGAATAAGAGAACAAGAAGAACATACGTTTAAAGAAGATTAGAAAATGTTTATTGAATATATGGGGGGAAATTGAGTACACTTGAAAATGTTGGCAGCATTAAGATAAATTCAACAGTGTAGAGAACCTGCACAAGCAACGAAACCCCCACATATATTAAGCAAAATAGAAACATCACCACCCGACCCCACCCCCACCCATCTTTCCCCCCTCCACCTCTTTCCCCCTATTCTTCCTAATGTCTGTACAAATGAAACCAATTTGTAAAAAAAAAGGTACATAAAAAAAACGAGACACATTGCACATACCTTTGTAAATCAAGAAAATCTTTAATAAAAATAAATTTAAAAAAGAAAAATTACAGTGTAAATAAGTTTTGATGGATGTAATAATAGAATACTGGATGGTTTAAAGGCTCAGAGGGAAGCCAACATTCAGTTACCACTGCATATCTCCAGAAACGATGCTACCAGATCCCTTTTGAAGTCTCAAGTCTTTCTTTTAAAAAATCCTTGCAGCTGTTTACTAGACTTATCTTCCTGTTTCATCTATCTGTCTGCTCCCCAAAACTGGTAATAAGGAGCCTCAAAAAGAAAAAAAAAAGAAAGGAAAAAGAAAAAAGAGGGTCATCCCTCAATCTCAAGGAAAAGGCTTTTACCTTAGATACTTCCTCTCCTTGATGGGATTTGATCAGGCCAGGGCTTCCCCAGAGGAGGCAGGGCAGTTTTGAAATAGGAGCACTGAACTTGGAGCATGTCCAAATGGGAGTTTCCCACACTCTTGCTTTTGGCACCTCAGTCAAAAGTGTGGACAAACCCCCTATCATATTGTATTGATCTTACCGTTCTTTCTTCTTCCAAGTTCTATTTGTCACCAAAGGACCAGTTCAGATGAGATGTTGTACAGCTTGAGAAGTGAAGGCGCATTGAATCTGCTCAGGTTTACCCTACCCTCCACACACACCCCAACACCATTACAAACACAGTTGAGATTGTTGTCAGCATGTGGACTATGTCTCTATCAAAGCTGGCTTTTGTTGTGTGGCATTTCCTCCCTCGTTCCGTAATCCCCTCCTCTGTGTCTTGTTAATGCTCTTTTAGTCAAAACATGTGGTGTTTGTGCGTGTGCCTTAATTAAACAGGAGTACAGATAATCCAAAAGGGACTGTGGTCTAAACCACTGAGCCTACGGCTTGCCGATCAGAAGGTCGGCGGTTCGAATCCTCGCAACGGGGTGAGCTCTCGTTGTTCGGTCCCAGCTCCTGCCCACCTAGCAGGTCAGGGGAACCTTTACCTTTACTGATAATCCGCTGGATGGGGTGTTAGGTGCACTTCCTGACAATCTCAACATGACTGCCAATATCTTTAGAGTGCATAATTCTGCCCCTCAACAGGATTCTCTGGGCAGCTAACAATGGAACACAATAAAAAATAAATATATTTCAAAGTAAGCAAGCAATACCTGCAGAAATCTCAGAAGCCCAAAGAAGATGCTATGTCAGATTTCTACTGGTTGGGAGTGGGGTTTAAGTTAGGGCTGCCATACGTCCAGATTTTCCTGGACATTACTGGGATTTGAAAGGCAGAATTGACATCTGGGGGGATTTTCTGAAATGTGGCGTCTTTTCCTGGATCTTAGGCAAGTCAAGTTTGTTTGTGTTTTTGTAAATGCTCAAAAACTTTCGGGTTTGCCTAAGAAAAGCTCAACAATTTTGAGTCCTTCTAAAAAATGCTCAACAACTTTTAGGGTGTCCTGGTTTTTACTTTTTGAAATATGGCAACCCTAGTTTAAGTGCCCTGCACAGTTCCTTGTCTATCCTAAAAGACCCGCATAACCAGAATTATGCAAAAACTGCAAAATAAAGTATTCAAAATAAGAGAAAACATGCAAATTTGCTTAGTATGCATAATTTATACATGTTGCAGAATCCAGCTTCTCTTGTTATACACTTCAGAATTCCCAATTGTTTTCTGATTAGATCTTTTAAATATGCATTTTACATTTTAGCACATTTAATAAAGCAAGTTGCCATAAGGAGTCCACACATTTTGCCTAGTCTAGGTGGCAAATCTTAAAATTTGTGGTTGCAAGTATCCTGCCCCTCACCCAAAGAACAGTGCCTGCTCCCAGATTGTGGGCTGCATCTCCAAAACGCTCGCCGGCGACCTTGCGCCAGTCACTGCCTTGCAGCCTAACAGGGCTGCTGTGGCAATGAAATGAGGAGGGGAAGCACCATGTACACCTCCGTGAGCTCATTGGAGGAAAAGGAGGGATATATAAATGCAATAAATAAGGATAAAGTGGTTGTGTTTAGCCAGATCGTGCCCTCTGTGTTCACTAACTTCTCGCCTCCACTCCAGGACATTTCCAAGTACAGTGGTACCTCGGGTTAAGAACTTAATTCGTTCTGGAGGTCCATTCTTAACATGAAACTGTTCTTAACCTGAAGCACCACTTTAGCTAATGGGGCCTCCTGCTGCCGCTGCGCCGCCGGAGCATGATTTCTCTTCTCATCCTGAAGCAAAGTTCTTAACCCGAGGTACTTTTCTGGGTTAGCGGAGTCTGTAACCTGAAGCATATGTAACCCGAGGTACCACTGTAAATCTTTTAGACCTGTTCAACTGACAAAACTGCAAGATGAAATGCTCTGAGTTAAGAATGCACTTTTTAGATAATATATTTATTAAATGTGGTGGAGATACTATAGTGATAAACAAACATCTGCAGCAGTTACAGGAACAGGGATTTCAACTTTTAAAATTACATTTGGGATTCCTGATCTGAGAACATATACCTTGGTTTTATGCTATCTCCCTGTAGAAGAATTAGCCACTATGAGCAAGCCACAATGGACCTTCTGGGTTCCAAAAGCAATCAATAAAGATCATTTCAGAAACTTTGCAAAAGGAACAAGGTCGAAATGGGCAGCAAAATAACACTGTGTGGACCCTCAGAAGGCAGCAGAAAGGGGACAGATGACAGAAGGGATCCTTTTTACTCAAACCACAACACACACGTGAGTAAATCACACTTGTTTCCAGGAACAGCTAAAAACCTCAAAGCTCAGTTGGGAATTTCTGCTTCTTCATGCAGACATTCAAGCCCTATAGAAAATAGTGGGTTGAGATTCATCCTAGCCTGCTGGGTCCTGCCCAACATTCACACACTGGACTCCCATGTTTGCAAAGACACCCACATGTGTGAATACCAATGTGATATAGGTGTCACACATGCCATGTCTGCAGACCCACATGAACACATGAAGTCCGTGTCTGATTCTGATTCTTGATGTTGCTGAAACACCAATGGGCAACAGCTCCAGTCGCTCCTACAAACTCTACCCAGTCCAAGCTAACTTTGAAAGAATGGCTTCCATGGAGGTCGTTAACGAGAAGACAAATCCAAATATAAAACAGGGGAAATGCTGGGACTTGAACCAATATTACATACAACAGAGCTGAAAAACAAAGCCCATCTCTTCACCTAGGCACAGAACAGCCCACCTGGTTTCTCGTGTGAAGGGAAGCTTTCGCCACCAACTGAAATGTTGCTACGTTATTAATCTGTAGGCTCTTCCAACACTACAAGGCGGGTGTCATGGGTACAGTCGTCCAGCCATATATGGCTGCTCTCCGCCACCCACTCAGGTACACAGGTCATAGCTAAGACTTGCTGGAGTGGCCTGGCTCTTTTGTGGTGTCCGCTTTGGGGGCCTTCAGCACACTCAGTTTCTTGGATAGTTTAGCGCTGGCCTTCATCACCACTTCGTGCTCAATCTTCTTACGGATGCCCACCTCCAGGTTCTGCAGAGAAAGAAGTTTATATGACAACTAAGCAGCTATGTACCTGAAATGTCCCAATGTTATGGTGTGCCATTGAAGTTTGCTTATGGGGTGGTGGGTATAAGGTATTTCTGGTTTTTTAGCGGGTGGCGCTGTGGTCTAAACCACTGAGCCTCTTGGGCTTGCTGATCGGAAGGTCAGCAGTTCGATTCTCCGTGATGGGGTGAGCTCCCGTTGCTCGGTCCCAGCTCCTGCAAACCTAGCAGTTCGAAAGCACGTCAAAGTGCAAGTAGATAAATAGGTACCACTCCGGAGGGAAGGTAAACAGCATTTCCGTGCGCTGCTCTAGCTTCGCTAGAAGCGGCTTAGTCATGCTGGCCACATGACCCAGAAAAACTGTCTGCGGACAAACGTTGGCTTCCTCGGCCAGTAAAGCGAGATGAGCGCCGCAACCCCAAAGTTGTTTGCGACTGGACTTACGGTAACTGTCAGGGGTCCTTTACCTTTACCTTTTTATACTACCCTTGATCAGATATGACTCCAGGCTGGTTTACAATAAAAGCAAACAATACAATCCACATGAAACAACGATCAAAAACATCCTAATGAAAAGAACAGTAAGGTGAGTTCGAACATACGTAGAAGGCCTAGGAGAATAAAAAAACGTTTTTGGCTGGAGCCTAAAACATAAAGCTCTCCCCATGGTCACCACCAACCTCACTCATGACAGAAAGTATTGGTAGATGCAGGTCAGTGTGGGAATGGGCCTTCCTTTAGATACCCATGAGAGCCAAGGGCCTTAAAAGTCAGCGATTGTGCCTTCACTTAGGCTCAGAAACAAATAATAATAATAATAATAATAACAATAATAGTAATACTAATTTACTATTTATACCCCGCCCATCTGGCTGAGTTTCCCCAACCACTCTGGGCGGCTCCCAATCGAGTATTAAAAACAATACAGCATTAAATATCCTGGAGAACAATACAGCATTAATTATCCTGGAGAACAGGCGAAGTCCCAGCAAACTGGAGGAGGGCAAATGTTGTCCCTATTTTCAAAAAGGGGGAAAGAGAGGACCCAAATAATTACCGCCCAGTCAGTCTGACATCAATACCAGGGAAGATTCTGGAGCAGATCATTAAGCAAACAGTCTGTGAGCACCTAGAAAGGAATGCTGTGATCACCAATAGTCAGCATGGATTTCTGAAAAATAAGTCATGTCAGACTAACCTGATCTCGTTTTTTGACAGAATTACAAGCTTGGTAGATGAAGGGAACGCAGTGGATGTAGCCTACCTTGATTTCAGCAAGGTGCCCCACGATATTCTTGTAAAGAAGCTGGTAAAATGTGGTCTTGACTATGCTACCACTAAGTGGATTTGTAACTGGCTGACTGACCGAACCCAAAGGGTGCTCATCAATGGTTCCTCTTCATCCTGGAGAAGAGTGACTAGTGGGGTGCCACAGGGTTCTGTCTTGGGCCCGGTCTTATTCAACATCTTTATCAACGACTTGGATGATGGACTCAAGGGCATCCTGATCAAATTTGCAGATGACACCAAACTGGAAGGGGTGGCTAACACCCCAGAGGACAGGATCACACTTCAAAACGACCTTGACAGATTAGAGAACTGGGCCAAAACAAACAAGATGAATTTTAACAGGGAGAAGTGTAAAGTATTGCACTTGGGCAAAAAAAATGAGAGACACAAATACAAGATGGGTGACACCTGGCTTGAGAGCAGTACATGTGAAAAGGATCTAGGAGTCTTGGTTGACCACAAACTTGACATGAGCCAACAGTGTGACGCGGCAGCTAAAAAAGCCAATGCAATTCTGGGCAGCATCAGTAGGAGTATAGCATCTAGATCAAGGGAAGTAATAGTGCCGCTGTATTCTGCTCTGGTCAGACCTCACCTGGAGTACTGTGTCCACTTCTGGGCACCACAGTTCAAGAAAGAAACTGACAAACTGGAACGTGTCCAGAGGAGGGCAACCAAAATGGTCAAAGGCCTGGAAACGATGCCTTATGAGGAACGGCTAAGGGAGCTGGGCATGTTTAGCCTGGAGAAGAGGAGGTTAAGGGGTGATATGATAGCCATGTTCAAATATATAAAAGGATGTCACATAGAGGAGGGAGAAAGGTTGTTTTCTGCTGCTCCAGAGAAGCAGACACGGAGCAATGGTTCCAAACTACAAGAAAGAAGATTCCACCTAAACATTAGGAAGAACTTCCTGACAGTAAGAGCTGTTTGACAGTGGAATTTGCTGCCAAGGAGTGTGGTGGAGTCTCCTTCTTTGGAGGTCTTTAAGCAGAGGCTTGACAACCATATGTCAGGAGTGCTCTGATGGTGTTTCCTGCTTGGCAGAGTTGGACTCGATGGCCCTTGTGGTCTCTTCCAACTCTGATTCTATGATTCTATGAAATATTAAAAACTTCCCTAAACAGGGCTGCCTTCAGATGTCTTTTTAAAATAGGATAGTTGCTTATTTCCTTTACATGTGATGGGAGGGCGTTCCACAGGGCGGGTGCCACTACCGAGAAGGCCCTCTGTCTGAGAACCAGACAGAGAACCAGAGAAGTTTTTTAAATTCAGATGAGCCATCTCAGCTAAAAGCACAGCAGCTGAATCTGTACTAGTTATAAACTGTCTCCAGGGGCAACACCAAATGCAATGTATTGCAGGAGTCTAACCGAGAAGCTACTTGAGCATAGAGCATGGTGGCCAGGCTACCCCTGTCCAGAAGCAGCTACACATCATGTCTTAGGCTAAGCCAGTGGAAAAGTGCTCCGTGCCACTGAAGACAATTGATGATTGGTCCGTGGGTTGAAAACATGCGCCCACATAGCACAAGCCTCAGAAGGTGGTCTCTGCCGTTGCTGTTTCCAGAGTGTCACTTTGGCACGGAGGAGTGTGGGAGCATCTCACCTTTTTCAGTTTCTGCTGCTGGATGACCCGAGCCTTCTTGGGAGCAATTATGCGGCCTAGGATAGGAACCCAACACAAAGGAAATAAATTATCTTTCACTTCTACGCTGCTACATCTCCTAGGCAGAAGCTATGCAGGATATACAGATATGCAGAAAAGAATTTGCCTACCAAATATCATTGTTTCTTACTAGATGGGCAACCTTCTCTTGGGCTAGATTTGTATGTAACCCACTGTCACTACTCAAAATATTTAAAGTACATAATTTGTAAAATAATAATAATAATAATAATAATAATAATAATGCAGAAGCTGTTTCAGGAGAGTTACAAAGATCATGTACAGCTGCACTGGACAGTGTGTTTGTTGCTCTACTCTGGAGACTCGCCTGGAAATTGCCACAGGCGCAGAATGCTGCAGCCAGAGTGCTGTATGGAGAGTCTGGCCATCCACACATTACAGTACACCTATATTGAGAGAACTGCACTTACCACCAAGTAGCCACTGAGCTGAGCTCAGTGTTTTATTATTAACATATAGAGCCTTGAACAATTTGGGACCGAGGTGCCTAAATGATTCCTTTTCCCTGCATCAGTCTTGGTTTAAATATTCAGCGGAGGCCTTGTCAACAGAGCCATGGCATGCCAGTGTCACCTGATGGCAGGGTCTTCTCAGTGGTGGAGAATGCTCTCCTCGCTGTCATTTGTAGGGTGCTTCCAACATTTGTTAAAAACAACACCTCTTTATTGAGGCTTTCCCTGACTGTCAACTGTATTTCTTACATCTGCAGAAGTTGCTTTTTTAAATAATATGATTTTAATGTATCTTGCTATGTTGCAAACTGTGTTGGAATTTTTTAAAAAATAGCAAGGAGTTTAGAAATGTATTGAAATAATTACAGTGGTACCTCGGGTTAAGTACTTAATTCGTTCTGGAGGTCCGGTCTTAACCTGAAACTGTTCTTAACCTGAAGCACCACTTTAGCTAATGGGGCCTCCTGCTGCTGCTGCGCCACTGGAGCACGATTTCTGTTCTCATCCTGAAGCAAAGTTCTTAACCCGAGGTAATATTTCTGGGTTAGCGGAGTCTGTAACCTGAAGCGTATGTAACCTGAAGCGTATGTAACCCGAGCTGATCGAACCGATTCTGAGGAAAATACCCCGTAGTACAGATGACACCTATATCAGACACTTCCTAGCTAATAAAGAGCCCGAAATTAACAGGCCTGTGGCAAAGTATTGTTACATTGCAACAAGAATAAGACGAGCAATGATGTCAGCAACGGAGTCCAAATTGTAAACACCGAAGGAACGATACAAACAGTAGTGACTTTTGAATTTAATTCTTAAGACCTTAACAGACAAAACCTGGTCATAAATACAAGTACCAATTCTGTGAATTGGCCATATTTCCACTGTTATTTGTAGCACAATACTGCTACAATGCTGTATTTCTTTTATAAGTTGCTTTCTTGTCACTGACCGTATTAAAGATATTATTAATATATTATTAACCCGAGGTACCACTGTAAATCCCCACTCAGCCTTATTTGCCCATCCAATTTATTTCATTTACACCCCACCATCCCTCCGGAGAGCTCCAGGCGCTCTACATGATCCCCTCTTTCTTTGCACGCATCCCTTTACCATCACAACCTGTGCCGTGGAGAGGCAGCCCAAGGTCAGCGGCTGAGTTCTTATGGCTGTGAGAATTCGAATCTGGGTCCCCTCCAAGTCCAGCGCCCTTAACCGCTATGACTGCGAACTCACCACCCAGTCAAGTCAATATGGCTCCCCCCCCCATCGCAAGGAATCAAGGGAACTGTAGCTCGCTAAAGTTTCTTTCCATTGTAGCCCTGAGAGGCAAACCACAGTACTCAGGATTCTTTGCGGGAAGCGACCTGCTTTTTACGCATGGCGCGCGCGTAAAATGGGAACATGGAGGGCGCTCTGGCACCGGCTTCGCGGATCACGAATAAAGAAATGAAGGGGAGGAAAAGAAACCTCCTAATTTGGTCTTAAGTCGCTTGGATTGCCTTGGGCAAGAGAAAGCGACTAAAGTTTTAAAATAACTCATAATAATTATTCCTCATCGCGCGCTTGGAGAGGAGGGGGTTCTTTTTTCGCGCACCCGGAATGCTTCCGAGCGCGCACAAAAGTCTCCGGAACCGGAGGCAAAGTTGCGAGCTAAGCCGGCGCCCGGGCGGCCTCTGTGTCCGTCCCTCGGCCCCTACCTCCTTTGCGAGGCCCCCGGGCCGCCGCCACCGCCGCCGCCGCCTTCGCTTTCTTCCCCGCGGAGGCCGCCTTGCGCGCCTGGAACTTGCGCTTCCCCTGAGCCATCGCTCTCGGTCGCCTTGCCTTGGGTGGTCGGCTCACTTCCGCGCGCCCTGGTGGACGGAGGGAGGGAGGACTCGAACCCGGAACTGCAGGCGCAGCTGCCGGGATGCGAAAGGGCACGAGCGGCGCGCGACCCGGAAAAGGCCGGCAGGGCGCGCGCCTCCTCGTGCGCAGGCAGCGAGGGGAAGGCAGCTACGCAGGCTGCTCTTTTCATGAAACTAGGCCAGCTTGTTGGCAGGATCCTGGCTCAAGCCACAAACGATTTATTATTATTATTTCATAAAGTGAAAATCCGGAGCTTTTTTTTTTTTTTTTTTGTCACAAGCCTGGCAAATCTTGATATCCTATGCTTGATCTGATCACATTGATAGTCTTTACTTGGACTTTGTTTTTAACCCATGTGCAGCTGCACTCATTCTACGTGCCTATTTCAGTTTTGTTGTTATAATTGTTCTGTTTTATATACATTATAAAACGGAATAACAAAATTTGTTACCAAAAAACCACGCACGAGTTACTTTACCAACTTTAAAGAGGCTGGAATTAAGCCACTAGAGGTTGGGGGAGGTTCTAATGTTGTTTTAATTGGTTTAATTCAATTTTGATAAATGCTATGCTTAATAAATTGATTTGGTCTTTTCTTCTGTTGTGCTGTACCCCAAAGTTGAAGATAGGGTAGGGGGAAAATAAATTCCACTTGATTCCATCCTGTAACTATTCCCTATCTTTAATAAATACCTTTAATGTGGTTTTTGACTCAGCCTCAAATAGCAGTCACTTTGTATTAATGGTTGATTTTGTGGCACAGCCAGCCATTCCCACAACTAAGGCCTAGGATGCCCCCCACAGCTTGTCTATGTTGATCTTGTATCCGTGCATATCAAAAACACGTTAAGAGACACAGCAAACTATGGGTTTGGAATCTGTAGCACTGTTGGCTCATTTTGTACCATGAAGTTTGGCTTCTGTTATGTAATCCAGAGCACCATGGCTCTTCAATTTTAAATAAAACAGAAGGTACAGTGGTACTTCGGGTTACATACGCTTCAGGGTACATATGCTTCAGGTTACAGCCTCCGCTAACCCAGAAATAATGCTTCAGGTTAAGAACTTTGCTGCAGGATGAGAACAGAAATTGTGCTCCGGCGGCACGGCAGCAGCAGGAGGCACCATTAGCTAAAGTGGTGCTTCAGGTTAAGAACAGTTTCAGGTAAAGTACGGACCTGCAGAACAAATTAAGTACTTAACCTGAGGTACCACTGTACATGTTTCTGACCTCAAAGATTAGTAATTTAAATCAGAAGTTTCGTGCTGACATCAGGCCATGCCTCTGCTCACATTCCTATGTGTGGAAGCACATATTTTAACTTTGGGTATATTCACATTGCTACTTCCTCCTTTATGTATGAAACAACAGCCACCCTACTAGCCCAGAGATGGAAAGAAAACAAGAGAGGAATGGCAAACCAAGCTGAGGGACTACGCTGAAATGACAAAACTGACTGGAAAACTCAGAAACCAAGAGGACAAAAACTTCATAAAAGAATGGGTGGAAATTGTAAGTTATTTAGGAGACCACTGAAAGCAGATGGAAACATTGGCAGGATTTTAATTTCACTTGTTGTGTAATAATTACCACGGATAATATGGACTGATATAATAGAATTTGGAAGAATATGCAGTTTTAAAAGTTGTGAGATTCGGAGGAATCTCTGTATATGGATTTATATTTGGATTTTTATAACTTTGTACTTGTAAAATCAATTAAAAATGATTTCACATTGCTACTTCCTCTGCATCCAGTGCACTCTCACTACTTATTTTTGAAGCTGCGTTCACACGATGCTATTAGCCGCAATCCATATTGATTAGATTTCTTGACAAATGCAGACGTTTGATGTGTTTTGCTCTCAAACCAGCTTCAATTAGAAAGCTGGGTTGTGGAGTTAACAGATAAACATGCAAATGCAGATGACAGCACAACGAACAGGAGTTCCGGGAGGGATGCAAGGATGGGGAAACAGAAAATGCGATGATGCATGTTGCAAAGACATTCCCACCCCTCTCTGATGTGAATAACTCCACACAAATGCGGCTTGAAATGAAGCAGGGGGAAATGGCCTTGCTGCATTTCAAGCCACTAATGTGAACATTAAAGAACCTTTTCTTGAGGGTGAAAGAGGAGAGTGCAAAATATGGTTTGAAGCTCAACATCAAAAAAACAAAGATCATGGCCACTGGTCCCATCACCTCCTGGCACATAGAAGGGGAAGAAATGGAGGCAGTGAGAGATTTTACTTTCTTGGTAATGAAAAATTAAGAACTTCCATTGCCAAATCCCCTGGGATCGGGCTGCCCAAACAAGACACCTGGGACGTGGTCTGTCTAACTCTGAGAAGTGGGGACTTGCTTGTAAAAAAGTTATCGGACCTTAGATGTACTTTGTTGCATTTTGGCCACATAGAAAAACAGAGACTTTACAATTTGGATATTGGAAACTTTTGGCTACTGTTGTATTCCCTTGCTTCTTTGTTGTTTTTCCATCTTTGCCATTTGGATACAATTGAATACTCCCTCTAGAGGGCTCTATCTGAAACTGTTGCACTTGAAAAAGTAACAGTGGGATTTTCCACTTGGGAATCAACTCTGTGAGAACGACCTTGAGGATATGAGTGCCCCTACAGATGAGATAGTAACAAGGCAGAAAGCAAAACTAGCTCACAAGAAAAGGGCCTCCATATCAGGAACTGCAGCTGTGCAGGAAAAAACACCAGCTTCTATGGATCCTATGACTCAGGCTCTACTTAAAATAAATCAATCCCTGGAAGCATTGACAAAACTTTCGACAGAGAACTCTAAAAAATTAACAGAGTTGACAACAAGGTTGGACGTGAATACGGCTAGTGTCGCATCGAACACAGATTCTATAAATAGATTAATTCAGGAAAATTCAGAAACACGAAAGATTGCAGAAAGTGCAAAAATAACAGCTGAAGAGACAAAGGAAAAATTTGGGCCTATTGTTAAAAAAGTGAATGAGCATGATGCAGCCCTCTCCTTACTGGAACTTCAACGTAAAGAGAAGAATTTAAAATTTAGATTGGTGCCTGAAGTGGAAGGGGACAACCTTGTGAAATTTCTCACAGAGAATATCATAACCTTTTGGCGGGAAGAATGGGAGGAAGATGAGGAACTTGAGATAATTTCAGCCTTTCGACTGGGTAGAAGGCAGGACAAAAAACCAAGGGATTGTTTAATTACATTGAGATCAAAAGAAGAAAGAGATAGAATATTGAATTTGCATTACCAAAAGGCATTGGTGATCCAAAATTGTCAGATACAGATTTTTAAGGACATTCCTAAATACATTTTAGAGGTGAGAACATACTACAAGAGTCTAGTAGACCTGCTGAAGAAAAACACCATACCATTCAGATGGGAATTTCCACAAGGATTGTCCTTTAACTTCAATGGAAGGAAGATTAAAATAAAAACAATTCAGGACAAAGAACTATTTCTAGAGAAGTATTTGGAGGATTTGCAGAAAGGAACCGTGGAGGAGAGGGAACCACCCGATATAGCAAATTTGTCATTTGGACTTTCACTACCACCATCGGAGGAAGAGCAGAAGCTTGGAGCAGTTGGAGGAACAGCTACCTAAATACAAAATGTCTCTGCAACTCCTTAGTTGGAATTGTAATGGTTTGAACCTTCCTCGGAAAAGAAGACAGGTTTTTCACATTCTGAAGAAAGAACAATTAGACATAATATGTTTGCAAGAAACCCATATCGCCAGGATACACAGGAAATTATTAATAAATAAGAGACTCGGTCAAGAATTCATCTCATCAGACAAAGTAAAGAAAAGAGGCGTGGTGATCTATGCAAAGGAAAAGTTGGCTCCAAAATTAATATTTAAAGATGAACAAGGAAGATACCTGGCAATTGAAATACAAATTCAAGGAGAAAAGATATTAATTGTGGGAGTTTATGCCCCAAATGAAGGGAAGGCCGAATTCTTCAGGAAGTTGCATGAGACATTAGTTGACTTTTTAGACTATAAAATCCTAATGATGGGAGACATGAACGGAGTTGTTTCAACAAACATGGATAAAGCACAGAGACAAGTGATTTCAAAAGAAGGGAGACTACCAAAGATCTTTTTCGAAATGACTGAAACTATGGACTTGATTGATATTTGGAGAATAAAGAATCCTCTAGAGAGAGAGGGAACCTTCTTCTCTGAAGCAAAAATGACATGGACAAGAATAGACCAAATTTGGATTTCTAGTAGTCTGGCGTCAAGAACAAAAAAAGTAGAAATCTGCCCAAAAACGTGCTCCGACCACAATGCGGTCAAGATGGAGATGAAACTAACAACAACTGGTTCCTTTAGATGGAGAATGAATGACACCCTATTCAAGGATGAAGAGATCCATAAGAAGGCCCTTAAAACAATAAAAGATTATTTTGAGATCAATAGGAAAACAGATGTGGAAAAAAGAATAATTTGGGACGCAAGCAAAGCCGTGATGCGAGGTTTCCTAATTCAACAAAATTCCATTAAGAGGAAGCAACAAAATGAAAAGAAGGAAAAAATTTTAGAAAAAATAAAAGAAGGAGAGAAGAAGTTGAGGTCTAAACCAAAGTCTCATGAGATTTTGAGAGAAATAAAGTTTCATCAGATGCAATACATGGAACTTATGAACCAACAAATAGAATGGAAGATAAAGCAAATGAGACAAAAAACTTTTGAGTCAGCGGATAAATGTGGGAAACTTCTGTCATGGCAATTGAAAAAAAGGCAGAAAATGAACACGGTAACAAGTTTAGAAATGGATGGAAAGATTATCCACAAACCCAATGAGATCAACAATTGTTTTCAAAGCTTTTTTAAGAAATTGTATGCACAAGGGCCAACTAACGAGCAAGAAATAGAAGAATTCATTAGAAAATACGGCTTACCAAAAATCTCAGAACAAAGTAAAAGGATCTTAAATGAGGAAATAACAGAACAAGAAATAGAGGGTGCCATTCAAAATATGAAATTGGGAAAATCACCAGGACCAGATGGCCTGACGGCCAAATACTACAAATTGCTGAAAGAATGGCTGATACAACCATTGAAGGAAGTTTGCAATGAAATTTTAAAGGGGAAAAAGGCACCTGAATCGTGGAAAGAGGCTTTCATCTCACTTATACCGAAAACAGAGACTGAGAAGAACCAAGTTAAAAACTACCGCCCTATATCATTACTTAATGTGGATTACAAAATTTTTGCAGACATTTTGGCAAAAAGATTGAAAAGAGTGTTGGCAGATGAGATTCATAAGGACCAAACAGGCTTTCTCCCAGGTAGACATATGTCAGACAATGTGAGGAACATTATAGACATTTTGGAGCTGCTGGACGTTGACATTAATAGGAAAGCAGTTTTGATTTTTGTGGACGCGGAGAAAGCCTTTGACAACATTTGTTGGACTTTTATGAAAAAGAATCTCCAAGGGATGGGGGTAGGACAAGGTTTTGAAAACGGTATAGGTGCAATATACTCTCAACAAAAGGCCAAATTAATTGTAAATAACGTGGTAACAGAAGAAATACCTATAGAAAAAGGTACACGACAGGGCTGCCCAATATCTCCTTTGCTTTTTATATCGGTCCTGGAGGTTTTGTTAAACATGATCAGAAAGGACCAGTTGGTTAAAGGAGTTCAGGTCGGAGTTAGACATTATAAATTAAGAGCATTTGCAGATGACCTAGTATTGACTTTGCAACAGCCAGACACTAGTACTAAAAGAGTATTAGAATTAATTGAAACATTTGGTCGAGTAGCAGGCTTTAAATTGAATAGACAAAAAACGAAAGTGTTGGAAAAAAATTTAACAATGGAAGAAAGAGAGAGTTTCCAGAATGAAACAGGTTTGGAAATTACAAAAAGGGTAAAATACCTGGGGGTAAACTTAACATCCAAGAATGTGAATTTATTTAAGGATAATTATGAAAAATGTTGGTCAGAAGTTAAAAAGGATTTGGAAATATGGTCAAGGCTGAAACTTTCCTTGTTAGGCCGAATTGCTACCATTAAGATGAATGTATTGCCTAGAATGCTGTTTTTATTCCAGACGCTGCAGATTGTGGATAAGATGGATTGTTTCAAGAAGTGGCAGAAAGATATATCAAAATTTGTCTGGCAGGGCAAAAAGCCCAGAATTAAATTTAAGATTTTAACTGATGCAAAGGATAGAGGGGGGTTTGCCCTGCCGGACTTAAGACTCTACTATGAATCAGCAGCTTTCTGCTGGTTGAAACACTGGCTACTTCTTGAGAATACTGACATTTTGGATCTGGAAGGGTATGACAATAGTTTTGGTTGGCATGCATATTTATGGTACGACAAGGTAAAGGTGTACAAAAGTTTTAAAAACCATATTGTAAGGAAAGCATTGTATAACGTTTGGATTAGATACAAAGATTTGTTGGAAAGCAAAACCCCTAGGTGGGTATCACCGATGGAAGCTAGGGAAGTAAAAAAGCTTAATATGGATTCTAAATGGCCAAAATATCATGAGATTATAGAATACGATGGGGAAAGGGTGAAACTTCAGAGTTATGAGAAACTAAAACCTAAGGTTCGAGATTGGTTGCATTACCATCAGATAAATGAGACGTTTAAACAGGACAGGAAAATAGGATTTCAGAAAGAGAAGTCAAAATTAGAAACAGAATTGTTGGAATCCAATACTAAGAATTTATCAAGAATGTATAACTTGCTGTTAAAATGGAATACACAGGATGAAACGGTGAAATCAGCTATGATTAAATGGGCACAAGACATAGGTCATGATATTATGTTTGCTGACTGGGAACAGTTATGGACCACCGGTATTAAATTTACTGCATGTAATGCTTTAAAAGAAAATATTATGAAAATGATCTACCGGTGGTACATGACCCCAGTCAAGCTTGCAAAAATTTATCATTTGCCTAATAATAAGTGTTGGAAATGTAATGAGACTGAAGGCACTTTCTACCACCTTTGGTGGACCTGCCCAAAGGTTAAAGCTTTCTGGGAAATGATCTATAATGAAATTAAGAAGGTTCTTAAGTGGACTTTTCCTAAAAAACCAGAGGCTTTCCTCTTGGGTATGGTGGGCCAAGTGGTGTTAAGGAAGGATAGAACATTCTTTATGTATGCCACTACAGCAGCAAGAATTCTACTGGCAAAGTATTGGAAGACGCAAGAACTACCTACTCTGGAAGAATGGCAAACAAAGGTGATTGACTTTATGGGACTGGCTGAGATGACGGGCAGAATCCGGGACCAGGGGAAAGAGACAGTGGAAGAGGACTGGAAGAACTTCAAGATATATCTTAAAAATAATTGTAAAATTGAGGAATGTTAAGATGTCAGGGGGTAAGAAGTAAAGAATTGCAGCAGTAAACAAAAAAACTTAAGAAATATTTTTGAAAAAGAACTAAGACAATGGACTTAAGGGTTGCTAAAGAATTTTAAACAAGGATGCAGGGATTGGGAGGTATGGGGAAGTCAAAGTATGAACCGATGATTATGAAGTAATATTGTGTTACATTGTTCTTCATTTTATGTGTGGAAAATTAATAAAAATCATTATAAAAAAAAAAAAAAAGAGATTTTACTTTCTTGGGCTCCATGATCAAAGCAGATGGTGACAGCAGCCACGAAATTAAAAGACGCCTGGTTCTTGGGAGAAAAGCAATGACAAACCTAGACAACAACTTAAAAAGCAGAGACATCACCTTGCCAACAAAGGTCCGTATAGTTAATGCTATGGTTCTCCCAGTAGTGATGTATGGAAGTGAGAGCTGGACCATAAAGAAGGCTGATCGCCAAAGAATTGATGCTTTTGAATTATGGTGCTGGAGGAGACTCTTGAGAGTCCCATGGACTGCAAGAAGATCAAACCTCTCCATTCTTAAGGAAATCAGCCCTGAGTGCTCACTGGAAGGACAGATCCTGAAGCTGAGGCTCCAAGACTTTGGCCACCTCATGAGAAGAGAAGACTCCCTGGAAAAGACCCTGATGTTGGGAAAGATGGAGGGCACAAGGAGAAGGGGACGACGGAGGACGAGATGGTTGGATAGTGTTCTCGAAGCTACCAGCATGAGTTTGACTAAATTGCGGGAGGCAGTGGAAGACAGAAGTGCCTGGCGTGCTCTGGTCCATGGGGTCACGAAGAGTCGGACATGACTAAATGACTAAACAACAACAACAACAATGTGAACATAACCTTTGTGGGCAGATTGGGGTTCATACAAGTGTGGACAAGGGGTTTGGATTTTGACCCATTTCACCAGGTGCCCATTTCTGGCACAGCTATGGGAGCCCATGCTCTTCCTAACAGCAAATATCTATCCCGGTTTCAAAATACGGGTCTACTGGAGGAGTCCCCGATCTTTTTGGGCCTGGGGCATATTTGGAAAATCAGGCACCCCAAAATACCCATTTGATAGAAAAGCTGACAATTTTCAAACCCCCCCCATAGCAGGAAGGCAACCCCTCTGAAGAGCAAAAGAAAAGAAACCCATCATTCAAACAAAAATGGGAGGTGTCTGGGAGTGCCACAGAGCCAACAGGTGCCATGTGTGGAATCCCAGTTTTAGAAACAGATGATTTCAAAAGGCTTTAATGCTTTTTTGTGGTTGTTTAGTCGTTTAGTTGTGTCCGATTCTTCATGACCCCATAGACCAGAGCACGCCAGGCACTCCTGCTGTCTTCCACTGCCTCCTGCAGTTTGGTCAAACTCATGTTAGCAGCTTCGAGAGCACTGTCCAACCATCTCGTCCTCTGTCGTCCCCTTTTCCTTGTGCCCTCCATCTTTCCAGGGAGTCTTCTTTTCTCATGAGGTGGCCAAAGTATTGGAGTCTTAGCTTCAGGATCTGTGCTTCCAGTGAGCACTCAGGGCTGATTTCCTTCAGAATGAAGAGGTTTGATCTTTCAGTCTATGGGACTCTCAAGAGTCTCCTCCAGCAGCATAAATTCAAAAGCATCCATTCTTCAGCGATCAGCCTTCTTTATGGTCCAGCTCTCACTTCCATACATCACTACTGGGAAAACCATAGCTTTACGTGTATGCATACAAAGATGCCTGCTTTCAGCTTCTTTCCTTTTCACTGCAAACCCAGGTTGGTGGGTTCAACTATGGATAGCTGAGTCAGTAGAGCACGAGATTCTTAATCTCAGGGTCATGTGTTCAAACCCCATGATGAGCAAAAGATTCCTGCACTGCAGGGGGGTTGGACTAGATGACCCTCGCAGTCCGTTCCAATTCTATGGTTCTATGTGTGCAGCTGTCAAGACTTTGGTCAGGACAAAAGAGGCAGGGTTATAGGGATAGCTGTGTTTATTTTGTGGTATGTGGGACAAAACAAGGAAGGGGTCATGCTTAAATAACCAGGGGCACAGGTGCAAATAGCTCAAGGAAAGGCAACAAAATGGAACTCCCAAGGGCGGGCAGACACACACACACACACACACACACACACACACACACACACACACACACACACCTATTCAGACATTCAACTGATAGGCATAACAACTGCAAAGTCTTTTGTTGGTTTGGGAGGGGAGTGACAATTTGTACATCAGATCCAGTCACATTCTATCCAGAGCCACAAAACTCTGTTCACAGTTCAGCTTCAGGATCAGATGCAGAGTCAGAATAATCTGCAACAAGAGAGGTAGCAAAATGGGATAGGGGGCTTCCTCCAGCCTTTTGGGAGCCCGCTTCAGGCCCCGTGAGAGAGTCAAGGGGCACTTTCTTCACTGCACTGTCCTGGTCCTGCATGTTAACGCATGATGTGGGATCTGAAGCCTCACTCTCCTCTTCGGCTGAAGCTCGTTCCCTATCCCTGGATTTCCGACGCACAACACCCAGGTCGTTCATTGCTACAGGTGGCTTTCCAGCTGGGGATTTCCCTGAGAGTGCCAGCTTTTTCAGGGTGTCATTGGCTTTGGGGCTTGAGACCTGGGCAGATGAGAACCATGGGCGGTCAACGATCTCACTGCGTTTTTGCTTCTGTTTGTCTTCATAAGCTGGATGGAGAGAGAACAGGTTATCATTACCATTTTTGTTTTTATTTCAAATTATATTTATTAATATACTGTTATTAATATATTAATATAATTACCATATTTTTCGCTCCATAGGGCGCACAGGACCATAAGGCGCACCTAGTTTTTAGGGCGGGGGGGAAATCAAGAAAAAAAATCTAATCCCGCCCCCCCCGCCCAGCCCCAAAGAGCAGCGGACAGGCTTCTGGGGCTGTCAGGGGAAGCCCGGCCGGAGAGGTTGCCCGCGGCTTTGGCAGAAGCCAAGGCAGTGAGTGGGATGGATCCCGCTCGCTCACTTGGATTTGTTTTTAGCCGCGGAACAGGTCGGGGAGCGGCGGCAAGGTTGAGTGCAGCCTTGGCTCCGCTCCCGGAACTTGCAGGGCTGGTGGGGGAAGCCCGGGTCCGTCCGTCCCCCAGCCCCAGGGACCACACATTTGCTCCATAAGACGCACAGACATTTCCCCTTAGTTTTTAAGAGGGGGGAAAGTGTGTCTTATGGAGCAAAAAATACGGTAATATAATTAATATAATATAATATAATATAATATAATATAATATAATATAATATATAATATAATTAAATTTTTACAGAAGAACATACAAGAAACCAAGTTAAAAATGGGTGGGGAATTAGTGCAAAGTAAAACACTGCATTGTGGGACGCAGGTGGCGCTGTGGGTTAAAGCCTCAGCGCCTAGGGCTTGCCGATCGAAAGGTCGGCGGTTCGAATCCCTGCGGCGGGGTGCGCTCCCGCTGCTCGGTCCCAGCGCCTGCCAACCTAGCAGTTCGAAAGCACCTCCGGGTGCAAGTAGATAAATAGGGACCGCTTACCAGCGGGAAGGTAAACGGCGTTTCCGTGTGCGGCTCTGGCTCGCCAGAGCAGCGATGTCACGCTGGCCACGTGACCCGGAAGTGTCTCCGGACAGCGCTGGCCCCTGGCCTCTTAAGTGAGATGGGCGCACAACCCCAGAGTCTGTCAAGACTGGCCCGTACGGGCAGGGGTACCTTTACCTTTACCTTTAAAACACTGCATTGCAAAAAAGCAAGCAAAAAACAAGATACATATAACCAACTGAATTGCATGCTGCATAATAACCATGTCATGGATGCTTTAGCTGAGATTCCTGCATTTCAGGGGGTTGGACTAGATGACCCTTGGTGTTCCTTCCAACTCTACAGTTCTATGATTCTATGCATAATTTGTCCTCTGTGTAAGCCAGCCTCTCCATTGAGAAACCTGTTGATTGGGGAAAGAACAAACTGGCAAAGTCCCATTTATGTACAATAGAAAAGGGAACCCAGCAGTCAAAATTGTCTCTCTGGGACAATTTGCATCAACCTCTCAGATAATGCCACATTGCACACTGTCAAGCCAACATTTCAACATCAAATCATCTGCCGTTTTCCAATGAAAAGCAATTTCCATGCAAGCTGCTGCCAACAGGAATATTATAAGGGGACTATTACATAACTGAAAATGGTACTGTGTGCATTGCAACAGGAATATCGGAAGCTGTGTTACACCAAATCAGATTATTGGTCCATCTAGCTGACGGCAAGTCTTTCCCACCAACTGCAACTTGATCCTGTTTTTTAACTAAGAGATGCTGGGGGCGGGGAAATGAACCTTGGACCTCTTGCACGTTGAGAATGCACTCTACCACTGAGCTATGGATAGCTGGCACCTCAGCATCCTCTCCAATGCTACAGGGGATTTTGAAGCATAAAATAATCTGGTGCAGCTATAATGTCTTGAGACCGGTCTGTCTGACAGCCCAGTGCCTGCACCGTTATGAGTATCTTTGTATTGTGGCCCAAGTTCAGCGGTTCTCCAACCAGGATCTAGGAGTCACCGGAAAGCAGGGAAGGGTGAGTTTCTGACAACTACAGCCGTTGTGGGGCGATGGCAGGTGAGACAAAGTCTGCACATGTGAAAAACGTAAATTATACAATGCACATGACATCACTGTCTCTTGTTTTGGTACATAACGAATACTGTAGCCTAGCAACCTAGCTTGATTGTGAGGGTTTGCCAGTTGTTTCTTTTGAAAGCTTAGTGAAAGAATCCATCAGAAAAGGAGTTAGATGCTTTGTGCGGCAAGACCTGGAGCTCTAAGGGCTTTGTGGGGGAAGGGGTGTGCAAGGACATGAGTGGGGCAACAATGTGAGCCTTCTCCTTGAATCCCGATTTCAACAGAAGGTCATCTGTTTTGTGCTGCCAACAATGGTGTTGGGCCTTTGCACAGCACACTTCAGGCTGCAGAAGCCCTATCCTTCCTCCTTGCATCTTCCAGCCCTCAAAAAAAACCCAGCAGCTAAGGCTTCACGTACAGCCAAGGCTCTGGTACTTGAGCAGCGCCGCCAGATGGCGGTCTTCGTCAGACTCTCTCACAAGCGGGATGCTCAGGCTTGCTTTTGACTGCAGGGCGAGATCTTTCTCCTCCTCCTCTTGCAGGACTTTCTTTTCTTCCTATGCTTAGGAAAGGGAGAAACAGAGACAAAAAAAGAGAAATCCACATCAGAAAGGAGGTTGGGGAGGGGAAAAACTAAAACACAGACCAAGGACTAGCAAGACAGGAATAAACATTTTTAAATCCACTGCATCCAGTTGTCTTGGAGGAGCTTAGTTAATAAATAAAATAAAAATAGGGATACAAACTTCAACCCAGCCGTATAAATATCCTCCTGCCTGGTTAATTAATAAAAAAATAACTCCAGGATACCAGACAGGGAAGCTTTATGGAAGTTCATTCTACAATACAAATTGCATTTCTCCATTGAATAATTCTTGTTCTGCCTATGCTTATTGGATTTGGTATTGCTCATATTAAAAAATAATTAAAAAAAGAAACCCAAATATCCATAAAGATAGCACACTAAAATGCAAATGACTAAGATAAGAATGCAAGTAGGAAAGCTATTAAATTTTTTTACAGAGCAATTCTATACATGTCTACTCAGAAGTAAGTCCCACCCAGTTCAATGGAGCTTACTCCTGAGTAAGTGGGTGTTGCATCACAGGTTGAATCCATTCATTTCTCGTGGGACTTTTTATTATGAAACAATATGCACTTTTATTTAAATTAAATCAATTGATTAGTTGAAAGGCACGTGGTTAAACCTCTAAGAGTTATTATGTGGCTGACAGTCTTAAGTAAATATATTACTAGGAACGCAGTTGAAATCTCACCCTGCCTTCATTTGTTCTAGGGCCACAAAGACGAACCCTCCCACCTCAACATCTGCTTACCCTGAATTTCCGGCGAAGGCGGCTGTTGAGCGCAAAGTCATCTTTCCAGGCGCTCTGAGCCTCTTGGATGTTCTGCAGGGTGGGGAGGGCTCGCTGTAGCTTGCTCTGATCCTTTGAGCCATGCTCCAACCGATACATGGCATCTGTCTCCAGCTTCTGCTTCTCCTCATGGGCTGAGAGGCAGATACAAACATTAGGCCGGGCCAGGCCAAGCCGGAGGAATCCTCAAGCACCCCAACAGCAGGATGCGCATAGCTCCGTAGGCTCACCTGTGGCCACTATCTGCTCATTCGCTTCCACATCCCAGCGCTCTTCCTTGCGCCGGGCACCGCTAACAATGACATAATCACAGTTGGCTGGGTCCGTCTGCATCTCAATGTGGTTGGGGCAAAGGTGACATTTCATACGGAACCTAGAAGGCAAGTTCAGTAAGAAGGGATGGTAAGGGGGATACCAGATGTTGTGGCCATGAATGGAAGATGTTCAGAAAAAAGGCCTCCTACTGTCACACAGAACCCTATACTGACCTTCCACCTTTTCCCCTACCATCCCTGTGTCCCTGTAGGGGGGACTTATGTTCTGCATGGTGGCTGGTCCGTGCAACACATGAGGCAAATCTATTTTCTGGTTCTGCAGTGTTTTAGAGGATGAAAAGCATGCCTCTTTCAAAAGGCCAATGGCTGCTGAGCAAAGCTAAGTCGCTGATTCCAATGTGTCTGATTATGATTATTACATTTATTTTTATTGTTTGTGGGTTTTTGGGAAGCCACAGTACAGATAAGGAAGTCTCTTGCTGTGGTTGTGTTTATTTTTTCATGGCTACAAGCAGGAAGCAAAAGATGACTTGAACAGGGCACCCAGCTAAACGGATAGTGCCACAGAGCCTCTGGTCTCACCCCATGACTAGCAGACTTGGACCAATCAGAATGGGCGCAGAGGAGGGCAAGAAGGACAATCAGCATTATGGGAAAGAAGTCCACATGAAAAAAGGTCGATGCAGCTAATTACACAGTGGTAGTGGACACTGCCTCACTTGGATGTTTTCTAGCAGGACAACCACTCTGGATTTCCTCCACCAACAGGGGGTTGGACCTACAGGAAAGGCCCCTCCACTCTACAATTCACAAGCAAGCATGTGGAGTTACACAAATCAGACAGTTCGCACAGCATGCTGTTTTTCTTGATCTTCCACTGGAAGTGGAGATGGGAAACATGGGTACAGATTACCTAAACACCAGCCAGTTGCCTCTTCCCTTTGCCAGACCTGAACTTCCACTTGATGCGCACACTGCCCAACTCATCCTGGCCAAGAGCACCAGTAAAGACAACAAGAGCCCTCACAGCACCCACCTGTAGATGGGGGTTGTGTAGTAGTTGCCAACCTTCTTCTTCTCAGCATTGTAGCGAACACCTGCAGTCAGCAGAGGGAAGAGTAGAATTTGTACATTCCTGCCTCCGTTTTCCTGATCACTCAACCCCACCCTGGAATCTTATCATTACCAACAATGACTGATTTATTCATTTTAAACATTTATGCCACACCCTTTGAAAAACCTTTACCTTAATTACCAAAATGGCAGGACAACGCTGGGACAACGAAAGTGTCCCAGATATTTTGACTTCCCGAATCCCTAACCCCCGTTTTATTTACTAGACTAGGAGCTGAGAGCTTGTGGCACTCCAAATGTCCAACTCTCATCATAATTGACCATCGGCCATGCTGGCTGAGGCTGATGGCAGTCTAGACATAGTCTAACAACACACAGGTCACAGGTTCTCCATCCCTGATCTACATAGGGGCACATAATCAGAATGCAGCTTCTGTTCCAGCTTCCAGGACTTTTAACTCCTTCTTTTATCTATTAGACCCATCACTCCCATCTTCTCAGTGGTGAGAACAGACCTAAAGAGATATAAAATCCCATTTCTCTTATTCTAACTAGCAACAGTTGACCTTATGACTCCTACTGGCCTCCTGGTGTGCAACCAACCCTTCCTTCTCAGGTTTCTTCCTGACCTACCCTGAAGCACTAGTCCCCAGAGGTGAGAAGTACTCAATCACACCTAGCAGCAAAAAAGCAAGACAAAACAGGAGGCTTTCAGAAATACCAAATGGAAATCCAACAAACAAGGTTCCTCTTTGCAGTACATAGCTCTTGCCGCAAAATTCCACTACCTTCAAACAAGCCCCTCTCACCACATTCAAGCTCCTATTAGCTGTCTATGTATCTAAGGGATGGCCTCAACACCAGCCACCTTCCACACTTACCCATGCCAATGTGGTTCTGGCAGCCGTCACACCAGATATTATAAGGCATCTCAAACCTAGGAAAGAACAGCCAAGGGACATTCACTATAGGCAGCAGAAGCACCTGATGGTTTCAGCTAGAAGGAAAGCAAGCCCTGTTTGATGTCCACATGCAACTTGGCTAGCACAGAGCTGATCCTAATGTGCAGGCCCCAGACCGTTTCCTATGCCCCCCTACAAAGAGACCACGTAATAAGGACTCAACTCTAAGGTGCCCTGGCATGCTAAGGATTGCATCTAAGTGTCCTTACCTGATGATGAGGATACCCTGGGAGAGTTTACGGGCCCTTTCCCGTAGTGGATGGCTGTTGCGGTACTTATTAAGGGAGCCATGCTGCAAAAAATGAGAAGAGAAGATGCTCAACTTGTTATATACAAAGTCCAGTGTCAGTCATGACTCTATGGCCTTCGTCCGATGACAATTTATGTACCCCTATGACACTGTCCATTCCGGGGAAAACCAGGATTTTTTAGTCTGACCTGCACTTAGGCAGGAATAACCAGATGCACAAATATAAGATGTGAAAAGGATATAAGGGTCTTAGCAGACCACAAGCTTAACATAAGTCAACAGTGTGATGCAGCAGCTAAAAAAAACATTTTAAAAATGGTCCTGTTCTAGGATTAATTATCACTTTCGTATCAGTTTCGTCTTTTATCACATTTTATTTTTATCCTTTGTTCTTATTCAAGTTTTCCATTTGCCAACAGAAAATAATTCTGCAGAAATCTAATTGCTTTTTTAGAAATATACTCTTCATTTTACATTGAACGTATTACTACCATCTCAGTGCTTATTTATGAAGCAGGCAAGAGCAGTAAATTACATTGGGTTGTCTCATACCTAGAGTAGACCTGGTGTGGGGAACAGGATGCCAGTGAGGCCAGATCTCCCAAACATGTGAGAGCCTTAACCACTCTCACATGCAGACATGACCACTCAATGGAGGCAGGTCTACTCAGTGAAGGCAGCACCCAGAAAACCTGGCTTGCAGACTTATGCCTGTTTCAGCTCAGTAAAACCCTTCCAGGCAATTCAAAAACTGATTCCTTGCTATAACTACTAGGTATGCAAACCCCCTCCCCATGGAACTTATCTTGCCAAAGTCCAACATTTGTTATTTCATTGCAACACAAAAAAACAAAAATGCACACAATCAGCACACAACTTGAAGCGCTGAACTTCCCTCGGAACCCCCAATTGCTCTCTTACCTTAGCTGGATCAAAATCGGGTGGGTAATACTTATTGACTCCTTTTCTTTCCCCCTGTAAATAACCAATGACAGCATTAGACTCCTGTTGCTCAATAACACCTCAAGCAATTAAATGTGTATGAAAACTCTGCAAATACAAGCAGGTTTTTTTTTGGGCAGGGGGATGCAGGTGTTTTGAAGTGGACCCTGTATACTAGTTTTGCCTGCTTGCTTGCTTCTAGCCCAGAGCACAGGTCCCCTTCTCTCATCTCAAGGGGTCACATATGGGAAGGTGGACATCAGGTAAGAGTCACAGCATGGCCAAAGTTCCAATAAGCAAAGCAGTTGGCTCATTTCTTCCCAACATTGCAGAAGAACACAAAGAGAACCCTCTCCTTTGTTGGACTGCTGACCAACCAGATGCCTATGGGGATGCATGGGGTTCCACAAGTTGGGCATGAAGGTTACCACATTGTTTTCTTTCCCTCTGGCAACTGGTATACAGAGTTGTCCCATCTACTAACATGGAGGTTACATTTAGATATCATAATAGCTAAGCCACCCTTTTAGCAAAGCCCCCTCCCACCGCCACCCCATTTCAGTGGCCTTATCCAAGCAGTCACGTTGTTCAAGCAACAGCTGTTGGTTCAGGACAGTTGTCACTTGATGACAGTCCACACATAGGCACCTTGGGAATGTCAGGAGCCATCTAAGCCAGGCCAACACCAGCTGTTCCCTCAGCATACCTGCAGGTGTGTATGTGTGTGTGTGTGTGTGTGTGTAGGAATACACAGGGATGCCATTGTGTCCAAATACTCAAACTTAACAGCAGCTCCATAGAAACACAGCCTTATGCAGACCCAAGGTGCTAGCAGGGAAGTTGCAGCCAAATGTGAACCAGCCCCCATTGGTAATTATTGCATTTAAACTTCTGTTTTGTTGACCAAAAGACCAGTGTATGGAGAGCTACCACAGGACATAAGCTTCAAGTTACCCTTGCAGTTAAGGACCAGTTCACATTTAACAGCAGAACCCATGGGGTCGGGGAGAAGCAAGCAAGCTAGCAGCATCATGTCAGAATGGGACGGCGGCAAGAAGGAACCCTTGAAATAGCCCAAGAAGCAAGTAAAGGAAATGCAGTTGGCAAGGGCCCACTTACTAGAGGTGGGATTAAGAAATCTGGTAAGATGCAGCAGATTGATAAGACTACAGGGCAAGAAAAGCATTCACTCTCATTGGATGGATGGATTTCCAGGCTGACGTTGTGCGAAACATTTATGTGAGCACCTTTGTACATTTTGTTCAAACAAAGTAATTGGCCTTTTTTGGGTTAAAAGCAAGCAAGCAAGCAAGCAAACAAACAAACACAAACAAACACAGCAGCACCCGTCCCAGGAGCACACATGGCCATACATAAGTGTGTAGTCGGGTCCTACAGAAGCATGTTTGTGTGAGCTGGTGTCTCTATGGGAGGCTAGATACATGCTGCTGAAAAACACACAACTGCAGCATCTCATGAAAGTGTTGTGCTTACCCTGTTGAAGTTCAAGCACTGTGTTTGGGGGGAAACAACCTTGTGGGTGTGCTACAAAACACCCCATGTACTCACCATGATGAAAGAAGTCTAGCTGAACGGCTGGAATGGCCTAAGAGAAGAGCAGGAGAAAGTTATTCCTAGGAGATTCCCAGAGAGGGGGAGCACAAGCAGCACCACTCTTTGGAGTGCCTATAGCAGCAGCCACCTACTCTCAAGCTCCAGAACCTGCTTTTGATGCTAGAACTTCTGCCATATAATGTGCAGAAATAACAGAAAGTCACAGCCTCTGAAAGCATGGATAGAGAAACCTGGCTTTTGTCAAAGGGCACATTTCTCCTGGGTACTATCGGGGGCACATGCCAGCGTGAGGGGGCAGATCCCAAAGTGGGCAGGGTACCCTCTTTGTTCTCTCTAACACCCCATTTCCTCCATGCCCAGTAGTAACAGTGTGCCTCTGAGTGTGTGCAAAGTGCCTTTCTCTGCTAAGCACTTCTAGGCCACATTCTTCTTGCCAAGGCTGACTGCTTTTTCAGAAATAAACCACTGGCTATAAAGTAGACTATATGTGGGCACACACCACCAAAGAGTCCTGCCATGGTATTACAACACACCTCTCTCTTTTTTTCTTAAGAAAGTGCTTATAAATATTTCTTAACCATGGACTGTTGCTGCCTGGACCTGGCAAAGCGCTGAAACACTGAAATACATCTTGAGCGGGCATATTATGCTGCTTGGAGGGTGGCCGGGATTCCTCTTTCTAAACCATCAACGTTAGGAAATAAACCCACGCAGAGACATGCACAGGGATACAGGTCTTGAGGCGACTACAAAAGGGTGCCCCCTTCCCTGCCAGGGAAGAAGGGGCAAGGAAAGATCTCTATCGGGGGAGACAACGCGAAATCAAGATCTCCATCGGAGATCTGCTGCCCCTGGGGATCCTGCCGCCTGAGGCCGTCGCCTCCCCTTGCCTCAGGGGTGGGCCGGCTCTGTCAGGACCTCGCTCAAAGGGCCTGCCAACTGGGGAGGGGGTTCCCCCATTTTCACCCACACGCCCGTTTCTGTGCCAGGTATGCTGGTCTTATCTGCAAGCCGCCTCGAGTCCCAGTCAGAAAAAGGCGGGGTATAATAATAATAATAATAATAATAATAATAATAATAATAATAATAATAATAATGGTATCTGCCGCCCCGTGCCCGGCCCTTCCCCGGCGCTCCCTGAGGCTCTAGGGCGCCGGGGGCGGCGGGCGGCCGAACCCCCCACCGACCTCGCCGCCGCTCCGGCTTCCTTCTGCCGCCGCCTGCTCCGCCTCCTCCGGGCTGCCTCATCAGCGCGCGCCCGGCGCCGGATCCTGCCCTCTTTCCCGGGGAGGAGGAGCCTGCCTGCCTGCCTGCCTGCCTGCCTGGCCGGCTGCCTTTCCCCTCCCCAAGTACCGGAGGCTGAGGGCGAGAGGCCGGCCTGGGGACGAAAGGCGGCTCTCCTTCCGAACGGGCCTCCTCCGCTGCCGAAGCCCCACGGCAAGCCGCCCGCCTTGGCACTGTCCGCGGTGGGAAATGCAAAATCCGTTTCCGAATGGAGCCCAGGAAGCTCTTCTCTCTCAGGTCGCCGGGCGAGATTTGAGGCGAGCCGAGCGGCTTGTTCGAGGTGCTGCCAGCTTCTCCGGCTGCCAGCACTGAGACAAAAGACACTCCTCTTCGTGCTGCAGATTTCGCTGCAAATGCACCTTTTCTTCTGCCTTTTCCTGGGGTTTTTTTTTTTTTTTGGGGGGGGGGGGTTATTGCTTGCTAAAGTTCTCTGCAAAACAGACATTTTGCAAATGCAGACCACTAGGTTTCATAGGTAGTGCTCACAAACAGCATTTTGTGCTTACAGTATCTGAAGGAGTGGGGAAGCCAAGAAACTTTCACAGTGCCTCTGCTTGAATCCAAGGATATTTGTTCTCTCGTCTCCAAAATAAAAATGATGCTGTTTTTAAATCAGAGTTCCTCAAGTACCAGAATTGGTCTTCCTGACTCCAGCTTCCGGCTCAGCTCCAGACATGCTCAGAATTATCAGAGTGGCTTGGCAGCCAATCCTTCTTCCCAAGAAATTCCGGGAATTGTAGCTCTAGGTTTCCTAACAATTCTCAGCACCCTGAACAAACTACAGTTCACAGGTTGCTTTGGGAGAAGTCATGCCTGTTCAAAGTGGTGTGTGTTACTGCTTTACATATTTTGGGCAGGTGGGACCTCACTTTAATTTGTGCTGTTAATTCAAAACATTTTTATCCCAAATGTCCCTCTGCAGCAAAAAAAAAGCTGGAGTGACTTTTGAATAAAATTTGATCTTTCAAGGCTATCTCCTGGTATGGCTTGCACTTTGCCCTATACTGTTTGGCTCTAGGAAACACAAAATGAGGATATTAGGTCATGGCCTTCTCTAGGGGATGTGTTGTAAGAGTACATCAAACCAGTCTGACGGCTCCAGTGACAATTTTGTGCAAGACTGCTGATGGCAGTGGTGTGTGAACATGTTATGAGAAACTTGACAGGAGAGATTAGCAGTACTGGGAAAGCCTTCTGCATTGTTAGAGGATCCTGGGTTGCTCAACTCTCTTCTCTCAGGGAGGAACAATCTGCTTTCGTAACTCGAGATGCAACAGGTCTTGAGTTGCAGCTAAACAGATTTGAGTCACAAATGTAGGCGTGAGCTAACCGAGGGAGCTTGTTTGAATCGGTTGAATCTGCATTCCAAGTAGAACTGTAGATGTGGCATTGGAACAAATGGGGTGTTCCCTTCCCAAATGCAAAGTACAAATGCAGGGCTCCCAGTTCAGTTTGGAACTGCGGCTGGGGAAGGGAAATAAAGGGATTAAATCTCCCATAACCTCCATATTAGGGTCCTCATCTGGATTGGGTCCTCCCACCCACTGCTGCAACTGCACTTTCCCTGCTGGCTTTGGTCTGTGGAGAACGAAAAGTGCCTTCCTGCACAGTCCACGTGGGAACTAAGGAACAAGGTGGAGCCAAAGAGAATAGATCCTGCAGTCCGGATGGGAATCCTCTGAGGACTGCACCCAGCCTACAGATTGCTGTTCCGTCTTCCCCACTCTATACACACACACACCATAGATCAGGCTTCCTCAACCTCGGCCCTCCAGATGTTTTTGGCCTACAACTCCCATGATGACTAGCTAGCAGGTCCAGTGGTCAGGGATGATGGGAATTGTAGTCCCAAAACATCTAGAGGGCTGAGGTTGAGGAAGCCTGCCATACGACCATCTTCTCTCACATGTTCCTGTCGATGCAACACATGTCTACATCCAAGGTCCCACTCTGGGTGGCTGTAGGAATGGCATTTTCCTTCTGTTACAGTCTGCCCTCTACAGGGGAGCCCCCACCTGGCCCATCATTGTCGTATTCTAACACCTTAGCTTCTCAGGCCTTTGAGGATGGCTGGTATTTTTTTTTACTGTGATGCCGGGCAGGTCCCTTTTATATTGTGTAAATTCCTGTTGCATTATTGCTGTAGGATGCAAGCAAAAGCAGACCTTCATATCATCCCAAAGGCTTGTGGTCCCAAAGCATATAAGGCTTTAAAAGCCAAAACTACCACTTGTGCCTGGGAACAGCTACCTTTGTTCAACAAAGTACCATAGATACAAACACATCACAGCTACCCACTACAAGACACAAGCAAAGATTTTAAAAAATAAAATAAATACATCCTTTCTTCTCGCTGAATTGTGCTAAGATTTCAGGGACCAAGGCAGAGGCAAATGTGAACTGTGGTGTATAAGAGGCTGACTCTATTTAAGGTGCTGTGACACAGGTCGCGCTGTGGTCTAAACCACAGAGCCTAGGGCTTGCAGATCAGAAGGTTGGCGGTTCGAATCCCTGTGACAGGGTGAGCTCCTGTTGCTTGCTGTTTCTGCCAACCTAGCAGTTCGAAAGCACGCCCCAAAAAGTGCAAGTAGATAAATAGGTACTGCTCCGGTGGGACCATGTGCTGCTCTGGTTCGCCAGAAGCGGCTTAGTCATGCTGGCCACATGACCCGGAAGCTGTACTCCGGCTCCCTCGGCCAGTAAAGTGAGATGAGCATCCCTTTACCTTTTTACTGTTCACCTTGGAGAGGAGTTGGTTAAGGGATCCTTTGCCTGAGCCTCTTGGTACACACAGGGGTGAGCCAGTGGCTGGAGCCAACATTGCTGGCGCTTCAACCCCAACTTAGTTCAAACTATGACTCCTATTTAAGAAACTGCTGAATGGGGTCATATAGTAAAATCAAACAAATTGCTGTGACTTCTTAAGAGACTAACTGGTTTATTACAGCACAAGCTGTCATGTGGGCAGTGCATGAAGTGGACAAGTCAGAGGTGGTAGTTAGGGAGAGGGAGGCAAGTTATTACGGTAAGTCCAGGTTACATCCGTTTCAGCCGTCCCCAACCTGCTAACAACTTGATGGGTGCTGCTGTCCTTTATTGTAGCAGCAGTAACTGAAGATCAGTAGTAGCTGCCTATTTAAACCTTTGCCCCTGAAGAGCATGATTTGCATTGGCAGATCTTCAGGGCTGGTTTCAGATTTTGCAAGCAGCAAAGAGCATGTGGGAAAGCTTGTGTCATAAGTCCAAGAAAAGAAAACTATTGGCGCTGGGAGCAGGCCAGCCTACTCAAGAGGAAAGGCTGAAGATCCCAGCATGTTGGGTCTGAAGGAGGTGGTACAGGAAGGGTCAGGCATCCAAAGGGGTGTCAGGCATCAGTGCTGACTGAGAGGCAAGTTCGAGTGACAGCCCACCAGGCTTCCTTGCATCTCAATAAATGCTCTCTCCAGTGCTTTCTGGTTGAACTTAGTACCTCAGTCTCTCAGCAAACACTCCCATCATGCAGGAATTGCTGCCTATTCCACTGAGACAAAAAAAAAATATAAAGAGTTCATCTGAGGTACTGTAATTACCGTACTTCAGAGGAAGTTGTCAGAGCAGCTACTTTTACAGCAGTCCAAAGGAAATAAAGAGGAAATGCCCTTCAAAGCCAATGCAAAGTCCCACAGCTCTCTAATTAAGGAAATGATAGGACTGCAGAGGCAGGAGCAGACAAAAAGGTAAGACTCGGATCTAGTAGATCTCAAGGTGGTTTGCAGTAGACCAGCAGTATTATTGTTTAACAAGTTAACAATAAAATGATTTTATCTGAGGCAGTTAACATAGCTTTCCTCAAGGCTTATTGGTGTTTTTTGATTATTTATGTGTATGATTTATATACCGGACATTAAAAAACTAAGTTTATAATGTGTTTTTCTTTATGTCACTGGGTAAAGAACTATGCATATTGATGGTGCTACTGCGTACGACAACAATTAGGAGAAAATATAAATCCTGTCAATGGTTAGCAGGGAACACCTACTGCAGAATATGAACAAAATTTTGAGAGGAGACTTGACTAATCAGTTTATTTCAATATTAAAATGCACCAACAGATATTGAGTGCAATAGCTCCTTCTTCCACAAGCAGATCTGCTGCAGGAAGTAAGAAAAACTTCAGTCACATGAAGATCGAACACTTATAATACAAAGGCTTTTGCATTTTCGTCCCTCTTCAAAGCAGAGGAAAATGCATTAGCAAAGCTCCAACTTCTTTCCTTGCAATTATGTGTCTATGCATTTTGCATTTGAGGCTGAATAGCTGTAAGGCAGCTTTTCATTCAGTGTGTACTGACAGTTGCATTCTTCTGCTGTGATTATCAAGTTATTTTTGCCTTTCACACTTGCAGGACCTTTTTTAAAATACATAAAAAGGTAAAGGTACCCCTGCCCGTACGGGCCAGTCTTGACAGACTCTGGGGTTGTGCGCCCATCTCACTTAAGAGGCCAGGGGCCAGCGCTGTCCAGAGACACTTCCGGGTCACGTGGCCAGCGTGACATCGCTGCTCTGGCGAGCCAGAGCCACACACGGAAACGCCGTTTACCTTCCCGCTGGTAAGCGGTCCCTATTTATCTACTTGCACCTGGAGGTGCTTTCGAACTGCTAGGTTGGCAGGCGCTGGGACCGAGCAGCGGGAGCGCACCCCGCCGCAGGGATTCGAACCGCCGACCTTTCGATCGGCAAGTCCTAGGCGCTGAGGCTTTAACCCACAGCGCCACCTGCGTCCCCTTTTAAAATACATACTTTGTCCCCCCAAAAAATCTAGGAAATGGGAAGTGAACCTTGAGTGGAGTTACTGAGACTTAAATACATGTCTCTTTTCTCATGAGAAATAACTTTTATTGAGTGTGTATAGTTCTGGACTTGCCCACTACCAGAATGCAGCCCTTGAGGGATTTCGACTGGGTTAATGCCTCAGCCCCAAACAGGTTCCTCACCTTGGTTTAAATCTATTGCTTCTCCTATTCCTTCCTTAAGTTGGACACTTTGTCTTGAAGAACGTCCTGAAAGGCACTCTTGGTCCTCAGAGCAGGTGTAGGGAACCTATGGCCCTTCCGACGCTGCTGAACTATACCTCCCAGCAGCCTCAGCTAACATGACAAGTAGCCATGGATACTGGGAGGTGTAGTTCAGCAACGTGTGGAGGGGCCAAATGTTCCCCACACCTACCTTAGAGCAGTCTTTGCCTTCCAGATTCTTCCAAAATTCAGGCTCATGTCTAGGTGTTGGGAAGTTCTGCCACTGTGTTACTTCCAGGGCAATTCAGGCTTCCTCTGCTCCAGTAAGTCCCAGCTCTAAGGGAAGAATGCTTGGTAGAGAGAGGCAAAAACTGCACCATGTGTACACCCTGAGTCCTACTAAGAGGTGTCCGGGCCAGGGTGTGTGTGTGAAGAGGTTAGAGGAGAAAAGAGGCGGAAATACTTTATAATCACAAACACTTGTGGACCTTAGAGACCCAGCATAGGCTTTGATTTTTAGACATTAGGCAGAGTGAATTTGGCGATGGGACTACCTCGTTAGCACAGCACAGCAGCGAAAATACAAGCTGGCCCTGCCTCCTCCTGAGGGAATGGGCAATGCCAAAGGATCTAGAATGCCCCTGCATACTCTACCAGAAAACCACTTTTTAATCCTGGCCTCTCACAAGGCAATACGTCACAGTGCCCCAGAAAACCACGGGGTCTCAAAGGGTAAGTATAAAAGTTCAGTAAGTCAATATACATACATACATATATATAATTTGACTTTAATTTACATGTCTCAAACAGGATAGAAGGCAAAGGCTTTTCTACCCTGATAAGGCAACCGTGAACTATGATAAACCGCAAGAGAATCAATCAAGGGAGAAGAAAATTCTACACAGGTTTGTAAAAGATGTACTTTGTCCCCTTCCCTCCCTCCCCTCCCTCTCCAGCCCACACACTGAGCTCTGTTTAGAGTCCATCTTTACCATTTTTTCTTGTGTTCATCCATGGAAACCCCCCCAGGTCCCAACGCCACAACAAGCAGCAGACCACCTATGACAGACATGGTCTGGAAAAAGTCATATTTGAGGAAATCGTGGAGAGGCCTGTAAGTGGGGACGCTCCAGAAGGCATTCTGGATCAGGTTGATGATGAAAAGCCAGATGACTAGGGTAAGAGCAGCAAGCTTGGTCTTGAAGCCAATGGCTACCAAAATGATAAGCGCCATGCCAAAGATGTCCTGGAAAATCTAGGGAGGAAGACAAAAACCACGCTTCAATTTAATGCATTCTTTGCTTCAATGGCTGGTGTCCCCAACTTGTTATCAACAACAGAGATCAGGCATGCACCCAAGTAAAACAAATGTTGTGACCTCCCCAACACATTATGAAAATGTGTACGTATTTTCTAATTTGACTTAATTTGTTCTAGCTCTGTGATTGCTAAGAACAGGCAAGGTGTTATGTAAGGTGATGCAACAGCACTCTCTGAACATTTGCTGGCCTATTCAGCCCAGTGGTGTTTGAAAAAGACCCTAGAGTAGGAGAGAAGTCAAATCTAGCAGATTCTCCATCCCCGGGTAAGTGACAAGGCTGCAGCAAAAGCCAAACTGAGTAGTTTCCTTTATTAATCAGAATAATGTCTTAAAGGGCCTAGTCTATTTACTATCTAGTGGTGAGGTAGCACACAATTGCCCAACTGAGTTTGTGCTTATTTCCATAGAATACCAGCCAATTTTGCAGACAGAGAAAACCCAACCAAGTCTTGTAATAGTGGATGCCACTCACAGTGAAGGCGCCAAGTTCGAAGTGCAGGAGTGTCATGAACATGAGAACCAGGAGCAAGCGCCCACCAAGCTGCATGTACTGCCGTGGTGAGATATCGTCCATGGTAGGGACTCCAGCAAACATGGACTTCCCCTCAGAACGAGATTCTGCAAGTAGCAGGAGCAGCCCACCTCCGAGAGCCAAATTCCTATGAGGGAGAAAAAACATAAGGGGTTCAGACAGTTTGGAGCTGGGGTCTGCAATGGAGGTATCAAGCAGCATATTCTGTAACACAGTAGCAACCATCACCTGGACCTTCTCATGATTCTGCTGCTTCCCTAACCCCACAATTTTTGCCTTCCTAACTGCTGGGATGCACCTGGTACTCTTTTTTCACACCTCTAAATGACACCTATGGCAACTCTGGCCTGCTTGACTTAATTAGGTAAAGGTAAAGGTACCCCTGCCCGTACGGGCCAGTCTTGACAGACTCTGGGGTTGTGCGCCCATCTCACTCAAGAGGCCGGGGGCCAGCGCTGTCCGGAGACACTTCCGGGTCACGTGGCCAGCGTGACAAAGCTGCATCTGGCGAGCCAGCGCAGCACACGGAAACGCCGTTTACCTTCCCACCAGTAAGTGGTCCCTATTTATCTACTTGCACCCGGGGGTGCTTTCGAACTGCTAGGTTGGCAGGCGCTGGGACCGAGCAGCGGGAGCGCACCCCGCCGTGGGGATTCAAACCGCCGACCTTTCGATCGGCAAGCCCTAGGCGCTGAGGCTTTTACCCACAGCGCCACCCGCTTGACTTAATTACTACCACTTAAAACCCCCTTCTGAGAGTCAGCAAACCTAGTTTACCTTACTTGATACAGGTATTTTTCTTTAACCTAGATTACAATATCTTTCTGGTAGATGGCTGCCCATTCACTCAGTGTTCTAAGATAACCCTGGCCAGATAACCCAAGGAGGTGAGGATTGGATATTCTTCCTGCAACCACTCCTGTGATTTAGCATAGACAATGAGAAAGCTCTCCATACTGGGCTCCTCCTCCAGTTTAATTTTTAAAGCCTTGCCTCTTAACTCTTGCCAGGACGTGGGTCCTGCCTTGCCTTCGGCTTTTATGGTTGGAGAGAGGCTGCTGGGTTCTTTATGGGGAGAGGGATCCTGCTTCTTCTGTGTTTTATTTGTTTGGGGTTACACGTTTTGCCTTTGGGGGGAGCATTCTGAGCTTTACTAAGTTTTCTTTTTTGAGATGGGTATTTTTGGTGCCTGTAAGTTTTATATTTCTAGATGTGCCACCTGGCTTATAACATTGAGAAGCCCCACTCTAGGACTTGTAAAATATTGAATAGTCCACAGCCCAAAGGGCTGAGTCATCCTTTCCCCAAGGCTGGCAGTTTTCCTCTATCGTAAGACTCTAATTTTCCCCAAGAGATTAGAGAGCCTGTTGTTTTGTCTCCCGACATGTGCTTGGAAACAGTAAGCAAAGACTCAGTGTCTGCCCCCCTAGGTCATGAATATAATTGGAAATGGACCTTTCATTCCAAGAACCCCTGAAAACAGGGCAAGTGTGAACCCTATCCTCATAGGGGTACAGAAATGTTTATAAAGATATTTTATTTTATTTATTTTATTTTATTTAGATTTTGGATTCTCAGAACCCTGTTTCCTAAGAAGAAGTGTATTTACTATCTATTGAACTAATCTGCGTCGAGTTGAAGCTTTTGTGTGCCTAAGCAGTTATGTTTTGTTTTTATAAATTACTGTTTTGGCTTTATCAGAGAAGCTGGGGCACCTCCAAATGCCTAGAAAATGAGAATTGTGTGTATTAATTATTATAAATAAGTTACCATTTGGACTAGTGGAAGCAACTATCTGAGAGTGCGAAACAGAGGTTTATAAAAAAAAAACCCTGCTTGGCTTTTGGCACAATCAAGATAGCATCTTTATGCAATAAGGAACAAGGACCTCCCTTTGGATTATTTTTTTTATGAAGAGAAACCTCTTTCAGCCTGTCAAGCACTTAAGGAGGGGCAGCTAGAAGAGGCCACTTGCAGACCCTGTAAGCTTTTTGTCTTTATACAAGAATTACTATGGTCACTTTTTCAATCTACAGGGACTGGTGACAACACTGTGAGAGTTCTGAGTGAAAGGAGCTTGAGTCAGAGCACAGTTGTATGCTCATGAAAGAGATTGCCTATAATGCGTGTGGTCACCATGACATTATCAAGTTGCACTATGTTGCTGAGCATAGCATCACTGGCCGGTAATCTTAGAGGTGGGATTATGTGCAATACAGCTTCCTTTCCCCCTTTATAAGCAACTTGTTTCCACCGTCAAACTAGCAACCAGCCTCTTCTTAGGCACACGAGTCAACCCTCTCTAACTTGTATAAGCGTACATGAAGGTATTTGGGTGTGAGAGAATGAGAGAAACTTTTCCCATATAAAAGATGAAGAACATCAAAATACCCCATCATGAATCCTCTGTGGAGTTACAACACAACATGCCTTCTGGTTTTAACTCACCTCATCAAGAACTTGAGGTCCCATAAAATACTGTAGGCAATTGTCTGAAAAACAAGAAAGCAATAGGTAATGATGAGGACACCATCATTAGTTTAGCTCAAGGGCTCTACATAATCTCCAGATTTCCTAGCCATGAACAGTTGTTGAGAGTTCCTAGAAAACAGCTTTGGGGGTAGGAGCCGCCTTTCATTGGGAGCTGGTGTGTGAGACTAATGTACACTTAGTTTACAGGAAGATTCTCAAGAGTGTGCAAATAGGCATTAAAATGAGGAATGCAATTTAATGTAAGCAAGTGAAAAATGATGCACGTTGGGGCAAACAAAATAATTCTAAATTTCACATATTGGGGAAATCCAATGAAACTGAATGTTGGAAGATTTAGGACAGACAAAAGAAGTTGTTTCTTCACACAGTGCAGTTAAACTAAATCCCCCCACCCAAGGTAGGGATGGCCATCAATTTGGAGTGCTTTAAAAGAGGATTGGACAAATTCATGGAGTATAAGGCTATCACTGGCGACTAGCCACAATGTCCATGTTCTGCCTCCACTGTCAGTCCGTGTGACTCTGAATACTGGATGCCGGGAATCACAGGTGGGCAGAGTGCTGCTATGCTCAGGTTCTGCTTCTGCACTGTGAGAACAAGATGCTGGACCAGATGGACCCTTGCCCTGATCCAGCAGGGCTCTTCTTACTTTCTTAGTGTAGTACAATAAATTATCACTAATGTACAATGAGAGTGGTAGCTGTGTTTGTCTGCTGAAACAATGAAGAGTCTTCAGCCACCTTAAAGACTGGGATTTATTGGCGCAGAAGCTTTTGCGGACTATTGCTCATTTTATCAGAAGTATGAAGAGTCCTGAGCCAGATGTGTACACACACAGGTACAGAGATAAGAGGTTTGCAAACACTGAGGCCAGGGAATAATTGAATGCAAGAAATAGCAGAAGACATTTCCCTGTTCCAGGCACAGCTCAAATGTGTACAAGCTAAGAAGAGAGTAGTCCATTCACAATGACAATTACTACTATCTTTCTAGTCTGTGGTTGCTGTTGTGACTAGATCAGTCTCTTCTTATCTTGTAAACTAGAGGAGACTAACTTGTGACTCTCCAAATATTGCTGGACAACAACCCCTATCACCCAGACTACTGGAAAAGTTGGCTGTGGCTAATGGGAGTTTGAAGTCCATCAATATTCAAAGTGCTGCAGGTCAGCTACCCCTATTCTATGCAACTGAACTTTGCAAAGAAATACTGGACAATTACTGCTGTCTTTTTGCTTATATTTATTTATTTCTTTTTGCATATTCTATCAAGTAGGATAACACTTTAGGCATCTAACGAAGTAGACTATACTCCAGGAAAGTACGTGTCACAATCAATCTCCTAGACTTGGCACACCTACTTTGCTGAAAACAACCAGAAAGTAGAATAATACTTTTGAACAACTTGCTCACGAGCTCAAGACTTGCCAAATGCTGCACTGGACCTATGGAATTCTGTATTTTGCCTTAAAGATGAAAAAAATGTTTTGCAAAGAGAAGCCATCGAGGAAGAAAATTGGGTCAAAACATGTTTAATAATTTAAGACTGATAATATAGTTAATGGGACGCGGGTGGCGCTGTGGGTAAAACCTCAGCGCCTAGGGCTTGCCGATCGCATGGTCGGCGGTTCGAATCCCCATGGCGGGGTGAGCTCCCGTCTTTCGGTCCCAACTCCTGCCCACCTAGCAGTTCAAAAGCACTCCTAAGTGCAAGTAGATAAATAGGTACCACTTTATAGCGGGAAGGTAAACGGCATTTCCGTGTGCTGCGCTGGTGCAGGCTCGCCACAGCAGCTTCGTCAGGCTGGCCACGTGACCCGGAAGTGTCCCCGGACAGCGCTGGCCCCCGGCCTCTTAAGTGAGATGGGCGCACAACCCTAGAGTCGAACACGACTGGCCCGTACGGGCAGGGGTACCTTTTAATATAGTTAATAAGCATTGTTTTTATAGTTAATGAGCATTGTTTTAGTGAAGCTTATTGGCAATAAGCATTGAATTGCTATCATTCGAAGTCTTTTACAATTGATCTTCGGCAATAAATACAGAACTTCATATAATTTCAGTATACCTCAAACCTTAACATTTTATTCCTATATGGCTCCATCACTACTTCTATTTTGGAGGGCAGATACAACCTTTCTGTTTAATCGAACCTCCTGCTTATTTAGACTGCTGTGAATTTTACTGCTTTCTACTCTGTTTATATTTTATAGTGTTTGTTGTTTGTTGATCTGAACTCTAGGAAGGAACAGAAGCATGTAAATAACTGTAAAGAAATGAAAACCTGATCCTCCTACCCTGATGCAGCTTGACTGGATCCAAGCATATCTTTTCACTCTGGGATCTAGATCTTGTTCCTTACACTTTCAACTCACCTGCATGAAAACGATTCCAAACAGGCCAAAGCATGCGTAAGGGACAAACTTTCTGGCGAGAACAAGCACACACCCAGCTAAAAGAACAAGAGAGAAGGTGCTTCAGGGACAACAGAAGAATTGCAACAAGGAAACAAAATACAGAAAATGTTTTCCACATGCCCATTTCCTACACTTGTCCTGAAGCAGCTTTAAATGAAGAATATGCTTCCCTCTTTGGTCCGTCTGGTGCCAATGTCAAGTCTCATTCTGGTTCCAGGTTAAGACCTGGTAATTTTCTCAGGCGTTTATAAACTGTTAATTTTCCAAGTTACTATTATAGTGGTTGGCTGCTCTGTGTTTTAAGATTACAGTAATTTACTGTTAACATAAGTAAAGAAGCCGTGAACCACCTTATTCTGCATGAGCATGCCCAAATATTAAGATCTTCTTTGGAGGACAATTCCTGAATTCCTGTCTTCTGAAGTGAGGCAGATGGAGAATGCTACTCTGCTGTGGTGCCTGGGTTGGAATACTTTCCACAAGGAAGCGTCTCTGGCACTGGGTGGATCTTTTTATTTGCCCAGCCTTTTTAGTTTAAACTGTTAGGTTTGGGTTTTTTTTATTCTAGAGCTGTAAACATTTGAGGTTACTATACTATCTTAGTGTGTCTAGTTTCAAAGATCAGGGCTTTGACAAATTTTGTGAAAACTAATGCTGTTTGATGTAAACATGAAACCTAGTTCCTAGTCTGCGCTCTAAATTTGGCCCTCAAGACAACTCACTCCCTGAAAGTTCTAGAAAGAATGCAAACATGTACTTGTGTCCCACCTTTGGCAGCAAGACCTATGGAGGATACCAGATCTGTGCCAGCCATTCTCCACCCAGTCACCAAAGGAAGAAGCCCTTACCTAGCTGCCCACACATGTTGATTAATACAAAAAGTGTGGCTAAGAGTGCACCGCTTCCCCATGACATGTTGATGTAGTCTCGTTGCTCATTCCACTGGAACCACATCCTGATGCCATCCTCCAAGAAGGTGCTAATCAGGCAGAGGTGAGCCAGATGAGGTAGGTAGTGCTTTGTCACACGCAAGAACTGGAGTGAAAGAAAGACAATATGAGAGACAGTACAGTGCCCCTAAATGGCTGCAGAAACGAAGGTCAGCCTTGACTTTGTCCAAATGATCTCTGGGTTCTTCTGCTCCACAAGGTGGCAAATATATACTACATATGTTCAACATCTGGAAGGCCAATTTATACATGCAAAAACAAGATACTGATGCTATAACTTGGTGTACTGGTCAAGTGTAGGTCGCTCCAAACACTTTCGTTTTCAGACTTGCTCCTGAATGAAACATGTAGACACGTGAAACTAATCTCTTACAGAGTCTGAGTTCGGTACTACTTATCATTTCCCCTCATATCAGGAGACAAAACAACAATATAGATTCTGCTGCTCACGGTAAATCCAAATGCTAAATCTATCTGTTTGAAGACGTCGTGGCTCCCGACTTATTTATTTTCTCTGCTCCCCAGCTCCCCCCTCACACACAAAATTCCTCTCAAGCAGCAGTTTGCAAACTTTTTCTTTTTTGCAAAGATAACTTAAAATGGCTAGTGGCCTTGATGGACTACTTAATAAACTTTCCCCCCTTCATCACCAGCAACATCAAAACCAGTTCCTGTTGATGTTGGCATCCATCTGTCTTAAGTGACAAAGAAGTGTCTCATATATAATGAAAATCATGGGCTTTGTTAGCCTGTTCAGCCTTGATCAAAATGGCCTTTGTCTATGTTATTGGGGGGCAGGGGAGGAAATCTAATACAGGGCAAATACAGATATCCCCACCCGTTCTGCATTATTCCCACAGACCGCCTGCATTAGGAGCGCCATCTACAGGGGGCTGTGGGGCGAGGGCCCTCCCCCAATATTTTCAAGGGGACTGCCCCCCCATTCCACAACAATCCTTAAAAGGACGCACCAGGACAAAATGCTTGGCCATGCCACATCCTTCTGAGAGTCGCCAGGAATGTGTCAGTGATAAACTTCGCCCTACATGCCTCTTTCACAAAGGTAAGGTTGAGGGTGGGGGATGGCAGGCCGAGTCAGCCTCACCGGGTTGGGGGCACTGTGCATGTGATATCATGCACATGTGATGGGCCCCCCAGTATTGGATGCAACTCAGCACGTTTGGCCTGAATGCAGCTTTCAGGGAAGTTTGAAACTTCTGCTCTAGAGAACCTTTATGTTCCTTCTAGACTAAGATTGGGATAATTATTTTTCGCTCTATAAGACGCACCAGACCATAAGACGCACCTAGTTTTTGGAGGGGGAAAACAAGAAAAAAATATTCTGAATCCCAGAAGCCAGAACAGCAAGAGGGATCACTGTGCAGCGAAAGCAGCAATCTCTCTTGCTGTTCTGGCTTCTGGGATAGCTGTGCAGCTGCATTCGCTCCATAAGACGCACACACATTTCCCCTTACTTTTTAGGAGGGAAAAAGTGAGTCCTATAGAGCAAAAAATACGGTAATTATCAGACCACTTAATTTTCACTTTCCACACTATTTCCCCAGCTCAATGCTTTCTGGCTGAATGGAAGAAGTATGCTTGTCTAATCTGTGCTAAAAAAAACCAGGCCCATATTATTCCCATTAACATGGCCTATCTTGTCTGTCCCCTTGTAGAAAAGCCAATAGATTGTTGTTTCCCAATCCAACCAATGAACCACATACTGTTTTCTCAGTGTTAGAAATTCTCCTCCAAGAATGCCAAAGAAAACTCATACGCACAAAACAGAAATATTTTTGGAGATGCATAACATGGAATAAAACTCTACAACCAATTAATTATACATGCAAATTCCAAGCACCTTCATTCTGCTTTGGCTACTTCTTGGGTGCCTTTGCTCGCTGTGTGATTCCTCTCTGCATTAAGATCTCACTATTTTTACAGGCCTAGAAAGCAAACAATGTATTCCCATGTCATGGGAGGCTCCTTTGACCATAATAAAACTAGGTGGTAAATTTGAAAATAATATTTATCTCCTCCTAACTTCCCTCATAGAGTTGTTGTGAGGGTAAATAATAAATGTAAACTGAGAATCACCATGGAGATTGTTGTCTGCAGGGTACCATGACCCTCATAATTTCCTCCAAAGAGTAGCAGCACCCTGCAGAGAAGATTTTGAGGTGCCCCAAGAGAAGATGAAAGGGAAGACTTGTTGTGTGAACTGAACTTTGCACGTACAACACTGATTACACCCGGTGTCATTCAAAATTGTGAGCCCTAAAGGGATGATACAACAACAACAACAACAACAATAATATTGATCCATGCAACTTTACAGTGGAAGCAATAGTGGATGCAGAAAAAAGTGTATCCAAGCCCAATTCCTACTTTTTTCTTTCAGTGGTAAAGCAGCAGCTCCCTTCACTGTCCACAAATGATCCTTGCATGGTAGAGGGCTGAGATCAGAGAACATGCTTCACATGATTTTGTTCTACAAATCCAATCTACTACCACCCTTGGATCTTTTGTGGGAGGAAAACGACTGCCCCTTCAACAGTTGATGAGCCCCAGACAGTACAGCACATTCCATGGCAGCATGAGGTTAGCATACTAGCACAACACTGGCCCCACTATTTTTATGCAAGGATCATTAGTTTTGTTAGAGACCCTCTCCTACCCCCATGGCCCTGCAGACTTCAACAATAAAGGAAGCAATAGTACGCTGCATCATTTAAATTGCAATCTTATGCATACTAATTTAGAATTCAACTGCTGAATTCAAATGGCTTTACTCCCAGGTAAGCAAAGCACAAGGCTACAGCTGCCAACACTTAATTGTTTTGATGAATTAAAAGACTTTTAATTGATTTCAACGTGTACTCTGATTAAAAAGGCAAGTCAGTGGTGAGGTTTTGAATTATTTTACACTCAAGTCCTTAATAAAAACGGTGCATGGTAGGCACCACTTTAGAAGAGGCATCTCTCACATAAGAAGGAATGCTTCTCCTAAGATGGAACCAGACAGGACACAAATAGACTAATTTATCAACTAAGTAACCTTCCCTTCCCATTCTCGAACTATTGTTTGTTCAAATGAAGAACATATGCAGATTTAACTGATTTAATAAAACACCATATGATTGGTGAATACTTCTTTTAATTAAAAATTATGATTAATTGATGAAGCTTTCTTTTCATTACCAGTTCTAAGTGATATAAAGTTCACAGTCTTAAGAGCAACTTCTGGTGTTGCTTTATGTGGAGAACAAGAAGTGCAAGTCACTTCATATTCCTCAGGCAACATGTAACTTCAGAAAGTTGCCCTCAATGAGGCCCACCCATTCTGCCTTGGTACATGTCACAACATTTATGCTTACCATTCCAATTGCATGCAACTGAGTTTACAAACTTGAGTTTAAAAACTCAGTGTTTGTAAACCTCCAATTTACAAATTATGTTGACGTTTACATGTAGATAAAACTCATGATCAGAATGGGCCACAAGGCTGCAATCCTATGAATTTGTCCAGGAATATGCTATACTGAACATGGGAACAACTTTCAAATACAAATACACAGGACACTGATGAACCTGTTTTTCACCAATATAATTTTGTCTGCATTATATACCTAAATCTATCATGCAAAAATTAAATCCATTTATCCAAAATGCCCTGACTGCTAGAAAGATAATCAAGGCACAAAGATAGCCAAGGCAACAAAAATAAAAAACGTTTTGTTCATTTTGGCTGACTAATGGACCATGTGACTGGTTGAATTTGCCAAAAAGGTTAAGAAAAAACAACAGGTATTATGTTATAACCTGTAGATATACAAGGAAGCTCTTTAATAACATATTTTAAAAATGCACTTGATGGCAAAGAGTTGATAAATCCCATTTAATGTAAGAGTGCACACACATAATCACACCTTTTCATTCCAGATTAACCTGGAAGAATTGTCTTCACTTTGCATAGCTCAATGCACACAATCATTGACACAAATCAGAAACCCATTCTAAGCCTACATATGCATTGTTTTACTCTCCAGTACTTATTGTAATTGCAGCTGTGGACAAAGTACAATGGCCAACTTTATGTAGGTATTATTACGCACAATTATTTGATGTATGAAAATAGCCACAACACTTAAGGGTTGTTCCTGGTGGCCAAATCAGTGCTAAAATCACTTCCACCTAGTTGGATTCCACACCAGTAATGTCAATATATAGTACAGTTAAATGTGGCTTTTCCGATGTTGTTGGACCACAAGCTTAACATGAGTCAATGTTGTGATACATCAAAAGTAGTATAGTGTCCATATCAAGGGAAGTAATAGCACTGCTCTATTCTGCCTTGGTTAGACCACAGCTGAAGTGCTGTTTCCGATATCTAAATTTCTCCATGTGTGTTTTGCTACTGGTGCAGGTCCAATTGCAACCACATTGAGATTTCGGGGCACCATTTTGGTAACTGACATCTCCATCAAGCCAGCTGATTCGAACACACTCCTCCATCATTACATCAAATAAACTAAGTGCAAGGCTGAATACAGATATATTTGACTGTGTTGCAGACTTTTCACAGGCCACCTAAATGGAGCTCACGAACTACAGTTTAAAAACCTTACTCCATGTTAATACTATTTCCATTTCCACTGTGTGTCTCCTTGCATACTGGGCAAATGAATAAGAGCAAGCTACATATAGTTTAGATAATAGAATTATAGAATTGTAGCATTGGAAGGGATCTGAGTCATCTTGTCCAACCCCTAGGCAAACATACATTCCACTGTGGTGACCATAACCTAGGTTTAAGGTGCCATTTGGCTCCTAGCTTATATTAAGTTTCTAACACTGACTGTGTCCAGTTCTGGGCACAATTTAAGAAGGAGGCTGACAAGCTGGAACGTGTGCAGAGAAGGGCAACCAAGATGATATGGAATCCAGGCCTGATAGTAAGACCTGTTTCAACAGTGGAATGGACTCCCTAGGGAGGTGGTGGACTCTCTGTCCTGGGAGGTTTTTAAGCAGAGGTTGGGTAGCCATCTGTCTGGTTAGATTTAGCTGAGATTCCTGCATTGCAGGGAGTTGAACTAAATGACCCTTGGGGTCCCTTCCAGCTCTACAATTCTGTGATGCTATGAACTCCTACCACCCCTCAGCACGCTGGCTGTGACCAAAAGTGGTTGGAATTCAACAACATCTGGGAGGATTAGACTCCACATCCTTGATAAATAAAAACCACGTCACACAGGGCTGGTGCAGCATGAAGCCAACTTTGCACCAGCTCTTGGTACTTCCAGGAGGCTGGGGGAACGATTGACTGTCATGGCCCTTCCCAGCATCGGCCTTTTGCTGCTGCCAGCCTCCTCTGGAGTAAGGATATGGGGGCCAGTTGTATGTCACCTAGCCTGAAGAGAGGACCCTTTTTCCTGTAAACTGCATTTTAAACCAGGCTCCTTGAGGACAGGAAGACCAGTACTGTACTGGAAACTTCACTGTCAGTTAACTCATTTCACTTTGTCTTTAAGCCTCACTTGCAGTTATTTTGCAATACCGGATTTATTCTGTTGTCCTTTCTGAATAACTGGCATGCTCTATATTTGGCAAATTTTTGGAATGTTTGCGCAGCTCTTTGTGGGGGTAAAGGAGGTAAAGGAGGTAATGACCAAATGGGCCATAGATCTTGGGTACAATCTGGACTTCGCCAGATGGGAAAAACTCTGGAATAAGGATATGAAATTCACAGCATGTGTTGACCTTCGAGAGAACCTACAAAAAATGATGTACAGGTGGTACCTTACCCCTGTGAAACTAGGAAAAATGTACAAGACGGGGGACAAGACTTGCTGGAAATGTAAGGTGAAAGAAGGAGACTTCCATCATATGTGGTGGGCCTGTGAAAAAGTAAAAAGGTTTTGGGGGCTTATTTATGACGAATTAAAAAAAATTTTGAGATACACCTTCCCCAAAAAGCCGGAAGCCTTCCTTTTAGGGATGGTTGGGAAGGAGATTAGGCAAGAGGACCAAACCATGTTCCAATACGCAACGGTAGCCGCCAGGATATTGCTAGCGAAAAACTGGAAAACCCCTAATATTCCAACCATCAGAGACTGGCAATCCAAATTATTTGAGTATATAGAGCTAGCAAGGATGACACAGAAGATCAGGCATCAGAAAAATGGAAAATGGAAAATTTATTAATGACTGGAGTAAATTCCTTACATATATGGAAACAAATTTAGGAAACATTAAAATCACAGTAGGTGATATATAAAGTCTGAGAGGTGTAAACAAAGGAGATAAAAAACACCCCGCAGGAAGATAGCGTGGGATTACAACTCAAGCCGTTTCTGAAGGGAAGTCAATCACTGTTAGGGGATGGGTGGGTGTTTTTTTTCCCCCCCTCTTCTTTTTCTTTTTTGTATTTGTTGGAGGGTTTGCACCTGTGTCTTCGTTACTTTTTGTCTGTTTTTTGTATGTATTGTAATATTGCTGCTAGGAATCTGTTTCGAAAATGTAAAACCAATTAAAAAAAAAAAAAAAACCACGTCACACAGGGCTGGTGCAGCATGAAGCCAACTTTGCACCAGCTCTTGGTACTTCCAGGAGGCTGGGGGAACGATCGACTGTCATGGCCCTTCCCAGCATCGGCCTTTTGCTGCTGCCAGCCTCCTCTGGAGTAAGGATATGGGGGCCAGTTGTATGTCACCCAGCCTGAAGAGAGGACCCTTTTTCCTGTAAACTGCATTTTAAACCAGGCTCCTTGAGGACAGGAAGACCAGTACTGTACTGGAAACTTCACTGTCAGTTAACTCATTTCACTTTGTCTTTAAGCCTCACTTGCAGTTATTTTGCAATACCGGATTTATTCTGTTGTCCTTTCTGAATAACTGGCATGCTCTATATTTGGCAAATTTCTGGAATGTTTGCGCAGCACTTTGTGGGGGAAAAGTGGCATATAAGTAAACTCAACCAACCAACCAACCCAATCCTTTTAGTTTTCCCACCCAGAGTCAATTCGCCCATCCGCTCCCTCATGCCTTAGGCTCCAGATCATGCCCGGCGGGATACCTTTTGGCACGTCTGAGGCAAGACCGGCAACACGAGCTTCTCACCCCCCCCCCCCCCAGATGCAGGCCTAGATCACCTCACTCGTGCGTGGGCCATGCTAGGGCAGCAAGCTAACTAAGGGGCTGCAGGGCAGGCCCCTAGGCACGCTTTCCAGCCGCTTTCCAGCCCTCGGAATTTCCCGCCTGAGGCAGCTGCCTCGCGCTGCCTCACGGCAGGGCCGGACCAGCGAGGAGAAGCGAAAGCGGCCGTGCCTGAGGAGAAAAGTTCCTCCCGAAAAAGGAGGCAAGCGGCTCACGGGGCTGCCGGCCTCCTTCTCTCAGGAGGACGCCCCTCCCTCCCTCCCTCCCTCGGGCCGAAGCGACGCCGCTGTGCCCTGGCCTCCGCAGAACCCGGCCTCTGCCCTCCGCGCCCCTCGCCAGCAGAGCGGGCCTTCCACAGAGGACGCTTCTCCCCCTCACCGCCGCCATCTCCCCGCCCGCGAAAGGCAGGCGAACGGGAAGGGAAGAAAGAAGCGAGGAAAATGGTACCTTCCCCCAGCTCGCCCTCCCCTCCTCTCCGGCAAAGATGGTACAGCCCCCAGCACGCGGCTCATTCGGCCGGCCGCGCCGCGGAATTCCATCCGAGGAAGGGAGGGGAGGAACTCACCTGATCGGCCAGGTCTTCGGCCGCCCCCATTACATCGCCGCTGGGCGCCATGGTCCGCTGAAGCGAGGCTCGGCCACGCGCGCGCGCCTTCTCTTTCTCCCTGCCTCCCCCTCCCCTCCCCCCCCCCCCGCACCTCCCTGAGGGGCTCCACGAGTAAGTGGGCGGAGCCTGAGCTCAACCAACCGCAGGCCGAGCCAGCTCCTTTCCCAACCCCTCCTCCAGATCGCCGTGCGGTTTAAGGCCGCGATTGCTACGGTGGCCGACGAGGCGCTTGTTACAATCAGAGCTCCGGCATTCACAGCAGTCAATTTTTCCCGCCCTCGCCTCCAGGGTCAAAGGTCGGGGTAACGTCCCTCTGCGTCCACTTGACGCGACTGTCAATCCCAGCTCTCGGCTCTCAGTGCAGGCTCAAGCTGTCTGTCACTCCTACTTTCCCGCCCCCCGTCTCAATGGGTCAGCTCAGCTTCCGCCAGGACAGCGTCTCACCCGCCGCCGGCTGCTTGTTGCCGTGGCAACTTCGCTTAAGCGCCGACTGGCGAGTCAGGCTAATGCGTGAGTGCCACGTATATACAAGGCCTGCTTTCCCTTCAGATGAAGTAATAAAAATCGTTGCCTTTAAAACATATGCGAAGCGTATTTCGCCTCTCAGAAAACGCAGTCTCTCCTCAGAAAGTTGCAACTCCCAGCATTTTCATGAAATCAAAATCGAAAACTGATGCGGAAATGCGAGGAACTGAATTTAAGGCTGGGAAACAAACTAAGATTAATCGAAACGGGCGGATTCACTCGTATCCTTTGACCTGGCAAAATGCAGACAGGAGGGCGGCAGGCAGGCAGGAGGCGGCGAATGCGATGGCAGGAGGGTTGAGGGGACGATTCCCCCCTCGACTGGTGCTGAAATAACTTCAAAGCAACCCATTACAGTCTACTGCAGCCGAACCGAATGGCCCCTCTGGAATTTGCCGCACGCATGCACACATACACATGAATTTATAGATCTGTCTGTTTTGCAACCCAGAGCTGAAATACATGACCCTTCACACACAAAACAAAATAAAAAAATTCCTTCCAGTAGCACCTTAAAGACCAACTAAGTTCGTGCATGCACACGAAAGCTCATACCAATAACTAACTTAGTTGGTCTTTAAGGTGCTACTGGAAGGATTTTTTTTATTTTGTTTTGACTATGGCAGACCAACACGGCTACCTATCTGTAACCCTTCACACACAGGCAGTATTGTACAAGAATACATGCAAGCCAGGGCAAAAAATAAATAAATAGGGGGGCATATTCTGATGAGGGGGCAAGCGTTGTTAAACTTCTGAAAGAAAAAAATATTAGGTGGCATAGGTACTGTGGGGGGCACTGTTGTAAATAAAAATATGCCCTTTTCCCTTATGGGGTATCCAAGAGCCCATACAGAGTCCTTACATAGGTTCCCTATTGGTAGGAGAAAATAACAGAGGCCAGCCAGAGAATATTGAGAAGCAAAGCAGCTAGTAAGCTTGATCTTTATTGATCTGTTGCAACAGGGTGCTCCCCTCACACGCAGGAGAGGAAGAGGACCCCCAAAAATGCTCTGCAATGGCTTATAAAGACTTTTGAAATTCCCATCCTGTAGATCAAGACCACCCCCAGAAACATTATACATACATCACAGAAGGGGTGTAACCTAAGACCACCCCTCAGATACATCCCATCTACATCACAGAAATTTAAATGTTTTTCTCTTTTCCTTGTTTATCTACTGTCTGGCAGGTCACTTGATTGGGTTTCCTTGGCAGCCTGGCCGGTCTTTTGTAGTGATAAATACTTATTCAAACACCCTTAAGACAGGATTTGTGAAGCAAAAAACAATGGGGAGGCTTTTCCACTTTGACCATGCAGAGAAACATTTGCTCGGTTTAGGAATCAAAATGGTTCCAGGTTGGCCTTCCTGTGCCGATCTATGTACGTGCGGTTATGAACATTGCCATATATCTAAGACCATAAAATTCCTATCACAGCCCCCAGCCCCCACCACATGCCCATGCAGGGGCTGGGCACCCACAAATTTTCATGCTGGGACTGTGCACGTGGCAGGGACGTGCATGTCTGATGTCAGCATGCTCACTGGCGCAAGAATTTGACATCAGCAGGGACCAGCATAGAACCCTGTGACATCCCACATGCCATGTTTTTTCAGGATGATGACAGACCCTCTAGGCATCCCTATTTTCCAGGGACGTCCCTGTATTAGAGAAGCTGTCCCGGTTTCTGATTTGATCCTGCAATCTCCCACTTTTCCTTAAAATGTCCCTATTTACATTGGAGAAATGTTGGAGGGTATGGAATTATCTCCCCCCCCCCCGAGCCGTCTGAAAGGAAACCTGTACTGTATAGGAAAGTTTTTTTAAATGTTTAATGTTTTATTATGTTTTTATACAGTATATGTTGGAAGCTGCCCAGAGTGGCTGGGCAACCCAGTAAGATGTGTGGGGTATATATAAATAGTAAAATATTCTTATGTAATGGGATGTCCCTATTTTCATTAGAGGAGTGTTGGAGGATATGTGATGAGGAACTCTTTGGTGGACAGCATTTACCCACCTCAAAAAAATGTCAAAGATTGTAGACAGGAGGCTCTGAGATTACATAGAATCATAGAATTGTAGAATTGGAAGGGACCCCGAGCGTCATCTTGTGTCCAACTCCCTGCAACGCAGGAATCTCAACTAAAGCATCCATGACAGATGGGTGCAAGCTCCCTTTGTTCCTTGGGTGCAGCTCATCACGCCCTCAATATCTGAATTCATTTAAAGTAGCTTTGGTGTTCCCTTACCACCTTTTTTCCTGTCTTGAGCTGCAGCTCCCTCCTTGGGGAAAATAGGCTAATATTAGAGACAATTTAAGTGGAAGCATTTCACATAAATACAGACTCGGGTCATTGTCATAGCTGTCAACATTTCCCTTTTTTTAAGGGAAATTCCCTTATTCCAAATAGGATTCCTCGCAAGAAAAGGGAAAAGTTGACAGCTAAGGTCATTGCTATTCATTTCTATGGAGGAAAGAAAAAGCAGCATTGTGTTCATGCCCTCTAGCGGTTGAGACTGTGCAGCACTGGAATGATTACCGGTACATAACTTTACAAAGGAAGGAAGAAAGGAAGGAAGGGGGGAGGAGAAGGGAAGGAAGGGTTAAGGGAGAGGAAGACGTAGAATTACAGCGGTAAATTTTGTTTGATTTAGGGTGAAAGTGAAAAGGGGAATGAATTTAAATTTAATTGGTTAAAAGGGTTGTTGAATAATTGTTTTAAAAAAAAAGGATGCAAAAAGGGGAAGGTATGGGGAAGTCCGAGAAAAGAGGCTTATGAAAATAAGGTTAAGAAATTATGAATTTATGTGTTTGTTTGAATGTTGTTTCTGTTGTGTTTTATAAAATTGGAAAACTAATAAAAATTTATATATAAAAAGGAAGGGAATAGAAGAGAAGAAAACCACCCTGAAAAGGCCCATTAAAAAAGAAATGAACAACTGGTGGGGGGCAGGCAAGGAGCATTGGTGGGCTGGGTGCCCCAGAGGCTGTCTGAGCACATGCTGCTCATATGCTATTCTGAGGCCTCCTGATTTACATGAAATTTAACAGCTATATAAGAACCATCTTTGGGGTGGCCAAACCAGTAAGGGAATCTCCCAATTTCTTCTACACTACTATACCTGCCACTGCTCCAGCCGCCTAATTAAAGGAGGGAAGAGGTGAAGGAGATGCTGTAGGCTAGATGGGGAGGCCTCAGGTTAGTCTTGCATTCTGCCTTTTTATCACACTAAAGGTGACAGAAATATGCTTGTATTAGATAAGATGCTCAGTATGATGGAGGAGAAAACTGGGTAGAGAGGAGGCAAGGATCTGCAGAGGAGGGACATAATATATTACTGTATGGTGTCATTCCCCAGGTCTCACTGGGGTATACAGTGGTGAGGGGCATGATGACAGCTGCAGAACATGAGGTGACCCCGTGACAACAGAGATAGTACCTGAGTAAAATAATCTACCCCAAGGCCTAAACAAGACATGGTACAGGAAATGCATAAGTGGGATTTTCCACATTTTTTAAAAGAGTCAATAGCAAGGGAGATATTTAGATTAGGATTGCACAACTAAGGAAGGGGGAACCTTTTCCCCTGTGCCATTTTTCTATCTATGCATCCAAAGCTGCTATATATTCCTCGAAAGGAGGAGGAGGTACAATACAATATACAATACACCGAGGTCATAATGATACACAGTATGCTATGCTAGATTCCAGAAGGTGGTGCTAGGGGATTTCTATTCAGCCCATGATTGTGGCTTTTCTTTGTGCTGTTTGACATCTATAGGAAACCACCGTCTGAGATTGTAAGGGGATGTGGGCTGAGTACAATGTTGGCACCTGGCTCTGCTCCTTTTCATCTGACTCAAACAGATTGGCCTTGGGGCTCAATCAGTGCCTGGGAGCTGTGAAGAGATTTATTTGGTTAAATTATAATTATAAAATGTAGTTTTATAATTAAAAATTGCAGCATTGATGATGCACAGGTCTTGTAGATTTGAGGTGTTTCTACATGCCCCTTAAGAACAGGTCTTAAGGGTGCCACATTCCTAAAAGGAAACACAAACCCTGGAGGAGCACCTGGAACCCCTGGAATTTTGCACTGCTCAGAGATTGGGGTGGCATGTGACAGTGCAGTGGTGGAGCGTATGCTAACGCTGCCTGGGGCAGGCATGTGGGACGTGCCCCCAAGGGATGCAGGGCACAGAGTGAGCCTGCTGTGGCTTGCCTTTCAAAGCAGCATAGAGCACACACTTGAGTGCTTCGGCCCAGGCAAAGAGAGGGGCAGGGAAGCTGCTGCCAGCTCTCCTCTCTCTTTGCCCAGCTCAGGCTTGACCTGAGGGTGGAGCTGTGGCTGGTGGCATTGGGCCATCACACAAGGAAGCTGCCTCTGCAGCTCCCTCACACACTGAAGCAAGGATCCAATGAGGGAGCCTGTTATGGGGGCACCAGTTTGTGCCCCCTCAAAATATGTGCCCAGGGTGCCAGAGAGTCAAGATGACTAGATGGAAAATAGTCATACCATGGGCAAAATTTCCTTATTTGTATAACTTATTTCCCTATTTGTATAACTTAGTAATTCCAAAATATAGACGCGCTTTTACTCTCACAAGATTGAATATACTGCCTTCAGCTGTACTCGAGGGACAATTCCAAAAAATTCCACTTGAAAAATAGTTACGTGCCTGTGGAGATGGCAGTACTGAATCAGTGGCTCGTGTCCTTCTGGCCTGCACTCTATATAAAGATTTGAGGAGTGAGGTTATCGCCCCTCTATTATTGTCCATTCTGGGTCACCCAACCACTGTTACAGCAAGATGAGCAGGTGACACCAAAGGTTGCAAAGTTTTTAACTGGGGCAATTAGAATAAGATCCATTATTTGACTATTGATACAAACCCCAAAAATGTATTTTATATAATTGACTTTTTACCTTTATCCTCTGTATACTGCATTCTGCTTGTTTTATTGCTATTATGGCTGGTGGCTGATGCAAATAAAGATCCATTCATTCAATATGTGCCCGGGGCCGCAGCCCCCCCCCCCCCCGCTACACCACTGCAATGGTATGTTTCTTCATCCTTGGAGCAGTCTTATGTGCCACCTGAAACCTGCGTAGCAGCTAGTAAGGCAACTGTCTGTTCCCTCTCACATTCAATCTTCAGACCACAACCAAAGGCAGGCTCTCTGTCTTCAACATGAGCCAGCTGTCCCCCTCTACACTGAGCCTGGTGAAGAGTTCTGGAGAACCCGAAGGATGGCTCCCTATTTTGTGACATTTTAATTTCCCTAAGAAAGATACTGCCCAACTACAGATTTTGGAATTTCAGTTATAAAAGGCATGGAACCCTGTGTCTCTATAAATGTGCCAAAATTATCTCTTTTGTGCTGCATAAACCACTAAATCCTTCCCAAGCTTGCAACTAGAATCTGGGATCCAGAGTCCCCCTCTTTTCCCAGCTGTGTTGGCCATGAGCAACTGATTCCAGCAGAGGGAAGAGAGGGCAGGCTGTGAGCAGTGGCAACAAGCGCTATAAATAACCATCTGGGAACATTGAGTGCTGTGCTGACGCATGTTACACAACTAATACGCAGCGACCCCGGCCCAGCACACACACACACACACACACCCCTTGCACTTAATTCCCTCTCACTTTGTGCTTTTATGCCTCCTTGCTCTCCTTTCTTATCTGTGTGCTGCTTCCTTTCAACTTCTCTTTCCAAAACTGATCTATGACATATGATGCCTGAGGCAGAAAACAGAGCTAGCACTTGCCTTGCACATGCAAGGAAGTTATTGTGCTGAAATGCTCTTCATTTCAATGGGCCTTGTGCTGGGAGCATTTCCTGGTTTATATGTGCGAAAAAAGGGGGGTCAGACTGGTCTGGCTCCTTGCTCAGTATGAGGCCCCAAAGCTGCCCAATTTGTCTCTTCTACTACCTGTCTACCTCCCCCTCCCCCATCCAAAACATTATACACTGACTCCTTGCTGCAATTCAAAACAGGGCTCCTCTTTCTGCCTTCCAGATTAGTGGCAGGTTCAGTTTAAGGACTTAACTATCACAGAAAGGATTATTCCCATCTCACACATATTTCCTTAGCTGTGGAGTAGTCACCAGAGATAAAGCTGTGAATCCATAGGAGGTTTCCTAGAATGACCTAAGGCTACCACATTCACACAGAGCTGGAGGAAATGAAGGGTCAAATCAGAGGACAATAGGAGGTGTGAGTTCTGTGCTCCAGAGAAACCAAGGCCCTTGGAGCAGCCACAGAACCATCTTCCCACTGCCCCACCTGATGTTTTGCCCAGACAAAGGTACTACACATGCACTAGCTCTGTCCTATCTGGTTGCTCTCCACCTTATCGTCCTTGCTGGGTTTGTTGATCCTGCCTGGCTGGCGTAAGAGGGATCTGGGCTGAGCACCAAGATAGCCTGGCTTGATGCCAGCCCCTTACATAACAGCAGTGAGTGGCTTGTGTAATCTGAAAGGTGTAGTGTGTGCATGGATAAAGAACATTGGGTGCTGGGAAAGAGGGAGGTTATGTCAAGTGCACCTGCAACCTGCTTCATAGTACTTCCACCTGGCAAAACTTTGCTTTGTCTCACCGTACTTAGGGTTCATATAATTGTGATAAGATAAGACAGCAGAATCAACATCTTTAGTGTAATTCTGAAGCAGGGAGCTTCACCGGAACACTACCAAAACAAATACAAACTTGGGCATGTTAGGATAGAAATATATACAGTAGTGGTCTTGGCCAGGAGGTGATGGGACCAGTAGCCATGATCTTCGTTTTTTTGATGTTGAGCTTCAGACCATATTTTGCACTCTCCTCTTTCACCCTCAATAAAAGGTTCTTTAATTCCTCCTCACTTTCTGCCATCAAGGTTGTGTCATCTGCATATCTGAGGTTGTTGATATTTCTTCCGGCAATCTTAATTCCGGCTAGGGATTCATCCAGCCCAGCCTTTCGCATGATGAATTCTGCATATGTTAAATAAGCAGGGAGACAAAATGCAGCCTTGTCGTACTCCTTTCCCAATTTTGAACCAGTCAGTTGTTCCATATCCAGTTCTAACTGTAGCTTCTTGTCCCACATAGAGATTTCTCAGGAGACAGATGAGGTGATCAGGCACTCCCATTTCTTTAAGAACTTGCCAAAGTTTGCCATGGTCGACACAATCAAAGGCTTTTGCATAGTCAATGAAGCAGAAGTCATCACCTTGAAGCAGACATCACCTTGCCAACAAAGGTCCGTATAGTTAATGCTATGGTTCTCCCAGTAGTGATGTATGGAAGTGAGAGCTGGACCATAAAGAAGGCTGATCGCCAAAGAATTGATGCTTTTGAATTATGGTGCTGGAGGAGACTCTTGAGAGTCCCATGGACTGCAAGAAGATCAAACCTCTCCATTCTGAAGGAAATCAGCCCTGAGTGCTCACTGGAAGGACAGATTGTGAAGCTGAGGCTCCAGTACTTTGGCCACCTCATGAGAAGAGAAGACTCCCTGGAGAAGACCCTGATGCTGGGAAAGATGGAGGGCACAAGGAGAAGGGGACGACAGAGGACGAGATGGTTGGACAGTGTTTTCGAGGTTACCAGCATGAGTCTGACCAAGCTGCGGGGGGCAGTGGAGGACAGGAGTGCCTGGCGTTCTCTGGTCCATGGGGTCACGAAGAATCGGACACGACTAAACGACTAAACAAAAGTGGTCTTGGAGAAGGGTGGAGATGCGCTTGCTCTACACACACACACACACACACACACACACACAAAATTTCAGTCCATGTACTCTCAAATTCATTCTTTGTCAAAGCATTTGTCACTCTGGATTACAAAAGGAAGGATATTATATTCTTTGTGAGGCACCACCATCAGGTTGTGCCCAGGAAGACAGAATGAATCCCTAGCCGGAATTGAGATTACCGGAAGAAATATCAACGACCTCAGATATGCAGATGACACAATATTGATGGCAGAAAGTGAGGAGGAATTAAAGAACCTTTTAATGAGGGTGAAAGAGGAGAGCGCAAAATATGGTCTGAAGCTCAACATCAAAAAAACGAAGATCATGGCCACTGGTCCAATCACCTGGCAAATAGAAGGGGAAGAAATGGAGGCAGTGAAATATTTTACTTTCTTGGGCTCCATGATCACTGCAGATGGTGACAGCAGCCACGAAATTAAAAGACGCCTGCTTCTTGGGAGAAAAGCAATGACAAACCTAGACAGCATCTTAAAAAGCAGAGACATCACCTTGCCAACAAAGGTCTATATAGTTAAAGCTATGGTTTTCCCAGTAGTGATGTATGGAAGTGAGAGCTGGACCATAAAGAAGGCTGATTGCCAAAGAATTGATGCTTTTGAATTATGGTGCTGGAGGAGACTCTTGAGAGTCCCATGGACTGCAAGAAGATCAAACCTCTCCATTCTGAAGGAAATCAGCCCTGTGTGCTCACTGGAAGGACAGATCGTGAAGCTGAGGCTCCAATACTTTGGCCACCTCATGAGAAGACTCCCTGGAAAAGACCCTGATGTTGGGAAAGATGGAGGGCACAAGGAGAAGGGGACGACAGAGGATGAGATGGTTGGATAGTGTTCTTGAAGCTACCAGCATGAGTTTGACCAAACTGGGTCACGAAGAGTCGGACACGACTAAATGACTAAACAACAAAATGTGTGATTACTGTACTGAATTTGCAATAACAGCATGCCCTTACTTAAGGCAAGCTTTTGTGAGCCAGAGTTTCTGAACAAGGACACAGTGGGCGCTTAGAAGTGCCTCACTTTGGTTGCATCATGCCCCAGGCTAGAGGGGAAATCATTTAAACAAAACCAAGATTTATTCTGGAGAAAGTGATTCAGCTATATAAGATGCCCTGACGTGCCCCCAAGGCCACCTGAGGTGAACAGCAGTAACTTCAGCGCTGCCCTAGACCTGCCCCATCTTGTTTTGCCTCCCTCGTTGCACTTTGCTCGCACATGTGCTTGTCTGTTACAACCATTTCCTAGAAGGTCAGAGTAAATTATTACCTCACAGGAACGCTGCCAGCTGACCAAGGGGAGGAGGCGAAGCAACAGTACAGGAAAAGGAGAGGGCCGAGGTAACGCTACCAGAGAGCAAGTCAGAGTTGGGAGAGAATCAAAACCAGGCTTGCCAACAGGTAGAGCAGTCCCAAGCCCAGAGTCCGAGATAGTTATAGGCTTCAAAACTTCTGCAGAAAAGAACACATTTAACACAAAACAACAAAAACATAGCTCTTGCTTGCATTGCTGGGTTTTCACTGGGTTTGAAGGAAGATTGGAAGGCAAAAAGTCTTTCTCCAATTGGTCTTTCTCCAAAATAAGTGTGACTAGGACTGCAGCCTTAAACTAAATATGCCCCAGTCAATGGTGGCTGAGCATGCTATGCTGAACTGAAGGTGGAATCTGAGCAAACATCCTGATTTACTTCCAGGAGACAGCTCAATTTTCTGGTGGCTTCTCATTAATCAGCATTCCTGTTTGCCTCCTACTTTACATTTGGGCTAATTTTAGAGAGGGTGTTTTGTATTTGTTAGTGTAAGTTGCTGGAGTTCCTGCAGCTTTCAGCCGCCTCCACTGAGTTTCCAGAAATCAATTATCTGACAGTGCAATTCAGAAGTATACGCCCTGTTGAGTTCAGTGAGACTCACTCCTAGGTAAGCTGGTACAGGATGGCATCTTGAGTGCAGGACAGTTGCATCTTCACTCTAGGAGTCTGTGAATCAAGGCAGTGGCGGACCTTGAGGTCTCAAATTTCAGCAGCAACTCTCGCGCTCCAGTACCTGATTCCCTCAGTAAGCAATCAGTTCAGTCTGCTGGCAAAAGCAATCTTTCCCTTCCTCCATGTGGGGAGGAAAAGAGACAGAGAAAAGTCCCTGTCCCTTGGGGGCTCTGGCCCCACCAACTGCATGACACCTTAGCATCCATGAGAATGCACTGACAAGAGAGACAACGCATCTCTGCCCCCACGTGCTCCTTGAAGAATGACAAGCCTTTTAAAAATGATTTTCAGTTTTATACATTTCAATCATTTTACAGTCATTTTAACGTTTCAAAATTTGACTTCCTTCCCCCTCTTTCTGTGGTTCCTTAGATTTGTTTTTAATATTTTCTACATATCCAGATTAACTTAATTTGCTCATTTGTTCATCTACTTTGAATATATTAAACTGCAGGTTGTTACAATAATCCTTCAAATGTTCTTATCTGTTTACAGTTTCTTTGTAAATATTCAATAAACCACTTCCCTTCTTTTATAAAAAGTTTATCTTTATTTCTTATTTTCCTGGTAAGTTCTGCCATTTCTTCATATTCCATAAGTTTTTGTATCTATTCTTCTGGATACAAAAGCTAAGTCACTGAACTCAAGCAGGCCCAGAAGCTGTGCTGGTACTCATAATACAGTAGTTATTCACTGGGGGAGGCGGGGGGAAGCCTCTGCAGATGTTCAGAAGAACTCTCCTCTCCAAGCAGACTAGAGTTACAATGGTACCTTGGTTCTCAAACTTAATCCGTTCCAAAAGTCCGTTCCAAAACCAAAGCGTTCCAAAACCAAGGTGCGCTTTCCTATAGAAAGTAATGCAAAATAGATTAATCTGTTCCAGACTTTTAAAAACAACCCCTAAAACAGCAATTTAACACGAATTTTACTATCTAACGAGACCATTGAGCCCTAAAATGAAAGCAATAAACAATGTACTGCAGTCACACAATCACTCAATCAGTAGCTGAACTGGGTTCCACACAGTCACAAAAACAAAAAGGGAGCTGCAAAAACAGACAGACGTCAGTGTAACACTCAAAACAGAAGTGTGGCACTCATAATAGTAGTGTGGCACTCAGATTGGAAGCGTAACACTCAAAATAGAGCACGCTTGGCTTCCAAAAAAAGTTCGCAAACTGGAACACTTACTTCCAGGTTTGCAGTGTTTGGGTTCCAAGTTGTTTGAGTACCAATGCATTTAAGAACTAAGGTACCACTCTGTAGGGAGAAAGTCTCAACTTGTGAAATAAGAGCCCTGTTAATGAAACCTGGTTTCATTGCCAAGCCCTGCCACAGATTAAGATCTGTTTGTCCCTTCCTTTATGGATTCAGAGGTGTTGGGTTTTTTTGTGGGATTTTTGGCAACAGAGGTTTTTCAACACAGGTTGGATGGCCACCTGTCAGTGATTCTTTAGCTATAGTAGGGAGTTGGACTACATGACCCTTCCATCTCTACAATTCTGTTTCTATTATTCTTTCCACCCAATACAAAAATGTGAGCATCAAGCCGCAGTCCCCTACCCATTCCTTTTAATACAAGGATACTACATTGGCAAAAAACCCAAGCGTTATTGGCAGATATTTGTTACTGTGCTGATCAAAGAGAGAAAATAAGAAAACAGATATGATGATACAGTTGGTTAGAGCATAGTGCTGATAACTTTAACTGGGCCAAGTTTTATTACACAAACCTCTTCATAAAACAATTATGGAAGGCAAGTGAGTCATAGCTTTACGCAGACAAATATTATCTTCTAGTGACTTAAGGTAAGACGACTCTTGATCCTTGGCCTTAACGTAGCAGCTTTGAAAGATACACTTGGAAATTAAAATGTATAATCTTTGATTACATGAGTCAATGAGCCGACTACAGTTCATGGCCTCCGGGGCAATTGCAACAATCTATAACCGTTGCTGGTTCAGAAGCAGGTGATGGGTCTAATCTTACACACTCTTATTTGAGAGTATGCTCTACAAAATTAATTTAAACTTGCTTCCTGGTAAGTGTGCATAGATTTGGGAGACATAGTTGGTAGGGGCCTCCGAGTATATGATGACCTCCCCTTATTTGCAGATAGTTACAGGCCGCGGGTGGTGCTGTGGGTTAAACCACGGAGCCTAGGACTTGCCGATCAGGTCGTTAGCGGTTCGAATCCCCGCCAACCTAGCACGTCAAAGTGCAAGTAGATAAATAGGTACCGCTCCGGCGGGAAGGTAAACGGCGTTTCTGTGCGCTGCTCTGGTTCACCAGAAGCGGCTTAGTCATGCTGGCCACATGACCTGGAAACTATACGCCGGCTTCCTCAGCCAATAAAGCGAGATGAGCGCCGCAACTCCAGAGTCAGCCACGACTGGGCCTAATGGTCAGGGCTCCCTTTACCTTTACAGGCCATCCCGAGCCGTGCACAGGATTCCAGGGGTCTTGGCCCTCAACCAGGATCTGTGCTCCTTTGGAGAATTGAAGACCCTGCAGGGACTGTTGTAGCTTTAAGAAATATTATTTATTCACATATTTATACTTGGATTTAGATGGAGGGAGTCCAGATCTTACAGCATGGTCATCTCAAGAAGGGCAGCACTGGAGTCTAATGCATCTCTCGCTGCCTGCCTTCAGCCAGCCAAGATCTTTCTGCGCTTTTCTTAGCTATTTGAAGCCTCCTGCCAAAGTCCCCCAACTCTTCCTGTGACATCACACCCAGTTACCCTGGCAACCTTCCAAATCCCCAGTCTTTGCTCACACCTCAGGGCAAGGGGGAAGGACAACTCTCTTGCCTTGCCAATGGCCCTGCATTGTTTCTTCATGATGCTAGCTCAGCCACTTCCTTTTGCATAGGCTAGCCTAGAAATTCACCTGCAGTTTGTATCTCTCCCTTCATCCCAGTTAATCAAAATCCTACCATTTATTATTTTCTAGGATTTAGAGGGGATCCTCCCCCCAAACATATAACAGGACCAAGGATGCTATAATCTCAGCATCAAATCCAAGTTTAGTTATGGAAATGCTAGATAGCTCTGGACAAATCATTCTCTCTCTCTCCCAACTGCAGTTTTTTCATATATAAAATGGAAATAACGGTGATGTGCCTTGAAGAGTTATGCATATGGATTGTGACTTAATTCTTGGAGACCATCAAGTGCTTTTCTTTCAACAAATGTCCCTCATCTGAAAGGCTCCAGGCAGGTAACAATATACTAGGAATGTGTACGGTAACTTAACAGTTAGAATAAAATATATATAACAACATTGGCCTTAAATTATCATCTGTTTGACCATCCCATGCCAGTCATTTCAGAGAGTCTTCAGAGGAAGAATATTCCACTGTTGAAGGGTGTTGTTTTTGCTACAACTGGTTCCTGTCTTCTCTATCTTCTCTTCTGCTTTGTTGGGAGCAATTCTTTATACACACTCTTGCCTCTCTTGTGCCTTATTTATCACAGTCTTTCCAAGAGTTTTGTACAGAGCCTAAATGTACTAGTAAGGGCCAAGCTAGACAAGACAACAGTGCTTCAATCCTGTTTTAAAGCACTGCCCAGATGATGGCTGGCCATCCTTTGCTATCTTGACGCTTGTCCAGGATGATTGGCTGTGATTTTAGCAATGGGCTTTAGTGATAGGTGAGGTTACGTTGATAGCTGAGCTAGAGATCTCTCTCTAGTTTTAAGAATGAAATACCTTAGCAGAGTTTGCAAAGGCAACACCTTCTGTCCTGGAAGATGGCAGGGAAATAGTTTTCACCCAGTTTGCCATGTATCTGAACCATTCTTATAGTGCCAAGTTGCTCTCCTGGAGAACTTGTCGCCGCGCTATCTTGTTGAAGGGGTCTGTTAGCCTCTGCTTGTGGTGATCTGCTTGTATTTTTGAAAAGAAGGCCAATTCTGACGGGTACCGCACGTCCCTCATCCAAAGGGAGTCAAACCATTTTAGCGCCTTCTCGCTGGGTGTGTGCGCGACACACCTCTCGCTCCGATTAGGGACGGGACGAAGCGACGCGTCCTACAATGCAAGACAGGCAGCGGCAAGAGAGGGCCAACTTTGGCCGGCAGCCCACCTGCAAGACTGGCAGCCGCCCTCCTGCCCAGGCAAGGTGCGCAAAGCACCAAGGGCGCGCCAGGCCGGAGCGCCCGGCAGGCCGAGCAGCGCGCAAGACGCGCACCCTCGCAGGCCCGGCTGCCCGGCGCCAGCTCGGCTCTTCGGGGCCCTTCTGCTTCTCCGAGAGCGCAGAGCAGCGATGCCTCGGCGGGCCTGACGGCGGCCCCTTCCCGCTTCCCTTGGCGGCCGGGGTGAAGCCAGGCGAGGCGGCGTCCTCGGCTGACCCGGGTTCGGGCGAGGGCGGCTCTGGCGCGGCGAGGGGAGGCGCCTCGCCAGGGCCGGAGCTGCTGCCGCGGCCGCCGCTGCTCCAGACGCCGGCGCGGGACGCTCCCTCCAGCGCACCAGCAGAAGCCAGCAGGCCCGGCGAGGTCCGGCGCGAGGCCAAGGCCCCAGGGGGACGTGGTTCCTGCACCGCGACCCGGCTGCGCGCAGCTCTCCGCCCGACCCTCCCGGCTGCGTCGAGGTGAGGCTGGAGGGGGGCGCGCGGGGGAGGCTTGGCAGGCGGCGGCGGGGGGGGGGTAGGGGTAGGTCAATACACTGAGACAAAGGGGATGGCGGTGCGGGGGGGGGGGGGTCCTGGGCTTCTGCGAGAGACGCCCCCCACCCCAGCTGCACCAATTCTTGAACCCAGCTCTTTTTCACTCGCCTTCACGCGAAGGTGGCTTGTTGTCTCTCGGCGCAGGGCCTCAGCCGCTCTCATTGGTGGTTTTAGGTGCCAGCGTGGAGAGCCTCTGAGCGCGTGCAGAGTGTACTTCGCGCCCGCCTCCCTGAACGATCAACTACTCCCACCTGTAATCTGCGGGGAAGAAAGGGTTTCCCAGGGCAGGAGAGGCGAAGGCTTGCACGCAGACTTGAGATCAGCCATCACACATGCTCCGTATTTCATGCACACATTTTTTTTCCTTTAAAAAATGGGTTTTTTTTGATCTATGCAGGGTACACAACGAATATTTCTGAAACTGTATGTAAGATCGTTGTAATATTGTAGGGCTTTGGAGGGTCCACCCCCAATGTAAACATGCATAGTGTGTGTTGTTGTGGCTGCACAAGCAATATTATATTTGGGTATATTATTATTATTGTTGTTGTTGTTGTTGTTTCCCTGTCTGACTGGGCTGTCCCAGACACTCTGGGCAATTCCCAACAGAATATTAAAAACATAATAAAACATCAAACATTAAGAACTTCCCTTCAGTGGGCCCTAAATAGCAGGCCATGCAAGCTGTAGTGCAACAGGTGTTGCCAATGGGCAGGTACCATCCGGACAGGTCTGTGGGGCAGGACTGAACAGAGTGAACAGGGGAGGGGCCTCCCTTACCACATTGTGAAGTACGGTAAGTGAAGCAATGTACATTTCCATCTAAAGGGTATGCGCATGCAAGACAATTACAGTCCTGAGTCTACCCTTGCCTGCTTCCCCCACTGGGTGCTCCCCAGCCTCCCACATGACACGGCAAAGGATTCTGGGGCACACCTTGAATTATGTGGGGCAGCAAAATCTCCAGGGTTGGCCTTCACAGTGTTGTGTTTGGATACCTTTGGAGTGCTGCACCTACATACCTGGGTGAGATTGTCAGCACAATCCTAACCGTGTCTGCTCAGAAATAAGTCCTGCTGAGTTCATTGGGGCTTACTCCCAGGTAGGCGAGGTTAGAATTGACACCTATGGATGTGCAAGGCTTTGAGGAAGGCTGGCAGTAAGTGTAGTTGCTCTGCTTGTTCCATAAAAAGGTAAAGGTACCCCTGCCCGTACGGGCCAGTCTTGACAGACTCTGGGGTTGTGCGCCCATCTCACTTAAGAGGCCAGGGGCCAGCGCTGTCCGGAGACACTTCCGGGTCACGTGGCCAGCGTGACATCGCTGCTCTGGCCAGAGCCAGAGCCGCACACGGAAACGCCGTTTACCTTCCCGCTGGTAAGCGGTCCCTATTTATCTACTTGCACCCGGAGGTGCTTTCGAACTGCTAGGTTGGCAGGCGCTGGGACCGAGCAGCGGGAGCGCACCCTGCCGCAGGGATTCGAACCGCCGACCTTTCGATCGGCAAGTCCTAGGCGCTGAGGCTTTAACCCACAGCGCCACCTGCGTCCCATATAACGGACTTAATATAGGGGGATGTAAGAAATATCTTTCTGTTTGCTCTGCAGTTATATTCCTGACCTTGCGCAGAACTCAGTGTAGTTCAAAAGCTTGCATACTTCTTGTATCTCCAAAAGATATGAAGTTTCAGAGCCACCTGTTACAGAACTGGCAATTTGTGAAGATAAAGAGAGCCGTGCGAATTCTTGTATTAATTATTTAATTAAACCAACACATGACTTTGAACAGCACTATTCCCCCAAGAACTATGGCACAGCTAGCTTCTTTTCCTTTCATCCGACTCAAAACTGCTTCTTTTCTTTAACGTGCTCAGACAAAACTCTGGTTTCAGCCTCACCTTGACAAGGAAGTGTTGACACCTCCCAGCGATTTTGCTTGGCGGTGGTTAGCGGCTGTCATTCAAAGCAACCTTTTACCTGTCAAAACAAAGACCTAGAAAGAAAGGTGTATCTTACATAACCAAAAAGTGTGCTTTTTGCGCTCCTCGTATAGTAGTTGTAAAGTAGATGTGGGTGAGTGTTTTTTGTTGTTGGAGTTTTCCTGGCTTTTTTTTTTTCTTGGAACAAACTGCGCGTTCTTCCCAGCCTTCCTCCTTTGGCAGGACGGCACATGCAGTCCTGACCGTGGACTGGAATGTTCCCAGCAACTCGGGTAAATGGGAGTTTTGTGGGAGGGAGGGAACTGTTATGGCGGAGTGACCTAGTTAACAGCATTGCCTAGAAGAGGGACAGAAGGAAGAAGGGATTTGAGGTCACTGGCTCATCCTTCAGCCCAAGGAGAGACATACAATGAAATCCTATGCATGTCTGCTTAGAAGTAAGCCCCATTTGAGCTCAGTGGGACTTAATCCTGAAGCTCCACACTGAGGAGGGGCTGGAGATGGATTACTTCTTGATTGTTTTGGAATCTGATCTCCACCTAAAACAATTGTAATCTGTAGTGGGGGTTGTTTCCTGTTCTGCCACATTTTTTCCTGATGTATTTTTATATACAGGATGTTCTTTTCTTTTTTTTAATAATTTTTTTTATTGGCTTTGACACATATTTTCCAGCATAACATCCTTTCAAATTTTTTGGCTAGCACAGCCTAAGACTTCCTTCAACCTCGACTGATAGTTTTCTAAAGTCTTTCTAATTACGCATTTTGTTACTATAATTATTGCTATAAACTCAAATTTCCAATACATCTATTCTTAATTCTTTTCACAATAATTTAAAAATCACTCCTTACAAAATTTCTTTTAGCCCTACAAGCGATGTCAATTGGTTACAATTGCTTTCCAAATATATCGAAAATTTCTTCCATTCCTTTAGGAAAGTCTAGTCCTGCTGGTTCTGAATTTTCCCTGTTAGTCTCACCATCTTAGCATAGTTCATCAGTTTCTCTTGCCACTCTTCTTTAGTTGGTATTTCTTCTTGTTACCATCTTTGGGCTAATAGTATCCTTGCTGCAGTTATTGCATATAAAAACAATTTTTTATCATTCTTATGAATTTCTGTACCCACCATACCCAATAGAAGGGCTTCTGGTTTTTTTAACAAATGTATATTTCAACATTTTTTTTATCTCATTATAAATCATTCCCCAGAAGTCCTTCACTTTCTTACATTTCCACCACATATGGTAAAAGGTACCCTTATATACAGTATGTTCAGTGTGGTGTAATACCTAGCATTTGGGGCATAGGAGGAGATCTGGGTTCAAAATGGTTATGAAATTCACCGGGACACCTTGAGTGAGATGCACAGGCACACACAAGCACATTATCCATGCCCTAGGGTGTGTTTTTTCTAGGGTTACTCAAGGGTACCCAATACTTGAAAAGTGTAGCACTTATTGTAACAACTTCATGGTGAGTACGGCACCCTTTTTCCTTTTTAAAAAAGCATGTAACTCAGTGTTTCCCAGCCTTGAGTCTCCAGCTGTTTACAATTCCCATTATCCCTGCCCACTGGTCCTGCTAGCTAGGGTTTATGGGAGTTGTAGTCCAAAAAGAGCTAGAGCCCCAAGGTTGGAGAACACTGGTGTAACCTATCCTTCTAATAGAGTGGTACCTCGGGTTAAGAATGTAATTCGTTCTGAAAGTCCGTTCTTAACCTGAAACTGTTCTTAATCTGAGGTACCACTTTAGCTAATGGGGCCTCCCGCTGCTGCCGCTGTGCAATTTCTGTTCTCATCCTGAAGCAAAGTTCTTAACACGAGGTACTATTTCTGGGTTAGCGGAGTCTGTAACCGGAAGCATCTGTAACTTGAAGCGCCTGTAACCCAAGGTACCACTGTAAGAAGGACGGAGTAAAACATAGAGGATTTTAGGGCACATCAGGATCACTCACTAATATCCAGCTACTCCTGTGGTGATGGATGGCTTAAAAAAAAATACCAGCTACCCTAGCAATGAGGTTCTGCCAGACTGGTGCCCAGGTGTAACGCTCTACACAGCCAGACCAGTACTAGAAATTTAGTGACTGGCGTGGGTCCAGTTGTGACCATGTGGAGATCCTTGGATGCCAAGTTGGCAACTGACATCTCCATCTGGCTGCCACCTCCAACTTTCTTAAGCAGGTAAGCAGAAGGGCTTATTTATTGCATTTATATGCCACCATTTTCTCCAAGGAGTACATAGTCCCCCTTCTTCCTCAGTTTATCCCTACAATGACCCTGTGAGGGAGGTTAAGAGGCTGTGTCTGGCCCATGGTCACCCGGTGAGCTTCATGACTGAGTGGGTATTTGAACCCTGATCTCCCAGGGTAACCACACTGACTTTCTAGAATTCTTCTGCTATGGGGCATCTATATAAATTAAGTAGGTAAATAAATATGGGGGAAGCAAAATGTCAGAGAAGGATCTGAAAAAAATTCCTTGAAGCTTGAAATAGTTTTATTTGATGTTTTATTCTGTTGTCAACCACTCTGAGATTTTTTTCTTTAAAATATAAAGTGGTATAGAAATGAAATGAATAATAATAATAATAATAATAATAATAATAATAATAAATTTCATAAAATGCCTTAAAATAAAAATAGTGCCTAGACATTCCATTGTGGTGCTAGGTTTAAGGCGCCATTTGGCAATTAACTTATACAGTGGTACCTTGGGTTACAGACACTTCAGGTTACAGACTCCGCTAACCCAGAAGTAGTACCTCAGGTTAAGAACTTTACCTCAGGATGAGAACAGAAATCGTGCGGCAGTGGAAGGCCCCATTAGCTAAAGTGGTACCTCAGGTAAAGAATGGTTTCAGGTTAAGAACGGACCTTCAGAACGAATTAAGTTTGTAACCAGAGGTACCACCGTATATCTGAGTTTCTAACACTGTGCCAGACGGATAAAGAAGAGCAAGCGTTAGAGCACCATTTGCCACCTACAGTCCCAGCTTAAATAATAATAATTCATAATAATAATTCATAATTTTATTCTTTATACCCCGCCCATCTGGCTGGGTTTCCCCAGCCACTCTGGGTGGCTTAGAGCACATTAAAAATGGTAAAACATTAGACATTAAAAATCACTCCCATGTATGTTGGTGGTACTGCCTTCTATGTATGCAGGGTGTGGGGATCACCCCCCCCCAAAAAATACGTACAGTGGTACCTCAGGTTAAGTACTTAATTCGTTCTGGAGGTCCGTTCTTAACCTGAAACTGTTCTTAACCTGAAGCACCACTTCAGCTAATGGGGCCTCCTGCTGCTGCCGTGCCGCTGGAGCCAGATTTCTGTTCTCATCCTGAAGCAAAGTTATTAACCTGAATCACTATTTCTGGGTTAGCGGAGTCTGTAACCTGAAGCGTCTGTAACCTGAAGCATATGTAACCCGAGGTACCACTGTATGTGCGAGCCAGGGCAAAGTTTCTATAAAAGGAGGAAGAGCTCTAGCTCAGTGGCAGAGCACGTCCTTTGCAGGCACAAAAGACCCCAGGCCCATCCCTAGCATTTCCAGGTTGGCTTGGGAAAAGATCCCTGGCTCAAACCCTGGGGAGTGCTGCCAGTCAGTGCAGACTGTACTGTGCCAGATGGAGCCATGGTCTGACTCTGTATAAGGCAGCCTCCTCTCTTCCATGTATCATCCATCTGGAAAATGGTATTTCCCTCCTGTGGGTCTCAGACGCTGGATCTTCCTTGCTTACAAACAGCCTTGATCTGAAACAACTACAGGCCACGTAACAAAAAACAGGGACCAGACCCAGCAGTAAACCCAAATGTCGATTCTATCCCCCATCCACTCTGGCAACACCATTTTAAAAAAAATATTTGAGAAGGACTGCAACTAAGTGGGGTGCTCATGCATCCCCAGCATCTCCAGGTAGAACTGGGGGGAAAGACACCTGCCTGCAACCCTGGGGAGCAGCTGCCAATACTGAGCTGCATGGAGCAATTGTCCAATTTGTCTGATGCTCCTGATGATGTGGCCTTGACTATACACAAGCTCCCCCCCACCCAAAATCAATCTGTTAAATCCCATCCAGACTGCCTTTTGTCCCACATTTCTATTCCCCCCCCAAAATTATTGATTTTCACAAAATTATAAACACATAAACAAATAAACAAACAAACAAACATAAATCATAACCTTATTAAGACTAATCTTATTAACATTGTTAAGTGACTTCCTCGTGTCCCCCTAGTTGAATTTCAATGCATATCATTTTAACGGTTTTCCAAATCAGCATTCTTATAAAATTAACTTAATCACTTAACATCTTTGTTTCTTTCCACTTCAGCGTTAAACATATTAATTCATCACATTACATATTTAAATCCTGAGCCTATCTAGTATTTGCAAGCTTTTTCCAATTAGTTTAACTTAACATATTTGACTAAATAATCATTAAATTTCACCCATTCTTCCTGGTACTCCTCCTTCTGGTCACGGACTCTTCTGGTCGGGTCGGCCAGCTCTGAAAAATCCATCATCTTCACCTGCCATTCTTCCACTGTTGATATTTCTTGCATTTTCCACTTCTTAGCTAATAAAATTCGAGCAGCAGTTGTGGCATACAAAAATAATTTAACATCTTTCTTGGGCAATTCCGAACCTATTATTCCAAGAAGAAAGGCCTCTGGTTTCTTAATAAATGTATATTTCAACATTTTTTTCAATTCGTTATAAATCTTTCCCCAGAAGTCTTTCACCTTGGGGCAGGTCCACCACATATGATAGAAAGTACCTTCTTTTTCTTTACATTTCCAACATAGATTATCACAGTTATGGTAAATCTTTGCTAATTTAACAGGGGTCAAATACCATCTATACATCATTTTCATTATATTTTCCTTTAACATTGTACATGCAGTGAACTCGACCCCTTTCTTCCACAGTCTTTCCCTTTTGTCCCACATTTCTAGGCACAGGTTTAAAACTCTGTGTCCGAGAGGTGGAGGATTTTTTTTGTCCCAGCACTTTCCCCAGGAAAACCCACATGTTACTGCAGAATCAGAGCAAAGGGCAATTGGGTTTTCCGCAGACCTGTGCTGGAAAAGCGTGGCACAAAAGGAAGTCTGGATGAGCCCCAAAGTCGCCACTGACTTGCTTCAGATTTTGGCTGTAACCTCGACTTCTGCCTCTGTTCTTTAAAAGTTCACCCTTTTTTAACAGTAATACTCAGTGCTTACATTACACTGGCACCCTCTGACCAGTCACATGTGCTCCCTTGTGGTTCTTCTAACAACTACATAAGGTAGACATGGGTTTTTATCTCCAGAATGCAGATGGATGAGCTCTTGGCAGGCGCAAGGTTCAAACTGGGGACATCTTGATTTTGTAGCTCAGTCTCTTAGTATTGCCAAGTATTTCTCCAGCACAGGAAATATTGGTGTGTTTGAACTCCTGCTTGTCAAGTCTCTTTTGGATCTCAGCGACCCATCTCTGAAAACAAATCATAAATAGCAGTCTGCCTTATTACATGACTGTTGTAAGGATAAATGTGGGTTGCGTAGCTAAAAACAGCTTTAGGAATGACTAATAATATTGACATTTCCAGCCTCTTTGGCACTGCCTTACATATTTGTGGGTTTGTTCGAACACTAAGCAACCTCTTGGCAATGTTAACTCTTGCTGTGATTCTGGGCAACCTACAGAGGTCACGGTTGGACCTTTGAAAAGGTTCCTTCTGCCCCGAGGTCCTGTTTATTTCCCAGGTGCACACACTGAAAGAAAACAGCCCTAGCATGCTCTCAACCACTTGCTCTCCTTTCTTCCCACCCCACAGACTTTGAGGGAATGGACCTGCCTCTGGAAGACCCTGCAGCCCAGCCTCAACGGGAGCTTCCGCAGCCGCTTCCACCAGCCCACGTGTGTGAGCTGCGCACTGCGGTGTCATGCTTTGCCGAGGAGACCGTCTCGCTGCTCTCGGTCAACGGCCTGCTAAGCCACTCCCTGCTCAGAACAGGAGGCAACGCTGGGCCTCAGCAAAGGGAGCCAGGGGGCTCCTCCAGCACGGCCCGGCGCAAGCGGGAATTCACCCCGGATGACAAGAAAGATGATGGCTACTGGGACAAGAGGAAGAAGAACAACGAGGCGGCCAAGCGCTCTCGGGAGAAGCGGCGGGTCAGCGACCTAGCGCTGGAGGGCCGGGTGCTGGCGCTGCTGGAGGAGAACGCTCGCCTCAAGGCAGAGCTCCTGGCCCTCAAGTTCCGCTTTGGCCTGATTCGGGACCCGGCTGAGCCTCACCAGCCCGTGATTGCTCTTGCCACCGAGATCCACCAGCCAACAGCCCCACCCCAGCACTACCCTGTGGTTCCTGAAGCACCCCACTACGCTTGCCCTTTCCGCCCAGAGCCAGCCACCAGCTCTGAGGATTCTGGTTTCTCCACACCAGGCAGTTCCAGCATGGGCAGCCCTGTCTTTTTTGAGGAGCGCGACAGGGCAGAGGAAGGGGGTGCCTACGACGGGCACTGCCTGGTGCCCGATGCCCCAAGCGAGGGAGCTGATGTGGGTCGGGTTGGCCGCTACGAGTCCGGGGAGAGTGTCAAAGGTCTCCCCCACAAGCTGCGCTTCAAAATGGCTGGTGGGGCCGAGGAGATGGGTGGGGAGCAACCTGGACCTTACACGCCATCTCCACCAGTAGGAACCTGGAGGGCCCCAGCTGCACGGGAGGAGCAGGGGAATGTCGCTGGCCCTGTGGGCACAATGGCCTTTGAGAATTGCTGTGAGACGGAGGCTCCCGGCGCCCAGCTGCCCGCCCCGCCGGGGCCTGAATACCAGGCAGAAAACAGCACCTTGCGAAGCCAGCTAGCATCACTTTCAGCTGAAGTGGCTCAGCTGAAAAAGCTCTTCGCTGAACAGATCCTGATCAAAATGAACTGAACTAGGGGTGGGCGGGGTGCAGGGGTGGCATCATAGGGGTTCATCTCCCCCTCCCCAATCTCCAGAACTATAAAAAAAATGGGTATTCTGTGTTTGTATAGAATTCGGCCCTGCGTGGTCATTTTTCATCTGTTTAAATTCATTCAAGGCACAGCAACAGCCCTCCTTTAGAATATGTGTTCCCCATCACCGTGGCCCTGTCTTAGTGACTTTCAAGTTTTCTTACGTTCAGGGAACTTTTATCTTCTATCTGCATGAACTTCTCTTGTCCCCATCCCTTGTGCATTTCGGAACATTCTGGGAGGTGTTTTTAGGTGTCGAACACTCAGCTCTTGTGCAGCAAATGCCCACTCTGTGTTGAGGAAGTGCAAGGGGTGGGGCATGGCAATCTGTCCTTCCAAGAATTTCATCAGCCATTGCCTGTCTTTTCATTTGAGGGACCTCAGTAAGCTTCCAGGGTTCTGGAGAACAGAGTTTGGGAGACACTGTACTGTTCAAGCGTAAGAGCGACCACCCCAATGCATCTGAACTAGTCCTGACTCCCTGGAGAACAGCTAGTTGTTTCCTCAACCACAATGGAGGTCCCATCTGGACCATACACTTCAAAAGAATCCTGGGAACCGGAAGAGGGATGGATTTTTAAACCACTTGGGGAACTGTAGATCTGCTTTAAGTGATTAGTGCATCCCTGTTTGGTGGTGGTGGTTGTTCTTGCTAGGTTGGGAAACTGAAGTAGATCAGGTGAGTGCCCAGATGTCAGTGGGAGTTGATGTCCCTTTCAGAAATTGCCAGGCCAAGAACCTGACCTGGTGAACGAATGAGAGGAAATGGAGTGAAGGCCTGGGTCGAAGGAGAGGCAGCCAATGGGACAACGATTCTATTCCTCATCCCTTTCCTGCCTCTTTCATTGCTCTGCCTAGTGCTGCCTGGAAGCCAAACCCTCTGACTGTGGACACTTTGCGATGGAAGACAGGCACTTTGCACATGCTTAAAACAACTCTCCTTTTGATTCTTTGATCATGCTTCAGTGTGGAACCTCGCCACTGAGGACGTTCAGATTTTGGTTGATTTTGACCGTCTACTTTTTAAACTAATCATTTTGGTGATTTAAATAAATCTGTGTATTGCCATGATCTAATAATGAGCTCGTTTTTTGAGAAAAAATGCAACTTTTAATAATAAGCAAAAGTTACCACACAGCTGTAGAAGGGCAGACTGTTTTCCTTGTTCATTCCTTGTCGCAGCAAACGCCAGAATCAAGAGAGGCTCCTGAAATAAACACAGCAGGAAATAAACATAAGAACTCGTGGCCTTCCTGAGGCCTATTGGCACCTGTCAAGTAACTTAAATATTTCCCTCAGTATTCTGAAAAAGTAATATTCAGAAGTGGGGGGGGAGGGGTGCACGCTCAGACATGGAGCTTTAAATCACGGGTGGTCATAGAATCATAGAGTTGGAAGAGACCACAAGGGCCATCGAGTCCAACCCCCTGCCAAGCAGGAAACACCATCAGAGCACCCCTGACATATGGTTGTCAAGCCTCTGCTTAAAGACCTCCAAAGAAGGAGACTCCACCACACTCCTTGGCAGCAAATTCCACTGTCGAACAGCTCTTACTGTCAGGAAGTTCTTCCTAATGTTTAGGTGGAATCTTCTTTCTTGTAGTTTGGATCCATTGCTCCGTGTCCGCTTCTCTGGAGCAGCAGAAAACAACCTTTCTCCCTCCTCTATGTGACATCCTTTTATATATTTGAACATGGCTATCATATCACCCCTTAACCTCCTCTTCTCCAGGCTAAACATGCCCAGCTCCCTTAGTCGTTCCTCATAAGGCATTGTTTCCAGGCCTTTGACCATTTTGGTTGCCCTCCTCTGGACACGTTCCAGTTTGTCAGTGTCCTTCTTGATGGTGCCTGGAAAGAACAGCAGAAAGGTGAATGGGGATAAGTACTTCCATTTTTTGTTCTTAAATTCCACAGAAGTAGCAGGGAATGCCTAGCACATGAAAATTGCGGCCCAGCTTTCTCCCTGTCCTGTTTCCTGCTTTGCCCTCGAGTGTTTGTGTAGGAAGTACTGAAAAATGGGATCTCCCAGCTGCAGAGTAAATTTTCTCTGATCACGCTGCTACATACACAGGCCAAGTTTGCATTCGAGGAGTGCCAACTGGATTTTCTGCTTTTGGGGTCAAACTGGAAGTGACTTCAAGCACATTTTAAAATCATTGCTTGCAGCTGGCCCAGCCCCAGGTTAACCCTTTCCCTCCCATGCCATTCCCCCCAGTAATAATTTGCTATACACACAGTCTGCTTTGCCCTAAATTAATAAACCAAGATCAGCAAAAATAGCTTTTGGGGGCGGGCATGCCCACTCCCTTCAACCAATCCATGTAAAAGGTATGGCATAGGCAAGATCCTGGGCAAGAAGAATGCGCAGGTGCATTAAAGGCCACCAGCAGCCTCCACAGGTGGTAGTGGCCCGAGACTGCGCAAGCTTCTTCTACTTCTTCTTCTTCTTCATCATCATCATCATCATCATCATCACCATCACCATCACCATCAATTTCATTTCTATACCATTTTAAAGGGGAAAAAATCTCAAAGCGGTTTACAACCTAAATTAAAACATCAAATAGAACAATGCAGAATAAAACATTACAGGGGTGGGAATGAAAGTTATACATACAAAGCAACACAATTAACAGGAAATTCAAATATTATCCTAAAGATTTCAACATAAAACATTTGCAAAGGAGGTCAACTGCAGAATACAGTGGTACTTCAGGTTACAGACTCCGCTAACCCAGAAATAGTACCTCGGGTTAAGAACTTTGCTTCAGGATGAGAACAGAAATTGTGGCGGCAGCGGGAGGCCCCATTAGCTAAAGTGGTACCTCAGGTTAAGAACGGTTTCAGGTTAAGAACGGACCTCCAGACCAAATTAAGTTCTTAACCCAAGGTACCACTGTACACATTTAGCAGAGCAAAGTTACCGTACTTTCCCATGAATAACAACCCCCCACCCTGTGTATAATACACCCACTATTTTGGGGGACTCCAGTTTAAGAAAATGGGCCAGAGTTGTGGAGCTTTTTTGGGGGGGAGGGTGGCCCAAAGTTGTTGAGCTTTTTGTGGAGGGGAGGGAATGCAGTAAGTCACTAACCCGGCGGTTACAATCACTCGCACCGCTCGCTGAACTCTATTAAAGTTGATTACTTTAGTCAGAGAAAAGCAAAAATCAATATAACGGGTGACACCTGTTCACTTCTCCACCAATTCCTTTTTAAAATACACATTAATGTTATGGTATATTGATATACTGTTGCCTCCCAAAGTAGGAAACCACATATTCAGGCATAGAATTGGCTCCAGTTCTAAAACGGGTTAGGAACAGGATCTGACCAGCACACCTCCCAACACTCATCAGATGAAAATAGGGACATTTCTCACTCCCGCACAACTTACCACCCTCGACCCGGTATTTTTTGTTCCCACCCTGCACTCCTGCAGAGCATTTCCTAGTGGAAGGAGGGCGAAAGCCCCCACGGCTACACCTCCTCCACCATCCTGAGAAAATCCCTTAATCCCGATTTGATTTGATTTTTGCTAGAGTTGCAAAAAGAAAAACACACACCAAGAATTTGTTTTAATCAAGACTCCTTGGGCTCCACTCCCCCTTTCTTCTTGCCCAGGGCGACTCTGTCCTTTGTCTATGCAGTTGTACCTCGGCTCCTGAACACCTTGAGAGTCAAACATAAGGTTACCAGATTTTATTTTATTTTTCAAAAAAAATTTATTGGTTTTCACAACATTATAAACAAACAAACACATAAACAAACATAAATCATAGCCTTATTAAAAATTACACTTATTAACGTTATTAAGTGACTTCCTTGCTTCCCCTTGGTTGAATTTCATTGCATGTCCTTTTAACGGTTTTCCAAATCGTAGTTCTTAAAATAATTTAACTTAGACATTAACATCCTTAGATCTTCACATTATGAAATTAAACATATTAAGGTTTTTTTCAATGAATCCGGGGACACTTTTCAACTTCAGTAGGAATGATAGGATTTTGTCAGGGGGCAGATTTGTAAATCCGGGAACTGTCCCCGGGAAATGGGGACGTCTGGTAACCTTAGTCAAACATTCCGGTTCCCAAACGATCAAAAACCAGAAGTGAGTGTTCCAGTTTTCGAACGTTCTTTTGGAAGCCGAATGTCTGACAGGGCTTCCACGGCTTCCGATTGGCTGCAGGAGCTTTGGTTTCCGAACGTTTTGGAAGTTGAATGGAAGGTACCACTGAACCTCAGAGAAAGTGTGTCACACGGGCTCAGTGGCTGCAGCCTCTCTCCCTCCTCACCTGCTCTCCAGCAGCTGCTACGAGCTGCCCAAGAGATGAGACTGGCAGTGGCAGACATGGGGTGCTTCCTTGCAGTCGCCACTGCCACCACTGCCATCGCTTGGGGCAAGCGCTGGCTAATGAGCCACCCTGAGCTCAGAGCAGGCGGCCTTGGCAGGGGAAATAGGGACATTCTGGGATCAAATCAGAAGCCGAGACAGTTTCATAATTCTTTTTTTTTTATAATAATATTTATTAAGTTTCAAATTAACACATATAAACACAAATACAAACAACAATAAAAACATACAAAAACCAACAAACAAAACAAAAACAAAACAAGTATAAATTCAGATCTTATTTTCAAAACCTACTTTCACCGACCTCCTCTCACCACCTCCCCCTTCTGTATTCTAATCTCATTTTTCTTGTCAGCAAATCCATTCCCATATTTCCCATAGTTTTTAATAATTCTATTCTTTTTCCTTAATCAACGCCCCTGCAAACCACTAATTTTTAAACCCATATCTTTTTAGCCTTCATTAATTTTATAATGTTTGTTAAGGTAGTCTTTGAACTTCTTCCAATCTTCTTCCACTGTCTCTTTGTCCTGGTCTCGGATTCTGCCAGTCATCTCTGCCAGTCCCATATAGTCTGTCATCTTCATCTGCCATTCTTCCAGAGTGGGTAGATCTGGTGTCTTCCAATACTTTGCAATAAGGATCCTTGCTGCTGTAGTGGTGTACATAAAAAAAGTTCTGTCCTTCTTTAACACCACATGGCTTACCATACCCAGGAGAAAGGCCTCTGGTTTCTTCAGGAAGGTATATTTAAATACCTTTTTCATTTCATTATATATCATTTCCCAGAAAGCCTTAATCCTTGGGCATGTCCACCAGAGGTGAAAGAATGTACCTTCATTTTCTTTACATTTCCAACATTTGTTATCTGATACGTGGTAAATTTTTGCAAGCTTGACTGGGGTCATGTACCACCTATAAATCATTTTCATAATATTCTCTCTCAGGGCATTACATGCCGTGAATTTCATCCCGGTGGTCCACAACCTTTCCCAGTCAGCAAACATAACGTTATGACCAATATCTTGTGCCCACTTAATCATAGCTGATTTAACTGTTTCATCCTGTGTATTCCATTTCAACAGCAAGTTATACATTTTTGACAAATTCTTAGTTTTGGGTTCTAACAACTCTGTTTCCAGTTTTGATTTTTCCACCTGGAAGCCAATTTTCCTGTCCAACTTAAAGACCTCCATTATTTGATAATAATGAAGCCAATCTCGCACTTTATCTTTTAAATTCTCAAAACTCTGCAATTTCCACTTGTCGCCCTCTTGCTCTAAAATTTCACAATATTTTGGCCATTTGAGTTCCATATTAAGTTTTTTCAACGCTTTTGCCTCCATTGGTGACAACCACCTTGGAGTTTTATTCTCCAGCAAGTCTTTATATTTAATCCAGACATTATACAGTGCTTTCCTGACCATATGGTTTTTAAAACCTCTATGAACCTTGACCTTGTCATACCACAAATATGCATGCCACCCAAAGAAATTGTTAAATCCTTCCAAATCCAAAATGTCTGTATTCTTGAGAAGCAGCCAGTCCTTTAACCAGCAGAATGCTGCTGATTCATAATAAAGTTTCAAATCTGGCAGGGCAAATCCCCCTCGTTCTTTCGCATCAGTTAAGATCTTAAATTTTATCCTGGGCTTTTTGCCCTGCCAGATAAATTTAGAAATATCTTGCTGCCAACTCTTGAAACAGTCCATCTTGTCCACAAAGTTTGAAACAAAAACAACATTCTAGGCAATACATTCATCTTTATAACTGCTATTCGACCAGACAAGGAAAGCTTCAAATTTGACCAGATTTCTAAGTCTTTTTTCACTTGTTTCCAACATTTCTCATAATTATCTTTAAATAAATTCATATTTTTCGCTGTCATATTGATCCCCAAATATTTTACACTTTTAACCACAGTTAAACCTGTCTCATTCTGAAACTTCTCTTTCTCAGTTACTGTTAAGTTTTTCTCTAATACCTTAGTTTTTAACTTGTTCAGTTTAAATCCTGCCAATTGACCAAATTCTTGCATCAGTTCCAAAACTCTTTTTGTACTAGATTCTGGCTCTTGTAATGTAAGTACCAAGTCATGTGCAAAAGCTCTCAATTTATAATGTTTCGCTCTGACCTGTACCCCTTTAACCAGCTGGTCTTTTCTTATCATGTTTAACAAGACCTCCAGGACCGAGATAAAGAGTAACGGGGAGACTGGGCACCCCTGACGTGTCCCTTTCTCAATTTTAAATTCTTCCGTAATCACATTGTTCACAATAAGTTTAGCCTTTTGTTCAGAATATATTGCGCCTATACCATTTTCAAACCCTTGGCCTACCCCCATACCCTGGAGATTCTTCTTCATAAAGGTCCAAGAAATATTGTCAAAGGCTTTCTCCGCATCCACAAATATCAAAACAGCTTTTGTATTTATATTAACTTCTAACATCTCCAAAATGTCTATTATATTCCTTACATTATCTGATAGATGTCTTCTAGGGAGAAAGCCTGCTTGGTCCCTATGAATCTCCCCCATCAATACTTTTTTCAATCTTCTAACTAAAATGTCAGCAAAGATTTTGTAATCCACATTTAGTAAAGAAATTGGGCGGTAGTTCTTAAGTTGGGTCTTCTCAATCTCTGTCTTTGGTATAAGCGTGATGTAGGCCTCTTTCCACGTTTCAGGTGCCTTTTCCCCCTCAAGAATTTCGTTGCAAACTTCCTTCAAAGGTTGTAATATCCATTCCTTTAAAGCTTTATAATATTTGGAAGTGATTCCATCAGGCCCCGGAGATTTGCCCAGTTGCATACTTTGAATGGCACTCTCTATTTCTTGCTCAGTTATTTTCTGGTTCAGAAATACTTTGTCCTCGCTTGAGATTTCCTTCAATCCATTTTTCTCCAAAAATTGTTCTACATCAGAGTCTTTTTGTGGCCCTTGTGTGTACAGTTGTTTAAAATATCTCTGGAAGCAGCTTCTAATTTCAGTTGGGTTATAGATGTTCTTTCCATCCACTTCTAAATTTGTCACTGTATTTAGCTTTTGTCTCTTCTTCAATTGCCAAGCCAAGAATTTACCACATTTATCAGCGGATTCAAAAGTCTTCTGTCTCATTTGTTTAATTTTCCATTCTATTTCTTGATTCATCAATTCCATATACTGAACCTGATATAATTTAATTTCTCTCAAGATCTCCTGAGACTTTGGTTTTGATCTTAATTTCTTTTCTCCTTCTTTTATCTTTTCCAAAATCTTATCCTTTTTCACATTCTGGCTTCTCTTTTTTATTGCGTTTTGTTGTATCAAAAACCCTCTCATAACCGCTTTACTTGCGTCCCAGATTACTCTTTTTTCCACATTGGTCTTCAAGTTGATCTCAAAATAGTCTCTCAAAGTTTTTTGGGCCTTTTTACAAAATTCTTTATCTCTGAATAGGGTGTCATTCATTCTCCATCTGAAGGTGCCAGCTGTTGTTTGGTTCATTTCCATCTTCACGGCGTTATGGTCAGAGCATGTTTTTGGGCAGATTTCCACTTTTTTAATCTTTGGTGCCAATCCTCTAGTAACCCATATTTGGTCAATTCTAGTCCAGGTCATTTTGGCTTCAGAAAAGAAGGTTCCCTCTCTTTCAAGGGGATTCTTTGTTTTCCAAATGTCAACCAAATCCATATTGTCAGTCAATTCAAAGAAAGTTTTTGGTAGTCTTCCATCCTTCGATATCACTTGTCTTTGCGCTTTGTCCATGTTTGTGGAGACAACTCCATTCATGTCTCCCATCAAAATCACATTCCATTCTAAAAAATCGAGTAAGATCTCATGCAACCTCTTGAAAAACTCAGATTTACCTTCATTCGGTGCAAAAACTCCTACAATCAAGAATTTCTGTCCCTGGATTTGAATCTCAATTGCCAGATATCTTCCTTGTTCGTCTTTGAATATCAATTTCGGCATCAGTCTATCTTTTGCATATAAAACAACTCCTCTTTTTTTCACTCTATCAGATGAGACAAATTCTTGTCCTAGTTTTTTGTTAATAAGTAGTCTTCTATGTGCTCTCATCACATGTGTCTCTTGTAAGCAAATTAAATCCAATTGTTGCTTATTTAATATATGAAATACATTCTTCCTCTTTCGAGGAATGTTCAAACCATTACAGTTCCAGCTCAGAAGTCGCAAAGCCATGGTGGGATTATTTATTTACTCCTCCTACAGCTCCTAGTTGTTGTTCCTCTTCTGTTGGTGGCGGCAGTCCAAACGATAAGTTTGCTAGGTCCAAAATTCCTTTTCCCGATGGTGTCAGGTCCTCTCCAGCTTCCACCTCCTTCACAATGTATTCGTCTTAATTCTTATTTTTTTCCCTCTATATTTAAAGGACAGGCCGACAGTTTCATAATTCCGGGACTGTCCCTGGAAAATGGAGATACTTGAAGAGTCTGGACCAGTGGGCCGGAGTCCGAGTCCTGCACCCTCACTGGCCCCCCTGACAGGTGGGCAGAACCTCCCACCTGCCGATCATCTGCTGTCCGGTGACACAAAAACCCTACCTTATAAGTGAGGTTCAAGCCATGCCCACAGAGGAACCCCCCCTTTTGAATTATGAGTTGTTTGCTTGACTCTCTTCCCTGCCCCGAATCCATAGTTGACCTGATCCAGTGAGGCAAAATGGATGCCATGGAACACATTTCTTACAGTTGCCCAAGTCTGTGTGCATCTAACCCCAGTCAGAAGATTTGTGATATCATGGATTATCTGTTCAGGAGGAGTAGCAGAGATCCAGGTTTGGAAACACATTGCTTGCTTGCTTGCTTGCTCCCCCCCCCCACACCCAGTTTCTAGTTGCTCAGACCAGCAAGCAAGCTGGAAGTGTGTATATGGATCACGGTTAAAGATCTGTCTTGTGGTACAGTACTGTTATGTACTGAGTTGAATAGGATCCAAATTGCAGCAGTCTGATTGGTCCTAGAACAATAGGATTCAGAATGCAGCAGTCTGATTGGTCCTAGAACAATGCAGCAGTATGATTGGTCGGCAGGAGCCACCCAATCCAGCTCCAGATAGAAGTGAATCCACAACCTGATTGGCTTACAGGAGAAGTCCAGAATTAGCCAATCACGTGCAGCCCATTGTGTAAATAATGTATATAAAGCAGATACTTTGAGGGGACTTCCATTCCTCCTCACCACTATGAGCTGAATAAAGAGCATGAAACCACTTTGCGACTCTGAGTATATTTCAGGTACCCTGTTGCTGTGAAGAGATCCTTGGGGTCATCCCTCTGCAGGTCTCTTCATTGCGCAGATCTGGGAGGTTGTGCGCAGGCTAAATATTCACCTGAAATCCCACAGGTCACATATTCAAGGCCCACCACCTGTAGGCTTCAGCCCTGACGCATGCAGGGAAACTCCAATGTATTACCCATTAGTGCTAGAGAAGTGGAGCTAGTTATTTGGCAACGTTAGTGTCAGAGAAGGTGTCAGAGAATAGGAACGCCCAACCCCATCAACAAAGAATTAGGGAGGAAGCCCCACTGGTAACGCCTGGATATCCTTTCTGTGCAAGCATAGGTTTTATTTATCACTGTCTGCCATTCTGAAAAATAGAAAAGTCAGGTACAACAGCAGACAAGACCTGCAACTTTCCTTCATGATGGATTGCAGTGCAAGCAAATCCTTTAGGCATCAGAAGCTGGAGCTTGCTGGACCCACACCCAAGCCTTCTACGGAGGGCCACCTGATCCTCTTCCATTTGCCAAGAACGAGGCAAAATGAAAGGTGCGCAGAGAAAATTGGCATCTACTGCAACAGAAGCTGCTAAAAGACCACTTTAGGGATTCTGGGTGGAAAAACCGGCCTGAGACTCTCTTTACCAAACTAGTTGCTGACTAGTTTACAGAAAGGGTGCTGCCATGAGAATTTCCAGCAGAGGGCACAGGAGTCAGCAAACATTGACTGCTTCACAGATATTTTCTTTATAAGGTTGGGAAATGTGGCAGTTCCTGGTTCTGTAAGATCAGAAGCCTGCAGCCCAATATTTGCCTGTTTGTTTCAAACCTGTATGTGAAGCTCAAGCCCCACCTTTTGCAGGAAGCCCTTTTGACACACAACCCGCTCATTCCCATGTCCTTCTGTAACGCAGCCTGTAATGAGGCACTTTGCAAATAAAACAACTGCATATAGCTTTGCTGCTTTAAACGCCCCCCCCCTGCTTCCCCTGTGGAAAATTTAGATTGTAAGCTCCTCAGGGCAAGGAACTGCCCTCTTTTACTCTGCAATATACCATGCACACTGATGGCACCATACAAACAAATTTCCATCTCAGTTTGGCTTGTCCTTGTCCTGTCTTCCTCCCCTCCCCTCCATCAAAAAAAGAAATCTCATTCTATGGTGTACATCCCATACCCTCCAACATTTCTCCGATGAAAATAGGGACGTCCCATTCCATAGTGAACATTTTACTATTTATAGCCCACACATATTACTGGGTTGCCCCAGCCACTCTGGGCAGCTTCCAACATATATAAAAATATAATAAAACAATAAGCATTTAAAAAAAAAAAAACCTTCTGTATACAAGATTGCCTTCAGGTGGCTTGGTGGTGGGATAACTCCATACCTTCCAACCTTTCTCCAATGAAAATAGGGACATCCTAAGGAAAAGTGGGACATTCTGGGATCAAATCAGAAACGGCTTCTCTAAATCAGAGACGTCCCTGGAAAAAAGGGACACTTGGAGGGTCTGACATCCCTTTCTGTGCTTAAGATCTGCTTCGATTTCAACCCTTTCTCATCAAACCCTCTTCCTCCAGCTCCCTGCTTCCATCAGGGGGGGAAAATATAATTGCTGAAATAATTTGTTATGTGAAAATAATCAATAAAATTTCAAAAAAAAGAGAGAAGTGCTGTTTGACAGTGGAATGGTCTCCATCGGAAGGTGGTGGACTCTCCTTCCTTGCAGGTTTTCAAGCAGAGGTTGGATGGCCATCTGTTAGGGATGCTTCAGTTGAGATTCCCGCATCGCAGGGGGTTGGACTAGAGGACCCTTGTGGTCCCAACTCTAAGATTCTATGATTTGTGGTTTGCTAGCCTGCAGTATGTAATAGCTGAAGAGTGATGGCGGATAGGGAGACTTCATTACAAGATACCCCACAAACCCCTATTTGTTCCCCCAAATTACTAGTGGCAAGGGAGGCCTTTGCAGGTGTCAAGTGGGGTGTGCAAGGGCACTGTGCTGCCTGTGAGCGCTTTGTTTGGGATCCCAAATCTGGGATGTTCCTGGACTCTTCCTTGAACTTTCAGCTTCCATTTAAAGAGAAAGGAAGTGCAAGGAGGCAAGAGGGTACATTGATACATTTATGGTGGGGTTGCGGAAAAGTTAAAAAATTCATGAGGAAATAAAAAAGACGCTCAGAATTGATTTAGAGGAAAAAACAGAGGCATCTTTACTGAGTATAATAGGTAAATATAGGAAATTATTATTCTTATACGCGACAGCCGTAGCAAGGCTACTGCTTGCACAAAACTGGAAAGGGAAATATATACCCACAAAGGATGACTGGATAAATAAACTAACTGAATTTATAGAATTGGCAAGATTAACTGCAGTAATAAGGTACCAATCAAACCAGAAAATAAAAATACAATGGAAATGGTTTGAAGATTATATGTCCAAGTACTGCTCAAAAACTAACATGTTGATATGTTTGGATTAATGTTTGTAAAGCTGGTTAAAAAAATAAATAAATAGTAAGTTAAAAGAGTTAAGAAATATAAATTTAGATAAAAATTGCAATGTGAAATATTATAATATATAGGAGGGTGGGGACGGTGGAGGGAAGTCACAAGGGTGTTTTAATGTCTGTAATTTAGGGTGGTAGGGTAATATGGATTTTGTTTCGTGTCTATGTGTTTGTAAATAAAATTTTCTAATAAAAAAAGAAAGAAAACAAATTCTTCAGCCTATTTACTAACAAAATTATACAGACGAAATGAGCAAGCAGTGTTCTGCTCAGCTGATCAGTCAGAAGTCAAGCCTTCCTCGGCCCTCAGAGCTCTTTCCTGCCACTGAATACAAAGGCATTAGTCTGATTGACAAGCAAGGAAGGGACTTCCTGCTTCATTTTCCTCCAGGGCCTGATCCATTATTTAGGCAGGCTGTGACGGCAGATTGGAAGGTGCCAAAAAGAAGCCAGTGGTCAAATATTTCATTCATGATTGCATTTTCGCACCATGGGAGCCACCGTTTGGATTTTCTAGCTCAGGCACCCAAACCTATTGGTCTGCCATTTCCTTGTGCTGACCAATGAAGAAGAAGAGAGTAGCATATCTTCATTTCCCTTCTGTTTCTCTGAAAATTATAGCAGCCATTTTGCTCTAATTGGCTAGGGTGGCATTTGTTTTCCTGCTTGTTGGGATGGGCACTAATCTCCCTGGCAGGGCTCATTGCATTTATTTTTCCAGCTACAAAAGTGCCTGGTGGACATTTTATGATTGAGCACGATTTCATGGGTGCTTTATTTAAAATGAACCTTTGTTTACAGTATTTAATACATTTAAAGCTGCCACCCTACACACACCTACCTGCATGTAAATCCCATCGAGCTCAATGAAAGTTACTTCTGAGTAATCAAGCAGAAGCGTGGGGCTGTTTTACATATAACTTTATACAGTGGAACGGTTTTTGAACATTCAAAAACCGAAGCATGCATTTCCAGAAGCATATACATACGGAAAACTCAATATGGAAGCCGCGTGGCACGTTTGGCTTCTGAAAGGTGTTTGAAAACTGAAGCAATTACTTCCAGGTTTTCAGCTTTTGAAAACCAAAGCAGTTACTTCCGGGTTTTTGGTGTTTGAAAACCAAAACGTTTGACTTCCGAGATGTTCAAAAACCAAGGTACCACTGTACACATTAGCCTACTAGTATTAGGGTTTTGCTGGTTTGCTGGTATACATCACTTCCATTCTGGCTCCTTCTTTATATTTATATTAAAATTATGTTTAAATTTACTTATAAATAATAATTATTATTATTACTAAATTTAAAATAAAATAAAAAAAGTTACGTAATGGAAGGACATGGATGCGCTGGGAATTATTCTTGCTGGTGCTCACCCAATCCCCCACCCAGCTAAAAAAGAACTACATGAGCACTCCTTTGATTCAAAGGCACAATAAAATAGCGCTCTGCTAATAATAATAGTTTTTAAAGATAAGTCACCAAATGTCAGTGTGCCTTGTGTTAATGATGCTGCAAGCACTATATGATACATGCCATTTAAAATGTGGTGGGTTATTTGGGAGGAGGGTATTGTTTTTATTTTGATTATGTATTTTGTAGTTTTCTATTTTGATTTTATTCTGTGAACTGCCCTGAGACCTCCGGGTATAGGGCAGTATATAAATTCAATTAATAATCGTCACCACCATGGGTAGACAAACTAAGGCCCGGGGGCCAGAACCGGCCCAATCACCTTCTAAATCTGGCCCACAGACCGTAAGGGAATCAGCATGTTTTTACATGAGTAGAATGTGTGCTTTTATTTAAAATGCATCTTTGGGTTATTTGTGGGGCATAGGAATTCATTCATTCCCCCCCCCCCCAAATATAGTCCCCACAAGGTCTGAGGGACAGTGAACCGGCCCCCTGCTGAAAAAGTTTGCTGACCCTTGTCTTCCTCCTCACCCAACCATATTCCACACAGCACTCACTCTGTCATAGATCCACTAGTTGGGCAGTTGGGTGACCGAAATATTGTAGTTATCTTGGGTAAAGATGGCAGATGGCAACAAAAAAGAGCCCCTCCCGACTAGGGCTCTTCTTTGGGTGTATTCTGCAACTACTCACTGATGCAATGCCTTCTGCCTGCGCAACTGGGCTTCTTCCTCTCCCCCTGAAATTGGTGTAAGAGGAGGGATTGTTCCATCTGGTAAGCTGCAGTGCTTGTCTGTCTCTGTCCCCCCAACAGCCATTCAGAATCTGTATTGTCCCACCTGAAGGTGTTTCTCTCAATCATATAAAGGTAAAAGGTAAAGGTACCCCTGCCCGTACGGGCCAGTCTTGACAGACTCTGGGGTTGTGCGCCCATCTCACTTAAGAGGCCGGGGGCCAGCGCTGTCCGGAGACACTTCCGGGTCACGTGGCCAGCGTGACATCGCTGCTCTGGCGAGCCAGAGTCGCACACGGAAACGCCGTTTACCTTCCCGCTGGTAAGCGGTCCCTATTTATCTACTTGCACCTGGAGGTGCTTTCGAACTGCTAGGTTGGCAGGCGCTGGGACCGAGCAGCGGGAGCGCACCCCGCCGCAGGGATTCGAACCGCCGACCTTTCGATCGGCAAGTCCTAGGCGCTGAGGCTTTAACCCACAGCGCCACCTGCCCCTCAATCATATAAAGTGTGGTGGAAAATGGCTTTTAAGATGAGGTATGAAACGGTCACCACAACAAATGCCCTTGTAACTCTTCCCACTTTCTCTCTCTGGTTTTTGCGATTAAATAGGTCCAAGGTTAGGGACCAGTCTGAAATGATGGTCCAATGCAATAATGAATACTTCCTCAAATAGTAATTCAGGACTGTTTTTTCACATCAAAACGGGAGAAATTCCAGCTTAAAGGGGAAGGTGCAATGGTCAATGAATGAAAGGAGAAGTGCTGCGACTCACCTCTTCTTCCCTGGGTGAAGAAGTAATAACATTTAGTGAATTAATGGAGAGATACCAGGGTTCTCGTATTAGTGTTAGTCACTTTCCCTACAAGTTTTCCAACTATTTCACAGACATTATCTCTGAAATCTTTAACAACCACCATGGGAAGTATGACTGGTTAGCCACCACAGTGATTCCATGTTAAGAGTAGCAACCCAGTTCAGTGTTTGACAAAGAGGCCCAGATTCAAAAACATTGTGTCTTAGTGGCCAAAGTGCTGGATTAGGACTGGCCCAGTCACAATCTCTCAACCTAACCTCAAGTGTGCACATGCCCTCGCCTCTTGAGCGAAGGTTGGCTAAATATTGTTATCTAATAAAGCGCACGCTCAAGGAACTCCCATCTCTACCAAACTGTAGACATAGAGTTTCATGGACAATTCATATACGTGTGTGTGTTATTTGTGCATGCATGTGTACACATTTTCAGTGAGAACGTTTCCAAAACTGTGGAGATCTCTTGTCCCCTGAGCAGGTAGAAGGCGCCCAGGGGAAGAGCGAGGACTCCTCCAGAGACACAGCCAACCTGTAGTTTATTCCCAGCATCTGAGGTGCAGCACAGCAGACATCAAACCTATGCTAACAATGGCAGGTGACGTAAGGGAGGAGCTCCTGCAGATGTAAATGAGAAATAGAGCTGTCATCAGAATACTGCTGACAACGTACTCCGAACCTCCGGATAACCGCACCCAGCGGTTTCATGTAAATGTTAAACAACGTGGGGGATAGGATTGAGCCCTGCAGAACCCCCCATGGAAGGTTCCATGGGACTGAAAAGCATTCCTCATGCAACACCCCTTGGGAACAACCATCCAAGTAGGATGGGAACCACCACAAAGCGGTGCCACCCACCTCCAGTTCAGGGTCGCTCCAGAAGGATAACATGGTGGATGGTATTGAAAGCAGCTAAGAGGTTGAGAAGAATTAACAGGGACATGTTTCCCATGTCTCTCTTGTTATGTACTGAGTTGAATAGGATCCAAACTGCAGCAGTCTGATTGGTCCTAGAACAATAGGATTCAGAATGCAGCAGTCTGATTGGTCCTAGAACAATGCAGCAGTATGACTGGTTGGCAGGTACCACCCAATCATGCTCCAGATAGAAGTGAATCCACAACCTGATTGGCTTACAGTAGAATTCCAGAATTAGCCAATCATGTGCAGCCCATTGTGTAAATAATGTATATAAAGCACATACCTTGAGGGGACTTTCATTCATTCCTCCTCACCACTATGAGCTGAATAAAGAGCATGAAATCACTTTGCAACTCTGAGTATATTTCATCTCCCTTGACAGAGGTCATCATATCAGAGCAGTTTCTGTGCCAAAACCAGGCCTAAACCCCAATTGAAATGGATCCAGAAAATCAGTTTGAAATATACTCGGAGTCGAGAGTGAATTTCATGCTCTTTACTCAGCTCATAGTGGTGAGGAGGAATGAAAGTTCCCCCAAAATATCTGCTTTATATACATTACACAATGGGCTGCACGTGATTGGCTAATTCCGGGATTCTCCTGTAGGCCAATCAGGTTGTGGATTCACTCCCATCTGGAGCTGGATTGGGTGGCTCCTGCAGACCAATCATACTGCTGCATTGTTCTAGGACCAATCAGACTGCTGCATTTTGGATCCTATTCAACTCAGTACATAACAACAGTTTCTCCCAAAAGCGCATGGATCTGGTCTGCAACCACTCGCTCCAGAACCTTGCCCGGGAAAGGGAGATTAGCAACTGGCCGGTAGTTATGTTAGGTTTTCTGAATCCATGGATGGTTTCTTAAGGAGTGGTTTTACCACTGCCTCCTTCAACAGGCAGGGATCACCCCCTCTTGTAAAGAGGCATTGATCAGCTCCCTGGCCCAACCAGCGGCTCCCTCCCTGCTGGTTTTTACCAGCCAAGAGGGGCAAGGGTCCAGGGTGCAAGCAGTTTCCCTGACTGATCTGAGCACCTTGTCCAAATCCTCAAGCCTTACCAACTGAGACTCAGCCAACGCAACAGGACTAGACTGTGCTCTGGTCACCCCATGAGATTCATCTGCTATAACAGTACAGTCATACCTCGGGTTACAGACCCTTCAGGTTGCGTTTTTTCAGGTTATGGACTGGTTACTTCCGGGTTTTGGCGGTCACGCATGCACAGAAGCACTGAATTGCAACCAGCCAGCGGCATAGCGTGGGTTGTCAGCACCCGGGGCAAGGCAAGTAATTTGTGCCCCTAACCTGCCGCCACTGCCAGCTTCTTCTTGCTGCTGCCTGGGCTGGGGTATTTACGGTAAGGTAGCCACGGCGGCGGCAGGGGGTCCATGTCAGGTGATCTGAGGCGAGTTGCCGCTGGCGCTGCCGCCCAAACGACGCCGCTTGCCCGGAGGAGGAGGAGGGCAAAGAGGCGAGGAAAATGCAACATGGCCCAGCAGCTGCAGCAGCAGCGGCGGCGGCGGGGCTGTGAGGAGGGGCTGCCTGGCGTGCCCTCCGCGGCCCTGACCGCGGTGAGCGCTGAGAGCCGCTGTCTGCCGGATGCCTTCAGCCCGGACGCGTGCACGGCTTGTCGGTTCCGCGAGACATGGGGCTCTGCTACAGCCTGCGCCCGAGGCTCTTCGGCGACTCCGGAGGCGGCGAGCGCGCCCCCCCAGATGTTGCGCCCGGTGCGGCCGCCCCCCCTGCACCCCCCACGCTATGCCACTGCAACCCGCGTGTGTACAGACATGGCGCTGTGGGTTGCGAATGCTGCGGGTTGCAAACGTGCCTCCCGCATGGATCACATTCGCAACCCAAGCGTCCACTGTAGAGTCAAGGTCTTGGTGGATGCAAGCAATTTTATCCTCAAAATATTTTGCAAACAAGTCACAGCGAACTACCGTCGGTTCTACCACCTGCTTTGGGTCAGCCCCTAAAAGGCCCCTACAACCCGGAAAAGCTCTGCTGGACAACATACTGTAATGAGGATGCAACGGAGACAGCAAAGTATGCCGTCTTTGCTGCCTTCACTGGCACTGGGTAGGCTTGCTAATAAGCCCTTACCAGTGTTTGGTTGCATTCATTCGGATCTTTCCTCCATTTGTGAGGAAAGCCAGGATGGCATAGGAGCTGCAGCACTGAACTCAGGGGACTCGGGTTCAAATCCCACGTGGTGTCCGATCTTAGGCCTAATCTACTCCTCGAGAGTTGTTGTCAGGATGAAATGGAAAAAGAGGATCGTGTATACCTCCTTGTGCTGCTGAAAGATGGTAGAAAAATACAATGAATAAAGAAGGCGGTCCAAGGGCATACGCAGAGTGCACCTCTCTCTGCACCGAAGAATTACAGAGCTCTTCGCACACAAATAGGGATTCGTCCCCGTCCCCCCCCCCCCCCAGAGCCGGGGCGGTTTTGAATGGGAAAATCCTCCAACCAAGGCGGCCCTTTATTCTTTCTCTCGTTGGCACGCGCGCCGATGGGGCTTCGGCCGCCTTGGGCCACCCGGCCGCGCATCTTCCGCGAGGGCCGCCCGCGGGCGGGCTCCGTCCGGCCCTTCCGCCCCCCGCCGCGGCGCCGGCGCCTCCCGCGTGGCTCTACTCGTCGGGCTCCGGCCCAGCCTCTCTCGCTCGCTCGCTGGCTGGCTGGCTGGCTGCCCCCGCCCCGCTTCCCTTCCTCCCTGCCTTCCCTTCCCCCGTTTTGTTTTGTGCGGCGACTCCGGGAGCGTGACGGAGGAGGCGCTCAGAGCGGCGCTTATGCAACCGGCTGACCTACTAACACACATTCGCCGGGCTAAGGAAGGAGGGCGGCGGCGGCGGCGGCGGCGGCGCTGGGCGAGGAGGCAGGCGCTTGGCGGGGCGAGAGGAGCGCGACGGATCCCTGGACGCGGCCGCTTCTTCCCAAAGAGGTACCGGGGCTCGGGGCGCGTCTGAGATTGCGGGATCCGGGGCGCGGAGCTCCCGCCCCTCCCCCGGCCAGGGCGGCGGCGGCGGCTCCTGGGTCTCTGCTCGCCGGCCAGAGAGAGAGAGAGAGTCGCGGCGGGTGCATGTGCGTGCGCGCTTTGTTTGTGGGAACTGTGTCTTGCGTGCAGCGAGCATGTGCAGCTTTGTTTTGGGGGCTGCGTTTTTGCGCGTATGTGCCCGGCAGCCCGCCTGCTCCCTGCTCAAAGCAAAGCAAAGCAAAAGCTCGCGGGGACGCACAATGCAGCCGAAGTAGTTCTCCTGCACAGCCACTCGCGTTCTTGGTGTGAAGTGGAACCGCGCGCGGCGCGGGGAAGATCCGCTTGCGCGCAACTCCCCCGGCTGGACTGTGCGCACACGCGCGCCCCGGCTCGCGCGCGGAACAACACTAGCAAGCCTGCGAGTGGGCCTCCTCTCCTGCCCAGCCTGACCTACTTTTTTGGGGGGGGTGGGGTGGGGAAGGGCGTGAGGGTTTGGTGTGTCTGTGCGAGGCAGCCAAGAACTCTTTCACATGAAAGAAATGAGATTGGGGGAAGCTTGCTTTCGGGAGAAGATCGGTTTATCACCAGAGCTGGGAAGACGTCATGGTGTGTTTTTGCTTGTTGCTGCTGTTCCAGTAAAATAATTTGGGCATTCTGGTGCACACGGGTTAAACTTGCACGGGTTTGTTTGCAGCTGAGCTTCCCGCCTCAGAATATAGTGGAGTGCCTCTGAGCATGTGCAGGGTCGCTGTGCCACACTGTTGAGGAAGCATAGAGCGATGCATGGCACCCGCGTGAAAGTGGGAGGGAAGAAGCTGGGTAAGGCGTGTCTAGCTGAAGAGTCACTTCCAAACAAGCTAGCGCTCTCTCTCTCGCTCTCTCCAAATGAAGTCCTCTACCTGACCACAGGAATGTGGGTAAGGAAGTGTGTAATCTGGCGACTGGTTAACACAGCACAGTCAATTTCTCTCCCGAACCCCCCCTCCAGTATTTAAACTTGCCACTTGCACAACTCCATACCCACACAAACAAAACCTTGCACTCTCTGTTCTGCAGGAGTTGGGCAGAAAGAAGGTTGGTTGACCGATCCCCTGGCCAAATGATGGGACAGCAGCTTGTGCTTGTTACAGAGATTCTTGCCAAGAATAAGGAACTAGGTGATCTAGAAGTGCACTCCTTATCTCGTAACACAGATCACTTATGGCTTAACTGCAAGGTGATATTGAGCATGCTCTCATGCTTTCTAAACTTAAAAATACAAAAGTGGACTCCAGGGGTTTTAGTTAAAGAGAGAAAACCACACAGGGCTGATTACCTCTTCTTTGTCATCTGTGTATACTCTGCTAAAATTAAATTTCTGCATCAAGGTAAATCTAGATTCTGCACTGGGGGAATTCTGTATCCTAGAGGATTGTTGAAAGTACATAACTCAAGTAAACCTCTAACATCCTGGACTAAATACTGTTCAAAAGGCAGCATATCAGCTTTTGAGTTACACAACATGTTGCTTAGTCTAGATGGTGATTTTCCTTCCTTTCAAAAAGAGGGAAGAATATGTTTCTGTTCATCTTCTCCACAAGTAAAAGTATTATTTCCTTTTAAAACACTTTCTTAACTATCCAGTCATAGGAAGAGTTGTGTGTAACTCAAAAGCTCACACGTTGCATTAGAAGCACTGATTGTGTAATGGACAGTATTTCTCTGATTGTGATCTTTGCTCTGCCAGGCCGAGAGGGTCAGTTGATCTTAAAGTACAGCAAATTACTATTAAGAATGCACTCGCAATCCTCTTCCCACACAAAGATAAACACACCGCCTGCAGATGTGTGTTCATGTGCATTCACAAGTACAAATGGATAAATATATTTAAGGGTATGAGATGGGAGTTTGTGGATAGGAATGACAAAATCACCCTATTTACCCATCTTAATTAATAACAACCACCTAGATCCATGCTAACCTTCACTGCTGTAGCTTATCACCCCCTCCTTTCCTTTAAAGCATGCACTGAAAGTTTATAAAAAGGCCATAGCCATCCTGATTTCATAGAAACACAGAATTGTAGCGTTGGGAGGGACCCAGCCGATCAGCTAATTCAGTTCCCAGCAATGCAATAATTTTGAGCATGGCAATATCTATGGTGTCCCTCCTCCAAAGCGCTCAAGACACCCCCACCACAACCACCTTGTAAGGTAGGCTGAGTGTGCATCTGGCCTGAGATCACTCTGTGTGTAGGATTTGACCAAGGTCTTGGCAACCTGCGTCTGCCACTATCCTGCTGAGGGCTCTCTAATCCAGGTCAAGTGAAACCTTGATCACATAATCTGGGTGGAGTTGGCTGGCTAGTTAGAGATTGTAAGAAGCGCTCAGGGCTGCTGAGTGGAACCTTCAATTCTCTGGGTGGAGTCACTGCAAACAGCATCAGTTGTGTACGTTCCATTTGCAGGATATACAGTGGTACCTCGGGTTACATACGCTTCAGGTTACAGACTCCGCTAACTCAGAAATAGTGCCTCAGGTTAAGAACTTTGCTTCAGAATGAGAACAGAAATTGTGCTCTGGCGACGCGGCGGCAGTGGGAGGTCCCATTAGCTAAAGTGGTGCTTCAGGTTAAGAACAGTTTCAGGTTAAGAACAGACCTCTGGAACGAATTAAGCACTTACCCTGAGGTACCACTGTACTTGCTTCCTTTCTTGTGCTTTGATGGATTGACAAAGGAATCGGAGAGGTGTTTGGGCTGTCAAACCGCTAGATTCACCCATCTCCCTGCAACACACTGAGCACTGAACAGACTTCTTCAGTCTCTTGTTTCTTGTTCTCCAACCACTAGTCACCACTCCCCACCCAGAACTCAGACTCGGAGCAAAGCATTCCTGCTCCCATCCTCCTTTACCACACCCTGTGCTGCCCCCCCCCCCCCAGTGCCCTAAACAACAAGGCATTGGTTGGTTTCCAGAGCCAAACGCAATTACAGGCATCCTGAGTCATTTCAACAGCTATGCAAAACTTGTAACCCCAGTTGTGGCCAAGAGCTTAGGCTCCTGGGAGGAGATCAGTATGTTCCTTAGCAATGGAAACTCTGGACAAAGTCTAAGCAAGAGAGAGAGAGAGTGTATGTACGTGCTGTTGTGTAGCACGGAATGGCTTGCTTGCTGCCACATGCAAAGCCTCGCCCCAGAGTTGAGCAATCTTTGCTTTAGAAAGCCGTTCTGCACCCTTGAGGAGGCTCAGCAGGCCAAACACTCGCATTCAGAGCAGCAAGGGGGAGGCGTCCGGAGGGAGGTGGGGATGGCAAAGTCAGTTGTGAAATCGGAGAGGTTGGTGGCCAGTCAGCCACAGAGCAGAGCTTGGCTCTGGAGGTTGCCCATAGAAAGAGTTGCTGTTTCACTGGCCCCTGCTTCTGTACATCTAACAGCAGCTTGAGCTCCAGACACCAGTAAGTGATAAATCACCGCCTGGTGTGGACAGAGCTTTGCCTGCTAATGTTTACAGAGCAAAACTCATTTTTAAAAGCTCAGAAGCTTGTCCAGGCTGCCTTTATTTGCCCCCTGCTTATTGGGCAACCCACACCTTCTCCTGCATGGGCTGGGGCTGGTGGCAGTTGTGGCCCATCACTTCAAGAGGGCCCCAGTTGGGCAAGGCCTGGTTGCTGCCAGGGGCGGCTTGTGCCCGACTCCACGGCCATTTGCAGGGTGACCTGCTGCTGAGCGAGCACCTCTTGTGACGGTCTCTTCCCCTTTGGGGTTCTGCTGTAGGGAGCCTCAAAGTCTTGACCTACTTAACCCTAACCACTACCTTTATTTGTTAATCATATTTGCATTGTAGCTTTCAGAGGCCCAAAGTGATGTTTGTGTGGTGTGTGTGTATGTCCTGTTTTAACACCATGATCTGATGAAGGCCACTCAATGCCTGGAGGGCAGTGTGAATCCATACTCCCCAGGCCATGCTCAGTACTTGACCCATCTGGTGTCTGGGGTGGAAATTAATCTTGGCCTAGGAGTGCCACTAGGGTTGCCATACTTCCAGAATTTTCTGGACATAGCCAGTATTCAGCATCTGGGGGGCGAAAATCACTGAAATGTCCATGAAAATCTGGATACATGGCAGCCCATGTCTCTTTTTTGTTGAGATCAACAACTTTGGCCAAAAAAAAGCTCAGCAAATTTTGTGCCCAGACTTTCTCTTTTATAAATATGGCAACCCTAGGGACAACCTTCACAAGCTTACGCTTTAGCCTGTTTTTCCACCTGCTTTATTTCTATGTGTCAGGCTAGCTAATGGATCTGTGGGTTAAACCACAGAGCCTAGGACTTGCCAATCAGAAGGTCGGCGGTTCGAATCCCCGCGATTGGGTGAGCTCCCGTTGCTCGGTCCCTGCTCCTGCCAACCTAGCAGTTTGAAAGCCCGTCAAAGTGCAAGTAGATAAATAGGTACCGCTCCGGCGGGAAGGTAAACAGCGTTTCTGTGTGCTGCTCTGGTTCTCCAGAAGCGGCTTAGTCATGCTGGTCACATGACCCGGAAGCTGTACGCCAGCTCCCTCGGCCAATAAAACGAGATGAGCGCCACAACCCCAGTCGGCCACAACTGGACCTAATGGTCAGGGGTCCCTTTATCTTTACCTAGCTAAGACCCCAGAGCTCTCCCTCCACCGGCCAAAAGTGAAACCCGTAGCTTGATCTTTTCCTGACACCCCCCTCCCTTGTTGATGTTAAATAGTGAGATTTTCTGCTTTACAACATTGTCATCTCCTCCACCCCACTGCACCGTCCCCGCAGCCCCATATTGTGTGATTGCCGCCTTTGTCTCTGTGCGTTTAACACACTGCCAGATGGGCAAAACATCAACAGGTACATTTCCCCCTATCGCTGTATTTTAAGGTATGGCTGCTAAATTTCTGCCTGCCGTGCTGCTTACATAATGCCTCGGTCGGGGGGGGGGGGTGTGTGGAGTGGCAATCCTAGCATGTGTGTTTAGAGATTTGATTATGCAGAATATTGCCTAGTGATGAGGAAGGGAAAGGGGAGGAGGAAGAAGAATTACAGTGGCTCATCTCCAACCCGGAGAGGAACAGAACATTCCTGCTTGGAAAGCAGACACTGTCATGTAATGTTACATCATTAAGCGGTTGTGGGAAGGCCCTGCAGGGAGGGAGCAGAGAGGAGGGGATCTCATTTTGGAAGCTGCTAGTCATAGGGCTAAGCAAAGGGAAGAACCTGCAGAGCAAACAATATCAGTCACCTAAGGAAGAAGACTTGGGAAGGGTTATCTGCCACGGGCAGTCCAAAGTTACTCGGGAAATCTATGACTGAAGACAAGAATGGGGAATGTTCCTCCTGCTTGTCCTGTTTTATGGAGATGAAGTAGGAAAACCTAAGCTGCTGAATTTGTGTTGTGTTGTGCTGCTCTCAAAGGCAGGGCGGTGAGGAAGTTGGTGACTGACAGCAGCTGTCAGAGCAGCTTCCCATTCCCTCTGCTTGCAATTCCCCCTCTTCGTATCTGCTAACTGAGGATAAGCTTCACTGTGGAAGATGAAGGGCAGATAATTGCTCCTGAACCAACCTTCTCATGAAGGCATAAAGTGGTGCCAAAAGGCCATTAAGTAATTAATTCTAGGCCTTAATTGACATGAACAACAAGTAAATCACCGGGCCCGGATGGCATCCATCTGAGAGTTCCCCAGGAACCCAAATATGAAATTGCTGGTCTTCCACCAAAAATAGGTAGCTTGTCCATAATATCAGCCTCCACGTTTTAGGATTGGAAAGAGACTAATGCAAAACCATTTTTTTTTAAAAAAAGGGATGGGGGTTCTGGCAAACTGCAGGCTGGCTAGTTTAACATGTGTTCCAGGAAACTTGTGAAAAACTAGGACTCATCCAGGAAAGACAGTCAGACCGTCATATATTCTGAAAGGCCTCAGCTCCTGTGGATCTCTAAGATTTGGCATCCCCTTCCCTTAAATTTGGCAACGTAACGTTCTGTAAATCTTATCCACACTTTCACTGAAATTGAATCCTGTAACACTGAATTTGGGAGGCTGCGTTCTAAGTGGTGTGCAAACTTGCTTACTTGTGTGTCTGCACTGATTACTGCTCCTTCTCTTCACGTTGTGCGTTTTGTCGTCTAGTAGAGGAGAAACAAGAGCCCTTTACTTCTCCTGTTCTGATCCAGAATATTTTTCATTGCAAGCACCCCCTTTTCCTCCGAACTGGACCATTTCGGGTCCTTAAGGCTCAACCTCTTATCTGAAGGTTGCAACTTTTAGTAAGCTGGAAGCCATTTCTCTCTAGCCTCAGATACGTGTGACATGACTTTGGCTATTTGTGAGTGGCAAAGCACTCTGCCCATGCTCAGAGGCACTTTCGAGTTAATTTGCTTGTTTGTTTCTGATCTTCTACTTTTTATCCGTGTCAAATGAATCTGCATTTAAAAGTTTTATTTGGTTTTACTCCAGAAGTATTCCAACACATCTCGCCATAAGTCAAGGGCTCTGGCTGTGCATTCATCCTGGGATATGACCTCTTTTGCAGGCTGTAAGCCTCGCTGCCCCAGGGAGGTGACGCAGACTGGGAAGTAGGTCATGCTTCTGTTCATGCCCCAGCTCGCTGCATCCTGGTTGCACACACCCAGCCCATCCTGCTGGCAGCTCCACGTGCCACCAAGACATGAGGCCAGAGCCCATAGGCGGGTCAGGGTGTGGGGTTTGGGTTGTTTAGCTGGAAAATTATTTTCTTGACTTGACCCAGAATGAGAAATAAATGCATGGGTCAAGGAAAGAGCTGAAGGAGAAGATGTGGCCCAGGAGCAACTAGGGTGAAGAAAGTAGTGCAGGAAGCTCAACAGATTTCAGCACAAAACAGAAATGTAGAGTTGGAATGGACTCCAAGGGTCATCTAGTCGAACCCTCTGCAGGAATCCTTTTGCACAACGTGAGGTTCGAACCCATAACCCTGAGATTAAGAGTCTCATGCTCTACCAGCTGCACATTAGCATTCACATCCTTTCAGCTGGATAGTGTTTGTTTGTTTGTTTAAAGCATTTTGACCTGTTCTTTCAGCTGAAAAGGCCCCTAGAGTGACTTAACTACAATCAGTAGCAAGACAGCCCCTGGCCTCAGGTTTATATTCCAAAAGACATGGCACACAAGGAAAAAGGGATGGGGAGGGAGGAGGGGGAAAGCAAGCTCAGGCACCCAGGTACAGTTATTGCGCCAACCAGCTGGGATGAAAACAGGCAAAATAACATCTGGCTCCAAACTCCCATCATTTAAGTGAACACGTCCTAATTTATATAGTCACATAGGAAGCTACCTTATACAAAGTCAGACCGTTGTCTGCACTGTCTTGCAAAGGCCCTCACGTGTTTCAGGCAGGGGTCTAATAATAATAATAATAATAATAATAATAATAATAATAATAATAGGATTTATATACCACCCTATACCTGGAAGTCTCAGGGCGGTTCACCGAATCAAATCAAAATATAAAACCAAAAAATACATAACCAAAATAAAAACAACAACCTAATAACGCCCCCCCAAAAAACCCCCACCACATTTTACTTGGCAGGTATATAGTGCAGTACCATTAGCAACAAGGCACACTGACACTCATTTGGTCCGCAGTTGGGGTGGTAAGATTTGGTGACGAGCTGCATAGCAGAGTTTCATATCTGATCGTCAAGGGATCTTGCGGCTTTGGGTTGTATCATATTTTCCATTTATTTTTGAAGGGAGGGGGAGAATAATAGAGACCTGCTTTTTTTTAAAATACTCTTTTTAGCACAAATTGCTTTTATGAAATATGAAACACCCCCACTTAACGTTTCTCCCCCCCCACACACAATGGTTTGGCCAGTGAATTCTAGTTCCTTCCAGTCTGTTCATATGAAACAAATAAAGCTTTTTCCTTAAAAGAAAAAGGGAAATGTTTGCACAGCGCCCTGCCTAAGCAATGGTGCTCCCATTGCTTCCTCTATAAAAATTATGCGTGTCAGAAAAAAAAGTTGTGCTTCATTTTTTTTTAATGAATATTTATTAAGTTTTCAAAAAAGGACAGAAAAAAAAACATAGAAACAATACCAAAAATACAAAAATACAAAACTTTTAAAAAAGAAACACTTAAAAAAACCACACACATAAAATTTCAATTACTTATTTTCTTTAAACTTGTTTCTCAGACCTCCTCACACCTCCCCTTCTTGTATTCCAATTTAAATTGTTAACTCAGCAAATCCTTATACTTATTTCTCAGCTTTAACTTAATAATTTATTTTAACATGTTGTTATTATATTTTTCCTCCTCTTCCATTTTCTCAAATTATTTTTGCAAACCTTATTTTCATTTAATTTCATTTTGAAAACCGATTTTAACTTGTCCAATCTTAAACATAAATACTTATACACCGTTCCTAGTAAAGTTGTGCTTCATTAAAAAAGCCCAGAGCAGCAGCCAAATGAGCAAACCACGTCTGGGGTGTGTGCCCTGGTGGGATATTCTCCCCCCGCCCCAGCTGTGGGCAAATGGCACAGCAACATGCCAGTCACATTGAAGGCTGCCCTGGACAATGCCCTAGTTGTTTGCAGCCTCCTCCTGCTGCAGCTCCACGTAATATCTCCCCCTGCCTCCCTGCCTCTATTGTTTCTTTGTGCAGAAACAGTTTCTAGGCCAGTAGGTTGTTGGCGCTGTGCCTGCGCTCTCTTTCTGGAGCTGTTGTGCAATCCATAATCATCAGACCTGTTTTGACTGCTTGGCTTGATAAATATTCAGTGTTTACTGACCTATATTCCTGCTGCTTGTGCCTGATGCGCGTAGATCACATGCAAAGGGAAAGAAGAGGGGGGAGAGTGCCACCGCCATGGGGGAGCGTGCCACTACGTACACATGGCCCTGGCTTTCTCAGGGGAGGGGAGCTGGAGCATTCCTCTGTATGTGTCAGGGTGTCCAGGAGGAGTGGCGGCATCGCTTTTCCTTATACAACCTCCTTTGCCTGGTGGCCTGATTCCTTGGTAGTCAGAACGGGACCTGGAGAACCCTGCTTGCCTCGGATCCATAGGTTTTGCAGATCGTATTCTCAGCCTGGCACCGTTCATCACACACACAAACACCGTAAGCCCTACAGCCAGAGCCTGGATGAGGTTGTGCGAGAGAGAGAGAGAAGTGGGATTAGTTTTCCTGTGGGAGGGGAAAGAGAAAGCTCTACTCAAGGTTTGCGAAATAACAGGCAGCTGTGCATGGACATGTTTGGGGACGGCACTGGAGTAAATGGAATACATCCCCTAGTTGTTGTTGTTTAGTCGTTTAGTCGTGTCCGACTCTTCGTGACCCCCTGGACCAGAGCACGCCAGGCACTCCTGTCTTCCACTGCCCCCCGCAGCTTGGTCAGACTCATGTTTGTAGCTTCGAGAACACTGTTCCACCATCTCGTCCTCTGTCGTCCCCTTCTCCTTGTGCCCTCCATCTTTCCCAACATCAGGGTCTTTTCCAGGGAGTCTTCTCTTCTCATGAGGTGGCCAAAGTCTTGGAGCCTCAGCTTCAGGATCTGTCCTTCCAGTGAGCACTCAGGGCTGATTTCCTTAAGAATGGAGAGGTTTGATCTTCTTGCAGTCCATGGGACTCTCAAGAGTCTCCTCCAGCACCATAATTCAAAAGCATCAATTCTTCGGCGATCAGCCTTCTTTATGGTTCAGCTCTCACTTTCATACATCACTACTGGGAAAACCATAGCTTTAAATATACCCTAAATCCAGGTTGCAACCATTTCCTTGCTTTAAGGCCCCCCTCTGTGCTGCAAATAGTGTGCATTCAGCTCCCCTTCCTTAGATTGGCGTGTGCCCTTTATATACGCCATGCGCCCCTTCTATGTCCAGAAGTCGTTACAATGTGCGGTGCTGCCAGGGGCCCATGTAGCAGAAGACTGGTTTGGGTCGCATGCTTCAAGTAGGTGGGGATATGGTACACAGTGTGCGTTGACCAGCAAGCAGAACTTGTGTATGTATATGCATGAAATCCTTTTTTGGGACGGTGTGTTTGGGGGCTCCCCAAAGGGAGTGACCCCACGCAGGTGTGACCCCACCCACTGTGTGCTAGCACTCATATTTCTGGAGGGAACTGGAATGTGGGGTGTGGCCCTTGTCTGCCAGGGGCTGTGGCACTGCTGCCTGAACCTGCTGGATTATGTAAATGGAGCCTGAGGTGTGTGACAGCACTGGGCAGAGATGTAACAGCCTCCTTTTGTGTCCTTCCTCCTTAGGCGTTTCACTCCCTTCTGGGCCTGACGCAGCGGTTGCCACTGATTCCTTCATTTCCCACTGCGCCTGCCAGCCGGTAACATCTCTGCTCTTGCCGTCGGCCGGTGTCTGGATTCAAAGCCCCGCAGGTCTTCCAGTGATTCATCATCCGGATAGCAAAGAGTGACCAGAAAGTCTTCGATTGCCTGGGCCTCCCGCCGAAAGAATTCCTGCTTCTCTGGGTGTCCTGGAAGATGCTCTCCTTGTGCTGGACAGTTCCCTTTGCACCGGTGGGAACTCGGAGCCCGTTTGACTGTTGCAGCTGGAGGACAGCGCAAGGCTATATTGTAAGTAGCGCCTCTGGCAGTACAGTTTGACAACAGCGTTGGGCGTAGGGTTCGGCAAGAACTGCCCTTTCCAGCTTCAGCAATTGGAGGGTAAACGTCAAAAAGGGCAGGCAGGCAACGAGCACCTGAACGTTTGTGCCGAGGGATCGCCAGCGACGCCATGGAGAGTCTCAACTCGCCCACGCTGTGTTCGGCAGGGAGCTTCCCTGGATTCCACCAGGACGGCATGATGCAGCGAGCCCGGGCGCTGAAGGGCAAGCCGAGTGCCAACTGCCGACGGAAGCGGGAATTTATCTCTGACGAGAAGAAGGACGCCAGCTACTGGGAAAAGCGCCGGAAGAACAACGAGGCCGCCAAGCGCTCGCGGGAGAAGCGGCGTTTCAACGACTTGGTCCTGGAGAACAGGGTGATGGCGCTGAACGAGGAGAACGTGCGGCTCAAGACAGAGCTCCTGCAGCTCAAGCTGCGCTTCGGCCTCATCAGCACGGCGGCCTTTATGGAGAAGAGCCAGCAGCTGAGCGCCGCCAGCGCCAACGCTATGGCCCACTTCTACGAGAGCAGCGACGGCAGCATGTACTCTGGCAGCTCTTTGTCCCGGGCGAATCACTCGGAGGACTCCTCCGAGACGGAGCAGTCGAGTCGGGACAGCGGCAGTGTGTCCGCGGCCAAGTATTCGTCCCGGGGCTCCCTCTCGGACATGTCGGACGGCTCGTCTCGGGACAGCCCCATGCCGCAGACGCTGGGGGAGGCCCAGGCAGTCAGCCGAGCCTACGGCGAGGCTCCCCCGCAGCACCACCCGGAGCCCAAGACCCCGGTTCCTCGCGGGGTCATCCTCTTCAGCGCCAATGGCTTTACCGCAGTGGCAGCCCCCCAGCCTTTGCTTCCGGAGCGGGAGGAGCGGGCAGGAGGACGCGGTGCTGGCGAGGCCCCCAAAAGCCCCTGCATGGAGCAGGAGGGCCGCAGCCAGCGGGAGGAGCTGCCCCCCCACCCAGGGTACTGCACAAAGCCCCCCAGCTACAGCACGCCCAGCGGTTATTTGGAGGCGGATCTGCCCCAAGTGGAGCACATGAGGAAGGCTCAGGAGCCCCAATCCCCCTTTGAGGGCTACAGCAGCGAGGAGAGCGGGGAAGAGCGCAGCTGGGGCGGCTCGCCTGTTCCCTATCCGGGGCCGCTGGATGCTCACCCCGATGTCCGGACAGCAGCTCTCCCTCACAAGCTTCGCCTCAAGTGCAGGGCCCACAGTAGCGGCGTCCAAGAGCTGTTTCCTGGTCCTAGCACTGTCCCGGCCGGCTGCTGTCAGGAAGCTCCTGTGGCACCGGACTGGGCCGGCGACCGGCCCGAGGAAATGTCGGCCTTGGTGCGGCAAGCGCTGCTCCTCAACGAGCAGCCGGCCACAGGGGGTGGTGCCCTGGAGAGACTTTTGTGCCGCAGCTCCGGCGTCCACTCGGACAACTCAGTGCCCAAGGACCTTGTCAGCCGGTGGGAGGAAGGTTGCCATGACGACGGCCCTCGGGCCACTTGAAGGAGGCTCGGGTGTGGGTAAAAGATGGTGGGCTTTTGTTTTTGAAACTGATCTGGGGTTTTGTATACAAGAGAAATTCTGCACAGCAGGATCAGCCTTGGATTTGGGGAGCGGACGCGGGCCTTCGTCCACTCAGACCCCAGGGCCACAGGATCGAGCAGAGGGGCAATCATGAGACACGAAGGGATCGTGACCAGGCTGGACTTGAAAGGGGTCTCGTGAGAAGGCAGGCTGTGGAGCTACTGAGACCTGGAAGTTGGTGGCCTCCCTGCTTGGATGGGCCAGGGATTCAGCACGTGGAAGGAACCTGTCTCTGAGCTCTGCTGGCTGTCCAGTCAGTCCCTGCAAGGATATTGTTACTTGAGCTGATTTTGGGGCATCGAGATCCACGGAAAAGTTGGCATCTAATCCACCCTTCGCTGGTGCCGAGGCTCCTGGGTAGCTTCAGCTGGCACAGCTGGTGGTTTGCCAGGGACTGCTTCATCTTCTGAGGCAGGAACTGCTTGGTTGGACAGAAATATTTGTGATTTTAAATACTAAAATAAATGTGCAGAAAATTTCAAGAAATGCTGAGGAATTGCTGAGTATTACTTGGGAGTGGAAACAGATTAGCATAAAAGGGATGTACAAGACTGGTGCCTTATCTTTCAACCAGGGCAGCCAAATGTACAGGAAAGGACTGTGTTTTGTCTGTTTACATATATTTATACAGTGTGTCACCTTCCAACATCCACCAGGTGGCTAAATCCATAGCAATTTTACAGTGCCCCCCACCCTCCATTGAAGTAGTGAATTTGAACTGTCCATCCTAAGAGATGCATATAAGAACAGCATAAGGTCGATAACTTATTCTTCATAAGCCTGACAGAGTAAGAAAGTCTTAACCTCATTTCTCAAAATCCAGCAGGGAGTATGAATAGGCCAAAGCTTTCCCCTAGATTGCTGCTGCCACAAAGGGCCCTTCTCCTCTGCTCGAGGTTGGACCTTTCCAAAGATCCTGCTGTCCAAGGAAGTTAATAAGAGAATTGCCGTGACCCCAATCCATGTGGAATTGTGAAAGTCAGCATTTAACATAGAAACAGGTAGTCAGGGCAGTTATTTCAGCCCACGTGTTAGGAATCTTGTAGGTACATCGTAAGTTCAAAGCCTCATTTGGGAGGGCTTTGCACTGTGTGACTTGAATCATTTCGCCGCCTCTTGGAGGAACCAAAACCACACCTGGCTTTCTCCCTGCCAGTGAGTCTAGGACATAGATGCTGAAAGCCAGGCCCTTTGAGTGTTGTTGGATTCCAGCTCTCATCAGCCCCCACCAACACGGCCAGTGTGGTCAGGCATGAGGGGAGCTGCTAGAGGACCACAAGTTCCCTGTTCCTGCCCTCAAGGATGTTTAGGATTGCAGGTGTGGGGTATTTGAGAGGTTGAGGTGTGTCGAGGGTTGGGTCTGGCCTCTGCTTCAGGCTGCGTAAACCTGGCCAGGTGCCTGTAAGTTTCATACGGTTTGTCTCGTTTTCCTACCAGTGGTACAATAGGAGGAGGAGAACACATTTACCTTTTTTTTTTGTAATGATGAGAAATGAAAGTGTCTGCTGCTGGATACAAAACCCTGCATGTGGCGCATAGGAAGAGTCTGGTGGGCTCAAACATTGGACCGTCACAAGTCAGCCTCCCCTCTCCCACAATAGCCAATGAAATGCTTTTGGGAAGGTCACACATTGTGCATTAGAGCAGCAGCCTTACCTCACTGGGTGCCCTCTAGCAACTGGTCGGAGGTGCACTGCCCCGGAACATGGAAGCTCCACTTAGCTATTATGGTTAATCGAATCAATTATTGCTGTCCCTGCAATATGAGTGTAAGATGTAAACTAGCTGTAGGGACAGCAAAATGTGTCAGACTGCCTGTGGGATTCAGAGACGAGACTCCTGCGATGCTAATGTGGCCGTTCTAAAAATTTGAGGGTTGGCCTCCACTGAAGGTTTATTTAGAATTTCCACCTTAGCGCAGGCATTCCTATTAACAGACTAGGAGCAGGTAGGGTCTGAGTAACAGTAGCAGTCGTGTTCCCCCACTATGTTGAGCCTGCTACTTTATCCTGGCTTTTTGCATCTCTTTGAAGCCTGTCCCCGCGCTTCCTCATTCTGCCACATCTCTGGGTCAGGGTAGGATTATCCACGATTAGCAAGGGCAAGAAGAAAGTGCCGTTAAAAGTAGGTCATCGGCTACACACACACACCCTGCCTGCCCGCCCCTTCTGCTTGCACACACACTGCTTGAGGGTGGCTGGCAGCCAGTGTTGTGTACCATGAAAGCAGCCCATCAGAATGCCTGGCCTGTGTTGCCATGGCAGCGGCAGCCTGGGATAAAAAGATAGAGCGGAGAACAGCCTGGGATAAAAAAGATAGAGAACAGAATAGGATAGCCAGGATGGGGGTTGGGGGCAGCCCATGTAGTGTTCCATATGGACAGCTTTGGAGGCGAGCAAGCTCCCGAATTTGTGGCACCAAATTACAAGGGCATTGCCATATTTTTGAGGCAAACAGGCAGTGAAGAGACAAAGGCTCAATACTTACAGAGAGGTATTGAGCAGGTGGCAGCTTTCCACTCATGGGGATGAAGCAGGGTGGAAAACTTACACCCCTCTAGTTTGTGTGTGTCAGGATGCTCTAAAGGCAGAGGAGCAGAGCTAGCAAAAATAAAAAGGAAATATCACAGCATCACCTCCAGGCCCCACCTTGGCAGCCCTACGGGCAAAGGTGGCACAACTCAGAGCTGGAATTTGCGAGTCAAAACAAAGTGGCTCCCTAACCCGTTTATGAATTGAGACTCTGGAATGTCTTAACGGTAACACTGTACATGACACCCGGGTGTTACTTAACTGTGGTGTCAGTCGGCAGCCTCCACCTTCTGCCACAAGCTGCCTTTGAAACATAATCATTGGTTTGGTTTCCACCCAGCTTTCTTGCTTCTCAAGCAATATCCAATTGCCTTAAGCTCTCTGTGATTGCCATGCAGAAGGCAGCCGGTGAAGCAGTTATGCAAGGAAGGGCTAGGGACCAGCTTCATTCCACCGTAATCCTGATCGAGACACTCAGCGCAAGTGTCATGAAAACTCTCCATGGTAATTCAGTTGTATAATATGGGGGGTGGAAAATTTATCAGGTCAAAAACGACAGCTAAGGGGAGGGACTTGCTCAGCGACATATCCTGCCCTTTGTATGCAGAAGGTCTCAGATTCAATTCCTGGCAGTCTCCAGCGAAACATCCGCAAGTAGGTGATGGGGAAGACTCTGCCTGCCGGCCCAGGGGCTTCCCCCATCCCCATGCCCTCCAGATATTTTGAACTACCAGCTCTCATCTGCCCCAGTCAATGCAGCCTGGAAGGTACCAGGCTGGGGAACACTGGCTTTGACAACACTGGCTCAAAGCTGGCCCTACCATTAGGCAGAGTGAGGCAACCAATTTTGAGTCTCATGAATGGGCAGCAAATTATTGCTGTGTTGTTATTGCCAGGGCGGGGGAGAATTATTTGTGGGGATTTCATGCCTCAAATGCCAAAATACATTGACTAGCCATGGTATTATGCACCTTGACTTGGGAGTGGGCACAGGATTGGGGGGAGGGGGAGTATTTGAAACTCTGCTTCAGACAGCAAGATTTCTTGGACCAGCCCTGACTGGACTACACAAGTAGAGGTAAGGACATTTCCTGTGTTCCTGTGAAGATGTAGTGCTGCTAGAAGACACGCGGTAATTGGGAATAGATGCTCTGTATGACTAGCATCCAGAAGGACAGTTCCCAATTGCTGGCTTAACTGAAGCAAGTTTAATCTTTGCTCCCTTCATTTTTGCATTCTGAGCATTTTATTCCCTTTGTTGAAAACAATATTGCTGTTTCACACCAGTTCTGGTGAGACCACCTAAGCTCAAATCGGCACAAATGCAGGTTCTCATGCTGCCTTCCTTTTATGCAGCATTTACAGTGGTACCTCAGGTTACATACGCTTCAGGTTACACACTCCGCTAACCCAGAAATAGTGCTTCAGGTTAAGAACTTTGCTTCAGGATGAGGACAGAAATCGTGCTCTGGCAGTGCAGCGGCAGCAGGAGGCCCCATTAGCTAAAGTGGTGCTTCAGGTTAAGAACAGTTTCAGGTTAAGAACGGACCTCCGAAACGAATTAAGTGCTTAACCCGAGGTACCACTGTAAATAGAAATCAAGGCCATTACGCCCACAAAGATGGGGCTTCCCCCTCTTTGTCCTCTCAGTTTAGGTGGTTCGTGTTTTTTAAATGGTTCGGCCCTTCTCTTTTGGTTGATTGGAGCATCTTGGTAGTTTCCAATGGGTCATTTACTCAAAACATAACCTTTCCACTGTGTAATCCTCAAGGTGGCTTGCAACAACCCAAATGAATACCCACATAAGTAAATAATAATAAATCAAAGTCAACAGAACCAAAACAATCGTGGCCTCCCTTGTATCTAAGATGCATTCATTGAAGATAGGTCTGTCTGCAAAATAGAGCCCCCATGGACAAAGTTAGCCTACCTTTCAGTATCAGCTGCTGGTGACAAAAAGGGAGAGTTATTGGTTTTAGGCCTTGTGATCCTCCCACAGGCAATTGGTTGGCAGCTGTCAGCTAGTATGATGCTAGGCTGGATGGAATAAGGATGTTTCTTAGTGTTTGGGATCTGCCGTTAGTAAGGGTAGGCAGGATCCTGGACTGGACTCCTGGAGAAGAAATTACAGAAGCACAGCTTGGCTCAGGTATGGCCAACCCACATCACCATGTCATTCTGTTAGCATGAATTGGCCCTGGAAAGCTAGTGCACTGGGGGAAACGGGGGCTTCCGGGTTTAGCGCCATCGGTAATGGCGGAATCCTTCTGACCAGGAGGGATTTGCTTCGAGGGAAGTGGGTCTTACCGCTATGGCGAAAGCGGGGACCCTTCAAAAATCACAGGCAGGTGAAGCCTGTGAACGTGGGGATTTGGTGGGCACCTTTTGTGCCCCCCCAATTCGCAGGGAACCCCGACTACGGGTTCCGGAGCGAAGCGGGGTGAGTGGCGCAGTGCTGTGAATCGACTGCTTCTTCCTCGGAGCGAAGCCGCACAGCCGTTACCGGAGAGCGCTGACTTCTTCTTGGGACAATTCGATCTTAAAAGCAACTACCCGTGAGTAGGGGAATTTTGGAAGTATAAAGAGAATTAATTTGACACCGAAGCGGGGAAGCTTTAAACAGGAAGTCCGCCTTCCGCTTTTGTAAATAGATCAAAGCAAAGAGATTACAAGCCAAAGCCTCGGAAAACTGACTGGAAAAGGCTAAATTTCTGACACAAAAAGCATCGAACCCCCCTCCCAAGAAAGCAGGGGTAGGAGGGGGGAAGTTTTGGACTATATATACCTGCAGAGAGAGGGAAAGAACTTAAAATCCATTGTTCAAAACTTGGCAACGGGCTGCCAATAGACAAAAGACTGTGTGCTTTGAACTGCGCATTAACTTTGAACTAAACGTGTGATGGACCACTTGCTTTAAAGCCTAGATGTGAAACAAGGTCTCCTTTGCAGTATATGCACCCAAAGTCAGGGTACTTGAGGGAGGAAGCAAAGACGCATACAATCACTTGCCTATTCAGACATAGTAGAACCTGCTTCTTGAAATCCTGAAAACATTTGAACCCAAAGCCATTTGTGTAGAATGTGGACCCAGAACAGCCTTCTTCTTGGCACTGAGGTGTTGGAGTGCTGGAAACGTGGAAAATGCTCACAAAAGCTCGTATTACCTAATGTGATGGCTTATTATTGTTCCTGTGTCTCTCTGCCATTTGGAAACATGTGTTGCTAAGCTGGGCGATGAGGTGGCAAGCTACCAGGCTCGCCTTGAATTAAGAAACGATGAGTGACCCAGAAACTGCACGGAGCCATTTCCACTGGCTGCTGGGATCCAGGTGACTGCCCGGTCACCTTTCCTCTCAGGAGCCACTACCTTCCAGGCACTGCTGAGTCACTTTGCAAGGCAAGGAGATGTTGACAACTCAGTCCAGACTGCCATGAGTACTTAGTGGGTGTCTCCAGGAAAGAAGCTGCACCTTCCTCTTAACCAGTGCCCCTGTGGAGATGCTGCCTATCATTAAGAATTGCACCACTTGGCTCAGGCATTCTTGTTTTTCCAATTCCAGGGCCAGCAGGCAGAAGGCACCAAGGTTTAGCAGGATTAGAGAGCAAAGGCAGAAACCAAGATTGACGAGTGGGGAGGGGGCACGGAGAATGATTAAGATGCCATGTGAGGTGCAATGGTGCCCAATACCCAGAATTAGGCATAGATGCTTTGTTGGCCTATTATGCTTTCAACTTTGCTCTCTCAAGAGAAAGCTGTGCGTGTCTGAATGTGCTCATTTCACATTACGCGTCCGAGAATAACTGCCACCGTGTGCCATCATCTCTACCTGCCCAGTTGGTTTCTCTCTTCATCTGCAGGCATATACTAGAAAGTTTGGGGAAATCTTTGTTGTTAATACCCTGCCTTTGCCAGGCATTCATGTGGGGACTGGAGGACCAAAGCATCATCATCATTTATTAAATTTGTATCCCGCCCTTCATCTGAAAATCGAAGGTGGCTCACAACTTAAAAAGGTTCCCCTTTCATCCTAAGGTAAAGGTAAAGGGACCCCTGACCATTAGGTCCAGTCGTGACCGACTCTAGGGTTACGGCGCTCATCTCGCTCTATAGGCCGAGGGAGCCGGCGTACAGCTTCCGGGTCATGTGGCCAGCATGACTAAGCCGCTTCTGGCGAACCAGAACAGTGCACGGAAACGCCGTTTACCTTCCCGCCATAGCGGTACCTATTTATCTACTTGCACTTTGATGTGCTTTCGAACTGCTAGGTTGGCAGGACCTTTCATCCTACATATTTATAATTTCAACAGCATACTGAGGAGTCTTGGCAGCTCAGTGAGGGAAGGGTTGCGTTGAGAGCTAACATACCTCTGTTGAGAGACAGGCAGGGTGTACACGGCCAGCCCAAAACATTTTGGTACCTGATGTTGAAATCCCTAGTGGCACCCACCTTCCCACTCACTAACATGGGGGCACAGTCCGCTGGGAACTTGTCTTGTACAAGCCCCGTTGAAGTGTACAGTGCTTGTCTGATTTCTGTTCATGTTAGTGGGGCTTCCATAGGACAATTTCCTACTGGAAATTGAACCTAATAGAAAGATGTTCTTGATTGGTTCTTGACTGATAAGCAACACATTAGATTGCCTACTTGGTTCATCGCAGGACCATCCTTGGGGTGTATGGGAGGGTTGCCCCAGGTGTTGTTGGAGCCCAACTCCCATGGGCCCCAGGCAACCTGGACAAAGGCCAGGGATTTTGGGAGTTGCAGTTGAAGAACAATCCCAATCCCTGGTGTAGCGGTTGGGATGACACCTACTTTTCTGTTTTGGAGGTGACAGAAGGAGGTCCCTTGACATTAGCAGAGGACTGAACTCATTGTCTCCTTGTGGTCAACACTGGCTCTTCCTCATGCTTTGCCCAACACAGCAGGTACAGAATCAGATGGAAATCAAGAGGCTGTGTAGGAACAAGTCTAGGAACTGGCAGATGTGCTGATTAACCAAGCGCAGCAGAGTGTTACGGCACCCAGGTCAGGATGGGGAAAAGATCCTACCATTCGTTCACCGTTCTAAGAGGGGTGGGGGAAAATGATCCAGATAATGAGAGAACCCCAGGCGGAGTCAGAGACTGGCCACAAGAGGCCAGCCCTTGAGTCAGAGGCCCGGATTTCCTATTCCAGGCAATTCAGGGTTGCTCAGTGAGTCAACTCGTCAGCTATGCAGAAAGGGCAGCCCCACAGAAGGAAAACTAGCAGTGGGTGGCACCTTTGCCAATGCGCCCTGCCCTGGTTTCCTTGTCCTGGCACAGAGGGCTGTGTGAGACGAGCCTCACGTGTACAAGAGGCACCTTGTTTGTAATACTAACCTCCTGGCACAATGCCCTGGCTGTTATGTAAGCACTGGGGTTGTAGGCTGCTGGAGGGAAGCCAGGTCCATGCAGGAGGGAGGAGACCTGAGGGCAGAACAGGGAAAATAAGCTCCAAAGAGCCGAGTGATTCGGGCATCACGTGGGAGGGAGGGAAACCCTGAGCCCTAGGCCCTGCTGGGGCCGCTCGTTCTTTGAACCGAACCCCACACCCTCAACAGTGAATGAGGAAACGACCCCAACCCCAGATCCAGCTCTTCTGCCCCAGTCTCTTCTGGGTCTGGCTTCCTTTCCTTGGAGCTCAGGGAATAAGAAGGTGGGAGCTCTCTGGTCCCCTTCCCTCCGTCCCAAACAGGCAGCAATAAGAGAGAAGCTAAAGGCCAGATTTGCTGTACAGGTTGGTTTATTAACATGACACAGTGTGCCTGCCTTAATAAGCCTGGAAACAAGTTATAATGGCCCAGAAGACACACACTGCGGGCAGACACTGTGTGGCTGTCAGCTTCTTATCTCCTTGTGAGGGAGGTGGGCTATATGCCTTTATCCACATTACAGATAGATGCCAACATAGCAGGGGGTGCTTCGGGAGTCGTTCATGCATGTCAGAGCTTGGAGGGCGCAACAGCCATTGACACACACTCCCTGCAAGGTGGACAGACTGGCAGGAGCTCCTACTTCCCTGGAGTTCTCCTCCTGCTCTCCGAGTGCCTTCCTTCCTTGTGGGTCCAGCAGCTCTGGATTGGTGAAGAGAATTACTCAACCAGATAAAGCATTTCCCCACTCGCTTTCCTCCCAGTTTAGGACTTATCCCTATCTCCCCGGCTGTAGGTTCCTCAGCCCATGCATTGCATCTTGCAGACTCACCTGGAGCAACCTCTATGACTAGCACTAGGTCTCGTATGGTTTGGGGGACAGAGAATGCATATTGGTCAGGCTCACACAGCTTGCAACCCACCAGGTCAAACACAGTCCACTTGCCACGTACCCTGGCTTCCCACATGCTTCCCAATCCCTTTTTTGTTGCCCCAGGCAGGGAAGGAAGATTGATCAAGCCCAATGGGCTAAATTTGGTTTGGTCAGACAACAGAAATACTACATGGGTTGTAAAGTCTCAACGGAAGTGAACCCGGCTTCCCCCTAAAGCCCAGCTTCATTACTATTATTATTTCCAGTGGAATATCTGATGCCCTGGGATCCAGCTCTCTTCAGGAAAACAAGTGATTTTTTTCACCATCAGGATAGCTGAGGAAAGATGAGTTAATGGCTGCTGCAGGATAACGAGAGGGAAATTTGAGAGGGAGGGCAAAAGTAAAAAAAAGACTTCTGCCATCAGCTCGCATTGCATAGAGGGTATCTCTCACTTCAGAGGTAACTGGACTGGGAGAGGACCAGTGAGTGAGGAAGGCGGCTGGAGACAGACTGGGAGCTGAACCAGGCGGAAGAATGGTCAAGAATACACATGGAAGAACCCTAGTGGTTAGGGTTTGATGTTGCCATTTGCAGCAGGGCTGCCAACTCTCTGACCATAACCCAAAGTTGCAGGGTTTTTTGCTTCTTAAGATTTACAGGCCAAAGAATAAAACCTCAGAGTGAGGGGGCAGATGCAAAGAGGGAAGAGAAGGCTATTTTTCTCATATGGTGCATCCAGGACCTAACCACTTAGTGTTGGTAAATGGTAAACGGCAAAGGACCCCTGGATTGTTAAGTCCAGTCAAAGGATGACTATGGGGTTGCGGCGCTCATCTCGCTTCAGGCAGAGGGAGCCGGTGTTTGTTCACAGACAGCTTTCTGGGTCATGTGGCCAGCATGACTAAACCGCTTCTGGCGCAACGGAACACCATGATGGAAGCCAGAGCGCACAGAAACGCCGGTTACCTTCCTGCCACAGTGGTACCTATTTATCTACTTGTACTGGTGTGCTTTCGAACTGCTAGGTTGGCAGAAGCTGGGACAGAGCAATGGGAGCTCACCTCATCGTGGGGATTTGAACCGGCAACCTTCCGATCAGCGAGTCCAAGAGGCTCAGTGGTTTAGACCACAGCGCCACCACGTCCCTTAGTGTTGATTTAACTTACCACTAAATAACCTTGGGCACTGTAGGTTTAATGAGAGTTTAGGATTTTCAGCCAGGAAACTGCAGTCACATTTACAAGGCTACAATCCCCAAGGTTTAAGTGGATGCACCTGCCATTTCTCCACTGGGCTCCATCCTCCTCCCATGTTCTTAAGAACAAGGTAAGGATTGTGAAGCGGACTGAGCACTGGAAGGAGTTTAAAGCCACGAGTGGGTGGTGAGAAGTTCGGTTGAGAATTTTTGCCCATTTCCTCTGAAATCAGATTTCACCCATGACCCACCAGGCATCACTAGGCCCCGCCCCTGCCCTGGCAGGCTCCACCCCCTCTTATGCCAAGCTGTACCCTGTATTTCAGGGTCTGAGTCTTTGGAGGCCTGGCGACATTGTGCCTCTGGGCAGAAGCTGCAGACATGCTCTGAGGTTACAGTTCTACAGCAAAACAAGACACTGCCAACTTACAGAACCATCATGCATGATGACTTCATTGCCCACAAACACAGATGACACAACAGCTGCATGATGGGGCAGCATGGTTGGCTGCAGGCATTTTGCCCAATTCGTGGCTGCAGGAAAATGACTGACTGACTGCCTTAAACCAAACTGGCAGCTGCAGAAGCTGCTGGCACAATTGCAATGTGCAACGATGGCTGTGCCCATCCTCGTTTTCCAGCACCATTATTGCCTTCCTAGTGTACATGCCAAATGGTTCTACCCTCCTGGTGCCAGCTCTTGCCACTGAAATGCAACAGCCCAGTGGGCCAAGGACTGCCATGGTAGTTCTACATTAAGGGGCATGCATTTAGTACATTGGCAGGAGACACCATTTTGTACAGCAGGTCAGAGGCTATGCTATGTGAGCACCCATTGGGCACCTCATGTAAGAATAGGGGCAGAAAAGTATTAATAATATTGTGGGAAACTGTTTCCCCCCTTCTCCAAAATTTCCAGGTTGGGATCCACCATGAGCTCAGACTGCACTATAACATGCCTCTTCACCAAGCAAGCAACCACCTTTAATGGTTTTCAGTTGTCTCCAAAATCACTGTCTGAGAAACCACTTGTTTTGATGGGCTCATTAAGCCAAGTTTGAAAAGACGTGGGCTCTCAATTGCTCTCTAGTCTGTCTGGCTTTGCCTTTGCAAGATACTTTGGTTCCTAAGGTGGAAAATCCAAATGGCTCACCCCTTCCACTACTTAAGTCAAGAAGTCAGTTCACCAGCATAAGCCCCATTTAAAGAGGGCTGGCACAGGGATATTTGCCAATCGGTCGTGACCCCTAGGCCAGATATTCCAATCTCCCACAGAACCACTTTTCATAGTGCGTCAAATCTGCCACCGGAGGGGACCTTTATAGTTCAAGCACCTCTGCTTTTTCTAGAGGTGGGGCCAATCTGCCTATTTCTCTATCCAGGCACATTCAAATCCAAACTTTTGTTTAGTTTCAAACATACGTACAATGCTAGGAGCTGACCAATGTGCAATTTGCTTTGCCAGGGAGTTCAATTTGATGTTTAAAGTGCTCACTTTGGCGAGATGATTTACTTACCATATTTTACCGTATTTTTCGGCCAGGGATAGCCACGCTCCCTTTAAAGAGCGCGCGGCTCTTGTGGGGGCTGGGCGAAACAACAGAGCCACGTGCTCTGTCACTTCCCCCACCTCCTGCAAAAGCCAGGGATAGTCGGGCTCCCTTTCAAGAGCCGCGTGGAGTGTGTGTGTGGCTCTTGGGAGCTTTTCCCCGGAGAGGGAGAAGGGCAGCCCATCAGTGACGGGCTGCCCTTCTCCCTCCTCGGGGAAAAGCCTGGCAGCGCTCCACGCGGCTCGTGAAAGGGAGCGCTGAGCAGAGCCTGGGATGCATACAGGCTCTGCTCAGCGCTCCCTTTAAATAATATTTTTTTTCTTGCATTCCCCCTCTAAAAACTAGGTGCACCTTATGGTCAGGTACGTCTTATGGAGCGAAAAATACGGTAAGTATTTATTAGAACTGCAAAACAATAAATTCAGGGTTTCTGCATCTCCCTGCCTCACCTAAGGGAGCCAGGAAAGAAGAACTTGCTTTGGACATGTGCTATGAGCAAATTGAAAGTGGGGGTGGGGACTTTGGCTGTTGAGGGATGGGAGCTCACTTGCTGACTGCTGCCATGGTGCCAGCCTGGACTGACATCTCTCAATCTCAATCAATCAGTGATGAACTTGCATGAAGTTGGACACCCCCTCTGCATGCAAGGACCCAGACGCAACAAGAATTATAATTGGGTTTCTGCACTTAGTAAAATCTTCTGCGTCCCAACTTACTTGGTCTGCGCATGTTCTGGTTCTGATGTCTTTTCCCTGCACATCCATTCATTCCCCCTGTTATCCTACAGACTTCAAGGAGTAGCTTGAAACACAGGGCCTTGGGAGTAGCTTTGGGGAAGGGAGTGATCACAGTATTAACCTTTTCATGTATAGAGTAGTCTTGCTCATATATATATATATATGTATATTTATATAAATAATATAATATAATATATATAGAGAGAGTTATGTATAGGTACTTTACAAGGCCTAACACCAGGCATGCCATTTGCAGGAGAGTGGCCGGGGCTGGGGAAGGCATCATTGCCTCTGCCCTTCATATTTACAGGGAACTTACAGGTCAGCCCCCTCTCCAGCTTCGATGTGGGTGCCCTAACCAGCCCCACTGCTGCCACGGCTGCAAGGCAAAGATGAAGGAGGTGTCCTAAGGAGCGTGGTCTGGGGGTCAGTACAGTGAGAAAGGCAGTCCTCTGTGTCAGCGTGCTGCCCCCTTTTTCTCCAGTGCGGGCGGTGAAGGCCGTGGGGTGTCTCCAGCACACTTGTTCCCGGATCCCAGAGCAGACCCCTCTTCCTTCCCCCGCTTCCCCTTTGCCTCCGCTGAGCCCCGCTTCAGCCCGTTCTTGGTCCCCTCTGGGCAGAGGCAGCTGGGGGTCTTGGCGCAGGTCCCCAGGGTGGTGTGCTCCTCCACCACCTCCAAGATCCACTTCTCCTTGGGTGAGCCAGCCTTGTCCCGGCCATGCTCTAGGGCAGCTTTCCCTGGAGGGCCAGGCTCTAGGCTCTCCTTGGGTTCCAACACAATGGGGACAGGCCCCCGCGGGGCGACTTCCACCTCCACGCTTCCTTTCCTGCCTTGCTCGTGCTCTTGCACGGGGCTCAGGGCTTTGGCCAGGGCACGGTTGGCTCCTGCAAACGCCTCTTCGGTCTGCACGGCTTGGCTTCTCCTGCAGTCCCCCAGCAGAGCTTCCGGGAGCCTGGCCTTGATGCTGGCTTCCAGGGCGCTGGCCTCTCCATCTCCTGCCCCAAAGCTAAGTGGGGATTCCTGGCGGCCCAGGCGCCGGGTGGCAAGCGGCTTTGGAGCCCCCGACTCGCTGGGGCTCTCCCCGTCGGACTCGGCCAGGCTGTGGAGGCCAGGCTCCCCATAGAAGTCCTTGCGGTATTCGGAGTGAACCACCTCCAGGCTGTGCTTCCTGACCACAACTTTCTTCTCAGAGCTGAGCGGGGAGCCCAGCTTCTCCGCCGACTGCACCCGCTTCAGTAGGGGCGAGCGAGGGGGCTCTGCGCTCTTGGGGCGCGGCCTCACCACGGGCGGCGAGGAGTGGAGCTTGGCCGGGAAGCTCTGGGTGGTGTTGGAGCTGCCCACCGTGTGGCCGGGCAGCGGGGGTGGCGAGGACTGCGTGGGCGAGGGCGTGTGAGCCAGGGGCGAGAGGGGGATGTTGCCGGCCGACTTGCAGCGCGCAGAGCGGTACTGGCGGTGCAGCTTGGGAGACAGGCCGTGCAGGGTGCTGGGCCGCATGTGGTGGGATGAGGAAGCTGGCGAGTTGGGGGTGCTGGAGGCTGGGGAGCTGCTCTGTGAAGAGGCACCTGTGAGGGGGGGCAAAGGGGAAGGGGGCAGGCTGAGAGGCAGGAGAACAGCAGCCCTGGCTGGGCACCAGGTACGCTCCAAGCCAGTCTCAACTCCCTCCGGGGTGAGAGGCAGCAAGACCTTGCAACATGCAATTCTGCCCCCCACCACTGCCACCCCATTAAGAACATCTTTGGGGGAGGAATGGATTTGTAAACTAAATGAATATTTAATCTTGGCAAAATTAACTGCTATAATAAGAAATCAGTCAAATCAAAAATTAAAAAAGGAGTGGAAATGTTTTGATGAATATATGGCAAAATATTGCTCAAAAAGAGATATGCTAATATGCCTAGATTAAAATGTGAAGTACTGGATGGAAGAAAAATTGGTATGGAAAGATAAGATGATTTGAGAATATTGTAGAATGCAAAGATTATTGTAAATTGCATAATGTGGAGGAAATCGAGCGGGGGCGGAGGGAAGTGGGATGAAGGAGAAAAGAATAATATGATGGATTGAGGAAATAGAAATGTAAATGTATGGTTGGGGATGGGAAGGAAATGGTGTTGGCTTTGGTACATCTGTATTGTAATGTAATATGTGAAAACCAACCAAACCAAACCAAACCAAACCAAACGAACATCTTTGGGAGCAAATGTCCCCCACCTCCCTAACCCTCTCCCCACCCACCCGCCTGCTGCAGCCCAGCCCCCTTGGACTTCCTACCTAGGTAGGCAGAGTCAGGGGTGGAGCGCAGGCTCTGGGTGGGTGAGCGAGCGCCCAGGCCGTGGGTGGGAGAGCCCGGCAAGCTGTCGCTGGAGGACAGCGAGCGGTTCAGCGATGAGAGGCTCCGGCTGGTGTGCAGCAGGTTGGACTGCTTGGTGATCTTGCGGAAGAGGGAGCTGCGCTTCTTGCTGCTATGGAAGGAAGGGGAGCCGTTAGCCAAGAGGGGAGCCAACCCCTTCCTCTCTCCCCCCCCCCCCGGTTATTGCACCTCACCTGTCTTGCCCTTCTTTGCTTGTGCTCCTCTTGTTCCTCCGAGCCATCTTGGATTTGTAGCTGCTCTTGCGGGCTGGCCCAATCCGGATGGAGGTGTTCTCAAAGGGCGTGGTGGTCACCATCACTTTGTTCCCGCTCTGTGGCGAAAGAGAGGGGAGAGAGCTGGCTGTTGGCACAGCAAGCAGACGCAGCACTTTGCCCAGGTGCCCTCGGAGGCCATGACTGCTCTGTGCTTACCTTCAGGATGAGCTCCACCACTTCCGTGTGCACCAGCCCATGCACTGGCTCCCCGTTGACGTGGGTGATCAGGTCTCCGGCACACAGGCCTGCCTCATGAGCTGGACCACCTTCCTCCACGTGCTGCCAGGGGAGAAGACGAGAGAGATGCTCTCATGGCTCTGCTGTCCCCTTCTGCCCACAGCACACCCGGCTTTGGCCTTGCAAGGGCCGTTGCCTAAAGCGTTTGCCCTTTGGGCTCTCTTAGCATGAGGCAGACAAGGCAGGTAAGGGGCTCTTCCTTCCCCTTGGTGCAGTGTTAATCTTAAAGGTAAAAGGTAAAGGGACCCCTGACCATTAGGTCCAGTCGTGATCAACTCTTGGGTTGCGGCGCTCATCTCACTTTATTGTCCGAGGGAGCCGGTGTACAGCTTCCGGGTCATGTGGCCAGCATGACTAAGCCACTTCTGGCGAACCAGAGCAGCACACCGAAACGCCGTTTACCTTCCCGCCGGAGCGGTACCTATTTATCTACTTGCACTTTGACGTGCTTTTGAACTGCTAGGTTGGCAGGAGCAGGGACCGAGCAATGGGAGCTCACCCCATTGCGAGGATTCGAACCGCCTACCTTCTGATCGGCAAGTCCTAGGCTCTGTGGTTTAACCCACAGCGCCACCCACATCCCAAGTGTTAATCTTACGCCTGCCCAAAGTGCCCTCCGGATTGGCATGCACGCTTACCCAGACGATGTGGTGCACGCTGTAGACATCGCTGTCCCCCATGTAAACCCGGATGGCACGAAGTGTGAAGCCGTACTTCTTCCCGGAGCGCTGGATCGTGATGGGCGAGCGCAGGATGGTGACGGCGGGCGAGTAGTCACGGGACGGTGAGGAATCGCGGGACGATGGGTTGGAGGAGAGTGACCGGGGGGACATGGGGCTGGCCAAAGGTGAGCTGCTATGCTGTTCCACTGCGAGGAGGGAGAGGGAGAGAAAAACTAAAGGGGAAGCAAGAAGCCCTCCGCCATTCCATGGGGCAAGAACATAAGAGCACCTCTTGCCTCCCAGAACAGGAGCCCTGGCCCCCAGCCTCCCCTGCTCTAGGTCCTGCAAACTTGTACTTGCTGGTCTCTGCACCCAGCCTAAGGCCAGCCGCCTGTTCCTTCCAGTCGTTTCCCAAGACCTGTTGGCAGCGAGGGAAAAGTACAGAAGCTGCAACACTTCCAAGGGCAGTTTTGAGCTTGGGAAATGGTACGTCGGAGTAGGTGGGTGTCAAGCAGGCTAGGGCGAAGTGCTCCCGCAGGTCCCAGAGGCAAATGAAGCCTGGTGTGTGCCCTACTAGCAGGAAAGGGAAAATCAGTGGTGCCTTTCCCTATTCTCTGTGGCCCTCCAGGTGCTGTTGAGCTACCACTTCCCATCATCCCTTACCACTGGCCATGCTGGCTAGGACTGGTGGGAGTTGGAACCCAGCAGCATCAGAAAGGGAAGGGCTCCCCACCCCCAGTTTAAGCATACAGCTATAAGACCCCTGCCACAGACAAAGGCCTGCATGGTGCAATTTCGAGCTGCAGAAGGCTGCGGGCTTTTGGCACAACGTTCAGCTTCCCAAGAACCTCCCTTTGCATTTAAATTAAAAGCAAGTTTCCAGCCCTCATGGTGCAATTGACAGTGTGTGGGCAATGCTTGCTTAAATCTTAAGAGGCGTAACTGAATAAGATTCCCAGCATTCAGGGGGTCCTCAGTGCCTTGAAAGCTACTTTCTGTCTCTCCATAAACGACAGAAGCAGAGCAAACTATGCAAAACTGTAGAAGCTGCAAAATCTAAATCAACAGAGGAAGTTATACATGCAAATATGCTTCATTTGCATAAGTTTGTGCATGGCCCAGAGTTCCATTTTTCTTATGGAATACCTTTTTTTTTTATTGGCACAAAACGCACACAGCTCAGCAACTATGTTAGAAGTGCCGAAAGGGTGGGTACAGCATGCAGGGTTGATAAGTGAGAGGTTGGGGGCTGTGAGCTGATGAAGGCTGCAGTGAGTGGGGAGTGTTCATTCCTACTGGAACAGCGACAGATGGGTCCTGTCTTCAGGGACTGGACGGTCTTGATCAGGATGCGGCCCGCCGGGACAGGCCGGTCCGATGGAAGGGGAGCGGTTCTGTGCAAGGGCGGGTGGATACAGCATGAAAGACAGGCCAAGATGCTGTCAAGCAGGATGGACGGTTTGGAGTGAGAAGCCCAGTGCCCCTGGGGGCAGGGGGTGGGCTGAGAGCAGGGGGTGGGGTGCCAGGCTCAAAGTGGGATGCCGTTCCTATGGGGTTAGTGCTGTGCCTGCTGGTTATGTGCAGGGGGGCGAGAGGAGGAGGCCCGTACCTGTGGGGATAATGACGGACAGCGCAGTAGCTGAGGCAGATTTGATGACCTTGCCCCCTGTGCTTGCCTTGCTGCGCTTCTCGGCCGTGGCGTCCCCTGAGAGCTGTTGGTGGCGGGCCCGGCGCAGCACCAAGTCATTGGTGGCTTTGGGGGCTGAAGGGTCCAGCTCCTTTGGGGGCTGTAGCTCACCCGCTTTTGATTTATTGCCTATTGGGGAGGGGAGAGAGAGGGATGATGACTCAAGCCCTACATCAGAGGACCACGCGCCAGGGGCCCCCGCCTTCAAACAAGGAGCAGAGAGCAGAGGGGGCCGCGGCAGGGACTGTCCAAACCCCCAGCCACCCGAGAGGATCACAAACACCATGCCCAGAGATTTCGCTTTTCCTCATCACGCAGACAGCGGGCGGAGCCCCAGGCAGGGTGACTCTGCAATTGCCAAGCTGCCTGTCCTCAGTTCTGTGGACTGCATAAAGGAGCTGAAGCCATGCAAATCGATGCTTGGGCTGCAAGACTCTGCAAGGAATCATTGCCCTTTCCCTTTTCTTATTAGACATGGCTAACACCTTGGATGCCATGCAACGGGATGGCTCTACCTGCCCCCCCACCCCGGGCACCTTACCCCCTCCAAGAGCACCAGCTGAGGGCTTGTTAAAATCACCAAGGGTCAGATAAGGGCTTGTTTTAGGACAGTATCCCAGTAGCAGAGGAACCTTTCGGTCTGATCCTACACACACCTGGGCTGACAAGGCTCTCACCATTTTAGGGTTTTCTGCAGCCACGCAAGCTCTGACAAACGTGGGGGAAAGCCCAGATTCCAATCAAACTTCTTGGCAGATATTACTAGAATAGAAGTAACTGCTGCATTTGCTCTTTTTGGAAATCTCAGGGTTTGCTAGAGCCTTTGAGAACTAGTAGCAGACGTGTCTGTTCCTGGGGTAGAAACAGGGTAGGCAACCCAAGCACTGAGAGACAGAGAGGGGGGCTTGCTATGTGCAATAATAACAACAATATTTTCTTATTTATATCCCACCCATCTGGCTGGGTTTCCCCAGCCACTCTGCAAGAAGGGAGACAGCTGATGGTGGAATGTGCAGCTTGATAGGCTTTTACAAAATAATCAGCCTGCAACCACCACATTTTATTCATAGGATTGCACACCTGCTAGTAGCCCCAATCTAGTGCCAGAATCTATTTGGGGGGGGGGAGAGGAGCATGTGCATTGGCTCTGGGTAAGGGGAGTGTGCAACATCTAAAAAACCAAATTACAGAAAAAAGCATGCCTCCTCCCAAATAAAGTAGTTTGGGAGAAAACAAAAAAATTAAAGAAGCAAAGGGGCAAGGTTGCAGCAAAGGGGCAGTCACCCCTTTTTTGCTTTTGTTTTAAAAGCACTTCATGGAGCTCCTCCCTCCTATATGGCACCATGGAGTGGGACTTCACCTCCAACATGTAAACAAAGAAATAAAAGGGTTGCAAAACGACCCTGGCAGAGGCAGGAAGAGAGTTGTGTCACCCATTGCCACAGAGCCATTCCTACCGTGAAGCAACTGTCTCACGCAGCAAATTTTGGGTGGCAGAGTGGGAAGCAGATGGATCCGACCCATAAGTCACAATCCACCAGGAAATTTTCCTGCGCAAGCCCACTGAAATTACCGGAGGCTGTGCAAGAATGGAATTGGTTGCAAGCGATCGGCTGAAGGGCCTGCACCAAATACACATTGCCTAGTGTACTCCTTATCGCAATGGATGCGTTATCAGGAGATTTGTGCGGTGCTGGTGGGAGGAAGGTTCGAGTTTCTCCAGCAACAAAACCTTGCAGCCCGAATGTTGGGAAATTGCAATTTCCTGGCAATTGATGGGAAAACAGACGTTTGGATCCTCTGCAACCGCTACATTGTACAATGCCTACCGGAAAAGTCCCGAGAGGCTAACTGTACACTTGAGATTTGCCTTAGAACCAAGACCGGAGTGCTTGGATCTGCCAAGGGGTGATTTAAGGGATCTGGGGTGCACTGCTCCCTGCTCCCTAGGGATGTGTGGTCTCTCTGAGACAGGCTGCATCTCCTCACCAGAGGCTGCAAGGGAGAGGACTTTGGCTGCACAAAACAGATGTCAAAAGGGAGGCGACGTACCAAGAATCTGTTCAGACTGTAATAGGCACATCTCATGTAAACAGCAAACTGGGCCCCCGACTGCCAGAGTGAGGGCTTTCAGCAAGAGGCCATTACTCACCTGCCTCAGTCTCTACAGGGGCAGGACTCTGCCCAGCCTCTCCTGCTGCCCCTTCCTTGCTCTCCTTGCCTTCGACCTGGGGCGTGGACCCCAGGGGCCCGTTTTCCGCAGGAGCCTTCGCAGGCCCCTTGCCAAGACTCTCGCTGTCGGTTTCCAGGGGCACGGCAAAACGGCTGGTGTCCATCAGGGCCGAAAAGCGCCGACGTGCACCCAGCGGAGGACTGGATTCACTCTCGGTGTAGGACGACTCCGAGGCTGAGAGCCGCTTCCTGAGAGACAGAAAACAAGCAAGATGGCTCACTCCCCCGCCCCAAACACCTGAGGCCATGTCCAAAATGCCAGCCAGGGCTCAACTTGTGTCAGGAGGCTTTAGAGCTTTTTTTATTATTAGTGCTGTAACTGGAGCACATAGGACTTGCCGATCAGAAGGTCGGCGGTTCAAATCCCCGGGACGGGGTGAGCTTCTGTTGCTCGGTCCCTGCTCCTGCCAACCTAGCAGTTCAAAAGCACATCAAAGTGCAAGTAGATAAATAGCGGGAAGGTAAACGGCGTTTCCGTGCGCTGCTCTGGTTGGCCAGAAGCGGCTTAGTCATGCTGGCCACATGACCCAGAAGCTGTACGCCGGCTCCCTCGGCCAAGAAAGCGAGATGAGCACCGCAACCCCAGAGTCGGTCACGACTGGACCTAATGGTTAGGGATCCCTTTACCTTTACTAACTGGAGCACAATCTACTTTAGCTAAAGCCGGGATGGGGAGCCTGTGGCCCTGCAGATGCTTCAGGATTACAACTCCCATCATCCCTTTCCACTGGCCACACTGGCTGGGGCTGATGGGAGTTGGAGTCCAAGAGTCTCTGGAAGATTGCAGGTTCCCCAGTTCAGAAGTGAATCTTCAGTGGATTCAGTTGCAATAAGTGAGGAGACATTTTAATTGTTAGGGCTGCAGCTTAAGAGTACAGGGGTGGTGGTGTTGGGAAATAAATGCCTAAAGCGTTACATTTTGCACTGAGAGCATTACAGTTGTACCTTGGATCCTGAACACCTTGCGAGTCAAACTTTTTGGCTCCTGAATGCCGCAAACCTGGAAGTGAGTGTTCTGATTTGCGAACGTTCTTTGGAACCCGAACATCTGACGCGGCTTACGCGGCTTCCAATTGGCTGCAGGAGCTTCCTTCAGCCAATCGGAAGCCATGCCTTGGTTTCCGAACATTTTGGTAGTCAAATGGACTTCCGGAACGGATTCCGTTCGACTTCTGAGGTACCACTGTACTATAATAAGGAATGAAAAAGAACTTTAAAAGATTATCTTCCCTCCAAAGAATGAGGAGAAAGCAATTGTTTGTTGAACTTTATGTCATCCTGTACTCTGGTCCGTGCCTCACTTATATTGCACCTACACTGAGATTTCGGTAATTCAGAAATGCATTACATTTAAGGTCAGTCGGTAGAGCATGAGATTTAATCTCAGGGTTGTGAGTTTGAGCCTCATGTAGGGCAACAGATTCCAGCATTGCAGGGGGGTGAACTAGATGTCCCTCGCAGTCCCTTCTAACGCTACAATTCTGTGATTCTGGGAACAGCTGATTAATGTACTAGTTAGACAGACGGCGTCCATTTTCTAAGCATCCTGTATTCAGCTGATATTTCTAGTTTTCTCTGCTAAGTCCTCAGGCCATATGGGGAAGTGCTGGACTAACAGCAGCTAGTGTCTGCCAGGGACCAGAGATTGGGACCAGAGCCCTGGAATATCCAGGAAACCCTGAAGCCCACATTTGCCTCTCAGAGCTGGAGTGAGAGCTCCTCTTTCAAGTGCCCTCAGTCTCCTCCAGGTCTGGGGGCTGAGGAACAAAAGCCACAGGGTGGAGACTCACATTTCAGGGGAGTTGGTACGCCAGCTTTTCTCTCGAAGGGTGAAGCTGCCCAGGCTCTCCCTTTTGCTGAGCTTCTCATCTTTGTGTTTGTTGCTCTGGTCCCTCTTGGTGACACCTGGAGTCTTCTGCTCATGCTGGGAGAGGTGTTCCATGCTGCTGTACACCTGTATTGGGGGGGGGGCAGGCGGCAAAGGCCAGAACGGTGAGAAATGGTACAGCAACGTGCTATAAGGAGCAGCTTTATTGCTTATGTAGTTATTTTTAATTTTTTAATTTATTTAACATAATTGTTACAAAATATAAGCAAAATATTGCAAATACATACATATATATTTCAAATAAGCCCATATATATGAAAAAAGGAACAAAAGAGGAAAAAAGAAAAGAAAAAAGAAAACAAAGAGAAAAGAAGAAGAAAAGTTGGAAGAACTTATTGCAAGTTTATTCTACAAATATCTCAATATGAAAATAATAATACAATTTCATTGGTTGACTTCCATTGCTTACACTGCACTTCCTATATACATTTTAAGCAAGATTGTATCTGTTATTCTGTATTTTTCCCGTACAATCTCACACAAATATTCTAATCAATAAGTTTTCTAAATCTTTCATAAATCAATTCTAAACACAACCAATACCTTACGTTTAATCCTTGTCTACATAAATAAATATGTATTCATTTTCCTTATTTATAGACTGTTTTTCACTACAGACGGCCGCAAAGCAGTTGACCCAACCATCCACAAAACAATCCATCAATCATTCATGCAGTACTAAAACCACAGGTGAAAACGTAAGTTCGATTAATTAGGCAATAAACTTGTCCTCGAGGACACACACTCAGAAGCATGTTGTGTGGAGGATATAACAACAAAAACAAAACACAGCACCCAGAGCCTTCTAAGACATTCTTTGGTGTTTGTAAGGGAAAATTTGAAAGGTATCTCAGCCGCCAATAATTAACACATAGCATGGCTGTGCTCTTAAACCTTCCCAAATCTTTCAGTTCTCCACAGAAAATCTCCCACTGCCCACAAGGTGATTTCAAGTACAGTGGTACCTCGGGTTACAAACACTTCGGGTTACAGACTCTGCTAACCCAGAAGTAGTACATCGGGTTAAGAACTTTACCTCAGGATGAGAACAGAAATTGTGCGGCAGTGGGAGGCCCCATTAGCTAAATTGGTACCTCAGGTTAAGAACAGTTTCAGGTTAAGAACGGACCTCCAGAACGAATTAAGTTTGTAACCAGAGGTACCACTGTATATGTTTTTCATCAGTGAGGTTTACTGCTGGTTTCAGATCCTATACCAGGGGTGCTGGGAACAGTCTTTAAAAGGTCTGAGTGTGCAGATCTGGCCCATGCGGGAGACTTCAAGCATCCCTTCTTCCTGCCAATCTTCACCTGAAAATACCCAGCCACCTACCCACACATTAGCTCAACAAACACACGACTTGGACACCATAGTTCTGCACACTTAAGTGAATAAGTTTGCATAGGGCTGTGCTGCTGCTGACAATCTCCTATTGTATTGCCTCCCTATAGAGATGTGCTATGAAGATAGCCAATACATTTATTGGCTACCCATCCCCAACATACGCCATTGAAATCCTGACTCCTCATTGCACTGTGCTCCCAAGCACATTTTGCTAATGACAGGCTGATGGCAAGGAGAAGAATGAAGAAGACAACAGAAGCATTTCATAGAGCAATTAAAAGTATTTATAGCATTTCACATACATTATCTTAGTAATCCTTACAGCAACCCTGCCAAGTAGGCCAGTAACAATATCCTTGTTTATTTGCAGAAAGAAAGAGAGGCGACAGAGATGGAAGTGGCTAGGGACACTTGTGACCTTGAGGCTGAGGTGAGATTTAAACTGTGGGCTTCTGAGCACACACTATAACCACAGAACCAGTGTTAAACAACAACAACAATTCGAATTAAATGCAGTCAGTGAGGACTCTCACCTTGCTGAACCTGGGAGAGCAAGATGAAAACTGCCTTATTTCCACAGGTTCATCTTCAGTCGTGTCATCTTCATCATATGAGTTAATGTGGTGGTAACGATCGGAGCGAGCTGGAAAGAGGAAAACTGTCTCATGGGAGCTGCAGGAGACCTGGGCAGCAGGATTGCTGTGGAGCTGCCCAAATTCCCTCTAAGCCTGGCCCCAAATGGCTAGAGAAAGAGAAACATCACAGGGGCAGCTTCCTTCCTACACCCAAGTGGAACATCTCACCCTGAACAGGAAGGAAACTTGGAAAAACAGAAACAAAGCCCCACCAGGACAAGCAGCCTCTCCCTTTGCACCCCCACCCCAAAGATGAGGAGCATACCCATTTAAAAACAAATGAGAACCCTAGAATGTCCCCGTCATCTCCCAGAATTACGCTGCCATTGTCACATAAGAGCGGATGGGGACTCCTTTTCAACCTGAGGATCAGATCCAGAATTGGCCCACCCTCCATGGACCATTTTTGACAGGTGGGTGGGGAGGTCACCTACCTGTCAATCACCTACAGTTGTATGGCATGGATGATAAAGATTTCAAGCCCAGAGCAGGCAGAGGCTTATCTTTGATCTTGGCCGTGTGAACCAAACTAGGCAGGACATCAGATGCACCTTAGCATTTAGCGCATTACGTTTTAAGAATTTGTTTGTCAGGGTCTGGGCAGAGGAGGAATGGTGGAGACTGCCTCCCCAGCCTGACCCTTCCAGGGAGGAGGAAGAGGAAGACAGTATAGACTGACAACAGGGGTTTGAGGGAGGTCACAGCTCAGAGGCAGAAGAGGGGGAAAGTTGGGAAATAATGGGAGAGGAGAAGGCAGGACCGCAATGGCAGCTGGCTGACATGGTGTCTTTAGAAAGCATTCCAGACTCCCCATCTCCCAGAACCCGGTGAGCCTTTAAAGTAGGAGAGCAAAGAGCTCAAAGACACATAGCAGGACCCGTAGAGGAGACAATGAGAATGACGAATGAGGAATGAGGAAGTGGGAGAGATGGGTGTGTGTGGGTGTGTGGATGTGGAGATTCACTCAGGACAAACCCATTATCCAAGAGGCTGGGTTCAATAGCCTCTCTCTGTAATATTGAAATAAAAAAGGACAGTAAGAAACTTTTCCTTGTCTTCATACTTTCCTGGGCAGCCAGCTAGAAGCCGCTGGCAGCATCCTGACAGTGTAATAATAATAATAATAATAATAATAATAATAATAATAATAATATTTTATTATTTATACCCCACCCATCTGGCTGGGTTTCCCCAGTCACTCTGGGCGGCTTCCAACACAATATTAAAATACAGTAATGCATCAAACATTAAAAGCTTCCCTAAACAGGGCTGCCTTCAGATGTGTTTGACATACATCTTAAAAAAATAATAATACAATAGCAGTTGCAGTGGTGTGACTCTCACTGGAACACAGGGCACTGCCTCCTACAGAGGCAACCACTGGTTCATAATGTTCCACACTGTCTGGCAGCAGTTCTCCCGGGGTTCCAGGCAGGGGTCTCTCCTAGTCTCAGCTGGAAGTGCCAGAGATTGAATTTAGGACCTTCTGCTTGCAGGCATTACTCTGCCACTGAGCTGTGGCCCTTTTCTCCTGGTGGGGGCCCCTGGTGAAAATGTTTCCTCTGAAGCTGATATTTGCAATGGAAATCCCCCACTGACGCCTCTCTGGTATGGAAGAAGGAAGGAGAAGGCCCTTATTAACATGAGCAATCTGGGATTAGGTGTTTCCGGATAGTGGGAAGTGGTGCAGGCCAGCAGCCTCACTCTTGTTTGTTAAAGGAAAACATTTGGGAAGGGGGAGAGAAAAAGAAAGCAGAATGTTAACACTTGCTGTCAAAGTAGCTGGTGTCTTCCTCAGACTCCAGGTGAGGGATGAATTCTGCTTTCTGCCTCAGAAGCCCGTTCCAGTCCAGATCTTTGAAAAATGCATGCTGTTTCACTTCGTAGGCGCCACCTGCAAAACACAAAGACCAAAGTCTTGCTGCCCTCTGCTGGACAATCAAACTGGACATGGCAAGAGGTGCTCTTTCCTAGAAACATGCGATTCTGCGGCCTGGTAGCGGCGGAGGGGCGGACAACATCCTAAGCACTTAGGGAATGTTGACACAGACCTACCAAGGCCACAGCTGGTCAACAATTTGGCGTCCCAGGTTGCAACACCCCGAAAGAGGATCTAGAGATCTGGGGGCAGGACTACCCCTCCCCTCCTTCTGGATTGGATCACACACTGAAGCCCCACCTAACTAACTGCCCTGCACCCTGACCAAGTGTCCTTACCTGCCCCCAGGCGGAGAAGAGGGTTGGTCTGCAGGAGGCAGGAGATGAGATCTTGAGCATCTGCTGGGAGGGCCTCCTCCCCTTCCGGCCACAAGATGTCATCTGAAAGCAGAAAGAACAGAGAAGCTCTTGGTGGACAAGGCTGCTCATGGGGTGGATTAGGGAGGGTTAGAAGGGTCTCCTCAATGTGTAGATTATTATGACAGCTTTTATTGTTACTGGGAAATGGGCTCGTATGCCAAGCATCTTCCTAACATAGAAAGCAGCTCACAGAGCCTCTGAACACAAAGCTCCACCTTAATGCTTCTCTCTGTTTCATGATACCCTCCTAAGGTTTTTCTCCCCACCAACTCAAACAGCACCCTCCTCTCACCCCTCCATTCACCTTGGTTGAGCAGGAGCAACTGAGCCAAGCCTGGAGGAAATTCCAAGGCCAGCAACTAACAATGTTGAGCTCATAGCTGGATCACAGCGACCCAAACACACCTGCCCTTCACTTACCAGTGATGACCTGACCAAAGAGCTCCTCAGGGGTGTCTCCAAAGAATGGCACACAGCCCACCAGGAACTCGTACAGGATGATGCCCATAGCCCACCAGTCCACTGGCTTCCCATAGCCTTGGCGAAGGATCACTTCGGGAGCAATGTATTCAGGGGTTCCACACACCTGCCAAGACACCAACTGTCCTTCAGCTAGCAGCACAGAGATTGGATGAAATCCCAGCAATGGCCGGGAAAATCCATATGTTAGCTGAGACAACTGAGAAGGGGGTGATCTGCATTCCTTTCAGAGTCCTGGGCCGGGTGGAAAGGTTTCAGACCTCTCTATCCATCCCAGAGCTGGGTATATAATTTTTGTTTTGATCACCACCACCCTGCGGGGTCTTGGGGGTCAGAAAAGCTTCTGCCAGGCCCCTGGGGTGGAGGTTAGACACCCTAAGTCTACAGCTTTCCCCCTCACATACACAATGACAATTTGTCATGTCCTGCCTCGTGTCTTCCTTCTAAAATACCAGAAGGCCTTGTTTGGTAAGAAAGGCTTTCTTCTGCTGACTGACAAGTTCTGATTTAAAGTCCATGCTGGGGCTTCAAAACAAGTCAACCACATCAGAGCTTCCAGGGGTTTTTGTACTCTCTTATCTCATACCTCCCTAAATATTTACCAAGTGGTCTGGCGGCAGTGAAAACCCCCATAGCCAATGACTAACTGAGATTAATGTCCTCTTACTTCTGTCGTTTGTATGTAAACACAATCTGAGAGGAGCAGAAAGAACTCCCCTGGAGCAGCCTGGATCTGCACCACAGGGCAGTGTTATAGTCTCCCACACAATTTCAATGGCATGCTTCAAATTCTGCCCGCTCACCCACCCACAACCATAGCTATCAACCTTCCCTTTTTTGCAGGAAATTCCCTTATTCCAGCGCTGTTTCCCGCTGCTATCCTGGATTGTTAGATATCCCGTAGACTGTCCCCAGGACAGGTGAGGCTGCTGATCCCTTATTTTTGAGGCTGCTGAAAGTTGACAGCTATGCCCACAACGCTCCCCTCTCACACACACCATCAGGGTGCCCACCTGTTTGTCCAGGAACTCCCGGGCATCCTTCTCAATGTGACCCTCGTACAAGTTGGTGGTGAGGCTCATCAGCCCCATCTTGGAGAGGCCAAAGTCTGTCAACTTGATGTGCCCCATGGAAGTGATCAGCAGGCTGAGGAGAAAGCCGGAGAAGCAACCGTCAAGAGAGCTCAGATCACAGAAACACCTTGCCCCCCCCCCACCCCACTTTTGGCAAAGGAACCCAGGAATGACAGCAAAGCTCTTCTCCCGGCAAGATAGCCCAGGAGAGGCTCTGGCTCTCTGCTTCATACTTGTCGGGCTTTAGGTCACGGTGGACGATGCCATAGTTGTGCAGGTACTCCAGCGCAAGGACAGTCTCGGCAAAGTACATGCGGGCCATCTCCACGGGCAGTGCTCCTATGTTCTTCAACAGCGTGGCACAGTCCCCGCCTGCTGGGAAAAGGGCCAAGTGGTTAGGGAGGCAGCTAGCAGGCCACTCTCTTCGTACAGTGCAGGACTACTACTCTGTTCCTGCCCTTGATCGGAGCTTGCAGTCCTCCAGTGTCTTGCCATTAGGAATGCTAAGAAGCGCAGTCTGTAGGAGGCCAGATACAAGGCTTGGCTCCCTGTGCCTTACTTTCATGCTGTATTTAATATTAAAAGACCTAGGGGATCTTTCGACTTGGGACTGGTTTAAAAACAGGTGTTTCCAATCTTGCATGCTGAAAAAGCTAACAGGATGCTGGAAGCCCCTGCCAAGCACCAAATGAGCTCTGCCATCTCCTACAATCCAAGCTTGCTTTGAATCCAGAGACACAGTTGAATAAAATATATTTTTTGAATAAAAGACAGTGTTTGGGGGGGGCAGAGAAGCTTGGTTAATTTCATTGTACACAGGTTGTACATTGACAATAAAGGTATTATTATTATTATTTTTTATTATTATTATTATTATTATTATTATTATTATTATTATTATTACTACTACTACTACTACTATCTCAGGACTTCCAGTAACATCACTGTCCTGACTAAAAGTAATGAAACTACTGGTTGAGGAGCTTGGGTGCTAATGAATTGAGAAGGATAAGATCAGTTTGGATGGCCAGGAAAGATGCTTTTCTCAACTTCTGAGCTACATTTTTAATTTAATAGATAAATTTAATAAATAATAATAATAATATAACAACTGGATATTGTTTGTACAACAAAGGATGTGCACGTTGTTTGCTCAAGGGTATCTGATAACCACTGCTGCTCTCAGAATGGGTTGTTTCCTGCAAGCTCACACATGGGATTTAATTTTTATATGTAACCTGAAAGCTGACTTGTGTGATACTGAGAGACCAGGGGGTATCTGAGTCCCTTCAGGAGTTCTGAGGCCGTGTACCTTCGACATATTCCATGACCATGCAGAGGTAGCGCTTGGTCTCAAAAGAGCAGAACATGCTGACCACAAAGGGGTTTTCTGCAAAAGTCAAAATGTCGCGCTCCACAAAGGCCTGCTGGATCTGGTTGCGCAGGATGAGGTTTTGCTTGTTGATCTTCTTCATGGCAAAGCGCTGCCGGGTCTCTTTGTGCCGCACCAGATACACAGCTCTGTGAGAGGAGGAGGCGGAGAAAGCAGAGGGGATGTGCTCAGCAAGAGGCAGCCCCAACCCACAAAGCACTTCTCCAAGAACACAGCAGAGAATGTAGGTGTATTGAGGGATCTTGATCCTCGCTCTATAAATACTAGACTCTTTCCCCTCTTTAAACAATGGGCTGGTAAACTAGCTTTTAGCCAGAGCTTTTGGGAGGGTGCAGTGAGGCTTAAAGGTAAAGGTAAAGGGACCCCTGACCATTAGGTCCGGTCGTGGCCGACTCTGGGGTTATGGCGCTCATCTCACTTTACTGGCCAAGGAAGCTGGCGTACAGCTTCCGGGTCATGTGGCCAGCATGACTAAACTGCTTCTGGTGAACCAGAGCAGTGCATGGAAACACCGTTGACCTTCCCGCCGGAGCGGTACCTATTTATCTACTTGCACTTTGATGTGCTTTCGAACTGCTAAGTTGGCAGGAGCAGGGACCGAGCAACGGGAGCTCACCCCGTCGCGAGGATTTAAACCGCCGACCTTCTGATCGACAAGTCCTAGGCTCTGTGGTTTAACCCACAGCGCCAACCGCGTCCCTTGTCCGCTCATATGTCCACTGCATCAACATTACACGTCACTGCAAACCCTTAATGTGGCAAAAGATCTTGGGCCATCCTTGGATGGGAAGCTGTCTGAGGATTGCGACCTGAAGAACGCCCCGCTCCCACATTGCCCTGCCTTCTCTTTGATGCCTTCTTCAGAACCCTCCCTCCAGGTGCCTCTGCTGTCTCAGTGTGAGGCAAGTAGCAAGACGAAACAGGGCCTTCTTGGTGGTATCCCACAATTGACATCATATGTGACAGCTGGTTTTAGGCAAATATGGATGTCCCTTAAATGGGGCTCCCTGCTGTTCCTATACAAGTACGGTTCCCTGTCAGCATTAATACAGTGACAGAGAGCCTGGCTAGGATGGACTGCTGAGGGGGATGGAGGGAGGAAGCAGTTTGCATTCCAAAATGCTGGAGCAAGTGTAAATGCAAACTGCTTCCTTTGAAGAGAGAGAAATGCTCCACTTTCTCTCCAGAGGGAGCAGTTTAGATGCAAAGCATTCCCTCTACAAATAGGAAAATGCTGTTTAAAAATTTGAGTATTTTGGATTCAAAATACAGCGCTCTGAATCCACATTGCTTCCTATTGAGAGAGAGGGAAATGCTCAGTTCAATGATGTAGCATCTTCTCTCTCTCCAGAGCAAGCCTGTTGGAAGGTTTCCTTGGAACTCTGACCTGTATAAAGTCATTATGATGCCAGGTGATGGACAGGTGGGTTGCCCCACACATCTGCCAAACTTGGCCTGCATGTGTCTGTGTGTAATTTGGGAATCTGACCCACTCAACAGATCCAGTTCCCTACACCATCTTACTATGACAGGAATTTACCGTTATTCTTCTCCTTTCTGTGTGGTTGAAAAACCCTTATACAGTCATACCTCAGGTTAAATATGCTTCAGGTTGAGCGTTTTCAGATTACGCTCCATCGCGACCCGGAAATAACGGAAGGCGTTACTTTTGGGTTTCGCTGCTCGTGCATGCGCAGACGCTCAAAATGACGTCACGCGCATGCGCAGAAGCAGCGAATCACAACCCGTGCACATGCAGTCGCGGGTTGCGTTCTACTCAAGATGCAAACAGGGCTGCGGAACAGATCCTGTTCGCATCCAGAGGTACCATTGTAATTCTTCTTTTTTCCCAAGGGATATCTCCTGAACTTCCAAGCCTGGTTCAGATGCTTCCCTATATCAAAGATCCTGCACCCCTCCACAATGATGCTCATAAAGAAACATGGGACATGGATTCCCCAGCATGGATGATTGTAGCATAACGGTGCGATACTTTCAACTCAAACCAGCTGAAATAGCCTACTCCTCTACTTTCGGAACAGCACCTTTGGGCCAGGTAAGCATTTGAACCAGGCCTGATTTGGTGCTGAAAGAGCAAACCAGAAGCAAGAGAGACCCTTTTATGCAGGCAGATCCAAGGAGCTTGGGATCTGAGTCAGCTCACTCACCCATATGCCCCGTTGCTTATGAGTTTAATTGTTCCAAAGTCTCCTTCTCCCGGTGGCTTCTTTGGCTTTGGAGTAGTTCCACGACTCTGTAATGGTAAGTAAATTGGGTGTGAGGGCATAAGAAGCTCCTAAGAAATCCAGCCACGCTAACTGAAGACAACCCTATTGAGGACCCCTTCTTTACCAAGGTTAGGAGCAGTGCCGTACGGCAAATTATTATTTTTGGTATGGGAACAGTTAGGGCTAGAGGTGCCAACTTGCAAGGGCAGCTGGGGGAGGGGCTGCCGCCGTTGCGAGTGTGACATCGCTATGTTGTGACGTTGCGTGCTGAGCATTGCGCCTCCTTCCGAAAGCTGGGTGGACTTTGGGAAGGTGGCAGAAGGGCTCTTGGACCCAGTTGGAGCATCACACCTCCCTCTCTAAGCCAGGGAGTTTTGGGAAGGAGGCACCAGGCTTTAATACATTTAATACTCTAATTTACCCAGAGCATTTAGGGAACTAGCCTGGTCCTCTGACCGCACGCCACTGGTTAGGAGTGCAGTTGTGTATGGAATATAACAGATTGTGAATGCAGCTAACACTGGTACCAGAAAATTGGTAGAGAGCCACTCTGAAACTGAACAGGCATAGCCCATTTAGTTTCATTTATAGATGCAGAAGATAGAAAAAAAACCAGAGCCAAAAGCACAAACGTAAGACGGGGCAATCCCTGGCTGTGCAACGGCACTATGGATTTAATGATGAACCTTGCAGGCAGATCCACCCACTGACTCAATTGCCTAATAATAAGGAGTTATTCTGGTGGAGTGTCTTCTGTTATTCAAGAAGCCACACGCCTCAAGCTTGGGTCACACAAATGAAAGGTTAGTCAGTAAGAGCAAGAAGGACAAGAGATTCCACGTGTTTTCAGTTCCTTTAGATTTATTTTCATTCCTATCTATCGCAGATCAACTGGGCAGGGAGCTAAGAGGGAACCATCCTGGGCTCTTTTTCCACCTGGTATGAAGGAGGTGGAAGCCTGCTAGATCTCTTTCCCTCTTCTCTATCCCCACCCTTTATCTTTACTAAATAAATAATTTTATTTCCTATTAAAAAAAGGAGTCTGCACAGCAATTTTTGGGGGGTGCATGCGATCACCTTCTATTTTCCTCTTAATAAATGTGCACTGTTCTAACAACCTTTGTGATGCAAAACCTAGAAAGGGATCTCCCCTGACAGGGGCGCTGACTTGCCCCCCCCCCCACTGCAGGTCCCCAACGTTGGTGCACACTGAGTTGCAGCATAATGACGTGGTGATGTGATGATGTCATGTCATGTCATCACGACTGAGCAGCTCCGGCACTGCGGGAGTGACTGGATCACGGCCTCCATGTGCCGTGGTCGCATTGGGCGATACACAGAGGCAGGCAGCAGAGGCCAGGCACCAACAGCAAAAATTTTATGGGTGCCTGGGCCCCTGGGGCTTGCTGGAGATGGCGCCAGTGTCCCCTGCAACTGGGTTCATTCTACTGAATGGAGTATTTATTCTTCCACAAGAAGGGCTGCTTCTGGGTCCTCCACTCTGCTGAGTTTTAACTGAGGTCAAGTGCAGTTTAGGAAGGAGTTGTGCTTGTCACCTTCCTGCCTAACCAGACTGGTCACCATGCTAGAGGGCTAAGGTGCCCCAATGGGAGGATGAGAAGCTGCTTGCCACACCAGTGCTTTCTCTGATTCTCAGACCAAGGCAGGCACTTTCCCAGCAGTGGGGCTTCCTGCCTTTTCAGGTGTTTGAGAAAGCGCTGTAGCTTCTATGACACTCTCTCTCTCTCTCTCTCTCTCACTCACACACACTAACACTCTCTCTCTCTCTCTCTCTCTCACACACACACACACACTCACTCTCTCTCCATCTCTCTCTCTCTCTCTCTCTCTCTCTCTCTCTCTCTCTCTCTCTCATACACACACTCTAACACTCTCTCTCTCTCTCTCTCTCTCTCACACACACACACACACACACACACTCTCTCTCTCACTCACTCTCTCTCTCTCTCTCTCTCTCTCTCACACACACACACACACTCACTCTCTCTCTCTAACATACACTCACTCTCTCTCTCACTCTCTCTCTCTCTCTCTCACACACACACACACTCACTCACTCTCTCTCTCTCTCTCACTCTAACACTCTCTCTCTCTCTCTCTCTCTCTCTCTCTCTCTCTCACACACACACACACACAGTACTTCCCTTCCTGAGACCTGAGTGGCTGGTCATATAATCCACTGCATACCGCTTCTTATGACAGACAGTTGAGGAAGTTGGGTATGCTTAGACTGGAAAAGAGGAGACTGAGAGGAGATATGATAGCAATCCTCAAATATCTCAAGGGCTGTCACATGGAAGATGGGGGGGAAAGCTTGTTTTCTTTCGAGAGTAGGACTCGAACCAATGGCTTCAAGTTACAAGAAAGGAGAGGCTGACATAACACCAGGAAGAACTATCTGTTCCGACAGCTGGTCTGACTTTGGTTTTTAAGCAGAAGTTGGATGGCCATTTTGTCAGGGATGCTCTAGTTGAGATTCCTGCACTGCTGGGGGTTAGACTAGGTGACCCCATCCCATTCTACAATTCTATGCTTCTAAGATTTTCTGTTTACCAGCATGCTTGGACATAATTGTTTTGGCTACCCCATGCCATCACCTCAGTTTCCTACGTCTGTGGCAAACAACCGTGCCATGCTTCTGCAGGCTTCTGTGCTGCAGTTTTATACTTATTTCTACTTTAGCATCTTTTTTGTAATGGATCAAAAAGCCAAATGCAAAACACACCATTCAAATGAGCCAACACATAACATCAGTGGTGGAAAACCCAAACCCTCTACCAATTTAACCCCACAGCCCAAATAGCACCCAATGAATCCTAGCCGTATGTCTGAGACACTTCCGTGCTCAAGATTTGGGGGATCTTCAAGAGGGAAGAAAAGGCAGGCTTCCTTAAGTGTGGGGCAAGCACTAAGAACACCTCCCTACGCTCCCTTTGCTGTCAAAATGAGAGACATGAATGCCATCCCTGTACCCCTGACAGACTCTGATAAGAAGAAGAAGAATTTGGATTTGATATCTTGCTTTATCACTACCCGAAGGAGTCTCAAAGCGGCTAACAATCTCCTTTCCCTTCCTCACCTACAACAAACACTCTGTGAGGTGAGTGGAGCTGAGAGACTTCAGAGAAGTGTGACTGGCCCAAGGTCACCCAAAAGCTGCATGTGGAGGAGCAGAGACGTGAACCCGGTTCACCAGATTACGAGTCTACCGCTCTTAACCACTACACCACACTGGATAAGGCAGAGAGGGGGGTGGATAAAGCAGTCCCTAGGCTTAAACCCAGCAGGACTTAGGACCACCTCGCACTGTATATTTTAAGAAGCTCATTTTCCTTCCCTGTACTTTCTACCTGCTTCCCTTCCCGGCATTCTCACACAAGCCTCCTCTCTTCCTTCCATTTGCCCATGATGCTCCTTGTCAATCACCCGTGCCTTCTCTTTTCCTCTCACCCACTAATCACATTCCTCCTAAACCTTCTTCTTGGCTGCTTCCAACACCATCCGGGCTTCTTTTCCCTCCCACCTCATCCACCCATATTCTGTGCCTCTCTTCCACTTGTCTCCCAGATCTCCCATGTGAACCTTCCTTCTCTTCCCTCCTCATATGCCTGCCTGGACTTCTCTTTCGTAAGAGTGGAGGAGGCAAATGGGAACTTCATGCATTTTCTCCAACTTCCACCACACCGGTTCTCATCCCCCCCCCTTGTGGTTTTTTCCAATTTTTCTGCCTCTTTCCCTTTTCTTGCACATCTGCTATGCTACTACCGTACGGGGCTGCCACAGATACACAGTCAAACCTCGGTTGTCGAACGTAATCCGTTCAGGAAGCCCATTCGGCTTCTGAGATGTTCAACAACCGAGGCGTGGCTTCTGATTGGTTGCATGAGCTTCCAAAAAACATTCAAAAACCAGAGCATTTACTTCCTGGTTTTTGGCGTTTGGGAGCCGAAATGTTCCAAAACAGAGATGTTCGGGAGCCGAGGTTTGACTGTATTGCTGGTCCAAAACCAGTGTGCCACGAACCCAAGAACTGCACCCTATCATCCCCTGCTGTTTCGCAAGGAGTTGGGGAGTGCACTTGTGCAATGGCACGTAGCTTCATGGGCACCCCTAGAATTGCTGCTTGGGTCGCCATCCTTGGCACTGCTGCTACCTCTACCCAAGTCAGGGTGCAAGGAAGTCAGCTGCTTCCACAACGCCCAGGGAGTCATCTAACATGCAAAATTCGTAACTCGAGCTGCAAGTTTTAAGCCGTCGACTAAAAGCTTGGGTTGATTATCAGGTGGGTCTCCAAGCGCATTGATTTCACTGTTCAGGTCCCAGCGCATGGTCATGTTTTTTTAAAAAATAAATTAATTAAAGGTGGCCTTTTGTTTTGACAGTGATAATAATAATTTATTTATACCCCGTCCATCTGGCTGGGTTTCCCCAGCCACTCTGGGCGGCTCCCAACAAAACATTAAAAACACGGTAAAAGATCAAACATTAAAGCGAGATGATGAGTCTGTTTATTATGTTTATGCCCCAGTCCCCGTCCCAAAGTTCTATTAGCCCAGAAAGGATTTGGATTTGGGGTTGGGAGAACAGCTATGGGAATAGAGAGGAAGTGTCACTCTGCCAATGATGAATTCTGACCTGCCAAAAGTTATCCATTGGGAAACCTACTTTGGAGTTCATTGGACTTTCCCCTGAAATTGCAAATATCACCTTTAGGTAGGGATGAAAAACTTCCTCTCCTCGCCCCCACCCCGCAGTCCTGAGGCTGTTCGTGGCTTGGGGGGACGACTGCTTACTTACATAACAAAGGCGTGTAAATTAATTGCATCCAGGCAATAAATTCTGGCTATAGCCTATTGGTTCCCAACCTTTTTTTGGCCATGCCCCACCTAAGCATCTCTAAAATCCTGATCCCCTTCTGTGACATATAATTCTTATTATTCAAAAAGTGAACTCCTATTCACATGGAGGATTCCTAAAAGGCCATTAACTATAAATAACTCATTCTCGAATTGCCCCCCTTAAAAATCAAACTGCCCCCCCGGGGGCATGTGCCCACATTGGGAACCACAGCTTTGGCCTGATTTCCAGCTGCTTCCAGTAGAGACCGAACGCCCAATGATAAATAGAGGGCTTTAGTTGCATGCACCCAGATTTCCTTTAGTTTGTCTTCCTGCACAACAGCCCACCAAATGGGATGACTGCCTGAAGTCAAGTAGGTGCAGGAGCTTTGCTTTTCCCTCTTTCCCCAGGATCAAGCTTGCGATGTGGATGTAGTGGCAGAAACATTGAGCAGCGGTATGGAGAGAGAGAGAGAGAGAGAGAGAGAGAGAGAGAGAGCGACAGACAAAGAGAGACAGAGAGAGAGTTGTGTCTATGTGTGAAGAGTTGGGATAGACAGCACAGAGCTGGGGTGCGGCTGGTGCCCCCTGTGTACTGACCTCTGTGAACTCCTCTGTCTCAGGTGTGTTCGATCCTCCGCTATCATGCTCCTCCACATACAGCACATCTGACGAGAACAGGGTTTGGAAAGAGCCAAAGGGAGAGCCAAGGGAACAAGGCTTTAGCAACCCCATTGTCATTCATGAAAGCACAGAAAGGGCGAAACCTAGACATGTGCATACAGCCATGCATATATGCCAATGCACATGCCTTGTGGTACGTACATGCACACACGGCGGCATGCTAACGCGTGGGGGTATGTGTGTGATGGAGAGATACACGTGTCAAGGCGACAAATCAGGAGACGGAAGCATGCTCTCGCTAAGACAAGTCACAGGCGAATATGCTTGCATGCATCTTAGCACACACCTTGGGAACAGATACACAAACACCTGCGGGTATGCGGGTTCACATATACTTACATTCACACTGGAATATGACGTCAGCTGTGCTACCCTGCTCACACAAATGCATGCCCATGCCCATTTAATACACACAGATACAGATAGTTTATGCCAAATTGCAATCCCTCCATCATCTGGTGCCTTGGAGACCACTCGACTCTCCAACATCGGCACGTGAACATGGTTTGGCTTACCCGGGTGTCAGCACTTTGATACCACATAGCAACTACCAACCCTGTCCCTGGGTCAAACAATTGGCAACAGGTCTGGTACAACTTTCCCCCATGGGGATAAAGCAGCTTAAGGTAAAGGTAAAGGGACCCCTGACCATTAGGTCCAGTCGTGGCTGACTCTGGGGTTGCGGCGCTCATCTTGCTTTATTGGCCGAGGAAGCCGGTGTACAGCTTCTGGGTCATGTGGCCAGCATGACTAAGCCGCTTCTAGCGAACCAGAGCAGCACACGGAAACGCCGTTTACCTTCCTGCCAGAGCGGTACCTATTTATCTACTTGCACTTTGATGTGCTTTCGAACTGCTAGGTTGGCAGGAGCAGGGACCGAGCAACGGGAGCTCACCCCGTCGCAGGGATTCAAACCGCTGACCTTCTGAGCTGCAAGTCCTAGGCTCTGTGGTTTAACTCACAGTGCCACCCGCGTCCCTTAAGAAGAGCCAAATGTGACTGGGAAACCAGCCTGAGAGGAAAGCATTAAACATGCACCTGGCCTGCACCGCTCGGACAGCCAGTGTGGCATAATGGCTACAGTGTTAGACTAGAACATGGGAGACCAGGGTTCAAATCTCCACTGAGCCATGAAGCTCACTAGGTGACCTGGGGCCAGTCAGTCTTTCAGCCTAACCTATCTCACAGAGTTGTTGTGAGGATAAAGTGGAAGTGGGTGGGGAGAGGTGAGGTGTGTACACCACCTTCAGCTCCTTGGAGAAGAAGAGGGATATAAATATAACAGACAGAAAGAAAGACAGGCAGATAGATTTGGAGACCTGAATACTATAGCAAACGTGTTAAGTTGGGGTTTCTTCGCTGGAAGAAATTCCACATGTATATAACTACATTTTGTCCCTTAGTTTACACAGATAAACCAAGAAGCACACCCTGAATGACCATTGAAATCTGCCATATAAGATTAAGGCATCAAACATTAGCTGTTTCATCCCAATTTAAGATTTCAAAATCAAGAAGTTTATTGATGGAGATAAAGGGTAAAAGGTAAAGGACCCCTGGACAGTTAAGTCCATGCAAAGGCGACTATGGGATGTGGCACTGATCTTGCTTTTCAGGCCAAGGGAGTCTGTGTTTGTCCTCAGACAGCTTTCTGGGTCATGTGGCCAGCAGGACTAAACCACTTCTGTTGCAACGGAACACCGTGATGGAAGCCAGAGCGCACGGAAATGCCCTTTACCTTCCCGCCACAGCTGTACCTATTTATCTACTTGTACTGGTGTGCTTTCGAACTGCTAAGTTGGTAGGAGCTGGGACAAAGCGGGGGCTCACCCCGTCGCATGGATTCAAACTGCTGACCTTCTGATCAGCAAGCCCAAGAGACTCAGTGGTTTAGACCATCTTGAGACCAAAGCAAGCACACTTTCTAACATGACAACTTAATAAATAAGATACCAGGGCGGTGAACAGTATTTCAAAAAACGTTCATACAAAGACATCCTTTCAGTCATAATGCAGATTCACACATATGTGGTCTTTCCCCCCAGGTGTCATGTATTTGTGATACACGATCATATGAACAAATAAATGGCTGCTAATGTGTGTGTGAACTAGGTCCAGATTTACACAGCAAGGGTCAATACTGGGGATCTCTTAGTGGCAAAGGCTTCACTGATCTGTATTAAGAAGGGAACCAAAGAATGTATCTTATCATCATCCGAAGTGCCTTTCTATATCAGACTGAAGTCCATCTAGTTCTGTCTTCTCCACAAAAATCCCAGCAGTAAGCTAAGGAATTGTCCAATGGGATGCGGTCTATCCATGATCTATCCTTTCTTAGGGGGATGCTCTGTCCCCAAGGAATCCTGGATGAGTTTCATCTCTTTGTTAAGATACTGGAAATATGTCAAGGCTAGAAGGTGTCCTGACACCCACTCCCATCAGTGACATCACACCCTCGGTGTGTTTTTCTGTCCTGTTTAACAAGTAATATAATAATAATAATTTATTATTTATACCCCACCCATTTGGCTGGGTTTCACCAGCCACTCTGGGCGGCTTCCAACTGAATATTAAAAACAATACAGCACCAGACATTAAAAACGTCCCTAAACAGGGCCGCCTTCAGTTGTCTTTTAAAAGTAAAATAGTTGTTTATTGCCTTGACATCTGCTGGGAGGGCATTCCACAGGGCAGGCGCCACTACTGAGAAGGCCCTCTGCCCAGTTCCCTGTAACCTCACTTCTTGCAACGAGGGAACTACCAGAAGGCCCTTGGTGCTGGACCTCAATGTCCGGGTTGGATGGTGGGGGTGGAGACGCTCCTTCAGGTAGACTACCCTAAACAATAAACCTGCACATGAAGAGGTTACCCTGAACACCGTAGAGGAAATGGACTTCCGGGTTGGCGCCTCCAGGCAATGGCGGAGTTCCTCCGATCGGGATTTACTCCGTGGAAATTAGGGTCTGACCGCAACAGTGAAAGTGGAGATCCGTTGAAATCACAGGCGGGAGAAGCTTGTGAACTTGGGATTCGGCTGGTACCCTACTCGCGGGGAAACCCTGATTTGGGGATCCGGAGCGAAGTGGGCATTAATTTGGCATCGAAGCGGGAAGGTTTTAAACAGGAAGTCCGCCTTCCTCTTTTGTAAATAGATTGAAGGAAAGACATTGCAAGTTAAAGCCTTGGAAAGTATTTTGTAAAGGATTAAATCTCCATCGGTTAAAACTGTTAAAACCCCCCCCTTGGAAGCAGGAGAAGAGGGGGGGAAATTTTGGACTTAGTGAGCCTGCAGGAGAAAGTGAAAAATTAAATTACCACTGCTCTGAACCTGGAAAAGGGCTGCCAGCAGAATTAACATTTTGGGAGAGTTCATTGACTATGAACGGATAGCATGTTGACAGATGGCTAAATAAGAGAAATATATTGTTTCCATTGTCCTCTTCTGCGTTCAAAAAGGAGGGAAAGTAATTGAAAATTGAAACTAACTTTATATTTTAAAATGCGCATGAAAGGATCGATACAAGTGGAGACTGTTTCCCTCTAGAGGGAGCTTTTGAAACTGTTACAAGAGTGGGTTTTTTCCAGCTGCAAGATAAGAGCTGTGAGAATCAGAGATTGACCTTGGACTTTAAGAATGTTGACAGAAGGAGCTTTAGTGACTGTTTTATGTAAGATAAGCTACTCGCTGGAACAGCTTCACAAAAAGACGGATGTTATGAATTCCAAACTTGAGAACTTGGAACAAAAAGTGATAAATTTGGGACAAAAAGTGACCATTAATACAGAAATTGCTCAGGATTTGATACACGAAACTACTTTGACAGGACAAACTGGGGAGAAGAAGGAGAAAGTTGTGGTTGTTGAACCTAAAGTAATACAAGTGGAAGCCCCAGCCTTTCAGAGGCAAATCGAGGACTATAAGTGGAGGCCTCTTATGAATGAATATAGAAAAAGTTAGAATTTGAAGATTGGAGCCCTGCCTGCACTGGAGAAGGAAGGTTGGATAGTCTCTTTCATGCAGGGATTTATTGACTTTTGGGTTCTGAATCTGGGTCAGGAGGTGATTGGAGTTGTGGGGGTCTTTGGATCTGGAGGAGTCTTGAAACATGATTTGAGATATTGTATGGACCTTGGTTCTAGCTGTGGAGAGTTGGCTGGCCTGTCGAGAGGGAATGGGGGCATGGCTGGGTTGGGGCCTCCCCGAGACTTGCTCTTCAGCATTTTCAGCATCAAAGAATATGAAGAATTGCAGAAGGGACTTGGAAAAGATTTAAGAGCCTCGGACAGAGGATCTCCAGGTTGATGAACTATATGGAATGGACGGAAATGATTGGCAGAATCCGAGACCAGGGAGAAGAGATGGTGGTAGAAGATTGGGAAAGTCTAAAGTTTGTACATAGAAGTATTGTAAAATTAATGAGTGTTTGAAAATTGTTGGAATGAAACTTTATGGCTTTAGCAGAAATGCTATAAGGAGTTAAGTATAAATAAGTATTTTAGTATTAATGGAAAATAAGGTTAAAATATGTTAAGACATTCATAATGATAAAAATAGAGAAAGATGGAAAGGATTTGCTGAAACAAGTAACAGAAGTGGAATACAAAAAGGGAGGTGAGAGGAAGTCGATGAAATAAGGGAATGAAAGATAGACTAATGAAATGGTATGCTATATGTTTTTTAAATTGTTGTTGTTTTGTTTTGTTTAATTTAGTGTTAAGGTTGTGTTTTGTATTGTTTATTGTATTGTTTCTTCTTTTGTTCTTTTTTCTTGTCTGCCGTAAGTTTGAAAAGTAATAAAGATTATTAAAAAAAAAAAAAACCACCGTAGAGGAAATGTGATTGGCCCACGCATGAAGAATCCTCACGAGGGGGAAGGGGGACGGAACAGCCTGTGCTTCTTGGAACCCGTGTCAAGCCAAACTCCACAGCTAACAGGACGGGTCACTTGCCACGTAGCCACGGAGGTTACAATATGAGCATGCTAGCACATGCATGAAACCACATACACATATGTTCACAAAACACAGTAGGTACTGCGGCCCAGGTACATACGTGGAATGCAGCCTGCTTTCCTGCAGGTGATTTTTTGTTGAATTACCTGGGAAGGGATCTCGGGTAAGTCCCAGCTGGCTGATGATGTAGCGAGGGATATCGGTCTTCACCAGGTGTCCCTCTTTGGCATGGTCCTCAGCAGCTTCCAGTAAGTGGTAAAACTCCTCGGGATTAAACTCCTAGGGGACAGTAGAACAGCTCAGAGTTGGGCCCTGCTTTGGATTGGATCAGGCCTCTTCTAAGACTGCGGGAAGCTAGCAACAATGAGCTGCCTTTGCTTTTTCACAAAAGGGAGAGTTGGTGTGGTGTCATGGTCAGAGTGGTGGGAACGGGATCAGAGTATCCTGGGCAAGCCTCAACCAGCCACTCTTTCTTTCTCTTTGCCTAATCTACCTTGCAGGGCAATTGTTAGAGTAGAATGGCACAGTCCCCAAGCACACTGTCCTGAGCTTCTTGAAGGAAAAGTGGAATAATATGTTTGGGGGTTGGATCAAATGGGTTCTTTGGGGGTCCCCTTCAATCCTGTGACTTCATTCATAGGACCAAATTCTGTAGAAACAGGAAGACTGCTGAAATGGTCAAACTAGTTTCTTTACTGAGTATATAACCCTAGCTGCATCTGTTAAGTATCTACCTTGTCATATAAGCTAGGGCAATGAGTTGCCACCAAATCTGCCTGGCTGGAGGAATGTCACCAAGGGGAAAGAGAACAAAGAGACTGGAGTTCTTTGTGCAAAAATATGAAGTTATGGTTTTGGCTACTCTGCCACAGAAACTTAATGGGGGAGCAGGATCTGTTGGAAGTGTTAATGCTATGAGTTTTCTATCTTTTGCACAGACTATTTGTCTACGGAAGCAAGATCATACAGCACAGAAGCACTATCTGTCTCCATCAAGGGAACCAAACCTAAAGTATGTGCAAGTACCCTTGAAACTTCTCACCACTCAGGGACTTGGGTGTGCAAAACATTATTTTATCCACAAAAAGCATAGGATTTTACCATAGTAAGCAGGCTAAAGATTCTCTTTGGGTTACTTGTTTAGAAATGAAGGTCTGCAAAAATGGGGTGCTGTGGGCCATAGAAAAAGGCTGGTGCAACGTGGATTGGCCAGAGGTTACAAGATGGTTAAAGGTAAAGGTAAAGGGACCCCTGACCATTAGGTCCAGTCATGACCGACTCTGGGGTTGCGGCACTCATCTTGCTTTATTGGCTGAGGGAGCCGGCGTACAGCTTCCGGGTCATGTGGCCAGCATGACTAAGCCACTTCTGGCGAACCAGAGCAGCACACGGAAACGCCATTTACCTTCCCGCCGGAGTGATACCTATTTCTCTACTTGCACTTTGATGTGCTTTCGAACTGCTAGGTTGGCAGGAGCTGGGACCGAGCAATGGGAGCTCACCCCGTCGCAGGGATTCGAACTGCCGACCTTCTGATCAGCAAGTCCTAGGCTCTGTGGTTTAACCCACAGCGCCACCTGCTGTGGTTAGGCTTATGTTAAATGATGAATTGGGGTCCTCCCATTTCATTTATTTTATTCTATGATATCAAATATACCAACTGTGATGCAGACTGATTTATGTAGCTGAGCTAGGGATTTCTGTGTTTCTGCTGTGGGGATCCTACAGTGAGTGAGTGAAGAAATTATGTGACTGAGGTTTCGATCTGAACCATTATACTAATGTGTGGTAATTTTGCAGTTTGCTTAATATGACAAAGTAATTGTCATATAGGTCTGTCATAGAGGGTTGCAACCTCTTTGTGAATCAGAAATTCAACTAAATTTTACTCAGAGTAGCTCTACTGGCATTCATAGACCAAACTTGGCCGTGTTCATTAATTTCCATGGGGCTACCTAGTGGATCACACCACCCAGATTTAAAAAATAATGTAGGCTACAGACCTAGCTGCAGCAATTTAGGTTGCTTCTAAGGAATGAAACAAGCTGACCAGGCTATGAAAGAGTAATAAAAAGACTGATTCTGACTGCAGTGTGTTTGGTTTTGTGGATTTGGAAAGGATGGGGAGAGACAAAGCAGTAGACAGGGAATTAGAGAGATGAGACTGGGGAGTTATTATAGAAAAATAGGAATTTGAAGTGTTCCCACTTAACATTGGTGAAAGCTTTATGTGTGGGTGTTTTTGCTTCCCTTGAACTCCCAGGTCCAAAGGAAACCGTATCAGGGGAACCAGTCCCAGTTCCTGTGCTAGAATAAATAAAGGAGGAACAGAAGCATTTGCCCAACACTGTTTCCTTCCGATCTGGGATTCTTCATCAGTCAGGCACAAGCCAACAGCCGGTGGAGAAAAACACTTGAAAAAGGAATAAGGAAATCAAACAGCTTCCCATCAGCCAGCTTTTGGCAAAAACAAACTGACAACTAAGTATATACATATATGATAAAAAGAGGCGTAATCAGTTGCTTTCCTCTCTACTGCTACTCTCCTCCTCTTCAAACAAGGGATGCCCACATAAGCACAGCAACTGATACTGCATTGGCTTGGCACAGCCTCCTGCTCCTCAAACCACCTGGCAACTAGCAAGGCTGAGGAAGCACGTCCTGTGATTGGATAGTATGTTGCCAGGGAAACCGGCAGGTGGATGAAAGCTGATGCCCTGTGGATGGCAGAGAGCAGAGCCAGGATTAAGAGGCAGAAAGAGAAGCAAGTGGTGCCAAGGCTCAAGGGTGCCTGGCTCAGTGCTAATACTTGTCATGGTACGAAGGACTGAACACTTTTCCTGGACTATGGCTCCTCCCCACATACAGGGCTGATGAACAGGCACCAGGATGAACTCCTACCACGTGGGAACAAAGCTGACAAAAGTAACACAAGCCAGGATGTCCTTTGTAGGCAGAATTAAGGGCTGGGCCAAGATGTGCTGGGGCAACACCAAATCCAAATTGCTGCCTCACCTCTAATTAGAATGAAGAATGACTTGCTGAAGTCTTCGGCTAAAGCCCTGTTTAAACAAATGAGCACTGGGCCGTGCTCAGGAGAACTTCCTGGGAGACCGAGTACTTGTACAAGATCTGTCTCCCTCCCAGTTTGCCACCCTTAATTTATTGACCAATGGGACTGCCCTAAAGCTGCCTCTTTCACTATCTGCCTCATAGAAACAGATACAGAGCAAGGATAGTGAACATGTGGCTCTCCAGCAGTGTTTGGACTCCACCTCCCACAATAGTTCAATAGATTTTTTCCCCCCTTCCCAATGATTTTCACTACCCGTATGATCAAATCCTTCTTTGGCTGTGTGTGCCCCTTTCCTTAAACCAGTGGTTTTCAACCAGTGTGCCGTGGCACCCTGGGGTGCCTTGAATGATGGTCAAGGGTGCTGCAGGCAACACTGGCCTCTGTCCCCCTTTCCTTCCCTGCCTTCTCTGATTGCCTCCCAAAGGCTTGCACAGCTGTTTATTGCAGCAGCCCTGGCTATAAGCTTTGGGAGGCACCTCTCTTTGAGGCAGGGGGCACAGCTCAGAGACCAGGGATGGCGGCAGCAGCTAGAGGACTCACGAAGAGAGGGGAGAGGAGAGGAGGACGAGGGAACACTCAAGGGAGGGTGTTCAAAAAAGGGTGAGAGGCTGCCAGCTCTGCAGGCAAGGGGTGACAGAACTGGGCTCCTGAGCCCCACAGGGATGCCACAGAAAAAAATGTAGTTAGTTAAGGAAGCCGTGGACTCAAAAAGGTTGAACACCTCTGCCTTAACCTTTTGTGTGCAGTCTGATAGTTATTGAGTAATACCCTGTATTTACATCATGCTTTTTCATTTTGACTGCATGACTGGTGTTGAAAATACCAGTGGGCTGTGGCTCATTTTAAGCTCTGATAGTGCATGGTTAGGATGGAGACAAGAACCCCTGAATTCGCTTCCCAGAGGAAGAGGAGGTAGCCCTGGGAGAAGAGGTGGTATCCATTTGTGGTGTCCATCCCGTCCCGTCCCCCCACCCAGCTAGCTGGCAATGGCATATATTTAAAAACCGTTGTCCCATCTCCTATCCCTGTAAGGCCCTCTCAACCTAGGCTACAATGCAATTATTAAAAACTTGATATAGAGACATAACAGGATGTATGGCAGCACTCTTAAAATACATGTCCCCCTAAAATATCATGTTTTGGAGAGTGCACCCTCTAGAGACAAAGGGAACTGGAAACTTCTGGGGTCCATTGGTGGGAATAGCCAACGGGCCTTGAACAAAGAGAGAAGATTCCAGTGGAACTTGTGCTGAGTTAGAGCAGCTATGTTCATGCATTCCATTCATTTTAAGGAACTTTGTGCGCACACATGATTTTTATGTTCTTCCTAAAACATGTACATTGCTTTCTCATTTGCTGTGCACAGCCCACATGTTGTCCCTCAGGGATGTCATATGTTGTACTTGTAAGAGTTCCTTCAAATGGACCATTAATTGCTACTGTGTGCAAAATATGCCTCTGCAGAAGTGTTGTAGGCTGTAGCTCGGTACAGTACTTTGTGTGAGTGATGTTAGAACCCACAACATAGCTCCTATCTGCTGGCCACTTCACTGTAAATTTATGTTTTGAGTGTTCTGGTGGCTCCCTGCTACTCCTATCACACAACTTCTTTGCAGCAACATGCATTAGCAAATGAAAAAGGAGGATGGTGGGAGAACAGCAGAACGGCACTCTTCTCCCCATCCTCACAGCAATGCTACCTGTCACAATCCCACAGTCAATGACCAAGATACCAAAGAGGCAACAGGGCTAGTGGCTGAGGTGATGGACTAGGTTCCTGGCTTTGAGCATGATACTGAGCCCACTGAACCTGAGGCTGGCGGACAGAAAGCTCCAGGGTTGGATCCTACTGAACCAGAGCCCTTAAACCCACAGCCTTGACCCTCACAGGTGCCTTCCCCTTGACCTGAGAAACTGAGCCCCTCACCAGTCCAGAGAGTGCAACAGGCAGGAGATCATGGAGTGATCTTGATGTGAACATGTGGGAAGATATCAAGTGACAACAGAGACATATAGCTTTGAGTTCTGCCAATTCCTAGGGAAGCAGACAGACACGTATACCCCTCAGTGCCTCACCAGGCATTCCAGCAGCCGGGCTGGTCGGGAGATGATAATGAGCAGCTTCTTCACAAGCTGAGTGACAAAGGTCACCTCCTCACTCTCAGAGCGCTCATAGGCCTGTAAGCAATGGAAAAAGGGGCTTGTTAGAGAAGGGTTTTGGTTGCAGTCATCTCCATGGCATGCCACTGTGCCCACAAGGAACACCTCCTCATGTTCTTGCTATCACCCCACTCAGAGACCCTGCTCTCACATGGCTTGCTTCGTCCATCATGGTTGCTTCCATCGTAACTTGCTGCCACTCACACTTAAACCTAAATTTCTCCAGAAAATACTCCAAGCCAACCCAGCTCCCTCCCTTTGACCACTGCTGCCTCTCCTGACTGTATCTTTTTTGTGACTTCTTCTGCACATCTTGCCGTGCACTGCACATTCACTGAGAGGCCCCGTGCTCACATCTTTCAGAAGTTTCTCCATGTTTTCCTGCAGCTCATAGAAGTAGACAGTGGTGATGAGGCCTTCTTGGGACTTGGCCAAACAGTCTCGTGCCAGCTCAATGACTTGGTGGTGGATGAAACTGAGAGCCCCATCAGCCAAGGGCAACACACTGTCTGGCTCATAGCTCTTGATGAAGTCTTTCAGCTTCTCTTCCATCTGCGCCGTGGCCTGTGGGGGTAAGAAATTGGAGCTCTTGTGTCAGGAAAAAGAGGACTCTAGTAAATAACCCAGAAGAGGCATTGCTCCTTTCTCAAAGCTTGGAAAAGTATAAGGGAATCCTGATTCCCAGGCCCTCAACTACAACCCAGTTCACAGCACTCTCTGTGCTCTCCCTGTAAAAAACCAAAAATTCTGGGTCACGAGAGCCTTTCCTTTTTATCACCTTCCTCTAAAAGAATCACTGGCTATATCACAGCTGCACCACAGTAAGACATGATGTCTAACAAGGCACATCCAACCTCAGGGACTCTCTCTCTTTCTCAGTCTTATAAAGCATAAGGTATTTCTCTTCTCCATCATACCTATTTATATGAATAACAATTACACACCCTAGTCAGGTATCATTATACCTGTTTGCTTTCATTTCTGGGCCCAGTTCTTATTCTCTCTCTCTCCATTACCCTTTCTCAGTGTGTTTGTTTGGAATGTGGGCTATTGCAATAATCATGAGAGAATGAGACAAAGTAAAACAATGAGACACTACTCTGGGCAGGAGTATTCAAGTTTTAAAATGTAAATTAAGGGCTGATCCACACTTTTCCTAGACACGATCCACAGTGTAAAACTCCGTGTCAAAGTGCCCCCTTTTCTGCTGTGAAATCCCACTCTTTAAAGCTCAATCGGAGCAAAAGGCAATCCGCAGAAAACCCAAATGGACATTTGCTCCAATTGAGCACTAAAGAGTGGGTTTTTGCAAAGAAAGCTCCAGGACAAAACACACACATACACACACACTTGGACTCAGAGCTTTTAAGCATGGAGCTGTGTCTAGAAAGAGTGGGACAAAAAAAAAAAAAGCCCTAAATTTACGTGCTAAATGTCAATACAGGTAGATTGTCCGTCTTTTGTCAATGGAAAGTGGCTAAATGAAACAGATCCCTTTGCCTCTAGCAGCCATTTTCCAGGATTCCGGGCAAAATGGTCCCGGTAGGATGTTATTTGATGGAAATGAAATCTTTAGATTCTGCCTCCGACTATAACCCTTACCTTGGGGAATCGTTCCTTGTACACATGATTCATCATTACTATCTCATTGTCATAGGAGGATGGAGACCGGCCCGGGCTGCAAAGGAATAAGAATGCATCAGCTCCTGGTATCTTCTATTTTCCTGCATTCCCCATCGTCCTGAATTCTATTTGGGCATTTCCCACTTTTCTTTATTACTACTTAATCTTTATTCTTTCGTTGCTAATGGTGTGAAATATACTGTATGGAAGAAGTGGGGAGAAGGTAGATTGGGATCTATGGTATATCTCTGGGTACTTTGTAGGAGACTTGGAAAGGGTTTTTTACACACACAAAAGACTTCCCTCTCACTTTCTGAATAAGGCTGTTGAAATAAAGAAAACATGGTGGTATCAGAATGGATTTTTGTGTGAAAAGACTGTGAGGTCAGTTGCACTACTGAAAACAAACTCATGGGCTGAGTGTGTGCACCACACTCTCCATTTCTAACTGTCTTGTGCACTTGGCTTCCAGCAGTTCCAGTAAAATAGAAAACAGATTCCGAGACCCTCGCCCCTGCGTATAGGAAAGATCAGTGTGGTGTTCAGTATTACCCATATTGCTTCCTATACAGTCGAACCTTGGATCCCAAACACCTCCATTTTGGAATGTTTCGGCTCCCAAATGCCAAAAAAACGGAAGTAAATGCTCCAGTTTTCAAACATTTTTTGGAAGCTGAATGTTTGACACGGCTTCCACTTGAGTGCAGGAAGCTCCTGCAACCAATCGGAAGCTGTGCCTCGGTTGTCAAATGTTTCAGAAGATGAACGGGCTTCTGGAACGGATTACCGTATTTTTCGCCTTATAGGACGCACTTTTTCCCCTCCAAAAATGAAGGGGAAATGTGTGTGTGTCCTATGGGGCGAATGCAGGCTTTCGCTGAAGCTTGGAGAGCGAGAGGGGTTGGTGCGCACCGACCCCTCTCGCTCTCCAGGCTTCAGGAAGCTCTGCGCAACCCTCAGGAGACTTCGCGCCGGTCTCCCGAGGGTTGCGCAGAGCTGCCTGCAGTCCCGGGCTTCGCGCAGCTCTGCGCAGCCCTAGGGAGCCCGGTGCGACTTCCCGCCGGGCTCCCTAGGCTTGCGGATAGCAGGCTGTTCTTGGGGCTGGGGTCGGGGGAAGCTCGGGCTTCCCCCGCGCCTGGGGGGGGGAAAATATTTTTTTCCCCTTTATTTCCCCCCCCAAAAAAAAAACCTAGGTGCGTCCTATGGGGCGGTGCGCCCTATGGGGCGAAAAATACGGTACATTCTACAACTGAGGTTTGACTGTATTATCCTATTGCTTTCCTTAACCAAGGCAACACTTTCAGAATGGCACACAAACCTGCTTTGCGAGATGTACAGGGAACCATTAGCAGGAGCTATTTAATCACAGTTCTCTTCAATTAATTGCTTCCCAGCAGGCAGGACAGAAGAAGAGCCTTTTGTATTCAACCTGTTTAACCTTTCCTGCTGGCCTGGATCATACCAGTGTGAGAAAGTAAAAGCTCAATCCTCTAATGTCTACTCTTAGAAGTTCAACAGGGCTTACTCTTAGGTAAATATATATAGGATTGCAGCCTAATGACAGAATTCAAATAACTAATCCCATCAGTCTTTATCACATTTGAAATGCAACAAAAGTTATATTTGCTAAGTTGCTAAGCTGTTTTGTGCTTATTTTCTTAGATGTTTAATGGATCATTATACAATGGTACCTTGGTAGTCAAACGGCTTGGCTCCTGAACAAATCGGCTCCTGAATGCCACAAATCCGGAAGTAAGTGTTCCGGTTTGCAAGCATTTTTCGGAAGCCAAACGTCTGACACGGCTTCCGCAGCTTCTGATTGAGTGCAAGAAGCTCCTGCAGCCAATCAGAAGCTGCGCCTTGGTTTTCGAACCATTTCAGGAGTCAAATGGACTCCTGGAATGGATTAAATTTCGAGAACCAAGGTACGACTGTGTTTCTTTTTGTCTACGTAAAACTCATTCATTCTTTAAGATTACTGGAGGCCTTTCATTTGTTGCTGGACTATGACTCCCATCAGCTCTGATCACTTGGCATCCTGGCTAGGGCTGATGGAGCTGATGTCCAGCAGTATCAGGAGAACCAGAGATTCCCCACAGATCATTGCACTAAAATGCTTCTTAGCAAGTACACTCCATTGGTGATTTTTTTTTGGGGGGGGGGGAGCTTAGGATCTACCCATGCCAGCCAGGGTTGACCCTGAATCAAACTGGAACACTGGTCTTTTATCCCATTCTATAGACCTTCAATAATTGCAATGCAAGTCTCTCATTTGCTTATATTCCTACAAAAGTTTCTGAGTGAAGGATGAATGCGCAATGAACATACGAGGGACCCAAGGGAGTTGCTCTGTAGGGTGACGGCTGCTCCATCCTTACCTGAGGCTCCGGGACCGGGGCCGCACCGCAGGTGACCTCCGTCCCCCGTCATCATCAGTAATGCTCTCACTGCTGCCGAAATGCTTGGAAAGGAAATGCAGCTCATCCATAGTGGGCTGATAAGGCAGCTGGTGAAGGCGCTCTTGGGAGGAGCAGGACGACTGCAAGGAAAAAACAGAATTGGCCCTAAGTTGGTGCCAAGTGTCAGCTATTTGCAAATGTCTTCCCAAATCTGCCACGGAAATGTATCCAGGTCTGGGAAATGGCCCAGCTCCTATACATGGGCTGCATAGCCTTCTAAAACATGCAACAGTTTTATTGCAGGAACCAAAAAATAATCCAATTGCCAATGCAACATGAGAATTGTTAATGCAGAATGGTTTTTGTATGTCAGCTGGGCATTAACCCACAGAATGTGACTGAACGCAGGAAGCTGCTTAAACCATCTGGCCACTGGCCCATTTAGCTCGGCATAGACTACATCAGCCTTCTCTGCCCTGTTTGCCTCAGCCAGCACAGCAGAGGTGATATTGGGGTGTGGGTGTGCAGTTGTAGTCCAAAACTTAACAGAGGGCACCAAGTTGGCAGGAGGTTGCTCTATGGTTTCAGGCACGCATATTTTCCGAGTCCTACCTGGAAATGCCAGGAATGGGTTTTGTGACTTTTCATATGGAAAGAAAGCATTCTACCACTGACCTACAGCCCTTCAGGCTGACCTGAAGCTAAGAATTCCAGATGTTATTACAGTGAACCACAGATACACACACAAGGATGTTAAAGATTGCACTGAGTTATGTGACGACATTTGCAATGGGTATGCAGTCTGCTTCCTCAACCTGTGCTGAGTGCTCACATTATGTAGACTCCTCTACTCCTAAGGGTGCCCCAAGGCAACCCAGACTGACAACACTGACCCCCCTCCCCTGCCTCTGGCCTGTATGCTGGGGTTGCCATATCTTGAAGGGGGGGGAGACAGCCAGAGCTGCTGCCAGCCCGAGCCAGGGAAAGAGGCGCAAGCGTGCGCAGGGCCACTGCACCCATGTGCCGCTCTCCCTGGTTCATGCTGACAGCGGCCGCGGCGTGCAGAGCCACCCATGCCCACGCCAAACCCCACCCCAATTTCAAAAAACCCAAACCCCAGACATTTCCTTTAGAATGTAAAAATCCCCCCACCCCCAGGATGGGCCTGTTTACCCCACAAAAGAGGATGTGTCTGGGATTTCCTGGACATGGCAACCCTACAGTGGACATGTAGAGCTCTCTTGGGTGGGGGGGTCAATAGCTCCAAACTGGGAGTCAGTTGGCCTACACGTAGTTTTAGCAATTTCTACCACCGTATTTATGATTTAGACTTGCATGGCTGGCCTATCCTCAAATACCCCAGCAAAGTCTTTGGGCCACTATCCAATAAACAGCTCCCATAACCAGTCAAATCTTGCCTCCCTCCCAGATCTTCTTAACGGCAGGAAGGTCTTACCGATACGGTGGAGCTGGGAGTGTTGGTTCCATATCCAGATGATGGCAAGGAAGCCAAGGACCAACGCCGGCCATCTGCCCTGAAATGATCAAAATGAACAGGAACTTTAAGATAGTCCATAGTTTAAAGATTCAGGCAGAACCAGTTCTGATAAAAAAAAGGAAGAAAGCCATATTGTCACAAAGTCCATGTTTCAACCATTTGTGCTTTCTTTGCTGGTATCTCCAGTAAACCAGCTGGCTGAAAATAATTGCCTGTTCAGACTTTCAGGACACAAAGGTGTGTACAAAGCATATGAGTTTGAATGCTACACTAGGCCTCCTATCAAACTCTTATCTTGACATATATGTCACACCATTTAGGTACAGCCTAGAAGACCTCTCTCTATTACTGTAGACACAGATCCATTTCTGGGCTTTAATGAGGCTTCATAGAAATACCAGAAACTTTGCTAAGGGTAACTCATATTTGGACAATGCAGTGAATGGAGGATGGGGCTGGGAGCTCTATGGGCTTGAATACTATGATTCCCATCAACAGAATCCCTTATTCTTTGTCCCCTAGTATCTGGTGTCCAAAAACATGCTGCAGGGATTGGCAACGTGGTGCCCTTCGGATATTTTGGCTCCAACTCCTATCAGCCCCAGCCAGCATGGTCAAAAGTCAGGGAAGATGGGAGTTGTAGTCCAACAACATCTAGAGGGCAACACATTGTCTCCCCCTGCAGTATGTTGCTTCTGAATGCAGAGGTTCTATTTACCTCTCATGACTAATAGGTGCTGAAGGCAACAAGTCATTTGATGTTTTAAAGAGAAGCACTTCCGGTAAGGACTTCAATCAAAAGGCCCAGACTCAGTCCATCACTAGTAGCTGGATCATCTTAGGATCTAGATCAGGGGTCAGCAAACTTTTTCAGGAGGGGGCCGGTCCACTGTCCCTCAGTCCTTGTGGGGGGCCGGACCCACCCTCTCCAGAAAGCACCCCCTCCCCTGAAAGGCCCCCCCTCCCGCTGCTTCCTCCCGCGCGGCCTTTGGGCATCGCTTTGGTCCATCGCTTCGGATTGGCTGCAGGAGCTTCCTGCGGCCAATCCGAAGTCGCGCCAGCATCGCCGCCTGCCCAGAGGCGTCCGCAGCTTCGGATTGGCTGCAGGAGCTTCTTGCGGCCAATCCGAAGCCGCGCCAGCATCACGGATCTCAATCCCCGTGTGGTGAGGACCGAGCGGGCAGCAGGGTCCGAAAGGTTCACGGGCCGGATTAACGAGCCCAGTGGGCCACACCTGCCCCCCAGGCCTTAGTTTGCCAACCCCTGATCTAGATTCTAGAGGATCTTGGCCATTTCCACTGCCCCCACTGCCCCAAACACAGCCTCTTTCAGGGGTTTATGCTGGGGATACCACTGGCAGCAGCTCCCACCTGGCTGTATCGTTGACAGGTGCGGTGAGGACCTCCACAGCACTGAGGCCTCCTGCTAACAGAACCTGGCTGCATTTGAGTGGAGGGAAATCTCTGCCACTTCTTAACTCCCTCCAGCACAGCACAGCACAACAGCTTGCTCTGTTATTTTGCCCAGCCTGAGCCTAGTGCCAATCAATATCACTGGGGCACCCTCAAATTCTGTTATCCTCATGGAGAAAAATGTCTCTTTTTCCACATTGTTGATGATTTTAGACCCCTCTGCCATTGCTCCCTATCTTTTTACATTAAAAAGTTCCAAGTGATTTGGATTTTTCTCATGGGAAATGTGCTCTTGAAGCATTTTCACATGTTAAGACGTGTGCAGGGGCAAGCCCTCTGCCCCCTCCAAAACCTGCATAAGCTCAATTCAGGTGCAATGTGGGTTCAAAGATGTACAGTTTGAGCCTGGACCAGGAAAAAAGAGACTTGATTGTGTGAACTAGCTGCTTGCTCTATCAATGAAAGCTATAAACACACTGACAAGTGGTGTTTGGCTGTTGCAATTAATCTTCTGGATCCAATGACAATTGATTAGCCTGGCCTTGAATAATTAATCAAACTTTCATGTTTGAAGTGTTTGCTAAGTAATCTGGCCAGGCAGTAGTGTAATTTAGGGCTCATCCACAATTCTGCTCATTCCACACCTAGAAAGCATGGATCTGAGCAGTTTCCCCCTTGCCCCATACCAGGGAAAACCCGCCCTTTAGTGCTAAATCAGAGCAAACACTAATTCAGAGAAAACCTGAATTGCCATTTGCTCTGATGGAGCTATAAAGAATGGTTTCCCCCAGGGCAAAGCTGCAGGACAAGAGAAAGTTTGGATAACCATCACCAGTGGTTAGGGATGATGGGAGTTGTAGTACAACCACGCCTGGAGAGATACTGTCACACAGCTTAACCTGCCTGGCAAGGTTACTGAGAGGATAAAATGCAGTGATTATCTTCCCAGAGAAGTGCCCTTGGCGGATTCCCCTGCAATTCTCAGAAGACTCAACAGAACCTTGCTTTTGGAGAAGTTCAAGTCTCTTTGGATTCATGACTATTTTGGTGTTTACCTTTGTTTCTTTGCTAAACTATTTTGTAGAGTTCGTGTTTCCAGTTATTATTACCTTAGACCATCTCATTCAACTAAGCAGTTGCGCTAGTGGGAGCCAGTCTAACAAGTTCTGCTTTCTCTTCTTTCCTCCCCTCCCCTCCATGGCCCTATCAGTTTGGGGACAGGGAGTGAGAGAAATTTAAGTTTGATTTAAACATTCCCATCTTTGCTTCCGTATAATTAAAAATATTCATGCCCAACACAGCTCCCCTTTCAGCCTCTTTCTTTGGTGAGGTTTTTTAAAAATACCTCTCTTGTTAATAAAGCCAGTTCCACAGAATGCCTTATATCAAGTTGTACCTGATGAAGGCAGAAAAAGTGATTCAGTAGTTATATGTGATGGTGGCATAGCTTTCAGGGGTGTAAACCGGATTACTGAAAGTGGAGCACCTGGGTGAAATGGGGAATGCCACAAACCCTTTAAGGAATCGCAACCCCAAAACACAACGTTTGGCAGTTCTGGCGCAAGGGTTGATTCTAATTAGAGTCCTTGCATTAGAATTCTCCTCCCAGTTCTATTTTCCCTTCAGAGGTTCAGAAAGAAAGGAAAGCACAAGAGAAAATGTCCTTGTCAACATAGGGCAGATTCACACCATGCGTTTAAAGCACATTTAACACACCTTTAAAACGTATGGCTTTGCCCAAGGAATCCTGGGCAGTGGCGTAGCGTGGGTTGTCAGCACCCGGGGCAAGGCAAGTAATTTGCGCCCCCTAACCCGTGGATTTGCGCTCCCTAACCCTAACCCCCAGATGTTGCACCCGGTGCGGCCGGCCCCCCCTGCACCCCCACGCTACGCCACTGATCCTGGGGACTGTTGAGTGCAGGGAATTGTAGCTCTGTGAAGGCGAAACTACAGGTCCCATGCTTCTTTGGGAGAAGTCAGATACTCTAAATGTGTGTTGAATGTGCTTTATATGTGTGCTGTGGACCTATGCTGCATCTCAGACTTTTTATGCATGCTAGAGGGTCAACTTACTCCTCCCCCAGCCCCAGGAGTGCTCCAGATGTCCTGTTGGTTTGCCCTGACCCAAGCTAGCTATAAAACTTCAGTGTTGGGTCTGGGTCTTTGTCTGGGCATGACAACAGCTAGTCTTGACTTTGTTGACTCTCTGGTTGTTATCTGTTAGATTATGGCACCTTGTTCCCAGGCTGCTTGGAAAAGTACCTTACCTTCAATCCCAGCTACTGTGTGACTCTGTTTTGGACTGTCCCTTTCTGCATGCTGCCCTGATCCTTTGGCCAACAATTTCCAAAGCTTTCTGGCAAAGCTTCCCCCACCCCTCCATCTTGCATCTGGAACAGCTTTGACTATTTACTGTCCCATGCAAACACCCCGGCCCTTAACCCTGTGCTTTCTGCAAATTGCCAACATCCTCCTCCTTTTATACGATGTATTAGGGAGCCTCAGTGGGTTTGTTAGGGCTGCCATACGTCCGGATTTTCCCGGATATTACTGGGATTTCGAAGGTGGAATTGATGTTGGGGTGAATTTCCGAAAGGTGGCATTTTGTCCTGGATCTTGGGCAAGTCAATTAAAAAAAATAAATCACATTTTTTGGCATTTTTGTAAAGAAAAGCTCAACAGCTTTCGAATTTTCCTTAAACCCCCCCCCCCACAACTCAACAATTTCAGTGGTTTCCTTAAAAAAAGCTCTTTCGGGGTGTCCTGGTTTGTTCCAATCTATACACTTTGCTTGAGATCTCTCTCTCTCTCTCTCTGACATGAGTGACTTATCCATGGAATAAGGTATTTTCTAATCATACTCCTGTGATAAAACCATACGTGTGTTTTAGTCCAGTGTGAAAATTCACAGATCTGTAAACAACTCTGGGCGGATTTTACTCAGCACTTTGTTGATGGCAAGATGGAACTTCACAGTCTGTTCCCTTGCTTTTGAGGGTGGGGATGGGGGTGGGAGGCAGAAGCTGCATGGGCACGACTATAAAAAGAGCAGAGAGCAGATGGGGAGTGGGGAGCAGCAGCTGTAGAGTCTTCAACCGCCTCAAATGTTCCTGTATGCCACATTCTGGCAGCATGGCCTGGTAGATCAAACACGAGAATGATAGCCAGGAACCTGCAGTTCTCCTCCGAAGCCTTTGAGAGGGTTAGGGACTTCTTGGGATGGGCTGGTGGGGAACTGAGAGATTGAGCAGGGGCTGAAGCAAGAAAAAAGTATGAGGAATGGATATGGTTCTCCTTGTGGACAGAGGAACTGGTTTCTACCCCAAGTGGGCTTCCATTCATTCAGTAGTCTATGGGAACTTTGCCCAGGAGACTCTGTCTCTGCAACCAGATGTGGGACTTCATCAAATAAGGACTGCAAGTGGAGAGGCAGGTCTCCCATGAGGCAAATCTCTAAGGGGGCTTGCTGTACCATCAGTAGCTATTAGCAGCATGGCAAGACTTATTTTTGTATGTGTTTACTCCCCTACCCCCAAATTCACAACCCTTCATTTTGCCCATTGCAAAATATGCTGGTAAACCTTAGTTCTTGACTATTTTCTGCGGTTGTTTTTTTAAGGTGTGGTTATATGTGTAGGTAAAAAAGTAATGGTAAAGGACCCCTGGACAGTTAAGTCCAGTCAAAGGCGACTATGGGCCTGCAGTGCTCATCTCGCTTTCAGGCTGAGGGACCCGGCATTTGTCCACATACAGTTTTCAGGGTCATGTGGCCAGCGGGACTAAACTGTTTCTGGTACAACGGGACACCGTAACAGAAACCAAAGCGCATGGAAATACTGTTTATCTTCCCACTGCAGCGGTACCTATTTATCTACTTGCGCTGGTGTGCTTTCGAACTGCTAGGTTGGCAGGAGCTGGGACAGAGCAACAGGAGCTCACCCCGTCACAGGGATTCAAACCGCTGACCTTCTGATCAGCAAGCTCAAGAGGCTCAGTGGTTTACACCACAGTGCCACCTGCATCCCTGGTTATATCTATATCTATATCTATATCTATATCTATATCTATATCTATATCTATATCTATATCTATATCTATATCTATATCTATCTGTGCTCATGCCAACCTTAAGTAAATGTTAATGGAGGGTGTGTATGTAATAACTGAGGGGAGCGGGCACCACAAGGATACACGCAACTAGTGCAGATGCAAAACACTGGTTTAGGAATCAGAGGCAGAAAATTTAAACGACTCATCTGTGGACACTGTTGCACCCAGGTGCATACGTAAAAAATGGACTACTTATTGTGCAACACCCCTGTATGGACACAGCAGTGGTCAGTGAAGGAGTCTGGGTTTGCAGTGGAGACTCCCAAAAGCCATTGGACACCAGAGCCCCAAAGAATGAGGGACTGCTCTTACCTGCGGGAGGAAGCGAAGGAAAAGTGGGCTGGTGTATTGGGGGAAAAGTTCCGAGGGCTGTCCAGAGGGCTGCTACCTGTGGACAGGGCAGGAAAAGAAGACACAAAAGGGAAATCAACACATTGCCTGGTGAGACTGCCAGAGGATCAAATCGAATTCTTAACCCTGCCTCACTCAAGGAGCCAGCATATTCATATTCATATTCATATTCATATTCAGAGCCTGCCATAATGAGAAAGGTTGCCATAGTGACTCCAGCAACAAGCCATGGGAGGTGATGCAGAGGAATATGAAGACAGAAGACAGAAAGAGGCCAAGAAATAGAATGCTGGATGGGTGAATAAACAAATAAGACAGGTGACAGACAGACAATGGGGGGATTAATGATCAAGTGTCAAATGGCTGGGTAGATAGTCAGAGGAAAAGATTTGAAGTCAGACAGGTGGACAGACAATGGCAGGGATAGTTAGTAAGATGGACAGACGAGAAGGTGCTGCTATATATGTGGCCAGAATAATAGACAGATGGCCTGGGATGCATGGAAAGATGAGAAAAGAAACCAGTGGGAAAATTACAGTTCAGATGCAAAGGCTGACTAGAAAATGGATGAACCCACAAAGACAACATTGGTTCTAAATCAAACTAATATGATTGCTTTGGAGTCAACGCAATACTTATTGCTAAACGTATGGCAAGGCTGACAGGATGGAAACTGGGTGAGGTGGACATGGATTTTAGACGAAATTTCTCTCAATATTTCTGTAGGCATCCTGGCATGTTATGACAAACAGGTGTAACACAAGACTATGTCCATCTAATCCTATCCAGCTGTAGCAATGAGAAGGAACACCACATTTTAAAAAACAAACGAGGGTAGATTAAAAAATGAAGAACTTACATTACTGCGTCCTCAGAAGGAACGAAGGGCAACTTATTAGACCTGGGTATTAGCAATTATTACTCGACTCCAAGGTGTGCTTTGTCAAAGCCAGTCTAGCCGGCCTTGTTTGAAGGCCACTGCCTGAGCAAGGGCAGCAAGACAAGGGGCATCTTCTGTTTGTGACCCACCGTGTAGTGTTGGATAAGGCACACCCAGGGTGGAACTCTTTTAGAAGGATGGGGCAGGTCAAGGGCTTAACTCACCAATATGACCTGGGAGTGGAGAGTGAGGCCGCGGCAGCGTCGGCGATGTACTTGTCAGGATCAGGCTCTTTCTGTTACTGGTTCGGCAACTGTACAAAGGGGAGGAAAGAAGGAGAGGGAAAGAAGACAGGCCTAGATCAGGGTGTGTGTGGATGAAAAATGCCGGACCAGGCTGCAGCTCATGTCACTATGTGGTTTGCCTTGAAAGACTGCAGTTCTTGGCCAATCAATTCTCTTTTCAGCTTGGTTGGCTACTCCAAAATGGTAGCAGGTTACCTTCTGTAGTCCTTTCCCAAAGAAGAGCTCGCCAGTAGCCAGGAAGCCCCATTTCCCACTTAACCATTGGCCCACCTTGTGCCATGGAGCTCCCTTATTACTGGGTCAAACCGCTGGTCTTCCTGGTCCAGTACTGCCTGTTGAGACTGGCAGCATCTCTCCAAGATCTCAAGCAGACTGAGATCCATTTAGCTGAAGTCGCTCAGGCCAATGACAGAGGCATTCTGCATACAGCTGTTATCTCTAATAAACAACTGAGCTACAGATCCCTTATGAGAAGGTGGGAAAAGCAGGAGTATTGGTTCAGTGTGGGAAAAGTGTCTACCTAGAGGCAACAGAACTCCACTACAAATGTGGGTGGGCTTATCTAGAGTGTGATCCAAAAGCAGAACTACCAAACTGAGCTCTTTTGCTATAAGACCTGCCTCCCAATTGAGGCCTTACTGTGCCTGCGTTCTCTGTCTTTCTCACACACATATACAAGCTTTAACTCAATATTGAAATTCAGAAATGCTGGATCCACTCTTGCTTGCTATGATCACTTAATACTCAGCTCTTTTTTCCTCTGGAAGGTGACAAAGAGGGCATTGGTGGTGTTAATTAACTGCTATTTGCATGGAACTACGAATCATACTTAATAGAAGGGTGGAGCCAGATTTTTCCTAACCAACAATTAAGTAGCATTACTAGGTGTGATTTACAGCCTTCTTTCTCCCCCAAGCCTTAACATTGTCACAAAGGGTTCATTGGCAGGGTATCCACACCTTTCCATGTTTATTAAGCCATAACTAGTCCTCAGATAAGTGAGCTGAACTCAGTGATGAGCTGAGGTAAGGCAAGTCATTCCACAACCCAAGCAGTTCAAGAAAAGAAACTCTGCCATAACGTTTAGGCATTATAAAGTAAATTAGAGTAGCCCCAAGGACAACACTGTTCAGATGTGTGCCTTGACAAGGCTGTGTTGAATTGCCTCGCAGCTCCCAGATGCAGCTGGCTGGCTGTTAACCTTATTTTGCCAGCTAGTCTTCAGTGCTGTACAAACACTATGGTATAGGTTACTAACTGCACAGGGCTGGGTGTTTGCCCAGGTTTATATCGCTGTCAGTTTCTCAGGCTGCACAGTAGCTTATGGGCTGCCAACTATGACTTGCGTGTTGTGCAGTGCCCCTTCAGTCCATTGCATGCTAAGGCTCAGAGTTGCAACTGAACAAGTTTGAATTAGCGATCATCTGAGCCAGAAGAAATGCACCTCCAAAGCTCTTATCTTCTTGAAACATTCATACGGAAAGCCCAACATGCACAACTGAAAGAGAGCCAAGTGTCCCAAGCCTCCATCACAAAAGCTATAGAAAGTTCCCAAGGTGGGCTCTGGAGAGACGCAAAACTCACATATGCGACTAGGATAAACAGCACTTCTAAACAAGAGATAACTTTGATGGCATATCGTTCATTGTGTGCCAACAGGATACTAAAGTACATACCACCATATACACCCCAGAGTGATCCATCATCCTAACGCCTCTCTGACACTCAGTTCTCAAAGAGGATACACAAACAAAAGAGTTGTGTGGCCTTTAAAATAGTCAGCATGGATTTCTGAAAAATAAGTCATGTCAGACTAACCTGATCTCGTTTTTTGACAAAATTACAAGCCTGGTAGATGAAGAGAACGCAGTGGATGTAGCCTACCTTGATTTCAGCAAGGCATTTGACAAGGTGCCCCATGATATTCTTGTAAAGAAGCTGGTAAAATGTGGTCTTGACTATGCTACCACTCAGTGGATTTGTAACTGGCTGACTGACCGAACCCATCAATGGTTCCTCTTCATCCTGGAGAAGAGTGACTAGTGGGGTCCCACAGGGTTCTGTCTTGGGCCCGGTCTTATTCAACATCTTTATCAACGACTTGGATGATGGACTCAATGGCATCCCGATCAAATTTGCAGATGACACCAAACTGGGAGGGGTGGCTAACACCACAGAGGACAGGATCACACTTCAAAACGACCTTGACAGATTAGAGAACTGGGCCAAAACAAACAAGATGAATTTTAACAGGGAGAAATGTAAAGTACTGCACTTGGGCAAAAAAAATGAGAGGCACAAATACAAGATGGGTGACACCTGGCTTGAGAGCAGTACATGTGAAAAGGATCTAGGAGTCTTGGTTGACCACAAACTTGACATGAGCGAACAGTGTGACGCGGCAGCTAAAAAAGCCAATGCAATTCTGGGCTGCATCAATAGGAGTATAGCATCTAGATCAAGGGAAGTAATAGTGCCACTGTATTCTGCTCTGGTCAGACCTCACCTGGAGTACTGTGTCCACTTCTGGGCACCACAGTTCAAGAAGGACACTGACAAACTGGAACGTGTCCAGAGGAGGGCAACCAAAATGGTCAAAGGCCTGGAAACGATGCCTTATGAGGAACGGCTAAGGGAGCTGGGCATGTTTAGCCTGGAGAAGAGGAGGTTAAGGGGTGATATGATAGCCATGTTCAAATATATAAAAGGATGTCACATAGAGGAGGGAGAAAGGTTGTTTTCTGCTGCTCCAGAGAAGCAGACACGGAGCAATGGTTCCAAACTACAAGAAAGAAGATTCCACCTAAACATTAGGAAGAACTTCCTGACAGTAAGAGCTGTTCGACAGTGGAATTTGCTGCCAAGGAGTGTGGTGGAGTCTCCTTCTTTGGAGGTCTTTAAGCAGAGGCTTGACAACCATATGTCAGGAGTGCTCTGATGGTGTTTCCTGCTTGGCAGGGGGTTGGACTCGATGGCCCTTGTGGTCTCTTCCAACTCTATGATTCTATGATTCTATAAAAAACTAACACACTTATGTGGCACAAACATGTCAATTGAAGAAGGGATGAGCCTGTTCAGAGTATTCTGGAGGAGGAGAGCAAGGTCAGGGGAATTCACACCATGACATTATACAGTGGCATCGCAAGGGGGGGCGGTGCGCCCCGGGTGCCATGTCTGGGGTGTGTGACAAGAAGGCACCCCGCCGCCCCCAGGCGCAGCAGTGCGAGCAGCCATTGTGCCGCCACAGCCGCATGTGGAGGATCCTCTATTCGCAGCTCAGCCGCGAGCAGAGGATCCTGCCAGTGTTCGTACGGTGCTCAGGCGCCGGCGGCAAACCACTATGTACAACGCATGCACGGTGTTGCACGCATGCGCCGTATGTAGTAACGCCGCACATGTGCCGTACATAGCGACACCACACACATGCCCTACGTAGCGACACCATGCATGCATCGTACGTAGTGGCGCAACACATGTGCAGCCAGCGGTTTGCCCCTCTGCAGGTGTCGGTTAGCCTTCAGTCACCCCTGATATTATATACCCCCATTCAGTGCTTTTTTTCTAGAAAAATAGGTGCTCGTACTCACCATGATGTTGTTACAGTAAGTGCCACACTTTTTAGTAACAACAAAAAGAGGTGTGGATACTGCATACCTTTGAGTGCCCCTGAAAAACACACTAAAAAGTATAAAAACTCTGTTCTGCTGTCATTCTGGAGGCAGCTGGCCTATCTATCTCTCATTTACTGTCAAGCTTTCTGCTACTAGGGGAATAAGAATAATTAAAGGATGGCAAGCAAGGGCTTAGACCACCTGAAATAGCAAGTGAGATGCAAATTTCTTAGGCCAGAATAGTTACCCTGGTTGTACCCCACCCCATGAGTCCGGTAAGTCTGAGCAAGCAGGGACATTATCAGTGGGGGCAGTCAAACTGCACAATCCATCCCAATCACCCCAGTTTTGATATAAAAATAAGAACTAAAGCCAGAACGTTGCAAACCAATGTTTATGAAAGGATCCTGACACGTTTTGAGACTCAGGTTTTCCACTGGGGAATAAATTTCATTTAAAAAGACCAATCTTTCATCTGAGCAAGCAAATGTAGCAGGACCCTTTCATAAATATTGGACCACATCTTTGTAGATCCCCTCTACAAATCCCCCCCCAAAAAAAAAACTATTTGCAAAAATACAACACTTTTGCCAGTTGATGATGGTAAAAAGAAGCTAGAAGGAATGCATACAGTGGAGGATGGAATTGGTGTGCAAAAGAAAAAGGGAATTCAGCTAAATGATGGCAAGGGAATGGGTACAGTGCATAACCCTCTTCTCTTTCAAGACCTATGGGAAAGAGGTCCACAGAAATATCTTCTGACACTTAATTCATATTTCTCTTACAACCATGAAACCTAGAGACATCCCTTTTATTTACGAAGTGAGATTTTTACAATCTGATTTCAAAACCAAACCAAACCCATGCACTTTTTAAAAAGTTTCTAGCCCTCATGACTGCGAAGTTACATGTGAAATAGTGCAAGCCTCACCTGATGAATAATAAAAATCAGAGGGCTAACCTAATAATATTTCAGTTGATCAGCGAATGGGGCTTTTAATGTCTTGTCTTAACAGGTGCAGAGTTATGCAAATTAATCAAACATAAGCAATGTTGCTTAATTTTCATATTCTTATTACAATTACAATTTTTATTACACTGTTACCTTTCTGGGAGCAGAATTTGCATAACCCTGGCACAGAATTGCGTGTGTGTGCTTTGAAAAGGCATAGGGTGTTCACAACCCTGACCAGTTCATGTGTGGCAGCTATAAACTCACTTTGCACAGTTCTGTGGCCAAGCAACATTTCCACATCTTGAATTTTTACATCTTGAATTACATACAGTTCTATCTGATTCCCTCATTTGAGGCCCACCTACAATCCAAGCCTGGCCTGTCTCATTCATACACATCCTAGCATATGCTCCTCCATACCAGACCCAATCTGGTACAGTCACTGTCTTTAGGGCTGTGGCATTTTCCAGGTGCCCCCTGACTGGGTGGAGAAGAAGAGCCTTGTCACTTCTGATTATTATTGAAAGGACTGAGTCACCATCAGGGCTCTATAGATTTTGTCTTGACTTTCTAGCCAGCCATGATTTCCACCAATCTCTCCGGCATGCACAGAGGGCGTGGGGAAGAGGCAGAGATTCTCTTTGCTACTGTTGATTTTTAACCTTTTCCTTTAAATTTTGGAATGTGTTTGTAACACCTACTAACGTCCTTAGGGCCCTCATTTTTACGGCACTGGCTCTCCTGGTATGTCCCGCAGAGGACCTTAAGGTCCACGAATAAACATAGGGCCCTAAGGAAGTCAGACTACCTTCCACCAGGGCCAGGGCCTTTTCAGTGATGGCTCCGACCTGGTGGAATGCTCTGTCCCATGAGAACAGGGCCCCGAAGGAGTTAACCTCCTTCCATCGGTCCTGTAAGACAGAGCTATTCCGCCTGGCCTTTAATTTGAATTCAGCCTGATCTTTTATTTCCCTTCTCTTCCCTCCCACTCTCCTTTTATGAAGATTACCCGCTCTGAGACCCCACAGCTAATTCTCCCCTGGCCTCCTCACCGGCCCAAGTAGGACTAATTCAGCCGGCTAGCCCTGGTGACTATCTAATACTTATTAGATGGATTTTCCCCAAATTGATTCTTGAACTTTGAATTTTATTGTTATTCATGTTTTTATACTGTATTTTATGCTGCTTCTACAATTAAGTGTTTTGAATTTGTTGTTAGCTGCCCTGAGCCCGGTTTTCTGAACCGGGAATGGCGGGGTATAAATAAAATTTTATTATAATTTATAATTTATTGTTATATATTTTTGTAAAGCACTCAGAGGTGTTTGGGTCTTTTGCTTTTCTTTTTCTTCACAATCAAGAGGTATATAAATTTTGTTTAAGTAGATCCAATCTGATCCATAAAAAGTGTTTTTAAAAGATGCATTTCCCCCCAACTTCTCTCCAGAAAGGCTCCTCATAGGCAATTTCCTTTCCTGCCTGCCTTATGAAACCCTCCTTTGGCCCCTACCACACACCTCACTTTATTGAGCTGTTTTTGGGTTTTTCAAAAAAATAAAATAATAATAATACCTGACCACCTTTCTCCTCCTCCTCCTTCCCGCCTCCCACCCCTTTTAATATCTTGTTTTTTAAATCTCTCTGGCATGGTTGATGGCTTTTAGCTCCTGCATTTGATTGTGATTTCAGCTTTTCTGCTCCAGTATTGCACTTGTGTGTATCTGTGTGTCGGCCTTATGTTTGTTCCTTGTATGCTTTTACGCTGGTTGGATTTTTAAGCTTGTTGTGCATTTTGAATGTACCATTATATAATTGCTGTGTTTTATTTTTCTGTATCAGACCTAGATAGTTTATTTTAGGGGGTACCATATAAATGGCAAACGATAAATAATTAAATATATAATATACACATAGCCCCTTCTCCCCGGGCAGAAAAGAGAGTAGGTCGCGCAGACATGACTCCTAACTGTGAGGCTCTATTTACGGCTGGGACACACATACATGAATCATTGTTTGAGTTCTGTCACTCCATGACTCACAACTGTTTCCATTGAAACAAGGAGCATTGTGTGTGAGGCGATATGAAAGGCTCACCTTAGGTGTCTGGTGCATGATGGCTTGTTCACAAAACGCACGTCACAATCAGGTAACAAGCCTAAACCGAGAAGCCCTAAGTGAGGCTGTGCAAAAGGGAAACAGGTCTCTAGGCTGGGCCCTCAAGACTCGGCTGGGACTCCTGATGCAGCAAAGAGCTCTCTGAACACAGCCCTGAGGACAACCTAGTACAACCAGGGCACAGGACTAAACTGGAGATGGTTCCCTGTCCAGCTCACACTTGGGCGGTGACTCCTGAGCAGGGCACCTGTCTGCCTCGAGAGACAATGGAGTGCACCATCAGGGGTGAAGTCAAACCACTAGAGCAGGCTTCCTCAACCTCGGCCCTCCAGATGTTTTGAGACTACAGTTCCCATCATCCCTGACCACTGGTCCTGCTAGCTAGGGATCATGGGAGTTGTAGGCCAAAACATCTGGAGGGCCGAGTTTGAGGGGGCCTGCACTAGAAAATCACAGCACCTGCTGTGGCTGCAGAGAGTGGTAACTTGTAACTGCTTCCTCCTGTGTTGCTTTTGCTGTGTTAACAGCACTGAAGTAACCTCTCCGGGGCGCAAGCATAGGCAGTGTGTAGAGAGGTCCTGGGCTGTCCAGATGACAAGAATCCCCTTTCAGCATCACTGATGTGATCCAAAGGAAAGGAAAGCAATAAGTTTGGCACCAGCTTTGCTGCAGGAGCTGCTTGAAGGAGGCATACAGGGAGCCATCCAACCACCTTAGGGACTCCACTCTGGATTTCTGTAGGGTTTACTCCGAAGCCTTTCTTCTTCCGAAGATATCCCACAAGGCAGCAGAGGTACAGGCTCAGAGTTTTCCTTCTCCTAGATGAGCTAGCTCTTGTGGCTCACTTGAAAGCCTTAATAGAGGGAAGCAGTTGGGCATCACTAGAAAAGGGATTTACCAACCAGGGGGCCATGACCAAGAGGGCCCTGTGCTGCCTTCCAGCTCACCAAACCTCAGAAGGCCATGGAAATATTCACAACAAGACCCATTGGCACCTGGTTTAGCTGGCCAGTCGAAGATGTTCCTGGGATGTGGCCACTGTCACATGCTGACAGGTAGAAGCCACAGGTGAGAGCTGAGTGTAGGGTGGGGACCAAAGATGGACAAAAAACCCCAAAGGAGGGCAATGTGTCCCCACCAGAGGTACTACCCCTCCCATAACACTCCATACACCCTAGCTCAATAGCAACAGAAATCACATTACTACCTTTTGCATTAATCCATCCAGAATAAGTATGAAAGCTCAGCTGAAAGCTCACAATTGCCAACACAAATGAAAATCTCTATTACACTTCAAGCATACTGTTATGAGGTTTTTTTTGGGGGGGGGGGAGGAAGTAGGCTGTATGCGATATCCTTCTGATCCCTGGATTGAACAAATATTAAGATAGGCTAGCTTCCTGTGTCAGGTGATAGCCTGGGTAATGGGTCATTAAAGGAAACAAATGAAAGAGGCTCTGTGTGAGACTGCAAATGTGTAGGGCCGTTCCCCCCGTTTGCGGTTAGTTAAAAGGACAAAGCCAGTGTTCAGAGCTGAGCTGCAGGGATGTGGACCAGAGGCAACGCAGCAAGCAGAGAGAGACAGCTGTGCCGGATGTTGATGCTGCGAACCCCTCCATTGTAGGCTCAGGTAGTAAAGGTAAAGGTACCCCTGACCGTTAGGTCCAGTCGCGGATGACTCTGGGGTTGCGCGCTCATCTCAGTCTATAGGCTGAGGAGGCCAGCATACAGCTTCCAGGTCATGTGGCCAGCATGCGAACCAGGGCAGTGCACAGAAATGCCATTTACCTTCCCGCCAGAGTGGTACCTATTTATCTACTTGCACTTTGATGTGCTTTTGAACTGCTAGGTGGGCAGGAGCTGGGACAGAACAATGGGAACTCACCCCGTCGCAGGGATTCGAACCGCCGACCTCCTGATCGGCAAGCCCTAGGCTCTGTGGTTTAGACCACAGCGCCACCCGCATCAATATAGGCTCAGGTAGTACATGTGTAAATAAACCATTTACCATAAAGACACCATAGTCACTGCTGTGCCTCTTTCCAAAAGGAAACATGAACGCTGGGTAAACACCTGGAACATCTGGAATCTCACACCACTTGGGGTTCCATGCAGCAATACATTGAAAAGCGTAAATAAATGCACCCCTTATTCTCCCTCATTGTGAATGCAACAGGGTGGTTAATACCATTACAATATTATTAATATTTAAAAATAAATAGCATTCCCCTCCCTTTGAATTTTTCTGTTTTTCCTCTCCTCACATCTCTGAAGCTGAAAGTAATGCCTGAATGAATGAATGAATGAACAATCCTCATTTTTTGGCGGCATAACCCAGGGGGAAAGTGGGTTCTCAATTCCTGGGCATTCTAATAATAACAACAATAATTTTAGTATTTATACCCGCCCACCTGGCTGGGTTTCCCCAGCCACTCTGGGCAGCTTCTCATCCCTGAAGCAGCCAACCTGGGGCTACTTTTACAAGCCTTACCCGTATTTAAAGGATCATGAGCCTATGCAGGTTTTGAGCTTTTCATACCACACCCTGCTCTCTGGTCTCCTGTGGACCCGAACTAGTTTGGCAGGGACTTTTCTGCACCAATGCAATGGAACACAGCCAAACCTCGCACCCAGGCCTCTCTAAGCATGCTTTGATAACATTTGCATTTAAGAAGGCCTTTATGATTAGCTTTAATCTGGATGTGCTGGCATTCAATTAAGTTTTACTTAGAGCAGGCCTATTGAAATTAATGGATCTAACTTAGTCATGTTCATTAATCTCAGTGCACCTACTCTGAGTAATATTTTGAGCATGAATTTTAAGAAGGCCTTTCAGCTGTGCTTTTAAATGTGATTACCTGTGATACTTTATTGGTTTTACTGATTTATGTGAGGTTTTTCTTGCGTTTGAATTTTGTAAGCTGGTCTCGTAAGATGTTACTCCAGAAAGCAGGGCATATGTAAACAAATAAACAGCAGAACACCTAAGACAGAAGTGCAACAGAGCTGACAACTCCTCCTTTGGGGAAATCTTTCTCTTGCACATCTGGAACGAAAATTGTGAGATTGGGTAATGCTCTGGGTTTGCGACTCAGTTGCCAAAGACCAAACTACAACAGAGGTGGTACTTGACGTCAGGTCTCCACGATCCCAGTCCAACGCCATCTCATGAACTGCACAAGAACGTTTCAAATGTGAAGGTTCATTTGCATGACAAGAGTTGCATAACAAGAGTTATCACACAGAAAGGAGCAAAGCTCTCCAATATTAACAATGATATATAAGACAGTGATGGAGGACCTGTGGACATCCAGGTGTCACTGACCTCCAACCCCATCAGCCTCAGCCTGCCTGGATCTGGGGCAGAAAGTTAAGAGTCCAGCAACTATCTGGAGGACCACAGGTCCCCACCCCTGAAATAAAATTTTTAGCAAGGACTGGTGCGATGTTTGGGGTGAAAGATTTGACCTACCTCCCAGAGGACTGTGCCAAGGAAGTGGAAAGAGCATAAAAGTCTATTCCTAATCCTAAAAGTCTTGAAAGCCATGTTAGATACAACAGGGGCAGCCATGTTTTTTCCTTCTTGTGTCTCCCCATGCAGGTACAAAGCGACTGCTGGTGGCTGGATCAGCTTCTGACATTAGAAGAGACAGACAAGGAAGGAGAGCAAAGCCCAGCCATTCCCTTCCTAGCCTCCCTGCAAGCTGTGTTCGAAACTCCCATTGTTCTAGGCGCATTTCACGACAGGGAATTTCATTAGCGCTAGCAGTTTCTGAGCCCTGGGTGCAGTCCTGCGCCCAAGATTTCGGATTAAAACTGCAGAGTGGAAGGAAAGGAGGACCCTTTTCTGCCTCCCCACTTCCAGCTACACTCTGAAGACCAGAGAAGAGACCCTCTTAAGAATATTAGTGGGGGTGGGCAGGGGAAGGATTAGACCATGTGAAAAATGAACATAATATTTTAGCTGCAGCCAATTCATTTTCAGCTTTGTATTCTTGTTATGCAAAAAACGTGCCTAGACATTCCGTTGTTGCGCCCATTACCTAGGTTTAAGGTGCCATTTAGCTCCTAGCTTTCACAGCTCAGTTTCTAACACTGCCTGCAAGCCATTGCTCCATAGTCTGGGCTGAGGGGAAAGGGCCTGGGGCAATGAAGCACATGGAAGTTGAGGCTCAAAGGGCTCTTCTCTTCTCACCGAAGCATCCCTTTCCATGTTAGAAGAGAAAACGCGTTTCAATTCCACAGCGTACAGGAACGAGGCAGACATATGAACAACAAACATGGCTACCCCTGGTCATGTCTAGGCTGTTCCTTAGTATGCACTCTCAGCTGCTCCCCTTTTCTCTACCAAAGGCAGCAGTCGATCTTTTCCAAAACCACATCTAGTATTTGGAAAGCAGTGGGGTCCATTTTCTGGAAATGCTTTGCAAAGACGAATCCTTAAAAAACAATAATTCATCCTGGGTGACCTTGAACCAGTCTCTATCTATCTATCTATCTATCTATCTATCTATCTATCTATCTATCTCTCAGCCTAACCCACATTTGCAGGGCTTTTTAAAGATAAAATGGGATTCTCCTTGTATATGCTGCCCAGAGCTCCCAAGACAAAGGGCAGGATAAAATGTGAGAAAGAAATATCTGTTTTAGCTAATCCACAAGTATGGGATATAAGCTTATTCCTGATAGTTTGAAAATACATCTTTCCTATAGGTGGAGCAATAGGGCAGAGGACCTGTCACCATCTGCCTACTGTGAAGCTCAACAGACTCCCTTCTTTCATAGGGAATATTGTCCGAGTCTCCCGGGGATTCTGAGTTCTGGCAGAGAGCCCACTGCAAACTTGCAACACATCAAGGCATCTTCTAGCACTGCAATTTGGCGCAAGGAATTATAGTAAGCCACCTGGCTTCTGGTCTGAAGTTCCTACACCATTGTTCAACCACACAGAATGACAGAGTGACAGCACACACTCTGCTCTCTACGTCCTATGTAAACAAGTAAACACACACACACACAAACGTCTGTGATTTCCCTGTATTTCTCTCCCCCCAACTCAGCTCTTTCACTGAAAACTCACACTGCCAATTACTGATGTTCAAATGAACAGATGTAGACTGCACACATGCAGACTTAAACAACACAAACTGAGCTAGTCTTGTAGAAGAACCCACATCTGATAAGCTGAGACAGCAGGGAGGACTTAGCTTAACTGCCACAACCCCACCTGACTGACACTGGACACGTCTTTAAGTCTCTCTGTTATATGCAGTTATAAAAGCATTGCCCTGCAGCTGAGCAGATCGCAAAGATAAATACCAGAGAAAGCAGTGGTGTATATTGAGGCATTATGGGAATGGAGGGCAATGGCAGGGAGAATTTAAGCAAAGGATGGGGGTGTTACTGCTATACATTCCGTACTCAACTGCTATGATGGATGGGTAAAGGGGGTGGGGAATTAATGTAATCTAGATCACTTTTCACACAATCGCTCCTAGGGCTAGAATGCATTTAAAATTCCTAGCTGCCAGAAGTGGCAGCTAGGCATGCAGGCACTTGAAAAATTCACAGGCGTGAGCATCTTCGGGAAGAAGAACAGAATGCCAGAGCCCAGCCATAGATCCTTCCATTTATTCCCACTCATCCCCTTCCCACCTAACTTTCCTGCGGCAAATATATATAGACACCCACAACACCATCCTTCTGGAGTGCACTCAGACGCGCAGATCTCTCACCCTCTGCATCTTCCTTCCATCCACTAAGGCTCAGCCCCCTCCTATCCATCTCCATTTGCTCGCTGCATCCGACAGTCCCCAGCCCCATCCAGCCACCCCCACCCCCAGCCCCTCCATCTGCCCCCCCAGCAGCCACAAGCTTGTCCAGGCTGAGTGACCCAGAAGAACCGAGGGGGGGCATCCATGGAGCCAGAGGGAGATGGACAGCTAGAAAGACAGGCAGACCAACCATTTGTCATAGGCAGTGTTGCCAGTTCATATACAGCTCATGTCCTTGGCAGTTGCCATGGCATCCTAGTCTTTGTGAATCTTTCTTTCCCCTCCCCCAACTGCGCCACAACCCTGCCAGCCACTGCAACCCCCTCCCTCCCTCCCCAGGAGACACCTCCTTGGAGAGTCCTGGCTGCCTGGCCACAATGCGGGGGGGGGGGTGTTAGAGGGAAAGGAAGATGATAACACACAAGCTCTTTTTCCCCCTTCTCCCTTGCAAACCAGCGAAGTGGGGGGGGGGTGGAGCAAGAGATACAGGAGACAGAAGAGAGAGGAAGAATGATAGGGGATGAAGGGATGAAGGAAGGAAGGATGGAGGAATGGGAGCAGAGGGGGACAGAATGCTGATGGGGAGGGGCTACGGAGAAGGGGGAGAAAAGATGGAGGGATGCAGACTAAATTAAGCTTCCTTTCTCTGTACCTTTTTGTACGGCGAAACATGCTGCTCTCAAGGAAATCGGGCATAGAGAAATTGGAGAGCGCTGTCCACAGGGACTCAGACATCATCCCCCAGGGGGGTCATGGTGGCGAGGCTGGGGGTTGTATATGCTGCAGAAGCACCTTCTGAGCCCCCACTGGAGCCAAGAGTGGAGGGGGGGAGGTCTGTGGTGAGCCTTCCCTTTTGAAGAAGAAAGGAGGACTGGAATGGAGGGGAAGACAGAGGGAGGGAGAGAATGCGGGGAAGGGCAGGGAGAGGAGGGGGAGGTGTGAGGGGGCGGCGCTGTATTAAGTGGCAGTGTGTGCATGAGCGCATGCTGCAAGTGCTGCTGATCTGCATATGGGTGTGGGTTGTGTGCACACATATTTGGCTGTGTGCAAATACCTGCCCATCGTAGGTGCTCTCACCATACGGGTGAACGATGTCTTGCACTGATGGACATATTTGTACACTTTGATGGTGTAAAAAGTATTTCTTCTTCTTCTTCGGCGATCACTCGTAGCCGAGTAAGATTGTCTTCCATAAAGTATATCCACTTACTTACTCTTCTGCAAATGGTCCCACTGTCCCTGGCTGCGTAAATGCCTAAGAGCATCCATGGGTACGCAGGCCTAGGATGAAGCTGATTTCACTAGCCATAAACAGCAGACTACATTAATGCCAAAATCTGGAAAAACGGTGAATGTGGCGTTCTTGCTCAAAACAAGCTCCTTTGCTCTGAAGAGTAGTAAGCATTCCCAGTACAACTTAGGAAAATATCTGGAAACATACATTAAGTCCATGCTCAGAAGCAGGACACCAGGTGGCCATGTTCATGCTGCATTATAGTGGCTAAAAAAAGAGCGCTATGAATAATGACCCTGCAATCATCACCTGAAGCCCTTCTTTGTGTGCCTCCTACACAAGAACGGGCCTTTTCTGTGGTGGCTCCCCATCTGTGGAATGCTCTTCTCAGGGAAGCTCACCTGGTGCCTTCGCTCCATATCCTAAGGCACCAGGCAAATATATTTCTCTCGAACCAGGCCTTTGGGTGATTTTATATTCTACAACCTAATAAATGTCTTTGTGGGAAGGGGGTTATTAGTTTGGTTTTGTTTTTATTATGTATTTTGTGTTCTCCCTTTTTAATTTTTATGTTGTGAACCACCCTATGATCTTTGAATGAAGGGTGGTATACAAATTTAACAAAGAATAAAAGCATAATAAGGAAGACCCTGCCTCTGCCATGAGCTCATTATGAGCAAATCTCTCTCAGCTTCAGCAGCTTCTACTCTGCAATAAGGGTCTTAATGATACTGACCCTAACCTTACAGGGTTATTGTATTTCTGAAGTGCTTTGAACCATCTAAAGCACTATGGAAATGTCAATTATAATAAGGGGAAATAGTCATATGGCTCACCTAAAGCAGAACTGCACTTCTCCCTGCCACTGCAACCTTCTAAATGCAGAATGAGCACTGACTGGCATGCAAAAACTGCAAAAATTAACCGTGGAAAGTAAGTCACCTGATTTGTTTGCCTGAGCAAGGAACACAATGAAGGGCATCAGCTTCCAGCCATAATGGTTGCTGCATAATGATGGCCAAGCTAGTTCATCTTTGTATCTGACTACACTGTCTGCTTCCACGCCAATTGGAGCAAAAGCTGATCAGGCAAGCTCCTTTTCAACCTGTTGGCTGGGTTTTGTTTTGGGATTATTGTGAGACTTGCTTTATGCCAGTGGTTCCCAGGGGATCTGTGGCACATGTCAGTCAACTGTCTGGGACATCTTGTTTTTGGCGACCTTACTCTCACAGGAGATCACGGTGTCCCAAAATGCACAAGATAATGGTGCCCCAAAACCACACATTTTGGGACGCTGTGCTCTTGTGCGGGAACGCAGTTGGGAAGAATGTGCCGGGACATGTTGGAGGGTATGGTGGCACCATTCACATATCAAAAACTACCAGAGAGATATCAACATTTTCAAAAGCTTTTGGCTTTTGAAAAACAGGGGGTCTGCAGTACTTAGCTAATTGGGAACCACTGCTTTATGCAACTGTATGACTTGCATACAGTTTAAAATAAAAATACTGTAAAAGAAAAACAATCAGTAAGTTTAGGAGAGAAGAGCGTGAAAATAAAAACAAGTCACTTTTTGGCATAGTAATAAAGTAGCTGTTGCAGACATTCAGGACTGAGGGGATGTGGTACAGTCCTCCACACAACTGTTGTATGTGTGTGTGGGCGCTCTGTGCAGGAAAGAGCCCCCATGCCAAAACCTCCATAAAAATGGAAATTTTCCATGTTAGGATAAATACTGGGCTTAATCTTTCCTCTCTTTAAGTTTTCAACATAGGGATTTTGATGGAGCAAGGATGCTCTCAAGCCAGCAATCCCTGAGGACACAGTATCATTGGCAGAAATTGCCACAGGCTCTCCACCACAAACACAGCACCTGGTAGCACTTTTTGATGCTTTAGACATAAAGGTGCTTTAGACATAAAGTCAGAACTAACCCTGTGAATCATGAAAATCTGCACTTCCTGCTTCTGATCCTTATTCAGTTTCCAGTAGTGTGCTCATATTCGAGCCCAATACCTCCAGGGGTGGAATATCTCCAGGTGGGGGGCAGGGGGGGAGAAAATGAATCTATAGAAAAACCCTTCCTATCGGGTATATGTAGAAACACATGAATACTCATTTAAATGCAACAAATTATACACATGTGCGGCTTCAGTTGTGCTTCTTTAAGCACAACTATGTGACATACCATTAACGCTCTAACAAGTGTACACACACACAAACACACATGTAAAAGGTAGGATTCAGCTAAGTTGTTGCATGCATAGAATGTGCTCTGCTTGCACGATAGGACTTCCCCCTTCAGAGGCAGGTTTAGGGGAGTGTGTGGAACCACAACAGTCACCATAACTATGATGTACAGTGGTACCTTGGTTCCCAAACTTAATCTGTTCCAGAAATCTGTTCCAAAACCAAAGCATTCTAAAACCAAGGTGCGCTTTCCCATAGAAAGTAATGCAAAATGGATTAATCTGTTCCAGACTTTTAAAAACAATCCCTAAAACAGCAATTTAACATGAATTTTACTATCTAATGAGACCATTGATAATCAATGTACTGTACTATAAAATAAGTAAGACAATATTGTAGATGATAAAAAAAATTAATTTTTTTTCTTATGTGCACTGATGTGCACTCATTGTTTGAATGGGAGCTTTTATCCATTTCTGTAGCCACACAATCAATCAATCAATAGCTGAACTGGGTTCCACACAGTCACAAAAACAAGTCACAAAAATGAAGTCACAAGCCACAGTCACAAAAACAAAGTCACAAGCCACAAGTCAGTCCCATAAAACGAAGAACAAGTTACAGTCAAAAAAACGAAAACGCCACACAAACAAAAATGCCAAAAATAGCAAAAAATAAAAGCTCCAGATATCACCTCTGTGTTGCATGGGTGCCATAGCTGTCAACTTTTCCCTTTTCTTGCGAGGAATCCTATTCAGAATAAGGGAATTTCCCTTTAAAAAGGGAAACATTGACAACTATGGTGGGTGCTCAGGATTCAACAGCGAACAGATTCAACAGGAAGCCTGTTAGCAGCTGGGGGCACACTTTGGCTTGACTTGAAGCCATCTTGCCATGTGTGGGCATTTTATGAGATGCAGGAAACGACTACTATCTTCGTTTTAAAAAACATTGGTTTCTAGTCCTCATGGTTAGAGGAAAATACTTCAAAATGAATGCAATTATATATATTTTTGCTGAGTTCTCAGAAATGCAACTCCTCTCCTCTTGCTTTCCCTACACACACAGCCCATCTATCCCTAATATTCGTGCTCTTAAATCCTGCTGTGCTCAGCAGTTTCGTCTTTCTTGTCAGTGTCATGCTGGAAGTGCTTCAGGGAAATGAGCACTGGACTCGGCACTGGAATCCAAGCAGAAACTGTAATGGAAAGTGAGCATTCAGCGTATGTGAGGAGGGAAGCATCTTTCTCTAGACCCCATTAGCCTTAGTCTGACCTAAGGCAAAGATGACATTCAAAGTTGGGACATAGTTCTGGGTCTAATAAGCACAAACTGATTTACGCAACATGAACACTGCCCAATAATATCCTGTGAGATAATGGATTACAGTGCAAGACATGGAGATTCTGCCTGATGAAACTCAAGGCCAATGCATGGGCAATTGGCTAAAAGATGCTGATTCATCCTGGAAGTCCATATTTGTCTATGCTGATGATCTGGAGTCTTCGGTGCATGTAACATGCATAAATGTGAAACTGGTGTGTTCTGCTTTTCTTTTCTCTATTTCTTTTTTTTAAAAAAATAATTTTTATTGAATGATTTTATGTTACAAAAAACAATACAGCCATACTACCACTAAATATACCATATTTTTTCACTCTATAAGACGCACCAGACCACAAGACGCACCTAGTTTTTGGAGGAGGAAAACAAGAAAACAAATATTCTGAATCTCAGAAGCTAGAACTGCAAGAGGAATCGCTGCGCAGTGAAAGCAGCAATCCCTCTTGCTGTTCTGGCTTCTGGGATAGCTGCGCAGCCTGCATTCGCTCCATAAGACGCACACACATTTCCCCTTACTTTTTAGGAGGGGAAAAGTGAGTCTTATAGAGCAAAAAATACGGTAATTAAGAAATAAAAATTACATACATCAATATTTAGTTTGTTATTTGTTATTTACCATCTTATTTCCTCCCAAACATTGCATACAAAAACACACATATGTGTAGACACCCACACACGCACAACCACACACAAAATGCTTTTCTTTAATGTGACTAGACTATGTATCTCCAGTATGCCTAAAGTGACAGCTACTATGGTGCTGTAGTTTGGTTTTTATGATGTTATTTGTTTTTGATTTTGTTAATGCTGGAAAAAATATTAATCTTTTTTTTTTTTAATTAAAAAAGCTTTGCTCTGGAGTATTATATAATAATGTCCTACACATTTGTGGGGACGTTACTCATCTCCTCCTCCTCTGACCATCCGTGCAAGAGGTGCCTCCAGAAAGTTGAGAGGGCATTAAAGGTAGCAGAACATATTAGGGGAACTTACGATTTTCAATTTATAAATTTCAATTTTTTTTATTTATAGAGCGCACTTTAATACCCTTAGAACAGAACTTTCCAAACTGTGCATTGTGACACATTAGTGTGTTGGCTGCAGTGTGTAGGTGTGTCGCACGAATGCTCCCTGTGCTCCTCCTGGGGCTGGAAAGGGTCAGTTTAACTTCCGGTTTTCTGGTAAAACTGAATTACTGTGTCACGAAATGATGTGAAACCCTCTTGCTGTGTCACGAAACGAGGCATGTCCTAAAAGTGTGTCACCAGCTTGAAAAGTCTGGAAGATCCGGAACCAGCACGACAAACTGTTTCAAAAGGACTGGAGCAAATTTATATTATGTATGAAAGTATATTGCAAACATCTGAAAACGTTTGTAGCTTTGAGTTGAAATGTTTTGTAATGATAGTACAAGGAACTGATTTACATTGAATAAGGGGAAATATAAAAATAAGCAAGAAGGTAAAAAAGTGGTTATAGAAATGCTAAGAATAAAGTAAATACGTACGGAAGTCAGAAAGAGGGGCAGGAGGAGGTCCATGCTCGGATAGAGCGATGTTTGAGCTTATTGATTTATGTATGGATATTACAAAAATTGAAAATGTAATAAAAATTATTTTTAAAAAAATTTGAAAACAAGAAAAGTTCGGAAAGCTCTGCCTTAGAAAATGAATAAGGAGAATATAGCTTGCTCAACTTAGTCTGTATCACTGCTTTGCCATACTTCAGATAGCCAACAGTGACTTACTGCTACCAACAGCCATTACTTCAGTTTCCATCTTCATTTCAGACCTATATGTACATACATACTCCCCAACATACGACACACCAATATGTGTTTGCTAAGTGTAAAAACACAAGGTCAAGAATTAATGTGGATGCACAGAGATGAACAGTCACCTGCACAGATACACCTTAGCCACACACACCATTAAAGGGGCATTTTTCTACTCAAATATAAGAGAAGGTCCATGAGCAGATATTTCCTGCACCATTTATGTGAATTAGGAATTCCAGAAAAATTAATTCCCACATGTAATCCTATATATTCCTCTATGGAGGCAAAATATTATGGCAACAATCTAAACAGTAAAATATGAAGCAAAAGAAACCACACACACAGTCAGAGCTTATTTTGACATTTTATTTAGCAGCTGTTCCAACACCTAATGAGGCAAGTCATTTTTGAAACCAAACAGTGGCTTGCCTCTTCAGGATAACAAATGCACTCCTCCTGACTATCTGCTTATCCACATAAATAAAGGGGTATCTATTCCACAATTTCCACACCCCACCGTTTCCTTACTGCAGAATTAATTATGGCCTCAGTAAACTGATTTCTGCTTAAAATATGATTGCAGAAATGTTGAGATTGCAGAGGACTATGAAGTACTGAATCATACACCTTGGGGAACTTTCCTGCCAAACTTTCAAATGCTGTGAGAACTCCAGGTACAAATATGCAGCTGCAAAGTCATGCAAGTTGAATATTCCATTTGAAAGACAATTCAGTTCTGTTTTGTGTATGTCAATATTCATGTGTGCTGAATGCTTTCATAGAACTAGACCACGGGATAACCACGTATTCCAGTTCTATGTTATCACTTTGAATACCCTAGGGTACAAATACCCTAGCAGCCTGGCATAAAGGTAAAGGTAAAGGGACCCCTGACTATTAGGTCCAGTTGTGGCTGACTCTGGGGTTGCGGCGCTCATCTTGCTTTATTGGCCAAGGGAGCCAGCGTACAGCTTCCGGGTCATGTGGCCAGCATGACTAAGCCGCTTCTGATGAACCAGAGTAGCGCACGGAAACGCCGTTTACCTTCCCGCTGGAGTGGTACCTATTTATCTACTTGCACGTTGACATGCTTTCGAACTGCTAGGTTGGCAGGAGCAGGGACCGAACAACGGGAGCTCACCCCGTCACGGGGATTCAAACCGCTGACCTTCTGATTGGCAAGTCTTAGGCTCTGTGGTTTAACCCACAGCGTCACCCGCGTCCCTTAGCATCCCGGCATAGCAGTCAGTAATTCAGAGTCTCCTTGGACAAGCCTGCCCCTCCCTCGAGGGGTCCTTTCTTGCCCCACAGTTGCCAACCACGAGGCAACAAATCTCAGGCAACAAGATTTGTCAGCAGGTCACTCGGAAGGGCTGACAGTGGGAGCCTTTGCCTTCTAATCTCTTATTTTATTCATAGAGTGGATTTCTAGGAAAACTACCTGTTGGTCAGAGCAAACATATTTTTAAGAAGCAAACGGGCAGAAAGAAGAGGCTTTGTCCACAATGCAGAATGAGTGTTCAAAATGGCCCAGTGGTGGATTTATAATGTGAGGGTTACGGGCAGGCTAGGAGACAAAATAGCAAAAAAAGATGAAGTTGGGAAGTAGCTTTGAAGAGCAGCTTAAAATATTACGACAGCCCCTGTGTGGAGGCTGCTGAAATTATCTTCTCTGTAGTGGTGCTCTGTTTGGTGGAAGCGAACACTTCAAAGCTCCATGCTGCATGCATTGCTGGGACTGCGTACATTTCTCCTTCACCACCAAGGATATGCAACATGACAAGACAATTCACATTATAAGGACATGTTAAACCAGGCTGGAAGCCTTCTCATTGGGGTAATGATATTTAAATCAGTCCACAAGAGGGGTAGTTAGTAATAGTAATAATAATAATAATAATAATAATAATAATAATAATAATAATTACATATCCCATATAATACACACACACAAGGAAAAAAAGTGGCTACAAAGAAAGAGTTTTTCTCTCATGTTGGCATTCTGCTATGTGTCTATTATAAATACAGAAATCTTGTACTTACCTACTGCTTTTCCTGGGCAAAGGGAGGTCTTTCTGCAAATAATTGAAAAAAAAAAATACATTAGCTATAGGTGTAAATTGAGGATAAGTAAAGGAAAGACTGGCCTTTTTTTCACATCCCACCCTCCATGAAGTAAAAATAATAGCAAGGACATTCATCCCTACTATTTATGTAACTCATTCTTCAGTACACATCATTTATATGGAATGTAGCTGTCCTGAGGGAAAGCGGAGCACGACAGGTAGCCAACAGTTCCTCATTTCCAATAAGCCATCGCATTCTCCTCAGAAAGTTTGATGAGGGAGTGGGATACCCAGAGGCAACCTAGACTCCATGGGCAAAAAATGCTAAAGGAGAGGTGGGGAAGACAGGGAGACTTGTGGTGGCAGATACTGCAGAGCACGTAAATCTGTGGTAAGCCCCCATAGAAGGGCTTTGCAGAAGAGCTCAGTTAGAACACACATTTGCCATGACTCCATGAAACACAAGAGGACAGGATGTATATGCTACACGCACAGAAACCATCTCTCTGAAAAACTCAGCTTTCACGTTAGAAAAGAGAGAGAACAACGATCTAGTCCATGGGTAGGCAAACTAAGGCCTGGGGGCCGGATCTGGCCCAATCACCTCTTAATCCAGCCCGCAGACGGTCCGGGAATCAGTGTGTTTTTACATGAGTAGAATATGTCTGTTTATTTAAAATGCATCTCTGGGTTATTTGAGGGACCTGCCTGGTGTTTTTACATGAGTAGAATGTGTCCTTTTATTTAAAATGCATCTCTGGGTTATTTTTCCCTTCAAAATATAGCCCGGCCCCCCACTAGGTCTGAAGAACAGTGGACTGCTGAAAAAGTCTGCTGACCCCTTAGTCCTTATATCTGCAAAGACGATTGAAAGTGGGGTCACTGCATGCCTGCTGAAAACCCAAAGGAGTTGCCAACAGGATTTCCCAGTTGTCAGAGGCATCTATAGCTTCCTGCCCCTGACTAGCAAAACCAGAATAAATTATGCATAATAACAGTAATTGTCCAAAGTGCATCATAAATTATGTAAAACAAGGGAAATGGGGCAAATGTGCTCGATTTACAGCGTGTACCTAAATCACAAAGTTTACCTTTTCTTGTTTGGACTGCCTGGCTGCATTGCTGCTGTTTTTTTCCATTTTAGCACAGGGTAAATGTATTCCTGTTTATGAGGCGATCGGGTGAGGGACAAAAGAAAGGAGGGCTGTCCCAGAGACTGTCCTCACAAAAGGCTCAAAGGTGGAAATGACAAAAGAGGTAACAGGCCGGGTGAATTAGGTGAGGGAACCAACAGGGTGCGGGGCTGGGCTGGCGGGATCAGAGATAAGAAAAGGGAATCAAGGGAGGATGGGTGAAGAAAATAAAGTATCAAGGCTACAACCATATGCCCACTCACTTGGAAGTGAGCACTATTGAACCCAGTGGGGCTTACTTCTGAGTAGGCATGCTTAGGATCACACTGAAAGACAAGCAGGCAGGCAGGCACTGAAGTTGCTTCCTTATATTAGATTTCTTCAAGACAGGAAAACACTTGATTCTCTCAATGTAACAGGTAGCATTAGATATATTTTCTGGTGAGTTATTTTGACAGACATATTGGATTTTCCAGATTGTCAAAGTGCCAGCAGAATTGCTAAATAGCATATTCATGCCAACCACTTTGCAGTACAGATTTCAATTTCTGCTTACCAACAGGGGACAATGTAAACAAAGTTATAGGTCCCTCTCTACCCAGTACCATTAAAATGTATTGTTGCATGCCACCCTAATCTCTGAGTGGTGCAAGTTACAAGGAGTTCCAGAAACTCACCCAAGGTTTCTCTTTTCTTTTGGAAAGGAGGCACAGCAGAGACTGCAGTGTCTTTATGATATATGGTTTAGTTACACAAATATACAGCCTGAACCTATGATGGAGGGATTCACAGCATCAGCACCTCAAAGGGGTCTTGATTCTTTCTGATACACAGGCATGACCATAAATGCTACCCCCACTTCATTCACAGTCACCAATGCATGTTCATGTGCCTTGATACATCTCCACAAAGCTCTACATCACACACATCAAAAGAACCCCAAAGCCCCTCCTTAACCACTCAAATTCCCTCTCAATAAAGGGCTCACTCCCATAACACATTAAAAAATTTAAAGGGACAACCTGCCCAAAGCTCCGCTGTCAAAGTTGTTGCACCGCTAGCGACAGCTCAACACAACTAGCAGGCAATACCGCTGTTTCTATGAATGGAACCCCCTCTGTGTCGATGCAGCAAGTCCCGTAGCAGGATATTGACACTTTCTATCAGAACCAGAAACAATCAGACTTGTTTTCTAAGGAAAAGCACGTATATCCGAATGAAACTATGTATAAAATGGTTTGTAAATGCTTTGTTCTTTATAAGGGAGTTCTAGAATCACTCACACACCCATGCATTATGGGAAACCTTGTTTGCCGTAATTCCCTAAGCAGGCCATCGCGTGTGCGGACGCTTATCAGAGGAAGCGTCCCAAAAGGTTTTCCTTACACAGTGGTCTCTGGTGGTATTAACTGACAAAGTCCACTGCAATGTTCACCAAGACTGTCGGATTAATGAAGCGCATGGATCCTATTGATTACCCGGGTTGTCACTTGAATGTAACTTGTGATAACTGCTTAGAAAGTCCTGTATCCAGCCAGGCCTTTTTATTTTGGCTGCATCATCTTAAATTCAAAGTGCTATTATCTATAAAGCCCTAAAAGGCTTGAGATTAGGCTATTTAGAGGGTTGCCTCTTCCTCCATGAACCTGCCTGTCAACTGTGGTCATCTTCTGAGGTCTTGCTCTGCATTCTGCAACTAAGGTAGGTGCAATTAATGGAAATGTAAGACAGGGCCCTTTGGGTGGAAGCAGGTAAGGACATGTTTTTCCACCAGACTTTTAATACACCTTAATTTTATCTAGTTTTGATTTTGTTCATCTGTTTTATTTTGGTTTTGAATACACCTTTTAATTGCGTTGGTATTTTATTGCTGTGAACCACCTTGGAGGCTCTTCTTAGAGCTAAGGCAGGATGGAAATGTCATTCAAATAAAGTCTTATTATCAATCACCACCCTGCCCGTTCCATAACTTTTGCTAAAACCCAGACCATTTTTCCTCAACCTGGTGCCTTCCAGATGTTGTTGGACTATAATTCCCATCACTCCCAGCCAACATGATCAATGGTCAAAGAAGATGGGGATTGTAATCCAGTACTAGACTGGGAAAAGCTGAACTAGACTGATGCCCAAGCTATTTCCTGAATTGACTCCAACCTAACTTTCCCTTCAGTTATCTCTTTCATTTTAGAGCTGGCTCACACATGCATGTTCATCACAATGACTGCAGCATCAGGTGGCACTTTGCAAATGAGTCACCACCACAGGTTCAGCTCCGCAGAGAGAATGTCCTCCTCACCTCAGACAAAGTGCTTTTTGAGGTCAGTTCACACATCTTTGCCATGGGCACCAGCATCCCCACAACAAGTTTTCCCACTGCCTTGCAGTATTTCCCCCCTACAATTCATCACAAAGCAAAGATCTGCCTCAAACAAACTCAACAGTGTGTGTATGTGATGCACTCGAAACACAATAGCCTCAGCTCCAGTGAAGTGTGATATCCTTCTAAACCTGATGACCCAAGCAGCATTTCTTGTTTAAACCAAGGCCTCATCTGCTACTTTTGCCATGTAAACACACCAGGAGTTGGCTGCAGCAGTGCTGGCATGCTAATGTTACAGGGGTAACAGCTGAGGGCCCAAATGGCAAATGATGCTGGTTGGGCAGGACAGAAAATCAATTTTAACCCACCCAGCATCAAGTTTAAATCAAGCCATGCACTAAACAAAATGGCAGGTGCCACACATGTGACAGAACAAGGTGGCAAAACAGCAGGGGAATTCTGGGCAAGGTTTGGGGGCAGAAGTCCGGGGCTCCTACAATGCAGAATAAGCAGACGGACCCAGACAGGGCTGGCTTACCCATTTTTTTATTGATCTTTATTAGTTTCAATGAAAAAAAGAGAAGTCTATATATACAGCAATATTCAGTACCAAAGCTGGAACAAAGGAGAAAAAAGAAGATAAGGAAAAGCAAGTACATAATTTTATACAGTTCTTCTGTACGAATATAATAACAAATTGTCCTTTATGTTCATACAAATACAATTTCGTAAAAATAAGTGGGGGAGAGATTTCTATAAAGAAACTATTAAAAGTCTTCCAAAAAAATTCATTTACTGTGTCTATTCTTTCCTTTATAACGTGCAGGGCTTACCACATTTTGAAATAAGTGAAGTACACTTTACCATCCGAAGGCAGGAGGGGGCAGCAAAGGCCATTAAGTCCAGAGTCTAAAATTACCTAGCTGTGCCACTGTGGCTGAACCATGTTGAAATGGTTGTATGTGAGAAGGTGCCATTTGTGAATGGCAATCTGCCCCCTATATTTCCCTGTAAGGAAACAAATAGCACTCTCAGGGATGTTCTAAGCCTGGCCTGCCTCCCACATGCCATAACCTCCCACATTTCTCCGACGAAAATAGGGATGTCCTCTTCCATAATGATAATTTTACCATTTATACTCCACACTTCTTACTGAGTTGCTCCAGCTACACTAGGCAGTTTCCAACACATATAAAAACATAGCAGAATATGAAACATTAAAAAAACACTTTCCTATGCTGGATTGCCTTCAGATGGCTCGGGGGTCGGATAACTCCAAACCCTCCAATATTTCTCCAATGAAAACAGGGACATCTTAAGGAAAAGTGGGACATTCAGGGATCAAATCAGAAACTGGGACAGCTTCTCTAAGTCAGGGATGTCCCTGGAAAATAGGAACACTTGAAGGGTCTGATATGCTAGTTTACTACCTGCAAGGAACTGTGTGTGTGTGTGTGTTTTAACAACATGGACCATTAAAAAACCCCTGCAGTCTGAGGTAGTACATTCTAAAGGTAAAGGTAAAGGTACCCCTACCCATTCGGGCCAGTCTTGCCAGACTCTAGGGTTGTGCGCTCATCTCACTCTATAGGCCGGGAGCCAGCGCTGTCCGCAGACACTTCCAGGTCACGTGGCCAGCGTGACAAGCTGCATCTGGCGAGCCAGCGCAGCACACGGAACGCAGTTTACCTTCGTGCTGGTAAGTGGTCCCTATTTATCTACTTGCACTGTTATGTACTGAAGTTCTCACCCTGGGCCAGCAGGGGTATACTGTAGATAGTTTTCACTCAGGTCCACATCAGTTAAACCAGGTCTTTGCCCGGAACTATGTGGGGGTCATTCCATGGGTGCCAGCCACAGTAGTGGGAGTCACTGAACCTCGCTCGTACCAGGTGGCACTTGAAGACGGACGCTTGTGGCTGGCCCCTTTCACGGCCTGACCTTTATGGTAGTGGTGGACGCCTATTCCAAATGGCTGGAGGTGGCCCTGATGCCCTCCACCACTACCGAGGCCGTCATCCGGGTGCTGCGAGGCCTGTTTGCGATGCATGGGTGTCCTGATGTCCTTGTCTCCGACAACGGACCGCAGTTCACGTCAGGCACTTTTGAGCGGTATCTTTTGGGACTGGGCATCTGCCATGCCCTAACGGCACCCTTTCATACATCCAGCAACAGGCAAGCGGAGAGAATGGTGCGCTCGGCAAAAGAGGCACTGGCGCGCCTGGACTGGGGAGACTGGCACGAGCGGGTCGCCGAATACTTGTTCGTGCAACACATCACCCCCATGCGGCCACAGGGCGGAGTCCTGCTGAACTGCTTATGGGCTGCCGCCTCAGGTCACCGCTCGACCGGCTGCACCCGGACTTTGCCGTGGCCGAACCCCCAGGCTATGCCAACGCGCCACGGTCATTTGTTCCAGGAAACCAGGTCTTTGCCCGGAACTATGTGGGGGACATTCCTTGGGTGCCAGCCACAGTAGTGGGAGTCACTGGACCTCGCTCGTACCAGGTGGCACTCGAAGACGGGCGCTTGTGGCACCTGCACATAGACCAGCTTAGGCGCAGGGTTGGGGACTTGGACACTACCGTGGTGCCCCCAACTGCGCTTGTGGCTCCAGAAGAGACACTTACAGATGGCGAGGCTCCACCTACACCTCCCTCGCAAACTGCCAGCGTGGAGCCGAACCAAGCCGCTTCAGAGGGTCTGCCAGACTTACCACAGACTCAGACCACTCCACTTGCGGAGGCTCCACCCACAGCAGCGGATCCAGGGGATTTGGTTTCAACGCCACCTAGGGTCGCACCACAGCCTCAGCAAGAATTGTGTGGCCCCCCGGACTTGGCTACCAGTCCCCAGCGGTCTGGCAGAGTTTCCAAGCGCCCAACTTATTTAAAGGACTATGTTGTTGGACATGTATCACTGTTGGTCTAAGTATGGGAAATGTAACCGATATGCTTTTGTGCCTAATTGAACCATTACGTGTAGTGCTGTATATAAGGAAACCATTACGATTGTAACTAACGCCTTATCTTGGTGGGGAGGGGTGTTATGTACTGAAGTTCTCACCCTGGGCCAGCAGGGGGATACTGTAGATAGTTTTCACTCAGGTCCACGTCAGTTATTTTAGGCGGGGAAACCCTGGGTTGTTGTTGCTACAATGTTGACAGCCGGCTGCCTATAAAAGCAGGCCGGCTGAGCTGTTTGCTGTTCAGTTCTGCCCAGCTTACAAATAAAGAGCTGCTCTGGAGAAATTGCTGTGTCGTCTGCTATGTTCGCCCACAACTTAACATGCACCCTGCGGTGCTTTCAAACTGCTAGGTTGGCAGGTGCTGGGACCGAACGACGGTAGTACATTCTACCACCACACAATTTCACCTTGTCATTCTGCTGCTTGTATAGACCTAGACTAGGCCTCAGAAGCAAAATTATCAAATACTGAATAATCAGAGTGACCAGAAATAAGGTAATGTCTAGGCACGTATGAATCAGCCTTAGGCCAGGTGGCAGAATGAATGGACAATATTATTCCATACTGAAGGCGGGGAAAATCATAGTTTAGTGTTCCCCTAGGCCAGGCTTCCTCAAACTCGGCCCTCCAGATGTTTTGAGGCTACAGTTCCCATCATCCCTGACCACTGGTCCTGCTAGCTAGGGATCATGGGAGTTGTAGGCCAAAAACACCTGGAGGGCCGAGTTTGAGGAAGCCTGTCCTGTCCTAGGCAAACAATTAACTGCAAGTAGAAAGCCAGTGCAGCAGGTACAAACTCAGGCTAGGAATCTTTCTTCCTGTGATCCTACTCTTCTTCTTGCATAGATGTTATTTCAACACATCGTTCATTGTTGTTTTTTAATGATGTGGTAAATTGTCTCTGGGCTCAGTGATTCCATGCTAACTTCCAACACATTTGCTTCCCCTTCCCAAGAGTCTTAGGTGTCTACAAGACTTTGCTGCAACAAACTAAGGTTATAGTGTGCATATAGCATTCAAAGCACATTATTTCCATCAAATAATTCTGGGTGCCATAGTTTGGGGCCACTAGGAGGCGCATCGGAAGATGGTTGACAATAACATCTCTCCGACCCACACGAGGTAATTTGGAGGCTATGGTGGGAGTAATTAGCCTCCCTACCCCCCCCAGGATGGTGGGGGGGGGACTGCCTTGCCTGCTGTGCCCTATACCACCCCCGAATTTGTGGGGATGGGGGCACTAGGCACAAAGCCCTCCTGTGGGATTCCGGTGCTCCTGGACGCCGTCCCTGATCCGCGCCACTAGCTGCAAGAACTTCAAAAGAAACAATTTGGATGAAGGAATGCACATATCTCAAGGAAGAAGGGGGAGTAAAGACTGCTAACAGAAGAGATCTCTGATAAAATAAGACGAGTCAGAGGAACAAGAGAAATCATGAGAAGATATGCCAAGACTCGGTATGGCAAATGACTGATAGGGGAGGGAAAAAAACCTTTCCTTTCTTTCCTTATGTGATTAAACAAGAATCCCCTCCCCTCACGAGTCAGAAATGTCGTTTTAAGGACTTAAGCTGTGGATTTAAGGCTGTGTGGAGATAAACTTTCGAACCAAAGCATGTTTTAAGTAGAGCGTGGAATGTATAAGAGCTTTGGAATGACGCAGTTAAAAATGCCATCGCCATATTGGGAAGTTCTGTCGGAGGACTTAAGTCTGAGAGGAGAAATAGAGAAATAGAGCTGTTTTTATATTGTGGGTGAAACTCCTCAGTGGGACTTAAGAGCGACAGTTTTGCGAGATTAATGATGGAAAGAGTGATGTTATCTATGAAGGCGATGATATATGGAAACCATCTCGATTTGAGGATTGGAAGAACGGAAAAATTCACACAGGATTATTATTGGTGTTTATCATCTTAAGGAGACTATCAGAAGAGATCATAAAGAAAAAAGAGAAAATATATGAACAAGATGTGATGTGGAAACAGCAAGATAAGACTGGATAGAATTATGAACTCTGTTTGGACTGATTTGGACATTAACGCAGTAGCAAGAAGATGATCAGAATCCCCCTTCAGATCTTGAAATATGGGTCCCCCCAACAAAATTTAAAATTCGGCTTTGTAATTCAGAATTTATGTGATGTGATTTAATTTGATTTGATTGGCCGGTTAATAAAAATAATTTTTTTAAAAAAATTCTGGGTGCCATAGTTTACACCTCAGAGGGTTACATTTCCTAGCAACCCTTAACAAACTATAATGTCCAGAAGTCTTTGAGGGGAAGAATATAACTTTACAGGGATCGTGTATACAGCCTCCAACAAGGCTATGTCTCTGGATATGATTTGTCCCTCTGATGACAACAGCAGGCTGAGCTGAATGTGAAGCACATCCAAAATTCCTTTTTCTGGGAGGAGGCAAACAGAACCTGGGGCAAGGGAACCCTCCTGTCCACCCTCATTTCAATGGGGGTTGTGCCAGAGATTGTCCCGGTGGACTGCGCCCCAGGTCAATGACCAAAGAGGACGTGTCATTTGGTGTATCTGCCCGAAGCGCCCATTTCCCCCTCAAATCAGCTCCATTCTGGGTGGGATATTCAGGGCCAATGCAAAATTTCGTTTTCATTTTTGTTCATTTGGAAGCTGCCAGGTGGATTATGACCAGAATATTTATCTGCCATCCAAATTTCCAAGCAGAATACGCCAAGGGTAGGTGGGAGAGTGGGAGGTTCAGTGGGGAACAAGGGGAGCACAAGGGGCGGTCTTATTTTTCTAGAAAAAGAGGTGCCAGAACTCACCAGGAATGCCTCCCTTATTCTCTTATGAAGGCAATGGCACCCACCTGAGAGGTGGCAGAACAGAGTTCCGGCTGAAAAAAAACCCCTGACAAGGGGTTATGCTTCAACACCACATTACCGCACCAGTATGTTTCTTTCCACAGTCGCTCCAGGCAAAGAGATAGGTAAAGTCTAGCATGACAATTCAATTCTCTGGAGACAGAGCCTCCTGGTTCTTTTATATGCTGTTTTTCTCTCACACCTAGGGCTGAAGTGAGAGAAGCGATGGAAAATAATAAACGAGTGTAGCTATGATTTGACCGTCATAAGTTCATCCAGAAACAAGACCACAGCTAAGACAGAAATAATTAAAACCGTGAAGTTTCATTTTAAAATACTTAAAATGATTTCCCTGCCAATGCCAATATACAATATTGTCTTCATAATGCTCTTTTTTTTGGAGGGAGGGGCACAGTGCTGTAGCTGAGAGAGAGAGTGGCTGACAAGAAGCCTGCAATACAGCCTACTATTAATATTTCACAGGGCTGCACAAAGATATTTTGCTGACTGAGGAAGAGCGGCAAATGGTGCACACCAGTCAGGTACAAGCTATTTTGCCACCTGATGTGGAAAATCCTGCAAGTTTCTTTTCCTGGAAATTATATATATATATATATATTTAAAATAATATTTATTAAAGTTTTAAAGGTTACAAAAGGAAAAAAGAGAAAACACCAAGTTAGGCAAAAACTAGACAACACATCACAATAAGAAAGAAAAAAAAAAGAAAAAAATATAAAAAACAGAAAACAGAGAAATAGAAACAATTAAAAAAACACAACAAACCTTCCCATAACTTATCTTTCATTCTCTAGTTTCCTTGACCTCCTCACACCTCCCTTTTTTGTATTCTAGTTCGGTTAGCTATTTCAGCAAATCCTTTCCATCTTTCCCAGTTTTTATTATAATTTATCTTAATAGAGTGTAACTTTACCTTCCCTCCTTTCATTCATTAACAGTCTATTTTTACTTAGTCCTTTATAACATTTCTGCTAAAGCCACATAACTTCATTCCAGCCTCCTTCTAACATTCCTTAATTTTACAATGTTTCTGTAAATAAGCTTTAAATTTCTTCCAATCTTCTTCCACCGACTCTTCTCCCTGGTCTCAGATTCTGCCAGTCATTTCCGCCAATTCCATGTAGTTCTTTTCCAGGAAATTATATAGTTGTTAAGCTTTTGTTTAGGAAGACCCCCAAACTGCTGAGCTTTTTAAAGGAAAACCCTAGTTGTTCAGCTATTATTATTATTATTTATTTTTTAATTGACTTGCCTAAGATCCAGGACAAAGCGCCGCCTTTCATAAATCCCCCCCCGGACATCAATTCCGTCTCTTAGCATCAATTCCAGCCATTGCTTGTTAACTTACCATAGTGATCATGTAACCATTTGGTAAGCTGGTTATGCATGCCGTCCTATCTTTGTGGGCGAGGACAGATTCTGCACGCTTCCATGCCTCAACAGAAAACTGGAGGAGGCTTCTCTTTTCTTGCAAGGTGTTGGGTTTTTGGTGTTGTTTTTTTAAGTTCTGCTTGGCATGGAAACTGTTTATCATCGATACACACTACATAGATATAATTTCAGTATTCAGAAACACCAGTTCCTTATTCTCAGAGTCTAATGTGTCTATTAACCTCAGCATTTCAAAATACTGAAGGTGCAGTTCAAATTCCACTTGCCATTCTACTTAAATCAAGCTGGTTTCATTTGCTATCACTTGACCCGTGGTTAGCCCCAGTAATGATCTTATCTGTCAAATCTTTACTAACTGCTGGTGTTAAATTCAAGGCAGCATTTCAGCAACAACTTGGAAGCATTCATTTAGGCACTAGATCCTGCAGCTACTTGCTGCATACATTTAATAATCTGGGGCAGGGGAAGTGAAGTGTTTATCTCCAATTACGGTACGTTAAAAGGTGCTCCTATCTATTTTGAGATCAAGAAACAGACTATCAACAGCTGAACCCAGCCTCCCCCAAGCTGGTGCCTTCCAGATGTTTTAGACTCCTCCCCCCACTAGGCCCTGGCCAATGAGAGTTGCAGTCCAAAACATCTGGATGGCACAAGGATGGGAGAGGCTAGTATAACCTTAATACCCCACACAGTGTCTTCTATCCTTCTTTTGTAAAACCTTCCTCTATGTGTGTGTATCTTGGCATAATTTCATACATTTGTTCATTTTAAATCCATCACTATCTCCAAGCTCTCACAGCAGCAGCCAGCATTGAGGCCTCTACTCACGCAAACTACCTACCCAGGCCAAGAATGACAGTTCCCACATGCAGGCCTGCAGCATATATGGTTATATTTTGTAGTGACTTTTGGCATGTTGCTGAGAATACTCAGAAATATTCAGCACAGTCAACATGTGTTGAGCCCTGCTGATATCGCTGGTTCAACATGTGACTGTCTCAAAATGGGTGAGCTACAGGTTCTGAGAAACCAGAAAGAACTGCAGCTGCCACACTGGGCAAGACATATAGGTCATAATATTGAAATGGCCGCATGGGAGAAGCTGTGGAATGCAGATTTAAAATTTACAGCAGAAGGAAAACTACATGAAAATGATGTATAGATGGTATTTCTTTGGCGATCACTCATAGCCGAGTAAGATTGTCTTCCATAAACATGGTTTTAACAGTGAGTCAGTAAGTGACTATGGGAGCCAATTCTGGATCCACACATCCTTCCACAGTAGGGACATTGGTTTCCAGGCGGGAGTTGATCACGGTGTGGATTTGCCAAGCGTTACTTCCTCTTAGCACATTTCTCCCTTTCGTCCTGAGTTTGAGCATCTTCAAAGCCCATGACACCTTTGGTAAAGGCTGTTCTCCAACTGGAGCGCTCGCAGGCCAGTGTTTCCCAGTTGTCAGTGTTTATACTACATTTTTTAAGATTTGCCTCGAGAGAGTCTTTAAACCTCTTTTGTTGACCACCAGCATTCCGCTTTCCAGTTTTAAGTTCGGAATAGAATACAGTGATACCTCGGGATGCGAACGGGATCCATTCCGGAGCCCTGTTTGCATTCTGAAGCGAACGTAACAAGCAACGGCGCGTCTGTGGGTCGTATTTTGCTGCTTCCACACATACGCATGACGTCATTGTGAGTGTCTGCGCATGCGCAAGCGGCGAAACCCGGAAGTAACGCACTCCGTTACTTCTGGGTTGCTGCGGAGTGCAACTCGAACGCGCTCAACCTGAAGCACATTCAACCCAAGGTATGACTGTAGTTGCTTTGGAAGATGATCATCAGGCATCCGCACACAGTGGAGGAGCTTCATGCTCCAGCACCAGGGGGGTGGGCAGAGAGCAGGCTAGCGCATGTTCCGGGGCGGGGCACACCGCCCACAGGGGTGGGACGTGCATTATGGGGGTGGGGCGCCCAGTGTGGGCAGGAGGCAGCCGCGATGGAACCCCACCGGGATCGCGTTGCCAGGGGCAGTGCACTCCCCCCACTCTCCTCTTCCTCCGCCAGTGTCCACACAACATGACTAGTCCAACGAAGTTGATGTTGAAGAATCATTGCTTCAACACTGGCGATCTTTGCTTCTTCCAGTACACTGATATTAGTTCGCCTGTCTTCCCAAGTGATGTGTAAATTTTTTCAGAGACACCGTCGATGGAATCTTTCGAGGAGTTGGAGATGGTGTTTATAAGTGGTCCATGTTTCACAAGCATATAGTAAGGCTGGTAGTACAATAGCTTTGTAAACAAGCATTTTGGTTTCCGTGTGAATGTCCCAGACCTCAAACACTCTGCATTTCAATCGGGAGAAAGCCGCATTCGCAGAGTTCAGGTGATGCTGGATTTCGGCATCCGTGTTGGCCCTTGGGGAAAGATAACTGCCTAGGTAGGAGAAGCGATTTTCCAACATTACACCATTGAGTTGGATTTGTGGCGCTGCAGAGGGGTTATTTTGTACTTGTTGGCGCAGCACTTTGGTTCTTTGGATGTTGAGTGATAGGCCAAGCTTTTCATAAGCTTCTGCAAAGATATTTAGGATGGTTTGGAGGTCATCCTGAGTGTGCGCACAGTACGTTGTCATCAGCATACTGAAGCTGTATGACGGAAGTTACAGTAATCTTACTCTTTGCTTTCAGCCTGCTCAGACTGAAGAGCTTTCCATCTGTTCAATATATGATTTCTACTCCGGTGGGGAGTTTCCCTTTGACGAAGTGTAGGATCCTGGCAATGAAAATAATGAATGGAGTTGGGGCAATAACACAACCCTGTTTAACACCTGATCCCACTGTGAATGGTTCACTTTGAGAGCCATTGTTACCTGCAATTGTTGCTGTCATATTATCATGGAGGAGCTGAATGATTCAGTTACAGACAGGTAGCCGTGTTGGTCTGCCATAGTCAAAACAAAAAAAATTCCTTCCAATAGCACCTTAAAGACCAACTAAGTTAGTTCTTGGTATGAGCTTTCGTGTGCATGCACACTTCTTCAGAAGTGTGCATGCACACGAAAGCTCATACCAAGAACTAACTTAGTTGGTCTTTAAGGTGCTACTGGAAGGAATTTTTTTTTGTTTTGAGCTGAATGATGTTTACAAATTTATCTGGACAGCCAATTTTCAAAAGGATAGTCCACAGGGTATTTAACCCCTAGTGGCTTAGCAAAAAGGTATAAATCAAAATCAAACACATGCTGGAAATGTAAAGAAAAAGAAGGTACTTTGTCGTGGTCTTGTAAAAGAGCAAAAGCTTTCTGGGAAATGATTTATAATGAATTGAAGAAAATGTTTAAGATAACCTTTAGCAAAAAAACAGAAGGTTTTCTTCTAGGGGTAGTAGGTACAGAGATACCAAAAGACAAAAAACAAAAAACAAACAAACAAAAAACGTGTTTATGTATGCTACAACTGTTTTTTTGCCCAGAGGTGGAAAGAATATGCAGCACCAACCAACGAAGAGTGGCTGATTAAATTAATGGACTATGCCAAAAGGGCAAAACTAACAGGTGTCATAAGAAACCAAGAAGGAAAAAAATTCATTAAAAACTGGGGGAAATTTGTGGAATATCTGAAAAATTCTTGTATGCAAGTAAGTTCATTAGCAGGGTTAAAGTAAAACAAGCAGTTAAACATATTATCCAGAGAAATTAAACCATAACTTAAAAATGGATTAATGTGGAAAATGCAGTATGAAAAACTAAAATAAAAAAAACCACAAGAAGGGGGAGGAAAGTCAAATATGCATGTGTATTGGAATTGTATGTGATCTGTGTCTTTGTGATTTGTATGTCTGTAAATTTTGGAAAACTAGAAAAATAATAAAATCAAATCAAAATGAACTGCAGCTGCCATACTTTGCAAAAGCAGTAACAAGAACCAGTCAATTTTGGATTTCTGACCCATACAGTACATTATTGATGTTCTCCCTTTGCCATTAATTCTGCCTCTTCCCTACAGCCTACCATGCTCAGAAAATACATGTTCATGAAGTGCATTAGATGTGGGAGGCTAGAAGCATCCCACTCCAATAAGTGCAAAATTCTCAACAGCAGAACATGGGGGCAATACTTGAGAAGATGCAAGATATAGATCCCAGTACATAGAGCCAATAATAACATAAAGGTGGAAGAAGGAGATATAGTTTGACATGAATGTCTTCATAAAACACAGATTTCACAATGAATTCACATGCTAAAATTCAATTAAGCATTATTTTCTCCAGGGAAGGAAGATATCTTCAACCTATCTGGGTGACAAAGTGTAACATTACAAACATTCAGAGGGAAAATATTTAAGACACCTGCAAAATAGTGTTTGATGTATTTCTGGACAGCCAATGGCCAAGTATGTATACAGTGGTATCTTGGTTCTCGAACGGCTTAGTTGTTGAACAAATTGGCTCCCAAACGCCACAAACCTGGAAGTGAGTGTTCCGGTGTTACGGAAATTACGGGGGGTAGGGGCACGTCTTTAAAGTTGTTAAATGTTACAAATATTATGCATAAATGTATCCTTTCGACTTGACAGCTCAGGGAAGTTACCTAGCTTTAAAAATAATATAAAATCAACTCCTTTGCCAGTTTCCTTCATTCCACCGCCAATTTGCTTCATTAGCCAAGGACTTGGAAACCACTTGGTCCCCATCATAATCCCTCAAGCGGGAGGTCACATACTCACACGAAGGTACTCATAGGTGTCAATCGCTGGGCAAAGGCACTCCTCCGGACTTGCCCAGGTGGCAGACTATGCAAAACAAAGTTCTATTGCCCCTTTGTAGTACAGTGGTGCCTCGCAAGACAAAAAGAATCCGTTCCGCGAGTCTCTTCGTCTTGCGGTTTTTTCGTCTTGCGAAGCAAGCCCATTAGCGGCTTAGCGGATCAGCTGTTAAGCGGTTTAGCGGATCAGCTGATAAGCGGCTTAGTGGCTTAGAAAAGGGGGGGGGGGAAGGAAAAAAACCCTGCAGGAACTCGCAATACATTTTCGTCTTGCGAAGCAAGCCCATAGGAAATTCGTTTTGCGAAGCACCTCCAAAACGGAAAACCCTTTCATCTAGCGGGTTTTCCGTCTTGCGAGGCATTCGTCTTGCGGGGCACCACTGTAGGTGCTTAGAATGTACTTCCCAATACATATCCTGTATCCACCTGTTGCCCCAACACATTCCTCCTATATTAATCAGGATGTAGCCATGATGTAGTGATGATGCTTAATGAACTGTATGCTGGGATAAGATAGAAACTTTTAAAAGTCCTTGTCACCCCATCCTCGGGGTGCAAAATTCCTCTTTGAACCTGTTGCGCAATAAACTTTGGTCTATTTGGTGGCTGGACTCCTTCCTTTATTCCTCCGACGAGCTGGGTGACTGAGCAGCCTCGCACCTAGATTTTTCCGTAACATCCGGTTTGCAAACATTTTTGGGAAGCCGAATGTCTGATGCAGCTTCCGCGGCTTCCTGTTGAGTGCAGGAAGCTCCTGCAGCCAATTGGAAGCTTCGCCTTGCTTTTCGAACAGTTTCAGGAGTCGAACTGGAACGGACTAAGTTTGAGAACCAAGGTACCACTGTATTTTATTTATTAATTTTATTAAATTTGTATCCTGCCCCTCTTCCCAAAGGAGCCCAAGGCAGCAAATGCATCAGGATGAGCGTCCGTATACTCCTGAAGCGCCGGGCAAAAAATTCACTGTGGGCTCCCAAAGGGCCTAGAACTTCTACAATATTGTTGGGATGCCAATACAGTAGTACCTCGGGTTACAGACACTTCAGGTTACAGACGCTTCAGGTTAAAGAACTTTGCTTCAGGATGAAAACAGAAATTGCGTGGCGGCGGCAGCGGGAGGCCCCATTAGCTAAAGTGGTGCTTCAGGTTAAGAACAGTTTCAGGTTAAGAACGGACCTCCAGAACGAATTACGTTCTTAACCTGAGGTACCACTGTAACTAATAAAAACTATCCTCACTTCTCAAAATATTCAGTACTTTGTTCATTTCCCCCTTATCTTACACTCTGGGTGAGTTTTGCAACCTGGGCAATGTGCCAACACCATTTGCACCATTCTGTTAAAGAGGCTACATTAGAACTGCACCACTTGCTGGGTACTTGAATTTTGGTATTTGATAGCAAGTTAAACTGGGGGACGTGAGCAGCACTGTGGGTAAAACCTCAGCGCCTAGGACTTGCCGATTGCATGGTCGGCGGTTCGAATCCCCGCGGCGGGGTGCGCTCCTGTCGTTCGGTCCCAGCGCCTGCCAACCTAGCAGTTCGAAAGCATCCTCGGGTGCAAGTAGATAAATAGGGACCGCTTACCAGTGGGAAGGTAAACGGCGTTCCGTGTGCTGCGCTGGCTCGCCAGATGCAGCTTGTCACGCTGGCCACGTGACCCGGAAGTGTCTGCGGACAGCGCTGGCTCCCGGCCTCTAGAGTGAGATGAGCGCACAACCCTAGAGTCTGTCAAGACTGGCCCAAACGGGTAGGGGTACCTTTACCTTTATAACTCAAACTGGGATTCACCTATAGGGCTGCCATATGTCCGGAATTTCCCGGGATTCAGCCCTCATAAACAGCGTCCGGGCAGAAAATCACTTTTTTAAAAAATGTCCAGATGTATGGCAAATTTCCTTTAAAATAGCTCAAAATGTTTTTTTAAAAAAAATGCAAAAAAGCTCAACAACTTTGGTCAGAATTAATAAAAGCTCAACAACCTTTGTGTTGGGATTTTCACTTTTTGAAATACGGCAACCCTACCTAACAAAGGTAAGGTAAAAAAAGGTAAAGGTACCCCTGCCCGTACGGGCCAGTCCTGACAGACTCTGGGGTTGTGCGCCCATCTCACTTAAGAGGCCAGGGGCCAGCGCTGTCCGGAGACACTTCCGGGTCACGTGGCCAGCGTGACATCGCTGCTCTGGCGAGCCAGAGCCGCACATGGAAACGCCGTTTACCTTCCCGCTGGTAAGCGGTCCCTATTTATCTACTTGCACCCGGAGGTGCTTTCGAACTGCTAGGTTGGCAGGCGCTGGGATCGAGCAGCGGGAGCGCACCCCGCCGCAGGGATTCGAACCGCCGACCTTTCGATCGGCAAGTCCTAGGCGCTGAGGCTTTAACCCACAGCGCCACCTGAGTCCCACCTAACAAAGGTACAAACAGCAAAATATAAGCTATTGGTATAGGCACCAAAGCAGTGAAAGTGGAACTGTACAGAATGAATGCAGGTAATTTCAAGACCACTGTAGAGCACTGGCAAGGCTGGGGTTCTTTTAAACTCTAGTTTATATAATATTAAGCTAAAATACACAAGGCAAATACATAAATAAAACCTGACTGAGATATACGAACAAACTAAAACAACAATAAGCAGGGCTTTGTAGATTTTTTTAAAAAACCTATGAAAATAAATAAAATTTATTTCTTTGACAGGTAAACTGGCCTGGCAAACTAAGGCAGAGAAATGAACAAAGCAGTTTTTGAGGAAGTAGCTAAGCAGGTCTCTGGAGGCAAACAAGATGAGTCTTGCAGTTCTTTAAAAATTAACAGATCAACAGTGGTATTAGCTTTCTCTGTTGGCTGTGTGTGTGTGTGTGTGTGTGTGTGTGTGTATACAAACAAATCCAAATGACAAGAAATGGGATTACACCAAAACATTAGGAAGAACTTTCTGGTGGTAGGAGCTGTTTGACAGTGGAACAGACTGCCACAAGACTTTCATTGGAGGTTTTTAAGCAGAGGTTGGATGGTCATCTGCCAAGGATGGGGGTTGGACTAGATGACCCTCAGGGTCCCTTCCAGCTCTACAAGTGTATGATTCTATCATTTACGGAGGTAGAAATTGTGGGTCCAAAAGGCCATCCATGTAAAGAGGCAGTGGCACATCCCTAACATTTCTATACAGAACAATTCTTCAATCAACAAGGGATTTGACACAACTTCTCTTGGCATTCTAAAAAAATTGTGAGGGTTTTTTCTTTTTGGTTTTTTTAAAAAAGCAGATTAGGAGGCATTTCCACCATGTGGGTACACACTTCATTGGAAACCTGTTTCACAATCTGGTAACCGATGAATCACTGTCAAGCTGGGAGGAGGTGTGAAGTCAATTTCCACAGGTGCACCATCTTATATCACATGTTGTTTTAAAAATGACATTAATCATCCACTGCCATTTTGAACAAGTTTTTGGTACTCTGGCAAATCCAAGTTCAACAAAACCATCATATCTGAATGATATGCACATGTGAGCCGTTTCCTTTTAATCTTTCAAACACAAGAGTGGGTGGCCGACTGTCATTTTCTAAAAGCTACTTGTGTGTACGCATTTTTGAGAAACTGAAAAGCAGCTAAATAAATGCCCTCGCACAGTTCAAATATGACATATCTATAGCATGGTAATCCTAATTAATTGGTTGGCATCCATCTGTCTCAGGAGACACTGGAAGAAGAGCGTGCCTTCAGGGATGAAGTCAACCAACTTGGGGAATCGCAGCACCTGCTGTGGCTGCACAGGCAGAAACAGGACCTCTTCAAAACCTAGTAAGTGACCAAGGAAAATGGATGCAGAAAGAGACAGGGCTCAGTTCCCCAATTTTCCTCTCTCTCTCTCTTTAGCGAACATATCAACATTGCCATTTCTTACAAAGATATGTAACCACAAGAATGGGGGCGGGGTTAGCATAAGGAGCCCTTCAGCAAGTTAACACAACACTCAGTCTCAGTCTTTGCAATATTTATTTTAGGGAACTACTCCTACATATTCGGGCTCACTGCACCTGCTTTTCATTTTCTTTTTAACACAGCAACCTCTAAATGCATACAAATGAAACAAGTTTCAGATCCCAAACCGTTCGTTCCCAAACCATGTGCCATTGTGCACCAATTGCGCCGCTGAGGGAACTGCTTTGGGCTGTGAGAAAGAGCATTACGTAAGGCGGCTCTGGTGGTGAGCCCCACTCACCCACTCGGCTGCCTATTGTGTCTCGCCTTGCTTTAGGGATATAATGGGAATAAATAATTTCACCATGCTGGGCCCACCTCTTTCTAATCAAGCTGCAGCTGGGAGCAGGTTATTCCGTTGTATCAAGTACAAATGGAATTGTCTAGGCCAGGGCTGGCCCACTCAGAAAGCATGCTGAGGCAGCTGCCTCAGGTGGCAGGTCTACAGGGGCAGCAGATCCCAATGTAGACCTTTATAGGCCAGCCTTTCTCTACCTGCTGCCCTCCAGCTGTTATACTGAAGGGAGCTGCAGTCCAGAACAGCTGGAGGGCACCAGGTTGGAAGAGGCTGGACTCGTCACACAGGAAATTCCCTTACACCAGGTCAGACTATTGGTCCATCTAGCCAAGTGTTATTCCCACTCTGGCGAGCAGCAGCCGACATCCTTCCCATTAGTGTCATACCTCATGTTACGTCCGCTTCATGTTACGTTCTTTCAGGTTACGTCCCATGGCAACCTGGAAGGGTTACTTCTGGGTTTCGCCGCATGCGCAGACGCGCAAAATGATGTCCCACACATGCGCAGAAGCGAAGAATTGCAACCCGAGCATGCACAGATGCGCCACTGCAGGTTGCGTTCCTTTCATGTTGTGAACGGGCCTCTGGAACGGGTCCCGTTCATAACCAGAGGTACCACTGTACATCTATCTGATCATTTTAAGTGGAGGTGCCAGGGACTAAAACCTGGGCCTTTCTGCATCCAAGACATACGTCCAGCCACTGTGCTTGCTGCCTTCCCCATTCGGTGCAGCAGAACTAGCTCACAGAGGCTGCCCCCTACCTCTCTGAAGGAGTCACTATGTTGGGCTTGCCCCCACTCCAGCCAGGAGGTGTGTCCAGAACAGTGACTCATGCAGAAATATAGGGAGAAGCCTTCTTTGAAGGCAAGTCATTCTTATTCTCTCTTAAAGGAAACCCTTTCCCATTTACATTTAGAAGAATGCATAAGGAGCTGAGTGAGCAGGAGGGGCCCCCAAGCACAGCACACGAGGACCCCAAACGCACACAGCAAGGGGCGCTTTCTAAGGAAGTCCCTCTCAGCAGTACAACACGTTGTTTGAAGCTGTTGGGTCACCCATCTGCTAAGGAGCAATGAAAGAGAAAACCCTACCACCCCATGATGATCAGAACATTATCTGACTTCCACAGCATCATGAGGAAGGGCAGTGGGGTGGAAAGCAGAGGGAGAAGGAGGAAGCACTGAAAACAAAGGCAGTCGTCAGGAGTGGGTGCCAGGAGCAGGTTAGTAATACTCACACAGCTCCAGTGAAGTTAACTTTTTATTCAAAGAAACTAGACAGCCCAGAAGGCCAGGCCTGCAGAGCACAGCAACTCTTCCAGGTAGAACTTGCCCCTATGTGAGGACTAAAGGTCCTTGCCTTCTCATAGTTGCCTAAGCTTCCTCCTTCCCTGAGTCCTTCCCATGCAATCTGCGACTCTGTTGTATTACCTGTCTTTGCTCCACCCTCTTCATACCTCTTCTGGTTCTGGGAGACCAGGGGGGAGGGGAAGCCCCCCAGACTTCTTCAGCAGCCTGCCTCATCTCTTCCTCTTAGCCCCTCTCCTCTACAGCCTCTGGTTCTGGGCTGCTCTCTGCCACAGCCTCTTCCTGCTCACTGATCCTTGTTGCCCTTTCAGTTTCTGACACCTCGTCCTCTGCCCCCTCTTCTCCCTCTGGCCACTCATCGTCATCCAACCACCAATCCCCTGGGGTTTCATGGGGGGTTCCCCAGCTGGTGCCTCCCATCAACCCTCTGGATCCAGCCAGTCCATGAAAACAGTGACTAGCTAAGAGAAAAAGTCAGCAGTGACTCAGATATGGAGTAAGTGCCCTCTGCTAGGCAGGAAGAGGGGTGTTTATGTACCAAATGGTCTTCGAGAGAAGGCATGCTCACTGCCAGAGCCATGCTGAGGTTCATCAGAGCAGCACCATCACTCTTGTGGTAAAAGCTGCACCTCTCACTGCTTTCACATGGCGATGCTCTCCGGAACCCAATTACACATGAGCGTTAGTAGCTTCTCTCTGCAGGCACCCTAATCTCACCCCACCTATAGCACACAAGGGAGGCTCTCTGAACACAGGGACACCACTGCTCCATTTCCGTGCTCCCTCTGCCAGTCCTAAACTACCCTCAGAACTGTGAACATGCAGAAGGTTACCTCTAAGATCAGTGAAAGAAAAGGCAGGCACACTTGAAATGTGCGCGGTGGAACAGCAAGTGCAGGGTCTGAAGAACTGGGGATGCCGTTCAGTGGAGCTCAAAGCTCGTCTTAGCTACAGAGTTGTGGCAACATGATATGGCTAAAATTGGATGGAGTCAGGATTGGGGCATGTATATTTCATTAACCTCCCCCCTCCCCATCATATTTTTTTTAAAAAAATAATATTTATTACTTTTAAACACTACAAAAAAGGAGGACAATACAATACAAAAACACAACATAACACTAACACATTAAACTAACAAAACGAAACAAAAACTGTCCCTCAGATCTTGTGGGGGGCCAGACTACCGTATTTTTCGTCCCATAGGACGCTCCGTCCCATAGGACGCACCTAGTTTTTTGGGGGGGAAATAAAGGAATTTCCCCCCCTTTATTTCCCCCCCAAAACCAGGTCAGGGAAACCAAACCAGGTCGAGGAACAGCAGGATGGCGGCGCTGCGCCTCCCTGCTGTCCCCCGAGCTTGTGGGGCTGGCCAATGCGCGGGGCGCTCTGCTTCAGCGCGCCCTGCCCACGGGCAGCAGGCTGCTATCCGCAGTGTGGGGAGCCCTGCGGGGAACTCCTGCAGGGCTCCCCATGCTGCGGATGTTTGCCCGGCGCGAGGGGCGCTCTGCTTCAGGATGAGATACACGCTGCATTTGCAAGATATTAAAATCCCAGCCTACACTTACCTGTGTTAAATAGCCATCCTTGAAGGTGAGCCAGACAATGCAATGCTAGGGTGCTGTAGCTGTTACTCTCAAACTAGGACTGGGGGAGAGCTGGGTTCACTTCCCCACTCGGCCATGGACCTTACTGGGTAGTCTTGGGAAGATCACTCCCTCTCCCTCTCCTAACTCAGAGGGCTACTTAAGAGGAAAGTAGGAAGAGCCACGACTACCACCTGGGCGCCTTGGAAGATCAGCAAGTTAAAAATGTTTTGCATGCATCAGCTTTGCATGTGCTCACCCCCACAACTTGAGTATTGTATTTGGACTGTGGGCACCCTATCTGGCCTGGTCTGTCGCTCCAAGAGACTTAAACCTAGCTATCAATAAGAAGTCCTCAGTTCAAATCTCACCTGTGCTATCAACACATTAGATGGCCTTCTGCAAGTCACACTAATATTGTTTGTTTGTTTGTTTGTTTGTTTGTTTAGGAGGCTGCTCAAAGCTAATAATATTGGGCCTACCTCATCCTCGTTATTGTAAGAGTTACTGTATGCAAAGTGTCTAAAACGCTCCAACATGACATATCACATATTATGATAAAGGATTACTAGCTTTATAATTACTACATGAAAATGGTTGCAAGTCATGAAGACTGTTGCTAAATTCAAGTCACATTTAGAAGAATGTAAGGCATACTATTTCTATCTGCAGCTCCACAAATAATATCGAAGCCACAGTATAATTAAGGCGTAGGGGTGATATTTTCTTTGCAGCATCGTGAAAACAGTAGGCAAAAAAAACACCACGTCAGTCAATACACTTCATCCACACTTGATCAAATGGTACAGGAATGCCTTTTACCAGCTTCTGTCATTTCTGGACTCATCCACTGGCTACCTCAAAGTTGGATTGCTGCAATGTGCTCTATTGTGGGGCTGCCTTTGGGGCTGATCCGGAACCTGCAGTAGCGACAAATGTGGTGCCTCGGCTACTCAATGGATTACATTATTGTGCAGATATTATTACCTAAAGGAGCTCAATTGGCTGATCATTAGCTATCAGGCTAGGTTTAACTTCCTGGTTCTGGCTTTAAAAGGTAAAGGACCCCTGACAGTTAAGTCCAGTCACGAATGACTCTGGGGTTGTGGCGCTCATCTCGCTTTACTGGCCGAGAGAGCCGAAGTTTGTCCGCAGACAGTTTTTCCGGATCATGTGGCCAGCATGACTAAGCCGCTTCTGGTGAAACCAGAGCAGCGCATGGAAAAAAAGCTGCTAGGTTAGCAAGAGCTGGGACCAAGCAACGGGAGCTCACCCCGTCGCGTGGATTCGAACCGCCGACCTTCTGCTTGGCAAGCCCTAGGCTCAGTGGTTTAGACCACAGCGCCACCCACGTCCCTTTGGTTCTGGCTTACAAAGCCCCAAACAGCTTGGGACCAGATTGACAGATTGCCTCCTCCCATATTGCCCTGTCTGATCAGCTGAGGCCTCTTGGTTGTAGAACATTGTGAAGAAGTGCATTTGGGGGTGATCAGGAATAGAGCCTTCTCTTGGTGGCTCTTGGTGGCAGGTCCCGCTGGACACCAACACTGATGGTGTTTGGGCGCCTTCAGAAGATGCATTTGTGACCCTAGGATCTTTGCTGGTGTCTAGTTCCAGAGGTGGTTTTGTGTTGATTTGCCCTGGATAACTGCTGTGTTTTACTTTTGAAGATTTTAACTGTTTAGTGTTGTAACCTGTTTGAGGAATCATTTTATTTTTCCTGCTGTGTAGCATATGAAAGGCAGTATACATACAAGTCCAAAGTATTGTAAGGACCATTGGTAAAAGAAGGAGGAAATGCTTAAACCTATCGCCTGGACAAATAAACAATGGTTGGCTTACATGTGCAGAAGCACAAACCATAGTCTGGATTTTGAACTCTGATTAGTGCAGAACATGGTTAGGCATGATGTCTGAAGAGATATAGCAAAAGATGTCTAGTGGACGTCACTTAAAGATGGCATTTAGTTTCTAACAGTGCAAATTCCAGGACTGGAAACAACACTTTCAGACCCGGGAACCCTATGGCTTAGTCCTGGGAATCTGTAGCTTTATGTTGGATGAAATTCTCTCTTCACATGGTCAGAAGCACTTTCATCACTTCTCACTTCATATGCTTCAGGACAGCCTGGGCATTGCATAAAGACACCGCAGATGGGCCTACATAAATTAATTAAACCCTACTCCAAGATTATATGAGTGATGGTGACTTTCTCTTCTTCATCAAGGAGACTGCAAAATGAGGTAGGGGAGGTTATGAATCGCTGCATTATTAACTGAAAGTATTAACTGTCATCATCATCTTCATCATCATCATCATCACTATTAGATTATCCATCCATCACCGGAAACCCCCAGAATGGATTACAGCAAAATAAAATACAAAATAAAAACAGTTCAAAACAAAATACAATCACAAATAGAACTATGAAACTAGCTGTCCACATCCAGTCAACTTTTTGCTATTTCATATGTCTCTTAGCTTCCAATGTCTACCAATGTGAAATAAAGAGAAACAGATTTTCTCATTTATCACATTTATATCCTCACTTTCCTCCAAGGAACCAAAGATCCATTTTATCCTCAAAAGAATCCTGTGAGTTGGATTACACCAATGATGGTTGGCCCAAGGTTACTCAGCTAAGAAATCTGAATTTGCCTGGGTCACCCCAGTCCCAGCACTCTAACTAATACAGCAGCCTTTGTCAGCCTGGTTCCCTTCCAGATGTTTTGGATTACAACTCCCATCAGCCTTCAGCCAACCTGCTGTGGTCCAAAACACCTGGAGAGCACAAAGTTGGAAAAGTCTGCACTACACTTTCTGCGGCCTTCCAGGGACCCGCTGCAAATACAGCTCGGGAAATGGTAAATTTGGTTTCTTAGGAACAGATTGCTTACAAGAAATGATGGGCTTTGAAAAAGTTTTGTTTCCATTTTTAGAATGCCTCGCCTTCACTAAGCACATGGTCCAGCCACGGGGACTTCTGCTGTTTCGCTTTTCCCTTCCGCATGAGCTGAGCATCCCTGTGCCTTTTTCTCTCTTGTATCCTTCCTTGCTGCTGGGACAGTATGCAGATGAATGGACTGCGCTACTCTCTGGGAACCTAGCATATGCATACATTCTCATGCCTCCATAATTCCAAACAATTTGTTTATATACCATAAACACCTTTCAAGCTCTGTGAAATAAGAGGGACAAGGCTAAACAACTGTTAAAGTGAATTATTTTTAAGAAATAACTAGAAGTGCCTGGACATGTGGAGAGTTTATTTGTTACCTCCAAAGCTCATACTGCCTGCAAGGAGCCAAGAGAACTGTCTATTGATTCAATTTCCAGGGGGGCTCACAAACATACCAGCCAGGCAGAACCTGCTTAGGCCCAGAGTCCATGGGACTCTGGGTGGGTGCCCCATTCTGTGTCTCTCACCATATCCATACTACTCCAGCTGTTGAATCTCATTCATGTCACAGTCCTAATTCTTCTGTGCACACAATGTGTGTTATCAGCACACAATGCTTCACAGAGCATTTGTGGAACTTCTGGAGTAGCCAAGCAAAATCACTAATGTCAAAGATGTGGTGGGTTGGCCTCCAGGGGCTTTCCCTAAAAAGCTTTAGCAACTGGATGTTTCCATTGCAGTCTTTTGCTGTTCAACACTTCCTAACAACCAAAGTGGGAAAGTGGGAATGAAATGTAGCAATATAAAACACCTTGGCTTTGGAATGTGTTCACAGTCAAAGGCTCACCCAGACCCACTCCAACTCTTTCTCGCCGTTTTTTTTATCCCCCGCCCCCTCACCCTTTTTAGTGTTTGTCAATTGCTCTATTCCATTTGGGTGCTGTCATGCTCAAGCTGTAGTTTACTCTACATATTAAGGTCTATAAAATAATAATGTTTGTATAGCTGCCCTGATAATGTACTTAAAGCGTAGGGCAGAAATCTAAACAAGTTATTTAAGTAAATAAATGCAATAATTCTACCCCTTTTAATCCTTGCTCCCCCCATTTCTCCCTTGCCAGTGCCCTGTATTTAGAATGGAACTTCCTCGGGGCAGGGACTGCTGCTTGTCATTTTTCCATGCTGCCAAACACTACATAAACAGACTGTAGCCTGACCCCACTGGGAAATTCTTATATTCCTACGACTGAGGTCCAGCCTCGGTCTCTTCAGTCTGGTTTTGCCCCAACGGATGGAGCAGGGAGAAAGGAGGCGGAAAAAGGAACCTTCTCCCAGATCTCATTTTCAGCAAAGCCAAATGACGATTCGCAGGCGCCGCTAATCTTTCCCTGGCGCTGCCCAGGGACTCGCGTGACCCCGCAGCCCACCCGAGGCAGGCGGCCCTCGGCTTCCCCGCTGGTCTTCGGCCATTCCGTCCCCCTCTGCCGTGCGGGGAGCGCGGCCACCTCCGGCGGCGGGGGCCCCCCGGCAGCAAAGGAAAGCGCCGCTCGGTTGGCACCGAGCACACCTGCGCCCTGCGGGAAGGAACAAGCCCGGGCTGGGCTTCTGCTCGGAGGCTCCCCCGGGATGGCGGAGGAGAGAGCGGCGGCTGCCGCCCTGTCTCTGCTGCCCGCCCGCCCGCCGGCCGGCCGGCCTGCCTGCCTCCCTGCGTCGGCGAAGAGGGCGCGCGGATTGCGCGCCGCATCCCGGGCACCGCGGCAGGCTTGGCCAGGGCGGAGAGGAGGGAGAAGGGACCCGCCGCGCGCCCTGATTTACCTGCAGCCGCCTCCGGCGTATGATCCCGGAGTCGTCCATCGCTGGCCGGCCCGAAGAGCTGGCCCCATGGGCGCCGCCGCGCGCCTAGTGCCAGCCGAGCCGAGCCGAGCCGAGCGCGCCTTCCAGGCCGCGGCTGCGCTGCGCTGCGCTGGGCCGGCGTTCAGGGCGGGGCTGGCCAGGTGGGCTGCGCGGAGGGGGCGCCCCCCGACTGCGGCACAGCCCCGGCCTCGCGGCGGGCTTGGCGGGCGCCTGGCCCGGGGCGCGCCGGGCGGATCCTCTCTCGGCGCCCGGGCAGCAACGCCGCGCCCCTGGGCTCGCCGGCAGCATGCGCGCCCGAGGCTGCCGGAGCTGGAGCGGCGGCACAAGGAGGCGGCGAGGGCGGCGGCCGCCCCTCCCCGGCTCCCGCTCCTGTGCGCCGCGGGCGGGGCCGACGTGCGCTCCGGCTGCCACCAAGCCCGACCGGGATGCGGCGCCCCCTGGCCGGCCCAGGCCAGCCTCCTTAACCCTTTCCCCTCGGCCGCCTTGGCGATCACACGGCGCCGCGCCGCGCCTGCTCCAGTGCTGAGGGTGGGGGGCGCAGCTGCAGCGCGCCGGGCTTGGACGCACTCCCCCGCCCTCGGGAAAAAGACCCTCACTGAGAACTAGACTCTTGCCGTCTCACCTGCGAGGCAGCCCTTAAGAAGGAGCCACCCCACCCGCGTCAATGGCGCGCCTTGCCTCCGGCGCCAAAATGTCTTGGTCGGCCGCATAGGGGCCGTGGGGGCTTCGACCCCCACAGTAACATATTAGAGGGGGCCGGACCCCCGCAGATTTGATGTCCATTCCCATTCAAATGGTGTGTGCGTGCTGCATCATGCAATCAATTATGTGGGACAGAATGATAAAAAAGGAAAAGGACCCCTGGATGGTTAAGTCCAGTCAACGGGGTGCAGTGCTCATCTCGCTTTCAGGTCGAGAGAGCCAGCGTTTGTCCGCAGACAGCTTTCCGGGTCATGTGCCCAGCATGACTAAATCACTTCTGGCGCAACAGAACACCCTGACGGAAACCAGAGCTTACGGAAACGCCATTTACCTTCCCACCGCAGTGGTACCTATTTATCTGCTTGCACTGGTATGCATTCAAACTGCTGGTTGGCAGGAGCTGGGGCAGAGCAACAGGAGCTCATCCCATTGCGGGGATTCGAACCACCAACCTTCCGATCAGCAAGCCCAAGAGGTTCAGTTGTTTAGACCACAGCAGCACCCACTCCCTTACCTGCCTCCCCCCATATCTTATTCAAGTTGGCCCACCTGGTCTACCCTGATTGAATATTATATAGAATCATGGAATTGTAATATTGGAATTTACCCCAAGGGTTTTCTAGTCCAGCATCCATGGCAGTTGACCATCCAACATCTGCTTTTAAACCTCCAAGGAAGGAGATTCTGCCACCTCCCAAGGGAGTCCCTTCCCCTGTCAAACAGCTCTTACTGTAAGAAGGTTCTTCCAGATGCTTAGTCAGAATCTCCTTTCTGGTAACTTGAAATGAAGATCTGCCTTTAAAAGGGTGGGGGAGTAATATCAGATTCTAGCACCCATAAGCAGTGGCACAGCATGGGGGGTGCAGGGGGGGCCGGCCGCACGGGGCGCAACATCTGGGGGTTAGGGTTAGGGGGCGCAAATTACTTGCCTTGCCCCGGGTGCTGACAACCCACACTACGCCACTGCCCATAAGCCACACAGATAAAACATTCCAGTTGCCAGCTATATCAAATCCAGCTCATCATTATCCAATGGCAGTTGGTAGTGTAGTAGCCTGACAAATGTGCTTTAGTAGGTTACACAGAAATATATATTTCTTATAATATATTTTAAATTTACACAGGGCTGGCACAAGCAGAAAATCTGAAGTGGCTCACATTATCCCACGTGGGACACAATGCATTGGTAAATTCTCTTTATACAAGTTGCATTAAAATTGGTGGGAGCTGTGGAGGAGCTAATCCTTTGCAAAACTTCCCAGATGGTGTCTTGTGGGCCGCTGCTGCCATAGGAGCATACGAAGCTGCCTTAATGCACATGGGTCCATGATGCAGCCTAGCATAGCCTCTTCCCACCTGGCATTGGTTTCCCATGGTCTCAGGACAGACAAGGCTCCTTGCTTCCGAAGTTAGCCCTCAGCATCAGGGGGACACTGAAGTTGGCTCCTAGTTCCTTATTTGCACGAAAGTTCAAATGCAACACCATCAAAGAACTTTTAAAATGAACTAAGATCTATGTGTTCCTGAACCCCAAACTAAACTTTGGTGCACCCCATATCTATATCTCCTTGACAAAGTCTCTGTTTCCTTGGAGATCAGTAATCGTGTAGATTCCTTGGCGCCTGAAGCAACTACCGTATTTTTCGCTCTATAAGACGCACCAGACCACAAGACGCACCTAGTTTGTGGAGGAGGAAAACAAGAAAATAAATGTTCTGAATCTCAGAAGCCAGAACAGCAAGAGGGATCGCTGCGCAGTGAAAGCAGCAATCCCTCTTGCTGTTCTGGCTTCTGGGATAGCTGTGCAGCCTGCATTTGCTCCATAAGACGCACACACATTTCCCCTTACTTTTTTAGGAGGGAAAAAGTGAGTCTTATAGAGCAAAAAATACGGTACTTTGTTGCTTATGTCATTGAGTTGGTACAGGTGTTATTAGCAGCAACAAAACCCACACCATACACTACTCAGAAGTAAGCCCCATTCCATTCAATAGGACTTACTTCAGGAAGGTTCACTGTGGTGGTCAAGGCTATGCTGTGTCAGTCTATAGGTGGTGGTGAGTTATGCTCCTCCATACAACTTTCCCCCTTCCTCTACATAGAAAACTAGGATGTCAGTGAGATGGATTCTATCCCCGACTTGCTATTTTTCTATCTGCAGGGGATGAGGAGTGTTCCATGATGCAAGTCCCCACTTACGCTCTGAAGTGGCGCAGCTCAGACACATTTACCACCTGAGTAAGAACTAGTCCTTTGTAAAGCAAGAGTTTCTCTGGGCACTAATGGCATTGGGATTAAGGGCAAGATCAATCATTGACCCTTTCACATATAGATCTCCCAACACTTTGCTTCTCTTTCTCTCTAGCTTCTCCCTCTCTCATCCCAAAGAAACATGTTATTATATTACGGGTCATAGCGTACAAGGGGAGGCGAGGAGAAATGGGATAATTTAGTCTGATGAGCTAATGTGTCTGGGGAGAATGACATTTAATAAAATGTTTTTTGGCTTTTTTCACAAGGCTCATCCATGTCCTGTCCCCCATCACAGTATCTTTGACATATGCTAAGAGCTTTGCTGTATTATTGATCAGTATCTGGTTCCTAGTCCCAGGGGGAGTGGGGGCTGGGAGTGCCAAACTGCCAACACTCTTTCCCTTTCTGTTAAGCAGCCCTAAAAGGGGTGTGAGTATTTGGTGATGGTGGCTGAGAGAAAAAGTATTGTTACATGCCACCCCGAATTCCACAAATGGTGCAAGATTCCAGGCATTCCAGGAGCACTTTACCCATGGACAGCAAGGCACCGCGGAAACTGTAGTGTTTTATGATATATGGTTTATTTACACATATACAGTGGTACCTCGGGTTAAGAACTGGCCCCCCTGGCACCCCCACAATACGCCACTTTGGTGCCACAGCCCTCAGGTCTGCCCTCGTCATGGGGTGCCTTCAAGCCTCTTTCTCCCTCCCTCACCACCAACTCAGACTGACCAAGCTCGGATAGAAGTGAGGGCTTGGACTGGCGCGGGCACCTTCCGTGCCCTATCTCCCAGGCACACACACATGTGCACCCTGGGTGCCAAGAACCTGCACTACAGTGGTACCTCAGGTTAAGTACTTAATTCGTTCCGGAGGTCCGTTCTTAACCTGAAACTGTTCTTAACCTGAAGCACCACTTTAGCTAATGGGGCCTCCCACTGCCGCTGCCACACAATTTCTGTTTTCATCCTGAAGCAAAGTTCTTAAACCAAGGTAACATTTCTGGGTTTGCGGAGTCTGTAACCTGAAGCGTATGTAACCCGAGGTACCATTGTATATAAAACCTGAGTCCAGATGCAGGGGCTCAACACACTACTTGGGTCCCTTGCTTCTCCCATAGGCACAGCAGGGTTGAGGCTCAGAGCAGAAAAATCAGCCATGCTCTCTGTCTCTTTGTTACAGCCTGTCTCAGTCAGTCAACATGGTGCTCTTCGACCCCCTTCTTGTTCCTTGTTGTTAGCCCAGTGAAACGATTCCCCTCCAACCCACATCATCCAAACTGAAACCCGAAACCCTTTTTGTCTCTGCCCACTAACACACAGCTGGAGGAGGGGCTCCACCCCCCTTGCTGTCCAGCACTGAATGTCCTGATGGCTCAGCCATTATCAGGTGGTTACCTCATGAGGAAGCTGGCCTGTGTTATTTCCATCTTGAGTCTCTGCTGGATCTGGGAGGTCGGTGTTTGCAGTTTTAACTTCCCAAACCTTGATTAAATTCTAACACTTACTAAATCTAGAAATTATGGGTGCCTTGCCCCCACAAACTCTGGCACCTCAAACTTAAAGGTAAAGGTAAAGGTACCCCTGCCCATACGGGCCAGTCTTGACAGACTCTGGGGTTGTGCGCCCATCTCACTTAAGAGGCCAGGGGCCAGCGCTGTCCGGAGACACTTCCGGGTCACGTGGCCAGCATGACATTGCTGCTCTGGCGAGCCAGAGTCGCACACGGAAACGCCGTTTACCTTCCCGCTGGTAAGCGGTCCCTATTTATCTACTTGCACCCGGAGGTGCTTTCGAACTGCTAGGTTGGCAGGCGCTGGGACCGAGCAGCGGGAGCGCACACCGCCGCAGGGATTCGAACCGCCGACCTTTCGATCGGCAAGTCCTAGGCGCTGAGGCTTTAACCCACAGCGCCACCTGCGTCCCACCTCAAACTTATAACAGTATTATTTCATTCATCCCACAAATCCCTCCAAGGCTGCAATCTCTGCTTGATGTTTTCATGGTTTGGCAAAGGACGGGGTTGGAGACAACGTATTTATTTATTTCGTAAAATTTATATAGCACTTGATTGTAAAAACGAAACCTCAGAGGATGGAAGGGTTGGCTTTAAGGGCTAATCAATAAGAAGTGAACTAGGGCAAGGCGGAATTGTGATGAAGACCATGGCTGTGGTCCAAAGGATGACTTCAGAAGCTCCTAGGGGCTCAGGCATCTTCAGTGGGGTCTCTCGCTAGGGTTGCCAACTGCCTAGAGGGAGGGGGTGGGACGGTGGGTGGGAGCAGCCTGGCCTGCCGATGTCCCTTGCAGCAAAAGTTTGAAATGCAGAAATCGATAGCTGGGGAAGCTTTTACATAGCATGGAGCTAAGCATTCTCTCTTGCTAATTGCTGCAGAACGAACTGCTGCCATGCAGGGCCTAAAAACAGGGCTTAAAAGTTGATAGCCGTTATGATATTGAGTCTGTAGAACTAGTCAAGTAGTTATTTGGATCCTGGCCAGAAAACAGGTGGAAATAGGAATCAAAAATGTACAGTGACTGTGGGTGGGTAGGTGTGGCATGAATTGCCTTCCTGTTCTCTTGTGCACCATTTGTCTTGGGTCCTAAACCCTGTGCATCATGGTTACTATCTGCCCTGAATCCTTTAATGTAAGGTGCACTATAAGATCTAATGAAATGGGTAGTAAACCCATACATTTCACAGGTATCATTGTGTGGTGTGCACTGTGGAGAAGTGAGGTCTTATGCCTAACCTGAGAGTGATGGAGCTGTTAGGTAAGGTAAGGTAAGGTAAAGGCCCCTGGATGGTTAAGTCCAGTCAGAGGTGACTATGGGGTGTAGTGCTCATCTCGCTTTCAGACCGAGGGAGCCAGCGTTTGTCCGCAGACAGCTTTCTGGGTCATGTGGCCAGCATGACTAAACCGCTGCTGGCACAATGGGACACCATGATGGAAACCAGAGTGCACAGAAATGTTGTTTACCTTCCTGATGAAGTGGTACCTATTTATCTACTTGCACTGGCGTGCTTTCGAACACAGAGGGCAAGCCAGAGGAGAATTTGCCAGGCATCCCATCATGTAAATCACCCCTGTCCTGAGTGGCACTTCAGCCAAAGCCCTGTGGGGAGAAACTCCATTGGACAGGTCTCCCCAGTCAGGGATTCTTCGTGCCAATTCACACCACCATGTGCCTACTTGGTGGAATTGGCACTACTACAAGTGCCACATAATACCCATTCCACATCTGTAAGAGCTCGGTCATTTAGTGTGGCAGCATCTGCTCTCTTGCCTATTGAGATCAAATACCTTTACTGTACTCTGAACCTTCTCTACCTTCTAATAACACCTGCTAGAAACATTATTGTTTAGACAAGCCTACCCAGATATTTACAATGTTGAGGATCTGTTTTAGTATTTTTGTATTTTAACTTTTGTATTTAGAGTAGAATTGTAAATCTTTCTTGATTTGATTGTTTTATTTTTTGTAAACTACTTTGCGCAACAAGTTCAAACAGCAGCGAGTGAACCTCGAGCATGGGGCGACATTGCCTTTTAAAACTTTCCCACCATATCCCAGAATACAGTTCGTACAGCATCATTGCTATAGCACTGAAACGTCAGAAAGGGGAGGGTTATACAAGATTAACATAGGCAAATTTGTCAGGGAAACGCCCAAGTATAAGATTAGCATAGTTAAGTACCCACCACCAGAAGCACAATGGAACTTCCTTTGCATGTCTGGACCCCAAGGCAAGTCCAGTGATGAGATTTGGCTTCCCTTGGCCAACAATCAGCTCAGCAATTGTCACCCCTGTGTGTATGTGTGTACATGTCCTCACACTTGAGGGATAATGGCGGGAGGTGGCAGGGAAAAGGCTCCTTTTTCCAAGGGCAAAATGGCGTTGGAATGCAGGAAATTGGCAGAGGGGTTGGTTTTCTATGATTTATAAAGCTAGGTATCTACCCTGAGCTGTCAAGTCAAAAGGATACATTCAGGTATAATATTTATAACATTTAACAACTTTAAAGATGTGCACCCCCCATGTAATTTCCGTAACATGCTACTCACCATTCAAAAAATCACAATTCATGCACAGGGTCTGGCACATCCTGAAGCTATATGGTAAAATAACATCTCCCACTCATACAACACATTTTGAGTCTTCAAAGCAGGCAGTGCAGGCCAGTACAGTCATATCTCAGGTTGAAGTTGCTTCAGACTGAGCGTTTTCGGGTTGCGCTCTGCGGCAATCCGGAAGTAACGGAACACGTTATTTCCAGGTTTCACTTCTCATGCATGCGCAGACGCTCAAAATGACGTCACGCGCATGCGCAGAAGCGGCGAACTGAGACCCGCGCACGCGCAGACACGGGTTGCGTTCGCTTCAGGATGCGAACGGGGCTCCGGAACGGATCCCGTTTGTATCCAGAGGTAGCACTGTATTATAATCCCTGTGTTGCAAAAGGTACCACTGTATTATAATCCCTGTGTTGCAAATGGAGGGGTTGTTGTCTGTGTCCTGAGAAGGCCACCTATTGAGGTGAGATTTGCACCTGGAACAGCCTGAGTCGGAGCTCACCCCCATGTCTACTATGCTACAAATGATATCTTACATTCAGCTTCCTGCCTCCAGCAACACCTTCAAAATGAGAGAGCTCCGAGGCGGCAGCGGAAGGATGGACTGCTGCTTCTACGCCCAGCAGTTTTTCTGTGCCCCAGAAAAATCAAGACCCGCATGTCCCTAGCAAATGGAGTCAGAACAGCCCCAGCCATGTTTGCAAAATTAGCTTTGATGAAATATTCATGCAAGTGATATATTATTAAAGCCCGAAGAGCAGGCAGCGCAGTCTCCAGAATGGAAGAAAGTGAGCTTGGCCTATGACCCACCATTAAGCAACAGGGGAGGGAAGCAGACGAGGATGTAGCCAGCCTGCTACACTCAGAGCAGACGGCCGTGCATCATTCCTGGTTGATGGAGGCTGCAAAATCATTGCCGCAGCTGCTCCACTTTCCAGGGGCAGCTCTTGTTCAAAATCCCACAAGCACGTAGGTCAGACATAAATTTTTTAAGAAGGAAGAGTAAAAAATATGAAGATATGAAGATGTACAGTAAGCTCATGCGCCACGGTTCTGCAGGATAATCTTTATTGTCATTGTCCCATACAGAACAACGAAATTGGGGGGGGGGGAGGAATCTACATCAGACATTCAAAAACCAACAAGCCTGCTATCCCAGCTATCTCAGCTTGGTTAGCCCCCTAAAAACTCTGATACCCCATAATTAAATACAATATGCTCCCATAGATACTACCTTACACTGCGTTTAAAACCAAAATTGCATTTGGATAGAAACTGTTTCTCAGGCATCCAAATTTATTTGGCAATAACCCCACTGCCTTAATCTGCAACCTTATGCACACTTATTTAGAGTAAACCTGGTGGAACACAAGGGACGGGGCTGGATTAAGACCTTCAGAGGCCCTAAACACTTACAATATTTGGGTGCCACCGTAAATATCTAATTCAAAATATAAACAATAATAAACTGTAAAATAAAATTCTATTTTTCGGAATGAAACAAAGCCTACAGTAAGATGGAAAATAATGCTTATTTTTGTGTACTTCCACTTTATTTATATTAGAATTTTTTTCTCCTACTTTTCCTAATTGCAAAGTCATCGATGAGATCCTCAAAGCTATTCTTACACAACACATCTGCTTCTATACTTGGTAGAGATAAGGCGCCCAGCCTGCCTTGTTGCATAGTTGTTGTGTTGGGATTTTAAATATACTTCAACTGAGAGAATGAATGCTCAGCTGAGAAATTTGTGACCATTAGCATTAAAAATCAGGAAATGGAAAATTTCTGTGGTGCCAACCTTCCCTAGATGTCCTAAGCACGTGCTTATTTTGCTTAATCTAGCCCTGACAGGGGAAGTTTGTTCTCGGGGGACAACCTAGGAAGGGCTGGGTTGACCACTGCCCAGAAAATAAGTTCCGTTCTCCTGTGTCGTACTCCCTTTCCTAGCCAACGTCATTGTGTTTGGTTCAGCTGGAAGCCAGAGGCATGTTTGATCTGTGCTGGATCCAAAGCTGTGACTCATGGAGAAGCAAGATCTGTTGGGGTGTTAATGCTGTGAGCCCCTCCACCCCCCAGATCTTATGCTCAGGTTGTATATATGTGTAAATAAAACCACAAAGGCAGTGAGCAGTGAGAGAATTCAGGGGTTCCAGGGGCTTGCCCAGGTTTGGGTTCCTCCCCCCCCCCCATTTTTTTAAATAGTTTTCCAAATTTATTTTTTATGTTTGTGGATATGTTTGTTATAAAACAAACAAACATGTATCCAAACTATAATATTTCCACTTTTGTTGTCATTGTTGGGTGACTTCCTTGAATCCCCCTGGCTGAGTTTCCATATAAGTCATTATAGCAGTTTTCCAAAACTATTTTCACATAAAATTTACTTGGTCCATTAACATCTTTCTTTTCATTTTGACTTTTATGGTTCCTTGGAATGAAGGTCTGCCCCATTCATATGTAAAACAAGAGAAAAGGTGCGGCAAGGTCTAATTTTTAAACAAAGAAGGACATGCTGCTGTGCTAAGCATAACCCTTCTCCCTCTGCTGCCTCTCCTGGTTTTGCACCAGCGTTGGCCCCAGCCTGGATATCTGATATTGGAAAAATGAGCTTGGGCAGACAAACTGTGAGGGGGGTAGATCAGTTCCCCTTTTGCGCATGCACCTTTTGTTGGCAATAAGTATGCCACCTGCTGCTTTATACAAGAATGGGTGAATAAATGAACAAAAGAATGCATCTGTCTCCATCACGAATACTTCGTCCCTTTGTTGATGTGGTAATGCTCACACATGCTTCATATGAAACAGATCCTGTCTGGATAGCCTCACAGAACTGCAAATCATCGTCCGTAGTGGTACCAAGAAGATAGGTCTGATGCTGACACACATCAGTAAGTCATTATTTGAATTCCTTTCTGGAGGAAGATGGAGGCACCTTTTAAAAGCTTTGGATTCTAAGCGCACACACCAGGACTTATAGTACTTTCTAAAACTCAGGCACGTGGTTTAAATTAGCATGCTGCAGATGTTTCTACATGTTCACCTTCAGACAGGTTCTAGTCTATCTCAGCATAAGCTGGTTGCCCCTGCTTTGGTCCCTCAAAGACAGCAGTCATTGCCCTTTAGTCACTGACGTTCCATCTGCAGTGAAGCAAGTCAAAGACCAGGTCAGCATCAAAGGCAGGAGCCAAATATTTCTTTCTAAAATGCAACAAAGGCCTGGGTGACATCATTTCTAACCAATCCCAGATCTTCCTTCTCAGAGGCTCTGTGTATTACATTTCCAAAGCATAACATGTAAACCAATTTCCAGTTGAAACTCACACATGTAACATAGAAGCTACCTTGAAACTTTAGGCAGGTGGTTTAGCTAATGCTACTTGCACAAAATAAAAACTCATCTGATGGAACACTGATTTGGGCAGAGGAGTTTACTGTTCTAAGGAGAAAAGGACATCATTCACATTTGACAGAGATCACAGAAGGGTGTAGGTACTTCTGAATTTATTGTCTCCTTCAGCTGGTGCTTCCTGTGAGTAAATTAGAATACAGCTGCCATTTTGCTCTTAGTGTACAAAGACAATAAAATAAATTTTCAATTACAGTATATACCTAGGATTTCTCTTCACACCACTGCCTGGATAAAACACAGGACAAATTGCATGTGACATTTTTCATGCCTTTACAACAGCATGCTTCCTGGCCACTTTTATTTTGAAGGAAAAGCAGTTGTGGGGACCTTGCCGGAAAATGTGCTCCCAGTCCAGATCACAGCCCTGTGGCAGGATCCTGCTGAATATCATAGCCTGTATTTTGTCTCTGGTTCTTGCTGATAGCAAGGGGGTTGTGTTCAGCAGGAAATTGCGGTGGAGCCCTATTTTGGATCTAGAACAAGTTCTGTAAATGACATTTTCCTCAAACTAAAAGTGGCACTTAGTCAATGCACAAACCCAGGATGGTTCATCAGATTATTGTCACTCTATTAATAAACAAAAAGATTCCATCATCTCAGCTCTAGTAGTAAACATATTTATGAACTCTTATGTTCAGAGAACATCTTCTGGTTAACTTTAATTTATTTGATTTCAGGTAACAAGAGCAATTAACAGAACAGATACCCAATACTTAACAATAACCAGCCCGGCAAGAGTTAAAATTACACCATACAGCCCTATATACCACAATGTGCAAACTACAAATTGCCCCAGAACATCTTTCCAAAGAAAATTATATGATAATGATGGAAAGCAATTGTTTTCCTTGTGTGAGCTACACACAATAAAACAGTACCATTGTCAATGAGAAGTATCTGGAGCTGTCCCCATATTTTTCCATGCTCTGACCTATCTCAATCAATGCTGCTGACCGTATTTATTTATGTATAATTTTGTGTATTATTTACTAAATTTGTATTTGTCTATATCAATCCACCGAGTCACTGTCTATTAGTTAGCAACTGTTTTGGCGGTTGACACAAAAAAGACGACCAAATTTCCTTGAGCTGTACATCAGTCTCTTCTCTATTGAAGACGGAAAAGTAGGTTTGGTTGGAGGTGTCTGATCAGTAATTAAACCAATTGCATGAAAGACATGCCTCAAACACCTTAATCGCTCAAATATGCCTCAAACACCTTAATCGCTATACGGAAAAATGTGCCTGGCTCTCCATGTCCACTCCAACACAGAAGGCTACAAGAACTTGCTATATATTCTGGATAACTCTGATAAGGTCCCTTGTCCCCCACAAGTCTGTTTTGTGTGTTTCATATCTGCTTGCAAGTACCAGGGACTACAAGCTAGAGGCTTAGTTAGCAAGCCGTACCCCAGTGGCTCACAGCCTCCCCTTTAAAGATACTGAAATTCGTTGGGGCTTATAGGCGATTCCCTTGATCACAACAGCACCAACTAAAGCAGCATAGAGACAGAGCAGCAGGGTGGAAGATGCCTGGGGCCTCAAAGCCCAGTGGCTTGGTTTCTATGTTACCGTGGTGCCGTCATGCTCTAAGAGGAAGTACTCTAAGAGTAGGGAGTTTCTGGCTTGTTTTCTGAAAGCTACAGGGACACCATTGCACATGGCTACCACATAACCTCCCACATTTCTCCAATGAAAATAGGGATGCCCCTTACATAATGTAATTTTACTATTTATACCCCACACAACTTACTGGGTTACCCCAGCCACTTAAGGTAGTTTCCAACGTATATAAAAATATGATAAAATATTGAACTTCCCTATACAGGATTGGCTTCAGATGGCTCGGGGGTCTGATAACTCCATACCCTCTAACATTTCTCCAATGAAAATAGGAACATCCTAAGGAAAAGTGATCGGGATGCGGGTGGCGCTGTGGGTTAAACCACAGAGCCTAGGACTTGCCGATCAGAAGGTCGGCAGTTCGAATCCCTGCGATGGGGTGAGCTCCCGTTGCTCGGTCCCTGCTCCTGCCCACCTAGCAGTTCGAAAGCACGTCAAAGTACAAGTAGATAAATAGGTACCGCTCTGGCAGGAAGGTAAACAGCGTTTCCGTGTGCTGCTCTGGTTCTCTAGAAGCGGCTTAGTCATGCTGGCCACATGTCCCAGAAAAACTCTCTGTGGACAAATGCCGGCTCCCTCAGCCAGTAAAGCAAGATGAGCGCTGCAACCCCAGAATCGGCCACGACTGGACCTAATGGTCAGGGGTCCCTTTACCTTTACCTAAGGAAAAGTGGGACATTCTGGGATCAAATCAGAAACTGGGACGGCTTCTCTAAATCAGGGATGTTCCTGGAAAATAGGGAAACTTGGAGAGTCTGCTCCCAGCTCAACGGGGATAAGCTAACACAAGGTGTTCTACCTACCTGCCACATTGGCCACAGAATGAGCTCTCAGTCGCCATGCCATGATTTGGTGCAGGAAGTGGGGGCTTAATGGCCAAGGAAAGCTTCCAGAGGACAGGTGTGGCTTCTCCAAGTGCCAGAGATAAATTAAGATCACATTCACACCATACATTTGAAGCACTCTCATACTGCTTCAACATTCATGGCTTCCTTCAAAGAATCCTGGGAACAGTAATTTGTTAAGTGTGCTAGGAATAGTAGCTCTGTTAAAGGACTCCTAAGAAGCTGGCATTCTTCACCTATGGTTCCCAGGACTCTTTGCAGGCAGTCAAGACTGTTAGAGCACTTTAAATGTGTGGCAGGGACCCATGCATGATGTGCTGGTCCCATGGGTTACCCAAGATGTGAGGTCCAAGTCTGCTCCGTGGTCAAAGGTGCAACATGGAGGCAGTCTGTAGTAGCTGAAGCTGGGTGCAGGGCAGGGAGTTGGGTGAAGTCAGGAACAGGCTTGCAAGCAGGGAGCCAGGACGGGTCAGGAGCTCTGGCAGAAAAGCAGGACACGGTTCAGGCAGGAACTAGCAACCAACAATGTTGCTCCCACAGCTTGGGACTGGGGCTGGCCGGCTTTTATCTGCCCTGAGGCATAGGGCGGCCCCAATCCTCTGGTAACTCGCCTCTCCTGGCCTGGAGGCGAGCACTCCTCCTGCAGGAACTTAGTTCCCTCTGCCTCTCTGCCCTGAGCCTCTGCAGCTCAGGAGAGGCTGGAGGGTTACTGGACCCAGAGGCAACCTCAGCTTCCTCTGACAGGGCTGAGAGTGGAGCACCTGCAGGCAATGGGTCCTCCATCGCCTCAGGAGCCAGAGCAGACTCAGCTGATGCCTGCACCTGAGGATCCAGCACAGGTGAGGACCCTTCAGGCTCAGGCCCCAGCCCCGGCTCAGCTGGTTCTGGAGGCGGGGAATCCTGTGCAGGCTGGGATCCCTCAGGTTCAGCACCCGAGTCCAAATCCCAGGCCATCACACATGACCTAAACATGAGTCATGGCCCGATGCCTGCTTGAGCCCAATATTGTGCAGCTCTGAGCATTTTTTGCATGCTTCTCTCTCAAGAGACAATGGAGTGCGCCTCCAGGGGTGAAGTCAAACTGCTCTTTTAGCAGGCCAAAGTGACCTCCCTACTGCACAAGCCTAGGCAGTATGTGTGGAGGTTCTCAGCTGCCCTGGAAAATAGGGACACATGGAAGGTCTGGTGTTCAAAGTGGTCAGGGTGGTCAACGACTGAGCCAGGATGAATCTGGCCTAAGAGCTTCTTTCAAGAGCCAAGCATTAGGGCCCTTCTGCTCCCTGCCACCCCTGCTCCCATTCCTCCAACCACTGATCTACATATCTGAGATGTGTGTTTATGAATTCTATTCAGAATGGTAGCTTGTGTGTGGCTGTAGGACTGACTGAAAATGCAGGAGAAGCAGGTGAGAACAGGGAGGCAGGCAAATTTAACAGGCCCAACACCTGCCTTCAGTCTCTTCAGGACTTGCCACACTTGTGTACAGAGACTTACTCCCTCCCCCTAAGACGCAACAGTCTCCTGAGCTCCACAAGGCGTCATTAAGTGAGTGTTGCAACACCAGAATCGTTGCTATGGAACCAAAAAATCAACGCCAAAGCCTAAACTTTCTGCAGCCATCGCAGCATATTCCCCATACATCTCTTTAAGATTCAAGTATATGAGGCCTAGATATTGTGGAAATTTGAAACCATGGGTCTCTCACTGAAGGGTAGATTTGAGAACATGGGTCTTTCATTGCCAAGGAGACAAGGCTAGATGCGTATCTGCTTGCAGGCAGCCTCTCGTCCCCAGGGAAAATAAGAATAATAGGATTGCCAGGGAATCTGAGACCATAGATCTATTGTCACTGCACAGTGTAAAGTTCCTTTTATATTTCATATACACTTCAGGCCCTCCAAGTGTTCCTATTTTCCCCCTCAGTGGCTCTTCACCCTTTGCATGAAGTCAAATACGTACTTTCTCTGCAGGGTTTTTTTGGGGGATGGAACTACAGTGGTATCTTTGGTTACGTACTTAATTCGTTCCGGAGGTCCATTCTTAAACTGAAACTGTTCTTAACCTGAAGCACCACTTTAGCTGATATGGCCTCCCGCTGCTGCTGTGCCGCTGCCATGCAATTTCTGTTTTCATCCTGAAGCAAAGTTCTTAACCTGAGATACTATTTCCGGGTTAGCGGACTCTGTAACCAGAAGCGTATGTAACCTGAAGCGTATGTAACCCGAGGTGCCACTGTATTTGGGTGCTCTGTGCTTGTCTTCTTTCTTTTTATACTGTTTTAGTCAAAAACATTCTTGTAAGAAGTGTGCAGGGTGGTCTCCGGAGCTACAGATTTATGCTCATAATAATTCTTTGTGTCTTTATTGTTTGTGCCACAGGAGCTTGTGCTTGGCATCCGTCTGTCCCGAGAGATAATGGAGTGCACCTCCGGCCTCCAGGGCACATGCAATATAATCATTATGTGCGCTGTGTATGGGGCGGGTGAAGAAAGCAACTTGCAGGGCCTCCCCATCTCTGTAAGTGCATTGCTTCCTTCCTTGTCTATCTGATAGAATCATGGAAAGGATCCTGAGGTCCAATCTCTTGCAATGCAGGAATCTCAACTGAAGCATTCATGACAGATAATAATAATAATAATAATAATAATAATAATAATAATAATAATAATTTTCCTGCCCTCCCTGGCCAGAGCCGGGCTCAGGATGCTAACACCAGTACAATTACAATAACAATATAATGGGGGGGGGGCTTAAAATACAGGTTAAAATACAAGTTAGCATGCAGCCTCATTTTAAAAGTAGCCATAGATCAAAACCATAAGGGGAGGAAAACAGAAGGGTCAGACTGAGTCCAAACCAAAGGCCAGGCAGAACAGCTCTGTCTTGCAGGCCCTGCAGAAAAATGTCAAGTCCTGCAGGGCCTTAGTCTCTTGTGACAGAGCGTTCCACCAAGTCGGGGCCAGTACTGAAAAGGCCCTGGCCCTAGTTGAGACCAGTCTAACCACCTTGAGACTTGGGACCTCAAAAGTGTTGTCATTTGTGGACCTTAAGGTCCTCTGAGGGGCATACCGGGAGAGGCGGTCCCGTAGGTACGAGGGTCCTAGGCCACATAGGGCTTTAAAGGTCAAAACCAGCACCTTAAACCTGACCCTGTACTCCACTGGGAGCCAGTGCAGTTGGTAAAGCACTGGATGAATATGATCCCGCGGCAAGGACCCCGTAAGGAGCCTCGCTGCAGCATTCTGCACCAGCTGGAGTTTCTGGGTCAGCTTCAAGGCCAGCCCCGTGTAGAGCGAGTTACAATAATCAAGCCTGGAGGTGACCATCGTATGGCTCACTGTGGCCAGATCAGGGCGAGAAAGGTAAGGGACCAACTGCTTAATACGGTGGAGATGGGAAAATGCCACCAACCTCTGTCCTCCCAGGAAGGAGAGGCCACCACCTTCCAAAGGGGGGTCTGTTCCACTGCCAAACAGCTCTTACTGTCAGAAAGTTGTTGCTGATGTTCAGTTGGAATCTCTTTTCTTATAACTTGAATCCATTGGTTTGAGTTCTACCCAGCAGAGTTGCACCATGTAGGAGGAGGAAGATGATGATGATGATTAGTTGTATTTATATACCGCCCTACACCTGGAGGTCTCAGGGTGGTTTACAGACCAAAGATACGGGGATTTGCTGCAATGGTGGTTTGTGTGCAACAGGGGCTGGGCTGGGGGGTTGCCCCAAGGGAGGAGGGAAACATGGACATGGGTGTGAAGGTGGAAACGGGTGCAAAGTGGGTTTGCAGAAAAGAAGAGAGAAGTGCTTAAAAAATGGGATCGGGAAGGTGAAAAGTGAGCAAAATAGCTGCATGGGGTTGAAAGAAGACGCTCAAGGAGGTTAATGTGAGGAGATGACCAGGAGTTGATGAGTGGAGCAAGTAAATACTCATAAAAGCCTCAGGTTGCTATTGCTATCTTAGTAGAGGCATCCCTCTGTGTGGGGGGAAAAGAGGGATGCCTCTTTTAAGATTATGCCTGCTGTGACAAGTTTACATAATTAACATGGGCTGAGTCTCCAGGTGTTGCTGGCTGATGCCTTTCACCCTTGAGCTCCTGCGCATGCTGGCTGAGACTGATGAGAAAGGGAGTCTAAGGACTTCAGGAGGATAGCTCAGTTGGCTAGGGCGTGGTGCTGATAATGCCAAGGTTGCAGGTTCAACCCCTGTGTGGGACAACTGTGTGTTCCTGCAATGCAGGGGGTTGGGCTAGAGGATCCTCACAATTATACAATTCCAACTCTGTGATTCTATGAAGGGACACGGGTGGCGCTGTGGTCTAAACCTAAACTAAACCTAAACTAAAAGTCTAGGGCTTGCTGATTGGAAGGTTGGCGGCTCGAATCCCCGCGACAGGGTGAGCTCCCATTGCTGTGTCCCAGCTCCTACCAACCTAGCAGTTCAAAAGCACGTCAAAGTCAAGTAGATAAATAGGTACCACTCTGGCGGAAAGGTAAACGGTGTTTCTGTGTGCTGCTCTGGTTCGCTAGAAGCAGCTTAGTCATGCTGGCCACATGACCCAGAAAAACTCTCTGCGGACAAATGCCAGCAAGATGAGCGCCAGAACCCCAGAGTTGTTTGCGGCTGGACTTAACTGTCAGGGGTCCTTTACCTTTACCTTTTTTATGATTCTATGAGGGCCATATATTTCCCATCCCTGATCTAAAAATGGAGTTGGATTCAGACAGGTGTCATGGATCTACAGGTCTACTAAAATCAGAAATAAGTCTGGATCCATCCCAAAGTATGCTTTCCCCCACTTTAAAGTTATTCGTGTGTGTCCCCCCCCCAAAAAAAATAATAGATATACCCATCAATTAAAGGACTTGTGATTATTTGACCAAGATTTCCTTAATTGGGTGGCAGCCCTAGTGAAAAATAGATTTCTGTCAGATGTTAGTGTTATATTTTAAGGAGTAAACATAAGTGTGAATTTTCAGGGGAATGTGGCGCATTAATCTCCTTGGCAACCCTGCAGCCTCACTTTAAAAGTCCATATGTATCCCTGAGGCTCAGCAACTAGAAATATTTAAGAACAGGGGACTTGTCCCATCAGATTAAATGAGGAGGAGGAGAAAGAACCATGTAGGCCACCTTGAAGAAAAAAGGGGGTGATATAAATGCAATAAACAACATAATAATCAGGGAAGTGGGAGCTATGGAAGTGGAGCACAGGAGTGGCTACAGTTACGTGCTCACAAAGGGCTTAGCACCCCCACAAAAACCCCATTTCAGCAGCCTTGACAAACAGAGCCAGAAGATGGCCAAGATCAATATATTGAATGGAAATTACAGAGGTGATAAGAGCAAGCCTAATGCAGGGCATTTAAGGAAATCAATTGGCATTGATGGGTCCAAGAAGCACAGCTAGCCCTAGCAAAGCTGCCTCGAGCAATTCTAGCCAGCAATATTGTCTCAGCATATATGCAGGGAATGGGCCAAATCTTTATGATGATATAGCATGCAGCTACAAGGTAAGCAGGCCCCTGTTGCACTGGGTGCTCTCGGTCTCTTAACTGTTTATGCAGGAGGCGTGCAATCAATAGATACTAAGTATGTGGAAATGTTGTTGCCTGTGGCAGCTAGCTATCATGTGCTTTGTTTATATATGCTTAGAGTAGTGGTAGGCAGCCATTTTTTAACTTCCCCTGGCAAGCGGGCCGCAAATCAAGTCTAAAGAGTAAAGAACTGTCCCTCTATCCCAGCCTTCCCTGAAATGGATGCCCACCATGTTTTTGACTGCAGCACCCTCTGCCTTCAGCCAGCAAAGCCAGGGCTGATGGGAATTATAGTCTAAAACTGCTGGAGGCCACCAAGCTGTTGAGGCCTGCCTCTATTCAATGGGGTCTGTTGCTTTCTTGCAAGGATTTATGCCCTGCCTTTCCCCAACAAATGCATTCAATGGGGCTCACAAAAACACGGAGCCAATAAGTACACAGTGACAAAAGGAAATAAAATGTAAACAGCAGCATTAAACTATACTTAAAAGACACTCAGATAAATAAAATGCCTGCTGAAAGATGAGCAGCGGAGGGCAAGGTGAACTTCTCTTAAGCAGACTATTCCACAGCCTGGGCACCAAAACTGAGAAGGCTCTTTATTATGGGCACGTTATGTCTCAAATCATGTGAGAACAGGTAGGGGGACTTCCACAGAGGAGCAGGCTTCTCATGTAATAAGGGAGGGGGCAATTCCAGAGATAGATTGGACATTTAGAGCTGTAACGATAAAAGCTAACACAGAGAAACAAATTTGCAGTGGGTGTAAAAAAGCAAAGGTAAAGGACCCCTGACCGTTAAGTCCAGTCGCAGACGACTCTGGGGTTGCGGCACTCATCTTGCTTTACAGGCCAAGGGAACCGGCGTTTGTCCGCAGAGAGTTTTTCCGGGTCATGTGGCCAGCATGACTAAGCCCTTCTGGCAAAACCAGAGCAGCGCATGGAAATTCTGTTTACCTTCCCTCCAGAGTGGTACCTATTTATCTACTTGCATTTGACGTGCTTTCGAACTGCTAGGTTGGCAGGAGCTGGGACCGAGCAATGGGAGCTCACCCAGTCGCGGGGATTCGACCTTCTGATCAGCAAGCCTAAAAGACTCAGTGGTTTAGACCACAGTGACAACTGCGTCCTCTCTTGCAGTGGGTGTAGCTGATACAAAATCCAATACAGTGGTACCTCTGGATACAAACGGGATCCGTTCTGGAGCCCCATTCGCAACCGTGAAATAAATGTAACACACAACTGCGTGTCTGCGGGTCGCGTTTTGCCACTTCCGTGCATGTGCATGATGTCATTTTGAGTGCCTGCACGTGTGCGAGTGGGAAACCCAGAAGTAACGTGGGAAACCCAGAAGTAACGTGGGAAACCCAGAAGTAACGTGGGAAACCCAGAAGTAACGTGCTCCGTTACTTCCAGGTCGCCTTGGAGCACAACCCGAAAATACTTAACTTGAAGCTACTTCAACCCGAGGTATGACTGTAATATGCTCTGATCTCCTGGACCAGACAAAGGCTGCCTATGTTTTCATGAGAGATGCCTGATCTGATGTCCCCTTTCTGTTCTCTCTGCCATATATGTAAACCCCACACTGGCTAGAATGCGCATTTAATGTGAACATGACTCCCTTCCACTTTCCATCTGGCACGAGCATCTTCAGTATCAATTGTGAAAGTGCCCTGAGTTTATACATTGTGCCTGGGCTCGGTTTGATGAAAGCCAGACAGAGATATGCCCACTTGATTTGTTTACAAAAACTCCTTTCTTGCAGAAGCAAACCCAACCCTGGGAGGCGATCCTTGCGCAGAGGAAGCAAGAAGGATGGAGAGCAAGGCAGAACCCCATTCTCAGCAGCCCTTTGTCGCTGTCCATGGTAACTGAACTGCTTGGCTCTATCCCCCAAGGAGCTCTTCAGTGAGACTTCACTCACGTCCCTTTGCCTGCATCTCCCAGAAGCTGTGTGCACTGGAACATAGCTAGGCTTCTCCTGGTTCTACGTAAAGACATGTAAGGAGGGCGGGAAAGGATGCTTGCTGGGAATCTGCATGAAACCTGGCGTTAGCTGCCCAGCTCAGGGGAGCTGTACACGTGCAAAAAATAAGAGCGCCAGGGTTTTCTTTGTATTTTCATTGTTTGGATTGCTGTTCCATAGTGATTTTTTTATTGAGAGGATTTTGTGGTGTACAAAATGTACTGTGGGTATGTCAGCTTCACATGTGTGGAGAAAACTACAGGGGTTGGAATTTTTGCTAAGCCTATCTATTTTGAAAGTGTTGCCTAAAACTTAATATGCAGGTGTCAGTCACACACAGAGAGCAAAGCAAGAAACCTATGAAATGGTTTATTTCCATTTTCCTACTCCCCCAGCCCCAAATGAAATACAGTGGTACATTGGTTTACGAACTTAATCCGTTCCAGAAGTCTGTTCTTAAACCAAAGTGTTCTTAAACCAAGGTGTGCTTTCCCATAGCCGTGGGGGACTCAATTTGCAAATAGAACACACTCAACAGGAAGCAGAACATGTTCTGCTTCCAAGACAAAGTTCACAAACCAAAACACCTACTTCCAGGTTTGCAGCGTTCGTAATCCGAGTTGTTCATAAACGAAGCTGTTCTTAAACCAAGGTACCACTGTATGTGTATCTGGTTACCTCCTTTCTTGGGCCTGTCAAGGTCATTCTTTCTCTCCATATGAATCCCCTTCTCCCCTTCTCACTACCTCTCTCTGCATGACTGGAAATTATTTCTCAGCACACACCCCTGCCAATCTTCTCTTATTCTCTCAAAATTTGAATCCTTGATTCCTGCTCTAATTGTGGGTGATTTTGACATTCAGGTTAGTTTCCCCAATTCCTCTTCTCTTGAATACCTTCCCCATTTGCGAGACATATTCTTGGTTGACTGACCGAACCCAAAGAGTGCTCATGTTTGGTGCCTCATCATCCTGGAAAAAAGAGACAAGGTGGGGGGCCTGGTGTTGTTCAACATATTTATAAACAACTTGGATGAATGAATTGAAGGGCTGCTCATCAAATTTGCAGATGACACCAAACTGGAAGGGGTAGTTAACACCGCAGAAGACACAGTTGGGACCTTAACAGGTTGGAGATCTGGGCCCCAACTAATAAAATGAATGTCAATAGAGACAAATGTCAGGTTCTGCTTTTAGGCAGGAATATCCATCTTCACAAATATAAGATGGGGGACACCTGGTTTACCAGTAGCACATGTGAAAAGGATCTAGAGGTCTTAGTGGATCACAAGCTTCACATGAGTCAACGTCATGCTGCAGCAAAAAAGCTAATATTATTCTAGGGTGCATCAACAGAAGTATAGTGTCCAGATCGAGGAAAGTCTTAGTATCATTCTATTCTGCCTTGGTCAGACCACACCTGGAATACTGTGTCCAGTTATGCGCCCCACAATTTCAGAAGCATATTGACCATGTGGAATGTGTGCAGAGGAGGGCAACCAAGATGATCAAGGGTCTGGAAACCAAGCTTTACACACACACACACACACACACACACAGTCATACCTCAGGTTAAATACAGTGGTGCCCTGCAAGACGAACGCCTCGCAAGACGGAAAACCCGCTAGACGAAAGGGTTTTCCGTTTTGGAGGCGCTTCGCAAAACGAATTTCCCTATGGGCTTGCTTTGCAAGACGAAATGTCTTGGAAGTTCCTGTGGGTTCCCCCCCCCTTTCCCCCCTTTTTCCTAAGCAGCTAAGCCGCTTATCAGCTGATAAGCCGCTTATCAGCTGATCCGCTAAAAGCCGCTAAACCGCTAATAGCGCTAATCCACTAAGCTGTCAGTGGGCTTGCTTTGCAAGACGAGAAAACCGCTAGACGAAGAGCCTCATGGAACGGATTAATTTCGTCTGGCAAGGCACCACTGTATGTTTTGGGATGAATATTTTCAAGTTGTGCTCCGTGGCGACCCGGAAGTAACAGAGCGTGTTACTTCCGGGTTCCGCCGCTCGCGCAGACGCTCAAAATGATGTCATGCGCATGCGCAGAAGCGGTGAATTGTAATCCACGCACGCGCAGACACGCGGACACGGGTTGTGTTCGCTTCAGGATGCAAACAGGGCTCCGGAATGGATCCTGTTCACAACCAGAGGTACCAATGTGTGTGTGTATATATATATATATATATAAGCAATGGTTGAAGAAGCTGGGAAAGAGGAGACTGAGAGAAGAAGTGATAGCCATTTTCCGATATCTTAAGGGCTGTCAGATGGAAGATGATCGTGTTTTCTCCTGCTCCTGAGGGTAGGAATCACACCAATGGGTTCGAGTTACAAGAAAGGAGATTCTGAATAAACATCAGGAAGAACTGTCTGACAGGAAGACCTGTTTGACAGTGGAATGGACTCGCTGGGCAATCCTTCCCTGGAGGTTTCTAAACGGAGATTGGATTGCCATCAGTCAGGGGTGCTGTAGCTGAGATTTCTGCATTGCAGGGGGTTGGACTAGATGACCCTCAGGGTCCCTTCCAACTCTAGAATTCTGTGATTCTATAATTCTATGAAATGTGTTAAAGTGCATGTAAGGGAAGGGTGCTGGACTGATTCTTTGTCTTCACAGAGCAGTCAGCTGCTCTTTGATCTGCCTGAGCGGCTTTTGACACTTAATCTTCATGATAGGTTTTCTTTTCTTTTTTAAAAAATAATATTTATTGAAATTATAGAAGTTACAAAAAGAAAAAAGAAAGATTAGACATAACAATATAACAAAATACAGAAACACAAAAAAAACTACATAAAACATTGAATCGACAAAGTAAAACAAAAAGAATTAAAAACACTTCCAATATTTCTAATCTTATCTTTATGCACTTGTTTCATTGACTTCCTCACGCCTCCCTTTTAGTATTCCACTTCAATTAATTATTTCAGCAAGTCCTTTCCATCTTCATCTATTTTCTGTCTTATGATTAATTTTAACATATTCTGTCTAACATTCTGCCAAAGCCATCTAGCTTCATTCCACCTTTTTTCTAAAGCTCCTTAACTTTACAGTATTTCTTCATGATCGGTTTTCACAGGCTCAGTCTTGCGCTGAGTTTTCTCTCCGGTGATCTCCAGTAAAAAAGAAAAGAAAAAGAAGGGTAAAATCTGCTCAGACTATTGCTGACCCATAGCTGTTAAGCTATGCAAGCAAAACTGCCTTTGGAGCCCCTCTTCTCTACAAAGCTTTCGGTTCGGTCAGTTTGTGCAAATGTGGTTTACAAGAAAAGCAAGGCTCGCAGCTATTTTTTTTTATATTAAATATTACGTTAAAAGAAATTTAAAAAATTAAAAATGCTCTGTATATGGAAAAGCAGCTTCGATCGCCGAACCGAGTCGGGGTAGAGCAGCGCCCCCTGGCGTCTCTTCGCGGCGAAGGCGTCGCCCGCGTGGAAGCTCGGCGCTATCGGGAGGGCGGGGCAGGACGAGGAGGAAAGGGGCGCATGCGCACGAGAAGAAAGGCGGGTGTGTTTATGTGCAAGCGGCAGGCAGAAAAACGTTCGGGCTTGGCAACGGTCGCGCGCGCATGCGCTTTGAGTAACGAAGCCGGCCGCTATTGAGGCGGGGGTGGGAGGGGGGGGAAATCATAAAGTTAGGGAGGGAAAGTGTAGAGTGACACAACGACATGGACTTCCGGGGGGAGGGAATCGAAAACGGCCATTGGCTATAATTCCTCTTTTGGGCAGAGTCTGCTGTATTAGGATTTGGAGAGGAACGACGGAGCCGCGCGTGCGCGTGACGTCACTCCAGTAGCGGCCAATGAGCGCCTCGCGAGTTTCGACGGCGCCCAATCAGGGCGGACTGTTCGCTGAGCGTTTCAGAGGCGCCGAGTTCGGAATCCGCGCGGGCGACGCCAGGAAGGCAAGCGAGGAGGGTCCTTCGCTTCTGAACTTCGCCATTCGATGTGAGGCGTGTCCCCGTCCATGGGCGCAGCCAGGATTTACTGGGGGGGGGGGGGAGCTAGGCCTAAAGTGTGGGGGGGGGCCGGGGGGGAACCAAGTTATCTGCCATGCAGTTGGTCATTTAGTTAGGCATTTTTGTTTATTTACTTGTGCTTTTTTTTGGGGGGGGGGGGTAGCTACGCTCATGCCCCTGCCCGCCGGGCCTGCTCTGATTGCTCGAGGCTCAGCTCAGTCAAGGGCGCCTTAGACCATGTGCAGAGTGCCGGCGGCGAACCTGGGGTTTTGGTGGGGCAGGAAGGGAAAGGCCGGGGGGGGGGGCAATAGCCGGGCGCCCAGTGCTCCTCGAGCAGCCCCTTTGACGCTTCCTTCCGAGTATGGCGCCTATCTTGCGCCGGGGAGGCAGCAAGAACTGACTGCTCCGAATACGGCATTGAATGGGCGGGGGGGGGGGGAGGGAGGGGGACAGGGCACACAGAGAAAAAAATAGTTTTATTACTTGTACCCCGCCCATCTGACTTGGCTTCCCCAAAAACTTCCCTACACAGGGCTGCCTTCATATGTCTTTCTAAAAGTTGCATAGTTACTTATCTTCTTGACATCTGATGGGAGGGCGTTCCATGGGGGAAAATCTGTGGTTGCAAGAAAACAGAAATACACTAATGAGAGGAAACAAAATCCCAGGGTGATGCACGCTTGGAAGCTTTTATAAGCTTCTGGTGGTAATCCATTTGATGATGATGATGATGATAATAATAATAATAATAATTTACAAGTGCACTTGGCTACATTGGTGTTGGGTAGCCAAATATTGTAAAAACTGGTAGAAAGCCTTTGTTGGGTAGCAGATATGTGCTGAGACTTTTTAATAATAATAATAATAATAATAATGGGTTGGCCCTGTGGATTAAACCACAGAGCCTAGGGCTTGCCAATTGGAAGGTCAGCGGTTCGAATCCCCGTGACGGGGTGAGCTCCCGTTGCTTGGTCTCAGCTCCTGTCAACCTAGCAGTTTGAAAGCACATCAAAGTGCAAGTAGATAAATAGGGACCGCTTTGCCAGAAGCGGCTTAGTCATGCTGGCCACATGACTCAGAAGCTGTACGCCGGCTCCCTTGGCCAGTAAAGCAAGATGAGCGCCGCAACCCCAGAGTTGTCCGTGACTCGACCCAATGGTCAGGGGTCTCTTTACCTTTACCTTTTACTGGGAACAGTAGAAATGGTAAGGCACACTGCTGCTTCCACCCTGTTTTGTCCATATTGGATGACTTGTCCATAACTTGCTGCCACTTTTGGCATTTATTCAAAGGGACTTTGGGTGGGGGGATCAAGCAGGAGATCACCCTTCCTCTGGAAATTGCTGGGAGATTGCATGCCTTAGAATCCCCCAAATGCTGACCCTCTTCCCCCTGCCCCTTTGGCTTGGCATATTAATAGGTGCGATGGCTGCCCTCAGTGAAGAGTTACAACATCTAGACAGAAGGACCAAGCAGCTGCTTGAAATGATGACAAGAGCCAATGGGGCAGAAATGCTGAAGGAGACTCTAGTGAAAGAGGAGCAGATGCTCAACAAGCTCTGGGATACTCAAAAGAGCACAGCCCAGCTACTGAAAGGTACACCTTTCCCTCGAACTGCATGGCAGCAGTTATGATTGAGTATGTTACTGGGTGTGATATTATGTATCTCTTAATTTTGTTACAGGTGGCGACCATTTAAGAGGCTTTTTAGAGGGTGCTCCCCATTTATGTGATTTTATGCTTATGCACATCGGGGCCTGGAACACCAGTATCTACCGTATTTTTCGCCCTATAGGACGCACTTTTTCCCCTCCAAAAATGAAGGGGAAATCTGTGTGCGTCCTGTGGGGCGAATGCAGGCTTTCACTGAAGCTTGGAGAGCAAGAGGGGTCGGTGCGCACCGATCCCTCTCGCTCTCCAGGCTTCAGGAAGCTATCAGCAAGCCTGGGGAGCCCACGGGAGTGCCTGCAGGGCTCCCTAGGCTGTGGATAGCAAGCAGCCTGGTGCGCGGGGCGCACTGAAGCCGTGGCTGGGGGGGGGATCAAATTCCCCCCCCCCAAAAAAAACTAGGTGCGTCCTATGGGCTGGTACATCCTATAGGGTGAAAAATACGGTAAGTTGTATATAACAGATAGGGTGTTATTCAGATAAGTTTTATAGTGGTACCTCAGGTTAAGTACTTAATTTGTTCCAGAGCTCCTTACTTAACCTGAAACTGTTCTTAACCTGAAGCACCACTTTAGCTAATGGGGCCTCCTGCTGTTGCCACGCTGCTGGAGCATGATTTCTGTTCTCATCCTAAAGCAAAGTGCTTAACCTGAAGCACTATTTTTGGGTTAGCAGAGTCTGTAACCTGAAGCATATGTAACCTGAGGTACTACTGTACTCTACAGTACACCCTTTGAAATTAATGAACATGACTAAGTTAGGCCCATTAATTTCAGTGGGTCTACCCTTAGCAAAACTTAGCTGAATACCAGCCCTCATGTATCGAAACCCTGTATAGACCAGGGTCCCTGAATTTGCTTGGGGCTGGATGAACATTATAGCACCACATGTTCCTAGTCCACTAGTGAAGCTTAACTATCAGGTGTTAGTCTGATCATTGCCTGCATAAGTAACTCCATGGTTGGATTATATATCTTTTGGGTGACTTGCCATGCTCTGAAGTTCGGGGGGTGATGTTCTAATCTCATACTGCATTTCTTAATTAGTCCAAATAAAGCGTTCCCGATGTTGATCCTTCATTTATTTTTTTAGCAGTCTGATTTAGTTTAGCAAGTGGGTTAGTGCATTGCAGTTCTCTGTGAATTCTTTATTTTCCTGTTGTAATCCAAAGTCCTCAGCAACTCACTTTTGGTTTCCCTTTTTTATATTATTCCATTGAAGACCATTGCCAGAATCGTTGTAAAAATTTCACACAGTCAGTTTTATGATTAAACCATAACAATAACAATATTCTTTCAATCCCGCTTGCATATTTCAAACAGTCAGTCTTTCAGGGGAGATTTGCCGAACAAAACAGCAAATGCATACTATATCAAGAGAAAATAATGCAGGCTCACCTCCCCAAACATACAGATCCATTCACAATGACAGCCCTTCTTCAGGTCGAAACCTTGGCACTCAGTGGCTGATTCAATTAGCAGAATACTTTATCCCTCCTAGTTCAGAGCATGCCTGTTAATTAAGTCCAAATTTCATCTTAAAAACAGGTGCCCTCTGCTCATGGCAACAGCTTTGGAGAGTTGCCAAAACGCACAATGGATTGCACCCAGTGCCCCCCGCCCCCTGCATTCCTTCAAGACGGGCAGCAGGAATTGGATGATCTGCAGGTGGAGCAGGCCCCCTCCCCCGGCCCTGGTTTTTTTTGTGGTTTTTTTGGAGGATAATTACTCCCCTATTAGCCTCACTTAGCCGCATGGAAAGGCTCCGCTGGAATGGGCAAACTTGAAGGTGGGAAAATCTCTGGCCCTGATGGATTCTCCGCATCCTTTTGCAAAGCATCTAATGAACAAACAGTTCCACTGATGGCCACAATATTTTAGCTGGTAACTCGCTTCCCACAACTTGGAAACATTCAAGAATAGTAAAGGGACCCCTGACCAGTCATGGCCGACTCTGGGGTTGCAGCGCTCATCTCGCTTTATTGGCCAAGGGAGACGGTGTACAGCTTCCGGGTCATGTGGCCAGCATGACTAAGCCGCTTCTGGCGAACCAGAGCAGTGCACGGAAATGCTGTTTACCTTCCCGCTGGAGCGGTACCTATTTATCTACTTGCACTTTGACGTGCTTTTTAATTGCTAGGTTGGCAGGAGCTAGGACTGAGCAATGGGAGCTCACCCCGTCGCGGGGATTCGAACCGCGACCTTCTGATCGGCAAGTCCTAGGCTCTGTGGTTTAACCCACAGCGTAGTTATTTCCAAATATCACCAACTGATCTTTTTGTTAAATCATAGAATCGTAGAGTTGGAGGGTCTTCTTAAAAAAAATATCCTCATGTTCATGGATTCTCAGTGGGGCTGCGTTTGATTCCAGTGGGGCTTTGCAGAAGCAGTGCAAGTCTCTCAACTGTAAACCCAAAGTGAAGGAGTACTGGATTTGAAGGAGAGGTGCTTGTCATTAGTAGTAATAATGTTTGTTTGCTGATAAACATTTATAGACTGCATTTTGTTAAAATTCCCAAAGATAGCAAATATATGTGCAATTATATGTCTGTCTGTCTGTCTGTCTGTCTCTCTCACACGCAATACAAAATCAAGTATCTGCAAAAGTAGTACATTCCTGATAGTAGAAATCTGTTAAAAGCAGCTATCATAAAAGAACAGATGATCCCAAAAGTCTTCTGGAAGAGGGTTGATTTGTACTGCTACCTAAATACCATCAGGAGAACTGAAGTGGGCGCTTTCATAATGTTGGTATCCTATCCTTTCCTTATGACAGATCTCATGACTGCAGAGGAGAAAGTGGCCCAGAAACTTTGCAACAGGGAACAGCAGCTGAATGCAAACCTCCAAAAGCTGCAGAAAATTGAAGACGAATTGCTCCAGGCAAATGAGAAGGCTGCCGAATTGAGGACCAACACCAAATATCCTTCCCCATCTGCATCTGGTGCCAAATCAAAACATCCCCTGGTTGGGGGGGTCAATCCCTCAAACATTTCTCCCCTTTTATAGCATTCTACAGATCAGCCAAGGTTTGGTAACTTTTCTGTTTGAAGGTGTCACTCTGGTTTAGCAAGGCAGGGCATGGCTACTCGTGTTTAGCCAGCTGAATGGATTTAACTTGATTTGTCTGGACTGGTATACAGCTGTATTTTCAGTTGTGTTATTGTTTGTTGTTTGTGTTGTTTGTTTGTTGTCGTGTCCGACTCTTCGTGACCCCATGAACCAGAGCACGCCAGTCACTTCTGTCTTCCACTGCCTCCTGCAGTTTGGTCAAACTCATGCTGGTAGCTTTGAGAACACTGTCCAACCATCTCGTCCTCCTTCGTCCCCTTCTCCTTGTGCCCTCCATCTTTCCCAACATCAGGGTCTTTTCCAGGGAGTCTTCTCTTCTTATGAGGTGGCCAAAGTACTGGAGCCTCAGCTTCACGATCTGCCCTTCCAGTTGAGCGCTCAGGGCTGATTTCCTTGTCCTTGCTAATTTCTGGTGAGTTATTCACTGTGTCTCTCCCGGAATTGTTGATTTCACCAAGCAGGGGTAACAGCTGTTGTTTTGACGAGGGCAGGACTTCACTTTACCTTTCCCCCAACCCTTCTTATGGGAAGGGACACTTGTAGAGTACCTACTTTGAATATAGAAAGTCTCAATCCCTGGTAGCCTCACAAAAAGGACCTTCAATACTGGGGCTTAGGAAGACTTCCCCATGAGATCTCAGGGAGACGCTGCTTCTCAAAGTAGACACCATTGGGCTTGATGAAGCAACTCTTATTTACTCAGGAGTCTCGCTTTTTGAAATCAGATTTCTTAAAGTCGAGTGTGCATCTTAACTACCCTCAGCTTTCCCTTTCCTCTGTACATGCTTATATATTTTGGGATGAACAAAAGCAAGTCAAGAGACACTTTGCTGAAGGCACCTCAGCCTTGGATTGGGAAACGTGAGGTGTTTCATATGTTACTGGACTCTAACTCCCATCATCCAGCACAACCAATGGTTAGGGATGATGGGTGTTGTAGTCCAACAATATCTGAAGAACCGTAGGTTCCCAATCCCCGGTACAGTCATACCTCGGGTTACAGGCGCTTCAGGTTGTGTTTCTTCGGGTTACGGACCACCGAAACCCAGAAGTACCGGAATGGGTTACTTCCAGGTTTTGGCAGTCGTGCACGTGTAGAAGCACTAAATCTCAATCTGCGCATGTGCAGCAGCGCCGCTGTGGGTTGCGAATGTGCATCCTGCACGGATCATGTTTGCAACCCGAGTGTCCACTGTATTCCTAATTTTTCCCTCTTATAAGTTGCGACAGAGGGAGAGAGGCTTATCCAGCTCAGCTGTCCACCATGTGAAGACCCTTTTGCTTCATTGTATTGTGTTATATTTCTAGTCTGCTCTTTTGTACAGGCAGTCAAGTAGATCAGAAAGTTTCATGGCACCTCGTTGCCCTTCTTCAGAGGACAAATAACTATTTCAGAGTAATTTGCCCTTGCTGAAATCAATAGCCCCTGTTGGGTTTGGGGAATGCATTCTAGTTTTTTTTCCCTTAACTCACATCATACCGATTTAAGAAAAGAACTGGAGGCTTTGAAAGAAGAAATCAAGCAGAAAGAGAAGAATGCAGATAATGATGCCATTGTGTCCAAATCGGCTATGTAAGTAGAGACCTCCCTCTGCTCCTTTTATTCTTGTGAATTGGTTAGGGAAAAGGTAGATTATTGTATCACTTACCCTTTATTAAATGTTTCTTAAAAGTTGCCCAAGCCAACCTCTGCTTCTTTTCCCACTGAGTTAGAGGCAGAATGCTGCTGGCTGCAGTTTCAAGAACATTTTTAAGTACAAGAAGATTCCTGCTTATATCCTGAGATGGAGTGATTGTGAGTGGTCTGTACAGAAGTGTTGGCCGAGCATCATATCCCAGGTCCAGCTATAGATAGTGGCTCAATTCAGACATTTTGATCTCTAGTCTAATGCAACCATGGTTTATTGGACTGGGAATGAGGCATAAGCCTGTGTCTATTCTCTTAGTCCCTTTGTGGCTTCTTCCGTGTCCCGTGACACTGAACTGGTTTAAGAGTTCCAAGTAAACTGGAACCCAGTTTTGTTACTTCTCCCTGAGGATTTTGGGTAATGAGCTCTGATAAAACTATCCACTTTTTAATGGCCAGTGGGTGCAATTGGGATATTTCCCCCTACCCACCCTTGAGTAGCCAAGGGACTGAGCCATGAATCAAGAAGTCCTCACATTGTACTTATTTACTTTGCCAACCTTTATTAGGCATTACAGCCCACATTGTATCTTGGCCTCTGCCCCCTCCACTACTGGCAACTGAGGAGTAATTAGTGACTTACCTTACAGTGCTCTAAGGATGACAACCAGCTTAGGCTTATGAAGTGCTTTCAACAGTAGTATCGTGCATAAGTAGTATTGAGATCACACAGATAGGATTTTTATGTTCAGGGGGCTGTAGTATATACAGTGGTGCCCCGCAAGACGAATGCCTCGCAAGACGGAAAACCCGCTAGACGAAAGGGTTTTCCGTTTTGGAGGTGCTTCGCAAAACGAATTTCCTATGGGCTTGCTTCGCAAGATGAAAATGTCTTGCGAGTTCCTGCGGGTTCCCCCCCCCCCCTTTTCTAAGCCGCTTATCTGCTTATCCGCTAATCCGCTAAGCCGTCAATGGGCTTGCTTCGCAAGACGAAAAAACCGCTAGACGAAGAGACTCGCGGAATGGATTCTTTTCGTCTTGCGAGGCACCACTGTATAATGGATCTCAGCCACAGGTGCCAGAGTAGGCAATGATCTGATCTGGGAAGCTTCATACGTTCAATTTTGTCTTACAGGTATATTGTGCACCTTTATTACCAGATCTGCCGCATCGACTGGGACTACTCCTGTGAGCCAGCAATAGTCAAAGGAAGTATCCTTCCGCTGCAGGCAAATAGGGGTTCCTTGCAGGGAGGGGAGACATAATGTTTTTTTCCTTAACCCTTTTTGCCTTCAGTTCATTATGGGCCAGACATTGCTCAGCCTATCAATCTTGACAGCAGCCAACACTCCCGCAGCTTCATCTGCGACTACCTGTGGAACCTTGTGAGCACAGACTGGTGAAGATGACCCTTGACGTGAATGTACAGTGGTTTTACCTATATTATAGGCGATCAGTGTTTCTTTCCCTGTTGTAACGTTTTTCAGAGCTGTAAATAGAGCGCAAGAAGAAATAAACTTTCGTACTAATCACAAAAAGTTGCTTTATTTGTGTGAGAAGTGTAATTTAAAAACCAGTTCATTTCAAGCCAGTAAATTTGATGGTAAAAACAAAAACAAAACCAATTGATGCAGGAAGCACCCTGGCCACGCACTCCTCATGGGGTGGCAATAATTCAAAAGCAGCCAGGGCCCACCTGAAGTCTTTTTAGGGTCCTGTTCTATCAGCCACACAAGAGCAAACAGTCTGCCCAGTTTTCTTCCTTTTGCAGCATTCTGTCAAAATTTACCAGTTTGAATAGGCAGAGAGGGAACTTTAGAAAAATCCAGACTTGAATTTGATGTCAAACTGTCTGTTCAATAAACATTTCAAATAGGCAGGAATGCTCTATTTACAAGGTATTCCCAAGCGTTCCATGCAAAGGAGACCCCCACCCCCAATAATTAGACTATTCCTTGCCAGACCATCACTTGCCAGACATCTGGAAAGAAGGGCACTGTGAACATCAAGCTCTCTTCTGCAATTCTCATAGGCAGGTTCCTTTTTTAGACGATTCCTAATACAGTCATACCTCATGTTTCATTTGCTTCATGATACGTTTTTTCAGGTTGTGTCCTGGGGTGACCTGGAAGTACCGGAAAGGGTTACTTCTGGGTTTCGCCGCTTGCACACAAGCGCCAAATTGCACCGCACACCTGCGCAGATACGGCACTTCAGGTTGCAGGCTTTTCATGTTGCGAACGGGCCTCCAGAATGGATCCCGTTCGCAACCAGAGGTACCACTGTACTAGAATGAGGCAGGGTCAATCGTAAATCACCAGATATAAGCTCAGAGCAGGGACAGTTCTTCAGAGTCACTGCCCCTCATAGGTAGTTCAAATTCAGTTTTGAAGTTTTGCTCATCCTTGGCACTTTTCCTTGGTCCTGGCAGAACAGAACTTAGCACTAGGCTTGTCTTAATACTGAATCTTCTCCCATTTGTTTTCTTTCCCCCATTTGAAAGGAAACTCTGCACTCTCTTAGCAATGGCAGTTCTCATCGCCCTGTTTGCGGCATGGCTCCATGGTGACGGCCACCCCCACCCCACTCCGGCCTGATGTCATGTGGGTCACCTCGGTCCAAGTATCGGTGGTGGGATCATAACATTCAACACTATCCAGGAAGGTGTGACCATCATAGCCACCTGCATGGGGAGAGAGCCAGCAATTAACACACACAAGAAAATCAAGCGACCATGTCCAATTAATCTGTGCCTGTGCATAGGTAAAAAAGTTAAAGGCCCCATGATGGTTAAGTCAAATGTGACTATGGGATTGTGGTGCTCATCTTGCTTTCAGGCCGAGGGAGCTGGCGTTTGTCCACAGACAGCTTTTCGGGTCATGTCACCAGCATGACTAAACCACTTCTGGCACAATGGGACACTGATGGAAGCCAGAGCGCACGGAAACACCGTTTACCTTCCCACCGCAGTGGTACCTATCTATCTGCTTGCACTGGCATGCTTTCAAATTGCTGGGTTGGCAGAAGCTGGGACAGAGCAACGGGAGCTCACCCCGTTGTGGGGATTTGAGCTGCTAACCTTCCGATCGGCAAGCCCAAGAGGCTCAGTAGTTTAGACCACAGTGCCAGTAGACTTGTTTTAGCACAATAGCTGCGACACCCCCATATTGGCTTGGGAGAACCCTGGGAACAGCATAGGGGATATGATTTCATAGGGAAAGCTGATGGAGCAATCTGTTTAGCCCCACACTGAATTCCTCCCAGTGTCTTTATCCACCATACATATGATCATATTCTCTTTTAAAAATATAGATATGCTAATGGGGGGGGGGGGAGCTATGCTAACCCTGTCTTCTGCAGCCTTTTGTCCTTTTGCCACCTCCCTCCCAGCAGAGAGCTACCCCGGCCAAGCTTACCCAAGACGTAGATCTTGCCCTGGTGCACAGTGACCCCTAGCGCACTCCGGCGGTGGCTCATGGGTGCCGCAAAGGACCAGGTGCCTGCCTCCACATCGTAACGCTCCACGCTGTTGAGTTGTAGTGTGCCATCAAAGCCCCCCATGGCATAAATGCAGTTATTGAGAGCACAAACCCCTGTGGGAGGAAGCAGCCGTGTTAAGACAGACTAGCCTGACCCCGACTCATCCCATTGTATTCAGAGGCCCCACAGATATTTACGCAGTGTCTCGTTTCAAGCAGTACGTGTGAAGTCTTTTGGCTTACCTAGCGAAGCATAAGGCACTGTTTCCCAGAGTACCACCGATTTTTGCATGGCAATCAGCAATAAGGAGACTAAGACCTCGCTGACTTATCGCCAGTAGGAGACGGCTGCATTACTATTGCACAGGCCTATGCACCAGGAGGGCCGGCCCATCAGCAAAACAAATGGGCCTGTGAGTGCCATGCGACTGACTCATCTGCGCTGCAGCTGCACTTCAGCCTCTAGCCTGGGGTGGGGCACCAGATGTTTTCAGACTACAAGGTCCATTGTCCTCAACCATTCACCGTGCTGGCTGGAATCTATGGGAGCTGGAGTCTGGCATCATCTGGCAGGCCACAGGTTTCTCCACCCGAGATTTAGGTTATCACTGGGAGCTGCTGCCAGGACCATATAACCTAAAGGACCTACATTGGCTCCCAGTACATTTCCGAGCACACAATTCAGAGTGTTGGTCCTGACCTTGAAAGCCCTAAATGGCCTCAGCCCTGTATACTGGATGGAGTGTCTCCACCCCCGTCGCTCAGGTCAGAAACAGGTCCAGCAAGGGTCTTCTGGCGATCCTCTCGCTGCGATAAGCAAGGCTACAAGGAATTAGACACAGGGCCTTCTCCGTAATGGCACCCTCCCTGTGGAACTCCCTTCCATCAGATGTCAAGGAGATAAAGAACTAAACAACTTTTCAAAGACATCTGAAGGCAGCCCTGAAGAGGGAAGTTTTTGATGTTTGATTTTGTTTTTAATATTTTGTTGGGAGCTGCCCTGAGTGGCTGGGACAACTCAGTTAAATGGATGGCCTATTAATAATAATAATAATAATACTAGTAATATAATAATAATAATACCACCACTACTACTAACACCATTGTCAATCTAGGATGCCCACAAGAGCAGTTGGAAATTCAGAGAGTAAAACCAAATCTGATCCCTCGACCCAGGCAGCACCCATGGCCAGATGAGAGCAAAGGGAGCGCACCTCCAATCTTGGCGCAACCAGCAGAGAAAAGACAGCCTTGGCGAAGGTTCTGGGATACAGGAACCCAATTCCTTCCCATCGCCCCACTTACCTGCTCCACTCCGGATGGTATTCATTGGGGCAATCATCTCCCACGTGTCCCGCTCAGGGTAATAGCACTCCACTGAACTGTGGCGGCAATTGCCATCGAAGCCCCCCACCGCGTACAAGAGACGGTTCAGCACAGCCACCCCGACACCAATGCGACGGGTGAGCATGGGCGCCACTAACTGCCACTCGTCCCGCTCTGGCTCGTACCTGGAGGAAGAGAGGGGAGGAGATGCCTCAGGGCATGTCGACAATGTGTGCGCATGAGCAAGGGGCTCAGGCTAGCACAGAGATAAGCAACTGCAGGGAGGGGGGGCACCAAATCTTGGCTCCTGTATCCAGAGGTGCTTGCGGGAGGGAGGGGCAGCTGCAAAAGACAGGACATGCTTGCAGTCCATGTTGGGGCACGAGGCCCTGGCCCCCCAGCACTTCCACAAAGCCATCACTCCATAAAACTAGCTGCTGGCCAGGAAAGGCTGCATTTCACACCTGTTCAGCTTCAAATAAGCAGCTGCCACCACCCTCTTGTTCCTAGGGCCTCCTCCAAAACGTCATAGTCAAACAACAGCAGATGAGCAGAGCCCCTGTGTAGCCCAAAGGTCTCCCCAAAACTCAAGGGAAGATTGTTAAGTCAGAACTAGATATCTGGCTTCCATGTGAAGAGAAGATTGAAACCCTCCTGGTTTCAAAGGAGCAAGGAAATAACTGAAAGGCAAATTTCTGTTCCTGGAGAATTCACCAGAGGCCTCTCTGCTGACACCACCTCCTTTTTCAGGGGTGTCTGAACAGCCTTAGTCTCTAGAAACCTGCACTCCACACACCGCCACCCCTCCCTCTGGAAAGTTGCAAGGTCCTACTTTAAAAGTCATAGCCAAGGCTGGCTGTGTATCTGGCAACCATGCTCAAAACTTGGGTTTTAGAGCGCATTTTCTCTGTATTTTCCTTTTTTTGAAAAAGCAAGGATCATTGGCCATGTGACCAACCTGGGTGAGGCATGGTGTAGAAAGAGCGACAGGAAACAAGTGAATTTTGCTCCTGACTCAGAGGGGAACCACCTGCAGCCTGTTTACTGTCCTCTGACCTCCACGCTGTCTGAAATAGGACAATCAAAATGGCCGCTATTTCTTCACTCTTGGGTATCTCATGCTGGTTCCCGGATGCCTCAGATCGAGGGAAGCAGGTTTGCAGGTACTTTCTTTCCAGGGGTCAGGGCAGAGTGCCAGGGCTTCCTTTGTGGTTCTTTCAGTTATCAGCAATTCTGAAGCCAAGCCACTTCCTGCCCCCCCCAATAACCTTCCTGTTGTCTTTTCTTCACTTGCAGGCACCTGGGAGAAAAAGAGCACCCAGGCAACCCTGTTGCCTTTGCAATGAGGTCATCAAATTGCCATCAGCTTTGAGTTGTGCATGCTGCTGGCACAGACAGCAGCCTCCTGAGAAACCACAGGCCCTTGCCACCTGCCCAGTACCTGTGCAGGGGAGAGTCCCACAGGGTCATGCCAGATGGACAGATGCCCCAGACTAGGCATGGGGGACCTTCGTACGTCCAGACATTGATGGACTACAATCACCCTCATCCATGACCACTGGCTACTGCTGGCTGGGAGTTGGGAGTCCAGCAACGTAAGAAGGGCCACAGAGCTCCCCATCCCTCCCTAGACTCAGCCCCCTTTCCTGTCTGGGTCATATTCATAGGCGTAGCCAGGATTTTTGTTAGTGGGAGGCAGAACTTGGTTGGGGGGCAGAACCAGCGTGATAGGTCAGTTAAGCATTTCTATTGTTTTACTTGATCTAGGGGGGAAAGCTACCCTCCTCCGGCTGCGCCCATGGCTATATTTCCTTAAAGGATAATCTGTAGGGAGCCACATGCCAGTGATGGGTGGGGCCAAAACCAGGCGTAAGCAGGGCCTGTACGAAAGGTGGGTCCTTTCTTTTCGACATCACCTTCCCTTTCCCCACCAGGCTGCCCAAGGAGGGGCAGATCACTCTTGCTAGGGGTCTGAACTGACTGCCTTCCCATTCCTGCAATCTTCTCTCCGTTTCAGCTCCTCCCCATCCCTCCCAAGCATATCTGTCCCTTTCCAAAAGTGCCGGGGGGAGAAGGTGCCCAATTTAAAAAGCACCAAAGGTAAAGCCACAGCGACAAAGGAAGAAGCAGGAACACACACACACACACACACACACACACAGCCCAGCTGTGATTGTTCCTCTGCAGCCTTGGATTTGCAGCTCTGGAGCAAAGTACCGTATTTTTCGCTCTGTAAGACGCATCCAACCATAAGACGCACCTAATCTTAGAGGAGGAGGACAAGAAAAATATTCTCTCCCTCTCTGCGCAGCGCCCCTTCAGCGAAGCGGCAGGAGAAGCGGAACCCCTTCCATTTCTCCTCCCGCTTTGCTGAAGGGGCGCTGCGCAGAGAGGGAAAGCTGTGCACCGCCTCTCCAGCAAAGCGAAGCCAGGAGAGCAAGAGGGATCGGTGCGAACCGATCCCTCTTGGTCTCCTGGCTTCAGGGATAGCCGCTCGAAGCCTCCGGAGCGCAGCGGGAGCGCTCCCGCTGCGCTCCGGAGGCTTCGCGTTGCTTTCGCTGAAGCCATGGAGCCTGCATTCACTCCATAAGACGCACACACCCACCCGCTTACTTTTTAGGAGGGGAAAAGTGCGTCTTATAGAGCGAAAAATACGGTTCCCTTGCAGGGTCCTGTTGTGCACCCAGCCCTTACCTCTCTACGCTGTTGTGATGGTTGCTCCCGAAAGAGCCGCCCACCGCGTAGATCATGCCATCAATCACCCCCACGCCAATCCGGTTACGTGCCACGCTCATAGGAGTGCAAGGAGACCACTGGTTCGTCATGGGGTTATAGCAGTCAATGGCGCTCGAGTCCATGTTGCCGTCGTGGGAGTTGTTCCTCCCGCCCACCGCGTAGAAGAGTCCGCTCACCACGCAGCTGGCCAGGCCGCTGCGGGGCACCTCCAGGTCAGCCAGTCGAATCCAGGAGCCATCGCAAGGGTTGTAGGCCTCCAGGTAACTGAGAGACCGGTGGTAGTAGCCGCCCGCCGTGTAGATGAGCTGCCCCACTTTGGGCGCCCGGCAAGACACATCCTTGGTGGGCTTGTGCAGGGTGAGGTCCTGAAAGATCTTGGCCAGGTAGTCCTTGCAGCGCGAGTCCGACTTGAGGATCTCGCACTTCTGCAGCTGCATCTGGAGGAAGTGAGGGGTGAGCGAATGGCAGCGCACAGCCTTGAGCAGCGCCTGAACGTAGAGCCGCCTATTCTCGCAGTCGTACTTCACCCAGTTGATGCAGGCGTGGAAGACTTCCGACTCGCAGCGCACGTTCAGCTCGTCCCTGCTGATCAGCGTCACCAGCTGGCAATGCGAGAGGTTGAAGAATTCATCCTGCTTGGAAACCTGCAGTGGGGTGGGGGGCAGAGAGAGACAAAGGACATGACAGCAAAACTCTGCAGGAGACGTTTAGCAGATACGCTAGAGCCCTTCAACACACAACACTTTCCTTGACCGCTCTGCAAGGGGGAGCAAAGTGCCTTCTGGTGCTACGGTGAGACCACAATGAGTGGTGCAGGAGAAGACCAAGTTTAGAGCACCCTTCTCTCTCTCCTCTCCACCCCACCCCCCAGCCAAATAAAAGAGTTCTGGGGTGGGGGGTGGGGCATGAGATTTCTGAGGCTCTCAGATGTGCGAGGGGCTGCATGAGAGATTACCGTATTTTTTGCTCCATAAGACACACTTTTTTCCTCCTAGAAAGTAAGAGGAAATACCTGTGCTTCTTATGGAGCGAATGCATGGTTCCTGGAGCCAAATTCACCATCAGATCACATAGCATGTCCATGGCTACAGCCTGCACCAAAAAAATTACACATCCGCTGTTTCGTGGGGCCACAGTGGCGCAAAAACATGGTTACAAAGCACATGGATCGTCAGGATTTTTGCATTGGGTCACCCCAAATTCACCACCAGATTACACAGCATGTCTGTGGCCACAGCACGAACCACAAAAATCAAACATCCACTGTTTCGTTCAGAATATTTATTTTCTTGTTTTCCTCCTCTAAAAACTAGGTGTGTCTTATGGTCAGGTACATATGATGGAGCAAAAAATATGGTATGTTACAAAGCTCCTTGGCTGCTGGCGGTGGTTTTATGGAACTAGCCTTTGTTCCAAGGCCTCTTGATACTGGAGTTGCTAAAAGGAATGCAAGAGCATTCCTAGGAAGTGAAGGAGCAGATTCTACCATTACTGACCACTCTGCTGGGCCATCTGCCTGAGATAACTCTTGGAAGGCAATGGTGAAGCTGTTCCCATCTTTGCTGTATCATTGCTTGAGCTGAGTCACCACGATGGCAATGGGCCCAGCATTTGCCAGCATCGCCTATGGGGTAGGGTAGCTGCTCCCAAGCACATCAGATGAATGCTGAGGAGTAAATTAGATTCAGCCTGCAAGGAGTAGTACTCTCCCAACTTTTTAAATTTGGTGGGAATTCAGCTTCCAAAACCAGGGACCAGGAGGACCATAAGCAGAATCAGAAAAATGTACAGAGCCTTTTGGCATATTTTCTCGGATTGTTTACATCTGAGAAACCAGCCCATCTCTGACACAGCTCTTCTTTTATTTGGATTTTAATCAAGTACTTCTTTCACCTTTCAGGTGTGAGGGAGATGGAAAGTTTCTTATATTTGATCCCAGACATAAGAAACCAAGGACCCACATTTCCTGGGTGGCAGCTTAAGTCAGCAACAAAGATTTTAACTCCCCAGTCCTTGCGTCTGTTAGAAGGGTTACAAGTTGGGCTGTTGGAGGGTGGTTTCTATCAACTCAGGCCTCATAGTGGAAATGCATATGCTAGAAATAGTAGCATAAATGCTGTCACTTATTTAACAACACACTTTTGGGTTATCCCAAGCACAGAGGTGTTCCGTCTTCATCACATCTACGAGACCAGTAGTACAGAAATGTTTCTGTACAGTCTTTATGTTCTTTAAGGTAAAGGTAAAGGGACCCCTGACCATTAGGTCCAGCCATGGCCGACTCTGAGGTTGTGGCACTCATCTCGCTTTATTGGCTGAGGGAGCCGGCGTACCGCTTCCGAGTCATGTGGCCAGCATTACTAAGCCACTTCTGACGAACCAGAGCAGCGCACGGAAACGCCGTTTACCTTCCCGCCGGAGTGGTATCTACTTGTACTTTGACGTGCTTTCAAACTGCTAGGTTGGCAGGAGCAGGGACTGAGCAACGGGAGCTCACCCCGTCGCGGGGATTTGAACCGCCGACCTTCTGATCGGCAAGTCCTAGGCTCAGTGGTTTAACCCACAGCGCCACCCGCTTCCCTTATGTTATTTAAATGTTCTTAAATATTTAACATTTATTTCTTACTCAAAGAGAACCTACCAAATTCTTACCCTCATGAGCTCTCCTGAGGCATTTGCCTGAACTTGTTAAGTTAAGACTTATGCAGAGGGGCAGGCGCTCCTCTCAAACCTTTGTGTCTTGAGTGCAAATGGGACCTCTAAGTACTTTCTGCTGAATATGTGCAGAAGTCTTGGCACAATGGGGAATCCTGATAAGGCAGGCAGGCTTCCAGATCCTGCAGAGGCTTCGAAATGCATTCACTGGAAGGCAAAAGGAAGCAGCCACAAGACCTTTGTGCCCAACATGCAAAGGCCAGGAGGAGCCAGCGTGTTGGGGGACCCCTGCTGAGAGTGGAGCTTGACTGTGCTCCTAGGGAAAGAAGCACTGGGCTGCTTTGCACCCAGAAGGTCCCTGGAATCTATGGGGAGAGACAGGAGAAGATCCTGTCTGAAACCCTGGAGAACTGCGGCCAGTCCATGCAGACAATGCTGAGAAATAAATGAATGGTTGGAATCAGTACAAGGCAACTGCCGATGTTCCTTTCCCCTCTATAAACTTTTTAATCATTGCAGCTTTAGGCAAATCCCTGTAGAGCGTCAGTGTTCATAGAACTTCCCGTAGGAGCCAACACCTTCTTGCAAAATATGACAAATTTTAGAACCGGGGGAGGATCTACATATCTGGTTAAGAATAAAGGCTATGTAAACAGTAACGGGACGCAGGTGGCGCTGTGGGTTAAAGCCTCAGCGCCTAGGGCTTGCCGATCGAAAGGTCGGCGGTTCGAATCCCTGCGGCGGGGTGCGCTCCCGCTGCTCAGTCCCAGCGCCTGCCAACCTAGCAGTTCAAAAGCACCTCCGGGTGCAAGTAGATAAATAGGGACCGCTTACCAGCGGGAAGGTAAACGGCGTTTCCGTGTGCAGCTCTGGCTCGCCAGAGCAGCGATGTCACGCTGGCCACGTGACCCGGAAGTGTCTCCGGACAGCGCTGGCCCCTGGCCTCTTAAGTGAGATGGGCGCACAACCCCAGAGTCTGTCAAGACTGGCCCGTACGGGCAGGGGTACCTTTACCTTTACCTTTAAACAGCACTTGCATGACACAATGGCACCAGGTTCAGAAGCAATGGCGTTAGAAAGTCTTTTAAGAAATGGCTTGCCTGCACACCCCAGGTTTTGGGGAGGGATAAGCTTGTTCCTGCCGCCACAAAGTGCTCTCAACCTACATAACTATTTCTCCTTACTTCCCTTTTCTCTTGAGCCAGGCTTTGGCCTCTCAGTTATGAGACCCTGTTGTTACAAACAAGAACATGTGCAGCCCCACATTTCCACACCAAGTTTGGAACACGGGCAGAATGCAGGGGTGGTGACAGAATTTAGCTTCTCACGAGTTTAAGGAGTCTGAGAAGGAGACTCCCTAGCGGCTGTAGAGCTGGAATATGACAGCGTGGAGGCACTGCTTGGCGAATTTCAAGGAGGTGGGGAGTGTTCCTCCATGAAGACGAGTAGCAGACTACAGTGGTACCTTGGGTTAAGTACTTAATTCGTTCCGGAGGTACGTTCTTAACCTGAGACTGTTCTTAAACTGAAGCACCACTTTAGCTAACGGGGCCTCCTGCTGCCGCCGCACTGCCGGAGCATGATTTCTGTTCTCATCCTGAAGCAAGGTTCTTAACCCGAGGTACTATTTCTGGGTTAGTGGTGTCTGTAAACTGAAGCGTATGTGTCAGGGGCTCAGGAGCAGAAGCACAGGGAAGAGGGGAGATGGAGAGCGAAGGGGAAGAATCTGAGGGCAGCGTAGGAGAAGATGACAGTGGCCCGAGAGATTCCATGAGCCTCTCCAGCGAATCGGAAGATTCACAGAAGGGGGCGCCGGTGGCCAGGGCAAGGGGGGTCCCAAGGGGGACACTCCAGAAGCAAGGGACCAGCGGGGATTCCCAGAGCAGCAGTTGGAGATCAGGACCAGCTTCCCCACCTGAGCATAGTGGGGGGGAAGAGTCCCAGGTATCGGGGGTAGCGTCTCCCCCAGCAGGGAGAGAAGAGGAGTCAGGGCTGACCACGCCTCCATCGGAGAGTCAGGCAACAGAGGGGAGGTCAGGTCCGGCTAGCATCCCGGAAGAGGGAAGCAGTGACAGAAGCAGTGCAACGGTCAGGAGGAAGGTCACTGGGTTGGCGCGAGAGCCAAGTTCAAAAGTACAGGCGTGCGGGGCAGCAGAGAACGAGGATTGGGAGCCGGGTCCTAAAGCCCGCCGGAGACAGGGGGAGGAGTCAGGGGACTCAGCGTCAGAAGAGTCCAGAAAGGGGAATGCCCCAGCGGACAGGAGGACCCAGAGGAGAAGAGAGCAGAGGAAGAGGTGGAGCAGGGCGAGAATCTTAAACTGGTGCCAGGGGGGAGGAGATTCAGACGGAACTTCGGAGGTCTAGGGTTTAAGACGTAGAGCTGCGCGCTATGGCTTTGGAATGGAAACTGAACTTCAATAAAGACTTTTGTATATAACCACGACCTGGCGTTGGTCCTCTGTGAGCTGGGACCTTGGGCAGCTCTGACAGTATGTAACCTGAAGCGTATGTAACCCAAGGTATCACTGTACATGACGAAAGGCAGCCCAATTCATATTCCTCCTGGAGCAGGAGCAGCAGCAGTTATCTTGTGTGACCAGACATTCTCCCACACCCAGAGCATTCCACCCCATGCCCCCCCCACCTTTGCATGGGCACTCACCTCCCCAAAATTCATGTAGATGTACTCCCGCGCCCGCTGGTGCAGCTCGGTACAGCCAATTTGCTCAGCGAAGTTGGCGATGCCAATGGCATTGCTGGGGTCCAGCTGCTGGGCCAGGAAGGTGCAACAGGCTTTGACCACGCTGTCGATCTGGTACATGACGGCCCCGTTCATGACATGCAGGACACACTTCTCGCCCACTGAGATGGAGGCCGTGTAGGCAAACTCAATGAGCCTCTCCATCACTTTGGGGTGGACGCCCTCGATGGGCACAATCTCCATGCCCTGCTCCCGTAGTCCCATGGTGAACATGGCCTTGAAGACGGGGCTGGAGGAGGCCAGCACGACCTTGTGGGCCTGGAAGTCGGCTGGGGGCATGTTCTTGTACTTGACCCGCAAGGTGACGTCGCAGAGCTGCTGGCTCAAGCGCAGCTGATTCATGATGCTGAAGGCTTGCTTGGTGTGGTCCTCCAGCGTGTAGCTGAAGGTGTGGTTGCCATTGTGCGAGGGAGTCACCTCCGCCTTGCACTCTGGGGAGTACATCACAGTTGCAGCCGCACACTCATCGCACGAAGGAACAGAGGAAGAAGCAGTGGTGGCACAAGCGGCCAGGCAGCTGTCTACAGGGTCCCTGCAAGCAGCCAGATCTCTGCACCTGCACAAAGGACAGAGAAGCCGAGAGGTCTGGTTAGGCGAGGTGTTGAATCACGGGAAACATCTCCCCCTTCAGGTTTCCATCCACTTCTCCCTCAGTTTTTAATTTCTGTTTGGGATTTGTAAGAGATGTGCCAAGTTTTATGTTCTGCATAACCTTTCTTTTTAATAAATGTGGAAAAATGATTCTTCCTGCCTTTTGTCTTTTGTGTCTTTCTGCTGGGGAAGCTGAACTAGTGTAGTGTTTCCCAACCTTGTGCCTCCAGCTGTTTTTGAACTACAACTCCCATCATCCCTGACTAGCAAGACCAGTGGCAAGGGATGATGGGAATTGTAGTCCAAAAACAGCTGGAGGCACAAGGTTGGGAAACACTGAACTAGTGCCTACTCCACTTAGTCGCCTACCAGAGCCTGTTGAATTTCTGCCTGTGTCACTAAAGTCCAGTAAAGACTGAAGAGTAATCTTCCTCCTTGGGTTACTTTTTGGGACTGTCCTGGAAACAGGGAGGTGGTGGCAGCAAACTACTGTTCTGTTCTATGTTTTGAAAAAGCTTTCACGTGCCTGTCTCTCTTCCTGCCGGGTCCTGACGGAATTGGAGGACGTGTTGGAGAGGTGCAGAGCGCGCACGAATGCTACAGGTGCTGTCAGGAGTTAAGAAATTGAGAGGCATCCATCCACCTCTTCTCCCCCCCCCCAAAAAATGACTGATTCATTCATTTCCCCTGTGGGAAATAAACAGGGCGGGCAACTTGCAGTCCTGCTGCTCCCCCTAGATGACGTCACCAGCAGGGCAAGCCCAATGGCAAGCGGGTGCTGCTGGATCTGGCCCCAAATGGCTCACCCAAGTTAGAGGAGTGAGATAACAGGAAGCCAGCTTTCTGTGCCATATCCCGCTTTGAAAGAAACAAGCCCCCCTCTCATTGCCCAGGCCTGGTTATTTGTGGGGATTTTCTCCCCACGAGTTCTGCAACCTCTGTAGGAAGGAGCCCACATACTCCATTGCCCCATGTGATTAGGGGCATAATAGAAGGGGAGGGCTTGGCATCGGTGCTGAAACACCTCAGAAGGGACGGATTTCCTACAAGAGAAAAGCAGCTCACTGGAGGAGGAAATTGTGCAAACCGTGTGCAACCCCCTCCCTGCTTCCTTAGCAGAGACAGTACTGTGTGCAAAATAGATATGCACCAAATGGCGATATGCTCCATTTGTGGCTGGCAACCAATTCTTCATATCTGTGGGGGAAGCAGTATTTTCTCCCTCTGCGAGTTCCCTCAAGCAAAACCAGAGGATCGTCCACACTTCCATTAGGCATGCATCCTCTTTTGTCTTGCCACTTCCCCTAGGAAAACCTGCTGTTCGCCAATGAATGGAACAAACGTCAATTGGGTTTTCTGCGGACTGATGTTTGTTCCAATTCAGCAGTAAAACCATGGGTTTTCTGGGGAAAGCAGTGGGACTAAAAAAACAAAAAACCGTCGTGGGCCTGTGTCTAGAAATCACGGGAAAGTGTGGATGAACCCCAGAGAACAAGCAAAAGCTTCCTGCTGGCCCCCATGCCCTTGATATAGTGTCTCCATAATGCCCCTCAGCTGTATGTTTACTAGCCTTTGCCCTGTCTCACCTCCCAGGAGGGAAGAGCCAAGAGTTGCTGTTCTCACCAAGAAATGAATGTGGGTGGGTAAAGAGGCAGTTCAGAAGGAAGGGGTCAATGTGTGTTTTCTCCAGACGCAAGGCCGATTCACTGGCAGGAAATCATTCTCTCAGCCACCCACACCTCACTCCAGGTCAGGGTGGTTCAACATGTGGCCCTCAATTCCTTTTTTGACGGCCCTCAGCAACATCTGACCACCCCCCTCTCCCCTGCCCTCACACTGCCTTCCCAAAGCCTGGCACCCTGCTTAACTGGCAGGGCAAGAGCGGGCGTCAAATTTTGGCCTCGCTTCTCACCTACCCCTCTGCAACAAGGCAGCGTGCAGCCTTTGGGTTCCCTGTCAAAGTACTCTTGTGGCCCACGTGGTACAAAAAGTTGGGCCGCCCTTCTCCAGGTTATCAAGAAGCCCCTCTTAAGCTGGGAAGGCAAAGACCACGAGACCAACATCACCCAGGCTGAGAGGATCAGAAGCACTCTCTGTCCCAACTTAAGCAAACAAAGGGTTGGCCACTTGGGGCATTTTGCAAATCACTCAATTGGTGCCCGCAAATCACTCAATCTCTGTGCTGCCCTTCTTGAAAGGAAAGGGCCTACGAAGGGCAAGATGGAGTCACAACCTTATCTTCTGCTTCCTGCTCCATCCACTACAGAGTCACTTGAAGCAAGGGATACAGAATGCCTCAGAAGAGGGCATGAAAAACAGAAACAAGTCAAAAGGGTGGGGCGGGAACGTGCAAAAGGATCTTACTAAGTGCCAGAAAACCTGGCAGAAAGTATGTTGGAGAATAACAAGGCAAGAAGTCCAGGACCAGAAGACACCACCAAAATCCCAAACCGTACTGGGAACTGTGGGAGGATTTCCTCCACAAGTGGGGCAGGAGAACTCCTGGCTCCTGACTAAGCTCTTGCTACATTCAATGCAAAATGAAAGCTGTGAAAAAATTCAAAGGCTGCTGAGAAATCTAAAGTTCGTGTGACTCCAAAATCCAAATTTTAAAATTTCCAAAAATAAACACCTGGTTTTGAGAGGAACGCCAGCAATCAACATTTCAGTAGAGTTGCCATAACCGGAAGAGGGAAAAAGAAGATGGCCCAAGCTGCTGCCAGCCTGAGCCAGGGAAAGAGGCGCACGGGGCTGCCACCATGCCTGCAAGCCTCTTTCCCCAGCTCAGGCTGGCAGTGGCCGTGGCGTGCAGAGGAGTCTGATCCCGAGCTGCATGAGCCAAAAAGACATCCACCCCCTGGAAAGTTGGACATTTCCTTTAAAATGTAAAAATCCACCTGGATGAGCACGTTGGCTCCCAAAACATTTAGGTCCTAAAAATATACCCTTCAAAAGGCAGAATGAAGAGATGTGAACTTCCGTATCCTCTGGAAGCTGTAGTGGAGCTACCACACACCTCTGTGGGGAATTCCAGAATCTCGGGGAAGTCACACAGAATGGGGTTACTGGGCTGTTCTTGCTTTTATTTTTGTTATGTATTTTGTGTTTTTTATATTGTGATTTTGTGTTGTGAGCTGCCCTGAGATCTGCAGGTATACAGTGGTACCTCTGGTTATGTACTTAACCTGAAAACGTTCTTAACCTGAGCTAATGGTCTTAACTTTAGCTAATGGGGCCTTCCGCTGCTGCCGTGCTGCCAGTGTGCGATTTTGGTTCTCATCCTGAGGTAAAGTTCTTAGCCTGAGGTACTACTTCCGGGTTAGCGGAGTCTGTAACCAGAAGTGTTTGTAAGCCCAAGGTGTTTGTATCCTGAGGTACCACTGTATAAATGATGATGATGATGATGATGATGATGATGATAATAATAATAGGAGGTCCTCTCCTGAGCCAGCAGCAACTGCAAACTTCTGAAGGCAGAGGAACTACCAAAAATGAAACATTAGAAACAACAAATAATGGGTATTGGTCAAAATCCTCTGCTGACCTTAAGATCCAAGAGGGTCTGCAGGGAAGATCCTGGACTGTTTAAGGCATTAAACACCAACACAAGCACCGTGGATTGGGTCCAGAAGCAAATTGTCAACCTATGCAAGTTTTTAAAAACAGGATTTACAGTGGTACCTCGGGATGCGAACGGGATGTTTTCCGGAGCCCCGTTCGCATCCTGAAGCGAACATAACAAGTGACGGCACGTCTGCACATGTGCGGGTCGCGTTTTGCCACTTCCGTGCATGCACGTGACGTCATTTTGAGCGAAACCTGGAAGTAACATGCAACTCGAACGTGCTCAACCTGAAGCACATATGCGATCTAAATGGAACCCCCACCAATAACCAGACTGCTGCATTTTGGACCGACTGAAGTTTCCAAGTCATCTGAATCCAGTCTAGAGTAGATTCAAGTAATTCGCTTTCTCCTGAAGCTGAACTGCCATCACTTTCTCAACCACCTTGCTCAAAAGGGGGGGGGGTAATTGGGTGATAGTTGTTTTAACCCTTCTGGGTCAAGGGGGGTCTGCTTAAGAAGGGGGCACACCAACGCCTCCTTTCTCTCTAGTGAAGCATCAACCACTCCCAGCCAACCGCCTGCGGCTAGTTTTATGAAGCCATGATGACCAAGGGTCAATGCTGTCAATCTAAACTGATCAAGTATAGATGAACACAGTGCTCTAGACATCTCCATGGGGCTTGGCATCCAAGTCTGTCTGAAACTAAGCAACATTGTCCTTAAAGTTGTTACTGCAAACCTCTGAAGGTGTCAGAGGTACACTCTCTCGGCCAGGTGACGAAAGTCCATTCACCCCTCGGGAAAGCTCTGCCAGAAAACTACCTGCGGGCACATCTCTTGCATCTTTTCAGCCCATCAAATGTGCTTGGTGAGCTCTAAGAAACTGCAGACTATCAAGGACTCTCAGCATCAGAGGTACAGAAATCACACTGGGCAAGGAAGAGCAGCAGCTATGTAGAAGTAGGGACTCAAATGTTCTCCCAGCCTTACTCTCATTCTGATGGGTTTTGATTCTAGTAAAAGTAATGTCAGAGGGGTACTAACTTTTGCAGGCTTATTCACGAAGACACATCACAGCTTCAAACTTTGATTCAGTAATTAAGCAACTAAAGCCTTACTTACTCAGGGCCAGTTTGAATACAGTAAGGCTATGAGTTAAGACCACCTTTTTATGTTTGTTTCTCCTTCGAGGTTCTAACGTATTACCTTAATGAAAGAAGAAAATGCAAGTGTGACAGGTGTTCTTTGCTCTGCGAAAGGAGTGGTTTCTCTTGCTTATTCAGTAAAACAACAGTGCCCTCGATATTTCACAAATGCAACAGTATGGAGGGCTTTGCCTATAAGCAAGTGAGAGACCCAAGGTTTCAGGTCTTTTGCTGCTATTAGGAAGGAATGAAAGATCTTATCACAGAGGCCTTAAAAGTCAGGAACTAAGCTGGGCAACTTGGAAGACCGTGGATACCAGTATCTCCCAATGGGGTCTTGCTTGTTCAATTCTTTAGGATTTTACTGTCAGTGGTGGGCAACATGTGTGGCCCTCCAGATGTTTTTGGACTCATCACCCATCAGCCCCAGGCAGCACGACCAATGAGGAGACAAGGATGATGGTGTTAAGTTGCAGTTTGTCAGCATCTGGAGGTTTCTTTCCTCTTTAGCTTTTGCAAGTCTCTTTGAGGTGAAAGCTGTTTCCTAGTTCTGCAGGACCTCTCAGTGGCCTTTGATACCATCGACCATGACATCCTTCTGGACCAGTTAGAGGGGCTGGGAGCTGGGGGCTCTGTTATACAATGGTTCCGCTCCTTCCTCCTAGGCCGTGTTCAGAAAGTGGTGTTGGGGGATTAGTGTTCAGACCCCTAGGCTCTCACTTGTGGGGTGCCTCAGGGTTCTGTCCTCTCTCCCATGCCTTTTAACATCTATATGAAGCCGCTGGGAGAGATCATCAGGGGGTTTGGGCTGGGTGTTAATCAGTATGTGGATGATACCCAGCTCTACATCTCTTTCAAATCAGAACCAGTGAAGGCGGTGAAGGTCCTGTGTGAGTGTCTGGAGGCGGTTGGAGGACGGATAGCGACTGATTGAGATTGAATCCTCACAAGACAGAAGTACTGTTTTGGGGGGACAGGGAGTGGGAAGGTATGGAAGACTCCCTGGCCCTGAATGGGGTAACTGTGCCCCTGAAGGACCAGGTGCGCAGCCTGGGAGTCATTTTGGACTCACAACTGTCCTTGGAGGCACAGGTCAATTCTGTGTCCAGGGTAGCTGTCTACCAGCTCCATCTGGTATGCAGGCTGAGACCCTACCTGCCCACAGACTGTCTCGCCAGAGTGGTGCATGCTCTAGTTATCTCCCGCTTGGACAACTGCAGTGCACTCTACGTGGGGCTACCTTTGAAGCTGACTCGGAAACTGCAACTAATCCAGAATGCGGCAGCTAGACTGGTAACTGGGAGGGGGCGCTGAAACCATATTTTGGCTCCCAGTACGTTTCCGAGCACAATTCAAAGTGTTGGTGCTGACCTTTAAAGCCCTAAATGGCCTCGGCCCAGTATACCTGGAGGAGCGTCTCCACCCCAGTCGTTCACTGAAGTCCAGCTCCGAGGGCATTCTGGCAGTTCCCTCACTGTGAGAAGTGAAGTTACAGGGAACCTGCCCTGTGGAACGCCCTCCCAAGAGATGTCAAGGAAATAAGCAACTGTCCAACTTTAGAAGACATCCGAAGGCAGCCCTGTTTAGGGAAGTTTTTAATGTTTGATGTTTTATTGTATTTTTGGGTGGGGTATAAATAAAATAATAATGAGCATGATGATGATGATGATGATGTGTGGGGAAACAGCCTATAAGTGATTTAAGTCAAGTAAAAGGCAGGTACGGTGGTACCTCGGATTAAGAACTTAATTCGTTCTGGAGGTCTGTTCTTAACCTGAAACTGTTCTTAACCTGAAGCACAACTTTAGCTAATGGGGCCTCCAGCTGCCGCCGCAGCACGACTTCTGTTCTCATCCTGAAGCAAAGTTCTTAACCCAAGGTACTATTTCTGGGTTAGCAGAGTCTGTAACCTGAAGCGTCTGTAACCCAAGGTTCCACTGTACAGTCATACCTCATGTTATGTTTGCTTCATGATACGTTTTTTTCAGGTTGCGTCCTGTGTTGACCCGGAAGTACTGGAAAGGGTTACTTCCGGGTTTCGCCGATCGCGCATGCGCATAAGGCCAAATTGCGCCATGCACCTGTGCAGATACGGCGCTTCAGGTTGCGGGCTTTTAATGTTGCGAACGGGCCTCCGGGACGGATCCTGTTCGCAATCAGAGGTACCACTGTACTTAGTTTACAAAAAATTCTTATAAAATCCATTGACCACTTTTTCCTTTCAAGCCTCAGTGGCAGTGGCGTAGCATGGGGGGTGCAGGGGGGGCCGGCCGCACCGGGCGCAACATCTGGGGGTTAGGGAAATCCATGGGTTAGGGGGCGCAAATTACTTGCCTTGCCCCGGGTGCTGATAACCCACGCTACGCCACTGCTCAGTGGGCAGCAAGTGTTTTTTTTGGGGGGGGGGCACCGCATGTAGGTGCAGGAGAGTAAGAGAGGGAGTTGTGTGCTGGCTCCATTGTGGTTGGCAAAGGCCTACCCCCATCCTTCTGCCAGGGCACTGCAGCCCAGTTCTATGTACACATTCAGCAGTTTCTCCCACATGCCACAAGCCTACTCGAGAGGAAAAACTTAGGCTCGAGTGCCCAGATTTCCCCAATTAATTTCTGAGACACACAAGGGGAGCCAATGCCCCTCCTCCCTGCTGGCCATGCTGTCTGGGGAGATGCAGTCTGTCGACAACACCTGGAGCTGACCCCTTACAACCTGAGGCGCGTGTGCCCTGGATGCCACCTCCAGGATCCTGCACCCCAAGCCAGCTCTCTTGATGACATCACCAGGGATCCCGGGCCACACCCATCACACGGGACACCCTTAAAATACTGCCATTCCAGATGGCCCGCTTGAAATCGCTTCCGCAGCCAGTTGTGCCCGACCTTAACTTTCTCCCTTCCCCGCCCCTCCTCTTACAACCCCACGGTCCAAAGAGGCGCCTCCCCATAGCCAGCCACCCTCTCCAGCTCGCCTACCTGCCCCATAACAAAGGCACAAAACTCTGGCCGGGATGCACCTTCCCCCCAGGTGCAAAGAGCTAAAGCAAAACCACAAAGGCAGAGCCCCCTCCCGCCCGGCGCTTTCCTCCTCGGGGGCCTGAGAGCCCCCACCCCATATGCGCCCCCCCCCCCAGGCTCGCCGCTCACTTTCAGCTGATCAGGAGGAAGCCTCTTGTTGGTGGAAGTTAAGGATCGGGGCCTTCCTGAGCGGAGAGCAGGCGGAAGGCCTCCCCAGCCCGGGCACGGCTCCCCCCGCCAGGACACAGCTCTGGGCAGCCCGCAGCTCGGGCCTGAGCCCAGCACCGCCTGGCGGCCCACGCAGCTTGGGGACGAGGAAGAAGAGTCGGAAGCAACAGGCCGCCCTCTGTGCATGTGCAGAAAGCGGCGCGGGGAGCGCGGCGACCACTCACCCGCCCGCGGCTGCCCTCCTCGCCGCCGCCGCCTCCCTCGCCGTCCTCCGCCGCCCGCGCGGGCGCTCCGCTCGCCCTCCATTGCGCACGCCGCCGCCACTGCCGCCACTGCCGCCGCCGCGGGAAGGAAGGCAGGAGCGCGGAGCGGAGGGAGGAGGAGGCGGAGGAGGAGCGCCGGGCTGTAAGTCAGCATGACTAAGCAAGAGAGGGAAGCGGCCGCCCCGCTTCACAATAAGAGTCCCCCTCCGGCCAGAGCCGCGCAGCCGGAGCCCGGGCGCGCCTGGATTGGCCGAGGGAGGCGCGGGGAGGGCGCGCAGGGAGGGCGGAGAATCGGGCCTGGGCAGAGGAGGGAGGGAGGGGACACTGGGAGGGGGGGGGCCACACAGCAGCTGCTCCATAGCTGCCAACTTTCCCCCTTTCTTGCGAGGAATCCTATTCGGAATAAGGGAATTAAAGAAAGGGAAACATTGACAGCTATGAGCTGCTCCCCACGCGCAGCCCCGAAAACATGCGCAAGTAGCAACACGTTCCGTTGCTGTCGGGAGGTCTTGCTCCCGGGCGTAGGATCGCAGCCTTCGGCGCAAGCAGACGCGACGCGCTCTGCCTTTGCTCCTAGCCGCTAGGTGGAATCCGACGCGCGTCTTACTTTCCCTTTTTCTCCCCTGCGACTCCGGATGGACACCTCCCCCCCCCCCGCGCCCGACCAGCCCTCGAGCAGATTTGGAGGGTGCCAGCGGGGAAGGGGGCACGCGGAAGGGCGCAGCGCAAGCGGAACAGCTTTGGATAAAGCCTTTGCAACCATAGGAGCCGAGGTCCTCCAATAAAATATTTGAGGGCGTCTGCCTGCCCAAATTTTATGGGCATTGCCCATGGGCGTAGCCAGGGTTTATGTTAGGGGGGCAGGACTTTTGCTAGTGGGGGCAGAACCGAGCTACAGTATCTGCGACTCAGCTGCTCAGTCAGTTGCCGTAAGTATTTTTATTTATTTACTTGATTTAGGGGGGCAACTGCCCCCTGCACCCCGCTGGCCAGAGCCGTAGCTAGGTGATCTTGTGTCCCTGACAGAACTGTCCAGATTATGCCCTCCCCCATTCAGTTCACCCTCTATTTAAAACCTTATCTTACGAGGCAATAATATTTTATTTATAGACATATTTATGGACATATTTTTCAGCCGATTTTGCGCCCCTCCCCTCGACTGTACCCCTGGCTGGGGCCCACCTCACCACCCCATAGCTACAGCGCTGCCCCTGGCTATTACTTAATTAAACTTAATTTAAGTTGGCACCCCTGCTTGCAGCATATGGGCAGGATTGACCTAAAGAGCGCTGCAGGAGGGCACCCCCTCCCCTCTTGCTCTCCATGCCCAAATCATTTCGGAGGGTATATGGCAGGGGGGGGGGAGGTGAGCAGAGTCGTTCTACCTGACAAGCACTGATGGGACATTAGATTTGGATTGATAACACATTGTGCATGCTGTTAAACAACAAAGTTCTCTGGACAGTTTACGATAATGAAAATGTTAGTCCCAACTATAAGCAATAAAATATCCTCATAACAGCAACGAATAATCTTGCAGAAGCACCAAGAAGTAAATAGGCTTTAGATTTTAAAATAAAGTTTTTCTAAAGGCCTGAGGAGATAAAAAGCTATTCACCTGGGGCTGGGGAGACATCAGAGTAGGCACCAGGTGAGCCTCTGTGGGGATGCCATTCCAGAAATTAAAGGTAAAGGTAATGGGACCCCTGAACATTAGGTCCAGTCGTGGCCAACTCTGGGGTTGCAGCGCTCATCTCACCTTACAGCTTCCGGGTCACGTGGCCAGCATGACTAAGCCGCTTCTGGCAAACCAGAGCAGCACACGGAAACACCGTTTACCTTCCCGCCGGAGTGGTACCTATTTATCTACTTGCACTTTGACGTGCTTTCGAACTGCTAGGTTGGCAGGAGCAGGGACTGAGCAATGGGAGCTCACCCCGTCGGGGGGATTCAAACCGCTGACTTTCTGATCAGCAAGCCCTAGGCTCTGTGGTTTAACCCACGGCGCCACCCGCGTCACTTCCAGAAATTAGGAAGGTCCATAAAGATCCATTGCCTCAAGAGTCAGGTTTTTTTGTCACCTTAACAGTGCTTGAAAGCAGCAGGTCTGTTATTTTCATGGTTTCAATCAAAAGAGGCAGAAGTGATCTGAGATTTGATGGTGGTTTGAGGAGTGGAGGTGTCACTTTAAAAATTGTGCAGTTTCAAGAGCATCCTTACTTGGTCTGACACGCAAGTGGGTGTGCATTCACCTTTTCTCCTGACATCCCATTCACTCCCCCTCTCTTCCTCTTGAGCCCACTTTCTCTTTCCTGCCTTCCCCCAGGTGGCCCGTTTTCCTCCCTGCCCCTCTCAGTGTCCTGGATTGCTCCCCTTCTTACTCTCAGTTGCTTCATTTTTTGCTCAGGTGCCAATCTGAGCCTTAAAAAGCACATTGAGCTGGAATAGGAAGTGGGAAAGAAAAAGTGCTGCTCTTCCCACTTCCTCCTTCACCTCTATGTGCTTTTCAGGAGGGGGAGGGGGAGAGTCACCCATGTGCAGCTCATGGCCAGACTTCACACAGGCACCAGGACACGTTCTTCAAGCTGCCATTGTGCCCACTTGCACCACAAAGGTGACCCCAGCTTTCTGGAGTCAAAACTGGAACATTGTGTCTTCACCCTTGCACACCTCCTGATGCCAGGCACCCACACACCCAAGAGGAGTTAACCAAAACATGGCCTTTCCCCCTTCCCTGCTCATTACAGTGGTACCTCGGGTTAAGAACTTAATTTGTTCTGGAGGTCCATTCTTAACCTGAAACTGTTCTTAACCTGAAGCACCACTTTAGCTAATGGGGCCTCCCACTGCTGCCACGCCACTGGAGCATGATTTCTGTTCTCATCCTGAAGCAAAGTTCTTAATCTGAGGTACTATTTCTGGGTTAGCGGAGTCTGTAACCTGAAGCATCTGTAACCCGAGGTACCACTGTACACATCTTTGTTAATTTGGGACATTTCTTAGCTTGCTCTGCAGCCCAAGGGTCTCTTGGAGTAGCTACCAAAAGATTTAAAAGCAACAGGACTTCAATAAAACTGGTACAATTAAGAAGAGGAGGGGATGAAGTTAAATGAGTAATCCTCAGCATATTCACTCAGAATCAAGTTTCACTATGCCGTTAGGCTTCTAGGCAAGTGGGCAGCCTAAAAATCTGCACCTCTTTTTAAAAAAGGGGTGCTATTGAAACTTGGCACCAAAAATAAATCAAATTCAGCAGCAAGCTGAATGCCCCCAGGGAGGGCATTCCATAGCTGGGGTGTCACAGCTAAAAATGCTCTCCAAGTGACAATAGTTGGTTCAAGCACTACCCTCAAATCACAAACCTGACCCTTCAGAGAGCAACACTGCTCTAACCACCCAGGTAGACAAATCTGCCTACCGACAGCACTTTCATCTTATAGGGATTGAGCCTCTGTTGGTTGGCCCTCATGCAACCTGTTACTGTCCCCACTGGTCCAGCACATTATCCAGATTAGTCAGGATTTGACGAAAAGGAGAAGCAGAGCCCTGACGACACGTTACCCCAAATACACAGATGGCCTAACTCAGTGGTTTCATGTATATCTTAAAATAGCACGAGGGACAAAGCAGTCCTGCAGAATGTATCAAAAACCTCTGAGAAGTCTAGAAGAAAAAGCATCTGAATCAGGTTAGACAGAGGCCTGGTAACCCTTGTCACTGGAGTTGAAATGGAGTTGATATCATCAATTTTCTCATGTTCATTTTCAATGTCTAGCCCCATCTTTCTCACACAAGGGCACATCAGGATTGCTTCAGTCAGCTAGAAGAAGAATTAAAATTGTGGTTCTTCATGAGACCCAAATCCTCTTTTAGGGATGATACTGTAAAATGTTTGTCTGGCTGACTGAAGTCCTGGGGCAGGTTACAATGATAAAAATAGATGGTTATACATTAGGGAGAATGATTTACCAGGAACATGGCACCGGAGAACAGAAACTGCCCCGTGTAATAATTACGAGATCATGTGCTACTGAGTCACAGAGAAGTCTTGGTGTTTAGAGGAAAGAAACAAGTCATCGGTGCTCAGCTTCCCTTTGCCAAACCTCTGGCATCCTTCAGGACAAAGAAGAGAGAGTCCTCCACTGGCATGGAAGGTTAAAGTCCTCTGCTCTGCTTTATGGAAGTAGACCTACCCAAAGCCAGCAGGGCATGTCTGTGTGCCTGGTGCCATATATGTGTCTCCTAAATGCCGCAGGGAGCATCGAATCTGGCAAATTAGTGGGCCGCTGGTCTGATCCTTACGTTTTTAATCACAAAAGCAGAGTCAGATTTTATTATCTAGGTTGTATATGTTCTTCTCAGAGCCACATAAATTAATAATAATAATAATTTTATTATTTATACCCCACCCATCTGGCTGGGTTTCCCCAGCCACTCTGGGCGGTTTACAGCACATAAAAAATTGCAAAACATTAGACAAAAAAATTCCCGATACAGGGTTGCCTTCAGATGTCTTCTAAAAGTCAGTTGTTTATTTCATTTACATCTGATGGGATAAGTGCCATGGGGTGTGTGTGTGTTGTGAACAATTTCAAAGCATATAGAGCACTTTGTGAAGAGGACCAGAAAGGCTTTATGTCCCAGGGCAGAGCTCTTAAGTTAGCTGAGGGAGTTGCGTGTGATACTAGTTACTCAGTGGAGTACAGTATGTGGTTGGTTTGATGGAAGTGTCCTCTGAGAGAAAGAAACACAGAAATTGTAAGGTGTGCAAGTAATTAATGTGATTACTCCAAATAAGGGACAGTTCATGTAACACCGGTCCTGAAAGACCTAAATTGGCTCCCAGTACGTTTCCGAGCACAGTTCAAAGTGTTGGTGCTGACCTTTAAATCCCTAAACAGCCTCAGCCCAGTATACCTGAAGGGGCATCTCTACCCCCATTGTTCAGCCCAGACACTGAGGTCCAGTGCCGAGGGCCTTCTGGTGGTCCCCTCACTGTGAGAAGGGGGGTTACAGGGAATCAGGCACAGGGCCTTCTCGGTAGTGGCACCTGCCCTGTGGAATGCCCTCCCATCAGATGTCAACGAAATAAACAACTAACCGACTTTTAGAAGACATCTGAAGGCAGCCCTGTTTAGGGAAGTTTTTAATGTTTGAAGTTTTATTCTGTTTTTAATGTTCTGTTGAAAGCTGCCCAGAGTGGCTGGGGAAACCCAGTCAGATGGGTGGGGTAGAGATAATAAATTATTTTTATTATTGATTCAGGTAGGTAGCCATGTTGGTCTGACGCAGTCGAAATAAATTAAAAAAATATTTTAGCACCTTGGAGACCAACTAAGTTTGTTCTGGGTATAAGTTTTCATGTGCATGCACACTTCCTCAGATACTTCTGACAATTCTTCAGGTATCTGAAGAAGTGTGCACGCACACGAAAGCTTATACCCAGAACAAACTTGGTCTCTAAGGTGCTACTGGACAATTATTATTATTATTATTATTATTATTATTATTATTATTAGGCCAGTTTTCAGTGAATGTTTATAGTATGTGGAATAGGGCCTAGGAGGCATTTACACTGCAATTTATTAAACTGAGTTTCACATTTATCCGAGAACGATTGTGTTACATCTGTTGGCTGTCTACGTTGCATTGAACGACTGAGGTTGCAAACTCATGCCATTGGGCTCAGTGGAAATTTCTCCCAGGTAAACATACATAGAAAATATACATGCAGTTCAATCTGTCATCCCTAGGCAGGCTCTTAGGACTCACGTTCACTCCATTCTCTCTGGATTAACAGGAGAATCATTTGCATATCAAGTGGCGCTCCTTTAGTAAAGGCTAGTAAGGCTCCTTTAGTAAAACAGGGGCTTACTCCCAGGCAAGTGAGTATAGCACTGCAGCAAATTTCCCACAATCCAGAATGCGGTGTTCTGCAAACACAAATGCTCTGCCTCCTGAATATGTCCTCTTGTTTTGATTGTATGGCTGTATTAAATCCTTTAACACATTATCTTGTGTGATCCGTTTGATTGCTGTTTTACGTTAATTCTGTAAACTGCCCAGCAGAGGGCAGGCTAGAGGCACAGATTGACTTCATGCCACTGTGTTCTAAAAGTATGGAAGCGGCTGTATCGTTTTATAATCTTGTATCGTGGCCCCACAACTGACTCCCCTGCCCCTCTCTAGACTGAAACCCCCCAGTGCCAACTCCCCTTGTTGGGGAATATGCTTCAATCTCCAGAGCTGTAAAACTGTTTGAATATTGTATTTTTATATTGTTGCAACTGGGACTGACTGACGAAGAGAGAGTCAGAAATCAAACGTATACATAAAAAAACAAACAAACAAACAAAAACTTCTTGGTTGATTTATATCAAGCCAATTATGACAGTGACACAGTTCTGAGGCAGTTATTTTCAATCCCTTACCCTTACACTTAAGTTCATTCTGCCCCAATTCAACATTTTTGTTGAGTTACTTTACTGTAATAAATTGTATAAAACTGCAGGGTTCCTCCATAAACACGCTACCTGAATGGCCCCAGAATCTGTTTGGGGCCCTGGAGATAGAGGATGGGAGCGTTCATCCTTTCCTCCTCTAAACCTGGATCATTTTCCTGATCCAACCCACCTTTTCCACTGCTATTTGTCCTGCTATTTGTCCAGGCAGAGCGCTCAGTTCCGGCCCTCTATCATTTGAATGCTTTTGTTGAAATTCCTGCATCGCAGAGGGGTGGGCTGGATGACCCTCAGGGTCCCTTCCAACTCAACGGTTCTATGATTCCATGATTCACAGGACAACCGTTTAACATCCACCCCTCTCCTTTCATAAGCTGGAAGGTTGGGGTGATTACAAATCTGCTAGTGATTCTAGGAGCCACCAGAAACTTCGTTGTTTTTGTTACAATGCAACTGTCTAAAAACAATTAGTCAGAAAGCAGCAATTAAAAGGGTCTTCTTTAAAATGTTACAATTACAAAGACACTCCAGGAGGATGGCAGGAGCAGCGTGCCATGCCTTGAACTAGTTCAAACAACCCGCTCAGCCATCAGGAACCATGGCTGTTCAATAGCCCTTTGTTGCACGAAGTGTCCAGAAGATGGCAGCAGGTAGGTAAGACATTGCCCCTTTTCTGGAAAGAGGAGATTTTACCTTATCTCTTCCTTGGTAGCCTCCAGAATAAATCACAGCAATGCACCACAGAGTGGTGTTTTCGAAGAAGACTCTTCAGAAACAGAATGTCTGCAGCTCACCACCTAATGGCACACAACTGTCCTGATTTGCAGCAGCACCACCAGTTGCCAATTAGCATCCAGACCCAATTCAAGATGCTGAACTATGAAGATCTTGCATTGCCCAAGACTGCCTCTCTTATTTCAAGAAGTGGCACTTAGCCTTTGCAGCGTAGGCCCCACTCTGGGTGCTTTCACTCTGTGAAGGACAGTCATGTTACGGGTAGCTGAACCTGATATTACTATTGGTCCATAGCTGCGTGGCAACCTTCTGTTCTCTTTTCCTGCTGAAGGGGGCAAAAAGCCCATCTTTCTAAAGGCCTTTGACTGCTGGCTTTGTTAATTGCTGATTTCCTGCATGTTCTATTAATTGCAACAATTATTTTATTTTTTTGATGTTTTATATAGTTCTATTTTTGTTTTTACAATTTAGCTGTGTGTGTCTTGAGTGTCAAAATAGATCATAGTGGCTTGTAATCAGGATAGCCCGAGAGTGCCATGTTCAAGACAGACACGAAAAGGGGACGATTTTGTGAGAAGAGGGAAAACCCCACGGGACGAGGCACAGCATTAAAGTCAGAAGTCCCTGGAGCTGCGCCGAGTGTGTCGATATTGCAATCCAAGAGCCTTTGAAGATGGCACCATGTCTCGCCTGGGAAGAGTTGGCATTCCTTGGGATTGAATAAAAATAGTGCTTGCAGGGCTGCTTGGCTCCTGTTCAGAGCTAGCCCAAGACACTTTGCTGCCCAAGGCAAAGCAAGAGATCCCTCCCATTATCCCCTGTCCTCACATCTCCAGGGCCACAGCATCCACAGCAATAAAACATTAGAGTTTGCTGCCCTCTGACCATTAAGTCCAGTCGCGGGCGACTCTGGGGTTGCAGTGCTCATCTCGCTTTATTGGCCGAGGGAGCTGGTGTACAGCTTCCGGGTCATGTGGCCAGCATGACTAAACCGCTTCTGGCGAACCAGAGCAGCGCATGGAAATGCCGTTTACCTTCCCGCTGGAGCGGTATCTATTTATCTGCTTGCAATTTGACATGCTTTCGAACTGCTAGGTTGGCAGGAGCTGGGACCGAGCAACGGGAGCTCACCCTGTCGCGGGGATTTGAACCACCGACCTATCGGCAAGCCCTAGGCTCTGTGGTTTAACCCACAGCGCCACCCGCGTCCCTGCTGCCCTCTTACGCCACCCACAATGAGATGCCTATAGCAGATGCCTTAGTCTGCTCTATGGTAGGCTGGAACTGGCTTTCTTCCCTTCTCCTTTTGATTGAAAAAACACTCACACCTCTTGCAGAGAAGGCAGGTGAAGGTCACAGGAACAAAGACTCCCTTTCTCCTGGTTTATTGTGAGCTCGGCTGCTGAACGGTTTTGGTAACATTCGAGAGAGAACATTGCAACAGCTGATTAACGACACTGCAAGGAAAAATGACAATTCTACAATTTCCAATGTGTCTATATTACACCATAAATACACAGACAGGAGAAACGGGCAGAGGCAGGGCCTGCGTCCCAGAGCTCTCGAGGAGAGAATGCAGCTGGAGAGTCTCTCAGAGACCTCATTGCTCTCCACAAATGCACTCCCAGCACAGGTCCTACGGCAGGAGTTTGGGGAGAGAAACCGAGGCAGGGCCGGGAGGGAAAGGAAAGGGTGAGGGGTATTGTTTGTAAGGTTCTTTTACTCTTTTTAGAATAATTTACAATCTGCTTATTCACAACTATGTACAGTCCAAACCCGACCCAACAAACTCATGGAACAGAACTGCATACAAAAATAAAAGCTATACACAAATCAGAAAGAAAGAATTCCTCTCTCTTTCCCTTTTTGTTTTTTCTTCAGTTGAGGCTTCAAGAAAGAAAAGTGAAAAAATACAAAGAAAATGGCTACAGTACTGTGTTCAGAAATGGCCATGTTCTCCTTGGGTAGGGAAGGAGATGCCCTACACTGGCTTTCGAGCAGAGACCAGGGGCTGCAGCGGCTGGCAGGTGTTCTAGGGGCTGGCTGGCTGTCTTGCAAGAGCTAGCCCCTCTCTCCACCCCAGTTGTCCCCCTGCCCACTACCGTGCTTGGGTTGGAACAGTTCTGGAAGGCTCCTTGCCGCCTACCTGAACCTAGGTACTAGGAGAACTGGCCAAACAGAAGTCAATGCAAAGTGGGTGGGATGGAGAATTGCAAAAGAGGAGACATGGCTTTGGTTCGAAAGCTCAGCGTGGTGATGGGAATGGGACCTCACTTGTTATTGCTTCACCACTTTACATGGAGGGGAGAGATTAGGGTAGGCACATGCCAGCCCTGAATGGCCACGTAAGACAGGCTAAAGGGGATCCCAGTCCTGGCCTCACCTCAAGTGGGACGAGATGCTGGCTCAGGTCCACTGACTCATTGTCAAAAGGCCAATCCGCTCACAATTCTCTTGTGCTGCCACTCTCCCACTTTCCGCTCCCTCCACCTCCAAAGAGAGGGATTGGGCCCTCTAGCCAGTGGGGGGGGGGGGGCAAGTGACCCTCCAGAATCCAGCCAGCCAAGGACTAGGCTACAGCTTCCCCAAATGGGCAGAGGCACAAGAAAAGAGGATCCAGGATGTCTGTTTCCTGCGGTTCTTAGCACTGGATTCCCTAGCACTGCTTGTCCGTGCAAATATCTGATGTCCCCAGAGCTAAGGAGAACGTCCATCCAGGGGTAGGGCAAGGCATTTTGTGGATGGAGAAAAGTTCACCCTCTTCATACCAGGACAATGATGCAGGATACTAGCAAATTATACTCCGCTGGCTGGTTAAGGCAAAGAATAAAAGCAGCCAAAAAGATCTCCTTTTGATATTCCACAGAGCAGATTCTTTTCTTTTCTCTCATGGTGATTTCTGGTGAAAGGGTGAGGCAGCAGGCCCTGCTTCTCTAGGAGAACTGTCAGGAGGCGGCCGGGGCTCCTTGTTCTGTGCCCAATAATAGAGCGGGGGAAGAGATCGTCAGGAGAGCAGCATTTGGCATGGAGATCTGTAATAGCAAGATCAGCCCCGCGGAGGGAAAGAAAAGCACATTTCAGACCCCCTTCCTCTGGCCAGTTCCATGCACGTGGCAAAGCTGCCTTTGTATTTCACTTCAAGGCAAGTGACCTTAAAGTAAGAAGCCTGCATACTGCTTAGACTTCTCTTTTGGCTGGATTTTCTGTCGATCTGATCGAGCTCTGAGAGATGGAGCTTCTCTGGAACCAGACCCAGGGTCTGAAAAAAGCTATTGGCTTATGTCACAGCAGTGTGAGAACGGTGTGGGGTTTCTGGGCACATGTAAACACATAATTTTCCTAGTGGTCTGAGGTGGATCCTCACCTCTGGAACCAAGAGTGTTAGAGCCTCTAGCCTTTGAACTTAATAAAGCCCCCACCCCCCACCGCAGCATACAAACTTCACAAGTCAGTCTATGTGATCCAGCCACATTACACTGCATTGCACAGAAATAAAGATTTGGGTTTCATTCATACAGACTGCTTGTATCAAGCCTCCTGTGAGAAAAATATGTGCCTAGAGGCACATGCAAATTGTTTGTTTGTTTGTTTGTGGTCAGTACACTTGCATTTCCTAGTTGACAAACGTGTAAGCAGGAAGAAGGGTACTGCAGTTTAGAGATTCATCAACTAACAAATCACAGGTTTTCAGACATAAAGATGGTGGTAACCTGCAGATTTGTCCTTAAATAATCATCACTGAAAAACATAAGTCTCTCCTCTTATTATTGGGTTAGGAAGGATGCAAACCAACCCTCCTCTCTCTCTCCATCCCATCCCCATTACTGGGAGATGAATACTCACCCCTGAGGTCCCCTATGGAGCTGTCTGGGCAAGTTGGCCAGTTACAACCATTCAATCCTGGCCATATTGCCTTTTCTTTCTTTTTTTGTGCAAAATGATAAACGGAGGAAGACTTGGCTATTTGGAAACTCAGATAAAATGTTTTGCTTATTTGATTTCTTGTTCCCTTTTGTTTTCTTTAAAAGCAATGTCTTCTCCCATTTGCTTCTGAGAGAATGTTATGGCGTCACAGGCAAAAAAAAAAAGGAACTCCCCACCTGCAAACCATTATTATTATTATTACTAACTTTTTTTTAAAAAAGTGCATCAGAAAGAAAGAAAGAAAGAAAGAAAGGAGGCAAAGTTCTTTCTTCTTACCAGTCCGATCAAATCAAAATAAACTCACAAAAATAAATTAGCAGTAGCTTAAAAAAATAAGTTACAAAAACCAAAGTTATTAGAACTCTCTCTCCCCCCCCCCAAAAAAAAATCCCCAATGTTTTGAACACCCTGTTTTCCAGCTAGGAGGGTTATGCTGTGATGCGCAAAGGAATAAAGGCACCAAACGACCCAGGAGGGCATGTCTGAAGCAAGGGAGCCAGATGAACAGAAGGGGCATGTGTGAAAATTATTACTGGTTTTTGGCATAGAAGCCCTGCAGTGTCTCTGCTTTGTTTTACTACAAATGGCTTAAAATACTATTATTATTATTATTATTATTATTATTATTATTATTATTCCTCCTGCTTGGCCTTTGCCACCACTTCATACATGCTTTTCATCACCATCGCCCTCCTTCTGTTCCTGATGGCACCACTCTTTTTTTTTTTTTTAAGCAGCAAAGGAAAATAATAAAAACCCACTCTGCAACAACGGAGAAGAAAGAAAGAAAAAGAAAGCAAAATTAAAGGTAAGATTATTTCTGGAGTGCTTGGGCCGCTCACTGAAGCAGCAGGGCTACTGCCCCTTGCTTGGGCCAACCTGGTTCTACAGTTGCTGTGTATATTTCCCTTTTTTTCTTGTTGATTTTCTTTTTATAAAAAATACAATAAAAATAAAAAATGAGTTTTTTTCGTTGTTGTTTTTTTTATCCCTGCCCCTCCCTCATGAAAACTTTCGTGTGTGTGGGTTTTTTTTGCTTTGTCAATTGTCCCTTCCCCAAAGTCATGATGTGCCGGGAGACGTGTCGTTCACTGTGCCGTCCGTTAGTCTGTCCTGCCCTTCTTGGGACTCGTGTTGCTGCTCCTCTGCGGCTGTGTAGTAGCTATTGTCCTCGTCGCCGGGGCTGCTGTGGTCCTTTTCAGACTGCTCTGAGTCCTCCCCCTCTTCCTCCAGAGTCAGCTCAAACTGGAATTTCTCTAGGCAGGCTTCATCGTCCTTCTCCGTGTCGTCCGGAGGAGGAGAGGGGCTCTGGGGGATCATGCTGTGGTACCAGTCCCTGTTGTCCTCGAGGGTGTCCAAAATGTCTTGTGCATCTGGGTGCACCAGGTCCGCCCACGTCTCCCACAGCGGGTGCACAATGTAGTCAATGAAGCCCACCTGAAACACAAGCGGGGGCAGGGAAAGAAGAGGGTTGGTAACAGAACGGGGAGCAGTATTGCTGTTATGTACTGAGTGGAATAGGATCCAAAATGCAGCAGTCTGATTGGTCCTAGAACAATAGGATTCGGAATGCAGCAGTCTGATTGGTCCTAGAACAATAGGATTTGGAATGCAGCAGTCTGATTGGTCCTAGAACAATAGGATTCGGAATGCAGCAGTCTGATTGGTCCTAGAACAATAGGATTTGGAATGCAGCAGTCTGATTGGTCCTAGAACAATAGGATCCAAAATGCAGCAGTCTGATTGGTCCTAGAACAATAGGATTCAGAATGCAGCAGTCTGATTGGTCCTAGAATAACAGGATTCAGAATGCAGCAGTCTGATTGGTCCCAGAACAATAGGACCCAGAATGCAGCAGTCTGATTGGTCCTCAGGAGCCACCCAATCCAGCTCCAGGTGGAATCCGCAACCTGATTGGCCTACAGGAGAATCCCGGAATTAGCCAATCACGTGGGGCCCATTGTGTAAATAATGTATATAAAGCAGACATTCTGGGGGAATCCTCCTCACCACTATGAGCTGAATAAAGAGCATGAAATCTACTCTTGACTCCGAGTATATTTCAATTGCCAACTGCAGTCCCTTCAAGGACACCCATGAACTCATCCTGCGCTTCCTCAGGCCACAGAAAAAAGGCCTGGATGCTTTTGTACCAGGTACATTGTGGGAAGGGGTGTGGGTGAGGGGTGGCTATTTAGGCACTAGAATAATGCAGCGATAGGGCAGGGAACGTTTAACTTCTCTTAGCCCAGAGTCATTCCCAGAAACTCCAGCGGGTGCAGAATGCTGCAGCGAGGCTCCTCACGGGGTCCCTGCCATGAGAACGTATTCACCCAGTGCTTCTCCAGCTGCACTCGCTCCCAGTAGAGTACAGGGTCAGATTTAAGGTGCTGGTTTTGACCTTTAAAGCCCTTCACGGCCTAGGACCCTCGTACCTACGGGACCGCCTCTCCCGGTCTGCCCCATGGAGGACCTTAAGGTCCATAAATAGCAACACCCTAGAGGTCCCGGACCCTAAGGAAGTTAGATTAGCCTCAACCAGAGCCAGGGCCTTCTCAACACTGGCTCCGGCCTGGTGGAACGCTCTGTCTCATGAGACAAGGGCCCTGTGGGATCTGATTTCTTTCCGCAGGGCCTGTAAGACAGAGTTGTTCCGCCTGGCCTTTGGCTTGGAATCAATTTGATTCCTTCCTCCTCTTTCTTTTTTCCTTTTTCCTTCTGTGATGGAACTCCTATTTGGGGACTTCCCTGGCTTTTTTTCTGGCCCATGTAGGACCAGTCAGGATAGTTAGCCTTGGTGAAGACTTGACGTTTTCATCCCCCCAAAAGTTTTTGAGTTTCTGCTGAAATGAGGCTGCATTTTAATGTTGTGTTTTAATCTTGTTTTTAAAGTTGTCTTTCAATCAATTGTTTTATACAGTGGTGCCTCGCAAGACGAAAAGAATCCGTTCCGCGATTCTCTTCGTCTAGCGGTTTTTTCGTCTTGTGAAGCAAGCCCATTGACGGCTTAGCGGATTAGCGCTATTAGCGGCTTATAGCGGCTTATCAGCTTAGCGGATAAGCGGCTTAGTGGCTTAGAAAAAGGGGGGGGGAGGGAAAAAAAGTCGGAAAAACTCGCAAGACATTTCGTCTTGCGAAGCAAGCCCATAGGGAAATTCGTTTTGTGAAGCGCCTCCAAAACGGAAAACCCTTTCTTCTAGCGGGTTTTTCGTCTTGCGAGGCATTCGTCTTGCGGGGCACCACTATATCTGGTGTTAGCTGCCCTGAGTCCGGTCTTGGCTAGGGAGGGTGGGGTATAAATAATAATAATAATCAGCATCAGCATCAGCATCAGCATCATCATCATCACCCAGAACAGTGGAGGAATGGCCTGGGGAGGACCCAGACGGGTGAGCTCCTAGCGACTCCAAGCCACAGTGGACAGGCATGATTTTTGCCCCCCCGGGCCTGTGCCCTTGATGGGGGACAGCCTGGCTAACCCATAGGTATGTCCTTGCATCCTCATCTCTGGGTTTTGAGCATAAGCCGTAGCTTTGTCTTTTCAATATTTTCCTGAGTCATGAGGACTAGAAAAATAGTATTCTGCCAAAATTCTCAGAGGCTTTCTGTAAGACAACATGCTCCGTTCTCTATACAGTGGTGCCTCGCAAGACGAAATTAATTCGTTCCGTGAGGCTCTTTGTATAGCGGTTTTTTCGTCTTGCGAAGCAAGCCCATTGACGGCTTAGCGGATTAGCGCTATTAGCGCTATAGCGGCTTTTAGCGGATCAGCTGATAAGCGGCTTAGGGCTTAGGAAAAGGGGGGGGGGGAAGGGAAAAAACCCTGCAGGAACTCGCAAGACATTTTCATCTTGCGAAGCAAGCCCATACGAAGCGCCTCCAAAACGGAAAACCCTTTCGTCTAGCGGGTTTTCCGTCTTGCAAGGCGTTTGTCTTGCGGGGCACCACTGTACCTGCTATTCCTGTTAGTGCTAAAACGAGTGCGGAAGTTAGCTAAACTGTAACTAACAACCCCCCTTCCCCTAACAGCTGTCTTCTTTAGCACTGAAAGGGTGAGGTACATTAAAGTGTTTCTAAAAGGCAATAGAACAGTCGGTTCAACAAACAGTGGGACAGTGCTTTGGAGGAGTGTGGGGCTTGTTATAGCTGGCAAGATTCTCTCTTACAAATATTTTAAAAGACTACAATCCACACTCTCACCAAAATGGTACAGCAGGGAGCTCTCTGTTAGCAAAATTAAACATTCTTTAACAGTGGTGCAGACGTGGGTGTGATGGCACAGTTTTTAGTCCAGAGGTGCACACAATCATAAATGACCTAGTAACTGTGGGAAGAAGAGCACATTCCCAGTTCCCACAAGGAGGGAGCCAGGCAGAGGGGCTCCAGGTTGAATCCATGATATTCCCGGTCAAAAAGGGGGCCCAGGAAGTTAAGGGGGCTTGAGCCAGCCTGACAGAGAATGCCACACCAGGCTATGTGGTTCTACGGTCTGAAAGCATACAGCAGCTTCTTTTTGCTAAAAACAGCAGTTTCTTACAGGGAAAGGCAAATTTCTGGCAATGGATCCTCTGTACCAACTCATGGCTGCCGATTCCTTGCACAAAAAACACTTGCCTGTAAAAGACTCAGCTGTGTATGCTAGAAGCCATAAGCTGCTGGCTCACAGTCACAGAAAAGAAGCTTGCTTGCATCCCAGTGCCAGATTCCTGCTTTCCTCCAATGGACATGGCAGCCCCTCCTTTCTCCTGTAATGAATCTAGGGTTTCCTTTCGCCGTCTGGGCTGGCTATGTTTACTCCCTACTTCCTCCCTGTCCCCCAACTTTTGGTGAAGTTGTATTTTTGCTGAAACTCTGGGATGGAGGCACAATGATGCTCCAAAGGTAAGTGGGTTTTTGGCAGCAGCCATCCCATGTCTGAATTTTCCTAGCCTTGAGACCCCTCTCTGCCTCCCTGGAACATTATCCCACTTGGCCACCACGCACCTGCGATTTCTCCACAGAGGCCGTGTGCTTGTCACACATGGGGCTGATCTCCATGCCCCGCTCCCGCTCTTTGTCCCCCTGCCGGAAGAACTCTTCCATGATCCGGTCTGTCCATTGCCGATAGAGCTCCAGCGGCTTCGTGGGGTTGCTCAAATCTGCACAGTGAACCATGTTCCGCAGGACCTGGTTGGGGTCAGGAAGCGCAAGAACAGTCAGAGAGAGGCAAGAATGCGGAAGTAGCTCCTTCCTGATTCTCAATAATAATAATATTATTTTATTTATATCCCGCCCTCCCCAGCCAAAGCCGGGCTCAGAGCGGCTAACAAGTAACACAGCATTCTAAAATCAATTCATTCTAAAATCAATTCAAAATCAAATTAATGGCAACCATTGGGCTAGAGTTCTATGAGGATTACCAAAGGACGGGGTCAGACTGTGCCTTGGCCAAAGGCCTGGTGGAATAGCCCTGTCTTGCAGGCCCTGCGGAAAGATGTCAAGTCCCGCAGGGCCCTAGTCTCTTGTGACAGAGCGTTCCACCAGATTGAAAAAGCCCTGGCTCTGGTTGAGGCCAGCCTAATCTCCCTGTGGCCCAGGACCTCCAATATGTTTTTGTTTGAAGACCGTAAGGTCCTCCGTGGGACATACCAGGAGAGGCAGTCCCGTACGTACGAGGGTCCTAGGCAGCTGAGCACCAAACCCTTGGGAAGCAAAATGGTGAGTTGTGTGTCTGCATGTGTGCAGAGGGAGAAAAGACCTAGATAGAATCAGCCACCCTCTGCTCTCAGAGCCTAAGGAGTTTGGCGAGTGGGAAACCTAGGAAAAGGACTGTGCAAATGAAGCAAAGGCTCTGGCTGTCCGACCCATGTGGCGAATTTCCTGCACCACCACAGCAGTAAGGCCTTCTTGGTCTGCTACTTGGCGTGGGTAACACCAGCGCAGAGGGCCCAAAGGAGGGTCTGCAGCTTATTCAGTTGTCAGGTGACAAAAGGAGCCAATGGGCTTTCTAAGGCCTTGGGGTGGGCAGTGAACACCATCATTGTCGTCACTACTGCCAGGAAGATACAAGGAGCCACAGATTGCCCAGTCACCAGAAATGAGGGGCTCATGCCCCAAGGACGCAATTATGCATGTGTTTGTATGCCCAGGCTGTTTTTCCCTGCAGGATCTTTAAGGCAGGTAAAAGGTAAAGGACCCCTGGCCGGTTAAGTCCAACCAAAAGCGACTATGGGGTTGCAGCACACATCTCGCTTTCAGGCTGAGGGAGTCAGCATTTGTCCACAGGCAGCTTTCTGGGTCATGTGGCCAGCAGGACTAAACTGCTACTAGCACAACATGACACCGGGACAGAAGCCATAGTGCATGGAAACGTTGTTTACCTTCCTGCTGCAGTGGCACCTATTTATCTACTTGCGCTGGCATGCTTTCTAACTTTAAGGAGGAGCAGCTGAACCACAGGACCTTTTCCCAGTCTTAACTGTGTTTTCAGTGTGTGTATTTTTTTAAATTTTTAATATTGTATATATTGTATGTTTATATTTTCTTTTTTTTGAAGGCTTCCTTGAAAGGCTGTTGTTAGGCAGCAGGCCAACAATTTAAATAAAACAATGTCATCTGTCCACCCCCCCGCCCAAGCCTCAGATGCTGGACTGGTTCAACAGCTTGAGCAACACATCTGAGAGCAAGCTGCTGCCAGACGACCCTTGCAGCTGCTTCCCAGCTTCCTTGTTGCCATTTTATCTGAATGCCAGTTCCGGGACCAGCTGCACTTTGCCTCCCCAGCCTGCCACTGTGGTGGGGACTGAGCTCTTTCCTGCTTATCCTGGGCAGGGCTGTGCCTCTGACCAACCTTTCCCAATCTGTAGCATGCAGGACTTCATCCAGCCTTGCCCACCTGTATTCTGTCAGTGTAGTTGTCCAGCAGAAGCACCCCTGAGCTGGTCACTTTCTTGGTCTCCACCATCGTCTTGAGGTCGGCCAAGAGGCTCATATGTTTGGACATGTCGGTAGCCAGGACCTGCAGAAGTAGAAGCCATAATTTTTGGTAATGGAAGGGGATCACTCTGCGTTTCGACTTTCATGGGCTCCATGCCTTGGTTCGTGCTCCATCCTTCCTCTCAGGGAATTTAGGCTCCTGTGCAGACAGACAGCAACCCAATGTAGTTTTCTTTCATCTGGCCCAGAGGTTTTCAACCTTTTTGTGTCTACGGCTCCCTTGACCAACTACCTTCTTTCTGAGACACCCCAGTGGGGCTCAGGAGCCCAGTTCTGTCACCCCCTTCCTGCAGAGCTGGCAGCCTCTCACCCTTTTTCACGCACCCTCCCTTGTGGAGGGTTCCCTCAGCCTCTCCTCCTCTCCCCTCTCCTTGGGAGTCCTCAGGGCAGCCACTGCTGCTGCCCCTGGTCTCTGAGCTGCGCCCCCTGCCCCAAAGAGAGGTCCCTCCTCACACTGCCCCACAGGGACCTAGGACTTTCCAACAGCAAGAGCTGAAGGACAGGCTGTCTGGACTTCCTCACCTGCTGGCCTGCTTACTCTGAGGCCGCCTCAGCTCCTGGCAACCAGCACCCCCTGGCCAGCCCCAGAGGCACCATTCGCCTGGGGAGCTTGTAGCCAGGGCTGCTGCAACAAACAGCCATGGAAGCCTTTGGGAGGCCGAGATGGGAGAGGGCATCAGAGGAGAAATGGAAGGAAAGAGGGACGGAGGCCATCACTCAAGGCACCCCAGGGTGCCACAGCACACGGGTTGAAAACCACTGGCCTAGCCCCTCCACGAAGCCTAGTGACTGTGGGGCTGCCACTCTCGGGGGGGGGGGCTTCCACAGTCCTCTCCTTAGTGCTCTTGAGGTTGTTCTACCATATCTGTTCTGAGGAGAGACAGGCTGAAGAAACACCAGGGCTGTCAGCTGATGAAACCATTTTTAGATTACTTAATCAGGGACCTTTTAACTGATTATTTTAATCAACTAAATTTACATGAGTTTGAACATTATCATAATGCCAATGAGCTAATCTCTCGCCTCTCCCCACCTTCAGGATTTTCTCTGAAACAACAGAAACAACCTTAAAGCTCCTCCTAAATCAGGCTGCGGGGTTCTGCGTATCCTGGCATTTGAGCAAATCTTGCAAAAAGTCTGCTTCGTCTTGTCGTCACCCACCCAGAATAGTTGGCAAGAAAGTGACTCTTGCAAGCCACGCATCTTAGTCCACTTGGCTCTATCTCAAATATTATACAGAGCCAGTGTGCCTCTTTGGGGCTCGTGGGAGATGGGACCAGGATGTTGGGCCTGCAGGGCATCAACACAGCTGCCAGCTGCCAAGGATGCCTGGCTTGAGAGCTCTGATAACACCATCCCTCCAACCCACAAACCGCTGACTGGCCAAGCCTTTTCCGACTGGGGTTGCCACGTACTCATCATGAGTGGGCCCTGTTGCGCCCAGAGCAGTCTACAAAGTGGCTGGCTGATCTAGAAAAAAGGAAGGATGGATGAGGAGGGAAGGGGAACCCCCAGAGAGAGGGGACATCATTCTGCCTGGCAAGCTGCAATGCTTGGGCTAACGGAACATGTGCCGTCATGCAACACGGAATTCCACCCACCCTATTTTTACTTCCAGGGAGCAGAGGCTGCTTGTTGGTTTTTCTGCCTCAGCCTTGGATGCTGCATATCTGAACTTTGGGCGTTGGTGCCATTTGGGGATGTGCCTTAGGCAGTGATGTGCCTTGTGCTACCGTGGTCAATATGTCAGAGTCACGGTATGCCACTGTTTCAAATTATACAGTCCTGCTTTTGGGGAACCAGAGCAGAGGGGACCAACACAGAAGCCAGCGAGATGGGAGGCAGTTTCTGCATTAAGACAGAGGATCAGCCTTGCCACCCATTCCTCAAATCCCAGGTTACATTTCTCTGCTTGAGGTGTAACTACAATTTCCTCCTGTGTTGGTCTTTGCATACAACTGCTGCCATGACATGTGTTCAATGGGCAGCAAAGGAATGACAGGAGACAAATCAAAATTATTCTGCTCATTTGAAGGTCCACCAGGTTGGTACTTCAGACAGAAAGCCTGACAGGGATTATGTTCCTTCCTTGTGCAGTGTCATTGTGAGAAATATACAGTGGTGCCTCACAAGACGAAATTAATCCGTTCCGTGAGGCTCTTCATATAGCGGTTTTTTCGTCTTGCGAAGCAAGCCCATTGACAGCTTAGTGGATTAGCGCTATTAGCGGTTTAGCGGCTTTTAGCGGATCAGCTGATAAGCGGCTTAGGAAAAGGGGGGGGAAAGGGAAAAACCCCCGCAGGAACTCGCAAGACATTTTCGTCTTGCGAAGCAAACCCACAGGGAAATTCGTTTTGCGAAGCGCCTCCAAAACGGAAAACCCTTTCGTCTAGCGGGTTTTCCGTCTTGCGAGGCGTTCGTCTTGCGGGGCACCACTGTAGCAGCAAGTTTCATACCTCTGCTTTTAAACAACTGAATTCCCCAAGGCAAAAAATGAGGAATGGAACCTCGAACTGGGAGACCCAGCCCAGGGATGGAGCAGGGGGAATGCAGGCTTGTTCCTGGAAGCAGCCAATGGCTCTCCTTTCTGAGGCTCACCATGTCGATGACCATCTTCCGCAAAGTCTGTCGCTGCCTCTTGCTCAGGTTCTGGAAAATGTCGCAGTTCTCCTCCTGCAGCAGCTTGAAACCCACCGCCAGGTGATGGTTCTCCAGGACTGACTCGTCGTTGTACATCAGCGCCAGCTCTGAATCTGCCAAGGAGGATCACATTAGTCGCTGTCACGGAGAACAGGAACGTATATTTCATTTTAGTTGCTGACACCAGCATATGGCTTACAGGATGAAAAACAAATGAAATAAAAATGAAATCATCAAACAATCTGAAATTGCTCGGAGCGGCAGGAAGGAATCATGAAACAAAACGCAGCAATAAACCAAAAGACTCTTCAAAACCAAGGCTTGGTGAATACATGTAGTCTGGGAGGCATGTGGCTCTCTGGGGGCGAGGAAGGCGAGTTTCACAACCTAGGCACCACAGCCCTGTCTGGTGTCACCAACAACTGTACTGCCACCACAAACAAGGCCTCTGCTGACTAAATCAACAGGCAGCTGGATTTGTAAATTCAATCCCTGAGGTCCCATGCAAACCACACACTTGCACCTGCCTTCTTCCTGCCTGCTCACACCCTTGGCTATGGCTTGAAGCTACATATAGTCATACCTCAGGATAAATACGCCTCAGGTTAAGCATTTTCGGGTTGCGCTCTGCAGCAATCCGGAAGTAACAGAACGTGTTACTTCTGGGTTTCTCCGCTCGCGCATGCGCTCAAAATGACATCACGCGCATGCGCAGAAACGGCGAAACACAACCCATGCAGTCGCACATTACGTTCGCTTCAGGATGCAAACGGGGCTCCAGAATGGATCCCGTTCGCATCCAGAGGTACCACTGTATATGCTATTCCAGAACAAAGAGGCTACCTAAGTCCTACAGAAGCAAAACATCTACAGAAGGAGGAAGAGCGGAGCAACAACCCACAATAATATTCTGCCCTTGAATAACCCAAAGTACAGGAAGGCAGCACTTTTTAGTTATGCACCTCCCTGTAATTTTACAGCAGCTCCTTGCCCTATCCACAGTGGATTTGAAGAGCAACTTATTTTCTGATGTTTGGAAACTACTGTCAAAGACCTTGTGATGCTCCCAGAAGTCCCTCATAAAGCACCTGTCCCCAGGAAGTCCTGCAGCTACTTTGCCGAGCCCAGACTTTCCTTAACACAGCAGCCGCCACCGCCATCTGTTATAGAAAACAGTAAGGCTTTCTCTTTATATTATTACACAAGTATTTATTTTTATGTTGCAAAATTATAAACCGCTTCACAGGCTGAGGTTATCAAATTAGCGCACAACGAGGTAAAGACCATTTCTACAAACTCTAAAAACAATAAAACAATTCCTAGAGATGTACAATTAATATTTCATAAATGATGGGGTCACTCTTCAGGAAAAGCCTTCTCAAACATGACGAAACAAAATTATCTACACCAGACACGTGGGGTGAGATATATTTACCTGATAATCCATCCAGACAGGAACACAGACAGTTAAACATGGATATATATTTAATTAAAGAACAAAACAATCAGAACAAATACTCCTTCTATACTGAGGTGTTACAGGTCTAGTTTTCTGATCTAATGCAACTGCCTATCTTTCTACAACAGCTATCTGAATTCCTTTAAATATATACTTTATTATCTCCCTCACCTCATTTCTTCCTCACAGCCACATTCTCCAACCAAACTGACATTCCCAGACACCCTTCTGGTGTAATCCATTTTAAGTCAACCCATTGTCCTGTTTTATTCCCCTGCTGTCAGTCATTCCTCTACAAGCTCTTCTATCACAAACCCACCCCTAGCAACTTGTATCTGGGATAAGTAAGTCTTCTTCCTTCCTTCAGCTCAGGGATAGGAGACCTTGGGCTCTCTAGACCAGGCACCCCCAACCTGTGGCCCTCCAGATGTTGTGGCCTACAACTCCCATGATCCCTAGCTAAGAGGACCAGCAGTCAGGGATGATGGGAATTGTAGTCCAAAACATCTGGAGGGCTGAAGGTTGGGGATGCTTGCTCTAGACACTGCTGAACTATCAGTCCCAGCAAGCAAGGCCAACAGGCTGGTGGGAGTTGTCATTCAGCAACATCTCGATGGTGGACCAAAGGTTCCTCACTGCTGATGTAGCTTGCCAGTGCTGAAAAGAGGCTCACAATGAAACCAACATTTATTTATTCCTATATGGCGTTTAGGGCAGGATTCACTTAACCAGCCCCATCCGTGGAAACCCCTGGAGCAACGTACAGGGAGAGGAGAGCAGGGGTGGAAGGAAAAAATTTCATCTGCCAAGCAGCAATGCATGTAAAAGCAGAATGACTGGAAGAGTGTGGAACTCAACCCCCCCACAAAAAATTATCTGCTTAATAAAAAGTATCTACCTGGATTCCATTTAGTATTTTTATACTAATGAAGTTACATAATCCTCTTAAGTATGATAAAGATCTGCTTTTGTTCGGTATTAAGTTGTCTACTGCACCAGTCAAGGCCCCCTGACAATTTGAGGAATGTCTGGAGCATGGACAAAAATTTGGGACAGTGGGATTATGAAAGGCTTTTGGTGGCAAAATAAGGCAAGGGCCCAGTTTTATACCCATGACAATCCCTGTTTACTTCTTTCTGGTGGCGATCGCTATCAGGGGGTTCCAGTTGCATGAGGCTACGGAGGGAAGACAGTAAGTTCGAACTGGAAATTTGTTTACTATCTGTATTGAAAGAGATGAGCTAATTCCTCTTTAGAGCGTCACCCTCCCTGGCCCCATGGCTGTGATTGAGTGGGAGAAATTGCTTCAGTCCCCAGGGCATCTTCCATATCTGATTTGCCAGGCCAGCTTTTGGTAACCCTGACATCTTTCCCCCTTTGCATCCCTTCTAGGGTGCACAATATGAAGAGCACTGGGAAATTCAGCTGGACTTATTCCCTCCCCTCCCGAGCAGGGCTGGGAAAGGAGGGCGAGTGGCAGCCTGGAGAAGAAGGGCAACGCTGAAAATTACCTTATACAGAATCAGGGCCACGAGTCCATCTCTCTCAGCACCATCCACACTGGCTGAGGCTTTCAGTGTTTCCGGTGAGAGCCTATCCCTGCCCTGCCTGGGAATTCTGGGGATCGGGGCTACGGCCTTTCACAAGCGACTGCTCTCCCTCCCCCTCTGAAAGTTTAGCAATGGGACTCCCAGAAGGAGGCCATGCATGTGTGTAAATTGTGCACACACAGAAGCATACCTGAGAGGGCCTCACCTGTCCATCTTTGAGGGCTCTATGCCAGGTTCCCTCATTTCAGGAAGCAAGCGGTGGTGGTTGTTTTAAAACCATACAAAACAGACACTCGTGGCAAAGAGCCATTTATCTAGCTGCAAAAGCCCATCAGAACAAACACACCTTCACTGCCATGTGATGCTCAGGATGTATTCCTGACCCCCACAGAGCCAATTCCAGGGACCTTGTGCAGGACTTCCACTGCTGGGGCTTCTTTGTTGCATCTCGAACACTCGTTGCCCCAATTCCACGAGGCAGCCCCTCTTTGGATCTGCCTTTACTCCCCCCTCCTGAAAATTAGCAAATTTTCTTGGGTTTTGAGGAAGGGGCGTTTGCGACATTTTAAATCTAGAATAAAAATCAGCACAGCACCTTGGGCAAGTTTGCAAGCAGGTGTGCAGGTGTCAGGTCTGAACTCTCTGTTACGAAGATGGGGTGCTGTTGCTGCCGCCTGCCTCACTTTCTCCCCCAACCTGTTTCTTGTTCTCTCACAAAGCATCCGAGTCCCCTCCTGTGCCTAATTTTACTTTGCCGGCACACGTCCTCTCAGGTTACCTAGACAACAGGGACACCCTCTCCCATCCGTTGTCTGATTCAAATGATTGGAGTAAGGACTGTGCTTGCGGAAGCACAAAGTAAGGAGGAGGAGGAGGAGCTGGCAACTCGAAGGAAAGCGCATGTTCATGTTTTAGTTGAGCGGAGACAGACTGCATTATCCCACCATCTGGGTACAATTCTGGGCTGCATCAATAGGAGTATAGCATCTAGATCAAGGGAAGTAATAGTGCCACTGTATTCTGCTCTGGTCAGACCTCACCTGGAGTACTGTGTCCACTTCTGGGCACCACAGTTCAAGAAAGAAACTGACAAACTGGAACGTGTCCAGAGGAGGGCAACCAAAATGGTCAAAGGCCTGGAAACGATGCCTTATGAAGAATGGCTAAGGGAGCTGGGCATGTTTAGCCTGGAGAAGAGGAGGTTAAGGGGTGATGTGATAGCTATGTTCAAATATATAAAAGGATGTCACATAGAGGAGGGAGAAAGGTTGTTTTCTGCTGCTCCAGAGAAGTGGACACGGAGCAATGGTTCCAAACTACAAGAAAGAAGATTCCACCTAAACATTAGGAAGAACTTCCTGACAGTAAGAGCTGTTCGACAGTGGAATTTGCTGCCGAGGAGTGTGGTGGAGTCTCCTTCTTTGGAGGTCTTTAAGCAGAGGCTTGACAGCCATATGTCAGGAGTGCTCTGATGGTGTTTCCTGCTTGGCAGGGGGTTGGACTCGATGGCCCTTGTGGTCTCTTCCAACTCTATGATTCTATGATTCTAAGAGTGGAAACACTCTTAAGTGTCACATGCAGAGATCTCAAGAAGGTTACAGCCTGCATTGAGTAGCACACCCTACCCAAAGCACCGCAAGTTCCAGAGCTGACCTTAGCAAGGTGTGTCTGGATATGGCCCTATGGTATTCGTATGAACACCTTTGCACAAGAATGCAAGTTTGCAAGTATTTCTCTGAGTGAGGTGAAAGTAACTAAACCAGAAGCAGACAGGGTTTGTGTGTCAAAACTGTCTGCGGCTGAATCCGTATGGAGAAAAACAATGAAGCACGTGACAGAAAAACAGTACTTCTGTCTAGTCAGGATTCAGCCTCAATCTGTTAGCCACCATCCATCCTCCAACCACCTCCAGACACTCACACAGGACCTTCACTGACTTCACTGGCTCTGATTTGAAAGAGAAGTAGAGCTGGGTATCATCTGCATACATAAGTCTCTCTTTTCCTGCAACAACCCTATAGCAACCTTGTCAAAAGAAAAGCAGTTCGGCCGGAGGCATGATAAGGTGACATTACAAGGTGCAGGCAAAAGAGGCACATTCAAATCCTTTTCCGTCCAAGATATCCTCCACATATGACACACATGCGTACCCCTCCCCCTCTCCCCACCCACTCATGTTCCCCCCCCCCGACACCCCTTTGCCCCCATCTCCCTGTGCTACTCACTGGTATTGATCAAGAACTGGTTGGAGACACCAGGGTGGTCCACATCATGGATGGCAGCAGCAAATATTGCAGCCAGGATCTCAAGGTCAGTGAAGACAGCCTGCAAAGGACAGAGGGAGAAGCTGCTACAGGTATGGTGTTTCTGCCCTCCTTCGTGGAGGAAGCTGGTGCTTCGCTAACAAGGAGAGATGCATCGTTATGAAAGGGGCCCACTGCTAGCAGAGAGCGAGGCTAGATCTCCAAACCCAAAGATTTGTGTGTTGCCACCATGTGAGGTAAGTCACCAAAGCTTATAGGCCAGAGCATTTCGGTGATACAAATCTTGCTGAACTACAAATCCTATCAACCCTGACTATCAACAGTGCCAACTGGGGCTAATGGGAGATGGAATCCAACAACATCTGGAAAGCCATAGAGGTTTTAACTCATGGGTTAAATCGTGGTTTTGGATGTAAAAACAGAAATAATAATAATAATAATAATAATAATAATAATAATAATATCAGTGGGGCTAATTTTTCTAGCCTCTCAAAAGGAAGTATTGCCTATTGCTTATTATCATCATTACCATTTCTATTGCTATGGTGTTTTGCAACACACATGAAGTTATAAGAATTGCCTGTCTAGATCAGAGTAGAAGCCCATAATAGGGGCATGATTGGGAGAGTGCGCCACCCCCTGTTGTGCCCCCCCCAGCACCAGGAATGGTGCACTATACTGACTCTTAAACACTGTGCCCTCCGCAATGACAAGAATTAGGCAGGCAGCAGGTTTGCAAACATACTGTAATCTCTTGCATTTGCTAATAAGTCTTGCAATACTTATTGGAGCTCTGTGGCCAATAATCTGTCTTGTCTGCTCCAAATCGATATGCGAATGTCTGCTGCCCTCCTTCCATCTGCAGCTCCTGGCCACGTGCAAGTTTCCTCTCTGCTTCCTTTCTGCCCTAGTTTTCCTTTCCGATTCCTGGCTCTTGCCTTCTCCTCTCATTCTGCTGCAGCTTGCTTCTCCCACACCCCCAGACTTAGGCCCCTACTTCATTTTTATCCATCCTCTCCTAGGATCTTCTGCCAGTATCTAAAATCAGAGCAGTTCAGCCAATGGCAGCCAGAGCCACTCCAGGCCACAGACATCCACCCTGAGGCTGGCAGCAGTGGAGACAATCAGCCAGTGGATTCACCACTTAATACACCAGAATCCAGATGTTTTGAATCCTCGTAGCCCTGTGAAACATTAGGCTGGGAAATAGTGACTTGTTTAAAGGGTATTTGGGCCTAAGCACAGATTCCTCAAAGGCCAGGTCTGCCAAGTCCAAGTGAAGCACTACAGTCCCTGTGCTTATGACACAATCCTCGGCTACAGGCACCCAGTGAGCAATCTCCGCCACCCCCAAATAGGCAGGCAGGTGGACTGCCCAACCACCGCACAAACACACTCACACAATTCACCGGCTATGGAAGACAAACCCTTACATCCAAGGCAGGTGTAGACAGAAGAACGTGAGTGGACTGCGTGACGTCAGCAGCATGGAGGCTGTTGTGATAAGCCACGTCGGCGTGATAGTGGTCTTCTAGCGTCATGATGTAGGTGACTAATGTGTCCACGGGGATCTTGAAAGTTTTCAGCAAGTCTCTTTCCTGGGTGGGGTGGAATAAGAGGAGTGAAGCGTTTGCTGGGAAAGTCTGGCATCAGCCCCCACCTAAAAACAGTTGCTCAAATGAGTGCCGTTATCTTTCTCTTTCCCCTAGTGGAAAAGATAAAAGCGAGGGACAGAAACTTGTGGAACCTTGAGCAGCCATTACAATACACCAAGAGAGGATGAGCGAAAGGCTTCTGCCCACGCACCGAGCCGGAGTCCCTTCCCAGACATCACCATTCAACGTAGATTAAAGAATATTAAGTACTCTACAGAAAGAAAGAAAAAGGAGAAAAGGGACCCTCCCTCTGACTGACAATCTCATGGGAACATTAATCAGAAATAGATCTGCCTTTTCTCATTTTAGACAGTCTATTCGATCCAGTCCCATGGGGGGGGGGGCAGGCCTAGCCTAGGACCCATTGGATCACAAGTTGGCACTGCTACCATCAAGTTGTGGCAACGGGCTCCAATCCTGGCCTCTTTGCTGTGCCAGCTGCCCACTTCTGCCCTGGCCAGAGCAAGCGGTTGGGCTGGGGATCAAGCCCCACTGCTGCTGGTCAGATGTAGGATTGTAGGCTAGCGCAGTGTTTCCCAACCAGTGTTCCGCGGCACACTAGTGTGCCGCGAGACGTTGCCTGGTGTGCCGTGGGAGGGAGTCGGGCGAGTCGGGCGGCGAGAGGCCTTAGGCGCCCTGCAGAAAGGCATCCTCTTTGTGGGTGGGTTCTCCCCCCTCCCTTAGCGCATCGTATTTAGTTGGGGATTCTGGAGAGGGGGGCGGGGGCGCGCTGGCCCCGAGCGGAACAGACGCGCCGTCGTCCCCACCTCCCTCTCCTCAGTAGCTCCGAGCCGACTGACTGAGGGTGGGACGCGGCCAGCGGCGTCCTCTCTCTCTCTCTCTCTCTCTCTCTCTCTCCGCCTCCCAGCACCGCTTTTCCCGAGGCGGGCGCGCGCCTAAGGCTGAATGGGAGCAGCCTGGAGGCTTGGCGGCCTCTCAGCGGCTCCTGACGGGCGTCCCCGAGGCGGGAGGTGCTGAGCAGGGGCTCTGCGAGAGGGCGCGAGGGATGCGTGGTGGTGTCTGCGCGCGCGTGACTTAAGAGGGCGACCTGCTGCCTCTCCTCTCTCTCCCCTCCCTCCCCTCATGGGCACGGAGTCCCCGGCACAGCTTGGCGCTACTACAGCTACAGCTGCTGCTGCTCCTAACGCCCAGCCTCTGAGGGACCGCAGTCTCCCGCCCTCTTTTTTTTTTTTTTTGGCGGGATGCTGAGGTAAAGGATCCCCTCGCGCGCGGGCGGGCATCTCTTTGGGCAGGGCGCGTGTGGAGGCTTAAGGTGGGGAGTGTGGAGGGGTTGCCGCTTGCGAGGGGAGGGTTCATATTGTATTGGGCTGCGGTGTGGGCGACACGGCTCTCCAATGGCCAGCCCGCGGAGGAACATTGAGTTGGAGCATTTCGAGGAGAGGGACAAAAGGCGCAATTTTTCATATTTCTGTTTACTTACTATTTCATAATAAAGTAATTATAAAATACTTTCTTTGTGTTTATTTGATTCCTATTAAAGAGAGTTACTTTATATATAGTCAATATAGGCACAGAGTTAATTTTTTAAACATTTTCTAATGGTGGTGTGCCTCGAGATTTTTTTCATGAAACAAGTGTGCCTTTGCCCAAAAAAGGTTGGGAAACACTGGGCTAGCGATCTTATTTATTGTGGCAAAAGCATTTGTGGGATGGAGCCACTCTGTCAACGCAACGGATCCAGGTAGGCTCAAGTCCATAGAAGTTTATAGTAAATATATTTACTAATGTTTGATGGCACCACCAGGAGCCCCAACCTGCAACTCAGCCAGATCTCTCCTTAAATGTCCCCTCTGAGGACAGGGAGAGGACTTGGAAGTGTCATCCACCAGGAGACAAAACAATTTGACTCAGAAACAGCCATGTCTCAAACAAGCTGCAAAAAGGGCACCTCTTAACACTGAAGGTGCTCAGGGAGATGAAATCATGAAACACAAGAACTCTCCCAAAATTGACACACTCCCTGCAAAAAGTGCTCACCCCTTCAATTTTTGTGGAATCCTCCTTGTTTTTTTGACTTGCTTCTTGTATACAACTCCATATGTATTGAAGTGATACAGAATAATGAATCCAACTGACCTAGAAAGGCACACCTCAAGCTTCATCTTCATATACAAGTCTTTGTACATTGAAACAATATTGCAGCCCGAGCCAGTAGGAGGGTGTGAGCATGGGAAGAGGACACGGCAGTGCGAGCACACGTACCTGGAATATTGTATACATGATGCAGCTGAGCGACCGATTGTTGGTGTACTCGGCGACCCGGAAGATGTTAAGGCCCCACTTGTTTAGGTGTTCCAGTTCCTGTAAGAGCGTAGTGGGGGGAAAGTTGGTACTCTTTTGTCACAATGGGTTTCAAGGGGGAAGGAGGTCACCAGAGCAGAGATGTGGAACAAGTGAAGAGAGCAAACCCCACGGTGTGTTCTCCCTGGCAGTCCAGCTGGAGCCTGAGCCGCCATTCCACACTGGGGACATCACCAAAGGCAAGACTGAAAAACCATGTCACCAAGGAGGCTAGGAACATTGCCCTTGCAACTGCTCCAGAACACCCAACATGGCTTCAATCTAAGAGGCCATTTAGGGGCCTGGAAGCCAGGCAGTGTTTACACCAGTCCTGCCCAACCTGGTGCCCTCCAGCCATTGCTCAACTGCAACACCCATTCATCCCAGACCACTGGCCAGGATGGCTGGGGCTCCAAAACATCTGGAGCTCACTAGGGTGGGAAGCCTAGTTTAGCTCATCTGTTTTGAGTACAGTCACCAGTAACACTAAAATTTAGAGACACAGAAGCAGCAAGGCTTTGCCAATAGGGTTTTTTTTTTTTTTTTAATTACCGCATGCAGCTGGCTTAGAAATCAAACCTGTGAGCAGCTGAGCTTCTTCTAAAGCTTCGTAGCTCACGAGAATTTAAAAATGGAACAAAAAAATCATAGGTCCACCATGATCCTTTCTTTTCATTCTGTCAATTTGAAGACAGCTCCTTAGTACTCCATGATTACGTATGCTGTGATTAAATTATGCAAACTACTTAAACAGGAATTTTCTGCTAAGGCAGTGGTTTGCAAATCCCTCCCCACTGTGTGGACCACCTGAATGTTGCTGAGGGCCTTAGCTGACCCACTGATCCTTTTTCTGCCTGTTGCAGTAATTGCAATGCACTTGAGCTAGATGCCGAAGATTTTAAGTTCCATTTTAATCGCTTCTTTTATTGCTTACATTGTACTTTATCGTATGAAAATCTGAATCCCATAAAATTCATATTGTAATACAATAAAATACAATATAAAATAAGTAATAAAAATATAAGTTTAAATCAAGATGAATATTTAGAGAAGGCATGCTGCAGACCACTTGGATGAAGCTCACGGACCAGTCTGAGAACTACCTGCACCAAGAGAAACATTTCCTCTTTCTACATTTCAGTAAATATTCCCTGCTGCTATAAAAGAACATTATTGGACCACTTCCTTCGGCCAACAGCACTGTATTTGTGTTAAGGGTGTTGTAGAGCTGCACACTCTGGAGCTTGACTTTTTAAAGATGCCAAATCCAACTTTTTGTCTTGGTTACTCATAGGGTGTGGCTACTGGTTTAACACCACCCTTCCAAAAAGCGAACACTTACTTGCAAATATAGCAGATGCGCTGAGTTGTCCTCAAGAATGGTGTATGTGTGTGTGTGACCTGGCCAGGCCGACTTGTCCACCAGCCCCCACCCACCAGCCAGCCCCCTTACCTTCATGAAAGTGACACACCAGGGTGAAGACACTTCACCCTGGTGTGTCCTTTTGAGAATCGCTGTGGAATTTGGGGGGCAGCCCTCTCCATGAAAATATTGGCAGACCTCACTGTCCCCTGATAGTGCCCCTGAAATATAGGCACGGTAATTTCAGAAACAGTGGCTTCTGTTACCTTTGCCGTATTGAGATAGCACTAAGAGTATTTTGATACCATGGGGTAGATTGTAATTTGTACAACCCTGTTTTATTTTTTTAAGTGCATAAAGAGTGTTTTCTGTGGTGCTCTCCATATTTTGTGAGGCTGCAACTCCTATCATCCCTGATCTTTGACTATGCTGGCTTCTGCAGCAGCTGGGAGTCCAACCACACTGCCTATCCCTTTGAAGGTTTATGACTACACTTATATTTGTACTTACTGCTTCTGACTATACTGTCATGGCCTCCAGCCAAGACAAAATAATAAACTTGAATTAGTCCATGAGACGTGCCTAAGCACTGGGTGCACACCACCAAACAATGAGGTGGCCATCCTAGTGTAAGTTAAGGACATATTTGGTGGAACTGTCCTAAGATTGTGAATTCCTGGCAAGAGGTATTGACTGAGTCTGGACATGACATTCCCGGCTTCCAAGCGCTGAGGCTGCCTGCTTCCGCCTTGTGCCCTTTCCTCGTGCTGCAGCTTCAGCAGATCAACCCAGGTCATTTTAAACCACTGTTACTCATTACATCAAAAACAGACAACACCTCCCAGTTTTCGACGTAGCAGGCAACTGCGGTTGAAGAGACTGAGATTGAAAGAAGGAAACCAGCATATGAATGGGAAGCGGCGAGTGAAATGCTTGTAACTGGCTTTATGAATTATGGCTGATTAAGCCATGAATGTTACTTCCAAGCAGGTCCTTTACATCATTAATAAAGGTAAAGAGCTGTGTCGTCTTGGGCTGATGAAATAGAAAGCAAGTCCCAACCGACACCAACTGGCTAGGAATGTGCAAACTCAGTGGTGGTAAACCTCTCTGGTCAAGTGTGCCACAAGTCAAGCCCAAAGTATGAGGAAATACGAGGCCTTGATAGAAAGTGTTGCACATGCAGATCTGCATGCTTTGATGACCCCATCCTTTTTGCCTCTAGCCCAGGGATCAGCAAGGTTTATCTTGCCCGGGCCGGTTCACTCCAGCGGAGATCCCTCTGTGGGCCGGAATGCACGTGCGCCCATGTTTTCCAGCATCTGCACAGAAGCGATTTCCAGCAGACACGGTTTCCGGCGCCACGGAAGCAAGTCCCTGCACTGCGCTGGTTTAGTGCTGCGTGCGGGGACTTGCCTAGCGGGCAGCTCGGTTCGGGGGAGGCTCATGGGCCGGTTAAACAACCCCCGTGGGCTGTTTGTGGCCCATGGGGCTTAAGTTGCTGACCTCTGCTCTAGCCCACTGAGCCTGGGAGTAAGACGCAGGACAGTGCTGGAGAGGAAAGGAAGAATACAGGCCTGACTCTGCATTACCCACTCTTGTCCAGGCATATTGCAACCTCTCACTTCCTGCACCTGTTCTGCCGTGACCATCTATTGTCTAGTTGCTAAGCTGCCACTAAACTGGCTGTTTGGGGGGGGGGGAATGGAGCACTCAGAAACTGGGCAGTAGATTATCATTGGGGTAGTTGGAATGTCATGTCCATTAACAAATTAACTACGTTCTGTAGGCATGCAGGTGATGGAGAAATACTGGCTCAAAGACAAAACAATCAGTTTTATTCTGGGTCAATGGAGAAAGCTCCCATGTCTTCTCTATACTACAAAAGGCAAGAAAGTACTGTTGCCATATGCCTGGAATTTCCCATATATATCTGGCATACTGCAGCCGGAAGCAGTGCCCAGGTGGAAATCACTAAAAATGTCCGGGGAAAAGTGGATGTATGGCAACCCATGTCAGCAGTGTTGTTTTTGGCGATTTCCCCTAAAAATAGTTCCAAAACTTCTTCTTTGCTAATTTGCCAAAAAACGCTCAACAACTTTGCCAAAAACAAAGCTCTGGATTTTCACTGTTTGAAATATGGCAGCCCTAGTACTGTTGGTTCTGGAACCAGAACAGAGCAAAACTGGATTCAAAGAAAGCCCTGCCAGAGTCTGTGATCTGTGACCCAGAATCCCCTTCAAAGCTAGATATACCCTTTGACTTTCCACACCAGCCGATGCCCATAATATGGGTGCCAGCTTCCTGCCGCCGCAAATCTCACCTTACTGAGCGGCTCTTCCTGGTCAGTTTTGATCCCAAAGCGGGGAATACTGGAATTGGTCAGGCTGGAACTGTGCATGAGTTTCTTGACTCCGCTGATCTGGCACATGGGTTGCTGCCTCTTCTTCTTCTCCCGCTCTTTCTGTGTTGGGGATGGAATCTCCACATCGTTCTGCTTGTCTGAGGATGAAAAAAGACTGCATCTGAGAGAGAGAAAGAGGACCAGGGCGAAAGACTGAAGGTGCCACTGTTTGACCTGCGCAAGAATCTCTCTGGGCAAATGGGCACCAAGGGGTTACATGACATGGGTGCAGTTCCGCTCCATCTCTCCAAAACAACAACAATGCCTACATCAGGCAGAGCTTCATCGCTAGCTCACATATTCCAGCCTGAGCTCCTGGCCAATAGTCCCATTCTTCTTGTAGTCAGTGCCCTGCACAGGATAGTTCAAGAAAGGATGGGTGGTCTATGGATGCTGTGTTAAAGACTGTACATGGGCAATAATTTCTCAAGGGACTTGGGAGGAGGTATTGTAGAGCCTTCAGTTACAGAATCATAGATTTGTTGAGTTGGAAGGGACCCTGGCAATCATCTAGTCCAACTGCTTGCTGCAGGAATCTCAACTGAAGTGTCCATGACAGATACTTAAAAACCTCCACGGAAGGAGAGTCTATCATCTTCCAAGGGAGATCCTTCCACTGCTGAACAGCTCTTACTGCCAGAAAGATCTTCCTGAGTTTTAATTGGAATTTCCTTTCTTGTACCTTGAAGCCATTGTGGTGCACACAGTTAGTCCTGCCCCACTGTGGTCATACCAATTTAGCAGGTTTTTTCAGGGCTTTGAGTTGTGCTCAGGAAAAGGATAAACAACTCCCAAGAAGTGTAACCAGTGGTGCTGCAATAAAAGTGTGCATGCTTTGGTCTGATTGCTGAAGGTACCTATTGGATAGTATCAATGTCGGAAGCAGCATGGAAACTATTTTTATGAGAGTGCTGCTGCCATTATGAATAGTAAAATACTGAACTCAAGGAGAACATTGTGGTTCAAGCAAATCCTGTTCACCAATTATAGCGCCCCCAAGGTGTGTGTGTGGGGAGGAATGCCATTGGAGCTCCATGCAGCCTCCACAGTGAGGACTGCCTGTGCCTAGCTTTGGCTGGTTTGCCAGCAACTGCAGTTCCTGCACCGTGCTCCGATTATTTGATGGTTTGATTATTGCACGATGCCCCATGAAAAGCTTCCCTCAAAGATGGTTTGGAAACTGCAGCTGCTTCAGAACACTGCTGCAAGGTGGGATCATATTATACTGATCCTGAGAGCACTTTAATTTGCTGCCGGTGTGCTACCTAGTGCAATTCAAGTTGTTGGTATAAATGCATAAAACCCTGAATAGGTTAGAACTCAAGTGCTTGAAGGAACGCCTTCCCCCTTCCCAACCAACCAGTGCTGTAAGATCTGTAGGCCATGACAGAGCAAGGCTTTCTCAGTGGTGGCACCCTGCCTATGGGAGTCTTTCCCTGTACGGATCTGGTGGTCCACCACACTATTTTAATTCAGGCAACAGCTATTTATTTATGCAGGGCTTCCATCCATCATGGGAGTGACCCTACTGATACAGCTGCATCACTAGTTGCTATATGGCATTGATTACTATACTGTGTTGTAGATTATGGTTTTAACTTTGTTTTTAATGCTGTACTTCGTGGAATCTGATAATAATAATAAATAATTTTTTATTTATATCCTGCCCTCCCCAGCCAAAGCTGGGCTCAGGGCGGCTGGGGCTCCATGTGAGGAAGGGAAGAATGCAATAAACAGGTAATGCTGATGTCCCCTCTTTCCCTCGCTCCTGAAGGCAGCTCAGAGATTGGGGAGAAAGGGTAGGGCAATGTATTTCCAATGCTCTTCTACACCCCCTGCAATAGGCAGGGCAAGGGCCAGAAGCTGGTCTGCTTTTCCAAACCTGACCTAGCCTCCTGTACTCTCAAACTGACCATGGACTTCAGGCCCCCATGAGGCGGGGTGAAATGCAAACCCAGGAGCTGGCTTCAGGAAGCATTATGGGGCGTTTTCTCATCTATTTCCCACCAGGAATGAAGGTTCCTGACAAACTTCACAGAAAGGTGGTTTGGGGCAGCCGGAGGCCGTGGTTAGACTGGGGGTGTAATGAGCAGGGAGGAACAGGTTTGGAAGACCTGGCCTCATCCTGCCACCTGCTCTGCTCAAGGCAATGGAACCCAGGACAGATTGGAGGGAGAGGAGTTGCAGTGGGCAGGGTAAATGCAGGGAGGGTTGCGAAAGGGGCGCCGCCGCTGTATGCCCACTTGTCAAAAATGACTAAATTAGTGAAAGATAAGCAGCACAACTCTCCACTCTAGCCCCACCCATACAAAAATGTGCCACCACACATTGATTCAATTCTCCAAATGCTCCCTAACCATTTCTCTCTCTTTTTCTCTTTGTGTAGCAAATCTAGCCTATTTTAAAAAATAATAACATTCTTTATTTATACCCTCCCCTCCCTGGCCAGAGCCGGGCTCAGGGCAGCTAACACCAATAAAATTACAGTAAAAACATAATTGGGGGGGGGGGGAGAAACCCAATTTAAAATACAGGTTAAAATGCAATTTAAAACGCAGCCTCATTTTAAAAGTAGCCCATAGATCAAAACCATAAGGGGAGGGAAACATAAGGGCCAGACTGAGTCCAAACCAAAGGCCAGGCGGAACAGCTCTGTCTTGCAGGCCCTGCAGAAAGATGTCAAGTCCCGCAGGACCCTAGTCTCTTGTGAGAGAGCGTTCTACCAAGTCGGGGTCAGTACTGAAAAGTCCCTGGCCCTAGTTGAGACCAATCTAACCACCTTGAGACCTGAGACCTCCAAAAATGTTATCATTTGTGGACCTTAAGATCCTCCGCGGGGCATATCAGGAGAGGCAGTCCTGTCGGTACGTGGGTCCTAGGAACAAGGCAGTAATCCCCCATCCAACCCACCCCCAACGCCCCAATTCCATCCATTCCTTGAAATCTATTACCTGTGGACGAGGTATCATGCAATTGCATTCAGCCAGGACTAGAGGGCTCCACTGATCTTTTCAGGAAATGTGCACACTGGAGTTCAAGGGATGGGGGCAAGGATGTAGTGATTTGGGGGCTGTAGGCCTCTAAGAAGGCTGTGGGGCAGTTTTGTGGAGAGACTCACCCTCAGGAGTGCAGGGCCTCGTTCCCCCACCTTCTTCAAGGACCGTCTCCAGGGGCAAGAAGTCACGGGTGGGGGGTACCCACTGGGAGAAGAGAGGAGGTGGTGGGGACAGCCTGCCCAGGGGTAGGTGGCGAGCCGTGGGTGAGCCCAGCGGGGGCAGGAAGTGGGGAGGGCGCAATGTGAGGGGGAAGTGAGAGCGGGTCACATCATGGCAGGGCAGAGCTATGCCCCAATTGTACCTGCGGGAGAAGCAGCGGCAGGGGGGCCTCATGGTCGAGTGGGGAGGGGGGCAAGAGGCCCTGGGGCAAGCAGTGCACAAGCCATCGCTGCATTCTAGAGTCGGTTGCTAAGAAGCAGGATTGTGACGCCTCAGAGCACCCAGCCAACCAGCAGGCAGTGGGGCTTTCTCGCGAGGGCAAAGCAGAACCCTTTGTGGAGCCACCCCCGTTGGGGCCCTTCTTCATCCCAAACGCTTCCAAAAAGATGCAGAGCTCCCAGACCCCTTCAAGCTCAGTTGAGCACAAAATCAGAAGTGGCTTTTTACCAAGACTGGCAGAATGTGAGGACATCCCTCACGGAAAGAGAGACAGTGGCCCAGACCCTCCCATAGCCAATTTGCTAATGGAGCCACCTTTTATGCAGACAGGGCAAGAGGCCAGATTCAACCCCATCTTCCACAACAGGACAGCTTCCTGGGTGACCAAGAGCATCCTGGGATTTGCTTGTGAGCTGGACATAATAGACTCCACGGGCTGCCTCCAGTATGGTGAGTGATCCTTGACTTGCAGGCCTATTTTGCTTGAATGGTACAATCAGCTCAGGAACTGAAGAGGTTCCTCTCTTTTCCTCACCCCAACTACAGTCATACCTCAGGTTAAATATGCTTCAGGTTGAGCGTTTTCAGGTTACGCTCCATGGCGACCCGGAAGTAACGGAGTGTGTTACTTCCGGGTTTTGCTGGAACCACACAGACGTGGATTACGTTCGCTTCAGGATGTGAAGGGGGCTCCGAAATGGATCTCGTTTGCATCCAGAGGTACCACTGTAGTAGATCCCTCTCCCAACTCTGAGCTAGGAAGAACTCAGAAGTCCTGGCTATTTCCTACAACATAATCCCACGCCTATTTCCACACAGCCAAGCATGGGATCCAAATATCCCAGCGGTTCCCAGACGCAGTTCTATTCTGTCCTGCTAGACGCAACTTCCTCTGCCAATATCGGAAACCACCCAGGTTTTCTCCTGCTCTGTAGGGCAGGACTCGAACCAATGGCTTCAAGTTGCAAGAAAGGAGATTCTGACTATAATAATAATAATAATAATAATAATAATAATAATAATAATAATTTATTATTTATACCCCGCCCATCTGGCTGGGCCTCCCCAGCCACCCTGGGCGGCTTCCATAGAAATCAAAAATACAGTAAAATATCACACGTTAAAAACTTCCCTGAACAGGGCTGCCTTAAGATGTCTTCTGAATGTCAGGTAGTTGTTTATCGCTTTGACATTTGCTGGAAGGGCGTTCCACAGGGCGGGCGCCACTACCGAGAAGGCCCTCTGCCTGGTTCCCTGTAGCTTTGCTTCTCGCAATGAGGGAACCGCCAGAAGGCCCTCGGAGCTGGACCTCAGTGTCCGGGCAGAATGATGGGGGTGGAGATGCTCCTTCAGGTATACTGGGCCGAGGCCGTTTAGGGCTTTAAAGGTCAGCACCAACACTTTGAATTGTGCTCGGAAATGTACTGGGAACGTACTAAACATCAGGAAGAACTTTCTGACGGTAAGAGCTGTTCAGCAGTGGAACAAACTCCCTCGAGTGGTGGTGGGCACTGCTTCCTTGAAGGTTTTTTAGCAGAGTTGGATGGCTATCTGTCACAGATGTTTTAGCTGACATTCCTGCGCTGCAGGGGGTTGAACTAGGTGATCCTTGGTGTCCCCTCCAACTCTATGATTCTGTGATTCTCCTCGCAGCAGCTCTATGCCAGCAAAAATAGTCGGGGCTCTGGGCCAACCAGCTAAATACCAATAGCCTAGATTTGATCTCTCTTTCTTTGATCTCGCTCACCTTTTGCACCTCAGCAGCCTTTACTGCCCCACCACCTGACCTGGGCAGGACATGCCGCAGTTGCTTATGTGGAGGAAGAGCGAGTGTGAATTCTGGCCCCAGCACAACTTGCCGTTGGCCTCAGCCCTCAGCCTAAGTTCCGGCTCCCTCACAAGGCTCCCATTGAAGGGGCCGTTTGCATCAACATTTGCTTAAGGCTGGGTATTTGCATCTGCTGACGTCAATGGAGGGGGGCCTGGCTTCTTGGGAACTCAGTTAATGGAGGCACCCGGGAGTTTGCCTTGAATGTCCTCAGCTACCGACTGCCTTTTTCTGGCTCAGGGGAGCGTGTGGGTCTGTCGAAGAGAGATACAGGGAGGAATCTCCAACTCAGCAAGTGCCCGAATGACCACATATACTTGAATGCGTTGTCTAGACACTGTTTTTCGTATGTCAACAGTGTACACACCACAGAATGTGAGCTGCGCAGCATGGATTTGTGTCCATGACAGTGTCTGGAGGGGAAGTGTCATCGTATGTGTGCCTGAAGTGTCTGAAATGCCTCACAGTCCAATCCTATGCTCCTTATCCATGGATTTCAGGGTGTTTTAATCAGAGTAAATGGTTTAGGCTCCAATTCTACACTCGCTTGCCAGTGAGTTAAGTCCCACTGAACCCAAAGGGCCTTACTTCTGAGTGGAAATATCTAAACTTCCACTGTTAATCTGCAAGTGGAAAGAGCGCAGCATGAGCTTGTCCAGCCTCACGTGGCATGGCCCAGCCCTCAAACGCAAGAATCTGGATCCTGTGGCAAAGAATCTGGATCCTGTGCCAAAGAGGAGGCACAGCCCCCAAGGGTGCTGGTTCCAGCTCTTGCACCCAGAGTTGTCCAACAGCTGAACTTCACTGTGCAGGACAAATAATCTGAAAGTGGAAATGGACATGTAACCTTGACGTAAGGTGGGGTTATGCACTGCCTACAGAACGCTAAGCTTACTAGGAAAGCTCAGCCACACCTAACCGTGAAACAAAAAAACACTGAAGCAAAACGTTTAAACAAGATAATGCAAAAGAAACAAACACAAATGGGATGGAAGTGATATTGAATAGGGAGGGGAAAAAGAGGTGCGCCAAAGTTTCACTCTCACATATTTAAGGTGAGAAGGGGTCTTTTGGAGATCCTGCAATTTCCTGCAGTACTTTTCTCAAGGTGGTGAACATGGTTCTCCTCCCCCCCCATTTCATTCTCACAACTATCCTGTGAGGTAGGTTAGGCTAAGTGATGGTGACTGGCCCAAGGTCACCTGGCGGGCTTCATGCCTGCATGGGGATTCGAACCCTGCTCTCCCAGGTCCTAGTCTGACACTCTTAACACTCCAACCACTACGCCACACTGGCTCTGAGCTGTTGAACTGTAACTCTGGACAGCATAGTAGTAAGTCTCTTGGAGGCAAATTTGAACGTGGGTGTCCTCTGCCCCCTTTACATTACTTTCAAATGTGTGTGTGCTTGAATATGCAATTCCAGCCACATTCTCACCGTAGTCTTGGGGAACTATGTGAAAATGGAACTAGAAGTATCTTCATCCCACTCGCCACCCATTCAATGCCTCACCGATCATCAAAAAGGGGGTGCTTGGGGGGTTATGTATGTGAACATACAGTGGACCCTCGGGTTACGTTACCTTCAGGTAATGTAACTTTTGGGTTGCAAATGTGGCAAAGCTAGAAGTGTATACTTCCGGGTTTCGCCGTGCGCGTATGCGCAGAAGCGCTCTATCATGCCATGTGCGTGTGCAGAAGCGGTGCCTCTAGATGCAGACATTTCGGGGTACAGATGGACCCCCGGAATGAATTAAGTTCATATATGGAGGGTCCATTGCATTCATAAAACTTCACCTCTGCATTTGAGTTCAACTCTAAGGAAAATAACGTAATATTAAGAGATATCCCTGAAGAGATGCCTGACAAATTTTGGGTTAGTTCATTGTTAGACTCCGACAGGTAACATGAGAGCCATTTTTAGATTACAGCTAAGCTATGCAGACAGACCTAAATACATTTTAATCAGAGCCTATGACAATGGACTGGAGAGATTAAAAATCCTACAGGCTTTATGGCAAAGCTCTGAACTTTCCATTTCAGATTCAATTCCTCTTTTATCAGAAACCTTAAAGAAATGTACAACTTTAATGTCTGCCATGGGATTTTAGATTTAAATTAATTATTTTTCCATGCAGGCCAGACAATATATGTTTATATCTCAGAACAATCCCCCCCCCATGCCATGCACACACTTTTTAAACAGTTTAAAGAACTCTAATAATCCTGAGAGCCAAATTGTGTAATGGTGATGTATGAGCAATGAGGAAAGTTGATGCTAGTTGTTATTATTACTTGCCTATCCTGTGCTGCAAAAGAAAATTATACTAGGCATTAATATATTATTATTATTATTATTATTGGTTTTTTCTTTCTTTCAGGGCCTCAACAGTCAAAAGGCACCTTTGCACTCACCTAAGAAGGTGTTGGAAATATATTCAGAGACCTGGTTTCCAGAGCGGCTCATTTCAGAGAGGTGGGTTAGTTCACGGTTCAGCATTCTTTTGAACTGTCAGACAGAGGGGGAAAGAGAGAAGAGGAAGGAGTTAACATGGGTTTTCTGTCACATACACAGGTATGAACAGGTCATGCAGTTGTGTGTCACTGTATACGACTTACAGGACAGTCTGAATTTGAACATGTATGCATACACAGGCATTGAGAAAGAGAACAACAACTAAAGAAGACGTTACAGTGGTGCCTCGCAAGACGAAATTAATTCGTTCCGCGAGTTTTTTCGTCTTGCGATTTTTTCGTCTTACGAAGCACGGACTTTGGAAAAGCTTCAAAAATCACCAAAGTCTTCAAAAACCTCAAAAAAGGCTACCACACCGCGTGCTATGAGTTGCTCCTCGAAGTGAATGCACGGTTTTAAGAAAAAGGAAACAAACTTGCAAGACAAAGGAAACAAACTTGCAAGACGTTTTCGTCTTGCAAAGCAAGCCCATAGGGAAATCCGTCTTGCGAAGCAACTCAAAAAATGAAAAACTCTTTCGTTTTGCGAGTTTTTCGTCTTACGAGGCATTTGTCTTGTGAGGTACCACTGTATTGGATCAGAACAAAGGGCCCATCTAGGTCAACATTTGGTTGTCACAGAGGCCAACAAGATTCACATGGGAAGTCCAGAAGCAAGACATGAATGCAATTGCCTCTGACTCTGGAGGCAAACTTCATGGCCAGATGATGGCAGCCACACGGTCCATGAATACCTGTGAGCCACTACTTGTGAGTAAATGTGTGAGAGAATAAACATGTGTGCCACATCTTGAATCATGTGTGTTCTTCTAGTCCAGGGGTGGGTAACCTGTGGTCCAGTTGCTGTTAGGGCACCAGTTCCCAACATTTCTGGCCATCCTGGGTGGGGCTGATGGGAGCTGCAGTCTGCCAACATCGGGGTGTGTGTATGTTAATAATAGGTTCCTCACCACAGTGCAATGGATTTCAAACTGTCTTCCTAGGAATTACAGCATTTCTAAGGGGACTTCCTACTGAGAAAACTGCAAATAAGCTTGTTTTCCACTTCCCATCATCTCCTGCTCACTGATCATGCTAGACTTCAGCTAGGCTCAACTGGCCTGGCCAGTTCTCTTGTCTGAATAGGGTGTGTGCACCCAATAACATGCACTGGAACCCTTTGTAACACATGTGGGGATTCACTGGCAGAAAAACCAACATTAGGGTAAGAAGCTTGACAACTGGCACTCTTAGTAACACACATTACCATTGCCCATGCATATATTTTTGTGTGAGTACACAAGCATGCATTCAGACTTTTCCCGTGTGTGGAGATGCTATTGTGTGGATATGGAGGTAAAGTGTCTCAGCTGCACAAGAACGCTTGTGCAAGCATGTGATGCATTGATACACAGTCATGGGAACTCACAGACTTTTATTAATACTGTTACAAAAGTTGGGCGCCACTCCCAATCTCTGCCAAGCCATGGCAAAATTCCAAGGAGGTTCCAGGGTCTGTGCTTGTTTGAGATGCAAGACACAGCAGAGGCTGTCATAGCCTTAAGATATATGGTTTATTCACATATATATACTTTTAATCTGTGTGGAGTTCAGGAACTCAGCTACATTAGTAAAGAAACAGTGATTTGAATGCGCTATAAATATGTAACACCAGATGGCGCCAGAGAACAGGAAATTTTAAAACACAGTTTTCCATAGAGATTTTTTCCCTTTTGTTATAGTGATATAATTTTTGACTTATTTATAGCGGGGGGGGGGGGGGGTTTCCTGTGTCTAGATCCACCCCAGATCTTACAGCATGGCCATTTCAAGAGGGGCTTGTTCCCCACAGCAGTACAGCAGCTGATTCCAGGGCATTTCTCTCTACTTGCCTTCATCCAGCCAGCCCGTCCAAGATCATTCTGGCCTTTTTCCCAGCTATTGTGCCAAAGGCTCCAGACTCTTCCTGTGACATCATGCCCAGTTACCCTGGCAACCTTCCGAATCCCCAGTCTCTGTTCACACCTCTTCTCTTGCCTTGCCAATGGCCATGCATTGTTTCTTAAAGGCCCTAGCTTGGCCATGTTGTTCTGCATAGGCTAGTCCAGGAATTCCTCCACAACTTGTATTTTCCCTTCATATCTCAAATAATCAAAATCCTGCCATTTATTAATTTCTACTATTCACGAATAGACCCTGTTACCTCATATCTGTAACAATACAATACAAACACAATAAAAATACAAAGGACCTGCCATACCTATGGACACATGTTGCTTTAGCCCAAATGCAACCCAGAGAATGGAAAACTGACTTGCAAATGCGTGCGGACTCTCAAAACAGCTCAGGTTCAAGAGTGAAACCCCAATCTATTGTGGCACAGGGACATCATTTACACAGAGAGGACAGGGAGGTCATCTCATCCACCGACCCATCCACGCCACACCCACCAGCTGGCATTTCAACCCATATGCAATCATTGCACATGAATAATTCTTTAGGGTCATCCGCATGTTTGACCAGCCTCATAAACTGAGTAGCTATAATGGAAATGGCTCCTGATATTGAGAATGCACACCAAAGGCACAAATTCCCTAGTTTCAATAAAATAAATTCAATTGTTTTTTAATCCATGTTGATAACACAGCTGTCTCTTTATTATAACATTTTTTAAAAACAACAACAACCCAACAACAAATGTTCTAAAAATACAGGGTTTTCCGTGTGATCTCATTGGGACAGGCGGTGGAATCTAAGCTGGTCCATGGTCTAGTTCAGGGGTCAGCAAGCTTTTTCAGCAGGGGGCTGGTCCACTGTCCTTCAGACCTTGTGGGGGGCTGGACTATATTTTTTGGGGGGGGGGGAATGAATGAATTCCTATGCCCCATAAATAACCCAGAGATGCATTTTAAATAAAAGGACACATTCTACTCATGTAAAAACATGCTGATTCCCAGACCGTCTGAGGGCTGGATTGAGAAGGCAATTGGGCCAGATCCGGCACCCGGGCCTTAGTTTGCTTACCCATAGTTTAGATCAGTGGTGGGGAACCTGTGGCCCTCTGGATGCATGTGGACTGCAATTTGCAGCATCCCTGAACACTGACCACACTGTCAGAAGTTGGAGTCCACCAACATCTGGAAGGCCACAAGTTCCCCACATTTGGTCCAGATGGATACACCAAATGTCAGATGATGTGGTAGCAGGTTTTCATACCCAGCATTGAAAAAAAGTGTGGTGAGCTCATTGGACATCTAAATCTTTGAAGTGGGTTTTTGTGTGTGTGTTTTTGGTGGGTGGGTGGGTGGGGGGCAGACAGACACATTGTCTGGTAATCCTGCATCAGACCTACTTCATTTCATCTTACCATTTCTAGAGCCTTGGTACCCAAGGCTTCAGACTACTTGGTAGTCGGAAGCTTAATCCCTTCCTGCAACCAGCACTACAAAACTCAGCCCCAAGGATTTGGGGCAAAGGGACTGGCTTTCCTTTTTTTTTTAAATGAATATTTATTAGGATTTTCAATAACAAAACAAAAACAAAAATAGACAAAAAGAAAATGACAAAAATACAAAAATACAAAAACTTAAAAACAATTAAAAACACATAGAATTTCAATTGCTTATTTTCCTTTAACTTGTTTCTCAGACCTCCTCACACCTCCCCTTCTTGTATTCCAATTTAAATTATTAGCTCAGCAAATCCTTATTACTTATTTCTCAACTTTACTTAATAATTTATTTTAACATATTATTATTTTACTTTTTCTCTTTCTTCCATTTCCTTAATTTATTTTTGCAAACCTTATCTTCATTTAGTTTAGACCATTTTAGAGACCAGTTTTAACTTATCCAAGCTTAAACATCAATACTTATACATCAATACTCATTCTTAAACATTTTCCCTAATGTCGACCAAACTTCCCTTCCACGACTTTCCCAATTTTCATAAAGGGACTGGCTTTCCCACTTCGGTGCCTGACATTGCTGTCATTTCAAAACCCACTTTGTCCTTGAAAAAACTCCCGGATGCTGCTCCCTGGCAGAAGGGTTGAGGTGACTCATCAGCTCCTCAGCCAAGACATGGGTAATGCTACAGACCGCCCAGCTGCAGCAGCCTCAGGAAGAAACCAAAGGGAAAAACCACCTTCCAGGAGGACTCCCACAGTGCTGCTTCAGCTGTTCTTGATTAGGGGTCAGGATGCTATTATGTGGAAGTGCAATCCAAGGCCTGCGCTTCTCTGATCCAGGACAAAAAACCAAACCCCTTCTTCCTTTGCTTGGACTCACCCAGGCATGCAAAAGCTCTGCAGACAGATGCTCTTGCGCTGTCCCTGCCAATCCCCCAAACAGGGCTTTTCTTCAGCTGCAAATCACCAGAACTCAGTTCCGGCACCTCTCAGGTGGGTGCCATTGCCATGATAAGAGAACAAGGGAGGCATTGATGGTGAGTTCCGGCTCCTCTTTTTCTAGAAAAACAGCACTGCCCACACATACCCAGTTAGAGCCTACATGGAAATTCTGTCCTTCATTGCTATGTCTCTTATACCCTCTTCCTGATTCAAACTTGCCCTTTCCTTGGTACAGGGTGCTTGAGAGGTCAACATGCCTCCTGGGAAAAGGGCAGAATACAAACTCAGATAAATGATCCAAATCACTGCTTCTTACTTGTGTGAAGATGCAATACAGTGGACGCTCGGGTTGCGAACATGATCTGTGCGGGAAGCACGGTCGCAACCCGCAGCGGTCGCAACCCACAGCGCCGTGTCTGTGCACGCACGGGGTTGCGATTCTGCGCATGTGCAAAGCATGATTTAGCATTTCTGCGCACGCGTCAAAACCCGGAAGTAACCTGTTCTGGTACTTCCACGTTTGGCACGGTGTGCAACCCGAAATCACACAACCCGAGTTATGACTGTAGTGGCATGTTTGAGCATTGCCAACATGGCTCTTAAGGAGCAAGCCAAGAATACTGGGTTAGTGTATTTCAGGCACATCCAACTCCTAAGAGACTGTGATCTACTCACATTATAAAAATACTGGCTGTGATCTACCCATTGTTATTGACAGGCATTGTTTAGGGAAGCCAAAGCTTTTTGGGAGGTAGATCTACCGCGATCTACCACAGACATCTAGTGATCTACCAGTAGATCACAATCTACCTCTTTGACATGCCTGGTGTAGTATTTGATTCCTGAAGAGCAGCTGCTTCAAGTTAGGCTGATCTCCCCAAAGCCCTGTGGCTGATGAGGACAACTTGCCTATGCAACTTGCCAAGCTAGCTTCCCAAGAGAAGTATGTGGTGGAAGGAGGTTGTGTGTGTGTGTGTGTGTGTGTGTGTGTGTGTGTGTGTGTGTTGATTTCCTGCCTTCTTCCAAAACGCTTTTCACACCGCTGGTTGTCTGCTACCACAGCCAAGTAGAAAAATGAGTAGCTACCACCTAGCCATGTCCTTAGCCTGAGAGTACGGAGAGTTAAACCAGCCAGGGACCATCACAAGTACAATCTTCTCCCTCCTCCCACATCTTTCTCAAATGTTTAGCCAGACTTTCTCCCCCTGCATAAGGGAAGCTGGCTAGCAGCAATACATCGTGTCTGGAGTGGAGTCAGCTGAATGTAGTTTCAACCAGATCCATGGGCATAGCCAGGATTTTTGTTGGGGGGGGGGGAGTTGAGCTTTTGGGGGGAAATTGCCCCCCAAAGTTGTCAAGCTGTTTTTCAGAGATCGTCTCAAAAGTTGTCGAGCTTCTGTTGGGCGGGGTGGTGGTGGTGGAAAACCTTGGTTTCTTAAGCATTATTAATGCTTTTTGATACTTTTTGAGGATTTGCCCCCCCCCCCCGTTTACACCCATGACCAGACCCTGCCTTGAAGCAAGTACATAAAAGAGCTGCCTGCATTTAGGACCGGAAAGTGTTTTGGGAGGCAGACTTCCTTGCCACAAGACCCAGCTGCAATCCAGCTTCTGCTCTTGGCCCGATTCCTCTGCTCAAATCCCTTTCATCATTTGCTAGCAAACCACCTATCCTTACGACAGACAAGTCGGATGAGGGCAGAGGGATTGATGTAGGTCTCTGCATGTTCTGTGCACAAGCACATGCTGAAACCTCTGTGGGAGCCCTGTGCACGAAGGCCATGCCACCCTACAGTGGGGTAGAAGGCAGATTTTCCTTTCGCACACAGCACTTGTCTCCCATAGGTGTGAACAGCACTCATACACTTATATGAAAGAAAGAAGGGAATGAACTTTAGGAGTTGGAATTAAATTAGCTCTCCGAAACTGGAAACTCTATTCACTACACTTCCTTACCCCCCCCCAAAAAAACACCCCTCTTCCATAAGTCATTAAGATTTCTTTCAGGGTATCCCATGAGGACTGGGAGAAGCAGACTTGCCAGACTGCTCAGCAGATGAAAGGCTGGGCTAAACTTGAACTACAAAACATCAGTGTAAAGCCAGAAAGTAATTTTCCCCCCTCTTACATGCTCACTCCCACTAAATGAAGATATGAAGGTGATTGCATTAACTTGCTTTCACCCATACCACTTAAAGCACTTACAAGCCTCTTTCCTGAGCCTGGTGTGCTTGTGTAAAAGACAGAAATGCAGTTTTAAATATGTGAGTGTATTAAGCTTTTAAAAATCAATTGATGACCATCTGAGAAGGTGGATTAAAAAACCTCATTTTAGCCTGTGCATCACCTGTGAACAGAAGCGTTCCATCTGGAGCGTATTTTTAGTTCTCTGCTTGCGTGTCAACATTTAAAGCAGGAAAAGCATTAGCTTGCAAACAGTGGTAGTGAATTAACTGAAGAAAGGATAGATTCCCAAGTGATAATTAAAGTACTTTAAAATGCATGTGCCATTTTGGCTTTAGACTCCCTCACGGTGTGATTATTCTCCAGCATGAAACAAAGGTCAAAACTGCACCACCACTGCCAAATGCCCACTGCTCTCAAAATCTATTAGGGCGCCGGCCATCATGACAACATGGGCATAGCTGGGGGGGGGGCAGGGGAGCAGCAACTGCCCCCCAGCAAATAAATCAATAAAAATACTTAACTAATGGAAGTACTGCCCCCTAACCTGAAGTCTGCCCCTCCCCAACATAAATGCTGGCTACGCCCATGCATGACAATGTACCATATACAAAGTAGGACCCTGGTACCTACGGGACCACCTCTCTCGGTCTGCCCCACGGAGGACCTTAAGGTCCATAAACAGCAACACCCTAGAGGTCCCGGGCCCCAAGGAAGTTAGATTAGCCTCAACCAGAGCCAGGGCCTTTTCAACACTGGCTCCGGCCTGGTGAAACGCTCTGTCTCATGAGACCAGGGCCCTGCAGGATCCGATTTCTTCCGCAGGGCCTGTAAGACAGAGTTGTTCCGCCTGGCCTTTGGCTTTGAATCAGTTTGATTCCCTCCCCCTCTTTCTTTTTTCCTTTCTCCTCCTGTGAAGAGGCTGCATTTTAATGTTTTAATGTTGTATTTTAATTCTTGTTTTTTAAGTTGTATTTTAATCAACTTGTTTTATTATTGGTTGTTAGCCGCCCTAAGCCTGGTCTTGGCTGGGGAGGGCGGGGTATAAATAAATTTACTATTATTATTATTATTATTATTATTATTATTATGGCAGAGGGCTTCGGGTGGGGAGTCCCAGATCTGTCTTTTGCTGCCCAGCCTGAGGACCAACTACATATAGAGCCAGCATTTCCTAACTTTCACTCACTTAGCTCCACCCTTGTTTTGAAGCTGGGCATCACCTGTAAGAGTAGGCTTCAGCTATTTCCTTGCCGGCCCTCCTTTCACACAGGGTTCCCTGTCCCTCTGGTGCAACAACTATTATGGGTGGTTATAAATGACATTTCCTTAAGTACTTAATGCCCAAGACATGCCTCTCGCCACTGGGTTGTTTGTACTGTCCCAGTAAGGAGGTTTTAAGGAGATATTTCTATTCCATAACAGTGGCCGTATTCTCCCCTCCACACACACTGGACCAGGCACCCTAGACAAATGTTTCATAGAATACAACCATGATAGGTTAAAACGTAAAGGGACCCGTGACCATTAGGTCCAGTCGTGGCTGACTCTGGGGTTGCGGCGCTCATCTCGCTTTATTGGCCGAGGGAGCTGGAGTACAGCTTCCGGGTCATGTGGCCAGCATGACTAAGTCGCTTCTGGCCAACCAGAGCAGCACACGGAAACGCTGTTTACCTTCCCACCAGAGCGGTACCTATTTATCTACTTGCACTTTGATGTGCTTTCGAACTGCAAAGTTAGCAGGAGCAGGGATCGAGCAACAGGAGCTCACCCCATCACGGGGATTCGAACTGCCGACCTTCTGATCGGCAAGTCCTAGGCTCTGTGGTTTAACCCACAGCGCCACCCGCATACAACCATGATAGGTTAAAGGTAAAGGTAAAGGTACCCCTGCCCGTACGGGCCAGTCTTGACAGACTCTGGGGTTGTGCGCCCATCTCACTTAAGAGGCCAGGGGCCAGCGCTGTCCGGAGACACTTCCGGGTCACGTGGCCAGCGTGACATCGCTGCTCTGGCGAGCCAGAGCCGCACACGGAAACGCCGTTTACCTTCCCGCTGGTAAGCGGTCCCTATTTATCTACTTGCACCCGGAGGTGCTTTCGAACTGCTAGGTTGGCAGGCGCTGGGACCGAGCAGCGGGAACGCACCCCACCGCAGGGATTCGAACCGCCGACCTTTCGATCGGCAAGCCCTAGGCGCTGTGGCCTAGTGCTTCCAAATAGCAGGTGATATAGTCAAATTATGCCTGACCTGTATAATGTCAGATGAAAGGCAATGGAATAGCAAGAGATACATATGCAATAGATAAAATTCCCAGGAAACAGCAAATTAGCATGCCAGGAATCAGGATCCTAGCTCACCTTTCTCTCTGACTTGCCAATTTTATATGTGCAGTAATTTCCGCCCCCGTGGGGAACTTTTCTGTTGTGTCTAGACCTGCAGTCTAAAGTGGTATGGTCCACAGCACAGGTTTACCAGCTCAATTGCTCTTCATGAGAACTTGGGCCTGTGCTTCAGTCTCTTACCAGAGGCTGCAAATAGCTCAGTCCACCTTCAAGAACGTGTGTTTGTGGTCGTGCTCAGAGATGGAAGTGGGGGCAGTGGTTGTGGGCAGTCCCAAGTTTTCACAAGATGGAGTTCTTCCATGTGTGAGAACTTACACCAGAGTGTCAAGAAGCTCCTTCCCCACTTTTCTTGGCTACAAGGTCGGCCTGACACATTTTAATCACCCAGGGGTGTCCCATTTTCCCTTGCCATGCTAGAGCATGTTGAGGCCCAGTTTCTCTGGCCTCTTCCATTCCAAGCCTACAAGCTCGTTCTCTCTCCACCCCCTGCCCCAGGATCACGTGTCCCAAACATCTTCCTCAATTGCTTTGATTTCATCTTTTTCTCCCCTCAGCAAAGCTACCAATCCCTCCCCTCCTGCTTCCCATCACACATTTCCTCAAAGCTGCACATAGCGGAACCACAAAAGGGGGTGGGGGTGGGAAGAGAAGAGACATGAAAAGGGGAACAGAAGTGGCATCCTCGTCATCTCTGGCAGCCAATCCACTGCGCCTCAGAGCTATCTCCATAGCAACAAGAGTCTCCTTAGCAACTGCCCCCATTTTCAGACCAGAGGACCGGGTCTGTGGGAAATCCTCCAAATGCAAGACGAAGTGGAGGATAGAATCCCTTGGATTTAACCCATTATCTTTATATTATGTTAAACACATATGCCCCTACTGAACTTTGGGGGAAACAGTCTCTTCAGATGCCCAAAATTCAGGCAGGCCACGGCAAATGCCCTCACAATCTGAGACAGAGGAAGAAAAGCTTCCATTTCCCCTCTCTGCCCCCAAGCTGAAGGCTCTTTCCACCTAGGTAGGATTAACAACAACCTCTATTTTTCCTTCTGTGCTGCTCCCACATCTGCCTCATTCATATGCAGGCAGGCAGGTTTGTGGTATGGCAAGAAGGCCAGATGGCTGCTGTTGTGTCTCCCACCCAGTTCTGGGCACCACAGTTTAAGAAGGGCATTGGCAAGCTGGAATGTGTGCAGAGAAAGGTGACCAAGATGATCAAGGGTCTGGAAGCCAAGCCTTCTGAGGAATGGTTGAAAGAGTCTGGGATGCTTTGCCTGGAAAAGGGGAGACTGAGAGGAGATATCTTCAAATGTCTAAAGGGCTGTCATATGGAGCTTGTTTTCTCCTGCTCTGGAGGGTAGGACCTCAACCAATGGCTTCAAGTTACAAGAAAGGAGATTCCAACTAAACACCAGGAAGAACTTTCTGACAGTAAGGGCTGTTCAGCAGTCCAATAGACTCCTACGAGATGTGGTGGACTATCCTTCCTTGCAGGTTTCTAAGCAGAGGTTGGATAGCCACCTGCCATGTACGATCTAGTCAAGATTCCTGCATTGCAGGGGTTTGGATTGTACAAATCATCTGGCCCTTCCTTCCACCCCATTCTTTGTTTTCCTAAGTGGGTTAGACCCCAGCAATACCATGACTGCACTTTCATAAATTGTGGGTTAACAACACACTTGGTTGTAGAGCTGCTCCAGGGCAGTGTAGGAAAATTTTAAAGGGAAGGTTGTAGCTGAGCACCAAGGGGACTCAGATTAAGCGTCAGGGCCCCTGACTGAGTCATAGAATCATAGAATCATAGAGTTGGAAGAGACCACAAGGGCCATCGAGTCCAACCCCCTGCCAAGCAGGAAACACCATCAGAGCACTCCTGACATATGTTTGTCAAGCCTCTGCTTAAAGACCTCCAAAGAAGGAGACTCCACCACACTCCTTGGCAGCAAATTCCACTGTCGAACAGCTCTTACTGTCAGGAAGTTCTTCCTAATGTTTAGGTGGAATCTTCTTTCTTGTAGTTTGGAATCATTGCTCCGTGTCCGCTTCTCTGGAGCAGCAGAAAACAACCTTTCTCCCTCCTCTATGTGACATCCTTTTATATATTTGAACATGGCTATCATATCACCCCTTAACCTCCTCTTCTCCAGGCTAAACATGCCCAGCTCCCTTAGCCATTCCTTATAAGGCCTTTGACCATTTTGGTTGCCCTCCTCTGGACACGTTCCAGTTTGTCAGTGTCCTTCTTGAACTGTGGTGCCCAGAACTGGACACAGGGGGTCCTGCATAAGGGGGTCAGTTGCTGACCCTGGGCCTGAACCTGGCAGTACAAATTTCTGAAGTATCTGAAGACTGGCCACACTTGAATATACCAAGAGTATGAGACTTAGTTAGGCATGTGCATGAGGGTGAGAGGGGTGTTATTATCCCACCCCACTTTTTTGGAAATGACAACACTGGTTTTTAGAACTTGCTCAACTTAGAAGAGAGGCATGTGCAGGTCAAGGTAAATGAGAAACACAACTGAAGCAGAAACACGACCCCTAGCTTCGCGGATACCACTGGTTTGGATGTGAAGTTTGTTTTGCTCCTAATCAACCATGATTTGTAGCTAAGGTTTGTTCCTGGCCTGCTGACAGTGGTTTGTTGAGAGTGAAAAAAACCATGATGTTTTGTGTTCAAACATAAACCAGGGATTATGGTTTTTCCTTTTATGGGCTAGTGGGGAGGAGACACTCCAATCTGGTTTTTACCAAGAGTACACCTTTTACTGGGACGCAGGTGGCGCTGTGGGTTAAACCACAGAGCCTAGCGCTTGCCAATCAGAAGGTTGGCGGTTCGAATCCCTGCAACAGGGTGAGCTCCCGTTGCTTGGTCCCTGCTCCTGCAAACCTAGCAGTTCCAAAGCACGTCAAAGTGCAAGTAGATAAATAGGTACTGCTCTGGCGGGAAGGTAAACGGTGTTTCCGTGCGCTGCTCTGGTTCACCAGAAGCGGCTTAGTCATGCTGGCCACATGACCCAGAAGCTGTACACCGGCTCCCTCAGCCAGTAAAGCGGGATGAGCGCCACAACCCCAGAGTCGGTCTTGATGAAGAAGGAAAGCAGCAACACTTCACAGATAAAGACAAAAAATCAGTGAAATAAAGAATCACCTAGACAATCTGAATTATTTTAACTCAGCAGAGTTAGGACAGCATTTTATCCAAGGAATTCCAGAGGCAGAGGATTCTACACCCATTAAGGGTTGCAGACTGATCTCTGTTATAAGGAGCAACCTATGGGGAAGCTATCCTGTACAAGCCCCACTGAAATGAACAGGAAGAACTGCACAGTAATGCTCTTGCACACTTCCCATTCATGCCAATGCAAACATCCTGACAGATTGCGTCCCATATTAATTAGAGAAGGGAGTGTGGGTGGAGGTAACTAACAGCTGAGTTTTCTACCTCAGGCATCAAAACGAATTAGAAACTTAGTAGGCAGATCTCAGAAATAATAGCTGCCATACTTGAAAATTCATGGGAAACATATCTGGCCCTTCAGGTTGGAAGAGAAGTACAACAACATGTATCTTTTAAAAGGGGGAAGAGAGAACAACTTTTGGAATTATGCACCTGCAAGCATCAATGCTGGGAAAGATATTACAATAAGTAAGTTCATAAATGTTTTGACATTTCTTGTTGTTAAAGTACAGATCCTTTTCTGGTTGTTAAAGTACAGATCCTACACTGTCCTAACTTCCTGCTTTGAAAAATAAATGATTTAGCAGGCAAGGGACACCTGGCAGGTACATATTGGCGCAAGGCTTTGGAGGCCTTAGTCCTTCATGAGAGCCATGCATGGAAGTCTGGAAAATATGAACTAGAAGAAACTATCTTAAAATGAATATGCAAATTGGTGGAGAAATCACATACAGAAACATTGCAAAATTAAGGAATGTTAGAAGGATGTTGGAATGAAGTAATGCGGTTTTAGCAGAAATGATATAAAGGATTAGGTAAAAATTGATTTTTTAATTGGAGAAAGACGAGAATGTAAAATTACAGTATATTAAGATAAATTATTAGGTTAAAAACAAAGCTGGAAAGGATTTGCAGAAATATCTAATTGAACTAGAATACAAAAAAGGGAGGTGTGAGGAGGTCAAGGAAATAAGCAAAGGAAAGAAAGTTACGTAAAAGTTTGAGCTGTTTTTTTCCTCTTTTTTTCTTTTTTCGAATTGTTTGTATTTTTGTGTTGTATTTTCTGTATTATTTTTTTATCTTCCTTTTTTGTTTTTTCTAACTTTCTCTTTGTAATCTTTAAAATTTGAATAAATATTATTTTTAAAATAATAATAATAATAAAAGAGAAATCACATATGGCTCAAGATCAGGTTGGAATGAGGCTTGATACGAGTACAGCTACCCGTTCTGTAAATGACACAAATTTGTGGCGAATGACAAACAGTCTAGAGTGGGGATGGAGGACGTGTGGCCCTTCAGCTGTTGCTAGATTCCAGCTCCCATCAGTCCCAGACAGTACAGCCAAGGGTCAGGGCTTGGCTCCACTGTCCCAGCCTAGAGGATAAGTTAAAAATTGAAAGTTCTCAAAAACTGAAGAGCTGGGCACACAGACATGAAATGAAGCTTTTTCAAGGACAAATGCAAAGTGTTCCATATAGGTACGAAAAACAAAATGCACCATTGTAAGAGAGGAATCTAACTAGGAAGCAACGCTTCTGATAAGGTTGTAAGAGTCACATTTGATCACAAAATGAACCTGAGTCAGCTGAGGCCAGTAAACCTTCATCAGAATCAAGTGGTCAGGTTTACCAAGAGAGGGAGAAGCGCTCAGCATGACTTTCTCATCAACATCTTTATTTTGTAGAAGTGTATTCAAAAACACAACCACTCACTCTGGCGCTGCCTGAAGTAATCTAGTCCAGGAAAAAACCTGTACAATTTGATGCTGCTGAAAGTATAAACTGCCCCAAAGTGGAGCTTTGTGAAATACAAATTGCCAATGCCCTCCTTATAGGCTCTGTTCATAACAGCACTATTTCCAAGACTAGGGAAGCTCTAATACTGGTATTTTCAATGCTGGTATGATTTTATTTGAAGGTCTCTGCTCTGGGCATGACTCAAGAAGGTTATTGATGAGTCGGAAAGGTAAGTCTTGCAAGAAAAGGCTGAAAGAAGTAGGTATGAAAGAACTAGAGAAAATCAAATCAAATACAATTAAAATATTAGTAATTGCCTCCCAATACTAGAAAGGTAGGTTGGGGATTGATTCTGCATTCTTTTCTAGTAAGTCAATGAGGTTTACTTCTAAGTGACCAGGTTCAGGATTGTATTATTATGGCATTAAGCAGGCAGTCCATTCAAATCCCACTCCTGCCACATTTAAGCTGTTTGGGGGAGGAAGGAAACCCCTGACTCAAAGGCAACAACCATTAAAAAGTAATTGGTGAGGGTGAAGGGTGGAATACATATGTGGGAGATGTACTGCTATTCCCAACATCCTTGTTTTTAAAAAACCTTGGGCACAAAAAATGGAAGTCTATACAAAGGGATTTCCAAAGATGCTCAAACTGGCAAGCATCAAGAGCCAATTCTGGGAGAAGCTCTTTTCTGTTTCATCTCTGTGGGGATATCCCTGGAAGTCTTAAAGTCAAGTGGGAAAGCTGATTGCCTCTATGTATTGTGGGGGGACTGATCTAGAGTCTTCTCTTGAGCGTTACTTTCCAATGCAATTCTCTTTTGCAGGTTGAGTACCACTTAAGACGGCAACATGTGCCTGAGAAGGGCAGTTATGTCATTAGTGACATCACCAGAACTATGCAGTATGAAAGATTCCATAAACGGTGTCTCTGGAAAATTTTACACATCACTTGGGAAGACAGGCGAACTAATGCCAGAATACTGGAAGAAGCAAAGATCACCAGTGTTGAAGCAATAATTCTTCAACATCAACTTCGTAGGACTGGTCATGTTGTGCAGATGCCTGATGGTCGTCTTCCAAAGCAACTGCTCTATTCCAAACTTAAAAATGGAAAGTGTAATGCTGGTGGTCAACAAAAGAGGTTTGAAGAGTGTCTCAAAGCAAATTTTAAAAAATGTAGTATAAACACCAACAATTGGAAACATTGGCCTGCGAGCGCTCTAATTGGAGAACAGCCTTTACGAAAGGTGTCATGGGCTTTGAAGACACTCAAACTCAGGATGCAAGGGAGAAACGTGCTAAGAGGAAGGCACGCTTGGCAAATCCATACCATGATCATCTCCCACCTGGAAACCTATGTCCCCAATGTAGAAGGACATGTGGATCCAGAATTGGCCTCCACAGTCACTTACAGACTCATTGGTAAAATCGTGTTTATGGAAGACAATCTTACTCAGCTACGAGTGATAGCCAAAGAAGAAAGTATGCAGTATGTACCCCCTCCCTGCTCTGCTGCCCCAAATGCTTATATCCTAGAGAACACTCCAAAACACAACAAAATCTGGAAAGATAATCTCAATTTCCCAATACAGTGGTGCCTCGCAAGACGAAAAGAATCCGTTCCACGAGTCTCTTTGTCTAGCGTCTTTTTTGTCTTGCAAAGCAAGCCCATTAGCAGCTTAGCGGCTTAGCGCTATTAGCCGCTTTTAGCGGCTTAGCGGATAAGCGGCTTAGAAAAAGGGGGAGAAGGGGAAAAAAGTCGGAAAAACTCGCAAGACATTTTCGTCTTGCGAAGCAAGCCCATACGGAAATTCGTCTTGCAAAGCGCCTCCAAAACGGAAAACCCTTTCGTCTAGCGGGTTTTCCATCTTGCAAGGCATTCGTCTAGCGGGGCACCACTGTACCACACTTTCCCAATATATTGCGGATCTAGGGCTAGGCAAATTGCGGTTCCTCTGAAACAGAAGCTCTTCCTTAAGAGTCAATATCTGGGTCCCATGTACCAAATGGGCAAAGCTGTGCTTCTGCTGCCCTATAAAATGATCATTTAGAAAGCTTCTTAAGCAAAACACTATGGAATACAGCTTACTCATTGTCTTCTCTGGAGAAAAAAATGCTATGACTTATTAAGAGAGGAAAGGCATGTGTAGCCAATTTCTGAAATCACCCAACCTTGGAATGCCAGAAGTGTCCAGGGCAGCCTCCTTCAACCTGGTGCTTTTCCAGATGTTGCTGGACTAGAACTCCCATTATCCCTGACCACTGGCCATGCTGGCTAGTGGGAGTCCAACACATCTGGAGGGCACCAGATTTGTGTAAGCTGGAGAGAAGATGGGCAGACTATTCTCTTTCTTTTTAACAAGATCCCCCAACTGAAGCCAAATATCTGCAAAGCGGTTCAGCGGGGCAAACGTAAAGTTAAGAATTAAAGAAGGGTAAAAGGATGCCTCTGAGCACATGCTCATCCCAGGAATTTGCTTTTGTCTCAGTCTTCTCACACAAAAACCCACTCCAAGTGTTCTTCATTTCAGCAGCCAAAGAGAGAGGCTTATAGTTGTTGCTATTGTTGAACAGAAACCTTCACTGATTTACAAGTTACCCAGAGATCAAGTCACCTCTTGTCCATCCCTGGTGTAGAGCCCAGTATCTCAGAGTAGATCAGAGCAGGCTGAAATACCTGGCACATCTGGTTTGCATGGGTAGCAAGTGCCGAAGGTCCATTCCTGGCCCCAGCAATCAGAGAATAGCGTCCAGGTTAGGGACAGTCAGCCCAAGACATCTTGCTGCCCAAACAGCTATGCCAACACCATGACTTCCAAATATTTCCCTCTGTCTCTTGGGAATATTTCAGAGTGCAACATCCTGTCTGAGGGCAAAGGGGTTGGATAAGGGGCATGCAACGTCCCAGTTCCATATAAATTACCCACAGTGGGCCATCTTGTAATCAGGGGTGCTGGGTATATGGGGCGCAAGGGGCTCCAGCCATCCAATATTTGGGGGCAGGTGTCTATGCCACCCCCAATATTGAGGGGGCCGCCAGGTGGGGGCTGGGAAGAGGGAGGGAAATCATTGCCTTCACTCGTCCCAGCTTCCGCCTGGCAGCCCAAGAACCCAGGAGCCGGGCAGCAGCTGGGGCGAGCAAGCATAAAGAATGCCTTCCGCATGTGTGTCAGGCAGTATCACATGATGTGTCACGTGGCCGCACCCCCTCAATGTGGAGGAGCAAGTCGGTGCCCCTGCTTGCAGTTATTAATTTATTAAATAGCTCTCATGGGAGATTGTTGTTTGTGAATAGAAGGCAAAGGAACACTAGTCCCCAAACATCGATGGTGTGTAAAGAGAGACGGGTGCCAACACCAACAAGCCTATACAGTGGTGCCTCGCAAGAAGAAATTAATTCGTTCCGCGAGTTGCTTCATCTTGCGATTTTTTCGTCTTGCGGAGCGCGGATTCCCCGGGTATTAACGGCTTTAAGAAAAAGGAAGCAAACCCGCAAGATGTTTTCATCTTGCGAAGCAAGCCCATAGGGAAATTCATCTCGCGAAGCACCTCGAAAAACGGAAAACCCTTTCGTCTAGTGAGTTTTTCGTCTTGCGAGGCATTCGTCTTGCGGGGCACCACTGTATCGCATCCCAAATCTCTGGCTTGGCAGATGAGGGAAAATGCTCTGTGCCAATCCAAGCCTTTGGCATGGTTCCTCTCTTACTACCGTTACTATCGCCCATCATCAGAACAGGTGGTGATCTGAGCTCAGTTTCAGCCTATCCTCTATCAAGCTGGCCCTGCAGTAGGAGAAGACAGCCTTAAAGGAAGTGTGCATGTGTGTGCATGCAGGTACACACTCTCTCTCCAAGAGCCCAAACCACAGAGTGGTCGGTTCACATCCGCCTGTCTTAGGAGACCATGTATGCGTAACGCCTCGGGATGAAGAGATACAGGGTCTGCTGTCGCTGCATTAGCAGCACAGAAGTGACCTCCCTAGGGCGCAAGCCTGGGCAGTGTGTATGAAGGTCCCAGGCTGCCCAGATGACAAGACTCTCAGCCTCGCTGATGTGGTCCAAAGGAAAGCAGAGCAATACGTTAAGCACCAGCTTGGCTGCAGGAGTTGCTGGAAAGAGGCACACAAGGCACCATCCAACCGCCTTAGGGAATCCAATACGGATTGGTGTAGGGTTTACTCCTTGGCCCTTTTTTCTCCCAAAGATGTCCCAGGAGACAGCAAGTATAGGTTTTTCCTCATGGTTTACTTCTGAAGCCTTTCTCACAAATGAGGATAGCCCCAAGGCCATGGAGGTTTAGGATCAGAGTTTTCCTTCTCCTAGAAGACCTACTGAGGCTCCAGTACTTTGGCCACCTCATGAGCAGAGAAGACTCCCTGGAAAAGACCCTGATGTTGGGAAAGATGGAGGGCACAAGGAGAAGGGGACGACAGAGGATGAGATGGGTGGACAGTGTTCTTGAAGCTACGAACATGAGTTTGACCAAACTGTGGGAGGCAGTGGAAGACAGGAGTGCCTGGCGTGCTCTGGTCCAGGGGGTCACGAAGAGTTGGACACGACCAAACGATAAGAAGACCTACCTTCCCAGGATGATGTGCCCCATCTGCCCCTCATTTCTCTCTTTGGCACATGCAGAAACCGCCTTCCTGATCATTAGACCCATTATGGGTCTCATCAGCTCAATGCACCAGAGCCTGTCTTTGCATGGCTATGGTCACCTGGTTTGGCTGGCCAGTTGAAGCCATTTACTGGGGAAGGGCGCTGTCAGTTTCTAGGAGGCACAGCTGAGAGCTGAATACAGGGTGGGGACCAAGGGTGGACAAACTACTCCAGAAGGAGCATAATGTGCCGCTCCCCTAACACCTCACTGCATAGAGTGGGATGCTAGGAACTGGGAGTCAGGAGCAGTTAATTATGATTATCAGATTTTTTTCAATGAATCCAGGAACACTTTTTTTTTTTTTTTTTTTTGAAGCTGAGTAGCAACAGGGAGTCAGTAGTGGGGATGGTGAGGCAAAAGACCCTGGGCCCAAGCACACATGCATATTGTATAAAGGTGCAAAGCCCTTCTTTCACACCCTGTGAAACATAAATGTGCAGAGATTTTTTAAAAACTGGGCAATGGCTGCCCACCCGCAGCTCCTGAGCCTCCCCCAATCTGTCGGAACAAAGGGGGAAGGGGGCAGGAGATTGGGGGAGGCTTGGGAGTCATGGGCGGGTGGGCGGCCGGCCGTTGCCCAGTTTTTAAAAAACTCTGCACATTTATGTTTCACAGGGTGCAAAAGAAGGGCTTTGCACCTTGCCCGGCAGAGAAACCATGTGCCTTGCACCCCTCCTTGGCAATGGCAACTCCCGAGCCTCCCCCATCACTCAAAACAAAGGGGGAAGGGAGCAGGAGATCCGTACCACCGGACGTCCCCGGTTCCCCTTCGGCAGTGGCGGCGGCAGTCAGCAGCCCGGAACCTGCCAGAGCCAACTGCGCTACCAGGCTGGCTCCGGGCTGCTGAGGCTGCTGCTGCCATGTTTCCCGGGGACAGATTTGAAAACCTGGGGACATTCCAGGGATGTGATTTGTCCGGGGACAGATTTGCAAATCTGGGGACTGTCCCCAGGAACCGGGGACGTCTGGTAACCCTAAGTTAAGTCAGCTGGGCATCCAAAGTTTAGTTACAGTGGTACCTCTGCCTGTGAACGGGATCCGTTCCGGGGCCCCGTTCGCAACATGAGCAGAACACAACCCACGTCTGCGCGTGCACGGGTCGTGATTCGCTGCTTCTGCGCATGACATCAAATTGAACGTCTGCACATGCGCGAGCTGCAAAACCCGGAAGTAACCCTTTCCGGTACTTCTGGGTCACCGCGGGATGCAACCTGAAAAGATTTAACCTGAAGCAAATGTAAGAAGAGGTATGACTGTATTTGAAGGTTGTGTGCTGCCACACTAGAACACCGCGTCTTTAATTTTATAAGAAGCCAGCAACGGCTCAGCAGTTCCCCCTGAAACAATGCTATTCTTCCCTCCCCACATTCTGGTTATAGAATCATAGAATCATAGAGTTGGAAGAGACCACAAGGGCCATCGAGTCCAACCCCCTGCCAAGCAGGAAACACCATCAGAGCACTCCTGACATATGGTTGTCAAGCCTCTGCTTAAAGACCTCCAAAGAAGGAGACTCCACCACACTCCTTGGCAGCAAATTCCACTGTCGAACAGCTCTTACTGTCAGGAAGTTCTTCCTAATGTTTAGGAAACATCATGCTGCAACTTGAATTGGGCCCTGAGTGACTAAACTGCAAAAACTAAGCAGTGCCCTGGTCAAGTTTTGACGGATCATTTGGAAAAACCTGCAGCACCTCCCTTTGTGAACACAGCAGTTCTATTTCTCCTCCCCTCATCACCACATATACAGCCATCCCCTCCCCTTCCCTCTGACCCCCCCCCAAACTGAGGAACGTTGAAAAAAACAAAAAATGGAAACAAGGCTGCATTCTGCAAAGACTTCCACACCACATGGAATCCAATGAACATGCAGAAGGCATAAAATAAGGGAGACACATAGCATACTGTATGCCTTTTCCACATGACTGCATGCCTTGACCCTCAGACAGGTATATACAGGGAGGTAGGAGCAGGGAGGGAAAACTCCAGACAGAATAAGAGAGCACACAGCTTATTTTGGGTTCTGTAGTCTGGTGGTGCTCATAGCAAGCTAGGTCAAAATTTACAGTAGAAAAACACAGTCCATTGTGTTAGAGGAAGAGAGGGATCTGGGGTGGGGTGGGGGAAAAACCTTGGTGTACACACTACCTGCAGATCAGCAAGTAGAAGCAGTCTTGAGAGGCCAATTTGATAAAAAGGAGTTGACACACACATAGAAGGGGACTTGGAGGTCAAGAGCAAGCAGGAGTTCCAAGAAGTTATTGATAAGTATGTTGGCATTGACACTTCTCCCTGTTCCCCTATTTCTGGGGTTAGAAGAGATTTTCATATAAACCAAGGAACTAGCATGGTATATTGTGTTGGCCTCCAACCTCATGGAGGTCAAATCCAGCGGCACCGCTGCAAGTTTTCTGTTTTGGTATAAAGGGTTAATGGGGCAGGGTTTCCAAAGAAAGGAGAGAAGGAAGGAAGGAAGGAAGGAGAAGAAGCAGTGGGAGAATTGAGAGAAAGACAGATATATACTGTTAAAAATTAAAAGCAAGTCCACGTCCCATATTACGACTTCATGGTAAAAGACAGGTTCTAGCTATGGGATGCTGGAGACGAGAGGTGAAGTAGATGAAATGTTGAAAGAGCAGAGGATACTACAAGAGCTCACAACAAGCCGTAGTCGTTGGTGGGTGGGGGTCCTCACTTGACCCCCCCTCCACTGCCTGTGCCACTGCTGCTTAGAGGGTGGAAGTAGAGGGGGAGAAGCAAGGTGGCAACGGGGTCAGTGAGGGGCAAATGCATTGGCAAAGCCAAGCTGGTGCTCCTGTTAGCGTGTTGCTACCAGAGGTCACCACCAACTCCCACGAGGAACTGGATGTATAGACCCTGTTCTGAAACAGGCAGGTGGCTTTTTGCGATAAAAGGGGGCTCGTTTAAAGATTTTTAGACCTCTTCACTTAAACCTTGAAATTGGAAGCAGAAGGCTTGGCATGTAACCAGAAGTGTTGCTCTTAACAGAGTGCAGAATATAAAGAATTCAGGATTTCCAGCTCTGCTACAGACTCAGTGGCTAGAGCATCCGCTTTGCATGTAGAAGATCTCAGGTTCAACCCTCGTCATCTCTGGGTAGGGCTGGGAAAGATTCCCTATCTAAAATGCTGTTGCCCTAAAATGATGGAGCAATGGTCTGGTTTGAGTGTAAGTTGTGGTTGTGAGCTTGTGAAATGTTCCGAGAACTAGGGAGAGACGGACAGAACTATTTCTTTCAGTCTATTGCTGAACGTTTCAGTTACCACAGAATGGCAGTGGGCACCTTCACACTTGCCGTCTTAAAAAAACACTGTTTTTAATTTCTTGAAACAACTGAGCACTGCTGAAACCAGGCCAGGCCACAAAACATGCCATACTCTATTGGATTCTGACTTTGGTGTCAAAATCAGCACCAGATCTAAGGGGAGGTTTTGGTTTTTCTTCCTGAGAGTCTGAACCCCTAATCACTGTGACTCAAGAGGAGTGGGAGTCTTTGTTGGGGGGTGGGATATTCGCCCTTAGCAATTCATCTGAAGCAAACAAGAACTGATGCCCAATTAGGCAGGGATGGGGAACCTGTGGCCAGTAGCAGTGTCAGAAATTAGCCAGGCACATTTTGCGACTGTCACAGGTTCAATTGTGACCACATGGAAATCTCTGGTTGCCAGATTGGCAACTGACAACTCCATCCGACTGCCTCCTCCAGCTTTCTTAAGCAGGTAAGCAGAAGGGCAGATTTATTGCATTTATATCCCACCTTTTTCTTCAAGGAGTACATAGTTCCCCCCCTTCTTCAATTAATCCCTACAATGACCCTGTGAGGGAGGTTAAGAGGCTGTGACTGGTCCATGGTCACCCAGTGAGTTTCATGACTGAGTGGAGATTCGAACCCTGATCTCTCAGTTAATAGTCCGACACTCTAACCACTAGACCACACTGGCTTCCTAGAGTTCTGCTATGGGGCAGCTATATAAATTAAGTAGGTAAATAAATATGGGGTAAGCAAAATGTCACTTAGAGAAGGATCTGAAATATTTTCTTTGAAGCTTGAATTTGTTTTATTCTGGATTGTTTTACTTAATGTTTGAATGTATTGTAAACCATTTTTGAGATTTTTTTTCTTTGAAATATGAAGTGGTATAGAAATGAAATGAACAACAACAACAACAACAAATCCACTCCAAAAAAAGGCACCTAGACATTCTGTTGTGGTGACCGTAACCTAGGTTTAAGGTGCCATTTGGCAATTAGTTTATATACCTGAGTTCCTAACATTGGCCAGTAGTCAGTGACATTGTGGTCCAACAACACCAGGAGGGCTATGGGCTCTTTATCTATGTACTGGGATCTGCCCACTCTTAACAACATGCCCTACCACACTGGCTTCATAGAACTGTAAAGTTGGAAGGGACCCTGAGGGTCATCTAGTCCAACTCCGTGCAACGCAAGGGTCTTTTTGCCTAACGTGCAGCTAGAACCCACAACTCTAAGATCAAGAGTCTCATGCTCTACCAACTGAGATATCCCAGCAGGCTTGTTTACATCAAAGCCCTGTTTGCTCTCCACTATCTTACCTCCTTTCTGCAGCAGCTGCCATGTAAAGACAGTGTGTCAAGAGCAAGGGAAAACAGGAATTAAAAAGGCCCCAGCGAGGGCCAGTGTTGGCTCCTGGGTTGTCTGGAGGGCTAGCATTCAAACTGTGGCTTAGCCATGGACTTGAGCAAGTCCCCCTTTTAGCTTCAGGGGCCCAATGGCCAACCAATAAGAAGTTGACCTACATCAGGTGACTTGTTACAAGGAGAAACAAAGGGGTGTCTTCTGCCACCACCCATAAAATGGTACACATGTGAAATGCAGTTTAGCAAACACTTCTATCCAAGTCTACACATGTGCACACGCATACAGACTTCTGGCATGGTGCATTCTCATGCAAACCCACCATCCCAGCAAGGCTTATAGTCACATCCCATGAAAGCACACAATTCCACTGGCGACCTTTGGTTCCCCTGAGGTACATGTGCAGGTATTCAAAGCCACATAGCCTCCTTCCTAGACTCAAACACCATTTCTAGGGTGACCTCTACAAAAGCACAATGACATTCAACCCCCAAAGACCAACAGCTTTCGTCACGTAAGTGGCTACCTCTCAGAACCTACGCACAAGTCCCTGTGCAAAGTGCACACACTCTATTTCCAAGGCACAAATGCAAGAAAAGACACTGTCTGAAATTCACATCCAGTGAAACTGAGTAAGTTAATCAAGCCAGGGGAAATGAACAGCTTCCATGCACACCAACATTCCTTGTGACCTCTACAAGCACACTTGACACGCAGTCCTGAAAATCCACAATTCTGCAGGGCAAGGCAGTATTTCCAAAAAGCTGCATAACCTGAAATAAACAAAACTGATACAGAGTCCCGTAAGTGCCTGCAGTTCCACAGACCCACACACTCACAAGGAGGCACCACCCAAAATCCCATGTTCCAGAAGCAGGGATGTTCTTCAGGTAGCTGACCATGCCCTGCTCCACTGAGCTGGTCCATGCGACACAAATAGACACAGGGCATGAGACACATGATGTAAGGTCTCTCTTCCAAGGCTCACAAAATCAGAGCATCAGAGTCTACCAAGGCTGCACATCTCTCTAGCCACGGGGAGAACGGACAGTGCAGAAGTAGCGACAGCCCTAATGTTGACATTGTAGGCAGGCAGGAAGGACACAGGCCTCCTCCAGTATCTCTTGGCAGACACAGTACTCCACGCTCCCGGGACTGGGCTGTTGCAAGCAGCACTCCCAACTAGTCATGCCAATTTCTGACCTTGTCAGGATGCACACTGCATTAGGACCCTTCCAGCATCCAGGCATTTCTCCTGCTACTCTTAGCAACATTATGCAGGCAACAAAGCTTTGGCTACCAGACGTCTCCCTTAAACCTGCCTCAGCAAGCCACCCCAGTTGCCCGTGTGGTGGTGGGGTATCAGATATTGCCCATCGCAAAGTTCTCTCCCCCACCCCACCCCCACAAAAACACATACTTCCCCCAATTTCATCCCTCCACACCCACCCACCCCAGGTATATCCAGATTACCTGGTCCCACCAGCCAACCAGCCATGGTTTCGCACAGGTCTCACAGAAAAAATCCACTAAGGGCATCTTCCGTGCTCCGCCAGTGGGCGGCAGAGGCTCTCTGGGTTACCCACCGACGTGGTCTTCCCTCTTTCCAGGTGAGCGGCCGATCTGTGGTGCCCCCTTTCCTTGGTGTTAGTAGGAAAGGAAGGGGTTAATCCCACAGAGCTGTTCCTTCCATGAGCAGGTTGGGGCCTGGCATGGCTCTTGCTGGCCAACCCGCCCTGCACAAGGACCCTCACATCTCTGCTGCTCCTCACTGATGCCCCCACAAGGGGACCGTGGACCGGGGAGATGGGCAAGGCAGGCCAAAGCCTGAGAAAACCCCACCGTCTCTGGCTGTACTGCAGATGAGGAGGGAAATACCCACAGTGCAACGCTGCTGCTCCGGCTATGAGCAAAACACACAGTTTCGGTGCACGGGAGGGAGAGGCAAAAAAAAAAGTCCAGCCGCTCGTGAAGAAGAGAGAGGCTGAAGACGGCAGCAGGAGGAGTCACTGCAAAGAGGAACGGTCTCTTCCAGGTGGAGCCGGCTGGAGATTCCCAGCCACTTCTGTGTACCACATGGCAGCCACCCAGTTAACAAGGCAGGAGCTGCATTGGTAGGAGGCACGTCCTCATCATCTCCTCCCGGGTGCGAGGGCAGCGGTCACCACGGAGACGGTACCTCCTTGCACGGCTCAGCCTCAGCTGCATCCCCGGCTTGGCGTTTGTGTGCAAGTGTGTGCGCGCTCTTCTCTCACTGCAGCACTGGGTAGATGGGAAATGATGTCAGGTGGCGATGAGAGAGAGGCGGCGGCTGGGGGGTGGTGGGAGGGAGTGGAAGTGAAATGAGGGAAGAGGCGGGGAAGGGGGGAGGTGGTTACTGAAGGAGCACCTCAGTGAGAGCTGGCTAAACAAACCGGGCAAACGAGGGACCGGTGAGGGGGAAGGGAGAGGAAGCTCCGGAGCTCTGGGCCTGGAAGGAGAAAAGCTTCTGAGGTTCTAGCCTCCCCTCCTTTGCAGCAGCAGCAACAGAGAACGCCTGGCGGGCTTGGCGGAAGACTTCACGGAAGGTGACCGGGTAACCCAGCTCAGCTGGTGGAGGAAACGAGGCAGAAAGGAACACACATGGACTCTCGGAGAGCTGCCTGGCTGCAGTTCCCAGACAGGGGCTGCAAACTGAACAGCAAGATGCTCCAGCTCGCAGTGGGATGGGCAGCAGGACTCTGCCCAACGTCAGTAGGGGGCAAGGGGCCAGCCAGCTGCGGCCAGTGACCCACCATTCTGCTTTTTCATCCTGATCCGTAGCCACCTCAGTCTGACATTCATGGCTTGTAGCAGTTTTATCTCAAGCTTTGAGAAAGGTGAGGGACTTAAGAAAACTGCCCTGGTGGGGATGGGGGGGGGGGGAGGGAGGGGAAAGCTAAGAGTACTGGGTCCAGTCGCAGCAACAGCCTGTTTTATCAGTTTCTCCACTCTGTCATGTTTGCATTCGCACAACCGTCTAGATTTATTCTGGTTAAGTGTATCAAAACCTCCTGACAACCAGGACTTCTAGCCTTCAATCGTTGCTGGCTTGGTGTTGCTTCCTATATATCTAGGCAGCGCAGCCGTCCCGGCATTTTTGTGTGTTTGGGAGGGAAGAAATTGCCATGGTATCCCAAGTGCATGAAACACTGTCCCTCCCTTGCAAACACACCTGGGAAAGTGAAGCTGGTGCAGGACCAGGAGACTGCCTGAAGGGCTATTATGGGATAGAAGAAATACCTGCAGGGGCGAATGTGTTATTGCTCCCCGCTTGCATGCACATATCCCAAGAGCATCCCCCCCCACCCCCAATACTAGCGGTGGGCATTCTAATTTTTCTGTTCATACACCTGAGCTATGTTTGAGTGCCTTTGCTTTCAGCGTTAGGCCTGCTGCTACCCACAACTCGAGGGCACCCTGCCCTTGGGGCTCCACGTTCCAGACGTGGCAACATAAAAAAACCACAGAGACAGGACAAGAGGCCCTTCAGAGGGACGCTCTGCTCTTCCTTCTCGCTGTTGGAGCAGGACAATCTGAGCACAAGGAAGGGAAGGCCCCAACTCAGCCTACACAGAGCCGCTGCCATGCGCCATGAATACAAAACACGATTGCATACACCCACTGCCATACAGTGGGCAGAAGGTACACTTTAACCAGGAGCAGCAAACCTGCTCCTCCTTCAGAAAAGGCTGGTCAGAACGTTACCCTGTCCTCAACACCCTCTTTGCTAGCTCTCTCCCTTGCTCTTTTCAGGGGAAAACAACCTCTTTTAAGGTATCCAGAGCTTTAGGTGAGCAGGCTGTGACCCATTTTCAACATAAACCTACCAGCTAGAATAAATGCTGGTTCACTTAAGCACAGGCATGTATCTCTCTGCGGAATGAGGACGTGGAACCTACAGAGGTTTACTTCCTGAAACATGGCCATTCCAAACATTTTTGCTGCCCCAAGCAATTGCACCGTGGTCTACATGAGGGGCACCTATAATTCACTGCAATTTCACAAAAAGAATGCTGGGAAATAACTCTCAGATCAGGGGGGTTGTGAATTGGCATCGCCTGTGCAACACTCTGAGGGATTCTTGGAGCTCACGCCTGAAACACTCCTCGCACAAGCTACACTGAAACAAATGGGAGTTGTGATGGGGAACTGTCCAAAGAGTTGTGACCCGTGCCTAGATGGACATAAGGAGGAGCATTGCCTGAGCAAAGATGATACTTCAAATGTCAGGCTGGGATGAATACTTGCAGGTAATAATACAGTGGTACCTTGCTCATCTCACACTCCGCAAATAACAAATGCACCCAGTGCTAAAGTCGATCACTGTATTCCACATCGCAATGAGAAAACAGCAAACTCCAGCCACTAGACACGACGGAGGGACAGAGCGACGGTGTGGAAAAAATTAATTCAGAAGTTATTCTAAGCCCACGATCGATAAAGATCCCGCGATCTACCAGGATCACCAGGGGATCTACCTGTTGATGGCGGTCGACCAATTGAACATGTCTGCTATAAGATGAGCCCTGCTGGATCAAGCCAAATACCCATCTAGTCTAGCCTACAAACAGGACATGAGTGCACTGCCACTCTCTCGTTAAGAATACAAGAAGTTGCTGGATCTAGTTCAGCATCCTCTCTCACAGTAGCTGGCCAGATCAGAAGCCTGCAGGCAGGACTTCCACTCTTCCCACTTGTGATGGCTAGCAGCTGGTATTCAGAGTCAGCTGAGGGAGCTCCAGTCTGCAGTTCCGAGACTGGAACTTTTCCTCCCAAGAAGATTCTAGCAGGCACCTTCTGTGTCAACCTATTTAACTTCTAACTTTAAAACAAAACAAAGCAGCAGCAGCAGCAGCAACAACACCACAAATGCTCCTCTAGCTCCTTCTCTTACGAAAGCAGCAGCATTGCTGGAAAGCTGAAATTCTGTGTCAGGCAGCCAGCTGGAGACCCTCCTCCCTTAGTCTGGCTAGTGGCAACTCTTCAGAAGTCCATGCTGAAGCCTGCTGCACAATAGAGTAAACTGTGGACTCTTGGGCCAAACCAGACCTGACTCAAGTGATCCGCTACTAGGATCACATAAGGTTTTCATTTTGCTAATTACTGCATGACTGCACACTTCAGTCCCAGGGCAACAGTCTGAAGGCACATGAGATCACCAACTTGAAGAATCTCAGCAGGCCTTGGTCCAGTCATTGCTTGGATGAGGGGCTCCATGAGGGAAGAAGGTATGAATGAATGAGGCTGCTCTGAAGATGGGAAATTGGTGATACAGGAGAGGGTTTTAACGCTAATCCCCAATGCTATAACACCCCCCCCCACACACACACACATTAAGGAGCTAGCAGATCCAGTAGGGTTGGGGAGAGAAACACAGATATATGCTGTTCTTGTGTCCCCCATCTCTCACACCCCACATGCATTCGGCATCCGGTTCGGCCCTTTTCGCAATCAATTCCAGATTGTTCAATTGCAAGCACAAACTTCTTAAGACAGGGAGTGGCAAAGAGAAAGGGAGTGGGGCCTTGGGGAGAACGGACCTTTGGGAATATATAAAAGGCGCATGACATAGTGGATTTGTTGTAGCTAAACAGGTGGGTTTGGTCAATGCTTGGATGAAAGACTCCCTGGGAATTCTGTGTATATAATCCGGAGTTTCACAAAAGACAATACGAGTTATAGATAAAAGGGAGAGTACACCAACTGCAGTGGGGATTCTCAGGCCAATTATCTCGAAACATAAAGCAAACACACAACTAAACACACGTACACCAGACTATGAGCTCACTCATCTGGATTAATCCATTTGTATCTAGGAACGGCCACGTTTCTCCTGTAGGATGTATCCTGCAAAGCAGCACCTGTCCATTTCTCAGCGAAGTGGCTCTCCACTTTGCATTTCCCTGCCCTGCAAGTCCCCTTAGCTCTCCCCCAAGTGAGAGTCTCCCGGCCACGAGACACTTCGCAACCCACTTTCATGTAGCGCTTCGCAACAGTCTTTAAAACCACATCTGCCCTACTCAGCGAAGACTCAAACAGCAGGAGCAGCATAATAGTTCTTGTGGCCCAGAAAACAAAGAACTAAGCCATGCACAAACCAGAGGCAGAAACCTTTTTGCATGTCAACAGTTGCTAATGTATGATTCCGTCTCTCTCCATCCATAGCTACAGCTTTATCATTTGTACACTGCCCTGTACAGTACAGATATGAACATCTTAATAAATAAGACTGAAATGTATTGCATTGCAATTTAAGGACCAAGGCAGGTAGGGGTGTTTGTGTTTGTGTGTTTGCTACGTATGTCTGATTTGGCCTACAGAATACAATAATTCCAGTGGAATTTTTTTTTTAAAAAAAAATATCATAGTCCTCAGAGAAATTTCTGGAGGGGCTTTGCTGGGATAGACCTGCTCTTAATCTGCCCCCAGGCAGTGTGAATTGTGCTCAACTAGATCAACTGTGACTGCCAATTTGACCCAAGAGTTTTGCCCTTTTTGTTCCCAAATGCAATCCCATAAAGATGCAGGGCTGAGAGCATGCAGATCCTGGCCCCCAGGGCAGCCAGGCCCCTAAAGCGTTGCAGCAACCAAAAGCAACAGGGGAAAAAGGCATCACTTGCACCACTATTGTGCAAGTGGGCATGGCTGACCGATGGAAACACAGAACAAGGGCATTCCACGCTGCAGCAAAGGGAGGTGCTGGCACCATTCTGGAAACCAGGGTGACAGCCATAGAACAGGCCAAGCAAGCTCTGAGCCCTACCTTGTTGGATGCCATCTCACTAACAGAGCGGTACGTCTGAATGGTCTCCAGCTGGTCAAGGCACCAGTCTAGCTCTTCCAAGGTCTCTTTGGCCATCTGCTGGTATGTTTCTTCTGCAAGAGAAGTGGGGTAGGAAAACAGCCAGTCAGGTTTAAGTGATGGAGAAGCATGAAGTTCACCCTTGGCCAGCTCTGTTCCTCTTGCCTCACCTGCAGACAGCTTAGGAAACACGTTGCCAAGGGATATTGAGGGCAGGCATAGGATATTGGGATATTCAGGGCAAGCAGCACAGTCCCAGAGAGGTTTTCTTCTTTCTTATTATATTCTTTTAAATAACTGAAGGGCCCAAAGGTCTGAAAACCTATGACCTGCCAGTCAGATCTATCGGAGCTCACCAGGGGCCTGATAGATTTTCTGTTTTCACTGCCTGCCTGGGACTGCAGAAAATGGGGCTGGGGTGGGGTTGCAAAGAACGAAGCAGGCAGCAGCAGTGGGTCACAACTGGAACAGGCCTGGTTTAAAGAAAAGGGGACCTGTGGAACTCAAGCCGTGTGGCACTGCAGCCAAGTCTGGTTGTGATGGGAGGAAGAAGTGACTAAGGAACCATTTCAAGAAAACCACGCTTCCCATTCCACTCACTTTACCATGCTCCCAAAGAGATGTGAAGCTTAGCGGAAGTATAAGTATGCACAAGACAACCTAACTGATGTTATGAATGAGCTAATTTACCTAGGAACCAGGACTGAAGGAAAGGAGGGAACAGGTAGATGAGCCACATACATACAAGGCAGGAACATAAAGCTGGGCATATGGTTTTGGACATCTAGAAGGGAATCACACGATGCTGTGAAGTTCAGGAGGCTGACTGCAGTTCCTTCTGCTACCAGGTAGCAGAAGTGGAAGCTCCAGAAACTTGAGGGAAACACCCCAAATGCACAGTCAATTATAAATGAAACCCTGGATGGTGTTAAAAACCCATCTGATGTTGGCCAAATGGTGGCACACAGATTGCAAGATGAATTTCTGGCCAAAAGCACAGAGAACCAGTCAATTATCCTGATAACATTGATGGGGCAGCTGAGAGCAGGACTCACCTTAAGCCACCAACCAGCGAGTTCATGGCCAAGCTAATGCAGTCTTGGCCATTAGATGCTACACTCATTCTTTTGCAGTCAGCCTTTCTTGCCATTCCAAGCTCTAAGTATCCTGCTGTTTAGCCCACACCACAGCTGGAGGAATTAGGGGGATAAGTGCTGGGGCAATGGGTTATTGTGGCTTTAGATAACATGGCTTTGCCAAGAATATGCTCTTTGATTTAGCAATGTAGGAGTGCTGGGGTCCTCTTACAGTTCAGAACCCAAGCAGCAATGCCAATTCCTTTTATAGAGGAAGACAAGCCAGGCTGATCATTCCCTTTGGGGCCAAGGAGGAAGCTGATGCTCAAGAGGTCAGGGGTGACTGATGGATTTGAAGAATCAGAACAAGCACCTGAGGGTGGCAGCTTTTGCAGCCATGTGGCACGGGGCTGCTTTTCCTTTTCCTTTCAAGGGTTGCATTGCACTCAGGGAAATTCTGGCCAACCCAAGATTTTCTGGCACTTGTGGCAAAAATTTCAAAGGGTTCCCTCCTTCCCAACTAATTAACACAGGGCACAGGTACTTTGGGAGCTCTCCTGAACAAGCGCCACTGAATTAAGAGGAGCTGCGCTCTTGTGAATTTCAAAGCCATGCAGAGAAGATTCCTGGTGGGAAATGCTCCATGGCTCACATCTGCACAGAGATAGATGCATGAGTTGGCCACCTCATTGTGCCTCATAGTAAAGGCCACATCTGCACAGAGTGCTCCAATTACCTGTTTCCCCCAGGAGACAAAGCCCCCTTTACTGAATGTGGACCTTTGAGGGGTGATTTATATGATACATCGTGCACGCTGCAGATCTTGGAGAGGATTCATGGATCCCAAAACTTGATGCCAGGCCTATGAGGCTGACTCTGTGTATGTTCCCTTGTTTCCTCCTCCAGAACCAGAACCCTCTTAGTAGGCATCCCATTACCTGAGAGCGTGGCTCTGCAAACAGTTGGCTGGCTGCCCATGGGAGACCTCCTAAGGGGGACAGAAGAGAGAAAAGATAGATGATCAGGATCAGGCACCACTCTTTCTGGCACGTGTCCCTCTACCCCACCCCTCTGGCCACTTGAGACGTCACCTCTGCAAGTTTGCAGGCAGCAAATGAACTTGGGAGATACTGTAGGACCCAAAATCCATTCCGTCCCACTGAGATGGAAATGTGAGTGGTTTTAAGTGGGGATGTGAAGGGAGCAGCAACCTGATCTCAGTTGATCTTTGAGGGATAAGCCTGCTAGAAGGAAGATACAGCTTAGCCTGCTGTACCAGGAGAATAACTGAAGAATCAATTGCCATAAAACTGACTACAAATACATTGGTAATGTTGGTGTTTCCTTAGCAGCTGGGCAGATGGTTATGTGCTTAGTTATATTGGTTTGCATGCATTGTGCATGTCTGAATGAGGCTGACTTTCATTCTTGCTTTACACTCTATGACTCTGGACTTTGCCTCTGGCATTAATTAAACCCCTACAGTAGTTCTGAGAGGAAGGGAGGAGAGGCAGGCAAGGGAAAAGAAATACAAACAGAGACTTATGTGGAATTACAGCATCTGCTTAGGCTCCAGCTCTTAAGGAACACAAGGGCATCAACTACAAGGGCTGGACTGGGGCACCAAGAAGGTATACCCCACTGCAAAATAAAAGTTGAATTCCTGGGGGTTCAGGCAATTCAGAGTTAAAAACTCCAGGAAAATCCAGAAGCTGATTTAACACCAAACCAGACCTGGTGGGAAGTAGTTCTCACCTCCTCCCAAACTTTGCTGTCCCGGCTCTTCCAGGGGAACACAGCCTCTGAATCTGGAGATTTCATTTAAAATATTTTAACTTGCCCTTCATCAATGCATAATCTCAGTGCAGGGTACAGTCAGCTGTAATGTTTGGATGCAACACAGCGTTTCCCTCTTTTTCAGTAGTCCCTCCACAAGGGGACTGAGCAAACTAGGCGCAGTCTTTGGAAGTAGGTTGGTGGTGGAAGGGAAAAGATCCAGCTGAGCACAGGAAGTGCCATCTGGCCTGATGCACCAAATGAGAACTAAAATTGCAAAAGAGTCACATTTAGGTGTTTCTTGAACACCCCATAACTGGCACACACTTACTTGTTGGATGTTGGCGTAGGAACATTTGCCAGGATGGAGAAATTATTACGTACGCTCCTCAAGCTTGCCAGGACCTATAGGAAGCCAATGGGCAGAAAGCGTTAGGGCTATGAAGCTGCTCTGTGCAGCCAATAGAAGACCCCAGAACAACGAGGGGGTGGGATGAAGAACAAAACTGAGGCTGACTCTCACCAGGAAGTACCAGAGGCTAAAAATGTGGGCTGGTAGGGAAGTGCTTTCTGTACCCAAACAGAAAGATGAATGTCTCCTTGTACTGAGAAGTGTGGCAAAAGGATTTCTTCAAATTATGAAGAACTCTATTTTAAACTATTTGGACCACAGATAAGTGAATATGACAAGGAGCAAAGAAAACTTGGTCTTGCTGCTTTATTTCCTATTCCTCATCTCCATAGGTGGACCAGAGGGAGATACAAAATTGAGAGAGTAGCATCATCATCATCATCATTATTATTATTATTATTATTATTATCCGCTACCCCAGCCCCAGTGTCTGGTTTGATTTGGTCTCTGTTGAAGAGATGAGGGCTTAAACATCTGCACGCAGCAGGTGGGGCACACAATATTAGGCTGTGTATTTGCAACTCAGTATTTTGGCATGTTTAAAAGCTTTCAGAAGTAGGTAAGTAAAATTTACATCCTGCCCCACTTACACCACGAAGTCATATTCTTTGCTTCTGTATTTGTGCAGGAAAGAAAATATATGCTAATCTCAGTGTTTTTTTCTGAGGGTACTCAACGGTATGCAGTACCAGCATCCTTTCCCCACCAAATGTTTAAAGTGTGACACTTACTTTAAAAACTTCATGGTGAGTACCAGCAACTTTTTTTCTTAAAAAAGAAGAAGCACTGCTAATCACTGTAACAATAAAGTACTGGATGTTCTTACACTTTAAGGGAAATAACAAAGCTCAATGAAATACAAAGTACGAATCAGCATGCAAGAATCTGAATTCACTGAATTCAGCTGAATGTTAAACAAACAAGAAAAAAAGGGGGGCGAAAAAGATATTGTTGAGTATCACCCCTCCCTGCTTTATTTTTGTTTTGTTTTTGCTCAACCTTCAGCCTGAAAAAATAAAGCTTCAAAGCTTAAGCTACTTTTTGATTTGGGGAGCCTAAAGAAGGTACTGTGGCAGGAATTTCTCAGAGCACACAACTGTGACAAGCCGAATTTTCTCACCTAAGCACGCACAGGGACCTGGGACATACCTGGGCAAATGGTGTCACTATCAGGTCTTCAGTATGTCTGTGAAGGATAAAAAACAACACGAGTACAGATGACTTGTGGGGAAGGGATGACAGAGCACAGCAAAACTCAAACCCCACTCTCCAAAACTCTCCCTGGCAGAAAGCTTATGTAATGTATAGTAAATGAAATTTCAAGCCTGAGGGATCTTTTTGCTGAGTAGAGGAAGCCATGTACTTTTAATGAAGATGGAGCAAAAGGCTTATTAATGAGATTCCAATCTATATTCTGGACATTACTACCAGCCCATCACCATTTTAGAAAACTGGGTAGTTTAAAACTTGGCTGCTCTTCTTTCTTTTATCCTACCTGTCACAAATCTTGCACAGGCATGCAGATAGGATTTGGTTGCACTGTCTTCAGACATGTCTGGGAGCTTTCAGGCCTTCTGCTGCAAAGCTACCCGCTTGCGCTCAGGCCTGTGACAACTTGGAACCTACAGGGTCAGGCTACTGGGCTACCTAGCTCAGCAAGACAAGGGACACCCCCAGGCCTGCCTGGAGACCCTGCTGCTAACTGTGCTGCTGCCACACAGGGTTACGAGCAGGAAGACTAGAAGCTGCCTTCAATCTATACGTTCAGTACAGTCTACACTGACTGGTAGTGGCTCTCCAAGGTTTCCGATTAGGTAAACCCTACCTGAAGATGCCAAGAGACTGAGCCTGGGTCTGTCTGCATGCAAAGTACGGGCTCTGTCACTAAGCCACAGCCCCTCTTCAGTTTGTCTCTTTAGGGTGAGAATATGCTTGCTCTTGGGCGCGCAGCCCTTCCAAGAACGGAGGAGAACTCACGCTTCACTGGCGATGGACGAGTTGCGTGACATGGTCTTTGGAGACATATCATAGTCGCTGTCTGAGCGGTAGAGGAAGGACTCACGCCTCTGGCTCTGCGGAAAGCTGGGGTGAAGCACCAGACCTGGGCTGGCCTGGGGATCCAGCGGGCTGCGCCCAGGTGACGGGCCATTCTCCACCTCGAAACTGCAGGAGGAGAAAAGGAAATATGTCAAGGAAGAACAGAAAATGGCCTGCTTGATACGCACATATGCAAAAGACACACAATCTCCCACAGCTGCCAAAGGGAGATCTCTGCTATTGTAAGGTGGAAAACATTTCCAGACTTGTTTAGAATTTTTAATTAAATTTTCTGTTTTACAATTTTAAATACTCATTTTTACATCCAATGACTTCCCTTCTTCTATTTTCATGGTTCATTTTACATATCACAAATCCCCGCATGTTTTACAGAAACTATACCATTCATTATTCCATTATTCCATCCATCATAACTTATTTACACTGTTGAATTTATCTTAATGCTGCCAGTGTTTTTAGCCGCACACATATATTCAATAAATGTTTTCCAATCTTCTCTAAATGTATGTTCTTCTTGTTCTCTTATTCTATATTCTGCAAGCTGCGCATATTCTGTCAACTTAAGTTGCTATTCTTCTTTGGCTGGGACCTCGCTCGTTTTCCATTTTTGGGCTATGGAATTTCCAGACTTGGCTGCGCCCAGATGCTCTGCTCAGTCTTCCTTCTGTCCACAGAGCAAGATCAGCCTGAGCCTTTTTGGCAGTGGTGTCTGTTTTAAAGAAGTGCCTCCCCGTGGAAGCCCACCAAGCAGCTTCACAGCAAGGCGGCAAGTAGGGCTGGGTGATTCAGTGGGCATTTAAAGAGGAGTCTATCAAACTCTCACATTCTGAAACAAAATGTGAACCAAAACACAGGTACCCTTCGAAAGTCGCACTTATCCAAATTTTGCAATGCAACTCCAACAAAAGTGCATGCAAAAATCAGGACAAGTTCATACAAAAATGCTAAAGAATTTTTATGAGTTTTTTTTTTTTTAATAAAAAAAAGCAAATTTCTGCAGAAATGTGGAAATTGAATTTAAGGTTCAAAAAATGAGACTGACAAGTCCTTCCATCTGTAGCTGCAAGACTATGAAACACTCAGGATGGGCTGATGCATAGCATCTGACTGTTAACACTTTTAAGACTGGTTTCATTTGGACATGGCTGTTTTGCCATTTATATGGCAATTGTACAAATTGTTTCCAATCTATAAATGTGTTGTTGTTGTTTTTGTCTTCTAAGCCACCTTGGGTAAATTCCACTGGAAGTGTAGCCCACGCCCAAATGCTATATGTAAGCAAGTCAGATACAAGCTTGACGGCCTTCTAGACCACTGTGCAAGCCAAACTTGCAGTGAGTTCGTTACAAAGGTGAAAACAATTGCATTCCTCATTTCCCTCTTTGGGCCACTTTGTTCATCTAATGGAGTGACAGGGGTGTAGCCCAGATTTTTTTTTTTGGGGGGGGGACACATGACTTTTTTTGGGAAGGGGGAAGAACCTAACTGTTATCTAGTGAAGTTTCACCCTGGGCCAGCAGGGGGATACTGTATATAGTTTTCACTCAGGTCTGTAGATAGTTTTCACTCAGGTCCACGTCAGTTATTTTAGGCGGGAAACTCTGGGTTGTTGTTGCTACAATGTTGACAGCCGGCTGCCTATAAAAGCAGGCTGGCTGAGCTGTTTGCTGTTCAGTTCTGTCCAGCTTGCAAGTAAAGAGCTGCTCTGGAGAAATCGCTGTGTCGTCTGCTATGTTCGCCCACAACTTAACACTAACTATCTGTGATGCGATTTGTCAGTTAGTTAAGTATTTTTATTTATTTATTTGATGGGGGGAATTGCCCCCCCCAGCTACACTCATGTGGAATGAGTAAGCAAGTTGACTGTCACAGACTGTGCCACAATGTCAGCCTAGTTTTAGATCCTTAGAATCTTTACTTACTTACTTACTTTTTAATAAAAATTAAAAAGCAAGTTGCTGGCCCTCAGTGGAAATATACTTTTCAAAGCAAGCAGGCCATTGCTTCCAAGTCACATATACAATGGCTTCCATTTCCCATATGGCCACCTCCTTCCCATGTCACCTCTATCTGCACTGCCCTACCGTGCCTCTCTCACTATCACATAAAGCTTAGTTTTGCCCCAAACCTTACTCTGTGAAACCTCAAATACCAGGTTTGGAACAGAAGTCGAGCATGCCTCTACAAGAGTAAGACCTGCACCAGTTTTATTGACTCGCTTTCCTCGCTTTGAGGCTACTGAATTTTAGACTTCTCAGTACAGGACTCTTGAGTTCCTTGATGAAAAACTGGGCCTTTCAGCCAACATACAGCATAAACAAGTACAGCTTTGACGGATTGTCTCTCTTCCTTCCTCATTTCTTAATCACTGCTTGTATCTCCCCCTAGTGGTCAGTACACCGCTGTTTTCTACATGTACTTGAGCTACTAAATCTACTACAATTCAGTTTAGACCAGGGTTTCCCAAACTTGGGTCTCCAGCTGATTTTGGACTACAACTCCCATCATCCCCACCTAGCAGGACCAGTGGTAAGGGATGATGGGAACTGTAGTCCAAAAAACACCTGGGGGGCCCAAGTTTGGGAAACACTGGTTTGGACTGTCTCCCCTTAAGTGACTGGAGATGTTTGCATTAGCAAATAACTGTGCAGAGGTTAAACAGTACCCTCATCCTGTCCAGTGCGAGAAACCCATGTGACTTGAAAGCTGTTGTGGAATGACCATGCCCAGGCCACAATGCAAAAATGCCACCTGCAGCCACAGCAGGAACCTTTCGCCTCCAGATGTTGCTGAGCCACAACTCCTGATCACTGGCCATGCTTGCTGGGGCTGATGGGAGTTGCAGTCCAGCAACATCTGGAGGGCCAAACAAGTTTGCTAATGTCTCTTGATCCCAACCTGTAGCCTTCTCAAAAACTAAGAACTTCCTCTCATCAATTCTGATCCACCAGTTCCTTGATACCCAAGCTTTCCAAGGTCCTTCAATCACTGTTGCTCCTTCTGGCATACCATTACACAGGTCTATTGCCCTCCCTGCCTTCCCAGTCTGAGTTGGTCAACCCACCAACAGACATGAGATACTGGCCTGGTTCACATGTCACACGAAACCAAACCATGGCTTAGCAGCAGCAGAATGGCCAGAGAGGAAGGCACAAAACAACCATAACACACATACCGAACAAGTGCAAAATCATTGCCCAGTGGAGTTCCCCCTGCCAACCGTGGCACAGATAACTCACAGCCCAACTAACCTTCGGATGGATACATGGAGGCTGGGCAGAGCCATGATGTGGTGGTTGCGCAGTTTGTGGTGCATGCCATGTGGACACAGGTCGCCCTCCCTGTTGCTGAGGAGGTGGTGGTCTGGGTTTCCTGCTGTCCTGACCCAGATACCTGCAGGAGTCAAGCAGCCTCTTTCCCTCGTCCCGCCCTGAGTCGTTTCAGAGGATGTTGGTGCAATCAAGTTGAGAAATGCAGCCCAGAGTAGTAAGGGGCTGACTCACCACTCTGCAACCGAGACGGGGGCATGAGGAGGCAGGGCCGGCAGGGTCTCCCCCAGCACAACCAAAGAGAAGCTAGAAGTTCAAGAGGGTACAGAGCAGGTCCATCAGACCCTCCCAGAAGGAAAGGGGTTGGAGTTCCTCTTTATTGTGCTTCCAGCCTGTTTTGGTTAAAGATGAGAGAACAGCTCTTCCGGTACGTACACACACACACACACACACACACACACACAGCGAGAGAGAGAGAGAGGTCTCTGCAACTGGATATCCATTACTGAGGCAAAGGAAATTTGAACTCCCCCTGAAATTCACTGCTCGCTTGACCGCAGTGCCTTATTTCAATACATGCAAATTCAGAAGGGTCCTAGGAAATGGAAGAAAACAAAGAAAGCCAAAAAAAAATCAAGAGCCCGGTCAGGCTGCAGCGGGTGGGGGAGGGTGTTTCAGATCCATCGTGGTAAGCTTACTTTCAAATAGTTCCTCCTTCTGCTATGGACAGTGCACAAGACAAATTTGATAGGTGCATGTCAGTAACAGAAGAACTCACATCCAAAGGAAAGGGAGAATGAAAAGCAGCAACATGCCCAATCCTTGCAGTGTTTACCACTGCATTATTCTTATACGGTGAATCTATTCAGCTTGCTCATGGTCAGCATTCGCTGTCCCACATTTGAGACCTTGGCTCAGCCAATCTCAGCTTTGCCTATCTTTCATGCAGATCTTTATTATGAGGATAAAAACAAGAAAAGGAGGCACACATTCTGCGCTGTGGTCACTGAAGGAAGGTAAGAACACAAGAATTATATCTTATGAATTGTCTTATGAACTTATTTAACAGGATGTTATAGCCAATGTTCATCTCTTATTGTTAACTCTTCTTTATTTTTATTTTCTTTATCTTTTTCCTTTTATATGTTTGTGTTTAATTTTGCTGTAATTATTTGTAAGACGATATTTTAAATCAATAAAGATGAATTAAAAAATCTGGGGGGGGGAGAGAGAATTTGTTTGTTGCATATTGTATTGTCGCAACATTTTAATTTGTAAGCCACATTGTGAGGGTGGGCCTTAAAAGGTAGGGTGGGGGAATAGCCCAAATATAATTATTATAATAAAAATAATAGCATATGGGACCAACATCTGAACATAGAATCGTTGGACTCCAAGTCCCATCAGCCACAGCCAGATGGCCAATGGTTTGGTATCATGAAATCTGTAGTACAGCAACATCTGGCAGGCCCCATGTTAGCTGCTCCAGTCTTAATGCATCCCTCGGCATGGACAATCACATGCCATGCAGAAGCAAGCAAGAACGGCAAACGTGTGCATGCATGAAGTGTTATTTCACAGGCAAGATCAAGGCAGAATTAGACATGTGGCGCTGTGGTGTAAACCACTGAGCCTTGGGCTTGCTGATCGGAAGGTTGGCGGTTCGAATCCCTGCAATGGGATGAGGTCCCGTTGTTCAGTCCCAGCTCCTGCCAACCTAACAATTCGAAATCATGTCAAAGTGCAAGTAGATAAATAGGTACCGCTTCGGTGGGAAAGTAAACGGTGTTTATATGCGCTGCTCTGGTTTCGCCAGAAGCGGCTTAGTCATGCTGGCCACATGACCCGGAAAAACTGTCTGCGGACAAACGTCAGCTCCCTCAGCCAGTAAAGCGAGATGAGCACCGCAACCCCAGAGTCGTTCGCAACTGGACTTACTGTCAGGGATCCTTTACCTTTTTGTATAAAATGCATATTCAGTCACATAGAGAGATCTTATTCAGATGTTGTTTTTCTTTTTGTAGTGTGCATTGACTTCTGCAGTCAATGTATAGTTGGGTCTACATATAACTACTAGGACACTTGTACAGATGCAACAGAAATATGCAACAAGCCCAACAGTTGCCAAGTGTTTGTCTATAGTACCAAAGCACGATGACCATCAGGTCATCAGGTCTTATTCACACAAGTGGAGAGAGAGAGAGAATGGTGTAAGGGCAAACTTTGAACCCAGCCGCAGTACAAAAACAATCACAAAGCTCATCTGCTTTAAAGTGCTATGGAAAGAGCTCCAGGCAGCCTCTTCCGCTAGCAGGTCTGAGCAGCAGCTTCCTGCCCAGCTCACAGGGATATTTCGGTGCCTGTGGTCAGTGGGAAATCCAAAACAACAGGCAGTAGCTCCCAGAGGATTGCGTCCCATTAGTGACACCTGCCTGCCTTACTTTCATCATGGATAATGATTGGTAAATTCTGCTGTGATACCCTGTGGCTAAAACCATGAAACTGGCAGCCCCCAAGTCCAAAATGGGGGGGGGGACCCCTCCCACTTGTGACACTAACTCACTGACTCCTATAATTCACTACGCGGCATGAAAAGGGCAGGACTTTGGGCACAGGTCCCAGCCCCCAATCAACAAAATGAGGAGACTTCCCAAACACGGCAAATCCAGGTTACTCTATGTTTGAGTAAGTAAAGTAGAATTACTATCTTTCACCCTCCCAAAAAAAGACCATTAAGTTCAGAGTTTAAAGTCTCCTATCTGGACCACTGAATCCACTAACATTTATTCAGAGCAGAGCTTTATTAAAGACAAGCTTCCACATAATTCCCCCTGTTAATGTTCATGTCAGAAATAGGACAGAAAGGGTTAACTTTCTTCTGTGAGAACTGTGGGATAACCAGCCTCATATAACCAACATGCTTAAGTCTCATTAATGCATAAAGGAGTTAAGACCCAGGCTTAGCTCACCTTGGGGGTAATCAAGACTTTGTCCCCCCACTGTCTACCACAGAAGTTCAAGCGCTCTTAAGTTCTTCTATCAATAATTTTGGAACTTTCATCACTTTGTAACTAAGTCAAGTTATACTGCCCGTGCAACTTTTCTGACTAATGCATGGAAAAGCACATGACTCTGACCTTTGGAGAGTTTGTAAGTAAACCATTTTTAACTTACCAAATGTGTGGTCTTTTTCTATTCTAGAGGAAGAGGGAAACTTTGGAAGGAACTTAGTAGGGCATTTTTTAAAGGTCCAATAGGATATATTTCCATGCTTTACTTTGCTGAATATTTTGTAATTTTAAATCTCTGCTTGGGTTCTCTCACCAAAGAGTTCTTGTCCCAAACTTGAATCGTGGCACCCAGGAATCCCTATTCTGGCATATCCAGGCCATGTTTTCTAGCTACTGGAATTTCTATCTTTCTGCTCTGTCCTCACTGCAACCTGCTAATTTCAATTTGCTTTTCCTTTGTAAAGTGTTTGCAGTATTCTCTACCTCTACCAAGGGCTTCCTATTTTGAGGACGATCAGCCAGGTTCAGTCCTTAGGAATTTTGCCAGCGTAATGCAAATTCACCATAAAATCCGCTGCTCAGGATCCCATGCAATATCTCAGAAGCTGCTAGGGAGACTGTAACCCAGATTATGTGCACCCCAGTAACCTCTTTGGGCCTTTAGACAAAAATATTGTTGTGGGGATCTAAAGGTATTCTAAACCAGGGGCTATGTATGCCAGTGGAAACCAGCAAATTCCTAAATATAAAATACTGGAAAAGACTGTAATGGATATGTGTGTGTCTTGACTTCTAAAAACAAAGGATGCTTAAAAATGTAAGGAACATGCAGCTGTGGTGATATTTACTTGATGTTAAAGTCCTATTGGATTCACTTCTGACATATATTCATTGCTCCAACAAAAACCATGCTAAGAAATCACAGAAAGAACCACGGAACTAACCTAGAATCACAGCAGCTTTAAACATGTCCCTCAGTTCAATGCTTGGAATCAAACAGGCCTGAATCATCATGTGCTCTCCTCCAGGTGAGCTTTTTCAGTGGAGTGAATCAGTTGTAAGCAGCTGGGCAGCCACTAGGAGGCCTCTACTCTCTTAGAGAGAGAGCACCTCAGAAGGTTGATATGTTGGCTGCCCTAGGATTGCTATGCAACCCTAGAGAGGGAGGAAACCCCCATGCCTTCCATATTGGGCAAAGGTACTGATTCAAGCTAACAGTCAACAATCCAAGCATTAACCCCTCCAATATAGTTTCCATCAAATTCAGACAGTGGAGGACAAGCACGTTTCAGAGAACCAACTAGCATTTCATGAAATTAATGAGTGGTTAAAAATTGAAAACACCGCCCCCCCCCATCCATCTTAGTATAATCCACTGTGAGCATCTCTAGCATGCCCTGCCTCTGCTCAACGGAGGTGGGGCTGTGGGTGGCTGAGGTGACCTGCAAGACCAAAACACATTATGCAACAATCTGCATAAGCGGATTTGGGTCTCTCCCTGGGCTGAGAGATGATCAAGCCAAAGAAGGTGGAGTGTACACATTTAAAGCAATCGTCTGCAGGAGTGGGACACTAATGGGTGGAGTTCCCTGCTTCCCAGTGCAGTCATGCTGATAAGAAATTTAACCCTAATTTCACAAACAAAGGAACCGAAGTGCAGGAAGAAGAGGTGCACAGATGCGAACTGAGCCTGGGGATTTTAGATTGTCTTCAAAGGGTAAGGAGTTCTAGGAATGCAGTCTGACGCTTTAAGCGTATGTCTGACTCATGGGCAGATAAGAGGTTCCTAATTGAAGCAAGCCTTTTGTACGACTTGCCTGGAAAAGGATCAAACTGTAGCTCGTGCTTTCCATTCATTCTGTTTGGATTTTCCTTGGAGAACGGAAGAGCCTTGCACAGAGTGTGACAAACTGGCACAGTGCAAGCAGAAGGGTGAGAAAGAATGTGTGCCTCATTCCAGTGATAGCTCCAGGGGTTGGGTTTTATTTTTGGCGGCGGGGGGGGGGGGGGAGCGTCTTGGGCAAGGTGCCCTCAGTAGAAACCCTCCCCACAGGGGCTCACCTCTTTCATGCTGCTGTTGCCAGTGCCCATTTCTCTCTTCCTTTGGAGTAAGTTTGCACTGGTGCCCAGAGGAGAACGGGGCAACAGAAGCAGAGGCTGTTGCTCAGCCCCCCCCCCCCCGGTGGAGTGGGCACCTTTGCAAGTGCCCAGCAATGGCAACCTCTGGTACTAGCCCAATTTCATTCCACCCAAGAACAGAACTGTTTTTGTGTTTTTTAAATTTAAATTAAAAATTCCACAGGTACTCTTATTCTCTTACAGGTACTCACAGGTACTCTTAATCCCCATTTAACTATAGAGCACTTTTCTTCTGTTTCGAACTGTTTGCTTTAACCTTTTGGCAGCAAACGGAGGAGACCCAAGTTGGCTACTTCTGTACACACTGCGCAAGGGATTTCTGCAGAAACACACACACACACACACACACACAGAGCTGTTGTGCTTTTGTTGCCGACTTAAGTCAGAAATTCCTCTCGGAGAGTGCTAAGGCGCAGATGCAAGAGCTGCCTACGTCATTCCCACAGGGGAGGAAATGGAAGCAGATAAGACTAAGGAGACACCATGTCAACGTAAGAGCAAAGAAGGTGATGGGGGCCTTATCAGTGCACAGACAGATGAGGGGGAAAGGGCAATAACTTACACTGGCAAGCAAGTGACACACCAATGACAACAGGTTATCAGGTAGATGATACTGAGGAAGCATTTTCTGACACTACACTGTACAGAAGTGTGCAAGGCACACATCACACCCAGGAGACATTGCATTTTTCTCTTCTGATGCTGAGGACATGTGGGTTTCACACCTCAGCCACGGCCAACACTGACTTGGGAAAGAATTTTTTCATTCTTTTGTGTCTGAAAATTGATTTTAAAAAAACAACTCTATTCATCTTGATTACTGCAATGCACTCAATGTGGGCTACCCTTGAAGATAATCTAGGAAAAGATGCTGCTCCCAGATAGTCTGCCGCTTCAGTGTGATGGCATCTAACACCTATTTTGCAGGATCTAAACTGGCTAAAGGTAAAGGTAAAGGTACCCCTGACCTTTAGGTCCAGTCGCAGATGACTCTGGGGTTGCGGCGCTCATCTCGCTTTATTGGTCGAGGGAGCCGGTGTACAGCTTCTGGGTCATTTGGCCAGCAAGACTAAGCCGCTTCTGGCAAACCAGAGCAGCTCACGCAAACGCCGTTTACCCTCCCGCCGGAGCGGTACCTATTTATCTACTTGCACTCTGACATGCTTTCGAACTGCTAGGTGGGCAGGAGCAGGGACCAAGCAATGGGAGCTCACCCCATTGCGGGGATTCGAACCGCCAACCTTCTGATCGGCAACCCCTAGGCTCAGTGGTTTAACCCACAGTGCCAACCACATCCCTTTCTAAACTGGCTACAGGTCTCTTAATAACAACCCCCTGAACAAGGTGCAAACTAGGTACTTGATGGACTGTCAGCCCCAACAGTCAGATTAGCTGAGAGGGCTCTTCTTCTTCCACCACTGGGAAATGTCACTTGATGCATGGCGACACTGGACTGGACAGGGCTTTCTCAAGTCTTAGTTGTGCCAACTGTGGCACTCCTTCCCCCTGGAAACACTCATGACAAAGACATCACTGGTGGGCTTAATCAAAACACAATGTTTCTCCAATGCTCTGAGTGGCTTGATTCATTTTTCTTTGGGGTTTTTAGGTCTCTGTGCACTACTGCTGCTATTTTGACCTATTTTTGATTTCATTGTTATTTTTGTGTTGGACACTACTCTGGGATCACACTGAGGTGAAAAGCAGTTTATAAATTTTATAAATCAAATATTCGGCAAACATTCTTAAATTTAAAATGATGGACAGATTGCTAACAAACCTTGCTTGGCAATCAGAGAAGCAGAAAAGGGGAATTGGGGAAGAGTGCTGTGCCCAGGTGAAAAACGTTAGGGATTAGGAAGAAAATATCTGCTTGTTTTGCTTCAACATTCCCTACTTTCCCCAGGCTCTCATTTATATGTTTCCAGCCGTTTACCCTCTTCCATATTTCAACATCATATGCTGCTGATAATAAACAACAGAAATGTGAATCCTGAAGAATGTCCACAGGCAACTGTATGTGCATGGTGTATGCTTCACTATGTTGTTTGCCTCTGTAGATAAACAGCGTCCTAGGACCCAGGTACCTATGGGACCGTCTCTCCTGGTATGCCCTGTGGAGGACCTTAAGGTCCACAAATGACAACAAGTTGGAGGTCCCAGGTCACAAGGTGGTTAGATTGGTCTCAACTAGGGCCAGGGCCTTTTCAGTACTGGCCCCGACTTGGTGGAATGCTCTGTTCCAAGAGACTAGGGCCCTGCGGGACTTGACATCTTTCCGCAGGGCCTGCAAGACAGAGCTGTTCCGCCTGGCCTTTGGTTTGGACTCAGTCTGACCCTTATGTTTCCCTCCCCATATGGTCTTGATTTATTGGCTACTTTTAAAATGAGGCTGTATTTTAAATTGCATTTTAACCTGTATTTTAAATTGGTCCCCCCCCCCATTATGTTTTTACTGTGCTTTTATTGGTGTTAGCCGCCCTGAGCCCAGCTCTGGCCGGGGAGGGCGGGGTATAAATAATTTGTTGTTGTTGTTGTTAGAAATCAACAGTTCAATCCTATGCATTTTTACTCTGGAGTAAATCATACTGTGTCCTATGGAAATTATTTCCAGCATGGATAAAACTGAAGCTGAAACCTGCAACTCAAACCACAGATTAATAAAGCATACATCCAAGTAGATGTGTTTTAGAGTTGGGCTTTTAAAACGTTACAGTACAGTACAGGAAAGAAAACACTTTCCTTTGCCCTAACGTCTGATGATAAAAAATACTTCAGTTGTGTCCATGTGAGAGGGGAGGCCGTGGTTCATTGGCAGAGCCCAAGCATAAGATCCCAGCTTCAACTCATGGCATCTCCAGGTAACAGAACCTCAGGTAGCAGAGTTGAAGGAAATCCCAAGACCCTGAGAGATCTGTGGGCCCTCAAAGTAAATGGGCTGGATGGACCAATGGTTATCCTCGATGTAAGGCAAGCGTCATATGTTCATGTGTGCTTGGGAGAAGGGAAGCCAGAGGCACCCCAGCTTAAGCTATAAAGAGTGCTTTGCAAGCAGAAGGTTCCCCAGCTTCTCCACTTAACAGGATCTCAAGTAGGAAGGCTAAGAAAGATCCTCTTAAGATCCTGAAGCTCTGTCAACAGTCATTTTGTAGACAGTACAGTGGTACCTTGGTTCTCAAACACCTTGGTACTCAAACAACTTGGAACCCAAACACTGGAAACCTGGAAGTAAGTGTTCTGGTTTGAAAACGTTTTTCGGAAGCTGAACGTGCTCTGTTTTGAGTGTTACGCTTGCGTTTTGAGTGCCACACTTCTGTTTTGAGTCTTATGCTAAGGTCTGTCAGTTTTTGCTATTTATTTTGCATTTTTGTTTTTGCAGCTTTTTTGTTTTGTTTTTGTGACTGTGTGGAACTCAGTTCAGCTCCTGATTGATTGATGTGTGACTGCAGTACATTCTTTATTGCTTGCATTTTATGGATCAATGGTCTCGTTAGATAGTAAAATTCATGTGAAATTGCTGTTTTAGGGTTTGTTTTTAAAAGTCTGGAACGGATTAATCCATTTTGCATTACTTTCTATGGGAAAGCGCACCTTGGTTTTAGAACGCTTTGGTTTAGGAACGTACTTCCGGAACGGATTAAGTTTGAGAACCAAGGTACCACTGTAATGGCATATATGGGCCAACAGCTGGACTTGGTAGAGGAACTATTTAAATATTACCCTGGCCATGTGCAGGGTAGCATTTTAAAACAGCTTACCATGTATGCAGCCTCCAGCTTATGCTAGCAATGTGTGGTGTTTGCAGATGGAAGCTACACATGCAATGTAGGGGCTGCAACCACAGCTGCAAGAATGCTATTTGCCCAAAAATGGGAGGAAGAAGAAGTTCTGATGAGAGAAGAATGGATATAGAAGTTAATGGGCTACAGGTCCAGCCCTGAGGGCATTCTGGCGGTTCCCTCACTGCGATAAGTGAGGTTACAAGGAGCCAGGCAGAGGGCCTTCTCGGTGGTGGCGCCTGCCCTGTGGAACGCCCTCCCATCAGATGTCAAGGAAATAAACAACTATCTGACTTTTAGAAGACATCTGAAGGCAATCCTGTTTAGGGAAGTTTTTAATATATACGGGATATATATGGGAATGGATATATAAAAGAATATGTTGCGATCATTTGGAGTATGCAGGAAGGTGAAAAGAAATGTAAAGAACCACAGAAAGGGAGGGAGGGATGTCGGAGTTTGAAATATTAAAATTATGATTGAATAATTGTTGTAATATATATACATGAAAATTATATTTAAAAAATTAAATAAAACCACACATGTAACTTAGGGGCATTACACAATCCCCCACATGCCCCTTTGGGATCACTGTGGGCTTTTTGTTGTTGCCCGTGTTATCGGCTAAATAGCATTCCCACTTGGCTTTATACGGTCATTATACTCAAGGGCAGCATCCTGGCGTCATCAGGCTGGTTTGCTTGGGATGCACACACCTTTATAAAAACACCGCCGTGAGGCAGCTTGTGAGATGTTCCCCTAAGAAGTTTGTAGCCATGTGAGGACGTAGCGCAAGGATCGCAATGTTGCGTCTGTGGGCACCCACATGACCCTATCTGCCTCCCAAAATTAGGATGCAGCAGCCAGCAGAATAGGTTGCTGCATGTGCTTGGCTGTGGCGTACGTGCAATGCCCACAACAGTTCCTCCAGTTTGCAAATATTCCCCACAGGCCCCCCAAAATTGTCGGCAACCCCAGTATAGTGTATATATATTATTATGGAGGGCACATGCTGGAAACACTAAGCTGAGCGAGGCAGAGACTCATGCTGGCAAAATCTGCAGTTGCCTCTGTTTCCAATTAGTATTGGGTGTGGTTATTCCTTTGGAAGGTTTGTGGTGTGCAGAAGCTCTTTACCCAGAGAGTTCATTTAAGGTTAGGGCACCAAGTTGGACGTTACCTTGGTACAGTCGGCCAGGCTAGAAGGGTGGGTTTGGAGGAGCCTCCTTGTGATCAAGAAAAGGAGGGGGGACAGCTGGTGGAAACATATTCTCAAAGTGTCACAAACTCTCTTAAATCTATTTTCTCCAATCTGGTCCCCTTCAGATGTTTTGGACTATAACTCCCATCAACACAAGTCAGCACGGTCATAATGAATAGGGATGAAGGAAGATACATTTCATAATCATCTGGAAAGCCTAAGGGAGAGCACCCACACATTCTTAATATCTTCCGGTTGTTCAGAGACCAAGCTACAAATCAGTCAAGTTTCCATTTCAAATCTCTCCTCTGCCCTGAACTCACTAGGCATCCCTCTGCAAGCCCACTACACTCCAAACCTCAGGGCTCTCATCTGCTATATAGTGAAGAAGAAGAAGAAGAAGAAGAAGAAGAAGAAGAAGAAGAAGAAGAAGAACAAAAACAACAATAAATTTGTTAGCCTACTCATCATGCCTACCTTATAGGGTTGTTGTAATGAGTCAACAGTGTGTTGCAGCAGCAAAAAAAGCTAATGTTATTCTAGACTGCATTAACAGGAGTCCAGAGTCCAGATCAAGAGAAGTAATAGTACCACTTGGTCGGACCACACCTGGGAGTTCTGTGTCCAGCTCTGGCCGTTGCAATTTAAGAAAGATATTGACAAGCTGGAATGTGTGCAGAGGAGGGCAACCAAGCTGATCAAGGGTCTGGAAACCAAGCCTTATTAGGAACTGTTGAAGGAGTGGGGTACGTTTAGCCTGGGAAAGAGGGGACTGAGAGGGGTATGATAGCCATCTTCAAATACTGTCGCACAGAAGATGGAGCAAGCTTCTTTTTTCCTGTTCCGGAGGGTAGGACCTGAATCCATGACCAAGTTACAAGAAAAGAGATCGCAACTAAGCATCCTTTGTTGCAGGTTTTAAAGCAGAGTTTGGATGGCCATCTGTCATGGATGCTTTAGCTGAGATTCCTGCTTGGCAGGGGGTTGGACTAGATGACCCTTGGGGTCTTTTCCAACTCTACAATTCTATGATTCTATGATTTACGACAATATAAGAGCACACAAAGTATTTTGGATATGCAGAAGTGTGATAGCAATGCTAAGCATTCTTTCATTTTACTCGCTGAGAATGTGGGCGACTCTCCTTGACTTTTCTGTTGCGGCTCAATGTGACAATATTTGCAGAATGCTTTGGAGCTGGAGCCACAAGTAGATGAATGTGGAGGCAGAGTAAACAGGTTCTCTGATGCCCCGCTTCTCCCTTAGAGAGCAATCAAGGAACCAAGTCCCTCCACTGTTGTGCCACTCCTGGCTCCCATGGGACCTCCCTTGTGATGCAAACTGGGTTCTGCTTTCTCACTCAGTCCAGAGATTCAGAATGTGCTAATGAGAGCTGATAGTTCAGCAGGCAGCTCTCCTTTGAAAATCATAAAGAACAATAACAGCTTCCATTATGAACAACTCCCTAGCATTGATGCCACTGCAACTGAGAGAGAAAGTTACCCTGTAGAGAAAATAAAGGTAAAGGGACCCCTGACCATTAGGTCCAGTCGTGGCCGACTCTGGGGTTGCGGCACTCATCTCGCTTTACTGGCCGAGGGAGCCGGTGTTCAGCTTCCGGGTCATGTGGCCGGCATGACTAAGCCGCTTCTGGCGAACCAGAGCAGCACACGTAAATGCCGTTTACCTTCCCACTGGAGCGATACTCATTTATTTACTTGCACTTTGATGTGCTTTTGAACTGCTAGGTTGGCAGGAGCAGGGACTGAGCAACGGGCTCTCACCCCGTCGCAGGGATTCGAACCGCCAACCTTCTGATCGGCAAGCCCAAGAGGCTCAGTGGTTTAACCCACAATGCCACCCGCGTCCCTTAGAGAACATCCCCAACAGCAAACCATCAATTAAGGCAGGTGAAAAGGTCAGGTAAATGTATACAGGCAAAGCAAAGGTAACATTCTGGCCTTTGAAGGCTTGGGTAGAATAATATGTTTCTTGCTGTCAGTGTGAATGAGAGTGCATTTAAGACTAGAATAATGCTTGTATCAAGAATACGTGCCAATGCATGAGATGGGTCAACAGGTGCTGGATTTGTGGAACACATACTTGGCTGAACAGAAGCCCATATATCCAGGAACATGGACAAAACTGCACACTTATTGTTACATATGGCCCAGTCAGTTGCTCAAATGCCAGATAATGAGCACTATGCAATGCATGTGCTGGACATCCTTTGCAACTAAACAATCTCTCACCAAGGGATGGCTAGAAAGCTACTCCCAAATGGACTGCAACCATACTCCTGGGCAGATTTTTGCCCAGCTTCCTGTTTAAGTCAGATTAACACCCCTGGGGTTAATTAAAGGGAAGAACAAATGTCCTGTTTTAAGAGACCTTGCAGGACTGGAGATGAGGCTGAGAGTGCTCCAAGTGGAGAACAGTCTTGACCAAAGGTGTCATGGACTTTGAAGAAGCCCAAACTCAGGACGAAAGGGAGAAACATGCTAAGAGGAAGGCATGTTTGGCAAATCCTCACCATGATCAACTCCCGCCTGGACACTAATATCCCCACTGTAGAAGGACATGTGGATCCAGAACTGGCCTCCACAGTCACTTACGGACTCACTGCTAAGATCATGTTCATGGAAGACAATCTTACTCGGCCACAAGTGATCACCAAAGAAGCAGAAGCAAAAGGACAAATCTCCATTGAAGCTGTGTGGCAAACAGGTCAGGAGACGGATCTGTTGGAACTCAAATAAAGGACTCTAGTGCAACCAAGTCACTGCAATGTAGAAAGGGGGAAAGTTCACACGTAACAAGGAACTAATGCTGGAGCAAAACCACCCAAAGAGAGATAGAATATTGGCTCCTTTTCAGCCTTTGTGTTTGATCAGTAAGCTTGAAGCAATCCTGTCTGTTGAAAGAAGACAGGCTGAAAGAAAAACCCTAAGTGGAGCTGAAAGAAGAAAGAAATGAGATTCCTCAGTCAAAGGGCCCTACATTCTTCTCCCTGTGACCCAAAACAGACCATTGGTGTTTGCAAGACAAGTGTCTTAGGGCTAATCCAAACTTCCTTTTGTGCTGTGTTTCAAAGCACAGGTCGGGAGCACCATGTCAGAGGGCAGGGTGTGTGTGTGTGTGTGTGTGTGTGTGTGTGTGTTGTCCCAGCACTTTCCCCTAGAAAACATGCATTTAACTGCTGAATTGGAACAAATTGCAATTGGGTTTTCTGCAGATTGCTGTTTGCTCCAATTTAACAGTCAAAAGTGGATTTTCCTGGGGAAAGTGCCAGGACCCCCCCCCAAAAAAAAAAAAAAACCCACAACTGCTCGGACACGGAGCTTTAAAGCCTGGAAAGTGTGGTACAAAAGGAAGTCTGGATTTACAAGGTCTAACTTCCACAGCTAGATTGCCATAGGTCAGCTGCAGCACCGGACGCCAGATAATAGATCTCTAGCTCATCATTAAGAATGGATTGGCAGAAGGTTGGAAGCTGGCACAGGGCAATGGGAGCTCACCCCACGCTTCAGATTTTAAGCTGCAATGTGGAGGGCAAGCTGCATACCTCCCCACTGCCACTCACTTTCGAAAACTGTCTTATTCTGAGTTAAACTACTCGTCTTCAACTGGGGGTCTAGTGGACCCATTACAGCTAGGCTAGTGTGGGGAAAACTCTGGCCTGGAAGCTGAATACCCACCCGCCCGCCGGACCCTCTGTCCTTTGTGACTCTACCCAGGGAACACCTCTCACCTGCCCTGTTTTGCATTCTTCTTGAGTACTTTTGCCTGGCTGAATATGTCATTGAACTCCAATAATGCCGTTTGCTTGTCTCACTGGAGGACAGCGAGGAGGGTGTTGAGAGCATGTGTAGAAACTAGCCTATCATGCAAAGGTGAATTACGCCTTCACTGCTCTGTTGTCTAATTCAGGGATGGGCAACCTGTAGCACTCCAGATATTGCTGGAGTCCACCTCCTATCAGCCCCAATGCAAAAGTAAAAGTCTCTAACCTTGTTGCTTATGGAGACAGAAGGAAATGACATCCTATAGATAGAATTCTCAACTGCTCAGTGAGTTGCCTCCCACTTTCCAGTGTTCTGTCTGCTCAATTTAATAACTTAAGGATGGAGATTGTAGCTGTTTCAACATAGCTGAGGCTGGTTTGAAAGATGAATTGCTGCTCATGGCAAGAATACCTATCAGTGTGGTGTAGTGGTTAAGAGTGGTAGACTCGTAATCTGGTGAACCAGGTTCGCGTCTCCGCTCCTCCACGTGCAGCTGCTGGGTGACCTTGGGCTAGTCACACTTCTCTGAAGTCTCTCAGCCCCACTCACCTCACAGAGTGTTTGTTTGTGGGGGAGGAAGGGAAAGGAGAATGTTAGCCGCTTTGAGACTCCTGAAGGGGAGTGATAAAGCGGGATATCAAATCCAAACTCTTCTACTTCTTCTTATCTGACTTTTGACACAGTAAACAGGCTTACTACTTGATCAGAGACAACAGTGGGACCAAAGAGGCTGGTGCATGTTGACTAGAAGAGGTGATGCCTCTCTCACACTACAGTGGTACCTTGGGTTACATACGCTTCAGGTTACAGACTCCGCTAATCCAGAAATAGTACCTCGGGTTAAGAACTTTGCTTCAGGATGAGAACAGAAATCGTGCTCCAGCGGCAGCAAAAGGCCCCATTAGCTAAAGTGGTGCTTCAGGTTAAGAACAGTTTCAGGTTAAGAACGGACCTCCGGAACAAATTAAGTACTTAACCCGAGGTACCACTGTACTTGCAACTCCCTTAAAAGTTACTGCTAATCCTTATACTAACTCTAATTGTTCTTAGGTTTTGTACTGACTTATGATGTCTGTCCACACCGCACCACTTGCAATGTACCCTGAGGCCCGACCATCACCAGATTTCTAGCTACAGGCCTGCCTGTTCATGGGATACCACAGGCAGTTGAGCAGCCACAGCTGAGTGCGTCATAAGTACTCTTGGGCACTATCCAAGTGGGATTTTGGCTGCATCTCAGCTGGCTTGGATGTCGAGACCCATACTCTTGCCTACACCAGAGGTCAGGCAGGAGTCAGTGGGGGCAGCAACCCAAAAGCCTTTCCCCACATCTGCAGCAAGGCATCAAACAAGCCTTTCACACGGCTCCAACCCAACAGGAATCCTAGGCAAGGTCTCTCTCAGTCTGCTCGGAGCAGAACATGGAGGAACTAACGCCAGCAGAGGTTACTTGGCTCTCAAGAGCATGATCCTAACCCAGCCGCTGGAGAAACTGAGAAGCCCTGAGGATTGGGATGCAGCAGTACCAAACCAGGTCGCTTCCCCAGAGCTTAAATATAGCCACTCTTCTCCGGTTTCCCATTTGACATTTCTGTCCTGGCAAGAGTGAGCATGCAGTGTAGTAATGACAACTCCCCTCCACACTGGTTATGTGGTTGCCAAGAAAAGCTGCCAGTTAAGGAAAGGGACAAGAGACTCCAGCAACTTGATCCAGATTCAGAGGCATATTGCAGAAAGTTTCTTCAGAGGAGACCCAATTCCATTAGAGTTCCCTATGTAGCGCAGTCTTGGGGAGACTCCAGTCCCACGCAGGACCGCAATAGGACTTGTTACCTACAGAATCTGAATCTGAGAACTCTGGCTTTATAGAATTTATTTTACCATCACATGGGGGGGGGGCAATTATACACTTAGCAATGCAAAAAGAAACCCAAGCCTGGGGGGGGGGCGCGTTTAACAGCATGGAGGTTACAGGCAATCCTTTGCTGGAAAGAAAGACAGTCTTGGTTACAATGGGAGCACCCAGAATATCTCTCAAGACGAAGTTCTAGCGATTAGTCAGCCTCTACACAAATTGTGTCAGTGACCAACACAATACTGTTCTTTCCAAAAGACAACAGGCATGGTCTCCCAGGAAGTTATTGTGCATTAGATGCATCAATGGGCTTATTGATGCATTCTATGTGCTCTGGCTCAGCTCGCATTCACTTCAATGGGCCTTGTATATGCAAACTTGCCAGCAGATTGTGCTCAAGAGCAAGATTTAATATCCCTCAGACTTTTATGTGATGCACACCTATTGCAGCACCTTTTAAAGGACCTTTTAATTCAGCCCGCTGGTCAATTTAATCCGGCCCCTGTGGCGGTTGATTTCAACAACTTCAATCCTAAAAAAAGCTCAACAACTTTGCTTGGCCCTCATGCATGTTCACTTCATCAAATCTGGCCCTCTTTGAAAAAAAGTTTGGACACCCCTGACCTATTGTAATACTTTTCTCTTGCTGCCTTGAAAAGTTCGTCATCATCAAGCCCTGTGCTCCCTATCTCTACCTGAAAAGTAGAAACTGACCACCACCAGATACTTGGAAGGTACACCTGCTTGCTGAGAATCTCCTTGTTACTGCTGCATCAAACAAAGTGACTTCTTTAACATACCCGCAATATACTGATTAGCCTGTCAGATGCCGCAGAACACTTTCCATTGGAACATATTTCTAATATACAAATTGAAAGTGCACCAAATAATAATAAAATTAAGAAGAAGAAGAAGATTGGGACTTGGTGAGGTTGGGGGTTTGATTCCCCAAGCTTCTCCCATGACTCTAATAGCAGTCTGTGTTGTTGTGGTGGCAATAATGAAGCCTACAGAGACCCCATCATCAGATACCATGCTAGGCAGGCACTGAGAGAGCCCAAAGCAGTCTAATAGGAGTTTCTAATAGTCAGCAAGCCAGGACAGCCAATCATAGAGGCAAACTAGGCATCCACTTCGGGTATCCAAACGTCAAAGGTGTCCCCCTCCCAGGATATAATTATCTTGCTGAAAGAGCCACTAACCGCACTCCTGAAAGAAACAAGACAGAAGAAGCTAGCAGGTTCTCCTGTAGGGCGACTCTCCCTGCATTCCAGGGGCACCCCTGAGAATCTTTGGCTATCTATTGGCCCATGAAGACAGTTGCAAAGAGGAAGAATAAAAGAAGCGAGCCTCAGTTAAGCATAAAGATAAGAAAATAGTATCCTAGTGAGCCGTATGAGGAAAGCCCCCGGAATTTCCCTTTTGCAGACGGGGAACTGAGGCTAGGAGATGACGACTTGACTAAGGCCACCCAGGGTTTGAATCCTCCTCTTTCATCCGCTGGACCACAATTGGAACCTGCTGCTGCTGCCACCGCCTTCCTGGCCGTTTAACTTTCAGCCTGTTCCGCAGAGCTGCAGACGCAGCTACAATAATTCTGATCCCTTCCTTTGCCCTCACATGACCCCTGAAACAAGGGCTGTTTTATCATGATGTTCTTTATCATGCAGCCACCCGATGCAAAAGTTGCACCAGACACTTAATGCCAACGGTGACGCACTATCTGGAGTCTCAAACTAACTTTTACGCAAGGCAGCAGCGCTGTCTGAAAAGGAGACCCAAAGGGAAAAACAAGGCTCTTTGTACACACATTCCCAAAAGCCTCAAAGAGAGACAGGGAGGGGTCGTGCAGTGTCTGGGTGGCTGGAGAGGGGAGGGTGTAAGCCGGGCTGCTGCCCACTGGCCTGTGGCAGATGTGACTTGAATCTGCCTTATGTCAGCCACTGCCAGACAGACCTTCGCCTTTGCACTTGGCCTGGAGATTTCCTGCCTAGCATGCGTGCAGGAAAAGGGTGGCACCTCTCAGAGAAAGATCAAAACCAGAAGCAGACACAAGCGCAGACAGATGTGTCCGTCCCCAAATCCCTTCCTTCTAATGGGCACATGGAAACTGATTGAAGCTCTTGCAGGGAGACACTTGGTACAGATCCCAAATGGGCTTCAATTCCAATGCATGCGGGTAGCAGCAAGATCTGCATGGGATGGCAGCTCCAAAACAGAGGGCACTACAATGCATGCAACCCCTCTGACCATGGGCATAGCCAGGATTTTTGTTGGGGGGGGCAGGACTTTCATGGGGGGGGGGCCCAGAACCGATGTGATTGGTCAGTTAGTTAAGCATTTCTATTGTTTTAGTTGATGTGGGGGCAGCTCCCCCCCCCCCCCCGGCTATGCCCATGCCTCTGACCTGGCCAAAAAAGATACTCCTTTTATTTCATACACTTTGCTCCACACTTCATCACACTGCGTTTCCAGCACGGCTATCCACATCATTGGAAATAGTGTGCCACGAACAATACAGTCAACCCGCAGATAAGGCACCCAGGGCAAGGAGTGCAACTCCTGAATCACACAAACAATGCAAGAGCGTCATCCGGAGAGGCGATATTGTCCAGAGCGTCAGAGAAGCTGACAGGTACCCTCGGGCCAACGCTGCAGAGCCTGCGGGGTTGCGCCTGCCCTTGGGAATGTTCATGGGTGCCAGCCCAAAAGATGCGCCTCCGCCGTCCACAGCAAGGCCACAGAGGAGGCGAGTCACACCCCTCCAGGAAACTTTCCCTTTGCTGCCGAGGTGCCAAGAAACGGCACACGATCCCACGGGTGTGCCATGGGGAGGTTGCCACTCCACGCTAAGCGGTCCCAACTCTTGGACACTTGCCAGGAAATGTCCCCTGTCCCCGACTAGAGGATCCCGGGCTTGCCATCGCTCGGGAGCCGGAGCAAGTCTCTGGAGTGAGCGCCACGCGCGGGGAAAACTTGAGTCGCCCCCTCCCCGCGCTCGGGGCCAAGCCCCCGCCGAGCCGAGCCCGAGCAAGGCACCCACCTCACCGACTTGGGCAGCAGCCGGTGCCGCTTGATGTCCTCTTCGCTGAAGGAGAAATGCATGTCCGCCTCGGCGGCGCGCAGGCGACCCGGCGGCAGCGCGAGGAAGCGAGGCGCCGCGAAGGCCGGGGCCGGCATGAAAGATCCGGGGTGGGGGGGAAGCGCGCACCCAGGAGGAAAAGCGCCCTCGAAGTCGCTCCCGAGTGGCCCGGAGTGTGCCGGGGCGGCCCGCGGCGCTCCGGATCTTCCCGCGAATCCGCACAAAGCGGAGCGGCTCCGGAGGGGCGGGGCGGGGCGGGGCGGAGCTGGCGACTGCAAACCCCGGCGCCGGATTCTTCAAGGGCGGCGCGGGGCGGAGAGCGAGGCTCTGCGCGGATCCTGCGAGGGGAAGGGCTCCGCGCGCAAAAGCCCCAGGATTCAGTCTCCAGGTAGACCCCCCATACCCGAGAACCTGCCTGAAACCAGCACCCGTGGCCAACCGGGAGCCCAGGGTGGGGACCCCGCGAGCAGGCCATCCGCACCAGAGGCCCCCGGGGGCTTCCAGCAACGGGTATTCGGAAGCATCGCTGCCTCCAGCTGCGGACGACGAGGAACAGCTCCGGGCTGAACCCCGGGGAAACCGCGGCCGGACAGGACGCACGCATTACGCATGGCAATGGTCAGTTGGGGGGAACCATTGGCTGAGCTGTTGCAAGGCAGCCTCCCTCCTGCCTTCCTTCCTTCTTGGAAAGTTGTCCAATGGTGCTTATTCCCCTATGAGTGGCCCCCCAGGGATTGCAGACCTCGCTGCCCTGCGCTCCTAGCTGGTCAGCTCCCCAAGCAGATCCAACTGCTGAGGTCAGGACTCAGACTGTAGTGACCTCCACCCCAGAATTTCCTTCTCAGTACTGAGCTGAGCTCTGGGGCATGTGAAGGAAAGTAAGTGTTACTGAGCATGTCCAGAGTGCTCCTTCCTCTGAGCAGACACAAACAGCTTTCCATAATCCTACTCCCTGAGCTGGAATCAAAAAGTTTTCTGAATGCTTTCGCACAGCGTTGTCTCTTAACCTTGGCTTGCTGCATGACACAAGTCACCTTCTGTACCCCTACAACCTATTAGATCAGGGATCATCTTGCATTCCTGCAATGCAAGAATACGAGGCTGTCCCATGCAGGGATCAAACCTACAACCTTAGCATTATCAGCACCACTCTCTAGCCAACTGAGCTATCCAGGCATGTTGCACCCAACCCAAGGACCTCCCCTTCCAGGCCTTCTACAAGCCAGGGTTGGGAGCTGCTGACTCATCAGTTTGGCTTGGCTAAGTTTGCTGTAGTTAAGAATAAAAATCAAAATCCCAGAGCACACTGGATTGGTCCCCTGGAATACCTGCTGTCAACCAACTACCCTAGGAAGGCTCATCCAGTATTCCTTTTGTACCGTGTTTCTAGGCGCAAAGTCCAGGCTTTAAAGCCCTGTCTACGAGCAGTTTTGTTATTTGTTTTGGTCCCGGAGTTTTTCCCAGGAAAAAGCACCAGGAGAAATAAAAAAAATGCTCAGACAGGGAGCTTTAAAGTGCAGACTTGTGCCTGAAAAGCACGGTGTGAAAAGAAGTCTGGATGTGCCCACAGTTCAAACACTCGAACATTTTACTGATGGTGAGCATTCATACCATTGTTCTCCATTAAATGCCATCAGCTGTCATACACCGCTGTATGCTTGTGAAACATGGACTACATATAATCGCCATCTCCAACTCCTTGAAAGATTCCATGAACGGTCTCTCCAAAAATTTTTACACATCACTTGGGAAGACAGGCAAATTAATGCCAGTGTACTGGAAAAAGCAAAGATCACCAGTGTGGAAGCAATGATTCTTCAACATCAACTTTGTTGGACTGGTCATGTGCGGATGCCTGATTATCATCTTCCAAAGCAACTACTCTATTCCGAACTTTAAAATCGAAAGTGTAATGCTGGTGGTCAACAAAAGACTCAAGGCAAATCTAAAAAAAAATGTAGTATAAACACCGACAACTGGGAAACACTGGCATGCGAGCGCTCCAATTGGAGAACAGCCTATACCAAAGGTGTCAGGGGCTTTGAAGATGCTCAAACACAGGATGAAAGGGAGAAATGCACTTGGCAAAGGGAGGAAGGCACGCTTGGCAAATCCACACTGCGATCAACTCCCACCTGAAAAACTATGTCCGCACTGTGTAAGGACATATGGATCCAGAATTGGCCTCCACAGTCACTTACAGATTCACTGTTAAAACTGTGTTCATGGAAGACAATCTTACTCGGCTACGAGTGATCGCCAAAGAAGAAGACACCCTAAGGGAGTATTTCAAAGAATAGCAAAGATTTGGATTTTACCTTGGATTTTACCCTACAATGTCTGTGGGCACAGTGAGGATTAAGCATGTAATAAATGTTCTTGTCTCACTGTGATCAAGGTGTATCTAGTCCCACAATCTGTTTGCAGCAGTAGCCAGGCCTCTGTGCTCTGGCAAGGAGTGAGTGTTTGAAGGCACTGGCTAATCCCTCTTGTCCGTCCCCAACATCTGGCATTCAAAGGAATACTGTCTCCAAATAACCTATGTTCTATGGGCAACTCACAGAAAATTATCATTTTCCCCCAAATATATATATATTAAAATACAGTTATCAGAACAGTAGAAAATGTCCTACCCCACCTTGCAATGGAAGAAATAAACCAGTTAGTCAAAATGGGCATACAATAAAACAAAAATAATAGATTGAGATGCTCCGACTATTAAAATGTGAGCTGCTTATGTTCCATTTCCTATGTTCGGAACAATGTTGTCATGCAGCTTCTTAGCCAGCAAGCTAAAATGACCTTTCAAATAAGCATATGGTCATTACCCATACATATAAAAACCAACAAAAAAACCCCAGGGGTCATGGCATATCTGTAACTATTCCCTCTGATTTCTACACTTAATTCTTTCTACCACTTCAGAAAGGCACAAAAGATAAAGAAGCAAATAAGGAGAGAATATGAAGAAAGTGGTTGTGGGAATGAAAAAAAGAGAAAAGGAAAGAATTAACTTGGTGCCCAAATCCAGATTCTCCAGTTTGGGTTTTCGTGGATGCTCCACCCATTTATTTACTAAAGGTAGAGAAGGCTAAGGGCTTTCCCACGTGAGGCAGTTAAAAATAGGAATGTCCCTTGCATGCCTACTGTACATAGAACTTCATTAGGAAACATACATCAGACTCTTAGCACACACACAAGTATAAAGGCAAAAAGCTTCTTCATATATTGCCCACTAAGGATAGCTCTTGATTTTTGGTGGGAACCAAAGCGAAAAAGCCAAAAACAGCTGTTAGCCACGGGCAGGGGGAGCATCTCTGAATACCAGACGCCAGAAGCATACAATAGTGAGTGACAGCCTTTATATCCTGCTTCCCAGAGGCATCAGGGGGACAGACCGCCTGTGGGATGCAGCACTTGCCGTGCAACCTGTCTGATCCACGTGGAAAGCCAGTCTCATGTCATGGCACTGCTATGTTTCAGTTGCTACCATGAGTGTCTCTCCTTTCCTTCTCCTCCTGTTTCAATTTTTTTATGTTGTATTTTAATTTTGTTTTTAAGTTGTAATCATTCAACTTGTTTTTATTATTGCTTGTAAGCCGCTCTGAGCCCGGCCTTGGCTAGAGAGGGTGGGGTATAAATTATTATTATTATTATTATTATTATTATTATTATTATTATTAGAGAAGAGGCAGCCTGAGAGCCTGGCCTTCCTGCTCTGCTGTTTGGCTTCTGGTGGTCTTGCCGAGCCACGCAAGACGGCCCCTGTCAGAGAGAGGCAAGCAGGCTGGCAGGCAGGCTGTTTCTCTCGTTGGGTTTGTGTTCACTCCCTAGCTTTCCTGGGCTGAATTGGCACCTGCAAGTTATGCTTCTCCACCAGCAGGAAGTGCCTTAGGCTTGGTTTGGCAGTTCTCGGAAGTCGCTGACAAGAGCATGCGATTGATTAGCCTCCTGTGGCTTAAGTTTGTACGTTATGCACAAGGAGTCTTCAAGCCATGTCTTCCAACCCACTCCTGCTCTGCGCTTTTGGGCTGCAGTAACTGAGAGAAGAAGGCACTCTGTGTATGCTGAGAGGCACTCCTCTGTTCTGGTTTTCCTAGGCCTGCCATACGCCCAGATTTTCCTGGGATTTCAAAGGCAGAATTGATGTGGGGTTTTTTTTTTTTTGGTGTTTTTGTAAAAATAAAGCTCAACTTTGGGGTTTGTCTAAAAAAAAAAATCTCAACAACTTTCGGGGTGTCCTGGCTTTTACTTTTTGAAATCTGGCAACTCTAGGTTTTTCACGGCCCATCACTGAAACTTGGCATAAAAGGAAATAAAATTTGAGGTCTAAGGTAGTTTGTCCAACTTATCTTGAGGAGCAGGAGATCTGAGGGTGAGGGTAGGGAAAAAACCATCCCAGAATGTGTTCACGGTGGACATATAATGAGCACCTGTGGGTTTCAAAGTTTATTGATTGGATCTCAAAATCGAGTAATAAGGGTGGTTGGGTTATTTCCTCGTTCTGAGAACAAAAGTGAAAAAAGGGAGCTTGGAGCCTCCCTCCTGTGCCAATTTCCTGGCTTTGCCACTGAGTCACTCTGTGAGCCTTGGCGAGTCACTTCCTTTCATTGTGCATCATAGTTTTTGCTTTAAAAGCAAACAAAACCCATCCCCCTCGGTCTCCTTATCCCGCCCCCACCCAGGCTTCCTGTGCTGTTATAAATTATTCTCCACATCCCACAGCCCGTAGCCCCGGAGACAGAGAAAAAAAGGAGGCGTAGAGGGAAAACACCAAGTTCCTTTCCCAAAACACTTCAAATCCCTCTGTTTACCAGGGTCTTTAACAAGACAGATAAGCGAGGACTGTAATTTCTCTAGAATTGCTCAACCAACTGCTCAGAAGGAGAAGGAATCCTTTTCCTGGATCAGCATTGGGAGTGATGTGGTGTTGATGTGGTGTTTGCCCTTGCATGAACTAGGTTTAAAGACACACTACAAGTATCTGTGGGAAATGCTGGCATCATAGATAAGCTATATCAGAGATAAGCTATATCAGACAAACGACTCGCTTCGGGTTTTGACATTTTCATCACAGTCTATGGCTTTTTAAACGTGCTTGTGGGAGGAGGGTTATTGGTTCGTTTTACCATGTATTTTGTGTCCTCATTTTGTATTTTTCTGTTGTGAACAACTCTGGGATCTTCAGATGAAGGGCGGTATACAAGTTTTAAGAACAACAACAATAACACCCAGGGCAAAATGGGGCTAGGTCACAGCATATCATATAGTAAAGGTAAAGGTAAAGGTAAAGGGACCCCTGACCATTAGCTCCACTCGTGAACGACTCTGGGGTTGCGGCGCTCATCTCGCTTTATTGGCCGAGGGAGCTGGCGAACAGCTTCCGGGTCATGTGGCCAGCATGACTAAGCCGCTTCTGGAGAAACCAGAGCAGTGCACGGAAACGCCATTTACCTTCCCGCCGGAGCGGTACCTATTTCTCTACTTGCACTTTGATGTGCTTTCGAACCGCTAGGTTGGCAGGAGCAGGGACCGAGCAACAGGAGCTCACCCCGTCGCGGGGATTCGAACCGCCGACCTTCTGATCGGGAAGTCCTAGGCTCTGTGGTTTAACCCACAGCGCCACCCACGTCCCTTATCATATACTGTGTCTCATATACTATGCTGTAAAAGCAGTGTATACTCTTGCCCATTTCCAGAGTGTCTCTCAGCAGGCTTCTAAAATGAAGCTCTTTCATCTCAGGGACAGTGTAATACTGTATACAGTCTGCAAGATCATGACAGAAATGTAGAGGGGTGTGTAAATCTCCTCTAGAGGGTTGAGGAAACCCCCACAACAGGTTTGAGGGGAGGGGGCGCCGAAAGTCTCATTGTGCATGCAGACCTCATACCTAGCACACCTTCCCCACCTAATGCTTCCTTTAATTCTACCCTGTGTTTTCAGAGGTACACTGGGGGGGATTAGGATAAAACTTTTTTAAAAGGTAATATGTGAATCCACCCTCTGATATTCAGATTACTGGGAAAGTCTCTGTCTCTGGGCCTCAAATGGTCTGGTATAAGGATAAATTGTGAGAAACCACTTTAGCAATCCATGTTGAGCCCCTGGGGATATGGCAGGAAAGAAATCCAGCAACAAGGTCAAAGGGCGGGTCATTACGTTTCTTAAAAATAAATTACTGAAGAACGAAACGAAAGTCCCAAGGGTGCTTCAGAAAGATTTTACACAGAAAATCATGCAAATTTCAACGGATTTCCAGTTATGCTGGATTATCCTCAAGGATAGGAATATACACAAATTAGGGGATAGTTCTGGAGAGGAGCAGTTGAGCTGAGTGCTGTTCATATTTTGCCTGCGCACACATAAACAATTCTGTCGTGTTATAGAAAAATTTTCACATCTGGAAATAAGGACACTCCTGTATTCTTGGAATAGCACAAGCAAATCCTTTCCTTCCTCCTGCCCCAAAGGCTCTTTATTACACCTAATGGGCACTGCATCTATTTATTTACTGCATATAAGAAATGCCCCATGAAATGAATTCTCTAGGCATTATGCAAAGATGAAAAAGAATGAAAACAGAACAAAACCATATTACAGTAAAACCTCACATTGAGCTTAAGAGGCAATAAAGCACAAAACCCAATGCAAAGTCAATGTAATAAAATACAACACAGAACTAAAATAGCCATGCATATGCTAAATGAAAACCATCAACCATACGCAGAGACTGAAAACCAGAACTCAAAACGCCCAGGAGATCAGGAAAGTCTTAACTTGATGCTGAAAAGACAACAAAATGCCAATTCCAGGTGAGTTTCACTAGGTAGAATATTTCATAGCCAGGGGACCCTCCACCGAAAATGTTTGGGAAAAGCCACCAATATAGCAGCACCTAGCAGGAAACATGCTGGCAATGTTTTCAAACGTTGCTCTACAGCCATCAGAAATGTGCTCTATGTTCAATATAAAAGCTGAGCTTCCAAGAAAGCCATTTTTTCAGCCAGACACGGCACAGGTCCCTGAGTTATCCGGGCCCACCCTTGCATTTACACACTAGCCTGGTAGCTGTAAAACAAGTAAACAAGCATACTGGTGGAAAAGGCAGGACAGAGTGCTTCACCCCTCACCTGTACACAGCATAATAATAATAATAATAATAATAATAATAATAATATTTTATTTATACCCCGCCCTTCTGAGTTCAGAAAACCAGGCTCAGGGTGGCTAATAACAAATTTAAAACACTTAATTGATGCAACAAAAAACAGCATAAAATACAGCATAAAATAAAACGCGAATAACAATAAATTCAGAATTCAAAAATCAGTTTAGGGCTGTGTTAGTGTAAGTGGGCTGTATTAAACACAGAGATGCAGTGGGCTGCTACGAAGAGGTACATAACTCCTCCTCCCTCCTCTGCCAGCCCCCAGCAGGCTAGGAAGCATTTCTGCAGGCCAGAGTAACTTTTGTGGGCCTCTTTAATAATAATAATAAAAATTTATACCCCGCCCATCTGGCTTGGTTGCCCTGGGTTGTGGCTGCTGCTACTCTGTACAAAGCTGCCTTAAGCAGAGCTGAAGCTGGGTCATTATTTGTGCAGGGCAGAACCTGAATTGAACTTGCAGAGCCAGTGAGTGCCACAGCTTCCAATGCAGTGACGTAGCGTGGGGGGTGCAGGGGGGGCCGACCGCACCGGGCGCAACATTTGGGGATTTGGGTTAGGGGGCGCAAATCCACGGGTTAGGGGGCGCAAATTACTTGCCTTGCCCTGGGTGCTGACAACCCACGCTATGCCACTGTTCCAATGGAAGCCCCTACATTTGCAAAGCATTTCCTTCAGCCACTTAACTGTCCGAATTTGGCTGCGCAGTTGGGGGAAGGGGCATAAGATCCTTTCCCACAGACAGAAAGTTCATCCCAGTTGACTGGGCTGCTGAGGGTGTGTGTGTGAGAGTGAGTGAAGTCACACCCTTCTTACTCTGACGACTGTTTGTGCTTTTACTCTGAGCCTGGTTAGCATCCCCTCCAAGATACCCAGGCCATAGCTGTCAACTTTTCCCTTTTCTTGTGAGGAATCCTATCGGAATAAGGGAATTTCCCTTTAAAAAAGGGAAACGTTGACAGCTATGGCCCAGGTCTCTGGGCTAAATCCAGAGAACACACACACACACTCCTTGCCTCTCCCTGCTCCCTTTCCACCAAAACACACCAGAGGGAGAGGCTCCCTGGCTTGGCGGGGAAATTTTGGGATGGATCTGGAAGCAGGCGGTTTCCATGCTTGGCCCTCTTTTAAACCATCGTCATGGGCTGGGGGACAGGACAGAAAGAAAACTCTCACTGTTACCACCTCAGTTTATCAGGTGGTTTGAGATGGAAACCATCACAGACACAAATCTAAGCCTCTCACATCATGAAACCCCAAATTCATCATATATGTAATCTTCGCTCTTTATTTCTTGCTCCAAAAGCGCCCCCTTACTTTTTTAGCATGATGAGAGGGGTAGGCTGAGAACTGTACTGCTGATTCTTTTCATTACTGTAATGCATTTTAGAATCTTTAGTTTATGGCTTTAATTCAGTTTTTAATCTGGTGTTTTAGATGTTCTTAGAAACCCTAGGCTCTGTATCAGGGTGCAAGAAAATAATCGCCCATCAGGGATGACAGTCTAAGGCAAATGTCTCCTTAAGAGCTATCATTCGGGAAGCTAATTTAAGCATTCACAGCCCAAACCTACAAGTTAAAAAGAAGAACATCAAGCAGCTGCAAGCTACATGCTTGTGGGATCTGCTTTGGGTTTTATTTTTACTAGAACCCCAAGACCCACCAAGTGGAGCCAGACCTGAAATGGTGGCTGAGTGGTGGAGACAAACACCTGCCACACACCAGGAGTCACACAGCGGAACAAACTGCATATATAAATACTAGTCAACCTGCCAGTTACAGCTGATTTGGGATCCTTACAGAATTAATATTTTTTTTTTCGGGCCTTTTCCCTGTTGCCATTATCCAGCGCGTGGCAGTCATAATCCCTCGATGATCTGTTACAAATCACCCAGTAATCTAATACTGTAGTAGGTTCCAATCTACCTTTTGCCCAACTCAGCAATATGGGACTTCACATGTAGTTCAACAAATTATATTGCAATGCCCTCTTGTGGACAGCTCTTGCTAATGTGCATTATTATTCCAGGACTGAAAAGCCACGTTAAACTGTGTTCCTGAGAATCCTGGAGAAGTTGGAAGCTTATTGGGGTTCCCGGATGAGATCTGTAGCAGTGGGCAAACTTCGGAGAAAGACTGCTGGTCACCACTATCGATCACCCCCAGAAATGTGATTTAAATGGCAGTCTCAGTTCACACATGCAAATGAGACCTGGCCAAGCGTGAATCCTTTGCAACTTGCAGACAAGTTGACACCTCTCTCCAAGCACTCAAGACTCAAGCCAAGAGGAGGAGATTGAGGGTTTCACTACCTTCCACTTGTTGGGGAGGAGGACTTCTGAAGTGTAGAGTCTTCTCTGCTCATTGAGGCTCCCCAAACCCTGGAAGATCAGGGCTCCAAATTGCACGGGGAGTCCTCATGAGCAGGGAAGTAGACATTCAGCCCTCTAACTCGTGGGGGGCAATGAGACCCGTGATAAATGAAGCAGGTGGGGCTAGCATGCTCACCCCTGCAGTGTTGAATAGTGTAGGATCTGAATGCCTGAATAGGGATTACATGGGAAACAATCCGCTTATCACAGAAGTAACCAAATGTGCCCATGATGCACCTATGTAAAAATCTGTTTCATGTTTTACCGTGTTTATTGTTTTAAAATCTTTTCACTTGTTTTTTTTAATGTTTTAAATACATTTCTATTTTTTAAAAACACACAAAAAACCCCAATTCTTTTATCACAGATATATTTGCCACTGTTGGGAGGGAGGACGAGATATAAATAAAATAAAATATTGGCCTACAGCAGGGGTCAGCAAACTTTTTCAGCAGGGGGCCGGTCCACTGTCCCTTGTGGGGGGCCGGACTATATTTTGGGGAAAAAATAATGAATGAATTCCTATGCCACACGAATAACCCAGAGATGCATTTTAAATAAAAGGAAACATTCTACTCATGTAAAAACAAGCTGATTCCTGGACCGTCTGTGGGCCGGATTTAGAAGGTGATTGGGCTGGATCCAGCTCCCGGGCTTTACTTTGCCTACCCATGGCCTACAGATTTCATCCCCACATGTGATTTATTGAGGTTTGCTGAATACTTACATAAGACTAAAAAAAATGTAAAGGGACCCCTGACCATTAGGTCCTGTCGTGGCCGACTCTGGGGTTGCGGCGCTCATCTCGCTTTATTGGCCGAGGGAGCCAGCGTACAGCTTCCGGGTCATGTGGCCAGCAGGACTAAGCCACTTCTGATCAACCAGAGCAGCAGCTCACAGAATCGCCGTTTACCTTCCTGCTGGAGGGGTACCTATTTATCTACTTGCACTTTGACGTGCTTTCGAACTGCTAGGTTGGCAGGAGCAGGGACCGAGCAACGGGAACTCACCCCGTCAAGGGGATTTGAACTGCCGACCTTCTGATTGGTAAGCCCTAGGCTCTGTTTTAACCCACAGCGCCACCTGCATCCCTCTTTTAAACATACCCTGGGGGTAAATGACACTAAGCATACTAGGCCTTACTTCTGAGCAGACATGCACAGTAGGCTCTCTGACAATGTGAGCCTCAGTTTGTTTGTTTGTTTGTTTGTTTGCTTGCTTGTTTATATTGCCCGCTCTTCATCATGGCAGTAATCCCAGTGCATTATGAGGAAACTCAAAAGGGCCCTTGCACATAATGTTTCCCACTCTGGAGCTATGCTTTTCAAAGTTCAGTCCCACTTAACATTCTTTTCAAGTTTCCCTGCAAGTTTCCCTGACTTTAGCATGCAAGCTAACCTTAACCCCAGCCCCCCCCAACCCACCCAGCCCCGAACAGATCTGCTGGGCGCTGCTGCCTTGGACCCAGAAGGTTCTACTCCGGGACTCTCCAAGGTACCTGCCAAGGGTTGCCAACACAGTGCCCTCCAGTTCTTGGTGGACTGCAAAGTTTGACACCCCCTGAAGATGCACACCTGACAGGTGTCAACGACAAACTTTCGTCATATCTGACCACTGGCCTCCCCCAGCTGGCTGGGGCTGATGGGAGCTGGAAGCCTAACAACATCTGCAGGCCACAAGACTGGCAACCCTATACCTAGCTTATTATCCATGGCACTTCTTGGTATCAGAGCAGTGGTGGTGTTATTCTTATTTCAGGAACTGTCAATACTACTGGAATGGTAACCCCCTTCTTTGTTCCCTTTCTCTTCTATCTCTCTCTTTCCCTCTCCCCCCCCCCTCATATCTTTGCTTTATCTTGGAAAACACAAGCAATGGACATGGCTCAAAGTGCAGAAATGTCAATAACTTTTAAGTTATTGGAGAATATAAAAATCAGAATTATATACCTAGTCCAACCTGTCTATCCTATTATTTTGTATTGATAAAATGTATTATTTGTACGCTACCTTTTTAAAAGGGACGTGGGTAGCGCTGTGGGTTAAACCACAGAGCCTAGGACTTGGCCGATCAGAAGGTTGGTCGTTCAAATCCCCACGACGGGGTGAGCTCCCGTTGCTCAGTCCGTGCTCCTGCCAACCTAGCAGTTCGAAAGCACCCCAAAGCACAAGTAGATAAAGCGCAAGTAGATAAATAGGTACCGCTCCGGCGGGAAGGTAAACAGCGTTTCCGTGCGCTGCTCTGGTTCACCAGAAGCGGCTTAGTCATGCTGGCCACATGACCCGGAAGCTGTATGCCGGCTCCCTTGGCCAATAAAGTGAGATGAGCGCACAACCCCAGAGTTGGCTACGACTGGACCTAATGGTCAGGGGTCCCTTTACCTTTTTAAAACCTAGCATTTTGTTTAAAGACAACAATGTGTTTTGTAAATGACTCTGTAACAGAAAAACAATAAAATTTGAATAAACAAAATATATATTATTGGAATGGGAGATTTGAAGTGGAGAAGTGCTGGCAGGGGAAGGAGTTACACATTTTCTGGATTTTCTTCACTCTAAAGTGTACTCTCTGCAAAGTACGGTAGCTTTTCCTCTAGTAACAATTTGGCCCATTCATGTCATCACACAAAGTACTGAAGCTAGAAAAAAGGGGGACATTGCCACCTAGTGGGCATCAAGAGAAATTGATTGACATTGTATGAATCAATGTAGAGATTTGCACATCAGGTGTGTAGGAAGACATTTGACCTTAATATTTCAGAAGTCCACAGAAAACTATTACTGCATCTGCCGAACCTTTGGGTACCCAAGCAGGAGCTGTTGCCTAACAAGGACACAATGTCAGGAGGATGCACATGCAATATCCACAGGCACTTTTGGAACGCCCTAACGGATTCCAGTTTGACGTCTTTCTGTCACCATCAGAATGATGGGAATGCTCTTGGCTTCAGTATCCCATGGTCAAGGAAAGACACTGTTCTCAGGCTACCAAGAAAGGTCAAAAGACAACCAACCCTCTTGCAAATACCGTATTTTTCTGTGTATAAGACTAGGTTTCCCCACCTAAAAATAATGTCAAAAATTAGGGGGCAGCTTATACACGGGGGCGTCTTATAGATAGAAAAATACGGTAAGTCCTAGGAAAATTGGAGCTAGATGTTTCTTCCATCTTGCCCCCCAGACCCCCTGCACCTCCATCTTCCCAGTCTGCAAGGGGAAAATAATCCATCGTGCCTCCTGCCGCTCCTCAAGTAAATTCTGCAGCAAAGATTGCAGCCATAGATCTGTTTTTTAAAAGCAAAATCTGCCCATGTAAGGCAACAGGGGTTTTGAGGCTGGGATTCTGCCAGTGCAGTATTTTCCACTATGGCTGCTAGCCAAGGGAGGGAGCTTCTCAGCCAACTTGCTCCTGCGCTTCAGCACCAACGCTGCAGACGGCAGAGAGTGCAGGGAAGGAATTCAAGGGACCAACAGGATTCCAGACCCATACAGTTTCTTTAGCCTGAGCCACTATTTTCGCAGGCACAGATTGTGAGCCAAACCGAACGCGATGATGCTCTTGTTGTTTGTGCAAATTCGCGGGTTTCTTTTCTTTTCTTAAAGTAATTAACAGTCTCCAGTTAGAAATGCCAAAGGGACGAACCAACGAGGAAGTATGTGTGAGGTAATGGCAAAGAGATGTGGGGGAATAGAATTGGAAACACAACACAAGGAACAGAACTGCAAACAGACAAACTCTCAGGCAGGTTCCTGCAGAGAACTAATGCTTGCTCCTTAGGTCAGGAGAAAGTTGTGGCCGGGGGCTTACCAAGGGGTGCTTTGTAATGGGGGGGGGGGTCACCTGAAACTTGGAGCTAGCCCGGACTGCAAGCACCGCATAAGGAATAGAGCCTCCAACTTTAAGAGTGGTTCTCTGCAGATAGCAGAACACCTGAGCCCTCTGTGCAGCTCCCCTTTATTTCACTTGGCTTGTTAAGGAGAAATTCCTTCTGGATTTGCACTGCTTCTTGGTGGTGATGGGTTTTTAGTAACAAACTGGGTGTTGTTAAGGGTTCCCACTGTGCGTGTGCATGTGCCGAGTTTGCATCTATGGCCAGCAAAATAAAAATAAAATAAAAGCCAACTTTCTAAGATTAATGCTACAATCCTATACATACTTACTTGGGAGTAGGCCCTATTGAACTCAGTGGGACTTACTTCTGAGTAAACATGCATAGGATCAGGCTGCAAAAGAAGGAAAACAATTTACAGAAACCTGTATTAAAAAAATTTGACAACTACTTACTGATCAAAAAATATTCCTCATTTTAGATGGAGACGCTAATATTAGAAATCACTTTAAGAGGACTATTTATGTTGTGACTTAAGTTGAGTACACTACTACTGTTGTCAATTTTAGGAGTTTTTTTTTAAAAAGGCTGTTTACGGGACAAAAAGGCTTAGAGTGTTTGATACCAGTACAAACAAATTCAACAGCAGATTTCCATAGATGTCTATTCCAAAGCAAGTCCCGTTTTGTTAAATGGGGCTTACTACAAGTAAAGGGGATACAGGATTTTGTTTATACAGTGGTACCTCGGGTTAAGTACTTAATTCGTTCCGGAGTTCCGTTCTTAACCTGAAACTGTTCTTAACCTGAAGCACCACTTTAGCTAATGGGGCCTCCCACTGCTGCCACGCCACCGGAGCACAATTTCTGTTCTCATCATGAAGCAAAGTTCTTAACCCGAGGTACTATTTCTGGGTTAGCAGAGTCTGTAACCTGAAGCATCTGTAACCCGAGGTACCACTGTATATGTATACTGTACATGTATGTATTGTTATATTTCCATACCCTCCAACATTTCTCCAATGAAAATACGGACGTCCTATTCAATAATAATAATAATAATAATAATAATAATAATAATAATAGTAGTAGTAGTAGTAGTAATAATATTTATACGCTGCCCTACTGACTGAGTTGTCCCAGTTCCTCTGGGCAGCTTCCAACATACATAAAAACATAATAAAACATTAAACATTTAAAAACCTTCCTTGTACAAGGCTGCCTTCAGATGTCTTTTAAAGGTTGTATAGTTACTTATCCCCTTGGCTTGGGGGTCACATAACTCCATACCCTCCAACATTTCTCCAATGAAAATACGGATGTCCTAAGGAAAAGCGGAACGTTCTGGGATCAAATCAGAAACTGGGATGGCTTCAGTAAATCCAGGACCGTCCATTGAAAATAGGGACACTTGGAATGTCTACATTTTTTATGCCTCCTTTCCTGCAGGGAGGTCATACATGATTGTATCATCAACCTAACCCTGTTAGCATGGAAAACTGTGACTGACCCAGTGGCACCCAGTGAGCTTTATTGCTGATGTAGAATCCTGGTCTTTCAGGTCCCAGGCTAGCACTCTAACCACTGCATTGTACTGGTGAAAAGGTAGGTATTTTGACTGCTGAAAGGAAATACACAATAGGAAAGGCCAGTAAAACACAATGATTGTTTAATGGCCAACCTTCAACACACTTCAGCTGTATTCATCAGGGGAATTTACAGAGCAGGTGTGCGGACACACTCAGGTTGGCAAACTTTTGGGGAGCCCCAGGAGAGTGGCCTCAAAAAACCTGGGCATTGTAGTTCACCCCTCACAGAGTTACAGCTCCCAGCAACCCTTAAGCAGCTCTGGTGCCCACAATTCTCTGAGCAGGGGAAGAATGTGCTTGAAACGCTTTCACAGCCCTGCTTAAAAACAAATCACTACTAGCAACTCACTGAACTCCTATCAGGCTTGCCGACTCGGGTAGGAGATTGGGGGGCTGACGACGTGTGTGATGTCATGATGCCATGATGTCACATCCAGGTGTCACGTGGTAGCTCGGTTTCCCTTGCCAGCGGTGCCGGTGGCTCCTCCTGTCCCTGCCACAGGCCGGGGGCTGCTTCCCCTCCATGGTAGGAGGAGGAGGAGGAGGCATGGAAGCTGCCCTTCCACATTGGCGCATGTGTCCTAACAGGCCTGCTGAGGAATTCAGGGGCATCAGAGAAAGTGCTGCTCCAGTGTACCCAATAACAGGGGTCTGCACAAAGAGCACAGGGCTGCAGCCCAAGCAAACCCCTTGCCAGTCCATATAGATGACACAGTAGCCAGCACAGGCCAGAGACTGGGCATGGCTGGCTCTTTACCAAGGGAAGAAGAGACGTGGGTGGCGCTGTGGTCTAAACTACAAGAGCCTAGGGTTTGCCGATCAGAAGGTCGGCGGTTTGAATCCCCGTGACAGGGTGAGCTCCCATTGTTCGGTCCCAGCTCCTGCCCACCTAGCAGTTCGAAAGCACATCAAAGTACAAGTAGATAAATAGGTACCACTCCAGCGGGAAAGTGTTTCCATGCGCTGCTCTGGTTCGCCAGAAGCGGCTTAGTCATGCTGGCCACATGACCCGGAAGCTGTACACCAGCTCCCTCGGCCAGTAAAGCGAGATGAGCGCTGCAACCCCAGAGTCATTCGCGACTGGACCTAACAGTCAGGGGTCCCTTTACTTTTTTACCAGGGGAAGAACAAATAGGTTTTTCCAAAGGCTGTTCTATCTTAGGCCACTGTCTCACACTTACACATTTGGTTGAAAAATGTAGACTATAGTCTTACTATAAATCTGTATACTGCTGAATTGTAAATGCAACCTCTACACCACCAAGCTTCCCATTTTCTGCCTGGGTGTGTTGCATGAGAATTGCTTCTATTTAAATCCACAGACTGCCAAAGGCCTTTGAAGTGACTCCCAGATATTCCCAATATCTCCAAAACAGCAGCTGTGCGGCCGAATCAGTCCCGATGGTCCCTGTTCTCCTGCCCTGCTCTCTGTCATAGGAGCCAACTCCTAAGGGCCAAGGGGTTCCTTGGGGTCCCCCCCCAATATTTTATTAAAGTTAGCACCCCTGCTAACTTCCCTTGTGGGGAGGGTCTGGCTTTTGAGAAAATGCATTAGTATGCAGACATCTGCATCAGACTTGCCAGGCTTCAGACTCTTCCATGGGGTATCTAGAAGTTAAATCTCTGTCTGGGCACACATGAAAGCCTGCCGTTTTTACATGCTGCAGCATAAGATTTATTTTGAATAGCAAAGTATGGCTTATAGAAGCGCAGGGATAGCACAACTGCACAAAGGTGACTTTGTTTTTATCTGAAAACTACTAGAACCAGTGTGGGGATAGGGAACTTCTCGCTTTCTTACCTGATCTTTAAAATCAGTAAGAGTACCCTTAAGCCTGTGTAAGCAGGAATAAAGAACTTAGTTTCTTCCTCAGCTCATAGCACAGGCAAACACCTGACCTTCTAAAACGGCAGGAAACTCTCCCCCCCCCCCCCCGCTCCAAGGAGTTGAAGGCAGTTTAAAAAGAGTAGTCACTGTTTATGGTGTGTACACAAGCTGCACATCTTTTCGCCTTTAGCAAACAGGTTTAACTTGCTTTGTGCATTGTTTCTAAAGTCTGCAAAACTTTTTTCACTGAAGATGACAGCAAGGCCAAAGATATACGAGCATACTTCAAAGTGCTGCTTCTTCCAAACTAAAGTTTTCCAAAGCTAAGTGTTGTGAGCACCAGAAGCAGTATGCCAAAGCTCCATAAAAGGTAAAGGTAAAGGTACCCCTGCCCGTACGGGCCAGTTTTGACAGACTCTGGGGTTGTGCACCCATCTCACTTAAGAGGCCAGGGGCCAGCGCTGTCCGGGTCACGTGGCCAGCGTGACATCGCTGCTCTGGCGAGCCAGAGCTGCACACGGAAACGCCGTTTACCTTCCCGCTGGTAAGCGGTCCCTATTTATCTACTTGCACCCGGAGGTGCTTTCGAACTGCTAGGTTGGCAGGCGCTGGGACCGAGCAGCGGGAGCGCACCCCGCCGTAGGGATTCGAACCGCCGACCTTTCGATCGGCAAGTCCTAGGCGCTGAGGCTTTAACCCACAGCGCCACCTGCATCCGCCAAAGCTCCATAGTGGGGACTAAATTGTGGATAAAGCACAAGGTAAAGCACGGGACATAATGAGTTGCACCTCAGTGCATTTTAGAAAGATATGTCTTAAAAAAATCTGTTAAAAAAAGAACCACCAGCACCCCCCAAAAAAATCCTAGCGATAAACATGCACACCTGCATTTATGGACTCTGCCTCACCCTCATTGATCCAGCTGGGGGAGCGCTATAAAGCCAGCTGGCCTTGGAGGTCATCGTCCCTTTGGGGGAAGCATTTCAAGGGTGGAATGAAGGTGTGGGGCCAGGCCCCTTATGGTAAGATTTTTGTTTTAACGGGGGTGGGTTTTTAAACTTGCATTGTTTTAAATTCAGGGTTGGTGTTGTTTTACTTGAAAAATATGCCTGGGAAGAGAGGAGCTGGGGGCAGGGTTTGCAATACTTCAGGGCAGGGGGAGGTATGGTGTGGGAGCTGGGGCAGGCTGGGTAAGGGGCACACAGCACAGGCAGTTGGCGACTGTGCCATGTGCCAGCCCCTCCTCCAACCTGGGCAACGTGATTGTCCTATCAGCCAGCCCTCATGTCTGTAGATGCTCAGACCTCCCTCTCATCCATGATCTGATTGCGGATGAGGAGGTCGATTTGGTTTGTATCGCCAAGACCTGGGTGGGTGAGCAGGGTGGAGTTGGTCTCACCTAGCTGTGTCCACCAGGGTGCGTACTGGGCAATCAGGACAGATTAGGGATTCTGCTGGTTTACCACTCACCTCGCTGCCCTGCCCTGCCTGAGTTGACAGAGCTGGTTTCAGAGGCGGTGTTGAGGAATCCAAAGACTAATCTATACTGGTGAGTTAAAACGTCATAAATGTGTTATAAAATGTGACACCAGGGGTGACACTCAAGGGGTGTCCAGAGCACTGCCTAGTCCTGTTGTGTTGGATGAGTTTCAGTTGGTAAGGCTCAAGGATGCGGACAAGGTGTTTGAATTGGCCAGGGTGACTGCTTGCACCCTGGACCCTTTCCCTTTTTGGCTGATAAAAAACTAGCAGGGAGGGGACAGCTGGCTGGGCCTGGGAGGTGATTAATGCCTCTTTACAAGAGGGGGTGGTCCCTGCCTTCTTGAAGGAGGCAGTGGTAAAATCTCTCCTTAAGAAACCACTGGATTCGGAAAACCTAACTAACTACTGGCCAGTTGCTAATCTTCCCTTCTTGTTAAGGTTCTTGAGCAGGTGCTCATTGGCCAGATCCAGGTGCTCTTGGAGGAAACTTGATATTCTATTTTTTTATTTTTTAAAAAAATAATATTTATTAAAGTTTTAAATGTTACAAAAGGAAAAAGAGATAATTCCAAGTTAAACAAAAACTTAACAAACATCACAATAAAGAAAGAGGAGAATAGAGAATTTTTTTTTATAAAAAACAGAAAAACAGAAACAATTAAAAAAACACAACGAACCTTCCCATAACTTATCTTTCATTTACTTGTTTCCTTGACCTCCTCGCACCTCCCTTTTTTTGTATTCTAGTTCGGTTAGCTATTTCAGCAAATCCTTTCCAACTTTCCCAATTTTTATCCTATAATTTATCTTAATATAATGTAACTTTACCTTTCCTCCTTTCCTCCATTAACAATCTATTTTTACTTAATCCTTTATAATATTTCCGCTAAAGCAACATAACTTCATTCCAGCCTCCTTCTAACATTCCTTAATTTTACAATGTTTCTGTAAATAAACTTTAAATTTCTTCCAATCTTCTTCCACCGACTCTTCTCCCTGGTCTCGGATTCTGCCAGTCATTTCCGCCAGTTCCATGAAGTCCATGATGAGATCCATTTCCATCAGATTTAGACCCAGTTTTGGCACAGAAACTGCTCTGATTGCCCTGTATGGACCTTTGTCAGGAGAGAGAAAAGGGAAATATGTCCTTGTTAATGCTCCTCAACCTCTCAGTGGCTTTCAATACCATTGACCATTGCATCCTTCTGGAGAGGCTGTCTTGTGTTGGGGGTTGGTGGCACTGCTTCGTAGTGGTTCTGTAGTCCTACTTGGAAGGTTGTTCCCAGAGTGTGATGGTTGGGGAGTGCCTTTTGGCTCCAGGAATCCTTGAGTGTTGAGTTCCTCAGGGTTCAAGTTGATCCCCCCTGCTGTTTAACATCTACATGAAACCGCTGAGTTGGGTCATCCAGAGTTTTGGAGTACGTTGTCAGCAATATGTTGATGACACACAGCTCTGCTTCTTCTTCACATCTGCAGTGAATGTGCTGGACCACTGTCTTGCCTTGGTAATGGACTGGATGAGAGCCAGTGAAGTGCAATCCAGATAAGACTGAGGCATTGTTAGTGGGTGGTTCCTTAGGCCGGATGGATGGGAGGTGGCCTGCTTGTGATGGAGTTCCACTGCCTCTGAAGGAGCGAATACGTAGCTAGGGGTTACACCTGGATCCTCTGCTGTCACTTAAGGCTCAAGTGGCTTTGGTGGCACAGAGTGCCTTCCACCGGCTTCGGCTGGTGACCTCGGTGCACCCCATCAGAACAGGGATAGCTGAATTTCTGTTGTCTATGCTCTGGTAACCTCTAGGCCGGATTACTGCAATGCAATCTATACACAGGGCTGCCTCTGAAAACGGTTCATAAACTTCAGAATGTGCATACTGTGGCTGCCAAGTTGCCTACTGAGGCAAGATGGTTTGAACATAGTACCCCGATCCTGACCCAACTGCACTGGCTGCCGATTAGCTTCCAGGCCCAATTCAAAGTGCTGGTTTTCACTTATGAAGCCTTAAATGGTTCTGGACCACAGTACCTCAAGGTATAACCAACCTGGACCCTGCGATCATCATCAGAGGTCCTTCTTCATGTGCCTCCTCCATGAGAGGTTCAGAGGGTGACAACATGAGAGCGGATGTTTTCTTCAGTGGCTCCCAATTTGTGGAATGCTTTCCCCAGGAAAGTTCATTTGGTGCCTTCATTATACAGTGATACCTTGGGTTAAGTACTTAATTCATTCCGGAGGTCCGTTCTTAACCTGAAGCACCACTTTAGCTAATGGGGCCTCCTGCTGCCGCCACACCGCTGCCACATGATTTCTTTTCTCATCCTGAAGCAAAGTTCTTAACCCGAGGTAATAGTTCTGGGTTAGCGGAGTCTATAACCTGAAGCGTATGTAACCTGAGGTACCACTGTATACCTTTAGAAGCCAGGCAAAAACATTTCTCTTCAACCAGGCCTTGGGCTGATTAATATTCTATAGTCTTTTTAATGTGCTTGTGGGAGAGGTGGGGATTATTGTTTTGTTTTGGTTCTATTTATTTGTGCTTTTATCCTGTATTTTTACCTTGTGAACTGCCCTGAGATCTTTGGATAAAGGGTGGTATATCAATTTAATTAATAATAATAATAAATAATACCCAGCTGTAGCCATCTTGGACCCCAGAGATAAGATAAAGAAAATTAGCCTGCGTTTTATAAATTAGACCAGTATCTTCTGGTTAAAGAACTTTTGAGCAGCACAGAAATTCTTGAAACGTATCAGGTTTTTGGGAAAAAATCAGGGTTGCTAACCCTGTGCCTTCTCCAGCAGCCCGATACAAAGAAACCTAGCACATGAAGCTTCCCTTCTCACCCCGCCAGCCTGCTTGGAGGCCACGTCACTTTAATCTTCATTCCAGGAAAAGCCCGGGGCTGCTGTTAAAGAGACCAGGCCTGGCTGGGCCGGAAATGAGCAGCAGGAGGAGGAAGCAGCAGCAGCCACCTTTCCGCTGATGCCTCTACTTTGGCCACAGCTTTCGGTTCCTTTTGCTTAGCCCTTTTGAACAAAACACGGCGCAGGCTCTGGGAACTATTTTTAGAGCTGTGACGTTACAGAGAAAGAGCAGCTTTCCCCAACCAATTTGTCTCCCTGGGAAAAAATACACATAATAGCCTCTTCCGTCTATCTCCCCACCTGCCAACCCACCAAATCTGGCCCAGTCCTTCCTTTCAGAGATTTAAAAGTAAGGACTGGGTTCCATTCATTATACAGTGGTACTTCAGGTTACAGACACTTCGGGTTACAGACGCTTCAGGTTACAGACTCTGCTAACCCAGAAATAGTACCTCGGGTTAAGAACTTTACCTCAGGATGAGAACCGAAATTGCACACTGGCGGCACAGCAGCAGCAGGCGGCCCCATTAGCTAAAGTGGTACCTCAGGTTAAGAACAGTTTCAGGTTAAGAACAGACTTCCAGAACGAATTAAGTTCTTAACCTGAGGTACCACTGTACAGTGGACCCTCCAGGTACGAACTTAGTTTGTTCTGGGGGTCTGTACGTAAAAGTCTGCATCTACAGTCTGCATCTACAGGTGCTGCTTCTATGCATGCGGCGAAACCTGGAAGTATACACTTCCAGGTTTGCCGCGTTCGCAACCCGAAAGTTACGTTACCCAAAGGTAACGTGACCCGAGGGTCCACTGTATTTTGTTTCTTTGGGTTCTAGAATAAGCTACACCAATCCAGCAGCGGAGGTTGGAAGGGAATTTGATTTGCTCTATATTTTTAAGTGAACAGACCTAAACTCACCTCTCTCGGGCTAATAATGTTGGCTATTTGCAGTTTAGTAGCACTGCAGAGAGCTTGCTGGGGAGACCATGCATTAAAAAGGGACTCAAAAATAACTTAAACAAGGTTTTAATAACAAAAACAAAAACTCCTTATACAGTGGTGCCTCGCAAGACGAAAAGAATCCGTTCCGCGATTCTCTTCGTCTAGCGGTTTTTTCGTCTTGCAAAGCAAGCCCATTGACGGCTTAGCAGATTAGCGCTATTAGCGGCTTAGCGGCTTTTAGCGGCTTAGCGGATAAGCAGATAAGCGGCTTAGTGGCTTAGAAAAGGGGGGGGGGGGAGGAAAAAAAGTCGGAAAAACTCACAAGACATTTTCGTCTTGCGAAGCAAGCCCATAGGAAATTTGTTTTGCGAAGCGCCTCCAAAACGGAAAACCCTTTCGTCTAGCGGGTTTTCCGTCTTGCGAGGCATTCGTCTTGCGGGGCACCAGTGTACACTAAATACATCAACAACAAACCAGACCCAACCACCAACCCATCCCCCAGGGTAATAGGAGAGCTATGTGCTGCTCCTTATAGACTACACCCAATTGCTGAGACAGCTTAATCAATACAACTCAGCAGCACCTGCTAGGTTTCACAGCTGTAAAGCTGGGTCTCGTTATTTTGCTCTGGCCCCTTAAAGACATACACATCGGGTGGAACAATGATGAACCTTTACATTTAAAGAAACCATTCAACAAACAATACATGGGTTGGAATGCAATTAACCTTTGGGTTTTGCAGTTCTCCAAATTTATTGGCATGCAGTACTTGGATTCTTTTTAAAGTACAAGCTGAGATGAAACACTGTTTCAAGTATCTATCAAACTAATGTGGAAATGGGACAGAATGGACTGATGAATGGAGCAGACGTGAAACTGACACAAGCCAGACTGATGTGCCCATCCCTACTCAAGGGTTGCCAAATCTTCTAAGGCTCGGACCATGAGACTCAGAGGTGAATCTAGGTCCATACTGCAGATGGCATCCCATCTGGAAGGTCACAAGTAGAGCCTGGTGGATATGGGAGTTGAGCGAACAGAATAAACTCTACTTAAGCTGAGGAGAAAATGCTCTTCCCTACGGACTCTGGATTCTGGCCTCCCAGCATGAGATTTACTCCTCCTCCTGGCAGCTGTATTAGCTCTAGTCTCTGCAGGAGACACCCAGATGTTCTACCCCTTTCCAGCTCTTTCCACCAGTGACTCTCAAGGAGGAGACTGAACTCTTGAACCAGCGCCTGGGAAACAGTTTGGGGCAGGATTAGCGTCTCAAACTCCAAAAACCTGGAAGTAAGTGTTCTGGTTTTCAAACTTTTTCAGAAGCTGAACATCCGATGCGGCTGCCGGCTATCGTTTCCGGGGCACCTGCACCAATCAGAAGCTGTGCCTGGGTTTTTGAACATTTCGGAAGTCAAATGGACTTCTGGAACTGGTTAAGATTGGCGCTTTAGTTTTTGCTATTTATTTTGAGTTTTTGTTTTTGAGGCTTTTTCGATTAATTTGTTTTTGCAACTGCGTGGAACCCAGTTCAGCTACTGGTTGATTGATTGTGTGACTGTGGAAATGGATAAAAGCCCCCCATCCAAACAATGACTATCATCAGTGTGGGTAAGAAAAAATAATAATTTTAATTTTTTTCATCTACAATACTGCCTTATTTATTTTATAGTACAGTACATTGATTATTGCTTTCATTTTATGGATCAATGGTCTCATCAGATAGTAAAATTCATGTTAAATTGCTGTTTTAGGGGTTGTTTTTAAAAGTCTGGAACAGATTAATTCGTTTTGCATTACTTTACACTGGTGCCCTGCAAGACGAACGCCTCGCAAGACGAAAAACCCGCTAGACGAAAGGGTTTTCCGTTTTGGAGGCGCTTCGCAAAACGAATTTCCCTATGGGCTTGCTTCGCAAGACGAAAATGTCTTGCGAGGTTTTTTGACTTTTTCCCCCTTTCCCCCCCTTTTTCTAAGCCACTTATCCGCTTATCCGCTAAGCCGCTAAAAGCCGCTAAGCCGCTAATAGCGCTAATCCGCTAATCCGCTAATGGGCTTGCTTCGCAAGACGAAAAAACCGCTAGACGAAGAGACTCGCAGAACGGATTCTTTTCGTCTTGCGAGGCACCACTGTATATGGGTTCTGGAACACTTTGGTTTTGGAACGGGCTTCTGGAACAGATTAAGTTTGAGAACCAAGGTACCACTGTACAGGCAATGTGGATGGGTGTTTGCAAGTGGTCTTGGACAGGACTGCGCACCCCTTGAAGGAACAAGTTCGCAGTTGGGCAGCAGTGATGGACTTGGTGCTTAAATGGCCAGGTGGAAGACCAGTGGCCAGGAGTAGTTTTCACTGGCTGGCATTCCAGCTTATCTTGAAAGAGCAGACTTTGAATCCATCATCCATGTGCTACGGACATTGAAACTGAACTACTCTACATAAAACTGCCTTTCGAAAGACACTTCAGGAACAGCAACAGATGCAAACTGATGCATTTACCATTATTATTATTATTATTATTATTATTATTATTATTGATTTTCTTGATTTACAAAAGTGTGTGCAATGTCTCTTTCTCGTATTTTTTCCCCATGTAACATTTTTACAAATCAGTTTCATTTGTTGAGACATTAGTTAAGAAAAGGAGGAAAGAGGTGGAGGGGAGGGAGATGGGGTGGGGTCGGGTGGCAATGTTTCTATTTTGCTTACACAGGGACAAATAGAAGAAGACGCCTTCACCCCGGTATGGCTTCCCTTTATCACATACACAGCTCAACAAGACCATGACAAAAATCCACCAACAGCATACAAATCAATATGGCTATCCTGAGCCAAAACACCCACCCACCCCACTCACACATGGAAACAAAGACCACCACAGCCAACCACAAATGAATAACCACACCCTGGGCCAACCCCAACCTCTCTCACCACCAAAGGAACACAAGTGAACAGCAAAGAATCTGCACAAGCAACGTTGACACCAAACCCTACATATAGTAAGTAAAATGCACTTAACTTTTGCCCCATGCTTTCTAGGCACTGTCCAGTTCTTCTCTTTTTACCCTATCGCTTTTCTCAGGGAAACCCAATCTATACTGCTGAACTGAAGCAAAGGACAAGTCGGGTTTTCTTTGGATTGCCATTTGCTCTGATTCAACAGTAAAGAGTGAGGTTTAGTGGGGAAAGCAGTGAAGGGGAAAAGAGTGCTTGGCCCCAGACTAGGAAAGCCCACACCCGTGACTAGAAATGTGGAGCAAGGAAGGGTAAGTTTGGAGTGTGGAAGATGTTCAGATCATGTTACTTGCATAGGAGCCAACTCCTAGGGGTTGAGGGGCCTTTGCAGCCCCCAATAAAATATTTGAGGGTGGCGGACCCCCGCAAAGTTGATGGGCATTGCCATCCCAATGGTGTGTTTCTTGTGAACAATAATGTGGGGTGGGGTTTACCTGCCCCCCTCAATATTTTATTCAAGTTGGTAAAAAAAGGTAAATGTAAAGGACCTCTGGATGGTTAAGTCCCGTCAAAGGTGACTATGGGATGCGGTGCTCATCTCGCTTTCAGGCCGAAGGAGTCACCGTTCGTCCACAGACAGCTTTCCAGGTCATGTGGTCAGCATGACTAAACCGCTTCTGGCGCAATGGAGCACCGTGACAGAAACCAGAGCGCACAGAAACGCTGTTTACCTTCCCGCCAGAGCGGTACCTATTTCTCTACTTGCACTGGTGTGCTTTTGAACTGCTAGGTTGGCAGGAGCTGGGACAGAGCAACAGGAGCTCACCCCGTCACACGGATTTGAACAGCCAATCTTCTGATCAGCAAGCCCAAGAGGCTCAGTGGTTTAGACCCCAGAACCACCTTCACCCCCCGCTTATATGTATGTTGTATCAGTGGCGATGGCTGCCACTGCACTTGCAAATCTGATGGACATGGCTGTCCACCTCACCCTTTTGAAGCCCAGGATCGGCAATAAAGTTACAGATGAGAGAGAAGAGAGCACTATAATTGTTAGCAAAGCTGGTTTTTCATTAGGAAAGGTGCTAAACTGGATCTTGCAGTGAAGGACAAGCCACTGCAGACATGATGACCCAATGACAGAAGTGGCAACCCTAGTCACCAGCCTATCATAGAAATATACTGTCAGCCAAATTGTACAACTACAACAAATAAATAAATAAATAAATAAATAGGTAGCTGTCATTTGCTCCATATTGACTCTTCTCCTTGTACCCAGGCCCCACCCTCCAAGAGTATGCTATATTAGGCTATGATATCTTGCAAGGATAACATGCAAGTCTTCCTGGCCTGAGAGAGAGAGAGAGAGAGGGGGAGAGAGAGAGAGAGAGAGAGAGAGAGAGAGAGAGAGAGAGAAATCTCTGGCTTCGCTGATATCTGGCTCTCCTTTGAAAGGAGCGCTTATGAACTTCAGCTCAAAACCATTTAGTGTGGCATTTGTCTCAAAGCGACCCCCCCCCCCCGTGTGGTTCCAATGTCCTACACAAAGGAATAGGGCCTTTTGAAGAAAGCAGTGCCTTGTGCAAAAATAAAACTGCTGTCTCTGTCCCGGGATGGGACTGGACTGGAGTAAGCATGCACAGCCTTCTCTGTAAATCTCAATTTTCCTCCTATTTTAGAGAGTCTTTCAGGACTGAGAGTACATTCCACAAGTCTACCACATTACTGTACAAATGCAATATCTGGTGTCCTGTGTGTAAGGTGGCATTTTTGAGAATCCTATTTCTGCTTTCATCTCCTGGAAAGAAAACATATCTCATTCCTGGAAATTCAAACAGGGCTGGGTTTACTGGAACCCTCGGAACAAAAAAAAGCGTCTCCGGCTGGTCAGGGAAGGGTGTTTCAGAAGCCTGAACAGGCTCTTGCTTCTCTGACACCACTGCATGTCTCTTCCCTACCCCAACTCCATTGGCCACCCATCCCTAATATCTAGGCACTTTCCTTTTCCAGAGGCAGCAATTTTAAGCATTTTTCTCTTGGTGTTATGGACTGGTTGGACACAGAGCAAGGGTGGGAGAAACCAGCTGGGGAACACCCGGGGAAAGAAGACACAGAGCCTGGGAAATGGGGTTGGGACAACGCTGAGTGGTTGGAGGGAGAAGACAGGGGAAAGGAGTGTCAGAAGCTGAAGAAGTAACAAGGCTTAATGAGCGTGGGGAGTCTGTGGCAGAGAACAGTCCAGACTTGGAGGCTGAAGCTGAAGCAGGAGAGGAGGGATGATAAGAGGCAGAGATGAGTCAGACTGGTGTTTCCCTTCTGTTGTGACAAGCTCCCCTCCCCTCTGGTCTCCCAAAACCAGGAGAGGCATGAAGAAAGTGGAGGAGAAGTTACTTGACATAGACCCAGTCTCAGATTGTTTGGGGGGGGGGAAACCCTGAAGAGGAGGGGACAGGCAGCTATGGGGAAGTGAGGACCTTCAGTCTCTGCAACTGCCTCAAGGGGGCAAGACCTGCTGGAGCAGAGTTGCTGCGCTCATTAGGCCTGACACTCCTGTGCAAATCCTTTTTTGGGGGGGCTAATAAAGAGTTAACTCCAGCTTGCTCTGTGTGGTTTCCTGCTGTCATTTTGACTCTTTGCTGCAGGGCTAAAGGCAGAACTGGACTGCTAAGAGAGTGTGCAATCCAGGAATGAGAGGAGTCGCCTTGCTAAAGGAGCTGGAGGGCACCTTTCATTGAAGAAGAAGAAGAGTTTGGATTTGATATCCCGCCTTTCACTCCCCTTCAGGAGTTTCAAAGCGGCTAACATTCTCCTTTCCCTTCCTACCCCACAACAAACACTCTGTGGGGTGAGTGGGGCTGAGAGACTTCAGAGAAGTGTGACTGGCCCAAGGTCACCCAGCAGCTGCATGTGGAGGAGCGGGGAAGCGAACCCGGTTCCCCAGATTACGAGGCTACCGCTCTTAACCACTACACCACACTGGCTCTCTTTGGAGCAGCTCCCAAGCGCATCTCACTATAGCCCTGCTTAAACAGCAAAACAGCTCTAACACACAAACCCAGGGCTTTATTCCCCACAACGCACACCTAATTAGATCATGTCACTCAGACCACAATGAGCCAAAAGAAGAGGCAACAGCACCCTCTCTCAAAGCCTCCAGCCATGTTTACCTACCAAACATCTTTGTTGGCCCTCCCAGACCACTGTATAACATTTAAAAAATCTAATTCCGCAAAAGCTAAAGTACCCTCTCACACTACCTAATAAAAGGCATACAAACCCAGCAAAACTGTGCAATAGTTTTCCTATATATCATTCCAAGGCCAGAATCAACCTTTCAGAATGTGGGCTTCTTTAAGCAGGCCTCAAGGATGCTGCTGTCCGTCTTTTTGTGTGTTCTGGCCTCTTAAATTGCTTCCTGTGGATGTTGGAACACAGTCCCTAACCCCACACCCCACCCTGTCACCAGCAGCTCTGGGGGGGTTAAAGCAAGTTCTTACCCCACTGTATTCATTTTCCGACCAAAGTCGTACATGCTCCTGCTGACCTTCAGTTTCATGAGGTAGCTGGGCGAATGGGAAGCAAACAAGACCGGAGAGCTGGGTGCCCTGCTAAGGGTCACCTGTTTGGCTAAGGCCTGTGAGTCACTGGATTCACTGGGGAGGAAGGCCTCGTCATCGTCCGTGGTGCTGGAGGTGTCTTCAGGAATGCTGGGCAGGTTGGAGGGTCTTTCGGAAGCCATGGCACCACTCAGTCTTTGGCCAAGGCTTCTGCTGGTCCCGGGGACAGCTCTTCAGGCAGGCCAAAGGCAAGGGCTCCACAGGTGTGTCATAATGCATCCAGTCTGGAGGGAGATGCAACGGATGCACTGCTGGATCTTTAGGTACCCAGCTGAAGCATCAGTACTGGCAAAACAGTGTGTCCCCACCTCCCTTGCTCCGCTTGACTGTCCTGGAGGCAAGGGTAGAAGTCAGGCTCCTCCCCAGTTCTTCTGAAAGCTGGAGTGAGTTGGAGGTGCAGTAGAAGGAAGCAGCATTTCTAGTCACTGCGATGCATCCAGAGGGCTCTTTGTTTTGTTTTAATGGGGGGGGGAGTTGGAAGAAGAGGAGGAAGGAGAGTAAGCCGCTGTAAGACTTTCAAAGGAAAAGGGCTCTCGAGGTCACAGGTGCCAAGCACAGTGCGGAATTCCTTCTGCCCATAAAGTTCTCTTCTTTATCGTGCTCTTGATCCAGGCCGCCAGGAGCCAGCAATATCTCCCTTCCTGCTCAAGTCTCTACAAGCCAGATTTGTTCTGCCCGCATCCCTGGCTATCAGCAAAGCAGACCCACCATCTTCCTTCTCTTCCCAAGCGAGCAGAGGTCCCTGAAAGCAGAAAAACCATCCACACTTGCAGACACAAAAAGGCTGAACTGGCTTACAAGTGTCCCAGCGGCGGCAGCTGCCTTAGAAGAGTCATGGGCAGAGAGAGCCAGCTGTGCGGGTTTCGTGCCAGACTTCCCTTCTCTGCTGTGTTGCTTAATGCTAATCACAAATGCTTATCTCAATCTCTCGGCCCTCCCAGCACAATCAGGCAGGCAGGCAGGCAGGCAGCAACAGGCAGGGAGGAGAAACTCTTCAGAGTCGTGCAAGCTTGAATCCCCTCACTGGGGGTACCAAATAAACAGGCAGCTTTGACCCAGAGCTGGCAGGAGTTTTATTTCTCCTTTTCAAATTGAAACAGCACATGGTTTTGTGGTCAAAGGCACCGTGTGGGGGAAGGAGAAAAGTTTAGCACTCAGTTCCACTGCAGATACCATGTGAATAGAGGCACGCAAGTCATTTTCTGATACTGTGGTTATTTATTCTACGCATGTCACTCCTGGGATGAAAACTGTAACAGAGGAAGGAATTTTTATTTGCTGATGGACCCAACAGAGTTTGTTGGCTTTCGGGATTCTTAACTTTCTGCATCTCACTCACAAGCAAGTGCAAATCCTTCTGGCACCACCGTTTTCATCCCAGGAGTGACTGGAAAGAAGGTCCTTCTCCTTCACATAGACTGAGGCCAGTCGATAGGATAGTCGATAGGATCAATGCCTAAGCCAATGCCTCTCATTCCTGAATTCAATAAAGTTGTGGCCTAATTCACCCAATTAACCTTAAATTATGGTGTCTCGTGTCTTTATTTATCCTGGTGGGGGGCGGGAACTCGCCATGCAAAGATAAAAAAACGTCCTCAGCTTGGGGGCAAGTCGTTAGGGTTGCCAGATAGCAAGTCAAAAGATTAAAACACACACACACCCTTTAGCATTTATATAGCCCTTTCAGAATGCTCAAAGGACTACATAGGCATCATTTCATAGCAAGCCTTGTAACAGACCTGTAAGGCAGGAGAGTTTGACGAGATGCATTCTATCCAGATGCAGAGGCAGGTTGTGCTGCTCAGTACCAGTATTTGAGGAACAATAATGGGACAGGACTATTTTGCCTTCATATCCTATTCCTTACTTATACCAAGCCTATCTCATTCAGTGTTGTCAAGCTGACTAGCAGTTCTTAGCTTCCTGTAGTAGATGGGAGCTCCAAGTCTTGAAGCTGAGAGAGAGAGAGTGAGTGACTTCATGGTGCATTTGAACATGCATTTGAAATCAAGTGGGAAGAAATGCTATGGGGCGGGGGTGGAGGCGCAAAATGGAGTGGGAAAACAGTCAGTGGGAAGGGAGACTCCTCACTTCATTAGAAGAGCTGAGTCTTGAGTAGACAGACAAGGATAGGGCTTTTAGTTATCCCCAGCTCCAGTACCGGTAATTTGGTAAGGTTTTTTTCAACGCAGAAAAAAAAACCACCTTTGCCAAAAGCGCACTAGGTGTTTTTTTAAAAGGTAAAGGACCTCTGACAGTTAAGTCCAGTTGCAAACGACTCTGGGGTTGCGGCACTCATTTCGCTTTACAGGCCGAGGGAGACGGCGTTTGTCTGCAGACAGTTTTTCCGGGTCATGTGGCCAGCATGACTAAGCTGCTTCTGGCGCAACGGAACACCAAAACCAGAGCAGTGCACTGAAACGCTGTTTACCTTCCTGCCGGAGCGGTACCTATTTATCTACTTGCACTTTTTTTTGGCGTGCTTTCAAACTGCTAGGTTGGCAGGAGCTGGGACCAAGCAATGGGAGCTCACCCTGTCGCGGGGATTTGAACAGCCGGCCTGCTGATCAGCAAGCCCAAGAGGCTCACAGTGGTTTAGACCACAGCGCCACCCGCATCCTAGGTGGCTTTTAGGTAAGCCCATTTTTCTTAGCCTCAGTACCCACCTTCCTAGCTAACAAGAACGAGATAATAATACTGTCCTAACATACAGGTCTTTTGTAAGGAAAATGCTTATGCAAAGCATTTTGAGCACTCAACACTACATAAATGCTAAATGTTTCTGAAGTGTTTTCAGCACTAAGCACTATATAAACACTAAACAACAACAACACAATTCTCCAGAAGTTAGGGGTTCAATTGGAATATGATTATAGATGCAATCCTGAGAAATACAGCACACACTTTCAAATTAGTGCTTTACGTGTGTGCTTAGGTCCCAGTGATGGAAATGAGACTTGAGCGTTGATCACCAATTCCATATTCTACTCATCTGAGCTCCTCCCTCCCCACGGCACAAGTTTTAAATAATCTCAGCGACAGTTTCTTACCTGATTGCTAAAATCCACCATCACTTGCAGTATGGAACATGTAATATTTATGCTAGGACATTGGACCGGCCCTCGCATTTCCTGCTCCAGCTGCACGCCTGCCTTGTGACATCACACTTTGCTATTGTGAGTCCATGGTGCTGTCACCCACATCTACAGAAGCAGCCAAGTTGGGAGGCAAGCAGCTGTTCAAACCACCTTGGTATCAGAAGCAGCTTGGAAATCGGGAGGCAGGAAGAGGGCTCAGTTGGATGTCCGGTAGATATATGCTAGAATAAAGCTCTCTCCTGCTCTTTAGGTTTGTATTTATATACAATTATGAGCAAATGCACACTGAAACTGGAAACTGGGTGACTGTCAGGTAAAATTACTGAAGGGGCAGCCAAGAGCAAACAACAACAGAAAAAACTCTACTGAGTTGTCTTGGCATTTCGAACTTACATGAAGGCTTTTAGTTGCATAGAAATATTCACCGGTGTTCTTGTAAAAAGGGTTTTGTGCAGCAACAAACCCTTTTTTCACCTCATACATCAAACAGTCTGTTAGCATTTTAGCAATTTGATAACTCTTGATTTGTGTGTGTGTGGGGGGAAACAAACCTAGCAACACGGGACGCAGGTGGCACTGTGGTCTAAACCACAGAGCCTAGGGCTTGCTGATCAGAAGGTCGGTGGTTCGAATCCCCGCGAACCTAGCAGTTCGAAAGCACGTCAAAGTGCAAGTAGATAAATAGGTACCGCTCCGGCGGGAAGGTAAACGGCGTTTCCGTGCGCTGCTCTGGTTTCACCAGAAGCGCCTTAGTCATGCTGGCCACATGATCCAGAAGCTGTCTGCGGACAAACACTGGCTCTCTCAGCCTGTAAGGCGAGATGAGCGCTGCAACCCCAGAGTCGTTCGCGACTGGACTTAACTGTTTGGGGTCCCTTTACCTTTACCTTTAACCTAACAACAACTGTGTACTTCTGGGCTGCAAAGCTTGCTTGATGCCCATGCCCTGGTCACATGCCTGAAGTACAACACTACAAATATAATAAGGAAGTGACTGGGCCTATCTGCTCTCATTTTGCTTCTATAAAAAGTTTTTTAGAAATAATTTCTACTTTTTGTTCCTCCTAATGTCCCAAAACAAAATATTTATTTCTATACCGAGCCATTCAGAAAAAATAATAATGAAAAACTCGCCTTGGTCTAGATCGGTAAACAACAAATGCAAAGTGAGTGAGGAATTTAATAGCAAACAAGGCCCATACAAACCATAGTATGGGAGAGGGCAAGAAGCTCATAACTAGAATTTCTGTATTCACCTGCAGCTTGAGCTTGCTAATTGTTTTTACAGGGAAGGCTCCTGCGCCTTTAACTGCTGCTTGACAAGCAGAAATTCAGCAGGTGAGGCTTTAATCATCACTGCATCTGTATGTCCAAAATGTTTCATTTGCAAATTTTTTGGCTACATTTTAACAACTCTATCCAGGGGTTAGTAGGCTAATGCTTGGGAGACAGGACTCTTACTTTCGACGTGGCTATTGAGCAGAAAGTAAAAGCGCAGTTGAGCACACCGTGTTCAATTAAAGAAACAGAAAGAGAGATTTTCATACGCAATCAAAAAATATTTCAGCACAGCTGACAAAGGAACGCCCTCCCATCAGATGTCAAAGCGATAAACAACTACCTGACATTCAGAAGACATCTGAAGGCAGCCCTGTTCAGGGAAGTTTTTAATATGTGACATTTTAGTGTATTTTTCATCTTTGTTGGAAGCCGCCCAGAGTGGCTGGGGAAACCCAGCCAGATGGGCGGGGTACAAATAATAAATTATTATTATTATTATTATTATTATTATTATTATTATTATTATTATTATTATTAGAATGTGACTTTGCATTGAGACTGTGCTGCCACCTGCTGGAGCAAATAAATCACTACACCAACAGGCGCCTGCTGAAATTAAGAAAAGGCAGAGCCAAAAGTGATGTCTGAGCAACAGGCTCTGAAATTACACCCATTTCGTAAACAGCGGAAGAAATGTGTCAGCTTTGCCTTGACTGGTGCATTTTGACTGGTGAACCTGAATGCGTCCGGTTGAGCAGACGGGGATTGCTTCTCTCCTGATCCGACCAGCTCAGAGTAGTGGGCTCACAGGACGTGCGAGGGGATCCATGTGCGAAACAACCTACACATCTAACTGTACATGGAGCTCTCTGAGGAACACCTGGAGTGCAGTCTGAGGAGCTACCCAGAGGGATTTTTGCTCACGAGATTCTGAAAAGCTGTGCATTGGGGTGGGGGGAAATTGGAGACTGAAGAAAGGGAGGAGTGGGAAGGACACACAGGCTTGCTCTCCTAACCACTGAGATCCAAACAGGTCAGATCTCCAGTGAGGGAAAATCTTAACATGGAGGGTTTCCAGATGTTACAAGAAGCTAAGGTGGGGACAGAGGTTCTCACACCTGCCCTGGTCAACCAGCTGGGTGCCATATTGGGGGAGGGAAATTCAAAATCGGGGGGAAAAGTAATGAAATTTAAAAATCGAGAGCCAGTGTGGTGTAGTGGTTAAGAGCGGTAGTCTCGTAATCTGGGGAACCGGGTTTGCGTCTCCGCTCCTCCACATGCAGCTGCTGGGTGACCTTGGGCTAGTCACACTTCTCTGAAGTCTCTCAGCCCCACTCACCTCACAGAGTGTTTGTTTGTGGGGGAGGAAGGGAAAGGAGAATGTTAGCCGCTTTGAGACTCCTTAAAGGGAGTGAAAGGCGGGATATCAAATCCAAACTCTTCTTCTTCTTCTTCTAAACTGACTGTTTAACCAAGAGCCTCACCCAAACATATAGAGCAGTCTGAAACAGGGTATCCAAGTGCAAATGTAATCCCACGTGCCCTACCGGCAGCCCTTGTCACTGGTGCCCACTCCAGGGGCAAATTTTTGTTGTGGGTGCCTGGCCGCCAGCTCCACCACCTGCCGCTGCCACACACCATTGCCACCTGGCAGTTGCCCCCTGCCTCTGAGCACCACTGCCGCACGACCTTTGCCCCCCTACCACCACCTTACCCCTTGTGCTCAGGCAGAGGCTCAGACCCCGATTCAGACGCTGCGGCAGCGCTGGAGCATGGCACAACACAGCACCCACGAATTGGGCACCCACAGTGTGGGGCCCAAGTGGGCACGACTGGCCGTTGTTGTGGGGGGAATTATAGCACCTGGGGTGGAATGGTTGTGAGGTAGGGGAGGAACACACCAGCTTCCCTAAACCAGTGTGCAGTTGCCTCTGGCTCACATGCTTCCTTAAAAGAGGCAGGCAAAACACCTGAAACTGGTTCACAGTTTCTCTCTAGCTACACAGTTTGAGGATGCAGGCCTCCAGCTCTGTCACAGCCCTGGCAATGGGCTTGTCTCTTGGATATGTGCAGTTGTGTGGGTGAAGGCAGCCACTACTCCCCCCACCACCTCCAGACTTCTCACTTTTCTCCTCTCCATACTGCCCTCAGTCGCTCTGTTTTCTGTACAGTCTTCAATTCCTCCAGAATCTCCTGAACCAAGAAGGGTGGTATTTCAGGCAGGCCACAGGGCACCACATCCCACAGGATTGCATGCACATAGAAGCCTCTCTCATGCTTCCTAAACGCATAGCCTGCCAAGGGGTGGGAGGCAGGCTGACAGATGTGACTCCTCTCCTCATTGTGCATGGTGTGCTTGTGTGAACACCCTTTTCTACGAGCCTGATCCAAGTCCTATCTCCTTAGGCAAGCCACTGTCTCCCAACCTCAGTCTGGAGACAGTACCACACTCTGCCTTGATCAGACCACACTTGGAATCACCGAGTCCAGTTCTGGGCCCCACAATTTAAGAAATGTATTTGCAAGCTGTGTGCAGAAGAGGGCAAGCAAGATGATCAAGGGTCTGTCTTATGAGAAACAGTTAAGGGAGCTGGGTATGTTTAGCCTGGAGAAGAGAATATTGAGAGGAGATATGACAGTCCTCTTCAAATATCTAAAGGGCACCTGCGGGTTAGGGCGCCAGGGACTCATTTTATCGTCTATCGTGAAATGTGGGGATTGCACCGCCAAACGTTGTAGGGTCCAATTTGCAGGTGTTTGGCACCCTTTTTGAGTGAATCAGACGTTGCGTATTTGGCGAAACCATGACCCCGCGGGTTAGTGTGCCTACAGTTTCAAACAACAAGCGTTAATTCCAGAAGTAAGCTCATCACTCCTGTCTGCATTGTCAACTCACAAACCTGAACTTTCATTTACTCCAGATGGTGAGGAACAGGGGTCCCTCAGGTTTTGATCCTTGGTAGGTATAACAAGTATTATTTCATTTATTTTTAATATATATTGCTTAATTTCAGCAGAACTCATCTCAGGGTGGGATACAACATCATTACAAATCCCAAAGATTCATCAATCACATTCAAACCACCACAAACCAGACTTCTGTTAACTGGAAGAACAACCATAATTAAAACTACATATACTTAAAAACAACTGATGCTTAACAGGCACAAAGCAGACCACTACTAGTCTATGAATGCCTGGGCAAAATGATAGGTTTTTTACTTGGTGCCAAAATGAAAGTCACGTTGAAGCGTACCAAGAGCGTCCCTTTTCTCATTTCTAAATACAGAAAAGAATGCATTAGAACAGCCTTTGACATGCTGGTGCCGGCTGTGCTGAATGGAGCGAGTGGCAGCCCAAAACATATGGAGGGCACCAGGTTGGCAGAGGTTGCATTCGGAGGTGACTGTATTTATTCCCATGAAGAACTTGGGACCTGCATCAAGCTTTTGCTAAAGGCACAAATCAGACCAGGCTGTCTTTATGTGGTCACTTGGCCTGCCACCGTCCACCACTTCGCTCCAGTATCTCCTGGAGCATCTCTCCCTTTTAACACCGAAAACTGAAGTATGTAATTCTTAATGAGCACTTAAGAGAGCAGGACTGCTCAAGTGATAATGGCTGTTTGAGGGCAAATAAAGATACAACTGCCCACATCACTATTATAACATGCTCCCAGGAGGTCCAGACGTAATTCATCTGTCAAGGAAAGGGCTTTTAAAGGAGAGAAGAAATCAATGACCTAAGAGCCTTGTATGTAGTCAAATCATCTGTGACTAATCTTGTTCATTACGATTGTCTCTATGAGTTACTGTCATAGCAGGAAACTGCGGGGGGGTGGGGTGGGGGGTGGGCAGGGCGGGAGGAATGTGTAAAGGCTGGCTAATATCCAGCAATTTAATGTTCCTGGGAACTTGAAGCAAGTCTCAAAATAAGCAACCAGCAAAGGGGTTAAGTAAGACCTGCAGGCAGAAAATTTGTTGAATGCACTGCAGTCTTTGGGGCTAGTGGGGTGTCAGTTGTGGTGATGGCAGCAGTGTGATGCAAAATGGCAAACAACAATAGAGCCAGAGACAATCCTGTATATTTAAAGTGATAAAGGTAAAGGTAAAGGTACCCCTGCCCGTACGGGCCAGTCTTGACAGACTCTGGGGTTGTGCGCCCATCTCACTTAAGAGGCCAGGGGCCAGCGCTGTCCGGAGACACTTCCGGGTCACGTGGCCAGCGTGACATCGCTGCTCTGGCGAGCCAGAGCCGAGTGATATATGTTATTAAATAACTCTTAACAAAACCACTTTTAATTTTAGTAATAAATAAGTGCCAATGCACAGCTGCCAAATCTGTGGGAGGAAAATATGAATCCCTGTGACCCACATGTGTGGGGTAAATAACAACTGCCCAAAAATGGCTGGGTGCCTTGATTTAAAACACACTCTTTAGCGGGGGAGAGTCCCCAGTAGCAGAGTTTTAACTCACAAAGGTCAAGCAGCAGCATAGTGTGGGAATGTTGGTTATTAAACCCTTTTCATAATGGGTTGTGTACACTTGGTTGTGTACAGCACCCCTCTTTCTACCCCTTTTGCAATGAACAGACCACGCACTGCTAAGTAAGTTTAAAATACTTTACTTACAAAAGTCCCAAGAAGCAGCAAGGAGAACCAAGGAAGAATACTCTTGGGTAGAAAATACAAAAAGATTGCTTCAAACACATGCTCTAAGCTTGGAGCTCACTTAGGCACATCTTCCTTGGTCAGTTACATTGCACGAAGAAAGAGGGAACAGGAAGAGAAGGCTTTGCTTCCTCCCTCATCAGAAAAAAGGGGGCATGATCTGTCATGGTATTGACAGAGAACGCAGGGGAGGAGGACAGACAAGCAGAGGAAGGGGGGCCGGAAGTGCCAGTGGAGGAAAGGAGGGGAAGTCAGGAGGAGGGAAGGATCTCAGATGTTGGAGCAGAGCCTCAACTCCACACAGGAAGCTCTGGCACAAACAGCGATGCAGTGCCGGTTCCATCTGCTCAGGAAAGGAGAGGGTTAAAGAGAATGCCTCACCTCTTCTGCTGGAAAAGGGGCGAACGTAAATCACTCCGAGAATCTGACTCACAGGATTCGGACGTATAATTATGTGTGCTGCTTGTACATATGTAAAATAAAGGATGTATATATGTATCTCTGAGTGAGCATTTCTTGCGGAGAGCACTCACAAGCCATCACATGACCTGAGCCTAGGAATTTAACTCTATGGTCTTAACCCATTCATAAACTAACTAGTACTCATGCATAGTTATGTTTGACTGCAATTTCCCACAAAATCACCCTGATGCCTTTGGAAGCACTGACCAAAAAATTTATTTCTTAGTGAACAACTGAGTAGCTATACCACCTGAAGATGTCCCTTATATCCACATAAATGAAAGAGGTGGCCCGTCACTGTCGAACTTCCTGGATGCTTATACCAGCTGCCGAGGACGCCAACACCTCATTAAGCGTGCCTTGGAAGGTCAGGTCCTTCTTTGTGAAAAGGCGCTGTTGCAGTTCCTTGTCGCATAAGCCACACACAAACCAGCCATGGAGCATAGTCTCTAGATCAAGGAAACGGCAATGGCAAAAGCCACAATGAAAGCCGCCACTGATTTGGTTGGAGCTTGGTCCATTTGCTGGTGGGCTATTTCTGATGCTTGTAGTGGAAAGTGTTCTTGTAGTTTCTCCATTATGTCCTTGAATGAACCCCAGGTTGGTGACCTTACTGGCTGCGAGGTAGAACTCAAGCTTGGCAGCATGTAAGTCCCATTTTCCCAGGACCGCTCTGTCAAATTCATCAATGTGGCCCTGTGTGGCCATAATGTTCTGCTCCGAGCACACCTTGGCAGCGGCCAGAATTGAACCAAGGCAGTGGTCTCACCCTCAATAGTGGTTTCAGCTCCGTCTAGCCTACCCATCCTAACGTCCCACCTTCATTGCCAGTAAAGCGTACATGGGTTTCTATGAGGCAAAACATTGTGATTACAGCAAGAGACTTTATTGAGCTAACAAAACAGAACAGTCAAAGGGGGCAAAGCATCTGCTTATATGTATTTCTGAAGGCCTGAGCCACTCCCACTCTCAACGTGATTGGCCGTCTAAACCTCCAAGAGCTTAAGAGCCAATGCCAGTAGCCCAAACCCTGGAAATAATACATGATTGGATATCATGTATCGAATCAGAACACAGGGCTCAGAATCCTAGTCCAGACTCAAGCTCAGATGAACACAGACCATCGCATACATAACAGTTGGCTCTGCAAATCTGCTCTCACCTGAATACAAGTTGATGCTGAGGCATACAAGACACATCTGTTGTCTAGATTCTCTAGCTACTTACTGTATTTACTCAAATGTAATATGTACCTTTTTCGGCCAAATTACGTCGTGAAAATTAAGGTGCACATTAGATTTGATGGCGCATTTACATTCACCAGCAAATACTTTTTTTGGTTCAAGGTTTTGCAAAGGTTTTGCAAAGGTTTTGCAAACTGAGGTGTGCATTATATTCAGTGTTGCATTAGATTCGCATATATACAGTAAGTTCTGATTTGACGGTTCTACCATCTTTAGCTCTGTTGACAAAGCTAAGTATGGAAGATGAGCAGTGTCTGAAAGCTGTGAAATCACTTGGAAGAAAACAGACAACCTGTACCACCACGTTGAGAGAAGATATAGCCAGGGCCAGCCCTACCACTAGGCAGAGTGAAGCAGCTGCCTCAGGTGGCAGATACTGGGCAGGGGTGGTGCAGGGAGCAGTAGCTATCTGTCCTCTGGAGGGCAATGTATTTCCACCAGCATCAAAATATGATTATATTGCCTATCTATTCAACTTTTATAAATGACATGGGGGAGCTATCCTGTCCCTTCACCTCCAGCAGCAAAATGTCTTGGGCTGATTCTGAAAACAATCACCAGACACTACCAGCAGGGCAAAAATGACTATGACCTACCCAAATGCCTAGCTGCTGTGCTCAGAAATGACATCCCCTCCCCTCCCTCTTGACTCCTCTCCTAGTATGAAACAATCTCTGCTTGCAATTTTGCAATGAAGTGTTTGTTTCAACCTCTTTTGTAATCTACAGTGGTGCCTCGCAAGACGAAATTAATCCGTTTCGTGAAGCTCTTCGTATAGCGTTCTTTTCGTCTTGCGAAGCAAGCCCATTGACAGCTTAGCGGATTAGCGCTATTAGCGGTTTAGCGGCTTTTAGCGGATCAGCTGATAAGTGGCTTATCAGCGGATCAGCTGATAAGCGGCTTAGGAAAAGGAGGGGGGAAGGGAAAAAACCCCGCAGGAACTCGCAAGACATTTCGTCTTGCGAAGTAAGCCCATAGGGAAATTCATTTTGCGAAGCGCCTCCAAAACGGAAAACCCTTTCGTCTAGCGGGTTTTCCGTCTTGCGAGGCGTTCGTCTTGCGGGGCACCACTGTACTGCCATGATATAAGCTCTCCCCTTGGGTTTGGACTGTGTGCATTTTCCAGATTCCTGTTTTCTTTTGTGGTGCCTGACCATGTCATGCACAGTGAGGGTCTTCTTTGAATCCACAACTCCCCTCCCCCCGCCCTGCAAAGTGCTACTAAAATAATTCTGCATGCTGCCAAAGCGTTTGGCCCCAAGACAGCACCTGAGATGAGGCAGAGGTAAACAAATGGAGATTACTTCAGCCAGGAACAAAGAAGCCCCCTGTCAAAATCCAACAGAGGGATTTGATTTTGGGTGTTGCAACAAAGCGAGGGGAAGGTTTCCTGCCAAGCTAACAATGCACTGTACTCTGCAATTAATACTCTTGGCTCCCTCCAATTACCATCTTCACAGACGCTTATGAAAAACAGGTGTCTCCTTTGTTTCCCTTTATTCCGCCTTTCTGGCGACACAATTAGGAGTAGGCCTCCTGACAACGAGGGCAGAGTCCCCTTTGTTGAAACTCCTCAACAGCGGTGAAGGTGGCAGCCAGCACATGGACCCAAGAGTTGAGTCACTGCGCTCACAACAGCCTCAAAGTGCGTCACTGGAACAGAACAAAGCTGCCACCACTTAAGAACCACAGTTCTGGGGACAGAAGGGGAAGGGACTTGTCTAAGGGTGCTCTTTAAATCTGCTTCCAGAGGCATCTCTTGAGGACTCTATTCAACCGTCCTTTCTGCATTGTGAACCCAGGCCCTGCTCTCCCCATGAACATTGAGGCCAATCAGTGCTTTTCACTCCACTCTAAGCCTCAGTTCACTACTTCCTTTCCCCAGTGAGGCTCCTGTGCTGGTTAACAGTTAGAATAACAGCTTCTGCAGCAGCTCAGATATAAGCCATGTCAGAAATTTGGGGTGGTCTGGGACCTGAAAGGAAACCCTTGCTAAAAAGTCTTATGTCAACCAGGAGGCAGTACTTCCTGACCATAGCTGTCAACTTTCCCCTTTTCTTGCGAGGAATCCTATTCGGAATAAGGGAATTTCCCTTTAAAAAAGGGAAAAGTTGACAGCTATGTTCCTGACTGCCTCACCCTGGAACCACTGGGGAAAGTGCTTTTAGTGATAATGCCTGAAGACCTATCAACTGGGATCTCTTATTTCAGGTGTGAGGGACGCGGGTGGTGCTGTGGGCTGAACCACAGAGCCTAGGGCTTGCTGATCAGAAGGTCGGCGGTTTGAATCCCCGCAATGGGGTGAGCTCCTGTTGCTCGGTCCCTGCTCCTGCCAACCTAGCAGTTCGAAAGCACATCAAAGTGCAAGTAGATAAATAGGGACCGCTCCGGCGGGAAGGTAAATGGCGTTTCCGTGCGCTGCTCTGGTTCACCAGAAGCGTCTTAGTCATGCTGGCCCATGACCTGGAAGCTGTACACTGGCTCCCTCGGCCAGTAAAGCGAGATGAGCGCCGCAACCCCAGAGTTGTCCGTGACTGGACCTAAAGGTCAAGGGTACCTTTACCTTTACCTATATCAGGGGTGAGCAGTTGCGACTGCTCCCATTTACCTCTCTTGCACTATTGGTTTACAGACACGAGGGCCTCAGTGGATTCTCCCCTCTTCACTCTCCAGCACAGAGCACAGCCAGAAAGGGACCACTGCTCAGTGACTGAGGTGATATGCCTAGCATTGCGAAAGGTCCCAGGTTTAATCTAAGCGTCTCCAGTTTAAGAAGATCTGGAAGCAGGATGATGAGGGGGCCACCAGGTGGCGCATTGGAAGATGGCCGACAATAACATCTCTCCGACCCACTTGAGGTAATTAAGAGGCTGCTATGGGAAGTATGCAGCCTTCCCGGCCACCCCCAAGGAGATGGGGGGGACTGCCTTGCCAGCGGTGTCCATAATTCACCCCCGGATTCGAAAGAAGGGGGTGCGGACACTTGGCACAAGCCCTCGGGTGAAGTCGGCTCTTCCTGACGCTGTCTCCAATCAGTGCACTGGTTCGCTTTAGCTCAAAATATATAATTGGAAATATATAATTGGAAAGAAGCTAAAGCACATACATCAAGCGAAGATCGGGAGTTAAGACTGCTGATTAATGGATCTCTGTGAGCGGAGCGACGGGCGGGACAAATAAATCAAGTGATGAATCACCATTAAGAGACTGGTATGTTTGGAGTGAAACGGAAAGGGGGTGGAGGAAAAAACTTTTCTTTTTTTTGCCTTATGTGAGTATTAATAACCCTCCACCCCAGAGAGAAGAATCGTTGCAATTTATTAATCACAAGCAGGAATTCAAGAACTGTGTGGAGTGAATTACTGATCAAAGAGAGGATTGGTAAACATCGGAGAACGGAGGAAAGTTTTATGATGCAGTTTTAAATGGCGTCTTGCCAAGACAGGCTTGCCTAAGAAGGACGGGGGGAGGAGGACCAGGGTCATCGGAATGTGAATGGTGATGGAATGTGATCTAGACCTGGCAGAGCCCCCTGAGATATGCTTGGCAAGCCTGGGAAAATCAACGGAAAGACTGAGGGAAAGTTTTTTACGGAGGTATGGAAAAGGCGTCTGTCCTTATGTGATATGATTTTTGGAGAGTGTAAAACCCACACAGGGGATGTTTGTTTTCAACCCGCTTGTGAAGATTATCAGAGATCGCAAAGAAAGAAATATATGATGATAACAACAAGAAGATGAGGAAAGTAACAAAGAGACTACCTGGACAGAACTGGATAGAACTGTCTAATTAAAGCAGCAATATAAGTGATGCTTGGACCCCTGTTCGGAGCTTGAAGTATGGGTACCGCCAACAAAAATTTAAAAATCTGGCTGTATAATTTGGAACTAATGTGATTTGGAAATAATGTGATTTGATTGGCCTGTTAATAAAAATTATTATTTTTTTTTAAAAAAAGGAAGCAGGATGAAGAGGAAAGGCCTTTTTATGAGACTCTGGAGAGTCCCTGCCAGTTCTGAGACAGTCTAAGCTGGGGCGATGCAGCTTCCTATATTGCTATGAAAACATTCAGCCATGCTGTGTTCCCAGCCCCAGAAATGTTATGGGGTCCATGGACTGCCCCTTCCCATTCAAGTAAATAAATAAAAATACTTAACTAACTGACCAATTGGGTCACAGATAACTCGGTTCTGCCCCCCATCTGACCCCCCCCCCAAAAAAAATCCTGGCTACGCACATGACGGGATCATGTGAGAGATGCCACCATGTGTTGCTGATTTATGCACATATAGGCTTTAAGAATGCCACTGTCACAGACATTGCCACTGCCAGGCTATGGGCACTGAGCGCAGGCTGAGTTGTTTTCCAGTAGAAGTTAACTGAGAATTGCCGTGAGGGGGGAGTCCTACATCTGAGCCCAGAATGAAGTTTCAAAATGAACAAGATGGCTGTTTTTAATTCAGTCAAGAACCCTGCAGTATTTATAAGCTGCATTTCAAGCCTGAAGCACTACTGGTATCATTCACAAATGGATGTACTCTATCTGAAGTAGCTCATTGATCCTCTGCATCCAATATTATCATCATGGGTTTGTATCAATTTGTAACTTGGCAAGTGCAAGAGTCCAGCCCTATGCTTAGTCACTAGGAGCATGGACACTTCTTGAGCGTTTGAAACCTTCACTTTGTGAAAGTTTTGGTAGCTGGGATGAGCCCTAAAGTGATTTTCAAGGCATAAATGGGAGCTCAGTCTAACACTTAGTCAACACTATGTCATGCTACCTCTTAATATTTCTTTAATAAATGCAATAGAACAATTCTCTAGCCTTCCAGCTCCAACCAATTAAAAAAAATAACAGAACTTCCCCTGCAGTGAGGCTCAGAGAACTCGAAAATCTGGAATATATGGAATTTGGAATATATGGAATTGGCTGAGATGACTGGCAGAATCTGGGACCAAGGAGAAGAGTCGGTGGAAGAAGATTGGAAAAAATTTAAAGTATATCTTCAAAAATATTGTAAAATTAAGGATTGTTGGAAAGATGTTGGAAAAAGAAAATTAGGTGGTTTTGGTAGAAATGACATAAAGGATTAAGTAAAAATGAATTGATGAAAGAGAGAATGTAAAATTACAATATATTAAATCAAATTATTAAGATAAAAACAAGGTTGGAAGGATTTGCTGAAATAACAATTTGAACTAGAATACAAAAAAGGAGGTGTGAGGAGGCCAAGGAAATAAGTAAAGGAAGAAAGTTATGTAAAGGTTTAATCGGTTCTTTTTCTTTTTTAAATGATTGTAATTTTTCTGTCCTTTTTCTTTTTTCTTTTGTAATCTTCAAAATTCTGAATAAATATTATTTTTTTAAAAAAGAGAGAACTCGAAAATCTTGCCTCTCAGCCCATCCTTCTCTAACCACTGCACAACTTTCCGTCCCATGCGGCTCATCATCCAAAGTGATTTAGGGACAAAGGATTTTAACCTGTATTTTAAATTAGGTCCGTCCCCCCCCCCCCCAATTATGTTTTTACTGTAATTTTACTGGTGTTAGCCACCCTGAGCCAGGCTCTGGTCAGGGAGGGCGGAGTATAAATTTATAAATTTATTTATTATTATTATTATTACATGCAAAGCACACAAGAAAAGAAAATGCAGAGAAGTGGAGTTCTAGGAACCAGAGATATTCTAAAGAAACCTTCTGCAACAGCAAGAAGAAAATGAATGGAACCCAAACACATGGTGAAGTAACAGCAACTTTTCCTAAGAGCTGAGAGAATGGGGATTAGTTGGGCCCCCCACCCGCTGTCACAACCTTTGGGAAATGCCCCTCCACCTTTTTGGGGAAAGAATTCTACATCAAGTTTGGAAACCATGGTTAATGACTCCCTAGAAGTAACAACATCTGCCAGTAGAGGGTACTCTTGTCTTCTATTCAACATCACAGTGAACACATAAGTTTCCCTTTCTGTCTCTCAGTCCAGGCAGCGGCTTCCTCCTTCCAGGGTTATGATACAGGCCCCAAAGGTGCCCATTCAAATTACGAATCTTGAAGTGTCCTGTTTTCTTCTTGAAGGCCAGATAAAGCCACTGTGTAAAGGTAAAGGTAAAGGTAAAGGGACCCCTGACCATTCGGTCCAGTCATGGCCGACTCTGGGGTTGCAGTGCTCATCTCGCTTTATTGGCTGAAGGAGCCGGTGTACAGCTTCCGGGTCATGTGGCCAGCATGACTAAGCTGCTTCTGGCAAACCAGAGCCGTTTACCTTCCCTCTGGAGCGGTACCTATTTATCTACTTGCACTTTGATGTGCTTTTGAACTGCTAGGTTGGCAGGAGCAGGGACCGAGCAACGGGAGCTCACCCCATTGCGGGGATTCAAACCGCCGACCTTCTGATCAGCAAGTCCTAGGCTCTGTGGTTTAACCCACAGCGCCACCCTTGTCAACTGTGTAAATAACATCAAACCACTGAAGAGGTGGGGTGCTCTGAGAAGCTCATGTGTGTGTGTGGGGGGGGGGGCTGCTGGCATGTTCTACTGCCTGAGAACCTGCAGCTTCCTGCTTGTATTTTATTTTTTCCACTGCAAGGCTTCGAAACATCTGCTCATTTCCAAAAGAATGCACATTGTTTTCCAGCCACTAATCTAAGGGTAATAGGAAGCAGTTGAAAGGATTAACAAAGTGCCAATTAAATAACTCCCCCCCCCCACCGCTCCAACCCATGACTGGGCAGGGTTCCATGAAATCCATGTGCTTTGTTTCAGCTGAGGCTCCTTGATGAGAAATCACAAGCAAGGCAGAATCCTGACAATTCAAAGCTGTTGCAGAGAAGGCGCAGAGTTCGCTGTTCTGCATGGCAGAAGCATAGCTGTAGAAAGTTACTGTATTTTTTGCTCTATAAGACTCACTTTTTCCCTCCTAAAAAGTAAGGGGAAATGTATGTGCGTCTTGTGGAGCGAATGCAGGCTGCACAGCTATCACAGAAGCCAGAACAGCAAGAGGGATTGCTGCTGCTTTCACTGCGCAGCAATCCCTCTTGCTGTTCTGGCTTCTGAGATTCAGAATATTTTTTTTCTTGTTTTCCTCCTCCAAAAACTAGGTGCGTCTTGTGGTCTGGTGCGTCTTATAGAGCGAAAAATACGGTACTTCCCAATGTCCTTTCCCAACAGCATAGAAGAATGTATTCTTCTGGTTTCTTCTATCGTGTGGGTTAGATGGCACGATGGCAGAGGAGCTGGCATTAGCAGACGGCCTCTCATATATTAAAGAAGCAACTCCAAGAATGCTTTGCCCTGAATGTGCTGATAATGTGCTGAAGATGCTACAAAACCAAGAGAAGAGGGATTCAGAATGGTCCAGAATCTGGGCTTCAGATAATATGGAGCACAGGAAAGCTGAAAACATTTTACCCATTGCCGGAGGGAGCGAGCATGGGAAAACCCTAATTTCACATGGACATTGATGCAGCCTGACTGGAAGTTTCTCCTAGAGAAGTTACTTCCATTAAGACAGTGGTTCCTACCCCTTTTTTTGACCATGCCTCACCTAAGCATCTCTAAAATCCTGATGCCCATAGCTGTCAACTTTTCCCTTTTCTTGCGAGGAATCCTATTCGGAATAAAGGAATTTCCCTTTAAAAAAGGGAAACATTGACAGCTATGCTGATGCCCCCTCCCGACATATAATTCTTATTATTCAAAAAGCGAACTATTCACGTGGAAGAAGCCAAAAAGGTCATTAACTTGGTCTAACTCATTCTCGAACTGCCCCCCTTAAATATCAAATGCCCCCCCTATGGGGCGGGTGCCCCATGTTGGGAACCACAACATTAAGACGAACAGGAGCTGTGTATGTAGTACGCTTGCACAGCTCTTATTCATTTCTCTGGGGATTGTCCAAGCCAGTATTTTGGTGGGTTATGCCCCATGGGCCCAAAACATGCCTCTTTTACTCTGTGGCCCTGAATAAAAGATAACACAAATAAGCCAGCTTCATGGGAAGGTTGCTTCTGCAGGAAAATTAGTTTCTATTATTCTTTGACAATTTGAAGGCTGTGCTTTGCTGCCAGAGCATCACTGATCTGAACAGAATGGCAAAGTCACCAACTGAAGAAGCCTAAATCATGCCTTCATTCTCGTAGGCCATCTACATAAAAAAACCCCACTTAAGACCTTCACAAACTTGTGCAGCTTGTATTTTGCTTTTCAAGAGAAACAAATATTGCAGCTTGTTTTGTGAATAGGCTTTTTCTTTGTTTTCTTCTTCTTCTTTTTTTTTTAAAAAAGGGTCTCTCTCTGTTTCAACACCAAACAAAAGGCATGCATTTCTGTACAACAAACCAATTCATCCTCTTCTTATTTGTATCACGTCCATCGTGGCATTTGTAATCAGTTTTGCTCTTTAAAGAATTGGCCGCCTGGTGAGGAAGCTTATGTAATACAACAGCTTCCTCTCATACTCTGCCTATTCCAAAAACAGCTAGACTGATCAAAGATATCAACAGTGCTAAGAGCAGTCCCTGCTGGACTGGACCAAAGCCTTAGCTAGTTCAGTGACAACCATATGTCCCAGGAAGCTTACAAGCAAAACCCCAGCATCTGGCTATCCAGAGGTATCCTGCCTCTGTAGTAATGCAGCTTTCATTTAGGCTTCGTGGCTAATACCCGTTGATAGACCTAACCATCAGCAAATCTCACTAATCCTGTATAAAAGCTGTCAAGACAGCTTGTGGCAGCAAATTCTTTAAGTCAGGTGAAGTTGTGTTGCTGGGAACTGCCAACAGCCCCAGTCAGCCTGGCCAATGGCCAATTGCCAGCAGTTATGGGAGCTGTATTCCACAACGCCTGTAGGGGCAACGGTATCCCACCCCATTCCAATATAGTTCTGTTTTGGGAGAACGTAAGCATGATATACATTGCCCAGAGTAATGCTGACAATATCATGGGAGATTTGAGTCAAAAGAAGAGGCAGCATCCAGCAGTTCCAGAACAGTGTGTCAGAACTGACATGGCACTCTGTTTCTGCTCATGCTAAAAACACAAGACACGTGATCATACCGGCTCCCCAACCTCCCAGTGCTGCTAGTGGGCTATTCCAGTCCCCAAGTCACTGAGAGCCAGTCTCATAGGAACCAGACAGAGCCACGAACCAGGAAAGACTTGCTTTGTATCTCACCTCAATATAATGAACTCACTATGTGCTGTAAGCCGCCCAGAGTGGGTGGGGAAACCCATCCAGATGGGCGGAGTATAATATAATAATAATAATAATAACAACAACAACAATAATAATAATAATAATAGAGATAAGGCAAGCTGCAGTTCTCTCAGACCCACATCTGCAACAGGGCTTTTATAAGCATTAAGCTTGTGGCCTGGATTCAGCTAAGTAGTTTTGCAAGTGGCAGCCCAAACTAGGGCTTCTGCTAGTGCAACAAGCCTTTCCCTCTTTCTTTTCTCCACCAATTGGCCCAGAGCCCAAGGTGGTGGTGGGGAGAGTTCCCAGAACAGTGCCCAGGGAAAGAGCAGGGCAGATCACTCCATCAAAGAAATACAGAAAAGCTTGTGCTGACAAAGCAATCTGCTTAATGCTACGTTGAATTCCTCCCTATGTATGTATTTACTACTACTACTACTACTACTACTACTAAAACATGGTAGTATGGCATGCTCTTGTTCAGAGTTCCCATCAGCCAGCCAGGTTTCCTCCTCATCCCCCCACCCACCCTCAGGAGACCTTCATTCCTTTCCACTGATCTTCAGTCCCCAACTGTGCAATGAGCTGTCAGTCAAATTTCCATGCCCACTGAGCGTGCTCCGTCCTCAATGGGCTATTTGGGGGCTTCCCCTCCCTTAATGACCCCCCCCCCCGTAAATATTTGTGCCTGTGTATGTGTGTTTCTGTAAACTTTGAGGTTTCTCCAAGCCTGTGGATGATATACAGATGGTGACATTTTGGCTCCATAAGGAGCCTACTGTAGGATTATTATAGGTAAAGGTAAAGGTACCCCTGCCCGTACGGGCCAGTCTTGACAGACTCTGGGGTTGTGCGCCCATCTCACTTAAGAGGCCAGGGGCCAGCGCTGTCCGGAGACACTTCCGGGTCACGTGGCCAGCGTGACATCGCTGCTCTGGCCAGAGCCAGAGCCGCACACGGAAACGCCGTTTACCTTCCCGCTGGTAAGCGGTCCCTATTTATCTACTTGCACCCGGAGGTGCTTTCGAACTGCTAGGTTGGCAGGCGCTGGGACCGAGCAGCGGGAGCGCACCCCGCCGCAGGGATTCGAACCGCCGACCTTTCGATCGGCAAGCCCTAGGCGCTGAGGCTTTAACCCACAGCGCCACCTGCGTCCCCGTAGGATTATTATATGGGATGGTAAAATTGTTATTAAACATTGAGCTATATGCATCTCATTCTGTTTAAGCACCACGTGCCTAATCCAGACATAAGGTGGGAGAGAGAATTCCTCCATGATTTCTGGGCAAGCATGTTTTTATATGCTGTGTTTTTCCAAGTAGCAACCCAAGCAGCCCAAGAGAGAAGCATCAGATAGCAGGCATTTTATGTCATGCTTCATTGGGTGATAAAGGCACTTTGCATCCCCAAATGATAATTTGAGTGTAGATGGCTCCTGACCCGCAAATGCCATGCCTTGCTTGCACCTAGGCCGGCTGCCACTTGCTGTTGAATGGCAAAATACTGTTTCTTGACAGCCCAACCAGGAACCGCCTGATATCTCCGAGAGCCGATCAAAATCACATCAAACAATTTCAAGCACCTCTTAATATAGGGATGGAACTGGCAGTGACTGCCAGCTCAATGAGTCACAGAATAATAGAATCACAGAATTGTAGAATTGGAAGGGACCCCAACGATCATCTATTCCAACCCCCTGCAGTGCAGGAATCCCAACTAAAGCATCCATGGCAGATAACCATCCAACATCTGCTTAAAAACCTCCAAGGAAGGAGAGTGCCACTCTGTTCCACTGTCAAACAGCTCTTACTGTCAGAAAGTTCTTTCTGATGTTATGCCGGAATCTCCTTTCTTGCAAGCTGAAGTCATTGGTTTGGGTCCTACCCTCCAGAGCAGGAGAAAACAACCTTGCTCCATCTTGCATGTGACAGTCCTTGAGATATCTGAAGATCTGTACACGTTCCCGCTTGCCAATAAAGGTAAAGGTAAAGGTACCCCTGCCCATACGGGCCAGTCTTGACAGACTCTGGGGTTGTGCGCCCATCTCACTTAAGAGGCCAGGGGCCAGCGCTGTCCGGAGACACTTCCGGGTCACGTGGCCAGCGTGACATCGCTGCTCTGGCGAGCCAGAGCCGCACACGGAAACGCCGTTTACCTTCCCGCTGGTAAGCGCTCCCTATTTATCTACTTGCACCCGGAGGTGCTTTCGAACTGCTAGGTTGGCAGGCGCTGGGACCGAGCAGCGGGAGCGCACCCCGCCGCAGGGATTCGAACCGCCGACCTTTCGATCGGCAAGCCCTAGGCGCTGAGGCTTTAACCCACAGCGCCACCTGCGTCCCGCACAATGAGGACATCTTGCCAATGAGGACATCTTAAATAGTGGTGCCAAGAACTGGACACAGGACTCCAGGTGTGGTCTGAGCAAGGCAGAATGGAGTGGGACTATTACCTTTCTTGATCGGGACACTAGACTTACTTCAGTACTCAGAACACCTGCAAGTCCCTCTCAAAAGTCCTCCACTCTGTCGCTCTCCCCTCATGCATCTTATTCCCCTTCTGGGAAGCTGTTTTATAATAAATAATATTATTGGTCTGTCTAGCTAAGAGATCTAGACAGGGCACTTTCTCAGTCCCACATCAAAAGGCTGGTCACTGACCTTGGGACCATTTGCATGCATAGCTTGGGCTCCAACACTGAACTAAGGTCCTTCCCAAAATTCATGCCCCATGTTTTGCTAAGACTCAAATCATTTTTCTTCCAGTTACTTGACAAAAAAAAGTAAACACAGCACTGAAAAGGCGTACCGGAAATGCTATCACTCTGAAGGCAAAGTCTCCAAGAAACACACACATTGTGCAACTGTGTACACTTTTCATAGCATACAAATTAAATAACAGAATTTTCCAAATGTACACCAGCTGCAGAACTTGATTCTAGGCCTGGCTCTTGCATAATCTGGGAATTTTTTAAAGTAAAAAACAGGGTTGCTGGGTCTGCATGTGTGTGTAGGCTGTGTGGTGCCCTGTAGATTCTGTGGACTCCCAATTACCAGGGATGATGACACCTAGAGTCCAACAACATATGGAGGGCATCACATTGTGTATCCCACACAGTGTGGCACACAGGGATGTGGTAGTGCAGCTGCTCCCACAATAAACCCCATCCCTTCATACAGCTCTTATCTTGGTCCCATATTTCTTCTGCAGTTTGTTATAGCTGTGTCTATTATCCTACGTGGGTCTCAAACAAGCAAGCAAAAAACAACCTAGTCTTTGAACATTAATACTGCCACCATTGGTTAAAAAAACAAAAACCTCTGGTGACCACTAAGTGTCTCTTAGGGTGTCTTCCCCATTAGCCTGGGGATGGGAAGCGCTTTTCGGCCTGAGGGCCACATTCCCTCTTAGTCAACCTGTCAAGGGCCACATATGCTTGTGGTGCCCTCACAATCAATAGTGCAGCCAACCAAAGTGGGCAGGGCCACCATTTCGTGCACACCTAAGTATGGTAAATTACACAAATTCATGCACAACACACATGTACAAAGCACACCATACGAGGCTTTTTTAGGGAGATAGCATGTCTCAAAGCATATACAAAGCTTCTTTCCCCATGACAGGAAACATCTTTTTAAAAAAACAAACACCAAACCCTCCCCCCAAATAGCCCTGTCTTATAACAACACCAGGTGCAGAACTGTTGCTTTTTTTGCTTTCCATCCTCCTGTGCTCTAGCGACTGACCAGGAGGAAGGAACTGTGGCCCTTTGTGACCACGATGGACAAGAGAGGTCAGTGCCCTTGGCAGCGGAAAACCCTCTTTCTGAGAACCAAGCATGCCGTCCCCTTGAGGTGGATGCGGCCTGACAGGTAAAGCCAGAGCTGCTGTTTGTCTTGTCACCACAAAGGTCATGCCATCGCCTTCCAAGGGTACATCTTGCTGCCATGATTTATTGAACAGGCCCTGCGGCTCTTGCTAAGCTCCCAGCAGTCAGCGGCTGACTCACTCTCTCCCCTCCCCTCCCTCCCCCTGCTCTTTCCCAGCCAGCTAAATTCCCACCGACTCACTTGGCAAAGAATCCTAGCTGATCCTAAAGCACAGGGTCCTCCCTCCCTCTCCGTTTACCAGCAGGACCACTGCGAGGAATTCCTGCGTCTGGATAGCTGGATAGAAGTCAAGAGGGCTTCGTGGATTCTGCACACAAGCGAGACAAAATTGTCCCAGCATTGAGCTGGCACTTGGACTCAGGAATTCTGGTGTGGCCCTTCAGCCTGGGGTCAGCAGCCCTCTTCAGGTTGTGCTCTGCATCTCCTTGAGTTCTTTTGCTCGGCTGGAACATGTCCTTGAAACGAAACTGCAATCAAGCCTCTTATTTTCTCGCAGCGGCTACAGAGTGTTGTGTGAAATGTGTGTGTTCCAGTGCTTGGTGTTCCCACTCATCTTCCTAGCCCCTGGGGCAGAGAAGACAAGCAACATGGCCTCGTGGAATGCCCCACTCTCACCAAGTTTCAGCAAGAGGTGGGGTGGAAGGGAGGAAGGAAGGGGCAGGAGGTGGCACAATGGGATGGTCCGCTCCTGCTAGTATGTGCAGCGCTGGGGAATATGGCAAAAATTGAGGCAGAGACTGAGAAATCCTAGGTCCTAATATACAGTACAGTGGTACCTCGGGTTAAGAACTTACCGTATTTTTCGCCCTATAAGATGCACCGGCCCATAGGATGCACCTAGTTTTTTTTGGGGGGGGAATAAAGGGGGAAAAATTATTTCCCCCCCCCCAGCTGCGGCTTCAGCACGCCCCGCGCTCCGGGCAGCAGGCTGCTATCTGCAGCCTAGGGAGCCCTGCCGCAGCGAAAGCCTGCGTTTGCCCCATAGGACGCACACAGATTTCCCCTTCATTTTTGGAGGGGGAAAAGTGCGTCCTATAGGGCGAAAAATACGGTAATTCGTTCCGGAGGTCTGTTCTTAACCTGAAACTGTTAGCTAATAGGGCCTCCTGCTGCTGCTGTGCGATTTCTGTTCTCATCCTGAAGCAAAGTTCTTAACCCGAGGTACTATTTCTGGGTTAGCGGAGTCTGTAACCTGAAGCGTCTATAACCTGAGATACCACTGCATTGCACAGGAGTCGGATCTAACACAGTGATGGGTCATCTGTGGTTCACCAAGTGTTTTGGGACTCCAGTTCCCATCAGCCCCAGTCACTCCAACAACACCTGGAGGGCCACAGTCCCCCCCCCCCAGCCACAAGGGCCAGGATGCATGTTTTGTGCCAGGAGGCTGATACCAGCCAGGAAGGGGAGAAACATCTCCATTGCCAAGGCAACCAATCCAACAGTCTGTCATGCTCTGAAGTACATCTGCATGTTGATGTACTGCCTCATTTTCAGTGGGATGTGCATTTGGATGTAAATCCCAGTACAAGAGGGTATGTTGTCCCCTTGATTCGGTGATGGTAAGGTACCCTGTCCCTCTCTCGACTTTCCCTGTCCCCCAGACAGTATCAGACCAGGGAAACAACGGCTCTGATCTGGGATGGGAAAATGCACAAAAGAGAGCAGGGTGGAAGGAGGGGCTCTTGCTATTTTGACAAATGCTTTCGCATTTTCCTAACGCAACAACTGTCACAGAGAAAAGTGAATCTCACCAACGTCTGGAGCATCGCTAATCCTGGATTTGTTGTTGTTGCAGAATTGGTGATCATGAGGAGGAAGGGAAGGAATGGGCCGGAAGTCTCCTTGCCTCCAGCTAAGTTGCTCCCTGGCTGTGGCACAGGCTCACAACTCACACAAACCCACAGGCTTGAGAGACAGTCCAAATAAACTACTTTGCATTATGCAAATGCCAACCTGCAGCTGTAGCTGGCAGCTAGGTGACAGGACAGAGCAGGGAAAGGCGTGGGCTGACAGGTTATTAATACAGCTCATCTGCCATCATGAATCACTGACAGGATGAGGGAGGCTGATCAAAGGAAGGGACCAACAATAGGTACTAACAACAACCAGGGCTTATTTGTGGAACTACTTATAGAATTGCGCTTTTTCTGGTCCCATTGGGCAGTTGCTGCCTTCATCAAAAGGGTGAAAAGTACAAGGTTAACTGGTTAACTGGTTTTTGACCAGTCTGACCTTTTGTTTATTAGGTTGTTTCAATGTAACAACAAATAAAGTGACCCCCCCAAAAAAAAAACACCCCATACCCTTCCTTAGGGTGCTTGCCTGCGGGAAATCTCTTATATTTCTCAGTGCTGTCATTTTTGAAGACAAAGGGCAGGATCCAACAAACCCAGTGTGCTAGCAGAAGCCAGCAGAAGGGCTCCAGCTAGTGCAAGGGGCTTCCCTGCCTCCTCCCTCTGTGCCCCCCTCCCCAAAACCTGTCCTGGGGGGTCAGGAGAACCTGTAGAACAGAGTAAGAAATGCCTGTACTGAATTCCTCCTCTACCATTCAGAATAGACCTAGTCTGCTCTGAACTGAATGTGATTAAGTTAGGGCCATTAATTTCAGTAGGTCTACTCTGTGTAAAATTTAGTTGACTAACACCCAAAGAAAAAGAGAGTGCGGAAATCCAATGCCAACCAGTCTTCCTCAAAGGTCTGGATGAACAGATACGCTTTTAGCTGGTGATGAAATGATAGCTATTGGGGGGGGGGTGTCAAATGCCACTGTGACAGGTGAAAACCCTGCCCTGCAACACCACCAGATGAGCCATAATAACCAATAACAGGCTGCAAGGTGGGCTCCCGCTTCAGTTCCTGAGGCATAAGCCAGGCAGTATTGGAAGAGGCACCCTGCAAGCGCCTGGATTCCAAGCTGTTCAAAGACCCCCACCCCACCCTAATGCCTGTTGAAGTGCCTTGACGTGCCTGTTACATTCAAATCCTAAACTGTGGTTAATCTTAAGTACAGTTTGTAAACCATAGTTTCAAGTTGGCTTGTTTCCAGGAATCATAGCTAAGATGAACCTCAGTTGGTTCAGCTCGTGGCAAACTGCAGTTGATATAAAATAGAAGCAGGCACTTCTGGTCTCTTTGCAGCGAAGCTGGAGGAAGAAGGGGGAACATGAAAGCTAAGGGGGAGGATAGGCTCGTTCTTGGAAAGCTCAACATAGGTTGCTCCACCCAAAACCTCCAATACTCTGTAAGATTACACACATGCAACCCAATTGGTTCAAATCTCAAGAAACTGTGGATGGCAAAAGGTATTTAAATATACCTTCTTGAAGAAACCAGAGGCCTTTCTCCTGGGCATGGTCGGCCAATTGGTGCCAAAGAAGGATAGAACTTACTTTATGTACGCTACAGCAGCAGCAAGAATACTCATTGCAAAGCATTGGAAGACACAAGACCTACCCACCTTGGAAGAATGGCAGATAAGTAATGGACTATATGGAATTGGCGGAAATGACCGGCAGAATCCGAGACCAGGGAGAAGAGTCGATGGAAGAAGATTGGAAGAAATTTAAAATCTATCTACAGAAACACTGTAAAATTATTGAATGTTAATGACGTTGGAATGAAACGAAGTGGTTCTAGCAATAAGGTAAAATAAGAATAAGCATGAAGGGATTGATATCAGATGAAAATTTGAAGTTAGAATATGTGAGGACAAGCAATTAAGGGTAAATTAAGAGGGTATGAATTTGCTGAACAAATTTTTAAATGGAATACAAAAAAGGGAGGTGTGAGGAAGTCAGGAAAATAAGTAAATGATTGTAAGATATCAGAAAGAGGGATTTTTCTTTTTTCTTTTTATGTTAAAATCTCGGTTTTTGTATTTTCTTTGTGTGTTTTTTGTTAACTGTTTATTCTTTTTCTTCTTTTTGTTAAAAACTTAATAAATATTATTTTAAAAAAAACACAAGAAACTGTGGATGGCTATCTGCCATGGATGTTTTAGCTGAGATTCCTCCACTGCAGGGCGTTGGACGAGAAGACCCTTGGGGTCCTTTCTGATTACAATTCTAGGATTGCAGTCCTAATTTTTAAAAAGCAGCAGCTCCCTTTGCCAGTGAAGCTCCCTACTTCACTTTCCTCCCACCCTCTTGTAATCTTCCATAGCCCAAGTAACCTCTAGGGACAGAAACTCCTTAGCTCAGACTTTTCCTTCCTGGTGCATTCCAGATGTTTTGGACAGTAATTCCTAGCAGCCCAGTGTTGACTGGGAGATAGCGAGTGCTGTCTTAACTGTTAGAATATTTTACATTATCTGCCCTGAGTTAGAAAAGGCTCTGTATCTAAATTAGTAAAACAGTGTTGATTTCATGCAGGGTATGGGGACAGGGCAATTTTTTGCGTGTACCCAAGTTATGCCCTAAAAATAGTCTCTTTCTGAATCAAGAAAACAGTAAAAAGAAAGTGGTAAGAGCATTACATCCTCAACAAAAAATATGGTTATGATGACAAGGTTGCCTCAAATAATGAGGCTTGCTATTTAAATAGAGTCATTTTATTCTTTTAAAGTAACTTTGTAACCTTCAAGTTTTCAGGGGATGTGGGGAACGTATGACTGATCTGTGTGATTCTCACCTGATTTCATTTAGGGACCATCCCTAAATATAAAGTGGAACACCAAAATACTGGAGACCCAGAACATCAAACAGATGCCTCCTTCCAGGCTTCATAAAACTCTAGGGTCACTTTACAGATGAAACCACACACCAGCAAATGGGCAATTATGGTAGATTGGGAGGTCTTGGACAACAAACCAGCTGCTCCAAAAGATCAGACTTTTTGCAGTCAGGAAAGTGACAGGGAAAGGCACTGAAAGGTATGGGGAAAAACTTGCTGTTATGCAAGGTCATCCAACATTCTGGGAAGCTCATTAAATAGCCAGCGTTGTGTAATTTCCCTGCAAACAAAATGAGTCAGAGGATGCATTGCTGCTGAAATAATAATAATAATAATAATAATAATAATAATAATAATAATAATTTATTATTTATACCCCACCCATCTGGCTGGGTTTCCCCAGCCACTCTGGGTGGCTTCCAACAAAACACTAAAATACAATAACCTATTAAACATTAAAATCTTCCCTAAACAGGGCTGCCTTCAGATGTCTTCTAAAAGTTTGGTAGTTATTTTTCTCTTTGACATCTGGTGGGAGGGCGTTCCACAGGGCGGGCGCCACTACCGAGAAGGCCCTCTGCCTGGTTCCCTGTAACTTGAAACCAAGCTTTCAGATGGGAGGAAACCATTTGAGAGGTTAGCTATATTGTAAGGAATGGAGGTTGAAAGAGGCCAAATCTGAACAGCAGGATAAGGAAGTTTAAAGGATGAAATGGAGTAACAGCCAAACAGTGCAAAGATAATGCACTATCTCACAGCATAGGTTTAAAGGCTACTAATACTGACTGCCATAGGCAAGAATTAATACATTTCATGTTTCAAATTCTGCTTCTCACGAGGCTTCCTCTGGGTTTCTTTGTTTTATGATATGAGGTAATAGGCAAACTACTGTATTATAACGGATAAATGTGCAGGAGCAGGAGGCAGATTCACAAATTAATAGTAGTAGTAAAGGATCTCCTTGTCTGTCCTAGGACAGCTTCCTTCATGCATTTATCAATTCCCAGCTCAGGAGTGGCAGAATGTACAGCTCCTTTTCTACCTAAATAGAAACTGCTTCTTTAAGAAGGGGGTTGGACTAGATGAGCCTTGGGGGGTCCCTTCCAACTCTACAATTCTAGGAACCACCACAACAGAAAGCCATGGGTTTCAGTTAAAGTGCTTAGGGCAGGGACAATAGCTCAGTTTTATAGCTTCAAATTGTTTCCAGGTGCTGTAAGTGCACCAATAGAACCCTAAAGAACTGAGTGAAGTCCAAAATGTCTGTGTTCTCAAGAAGCAGCCATTCTTTCAGCCAGCAAAAAACTTCTGATTCATAATACAGTTTAAGGTCCAGCCAAAATATTGGGAGATTTTGGAACAAGAGGGTGACAAATTGAAACTGCAGAGTTTCGAGAAATTAAAGGATAAAGTGCGAGATTGGCTTCATTACTTTCAAATAAGGGAGGCCTATAATTTAGATAAAAAAATTGGCTTCCAGGTGGAAAAATCAAAATTAGAAACAGAACTGTTAGAACCCAAAGCTAAGATACTATCAAGAATGTATAACCTGCTGTTGAAATGGAATACTGAGGATGAAACGGTAAAATCTGCTATGATAAAATGGGCACAAGATATCGGACATGACATTATGTTTGGTGACTGGGAACAGTTGTGGACCACATGTATGAAATTTACGGCATGTAATGCCTTAAGAGAGAATATTATGAAAATGATATACAGGTGGTACATGACTCCAGTCAAGAAGAAATTTAAAATCTATTTACAGAAACACTGTAAAATTATTGAATGTTAATGATGGAATGAAACGAAGAGGTTCTAGCAATAAGGCAAAATAAGAATGCGCAAGGAGGGATTGATATTAGATGAAAATTTGAAGTTAAAATATGTGAGGACAAACAATTAAGAGTAAATTAAGAAGGTATGAATTTGCTGAACAAATTTTTAAATGGAATACAAAAAAGGAAGGTGTGAGGAAGTCAGGAAAATAAGTAAATGATTGTAAGATATTAGAAAGAGGGATTTTTATTTTTATTTTTATTTTTCCTTTGTATGTTAAATTTTGGTTTTTGTATTTTCTTTGTGTGCTTTTTGTTCACTGTTTATTGCTTTGTAATCCTTTTTTTCTTGTTAAAAACTAAATAAATATTATTATAAATAAAAAACAAACTAAAGAACTGAGTGAAGAGCTGGACTGGGGAGTTCTGGATGTGAACCCCTGCTTAGTTCTGATGCTTTCTCTCCCCCGATTGCCTCTCTCTCTTTTTCAGCTCAAACTCCCTTGCAAGGTTGCTGTGACATTAAAGCGGGGCGCCTCCTGCCCTCAATGCTGTCTTCTATTCCCTGGAAGGAAGGGTTGGATGAAGGGGGGCGAGAGGGAGGGAGAGATCAATCATACAGGGCAGTCTTCTCCTGCTGGCTTTAAGTTGAACTCCCATCCCCTGTTTAAGCTGTGGGCTGCCATTCTGAACTGCTGCTGCTGCTGCTGCTTTTACCTGAGTGCTCACACAGTGCTTTGCACTTCAACAATCCAGCTCTCTACATGCCTGCAAATGGCTCCTTAAACCAACTGGCATACAGGGAACAGGTCAGAGGGATGCACTCTTGTGGTTCAGTAAAGGCAGGCAGTTGCATGTGTGAGGGACGTCTACGAGGCACTTGCACGAACATCCCCGAGTGAACACCTTACAAGCCTCTGCAAGGAGGCTCACCTGTGTTTTTAGAAACCTGGGATGCTTTCAAATCAAACCATTTAGCAATTTCTCACTAAGTTTGTGGAGCAGAAGTTTTCCAGCAGCCTGAACGCTTTCTTGTCTTCCTCCTCGGTCTCTGGAGGTGATGGAGGTGCCAGGATCGCAGGCATTTCATTACAGTATATGGCTGCAAGGTGGGGGGCTGCGTGGGCTGATTGGGCATGCCCAGTGATTAAAAGCAGCCATCTCCCCAAGGCTCCATCTGTACCAGAAAATGTGGCTTTGTGCTGGTATATAAGAACAGGCAATCAATATGCTTTACTGATGCCTGAGTTGCTGAGAAAGATCTCAAGACCAGAGCTGTGCCCATAGATCACGGGGCCTGCAGGGACTTGAGTCGGTGTACTGAGGTCTCACTTTTTTGTGTGCTTTGCGTGGGAAGAGGTGAATTTGCAGCATTTGAAAACAGTTGATTGAATTGCTCCTTTAGTTTGTATGCTGTAAGGTGATCACTTTTTAAACAGTACAGTGGTACCTCGGTTTTCAAACAGCTTAGTTCACGAACAACTTGGAACCCGAACGCTGCAAAACTGGAAGTAGATGTTCCAGTTTTCAAACTTTTTTCCAGAAGCCAAACATGCTCCGTTTGTTGTTTTTTTAAAATGTATTTTTATTAAAGATTTTCTTGATTTACATCTCCCTCATATTTTTTTTTTACAAATCGGTTTCATTTGTTGAGACATTAGGAAGAAAAGGGGGAAAGAGGTGGAGGGGGGGAAGATGGGTGGGGTTGGGGTTGGGTGGCAATGTTTCTATTTTAATATACCTGGGGTTTTGTGTCAGTGTTGCTTGTGCAGGTTCTCTGCTGTTCACTTGTGTTCCTTTGGTGGTGAGAGAGGTTGGGGTTGGCCTAGGGTGTGGCTGTTCATTTGTGGTTGGCTGTGGTGGTCTTTGTTTTCATGTGTGAGTGGGGTGGGTGGGTGTTTTGGATCAGGTTAGCCATACTGATTTGTATGCTGTTGGTGGATTTTTGTCATTGTCTTGTTGGGCTGTGTATGTGATAAAGGGGAGTCATACTGGGGTGAAGGCGTCTTTTTCTATTTGTCCCCGTGTCAGTTTCAGTTTATTGGTTAATTTTTCTAGTAAGGCTGTTTCCAATACTATTTGGTACCATTGGTCCATGCTTACTCCTGACAGGTCTCTCCAGTGTCTGGTTATGGTGTTTCTAGTTGCTGAGAGTAGGTGGGTTATGAGTTCTTTGTGGTGTAAGTGGGCATTGTTGTCTTGGAAGATGTTTAGTAGAGCCAATTCTGGGGTGATTTCTAATACTTGCATGGTTATTTTACATATTTCTCGTTTGGCTGTTGTCCAGAATAGTTGGATTTTGGGACACTCCCAGCACATGTGGAGGTATGTGCCTGTGGAGGTGCACCCTCTCCAGCATTTTGGTGAGGTTCCTGGGCATATTAGCGCTAGTTTTCTTGGTGTTGGGTACCACCTGTAGGTGATTTTCAGAGTGAGTTCTTTTCTTTTTGTTGATATGGATTTAAAGGGGGTTTAGACCACATTCTGGTCCATTGAGTGGGGTTAATCTCATAGCCTAGGTCTTCCTCCCATTGTTTTTTGATTGTCTCTAGGGAGTTTGTGGGATTTTGGAGTAGTATTTTGTATATTGTGGATACCATCCCTTTATCGTGTCCCTTTGTTTTTTTTTTAAAAAAATGATATTTATTAAATTTTCCAATAAAGACATAAAAAAACAACAACAACAATAAAAACAGACACAAACAAAGACAACAAGTATAGCTTTCAAACCTTATTTTCTCAACCTAGTTTGTTGTTAGGAGGAGGTTTTCAAAGGTTGTCAGGGGCCTAGTTGCTGCTGATTTTATTACTGGATTGTTTAAGGGGGCATGTAATTGGTGATGTGTTAACAAGGACATTTGGGCAAACATGCTCCGTTTTGAGTCCCCCTGTGTTTCCTGTTGTGCTGCTAATTTGCGCCCCCCCCCCCGCCCCCATTGTCATTCAAGCCTTCCGTTTCCGATTGCAGTGTTCTGAGGTCTGAGGTGATATTTGGAGCTTTTATCTGGTGCTTTTGTTTTTGCTATTTATTTTGCGTTTTTTGTTTTGAGGCTTTTTCAGTTAATTTGTTTTTGTGACTGTATGGATCCCAGTTCAGCTACGGATTGACTGATTGATTGATTGATTGATTGTGTGACTGTGGAAATGGATAAAAGCTCCCCATCCAAACAATGACTCATCAGTACAAGTAAGAAATTTTTTAAATTTTAATTTTTATAATCTACAATACTCTTTTATTTATATTCAGTATATTGTTTATTTCTTTCATTTTATGGATCAATGGTCTCATAAGATAGTAAAATTCATGTTAAATTGCTGTTTTAGGGTTGTTTTTAAAAGTCTGGAACGGTTTAATCCATTTTGCATTACTTTCCATGGGAAAGCGTGCCTTGGTTTTGGAACAGACTTCCGGAACAGATAAAGTTTAAGACCCAAGGTACCACTGTATGTGTAAGAGGGTGCATGTTTAAGAGACAAACAAAAGCATCAAGCAGAAGGGCTCTTTGTAATTTGAAAGCTTACACAGATTTACGACAGCAGCTCCAATTCAGCTTTAAAAAGTGGGTTTTCAGAGGGGGGGAAATCACCCACCCACCCCAAAACACCTCCTTGCTTGGACATGGAACATTAAAGCATAGACCACTGCCTGGAAAGAGTGAGGCAAAAGGTTGGTGTGGATAAGCCCCAAGTCTCAGCAGAGGCTTGCCTTTTGAACTGCAACGGAAAAGTCAGAGGCCTGACTGCGTCAAGAGTTGCTCACGACTGATGTATTGCATCTTTGAAATTTGCCACCCAGAGTAGAAACCTTCTATGTACTGAAGCCTTCTATGTCCCATGGACTGCAAGAAGATCAGACCTATCCATTCTTAAGGAAATCAGCCCTGAGTGATCACTGGAAGGACAGAACGTGAAGCTGAGGCTCCAGTACTTTGGCCACCTCATGAGAAGAGAAGACTCCCTGGAAAAGACCCTGATGTTGGGAAAGATGGAGGGCACAAGGAGAAGGGGACAACAGAGGACGAGATGGTGGGACAGTGTTCTTGAAGCTACCAGCAAGAGTTTGACCAAACTGCTGGAGGCAGTGGAAGACAGGAGTGCCTGGCGTGCTCTGGTCCATGGGGTCACAAAGAGTCGGACACGACTAAACAACAACAACATGTACCGAAGCTATTAAATGTGCACACAAGAAAAACCAGGCATATCATTACGTGCCATAAAATGCTTGTTATGGAGAGAAGAAATGTGCTTCCAAAACTAGAAACTAGATTGCATTCCAGTTCTGATGCACTGACCTGGAAGCCCTGACACAAAACTGTTGGGGGAGGGCGAGTGTGCATGCTCAGGTGCACTTTCCTTATCCATCCCATGATAAGGGCTGGCACTGAAAACGAGGTTCAGATCTCAGCATTTTTTTTAGCTCCTAGCCAGATTTAAGCACTATGTGTATCTCCTGTGGGTCAACAAAAATGACCTATTATTTGCTCATTGCGATCTAAAAGAAAATAGAACTTGAAGAACCCATCAAAATGTATGCTCAGAATCTTCTTGAGCCACACAGGGTAGATATATTCCAATGTGCAGAATGACAGCTGTAAAAACTGGAAAGCTCACTTAAAAACAAGGCTGGGATGAGTTAATAAGGACCTTCTTGGACAAAACAAGAAAAGCACCTCCTTGAGGCATTTGGGAGGCACTATTTTTAAACAAAGGACACTCCAAAATCTTTAAAAAATCTTTTTTAAAAAAGCTTATTGGAGGCAACAATTCACTCGGCACAGATCTTTGTCAGACTCCCCACTTGTAAGTAGAAGTAGAGTGATTATGAAGGAACTAGGTAAATAGCAAAAGGTGGATGGAGGCAAGGCTGTTTTCCATCAGCTGCTTCCTGACTCGTTTCTCCATCTCCCATGCATTAAAAAAGAAGAGGAGAAAATTGCTACCTTGCAGAACTAATGAGCTATTAAACAGCATGAAACCTACAAGAGGTTGCCCATCCCAGCGCCAAGTGCCCTATTTGCTGGTGCAATGGATCCCTTCAGCCCATTACAGAGCTACAAACAGCATCCAAGAGGATGCTATTAAAATAGAAAGAATGATGCTGGGGAGTCTTTGAAGTAAATTATTAATACACCAAGCCTGAATTGGCCCCGTAAGACCATTGCCTGCAGTCTCTCTCCTAACAATGTGGTATTATGCAGGAGAGGGGCAGAGAATGGGCACCAAGGAGGTTCACACACAGTTTAATCTTAGCCAGAGTTGAGTACAATAATCTATCCGGAAGAACAAGACCTAGTGTTGCTCTGAGGCAGTGGAGGAAATTAAAACAGCACACAGACACAGTCGTGCAGCATAGCACAGAGTGCTGGGCCAGATCTTTTTTTTAAAGGGGATCCCAGGGAACCCATAAGTGCTGGGGCTTTGAAACTCTCTCTCTCTCTCTCTCTCTCTCTCTCTCTCTATCTATCTATATTCTGGAGTCCACATGATGTCCTACTCAGGCAAGTGGCGGTCCTCACTCCCCCGCCCCCCAAATTAAGTTCAGATTATCCTAATCTAATAAGAGAAGACAATCCAATAAAAAGTCACATGTTGGGTGTGGAAGCCTCAGGTGCATTGTGTGGACAGGTGTGTTGACATGCATGGCGGTGTTTTGCTGAGTGCTGCCTAGGGCCCCACTTCCATTTTGCTTCCATTGACCAAAGCAGGGGTATATCCTTCCCTTTGCCCATCATGGGATTTTAAAAAAATGTTATTAATTCTTAAAAAAAGGGGAAAAAAAGATTTGTCTTTGCAAGTACAGGAGGTAGGAAAGGAAAGAGAGGAAAGAGCAGACCCTCATGAATGCAACTCCATTTTACAATTTTCCAGTTCTTCCACCCATTCACCAGTACTTCCTTTGACCCCAGCCCTCTTGCTGGTTTGTGGGGCAGGGGAATACATTCTCCAGAGCCTTCTTCTCAATGCCAACAGGTGTCAGTTGTTCTTCTTCTTGATGTTAAAATTTATTAGTTGCTTTATCTTGCTCAAGGCCACCTGAAGCGACTTGCAAGCAGTACTGCTCTGAGCATCACAGGCATTCTGGTGTAATGGGGTTAAAGGCTGTTGAGAGCAGAATCATCCCTCTGTTTGTAGCTAGTATTTCTAAAATGCTATCTACATAAAGTAAGAGATGAGGTACTTCTCTTGTGAACTGTAGCCTGTAAAGTACATGACAGCACACACACCCTGCCTGTTTTGGCAGTCCCAGACAGGCAGCAAAAACAGATTTATCATGTTCCTGGTGAGTCGCAAATGTAGCTGGTGGGCTGCATTTACCTTGGTGGATTACAAGGGACCTTGGTGGATTACTTTGGTGGATTACAAGGGACCGCACGCTTTATTATTTATCTTGCACCATCAACAATTAATGTGCTTTGCAGAATAACAGCACAAGGGTCCCTTCTGCCTTTTCACATTTGAGCCCCCCAAATCATATTTTTTTTGTGTTGTTGTTCAGGGTTAGGTCAGTGAAGGAAAGTTTTGTTTCTGCACACACTGCTCACCACTCCAAGCTGAAATATTCCTAGGATGTTCAGTTCACAGTTAGTTCACATAAACATGGCATTCTGACCTGTTCTTAATGCATAGTTGATCACATCTATGGAACGTGACCGATATGTCCTTTTAAGTCTTACATTATCAATCATTAAGTAATTGTTTTAGGTCTTGTTCTATTAATCACCAATTATAATTTAATTAGGAGGTTTTCATGCCTGTTTAGTTCTGTGCTCCCTTTCTCAACCTTTAATCTATCAGTGATTAATACCTATATGTCAGTGTTTCCCAACCTTGGGCCTCCAGCTGTTTTTGAACTACAATTCCCATCATCCCTGACCACTGGTCTTGCTAGCTAGGGATGATGGGAGTTGTAGTCCAAAAGCAGCTGGAGGCCCAAGGTTGGGAAACACTGCTATATGTAACCTTTGCTTTGTACTTGTGTTAACCAATCAGCAACAAGCACATATGTGGCAATGCTGTAATATTCAATAAAAGAGACTCCCCGAGACATGCTCGAAAGGATGCCTCCCAGATGACACCTCTACTCGTCTGTCGTTTATTCCAGCCCAACAGGTCAGCAAGTGCCAGAAAATGTTCCCAAGTTACTTTCTCACCTCCATAAATATAAGTATACATATTCAGAATGCATCTTACATGGAGAAAAATGTGTGAAGCAGGCAGCCAGCACATGGATATGGCTACAGTGACTCCCCTGATCATACTAACATTTCTCAACACAACCACAGGCATGCAGCATGGCTCTGCTCACGCATGAAGGAAATGGTGTGAAACAGACCTAAGAAATCAGGACAGCTGTTTCCAGGTCTCAACAGCACTTTAGCAGCAGAGCCCAAATGCCTGCTACACAGTAGCCACCTTGGGCCGAATCATCACATCTACCTACCTCCGAATACACCAGGGAGCATGAACCACAATGCCCCTTCCGACCTTCAGGAGGAGGGGGGGTTGTGGGATCACGACCCCGCCCACACTCTGCGAGGCTGGCGTCAGCCTCGCAGGAGACAGGGATTCACCCAATTAGCATACCCTGTGGCGCCAGCCAATTGGCTGGCGGCAGGGGCGGGCCTTCCTAGGGCCACTTAAGGTCAGGGCAGCCCCTGGCTCACCCCCTTTCTTCCCTGGAGACGACGCAGTTTGCAGTTTGCAGTTTGGGTTTCCCTCAGCTGCTGGACCACGTGGAGTTATCTCAGAAGAGGCTTGCAGGCAGGGAAGTTACCTTTTGTTATTCCTTTCTCCTCTAGGAGTGAGGGCTGCTTAATTTGCCTTTATTGCGCTGCTCTCTTCATAATTGGGTACTTTGGCTGAATTTTAATTGATTGGGGTGCCTGGGGGGGTGACTACATTGCCATTCGTCGTTAATTCTGCTGGTGCGTTGCTGTTTGTGTGTGTGTTTATTGTTCCCGTGGTCAGCAGAGGTGCTTCAGAATTTCCTCATCCTTCCTCCTTTTGCTTCTCCCCCTCTCTCCCCATGGTTTGAATGCTCTTTAATCAGCTGATTTTACACGGTCTCCGTTCTGCCCCCCTTGTTTCTCCCCTCTCCCCAGCTAATTTAAACAGCGGCTCGGTGGCGGTAGGCATTGGCCGGGGTATTATCATGCAGATGAGGTTGGGGGGGAGGAACGCCATCACCTCCCCCAATGCTTGAAGGGTAGTTCGTTAAAGGACTCCGAGGGGCGACGCCTCGTCCGAAACCTACGGAGGCTAGGGCCTAAAGCGCGCCCCCGAGCGGTAACCCCTTGGGGAGCGCCCAGGGATATGCATCTCGGGTGGCTCCCCCTGTTGGTGTTTAACCCTTCCCGGTCAGACCGGATAGTCGGTTAGGGCCAATGCCTAAAGCCAATACCCTTCTTTCCTGTAATCAATAAAGTTGTGGCCATTTTTCGCCCATTAACCTAAAACTCTGTGTCCGTTGTCTTCATTTATTCCACCTGTGGGGGGGGAGGGAATAGCCACACAACTACCAGTTGGGATACATCGCTAAGTCATGTGCCCTGTGGTTTGTTTTCCCATGGAGAGGTAAACAGGGAGTGCTTGCACTTTCTGTACAAGCGAATCTACTAAACTATGGTTTGTGGCTTCATGTTACATGCAAGGGTAGCCAACTTGGTGCCCTCCAGATGTTGTTAGCATCCCTCTCCGCTGGATAGGCTGGCTGGGGCTGAGAGAAGTTGAAGTCAAACAACATCTGGAGGCTATCACATGGGCTACACCTGGCCAACAATGTAAACCAGGACAATATTCTGGCCTGCACTAAAGTTTAAGGGCTACAGCTTGAGGCAGCATCCAGAATTTCCCAAGAGGCCTTTGAAACTCTGTCCGTGAGGAATCACTTTGTTTTCCTTTTCTGTTACAGCTGAATGTAACATGCTCTTTAGACAAGAGCATCTCTTCATGCTCCATCGGTCCTCTTGAAAGAAATGTCAATAGAGCCAATAAGATACTGTTCTAGGCAAGAGAAGAGAATAAAAATAGCACACATAGGCCTACCTGTTTTGATAGGTATCAAACTATTTATCAGAAGTTCAGTCAGCAAGAGTTCCAAACTAGCCAAATGAATTCGGTAAATCCTTCCCCACAACTTTCTGTGTTCCATATATATTTAAAGGTAAAGGTAAAGGTACCCCTGCCCGTACGGGCCAGTCTTGACAGACTCTGGGGTTGTGCGCCCATCTCACTTAAGAGGCCAGGGGCCAGCGCTGTCCGGAGACACTTCCGGGTCACGTGGCCAGCGTGACATCGCTGCTCTGGCGAGCCAGAGCCGCACACGGAAACGCCGTTTACCTTCCCACTGGTAAGCGGTCCCTATTTATCTACTTGCACCCGGAGGTGCTTTCGAACTGCTAGGTTGGCAGGCGCTGGGACCGAGCAGCGGGAGCACACCCCGCCGCAGGGATTCAAACCGCCGACCTTTCGATCGGCAAGCCCTAGGCGCTGAGGCTTTAACCCACAGCGCCACCTGCGTCCCCTCCATATATATTTACGTTATCTCAAAAGAAAATTCAAGTATCATATCCAAACATTATATGTTTGCCCCCCGCCCAGCCTCCATCATTTTGTTCTTACACTGGGCACTAGAAATGCTATGGATTTCAATGAGTGAGGGATAGTCCATAGGCAGTGCTCTATCACAAAGGGGATACCTAGCTTCTTGGCTTGTCACGAAGCTATGAATACATGGGGGGAAAGTGCAGTTGCTGAAGAAAAGCACTTTTGTAATGGTCCATGTTGCTGTGTGGAACCAACCATGGAAATAGATGTACGTCCGCTTGCTCCAGCATTGGGCATATGCCTGAAGCTGTTTTTGCTGTAAATAAAAATATTTTACTTGCATTTCTTTTTTTACGGCTGTTGCTGCTAAGGACAAAGGCTTGACTGTAAGTAAACTATATGTTTTAAACTTACTTTTCAGTCTGTAGCCTGCTTCCTTGAAAAATGGAGTGACAAAGGGGAAGATCAGCCTAACAGCTAATTCCTATGCCTTCAATTAAACAGTGTAAAATGGGATTAAAACTCTGCTCAGCCCTGTGCTTTTAAACACAAGCGGTAAGCTGATCCTTTTGTCTGTTAAGCCACACATGTGAGCCTGTAAGAGGATGAAATAATAGTCCCTTGCCCTCACCTTGGGACAGCCCCTGCCTCTCAGGCCTAGCCTACTTCACGGGGTTGTCATGGGGATGAAATGAGGAAGAAGAGGAAAACCACGGAGAGCCACTTTTAGCTCCTTGGAGAAAGTGGTAGGATGTGAACTGAACTGAACTGAACTGAACTGAACTGAACTGAACTGAAATAAATAAATAAATAAATAAATAAATAAATAAATAAATAAATAAAATGAGGCCTCCTAGTCCCAACAGTCTGTGGGTATGAAGTGTTAGAATTCCTGATCTATGATTGCAGTCATGGGATTTTTGTCTATCACATGATGGTATATGTTTTGACTTCACAGAGTGGGAAGTGACGGAGACAGGATGTTTGTGTTACTGTGTTCCATGAAGTGGGACTATTGTCCTTTGTTCTTTTTTCTCTCTTTGCTGTCTGATGCTAGAGAGAGGGGGGGAGCCATGTTGCAGTGCTCTGTGTGTGTTTATATGTAAATAAAGTAGATTAGCTAAAATGCTGAGTTGCTGAGGTCTGTCACGCGCATGATGCGCAAACTTTGCAGATCCTTAAATGTGCCGGTGTTTGTAGGCATCGGTCACTGTGATGTTCGGGCTGAAGAAAGCTTATGAAGCTCCCGAACGATCCAGCAGGAGGGAGGGAACATGCCAGTCGGGCATGTGTCTCTGCCAGGGTCCTACTCGAGTGTAGGCTGAACTCCAGACATGAAGGAAGCCTCTCTGAATGTGCTGAGGGGAAGGACTGGTTTCTCCCCTCCACATCAGTGCAGTTTCCTGCTTGGGGGGTGGCAGGGGACAAAGGAGTACATCACATTTTCCAAAGTCTTCGGAGGGCATTGCACAGAGCTGCCAGTTTATCTATAGAGAACCTGTGGCCCACTGGGGTGTTAATGGATATCAACCCATCAGCAAAGAAAACAGTCAGGGGTGGATGAGAGTCGTAGCCCAACAACAGCAGGAAGAGCACAGGTTTTTCACTCCTGCTACTGAGGATGCTGAGGTCTTGGTAAGTCTTTTCAGTGTGCAAACGGAGTTGTTTGCATCTCTCCCGCTTCAGCTTCACCCCTGCTCTTAAAACAGGCTCCTAGAGGGACAGTGTTTGGTCAGGTGGTGCATCTACCACAGTCACAAAAACGTGGAGGCTTGATCCATGCCATCTGGTTTCTAAATTCTTCAGCACAGCACTGAGACATTCAAGTTGGCTTAGGCATCACACTAGTGCATTAAGAGCCCTGGGGTGTGTGAGGGCTGGGGAGAATGTGTGTGGCACAGGAAGCGGGACGCTAAGCTTTAAATGCAGCCATCTGCCCGAATGAAAACAACAAAGCATCAAGCAGAGGAAGTGGAAAGATGGATTGGAGGCCTGGCTTGATTTAATCCACCGGCCAGAGTGGCTCTAACATTGGCCTGGGACTTATCCAAAGTGAATGGTGCACAATGGATTATTACAGAAATTAAGGGCACAAATTGCTCGAGTTGCTCGCCACTGCAGCGCATTCAGATGAGGATAAAATCCTGGCTTTGAACACTTTCTCTTTGCTCCAAATGAACCAAGCCAGGGAGATCAACGCTTCGCAGTTTTGCAAAGTCCTTATTTGAGGAGCAGGGAGTAAGGTTAGTGGTCATGCCTTCAAAAATGCTTAAGAACGCCACATGCCCACTTGTCTGGGCTTTGGGTACCACAAAAAGTGCAATACGTATGCATCAAGGTTTTAACTGTACATATGATACTACAGGAGGGACGCAGGTGGCGCTGTGGGTTAAAGCCTCAGCGCCTAGGACTTGCCGATCGAAAGGTCGGCGGTTTGAATCCCTGCGGCGGGGTGCGCTCCCGCTGCTCGGTCCCAGCGCCTGCCAACCTAGCAGTTCGAAAGCACCTCCGGGTGCAAGTAGATAAATAGGGACCGCTTACCAGTGGGAAGGTAAACGGCGTTTCCGTGTGCGGCTCTGGCTCGCCAGAGCAGCGATGTCACGCTGGCCACGTGACCCGGAAGTGTCTCCGGACAGCGCTGGCCCCCGGCCTCTTAAGTGAGATGGGCGCACAACCCAGAGTCTGTCAAGACTGGCCCGTACGGGCAGGGGTACCTTTACCTTTACCTTTACCTATGATACTACAGATTATTATGGGTGCAACCTCGTTTTTTGGTACCTGTGGGTACGTCCCACTGACTTCAGGAAGACTTATGCATGAATAGCTAGAGAAAGGATTATAAACCACATTAATCACTGGTGCTGTTATCAGTATGTCAGGAAAGTCACACAAGCCAAATGAAAAGATTGCTCAATGTCCTCATCGTGGCAGAAAATACCAGGATTTTACCATGCGGCCTGGTGCGTATGAAAAACATGCTCTTCCACTTAAGCCATGGCTCCTTCCCATAACACATATAAAGCCCTCTGAGCGACTATAGGCACAGTAGACATGCTTGCTATTTATCCACTCCAATTCTCCAGCTAAAGGGGAATGTCATAGCACAAGCTTAAAGACGCATCTGCCTGAGACACTGGAGAGCAGCTGCCAATCAAAATGGACAACATTTCTCTTGGTGGAGCCAGCTGGGATATTCCTTTCATAGCCATAGAAGAGTTCCATGAGGCAGAGCAATATTGTTACAGACTGAGTATGTGTGTGTTAAGGCTGAGATGGACAATGGCTTGTTTAAGACAGGTGAGGAGTTCAGTGAGGAGTTCCTGGCTGAGCCAAAATCCGGCTGGTTCTTACTCTGGGCCTCTATGCTGCCCTTGCACTTTTACCCACTATTATGAATGGTGCTGCTGCCGTGATTCTGTAACTAAGCACTCTGGCATGGCATCGGAACATAGGAAGCTGCCTCATACCCAACCAGACCACTGGTCCACCAAGCTCAGTATTGTCTGCACTGAGAGGCAGTGGCTCTGTGGGGTTTCAGGCAGGGGACACGCTGGAGATGGAACCCAAGACCTTCTGCGTGGAAGGAAAGTGCTCCCTCCATTTATGGGACAGGATGTGATCTGGCTTCATCAATCAGGGCCAGCCCACCTGCGCAAGCCACCTTTTGAAGTTGGTAGAAGACAACACAAATGAAGCAGGACAGAATCTGAGTGGTTTGCTATCAACAGTGGTGGGACACCACTCTCAAAACATACACTGCCATAGGAGAGCAGAGAGTTGTACCCCAGCACCCTCCATGACAGGGGGGGGGGAGCGGGGAGGGGTACCGAGGCGCCAACTTCCATGGCATGTGGTACAGCTGCTCAGGGCAGCAAAATGCCTTTAGGGTGGGTGGCCCCAAGGCTGATACATGGACAACTCAGCTGAGCCCAGCCCACAAGGTGCCTCCCATCCACATGCAAAGACCAGCACAAGTCATTCCGCATCATTCAGACCCCTCCTCTATCCTGCTCCATGGTGCAGCCTGAATCCAGCTTGCTTCACCCAGCTCCATGGCAGGGCTGAGCTAAGGCCAATTCTTTGAATTTGACCCTCTTCTGTTCCTTGGAAGTGTTCTGGCCCTTTGTGTTATAGCTGGAAAATGTCAACTGAAGTCTACTTTCAGGACATTGCTTCTTGCTCCACCATGAGGGCTAGAGTCTTGTTTTATGCAACCAAGTACCACGGTTCCTGCAAAAAGAACCCTGCACGCAGCAAAATGAATAAGGGCGTGCTGCTAACATCTTATTGAATGCAATAATATGTGCATATGGAATGTGCATTTAAATACAGACACTAAAGCCTAATTTCCCACCAAGGTGATAAATGTACTTGAAGGCTGTACCACTTAAGCTTGCAGGTGAAAGTTCACTTAATGGAATGCTCTTACATACAAAAGCATTACCTGCCCATAGAAAGTAGGTAAAAAAATGCCGCTTACCTTCCCGCCACAACGGTACCTATTTATCTACTTGCACTGGCATGCTTCCAAACTGCTAGGTTGGCAGGAGCTGGGACAAAGCAACGGGAGCTCACCCCGTCTCGGGGATTCAAAACCGACCTTCCGATCAGCAAGCCCAAGATCTCAGTGGTTTAAACCATAGCACCGCCCACGCCCCGCATGCCAAGGAAAAGGCTATGCTATAAGCTTTCTCCCTGACATGCTAGTTTTCTATGTAGAGGGAAGCTTTGAATCTATGAAGGAGCATTAATTCAACTAAGCCTTCATCTGCCTTCTGAAGTGGCACAGCTCAAACACACATTTACCCACCATTGTGAGAACCATTCCCAGCCTTTTGCGCTGGGAAGCAGATGCAAACTCCAGGGACAAGAAAAATGGCGTGCTAAGCGTGATCAGAAACTGCTTCTGTGAACGTGAAGACTATCCTGCAACTTCTGAGTTTCCCTTCTCCTTCCCCATGAATTCATCATCATAGCTCCATAGCACCTTGGTTTAATTAAATATTAGGCAGGTGACCAGTGCAGAGATATTTTGTGGATGGTTTTATTTATAATTCCTGTGATCTCCTTGGAGGAATATGGCAGACAAGAGATTTAAGCTTGCATTTGTGCCTGTCTGTGCAGGATCAAATCTTAAGTCCCAGAAGGAGCAGTCTGAGGCTCCTCACTCCTGCAGACAGACCTGAGAAGTGCTAAGAGCAGCTCCTTAAACATCTTTCAATTGAATTACTTACAAGCACTCTTCATCACTTTACACATCTCCCTGGTTTGTGGGGAGCTCATAGTGGGATATATTTAATCTGCCACATTTGCAGGGGCAACAGCAATGTTGACTGCTTTATCAAGACACTTACTGTTAATAGTTAAACAGTGTTCTACTACAAATGTCACCCTTCAGAAGGTGAAAAGAGAGTTTTAGCAGGAGGCTGGGCTGGTAGCTAAGATGCATGAGAAGTCCCCAGAAGGGCTGAGAAGATGCAACATCTTAACCAGAGGGTGGGGATTCTCAGCAGTTTATTGTGGCAGGAGAGGCATTGTTCCTATGCTATATCATAGGCTTTGGCCTTTTGCTCTCCAGAGACATGAATCTTTTCCCAAACATTCAGCCACAGGATGCCCTATTCATTCTCATCCACCATAACCTTCCCTCAGCTGTTTCCGGAACAGGACTCCAAGTCAAGGGAGAGTGCTTGGTGAGTAGAGGAGAAGGCGTGTGTGTGTGTGTGTGTGTGTGTGTGTGTGTGTGAGAGAGAGAGAGAGAGAGAGAGAGAGAGAGAGAGAGAGAGAAATGTCACCAAGAGGAGGGCATCCAGGTAAGGTATGCTTGGAGGGAGAGCTGGATTTGGGAAATTTCTGAGCAGGAGTGCCATTTGGCGATTTTGGATGCAGAGCCTTTGCCTATGATCTTTGAGAATTCTTAGAGAACAGATGAGGTCCCTGCAGACTCCAAGTATCTTTTGGGACATAAGGCAGCCAGGGCAGCACATAGAAGTAGCGTCTTCAGCTCATTCTTCCGCAGGTTCTTCCTCCACTCCCTGAAGTGCTGGTCATGTGCATGCCTTTATTTATTCATATCCCACCTTTCCTCCAAGGAGCTTAAGATGTGGAAACACATTTCCCCCTCTCTCCATTTTAATCCTCACAACCAACCCTGTGAGGGAGGTTAGGCTGAGTGGCTGTGACTGGCCTAAGGCCACCCAGTGAGTTTCATGTCCCCAGAAGCAAGTGGGACAAGTGAAACAAAAGTGCACACCCCAGATGGCTGGCACAAAAAATGTATTTTATGTATTTATCAAACTTGCATCCTATACCAGCAGGCTAAGTGCCCTTAGCATGGAGTTTGTTAGTGCTTCTTTTGATTTTTCCATTTGGATTTCAGTGCTCTGGAAGCTTGCAACCTGCTTGCTTATGTTTACACAGCCTTAGGGTAGGGGCACCCTCCTCCGTGGCACCCTGGTAGCTATTGCCAGTGTCACCAGTATATCAGAGTCTGTTTCTCCTCACTAGGACGGGATGAGGGAATTTCTGCCCTCCCTCTTAGGCACTGTCGAGTGCCTGTCTCTGCTTGTTTGTATGGGGGGGGGGCATGCTGTGAGACATCAGAGCATGTCCACATACATTTTTAATTCTGCTGCTTGAGCAGCACTGAGTCTTGCAAACAGCAGCAGAACAGGATATATGGGAAATGGCTCCTACCTAGGAGAGTGAGACCATCAGGGCAGGAGAGGAGATGGGAGGGAGGGAGGGAGGGAGGGCGCCTGTAGTAGGATGCTGCATGTCATGAACACAGCAGCAAATTTAACTACTATTAATAAAATTTGAGTTCACTTTTCGAACTTGCTCCCAAGGCCTCTTCAAATAACATGTGTGGTTCACCTAAACCAAATATTTGAAACAATGGGTCACCTTGCAGGCTCCTGCTGACCAATATGGCCACAACCTTGATCCCGACTATGCTTTTCTGGAGTTCTCAGCTAGCAATGCCAGCGTGGTATAGTGGTTAGAGGGTTGATTTGGGACTGAGGAGATACACACCCCTTCCCTGCTTTGACCCTGCTTTGCAGGTGACCTTGGACAAGTCCTTATTTTTCAGCCTAGCCTACCACATAGGGTTGTTGTGAGTTGGGGAAGAACCATGTGTGCTACCTTGAGCTCCCCGGCGGAAAGGTGGGAAATAAATGCAGTAGCAGCAGTAAAGCCATTTCCAAGGATTTCAGAAACAATGGTGCCATCAGGGAAGACTTTGGGGCAGAAGTCCAAGGCCCCATTCAGCAGAATCAACCATAGCAAGACTGGGTTAACCACATTTTCACAGAATCATAGAGTTTGAAAGGACCCCAATGAAACCTCCAATGAAGGAGAGACTACCATCTTCTGAGAGAATCCATTCCACTGTCAAACAACTCTTAATGTCAGAAAGTTCTTCCTGATGTTGAGTCAGAACCTTCTTTCTCGTAACTTGAATCTACAGGTTCAGGTCCTACCCTCCAGAGCAAGAGAAAACAAGCTTGTTTCCCCTTCCCTCCCAGCACTGTATCCAGGTTGGGGGAGAACATGCCCACCCCACACTTTCCATGCGAGTGGATCAGACAAGTGAACAGGGCTGCCCCATCACATCTTGGTTGGCCACAAAGCAGACAGAACAGAAGGAAGGTAGCATATGTTTTCATATCTGTTCTGTCTGCCTTGTGGCCAGCCTAGATCTGATGCGGCAGCCCTGTTCACTTGTCTGATCCACTCACATGGAAAGTGTGGGGTGGGCATGTTCTAAGTTTTACAACAAAGAGTGTCCATAGGTCAAAGGAACTGAACCCCTTCTTCTCTTGCCTTAGCCACCTGTTCCCCGACAGACAGCTCATGGCCATAGGCACTTCTCTCCCAAACTGGATACAATGCTGGGAGTGAGCTGAGCTAAGGAGAAAAAACAAGGCATGGAATGGACTGTGGATCAAAGCCCATTATAAATCTATTTCAGATATGACAAGAGAAAGAGCCCTCAAAATTGCACATGGCTGGTATTTAACACCTAGGTGTCTAGCTTATACAAAACCCAACAGCTCTCCTATGTGTTGGAGAGAGTGTCCCATTATTGGGACATACAGACATATGTGGTGGGAGTGTTCAAAAATAGAAAAAATCTGGGAAAATGTCTTTGCAGATATATCTTTGATTACAAGGCAGACAGTACCTATGTCCCCAGGACTGGCATTGCTTAATTTGTACAGTCAGGACTCACCAAGAATTAGAAATAAAGATCTTACAACCCATTTATTGACCACAGCAAGAACGACCATAGCCAGAACATTGAAAACACTGCAGCTGTTGACCATGGATAAATGGTATGAAGTGGTCTGGCAGACAGTTTTGTTGGAAAAGCTAACAGAGAAACTGTGGGTAGCAAGAGGCCAAAAGAAAAACAATAATTTCTACGCAGTCTGGGGTGATTTTATTGAACACACATCATGTATTGTTTTATGGATTTTAAGATTATGAGAATGTTTGAAATATATGCTGTGGCAAATAAATTATTTTTAAATGGGAAAAAAGCCTGAATTGCTGGAGCACTGAACTGTTGAAGGCTTCAGTTCTCATGGTCCTTGGGCAGTCAGATCCACCCCACCACCCACTGCTTTATACATGACAAGGGCAGGCTGATGAACAAACCAACATGGGCAGATTTGGCACATCTAGTTTGGCATGTTTTCAAACAACCGACCCACCCTGGATATTTCTCTCTGCACAGTTGCCCTGGCCAGGCTTTTTGCCTCCGTCATTCCAGAGTATCCGTTCCAGACAAACAATTTGTGCTGCCAATCCATTATTAATGGCGCCGTCTGGCAGCTCCTGATGGATGGCTTTAATACTTCAGTGAAGAGGGAGGATGTAGTAAGCACTGTGGGGAGCCACAGTTTAATAGTTGTGGCGACCCTTCATGAACTACAACTTGGACACAAATTTACAGAATGTTTTAACCTCAAACTAAGTGGACATTGCCCACGCCCACAGGGAGTGATGATGCTACATTTAGGGTCAGCCCAAGACATTTTGCTGCCAGAGGCAAAGGGCAAAGCAACTTAATTCTCATTCTTGCCACTTTAATTCACTATGATCCTATTTGACTTCCAAACGCAAGAAGATCAGGAACTGGGACTTCTAATTTTCTGACCTTCCTTCACATAACCAACTATATCACACTCATTGTGGAGAAACATCTAGCAACCGTCCTGGATTCCACAAGCCCTTTCTCCAAACCAGAAACTGGAACTTAGCCACTCAAGACTCTGTGGGTTTTTGTTTTGTTTTTTTTTGTTTTGTTTTTTTGTTTGCAGGACCATTATTGAAGCAACGAAGGGTCGCTGCCAAATTCTGAGGAAATCTGGAAGCAGGTTTGAGATTCTGGTTAGGGAGACTCCACCACAGAATGTTGATGGAGGTGTACTCACTGAATCTGTGAGACTCGATCCAGGGAATGCCCTACCTGCCTTTCACCACACCTTTCCTTCACATTTATGTAATCCAGAGGAGGATGTTCTTGCCCCCACTTGGTTGACCAAAGATTGGAGAGGACCATACAGGCTGTAGCAGTTAAAGAGGGTCTGGGGAGAGCCAGGAGAGAGTCAGGAATCTCAACTAGATTCATTAATGGATACATGATGGGTAGTTAATCAGGTGGGGACTGAAGTGAATAAATAGGACTGAGGTAGTTAGCCAAGTGAGGAAGGAAGTATACAAATGAGTCAGAAAGGTTAAGTTGGAAAGGGTCCAATTTCTGCATTCTGTCCCCCAATTCTCTGGGTTGCAGGAATTACATTGCAGGGGGCTGGACTGGATGGCCCTTGGGATCCCTTCTAACTCTACAGTTCTATAATTCTAGGCACTCCAGGAATTCTCTCCAAATCTCCTGGAAGCTTATGTCGTTATTAAACAGGATTTTATCATGGGTTGCCAGCTGCAGAAGATCTTGCATAACTCTGCCCAGCATAATTTAGGATTTCCAGAGTTGGGATGATTATTCATCTTGCTGCTAACGTTACCTGATGAACTGATTTTTTCCCCTGTCCTGACAACTCCCATTTGACAGGTATGCCACTGGTTATAGGACTGATGCTTCCCATCTTCCAAGGAGTCGCTGTCCCAGACCAATTTGATTCTGGTATGTACTGCTTTCCAAAACAACTCTATACAACTGGGCATTTCCACAGGAAGTGTATCAGGTCTGCCTGTGGCTGCTCACATTGCCAGTGCTCATCTGTGGGCACAATGCCCACCCGCTTAATGCATGCTGGTGTCCAATAGTCCAATAGGCTCAGTGCTATACTTTCTGTTAGATGAACCTTAGCCTAACATTACAGGTTTACAGGCTGGCTTAATGTTGCATTAGCACCATTTGCCACTGTGCAGGTGTTCGTTTGGTTTTAAGTTTGTTACCCTATTTGTTGCTGATAGGGTCTACAGCAGGGCTTTTTGTGTTGAATACTGAAAAATATAGGCGCTCAGTTAAGGTTTCTGGAGAACAACACTACACAGCATTCAGTTTCCATCAGATATGTGGTGTCTGCTGCAGCACTTTGCACATCTGGTCTTAATTTTTCCACTAAGCTGCATTTCAGCTGTAAGAATTGCCAAGTTGCTGCAAGGTCTAATTCTTCCTGGAGAGTGTCAAAGGTTTTTAATCTTGTTGTGTTAGGATCTGTGAGAGGTGCAAGATTCCCCAAAGGGCAGTAAATTGTTACTCAGCTCATTGTTTTTGTAGGATTTTAGGAAGGCAGAGAGGTGACTGTGGGACTTTCTGCTTCCAGTGCCAAAATAATGTTATAGGTTTGTGGGAAGACCCCCCCCCAAAAAAAAAACACCCCATAAATTAATAAATGGTAGGGTTTTGATTGCATTGAATATGAAGGAAAAATACAAGCTGCAGAGGAATTCCTGGGTTAGCCTATGCAAAGCAACCTGGCCAAGCTAGGGCCATTAAGAAACAATACAGGGCCACTGAGAGCCAATGGCAAAAGGAAGATAATTGTTCTCCCCATTGCCCTGAAGTGTGAAGAGAGACAGGGGATTTGGAAAGTTGCCACACAGGAAGAGCTTGAGGCCTTTGGCAGGAGGCTTGGAATAGCTAAGAAAAGGGCAGAAATATATTGGCTGGCTGAAGGCAGGCAGGGATTCCTCAGACTCCAGTGCTGCACTACCATGAGGAACAAGCCCTTCTCGAGATGTAAGATCTGGACCCCATCTAAATTCAAGTGCAAATATGTGAATTAATAATATTTCTTAGAGCTATAACAGTCTCTGTAGCGTCTTCAGTTCTCCAAAGGAGCACAGACCCTGGTTGAGGGCCAAGACCCCTAGAAACTTGTGCACAGCTCAGCAGGGACTGGGATGGCCTGTAACAATAATTTGGCTGTGGTCAAGCTTGACTAACAGTTAAGTTGGGATTGTGTTGCTCCAGCAACAACATAGATTGAGCTGGCCCATCAGTAGCCACGGTAGATACCACACTGAGAGGAGATGAGCAGATCAGAACCAAGAACCAGAATTCCTATGATTGGTGTTCTTAGATTTAAATTTGCCAGGTATTCTGGGTTTTAATTTGACCCATAACTGTATATTACTACCAATGCAACTATCATGGCATCCCCATAAAACAAAACAATAAACACAGGAAACTGTAGTTTGTTGAGGCTCTAGTAGAATCAGTAGACACCCTTACAGCTCTACAATTTCTAGGCTTCCCTGTTTAAATTCTTGATGTAGATGCACCTCAAGATTCATCTTCTTCCGCTATGTGTGTCGAACAGATTCTGTACTTACTCTGATCTTAGCTCCATTCAGGGCTGTTTTATACTTAAAAAACAACAACGCATGCCCACAACCCCTTTCCAATCATTTCACATCAGAAGCCACGCAGGAGGAACCTAACACATTCCCAGAAAAACAGGTTGGTGCAGCAGGCTGGGTCTTTTGTTTGTTTACTTCTGCATATATTTATCCTGCATCCTCAAAAAGAAACAGATTGAAAAGAACAAAAATGATGAAGCTTATAACAACAGTGTGCGCTCTTTCTCTCTCACACGCACACGCATGCACACTGGGCACACTCATTAATGATTCCGCGGCAGCTCTGTCACTGGTTTCAAAATTGCCTGGTAATCGCTCCTTCCAAACTCCTTCCAACCATCTGCTCTGAAGAGCTGCCAAGCACAAAGCAGCAGCAGAGGCAGTATACATTTCCTTTCTAGCTGCACACTTGGTACCCTGACACACCACCCATAATGCAACATTTTCTGGTGCACAGCTGAGGATTCTAGTTGAGGATTACTACTAAGAATAAGTGACAAGTATGTGCAAGGCAGACCACACCAAGAAAGGGCACTTCTTAGTTTTTGTTTTCAGGGTACAGCTAGAGGATGGAATCAGATATGGGGACAGAAAACACTATATGAGAACCTCAGTATTGCTGGGAGCGGCAGCAGCAATCAGCTAGGAATAATTACCTACTGAGGGTACCGACAAGGACCTGGCACTAGCTTGGGAGTCTGAAGCTACAGTCACTGTTTGGTGTGACAGCTACTTTCCCACCTGTCCTAGCACACCATCAGGTTGAACAGCAACCAGCATGGAAATCTGCACAGTCCTGATGTTGATTCTCTTTGTTTGGCATGCTGATTCAGCAGGCTGGTCATCTGCAGAGCTGTTCATCTTGGAAGCACATTTTAAAATGCATGCAGCAGATCCATGAGCACCAATAGCTGTGCCAGTGGAAGCACTCCGCAGAACAAAGGAAAGGGTGCTTGGGTACTGGGTGAGCTTTTGGAACACCAGTGTTCAAATGCTTGGGAGCAGAATCAAGGCAATCAGAGCCCACCTTGCTGAGTACCGGTATGTGCCGTTTCCTTCTGGGTTAGTAAGGGAATACTAACTTCCTTGTAAACAGATCCAGAAGGAACACAAACATCACCAGTTGTCTGTGATTTGGAGGAAACAAGCGGTGGAAGGGAAGCGGTCAAGCAGCCCTCCTCCCTCCCCACCAAAGTGTTCCCCCCTTTTTTTCTTTTTTAAAGCACATATCACAATTAAAACACACACGCTTGCAAGAAACTTGCAAATGTCTCCATTCCAGATACCTATCCATTCTGACATCTAGAGGCAGTTTTCCTTTTTATATAAAGGTAAAGGTACCCCTGCCCGTACGGGCCAGTCTTGACAGACTCTGGGGTTGTGCGCCCATCTCACTTAAGAGGCCAGGGGCCAGCGCTGTCCGGAGACACTTCCGGGTCACGTGGCCAGCGTGACATCGCTGCTCTGGCCAGAGCCAGAGCCAGAGCCAGAGCCAGAGCCGCACACGGAAACGCCGTTTACCTTCCCGCTGGTAAGCGGTCCCTATTTATCTACTTGCACCCGGAGGTGCTTTCGAACTGCTAGGTTGGCAGGCGCTGGGACCGAGCAGCGGGAGCGCACCCCGCCGCAGGGATTCGAACCGCCGACCTTTCGATCGGCAAGCCCTAGGCGCTGAGGCTTTAACCCACAGTGCCACCTGCGTCCCCCTTTTTATATGCAAGAAAGCAAATAAAGTGCACAGAAAAAAGTGTTATTTGCCCCGTTCTCACCGTATATCAAGTGAATGAACTAAAGGCTGGCGGGGTGGGAAGAAATGTCATAAACATGATAGCCCCTCATCAGACACACATTTTCCCTGATGTGCACTGTGCACTGCATCCCACTTTGCTCTCTGAGGCATCATCTTAACCTTTAAGTGGGATGCTATAAAAAGGCAACTGTCGGTCAGCAGTGAGGAAGAGGTGGGGGTCCTCTTGAAATGTCAGAGACTCTATACAATTTGCATAGAGGAGCCATTAGCTGGCTGTGTTGCAAACAAGCAACTATTCATGTCCAATGACCTTTACTGTCAAGAGGAAACAGCACTCCATCCTTGCCTCATTTTCAGCACCAAGGAGTGGCTGGAAGTCCACTTGGACCTTTGGTGTTATATACTTCAAAAGAAGCATTTATATCGCCCCACTCTTCTCTGTCCTCCAGGCCTGTGGCATCTGCATATGCTGCGGGGCCTTACGGGAACATTTCACACACAGCAGCTTAGAAGTGCAAACCTCTGGGTGTTAGGATAGGCAGAACTGTAGCTACAGCAGGGTGTGGGAAGAGAGGGCAAAGGCAGCTCTTGTAAAGGCAGAATGGCCTGTGAGAGCTTTCGTTTAAAAACATTTGTCAAAGTGCAGGAAGCTGCCTTATACCAGAACGTAAGAAGAGCCTTCCTAGACCAAAAAGCCCATCTAGTCCAGCGCTTGCAGTGGCCTGTCAGATGCCCATGAAAGGCCATAAAGAAGTGTGACAGTGTTCTCTCCACCCGTGATTCCCAGCAAATAATATTCAGAGGTATAATGCCTCTGACACGGGAGGTAAGACATAGCTATCATGCCTAGGAGCTGGTTTATTTGCCTACAGCAGCCAGCCCATAGTCCATAGTAGCCAGGCTATTTGCCTAACCAGGCCAACCTATTTTTGTCTATCCAGCCAAGTATGATCTACTCCGAATCTCCAGAGTCCAAGTCTTTTACATCACCACCCTGATTTCATGCATTAACTTCTCCATTAGTGCCAAGTCTTGATAACTTCAGTCTTGTTCTCTTGTATCTGAGAGCCCTTAATGTTGTTCATTTGTCCCAGAGGTTCCTAAACTTATTTGGCCTACTGCTCCCTTTTTCAGAAAATAATAATAACTGCTCAGCGCCCCCTGGAAATCTACTAGGCCCCGGGATTAAAAACCCATGGGGCGGAACAGAGTGAAGCCTTCTGACTCAGTCCGATTCATCCCAGGGACCCACAGACTGCCTACAGCTGGCCACTTCCCAGGCCTGGGTGAAGCTGAAAAGGGTTCACCCAAGCCCAGCACGGCAGCCAGATCCAGAAGAGAAATTGTCGCTGTTTCACAGCAGCACCCGACCTGATGGTAAGTGTCATCACACAACAGATCAAACATGTATGGACAGTTTTTCAAAAAATTCTTCTCTTCTCTTCTTTATGCTTCCAGCTCCCTCTTGTTTTTATTCAATGACCCTCCAATTGCACTCAAGGCTACTACCGCCCCATGGATTGTTCCAGCGCCCCCAGGAGGCAGCATCACCCCCTTTGGGAAACAATTATTTACGGTACCCCATATCTCAACCTAAGGGATTCAGCATTTGTGGATTCTGGATTCAGAATGACACGCAGAAACTTTGTCAGATTATGCTTAATCTGTCAAATCACCTTTTTGTTTTGAGCAGAATTTGCCTAGTATTGCATTTTAGAGTTTCTCCATCCAGCAACCATATGTCTGCTCTATCTGTGATCCAGGCTAGAAGTATTTGCACTGCCAGACCAATGATACCGTTATCATAAAGCTGCAGAGCTCCTAGCTGCCCACATTGCTTTTTTAGAAACTTTCATGCTCCTCAAAATGTTTATGCTTTCATAAGGAACACATTCTGAAGGAAATCAGCCCTGAGTGCTCACTGGAAGGACAGATTGTGAAGCTGAGGCTCCAGTACTTTGGCCACCTCATGAGAAGAGAAGACTCCCTGGAGAAGACCCTGATGTTGGGAAAGATGGAGGGCACAAGGAGAAGGGGGCGACAGAGGACGAGATGGTTGGATAGTGTTTTCGAGGTTACCAGCATGAGTCTGACCAAGCTGCGGGGGGCAGTGGAGGACAGGAGTGCCTGGCGTTCTCTGGTCCATGGGGTCACGAAGAGTCGGACACGACTAAACGACTAAACAACAACAACAAGGAACACAGAGTCCCTACCCAATGATGGAAGCTTTTGTTTAGATATTGCAAGCCTTGTTTTCTTGTTTCTCTCCAGAAAATCCGTCCAGATTTCTCTCCAGCTACACATAAACACTGTGTTCCCAAAATGGGGGTGGGGGAGGATTTCCAAGCTCAATGGAACTGTTGCTGGGCAAGCGAAAATGTCACTTATTAAAAGACCACAAAACAGATTCAGCATACTTCAACTGTATGACCAGCCCTGGGGGAGATGTATGCCCCAAACAGCAGAGCATCTAATAGCACAAGATGTAAGAAAATCAGAGAAAATTGAAATTATTGCAAAGAACAACAACTAGCAGGGCCAAATCGGAACTTGAAAAAGAAAGGCTAAACATGAGTCTAATTCTTACTCAGGTGGCAAATGCAAAGCGCAGGTGGAGATTCACACACGTACAGCCAAACAAAAATCCCCCTGCATATTGAAAATATGTTTGGAAGAAGCCTACCTTTCTCTCAGACAACCTATATATATGGAAAATTGTTCCATCATCAAACTGCCACCCACACACATACCTCCTGGCAGTCTAAAGCGGCACAGTCTAGACACAGATTTACCACCTCAGTGAGAATACACTTGTTTTCCACACTGAGCCACAAGGGACAAAGACTGGAGTTGATGCAATGTTCATTAAGAGACCCTTATTCAGAAGGGCAGGTGGGATTAGGAGAGTTCATGTGAGCCCAGCAAGACCATATAACCTGCCTAGATAAAATTCATTTCTCAGGATTTTCACGGAATTCTAAATCTTTAACTACAACTCACTGCTGCATTCAGTAACCAAAACAACAACAACAACAACCACAACCACAACAACAAATCCATCACCACCACCACCCCAGCAAAAGATCCTGGCCTACCACAAATATTTTGCACAGCAGAACCAGAGGAAAATGTAAATTGCAACTCAGCAATTCTAATGTGAGCCATTCCAGGCTTTGGGAGAGCATAGAAGATCACTGCAGTCACGAAATTAAAAGACGTCTGCTTCTTGGAAGAAAAGCAATGACAAACCTAGACAGCATCTTAAAAAGCAAAGACATCACCTTGCCAACAAAGGTCCGTATAGTTAAAGCTATGGTTTTCCCAGTAGTTATGTATGGAAGTGAGAGCTGGACCATAAAGAAGGCTGATCGCCAAAGAATGGATGCTTTTGAATTATGGTGCTGGAGGAGACTCTTGAGAGTCCCATGGACTGCAAGAAGATCAAACCTCTCCATTCTGAAGGAAATCAGCCCTGTGTGCTCACTGGAAGGACAGATCCAGAAGCTGAGGCTCCAATACTTTGGCCACCTCACGAGAAGAGAAGACTCCCTGGAAAAGACCCTGATGTTGGGAAAGACTGAGAGCACAAGGAGAAGGGGACGACAGAGGACGAGATGGTTGGACAGTGTTCTCGAAGCTACTAACATGAGTTTGACCAAACTGTGGGAGGCAGTGGAAGACAGGAGTGCCTGGCGTGCTCTGGTCCATGGGGTCACGAAGAGTCAGACATGACTAAATGACTAAGCAGCAGCAACAACAACAACAACAACAGGAGATAGGAAAGGTGGCAATGGGGTTCATAGTTGTGGGACGTTTTTATGCTGACTGTGGGCTGAGTAAGTTTTTTTTTTAGCGTAGTCATTTTTCCTCAGCTTGGCAAAAGATATGAAATTCTTGCTCCACGTTCCACTTTCAATGAGCATGAACCAGTTATCATGTAACGGACCATGAGAAGGAAGAAACAAAACCAGACAAAAAACAGTTCTTTTGAATTCAGCATGAAATGTTTCTAGGAATAGGATTATTTTACATCTCTTCATCACCACCACCACCCCACACACAATGGGAGAGGGCTGTTCTGTCTGAATCTCCTTTGGGGTGGCTGCCCTTCAGGCTATTCTAGGGTTACCTGTGTGGCTGTATCAGGTGGGCAGGACACACGACGCAGCCCCACCACAAAGTATGACGCAGCAACTACAACTGCTGGCACACTTTAGGTACCATTAAGGATGGTGGGGAGGTAGGCAGAAATCTGTACACATGGGGAACATGCTGTCGTTCATTTCAGAAACGTTGCTAATTGGATTTTCCACCTCAGCTACCCCAAAGTATTTGGGGCAGCCCTGCTGTCTCTACTGCCGATGTTACTGAGGTGTCTGAGATAGCTGTGGCTTCTCAGTATTATCATATGCAAAGTTACAACACAGATGTTCAAGTAGTACATTGTTTTAATTGCAGTTTCATAACCGCAGCTGGAGCCAAGACAACACGTGCACTTAAATCATCACCATGTTTGATAACTTCAAATGAAAATGTACCAACACCGTTTTAAAAAATGTAATTTGCATTTAGCAGCTACATATCACTATACAATATTGCAATATTTATCTAACAGGCTTTTCCACCAAAACCCAAGTATTTACCACTCAAATTGCTCTTTGTATTTTGCAAAACATGCTAAATATTTTTGCACTTGTCTTCATAACAACTTAGTTAGAACAGTTGCTGCTGTTTCCATTTTACACATGGAAAACCGAGGCTGAGACATAATCAACCAATGCCATCTAGCTTTTGGAACACACTGGCTCCACTGGCGATCTAGTCCATGCTGCTGACATATCTGTACACTCCAACCACTGGGTCGCTGAGGCCAAACTTTGGGTAAGGCTAAGCTGTCACTCTTATCATCACCATTCCTTTATAATGAGGTGCCCAGGAAACTTGGGGTACACACATGAGTATCCAACATGAGATAAAGATGGAAGATTTTAAGCACCATGAAGGGTGACATAGTAAGAGACATCTATCCAACATATTGTGAAGTCCGCCAAAGACATTTACAGCATGAGAGGGAAGCAATCCATGCCTAAGCCACCTACAGGAATTCAGCCTTTGGAATTCACTCACAGATAGGTAGCAAAACGTTCCTTCCTGCACAGCTACACCCCCTGCACATCCATTTCATCCTAGGACAGTTGCAAGGACTGCAGGAGGGCAGAATTCGGATGCATATTAAATTCACAACACACAAACACACAGTAAGCCACTGCTGCAAACAAAGCCTAAGATTTCAAGGGGTGCAAGTCTGTGTCCCTGCTCTGACAATTACCAAGCAAATAAGCTCTCTGTTATCTTTACAGTTGCAACTACCTGTAGGTGCACAAATACTGCACTTGTACACAATTAGCACGTCATCTTGCTCTGTTTTAGGTGGCAACACTAGGGGGAAATGGTGTGCGGGTGTGCATGCACAAGCATGGCTTGTGTATCCTGACTGAGTCACATTAGGGCATCAATTACCCTGTGATGATAACTTCAGAGTTCTGCTCCTCAAACAGCAATGCAAGAGCCTGCCCTTTAACTCCCTAGCCTCAAGCAGCTAGATAAGAGGCCATACCAATGTTGATCCAAAAGCACCACATGCTGCCAAGTCCAGCCAAGCCCACCCTGAGGTAGCAGACTCCATGAATGACCCAATCTCTGAGACCAGTCGTTTAAATCAGCCCATTGGTCAAGTCTCAATCCCACAGTGAGTGACTAGGGCACTGAATAAGCTTTCTCCACTGTGAACTTCAGCATGAGATGCTGAGCGGCACAGGAAGGCACTGATTGGCAGGACAAGTTACCAAGGCTACCTAGATGCGTGGTGCATGGTGGGGTGGGAAGCCTTTGCAGCCCAAGGCCCACATTGCCTTGTGCGCAACCTTCCAGCGCCTGCACACCAGTGGCTGATGCAGCAACGATGGCATTGGCAGACATGCGCTTGCTCCGTCCTCCATCCAGTTCAGGGACACATAAGTAAAATAACTGGAGGGTGCAGAGCAGGAACACAGGGCATGTGGCCTAAGCAGAGTGTTGAGGGCCAGGCAGAGGTTTGGAGGGCCACATTTGGCCCTGAGGTTCTCCACTCCTGGCAAAGAACTACTGGAGATTTGTATGTGCTTTATCCAAGTCTCTCTAGGAATGGGTTTAGCATTAATGTATAACATTCTTAACCTGTTCAGTTTATTTTATTTCAAAGCCTCACTGTTCATCCTTCTTTCTTTTAGCTTAAAGTTTGGATGCCCACGGATTGGAATTTATAAAGATATGTCATCCATCAATACTCTCTCTTCCTGTATTTCCAGACCCTTAAGGTCATTTTTACTGTTGTATCCTATGTTTCTCAAGCTTGGCAGACCTCCATTTTTATGAATGGGGTTACCCGAGGGTTTGCCTGCTGAAATAAATTTGTTTGATTTACACCCACTGCATGTCCCATGAGCCATTCATAAAATAAAAATGCCTTATTTGGTAGGCTTCACAGTATGATTTCAACAAGGGGACTCCTCATCTCTCTCCACTCATTTTTCAGTACTTCAGGGTTTTGGATGTATGTGACCGTTCACTTTTAAATAAGAAGGATTCTAATATTTGCTGCCAAGTTTTAAAACACTGTACTGGAACCTCTTGTGTCATCATTTTCACTGCTGCGAGCCTACTGGAGAGCAACTGATTCATCTTATTCCACCTCATTAAATTGCTTGAAGTACATTTTCATAAAAAGGTAAAGGTAAAGGTACCCCTGCCCGTACGGGCCAGTCTTGACAGACTCTGGGGTTGTGCGCCCATCTCACTTAAGAGGCCAGGGGCCAGCGCTGTCCGGAGACACTTCCGGGTCACGTGGCCAGCGTGACATCGCTGCTCTGGCGAGCCAGAGCCGCACACGGAAACGCCGTTTACCTTCCCGCTGGTAAGCGGTCCCTATTTATCTACTTGCACCCGGAGGTGCTTTCGAACTGCTAGGTTGGCAGGCGCTGGGACCGAGCAGCGGGAGCGCACCCCGCCGCAGGGATTTGAACCGCCGACCTTTCGATCGGCAAGTCCTAGGCGCTGAGGCTTTAACCCACAGCGCCACCTGCGTCCCTTCGCCACCTGCGTCCCTTCATTTTCATTTTCATACTGGGCCATAATTAGCTGGAAATGATCTGTTGGGCTTTCTGGTTACCCACAGTCCCAAGTACTGAAAAGCAGGGCGGACTACAGGGACTCTTAACAGTTGTGAGAACTAGAAGTGTGTTTTGGGGTTCACGTTATTAACAGAGCAAATCTGATTCGTCAAAGTTTACTCAGAGCCCCGATAAAAAGATTGAAATTCCTGTTTTAAATCTCTCCTTGCTTCCTCAGGGGAGTCATCAACATACATACTCAACAGGTGAGATCAGGAGTGTTTTTTAATATGCTTGCATTCATTTTTCCTAAATTTAGCTGCTAAAAACAAAGTTATTTATGTGAATAAAAGTGGGGAGAGGGGACAGCCCTGTTTAGTCCCAGCTAGGTCACATTTAAAAGGCCATATAAAGTTAATCTCCTGCCAACCTAGCAGTTCGAAAGCACGTCAGAGTGCAAGTAGATGAATAGGTATCGCTCCGGCGGGAAGGTACACGGCATTTCTGTGTGCTGCTCTGGATCGCCAGAAGCGGCTTAGTCCTGCTGGCCACATGACCTGGAAGCTGTACGCTGGCTCCCTCGGCCAGTAAAGCGAGATGAGTGCCACAACCCCAGAGTCAGCCACGACCGGACCTAATGGTCAGGGGTCCCTTTACCTTTACCTATAATGTTAATCAGCCAAAGGTCTGGGGGAAGAGAAACATTTTTACCTAAAGCTAAAAACTTCCTTAGATAGCCTAAAGCTATGTAATGAAGGCGCCAGGCAAGAACAGGGCTGGATGATGATCTCAGGGTCCAGGTAGGTTCATAGGGGAAGAGGTAGTCCTTGAGAAAATGTGGTCCCAAGTCATTTAAGGCTTTATTGGTCCAAACCAGCACTCTGAATTGGGCCCAGAAACTAAATGGAAGCCAGTGCACTCAGGCCAGGATCGGTGTAATTTGCTCAAACTGTCTTGACCTGGTCAATTAAAGGTAAAGGTAAAGGTACCCCTGCCCGTACGGGCCAGTCTTGACAGACTCTGGGGTTGTGCGCCCATCTCACTTAAGAGGCCAGGGGCCAGCGCTGTCCGGAGACACTTCCGGGTCACGTGGCCAGCGTGACATCGCTGCTCTGGCGAGCCAGAGTCATGTGGCCAGCGTGACATCGCTGCTCTGGCGAGCCAGAGCCGCACACGGAAACGCCGTTTACCTTCCCGCTGGTAAGCGGTCCCTATTTATCTGGTCAATTACCTGGACACTAAATTGTTTATTTTCTGGAATGATGGCATATGTTATGAAATTAAACCATACCAGGACAAAGCCATCTTTCTCGATCTGTGCACATGTCAACTGCAGTTTATTTGTTAATCTCTCAAGCAGAGCTATTTCCCAAACTCTTCTGTACCAATTGTCTATTGTCATGCCAGAAAGGTCTTTCTAGAGTCTGGTTATGTTGCATCTTGTCGCTTGTAATAAATGGCTTATTAATTCTGTATTGTGTAAATCCAGATTGTTGTTTTGAAATGTATTTAATAAATGTAATTCTGGTTTGACTTCCCATTGTCATTTTGTTATTTTATTAATTTCCTGGACCCACCTATGCACCGAGTAGAATTGTATAGATTTTGAATGTTACACCTGGGCCTTGTTACCTCCGTGGATACTACAAGTCTTTCAAATGCAGCTGGTGGCCTTGAGGCTGCCTTACTGGTCATCCAATAAAAACAACTGACACTAGATTCAGAGGAAACAAAAGAAAGTACTTCTTCGTGCATGTACATCATGCACAGTTATATGCTCCCATAAAATACTGTTAATGACCACTGGCTTAGATGCTTTTGGAGACAGACAAATTCAAGCAGTAAACAACAAAATCACAGACTAAATATTAATCAAAAAGGTACAGAATCAGGCTCACATCAACAGGACATCTTATTAATTTAGGAGGCTACCCAGAACATATTTATTCACGAACAATTATTCAGCTTTAAGAAGGGCCAGCCTGAGAGTAAAGGGCTGCCTTTTAAACAAACTTCGGGTGATTATTAACAAGCAAAAGATATTTGTGCTTATTTGTGCAAATCAGATCAGGACTCTTGCCTTCACAATAACTCATGATGGAAGGAAAATAAATAATGAGTCCAGTGTCATATTTGAAGTGCACAAGCTGTTTCTTAAAAAAATAAAATAAAACTGCCATCTAAGGTTGCAAATGCATTAGCAATGATAGGTTCTGATCCGAACGCACTCAGATATTACTTTTAAAAGCCAGTTGTTTGAGGGAAGAGGCATCAGGGAGAGTACTGATGCCTTCCACTGTCCTGTTTGTGAGCTTCCTAAAAACATCTGATCGGCCGCTATTGCAGACATCTTAAATGAGTCAGACCTTTAGTTTCATGCAGCAGAGTGGCACATGTTTTCAGCATTTAATACGGATGTTAGTCCAGCCCTACACCACAGAGGGAAATACAGTGCTCTAAATATGGTTTTGCTTCTATATTGCTTTATATTTTATGGTTGTAAGCTCTTTTAAAACATTTTTTTGAAAATAGGCAGGATATAATTTTTTAAAATAATTAATAAACAAGTGAAGGCATCCGATTCTTACACTTTGTACCACACAAGCCCTGCATGCTTCCTACTGTTTTGACGTGTGCGCATAATGAGATTCAGATAAGATCCACACTTAGAATAGGCTTTGGTTTCTGTCGGGATTGTGGCTGGAGAGGGAAGAGTTAAACCTTCACTTTCGAGATGAAAATTAGGAACTATGCATTTAGGATTACAGTGGTGCCTCGCAAGACGAAATTAATCCGTTCCGTGAGGCTCTTCGTATAGCGGTTTTTTCGTCTTGCGAAGCAAGCCCATTGACAGCTTAGCGGATTAGCGCTATTAGCGGTTTAGCAGCTTTTAGCGATCAGCTGTTAAGCGGTTTATCAGCAGATCAGCTGATAAGCGGCTTAGCGCCTTAGGAAAAGGGGGGGGGAAAGGGGGGAAAACCGCAGGAACTCGCAATACATTTTCGTCTTGCAAAGCAAGCCCATAGGGAAATTCATTTTGCGAAGCGCCTCCAAAACGGAAAACCCTTTCGTCTAGCGGGTTTTCCGTCTTGCGAGGCGTTCCTCTTGCGGGGCACCACTGTATTAATATTTTTAAAACCCTATTGTGGCAGTTAGCCACACAATGAACTAGCTTGGCCTACTCTTGAGATCAGAGTGGTCCAACATGTGGCCAGGACAAAAGCAGCATGTGGGCGTTTTTTGGTGGCTCCATGCGGGACAGGCCCTAGTCTTCCTGCCCCTTCCCCATGCTTAGTGCTTTCCCAGGTTTGGAAAAGAGATGGGAAGTCTCTAGGATGCTGCCGGAGCCTTCACCTCTCCTGCCCCCTTGGTTTAGTACCCAATGCAGGGGAATCTCTCTCTCTCTCTCTCTCTCTCTCTCACACACACACACACACACACACACCAAGAAGGAAAGGGGACCTCAGACTTGTGACATGCTCAGATCTTCCCCTGGCAGGATTTCAGGGATCAGATTCTACCTCACACACCCCAATCCTGGGTTCTCCCACATTTCCGTGCTGTGAATCTACCTGTTAGTAACTCACCCTAAGATTGTGTATTAAATTTGTTTAATAAATAAATGCACACAAACTAATTTGGTATGTTAAATAATATTAATTACATTGCAAACACTTGCCGGTAATAACATGTAACTTTAATTAAGTGTGTGGCCCATAGACATGACATTCTCAACCACACTGAACCATACAAACAAGTTGCATTACTGCAGACACTCCTAAAAGGTGATTTCAGGAGGCAAGCCAAGGCAGACTGCAGGCAGATTTCATATAGAATGAGAATGACACTTCCTAACCCCACCAATCGTGTAACTAAGCCCAGAAAATGTGCAAGTCTTTAGCAAAAGTATTTTCAGAGGGGCCCATTTTGTCCTAAGCCACTGGGTGCTATTTAGCTAACCATGATAAACAAAAAGCTGTTCCCCCCGCCCCACCGCCCAGCCTGGCGCAGAATGAGTCATTCATTGCCATTTAAGTCTCTGAGAGTTTGCTATCTCCCCCCCCCCCCCCACTTTTCCTCAGGTTCGACTCCTCTGACAAATCTTTTTTTAGCAGCATCTCAGGCTCCCTGTGATCTAGTTAAAATTTGGCTTTAAACAGACTGGAGCTACATCCATTCTTTCATTCAAAATTTCATGCTTTCCGTGACTGGACCTAATGGTCAGGCGTCCCTTTACCTTTCTTTTTTTTTTTTTTTACTAGTGCAGGCTGGTGTGCAGAGATTATATCCAGGGAACACTGCAGGTGTGGAAGGAGCCACCCTAGGAAACGGACAACAGCCCATAGCTCTACATCTGATCAATGTTACAGGGATAGCAAGCGGTCGCATTAAGCTGCCAAAGAGAAGATTGCATAATGGTGCAAATTCTCTCCTCTGAGAGACAGCAAGCAGCAGCAGCAGCTGACATTTCAGGGGTGCTTATGAGAATGAACCCTTCCATTTCTGAAATGCCTTTCATTTGAAGAAAAGCTCTACAGGTGGTGATCCTGTCGTTGCTTGAAGAGAAGCAAATGGCAGGATGAAGAAATGGGTAAAAAACAAGGGTTGTACGGCAATGTTTCTTTCAGTTTTGAGGTTTCCAATCGTCTCCCTAACAATATATGCAATTTTCCACTTTTTTAAAATAAAAAAAAATGTTAATCACTGAATTGTTTCTTCTCTGTATATTGCTGCTTTGAAACTTTGCTTTCTCCCTTGAGTGAACATAGCCCATGGGTAGGCAACCTGAGGCCCGGGGGCCGGATGTGGCCCAATCACCTTCTCCTTCCAGACCATCCAATCAGCGTGTTTTTACATGAGTAGAATGTGTCCTTTTATTTAAAATGCATCTCTGGGTTATTTGTGGGGCATAGGAATTTGTTCATCCCCCCCCCCAAAAAAAATAGTCCAGGCCCCCACAAGGTCTGAGGGACGGTGGACTGGCCCCCTGCTGAAAAAGTTTGCTGACCCCTGACATAGCCAGTCAAGGATCACACAGTGAACACAGTGAGCATCACAATGCTACATAGCTAGGTTTGAACCCAACATTATTGAAAGCAAAATAGATAGATAGATAGATAGATAGATAGATAGATAGATAGATAGACAGACAGATAGACAGACAGACAGACAGACAGATAGATAGATAGATAGATAGATAGATAGATAGATAGATAGATAGATAGATAGATAGACAGGCAGATAAGATAGCCAGCTAGTTCAGGGTTAGGGCAATGCTTTCTGGACTAGTTACATGGGTATCCCTGCCAAGAAAACTCCATGGACAAAAACAACAGTGGAACATCTTTAGGAGAAGAAAAGGCTCAGGGGTAAACCTGACACAAATTTGGAGTGGAGACCTTAGGCGGTTGGATGGCGCCTTGTACAGGTGAAACTCGGAAAATTAGAATATTGTGGAAAAGTTCATTTATTTCAGTAATTCAACTGAAAAGGTGAAACTAATATATGAGATAGACTCATGACATGCAAAATGAGATCTGTCAAGCCTTTATTTGTTATAATTGTGATGATCATGGCGTACAGCTGATGAAAACCCCAAATTAACAATCTCAGAAAATTAGCATATTAAATGAAATCAGCAAAACAAGGACTGCAAATAGAGCAATATTGGACCTCTGAGAAGTAGAAGCATGCATATGTACTCAGTACTTGGTTTGGGCCCCTGTGGCATCAATCACTGCCTCAGTGCGGTGTGGCATGGATGCTATCAGCCTGTGGCGCTGCTGAGGTGTTATGGAAGACCAGGATGCTTCAATAGCAGCCTTCAGCTCTTCTGCATTGCTCGGTCTCATGTCTCTCATCTTTCTCTTGGCAATGCCCCATAGATTCTCTATGGGGTTCAGGTCAGGCGAGTTTGCTGGCCAATCAAGCACAGTAATCCCATGGGCATTGAACCAGGTTTTGGTACTTTTGGCAGTGTGGGCAGGTGCCAAAGTCCTGCTGGAAAATGAAGTCAGCATCCCCATAAAGCTCATCTGCGGAAGAAAGCATGATGGGCTCCAAAATCTCCTGGTAGACGGCTGCGTTGACCCTGGACTTAATGAAGCACAGTGGACCAACACCAGCTGGTGACATGGCTCCCCAAATCAACACAGACTGTGGAAACTTCACACTGGACTTCAAGCATCTGGCATTGTGTGCGTCTCCATTCTTCCTCCAGACTCTGGGTCCTTGGTTTCCAAATGAGATGCAAAAGCTGCTCTCATCAGAAAAGAGATTTGGGGAGCCATGTCATCAGCTATACGCCATGATCATCACAATTATAACACATAAAGGCTTGACATATCTTGCTTTGCATGTCATGAGTCTATCTCATATATTAGTTTCACCTTTTCAGTTGAATTACTGAAATAAATGAACTTTTCCACGATATTTTAATTTTCCAAGTTTTACCTGTATGCCTCCTTCTGGCAACTCCTGCAGCCACGCTAGCGCCCAACATATTGCTCTGTTTTCCTTTGGGCCACATCAGTGAGGCTGAGAGGGGGTGGGTCTTGTCATCTGGGCAGCTCAAGGCCGCCATACACCCTGCCCAGTCTTGCGCCCCAGAGAGGTCCCTTCAGCGCTGTTAACACAGCCGTTTGACTTCATCCCTGGAGACACACTCAATTGTCTCTTGAAACAGATTGATGCCAATAATGACAATAAAGTCCCAGTCAGAATTGGAACACACACAATTAATTAATTAATTAATTAATTAGTTAAGCAAAGAAAAGGCTGTAGCTGCGCATTACACATTTAGAATAGCATATAGTTATGACTAAGTCTGTAACTATACACATAGTCTATACACAATGTGAAGCAAAAAACTTCAAAGCAGAGGTTTTTTTGGGGGGGAAACAGGAGGGATTTGCGAATTTCATTCCAGTCCCAGAGTTTAGAGGGTTTTCCCTTTAACACAGAGACATATTCTGCATGGCTTTTCTCCCCAAGGCCTCCTGGCAGGGTGCAGCATTTGTGGGGCTTAACTATTGTTTCAAAATAAACAGCTGACAATTCTCAGTGGAAAGTTCCCAAAATGCTCTGAGTCAGCCAGCCAGCATGAGGGCCAGAACTGAGCTTATCGTGACAATGAGGCTTCTTTTATTCTGCATTTCCTTGAAGCACACTTGAGCGAAGAAGGCATTACTTATGGAAGAAGCGAGGCCTATGCAAGCTGCTCACCTAAATCAGGATATTGTACAAGGAAATCCTGTCACTATCCTTTTACTCACTTCCTACTAACATCCTCTTAATAACATCCTTAGAAAATCAGGGTGGGCGGTTATTTCTCCTCTCATAATGCTAGAACTCAGGACCATTCAATGAAGTTGAAGGTTAGAAGATTAGGTAAAGGTAAAGGTACCCCTGCCCATACAGGCCAGTCTTGACAGACTCTGGGGTTGTGCGCCCATCTCACTTAAGAGGCCAGGGGCCAGCGCTGTCCGGAGACACTTCCGGGTCACGTGGCCAGCGTGACATCGCTGCTCTGGCGAGCCAGAGCCGCACACGGAAACGCCGTTTACCTTCCCGCTGGTAAGCGGTCCCTATTTATCTACTTGCACCCGGAGGTGCTTTCGAACTGCTAGGTTGGCAGGCGCTGGGACCGAGCAGCGGGAGCGCACCCCGCCGCAGGGATTCGAACCGCCGACCTTTCGATCGGCAAGTCCTAGGCGCTGAGGCTTTAACCCACAGCGCCACCTGCGTCCCCGATTAAGGACAAGCAAAAGGAAGTCCTCCTCCTTTCACTCAGTGCATAGTTGAACTGATGGTCACCAAATTGAAGGCAAATTCAGGAAGGATACGGCCCTTAGTGGCAACATGCCTCTTAATAGCAGCTGCCTCCTGTTCAACAAATGGGGAGGAATAGCAGCAGTTGCACTCAGGTCCTGCTTTTGGGTTTGTCTCAGGAAATGTTTGTTGATGAAATATACTCAGAGTCGCAAAGTGATTTCATGCTCTTTATTCAGCTCATAGTGGTGAGGAGGAATGAATGAAAGTCCCCTCAAGGTATCTGCTTTATATACATTATTTACACAATGGGCTGCACATGATTGGCTAATTCCGGAATTCTACTGTAAGCCAATCAGGTTGTGGATTCACTTCTATCTGGAGCATGATTGGGTGGTTCCTGCCAACCAATCATACTGCTGCATTGTTCTAGGACCAATCAGACTGCTGCATTCTGAATCCTATTGTTCTAGGACCAATCAGACTGCTGCCTTTTGGATCCTATTGTTCTAGGACCAATCAGACTGCTGCAGTTTGGATCCTATTCGACTCAGTACATAACAGTTGACCACCATGAGAGTAAGATGCTGGACTATGATGGGCCTTTGGTTTGATCCAGCAGCGCATTCTTTTGGAAATGACTGATCAATATGCTGTGAAATTAATGAAGCAAAGGAAAGGCTGTAGCTGCGCATTACACATTTAGCATAGTATATAGTCTATAACTATAGACATAGTCTACACAAAATGTGAAGCAAAAACTTCAAAGCAGAGGGGTTTTTGGAGGGAAACTATGGGCTATGCTGTGAAATGAGTTGGTAGCATCCTGCAAACATTTATTTTTATTATTTTATTATTTATTAAATTGGTATTTCATCCTTCATCCGAAGATCACAGGGTGGTTCACAACATAAAAATGCAAAATGAGAAAACAAAATGCACAATGAAACAAACACAAACCAGTAACGCTGTCCCGCAAACACACATTATTTATTACATTTGAGTAGAATCAAGTTGTGGGAGGATTACCATTTTTTAAACTCATGGCTATTTAAAAAGGCCAAATAAATCAGTAAAACAAACCTTCTGATAAGTTGAAAACTAGCAAAGAGTAGACTGCGCTAGAACTCTCTCTCCCCCCCCCCCAATACATATCCGGTGTGCTTGTTTTATTATGTGATGGTTGTTTTTAGGTGGGGAGGATTCCAAAAACTGCATCTTTCTTCTATAGGCTGCCTGAAGTGTCTGTGTCTGCTTTACCATCACTTCAGGATTCTGCCACATGTGTAGATCTGGCATGCATGACACTTTTCACTTAACTGCAGCTGCCAGGTTTGTCAAAAAAGCCCCTCCCTGCACGCTAAAGGCCAACCAGTTTGGCTGTTCTTGAGGGACGATTCCAACAGATTCCATATGAACAACGCTTATGTCCCTGCGGAGATGGCAGCACCGAATCAGTGGAGCATGCCCTCCTGGCATGCACTCTTTACAAAGACCTGAGGAATGAGATTATCACCCCTCTTTTGTTGTCCATTCCGGATTGCCCAACCACTGCCACAGTGTCTTTTCTCATGGCGGATCAGGAGGAGCAGATGACAGCAAGGGTTGTGAGGTTTTTAGCTGGGGCAGTCAGAATAAGATCCACTGTTCGACTGTTGATTCAGGACCCTAAACTGTTTTTTATTATAATCAACTTTTATTGTGTTTTGTGTACATCATAATGCTCTTTTTATTGCTATGGCCAATGGTAATGCAAATAGTTTCCTTCTATAAATGTCAACCAGTTTGGATCAAAGTCACAAAAATCCATCTTGATAAATAAGGATAACCATTCTTACTCAAAGTTTAAACAAGTGTTGCTCTGGAGACAAGTATGTTTTCAAGATAGCATGTTTAAGTGGGTTTTTTGTGTGTGCTGAAAATTAAATTCTTAAAAGAAAATACAAAGCGATGGTAAAAGTGTTCAGCAGAATAGAGTGAATGCAATTCTTAAGAAAGTGTTTCTACAACTGGAAACCAACTGATTTGACATTTCCATATTATAGTAGACTTGTGGCAGTGAAACCTCTGTTCAGAAATATTTCAAGTGCTCAAGAAATAAAAGGTGTCAGGACACTTGCAATTCACTTTCTATGAGGGAAAGGATGATTGTCAGCTGTGATTGTCAACCCACATGGTTGCTTGAATTCCGCAGAGTGCTCATGACATGGGATCACGTTAGAGGGAAGGAGTTTCCCGTCATGCTGGAGGGGTGGAAAAGGTGGGAGCATTGGTCTCCAGGTAGATAGGAAATTACTTCAGAGAGACCCCAAACTTATTTTGTGGAGCAGAAGTGTGCAAATATCAGTTCCTTATTCATGTTTCTGAACCTTTTTGTTGAATAAGAAATTGGGGTCTATAAATCAACTTCAGTATCGTTCTGAAGAAGGGAGGGAGGGAGCAGATTCCCACCTTCTACAGACAAGAAAATCCTACTTGTTGTTAGTCCTTCAACATGCTTATCCAGTTATTAAAACCAAAAAACGAAGTGCCTTCATAGTTGAGGCTTGAGAAAGAAAACAGTTTGCGATTGATTTGAGGGCTAAAAAGGTTTTTTAGGCCGTGGGTGGCGGGGCTGTTGCCTTGGACTCCTGGTAATTTATCTTGAGGGAGGTCTGCAACGCAAGCAGTCTCCCAGAACTGCGGCCGATTGATCAGGGTGATGGATGGCAAATGCACAGCTCTGCTCTGCTGAGAAATCAATCAAGTGCAAGGAAACTCCTTAAGCTTACTCAAAGGCTTGTTCTTGCTCCTCCCACCTTCCTCCTCCTGTGACATTTATCATTCAGAATCTCCTGCAGCCACTGACAGGCAAGAAGCACACGGCTGCCATGTATACTTTTGCCACGTGTGTATGTGACTATCCACATTTACATATCAAGGGTACAACTCAGATCAGAGGCGCAGTAAGCAAGGGATTACACCATGGGTAGGCAAACAAAGGCCCAGGGGTCGGATCTGGCCCAATCGCCTTCTCAATCCAGCCCATGGATAGTCCGGGAATCAGCGTGTTTTTACATGAGTAGAAAGTGTCCTTTTATTTAAAATGCATCAATGGGTTATTTGAGGGGCATAGGAATCCCTCCTCCTCCTCCTCCTCCTCCTCCTCCTCCTTCTTCTTTTCAAAATATAGTCCAGCCCCCCACAAGGTCTGAGGGACAGTGGACCAGCCTCCTGCTGGAAAAAGTTTGCTGACCCCTGGATTACACACTTACACACACACACATTGTGGTCCAATCCTATTTGCTCCCATTATTTGGAGCTTCTTCTTCTAAAAATCTTGCCTCTGCTGCTCCCACCAGTCAGAACTCATGGGAATTCACTTCAAGGGCAGGTGAAAAGCCCATCAAAAGCCTGCCATGCATAGGGTTGCTGTATTTCGTAATTTCTGCCCAGATGCTGTTTACAAGGGCCAAATACCGGCTACGTCAGAGAAATTCCAGACGAGTGGCAACCCTAGGCAGAACCAGGATCCAAGCAGAAGGGATTTGTTGCTTGTTCTCCTAAAGTCAAACTGCTGCTTCAGAGGATGCTAAAGCCCCTGCCACGAAAATCATTTTCCCACAACCTTTGGAGACTAACCTCTCCTTCTAAACTTGGTCTAACTTTGGCCCCCAATCTGGACCAACCATCTGTTCCTTGGCAGAGAAATTCAGAAAAGTGCTGAGTACAGTAATGTGCACAGATCAGTGGATAAAGGCTCGAAAACAGCACTGGCTTTAAAAGGAGGAGCAGGCAAGACATTTCTGACTCTATGCATGAGGAAACACGCAAAGAGGCATCTACCTTCCCATATCATGTCAGGAGTCACATTCAAGATGACTTAATGAGGATCCCCACCTCAGGATGGTCTCAATCCTTGGAACTCTGCACTGTCTTTTCACACCCCAAGCAGGGCCAACCCAATATATTTTGGCACCAGAGGCAAAGCAAAAAATGTCACCCTCTGAGAAGAAGGGATGAGTGAAGATCAACATCAGGAACAAGGGTAGGAAGAGACCAGGAGTGCCATTGTAGAGGTGGCATCGGGGAGCAGCTGTTGAGGAGGGCAGTAGCAGCAGCGGGCAATTCACTCAATAGAGGCCAGATCTCCTGCCACCTGAGGTCCTCACCTCACTGTGCCTCAAGCGTGGGCTGGCCCACCCCCAAGAGCAGCCAGCCCAAAGTTTGAGAACCACCACTATCCTAGAGGCTGATATTCTGTTACTATGCAAAAATGAAAAACGATTTATTTCATTTGTATCCCACCTTTCTTGCACCATGCCTCCCAGGCCTTCTGAGCTTCAGCGAGGTGATAGTCTCATATGCCTTCACTAGGTAACCAGAGCTCAACTGTACCTTCAATGAATCCTGAAGCAAAGTTCTGCCTGCATTCAGATTTTCTGGGCACCACAATTTAAGAAGGGCATTGACGATTTGGAACATGTTTGAACATCCAGAACAATTCCCCACACAGGCAAACGTTTCTGCACAGCAGCAAGCTCTTTGCAAGTGACACAGTGCTGGCCTGGAATGTGCAAGTTTATTGGGTAGACTGGAGAGGGATGTTCAAGACATTCCTACCTTGAAGCGGAAGCTAAGTGAGATGGGCCTTTTCTGTCTTACTATTTCCCTTCCCATCCCATTTTCCTCTCCTCTCCTCTCCTCTGCTTTTGCTGTAAATTCCTTGTAATCAGAGGTTGTCTCAATATGATTCTATGCTGCAAAATTAGGTCTTCTTGAGTGCTGTCATAACCCGACTGCACTACTAGACAGTCGAAGCAGGTATGTCTTTGATAAATGGCTGAGTGGAAGACACTACAGACAACCGAACAGCCTTTTTGGAGGGTTAATTTGCTCTACTCTGTGTTGAGCGGTAAAGCTAAAAAGCAAAATGGATTTGATGATATACAATATAAATAGAAAGCCAGCGCAATGCACAGCACAAATTGCCTGGGCAGGGCTGCACAGCAAATTGCTAACCTCTCCAATGCTGCCCAGGCTGCAGCACAGAGGACAGTAATTTTTCCCCGCTTTCCCGAGGCTTTATTACAGCTCACGCCTTTCAATGCTGCTTCCGTAGCATCTGCCCAACTGGGGGAGGGGAAGCTGGATTTATAGGTCAGATTTTACACGTTAAACTAAGTTTTGTTTCTAAAGGGGGATCTTGTTATTTGCCCCCTCCATCGTTTCATACTGAGTGCCAAATAGCAGACTTTTGGCTGCTCTCCATGCAATTAATGTGACCTGTAGGTTGGCTTGTAGTTTACTCTCAGTATCTCAGGACATAGCAAGGAATGCAGCATGGAAGCCTCATCAATGGGGCTCCTATTTATCATTTAGTGCCATCAGTGCACACAGTACAGGTCCTTGCCCCGAGGAACTTGCAGTCTATAATTTGACACAGGGGAAACAACAGAAGAAGTGAAGTCAGGACTGAACAGGGAAGGAATACAGTCATACCTCATGTTATGTTTGCTTCATGTTGCGGCTTTTCAGGTTACGAATGCGGCAATCCCGGAAGTGATTATTTCCGGGTTCACCGCACATGCATGCGCAGAAGCGATCTGCGCACTTTGCACATGCACAGAAGCAGTGTATTGCACTTCATGCATGCACAGCGCTCTACTTACCGACTTTTTGGGGTGCGAACGGCACCCCAAAATGGATCGCATTCGTAAGTAGAGGTACCACTGTATGTAATTATGCATACTCTTGCCTGGTTACAATTCAGTTACAGAAAGGCAGAGGAATTAGGGAGCAGAGTCAAAGGGTGAGACTTTGGTAACAACAAAGAAAGTTTGAAGGTTGAAATGGTACAAGGTCAGCAGTAATATATAATGTGCACCAACCACAAGGTTGAAACCCCCTTTAGTGGAGCAGACCTGACATGAGAAAGAGGGCAAAAAAGGGAAGACACAGCAGAACTGGATTCCACGACACCTTCAGCAAGGCTGAATGCCTGCCAATGCCCATCACAGCCAGAGCTCTTCTGATCCGCATCACAGATGGCAAAGTCGTGCATGAAGAAAATGCATAATCAATAAAGAGACCACAATGCATGTCTGGCTGTCACAATCAATCCATCATAGCTAGTGGGGAAAGGTACACTCCATCTGCAGCCCTCTGCAAAAGAATGGCAGAGCCTATGGCGAATCCTGCTCCCTCTTAGAGTTGCAGAGCTCCCACACATCTTTCTGCAACACTATTGCACTCAGGCACCCTTTATCGCTTAGGTCAACTTTTTCAGGGGGGGGGCGGTCCACTGTCCCTCAGACCTTGTGGGGGGCCGACTATATTTTGAAAAAAAAAAAAGAATGAATTCCTATGCCCCACAATCAATCAATCAACCTTATTATTCGACCGTCAGTCAGAGAAAAAAAAATACAAATACATTTGTCAATACACAGTTAAAACATCCAAGAAGATTTTAGAGCCTAGCCAACACTAAAAGGGCTAAACAGATAGCCCCATGTCAATACAGTCAATTATGGTCTTGCGACGCTTAAAGGCTAAAAAAAGAAATTTGGCTACCAAGACAGATATAGCTCTAGTGACATTATTCAGCAAGTATAAAACCTGATTTTCTCCAGGTAGGAAGCTACGTTGACATAGGAGTGGGTCTATAAAGTTTTGTCTAAGCTCTGCATAAGAAGGGCAAGTCAAGAGAATGTGTTCGGTGGACTCAACCACATCGATAGCACAATGACAGGTTCTCTGGGCGTATGGTACTCCCCTGTAACTTCCCCACAATATCGCAGAGTCAAGGACATTTAATGCCCCACAAATAACCCACATTCTACTCATGTAAAAACACCAGGCAGGCCCCACAAATAACCCAGAGGTGCATTTTAAATAAAAGCACACATTCTACTCATGTAAAAACACTAGGCAGGCCCTATGTAAAAACTCATGTAAAAACAAGCTGATTCCTGGACCGTCCATGGGCCAGATTTAGAAGGCAATTGGGAAGGATCCAGCCCCTGGGCCTTAGTTTGCCTACCCATGGCTTAGGTGAATGCTGCCAAATGCTGCTGGACTCCGATTCCCATCATATCCAGTCAACATGCCCAGTGCTCAAGGATGAAGGGAGCCAAGTTCATCATCATCTGGGGAGCAACATGTTAGCAACACCTGGTTCAGGGGCCAACAAAGCAATACCATCACCGACTGCCCTATTCTCCTATAAGATGCAATGATGCTCACTCAGAGAGTGCTCTGTCTGGACAAGTGTGGGATATGTTGCCGCAATTATGTTTCAGACTATTCAGTGAGTTAGGACGTCAGTTGATCTTTTCTTGTAAGTGATTGGCTTGAACTTGAGTAAATGAGATGCAACAGATTGCCTAAGTGACAGTTTCTGCCACATTATACAGGAATTATGCTGTGCAAGGATTCCATATGCTTCTAACAGGTTAATCCAGAAATGTGGTAGGTTCTTTATTTTATTTTATTTTATTTTATTTTATTAAATTAAATTAAATTTTGTATACTGCCAGACATCCACAGATCACAGGGCAGTTCACAACATAAAATTACAATATGAAACACAGAAGATATATAATAAAAATAGTAACAAAATGTATAACTGATCACATGACATGGCTCGTACACACCATTTGAATGTGAATTCCCCTCAACTTTAGGGGAGCCTGACCCCCTCATATATTTTATGCTAGGTGGGGGGCAAAGGGACCCTGGCCCATAGGGACTGGCTGCTATGGTTTACTGAATCTTCAGTAACCAGGGAGTTGGAGGGGTGCATTTATTAACATTTGGTGATAGCAAGCTGATGAGCTTTGTAGCAACCTGTTTTGAACACTGACTTGGTTTGGACAATCAAATTCTGGTTTAAGGTGCACCCAAGCTCCTTGGCTTGTTGGGAAGCTATTCACCACAGTTTCCCAGTTTGCGCATAAACGAGAAGCTACAATTAACTGTGTCTTCCTGGTTTGTTTTCCCTACCTGTGCCAAGGAAGGAACAGACACAGAGCTTGTGTGTATCTTGGCTAATGATGAAATATTTCACTCCTTCTAACAGCCAGCAACAGGTCTTATTAATTCCTTCAAAGACTTAAAGAACTAGGCCATCATTTTTAAAAAAGAAATGTGAAGACCATGTGCAGAATCTCTTTGCTAAGAAAAAAGATGACATCCATATGTTGAAGGTCATGTGGCTAGATTTCTAGATGGGTTTGGAAAGCATTTAATATGGGAACTCAAGCGAAGTACACTTGAGTGACTGGGGGCAATCACACAAGGCACTGTATATTGGTGAACTCCCATCCTTCAGAAGGCACTGGAGTGGGTTGCCCAACCTTAATGAAGAGAATATTATTTACTTGAGGGTCACACACAACTGTGGTGATTTCATGCTTGTCGTTTTATTAGTCTAGTTCAATTGTTGCCAAGACACAGCTGAACTGTGAACAATGCATGCAAAAGGATTCACTGATTGAAAACTTGCAATGGCTGAACTTTCCTCAGCTTGAATCAGAGTTGGCTCAGTAATTATGATTTATCTTAGCAAATGTTTATTCAGCAGGCTGATAAAATTCACCCAAATACATATTCACCCATAAAAGGCTGCTTGGTCAGATGGCTTGATCATGCTTTTCCTTTTTTTAAGAGAGATTCACCTAGGGCAGGCATGGAGAATATGCCGCCTTCCAGATGCTGTTGAACTACAACTCCCAGCATCCCTGGCTATTGGCCACACAAGATGGGGCTGATGGGAGCCAGAGTCCAAGAACATGTAGAGGACCACAGAGGCTTCCCACATTAATGTCAAAGAACTTGTGTGCATTTACCTACAAAGTAGCTGCCTTTGGGCACCTGGTCTGCTGAAATCTGGCCTAACATGCTCAGAGGCTTGTTTAACATGCAGTTTTGCCAAAAAGTGCAAATATAGCCAAGTGTTACAAGCTGGGTATATCCCTTTGCCAAACTAGGTACCGGTAATTAGAAACTTCACTATTGAAAAACATTTTCTTTGGCTGGTGAGAAGCATTTTTGTGAGGGATGCAAACTTTCCTTCATGAGCTTTTTACAACCTTGTGTTTCAGACAATGCAGGCTGTGAGGAGCATTAGGAATGTTTGTGCAATGGGCACCACCGAGGGATCTAATTACTGCTTGCTTCATCATCACAATAACTTTGTCAGAAAAGGTCAACTGATGTCAATATAAAGAAGGTTTTGAGCTAGCCCATCCAGCATACAATTGCCTCTTCACTAAATTTCAGAGAAAAACAGATAAACTTAGGCGGCTGCCGTATTTGCGGTAGCTGCTGCCAATTTAGGTATGACTTTGTATACAGATACTATCATTTGCCAAAGGGATTGTTCAGCCTCCTTTTTTATGTGTGGCTTGTTGAGATTGTGATCTCTGAATTGCTATACAGGCAACTCCCCTTTTGTGCAGGGGTTGCGTTCTGGACATTTGTGCGCATCAGCAAAGTGTGCATAAGCCAAGTTGGACCCTCTTCCAGGTCCAAAATGACCCATGAATCAGTGGCCGCGCATCAACTGAACATGCGCAAAGTGGACATCACTTGCACATGGACTTCATTTTGTTTTCAGTGTTTGGGGGGTTGTTAGAGAGAGATACTAAAACAAGCAACACGCCACCATTGCATCCACAAAATCTAGCAGCTTAGACCCCAGGCTGAGGAATTCTATATTGATATTTTTGAAAAAGAAAACAACATATCCATACCAAGATACACAGCTGCCCCTATGTTGCCTTATTCAGTGTTATTGTCTGCTCAGACTGATAGCAGCTATCATGTCTTTTCTAAGCCTCTGCTACCAACATGAGTTCCTTTTATCTAGAGATACTTCTTCCCAGTTATTCAGTTTCTTGCAACTGATGGGGCTTCTATTGTTTGCATATATTTTATTAACTTGTAATGCTATTATGCGAAATAAGATTTCTGCAATTTTGTAAATTTATTTTTAATTAAAGTTATATACTGTTATAGGGTGGCAATGTGATTTTGTTATACTTTTGTCATTTCTATAGGTTGTAAAAGGTAAAGGACCCCTGACAGTTAAATCCAGTTGCAAATGATTCTGGGGTTGCGGCGCTCATCTCGCTTTACAGGCCGAGGAAGCCGACATTTGTCCGCAAACAGTTTTCCTGGGTCATGTGGCCGGCATGACTAAGCTGCTTCTGGCAAACCAGAGCAGTGCACAGAAACGCTGCTTACCTTCCCACCAGAGCGGTACCTATTTATCTACTTGCACTTTGACGTGCTTTAGAACTGCTAGGTTGGCAGGAGCAGGGACCGAGCAATGGGAGCTCACCCCGTTACGGGGATTTGAACCACCGACCTTCTGATCGGCAAGCCCTAGGCTCAGTAGTTTAGACCACAGCGCCACACGCGTCCCTCTATAGGTTGTAGGCCACCTTAAATACAGTAATGTGGTATGTGCAAGGGTGGAATACAAACTAAAAATGAAATTACTGGGGTTGAGGCCTTCTGCATGCAGCTGCACACTCTTCTGCTAAGCTCCAGCTGCTCCCCAAATGGAAATTTCCTAGCCCTCATGGTTCCAGACAACTCTGCAACAGTAGATAGCACCACCTGCTGAGTCCTCACTGCCCACAACGCACATTCCAAGCTCAGAGTTAAAAACAAAGTTTTATTCTTTAAGCAAGGCAAAAAGTACCGTGTAAGTGGATAAATGTGTGCAGCGATTTAAAAACTGCTTTTTCTAAGTACCCCGTTTGAAACATGAAGGGAGGCTATAAGCTGATGCAATATTTGATTTTCTGTCTGCCTACCTGCAACACAAACAGTGAAGATGGGCAGAAGCCAGACTCACACCACAGGTGAGAAAGCCAGTGTGACTTATCATTAATTATCTTAATCAATCTTCACCCTTCACTGCCATCTACATAGGGCTGGAGCCAAAACTCTTGAGGTTGGCTCATAGAAACCTGATGCAGTCCAAAATGTGAAATAATTTTCCAACTCCCAACTGAGTGATATCTGACTACAGCCTGGGAAAGTCATCCATTAGTGCCTTCTATGCTAAGTTGACCCTGGAGGCTAATGAGGCCAAGAATCAATTAGCATAACTGAATAGATGCTATGCTGGAGGGTAATTTGTCTTCATTACAGAGCCACACAATAAGGTCTCCGAGGACCACAGCTGCAACAGGAAGGTGTGATCTACCCATCACCGATCAAACCAAATACCATAGCTGGAGTTTTCATAACCCCCCATGACACACCATACCCAGCAGTTTCCAAGCAACATGATGCACTGCCACCCTCGGCTGTGAGCAAACTGAGGAGATATTCACAGGGGCAATGACAGGCGCAAGCCAGCAGTAAATCACACCGAGCAAGTTGGTGTTAACTCTTTATTAGCAAGAACAGGAGCTGCAGAGGAGTGGCAGGCCTAATGAGCACAGCAACTCGTCTCCTACAGGTCTTGCCCTCGTGAAGCAGTTTTTTTCCGGGAGACAAGGGAGAAAGGGAGCTTCCGGACTCATCTGTGTCTCTTGGCTTGACTCCTCTCCTGCTTCCACTTCTGCCCCAGCTCACTAAGCCCTCTTACCTCTTCAGATTCTGACATCTCCTGTTCCCAATCTTCTCCCTCTGACCACTCATCTTTGTCCCACCACTGATCCCCAGGCTCTGAGCCTTTTTCCCTGGTGGAAGGAGGGTTTCCCAGCTGGTTCCTCCCACCATTCTTCTGTGTCCAACCAGTCTGTGACAGGTAAGGAGGAAAAGAAAAATGCTTTACAGCATTGAAAGAAACTCTCAGATAAGGTGGGGGAACCGGGAGCCCTCCAGATAAAGTTGTACCACTACAGATACCATCACCCCTGACCATTAGTCATGCTGATGGGAGTTGGAGGCCAACCAAAATCTAGAGGACTACAGGCCCCCTTGCCCCAACCTAGAACATGTACAGTTCTCAACGGGGGGCTGCACAGGGGACAGGAAGAACAACCAACCACAGGTGTTTTTTTTTCTTTTATATTCTTTATTGAAAGATAAAAAGTACATAATTACAAGTGCACTGAGTAAGATAAGATGTGAAGAAGAAGAAGAAGAAGACGATGAAGAAGAAGACGAAGACGAAGAAGAAGAAGAAGAAGAAGAAGAAGAAGAAGAAATAGCACCCATGTAGAAAACAGAACCAAAAAATGTTTTCAGGTTTTCTAAGAAACCGTAGGGACGCAGGTGGCGCTGTGGGTTAAAGCCTCAGCGCCTAGGGCTTGCCGATCGAAAGGTCGGCGGTTTGAATCCCTGCGGCGGGGTGCGCTCCCGCTGCTCGGTCCCAGCGCCTGCCAACCTAGCAGTTCGAAAGCACCTCCGGGTGCAAGTAGATAAATAGGGACCGCTTACCAGCGGGAAGGTAAACTGCGTTTCCGTGTGCGGCTCTGGCTCTGGCTCTGGCTCTGGCCAGAGCAGCGATGTCACGCTGGCCACGTGACCCGGAAGTGTCTCCGGACAGCGCTGGCCCCTGGCCTCTTAAGTGAGATGGGCGCACAACCCCAGAGTCTGTCAAGACTGGCCCGTACGGGCAGGGGTACCTTTACCTTTACCTTTAAGAAACCGTAGTGATTTCTTTGAAAGAAAATAAAGTTCCTTGCATTCCTACTGGAGTTGGAATCAAAATCCAATCCATGTTCATTTTATTTAACATATGTATACCCAGGGGCTTAGTGCACCCCCCCCAAGCACCCAGGGCGGGTGTGTGTGAGCACCCCCCTGTCCCAACCCAGCATGCAAGAACCTGCCTGTCAGTGGCAGAGACTGAGCAAACACAGAGCGCTCTCTCCATGCTCACCCAGCCCCCACCGTTGATGGGCTCCCTCGATGCTCACACACCAGGCAGGGGGCAGAGGGTGTTCTCTCTACTCCTCACCCTTGCCCAGCGCACAGGGCCGCCCATCAGCTGGTGGGTGGGAGCAGGGGAGGCGCCTGAAGGAGTCCTGACCCCCCATTCTGCACCTGGGGCCATGGACCCCTGGCCCCCCTACTACACCACAGTGTATACCTCTATTTTCTTCCACAAGCATCCAAGGCAGAAAATTAAATGCAACTTACAATACTGCAAAATACCGAAGACCCAATACCCCCCCCCCATGAGAGCCTTTCTATAGATGTTTAGCTGCATGCTTAGAGGAGAAGGGAGCCATTAACATTGATTAGCGTTGGATTTTGCTCTGTATGGCCCCCAGTTGTTTAACAGATACATATGATGGCATGCACAGAGTAATGCGCCATTATCCTAGGCCACTAGAGTTAAGTCACATGCCCCGCGGAAGGGAACAGCGGCAGCTTGTGGGCTGCTAGTAGTGACAGCTGATTCCAGAAACATCCATGCATGAATAATATGCTCTGTGTGGCTTTTTAGTACCCTTTTCCGTTTACACAAGTCACTGTGACCTAAAGGAAGGTTGATTTAGATGAAACTGTTGGAAGGGCTTAACTGCATTTGCTCCTGTTTAACTTTTGCCACCTGCATCACTGCCTTTCTCCCATCTCCCTTTTATCTCTCTCCTGGTTGAAATTTAGACTGTAAGCTTCTAGGGGCAGGTTTTTGTTGCGGATCGGGATGTAGCATGGGAGGGACTGTGGCCCTGAGCATGGATTTTTGAGGAAGCACGAAGCAGGCACCCCCAGCAGGTGCTCCCAGGGCACCCTGGTCCAGCATTCCTCTCCAGAGCCAGCGTGGTATAGTGGTTAAGAGCAGTGGACTCATAATCTGGTGAACTGGGTTCGCTTCCCCGCTCCTCCACATGCAGCTGCTGGGTGAACTTGGGCTAGTCACACTTCTTTGAAGTCTCTCAGCCTCACTCACCTCATAGAGTGTTTGTTGTGAGGGAGGGAGGGAAAGGAGAATGTTAGCCGCTTTGAGAGTCCTTGGGGTAGTGATAAAGCGGGGTATCAAATCCAAACTCTTCTTCTTCTTCTCCTCCCAGGAAGGAGCAACACTTATGGGGAGGAGTGCTGTTCCAGGCCATGCTGGGGGGTAGAGCAGCGCATGTGACACCTTATATATAGCGGTTTCTCTCTTTTGCTCTCCATTGTTGGGAACCTGTGTGTGTGTTCTCAACTGATTGATTGGGCTTGTTCATATGTAGCTCAGGTTGTAATTAGCAGCTGATGAGAGGGACGGAAGTTGTCTGCAGAGAGAACACTCAGAGCCTGCAGAAGAAAATCTATCTGGCCACCATGCAATCAATCAATCAATCAATAGAATCACCACTCTTTCTGACACACCCTTCAGTTTTGCAAGTTCCAAATATATATATATATATATAAAAGAAAAGCTTCAGGATGCAGCACCTTCCGGCATTTTCAACACACAGGGAGGAAAGCCGGGGGCTTGGGGGGGAATAACAGCGCCTTGCCTCCTCCTCAACCAGTATTTTTGGAATGCAGAGTGTGCATCATGCCGGCTGGCGTGGGATTTTCTAGTAAACGGGATATTATCCGGGCGTTTTTAAAACAAATGTGAATCACTTTTAAATGGAAGCAGGTGACTCATCCAAAACTTGGAAGAAAAAGGAGGAGAGAGAAAAAGAGGGGAGATTAACCAACTTTATCACTGCGCCAAAATTATCTCCTGTACATCCATCAAAAGCAGGGGAAGACAGTTAATCTTTACAGAGCTCCATATGTGGCAATGACTCCTTCAAATCTCTGCATGGTTACATCAGAATACAAGAAGGAGTGCAAGTTTTGTTAAATATGAGGGGAAATAATCAGACATGAAAATCTATCACAGCTAATGATTTTTTAATGTAACGTGGGCCACAGAAGAACTGATTACCCAAAGAAAAAATTACCAAGGGGGAGGGGAGGCAAATAGCAAAAAGAAGCAGAGGAGGGAGGGGCAGGACTGTGGAAAGACTCCTCCTTTTCCACCATCAACACCTTATATATGGTTTGGTGTGACTCACTCCTTCATATAACAGGGACTGCTGTTACCAAATTTCCATTTGCAAACCTTCTCCAATTGAGCTTCATTCCTGCACTGCCTCTCCTCCAAAGAGCTCAAGTTGGTGTTGGTGTACGTGGTCCTCCGCACAAATACCCAACATTTTATGCTCCCAACAACCCTGTGAGAAGGGGAGATACCAACTAGTGCACGGTTACTGAGTGAGCTTTGTGATTAAATGATGATTTGAACGCTGCTCACCCAGATCCTAGTCTGACTCTCGCAACTGCTGCATCACATTGACTCTGGCTTGCAAGCCAAGGGAGGAACAGCTTGCTCCCTATTTTAATTACCTGCTATATTTATATATCCCACCGTTCCCCAAAGAGCTCAAGGCAGTGTAGATAGTCCCTGCCCATCCACTTTGTCTTCATCACAACCCTGTAATCTAAATTAGACTGAGAGATGGTGGCTGGCCCAAGTTCACCCACTGAGCTTTGTGGATGAGAAGGGTTTGAACCCTAGTCTCCTAGGTGCTCTCTATTAACTATCTATTGCACTGCCTCTGCAATCTACTATACTGCAGCACCAGTATAGGTTGGTACTGCAGTTTTCTGCACAGCAGAGGTCAGCTGACACAAGGAGGCAGTACGACTATCTAGTCCCATGAAGAGAGGTAAAAAGGTAAAGGGACCCCTGACCATTAGGTCCAGTCGTGGCCGACTCTGGGGTTGCGGCGCTCATCTCGTTTTATTGGCCGAGGGAGCTGGCATACAGCTTCCGGGTCATGTGGCCAGCATGACTAAGCCGCTTCTGGTGAACCAGAGGAGCGCACGGAAATGCTGTTTACCTTCCCACCAGAGCAGTACCTATTTATCTGCTTGCACTTTGACGTGCTTTTGAACTGCTAGGTTGGCAGGAGCTGGGACCGAGCAACAGGAGCTCACCCCACCGCAGGGATTTGAACCGCCAACCTTGTGATCGGCAAGTCCTAGGCTCTGTGGTTTAACCCACAGTGCAATTTAATTAATTAATTAACAAACAACAGCAACAGCTCTGGAGCTCAGCTCCTCAAACCTGAGCCATTTGTTACTTAGGTGCAGGCAGAGCTGCTTGCAAACTGGGCTCATCAACCCCCAACAAATACACATTTTAATTTGTTGATGAGAGATCTATATTAAAAATAGTTCTTAAGAAAGATCTTGAAATATTATGTCTCAAAATGAATTTTTAAAGAGATGAACAGCACACGATTAACTAAAACTTGTATCTGATGAAATATGAAAATGTACAAGAACATGAAAGCAGTGGCATGGATAGGGAATAAGTCTCTCAAATGTATAATCTTTCTGGAAATAAAAATATACACACTTTCAGTAATGATTCTGGCACATTTTATATATATATATAAAAACCAAGACATTAAGCTTTGGAGCAATGTGTAATATAATGTTTACAAAGATGTCTGCACACGTGATGTGAAGACTGGCAACATCAGCCCTGCCATGTGGGAATCTCTTGCAGACAACCACAGTGCCTGGAGACAGGCAGTCACGTTGTGTATCTATAGAGGAGAAATGACAGTTGGGAGGAACAAAGAGAAAAGAAACTCCCTGGTGCATCTGCAACAAAACAACTGGATGACTTTACCTGCCCCAGCTGCAACAAAACCTGTCCACCCCCTATCGGTCTCTACAGCCACAGCAGGCACTGCAACCTGACAACACCTTGACCTCACCCGCAAAGATGCACTCCTCCATTGTCTCCCGAGGCAGTTCAAGTAATTGAACTGTTCCAACAAATGTTAGAAACTGGATTTCATATTGTGTAAAAATGGTTCTGCCTATTCTCATCATGCCTTCAAGAAAGGCCTATGGAGCTCAAAATACACTGGATTTCTGTGGATATTTAACAGTAGTGATTCCTTCTGGAACACTGCCTTGTGCACCACTGTTCCTGAGCTCTGTTCTCATTGGGCCTTCAGACTTGGGGTACCTGTGCTTAGAATGCCCGCTCAAGAATGAAAGCGAGGGCTCACAAGGTGAAATTGCTCCTCCATAGCACATCAGGGAGGAAGGCTAGGCTCTGGCTCTCTCGCCAACATGCTAGTGGTTTTTGTGCAATAGACTTATGAGCAAACATGGTGTCACATAAGGCTCCACCTGCAGTCGCATAACCCAGACACAGCCTTACCAACTCAGTGAGAACTAGGCAAGGCCTCCCTTCCCTGCTCCTGCTAGGGTTGGCATGCACCTGAGCTCACTGACCAGGTATAGCTTGGGCAAATGCTGTCCAACCTTCTCCATTATCCCTAGTTTACAACATGAGGCCAGTCGTCTATTTTTTTTTTTGGGGGGGGGGTTATCTTACATGTCTGTCTGTGTGTTTGGACTCACAGCTGTCCATGGAGGCGCAGGTCAGTTCTGTGTCCAGGGCAGCTGTCTACCAGCTCCGTCTGGTACACCGGATGGGCAGGGTATAAATGATAAAATTATTATTATTATTGTCTGTCTCAGACATATGCAAGGGTTGGCGAAAAACCTGCTGCTTCTGTCGGTGTAGCCCAGTTGCAGGGCATCCTACCCACCCTAGTTCCATACCAGCGGAAGCATTCCATTTTTTGATACCAACTCAGCACTATTCAGGTTATCAGGTGTGCAGGGGGAAAAGACAACTTGGACATGGAAAGATCACATGGGGGTCCTGGCCCATCTCCTTCTGGGAATCTGAGGGGTTCAAGAGACCCTGCCCCTCCGAGGGCAGCACACTTTGGTTTCTATGAGTCCTTTTTCAATTTACAAAGCAGCCAACATAGAAAGATGCATGTCTCTACATGCGGCAAGTCCATTTTGGAAGGGTCATGTTTTACAAATTACCGGTACATAACATCGCTTTTTAAAAAATGCTCTGAATGAAGATGATTTGGGGGGCGGTGTTCATGGAAAAAAGCTTACTTCTTATTGGTTGTGTACAATCTGTTCCATCAAGTTTCACTATCTAGGGAACAGCTGCTCCTCATTTCAGAGTCTAGGTTTGGAGGACATGGTTTCAGGGCTCAGAAGTAGCATCTCTGAGGACTGCCAGTTTTAGATGTCTGGTTATTCATATATTTGCATGGATTACTTCTCCCTTTGCTGGGAGAGCTGTAAACAATTAGAATATTTGCAGGCTGTTCATCCATGATTTTTGGTGGAGACAAAACTGTGTGTCCAGTTTTCCTTTTCTCAGCTTTCAGTTTCAGAAACAAAAGTTTTTTTGGGGGGCTAGGGTCAGGGCTGTTTGCCAGAGACAGCAAAGAGCAACAGCAAATATACTTTGAAGGCAACCAAATGAATGCCGTGGCAAAGGATGTACTTTGTAGGGAGAAGGTCTTGGGATTAAGCTCAGACAACTAAATAATAATAACAATAAAAGAATTTTATTTACCAGTATATCCTGCCCTCCCCAGCCGAAGCCGGGCTCAGAGCAGCTAACAACAGTAAGAGTAACACAGTTTACATAAAATCACAATCAATTAATTGAAATACATTCTAAAATCAATTCATTCTAAAGGCTTCCAGTCTTGGAGATCAGTAGGTAGGAGCGAAACTAGGCTTTATTTCACCCGGGTCAAAGACCCAATTTGGCACCCCCCCACCCCCGTGCATTTGCGAACGTACACACACACACACACACACACACACAGAGAGAGAGAGAGAGAGAGAGAGAGAGAGAGAGAGAGAGAGAGAGAGAGAGAGGTTGGGAGCCTCAATGGTGCCCCTCTGAAGCCTTCACCTGGGCAAAAACCTAGCTATCTCCCCCATAGCAACAGCACTGACAAAGGTATATCTCTGTTGGGTCCAAAAGAAGCAGAGCCTCCTCTTTCTCAGTAGGCAATGGCACAACGGGAGCAGGGCTTAAGGAGGGGGTGTGGGACCTGTGGCCTTCCTGTTGTTGTTGGACACTGACTCCTGGTGACTGGTCAGCGATGACAGGAGCTGGAGTCTATGGACATCAGGAGCAGCACAGGCTGCCTTCCCTGGAAAGGAGAGCTGTGTCCTGGAAGTGCCCTGCCAAAAGAGGACGGTATGGCTAGCAATCAGAGTCCTGATTAATAGCTGCCAAACTGCTGCGGCAGAAAAAGGAAGAAGATTAGCTTGCAGGGAAACTAATAAATCTAATTATATTTCTGCCTGCTTAAAGTGTCTATTTATATAAGCTTCTACAGGAGGCAAGAAAGGGAGGGCAACGAATGTGGGTGAAGTGGACGCTCTCTCAATCCACGGAGAAACAGGAGGCCAGCCCAAACAATCTGTAAAATTTATACAGCTCACAGATTTTTGCTTGGTACAAAATTGTGATTCTTTTCTCTCTCTCCTTAAGCATCAATTACACACAGTTCTGGGCATATGATGAGAGCGAAAAAGCACTTGAACTTTTTAAAATCGCAAAGGTTAACACTTGCCACTCCTTCGCTCCATCTGGGTGCAGTCTGGAGCTGGTGAGACATAGTGACTAGTTCGCAACTAAAATCTGAAGGCTCAAGATATATGCTCTTGGTGACCTGGTCGCGTCACTCATGGGCCACAAGCACAGCTTCACCATTAGAAAGGTTTTCATTGATGTGCAAAACTGCAGTTCATGCCGAACTCCCACAAGCTATTTCTCTACAAGTCCAGTTTGAATGTGAGCAGGCCCTAAAACACTGGAGTCTTGATGAACCAACTCTATTCCAGTGCCTTACATAAAAACTATCATAGTTCTGTTTACAGGGTAGAGGAAATGGCAGAGCACGTTTGCATGCAAAAGGTCCCAGGTTAAATCCTTAGCATCTCTAGGTAAAGCTAGAACAGACTCCTTTCTGAAACGATGGAGAGCTGCTACCTGTCAATATAGAGGCTATCAAGCTAAATGCACCAGTGGTCTGACTGGTGACATAAGAGGCGGCTGCTGGGCCGATCTAGTGCAGCATCCTCTTCTCACAGTGGCCAACCAGATGTGCTTGTGGGAAACCCTTCAACAGGACCCAAACACAAGAGAACTCTGCTCTCCTGCAATGGTATTCAGAAGCTGGTATTCAAAAGCGTTGCTGCCTCCAACTATGGAGGCAGTATTCTTAGCATAGTATTTCCTAGCAGCTGCCTGCACATTTCAAATTGAATAGACCTCTGGCACTCACCTCCATAGCTAGAGAGCTGCATGGCACGTTATGAACAATGAAATATGACTCCTCAGTGCATCAATTCTGTAGCCATCTTAGCTGTAAATAAGCCATGGGAAAATGTTGTTGTTGTTTAGTCGTTTAGTCGTGTCCGACTCTTCGTGACCCCATGGACCAGAGCACGCCAGGCACTTCTGTCCTCCACTGCCTCCCGCAGTTTCACCCATGGGAAAATACCCAGCATCAAAGAGTCCATATTCCAAAGATCACTGTCCTTTGGGCAGAAATGTACAGTGGTACCTTGGTTCTCGAACTTAATCCATTCCGGAAGTCCGTTCGACTTCCGGAACCATTCAAAAACCACAGCGCAGTTTCCAATTTGCTGCAGGAGCTTCCTGCACTCAAGTGGAAGCTGCGTTGGATGTTTGACTTCTGAAAAACGTTTGCAAACGGGAACACTTACTCCAGGTTTGCGGCATTCGGGAGCCGATTTGTTCGGCAACTAAGCTGTTCGGGAACCTGGGTACCACTGTATATTGAAATTTCCACCCCTATTCTGTTGCTTCCCTTTGAACTCTCACTTCTCCTGAAAGATGCCCATTTGGAGACACTGTCAATGTTAACGAGGCTTCTAGAATGTAATTTCCTTTCCCTGACTCGGGCTCAGTATTTAATAAGTTCTTTATTACTTCAGATGTCAAATGATTAGAGATAGCACATCAGCCCCAAACAGGGCTGCCATGTCACACCACATGCAATAACCATTTCCTTCAATTAACAGGTAGGATCTTCCAAAAACTGATCAAATAATGGTTGCATGTTTGAGCAAATTTCCGTGGAACCAAGTTGCATTTACTCTTTGTCAGTTGTGCTTTCTAAAGCTCTTTAGATAAATATTTGGACACAGAAATGTGTGCCCTCATCAACAACATTTAAATGCCCAAGCTAAATCAGTGTATTAGAATGCATCTGCTGCGTTAAAAAATTGATTAACTTGGTGTTGCTAAATGCTGCTATGATAAACAGAGTTGCTAGGGAGCAAGTGCCATTAGGTGTAGTGGGACTTACTACCGAAGAAATCTGCAAAGAATCATTTCCCCTAGACTTGCGAAATGGACACACATTCCAACATTCACCACTGCTGGAACAGAGGCAGATTTAGGGCTGTGCACACAGGGTGCTGAGGGGTGCTAGCTTAAAGCCCGGTAAGCAAGACGCTGAGCTTTGGCAAGGAGGCACGAGGCTCTGGCAAAATCCTAGTGTCCTCCCACCTCCTTCCCAAAGCCTAGTTAGCACTTATCCAGTTTTGGGAGGTGTTATGTACTGAGTTGAATAGGATCCAAACTGCAGCAGTCTGATTGGTCCTAGAACAATAGGATCCAAAAGGCAGCAGTCTGATTGGTCCTAGAACAATAGGATTCAGAATGCAGCAGTCTGATTGGTCCTAGAACAATGCAGCAGTATGATTGGTTGGCAGGAACCACCCAATCATGCTCCAGATAGAAGTGAATCCACAACCTGATTGGCTTACAGTAGAATTCCAGAATTAGCCAATCATGTGCAGCCCATTGTGTAAATAATGTATATAAAGCAGATACTTGAGGGGACTCTCATTCATTCCTCCTCACCACTATGAGCTGAATAAAGAGCATTTAATCACTTTGCGACTCTGAGTATATTTCAGGAGGGGAGGGGGTTAAGACCCTGCCAGAGCCCTCATGCTTCCTTGCCAAAGCCAGGCGTCTCCTTACTCACGTTTAGGAACTAGTGCAAGGGCTGGCATGGGGAGTTGTGCCAAATTTTGACCTCACAAAGAGCACCCAAGTCCACTACTGGCTTGAAACATGGTCACTCTCAACACAAATTATCAACATTACTGGGGGCTTCTTTCTAGCAGCCACTTGGTTATGGAATCCCCGCCTGAAAGAAGTTAGTCTAGATCAGGCTTCCTCAACCTCAGCCCTCCAGATGTTTTGAGACTACAATTCCCATCATCCCTGACCACTGGTCCTGCTAGCTAGGGATCATGGGAGTTGTAGGCCAAAAACATCTGGAGGGCCGAGGTTCAGGAAGCCTGGTCTAGATCCTTCCTTGATGGCTTTTTAGTCGAGAAGTAAAAAAGATATTCTTGTTTTGCCTGACTTTTAATTGTGTTTGATTAGAATACTAAAGTTTTGATTTCTCAGATTTCTTTGTGCTCTATCTCTGGTTTAAATCTTGTTCATAATGGTTTAAATTGTTCAAAGCCTGTCAGGTCTGTTCTGCTTCATGCTTTGAAGAGGAACATGGGAAACCTTCCTAATTCAGAAGGCTTGAGGAGGGAGCAGCAATTGGTTTTTATTATCTTGCTGTTGTAGCTGATCATCTATAATACCTTTATTGGTTTTTAAGCTGCTCTTGAGTATTCCTCATGTTTTATTTAGGTACATATTTAATTGCTGGGTTTTCTGAATCATTAGAATCGTCACCGCAAGCCACCTTGATGGCTTGAACGAACTATGCAGCATGAAATCTATTTCATATTAAATAGAAGACGGGTCAATAATATACTGGGTGGGTGGAGGGAATCACATCAATTGCACTGTAAATATGTACAGCAGATTTATGACTGAATAAGTTAGGGAAGGGAAAGGTGACCAAAGTGAAAGGAAATAAAGGCAGACAAAAGACTACACATTGTGGTAGCAAAGTAAGTAGTGATGACTTTCCTTACTCAAATATTGACAGGATGCATGAGGTGTCAGTTGTTGACTTATGAGAGGATCAGTTATACATTCACTAAACATCTGATAATAACTACCATAAAACAACACATGCGTGAATACTTCCCGTCTGCCTCAGTGAGACTACAGGGGGAACCATCTATCTTTAAAAATGAAAACCTGCCACCTCAAAGCTTCAAAGGTAACACATTAAAATGGGACAACAAAACAGCTTTCCTGTACTGAGGTGTTGGTGAAAATAAATAAACAAAGCATATAATTATTAAAGGAAATCCCTGTCACCACAGAGAGGCATACAGATCACAGGGTGATGCATGTAGCTCTTGCAGATCCACCGATTGTATACAATATTAGCCCTACTCAGAGTAGACCCTTTAATTAATGAGGTTCATCCATTTTAATGGGCCTACTCTGAGTAATGGCCACTGGTCCCATCACCTCCTGGAAAATAGAAGGGGACGAAATGGAGGCAGTGAGAGATTTTACTTTCTTGGGCTACATGATCACTGCAGATGGTGACAGCAGTCACAAAATTAAAAGATACCTGCTTCTTGGGAGAAAAGCAATGACAAACCTAGACAGCATCTTAAAAAGCAGAGACATCACCTTGCCAACAAAGGTCTGTATAGTTAAAGCTATGGTTTCCCCAGTAGTGATGTATGGACCACTGTGAAAGCTGGGCCATAAAGAAGGCTGATCACCAAATAATTGATACTTTTGTGTTATGGTGCTGGACTGCAAGAAGATCAAACCTATCCATTCTTAAGGAAATCAGCCCTGAGTGCTCACTGGAAGGACAGATCCTGAAGCTGAGGTTCCAATACTTTGGCCACCTCACGAGAAGAGAAGACTCCCTGGAAAAGACCCTGATGTTGGGAAAGATTAAGGGCACAAGAAGAAGGGGACAACAGAGGACGAGATGGTGGGACAGTGTTCTTGAAGCTACCAGCATGAGTTTGACCAAACTGCTGGAGGCAGTGGAAGACAGGAGTGCCTGGCGTGCTCTGGTCCATGGGGTCACGAAGAGTTGGACACGACTAAACGACTAAACAACAATAACAACACTGAGTAAACGTAGTTGAGTACAACCCAGTATATTTCATTCTCTATTTAACTATAAATTTAGCTTGCTCTAATAAATCCAGTGAGAGGTGCCAGCATCCAAATTCATCATACTGCAAAATCACAACGTTTAGTCAAATATTTGCCAAGAAATGTGACTCCTCACCAGGACCACTGGGATGCTATTAAAATAATAATAATAATATTGAGGGTATCTGCCATGACCCCAGAGCACTCTAAATTACCAGTCACAACTGCAACCAGAGGGTGTCTTGCTTTTTGCATCAACAGCCTCAGTCAGAATGGCCAGTTGATCAGGCATGATGGGAGTTCCTGTCCAGCAACTTCTAGAGGGCCCAGAGGCTCCCCATGCCTGGTTTAGCGCATGTTCATGTTCATGGTAGTATTCATTCCCTGACTATTGTAAAGCGTACAATTACTCATTTGCTGCATAAGATCTAGTTAGCGTCCGTCCCCCCTCAAAGTTTCTCTTTGTTTGCAGTGATAATGCATTTTCTAAGCATTCAACACATCACATTTTATAGCTAGGAAAAATTGTCTGATTGCTCAGCCACGGCTTTTGCCATTTTGTGAGTGAGAGAGACACCCACGGAATGCTTGTCTGTGTGACACAAAGGGTGATGAGCAACATCGCCCTCTTCCTCTCCCTGCCCCCAGCCAATGCCATAGTTACTTTTTAACCATACCTACGCTGGATATTCACCAGTTTTGATTATCAAAACTAGCCATTTACCGGTAGGTAGGAAGCGATCCACCTAACGCAACCAGGAATCACATAGCAAATGGAATGACATCCATGCTTCATGAACAACCAGGTTTGGCTAAGCGGTGCCCTGGTTGTGGACAATTTAACAACACCTTGATTACATTTTCACAAAGAACAATCAAAAATAGCAAAAAAAAAAAAAAAGGTGGGGGAGGTACTGCCTAGGATAGTATTTCTGAGCAACACAAATGTTGGGGGCCGGGAGGGGGGGAGAGAAAAGAGATGCTGCCTGCATTATTCATTTTTTTAAGAAGGTGCATAAAGACAGTTCTTCTTCAGGTGTCCTCCCATCGCCATGTTCCAATTTAGGCACCTTCCAATTTCATTTGCAGCAACTTGTTTGTTAGGTATTTGATATTGTTGTTGTGAATCAACATGTTGTGAATCAGTGCTCCCAACCATATGGTCTCAGTGCCGCAGCACTTGCCTACATGAGGTTGAGAGTGCGGAACACCCAGGGCCAGATTTGGGTTTGATGAGGCCCTAAGCTACTGAAAGTAATGGGGCCCTTTATACGTCCAGCTGTCCTTGTCAACAACAAATTGTCACCTTTTTTGTGTTGAATATATGCTATATAGTAATTTATGGACCTAGGTAAAGGTAAAGGACTCCTGACAGTAAAGTCCAGTCGCAAACGACTCTGTGGTTGCGGCACTCATCTCACTTTACTAGCAGAGGGAACCGGTGTTTGTCCGTAGACAGTTTTTCTGGGTCATGTGGCCAGCATGACTAAGCCGCTTCTGGTGAAACCAGAGCAGCGCACGGAAACACCGTTTACCTTCCTGCCGGAGCGGTACCTATTTATCTACTTGCACTTTGACGTGCTTTCAAACTCCTAGGTCGGCAGGAGCTGGGACAGAGCAACAGGAGCTCACTTCGTCGCAGGGATGCGAACCGCCGACCTTCCGATCGGCAAGCCCAAGGCTCAGTGGTATAGACCACAGCACCACTCATGTCCCATTTATGGACCTAATAGGTATCTAAAGCCATTTGCTGTATGTAGGTTTTATTTTATTTGTTTTTTATCTTATATTTTGGAAATGTACATCCAGTTTTCTTTTCCTTTAAATATTTTTAAAGGAAGAGAGTGGAGCCCTAAGTTATAGCTTGTTTAGATTATACGTAAATCCGGTACTGGGAACACCAACAAGTTAGCAATCTTGCCCTCCTAACATTTCTTATCTCTTTCTCTTCCGTTCTAAGGGCACAAACCACCACTTACCAATGCTGGAGCATACATATCGCTGGATTCTTACAATTTTAGAATAACAGCAAACAGCAATATGGCTACACTGCGTAACTCCCACTCATCTGTCATTTGTAGGCTGCATTTCATTATGGCCATGCACAGACCCTTCGAACCCAATCCAATGTGTGGCCTTGATTTGCAAATCTAGGTCAGATCTGGTCTGGTCCAGACTGATCTGGACCCATTCTGACCTGTCCCAGATTGTGAACCGGACATAACACTTTGAAAATTACATTAATTTTTATTGCAATACCAAAATGCCCATAATTTTGTTATTTTACCCAAGGGCATGGAATTTGGATACATAGTAGCCCCTAAGGAGGGGACTGACCCTGCCAAATTTCAGATGGATAGCTCAAGGTGGTTTTGTGCTTGCCACAATTAAATGTGTTTCTCCCCCCCCCCCAAAAAAAAAGGACTGGAAAAAAGAAAGAAAAAGACTGAGTTTGAAATTAGAAGACTATAGTTCATAAAGTCTGGGCATGTATTCACTAATAGTCTGTATAAAAGAGAGAGAGAGAGAGAGAGAATGCACACACACGCAAGTCTCTAGGTTTGAGGGTAAGTCAATTATTTAATCATAATTGCGGCAGCCCTTGAGTGCTGTTTTTCTATTGTGTTTGGGAATTTAATATATAATATGCCAGTGTGCTGTATGGTCAAGGTCTGGATGACTGCCACATTGCAACATCTGCTATAAAAGCCATTCATAGCTGCAGTTCAGATGAGTCAGAATTCAAAAGACTTTGCATCTTGGAGAGGTGAGCCAGCACTGAACAGTTGCAGAGAACAACCTGTCCTATTCTCCACCACACAACACAGCAGGCATCTCACGAAATCCAGAACAAGGATCAGGGTCACAAAAACTCCATATTTTGGTGTAGTTAGAGGCATCAGCTTCGCCCCCCCCATCCTTCCCCACCTATCAGACATGATGTTAACTAGGAACATCAAGCTATTCCAAAATATCGTCTTCTGAGAAAATGTAATTTAAATTCCTGCTCACTCCACCCCACCGATATATCTCAGGATGTAACACTCATTTACAAGTCTGTTTCTTAGTCAGGGCATGGACTGGGAGGATTTTTTGACAAGCAAAAGCAAAATGGCCTGACGTTACAATACAGCTGCAAATGGGTTATCACTGTCGTTATAATAAGGCTCAAAAAACTCCATCAATATTACAATGTCATATTATTCCTCCATTATGATTTTTCATTCAGCCAGCAATCAATGAATCCACAGATATGCAGGAGAAACAATAACTTCTGATTTTGGCCTGTTATGTTTCGGCAGATATAATTGCAAAAGAATAAATGCTGGACTTATGGGTGCTAAAAGAAACCACCCTTGGTGTTGATGTGAAGAAAGCATTTACATATGCCAGAGTACTATTGGATAAACTTTTAAACCTCATTGAGGTTTTATTATAATCAAGCAGAATATAAATTTTGTGAAACAAAACAAAACAAAGCAATAAACCTGTAAGTGTTCCAGCAGCTGCGGTTCCTACGATGATGGACAGACAGGTAGGTCTTATCAAACCATTGAAAAGTAATTCCTCAAATCTAATGTGATATGCTAAGTTTAATGTTGGTGTTATTACTTAGCGTTATTGAAACAAAGTAAGATGAAATTACAACTTAAGGTTTTGACTCTTGAATATTTGACAGTTATGCTTTATAGCTTGGAGGCTCCGGAACATTGGCATGATATAGAATGTTGATGTGAGATCTCTGAGAACTGGAGGTGATCAAGAGAAGTAAAAGTCCCACTCTATTCTGCCTTGGTCAGACCATGCTTGGAATAGTGTGCCCTATTCTGGGCATCACAATTTAAGGATATTGACAAGCTGGAACATATGTAGAGGAGGGCGACCAAGATGATCAAGGGTCTGAAAACTAAGCCTTATGAGGAACATTTGAAGGAGCTGGGCATGTTTAGCCTGGAAAAGGGGAGACTGGGAGGAGTTATGCTAGCTATCTTCAAATATCTAAAGGACTTTATACAAGCAGGGCTCACATACGAAAGTTTGGTTGTGTTTAGACTAACCTTGTGAAGAATATAGAGAACATAAAGATTTGATTGATTATGAAAGAATCTAAGGAAGGGAAATGATTGAAGAACAGTTGTAAAAGCGAGCAAGACAACTAAGAGACGTGTGGTGAATGCGGTGGAAGTCTTTTATAATATTTTAACTAAGATTTATATATTGCAGTATTTGAAGCAAGAATTTGGTAATATTCCAGGTTATTGGATCGATCTTTATTACGGCCATTGGCCCATCACACAACAGTTTCCCATACCAACATAATATACTTAAACCTCCAAATTTAAAACCACCAAAACTTACAAAAGACAAACGGGGACCAAAGCAAAACAAAGACAAAGACCACCATCATACATTACAATAAATTTGTAACCTAACCATCGCCCTCTGCTCATGAATTAATCAAGGATATCAATGATGATATCACCTAATTACATCCTAAAACATAGATCATGGTTTAAAGGGATTATCTGAGCCACACAGGAGTCCGTTTCTCTTCTTTAAGGATAGGACGCTGATCAAGAATCTGGCAACCATGAGTGATCTTAGGGGGTCATCATCAATTAGTAGATATCTCAGTTTGGCTTCAATCGTATCGTCGGCAATTCCCTTTAGATACTGAGCAAGAAACTTGCTCCTGGCCGGTAAGTGAAAAGCACAGTCAAGAATTATGTGATGCAACGATTCCGGTGCCCCACAATTACAATCACATAAGAGCGATATCTGTCCATTGGAGAATCTATTTCTCAGCACGTTCGATGGGAAGGTGTTGAATCTTGCCTTTACAAAGGCATATCTATGAGCTGAAGAGGTTAAGGAATTCAAATAGTTTGGGAGCCTTAAGAGGAGTAATAAACCATGATTTAGAGGTGAGCAGGTACCATTGCCCAAGACCATTTTCTGCTGCAAGTCCGTCTCCTCTAGTTTACAGGTTACTGTTCTTTTAGCTGGGACTATGTCCTGCTCTAGTAATTTGGATGGGGAAATATTCCAGGTTATGAAAAGTATTTTTTTTCTTTTGTCTTTATATCTTTTATTTTTCCTTTTTTATTAGTTTTCATTTTGGAAAATATGTATATAAGTGTGTTTACAGTGTTATGTATTGTTCTCTGTTTTTCTTTGTTCAATTTCTATTTCTTGAAAAATTTAATAAAAATTAGGGAAAAAACCAAAAACAAATATCTCAAGGGCTGTCACATGAAAGAGGGAGCAAGCTTGTTTTCTCCTGCTCTGGAGGGTAGGACCCGTACTAACGGCTTCAAGTTACAAAAAAGGATATCTCGACTTAACATCAGGAAGAACTTTCTGGCGATAAGAGCTGTTTGACAGTATAGCAGCTCAGGAGGTGGTGGGCTCTCCCTTTCGTTGAGGTTTTTAAGCAGAGGTTGGATGGCCATCTGTTATGGATGCTTTAGTTGAGATTCCTGCATTTCAGGGGGTTGGACTAGATGGCCTTTGGAATCCCTTCCAACTCTAAAATTCTATGATTCTAAGTAACATATTTCCTTACAAAGGGTAACGTACCTGTTTAGGAGGGAGCCTCCCACTCTCCACTTAAATCCTGATACAAAGGGTAGTTCAAAAGGTGATGTATTCAATTTTCAACTTCTTTTCCCTTTCAGAGCTTGTTACGAATATATAGGGTGACTGCCCTAGCAGGACTTACTACACAAGTGAGGTCAGGTTTTAAGCAACAGTCCTGCTGTAAGACAAGAAGGAAAGCAGCATGCAGAGGTTAATCGCAAAGCTGAAGAGCAACTTGCTAGGAAGATTAGGAGAAACTGATCCTCCTGTGAAACAGTTTCAAAGAACACCAAATTTGTAATTAACAAAAAGAAAATACACGGAACACCACTTCTTATGAAACCTGCGGAGCAAATACTATTATATTTGTGAATAAATTAGTCTGATGCATCTTATCAATGTTCACAAGAACAATGGTGAATATAAATAGATCCCATTTTTCTCTTTTACCCCATTATTAAGTAGTACAACAATTGCCTTGGTTGATTAATGTAATTGCTTAAAAATGTACCTATGTAAACAAAGTGCAAAGTGTCGTTTCCTAGACACAGTGAATGCATGGAAATTAATGCCTTATACATAGAGGCTTCCTAGCTCCATGCCGGCAGAATCTGGCGACATCATACAAGCAAGCATTCTTTCATTGTCAGAAGTCAGTTTACTTTGCCATGAATCACAAAAGCAGCTTCAGCCTAACAGATTTCAAGGCATCTGGCAGCACTAGCCAAACTACTGTTGTCTGTAGCTACCAAATACTCATATCCTTCATTGCTTGTCTGATAAAAACAGGCAATCTCGTTGCAAATGACAGGAATGAATAGCTCTTCATTGTGAGATACGGACATTCATGGCACCAATGGGCTGCCTCTTTGCAGTCTTCTGCTCAAGCTCAGCATTGTCTCTGCTCCAATTGGCAGTGGCCTTCTGGGGTCTCGGTCAAAAGTGTTTCCCATCATGTTACCAGACGTGGGCATAGCCAAGGAGGGACGGGGGGCAGCTATCCCCCCCAATCAATACAAATCCATACAAATCTGAGGTTCTCCATCCCCTAACAAAAGCCTGCCGCCCCCCCCCCCAACAAAAATCATGCCTATACCCATTTTACCAGATACTTCTAATTGGAATTGCCAGGGATTTGGAATTCCAGAGCCAGGGAACTGGAATTCTCCAGGCACATGTACCTATTATTTATGCCCTCTTCCTGCATTTGAAGGAGCTCCCATTTCATTAGCTAGCTGGTGTCTGCTTGCTTTTCTAAGGATGCTGACCCAGGATGGCTAAGCTGAATCAGCCAATTAAATAATTAGGTAACAAAGACTCAGAGTGTATTTTATATCTGGCTACAGTTCAGCCTACCTATGCAAACCTAGCTCTCAAGGTGTGCTACCATACAGGTTGCCCAGGCTGGAACAAAAAAACAAAAAAAAGTCAACACTGGGTGTCAGTGAAGCACATCTGTTTGAGCTGTGCTAATGTGATGGCTAAGAGCACTAGAGGGAAAGCCTATGGTTCAAATCATACCACAGCCACAACCTCACTTGGGGATTTTAGGAAAGCCCCAGTTCTCGGCTTAGCCTCAGTGCACATCCAATTTGCAAGTGGAGGATAATAGTGTCCTACCTTAAAGGGTTGTTTTCAAGGTTACTGATATGGCTATTATGTGAAAGTCTTTTAAAATACTTTATTCACATTTTCCATAGAATACAAAACCAGATACGGTAACCTTGCAAACAGCAGTAGCAGCAACAACAACAACAAAAGGGTCAGATCTCAGTTCTATTATGTTTAGTATTTGAACTTCATTATATAAATGTTATTGTTACGGATTTTGGATGCTTCCCAGGAGAGATTGCATTACCTGAGATAGCCATTTCTGTTGGTGCTTGAAATAGTTATCACCCCACTTTTTTGGACAAGGATGCATGAGGCATATTTGTAGGATCCAATAAATAGCTGCACGGTTTGCCCTCAAGGAACCAATAAATGCAAAGATATTCACAGCGGTTGGCAGATAGGCCAAGGGAACTGTTCTTGAACTGCTTGGTGAATTTCAGTGGTTGACAAGGCTACCGCTAAGCTGCACATTAACTCCACAGTGATGCTTTGACCTGATAAAGAGGCTGCTTTGCACTTTCATTATTCACTGCTAGTTCATTGCCAACAGTGAGTGCTCCGTATTATCTTCCAGTGTTCTGGAAGATCAAAATTAATTAAGCTTCACAACCTGTTTCTGTGTAAGTGTTTGCGCTGGGGGAAGGGGAGAGACAAGAAGAGGTGTCCGTTCCTACATGGTAAAGCCCAAGTGTTACACGGCAGGAAGTGTCTTTCATCCCCTAGGATCTCCTAGCACTTTACAAAACACAAAACTAATTAGCTATTGTTTGCTCAGCAGTTACATGGTGCAAATGTATGTGCCTGAAAGCTCAGTATAAATTCATTAGCCTTCAAACACTGCAGAGCAAGAAAGCAAGAAGGAGCTGGAGCCAGTGGCGTAGCGTGGGGGGTGCAGGGGGGGCCGGCCGCACCGGGCGCAACATCTGGGGGTTAGGGTTTGGGGGCGCAAATCCATGGGTTAGGGGGCGCAAATTACTTGCCTTGCCCCGGGTGCTGACAACCCACGCTACGCCACTGGCTGGAGCAAGGGAGAAGGACACCTACCAGAGTCTACACTGGTATATGACAACAATAACAGAGAAAGAGAGAACACACGACAAAGTTGTTCAACTACGGCCTCTAAGATGTCCAGTAATAATAATGATTAAGGGTTGTATCCAACATAGCTCCAAGTTAGTCACTTAGCAGTATACATGTTCCTCTGGCAAGATGTTTTGCACCAACAGAACATTGTTGCACAATTGAATGCATAAGCAGGTTGCTGGTAACTTTGCTACACAACCGCAGACCCTCCAGGTGTCCCTATTCTCCAGGGACAGTCCTGGATTTACAGAAGCTGTCCCAGTTTCTGATCCCAGAATGTTCTGCTTTTCCTCAGAACGTCCCTATTTTCATCAGAGAAATGTTGGAGGGTTTGGAGTTATTTGATCCCTGGACCAAGGAGATGTTGTTGTTTAGTCGTTTAGTCGTGTCCGACTCTTCGTGACCCCATGGACCAGAGAACGCCAGGCACTCCTGTCCTCCACTGCCCCCCGCAGCTTGGTCAGACTCATGCTGGTAACCTCGAAAACACTATCCAACCATCTCGTCCTCTGTCGCCCCCTTCTCCTTGTGCCCTCCATCTTTCCCAACATCAGGGTCTTCTCCAGGGAGTCTTCTCTTCTCATGAGGTGGCCAAAGTACTGGAGCCTCAGCTTCACAATCTGTCCTTCCAGTGAGCACTCAGGGCTGATTTCCTTCAGAATGGAGAGGTTTGATCTTCTTGCAGTCCATGGGACTCTTGGACCAAGGAGATAGGTAACTCTAAAACCTTTAGAAGACATCTGACAGCCCTGTATAAGGAAGTGTTTTTTTATGATGCTTACTGCTTTATTATGTTCTTATATATGCTGGAAGGGACGCAGGTGGCACTGTGGGTTAAACCACAGAACCTAGGACTTGCCAATCAGAAAGTCGGCAGTTTGAATCCCCGTGACGGCGTGAGCTCCCGTTGCTCGGTCCCAGCTCCCGCCAACCTAGCAGTTCAAAAGCACGTCAAAGTGCAAGTAGATAAATAGGTACCATCCGGCGGGAAGGCAAACTGCATTTCTGTGTGCTGCTCTGGTTCTCCAGAAGCAGCTTAGTCATGCTGGCCACATGACCCGGAAGCTGTACGCCGGCTCCCTTGGTCAGGAAAGCGAGATGTGCGCCGCAACCCCAGAGTCGGCCACGACTGGACCTAATGGTCAGGGGTCCCTTTACCTTTACCTATATATGCTGGAAGCCACCCAGAGTGGCTGGGGCAACCCAGTCAAGATAGGTGGGGTATAAATAATAAAATTCTTATTCTTATGGAATAGGGCATCCCCATTTTCATTGGAGAAATGTTGGAGGGTATGCAACAGATTGCACAATCTGTTGTGCAACAAGCTTCTGCAAGCACAACTGCATAACCAGGGTGGAGGAAGGGGAGATAGATGCACTGTGCTTCAAAGAAAAGTTATCAAACCAACTCTGACCTTTAAAACTGTGACTTCTGCATGGGTTTCATGGGACTCTATCTCCCCAGGCAGTCCACACAGTCCTGCTACAATGCTCCTTCAGGGTATTCCTGTAGTGGCTGCAGATACTAAGACTGCTTTCCTGATAAAAGTCATGATGCCTCCTTTTAAACTGAGCAACTGTCCTTCAGTGCTCTTGTGTCCCTGGCACTCACCCTTGAAAACTGACTGTGGGTTGCTGTGTTGTTGGGTTCCCCCCTCCGATTGTTTTGGTGGCAGTTATTTTAAATTATGTATTACGAAGACTATTTGCAGAAACATTGTAAAACTAATGAATGTTAAAATGATGTTGGATTGAAATGAAACGGCTTTAGCAACAAGGTTAAAAAGAGTATGTAAAAAATGGATTGATAATCAGATGAAAATATGAAGCTATAATATGTTAAGATATAGAATTAAGATAAAAACAAAGAGGGAAAGGATTTGCTGAACCAACCATGTGAACTGGAATACGAAAAAGGGAGGTGTGAGGAGGTCAGGAAACATGTAAACAAAATATAAGATATGAAAAGATTGATTTTTTCCTTTTTTTCTTTTTCTCTAATTGTTTTTTCTTTTTCACTTTTCAGGTACTTTGTATTTTTCTTTCGTATTTTTGTATTTGTAATTTTTTCTTTTTTATTCTGTAATTACTTTCTTCTTTCTGTTTGTAAAACCTCAATAAATATCTTTTTTTAAAAAAAAAATATGTATTATGCTTACTTTTATTTAAAAAAAAGTTTTTTGTTTTTAAATACCCAGATAGAACTTTCAGAGATGCAGTGGGTTAAAAGTCTATTTCTCTACAAATTCAGTTTTAAATGTGGTGTATTTTATGAAGTCCCATGTAACCACCAGAATGGTTACAGTACCCAAATTGTAAGGAGTGGAATAAAACTAAACACTTTGTGTGCATTATCTTCTGGAAATCTGTACAACAACCTTCTAACAAAAACAATTAAAATAAATCCCCTACTGCAGGCGGGATCTGTAAAATAGCATCTTGCCTAAGGCCACCTAGAGAACCCATGGAAGAAGACAGGAGTCCATCCTAGGAAATTCCTGACTCATAACCATTAATAAAGTAAAGTGTCAGTGCTGGCTGAAACATTTCAGCATTCAAAGCAGAAAATCCAAATTGTACCCACAGCAAGTAACAAGTGGCCTGATCCACTGGCATGCGTTCCTCTGTGCAACTGTCATTTCCAAAGGGTAAAGCACAAGAGAACATCCTGGAGGACCATGCTCCCAGGTCAGATATGGACACCCCCCATTCTGCTGCACCCTGAAGGGTACCCAGACAAATTAGAGGCCCCTGGCAGGAGCCGCAACCTTGGTATCACAGTAGGACAGCTTCTGCAAAAGATGCAGGGAAGAGAGAAGCAGAGGACAAGAGCTCTGCGTTCTTGCTCAACACAGAAGAACTAAGAAACTCTCCTCTCTCAGCCTGGGTTTGATCCTTGCTATATTTAGATTTTACTCTGGAGGCTCAAAAGCTGCAGCTAAAGTCTGTGGGAGGCAAGGCTTCCTCTTTAATCTCCCAATGAATTGCCTGCACAATGACAGAAAGACTTCTTGTCATGTTTTTTTTTTTTTTTTTGGCGGGGCAAAGGATTGGTGGCAATTCTTGGAACCAGTAAAGCATTACCCACTGTCTTGCTCATTTTAATTCTAAGAAGGCTGTGTCCTATTTTACAAATGGTACAAAAAGCTTTCCCTTCCCTGTGGGGAAAGGTGCTTGTTTTGAGCAGAGCTGGAGTTTAATTTGGGGCAGACATATGCCACCATTAGGCTGATGTAGTTGTCGCACTTCTGTCAATCCCTTCACCTTTGCAAACTTTGTTTCCAACAAGCTGCTCAGCAATCAAGCACCATGTGTCACGTTGAATTCTTAAATGAGTGGTCCCTTGACGAACTGGGCCTATATCAAACAGCTGAGGTCTTCAAGATAGCTTCACCCGTTCAGAGAAATCTGTTTTTCTTTGCATAGAAATCATAAATGCTTGCTTCGAATTATTCGTTGCGGCAGTTGACACAAGAGAGAAGACCACGCATGCCATATATATTTAACTATATTAAAAGTTTAAATAAATATATAACCTTGATTAAATCACTTTCTGTTATAATAATGGAAACCCATCCCACCAGCTAAGGATAGCGATGCATCACCACCCCAGTGTTAGAAACTGATATAAACGCTAATCGTCAAATGGCACCTTAAGCCTGGAATGTCTAGGTGACATCCCCCCCATTAGATTTATTATTTTTCATTTCATTTCTATATTGCTTTATATTTTAAAGAAAAAACTCAAAGTGGTTTATAACACATTAAAACATAAAATAAAGCAATACAGAATCAAACAAATTCAAGCTTCAAGGAAAATATTTCAGATCCTTCTCTATGTGACATTTTGCTTTCCCCTTGTTTATTTATTTACCTACTTATTTTTTATAGCTGTCCCACTGCAGAAGAACTCTAGGAAACCAGTGAGGTGTAGTGGTTAGAGTGTCAGGCTAGGACCTCGGAGATCAAGATTTAAATCTCTACTCAGTCATGAAACTCACTGGGTGACCTTGGGCCAGTCACAGGCTCTTAACCTCCCTCACATGGTCATTGTAGGGATAAACTGAGGAGGGGAGTGAACCATTTACTCCTTGGAGGAAAGGGTGGGATAAAAATGCAGTAAATAAGCGCTTCAGTTTACCTTCTTAAGAAAGCTGGAGGAGGCAACCAGATGGAGATGTCAGTGGCCAACCTGGCATCCAAAGATCTCCATGTGGTCACAATTGGACCCACGCCAGTCACAAAATGCACCTGGGGAATTTCTAACACTGCACCACCCACAGCAGTGAGAAAAAGTTAGCAGTTTGTAAGTCCTTTCTACATTCAGGGCAGGTTTCCAATGTTTACTCATTATCACTGTCCAGATACTAATTCCACCAACATGGGCAAGTGTCTTTATCAATCCAAAGGCTTCTTAAACATTTCAACAGATAAAGCACACAATTGTAAATGCATCACCTACATTATCATCTTAAAATTATTGATGGAACAAATGAGTTATTATCTTCTACGCAGCTTATACAAGACCAAAGGCCTTGGGGCCCTAGGCTGAGATTGGAAAGTATAACTGCGAAACAAAACAAAATCTCTTGGTGAAAGGGCAGCAATAAGAGCTGAGCTTTCAGCTTAATAAGACCCAGCATTTGAATTAACAACATCATTTGTCAACAAGAAATCTGAACACTAGAGGCTTTCTCACCATAGAAAAGACAGAGGAGGTTCAGATGAACCTCCCCTGATCCCACATATTATAGCTTAAAATAATAAATGAGAAGCAACATTCAGGTCTGCACATTTGTTCTGCAAAAGGCAGAGTAGAGGAGGAGACCCCTGATGCTGCTTTAAGCACTATCATAATGTAGAGAATGATTACTGTAATTGTAACTCATGCAGTGAAGCCTACACTTCAGCTAATGAGGCACCGATGGATTCGCAATGCAAGCCACCCAAAGTCTGCCCAGAGCTATGCAACAGCCTGGACGGAGCATCACTCACACATGCAGAGCAGCGTTAGAAACTCGGATATATTAGCTGGGCATCAAATGGCCCCTTAAACCAGGGTCACAGTCACCAAAACAAAATGTCTAGTTGTCATTTGGGGGTTATACAGCTTGAAACATGACTTTTTGGTTCCTGAAATTCATTTTGATTGTGCAGATAAAATACCATGGACAGAATTCTAAAGATCCAAGGATTCCCAGGCATGCACCTCCAGATGGTAGAGACATCAGTCACTATCCTGGCGCCTGGGCATCGTCACTTGGTTGTGAGTGCCCAAAAGCCAAGTGCAAAATGTGCCTAGTAGATTTTTGAATGCTGATGGAAAATATGCAGGACAGCGAAGTCAACCAGCAGCACATCTGACAACCTTTAGTACTGACCTTTAGGGAGACACAATGCTGACATCTGCAGAGAAGCATAAAATGAATTTAAGAGATTGCTACCTAACTAGTTACTTGCCACCTGATCAGTAGTGGGACAGCAATATTATCACAAACAACACAGTTCAAAGGGAGGAGGTAAACACTCAGTAATAGAGCACCAGAAGCTCTGGGGTACAATCCCTAGCATCTTCTGGTAGGACTGGGGAAGACCTTTGGGGAGATGCTGTTGTTCTGGCTGGAGCTAATGGGACTTGGAGTTCAATAGCAGCTGGCCAGCCACAGGTTCCCATCCCTGTATTAAAAGATAAAACAGTCCTTGCCTCTATCTAACAGATAGGATACAAAAGGAACAAGGAATAAGAAGGGAAGAGAAACCAAGCTCTGGAATAGCTGCTGCTCTGTTCGTCTATGGATGGAACCAGGCAGGCCTCCCTCTTGTTGTTGTTTAGTCATTTAGTTGTGTCCGACTCTTCATGACTCCATGGACCAGAACACGCCAGGCATTCCTGTCTTCCACTGCCTCCCGCAGTTTGGTCAAACTCATGCTGGTAGCTTCAAGAACACTGTCCAACCATCTCGTCCTCTGTCGTCCCCTTCTCCTTGTGCCCTCCATCTTTCCCAACATCAGGGTCTTTTCCAGGGAGTCTTCTCTTCTCATGAGGTGGCCAAAGTATTGGAGCCTCAGCTTCACGATCTAACCTTCCAGTGAGCACTCAGGGCTGATTTCCTTCAGAATGGATACGCTTGATCTTCTTGCAGTCCATGGGACTTGAGTCTCCTCCAGCACCATAATTCAAAAGCATAAATTATTCAGCGATCAGCCTTCTTTATGGTCCAGCTCTCACTTCCTTACATCACTACTGGGAAAACCATAGCTTTAACTATATCATGTTGTTATTCCTGGGGTGTCGGGGTACAGCCTCCTTGTGCTCCTTGAGGCCCTGGCCAATGGCATAGGACAGAGCTTGCTTCCCTTTGATCCTGCAGTTCTAGGGTAACTTTGTCTCCCAAAGGCTCAAACACAATCCAATCTCACAATCCTGTTACAAGCAGCATCTACCTATCTTCCCTGCAGCCAAGCAATCGTGAGCCACCATGATGATATCAGTTAATCAGCAGGCGCTGTTTATGTCTTGTTTATTTTCCTGCCAGTGTTATAAACGGGAAGCTGGAAGGGAGTCTTTATTTCACTGTTAAAATAAACTAATCTTGGGGCTTCTTAACGTGTGCCTTTCATCAAATCCTCCAATTAGAGAGTAATCAGGTATTTAATATGTATCAAGCTGCTTGGCGGGACATGATGCTGCCACAGTGGGGGTATGAAATTACAGGCAGGGATAATGCTACTAGTCTTCACCATTGCAGCACAACAAAAGCATGAAACTGTACAACCTTTCAGCTCAAGAATGTTTGCATTGTCATCCACTGCCAAGACTGAACTGTACTGTGGTTGTTTTCTTAATGTTGGAAATGAGGACATCAGGAAGAACTTTCTGACGGTAAGAACCGTCCGATAGTGCAACGGACTCCATCGGGAACTGATGGACTCTCCTTCCTTGGAGGTTTTTAAGCAACTTGGGAGGCCATCTGTCATGGATGCTTTAGCTGAGATTCCTGCACTGCAGGGGGTTGGACTATGAAACAATGGCTCTTGGGGTTCTTTCCAACTATGATTCTATGAATGCAACTAGAGATCTGCTCCAAGTGCCTGTCAAGTTTAACCAAAAGACAAAAATGATGCAGTTTTAGACAAAAGGAAGCAACTGACAGCACAGGTCCCCAAACCATCATAAAAATATTCAGATTGCTGATACCCTCTTGAAGCCCTTGGGAGCCTATACTATTCCTAGAAACACATGCTGCCCAAACCTAAGGAAAAGCCAGATTTCCTGGCTCCCAACTGCCCTCACATTTCATGGACTAGGCCCCTCCTAGGACAATAACAGAAACTGGTTGAGATGCTCACTGAACATCTTCTGTCAGCAACAGCAAAGCAAGGAATCTACAGCACTGAGTCCATGTTGATTCCGACACAGATTTATGCTAATCCATGACACAAGAATGAAAAGGCTCAGTGGCATATCGGGATACTTCTGATGAACCTAATCACTGCCAAAACCAACAAACAAACCCCAAAAAACCAAGATTAGTGATTCACAGACCAGGATTTCATTAACATTTTGTGCCAGTTTTCAACTGGGAAATCAAACTAAGACATGATAGGGGAGAAGAAGCATGCCTTGATAAATAAGCCCCTATACTGAATCCACTCACAATCTCATGCGCACCAGAGCTCATGTGGGCAGCAGCACCATCTCAAGGGCAGTGTTCGAAACTCCCATTGTTCTAGGCGCATTTTGCGACAGTGAAATTCATTAGCATGAGCAGTTTCTGAGCCTTGGGCGCAGTACTAAGCCTAAGATTTCAGATTAAAACTGCAGAGTGGAAGGAAAGGAGGAACTTTTTCTGGCTCCCCATTTCTAGCCACTCTCTGAAGACTAGAGAAAAGACCCTCTTAAGAATATATGGGGGCTGGGGGTGGGCAGGGGAAGGACTAGACCATGTGAAAAATGAACATAATATTTTAGCTGCAGCCAATTCATTTTCAGCTGTGTATTCTTGTTATAAAAAAGCACATCTAGACATTCCGTTGTTGCGCCCATAACCTAGCTTTAAGATGTCATTCAGCTCCTAGCTTTCCCATCTCAGCAGCGGCGTAACGTGGGTTGTCAGCACCTGGGGCAAGTAATTTGCGCCCCCTAACCCCTAACCTGCCGCCGCTGCCAGCTTCTTCTTGCTGCTGCCTGGGCTGGGGTATTTACGGTAAGGTAGCCACGGCGGTGGCGGCGGGTCTGTGTCAGGTGATCTGAGGTGAGTCGCCGCTGGCGCTGCCGCCCAAACAACGCCGCCTGCCCGGAGGAGGGCAGAGAGGCGAGGAAAATGCAACATGGCCCAGCAGCTGCAGCAGCAGCGGCGGCGGCGGGGCTGTGAGGAGGGGCTGCCTGGCGTGCCCTCCGTGGCCCTGACGTGCGGGGACCGCGGCGAGCACTGAGAGCCGCTGCCTGCCGGACGCCTTCAGCCCAGACGCGCGCACAGCTCGTCGGTTCCGCGAGACATGGGGCTCTGCTACAGCCTGCGCCCGAGGCTCTTCGGCGACTCCGGAGGCGGCGAGCGCGCGCCCCCTGCACCCCCACGCTACGCCACTGCATCTCAGTGAGGGAAGACTCCATCAGGCAAGGCCTCTTTCCACCTGCCTTGCTCCACCCTCTGCTTCTCAATGTGTATTGTATTGTTTTATGTACTGTGGCTTGCCGTTGTTTTATTGATTATAGTTTAGATATTACTGCAACTGTTGAGTGGATTTCTGTTTAACTTTTATATGTTGATATTATTATTTTATACTATTCTAACGACTGTTGAATGTTACTTTTTTGATGGAGGTTGCCTATTTTAAAGTTATGTTTTATTATCTCATTTTTATATTGCATTAGATTGTTATAAGATGTACATTTTTTGTTCCTTCAGCTTGTAAACCGCCTTGAGTATTGTAAGCTAGAAAGGCGGTATACAAATAAAAAATAAATAAAAATAAATAAAAAATAAAAATTCTAACACTGCTCAAGGGTGAAAGTAACAATGCATCCAGAGTCCGTGGTGCAACCTTTGTTATGGCTATCAGACATCAAGGAAACATAGAATCATAGACTGCACAGTTGGAAGGGAGCCTATAGGTCATCTAGTTTAAAAGGTAAAGGTAAAGGTACCCCTGCCCGTACGGGCCAGTCTTGACAGACTCTGGGGTTGTGCGCCCATCCCACTCAAGAGGCCGGGGGCCAGCGCTGTCCAGAGACACTTCCAGGTCACGTGGCCAGCGTGACATCGCTGCTCTGGCGAGCCAGAGCCGCACACGGAAACGCCGTTTACCTTCCCGCTGGTAAGCGGTCCCTATTTATCTACTTGCACCCGGAGGTGCTTTCGAACTGCTAGGTTGGCAGGCGCTGGGACCGAGCAGCGGGAGCGCACCCCGCCGCAGGGATTCGAACCGCCGACCTTCGATCGGCAAGTCCTAGGCGCTGAGGCTTTAACCCACAGCGCCACCTGCGTCATCTAGTTTGCAATGCAGGAATCCCCTTGCAATGCAGGAATCTCAACTAGATCATACATGCCAGGTGGCCATCTAACTTCTGCTTTAAAACCTCCAGGGGAGTCCACCACCTCTGGAAGCCAAGACAAACACCACATCTCTGACCTCTGACTAGCTGGGCAAAGGGGACAACAGGACACTGAGAATAAATATAAACTGAGCTCCTTCTGCAGTTGTAGGGAGCATGCCTGCCCATTGATCTGGAAGCTGGCTGAGAAATCAATGTTGTTGTTTTTTTAAAAAGTGCAGGACTTAAACATTCTTCCAATTTTAGTCGGGGGTGGGGGCAGATATCAAAAGATGTAGGAAGAACTATACAGTGGTACCTCGGGTTACATACGCTTCAGGTTACAGACTCCGCTAACCCAGAAATGTTACCTTGGTTTAAGAAGTTTGCTTCAGGATGAGAACAGAAATCGTGCAGCAGCAGCAGGAGGCCCCATTAGCTAAAGTGGTGCTTCAGGTTAAGAACAGTTTCAGGTTAAGAACAGGCCTCCAGAACGAATTAAGTTCTTAACCCGAGGTACCACTGTAATTGTCATTTCTACCTCACAAACCAGCACTGTGTGTCTCCATGCCTTCTCAAATACCCATCTTTCAGTTATGCTTAGTAATAGCACACATCCCTGGGTGAGCTTTCTCCCCCAGTCTAACTACTCTAAGGTTACCAGATGTCCCCGTTTCCAGGGGACAGTCCCCAGATTTACACATCAGTCCCTATACAGAATCCATTGAAGTCCCCAGATTGTCCCCAGATTCATTGAAAAAAATCTGGTAACCTTAAACTACACTTCCCTTCAGTTGTGTAAGTACTACTGATTTGACACAGTTGTGTAACTGGACCTTTTCACTTATAAAGGCAGAACCCTTGTTGGCACTCTGTGACATCAGAGCACCTTAGCCAGTAACTGGAGGCAGAGAAGGGGAGGTGATGGGAGGAAGAGGAGCTTGCAGGCAACAAATTGGCAATTTTCAGTTTTGCACGCTCTACTCAAAGCTCAGGAGCATGACCTTCTTCCATTTAGCCCCATTCTGGCTGTTCTAATCCCCACCTGGATCCCACCACCCCTCAATGTTAGAGTTTGAAACTTGCAATATTTTTCTCTCGCAGAAAGGCTATTTCAGTCATTGCAAACCTTCATTCAACCCAGACAGAAAACTGTGAGAATCACATTCTTTTACTGCTAGCTTGGCCTGGATGACTCACTCGCACTGCAACAGATCATCCCTAATAGACAGAGAAGCAAGGCTTGCTTATTATACCTGCATGCTACCCCGAAATAGGTTTTGACTTTGCCTCTTAAAAATTATGCATTTTCTCTTCCACTTGCTTATTGTTTGGCCAAAGGAACTGCCTATACTCAGCAGTTAAGAGTTAGATAGATTCAATTAAATGGATAAGAAATAAATCATACCCCTCAAAACCCAAAAAACCCATTCATTAACAAGAAGAATGCAGACTAAAAATGCAGTTCCCTACAAAGATTGAATCCCCCCCTTTTTCTTTCCTTTTTTGCTTCTTCTTCTCCTTATTCTTCTTGTGGCAGATGGTTGATGGAAGACTCTGGGTGGGAGGCAGGGAATTATCAGCCTCCCAGGGTAAGAGGCTGGGAGGAGAAAGGAAAGATCCCAAGTGAGATCTGGGAGGAGCTACTACCTCTTGTGGGAGGTAAGGTCTAAGACAGGGGTCAGCAACCTTTTTCAGCCATGGGCCGGTCCACCGTCCCTCAGACCATGCGGTGGGCTGGACTATATTTGGGGGGGGGGAATGAACAAATTCCTATGCCCCACAAATAACCCAGAGATGCATTTTAAATAAAAGGACACATTCTACTCATGTAGAAACACGCTGATTCCCAGACCGTCCGAGGGCCGGATTTAGAAGGCAATTGGGCTGCATCTGGCCCACGGGCCTTAGTTTGCCTACCCCTGGTCTAAGAACTACCCTTGTGAGAGGATTCTATTTGTATTTTTTGTAGCTGTTATCGTACGGTAGTAAGAAAAATGTTAATAATAAAATATTACTGGAAAATAAAAAATACTCTAATATTGGGCAGCACTTGGGTAGTGCACCCGTATTAGGGCTGCACCGCATAAATCAGGGGTCAGCAAACTTTTTCAGCAGGGGGCTGGTCCACTGTCCCTTAGACCTTGTGGGGGGCCGGACTATATTTTGGGGGGGGGGAAATATGAACGACTTCCTATGCCCCACAAATAACCCAGAGGTGCATTTTAAATAAAAGCACACATTCTACTCATGTAAAAAAAACCACTGATTCCTGGACCATCCGTGGGCTGGAATTAGAAGGCAATTGGGTCGGATCCGGCCCCCGGGCCTTAGTTTGCCTACCCATGACATAAATGATAGAATACGCTCTCCACACGAAGAACATTCTCTGCACAATTCAAAACCTGCAAAATTAAGCTGTCAGGTTTCTCACTGGGGCAAGATGGTTTGAGGATATAATACCAATCCTGGCCCAATTGCACTGATGCCAATTAGTTTTTGGGCCAAATTCAAAGGGCTGGTTCTGACTTATAAAGGCTTAAAAGCCTCAGCACTGTAACACCTCAAGGACCACCTCTCTCTATACAAACCAACCCAAACCCTATGATTGCCTTTTCACAAGAGCATGTTCACTACATACCTTTAGGTGCCAGGCAAAAACATTCCTCTTCTCCCAGGCCTACTCCCAACCACCTATGACTATTTTAAACTGGAGGGGGGGTATTGTTTGTTTGTTATTATGTTATGTATTTTTGTGTTTTATACTGTAAACTGCCCAGGGAGGTATAGAAATTTAATAAACAATAATTATTATTTAAAAACTAGCATCTTTGCCCAGGACATACTAGTTTTCTGTGTGAAAAGAATTATCCCTGAGTACTCCTCCCTAATCTAACACACACACCCCACAACCCTCCTCCTTTCACATAGTGAATTTGCATGTTACCCTCACAATGGTGTTTGCAGACCATGTAGCTATTATTTAATATATTAAAAAATTAAGCCACCCTATCTCAGAGGCTAAAAGCAGCTTACAAAAAGAGAACAAAACCCCAAGAGAAAAATATCACACTATGTTTCCATTGTGTTGCAGTTTGTTTTTGTGAAGAAACAAGGCAAGAATAATCCAGCTTTGGTCTTCCCTCTGCAACTCCTTCCCAAGCCCTTCAATCCTTACATCACAGCAGATGCTATTTGCATCCTAGTATTTCCATATGGCATTTATGTCATAATAAACAAGACATCCTTTTCCTTTGCCCCTCTTCCATCTTTCCAATAAATTAAACCTCTCCCCTTTTCCATAGGACAGAACATCCGGCATTATTTAGCACCAACAGGGCATTAGGTGTTTACAAAATACTGTACACTGTGGGGTGTCAGAGTCCAAACAGATTTACAGATATGGCAATGGTTGAGGGCAGTGTTGAACAAAGAAAGGAGTTGTGCAACTGTGCATGAAGGGAGGTTATGGGTGGCAGAAAACTAGGAGTGGTCCAGGAAAGGCTGTTATAAAGTTATGAAAAGAAAATGGGTTTTGGAAATATTTCAATCAGAGGAGGGAGTGGGTTTAACAGTGAGTGAGGAAAGGTTCAGCCCAGGGGAGAGCATGGCAGAAAATACAAAGCCGCAAAGAAACAGGGGCCGAAGAACAAATGAGCCTGAACTGTGCAGATAAAAGAAATAAGGAAAGGAAGGGAGGTGCTGAAGAGTTACAGAAAATGCTTTTGCAGAACTGAGTATGGAGCCCTCTTGTTGCCCAGACCCTACTTTCTGACAGCTACATTCCTTGCGCAACTGGTCCTTGTGATAATAAACATTATTATTATTATTATTATTATTATTATTATTATTATTATTACAAGAAAGGCTTCCAGAGAAAAAGCCCCAGATAGGTAGAGTAAGAGAAACTTGGGGCCAACTTCTACCTTGCCCTTTTGCAAGTCCCATGGCACTACTAGTTTTGCTCCACTCAGTCTTATCTCAACCTGTCTGACCAGAACTCGCCAATGGTGGCTCAGTCATACCATACTTAACAGTTCTTCCTCCTCTTCTCCTCCTCCTCCTCCACCTTCTGAAAAGGAGCCAATATTCTATCTCTCTTTGGGTGGTTTTGCTCCAGCATTAGTTCCTTGTTATGTGTGAACTTTCCCCCTTTCTACATTGCAGTGACTTGGTTGCACTTGAGTCCTTTATTTGAGTTCCAACAGACCTGTCTCCTGACCTGTTTGCCACACAGCTTCAATGGAGATTTGTCCTGGGGCTGCTTCTTCTTTGGTGGCCGAGTAAGATTGTCTTCCATGAACACGGTCTTAGCAGTGAGTCCGTAAGTGACTGTGAAGGCCAGTTCTGGATCCACACATCCTTCCACAGTGGGCACATGGGTTTCCGGGCGAGAGTTGATTACGGTCAGGGTTTGCCAAGCGTGCCTTCCTCTTAACACATTTCTCCCTTTCATCCTGAGTTTGAACCTTTAGATGTGAAGGTGACTCTTCAGGCACCTGACCACTCCAGGCAATCAAGGCAATGGTGTGAGTGTATGTGTGTGGGTGGAGGGATGATGGCAATGGTGGGGGGCTGCAGGAGCAGCATCACTTTGGATGAAGAGCAAAATGCTGGACCCACAAGTCTCCTTCCAGCCAGCCAAAACGTGAGTAACACATGAAGACGGCTACTGTGAAAAGGCTATTGTCGTTGATCAGATTTGCAAGTGCTACTGGTTAGTTTCTGTTTCCAGAATAAATACCAGGAGTTGCCAGAGCAAGAAACACTGTTTGTTCCAGAGAGGAAGCTGTTGCTGAAGGTGGGAAGAGAGGGGAGAGATACTTATTTGAGTGCCACAATGCTTCCGCTTGCCTGTAGAGGAGAAAAAGACTTATCATCTGATTTAGTAGATGTGAATGCCAAGCAGATTACGCACGGGTATAAAGCATGTCCAAGTGTGCTATGGCAAAGAGCCTGGACACCTGCGAGAGTTTACATGATTGCGCTTGTGGATCCAAGGATACATTTTGTTTGCATGCACAAGGAAGGAAGTATGCAAATATGCCAAAGCGTATTTGAGCGAGACAAGACTGCACAGGCAAATTTAGAGACCTTCGGCATAACCCAGAGGCCACAATTTCCCCGTTCCCAGCATGTCATTAGGGGACAAGTAGCTCTGGACAGAGTTAAGCCTCTGATGTCTATAAAGTGCTGCAGCAACTGTTAATTTGAATGATGGAGACAGCGATAGAGATACAGGAACAGTACACTCTTCCTTCTCCCTATCTCTCTATTCCCCCACTCCCCAGGTTACAGATTAATTCAATTCCAGCCGGTGCTCTCAGAAGTTAGATAATTTCATGGTGGCTGTCACCACCCACAGATCAGATACAGTAAAGCAAAGCTGTTAAGTTAGAGAAGTGTTTCGGAAGTGTGATCAGAATGGGAAACCTGGAGTGTGTGAAGGGAAGCCTTCAGAAGTGGGAAAGAGAGAGGCAGCAAGAGCGAGAGGAATTAATTCACTTAACAATAACTCCCTGAGGAAGAAACTTCCAACTACCACACACCATGCTCAGAGCCAGGGATGGAGCCCAATATAGCGGGCAACCCAAGTGGGCTAATATCTGCTGCCTTTGGCTAGGAATGGCAGAGCAGGGCTTTGTGGGGTGTGGCCTGGAGCAGTGGTGGAGGAACGCTCTCCGACACCCGGGGTGGCGCAGCCCACACGGACTACGCATGTGCGGCATCCCATTTCAATCTAAGTCCTGATGTTCCATCTATAGTTTCATTTGAAGTTGCCCTGTGTTGTGCACCTTCAAACAGCATTCTTATACATTCATTTTTCTCTCTTTGTTTTTCTGCATTCAAACTGTGAATGCAAGTGTATTGTGCCCGGGCACAATTCAAAGTGTTGGTGGTGACCTTGAAAGCCCTAAACAGCCTTGGTCCTATATACATGAAGGAGCATCTCTATCCCAATTGTTCTGTCCGGACACTCAGGTTCAGCGCCGAGGGCCTTCTGGCGGTTCCCTCGCTGCGAGAAGCCAAGTTACAGGGAACCAGGCAGAGGGCCTTCTAGGTAGTGGCACCTGCCCTGTGGAACGCCCTCCCACCAGATGTCAAAGAGAAAAACAACTACCAGACTTTTAGAAGACATCTGAAGGCAGCCCTGTTTAGGGAAGCTTGTAATGTTTGACGGACTATTGTATTTTAATATTTTGTTGGAAGCCACCCAGAGTGGCTGGGGAAACCCAGCCAGATGGGTGGGGTATAAATAATAAATTATTATTATTATTATTATTATTATTATTGACACAGCTAACAACATTTGGGGGTGTATATTCTAGGCAAAATTGCCAATCAAGTCACATTATACTTATGATTCCCAATGTGGCACCATGGCAATCTCACACAGCTCCTTGGTGCATGCCCAGACCCTTTGCCCCTCCCATTTTAAATGATTTTTTTGAGGGTTTATCTTTTTAACCGAGGATGCTGCTGAAGTGACTGGAAAGTGGCACGCAGGCATCTTATGACACCTTGACCTTTCCCCAGAATGTCTCTGGATCCTACCTGGAGCCCACAGGGAAGGAAGGGAGGGCAAGCAAGCTAGAGGACACCAGCAACCCTCTTCTGTCCTGAACTTGTTTAAATGCTCCTGCCTTTGCTGCAGGGGCCCTGCCTGAGAAGTGCTTACAGCTGGATCCTTGCAAGAAAGAGCACGTCCTCATGTGCCACGGCAGCAGCTGCAGCCCTAGCTTGCCTGGTTCACCCTCATCCAGTCTATCACTGATTCCTTGGATTTAGATGGAAAGGAGAAATGGTTGGGAGTTCAGGAGTGCCTTGTGTGTTTGTATTTATCCTTCGCTCCACCCTCTGAATCTGCATTTTCATGGTTTTAGACTACACATGGTTGGCAAAGAATAGCTTAAACGCCACATTTTCAGCATTAACCCCCCACCCTGTCTTTCTCTCCGCAGATCAGGAGCTATGAATCCTCCCTTGCTCCATTCCTATATATCAAGCCCACATGTCTATTCTTTCTGGAAGGTCAAGCATAACTTTCAAAGGTTCTAGGCTAGATGTTTTGATCTTATTAGGCAATGCACCTGCTCCAGCTCGATGTATTTTTATGTTTGAAAGAACAAAACTGTCCACGGGATATGAAAGTAATGGAGATCAAGCTTGATTTCCTTTTCTGTTTCAGTGAGCAGTTGGGCTTGCAAGCAGCACCCTCCCAGCACCCCCATCAGTGCGAAACCATTAACTCCTTATGCAAGTCGCCTCCCAAGTCCTCTAATGGTGCAGTTTCTCTTACCTCTTTTTAAAACACCATAGCATTAGCCAGGTAACTTGTGTACCTGGACTTACCAGCACTCCTGGGGAAGGAGAGAATATAGGTTTGTTCGCCTGTTTACACAGATTTGCTTTCCATATGAAAGCTTAACATTGCTTGTTGCTTAGCATTAATTTTCAGCACAACACAAAAGGTGGTCAGAGGGTGAGAGGACTGTGCTCTCCACTCCCAGTTGGAAGCAGGAAGGCCCCACGCCAGTGCACATTTCTACTGTTCATTTGAGTGTTTCCATTGTACATTGTCATACCTTGACAGATCTGAATGCCAAAGCTAAGGCGCTGCTTGGTAAAGCCATGCACTTTCTGTACCTGCACATATTTGGATATTTAAGGCAACACCCAGCCCCAAAGGGGGTTCAGGACAGGCAAAGTTTCTGAAAGACAGTGGCTCCCAAGCAGCAGGTAATGGCCCAAAAGTTACTCAAAGATGACTCATTTAAAGTAGCCCTCAATTATGTTTTGTAATAATTTCATTAACAGAATAATGGGAAATCATTGTCACCAAAATGGCTACTCTGCATTATTGCTTATCTCCAAGGTTTTACAAAATTGCCTTAAAATTACATTTTTTTAAGAACACAAAACAATATCTCTTGAGCTTTCATGCAAATATTATGTTTTGCCTTGCCACCACCACCCTTCTTGCTGCCTCATTTTCTTCTGTCCTGTTGGCAACAACATTATTTTTTTAGAAATGCTGCTGGGGGGGTAGAAGAAATAGGAGGAAGAGAAAAGAGCAGCTCTGGCCAGAGATTGTGTACAAAGAAGATAGCAAGGAAAAGCGATGAACACACCAGTGGTTTCATTCAGCACTCAATATCCAACACATATTATGAGCTAGAAACCTCATAGTGGTCCTCTAGACCAGTAACTTTATACCCTATGCCAGGGGTCTGCAACCCGTGGCTCCGGAGCCGCATGTGGCTCTTTTACACCTTTGCCGCAGCTCCGGGGCGGATACTAACGAGGGGAGGAGGCGCATTGTGCGCCCTGACACTCCCCACTGTGGCGGGCGCTGTACTGGCTGTGACGTCGCATGGGGGCGGTGCGTGCGTTAGTCACGCACTGTCCCGACGTCACCTTCCCGCCCGCCCTCTACATTGTAAGGGGCATGTACGCTGGTCACTGCATTGAAAGGGGACATGTACGCTGGTCACTGTTTTGAAGGGGAGTGAAGAACACACACACAAAAAAAGGTAACTTGTTAATTTAACGTTTATTTCTATGAGGAGGAGTAATTCTGAGGGGTCAAACAAAGAAATAATAAAAAAGTGACAAAAAAGTTATTTTTCTAATGACGAGTTTTGCGGCTCCCAGTTTTTTTTTCCTTCGGAAACGGGTCCGAGTGGCTCTTTTTGTCTTAAAGGTTGCAGACCCCTGCCCTATGCCATCGCAAACCCACCTGAACACTACCAATACCTCCCAAGACATCCCTTTGCTGCATTTCTTAAATCAGCCATAATGTCTTTTTTTTTAAAGTCTTCGGTTGCAAGTCAACTCATACATCTACTACTACATGTTGAATCCCGCCCCAGGCTCCCTTCCACGTTCCTGACACTTGTACAGTCCCTCAGTTGCAATACTGAAAATGTCTACTGCAATCTTAGAACACTTCGTACCAAATGCTTACCTCAGTGTACCTGCTTATCATTGTTCTTGGACCCAGACCTCTCCAAGCTGAGGCGATCGCCTCTTTTCCCACAGCAGAAAAAAAGTAAGTTTTGCTTTCTCTGTCCTAATATTAGAACCTGGGAGCATCCAAAGAATATGGGGATATTCAGGATAGACAAAAGTAAGTCTAGGCAACACTCCCCCCACCCCGGCGCTCTGTGGAAGGATGTGTGAATCCAGAATTGGCCTTCACAGTCACTTACAGACTCATTGTTAAAACTGTGTTGATGGAAGACAATCTTACTCGGCTACAAGTGATCGCCAAAGAAGAAGAACAAGAAGAGGGTCATTTGATGAAGGATGACCGTATAAATATTGATATCATGGTTTCATAAAAATATGGAATTCACTTCCTCAAAATGTGGTGATGGCCACCAATCCCAATAGCTTGAAAAGGGGAGTCGACAAGTTCATGGAGGAAAAGGCCAACAAGGACTATAAGTCATGACAACTATGAAAGACGTCTGAAACCAGAGGTACCATGCTGCTGGAGAATGTGGTTACACTCATGTCTTGCTTGTGGGCTTCCCATAGGCATGTGGTGTAGAAACAATATACGGGATACTTTTCATCTGATGAAGCAGGGCTCTTCTTAGAGGAACATAAGAGCCCTACTGGATCAAGCCAAAGCCCCATCTAGGCCAGCATGCTGTTCTCATAGCGACCAGTCACATGCCTCTGCAGAGCCCACAAACAGCACTCGCTCCATGTGCTATTCTATATAAAGGGCTTGGAACCATCCAAGTTGTAATAACCTGTGAAACTGGGGGGTTGGGGTTGGGGGGGGGGACATTAAAGCTGCATTGGGGAAGTCCTGTAAAGGCAAGGGAGGAACATGTCATGGTTGGACACAGAAGAATGGTAAAAGGAACTAGCTGGGGAACCCCCAAAGGAAGGCAGCTCAGAGCCTGGAGAGTCGTGGTGGGATGATGATGAGTGACCAGAGGGAGAACAGTGGGAAGAGGAAGTGTCAAAAGCTGAAGAGGTAGTAGGGTTTGGTGAGCTGGGAGAGTCTGTGGCAGAGAGAAGGCAAGAATCAGATTCGGAAGCTGAAGCAGGGGAGGAGAGAGGCTAAGAGGCAGAGAATAGTCAGTCAGGCTGGTGAAGGGGCATGGGAATCTCCCCCTCCTGCTGCAACAAGCTCCTCTCCCTACTGGTCTCCAAGAACCAGAAGTAGCATAAAAAATGGTGGAGAGGATGGCTGCAAGCAGGCGCAGTCTCCAATTGCTTGGGAAAAGCCCTGGAGAGGAGGGGACTTAAGACAGCTGTGAGGTGGTGGGGACCATCTCGGCAACTGATTTTCATGGAGTAAGAGCACTGGGAATGAGCTGCTCTGCTTATTAGGCCTGAGACTCAACCAAGTCTGTTGAGATTGTGTTTTTGCTAATAAAGAGTTAACTCTAACTTTCTGATTACTGACCAGGACGCTCCTGTGGCAGAGTGGAAAGGTTATCCTTATATTCCAAGATCTCACTCCCTTGTCAAATGCTTGATTTCCCAGGATGATGACATATAATCCTGGAAAAGCAGTATTTATATTACTACTATCTGCACCTTCCAGAAAGAGTTGGAGACATTTTTTGCTCCAACAGGCTTTCCCAACTGGACAAATGGATCTTCACCACAAGTGTCCATTTGTTAGTTTTCTTTTAAATGTATTTGCTTTTATGTTTTTAACTGTTTTGAATGATTTTATGTGTAAATCACCTAAGCTGGTGACTAATAAATAATAATAATCCCACACACTGAGGCTGAACCTACTTAAATTCACCTATTAAATGCTACTGCAATTTGCTCTCCCAGGAGAAAAAGCAGAGAGTTGCTCACATGAAGCTTAATGGCTTGATACAGAACTCCAGTAATACACTATTGGAATTCTATATCCAGGCTTAAATATAGGCTTAAAGTTACACAATACTGAGATTAGATGATGATACAACTATTGATGTTCTGTGGTACATGTCCAACGTGATTAATTACTTAACCAGTGATTTACAATATGCACATCACATTGTGCTTACCCGTTTTGCTGTATGAAGGTGGGACTGAGACCTGAAATTTCTCTTTTGTCAAGCTCAGATCCTAGGATTACATGCTTATATACCAGAGACGGTAATACAGTGGTACCTCGGGTTAAGTACTTAATTCGTTCCGGAGGTCCGTTCTTAACCTGAAACTGTTCTTAACCTGAAGCACCACTTTAGCTAATGGGGCCTCCTGCTGCTGCCGTGCCGCCGGAGCCTGATTTCTGTTCTCATCCTGAAGCAAAATTCTTAACCTGAAGCACTATTTCTGGGTTAGTGGAGTCTGTAACCTGAAGCGTATGTAACCTGACACGTATGTAACTCGAGGTACCACGGTACGCAACACATTAGATAAGCAAAAAAATGTATTGTTAAAAAGAAACTAAGCGCATAATTCACAAACTATAGCAAAATGTGTGTTGGTGGAGGCTAAAATATACGTCATGTCAATTTAGTCAAGTTATGTTAGGTGCTAAAACGAAGGGCAGAACTTCCTTGCCCTATGTCATTTTTAGCCCCACATTCTGAGCAGGAAAAGTGTGAATTAATTGCAATCTCTGTCTCAAGAGTAGCACTGACAGCATCTGACAGCCAAGCAAGAGATTTGCTCAACACATGTCTTTCATAAGGACGCCAATTGAAACGTATGAGTGATCTGTGGCCCATTCATTTCTAGCGGGTCAAGCTCCACCCCCCCCTCAATTATCTGAATGATTCCAATGATTGTGAGGTGATGGAGCTTGATTTTTACTACTATACCTTCAGTTACACATGTTGCTAGCTTTAACAATGGGAAGTATCTAAGGCATCTGAATATGCAATGTCTATGAAAAGGATATAGCTGTCAGAATCCACAGAACAAAGGAATGGCTTTGATGGCTCCGTTTTTCACGGCATAAGCATGCAATCAGAGTCAGGCAGAATCACCGAGGTGTGTAGAACATCTTGGAGGACCTTTGAAGTCCCAGTGATCTGCATGCAACAGGCTAGGCTAAGACAAAGACCTCACTATAAGCTAATGCTAGACTCCCAACACAAAACATTTGGGATGCGTCTAGTATGAAGGTTATAGAAAGAAGAGTAGTTTCCGTTTTATTGTTGTTTTTCTAATGTAAGTTTCTCTTTATCTCACAATTCTAAAGGAAGTGTTGTATATTAAAACAAAATTATTATTATTATTAATAGTGTACTATCCTTCATCCTCGGGACGCAGGTGGCGCTGTGGGTTAAAGCCTCAGCGCCTAGGGCTTGCCGATCGAAAGGTCGGCGGTTCGAATCCCTGCGGCGGGGTGCGCTCCCGCTGCTCGGTCCCAGCGCCTGCCAACCTAGCAGTTCAAAAGCACCTCCGGGTGCAAGTAGATAAATAGGGACCGCTTACCAGCGGGAAGGTAAACGGCGTTTCCGTGTGCGGCTCTGGCTCGCCAGAGCAGCGATGTCACGCTGGCCACGTGACCCGGAAGTGTCTCCGGACAGCGCTGGCCCCCGGCCTCTTAAGTGAGATGGGCGCACAACCCCAGAGTCTGTCAAGACTGGCCCGTACGGGCAGGGGTACCTTTACCTTTACCTTTTTATCCTTCATCCAAAGATCCCAGGGCAGTTCACAGAAAAATACAAAATAAGAACATAAAATACATAATAAAACAAAAAACAAACCAATGACCCCGCTGCCACAAATACATTAAAAAAGCCATAGAATGTTAATCAGCCAACATCTGGCTGAAATGTTTTTGCCTGCCACCTAAAGGTATGTAACGACCTCTCCTGGGGGGAGGCACACAAAGAAGGGCCCCAGATGAAGATTACAGGGCCCTGGTCGATTCACATTATTATTGAAATCAAAATAGTGACAAAAGTGTATCTTCTTCTTTTTGAAATGGTTCTACTAGTGCAGGTCCACAGCAAAAGAGACAGCCTGCATAGGTGTCTGGTTCACGAAAAATGCTAAGCCACAGTTTAGGGTCCCCAATATGGAGTCAGAAGCGTTCTGCCAAGGAAAGGAAAGGAAAGAGGCCAGTATCTGGCCTTCCAGCTACCTGCTATAAAACTCTTTGGAGAAGAAAAATACAAACGCTGTTGATGAACCGTTCATTTGGGGGAAGCAAGAGAGAGCCAGAGTGCACATTTTCCTGGAAATTGTGTTTTGAGGATGTGTATAAGTGTTACCTGCCTTGAAATTGTTGGGTGCATTTTTGTTGTTGGCTGCTTGGGTATGGAGTGCTTTTGGTTGTTTGTGTTTTCTGTTCGGTGGGGAACAGTGCCTGCTATTTTGTGGGGGCATGTTTTATGCCGTGTGTGCAGTGCCTGTTTTGTTTTGTTTTTTTAATTGCCTGTGTTTTGAGGGAGGTGTTGCTTGTTTGTTTTGCTTGTATCTGTGATGACACAGATATTTTGTGGCGACAATGACAATTTATGATTTTTCCAAATGTGTCCCTGGACCCCAAAAGGGAGGGAAACCCTGGTTTAAATCATGGTTTGCTCAACGAGCCATTGCAGCTAGCCACAGGTTGTCCCACAAACCAAACAAACTATGCCTTGCTTCTCCAAAGCTTATTTTGTCTTTCAGCTACTCTCACCTCATGACTTTGGTGTTGGGTGGGGTGGCAAAACAAACAATGGGTAAGGAAGGGTGCTGGGTTGACATTTTAACACAAAGCCATTGTTAAAACACAGTAAGGAGAGACATTCAATTTTGCACCAAGGTGATATTTCCATCATGGCCAGCGGTTTGGCTTGATCCCCAACTCCTCCTCTGTGAGCTGTTCTGGAGTTTCTCTCAACCTCTTCCTCCACAAGCCAATTTCAGAGGGTGCACAGTGGGGGGGGGGGGCTGTTGCACAAGCACAAGTCGTTGCCCAGAGCTTCCACTAACAGGACTCATTAGATGAATCCAATGGCAACAACGCTCAAGGTCATGGTTTGTTGGCAGGTAAAAAAACGCAGTTAAACCAGTAGACAGGGCTCAGACAAACCTAATGGTTTAATAAACAATGGCATAGCAGAATGTGCTGGTCTCTGTGATGCACAGATTTAGGAAGTTGCTGCCACTTTTAAAGCCTGCGTGAATCTTTAAGCAAAAAACTGCTTTTGTAAGCAGATTGACCTTTTAAAAAATGGTTCACAGCTTGTTTTGCAAAGTCTCCATGGGAAAAACGTGTTCCAAGCAAGACTGAACTCCTTGCACCCATCAGCAATCCCAGAACACCAACCAGCTTCAGCCTTGGATTGGGAGTGCTGTGGGTTAAACCACTGAGCCTTAGGCTTGCCAATCAGAAGGTCGGTGGTTCAAATCCCCGCGACGGGGTGAGCTCCCGTTGCTCAGTCCCTGCTCCTGCCAACCTAGCAGTTCGAATGCACGTCAAGTACAAGTAGATAAATAGGCACCACTCCCGCGGGAAGGCAAACTGCATTTCTGTGCGCTGTTCTGGTTTGCCAGAAACGGCTTAGTCATGCTGGCCACATGACCCGGAAGCTGTATGCCAGCTCCCTCGGCCAGTAAAGTGAAATGAGCGCCACAACCCCAGAGTCATTCACAACTGGACCTAACGGTCAGGGGTTCCTTTACCTTTACCTGCAGACAACGGGGTGATGCTGCACATCTGTGAAATGGAAGCAGCCTCACAATCTTTCTATAGCCCCTGGCATTATTATTATGCATTATGTGTATTATATACCACCCTCATCTGAAAATCAAAGGGTGGTTTACAACATAACACAGGTAATAAAAACACAAATACAAACAAAAAGAGGGAGAACAACCAGAGGAAGAGAACAGCCAGAGACTAATCTGAGAGCAAGAATGGAGGACTTTCTGGGTTCACAATTAAGGTTTAGCCACTATGCTACACTCTGAAAGTTCTCAAAAGGTTTGCCTCTGGGTGAGGAGAAGGATGTAATTTTTGTAGAGCAGTGAGTTTGGTTTGGAAGCTTCCTCACCATATTCAGTACAGACAAGGCCCCTCCCTCTTTCTGGAGTATTGTGCCTAGTGGTGAGGATCAGGAACATGGTTCTAAGACGCCCTACCAAAAGCCAGCTCTGGATGATGCCAGCTGGCTGTCACACACAACTTTGCCCAAACACCTCTCTAGATCCCTGGAGCTGATCTTAAAAAAAAAAATAGTGATAGGTGAAGCATTAATGCATTAATAGCATGCATGCAACATTTTCAAAGGGGGTATGTCATCTAGAATACATGTATAAAAAGGTAAAGGTACCCCTGCCCGTACGGGCCAGTCTTGACAGACTCTGGGGTTGTGCGCCCATCTCACTTAAGAGGCCAGGGGCCAGCGCTGTCTGGAGACACTTCCGGGTCACGTGGCCAGCGTGACATTGCTGCTCTGGCGAGCCAGAGCCGCACACGGAAACGCCGTTTACCTTCCCGCTGGTAAGCGGTCCCTATTTATCTACTTGCACCCGGAGGTGCTTTCGAACTGCTAGGTTGGCAGGCGCTGGGACCGAGCAGCGGGAGCGCACCCCGCCGCAGGGATTCGAACCGCCGACCTTTCGATCGGCAAGTCCTAGGCGCTGAGGCTTTAACCCACAGCGCCACCTGCGTCCCACCTAGATCCCTGGAGCTGATCTTAAAAAAAAAATAGTGATAGGTGAAGCATTAATGCATTAATAGCATGCATGCAACATTTTCAAAGGGGGTATGTCATCTAGAATACATGTATAGGGAGAAGCAAACATTCTTCATTGCTACGCATGTCTGCCATTCAAACAGTGAAAGTACAAAGGAGCCAAGCTTGCAATACAGATGCAGAGCCCACAGTGACCTCTCTCAAGCTATTGAGTCTTCCACAACTCCCAAACCGTGCTCTCAGAGCTATGTTACTGTTTGTTTGCCAGGTTGCTTAGTACTAAATTTGACATCAATACAAATTTTCATGGTTCAGGGCTGATGAAATGAATTCAGCCATTGATGTGAAATAGCACATGCCCCCTCTCACCAAGTTTGAGAGAGAGAGAGAGAGAATGAATCAATTAATGGTGGCTTCAGATAAGTGGAATTCTCAAGGCAAAATATTTATTCAAGTTCAAAGCACTAGAGGCACTTTCCTTTGTCATGCTACCCACTTCAGTACACATACCGTAATTCCATTTCCATATCCACTTCTTCAACTTGCTTGGGATTTTATACTTATTTACTGTATATCATATCTGTCTTATTCTCTCTTTGCTACGCTAAGTATTCTAAGATTTTTTTTTAGCTTATGGAAGAAGTTTCATGCTTCGCTTCTTTTAATCATTTGTGTTGCCCTTTTCTAAACATTTGCTTCTTCTTGTATTATTTTTAAGACCGGTGACCAGAAATCCAGATGTCACCCTAATGACACACAACTGACTGATATTATCTGGATGTCTATGGCAATTTTGTATCAAGCCATTATTTTACATTTCCCCAAATCATGGAGAAATTCACATTCCTTGCTACCTGTTTTCATTATCCAGCAACTTTAAATGCTCTTTCTAAAAGTTGCACCCCAAAATTATAGTCTGAGAGCAAAGGGGAAAGTGAGCAATTCATGCTAATAACTTTAGATGCTGGAAGCTGAGGTTTGGCAGAATCAGTCTATTACGCTCCAAGCCTACTGAGCAATAGGGTCTAAAATAGATTCCTTCCCAAACTAATAATATGGCAAAACAGAATTCTAACAGCCACACAATTCTTCTGGGGAACCTGAACTCTCCATGGGAGATAGGACAGAACACTTCATGCTCCTGAAAGAAATACACGTTGCCCCCCAAAAGTTAATCTCCTTCTTCCCAAGAAGCAAAGATGTAACATATTCCGGATTTCACTTCACACGATGATTATGCCACTGGAAATTGAAGATTAAATTAGCCAGGATGTAAAATTGCTTATACTGAATACTGGAAGGGGGAAAGAAAGCTAAAGCAGCAGGTGAGACAATCTGAAATGGCTTACACCTCTGGGTGCGTTAATTAAATCCAGCCCAAATCAATGAAAGAAATAATGAAAAAAAATGGAAACCTCTCCTTTGATTTATGATTTCAATCCATTACTGTAGATTCTCATTCCCCAAGTCCAAGAGGACTGTTGCATCAGTAAGAACGAGTCTTCGTCTGTATCAGAAGAGGGCCACAGCAGATGCCACAAGGTGGAGCTGTCTTATAATTAGTCTTATTTATAATTGGTCTTATAATTGGCCCTTCAATTATTTTAAAACAAGGAAGGTGATCTTTAAAAAACCCCCACATCTCTTGCTCACTCAGAATTTTCTACAATTAATAAGAGGTTTCCATATATGCTTTAACTAGCTTTAAACATTTGCTTCCAGCTTAAAACTAAAGCATTGTTGCTTGCCTTCTAGAAGCCTGAGGGAGTTTCTCTCTTCACTGGCAAATAGCCACACACGATTCCCACAATGAGTTCTGTATCGTGGACCCTCAAAGCTTCAAACAGCCAGCTGCAGAGATGAGGCTAGGCACTTTGCTGAATATTTTTGAGGGGTAGGGATTCCTTCGAATCTTATCAAGATAGATATTCCTTCAACATGAAGAACAGCAACACACTGGCAAAGAGTTTTCCCAGCGTCATGTTTTAGGGGGGAAATGAGGTTTGGCTTTTACAGCCCAACTCCCCATCAAGCGACCCGGCATCCCATAAATCCATTATCGGTTGGTTAAGAATGAGTGGAAGGGACGCAGGTGGCGCTGTGGGTTAAAGCCTCAGCGCCTAGGGCTTGCCGATCGAAAGGTCGGCGGTTCGAATCCCTGCGGCGGGGTGCGCTCCCGCTGCTCGGTCCCAGCGCCTGCCAACCTAGCAGTTCAAAAGCACCTCCGGGTGCAAGTAGATCAATAGGGACCGCTTACCAGCGGGAAGGTAAACGGCGTTTCCGTGTGCGGCTCTGGCTCTGGCCAGAGCAGCGATGTCACGCTGGCCACGTGACCCGGAAGTGTCTCCGGACAGCGCTGGCCCCCGGCCTCTTGAGTGAGATGGGCGCACAACCCCAGAGTCTGTCAAGACTGGCCCGTACGGGCAGGGGTACCTTTACCTTTACCTTAAGAATGAGTGGAAGCAGGAACCAGTTGAGGAAAGCAAGGGAGATCTTTATTTTCTGTTGCAACAGAGTTCACTGCCCCCCTTGCAAGGAGGTGAGGGGATACAGAACAAAGGTGTGAAACAACTTTTAAAGACATTAGAAATTGCCCCAAGCCTTAATGAAAGACCACCTAAAAGCACATGGATGTAGCAGGGGGCCGGGGAGAGAGTTGCCCCACCTAAATCAAGTAAATAAATAAAAATACTTAACTAACTGATCAATTGCACAGCAATTAACTCTGTTCTGCCCCCACCCCAAAATAAAGCTTTCCCTCACCTAAAATAAGCCCTGGTTACGCCCATGCAAAAGCATCATACAAGTGTTACAGAAAGAAGCAGTCTACAATGTAAATTTGAGACTATGGACTCAGTTAAAGGTAAAGGGACCCCTGACTGTTAGGTTCAGTAGCGGACGGCTCTGGGGACGACTCGCTTTATTGGCTGAGGGAGCTGGTGTACAGCTTCCAGGACATGTGGCCAGCATGACTAAGCCGCTTCTGGCGAACCAGAGCAGCACACAGAAACACCGTTTACCTTCCCGCTGGAACAGTACCTATTTATCTACTTGCACTTTGATGTGCTTTCGAACTGCAAGGTTGGCAGGAGCAGGGACCGAGCAATGGGAGCTCACCCCGTTGCGGGGATTCGAACCGCCGACTTTCTGATCAGCAAGCCCTAGGCTCTGTGGTTTACACCACAGCACCACCCACGTCCCTCACGGACTCAGTTACACAGCTGCAAATAAAACGTTTTAAATGTATTGTAAAGTGCAATACACAAATGTGACACTAGATGAGCTATGCCAAATTCAATGTATTTTTCAAAACCTTTTTTTAAAAAGCATTTTCACAGAGTTTTTTTTATGTTTGTATATTTCACCTATGACTTGTCTCCTGTCTGTATAATAATGCTTGCTGATTCTTTAGGAATGGTGAATACCTTGACTACAGAATCCATTGTCACTGAAATATACTCAGAGTCCTGTAGTGATTTCATGCTCTTTATTGCAGCTTGTAAAACAGTGATTGATTTGCCCCCCAAAACTCAGGCTTTTATATACATTATTTACACAATGAGTCCCGTCTGATTGGCTGATTCTGCTTCCCTCCTGGAGCCTGATTGGTCTTTTTCCCGCAGACCAATCAGTTGTCGCATTCTAGGATCCTACCAGCCTAATAGGCTGATTAACTTCTTCCTGGAGCTTGATTGGTCTTCTCCTGCAAGCCAATCAGTTGTTGCATTCTAGGATCCTACTTGCCTATTGTTCTAGGATCCAAGGTTAGTACATATCAGTCATAGACCTGTTTCATTCATGCATATATATCCTCTCTTTTGACAAGTCTGCTTGGAAAGTTATCAAACCAGTTTGCTAAACCAGTTTCACAGAGGGGAGGCTAAGGAAGAATGTCCTGCTATGTGGCTGGAGGAGTCAAGGGTTCAGACATGGCTACTGCATGGCTCTCTGTACTATTTCAGCTATTGGTGGATTCATCGGGGAAACAGGGCTAAGTGAAAGCATCCACTGTAAATACAAATCCATATGCTTTTGTTACCATTTTAACTGAGTTATGTTGCACAGGCCATTTGCAGAAGGGCTCCTATTGCATTCCTGGTGTTACATGCAAGGGATTTGGTGTTTCGTGGACATGTGTAAATGCAGTTATCCCTGTGCATTTATACTGACAGGTCATTAATTTTTCCACAACCACCACTACCCTTTCCCTACAACAGTTAAGACCAATGAGCCATTTCTCTGTGTCCCACAGAGCAGAGATGGGCAGACTTCAGACTTGTGGGATCCACTTTCTATTTTATTAGACCCCCAAGGTGCACCCACCAGAGCCAGGTGTAAAATGGCATCTCAGGGAGTGGAGGAAGATACATTTAAAAAAAAATAAAAATAAAGCAACTAAAGGCAGAGCCAATGACTTCCTGCGCCTCAAGACCCATATGCTGGTAATACCTGTATATACAAGGGGAAATAAGTTGTGAAAGATCACTGATTGTAAAACCGGCCAGAAGACTTGCACAAAGTCTGGGTCAAAGGCAACCACTTAATACTCCTATTTTACAAGTGAGGAGTGCGGAGACCAAGACAGAAACAATTAGCAAAAGGTCAGCTAAGCAAAAGATATACCATATTTTTCGCCCTATAGGATGCACTTTTTCCCCTCCAAAAAATGAAGGGGAAATCTGTGTGCGTCCTATGGGGCGAATACAGGCTTTCGCTGAAGCTTGGAGAGCGAGAGGGGTCGGTGCGCACCAACCCCTCTCCCTCTCCAGGCTTCAGGAAGCTATCAGCAAGCCTGGGGAGCCCACGGGAATTCCCGCAGGGCTCCCTAGGCGGCGGACAGCAGCCTGCCGCCCGGCACGCAGGGCGCCCTGAAGCAGAGCGCCCCTCGCGCCGGGCAGATATCCGCAGCCTGGGGAGCCCTGCGGGAACTCCCGCAGGGCTCCCTAGGCTGTGGATAGCAGCCTGCTGCACAAAGCGTGGGGCGCACTGAAGCAGAGCGCCCCGCACTTCAGGCAGACATCGGGCAGCCCCACAAGCTCAGGGGACAGTGGGGAGGCGGAGCGCCGCCATCCCGCTGTTCCCCGACCTGGTTTGGATTCCCCGACCTGGTTTTTTTGGGGGGGGAAATAAAGGAAGAAATGTTTTCCTTTATTTCCCCCCAAAAAAACTAGGTGCGTCCTATAGGACGAAAAATACGGTATTTTTTGGTCAGGTGCAGCTGCTATTGTGGAAGCATTGGAAGTCAGAGACCCCTGCAAATTTACAGCAAATCAGCCAGAGAACTACCAGTAGGTCTACCTTCTGCTTGCCTTTACCATGAAATTGCCCCCCAGAATCCTTGGCAGTGCAAAAAGGCTCCTTAGCAGAAGAAAGATTGCAAAATATCACTGCATATTTTAAAGAAGTGATTGCGACAAGCGAGTAAGTAGTTGGTTCACTTCATCCCAGCGGGAGCGGGGGGGGGGGGCGGGATCACCGTCCGGTCTGTCTTTTTTCCCTGCACCCCCACTCATAGTCACTGGAAGCAGAAAAGGCTACACACATGTTGTCCATCACAACATTCCCCACCCCACCTTTCACACCTTGTCTGGCTGTGCAGGGAAAAACAACCAGTTCGCCTGCTTCCAGGCTGTTCCTGGCTATGCAGATGTCAGTCTTGAAGAAACAGGACTTGCAGCTAAAAAGAAAGGTAATGCAAGAATGTCGTTCTTTCCCAGCCATTCTTCAAGGTTGAGAAGAACCCTCCAAAAATTACTGTTTCTGCGTCTAGCTCTTGAATCACACACACCCATTGCTCGGTATAGATTCGTCATGGCTACATAATAGCAGGAAGCTAATCGCCTTGGCATTTAGGAGAGCAGGAGGCTGTGCTGGGAGAGGTGCGTGGGCTCAGCATCGCAGCTAGCATTCCCCATACTCTCTCTTCTGAAAGTTACAAACACTGAGGGACTCCTAAATGCTTGGATGGTGGGGAAAAACCACACAGCCTTGCGCTGGTTGGGTTAAGGTCAGGTATGTCAAGGCTTTGCCTTAATCACTCAAAGGCCCCATCTGCACAACTGCATTTAAAGCAGCACCATCCCATTTTAGAAGTGTCATGGCTTCCCCCAAAGCATCTTGGGAACTGTAGTCTGTAAAGCATGCTGAGAATTATTCAGATATTCCAGTTCCCCTCATGTAATGGTTATAAGGGGTTGCTCGTGCGTAAGTTACTTCCACTCCTGGCTAGGTAGCCTGGTTAAACCTGTTCTGGCTGGACAGCCCTTCACTTCGTGGCTGTTCAGTCGCTAGCAGAATCTGTCAGTGGGCGTTTCTTGAACTTCTTCCAGCAAAAAAGTTCTTTGACGCCAAGTCTACGCCTACTTTCCCTGCGCGGAAGTCTTCTGTGCAGGGTGGGTGTGGGTAGCGGAGGATCCATGCTCTCCCCACTGGTCTCCAGCGAAGAGTCTTGGAGACCCCTCGCCGATTCTCCCATCTGCCCTCCTCTATCCCTGGTGTTACGCTGATTTCCTTCCCCAGCTGATGAGCTCCCTCTCTCCCTGCTGGGCCCCTCTCCAGCATCGCTTGAGAGCCTTGCCTCCACCTCTGGCTCCGATGTCAGTTCCCTGACACCTCACAATTCTCAGAATGGTTTTACCATCAATTGCTTTTCCCAGTGAGCTCCGGGAACCGTAGCTCTCTTAGGGGAATAAAGGTCTCTTAACAACTCTCAGCACCCTTAATAAACTACAGTTCCCAGGATGCTTTGGGGGAAGCCATTGTTAAAATGGTATTATACTGCTCTGGATCCATATTGCAGATGGGGCCTAAGGGTGTGGAGAAGGGGGATAGCCCTTACTGAAGCTCTGAATACTTGACTGTGGCCCAGGGCTAAGGAAGATGCTTTGGTGCCCAAGGCAGAAAATCTGGACAAGGAATTCCCCATGCCCGCCCACTGGCAGGTACACACACCAACACACACAGGGCACAATCTTCTCAAGTATGTTGCATGCTCTTGTGTGGCTCCTGTTCATTTCTGTGGGGCTTCCACTGCAGAACCTCTGGGTGGTCTCTCTGCCCCAATTGTTCAGATATGTTTGCCTACCATTCATTACACTTAACAGTACTCAGTCTGGCCCCAGAGATGCTTCCTCCCAGTGAGACACTTCTGTGTCAGTTGCAGCTGCAGTTGTGTAGATAGGCATCCATAAGAACATAACAGAAGAACACAACTGGATCAGGCCAAAGGCCCACATAATCCAGGATCCTGTTCTCACAGTGGAGAATCAGATGTCCATGGAAAGCTCACACGCAGGACAGAAGCGCCGCAGCCCTTCTGGTGTTCAGAGGCATGAAACACTGAAACACTGTGCAGGAACAGAAGGATTAGAACAATGTCATAACCTCCAACATTTCCCCCATGAATTGGTTTAATTTTTTACTTGTACTTTGTAACTTCTGAACAGTCCTCAGATCTTTTGATGAAGGGTGGTATATAAATTTAATAAATAAACAAATAAAACTTCCCTAGACAGAGCTACCTTCAGATGGCTTAGGGGTCGGATAACTCCACACCCTCCAACATTTCTCCCATGAAAATGGGGGTATCCTAAGGAAAAGCAGGGCATTCCAGGATCAAATCAGAAACTGGGATGGTGTCTGTAAATCTGGGACTGGAAATCCCTGGAAAATAGGGACACTTGAAGGGTCTGCAAAAACCCAGGATGAATACTGACCGAGGCACCAACACAGATTATGCCAGCACTCCCACCTGCATCCAGGGCAGTGGTTTGATTGCCTGACTCATGAAAAGCCGGCTCATGCTGTAATGCAGGAATGGGGATCCTGGCATCCAACGTCTGGAGGGCTGCAGATTTCCCCGCAATTCGTTTTGTGCAGGTGAGTTGCCAATTGAAAACTGTAATCCTCAGGGGCTTATGCTACTGCTGGTCAGCCTTTAAGGTAAGCCACATGACTTAGCTGGAAATAAGTACTTTAGATAAAGGAGGAGGGATATAAACTCACAACATGATTGTAGGCACCTTCAACATCAAGGCTCCCACCAAAGCCATCAAATTAGGTTTCAGTTCTTCAGCTCTAAGCCCAATAATGCACTGGAAAATATAACCAAGAACACCTTGCTTGGACTCCAGTCTGGCTGAGTTCTATAAATCAGAGCCTCTTTCCTATGTGTTACAGAAACTGTAAGGATAAAAGAACCCTAATAGATCACTTACGGTGGGCCTGTACTAAGGCAGACACTTACTGGGCATTCATTTTTGCCAGTACTGTATTAGTCAATCATACAGCAACTTCACTCCTGAACCTCTGCTTGCTCTCCTATCTATCTTGAGAAAAGGGGTTAAGGCAGAGCTTTCCAAACAGTGCGTCGTGACACATTAGTGTGTCGTCTGCAGTGTGTAGGTCTGTTGCATGAATGCTCCCTGCGCTCCTCCTGGGACTGGAAAGGGGTTAGTTTAACCTGCGGTTTGCAAGTAAAACTGAATTACTGTGTCGCAAAATGATGCATGTCTAAAAAGTGTGCCACCAACATGAAAAGTTTGGGAAGCTCTAGGTCAGGGGTCTGCAACCTTTAAGACAAAAAGAGCCACTTGGACCCGTTTCCGAAGAAAAAAAAAACTGGGAGCCGCAAAACTCGTCATTAGAAAAATAACTTTTTTGTCACTTTTTTATTATTTCTTTGTTTGACCCCTCAGAATTACTCCTCCTCATAGAAATAAACGTTAAATTAACAAGTTACCTTTTTTTGTGTGTGTGTTCTTCACTCCCCTTCGAAACAGTGACCAGCGTACATGTCCCCTTTCAATGCAGTGACCAGCGTACATGCCCCTTACAATGTAGAGGGCGGGCGGGAAGGTGACGTCAGGACAGTGCGTGACTAACGCACGCACCGCCCCCATGCGACGTCACAGCCAGTACAGCGCCCGCCACAGTGGGGAGTGTCAGGGCGCACAATGCGCCTCCTCCCCTCGTTAGTATCCGCCCCGGAGCTGCGGCAAAGGTGTAAAAGAGCCACATGCGGCTCCGGAGCCACGGGTTGCAGACCCCTGCTCTAGGTTAAGGGGTTAATAAGCCTCTGGTCCACAGATATCTGGTACTGAAGCAACTGGCAGCTGCTAGATTAGAAACTGCATGCCACTGGAGGGAATTTGGAATTTAGAATCGCATAATCACAGGACTATAGAATTGGAAGGGACCCTCAACTAAAGCATCCACAACAATGGTCATCCAACCTCTGCTTAAAAATCTCCAAGGAAGGAGAATCCACCACCTCCCGAGGGAGCCTGTTCCATGGTCAAACAGCTCTTACCATCAGAAAGTCCTTCCTAATGTTTATTTATAATCTCCTTTCTTGTCACTTGAAGCCATTTGTATTTTTGTTATAAACAAGCGCACCTAGACTTTTCGTTGTTGCGCCCATAACCTAGGTTTAAGCTGCCATTTAGCTCCTAGCTTTCATATCTCAGTTTCTAACACTGCTGACGATTGGCTCTAAATGAGAAATTAACGCAGAGTTGCCAGAAAGCAAGGGGAGGAATAAGCAAAGACAAGTTCTCCAAGACATGGCTTCAATTTATAAGGTATTTAATAACAAAGATAAAACATTCTGAATTTCATCATCATATCTTTCACTTCAGCTTCACTCAATAGGCCTAACTAGGCCTGCGATTTCGGAATACAATTTTTCTCACTATGGTGGTTTTGTGAAAAAATTCAATAGCAACTTATTTATTTTTTAAAAAAGAAAGAACAGGTTGCTGAAACAGACCAAAGGCCATTCAGCTTTCCATGCCTCCTGTACGCCAGCAAGCAGGAGACAGCCAAACCCCTGCTGGAACAAATGAACCAGGGACAAATGACAAATTCTAAGTTACACAGCCAATTAATTCAGCTATATCAAATACCATAGAAGTCCATTTTTATTTTTCAGACGTCATCTCTCAGCTGCATTCCTGAAATACAGGAGTATATCTGTTTCAACCCAAAAATAAATGCAGGCATCTGGGCAACAAACCAATCCATCCTCTTATTTGTATCACGTCCTTCATTGTATTTGTAATCAATTTTGCTCTTTATACTGCTGAGAATTGGCCATCTGATGAGGAGTTATATGTAACTCAACAGCTTTCTTCCATATTCTGGCTATTCCGGAAAACAGAAAGCAAGTCTGAGCAAAAATATACAGAATGCAAAAACAGTTCTACTGGATTTTGACCCAAATCCCCAGCTAGTTTGGTGTTCTGCTCCCAAAAGTGGCCAACCAGATGTTCCTGGAAGTTCACAAGACCACAGCATCTGGACATTCAATGCATACTGTTTCTGTAGATGAGTTTTCAATTCAGCCTTCATGACTAACAGCTGCTGATAAGCCCAGCCATCCATAAATATTGTCAATTCAGAGGTGGGAAACCTTTCCACCCAAGAACCACATTCTCTTCTGGGCAAATGTCAGAGGGGGCACATGGTAGTTATGAGTGGGGGCCAGAGGCAGAAGTGGGAGGTGCAATGAATGCAAATTGTTACTGCTGTACTCTTGGCTAATTTTGGCACATACCCTTCTCTAGCAGACATCCAAGAAAGCAACAGGCCCTACTAGACTTCAAAAAAACACATTTCAGTCGGGGAGGGGCAGGCAGGTACATGCCAAGGGCAGGTCCAGTAGGAGATGTGGCTGGGAGGGGCCCAAGGGCCAGAAGGGAGGCTTGGAGTGCTGCATTCGGGTCCATCCCATCCATTTTAAATGAGTGACCCACAATTTTTATTTTATTTTTAGTATTGAATTTTCTAACTTAACTGCCTACTTGAGTCAGAGATGGCAAGCATGACTTACAACAGGGGTCAGCAACCTTATTCAGCCGTGGGCCGGTCTACTGTCCCTCAGAACTTGTGGGAGGCCGGACTATTTTTTTTTTTTTTGGGGGGGGGGGAATGAATGAATTCCTATGCCCCACAAATAACCCAGAGATGCATTTTAAATAAAAGCACACATTCTACTCGTGTAAAAACACCAGGCAGGCCCCACAAATAACCCAGAGATGCATTTTAAATAAAAGCACACATTCTATTCATGTAAAAACATGCTGATTCCCAGACCGTCCACGGGCTGGATTGAGAAGGCGATTGGGTCGCATCTGGCCCATGGGCCTTAGGTTGCCCACCCCTGACTTCAACAGGAATTTTAATGTATATAGTATTTTTCACTCTATAAGACGCACCAGACCACAAGACAAACCTAGTTTTTGGAGGAGGAAAACAAGAAAAAAAAATATTCTGAATCTCAGAAGCTAGAACAGCAAGAGGGATCGCTGTGCAGTGAAAGCCTCAATCGCTCTTGCTGTTCTGGCTTCTGGGATAGCCGCACAGCCGGCATTCGCTCCATAAGACGCACACACATTTCCCCTTACTTTTTAGGAGGGAAAATGTGAGTCTTATAGAGCAAAAAATACGGTATTTATTACATTCATACCCCACTTCCCACCACGGAGCTCTAGATGGCATGCATGGTTCTCTCTTTCCCTGTGGTGGAGGGTTAGGCTGAGAGGCAGTGCCTGGCCCAGGGAGCTTCATGACTGAGTGGGGATTCGAACCCTGTTCTTCTAGCTCCTAGCCCAACTATACTGGCTCTCCCACTCATGCACCATCTCAATATAGTACCCCCATGGCTAGCTCTCTACTCCCTCACCTACAGCCCCTACCATAATATTTAGAATAGCTTACCATGTAGATGTCCATGTCTCTCTGCATCCGTAGTCAATGTGGGTAAGAAATGATACTACATCAGACACACACCCCCCCAAAAAAACTGGACCCCTTTTGTGCAATTTTGGAATACATACAGGCCAAGTGGTTTAGTAAATATAGAAGTCTTGACAATTCGATGTAAAAATTGGAGTTGGTGGACTACGATAGGCTTTAATTATGGGTTTTGTATTTCCCATTTATTTATTTTACATCACATTTATAGGGTTGTGTTTTATTATTTAAAACAAATAAAAAGGAAAAGGAAGAAGTGACCTAGACACAGATCCTGTAGCTTTAAAGACTTAACACTACAGTGAAGTCAGTTACCTTCCCAGCTCCTACTCCTCGTATTAGAAAATTCTGCACGTCACATATCAGGAATGGGAAACTTAATTGCCAGCAAAGCATTTTGTGACCTTTGCAAGAAAAGCACCTAGAGAAGCACTAACACTATTAGTGAAAGAAAATGAGAAACTAGGCCAGAACTTAAAACAATTACCAAGGCTTTCCCTGTAACCAGGAAGCAAGGGCCAATTCATTCTTGGAATCTGAAGATTAAAAAAACACCACCTCGTTCTCATTCTATAGCCCATTGTTCACCAAACCATCTATAAAAGGTCTGGGAGATGTGAAAGACTTCAACTTGCAGTGTTAACCTGCCAAAAGCCTAGAGGAGTTCTGCAGAGCTACTGGGACAAATACAGCCTATATTCAATTTACAAAAAGAAAACCTTTCAGTTTGACATGTTGTATTAAGGGCTTTCCATGTTCACTCAGGCTCCAAAATGCTAGGAAATAATGGCTGTTAAAAGACCACAACAACCGTAGAATATCAATATTGGCTAAATGATGCTTCTATATTTTTAGGACCTACCTTATTCTTACGACTATTTGTTTTTAAGCATTTTTAATGTTGTAACCTACCCTGAGGCCTTATGGTGAAGGGTGGGTAACTAAATTAATAATAAAAATAATAATATTATAGAAGGAGGAAGAGGAGCATAAACTTTAACAGGTAATTTTCCAACATTTTGGTGTTTGAGCAAACATGAAAAGCACTTAAACATTATTTTTTTGTTTGTTTAATATGTTGTACAGTATTAACTGAATTTGATTACATTTTGAGAAGCCCATGCCCACAAACTCTCTCATCAGGCAAAGCAAGCTTGACATTAAAAATGATAAACTAATTGGACAAAAAAGAAGAAGAAGGGACCTCATTAATAAGATATCACACATTATTTAGAAGAGCAGGAATTCACATGCAACCTTACATATGCCTCTTAAATATATAATCTATTAATCTATTAAGCGAATTAAGGTTAGAAATAAAGGTCGCTTATCCTTTTCTCCTAACCACACTCTTGCTTCTTTATTGGAATTGCCAACTTTCGGCGGCTGCCACTGCTTTTTTGCCTGCGACAATTGGTTTGTTGGGTAGCATTAGCAGGAGATCATGTTGGTTTCCATGCCATCCAGTCATCCCAATTTATTTCTGCAGATTGTATGGTTGTTAAAGGCACAAGAGCAGGGGGTTCTCAAGTCAACTGACAAGACTTGCTGTTAAAGGCTGCAATGAATAAAAAGGAAAATAATCAGATGAAGCGCAAACAGCCAATACAGTGGTACCTCAGGTTAAGAACGTAATTCATTCTGGAGGTCCGTTCTTAACCTGAAACTGTTCTTAACCTGAAGCACCACTTTAGCTAATGGGGCCTCCTGCTGCCGTGCCGCTGGAGCACAATTTCTGTTCTCATCCGGAAGCAAAGTTCTCAACCCGAGGTACTATTTCTGGGTTAGCGGAGTCTGTAACCTGAAGCGTATGTAACCCGAGGTACCACTGTAGTTGCTCCCTCTAACTCCCTTCCCCCCCCCTCCAAAGGTTCTCCTGTGCCTTCAAATGCTGACCATCAGAAATCCAACCACTGTACACCTCATCGCATTGTCCTTATGAGATGTTCACCATAGTGTAACATTGAATTCTACCCACAACATGGTCATTTAACTGCGTTCTGAGAATCCCTGGACTTCATCAGAAGCTTAGTGGAGGTTTCCCAATGAGAAAGGCATCAATGACAGAGCAACTTCCCAGAAATACAGCCACAACACCTTTCCCACTGAATATGTGTTTATCCACAAGGAGGTATTGTGAGGTGCTGTTGTTGTTTTTCCAATTTCCATGGGGTAAGGTCAACATTCTGTGTGACTACCACACCTGGAACACGTCACGAGAAGAAATGTTTCCATGATCAAATAGGATCTATAAGCCGCTGCAGTGAGATGGCCACAATGAGCCAGATCTCAGATCCTTGGCATTTGCTATCCAACATCCCCTTCAGTCCCTTTTCAATTGATAGCAGTGGTCAATGATTTGGACTAAAACAAAAAGTTGCGAATTGGTATTTGTTTATTTATTAATTAAATTTGTATATCGCCCTTCATCTGTAGATCTCAGGGGGTTCGCAACATAAAAATGCAATGCAAAAACACAAAATACATAATAAAAACAAGAACAAAAAAAGAACACACTAAAAAAAAAACCCTCATCGTAAAGGTAAAGGGACCCCTGACCATTAGGTCCAGTCGTAACCGACTCTGGGCTTGTGGCGCTCATCTCGCTTTACAGGCCGAGGGAGCCGACGTTTGTCTGCAAACAGTTTTTCCGGGTCATGTGGCCAGCATGACTAAGCCGCTTCTAGTGAAACCAGAGCAGCGCACGGAAATGTTGTTTACCTTCCCACCAGAGTGGTACCTATTTATCTACTTGCACTTTGATGTGCTTTCGAACTGCTAGGTTGGCAGGAGCTGGAACCGAATGGGAGCTCACCCCCTTCATGGGGATTCAAACCGCAGACCTTCCGATCGGCAAGCCCTAGGCTCAGTGGTTTAGACCACAGTGCCACCCACGTCCTGCATGTTGCTTAGCATGGCTTTAAACCAGGTTTCCTCAACTTCGGCCCTCCAGATATTTGTGGCCTACAACTTCCATGATCCCCAGCTAGCAGGACCAGTGGTCAGGGATGATGGGAATTGTAGTCTCAAAACATGTGGAGGGCCGAGGTTGAGGAAGCCTGCTATATGATTGCAACGTCTGAAGTGGGACCCACACCTTCCAACATTTTACAGATAACAGGGACGCTCTTGTCAAAGGCATCAGCAGCTGACAGTAAGCCACTGCATGTTGTTTTGCAAACACAGCGAATCCACACAGAATTGGCTTGTGCAACTGTTTTAATACATAACTGCCGACTGCCCACAATTCTTGCAGCAAGGCAGGCATCTGACATTTATCAAAATGTACAAAAAGACACGTAGGACGTTGTTGGTAATGGGGAGGTGACCCTGTCCAAGATTTCTCCACATGAGTTGCGGAGCCTGTTGATTTGTCTCTCTGCGAGTCCTCATTTATGTCAGTTAAAGTGGAAAGTGTGGCTCGTGTAGGTGAAAGAATGAAGAGAGGGAAGTTAATTCCAGAAGTGTTGGAGAAAGACTCACGCCTTTAAGATTTCCCTCCCTGTTTTCCCGCTGTGGGGGCAACTGTGTCCCACCCCTTGAGATACTGCAACATGAAGATGGGATCAAGGCATCTCCACATTCCTATGTGAAATTATGGGGGAAGGAGCAAATTGGGAGTCCATAATTAAGCAGCATTTCCTACACCCTGCTTATTTACTTATTACATTTATATCCCACCTTCAAGGTGGTAGGGTCCCATCTCCCCCGCTCTACTTTATGGTCATAGCCACTCTGTGAAGTATGTTAGGCTGAGGGACTACAGTGGTGCCCCACAAGACGAACGCCTCGCAAGACGGAAAACCCGCTAGACGAAAGGGTTTTCCGTTTTGGAGGCGCTTCGCAAAATGAATTTCCCTATGGGCTTGCTTCACAAGACGAAAATGTCTTGCGAGTTCCCCCCCCCCTTTTTCTAAGCCGCTAAGCCACTTATCAGCTGATCCGCTAAGCCGCTAAGCCGCTAATATCGCTAATCCGCTAAGCCGTCAATGGGCTTGCTTCGCAAGACAAAAAAACCGCTAGACGAAGAGACTCGCGGAACAGATTAATTTCGTCTTGCGAGGCACCACTGTATTTAAACTGGCCCAAGGTGAACCTCCTGGATGAGTGTCTCCCAGGTCCTAGTCCATGGGTAGGCAAACTAAGGCCAAGGGTCCGGATCTGGCCCAATCACCTTCTGGGTGGATAGAAACCAGGGAATTCTTGCAGTCATCCCCCATCCCATTCTGATGCTGGGGTGCTGAAGTATATCACGTTCCTGTACGGCCTTTCTTGGATTACTATGCATTAAGAGGGCATGCATTAAGAGGCCTGGATCCGGCCCCAAGATGTAGGTAGGGATGGCGAGGAGACTGGCACCTACTCAAATGTTTCAATGTTGTATTTTAATCTTGTTTTTAACTTGTATTCATTCAACTTGTTTTTATTATTGCTTGTTAGCTGCCCTGAGCTGGGGAGGGCAGGGTATAAATAAAATGTATTATTATTATTATTATTATTATTATTATTATTATTATTATAAAACAGACTGTTAAAATGCCTAGGTAAGCCACAAAAACCTAAGATCTGGCTGGTTGATACCAGCAGCCACAGATGCATTAGGGGAAATATTAAAAAAAACACACATTTTGGTGGATAGAGGGAAATTAGGGAGAAATAAACCCACATTCTAGTCATGTAAACTCTGGATATTTACTAATTAGAAGCCCTAAAAAAGTCACATCCTCTAATCACCTTGACAGACAAAGAGGTCACTGATCCTTTCTATCCTTTCCTCCATTTGCTTTTGCTAAGATCACTTAATCCTCAAATGACAATCTGAACCAAACCAATTTATCTAGCAGAAGATGTGGGCACAAGATGTTGGACATAACATTATGATGGCTGACTGGGAACAGCTATGGACCACAGGTATGAAGTTTACGGCATGTAATGCCTTAAGAGAGAATATAATGAAAATGATCTACAGGTGGTACATGACGCCAGTCAAGCTTGCAAAAATTTATCATTTGCCCGATAATAAATGTTGGAAGTGTAAAGAGATTGAAGGTACATTCTTTCACCTTTGGTGGACATGCCCAAGGATTAAGACTTTCTGGGAGATGATTTATAATGAAATGAAAAAGGTATTTAAATATACCTTTCAGAAGAAACCAGAGGCCTTTCTCCTGGGCATGATCGGCCAATTGGTGTCAAAGAAGGATAGAACTTTCTTTATGTATGCCACAACAGCAGCAAGAATACTTATTGCAAAGTACTGGAAGACACAAGATTTACCCACCCGGGAAGAATGGCAGATGAAGGTGATGGACTATATGGAACTGGTGGAAATGACTGGCAGAATCCGAGACCAAGGAGAAGAGTTGGTGGAAGAAGATTGGAAGAAATTTAAAGTTTATCTACAGAAACATTGTAAAATTAAGGAATGTTAGAAGGATGTTGGAATGAAGTAATGTGGTTTTAGCAGAAATGATATAAAGGATTAAGTAAAAATGGATTGTTAATTGGTGAAAGAACAGAATGTAAAATTATAGTATATTAAGATAAATCATTAGGATAAAAATAAAGATGGAAAGGATTTGCTGAAATATCTAATTGAATTAGAATACAAAAAAGGGAGGTGTGAGGAGGTCAAGGAAATAAGCAAAGGAAAGAAAGTTATGTAAAGGATTGATTTGTTGTTGTTTTTTAATTATCTGCATCTTTTTTCGTGTGTTTTTTCTTTGTTCTTGTATTGTTCTGTATTTTTATTTTTTTTATTTTTTTCTGTTTAAATATGTTCTTTATTTTTTCTTTTTGTAACCTTTAAAATCTCAATAAAAATCTATTGGGAAAAAAAATATCTAGCAGAAGATAGACAACGTGGTGACTGGCACTCACAAATATTTTGGTTTTGTGGACAGAAGAGTGCCAGCAAAGAGACCAGAGAGAATTCGAACAGCACACAAAAACCTGAACATGGCACCAGCTGATCTTTAGGATTCTGCCACAGGTAACTCGCAGTTTTTTTCACCTCACTGGGGCAAAATGCAGTTACCTCACTAGAGACAACTGGTCCTCGCAAAGTCAACAAACTTCCAGCTTCTTGATAAATCATTACTTACATAATGGCTAGGCAGCCAGCTAACACCAGCTGTCCCCAACACTAAAGACTGGCAGTGGGCTATCCAATATAAACATGAAATGTACATGTCTTTTTAATTAGAGTTCACTGATTCAGTCTGGAGATAACTCATAACTGCAAGATGGGAATCATTGCTGAATGACAGCAATCAATAAACCATTAAATTGACTCATTGAGTTAGGACCACAAGATTTTTCAAACCTGGAATGGCTGGGTCAAGTCACCATGTAATGTGTTGGGGTGGGGTGGCAGAATAGCATGTGAAATTTACCCCTTAAAAAGGAAAGTTTTCAGATTGCTGTCATTCATTAACACTATTCCTATTCAACATAGCTGAGACACTGATGCAGAGAACAAGACCCTGCCCAACACCATTAAAAGCCCACAAACTCCCACTGGGCCCTTGGAGTTCACATATGGCATATTCTCAATTTCATGCAGTACAAGCGAGTTACAATTTTCCTACAATGGAGTTCAAATGTGTACATGGCAAGCATATGAGACATTCACACGCTGTTGGACAGTGCACCAGAAATTGTAATTCCAGAATTTCACCAAAGGTATTTCACTTCTTTTTTCACTGAATCACTTCCACTTTCTTAACTGAACCATTTGCACTTTCCAAAAGCCTACATCAATAATATGCAAAATCAAACAACTCTGAGTACACAAACTCAGAGCAGTTAAGACATTTATTTCCAAGCGTACTAAGCTGCAACTCCCTATCTGTAGAGGCTATCAGGAATCGTTCAAAAATACCAGCACATGTTTTCCCCCACAAGAGAATGAACGATCTGCAGGCACAGGGAGCTTTGGCGTCTCCGTCAACAGGATGGTTGTGTTTACCTCATTCAGTTCAGTTCCAATGTTCTTCTCTGCCAGCGGACTTCAAGATTTTCCAGACAGCAGCCATGTCAGCCAGAAGCCAGCCCTCATGCTCAGCCAAGTATAGCTTACATGCCCCAAGTAGAATGTTCAAGGGTCAGCAACCCTGATCTACCACTCCAACCAGGCCATGACTCAGTTCACATGTCGCGGTAAACCACAGTTAATGGCTTGCCACGAATGTCCCCCGGAAGGCTCTTTCACTCTTCCCTCCTAACACCACAATCTCTGGCTTCTTCTAACATCCAAACAGCAAGCCACAATCTGTAGCCTATGCATGTTTTTTGGCTTACTGAACAGTCTCGTAAAACCAGGGAATGTGACATGTTACCTCTTGTGTGCATGGGCAGAGGGAAGCCAAAAAACTATCTTGACCACAATCAGAATAAACTACAGTTTACTGTGACATGCAGGTGGGGTCAATGCAGTCTTGACCACAGCAGAATCAGGCTCAGAGTCATCCCAAGCACTGTTTTTACAGTGCAATGGCAGAATAAATTACCTTAAACAAAAACAAGTAGACAGCAGGCGGTTGAGGAAGCTTTAAAATAAAACATTTCTTTTTATCTGTTTAGTTGTCTAGGTGTCCTACATTACGATGGAAGAAGGAATTATATTCATGAATCTTTGATTTCGCCCAACACTTATGTGTTTTTATTGCACCTCCCAGTTGCTCAGTACAGATAACTGCAAAGAGGCTGTATTACCCAAAACCAGATTTCCTCCTCTTTCCCTTGAAAAGCGAATTTAAGTTTTCATACCAACTGTTCCAGATGTCAACTTAACTGTATTACAGTTACACCAACTCTCATCTTGGAAGAAGCATTGCTCAGGGTTGACCCCAGACATTTTTGCTCCTGAGGCAGTTAATACAAGAGCACCCCACTAATTTATTATGGGGTGCAATTCACTGCTGAAGTCCCAGTGAAATCAACACAAGACCAGGCTCTTATGCAGCTCCTGTTAATCCCAGTCACATTTGTGCAAGCACCCTGGTGAATTGTGCCCCATGGGTCAGATCTTTCTACCACATTTTTACCACATTTCATGATGCCCAAGGTCCACTGGCAGGCTCTTCCTCCTGAAGAGCATCATGGCGGGGGGCGACCATCCTGGCCCCATGGACAGGGGCTGCAGAAGCAAGGGGAAAGGGACTAACTGGGGTGGCTGCCTTGACCCATGGTTAGCTCTCTGGGTCCCACATCTGATGCAATAAAGTGGGCGTGGGCATGTGAAAACAGCAGTTCAGGGCTGCTTTCCAAAGGCTTTCCCTCAAGCAAATCTACACTATTTTAAATCATACTATATAATATATTATTCAATTATTCAATTCAGGAAAACAAACGAAACAAATGGACTCACCTTTTGGCAACATGGACTCACAGAAGGGGAACCACAAGAGCCGTCAATCATTTAAGAGCATTTTTTTTTTAAATGATTTTTAAAAATTGGGGGGGGGTCTTTGGGAGGTCACATAAAACCTTTTGGGGAACATATATGGCCCATGGACTGTGGATTAGCCATCCCTATCCACTGAGTGGAAGAACCAACTACTATTAAAGCAAGAACATGCCCAGGAAAGGAAAATTATGCCCCTATGATAGCTTACCACTTTTTTCTGGTCTTCAAGTAAAAGCCTCCCTCCTCTACCCTTTTCCTTCATTTCCCTTTTCTTGTTTTTTTCTTTTTAGTTTTCTTTAAGCTGATGACAGAAACACACACACACCCCTTGATTGATTGCGTTTACTTATATGCTGCTTCCCACAATGAGCTATGGTCAAAGTGGCTTACAGCAGACATTCCGAAACCTAGAAATACAGAACACAGAATTACAAATATACAAAGTACAGAACTTATTGGTAAATTAAAAAATGAGAAATATCAGCAAACACGGAATAAATTCAATTATTACCGGGGGGGGTGGGGGGTGGGACCACCCACGATCTAGGCTGAAGTACATAATATACCTGAAGGAGCATCTCTACCCCCATCGTTCAGCCCAGACACACTGAGGTCTACCTCTGAGGACCTTCTGGTGGTTCCCTCACGGCAGAAAGTGAAAGTACAGGGAACCAGGCAGAGGGCCCTCTTGGTAGTGGCGCCCTCCCTGTGGAACACCCTCCCTGCAGATGTCAAGGAGGTAAAGAACTACACAACTTTTAGAAGGCATCTGAAGGCAGCCCTGTATCGGGAAGTTTTCAATGTTTGATGTTTTACTATGTTTTTATGTTTTGCTGGAAGCTGCGCAGAGTGGCTGGGTGACACCCAGACAAATGGGTGGGATATAAATAAAAAAATTGTTGTTGTTGTTAAGCAGAACAAGAATCAACTGATAACATTCTGGTACTGGACTTGCTGGACTCCAAGGAGCCTGGCTTACATACAGTTAAGAGTACAGTAAATGACATACAGCTGGCATATAGACTAGATAACGTACAGAGGAGGCTAACAGTAGCAAAAGGGAAACACTGGGGAGGACAGTAGTTAGTCCCTCCCACAGTCTTCTGGAAGTACCTATAGCTGCTACAGGTCTTTCTGCTCTTCTTTAAGAGAGAATAATTGTCTGAAATGTTCGATTTCAGAATGGTAGAGCAGGATAGGCTCTTTTGAGCACAATCCACGGAGAAATTCTCTGGAAGTGAACGGAATCTGTGAAATAGCCTGGAGGATTATTCCCTGTGTGAATCAACCTGAGGGGGTCTATTTGGATTTTCCAACTCGAGACCACCAAAATTTATTCAGCCAGTGCCCTTATCATAGATATTTCACGTTGCAATCAAGTCACCTCAAGCCACGGAGTACAATATTAATGACTAGTCAATAGGGTAACTAACTAATCCCATTTCCCCCCAAGCAAAATTGCAGGCTGTGCAAAGTCCTCAAAGTGTCATAGAGAATGCTGCACCACAGGCAATATCAGCTAGGCCTACAAGATAGCTGATATTCTTTCTTTCCCCATAGGCCAACTGTATTAAAATAGCCTTCACCCATGCATGAATCATACTTTACATAACAATGCAATAAAAAGCATTGAAAAAATCTTTCAACTCATCCTCACCAGAACAACTGCAATGCATTCAAGTCTTTCAGGACCTGAGTTTTCAAATATGATTGCTGAGGGGTCCTTTACCACAACCCAGTTCAAACCAACCTGCAGCCATGAATTCACCAAGTGGCCTTAGGCAAGCCACGGCTGATGACTGGCCGCTCATCTGCACATGTAGAGGATAAAACTGGCCTACCCTACAAGGCTGTTGCAATTATTGGTGAGGCAATTACACAAGCCTTTTGAATGCTTCAAGTGTGCTATACAAATTGCTGCCAACGCCCTTCCTTTCAGTGCTAGAACATCCGATTTGTGGGCAAGAAGATTCCAGTTTCCATTCTTAACATCTCTAAGTAGACTTGGGAAAGTCTCCTGGCCTGATCCACCGGAGAGCTGCTACCAGCCAATGTGGACAGTGCTAAGCTGATGGTCTGACTTCATCTAAGGCAGACTCCTCTGTTCCCCCCATCATTTCCCTCATATGTCTTTGGATTCCAAGGGTGCTAATTGTCCTGTGATTGTCCGGTCATTTAATATTTCCCTTGTGTGCCAGTTTAATTCTCCGTTAGGTTGCATGGCTTGGAAGACTATATTACGCCCCAAAAGCTGGGAACATTTGCACATGCAACAACTTAAGGTTTTTGTTGTTTTTTTAAAAAAAGAAAATGAATTAGGACACCATGAACTAAAGTTGTGTTGTGTAATTCAATCAATTGCAGAAATCACTTTAAAATGCCACACAGTAAGAGGGAAGACAGTTTGAGGGACACAACCAGCATTTTAACACTCAGGGGTTCTTGTTGGGGATGCCTTTTACTTTTACACAAAGCCTGTTACACATCTGTTTCAATCAGTGTGTCCCGTTAGCAATGTTCACAGCTCAAGCTGTTAAGGAGAAGATTGCCACAAAGTGCCCAATTTGGGAATTATGTCCTCTGAACTTTTAATGTATGAAGAAAGGACAGGTTGAACACCATTCAGGGGCATAATGCTCTTCCAAAATTGTCTTTAAGGTGTTGGAGGTAGTTAAGGTGGGGGGGGGGGGAGAGAGAGACATTAATCATAGGAAGAATTATTAATAAAGGGGAATTGGAGGCAATGTTCTCATTCCCACATACCCTACTATGCTTTGATTTGCTGCTGAAATCTCAGATGAATTTTACTTGAAAAGAAACTTTTGAGGCTTTTTAATTTTCTTTTACTCTCTCACAGCCATACATTTTAAAATGCCAGTGCTGCTCTATTAAAACTAATGACTATCTGTGGGCAGTAGATGTCTGCTCTCAGCCAGCCCAAAGGCAGCCTATTTCAAAAGAATTTTTATTTCATTGTTTAAAATATATTGGATTACAAGAGCAAGCTGTCTCTGTTCCCTCAGATAGACAAGGGAAGCAGTAGCAGAATTGGACAACTCTACAAGATGCTAGAAGGAGAAGGCCTGAAGAGATACCAAGATGAATTGAAATGAGGAGACAATAGGGAAATTGTGTTTTAAAATTTAATATCTTCAAACTTGCAAGATGTCAGTTCTAAGCAACGGTGGCCCAAATACTATATTGTTCTACCTGTATGTACACATGCCTTAAAAGAAATTAAATTTGCCCAAGCAACCTAAATTCAACACCAAAAAAGCTGATTTTTTTGGTCTGTGTGAAAATTTGAATGACTTTTTATTTTGTATAGTGTAATCTAGTTTTGCTAATCACTGAGAAGAGCAAAGAGCTGTACTTAAACTCATCTGCCTAACCACTAGAAAATACCATATATTCAGCTTATCACCTACATAGCTAATGTTTCAAGGCATTGCCAACATGCTTTTAAACATCAGTTTGCAACCACAAGGACTACAAACTGATATGTGAAATGTAAGATTCTGTGTACAATAATCACACTCTGAAATTCTTTGTCTCTCCTTCCTTCCTTCCTTCCTTTCGCACTCCTGCAAGTTAGACTATTCCCAGCTTCTCTAGTTATACAATAATGGGAAATGAACTGGGTAACTTTAAGTGGACACAATTATTCATATCCACCTACTGGTTAGAAGACCACATTTGGTCTTCAATGGTTCCTCTATGAGTATACTGTATAGACCAAGTCTCATGCCACAGTAGTTGGCTAACAGGCCAATATATATCCATGCTGTGCACCAGCTGGACAACAACCCCACTCTCCTTAGCTTATAGAAAGCAAAAAGCTTCACATGACTAGTATTATTAATCAGAGGCGATAATTCCCTGCTCCAAAGAGCTTAAATAATTTTTCAGCCCTGATGCAAGACATATCCACAACTGTTTGCACCACCTACCCAAGCATATGACTGGCATGAGCTTTGTACATTTTGCTAACTTATAAGCAGAAGGCAGCTCTCTGCAATGTGTCAAGGATAAGCAGGCTGAAGGACACCCCCCTCCCCATAAGTCAACCAGAACTCATGTTTGGATGCGATCTCCTGTGGCCATATGGCAGTGCTCTTACTTCATCAGCTCCCTCCCTCATCTTCTTCCAATTCTTCTCTCAGCTACATCTAGACATATGTCAGTGTCTTGTGCCAGCTGGAGCTCCCATGTTGGAGCTGCCCATCAGACAAAAGTGGAAGGCAAGGCAGCTTCACAACAAGAATTAGCACACAGGGGTTGTATAGGCAGCCACCTCCTTCAAAGGAAGGCAAAGGTGCTTTCACTGCACACTTAAAAAGCTACTGGTAATGGCTGACGGGGAAGGATTGGCTGGAAAACCAAGCAGGAGCAGGTGAGCACTCACGCTCTGGAAAGAGGCTGTTAGCAAATTACACAGGATTCCTTCCGCATAGAAAACACAACCGATACCACGACTGAAGTTATTCTAGAGAGTCAAAACAAAATAAAAAAATTCCTTCCAGTAGCACCTTAAAGACCAACTAAGTTAGTTCTAGGTATGAGCTTTCGTGTGCATGCACACTTCTTCAGATACACTGAAACGGAAGTCACCAGACCCTTCTATATAGTGAGAAGGTGGAGAGGGGTATTACTCAGAAGGGTGGTGGGAATGGGTGATTGGCAGATAGCTGTGATGAGCCTGTTGACAACTCTTAACGACTGCAATAGGTCTTACAGGAAAAAGCAAGGGGTGAGAAGGTGTTCTAGAGAGTGTCATTGACCAATGAGGCAAGACAACAGACTAGAAGGTAGACTGCAATCACCTTAACATTCAACATTAGAGGGAGTCTGCAAGAACAGCTGAGCAATCTGCCTAGTGGGGAAATCATGCAATCCCTTTAAAGGCATGCTCAGCAGCATCTCTCAGAAAGAGTTTAGGACGAGTGACTCCTGCTGCAGTGGATGGGGCTGGAACTGATGAGCCTTGAGGTCCCATTACAGTTTTTTCTAATGTTACATGAGAGTGGGCCTTTTCTGTGGTGGCTCCCCGTTTGTGGAATGCTCTCCCCAGGGAGACTCACCTGGCACCTTCATTACATAGCTTTAGGCACCAGGCAAAAACGTTCTTCACCCAGTCCTTTGGCTAATTAAACGATCTATGGCCTTCTAAATGTGTGGGTGGTGCGGTTTGTTATTATGTTCCGTAACTTGTGTTTTTACACTGTAAACTACTCTGTGATCTTCTGATGAAGGGTGATACAGTGGTACCTCTGGTTACTAACAATTCGTTCTGGAGGTCTGTTCTTAACCTGAAACCGTTCTTAACCTGAGGTACCACTTTAGCTAATAGGGCTTCCCGCTGCCGCATGCTTTCTGTTCTCATCCTGAGGTAAAGTTCTTAACCCGAGGTACTACTTCTGGGTCAGCGGAGTCTGTAACCCGAAGTGTTTGTAACCCGAGGTACCACCTGTATATAAATTTAATAATAATTACTAAGAGTGAGCTGTGCAGAGGGTATGGATGACGGAAACCAGCTAAGACTGAGCAGTTGAAGAGATGTGGACCCTTTCTCCTTTATCACTGAGTAGCACTCATCAGAAAACCTACAGACCTTGAAGGAACAGACTAAGTGGCGGCAGCAGCCCCATCTACTAATAGCAGTTTTCTCCCACCCAAGCTTGTGGTGAGCTACCAGGGGGCACCAGATCCCAATACAGATGTTTATTCAACCATCTTGTCCCTGATGTACATTTTCACTCACCCTTTCTTCCCTGGTGGGGAAGGGGGCACCATTTTGTGGTACACCTCCGGTGTCAAAATATCTTGCGTGGCCTTGACAACAGACTCCAGTTCCATCAGCTTACAGCTAATATGAATCACGGCAAGACTAGCACAGAGTTCCTCAAGCCTTTCCGCACAGTTCCACCCGCTGAAGAACTCTTTAAAATGTCTGCCACAGGAACTAACATTTCTCAGAGAGGTCCAAGGCATATTTTGAAGCACCCAAACTAGGCATAGCTCCCAGAGCCTAACCTATAGGGGATGACCAGTGGGCTTAACTGGTTGGGTTTAGGGTTGCTGACTTTCCAAACAGCTACAGCAACTTGAGGGCAGGCAATTAGCAGACAATCGTGTTCACCTCCCTGATGAGTAAAGCTTTGCAGACTGAGTTGTGTAGATGAACATTACAAAATAGTGAAATTTGTGAGAGCAAGCTATGCTTCCCCGCTCCTGATCCACAGCCCTAATTTCAGTAGAGCCTGACATTTAACTTACTGTGGAGTAAGACTTGCATGAATTTGGAAGAGCTCACATTTTACCACAAAATAAATAAAGACAACTTGTTCCATCAGATTTCAATTTCCTGAGAGCCTTCTCTCCCCACCCTCCTGTTCAGCCTGTTACAAAATGTTAATTGGATTTTAAAGGAAGCCACACATTGTGGGAGAAGGGCAGTTGCTGAACCAAAGAGGCCACAGACAACAATAATAGCAAAAAGCACGATTCAACGCTTTCTCTTCTAAAAACAGGAAGTTCGGAGGAAGGGACTGGGAGATTGGTGCCCATTTGAACTTCCCCTAACAAGCCCTAAACAAAAACCTTCCACTACGTTCGGAAAGCAAGGAACTCAGCTGCCCATATGTTTATTGACAATTGGTGATAGTGGGGTGATGCCTTCAATGCCCCCCATCGTCCCTAGCTCTTCCTAGGGAGCCAGTGGGGTTCTGCGGGTGTTGTGGCGGCTCCAGCCACCACCAGCCAGCCCAGCAACAACCAGAGGGCGAAAAGTCCTTTTCCCCCACCGTTGTTCTCAAGAGTGAGGCTGTAGGGTTTGCTCTTTTCCGCACATTGAGCCTCTCCCTTTACATACCTCTCTTACGCACGATACATAAACAGGGCATGGAATTATTATTATTAATCAAAATAAAGAACAGGGTTATTTGGAAATGCCGGTTTCATGCCACAGAAACCAGTACTTGACTTGTATGAGACAGAAGGGAGCTGCTACTAATTCTCTTGAAGACAAGACATTATGAGGCATTATTTTTATTCTCATGAACTGTATGGATGAGAGCGGGAAAGTAGCTAAGGCTGTTGAGATTGCCAAAGGATAAATACAATTTTATACCTGCCTAGAGTTCAGGCCCTGTGCCAACTGACCAAACACAAGAAGTTTCTCTGTACTGAGCCAGCCCATTCCTCCGTTTGGGTCAGTATTACCTATACTGACAGGCAGCAGCAGCTCCTCAGGGTTTCAGGCAGGGATCTTTCCCCAAACCTACCCGCAGGTGCTGGGGTCTGAAGCTGAGACCTTCGCTGAGCTGAAGCCCATCCTTACTGGCGCTCTGTGCTGGGCAGGTTATAACTTTAGAAGACACTACTAATCAGAGCTCAGGTGGAGTTCAGATTGCACCCGGGGAAGCTGTGAAATAAGGAGTGCGCCTCTAGGCATGTGCAAAGGGCCTCCTGCCCACTTCTCTAACGAGCAGCTATTGTTTGCCCAGATGCAAACTGCTCCAGGCGATGGGCAACGCTAAGCCCCACGGATGGGCAAGATTGTTGAAATCAAGCACAAGCCTCAGGGCAACCAAAAGATCTGCGGAGCAGGTCAAGGGGGTGACCCCGACAAGACCCGAAGGGGGCAAGAACCCGGAGCTCCGCAGAAAGCAGCAATCGGATGCGTTTCCCTCCGGTTGCAACAGTCCCCGGTTCCCCGCGCCAGGCGGCACTACTTGCCCCGCCGACCCCCGGACGCGCCCCCCACGCCCCGCTTCGGAGCCTACCGCTTGCCGGCGTGGCCGCTGCTGCTGGTGGTCCCGTGGAAAGACGACGGCCAGGACATGCGGCATTTCTTCAGCCCCGGCCGGTCGCTGGTGTCCATGGCGTCCGCCCTCTCGATCTGCCGGTGCGGGTGCCTCTCCGTGTCCGAGTAGCCGCGGTGCTTGATCTTGATGGGGGTCCGGGGCTGCCGCCAAAGGTGCTGCGGGGGCTTGAGGGTGGCCTGACCCTCCCGCGGCACCGGCAGCGACAGCGACAGGCTCTTCTTCGAGCAGGGCGGCGGCGGCGGCGGCGGCTCCATCCTGCTCCTCTTGGCCGGCTTCGGACGGAGCTGCCCAGGCACACGGGCGGGTGGCGGGTGGCGGCGGCGGAGGAGTTTGCGCGCCCGGGTCTCGCTCTCCGGCCAGCAAGCCCAGGCACCGCCCCTCGAGCGGGAAAGCGTCTCACAAACTCCGCCAAGAAGCCGCCGCCGCCGCCGCTGCTGCTGCCATCCCAAGCGAGGCTTAGCGCGGAGGCAGCCGCCCAGGGCCCTGCGCGCCGGCTCCGGACGCCCCCTCCATGCTCCGCGGCTGCCGGAGGAGACACGCGCCGAGCTCAGCCCGCGACGGAGCGTCCCCGCGGCGCGCCTCCGGAGGGAAGGAGGGAGTGCGCCGCCGGCGGGGCTGCGGGGAGGGAGGGAGGGAGGGAGCAGCGGAGGCGGAGGGGACGCGCCGAGGGTCGCCGCCTTCACGGCATCCCCCGCTTGGCCAGGCGGCGGCGGCGGCGCCACGAGACGGGCGTGGGCGGGCGTCTCCTTAGGCTCCCGCGGTTCCCCGAGGAAGGCTCCGCCTGCGCGGCAGACTAAGTCGAAGCACGGAGCCGGAGCGACGCTGGAAGAGCCCTGCCCGCGGCTGCCCGCGCCCCAGACGCGCCCGTCTTCGCCGCTTTCTCCCGTCCAATGTCGAGCCGGCTCCCTTTCTCCTTACAAGCCCGTACCCCTCGACGTACATGAAAGAACAAGGGCGCCTCTGAGCGTGTACAGAAAGCTTTTCCCGTCAACAAAGGCCTAAGGACAGTTAGCCTTGCCGCGTCAAGTATCAGCACTGGCAGTGTCGGATTTACCTATAAGCTAAACAAGCCATAGCTTAGGGCCTCACCATAGCTGTCAACGTTTCCCTTTTTTAAAGGGAAATTCCCTTATTCCGAATAGGATTCCTCGCAAGAAAAGGGAAAAGTTGACAGCTATGGGCCCACTCTGTTGGGCCCCCCCCCAAAAAAAATCACTATTAATATACTTCTTGTGTTTCACTTCTACAATCACTGATAAAATACATATTTTGTTATGTGCAAATGGCTTTAGATACCTATTAGGTCCATAAATGTCCATATAGCATATATTCAACACAAAAAAACAGCCACAATTTGTTGTTGACAAAGGACAGCTGGACATATAAAGGGCCCCATTACTTTCAGTAGCTGAGGGCCTCATCAAACCTAAATCCAGCCCTGATCAGCAGTGTCCAGTTTATTGGGGGGGGGGGGACTGGGCACCTCTTGGTCTTCCTCTTCCATTCTGCAAAACACTCCCCCCCCCCCAAAAAAAAGTAGTCACCAACAAAAGCCTGTTGGGACTGAGAGAATTGGTTAACTAAGTGGAACCTCCATGTTCAGGAGTAGTATACCTTTGGATCTAGCTTGCTTGGGGCAAACAGTTGGAGGAATACTGGTGCCCTCATGCTTAGGTATTATCAGGTATTGGGTGCTCCGCAGGCACCTGTTGGATCTAATCCCGAATTGTTGTCTCCATCAAGGCAATTAGGTCTCCCTTCCTTTTGGGTCCACATTTGACCTGGAGCTTCCTTCGCATGGCTGTCTCTCTGTCAGTCTTAACCCTCAGAAATGAGGGGTAAGGATTTCAACAGAACTCCCGGACCTGCTTCACCTCCGAGTCTCAGTGAGATGTAAAGAGATTTCCTGCTTTGGGGTAAAGCAGGCGGAGCATAAAGGTGCTCTCCTGTGTAGGGGGCGACAGAAGGTGAGAGGCCACCCTGGGAGAAGTAAATAACAAAACACTTCCTAGCGTGAGGGGGTGGCCCACAAAAAAATCTTCTTTTAAAGTGTGGGGTAGGGAATAGCTCCCAACACATAGAAAAAGGGCATATGGAATAAAGGCCTTCTTGGTGGCTGCCCCCAAGATTCTGGAGCTCACTCCTTCCTTGCTGCTTTTAAAACTTGACATGCTGTTTTTATTGTACTCATCTGTATGTTTTTTAATAGATATATAGTTTTGATCATATTAATGTTTAATTATTTTCCCCACCCATGTTTTCAGCTGTTCTTATTTTATCTGTAAGCCACCTTGAGTTTCTGTCAGGGCAAAATGCAGAGTAAGAAGAAGAAGAAGAAGAAGAAGAAGAAGAAAGAAGGTAGGCTGAACCATTTGCTCTATTTTTCTGTGTGTGTGGAGCTGTTGTTTCAAGTGTGGGAATATTCAACTGACTCCCTTGTTACACATGTGCAGCAGTCCAGGGGGGGGGGACTTTATCGCTTGATTCTGTTGATGTTATGAAGTGGTCCTCAACACATGCAGGAATTAATTGATCTTAGCAGCCTATAAACCAGAACAGGGCCTTCCCAAGACATTTTAGCATCTGAGGCAAAGCACAAAATGGCACACGCACCCTCCCTGCCAGGGAGGAAGGAGCGAGTGAAGAACTACATCAGGAACAAGCAGGGAATAAATACTGACATTGGGATCTTCTGCCACTGAGGATCCTGCCACCTGAGGTGGTCACCTGACCTTGCCTCATGGGTGGGCCGGCCCTGAACCAGGGGCATTTGGGTCCAAATGTGTCCTTCCAGCTTTTGTTGCTGTGACCCAGTTGCTGTAACCCAGTGCTGCTTTTGCTGTGCTACCTTCAGAGCTCTGGTGTGCAAGCAGAGAAAAGGTTCAGGGATACTGCCAAAATGTTGTTGTTTAGTCGTTTAGTCGTGTCCGACTCTTCGTGACCCCATGGACCAGAGAACGCCAGGCACTCCTGTCCTCCACTGCCCCCCGCAGCTTGGTCAGACTCATGCTGGTAACCTCGAAAACACTATCCAACCATCTCGTCCTCTGTCGCCCCCTTCTCCTTGTGCCCTCCATCTTTCCCAACATCAGGGTCTTCTCCAGGGAGTCTTCTCTTCTCATGAGGTGGCCAAAGTACTGGAGCCTCAGCTTCACAATCTGTCCTTCCAGTGAGCACTCAGGGCTGATTTCCTTCAGAATGGAGAGGTTTGATCTTCTTGCAGTCCATGGGACTCTCAAGAGTCTCCTCCAGCACCATAATTCAAAAGCATCAATTCTTCGGCGATCAGCCTTCTTTATGGTCCAGCTCTCACTTCCGTACATCACTACTGGGAAAACCATAGCTTTAACTATACGGACCTTTGTTGGCAAGGTGATGTCTCTACTTCTCAAGATGCTGTCTAGGCCTGTCATTGCCCTTCTCCCAAGAAGCAGGCGTCTTTTAATTTCGTGGCTGCTGTCACCATCTGCAGTGATCAAAATAGTACCAGTCTATAAGGCAGGGCAGCTGCGAGTGGCCAGAGACAGCCTTTGGCACAGAAGCTGCGCGGTGATCAAATAATGTCATTATTGAGCAATAAAGTGGCTATTAATAGCACGGTGGCATCTCCCCCTCCTTCCTTGTAAATAGTTTATATATTTATATTGGCAATGGTGATCCGTGTCTCTTGCAGGATCAGACAGGAGAAAAGGGAGCCCTCCTCTTCTTAGCATACTGGGAACCTCTCCTCATTGAAACATATGGGAGCTATCTGTGAACAATATTGTGTTCCTTCTAAACCATGGGTAGACAAACTAAGGCCCAGGGGCTGGATCCGGCCCAATCGCCTTCTCAATCCGGCCCACGGACAGTCCAGGAATCAGCATGTTTTTACATGAGTAGAATGTGTCCTTGTATTTAAAATGCACCTCTGGGTTATTTGTGGGGCATAGGAATTTGTTCATTCCCCCCCCCCAAAAAAAAAATATATATATATATATAGTCCGGCCTCCCACAAGGTCTGAGGGACAGTGGACCAGCCCCCTGCTGAAAAGGTTTGCTGACCCCTGTAATCTAAACTCTTTCCATGGTTCAGCTCTGTCAGTCTCCCACATAAGGATTGTCCTTATTCATATCAGAATCTATCTAATCTAGCATTTGGTTTCCAACAATGGTCCAACAGACTTCTGCTGCAGGAAGCCCACAGAGTAGGAGAGCAAGAGTCCTCCCCGGTTGTTTGCCCTCAGCGCTTGGTGTTCAGAGGTACACTACTTCTGAACATGGAGGTTCCATTTAACTATAATTAATCCTCTTCCACTCTTGAAAATGAGTAAAATGGCCACCTGCTTTGGGCCACCACAGCTACAGTAAGGCCATGTATGAGCTATCATGGCTGCACATTTAATCCAAGCGAGAAACAGGGTATGGCCCTCCTGAATTCTGCAGGGGAGAGGTAAAATCCAGAGGTCTTGCCCTGTCTATTCCCATGAGAGCAGGGCCCTGCAGGATTTAACTTCCTTGCGCAGGGCCTGTAAGACAGAGCTATTCTGCCTGGCTTTCAATTGGCACTTAGCCTGATCTTTCCCCTTCCTTCCCTCCCCTTCCCCTTTTTATGAAGATTACCCACTCTGGGATCCCACAGCTAATTCTCCCCTGGCCTCATCGCTGGCCCAAATAGGACTAATTTAGCTAGCTAGCCCTGGTGATCATCTAATGTTTATTGGATGGATTTCCCCCCTAAATTGATTTTTGAATTCTGAATTTATTGTCATTCACATTTTATACTGTATTTTAAGCTGTTTTTGTTGCATCAATTAAGTGTTTTAAATTTGTTGTTAGCTGCCCTGAGCCCTGTTTTCTGAACCGGGAAGGGTGGGGTATAAATAAATTATTATTATTATTACTACTACTACTACTACTACTTCAAAGGCTTGGGAGCAAATTATTCCTGCATTGCAGGGGTTTGGAATAGATGACCCTCGGGGTCCTTTCCAGTGCTACAATTCTATGATACAGTCTCATCAAAACAGGTTTATTGCCCACTCTCCCAAGACAACTTCACTCCCAAGACAACTTCACATACACACATGGCTTCACTTTAAATCAGTTTTTGCTCAAGAGGATCCCACGCAGGGAATCAAGCATTGCATGGTAAGGTGACAGCAGAAATTGTTCCAGGATGTGATTTAGCTATTTCTGTCCCTCCAGATAAAAATAGACGTCTAGAGGATACTTTTGTTCAACATATTTCATGTGCCTTGAGAATCTACATGTTTAAAGCCTCCAGAATAAGAGGAAACAAGCTCAAAGTAGACTCAGAAGGAGGGATAAAGAAGAGAAAGAGAAGGAGACAAAAGAAGGATGTGGTTCACAAGTCCAAAACATTTCCAGGCATGAAGTGCTTGTAGGATGGGAGAGGTACAGAGCCTAAAGTGCTTCTCATAGAATCATGGAATCATAGAGTTGGAAGAGACCACAAGGGCCATCGAGTCCAACCCCCTGCCAAGCAGGAAACACCATCAGAGCACTCCTGACATATGGTTGTCAAGCCTCTGCTTAAAGACCTCCAAAGAAGGAGACTCCACCACACTCCTTGGCAGCAAATTCCACTGTCGAACAGCTCTTACTGTCAGGAAGTTCTTCCTAATGTTTAGGTGGAATCTTTTTTCTTGTAGTTTGGAACCATTGCTCCATGTCCGCTTCTCTGGAGCAGCAGAAAACAACCTTTCTCCCTCCTCTATGTGACATCCTTTTATATATTCTGGGCTTGTGCAGAGTACTGCCCTCTCTTTCTTGCTTTCCTCAAGATCTGCTACTTTTGAAACTGGGAGTGGGGGCTTTAGGCCCTCTCCCCTACTCCCGTTGAGTAGTTAGGATGAAGTCACAATTGAGAGGGCATCTTAATCTCTTTTGAAGTCCATTTTGATATTGTCCATCTGCCTAGAAACTCCTTTCTTTTCTTTTTACACACCTTGAGTATTTTGTGGTTTGGGGTGGACCCACCCCTAGATTGAATAATTTTTGTTGACAGTGATGTATTTTAGGTTAATAGGCAAAAAAGGCCACAACTTTATTGGTTACAGAATGTGAGTGGTATTGGCTTAGGCATTGGAAACCACACGACTATATCTGACTGCTGCCCGTCTGCAGGAGTCTTGGAAGGGTTAACCACCAGTAGGGGGAGCCCTGTTGATGCACAGCAACTAGGGGCTCCCCCAGGGTCACTGCTAGGGGTCGTGCCATGACCCTAGCCCCCCATCTGGGACTTCAGACAGAGAACCCCTCCTGAAGAACTTTATCCCTCTTTTCTGCCCCTTCCTCAGCTTATTGCCCAGTTCTCCAGTGCCAGTGCCTTCCTGGATATTTCTCAGAACCCAGTGAAAAGCCAAATGGGGCTTCCTTTGTGCACCCAGAATGGCTCCCAGAGCGGGAGGTTGGAGACAGGAAAAGGCAGCCCACTTGGAACCTGGTGCCAGTTTCATACAGATGGACCATTGCTCCATCTACTTCCTGTGGCTAATAGGTGACACTCCACATGCTGTCGGACTACAACACCCACCAGCTCCGGCAGGGATGATGGGACTTGTACTCCAGCCACATCTGGAGGGCACAGCACTGGCAACCCCTGGTTTATGCTGACTAGCCAGTTGCTCTGCAGGGTTTCAGGTAGGGGGCTTCCCCCAGCCCTACATGAAGACACCAGGGACTGACCCTGGGACCTTTCATATGCTATGAATGGCCACAACTTTTGTTGTTGTTGTTTAGTCATGTCCGACTCATCGTGACCCCATGGACCAGAGCACGCCAGGCACTCCTGTCTTCCACTGCCTCCCACAGTTTGGTCAAACTCATGTTGGTAGCTTCAAGAACACTGTCCAGCCATCTTGTCCTCTGTCGTCCCCTTCTCCTTGTGTCTTCCATCTTTCCCAACATCAGGGAGTCTTCTCTTCTCATGAGGTGGCCAAAGTATTGGAGCCTCAGCTTCACGATCTGTCCTTCCAGTGAGCACTCAGGGCTGATTTCCTTAAGAATGGATAGGTTTGATCTTCTTGCAGTCCATGGGACTCTCAAGGGTCTCCTCCAGCACCATAATTCAAAAGCATCAGTTCTTCGGCGATCAGCCTTCTTTATGGTCCAGCTCTCACTTCTTCAGATGCCCCAAAGACCCAGTAACTTCTGTCATTGATAGGCAGGTATTTCAGATGAGGGCCGCACACTGACACACACAACCACACCCACCCACCCCTGGCACACACACACACACACACACACACCCCTGACAAGTGTACTCTTCTGACCAGAGTTGCTTGCACTTTTCTTCATTCCTTCAATGGAATATAACATGGGCTGCACCCTGAGTCATCTGGCCGCCTGTCCTGCGTAAGGGATGACCAGCCTTACTAGCAGGATCTGATGACAGATTAGAGAACTGGGCCAAAACAAACAAGATGAATTTTAACAGGGAGAAATGTAAAGTATTGCACTTGGGCAAAAAAAATGAGAGGCACAAATACAAGATGGGTGACACTTGGCTTGAGAGCAGTACATGTGAAAAGGATCTAGGAGTCTTGGTTGACCACAAACTTGACATGAGCCAACAGTGTGACGCGGCAGCTAAAAAAGCCAATGCAATTCTGGGCTGCATCAATAGGAGTATAGCATCTAGATCAAGGGAAGTAATAGTGCCACTGTATTCTGCTCTGGTCAGACCTCACCTGGAGTACTGTGTCCAGTTCTGGGCACCACAGTTCAAGAAGGACACTGACAAACTGGAATGTGTCCAGAGGAGGGCAACCAAAATGGTCAAAGGCCTGGAAACGATGCCTTGTGAGGAACGGCTAAGGGAGCTGGGCATGTTTAGCCTGGAGAAGAGGAGGTTAAGGGGGGATACGATAGCCATGTTCAAATATATAAAAGGATGTCACATAGAGGAGGGAGAAAGGTTGTTTTCTGCTGCTCCAGAGAAGCGGACATGGAGCAATGGTTCCAAACTACAAGAAAGAAGATTCCACCTAAACATTAGGAAGAACTTCCTGACAGTAAGAGCTTGCTGCCAAGGAGTGTGGTGGAGTCTCCTTCTTTGGAGGTCTTTAAGCAGAGGCTTGACAACCATGTCAGGAGTGCTCTGATGGTGTTTCCTACTTGGCAGGGGGTTGGACTCGATGGCCCTTGTGGTCTCTATGATTCTATGCCAGGATTTTGAATTTCTGAGCAAAAGAAAGGCAAACACCTCAAGACTGAAACAAGATGCCACCGGTGTCTCGACTTTGCTAGTCAAAAGGGTCTGAAGGTTCAGCCTGCAACCTGTTAATAAGAAACGAATTTGCGAGGAAGCGGCGAGCAGCACGCAGGCTGCTTGCCAGCTACAGAAGCATCTGCACATTGACTGCTCTGCAGGAGCCTAATTTTAAACTGGGCGATTTCTTCTCAATGAAGCAAAACAGAATGCCCACCCTTTGATCATGTGCCTTGGCAAAGAGTTGCCAAATCCCATTCTGCTCAAAAGCAATTTTGCTTCCCATATGCTCCCCCTCGCAGTACTGTACGTATCTGTTGTCGTCAGAGAAGGTGCCTAGAGAGGGAAAGAAGCACTGGCAGCGGTGCTTGGAAACTCAGAGAAACCTATAGCCCATCCAGAAAAGCATGTGCTGTACTAAGGCGGGGGGGGGGGGGGGACGATCCTCAAGCCAATGGAGCAGGTGAAATCAAAAGGGGCGGAGGCAGCCAGTTACAGACCTCTCTCTTCTCTGACTGCAGGTCATGTCTGAGAGTTTTAAGAATGTGCTTGATTCAGTTCGGGTTTTGCTCCATCAGATTTTTACATGATCAAATTGTATTTAACTTCTTCATTATTTATGTATTTCCACTTTACTGTTTATATATTTGGAATTTTTTTGAGTGCTTTAAAAGTTGTCAGAAAGGACGCGGGTGGCGCTGTGGTCTAAACCACAGAGCCTAAGGCTTGCCGATCAGAATGCCCATGACGGGGTGAACTCCCGTTGCTTGGTCTCTGTTCCTGCCAACCTAGCAGTTCGAAAGCATGTCAAAGTGCAAGTAGATAAATAGGTACCGCTCCTGCGGGAAGGTAAACAGCGTTTCCATGCACTGCTCTGGTCTACCAGAAGCGGCTTAGTCATGCTGGCCACATGACCCGGAAGCTGTCTGCGGACAAACGCCGGCTCCCTCAGCCAGTAAAGCAAGATGAGCACCGCAACCCCAGAGTCGTCCGCAACTGGACCTAACGGTCAGGGATCGCTTTACCTTTACATTTACTTTTAAAAGTTGTCAGAGGTCTGTGACTGGTACAATAAATCTGCTGATGACTGAAGCTCAGCGTATAGTTTGCTGAGGATTTTAAATCCCATGCAAACAACTTTTCTCTTTCCCAATGCTAGCAGTCTTCCTTCATCTGATAATGCCATTTGTCACCTATTCGCAATTTGTTATGGGGTGTACAGGGCAAAGCTGATACATTTCTACTTCCTGTTCAGTTCAACGGGCCTTATTCCCAAGTGACTGCGTCTTGGACTACAATATCAGCATGAAAGGGCATTCACTTTTTTTTAATAATAATTTTTATTCATTTTCCAAACATTTTTATACAATCAATTCATATTTTATCACTCATTCATCAATTTTTGACTTCCCTCAGTTTCTCTGCCAATCTTTCGTTAAAATTTCTATTTTTAACACATTTCTAAACTTAATATTGCCTTTAGGAACTCCTCTTCCCTCTTACTCTCTTTTTTACAATAGTTCTTAATTTTTCACAGAGTCTCTTCAAAACCAACAAGCCATCACATATGCTTTTCAGATATTCTGTAAATCTCCCCCAGTCCTTGATAAACTTTTGGTCTCTCTGGTATCGAATCTTCCCAGTCAGTTTATCCAATTCTGCGTATTCAGTCAATTTCATTCTCCATGAAAGGGCATTCACAGTAGGCATATGAATCATTAAAAGAGCCCCATGAGGAAACTGGTCATCGGTATTCCCACTGGAATGACTTAATCAAAGGATACTCCAAATATTCAGAACTTAGTCCAGATTTGAACCCAGATCCAAATCCTACACTACAGTGGTACCTCAGGTTAAGAACTTAATTTGTTCTGGAGGTCCGTTCTTAACCTGAAACTGTTCTTAACCTGCAGCACCATTTTGGTTATGGGGCCTCCCGCTGCTGCTGCCACCGCACGATTTCTGTTCTCATCCTGAAGCAAAGTTCTTAACCCGAGGTACTATTTCTGGGTTAACAGAGTCTGTATCCTGAAGCGTATGTAACCTGAAGCGTCTGTAATCCGAGGTACCACTGTAGATGGTCTTGCAAAGAAGGAAACGCTATCTAATGCTTAATTCAAGGTTCCCTGAACCCACCTGCCTGCCCACCAGCTGCAAGTATATTTTCACCTTCTGACAAGGACAATCATGCCTGTCTGTAAAAGCCATTTTGGGGGGATTAGGAGATAAGCCTGCTTTCTTTTCCTGTGTTCCCCATGGAGGAAAATATGGGTGGTTGATTTCACTCATTGCCTAAAACACTGAAAGGTCAAGGTGGATTCATTTGCAGAAATCGCTTAGAATTTTGCCTGAACATTTTGCCTCACATTTCCTTCCAGGAAGCCTAGAAACTTACTTTAAAAATATTTTTAAAGTAAGCTCAGACTCCAGGCCCCCTGTTGGTTGTAGACCGGGTACAACAGTGTTTTCTGTAATCGCTTCTCAGGAGTTCTGTTGGCAGTGGCCACAAATAATGGCTAGTAAGTCAAGCCCAAAATTTTCGGTCTCTGCGCTTAATGTTTCACCATTTATACTGGAAACCTGTTATCCAAGAGACAGCTTTATAAGGTAGTCACACAGCAGGGCACTGTATATATTAGAAAAATAAAATTCTACATTACACTAAGGAAAAAAATGGAACTCTGCAAACTGTATAAATTATACAAAGTTAAGTGAGCAGGTATTCTAATTTTCTCTTTGCACAATTCTAGATGTGCTAGGAGGAGGAACTCTGCAAGGTACTGTAGGCCAGCCCCCAAAGCTGGAGCTCTTGTTCAGCCTCCTCTTTAGCACTTCAGCTAGTAACACACTCACACGTCCACACACACACATATTCCCAGCTTGAAAGATGCTTTTAACAAAACAATTAAATTCAAGGTTATCAGAAAGCTGAATCTTGCACCCCACACTTCTGCTACACTTGTGCAGAATGACAACACTTGCACACACAAACATCTGAAACTTGAAACTTCTTTAAAAGGTAAAGGTAAAGGGACCCCTGACAATTAAGTCCAGTCACGAACGACTCTGGGGTTGCAGCGCTCATCTCGCTTTACAGGTCGAGGGAGCCGGCGTTTGTCCACTTCTGCAGACAGTTTTTCCAGGTCATGTGGCCAGCATGACTAAGCCGCTTCTGGTGAAACCAGAGCAGCGCACGGAAACGCCATTTACCTTCCCGCCGGAGTGGTACCTATTTATCTACTCGCACTTTGATGTGCTTTTGAACTGCTAGGTTGGCAGGAGCTGGGACCGAACAATGGTAGCTCACCCCATCGCAGGGATTCGAACCGCTGACCTTTCGATCGGCAAGCCCAAGCGGCACAGTGGTTTAACCCACAGCGCCACCTGCTAAACTTCTTTAGGTAGTCCCAATTTCCAAAAACTTTCCAGAGAGATCCATTTCTCAGGTAATCACTGGCTTAAGTCTAAGTCATTGAGTACCTCACTGCCTCTTAGCTTTTGTCTTCCATGGTAAAAGACAACTCTTAGCTGTTAAGCAACACCAGCACCAATGGAATATGTCAACTGTCAATAGTCCCCATGGATTATTTTGATAAACAGGCAATGTAATGGAGAAGAGGTTAGAACAGAAAACAGCTGGAATAGATGCAGAGAAGCTTTAGGCAGGTGGCTTGATCAGAGACTAAATAACTTTCCTGGAAAAAAAAGCAGAGGGAGGTCTCTTTGATGCATCACAGATGATGGAATAAATTTCAGCTGCTGAGGACCAAAGCCAAGTAAGAGTGGAAAGGCAGCACAAATAGCTCGAAAAATATGCTTTATTGTATTATTTTTTAAGGTGGGGATTAGTCATCGAGGCAACTCTCCAAAAGGAAAATGCACATTCACCAACCTTTGACATATTCTGCAAACAGTGTGGAGTTGAATATCTGTTTTGAAGAACAGAATCTCTCTGTGTGGGGTGTGCCCGGTGCCAGCACCACTCCTCCTCCTAACAAAACACAGGGATTGACACTGGTATATACAAGATCCACTCAGAAAAGCACAGATAAAAATAAAGATAAAAATAAAAACTAGGCTGTACATACAGACATCAGAAGAATCATAGAACGGGAGAATTTGTAGAGACCACCAGGGTCATCGAGTCCTGCAATGAAGGAATCTCAGCTAAAGCATCCTCAACAGATGCTCATCCAACCTCTGCTTCAAAACCTCCAAGGAAGGAGAGCCCGCTGCCTCTTGTGGGAGTCTGTTCCACTGCCAAACAGCTCTTACTGTCAGACAGTTCTTCCTGATGTTTAGCTGGAATCTCTTTTATTATAGCTTGAATCCATTGGTTCGGGTGTTATGCTCAGGAGCAAGAGGGGAATGCTATGGACATAGTGTATCTTGATTTCAAAAAGGCTTTGGTGGAGTCTCCTTCTTTGGAGGTCTTTAAGCAGAGGCTTGACAACCATATGTCAGGAGTGCTCTGATGGTGTTTCCTGCTTGGCAGGGGGTTGGACTCGATGGCCCTTGTGGTCTCTTCCAACTCTATGATTCTATGAAAAAAGCTTGCTCCATCCTCCATGTGACAGCCTTTTAGATAGTTGGAGAGGATGACCATATGTCTTCTCAGCCTCCCTTTTCCAGGCTAAACATATCCAGCTCCTTCAACCTTTCCTAATAAGGCTTGGTTTCCACACCCTTGATCATCTTGGTTGCCATCCTCTGCACACATTCCAGCTTGTCAATATCCTTCTTAAATTGTGGTGCCCAGAACTGGACATGGTATTCCAGGTGTGGTTTGACCAAGGCAGAATAGAGTTGGTACTATTACTTCCCTTGATCTGAATAGTATACAGTATGTAGGTGCAGGGCTGGCTCATTAATGAGAGATTTCAGAATGGAGATGGCAAAAATGAAAATCTACTTGGATTGCTTTTAAAAGGAAAGAGTCTGGCAGAACAGTGGTGTTATTACTTCCCTTGAAGTAATAGATTTCTAGAATAGCATTAGCTTTTTTTGCTGCTACACTGCACTGTTGACTCTCGTTAAGCTTGTTGTCCACTAAGACCCCAAGATCTTTTTCACATGTTCTACTAGTATGCCAGATGTCCCCCATCTTATATTTGTGCAGCTGGTTCTTTCTGAAGAAGTGCAGAACATTGCATTTGCTCCTATTGAAATTCATTTTGTTAATTTGGGCCCAGTTCTCCGATCTGTGAGGGTCATCTTGAATCTCAAATCTGTCTTCTGCAGCATTAGCTACTCCTCCCAGTTTGGAGTCATCTGTAAATTTGATCAGCATCCCCTCATTCCTTCATCCAAGTCATTTATAAAGACATTGAACAACAACGGGCACAGGACAAAACCCTGTAGCATCCCACTTGTCCCTTTTTCCAGGATGATGAAGAACTATTAATTAGCACTCTTTGGGCTCTGTCAGTCAACCAGCTACTAATCCTCCTAACAGTAACCTCATTTAGCCCAAATTTTACCAGCATATCACAGGCATATCACGGGGGACTTTGTCCAAAGCCTTTTTGAAATCAAGATACACTATGTCCATAGCATTCCCCTGATCCACCAAGCTTGTAACTCCATCAAAAAAAAGAAATGAAATTTGTCTGACATGACTTGCTTTTGAAAAAAAAACATGCTGCGTAATCACAGCATTTTTTCTAAGTGCTCACAGACCAGCTGTTGGATTATCTATTCTAGGACCTTTTCTGGTAACAAGCTCACTGGTCGATAGTTGCCTAGGCCTCCTTTTTTCTCCTTTTTTAAGATGGGTTCTCCAGTCTGCAGGAATGTCATTTGTTCTCCAGGAATTTTCAAAGATTATAGTAATGGTAAAGGACCCCGGACAATTAAGTCCAGTCGAATTTGACTATGGGGTGTGGTGTTCATCTCCGCTTTCAGGCTGAGGGAGCTGGTGTTTGTCTGTAAACAGCTTTTCTGAGGTCATGTGGCCAGCATGACTAAACCGCTACTGGCACAATGGAACACCATGACGGAAGCCAGAGTGCACAGAAACACTGTTTACCTGGCACAATTGAACGTAGTGAGAAGGGGAAATAATTTGACTTGCTATAAGGCAGCTTCCTGTGTCCCCAGAAATAAGGGAAATGTTTTTTTTTCTGGATTCCCATTGGTTATAGATGGTGTATCACTGTACAGCCTGGGCAATGAGAGCCAGAAGATTTAAAAATTGGGTCATGGGCATGGGAGAAAACGAAGAACACTTCCTTATATAGGCCCAGGATTCCATTGAGATGGATATTCATTAATTTGTTAATCCTCTTTTTAGAAAGAGAACACCATCTTTCTAAAAGCGCAAGTACACAATGCACGGCTCTTAATATAGCACTGGCAGCCCTGACGCACACATGTCACAGCCCCAAGGCAGCTTGCTTATGTGCTCACTTCCCTCTCCAATCCTCGTCCAATCTGGGCTTCATGCATGGCCTCTAAGCCCAGTGGCAGGAGGGTTATCTGAAGCCACTTGTGCCATTTGGTACAGGTAACACAATCCTGGCAAAGCAAAGATCAGGGCAGAGAGGCCATACAGCTTCAGGCATAAATGCCATCAGTTTCAATATCTAGAAAAGAGGTTAACTGCTGACTATATCCAATATTTGCACGGTCTAATAGAACTTCCCTGCTTATAAATGAGTTCCTCTGGCAGCTGCCATTCAGAAATCACCTCCCAGTGAATAAATAAATAACAGGACTTAATCATAACAATAATACCGTGTGTCTGTCAGGGAAGAGGGCAGGGAGCCTGGAATGGATTTTGATGACTAGCTGCATTCCAGCAATGCTGAGCCCCAGCACCTATTTTCCAGTGCCAGCCTTGAAAGAGGTGAAAATAATTGTGAGAATTCTCCAATTCTGTGGTAAAATGCAGCTTTTTCCAGGGAAAGCACCAGGACAAAAACCGCGCACAAACAGAGCTTTAAAGCCCAGGCCTAAGCCTTGAAACATTGCACAAAAGGAAGTGTGGCTAAGCCCTTACAGAAGTGAAATGTGCAGGCCACATGCAACTCAGCTGCCCAATGAGCAAAGCTGCTTCTGTCTTCCATTGGAGCCAAAGACTGTAAAAGTACTGGGACGATTGAGAAGCACTTAGCCTGTGTGGAAAATATCACCTTTTCCCAACATTATTCACCACCACTGTCTCCCCTGATGGCTTCCTTTTATTTCTGCCTGAATTCGACACGAGTGAATCTACCTAGTTAACAATCACATTATGTGTGAGATAATATCAGAAAGAAAGAAAAAACACACACAAACCAATCAGATTTGGCTACATAAGAGAAATGAGGGCTATTGAGAGTGAGGGCAAGTGAGGGCAACTTAAAGATATAAGCAATGAGTTATAAGTGGGGGGGGGGGGTTTGAGAGCAAGCGTAGTTATCATTGCTGAAAATGTTTACCTGTTGGTTGTTGTTGTTGTTGTTGTTGTTGTTGTTGTTGTTAAGGACATGGCCACACAAGACCTTTCTGTGTATGTTCCTGGTTCACTGCTATAGTACAAAACTGGACTTGTGGTAAACAGTAGCTGAGAAAAGAATTTTGTTATGCTACGTTGAATTTTGAGCAACATAATTGTTCCTATAAATGTGCCACTATTCCATACATTCCCTACTGTTGAACTATCAGCAGGTGTGACCTGCCTTGTGAAGATCAGGAAGAGAATATTAGATGTTGGAATCAGCTCAGAAAAACATTGTAGAAATAAAATAGGAAAAGTTAGGTTTTCATGCCAGAGCCTTGGACAATTCCATTTGAGAGTGGCAGCTGGACAAAATATAGCTAATTCAAGAAGAAGCAGGATCCAAGAGAAACAATGGTGCTGAACAATATTGAGAAGGGTTTTTGGACCATCCCAAGTGTTTTTCAGGAAAATTCCTACCCTGCCAAATTTGCTAGGCTTGGGATATGAAAAAGCCAGTTCTCATGTTGTCACTTCAGCTGCAGCTGGAATACAATAGCCCAATGGGCAGTTTGTTAGTTGCATTTTCCTATATGGATATAACTCCACATAGGAAATAATGTTAATGTCTGAAATGCAGCAAGAAAGAGGCTGGTCCACAGATCACACAGTGTCCTGCTTCCTGTAAAAATATGAATCTGCATGCAAAATTGTAGGTAATGTATGAGGTGGGCCTACATCTGCCAAACACCAGATTACCTCTGGACCACCAGCAATATTCTGCAGGAAGTCAATTTATGGTCCAAATACCACAGACGAGCATTAATCTCCAAACCTTGTCTTCTGCAAAGCCTTTCCTCCCAAACCCCTGCTTCTGCAGGCATGTTGTCAAGCAAAATAATATTCAGGAAAACCATGGATTCACTAAAGCCTTAGAAGCTGCTCCCAAATTCAGCTGGGGTCAACTTCTCATTAAGGAAAGACTTTCCTCCTGAGCCAGGTATGAGCCCTTGTGAATTGCTTAAATCCTCTTTTTCTCTAAATGCACCACCTGGCAGACAAAGGAGCCGGTAAACGATAGGAATGAAATCAATACCCACTCTGCAGTGTAATGGTTTTGTGAGGATGCTAAGCTGGTGGAAGAGGCTACAGATCTATTTATCCATCTCCTGCAGGGAGCGAATAAAAGATTGCTATTCAGACTCAGCGACTGTAGAGAGAATCACTCCTTGATTCTCTCTAGCTTGCGCCACCATTCTGGATGATCTGAGAGGCTCTGACCTTGGGAGGTGCTTCTTGGGCTCTCAGAGATGGAGGCTGGCAATGAATGGCAACTTATGAGGTTTGGCAAATGACAGAGGGGACAACATTGCTCATTCCCACTGCTGGGAAAGAAAAAGAACAGAAGAGAGAAATGGAGGATTTTTCTACCCTTGCTACCACCTTCAGCTCAAGGAGTTATTGGAGAATACTGCGGATTCAGAAAAAAAAAGTGTAGTATAAACACCGAGAATTGGGAAAGTGGAGTGGGGGACAAACTACTCAAAAAACCCATGACTGCTTTTGCAATTGCCGTGTGTGGGTGGCGCACTGTTTATGGCTCTGTGCACGTCACAATCTCAATCCAAACAAAAGGCCCTTCTAAGGGGCAAATCTCATGAGGTGTTTTATTCATGCTTTTAAGCAACAAGCAAGCTTGCACCTGGCAGTTTTTGCTTTAGAGAAAAAGCAGCTGCAGGGTCGTGATGAGCTGCCAGTCTGAACTGGGGCCCTGCAGTAAATCACCTCTCTGGCTGCTATTTGCACACAAAGGTGCTGTTTGCAATAAATCAGCCTTGGGGGCAGGGGCAACAAGTGGGCAGGAGGGAGTGATTTTCAGGAAGAAACTGACAAAGGACCTCTGGATTGGGACCATGTTCCAGGTTGGGAAGCTTTTAATGTTTGATGTATTATGGTGTTTTAATATTTTGTTGGAAGCCGCCCAGAGTGGCTGGGGTAGCCCAGCCAGATGGGCGAGGTATAAATAATAAATAATAAATTATTATCATTATTATTATTATTATTATTGGCTTGGGATTGTTCGTACTTCTAAATAAAAGTGGGCAAGTTAAGCATGTTCGTTTAAACATGTGAGTAATGTTCTTGTGACGCAGGTGGTGTTGTGGGTTAAACCACAGAGCCTAGGGCTTGCCGATCACAAGGTCAGCGGTTCGAATCCCTGCGATGGGGTGAGCTCTCGTTGCTCAATCCCTGCTCCTGCCAACCTAGCAGTTCAAAAGCATGTCAAAGTGCAAGTAGATAAATAGGTACCGCTCCGGCGGGAAGGTAAACGGCGTTTCCGTGCGCTGCTCTGGTTCACTAGAAGCGGCTTAGTCATGCTGGCTACATGACCCGGAAGCTGTACGCCGGCTCCCTTGGCCAGTAAGCGAGATGAACGCCGCAACCCCAGAGTCGGTCACGACTGGACCTAACAGTCAGGGGTCCCTTAACTAAATGTTCTTGTATGACGGGTGGGTGGGCTGTATGAACAACACCCCTGTTCAGGCTCCACTTTTGAAAAATCTCTGCTAAGAAAGGAGCTCCACAGTTGTGGATCAGTCCCTCACAACAGCTTGTTCTTGGTGCACTTGTTGTCTTACACTGCACAGATCACCTGCAAACTGAAGCACTTGAAATATATGCAAGGAATTCTGGACTATGGAATTCTTGGAAGCCCTCCAAGATGCTGATCACGCTGGGCAAACAGAACACCTTCAAAACTTGTACCCCCTCCTCTGTTTTGACATTCTTATCCTTTTGTGGCCAACAAAACTTTAGAGGACATCTAGATTTCATTTTAGCAGCCCAGCTGTTAGAACATTTGTTTCCATCAAAGACACGGATGCCATTTCAGGTTTGTGAAGAAGCAAGATTCACAGAAAGGCTTTTTTTGTGGTATATTGAAGGTTACATTACAAGCAGTACTGATCTGTTGATCTATCTATATTTGCACAGTTTCTTTACTGCATTTTTTATTCTGATCAAGTTATTCTTCACAGTTACCCATTTTATTCTTACAACAACCTTAGCTGAAAGTGAGTCACTAGCTGATGGCTGCACAGTAACCTTTGTGACTGATTACAATTCAGAAGGGATTTGAACCCCAGTCTCAATACAGCTGACAACTTGTATGATGGAATGGTCCTCAGTACAAAAACCAAAATCCCTGCATATAGAAAACTAGTAAGTCAGAGGCAATGCACTTCACACCAGCCTGCAACATGGGCAACCAACCAAAGCAGGATTGTTACATGCCTGTTCAGATGAAGGATCATGATATCCTCATGAAGGCTTCAAAACACTTTGCAATAATACGGTGGATTCTGTGGCCCTGGCAGCTCAAAAAGACCCATGATAGGGTATGCTCTGAATGCTGCCCTTTCTTTGAACCTCTGTCTAAAGACAGATTGTAGCCCACCAGATATTACTGGACTTCAGCTCCCATCAGCCCCAACCAACATAGCCAACCATAAGGGATGATGGGACCTGGAGTCCAACAATATCTGGAGGGCACTGGGTTTCCTGCCCGGGCTGTACAGCAGGGTTTCCCAAACTTGGGTCTCCAGCTGTTGCTGGACTACAACTCCCATCATCCCCAGCTAGCAGGACCAGTGGCCAGTGATGATGGGAATTGCAGACCCTGCAGTCTCCAGCATCCGATTTCCAACTACAGTGAAACCAGAAATCTAATTTAATTTCTTTAGTTGTTTGAAAGAATACTAGCTGTACCCGCTTTGACTGGCAATCCCCATGCTTTATGGACATTCTGCTGGCTCCCTTCCCACCCCCAACCCCACTTCTCTCCACAAACAGCCAATTCTTTTTTAATTGAGCAGAAAAGACCATTTTCCAATCAACCTTCCCTGGGAGCGCAAGCTTCCGCTGTGTAATTATTCAATAAGTCCTAGCACAAGAACAACAGTCGTTCTCTCCAAGGGAAGGAAGACATAATGCTGCCTGAGAACACCAACCAAGGATGAGACCCACGGCATACAGGAAGGAAAAGTTACTGCACATAGTTTGTGTTGGGATGGCTGCACCTCCTAATTCTCCTAGGGCTGGGAACCAGGTAATCCCAGAAAGTTAGATCCTGCAACACAAGGCTCTCTTCCATATGCCCTCTGCTCTGCTTCCTTGATATGGCAACCACCAGACTGGCAGGCAGGCTGCTCTCTAGCTACGGTACTTGCCAGCAGCACTCTCAGCACCTGACAAGTCACCATACGTGACTTGAGAAAGCCTGGAAAGCCAAGAGAAAGAGAAGCATGTGTGCATGAAAGACAGGTCAACAGAAGTGCAGGGCAATCTGACAGAAGGCCACAAAGCAAGGGCACAGAAATCCCATGCCCTGAACATTTTTGAGCCACTTACTACTGTCCTGTATGTTTAAATGCAATTCTATGTCCATGAGGTCTAGAAATGTTTTTGTGAAAGAAAACCAAGGGTCCCTAGAGAGCAGTTTCTGCACCTGATTCTGGGCCAATGCAGAACTGCAGAAGGTGAGCAATTCTACTCAAGTGTGCCTGCCTCTGTAAATATAATCCACCAACCTTTTCTTTTCACTAGATGAGCTGCTAGTGTTGTTTTGCCCAAGCTCACTGGCAGGGCGCAAACTTCACCTGCATAACAGTGCCAGGCTAAGTCCTTAAGCTCTGGGCACGCAATAGATTTAAAGTGCATTCAAAGCACATGCACTGTAACTCTGTGATGGGTGAAACTAGTGACCGGGATTCTAGGAGGGGCAGAATATGCTTTAAAGGTACAGCGCGAAGGCAGCCATGAAGATCAGGCAGAAAGACTGGAAAGGACTTTTGCCTGAGATAATGTAGAACTGCTGCCAGTCAGTAGATTATATCAGGCTAGATGATCTAACAGTCTGACTCAGAATAAGAAAAAACAAGGTCCACCCCCAGAAAGAATGTAAAAAAGCCGAGAAGCAAAAGAAAAATTACACTCGCAAAGAATATATTCAAACAATAGTAATGTTTTGGCACAATGATAAAAGTAATGCATAGCAATAATGCGATGAAATATATAAAACACATATGTTACACAAAACAGAACACGCTAAGTACAAAAATAGGTTTAAAAAGAATGCCAAGATGTTCAAAAGACAGAAAGCAAGCTAGTCCATTTGTTGGGTTTACATCATGTTTATGCATGGGAAATTGATCAAAATAAGGAAACATCTTCCACGTTGTTGAATTATAATGGATAAAATGTAAACAATATGTTACATGTGTACTGGAACCTTGCTGATAAATAAATAGCTTATTGAAAGCTACCCAAAAACAAAACAAAACAAAATCACACTCATGCAATTTCTCTGCAATCACTGAGAAAAAGTTAATTCTACGGGGTTTGCAGCCAAAATCACAAATGCATGTTTGCTAGACAAGCACAAGACTAGTACAGAGAGAGTTCTTGAACTTCCTAGAGAGGATCCTCTGCGTATGGTACAAATTAGACCATCCTTTATATTTCCATCTCCCTTTAAAAAGACTCTCTTCTCACCATGCCTTCAAGCTGTCCTGACATGCTTTCAGCCATCTTAGCTAAGACTACCAACTTTAATTTTACTGTAACTTAGAAGTATCTTTTGCACACTATTTTGCTGTATATGCTGCCTGCATCGAAATGTAAATAAATCCTTTCCCCGTTTATCTTACAAAAACATGTGGTTCATTCTCTGCAACGGGAGTGAAGAGGTGGAGCTCAACGGACCGCAAATAGAAGGGCATAACAAGGTGTAACTGCCTAATTCCTAAGCTTTAATAAGCTGCAAAATTTGTAAGTACATTTATTTTTCTAAAAAGGCTTCACGGCCAGATTACTTGTGTATTTCTCCCACACACACGGGGATAGGAGGTTTAGATCTAAATCAACAGGTTTAATCCTCAACCCACTTCCCACAAATTAGAACTCTGTGAGGCCTGCAATACTGTGCCCACTTTCCTGAGGACGAGCCCCACTGAACTCTGTTGGACTTGCTTGGTGTATACACAGTATTACACCATTACTGAGTTAAAACAATGTTCCTTGATCCCATTAGAGTTGGTCAAACCAAATGACCAACTTCTATATCTTTATTCAGGCTTTCAAGCCAAGTGTGTGGAGTGCTTTGTGTGTGTCAATGTGCATGGGAGCACAGAAGCATGTCCAACAGCCTTCATTTATTTGATTTTTCAACTTATAATTTTAGAGAGATATATCAAACATAAACAATAAAAACAAGATTCCAATGAATTTCCTGGACTTCCATCCTCCCCTATGTGGGTCCTATTATTAATCAGTTCCTCCCACATCTTTTATGATAATCCAAACCCTTCACTTCTTCCATTATGTCCAGAATTCACCCTTAAACTACAAGTGATATTCCAATCCTACTAACAATTTTAACTGTTTACAGTGGTCTTTAAGATAAGTTATAAATTTTCCCCATTCCTTGTTAAATTTTTGGTTTTCCTGATTTCTGATTCTTCTGGTCATTTTAGCCATTTCCGCATAATCCATGAACTTCATCTGCTATTCTTCTCTGGTAGGAACTTTATCTTCTTTGCATCCATAGCTGTCAACGTTTCCCTTTTTTAAAGGGAAATTCCCTTATTCTGAATAGGATTCCTCGCAAGAAAAGGGAAAAGTTGGCAGCTATGTTTCCATCTCCGGCTCAGCCCTTGACATTGTCATCCCATGTATATTTCACACCCCAAAATTCCCACTTGGGAAGGTCTGAAGAAAGCTTCTAAGATCAATCTGGTGAACACATTCAGAATGCCTCCTCTACATGAAATACTGATAATGCGGGTTCCTGATCACATGGATACTTCTAACTACATTCAGCTGAAAGCTGTTCGTTGGCTCTTGGAATCAAAGAGTTGGAAGGGACCCCACGGGTCATCTAGTCCAACCCCCCCCCCCACAATGCAGGAATCTCAACTAAGACATCTATAACAGATGGCCACCTATCCTGTCAGAAGTCCCCTTCAGACTTCTAGACTCACACATGTGGGTCTCCTTTAGGGATGGGGACAGCAGGGGTAGTTTCATCTGTGTGCAAACCTATTTGTCCTGTTCACACATTCTCTTTTAATTCCTGCAAAACTGTGATCACATTGGTTCACGCAATCACCCTTGTTTGGGTCCACGGCTGATAGCCAGCTAGATTGGGGTGTGGGTGTGTCATATGGGAAGAATTCTAAATGGAAAGCAAGGCTACAATAGACAACAGAAAGATTTAGCGAGATTCAGATCCTGACTTAGCTGTTTACCTCTTGACCTTGTCAACATTCTTGAGTTTCGACCTCATCTGGCTCAGTCTGATTACCTGTTCCTGAATCCATTGCAGCCTCTCCCCGGGAGAGGGAGAGAGGCAAAAACAGCCACCCAGAAGCAAACACACCAATCGTCCCAGTTCTCTGCAAAGATTTTAACGCAATGTCCATAGCAAAGCTGCCGCATGTCTCATACTTCATTATGCATTCTATAAAATTATGAAAATTTCACATTAGGAAGAACTATTATTATCATCAGAAATTAAAACTTCCCTTTAAATTGCCCAGACAAGATGAGTCAGAGCATATATTTGGTAGACACAGAGCATTATCCCTGCTCCAACGTGAATGTTGTTTTATTGCTGCAGATCCAGCATGGTACCGAACACTCTCAGCAAGCCAATGATGGCTTATTGTTGGCACCGTAGGGCTTGAATGGTAAAAGCATAAGCATTCAAAAATAGGGAGGAATTACCTGCCTGAACAACTGGATTATATTTGAGAGGATCAAGCTGATTACAAATCGTTCAGAATTACTAATGCACAAGAACAATGGAAATTAAAGAAAACAGGATAAACAAAAACAAAAAAGGTGATGAAACAGAGAGCTAGTCTTCTGTAGTGGTTAGCAGGGCTGGCCCAAGACATTCTCGCACCTGAGGCAAACCACAACATGGCACTCTGTCCCCACCCAGGGAAGAAAGGGTGAGTGAAGATGTATATCAGGAACAAGGGGGGGAATGCATTATTTCCTAATGATCCCTAAGATGGAATTTGCCTTTTTCACGACTGCCAAACACTAGATCAGGGGTCAGCAAACTTTTTCAGCAGGGGGCCAGTCCACTTTTCCTCAGACCTTGTGGGGGACCAGACTATATTTTTTTGGGGGGGGGGGGATGAACAAATTCCTATGCCTCACAAATAACCCAGAGATGCATTTTAAATAAAAGGACACATTCTACTCATGTAAAAACACGCTGATTCCCAGACTGTCTGCAGGCCGATTTAGAAGGCGATCGGGCTGGATCCGGCCCCCAGGCCTTAGTTTGCCTACCCATGCACTAGATCAACATCTTCTTAGCAGGGCCTTCTCAGTAGTTGCACTCGCCTTGCAGAACGTCCTCCTGTCAGATGTCAAGGACATAAACAACTATCTGACTTTTAGAAGACATCTGAAGGTGCTCTGTATAGGGAGGTTTTAAAAGTTTGATGTTTTACTGTAGCTGATGTTTTAATTTTCCGGAAGTCACCCAGGGTGGCTGGGGCAAGCCAGTCAGATGGGCAGCAAGCAAGGAAGCAAATAAAACAACAAGAACAATTCCAAGGTCTTGTTCCTGGCTCTGCTTTAGCAAGGCTTGTTTATGCTTGTTTATTTTATCTTTAACAATACTTTCCACTAGTTTTCCCAGAATGAGAGACCACTGTGATGGCAGATTGAGTAAATAAATACATACTGCACAACTATCTCAATCTTCTTGTTGCTCAGATCACCACACAATGTAGAGAGTGAAGCTTTTATAGGCCTGAGGCCTTGCACATGACCTGCTGTAGCCTCAATATATGTCAACCATTTGAAAATTTTCACACTTCTACACAGTCTGTACAAACTCCCAACATTCCTGACCCCTAGCTATGCTGGCTGGAGTTGAGGGGGATCCAGCAACATCTGAAGGGCCATAGATTTCCCATTCCCCAGGAAATGGGGTTTGGGGCTTTCATTAAAACTATCTTACCTTTCCTCTCATAATTTGTACTCAGGCGAGGATTCCAGTTTGACAATCTGGCAATGCTGGCTAGCTGACCCTTGCGGATCTGAGTGGAGTTCGTTTTTTTCTCTTTTTTTGCCAAATCTAGGTATAGCTGCACAACCTAGAATGCCAGACCCTCCATGTGTCCTGATTTTCCAGGCACAGTCCTGGAATTACAGAAGCAGTCCTGATTTTTTATTTGATCCCAGAATGTCCTGGTTTTCCTTTTTCCTCCCCTCCACGTCTTGGAGGACAATATAATGTGGTGTGTGTAGGTACAAAAACAGAGTCCTGTTCATACTGGAAAAAAAATCCCTGCACCAAATGAAGGGCACTGGCATATGAAGCCTTTCCTATAATTTTGAAGGAAAAGGTCACCAGTCCACTTTAAATTCTTTAATTGCAATCCTTCAGCAGCCGGCCATTTCTTAGGAAACACGTGGGTTGTTTATTCCTTTATTGTAAATGGGAGACCTACTCATATATAAACCCCACTGTATTCAGTGGAGCTTACTCCCAGGTAAGGTGTAAGGTACACTGAGAACTAAGTCCCACTGAGTTTTATAAGATTTACTCTCTGGTATGTTCCTGATCATTCTCACAGTTTCTACCACCACCACTATTATTATTTTATTATTATTATTATTATTAGTCCTTCCTTTTTCCCTGACAGAAACCCAATGCAGCTTACCGCTAGCAGTTTATTTCATTCCATTTATCTGTGGAAGGTGTTGCACACGATCCTTTCCCTTGCACATTTTTTTCTTTACAACAATCTTGTGAGGTAGGTTCGGGGGAGAGGTTGTAACTGGCTCAAGGTGGCAGGTGAATATGTGCCGATGACGTATAGGTTTGTGGCGAGATCAAATGCAGGAGAAACTTCCTGATGTAGAATTAGAAGGTCTCTATTTCCATCTGAGAAATGTTGGAGGGTATGGAATGCCCAGCCAAGAATTCCCAACCCCGACAATCAGGACCTGCTTGGTCCAGCATCCTGTTCTCGCAACGGCCAGCCAGATATTCATGGAAAGCCTGCAAATAGGACCTATTATCCAAGGTGCAGTGGGCGTTTCTTCTCTCTCTCTCCCTTTCCCATGCCCTGAGCCAATCTGCTCCCCCAGGCCATCAGGCATGAATGGAGATTGCAGAAATGTCCCCACATCCTCCTTCAGCCCCACTGATCATGCTTCTGCTATCCTCACTTAATCCCCAGATGGAGCAAATATTACAGCAGATGGAAGCCACTCCTTCCTTATCCTCTTCCTTGTGCATGGAAGAAAGACAACAATATCATATGGCTGCACATACTAAGCAGACAAACTAAGATGAAGCAAGCCCTGTAGAATATAGCAAGACTTTGTCATCAATAAATATGCTTAGGATAGTGCTGCTAGCTAGCAAAGTTGACTCAAGGTCTTCCAACGCTGCCTCCTCCTCCTCCTCCTCCCTCCCTCCCACCCAGCCACCCAAAAAGGCACAGGTGACTATGTGCAATACTAAGAGGATGGAAATGTCAAAGAAAAGTGAATGCCTGGCAAAAGGCAAGCATCTTTCCAGATGAAAAAGACTGAAAGGTCTCAGGAAGAGCCTTGGCTGTATTCAGGTGGAACACACACCAAAAATATAATGAGGTCCTGCTTTGGCTTGATGCTTCATTTTGAATTATAAATGTAGCCTCTGAAAAGATCTGGGGTCCCCCTATCCAGTCCCTGTGAGCAATGTAGGGTTTGGGGGAAGAAGGTGGGTATTGTGCATAACTTTGAAAGGCAGGATTGCTAATGTTTCACATTCAATGAAAGAAATTTTGTGATTGGTTCAGGTAAATAAATTGGCGATATGGCTTGACTGCATCTGATCAGCTGGTTCAAGACTCCCTTGAGTAATTTTGGCAGATATACCAAGTTTGAAACCCTAGATGTATCCTCAATTGCCCAGAAAATCACAAGGGACCCATAATAATAACAACCCACCCTACAAATGCTTACATGTGTAACAGATCCTCACTCTCACTCTACACACATTTCTGCAAACAATGTGTATTCTTATGTCTCCTTGGGAGTCAGGCAAACAACCCAGCAGGCTGACTTCGAAAAACACACACACTGAACCACTCTGCAGGTGGGAGGCAACAATGGGGACCTTGGGGACACTGATCTGCTGCCCCTTCTCAGCACACCAGGGCTCACTTTCCTTAGCAGGTGGGTCAGCTTCGGGTTTAGTGGTCCAGTTTTTCTTGACAAGACCCTCAAACTAGTTTTCTAGAAACTAGCTTCTCCCGAACAAGAACCTTCCGGTAAGAGGTTTCCAGGATGCTCTACACATGGAAGTTTATGGAGGCTCATCAAGGCAAGGGGGGAAATTGCAGCCATGGCTCCAGTTGCCTGGAGATGAAATAGCACAGTTCCTAAGAGGTTTGCATCTGTGGTTCAGCAAAACGCCATTCATCACGTTCAATGAGCCTTGTCACATTGATGCAAGAAGGGCAAGAAGTAAAGAGCTTGTTATCAGTGCTCCCTGAGCCAACTTCTGAGGCGAACAGGGGAAGGTTGCCCTCTATTCCTCATACGTGTGAGTAGTTCTAAAACTTGTACCTCAAACACCAGGGCTGGAAATGTTAACAGGCACAAGCCTGTACAAACGCACGTACCTCCTGAGGTTTGTGTGTGCTTATTTCAGATCAATATAAAGCTAGAAGCTAAAATGTGACACAGGTTCCTAAAACGAAAGGAAAGAGGAAAAGCCCCATGGCCATCTACGGTTTTAAATCTTTCCCCTTGCCCTTCCCTGCCATGAAATCCCACAACTGTCACATGTTAAGAGAGGCCAAGGTTGCGCAACACTTCATTGGGTTTTGAGGGGATCTTGGGCTAGATGCCTTCTAGGCCCTCTCTTCCTGAGTGGGACCACTTCCTCACCACTGTCACCCCTGCCCGCTTGCTTGTCCTCTTCCTCTGGACTCCATCTACAGCAGGGGTAGGCAACCTAAGGCCCAGGGGCCAGATGCAACCTATTTACCTTCTCAATCCGGGCCACAGACGGTCCAGGAATCAGCATGTTTTTACATGAGTAGAATGTGTCCTTTTATTTAAAATGCATCTCTGGGTTATTTGTGGGGCATAGGAATTCATTCATTCCCCCCCTCAAAAAAAATATAGTCCAGCCCACCACATGGTCTGAGGGGCGGTGGACTGGCCCACGGCTGAAAAAGGTTGCAGACCCCTGACCTACAGCAATCCTGCCCAGAAGGAAAGGCTTCATTGTCTCATCTTCCTCCTCCATGCTTTCATCTCTGCTTGCCATTTTGGAGAAAGAAATGGAATTGCAACTGTCATTCTACATTGTTGTTGTTTAGTCGTTTAGTCGTGTCCGACTCTTAGTCGTGACCCCATGGACCAGAGCACGCCAGGCACTCCTGTCTTCCACTGCCTCCCACAGTTTGGTCAAACTCATGTTTGTAGCTTCGAGAACACTGTCCAACCATCTCGTCCTCTGTCGTCCCCTTCTCCTTGTGCCCTCCATCTTTCCCAACATCAGGGTCTTTTCCAGGGAGCCTTCTCTTCTCATGAGGTGGCCAAAGTATTGGAGCCTCAGCTTCACGATCTGTCCTTCCAGTGAGCACTCAGGGCTGATTTCCTTAAGAATGGATAGGTTTGATCTTCTTGCAGTCCATGGGACTCTCAAGGGTCTCCTCCAGCACCATAATTCAAAAGCATCAATTCTTTGGCGACCAGCCTTCTTTATGGTCCAGCTCTCACTTCCATACATCACTACTGGGAAAACCATGGCTTTAACTATACAGACCTTTGTTGGCAAGGTGATGTCTCTGCTTTTCTACAAAGCACTGAATATAGCACTATATTTCCCTTTAAAATCCTTCAGTGTCCTTGGGAAATATGTCCCTAAGTTGTTTCCCCCAAAAAATACATGTTAAATGATTTAGTTATTAAAGCACAGGCAAGTAATGGAAGCAGAACAGGAAAAATAGTGGGAAAGCCATAGACAGATTTATATACAACTTGGCTGGAGAGTGAATTAGGCTGAATTAGACTGAATTAGACTGAATTAATTTGATAGGGGAAGATGATCTTGAAAACAATACAGAGGACCCCACATGGAGTAATTTATGGTTAAACAAACCATTTCAATCAATATCAGTTAACACCAGAGAAATACTTCTCAAAATTTTACACCGGTGGTATTGTATGCCGAACCAACTGGCACATATTATTCCTTCCGTCGATTCCAAGCACTGGCAAGGCTACCACAAGAAAAGGGTATATTTACGTTTGTGGAGGACATGCCCATATGTTGAAAGGTTTTGGGCCTTATTTCATGTTGAAATGATAAAAATGACAAACACGCTGATAGCTGTCACTCCATAATTGTTTATTTTATCAATATTTACAGGATCTAATAAGATGATAAGTTCTAAGGATTTGATAGCACATTTATTGGTGGAAGCTAGAAAAACAATAGTACAGAACTGGAGAAACCTCGACAATGTGTCTTTGAAGACTTGCTACGGAAACATATGATATACAGTGGTACCTTGGTTCTCAAACTTAATCCGTTCTGGAGGTCCATTCCAAAAACAAAGCGTTCCAAAACCAAGGCATACTTTCCCATAGAAAGTAATGCAAAATGGATTAATCTGTTCCAGTCTTTTAAAAACAACACATAAAACAGCACTTTAACATGAATTTTATTAACGAGACCATTGATCCATAACATGAAAGCAATAAACAATGTACTGCAGTCACACAATCAATCAATCAGTAGCTGAAATGGGTTCTACGCAGTCACAAAAACAAAACAAAAAAGAGCCACAAAAACGGAAAATAAATAGCGAAAACAGACAGACCTCAGCATAACACTCAAAATGGAAGTGTGGCAGTCAAAACAGAAGTGTGGCACTCAAAGTGGAGCATGTTCGACTTCTGAAAAAGTGTGCAAACCTTCACACTTACCGGTACTTCCAGTTTTGCAGTGTTTGGGTTCCAAGTTTGAGTACCAAGGCGTTGGAGAACCAAGGTACCACCGTATAGCAATATCAGGTGGAAATTACTTTATCCACATGTTAGATACAAGGAAAAGCACATAATTTTAGCGCTGTGGCAGGATTTTATTCAATATGCAAAGGTCACTGGAGATTACAGGGCATTACCAGAAGGGGGGTGAGAAGGGTTTGTTGGGTTGGTATCTTCATCAACTATGGACAACTGATTAGAATACACTTAGAACCATGATTTAGATAAGATATATATGTGACAGATACTTTATCATTTCAGTTGCCTCCATAATAGTTTTGTGCATTTTGTATTTCATTTGTAGACTTTGAGATTTTTGTTTCTGTATACAGTACTGTCCTTGCTATCAGTGTCTATCCAGTGGCAAAGGCAAAGGCAAAGGCAAAGGCAGGAAGGCAGGAAGGAAGGAAGGGAAAGCAAAACCTGGATCTGTAGTGCGGCATGGAACTACATTCTTTTTTTAAAAAAATGTTAAGGTTTATAGAGAAAAACTTACTATTTTTTCCTTTTTTTAAAACCAAACCAAGACTTTTATATGGATACAATAAAAACACAAAAAAGTGAGGGGGAGAGAAATAGAGAAAGAAAGAAAGAAAGAAAGAAAGAAAGAAAGAAAGAAAGAAAGAAAACAGAAAAGAGGTTAAAATAGTAAGATAGAAAAATATGATTCAGAAAATACAGAACTTCCAATTCTTCATCTGTCTGCTATATAAAAACAATATTCACTTCATCCAATCCAACACCCCACAAAACCACTTTCTATAAAGAAATATTATCTACAATCCTCAAATCCAGATGTCTGTATTTCTTTTTGTTTTTCACAAAAAAAAGTCCATGAGTTTTCCAATATTTAACAAATGCTAACAATGACTTTTCTCTGATTAAACATGTCAGTTTTGCCATATCAACTAAGTCCGCCAGTTTTAGCAGCCATTCTAGCAGTCCTCCAGTTTTTGCGCATACAAAACTCTCGCAGCCGTAATCATATATTGTAACAAAATTCTATAGCTCTTTTCTAACTGTATATCCATAAGTCCCAGCAGGAAGAGTTCTGGTTTCACGTGAAAATCAATGAAGCTACTTTCAGAGTTTTGCTTGTGTGCTTTACTTTTTAGGAACGCATCAATGCTGCCTCAGGATTGAGTCTCCCATACTTCATTTGTGGGGTTACACTTCCTAAATTCCAGCTAAAAACTCCAATTGGAACTGCTGACACAAATGTATGTATACTTTTGAGACAGCAGTGGAAAAAATGCACCTAATTAATTCTTATTAAAGGCTCATTGCCTGTTCTCCATCATTCCCCCCCCCCATGTGTTTCTTCAGCTTCCAGATCCAGCTCTCATTTTGCTTCTGTTTTTCATATAATAATTTTATTAAATGAACTTTTTTGCTACATTAGATGCATAGTGTACCCGGGAAGTTTAGGCTGCGATTATAAAGGCTTGCAACTAGGTGTGGAAGGAAGAGGTTTTCATCTGCTTCTGAAAGTCTTGGTTGTATTCTCTGACAATTTAAACAATCTGCTTCTTGGAGTAAGTGCTGACAAGATGCAAGAATCACAAATGACTTGTGACATTTTGCTGCCTGCTTCTATTTCCTGAGCAGCACCTTGGGCCTCGTTACTACAATCATACTTAGCATAATGTTAACTTTGCTTAATGAGCTGGAAGCTTAAGCACAAAAAGTGAACGGAGCTGGGTCACGGAAGGTGCACTGAATTGACAATCCAGCAAATTAGAATCAGAAAGTTTTGTTAGAAGGTTTACATAACACGGTTTGTGTTCACCATGGCTTGACATAATGTCTGAACAATAATTGCAGTTGTTGCTCCACCTCTGGAGGCTACCACTCTCGAGAAAGAAGTGCTAAGCAGACAGAAAATGAAAACCAACAAGCAGCTCTTACGCTTGCCTAATTATTTGAAAGGTCAACCATTTGTTTCACTTCCTAGCTATGGTTAACACAGTGGTGATGTCTGAATTGGGCTACTGGCTTGTGAACCACTTCATGGCACAATCTTAGGCGTATTTATGCAAAAGTAAGTCCCACTGTGTTAACACAGCGCACACTCATTAATTTAATTTAATTTAATTTAATTTAATTTAATTAGAGGGAGGGATTAAAACACCAAGTGCTTCTGATCATTCCATCAGCGAAAGCATTTCCGCTTGCCAGATGGAGCAATCACTCTCCGTCTCATTCTATTCTGGGGGTTCTCCTGACTCCCCAGAGCAGATCTGAGGGAGCAACGGGGAGGAAAGCCCCTTGCCCTAGTGAGATCCATTGCACTGAGTTCTGCTATAGCACTGAGATCACTGAATCCAGCCCTTAGCTATTTCTAACATTATTTATATGTCTACCTATGTTTTAAAGATGCGGGTGGCGTTGTGGTCTAAACCACAGAGCCTAGGGCTTGCCAAACAGAAGGTGGCGGTTTGAATCCCTACGACGGGGTGAGCTCCTGTTGCTTGGTCCCAGCTCCTGCCAACCTAGCAGTTCAAAAGCATATCAAAGTGCAAGTAGATAAATAGGTACCACTCTGGCGTGAACGGCATTTCCATGCACTGCTCTGGTTCGCCAGAAGCGGCTTAGTCATGCTGGCCACATGACCCGGAAGCTGTACGAGCTCACTCAGCCAGTAAAGCGAGATGAGTGCCGCAACCTCAAAGTCGTCCGCAACTGGACCTAATGGTCAGGGGTCCCTTTACCTTTACTTATGTTTTATTGGATTTTTAATTCTGTTGGGAGCCGCCCAGAGTGGCTGGGGAAACCCAGCCAGATGGGCTGGGTATAAATATTATTATTATTATTATTATTATTAGTTCTCAGGGTGTCTCACAGCAACAAATAAAATCATAGGTGAATGGGATCTCAACCCGAGAGTTTTGATTAGTAGATCAGGTTTGAGGCATCGTTACTCTTCATAACATCCTTTTGAGGAGGACAGTTCAGAATACTGATGGAATATAAATGAAGCACCAGAGAGAAATTCTGAATCTGTTATGGACAAAAGTCCAATGCTGGGATGATGAGTCAAGAATCACACCAGGGTGGAAAAAGAAAAGATTTATTCAGACTGCAGTAAGATGGTACAAGGGAATCAAGTTCCAAAACCTGCCTGTCTTTTTACAGAATGCTCGCACATCTTATACCGTTTAATTCCATACATTAATAATACTATGATTCTATTGGCTATTAGCATTCAGCGTAAGCAATCACTATGGCAACCTAGTATTTCTTTTTTTGTCTTATCTCATCTTGCAAAGTCAGCAGTTTACAGCTTCTCGGTTAAGCAGGTTAGCGGGTGATGGAACGTCTGGCAGTTTTAGCTAAGTTTGCTGGTCGGTACATTTTGGGGGGAAGTGGGAGAGGTGAAAATGGCAAAATCTAAATGTGAGGTGGGGTGTCAGACTATTGCAATGGCAGATGTCAATGTCAAGGAAATAAACAACTATCTGGCTTTTAGAAGACGTCTGAAGGCAACTCTGTATTGGGAAATTTTTAATGGCTTATGTTTTACAATTTTAAATGCGCTGTAAGCCACCAAGAGTGGCTGGGGAAACCCAGCCAGATAGGTGGGGTATAAATGATAAAAATGTTGTTGTTGTTGTTAGTATTGAGGTAGGTGGGGTGTGTTAGAAAAGCCAGCAAGTTGCAGAGAAGGCTAAATTATGTCTGCCTTGATTTGAGCGAATGCCTATTATCTGAAGCAAAATGGAGTCTCTTTGGTTTTCCTCTTCTCGGATTCCCATCATACATTTTCTGTCACAACTATGAGCTTGTCATGCAAGCAGATTAGATAATTAAGTGTTGCTGGTGTACACACACACACACACACACACACACGTTATAGCTAGCTAGAAGATGGCTAAAATTAACACCGTTTATAGACAGAACTGGAGTTCCTGAATATTGCTGATATTTCTGTCATACACGCCTATGATTTTTACAGTTGTAAAGAACTGAATGTGGGTCACAATCCCAGAAGGTCCTTTGCGCGCGTGTTGTGGGGTTTCACACCTTTTGTTTTTCTGCCCCCTTTCCTTCTGAAAACTGCACATCTGGGTTGAAAGTCAGATGAAGACACAGCAAATTGTAGGTGGGTGGGTAGACACAGGGCAGGTTTAGGTTTGATGAGGCCCTAAGCCGCTGAAGGTAATGGGGCCCTTTATTTGTCCAGCTGTCCTTTGTCAACAACAAATTGTCGCTTTTTTTGTGTTGAATATATGCTATATGGTAATTTGGGACACAGGTGGCGCTGTGGGTTAAAGCCTCAGCACCTAGGACTTGCCGATCGAAAGGTCGGCGGTTCGAATCCCTGCGGCGGGGTGCACTCCCGCTGCTCGGTCCCAGCGCCTGCCAACCTAGCAGTTCGAAAGCACCTCCGGGTGCAAGTAGATAAATAGGGACCGCTTGCCAGCGGGAAGGTAAACGGCGTTTCCGTGTGCGACTCTGGCTCGCCAGAGCAGCGATGTCACGCTGGCCACGTGACCCGGAAGTGTCTCCGGACAGCGCTGGCCCCTGGCCTCTTAAGTGAGATGGGCGCACAACCCCAGAGTCTGTCAAGACTGGCCCGTACGGGCAGGGGTACCTTTACCTTTACCTTTACTAATTTATGGACCTAACAGGTATCTCATTTGCACATAACATAATATGTATCCTATCAAAGTAATTGATATAGAAATGAGCGAACCAGTGATATTTTAGGGAGCAGGCTAGCAGGCGGGGCCCATTATGTACATCATAGGAGCCTACACAACACAAAACACTGTTGCTATATGTAGGTTTTATTTTATTTGTTTTTTATCTTATATTTGTCATGGGCATAGCCAGGACTTATGGGGGGGGGGAGCTTTATGCTGCGGGGGCAGAACTGAGTTATCTGCGACACAATTGGACAGTTAGTTAAGTATTTTTATTTATTTACTGGATTTAGGGGGACAGCTGCCCCCCTGCACCATGGGCATAGCCAAGGTGAGGACAGCTGTCCACTCTAGATCAAGTAAAACAATAAAAAATATACTTAACTAACTGACCAATCACATCGGTTCTGCCCCCCCATCAAAAGGCCTCCCCTCCCAACAAAAAGCATGGCTATGCCCATGCCCTGCACCCCATGGCTAAGAGTGGTGGACTCGTAATCTGGTGAACCGGGTTCGCGTCTCCGCTCCTCCACATGCATGTGCTGGGCGACCTTGGGCCAGTCACACTTCTCTGAAGTCTCTCAGCCCCACTCACCTCACAGAGTGTTTGTTGTGGGGGAGGAAGAGAAAGGAGAATGTTAGCCGCTTTGAGACTCCATAGGGTAGTGATAAAGCGGGATATCAAATCCAAAACTCTTCTTCTTCCTAACCACCGCTTGAAGAAAACAGCCCTTGAGAGCGAGGGAATGACACAAAACCTGCTTGCAGCTTCATTTCTTCTTCCGCTGCTAAACTGAGCACTTTGTCATTTTTGGTAGCAGGGTATTTTAGCCTGGGGCCTTGTGGCTCTAAGGGGAGGGCGGAAAGCTGAGCTTGTGACAAAATATTCAGAACAAAGGAGTCTGGGGCTTAGAAGGCAGCACTGAAAGGGGCAGGTAATTCAAGGCCATTTCTTTGTGGAGGGAGACGTTAACATTTAGAATACTGTGTGCTCTTTTAGTCGCCTAGTCTCAAAACGGGTATCATAAAGCTGGGGAAGGTACAGAAACGGGCAGCAGCAATGACCCAAGAGCTGTAGCATCTCCCTTAACAGAAAAGGTCAAAGCAATGAAATTGATTTAGCAGTATACTGGGGGCTTATAGATCTCTAGATTGAGGGACAGTTCATTTATATCCCATGTTCCCAAAAGTACCAGTAAGAGGAAAGTGCTCCTTCACACAGGGTGTGTCTGCCACTTCCCATTCAGGGGTTCAAACTGGGAATGCTGGATATTTTCAGTCCCACATTTTATAAGGGAAGGAATCCCCACAAGCATGTGCAGGAAAAGTATCTGTAGAAGACTTATAAATCTACAAAATAAAAATAAAAATTATGAGTCCATAGCACATGAAGATCAGCGAATCTCAAAAGAGTCATCTACTTGGGGACCAACACAGTGAATGTAGGGAGAATTGATATTCGGGTGACCAGGAAAGCAACCAATGGGCTGGGAAACCTCTGAGTCAAAGATCCCCCTCATCATGAATTTACAAAGTGGACCGAACTTAAGCAATAAATTATTTCACAGTACCAGTCGTCTCCACACCTCTGCCAAACTGTAATATGGAGATAATACTTGCCTGTCCCCATAGAGTTTTTATAAAGCTTTTCATTTTTAGAAAAGGGATACTGGACTAGTCAGATCCACCAGTACTACTGAATAAAGTTGCTGTAATTCAAAGTGGTTTTCAAACCCAATGGAAACAACTAAAAATTTGTTTATTTGTCTGTTTGTTTATTTCAAATCTTGCTCGCTCATTCCTTTGGAACTGACAGCTGGGGTGTTTATTTCCACATTTTGTATCCAATCTTTGCATAAGCTTCCATCTAACAAAAAGGTGTCTTTTAAAAGTTGCAGAATCATACTGGTATTCAAATGTATACTGCCTCCAAGCAGTTGCCAAATGTTTTAAATGGCCAGTACCCTGGAGTTATGATTTGTGGTGTTCTGAGCTTTCAAAGCAAGCTGCATTCCAACAGCCTCAGAACTCCAAGGAGCAGTTGCTACCGTGCTCAGACCAGCTTCTCTCTGTCTTCTCTTAGGTCAGACACACGAGGAGAAAGCCCTGGAAAAAGCCCTTGCATACCAGAGACTAGCTGAAGAACTGATTTCGTGTAGGTACATATATGCAGCACTCCTCAGTTCCCCACCAACATAGCAGTGTTTTCTCAGACAATAACAAATTGACTTTTATTTCCTTTTGTCCTGTCTGAGAGCCACTTGGTAGGCTTTTCACATTGTGTGTGTGAGAGAGAGAAGGGGGGGGGGGCAGGACTAAAGCCAGAAAGGATTATTTCCTGAACAGTAGCTGTATTAGTCTGTTGCACCAAACTTTCTTTAGAGGGTAGATGTGTAACTTTGGTTGGATCATGCCTGACATTTTAACAATGGAGAGGGTAAGGAGGGGAGCAGAGGAGGAGTGGACAAGAGCCCAATTCTCTGCATGGAGGGGGTTCAATAGAACAAAAGGGGTTATGCAGTTGTGCCATTTCTTCACCCCTGGGGAAATCTGATTCCTGGCGCTTATGATTGCAGGTACAGCAGACTTTTCCATTCCAACGTCTCAAGGTGGAAAATGCAGAATTTGCCCTAGAATGATGGCATTGTTTTAGCTGCACATCACTATTTGCTCAAACTTTAGGAGATTTATTTATTTATTTATTTATTTATTTCTATACCGCTTTATATTTTTAATAAAAATCTCAAAGCGGTTTACAGCATATTAAATCAATAAATCAAGAAAACATTAGCCGGGTGATGTTCCACTTAGGCCAGGTGGAAAGGGCCTTGCAGGGAGCGGCCTCCATGCCTCACACCCGGGCGATATTCCTCCAGCCTCATGAGGAGCCTCTTCAGTGGGGCTGGTGAGTGTGGGCCTCGCCCTATAGGCCAGGTGGATGTCCATATGATACTGTGCCTAAGTATCTAACGGTTATCTTTTGTCTGTGTTTTTCTCCAGCATGCCTTCTATCGCCAGTCTTCCCAGTACCAAAGCTAAAGTTCCAGCCCAGGCACATCATGGCTCCTTTCCAGTACGGCTGTTGTGCAGAGTATCCTGTTTGCAACTGGGTGCCTTTGTCCTGGCTCTTATTGGCTGTGTTATGAACATCTGCTCCACATCTGCCAATCTTGAATGGAGAGTGTGGCAGGCTGAGAATATCATGGACAGCAACAAACCTGGCATTGTGGGCACTCGGATCTGGGGCGCCAGTTCCGTGTGCAGAATTACAATGAAAAAGATCAACATCATATGCATACCATTAAACGATGAGGAGTCCCTACGCTCTGAAATCATCCTTCCCAGGACTTGATGCCATTGGCCTCAATTGCCAATGCGGTGACCGTTTTTTGTATGGCCTTTGCGCTTTATAAAATCTTTAAGCCGGGAAAACACGATGATTTCATCGTCACCTTCTTTTCCATCGGAGCAATTGTGGACTTGGCAGCAGGTACATTGGTACTTATTTCCATTTTGTGGAATCTGCATTCTATACTGTATTAACAAACGAAGGAATTAAGCTTCCTGAGGTTTTGGGAGTGCCTCCCATTGAAACAGAACAGCGTGCTGGAATTTCTATCTATACTTGGTTTAATGCAGCAGCTTCACAGATCTTAAGTGGTTCTGGGTGAAAAATATTTTTGGAAAATGAGTGAAATAATCACTTCCAAGCAAAAATTTGTAGACGACCCAGAAAGTGTTACAGGCACTGAAAGCCCAACGTTTTCAGTGTGGGCATTACTGTATTACTCTTCTGTGACACTTGAGTGTGAAGAAAAACACACTATTTGGTGGAGATATCAAAGGAATATTAAAACGTCAAAGTTAGAGACAGAATTGTTAGAACCCAATGCTAAGATATTATCAAGAATGTATAATTTGCTGTTGAAATGGAACACTAAGGAAGAAACGGTAAAATCTGCTATGATAAAATGGGCACAAGATATAGGATATAACATTATGTTTGCTGACTGGGAGAAGTTGTGGACCACCGGGATTAAATTAAGAGAGAACATTATGAAAATGATGTATAGGTGGTACATGACCCCAGTCAAGCTAGCAAAAATATATCATTTGCCCGATAACAAATGTTGGAAATGTAAAGAAACAGAAGGTACATTCTTTCACCTTTGGTGGACGTGCCCAAGGATCAAGGCTTTCTGGGAGATGATATATAATGAACTAAAAAAGGTACTTAAGTACACTTTCCCTAAGAAACCAGAGGCCTTTCTCCTGGGCATAGTCGGCCAATTGGTGTTAAAGAAGGATAGGAATTTTTTTATGTACGCAACAGAGCAGCAAGAATACTCATCGCAAAGCATTGGAAGACACAAGATCTACCCACTCTGGAAGAATCGCAGATGCAAGTAATAGAATATATGGAGATGGCGGAAATGACTGGCAGAATCCGAGACCAGGGAGAAGAGTTGGTGGAAGAAGATTGGAAGAAATTTAAAATTTATTTACAGAAATATTGTAAAATTTTTGAATGTTAATGGCATTGAAATGAACTGAAGGGGTTCTAGCAACGAGGTGAAAAATAAGATGGGATGGATAATTAGACTAATAAATTGGGTATGAATTTGCTGAATTAATTTTTAACAGGGATACAAAAAAGGGAGATGTGAGGAAGTCAAGAAAATAAGTGAATCAAAGATGAGAAGTAAAAAGAGGGATTTTTGTGTGTGTTTTTTCTTCTTTTTTCTTAAAATGTGTTTTTTCTTTTTTTTGAAATTATTTTTCTTTTTTCTTATGTATTTTATAATTTTGTATTTTTGTGTATTTGTTTTTCTTTCTCATGTTTGTTGTCTTTTCTAAAACTTAATAAAAATCTTTATTAAAAAAAACAAAAAAGCAAAGGAATATTAAAACGGAAACCATGCCAGAGTGTGGCTAAGGAATGGCTCCAGCCCTGTGACTGGCTTCTTTTAAATCTTAGCAAGGAAGGTTGTGTATATTTATTATCAAATTTATTCGTTTTTATCTTTCCTTATGCATATTATGTTTAATTTTTTTGTTTTTAACTGAATGTTCCTGGGATGATTACAACATAGGGTGAAATATAAATTGGGGCAGAATGAAAAGAATCAAATTGTTATATCTAGATGTTGATTTTGATTTCTTTTAGCAATAAAAAGAATATTATCTCATTGCTCACTTATGCTGGAGTGCTTATTTTGCTGCAGACTCTACTGTCTATTGTGCTTTTCAAGTTTTCTGCATTTCAGAAACACTGCAATTCGCAAAAGGTTCTGGGACATGCTTGGGATGTGTGTGTGTGCAGTCCATTTTACAGAGAATACTGGCCAAGCCTCTGAGTGCCTGTGTGCTGCTCCCAGCCCTCGCCAGCAAGAACAATGATCAGGGACACTCCAGCTTTAGGTAGAATAAAAAATTAAAAATGATGGAACACAAAACAAAATAGCGCCACACACCTAAGAAGTGAGACGTAACTAAATATGATGAAATATCTGTGTACAAAAAAGAACCATGTCTTTTACCAAATCATATCTCTCATTTCAGCTCTAAGCTGCAGGTAGAAACAAGTTGAGAGAAGAATCAAATACAAAATAATTAAGAAGTGACTAAATCTGAGGCCCACTTAATTATACATACTTTAATTTTGAACAGATCCATGATTTTCTTCGAGTCCTGTAAACTTTTCAGTTTTTAGGCTTCCAGAAGGTTGGGTTTTCTGCCACATTTCACGAGATCTTATTTTATTTTATTGCTGCCATAAATACAGTTCTGCCCCTTACAGCTTTCCCATAGTGATTTGAAGCCGGGAATGACTTTGACAGAAGACCACAGGTATTTAGGAACAAATTTCCCTGTACAACACAGTAAAATTGTTATCTATACAGACTGTGCTCTGTGTCTATAATCCATACTGTAAAAGGAAAAATACATTACACATTTGTAAAAGTCAACAGTTTCATAACGAAACCTTGGACGTAGCACATCACATGGAGGTGGATGGGGAAGGCAACTTACATTTAATCAAATGTGCTTTACATTTAAGATGGAGAAGATTAAAATACATTCACCTGTCTCTAGGAAAGGCACACATATTTCCTGCAGAGTTTGTGTCAGTGCTGCCTTGGAATCGTCTCCTTGATTATAAAGCTATCAATGCTGCCTGCTGTTAATGTTCCTGAGAGATGGGTTAGGCTGCTAACAGCTTTGCTTGCATGGAACAATTTTGTCTTCTTAGAATTGGCTCAGGCTGCAAGAATGCTCCACCAAATGGTTGCAGTCTGAGTGACAAACAGTATATTACAGAGCAAGATCCACCCGGTAACATAGACAAGTGACCACCACACATCCTAGAACATCAGTACAGGAGAAGCAAAAGACTGCCTGCAGCTCACTCTCTGAGCACATGAATGCTTGCAAAATCCCACTATGGACTTTGGATTCCCTCCCCCCTTATAGACCAACACGGGATTATTAGTTGATGTTGTTTTTTATGAGAATTGCAAATTGAGCCCTTCAAGAACAGGATAATGAAACTGGAGAGAAATGAATTCCTGCCACGGGCATCTGGTTGAGGGTTACATTTCCTCCAACCACTAGGTGATGCTATACAATTTAACTTCTATTGACTTTTTTCTTTTACCTCGTATACCACCTAAAATATAATCTCCAGCTTTGCTATTAAGAAGACCAGTTGAGGCTAGTCCAGGAGGGCAAGTAGGGTACTGCTCCACCAGAGCTCGCCAAATCTTGTGGCTGGGGGAGAACCCTGGTAGAAACCTCTCACTTCCACTTGGCTGGTATGTTGCCTATGGAGAAAGTTAAGAGCCATGTATGTCTCTGGCCCCATGCAGCAGAGCAGAGGAGCCAATTCCTAGGGCTTAAGTCCCTTCATTCCCAATAAAATATTCAGGGGGCAAGCCCCCCCAAATTGATAGGCATTGCCATTCAAATGGGGTGTGTATGTGTGCCACATCTTGTGATTGATTATCTGGGCCCCTCCTAAAGGCTTTCTGGGAAATGATAAATAATGAGTTAAAGAAAATGTCTAAAAACACTTTTGTTAAAAAACCAAAAGCCTTTTTACTGGGTATAGTAGGCGAAGAGATACCAAAAAAAGATAAAAGATTGTGCATGTATGCAACAACAGCAGCAAGAACCCTTTTAGCTCAAAAATGGAAACAGCAAGAAGTACCAACGAAAGAAGAGTGGCAGATGAAACTGATGGACTTTGCGGAACTGGCGAAGCTGACGGGAAAAATCTGAGAACAGCATGATCAAGTTTTCCAAAAAGACTGGAGTAAATTTGTACAATATTTGAAAGATCATTGCAAACCATCAACAACACTAGTAGGGGTATCTGAAGACTTGTAATGAGAATTTTTTGACCTTTCTACATTTATTTAAATGTTGAGGTATTTTGTGATGAGTCTTATTAGAATTAGAAAATATATAAAATACTGTGATATAAAGGTTAATTTTGAAAGCCAAGAAGTGGGAGGGAAAGAAGTCGATAGGCTCTAAAGAGCCAAAGAGGTAAAGCGGATAATAATGATGTGATTATATATGTTTAAATGGAAAATTATTTAAAAAAAAAAAAAAAAGATTATCTGGGCCCCTCCAATATTTTATTCAAGTTGCACCATAGTCATCCAGCCCCTGAAAGGTTCATGAGGGAATGCCACCCTCAGACTGAAAAACACTTATTGTCCCTTATCACAGGTGTGCCTCCAAACATATAATGTGTGAAGAGGTCCTTAAAACAGCGGCTATGATAGTGCAGTGACACGCAGCCTGAGACTCTGTCAGGGTTTTCCTTTCGGCTTACTCCCAGGGAAATGTGCATAGGACTGCAGCTTTAGAGAAGTCAATGCTGAGCATATATTCCTCTAGTGTTAAAAAGACAATTCCCAGATTAGTTTATAAAGTGGGCTGCACATTAATACTAATCTCAGGGCACATCATGCTGCTTCAACTAATAGGGCTCTTGGGGACTAAAGGGCTATTTATGGGTGTTTTCTTTCAAAAAAGAAACATTTAAAGGACCTTCTAAAAATAAGCATGCTTTTAGCTAATACCCCCTTCCCCAGCACACCAGGGAGTGCTAATGATGGCATATGCTGCTCGCTATAATTGCATAGCATTAAGACACAAGATCTGTTGCGTGGCAGTTAGTTGGGAATCCAAAATGCACCCCATTATTGATAATCACCATCTTAACTCTGGTGCCTTTGTGCCTCACAATGGTAAAAGAATAGCAAGCAATCCAGTAGATTTGCAGACCGCCAGAGTTCTTTTGTGGCTAAGCCAGAACGTTATCTTTCTGACACGTTCCTGCCAAAACTAGAGGGGGCAAAGCCAGGAACGGAATGAAGCTCAAGCAGCGTAGTGCAGATGCAGGCATGAGGAATGAAAATGCACGTGGGCTGTGCTGCCACATGGAACTTGGCCCTTAATAAGAGGGTGATGGAGGTGGCTGCCACAACATTGTAAGGTACACTTAGCAAATACACAGGAGTATACTGCATGTTTGCAGCCGTTTGTGGTCCCATTTGATCTGTGTAGTCCAAATGATGTTAGCCTTCAAACAACACCAGTCTCAATGCTTCCCCCCTGTAAATTCAGGGAAATGCAGCTCCAAACATCTCCACTTGGGGCTGTAGACGATTTGTTCCAGTGTTTGGGGGTGGGCGGTGGATCAATTGTCATTTTCTGTTACTCCGCTTTCCATGTCCACTACTTCCTCAATGCTTTAATTTCCTTCCTGGCCCTCCACATAACTATAAACAATGTACAGTGGACGCTCGGGTTGCAAACATGATCCATGCGGGATGCATGTTTGCAACCTGCGTCTGTGCGTCTGCGCAGGTTGCAATTTGGCGCGTCCGCGCATGCACAAAGCACAATTTAGTGCTTCTGCGCATGCGCAACTGCCAAAGCCTAGAAGTAACCTATTCCTGTTCCGGTACTTCTAGGTTTTGGCAGTCCGCAACCCCCAAAAAAACATGACCTGAAGCGGATGCAACATGAGGTATGACTGTATACACACCAGACACTGCATAGCAATCCAAAAAGTATATGATTCTTATTTCTTTCCCAACCATGCTAGTAACTATTTCTGGTGTATTCCTAAACTAAAAGGTAAAAGGTAAAGGTAAAGGACCCCTGGACGGTTAAGCCCAGTCAAAGGTGACTATGGGGTTGCGGCACGCTGTGGTCTAAACAGGGGCATCTTACCCATAGAGGCTAGTGGCGTGGGGCGCCAAGTTCTGGAAGGTGCCAGGGAAGAGGTGGAGGCTGGACGTGGCATCTCTCGGCATCAGCTCGGCGCCCTTGCCCATCTCCGCCATGCCATGCCAAAGGAGTTCCACGCCCGGAGCCTCCGTCTGCCATAGCCACTGCAGCACGAAGCAGCCAGCTGAGCCGGGAGCTGACACGTCCAGCCTCTACCTCTTCCCTGCCAGAGGAGCCACCCTCCAGCCGCTGCCCTCCTCCTCCAGCCCTGCCAGCAGCGCCGTCCTCCCTAAAAAACTCTGGGAAACGGGGTGGGGCCACCGGAGGGAGCTTTGCACCGCGGTGCCGGATATGCTTAAGACAGCCCTGGGTCTAAACCACTGAGCCTCTTGGGCTTGCTGATCGGAAGGTTGGCGGCTCGAATCCCCGTGACAGGGTGAGCTCCTGTTGCTCTGTCCCAGCTCCTGCCAGCCTAGCAGTTTGAATTCCTAAATTAACCACACACACACACACACACACACACACACAGGAACCAGGGGGGAATAAAGATCTACACTGGGATCTGCTACTGTTGCTGTGAATCCTGCTGTGTGAGACAGTCGCTCCACCTTGTCTCATGGGCGGGCCGGCCCTGTGTGGATGTCTATGATGCAATTAATATTGCCTTTCCCATGAAAGTAGCTAATGCAGCAGAAGACAGAATCAGGATTCAAGATGACCTTAAACGATTGGAGAATTAACAAAATGAATTTCAATAAGGATAAATGTCAGGTTCTACACTTAGGCAGAAATGCACAAATATAAGGTCGGGGCACCTGGCTTGCCAATAGTACTAAACTAATCATGATCCTTTGGCTGAGATGTTTTCAGCAATGGCTTTGGGCTCAGAGCTCCCTCAGAGCACAGCAAACAGGAGATTATCAAAGAGGAGATCATCACTCAGAGGATTATGCCGCCCCCCCTCTAGAATGGTGGCTTGAGAGGGAGGGAAGTTAAGGAGATGAAGGAGGTTTTAAAGGGAATTTCTGTCACAGGGAAATGTATATCTCTGATCTGAATAAGCCACTTAATACAGATGGTGTGGTTGGGAAGTTCAGAGGCAGATTTAATCGTAAATCTCTCTGGATTAACCCTAATGGTCTGATGTGTGTAGTGAGCATACAAAGAGGAGGAGGGAGAAAACACTCTTTTCTGTTGAGATTCCTGCATTGCAGGGAGTTGGAATAGATGATCCTTGGGATCCCTTCTAACTCTACAATTCTATGAATCTACCACCTCTCTTTGAAATAAAAGAGAGCACACGAACAATTCTTAATGGCTGCCTTGCAGGGGCCACAACTGAGTTACCCACGAAATTCCATTCCAAGTCTCCCCCACCCCGGTCATCCAGTACTGGCCTCAATCCATTCAGATATGCTGCTGCTCAAAGCAGCAACTAGCTTCTCATTCAAGGAGTCCTATTCTGAATTGCACTAGTAAAAGGTAAAGGTACCCCTGCCCGTACGGGCCAGTCTTGACAGACTCTGGGGTTGTGCGCCCATCTCACTTAAGAGGCCAGGGGCCAGCGCTGTCCGGAGACACTTCCGGGTCACGTGGCCAGCGTGACATCGCTGCTCTGGCGAGCCAGAGCCGCACACGGAAACGCCGTTTACCTTCCCGCTGGTAAGCGGTCCCTATTTATCTACTTGCACCCGGAGGTGCTTTCGAACTGCTAGGTTGGCAGGCGCTGGGACCGAGCAGCGGGAGCGCACCCCGCCGCAGGGATTCGAACCGCCGACCTTTCGATCGGCAAGCCCTAGGCGCTGAGGCTTTAACCCACAGCGCCACCTAGCAACACTCTATTTTACCATAGCCCCACTCTGCTCACCTGGGCAAAGGTTAGGCTGACACCACCAGTGTCTGCAGTTACCAACAACTCCTGGCATCAAAAGTTCTGGCACCTGAAAATGGCCTGGGACTTGAACTCTTTGAATCACTCCAGAGGCAGAATACTTAAAAATAAATAAATATAATTTTTAACAACGGGTTCAACCAAAAATAAACTCCATCCAAGTTGCTTTTTTCTGCTTGGATGTCAAACTTGTCAAAGTCTTCCTTTTACATCTAATTGAGGTATAGTGTTAATAATGTTGCACATCTCCCTAGTCTCCAAGCAGGTCAAGATAGCATGATGCACAGGGTTGAGTTTCCTTGAAATGAGGTACAGCAGAGACTGTGGTGTCTTTATGATGTATGGTTTATTTACACATATATACAACCTGACCCTATGATGGAGGTGCTCACAGCATCAACACCCCAAGAGGTCTTGCTTCTCCTATAGTCATAGCCTTGGATTCCAGCAGAAATCAAGCATGACTCTCGCCCTCTGGCTTCTGCCTGCTTCTTGCCCAGTTCTCTCTCATACATTGCTCCGGCTGTTGTCCTTCTCTCTATCAGCCAGGTGAGGGAGGGTCCACCTCTTTGCTCTCTGCCACAGAGCCACTTGCTTTCTTATACTAGCAACCATGCTTAGTTAGGCCCATTAACACATCAAGAAGCTAAGTGGCTAGTTCAACAATGGGATCCTCCGTTAGATTTTAAGCCTTGCTGAATCCAGGACCCCAGCAATTAGAAGGGACCTGAGAATCATGCAGGCTACACCCCACCCCCGCAACTCACTACAATATGTACTAGCTAAGGTGTTTAGAAACCATATGAAAAGAAGTGGGTGCAGTTTCTTAAATGCCAGAGCGAAACACAGGTAAACAAACTTGGACTCAATGAAATGGGAATTGCAGAGAAAAGAGATTTAGCATTATTAAGAACTTACATTCTAACAGGAGCAGCTCAAAAAGCATCCTAGTATATATTTATCATTTGATAATAATAAACAAATGGATATAATGGGTGTATCACAGCCTAGAAGAGGAGGAAGAGGTCTGAGCTCTTGGGACCAGGGCTAGCTGAGGCAGCTTCATTAGCCATAGCTAATGGGTTAACAATTCATGCATCAGTCTTCCTTGCTTGGCTTCTTCCTGCTGGGAAACAAACCACGATCCCTGGCTGTGTTACATCTGAACCAGAGGTTGCTGTTTGCTTCACTGAAACAAACCACAACCTCGGTTCAGATATAATGCAAAACCTTCTTCCTGGGGAGAAGCAAAGCTGGTTCATTCACAGTAAATCAGTGGTGTCCAAACATTTTTCAAAGAGGGCCAGATTTGATGAAGTGAAGGGCCATGAGGGCCGACCAAAGGGCCAACCAGTTGTTGACCTTTTTTAAGGGTTGAAGTTGTTGAGGTTTTTTTAGGATTTTATCCCAGGAAACAAACTGGCACAGGGGCCGGATTAAACTGACCGGTGGGCCGGATTAGGCCCCCAAAACAGACTTTGGACACGCCTGCAGTAAACCATTAATTACAGTTTACTGTGATGTGTGAACTAGGCCAACTCAAGAAAATCCAACTCTGTACTCTTCCCCGGTTATTTATCTGAGCTACCATCTAAGCTAGTGATGTATGGAAGTGAGAGCTGGACCATAAAGAAGGCTGATCACCGAAGAATTGATGCTTTTGAATTATGGAGCTGGAGGAGACTCTTGAGAGTCCCATGAACTGCAAGAAGAACAAACCTATCCATTCTTAAAGAAAGCCCTGGGTGCTCACTGGAAGGACAGATCGTGTAGCTGAGGCTCCAATACTTTGGCCACCTCATGAGAAGAAAAGACTCCCTGGAAAAGACCCTGATGTTGGGAAAGATGGAGGGCACAAGGAGAAGGGGACGACAGAGGACGAGATGGTTGGACAGGGTTCTCAAAGCTACCAGCATGAGTTTGACCAAACTGCGGGAGGCAGTGGAAGACAGGAGTGCCTGGCGTGCTCTGGTCCATGGGGTCACGAAGAGTCGGACACAACTAAATGACTAAACAACAACAACAACCATCTAAGCATCTCTCCACAACTTTGACAGCCTGGCTGAAGAAGAGGAAGCAAGTCCCAGAACTTCTCCTCAGCAAACATGAACAGAAGCTGATGCTGATAGTGGAATCAGAGCCAGGATTGATGCATCAATTCTGTTCTTTCTTAACTGCAACCAGACACTGTTTATTGACATCATATGCACCGGACTGTTTGGGCTTAGTAAGGTTTTGGGCTATGTTGCTTCTGCTCTGTTCAGTATGAACACCACCAATCTTGCCACTAGCAAGCAAATTTATAAGATGAAATTTCTCCCGTAATGTGCAATTGAATTTCTTTCTTTTTTAATGATTTTTTTTATTTTGCCAAAGTAATAAGAATAAATAAATAAGAATAAAAATGTGCACCCCACCCCAGAGACCATTCCATTGTAACTATCCAACCTCCCAAAACTTCAACACCTCTTGCAATGGTTTGACCTCTTTCCGTTTTAACAGTACAAATTCTACAAACACCCTCCATATCTCCTCAAAATCATTTTTCCTGCATATTCCCCATCTTACCTTAATAGCACGTGTTAATTTATCATTAATATCCCACACCTCTTTATACCATTCTTCCATTTTATATTCTGCTTGCTCCTTCCACTTCCTAGCTATAACAACTTGTGCAGCTGCCAATAAATTTGTGATCAAGTCCTTCATAGCCTGTGAACCTTCCACCCCATCGTAAACTGATAATAATGCTACTTCTGGACTTTCGGTCAGCTTTAACCCAGTGATTTCTGTTATCTCCTTAAACATCCTTTGGCAAAAAATTATACATTTTTACACCCCCAGCAGATGTGAACATAAGTCTGCAATTGAATTTCTAACCCACCTTTGTTGGCCGTTTGTAGATCCAGATATTCCTTGTAAATTATATGCTGATTACAAGGTAGCAAAGTTTTTACATACGAACGAGACACAGGTGTGGTGGGGGACCATTTGCACAACTCTTTTTCTGGATGCCTGCCCTCACATTATTACAGAGGCCACTCCCAACCCTCTCTTCCCAAGAGCTCCAAATGCAACACAGCAAATAACCATCCCTTATATTCTCTATGTGCTGGCATCTCAGATCTGTAGGATGTCCACTGGCACACTTGCTCTCTCAATAACACAGCACCCCTGCTTCACTATCTCCCTTTGCCTTACCTGTCTGGGTCAGCATGGGTGATAGAAATTCGTGGAGGGATTCGTAGTGGGAGAGTAGTTGGCCGCTGGACATTGTCGGGCTCTGGTGAGCGTGCTCTGTCTATGGACTTCCAGGGTGGGACTTGCAGGCTGGAGGAGAGGCGTCTCCGTCCCCGACGCAGGTCGGCACCCAGCATGTTGGAGGAAGTGTAGGAGCGGCTGCACCAGCTGGGGTCCAATGTGTCCTTGGGCTTCTGCAGTGGAGAAGAGGGAGAGGGGTGGGAATTGGGTTACTCCATTCAACAGGGTTTCAGAAACTTAAGAGCTATATAGTGCAGGCTCAGCTTGCCAGGTACAGATACAGTCAGTGCTTTTAGCCAATAAGTAAAGTCATCTCATGCAGCCCTAATTTTGACACAGGAACATTTATTTCGAGGAACAAATAGGGGCCCCCAAAAGGGCTAAGCTGAAGGCCCCACACACCATAAATCCACCACTGGGTCACCAGCCCTTTTGGAGAGACAGCCACCCCCACAACCTTATGCATACGACAGGAAGATGTTTATGTCCTGCTGGTCCTGATCTTGGAGATCACACAAAGCCACTTCCGCCTTAGGGAGGAGGTGGGGTTGGGGGCTTCACAGCCCCACCACGTGCTCAGGGGGTGGGAGGCCAGCCCCTGCACGATTGGGGGGGATTCCTGGCCGCGTCACCCCCTGGCCGGCCAATTGGCTTGCTCCGGGGGTGTAGCCTGCCGCTTTAAAGGCAGGATGCGGCCGGGGATCTCCCTCTTTGCCCCACTCACCAGCTACTCCATTTTTTCCACCCTCCTGCCCTTTAAGGTTTGCTTCCTCTGACCTTACTATGGACCTTGGTTGGTCGCCGTAGAGGGGCCTGGTAGGAATCTTTCCACTTGGCAAATTGGCTCCAGCCACTTGGTTTTTGCCTACCTCGTAGCAAATTGTCACAACTTTCTGGATATTGGCGGTTAGGCATTGAAATAGTTCTGTAGATGGAAAAAGGGAAGGCAGCGCCATCACTTGCCCTGCATTTTGAAGGGTAGTCCGTTAAAGGATTCTGGGGGGCGTGGCCCTGTCCAAAGCCCAGGGAGGTTACGGCCTAAGGCACGCCTCCTATCTGTGACCCTGGGGGAGCTCCTAGTTGATGTGCATCAGCAAGACTCCTCCTACCAGTGATTAACCCTTCCTGGACTTCAAGCAGATGGGCTGGAGTCAGATATAGTCGGGTTGGTCCAATGCCTAAGCCAATACCGCTCATCACCTGTAACCAATAAAGCTGTGGCCTTTTTTAGCCCATTAACCTTAATAATTGTGTCATGTGTCATTATTTCTACCTGGGGGGAGCGGGAACTTGCCACACAATATGGATGTTACGCACAAGCACGTGTACACATCAATGTTGCTGCTGTCTAATAACAACAGGGAGGATTCCTCAATAGCAGGAGAAACTATGCAAGATGGTCACAGCACACTTCTTCTCCTTTCACAGAATTTCCTTAGAAGGAACCTGCACACGTTTCCCTACAAGATCTCTTCTGGGAGGGTTAGATGCTCACTGTTTTATTAAAATGGTGGATCGGACTCTGGGTCACCAATAAAACCTGACAACCCCTGCTCTAAGATCATCTGGGTGAGCTTATTTGTTTACCATTAGCCAGAAAAGGGAATGGGGAGAGAAAGGGCTGACTCCTTGCCACAGCCTTGCTCAGCCCTTCCCTCACCTTTTTGCAAGTTTTCAATCATAGAATAACATCAGCAGACGCAACGGGCCTCTCTTCTCTTGAGCTAGGAAATCTTGTAAAAAAACTGAGAGGAGAATAAGTAGGCTTGTTCCCTGCTTTCCTTTCTCATTTTGCTCTTCCCCCTCCCTCCAGCTTAATGGAGAGCAGCTTGTCGGTTCTCTATTTTTTTCCCTACCACAGCATGAGACAGAGTAGACTCTGAGATTTAGAAGCAAGGTTCAGGAGATGTCTGCAAAGTTCTTTGCTTATGATTTAGTTCTATGGATGCATTGGCAATAGTCCTGATTGTTATAAAAATCAGGGATTTCCTTTGCCCCTCAACCCTGCTCAAGGTACTTGTGTTCCCTTAATGTTCACTCAGTGGTCTTGGTAAAATCGGGGATGGAAACCAGGTTAAGTAAAAGCAGTGCTGCTTTTTTCCCTAGAGGTGCTCAAGGGTCCGCAATACTGGCACCCTTTTTCCTAGAAGAAAAGTACTGAGTAAAAGCAGAATGGCTGGTAAGTCTGATCCTTTATTTGGTCTGCTGCAACACGGTTCACTTCCAGTGACAAGAGGAAGGGAGACTCCAAGCATCTTTTTAAAGTTCAGATTTTGCCCAACCCGTTACAAAAAAACAACAACACCCACCTACAAAACATAACAGAAACATAACAAAAAAGGAGGTACATTATTTGCAACCTGTCTATCGAGATATTTTGAATTAGAAGTCTCTGGGTGTCTCCTGCATTTTGATACCTATTTGCATTTCCTCTTGAAATTTTAACTAGTGCAAGCCTTATTTCATTTATTGCAGTCTTACTTAAACACCACCACCCCCCCTTTGCAGGCACAGATGACTACCCTTCCCTTTGTCGAGTCCCCGGCCAGCTGGTATTGCCCATTTGACAGTTCCTTAAGTATGTTCCTGGCTACCTATTGGCAGGTCAGGAACATGGTGGTGGGGCAAAGACAGGTGAAACACCTAAGCCTAAGCCACCCTGGTTCACTCTGTGTACAATATTGAGACTTCTGGTTTGAGTTCTATTCATAAATAAACTATTTCATTCATGATTCTTGTGTTCCCATTCATAAAATATGGAGATACTTATTACTTCTGGAAGACACACGTCTCTGAATATTAATGGATACTATCAGTTTAGGGCCATCTGCTATTGCACTCCTAGTGGCCAGTCTGCTTGATAGCTTCCCTTTTTGACAGCTAGGTAAATTAGAGGGTGTGCTGATTTAAAGAACTGCATTTAAAGTGTAGGTTTGCGAATTTGTGTATGGGTTTGTTTTCTGTTTTCTGTGTTTGTAGACATGTATTGAATGCACATGGCTTTAGACCCAATGCACTTAGGGACATAAACTTATTTCATGGAGCTTCAGTTTTCTTATATCAATATTTCTCTGCGGGTGGTTTTTGTGTGCATGCGCTTTTCAATCAAATGAACCCTATCGGTAGTCTAAAACAAAATCAAAGGCATTTTAACCTTTCTCATTGCACTATCCTATGCATGTCTACTCAGAAGCAACTCCTATTAAGTTCAATTGGTGTTATAGTAAATAGGTAAAGGATTACAGCCTCAGACAGAGTCATTGGGGCACGTCTCTGTTCTTTGATAGGCACTGCCACTAAAGGTAATAGAAGTACAATGTACAGAAATGTGGTTTAATATATACTATTATGCTTCTACTCTGGAATATTGTATATCGCTGTGTGAGTGTCATTGCTGTGTGCTGTACCCTGAAGGGTGATTTAGAAAGCTTTGAATTAATAATTTGGAACTCCTATTGCTATGCAGGAGACGATCAGAGATCTTGATCACTGCATCTAGCTGGTCCCTGGTGGGTTACGGTAAAGGAGTGCAACAAAAGAATCCATTCTGCCTGCTGCTGGAATGCATGCTTGCTTTCACTTATCCTCCGAGGGTATATTTTAAGTACAACAAGTAGTACAAATACACCAGTAGTGTCTCATCTAAAGAACTAAAACCCTAAGCCTTCCCAATAGTCAGGAAAATTTGGACTGTGTTAATAACAGGTACAGCATTTAACTGGCTTAGGGCAAGTCTGATGGACCAGGAGACAAGAATTCAGTATAAGTCTTTTCAAAACTTTTCCCAAGTGCAAATTGGTGGGTCTGGCTAGAGGAAGTCATTTTAAGTGGTTGTCAAGCCAAACATTAAGTGAGGCTACCATTTTAGTGCCCACTTCAGTAGGTCCACAGTCCAAATGCTTTCAAATAGTTTTGCTTATAGTCCCTGGGGCCAGGAACTGGATCCAGCCAGCGGACTGGACCCAAGCGTCCCCTAACCCCAACAGGCCCTTTGGACAGGTGAGTTTTCCTTTTCTTGCATAGTTTGAAGTCAAACCACGCTTGCAAATGCAAGCACTACAGATGACAGGCACTTGTAAATGCACAGTGCTTTGCTGATGCTGCAGATCAGCTGATATATGCTGCTTGCAAACCTCCTGCAGCTTTTGGCAGGGAGCCCTGCCCCACAACTTGAATCCCTTGCACAAAATAAGGAGGGTCTGGGGACAGAGCATGCTTCTTGTGAGAGCCAGTGGAGAGAGTTCTGGTCATGATGAAGTAGACAGGGAGGGTATGCACATGAGTGTATCTGTGTGGAATTAGCTTCACCATTAATTTTAATTTTGCTTCCAGATCAGTTGGCAAAAAAGGCAAGGATAAGGCCATCACACCCTTTCCTCTTCCGTAAATCCAATGTAGTATATTGTTCATTTTTTAAAAAAAGAATTGCATTTGAGCTACACTGATTTTCATTTTTGTTGATCTCTTTTACATTTGATCTCTATTTTTGTACAGTGGTACCTCTGGTTACGCACTTAATTCGTTCCGGAGGTCCATTCTTAACCTGAAACTGTTCTTAACCTGAGGTACCACCTTAGCTAATGGGGGCCCCCGCTGCCGCCACACTGCCAGTGTGTGATTTCTGTTCTCATCCTGAGGTAAAGTTCTTAACCCAAGGTACTATTTCTGGGTTAGCGGAGTCTGTAACCTGAAGCGTCTGTAACCCAAGGTACCACTGTACATGGCTTTTACATTATTTTGTATGGTACTGGACCTCTACTTTGTATAGTATTCTTAAACAGTTGTATTGCATTTCATTACTACTGTGTTTTGATTTATTTTTTGTGTACATCACTCTGAAATTCTTTTGAACATAAGGACTTTCATGAATGTCATACACCATTCAGATATAGGCGGGCATGGCTTGGTGCAAAGGTTCGCCACGGCTACTCTGGCCTACTGAACCAGGAAAAGGGCAGACGCTGAAGCAAAGGTCTGACAGTCCTCTCCCAGGGCAGCTTGGTGCAGAAGAAAGATGCCCATTATTTTTGTATTGTGTATCGTAATTGTGTTTTTACTATTTTTTGTTGGGAGCCGCACAGAGTGGCTGGGGTAACCCAGTCAGATGGGCAGGATATACATAACAAATTGTTGTTGTTGTTGTTGAGAAAGGCACTGGCCAGCTGAGAAGTGGCACACTGAGCATTGCTCAGTAAGTGTTTCTGCCAAGGGTTGACAGCTGCATGCAAGGCACCATTTCTGAGACTGCTGCCTCCCTGCCCACAACCCCCCCTGGACCTCCTCAGTTGCTCATTGGAGCTTGGAAGGGTGTCTCCCCGGCTGAGTCATGTGCTCCAGGAACTTGTTTCCAAACAATAAACTGTGCTAAATAGTAAAGTGAAAATGTTAACTTCATTAAATGTCTAATTTATTACTGTACAATTTTAATTGGCCAATTAAAACTGATCAAAGCAAGACGGCTAATCCAGCATAAAAGCTTTTTGTAATTGGCAAGCATGCTGCTCTGGATTTTCGCCCAGTTCCTAATGGAACAGGAATACCACCATAGAATAACATTCCCCACCCCCGTCCCAAGATAATGACAATTTTAATTTTGAATATTCTGTCTCATTGTTCTCGCTGAAGACAGACAATCATACATGGTAAAAAGTTAATAAAGGTAAAGGTAAAGGTACCCCTGCCCGTACGGGCCAGTCTTGACAGACTCTGGGGTTGTGCGCCCATCTCACTTAAGAGGCCAGGGGCCAGCGCTGTCCGGAGACACTTCCGGGTCACGTGGCCAGCGTGACATCGCTGCTCTGGCCAGAGCCAGAGCCAGAGCCAGAGCCGCACACGGAAACACCGTTTACCTTCCCGCTGGTAAGCGGTCCCTATTTATCTACTTGCACCCGGAGGTGCTTTCGAACTGCTAGGTTGGCAGGCGCTGGGACCGAGCAGCGGGAGCGCACCCCGCCGCAGGGATTCGAACCGCCGACCTTTCGATCGGCAAGCCCTAGGCGCTGAGGCTTTAACCCACAGCGCCACCTGCGTGGCCGCCGACCTTTCGATCGGCAAGCCCTAGGCGCTGAGGCTTTAACCCACAGCGCCACCTGCGTTAAAAGTTAATAGTGGGTCCCATATTGCAAGCTGCAATTAAAGGCCAATCCTGGGTCTGAAAAGTTTGTTTACAACCCTGATGAGACACTCTCATAACAATGGTTTGTCGAAATCCCTACTTTGTTCATTTTACAGAAGGGGAAACTGAGCCAGGCAAGCATGGCTTGCTCCAAGCCACCAAATACCTTATGGTGAAAAAGGGTCTCATGTATGCTCTGTCATTCGGACTGAGAGCTGGAACAGTTCAGCCACCTTGCAAATAGTCAAGCTCCACAATAAAATTGTTACTAGCTAACTGTGACAGGTGTTGCAGGAGTGGAGCACAGGTACTCTGAGAGGATGAGATCACTGACGGCAGCAAGCTAAGAAACTTAAGCGTGCGCTTAAAAGAAGCCCTCAGTAGTCCTCCAATTGTCCAGTGTGTGCCTAAGGCAAAACTCTGTATCAGGCAGAGGCAAACTTTGCCCTCCAGATGTTTTGGGACTACAACACCCATCATCCCTAGCTAACAGAACCAGTGGTCAGGGGTGATGGGAATTGTAGTCTCAAAAAGCATCCGGAGGGCCAAGGTTGAGGAAGCCTGCATTATATGAACCACTTATATGAGAGTCAGTCTGGTGCAAAAGTGAAAGTGTCAGACTAGGACTGGAGAGATGCAGGTTCAAATCCTCACTCAGCGTCTAACTCTGGCAAGGTAACCTCTCAGGGCTATTGTAATGATAAAATGGGTAGGGGGAGAACAATGCCCTGAGCTCCTTGGAGGACGGCTGGGGTATAATTATAACAAAGAAATCCATTAATGAAATCCATGTGAGGACTCATCGCTATTTTTACTTACTAGTGTAACTATGTGCAGTTGAACCCCTCCCCCTCAAACACATTTGTTTGGTGAGGTAAACAAAGCCCCCTATGAAATTGCTTTGGGTGATCACATCTGTCTGATAGACCCCACATTTTGTTAACTCTCTGCACACTGGCTTCCATTTCTTCCAAGATGTCTCGCTGAAGGCATTTCTTACACCTGGGAGGGATACAGAAGGCAATAGGACCTTAACAGATTGGAGAACAGGGCCCAAGCTAACAAAATGAATTTCAATACGGACAAATGTCAGGTTGTCACTTAGGCAGGAAGAATTGGCTGCACAAATATAAGATGGGCAACACTTGGCTAGTGTCCAGTCTAGTGTCCAGCTCAAGGGAAGTAATAATACCACTCTATTCTGCCTTGGCCAGACCACACCTAGAATACTATCTCCAGCATATTGACAAGTTGGAATGTACAAAGGAGGGCAACCAAGGTGATCAACGGTCTGGAAACCAAGCCTTATGAGGAATGGTTGAAGGAGCTGGAAATGTTTAGCCTGGGGAAAGGGTGGCTGAGAGGAGATAAATATAGGCAATGAATAAAGAACAATAAATGTAATAAATAAGAATAGCAGTTTGGGGGTTACAGTTGAAAGTCTATGTACACTTACTTAAAGGTAAAGGGACCCCTGACCATTAGGTCCAGTTGCGGACGACTCTGGGGTTGCGCTGCTCATCTCGCTTTATTGGCCGAGGGAGCCAGCGTACAGCTTCCGGGTCATGTGGCCAGCATGACTAAGCTGCTTCTGGCGAACCAGAGCCGTTTACCTTCCCTCCGGAGCGGTACCTATTTATCTATTTGCACTTGCTTTCAAACTGCTAGGTGGGCAGGTGCAGGGACCAAACAACAGGAGCTCACCCAGTCACGGGGATTCAAACTGCCAACCTTCTGATCAGCAAGCCCTAGGCTCTGTGGTTTAGACCACAGCGCCACCCGTGTCCCTTACTTACACGCCACCTGTGTACACTTCCTTACTTTGGTGTAAACATACACAGGTTTTGCCTGCAAGGCTGCAATCCTAAGCATATTTTCCAAGATATACTGTACATTTCATTAAAGATATCTAGGACTAGGCTGTTGGCGTTAATTTCACTCAATTGGTGAGACATTCCTCTAAGGTTTGTTTCCCCCTAAAACTGATCAAACATCAAAAGAATAAAAAGAATGGACACAATCAGTAGAAATCTCATTTGCAGACCCATCAGCAAACATGATGCATATGCCATAATGTACAGTCATAGTCAATATTCCCATTGCAAACCAAGAAAAATAAATGCCCATAAAACTGTCATTTTAAAAACCCCAATAATTACACTTCACTGAACACAGCTGCTGTGAATGTTTTGCTGTTCTATCAGTTCAGATTTATCCAGCTTAGAGTCTCTGGAAAAATACTGAGGACTCCCTTTAGACAATACATTGCTGTTGTTGACCAATACTGAAACAAGATAAAACTTGTCTAAATTAACTGAGGGTGTTTTGGGGGAGAGACTGAAGCAATACTTCTGATCAGCAGACTGCAGTTAGCACCCACTATAGAACCTGCACAGGTTCTTCTCTTCAAGAGACGAAAAGGCTAAGGAGTAAACCCTATACAAATCTGGAGAGGAGTCCCTAAGACAGTTGGATGGTGTTTTGTTTGCCTCCTTGCTGCAACTTCTGCAGCCAAGCTGGTGCTCTGCTTTCCTTTGGACCATGTCAGCCAGGCCAAGAGGGGGGTCTTGTCATCTGGGCAGCCCAGAACCTCCACAAACTTTCCCCAGCCTTGCGCCCCAGAGAGCTCACTTCAGTGCCACTAACACAGCCATTTGACTTCACCCCCAAATAATACATGAGAATCTTCCAGCCAGCTTTGCTCAAGGGAAACCTATCTCTGCAAAAGGCCCTCTGTTGACTGCAGCTGTTGCCTAGCATGGGAATAGCCTAGGTATTCATTCCTGTTTTCAGAGACCAAGAGAGCGGTCATATTTATTCTCCATCAGTTCAGAAGAACTGTGGTTCTCCTAACATCTTCCCTCACTCCCAATATATATGACAAGAACAACAAAAAAGTAATAGAAAACAGGATCAGACAATGGTAAGATAAAAGGCCATTTTTTGAGTAAATAAATTGAGAGGGTCCTAACAACATACCACCTTCCTTACTTGATATCCAGCCTCTGCTGAGTCCCTTAATTCAACCTCTCAGTCCTGGCCGTTCAATCATTCCCCTCGAGAATGCCAATCAAGACTAATGAGGACATGGTAGACAGTGAATCCCTCAAGTCAGGCAGAAACAAACCCTCAGGCCTATCATGCTTTTCCCTGGCATGACATCTTCACATATCTAGGTGGAGAAAGAAGGATCCTGACAGGCAGCTGCATAATTTACTGGGGCTTTTGCTGGGGCAGGCTCAGCCATGAGGCAAGGTGAAGCAAGTGCCTCGGGCAGCAGCATCCACAGGGGCAGCAGGCCGCCAAGGAATGCATTGTCTGCTGCTGCTGGCGACAACAACTGCAGGGCACTCCTTGGAGGCTGACTCTACCACCTCCTTGGCACCGTCCCTCAATACCTCTTCATGAATGGGAGGCAGTGCTGGTCTCCTCCCATCCCTAGGTTGGAAATGGCAGGGGCTGCCATCAGGGGTGTCCTGGGCTCTGCCTGGTGTGATTCAGAGCAAGTCCCTTTCCCCCACAAGGGCCTTTGATTCCCACTTCAACCATCAGGTAAGGTTGACTTGATTCCCCTGCTTGTTCCCAATGTACATCTTCACTCCCCACTTGTTCCTGATATAGATCTTCACTCACCCCTTCGTCCCTGGCCAACACCCAAGCAGCTCCAGCATGGATCTTGCCAATACAGAAGAAGAAGCAATTAAGGACCAACATTGAGAACAGGAAATACAAATAGATTATATGCGTAATGTCCAAATAGAAGCCTTTGTGTTCCACTTCCTACACAGGGCTGCCTTCAGATGTTTTCTAAAGGCTGTATATTACTTATCTCCTTGGCTCAGGGGTCGCATAACTCCATACCCTCCAACATTTCTCTGATTAAAATAGGGACGCCCTAAGGAAAAGCGGGACATTCCAGGATCAAATCAGAAACCAGGACAGCTTCTGTAAGTCTGGGGCTGTCCCTGGAAAATAGGGGCACTTGGAGGGTCTGGAATATAATGTGTACATAACCTAAGAGTATGTTCCAAAAGGTTACTTAATTTTAATTTTAATAGATGTGATTATATTTCCCTTGCAGAATTATATCAATGGACAGTCCTGAATAACTCATTATACATAAGGTGCAAATATTGTAATGAAGAGCCAAGTATCTCTGTTGGCTAAGCAGCTTACAGACGCCTGACGGTGAAAATAGTAATGTCTCATTGCTACTCAGTGTTGTCCCTTTACGTAAGGATTAGTTAGTAATCTGATCATAAACCGATTAACTTCCAACCAACAGCCCTGGCTTCCAAACACTTCATTTAAGAAGTGGGGTTTCCAGGCAATTCCGCTTTGTGACCTTCTATGCAGCAACCGTGGGGGGGTGGAGCCACTCCAGGGGGGGCTTGGCAGGAAGAAGCTGGGTGTCCCTGGGGAAAATGACCTGGCAGGGACAGATTAAGCAGCCTTGGCATTCCTGTCCTTTCTCATCACCTTAGGCAGCTAGTGCTTGGGGGCATAGGAGCCAACTCCTAGGGGTCAAGGTACCTTCGCCCCCCCCCAATATATGAGGGGGCTACCGACCCCAAGTTGATGAGCATTGCCATTCAAATAGTGTAGGTGTGCTCCATCATGTGATGGATTATGCAGGGTACGGTTTACTCCCCCCAACTTGCTGCCAACTTTGCTCAGGGAGCAAAATGTTTTGGGCTGGCACCAGTCTCCTCCCAAGGGTGCCTTGCAAGCCAGAATCCACGAATTATGGCAACACTTGTTAGCCAAAATTCAAGCTATTATTTTGTATTTGCTCCCATCCCTTCCCCTCCTCTGATTCCTGTGTGTTTGTTTGTGTGTGTGTGTGTGTGTGTGTGTGTGTGGAGAGAGAGAAAGAGAGAGAGAAAGAAAGAAAGAAAGAGAGAGAGAGAGAGAGAGAGAGAGAGAAAGAAAGAAAGAAAGAAAGAAAGAATAGTATGAACCCAAGGCAGCCTTTGTGATGTGTCTTTCAACTCCCCTCGGCCCTAGTGATCAAGAATGATGATGATGATTCGGGGGCCACTAGGTGGCGCATCGGAAGATGGCTGACAATAACATCTCTCCGACCCACACGAGGTTATTTGGAGGCTATGATGGGGGTAATTAGCCTCCTTAACCCCCCCAGGATTATGGGGGGGACGGCCCTTGCCTGCTATGCCCTATACCACCCCCGAATTTGTGGGGGTGGGGGCACTAGGCACAAAGCCCTCCTGTGGGATTATCGGCACTCCTCGACGCCGTCCCCGATTCGCGCCGCTGGTTGCAATGATCTTTAAAAGAAATAATTTGGACATGATTAATTGCACATACATCAAGGAAAAAGGGGAGTAAATACTGCTGACAGAAGAGATCTCTGATAACAAGACAACAATAAAATACGAGAAGAACGTCAAGATATGGTAATGACTGAGGGGGGAGGGGGGGGGAAACCTGCCTCTACCTTTTTATGTGACTTAACAAGAATCCCCCTCCCCCAATGAGTCAGAAATTAAGGACTTAAGCTGTGGATTTAAGGCTGTGTGGAGATAAACTTTCGATCCAAAGCAATGTTTCAAGATGAAGCTGGAAAGCTAAGAGTTTTGGAGTGACGCAGTCAGGAAAAAATGCTGTTCGCCATTTTGTGAGGCATTGTGGGAGCTCTTGGGTCTGGGAGGAGAAAGAGAGAAATAGAGTTGTTTACATATCGTGAATCAACTCCTCGGTGGGACTTAAGAGTGACAAATGCCAAAATTTACGATGGAAAAAGTGATGTTATCTACGAAGGAGATATATGGAAACCATCTGGACTTAGTGGAGGAACGGGAAATCCACACAGGATTATTACACTTGCTATCGGCTTAAGGAGACTAACAGAAGAGATCGTAAAGGAAAAAGAGAAATTATACGAACAAGATATGATGTGGCAACACCAAGATAAGACTGGATAGAATTATGAACTTTGTTTGGACTGATTGGGACTGATTTGGACATTAACGCAGTAATAAGAAGATGATCTGAATTCCCCTTTGGATCTTGAAGTATGGGTTCCCCCAACAAAATTTAAAAATTTGGCTTTGTAATTTGGAATTTATATGATGTGATTTAATTTGATGTGATTGGCCAGTTAATAAAAATTATTTTAAAAAAAAAAAAGAATGATGATGATGATGATGATCATCATCATCATCACTTTTAATTTGTATACCGTCTTTCTATCTTACAATACTCAAGGCAGTTCACAAACTGAAGAAACAAAGAATGTACACCTTGTAACAATCTAATGCAATACAAAAATGTGATAATAAAGCATAGCTTTAAAACAAACAACCTACATCAAATAAAGTAACATTCAACAATCATTAGAATAGTATAGAATAATAATATCAGCATATAAAAATTAAACAGAAACCCTCTCTTAACAATTACAATAAATAATTTCTAAGCTATAATCAATAAAAAAGACGGCAAGTAACAGTGCATAAAATAATACAATACAGCTGAAAGAATGGCTGCTTCTTGAAAACACAGACATTTTGGATTTGGAAGGTTTCAATAATGTTTTTGGTTGGCATGCATACTTGTGGTATGATAAAGTCAAAGCACATAAAGTGTTTAAAAACCATATTGTCAAGAAAGCACTGTTTAATGTTTAGATAAGATATAAGGATTTGCTTGAAAATAAAACTCCAAGGTGGCTGTCACCAATGGAAGCGAAGGCTCAGAAAAAGCTTAATATGGAGGCCAAATGGCCGAAATATTGGGAAATTTTGGAACAAGAAGGAGACAGATTAAAATTGCAGAGTTATGAAAAACTAAAAAACAAAGTGCAAGATTGGCTTCATTATTACCAAATAATTGAGGCCTATAATTTGGACAAGAAAATTGGTTTTCAGGTGGAAAAATCAAAACTGGAAATAGAATTGTTAGAACCCAAAACTAAGAATTTGTCGAGAATGTATAACTTGCTGTTGAAATGGAATACCCAGGATGAAACGGTTAAATTTGCAATGATTAAATGGGCACAAGATGTTGGACATAATATCATGATGGCTGACTGGGAACAGTTAAGGACCACAGGTATGAGGTTTACGGCATGCAATGCCTTAAGAGAGAATATAATGAAAATGATATACAGGTGGTACATGACACCAGTCAAGCTTGCAAAAATCTATCATTTGCCCGATAATAAATGTTGGAAATGTAAAGAGACTGAAGGTACATTCTTTCACCTTTGGTGGACATGCCCAAGGATTAAGACTTTCTGAGAGATGATCTATAATGAAATGAAAAAGGTATTTAAATATACCTTTCAGAAGAAACCAGAGGCCTTTCTCCTGGGCATGGTCGGCCAATTGGTGTTAAAGAAGGACAGAACTTTTTTTATGTATGCAACAACAGCAGCAAGAATACTCATCGCGAAGTATTGGAAGACACAAGATTTACCCACCCGGGAAGAATGGCAGATGAAAGTGATGGACTATATGCAACTGGCGGAAATGACTGGCAGAATCCGTGACCAAGGTGAAGAGTTGGTGGAAGAAGATTGGAAAAAATTCAAAGTTTATTTACAGAAACATTGTAAAATTAAGGAATGTTAGAAGGTTGTTGGAATGAAGTAATGTGGTTTTAGCAGAAATGATATAAAGGATTAGGTTAAAATTGATTTATTAATTGGTGAAAGACGAGAATTACAGTATATTAAGATAAATTATTAGGATAAAAACAAAGCTGGAAAGGATTTGTTGAAACATCTAATTGAACTAGAATACAAAAAAGGGAGGTGTGAGGAGGTCAAGGAAATAAGTAAAGGAAAGAAAGCTATGTAAAGGTCTGATCTGTTCTTTTTAATTGTTAGTTTGTATTTTTATGTCTTTGTTATTCTTCTTTTTTATTGTTTCTTTTTGTAATTTTCAAAATTTGAATAAATATTATTTAAATAATAATAATAATAATACAATACAAATTGAGAAGCAGGGAATGGAGGATGGGGCAAGGCAGGTGGAAGAAGGCCTTGCCTGATGGAGTCTCTCCCCGCTCAGTTCTTCCTCCAGGCACAGCTCCCTTATGAGGACTCCTAGTCCAGTAACTCCCCTGGGAATTGTAGTCCAGTAACATGGAGGTCATCATGCTGGCTACCATTGTAATTAACCTGCCATTCAGAGTTGATATGAATGTAACTGCAGTGATATATGTGAAGCACTCTGAACACTTTAGCTTATCGATCTTAATTTGCTCTTCTCCCTGCTGCTTTTTTCACACATGAATTTGAAACAGTTTCGTTGTGTGAGGGGTTTAGGTTTTTAAGGAGTTGGAAAGCAGAGAATGTTCCTTAACAGTCAGCCGACCAAGTTGCCAGGGTCGCCTTTTCCTTAGGGAAATGCCAGGTAAACGGCTCACAAAGTTGTACTGTAATCTACTTTGAAGGGCTTAGAAGGATGTTGCAAATTTTACATTAGAAAGCAATTGAGAGGTGGCCAGTGAGCGTGCCTCGCAGGAAGGCTAGGGAACTGTCCTTCATCCCTCCCTTTCACTCTGCAAATGAGCTCTAATCTCTTTATTAAAAGGCTCAGACAGGCGCAAAATCCCGCTTGCAGAAATCATGTGTGCGACAGATGTTCAGGGCAGTATTCTCTTACGCTGGCAAGACACCCTTGTTGACATCATCATCTGCACCATAGTAACAGCAACCCACCTCCTGCATCCTTCAGGGCATCTGTTCTGTGAGAGGCACAGTTTTCTTTTGCCTCTTGTCCACCTTGTGGGAAGGCTGGTTGCTTAGCAGAGCTCCTTGGCGATGACAAGCTGGCTTTCAGGGGGCCTCCAAGGGCAAAACCTCCCTTTGAATCTTGGCTGGGAGTCCTGCAATACCTGCTCCCTGCCTGGCAGGCTTTTCCCAACTGGCCTGAGAGGGCGGAGACCTGACTGACTCCAGCTACAAAAGCTGAGGCTGATAAACAGACTCTTGGGCTGGGGTATTATTTGGGGTTTTTGTTGCTGTTATTTATATTAATTTTTTGTATCTTTATTTTTAGATCTTACTATAGTGTACGTCAGTGTGGTGTAGTGGTTAAGAGCGGTAGTCTCGTAATCTGGTGAACCAGGTTTGATTCCCTGCTTCCCCACATGCAGCTGCTGGGTGACCTTGGGCTAGTCACACTTCTCTGAAGTCTCTCAGCCCCACTCACCTCACAGAATGTTTGTTGTGGGGGAGGAAGGGAAAGGAGATTGTTAGCCGCTTTGAGACTCCTTCAGGTAGTGATAAAGCGGGATATCAAATCCAAACTCTTCTTCTTGTTGTTCAGTTTTGTTGGGTATTTTTTATGTGTTTTATTTATTGTTATTTTTCATGTTGTAAGCTGCCTTGAGCATAGTTTTAGCTATGGAAAGGCAGCATCTCAGCAAAAACTGTGTGCTGTGTAAAACCTCAATAATGGGCAGGTATTCAAATTCAAGACACCTGCAACAGCTTCAATATTTGACAGTCCTTCCCAAAGCAAGCAGGAACTCATGGTGGTGTGGTGTGCCGGAGGGAGAGACGGGCAGTTGGCTCTTCCAGATTAAAATGTTTACCATGCAAAAGTTCACAAAAGGCTCTGTTTGGCATTTCCCAATCGGCTCCATCCCACTATGGTCTTGGCATGTGTGAACTGCGTCATCACTTAAAACAGGAGGGGGAAAATATTTTTCAGATGATGACTCACATCACTCTGGTGGAAAGCTCTCAGTGCCTGCATCCCAGTAGCGGACAGGGCCATATCAAAAAGTGAGCGGCTTCGGAATCATATGCATATCATATGTTTCCCTGCTTCTCAGGGAAACAAGTGACGTACATTTAGTATTTTGTAACTTCAATAGTTTCATTTCCATTTCTTCATAGGCTTTTCTTCCTTTTGTACAGTCTTTTGCTTGTTCGTTTTTAAAAGCTCTCCAACGCTCTTGTCTTGGTTGTGCAAAAAGTGCTCAGTAATCCTGGTAGAAGAATGTAAATGAAGTCAACGCACTATTGAGCAGCAAGCCCTGCTTTAGCTCTATGTAAAGTCTCAAGCTTCAAAATGCAGTTACGTTCTGAAAATTGCAAGCAAACAGCTGCAAAATGCATGGATGGCAGTTTGTGTATTTTCATTTTCTTTTTTTTCTTTTGCCATCCAACTGTCTTCAAAACTCCACTCTGGATTTGTGTAGGATCCACACCTTAGCCTTTTCTTCTCCCAATGCAAGGCAGCAGGTACAGATTTTTCCTTGGCGCTTATTCCCAAAGGCTTTTTCATGAATGAATATGGTTGCAAGGCAGCCTTGCAAGGCAAGGTTTAGGATCAGAGTTTTCCTTCTCCTAGAGGGGCTACCTTTCCAAGTTGAGAAGCCACACCTGCCTCTCACATTCCTCTACAGCATATGCCTTTTTGGCTATTGGACCCACTATTGGTCTCGTCCGCTCAGCCCATTGGAGGCTGTCTTTGCATTCAAGGACTTCCTTAGCTCACCAAGGGTTTGAGGCGAAGCCATTTCTAGGGTGTGGTTACCGTCAGGGGCGTCTTACCCATAGAGGCTAGTGGCACAGGGCGCCAGGGCGCCAAGTTCTGGAGGGCTCCAGGGAAGAGGCGGAGGCTGGACGTGGCACCTCCCAGCATCAGCTTGCCGCCCTCGCCCACCTCTGCCATGCCGCGCCCAGGCCACCATGGCACAAAACGTCCAGCCGAGCTGGGAGGCACCGTGTCCAGCCACTGCCTCTTCCCCACTGGAGGAGCCGCCCTCTAGCCACTGCCCGCCTCCTCCAGCCCCACTGGCAGCGCTGTCCTCCCTAAAAAACTCTGGGAAACGGGGGGGGGCGGGCAGAGGGAGCTTTGCACCACGGCGCTGGATATGCTTAAGATGGCCTTGGTCACCGCCACATGCCAGGAGCTTCTGGGAGCCACAAGTAAGAGCTGAATGCAGGGTGGGGACCAAAGGTGGACAAACGACCCCAAAAGGAGCACGTCATGTTCAGAAGCAGAGTTCTACCCCTCCCCTAACTTCCCATACATACGCAACCGTTAGCCATAGCCTAATTCCTAGACCAAAGAGCAGCACCTGGAAGAGATAACTGCTCAGTCTCCTCTCCTCCTTGGCAACTACTATCAAAGTATAAAGCGCAGCCCCAAGAATGTTAGTTACGGTATTTTTTGCTCTATAAGATGCACCAGACCACAAGACGCACCTAGTTTTTAGAGGAGGAAAACAAGAAAAAAAAATATTCTGAATCTCCACTACACAGTGAGAGCAGCAATCCCTCTTGCTGTTCTGGCTTCTGGGATAGCTGTGCAGCCTGCATTCACTCCATAAGACGCACACACACATTTCCCCTTACTTTTTAGGAAGGAAAAAGTGAGTCTTATAGAGCAAAAAATATGGTATTTCCCCAACACCACCACCTTTCAATGTGAAAAAGTTGAATAAAGACACCACATAAAATCCTCGCTGCGTGACTCATGCCATGAAGCTGATTTGCAAATGTGATCCCTCATCCCTTGCTGATTTGCAAATGTGATCTCATGTGTGTTGAGATTCCTGCATTGAGGGGTTGGACTAGATGACCCTCGGAGTCCCTTGCAACTCTCCAATTCTATGATTCTATGTCTACAACTGAAGTCAAGTCCTTAAGGATCTTTAGGGGCTCATGAGAGTAAACAGTCTCCTCCTCTCTTCGGACTTTTTCTTTCTTTCCTTTTTAGCATGCCTGCTATACACAGAAACAGTAACTGATTTAACAATGTATGAGAGAATGTAGGAATGTCTAAATTTGAGTTACAGAGTCAACAAAATCTGTCCTATTGTTCGTTTTCAATAGAGGCTGTTCTGAATTGTGCCCAAGGGACAGATCTGTGTGTCTCCCTCTCCCCTGCTCTTAAGAGTGCCCCAAATCTGCCAGCAGGCTTGCCACATACATTGCAAAGATGCCCCCACTAGCCTGGAGCCCACTGGGCAGCTGAAACTGGAACCAGAACAATTCCCCGCTGGCAGTGACTGCAGAGGCTCAGCTGCCCCTGTTTCCCCAGGCGTGCCCCAAGGAGCGCCGAGGCAACTTAGAACAATTATCACAGCACTCCCAGTTCTGACTTGGAGTCAAGCTTGACCCTTTTAATTAGAAAATGTAATTAAATGGCAAGGGAACCCAACCAGGCAAATTAAAGGAAAAGTTAAGTCAATATGAAGGATTACAGCGAGAAGGCGAGAGGATGAAGGTGGGGAGCACTGCCCTCTGCTGCACCAAAGCAAAACCACCAAAACCCGGGGAATTTCCACGGTGCCAGGGACAAGAGAAAGAAAAAGAAAAAAGCGGAACAGGAAAAAGAGAATGGTGATCTGTGAGCAAAGTGAGAGGCAATGTTCATACACAGAGGACCACCAAAAGGTAGAAACTTTAAGAGCAAGCATACAAATACAACAACCCTTTGGACCGGTTTTTGGGATGCTGTCAAAAGAGGCTGGGGCAGGGTAAGGGAAGCAAGAAAGCAGTGATTTCCATCCCGTCACGTGTTACAATTATAGAATCATAGAATTGTAGTGTTGGAAGGGACGCTGAGGGTCATCTAGTCCGACCCCCTGAAATGCAGGAATCTCAACTAGATCATACATGACAGGTGGCCATCCAACCTCTGCTTTTAAATTTCCAATGAAGGAGACTCCATCTCTTGTGGGAGTCTGTTCCACTGTCAAACAACTCTTAGTGTCTGAAAGTAATTCCTGGTGATTAATCAGAAGCTCTTTTCTCATAACCTTGGTGAAGACTTGAGGTTTTCACCCCCCAAAAATTTTTTTGATTGAGTTTTGATTGAAATGAGACTGCATTTTAATGTTTTAATGTTGTATTTTAATCTTGTTTTTTAAGCTGCATTTCAATCAGTTGTTTTTATATTTGGTGTTAGCCACCCTGAGCCCGGTCTTGGCTGGGGGGGCGGAGTATTAATTATTATTATTATTATTATTATTATTATTATTATTACTACTACTACTACTACTACTACTACTACCTCACTTGTTTTTGAGAAACCCATGCTGGGTCTTCGTAATCACAGAATCCTTTTCAAAGTGCTTACAAACCAACTGCTTGAATCCTTATATTTCAGCTTGATCACTGTGATCATCTGCTAGAGCATCGCTGGTCGTTCCCCATGTTGGGAAGGCTCATTTGACAAGGAACTGAGTCTTTAGTGCCATCACACCCCTCCCCTACAGTTCCCATAATGCATCAGTTGCAAGAACTGATAGCCATGTTCAAATATATAAAAGGATGTCACGTAGAGGAGGGAGAAAGGTTGTTTTCTGCTGCTCCAGAGAAGCGGACACGGAGCAATGGATCCAAACCTCAAGAAAGAAGATTCCACCTAAACATTAGGAAGAACTTCCTGACAGTAAGAGCTGTTCGACAGTGGAATTTGCTGCCAAGGAGTGTGGTGGAGTCTCCTTCTTTGGAGGTCTTTAAGCAGAGGCTTGACAACCAAATGTCAGGAGTGCTCTGACTTCCGGAGGCGGCGCGAACGGCAATGGCGGTCCTCTTCCTTCTGTGAAGAGGAAGCTCCGTGGGAAACGGGTCGTCCGCTACGGCGAAGCGGAGACCCACGTCGGAAACCCACAGGCAGCAAAAGCCTGTGGTCTCGGGACCCGGCGGGCGCCAGAAGCAACCCCTGAAACGTTGAAGGAACCCCGTAAGGGGCTCCGGAGCGGGGAGGGGGTAGCGGTGCTGTGGGTCGTTTCGCAAGCTACGGAGTGAAGCCGCGCTGCTGCTGCCGGTGAGCGCTGACCTCTTTTCCTGAAACTTCTGATTTGGAAAAGCAACAATCCGTGAGTAAAGAGGACTTTACAAAATTTGAGACTAAAAATTATTGAATTTGGCTGAAAGCGGAGCGACGTAAAACAGGAAGTCCATCTTCCGCTGTCACTGAACTTCAAAGCAAAGAGCTGGAGGAGTGGAGGCAAAGAAAGAATTTTTAACTTAATCGATCTGAGCAACCGCTGAACTTTTTTGTAAGCAAAATAAGGACTTTAAGCACTTGATTTTATGTTCTTTACTTGCATCGTGATACCTTTCTTCTATCGGAAATATAATTTGAGTAAGAAACCCAGGTTCTGGAGCTGCCTGAGTAACTGAGCTGTCAGTCTGCAGATTTGGTTACTTTGAATTAAAAATTGCAACAATCTGAGGGAGTTTGGACTTGCTACTTTGAAGCATCATTTGAAATACCAGTTTGCACTGTTTGAAACAATGTGGCTGTTAATACTAACTCTGCTTAAAACCTGCTATTGAAGGTTCCAGGACTTTAAACTTGATTTTAGCAATTTTACCAGAATTGATCTCTTCCCTAAAGACATTTTATGCTCCCCCTAGAGGATTCGGGATTTACAGCAGTGACATTATTTTACTTTACTTTCCCGGCCTCCTGTTTGACTGTTACCATCTGGGCTGTTGTTTTCTCATGGGAACAACTCAGCTTGACCTTGACTTTTAGATAACTCTGGAATGAGTGGCGCAAGAAAAAAGGGACCAAAAACTAGACAAACAACTTTAACAACTTTAACCGCAGCCTCTCAGGCACGCAGATCATCTGTACCTACTCTGCCTTCAGAAGAAGAAGCTGCTTCTCGGCCACAAGCAGGGGAGGGAGAAACTGAGCAATTACAATTGGAAGATATGGCCTCAGGAGCAACTGCTGCTATTTTAGAGAAAATCTACGAAAAACTGGAATCTTTGGACAAGAGAGTAGAATCTCTGGATAAGAAAGCTGATGAGCAAACAGTTAAAATTGATCAAAACACAGAATGTTTAAATAGATTAACTGGACAAGTATCACAGAACGTACAAGCAATTGGAGAACTGACGGAGGCCACGGCAGAAAATCGGAAATTGGCTGAGGATACTAGCCAAAGACTGGGAAATTTGGAACAAGAGGTAAGACCACTCAGCAAACAAGTAGGTGAACACCAGACCTACCTTTCCATGATAGAACTGCGGAACCGGGAGAGTAACCTTAGGATAAGGTCGATACCAGAAGCGGAAGAAGGCAACTTAGCTGAGTTCCTGACTAAAGAGTTTTCCAAGTTTTGGAATTTAGAGGAAAAGGACTTTAAAATCGTATCAGCCTTCAGGCTTGGAAGACTTGTAAAGAAAGAGAAGCCCAGAGACTGTTTGATAACATTGAGATCAAAGGAGGAAAGGGATAAGATTTTGGGCCTACACTACGGAAAGTCACTGGACATTTCGGATAGAAGAATTGAAATTTACAAGGACATCCCTAAACAACTGTTGGATCTTAGATCTGACTATCTTGAACTGGTCAAATTGTTGAGGAGCAACTCAATTATCTTCAGGTGGGAATTTCCCCAAGGAGTATCTTTCACTTTTAGAGGGAAGAAGGTTAAAATCAGAACATTGGAAGACAGAGATAAATTTTTGACCGCATACGGAGAGGACCTTCAAAAGGGAATTGAATTACCCTCTGGGCCTGGAGCACCAGCGGTACCTGCACCCTCGGAACCTGAAGATCCAGTGAACAAGACACCACCCCCAGGAAAATAATCAGACTAATTCAGGATGTCTCTGCAACTCTTGAGTTGGAATATAAATGGCTGTAACATCCCGGAAAAAAGGAGGAAAATTTTTCACATATTAAAAAAGGAACAATTGGATATCATTTGCCTACAAGAAACACATGTGACTAGGCTCCACAGAAAAGTGTTAATAAACAAAAGACTTGGCCAGGAATTTATATCTTCGGACAGAGTAAAGAAGAGAGGCGTGGTGATATATGCAAAAGAGAGCCTGTCACCCAAATTCTTATTTAAAGATGAACATGGAAGAATTTTAGCAATTGAGATACAACATCAAGGAGAGAAGATTTTGTTATTAGGAATCTATGCACCAAATGAAGGGAAATCGGAATTTTACAAGAAGTTGCATGAGACAATGCTGGATTATCTGGACTATGACAACATCATTATGATGGGAGATATGAACGGGGTCGTATCAACTAACATGGATAAGTCACAAAGCCAAAATGTTACAAAAGACGGCAGACTACCAAAGACTTTTTTTGAAATGACAGACAATATGGACTTAATTGACATTTGGAGAACGAAGAACCCCTTGGGAAGAGAGGGAACATTTTTCTCTGAAGCCCAGCTGACTTGGACAAGAATCGACCAAATATGGATAACTAGAGGTCTGGCACCCAAGGTCAGAAAGGTGGAAATCTGCCCAAAGACCTGCTCCGACCATAATGCAACGAAGATGGACATGACACTACTACCAACCGGCTCCTTTAGATGGAAGATGAATGACAATTTGTTTAGAGATCAGGAGATTGTTGAGAAGGCCCAAAAAGCCTTGAAGGACTATTTTGAGATAAACATGAACACTACGGTGGAAAAAAGAACTATCTGGGACGCAAGTAAGGCTGTAATGAGGGGGTTCTTGATACAACAGAATGCTGTAAAGAAAAGGATACAAAATGAGAGGAAAGACAAGATATTGGAGAAAATCAAAGAATTGGAGAAGAAGTTAAGATCAAATCCGAAGTCACAGCCGACCCTGAGAGAAATCAAACTTCATCAAGCACAATATTCTAAATTGATAAACCAGGAAATAGAGTGGAATATTAAATTAATGAAACAAAAAACTTTTGAATCGGCGAATAAATGTGGGAAACTGCTAGCTTGGCAGTTGAAGAGGAGACAAAAACTAAATACAGTCACAAATTTAGAAATTGAAGGAAGAAATATTCAGAACCCTGTGGAGATCAGAAAGTGCTTCCAGAGATATTTCAAAAGATTATATAGTCAAGGGCCGCAAGATGAGGTTGAGATTAAACAATTTTTGGGGAAAAATGGACTAACAAAATTGTCACAAGAAAATAGATCAATCCTGAATTGCAAAATAACACGACAAGAGATTGAACAAGCCATTCAGAACATGCAATTGGGCAAATCCCCAGGGCCAGATGGGCTGACCTCCAAGTACTACAAGACATTAAAAGACTATCTGATACAACCACTGATGGAGGTCAGCAATGAAATTATGGAGGGGAAGAAGGCGCCGGAATCGTGGAAAGAAGCTTTTATCACATTGATACCAAAATCGGAAGCTGAAAAGACACAACTTAAGAACTATCGTCCCATCTCCCTTTTAAATGTGGATTATAAAATATTTGCAGACGTTTTGGCAAGTAGACTCAAAAAAGTATTAAATGAAGTAATTCATAAAGACCAGGCAGGCTTTCTCCCAGGTAGACACCTGTTTGCTAACACAAGGAATATCATTGACATTTTGGAACTTTTGCAAACAGACATAAATACAAAAGCAGTGTTAATTTTTATAGATGCGGAGAAGGCCTTTGACAATATCTCTTGGAAATTTATGAAGGGAAATTTAAAAGAAATGGGAGTGGGACGGGGTTTTGAGAATGGGATTGATGCAATATATTCAGAACAAAAAGCTAAATTGATAGTTAACAATGTGGTTACAGAAGAGTTTAAAATTGAAAAAGGAACACGACAAGGCTGCCCCATTTCCCCTCTGCTATTTATTTCGGTTCTGGAGGTGCTCTTGAATATGATCAGAGGGGACCAGTTGGTGGAAGGAATCCAGGTCGGAGCGAAACAATACAAACTTAAAGCTTTTGCAGATGACCTAGTCTTGACCCTGCAGGAGCCAGAATCTAGTACGAAAAGAGTGTTACAATTGATTCAAGACTTTGGTCGGGTGGCGGGATTTAAATTAAACAAACAGAAAACTAAGGTGCTGGGAAAAAATTTGACAGATACAGAGTCAGAACGGTTTCAGAGAGAGACAGAACTAACTGTGATTAAAAAAGTAAAGTACCTAGGGGTAAACATAACAGCAAAAAATCTGAGTCTTTTTAAGGATAACTATGAAAAATGTTGGTCTGAAATTAAAAGAGACTTAGACAGTTGGACAAAATTGAAACTTTCTTTGTTAGGCCGAATTGCTGCTATTAAGATGAATGTATTGCCAAAAATGTTGTTTTTGTTTCAAACACTACAGATTGTGGACAAGACGGAGTGCTTCCGGAAGTGGCAGAGAGACATCTCTAAGTTTGTCTGGCAGGGCAAAAAGCCCAGAATTAAGTTTAAGATATTAACTGATGCGAAAGAAAGAGGGGGCTTTGCCCTGCCAGGCCTAAAGTTGTACTATGAGGCCGCAGCTTTCTGCTGGCTAAAAGACTGGCTACTTCTCGAGGACACTGACGTTCTGGATCTGGAAGGTTTTAACAATGCTTTTGGTTGGCATGCATACTTATGGTATGACAAGGTTAAGATCAATAAGGCCTTTAAGAATCATATTGTCAGAAAAGCAGTGTTTAATGTCTGGACAAAATATAAAGACTTATTGGAAAATAAAACTCCAAGGTGGCTTTCACCGCTGGAAGTTAAGGCCCGAAAAAGACCCAATATGGAGGCCAAATGGCCAAAATATTGGGAAATACTAGAAAAAGATGGAGACAATTGGAAATTGCAGAGTTTGGAGAAAATGAAGGATAAAGTGCGAGACTGGTTACACTACACTCAGATTAAAGAAGTTTTTAAAAATGACAAAAAGTTAGGGTTCCAGGTGGAGAAATCGAAGTTGGAAACAGAACTGTTAGAGCCTAAGACTAAGGTACTCTCAAGAATGTATAACTTGCTGTTAAAATGGAATACACAAGACGAAATGGTTAAATCGGCTATGATAAAGTGGGCACAGGACATTGGGCACAACATTATGTTTGAGGACTGGGAAAGGTTGTGGACCATTGGGTTGAACTTCACTGCATGTAATGCTTTGAAGGAAAATGTAATGAAAATGATATATAGATGGTACATGACCCCAGTTAAACTTGCCAAAATATACCATTTGTCTGATAATAAATGCTGGAAATGTAAAGAAAGTGAAGGAACATTCTTTCACCTCTGGTGGACTTGCCCTAGAGTGAAGGCTTTCTGGGAAATGATATATAATGAGCTGAAAAAGGTATTTAAGTATACCTTCACCAAGAAACCAGTGGCCTTCCTTTTGGGTATTGTCGGCCAGAAGGTGTTAAGGAAGGACCGAACATTTTTTATGTATGCAACAACAGCAGCAAGGATACTTATTGCTAAGCACTGGAAAACCCAAGATCTACCCACACTGGAAGAGTGGCAGATGCAGCTGATAGACTATATGGAACTAGCCGAGATGACCGGCAGAATCCGAGACCTAGGAGAAGAGAAAGTTGAAGAAGACTGGAAGAAATTTAAGATTTATTTAAAAAAGCATTGTAATTTGGTTGAATGTTAAGAAGGATGCTAGATCATAAATAATTGAGCACCACTAAACTAGATGGAATTAGGATGATAAGTGAGATTGAGGAAAAAACATAAACCTTTGGGAGAAATATTAGATTATATTTTAAATGAATGGGATACAAGAATGTAAACAAGATGATAAATTGCGGGTAAGAATTGACAATGATGCAAGTGGGAGCGGGAGACGTGAGGGAGTCCAATGAAGCTAAGAAAATATGTTATGATATATGTTTCATTGTTTTTTATTTCTGCATTTATGTTTAAAATTTTAATAAATATATATATATATATATATATATATATATATATACACACACACAAATGTCAGGAGTGCTCTGATGGTGTTTCCTGCTTGGCAGGGGGTTGGACTCGATGGCCCTTGTGGTCTCTTCCAACTCTATGATTCTATGATTCTATGATCATAAAATCACAGAATTGGTATTGGCCCCCAAGGGGGTCATCTAGTCCAACTGACAGCAATGCAGATACCATGGCTAAAGAATCCCTCACAGATTACCACCCAACCTCTGCCCAAAAACGTTCAACGAAGGAAAGCCCACCACCCTCCAAGATTACTTATTCCACCACTGAACAGCTCCCACCCCCAGAAAGTTCCCCCTAATGTTTAGTTGGAATCTCATTTCTTGTCATATTTCTACTGCAAGGGCTTCATTTAAAAGTCTGAGGCTCCTTTTATCCCCTCGCAAATTCCACTCTTTTGGAGGGACTGCCAGGTGGTGACCTGGCCTTGCAGACAACTTCATTGTCCAGAAAGTGGGAGAAGCAACAAGAGGAACAGCCATTTTAGATCTGGTCCTAACCAATGTTGATGACCTGGTTAGTGGGGTAGAACTGGGAGGATCATTAGACGCGAGTGATCATGCTCTTCTGAAGTTTACTATACAGCAGAAAGTATACTAGGACTCAATTTCTTGACTTTAAGAATGCCAACTTCATAAAACTTAGGGAAGTGCTGGGTGAGATCTCATGGACAGTAATACTAAAAGGAAAGGGAGTTCATGATGGCTGGGAGTTTGTTAAGAGGGAGATAGTAAAAGCACAACTTCAGGCAATACCAATGAGACGGAAACATGGAAGGTGCCTAAAGAAGCCAGGGTGGCTATCTAAAGATCTTTTAACTGAGTTAAGATTAAAAAAGGATGTGTACAAAAAATGGAAACGGGGGGAAACCACCAAAGAGGAATTCAAACAAATAGCCAGCACGTGTAGACACAAAGTCAGAAAAGCTAAAGCACAGAATGAACTCAGGCTTGCTAGAGAGGTTAAAAGCAACAAAAAAGGCTTTTATGGGTATGTTCGTAGCAAAAGGAAGAACAAAGAAACTGTGGGGTCACTCAGAGGAGAAGATGGTGAAATGCAAACAGGGGACACAGAAAGGGCTGAACTCCTCAATGCCTTCTTTGCCTCAGTCTTCTCCGATAAAGAAAACAATGCCCAACCTGAAGAATTTGGAGCAAATGATTCAGCAGAGGAAACACAGCCCAGAATAACTAAGGAGATAGTACAAGAATACTTGGCTAGTTTAGATGTATTCAAGTCTCCAGGGCCAGATGAACTGCATCCAAGAGTATTAAAAGAACTGGCAGATGTGATCTCAGAACCACTGGCAGTCATCTTTGAGAATTCCTGGAGAACAGGCGAAGTTCCGGCAGACTGGAGGAGGGCAAATGTTGTCCCTATTTTCAAAAAGGGGAAAAGAGAGGGCCCAAATAATTACCGCCCAGTCAGTCTGACATCAATACCAGGGAAGATTCTGGAGCAGATCATTAAGCAAACAGTCTGTGAGCACCTAGAAAGGAATGCTGTGATCACCAATAGTCAGCATGGATTTCTGAAAAATAAGTCATGTCAGACTAACCTGATCTCGTTTTTTGACAGAATTACAAGTCTGGTAGATGAAGGGAACACAGTGGATGTAGCCTACCTTGATTTCAGCAAGGCATTTGACAAGGTGCCCCATGATATTCTTGTAAAGAAGCTGGTAAAATGCGGACTTGACTATGCTACCACTCAGTGGATTTGTAACTGGCTGACTGACCGAACCCAAAGGGTGCTCATCAATGGTTCCTCTTCATCCTGGAGAAGAGTGACTAGTGGGGTGCCACAGGGTTCTGTCTTGGGCCCGGTCTTATTCAACATCTTTATCAACGACTTGGATGATGGACTCAAGGGCATCCTGATCAAATTTGCAGATGACACCAAACTGGGAGGGGTGGCTAACATGAGTAGAATGTGTCCTTTTATTTAAAATGCATTTCTGGGTTATTTGTGGGGCCTGCCTGGTGTTTTTACATCAGTAGAATGTGTGCTTTTATTTAAAATGCACCTCTGGCTTATTTGTGGGGCATTGGAATTTGTTCATCCCCCCCCCAAAAAAAATATAGTCCAGCCCCCCACAAGGTCTGAGGGACCGTGGATCGGCCCCCTGCTGAAAAAGGTTGCTGACCCCTGGGCTAAGTGGTCATCATTAGGGTAACCTAGAAAAGGTGGGGCTGTAAACAAACTAGTAGTAGTGCAAGAGACACTTCAATTGTTCTGTTACATATCAAGCTTATTTCTTTGAAGACAGCACTCCAGAAAGGTTTGTTGATGTCGCTAAACCACCACATATGGAAACACTGATTTTCTTCTAGAAAAGTGTGCTGAAGTTGTTACAGTAAGTACCACACTTTTAACTAGTGCATTTGATAAATGCAGGTCTTTACAAGATCTAAGCCCCATTATCATAAAAGTAATGGTGTGAAGTTTGCTTTCTTTAGAGCCAAGAGATTTTTCATACAGGCTTTTAAAAAAACCATCATCATCATCATCACAATATGTGCAGAAATGGGATGAACTGAGCTTAGGAATGGAAAAAAATATGAAACCTGATCGATATCAGAACAGTCCCCCCCGAGGTGGTTGCACAGCCAGCCCAGCCTTGGCTCCCAAGCAGCCTTGTTTTATTGATTTAAAGGATTGATTTAGGTACCCTTTCAGTCAAAAGTTTCCTTAGTAGCTCACCCTCCTCCCCACCCCAAAAATTAAACAAGTTACACAATCTGAACAACATCCAAAATCAATAACTACTAACAGAGCAAAAAGAGACAAACAAAAGAAGCAATATAAAGGCAGCAGCAGAGGGGGGAAATCAAAGCAGCATCGTGGAGAATAAAAATATCTATTAAAAACCCACAAGAATCTAGGAGAAAAGAAATGTGTTCATATGGAGCCCAAAGGATAACAGAGTCGGTGCCAGCTGAGCATCCCTGAGAAGAGGCCTCCATAACTAGGGCGCCATTCCTTAAAATCTTTTATGTCTGCTCCCTTTAGCTTTAATAAAACTCATCAAATATAATGGGTGTGCTTTAAAAAGACCCCTTTATTTGAATCTGGCTCCTTAATTCCCATAGTTTAAGGTGCAATCCTATGCACATTTATTACGTTTATATCCCCCCCCCTTTCCTCCACGTAGCTCAAGTTGCCTACACTACATAGTCCTCTCTTGCCACCATTTTCTCACAACATCCCTTTGAAGATAGTTTAGGCTGAGATTCAGTCACCTAGCGAGCTCCATGACTGGGTTTGGGCTTGCATCTCACTCTCCCTAGTCCTTGTCCAATACTCCATCCCAGCCTTTCTCAGCCTTGGGTTCCCAGATGCTGTTGGACTACAATTCCCATGATCCCTGACCTAGCCAGGGATGATGGGAGTTGTAGTCCTACAACTTCCGGGGACCCACGGTTGAGGAAGTCTGCTCTAACCACTGCACCTCATTGGCTCACTCAGAAGCAAATCACAGTCTGTTCAATGGGGCTTGTTGTTCCTGGATAAGCATCCACAGGATTGCGGCCTTAACCACTAAGTGCTAATCCAGTTCTCTCCATGATCATTCACAGTATAGTTCAAACTTGGGGTTGGGAAAACAGCTGGAGGTTGACAAGTGTGCACACACACAAAGCTTGCCAGCCCTGATATCTTGATATTATCTACTGCCTTCCTGCAGTAATGGCAGCAGAGGGCACTCCTGTACCATCTCCCTCTTTGCTAATGTTACCTGCTGTGGATGGATGTGGGCACTTGCCACAAACCTGGCATTCAACTTGTGAAGTTCAGGTTGCAGTCGTTCTTCCTACCATGAACATCCCTGCCAGAGATCACCATCTTTTCTATATTGCCATACCCAAGGCAGTTTACAAGCTGAAGAAACAACAAAGATCGCACATCTTATAACAATTTGTTTTTTTTTTAAAGTCATAACAAAAAGATGACTTAAAATGACAACTGATATAAAAATAATTTTCAATAAGGCATTAGAATACGTTGCACAAAAATTAATTCTCAAATATCAGTGAACAGAAATACAGTCTCAACAATTACAATAAATCGTAATCAATAAAAACAACCAAGTTACATTTTAAAAGCCACGTAAAAAGATGACATTGAGCAACAGGGTCACATAACTTATGAAAGTATTGAAGGTATTTTATTCTGAGCTTCTCTTCTCCAGTCCCAGCCGCTTTTGCTGTTCTTCAAGTCATGGTGTGGGAGAGACTGTTGCTCAACTGGACTTGACTGAGGGTGGAGGAGCCAGGACGATGAGGCAGTTGTAGTTGTTAAAGTGAGATGGATTAGCCAGGCGTTATGGCCACTCACCAGGGCCGGCCCACTCATGAGGCAAGATGAGGTGACTGCCTCAGGCAGCAGGATCCACTGGGGCAGCAGATCTGGCCTCCAAGGAAAGTTCATCTGCTGCCAATGCTGTCGCTGCCACAGAGGGAGCAACAGTTGTGCATGCTCCTTGTAGGACAGGTTTGCCACCTCCTCAGCAGCATCCCCCGCAATGTTGTCCCCCATAGCGGCCTCTTGGCAAATAGGAGGTGTTGCTGGTTTCCTCCCACCCTTAGGAAGGAAATGGTGGGGGCTGCCCTCTGGGGGCTCTGCACTCAGGGGCGGAGGAAGGGGGTGCAGTGGGGGCAAACCGCCCTGGGTGTCCTCGATGAGGGGGGTGACATTTGGTGCACTGCCCACCCGCAACTCCCAAGCCTACCCCAAGCCGTCGGGGGGCATTCCTCCCTTCCCCCTTCGTTTTGACAGCTTGGGGGAGGCTTTGGAGTCGTGAGCAGGCGGAACATCAACTGTCCACCATCGGCGGCTTGCTTTGCCCCCGGCTGCATGGCATGCGAGCCACTCCGTGCATCCGAGCAGCTATCCAGCGCCTGGGAGGGCACCCTCCACGCCCCACCCCCCTTGGGAGCGCGCCCACCCTGGGCAGCGTGGGCAAATGCTCCACCGCTGTCTGTACCCACCCAGCTTGATTCAGAGCAAGCCTCTTGTGTCCCGCCCCAGTGATGGCTTTTGATTCTCACTTCAACACTCAGGTAAGGTTCCTGCTATTCACTCCTCTGTGTCTATCTAAGTGGGAGTGCTCTTGCAATACTCCTCTCAATAGCACAGGCAGACAAGTGGACAGCTGCCACAAGAGCTGAAATGAAACTTCACATGGTTCCATTTTTAATGCAATTGGGGGGAGCACAAAATTTGCCTCAGAAAACAAGCCACCTCTTGTTTTGAGGCATATTGCTTTTTGTGCTCCACAGTGCTGGGTGATACTACTCTTCCTTAGCAAGTAGAGGAGGGATTGGATCACTCAGCAGATCCGCTCCCTTGAAATGAGATCATGTCATGGATCAGGCTGGAGGTGGGCAAAAGTTGTCCCCATCTTCAAAAGGGGGAAAAAGAAGACCCAGATAACTAGTGACTGGTCTGCTTGACATCGATAGATACCAGGAAAGGTCCTGGAACAGATAATTAAATGTTACAGATAGGTAGCCGTGTTGGTCTGCCATAGTCAAAACAAAATAAAAAAATTCCTTCCAGTAGCACCTTAAAGACCAACTAAGTTAGTTCTTGGTATGAGCTTTCGTGTGCATGCACGTGTGTATCTGAAGAAGTGTGCATGCACACGAAAGCTCATACCAAGAACTAACTTAGCTGGTCTTTAAGGTGCTACTGGAAGGAATTTTTTTATTTTGTTTTGAGATAATTAAATGGTTGGTGTGCAAGCACTTAGAAGAGGATGCTGTGATTACCAAGTCCCAGCATGTGTTTCTCAAAAACAAGTCATACAAGACAAATCTCTCTTTTTTTATATAGAGTTACAAGCTTGATGGATCAGGGGTATGCTGTGGATGTAGTGTATCTTGACTTCAGTAAGTCTTTGGACAAAGTCCCCAATGATATTCTTGTGGAGAAGCTGGTAAAATGTGGGGTGGACAAGGTAACTGTTAGTTGGATTTGTAGCTGGTGACTGACTGAATCCAAAGAGTGCTCACAAATGGTTCCACGTCACACTGGAAAAAAGTAAGGTGCTGCAGGGGATGTGGGTGGCGCTGTGGGTAAAACCTCAGCGCCTAGGACTTGCCGATCGCATGGTCGGCGGTTCGAATCCCCGCGGCGGGGTGTGCTCCCATCATTCGGTCCCAGCGCCTGCCAACCTAGCAGTTCAAAAGCACCTCCGGGTGCAAGTAGATAAATAGGGACCGCTTACCGCGGGGAGGTAAACGGCGTTCCGTGTGCTGCGCTGGCTCGCCAGATGCAGCTTGTCACGCTGGCCACGTGACCTGGAAGTGTCTGCGGACAGCGCTGGCTCCCAGCCTATAGAGTGAGATGAGCGCACAACCCTAGAGTCTGGCAAGACTGGCCCGTACGGGCAGGGGTACCTTTACCTTTTACCTTTAAGGTGCTGCAGGGTTCTGTCCTAGGCCGTTCAAAATCTTTATAAACGACTTGGATGAAGAAATTGAGGGGGCGCTCATCAAATTTGCAGATGACACTAAACTGGGAGGGGTAGCTAATGCTGGAGAAGGAAGAATCAGGACTGAAGATGTCCTTAATAGACTGGAAAACTGGGCAAACTAACAAACTGAATTTCAATAAGGACAAATGTTAGGTTCTACACTTAGGTAGGAATAGGCAGCTGTACAATTATGAGATGGGGGACACCTGGCTTGCCAATAGTACACGTCAAAAGGATCTATGGTTTTTAGTAGACCACAAGCTGAACATGAGTCAACAGTGTGATACAGCAGCAGCAAAACAAGCTAATGCTATTCTAGGCTGTATCAACAGAAGTTAGTGTTCTGCTCCAAGGAAGTAATAGTAGTGTTCTATTCTGCCTTGGTCAGACCACACCTGGGAGTACTGTGTCTAGTTCTGGTTGCCACAGTTTAGGAAGGATATTGACAAGTTGGAACATGTGCAGAAGAAGGTGACCAAGGGTCTGGAAACCAAGTCTTATGAGAAACAGTTGAGAGAGTTGGGTATGTTTAGCCTGGGAAAGAAGAGACTGAGAGGAGATTTTCATAGAATTATAGAGTTGGAAAGGACCACAAGGGTTAAGATAAGATACTATCTTCAAATATCTAAAGGACTGTCACATGGAGGATGGAACAAGCTTGTTTTCTCCTGCTCTGGAAGGCTGCACCCGAATGAACGGCTTCAAGTTGCAAGAAATGAGATTCCAACTAAACATCAGGAAGAACTTTCTGACAGTAAGACGGAAGAAAGGTCTCCCTGGGGATGTTGTTAACTCTCCTTCCTTGCAGGTGTTTATGCAGAGGCTGGATGGCCATCTGTCATGGATTCTTTAGTTGAGATTTGGACTTGTTGTTTTATTGTGGTTTAAATTGTTTGTTTTACTGCTTGGCTTTTTAAAAAACGGAATTTCTTTATTTACTGTAGACCACTTTGGGAAGGTATTCTGTTTGACCTTTAAAGCCAGGAGGGGGTGGATCTGTATCCCTCCAGCTCTGATCAGCAGGGTTCAAAATTATCAGGGCGCCAGGAGCATTTTGTGCCTAAAGATTCTCCATTTGCGAACACCTCGAAAAGTCTGGGTGCCATTTTTTTGCATTCAAGGATTACTGAAATATGTGCTTTGAAGCCTCAAAGTCTCTGTTAAGGATAAACAATATGTTAAGGAGTTTAACCATAGAGAGTAGAGCGTTTTGAAAATTGAAGTACAGTACCAATATTTTTATTGTAAACACCAAATTAAACATGTATTAACAGTTTCCGCTAGAAATCTGAGATTAACAACGTGTCACTTGTGTGAATAGCGTATTAGTTCATGCTTATCAAAATAATAAATAAAAAGTGTTTAGCCCACCTGCCGATGGCAACTAGATGTTCTGTTTCAGTGCCCACAACCCAGGTCCCAGGAGCCTTTTGGCTCCTATCTTTTCTATCCCAGTTTCTAACCCTGCTCATCAGCCCAGCCTGCAGGGCCAATGGTCAGAGATTATGACAGCTATTCTTCAGCTGTCACATGTTAGCCCCCTGCTTCTAATTTCCATGTCCTGTTTTTCAGATGCTAACCTGAACATTTCCTCCTCCCCAACTGCAGAAATATTCAAAAAACAAAAAATTGCCTTAAATTCATATTCACATAAGCCAATACCCTGTGCCCCTGCTTGTGAACAGTTCCTGCTCCCCACTAGGGACCCTGAAAAAACACCAAACGCTTAGTCCTCAGTGGGTCAGTTTCGAAGTTTAATTTCACAACTTTGTGTATACTTGGAAGGTGAAGACAGACATAACCATTCTATTTTTTAAATTAATCTTTATTAAATTTTAAGACACATAAATGGGGGGGGATTACAGCTGTTGAAACAATATTATACACTTCAAAGAAACAAAGTGGCACAACTTATGACTGGCAGCCAATAAAGTACTTTAAAAAGAAAGAAAAATATGCATATAAAACAAAAGTTGGAAATAAATAGCTCTGAGCGTATACCGTATCCCAAACAGATAAATCTGCTACTCGTTTCTCTCATTGCAAAGTTTATATGTAAAAAATTCAAGTATTTTTTGGTATTTTAGATACATCATGTGATACAGAAAGGAAAGCCTACATAAACCAAACCTTATTAGAACTATAGAGTCATAAAATTGTAGAGGTGGAAGGGACCACAGGGGTCATGTAGCTCAAACCCTGCAGGAATCTTTTGCCCATTATTTGTTCAAACCCACAACCCTGAGATTAAGAGTTTACCAACTGAGCTAAAGGTATTTTTAGGGCAGTGCAGCCACTATGGAACAGCCCTCACGCCCTGCATCCCAAGCATGATTTTACCTCTTTGGGATCTAGGGGTGGGGCAGAAGGTTGTTCTGCATGTTCACAGCAGAAACTAGCTGCAAACATCACTGACAGACTGTCACCTATGATGGCACCAATAAATTTCCCCATTCAAATCCACAGAACAGCAAAAATGTGATATGTCCAAGAAATACCTACAAAAATATAACAACGACATAACATCTATGGCAACGTTTGAACGACCCTTGTGTAAATTAAATACCATTAAATAAGGAAAAATGGTCCAATATGTTATAAGAAAGTACTAGAAATTATAGTAAGGTAAGAAGTATAAGTACATTCAATGTCGTAAATGTAACTTACATCAGGAAATGATGGGAAGTCTGTTTTGATGAAATTTAGTTTATTGGATTTTTACTTTGGTTTATTTTTGTTTAGCTAGAAACTATAAGAAAAGAGCATGTACAAGTTTAAATCAATAGTTAACGGTATAATTATTTAAAGTTGTTATTACTATCATCAGTTTTACCTTCTCTTTGTACATGTACTCAAGATTGTATATGGATGTCAATTAATAATAATAAAATTATAAAACAAAAACAAATCCACCGACCAGCTTTCTCTTAAAAAAGATATAAGTAATGTACAGATGGTGCTTTACAATGCTTTTTTTAAAAAAGCGTGCCTGAAGCCTGGATCTGGTGGGGTTGTAGACAAACAATGACATCAGTCAGTACAACTGCTAAGCTTGGGAGGACACTGGGCTTACCTGCACCTGAGGGAAACACTGTGAGAATCCGAGACGTAACTGAGCTGAGGCCCTGCATCAAGTAGGGACCAATTCAGCCCAGTCAGACCTGCAGATCTAATTTGTGCATTTTGTACTGCACTCCCTCGCTCTCGACCACCTGCCCTCCATCCCCTGCTTCCTCAGAGACCAACAGAAACAGAAATCTGTCTCTCTCTTTGTGACATTTGGGTTGACCCTAACAAAGGCCAACTGTGGATTTTGGAGCATTTCTCTATGTGTCAACTTGGCGACTGCCTTTGCTTTTTATAGATTGTATCTTCACTCCACCCCAAGTTTCATGGGGAAAAAAGCAACATCTCAGGCAGGAGACCCAACTCAATTTGCGGCAAGGCAACCATGACAGCCCTGCTCACCTCGTCTGGAGTCACAGCAAGGACGCTGCAGCTCTTCTTCACGTCCTCCTCCAGCTTGCCGGCCTTTGGATTCCGTCTCTGCTGAAGCTTTTCCAGTTCACCAGACTTCAGCCATTGGGGCTGAAGGGACTCTAGGAAGGGCCAGGCGACTGAGCGATGGATGTGCTATCACCTCCTGGGGCCTGAAAGAGAGAACAGCAATGGGACAGTCAGTGAGGGAAATTTAGCCGAAAGGTCCTCCATCCCCTACTGATGGCTGTTGGTTCACACATGCAAGTGTATCTGTCACCTGATCGCTTATTTTTGATATGCAGTGGCTCATTCAGATATATGACATATGAACTCAGTAGCATGAAACAGGCACTCATGGATGTTTCATTCCCTTTCTCTGTATGCAGAGATCTAAAAACAGCTAACCATGGTTAATTACTTATGTATTTAACCAGAATAGCTGCTGAAGCAACTCTTTGGGGCCCCAGTACATGCCAGCTTTAGAAGCTTTGTAAGCAAACCACCTCATTAACCACTCAAGAAAGAGCAAAATATATAGGAAAGATTGGATTATAGAAGCAGGGTTGACCAAGAGTTTGGCCTTCTTCGGTGCATCAAACTGCCCTGTAGGGAATCCTGTACCTTACTTTAGGGATGGTGATAGCAACAATAATATTTCTTTACTGACCTTTTTCCAAGGATCACAATACCCCTCTATGTGCTGCCTTCTAGGTATCGTTGGGTTCCCAAATCCCCATCAGCCCCAGTTATTATGCCCAACAATCATGGACGATGAGAGTTGCAGTCGGACAACATCTAGAGAGTACCACATTGGTTACCTCTGTGTTAGGGCTGGATTTAGGTTTGATGAGGCCCTAAACTACTGAAGGTAATGGGGCCTTTTATATGTCCAGTTGTCCTTTGTCAACAACAAATTCTCACTGTTTTTTGTGTTGAATATATGCTATATGGTAATTTATGGACCTAATAGGTATCTAAAGCCATTTGCGCATAACAAAATATGTATTTTATCAAAGTAATTGTTGAACTGAAATACAATTAAGAAGTATATTAATAGTGAAATAATTATTAAGCTCTAACTGTATGTAGGTTTTATTTTATTTCTTTTTTATCTTATATTTTGGAAATGTACATCCAGGTGTTTTTTTCCTTTAATTTTTTGGGGGGCCCCCAAGAGAGTGGGGCCCTAAGTTATAGTTTGTTTAGCATATACAGTCATACCTCGGGTTAAATATGCTTCAGGTTGAATGCTTCCGGGTCGCGCTCCGCGGTGACCCGGAAGTAACGAAATGCTATACTTCCGGGTTTCGCCGCTTGCACATGCAGAGACATTCAAAATGACGTCGCGCACATGCGCAGAAGCGGCAAATTGCGACTCACGCAGGCGCAGACGTGGGTTGTGTTTGCTTCGGGATGTGAACGGGGGTCCGAAACGGATCCCGTTTGTATCCAGATGTACCACTGTACGTAAATCCAGCACTGGTGAGATTTCAAAAGGCCCTAGGGTCTGTTCTGTGAGGATATACTGGGCAAGCTCTCATTGTAGGACAACCAGGTCTGCTCCACTCACCAACCCTTTTGCCAAGCCCCCTTCCTCCAACTCCTTCCCTTTACCCACCCCCTGGCCCCCACCCCACAACTCGCCCCAAGCCCCTCCAAGCCTCTTTCAAAGCAGGTGGAAGGTGCTTCACAGAGTAGCTTGCTGAAATACTGTACGAAGCACTTCCCTCCATTAAATTTTGCTGCCAGATTTAATCTGCCATTAAAACTTGTTTAAAAGAAGCAGGGAGGTGCTCCACATTGCCCACCGCTCAGTTAAGCAGCTCACCAGGGCCGGCCAGCCACTCCACATGGTGCAGTTGGCATAGCCGCCTATTGGCAGCCACACAAACTGCAGAGTGTGACGACACCTTACATTTTTATGCATATAGGAAGATATGACAACTGCCTCACACCATGTCAGACCATGGATCCCTTTGCATTGTCTCTTCAGGGTTTCTGGTAGAGATCTTCCTCTGCTACCTTTTTTTATTTTTTTAACTAACTAGAGAAGCCTTGCTTAAGCTTGGGAGGTTCTGCATGCAGCATGTATTTCTACCGTGGCCTCACATTCTATCTAAATGAAATGAATGACAGCTTCAGACACAGAGCGCATGCGAACATGACAGGATCTTGAAAGGAGCATAGACAAGCTATTACAGTAGGAAACGCACAGTCTTAACAAACAGGCTCCAGACAGTTCTCTACATGGTTGATGGGACGAGAAGTTGGAGTGCCAGCCTGCCTCCTGATTAATTCGGTGTTTGCATTGAGATATTTAAGATTTATTCATAGCAAGTTGCGTTATACCATTGTAAAGGTTCTGAATATGGCGGTGTGGGAAGGCCCTCGCAGATCATAAAAACTGGAGGATAAAACAGATCCAGTGGAAGGAGACAAATCACACAAACACTGCTAAATAAAGTAGACCAGAACAAGCCTAAGAGCTCCAAAGCAGTGCAAACAAAAGGATGCCAAGGAGACAACAAAAATAGCAGTGTAAGGTGTGGAGGCTTATGAAGCAAGCACATGCCTACAAAGCCCTTAAGGGATGGGGAACTTGCAGCCCTCCAGATGTTGCTAGAAGTCCAACTCCCATCAACTCAGCCAGCATGGCCAAGAGTCAGGGACATGGGCGTAGCAGAACCATGGGGGCAGAACCAAGCTGTTAGTTAAGTGGATGATGGACTCAAGGGCATCCTGATCAAATTTGCAGATGACACCAAACTGGGAGGGGTGGCTAACACCCCAGAGGACAGGACCACACTTCAAAACGACCTTGAAAGATTAGAGAACTGGGCCAAAACAAACAAGATGAATTTTAATAGGGAGAAATGTAAAGTATTGCACTTGGGCAAAAAAAATGAGAGGCACAAATACAAGATGGGTGACACCTGGCTTGAGAGCAGTACATGTGAAAAGGATCTAGGAGTCTTGGTTGACCACAAACTTGACATGAGCCAACAGTGTGACGCGGCAGATAAAAAAGCCAATACAATTCTGGGCTGCATCAATAGGAGTATAGCATCTAGATCAAGGGAAGTAATAGTGCCACTATATTCTGCTCTGGTCAGACCTCACCTGGAGTACTGTGTCCAGTTCTGGGCACCACAGTTCAAGAAGGACACTGACAAACTGGAACGTGTCCAGAGGAGGGCAACCAGAATGGTCAAAGGCCTGGAAACGATGCCTTATGAGGAACGGCTAAGGGAGCTGGGCATGTTTAGCCTGGAGAAGAGGAGGTTAAGGGGTGATATGATAGCCATGTTCAAATATATAAAAGGATGTCACATAGAGGAGGGAGAAAGGTTGTTTTCTGCTGCTCCAGAGAAGCGGACACGGAGCAATGGTTCCAAACTACAAGAAAGAAGATTCCACCTAAACATTAGGAAGAACTTCCTGACAGTAAGAGCTGTTCGACAGTGGAATTTGCTGCCAAGGAGTGTGGTGGAGTCTCCTTCTTTGGAGGTCTTTAAGCAGAGGCTTGACAGCCATATGTCAGGAGTGCTCTGATGGTGTTTCCTGCTTGGCAGGGGGTTGGACTCGATGGCCCTTGTGGTCTCTTCCAACTCTATGATTCTATGATTCTATTTCTATTGATAGGAGTTCATGGAAGTTGGACTTCTAGCAACATCTGGAGGGCCGCAAGTTCCCCATCCCTTAAGTGCTTTGTAGGCATGTGGTTACTTCATTTACTTGATGGGGGGGGCAGCTGCCCCTCTGCCGTCCCTTGGCTATGCCCATGGTTGGGGATGATAGGAGTTGGAATCAAACAGCAAAGTCTGGAGGGTCGCAAATTCCCCCACCCCCACACATTGCAGCAGAGCAGAAGACTCAACTAAGGGCAGGAGTAGAAGCTGCAGCCACAAGTGTGTAAGAACATGGAGAGAGCCTCGCTGCAGCTGACCCAAATCCAGAACTCTCTTTCCATCAGGAGCCTCCAAGAGGGGGGAGCAGACAGAGAGAACAGCCCATTCCCAGTTTTGTTTTCCCCCTCCCCTCTTCCAGCACACTGCTTCTGAGCATCAGGGTTCTATTTAGCTACCTTCTTGAAATTTAATTTGTTTCTAAACATTAATATATGCCTTCCCTATCAATCGCTACGGTGGTTTTTGCAATCTCGAAAGAAAACCTAACGAACAATGTCACAATGTTAAGGGCTCAACATCCAAAGAGAGTAGCGCAGGGAAGGGGTTGCTGCTCAACAGGAAGAAATGCCCCCCCCACAGCCATATGGATGCCATTGCCTAAGACTTCTTAGGGTCCTGCGGGTTAGAAAACAATAATCTCAGAGGCCAGGCACAGATCAGACTGTCCCAACTTTACACCAAAATAACAATGACTGCAAAAGCATGGAAAGTTTCCTTTTAAAAGTATCCTTTTAATCGCACATGAAGAAAATGAGTCATTGGTCCAAGCGCTTTCTGAGGAAACCAACGGAATAATAAAAAGGTAAAGGACCCCTGTCAGTAAAGTCCAGTCGTAAACAACTCTGGGGTTGTGGAGCTCATCTCTCTTTACTGGCCGAGGGAGCTGGCATTTGTCTGCAGACAGTTTTTCCAGGTTATGTGGCCAGTACAACTAAGCCGCTTCTGGCGAAACCAGAGCAGCGCACGGAAACACCGTTTACCTTCCCGCCAGAATGATAGCTATTTATCTACTTGCCCTTTGATGTGCTTTCAAACTGCTAGGTTGGCAGGAGCTGGGACTGAACAACGGGAGCTCACCCGTCGCGGGGATTCGAACTGCTAACCTTCCAATAGCGAAGTGTAGTTTATTTCAAAGGGTGTCTGTTTGCTGAGGGGCAAGTCACTTGCACTACCGAGCGACAGTTCCCAGGTGTATTTCAAGACACAGGGAAGCGCTCACCCAAATGTGAGGCTTCAGCCTTGAGGAACGAAACTTCCCTACCACTCATGCTCTGAGAAACAGCCTTCTTGCTTTAAGGCAGAAACTGAAAGAAGACTCGGCTGCATGAAAGAGACAGGTCAGTGTAGGCAAAACAGAAAGGGCATGCAAATCGCTATTTGCATTAGCAGGCAAGCCTTCATTGGCACAGGATGAGGGCTGGCATGAATTACAACTTCTGTCTGCAGAGTGACTCAACAGTTTATCCCTGAGTGAGGTCACAATATTCTAGTAGATCTCTGGGGGATTTGCAATAGATTGCCATCAGGCTCTAGTAAAACAAACAAGCAAAGTAGATCTCCACAAGCCTCCTCAACCCTGGTTTACTTAGCAGTCTCAAACCTTCTTCAGCTCTAGCAGGTCTGTGTGATTTTAGGGCATACCTGTAAAAAGGTAAAGGTAAAGGTAAAGGTACCCCTGCCCGTACGGGCCAGTCTTGACAGACTCTGGGGTTGTGCGCCCATCTCACTTAAGAGGCCAGGGGCCAGCGCTGTCCGGAGACACTTCCGGGTCACGTGGCCAGCGTGACATCGCTGCTCTGGCCAGAGCCAGAGCCAGAGCCAGAGCCGCACACGGAAATGCCGTTTACCTTCCCGCTGGTAAGCGGTCCCTATTTATCTACTTGCACCCGGAGGTGCTTTCGAACTGCTAGGTTGGCAGGCGCTGGGACCGAGCAGCGGGAGCGCACCCCGCCGCAGGGATTCGAACCGCCGACCTTTCGATCGGCAAGCCCTAGGCGCTGAGGCTTTAACCCACAGCGCCACCTGCGTCCCTAGGGCATACCTGTAGTCTAGCCATAATCATTCACAACTGATTGGTGGAATGACTAGCAGACAGATGTCACAGATTACAAATACGACTTGTTTGTTTGTTTGTTTGTTTGTTTAATTTATATCCCGCCTTTTCCTCTAAGGTGCTCAAGGCGATGTTTCACCTGCAATTGCTAATATTACCAAACCACAGAATAAAAACTTGGGGAAAATATGCTGAGCACCGATGTATTACCCATAGCTTTTTTGACAAGCAGTAAATGGGTCAAAATATGGGGCTCAGAAACTGTCTAAGCCAATCCAATGACAGACTGAAATCCTGGAGAGCAACTGTCAGTCCATGTTGTCAGTACTGAGATAGGTGGACCAATGACGTAATAAATCTTCCTATATTCCTAGGTAAGGTTGGACAAATGGATGAAGCCTGAGGATACCCAAAACGCTGGAAAAGAAACATAAAAGCACTGCAAAATGCTTTTTTATGCTCTAGTAACCTCTAGGCTAGATCACTGCAGCATGGTATACATGGGGCTGCCCCTAAGGATGGTTTGGAAACTTCAGCTGGTGCAGAATTCTGCACCCACGTTGCTCATTGGGGCAATATATTTTTGAGCATATCAGGATTGTAATGCTAATCCTGACTGCACCGGTTGCTAATTATTTAAATTTAGCTACTACCCTTCACCTGAGGATCACAGGTGTCAGGGAACTGCCATCAGTACTGGAGGGGGAGCGCAAAAGCCAGAGGGATTCCAGAGAGTGTCCAGGGATCGGGAGAAGCAGCCCATCTTCTGGGGAAGAGAATCAGCGTAGCACCAGTGGAGAAGGGGGGCAGGTGGGGGAAGCGGTGAGGCGGTCCCATGACTCCTTGCCTGGGACCAGTGGGGAGAGTAGGGGTCCTCCGTTGCCCACGCCCTCCCTGCGCAGAAGGCTTCCGCGCAGAGAGAGTAGGAGGAGACTAGGCGTCAAAGAGCTTCTTTGCTGGAAGAAGTTTAAGAAACGCCCACTGACGGATTCTGCCAGCGATTGAGTCAGCCACGGGTGAGTGGCTGTCCGGACAGAGGAGGTTCACTCAGGCAACCCAGCCAGGTGTTTGCACCGGCTTACGCACGAGCAACCCCTTAGAACCATTACAACAGGGCAGCTTAAAAACACAGAATGCATCCTTGCCTAGTACCTTTGGATAATGCGAAAGGTGCAGACATTATGCCGTCTGGAGGGCACAACACAAGAATGAACCTTTTCTGCAGTGGCTCCCCAGTTTGTGGGACGCTCTACCCAGGCTGGCTCCTTCATTATACATATTTAGGCACCAGGCGAAAATGTGCCTCTTCAAGCAGATCTTGGGCTGATTAACATCCTATACCCTTTTACATGTCTTTGTGGGAGCGGGTTATTGGCTTGCTGTTGTTGTTTTGTGTTCTCATGTTGCATTTTTATATTGCCCTGTGATCTTTGGATGGAGGGTGGCAGAATAAGCAAGTAAGTGACTCCAAGCAGCTCACAGATCCTATGAAGTAATTTCTTGGAAGAGGCCTGGTGTTTAATAGAGAAGATGAGTACAACTTCTCAAGAAAAGAGAAGCAGAATCACCATCACACTTTACAGAGCAAACAGATATAACACCTACACAGCAAGGGTGGAGGAAAACATAAGATTGAAACAGAAAACCAGGACTGGAACCAAATATGAGAGACCATAGGAAGCAGGGTACAGATGGATATACACAGATTTCATGAAAGATGATTAAGGGAGCATTCCTGTGCAATGCTTGAGTTCTACCAGCTAAGAGGCTCTTGGATTTGGCAAAGTCCCTTGGCACTGCCAAAACTCAAGATGCAGCACCCACATAAAAGATGCGCCAGTGGAACACAACAAATACACCTGTAGAGCCTTCTGCCAGTGAAGATGTACAAGTGAAACAGCTAAAATAGGGTGGAATCCTGGGTAGAACAGGAGTGGCCTGGGAGAGGTGCAAACCTACATGGTATCTTATCTTCTTCTTCTTTCTTCTTTGGTGATCACTCGCAGCCGAGTAAGATTGTCTTCCATAAACACGGTTTTAACAATGAGTCCGTAAGTGACTGTGGAGACCAATTCCAGACCCACACGTCCTTCGTTGGACTGGTCATATTGTGTGGATACCTGGTTATCGTCTTCCAAAGCAACTACTCTATTCTGAACTTAAAAATGGAAAGCGTAATGGTATCTTATATACTTGTCCCAACAACAGAACTACCAATCCCACACTTGGTGCAAAGAATGTCCCTCCTGTGAAGAGGTAAGGGGTGCCCATCCCCTATGCCAATGTCTGTGTCTAGGACATGGTGCAACTAACCATGTAATCACAGGATGATACCAACACCCAAATGCTGGTGCCTTCAAAATCCTTGCCTTGGCCTCTTCTAATCCATTTTTAAGAATAAAGAGGAGGGCTAGATTGATCTGCGAATCAAATTCTGTACCAAATACCAAGTTCCACCCAAAAATTTCCTTTCTTAACAATTACTTTTTAAGAAGGACTAGTTCCAAAACAAGATCCTCAGTATTTGCTGCTGAACCATAATATTCTTTCCAGCAGAACCAGATTATCTCCTGCTCCTACATTTTTTCCCCTCCACCTTCCAGGAACTGTAAATCCCACACAAAGCTTTTTGCTTCGCTTGAATTCTTCTTTTACGTCTTATGCAAGCACTTTTCAAAATTTCATCTGTGGGTGTTGAATGGAGAGTGAGGGAGATTTGCGTTGGCCAGCTGTTCCCTGGGTAAGCTTTTTAGGTGCAACGTGGCCCATCCTTATGCATCAGCATTTAGCTGCTTATCCCTGTGTCCAACATTACCCAGAGGATCTGCCGGGGTGCAGCCCTGCCGAAACCTCAGACATGAGCTCTATTCAGATGGGAAGCAAGCAGGGGCAGGACCCTCCACTATTACTCCCTCCAGGAGTGGATCTCCGCATTGATAATGACCCTGAAAAAACATTGGATCTGGGCCCCCAAAGCTGGAGGCGCCCACACCAGCTGCCAGAGTTTCTGGCTTTCAGCTGAGTTTCCCTCCCCTCCATTTCCCTCAGGGCGATGGGTGTGTCCCCCCCACCCACCCTGAATTCCTCCCAGACAGAGCGACTGTCAAAGTGCTCACCTCAGGGGTCAGCAAACTTTTTCAGCAGGGGGCTGGTCCACTGTCCCTCAGACCTTGTGGGGGGCCGGACTATATTTTGAAGGGGGGGGGGAATGAACAAATTCCTATGCCCCACAAATTGAAATTGAAATACTTTATTGTCACTTGTACAACTTGTATACAGTGAGATTACATGAGCACCCCCCACTCAGCTCTCTTAGTCTTAATTCCCCTTGTTTACTGACAGACACCCACCAAACCCAAAATTCAGTTGCCCTGTTGTTATCTTTTCATTCAGCAGCCTAACAGCCCACGGATAGAAGCTGTTCTTTACCCTGTTGATGCGACTAATCATGCTTCTATATCTTCTGCCTGAGAGCAGGAGATCAAGAAAGTGCCATCCAGGGTGTGAATCATCCATGAGAATTTTCCTCACTCTCCTGAGGCAATGTTCTTCTGCTATTTCATCCAGCGGATTCACGGGAAAGCCCATAATATCTTGTGCTGTATTCACCACCCTCTGTAGGCACTTCCTATCAGATGATGTCAAACCAGCGTACCACACCGTGATGCAGTATGAAAGGACACTTTCTATTGTTGACCAGTAGAAGGAGATCATCAAATAACCCAGAGATGCATTTTAAATAAAATTCTGCTCATGTAAAAACACGCTGATTCCCGGACTGTCCACCAGCCAGATTGAGAAGGCGATTGGGCCGGATCCGCCCCTGGGCTTTAGTTTGCCTACCCATGACCTAGCTGCACTTTGAGGTGCTTGAGAAGAGGAGGAAGTGTTTGGACCACATGTCTGATCAGGCCTGGCTGGGGCCCAGGAAGGGGTGGCACTCCACTGAGCATTCTTGAACTTCATTTTACCCAGTAGTTTTCAATCAATGTACCGCGGCACCCTAGGATGCCTTGCATGATGGCCAGGGGTGCTGCAGGCAACATCCGGTCTCTGTCCCTTTCCTTCCCTCCCTCCTCTGATGTTCAAAAGGCTTGCGCAGCTGCTTGCTGCAGCAGCCCTGGCTACAAGCTCCCCAGGCAAATGAATGGTGCCTCTGGGGCTGGCCAGGGGAGGGAAGAGGGTGAGGGAACACTCTACAAGCGAGGGTGTTTGAAAAGCATGAATGGTTGCCAGCTCTGCAGGAAAGGGTTGACATAACTGGGCTTCTGTGGCTGGGTGCATGCTTACTCACAGGGGTGCTGCAGAAAAAATGTACTTGGTAAAGGGAGCCGTGCACTTAAAAAGGTTGAAAACCTCTGTATTAAGAAATAAAATAGAAAAGGAGGAGGGAGGGAGAGAGAGAGAGAGAGAGAGAGAGAGAGAGAGAGAGAGAGAGAGAGACTGGGGGGGGAGAGTGAGAGAGAGAGATATGGCGGGGAGAGAACGAGAGTGCACAAGGCCAACACAACCAGTTCCTTTAGGGACCTCTCAGAATAGTACAGCTATTAACAGAAGTAACAAGCTCTAGCCTTGAAAGCTGGCTGCCAGGAGACACACAGTCCGCTCACGTCAGAGTAGCTAAGCAGTGACTTTCTCACCCATAAGAACACGTTGTCCCAAGCAGCCTATAAAGCGAATAGGGGCTGGGGAAAGTAATCATAAGTGGGACACAACGGTGGGGCTAAGATAACAGGTGGCTGGCTGCCTTCTACTGCAAAGTCAGCAAAGGATTCAGCCCGCGCACAAGTGGACTGAGATGCTCAGCGCTTGGGTCAGTTCAATATATTGTTACAAAAGTTGGGCACCACTCCCAATCTCTGCCAAGCCGTGGCAAGATTCCAGGGGGTTCCAGGCGCTCACCCAGGGTCTGTGCTTGTTTGAGATGCAAGACACAGCAGAGGCCGTTGTAGCTTTAAGATATATGGTTTATTCACATATATACACCTTTAGTATGCATGGAGTCCAGATCTTGCAGCATGGTCATTTCAAGAGGGGCTTGTTCTCCACAGCGGTACAAGCTATTGTGTCCAGGGCATTTCTGCCTACTTGCCTTCAGCCAGCCAGTCAGTTGTTCTGGCCTTTTTTCAGCTGTTAAAAGCCTTGTGCCAAAGGCTCCAGACTCTTCCTGTGACATGCCAGGTTACCCTGGCAACCTTCCAAATCCCCCGTCTCTGCTCACACCTCAGGGCTGAGTGGCAGGGCAGTTCCCTTGCCTTGCCAATAGCCCTCCATTGTATCTTAATGGCCCAGGTTGTTCAGCATAGGCTACCCTAGGAATTCCTCTGCAGCTTGTACTTCTCCCTTCACATCCCAAACATAGCTGTCAACTTACAGATTTGAAAATAAGGGACCAGCAGCCTCGAAAATAAGGGATCATCAGCCAAAATAAGGGATTTTGCGAGCACTGGTATGTTCAACTTCTGAGCCCCTCTGAGCCAAAGGCAGAAAGCCCAGCCAGCAGCCAAACGAAGCCTCAAGCAGTGGTTCCCACAGCACAACAACCTGGCAAAGGGGATGCAGCAAGGAAAACCACCGTCACCTCTCCGCTGGGAAGCGCTGAGCAAAGGCGAGTCCCCAGGCAATGCGGCCGATTTGATTGGCACAAGGCATGCAAGCTCCACCCCCCAGTCGTTCTTAGACTCCTTATTGGGTTAGCAACGCAGCCAAGCAACCCAGTTGAAGCCTCCCTCCTCCCTGGCCAGCAGGGAGGGAGGGAGAGGAGCTGCTTCCTTTGAAACCCGGGAAATTTAAGGGACATCATCAATAAGGGACAGCAGCAGGACACGGCGCTGGGATAAGGGACTTTCCTGCCAAATAAGAGACGGTTGACAGCTATGATCCCAAATAATCAAAATTCTACTGTTTATTCATGTTTAGGGGGTTTCTCCCCCAAACCTTTCACAATATTTTGACACCTGAGGCAGAACACCCAAAGGGCAGGGCCGCAGCTAGGGGGTGGTGAGATGGGCCCCCGCCAGGGGTGCAGACGAGCTGGAGGCGCAAAATCAGCTAAAAAAATATGTCCATAAATATGTCTATAAATAAAAACATTGATTATTGCCTCATAAGAAAAGGTTTTAAATAGAGGGCAAATTGAATTGGGGGGGGGGGTGGAGGAGAGGCAGAAAGAAGAGCTAATTTGTCCGTGGCTAGGGGGGCAAAATCTGGACGGTTCTGCCAGGGGCGCAAGATCACCTAGCTATGGCTCTGCCAAAGGGTGCTTGCTATGCAGTCGCTTATAGAGCTAGCTTAACCATGTCTATTTAGCAGTTAGTCCTACTGAATTCACTGGGGGTTACCTGCAGATAAGGACTGCAGCCTTAGAGTCAAACTGCATACTATGCAGTTCACACAATTAGTGAATGGTGTTTTAAAGTAAATTGGAGGCACAGCGGTCTTTTTCAGGTTCAGGCTGCTGGGGCAGATGATGAGGATGATGCTATAAATTTATCACCTCCCAAAGGAGCCCAGTGGGATGTGCACCTAGAAAGGTTAAAGCCCCTTAACCCACTCCATACCTAGGTCCTAGACTCAACTCTGACCCTGAAAAGAGGACCTGTGCTATTTCAGAAAAGCTCTTGCCACACTCCGTGCCATCTCCCTCGCCCTCAACAAGCCTGTCTCAATGTCATGTTAGTTCTTGGTATGAGCTTTCGTGTGCATGCACACTTCTTCAGATACACATGTGCATGCACACGAAAGCTCATACCAAGAACTAACTTAGTTGGTCTTTAAGGTGCTACTGGAAGGATTTTTTTTATTTTGTTTTGACTATGGCAGACCAACACGGCTACCTATCTGTCAATGTCATGTGTACCATTACAGCAGGATGACAGCAGGTGGCTGGAAAACTCACAAAAATGCCCCTTTGGGACACACCAAACCAGCCAGAGTATCCCACTACAAGGGGCTGCAATGGGGTGACAACCATGGGATGTGAATCAGCACACTGAATGTTCAATTCAAAACCCACTTTGGCTGTGGACCAACTTAGCTAAGAGCTCAACAAGCAGCTGTGGCGGAAAGTCTTTGCCTTTGAAGGGATGTTCCTCCTTTGAAACAATGCTGAGGATGAACAGCCAACCTCAGAAATGGGAGGATGAAGGTAGGATATGCTCTCACTGAGCCATAGAGACAGGCAGGATAGAGCCCTCAAGCAAGGAATCCTACCCACAGCCTTTCTCCACGCACAACTCAGAGGGGGCATTTGAACAGGCGAGAGAAAAGAAATCGCAGCACGAGCTTCACAGCACGAAGCAGGAATTGCTAACGCTTCTGACAAAGCTTGCTGGCTTGGAAGGCAGCCAAGCACGGGGACTCCCTAAATGACGCACAAAGGCTGGGCATGGCTGGGTGTGGGAGAAGGAGAGGGAGTCCTCCAGCCGCTTCCAGGGAACTCGGCAGAGCAAAGATTACTCTGAGAGCAGCTACCAGCAGCTGCAAACACTCCCTGCCAGATTAGCTAATGTAAGATGCTTCAAGCGTTGCCTGAGGAGCAAGGAATTTGCCAATTTTGAGAGCTGGTGTAGCACAGCAGCTATTACAGGACAGAGCTTGAAAATCAGAAAATCCCTGATTTAAATCTCCCCTCTGCTATGTACTTGCTAGATGAGCCTCTTGCTCTCACCCACAATACTGAAATATTACTTACCTACCTTATACTGTAAAAGGGATGCGGGTGGCGCTGTGGGTTAAACCACAGAGCCTAAGACTTGCCGATCAGAAGGTCGGCGGTTCAAATCCCCGCGATGGGGTGAGCTCCCGTTGCTCGGTCCCTGCTCCTGCCAACCTAGCAGTTCAAAAGCACGTCAAAGTGCAAGTAGATAAATAGGTACCACTCCAGAGGGAAGGTAAACGGTGTTTCCATGCGCTGCTCTGGTTCGCCAGAAGCGGCTTAGTCATGCTGGCCATATGACCCGGAAGCTGTACGCCGGCTCCCTTGGCCAATAAAGTGAGATGAGCACGCAACCCCAGAGTCGGCCATGACTGTACCTAATGGTCAGGGGTCCCTTTACCTTTACCTTTACCTTATACTGTATGCTTGCAAAAAGAAACATTGCGCTTCTTGCAATGGATACATTATGAGAACTGTAGGGGAGGGGTTCTAAACTCCTTTCTTGTTTCCCAAATTGAAATCATACTGACACATGATTTTCTCCAATAATAATTTGCTTCAATGTGACATTGCTTCAAAGACATATTTACAGGTCTCCAACCTTTTCCAGCTGTCCTGCCTGGTACACCAACCGTCCAATGCCAAATACCATTATTCACTCTACCATCTTTTTTCCTTCTCTGTTTTATCATTACTTTCTCCTTTTCGTTTTATCTTAGTTTCCAGTTTCAACTGAGCGATTTATGCTCCCCATCTATATTTTTTTTTCAAATCCTTAGGGAGCCTGCCTCCAGCAATTGTGGGGCAAAACAGGAAGCAAGGGTGGTTTATCAGGAAGTAAGCTAAAGTTTCACTCTTCCGAAATATTTGAGGCTAGAAGGAACAAACCTGCCATTCATCTCTCTCTCCCCCACCCTCCATTAGTATGTCATAAATATTGCACAACAAAAACACTGTTACAGGGTTGTTGGTTTTTAAGTATAAAAGTCCTCAAAAACCCCAACCCCAACAACTGCAGATAGCTTGTAACTTGGGAAGGAGATGACAGAGCCCTCTTCCTCTAAATCAATTTCTGTTGCATTATGCAGAAGATCAAGGAGATATTTTGTGAATAATTGATTGCTTAAGCTACAGGGGGAAGGCAAGACCAAAATGTTTTCGCAACTGTGCTCAGCAGAATAAGCTTGTTTTCCAAAACACAAAGGCAGGCAGGCAAACAGAGCAGTGTCAGGTGAGAGATCACCCCTGTGTCTATCCATTTTTCAGGCCAATTCTATGCATGTTTACTCAGAAAATTCAATGGTGCTTCCTGTACAGATAAGTATCCATAGGGCTGAAGCCTTTACAACATACAGTATACAAAATGGTCAAGGTGGTTCCTCGCCATTTATCTGCTGAAATCCTTCCCTGTCTCCTGGTTGCCACTCCACTTCTTTCTTCAGCCTCATTTTCTTTTAATTCCTTTTCTCTTACCCATTCTTTCCATCCACCAATTTAAAACTTTGAAGTTATTTGTATATTCATTGTATTTGATCAAGCCTCAGTTGAGCCACTGTGCTAAACTTTACCCTCCAAACCAAACCTTCCCTTAAAGCCCAAGTTAGCTCTCTCGCCTATTAATTTATCCATTGATTTATCCATACAAAGCCAGGGTGACTGGAAAAGGACTTTCTTCCTGATATTTTTTCATGTGAAGAATTAAAAAAAAAAAAAATAGAGGAACATTTAGTATTGTGAATTTGCACCTTCGGTCTGAAGTGTTACAGCTGAAATGCAGGCTTATCAGCTCAGTGAGAAGCAAATTCTCAATCACACACCAGATTAGTAGTACTTGTTGAAGAAAAGCAAATACATGTATTTTTCTTGAGTTCATAGTTAATGCATGTGTTACTTTAAACACCAGAGGACACTGTTTGTATAGAAATTTAGCCAGCAATTTTTGTAGCTCTCTGTCTAAGTTAATTCTACTCCTAAAGGATAAGCAATTTTTGTTTGTTCTTCTCTCCAGAGAAGTTATCTGCTACTTTCTCTCTCTCTCTCTCTCTCTCTCTCTCTCTCTCTCTCTCTCTCATATCTCCACTCACTCTGTAACTAGTTCCTGCATGAATAAAGTCTTTGAATTCCAGGAATTGTCAGTGATTATTCCAATATAATTCACCCAAGCTACAAGGTCTGCTAGTACTACTATGCCAAAATCTGTTCATTTTCTTGAAAGTTTCCTTCCTCTGAGAAAGAGGCTTCGTTCTTTTACCTCTGGAGTACTTTAGAAATTCAAGGGCTGTGTTGTTCTGACCCTACCTTGTAACAATTCTACAACAGTCTGCAGCCTCCCTGGGTGCCTACACTCCTGCTCTGAAAGAACCCCATAGGAGGAGTTATTTGCAGAATGAAAGACACTCATAAACAATGCTTGAGTATGGCAAATGCATCAAAAACCCTGTCTTCATGAGAATTTCACATGCACGCACACAAATTATCCCCTTTATCATTTATAATTTTCATTTATCCTTAATTGAAGGAGAATGGTTGGGGGAAATGCAGAAGTTTTCAGCAAAGCACTAATTATTATAATACTGACCTAACAAACAATATTGTTCCAAAGTTACAGAAACCATAAAATATTTTATATTCTGTCTTCTTAGCACACTTATCTATCTATTATTATTACAGTGGTACTTTGGTTTAAGAACAGCTGAGTTTATGAACAACTTGGATTAAGCACACTGCAAACCCGGAAGTAGGTGTTTGTGAACTTTGCCTTGGAATAAGAACATGTCTCGCTTCCTGTTGAGTGTGTTCCATTTGTAAAGGGAGTCCCCCGCTGCTATGAGAAAGCATGCTTTGGTTTAAGAACACTTTGGTTTAGGAATGGACTTCTGGAACGGATTAAGTTCGTAAACCAAGGTACCAGTGTATTTATAAATCATCTATATGTATTTTTGTAATAGCACAGTGCCCTACATTACAATAGACATGGTAGAAAAGGAAAGGAGGTATGAAGGAACACGAAAATAAACAAATTCAGGCAACATTACACATTAGATATTCAAGGTAGCTGCAGATACATAAAAATAAATAATGTAAGAATAGAATTTTGATTAAGATATAAAAATTATCCATTTCAGAACAAAAGCAAAAATATTAAAAGCAAGAAATAAGTCTTGCTAAAACCAGTAGCATCCAAAAGTTAGACACTAGCACTGAATATTGTGAGAGCACAATATAAATGGAAGATGTTATTACAGTGATACCTCAGATTAAGACCTTAATTCATTCTGGAGGTCCGTTCTGAACCTGAAACTGTTCTTAACCTGAAGCACCACTTTAGCTAATGGGGCCTCCTGCAGCCGCCATGCTGCCGGAGCACGATTTCTGTTCTCATCCTGAAGCAAAGTTCTTAACCCGAGGTAATATTTCTGGGTTAGTGGAGTCTGTAACCTGAAGCGTATGTAACCTGAAGCATATGTAACCCGAGGTACCACTGTATATCATTATTATAGGGTTTTAATATAGAATCATAGAATCATAGAATCATAGAGTTGGAAGAGACCACAAGGGCCATCGAGTCCAACCCCCTGCCAAGCAGGAAACACCATCAGAGCACTCCTGCTTAAAGACCTCCAAAGAAGGAGACTCCACCACACTCCTTGGCAGCAAATTCCACTGTCAAACAGCTCTTATTGTCAGGAAGTTCTTCCTAATGTTTAGGTGGAATCTTCTTTCTTGTAGTTTGGAGCCATTGCTCCATGTCCGCTTCTCTGGAGCAGCAGAAAACAACCTTTCTCCCTCCTCTATGTGACATCCTTTTATATATTTGAACATGGCTATCATATCACCCCCTTAACCTCCTTTTCTCCAGGCTAAACATGCCCAGCTCCCTTAGCCGTTCTTCATAAGGCATCGTTTCCAGGCCTTTGACCATTTTGGTTGCCCTCCTCTGGACACGTTCCAGTTTGTCAGTGTCCTTCTTGAACTGTGGTGCCCAGAACTGGACACAGTACTCCAGGTGAGGTCTGACCAGAGCAGAATACAGTGGCACTATTACTTCCCTTGATCTAGATGCTATACTCCTATTGATGCAGCCCAAGAAAGTTTATGACCAAGAAAGTTTAAGGCAACTTGCAATACAGTATAGCAAATGGAAACAACTATCACCACCTTTTTTTTAAAGGTAATGTTGTCTTTTGCATTCCCTATTAAAGTGACACAGAACCAAAACTAGCCCCAAGCAAGATCTCAAGTCCTCGCCAATTCAGTAAAGCTTTGATTAATTCATCTACTGATGAAACCTTGCAGCACCACTTTACATTTATTATTAGCAGGAATCAACTGGATTCTCTAAGCAGACATGCCACTGTTAGGGGACTGCTACACACACTGGTTGAAATTCTTTTGTTCATCCCCACCCCCACCCCCCACTCTTTTACAGTACAGGAGGGTTGGGGAACCTGTGGCCCTCCAGATGTTGCTCCCCATCATCCCTGACCACTGGCCATGATGTACGTAATTTGGAGTCTGGCAAGATCTGAAGGGTCACAGATTTTCCCCATCCCCACAATATGGGCTCCCAAGTTTGGAAGACATACTCCAACAGCACAATCCTATAAACATCTACTGAAAATAAAGTCCCATTGAGTACAGCAGTGTTTACTCCCAGGAAATTGGGTAATGCACTGTAGCTAAGTCCCCACCTGCAATATACATTTAAAGTGGTATCCCCCATGGCTTTTCCCCACAGAATCCTGGAAACTGAAATTTGTTCAGGGTCCTCTGTGGAGAGGGGTTGACCGTTAAACCGATCTGAGCCCTGTAGCTCTGTGAAAGGAAAAGGGAGTCTCCTAACAACTCTCAACAAAGTAAAGTTCCCAGGATTCTCTGGGGGAAGTCATGACTGATTAAAGTAGCAGGTACAGATAGGTAGCCGTGTTGGTCTGCCATAGTCAAGACAAAATAAAAAAATTCCTTCCAGTAGCACCTTAAAGACCAACTAAGTTAGTTCTAGGTATGAGCTTTCGTGTGCATGCACACTTCTTCAGATACACTGAAACAGAAGTCACCAGACCCTTCTATATAGTGAGAAGGTGGGGAGGGGTATTACTCAGAAGGGTGGTGGGAATGGGTGATAGGCAGATAGCTGTGATGAGCCTGTTGACGACTCTTAACGACTGCAATAGGTCTTACAGGAAAAAGCAAGGGGTGAGAAGGTGAAAAATGGCGTTGTCATGTATAATGAGATAAGAATCCAATGTCTTTGTTCAGACCAGGTCTCTCCATGGTTTTAAGTTTGGTAATGAGTTGCAATTCAGCAGCTTCTCTTTCCAGTCTATTTCTGAAATTCCTTTGTAATAGAACAGCTACTTTGAGATCTTGTATAGAATGTCCTGGGAGATTGAAGTGTTCTCCTACTGGTCTGAACAAAGACATTGGATTCTTATCTCATTATACATGACAACGCCATTTTTCACCTTCTCACCCCTTGCTTTTTCCTGTAAGACCTATTGTAGTCGTTAAAGTAGCATTTTGTCTAAAGTAGCAGGATAGGACTTAAAATGTATACTGAAGTTTGGGGCCCAAGTGAGCTTTGGGAGGTGACTTCATCAGAATAAGACAATGCAAAGCATTTGTTGGCACTAACAAAACTCTAGATTAGATCCATACTAAGGCTGCAATCCTATATTCACTTACTGGGCAGCCAGCCTTACTAAACTCAGTGCAACTTACTTCTGAGTGAACATGTAAAGGATGAACTCCAAGTTAGTTGCCCTTAGTTTCCAGTGAGATCTATGAGGCTTCAGTTAACGTCATGGATAACACTGATTTCAGTGGGACCAGAGTGCAACTAACTTGGCTCGGTTCAAACACACCGGACATATTATCTGCATCTGTATATACTATATATTATTGTGAGAGTCACACTGTGGTCCAACAGCGGCCGCACCAGCTGCAGCATGATGACAGAACAGCAAGCAGGTGAGCGAGCGAGCAAGTGGCCAGGGGTGTTGAGCAGCTATGGAGGAAGGAGAGGCATTTAAAGAAAGGTGGGAAGGGCTTCAGAGATCAGCTGGGCAAACAGCGCCCCTACAAGACGCCCCTTCTCAATTAAGGGAAGAGCTGTTTGGGAAGCCTGCGAGGGAAGGGATGGCAAAGGGATGAGGCTTCAATTAGGTAAAGGTAAAGGGACCCCTGACCATTAGGTCCAGTCGTGGCTGACTCTCGGGTTGCGGAGCTCATCTCGCTTTTTTGGCCAAGGGAGCCAGCATACAGCTTCCGGGTCATGTGGCCAGCATGACTAAGCCGCTTCTGGCGAACCAGAGCAGCGCATGGAAACACCGTTTACCTTCCCATCGGAGCAGTACCTATTTATCTACATGCACCAGTGTGCTTTCAAACTGCTAGGTTGGCAGGAGCAGGGACTGAGCAACGGGAGCTCATCCCGTGGCGGGGATCTGAACTGCCGACCTTCTGATCGGCAAGTCCTAGGCTCTGTGGTTTAACCCACAGCGCCACCCACGTCCCTTGAGGCTTCAATTAAATTCTGCCTAATGATAGGATTTAAACTCTGCCTTTATGTTTTTTAAAAACAGGCACAAGTAATTTTTCTTTGTGTTAGCCCACACACATGGCTCTATAGAGGATTAAATGTAATTGATATATCAACTTACTAATACCTTTCAGTGTGCCGTCCTTCCCATAGCTCAGTGGCAGAGCGCTTGCCTCACATGTGAAAGCTCCCAGGTTCAATCCCCAGCATCTCTGGTTGCTGTTTTGTTTTTTAAAGGAGCAGGTAGCCCCAGAAGCCACTGCCAGCCAGAGCAATAGATAATTCTGAGCTAGATGGACCTCATACAAAGAAGTTCCCTAATGCTAGCATTGCCGCTCCAGACCTCTGACCCTGATATGCAGCAGCTGACTGCATGCCCATGTCTGAGTGCAAGACTCTCTGCTAACTTACCTAGGAAACAGATACTTGATTTTGGTTTAGAGAGAAGAGGTAGTTCAATAAAGCGAAGGGGAAAAGACTAGTCTCATTCATAGCTGGCTGTCAGCCCAGCCAGCAATGAACAGCATGGCATGTGATTTGCAGTAGACTGCAGGCAAAAACAGAATTAAATATCTGCACATGATCTAGAGAACTTGCTGTATTTCCAATGCTCCCCTGACTGCCAGGTCAGGAGGAAACCTATCTGATACCTCTGGGGAATTTCTGAGAAGTGTGATATGCTGGCATAGCAGACTTTATCTGAATCCCAAACAGATGCTACGTATTTCCCTATTTCCTTATGTGGCTTTGCGCAGCTGGAGCAAACACCCGGCCCATGCAGGAATTAGAGTGAATAATGCAGCAGAAGACAGAATGCCGTTTCCTTGACAGCGTTCTAACTCTGGGTTTTTTAAAAAAGAGAAGAAACACACATCTTGTTCTCATGGCTGTGATAAAGTTTTGTAAGAATGCACATTCCATTTGCTAAAGCAGTGATGGGGAAGCTGGGTTGCTGGGACTCCAGCTCCCATCAGCCACAGCCAGCGTGGTCAACAGTCAGGAATGATGGGAGCTGTAGTCCAGCCACTTCCCAAGGGCCACAGTGCTAAGATGGGCAGGGGCAGTATTAGAAACTGAGATATGAAAGCTAGGAGCTAAACAGCACGTTAAAACTTTCTAGGTTATGGGGCAACAATGGAATGTCTAGGTGTGCTTTTTTAATAACAAGAATACAAAGCTGAAGATGAATGAACTGCAGCTAAAGTGTTATGTTCATTTCTTTCCCTGCCCCCCCCCTATTCCTAAGAGAGTCTCTTCCCCAGTCTTCAGAGAGTAGCTGGAAATGGGGAGGCAAAAAAGGGTCCTCTCTTTCCATTCTGCAGTTTTAATCTGAAATCTTAGGCGTAGTACTGCACTCAGAGCTCAGAAACTGCTCACGCTAATTAGATTCCCTGTCACCTAGAACAATGGAATTTTCAAACATTGGGCAGGGGTGGGGCAGGGAATCTATACATTAAATTCACAAGCCCCAACTCCTGATTCCTCTCCATTTTAGTCAAACCACGCCCTGCCCTTGGACTTCTAAAAATAGTTCTCAAGGGGGAATTACGCAAAAGGCTAGCCATTATGTTTTAGCACCCGTAACCCAGGTTCCAAGAGCCATGTGGTGCCATGTGGTCTTTCTATCCCAGTTTCTAACACTGCTCCAAAACTAAGATCATGGTTTTTGGAAAACATAGCCACAGAGATAAACGAATGTTGGACCATCATGAACAAGAGCAAACTCATCTTTCTGATATCTCAGAATCCTGCTTAGCAAATCCCTTTCCTGGATATTGAAGTGATGAAGGGCAAAGCACAGAAAGCAACAGAGGCATTGATGTAGTTTTATTTCAAGGAGGGTGGTCAGTTGTTTGATCCTGGATTGACAATTTTCAGTAGCAAAGTGATTCCCCAAATGTTATATGGACCAGAAATTTGAGGAGATGACTTGAACACAATCAAAGGGTTAGAAACAGCGAAGAATCAATTTATTAGATTTTCTTCACCCAATGGAACATCAGTGGCTCTTCTACCAACAGAAGCAGGTTAGACAAAGGCGAGAGTAGATTGTGCACGGTTTAATTACCTGAAAAGAGTTATTACATCTCTACTCAATGAGCACTTTCCATCCATATGCTACATGGATCTGGAGAACACACACTGGGGGAATCCTGGGTATTATCACTTGCAGGAGCTGAATGAGATTCTGAAGATGGAGAAGCGTCAACTAAGGGATTGGCTTTATTGGATAGAATCCAGAAGGGACTTACAAGTGATTAAAACATCCAACTGTTCCCTGTGTTTCCCTCTATTGAAAGCATAGCATTTTAGAGCCAGTTGGCGCTGTGGGTTAAAGCCTCAGCGCCTAGGACTTGCCGATCGAAAGGTCGGCGGTTCGAATCCCTGCGGCGGGGTGCGCTCCCGCTGCTCGGTCCCAGCGCCTGCCAACCTAGCAGTTCGAAAGCACCTCCGGGTGCAAGTAGATAAATAGGGACCGCTTACCAGCGGGAAGGTAAACGGCGTTTCCGTGTGCGGCTCTGGCTCTGGCTCTGGCCAGAGCATCGATGTCACGCTGGCCACGTGACCCGGAAGTGTCTCCGGACAGCGCTGGCCCCTGGCCTCTTAAGTGAGATGGGCGCACAACCCCAGAGTCTGTCAAGACTGGCCCGTACGGGCAGGGGTACCTTTACCTTTACTTTACTAAACTTCTGCCTGTACTATTAAGATCTGCCTTTACTGTGTTGTGATTTCAAGCAATGCCCTCAGCTGTGCTGGGTGGTCCTTACAAGAAGATTCCATGTGCAGATAGACTATGCATATGCAGGCACTTGCAGACAGAAGGTAGTATCCATTATTTGTTATTTTGCCCCTTATACACAGACCCAAGGAGTCACTTTCTAAAACCCTTGTTTGTTCGAGGAATAAATCAACCCCCAATGGAGTGGGTTCTGCGGTTACTGAGTGGCAGCAAGGAGGAACTGGACAAAATAGCCGTGAACTGTAAAGGAGATTCGGAGGTCTAAATCTGAAAGACACTTTGCATCACAATGAAGGCCTCCTGGTTATAGTCTCATTAGAAATAGATTGTCTGTTTTAGTCGATACCTTAATCTATATTTTGTATTGAAACTGTGTTTTCATGCTTTTGTCATGGCCTTTGGCTAGCACAATAAATTTATTGGTGATGGTAATGATTTTTAAACATATAGACTTGCTTGTACGAATGGGTTTCCTCCCATCTCTGTGCACAGGGTGTGACCAGCATACATGGCTTGGAAGAGGAGAAAAATCCCTCTGCCATTCCCTGCTCAACCATTTTGGCCAGGATAACTATGGCTGGTATTCAGCAGTTAGCCAGCCACTTAGCTTTGACCTTCAAACTGGCTCCAGATCCCTGGTTCTGGCCCACTCCACTCAGTCTCCACTGAGCCGCCTCAGAGCCCTAAAATGACACAGTTGTGCCTCTTGCCATCTCCTCCAATGGAGAGTAGAAAGCTATATCTGTCTCTCTGTAAAGTCTGAAGACCTCTAAATATTTATGCTACAAGAAAAGTAAATGACTGCTGGATTGGACAGTGCAGTAAATCTTTATTATAGCACAGGAGTGGGAAGAGAACAAAGACGCCTATTTTTCCACAGGCCTTTTGGTATGTGTGGTCATTATCCTTAAGATAGACCTAAAACATTAGCCCATTGCAGATACTACAATCAAAGCATCAGGAAGGTGGGGGTTGTTACTGCACCTGCCAACTCTACCCACCTCAGAGCCCCGATAGTATGTTTTGCACGGAGTCTGTGCATGTATGCCTGTTGTCTTTGTCCATGGAGTTTTCTTGGCAGGGATACTGGAGTGGCTTGCCGGTTCCTCCTCCAGGTGGATCACGTTTGGTCAAAACTCTCCACTATGACCTGTTCATCTTGCGTGCCCTGCTCGGCATAGTTCATAGCTTCTCTGAGTTCTTCAAGCCCCTTCGCCACGGCAAGGCAGTGATCCATGAAGGGGATGTATGTATACCCCTGTGAAGTTACATACAGCTCTATGAAGGTCTAACTATTTGCTATTCAAATGTAATTTGCAAACCAAACTCTAGCAGCCGTTTTTTACTTGCAGGAAAAGCCACTTTTGTTTTCAGGGGGGCAAGTTGGAACAGGCAAGTGGTGGAGAGGGAAGGTGCATGTAATCTTCTGGTCATTTCTTCACTACTCGCCCACCCACAGCTCTGTGTGTGTGTGTGTGTGTGTGTGTGTGTGTGTGTGTGTGTTTGGGGGTGGGGGAAGACTGACAAGAATTGATCAGTAGGTGCTGGCATTCCCAGAGGTCCACAAATTCTGCTAAGCCTCTATCACCAGTCAAGATCTGTTGTTGCCACCACCCCTATCCCAAAAAGTCTACATACCCCAACTTTAAGAACAACAATTTATTATTTATACCCCACCCATCTGGCCAGACCTCCCCAGCCACTCTGGGCGGCTCTCAACAGAATATTAAAAAACGATAAAACATCAAACATTAAAAACTTCCCTAAACAGGGCTGCCTTTAGATGTTTTCTAATAGTCAGACATTCCTTGACATCTGGTGGGAGGGCGTTCCACAGGGCGGGTGCCACCACCGACAAGGCCCTCTGCCTAGTTCCCTGAAACCTCGCTTCTCGCAGTGAGGGAACCACCAAAAGGCCCTTGGAGCTGGACCTCAGTGTCTGGGATGAAAGATGGGGGTAGAGATGCTCCTTCAGGTATACTGGGCCGAGGCCGTTTATGGAGATGGGTGGGGTATAAATAAATTATTATTATTATTATTATTATTATTATTATTATTATTATCTCACCCCTGGCATTGCACTGGGATCTGGAGGCACTCGGAAGCAGTCTCCTTCCGGCTTTCTGAGCATCTCCAAATCTTTTGCCGAGGGCCTCCGCCCTTCTCTTGAGCTTCGAAAGATGGGTGTGGGCTCTTCCTGACCTTGTGGTGGGGTTCAGAGGGGCTCGGTTTCCAAAGACTGAGGTTAGGGACAGCCAACACCCTTCTCTCAGCAGACTGGAAAGATGCGCTTGCCAGATCGCTGAGCACTCTTTTCCTTTCCTCTCCACTCACCGCAAGAATGAAAGAAAGAAAGCAGCTTGTTGTTGCCAAGCAACACACACACAGAACCAACTCTCCCCAGCACCGCTTTCCTAAAGAAGCCCAAGTCTATTGTCCTACTCCTCAAAACCAGTGATGAAGCCAAGCATAGGATATGGCGAGGACGTTTAAGACTAGGCTTTCCTGTCAGGGAACTTCTGAGCTGGGGAAGCTGCATGGCAGGCAAAAAACACTAAGTGATGCTTCTTCTCTCTGGAGAAAAGCTGCACATCTTGAACTCTTGCCACCTGACATGCAACCGCTCATGGCACAAGTCTCTTGGATCTGCCTGTCTGGTGACTTGCCATCGCTTCCGCCAGGTTGTCTGGCTGGAGGCAGCCAAAGGGAGAAGTAGGAATGTCCTCCTCAGACGAGAACAGGCACAGAGATTGCAGCAACACCCACCGCTGTCCTGCTGGCGGCACATATCTTTTGTTCTTCACTTAAAACAAAACACAGACCTCTAGGGATCTGCAGCCTGCAAAGGCATCATCTACAGTATGTGGCAAGGTTTCTCAGATGAAGATCATTTCCATTTAAAACCCATAAGTCAGGCCTCCGTGGTGGAGCATGCCAGTTATTCTGCAAACTTTTAATAAAACCAGTTCTGTCATCTTATGCTACAACCACTTTTGCAAGCCCCCTTAACACCCTCCAGCAGACACTGGGAAAGCAGTAACTGTCATAAAAAGACTTTTGGGGCTACTTGCAAGGAGCTTGGCTGGCTGACAGAATACTGTTCTGGAGCCTTGGTTCTTGGCTGCAGAGCTGAAAGAATGCATGTCCGGTGCTTGAAGGGGAGAGAAGTGCCTTTCTCTGACCATTTGAGCTACTTGCTGTCACACATTCCTTTTATTGATCCAGAGAGGTTGGTAGTTAACTACAACAAGGTGCAATCTGCTGTGTTAAGATCTCTCTTTTTCTGTAGCCATACTGTTACCCATTTTGAAAAACAAACACATTTATTGTCTTTTCCATTAGCACTGTCGCTTAACCACTTTCCATTGTAAGGATATAAAACAGGGGGAAATTAATCAATGATAGAAGTTGTATGCAATCGAAGTAAAGTTACCAATTATTCGTTGTTTTGAGTCCTACCACCTCCTGAAACCACAGAATAGACATATTATGGCACCACAGAAATCCAGCCACCCTACTCAATAAAACCTCATCTGAATGTAACCTTCGAAACTCCCAAGGTAAGCTCTTATATCTCTATGGACTTGTTGATTCAGCAGCCCCACAGAATTCAACAGAAATTACTTTCAAATAACTGTATTACTAAAGCTGCAGTTCTAATTATCTGTACAGCAGAAGCATCTGGACAAACTTGCATAAGCAAAGGGAGAGACAGATCTCTGCCCCAAGACACTTAAAATGTAAATGTAAGTAGAAGACAACAAAGCAGAGAGAGAAGAAAGGGACAGGAAAGAGGACATAGAATGAAATGCGGAGATTCAGTCTTTGTTTTGTTTCAGCTGAGGGAAAGGACAAGGACTAAGTAAAAACAACAACAATCTAGCTGAAATTTCCAAAAGGGTAACCATGTTTGTCCTTCTTGCTGCAACAAATAGTCTTTAAGACATACACATTTGTTACGGTATAAGCTTTAATTGACCACAGTTCACTTCATCAGCTTAATTACATAATTAACAAAACAGACATCCTGATAGTGGTAAGCCAATTAACACATTTAAAGAGCTAAAAATCCTTCATTTCTGTTCATTCCATCACTGAACCTCTTGATGTAATTCAGTGGTCTCACACTTCAGTCTCTGTAGGAAGTTCCTTGGTTCAAGATGCCCACTCTAAGGACATTTACTGAGTATCCTAGGATTTTTGAGTCCACAGCTCCCTTGACCAACTACATCCTTTCTGCGACACCCCTGTGGGGCTCAGGAGCCCAGTTCTGTCACCCCTTGCCTGCAGAGCTGGCAGCCTCTCACTCTTTTTTGAACACCCTCCCTTGTGGAGGGTTCCCTCAGCCCCTCTTCTCCTCTCCCCTCTCCTTGGGAGTCCTCAGGGCAGCCACTGCTGCTGCCCCTGGTGTCTGAGCTGCGCCCCCTGCCCCAAAGAGAGGTGCCTCCTCACACTGCCCCACAGGGACCTAGGACTTTCCAACAGCAAGAGCTAAAGGACTGGCTGGCTGGACTTCCTCACCTGCTGGCTTGCTTACTCTGAGGCCGCCTCAGCTCCTGACAACCAGCACCCCCTGGCCAGCCCCAGAGGCACCATTCGCCTGGGGAGCTTGCAGCCAGGGCTGCTGCAACAAACAGCCGTGCAAGCCTTTGGGAGCCAGAGTCATAAGAGGGAATCAGAAGAGGGAGGGAGGGAAAGAGGGACAGAAGCCAGTGTTGCCCACGGCACCCCTGACCATCATTCAAGGCACCCCAGGGTGCCACAGCACACGGGTTGAAAACCACTCTCCTAGGAGACTGAAATGCCCCCTGCCCCTGCTGGCTTTTGAATGCTGTTGTTTCTGATGTCAGATTTATGAACATTTATTCTTTAGCATAGCAACCGGCCTGTTTGTTTTATGTAGACTACAGAAGGACAATGTTGGAAGATGATGTCATACGTCACACTGGAAGATGAGCAGCCAAAAGAACTTCTGGTGTTGTGGATGACATTATTTGTTCCTGCATAAGCGTTGTGGCAGAAGATTTGGGGACAGAATTGGCCTCTAGGTCTGCAACAAGGGCCAGTTCCTCTGCCTGTATTAGGGCTGTGCAATGTTAGGTTTTCAACATTGCGCTATATCACCAAACATCGCGATCTGGCGATACATCAGGATGTTGAAAGGGAGGAACAAGCTGCCTGGTCCCTGGGCCTATGAAGTTTAAAGGAGCCCCCACCCCAGCTGATGTAGCTTGTTCCTCCCTCAGTCATATGATGGCCAGAGAGCGATGGCGGTTTCACCTGGCAATATATTGTGACTGAAACCGCAAGTTGGAGATCATTGGAGTGGTTTCAGCTGGAAACTGTAAGTGACAACAAGTGGTTTTCCGTAATTTTCTCTTCTAGGTCAGTCCTGTAGCAGATTATTCCCAAATTCCCATCTGGCCTTGTTGACCTGTTCCTCACCCCCAACTTCACTGTGTGGGTACTATAGGCTGAGAAATGAGACTGCAACACAAAAATGCCAAATTACAACACTATCATTTGCGGATTGAACTGAGACAAATATTTTTAGTGCACTATATGTGTTAATTGCCAGGACAACAACTATTTAGTGAATTGCCACCAATAATTGCACAACTACAACTTGCTGTACTTACTGCATTTCATTTTCTTCTAACCTCACTGTTTACAATTCCTCCACCCCCTCCCCTGACCTGTAGCTCAGAATAATCCTTCATGCATCTAATGAAGTAGACTGAAGTCCGTAAAAGCCCACACCGTTTGCTAAGACTTTAAGATGCCAAAAGACTTTTTCTGGAAAGGAATGTTAACAACCAGGGTGAATTATCCTTATTTCATTCACAAATAGCTCTTTACCACTAGTAATTTACAGAATGTACTAACATCACTGAGCAGAGTTTGCACTTCCCTAGCGAAAGCACAGTGGAAAGTAAGGTTTACTGCTTTAAGGATCAGTAGCAGATTTAAGCATCCCCAGGGAACCAGTGCTAAAAGCACACAGATGGCTCTGGACTATTGAATAACTATTCCTGCTCTTCATCCTGTTCATCCACTATGTCCACAGCGTTCCCCCGATCCACCCATCTTGTAATTCTATCAAAAAAAAGAAATTACATTCATCTCCCATGACTTGTTTTTGAGAAGCCAATGCTGGGTCTTAGTAATCACAGCATTCTTTTCTAAGTGCACACAGACGGACTGTTTAATTATCTGTTCTAGGATCTTTCCTGGTATTGATGTCAAACTTAATGGTCAATAGTTACCTGGGTCTTCTTTTCCCCTCTTTCTGAAGATGGGGGCTACATTTGCCCACCTCCCGTCTGCAGGGACGTCACCTGTTCTCCAAGGATTTTCAAACATTATAGACAGAGGCTCTGTGATTACGTCTGCAAGCTCCTTTAGTACTCTGGAGGGCAACTCATCAGGCCCTGGAGAGTTGAATTCATTTAAAGTGGCTAGGTGTTCCCTTACTACATCTTTTCCCATTTTGGGTTGCAGCTCCCTTCTTGCATCATTTTTTCTGTTACCACCAGGTTGGGCACTGTTTTCCTTTTGGGTGAAGACAGAGGCAAAGTCAACCAAGAGCATTTATTAGTCTCTTCCATACAAGGGACCTACTACTTGCTTGAACTTTTTCTTGCTTCGAACCTAGTCAAAGAAATCTTTTACTATTATTTCTAAACTCTCTTGCAAGCCTGAGATCATTCTGAGCTTTGCCCACCTAACCTTCCCGATGTGAACATTAGCTACGCATGCACACTCTTCCTTCATGATTTCTCCTTTCTTCCATTTCTTATACATTAATTATGGAGCCACAAAGATTTCTTCAGGTGTGCTGGAGCACTTTGTTAATCAGAAATACCTCTTAGTAAATGCATTCTCTGTTTGATATGGAGTTAAGGGCCATTTCACTTATAGCTGTATATTCTGTTTCCCCACCCCTCCCTTCCAAAGGCAGTATTCAGAAAACAGACGCGCATTTTCACCCCAGAGAGTGGACAGCCCCAAAGAGCCATGCTTGATTATATTTCCTCTTGCCATAAGAAACCAGACTTCAAAACAACATGTTTACCATAAGGAAAACTGAGGAACAGCAGAGGCAACAGTTGAGCTTGCACTGATGGATAGGTTGGGACAACTGAGTTGGAATTGATGCATCGATTCAAACAAATGACATTTTGTACATAGACAAATCCTTGTATTGTATGTTCATGAGAGGCAGTTGATCTTCCCCTCCCTTAGTTCGAAAAGACTAATATTTTGCCCTGAGTAATTCCAATTTGGGAAAGATGGAGGGCACAAGGAGAAGGGGACGACAGAGGACGAGATGGTTGGACAGTGTTCTCGAAGCTACCAGCATGAGTTTGACCAAACTGCTGGAGGCAGTGGAAGACAGGAGTGCCTGGCATCCTCTGCTCCATGGGGTCACAAAGAGTTGGACACAACTAAACGACTAAACAACAACAATTCCAATTTCCACAGAATACAGAGCACAACACAGGACAGGTAGCAATATAATGCCATTTGAACTGTGCTGAGGCAGATTTCTGGCAGCATTTAAAGTAGAGAGTGAGCCCCCTTTGGCCTTTAGATAATAGCAGGGACCTCTGACCAGAGGGTAGGATGGAGAAGAGAGAGAGAGAAAGAATGAACAGATTGGATGGGCTGTGATTACACCACTGAGCCATACCAGCACAGATCCTGCTTCACCACCGCAACATGTGCACTTTCTCTGTGTACTTTCTGCAATGTAATGAGGGAATCCCAAGCCAGCTGTCGAAAACAGCAGCACAGTCAGTGCTGGCTCAGTGCCCCCTGTCCCCTGCTGGAAAGCTTCACGAGAAAGATATCCTATATTTGCACCACTGCAACTGAAAGTGTGCCTCTGCTTGCAGGCTGGAGGGGATCTCAGTGAAGCCTACTAGAGCTGGTGCCTTGTTGAGTTTGTTGTGCAAGAGACTCTGCTTGGCTCCCACTGTTTGCAATGCAGCACACGCTCCCTTCTGGCATTCTGGGAAAGCAGGGTAGCCCTGCTTTGCAGATAATGTTCCTCCCATCTTCTGCTGCCTTCTATCAACAGCTAGGGAGAAAAACAAGTGGATTTCCTTCTGCCTCAACCAGCCCAGGAAGCCATGCTAACAGCACCGGGCAAGTGGAAAGCAGAGCTGGCCTAAGATGTTTGCCCCAGTAAAAAAAATCAAAAGCCACAAACACCTCCCAACCCACTCCTTAATATGGGGCACCATCCACCAGGAAGTAGACATGAATCGGAGGTGTGCTCTCCATTCACGTCAATGGAGTTTATGCTGGGAAAATTCCCCATGGGATTCTGCCTGAGCCATATCTGATCCTATCCCAATGATGCCCTCAAAAGGTGCCACCTGCGGGCAGCCACCTCACCTTGCCGCTGGCAAAGCTGTCTCTACTGAGGAATGCCAAGGAGCATGTCTGAAGTTCACGGAGCAACACCAACTCTCAATGAAGACATTCCCAAGAGCAGGGATGCACATGGAGTGAAACAGGTACAGTAAGAATTGCCCCTTTGAACTGAACTTTCTGAGACTGGCTTGGAATAAATGGGCTGGATCTTATCTGGCACAACCCAATTCTGTCATATTACTGGGGATTCAAACTAATGGGGAGCTACCACAGTCAACTGGCCGAAAGCCAAGACTTTTGACTTTATAGTCCTCTGCTGAAAAGGGGGCACAGCACTGTGGCAAAGTGGGAAAAGGTAGAAGCCCAGACCTCCCGGGACACATCAGTCAAACTTGGTTGTGCCTACGGAGGGGCCCTATAACTAGTTGCCTGGACAGTGCAGAACACAGATGGGGAAGTGGGGGCTTTTGCACAACCTGCTTGAGAGCGCAACCTTTGGAATATGGCAGAGGCAGAATCCCTGACCTGCTAGAAATTGTACATGGGGTGAACCAGAAGTGCTCAGGAGCTCTAGCCCTTGCACATGCAAACACAGAGACACATGAGCATACATGAAAGTGCCCCATTACATCTGCCTCTAGAGCTGTGGGGCTTGCCCCATTTTAGCAGCAGGAGCCTCATTAGGACAGGCTAGAGTAGACCACTGGGACGCAGGTGGCGCTGTGGGTTAAAGCCTCAGCGCCTAGGGCTTGCCGATCGAAAGGTCGGCGGTTCGAATCCCTGCGGCGGGGTGCGCTCCCGCTGCTCGGTCCCAGCGCCTGCCAACCTAGCAGTTCGAAAGCACCTCCGGGTGCAAGTAGATAAATAGGGACCGCTTACCAGCGGGAAGGTAAACGGCGTTTCCGTGTGCGGCTCTGGCTCGCCAGAGCAGCGATGTCACGCTGGCCACGTGACCCGGAAGTGTCTCCGGACAGCGCTGGCCCCTGGCCTCTTAAGTGAGATGGGCGCACAACCCCAGAGTCTGTCAAGACTGGCCCGTACGGGCAGGGGTACCTTTACCTTTACCTTTAGAGTAGACCACACAGGGAGGGCCTGTGTTTCAGATAAGTGCAGTCCCCGACTAAATGCACAGAAATGTTGTCTACACCAATGAGGGGAGGGTGGGGATTTCTACAGAAAACCCACTTGAGACGGCTTAAAATACTCAGAGGGCACCCTACGGGGAAGAAATTCCTTGATCCTTCCGAAACTATTCCTTCCAAGAAATCAGAATCAACGACAAGCATGAGACTCCACGGGCACCCATACCAACACCAAACACGCGTGACAGCTTTTAACCCATCTACACGTGCATGCACGAGCAAACACAAACGAAGCCGCAGCTCCGCAGCCCAACACCGCCAGAGCCCGAGGGCTGCGGTGCAGCACAGCAGCTCACACCGGAAACCCACCGTCTGTCCCGCGGGAGGGGGAAAAATCTATGTTTTTAACGCCAACAGAAGGCTTTACGCGGGACTGAATTCGGATGCGGTATAAACCAACGGAAAACCCGCTCCCCCCCCCCCTTTGCAGGGCACCCACGTGGGCCCACGAGCGGGGGCAGGAGTCCCTTGCCAGCCCCAGCCCCCCCCCCCGAGGCCGGGCCCCGCAGCGAAGCCCCGCCGGCCGGGAGCGAGCGGGCAGCTTGGCGCAGCCCCGGCGGCGGGTCGGGCAGCGAAGCGCTCCGGCCCATTCCCGCGCAGCGCGCCCGGAGCAGGCGCGGAGGCGCAGGGGCTGCGAGCGCCGCTGCTCTGCCGCAAGGCTCTTACCTTCGCAGTGCAGCCGAAGATCCCGCGCGGCGCCCGCGGCTCCGTCTCCGCTTCCCGCCCATTCGCCGGCGGGGCGGGCGGGGCGGGCGGGCACCGTTTGTTTCCCGCCGGCGCTTAGAGGCAGCGCGCCGAGGAGAGGAGGGCGGCGTCGGAGGAGCCGGCGGCCACCTCGGGAGCCCCGCCCTGCCCAGCGCCCCGCTGCCCAAGTCCGCAGACGGGGCGGCGAGCGGCGGCGGCGGCGGCTAGTAGCAGGGAGCACCTCGTGCACGCGAGCGCGTGGATGTGCGCGCGCGGGTGCGCGGCGGCGGCGGCGGCTCTCGCTGCAGGCGAAGCTCGACGGGGGCAGAGCGGGGCCCGGGGTCGAAAGGGAGCGGGTCAGCCGGCACATCGCACGGCCGCGCGGGGTCCCGAGACGAGCGGCGACCCCGGGAGGAAGAATCCGGGGGCTTTTTCCTCTGTGCGCAAGGCAGAATTCCTGGATCGGTTTTCTTTTTTGCGGGGAAGAAGCCAGACGTTCAGGCGCCCCGGGCGCGTAAAAAGCGAATTATCCCAATAGGAGGATTCTGTCTCCTAAGGGCGCCCTGCTCCGCCCCGGGGGACGAGAGGGAAGCCCTCCGGCAGAGTCGCCTGAAAGCCGCAGCCGGGAGTCAAAAAAAGGACCTGGAAAATGCTGCGCAGCTCAGCGCGGACCTGGTTCCTTGTTCCCTTGGGGGCCAAAGTGCAGCCTCTACCCCTGACAAACCAGAAGCGGCTGCGTGAAGTGGCCCAGGAGCTGCCCAAGTCATTTTGCTGCCTGAGGCGAAGGGACAGGACGGTGCTTCCCCCCCCCCCCCATTCTGCGCACAAACTCTGACTGAACTTGGTAGCTGGATTTTGTGACACATTTCTAGCCATTTCCCGCCGCTCAGAATTTGCCACCAGAGGCAGTGGAAGGGCCGACCCTGACAACAGGCCACTGGCCTGGGTCAAATGGGGATGGAAATGAAGTTTTGGCTAACCAGAAGTTTATTTTTATTTTTTTTAATAATATTTTATTACATTTTAACAATAAAAAGGTTATAAGACAATAAATAGAAAAAAAGAAACACAAGAGAAATACAAAAACACAAGAATACAAAAATGCAAACATTTAACATAGAACAAGGAAAAAGGAAAAAGGAAAAAACAAAAAACCTTCTTTTTTAATTTCTCATCTTTGAATAACTTATTTTCCTGACTTCCTCACGCCTCCCTTTTTTGTATTCCATTTAAAGATTAGTTCAGCAAATTCATATCCTGTTAGTTTATCCTTGATTATTTTTCCTCACATATTATGATTTCAAATTTTCATCTAATATCAACCATTCTTACATATTCTTATACCTTATTACTAGAACCTCCTCATTTCATTTCAATGTCATCAACAATCAAAAATTTTACAATATTTCTGTAGATAGATTTTAAATTTCTTCCAATCTTCCACCATCTCTTCTCCCTGGTCTCGGATTCTGCCAGTCATTTCCTAACCAGAAGTTTAACCCTGCAAGACTGACTTCTCATGTTATTAGCATGTTCTAAATGAATAATGGGGTTGTGTGCATTTAACCTGGCACATATAACTTTCTCTAGAGCAGAAAACATGACAAAGCTGTAGTAGGGGGGAGGGGGGCTCTCAACAAGACTCGCTTACATGTTGTTGTAAGAGTCTCAACCATTTACTTCTAATGATATAAGGGAAAGTAAAAGGTAAAGGTAAAGGTACCCCTGCCCGTACGGGCCAGTCTTGACAGACTCTGGAGTTGTGCGCCCATCTCACTCAAGAGGCCGGGGGCCAGCGCTGTCCGGAGACACTTCCGGGTCACGTGGCCAGCGTGACAAAGCTGCATCTGGTGAGCCAGCGCAGCACACGGAAACGCCGTTTACCTTCCCACCAGTAAGTGGTCCCTATTTATCTACTTGCACCCAGGGGTGCTTTCGAACTGCTAGGTTGGCAGGCGCTGGGACCGAGCAGCGGGAGCGCACCCCGCCGCAGGGATTCGAACCGCCGACCTTTTGATCGGCAAGCCCTAGGCGCTGAGGCTTTTACCCACAGCGCCACCCGCGTCCCATAAGGGAAAGTATTCATGTTTAATTCTACCCAATAGCTCAGGTCTAATAGCTCAGGTCTAAACTAACATGTCACAAACTGACTAAGATGTCATCTTTCAGTTAGCCCTTGCATGCTAGTTTTCACTTAATAAATGGCAGCTGGCGTGTTGGCTAGGATCAGGACTGCAGGCGTGTGTGAGGAAATTTAAGCTTTTTCCCCACACAGTGGATCAACAGATTATTTTGCTTGGGAAGAAAGCCACTCTTGGCAAGTGAAAAGCAAAGCTGTTCCTACCTTCTGGTTTTCTGGTGAATTGCATTAGGTACTTATATACGCTTTTAATGCCATTTAAAAACTTTAAGATCACTGCAGATGGTGACAGCAGCCACGAAATTAAAAGACGCCTGCTTCTTGGGAGAAGGGCAATGACAGGCCTAGACAGCATCTTGAGAAGTAGAGACATCACCTTGCCAACAAAGGTCCGTATAGTTAAAGCTATGGTTTTCCCAGTAGTGATGTATGGAAGTGAGAGCTGGACCATAAAGAAGGCTGATCGCCGAAGAATTGATGCTTTTGAATTATGGTGCTGGAGGAGACTCTTGAGAGTCCCACGGACTGCAAGAAGATCAAACCTCTCCATTCTGAAGGAAATCGGCCCTGAGTGCTCACTGGAAGGACAGATTGTGAAGCTGAGGCTCCAGTACTTTGGCCACCTCATGAGAAGAGAAGACTCCCTGGAGAAGACCCTGATGTTGGGAAAGATGGAGGGCACAAGGAGAAGGGGGCGACAGAGGACGAGATGGTTGGATAGTGTTTTCGAGGTTACCAGCATGAGTCTGACCAAGCTGCGGGGGGCAGTGGAGGACAGGAGTGCCTGGCGTTCTCTGGTCCATGGGGTCACGAAGAGTCGGACACGACTAAACGACTAAACAACAACAACAACAAAAACTTTAAACGTATTGGGCTACTTGTGTTTAGGTTCCAGTTGCTCTGTATTAATCTCCCTCCCTATCCTCACCCCAGTGTAGCTTTCACCCCTTACACCATTTCTGGCTACGGGCCTGAGAAGGGGCTTCTAGGCACCACCTACTGCTAACTTACCTTTGCGGGGGGGGGGGGGGATTCTCACTTGACACCAATTGTGCTTTCATAACTCTAAGCACTTTGGAGCCAGGGTGACTTAAGGCTGGCCACTTTGCTTTTAATGGACTTTTGCCTCTAGCACATTTTCAGGGTCAGGGTCAGGGGCGGTGCCCTACCAAGTACAACGCTGAGGTCTGGGCACTAATGGAATATAAACAATGCACTTATAATAATGCAATAAAGGCTGCATTTAAAAAAGCATGATGGTAAAATAGCATGCCCAATTGCAGAGTGGCCTGTGGGTTAGAACTAAGGGGTACTAAGATCTTTGGCTACCCCACGGCTCTTTGAAATGGCGAAAGCAGGCCCCACGTGCAAACAGATGGATTCCACATTTGGCAGAATCAAGCTTTAAATCGTTAACTCAGAGACACTCCACACCATTTTGCTTCCTGAAGTGAAGGACAAGATGCCTTCTGTACCAAAGCTGACTGAACTATGGGAAAGTATCATCTAGCAACCAAACAGAGGGCCTTCTCAGTAGTGGCGCCCACCCTGTAGAACACCCTCCCTTCAGATGTGAAGGAAATAAGCAGCTATCCTATCTTTAAAAGACAGCTGAAGGCAGCCCTGTTCAGGGAAGTTTTTAATATTTAACGCTCTACTGTTTTTAACACTTGATTGGGAGCCGCCCAGAGTGGCTGGGGAAACTCAGCCAGATGGGTGGGGTATAAATAATAAATTATTATTATTATATTATTATAGCACACTTTTGAGAAGCTAGCTTGGGGGCCCAGGGCAGGCTGAATGGCACACACATCTCTGCCCACCCCCCAGTGCCTCAGTGGCACTCCACACATCTCTGTGCTTGCCACCTGCAGTCGTCGCCTCACACTACCTAAGCAGTGGTGGCCAAACTTGGCCCTCCAGCTTTTTTGGACTACAACTCCCATCATCCCTAGCTAACAGGACCAGTGCTCAGGGATGATGGGAAACTAGCTGGAGGGCCATGTTTGGCCACCACTTTTTTTAAAAATAATATTTATTACTTTTCCAACAATTTAAACACTACAAAAAAGAAATACAATACAATACAATACAAAAACACTACATAACACTAACACATTAAACTAACAAAACAAAACAAAAACAATTTAAAACACATCAAATAATTTCAGTATCTTATCTTTCATTCACTTATTTCCGCGACCTCCTCACACCTCCCTTTTTGTATTCCACTTCTGTTAATTGTTTCAGCAATTCCTTTCCATCTTCCTCTGTTTTCAATCCTATAATTATCTTAACACATTCTAACCTTATTTTTTCCTTTAATACTCTATTAATCTATTTATACTTAATTGCTTATAACATTTCTACTAAAGCCATATAACTTCATTCCAACATTTTTCTAGCATTCATTAATTTTACAATATTTCCGTAAATAATCTTTAAACTTTTTCCAGTCTTCTTCCACCGACTCTTCTCCCTGGTCTCGGATTCTGCCAGTCATTTCCGCCAGTTCCATATAGTCCATCAACTTCATCTGCCATTCTTCCTGGGTGGGTAAATCTTGTGTCTTCCAATACTTCGCAATGAGTATTCTTGCTGTTGTTGCATACATGAAAAATGTTCTATCCTTCTTTGGCACCAATTGGCCGAACATGCCCAGGAGAAAGGCCTCTGGTTTCTTCAGGAAGGTATATTTGAATACCTTTTTCATTTCGTTATAAATCATCTCCCAGAATGTCTTAATACTTGGGCATGTCCACCAAAGGTGAAAGAATGTACCTTCAATCTCATTACATTTCCAACATTTATTATCGGGCAAATGGTAAATTTTTGCAAGCTTGACTGGTGTCATGTACCACCTATAAATCATTTTCATTAAGTTTTCTCTTAGGGCATTACATGCCGTAAATTTCATACCTGTGGTCCATAACTGTTCCCAGTCAGCCATCATTATGTTATGTCCAACATCTTGTGCCCATATGTTTGGCCACCACTGGCCTAATGCATGGGTGGGCAACATTTGGCCCGCACCACGCTTCCCAATTTGGCCCACAAAGCTGTGTTGCCCAGGCCACACCCTCCTGTTACCCCCTTGACATGTGACATCAGGCATGTAACAGGTCAAGCCACAGCTGCAAAAGAACAAGCAGGAGCCTTAGAGTATATCCCAAAATGTAGCTTTGCAGGTGTGGCTTACCACTGTTAACATCTAGTGCTGAATGCAAGATGTTTTTACATTTCACTGAGGTCAGAGCTCCTAAGTATTCTGATGCCTGCTGCAAGCACAGCTTGTCCCAAATATAAACACTGTAAGGCACACAATAGTTCCTTTGCAAGCACAGATTGACACTGTTTGAAGTGGGTGTAGAATGAAAGCCACATTGGGATCAAGCCCACCTGCTGTAATATGACATCAGGGGATTGACAGGCTCCACCCACCTATCAGATGGGGCCCATGGAGGGTTGGCCACAATTTGATCCAGTCCTCCAACCCAAAGTACAGTGGTCCCCTGGCCTAATGATTGCACATGGAATATTCCCTTTCAGGGTATGGGGTGCACAGAAAATGAGAGCACTGTGGAGAAGGGTTCAGTTGTGGCCTTCTCTCTGATGTGCATCTTTCTTATTTATTATTATTTTATTTGTTAGATTTATATACTGCCCTTCATCAAAAGATCTCAGGGCAGTTCTTTCTGCACACGCTCTTCACACCTTTAATATCTTCCCTTCTGAGATGAATGGTGCAGCAGGAAATAGTGAGTCAGGGTGGCTGGCTGGATGGTTTTTGCCAGGACTGCAGCACAGGGAGAAAGGGTTAAAGAAACCCCCTTGTATATCTCAGTCTTAATCCTGAACCCTACAACTGCTCTTTTTAAAGGAAAAGCAAGTCATGTCAAATGCATGCACACATTTAACATATTGTTGTGTGCCACCCAAATCTCTGAGTGGTGCAAGATTCCAGGAGTTCCAGGCACGTACTCAGGGTTCTGTTTCCTTGGAATGAGGGACGGTGGTGTCTTTAGGATATATAGTTTATTTGCACATATATACAGCCAGAGCCTATGGTGGAAGGGCTCACCCTGAGCCACAAGAGGGTCTTGCTTCTCCCATAGCCACAGCCTTGGATTCCTTGGATTTTGGATTCAAAATCAAGCATGTCTCTACCTCACAGGCTTCCACCTGCTGCCTTCTTCTAGTTTCTAGCTCTCACACACATCAAGTCTGGCTTTTGTCCTTCTAACTAACAACCAGTTGAGGGAGAGGGGAATCCATTTGCCCTCTCGCACAGAGCCACTTCCTTTGTTACCTTAAGGACTAATACTTTGGGGGCCATTACCAAGAAGCTGGCCTTACTATTTCAGCAATTGAATCCTTGCTGGATCCAATAATTAGAAGGGACCCGGGCATACTGCCACACACACACACACACACACACACACACACACACACCAAAGAAAAAATTTACAGCAATACCTTAATTTGGCACTTACTTAAATGTAAAGCAACTTTTTGTGGCCCATTTATCTTCTTGGAACTCTTCAGAGTCCAGCTGAAGTTTTCATTATTTGTTTGCTTAAAACATTTTAGGCTGCTTTTCTGAGCAAATGCTCACTGACACTGAAAGCAACTTAAGTTTTGTTGTGTTTTTTAAATATTATTTATTTCTTAAAAACTGAATATTTACAGAACTTCCCAAGTACAATAAGAAAAAGAACCCCCTTCCTCCTTCCCCCATAATGGAGCAGGCAACACGATGCCAGAAAAATACATTACATTTAAAAACAATAAAAGATTTTTAGAAATACAGAATTATAGAACCTGAAACTGCAACTGATCAACACTCCACATAATATTTTTTTAACAGAGCCAAAATTCACTCAGTCTTCCACCCAGTCAAAAAACCTAATGCCTGAAAGCCAAAGTGGGAAGGAGGATGTTTTGAGGTCCTTTCGAAAAGCCTGAAACATAGAAATTTGACACAAGTCCAATTACATGGAATTCCATAGCTGTGGGGCCACCACAGAGAAGAACCTTCTACTTTATGACCATCCACCTCACCAAACTGAACCAATTCTGAACAATTGGTTGTCATCAACAAACTTGCCAACTTCATCCCTGAGTCCAGAAAAGGATCCGAAGGGGACTTCTCTGCTCACTTCCATTATGAAAATATGACCTCTCTTTGCTCCTTCCCTCCTTTTGTCAGCAGATGGGTTTGTTCCTGGCTTGCCACTCATGGTTTGTTCAGGAAACCAAGACTCCTCATTCGCATGTGTTTTGAAGCCAGCATAGGAGCCAAATCCAGGGGCCCGTGGGTGCTTCGGCACCCACAATAATATCATTGCAGGGGATGGGCACCCACAAAGTCAATGAGCAAAGCCAGAGAGCAGCAGCCAACCAGCCTCTGCAGTGCTGCCTCAGAGAGAGAGAGAGAGAGAGAGAGGCAGATCAGCTCCGTTCTCTGCAGCCAGCCTTTTTGGGGAGGGGGTGGGCTTGGAGGCATCATCTCTCTATCTCCGAGTCCAAGCCCCTCCCGGCAGAAAAGGGTGCCTCACTGGCTGCAGAGAGGAGAAGAGGAGCCACCACCACAGGCTACAGCAACACCCTCCCAAAACATGACGTGATGTTGCGCATCGTACATGTGATGTCACACGTTCATGTTACAGCGGCGGGCACCTACAATCCTGAGGGCAAGATGGCGCCGCTAGAAGCCAGGACTCTGGTTTGTTTGCTCCCCACTGCACTGAAGAAAGGAGAAGGGAAGGGGCACAGCCCGGTCTTTTCAGCGGGTACCAGCACATTCCTCAATCACATGATTAAACCATAGTTCAAAACAGCCTATGGGTTAATGTGATATGAGATCAAGGTTGGCGGAGTGGCATGGTTCTGTTCTAGTAGTGGGTGGGTGAGGCTGGCACGGAGAGTAACCTTCCCACATAATCTCCCCTGTTCAAACATTTTCAAAGCTGTGTGGGAAACCAATACAGTACTCAGGATTAGCAACTAGCTGCTCAGCTAACATGCTTGCAGTCATCTTAAAGCAACACCTACAACCCTACAGATAGCTGTAATCAGGATGTGGGTTTCATCTGCCACTTTCAACCTATTTAATTTGGTTTTCAGCCCATAGGAATTTAACTCAAGCACATCCATACTCTAAATCTGAGGAGGCAGTAGATGGCAAATTTTGCCTACGAAGGCTTCCGCCACAATAAGTCATATTGTCTCTAAATCGCCATGGGACTCACTAGACTTACTTTGTATCATTAACATTTGTAGGAGCCTTGGTGTTTGAAACAGCTGAGAATAAAGCACATTTCCACTTTGCCATGTAAGATGTAGTTTTAGCAATAAATGTAGAACGGTAAAACTATCTCTTTGGAATAGACGTAGAAGCAAAAAGCAGTTCATCTCAATTTTTAGTCTGTTCAGTCCCACAAACTCTGAATGAGTTACAAAGAAGATGCACTCCAGAAACCAAAGTAAGAGAATACAGAGTATTAACCCGTTTGCCTCGTCTGCTTTGGGGGCAGTGACATAATTTGCATGAGCAAAAGAGCTGGCTGTCGAACCAGTTTGCATGACCAGGAAAAGGCCACACCAGCCAGGAGCATCATCATGGTGCCAAAGTTTAAGAAGGATATTGATAAGCTGGAATGTGTGCATGAGAAGGGCAACTAAGATGATCAAAGGACTGGAAACCAAGCCTTACGGGAAACTATTGAAGGAGCTGGGTAAATTTAGCCTGGAAAAGAGATGAAATAGAGTGGTACTATTACTTCCCTTGATCTGGGCAGCATATTTCCATTGATGCAGTCTATAATAACATTAGCTTGTTTTGCTGCTGCATCACACTGTTAGCTCATGTTAAGCTTATGGGCTCCTAAGATCCCTAAGAGAATCACTATTTGTATATACTATGGGGGTGGGGGCAGAGATGGCAATGGGGAGGGAAGAGGAAAGCAAATTCAATTTGGGTACTTATTCTTAAAGCTAAATCATTTGAAGGCAGCCCTGTACTGGGATGTTTTTAATGTCTGACGTTTTACTATGTTTTTATATGCGCTCTAAGGTGCCCAGAGGGTTGGGGAAACCCAGCCAGATGGGTATGGTACAGTGGTACTTCAGTTTACGAACTTAATCCGTTCCGGAAGTCCGTTCTTAAACCAAAACCATTCTTAAACCGAGGCATGCTTTCCCTAATGAGGCCTCCCACCGCCAGTGTCCTTCCACTGTTCGGCTTCTGTTCTTAGACCAAGGTAAAGTTCACAAACCGGGACACTACTTCCGGTTTTGCAGAGTTCATAAACCAAATAGTTTGTAAACAGGGCTGTTCTTAAACCAAGGTACCACTGTATAAGTAATAAAATTATTATTATTATTATTATCCCTAAAAGTGTACATTCCCAAATGCAGACCTGAGGCTTATGTCTCTCAAATAAATCCTGAATGCATATCACGTTGGTTTGTAGGGGGGATTAGGTCTATAGAAATGAGAATTCATCAGTAACAAGATCAGAGTTTGAAGCACATACTCTTCAGTGAGTGGATCATGTCCCTGAGAGCAGTCACACAGGCACGTTCAGCTCAAATGGCATATGACTCCTGGTCTGTCTGACTACATCTGCTTCTCTGGCCTTTGTGACTGCTGTGTAGCGCATGCTGCTTAAAGGGCCGTACTACTCCCTCTGGATCCTATCAGCCTGCCTTGGTCCCCATCATCTGGCTGCCTGTGACAGAACCAGGCTTTGCCTCAGTTTCACCCTGAAATATACTTGGAGTGTGAATTTCATGCTCTTTATTCAGCTTGTAGTAGCAATGAATGAAACTTTCCCCAAAACATCTAGCTATACAGTGGTACCTCAGGTTAAGAACTTAATTCGTTCTGGAGGTCCGTTCTGAACCTGAAACTGTACTTAACCTGAAGCACCACTTTAGCTAGTGGGGCCTCCCACTGCTGCCGCAGCGCTGCCACCCAATTTCTGTTCTCATCCTGAAGCAAAGTTCTTAACCCGAGGTACTATTTCTGGGTTAGCGGAGTCTGTAACCTGAAGCGTCTGTAACCTGAAGTGTCTGTAACCCGAGGTACCACTGTATATACATTATTTACACAATGAGCCCTGCGTGATTGGCTAATTCCGGGCTGCTCCTGTAAGCCAATCAGGTTGCGGATTTACTTCCTCCAGAAGCCTGATTGGCTGCTCCAGCAGGCCAATCAGGTCGCTGATTCACTTCCACCTGGAGCTGGATTGGGTGGCTTCTGCGGACGAATCAGACTGCTGCATTCTGGATCCTATTGTTCGAGGACTCAGCTCAGTACATAACACACCGTATCCCAGTACAAAACTAAACCTACCGCCGAGGCTGCCTAGTGTGCAGCACTGATAGCATATATGCATACCCTCCAAATCCAGTGTGTGAAGGAGCCTTAACAAGTACAGGCAAGAGCTGCCTAAAAGTATACACTTGAAATCAAGAGACCCACATTGTGCCAGGGATGGGGAACCTGTGGCCCTCCAGAGGCTGTTGGACTCCCAACTCCAGTCAGGCCCAGCCAGCATGGAGAATGGTCAGGGATGGTGGGAGTTGTGATCCAGCAACCAGACCTGGTCTATGTGCTGGGCACCAACTTGTTTGCTAGGACACTGGTGATCAGGAAAGTCCTGGTGCAAGAAGATGATGGGACAAATAGAAAAAGCTCCCAGTTCAGCACTGAAGAAACATTCTCCATGGGATTTCCTTCTGCAAATCTCTTTCTCTGCTCTCCCTTTAAAGCCAAATAATCTGATGCCCAGCAGGCAGAACTCACAGTAATTGCATTTCTACTAAATGATGAACAAACTCATAAACTGTTTCCTGAAGGCAGGAAGGCAAAACTAGAGCCATTTAACAGCCAAGGAAACAACCAATGAGTCAAGGGAAATTAAATGTAGGAGGATAACTTGCTCCTGTTGTGAATGCTGCAAAGATTAGGTGGTGCTGTTGATGAGCTGCCCACAAGGAGAAACTGAAGAATCTCCCTTAAGGGTGGTGGTGGTTGTTAAAATTTCCATACTGCTCTTCATCCAAAGATCACAGGGTGGTTATATAAAAACACAAAAAATACATAACTTAGCAATTAACAGAAACAATAACCCCACCTCACCAAAGGCCTTTATAAGGTTCCAGGACTCTATGGTGGAAAATAAATGTAAATGTGGAAAATAAACAAATATTATTTTGGATATTTGTTCCACACTGCAACAGGGTCTGTCGGATATTCTGATGCACACGCCACAGAGACTTCATGGCCTGCAATGCAGAGGATGGAGAGGAGCTGGTGGTCCTTGTTCCAGACATACCACTTCTTGGTTGCCAGCGACAACTCAGGCACAGTGCTGAGCTTTGTAAAGCAGAGTGGCCAGCACCCTGGTCTGAGCACTGGGAAATATCAGCCCATCCGGGTTGAGGTGGGAAGTACTTGGAACAAAAGGGGCAGCAAACAGGTTTTCAGGCTATGTAGGCTTTGATGTAATGTTTGATGTTTTATTGTGCTTAAATATGTTGGAAGCAAATCAGCGGCAGCTAGGCCCCTGACAACCTTTGAAAACCTCCTCCTAACAACAAAGGGAAATGGTAAAGGGACGGTATCCGCAATATACAAAATACTACTCCAAAATCCCGCAAATCCCCTAGACGCAATCAAAAAACAATGGGAGAATGACATAGGCTATGAGATTAACCCCACTCAATGGACCAGAATGTGGTCTAAACCCCCCTTTAAATCCATATCAACGAAAAGAAAAGAACTCACACTGAAACTCACCTACAGGTGGTACCTAACCCCAAGAAAACTAGCGCTAATATGCCCAGGAACCTCACCAAAATGCTGGAGAGGGTGCACCTCCACAGGCACATACCTCCACATGTGGTGGGAGTGCCCTAAAACCCAACTATTCTGGACAACAGCCATACGAGAAATATGTAAAATAACTAAGCAAATATCACCCCATAATTGGCCCTACTAAACATCTTCCAAGACAACAATGCCCATTTACACCACAAAGAACTCATAACCCACCTACTTTCAGCAGCCAGAAACACCATAACCAGACACTGGAGAGACCTCTCAAGAGTAATGTGCTGGTCCCGGGGGGGGGGGGGGGACACCGTGCGGTGTGGTCTGAGTCCGGTCCTAGGTCGAGGGTATGGTGGCTCTCCGTCAGGGGCGAAGCAAGGTCCAAGGCAAGAAGCCGGGCATGGTCAGGAACTGTGGAAGAGCAGGACAGGGTGCTGGTAGGAACAGGTTACCAACGATGTTGCTCCCGCAACCTGGGATTGGGCTGACTGGCCTTTATCTCCTCTGAGGCATAGGGCGGTCCCGGCCCACAGGTGACTTGCCTCTCCTGGCCTTAAGGCGAGCACTCCTCCTGTGAGAACTTAGTTCCCTCCGCCTCTCTGCCCTGAGCCTCTGCAGCACTGGAGAGGCTGGAAGGTTACTGGACCCAGAGGGAGGCTCAGCTTCCCCTGACAGGGCTGGGAGAGGCGCACCTGCAGGCAATGGGTCCTTGATCACCTCCGGAGCCAGAGCGGATTCAGCTGGTGTCTGCTCCTGAGGATCTGGCACAGGTGAGGGCCCTTCAGGTTCAAGCCCCTGCCCCAGCTCAGCCGGCCCTGGAGGCAGGGACTCCTGTGCAGGCTGGGATTCCTCAGGTTCAGCCTCTGAATCAGATTCCCAGGTAAGCATGGACCAAATGGTACCAAATAGTATCGGAAACAGCTCTACTAGAAAAATTAACCAACAAACTGAAACTGACATGGGGACAAATAGAAGAAGACGCCTTCACCCCGATATGGTTACCCTTTATCATATACACAGCCTAACAAGACAATGACAATAATCCACCAACAGCATACAAATCAATATGGCTAACCGGATCCAAAACACCCACCCACCCCACTCACACACAAAAACAAAGATCACCACAGCCAATCACAAACAAACAACCACACCCGAGGCCAACCCCAACCTCTCTCACCACCAAAGGAACACAAGTGAACAGCACAAGCAACACTGACACCAAACCCTACATACATTAAGCATAGCAGGAACATCGCCACCCAACCCCAACCCCACCCATCTTCCCCCCCTCCACCCCTTTTTTCTCTCCCCCTAATGTCTCAACAAATGAAACAGATTTGTAAAAATGTTACATGGAAAAAATACGAGAGACATTACACACACTTCTGTAAAACAAGAAAATCTTTAATAATTAAAAAAAGTATGTTGGAAGCCACCCAGAGTGGCTGGGGCAACCCAGTCGGATGGGTAGCATAAAAACATACTGTTCTTGTTCTTGTTCTTGTTCTTGTTCTTGTTCTTGAGCTGCTGACCCTGGAGAGAAGCTCCTGACCATGGAGAACTGGATTCAAGTATGGTGGCTTATGGCCCTGATGGGATCCAAGAGCTCAGAACTGCACTGAGTATAGTTAGCCAATACAATCCAGATTTCAGGCTCGTCCACACTTCCCTTTTTCTGTGATTGCTTCCGTGACTTCTAGTCTGAGAGGTTTTCCTGTTGTCCCACTGCTTTTCCCAGGAAAAGCTGCTGCTTACTGCTGAACTGGAGCAAACGTCATCAATCTGCAGAAAACCTGATTGGAGTTTGCTCTGATTCGGAAGTAAACAGCTGGTTTTCCCTGGGAAAGCAGAGGAACAGAAGAAAAACCTGCTTGGATGAGCCCTATATTGCATGTCACAGTAGTGAGCAGGAAGAAGCAAGGTATTTTACACATTCTGTGGAACTATACAGCATTATGCGCACAACATCAATCCAAATCTGGAGAGTATTCTGATTAGGGCACTGTGTGACTGCTTTTGCTCCGAAATAAAAGTATCTGGGGTTTTTTTGCATATCGACTTAAACATCTGACTACCATCACATGGTACAGGTGTGGGAGAAGTTCTAGAGTACCATCTGGTCCAGTTACAGTACAGTGGTACCTCAGGTTACAGACGCTTCAGGTTACAGATTCCGCTAACCCAGAAATAGTACCTCGGGTTAAGAACTTTGCTTCAGGATGAGAACAGAAATCGGGCGGTGGCGCAGCAGCAGCAGCAGGAGGCCCCATTAGCTAAAGTGGTGCTTCAGGTTAAGAACAGTTTCAGGTTAAGAACGGACCTCCAGAATGAATTAAGTACTTAACCCGAGATACCACTGCATTTGGGATCAGTTTCAATTATTGTGGCCTGAAGACATGGACAAGCAGCTTGAGGGATTCCAGCCTGCTACCTTGTTCCCTTGACCCTTGCCCATCTCAGCTATTAAAAGACAGCTGGAAGGGACTGAGTGTGTGGTGAATGCCTCATTTTGGTATGAGATGGTGCCAACCACCTAGAACATGGGTAGGCAATCTAAAGCCCGAGGGCTGGATCTGGCCCAATCGCCTTCTAAATCCGGCCCGTGGACGCTCTAGGAATCAGCATGTTTTTACATGAGTAGAATGTGTCCTTTTATTTAAAATCTCTGGGGCCTGCCTGGTATTTTTACATGAGTAGAATGTGTGCTTTTATTTAAAATGCATCTCTGGGGTGTTTGTGGGGCATAGATTATTTTTTTTCAACATATAGTCCAGCTCCCCACAAGGTCTGAGGGACAGTGGACCGGTCCCCTGCTGAAAAAAGTTTGCTGACCCCTGACCTAGAAGGAGTTAGTGGTGCATCCCTTCCTCAAAATGTACCCCCCCCCCATTATTTTGACCCGTTTCAATCTGGCCCTGTCACATCACCAAAACTGCTTTTGACATTTTGGTTAAAGACTTTTGTCAAGGAGGCAGGCAGGAATTGAAGCTGGGATCTCTATGTGAAGTGGATCCTCTTCAATTGAACCACTGCCCTTTGTATGGCATCTTGCTCCTCAATTCTAAATGTGTTCTGCCACCTAGGACCAGTTTTTGTACTTGGACCTAGGCGTCCTGGTTGAAAGTAAAGTATTACAAGCAAGCAATATATTTGCCCACCCCACTCTAGAGCACTGATCTATTGCTGATTGGTTATGTCCACCAGTTGATCTAAACCAGGGGTGTCAAACTCAAATTCATCGGGGGCCGCATCAGCAGTTTGGTCACCCTCAAAGGGCCGGTTGGATCTGTAGGACTATGTGTCCACTCTTTATTATCATAAATTATTGTCACTGCATTCAATTATTACTGTTTTTTGTAATAATGTAAGTAATAACTAGCTCCCCTGTGCTCAGTGGAGTACCCTATGTTACGGGTTGCAGCCAGCACCTTTTTGAAGGACTTGTTCTGTGTAAGCCTACAATCCTAGATCCGCTTACCTGGGAGTAAGCCCACTATGTCTCTTACTCCTGAGTAAGGTTACAGAAGGTAGCTTCTTCACTTACTTCCAGCCAAAACACATGCTGCATGATTTGATTGCATCTATACAGGAAGACCAGCCTCCACCCACGCCCCCATTGCAGGGGGTAAGACTAAATGACCATTTGGGCTCCTTCCAATTCTTAAATATATATACATATATATATATATATATATATATATATATATATATATATATATTCCAAGGGAACAAAAGCAGCTTGACACCCTCCCCATTCACAAGGTTTTAAGCCACTCCTCTTCCTCCTCCCTACCCTCCTCCCTATTGGCCGCGCACCGAGGAGCTCCGCCCCTTTCGAACGTTGCGTATCTGGCTTTGAAGGACCCGGCAGCAGCTCTAGCTGCTGCCTCCCCCCCCCCGTGGGCCTTGCAAAGGGGAAACTAAGGTAAAGGCGGGGAGGGGGGAGGTCTTGGATCGATGGACTAGCTACACGGGCCACATGACGAGGTCTGGCGGGCCGGATTCGGCCCACGGGCCTTGTGTTTGACACCTGTGATCTAAACACACAGGTTCCTTGTTAGGAACCTCTCTGCTGAACAAGGAACTGGCATGTCCATTTATGGCTGGAGACAGATCTGTGCAACTGCTGGATTTATGTTTCCAAAAGTGGAGGTCAGACATTGCTTCTTTGTCCCCAAATTCCAAGACCAACAACATCGAGCCGCTGAAACATGAGCATGGGCACTGCCTTAAAGCACTTCTCAAATCACTGTTTGAAGCAGCCCCCTTCATTTAAAGGAGAAGGGGGATAGCTTCCTCAATGAAGCCCTTTTGAGAAGCTGTGCTGGTCCTGAGGGTTAACCGTGAGGCGAGGTCCGAGTCCAGTCCAAGGTCGAGGGTGCAGTAGGGAGGCAGTCCGTCAAAGCTGAAGCTGGGTCCAAGGCAGGGAGTCGGGTGAGGTCAGGAGCTCCGGCAGAAGAGCAGGACAGGGTGCAGGCAGGAACAGGCTACCAACAACGTTGCTCCCGCAACCTGGGACTGGGGCTGGCCGGCTTTTATCTGCCCCGAGGCATAGGGAGGCCTCGGTCCACAGGTGATTTGCCTCTCCTGGCCTGGAGGCAAGCACTCCTCCTGTGGGAACTTAGTTCCCTCCGCCTCTCTGCCCTGAGCCTCTGTAGCTCAGGAGAGGCTGGAGAGTTACCAGACCCAGAGGCAACCTCAGCTTCCTCTGACGGGGCTGAGAGTGGAGCACCTGCAGGCAATGGGTCTTCCATCCCCTCAGGGGCCAGAGCAGACTCAGCTGGTACCTGCACCTGAGGATCCAGCACAGGTGAGGACCCTTCAGGCTCAAGCCCCAGCCCCGGCTCAGCTGGTTCTGGAGGCAGGGACTCCTGTGCAGGCTGGGATTCCTCAGGTTCGGCCTCTGAGTCTGAATCCCAGGTCATCACAGAAGCTCTTTAAGGCAACCCTCAAAGTCCAACTGAAGCAGGACAGTGGGAGTTGTCTTACAGTCTTTGCAAGCCTTCCAACACCCCTCTTTTAAAATCCCAAGATGGAGGTGTAAGAGACTTGCATTGCTATGCATTTGCCCAGTGAGCACCCCCATTCACCTGTCAATCATGTCCCACCCACCCATGACTCATTGAGGCAAAAAAAATCCCCTCTCTGCTTATGTGACAAGGCATACAGATACAACATTGATACTGCTTTAGAATCCACTTTTTTTGTTCTTGACTCAAGTTTGCTATCATCATTCGCAATATCAGTATGGTAGTACCTTGGTTCTCAAACTTAATCCGTTCTGGAAGTCTGTTCCAAAACCAAAGCGTTCCCAAACCAAGGCATGCTTTCCCATAGAAAGTAATGCAAAACAGATTAATCCATTCCAGACTTTTAAAAACAACCCCTAAAACAGCAATTTAACATTAATTTTACTATCTTATAAAACCATCGATCCATAAAATGAAAGCAATAAACAATGTACTGTACTATAAAATAAATAAAACAGTATTGTACATGATTAAAATTTTAAAAAAATCTTACCGGCACTGATGATAGTCATTGTTTGGATAGGGGGCTTTTATCCATTTCTGCAGTCATACAATCAATCAATCAATAGCTGAACTGGGATCCACACAGTCACAAAAACAAATTACTGTAACTGAAAAAGCCTCAAAACAAAAAACACAAAATAAATGGAAACTGCAAAAGGAAAGGAAGGCTCGAATTACAATGGAAGGGTGCAAATTAACAGTGCAACAAAAAACACAGGGGGACTCAAAATGGAGCATGTTCAGCTTCCGAAAAAAAGTTCGAAAACTGGAACACCTACTTCCGGTTTTGCAGAGTTCAGGTTCCAAGTTGTTTGTGAACTAAGCTGGTCAAAAACCGAGGTACCACTGTAAATAAAAATAATCCTTTTATCTGACTCCACTATTCTTTCTGATTGCCAGTCTGAAATTTAACAGTAATTTTCTTGTCTGTCAGTTATGTGTACCCATACAATCTGTTGTGGTGAATTTAATTTATACCTACATTTGATGTAGGTACATTTAATGTATACCTACATTTGAGCCACCCCCTACCCCCCACTTTGCCTCATTCAGCCTGAAGAAGAGTTGTGGAGAACTCAAAAGCTTCCCTCCTACTTTGTAATCTTTTTGTTTGGTATTGTCCAGTTGTGCGTGTTGAAATATTGCCACTGCTGTTCACAGAACTACCACATGGAGCTGTCCAAAGTGCTGGAGAACTTTGCAGCAGATCCGTGCGCGCTATTTTCTCTGAATACCAGCAGAGAGATAGCCCTGCTGGGCCAATACTAAGTGTGAAGTCTCTGTCTTGAATATGAACATTGCTGGGGAGAGTGGGCTCTTAGCCAATACAAAAGTTGCTCCTTCCCTTGAGGATCAGTTAAGTATTTGACTAAAGTCAATTATAACATTACAACTCAAAACAAAATAAAAAAATTCCTTCCAGTAGCACCTTAAAGACCAGCTAAGTTAGTTCTTGGTATGAGCTTTCGTGTGCATGCACACTTCTTCAGATACACTGAAACAGAAGTCACCAGACCCTTCTATATAGTGAGAAGGTGGGGAGGGGTATTACTCAGAAGGGTGGTGGGATTGGGTGATTGGCAGATAGCTGTGATGAGCCTGTTGACGACTCTTAACGACGACTCTATTTTGTTTTGACTATGGCAGAGCAACACGACTACCTATCTGTAATTACAACTCAAAGAACCAGAGTTGATTTCTCCCAGTCTTAAATAACTAATTAAATATGCATATAGGTGAAAAGTAGACAACATTCTGCAAAGGATATGATATTTGAAATTCAGCCCAAACAGACCCTTAGTAGCCTAAATGTCTCATTATCCTGGCCTAGCAGGAAACATTCCAGGCATATTTTTTTTTAATTCGTGGAAACAATCCCTTTAAAAAAAGGCAATTGGTCTCACATTTAGAATCATTGAATCGGAAGGGACCATGAGTGTCATTTAGTCCAACCTTCTGCAATGCAAGAATCTCAACTAAAGCATCCACCTGCATCCAGGGCAGTGGTTTGATTGCCTGACTCATGAAAAGCCAGCTCATGCTGTAATGCAGGAATGGGGACCCTGGCATCCAACGTCTGGAGGGCTGCAGATTTCCCCGCAATTCGTTTTGTGCAGGTGTGTTGCCAATTGAAAACTGTAATCCTCAGGGGCTTATGCTACTGCTGGTCAGCCTTCAAGGTAAGCCACATGACTTAGCTGGAAATAAGTACAGTGGACGCTTGGGTTGCGAATGTGATCCGTGCGGGAGGCACGTTTGCAACCCGCAGTGCTGCGTCTGCGCACGCGCGCTCGCAATTCAGCGCTTCTGCGCATGCACGAGCGCTGAAACCCAGAAGTAACCAGTTACGGTACTTCCAGGTTCGGCGCGGTGCGCAACCCGAAATTGTGCAACCAACCTGAAGCATCTGTAACCCAAGGTATGACTGTACTCTAGATAAAGGAGGAGGGATATAAACCCACAACAGGATCGTAGGCACCTTCAACATCAAGGCTCCCACCAAAGCCATCAAATTAGGTTTCAGTTCTTCAGCTCTAAGCCCAATAAAGCACTGGAAAATATAACCAAGAACACCTTGCTTGGACTCCAGTTTGGCTTTCTATAAATCAGAGCCTCTCTCCAATGTGCTATAGAAGCTGTAAGGATAAAAGAACCTTAATAGATCACTTACGGTGGGCTTGTACTATGGCAGACACTTACTGGGCATTCATTTTTACCAGTACTGTATTGGTCAATCGTACAGCAACTTCACTCCTGAACCTCTGCTTGCTCTCCCATCTATCTTGAGAAAAGGGGTTAAGGCAGAGCTTTCCAAACAGTGCGTCGTGACACAGTGCGTCCAGAGCAGGAGAGAACAAGCCTTCGCCATCTTCCACGTGACAACCCTTCAGATATTTGAAGATGGCTATCATATCTCCTGTCTCCTCTTTTTCAGGCTAAACATACACAGCTCCTTCAAGAGCTCCTCATAAGGCTTAGTTTGCAGACCCTTGATCATCTTTGTTGCCCTCCTCTGCACACTTTCAAGCTTGTCAACATCATTCTTAAATTGTGGTGCCCAGAACTGGACACAGTATTCCAAGTGTGGTCTGAGTAAGGCAGAACAGAGTGGGACCATTACTTCCTTTGATCTGGACACTATACTTCTGTTGATGCAGCCTAGAATAGCATTAGCTTTTTTTGCTGCTGCATCACACATAATGCATCATGCATAAACAATAACCATAAACACTTGTCCAGCAGTACATCTAAGGGTGCTTGTTTATCCACTGACATACATTTACACGTTCAACATCAAACATATTACTTAGCATAACCTCTCCACTGAGAATATTGAACAGTTGGTATAACAAGGTCTTGATTTTGGTCATTAACAAAGTTAAAGTAAGGGGCCTATGTGTTTTGGAAGGTGTCTCTATTCAGTATGCCTTTAATTGTCCTCCTGTGTCTGGTGAGACACTCAGACATTGCTGTATCCATATATTATTTTCCCATATAGTCCGGGATATTTCACTCTGGTTCTTCCATTGGTGAGATATCGCGAATCGTGCTGCAGTCAGTAAGATGTCTACTAGTTCTCTATGCTGCAGGGTGAAGCCTAAGTCAATATCCGAAGAAAGTAGGGCTAAGGCAGGATTTGGAGAAAGGGGTTGGCCTGTAATAATCATAATCATAATCATAATCATAATCATAATCATAATCATAATCATAATCATAATCATAATCATAATCATAATCATAATAATTTATTATTTGTACCCCGCCCATCTGGCTGGGTTTCCCCAGCCACTCTGGGCGGCTTCCATAGAAACCATAAATACACTAAAATATCACAGATTAAAAACTTCCCTGAACAGGGCTGCCTTAAGATATCTTCTGAATGTCAGGTAGTTATTTATCACTTTGACATCTGATGGGAGGGCATTCCACAGGGCGGGCGCCACTACCAAGAAGGCCCTCTGCCTGGTTCCCTGTAGCTTTGCTTCTCACAATGAGGGAACCGCCAGAAGGCCCTCGGTGCTGGACCTCAGCGTCCGGGCAGAACGATGGGGGTGGAGACGCTCCTTCAGGTATACTGGGCCGGGGCCATTTAGGGCTTTAAAGGTCAACACCAGCACTTTGAATTGTGCTCAGAAACGTACTGGTAGCCAATGTAGGTCTTTCAAGACCGGTGTTATGTGGTCTCGGCAGCCGCCCCCAGTCACCAGTCTAGCTGCCGCATTCTGGATTAGTTGTAGTTTCTGAGTCACCTTCAAAGGTAGCCCCACGTAGAGCACATTGCAGTAGTCCAAGCGGGAGATAACTAGAGCATGCACCACTCTGGCGAGACAGTCCGTGGGCAGGTAGGGTCTCAGCCTGCGTACCAGGTGGAGTTGGTAGACAGCTGCCCTGGATACAGAATTGACCTGCGCCTCCATGGACAGCTGTGAGTCCAAAATGACTCCCAGGCTGCACACCTGGTTCTTCAGGGGCACAGTTACCCTATTCAGGACCAGGGAGTCCTCCACACCAGCCCGCCTCCTGTCCCCCCAAAACAGTACTTCTGTCTTGTCAGGATTCAACTTCAATCCATTAGCCACCATCCATCCTCCAACCACCTCCAGACACTCACACAGGACCTTCACCGCCTTCACTGGTTCTGATTTGAAAGAGAGGTAGAGCTGGGTATCATCTGCATACTGATGAACACCCAGTCCAAACCCCCTGATGATCTCTCCCAGCGGCTGCATGTAGATGTTAAAAAGCATGGGGGAGAGGACGGAACCCTGAGGCACCCCACAAGTGAAGGCCCAGGGGTCTGAACACTCATCCCCCCCCCCACTTTCTGAACACGGCCCAGGAGGAAGGAGCGAAACCACTGTATAACAGTGCCCCCAGCTCCCAGCCCCTCTAGATGGTCCAGAAGGATGTTATGGTCAATTGTATCAAAGGCCGCTGAGAGATCCAGCAGAACTAGGAAACAACTCTCAGCTTTGTCCCTAGCTCGCCGGAGATCATCAACCAGCACGACCAAGGCAGTTTCAGTCCCATGATGAGGCCTGAATCCCGATTGGAAGGGATCCAAATGGTCCGCATCCTCCAGGCATGCCTGGAGTTGTTCAGCAACCACGCGCTCAATCACCTTGCCCAAGAATGGAAGATTTGAGACTGGGCGATAGTTGGCCATACTGGCCGGGTCTAAAGATGGTTTTTTAAGAAGCAGTTTAATGACCGCCTCTTTCAGCGGATCTGGGAATGTTCCCTCACAGAGGGAAGCATTCACCACCCCGCAGAGCCCATCGCCCAGCCCTTCCCAGCTTGCTTTTATTAGCCAGGATGGGCAGCCTGTCCACATCCTCGGGGGTAACGGATTGAAATTGATTCCATGCAACTTGACCAGACAGAGCTCTAGCACTCTCCCGCCCCAGCCCTGCTCCCACGGTGGTGTCTAGCTCCTTCCGAATATGAGTGATTTTATCTGCAAAAAACTTTGCAAAATCGTTGCAGGAGATCTTGGGGTCTTTACAAGGTCCCGGTGGTAAAGGTGGTTCCGTTAAATTGCGAACCACCTGAAAGAATCTCCTGCTACTATTTTCTGCAGATGCAATAGAGGCGGTGAAGAAAGTCTTCTTCGCCATCGCTATTGCCACTTTTGAGCTCTAACCTGTGTCCGGTCAGATTCGGAGTGAGTTTTCTGCCACCGACGCTCTAGCCGTCTCAGTGATTGTTTCAGTGCCCTCAGCTCTGAAGAAAACCACGGGGCTGTCCGGGCTCCATGCAATCGGAGAGGGCGCTTCGGAGCCAGACAGTCGATAGCCCTGGTTAACTCCGCATTCCAGCGGGTAAATAATAATAATAATAATAATAATAATTATTATAATTTTTATTTATACCCTGCCCTCCCCAATCAAGGCTGGGCTCAGGGCGGCTAATAAGCAATAATAAAAACAAGTTGAATTGTGGAATAATTGGAGAATACTCTATTCCTGGCATAGGCAAACTCAGCGCTCCAGATGTTTTGGGACTACAACTCCCATCATCCCTGACCACTGGTCCTGTTTGCTAGGGATGATGAGAGCCAGTGTGGTGTAGTGGTTAAGAGTGGTAGTCACATAATCTGGGGAACCGGGTTCGCGTCTCCGCTCCTCCACCTGCAGCTGCTGGGTGACCTTGGGCTAGTCACACTTCTTTGAAGTCTCTCAGCCCCACTCACCTCACAGAGTGTTTGTTGTGGGGGAGGAAGGGAAAGGAGATTGTTAGCCGCTTTGAGACTCCTGAAGGGGAGTGAAAGGCGGGATATCAAATCCAAACTCCTCTTCTTCTTCTTCTTCTTCTTGTACTCCAAAAACGTCGGGAGGGCCGAGTTTGCCTATGCTTGCTCCATTCCAAAGGTTTTTAACATTGGGGCATTCCCACCAAACATGAATTAATGAACCAAGCTTTCTGCAGCCCTTCCAACATAAATGGGAAAGGGAGGGTTCACACTGTTGACTTATGTTCAGCTTGTGGTCTGCTAAGACCCCTTGATCCTTTTCACATGTAATACTGGCAAGCCAGGTGTCCCCCGTCTCATATTTGTGTAGCTGGTTCTTCCTGCCTAAGTGTAGGATCTTACATTCGTCCCTATTAAATTTCAGTTTGTTAGTTTGGGCCCAATACACTCATATATATGTCCTACCTCTTTATCTATGGTCTTAAATCATCCTGTTGTTGTCTTGTCACTGCATCCAGCCATTTATTAAATAAATACAATATAACGCTATTGTCAAAAGGCCAGGTCTTCTGAGAAGGAGACGTGCTCTGTGCTAGGCAGACCTGCTTATTACTCAGCATTTGAATTATGAGTAAAGCTAGCAAATGACACATGAAAAATTGAAATTGTAAAAAAAGAGCCATGAAGGCATCTCCCATGCCCACCTGGTAATACAATAGCCAGGTGGCAAAATACCATAGGCAAGATCTAATGAACAAACAAGCTTTGATAACCAGGTATGACTGTCTGATCATTATGACAAGTGTGGCTACGAAACCTGCCACAGAAGACAGGTCTGTTTCTTCCGAGCAAAGTTCACTGATGCTGCTTTGACAGCTGAGAGACTGGCCTACTTATTCAAAGGTTTCTCTCATAAAAAAAATAGTGACAGATTTGACTTAAGTTGTTTTGGTCTGTGCCAAACATATGTGGGCGACTCACCTCTGTTGCTGCCACCGCTGCCATGGCGCTTGACACTGACGAGTGGGGAAAATGAACAATAGATGCCAAAGCTTCTGTTGCAAGTCCGAATTCAAAGCGTCTCCACCTTCATCATTCTGCCCGGACGCTGAGGTCCAGCGCCGAGGGCCTTCTGGTGGTTCCCTCATTGCGAGAAGCAAAGCTACAGGGAACCAGGCAGAGGGCCTTCTCGGTAGTGGCGCCCGCCCTGTGGAATGCCCTTCCAGCAGATGTCAAAGCGATAAACAACTACCTGACATTCAGAAGACATCTTAAGGCAGCCCTGTTCAGGGAAGTTTTTAATGTGTGATATTTTACTGTATTTTTGGTTTTTATGGAAGCCGCCCAGAGTGGCTGGGGAGGCCCAGCCAGATGGGCGGGGTATAAATAATAAATTATTATTATTATTATTATTATAAAGTCTTCTTCAAGTCTTCACACTCTTCCTGAGAGTTTGCCCCTGCTCCACAGACCATAGCCAATTGGAGCTTGCCTCTGCCCATACGGGGGCTGCTGCCCTCTCTTCATGCCCGTTGATTGGCACCTGGCATGAACCAATTAATAGACAGGGTTTCCTTCACAGCAGCAGTCCCAGGTAGCAGCCCTAGTTTGGGTTTTTGTTTTAAAACAAGCCCCCCTCCACGCATACCTTTGAGCAAACCAAGCTACCTTTCTGTGCACCCTATAGCCATGGAAGAGGCTTTTGGCCTTTGCGGGGAGGGACCCGTCCAATTTAGAAAACCGGTCTAGTGTAATGGTTAGAGTGTTGGACTAGGACCTGGGAAACTGGAGTTTAAATAGCTGCTCAGTCATGAAGCCCACTGTGTAACCTTGGGCCAGTCACTGTCTCTCTGTCTGACCTACTTCACTGGGTCATTGTAAAGATAAAAAGGGGACATGGAGTAGGAGTGCATAAACTGCCTTGAACTCCTTGGAGAAAATGTTGATATATAAATGTAATAATAAAACAACAACAATAAAATAAATTTTAGCATGGAGTGCCAGAGTCAAATTCGCACTGTCAGACTGACGCTTATATCATGAAGCTGCATGTCTATGTTAGTTGAAGGGATGGATACGGTTGAAGAACACTCAGCTGCTAGATTTAGAGGGGTATGATATTAAATTTGGTTGGCATGCATGTCTATTGTGTAAGGGTAGTGCTCCATAATGCAAAGGCAAACCTCGCACAAAACATGCCACAGCATGTCTAGGAGCATCACGCTTGATTTCTCTGACCTTTTGCCTTCTTGGCTGAAAAATAGGGTTTCCCCTTGACCTTTTGTTCTTTTTTTAAAAAAAATTTATTAAAATTTTCCAGAATAAAAAGGAAAGATAGAAAGAAAGGACAAATATAGTTTACACTTAATTTCAATAACATCTTTCCCGGACTTCCCCCTCCCCTCCCCCTCTTGTATTCCATTCCCTTAAATTGATTCCACAAATTCTTACCCCAAAATTTAAAACCTTATTATAATTTTAACTAACCCATTTATTCCAAATTAATTTATCTTATTTATCTTAATTAACCATTTCTCCTTATATTTTATATAATTCCCTAAGATCGACCCCATTTCCCTTCCACGAATTCCCCTATTTTCAAACAACAGACAAGAAAAAAAAAGAAAAGAAAAGAGAGGAAAAAATATGTAATTTTACAGCCTTTGGGTTCCAAATCTCTCCCCCCCCCCATTCCCCGGTTCCGATCCCCAAAATTCATCCATTGTCTACTGCCAGCCTGGTGCATCCACGTCTATATCTCAGCTCCACTTTGCCGTCTTTTGATAGCTTTTAATTTCAAAAAGTCCAATCTCGGAGAAACTCTCAAAAAAGATCATTCTTCTTCTATCCAGACCTCTGTGTTTAAGAGTCTTACTCAAATTCTGTTTCTTGATCCTTTTAAAGTCTGGATGTTCCAAATGCTCCAACTTCGAATTTGGTCCAGCTCTTTGCTTTTTCCTGTTCTGCCGCAGAAACCTTCTAATTCAGAAACTTCTTGTTCTCCACAGAGGCTTTTGTTATTCAGGAACATAAACTTGCGTCCAGTCCCTTCCTTTCTTCAATAGATAAATCCATTGTCTCCTTTAGTATAGAAACCTCTGTAGACAAAATAATGCTTCGTTTTTGCAGCTTTCCCAAGAGATAACAAGTCCTGCTCAAATCCACTTGCTGTTACTGTTGCAATGTCCCAGTCTCCCTCTAGAGGGAATATGGTAACTTAATTTCTTTCCAGATCAGACCCAAAAGTTCTTTCACATACTGTTTGCTTAATGTTTCACTTGGCTGGAGCGTGATGGGTGGCTCAGACTTGGTCTAATGTCAGGGGAAGCACCTGTTTGACACGTGTATCACTCACGCTAGAAATGTGCCCTTGCTGGAAATATGTTAAGTTCAGGGTGGTTTACACTACTGTTTCCAATTGTTGACTTCTGCTAATAAAAAGAGGTTCTGCAAAGCTAGCCGGCAGCTTGCTTCTGCATAGCTCACTTGCATCCCAACTCCTGTGTTATCTCCTTATTTATACATATTGTATGGTAATGCCAACATATATAACAGCTTCTTGAATCATGTAGTTAGAAAGAATCTATAGAATATGGGAGAAATAAAAAAATCTGCTTGAAACTCTCACCCAAAGAAGCAATTTATTTGAAAAGATTGAACATGGACCAGCATTAGGGAACATACAGAGATCTTCTGGATTGTTTAGAGAAAGACGTAAAACTGAATAAATTAGAAGATGTTAGTAATATGGTGAATGACTGGCTACAATAACACCAACGAAATGTAATGTTTAGACTACATAAGCAGTATGGTTTTATGGATCAAAGTTTCCAATTCAAAAGCAAATAGAAAATAGAGACCAACTGATCTCTAGAATGTACAAGTTATTAGGAGAGTGGGAAACAAAAGATGAATCAGTAAAATTTGCTACGATACATTGGGCGAGGGATATGGAACATGATATTGAATTTACTTTGTGGGAGAAACTGGGGGAAATGGATTTAAAATTTACAGCTTGTTATGCATTGAAAGAAGGGACGTGGGTTAAACCACAGAGCCTAGGACTTGCTGATCAGAAGGTCAGCGGTTCGAATCCCTGCGAGGGGGTGAGCTCCCGTTGCTCGGTCCCTGCTCCTGCCACCCTAGCAGTTCGAAAGCACGTCAAAGTGCAAGTAGATAAATAGGTAACGCTCCGGCGGGAAGGTAAACGGCGTTTCCATGTGCTGCTCTGGTTTGCCAGAAGCGGCTTAGTCATGCTGGCCACATGACCCGGAAGCTGTACGCCGGCTCCCTCGGCCAGTAAAGTGAGATGAGCGCCACAACCCCAGAGTCGGTCACGACTGGACCTAATGGTCAGGGGCCCCTTTACCTTATGCATTGAAAGAGAATTATATGAAAATGACATATAAGTGGAACCTGACACCGAGTAAGTTAGCAAAGATGTATAGCTCAGAATCAGGTAATGGCTGGAAATGTAACAAAAACCACCAGAAGTTACGTTTTACCTATGTGGTGGGTATGTAAACTAGCTAAAGGCTTATGGGAGATGATATATAATGTAATGGGGGGGGGGAATGTTTAAAAGGTCTTTTATAAAAAGACCAGAAGCTTTTCTTTTAGGAATAATTGAGTCAGATGTCCCCAGAAATAATAATAATAATAATAATAATAATAATAATAATAATAATAAATATTAATCTATGTAACTACAGCAGCCCAAATTTTATATGCTCAGACATGGAAAGAGGGGGCATTTCCGATGAGGGAGGAGTGGCAGATGAAGATGATGGAATATGCAGAACTAGCGAGTCTAACCAGCAGAATAAGAGATCAGGAAGGGTATTCAAGGAAAACTGGAAAAAGTTTGTAGAATATATGAAGAATCACTTTAACAAGTTAAATCATTAATGATAATAATAATTATTATGCCCCGCCCGATGTATAAGTGTGGGGTGGGATAATATTGTTTTTGTTTGTTACTGTGGTATGCACTTTTGTGTTTTTGTGCATTTTTGTGTTTTCCTAAACAACTTTTGTATCCGGATTTTCACTTTTTGAAGTATGTATTTTTTCATTTGTATTTGCATTTTCAAAAACAGGAATGGGGAGCATATTTTAACCCCCCTCCCCTCCCAACTTCATACCAAATACCAGTACAGTGCTACCTCGGGTTAAGTACTTAATTCGTTCCGGAGGTCTGTACTTAACCTGAAACTGTTCTTTTTTTTTATAATAATTTTTATTAAAGGTTTTGTTGATACAATAGAGAAAAGACAGAGTAAACAGAAAGTAAACATAAGAAAAAACAAGCATAAAATTTAACATCTTGCAGTACCCATCTTTTCTTCATCCTTTGGACTTCCTCACATCTCACGCTCCTGCGTTCCAGATTTATAATGCTTTAGCCAGCAACTTATTACCTTATTTCAATTCTTATTGAACACATTTCCAATATTTTGTCCCTAATTTTGAAGCTTTTTATCTAAATCTTAAATATCTAATTTTAAACACAATGTTTATTCAAAATTTATTTTTCTCATAAAATTCACTCATTCTCATAATACTATCAACTAACTTAATGGGCCTTGTTAGTCAAATCTGTCATCCTTCCTAGCACTCATATAGTTTACAATGTTTTTGTAAGTAATCCTTAAATTTCTTCCAATCCTCTTCCACGGCTTCCTCTCCCAGGTCTCGGATTCTGCCGGTCATTTCTGCCAGCTCCATGTAGTCCATCAGTTGCATCTGCCATTCTTCCAGCGTGGGCAAATCTTGAGTTTTCCAATATTTAGCGACGAGTATCCTTGCTGCTGTTGTTGCATACATAAATAATGTTCGATCATTCTTTAACACCCTCTGGCCAACAATGCCCAAAAGGAAGGCCTCTGGTTTCTTAGGGAAGGTATACTTAAATACCTTTTTCAACTCATTATATATCATTTCCCAGAAGGCCTTCACCTTAGGGCAAGTCCACCAGAGGTGAAAGAACGTTCCTTCAGTTTCCTTACATTTCCAACACTTATTATCGGACAAATGATATATTTTTGCCAGCTTGACTGGGGTCATGTACCACCTATATATCATTTTCATAATATTTTCTTTCAAGGCATTACATGCAGTGAAATTCAGCCCAATGGTCCATAACTTTTCCCAGTCAGCAAACATAATATTATACCCGATGTCCTGTGCCCACTTTATCATAGCTGATTTGACCGTTTCATCCTGTGTATTCCACCTCAGCAGCAAGTTATACATTCTTGAAAGTAATTTGGTCTTAGGTTCTAACAGTTCTGTTTCCAATTTCGATTTTTCCACCTGGAATCCTAAATTTTTATCCAATTTAAAAGCCTCTTTAATCTGAGCGTAATGTAACCAATCTCACACTTTATCTTTTAATTTCTCCATACTCTGCAATCTCCAATTGTCTCCATCTCTTTCTAATATTTCCCAATACTTTGGCCATTTGACCTCCATATTAGGTCTTTTCACTGCTTTAGCTTCCATAGGTGATAACCACCTCTTAACCTGAAACTGTTCTTAACCTGAAGCACCACTTTAGCTAATGGGGCCTCCTGCTGCTGCTGTGCCGCCGGAGCACAATTTCTGTTCTCATCCTGAAGCAAAGTTCTTAACCTGAGGTACTATTTCTGGGTTAGCGGAGTCTGTAACCTGAAGCGTATGTAACCCGAGGTACCACTGTACATGCATACATGGCTTTTGAAGTTCGGGTCACTGATTTACGGGGCACGGGCCAATGGAAGGAGAGGTCCGAGCTGGGCTTGCCAGCTGGCCTCCCGGCCCCTCTGCATGTTGACACTTCCATCATCCCTGACCACTCATCCCACTAGCTAGGGATGATGGAAGTTGTAGTCCAACAGCAACCGGGGACTCAGATTTGAGAAATATTGGTGTACTCTGATGGTCAGTGGCTGTCCAGGGTTTCCCATCTTGGCCCTACCTGGAGATGGCAGGGATGGAAGCCAAGGCCTTCTGCATGCCAAGCAGATGCTCCAAATAACAGGGGAAGAGCCCACCGCTCTTTCGCATGGAGAAGGTCCCAGGTTCAGTCCTGGGCAATAAATCCTCTGCTAGAAACCCTGGCGAGCTGCTGCTGCCAGCCAGTGTAGCCAACACTGAACTAGATGGACCAATGATCTGGCTCCATAGAGGGCAGCACCTTATAATCTTACGGTCCACTCTGCAGGTCACTGGGACTTGAGGGCCTGTCTCCCTACGTGTCTTCAATCTGCAATTCCCAGTGCAATCCCAGGCAAGCGGGAAACGACCAAAGAGGCAGAAGTCACAGCAACGGGCGAAAAAGAAAACTCGGCCAACCCCAGCCAGCAACATTGGGCAGGTAAGCAGTTGATAGGTTGGGCAACACCGGAAAATGAATCCCTGGATCTTTGTGGCTTCGCTGCCTTGGGCTGCAACCGAGAAATGAATGGTTGGAGATCCTGAAGCTGTAAGGAATGCACTTCTGAGCATGTGCAGAGTGCTTTCTTTGAGTAACATTGGACAACCTCCAGTGGCGCTGTGGTCAAACCACTGAGCCTAGGGCTTGCCGATCAGAAAGTTGGTGGTTCAAATCCCCACAACGGGGTGAGTTCCCGTTGTTTGGTCCCAGCTCCTGCCAACCTAGCAGTTCGAAAGCACATCTAAGTGCAAGTAGATAAATAGGTACTGCTGCGGTGGGAAGGTAAACGGCATTTCTGTCCCCTGTTCTGGTTCGCCAGAAGCAGCTTAGTCATGTTGGCCACATGACCCGGAAGCTTTCTGTGGACAAACGCCAGCTCCCTCAGCCTATAGAGCAAGATGAGCGCCGCAACCCCAGAATCATCTGCGACTGGACTTAATGGTCAGGGGTCCCTTTACCTAAGTCCATAAAGAATGCTGTATTATTTTACTGTTGTTAGCCACTCTGAGCCCGGCTTTGGCTGGGAGGGCAGAATATAAATAAAATATTATTATTATTTATTATTATTATTATTATTCAAAGAAGTGTCCCAACAACCAGATTTACGAATCTGAACCATTTGCTTCCCCTTCCAGATCCAGCCTACAAGAGCCTTCAATCATCTCCTGCCTCCCAACCCAGAAGCCCCCCCGAGACTCCCTGCCAAATGGAACAGGACGGTGATGATCCTCAGCGCCATCCTGCTGCTGCTGCTGTTCCTGGCCAGCCCCTTTCCTCTGTACCCGTTGGAGCTCTCATCGGAGCTCTCCTGCCTCCAGAAAAACAACTACGCCAGATCCTTCCACCTCATGCTCACATACAGTGGGCCACCACCCACTTAGAAGGCAGGGAGTGCTGGTGCGGCGTGGACTCTTCATAATGCATGGAGAGGAAAGTTGTCTCTGGGAGTTCCACAGGCTCTTCCTCAAGCGGGTTCCAGAATCTGTTCCTGCAGTGCAGTGCCTGGCTGCATCTGGTCAGAGTTGGGCTGTAGCACCTGGTGAAAGGAGAGAGAATACCCCCCCCCCAAAAGTGCTCAATTATTAGTTGTTAACACAGATATTCACTGTTAGGCCTATCCTCCTCCATTCATTTAACTGTTCTTAAAAAAGATGGAACTTTTACCCAACTACGCATACCCATACGTCTAGGAGTTCTGTAGATCGCAGGTGGCTGCATTTGGAAACGCAGGACCTTAGGTGGTAATTCTGGCAACCTTTGCTCTGCCCTTGCTGTGTTCCACTGAGCCACGTTCCCTCGCTAGATGTGGCAACATCTGGAATTCTGGGTGGCCTTTTCTGCAGAACATTTTGCTTGAACATGAACAAGCCAGTGCCCAGCAGAAGGCCAGAGAAGATACACCTCCTGCCTTCAGAGATGCAGAGCCACCAGAACTGAGCATGTATATGGCCCCTTCATTAAACTACCCCTTTAATATATTTGGCATCAAAGGTTTTCTAATAAAGAGGAGAAAAAGAGGTCTGGTGTTTGCTTGCTGGACTTCCATTCCATCCCACCTTAGGATCGTCTCCTCCTACCAATCCCTCCCCCCCATTCCCACGTTCCTCCAAGACGCGTGAATCCCCTTCCACCAGCAGCCAGGTCGCTGTGGAAATTGGTGGGGTGCCTGTGTGCCACTTAGCCCTTTTGTACAAGCCACGGAGAGAGCAGGTGGCACAGGGTCCTGCCTGTGTGTCACGCAGGAACGTGAATTGCAGTTCCTGGGATTATTCAGGGGGATCCGTGTGTTTTAAGTGCACTCTGTGTCTTACGCAGCCCTGAAGCTGCAGTTACAGAGCCTTCCTTGCCAGGTACTCATTTGATAGCTTGGGATTTGCCAGTCCTTTTATCTTAAAGGAGCAGAGATGGGCCAAAAATAACAAATGAGCGAACAAATGAGGCCTTTAGGAAGGATGGGCCACCCTTTTGAGGGGAGCCAGCAGCATAGCTGTCAACTTACAGATTTGAAAATAAGGGACCAGCAGCCAAAATAAGGGACCTGTTCCAGGCACTCAAGTCTTCCTGTCCTCCTGCAGTCTGGTCAAACTCATGCTGGTAGCTTCGAGAACACAGTCCAACCAACTTTGTAACCAGAGGTTCAACTGAAGAGAATCTGAATCACAGGCACCACAAGGCCTATGCAGCCTCAACTTAAGATGGCTCCCCGGCCTGACTTTGCACTGCAAAGTCTGCAGCAGCACGTGCAACAACATGGCGTCCAGCATTCAAAAAACCCCTCATCTTGCATTAACTAGCCACACACACACACAGCCTCCCCCCCTCGCCACGAGATCGCCAGTCACCCACCATTTTAGTCAACCAGCTCCTTTCTTTTCCCCCATAAGTCAATCGAAGGAGCCTCCAAAACAAATTCAAAAGCCCCCCTCCCACGAGATCTCCTTTCCTTTTCCCCCACCATGTGCCCCCGCTGCAGACAGACCTTTTCGCCGGCAAGGGTGAGTGGGCCGTCAATGACGTATCCATCCAATTCCGATCCGAGCACTCAGCACAGGTATGTTCAACTTCTGAGCCCCTCTGAGCCAAAGGCAGAAAGCCCAGCCAGCAGCCAAAGGAAGCCTCAAGGAAAACCACCGTCACCTCTCCACTGGGAAGCGCTGAGCAAAGGCAAGTCCCCAGGCAACGCGGCCGATTTGATCGGCACAAGGCCTGCAAGATCCACCCCCCAGGCGTTCTTAGACTCCTTATTGGGTGAGCAACATAGCCAAACAACACAGTTGGAGCCTACCTCCTCCCTGGCCGGCAGGGAGGGAGAGGAGCTGCTTCCTTGGAATTTAAGGGACATCATTTAAGGGACATCCATCAATAAGGGAGAGCAGAGGGACATGGCGCTGGAATAAGGGACTGTCCCTCCAAATAAGGGACGCTTGACAGCTATGGCCAGCAGGAGAGAGAATGTGCCTCTTCCCCACAACCACCACCGACACTTTTGTGTGAATTAACAACTTTTGAAGCCGCAGCAATCCAGGTCACCTTGTGTGTTTGTTTGTGCACAACAGAGAGGAACGGAAAGATGAGAACAGCTCGCTCAGAAATTCATAGCGCTCAAAGCAAGGCATCTTGACTGCCAGCTAGCAGGTTGAATTGCTAAGATCTAATCCAGAATGCGGCAGCCAGACTGGTGACTGAAAGCGGCCGCCGAGACCATACAACACCGGTCTTGAAAGACCTACATTGGCTCCCAATACGTTTCCGAGCACAATTCAAAGTGTTGGTGCTGACCTTTAAAGCCCTAAACGGCCTCGGTCCAGTATAGCTGAAGGAGCGTCTCCACCCCCATCATCCAGCCCGGACACTAAGGTCCAGCTCCGAGGGCCTTCTGGCGGTTCCCTCACTGCGAGAAGCCAAGTTACAGGGAACCAGGCAGAGGGCCTTCTCGGTAGTGGCGCCTGCCCTGTGGAACACCCTCCCACCAGATGTCAAAGAGAACAACAACTACCGGACTTTTAGAAGACATCTCCCTGTTTAGGGAGGCTTTTAATGTTTGATGTAGCACAGTATTTTAATATTTTTTTTGGAAGCCGCCCAGAGTGGCTGGGGAAGCCCAGCCCGATGGGCGGGGTATAAATAATAAATTATTATTATTATTATTACTAAAATGGAGACGGTTCTGGGACTCGCTTAATTTTGCAGTGGTGCGTTAATTGACATTGTACCATCACTTATGACGAACACAATTTGCACGGAAATGTTGCAGGCGCTGTGACTTTTGCTGCTTCTGGGTTACACGTCTCTCCCCCTCGTTCTGTTTGCTCAGTATAGGTAATTTATAAAGCACCTATTATTTACTTATTTATTTTATAGGGACATCCATCAATAAGGGACAGCAGCGGGACATGGCGCTGGAATAAGGGACTGTCCCTCCAAATAAGGGACGCTTGACAGCTATGAAGCGGGCTATGTCCACGTGCAGCCGCCAGGCCGCCGAAGAGGCACTTCCCGGGGAAAGAGGTGTCACCTGGGCATTTTCAAAAACAGGCCTGGGGACGCGCGAGTGCCGGCTGAGTGGAGCACCTCTTGCCTTTGCTTCGTATCTCTCTATCTTCCCGGCGGCGCCGCGGAGGCCAGAAAGCGGTCGGCGCACGCACGCGCCCCCGATGGGTGGGAGAAAGTAACGCCGCGGCGCGAGCTTTCCGCGCGCGTGCGCCGAGATTCCGGAAGTGACGTCGAAGCGGAAGCGGAAGTGCCGGAAGGCGGAGGAGGCGGCAGCAGCAGCAGCAGCAGCGGCGGAGGCAGCAACGCCGGCAGGAGGGCGGCGAGGGCGGCCATGGTGGACTACAGCGTCTGGGACCACATCGAGGTGTCCGACGATGAGGACGAGACTCACCCCAACATCGACACGCCCAGCCTCTTCCGATGGCGGCACCAGGTGAGGGGGAGAGGGAGCCCGCCCCGCTTGCAGAAGCTCCTCAGGGGCCGCAGCTTCCCTTCACGCCAGGCTCCCGCGCCGGCCGAGTGTCTTCCCTCGGCCCTGCTCCCCCTCCTCCGTCTCCTCCAGGCTCCCCCCGCCCCGCCCTCTCCGCTTTGCACGCCCGCCGCCACCCCGACCCCTTTCTCCGGCGAGCCTTCCCTACGCGACCCCTCTTTAAGGCCTGGACCTTCTTGAGCGCGCGCGCGCCTGAACGGGACGCGCCACTTTCCCGTTATTCTCCTCCCTTCGCTTCTACCCCTGAGCAGTGCCGGGTTTACGTATAAGCTCAACAAGCTATAGCTGAGGGCCCCGCTCTCTTGGGGCCCCCCAAAAAAATTAAAGGGAAAAAACCCTGGATGTACATTTCCAAAATATTAGATAAAAAACAAATAAAATAAAGCCTAGATACAGCAACAGTGTTTTGTGTTGTGTAGGCTCCTGTGATGTAAGTAATGGAACCCGGCTGCTCCCTAAAATATCACTGGTTTGCTCCTTTCTGTATATAGGATGCCTACATTCTGCATGTGCACATGGATTTAGATATCTATTACGTCCATCAATTACCATATAGCATATATTCACAAAAACCAGCCACAATTTGTTGGTGACAAAGGACAGGTGGACATGCAGTGGTACCTCGGGTTATAGATGCTTCAGGTTACAGACCCTTCAGGTTACAGACTCCGCTAACCCATAAATAGTACCTCCGGTTAAGAACTTTGCTTCAGGATGAGAACAGAAATCGTGTGGCGGCGGCAGGAGTCCCCATTAGCTAAAGTGGTACCTCAGGAACAGTTTCAGGTTAAGAACGGACCTCCAAAACAAATTAAGTTCTTAACCCAAGGTACCACTGTATCATCATTCATCATTTTTAATTTGTATACCCCCTTTCTATCTTACAATACTCAAGGCGGGTTAAAAGCTGAAGAAACAAAAAATGTACATCTTGTAACAATCTAATGCAATGCAAAAATGTGATAGTAAAACATAACTTTAAAATAGGCAACCTCCATCAAAAAAGTAACATTCAACAATCATTAGAATAGTATAAAATAATAATAGCAACATATAGAAGTTAAACAGAAATCCACTCAACGGTTACAGTAATATCTAAACTATAATCAATAAAACAACGGCAAGCCACAGTACATAAAATAATACAATACACATTGAGAAGCAGAGGGTGGAGCAAGGCAGGTGGAAGGAGGCCTTGCCTGATGGAGTCTCTCCCCTATAAGCTAAACAAGCTATAGCTGAGGGCCCCGCTTTCTTTTGGGCCACCCAAAAATTTAAAGGGGGAAAAACTGGATGTACATTTCCAAAATATAATATAAAAAACAAATAATATAAAACAGATACAGCAAGAGTGTTTGTGTTGTGTAGGCTCCTATGGTGTAAGTAATGCGCCCTGCCTGCTAGCCTGCTCCCTAAAATATCACTGCTTTGCTCATTTCTGTATATAGGGTGCCTAGCATGTGCAAATGGCTTTAGATACCTTAGTTACTGTATAGCATATATTTAACACAAAAACCAGCCACAATTTGTTTTGCAATTTTGCTTTATGAACAAGATTGGTTTGCAGCCAAATAATGAATTGAAAAACCTTAGTTTGCAACTGCCCAAATGTTTAATAAGATTAGTGTTTACCATGTGGGAATGAATGCGTATGATGCACAGGAATAAAACTGATAAATGCAAAAAATTATGCTTGGTTTTCTCAGCAGCTCAAACTTTTTGTTCCAGTTTCTAGCCTCACCTTATGTAGGTTCAGAAGACACACAGCCCTGCCTGTAATAAGTTTAATGTGTGTCTTGTCGGTTTCCAAGGAGTAAGCACAGCAAGTTAAAATGGCAAGGGTGTAAAGGCAGCATAATGCCAAAAATGTCTAGATCCCAGCTTACACTTCACAGTGTATGAGATCAGAGGAGATGATCATCTCTTCTGACCTCCTTCCATATAGGCTGGGGGATTAATCCTGCTAGGCATATCTTTTGCTGCACACAGGAGCCTCTGTCTAAAGCTTGTAAGCATGAGCTTGATGGAATGACAAATCAAGGAGAGGTTGTCAAAAAGAGTAATGATCTTGAAATTGCATATACAGTATGTGATGGCTTTCCCTTTTGAAGGAAGAATTGGCTTATGCTGCTCCTATGTTTACATTTTATTTGTCCATTTTAGTTGTAACGCTTCTTACATTTGTAACGGCTTTATCCTGCCTGAGCTCCCTGTTAGGACTACTGGTCCCCATTCCCTTGCAGAGGCTACAGGAATTTGTCAAATAACACAACGTTGCCTTGAAAACTCTGCTTGATTCTTGCTATTTTAACTTGCTGTGTTTAGAAACTAGAAAGTGTGTATAAAATGTTGGCAGAGCTTTTTGCCTTTGAAGCTTAAAGACTAGCAGATTTATTTGTGGCATATGTTTCCATTAAGCCCGTTATATGTTGTGTGAAGTGTCCTCAGTTGACAGATATGGAGATAAACACACATGAGTACACTGCAAAAGGTAGCAGCAGTAAGTCTGTAATTCTGTTATACGGAGTCCAAATTTATGCAAGATAAGAATGAGTGATCCATTCACAATATGAAGGAGTAAAGACATTGTAATATTATTGTTCTGTTAGTCTGAACTCCTGAAGTGAGACTGCTATTTTCTATGGAGTGAAAGACAAGCCAGGAATCTGAATTGAGCTATTCAGCTTTGCTGATAAATTCTAGTTCAGCAATCTCATTTTGGATATACTCCCTTTTGAAGTCTTGTAGTTGCTATTGAAGTATGATGACTTCAAGGTCAGAGTAGCAGGGTGTACTTGGAATTTGAAGTATTCTCCTACTGGTTGCTGAATATTTTGACTTGTGATACCAGATTTCTGCCAGGAAAGCTTTGCCCAGAAAGCAATGCCAGCCTTCTTTCCTGGGTTCCAAAACTCTCAGCGACCACCGCAGCAGCTACTCCACCCACCCACGCTGCTGTGTATGCAGGAGCAGAAAGATGTTTGTAGGTAGGAGGTATTCATGTGCGGAGCAGCTGTTTCTTCTTTGCTTGGCTGCTGTCTTTGTGCGGTATACATGCACTCCCTTTCTGCACATGTAAAGGTTTGTGTGTGAGAGTTTTTTATTAGTACAATAAAATCCCAACAAATCGGCAAGCAAAAAATATAAATATATAAAATTGTAAAATTCCAACATAGGAGGGCCAAAAGAAAGCCTTGTCACAAGGATGAAAATATGCTCTCATCAAGCTTTTTATATCCCTCATTTTTTGAGGCTAGAAGCCTGAACTGACATTGATAAATATTAAGGGTGGGATCCATCTAACAAGACCCATCAGTGGAAGCCTTGCACAAGGTCTTCTGCTTGTGCAACACAGCTTTCACCCCCCCCCCTCTCCTAAGACCTTAAATTTGCTGGGTGTATGTATCAGGCAGACTCCTTGAACAAGGAGAGGGGGCTTGTTCTCTCTGGTAGGCTGAAGAGCTTGCTCTGACGGAACAATCAACTTAATGCAATGTTGAATTCTCCTCTTTAAAAAGCTTAACGCAGCCAGAAGAGTTAAGGCTACTCTCACCACACTCTGTTCTAACCATCCAACCTGTGTAATAACTGCTAAATAACTTTTTAAAAAAACTAAAATAAATTAAAATAAAATTACAAATACTTACAATGTTAATAGTTGCCATAAAAAGAAACAGTCCAGTACCCTACACCAGGCTTTCTAGCCAAGTACAGACCCCTAGAAGCTTAGAATAAGAAAGATTATATCTTTGCTTTATGCTGACTTCAGGATAACCCATGGGGGCCTTCAGTAGCAATCTTCCCTGATGCCTTCTGGTGCCCTTGCACATGCTTACTAGTTAGTCTCCATGTGGTGGAAGTGGAAAGTTGTTCCTTGGGCTGCAGGCTACGGGCTATGAGTCAAAGGTTAAGAGCCCTTTAGCTCTTGTTCTTCAACTTGAGCTTCTGCCAGGAGCTTAATATTGCCTGGTTGGGAGGAGAAAACAGTAGGATTTTATTTATTTTTAAAAAGATGAATACATCAGATGTCCACCAGCTGGTGGCAGGGGACTTTGTCCCACATTTCTCTGTCAACTGGAGATTGTGTGTGTAAGGTCCTGGTCTCAGCTGACAGCACTACTCTAAACTAGAAATGAACTAACCTTTTTGTGATAGAAGTTGCCAGATGGCTATATTTCATACAGGTAACTTGGTGTACCTCATTCTGGGTTGGCAGTGTCCCAGTATTAGCTTGAAGTAATAAAAGAGGCTGTGGTCACTTGGACTATATTGACTGAATACAACACATTTTTCAGGCCCGAGTCGAGAGAATGGAACAGTTCCACAAGGAGAAAGAAGAGGTGGACAAAGGGTGTCGGGATTGCAAGCGGAAACTAGCTGAGTGTCAGAAGAAGATAAAAGAGCTTGAATTGGCCAACGTAGATAGCACCAAAAGTGAGCTGCAAAGGCTGCAGGCTGAGGCACAGCAACTCAAGAAAGAAGAGAAGAGTTGGGAAGAGAAGGCGGATGATCTCAGGAAGAAGGAAAAGAACATGCCTTGGAATGTGGACACACTCAGCAGAGATGGCTTCAGTAAGGTGGGTCTAGTTGCTATGCAGCTTTGATTGATATGCACTCATTTGCTACCGGGAAGACTCAGTGTCTGGCCTTAAACTAAATTATGTGAATTGCACATATCTGGGCCTTGGATGACTTTTTACATATATCAGAAAAACTTTATGAAAGAAAATTAAAAATCTAGTTCAATGCCCTGGCTTATATAAATTAGGATCCAGTTACTTGAAGGAGTGCTTTCTCCCATGTCCACCTGCCCTTGCATTGTTAAGACCTGTGGCAGAGGACCTTTTGGTAGTGCTACAGCCACCTAAAATATTCCAGGCAGCAACTCAGTGGAGGGTCTTCTCAGTGTTAGCATTCCAGTTATGAAACTCCTTCTGAGTTGCGCCTGGCATTGACTATTAAGAGCTTTAAGCGCCGGCTCAATAATTGCTTTTTCACTTGGGTGTTTGCTGTGCATTAGTGTCTGTTTTCTAATTACTGAGAGTGATATGCTACATTTATTTATGGCTTATTGTGTCTGTTGTCTCCTGCTTTTTCCTCATACTCATTTACTCTTATCAGTGATAAGTAAGTACTGTAAAACATTTTGCAGGCAAATAACTTTGGGGGTTGAAAATAAGGCTTCTGAAGGGATCAAAATTTTTAGCAAAGATTGTTGTTTGTCTCGTCGATGAAAAGTGAACTCTACAAATTTTTGAAAATACTTGTATGCCACAATTTAATTTAAAAAAATCAAAGCAGTTTTTACAGCAATTATATCTGTAAAATAAAAAATGCAGTTGCTAACAATTAGGTTTTAGGATAGCATACCAAACACTGGTTTTATTTCCTGAGTACTGAACTGAGGGAAGCAAGAATGGGAATCAAGCCTTAGAAATATTCTGGGATGAAGAAATGAAAGCCTCAGAAAGACTCCCTTAAACCCATTTGTTAAGGCTCAGAGTATTATGAGTTGAGTGACTCATCTTCAAGGGCAATGGAATCAGTTTTAGTTAAGTTTGCCAAGACCAAAATACTCTGACATTCCATTCCAACTTCAGCACAGTTTTGTTTACTAGATCTGTGGGAGGATCATTTGAATAGTTTCAGCTCTCGAGAACTCTTGACATAGAGTCAGAGTTGCCTAGAAACTCAGTTGCCCAGAAATGGAAAACCTTGCTGGATTTGTGGTGTTTGTTTTGGTATAAAAATATGTGGAGTTTTGCATTAGCTGAAAAAAGAATTCATAAATTATGTGTTGCCAAAGACTTGGAGGACCCTGAAAAATTATCTTATATACAAAAAATAAACACATAGGACTCATTCTCCACAATAAAATGTGAAATTCATCTTTCCTAATGGTCTTAAGTACTTTACCAACTTAATATTAAGTCTCACTGTGCTGCTTTTTAATTTATTTGATTTTTATTGTATTGATGATTTCCTTCAATAAAATGTTTAAAAAAGAAAAAAAAGATGACTAAATTAATTCCAAGGCTGCCAAATATTTTACAGCAGTGATGGGAAACCTGTCACCTTCCAGATCATGTTACACTCCAGCTCCCCCTTCCCCACCGACCACATAGTCAGAGATGATCTGAGTTGTAGTGCAACAACCTCTGTAGAGCTGCAGGTTGTTCATCCTGGGTTTTCTGGATTGTTTTATCTGTTCAGTTTCACTTGATCCTTTTGAAGCTGCTTCATCTCTTCATTCTTTTGCTGGTATTTTCCTTTTCTTACTGTATTCAGCCTAGGACTATCCTGGCCACCCTTTGTTGGTTTGGCCAACCTTGACTGCATTGTGGTAGCAATAGTGATTCTAACCATGCTTCCTTTGCTGTTGTAGAGTGTCTTCAATGTCAAGGCGGAGCAGGACGAGGAGTCAGAAGAACAGAAAGAGAAAAAGCACAAAACATATGTGGAGAAGTATGAGAAGCAAATTAAACACTTTGGTAAGGGAAAACTCTGCACTGATCTGAGAGTGCTTTGGGTTAAACAGCTTCTTTTTCTGTGGCTAAGAGCACTTGAGATCAGTGTGGCAAATTGCAGATACAACTTTTGTGGACTGATATTCATTTGCTGGCTGCCTTGGTTCTACCATCTGTCTGTCTGGTCATTTTAACTGTATCTAGTTTTGAAATTGTTTTATGGTTTATGTTTTATGGGTCTTTGGACCGCAATAAAGTATTGATTGATATTCATTTGCAGTTAGGTAGACTTGGTGTGGCTGGCTTGTAATTATAGCTTAAAGTTCTTTCAAAGAAGATCAGAAGAGAGGAAATCTGCAGTCATGAGTACCAGAAACCAACAAGTAGTTGTACTCAGTATGGTCTCTCTGTTTTCCCTACGTGCAGGGAAGCAGGGTGCTCTTGACCCCCTTCAACAAAGTCAGATAGCTCTCACTGTAGTTAGGAGACTGTAAAAATCTGTCTGGTCACCCAGAGCTGAATAGCAGGATGATATGTTCTGTGCCCTACCTTGACTCATGTTCTACTGCAATCCCTTTTTGTTTGCTTATATCAGGAGAACATGGGTATCTGTTTTTCCCTGTTACAAAATTGGGTTAGATTCTATTCTGGGAGAGGGAATGGTAATCAACATAACCATGTGCCTGATCCTGTCAGGCTGCAACTAAAGGTAACTGGAGCTTGCCTGGTCCAGCTGGCAGCATTGGTTGGATTGGGGATGCCAATTTCCAGCGCCTACTCTGTAAATAATACATTGGAGAGATGCATCTAGAAAAATGAGGATGTGCAGATGTAATACTCCATGAGTTGCTTACTTAACCTAACCCTAACCCCGACTCCAACCGTAACCCTAATCTCCAGACCAGCAATAGGATATTGGAAGATATGCTTTGTTTTTCAATGACCAAATTGCTTTTTCTGTGCAAAACAAGACAGAGTCTCTTAGGTCTTAACCATGCTTTAGGAAGACACCAAAGTGAGCAATTCCTGGTCCCCATACAGTATGAAACTGTAGTTGGGGGGGGGGACCCAGAAGCAAAAGCTTCCAGTCTCCTTGTGGCTATAGTTGATAAAGTGAGAGGAGAGGAGCATTTGAGCCCAATACTTGGCAGCCTTGCTCCTGTAGTTCTAGACTGGTTTATTGCTGCTTCTGAACCCTGCCATTGCAACAAGGACCAGCAATCACATTTTGCATTGAGGACTGTGTTCACAAAAAGGCAAGCCTTTTTAGCACTAGTGTGGAATAAGTTTCTTATACTGTGTTTAAGAAAATAAAAGCAGCTCTGCTTGATCATTTAAAAATAAATAGCATTAACTTACATGAACATCAATGCATCTTACATGAACATTGATTCAGGTTATATAAAGTAGCTTTTAGAAACCAGTATCCTTCGCCCTTGTACTAATTGACCAATTGCAATTTTTTCTTTGTTTTAATAATCTTGTTACCATAAGGACTTAACTTCTTTAATATTATGTATGTTCCCAAGTCAAACTTCATCACTATTCTGGCTTCCCCAGTTGCTGCTTATGTGTTTCCTGTTATAGGATTGTAAAGTGCTAGCAGTTTTTTACAGTGCTGTCATCTGTGTGTTAAAAGTCCAAAAGCCTGGTTAGGAAATTACCCCCCACCCCTAAAATCTGATTTTTATGTTCCTATTTTCTTGTTTCAAAAGGAATGCTGCGGCGCTGGGATGACAGCCAGAAATATCTGTCTGATAACCCGTATCTTGTGTGTGAAGAGACAGCCAATTATTTAGTCATTTGGTGTATCGATCTGGAAGTAGAAGAGGTGAGTAAAGCTGATGTAGCTTCTCCAGAAGCTGCAGTGGAAAAGACTAAGGACTGTCAGTGTATGACTCAAAACAAATGAGGGCAGTATGTTTGAGAAACGTTGGTGACTGCAAGGCAAGCCCTTACGGGCCTTCTGCCTGTATTTACATGCAATCCCCATTTACAGGGGGGTTATGTTCAAAGGCACCACACATTTAAGTGAAATCACATGTATTTGAAACACCATTGAAAAAGCCTGCAAACACCCTGTTATGCCCCTTTTTATGATGTTTTAGGGTCACTTCCAGGTTTGTCACGATGTGCGCTGGCGCAGTCGCACATATTGAACGTGCATAAATGGGGGTTGCCTGTATTTCAGGTCTTATTATTAAGGTTCCAAATAAGTATTTAGATCTAGCAGTTGCTTCAGTACTAGGAGTTAACAGCAGAGTTTTCCGTGAACCTGCTTCAGTCACTTTGTGCAGTTTGATGGCTGGCTACTTCATAAGCAGCCAGTGTGGTTCTTCTGTCACGTTTAACAGATTGCTTGAACCTGCTCTGCAGGATTTATTTCCTCTGACAGTGGAATTATTTCAAGTGTTGTTTTGTGTCTGGTACTGTAGCGGCTGGGTCTTGCTGAGTCAGCCACTGCTGTCTCACTGCCAGCTATATGCCCAGAAGAAAATTCCAATTTCAGAGATGGCCTCATGAATTTGCAAAAAAAAACCACACAAAACCACAGCATTGATTCTAGATACTATCCTGGGAAAATGAAGGAACCAGGAAGGCAGAATTCTTTATGCTTGATGGACATGGTTCTGGGTCATCTGGTATCCTATGGTTGTAACCTTGTGAGCCTGAAGCTGAGATGGAGAGAGGGAGGATTGGGAGTGAGTTTTGAATGGCGTTCTTAATGTAATCATTTGCATGCTGGGCCAGGCTCAAATGACATATTGACAAGGGGAGTGTGAGTGTGTCTTTAAAAGTGCAACTGTTCTTTTGTCGCCTGTCTCAGAAACATGCCCTGATGGAACAAGTGGCTCATCAGACCATAGTGATGCAGTTCATCCTAGAGCTGGCCAAGAGCCTGAAAGTTGACCCTAGAGCTTGTTTCAGACAGTTCTTTGCTAAAATCAAGGTGAGACTATTGCCCAGGTAATAGAGGAAAACCTTATCTTGGCTCTCCCCCACCCCTGGACCAACTTTGACAGGTGAGTTGAACCATTCACCTGTCAGTCACATGATGTCATAATGACGTCAGATGATTAATATATGAAAATTGAAAGCTGATTGGTGTCAGTTAGCTGATCAGTACCTACACAGCTTGAAAGAGGTTCTCTGTGACTACCAGTCAACTGATCATTGATTATACTGGGCCCCTTTGAAGTCTCTGCAGAGGGGGTAATGCTTCTAAAAACTCATTTCTTCTGGTAGTTCAGCAGAGTTCTGGCTTGAGTGTATTTATCAAATAGCATGATGTATTTAGGTTTTGGCTGGCATTTTATGGACAAGATCAGCGTAACATCTTGTAAAGTTTGATTTGCTCCCCTGTTAAAGGGCAAGATATCTGCTCAGTACTGTGTTCTCATGTGTGTCCTCCTCCACTTTCTTACCTGCCACCTTTTCCAATTTCGTACAGACTGCTGACCAGCAGTACATGGAGGGTTTTAATGATGAACTGGAAGCCTTCAAAGAGCGGGTGCGGGGCCGGGCTAAGGCACGCATTGAGAGAGCCATGAAAGAGTATGAAGAAGAAGAGCGCCAGAAACGACTGGGGCCTGGTGGCCTCGATCCTGTAGAGGTGTATGAATCACTCCCACCCGTGAGTCACTAATGCTTCTAACTGAACAAATTGATTGTATGAGGTTAACCCTTTTGCTTCCCTGCGTGTGTGTGTGTGTGTGTGTGTACGCACGTGCGCATGGTGGTTAACTTGCTTTTGTCCATTCACTCTTGGCCTATCCTTAGGAGTGGGGGTGAGTGTGAAAGCAGACAGCGTGGCCGCAGAACATTTCCCACACAAGCACACAGCCTCTCCTCAGCCGATCCGTGTAGATTAGCTGAGGCTTCCCTCATTACCTTTTTTTAGCCTGTGAGATGTGTGATGACTGGGGAGGGGGCAATTTATATGCCTATCAAGGTTCTTGGCTGAACAGAGGTGCTGTGACTACCTGTATATTTTTTTCTTTGCTGCTGCTGCCACCTAAATCAATAGCGTCTTGTGAGCTCAGAAGAAAACATTTGGGGCAATGGGTCTGGCTCCCAGGCCGGAGGGATAGCCACCCCCTAGCTTATATTCAATTTTAACCTTATTTTAGCCCCAGGGTTCTAGCCATTTCTGTTCTTATCTATCTGCACCTTGGGGTGTTAGGGGAAGAGGAGTACTCCTGGTAGGGGACACATCATGCTCCCTCTAAGGTAGTTTGTCCAACTTTGATCTCCATCCTTCACTTTGCTCTCACCTGTGGCTCCTAGAAGCTTGTTGGCGTTCCTTCACTGCAGTGTGTTGAACTAGATGACCCTCAGGTTTCCTTCCAATGCTACACTTTTGTGACTCTAGAGAGTTTACTTTATTAATAGCCAATTTATTTGTAATTGAATGCAGGCCTTTCTGCTTGCACAGCATGAGCTCTGCCTCTGAGCTTTAGATAGTCTGTACTGTATGCACTGGGACGCGGTTGGTGCTGTGGTCTAAACCACTGAGCCTTGGGCTTGCCGATCAAAAGGTCGGCAGTTTGAATCCCCGCAATGGGGTGAGCTCCGATTGTTCGGTCCCAGCTCCTGCCAACCTAGCAGTTCGAAAGCACATCAAAGTGCAAGTAGATAAATAGGTACTGCTCCAGCAGGAAGGTAAACAGCATTTCTGTGCACTGCTCTGGTGTTGGGTTTTGTTGTGCCAGAAGTGGCTTAGTCATGCTGGCCACATGACCTGGAAAAACTGTCTGCAGAGCAGACAAACACTGGCTCCCTCGGCCTGTAAAGCAAGATGAGCGCCGCAACCCCAGAGTTGGCCACGACTGGACCTAATGGTCAGAGGTCCCTTTACCTTTACTGTTTCTACAACTCAAGATTTCTGCAGTCCTTTCATCCCTTCCCCTCTATATACATGCATATTTCTTCTTCCCAGGAGCTCCAGAAATGCTTTGATGTGAAAGATGTACAGATGCTTCAGGATGCTATCAGCAAAATGGAACCTGCTGTGAGTATTCTCAGAGTTAGGATTAGACTCCTTCCTTTCAAGTTATGGGACTATGCGTCCAGATAGATATAGGAGATGTTAATTTATACATTCAAACATGTATGAGCACTCTTTGCCACTACTCTCCCCTCTGACGCAAGGCTTGAAGACGTGCTCATATCTGCCACAGTCGATAATTAAACTTCTTCTGTGCCCTCCAAATCCATAAATTGTGTGATTTTTCGTGGCAGCCCATTTTGGGAAATTTGGCGTGTACAATTGCATGCTGAAGCACCCTAATCTACACAGGTACCATAAGCATTATTGACCTTCCACTACACAGCTTATTGGACCCATTAGCTGTGTTTAGTACCCTGCTTAAATTTCAGCATTGCATGCTGGCTCCAAACCTGATAAGCTACTGAAATAAGCACCTGTATACAGTGGTACCTTGGGTTACATACGCTTCAGGTTACAAACTAACCCAGTTCTAACCCAGAATGATTACCTCGGGTTAAGAACTTTGCTTCAGGATGAGATCAGAAATCGTGCGGTGGCGGTGCGGCAGCAGCAGGAGGCCCATTAGCTAAAGTGGTGCTTCAGGTTAAGAACAGTTTCAGGTTAAGAATGGACCTCCAGAACGAATTAAGTACTTAACCCGAGGTACGACTTTATTTTACATTAGGAATCAGACTTGCAGGGAGAAATCTCCCTTTCTAATCAAATTTCTTTCTTCTAACCAAAATTTTCCTTAAGCATAGAGCCACTTGAGGGAATTGACACCATTTCTATAAGAAATTGATACATCCCAACAGAAGCTTCCCTTTTGCCTGTAAAGACCTATGGTTTAGTGCAGTTATGGCCAAACTTGGCCCTCTGGCTGTTTTGGGACTAAAATTCCCATCATCCCTGACCACTGGTGCTGTTATCTAGGGATGATGGGAGTTGTAGTCCCAAAACAGCTGGAGGGCCAAGTTTGGCCATCACTAGTTTAGGGTAAGAGACTTTATGTCTCTTGCATACTTTGCTATAGCAGCCGCTGCTGCAAATTTGTTTAAACTACTTACCTTAAAGACTATTCTTGAAGTTCACAGTCTTGCTTTATTTTCTAACCTTTCATTTTAGGATAAAAGACATTCAAACTTAGTAATAGATGAGCTCCCCTTAGCTCGATTTGGAATTGGTATTTACTCACTTTCATTGCAAAAGTTTTTAAAGAGCTTACCTATTTTCCAAGAGATCTCTCCTAGTTTGTAATGTTAGCACATCTGCTGATGGAGTTGTGCAGGCAGCCTGCAGACTGCAGTGTTATGTTGCCTTCCTGGGAATTGCAGTTTTGGTTATATGCCACATATTGGTCAAATACTCCTCTAGTTCAGAGATCGTGAACCTTTGACTCCTATTAAAAAAGAACAACAATGTTTTCCAAGCATTTTTCAAAGCTTTAGGTTTTATCAGTAGTTTCCATTGCTTAGAAGCCTAATGAATAAGAATTCCTTAGAGTTGTTAGGCCATGTAAAGTGTAACATGCATATGGCCCTTAAGCAGGATATGTTTTGTGTCCCATTGTAGGAAGCGAAATACCACATGCAGCGCTGCATCAGTTCTGGCCTGTGGGTGCCAAATGCCCGAACAGCAGAGGGTGCAGAGAAGGATGACAAGCCAGATGTTGTCTATGAGGAATTTAAGAAGGAGACTTGTGAAGAAGACAAAGGAAGCCCCTGAACCTTTGGCGCAGATTTCTTTAAAGCAGACTTCTCCTGTCACCCTCTCTCCTTTCTTTCTTTTACACCAAACTATTCAGCGATGATGTGCTTTTACACACTTCATGAATTATATGAGCTGCTTCCTGACTAGCTCTTGCTCTTTCACCACATCAGAAGTCCCTCCCTGTCAGCCCTGCAGAATTGTAAGGAAACTGTTGGAAGGCCCTGTGTTCCATTTTAGGGGAGGGTCTGCCACACCGTGCAGGCTCATAGGGGCCTGGCAGGTCCACCTTCTCTGTCTTGTGGTAACGCCAGTTGGTGTCATAGCTACAAATGTGCTGTTATATCTTTTTGTTTGGCAACCAGTTAAAGGCTATTGAGCAAATAAAAAGACGGAACTAGCTGAGACTGGAACGGAGTCAGTGAGCACGGTGTGTCTTTTCTCTTGGGAATCAAACCATTGATTTTGTTGTTGTTTAGTTCCAGCTCAGGACTGACTGCGGGAACAGCCGGGGGTGCATAGTCCAGTGATGGAATACATGAAGGTGCGCAAGGTGCAAATTTGATCCCTAGCATCGCCAGCTAATGCATCTTGGGTAGGAGGGCTGGAACATGGAGAGAACTGCTGGGCAGTCCGATTAAGCAATACGGGGCTAGATAGAACAGTGATGTGACTCACTAATGGACAGCTTGTGGTACACCACCCGAGTTCCAGTGTGGGTCAGTAAAAGTTTGGTAGCAAATTTAGGGCTCATCCACTGACACATGATTTTTGATGCTTGGGCAAGATACCAGAACTATTGTGTCTACTTTCAAGTCTGTTAGAATTACCTGCCGGACCCTCGGAGCCTGTTTCACTTTGCACTGTGTGGTGCCTTGTTGACGTCCCCACCACGGCTTGTATAGATAGCCTGTCTTTTTAAAGGCCAAAGCTGTAGAAAGAATGCTTCAAGCTCTGCAGGAGTGTTCAGGGGGCAGTTCCCTTACTGCATATTCCTGCAAGGCAAGGGGACTGGACTAGAGGACCATAAGCATCCCTCCCAACTCTCCAATTCTACGTGTAAGAGCAAGAAAGACTCTCTGAGTATTACACCATAGGGAAGGACTTTACAATACAGTGGTGCCCCGCAAGACGAATGCCTCGCAAGACGGAAAACCCGCTAGACGAAAGGGTTTTCCGTTTTGGAGGTGCTTCGCAAAACGAATTTCCTATGGGCTTGCTTCGCAAGACGAAAATGTCTTGCGAGTTCCTGCGGGTTTTTTTCCCTTTCCCCCCCTTTTTCTAAGCCGCTAAGCCGCTTATCAGCTGATCCGCTAAGCCGCTTAGCTGATCCGCTAAGCCGCTTAACAGCTGATCCGCTAAGCACCTAAGACGCTAATGCTAATGGGCTTGCTTCGCAAGACGAAAAAACCGCAAGACGAAGAGACTCGCGGAACGGATTCTTTTCGTCTTGCGAGGCACCACTGTACATAAGAGATTGCAGTGCATTATAATTAACAGACATTTCTCTTCAGTCTCCCACAGTAAACTGTAGTGTTAGACCAAGAGCCTCTCTCCAAAAGAGATCTGACTGTAAATTTACAAAGGTGGCTGGTGCTGGACCTGTAGCCTCTGCAACCTCCCAGAACAATTCAATTGTTTCCTCAGAATCAGGGCCCTAGCTGAGGTGGCCCGCTGCTGTGTGGGGGACACTGTTCCTATGGCTTCCCCATCTGAGGAATCAGCAGAATAAAGAGAACTGGGTACCCTCTAAGAAAGCCTTTACTTCTATGTAGCTGGGTGTTGAACTTCCACTTCCAAGCCAAGTAATTAGCCTTATGCCAGCCTCTCCTCAAGTCTATAGGGTGACAGAAAACTGTTGTCACCTGACCTGCACTGGGAGCTAAGTGGGAAAGAACTGGAGCGTTCGCCCTCCCATGTGAGGGCAAAAAGGCTTAATTTATGTATGTCCTGCCTAGTGGGAGGGACAACTCATGCAAGGATATCCTCCATTCTCTGCAGAAAATGAACCTTTATGGCATGCCCAATGCCACCTTCTCTCAGATGTTGGTTTTATGTACAGTGGTACCTCTGGATGTGAACGGAATCCGTTCCGGAGCCCTGTTCGCATCCTGAAGCGAATGCAACCCGCATCTGCGTGTGCGCGGGTCGCAATTTGCCACTTCTGTACATGCGTGTGACATCATTTTGTGCGTCTGCATATGCGTGAGCAGCGAAACCCAGAAGTAATGTGCTGCGTTACTTACGGGTCACTGCAGAGCGCAACCCAAAAATGCTTAACCCAAAGCTACTTCAACCCAGGTATGACTATATTCTTGCACCATAATGATAGCCTAGAGGGGATCACATCAGTATTTTACCTTTATTCTGAACTGATATTAGTGTTTTTGCTTTGCTTTTAGTTCTCTTTCAGGTATTGGTTCCGAGAGCTTGGGCTAAAAAAATAAAATATTCTGTCTGGTTCTTGGTAAAGGTTGAGTTCTGCTTGCCTGCCTACACCTAAGCCAACATCATTCATTGGAATAAATTATATTCTTGCTTTAAAAAGTTGCAAATAGCTGTTCAGCATTTCACAAAATTTGCAGGGCAAAATAATCAGTTTGCAGCATTCCCATCTCACTGCCATGGAGAGTAGGACAAGTGCTGTAGGCCACTATAGATGCTGCAGTTTTAGCTACGGGGCATTAAGTAGCCATTTTGAAACAGGAAATTTCAAGTTGTCTTTGGATACAGTGGTGCCCCGCAAGACGGAAAACCCGCTAGACGAAAGGGTTTTCCGTTTTGGAGGCGCTTCACAAAACGAATTTCCCTATGGGCTTGCTTCGCAAGACGAAAATGTCTTGCGAGTTCCTGCGGGTTTTTTCCCCCTTTTCCCCCCTTTTCCTAAGCTGCTAAGCCGCTTATCAGATGATCCGCTGATAAGCCACTTAACAGCTGATCGCTAAAAGCCGCTAAACCGCTAATAGCGCTAATCCGCTAAGCTGTCAATGGGCTTGCTTCGCAAGACGAAAAAACCGCTATACGAAGAGCCTCACGGAACGGATTAATTTCGTCTTGCGAGGCACCACTGTATTTTGTGGGGAGATGGAGTATAAATCAAACTTGGATCATACTCTTAATTGCTCCTCCCCTACCTTTGCAGGCACTTTCTTAAAGAACCAATTTGCTGTGAGTACAGTCCAAGCATGGGCAGGGAGCGAATACCCTCATGAACGCGAGGGCAGAAAACCAAGGCCAGTCATGATTCAGGATGTTTAGCAAGCATGTTCTCCAGATCTTGGGAGATGACCTGGAGCCAACCAGAAGCAACCTGAGGAGAGAACAAGCAGCTTCCCTAGGCCTGGGAAAGAGAGAGGTGGTTTGTACAGGAAATTCCAGGACCTATGCATCATATGCGCTCAACATCTACCAGTAGCAGACTTCTTAAATTCCTGTTCATACATTCTGTGCACAGGCATAAAGCTGCTGAGTGGAAGCAGGAGGAAGATAAAACTAATAACCAGGGAACATAGAGAGATCTGGTTGGCAGTGGGAGCCGGTGCTGATGAGATTGACCTACAGATCCCAAAACATGGGAGCAAATGTGACGGGGAGAGAATATTGGCTTCCGCATTAAATAGAACTTGACACTCTTGGTGAATGGGAGTATAGTGTCTGTAAGGTAGTGCATTTGTATATAGTCAGAATACATGCCATGTTATCTTGTGAGCTGCCCTGAGATCTTTGGATGAAGGGTGGTATACTACTACTACTACTACTACTAATAATAATAATAATAATAATGCCATGTCTAGTTATAAATGTTTGGCAGACAGAAATTTATATTGAACAAAGGGAACGGAAGTTGAAAGACACTGCATGTGAAAGCTAATCCTTCCCATCTGCTACTGCATGAAAGCCATTGTGCATGGGCTGGGCATAAGTAGGACTGAATGTTCTACTCTGTGCTAAATAAATAAAAGGCAGCCCTATGCCCAGGAAGACTGAATTATGTGGCTTTGCATAATTTCATTCTGCAGGTGCTAGGAGTCCAGGAAGTGACATTTTTGTTACTGACAAAAATGTGATATTGATAGTGATATTGATGCAGTATTGTGAGCTGGGAATAAAATGATAAAGTATCCCCCCCCCAAACTACAATGTCTATACATAGACTGCACTCAGGTATTTGTGCCTGACCATATTTAAAAAACACCAATAAAGCACTGAATATTAATGATTCAATTTTTTTTTACAAAAGTAAATTTGTAATGTCTTCTCGAGGGGACACGCAAAACACACTGCCATTCTCCTTGCCCGACAAGCTACCAGAGAGAGCCAGCTCCCTTGCATACTCTTAGAATCAAATAATTGTAGGGTTGGAATGTATATTGCAGGTCATCTAGTTCCTGCATTGCAGGAATCTAGACTAAAACATCCAGGACAGATGGCCATTTAGCCTCTGCTTAAAGTCTCCAATGAAGGAGAGTCCACCACCTTCCGAGGGAGTCCGTTCTTGTTTCAGACTTGCTATCCTCACTAAGAGTTTTTCCTATGCTGTCCTAATGAAGGCAAAGTTAATGCTCCACTGAGAAACCCTGAATTCTTGTGTATTTATGTGTGAGAATGCAGGAAGTTTCATACCTCAGATCCTCATCTGTCCCTATTCTTTCTTTAATCTAAGCCATTGCCCTTGCCTCTCTCCAAGTGTCATCACCAGTGAAGTTTCTGGTCCTTTTTTGCCAGGGGTGGCAGTGGCAGGGAGGGAAGGTATTTGTTTTTTGAGAGAAACTCACAATATTAGTTTCAGAATCCCTGTTTTAGCCCAATAGCATTTGACTTGCCATGTGTGTTCTTTTCCAAGGCAGGATAGAATAGTAGTGAGAACCAGCCCACCTTTCTCTGTACAATGATTCTGGTTGTTTGCTTGATCTTCAGAACACCTTGCAATTTGTATGGTTGATGGCTTCTCTTGGAGTCATGTCCATCTTTCAGCGTGACTGTGCCTCACGGCTTAGCAAGATAATTTAGCTGCGTAGACCGATAACCCTTTTTTGAGCTTTGTTATATTTTGCATCTTTTTGACTTGCAGTCATCCTCCACTAAATGCTTGATTATGCTCCGAGTGTTTTAACAAAGACACCCATGCAAATGCTCTCCATTGTCATTTCTGTGCTCCTTCCCCACCCACATACATTGTGTAGCACAGAAGCTTCAAGGCCATCAGACAAATGGGAGAAGAATGCAGAGACTTAGGTAATTATTACAAAAGCCCCCTGGAATTATTTGCAAGCTGTTTGTGAGATGAGGGAAGAATAACAGGGCAGAGAACATTTCTCACAAGGCTTTTAGCTAGGCCAGAAACTTCAGAGAAGTGGGAGCAGGAGCAGCTAACTAAACACACATTTGACAGTAAATGACCCCTGGACGGTTAAGTCCAGTCAAAGGCAACTGGGGTGCGGCGCTCATCTTGCTTCAGGCCGAGGGAGCCAGTGTTTGCAGACAGCTTTCTGGGTCATGTGGCTAGCATGACTAAACCACTTCTGGCACAACAGGACATCGTGATGAGTGCCAGAGTGCACGGAGACGCCATTTATCTTCCTGCCACAGTGGTACTTATTTATCTACTTGCACTGGTGTGCTTTCAAACTGCTAGGTTGGCAGAAGCTGGGACAGAGCAACAAGAGCCTACCCTGGATTCTAACCGCCAACCTTCCAATCAGCAAGCCCAAGAGGCTCAGTGGTTTAGACCACAGCGCAGTATTTGAGCTCATGTAGCTAAAGAGTATGAGCTTTAAGCAAAGAATTTCCCAAGTCTGTTCTTGCCCCTGCCTACTTCACTGCTCTCAGATCTTAACTGCAATATAGGAAGAATATACAGCGGTACCTTGGGTTACATACGCTTCAGGTTACAGACTCCGCTAACCCAGAAATAGTACCTCGGGTTAAGAACTTTGCTTCAGGATGAGAACAGAAATCGGGCTCCGGCGGCACAGCAGCAGCAGGAGGCCCCATTAGCTAAAGTGGTGCTTCAGGTTAAGAACAGTTTCAGGTTAAGAACGGACTTCCGTAACGAATTAAGTACTTAACCTGAGGTACCACTGTACTCTCATTTACACGTTTATTTCTTCATAAGGATTATGGAGAAAACAAAGTACTCTGAACACTTCACTGCTAATATAAATGGTGTTGCTGATCAGTACAATGATTTTTCAAGTTGTCCCTGCACAATGTTTTGTATGTACTGGGGGGGGGGCTGTTTTGCTATTTATTTTTATGCTGTGAACCGCCCTGAGATCATCAGATAAAGGGCAGTACTGTATACAAATTCAGTAATAACTTTTTAAAAAGCTCAATTTCGATGGTTCCCTTAAAAAAATAAAATAAAAAAAAAGGTCAACAAGTTCGAGGTCTTCCTCAAAAAAACTGCTCGACAACTTTCGGGGTGTCCTGGTTTTCACTTTCTGAACTATGGCCACCCTACGCCCTTGCTGCATGAAGGCAGCCTGTCTCCCTCCGCTTCCGCAGCAACAACACTAAGCGGCGCGCTCCTGACCAGGGAAGCGCCTGGCCAGAGCACCTCAGGGTGACAAGAAGTGCGCATGCGCTCCCGAGGCCTCCAAGTAAATCCCTTCACTTGGAGCCGCCAATAGAGAGGCGCGCGGGCCGGTGGGTGGGGTCCCGGCGAAGGGGGGGCGGGGCGCCGCAAAGGGCGCGCCTGGAGGCGGAGGGCGAGCCAATGGGAGGCGGCGTCTCACGGAGCCTATTGCGAGCTGCGTCTCTGGGCGACGGGCGCGAGCGGCGGGCGGGCCTTCGGCTGCGCTTGGCTCCCTGAGGCGGCGGCGGCGGCGGCGGCGGCGGGAGGGGGGGCGTGGGTGTCGAGGGGCTCCCCTCCCCCAGGTCGCGAGGTAGGCGTGAGGTGGAGGAAAGTGCTCCCGGGGTGGGGGCTGGGGGGGGGAGTAGAGGACTCGGTTAAGGAAGGCAAACTCGGAAGCTAGGCGACCCTTCAGGAACTGAGCCCAAGCCCGGCGGTGTTTCTGCGAAGCCCGGCGGCCGGTGGAACCTCCACGCCCAGGGGCAGTCTACCTTGGGGAGAGCTGGGGCAGGCGGAGGCCAACCGCGAGAGGCGCTGGCGCCGACAGTCGCTTTCCGCCTAGAGACAGCTTGAAAAGAAAAGAAAAAGTAAGATACGCGGGGTCTGGAGGATCGATAGACCAGTCCCCTCAAGTCGGTGGGGCTGCTTCTGCGGCCCCTGACTTCCGCTGGCGCTGCTCTCCGGTGGCGTGATCTCTTCCCAGAGAGCTGACGAGTGCAATTCGCGAACGAGATGTTTTGAAAAAAGTGCGGAGCCTTGGAAATGAACACGAGGATGGCACCTGCAGCGAGAGGAAGGATGGCTTTGGGGAAAAGATAGGTAGCCGTGTTGGTCTGCCATAGTCAAAACAAAATAAAAAAATTCCTCCCAGTAGCACCTTAAAGACCAACTCCCTCCCCACCTTCTCACTATATAGAAGGGTCTGGTGACTTCTGTTTCAGTGAATCACAGCTATCGGCCATCACCCAATCCCACCACCCTTCCGAGTAATACCCCTCCCCACCTTCTCACTATATAGAAGGGTCTGGTGACTTCTGTTTCAGTGTATCTGAAGAAGTGTGCATGCACACGAAAGCTCATACCAAGAACTAACTTAGTTGGTCTTTAAGGTGCTACTGGAAGGAATTTTTTTATTTTGTTTTGGGGAAAAGAGTCGTGGGAATAATGTGGTGGAAGTTAGTTCCTCTAGCTTTCGTGTTGTTGAGTGGAGCTGATTTTAATATGCGTTGAAATTGTATTTCTTCTATTCATTTACGCAGTTTGTTATGTTTTGTTTACTTAAGAGAGCTGTGATGTATGCGTTGGGGAAGATTGTGTGTGTGGGAAGATTAATGCCAAATCAATGAGTACAGAGAGATCTTTCAATGTTCCTGTTGACCATGCTTATCTGCATGCTTACCAGAAGCTAGATGTAGACTCCTGATTTGAAACAAGACCTGCTGGTGATGGTGGCATTTTCATGCTTCTAGCTGGCTGCTTTGGGGAACCAAGAAATGGAGCAGGTTTGATCCAGCAATGCTATTATGGGTGGTGTTGCGGAGGTACTTGTGATGGAAGCAGCGAAAGGTTTAGATTCAGGGTGAGGACTATCTGGAGGCTAGAGAGAGGCTATGAAAAGAAGAAAGTTTTGAAAAGGTGTGGTGGATTCACTATTTATGAAGGCTTGTAAGAATCACTGGTGTATAGTACATACTACATAGTACATAGGGTGCACTGCACAGAATATCATGTGTGCCTCAGAGCACTTACTGTCTACATAATCTTAGTAATACCAATCATACCAGTGCAGATTCCCACCCCCACCCCCCGTTTCTGCATCCACATTTGCAGTATGAAGATAATACTGCACACTGTCTGGTGTGCTCATGGTACAGATGAGATCTGTTCTGAGGACTTCCTGACTCACCATCTTAGCCAGTATTCAACACCAGATCACTAAGTGTCATGGACAGGCTGGAAGCAGAGGAGCCCTGGGAGGCACCAACTGGGGACACCCCCCCCCCCCAAGAAGGCTCAGAGCCAGGGGACTGGAGGTGGGATGACAATGAGTGGTCAGAGGGAGAAGAGGGAGCAGACTGAGAAGAGGAGGTGTCAGAAGCTGAAGAGGCAACAAGGCTTATTGAGTGGGAAGAGCCTGTGGCAGAGAGCAGTCCAGAATCAGATGCCGAGGCAGAGGCTGGGGGGGGGGCAAGAAGCAGAGATCATGCAGGCTACTGAAGAAGCCAGGGGGTGCTTCCTCTCGATGCAACCAGCTTCCCTCCCCGCTGGTCTCATATTGCTTTGGAAGGACCCAGGGAAGGAGGAGGCTTAGGCAACTGTGGGAAGGCGGGGGCCTTCACTCCTTGCAGCTGCCTCATAAGGGGCAAAATCTACCAGGACAGCTTGCTGTTCTCACTAGCTGGCCTCCCGAGCTAATTGTGTTTCCTTGAATAACAAGTTGACTTCGCTGATGCCATGTGATTTATTGCTGACCTGCTCCTGACATCTGCCCCTAACAGTGCTGCAGGCAGAGGGCAATAGATGAAATGAAGAAAGTTTTTTTTAAAAAATAAATTGTTGGTGTTCTTTACCTAAACAAGTTCACAAAGAAACTTACAACATGGTCTTAGCTAGTTTTTAAACTGTGGGATGATGCAGGATAGAGAAGCTGACCTTGGCAGTTGGAGGCAAGGTAAAAGTCTGAGAGAGAGTGGGGCGGTTGGGAGCTTCTGGATCCAGTGGACCATCTAATGTAATCTGCAGTTATATTGTCTGCAAACAAGAGTCTCTGTAGATGGTTGGTTGAGAGGGAGATTTGAAACCAGAGGAAGCCTGCCTTTGACTATTTATTTAGAGTCATGTATATCCCGCCCTATGGGATGCAGGTGGCGCTGTGGGTTAAAGCCTCAGCGCCTAGGACTTGCCGATCGAAAGGTCGGCGGTTCGAATCCCTGCGGCGGAGTGCGCTCCCGCTGCTCGGTCCCAGCGCCTGCCAACCTAGCAGTTCGAAAGCACCTCCGGGTGCAAGTAGATAAATAGGGACCGCTTACCAGCGGGAAGGTAAACGGCGTTTCCGTGTGCGACTCTGGCTCGCCAGAGCAGCGATGTCACGCTGGCCACGTGACCCGGAAGTGTCTCCGGACAGCGCTGGCCCCTGGCCTCTTAAGTGAGATGGGCGCACAACCCCAGAGTCTGTCAAGACTGGCCCATACGGGCAGGGGTACCTTTACCTTTATATCCCGCCCTTTGCCTTGCAGTCCCTGGGTGGGTTACATGTATGTAACATCTTCCACCCCAAAGCCTTTGCAGAAGTGAGGGACAACTTGGAGGGGAAGCAATTCCACAATCTGAGGACCACCACAGAAAAAGCCCTTCTGTCCATTGCCATTTCACATGGTGGTGGAAATTCCAGTGTATTTCAACACATATTTGGGGCCCAATATGAGAGCACTGATTACTTACATTAGTGTTGATAAACCAATGAACCAGGAAGCCCTTAATTCAAATCTACGTATCTTCTAGCATGAACTTACTCAGTGATCTATAGCAAGCAAATCTCTCAGACAACCTCATTTTCCCATCTGCAGTACAGAGATAGTAGTGCTGACCTGCCTTACAAGGTTATTGGGATTGCAACAAGATAATGTGAAGACTTGAACATTATAAAAGCATTAACTCAATGCTAGTTAGCATTATGGAAAGAAGGCAATTACTGGGCTGCATAGAGATTTGTGCAGGGAGTTAGTAGACTGTTTCTGGGGGGTAAGGAGTTCTAGGAAGATCATAGGATTTATAAACGTGTTCAAACCAGTATAGGTTGAATTGTGCTGTGAAAGGGGTAATACAGGATGTTTCTACCAGCTGACATAATGTGGTTTCCGTTGGAAGAAATGATGTGTGCAGATTGGAGGAACCCTTGTGGGTCTTTCTAGGATTGCTGTATGTATATGAGAAGAAACTAGAGGGATGTGAAATGAATTGAGAAACATTACTGTGGGACAGGTATTACCCAAGGAAAGGAAATGGTATGGTGGGCTGGACTCACTTGTCTTCTATATCAGGTCTTTAAGATTGTAATTTTTATTGCTTATGAAGGGGCTTGGCCAGCATAGTGTGATCTGATCTATAACTTGTGGAGGTGTTTATAGTTTTTGGTATCCTGGCAAGTGTTTGTTTTTCCACCTGGCCTTCTCCCTTGCCAAATGCTTTGCTCATGGGATTATAATATTTGCTGTGCTGTAATTTTGTATTCTTTGGTTAGCATGGAAGAGCACATCAGGTAAAATCTTAGCTTTAATTCTTAACTTGAATGAAGTTGTTTTCATTGCCAAAGTATGAGCTAGCCAACTGCCTGACTGCTTGGGTTTATACAATGGGTTTATCATATAATAATACAAGTAATGTAATAGGAAAACATAGAAGGTAGTTTCTTAGTGTATTGCAGGTTTGACAGTTTAATGGGAGCCTAATAAAAAGAAGGGTCTAGGATGTAAAGTCTCTTGCTTATTATTCAAATGCCTTTCACAGTTCAACTAATCAGGGTTCTGAAGAGAACACTGTTGCATATATTGTTTTTGTTTCTCTAAGACTAAGCAATAAGGTAACTGTGGATGGATTTGTCGTGCTTGTTCCGTCCATTCTTGTTCAGACTGAAATCACTTCTTATTTTATACATCATCCCTTCCCCCAAAAGTAAAGAGAACTTGATTTGCCCATGGGCCACAGATCTGAGTCAGCAAAGATGGCAGCCTGGATCTCAATCTCCTTTTTTGTTTAACTATTCTCCCAAGTGATTAGTCCTGTATTATTTAGTACAGCAGATGTGCAGATACTGAACGTGGTCTGTTAACTTTAGTGCTTTGTAGCAAACTCTTTCCCATTCCTTCTAATTGTGGTGAAGAAGTTCTGAAGTTCAGGCCTTACTTCAAATGCAGCTGTGATACTTTGTTAAATGGAAGATGCATATAGTGTATTTCTCTTGGAGTAGAAATGAGCACATGGTGTATCTCTCAGCACTGTACTGTACTGGATAGAGTGTGTTGGCTTTAATATTGGAGGCTTAGCTACAAGTTGCTGCACAATTATAAGACTTGCAAATGGCAGACAACATATATTAATGATTATTATTCATTAGTTTTATATCCATCTCCAATGGACACAAGGCAATGTACACTAGCTCCCAAAAAATCTGAGGGGTGGGATAGACTGAGAGACTGACCAGCCTATGCCACCCAGTGGACTTCATGGCAGATCTTTGCTCCAGTCCTAACACCTATAACCACATCCTTCCCACACATAAGGATAAATAAAATATGCTGAATAAGAAGTGCCGTCAAAATACATGCCGATTCCTTGCTTTTCATTCCTTTGAGAAAAGGGTGGAGGCAACACTTATCCTCAAGCTTTGCTCAGAAATTGATGCAAGATTAGTACCTGAGACAACCCAGAGAGTTGGTAGATTATGTCAGATTCAGTGGCGTAGCGTGGGGGGTGCAGGGGGGGCCGGGCGCAACATCTGGGGGGGGGCGCGCTCGCACTCGCAGCTCTCTGCCCCTACCTGGCTCACTCACTCTCTCTCACTACTGTGCGAATCTGATCCGAGCCGCCGGGTCGCCGCCCACTGTGGAGGGGGGGTGCCAGGCGTGCGGGTTAGGGGGCGCAAATTACTTGCCTTGCCCCTGGTGCTGACAACCCACGCTACGCCACTGGTCAGATTTGAACTGAGGTTTTTCAAAGTCCAGGTTCACTCATTTTTATCTGCTAGACAATGCTGACTCTTACTGCCCATAATACTTGGTTTGGAGCATAGGATGCTGCATGGAAATAAACTTGTTAGCTTTAAAGGAAAACCATTTGCTTATTTTTGCCGTTAATAGAATGTTTGTGCATGTGCGCCTCTGAAACCTGGCTTCCAGTTCCCTTTAAAGTGAAACTCTTGGAATTGAAAGATAGGTTCCAAGAGATAGACGTTAAAAAAATCAATTCTGCATTGTTCTGCACCCTTCCTCTGGCTTGGCATTCCTTTCCATTTACCTCAGAAAATCTGGCCACACATGCAGTGTTAGAAACTCAGATATATAAGGTAATTGCCAAATGGCACCTTAAACCTAGGTTATGGTTCCCACAACAGAATGTCTAGGTGCCATTTCCCCCTGGGTGAGATGTATTATTGTTATTATTATTATACATTTTATTTCTATACTACTTTATATTTTAAATGAAAAAAATTCAAAGTGGTTTACAACACATTAAAACATCAAATAAAGCAATCCAGAATAAAACAAATTCAAGCTTCAAGGAAAATATTTCACATCCTTCTCTAAGTGGCATTTTGCCTCCCCCATATTTATTTACCTATTTAATTTAGCTCATAGCATAGTAGAAGTACTCTAGGAAGCCAGTGTGGTGTAGTGGTTAGAGTATTGGGCTAGGACCTGGAAGATCAGGGTTCAAATCCCCACTCAGTCATGAAACTAACTGGGTGACCTTGGGCCAGTCACAGCATCTTAACCTCCCTCACAGGGTTGTTGTAGGGATTAACTGAGTAGTGGGGTGAACCATGTACTCGTTGGAGAAAAAGGTGGGATATAAATGCAATAAATAAGCTCTTCTGCTTACCTGCTTAAGAAACCTGGTGGGGGGCAGCCAGATTGAGATGTCAGTCATCAGCCTGGCATCCACAGATCTCCATGGGGTCACAATTGGACCTGCCCCAGTTGCAAAGTGCACCTGGCTAATTTCAAACACTGCACACATGTACTTCTCAAGTTAACTTTGAGTTGGGGTCGTCCTCCCCAGCCCGTGTGTGTGTGTGTTAAAAAATGTTAGGATAAAACATACCAAATTCAGATAAAGAAACCTAGACTGCAGAACCAGTATAATTTGTAGAGATATATTTATTTTTAATTACTATAATAGGAATGCTCAAGGAGAGGAAAAAGCAGCATGTCCTTTGATCAAGTATGTGTCCTACATGAACTTGAGATGAACTCCTTAAACAACATACACATAGATTTCAGTAACAGGGATATAAATATATATTCCGTATAATTTGTGATGCTGAAGTGAATCAACCTCCTCTTTTTCAGAAGCCAAATAGTAGGTCTGCAACTGGACTTCTCTGCGACCCATCCCCTCTGCAGGGAGGTGGGACCAATTCGGATGGTCCGCCCCCGCCACTTAATGGATCCAAATGGTTTCCAGAGAGTGGTAGGGGATGCTTTATCCCATGTTGATGGCCTTTCAGCGGATTCCCTGGTGGCCCGCTGGAATGCGGAGTTAACCAGGGCTATCGACTGTCTGGCTCCGAAGCGCCCTCTCCGATTGCATGGAGCCCGGACAGCTCCGTGGTTTTCTTCGGAGCTGAGGGCGATGAAACAATCGCTGAGACGGCTAGAGCGTCGGTGGCAAAAAACTCACTCTGAATCTGACCGGACACAGGTTAGAGCTCAACGTCGAGCCTACCAAGTGGCGATAGCGACGGCGAAGAAGACTTTCTTCACCGCCTCTATTGCATCTGCAGAAAATAGTAGCAGGAGACTCTTTCAGGTGGTTCGTAATTTAACGGAACCACCTTTACCACCGGGGCCTTGTAAAGACCCCAAGATCTCCTGCAACGATTTTGCAAAGTTTTTTGCAGATAAAATCACTCATATTCGGAGGGAGCTAGACACCACCGTGGGAGCAGTGCCGGGGCAGGAGAGTGCTAGAGCTCTGTCTGGTCAAGTTGCATGGAGTCAATTTCAATCCGTTACCCCCGAGGATGTGGACAGGCTGCTTGGACGCGTGAAACCAACCACCTGTCTCCTGGATCCTTGCCCATCCTGGCTAATAAAAGCAAGCCGGGAAGGGCTGGGCGATGGGCTCTGCGGGGTGGTGAATGCTTCCCTCTGTGAGGGAACATTCCCAGATCTGCTGAAAGAGGCGGTCATTAAACCGCTTCTTAAAAAACCATCTTTAGACCCGGCCAGTATGGCCAACTATCGCCCAGTCTCAAATCTTCCTTTCTTGGGCAAGGTGATTGAGCGCGTGGTTGCTGAACAACTCCAGGCACGCCTGGAGGATGCGGACCATTTGGATCCCTTCCAATCGGGATTCAGGCCTCATCATGGGACTGAAACTGCCTTGGTCGCGCTGGTTGATGACCTCCGGCGAGCTAGGGACAAAGGTGAGAGTTGTTTCCTAGTTCTGCTGGATCTCTCAGCGGCCTTTGATACAATCGACCATAACATCCTTCTGGACCGTCTAGAGGGGCTGGGAGCTGGGGGCACTGTTATACAGTGGTTTCGCTCCTTCCTCCTGGGCCGTGTTCAGAAAGTGGTGGTGGGGGATGAGTGTTCAGACCCCTGGGCCCTCACTTGTGGGGTGCCTCAAGGTTCCGTCCTCTCCCCCATGCTTTTTAACATCTATATGAAGCCGCTGGGAGAGATCATCAGGGGGTTTGGACTGGGTGTTCATCAATATGCAGATGATACCCAGCTCTACCTCTCTTTCAAATCAGAACCAGTGAAGGCGGTGAAGGTCCTGTGTGAGTGCCTGGAGGCGGTTGGAGGATGGATGGCGGCTAATGGATTGAGGTTGAATCCTGACAAGACAGAAGTACTGTTTTTGGGGGACAGGGGGCGGGCTGGTGTGGAGGACTCCCTGGTCCTGAATGGGGTAACTGTGCCCCTGAAGGACCAGGTGCGCAGCCTGGGAGTCATTTTGGACTCACAGCTGTCCATGGAGGCGCAGGTCAATTCTGTATCCAGGGCAGCTGTCTACCAACTCCACCTGGTACGCAGGCTGAGACCCTACCTGCCTGCGGACTGTCTCGCCAGAGTGGTGCATGCTCTAGTTATCTCCCGCTTGGACTACTGCAATGCGCTCTACGTGGGGCTACCTTTGAAGGTGACTCGGAAACTACAACTAATCCAGAATGCGGCAGCTAGACTGGTGACTGGGGGCGGCCGCCGAGACCACATAACACCGGTCTTGAAAGACCTACATTAGCTCCCAGTACGTTTCCGAGCACAATTCAAAGTGCTGGTGTTGACCTTTAAAGCCCTAAATGGCCTCGGCCCAGTATACCTGAAGGAGCGTCTCCACCTCCATCGTTCTGCCCGGACGCTGAGGTCCAGTGCCGAGGGCCTTCTGGCGGTTCCCTCATTGCGAGAAGCAAAGCTACAGGGAACCAGGCAGAGGGCCTTCTCGGTCGTGGCGCCTGCCCTGTGGAACGCCCTCCCATCAGATGTCAAAGCAATAAATAACTACCTGACATTCAGAAGACATCTTAAGGCAGCCCTGTTCAGGGAAGTTTTTAATCTGTGATATTTTAGTGTATTTTTGGTTTTTATGGAAGCCGCCCAGAGTGGCTGGGGAGACCCAGCCAGATGGGCGGGGTACAAATAATAAATTATTATTATTATTATTATTATTTATTTTATTTTAAATACCAGGAGTAGAGAGGAACAGCTGGGTGGTGGGACAGAATTCTGCTCTTCCTACTTGTTCTGCATAAACAACCAGCAAGAAATTGCATTCCTAGACTGGAATTTTACTGCTGCATAGTATAACTGCCAGGAAGACCTGGCTGGTATTATGATCCTTTGGTCTCTATTGAAAGAAATGAGACCTCTGGTTTGACCAGATGTTTGAGTTAATGCTTGCTGCACCTACTTTGGTATGAAAGAACACTTCATTGTACATGAAGCAGGAAAGTGTGTTTTCATTTGGGATCACTAGTGCTTTGGAATCAACACAGTCTTAGATTTAGAGATGGGGAAATATTTCCTAATGTTGACCATGCCAGTTGTTTGTGAAGAAAAGAATAGTTCTTTCAGGAATGGCTTCAACCCAGTGGGTTGAACTGAATGATGCATGAGGTCCATTGTAGTTCTTGGATGAGACTCCTATATAATGCATCCCTCCCTACCAGCTAGAACAGTGAGAAGATGAACTGAATAACACTTGGCTCCTATGACCATTTCTGCCTTATGTGATGATTTGTAATGTGCCTGCTTTCTCATGTGCTGGTGGGTAACTTCACTATCACCCATGAAGTGTGGTGAGGCAGTTGCCTCAGGTTGGCAGCCTCTGGGCAGCTGGGACGGGTGATACCACCACTTACACCACCTTATGAGACATGGGTGGCACTGTGGTCTAAACCACTGAGCCTCTGGGCTTGTGGATCTGAAAGTCAGAGGTTTGAATCCGTGTGGCAATGGTGAGCTCCCGTTGCTCTGTCCCAGCTTCTGCCACCCTAGGAGTTCGAAAGCACACTGATGCAAGTAGATAAATAGGTACCGCTGTGGCGGGAAGGTAAACAGTGTTTCCATGCACTCTGGCTACTGTCGTGGTGTCCCATTGTGCCAGAAGCGATTTAGTCATGCTGGCCACATGACCCAGGGAGGTGTCTGTGGACAAATGCCAGCTCCTTTGGCCTGAAGCAAGATGAGTGCCGCACCCCATAGTCTCTTTTGACTGGACTAAACCATCCAGTGGTCCTTTACTGCTGCTACAGCAATGCTGCCCCTCCCAGCTGCAGGGGCATCATTTTCAGTTTTGCCTGGAGTGGCAAAAGACCCTGGGCCAGCCCTGCTGTCACCTGTGCTTTAGAGCTGCTAGGAAGGATTGTTGTTTGGGTACTAGTGTACTGTATGTGGATTCTGGAAAAATTAAACAATCTGTGGATACTCCACATTATCCTTTTGCTTGAGCTGCCTTTCCTCTACAAACTGACTGTAACCCCCTGTTTCTCTGGTTTAGACTTCATATATTTGGAAGCTCTTCCTGATATTATCAAAAGGGAAGTGGTGTAGGGGTGTGAATCATTCACTGTATATATTACATTGTATTACACACACACTCTATGTTCCTGAGAGTATGCGTAGCTGAAGACTACGTTTCCTGAAAGCGTTTTAAGTTTCCTTAATGAGGTCTCTGTTTCCTCCCACCTAGGGACTTGGAAGAATTGGCAGAATGCCACTGTGCCATTGTGCAGTGAAGCACAGTGAATCAGACATGGAGGGATGTCGTTTTTCACCTTCTGGAGGGCTGAGGGTATATCTTCACTGGAAGGGTGAGCAGGAGGAACAGTACCAGACTTATATGCAAGGGACTCCTTGTGCTGAAGAGATCTGCATCGATATTGCACAGAAGATTGGTAAGTGGCCCATAGGGCTTGTTTAGAGATATGTGGGAAACATGTAGCCCTTCTTGGAGAAGTGCCTTATCGCCCATGTTGTTCAATATCTATAGAAAACCATTGGAATATGACATCCAGAGGCTTGGGCTGCAGTGGAGACTTGCAATTGGATTTGTATGGAGTTGTACTCCCCCTGAAGGAGCAAGTTCACTTTCTGAGAGCCCTCCTGGACTCAACATTTTACATGGAGGTATATGTGGTGGCAGTGGTGGCTTCTGCTAGCTTAGGGTTGTAGCTGGTGTACCAGTCCTAACTAGAGAAGGCAGACCTTGCCTTCCAGTGACATCCAGACAAGACTACTGTAATGATATATAGGCACTGCACTCTATGTGGGCAGCCTTTAAAGATGGCTTGATACAAAATGCAGCCACTCAGATGCCAGTGGGGGCAAGGCTGTGGGAACATGTGACATCATTCTTGTACTGGATGCACTGGTTGCTGGTGTATTTCTGAGCCCATTTAAGTGCTGCTGTTGATCATTGAAGCCCTAAATGACCAAGTTGTTAGAGCAGCTTCCATCACCTGTATGAACTTGCCTATGCTTTAAGAAAACTCCAGGGACCTTGCTAATGTGCTCACCGGTGAGACTAATTACCGTATTTTTTGCTCTATAAGACTCATTTTTTCCCTCCTAAAAAGTAAGGGGAAATGTGTGTGCGTCTTATGGAGCGAATGCAGGCTGCGCAGCTATCCCAGAAGCCAGAACAGCAAGAGGGATTGCTGCTTTCACTGTGCAGCGAGCCCTCTTGCTGTTCTGGCTTCTGAGATTTAGAATTCCTCCCCCCCCCTTGTTTTCCTCCTCCAAAAACTAGGTGCGTCTTGTGGTCCGGTGCGTCTTATAGAGCGAAAAATACGGTAGGTGGACAGGCATGAGATATGGCCTCCTTGGTGTTGGCCTCATGTCTGTGAAACTCCCCTCCTGACCAAGTCGAGATTTCCTATTGCAACTGAAATCTCCACAGCACCACCTGCTTGAGCGGGAGGGTGAAGGCAGCCTTCTTGACTGACCACAAATGCTGGTAAGCTGTTACCAACTATTGGGCTTGTGGCATTCCCTTTCAGTCTTGCTCCCCAGGAAGCCTTTTGATGTTCTGAGACTTTCCATTGTGGAACAATTTGCATACATAAAAAACAAGCTGCTCTTTTACCACAAGCTTAGTCCTTCTGTGGTAGCAAAACCCCCACCACACCACCCCGTTTCTGAAGGCTGTAGCAGCTGATTTTTCAGCCCACCCATTGCCACCTCTCCTTCAAAGCTCCTTTTAATGAGGAGCATTTTCAGCTCTGCTTTTGGATCCTGGTGAATAGGAGAGGGGTGCATTGGTGCCACTCCCCTTCTTCCTTCTCTTCCAGGCAATCATCTCCCCTACCCCCTTTTGCCACCTGATAGAGCATCTAGTTCAATTTAAGGGAGCAAGAGAGAGAGGCTTGCAACATGGCTGAGGTGGGAAGGGAATCAGGGAAGAGTGGAGTGGGTGCTTTGTTGTCCTCCTGTTTTTGGGCATTCCTTTCTTGCTTCTGTAATGCTGGAATGTTGCTTTGGTGAGGTTTGGGACCTCCTTTCTTCCCCCAACCCCCATTATTTAGGAGGAATGCTCCTAGAACTATATTTCTACTGCCCCTCCCTCCTCTTCTCACAGCCCTTCTCCCAAATAATCTACTTTCCCATCACCATTCCACAGTAGTTTCACATCTCTCCCTCCCTCTCTCTCAAATTTCTTTCAAGTTCAGCATCATAGTAAAACAAGTCAAACTGCTGGAATCTCCCCATTTAATTCTGCCTTCACATCCAGCACTTCCTTTCTCAGTAATTCTGCCAGTAGGTTAATGTCTTTGGTTCTGATGTCTTCTCCTTCCTCTGGAATGACTCTGAGTCTTAAGCAGAACTCATTTTTTCTCAGCTCCATTAATGTTGAATTATCCAAACATTTTCCATCTCTCTATTTATCACTTCATTTTTTGTTTCTAAGGTCTCAACTTTATCATTTAATTGGCCTATTTCCCCAGTCAATTGTGTATAGGATGCCTCTATTTTATTGACTGATCCTTCTAATCTTCTCAATTTTCTAATTCTTCTAAAGTCTCTATTGATCTCTTAAGAGACTTTGTTTTCTTTGTCGTCACCTGCATAATATTATCCACAGTGAGCAGGGACCCTGAAGATCTCATTCTCTCCCTCCACTTCTCTTTCTTCTTTTCCTTTTCTTGTAAGCAGCATTCTGAATGTTGAAGTTTTTCTTGCTTCACTTTATTAGAATTTCTGTCTCTAAACAGCTTCTATCCCTTCAGCAAATTTAACCTTGTTTTGGCAACAACCTGAGATATGGCAAATTCCATTCTCAGGAATACAGTGTTAGCTGGCAAAGTAGCTTTCAATTACTTAAAACACTTTAGTCAAAAAGTAAGAAAAAATAAAAAGCTTCGCATATGTCCCTTGTCCATTTAAAACTTTCTCATTTCACACCATAAATCTAGCTTTTTGTCACTTCTATGATGGCGTGAGACGCAGGTGGCGCTGGCAGGGACGCAGGTGGCGCTGTGGGTTAAAGCCTCAGCGCCTAGGGCTTGCCGATCGAAAGGTCGGCGGTTCGAATCCCTGCGGCGGGGTGCGCTCCCGTTGCTCGGTCCCAGCGCCTGCCAACCTAGCAGTTCGAAAGCACCCCCGGGTGCAAGTAGATAAATAGGGACCGCTTACTGGCGGGAAGGTAAACGGTGTTTCCGTGTGCGGCTCTGGCTCGCCAGAGCAGCGATGTCACGCTGGCCACGTGACCCGGAAGTGTTTCCGGACAGCGCTGGCCCCCGGCCTCTTGAGTGAGATGGGCGCACAACCCCAGAGTCTGTCAAGACTGGCCCGTACGGGCAGGGGTACCTTTCCCTTTACCTTATGATGGCGTGAACAGTAGCTTGCTTGCCTTCTCCTTCTTTATTATGGAAAGCAGTTCACTCACCAGGTGTTGGTTTTTGCTTTTTGCTAACAGACTCAGAAACTCTTTAAGGTTGTAAATTATCTCATTCCGGAGGCAATTAAGACAGGGAGGTAGTCTTGGTGCCCATAATAGGACTGCAGTGTAGTTTGAGCAAGTTGACAATTATCAGCTTCCAGTCACTCAACTCACAGGGTAGGAGATGAGCCTCTCAGCAGCCCCCCTGTCCCACGAGGAGCAATCCCTTCCTTCCAGCTCCTTTTCAGAAGTGAATAGGTGCAAGTAGATAAATAGGTACCGCTCCGGTGGGAAGGTAAACAGAATTTCCGTGCACTGCTCTGGTTCGCCAAAAGCGGCTTAGTCATGCTGGCCACATGACCCAGAAGCTGTACGCTGGCTCCCTCAGCCAGTAAAGCGAGATGAGCGCCGCAACCCCAGAGTCGTCCGTGACAGGACCTAACGGTCAGGGGTCCCTTTACCTTTACCTTTACCTTTACCTTTACCTTTACCTTTAACACCGCAGAAACAAATGCTAATATGCCCAGGAACATGCTGAGAGGATGTACCTCCACAGGCACATAGTTCCACATGTGGTGGGAATGTCCTAAAATCCAACTCTTCTGGACATCAGTCATATAAGAAATATGCAAAATAACTAAGCAAGTATTAGAAGTCACCCCAGAACTGGTTCTACTAAACATCTTCCAAGACAATAATGCCCACTCACAAAGAGCTCATAACCCGCCTACTCTCGGCAGCCAGAAACATCATAGCCAGATGCTGGAGAAACCTGTCAGGAGTAAGCATAGACCAATGGTATCAAATAGTATGAGAAACAGCCTTATTAGAAATATTAACCAACAAACTGAAACTGACACGGGGACAAATAGAAGAAGACGCCTTCACCCCGATATGGTTACCCTTTATCACATACACAGCTCAACAAGACAATAACAAGAACCCGCCAACAGCATTTGAATCAAACTGGCTAACCTCATCCAAAAACACACACACACACATCCCACTCAAACATGAAAAATAGGTTCACCACAGCCAATCACAAACAAACAACCACACCCTAGGCCAACTCCAACCTCTCTCACCACCAAAGGAATACAAGTGAATAGTAAAGAGAACCCAGACAAGTGACGCTGACACAAAACCCCACGTATACAGTAAGTAGGATAGAAGCATTGCCACCTGACCCCACCCCACTCACCATTCCCCCCTCCCCCTCTTTCTCCCTTTTCTTCCTAATGTAACACTAATGTCTCAACAAATGAAACTGATCTGTAGAAAATGTAACTTGAAAAAAGAGACATTGCACATAAACCAATAAATCTTTAATAAAAATATATTAAAAACGAAAAGAAAAGAAGTGAAGCTGGCAGCCAGACTTGTGTCTGGCTATCAGCAAACATCACACTGTTATCACCATTGGTAAAGAACTGACAAAATACCTTCAGTCTGCCGTGATCCCTCCCTTGGAAGTCCCCAGGATAAAAGGATCTCTAATAAAGGGACTAGAAAAGTATTTTGCAGGGGGATGAGTGGTTTGTTTGATTTCCTGCAGCTCCTTATCACATACAGTTGTATAACTCTGCAGTTACATAAAAGAAGTGTGGCAGATGACTGTGGACTGCAAATTGCTTTACAGTCTGAAGTTGTTCAGCTAGGCTTAAAGCCTTGAGCATTCTGCCTGTTTTTTTTAGCTTGGCAGGGCCTTAACGCTTGGATCCAAACCTAGGAGTACCTTCACATTCTATACATTTTGGGGTAGACTTGTGGCATGCTTTGACTTTATAGAACAGTGGGATTTTATGAGCTTTGTTGCCCTTTTTATATTTGTGAATGTATTTGAGCTGAAGCTTAGTCCACACATTCAGTGGAGCTTCTCCTGGAAGAAAGATCCTGAGATCCTAAAACCTGGTCCATTGGTCACCAGCTGTCAGGGACTAGAAGAGACCACCCCTGCGACCATGCCAGCATATACCTAATTACATTATACCATTGTGTAGATAGTGACTACTTTGGGAGCCAACTTTAGCTGAAAAACAGGTTATAGATAAAGGTTTTGAGGTAGAAGAGACTGTACCACTTCAGACTGCAGGCAAAGGACCACATTTCTAATGCTCTCTGCAGATAGCCTGCTCCCCATAGTGCTAGTTTTCTAAACTGAAATCTTCCTTGCTGGTGTGCTAGTTCTTAATGCTGGGAGCTTTTTAAATCGCCTTCATGATTTTTTTTAAAAAGGTGCCTCTCACCTGCACATGTAGACCATGGGCCCCAGGAGCAGAGGAGTAAAATTTTATGTGCAACTGACTTCTGTTCTGCCCAGCACAGCAGCTGATGTATACTTACTTAAATATGCTTTAAGTAAGGTTGGAGTGATGTTTGTGTGTGTCTAAAACTTCTCTAAAAAGAAAGAAAGCATTTGTATATGAGTGAATGCAACCTAATCCTGCGAATAGGAACCTCAGTTCTGCCTTTAGATGACATTGGGATGCAGTAAAGATAATGTTACAACTGACAAGGGTGCTTTCTTGGTTTCATTTAATATGCTATCTTATTTGTATTGATTGTTTCCCCAACCCTGGGCTCAGGGTTATCTCAGGGAAAGAGTCAGAAATTAGTGCCTTTTAAGGAGTGACTATCGAGCTGTGCCCAATATGATAATTTCCTTCAACATTTCTTACTAGATCTTTTTGTCTTCCACAGGAATCACGCCAATCTGCTTGAGCTTCTTTGCACTGTATGATCCACTGGCCAAATTATGGTTCCCTCCTAACCATGTGTTTGACATAGATAGTGGCATTAAGTTGATTCTACATTTTCGTTTGAGGTAAGAACATCCTTTCCCCATGTATTTCACCTTCACTTCTGTAGTTTTGGGATTAAATATTTATTGGCTTTACAAATGGGTGCTTGCAGAGCCCCCTGCCTAGCACCCATGAGCCCATGAAGATGCTTGAGCTTTCATTTAGATAGAAAGTTATGGAGCAAAATGTGCAGGTACCCTTCTAAGTGATTTCTGTGAAATGAGCCAACCTAGCTTCTCCTGTCTGTCAGTGATTTTAGCTGGTGAAGGAAGTCAGAACTGTGATTGGTAAGTGACTAGTTTGGACACCATGCAATAGAAATCCCCAGACTCAGTGCTATTTTTCCTTCTTGTTTAGTACACTTCACTTCTTCATCTTAAACATTTATATTCCCCTTGTGCGTTTAACTGCTGTATCTCCACAATCGGAAATAGCAGGACATAGCTTTCCACGGTAAACCTGAGATTGTGCAGGGGATGGGGTGAGAAGCAGGAATGACTGCACTCCCTCTAATTCTGTGCTATGCCATGACCTCATGGCAGCCATTTGTGACTGGTACCCATGGCGTCTCTGAAAATACAAAATGTGCCCATCAGTCTGGTAAGGTCGGTGGCCCCTGTTGTAGCAGGTACTGGGGAATATGCTGACCCCTGAATTATTAGGTCAATTGATCGTAATTGGGTAGTGCTCAAAACTAATCAAGAAGCAGGTTAATCTCCTTCTCTGTGATTTATGTCCAGAGCTCAGACAACATACTGTAAGCATATGCTTTTGTAATGGTTCTAGGGGTTGCTCGTGCGTAAGCCGGTGCAAACACCTGGCTGGGTTGCCTGAGTGAACCTTTTCTGTCCGGACAGCCACTCACCCCTGGCCGCCTCAATCGCTGGCAGAATCCATCAGTGGGCGTTTCTTAAACTTATTCCAGCAAAGAAGCTCTTTGACGCCTAGTCTCCTCCTACTCTCTCTGCGCAAAAGCCTTCTGCGCAAGGAGGGCGTAGGCAGCGGAGGACCCCTACTCTCCCTGCTGGTCCCCGGCAAGGAGTCATGGGACCGCCTCGCCGCTTCCCCCATCTGCCCCCCTTCTCCACTGGTGCTACGCTGATTCTCTTCCCCAGAAGATGGGCTGCCTCTCCCAATCCCGGGACGCTCTCTGGAATCTCTCTGGATTTTGCTCTCTCCCTCCGGCACTGATGGCAGCTCCCTGACAGCTTTCTAAAAAGTTCACACACTGTATATGGTGATTACCTGGATCTGCATACCTTTGGGGTCGTCTCTTTTCCCCTGCGTTCTGCCATTGTGTAAAGTCAAGTCAGCCTTGGCAAGTATAATGGCTTTTTTATGCTGGTCCTGGGTCTGTGGAATAGCATCTTGGAAGGGGTTTACCGAATCATGGTCTTTGGTGCATTCAGAAGGGGCTGCACATCATTCTTCAGAAAGATGTTTAGAAGACAGTGGATTTGGGTACTTAACTGCTGCTTTTTATGTTTTAAAAACATTGGCACAAGCAGCATATAAATAATAAATTATAATTATTAGTGGGCATTTTATCTATAGTTTTTAGGAAGTGGGGTACATGGCAGCATTTTTGTGCAGGTTTTCTTACATATAATAAAGTAATTTGCCCAGGAAAACCTACTTGTGCATAGCCATTTAGGCTTTCTGAAAGCAGTGTAAGATTATTATAGTCAAGAAATGTTCAGTAATAATAATAATAAAATAAAAATAATAATAATAATAAAATAATAATAATAATAATAATAATAATAATAATAATAATAATAATAATAATAATAATAATTTATTATTATTTATACCCTGCCCATCTGGCTGGGCCTCCCCAGCCACTCTGGGCGGCTTCTATAGAAAGCAAAAATACAATAAAATATCACACGTTAAAAACTTCCCTGAACAGGGCTGCCTTAAGAGACAGTAAGTCTCATTTATATAAGTTCCATTAGACCGAGCAGGTGTTTGCTTTATTACCCATAGAATATCCAAATGACTGAGTTATTGTTGTGTATTAAAATGGTTTTTCATGTAGTGTTTGGTATATTGAGATGCTGCTTTGGGCATGTTGAATGGCAAGGCATGAATGCAATACATCCTGCATTCATAATAGTTAGTTTGCCCTTGTTCTGGAAGCAATAAGTATGTCCACATTTGCCAGTAGTAGTGTCTTCCACTTTGAATTCAGAGTAGAATAATGGCACAGGACATAATACATTGATTTAATAATGGGAAAACACATGCGCCATAGCTGTTGGTGTCAAAATTAAATTGTGTTTTTTTTTTTCCTCCTCAGCATACTTCCTCCCTCAAGTTAGGTGAATCTGTGTCATGGTCAGTGTGGTTTGGCTACATAATTTAAAAGAGCTGGTTGTTTCTGCCAGAGAGCATGTGCTAGTATAAAAAGAGCATCCTGTCTGCTGTACCACAACAATACTGGGGTGTTTGAAAGTAGTGGGAGAGGTCTCAGCCTGGCCTCATTTCAACACTTCCCCAAATCTAATTTTCATATGTATCTGGAATGTCGATGCTCCTTGGGGCATCATATACACTTTTAGAAAAGTAACCTTAGTAGGCAGTGGTGACTGGTGCCCACTGGAGCTGGTAGGGTGACACCAGAGCAAATGACAGAAGGGGCCAATTCTTGTTTTGTCCCCATCCTCCCTGCTGAGTTCTACAAGGGTAATAACTGAGACTAAAGAGGGAGCTGGCAGTAAGAAAGCAGTCAGGTGGGGGCTGACTGAAGGAAGGCTGGGCTTGGTTTAGGAGGGTCCTGCTTGCCCCCCAGTGAACCAGCTTCCACCACTAGTAGGGTATTCTTTCCTTCTCAGACTCCTTAACTGTGCAGTCCTAAGCATATTTACTCAGAAGTAGGTCCCTGTAAGTTTAGTGAGACTTGCTTTATAGTAAGTGCATCTAGGATTGTGATCTAGGTCTATTTGTTGTGTGTATTTTGGTACAAACTGTTGTAGATCCTTCAGGCAGATTTGCGTGTGTGCAACTGTGATCTGAGAAGGAAGTGGGTGGGAAGGAAGTGGGCAGGGTGCCTAGTACATCAATGAAGAGAACATCCTTCAGTTTCTGCAAATGCTGAGCTGAGCTTGGGCTTTAGTTTAGCTTGTGTGTGGTGAATAGAATGAACCAGATGAATAGAACCAGAGCACACTGCTTTAACATTGGAGCAGTATTACCTTTTGACAGAACCTTTTCAGGAGATATAGCCATGCTTATAAGTATTATAAGCTTGTTTCAATCTAATTTACCCTAGCAAGTTCATTTATCTTGAAACTTAGCGGTTTTCCTGTCTGGTGAATAAATTCCACTTCTTTACTACCCTGGAATCAATTTCATGAAGTCACAGACACACACACACTCATACTCATTCATATATTCAGTCTTTATTGGCGTAATATATACATACATATTAGTGTGTGTACTATATTTCCTGAACAAAATTTGCTTCCACATACATCTACAGGCAGCATCTTTGTTTTAACTCTTAAGTCAGCCTAGTTAGGTGGCCTTAGTTAATCTCTAGGAAGAGTGTCTAAATAGTGGCTTCATAGTTCATGTACAATTTTACTTGCATCTACTGCTAGGATTTTAAGTGTTTTTAATTGGCTTTAACTGTATTTATTAATAATCTTAATTCTTACAAACCACTTGAGGTTTTATTGCTATCACATGGTATATGAATTTTGTTAAATAAAATAAGTAAGGATAACTTTTATCATACTTGTTTAGAAAACAGATTTTCACTGCCAGCTGAAGTATCCCAGAAGAACCTTGATACTGTTTGTCTCTAAAACATAAACAATAAAGAATTGCTTTAGCAATTGTAGCTAGCATTTATCCAGCACTGTTATTAAGTGTTGAAAACACTTTGCAAGCATGCTGTCAGCAATCCTTGCATCAGCCATGTCAGGTGGGCCAGTATTATCTGTATACTGCTAATTAAGTCACAGTGGTTTGCCAAAAGTTGCCCAATGAGTTCATGGCTAGGTTGAATCCTGCTTTTTATCACTCTGGTAAATCAGCTGCCATAAGATTATATTAAGTTCAGTAAGTTAGAATTTCTAGAGGGGCAGGGTTCGAAATTAGCAGGTGCCAGGAGCATTTTGTGCTTAAAGTTTCTCCATTTGCGAGGACCTCAAAAAGTCTGGGTGCTTTTTTTTGTGCCTGGCTGACACTCAAGTTTTACTGAAATTTATGTGCTTTGAAGCCTTGAAGTATATGTTAAGGATAGACAATATGTTAAGGAGTTTAACAATAAATAGTAGAGTGTTTTGAAAACTGAAGTATGGTACCAATATTTTTATTGTAAACACCAAATTAAACATGTATTAATAATTTCTGCTAATAATGTGATATTAACAATGTGTCACTTGTGTGAATTGCGTATTAATTCATGCCTATCAAAATAATAAAAAGTGTTTCCAATTCCCCCAGTGGCCACTAGACGTTCTGTTTTGGTACCCACAACCCAGGCCCCAGGAGCCATATGGCTCCTAGCTTTTCAGCCTAGTTTCCAACACTGTAGAGGGGGTAGCTGTGTTAGTCTTGTTTCTTAAAGACTAGCAAGTTTATTGTGGCATAAGTGTTCGTTGGTTGCAGTCTACTTCCTCAGATTAAATCATGCATCTGATGAAGTGGACTGGAACTCACAAAAGCTTATGCCATAATAAATGTGTGCCACAAACATTTTTTTTTGTTAAGTTTAAAATATTTACAGTTGAACTGTGTTATGTGCTGTGACCTGTACAGATGGTTTTCTGGTTTGCACTGACTACTATTTTCTCACTGAACTATGAGACTTCTGTCTAGAACCATTGTTCTAATAGTTTTCTTGCCATGGAACGTGTAAGAAAAATTTAAAAGTGGGCTTACCACTGGTGAACAGGTTGAGTGACTCATTTCCTCTAGGTGATCAGAGAGAGAAGTGCTTGGAAAGAGTTCGACTCCCTTCCACACATTTCAGGCCACTTATATGTCTCAAATAGCCTGGATGGAAAAGTGGCCTAACAAATTGTGAGCTGGTAAGCTTCTGTGAACTCATTAGCAAGGCATAGATGCCATAAATTAGAGTTGGAAGAAGTAGAAGAGCACCTGTCTGACCTAGGTCTTGTGTTCCTTGAGGAATATGCACCTTGCCTGGGCAAATTTTAATCATTCCTGCCTCTCATACACCAAGTAAGATGTGCATATTCTCTCTCTCTCTCTCTCTCAGGTATTATTTCCGAAACTGGCATGGGACAAATGAGAAGGAGCCAGCTGTCTGTCGCAGCCTCCATCGCACAAGTGACTCTGAGGACAAGTCACAGCAATCAAGGGGCGAGCAAGGCAGTGCCCTGCTGGATAAACCATCATTTGAGTATCTCTTTGAGCAAGTATGAAGCTTTGTTGATGTTGTTCTGTTCACATTAAGCCTGTTATGTATCTGCCATCCCACCCTCTTTGGACTCTCCAAAGAGGTTTCCATCCTTCTTCCTTAAAATTAAGTTTCCTTGGGATTCCATGGCTTCATCTGGCAAACGTAGATATCTCTTCAGTTGCACTTTCAAAGCCATAAAGGCCAACTCCATGCTATACAGCTGTTTCATCCATCTCCCCTGACCAGCCTGTGCATGCCTTGGGCAGAGAAGAGGTACACCACAGAAGAAACAACTCTATATGTCAGGCACTTGGAGCCTAAGTGTCTGTCAAATAGCTTAGGGGGTAAATAGCAATCCAGGAGGATGAAATTACTTACACCAAAAATGTAAGTAAGGAAGCAGGAGTGGATAAAAGCTGTTGAGGTTACTGGTGACATCAACAGACTGTAAGCCAGCACGAGGGAAGTGATGAAATGGGGCATGCGGGGGTGGGGAGATTAGTAGACTTCTCAGCTTTCCCCCTCCCTTTGAGGAAATGTGATGCAGATAGTCAATTCTTATATTCTAGATCTGTCTTCAGAGAGGTGCAAGCCAGCCAAATGAGCTACATTCCACCAAGGAAGGAGAAACCCCTTTCTCATAGTTATTAGGCAGCCTGATTCCACCTCATATATGGTGTGCAGTCAAGCCCTAAATTTTTGAAGAACTGGATGAGATAAGATGGAAAAGTTTATTTCCCTCCTTTTTACACAACTGCTAGTAGTGTTGCCTACATGAGACTGCAGGTTGGATCCCTGACATAATTTGAGTTCAGATCTCCAGTAGCTCAACTGAAGAGCCAAAGGAGAGACTGATTTGGGACCTGTTAGCTTGGGAATGAACCTCCATAATTTTTGATCTTTTTCTTCCCAGGGGAAATATGACTTCATTAACGACATTGCCTCTCTAAAAGACCTACACACTGAGCAGGAGATTCACCAGTTTAAAAATGATAGCCTGGGGATGGCTGTACTCCACCTGTGTCACATTGCACTTAAGAGACGCATCTCCCTTGAAGAAGTGACAGAGAGAACCAGGTGAATTATTGTGGGGATGGGACAAGTAGTTGTGTTTATGGTGTGCTTCCTAATCCAGTAATTCCAAACTGCTTTGCAGAGGGTTGTTGGTATGTTCTCTCTTCCCCCCTCCCCATCTTCACTTGAAGTGTGGCATTGATACACATGGGGTGGTCATCCCGCTTACTGCGTTTGTTTCTCTTACAGCTTCAAGGAATGCATCCCCCGTTCCTTTTGTCGGCAGATTCAGCAAAACAATTATCTGACCAAATTCCGCATGAGGAATGTTTTTAAGAAGTTCTTGCAACGTTTCCAGCGACATACAATGAGCTCTGGCAAGCTGACAGAACAGGACATCATGTATAAGTACCTGGTGACCTTAGAGAACCTGGCCCCACGTTTTGGGAGTGAGTTCTTCATGGTCCTCTCACTGGAAACTGTTTCAGAGGGTGAGAAGGTGCCACTTTACATCAATGGTGGGCACACACATCTGGAGAACTCCCATTCCCCTCCTCTCAGTGACAGGCTTGCCATGCATGAGGTTCTGGTCACGGGCACAGATGGCATTCAGTGGCGTCCCATCTCTGCTGAGGTATGTTCACTTGTTTCAGGTATGTTTCAGCTTGCGCAATCCTTGCACAGTTTTCCCTTTGCACAGTTCTGTTGTGTAGCCAGAAGTCCTTGCGCTAGTGGAAGTACTCTGTTGGATACCACCTCAACTATATTACAGCAAAAACAGCAGCATAAAATGGTGGGGGAAATGAATTCCTTCATGGGTATTATGCCACTGTTGCTATTCTGGACATCCTCACTCTCCAAACTATCCACCTAGCTATGTGCACGCTGCTTCTCAGCAGTAGAACTTTAACAGCGGCCAAAAAGATTCAGAGGCTGGGAAATATTCAGCTTCTGGAAAATGCTGGTCAACTGTCACGGAAGCCAGCAGCAAGCACATTTGGCAAATAGCAGAGAGAAGCAAGGTACACAGCTCACTTCAGCTAGCAGCTCTTGTATTAGTGTCAACACAGAAACACACCAAGATTCATGAAGTATACTCCCGCATCATGAGCTGTTGCCCAAAGTGACTAGCTCCTCCCATCTTGTCTATTTTCTATGCCTCAGACCTCAAGGGACCCTCTTTGTTTCTGCCTGGTTTTCTGTTCTGTTATGTGGAGTACCGTATTTTTCGCTCTATAACATGCACCCGACCATAACACGCATGTAGTTTTTAGAGGAGGAAAATCCGTAGGCATGCCACCCGTAGGCATTCCCTCCATAACACGCACAGACATTTCCCCTTACTTTCTAGGAGGAAAAAAGTGAGTGTTATGGTGCAAAAAATACGGTAATTGTCTTGTTTTAGAGATGAACAGTGGGTCTGGGAGGCCGTCAAGGGACAAGCTGTCAGCTGGTGCTGATGTTGCCTCTATTAGACCTGATTCCTATCCTTGCTCAGGGCTGGGGCTTCTGTGTGTTTCCTCCTGTTCCTCACCCTCCTGACTCCCAGCTTCCAGTATTTCCCAGTCCTCCTCCTCCTCCTCCTGTTTCCCACCACCCTAAACCTGAGTCCAAGCTGTCCTCTCCTGCACTTTCCCAGAAAGCCTCTTGGGCAGGCAGTCTCCACCACTCCTCTTCTAGCCAATCCCTGACATCTGCCAAACCTTGCATGTTCACTGTGTATAGCATGACCTAGTGCCGTAAAATCCTCAAAGCTAGTGTGGTAATTTGTTTTTCTCCCTCTTTCAACCCTGAAACTGCCTTTGGAGTGTAGACACAGCTACCTGTGCTGCAGTGCTGGTGTGCATATTGATGTGACAGTCCTGGAGCTTGGGCTCTTAGCTCTGTCTTTCTTTTGTAGAGATTGGAAAGCCATCCCCATAGAGGTTATTTGGGAAAGAAGGCCAGGACTAAAGACCACAAGCAGCCTTACCAGCCAATGGAACGATGCGAATCCAAATGGGTACACTTCTGTGACTTCCAGGAGATCACACACATTGTTATCAAAGACTGCAGAGTCAGCATCCACCGTCAAGACAATAAGTGCCTGGTAGGTGGGAATGTGTCCCTCTGCTACTCACCTCGATTCATTTACAATTACTTCTGTGAACTGTTGGTGACTGACCAAGAACGAGGCCTTCAGGTCACAGCAGGTAGCTGAATTATGCCAATTCAGTGTGTAGCAGCCGTGGGAAAGGCAAATTCCATTACAGTGGACCCTCTGGATACAAACTTAATTTGTTCCGGGGATCCGTATGTACCCCAAAAATGCCGCAACATGAGGCGCTGCTTCTGCGCACGCACGTGGCACGATAGAGCACTTCTGCGCATGCGCGCGAGGCTAAACCCGGAAGTATACAGTATACAGTTACCTTACCCGAAGGTAAGGTAAGCTGAGGGTCCACTCTACTAGGGTTTGTTAGGAAAGGGATTGAAAAATAAAACTTGCAATATCATGATGCTTTTATACAAATCTGTGGTGCAACTTCACTTGTAATATTGTGTAAAGTTCTGGTTGCCTCACCTCGAAAGGGATAGGTCCGAGTTGAAAAAGGTTCAGAAAAGGGCAATGAAAATGATCAAGGTATGAAAAAAGCAGATAAGGATAAATTTTTCTCCCTCTCTCATAGCACTAGAACTCAGGGACATTGAATGAAGCTAAATGTTGTAAGATTGAGGACAGATGAAAGTAGTTCTTCATACGTGCATAAAGAGGATCAGAGAATTCTTGGATGATAAGGCTGTCAGTGACTACAAGGCACAGTGGTTATGTTATACCCCCAGTATGTTTCTAAATATCAGTGGCTGGGAATCACGTGTAAAGAGTGTTTTGTGCTCATGTCCTGTTTGTGGGCTTCCCATAGACATCTGGTTGGCCACTATGAGATCAGACTACAAATTCTGTGCATATGGAATCTCAAAGGTGCATACTCTGGGTTGCTAGGCTAGAACTAGACATTAGGGATATGCACAATTTGGTTCGCATCCCCCATGTCCTGGTGTCACAACAGTATGTTTATTCACAAAATTTATACACTACTTGATTGTAAAAAAAAAAAAAATCAAAGTAATTTACAATGGTACCTTGGTTGTCGAACTTAATCCATTCCGGGAGTCCATTCGACTCCCGGAACCACTCAAAAACCAAGGTGCGGCTTCCGGTTGGCTGCAGGAGCTTCCGGATGTTCAACTTCCGAAAAACGTTCACAAACTGGAACACTCACTTCCAGGTTTGCGGCTTTCGGGAGCTGATTTTTTCAGGAGCCAAGCCGTTCGAGAACCAAGGTACTGCTGTACAAAAAAAGACAAAACAATAAAAATTACCACAAATAAAAAGTAGCAATAATTTAATACTTTTGAAGAGTTAAAACAATCATAGTTTAAACCAGATTAAAACGCACAGCAACTTTCTAAACTTGAAAATCCAAAAAAGTACAGTGAAGGCACCTGCCTTATAGCAATAGGCAGGGAGTTAGTTCCAAAGTATAGGTGCTGCCACACGAAAATATCAAGTTCCTACAAATGTGAAGCAGGTATGATGTGGTACCTGAAACAGTGCCAATGGCACAGATCAGAGTGGCTGAGTAGGCACAATCTCATAGGATTGCCATCTTTCTCCAATGGAAATTTTCCCCAGAGCATTCAGGAACATAATGGGTTCCATCAGTTTCTGAGGGCAGGTTATCAGAATGGGCCCACCACCCTTACATGTGATGGATGCGTCTGTTCAGTGTTTCCTTGTATGACTGATCTGCAGCTTTTAGAGACCCTTTTAGAAACAACAAGTTCAGCTGGGTAGGTTGCTTAGCTCTGTTCAGTTGTAGAGCACCTTCTTTGCATGTAGAAGGTCCCAGGTTCAGTGTCCAGCAACTCCAGGAAGGATTGGTGGAGACACTTGTCTGATAACCTAGAGAGCTGCTTGCCAGTCAGTGCATTCTATGGAATGCAATTGATACGAAGAAGAAGAAAATAGAAATAAAATTTAAAAACCATCCAGCATCCAGCACAGCACATTGCTATTGCTACAGCAGGCAGTAAAATCATTAAGTGGTCTTTCATGACCATCAGCAATTTTCAGGTGGTACATGGAAAAAACAGCCTGGAAAACACTGGCTTAAAGCACTGTAGCTTCCCAAGGGCCTTCAGCCCAGCACTGTGGCCCAGGACTAATGCTTAATGACTGTGCTTTCAAAAAAATTTCTATCTAGGATCTGACTCTTTCATCCTACGAAGCTGCCCTCTCCTTGATTTCACTGGTGGATGGTTATTTCAGATTGACAGCTGACTCTAACCATTACCTGTGCCATGAAGTAGCCCCGCCCCGGTTGGTAATGAGCATTCAGAATGGTATCCACGGACCCATGCAGTAAGTGATCTCTGCTTAAGCCATTCAACATTTTCTTCTCAAAGCTTGGTTTGGGACAGGGGTCTCCACGGGCCATGTCTAAAATGTTTTCTTTTCCTAGTGAAGAATTTATTATGGCTAAACTGAAGCGAGAAGAACAGGAGGATGGCCTGTACGTCCTTCGCTGGAGCGTCCTTGATTATAATAGATTGATCTTGTCGGTATTGAGGAGAGGCCAGGTGAGATTTGTGGGAGTGGTTGTGGTCTGTTCTAATTCTGTAGGGTTGTGTAAAGCAACTTCCCCCCGTATCCCCTGTGCACCTCTTAAATAGTTTCTGAGTTTTCTCTCAACCCTCCAGAGCAGATCTGGGTACAGAGCAGGGAGAGGAGAGGCAAGGAAGTTGTTTCACTTGCACATTTATTTTTTTGAATACAGCCCTTGTCCTTGATGCTTTGTGAATGAGCCTTTTCCAAGTATGAGTACGTAGCTCTGGATTCTGAGCAGGGTGATCAATCTGTGCTAGGCTACTGGCAGTATATTGTCCAACCAATTTCATACAAAGAAATAAAGATAGTGGAAAGCCACTGGGGAAACAGGACCTGAGGTTCTTGTGTCTGCTGTATGTCCATAAAGTGGAATTGAGCAGATGAAAAATGAAAGCTGATAAGCAGCTGTAAGCCATGGTTCTCAGATTGGTTTTGTGTGAAGTCTGCATTGATTCACAGAGTACGCTTTATGGTTGCATTAATAAGTCAACTAAGATTGCTGACACTAGTTTCCCACAATATAAATATGTTAGTCACTTGTTTCCAAATGGGTTTGGAGGTTGTTGTTGGGAAACTCTGTAACATACCCATGGCTCACCACTTGGGGACCATTCTTACTTACTTCAGGCAAACACCAGAGTTGTTATTTGCAAACCTCAGTTAGCACTTTTAATGAACTCTTAAGATCATTAATGCAGTTCTTTTAACAAATTATAGTACTTTGTTATAATGCAATCTGTACATTATTATATTTGATATAAGGCAAACTGAAAACCATTAAAAATAGATTGGGTTTGATCCAGAGTTAAGCACGTGTAACAGGTGTAGTTGACTTTTGTGACTGCCTCTTCCCCAGTGCAGCCTACAAAAAATGCTCCTCAGAAGGTCGAGGGACCCTGCTGAATGGGGTGGGTTCATAGCAAGGGGCTTTAGGTGGAGGGGAGAGATCCCCGGAAATCAGGTAGATGCAAGCTTTTGCAGCTGGAAGCTGTGCTTGTAGAAAGTGATTTGGACTGAAACAGCTGTGCTCATGCTTTTCATGAAGATTGAAGGAGTAAGAAGCATGTTCCTGTGGTCTGCTGACTTCTGATCATTGGGACAAATAGGGGGGTGTAAGGTTTGAAATGCCCATGAGTGGGACAGGCATTTGGGGAGAGATGTGTTCCATAGTCTGCATATTTCAAGTAATACTGCTGTCTGGGCATGTAGGCTAGTGTCCAGCTCTTACTCTCTCTCATGCTTCTTGTTTGCCACAGTCCTTCCAGAGTCAGGATGCCACAAGCTACAGACAGTTCCGAATCCAGAAGAAGGGGAATTCCTTTGTGCTAGAAGGCTGGGAGCAAGAGTTTCCAAGCATCCAAGAACTGATGAATGCTCTTAAAGGCTGTACTCTGAGATCTGGAAATGAGACCTTCATTTTCCGCAGGGGGGCTCTCCCAAAGCCAGGAGGTATAAGTCAAGAATTGTAAATACTGTTCCTTTTACAGTGACCTAGTAAAGATAATCTGGCTACATGAATATAGTATAGAAACAGAAGAGGTGAATCTGTTACACAGCATAGGGCCCTTTTCTTACCACAAGACCTTGTAATCGTTTAGCATTTTACTGAATATCCAGCAGTTCAGGGGATTCAGATGTTGGTCCAAGGCATAATTACTCCTGAAGTTGCAGCTTTTTAAAACCACAGTCATGGATAATGTAGACCAGACTTTAAACAGGAGTATGTGGCCACATTAACATGGTGGTTTCTGGGTACTTAACCAGAATTAAGCACTATCTACACTGAGAGTACTATTGGATCTCAAGGGAAGCAGCATCCCTAATCAGCATTTTTTACTGTAGGTTAAGAATAAACTTGGACCTCCAATATACTTCGCTTGCCTGATCTAGGTATAAAATCAACATCTGTAATTGAAAGAACTAGCAACCACAAACCTTGGGCTTGTGTTCTTCTCCAGCTCTAACAGGAGAATAGCTAAAGCTTCTAGTCAGGATTTCATGTTGATATGTTTTAATTGCATTTTCTCATTTCACACAAATACAGGAAACTCTGGTTTGTACAAACTATAGCTAGTGAAGAAACTGGAATATCAAACCAGGATTAACCTGTGGTTTAATATCATGGTTTCTTAACTATGGTTTTAATAAACCACAGTTTTCTGTATAGAGAGGAAACCGAGGCTTGTTTTTATGTCTGAATCAGGCCACTGTGTGAGAACATATCCAGGATAGCCTCTATTCTTTCTTGCCATGTTGTTTTCCAGAAGTAAAACCTCTCTGTTAGTTGTGTGAACTAACTTTTATTTCATGAACAAGAATCACCTGAGCTTTTCAGGTTCTTCACTTTAGCACCATCCCTTCCAGGGCACTCTGTTTGGGCGAGCTTTAAGAAACCCCATCAGCAGGATTACACAGGGCTTCTGCTTGTGCAATCAGGCTTCCCCTCCCCCTTCCCACCTCCTGAAATTGGCTCTGAGTGGGGGCAGGAGAACCCCCCAGAACAGCATGCAGTGAAAGAGAGGGGATCTGGCAGGCTGCAGTGCTTCTGCAGTGGAACATTAAATTCCACACAGTGTCTTGAAAGAGGTGCTAATTTAGCAACAAGATGTTGACAGAAAGAAGCTGTATTTAGGGAGGAATGCTGATTAAACTCACTTAGGGAATTCCTTAAATTAAAACCTCTTGGGTTGCAGCATGCAGTTACTGATTATTATACCCTCCCATATAAAGTTTCTGTTTGTGAACAAAGTTGTGAAATAACTTTCTTAGAAATGGTCTGCTTTTCTGTTCTGTTTTGTTCTTGTGTTTTTTTTTTTTTAGTGTGCTTTTGTAGATCTGATCTTTGGGACTAATCTCTCTTCTACAGAGATCTCAGACCTGCTGATCACACGAAAAGTGAAGGACAGCACCCGACAAATTCTGAACTTAACGCAGCTGAGCTTCCATCAGATCCGAAAGAATGAGATCACCCAGGTCAGCACTGTTGTCTTGTGACTTTTATGGGGGATGAAGGATTAGGATTATAAAGGTGTTTCAACCTGGAAAGGACCTAACATTCTCTTTTCGTCCAAGGAACTTTAATCCCAAGTCTTCTGACCGTGCAGTATGCTAATTTTGATGTAATGCCAAACCAAGGCTTAGGAACCTATCGGACAAGTTGCTTAGATGTTGCTTATGTGTCTAGTCCCATGGCTTCCAGTATGAGTTTTATGCCTTCCAGGGGGTGGAAATTGACTTCACTGTGTGCCTAACAAGTATTGCTGGAAGACAGAAGTTGGTTTTACTGTTATATAACAGAGCTATGAATCCTGTCTTTAGTTCTAGTTGGAGTGAAAGATTCACAGGAAACCATGGTGGGTTAAAGGACTGGGACGTGGGTTGGTGGGCGGTTTTGGTGACTTTCTGTTGTTACTGTTGTTGATATTATTTTTGTAGCTTTATTTTTAGATCTTATAATGTGGAAATTGTTCAATTTGGTTGTGTACATTTTGATGTTTTATATTTATTGTTTATGACTACTTTTGTTATGTTTGTAAATATTTCCATGTTGTAAGCTGCCTTGAGCATGATTTTAACTATGGAAAGGTGGCATACAAATAGACTGTTGATGATTAACACATCCATGTCTTAAATCTCCTTCAGAGAGCTCACCTAGGACAAGGGACGTGCACCAACATTTATGATGGAGTGCTGCATGTATGCGGTGCAGCTAATGGTGACGATGAGACGGAATACTACTCTACTGAGCAGAACAACAACAATCGTGAGATGCATGTAGTACTCAAAGTGCTTGACCCTAGCCACAGGGACATTGTCCTGGTGAGTTGTTATTGGCAGCTATCTATCTCAAGAGACAATGGAGTATGCCTCCAGGCAGGGGAGGAAATCAAACTGCTGCATTAGTAGCACCGTAGTTACCTCCCCAAGGCGCAAGCCTGGGCGGTGTGTGTGTGGGGGGGGGGGGGCTCCTGGGCTTCCCAGACAACAAGACCCCTTTCAACCTCACTGATGTGGTCTAAAGGAGAGCAGAGCAGTGCGTTTGGCACCAGCTTGTTTGCAGGATGAAGGAGCCATCCAAGGTGCCATCCAACTGTCTTAGGGACTCCGCTTTGGATTTGAGTAGGGTTTAAAGTAAAGGTAAAGGGACCCCGACCATTAGGTCCAGTCGTGACCGACTCTGGGGTTGTGGCGCTCATCTCGCTTTATTGGCCGAGGGAGCCGGCGTACAGCTTCCGGGTCATGTGGCCAGCATGACTAAGCTGCTTCTGGCAAACGAGAGCAGTGCACGGAAATGCCGTTTACCTTCCCGCCGGAGCGGTACCTATTTATCTACTTGCACTTTGACGTGCTTTCAAACTGCTAGGTTGGCAGGAGCAGGGACCGAGCAACGGGAGCTCACCCCATCACGGGGATTCGAACCGCCGACCTTCTGATCAGCAAGTCCTAGTGTCTGTGGTTTAACCCACAGCGCCACCCGCGTCCCATTTGAATAGGGTTTATTCCTTAGGATTTTCTTCTTCCAAAGATGTCCTGCAAGTCAGTGGAGTTTTAGGATCAGAGTTTTCCTGCTCCTAGATGTGCTACCTTCCCAGGTTGACAAGCCCCATCTGTCATCTTTTTGACCGTTGGATCCACATTGCTCTCGTTCGCTCAATCCACCGGAGCCTGTCTTTGCATTCAGGAGAATTTCCTAACTCACTGAGGGTTTGACACCCATCAGCTACCCTCACCTGGTTTAGCTGGCCAGTCAAAGCTGTTCTGAGGGTGTGGCTGCTATAGCATGCTGATAGCTTCTAGGAGCCACAGGTGAGAACTGAGTGTAGGGTGGGGACCAAAGGTGGACAAACTACTCCAGAAAGAGCACAATGTGTCCCCCACCAGAGATACTACCCCATACATTTCCCCCCTTCACAGTTACATTTCCCCCTTTTGTTTCTAGAATTGCTACCTCCTTTTGTTAAAACAAATATAATAACAGCAGTATGATTACAAAAAAGTAAATGCAAGATACATTTTGAATCAGAACAGATCTCTAGCTAGCTTTATTTTTTTAGAAAAGGTTTGTTTATGAAGTTTATTTATCTTGATGGCAAATGAAAACGGCAGATAAGAAATTAACTGCATGACACTGGAAAGGTAGGAAGAGCTGCAGAATTGTTACTGGGCTGGGAATCCAATCAGTAGTTGCTGGAATCCAGGTCCTGTGCTAGGATTGAAGTGCCCCAGTTACATTCCTTGGATAAAACAAAATAAAAAAAATTCCTTCCAGTAGCACCTTAAAGACCAACTAAGTTAGTTCTTGGTATGAGCTTTCGTGTGCATGCACACTTCTTCAGATGCATGCACATGAAAGCTCATACCAAGAACTAACTTAGTTGGTCTTTAAGGTGCTACTGGAAGGATTTTTTAAAAAAATTTTTTTTACTATGGCAGACCAACATGGCTACCTATCTGTAACTGATTCCTTGGATAACAACTCTCATGTGATGGCCTCCCTTCTGTCCTCTGCAGGCATTCTTTGAAACAGCAAGTCTGATGAGCCAGGTTTCCCACATCCACTTGGCTTTTGTGCACGGGGTTTGTGTAAGGGGCTTAGAGAGTGAGTATTAACTGCTTTCTGTTGCATGGCTTCTCCCCGTATAGCTCACTGAGATGTAATTGTCTTGTGTTCTCAGCTGCCCTGCATGTTTCACTATTTTATTCTTACGGTCCTGCAGTTTTTTATTATTTGAGAAATACTGTGTGTTTCATTTTGTATTTGGGGAAACAGTGTCAGACTGTCACCCACTTAGCCATGTTTAATCATCTCTTGACAGATTACTTTGGAAGACAGATGCCTTCCATTTTCAGCCTGTGGTTCATCTTCCTTTTGTGGTTGTCTTAGATCTGTGAGAGCAACCAAAATAGCCCTTTCCCATTTCCATTCATGTTCTTCACCCAATATGTTACCCACTGCTGAGAAGCAGCAATACTAAACCTATATTGTTTTTGGATTATCACATTTCTTCCTTTTCCTGCTTTCAGATATAATGGTGGAAGAGTACATTGAGCATGGGCCCCTGGATGTCTTCTTGCGGAAAAACAAAGGGCGGATAACGGTGGGCTGGAAATTCACTGTTGCTGCACAGTTAGCAAGTGCCCTGAGTTACTTGGTAAGTCTCCTTAGAAGGGTTTGGAGCCAACCTTCTGGAAGTGTCAGATCTTCACTATAGGTGTATACCACCTTATACCATGTCAATTGCCAGGGCTTACCCCTAACACTGGGACGCGGGTGGCGCTGTGGGTTAAACCACAGAGCCTAGGACTTGCTGATCAGAAGGTCGGCGGTTCGAATCCCCGCAACGGGGTGAGCTCCCATTGCTCAGTCCCAGCTCCTGCCAACCTAGCAGTTCGAAAGCATGTCAAAGTGCAAGTAGATAAATAGGTACCACTCCGGCAGGAAGGTAAATGGCGTTTCCGTGTTCTGCTCTGGTTTGCCAGAAGCAGCTTAGTCATGCTGGCCACATGACCCAGAAGCTGCATGCCGGCTCCCTCGGCCAATAAAGTGAGATGAGCGCTGCAACCCCAGAGTCGGTCACGACTGGACCTAATGGTCAGGGGTCCCTTTACCTTTACCCCTGACAGGGATGTGGCGTCTTGATGAGAGTGTTGCTTAGACTGTGTTCCTTCCCTTACCTCCCAGAACTTCAGTTCTCTTGGGGAGAATCATAACCATGAATCTAAACCTACCTTGTAAACTATGACATTAGAAACCACCTTGCTTGGGAGAAGCAAGAGGGGCAGAACTGTACACTAGCGATTATCTTAGAATCCCACAACCTGATCGATAAAGATAACAGAACAGGAGATGGTTATCCATTCTCAAACCATTTGGGGCTTGTCAGTTTTTGGGATCCTGCTTTGAAGCAAGAATTCAGAGTTTCATGCTTTTTTGACCCCTTTTGAGTCTGTGATTCTCAGGCTTGAAGTGCCTGAATCAGCCAGAGGCAGCAGCACTTGCAGTTCAAGGTTGCTTTCCCTGATGTTTGGGCACGGCAGGGGCGGCAGCATAGAGACATGGACAGTAGACCAGTTGCTTAAAAGAACTTCTAAGGTTTGGCAAGGAGGCCCAGCTGACTACTGAACCAGTTAGCTTTCTGCTTTTTGCTTAGTGATCCCCTTGGGGAAACAGAGGCACAATGGATCAACGGCCGATTTGCAAGTAGGCATGTTAAAGAGACAGGGCTTCTCACAGACTACCTTTCTGCATCTATTTAAACAGGAAGGCAAAAACCTGGTGCATGGCAGCGTATGTGCCAAGAACATCCTGTTGGCCAGGAAAGGTTTGGAAGATGGCTCGACGCCCTTCATTAAGCTCAGCGACCCTGGAGTCAGCTTTGCTGTGCTCTCCCAAGAAGGTAGACCCTCCTCTTCAGAGGGCTTTTTCCCTTTTCACATTTGCTTTCACAGGAGGTGCATGGTTTTGGAGTTGAGCAGAGGGAAGTAATTTGGACACAGTGTCCCTGTTTGCATATCGCAGGAGGTAGGTCATGGTGTATAGTTTGCTGTGAGTGAGCATTGTGCCTGACACGATTCTCTGACAGCAGCTCCGTGTCCCATCTCCAAAACCAGCTTCTTCAGAAGTAGGTGGGTGCAGGTGTGGGTGGGTGTCTGTTTAAAGAAAGGGAATGTCTGCCTGCCTGTGATCTGCTTCCAGTGTCGGGCAGCTGCACTTCTGAGTATTACACCACATCTCTTGCTAACCATTTACTCATTTCATTTATAAAACTTCAAAGTCACTGTATATCATTCAGTGACACACAATAAGCCCACAACTTGCACACATTTCACTTGTGCTGATTCAGATTTACTCGTGCCATTTTTTTTAAAAAATAAACAAATAAAAAGTGGGTTCCGAGAAAATTGAATTTGGGAATCCCACCTTCCATTGAACCCAGTGGAATTTGACTATATACAATTTTGGCTTTAGGCGCAATCCCTGCAACACAACCCCTGTGTAAGTTGCAGGCTTACAGTGTTACTCCAACATGACGAAAAGCAATATAGACAGCATAAAAGTCAGTGGCAGCATGATTCACTTTTTTTTGCAGCATTGTTTCTAATATGTGAGGAATCTGCCCTCCATTTATTGGTCTATTCAACTTCTTCAGCTTGATATTATCGGTGCTCCCTTTGAAGTGTCCTAAGTACCGTATTGGCCTGAATATAAGCCTCACTTTCCCCCCAAATTCCGACTGTGAAAAGTTAAAGTGCGGCCTTACAGTATGCAGCCAGGAGCATGGGGCAAACAGTTCCAGGAGTGTGGCAAAGCTGCGCCCGGCTCATGCGTAGTCCCCCATCCTCCCCGCAAGAACGGGAAGGGAGAGAGCGAGGAAGGGGAAAGGCCGCCGGCAATGCAGTGCGGCTCCCCCTCCCAAGTATGCAGCCAGGAGCAGTGAGGAATGGAGCAGCTTATATTCGGGTATTCCCCCCCTTCCCCCCCTCCAGTTTTAAAGGTGCGACTTATATTCGGGTGCGGCATATATTCGGGTCAATACGGTAATAGTCTGCCGTGCCCCCTTTAATAGGTGGAAAAGGCATCCCAGAGAAATTCCATAAAAGATGTTTGCTTGGCTTTGTCAGAACTGAGAGTATGTAACTGAGTTCTGTCTTGTAGCAACCAAAACAAGCATCCAGTTAAGACTCTTAACTGGAGAAGAATATAGCTCTGTACTGAAGGAGCAGATTCCTCTAAGGCAGAGGCTTCCTGCACTGGCCTAGACTTACCCAACCTTTGGTCCACAAGGGTTGCTGCACTACAACCCCTCTCTTCCCAGACCAGTGATTGGGGAAAATCCCATACTGCTTATCCCATACTTGTGAAAGTGTAGTTCATACTTTTCACCTCCATATCTGAGGAAAAATAATTCCATGAGTCAAGTGGCTATATGTACAGGCCTTCATGTGGATTGTTCACATTGCACATTACGTCCTATGGCAATCCACATGAACACTGCCTAGGTGAGTATCTGAGTGACCTTTCTATCATACCTTCAGCAAAACTAGGACTAGCATTAAATATGTCAGATACAGTGGTGCCCCGCAAGACGAATGCCTCGCAAGACGGAAAACTCTCTAGACGAAAGAGTTTTCCGTTTTGGAGTTGCTTTGCAAAACGAATTTCCTATGGGCTTGCTTCGGAAGACGAAAATGTCTTGCGAGTTCCTGCGGGTTTTTTCCCCTCCCCCCCCCTTTTTCTAAGCCGTTATCCGCTAAGCCGCTAAAAGCCGCTAAAAGTCGCTAAGCCGCTAATAGCGCTAATCCGCTAAACCGTCAATGGGCTTGCTTCGCAAGACGAAAAAAACGCTAGACGAAGAGACTCGCGGAACGGATTCTTTTTGTCTTGCGAGGCACCACTGTATTGCCTGCTACTGTGGAACCTCAGTTTTCAAGCGTCTCGGAAGCTGAACGTTTCGGTTTTCGAACGCTGAAAACCTGGAAGTAATTGCTAAGAAGAAGAAGAAGAAGAGTTTGGATTTGATATCCTGCTTTATCACTACCCTAAGGAGTCTCAAAGCGGCTCACATTCTCCTTTCCCTTCCTCCCCCACAACAAACACTCTGTGAGGTGAGTGGGGCTGAGAGACTTCAGAGAAGTGTGACTGGCCCAAGGTCACCCAGCAGCTGCAGGTGGAGGAGCAGGGAAGCGAACCCGGTTCCCCAGATTACGAGACTACCACTCTTAACCACTACACCACACTGCTACCATTTTTGAACGCGCCTTGGAAGTCGAATGGCTTCTGCTGCGTGCTTTTCAATTTTTCCAATTGAACTTGCAGCCAGCCCTTTGCCCCTCAGTTTTCAAATGTTTTGGAAATCGAACAGTGTTCCGGAATGGATTACTTTTGAGAACCAAGGTACCACTGTATTTGTATTTACTTATATGTTATCCATTGGGGGATTTCTAACTCTTGACTTTCCTCCTTGCAAGAGCGAGTTGATAGGATCCCATGGATTGCTCCGGAGTGTGTCAAAGACGTAAACAACCTCAGTACAGCAGCTGACAAGTGGAGCTTTGGTACCACACTGCTGGAGATATGCTTTGATGCGGATGTGCCACTGAAAGAACGTACCCCCTCTGAGGTAGCATCTGCCTCTGCTCTCTTTTTTGCTCTTTTAGGACCTTCTCTATCTTTTTAAATATTCTTTACTGAATTTTTACATTGATTATTTGTATACATACTCCTTTCGTGCTTCAAAATACATTATCTTATACACAAATGTAAACCAAAATAAATCAATACTTCTTCACGTGTGACTTCCCTCCACCTCATTGCGGCTCCTTACTTCTTCCTTATCTTTTTAACTGGGTCCCCCCCCCCAATTTCACTTCTCTTACATAATATATGTTATCTATCTGTTATTTACTTGGCAAAAAAAATAGTCGAAACACATCAAATATTGTTTGAGAACAATGGTTTTCCAAGTACTCTATAAAACAGTAGGACCTACTCTATCTTGCCGCAGGACTTGGAACAGGGTGCCTGCAGAGAGTAGCTAACCTATTCCAGAGCATCATCAAATTCTGGGATGTATCTACTGGGCAGGATCTGAGCTGTAACTCTTCCATAGGAATGTTGTGCCAGTTTGTTGTTGGGTTTGGCTTGCCCAGCTTACAGGTTCATACCATACTTTTCTGTCTATAAGACACCCCCATGTATAAGACATTGGGGGGGGCTCAAATTTAAGAACATGGGGGGAAGTGGGACAGAGTTGTTCAGCTTTTTTGTGGAGGATTGCCCAGAGTTGTTCAGATTTTGGGAAGGGGGGGGGAGAATTCACCTGAGTCCTGCCGAACCGAATATCACTCACCCAACTGGCAGACGCTAACAATCGCAAGCGACGAAAGCCAAATTGCCGAAGCGGCAGCTAATCAAAAGCAGCCCTTGCCACATCCGCTAATAACCCACCCATTTGACAAAGCTGCAGCCAATACAAAGCAGCCCTTGCAGCAGACACCATTCACCCGCCCAATTGCTAGATCCTGCTCACGGATGCAACCAATGACCTCACCCCTCAGCACTACCCATGTAAAAGATGACACCCCACCCCATTTTTTGCTTTATTTTGGAGTAAATAACCCTTGTCTAATACATGGAAAAGTACAGTAACTTGGGGGGAGATCTTGATTTCTACACCCAAAAGCAAAGCATATTCTGTGAGCAAGTGCACACACTGAATTATTTTGCTCATAGCTGAGCTGTGAGCTAAGAAGTTCCCCAGCTGTGAACTTGCCAAGTGGCTTGAGGCAAGCTGCTATTATGGCGCTGTGGGTAAAACCACGGAGCCTAGGACTTGCTGATCGGAAGGTCGGCGGTTTGAATCCCTGTGGCGGGGTGAGCTCCCGTTGTTCAGTCCCAGCTCCTGTCAACCTAGCAGTTCGAAAGCACCTCGAGTGCGAGTAGATAAATAGGGACCGCTCTCCAGTGGGGAGGTAAACGGCGTTTCTGTGTGCTGCTCTGGTCTGCCAGAAGCGGCTTAGTCACGCTGGCCACGTGACCCGGAAGCTGTCTACAGACAAGTGCCGGCTCTTGGCCTCTTGAGCGAGATGAGCATGCAACCCCAGAGTCGGTCACGACTGCACCTGATGGTCAGGGGTACCTTCACCTTTAATCAGCAGTAGGGCAATAGTAATACCTTACAAGATTGCTGTGAGAATTAAAGTGCTTTACATACAAATAACCCTCTTAATTGTGTAGTCCTGTGCATGTATGTTCAGAGATTAGTCCCATTTAATTTAATGGTACTTACTCTCAAGTAAGTGGTTATAGGATTGCATAAATGCTAAGTAATATTGGGTAGAGAAGTCTAAAATTGCTGAATTTATTTAGTTGGGAGTTGTGTGGCTTTTTATTATTATTTTCCATAACATGCTGGGGGGGATTGGTTGGTCAGGAACTAGAATAATGGAAAATTATGGAGGACTAGTGTGCTTAGAGCAATTTTCATGTCCATAGAAAGCAAGTTAATGGTTTTTCTTTTTCGTAGGAGAATATAGCGCCTATATTCTTGTCTGTAGTTTTTGTTATCATGATTGTATTTATGTGAGGGTTTTTTGCTTCGTATTTTTTCTGGTTTGGTATTATATGCTCGTTTTATTTATTGTTTATTTGTATGACACGTAAGTGTAGATAAAGTATTGGAAAAAAGCAAACAAGTTAATGGAACGCAGCTATGCTCTTTTGAGCCTTAGGTTCACATGTCCCAATTTAGACATATCTGTATGACCCAGAAATGCAAGCATTTTCAACTTGTAAGCCTGGTGTTGCTTTGCAACAGACTCCTTTAATTCATAAATGTGCTCCTTTTTGCAGAAAGAACGTTTTTATGAGAAGAAACATCGCCTTCCAGAACCATCTTTCAAAGAACTTGCTACCTTAATCAGCCAGTGCCTGAACTATTCTCCTGGGGAACGTCCTTCCTTTCGGACCATCTTACGAGACCTTACACAACTGCAGCCACCTAGTAAGGATTCCAGAGGGCTCTAGGATGCTGAAAGAGCAGCTTTCAGACATCTGATATAGTGTGTCCTTACCCCACCCCTCTCCCTGGGAGTCTCACAGTGCCATAGGAGGGGTTGTCTGCAAAGTGGGCCAGTTAATGTGTGAGAAGAACAAACAATCCCTTTGTTTGTGGCCTCATCACAGTTGATTCAATTGGAGTACCAGTGAAGACTGGGACCGTACTTTATTAACTTTATTAACACAAACTACAGAATAAAATGTTGAATTCGGAGCAAGATGTAAAACTCAAGAAAAGAAAATGTAAAAGTTAAATGGAGTGCAAAATCATGGTGACTGCACTATACAAGTATGGTGTAAGGCAGCATGAGGAAACCTACAATGGTCTCTTGTCATGCAAAGGCACACCATGGCTCTATGGGCATAGCTGTCAACTTTTCCCTTTTCTTACGAGGAATCCTATTCGGAATAAGGGAATTTCCCTTAAAAAAAGGGAAACGTTGACAGCTATGTCTATGGGTTCCAGGACAGCAGACTGCAGACATTTTGCTCCTCTCAAGTCATTTTGATGCTGTTCTGAGCTAAGCTATTGCTTCGCATTGTGTGTTATCCAAACCTGGGCTCGTAGTTTAGTTCTCTCCAGACTAACCATGAGATGTAAGTAACCCATGTTTGTCCTGCAATTTATGGCTCATGGTCTGGATGATGCATTAAGCTAAACTATGGCTTGGCTCAGCACAGCAGCAGAGAGACAGGCGGAGCAAAGTGGCTATAATCTCTCTGGTTGCCCATAGGTACAAGCCATGGTTTGGTTTGGCTTGGCTTTTTATAATGTGTGAACCAGGGCAAAGATAACCTAGGAAGCTGATGGTTTGCTTAAATGGGGAACAAAAAAAAATTAAAACAGAACCAAAATCTAGCTCTGCTCAAGTATATCTAAGATGATCCAGTGCATTTGTTTCCTTCCACTGGTCAGTGTACATCTTGCCTGGTGTTTCTCAGCTCCTTCATCTTATTTTTTCAGACCTCCTTGACATCAGCTCTGTGTACACTGAATTCCCTGTACCTGACCCTACTGTCTTTCAGAAGCGCTATCTAAAGAAGATTCGAGATCTGGGTGAGGTAATTCACCTTTGTTAGTGAAGCATTATCACTAATTTCTTTACCTCAGTTCTCACCAAGTAAGAGCTGAAACAGATGAACAGTGCCCTTTGTGATTTATCTGTTCCTGGTTGTACCATTTTCAACAGCAAGTGTTGGATCTTCTCCAGCCTTCAAGAAATAGATCTTTGCAAACAAAACTAGTTGTCAGGGAAAAGTTAACACAAAGCCTCCTCTCTGACATAGGGTTGTATGTGAGCAGTATATAAATTCAATAAATAATAATACAATGCATGTATTTTTGTAAACTGAGAAATAGTTAATAAATGTATATTTTAAATAAATGAATGATCTGTTTCAGTTGTAGAAAAAAATCTAAAGGGAAAAAATGTTGATTCCCAACACACTTTTCACAAGGAAAATGTAGAATTCAGTAGACTCACGAATTGTGTGGCTGTTACTTTCTGGGGGATTACACATTAAATCAAATTGCATATAGTCAAAACAACCAGCTTCTGAAAGGTAGGACTGCTGGCACGGGGGTGACTCCAGAAGCCATTCTTGTTATGCAGTGGGATCCTTAGGAAATATAGCAAGGTTCAGATTGGTTTCTGAAATTCAGTACCATATTGGCCTGAATATAAGCTGCACCCAAATATAAGCCAAACCTTTAAAATTAAAGGGAAATTTAAGCCGCACTTCAACTTTTCATGGCTGGAATTTGGAAAAAAAAGTGTGGCTTATATTCGGGCCAATAAGGTATTTGTGTTATGTCAGCATAGAGATGAGAAGGCCTGGGGGGAAAACCAGAAAAATTGGGGGGGGACACAACCAGGTTTTTTCCTGTTTTATTCCCAAAGCCTTTTTTTGTTGTTTGGGGAAAAAACGGGGGGAAACCTGGGTCGTCCCCCCAGTTTTTCCACCACCCCCTGCCAGGCCTTCCCATCTCTCTGTCAGCAGAGCTTGATACGGATACTGGGCGAAGGTGGATCTTGTTGTCAGATTAATCCCTGCACTGATTTGTGGCAAGATACTGTTCTACCTGAGAGTGTTATTAGTCCACCTTCTGGAAAAAGTGATGTATGCCAGCCAGGTGCAGTGAAGGCTCTAACAGGATAGCAGCTATAATGATTTGCCTTTTGAAATATCTCATTCTTGGCTTGTTTGTTTTTTCTCTTTTTCTACTAGGGTCACTTTGGCAAAGTGAGCTTATACTGCTATGATCCCACCAATGATGGCACTGGTGAGATGGTAGCTGTGAAGTCATTGAAATCAGGCTGCAGCCAGCAGCTGCTGACAAGCTGGAAGAAAGAAATTGACATCTTGAAGACCCTCTACCATGAGAACATTGTTAAATACAAGGGCTGCTGCAGTGAGCAGGGTATGGCATCTACTGAGTTGCACCTCGAGGGCTGGATGGCAGTTGATAGGAGTGCCTTGTGGGCAGGGGAAGAGAGCCAGGAGATAACAAATGGGATTGTGCTTTCATCTACCACACTCCTTTCTCACAGTTTCTGTTGTAAACAAAAAATTGCCCTTTTCCCTTATGGGGTATTCAAGAGCCCATATAGAGTCCTTACATAGGTTCTGTATTGGTAGGAGAGAATAACAGAGGTCAACCAGAGAATATTGAGAAGCAAAGCAGCTAGTAAGCCTGATCTTTATTGATCTGTTGCAACAGGGTGCTCCCCTTACACGCAGGAGAGGAGGAACCCAGAAAAATGGCATGCAAGGCCTTATAAAGACTTTTGAAATTCCCATCCTGTAGATCAAGACCACCCCCAGAAACATCATACATACATCACAGAAGGGGTGTAACCTCAGATACATCACACCTACATCACAGAAAAGGCGGTCTAAAACAGAAATTTCAATATTGTTTTCTCCTGTTGTTGTTTATCCCCTGTCTGGCAGGTTACTTGATTGGATTTCCTGGGGAGCCTGGCCATTCTTTTGTAGTGATAAATATTTAGTTCCTGGACCAGGTCACAGGCTCACACCCTATTCAAACACAGACATGCCCTTAAGACAGGATTTGTGAAGGAAAAGACAATGGGGAGGCTTTTCCAGTTTGACCTTGCAGAGAAAACATTTGCTCAGTTTAGGAATCAAAATGGTTCCAGGTTGGTCTTCCTGTGCTGATCTATGTATGTGCTCGGTTGGTACACTTATGAACATTACCATATATCTAAGACCATAAAATTCCTACCACATTACCCTGAGAACTTCCATAGGTACATAGGAAGCTGCCTTATACTCAATCAGGTCCATCTAGCTCATTGTTACCTACACTGACTGGCAGCAACTCTCCATGGTTTCAGACAGGAATCTCTCCAAGCCCTACCTGGAGATGCCAGGGAGTGAACCTGGGACCTTTTGCATGCAGAGCAGATGCTCTATGGCTAAAGTATGGCCCTTCAGGCATAGAGCATAGATCTAAATTTAAACATAAATTAGCTTCACTTTGAACCCCCCTCCCGCAGTCATCAGTATTCTAACACTTGATATTGATCCATTGATAACATAAGAGGGAAAATGACTATGACTATGACTATGACTAACTTCGCTACGAGAAGCCAAGTTACAGACAGGGAAGCAGTCAGAGGGCCTTCTCGGTAGTGGCACCCGCCCTGTGGAACGCCCTCCCACCAGATGTCAAAGAGAAAAACAACTACCAGACTTTTAGAAGACATCTGAAGGCAGCCCTGTTTAGGGAAGCTTTTACTGTTTAACAGACTATTGTATTTTAATATTCTGTTGGAAGCTGCCCAGAGTGGCTGGGGAAACCCAGCCAGATGCGTGGAGTATAAATAATAATAAATAATAATAATTATTATTATTGTTGTTGTTGTTGTTGTTGTTGTTGTTTGAAGCACAACCACAAGGGCTCCTGATTAGGCATTTGTCTGTGTGATGTCGAATGTTATTCATTAACTCTGTTCTTTCCTGTTTCCTCTTTGTTATTGTCTAAACTTTAAACCAATTCATGGACCAAGAACTTAGCATTGTCTGCTAATAATGAACCGTATGTTACAGATATTACTGCAAATTTATTATGCTAGTTTTGGGATATACAAATGACGTGAGAAGGCTTGGTCTATTTAGTTGTATCATTTATTATTCTTACGATCTTTGTTCATCCAAGGAAAAACTTTTTTTTAAAAAAAAAAATCCCAGTCCAACCATGGTTACACACTGTGGCCTTGAATTGGTCTCCACCTGCTGTTTTCCTTCCCTAGATGTGATACCTCCCATGCCAGGGCTTCTATAGATAATGAAATGTAGGAAGGTAAAAACACTTCCTTTTGGAGTAATATCATTGTTGGATTTTTTTTCTCCCCAACTCTAGGGGAAAAGGTTGTGCAGCTTATCATGGAGTATGTGCCTTTGGGGAGCCTGAGAGATTATCTCCCCAAGCACAATGTCAGCCTGGCCCACATTCTCCTCTTCGCCCAGCAGATTTGTGAGGTAAAGTCTATCAGCTTGGGGTGTTAAAATTAATGCAGCTGCTGGTGCAGTGAATATTCCTTTGTTTTGGGATTATTGGTCGAGTTCTAGAAGAGGCATGGACTCCTGTGGTTGAAATAGGCTATGGGGTTTGTTTAACTGGCTGCTCCTTGGCTCTGAGAAGAGAAATGTGTACAGTTCTGATTGTCTTGCCTCAAAAAGGATATGACAGAGCTGGGAAAAGTTCAGGGGGAAATGGGAACCAAAATGATCAAGGGTGTGGAACAACTCCCTTATGAGGAAAGGTTACAATATTTGGGGCTTTTCAGTTTAGAGAAAATGTGGGTAAGAGCTAACATGATATAAACGTATAAAATTATGAACGGTGCAGAGAGAGTGGATAGAGAGAAGGGACCTCTAATGAAACTGAATGCTGGGAGATTCAAGGCAGGCAAAAGAAAGTACAGTCGTACCTTGGTTCTCGAACGCCTTGCGACTCGAACGTTTTGGCTCCCGAACGCTGCAAACCTGGAAGTGAGTGTTCCAGTTTGCAAACGTTCTTTGGAACCCGAACATCCGACGTGGATTCCGATTGAGCGCAGGAAGCTCCTGCAGCCAACCAGAAGCTGCGCCTTGGTTTTCGAACATTTTCGGAAGTTGAAGATATGACAGTACTACTTCACACACCACATAGTTAAACTATGGAATTTGCTGTCATAATGATGGCTTCCGAGCTGGATGGCTTTGAAAGGAGATAGACGAATTCATGGGGGATAACTAACTACAGTGGTACCTTGGGTTAAGTACTTAATTCGTTCCGGAGGTGCGTCTTAACCTGAAACTGTTCTTAACCTGAAGCACCATTTTAGCTAATGGGGCCTTCTGCTGCAGCTGTGCCGCCGAAGCACGATTTCTGTTCTCATCCTGAAGCCAAGTTCTTAACGTGAAGCACTATTTCTGGGTTAGCGGAGTCTGTAACCTAAAGCGTATATAACCTGAGGTACCACTGTACTGACTCTGAAAGAGATGTTTTTCCTCCACTGACAGAGGCAGAGATGCTTCTGAACACCAAGCAAAAGGGTTTGTGCTGCTTCTGGTTGGCCACTGTGAGAACAGCATGCTGGACCAGATGGGCCACTCACCTGGTCTAGCAGGCACATAGGGTAAAATTCAAAATCCAGGCCTCTGATTCAGAGTCTAGTCCTGGGTGTTTGTCTTCCTTCCTTGCAAAGCTGGTGGGGAATAACACCATATTTGCTCTTTGCAGGGAATGGCTTATTTGCACTCGTTACGCTACATCCACAGAGATCTGGCAGCCAGAAATGTACTCTTGGAGAATGAGAATGTAGTGAAGATTGGAGACTTTGGTCTTGCCAAAGCTATCCCTGAAGGACATGACTATTACCGTGTCTGTGAAGATGGAGACAGCCCTGTTTTTTGGTAAGAAAGCGTTCATAAAATGTCATGGCTCTCAGACATTACAGGGGTTTTGACTGCATTGTAACTCAAGATCAAGTCCTGAGGTGAGGCAAGATGTTATTCTGAATACTCCCATGAACATCCCAAGCTCTTGAACGGCAGACTCTAAGAGAATTTGCTGTCTTTTTTCTTTACCCTTCTGGTTAATGTTGCAATATGTTGAGCTTTCCGTGAAATGGTTGACACTGGAAGAAATGGCAGCACTTGTGTGCTTCTTCAACTTCTATGGGAACACCGAAAGCATGTCTGCAAAATAAGGGAAGAATGGAGATAAGTGAATGTCAAAAGTACATGCCCTTTTTGTGAGCTTTTAGAGGTATATGTCTGGCTGCTGCTGGAGACTGAGAAATGGAATACAGTGGTGCCTCGCAAGACGAAATTAATCCGTTCTGTGAGGCTCTTCATATAGCGGTTTTTTCGTCTTGCGAAGCAAGCCCATTGACAGCTTAGCGGATTAGCGCTATTAGCGGTTTAGCGGCTTTTAGCGGATCAGCTGATAAGCGGCTTAGGGCTTAGGAAAGGGGGGGGGGAGGGAAAAAACCCTGCAGGAACTCGCAAGACATTTTCGTCTTGCGAAGCAAGCCCATAGGGAAATTCGTTTTGCGAAGCGCCTCCAAAACGGAAAACCCTTTCGTCTAGCAGGTTTTCCGTCTTGCGAGGCATTCGTCTTGCGGGGCACCACTGTAGATGACCTGATTCAGCATGGTGGCTCAATGATACCTGCCTAGCTAGCTAGCTGGAAGCCATATCTAAATAGAACTTGCATGTTCAAGAGGTGGTATTATCCACTGGGGATAAAAAGATAATATTCATTCTCTTGTTGTGAGTTTTTCTAAAAGTATTAAACATGTTCCTGTTGGGTTGCTGGACTAGATGAACCTTTATTTGATACAGCAATGCAGTTTTACATTTTTAAAAATTTGCTGTTCATCGGCTCTGTTATCTTGTTTTTCCTTGTGCTGTAGGTATGCTGTGGAGTGCCTGAAGGACTGTAAATTCTACTGTGCTTCTGATGTTTGGTCCTTTGGAGTTACCTTATATGAACTCTTAACACACTGCGATTCTAGTCAAAGCCCCCCAGCGGTGAGTCTGATAGCTGGGCATGCAAGGGAGGTGAAAGTATTTGTTTAGCAGTGCTGCAATGTGCAGGGCTCTTAAGTCTACAAATATCTAATGTGTGTTGGAATACATTTAGATCACTGCACTTCAGGAGACTGACTATGCAGTTTCACTTGCAGTGCAGTAATTCAGGGTGCTTTGACCCACACTGCCCCGTGGCTAACTGCAGTTGGCACAGAGCCTGTGTACAGCAATGTTCTGACAATACTTGCCTTACCTTAGTTTGCTTCCTGATTGGACCTTACTGTGGGTGTCTGTTATAGGCCCCTGTAGGGATGGCAGATGCAGGGTGCGGGGCACCCTGCCACAGTGTGTCTAGCCGCCATGACCTATCTTTCACCTTTTGTCTCCTTTGCAATGTGCCGTGCGCTGTCCTTGACCTTTGCCTCCTCTGCAAAAGGGTTGCTCATTTCCCCCTCCGATGGGAACATGACGTGGTGGAACAGGTTGTGCAAATAACAGGGCGACACCCAGAGAGCTCATGACTGGAGAAGTTAAAGGGCAAAGTCTTGAACGTGTCCGGTGGATTTTGCATATGCTTGCTAATAAAAAGAGCTCTGCGAAGCTCGTCAGTGTGAGGTACACAGCCCACCTGCACCAGCAACTCCTGTCTTGCCTCCATTCCTTCAGACCCCTGTTCCCTGCACCCACCTGGTGGCATTGGTGGTGAGGGCTGGGTTGGCACAGTGGGTTTTCTTCATCCTCCACACCCCAGCCCCAGGCACTGATGGAGGATGCAATGTCGCTGGGTGGACTCTACTTCCTTGGAGATTTTTAAGCAGAGGTTGGATGGCCATTTGTCATGGATGCTTTAGTTTAGATTCTTGCATTGCAGGGGGTTTGTTCTAGATGAGAGTCCCTTCCAACTCTACAATTCTATGATTCTAGATGACCACAGTGGTCATCAAGAATCATAGATCATGGGAGAGAGTCTCATGCTCTTATCAACTGAGCTATCAAGCAGCTGGCTGGTCCACCCATTGGTAGAGCTGACCATGTGTGGTATGTATATGTATCTCAAGGGCATCTCCCTGTCTCTTTCTCAAAGTGCTCAATAACATATTTCTCCCTGTTGTCTTAGAAATTCATTGAGATGATTGGAGCAACTCAGGGACAAATGACAGTGCTGAGGCTTATAGAGCTACTGGATAGAGGGAAAAGGCTGCCCAGCCCAAAGGACTGTCCTTGTGAGGTCAGTCTGGTTCTCCCTTTCTTTCTTCTCTTGCTGTTCTTTCTCTTTTTATTCTGTGTGCTGTTCTAAACCTTTGCCATTTTCTACAGATTTATCGTCTTATGAAAAACTGTTGGGAATCGGAAGCTTCATTCCGCCCGGCCTTCACAAACCTTGTGCCTATTCTCAAAGCCTTCCATGAAAAGTACAGGGCCCAAGCCCCCTCCGTTTTCAGCGTGTGTTGAGCAGGTTGCAGAGATTCTCGGCCAAAGACCACACTCTTCTCTGCACTCGAGTGTCTCAGTTCTGTCTTTTTTTGTGCCTGGAAAGCCGCAGTGCCATGGAAGCTGCTTCAGACTACTGGCACACCTTGAAACTCTGACTTCTGCTGTTTTGGTATCCAGAACCAGCGCAGAACATTTCTGCCTTTTGATCTCGCCAAATGTGATGTAATGAGTGTGAAGTTTCTCTGCCCTGAACAAAGGCAGAGGCTATTTATGAAGCAGTGTAAATTGCTGTACCCAGCCTGTGCCTGGAAAGCCACGATACCTGGTCTGAGTGTGTGAGGTCACAGGTGCAGGAAAGTGAGTGAATCAGTTGACTTCCTCGGTCTTTTTAACAGACTGCTGGGCCTATTGGTCTGATGCAGAGAGAGAATGGGAAGGAGGCCTAAGCTATTCAAGCGCAGCGCTCCAGCTTGCTATAGAAAATAACCATCTTGGACCAATATGTTAAGTGCTGCACTTGCTTATGGAACAGAGGCGAGGTATCTGGCCCTTTCATGTTCCTTGCAAAAACTTTTGAAGGAAATGTGCTTTTTCTGAGACTTGCCTTTGGCCTTTCTTTTCAAAGTAAATGCTTTGAACTCCCAAAGATATATAAACTGCCCCCCCCCCGTCACCTGATTTCTAGGTGTTTCAGAACTGCAGGAGCTTTTAGATACCACCACCACCCCTCTTCCTATAATATATTTGTATTTTCTCTTTGGAGAAGGCCCTCATCTACCCTTTAGAAGTCCAGTGTGGAGCCAGATATGGTCTCAGCTGAATGGATACTGGAGAGGTGAATGTCTTTATCATACATAAGTCATTGTATCTGCGTATATAAAGGATTGCTCCCAAAGAGCTATCCTTACTTGCACCCAAATAAAGAAATTGCTCCCGGCCCCCAGTGAGAACTTAACTAATGCAGTAGGTTCCTCACTTGTTCTTTGAACTTCCTCAGAGCCTACCATCCAGGATATAAACAAGCCTGCCTTTTCTGTTGTACCAAGACGCATTCTCCTTCTTATTGTTGGTTTAGAACCAACCACAACCCTCTTCACACACACCCATCCACTGATACTGTCAGTTCAGAAAATGTGAATTTGAAGTGGGAGGGGGGCAGAAAGGAAGCTTCAGGCCTTAAATTGTATGGAAATTGAAGAAGAGAAATGTGTTTTGGCCACTAACTTGGTTGCTGCTGCCCAAAAAACATGCTTATGTAGCAAAGTCGCAGTGGTCTCTGCTAGCAAGCCCACATTCTTAGTCTATCATAGAATCGTAGAGTTGGAAGAGGCCATGAGGGTCATCTAGTCCAAGCCCCCATAATGCATGCATCTTTTGCCCAATGTGGGACTTGAACTCACAACCCTGAGTTTAAAAGTCTCATGCTTTACGGACTGAGCTATGATGAAAACTAGCTGCCACCTACCCATGAGAGCATAGCTTTCTGACATTTTTCTAGCTTGAGGCCCAAATTTCTGTTGTTGGCATCCATCTGTCTTGAGAGATAATGGAGTGCACCTCTGGAGGTGAAGTCAAGTGTGTCAAGCACCGAAGTGACCTCCCTGGGATGCAAGCCTGGACAGTGTGTATGAAGGTCCTGTGCTACCCAGATGACAAGGCCCTTTCTCGGCCTCACTGATGTGATCCAAAAGAAAGCAGAGCAATATGTTTGGCCCCAGCTTGGCTGCAGGAGTTGCTGGAAGGCTTACAGGGTGCCGTCCAACCATCTTAGGGACTCCGCTCTGGATTTGTGTAGGGTTTACTCATTAGCCTTCTTCCGAAGATATCCCACAAGGCAGCAGAGGTTTAGGATCAGTCCTCCTCTTAGATGGGCTACCTTCCCAGGTTGGTGAGCCCTACCTGCCCCCTCATTTCCCTCTACAGCACACGCAGAAACCGCTTTCTTGACACTTGGGGCCACTATTGGTCTCGTCCACTCAATCTGCTGTAGCCTGTCTTCACATGCAGGGGGAGTCTCTAACTCTACAAGGGTTTGAGACCCATCAGTTACCCTCATCTGGTTTAGCCAGCCAGTTGAAGCCATTTCCTGGGGTGTGGCAACTGTTGCATGCTACAGGTCCTAGGACAGCAGTTCTCAACCTGTGGGTCCCCAGATGTTGTTGGACTACAAGTCCCATCTTCCCTGAGCTCTGGCCTTGCTAGTTAGGGGTGATGGGAGTTGTAGTTCAACAACATCTGGGGACCCACAGGTTGAGAAAGGCTGTCCTAGGAGTTGAGTGCAGGGTGAATAAACTACCCCAGAAGGAGCATGAGGTGTCTCCCACCAGAGGTGGTACCCCTACCCTAACATCCCGCACATGCCAGAATACTTCAGAGACTGCAAGTGGGGCACAGTTGGGGTAGGTATAGGTAGGACTGGTCAAATGTTCTTATCATTGTCTCCTAGAAGGAATGTAAGAAACATTTAATTTCTGTTGTCTCTTACTCCTGGCAGACCTGAGTCAGTCTCTAAAGAATTGTGAAACTAATTATTGATGGCCAAGGGAAGTAAGGTTTGCTGAACTCAAAAGAGTTATTTAAAAACAAATGTGTATAGGATCACAGCCTTATATTTGTTTTTTATTGAATGGTATCCCTCCATATCCTTTAAAGTGTTTGTAGCATGAAGAGGTGGCAGTTATCCATTTGAATGTGATGTTACAAAGCTTGTAAAATGTATGTTGAATGAGGTAACAGGTGGATTTGTAGCTGGTTGACTGACCAAACCCAAAAAGTACTCATTAATGGTTCCTCGACATCCTTGGGAAAAGTGACCAGTGGAGTGCCGCAGGGTGCTGTCCTGGGCCCATTGTTGTTCAACATCTTTACAAATGACTTGGATTAAGGAATTGAGGGGATGCTCATCAAATTTGTAGATGACACCAAACTGAGAGGGGTAGCTAATGCCACAGAAGCCAGAATCAGAATTCAAAACGACCTTAACAGATTGGAGAACTGGGCCCAGACTAACAAAATGAATTTCAATTGGAACAAATGTAAGGTTCTGCACTTACGCAGGAAGAACCAGATGCATAAATATAAGATGGAGAAGACCTGGCTTATTAGCAGTACATGTAAAAAGTATCTAGGGATCTTAGCGTACTACAAGCTTAACATGAGTCAACATTGTGATGTAGCAGCAAAAAAACCAAGCCTTATGAGGAGTGGCTGAAGGAACTGGGTATGTTCAGCCTGGAAAAGAGGAGACAGAGAGGAGATTTGGTAGCCAGTCTCCCTCAAGAGGTTATGGACTCTCCTTCCTTGGAGGCTTTTAAGCAAATGTTGGATGGCCATCTGTCATGGATCCTTTAGGTGAGATTCCTGCATTCCAGGGGGTTGGACCAGATGACCCTTGGTGGACCTTCCAACTCTGTTATTCTTTATTACTCCTCAAGTGTATGGGACTACTTGATAGAAAAGGCAGAGACATTTGGTGTTAAACTCTATATTTATTTTTATAATTGCATACAAAACTGTCTATAAACTTAAATGGTTGTTTTTCAAAACTTGTCTTCTGTCCCCGGTACATGTTATTTGTGGCAGTCCACCCACCTGTTTTGGCTGGCAAATTGTCTTTGGGCTACAATGCTAAGCTGAAAAACTTTGCATCTGAAACTGCACTTGATTTGAGGCAAGGACTTCTCCCTCCACAGAAGCCTGGGCAGGTTTTAACTCCCCTCTCCTCCCCACTTTTTACGCATCCAAAACGGGTGTGGGTGTTGGTGTGTGCGTAGAAGGAGAGAGATTGAGAGCTCTCTACTGGAAACCCTGCTCTAATGTGAATGTATTCTGTACTACTCTAGCAGCAGCTAGAATCACCAACCACATGTAACAAGATCCTGGTGATGTCCTTTAAATTTTATTCAAATAAACACCATGTAACTTTTAATGGCTCAGTGGAATCTTGATTACTGTAGGCTGCTTTTATGAAAATTACCATTACTAGAAAACGGCAATCTAGAGTATATTCAAAGTGTGGTGTCGAAACCACACATTTCAACAGGTTGTGCTTATTGTTTACAGCACAATCCACTAATAATAAACAGTCTTGTGGCACCTTAAAAACTAGCAGTTTTATTGTGCATAAATTGTCAAGGACTAGAGTCCACTTCACTAAATGAAGTAGATTCTAGTCTACAAAATCTTATGCCATGATAAATCCATTAGTTTTTACGGTGCCACAATACTTCTTTTGTTTATGTACCCTTGACAACTATCTTAGCCTCCCTAAGAAGCCCAGTACAATGATACCTCGGGTTCCATACGCTTCAAGTTACATACGCTTCAGGTTACAGACTAAGCTAACCCAGAAATAGTGCTTCAGGTTAAGAACTTTGCTTCAGGATGAGAACAGAAATCGTGCTGCGGCAGCACTGTGGCAGCAGGAGGCCCCATTAGCTAAAGTGGTGCTTCAGGTTAAGAACAGTTTCAGGTTAAGTACAGACCTCCGGAACGAATTAAGTACTTAACCCGAGGTACCACTGTATTTACTTTTGGAACTGCTGCCCTTGATTTTTGCATACTGAAAGATGCGATTCCACAGTTTCCTTGTGAAACTTTTGAAAAATATATACATAAAGAGTTTTCAGAAAGACTGGGTAAATCTGCATTTTACAATGATGCTCAAGTTTATTATTCTTGCAAGTTTTAGGCGCTAACTTTAATGTGAAGGGAGAGGAGGAAACATCGTCTCAGTGCTTTTCCTGTTTCCGGCTAAAAATGAGGGGGAAGGAAATACTGGGTGGCAGTGAAGAAAATAAAGAACAGTAAAAGGCATGGAAGAAGAAGATAAAGAGGAGGCATGTGAAAAAGAATGCTAGGATCAGAAAGGTACAGAAATGCCAGCGAAAAACCTGGATGGGGGAGGAAAGCTGAGAAATTGTGATCAGTGTGTCGGAGGAAGAAAGGTGAAGCATTAAAGTAGTTCAGGAACAAAAGAAGGCAAATGAGCAAAGGCTGATTTTTTTAAGCAGTTGCTTTCTTAGGTCTAGCCGTTTCTCTTGAGCAATTCCTCTTGGAAGATTTCAAACTCCTAATTTTCTTCTTATAAAAGTAAATGGTGCTGGATAAAGAAAAGAATAACAGAAGGCTTCCTCCCCAAAGAAATCAGGGTGGCAGCAGGAAGGATGACAATTTAAATCAGAAACATTGCATGACACTTTTAAAGACAAAAGCCATCCTGCCAGTTACAGAGCCATCCTCCTGGTAGGAGTTTACCTTAACAGTGTGAAAAGTGTTGAGAATGGCATAAACCAAGCAACTCTCAAGTGTGAAAGGGGTGAGGCAGAGTAAGCAGTGGCCAGATCCTATGCATATTAGAAAACCTAAGAGGAGAAACCCTATTTTTCAGCAACCCAAGTGCCAGTCACCAGGCCCACTTGCTGCGTCTGCTGATGGCTGCTGCTGGTCATGATGAAAAGGTTCAGGGGCAGTAAGCTGGTGAGAGCCAGCTACTAGCTAAAGAAAGCAAATAGGAGCCGGAAGCTATTGCCTTCCTGTCCTCATGGGCTTCCTCCAGGCAGCTGGCTCAGCCACAGGGAAATGAGACAGTGGCTGCTTTGGTCTGATCCAGCAGGCCTCATGTTCTTAACGTCCCAGTAGCAACTTGATTTTGTCACTCTGCTTTAGCACACACATAATAATAATAATAATAATAATAATAATAATAAATTGTATTTGTATCCCGCCCTCCCTTGGGCTCAGAATGGCTAACATCATATTAGTAACACAATATACATAAAAACAAGCAATAAATCAATTAAAATGCATCCCAAAATTAATTCAAATAAAGCCTTTCCAGGTATCCCCTTTGCTAAGGTATACCTGTATTTCCAATCTAACACTAGAACTCAAAGACACACACAGCATGTTAGAAGATTCAGGACAGCTTAAAGAAAGTACCTTTTCATGCAGTGCATAGTGAAAACCATGGAACTGACTCCAACCTTGATGGCTTTAAAAGAGGACTAGAGCAGAGAGCTACGGATGGCTACTAGCCATGATGACTATGCTCTACCTCCATAGTTGGAAGTAGCAATGCCACAGAATACCAGCTGCTGGAAACCACAGAAGAGAAGAGTTTCCCTTGAGTTTGCATTCTGCTCCCTGATTTCCCACAAGAGGCATCTGGCTAGTCGCCCTGAGTCCAGGATGCCTGATCCAGGAGGATATTATATGTTCTTAAAATGTTAGCAGTGGTTATCTACATTTAGAAACCTTGCACCTTAACCATGGGTATTGGGAGTGCCGGGTTTACGTATAAGCTAAACAAGCTATAGCTTAGGGCCCCACTCTCTTAGGGGCCCCAAAAAAAATTAAAGGAAAAAAAACACCTGGATGTACATTTCCGAAATATGATAAAAACCAAATAAAATAAAACCTACATACAGCAACAGTGTTTCACTGTTTAATTGTATTTCAGTTCAACAATCAATTTAATAAAATACATATTTTGTTATGTGCAAATGGCTTTAGATACCTATTAGGTCCATAAATTACCATATAACATACTGTATATTGAGCAAAAAAAACCAGCGACAATTTGTGACAAAGGACAGTTGGACATACAAAGGGCCTCATTACTTTCAGTAGCTTAGGGCCTCATTAAAACCTAAATCCGGCCCTGGGTACTGGTGCATTCTGCAACAATAACGCAGGAAATACATCATATAGACTGTATATAGAAAAAGCCAACAGCTGGCAATAGGCTGGGGGCGACTCAGGCTCCCGCCGAGGCTGCGCGCGCGGTTCTCCCTCTCCGGAGCCCTACCGGGGTACCAGCCCGAGCGCTCGCTTCACTTTATTCGGCTCCGCCCGGGCATTCGCACCGCGGCCTCGGGTCCAACTCCTCCCTCGAGCGCGCGGGACGAGCTACCGGAAGAAGAAGAGCGAGCCGCCGCCTCCCGCGCGGACCGCGAAGGGTTAACCATTCCTCCCCGCCCCCCGGCCAGGCCCAATCTCATTGGCGCGCCCGACCAACGACTGCCCGGGAGGCGGGCCGAGTTCTTACTCAGGCCAATGGGCTGCTGGCGTGCCGCCGCCGCCGCCGCTCTTTCCCAACCCCCGCTTCTCGCTGATCTTAGCCTGAGGGCGGGAGAAGAGGACGGCTGGCTCCCAAGATGGCGGCGGCGGCGGTTGTGGCGGGGGTTCCCGCGGCGGCGGCGGCCGACTCTGCCTCGTCGGCCCCGGCCAGCGCCCGCGAAGAGGAGCTCCCTCGCCTGGAGCCGGCCGAGGTGAGGAGCCGCCTGGAGAGGAGCGCCCGGCAGTTCCGCAACCGGCGCAAGGTGCTCATCCGGGGGCTGCCCGCCGACGTCGCTAACCAGGTGAGCCTTCTCCCCGCCCCCCCGCCGCCTTTCTCCGTCACCTTCTCCTGCCTGCGGAGGAGCTCTGCTGAACCCTCAAGCCTGCTTCGCTCTCAAAAAGCGGCAAACTAATCTGCCTCTGGTTGAGGGTGGACCCTCAATTCCCAAAACAAAATAAAAAAATTCCTTCCAGTAGCACCTTAAAGACCAACTAAGTTAGTTCTTGGTATGAGCTTTCGTGTGCATGCACACTTCTTCAGATACACAGATTCCTTCAGGTACCTCAATTCCCAGCACCTGACGCTACTGCTTTTCAAAAGCGCTGTCTGCAAAAGTTTCGAGATCCGGGTGAGGTCATTCGCCTTTGCTAGCGAAGCATCATCACTGCAAGTAAGAGCTGGAACAGGCGAGCAAAAAGCCCTTGGTCATTTATCTATTCCTGGCTGTACCATTTCCTTCAGCAAACTGTGGATCTTCTCCAGCCTTCAAGAAATAGATCTTTGCAAACAAAGCTAGTCTGCCAAGGAAAAGTTACAGATAGGTAGCCGTGTTGGTCTGCCATAGTCAAAACAAAATAAAAAAATTCCTTCCAGTAGCACCTTAAAGACCAACTAAGTTAGTTCTTGGTATGAGCTTTCGTGTGCATGCACACTTCTTCAGATACACATGTGTGCATGCACACGGAAGCTCATACCAAGAACTGACTTAGTTGGTCTTTAAGGTGCTACTGGAAGGAATTTTTTTATTTTGTTTTGCCAAGGAAAAGTTAGCGCAGAACTTCCTCTCTGACATAGGGTTTTATGTGTAGGGAGTATGGGGGGGTATTCAAACCCTTCACAAACTCACACCCCAGCTGCAACCCAGTACAGATGCAAATGGGAGTCTGACATGTTGTTCAGCTATTTTAAGGGGTGTTCACACACACAGTGAACACCTGAGGGGCAGTTGGATGACACCTTGTAGATGGGCCCCTGCCAACATGGCAATGTATTTTCTGTTCACAGGTATAAAGGTAAAGGTAAAGGTACCCCTGCCCGTACGGGCCAGTCTTGACAGACTCTGGGGTTGTGCGCCCATCTCACTTAAGAGGCCAGGGGCCAGCGCTGTCCGGAGACACTTCCGGGTCACGTGGCCAGCGTGACATCGCTGCTCTGGCCAGAGCCAGAGCCGCACACGGAAACGCCGTTTACCTTCCCGCTGGTAAGCGGTCCCTATTTATCTACTTGCACCCGGAGGTGCTTTCGAATTGCTAGGTTGGCAGGCGCTGGGACCGAGCAGCGGGAGCGCACCCCGCCGCAGGGATTCGAACCGCCGACCTTTCGATCGGCAAGCCCTAGGCGCTGAGGCTTTAACCCACAGCGCCACCCGCGTCCCGATTCACAGGTATAGTTGTACGCAAACAAGGCTCTTGTACATCCCTTTCACACAGACACTGAATGTGCAGCCTCCAGGGGAGGAAGAGCTGGTGTCCAGGGTGTGTGTGTAGCAGGTATAGCCACTTTGGCCTCTCACACATTCGCTGAAGGAAGGGCATGTTCTGAACGCGCTGCTAGTGGGAAGAGATGTGTGTTCTGCAATACAGGCACTCAGACACCATGGTTCACAAACAGACTTCAGACCAAAATAAAAAAATTCTCACTATATAGAAGGGTCTGGTGACTTCTGTTTCAGTGTATCTGAAGAATTGTGCATGCACACGAAAGCTCATACCAAGAACTAACTTAGTTGGTCTTTAAGGTGCTACTGGAAGGAATTTTTTTATTTTGTTTGGTCTATGGCAGACCAACACGGCTACCTATCTGTAACTGAGACTTCAGACCGTGGATTTTGTATCTGACTTCCTGCCCACTCAATACACCACAACTTTGTCAGCTTGGACACCATACCACAAACTATAGCTAAGCCATAACCATAATTCAGCATGATGTCTGAATTGAGCGAGACACATCATCAATATTTTCTGTTTCTATGGCTGTTGTAGAAGAATGCACATAATCCTATGGGTCTGGAGGCGACCTCTCAGTTGTGCATTGTTTTGTCCTCAGCTATGTACTGGCCCGTACGGGCAGGGGTACCTTTACCTTTACCTTTATGTATCATCGATATATTTCACTACACCTTTAGTTTGTACGCCATCTTTCTGTATTGTTGTACTCAAGGTGGTTTACAAGCTGAAGAAACAACAGAATATACAGCCAGGATCACATGTCTTATAATGATCTGATCCAATGAAAATAAGTCATAATAAAAAGAACAACTTAAAATAAACAAGTTCTATCAAATAAAGTAATATTCAATAATCTGTTAGACAAAATATCATTCTCAAATTATCAGCAAATAATAATTAACCAAATTCACTCTCAACAACCAGTGAATCATTACTAAACCATCATAAAGTCAAGTCACCATACATAATAATAGCACAGTACATTCCCATAACCTATGCATTGTGTTTTTAAATGCAGGAACCAGAAGTTAGGGTTGTAAACTGTGAATTTAAAAGGTGAAGAAGTGCCAGGGGCATTAGTAGGTGTGGTATTTCTATGCAGAGTCCACATGCATTCAAGATAGTCACAATAGCAGTCACTGGTGATAACCATTCATGTTGGTGAAAAAATGCTTATTATCTTGTTTACATTTGGACTTTCTAAAGAACTTTGACACATGTACTGCTGCTCTCTTGTATTGGATAGAATGTTCAATCTTTTTTCTTCTATAACCCTGTCACCTGTCAAGTGAGTAACGTGATGTACCTGCTGAAGTGGCTTTTACTCTGAAACTTAAGCAGTAAGAAATACGTTGGCTTTTAAAGTGCCCGCGGGCTTCTTATGTTTTGCTGCGTACATTACTAGAAAGAGATATTTGTTTTCTTGAATTAGTTGGCATCCACTTAGTGAGGTTGATGAGCAGCAGTTTTAACACAGAAGGAAGATGACAAGTTATTCACACAAGACACCATTGTACATTGCTGAAAACCTTTCTCTATGAACTGTAAATTAAATTGGCCATAGTTGTCTGCTTTTGAGGAAACAAATGAGCTGTTAAGGGAAATACAGTGGTAAGGAAACAGTGTGCTAACATTTTGTCTGTGTGTGTTAACATATTTGCATCTCTTTCAAGATGTGTCACAGAACATGTGATGCATTAACTTTGCTGAAACTAATCAAGTGTGGGTTGTCTAGTCATCGCCCACCTTGAGTTGGATGAACGGTGGACTAGAAATGTAATGAATCTACGGCATCTATGCACATTCTCAGATTTAGTTCATAGAGACCTGAGGGGAGAGTGCTGAAGCCGGAAGAACTCTGATTTCAACCTTCAGCAGTTGAAAGACGGTTGGTTGAAATGCCACCAATTAATTGCATGCAAGGTGGAGAGCTTAAAAGCTCCTTTTGTGCTAGATTTCCTGGCACAGAAAGAGCTTTTAAGCTCTCCACTTTGCTTATTGGTCTCTGTGAGGTCCTTGTGGGAACTCGCCAGCCTCGCTGGTGTCTCCCAGAGCTCTGTAAGCAAAGCAGAGAGTTTCGGCCCACTATAGGTGGGCTGAAACTCCTAAATGGATAGATACCATTTCTTAGAGATACAGTGGTACCTCGGGTTAAGTACTTAATTCGTTTCGGAGGTTCGTTCTTAACCTGAAACTGTTCTTAACCTGAAGCACTACTTTAGCTAATGGGACCTCCTGCTGCTGCTGCGCTGCCAGAGCACGATTTCTGTTCTCATCCTGAAGCAAAGTTCTTAACCCGAGGTACTATTTCTGGATTAGCGGCGTCTGTAACCTGAAGCGTATGTATCCCGAGGTACCACTGTACATGTTTCATAAATAGGTTCTAAGATGCACCTCTGTATAAATGTCTCATTTAAAAAAAAAAATTCTTGTGAGGATTACATTAGCATCCACATCCTGTAGTGGGGTGAATTGCCTGATCAGGAAAGGCAATTGAACTTTAGAAAGGACAGTGGAACTTCATAGGAAATCCTCATTGTGTACATTTTACATTATTACATAGAAACAGTTGAACAGCCCACCAGGTAAAGGTTTGACCCTGTGACCTGTCCTCATTGTTTGGGTGAGGTCACTTGATTCCCAAGCCCTATTGATTGCTGCCAAAGTATCAGAGGCAGGCTTCTAGAATTGCCTTTAATTGGAATGTCTGCCTTTTCAAGGGCGTCAGTAACACCCTTGCCCTAGAGTTTGGCTAGGTTTATGTTGGAAGAGTACATTGGAGTGTTTCAAGCTGCCTCTGGGAGGCACATTTCAAACCAGAGTCTTGCTTATCCAACTATGCACTCATGGTCAGAATGGTGTAGCTAGCTGGCTTGGCAGAGTTTGACCTTGAGCGAGGTTGACTCCTTTCTGTGAAAAGATCACACATGCCTCAAATGAGGTAACCTGTTCAGCACACCTGCTTGCCAGAAGTGAAAAGTATCTTGAGCAATAAGCGAAAGTGTTGCCTCAGGCAGCATAAAGCACATGCTAAATATTGGCTTGCTGCTGTTCAGGAAGACTGCAGTCTGGAAAGGAAGCTGATCTCCTGTGGTGCCAGCTGTTCTTGTTGATGATTTATGCTGATTATGCAATTCCCTCAGTAAATACAGACCATAATGTCATCTTTAAGTGGAGGTATAGTGCCTTCTAGTTCTCTTCTATTCAAACATCTTTTTTAGTTGAAAAACTTTTAATTCCATCAACACAAAGTCATTTGGCAACTAATCCTTATACAGTGGTGCCTCACAAGACGAAAATAATCCATTCCATGAGTCTCTTCGTCTAGCGGTTTTTTCGCCTTGCGAAGCATCCCTATTAGCGGATTAGCGCTATTAGCGGCTTAGCGGCTATTAGCAGCTTAGCGGCTTAGAAAAAGGGGGGGGAGAGGGAAAAGACTCGCAAGACGTTTTCGTCTTGCGAAGCAAGCCCATAGGGAAATTCGTCTTGCGAAGCGCCTCGAAAACCGGAAAACCTTTTCGTCTTGCGAGGCATTCGTCTTGCGGGGCACCACTGTAATGGTGAACGTAGGCCAGTTTTGTTTGTGAATTATACCTTGAGACAATATTTATTACTAGATTTCTATACCGCCCTTCAGCAAAAGATCTCGGGGCTATTCACAAGATAAAAATACAAGATAAAAGCACAAATAAATAGTTAAAACTGAAACAACAAAACAATACCCCCCACATGCACATTTAAAAGGCTGTAGAATGTTGTTCAGCCAAAGGTCTGGTTGAAGAGGAACATTTTTGGCTGGAGCCTAAATATATATAATGAGGGCACCAGATTACCATCCCTGTGAAGAGCATTCCACAAACGGGGAGCCAGTGCAGAAAACTCCTCCCTGCGAGAAGTGAAGTTACAGGGAACCAGGCACAGGGCCTTTTCAGTAGTAGCATCCACCCTGTGGAACACCCTCCCATCAGATATCCAGGTGATAAACAACCCTTTAAGTTTTAGAAGACATTTGAAGGCAGCCCTCTATAGGGAAGTTTTAAATGTTTGATGTTTTATTATGCTTTTATATTTGTTGGAAGCTGCCCAGAGTGTCTAGGACAACCCAGTCAGATGGGCAGATGATGATGATAATAATAATAATAATAATAATAATAATAATAATAATAATAATAATAATAATATAGCATATCCAAAACATATCCATTGAGCAGGTAAGTTTGTTCCTCGTTTATCTCAGAATGGATGAGTTCAGAATAAATTACAACATTTAAACATATTTTACTATTTCAGATATATCATGTGAAAAGGAAAAGAGCCTATGTCAACCAAACCTTATTATAAACTGGCAACAGGGATTCTCAGACCACACTACAGTAAAGTTATTCTTAATGTGACTTAACACAATCCTCAGCTTATTCAATAATTTTCTAATAATGTATCCCATATAAAACAGAGAGGGACTTTATCACATTCAGTTTTGAAGTTACAAGCACTTTAACAAAGAATTATTTGTTTAAGAAGACTTCCCAAAACCATATTTGATTATTATAGGGCTTTTATGGACTTAGGATCAAAATGTGTATCTGATTACTTTATTTGAGGGGTGGCCAGTAATATTATTGAGTTTGAACCCAGAAAGGGGACTTTTAAGAGCAGAGCATTTTTGCTATTTTTGTCAGTTCTCACACACACACACACACACACACACACACACACACACACACAGTGTTGCCAAACTTTTACTCTTCTGCTCAACAAGGGAGAGCTTTTCAAACCAGTTCTGTGAAAACCTGAATTGTGTGGCATATTTAGTTGGACTTTGTCCAAGCCTGCAAGATAAATCTTCAGATAAAAATTCCAGAACCAGGAAATGCTCAAAGCATTGATTAGGCTTTGCTGGAGTTGCTGCCAGGACGTGGATGCAGCTTTTACTATAAAATGAAATACTCATTTCATGCTCTACAGTTTAGCAGTGGGGTGTGAGTGGCTTCAGGAATGAGGACTGGGTATATTTTGCTGAAACTATCCTCTGGGCAGATTCTGGCCTCTGTGGACTGGAGTGGGGGAAGTGGCTGGGATTCCTTTTGATGAAAGAGGTAAAGTTTCCCACTCTGGCTCAAACTGGATTTCTTCTGTTGACTTTACACAGGAAGTTCATGATCTGCTGAGTGACTACGAACTAAAGTACTGTTTTGTGGATAAATACAAGGGAACTGGTAAGTAAACTAGCATTACAGAATTCTCCTTTCTGTCATAGGGTGGGTTGGCTCTGTTAAACGCTTGACAAATAGAAAATAATCTGCTGAACCTAGCTGAATGGACAGCCCCTTTCAATTAATTTCCATTGAATGCAGATTCATGGGTAACTAAAATATTGGGTTGATGCACATAGTTTATGTGGGTGGAGGTCTTTTCTAATCTTCTTCTTGCTTGCTCTCACTGGTGTGGACATTTTGTTTGTCTTGGTCTTACTGTCCTCTGTGTGTGATCATCCTTCAGTTTTGCACATTCAACCATATGTGAGGTGGCTAGTGACTTCATTTGGAAAATTAGAAGCCCAGGAGCCCCATGAGGTCTTGTATGTGCTATATGGTGGTATCTGGTTTTTGTGCTGGAAATAACACCATTGGCTTTTTCTGTTCATTTCTGAATATCCATAACTCACTCTCTACAGGTTGGGCAAGGCTACACATATATTCTTCCTTGTTGAAACAGTATAGTATTGTTGTGCATTAGAAATTGTTCATGAAAAGGAAGAGCTTCTGGCATGCATGCCTGAAGGTTGGTGGTTCTACTAGTGGGCCATTCATCCCATCAATCCTAACATCAATCAAGGGATGCGGGTGGCGCTGTGGTCTAAACCACTGAGCCTCTTGGGCTTGCTGATCAGAAGGTTGGCGGTTCGAATCCCCACCATGGGGTGAGCACCCATTGCTCTGTCCCAGCTTCTGCCAACCTAGCAGTTTGAAAGCACACCAGTGCAAGTAGATAAATAGGTACCACTGCGGTAGGAAGCTAAACGGGGTTTCCGTGTGCTCTGGCACTCGTAATGGTGTCCCGTTGTTCCAGAAGCCCGGAAAGCTGTCTGTGACAAACGCCGGCTCCCTCAGTCTGAAAAGCTAGATGAGCGCCACACCCCATAGTTGCCTTTGACCGGACTCAAGCATCTCTTAATAAAATATTAATTTAAAATGGAGTAAAACTGGAATTTAGATGTATGTGTAAATACATTAACAAAAAAAGAGGGAAGAAAGCAAACTTAGCAAGGGATGAATATCAGCAAATTTAAGTCACTTGTATATTGTTTGAACAGAGTAGTCAGCAAGTTTATAAAAGGCACAAAATTTATTTAGGATGGGGAAACACCAAGAGTAACCACAGATGTGCTCTTAAACTGGACGTGTAACTCACACTGTAAGCACCTAAAAGTCTTGGGGTAAACAATATTAATTTATCATGTCCCTGGCAGTTAGTTTTATTACAGCATCTTCCAGCTCTGAATGTCAGATGTTGGCAATGAAAAGAAAATAGTGGTCTGCGTCATGCTGTGCTTGATATCTGTTGTTTGGCCACAACTAAAGACAGTTTGCCAGACAGGGTAGATTTTCTGCCTAGTCCAGCATGACAATTCTGTTGTGTACAGACAACAACCAATTAACGTGCATCCGAATGACATATGATTGTGCATGCTTGCACAGCACCGAACCCAGAAGTGACCCCAAAACATCACTAAACACTTCAGAGGCACAACAGGGTGGGGCATACCAATATGCGGTGTGCTGGGAACAGAACCTCAGTGCAAAATGGTGATTGACTGTATACACCTTGAAATCTATGCAGAGGTTTGTGGGCATTGACTTGTGTGTTGCTATATAACGTCTTGTCAATAGCTTTTACATAACCTCGATCTCTTGCAGCTTTCGTCACGTTACTGAATGGGGAACAGGCAGAATCGGCCATTAAGCAATTCCATCTGAGCAAGCTGCGAGACAAAGAGATCACAGTGCAGTTACAACCTACAGATGCCTTGCTCTGCATTGCCAACCTGCCCCAGCTTTACACGCAGCAACAGTTTGAGGACCTGGTTCGGCCCTTTGGGAACCTGGAACGCTGCTTCTTGGTGTATAGTGAGAAGACGGGGCACTCCAAAGGCTATGGCTTTGTGGAGTACATGAAAAAGGATTCAGCAGCCCGAGCAAAATCTGACCTGCTGGGCAAACAGTTGGGAACACGGACTCTGTATGTTCACTGGACAGATGTTAACCAGTTGACCCTGGACCTCATTCATTCAAAGTGCTTATGTATAGATAAACTGCCACACAATTACAATGACATAGAAGAACTGAGGCAGACCTTCTCTGCCATCTGCCCTCCAACATTCTGTCAGGTAAGCACCTTGGGCCACAGGGAAGAGGGCTGCCCTTCCTGTCCTTAATAATAATAATAATAATAATAATAATAATAATAATAATATCTTTATTGTCATTGCCCCCTCTCGGGGACAACGAAATTTAGTGCAGCACTCAAAGCAATTTCACACAACAGGCTTATTGCACTTATTTTAGAATCCATTTACCAGGATATTTCTGAAGCAACAAAAGATCAGGCTGCCACCCCTTCCAGTTTGCTTCTGTGAATAGCACAACAGTGTTGTGTCACAAATTTCTTCAATAATGAAATTTAGAAACTTACTGCTGGCCCTAAGTGCTTGGTCACTCACTGCCAGGGGATTAACATTTGGCATAATTTCCAGCTCAAAGAAATTTATTTGTTTGAATCACACAACCTATCCCCAAAGCAAAAAGTTTGTTTTTCTGTGTGCTCAACATAGAATACAGTGGTACCTCGGGTTACATATGCTTCAGGTTACAGACTCCGCTAACACAGAAATAGTACCTCAGGTTAAGAACTTTGCTTCAGGATGAGAACAGAAATCGTGCGGCAGCAGTGGGAGGCCCCATTAGCTAAAGTGGTGCTTCAGGTTAAGAACGGACCTCCGGAACGAATTAAGTATGTAACCAGAGGTACCACTGTAACAAGAAATGTAGAGTTGGAAGGGATCACAAGGATCATGTAGTCCATGTTGACTAGACTGCACTTCTGGCCAGGGTCAAGGAAATGTATAGAACATAGAAGTCTCATTCTGTGGCCACAGATAGTCTCTCTTCAAATTCTATATACAGTGGTGCCTCGCAAGACGAAAAGAATCCGTTCCGCGATTCTCTTCGTCTAGCGGTTTTTTCGTCTTGCGAAGCAAGCCCATTGATGGATTAGCGGATTAGCGCTATTAGCGGTTTAGCGGCTTTTAGCGACTTATCGGCTTAGCGGATAAGCGGCTTAGAAAAGGGGGGGGGGAGGGGAAAAAACCCGCAGGAACTCGCAAGACATTTTCGTCTTGCGAAGCAAGCCCATAGGAAATTCGTTTTGCGAAGCACCTCCAAAACGGAAAACTCTTTCGTCTAGCGAGTTTTCCGTCTTGCGAGGCATTCGTCTTGCGGGGCACCACTGTACTGGCACCTGTCTCCTCCATATTTTTTGTGGTTTTCTATAAACGTGAGATGGGCTATATCCTTTTTGTCACCTGATAGCTGTAGCAGCAGATGCAGCCACACTAGTAGACTGTTTGCCACACCAATTTAAGTAGTAGTATTAATCTGTTGGGTAGAAAATGTAAAAGACTCTGGCTCAGGCAGTTGCATATTTTAAAAGCTGCACAAGCCCCATCAGTGCAAATGGGATATAATTAGCCAAATTACCTGTTGTAACAGTCTGGTAATGCTAATAACAGGGCTATTGGCTATAACTTCACCTTCCTCCGCCCCCCCAATTCCATATAACAAAATGTGAATTGCAACATAGTGTTTTCTTTGACTGCATTGTTGGACTTTTTGAGGGGGAAAGTGCTTGTTGGTTACCAACCTTAAGGCAAAAGAGGGATGAGGTTAGCTGTTGTGATTGTGCTAATGAGACTCTTGTGGGGGGTTGCTGTAAGATTGTTCTGTCATTCGCCCCTAGCCTAGCAATTCTCTTGTCGTAGCTTGGTTCTCTTGACAAAATGAGGTTATACATGTCCCAGTAAGCCAGAGATAACCATTGTGGTGCTTTCCATATGTTGGACTACAGTTCTCATCATCCCAGACTACTTGCCATACTGGCTAGGGCTGATGGATGTTTGAATTCAACATCTGGAAGGTACGCATTGACTACGCCTGTCCTAAGCGCAAGAGGATTTACTGATGCAGAATCTTGCTGGGATTCCCTGAGGCTGTAGGTTATAATAATAATAATAATAATAATAATTTATTATTTATACCCCGCCCATCTGGCTGGGCCTCCCCAGCCACTCTGGGCGGCTTCCAAAAGAATATTAAAATACTATGATACATCAAACATTAAAAGCATCCCTGAACAGGGCTGCCTTCAGATGTCTTCTAAAAGTCTGGTAGTTGTTGTTCTCTTTGACATCTGGTGGGAGGGCATTCCACAAGGAGGGCGCCACTACCGAAAAGGCCCTCTGCCTGGTTCCCTGTAACTTGGCTTCTCGCAGTGAGGGAACCGCCAGAAGGCCCTTGGTGCTGGACCTCAGTGTCCGGGTAGAACAGCTTGGTTGGCTCAAAGCATATAAAGCAGCCATGTCCTCTTTCTCTTGTGCCGAGTCACCTTCTTACTGCCTTCTTTTCCTTTTGCGTAGTTGGCGTGTGGTCAGGATGGGCAGCTAAAGGGCTTTGCAGTCCTTGAGTACGAGTCAGCTGAGATAGCAGAGATGGTCCAAGAGGCCACCAATGGCTTGCCACTTGCTGGAAACCACATCAGAGTGTCCTTCTGTGCTCCAGGCCCTCCTGGGAGAAGCATGCTAGCTGCTCTGATAGCAGCACAGGCAACAGTAAGGTTCAATTCACAATAATTACTGTATGGTTTTATGTTGTGAGCTGCACTGAGATTTTCTTCATAGCAAGTGGTATAAATATGTTAAATGATGCCTCTTCCTGTGGGTAGTTTGAAATCATCTCCTTGCCAATACTGTACCACCTTTTGTTCCTTTATCCACCTTTCTCCTCATGCCTGTATCTTTTTAAGAGGTTTATACTTTGGCCCAGAGTTGGGTGTTACATCTCCAGGGACTGACACAATGCCTCCATTGTTTTGGTTTTGAACAAATTTCTGCTCATCAACAAGGCTTCCTCCTGTAGCCATTATCTGTTCTATATGGGCATCCACTGTATTGTGTGGATGGTTTGATACTGATAGACTCATTAAGTAAAAAGGAGAGTAACTTAATTACATTTCAGCTCACCTCATTACAAGGGTACACGTTTGAATCGAGACAAAATACAGCTCACAGAAGCCCAAAGGTCCCCCTCCAATGGCCCAATGTGGCAGGCTGTCTGTCTTAAGTGTTCTGTGTTGTAAACTGTTAATTACTTTGTGAGCTGAAACCTTAACTGTACACTCGGATGCTCCCTTCCTGCATGGTTAGAGTCATGATCATGAAAAGGTTCTTCTATCAGTTAGTGAGTCCGGGTGCCTCTTGATTTTTGTTGTGTTTTTTTTGCTGCTGTTGCTTTTACAGGCACTTAACCGTGGAAAAGGGCTTCTTCCTGAGCCCAATCTTCTTCAGATTCTGAACAGCTTAGGGAATCCTACGTCAGTCCAGCTCTTATTCAACCCTCTCCTTCATGGAGCCATTGGAGGAAAGCAAGGCAAGTATTCGTAAGTGGCCCTCAAATAGGATGTCTCTGAAAGCACCTTTGGTATTGAGCTATGTGATCTTGGGGTTTCCTCCCACTGTGAGCCCATAGAGTATGTTAGATCTCCTCAGCCTTTAGTGGCATCTGCTAGTGGCCAGATGTGTTGTCACTGACTTGATTGGAGCTGCAATCAGACAGGGATCATTTGTATTCACAATACAGATATGATAGTTGTTGTTTTTATCTTGGGCTGTAGAAGAGCAGGTTCAAAAAGATGGGAAGCTTTCCTCAGATCAGAAAGAGCTTGAATTCTTACCAAATATTTGTGTTGGATACAAAATGGATAAGATGGCACTTTTGCAGATGTAGTATGCGCTTTAGAGTTCTTCAAGAGGCAACCAAAATGGTGTTCATTCTTACTCGTAGTTTGTCTAATGTGAGGATTTGTGCCTAACAAACCAGTGCTGTCAAGGGGGGGGGGGAACTAACTTGGACTCATTCATCAAAAGCAAAAGTGAATAAGGTATTCTGATAACTTTAAAAGATGAAGGGTTTCACGGTTTGGGCTGTTCTTTTTGGTTCAGTTTGCATTACTGCAGTATTTTGAGAGGTGGCTAAGGGATTCCCCACCCCATTACATTGAAGAGTTTTTAAAACTTTCCTTTTCTTTTTCAGGAATCCTAGGAGCCCCTCCATCAGTGCACCTGCTAAGCAACCCTGCCCTGTCCACAGCTCTGCTTCAGCTAGCGCTTCAAAATCAGACACAAGCACAACAGGTAACTGCCATTCAGTGATGCAGGTAAAATAACATTGATGTTAATCTTTGCCCTATCCATGGATGGGCTGGTGTTCCAGATTGCATGAAGATAAAGAACAATCTCCTTGTCTCTCTCTCCCCCCACTCCTCCGCTCCTAAAAAACACCCTCTATATACAGATACATATCTCTGCAGGGGCAGCAACTGCTTTGGAAACAAGTACCTTGGGGTTATACCTGGGGATCATTCTCTTCCACTACTCACCAGCAGCCTAACTCATTTTAGCCTCACACTCAAAAGAATCTAGTTGCATCTATTCTTTAATTCTTCACTGGAGCTTCTCTGTGTACAGTTGCAATGCTATGCCAAATGGCAGGGAGAATTTTATCAGCTGTGGTTTCATCTGGTTCCTACAGGGCAAGATCTAGTCTGCTTGATCTCCTGGTAATAGAAATGTCCTTGGGGTGGCTTGCCTTTGCAAACAGCAGGAGTTTGATGCAGGCTCTTACTTTCCAACTTCCTTCTCTGTTTTTTTCTTGCCTGTTTTAATTCTCTTGGCTTTTAGTAACCCTGTCTCTGGTCTCTATTTGCTTTCTGCTCCAGAAGGCATTTCTTGGAAACTTGCTCTTAGTCCAAAACCAGGTCTGGACACAACTCCTGCAGAACAAGGAAAACCAGGCCATATTCCATGTGAGTGGTAGGCCAGACCTGTGTGTGAAAATCATGCTGCTTGTGTGTGGGTGTTTATTGTGTGTACGCTGCATGAAGGTGCACTGCAGGGACCATCCTCCAGCTTTAATCATATTCTAGTCTCACTGGGGAGGATGTGTTGTGCAAGACATCCCCCTAGATCTAGGACTTCACTCTGTTTAAGCCTTAAACCCCATAGTTTCAGGGGGGCTGGCTTGCGGTAGCATTTAGCATGACTAGTAGAAGGTTTTCTGATAAAGAGAGGGTTCTTGGTTGATGAGGAGCGCTCTTGTCAGTATGCAAGTCCTCTTCACTGCCTCTTCACTTCCTTACGGCTGAATGGGAACATACTTATTCCAGTGAGTGCTGTGTGCCTATGCACCATCAATTGAGCTGTACCGTTGTGGAGCAAAATTAATTGTGCATGATGGAGCAATTCTGTACATGGTGGTCTGAAGTTTTCCAAATATCTAGCATTATTTGACAAGGAGCAGTGGAGTAGAGGGCAAAGAGGTAGAGCTGCAAAAAAATAATAATATGAACAGGTCTGTTTTCCACATCTCCATCTCCTTCTGGAAGTATACCCAAATGGATTGACATAGGCCCTCTGAATTTGGATGGGGTAAACCTCTTCCTGGTGCCTCCTTGTTGAAAACCATTGCTTATCAAACTTCAGACTTTTGTTCTCAACAAGATGGGTTTCAGAGCATAGCTCTCTAGGCTTCTATTCTGCTTTGCTGCCCCCAACCATTGATGGAAGAATCTGCCACAAACAACTATTAGAACTTGCCATGGTTGGGGTGGAGTTGCATCGGAATTAAATAGCCTTGAATGTTGTGGTTTTGCCTGCTGTTAATGTTGTCCCTGTTGCAGCTGAACAGCAAAATCCATCCCAACTATCACTGTACAGGATCTTTCAAATAATAGTAACTCGTATACTCAGAACAGTGATGCAAGGAAGTTAGCAGCCAGGACTTTCTGTACTGGATTCTCTGAGGGTTGCTTTGAAATGGAAATACAGCTGTAGAAGAACAGCTGGAGAATGGGAAAAGGCCATGAGTGTGCTGGAATTTAAGCTAACAGTTTGTGCTGTAGAATCCTGTTTGTGTTGCATTTGGGCCACTTGCAACAGCTAAACTCACTCAGTCTTTACCTCAAAGTCCTGTGAAGTCCACCTGAAAGACATTGGTGCACCTCTTTCCTATCTATAAAGCTCCATCTTTCTCAGGCTGTTCTGTATCTGAACATAGCTTGCCAGGAGTGTCCAGTGGTATTCAGTTACCTGGGCACTGGTTTAGCAAAAGGATCTGCCCAGCGTCTGTAAACTGCATTCAGGTGGTCTGCAGCATGTATGCATTAAATAGTAATACTGGTTTTCAGTTGTGTTTTTACTGCTTCTTTAGATTCTTATACAGTGGTGCCCTGCAAGACGAATGCCTCGCAAGACGGAAAACTCGCTAGACGAAAGAGTTTTCCGTTTTGGAGGTGCTTCGCAAAATGAATTTCCTATGGGCTTGCTTCGCAAGACGAAAATGTCTTGCGAGTTCCTGCGGGTTTTCCCCCCCCTTTTTCTAAGCCGCTTATCCGCTAAGCCGCTAAAAGCCGCTAAACCGCTAATAGCGCTAATCCGCTAAGCCGTCAATGGGCTTGCTTCGCAAGACGAAAAAACCGTTAGACAAAGAGAATCGCGGAATAGATTCTTTTCGTCTTGCGAGGCACCACTGTATTGTACTTTATTGTGTTACAGTCTGAATTTAATAGAATGCAAAATGTTAGAAATAAAAGAAATACTAAAAAATTAATTTTAAAACCATACATCACCTAGCACAGCACAATTGCTGCAACAGGCAGAAAAATCATTAAGTGGTCCATCAGCAATTTTCAAGTGGTCCGTTTGAGGGGGGGGGGAAGCTTGGGAACCACTGCTCTAGAGACATGAGTGATGTGGCTTTATGTAGTTGATCCCTTTTTCCTTAACCATTTGGATCAGTTTGCCTTTGGCATTGCCTTGCTTGAGATTAGTGGCTTGTAGTGGGTTATTGGCTTGAGTGTGTTGGATTTTTATCACACGCAGTCTTGTTTCCTGTCTTAATTGTGGGAACATATTGATTTGTTTGTAGAAACCAGGAATCTTGGGAGAGTCTCCACTGGGTTCCTTGCAGCATGCTTTGGGAATGCAAAACACACCAACTTCTCAGACAGGAAATCAGTTACTGAGCGAGATGTCCTCAGGTAAGTGCTTTGTGGTATAGGGTCATAACAACATCCTCTCCAGAATTTAATTTTTGAGTGATGGTTTCTACTAGAAGCTAGGGAAATCATGTTCTATAAAGTCAATATACCTAGGCAGTGAAAGTATGGAAAAACTTACGGATCAAGGAAACTCTTGATTCTTTCAGAAACTAACTGACCACAAAATATAGCTTATCTGTTCTTCTTTTTCTCATTTAACTTACTTTGCAGATTTTTACTTTTAGTAAAAGGTGAAGATTTATACGATCTGAAGAGAAACCACCTTAATAACTGTTAATATATACTGTTGTTATACTTTGTATTTTGGGTCTATGGACTGCAATAAAGCTGTGTGTGATTTTTACTTTGCTGATCCAAGTCCAGAATTCTTTCATCATAACAGAAGGGAGAGTATTTGTTTGGGTTACTGTATAGCAGACTCTCCTTTGAATAGAAGGCTTTGGGTTGTAGTGAGAGGGCAAAATATTTTTTTTGTTTGAAATCTTAGCATAATTGGTGCTGCACCTCACAGCAACTTCATCTCATCAAGATCTACTCCTACAGCAACTGCAGTAACTGTTGTTATTTTCGCAAGCCACAACAGTTGCTTCTTCAGCTATGTTCTGCTTGTTCTGGCCCATGAAAAATCTTTTTGTGCATTTTATTTTTACTTCTCTTCACTTCAGAGTAGCTCCTGCAGCCCTGTGTGGAAATTAGGTAGGTGGCGCCACTCCTCACAGAAGTTATGTCGCAAGATCGGCGGAGCAAAGAACTCTGCTAACAGATCAAACAAGTATATCCTCAGGCCCTCAGTTGTTGAGGAAGGGAGAGGTTTCAGGCTAGTTGCACAGCAAGTTGTTCAGCAAGTCCTCATTCGGAGCACGATAGCATGGAAGGGAGCAAATTAACTCCTTCCATGCAGTGAGTCCCGTAGTGTTTAATGAAGGGATGTTTTGAGTTTTAGCTCCACAGGAAGCCAGCAACCTGAGCAACACACAAGGAGAGTTGGGTTTGCTACCTTTCTTGCATTGTCTGAAGGAGTCTCCCCACCCATGCCTTTGCTGAAGGTGGTAGCAAACTTTCACCCCACCCATTGTCCTCTTGCCCCCATTGGAGCTTTTCATTGTTCCTGTGGAAAGGACTCAGACCAGCAGGTTATGTATAAATCCCTACCAGGTTGGGTAGCCCCATTTTACTCCCTTACTCACTGGCAAAAGCCCAGCAAATGACCTTCTACTCTTTAAGGTATTTTAACCTTAAAGAAGTGGTTAGTTGACAACATTTGAACAGTAAATTGACTGGCCCAACCTGATGACTTGGGTTCCAAAACTACTTTATATTAGGAAGTGGCTCTCACCTGGGTGCATGTTCTCTCCTTAGGTGGCTCCCTACCTTCTGACATGGCTCCAGGACCTGTGAAGTCTCCAATCTTGCCTTCAGGAAACCTGCCTTTGCCATCCTTTCTGGGACCATTGGGAATGGAGAGGGAGAACTCTGTGATAGGACCCCACCTGACCCAACCTGGGCTACAAGGCCTCACCAGTTCTATCCTGGGGTCTGTGATCAGTGGGCTTCAGAAGCCAAAGCAGACAGAGAATGGGCCACCATCATCTGGGGTAAGTGTGAGGCTATCAGCGAACTTTTGTGAGGAATCTGGTACCTTGTGAAGGTTTACATTTTTGAAAATCTGAGTATATGTTATGTGGTGCTTTTCTGTCCTTCATCATTGTAGTTTAGAAACATGTGAGGGTCTTGACTGAAGTGCTTTTATATTGCATGACAGCTTCAGTTGTGCTTTTCCTTCCTGTACCTATTCCCTTGCAGCTCTCCTCCTGCTTTTGAATTCTTCAGTTCTCATGCCTGCATTGAAACCCTGGGTTGAAACTGTTGCAACTGGATAGAAACGTAACCAGTTCCTAGACTTCTAGATATTATTATCACTAAATTTATTACCTGCCCTTCAGCTGCAGGTCACAACAATTTAAAATTCAGAATTGAAAACAGTTAAAGCAAATTACAGTCACAGGAATAGGGGGTGCCCTGAAAACACCTATCTTGGATAGCATAGGCCAGGGTAAAGAACATTTCCAAAACCTGTATAGTGAAGAAGCCAGATGCACATCTGTGGTGAGGAGATTCCTCATCTTCAGAGCTGCCGCAGAGAAGGCCCTCTCCCCCTGGGCCACACACAACAAACTTATGAGGGAGGTATATCCCTCAGGAGGTGGAACTGCCAAGAGGAGCCCCTTATAGCATAACTGACTCCAGGGGTTTTCAAAATGGGGCTGCAAGTGATCAGCTGGAAGATGTTCAGCATAGTGTAGGCACTGTGTTTAGCCTGAACACACCTCTGTAATCAGTATGTCAAAAGCATGTATATCCTCTCGCACATTTTATTAGAAGAAAAACTGCCAAGTGTCTGTTGCTGAGAATCTCTTTAAAACCAATAGATCACTTCACCAAGCGCCAACGCTGGACTTAACTTTTAACTTTTTATTTTTTAATAGAGGATGCATCCACCTTTTCTTCAAAAAATAAAACTGTTTAACTTTTTAATCACACAATGTGTGATTCGCCTTTGTTAGGGGCACAAGCTGGAAACCTCTAGGAAATGGTCTCACTGTTGCCTCTCTTACAGGTCTCTCTGCTAGGAGAGCCACCCAAAGACTTCAAGATTCCACTCAATCCTTACTTAAATCTGCAAAGTCTTCTCCCTACGAACAAGCCTGGAGGTAAGGTGGCCACATCTTAAGTGGTATTCGGCCTGTTGAAATTAATGGGCTAAATTTAGACATGTTAATTTCAGTGGGTCTACACTGAATAAAAGTTATCTGAATGCCATCTCTTATTTGGCACAAGGGGAAATAAAAGTACAAAACTGTCCTCTAGTACTTGCTAGAAAATCTAATTTCTGGTGTGTTTTGAGCTGTCTTATGGAGGCAGGATGGGTAAGAGGCATGGCAGTTTTTAGTGCTCTTTCTGCCTGCAGCTATAGGCCTTGCATGATTAGACAACGAGGGTGTTTCCTGCAGCCCTGAGGTGAGTCTAGAGTAGGACAAAGCCTTTCCTATCCCTGGTTCTTCTACCGTGCTGCCTGCATGATGATAGTCAGCTCTTTTGTCTTTGTAGGTGGGGCCAACAAAGCCTTCAGCTTGAAGACTGGTGTACTGGGCAATGTTTCAAATCCCAGAATTCCACAGGCCTCCCTATCTGATGCTGTGTTGCCTTCTTCTGGGCTGACAGGAGACGGCTGTGCTTTTGACTACCAGCCAGTGAGTACTTGAAGATCCATTATGGCCATGGCTTCTGAATATAAACAGCAAGGTTAAAGCGCTGGAGTTGCTTTCATTTATCTTAATGCCCTTTAGGCTCTGCTTCTTCATTCTGTATTATTATTCTGTGTGGCAGCATCTGCTAAAAACATTCTTGTTTAGACAAGCCTGCCCAGATGCTTAAGGTGTAATTTTAATCTCTTTTAGTACTTTGCCTTTTGTATGTTTTAGGGTTGTAATTTTTTATTGAGTTTATTGCCTTATCTTTTTGTAAAATGCTTTGAGGTTATTTTGCAATCAAGCAATGTTGATTTTATGAAATAAATGTTATGTTCCTGTATGCACAGATTTCTAGTTCTCATTGGTGACCATATCAATTCAAATGACATAGAATCCGAGTTGGAAGGGACCCTGAGCTTCCATGCTTTAACCAACTCAGCTATGAAAAGTTTGGAGCATCATTATATCCAGTTTACACAACTCGGGATTAAAGAGTTCCTGCCTTTTCTCTTTTCTATCAAAAGGACTTGGGAACACGAATGTATCCGCAGGCCAGAGAGACAGGGCCCCAGCTAGGTGGATTTGCACACAACAAGCAGAAGGTAAACATCCATTGTTTTAAATGCCTCTACCTAGCTTGGATGGGGTAGATCCAGAGGCAGCCAACATGGTGCCCTTGCTGAACTGCAGTTCCCATAATTGCTGGCCGTTGGCCATGCTGGTGTGAATTGATGGGAGTTCAGCAGCATCTGGAGAGCACCGTGTTGGCTACCCCTGGGCTAGTCCCAAGGGAGCTGCCTCTGTCATATTTATATTCCTAAATACTGTGTTGGATTTGATATGGTGGCACTAAAAAATGTTGGCTCCTGGCCTCATCCAATGAAAGGCAGTAGGTTTAGAATGCTGCAGTGCCATAAGTATGAGATTTGTTGTTATGAAATGTTGTGATTTGTGCTAGTTTAATGTGCATGGAAGATGGTCTGGTAAGGAACACCCACAAACGTGGCGGTTAAGAGCAAGCCATACTTGAAACGGTCGCTAACTGTGTAGAAGAATGCACAAGGAGGGCACAGAGCTGTGGAAGGTTGTGGGCAGGAAACGGACTCTTTCTTCTAGCCATCCTGCAGTGCTGAACTGGTGACAAGTGCCTGCTGCCATCCTCCTTTCTCTCCCTCTCCAAGGCAAGTTGTCACTTAGAAGTGCTGCATAGGCTGGTGGGAGAGGCTCAGTCATTTTTAGTTGTTGCTGTCCTACAGTATGGAGAGGGGTGTGAGAAGCTCTGCATACAAGGAGCCGGTGTGAATCTTGTTCTCCTTTTCCAGGTGTCATCACCTGGGTTTGAACGGAACAGCCTTGGAGCCCCTCTGCCTCCGTTCTATTCTGGATCCCCAAGCTCCTATTTCACCAGCGGCCTTCAGGCTGGGCTCAGACAGAGCCATCTAAACAAAGTAAGATTTCCCATAATGCCAGCTGTGCTTTGTGTTAGGATGCAAATTTGGATGGTTTTGGATGCTACACTGGCACACAAACAGCTCCAGTCACTTGCTGCTGTGGTCTCATTTTGATTTTGTTATCTGTTAAATTTGTATACCTCTCTTCACCTCAAGATCACATGGCAGTTCACAACATAAAAATACAAAATGAGAACACGGAATAAATAAAAACAAATAAAGACAAACTCATTCATTGGCTGTCTGGAAGCATCCCCCATGCTTTTCACTTGAGTCTGTGGCCACTAGTTTTCCCTATGACAACACAGAAATGGCCAAACCTCAGTAGAATATGATCAAGGGAGATTGCAGACACTTTCAGATATAACCCACAAAGTGCTTGAGTTGCAGATCTTGTAAAAGAAAAGGTGAACATGGAATTGCTTTGATTATTATAGTGGGAATAGAGAATCTATTTTGTTGTTGGATTCTAGCTCCCATCAGCTCCAGCCATCACAGCTGCTGGTCAGGGATCGCAAGAATTGTAGTCCCAACAATACCTGGAGCCTGGAATAAGAAGGAAAATATTAGTATAATAATGGGATCCAAATAACAAGAAAACTAGTTTATGTGCCTATACTGTGCTCGGGGCTTGCTTTGCCAACAGCAGACCCCATGATACATTGTAAACCTTTTGGAAACTGATGATGCTTTTTAAAAAGCATTCTGATCTTGCATTGATCCGTTTAAAGTGCAAGATCCCGATGGACATGCCTTGGCAAGCGTAGTGATCTGTTCTTGTATTACTAGCAGTCTCAAAACCTGCAACTGCAGACCCTTCTGTAGATTGACCCCAAGATACAAACTAAATTACCCGTATTTTTCGCTCTATAGGGCGCACCCGAGCAAAGGACACACCTAGTTTTCAGAGGAGGAAAACAAGTAAAAAATATTTTGAATCAAATCAGTGTCAGGGCTGAAGGGGGAAGCCTTCACCCCGCTGCCCTGCGGAGGCTTTGCGCAGCTGACCCCGAAGCCTTTGGAGCGCAGCACAAGGTCCCGCTGCGCTCCAAAGACTTCAGGGATAGCCACCCGAAGCCTTTGGAGTGCAGCGGGACCTCGCGCTGTGCTCCAAAGGCTTCGGGTTCCTTTCGCTGAAGCCAGGAGAGTCTTGCTTTCCCGGCTTCAGCGAAAGAAACCCGAAGCCTTTGGAGCACAGTGCGAGGTACTGCTGTGCTCCAAAGGCTTCAGGCGGCTATTTCTGAAGCCTGGAGAGTGAGAGGAGTCGGTGCGCACCGACCCCTCTCACTCTCCAGGCTTCAGCAAAAGCAACGTGTAGCCTCCAGAGCATGGAGGGAGCGCTCCTTCTGCACTTTGGAGGCTTTGTGTTGCTTTCGCTGAAGCCAAGGAGCCTGCATTCGCTCCATAGGACGCACAAACATTTCCCCTTCATTTTTGGAGGGGAAAAAGTGTGTCCTATAGAGTGAAAAATACGGTAGTCTAATTTTATGCTGTTATTTTGCACAGAGGGTTTCTGGCTTCATTTGTTAGCGTGAAATTCTTGGATGCTTTTCTTCAGGAACTTGAAAGAAAAAGTATTTGGAAGGAAATCTTACAGGACAGCCAGAGAGGTTGGGGGGCAGGTTTACAGCCATGCTAAGCAAACAAGCCAACTCACTCAGGCCACTTGTGAGACCTAGCTTTGCCTCCATATCCCTGAAGGACTGACATCTTGCCTTTATCAGTGTAGTGTTTTTCATAGTATCATGCTGGGTAGTGGAGGGGGGTGTCAGCCTCGCAGTCAGAAATGATGTTAGTTCTACTCTTGCCTTTTCTTCCAGGCAGTTGGGATGCCACCTGTGAGTGCAGCAGATGGCATCATGGGACTAGGACCAACAAGTCACTCACACAGCACCTACTCAAAGGTGGGTTGGTAGCGCTTTGAACTTTGAAACCTTTAGCTCCTCCATGTCTTGTCATTTCCCTAATTCTGCCTCTCTTCCCCCTCATTGCTTTTGCAGACTCCGGTTGGTGGCCAGAAACGGGCCTTTTCCCACCTGCTCCCATCCCCAGAACCCAGCCCAGAAGGGAGCTATGTGGGTCAGCATTCTCAAGGCCTGGGAGGGCACTACGCAGACTCCTATATGAAGCGAAAGAGGATATTTTAATCAGTTTCCTATAGAAGCACTCACTTTTCTCCTTCCCCAAATATGTAAATTTTTGTAAAAATGTTTTTAATGTTTTGCTTAGACTTGGTTTTAAGACTCTGTGCAGAGGACTTGGCTTCTGAGCATGGGATCCAGTTCAAGCACACCCTGGGCTTTGAAGATGAACCCTTGGTGCTTTTTGCAGCAAATGCCCCTTTTCCCTAAGTGAGGCTATTTCGACAATCAGGAGAAGCACCACCAAACTGCAGACAGCTCCCTACTGCCTCTCAGTCAGCTGGACCAAAATGAATCTGGATGCCTTTTCCCTACTTGGGCTCCTTCCTGTTCTGTGCTCTTATTGCAGTATATTCTACTTGCATGGTCCTGTTGAGCAAGGGCCTTGCCTTCTAGAGATACGAGTGTCTTGCCTTAACACTTTTTCCAGCGAAGGAATGTACTTGCATTCTGTAGGTGCCTCTGGATTGCTGCAGTGTGATAGAGCAAACTACTAAAGAGGAAGAAGATGGCAACAGAGAACTCTTGTGTCACGTTGGAAAACACGGTCCTGGTCAGTTGCAGCCTGTCACCTTCACTCTGCTCCTGCGGCCCCCAGGTAGAGACATGACTCTGCCTCCCCTGCAATCTGACTTTGCTTTTATTTTTTTAAACATTAAGTCTGTGTACTTATTTTGGTTATGATTAATTTGTAAATTACCTTTTTTAAAAAAAAAATCCATGCTTTTAGTTACTTCCTTTAAAAATACATAGTTTAGAAGTGTGTGATCTTGGTAAACTCTATGAACTTGATTTATTTGTTTTAAATTCCCTCCCTCCTTGGGTTGTTGCTGTTTTTTCATTGGTTTAGACCAATTCCTTCTTGGGTGCAAAGGTTTTTTGAGTGAGTGTGGTTTTGTCTTAATGCTGATCCTGCAGTCTGATAACACTTAAGCCAGGCTCCTGTGGCTGGGTCTGCCATTGCGTGTTGTTCCCTGGGGTGACTTAGAATTTTGCTTAGTGTTTTTCCATCTTGGTGGCAACAGGAGTCCTCCATTTGAGAGGACCCAGCTTTGAAGCTACACCTGCACTTTTTGCAGAGCTAAGATTTTTGAGTGGGTTCCACTGAACTGGCATTTTCAAGCTCCAGTCTGAACTTACTGGGCTGTGAATGATCCTCTTCCCCTTACGCTGGGCTGAGGGTGAGAAGATGGAAAGCACAACCCTATTCTACCAGGACATTTTCTGAACAAGGTCCAGGTTTAGCTTGGTACAGAGATAAATAAATGGCCCTATAAGTTGCTTAACCATCTTAGGTTCACAATAGTTCCATATTACCCATTCTCCGTGTGTGGAGTTTGCTTTGAGACAGAGAAGGGGGTCTGTGGCCTTTTCCCTGGGGGATTTGTAGTTTAGCCTATATACATTTTCTGTTTTATAAACATGCTATGATGATTCTACTGTAGATACTGCTTGGTTAGCTGTATATGTCGTGGGATTTGAAATCCATTGGCAGCTGGATACCAACTTTCCAAAGTAAAGTTATATTTATATCAAACCTTGTCTTGCTTTTTCATTCTTTGTGCATGGAGCTTTAAGAATAATGAGCAGTGGAAGCAGATGTTTTTGAGAAAGCTGGATTGCCTAATCTCTGTACCAACTGTATATACAAAGGTTAAAATACACTCTAGAGCGGGTTGGCAACCTTCAGACCCGGGGGGCTCTCTGTATGGATCGTGGGGCTCTCTCCAGGCTGCTCCTCTACCCAGGTTGCACCTGTTTGACACCCACCCTCCTAAAGTAGTTATGTAGTGAACTTTAGTAATACTACTTGCTGGCTTAAATAGAAGATGGAGAGGTGAGTGTGTGGTTTGGAACTGGCACTAAACTGTAGGCTGTGTTCAAAGACGAGTCATGTCCATTGTTCTGCTTCCTTTTGCCTCTGGCATTGCCTGCCACAAGAATGCAGCACCTGGAAAGTTGTCCAGAAGAAAATATGACCCTCTGGCTGAGAAAGGTTTACTCTCCCCCCCCCCCCAACTTGTAACTACGAAACAGGTTGAATTATTATTCAAATAGTACCACATTAAAGTGCAAAGGTGCTAGACTACAGGTAAAGCATCTGTTTCAACAAAGGCTCCTCTAAATGAATACTACAACTTCTAATTTCTTTGGGGAAAGTTGGATTAAGTTTGAATGATATCCTTTCAGCATAGATTTGTGCCGTCTTTTATAAGAATTTTTTTCCTGTAAGGTATACGTAATTCCCTCCTCTATGACATATTGTATAAAAACGACACAATTTTGTATCGAAACAAAATTACACATACACTTGCTTTGCTTCAGCATACAATGCAAGTTGTGCAAAGTGCTCTCACTCCACTGGGCCAAGGAAATCTCTTCTTAGTTAATGAAAGGCTTGTCGGCCCTCAACCACTCTTGAAGGGATAGTATCTCCATTTGTGCCATAGATTTTAAACATAATACCTGTCAAAATATTCAAAGATTAGATAAATGGACCTTGTTACAACAATGTTGATGAAGGGCTTGTTTACACCTTTGTTGCTAACTAGTGTATAAATCCAATATGCACCAGAAGAGAGTGAGAAGGCTACATAGTGATGTCCCAAAAGGAAAAACGGGTAAGATTTAATGGTGGATCATCCATAAGCTTACGTGAAACAAGATGGAATAGGGCTACCATTGGCTTCTGATTAAAATATTAAGATCTGCCAATTTCCAGAGAAACGGGTGCTACCGTGGCTAAGCAGTAGGCCTTCTTGCCTCATAGATCATTTTCTGTTTGCTTCCTCCATGGCTGCAATGCTCATCTGCTTTATTTTGGTATTGAATTTAAGTGAATTCAAGCACAGGACCTTTTGGACTTAATCCTCCTATGTTTAACAAAATGGTTATTTTAGTCCTTTCAGCATCTGCAAAGTTAGGGGATATCCTGCATTTCTAAGATGCTAAAACAGAAGCACCGAAGGTTCTCAAGTAGCGTTGAGCCCAAATGACTTGCAATAAAGCAGATCTGATTGTGTCTTCTGACTTGTTACTTAAAAGCAGCTTAGGAAGGTGGAAAGGGTGGACTCTTAAACATTATTAAAAGCAGCAATATTTGGAGGATGCTTATAGACAAGCTGCTTTGATCAAAGTCCAGTCCCGCTTCACTCAAGCTACTTCTAAGAATGAAGAAGTCCTGTGGAACCACTCACAAATCTTTAACAAAAATTATTAAAAATACAAACAAACAATTTGTCTGTGTTTGATTTGCAGCTTTTTAAATAAAAAATTGCATCTGATCTCTTCAGTCTCTTGCTTCTTATGTAATTCTGCTCTTGGCAAGTAACTTATTTCAGCCTTTTAGTATGATAGGGCTGGGCGGACAGGTTTGGCAGGACATTTTTCTCTCTCTAGGCATCATATATCACGAAAAGATAGATGTCATAATGAGACAGGAGGGCACTGAAATACACTTTTCTTTGGAGTATATCATCATCAGCGTCGTCATCATTTTATTTGTATGCCGCCTTTCCACAGTTAAAACAATGTTCAAGGCGGCTTACAATATGAAAAGATACATAATTACAATAGCAAAGTACCAGTTACAGATAGGTAGCCGTGTTGGTCTGCCATAGTCAAAACAAAATAAAAAAATTCCTTCCAGTAGCACCTTAAAGACCAACTAAGTTAGTTTTTGGTATGGTACTAACTTAGTTGGTCTTTAAGGTGCTACTGGAAGGAATTTTTTTATTTTGTTTTGACAATAGCAAAGTAGTTATTAAAAAAAGAAAACACATTAAAAACTACATAATGTGATAAGAATTTTAAGGTTTTAGATATATATTAAATGTTCATAAATGTATCAACCAAGCACGTGCATAGATCAGCACAGGAAGACCGACCTGAAACCATTTTTGATTCCCAAACTGACCAAATGTTTCCTCTGCAAGGAGGGAGGGGGTCAGGGAGCCTTCCCGTTGTCTCAGGAATTGAGTAATCAGCATTTTAATGGGTGACAGACTGATAACCTGGCAGACAGGAAAAACAACATTCAAATTTCTGTTTTAGACCACCTTTTCTGTGATGTAGGTATGTGGGGGTGGTCTTGAGCTACACCCCTCCTGTGATATATGTATGATGTTTCTGGGGGTTGTCTTGGACTCCACGGCAGGGAATTTTAAATGTCTATATAAGAACAGGCACACCTTTGTCCTGGGTTCCTCCTCCTCTCCTGCTGGTGAGGGAGCACCCTGTTGCAACAGATCAATAAAGATCAGGCTTACTAGCTGCTTTGCTTCTCAATATTCTCTGGTCCATACAATACCATAAAGAAGGCTGATCGCCGAAGAATTGATGCTTTTGAATTATGGTGCTGGAGGAGACTCTTGAGAGTCCCATGGACTGCAAGAAGATCAAATGCATCCATTCTTAAGGAAATTAGCCCTGAGTGCTCACTGGAAGGACAGATTGTGAAGCTGAGGCTCCAGTACTTTGGCCACCTCATGAGAAGAGAAGACTCCCTGGAAAAGATCCTGATGTTGGGAAAGATGGAGGGCACAAGGAGAAGGGGACGACAGAGGACGAGATGGTTGGACAGTGTTCTCGAAGCCACAAACATGAGTCTGACCAAACTGCAGGAGGCAGTGGAAGACAGAAGTGCCTGGTGTGCTTTGGTCCATGGGGTCACGAAGAGTCAGACACGACTAAACGACTAAACAACAACAACATTCTCTGGTTAAAACAAAATAAAAAAATTCCTTCCAGTAGCACCTTAAAGACCAACTAAGTTAGTTCTTGGTATGAGCTTTCGTGTGCATGCACACTTCTTCAGATACGAAAGCTCATACCAAGAACTAACTTAGTTGGTCTTTAAGGTGCTACTGGAAGGAATTTTTTTATTTTGTTTTGACTATGGCAGACCAACACGGCTACCTATCTGTAACATTCTCTGGTTGACCTCTGTTATTTTCTCCTAACAATAGGGAACCTACGTAAGGACTCTATATGGACTCTTGGATACCCCATAAGGGATAAAGGGCAGATTTTGTTTAAAATGGGACGCAGGTGGCGCTGTGGGTTAAAGCCTCAGCGCCTAGGGCTTGCCGATCGAAAGGTCGGCGGTTCAAATCCCTGCGGCGAGGTGCGCTCCCGCTGCTCGGTCCCAGCGCCTGTCAACCTAGCAGTTCGAAAGCACCTCCGGGTGCAAGTAGATAAATAGGGACCGCTTACCAGCGGGAAGGTAAACGGCGTTTCCGTGTGCGGCTCTGGCTCTGGCTCTGGCCAGAGCAGCGATGTCACGCTGGCCACGTGACCCGGAAGTGTCTCCGGACAGCGCTGGCCCCTGGCCTCTTAAGTGAGATGGGCGCACAACCCCAGAGTCTGTCAAGACTGGCCTGTACGGGCAGGGGTACCTTTACCTTTACCTTTTTGTTTAAAACAATAACCACATTAAAAACTACAGTACTAATCCTTCTGCAGATTCTGCCCAAGGCCAGATCAGCCACCAGGCGACATTCCATCAATTGAGCAAGTTGATTTGTTGACATGCTTTATCTTGCACTTGGTAATTCGAAACGCTTCGACACTTTCTAGCCTCCGCCCACAAATGTTTCCAGCCGGAATAGGCAAGGGAGACTCCCTCTGAAAGAGGCGGAGGCAGAAGAAGACAAGGCCGCTTTCCAGGAGAGGGGGAGATCCCCGCGCAACGAGCCAGGCTCCCCTTCCCCTCCGTTTCCACGGAAACAGCCGCCGCCCTCTGACCCCGGCGGTCACGTGGCGCCTGTCATGGCGGCCTCCTGGGCCGCGAAGGGCGGCGCTGGCGTCTCCCGGTGCCCGGGGCGCCGTCGGGTCCTGGCGGCGGCGGCCGGCCGGCTCCTGCCCCGGGGCTTCCGCACTGCAGGTGGGCGAGGAGAGAGCGGGGCTTCTTTCTCCCCAGGGGTCAGGAAAAGACTGCGGGGAGGCTGGTTGCTCTCTCTTCCCTCCCCTCCCCCTTCCCCGTAAACTGCCGTGAGTCCCTGTAGGGGAAAAGGCGGTGTGTCAAGAAATGTACAACAACAACAGCACCGCCACAACTTGGTCACGAAGCGAGGGGCGCCTCGGGATTCATCGGCGGTGTTTTTCTTCCAGCGGGATCCCTCTCCCCCTGTTGTGTAACCAACAGCTCAGCTTGTTCTTCGTCAGAAGTTCGATTTGGCGACCCAAACAAACTTGCTCCGAATTCGAGGAATTCGGAGGATCACTCCTTCCTGCTATGCAGCCTTCCCCCAACCTGGTGCCCTACAGAAGTTTGGGGGCTCTAGTCCATGCTTTAGTGTTACACATGAGATGCCTTGTTGCTTTAAGCTATATAATAAATAATAATAATTTTTTATTTATACCCCGCCCTCCCTGGCCAGGGCTGGGCTCAGGGCAGCTAACACCAACATATGTACCCTGCCTTGAGATTCAATAGTAAAAGGCAAGGCTCTAAATGCATATAAATAAATAAAATGCTGTGTGTTTTCCCCCTCAGTGACCGTTCAAGCAGAAGATGAGAACTCTGCCGCAGAAGTGTGAGTAGCACAAAATGTAGCTGGGTTTAATTTTGGGGAGTGGGTTGAGTTAAACTAATCTTGGATCTTCTTTGGGCGGTTGACATATTTTGTGTTTTTGACAGCATCACCTCAATGAGAATTTGTGGTTTGAAATATTGCTTGTTAATTGTAAGTGCATACATAGTTAGGCTAGGTGGTTGCAAGAGTCCTAGCAGCCTAATTTCTGCAGTGGTGTGTCCAGGGGGCAGCTTCACAAATACTTGTGCGTGTTAACCAGAAATACAGGAAGCAAAATACACGAGGTACAATTGTTTGCTTAGTTCACAGTGCAACTCTTACTGGGGTGGTGGCTCATCCTATGCTGGTCTTGCAGTTACCACTTGTTACTTGTATCATGCATTGGCAGCACCATGGGGTGGGGTGGGGGGGCTGCTTTAGGTGCATCTGGACTGCATACCAGATGTGCATCTGTCTCCCTTCACAGCTGCTATGTTGATACACACCAGTTCTAAACTTCGAACACTTAAAACTCAATTGGCTAGAGGAGCTTTTTGCTCTGTTGAGTCTTCAGCACTTCCTGTTTGTTTCTTTTTAACATTACTAGGGACTGGCTTACCAATTCTGCCTACCTGCTGCATCCCACACCCCCTTTGCCAACCTCCTTCTGCACCTTGCCCAACCCTGCCCCCATCCACCCCCTCAAAGTCCCCAATCGCCATGCTCCCCACATTGCTTTCTCTCCTTCGCCCGCTGCTGGTGGTGGTGGTGAAGAGGGGAATGAAGAGGAGAAAGTCGTTGTCCCACCACCACTGACAGAATGCAGGCTTCCTTCTACTGGCAATGTATCACAGCAGCAGGGGAAGAACAAAAGGGAGAAAGACTTTTCCCTCCTATTTCTGCCAGCTGTGGGGCTACCCACTCCTTCCTCCAGCCTACTCAGGTCCTAGGCTTTCCTTGTCCTGTTGGGCATGCATGCACCCTTGTATTTTTATTTTTATTTTATTTATACCCCACCCATCTGGCTGGGTTGCCCCAGCCACTCTGGGCGGCTTCCAACACAAATCATCATCATCACCATCAAACATTAATAGTAACAATCGGATCCTATATAAAAAGTCACAATAACAATGCCAGCATGACAACAATGAGTGCAAATAAAGGGATGAGAATATTTGGAATTCCAAACCTATGTCAGCTGTTAGATGTTGCTTGGTAATCTTTGCCTTTATGCAGAAACACAGGAGACTTTCAACCATGCTTGTAGCTTTTCAGTACCTGACAATTATGGGAGGGTCATTGAATGAAGATGTGCCTTTTTTTATCCTGCCTCAGAGTGAATGTGGTGTTTATAGACCGGTCTGGGCAAAGGATCCCAGTGCAAGGCAGAATTGGGGATGATGTGCTGCGCTTGGCTCAGAAACATGGCATTGAGCTAGAAGGTAGGTCTTAAGTGCCCTGCTCTACCTGGCTATGTAGCAGTCCAGTCTAGCATCCTCTTTCCAATAGTGGCTAGCTGGATGCCATTGGGGAGTCCAAATATAGCCTCTCCTGCATGCTTTGTTATCTGATATGTACTGTCTCTGCACATGGAGGTAGTATTTAGCCATTTTAGCTAATGGTATGCACAATAATGTGCAAGTATGCTTTTTTGGTAGTGCCCCAGCACTGCAAAATCCCTTCCTATTGACTTGCAACTCATCCCATCTGTTTAGGCAAGTTCAACTGAGATTGTAAATAACTTTGGTGTTACAGAGCAGCTTTTTAATTATTCTGTGTGCTTGCCAATGTGGCTATTGTATAATGACTTGCTCCTGTCTGTTGCTTTATGAGGGCATAGCCCTAAAAAATACTTAGCCAATGTTACTTGTTTCACTTTGTGTGGCAATGGGTGCTTTTTCAAGTAACCTGGTCACAGTATCAAGTTCTAGTTTTATGTAGTTTTTATTTAGTTTTATGTAGTTTTTCAATTTCATTGTTCTGCATGGGACAATGACAATAAAGATATCGGATATCATAGTATTATAATGGAAGGAGTAAAACTCAACCCTTCCTCCATACTGTTCATCAATGTATAAATATTACACTCTCCCTCCCCCCTGTCTCTCCCCTTGTTGTATGGGGGAGGGGACTACTGTATTTTTTGCTCTATAAGACGCACCCGACCATAAGACACACCTAGTTTTTAGAGGGGGGAAACAAGAAACAAGAAAGCAACACAAAGCCTCTTGAGCAAAGAGGCAGGAGCGCTCCCGCTGCGCTCAAGAGGCTTTGCGTGGCTATCCCTGAAGCCAGGAGAGCAAGAGGGATCGCTGCACACCGATCCCTCTTGCTCTTCTGGCTTCAGTGATAGCTGCGCAGCCTGCATTCGCTCCATGAGACGCACACATATTTCCCCTTACTTTTTAGGAGGGGAAAAGTGCATCTTATAGAGCAAAAAATACAGTAAGTCCCAACAGCTCTGGTATTTCCTCATATCAAAGGTGCCACAACTCCTTGATCATTTTGGTTGCCCTTTTCTAGTTGTATGATACACTTTTTGAGAGGCCAGGTGATTGGAATAGTGCACAGCCTGTAGAGTGCCTTCTCTTGACTTGGCAGCAAAATCTCTCTCATTGTCTTTGCCTCTTACCTGCACAGGTGCCTGTGAAGCTTCCCTAGCCTGTTCCACTTGTCATGTCTATGTGAGCCATGATGTTGTAGACAAGCTCCCCCAGCCTGATGAACGGTAAGGACCACCTTACGACCATAGAATTGTAGAGTTGGAAGAGACCCTGAGGGTCATCTAGTCCAAAGTCCTGCAATGCAGGAATCTTTTGCCCAATGTGGAGCTCAAACCCATGACCTCAAGATTAAGAGCCCCATGCTTTACCAACTGAGCCATCCCTTGACACTCTCCTTGTAGCAGAAATGGCCTTTCTTAGCTCCCTGCTGATGGCATTCCACAACTTCCTCAGCAATGGCTGGGAGGGCCCTCCTGTCCAAGCCTGAAGAAACTGGCAGGTTTCTGGTGCAAAAAAAGGAGGCAGTGCCCCAGAGACAGAGAAAGACCTCTAGTGGGGTAGGAGAGCTGAACATAATGCCAAAAAAATTTGCATTGGGCAAACAATGCCCCCATTGGGTTTCAGATAGTACATGGATCGAAGAGTCTAAAAAGCCTGGGACACAAATTTTCATGGCCCTCTAGTGACTATAGTGGCTCATTTACAAGAAGTAATGAAAGGAAGACCTTTCATTGCCTACAGACAGCCACCAAATCTTAAACAACTCCTCACCCACAATAATATAACAACCAGACTTAACATGGACACTGGTACCAGAGCCTGCAATAAAACCAGATGCCAACTTTGCTGCCACATACCCCCGGACAACACCATTACTGGCCCCAACAACATCAAACACACCATCTCAGGACTATTTAATTGCTCATCTTCTAACATAGTGTATGCCATCAAATGCCAACAGTGCCCTTCAGCTCTCTATATTGGACAAACAGGCCAAACCCTACGCCAAAGGATAAATGGACATAAATCTGACATCAGGAATCACAAGACAGAGAAACCAGTAGGAGAACACTTCAATCTCCCAGGACATTGTAAACAAGATCTCAAAGTAGCTGTGTTATTACAAAAGAATTTCAGAAATAGACTGGAAAGAGAAGTTGCTGAATTGCAACTTATTATCAAACTTAAAACCATGGAGAGACCTGGTCTGAATTGGATTCTTATCTCATTATACATGATATAGCTATTTTTAGCCATCTCACCCCTTGCTTTTTCCTGTAAGACCAATTGCAGTCATTAACAGATTACCACACCTATCAGCCAATCACCCATTCCCACCACCCTTCCGAGTAATACCCCTCCCCACCCTCTCACTATATCTAAGTGTCTGGTGACTTCTGTTTCAGTGTATCTGAAGAAGTGTGCATGCACATGAAAGTTCATACCAACAACAAACTTAGTTGGTCTCTAAGATGCTACTGGAAGGAATTTTTTCATTTTGTTTCGACTACAGCAGACCAACATGGCTACCTACCTGTAACAAGAAGTAATGTAGTTAGTGTTACCTTTGGAAGTGTATACCTAATTCTGACCAAACTAAGCCCCCTAGAGCACAATATATACATCAGGATGTATATTGATCAGAGGGGGAGAATGGGGATCGTTTCTTCTGCCAAGTTGCACTGCTTGCACTGACGTGAACATTCCCCATAGTTCAGTGTTGAATTTCATCTAGTGACTTGATTCTTGTTTATTGTTTAAAATGTGTTCAGATGAACTATAATGTGGACTTGCTTGGTATTTTAGCACTGGTCATACCAACTCTTCTTAATCTTCTTATCCACCTTGGGGGTTATGGGCTGGAAGTCACTCTTCTTGTCTTCTCGTAGGGAGGAAGATATGTTAGACTTGGCACCACTGCTTCAGGAGAACTCTCGCCTTGGCTGCCAGATTATCCTCGACAAAGAATTGGAAGGAGCAGAGTTCACCCTCCCCAAGATCACTAGGAACTTTTATGTGGACGGCCACGTCCCCAAACCCCACTGAGTGCCATGGAGCCAAAGGCTGGACCAATCTCCAAAGTGAGCCTGATCTCTTAAGCAGCCATCAGAGAGCAAGACAGCGATGCGGTCAAAGCACGCATGATGCTTTAAAAAATAAAATTGTGTTCTATGAACAAAAGACTGAGGCAAAGAAAAGAAATGTGTATCTTCCAGAGAGCATTCTGAGTAAGGCCAGAGCTTTCTGCCTCTCTGAGCCTCTCTCAAGGTATTGCTTAACTGCATTCACGGCTTGAGAAGGATGTTGGGAGATGTATCTCCCCCAACCTAGAAGCACTTTCCCAAGTCCTGTGGGAAATGTTTCAAGGGGAGAAGAGGCTCCTGCACATTAGAGCCACTATTTTAAGGCGGGCACAGCAAGTACTGGCTTCATGGAAGGAAAGCGAGGGATGAGGGGAGTGGGTTACCCTCCACAAACACTTCGATTGTGTTCTTTCTCTCTGTTTCTCTGTTTTCTCTTGCTGCACAAGCAAGTGCATTAATTTTCATCAGGGACTTCTTGTCTCTCACCTGCGATTTGACCGCTGAGAAGATCGGTCGGCAACATCATTCATAGCACCAAATAAACTGAGAGGAGGAAGGCACTCGCCCTACACCTCTGGTTTTTATCAGTAAAAAAATAAAAGCAGCCTCTTACTGTTGTTCTTGCATTTGTGTACAAATTGCATTGGGACATTCAGTTTACATTATACTTTTATTATATACAGAGTTGTGTTTGATTGGAATACCATACAGGCAAGAACAATCCATCTACTCTTCAATAATATTGTCACATTAAAATTCATTGAAATAACCCCTCCCTCTTCTATTCCGACTTAACCCTAATGGCTAGGTCTCCCAATGCTTTCAAAAAATGTACAAGTCTGCATATTGGCAAGTCGTTTGGGGAGGAAGGAAAATAATTCCATTATAGTGCAAGTGGTGATACACCATCGGAAACAGTTCCTTCTATACACTTAACCTGACTGAAGTTGATAGTACCATTAGTAGTGGACACTGAATGGGAAAGGAGATAGCATTAAAGGTTATGCTGAGCTTAAGCTACTGTTGAAATGATCAGAAGATTAAATCCAGAGGTGAACATCTGTACACGAGTGGTGGATTTCACTCAAAATGTTTTCTGCGGTCTAGGGTCAATAGTTTTAAAAACTTGATGCACAATTCACACACCATTTCTTGCCTTCCTGGTACAGTGGTGCCTCGCAAGACGAAATTAATCCGTTCCGTGAGGCTCTTTGTATAGCGGTTTTTTCGTCTTGCGAAGCAAGCTCATTGACAGCTTAGCAGATTAGCGCTATTAGCGGTTTAGCGGCTTTTAGCGATCAGCTGTTAAGCGGCTTATCAGCGGATCAGCTGATAAGCGGCTTAGCGGCTTAGGAAAAGGGGGAAAAAAGGAAAAAAACCCCGCAGGAACTCGCAAGACATTTTCGTCTTGCGAAGCAAGCCCATAGGGAAATTCGTTTTGCGAAGCGCCTCCAAAATGGAAAAACCTTTCGTCTAGTGGGTTTTCCGTCTTGCAAGGCGTTCGTCTTGCGGGGCACCACTGTACTGCCTGAAGCTACTATTTCATCCTACTGCATAGCAATCCTGATTGCAAATATGTCTTTAAACTTTTGACAAAACTAGAAACTGACCGGCAGAAACACACAACTGTAGCTGCAGAATTAAGTACAGTGGTACCTCGGGTTACAGACGCTTCAGGTTACAGACTCCGCTAACCCAGAAATATTACCTCGGGTTAAGAACTTTGCCTCAGGATGAGAACAGAAATTGTGCTCCGGAGGTGCGGCAGAAGCAGGAGGCCCCATTAGCTAAAGTGGTGCTTCAGGTTAAGAACAGTTTCAGGTTAAGAATGGACCTCCGGAACGAATTAAGTACTTAACCCGAGGTACTACTGTATTTGGAAGCAGATGCTTTCAATATGGTACACAATATAGTTGGACCAGTGCAACTATCTGTATGCCCAGATATTTACACAGAGCCCCCCCCCCCAGGTAATCAATAAATTGAATTTGGCAGTTCCCGCTTCTCTTTGCCTAATCTGCAGAGATAGGGAGGTGCTGAGCATAAGTTGTTGAACTGCAGCGGCCATCACATGGGACTTGGTAGTCCAACAATATCTGCAGGATCACAGGTAGTAGTTATATTATTAATATTTGTTAATTGCTTTGCTCAAGGAAGTGACTCAAAGCGACTTATAGACACAGTCCTGGCCTTTTGTTGTCCAGGAGAAACATATGATAAGGCAGGCATAGGCCAACTCGGCCCTCCAGATGTTTTGGACTACAATTCCCATCATCCCTGACCACTGGTCTCGTTAGCTAGGGATCATGGGAGTTGTAGGCCAAAAACATCTGGAGGGACGAGTTGGCCTATTCCTGTGATAAGGGAAGAGAAGTGCACAAAAATAACTTTTAAAAGATTGAGAACATCCCCAGGGAGTGAGTGCTGCCTGTATAATCTGCCTCCACCAGTGCTGGATGTCTTAAACAAGAGTCCAGCTTGGTGAATAAATTCTCCATGCAGGGAGCCAAGTTGATAATAACTGGGGTAAGTGTTTCCCAAAGCAAAACATCTGAGCAGAGTCCAAAGTGCCCTGCTTTTTGTGGTGGGTGGGAGAGGATTTCTGATGGGGAAAGAGATTTGCTATGATGTGTCTATGAGGAGGGTTCTGTCCATTTATAATGGAAACATTTCCCTATCCATTCACCTGTTCCCAGGCTTGCAGTGCAGAGGACCTGTGGTTCTCCAGATGTTGGGACTCCAACTCTCAGGCATTATGGGAGTTGTAGTCCATCAGCAAGATCTGAAGGGCTACAGGTTTCACCTCCCTGACATAGGGATTTTCATAATTCAAGCTCAAGCATTATTTAACTCTGGAGGCACGAATACAGCATCAGAGGGTGGCTCCTTTGGGGTTCATTCATCATTACAGTTTTGCTCTGCAACAAGGCTGCTAGGAGCACAGGGCAAATGGGGTATTTGCCCATACTGGGGCAGCTTGTCATCAAACTTGACAAGCAGATGGCTCAGCTAATACAATACAGACGAAGCATAGGAAGACTAATTGCTTGACACAAGTCTAGAACACCAGAACTGGTTTTTACAGTATTTTATTCAAGTTGGCACCCCTGCCAGCATTTTGCATCTAGCTCTGGTTGGTGGACCTCAGGGTTCAAGAACATAGATCCCACTAGTCTAGACCTGTACACTGGGGACTGTCATTTTATCCTCACAGGAAGTCTGAAAAGTAGGTTCAGCTGAGAAAGATTTGTGGCTAAGTATGGTTTTGACCCTGCAAGGATCACATCCAAACCCACCACTCAAGTCCAAAGGTGGACAGAAGGTAGATTGGACTGAAGGGTAGATTGCTGGGTGATTTGTAGCATAGCATCAACTTTGAATATGATATTTAACGACAACAGCAACAACAAAAATATTGCCATAAGTTAGGCTGTTGGAATATTTGATCTATAGTAATTCAGATATAGATTTGTAACAGGGTGGTGTAGTGAAAACCTGCTCAAATCTCAGCCACTAAATTCAACTGGGAAATCTTGGAGTAGTTGCTCTCTCGCATCCGAACCTACCTCACAGGGAAGTTGCTAGGATAAACTTAGGACTGTGGAACTATGCATGCCACATAGGGCTCCTTGGCAGGGAATGCATGCATGCATGAAATGAAATGAAACTTATACACACAGGTGAGTCCTGTGTATGACTTGTGAGGCATCCCCAAACTTGGCGCTCCAAATGTTTTGGGACTACAATTCTCATCATCCCTGACCACTGGTCCTGTTAGCTAGGGATGATGGGAGTCGTAGTCCCAAAACATCTGGAGGGCCGTAGATAATTGCCTCTTCCTCCAACCCTAGATTTGATGGGCATTGCCACTCAAATGGTGTACATGCACTCACCATGTCATGTGATCGATTAAGTGGGGCAGGGCTCACCTGAGGCCCCCCCTCCAGTATTTTATTCAAGTTGGCACCCCGGCCAACATTTTACATCTAGCTCTGGTTGGTGGACCTCAGGGTTCAAGAACATAGATCCCACTAGTCTAAGACCTGTCCATGTCTGCAAACTAGACCACACCTACCAACCAGGAAGTTCCTAGAACAGTTGGTCTGCAAGTACGTTGAAAAGGATGCTGTGATTACGAAGACCCAGCATGGGTTTCTCAAAAACAAGTCATGCCAGACAAATCTCATTTCTTTTTTGACAGTTACAAGCTTGGTGGATCAGAAGAATGCTGTGGACATAGTGTATCTTGATTTCAGGTTTTGTCCTGGGCCAGCTGTTATTTAGAAATATGTTAAACGACTTGCACAAAGGAATTGAAAGGTTGTTCAATTTGCAGATGACACCAAACAGGGATGGATAGCTAATGCCACTGAAGACAAAACCGGGATTCAAGAAGACCTTAACAGATTGGAGAACTAACAAAAAGAATTTCAGCTAGGACAAACATTAGGTTTTTCACTTAGGCAGGAAAAAACAGCTGTACAAATATAAAGTGGGGACCACCTGGCTTGCTAATAGTACATGTGAAAAGGATCTGGGGGTCTTAGAAGACCACAAGCTGAACGTCAACAGTGTGATGCAGAGGCAAAAAAAGAGCAAGTGCTATTCTTGGCTGCATCACCAGATGTCTAGCATCCTGATCAAGGCAGGTAATAGTACTGCTCTGTTGTGCCATTGTTGGACCCCACCTGGAATACTGTGTCCAATTCTGGGCACCACAATTTAAGAAGGACATTGACAAGCTGGAACATTTGTAGAAGAGGGCAATCAAGATGATCATGGGTCTGGAAAGTCTTATGAGGAAAAGAGGAGATATGATAGATCTTTAGCTATTTGAAGAAGGCTATCACATGCATGATAAAGCAAGCTTCTTTTATGTTGCTCTGGAGGGTAGGACTTGAACCAATGGCTTCAAGTTACAAGAAATGAGATTCCAACTAAACATACGAAAAAACTTTCTGACAGTAAGAGCTGTTTGACAGTGGAACAGTCTCCCTCAGAGGGTTGTGGACTCTCCTTCCTGGGAGACTTTTAAGCAGAGGCTGGTTGGCCATCCATCACAGATGCTTTAGGTGAGATTCCTGCATTTCAGGTGATGCACCCAGTAGATACACTGCAGTTGAACATTGAGGCTCTGTTTAGGTATGGCTACTAATAGCCCCATATGGAGTCACCCTTCCACTACATTACCTCATTCTTCTTAAAGGATTTCTTGCTTAATCACAAACACTGAGGACCCTCAGTTAATGCCTCTGCTGCCTCAGTTTCCCTCTCTGTAAAAGAAGGCATTAAGGTAATTTTAACCTTTGGCGTTTGCTATTCAGGTGCAATGTATGGAAGTGAGAGCTGGACCATAAAGAAGGTTGATCGCCAAAGAATTGATGCTTTTGAATTATGGTGCTGGAGGAGACTCTTGAGAGTCCCATGGACTGCAAGGAGATCAAACCTCTCCATTCTGAAGGAAATCAGCCCTGAGTGCTCACTGGAAGGACAGATCCTGAAGCTGAGACTCCAATACTCTGGCCACCTCATGAGAAGAGAAGACTCCCTGGAAAAGACCCTGATGTTGGGAAAGATGGAGGGCACAAGGAGAAGGGGACGACAGAGGACAAGATGGTTGGACAGTGTTCTTGAAGCTACAAACATGAGTTTGACCAAACTGCGGAGGCAGTGGAAGACAGGAGTGCCTGGCATGCTCTGGTCCATGGGGTCACGAAGAGTTGGACATGACTAAACGACTAAACAACAACAACAATTCAGGTGCAATGTGCTTTACACCAAAATATGGTAAGCTAGCCCTGTGGCCTTCCTGGTGGGCAGAGACCCTGCTGCTCCTTCTGCTAAGTGGGGCACTGAGCATCTCTGCCTCTAAGTCCTACCTTGACGGCATCCCTCCTGCCATGGGAGGGACAAATCATTTGGCACCCTAAACGGGACCCCAGAAGAAGACACTCTTTCTCAGGGATGCTAATCCTGCCTCCAACCTCTCTCCACAAACCTTATCCCGCGACCCGGGCCCTTTTGTAGTCTTCCTAATGGTCCGCCCCTCTCCCCTTATGGCTGCCGGCGCCCCGGGCTTTCAGCTGTATCCAATTAAACGCCCTCCCCGGCCCACTGCAAGCAATATCTGATGGGCTTGGGAGAGCCGCACTTCCCCGCTCCTTCTGGGTCCGCTAAGCATGGAGGGCGAGGTTTTCGTGGACGGGCAGCTCCCGGAATTCTCCGTCCTGCAGGATCTGCTCAGCCCGCCTTGCCTGGAATCCGAGACAAGCAGCAGTCCCGGAGGGCCCAATCCGGCGGGCGCTGAGCCAGAAGCCGCCGCTCCCAGAGGATCCAGGTTAGCTCCTCTTGACACCTGCTCGTGAGAACGAGGCGAATCCAGATCAGTTGCCCCTAAAGGAGGGAGGATCCGAAGCGTCCCCTTCTTCTGGATCGGCCCCAGGGCACCGGTCCCTGACGGTAGGCAGGAGAATCCAATTTAACTTTAGGAGCCCATGGAGAACAAGCGAGGGCTGCAGCCTGCGGACGCTAAACTCCGCAGGGTTTACTTTCGAGTCAATGTCCATAGGATCGGACTGTGCGGGCTGATCTATACGTAAGTCTTGCATGGGCGAAGTCATAGGGGTGCAAGGAGACAGCTGCACCCCCAAAGTCAAGTAAATAAATAAAATTTGTTAACTGACCAGTTGTCGCAGATAACTCGGTTCTCCCCCCAACATAAAGTTGCCTCCCTAAAATAAATCCCATGCTGCTAGGGAATAAATCCCCTTTATGGAAAGATTAATTTCTCGAGAAAACTGCTTAGGATCGGCTTGCGAGACCGATTCTTCTCGCGCTTCCTCGAAAGCAAGCCTTCACCTGGGCGTGCCGATGCTTACTCCCAAGTAGCGGCGCGCTCCGTGGACCGGCTTCCAAGCCAGCAAGCATTGGGTCCGGCCTTCGGCGCAGCTCCACGAGCCGCCATCTGCTCCTTGATCAAATCGGCTAGCGGATCCGACCTGAACGCTGCTCCTCGCCTGAAAAGGCGCCGCGCGGTGTGCGGCCCGGGCAGCTCCTTCGCGCGCGCGCGCTGCGCTGCCCCGGATCGCGAGCCCGCCAAGCGGCGCCATTGGCCGAGGACTCGGGCGGGCGTGGGAGGGGCGCCTGAGGGGAGCGGCAGCAGGAGGGCGGCTCCGGGGAGGTCAGTCAGGGGGGAGAGGGCGGGCGAAGCGGGACGAGGCGCCGCCGCCTCGGCAGGGCTGGGGAGACAGGCGCCGGTCCTTGGCGCAGCCCCGCGAGGAGCGGCGGAGGGTCGCCCCAGCTGGGTCTTTCCCAGGGCCCAGCCCCGCAGGGCGCGGCCTCGCCTCGCCTCCAAAGCCGTGGGAAAGGAGCGCGAGCGAACAGCTTCCACGGAAAGGACGAGTCCCTTCCGCCTGAAGGGAAAACCGGCGCTGTGGGCTCGCCTTCTTCCCCAGGTGGTTGTGCTCCAAACTCAGCCGCCCAAATTACTCGAGGAATCCTCCTCAGAGTCGAGTTCCCCTTCCCTCTCATGCCCGCCTTCTGCTGAAGTAATCCTGGCAGATACAATGAGGGCCGTCAAGGGTCGTCTAGTGACCAGTGTTTCCCAACCTTGTGCCTCCAGCTGTTTTTGGACTACAACTCCCATCATCCCTGACTAGCAAGACCAGTGGCAGGGGATGATGGGAATTGTAGTCCAAAAAACAGATGGAGGCACAAGGTTGGGAAACACTGGTCTAGTCCTGACACTAGTGCGGGGCCGGATTGAGGTTTGAGGAGGCCCTCAGCTGCTGAAGGCAATGGGACCCTTGATATGTCCAGCTCTCCTTCGTCAACAACAAATTGCCGCTGTGTTTTGGGTTGAATGCATGGTAATTTATGGACCTAATAGGTGTCTAAAGGCGTTTGCACAACAAACACCGAGTCGCTTCTCGTCCCGCCCCTTCAGCTAGTCTTGCAAGCGGGCATCTCCGGGCCCGGCTTTTTTAAGACCTTCATTTCTGTACCTCAGGAGTAACGAAAATCAATCCGTGGGTTCTCTCTCCTTATGCCACACCCGCCCGCCTCTGAGTCGGGATAACTTGGGGAAGCTCCTTGGTTTCAGGAAGGTGCTCATTACAAGTGCTCATTCCTGAACCTGTTTGTTGTTGTTGTTTAGTCGTTTAGTCGTGTCCGACTCTTCGTGCCCCCCTGGACCAGAGAACGCCAGGCACTCCTGTCCTCCACTGCCCCCCGCAGCTTGGTCAGACTCATGCTGGTAACCTCGAAAACACTATCCAACCATCTCATACTCTGTCGCCCCCTTCTCCTTGTGCTCTCAATCTTTCCCAACATCAGGGTCTTCTCCAGGGAGTCTTCTCTTCTCATGAGGTGGCCAAAGTACTGGAGCCTCAGCTTCACAATCTGTCCTTCCAGTGAGCACTCAGGGCTGATTTCCTTCAGAATGGAGAGGTTTGATCTTCTTGCAGTCCATGGGACTCTCAAGAGTCTCCTCCAGCACCATAATTCAAAAGCATCAATTCTTCGGCGATCAGCCTTCTTTATGGTCCAGCTCTCACTTCCATACATCACTACTGGGAAAACCATAGCTTTAACTATACGGACCTTTGTTGGCAAGGTGATGTCTCTACTTCTCAAGATGCTGTCTAGGCCTGTCATTGCCCTTCTCCCAAGAAGCAGGCGTCTTTTAATTTCGTGGCTGCTGTCACCATCTGCAGTGATCATGGAGCCCAAGAAAGTAAAATCTCTCACTGCCTCCATTTCTTCCCCTTCTATTTGCCAGGAGGTGATGGGACCAGTAGCCATGATCTTCGTTTTTTTGATGTTGAACCTGTTTGTAGTTAGTTTTAACTACAAACTGTTTGTAGTTAGTTAGTTAGTTAGTAGTTTAACTGTTTGTAGTTAGTTTTAAGTCCCTGCTTCCACAAGCCCAGGGCGCACAAAGGCAGGTGGTGTGTGGGGATCTGGCCAAGGGGATCTAGAAGTGTCTGACAGTTCACAGGGAACGATCCGCTCTCGCTCTGAAAGTGTGTCTAACGGGGCTGGCCAACCCGGTCCCGAATGATGCCGCGCTGTTGAGCTGGGGCGCCCCCGGGCTGCGCTGCTTTTGGTTTTTCTGCTCGCCGCAGCAGCCCTCGGGTTCCATCTACTGGCTACCACTGGGAACCCTTAAAGAGCCCCGGGTGCTAACTGGGCGAACTTCGAGAAGGACCCTGCTGCGAGTTAATCGGAGGGTTTGCTATTGCTGCAGCTCTCGAAAAAGCTGCGCTTGGTTTTGGCCACTAGCCCTTCCGTCCTGTCCTGGGGGGTTGAGGGCAGAGCGGGGGGGGGGGGCTTTTCTCTGGGTTCGTTCCCTCGTGGCAGCAACCCACCCAGAGCCGTCCCGTGGGAACACGACCCGCGTGGATGTCGACATGTGCTCACGATCTTGCCTTTCAAAGAGTTGGGGGGGAGGGACGCGATCGCCATTGCGAAAGCGGCTCGCTCGGACGCAGGGGGCTCTTCCCCCCCCCCCAATTTTTAAAATTAGTTTTCACAATATTATAAACAAACAAACAGATACACAAGGCAAACATAAATCATAGCCTTATTAAAAATTACACTTATTAACTTTAAGTGACTTCCTCACTTCCCCTTGGTTGAATTTCATTGCATGTCCTTTTAACGGTTTTCCAAATCCCAATTCTTATGAAATTTAACTTAAACATTAACATCCTTAGATCTGATGGAATTAAACATATTCCCGGCTGACGCGCTGCCCTCTGCTTCTCCCTCCTCCGCAGGTGCCAGCATCTCGGCGCTATGGCCTGCTGCCTCCAGCTCCCGGACCCCGACGCGCTCAGCTTCCTGCAGGAGACCGCCCAGCTCCTCTCCCCGCCGGAGCCCCGCGGCAGAAAGCCAGACAGGCCGGCGGGCCGGGACGCGCCACCCAGGCGCAGCGCGTCTCCAGGCGCCGCTCTCGAGCCCTTGGATGCCCTGAGCCTCATCAGCCTGCACTGCGCCAGCCTCGGCGCGAAGCCCGCGGATCGGGGCGAGCCCGCAGAGCCCGGCGCGGCCGCCCGGGAGAGAATCCCCGGCGCCCTAGCCGAGGGGCTCCCCGCCCGGCGCCGGCGCGCAGTGGGCGCGGAGGCGCCGCGCGGGACGGGCGCCTGCCCTGCGGCCGAGTCGCCGCGGGCCGGGAGGCGAGTCTCCCGCAAGCAGCCCCGACCCCAGCGGAGCTGCGAGGCCAGGGACGCCGCCTTCCAGGGGGTCACGTTTCGGATGCAGCTGAGCTTCTGCCGAAAGAGCTCCGGGGGTTGTCGGCTCCTCATTCGCCCGCGATACAGCAGGTACAACCGCCACCCTGGGAAAGAGCAGGTTGAGTTTCTCTTCTGCTTGGCTGCTGCAAAAGCAAAGCCGGCATGAGATGGTGCATGAGATGCTTGGCTTTTTCCGCCTCGTCTTTAACGGCCCCTTAGATCCCCAAGAGGGCATAGATGTACCTCCTATAGTCTGCTTCTATGGCAGTTCCCAGGCCATTCAATGGGAAGACAGGCAGGTCTAACGCTTCGCCTGATGGGGGAGGACTTGCAGGATAGCCAGACCTAAATACAGGCAGCCTAATATGTTTGACCCAGGGACGCAGATGGCGCTGTGGGTTAAAGCCTCAGCGCCTAGGACTTGCCGATCGAAAGGTCGGCGGTTCGAATCCCTGCGGCGGGGTGCGCTCCCGCTGCTCGGTCCCAGCGCCTGCCAACCTAGCAGTTCGAAAGCACCTCCGGGTGCAAGTAGATAAATAGGGACCGCTTACCAGCAGGAAGGTAAACGGCGTTTCCGTGTGCGGCTCTGGCTCGCCAGAGCAGCGATGTCACGCTGGCCACGTGACCCGGAAGTGTCTCCGGACAGCGCTGGCCCCTGGCCTCTTGAGTGAGATGGGCGCACAACCCCAGAGTCTGTCAAGACTGGCCCGTACGGGCAGGGGTACCTTTACCTTTACCTTTTAATATGTTTGAAGTTAATGACTGACCTCCAACCGCATTCATACTCAAGAAGAGATCTAATGAAATCAGTGAAGTCCAGTCTTCTCTCAGTATGAATAACACTGGAGTCGAAAATGGATTTTTGTTAAATTAAAAAGCACCTAGTATAACAGCACTTTTGTATTTATTGGTTGGATTTATGAAAGGCAAGGGCAGGTTTGCCGCTCAGTTAACAAGAGGATATGTTGCCTTATCTTGTTATTAGTGCTTGCATGATGCAGTTTTACAAAGGACTTAAATGTATTTAGAAGTCTTTTTAAAACAAAAAACAGCATGGCAGGGATTGGCCAAATTGGATTGAAAGCATAGCATGGAAGGAAGAGATGTTTTGCCCCTTAACACCCTGAGAATAAAAGTTCAGAGGAGACAATTTCAAACTTATGTCTTCCTGACTGAAAATATATTGCCTCTTTCTTAGAACACTGGATAAAACATATTCTATTCAACATGCTGGAAGGGTGATTAATGCTGCTGTATTTTCAACCGCACCTGTGATGTAATTTTGACATGTTCATTTAACATACTATTATACCACTTTAAACAGCCATTGTTTAAAGGAATCTTGGAAGGAATTCCTACAAGGAATCTTGGGAACTGTAATTTGTTAAGGGTGCTGAGAGTTGTTCTCCTCCCTTCTCCTCACAGAACTACAATTTCCAGAGTGGTCTAAAATCAATCCCTCTGCCCAGGGAACTGTAGCTCTGTGAGTGGAATATCCCAATCTGGTGATAACAGAACGATGCAAGGAGTGAGCTGCAGCCCAGTACAGGAAAAGAGGTGGTAAGCGAACCCCTGGCTACTTTAAATGAATTCAGATCTCCAGGGACTGATGAGATGCACCCAAGGGTACTAAAGGAGCTTGCAGGTGTAATCTCAGAGCCTCTGTCTATAATCTTTGAGAATTATTGGAGAACAGGTGAGATCCCTGCAGACTGGAGACGGGCAAATATTGTCCCCACCTTCAAAAAGGGGAGAAAAGAAGACCCAGGTAACAATCAACCTGTGAGCTTGACATCAATACCAGGAAAGGTCCTAGAAAAATACCGTAATTCAGCAGTTAGTCTGTGATCACTTAGAAAATGATGCTGTGATTACTAAGACCCAGAAAGGGTTTCTCAAAAACAAATCATGCCAGACAAGTCTGGTGCGTGTGTGTGTATACACACACACACACACGCTGGATGGATCAGGGGAATGTTGTGGATGTAGTGTATCTTGATTTCAATAAGGCTTTTCACAAAATCCCCCACTCTTGCAGAGAAGCTGGCAGAATGTGGGCTGAACGAGGTTACTGTTAGGAGGATTTGTAGCTGGTTGACTGACTGAGCCCAAAGAGTACTCATTAATGATTCCTCGTCATCCTAGAAAAAGGGACAAGTGGGGTGCCACAGGATTCTGTCCTGGGCGCAACATCTTTATAAACAACTTGGATGAAGGAAATGAGGGGATACTCATCCAATTTGCAGATGACACCTAACTGGGAGGGGTAGCTAATACCACAGAAGACAGAGTGGGGATTCAAAGTGACATTAACAGATTGGAGAACTGGGCCAAAACTAATAAAATTAATTTCAATTAGATGGGGGACACCTGGCGTACTAAGTGTGAAAGGGATCTAGGGGTCTTAGTAGATCAAAAGCTTGGCATGAGTCAACAGTGTGATGCAGCAGCAGAAAAAGATATTCTAGGCTGCATCAACAGAAGTATAGCGTTTAGATCAAGTCAGACTCCCACCTGGAATACTGTGTCCAATTCTGGGCACCACAATTTAAGGAGGATAATGACAAGCTGAAACGTGTGCAGAGGAGGGCAATCAAGATGATCAAGGGACTGAGAAGAGATCTGATAGTCATCTTCAACTGTCTTAAGGACTGTCACATGGAAGATGGAGCAAGCTTGTTTTCTCCTGCTCTGTAGGGTAGGACCTTTACCAATGTATACAAGTTACAAGAAAGGAGATTCCAAATCAACATCAGGAAGAACTTTCTGACAGTAAGAGCTGCTTGACAATGGACTAGCCTCCTTCATCGGAGGTTTTAAGCAGAGGTTGGGTGGCTATCTGTAATGGATGCTTTAGTTCAGATTTGTCCATTACAGAGGGTAGGACTAAATTACCCTTGGGGTCCCTTCTAAGACTATGATTCTGTGATTCTATGGGAAGGCTAGCTAATACCACAGAATACAGAATCAGGCTTCAATGTGATTGTAACAGATTGGAGAACTGGGCCCAAACTAAAAAAAATATGAAATTCAACAGGGACAAATGTCAGGTTCTGCACTTAGGCAGGAAGATCCAGCTGCACAAATATAAGCTGAGGGACACCTGGCTTGCTAGTAGTACATGTGAAAAGGATCTAGGGGTCTTTGTAGACCACAAACTGAACGTGAGTCAACAGTGTGATGCAGCAGCAAAAAAAGCTCATGCTATTCTGCATAAACAGAAGTCTAATTTCCCAATCAAAGGAAGTAATAGTACCACTCTATTCTGCCTTGGTCAGACCACACCTGGAATATTGTGTCAAGTTCTGGGCACCTCAATTTAAGGAGGATATTGACAGGTTGGAACATGTGCAGATGAGGGCAACCAAGATGATCAAGGGTCTGGAAACCAAGCCTTATGAGGAACAGTTGAGGGAGTCATCTTCAAACAGCTGAAGGGGTGTCTGTCACATGAAAGATGGAGTAAGTTTGTTTTTTTGCTTTGGGACCTGAACTAATGGATTCAATGGAAAGACTAAACATCAGGAAGAACTTTCTGATGGTAAGAGCTGTTTGACAGTGGAATGGGATCCCTCGGAAAGTGGTGGATTCTCCTTCCTTGGAGGTTTTTGAGCACTGGTCATGGATGCTTTAGTTGACATTACTTCATTGCAGGGCATTGGTCTAGATGACCCTTGGGGTTCTTTCCAAGTCCACAATATATGATTCTATGAATAGGGGTACTCCAATAACTCTCAGCATCCTTTACAATTTTCTGGATTCTTTTGGTAGAAAAGAGGCAGTGTGGTGTAATGGTTTGAGTCTTGGGCTAGGACCTGGATTACCTCACAGGGTTGTTGTGAAGATAAAATGAGGGGGGGGGAATGCATGCACATACACCACATTGAGCTTCTTGGATGAAAGCTGAAGTGCAAATGTAATATACAGTATACATATGCCATGATTATTTAAAGTGGTGTAATAGTGCTTTAAATGTATGGGGCAGAGGGGCCTTAACTCTGAAATATTTTCAGTCAGGGAAGGTAAATATAATTGTAGCTCCTTTCAGGGATGAGTTACATATAACTCTGGAAGCTGCCTATATGTACAACAGGCTTTAAATACCTGGGTCTGATTGTACTAATCCACAGGCTTTCACGTTCATTAATGTTTTCTTTTAAGCATGTGTTGTATGGTATAATTCTAGTAACCCTCGCTTATTTTGCTTCTGTCTGTAATGGAAGTGGATTAAGTGGCAAATGATGATTCTAGGAGATGTCACAGGTTTCAAATCCCTCACTCAGCAATAGATTATTTAGAATGATGTTTAGGTGTCCTTGAATGCATGACTCACCTCTCAGCCTCAGTTCCCCAATCATCAAAATGGGAATAAGGTGGCCTGACTTGGAATGACTGAAGACAGGTGAGATGAGAAAAAAAGGTTGTTGGTTCTCTTGAGTCTCAGGAATCACTGCAGAGTGCAAAACTAAGTCAATTAGTTTAGAAATTAGATTTCCGAAGCAGATCTAAAATACTATACATCTAATCTGTGTCCAGTGGAAAACTTGGGAAAAGAAGCCGAACCCCTTTAGCAAGAGAAGAATGCAGAGCTGGCAGTTCCAAGGAGGAAGAAGGATGTCCCTCTACCCACAGTACGTCAATAATTTAGGCAATAAATACTTGTAGTATCAGCTGGCAATATTTGGGATACTAAGGACAAAAAAAAAAAAGCTTGTTGTGATAATTTTTTCACCAGGAGAAGTACAGAGTGGGGAGGGTCTTGTTCCACTTGCCAAGCATGTGGTTTTTCTGTAGCAAACCGATGTCCATCCCAGAGTCGCTTCACGCCATTACAGTGGTGCCCCGCAAGACGAATGCCTCGCAAGACAAAAAACTCACTAGACGAAATAATTTTCCGTCTTTTGAGGTGCTTCGCAAGACGAATTTCCCTATGGGCTTGCTTCGCAAGACGAAACGTCTTGCGAGTTCTTGCGAGTTTTTTCCCCTTCCCCCCCTTTTTCTAAGCCGCTAAGCCGCTAATAGCCGCTAAACCGCTAATAGCGCTAAGCCGCTAATAGCCGTGCTTCGCAAGACGAAAAAACCGCAAGACTCGTGGAGCGGATTAATTTCGTCTTGTGAGGCACCACTGTAGTGGCTGCTGTAATAAAACCAAAAGCATGAAAGGGGGGTTACCTCCCTAAATACTCAGCATGCCTTAACGGTGGGTTGTGCAGTACTAAGTGTAGCCATGTGCAACTTTCCTAAACACTTTAAGGGCTTACTGTGGGAAAAGCAAGTGAAGCTTGGCTGCTGTATCATCTGAGCCAGTTCTGTCCTCTCAGCTGATCAGAGTAACTTTTATTCACACTTTGAAATGCTGTTCTGGAATCTTTTGATGAAGTAATATTCCAAATAAGGTATGCCAGGCTATTTGAAATTAATACACATGAGGGAGGTGCTTTGAACATCCAATAAACATTAAGTATTGCTTATAATAAGATTTGTATTAACCCATTAAATACCACCCAGGGTTGTGGCTTATAAACTGCTATTTGACCCAGTTGCCCTTTGTCTTTAAGGGGATAAGTGCTGTGCTTCTTGCAAGACCAGGAAAACACCACTATGGAGAGATGCTGAAGATGGGACCCCCCTCTGTAATGCTTGTGGCATTAGGTACCTTATGACTGCTGAAATAGCATGGCATATTTCTTGTTGGTTTCCTTAAAAGGTATGCCCAGCATATCTTCTGGCAGTGCAAAAAGTTTAAAAGATAATACACAACAGCACTGAGTACAACTTGCTATGTAGCCTGAAAAGGCTCTTCTCTGTTATCTGAAGCCAGATTTAGAAGCGATTGCAGCTCTCCTAGCGACAGCTAGAATTTGCATCGCTAAATACTGGAAGTCTGAAGCAATTCATCAGTTAAAAGATGGGCTGGAGAAGACACAGTAAGTGTTAACATGCATTCAAATGACATGCTAAATCACATAAGCCAGAAACCAACATGAGCATAAGTTCTTAGAGTGTTAGGTGCTGTGCGTTTGTGGAATGAGGGAGTTGAGGACAATACCTTTATAGCTTATCCTCAGTGATCTGACTCCTAGATACTCTTTCTTATTCTTCCCCTCATTTGTGGCATCTGCTAGTATTATTTTAATATTTCAATAGGCTAAGATACTTACCTGTGTAATGGTGTCTAATGAACTCTGCCATTCTTCTCTCCATTTATTTTTGATTTTTCACTATATAGGCACCCCCCCCCCAAAAAAAAGCGATGATGAGACAAAAGCGATGATCTGAACTGCATGGCAATATGAAAACATTTATCTGAGCTTTTTTAAAACAAGAAATAAAGTTACACCCTACTTTTCACCACAAATTTTTAAAAGCTACAATGGTCAAAATTTTAACACATTAGAACAGTATGTATTGTGCAAGAGCATCCTGAAATAAAACAACGTAACCTGTTTGTTCAAGGCTTATTCATCTAAAAGGGTCTAACAGTTGCCACTGTACAGAAACAAGCTGTAACAAATTATCTACTTACCGGTAATTGTGGGATGCTACAGTATATAACAAGGGACGCAGGTGGCGCTGTGGTCTAAAGCAGTGTTTCCCAACCTTGGGCCTCCAGCTGTTTTTGAACTACAATTCCCATCACCCCTGACCACTGGTCTTGCTAGCTAGGGATGATGGGAGTTGTAGTCCAAAAACAGCTGGAGGCCCAAGGTTGGGAAACACTGGTCTAAAGCACAGAGCCTAGGGCTTGCCGATTGGAAGGTCAGCAGTTCGAATCCCCACGACGGGGTGAGTTCCCATTGTTCGGTCCCAGCTCCTACCCACCTAGCAGTTCGAAAGCACGTGAAGTGCCAGTAGGTAAATAGGTACCGCTCCAGGCGGGAAGGTAAATGGCGTTTCTGTGTACTGCTCTGGTTCGCCAGAAGCGGCTTAGTCATGCTGTCTGCGGACAAATGCTGGCTCCCTTGGCCTATAGAGCAAGATGAGTGCACAACCCCAGAGTCATCTGTGACTGGATCTGGGGTCCCTTTACCTTTACAGTATATAACAGGCCACAGCACGTGAGGCCATTGCAGTCTCTGGGCCACGCTCAGTGAAGCCCCAACACTATGCTGATTGACCCATATCATATGCCACCATCACCTTTCTTTCCTACCATATTTTTTGCTCTATAAGACTCACTTTTCCCCTCCTAAAAAGTAAGGGGAAATGTGTGTGCGTCTTATGGAGCGAATGCAGGCTGCACAGCTATCACAGAAGCCAGAACAGCAAGAGGGATTGCTGCTTTCACTGCACAGCGATCCCTCTTGCTGTTCTGGCTTCTGAGATTCAGAATTTTTTTTTTTTGTTTCCCTCCTACAAAAACTAGGTGCGTCTTGTGGTCTGGTGCATTTTATAGAGCGAAAAATATGGTATATCCTGGCATCTGGGATCTTTAGCCTGATGTTTCACCCGACACCCCTCTGAAAGATGATGCATCTCCACTTTCATGCCATTTGGAATTAACTGGGAGATTAAGTTGTGGTGGTGGTGGTGGGGGAGGTTACTACAGTCAGACCTAAATGAATGGTATGACCTGCCACATGACTTAATCAACTCTGTTTTTGACCTTCAGGTACAAAAAGTACAGAATCCGGTGTTTTCAGTGCTGGAATATTCCAAAGCATGGTGGGAATCCCTTTTCTCATTGTTCCAGTTGTGGACGCAGGCTGCATTTAGTTGCTGCCCAGGAGAAATCTCGGAAAAGGTAAAGGGGCAGGCGGCGGGAGAAGCAGCTTCTAAAACACACCAGCCCTACATTAGCCCTTCACCGGCAGGAAGAAAACACAGCTGCTGCCAACCTAAGGGCTCTCTTTTCTTTCCATTTCTAGATGTGGAAGCTTTCTAAGGGTTTGCAGTTAGCTGGATATCAAAACAGCTCTTGGGAAATCTGGCTGACTTGTCGGAAGGGTCTGGCTGAACAGCCTGGTAGATTGGTCATTAGGAGGTTCAGTGGATGAAGGGCTCTTCTATGTTTGTCTTTGTCTTTTGTTTGTTTGTTTGTACGCTGCTTTTGTTTTTGAAGTCAGTGCTATGTCGTATGTTGGGTGTTTGTTTGCAGTGTGTGGGAGGAGGCAGGAAAGAAGGGGATGTTTTTTGCAAGGAAAAAAGTGTTTGTTTCCATTAACTTCCATAAGCAATTGGGGCTACATGTTGGAACAGAATGCAATGTTCCCATTGAGGATGGACATATTGAAACTGCTTTCAAGCAGTGATTCCCACCCAACCTTTTAGCACTTTGGGTTGCTGCCTTCTTGTTAATAGTTCTTTGTAGTTATGGACTGGAAAGTACAAAGAAACATTTCCACAAACTATAAACTTTGGGAGCAGCAGTCATTGAGCAGTTGTGGTGGGGGAGGGAGTTTGTTTAAAAGACATGAAGCTCTTTCGTGAATTCCTGATGATTTTCTATTGCACTAAATATGGCAAGTGTAAATATATAATATTTATGATACAAAATATTTATATACTTGATTCAAATATTTTTTTGGGATGCTGATGAATATCCTTTGTCAGTACAACACACAGCATTGCTGAATGTGTCCCAGAAAGTGTGACCAACCAGGATTGTGCCATGGGGCACTTTTCTTTTCAAAGTGGTATTTATTTTTGTAAATAGTGTTTATATTTGAAGTATTTGTTTTCTGTATTCTCCCTTACATAGCACAGCCAAAAGAAAAATAAAATAAAAAATGTTGTGAAAATGAAAGCAATTACTCTGATTTTCCTGTAATATTTTACTTACCATCCCAAGTCAAGGTTTTGTTCAAGAGTACTGAGCTTCTTGATGGTTATTTTGCTGGTTATAAGCTTCTGCAATAAATATTATTTATTGTAACTAAGTGTAGGAAATTCTTTTAATTCCTAATTTTTCAGTCAAACTTGGAATAAAGCTTTGAGGGGAAGGGAAGCAGGAAAAGTAGCCTGAGAAATACACAATTGAATTTAGGTGTGGTTAGGCAATTACTGTACTACTTTGTAGTCCTTATTATAACAGTAGAGGAAACCTACAAAATAGGAGCTCATGATGTGCTTAGGATTCTGATGGTGGCTAGCTGTTTTCTAAGCAGAGAACTTGGCCTCTAGTAAAACGGTAGAAAATTCCACAAGAGACCTTGGGAAATGATCTGGACCAAACAAGCCTTACAGGGGCAAACCCCTGAAACTGATCCATGCTACTCCTCCCCACCCCCGCAAGTGTGCTCAAGGTCCAACTGAATTGGATAACAAGCTGCCTCTGACAACAGAGCCATCATTAATTCCATTCTCTTTCCTCCCTACCCCAGTACAGAAAGCCAGATCCAGTACAGTGGTACCACGGGTCAAGTACTTAATTCGTTCCGGAGGTCCGTACTTAACCTGAAACTGTTCTTAACCTGAAGCACCACTTTAGCTAATGGGGCCTCCTGCTGCTGCTGTGCCGCTGGAGCACGATTTCTGTTCTCAACCTGAAGCACTACTTCTGCGTTAGCGGAGTCTGTAACCTGAAGCATATGTAACCTGAAGCGTATGCAACCTGAGGTACCACTGTATGTGTCCTGCCAGATGCATTTTGGCCTGATGTAGGTTGACAGAGAACCATGGTTGTCATAGCAGACATAAGAAACCAAGCTGTCACAGACAAGACTAACTTGGTGAGGATGTACAAGTTACCCAATACAGTGGTATCTCGGGTTAAGAACTTAATTCATTCCGGAGGTCCATTCTTAACCTGAAACTGTTCTTAACCTGAGGTACCACTTTAGCTAATAGGGCCTCCCACTGCTGCTGCTGCGCGATTTCTTTTCTCATCCTGAAGCAAAGTTCTTAACCCGAAGTACTATTTCTGGGTTAGTGGAGTCTGTAACCTGAAGTGTCTGTAACCCAAGGTACCACTGTACCAAAAGCCTTTTGAGGTCTTCAGTGCCACATCTGAGGCATGGATTAATATTTTTGCCCAGTGATTCATATATATATAGCTTCCAACCCTATTGATAAATGCTATCCCAAAGTGCATAATTTCCATAGTTATCTTCATAAATGCCCAAGAGGCATTGTCAAATGCTTTTTCAGTATCCAGAAATATTAAGATAGCCTCTTTTTCATTCTTCTTTTCTAAGAGTTCAATAATATTCAATACATTTTGAGTGTTATTTCTTAATTGTTTTGTCAGTAAGCAGCCTATCTGCTCTTCATGTCTATAAGTTTTAAAAATCATTCTCTGTTCAATCCAGTTTGTCCTTATCTCCTGCCTCTTTCATTCAAAGTTTCCTGGGAATTTCCTCTGTGGCCCCTTTCTTTGCTGCCATCACTATCTGTTTTTATTGTTTTTCTTCTACACCTTTATTGTTAATGGTTTTTTTTTGTTTTATTCAGAGATCCTTTCTTCCACCTCGCTTTGACCTGCGGCTGTTTTCTTCACTCTGCTGTACACCTACTATAATCAGGCTCAAGGGTATTTGGATATTCCTTAGATCTGCTGGCATTATAATACCTTCATCCCCCCCCTTTTTTTCCCTTGCCATGTTCGCACTTTACAGTCTGTTCTTCCTTCGCTTGTTTTTTCAAATTCCACCACTCACATTATTGTTGTCGTTCTTGTTCTTGTTATTTATTAATTTGTGTACTGCCCTTCATCTGTAGATCTAAGGGCAGTTTGCAACATAAAATATACAAGATAAAAACCACACACAATACATAATAAAAACAAGGACAAAAACAAACCAATAATTGCTCCCCCAAACACATTTAAAAGGGTGCATCACACTGTTGACTCTTGTTAAGCTTGTGGTCTACTAAGACCCCAAGATCATTTTCACAGGTACTGCCAATAAGCCAGGTGTCCCCAACTTATATTTGTGCAGCTGGTTCTTCTTTCCTAAGTGTAGAACCTTTTAGCATTGTTGGAGTTCAGCATGGGCTCTTAAATTTATCTCCTTGAAATCTATGGAAGTAAGAAATGCTTAACTTTGGCTGATGTTAGTTTTTTAGTTGTACAAGGTATGCGAGAGAGCAAGTGAGTGTCTGTGAGCTACAGTGGAACCTCGTTTTTTGAGTGTCTCGGGAAGCTGAACGTTTCAGTTTTCGAACGCCGAAAACCCGGAAGTAAATGCTTCAGTTTTCGAACACACCTCAGAAGTTCTGCTGCCTGCTTTTCAATTTTCTTAATTGAACCTGCAGCCAGCCCTTTGCACCTCAGTTTTTGAACATTTCAGAAGTCGAACAGTCTTCCAGAATGGATTACGTTCAAAAACCGAGGTACCACTATATTTAGTTTAGGCTGGGATAGTCAACATGGTGCCTTCAAAACTCCCATTAGACCACAGCCAATGCTCAGGGATGATGGGAGCTGGATTCCAACAACATCTGGAGGGCACCATCTTAGCTATTCCTAGTTCAGGGGAATTTAGATTATTGTTGTCTGCTGCCTTCTAGAAAACTGCTTTATATTAAGTTGGACTATTAGCCCACAATGCTCACTAATTATATTCACTGCCTGACAGCTGCTCTCTAGCATTTCAGAGTGGAATCTTTCCTCGTTATATTTGGAGTTGTCAGGAATGGAGTCTGGAACATTTTGCATGCAAAATATATGCTTTATCGCTGCATGACAGCTGTTCCTTCAGTATTGTCCCAGAGAGGTAGAATACAATCTTCCACAAGTGGTGGACATGTAAAAAGGTAAAAGTGTATTGGGAAATGATTTATAATGAATTGGAGAAAAATGTTCAAAACCTCTATCCCACAAAAACCAGAGTCCTTTTTGTTGGGGATAATACAGACTGAAATTCCCAGGTGTTGGAAAAAGGTTATTTATGTGTGCAACAACTACAGATCGTGTTTTATTAGCCCCCAAATGGAAAGTGAGTGAGGTCCCAACTAAAGAGGATTGGCAACTTAAATTTGACAGAATATGCACAACTTGCAGATTTAACATATCGAATAAGAGAGCAAGAAGAACATATGTTTCTAGAAGACTGGAATACATTTATTGAATATATGGAAAATAACTGTATACAGCTCAAAACGCTGGCAGCATGAAGATAAATTCAACAGAGTAAATAATTTTTGATGGATGTAAAAGTGGAAAACTGATCTGAAAGCTTACAGTAAAATATGCCAGGATGTAGGCTACATAGAATGAACCATGGAAAGAGAAGAAGGGAAATCACTGGATATTTTAAAGTTTGTAAAATGTTTATTTGAAATTGAAAAATTGAAAATTTAATAAATATTATAAAAGAAGAAGAGAGGCGGAATACAAATATTTGAATGAACGTGCATACGTTGAACAAGGTCCCATTATTCCCTTTAGCCATCCACGTCTGAATCAGATTCAGTACATCATAGCTGATACAGTGGCAACATGAGATGCCTGTTAACAAACCTCTCACGATTCCTGTTGAAAAAAGACCCTCTTCCCCAGGAGACCCCACAGAGCTTCCTTGACATCTTTGTTCCTGAGGCTGTAGATGTAAGGGTTGGACATTGGGGTGATGACAGTGTACACCACAGCAAAGACAGCCCCTCGATGCGATGAGTAGCTGGATTTTGGCAGAAAGTAGGCAGCAATGATAGCTCCATAGAAGAGGGTCACCATGGTGAGGTGGGAGCCACAGGTGGAGAAAGCTTTGCGCCTCCCCGAAGATAACTTCATCACAGCTACCACAATGCGGATGTAGGTGAGGAAGATTAATACACAAGGTCCAAGAAGGATGATGGAACCTTCAAAGAAGATGAGGGCTTCATTGACGCTGGTGTCTGAGCAGGACAGCTGCAGGAGGGGCTGATGGTCACAAAAGTAATGGAACAAGTGGTTGTCCCCACGATAACTGAGATGCAGGAGGAGGCTGGCATGGAGCATGGAGTGGAGGGTAGAAACAATCCAGCAGCCAGCGACCAGGTGTCCACAGACCTTCTGGTTCATTACCGTAGTGTAGTGTAGTGGATTGCAAATTGCAACATAGCGATCCAGAGCCATGACACTCACTATCAGAAGGTCAGTCACGCCAAACACGCAGAAGAAGAAGAACTGAGCCATGCAGCAGTAGAAAGGGATAGTCTTGGAAGTGGAGATGATGTGAGCCAGCATCTGAGGCACAGTGACTGATAGGAAGCCCACATCCACCACAGAGAGGCTCCGAAGCAAGAAATACATGGGAGTCTGGAGTCGGGCATCCAGAGAGATGAGAATGATCATCATGATGTTGCCCAGAAGTCCTGCTCCATACATCAGCAGAAAGATTAGGAACAAGAGTGGCTGCTCTTTAGGCTGGGTGGAAAAACCCAGAAGGACAAACTCAACGATGTCTGTGCCATTCTCACAGTCCATGGGACCTGCAGAGAGAAACACACCACACAGCTGGCATGAGCCAAAGGGCTTCATAGCATAACTAAAAGGTAAAGGTAAAGGTACCCCTGCCCGTACGAGCCAGTCTTGACAGACTCTGGGGTTGTGCGCCCATCTCACTTAAGAGGCCAGGGGCCAGTGCTGTGCGGAGACACTTCCGGGTCACGTGGCCAGCGTGACATCGCTGCTCTGGCCAGAGCCAGAGCCAGAGCCAGAGCCGCACACGGAAACGCCGTTTACCTTCCCGCTGGTAAGCGGTCCCTATTTATCTACTTGCACCCGGAGGTGCTTTTGAACTGCTAGGTTGGCAGGCGCTGGGACCTGCCAACAGCAGCGGGAGCGCACCCCGCCGCAGGGATTCGAACCGCCGACCTTTCGATCGGCAAGTCCTAGGCGCTGAGGCTTTAACCCACAGCGCCACCTGCGTCCCAGTTTCATAGCATAACTACCTGTGTAGTAATTGCACGGGCTATCCACCCCAACCTGTCCTCCAAATGCTGGAAGGACCTGGCAGGGAGAGGGAGAGGTCACAAGGTATTGCAAGTCACAAGCCAAACAGTAAGCTGCCACCACCTCCTTTCCTGGGCACCCTCAAATGGGGTCCAAGGAGGAGAACCCCACTTTGTTATTTACCGGGTTGCCAGTCCTGTGTCACTGTACCATGACACAGACAGAAATGCAACAGATAGATGTACCAAGGGGTCAGGCACCAGTTTAGCTTCTCTGGGCAAAAGACACAAAAGGTAAAAGTCCTTTTCCAAGTTTATTGAAAAAGCCACTCAGAAAGTAAAAGTTTGCACATTTCTTGGAATGTTACAAACAGAAAATAGAAAACATTATAAAATATAGCTAACTGAAACATACTCACAAAATCCAATAGTTCAAAGCACAGCGAGTAGTCAAAATCTCTTTGCTGGTCAAACGCCTTCTGGCAACAAATGCCAGGGCAAGCTGTTCTGCAGTTTTCATCTGAATTCCCCAAAGCTTTATCCTTGAGAATCCCACGTGGAGAAGGGGTTTAGGGGCCAATCATTTCTTTAGGTTAATTACCAATTACCAATGGCTGTATGATGGGACTATATCTGCTGATTATCAGGAGACCAGCACAGCTGAACTTTGTTTATGCTCAAAGGACCTTGAGATCAAAAGACTGCTTCTTTGTTCCCAGACTTTTCTGACATGTATCAGGCTCTTGAGCGGTAAATTGCCTGATAGCCTTTTCACACCCAGTCCACATCCGAGCCCCCAGCTGCCAGGATCTACAAATCAGATAGCATCTCTTTCCTGCTGTGACAGTAACATATGAGAGTGCTGGAGGTGAAATAGTTAAACAGGTTACCCAATCAGAACCCAGGGGGGTGGAGTCAGAGGGTCTATTAAACCAGCTCTGGGAGGGACGAAGGGAGAGTTCGTTGGGTGGTTGGTTGGAGTGGGAGTGAATTAGGATGGAGTCTGTGGGTAGGTTGAGTGAGTGTAGCAAAATAAACTGAGTCAGGAACAGTTAGGAGCTAGGAAGACAAGTAAATATCTGAGAGGTGGTTTAGTGAGTGAGAGCAGGTAGCGGAACATATAGGTCTGGATAGGCACCCCATGATTGTAATTGACTGAGACTGTTTAAGAAACCACACGCTTGTTAAACTGCAATAAATAAACAGAAGTTTATGTTCCAATTTAACCCTGACTGGACTCAGTATTTTACCAGGTAGGGCCTGGGTAGTGGCAGCGAGAAATAAAGTGGTGGCACAGGGATCAATAGACGGTGAAACGTCCGGGGACCTTGTGTGATCACCACAGAAAAGTGGCGGCAGCGGCGGGATTCAATAAGTCTAAGAGCCTGTGAGGGGAAGCAATACACCTGGAGAGGGGAAGGGTAAATTGGTGAAGTGATTAACTGGCCCGAGGGTGTGATTGAGGTAAACCCCAGATTACTGCGAAGCCGAGATCACAATAAGAGCAAGAGATCTCAGAAGTGTGATGGCCTGGGATTCAGATTCGGATGCTGAACCTGAGGAATCCCAGCCTGCACAGGATCTCCCGCCTCCAGAACCAGCTGGGCCGGGGCTGGAGCTTGAGCCTGAAGGGTCCTCACCTGTGCTGGATCCTCAGGTGCAGGCACCAGCTGAGTCTGCTCTGGCTCCTGAGGGGATGGAGGACCCATTGCCTGCAGGTGCTCCACTCTCAGTCCCATCAGGGGAAGCTGAGGTTGCCTCTGGGTCAGGTAACCCTCCAGCCTCTCCTGAGCTGCAGAGGCTTAGGGCAGAGAGGCGGAGGGAAATAAGTTCCCGCAGGAGGAGTGTTCTCCTCCAAGCCAGGAGAGGCGAGTCACCTGTGGACCTGGGCCGCCCTATGCCTCGGGGCAGATACAGTGGTGCCTCGCAAGACGAAAAGAATCCGTTCCGCGAGTCTCTTCGTCTTGCGGTTTTTTCGTCTTGCAAAGCAAGCCCTTTGACAGCTTAGCGGATTAGCGCTATTAGCGGCTTAGCGGATCAGCTGATAAGCGGCTTAGCGGCTTAGCGGATCAGCTGATAAGCGGCTTAGCGGATCAGCTGATAAGCGGCTTAGCGGCTTAGCGGATCAGCTGATAAGCGGCTTAGCGGCTTAGAAAAAGGGGGGGAAGGAAAAAAACCCCGCAGGAACTCGCAATACATTTTCGTCTTGCGAAGCAAGCCCATAGGAAATTCGTTTAGCGAAGCGCCACCAAAACGGAAAACCCTTTCGTCTAGCGGGTTTTCCGTCTTGCGAGGCATTCGTCTTGCGTGGCACCACTGTAAAAGCCAGCCAGTCCCAGGTTGCGGGAGCAACATTGTTGGTAGCCAGTTCCTGCCTGAACCCTGTCCTGCTTTCTTGCTGGAGCTCCTGACCTCACTCTTCTCCCCTGTGCCCAGCTTCAGCTTTGATGGACTTCCTCCATACTGCACCTTTGACCTCGGACTGGACTCGGACCTCGCCTCACGGGTTAACCCACGGGACCAGCACAAGAAGACTGTTCTGGCAGAGGCTTAGGCTCAGGGTCAGTGGAAGTAAGCTTGAAAGGTTAGAGGCAAAAACCTAAAGCTATACTTTGGGGATCAAGGTATTGAAAAGCCAAGCCGGGAGGAACAGTGTTGAGAGTAAAATTCTCTTATTTAATTAATTAGTGCAAAATACTAACTCACACATAATGCCCCCCCAAGAAGACCAAGCGCCCTGTGAGAGAAAACCCACATGAAAGCTCTGGGGAAGAGAATGGGAATCCCCAGGGGGAGGAAACGAGAATAGAAGAGATGACTAAAACCCCACCTGAAGTAGAAGTTCCACAGTTCTCAGAGGATTTCGAAAAGTGGAAAATTGTACAAGAATATAACTTGAAATTAGAGCTTGAGAAAAATACAACTGAACAAGAATTGGAAAAAGAAAAATTGAGGGCTGAGCAGGAAAGGGAATAGCAGTGGTCTCAGTTAGAGATGAGACGGTTGGAATTAATGGTATGATTGGAAAATCAAAATAATAGTAATAACACCGATGGGCAGAATCAAATGAAGATAGATTTAAAACGCTTTCCTGAGTTTAGGCATAAGGATAGCCCAGAAGCATTTTTAGTATCCTTTGAGAGAGCCTGTCACAATTTTCAAGTGAGAGAGGAAGATAAAACGATGATCTTGAGAGCTAGAATAAGTGGTGCTCTGGCTGAAATATATGCACAAATGACTGAGGAACAAAATGGAACACACAAGATGAAATGGTTAAATCGGCTATGATAAAGTGGGCACAGGACATTGGGTATAATATTATGTTTGAGGACTGGGAAAAGTTATGGACCATTGGGCTGAATTTCACTGCATGTAATGCTTTGAAAGAAAATGTAATGAAAATGATATATAGATGGTACATGACCCCAGTCAAACTTGCAAAAATATACCACTTGTCTGATAATAAGTGTTGGAAATGCAGGGAAAGTGAAGGAACGTTCTTTCACCTCTGGTGGACTTGCCCTAGGGTTAAGGCCTTCTGGGAAATGATATACAATGAGCTGAAAAAGGTATTTAAGTATACCTTCCTTAAGAAACCTGAGGCCTTCCTTTTGGGCATCGTTGACCAGAGGGTGCTAAGGAATGACCGAACATTTTTTATGTATGCAACAATAGCAGCAAGGATACTCGTTGCTAAGCATTGGAAAACCCAAGATCTACCCACACTGGAAGAATGGCAGATGCAACTGATAGACTATATGGAACTGGCTGAGATGACTGGCAGAATTCGAGACCTGGGAGAGGAGACGGTGGAAGAAGATTGGAAGAAATTTAAGGACTATTTGCAAAAAATATTGTAAACTATGAATGTTAAGGAGGATGCTTGATCACAAACAACTTGGCACCATTGAATTAGATAAACTGAACTATGAAGATAAGCTAAATTTAGGAAAAAATCAACTTTTAGATAATGATAAGGCTAAACTAAAAAGTTTTAAAAAGTCAAATGAATATATCTAAAATTTAAGATATAACATTGGAAAATTAGATAAGGTGGGGACAAGGTGATAAACTGCTGAATTAATTTTTATATTTTGGAACGTAGGAGAGGGAGATGTGAGGAAGTCCAAAAAGGATAAGAAAATATGTTATGAAATGTGATGTTTTTTGTATGTTTTGTTTATTATGTTATAATTTAAAAAAAAACTATTAATAAATATTATATATATATATATATATATATATAAAACTCCCATTAGACCCAGCCAGCACAGCCAATGCTCAGGGATGATGGGAGCTGGATTCCAACAACATCTGGAGGGCACCATCTTAGCTATTCCTAGTTCAGGGGAATTTAGATTATTGTTGTCTGCCACCTACTAGAAAACTGCTTTATATTAAGTTGGACTGTTGGCCCACAATGCTCACTAATTTTCTTCACTGCTTGACAGCAGCTCTCTAGCATTTCAGAGTGGAATCTTTCCTCGTTATATCTGGAGTTGTCACGAATGGAGTCTGGAACAGTTTGCATGCAAAATATATGCTTTATCGCTGCATGACAACTGTTCCTTCACTATTGTCCCAGGCTAGAAGAGAGGCGGAATAAATTCTTCCACATGTGGTGGACATGTAAAAAGGTAAAAGTGTATTCGGAAATGATTTATGATGAATTGGAAAAAAAACATTCAAAACTATTTTATCCCCCAAAATCAGAGTCCTTTTTGTTGGGGATAATCCATACTGAAATTCTCAGGTGTAGAAAAAAGGTTATTTATGTGTGCAACAACTACAGCCCGTGTTTTATTAGCTCCCAAATGGAAAGTGAGTGAGGTCCCAACTAAAGAGGATTGGCAACTTAAATTTGACAGAATATGCACAACTTGCAGATTTAACATATAGACTAAGAGAGCAAGAAGAGCATATGTTTCAAGAAGACTGGAAAACATTTATTGAATATATGGAAAATAACTGTACACATCTGAAAACGCTGGCAGCATGAAGATAAATTCAACAGAGTAAATAATTTTTGATGGATGTAAAAGTGGAAAACTGATCTGAATGGTTACAGTAAAATATGCCAGGATGTAGGCTACGTAGAATGAACCATGGAAAGAGAAGAAGGGAAATCACTGGATATTTTAAAGTTTGCAAAATGTTTATTTGAAATTGAAAAATCAAAAATTTAATAAAAATTATTAGAAAAGAAGAAGAGAGGTGAAATACAAATATCTGAATGAACAAACGAACTTACGCAGAACAAGGTTCCATTATTCCCTTTAGACATCCACATCTGAATAGGATTCAGTACATCATAGCCTGTTAACAAACCTCTCACGATTACTGTTGAAAAAAGACCCTCTTCCCCAGGAGATCCCACAGAGCTTCCTTGACATCTTTGTTCCTGAGGCTGTAGATGTAAGGGTTGGACATTGGGGTGATGACAGTGTACACCACAGCAAAGACAGCCCCTCGCTGGGATGAGTAGCTGGATGTTGGCAGAAAGTAGACAGCAATGATAGCTCCATAGAAGAGGGTCACCATGGTGAGGTGGGAGCCACAGGTGGAGAAAGCTTTGCGCCTCCCCGAAGAAGATAACTTCATCACAGCTACCACAATGCGGACGTAGGTGAGGATGATTAACACAAAAGGTCCAAGAACGACGATGACACCTTCAAAGAAGATGAGGGCTTCATTGACGCTGGTGTCTGAGCAGGACAGCTGCAGGAGGGGCTGATGGTCACAAAAGTAATGGAACAAGTGGTTGTCCCCACGATAACTGAGACGCAGGAGGAGGCTGGCATGGAGCATGGAGTGGAGGGTGGAAACAATCCAGCAGCCAGTGACCAGCTGTCCACAGACCTTCTGGTTCATTACCGTAGTATAGTGTAGCGGATTGCAAATTGCAACATAGCGATCCAGAGCCATGACGCTCACTATCAGAAGGTCAGTCACGCCAAACACGTAGAAGAAAAAGAACTGAGCCATGCAGCAGTAGAAAGGGATAGTCTTGGAAGTGGAGATGATGTGAGCCAGCATCTGAGGCACAGTGACTGATAGGAAGCCCACATCCACCACAGAGAGGCTCCGAAGCAAGAAATACATGGGAGTCTGGAGTCGGGCATCCAGAGAGATGAGAATGATCATCATGATGTTGCCCAGAAGTCCTGCTCCATACATCAGCAGAAAGATTAGGAACAAGAGTGGCTGCTCTTTAGGCTGGGTGGAAAAACCCAGAAGGACAAACTCAACGATGTCTGTGCCATTCTCACAGTCCATGGGACCTGCAGAGAGAAACACACCACACAGCTGGCATGAGCCAAAGGGCTTCATAGCATAGCTTCCTGCCTAAAGGAAGACCCATCTAACACAACACTGAAAGGGATGGTTCAGTGGTTAAGATTGCAAATTTTGGTACGCAGATTCTGAAGTTGAACTCTCAGTATGTGAATTTTGGCCTTTCTACACTTGTTGAGCAGTCTTTTTCTTTTGTGGTTGTATCAGGTGGAAAATGCGGAATGCCATTAACAAACTGTCAGCTACCAAATACTGTCAAATCCTTTGGATTCTGCCCACCATTTCATATCAACAATAAAGTGCTGTCAACATTTCTAAATATGATACCATATAAAGAATCAAATATTTTTGCTTAATAAATATTCTGGCATAGCTACCGTTAAATACTAGGTGGTCATTCCCCCCCCCCCTCATTCAGTTGTTTGGATACTGATAAAGGTCATCTCCTCCTAAACCAGAGATGGGGGACTTGTTGTCTTCCAACTGTTGTTGGACCTCAACTCTCACCTGCCCCAGGTAGCACAGTCAACAGTCAGGGATGATGGAAGTTGAAGTTCAGCATCTGAAGGACGCAGGTTATCCACTCCTGCTCTGAACTATCCTTTCCTGCTTACAATGATTCTCCAGTTTTGTTGCATTATATCTGGCTAATGACCACCAGTCACACTCATTCTTTCAACACACCTATTCGTTTGTGGCTCCACCTTCACAGTTTTCATAGGATGGAACAAGAAACAACACGCGACAAGCATGTGATGACCTGGTGCATTTCCGATTTGTTAAAATTATTTTATAATTATTAAAAAATGAAAAAATGGTGCAGGGCTGCCTTTAATGTGCTTTCAACACATAAAGATGCATTATATTGAGTAAAGCCATTGGTTTACCTTGCCCATTCATCTCTCACTGGCAGCAGTGTCCCTAGATCTCGGGCCGAGATTGCCCCCAATGAGTCAATTTAAGAGTATTTGTTGTGCTCGTGAATCTGTGGAACAAAGTAATATATTCACATGGCATGCATTAACTTTTGCAACCTGATGATGTCATGGAAAACCAAGGCAATAACTGATCAAAGAAGAATCTGACAGATTCGGGGACCACAGGGCACATGTGAATGAAGTATAGAGAGCGAATGACTGAGTGGGCGGAAGTGGATAGCAGATAATCATTTAGCCCTGTGCATCTTACTAGACGTCAAGTGCAGTAGCAGATATATAGACAGAAGATGGGAGGGAGAGAGAGAGGGATACAGACTGGACATATTTTTTGGTAGTGGTGAGCCATGTTCTAAAATATGGGTTTGCTGTTATCACATCTAGTAAGATCACATCATCGTCTGATCACAGTTTCATGGATATTGAACTGGATGTAGGGATGTGTGAACATGTCCATTTTGGTTCCTTTGGTTCCTGTAATCTTAAACTCAATTCTGCACATTCCTACATCCAGTGTGCTTTTTATTTTATGTCTGTGTGATAATTCATCAGGATTTTAGTGCAATTTTCCCCCAGTTTGCATATTTTATGTGAATGCTTTTACAAAGCAAATTGTAATGCAATTTTGTATGTTCTTTTTGGTAATATATGCATTTTTTAATGAGCACTTTGCCTAGTAAATTCATTTTGTACACATTACTTGACTGAAGAGCCACAATGCAAAGTTCAGAGAAGCATGAAATTTGAAGAATGGCTATGTTTCAGTTTTCAGGTGGCTTCTGAAAGTGTGGATTAAGTAGCCCACCCTCTTCCCGTAATAACTCTCACTCTCACTCCCTAATGGACCCACTCTTTCTGCCTGCACAAGCTCCCATTCAAATTCTTGCTCCCCTCCTTCCACCAGACCCACCCTCTGCCCATGCAATTCTGAGGAGGAGCTTGAATGTGTGAAGAAAAAGTAGTTCTGTTTGAAGTCCAAACAGGACAGGGGACACTTTTCTCAAAAACGAAAAGAAAAAGACACACTTTTTTAGGGATGGGTGGCAACCCTAGCTAACACTTGCTTTAAAGTATCACGCAGTATCTCTGCACACAAATCAGAATGAATGATAATTAAATGCCCATTATCATCTAATCTCCCTGCAAATTAATAAACAGGTTTTCTGGAAGCAGTCTATTAGTCTGCTCCAGTGCAAACAATGAAGGGGGCTTCCTGATGGCTGTTTATTGTAGGATCAGCGTTCCTCATGCATGCAAAGGTGTGTGTTTTTTTGCAGAGGGCACACCACATGGTTGTAATGTTTCAAGGACCCATTTGCAAGTTAAGCCCTCGTCTGAAAGCACCCAAAGAGGTGGAAGACTGCGGTAAACACTTGCCCCACCTCCCCGCGCAAAATGGGGCAGTATAATTCACAATAACAAGCTTAGGATGTGAAGGTGAGCAATCAAGCTACAGCACATGTTAGAGGTCTTCTACTGTCCCACAATCACTTTACCTATTTTGTGCTTCCATATATCAAATGTCCACATTTTACATCCTTGCGCACAACATATCCACAGGCTTTCCATTCACAGATCTCTGTTGCTCATGCCTATAGGAACACACACACAAGCATTTTCTCGCCAAACTTTTGTGCTGGCCTGATCTTGCATCAGAAGGGCTTCCTTGCCTTGCCTTGGTTTGGGCCAGACAAATTGAGTCCCACCACAGACTCGCATTCTGTCTCATCTAGCTGATGAAGGTCTAAATAAAGGGTGCCTAGCACACTTACAGACATTGTGTTAAAAGTTAATGGGGCATCAGAGACTGTAGCATGCCTCAAGATACTAGCTAAACCCATCCTTACCTGCCTCTGTTTGGATGCTCTTAACTCCTCGCCAACTTGATCTTCAGGCTTGAACAAAAGCACTGGGTAAAATGGAACAAAACCCAACAGAACTGCTTTGCTTAAGTATCTCTAAGTTCTGATAAGAAACAGGAAGGGACTCGTTAAAGGATTTGCATTGGGAGCCTGTTGAGATCTCTCACAAGCCACTTGAGAATAGCTGCTCTTCAACTCTAAAAAGAAAACTTAGCAATTGTGTTCTATATATCAAGTATAAAAATTCCACCCTTTCCCCAACTTATGTTTCCCCCCATAAACTGGATTGTATCATATCTGTTTACATGAAATCAGGCCACCAAAGATTGCAACAGACTACAACTGACCTTGCTTTTTAACCTCTATGGATTCAGCTAGACTGGTAACGAAAAAGCAATTTATATGTGTTGTATGTGCGATATGAAAGGAACATTTCGTACAAAGATTACCATAATAAAGGACAAAAGTGGTAAGGACCTAACAGAAGCAGAAGACATCAAAGAGAGGTGGCAAGAATACACAAAGGAATTATACCAGAAAGATATGGATGGCTCGTACACCCCAGGTAGTGTGGTTGCTGACCTTGAGCTAGACATCCTGGAGAGTGAAGTCAAATGGGCCTTAGAAAGCACTGCAAATAACAAGGCCAGTGGAAGTGATGGTATTCCAGCTGAACTATTTAAAATTTTAAAAGATGATGCTGTTAAGGTGCTACACTCAATATGCCAGCAAGTTTGGAATACTCAGCAGTGGCCAGAAGATTGGAGAAGATCAGTCTACATCCCAATCCCAAAGAAGGGCAGTGCCAAAGAATGCTCCAACTATCGCACAATTGCACTAATTTCTCACGCTAGCAAGGTTATGCTTAAAATTCTACAAGGAAGGCTCAAGCAGTATGTGGACTGAGAACTCCCAGAAGTGCAAGCTGGATTTAGAAGAGGCAGGGGAACCAGAGACCAAATTGCAAACATGCGCTGGATTATGGAGAAAGCTAGAGAGTTCCAGAAAGACATCTACCGTACTTCTGCTTCATTGACTATGCAAAAGCCTTTGACTGTGTTGACCACAGCAAACTATGGCAAGTTCTTAAAGAAATGGGAGTGCCTGATCACCTCATCTGTCTCCTGAGAAATCTCTATGTGGGACAAGAAGCTACAGTTAGAACTGGATATGGAACAACTGATTGGTTCAAAATTGGGAAAGGAGTACGACAAGGCTGTATATTGTCTCCCTGCTTATTTAATTTATATGCAGAATTCATCATGCGAAAGGCTGGGCTGGATGAATCCCTAGCTGGAATTAAGATTGCTGGAAGAAATATCAACAACCTCAGATATGCAGATGACACAACCTTGATGGCAGAAAGTGAGGAGGAATTAAAGAACCTTTTATTGAGGGTGAAAGAGGAGAGGAAAAATATGGTCTGAAACTCAACATCAAAAAAACGAAGATCATGGCCACTGGTCCCATCACCTCCTGGCAAATAGAAGGGGAAGAAATGGAGGCAGTGAGAGATTTTACTTTCTTGGGCTCCATGATCACTGCAGATGGTGACAGCAGCCACGAAATTAAAAGATGCCTGCTTCTTGGGAGAAAAGCAATGACAAACCTAGAGAGCATCTTAAAAAGTAGAGATATCACCTTGCCAACAAAGGTCCGTATAGTAAAAGCTATGGTTTTCCCAGTAGTGATGTATGGAAGTGAAAGCTGGACCATCAAGAAGGCTGATCGCTGAAGAATTGATGCTTTTGAATTATGGTGCTGGAGGAGACTCTTGAGAGTCCCATGGACTGCAAGAAGATAAAACCACTCAATTCTTAAGGAAATCCGCCCTGAGTGCCCACTGGAAGGACAGATCCTGAAGCTGAGGCTCCAATACTTTGGCCACCTCACGAGAAGAGAAGACTCCCTGGAAAAGACCCTGATGTTGGGAAAGATGGAGGGCACAAGGAGAAGGGGACAACAGAGGACGAGATGGTTGGACAGTGTTCTTGAAGCTACCAGCATGAGTTTGACCAAACTGCGGGAGGCAGTGGAAGACAGAAGTGCCTGGTGTGCTTTGGTCCATGGGGTCACGAAGAGTCGGACACGACTAAACGACTAAACAACAACAACAACATGTGCGAAATAACATTGTGCCACCAGATGGTGATGTGGAGTCCAGTTTTTCTCTACCTGATTTCCCTGTTTAAGTTTACAACACTTTTTACTGAAACACTTCTGCCTATGTCAGGCAGGGCAGGGCTAAGACATTTTGGCACCTGAGCTGAACCATGAAATGCCCCCAACTGCAGGGAGGGGCATGAAGATCTACATCAGGAACAAGGTGGGGGGGATATATATGGGGGACAAGGGAGAAGTGAAGAGCTACATTTGGAATAAGGGTGGGAATCAAATCAACCTTACCCAGTGGATGAACTGGGAATCAAAGGCCACTGCAGTGGGAGTGGGGCCTTCTCTGAATCACACCAGAGGGTGCAGATCCCCGGAGACTCCAGAGGGCAGCTCCCACCATTTCCTCCCTGGGGGTGGGAAGAGGCCAGCAGCACCTCCTATTAAAACATTAAAAGTGTGTTATATTAGGTGTCAGGGAACTGCCATCGGAGAGTCAGGTGGTGGAGGGGCTCACGGAGGCTAGGAGACCCTCGGATGCAGAGGAAGGAACCAGTAGGGGGAGAGAGAGAGTTCATGGAGAAACTCAGTCGGAGGGATGGCTCCAGGAGACTTCCAGTGAGAACAGCGGGGAGGTCTCAGGACCTCCTCTGGGTACACCTACCCCTCGCAGGAAGCTGTCACGCCGAGAATCCCGAAGGAGAGTTTCCGTTAAGGAACTCTTATGTTGGCACAAATTCCGGAAACGCCCACTGACAGATTCTGCCAGTGATTGAGGGAGTCATGCCTTGAGGGCTCCCGCAAAGGCAGAGCTTTGAAACCTTTGCAAAGCTCTGAGGGATTCAGCTTTTTACGCACAAGCAGCTCATTATCCCATCACATTAGGGAATGTTGCTTTGCAAATGTGTTTATTAGGCAAATTTTCCATATTAAAATGTATATATGGGGCAGATGAAGGTGATGGACTATATGGAGCTGGTGGAAATGACTGGCAGAATCCGAGACCAAGGAGAAGAGTCGGTGGAAGAAGATTGGAAGAAATTTAAAGTTTATTTACAGATACATTGTAAAATTAAGGAATGTTAGAAGGATGTTGGAATGAAGTTATGTGGCTTTAGCAGAAATGTTATAAAGGATTAAGTAATAATGGATTGTTAATTGGTGAAAGAAGAGAATGTAAAATTACAGTATGGTAAGATAAATTATTAGGATAAAAACAAAGATGGAAAGGATTTGCTGAAATATCTAATTGAACTAGAATACAAAAAAGGGAGGTGTGAGGAGGTCAAGGAAACAAGCAGATGAAAAATAAGTTATGGGAAGGTTTGATTTGTTTTTTGTTTGTATTTTTCTGTGCTGTTTTTTTTCTTTTTTTGTCTGTTTGTATCTATTGTGATGTATTGCTTTGTTTTTTCTTGCTTAATTTAGTGTGTTTTTTGGTAACCTTTAAAACTGGAATAAATATTATTTTAAAAAAATAAAAAAAAATGTATGTATGGGATACCATTGCACTAAAATGCTGCAGACATTCATTTTTCAATAAAATGCAACCAGGTGCAGAAATATCACTTGACATCATTATGATGGCAGGCAAAGCATTTGCCTTTGCATACTAGGTAAAGGTAAAGGTACCCCTGCCCGTACGGGCCAGTCTTGACAGACTCTGGGGTTGTGCGCCCATCTCACTTAAGAGGCCAGGGGCCAGCGCTGTCCGGAGACACTTCCGGGTCATGTGGCCAGCGTGACATCGCTGCTCTGGCGAGCCAGAGCCGCACACGGAAACGCCGTTTACCTTCCCGCTGGTAAGCGGTCCCTATTTATCTACTTGCACCCGGAGGTGCTTTCGAACTGCTAGGTTGGCAGGCGCTGGGACCGAGCAGCGGGAGCGCACCCCGCCGCAGGGATTCGAACCGCCGACCTTTCGATCGGCAAGCCCTAGGCACTGAGGCTTTAACCCACATCAAATGATTCACTTCCTGCTCCTTGCTTTCAGCAAGTATTGGCTGCCCTTGGATGCTCTGAGCAAAAGGCACCAAATGCAATTCCCACTTGCTAAGAAACCCCAAGGAGTGCTCTTAAAGTGCTCCTTTGCAACCAGGCCTTTGTGGGTGTGATTGGGGCGAGGTGGCCTCACGGGCTGAATTGGGACCCCTGGTGAGCCCAGTCTGAGGTTCCTCATCTCTGGTCTACATGAAGCCACTAGGAGACATCATCCTGAGGTTTAGGCTGAGACTTCATCAGTCCATGAAACCCAGCTCTCCAAAAAAGAGGATGCTAATTTGCATAACATTTGTACCTGTTAATTTATACATATAGGTGTAAACTTGGATATAGTTACTATTGTTTAAACAGAAAGACGACAAATCTCCCCAGCCTTTGCAGGTGACCTGGGTGTGCCTGCCTGATCTACTGTCTAGGTGCTAGTCATGGGTAGGCAGCTTCAAGGGCCATATACTTGCTCTTCCCTTTGGGGTTAAAAAGTAAAGGTAAAGGGACCCCTGACAATTAAATCCACTCATGAATGACTCTTGGGTTGCGGTGCTCATCTTGGTTTACAGGCCAAGGGAGCTGGTGTTTGTCCACTTCTGCAGACAGTTTTCCCAGGTCATGTGTCCAGCATGACTAAGCCACTTCTGGCGAAAACAGAGCAGTGCACAGAAATGCCATTTACCTTCCTGCCAGAGCGGTACCTATTTATCTACTTTAAGGTTACCTGATTTTTTTCAAAGAATCTGTGGATACTTCTTTTTTTAAAAAAAAGAGAGAGAGAAAAGTTATTAAAAAAGGTGTTTTTTTAAAAAAATAAGAAGTAATATCTTCTCTTCTGTGGTCTCTTCTGGCCTTCCTCTGCGGCCTTCCTCTGGGCTCCGGCCTGCTCTTTTGGAGTGCTAGCCGCCATGGAGTAGGCTCGGGTCAGGCCTGGGCTCGGCCACGTGTCCTTGCCCTCCTGGTGCTCTTCTACCTCTTCTCCTCAATGGCGGCAGTGGCGCAGCAAGGTCGGGGCTCCCCTCTTTTTCTCCTTCCTCTTTTGATCTCTTTCTTCTCCCTGCATTGGCTCTGGGGTTTTCCTGGCCCCAGAGCACTGCTGGGCAATTGGCTGGGTGCTCTCACTCCCAGCTCGATTTGGGTCAAGGGGGGGGGGATCAGCGGGTTCCCCAGTTGACGCACCGGGCATCCCCAGTTCCTCCTCAGCAGTGGCACTGGCAGCAGCAGTCTCAGCAGCCCGGAGCCAGCCTGGTAGCACAGTTGGCTCTGTCTGGCTTCAGGAGCTGTTCGCTGCCATGGCGCCTGCCATTTTGCCTCGCCAGAAGTCCCCATATGATGTGTCTTGTGCTGCTGAACCAATCACACAACATTCATTCCCTACTAATAAATCTATAACACTTAAAATATAAATCCAGGGCATTAAATGAAATCCGGGGACATTCTGGGGATGGATTTTGTCCAGGGACAGATTTGTAAATCGGGGGACTGTCCCCGGGAAAAGGGGACATCTGGTAACCATAATTTATTTACACTGTGTGCTTTTGAACTGCTAGGTTGGCAGGAGCTGGGACTGAACAACGGGGGCTCACCCCGTCGTGGTGATTCGAACTGCCGACCTTTCGATCAGCAAGCCCAAGTGGCACAGTGGTTACTTATCTTTAAAATGGACTTGGAGCCAGACAGCCTTTCACATAGAGAATGCCTTCCAACAGAGGACTTTAAAGGAGGACATAGGACCGCTTAAGTACATACTAGGCAGATGGTGGAGATTATGACATTTCTGAACTACTATCAAGGTACACTGAAGGAGTAGCCTGAACAAGTGGAAAATTAATCCAGCAGGACAGAGATACTATTTACTGGGGAGTCATGAGTCCTGGAGAATGTGTATGATGGGGTTGCACTTGGCTTCATTGCTTATGGATACTCCAGCACTGCCTGAGATTGCCCAGGTGTTTGGGATGGCTTCTTAAACACTTTTGGTTGGTGTAGCTGTTCTGTCCTTTTCCTGGAGAAGTCAGACTTGGCCACAGTCATCCATGTGTTGCACGTCAACCCAATCTCCCACTGGTGCAAGATTCCAGGAGTTCTAGGCACTTACTCAGGGTTCACTTTCCTCGGAATGAGGGACAGATGAGACTGTGGTGTCTTTGTGATATATGGTTTATTTACACATAATAATATAATAATAATAATAATATTTTTTATTTATACCCCGCCCTCCCCAGCCAAGGCCGGGCTCAGAGCGGCTTACAAACAATAATAAAAACAAGAAGAATGATTACAACTTAAAAACAAAAATAAAATGCAACATTAAAATAATGGAACATTAAAATATTAAAATGTAGCCTCATCGCAGGAGGAGAAGGAAAAGAAAGAAAAAGAGAGAGAGAGAGAGAGAGAGAGGGAGGGAATCAAATTGGCTTCAAGCCAAAGGCCAGGCGGAACAACTCTGTCTTACAGGCCCTGCAGAAAGAAATCAGATCCTGCAGGGCCCTGGTCTCATGAGGCAGAGCGTTCCACCAGGCCGGAGCCCGAGTTGAAAAGGCCCTGGCTCTGGTTGAAGCCAATCTAACTTCCTTAGGGCCCGGGACCACTAAGGTGTTGCTATTTATGGACCTTGAGGTCCTCCGTGGGGCAGACCGGGAGAGGCGGTCCCGTAGGCACGAGGGTCCTAGGCCGTGAAGGGCTTTAAAGGTCAAAAGCAGCACCTTAAATCTGACCCTGTACTCCACCGGGAGCCAGTGCAGCTTGAAAAGCACTGGGTGAATATGCTCCCATGGCAGAGACCCCGTGAGGAGCCTCGCTGCAGCATTCTGTACCCGCTGGAGTTTCTGGGACAGCTTCAAGGGCAGCCCCGCATAGAGCGAATTACAGTAGTCAAGCCTGGAGATGACCGTCGCATGGATCACTGTGGCCAAGTCGGGGCGGGAAAGGTAAGGGACCAACTGCTTGATGCGGCGAAGGTGGATCCCATAGTCACAGCCTTGGATTCCAGCAGAAATCAAGCATGTCTCTCCCTCACAAGCTTCAGCCTGCAGCCTGCTTCTAGCTTCCAGTTCACACGTTCACACACACACACACACACACACACACACACACACACACCCCACAACTCTGGCTTTTGTCTTTATAACCAACAGCCAGTTGAGGGAGAGGGCCCACCCATTTGTCTTCTGACACAGAGCCACTTCCTTTGTTACCTTAATGACCCGTACTTGGGGAACCATTACCTCATCAGGAAGCTGGCCTGGCTATTTCAGCAACTGAAACCTTGCTGGATCCAGGAATTAAGAGAGTCTCAGGCATGCACCCTGCCCCCAACTCACAGCACATGTATTTATGATATGCAAACTAGACTACAATAATACAACGAAAGTCAAGTGCATTTAAGGGTGCTTAGAGATTTCAATTGGTTCAAAATGTGGCTGCTAGGATATTAACTGGAGTTAGTCACACATAATATATACCGTATTTTTCGCCCTATAGGACACACCGTCCCATAAGGTGCACCTAGTTTTTTGGGGGGGAAATAAAGGAAAAAAAATTATTTCCCCCCAGGCGCGGGGCTGGGGTGGGGGAGGCCCAAGCTTCCCCCGACCCCAGTCCCCAAACAGGCAGTTCTCTGCAAGCCGTGAGACCCCAGCGCTGGCTCCCGCTGCTTGCGGAGAGGTCCGCGAAGCCTGGAGCGCTGAGCTCAGCGCGTGCAGGCTTCGGCATGTAGGCAACTCTCCGCAAGCAGAGGGAGCGCTCCTGCTGCTTGCGGAGAGGTCCGCGAAGCCTGGAGAGCGAGAGGGGTCAGTGCGCACCGACCCCTCTCGCTCTCCAGGCTTCAGCGAAAGCCTGCATTCGTCCCATAGGACGCACACACATTTCCCCTTCATTTTTGGAGGGGAAAAAGTGCATCCTATAGGGTGAAAAATACGGTAACTGTTATGTTGCTTTTTAGAATTGTAGAGTTGGAAGCGACCCTGAGTGCAGGGGTGTCCAACAGGTTGATTATGATCTACCTATCAATCGCAGGATGTACCTGGTCGATCCTGGTCGATTGCGGGACCCTGATGCCCCCCCCCAACACAAAAAAAGGCTCAACAACTTTGGCTGACCCTCCCCCCAAAAAAGCTCAACAACTTTGGTCAATTCAATGGGTAGATCACTGCCAGTTTATTTATAGTGGGGGTTGATTACAGTCTCTTGGAAATTGGACACCCCTAGTGCAGCTCCCTGCCATGCAGAAATATGCAGCTGTCCCATTCTGAGCTCCATCATAGAGAGGAGAGGTGGACTTACAGAGAAGGAAATTCCTACATCATCCATAACTGGCAAACACCACTCTGCTGTGTGATGATGAGTCATCTTCCCTTGGAGTAATTTCAAAGCTACTCCATTGTCCTACAAAAAGTTGGATTTTCTGAGTGGGGATGAAGGCTGAACAGGGAAGGCATACCTGATATCAAGGAGGTTCCTTGTCAAAGGTAGGTGAGCAAAATGTGTCTTTCCCAAGTGTGGAACAGTCAATACAGTGGTACCTCGGATTACATACGCTTCAGGTTACATACGCTTCAGGTTACAGACTCCGCTAACCCAGAAATAGTACCTCGGGTTAAGAACTTTGCTTCAGGATGAGAACAGAAATCTTGCTCTGGTGGCGAGGCAGCAGCAGGAGGCCCCATTAGCTAAAGTGCAATTTCAGGTTAAGAACGGACCTCCGGAACGAATTAAGTACTTAACCCGAGGTACCACTGTACCAAGTGTGGTAGCAACTCTAACTATTTCTAAGATTGCTACTTTGTTTAGGTTTGTTTAGCAGCTGTAGTTGGTGTGCAACATTAATCTTTAAATTGTTTGGCGTATTTTATTGATTTTTCTAGCCACCTTGATTATTCTTTTTATGGACAGTATTTTTTAATATATCAACATCACCACCATAAGCAACACACTCAATGCGTTTATGAAAAAGACACTGTGCCTTTTCCAGGTGCTTGCTTCCTCATAAAATCTCTGATTCTGCACAGAAGCCTCCGTGCAGCTGCCTTTATGTCCTGGTTCCTCAGGCTGTAGATGAAGGGGTTCAGCATGGGTGTGACCACTGCATACAAGAGAGAGATGACGGTGCCTTTCTGGGCTGCGTAAGCAGAGGCAGGCTGGAAGTAGAGGGAGCTGATGGTGCCGTAGAACAAGACCACTGCAGCCAAGTGGGAGCCACAGGTGGAGAAGGCTTTGCGCTTCCTAGTGGTAGTTGGGACTCTCATGATAGCACAGAAGATGTGGATGTAGGAGATGAAGATGAGAACAAAAGGCCCTAGGATATCCACAACTCCCTCTGTCTGCACCAGAGTTTTTATGAGCCCTGTGTCAGAGCAGGAGAGTTCCAAAAGAGGATAGACATCACAGAAGAGGTAGGGGATCTCCCTAGAGGCACAGAAAGACAGGCGAGATACCAGAAGCGTGTAGAGCAAGGAGTGGAGAGCAGAAACGATCCAGGACCCGGATGCCAAAATGAGGCAGCACTTGTGGCTCATCAGGGTGGTGTAATGTAAAGGGCGGCAGATGGCCACATAGCGGTCATAAGCCATGCAGGCCAAGAGGAAATTATCAGTGTTGCCAAATGTCAAGAAGAAATACATCTGGATCAAGCAGCCATTGAAGGAGATGGTTTCGGTTTTGGACATCAAACTCATCAATATCTTAGGAACAGTGGTGGAAGCAAACATGGCATCTGCCAGCGAGAGGTAGCTGAGGAAGAAGTACATTGGGGTGCAACGGAGGTGGTCATCAAAGCGGATCAGCAGGATTATCAAAAGGTTCCCTAGTAGGGTTAACAGGTAGATGAAGAGAAAAAGAATGAAGAGGAGACTCTGATGTTCTGCTAGGGCAGAGATACCCAAAAGGACCATTTCAGAGATGCTTGTTTGGTTCTTTCTGGCCATTTTACATCTGTAAATGGGAATGAGAGACCAAGATACCGTTTAACTGGTGCTGTGCAACCTTGCAACTTAGCCACACAACGAGAAGTGTTCAGTTGGGTCTTGCTTACCTGCAGCAGGTCACAGATTTCCCTTTGGAGAATGTGGCAGCTGAGCTCACAAAAGACACACACAGAAACATTTGAATCAAGACTACAACCTACATCACATGTCTGTGCGGCAAAATGTGTGAGCCTTTACTGAGATAGGGTTGTATTTATTCAGTACATTTATGTCCCATGGTGTGTGTGGGGTGTGTGTGTGTGCCAGGAGGGCCATTGCCCCAGGCGCACATTGGGGGGAGCATGAACCAGCGCCCCCCCAGCACATGAGCGCCCCCCCCGTCAGCAACAGGTGCTGGGGAGCACAGAAGATGCTCTTTGCCCTCTGTGCCCTGCCCCCAGCCCGGCGTACAAATGCCTGCCTGGCAGCAGTGAAGGCTGGGGGGCACAGAGGGTGAAGAGCACCCGCTGTGCCCTGTGCCTACCCAGCGGCATCGGCAGCAAGGGCTGGGTGAGTGCCCCCTGGCATGGGTGCACCCGCTCCAGGCACTGGCAGATGGCGCTATGCCCTTGTTTATATGCCCCTGTTTATTTTCTTCCATCCTGGTTCTTAAGGAGATGTGGGCTACATTCATGCCATACATGTAAAGCATGACTTCCCCTGAAGAATCCTGGGAACTGTATTTTACCTTTCATAGAACTACAGTTCCCAGCATCCTTTGCAGTTCTCAGGCTTCTTTGGGGGAAGTCACTTTATTTTACAAGGCCCAAAATGCTCCCATTCTTCTATAGCATCAGGGCTGCTTGCTTCCTGTTCCTTTCCTCCTTATATTCTGGGCTTTCCCACACCTCTTTTTATGTAGTTTTGGAAAACAACAACAACAACAACAATTTACTATTTATACTCTGCCCATCTGGCTGGGTTTCCCCAGCCACTCTGGGCGGCTTCCAACAAAATATTAAAATACAATAGTCCGTCAAACATTAATAGCTTCCCTAAATAGGGCTGCCTTCAGATGTCTTCTAAAAGTCTGGTAGTTATTTTTCTCTTTGACATCTGGTGGGAGGGCATTCCACAGGGTAGGTGCCACTACCGAGAAGGCCCTCGTTCCCTGTAACTTGGCTTCTCGCAGTGAGGGAACTGCCAGAAGGCCCTTGGCGCTGGACCTCAGTGTCCAGGCCGAACGATGGGGGTGGAGACGCTCCTTCAGGTATACTGGGCCAAGGCTGTTTAGGGCTTTAAAGGTCAGCACCAACACTTTGAATTGTGCTTGGAAACGTACTGGGAGCCAATGTAGGTCTTTCAAGACCAGTGTTATGTGGTCTCAGCAGCCACTCCCAGTCACCAGTCTAGCTGCCGCATTCTGGATTAGTTGTAGTTTCTGAGTCACCTTCAAATGTAGCCCCACATAGACACATTGCAGTAGTCCAAGCGAGAGCATGCACCACTCTGGCGAGACAGTCTGCAGGCAGATAGAGTCTCAGCCTGCATACCAGATGGAGCTGATAAACAACTGCCCTGGATACAGAATTGACCTGCACCTCCATGGACAGCTGTGAGTCCAAAATGACTCCCAGGCTGCACACCTGGTCCTTCAGGAACACAGTTACCCCATTCAGGACCAGGGAGTCCTCCACACCTGCCCACCTCCTGTCCCCCCAAAACAGTACTTCTGTCTTGTCAGGATTCAACCTCAATCTGTTAGCCGCCTTCCATCCTCCAACCGCCTCCAGACACTCACACAGGACCTTTACTACCTTCACTGGTTCTGATTTGAAAGAGAGGTAGAGCTGGGTATCATCTGCATACTGATGAACAATTGGAACAATTGGAAGATACAGTATTCAACATGTTTGTCTTGATGTAACTCAAAGACAATGACCAAGTGTGTGGCAGCCACGAAAAAGGCAAATTCCATTTTAGGGATTGTTGGGGAAGGGATTGAAAAATCAAACTGCCCTATGTCAATATCATAATGTCAACATACAAATATGTGAACTGGAACGCTGTGCATTGTTCTTCTCACCTCCCTCATAATACTAGAAATCAGTACCATCCAAATAAGCTGAACACTGCATGATTCAGCATGGACCAATCAAGGTGATTCATTGATTCATCAAAGAGTGCTTACTTAAACCATGGAATGTTCTCCACAGGATGACCACCAGTTTGGATGACTTTAAAAGAGGATTATTATTATTATTATTATTATTATTATTATTATATTATGTATTCCATTTCTATACCGCCCATCATCTGAGAATCTCATGGTGGACCAATGGTCTGATTGGGCAATATGAGGCCGTTTCCTAGGTACCTCCCTGGAATTTGTAATCTTATTTACTTTAAACTGCATAAAAAGAACCATGTGATGAAGAATTGCTATAGAAGTAGTAAATAAATGTCCAGTGTCCAAAATGTCTGGATTTGGCTTCCATGTTTCTCATACTTTCAGTCCTCCTCACTCAATTCCAGCTCCCATCAGCCCCAGCCACCAAGACGGAGAGAATTGAAGTTCAACATCTGGACCATTAATTCTCCATTCCTGACTTATGGGAGCAGGAGATGGTGATGCACACCGGTTATATGGCTCATAAATAAAGTGACTGGGACTCACCTGATAAGGAGGTGCTAGTTCCACAAAGTTGGTGCACAAAACTGTTGACAAAACAGGAATCTGTGTGTGGTAGAAAATATATCCATTCAGGAAAGAAAGCATCGTAGCCCGCTTGGAAACTGGCTGAGAGAGATTCTTTTTTCCTTCCTGCAGGCTCAATAAGATCTCTTTTATTTGGATGACAGATAAAAACATTACAAAGTGTAAGGTGGCAGTTGTTTAAAATTAACAGGATGCCTTCTCCATCTTGGATGTACAAGTTCCTCTGCACCTTGTAATCCTGAATGGAGCATATATTTCATTTCATAGAAGTTGTGCAATCTCCAAGGAGGAAAGAGGCCTCTTGATGGTTGAAATTTTGCTGGGCTGCAGCAATGAACACCTCCTTGACCATTAGGATCTGTGAGAAATCGCAAGTGGGAGAAATGTGTGATATGAATAAAATAGATACATAAATAAACTGTTTCATTTGGCTGAGAAACAGGCCCCAGGAGCATTGATAGCAGTGGAGAACTGTGCCACAGAGAGTTTGTTAATTGGCACAGTTCTCCACTGTTCCATCCATATCAACATGTAAGGCCAAGACCATCTGTCCCTTAGGGAGCAAAGTAGTGGAATAATGTAAAGCCTCCCGGAATGGGGCAATGTTTGCAGAGGTTTCTTTCATGGTGTTTCCATGGTCATCTTTGCATTTACAAATTTACAGGACGATAGGGAATGTAAGAAACAAAATGGATGGGATGGAATGAAAGTATCAGCTGGCAACCTACCTCTTACAAACTAAACAACTCTGTACAGTGGTACCTTGGGTTACAAACTTAATTCGTTCCGGAAGTCCGTTCTTAACCCTAAGCGTTCTTAACTCAAGGTGTGCATTCCCTACATAGGCCTCCTGCGGCCCTGGAAGTGGATTGCATTCGTATCCTGGGGCAAAGTTCACAACCCGGGACACCTACTTCCAGGTTTGTGTAGTTCGTACCCCAAAGCGTTCGTAAGCAGGACTGTTTGTAACCTGAGGTACCACTGTATGTAGTTTATAAGAACTCATTAACAATAATGTACAGCATTTCAACATCTTCTGTTACATGAAACCTTAAATAATATATATACAATGCCAAAATAATAATGACTTGCGAAACTCGGTATCTCAAAGCTTGGACTTTGCTCTTTTTTGAAAGATGAGCAAAGTGCTGTTCCAAGGATGGAGATGACCTACAGTGGTACCTCGGGTTACATACGCTTCAGGTTACAGACTCCCCTAACCCAGAAATAGTGCTTCAGGTTAAGAACTTTGCTTCAGGAACAGAAATCGGGCTCCGGCGGCGCAGCAGCAGCAGGAGGCCCTATTAACTAAAGTGGTGCTTCAGGTTAAGAACAGTTTCAGGTTAAGTATGGACCTCCAGAACGAATTAAGTACTTAACCTGAGGTACCACTGTATTTGGTGCAGCATTTAACTGCCATTGTATAGTTCCTTTTTGGGTCGACCAGAAGAAGATTCGAGAAACAGAGAATGAAATCTGGGTATCTTGTTGTAGGAGTTCCATTGGGACCGCACCAGCACAAGTATACACATAGAGAGTTTCTCTCATGGACTTATTTCAGAAATATTTGGACTGCTTGCCTTTGTAATTAATGAGTTTTTGTAAACTACAAACAGAGTTGTTTAGTTTGTGATTTATCTCTCTGTATTCCTTGGGAGTGGTGTGGCACTCTACCTGTTAGCTTCCAAATTAAGAGACAAGTATCTATGAAATCTCCAGAAACACTCTGCTATTTATGGGGAGTGATCTCTTCTTGAGTGCTTCCAGACTGTCGGTTTTATACTTGAGGCAGTCAAGCATATTCTGGAAAATTTAAGTTTGTGCAATTTAAGTGGATTGCTCTATCACCCTTTATGGAAAAAACCCCTACTTCTTGTGGTCATTAAAGTGATAGGAAAATGCACTGAAAAGTGTGGATTAAGAAGAGAGAAGATACATAAACACCAAGCAAGGAAATCAAATCTTCTCACTGTCCTATAACAGTGAGAAGACAAACCAACCCAGATTAATTCTCAGTAAAGACCAGATGTAGTCTAACCTGTGTGGAAGCTATGTGCAAGTAAATCAGGATGAGCTCATTATATAATATATTTTTCAAACTTATTTTTATTAGTTTTCATATTGTTATGGAACCACAGAGACAAGTAAACAACGACAAAAAATCATTAATATAGCCAACTAAAGGCAGGGCATACAAAATGTAAACATATAATAACAGAATCTAAAATCGTGAGAACCATTTTTCTCATGAGTAGAAATGCTAGTAAATCTGAAATTGTATGAAATAAAATATCACATACCGAATAGAAATGATCAGGATCTTCCTTTCCCTTAGATTCCAATTAACTCGCATTTTTTTTTTGTAACAATTAAATTCCAGAGATTTTTATACCATTATAAAATATATAACAATTAACAGTTTCTACTGTTGTGTTTTGGTACTGTTGTGGGACATGGGTGGCGCTGTGGTCTAAACCACAGATCCTAGGGTTTGCCGATCCGGAGGTCAGCGGTTCGAATCCCCGTGATGGGGTGAGTTCCCATTGCTTGGTCCCTGCTCCTGCCAACCTAGCAGTTCGAAAGGACGTCAAAGTGCAGGTAGATAAATAGGTACCGCTCTGGCAGGAAGGTAAATGGCATTTCCGTGCGCTGCTCTGGTTGTAAAGATCCTGGGAGCTGCTAGAATTCATATCAAAAGTGCATTTTGACAAACTTGTGGATGGAATCTTGGGGAAGTTTCAAGTGAATGGGGGGGGCAAAATTGTCTCTGCATTTTGGGATCAGGGTTGGTGAATTTCAACTTGGGCCTCTTCTCCCAGCCTAATCTTCCACACAGGAGTGTCGCAAGGAGGAGTAATGTAAACTACCCTGAGCTCCATTGAAGAAGATTGGGATAAATGCGTATTAATCATAATAAATCACACCCCATCACTCAGTATTTTATTAAGCAGAAAAATCTGGTGAAAATCAGCTGTATTGATTTTACATACCAGTTCTAACTTCTCCCTAAGAATTCTGGAATTTATGTTGGATCAGGATGCTGAGGACTCACAGAGATCTCTCATCCCCCACACTTAAATATGGTTTTTGACAGAGAAGGGGTGACCACGAAGCCTGTTTAAATCTTCCCTGGTGTCCTTTGTCTTCTAACATCCTTGAACCATTTTCATCTTGATGATCAGTCTTCTCAAAACAGCTTTCATCTCCTTATTCCTGAGGGTGTAAATGAAGGGGTTCAGCATGGGGGTCACCACAGTGTACATGAGAGAAGCGACAATGCTATTCCGGTCAGACTTCCTGGAGGAGGTCGGCTGCAAGTAGACCCAACAGAGGGTGCCATAGAAGAGGACTACCACAGCCAGATGAGAACCACACGTGGAGAAGGCCTTGCGCTTCCCACTGGTGGATGGGACATTTAGAATGGTGTAAAAAATGTACATGTAGGAAATCACAATGAGGAAGAATGGGCCCAAAATATCCAAAAAGCCCTCGATTTGAGCTGTGGTCTTCACAGTGCTTGTGTCTGAGCACGCAAGTCCCAGCAATGGGTAGATCTCACAGAAGAATTGGGGGATCTCCTGAGAGGAGCAGAAGGTCAGATGGGACATTAACAGCGTATACAGAAGGGAATGGAGAGATGCCAGGAGCCAACAACCAACCACCAGTAGGAGGCAACGTTTGTGGTTCATGCGTGTGGCATACTGTAATGGGTGGCAGATGGCCACGTAGCAATCATAAGCCATGGAAGCCAAGATGAAGCTGTCTGTGTTGCCAAACGCCATGTAGAAATACATCTGCAAAAAGCAACCACCATAGGAGATGGTCTTGACCTGAAAGAGGAGGTTCTGCAGCATCTTGGGGACAATCACAGAAGCAAAGCCCACATCTGCCAAAGAAAGGTGGCTAAGGAAAAAATACATTGGTGTGTGGAGGAGGTGAGCATCAGAGTAGACCAGTAGGACAATCAGCAAGTTCCCCAGAAGGATCAACAGGTACATGGTGAGGAAGAGCAAGGCAAAGAGATGCTGATGCTCTGGCTGGGCAGAGACATCCAGGAGAATGAACTGCAATGGGCCCGTGTGGTTCTCTTCTCCCATGGCTCAGCTGTGAAAAGTAAGGGAAGAGAGACAGGCATGTACAACTTCTTGACACACCCACTAAAAGGACCAAGGTGAATGTCTTAGGCTGGTGGGGAAAGGGAAGAGAGGCTTGCTCATCCATATGAGTGTCTGGAGGTGGCTGGAGGATGGATGGCAGCTAATGTATTGAAGTTGAATTCCAACAAGGCAAAAGTATTGTTTCTGGAGGACGGGGTGGGCAGGTGTGGAGAACTCCCTGATCCTCAATGGGGTAACTGTGCTCTGAAGGACCAGGTGCACAGCCTGGGAGTCTTTTGGACTAACAGCTATCCATGGAGTCACAGGTTAATTCTGTGTCCAGGGCGGCTGTCCACCAGCTCCATCTGCTATGCAGGCTGAGACCCTACCTGCCTGTGCACTGTCTTGCCAGAGTGGCCCATGCTCTGGTTATCTCCTGCTTGGAGTATTGCAATGTGCTCTATATAAGTGTGTGTGTGTGTGTGTGTAAGAGAAAGAGAGAGAGAGAGAGAGAGAGAGAGAGAGAGAGAGAGAGAGAGAAATCATGTCAATTTTTTGAAGCATTTGCTATTATTATTTTATGTCTCATAATAACCAGAGATACAGATGCCTTTGAGGAGGAATTACATGTGACTGGAAACAGAGTGTGTGCTTATGGGAGGTGGGGAGTAAATGCATCCCTTTGCCATCACTAAATGACAACAGCAATCTGCATGAGATGATCTCAGTTGTCACACCATGGATTTTCTAAACTACATGGTACCTGCTCTTGGAGAAATTATTCCTTCCCTTCAGGGTTTGTGCTAAAGCATGGAAGTGGACACATGAGGAGCTCTCAAATTAAGAGAGTGAGAGAATGAATCAGACTAAAAAAGGAAGGAGAGAACAGTAGATGGTCTACCTCATTCATCCCTTCATCTCAGGAAATGTTTCTTTTAAACCTCCTGCCATTAAGAATCACATCCATAACAGCAGAGTCCTCAAGATACCACTCTGTCGGTCTGTAAACCTAGAAGGATCCTTCTGAGTACCTCTGAAATTTGTTGCAAGTCACCTTGTGGAAAATCTTTTAGAAATGAAACACATAAATGCGATGATAAATAAATAATCTTGGATGCTGACTGCTGCCTACCTAACAGATTCATTCCCCTTCTTTAATTACTGTAATTGCTAGGGACGCGGGTGGCGCTGTGGGTAAAACCTCAGCGCCTAGGACTTGCCGATCGTCAGGTCGGCGGTTCGAATCCCCGCGGCGGGGTGCGCTCCTGTTGCTCGGTCCCAGCGCCTGCCAACCTAGCAGTTCGAAAGCACCCCCGGGTGCAATTAGATAAATAGGGACCGCTTACTAGCGGGAAGGGAAACGGCGTTTCCGTGTGCTGTGCTGGCTCACCAGATGCAGCTTGTCACGCTGGCCACGTGACCTGGAAGTGTCTGCGGACAGCGCTGGCCCCCGGCCTCTTAAGTGAGATGGGCGCACAATCCCAGAGTCTGTCAAGACTGGCCCGTATGGGCAGGGGTACCTTTACCTTTACCTTAACTTAGTTTCAGTACAACATAAATAATACAAAATAATCAATAAATCACCAATGAAGCAATTTCAATCTATAAGACACTGCTAACAAAGCAGCAATTAAAAAAATAAGCTAAACATCACAATTAAAGCAAATATCATATTAACTAATCAATACAGCATTGATAATCTATTAAACAATATATATATATATATATATATATATATATATATATATTACTGTAACTGCTGTTAGAACACATTCTCTAAGGAAACACTGGGGGATATTAGGCATTTACATTCACAGAAGGGATTTTTGTGTGTGTGTGAAAGTAAATTCATTTCTGCTCTACACCATAAGCCTTCTTGTTTGATCCATGTTGAGTTGATCTGCCGTTGCTCTTGAAAATATCTCAAAACGGCTGAATTACATCCTCTCTCTCCAAAGGAGGACTAGTTGGGAGAGAGCAGATAGCATAAGCAAATCAACATTGTGTGGAAAGAGTTTGCAATGGAACCAAACGAAATGGATGCCCTGTATAGAAAGCAGGAGAGCTCTGAGCCCCCAGCTGGAGGGGTCCAGGGCAATTACAAGGCCCAATCCCAGGTTAGCAAAGATTCCTGGCTCCAGGCAACCCAGATTTTATACAGTGCAGGTGCTCACCAGGTAAGCAATGTCCAACTTGCTCAGCAGGTTGTCATCTCAATGTGGAAGAAGTCATCAGATTCCAGCAGGAAGTGAGCAAATGAAATGAGGTCCAGTGGTTGAAAGGGAATTGGGGCGAGCAGGGGAAAGTTGTGGCATGACAATCCATTAGAACTGTGACTCAGCCAGAAATGTTGAGTTAGCGAGGCTCTCTGCTGCAGAAAAATGAAGTCATTTAGATTTTTCTGTCTGTCTATTGTGCAGTGTCACTGCTGGTCTTGCAGTCCCTACGTTACAAAAGAGATTTATCTTCCTTTCTTGAGTCCAAACCTGGGTTGTTGCAGCATGGAAGAGTACGCATCTGCATGGCAGTGGGGTATTTTTCAGTTGAGAAGATGCTTTATGTCTCTGAGGGACATGTTTTATTTCCCTGTGTCAGTGGTGTTTGGCACTGTGTTTCCCACAAGGAACTTGTTAACTTCGAAACAGCTCCCTTCACTTGGGAATCTTCCATTGCCACCACTCCTTCCACTTGAAGAATGGCCATAGGGTGTTTCAAGTGGTGTTTGCAAGCACAGATGTGGCAGACTTAAGGCTTGTTGGATCTACTTTGTTTGTTGCTAGGATGCCCCCTGTCCACCCCCGAGTATCTACCACCCAGAGACAAGAACAGAAGATAATATTGTTAGACTTAAAGAGCAAGGGGCTTCTGGGCACATTCTGAGCCCTAAGAGTTGGCTTTCAGAACCAGAACTAAACTGAACTTAAGGTCTTTGACTCAAAAGTCCACCCCTGATTAGCTATCTTCATTTCAGCAGTCTAATTTAGGTGGGGAAAGTGGTTGTAGCCAGGGCTTTTTTTTCCAATCAGAACTTACCGGAACTCAGTTCTGGCACCTCTCAGGTGGGCACCATTGCCATTTTAGGAGAACAAGGGAGGTGAGTTCCGGCGCCTCTTTTTCTAGAAAAATAGCATTGATTGTAGCACTGCTGTCGTTGATAAACAACTGGAAATAAGAAACACTTCACTTATTGATCTGCTACAAGTCACCCAGATAGATTTATCAGTAGATCCCAGTATACCTTCTGTCCACCTCTGCACCAAAGAAGCAGGCAGCAGTTATATAAAAGAAAATCCTTTATTTTTATTGTTGCGCTGTTTACGGCATCTGCTGAAAACATTTTTGCTTAGGCAGATCGACTCCCATATGTAGTTGACATGTATCTTAATGTGTAGTTTTATCTTATGATGTATATTTCCCCCTGAATTTCTCTAATCTTTTATTACTATTTTTATTATTTCCATCCAACAGAAAAAATACCATACCAACAGAGAATAGAAATATTACACTAATCATCTCCAGTTATCTTCCGCATCAGAACTTTATTTTATTTTTTTTAAAAAAATAATTTTTATTAACCGGCAAATCAAATCAAATCAAATCAAATCAAATCAAATCAAATCAAATCAAATCAAATCAAATCACATCACATAAATTCCGAATTACAAAGCCGAATTTTAAATTTTGTTGAGGGAACCCATATTTCAAGATCCGAAGGGGGATTCTGATCATCTTCTTGCCACTGTGTTAATGTCCAAATCAGTCCAAATCTGCATCAGAACTTTAAGAATCCATCATTAACACTCAGAAATACTCCATGTAACCTACAGCAATCCAAACGTTTATTCCATCTTTACATGAAAATATTTTGTCAATAATGATGATGATGATATGATTTATACCCCAGCCATCTGGCTTATATAAAATTTCTTAAACATTAAGGTTTATGGGACTATATAAAAGGTAAAGGTACCCCTGACCGTTACGTCCAGTCGCAAACGACTCTGGGGTTGCGGCTCTCATCTTGCTATACTGACCAAGGAAGCCAACATTTGTCTGCAAACAGTTTTTCCGGGTTGTGTGGCCAACATGACTAAGCCGCTTCTGGCGAAACCAGAGCAGCGCACGAAAATGACGTTTACCTTCCCGCTGGAGTGGTACCTATTTATCTACTTGCACTTTGACGTGCTTTCGAACTGCTAGGTGGGCAGGAGCTGGGACCGAACAATCGGAGCTCACCCCATTGCGGGGATTCAAACCGCTGACCTTCCGATCGGCAAGCCCTAGGCTCAGTGGTTTAGATCACAGCACCACCCGCATCCTATGGGACTATATAGTAATAGCAAATTTAACATATCATATGGTATTGGGGTTATACATCGTCCCCCTTTCAATACTGTTAGTTTCTGCAAAAGTTTTGGAGCAGGCATACTGCATTTCCATTTCCATGCCACAAATTTTCCAGGGATATTTTTGTTCTGCTTTTGTATTGCTGTAGTGCAAGAGTGACCCTCTGGATGGCAATAATGCAGTAACACTGGGGGAGCATGTTGTGTGGAGGGTTCAGTATCTATCCACTAAAAGGTAAAGGTACCCCTGCCCGTACGGGCCAGTCTTGACAGACTCTGGGGTTGTGCGCCCATCTCACTTAAGATGCCAGGGGCCAGCGCTGTCCGGAGACACTTCCGGGTCACGTGGCCAGCGTGACATCGCTGCTCTGGCGAGCCAGAGCCGCACACGGAAACGCCGTTTACCTTCCCGCTGGTAAGCGGTCCCTATTTATCTACTTGCAACCGGAGGTGCTTTCGAACTGCTAGGTTGGCAGGCGCTGGGACCGAGCAGCGGGAGCGCACCCCGCCGTAGGGATTCGAACCGCCGACCTTTCGATCGGCAAGTCCTAGGCGCTGAGGCTTTAACCCACAGCGCCACCTGCGTCCCTAATCTATCCACTACTTATGCACTATTCCTGCCTCAGTGATATTTTGCAGAATGCATATGCAGCCTCCCTCCCCACCTAAAGCTTCTTGGTACCAGGCTATAGAGTTGGGAGTATCCTATACCTGGGGCTGGGAGGATGTGCATCATGGAATAGGTCCCTTTGAGAGACTGTGGAAGTTCAGTTGTGAGTTCATTTTCTTTTTGGCCTGTATCTGTGTAGTTAAGGGTTCTGCTCTGTGAAGAGGAAAATGTGGATTCTGTTCCTGTTATGTACTGAAGTTCTCACCCTGGGCCAGCAGGGGGATACTGTAGATAGTTATGCAAATGAAGGATCGAAAGTGACGTTCAGTGATTGGATAGTTTTAGAAAGTTGTTACAGTAACGTAGTACTGGAGCTCTATATAAGCAGGCTGACTGAGCCCTTCAGTTCAGTTCTGTCCTGGCCTGCGAATAAACAATAGCCGTTTGAAGAATCACTGTGTCGTCTGATATGTTCACCCACAACTTAACAGTTCCCATATCAGGGCCTTCTGTTGGCTAGAGGCTACACTCACTGATCTATCTGTAAACACAGGGAGTTCCTCTGTGGTGGATGTCCTTTCTCAGTGGAGAAGCACCTCCACTTCTCTCCAGTCTAGGCTTCTCCCCTCTGCCAGTAGACCTGAGGGTTAGGATTGCTCTGCCATGTGTTTTAATATTACTGTAAGTCACCCTGTGAATGTAAATAAAGAACGAATTATATTATGAATTCATTTATATATCAGCCTTTTATGTATCAGCCTTTAATACAATTCACAACAGTGGTTTACAATAAAATTCAGTTAACTAAAATCACTATACATAAGTAACTAATATGACATACGACCTGGGACCCTTGTACCTACGGGACTGCCTCTCCTGGTATGCCCCGTGGAGGACCTTACAGTCCACAAACAATAACATCTTGGAGGTACTGGGCCTCAAGGAGGTTAGACTGGCCTCAACCAGAGCCAGGGCCCTGGCCCCAGTCTGGTGGAACGCCCTGCCACAAGATACCAAGGCCCTGCGGGACTTGACATCTTTCCGCAGGGCCTGCAAGATGGAGTTGTTCCGCCAGGCCTTTGGTCGGGGCTCAGTCTGACCCCTCTCCTTTTCCAAGACCCTGCATATAAGTGGTCTCTCTAACTCTTCTCATCAGCTCATACAAATAGCTGAGCCGGGTGAGTACTTAAGGTTCCCAACCCCTATAGTTATAGTTACAATTTGCGGGTAGTCATCTGATCTTATTTTGATTTTAACCCAATTTTAAGCTGTATTTCAGTTGATTGCTGAATTTTATGTCTTAATGTATTATATATTTTGATGTTAGCTGCCCTGAGCCTGGTTCTGGCTGGGGAGGGTGCAACATAAATATTATTATTTATTATTATTATTATTATTATTATTATTATTATTATTGTTATTGTTATTGTTATTGTTATTGTTATTGTTATTGTTATTGTTATTGTTATTGTTATTATTATTATACAGAAGTACAACTCAAGCAGCATAAAAAGGTAAGAAATGCCATCAAACAGAGATGGGGAACCCCTGGCTGTCCAGATGTTGCTGGACTGCAACTTCCACCAGCCCCAGACAGCATGGACAATGGTCAGGGGCAAGCAGAGGTTTTTGATTGTTGTTGTTGATGTCCCTCTGTCTTGAGCGACAATGGAAACAGTGCCTCTGGGGCTGAAGTCAAACCTCTGCATTAGCAACACCGAATGGACCTCCTCAGGTCACAAGCCTGGGCAGTGTGTCTGGAGGTTCTGGGCTGCCCAGACAACAGGACCCCGCTTTCGGCCTCTCTGATGTGGTCCAAAGGAAAGCAGAGCAATATGTTTGGCACCATCTTGGTTGCTGGAAGGAGGCACACAAGGCACCATCCAGCTGTCATAGGGACTCCTCTGCGGATTTGTGTAAGGTTTACTCTTTAGCCTTTTCTTCTCCCAAAGATGTCCTGCAAGGCAATGGAGATTTAGGACCAGAGTTTTCCTTCTCCCAAGTGGGTTACTTTCCCAGGTTGATGATCCTCAACTGCCCTCAATTCCTGCAATGCAGGGGGTTGGACTAAAGTAACTCTGTGATTCTATTATTCTCACTTCCCTCTACAGCGTGTGCAGAAAACACCTTCTTGACTGTTGGACCCACTATTGGTCTCATCTGCTCAATCCCATTGTAGTCCCCCCCCCCATAGAAATGTAGACTAGGACTTCATAGCATTGCACCACAGAAAAATGGCTGCCTCTCAGCTGCAGTTGTGAAGGCCCATGAAAGTGAGTACAAAGGGCAGCTGCTATGTGGCAAAAAGCACTCTGAACTATTTCAGTGCCTTCTTCTCCATGCCATATATTCTTTGAAGGACCATTTCGTGCCATTCATAGGTCCCCCAAGCTTCAGAAACCAAGCCCTCCAGAATCTCCTTGTGACCTTCTGCATCTCATTGTTCCTCAAGTTGTACATGAAAGGATTGAGCACAGGGGTGACCACAGTATGGAATATAGATGCCACTTTTGATCTGGAGCCAGAGTAGGTGGTTGATGGGCAGGTGTAGATGCCTCTCAGGTTGCCATAGTGCAAGGCCACAGTGGTGAGCTGGGTGCTGCAAATGGAGAAGGCCTTGTGCCTCCTAGAGGTTGATGGGACCTTCAACACCTTGGGTACAGTGAAGATGTAGGAGAAGAGGATGAGCGGTCCAAGAGCAGCTGTGGTACCTTCACTGACCAGCAGCATTTCAACATAGGAAGTATCTGAGCAGCTTCAATAAAGGGTAGAGGGTCACAGAAGAAATGGAGGATTTTACGAGATGCACAAAAGGTGAAGCCAGATACCTAAAGAACATACAACAGAGAGTGGGCATGTGCCAGGAGCCAAGACCCAGCAGCCAACCGACAGCCAGTGCATATAGTGGTGTCACGTAGTAGGTGGCAAATGGCCACATAGCGGTCTCATGCCATGGAGGCCAAAATGAAGTTATCTGTGGTGCAAGAGAGCAAAAAGAAGTACAGCTGGGCCAGGCAGCCGCTATAGGTGTGTGTCTGAGCCAGCAAGATCGGAAGCATTTTAGGTACTGTGGTGGAGATGATTCCTAGATCAGTCAATGACTGGTGTTTGAGGAAGAAATACACGTGGGCATGGAAATGGCTGGTGTTGGAGAAGATCAGCAAGAAAATCAAGAGGTTCCCCAGAAGCCCAAGGAGAGGAAAATGGGGAAGAGGAGTCCCTGGAAGTCTGGTGCAGATGAGAGACCCAGCAGGATGAATCGAGTAAGGTCAGTTTGTTCCATGGCTCTAATGAGAATGTGAATGCATTCTTATTCATATCTCTGTCCTGCATTTCATCTAGATGCATAGATCCATTTGGGGGTGGATAAGAAGAAATACATTTCTTTACTTTAAAGCATTTGATATGCCAGCCTTCTGTTGAAAGGAATCTTGCAACCTAACTATTAAAAATAGTTAAATATTAAATTATTAATTAAATAATTAAAAATAATCAGCACACAGCACTGGAATGCCTGTATCTTTAAGAAGATTTTAAAGGTATATTAAAAGACCTGGGGGAATTTTAAAAGTTCTTCATCTGGCAGTGAAGAGCAGAGGCACACTGAAAGCTGCCTGATACCATCTCAGCCCAATCGTCCAGAGAACTCCGTCCTGCTGACATGGACTGACAGCAGCCCTACCTGGAGGTGCCTGGGATTGAATTTGGGACTGTTTGCAAGCAAAGCAGTTGCTCTACCTCCAAGCTAAGGTGCCTCCCCTGAATATTTGTCAACAGGCAAGTCTCTCTTTGAAGAGAAGTGTGTGGCCACCACGGAAAAGGCTCATTCCTGAGTTGTTACATGTCTAACGTCTGAAAGTGAGGACGCAGAAAATGACCTCAGTGTTCAGGAAAGTTCCCATGGAGCAAGCAGCCTTTCTTTTAGACACCTCCATCTTAAGCCAAACGGGGCTTTGAAGGCTACACTTTGAATTGTACTCAGAAGCAGTCCAGCAACTACAGTATAAATTTAGCTGGAGCAAATATTGTGGTTTTATATATGTAGCAAATGGCTGAAAAGCTAGATAAAAGTTGGCATCTTCCCACTGATTGCCCTCTTTGTTGGTTTTCCAAACAGATGTATGGCTGACTCTTTAATCATCTCATATCCTCTATGCCTCTTGTCCTCTGAAACCAAAGTCTCAGTAGCCTTCTCATTGCCTCGTGCATCTCAGTGTTCCTCAGGCTATATATGAAAGGATTGAGCATTGGTGTCACCACCGTATAGAATATAGATGCCACTTTCAATCTGGAGCCAGAGTAGGTGGACGAGGGGCGGATGTAGGTGCCCATCAGGCTGCCATAGAATATGGCGACAGTGGTGAGGTGGGCGCTGCAAGTGGAGAAGGCCTTATACTTCCCAGAAGCTGATGGAACCTTCAAAACCATCGATAAAATGAAGAGGTAGGAGAGGAGAATGAGTATGAGAGGGCCAAGCATTGTTGCTGTGCCTTCAATCATGAGCAGTGTTTCAGCTGATGAGGTGTCTGAGCAGGAGAGCTTGAGCAAAGGGTGCATGTCGCAGAAGAAATGGGGGATTTCTCGGGAGCCACAGAAGGAAAGTTTAGAGATCGTAGATATATACAGTATTCCCTGGGAAAAAGACAGGAGCCAAGACCCAGAAGCCAACAGCAGGCAGCGCTTGTAGCTCATGATGGTTGTGTAATGTAGCGGGTGGCAGATGGCCACGTAGCGGTCATATGCCATGGAGGCCAAGAGGAAGTTATCTGTGGTGCAAAAGACCACAAAGAAATACAGTTGGGCCAGGCAGCCGTTGTAGGAGATGGTGTTTGATTGAGAAACCAAGATGTGCAGCATCTTGGGCACAGTGTTGGAGCTGAATCCTAGGTCAGCCAAGGACAGGTGGCTGAGGAAGAAGTACATGGGGGCATAGAAGAGAGAGCTGTTGGAGAAGATCAGGATGATGATTAAGAGGTTCCCCAGAAGGCTAATTAGGTACATAAAGAGGAAGACGGGAAAGAGGAGCCCTCCAAACTCTGGCGCAGAGGAGAGGCCCAGAAGGATGAATCCAGCAAAGCTGGTTTGGTTGTCTTGTCCCTTTTCCATGGCTCTGCTGAGAATGAGAATAAAAGAAATGGAATCATGTTATTATCTACACCCAGGTTCTATACTTCATCTTATGCAATAATAAAATAAAAAAATCTAGTTTCAAAGATGATAGATGCAGGGAAGGGGAAACAGTGACCATCTTATTATAATCAAGCAGACAGATTGGGCTTCCTCTCTACCTTGGTGCCCTTTGGATAATTATGGCCTTTTAAACAGGGAGGGTATTGCTTTTGTTTATTACTGTGTTGTGCGTTTTTGTGTTTCTATACTGTAAACTGCCCTGTGATCCTTGGATGAAGGGAGGCACAGAAATTTAATAAAAGAATAAAAGAATAGGCTGGCTTTATTCAGGATCTGCTGGTTTTGCACTGACTCCTTAACTACGAACCTTCTACTCCTTCCTCACAAGAATTCCAATGCTGCAATCCTGTACCCGCTTACCTGGGAGTAAACTCCATTAAATACAAAGAGCCTTACTTCTGAATAGGTGTGCAGACCATTGTACTGTAGGGACTCAGCTGTACAGCTGCAAATAAACGTTTTAAGTATGTTTTAAGTGCAACATACAATGTGACACTAGATGCCAGTGGTGAGCCTTATGGGAAATTCAATGTCTTTTTAAAAAATGCTTAAAGAAACATTTCCAAACCAGTTTTTATATTTGGCTATATTCCACCTAGGTTAACTATAGACTGTATTCTTAATGACTGCTTGGATTTCAGCTTCTTACTGTGTGGTAGCATTTGAAGAAAACAGTATGTAGGGAGTACCTTCTCTCAGATTAAACTACCAGAGGAAAGATATGTCTTGGTTGTTAGGAAGAAAGGGAGGGGGGAAGTGGGGAAGTTAGTAGGTCTTCAGGATTACAGAGACTCCAAGTACTAGAAAGAAAGAAAGAAAGGTTCACTAAAGGGGAGGGGATAACAGCAGCTCTTTTGGATACCAGAGATTTCTCTAGCCTGGTGTCCAAATAACTGACAGTTCTGATTTCACTCATGGCTAAAAAATTCTGAAAGTTGGCCTCTTCTTCCCCCACCTCTTATATGCATCCCTTTACATTTACTTACGTTGAACTGCATTTGCCACTTGTTTGCTCATCTGCCAGTCAGCCTCCCTGAGTTTGAAAATGGAATTCATTATTTACCTCTGCACTCACCCAAAATAATTGTTGTTTCCTGCAAACAGTGCTGCTGGGGTCAAATACAGTACCAGGGAGATTAATGTTGCGGAAATAGTGTCCAGATCAGAAACACTTTCTGGATTAGGCTCTGTGCAGCTGCTCCACCCCCCCCCCCCCCCGCCCGCTTTTTTCCAAAATGAAAATGGCCAGATTATGAACACATATTTAAAAGAATAAATAATATCTAATTTTCCCCAGAGACAACGGCAAAATGACATTCAGAGGGATACCTGGGCATCTTGAAAAAGGCATTTATGAAAAAGCTCAGCAGTTTCTAAAATAAGGTTCCTGCCTTTATCCTGTTCCTTTTGGAGCTGTATAGCAGGGATGAGGAGCCTGTGGCTCTCCAGATGCTGTTGGACGTCATCTCCCATCAGCCCCAGACAGTAGGCCCAAGCATGAGAGATGATGGCAGTCCAGAAACACCTGGAGGACCACAGGGTCACCATCTATGCTGTATCGTGTCACCTGTGCAGCATCAATCACCACCCTGGAAACATAGCAGAATATTACCTACAAGGTTCAGGCTCACCTTGTTGACAAAGGGATAGTAATGACGACGATGATAAAATGTTTTCTGCTTTCCTATATGGAGGGAAAGCAATTGGAGATTGTGCAACTAGCTTAAGGCGGCAGTCAGCATAAAACAGGACCTTTAGATTTCAATGTGAAATTAATGAACTGATGGGAAGCAGGAATTCCGGTGAGAAAACAAGTCAGAGAACAGAGGATAAATGTAATCAACTGTCGATCATGCCAAATGGTAATGAAAACCCCAGCTATGTTTGCAAAGTTGAAAGGGCAAGAACGACTTGCATACCTGGACATTGGTTTCACTGAAGTAAATAAACTGAAGCAGCAGCAAAGAAGAGCATATAAACGTTGTATCAAACTGGAGAGCATTTCAATGGCATGGGCTTTGGTTGCCAAGGACAAAAGCAGCAGGAGAGCATAGCTCCACAGGGAAGTTGTTAATCAAAATTAGAGCACCGCACTGCAGGTTCTGTGGTAGGAAATCTCCAAGTCCCTCCATACAGCCAACAGGAGATTTTCTAACCCAACTTTCACTCACTTTTCCACTTTAGTGAAAGATAACTTATGACACAGGTCCTCAACCTTTGGGGGCTTGGGAGCACAGCTGGAAATCTAAGAAACTGTTATGGGCACCAGAAAATACCCTTTTCACAGAAGAGAAACTGGCAAGTCTCAGAACAGCCCCCTCCAAATAGGCAAAACACCCCCCAAAAACAAACACCAACAAATAAAAAGTAGAAAACATCCTCCCATGAAAAAACCCAGACTCGTAATCTGGTGAACCGGGTTTGCTTCCTCGCTCCTCCACCTGCAGCTGCTGGGTGACCTTGGGCCAGTCACACTTCTCTGAAGTCTCTCAGCCCCACTCACCTCACAGAGTGTTTGTTGTGGGGAAGGAAGGGAAAGGAGAATGTTAGCCGCTTTGAGACTCCTTCGGGTAGTGATAAAGCGGGATATCAAATCCAAATCCAAACTTCTCCGTATCAAATAACTCCCATCCAAAAAACCCTCCTCAATTTATTTTTAAAAAACATGGGAGGGGGCATGGGGCCTTGTTTGTGAGGGTACTATGATGCCCACAGCCACATTGGAGACCCCAGACATACACCATATCTAAGGATGAGCTTTCAGAGGAAATTTCAGAAAATAATACAATGCGTGATCTTCAAAGTCATCTTTACAACAAACCTATAAGTAGGTCAGTTTTATTATTATTCCCCTGTTTGCAGATCAGGGACTGAGACAAAGACCAGTCATGCACATTCCAATCTTTGCCTGTCAGGTAAATTTGTTTGTGCAATGTTTTCTTCAGTTTGGGGTTGGTGTGTTTTACCAACATGGAAGATACAGGGTAGTGGAACCTGTACTTAATCCATAAGGCTTGACAGGGTAGAACTGATTGACAAGGTGGAAGTACTGGGAACCCTGGGAGGAAGTCAGCTTGCTGTTGATGCCTGGAAGGGTCCCAGAACAAATAATTAAACAGTCGGTCTGTGAGCACTTAGAAAAAGAGACAGTGATTACTAAGATCCAACATGGGTTTCTCAAAAGCAAATCATGGTACATGAATCTCATTTCTTCTTCTTTTTGATAGTGTGGCAGGGTTGATGGAATGCTGTTGACGCAGTGCTCCTTGATTTCAATAAGGCTGAAATAGCTGTGTAAAATAGCAATAAAAAATAAGGAAAAGCTGTAAAAAAGTATTAGATAATACAAAAAGAATAAAGTAATAATTATAAGTACATTCGATAACAGAAATGGTAAATACATTGGGAGCTGACAGGAAGTCTTTTGTATCATAAGAATGTATGGTGAAAGGGATTGTATAGGATTGAATTAGTTTTTATTTGTATATTCAATACACAAGATTGTTTTTGTTATGAATCAGTTTCAATAAAGCATTAAAAAAAACGATATGCTTGTGGATTTTGTAGCTGATTGACTGACCCAACCCAAAGAATATTCATTAATGGTTTCTTGTCATCCTGGAAAAAAGTGGCAAATGGGATGCTCCAGGATTCTGTCCTGGTCCTGATGTTGTTCAACATCTTTATCAATGACTTGGATGAAGGAATTGAGGGGATGCTCATCACATTCGCAGGGTGTTATGTACTGAAGTTCTCACCCTGGGCCAGCAGGGGGATACTGTAGATAGTTCAGGTCCACATATGCAAATAAGGGATCGAAAGTGACGTTCAGTGATTGGATAGTTACAGAAAATGGTTACTGTTGTGTTCTAGTGGAGCTCTATATAAGCAGGCTGGCTGAACCCTTCAGTTCAGTTCTGTTCTGGCCTGTGAATAAACAGGAGCTGTTTGAAGAATCATTGTGTCGTCTGATATGTTCACCCACAACTTAACACAGATGACACCAAACTGGGAGGGGTAGCTAATGCTGCAGAAGGCAGAATCAGGATTCAAGATGGCCGTAACAGTTTTGAAAAATGTAAGATTCTACACTTAGGTGGGAATAACCAGCTGCACAATTATAAAATTTGGACATATAAGGACACCTGGCATGTGTCTGACTCTGGCTAATGTGCCAACTTTCCTTTTACGTATTTGCTCATGTGCAAATTGAATAAGCTCCACCCCACCCCCGGTACAGACACAAGAGCTATCCAGAATCACATCTGATCAGCCCGGACACCAGAGCCGTCTTTCCTATTGGGCTTACTGGCGTGTTGCGCCAGGGCGCTGGCCTCTCAGGGGTGCCCCAGCAAGTGGGGGAGCTGTGTGGCTTTGCCAACGGCCTCCCCTTTCCCAGACACCTACCAGCTGTGCCCCGTCAACCATATGGCTGGCGGGCATGCAGCTTCCTTCCCAAGCCTCCGCAGGAGGAGAGCAACTCTGGGAAACGGGGGGGGGGGAGGCACCAGAGGGATCTTTGAACCACAGTGCCAGATATGCTTAAGTCGGCCCTGCCAGACACTGAGGTCCAACTCCGAGGGCCTTCTGGCGGTTCTCTCATTGTGAGAAGTGAAGTTACAGGGAACCTACCAGAGGGCCTTCTGAGTAGTGGTGCCGACCTTGTGGAACTCCTGTCAGATGTCAAATAGATAAATAATTCTACAACCTTCCATGGACACCTGAAGGCAGCCTTGTATCAGGAAGCGTTTAATGTGTGATGTTCTGATATTCAAAACTTGCTACACAAACTCCAGCTGGCAAGATGTTCACTCTAGGGCTGGCCCACCCATGAAGCAAGGTGAGGCAATTGCCTCAGGCAGCAGGATCCAGGGGCAGCAGATCTGGCCTCCAATGAATGAATTGGCCACCGCTGCTCCTTCCTGATCTAGATTGTCACTCATTCCTTCTTCATCACAGGGGGACACCATTGTGTGGTCCACTTCACGTGCCCAAAGGTCTTGCACTGGCCCTGGCTCACGCATTACAAATATTTTAATTGTACAACTCTGAGAGGATTGGAATCTTTCCTGTGAAGTCACTGCATGCATCCATTTAAAATGGGTGTATACTTTTACCCTTATGCCCAACAAAGAATTTGCACACCAGGAAACAGAGGAAGATTGGTTTATTACACAGAAATGAAAGCAGCGCCCAGCAAGGCAGGGAGGGAGCTGAAGAACAAAATAGGAAAAAGTCAGGGAACACCCAGCTACTTGAAATGAATTCAAATCTCCAGGGAATGATGAGCTGCACCAAGGGTCCTAGAAGGAGCTCGAGGATGTAGTCTCAGAACCTCTGTCTATAATCTTTGAGAATTCTTGGAGAACAAGTGAGGTCCCTGCTGTGTGAAGGGAGGAAGACCAGTCAGCTTGACACTGGTACCAGAAAAGGTCCTAGAACAAAGAATGATCGTACTTGATCAGTCTGTGAGCATTTAGAAAAGGATGCTGTGATTACCAAGACCCAGCATGGCTTTCTCAAAAACAAGTCATGCCAGACAAATCTCTTTGTATTTATTTATTTTATAGTGTTACAAGTGGATCAGGGGAATGCTGTGGATGTAGAGAGTCTTGATTTCAGTAAGGCTTTTGACAAAGTCCCCCTTTAGAGGAGATATGACAGCCATCTTCAAATACCTAAAGGGCTATCACATGGAAGATGGAGCAAGCCTGTTTTATCCTACTCCAGGGGGTAATATCTGAACCAATGGCTTCAAGTTACAAGAGATTCCAGCTAAACATCTGGAAAAACTTTCTGAAGACAGTGGAACGAACTTCCTTGGACGTGGGTGGCCTCTCCTTCTTTGGAGCTTCTTAAGCAGAGGTTAGATAGCCATCTGCCATGAATGCTTTAGTTGAGATTCCTTCACTGCAAGGGGTTGAACTAGATGACCCTCAGGGTCCCTTCCAACTCTACATTTCAGCAATTCTATGATTCTATGATTCTAAATGGGTGCTGTCTTGGGCAGCAAGATTGCACATACAGTGGTGCCTCGCAAGACGAAATTAACCCGTTCCGTGAGGCTCTTCATATAGCGGTTTTTTCATCTTGCGAAGCAAGCCCATTGACAACTTAGCGGATTAGCGCTATTAGCGGTTTAGCGGCTTTTAGCGATCAGCTGATAAGCGGCTTAACGGCTTAGGAAAAGGGGGGGGGAAGGGAAAAAACCCGCAGGAACTCGCAAGACATTTTCGTCTTGCGAAGCAAGCCCATAGAGAAATTTGTTTTGCAAAGCGCCTCCAAAATGGAAAACCCTTTCGTCTAGCGGGTTTTCCATCTTGCGAGGCGTTCGTCTTGCGGGGCACCACTGTATATGGGCAGCAATGCAATCATTAAGTCAGTGTTTCTCAAACTTGGGTCCCTAGCTGTTGTTGAACTAGAATTCCCATCACCACTGACCACTGGTCCTGCAAGCTAGGGATGGTGGGAGTTGTAGTTCAACAATAGCTGGAAACCCAAGTTTGAGAAACACTGTGTGAGTGAATAATGCAAAGACCATTTGGTTGCCTTTACTATTCCTGAATCATAAATCTACTCTTGGAAGATTTAATTATCTATATGAAGTCTGCTTATTACTTACAGGGGAGTGATAGTTAATATAAGGCAAATGTAAAATTATGATGCTGATCTTTACTTTTTTTGTCAATCAATCCTTTATTAGGCATATTAAACCACACATTATAAAACAAACACCGTATACAGATTGTGGAAAATACGAATTCAGCATAAGAATTTGCATAAATAATACAGTATAACGCTACCACATCACCGACCATTCATGAACCACTAAATCTCTCTATGATGGCCCAGTCTTTCCACATGGACACCACACAAATATTTAGCCACTATTAAAGTAATTTGATCATTCCCGTCCAAGAGCAGGTCCTGAACCGTTGGTGGCATAGAACCAAGCCTGTTAAGTTGTAAGGCCTCTAATAATTGTCCTACAAATCAATGATAAATTGTAAATTACATTATCACTTAAGAGACTGTAAAGGAGAGAGTTAGGAGATAGGGCTCTATAATGCAGAAAGACCCAATATTTCAAGGTTCTCAGCCATACTCCTACTGATAACGGAAGTACAGTGGCACCTCGCAAGACAAATGCCTCGTAAGACGAAAAACTCGCAAAACGAAAGAGTTTTTCGTTTTTTGAGTTGCTTCGCAAGACGGATTTCCCTATGGGCTTGCTTTGCAAGACGAAAACGTCTTGCAAGTTTGTTTCCTTTGTCTTGCAAGTTTGTTTCCTTTTTCTTAAAACCGTGCATTCACTTCGAGGAGCAACTCATAGCACGCGGTGTGGTAGCCTTTTTTGAGGTTTTTGAAGACTTTGGTGATTTTTGAAGCTTTTCCAAAGTCCGTGCTTCGCAAGACGAAAAAATCGCAAGACGAAAAAACTCGCAGAACGAATTAATTTCGTCTTGCGAGGCACCACTGTATTCCCAACTCACAACATATTGATTCATATTTAATAGAATTTGCAAGTCCTAATAATGACCTCAGAAGGAATGCATGAAATTTATCCAACCTCCTAAGGTCACCTGAAATCCACACTGGGGTGCCATATAAAAGTTGGGCACAAAGTTTCATATCAGTCACTTGCAATACAGCTGGAATATATCTATTTCCTACAGAAGAAAAAAAAAGGATTTAATATGGTGAGCTGTCACTTTAGCCTTAGCTATTGCAGCACAGATACGTGTGTTCAAGTTCATGTTATTTTTAAATACAATTCTCAAATAATTGAAATGTTTAACTTCTTGTATTAGATGATTATCCAATTTTTTGGGTTCCCTCTCTTTGTAAATTGCATAATTTTTGTCTTATCATAGTTAATTTTGAGGTTATTAAGAGAGCAAAAGTTTGAAAAGCTCTTAAATAATTTTTTTAAACCTAAAGAGGAAAGTGAGATAATTACCGCATCATCTGTATAAAGTAATTAAAAAACTGGGATATTATTTAAATAAGGAATATGAGTGGTTACATTTTGAAGAAATAATGAAAGGTCAGATAAAAAGAGATTAAATAGGGTAGGGGCCAGGATACAGCCTTGCCTAACTCCTCGGTTATTCAGAATTGGGCCTACAAGTCTACCATCTTTTGAAACTTTAACATATATTTGGTTATTGGAGTGTAAACTTTGAATCAATGTAAGCAGGTATGGGACAATATCAAGGTGTTCTAGTTTTGTCCACAGTTTATTACGATCGACCGAATCAAAGGCACCTTTTAAATCTACAAATGCCACAAAAAGTCTTTGTTTGTTTCTCAAGACATATTTGTCTACAAGATGACTTAACACTAGACACTGGTCAAGAGTTGAAGAACCTGTCTTGAAACCAGCTTGTTCCTTACCTTTTGTAAGCATCGATTCTTCCAGTTTAATAAGCAGGAATTTGGCATAGATTTTACTTATGCATGGTAACAAACTAATAGGCCTGTAATTCTCTTGGCAATTCCTATCACCTTTTAAAAAAATCAGCACCACTATTGAGTTATTCCACGATTTAGGTACAAGGCCTAAATGATTAATAGAGTTAAAAAGCGGGACAAGATTAGTGGCCCACCATTCCACATTTAATCTCAGCAGATCTATTGAGATGCCGTCCATACCAGGGGATTTTCCTTGCTTAAACAAAAGAATTACCTTTTTCATCTCCTCAACAGTAATTTGAAATTGTGTGGTTATTGCTGAAGAAGATTTAAAATTTTCCATCTTAAAAACTTGGGAATCATAAAAAACAGCGGTAAAATACGTAATCCAAGCTTCATCACTTATATCAGGAAAGTAAGTGGTAGCTTTTATTGAAAGGAGTGACCAAAAGGTTTTGGTATCTTTATTTCTAATTCAGTGACAATTTTAGACCATTGGGCTTGTGAAAACACATATTTTCCCCCCAGGAGCATGTTCTTAAAAGCGTTTTTCATTTCAAAATAGGTATTCCAGAGACCTTGGGAGTTAGTGATAGAGGCTTCTTTTAGACAGGCTCTGAGTTCTTTCTTATGGTTGATACATTCTTTATCAAACCAATTATACTTATTTGATGGGTTTTTTTGCTGAACTGGAGATTTCAAAAGGAAGAAAATAATTCCTGAATTAGTATTAGGGTTGATATCTTTGTTCTGCTATCCAAGTGATGTTGGCTCCCACTCCTGCTACTATAAGGTGTGACAGCAAAAGACACTAATGAAAATGGTGCCTAATGATCCTCTTCAAGGCTGCTTTCATTTCACTATTCCTGAGACTGTAGATGAAGGGATTCAGCATAGGGGTCACCATGGTATACATGACAGCGGCCACAGTGTCCTTGCGATCTGAGTTGTTGGAACGTGGCTTGAAATAAATCCAGCTCACAGTGCCATAAAACAAGACAACCACAGCAATGTGGGACCCACACGTGGAGAAAGCCTTTTTCTTTCCAGAGTTGGATGGAATCTTCAGGATGGTGTAGAAAATGGCCATGTAGGAGATGACAATCAGCAAAAACGGCCCCAGGACCTCCACCGACCCTTCAGTCAGAATCAGCATTTCTATGACACTGCGGTCTGAGCAAGAGATCTCCAACACAGGGTAAAGATCGCAGAAGAAATGTGGGATCTCTCTAGAGTCACAGAAAGACATGTGGGACATCAAGATGGTATAAAGCAGAGAGTGGGCAATAGGGATAACCCAGGACACTGTTGCAAGGAGGAGGCAACGCTTACGGCTCATCAGGGCAGAATAACGCAGGGGGAAGCAGATGGCCACGTAACGGTCGTAGGCCATGGAAGCCAACAGGAAGCTGTCTGAATTGCCAAAACACACATAAAAGTACATCTGGACCAGGCAGCCATGATAGGAGATGGTCTTTTTCTGAGATAACAAGTTTTCTAGCACTTTGGGGATGGTGGTGGAGGTGAAGCCCAAGTCAGCTAAGGCAAGGTGGCTGAGGAAGAAATACATAGGAGTGTGGAGGAGTTGTAAATCAGAACGGATCAAGAAGATGATTGTTGCATTCCCCAGAAAGGCCAGCAGGTACATGGAGAGGAATAGCAGGAAGAGGAGCCGTTGAAACTCTGGCTGGAATTGGAAGCCATGGAGGAATAACTCAGAGAAGTCTGTTGCATTCCCAGGACTCATTAGGCTAAATCTGCCGTAGGGGCAAGAAGAAGAAATGTTTAGGCTAGTAAATTCCCCACCCTCTGCTTGCTAGCTGCCCAAACTGAACTATGCGGAAATCCCTCTTTCCTCTCCTCATATCATATTCTCCATGTCTGTTTTTGAGATACTGCCAGACACTGACATAGCAAGGGACTTTAAGACTCTGGATTAGAAGCTGAAGGGCCTTAGGCTACAGGTGTTTTTTTTCATCCCTGCTTCCTGTTGAAGGTTGTGGCCCAGGAAGAGAGGGGAACATACTGGGAGTAAACCAGTGGCTGCTCAGGTGTTGTTGTCAGGAATGATTTGGCTTCTTGGACCATGGTTTCTGCTTCCTTGAGGATGGCAAGAGATAGGTTATACCTCACAGTGGTCAGCAAGAATGTGTTTGCTCATCAGGAGAGCTTTAAACTAAATCCTGAGCTGGAACTGATGCAAGAATTTGGACAGGTAGCAGGTTTTAAATTAAACAAAATGAAAACTAAGGTTTTGGAGAAAAATTTAACTGTGAATGAGAGAGAGAAGTTCCAGGAGGAGACAGGATTAACATTGGTCAAGAAAGTAAAATACTTAGGGGTTAACATGACTGTCAAGAATGTGAATCTGTTTAAGGATAATTATGAAAAATGTTGGATTGAAGTGAAAAAGGACTTAGAAATATGGTCAAATTTGAAGCTATCATTGTTAGGTCGAATTGCTGCGATAAAAATGAATGTATTGCCAAGGATGTTATTCTTGTTTCAAACATTGCAAATTATAGACAAGATGGACTGTTTCAAGAAGTGGCAGAGAGATATTTCTAGATTTGTCTGGCAGGGCAAGAAGCCTCGAATAAAATTTAAGATATTAACTGATGCTAAAGAAAGAGGTGGATTTGCCCTGCCAGACCTCAAACTTTACTATGAATCAGCTGCTTTTTGCTGGCTGAAAGAATGGCTGCTTCTTGAAAACACTGATGTGCTGGATTTAGAAGGTTTTAACAATGTATTTGGTTGGCATGCATATTTGTGGTATGATACGGTAAAAGCACATAAAGCGTTTAAAAACCATATTATTAGAAAAGCACTGTTTAATGTTTGGATAAGATACAAGGATTTGTTAGAAAATAAAACCCCAAGATGGTTGTCACCAATGGAAGCGAAGGCACAGAAAAAACTCAATATGGAGGCCAAATGGCCGAAATATTGGGAAATTTTGGAACAAGATGGAGACAGAGTAAAACTGCAGAGCTTTGAAAAATTAAAAAACAAAGTGCGAGATTGGCTCCATTATTATCAAATAATGGAGGCATATAATTTGGACAAAAAAGTTGGCTCCCAGGTGGAAAAATCAAAATTGGAAACAGAATTGTTAGATCCAAAAATTAAGAATTTGTCAAGAATGTATAACTTGCTGTTGAAATGGAACACTCAGGATAGGATGAAACGGTGAAATCTGCTATGATTAAATGGGCACAAGATGTTGGACATAACATAATGATGGCTGACTGGGAACAGTTATGGACCACAGGTATGAAATTTACGGCATGTAATGCCCTAAGAGAGAATTTAATGAAAATGATTTACAGGTGGTACATGACACCAGTCAAGCTTGCAAAAATTTACCATTTGCCCGAAAACAAATGTTGGAAATGTAATGAGATTGAAGGTACATTCTTTCACCTTTGGTGGACATGCCCAAGGATTAAGACATTCTGGGAGATGATTTATAATGAAATGAAAAAGGTATTTAAATATACCTTCCTGAAGAAACCAGAGGCTTTTCTCCTGGGCATGGTCGGCCAATTGTTGCCAAAGAAGGATAGAACATTTTTTATGTATGCAACAACAGCAGCAAGAATACTCTTCGTGAAGTATTGGAAGACACAAGATTTACCCACCAGGGAAGAATGGCAGTTGAAGTTGATGGACTACATGGAACTGGCGGAAATGACTGGCAGAATCCGAGACCAGGGAGAAGAGTTGGTGGAAGAAGATTGGAAGAAATTTAAAGATTATCTACAGAAATATTGTAAAATTAAGGAATGTTAGAAAGATGTTGGAATGAAGTTACATGGCTTTAGCAGAAATGCTATAAAGAATTAGGTACAATAGACTGTAAATGAATTAAGGGGAAAAATAATGTTAGAATGTGTTAAGATAAATGATAGGACAGAAAATTGAGGAAGATGGAAAGGATTTGCTGAAACAATTAATCGAAGTGGAATACAAAAAAGGGAGGTGTGAGGAGGTCGCTGAAACAAGTAAATGAAAGTTAACAACATTGAAAGTATTGAATGTGTTTTTTTAATTGTTTTTGTTTTATTTTTGTTATGTATATGTAGTATTTTTGTTTTTTGTATTGTATTGTATTGTATTGTTCTGTTATGTTTAATCCTCTTTCTTTTCTTTTTGTAACTTAAAAAAAAATAAACTAAATCCTGAGAAGGAGGGAGACAATATTACAGACGAAAGGAAAACACCTGGTATTGAGGTTAATAGCTTCGTTGATGCATAGGAAACTGAGGTGGTGCTACAGAAAGCTGCTGAAGGGCTAAAGGTCACATCCACACCAAGCATTTAAAGCACACCTGAAACACATAGTAAGTCTCTCCCCCCCCCCCCAAGAATTCTGAGAACCATACTTTGCTAAGGGTGCTTGGAATTGCTTCTCTGTGAGTGGTAAAATACAGATCCCAGAAGTCTTTGGGGATAGGCATGTACTTTAATTGTACTGAGTGAATTCAGCAGATACTGATTAGTAACCATTAAAAAATCCTCAATAGGTTTCTTGGATGTTAGAAGCTTTTAAGTGGGTAACACATTGTTTCACCAATCTATGAGCAGTGAGAGATTCCAGAGGTACCAGTGTGATAGGAATTTTGAGGTCTTAGATATATGGTAATGTTCATAAGTGTACCAACCAAACACGTACATAGATCAGCACAGGAAGACCAACCTGAAACCATTTTGATTCCCAAACTGACCAAATGTTTTCTCTGCAAGGTCAAAGGAAAATGGAAAAGCCTCCCCATTGTCTTTTCCTTCACAAATCCTGACTTAAGGGTATGTCTGTGTTTGACTAGGGTGTGAACCTGTGACATGGCCCAGGAAGTAAGTATTTATCATTACAAAAGACTGGCCAGGCTCCCCAGGCAATCCAATCTGGTAAGCAGGGTATCCAATCAAGTAACCTGCCAGACAGGAGAAAAACAACATTCACATTTCTGTTTTAGACCGCCTTTTCTGTGATGTAGGTATGATGTATCTGAGGGGTGGTCTTAGGTTACACCCCTTCTGTGATGTGTGTATGATGTTTCTGGGGGTGGTCTTGATCTACAGGGTGGCAATTTAAAAAGTCCATATAAGGCCTTGCGGGCCGTTGTTCTGGGTTCTTCCTCCCTCTTTTGTGTAGTGAATGAGGACCCTGTTGCAACAGATCAATAAAGATCAGGCTTACTAGCTGCTTTGCTTCTCAATATTCTCCGGTTGGCCTCTGTTATTTTCTCCTACCAATAGGGAACCTACGTAAGGACTCTATATGGGCTCTTGGATACCCCATAAGGGAAAAGGGCAATTTTTGTTTACAACACCAGGCATGCTTTTAAACACAGGGTCTGTGTTTACTTATGGAACAATGAGGCCAAGTGGAGTCTGTGATCTCTTTATGATACAGGGTTTATTTACATATCTATGCAACCTGTGTCTAGATGGAGAGAGATCAGAGCATTCACATCCCAAGAGGGTCCTGTTTCTTCCATTGCTGCAGCCTCAGATTCCAAGAGACTCCAGATATCATGTCTGACCTCTGCTGCAGCTTGAAACAGACTGCCTGCTTCATGCTTTGCCCCCCCTTCAGCTTCAAAAAGTGACAATTCTTTCCTGTTTGCTTCCCTCATTGCCCACTGCAGTTCTGCTCCACCCTCCTGAAACTCTGTCCTTTTGTCTCTGCTAATCATCTCTTACCTCAGCGAGGACTTTCCCCATTTTCTGTCCAGCCCAGACAGAAAATGGCCTTCTTAATGGGTGTTTCCTGGACATGGAAAAACCGCTTTAAACTCAAGCCCCCATTAGGCCTGGGAATTTAGGAGTTTCCTTAAATTCTAACCCTTCACTGAATCCAGACATTTAGGGGAGTCTTGCTCCCACCCAAAAAAATAACAATATTCACACTTACTTAAAGTAAAGGCACTTCCTGTATGCTCTCTTGCTCCTGTCAATGTGAAGAACAAAGGAAGTGGACTTGTTCTGCACAGGACGAAACTGGCCTCCTTCATCTGCTGAGGAGATTAGCTCTGTGTTTTCTGATGCAAGGAAAGCTTTTGTTCATCTCTGCTTAAGGGTGGTGATCTCCAGGGTCCAAGGACGACTCAACCAGGTTCCCCCTCCAGAATTAATAGAATGCAATAGCATAAACTCTGGAGAATCATCATTCAGAGACCCAACCCATCATTCAGCTTAACAAATTAGCTTGTCCTCATTAATAAGTGTTAGAAAAGTTTTTCCCTTTGAGTATGGATGTCGGAGGATTCTGGTTTGCTCCACAACTGGGAACAAGTATGAAATATACTCAGAGTCGAATGTGAATTTCATGCTCATAGTATTCAGCTCATAGTAGCAATGAATGAAACTTTCCCCAAAATCGCTAGGTATATACAGTAGTACCTCGGGATGCGAACAGGATCAATTCCGGAGTCCTGTTTGCATCCTGAATAGAACGTAAGACGTGATGGCGTGTCTGCAGGTGCGTGAGTTGCGTTTTGCCGCTTTCGCTCATGCGCGTGATGTCATTTTTAGCGTTTGCGCATGCGCGAGCGGCGAAACCCGGAAGTAACTCGCTCCGTTACTTACGGGTTGCCACGGAGCGCAACCTGAAGGCACTCAACCTGAAGCAAATTCAACCCAAGGTATGGCTGTACGTTATTTACACAATGGGCCCCGCGTGATTGGCTAATTCCAGGCTGTTCCTGTAGGCCAATCAGGTTGCGGAGTCACCTCCTCCGGAATCCTGATTGGCTGCTCCTGCAGGCCAATCAGGTTGCTGATTCACTTCATCCAGGAGCCTGATTGCGATGCTCCGAAGGGTCCAAGAGCCCTCCCGCCACCTTCCCAAAGCCCACCTAGCTGTAGGAAGGAGGCAGCAGAGCTCCAGCATCCTGTTAGAAGCCTGGTGCCTCATTCCCAAGGCCCGGGAAGCATCTGCCCAGCTTAGGGAAGGAGTAGCAATGCTCACGGGCACAACATCAACACCCCCTCATCACCCTGGCAAGGTTGTGCTCCTACGAAAAAATTAACTGCACGCCTCTGCTCTTACCCCAGGTATAATTAGATAGGTGGGCTTCTGCCTGCTCCATATTTTTGAGGGTTTTTTGAGCACTAAGTATTTCCCCAGTCAGCTTGGTTTCATCTCACAGGGGCAACAAAGTCCTTGCAATTTTTTTGACATCCAAAACCACAGATTCTGGGTGTACCCTGAGATGTCTTTCTAACAGTGCAGTCTGACTTGGAAATCTGAGAACCATTCCCATATGGGAGCTCCCCATAGTCTTGACCTCTGAAGCATAGCTCCACATCTCAGTCCTGCCTCTCCTCGTTGTTTCCATATCTTCCACATCTCGATTTTAACGCCTTAATATTCTCCGTCCCTGGTTCCACGATTCTCAATCATGTCAAACATCATATATCCTTTCATCCATCGAATACAGCTTTATTTGTATGTATATATTTTTCCAACTGCCTTTTTACCAGCGCAGCTTCCTCTGACTCCATTCCAATCCGGGATGTTATCCAAGTCTGTTATCTGAAGTTCAATGCCGCTGCAACTCCTAGTCATTAATCCTTCCAATCCAGGCTGTTGTCCAAACCTTCCTTTTGAGCTTTAATGAATCAGTACCTTCCACGTTAAATTGTGGGCAAAGCTGTTTGCAATATTGCATTGTAAATAAACTGTATTCCACAAATATCAGTCATTTGGTGATCGATCAGCCTCTGGAGACCGCACACTCCTCCCTCTGGGCCCTAGAGGGGGGCCTGCTAGACATCCATTTAGCCTTCTCTCTCGCTCATAATGAAAAACTTCTGCAAACAGCTGCACTGTATATTGTCCCAAGTTGTTATCTCAAATCATTGCAAAGTCAGCCAGCAAATAGCTCCTGCTTCCCATGAAAAAAGGGAGAGATTCACATTTTTCCATGCTGCGTCATATTAACAAGCGCCATCTTGCCTCCTCTTCCATCTTTGTCAATTAAATACCTAATTATAAATAGAAATCCATCTGTACTCTTAAAAAAAAAGTTCTTAATGAGGCTTGGCATAGAAAACCAATTGTAGATGTTAAGAAGGGGGGGGGGAACCATACCAAACACCTCCGTAAGTCAAACGCCATGATGAGAATCTCTTTGAAGTTCGAGCTTAAACCCCCAGGGACTGTACAATTCTGCAGGTTTTTCCTTAGGCTTCTTTGGTCCAGACCATGCCTGTTTGTTGTCCAAATCTATTCATTTTTGCAAACAGATATTCCCGGCTATGAGAATGACATCGGAGAGTGCCAGCCGTATTGTGCTCTGCGACCCAGTGTCCTGCCGCTTGCACCTTGATGCAAGTCGGCCGTCTCGGACAATCTGCGGGTCTACGAGACAGTCCTCCCCCACCTTGGGGAGTCTGCCAGGGCTAATTACCCCCATATCAGCCCTGAATTACCAGCACGGCTTGTTGGGATCCACAGAATGCTGTGTGAGATAGTAAGTCTGCAGGCTTGAGGTTGAGAACTGATGCAACAGGCTGGTGCAATCAGCCTGCAATACTTTCGATGGAGGTGCTGGGTCAGAATGACTCAGCAATAATGTGCTGACAGTTGATTGGCTGTCATCGGTTTAAAAGGGAAACCTGGCCAGCAGTAAGGTGGTGGGGTAGAGGAGTGTGGTCAGAGAGAGTCTTCAATATTTGCCTTAAGGTGCAGCCAGGTACTCTGTCTGACTGTATGAACTGCTTCTGTAGATATTTGTATAGAAAGCTCACAATAAATAACACTGCACTGAAGAACCTGGAACTCTGAGCATTTCTGCTAAAGCGCCGCGAAGAATTCGCAACAGGGTTACAGACCCAGCACACTTCCGCTGCACAAGAGTACAGGTGGCAGTTATCTAGCCGTGGGTGCTGGAGGTGAGCTGCAGGTATGGAGCAGTCCAGAGCTGGCATGTTGCTGGAGAAGCTGACGGCCACAAACTACAGTATCTGGTCGGTCTGCATGCAACACTTCCTGAAGCGTGAGGGCCTGTGGAAAGTGGTGGAAGATCCACCACAGCCCCCTGAGGAGGATGAGAAGGGTGAGAAAGCCTTGGCTACGATCATCCTTGGAGTGGACGATAGCCAGCTGGTCTACGTAGCAGATAAGGTGACGGCAAGTGAGGCATGGAATGCGCTCAAGGCTGTCCATGTGCGAGAGACAGCTGGCTCGCTGATAACACTGACCAGGAGAATGTACTGGTGTTGGAAGAAACCCGGGGACTCCCTGGTAAACCACCTAAAGTTCCTAACAGGCTGTTTCTAGGAGCTAGCCTTAAGAGGGAGGCCTGTGGGGGAAGAGGACAAAGTCTTTATAGTCCTGAGTTCCCTTGACGACAGCTATGATATGCTAGTCAATTCCCTCGAGTTGGTAGAGACTGATAAACTGACTCTGGAATACGTTACCGGACGGTTGTGTGCAGAGGAGGACAGGCGTGCAGAGAGAAAGACGACCTCAGCCCAGCTGTTGGAGCATCCCAGAGGGAACAACAGCCGGGAAAAGCAGAGGTGTTGGGAGCCGGAGAAACAGCCAGGAGGAGCTGCTGCAGACCAGCCGGTGGCCAACAAAGTAAAAAGGTGATTTTTCTGCAAGTCCAGTGGTCATCTGCTTCGGAGCTGTCCGAGAAAACAACAAAAACAGCAGAAGCACAGGAGGCAGCAGAGAGAGTCTACCGCTTGGGTGTCTGCAGATGGCCAAGAAAATGAAGAGCTGTGGGTTCTGGACAGCGGAGCTTCTCAAACTTTTTGTAAAAGAAAAGCATTGCTGACTGATGCTAGGCCTTCAGACAAAAAGCATGTAAGTCTTGCTACAGGCCAGAAAGCTAATGTGGTCTGTGAGGGTGAGATTGTGTTCCCACAGCTGGGACACACATTCAGGAATGTGTTGTGTGTGCCTAGTATGCAAAACAATCTCCTGCGTATTCCTGACTTGGCAAAAACAGGCTTTGAAGTAAACTTCATGGGAGATCAGTGCCAGATAAAGCAAAATGGGGCAGTGTTGGCAAATGCTAACCTTAGAACTAATATGTATGTACTATGGTGTGAGTCTAAGGTTGCGAATGTGCAAAATGTCCCAACCCACGATATGTGTATTCATGTCCTGCACAGGCGTCTGGCTCATGCTAGCTTTAAGGTGCACCCAGGTACTCTGTCTGACTGTATGAACTGCTTCTGTAGATATTTGTATATAAAGCTCACAATAAATAATACTGCACTGGAGAACCTGGAACTCTGAGCATTTTTGCTAAAGTGCTGCGAAGAATTCGCGAAAGGCTGGGATCCAATCATATGGGAGCCAGCCTTTTCCCACTGCTGGAAACAGGAAGCTGAGTTTGAGTGTCTTGAAGCCCATGACACCTTTGGCTGTTCTCCAACTGGAGCACTCACAGGCCAGTGTTTCCCAGTTGTCAGTGTATATACTACATTTTTTAAGATTTCCCTTGAGACAGTCTTTAAACCTCTTCTGTTGACCACCCCAGCATTACATTTTCCATTTTAAAGTTCGGAATAGAGTAGTTGCTTCCATAGACATCTGAAGGCAGCCTTGTATAGGGGAAGCATTTAATGTGTGATGTTCTGATATTCAAAACTTGCTACACACACTCCAGCTGGCAAGATGTTCACACTAGGGCTGGCCCACCCATGAAGCAAGGTGAGGCATGGAAGATGGAGCAAGCCTGTTTTATCCTACTCCAGGGGGTACAATCTGAACCAATGGCTTCAAGTTACAAGAGATTCCAGCTAAACATCTGGAAAAACTTTCTGAAGACAGTGGAACGAACTTCCTTGGATGTGGGTGGCCTCTCCTTCTTTGGAGAGCAGAGGTTAAGCAGAGGTTAGATAGCCATCTCCATGAATGATTTAGTTGAGATTCCTGCATTGCAAGGGGTTGAACTAAATGACCCTCAGGGTCCCTTCCAACTCTACATTTCAGCAATTCTATGATTCTAAATGGGTGCTGTCTTGAGCAGCAAGATTACACATATATGGGTAGCAATGCAATCATTAAGTCAGTGTTTCTCAAACTTGGGTCCCCAGCTGTTTTTGAACTAGAATTCCCATCACCACTGACCACTAGTCCTGCAAGCTACGGATTGTGGGAGTTGTAGTTCAACAGTAGCTGGAAATCCAAGTTTGAGAAACACTGCATACAGCACATATACACAACTTATATCTAAAGAGTAAAATAAATCCCCAATGAACAAAAAAAACCCCCATAAAGCGTGGGTGTAACAATATGCCACAGACACATGCTAAAAAAAGAGAGAACAAGGGAGACGGTTAGTTTGAATCCAACTATACCCTATAGAGAAGAGGGAAACTTCCTATGTGAGTGAATAATGCAAAGACCATTTGGTTGCCTATACTATTCCTGAATCATATATCTACTCTTGGAAGATTTAATTATCTACAGTGGTGCCCACAAGACGAACGCCTCGCAAGACGGAAAACCCGCTAGACGAAAGGGTTTTCCGTTTTGGAGGCGCTTCGCAAAACAAATTTCCCTGTGGGCTTGCTTCGCAAGACGAAAATGTCTTGCGAGTTCCTGCGGGTTTCCCCCCCTTTCCCCCCCTTTTCCTAAGCCCTAAGCCGCTTATCAGCTGATCCGCTAAGAGCCACTAAACCGCTAATAGCGCCAATCCGCTAAGTTGTCAATGGCCTTGCTTCGCAAGATGTAAAAACCGCTATACGAAGAGCCTCATGGAACGGATTAATTTCGTCTTGCGAGGCACCACTGTATTTGAAGTCTGGTTACTACTTACAGGGGAGTTATAGTTAATATAAGGCAAATATAAGATTATGATGCTGATCCTTACTGTAAGTATTAGGATTAAGATATCAGCTAATCCAAGCAGATGCTGGTCCCAAATACCTGAAAGACAGATTGGAGTCCGTTTCTCCATTACAGATACCCAACATTTGGGCCCAAGTTTAAAACAGCCCCGAAAGTGCACACACCATCTGTGTGCTCTGCTATCCAAGTGATGTTGGCTCCCACTCCTGCTACTATAAGGTGTGACAGCAAAAGACACTAATGAAAATGGTGCCTAATGATCCTCTTCATGGCTGCTTTCATTTCACTATTCCTGAGACTGTAGATGAAGGCATTCAGCATAGGGGTCACCATGGTAAACATGACAGCAGCCGCAATTTTCTTGGGATCTAAGTTGTTGGAACGTGGCTTGAAATAAACCCAGCTCACAGAGCCATAAAACAAGACAACCACAGCAATGTGGGACCCACACGTGGAGAAAGCCTTTTTCTTGCCAGAGTTGGATGGAATCTTCAGGATGGTGTAGAAAATACCCATATAGGAGATGACGACCAGCACAAACGGCCCCAGGATCTCCACCGACCCTTCAGTCGGAATCAGCATTTCTATGACACTGCGGCCTGAGCAAGAGATCTCCAATACAGAGGGAAGATCACAGAAGAAATGTGGGATCTCTCTAGAGTCACAGAAAGAAATGTTGGTCATCAAAATGGTATAAAGCAGAGAGTGGGCAATAGGGATAGCCCAGGACACTGCTGCGAGGAGGTGGCACCGCTTACGGCTCATCAGGGCAGAATAACGCAGGGGGAAGCAGATGGCCACATAACGGTCGTAGGCCATGGAAGCCAACAGGAAGCTGTCTGAATTGCCAAAACACATAAAAAAGTACATCTGGACCAGGCAGGCATGATAGGAGATGGTCCATTTCTGAGACAACAAGTTTTCTAGCACTTTGGGGATGGTGGTGGAGATGAAGCCCAAGTCAGCTAAGGCAAGGTGGCTGAGGAAAAAATACATAGGAGCGTGGAGGAGTTGTAAATCAGAACGGATCAAGAAGATGATTGTTGCATTCCCCAGAAAGGCCAGCAGGTACATGGAGAGGAATAGCAGGAAGAGGAGCCGTTGAAACTCTGGCTGGATTGGGAAGCCACGGAGGAATAATTCAGAGAAGTCTGTTGCATTCCTAGGACTCATTAGGCTAAAGAAGAAGAAGAAATGGTTAGGTTAGTAAATTCTCCACCCTCACAAAAAATCAGAACTGTGGGAGAGAAAGAGAGATTTCTGGAGAAAAACGCAAAGGAACCTGGCTTGGAAAGTTCTCCTCCTTTGGGTGTCGGGGCAGAAGGCCCCTAAAAAATCAAGATGTCCTTAAAAATTTACTCCTGGAATGTTAATGGTTTAAATTCTCCGAAAAAAGACCCCAAGTTTTTCATGATTTGGCAAAACACAATTTGGATATAATTTGCCTACAAGAAACACATGTTACTAGACTGCATAGAAAAATCTTACAGAATAAAAAACTTGGACAAGATTTCATCTCATCAGACAAGGTAAAAAAAAAGAGGAGTGGTTTTTTTATAGTAAAGAAAAATGGAACCCCAAGTGTTGTTTAAGGATGAGGAAGGGAGATACATTGCTGTAGAAATTACAGCACAAGGCGATAAATACCTTCTATTGGGAATTTATGCACCAAATGATGGAAAAGTGGGAAAGATACAAAAATATATTGGAACCAAAAGTTCCGTTCTGGTTGTCCCCGTTGGAGGTAATGAGTGTTAAGAAAATTAATATGAGGAAAAAATGGGGTACGTATGGTGAATTGGTGATTAACGAAGGAGGGAAATGGAAATTGAAGCCATATGAACAAGTTAAAGAGCTTATGTATGATTGGCTGCATTACCGTCAGGTAAATGAAATATTTAAAAAAAGATTTGAAGGAAAAAGGTTTTGTGGAAAAGGAATCGATTTTCCAAAAAGAAATAATAAACAATGAGTATAAAATTCTGTCAAAAATGTATAAGATATTGCTGGAATGGCATACTAAGGATGAAGAGGTTAAATCGGTAATGATACAATGGGCAAAGGATTTTGGGTATAATATTCAATTTGAGGAATGGGAAAAATTGTGGAAAGAGAATATAAAATTTACGGCATGTACGTTATTGAAAGAGAATGTAATGAAAATGTTTTATAGATGGTATATGACCCCTGTAAAATTAGCGAAGATGTATAAGGTTGATAACAAATGCTGGAAATGCAAAGATAAAGAAGGGACGTTCTTTCATCAGTGGTGGGAATGTAAGAAAGTTAAAGGTTTCTGGGAAATGATATATAATGAGATGAAAAAAATATTAAGATATACTTTTGTGAAAAAACCAGAAGCTTTTCTTTTAGGTATTGTAGGAAAGGACATAAGAAGAAAGGACTATGGGGACTTCCGGCTTAGCGCAATCGGCTAATGGCGGATTCCCTCCGAGCTCCGGAGGGAATCTGCTCAACGGGGGCTCGGTCTTGCCGTGCCGGCGACACGGGGACCCTTTAAAACCACGGGCGCGAATGCCCGGGGACGTGGTGACTCGGCGGACACCGTTAGCGCCCTCCCGACCCGCGAAGGAGCCTTTTTAAAGGCTACGGAACGGGTGCCGGGGAGCGGTGTGGTGCTGTGAGTCCTCTGCCCCCCCCCGCTGAGTGAAGCCGCAAGCCATTTGCCGGACAGCGCTGACTTCTTCCGTCTAAAATTCGGACTTAAATTTAAGAACAACAACCCGTGAGTAATTTGGAACCGAACTTTTTAAATTATTTCGTTTATGGATCTGGTACGAGCGGGGGGAGGTGAAAAGAGGAAGTCTGCCTCACCCCCATTGTAAACAGTCTAACAGCAAGGATCTGCCAACTAAGGTTGTGAGAAGAGTCGTCGGTTATCTTTGGTGATTGGATAAAAGATATTAATTCCACGGACTTTAAAAGATCAAGTTATCGTGCTGGAGGGCAAGAGCTTATATGTTTTGATTAAGTACCACTTTTCTAGAGACCGGGAGTAACTCGTGAAAGAGCCTGTGGTGGACTTACAGGAAGCCTTTGACAGCTGTCAGATTAGCTGTCAAAGTTTGGAAAGAACTGAAAGTTTTAACTTTAGCCGGTTATTTTGATATAAAGTAACTTAAAGCAAAGGAAGATTGATACAAACAACATTGACTTTTGGGTCGGAAGTGAAAGGAATATTAAGTAACAAGAATCCCTCTAGAGGGGATTCACGGACACTACAAGATAGAAATACGTCGGGAAATACGAGCAGAGCTGCAAGATCTGGTCGTTCTCATGAGAAAGCTGCAAGAGACGTATGAGCAAGGTCATGTTTGGTCTACAAGCCCTTCAAAGTCGAAACCTACAGAAAATATAGCTACTGAGATGGAAAAGGGCCTGATACTCAAAACACGGGCAGCTGGACAAGAAATGAAACTAAAGAAAGAAGAGGAGGAAAAGACACTTGTTAAACAAGGGACGGCCGAAGTGATACAGAAGACAAATGAGAGCCGAGGACTTATCAAGATGATTTCAAACCCGACCAGAGTGAAAGTTGGACTAGCTGGGATGTATGAACTTAAGAAACAAAGACGGAGCTTCACATTTAAACAACTTGACTTGGTTGAAAAAATCACTGACAGTATTGAGAAAGTACTTTTTCGAGTTTGGGTATTTAACATAAAAGATTTCCAAAGAAGCCGGCTGAGAGGGACTGAAGGGGACTTGAGAGCCTCGGACGTAAGGGCACCGGGCTAAAAAGATAGACTTACGGATTTAGGTTTGGGGTGGAAACCGGGGATGGAAAAGGAGGGCTTGGGAGCCCGAAGGGGGCCTGATTTTCACTATGTAGTGTAAAAATCCTCTTTTTTTTTATGTCATTCATTAGTAATAAAATGGGGAATTCGTGGATGGGAACCAGGGACAACCTTAGGAAAAGTATTTTTATTTTGTTTTTGATTTTTTCTGTTCTCTTATCTTTCGTATATATGAATAAGGTATATAGTTTAAGTGTCATTGATTAGACTAAAGTAAATATAACATTGAAATAATGGCTAAAATAAGTGATGATATTAAGGTAAAAACCTGCTGAACAAATATGGGAAATGGAATACAAGAAGGGGAGGCGTGGGGAAGTCCAGAAAAGAAGCTATTGAAAATGGGATTTAAAAGGTGGAATCTCTTTTTCTTTTCTTTTTTTCTTTTTTTCTTTTCTTTTTTTCCTTTTTATGTATGTATTTTTGCTATTTGTACCTTTTAGAAATGATAATAAACATTATTTAAAAAAAAAGAAAAAAAAGAAAGGACTATAAGCTTTTCCAATATGCTGTAACGGCAGCCAGAATCCTGTTGGCCCAGAAGTGGAAACAAGAGGAGATACCGACGATAGAAGAATGGAGATTAAAATTGATAGACTATGCGGAACTGGACAAATTAACTGGGAAAATCAGATTTACTAAAGACCAAAAGTTCATCGAGGACTGGGGAAAATTGGTGGACTATCTGAAAAACATTTGTGGTATAAATACAACGTTAGTGGGATTTCAAGAGGCACTGTAAAAATACAAATAAGTATTGTTTATTAAAAAAAAACGGGAGTAAGGAGGAATAATGGCAATATGAAAAAAGGGAATGTGTATCAAAGGTATAAATATGGATGATTGTCAGAGGCGCTGAAGGAAGTTCAAAACAGGTATAATATATTGTATTCGATTTAAAATGTATAACTGGATGAAAATCAATAAATTTATTTATATATATATATAAAAAAGGAAAAGTGGAATTTTTTAGAAACTTGGACTTAAAGCTCAATGAATATCTGGATTATAAAATAATACTAATGGGGGATTTGAATGGAGTAGTCTCTACACTTATGGATAAATCACAAGAGCAAAAAGTACAAAATGCAGGCAGACTTCCAAAATTGTTTTTTGACAAGGTGGACAAATAAGATCTGTCAGATATATGGAGACTACGAAATCTTACAGAGGAAGATTACACTTTTTTCTCAAATTCGTCCCAAACATTTTCAAGAATCGATTACTTATGGATTACCAAAGATTTAGCTCCAAGGGTATCAAAAATTCAAATATGTCCTAGGACATGCTCTGACCATAATGCAGTGTTATTGGAAATGAAATTGTATCTACAGGGTTCCTTCAGATGGAGGATGAATGATGGGCTGTTGAGGAATGAACAGGTGGTGGGAAAGGCCCAAAAGACTCTAAAAGATTATTTTGAACTAAACATAAATACAGAGGTAGAAACAAGAGTCATTTGGGATGCTAGTAAAGCTGTTATGAGAGGTTTCCTCATACAACAGAATGCCATAAAGAAAAAGATACAAAAGGAAAAAAAGGAAAAAAATCTATGTCAAATACAAAAAGACATCAAAGCTTTGCAGACTCAATTTTCTCAAATTATAAATCAAGAAATAGAATGGAAAATAAAATTAATGAAACAGAGAAATTTTGAATCTGCAAATAAATGTAGGAAATTGTTGGCTTGACAATTAAAAAAGAGACAGAAACAAAACACGATTACAAATATTGTATCAGAGGGAAAATAATAATAATTTATTATTTGTACCCCGCCCATCTGGCTGGGTTTCCCCAGCCACTCTGGGCGGCTTCCACAGAGACAAAAAATACACTAAAATGTCACACATTAAAAACTTCCCTGAACAGTGCTGCCTTAAGATGTCTTCTGAATGTCAGGTAGTTGTTTATCGCTTTGACATCTGATGGGAGGGCGTTCCACAGGGCGGGTGCCACTACCGAGAAGGCCCTCTGCCTGGTTCCCTGTAGCTTTGCTTCTCGCAATGAGGGAACCACTAGAAGGCCCTTGGCGATGGACCTCAGCGTCCGGGCAGAACGATGGGGGTGGAGACCTCCTTCAGGTATACTGGGCCGAGGCCGTTTAGGGCTTTAAAAGTCAACACCAACACTTTGAATTGTGCTCGGAAACATACTGGGAGCCAATGTAGGTCTTTCAAGACCAGTGTTATATGGTCTCGGTGGCCACCCCCAGTCACCAGTCTAGCTGCCGCATTCTGGATTAGTTGTAGTTTCTGGGTCACCTTCAAAGGTAGCCCCACGTAGAGCGCATTGCAGTAGTCCAAGCGGGAGATAACTAGAGCATGCACCACTCTGGTGAGACAGTCCGCGGGCAGGGAGGGTCTCAACCTGCATACCAGATGGAGCTGATAAACAGCTGCCCTGGATACAGAATTGACCTGCGCCCCCATGGACAGCTGTGAGTCCAAAATGACTCCCAGGCTGTGCACCTGGTCCTTCAGGGGCACAGTTACCCCATTCAGGACCAGGGAGTCCTCCACACCAGCCCGCCCCCTGTCTCCCAAAAACAGTACTTCTGTCTTGTCAGGATTCAACCTCAATCTGTTAGCTGCCATCCATCCTCCAACCGCCTCCAGGCACTCACACAGGACCTTCACTGCCTTCACTGGTTCTGATTTGAAAGAGAGGTAGAGCTGGGTATCATCTGCATATTGATGGACACCCAGTCCAAACCCCCGATGATCTCTCCCAGCGGCTTCATATAAATGTTAAAAAGCATGGGGGAGAGGACGGAAACCTGTGGAACCCCACAAGTGAGGGCCCAGGGGTCTGAACACTCATCCCCCCCCCACTTTCTGAACACGGCCCAGGAGGAAGGAGCGAAACCACTGTATAACAGTGCCTCCAGCTCCCAGCCCCTCTAGACGGTCCAGAAGGATGTTATGGTCGATTGTATCAAAGGCCACTTAGAAATCCAGCAGAACTAGGAAACAGCTCTCACCTTTGTCCCTAGCTCACCGGAGATCATCAACCAGCGCGACCAAAGCAGTTTCAGTTCCATGATGAGGCCTGAATCCCGATTGGAAGGGATCCAAGTGGTCCGCATCCTCCAGGCGTGCCTGGAGTTGTTTAGCAACCACTCGCTCAATCACCTTGCCCAAGAATGGAAGATTTGAGACTGGGCGATAGTTGGCCATACTGGCCGGGTCGAAATATGTTTTTTTAATGACCGCCTCTTTCAGTGGATCTGGGAATGTTCCCTCACAGAGGGAAGATTTTAACCCTGCAGAGCCCATCGCCCAGCCCTTCCCGGCTTGCTTTTATTAGCCAGGATGGGCACGGATCAAGGAGACAGGTGGTTGGTTTCACGCGTCCAAGCAGCCTGTCCACATCCTTGGGAGTAAGGGATTGAAATTGATTCCATGCAACTTTCCAGCTAGGAGATTGATCTGGCCGGCCACAAATTGTCATGCAGATCTTTTTTTGGTTGGAAGATTAAATAAGAAGAGTTTGTTTTAAGAGCCTCTGTGCGTTTTATGTTGAGCTTAGGGGTCTGCTCTTGTTGTCGCCAATTCCCTTTGGTACTATGGTGTTCTGTTGATGCCTGCTTGTTATTAACTGATAAACTGCGGACCTCTTTGGATAACTGGGTTATCTGAGAGGCAATACCTCTAATTTGTTGGAAGATATGCTCAACCGTTCTTGCAACTAGAGTTAATTGGGTGCTCTCCCTACTTGTTATTCCTTCCTCTCTGAGCGGCACAGAATCAACTTGCCCCATTGCTGGATCCAGTTCCATGCTCTCACCTTGAATACTCTCCCCATACTCACAATCATCTTCAAGAGGAGAAAACTGGTTTTTTGTTGGAACTATAAAAGCAGATTTGTTAAAAAAGTCCTCTATTTTAGATTGTTTGGGAATCGGTGAGAGAGCTACATCCTCTGGGTCCCTGTGGCGTTTACTAGCAGGCATAGCGTCACCGTGGGGAGTAAACAAGGAGAGGTTTCCCCAACCAAAAAAGAGAGAAATAATAGGAAGTGCTCAGTTTGTTCAATTTAAGAGCTTCTCTGTGTGGAGACTGCCACGAGTTTCAGGAACAAAGTATAGAATGGAGTTGGCGGTTAATAGCTAGCAGCTGGTGGCCTGCCCAGGATGCTTCATAGAACTTGCCCAAGATGTTTCTCATAGCATAGACAAGAAGGTGCTGTTAGAATCTCAGTAGGCTGGTAAGTTTAAAAGTAGAGAAGTAAAAAAGGAAAAATTACTTCCCTGGGTGGCCGTCAGTGCTAATTACAGTCCTGTTATCTGCGGAGCTCCGAAGCCTGCTTGCTAAGCCGTCGCCATCTTGGGTTCCTCCCTCCATGCAAATTGACCAGACAGGGCTCTACCACTCTCCCGCCCCAGCCCTGCTCCCACGGTGGTGTCTAGCTCCTTCTGAGTATGAGTGATTTTATCTGCAAAAAACTTTGCAAAATCGTTGCAGGAGATCTTGGGGTCTTTACAAGGCCCCGGTGGTAAAGGTGGTTCGGTTAAAATGCGAACCACCTGAAAGAGTCTCCTGCTACTATTTTCTGCAGATGCAATAGAGGCGGTGAAGAAAGTCTTCTTCGCCGTCACTATCACCACTTGGTAGGCTCGACGTTGAGCTCTAACCCGTGTCCGGTCAGATTCGGAATGAGTTTTCTGCCACCGACGCTCTAGCTGTCTCAGTGATTGTTTCATCACCCTCAGCTCCAAAGAAAACCACGGGGCTGTCCGGGCTCCATGCAATCGGAGAGGGCGCTTCAGAGCCAGACAGTCGATAGCCCTGGTTAACTCCACATTCCAGCGGGCCACCAGGGAATCAGCTGAAAGGCCATCAACATGGGATAAAGCATCCCCTAGCACTCTCTGGAAACTATTTGGATCCATTAAGTGGCGGGGGCGGACCTTTCGAATTGATCCCACCTCCCTGCAGAGGGGAAGGGTCGCAGAGAAGTCCAGTTGCACCAGGAAGTGATCTGACCATGGCACTTCTTTTGTTTCATTTTTACTTAGTGTCAGATCACCCACGTCACTAGAGGTGAACACCAGGTCTAAGGCATGTCCATGACTATGAGTTGGGCCAAACTTATTCAGGGACAGCCCCATGGAGGCCATGCTTTCCACGAAGTCCTGAGCAGCCCCTTGTAAGGTTGTGTCGGCATGGATGTTAAAATCCCCTAGGACAACCAAACTAGGTGTCTCCAGGAGAATATCCGCCACGACCTGAAGCAGCTTGGGCAGGTAATCCTTGGTGCAGTGGGGAGGTCAGTACACCAAAAGGAATCCTGTACTGCCCCTATTGCCCAACTTCCAGAACATGCACTCAGAAAACTGGGGCTTCCCAGTAGGACGCCTGATGCAAGCTAATGACTTATTAAAAATCACTGCAACCCCCCTTCCCTGCCCACATGACCTGGGTTGCTGTGCATAAGAGAAACCTGGTGGGCAAGCGGCGGCAAGGACAGACCCATCTGCTTCATCCAACCAGGTCTCTGTCACACATGCCAGGTCAAATCCTCCATCCACAATCAGGTTGTGGATGGCAGTGTTTTTATTTATCATTGACCTGGCATTACACAGCAACACCTTCAGGTCATGTGGGTTTCCCCTGTTGATTCAAGTATCCCTCCGGTCAAGGCCAGATACTGAAACCTGACCAAGATAATTCAGATGTAAAGAATTACAGACCAATTTCACTACTAAATGTAGATTATAAAATATTTGCAAATATTCTGGCAAATAGACTGAAAAAGGTTTTAACAGAATATATACCGTATTCTTCGCCCTATAGGACACACTTTTCCCCCTCCAAAAATGAGGGAGAAATGTGTGTGCGTCCTATGGGGCGAATGCAGGCTTTCGCTGAAGCCTGGAGAGCGAGAGGCATCGGTGTGCACCGACCCCTCTCGCTCTCCAGGCTTCAGGAAGCTATCCGCAAGCCTTGGGAGCCCAGCGGGAGTGCCCGCCGGGCTCGCAAGGCTTGCGGGCAGTAGCCTGCAGCCCGAAGCATGGGGTGCACTCCGGAACGCGCCCCGTGCCTTGCGCAGATGTCCGCAAGCCTTGCGAGCCCGGAGGGAGTTCCCGCCGGGCTCACAAGGCTTGCGGGCAACAGCCTGTTCTGGGGGCTGGGGTCGGGGGAAGCTTGGGCTTCCCCCGCCCCAGCCCAGCAAGATCCAGGAGCGATGGCAAGGTTGCGCAACCTCGCCATCGCTCCCGGACCCCCAGCCCCGAGGCTAAAAACGAAGCCAGGACAGCTAGTGGGATCCATCCTGCTCGCTGTCATGGCTTCTTTGCTCTTTGGAGCTCGGGGGGGGGGATAAATTTTTTTCTTTATTCCCCCCCCCAAAAAAAAAAATAAGTGCGCCCTATGGGCTGGTGCGCCGTATAGGGCGAAAAATACAGTACATAAAGACCAGGCAGGCTTCCTGCCTGGAAGGTATATGAAAGGAAACCAGAAGTCTTTCTGCTAGGAATAGTAGGAAATGAGATAAAAAGAAAAGACGGTAAATTTTTTCAATATGCAGTAGCAGCAGCAAGAGTGTTACTGGCCCAGAAATGGAAACAACAAGAAATACCAACTGTGGAAGAATGGAGAATGAAACTGTTAGACTACGCAGAGCTAGATAAACTGACAGGGAAGATTAGATACTTAAGAGACCAAAAGTTCATCGAGGACTGGGGGAAATTTGCGGAATATCTGGAACATATAAGTGAGGGACAGATAATGCTAAAGGGATTTAAAGAAGCACTGTGAAAAAGCAAGAAGTATTGTCTAAAGGGAATAGGAAAAAAGAGATAAATAATGTCAATATTAACTTGAGAAATGCGTAATCTAAATAATAACGATGGATGATTTACGGAACAGCTGAAGGAAGTCCTAAAAAAGAAATAAGTTGTGAAAAACTTGATGTGAAATCAATATGTTTTTTTTTTTTGATGTTAATTAATAAAAAAATTATATGCAAAAAAAAGGAAGACATATGAAAGAAAACATCAGAAATATAGTGGACATTTTGGAAAGATTAGAGGCTAAAAGAGATAGCAAAGCATTATTAATGTTTATTGATGCAGAGAAAGCCTTTGACAATATTTCTTGGTTTTTCATGGAAAAAAATCTGGAAAGTATAGAGGTTGGCCAAATTTTTTAAAATAGTATTAAGGTGATCTATTCTGAACAAAAGCTAAAATTAATGTTAATAATGTGGTATCGGAGGAAATTAAATTTGAGAAAGGAATCAGGCAAGGATGCCCACTTTCCCCTCTATTATTTATTTTGGTCCTGGAGGTATTGCTGAATATGTTGAGGAAAGAAGAGAAAGTAAAGGGCATTATAGTAGGATCCAAGAAATATAAATTAAAAGCCTTTGCTGATGATTTGGTTATAACCTTACAGGATCCAGAGACCAGTGCATTGAAAGCACTGGAGATGATTCAGGAGTATGGGCAGCTGGCTGGTTTTAAATTAAATAAGAGCAAAACCAAAGTATTGGATAAAAATTTAGATAAAGATGAAAGAAAAACCCTTGTAGAAAAAACAGGCCTGGTATTCACGAAGAAGATTAAATATTTGGGTGTGAATTTAACAGTGAAGAATTTGAATTTATATAAAGATAATTATGAGAAAGTATGGAATGAAATAAAAAGAGACTTAGAGATTTGGTCAAATTTAAAATTCTCACTTATGGGTCAAATATCAATGGTTAAGATGAATGTATTGCCGAAAATGTTGTTTTTGTTTCAAACTTTACCCATTATTGATAATGTCAAATGTTTCAAAGACTGGCAGAAGGCCTTGTCCAAATTTATTTGGCAAGGGGAAAAAATGAGAATTAAGTATAAATTACTTACGGATATAAAAGAAATAGGGGATTTTCCCCTGCCTGATTTAAAAATATATTTTGAAGCTGCGGCCTTCTGCTGGATTAAAGATTGGATTAATTTAGAAAATGAAGATATTTTGGATTTAGAGGGATTGGACAATAGTTTGGTTGGCATGCATATCTTTGGTATGACAAAATAAAGGCCCATAGTGGTTTTAAGACCCATATAATTAGGAAGGCACTTTATAATGTGTGGAGTAGATATCAGGATCTTTTGGTAAGAAAAACACCCAAATGGATTTCACCAATGGAAGCACAGGCACAAAAAAAGCTAAATATGGAAAATAAGTGGTTGAGATATTCTGATTTACTGATAGAAGATGGTGAGGGATTTAAATTAAAACCATTTGAACAAATCAAAGATAAAGTGAATTGGCTTCAATATTACCAAATTAATGAACTATTTAAGATTGACAAGAAAAAAGGTTTTGCAACTGAAAAAACCAAATTGGAAACAGAGTTGTTAGATACTAATGTTAAGAACATGTCTGAGATGTATAGTTTGTTACTGGAGTGGCATACAAAAGATGAGCAAGTAAAGTCGGTTATGATTGATTGGGCACAAGATGTGGAACATAATATAATGATGGAGGACTGGGAAAGACTTTGGAAGAAAGGGGTTAAGTTTACTGCATGTACAATGTTAAAGGAAAATATTATGAAAATGATGTATAGATGGTACTTAACCCCTGTTAAACTGGTGAAGATCTACCACAACTGTGATAATTTATGCTGGAAATCTAAAGAAAAGGAAGGTACCTTTTATCATATGTGGTGGGCTTGCTCCAAGGTAAAAGACTTCTGGGAAAAAAATTATAATGAATTAAAAAAAATGATGAAATATACATTTATGAAAAAACCAGAAGCCTTTCTCCTTGGAATAACAGGTTCTGAATTGCCCCCCAAAAGATGTAAAAGTATTTTTGTATGCCACAAATGTTGCACGGATTTTACTAGCCAAAAAATGGAAAACACAAGAACTACCAACGGTATAAGAATGGCAGATGAAGATGATGGAGTTTATGGAGCTGGCTGATCTCACCGGGGAAATCCGCGACCAGAAAGAAGAGGAACACCAAGAAGATTGGAAGAAATTTAAAGACTATTTGAATAAATATTGTAATATTAAAGATATGTAACCACTTGAAAGAACTACCGGTAATTAGGCCTAGGATTAAATTAGGATTAAATAAATAAATAAGAAAATGTACGATAGAAAAGTTAGGAAATTTGATTGACTGTAATACGGTTTTATGAAATAATGATATTGGAAACTGCTACATTTAATTACAAGGAAATTCAGATGGAAGAGATTAGAGGAAGTCAATTAATATGTTTATGAAGATGGATTTTAATGTAACTAATCAAGTCTTAGTTTATGTGGTTATATATGGGAACTTTGAAGTATTTTATGTTTCATATTCTTTCTTTTTTATTCTTTTTCTCTTATTATTTATTCTCTGTTTTGTTATGCTTTTGTATGAAAAATAATAAATTTTATTGTGGGGGGGGGAAGCATTTAAAGCACATCTGAAAAACATAGTAAGTCTCTCCCCCCCCCCACCCCAAGAATTCTGAGAACCATACTTTGCTAAAGGTGCTGGGAATTGCTTCTCTATGAGTGGTAAAATACAGATCCCAGAAGTCTTTGGGGATAGGCATGTACTTTAATTGTACTGAGTGAATTCAGCAGATACTGATTAGTAACCATTAAAAAATATTCAGTAGGTTTCTTGGATGCTAGAAGCTTTTAAGTGGGTAACACATTGTTTCACCAATCTATGAGCAGTGAGAGATTCCAGAGGTACCAGGCATGCTTACCAGGGTCTGTGTTTACTTATGGAACAATGAGGCCAAGTGGAGTCCGTGATCTCTTTATGATACAGGGTTTATTTACATATCTATGCAACCTGTGTCTAGATGGAGAGAGATCAGAGCATTCACATCCCAAGACGGTCCTGTTTCTTCCATTGCTGCAGCCTCAGATTCCAAGAGACTCCAGATATCATGTCTGACCTCTGCTGCAGCTTGAAACAGACTGCCTGCTTCATGCTTTGCCCCCCCCCCCCATGCTCCAGCTTCAAAAAGTGACAATTCTTTCCTGTTTGCTGACCTCACTGCCCACTGCAGTTCTGCTCCCCCCTCCTGAAACTCTGTCCTTTTTTCTCTGCTAATCATCTCTTACCTCAGCGAGGACTTTCCCCATTTTCTGTCCAGCCCAGACAGAAAATGGCCTTCTTAATGGGTGTTTCCTGGACATGGAAAAACCGCTTTAAACTCAAGCCCCCATTAGGCCCGGGAATTTAGGGGTTTCCTTACATTCTAACCCTTCACTGAATCCAGACATTTAGGGGAGTCTTGCTCCCACCCCAAAAACATAAGAATATTCACACTTACTTAAGTAAAAGCACTTCCTGTTTGCTCTCTTGCTCCTGTTAATGTGAAGAACAAAGGAAGTGGACTTGTTCTGCACAGGACGAAACTGGCCTCCTTCATCTGCTGAGGAGATTAGCTCTGTGTTTTCTGATGCAAGGGAAGCTTTTGTTCATCTCTACTTAAGGGTGGTGATCTCCAGGGTCCAAGGACGACTCAACCAGGTTCCCCCTCCAGAATTAATAGAATGCAATAGCATAAACTCTGGAGAACCATCATTCAGAGACCCAACCCATCATTCAGCTTAACAAATTAGCTTGTCCTCATTAATAAGTGTTAGAAAAGTTTTTCCCTTTGAGTATGGATGTTGGAGGATTCTGGTTTGCTCCACAACTGGGAACAAATATGAAATATACTTGGAGTCGAGTGTGAATTTCATGCTCTTTATTCAACTCATAGTAGCGATGAATGAAACTTGCCCCATAATATCTAGCTATATATACAGTGGTACCTCGGGATGCGAACGGGATCCGTTCCGGGACCCCGTTTGCATCCTGAATAGGACATAAGACGCGATGGTGCATCTGTGCGTGCGCGGGTCGCGTTTTGCTGCTTCTGCGCATGCGCGTGACGTCATTTTGAGTGTCTGAGCATGCACGAGCGGCAAAACCCAGAAGTAACGTGCTCCGTTACTTACGGGTTGCCGCGGAGTGCAACCCGAAGGCACTCAACCTGAAGCAAATTCAACCCGAAGGTAAAGGCTGTTCTCCAGCTGGAGCGCTCACCTCTTTTGCAGACCACCAGCATTATGCTTTCCATTTTTAAGTTTGGAATAGAGTAGTTGCTTCCATAGACATCTGAAGGCAGCCTTGTATCGGGAAGCATTTAATGTGTGATGCTCTGATATTCAAAACTTGCCACACACACTCCAGGTGGCAAGATGTTCACACTAGGGCTGGCCCACCCATGAAGCAAGGTGAGGCAATTGCCTCAGGCAGCTGCCACAATGGTTGGCAGTTGTGGCACACACCTTAAGAGACCAGATCTGCTAAACCCCCCCCCCCCCGCTTCTACATTGGCCTCTTGATGAATACGAGGCACAGCTGGTCTCTTCCAATACATATATTTATTCCCTCTCCTTCCTGGTCTAAATCTTCACTCATTCCTTCTTCATCAGAGGGGGACACCATTTTGTGTTCCACTTCACGTGCCCAAAGGTCTTGCACTGGCCCTGGCTCACGCATTACAAATATTTTAATTGTACAACTCTGAGAGGATTGGAAACTTTCCTGTGAAGTCACTGCATGCATCCATTTAAAATGGGTGTATACTTTTACCCTTATGCCCAACAAAGAATTTGCACACCAGGAAATAGAGGAAGATTGGTTTATTACACAGAAATGACAGCAGCGCCCAGCAATGCACGGAGGGAGCTGAAGAACAAAATAGGAAAAAGTCAGGGAACACCCAGCTACTGGAAATGAATTCAAATCTCCAGGGAATGATGAGCTGCACCAAGGGTCCTAGAAGGAGCTCGAGGATGTAGTCTCAGAACCTCTGTCTATAATCTTTGAGAATTCTTGGAGAACAAGTGAGGTCCCTGCTGTGTGAAGGGAGGAAGACCAGTCAGCTTGACACTGGTACCAGAAAAGGTCCTAGAACAAAGAATGATCGTACTTGATCAGTCTGTGAGCATTTAGAAAAGGATGCTGTGATTACCAAGACCCAGCATGGCTTTCTCAAAAACAAGTCATGCCAGACAAATCTCTTTTTATTTATTTATTTTATAGTGTTACAAGTGGATCAGGGGAATGCTGTGCATGTGGAGAGTCTTGATTTCAGTAAGGCTTTTGACAAAGTCCCCCTCTAGAGGAGATATGACAGCCATCTTCAAATACCTAAAGGGCTATCACATGGAAGATGGAGCAAGCTTGTTTTATCCTACTCCAGGGGGTACAATCTGAACCAATGGCTTCAAGTTACAAGAGATTCCAGCTAAACATCTGGAAAAACTTTCTGAAGACAGTGGAACAAACTTCCTTGGATGTGGGTGGCCTCTCCTTCTTTGGAGGTTCTTAAGCAGAGGTTAGATAGTAATAACGATCTAGTAATAACAGCTTTAGCTGAGATTCCTGCATTGCAAGGGGTTGAACTAGATGACCCTCAGGGTCCCTTCCAACTCTACATTTCAGCAATTGTAGGATGCTATGATTCTAAATGGGTGCTGTCTTGGGCAGCAAGATTACACATATATGGGCAGCAATGCAATTATTAAGTCAGTGTTTCTCAAACTTGGGTTCCCAGCTGTTGTTGAACTAGAATTCCCATCACCACTGACCACTGGTCCTGCAAGCTAAGGATTGTGGGAGTTGTAGTTCAACAATAGCTGGAAACCGAAATTTGAGAAAAACTGCATACAGCACATATACACAACTTATATCTAAAGAGTAAAATAAGTCCCCAGTGAACCAAAAAAACCCCTAAAGTAAGTAAGTAAGTAATTTTATTTACGGCCATAGGCCCATACAGGTAAAAACGACACATAAATAACAACTTGTGCACGTGGGGAAAACAGCCACTAAAGCACCACTATAACATTAAAATACTATAGAATAGAATGGCATACTACGCCTTAGTTAGCTTGTAGTGCTCCTTGGCGTCGCTTTTGGGTAAGGACAGCGACCAGGAACCTTGCCACTTTCAGGGTCGTATGAGTAGCCTTATCCTGCAAGATTTGGGCAAGGTGGAATTTTGGTGGGGTGCCCTCTAGTTTCTGTATGATTGATCCCAACAAATTTGCCCGTGGCACATTAAACAGGGGGCAAGTGAACATAATGTGCTGGAGCGACTCCGGTGTCTCCTTATCACCCTAAAGTGTGGGTGTAACAATATGCCACAGACACATGCTAAAAAAAAATGAGAACAAGGGAGATGGATAGTTTGAATCCAACTATACCCTATAGAGAGGGGGAAAACTTCCAGTGTGAGTGAATAATGTGAAGTGTTGGACAGCTGACTGGGTTCGGTACGTTTTCACTGCTCCAGAATTCCCAGCCAGTAGCAGAGCGGCGGTGCGTGCTTGATGTGTAAGTGAAGAGAGAGTCCATTCACTGTTTCTTTCTAATCTAAACAGCTTTATTTACACAGACAGATAAAATAACTGTGATGGCCTGGGAATCTGATTCAGAGGCTGAACCGGAGGAATCCCAGCCTGCACAGGAGTCCCCGCCTCCAGGGCCGGCTGAACTGGGGAGGGCTTTGATTCTGAAGCGCCTGCCCCTGTGCCAGATCCTCAGGAGCAGGCACCAGGTGAATCCACTCTGGCTCCAGAGGTGGTTGAGGACACAGTGCCTACAGGTGCGCCTCTCCCAGCCCTGTCAGGGGAAGGTGAGTCTCCCCCTGGGTCCAGTAACCCTCCAGCCTCTCCTGAGCTGCAGAGGCTCAGGGCAGAGAGGCGGAGGGAACTGGTTTCTCCCAGGAGGAGTGCTCACCTTAAGGCCAGGAGAGGCGGGTCTCCTGGGGGCCGGGACCGCCCCTGGCCTCAGAGAAGATAAAGGCCAGTCAGCCCGGTCCCAGGTTGCGGGAGCAACGTCGATGAAGAGCTGTTTCGGCCAGCACCCAGTCCTGTTTCTCCAGAGTTCCTGTCCTTGCCCGGCTCCTCACTTTGGACCCCGCTTTGCCCATGGAGTACTGTCTGCCGACCCTCGACTCAGGTCCTGGACCTCGCCCCACAGTAACCTCCCCCCGGGACCAGCACAATAACAAACACCGTCCGAGACAGCAGACATTGCGTGTGTCTCTCTTTTTTCTCTGTTGAGAAGTGAAAGTAACTCACAGACAAAGAACTCAGCTCCCGGATGTAGGAAGCTCCTCCCCAGATGCAGGACACATAGAGGTTAACCCTATAAGCACCAAACCTCACACCCCCTCTTGTCCTGTATCTGGGGAGGAGCTTCCTACATCCGGGAGCTGAGTAAGTATAACGACTTACCCCAAACAAAAACCTTCGCAGAACTCCCCATGACGCTGGAAGGTCAGCGGTTTCGTGAAACCATCTGCCAAGTTTTTAGCAGTGGGACAGTATTTCAGTTGTACTAATCCCGACCGAACATTCTGGCACACATTCTGAAACTGGATGTCTAGGTGTTTGGTTCTGGCCTTAAACTGCCCAGACTCCGCCAGCTTCAGAAAGGGTTGATTGTCCTCCCAAACCGTGATGGGCAAACAATACTCTCCGCAGATCTCTTGAACCAAGCACACATAGAACTCCAATTCCCTGCAAATCTCAGACAGCGCACTGAACTCAGCTTCAGTAGAGGAAAGCGCTATGAGACTTTGCTTCCGGGACTTCCACCCAACCAAAGAGTCCCCGAACTTCACCACCATACCAGACACGGACTTCCTGTCCGCCAGATTCGCCCAATCGCTGTCTACCCAGCACGTCAGCTTGACGTCACCCTTGGCTGACAGCTTGAGGCAAAAGTCTTTGGTATCTTGCAGGTAACGCAGCACCAGTTTGATACCATTCCAGGCTTGTACGCTTGAGTTTGTAGCTTCTCGGCTGAGCAGATTGGTAGCAAACGCTACATAAGGTCTGCTCCACTGGGACAGATACAACAGACTACCCAGAGCTGACTGAAAGAGCTCAGCATTTTCGAACACAGAGCGTTCTACTTGCTGACTGTCTTTCACGTAGCTAGTCTCCATGGGTGTTCTGACCCCTGCACGTTCAGACATCCTGAACTTCTGAAGCAACTGCTCAATTTTGCCTTTCTGACTGAGCAAGAAACTTCCATCTTCTGAAAATCTCCACACCTAGGAAGAACCTTACTGCACCCAGGTTCTTGAGCTTGAGCCGTTTACCAAGGTCTTTGGCAAACTTTTACACCTGTGCACGTGTCTTTGAGACATGGACTATATCATCAACAAAGATTAAAATCAACTCCTGTGACTCAGGCAGCTATCAGCTAGGATTCACTTGAAACCTAGCTTCTCTAAGGCTTCATTCAGACACAAATTTCAGTTTCTGGCTGATTGCCTCAACCCATAGATTGATTTAGGCAATCACCAAACGATGACTTGCCCCTTGGCCTCAAACCCTGGAGGAGGAAGCATGTACAACTCCTCCTGGAGGTCTGAGTTCAAGTAGGCTACATCCACATCAAAGTGATGCACCTTCCAACCTCTTTGTGCAGCTATGGCTAAGAGCATGCACAGTTTCACTTCTGGAAGTAGAAGCATACACCTCAGTGTAATGCAGCCCCTTCTGCTGCTTGAACCCTCTGGCTACTAACCTAGCCTTGTACTGCTGTTTTCCAGATTCTGTGGGTTTAAGGCGATAAACCCACCTGCTGCTCACAGTCTGTTTGCCAGCCGGCAATGTTGTGAGGGAAAACACACCTAGAGACTCCATTGAGCTCATCTCCTTCTGCATTGCCTCTTGCCATTTACTGGCTTCTTCTTGAGGCAACTTCTGAACATGAACATCCTCAAAACTTTCAGGTTCACACTAAGCCACCCCAACCCACACACTTGTGGCCTCAAACCTGTCAGGCGGTTTACCCTTTGTGGTTCGGATTGATCTCCTCAGCGTGAGCTCCGGTACCCGCTCTGACCCACTAGGGCCAGCTAGACCATCCCCAGCGTCAGAGAGCTCCCCCTCTGACCTGCTGCATCTTTTGAACCTTACAGCTGGACCTGTGGGCGAGGATGGTTCACTCTTTGGCTCTGTCTTGACAGCCTTTGGAGAGGTTCTAGGATGCGTCTGCTCTGGACTCTGTTCCTCAGCAGCAGGATCAGGCTCCACCTCCTCCTCATCATCTGTGTCACGAAAACTCTCCAAAACAGCATATGGGTTACCATGTATGTGCGTCCACCCACTTTGCTCACAAAACTCAGTACTGCTGCTCACTAGCAGCCTGGATTGATTACCTTCTGGATAGGCAAATCTCCACCCCTTGGTACCTGGTTCATACCCAACAAAGATCGTCTTCCTGGACCTTGGTCCACCCTTTCTGCGTTTGGCCTTTGGTATAAGTACCCAAGCCTCGCAGCCAAAAACACAGAAGAAATGCACCTTGGGCTTCTTGCCGTGCAGCAGAAAATAGGGCGTGTCCCCTACAACAGACGCAGGTGGCGCTGTGGGTAAAACCTCAGCGCCTAGGACTTGCCGATCGCATGGTCGGCGGTTCGAATCCCCGCGGTGGGGTGAGCTCCCGCCGTTCAGTCCCAGCTCCTGCCCACCTAGCAGTTCGAAAGCACCCTTAAGTGCAAGTAGATAAATAGGTACTGCTTTATAGCGGGAAGGTAAACGGCGTTTCCGTGTGCTGCTCTGGTGCTGGTTTGCCAGAGCAGCTTCGTCACGCTGGCCATGTGACCCGGAAGTGTCTCCGGACAGCGCTGGCTCCCGGCCTCTAGAGTGAGATGAGCGCACAACCCTAGAGTCTGTCAAGAAAGAACAAAATCAACTTTAGGTGGGAATTTCCCCAAGGCCTATCCTTCAGTTTCAAAGGAAGGAAAATAAAAATAAAATCAGTAGAAGATAAAGTTAAATTTTTGAATAATTACGAAGAAGATCTGCAGAAGGAGCTTGGAAAAGAGTCAAGAGCATCGGACAGAAGATCACCAGACAGAGGACCAGAACAAAAAGCATTGGACAGAAGATCACCAAAAAAAGGAATACTGGACATAACAAAACTACGCTTTGGACTGGATAATTCAGTGAATGTGATACCAACACCACCAACAGAAGAAGAGCAAGCATTGGGTGCAGTTGGAGAGGTGATGGACTACATGGAACTGGCGGAAATGACTGGCAGAATCCGAGACAAGGGAGAAGAGTCAGTGGAAGAAGACTGGAAGAAATTTAAAGTTTATTTACAGAAACATTGTAAAATTAAGGAATGTTAGAAGGAGGCTGGAATGAAGTTATGTGGTTTTAGCAGAAATATTATAAAGGACTAAGTAAAAATAGACTGTTAATGGATGAAAGGAGGAAAGGTAAAGTTACATTATATTAAGATAAATTATAGGATAAAAATTGGGAAGGATGGAAAGGATTTGCTGAAATAGCTAACCGAACTAGAATACAAAAAAGGGAGGTGCGAGGAGGTCAAGGAAACAATCAAATGAAAGATAAGTTATGGGAAGGTTCGTTGTGTGGTTTTTTTAATTGTTTCTATTTTTCTATTTTTCTGTTTTTTATAATTATTATTTTCTTTTTTCTATTCTCTTTTTTCTTATTGTGACGTGTTGTTAAGTTTGTGTTTAACTTGGTGTTTTTTCTTTTTCTTTTTGTAACCTTTAAAACTTTAATAATTTTTTTTTTTAAAAAAAAGAGTCTGTCAAGACTGGCCCGTACGGGCAGGGGTACCTTTACCTTTACCTACAACAGAAGAAAATGAGCGATTCTGAGAAAGCGACGTGCAGCGCCAGGCTTCAGCCCAAAAGCGCTGTGGGAGCCCAGAATCAAACAGCATAGCAGCCATGGCCTCTTGCAGTGTTCTGTTCTTGCCTTCAGCAACACCATTCTGTTGAGGACTGTGTGGTGCTGTCAACCTGTGACCAATACCCTTCTGGCGGAAGAAATTCTGCAGCGCAGACCCAGTAAACTCCGCCCCTCTATCACTCTGAACGTTGTGGACCTTTGTAGAGAATTGCAATTCTACAGCGCAGAGATCCTGTCTTTCACCAATGCAGCAGCTTCCCCTTTGTGTTTAATTGAGAAGACCCAAGAGTTCCTAGAAAAATCATCCAAAAGAAGCAAAATAATTTTTGCCCCACCCAGACTGGCTACTGGCATAGGGCCACACAAGTCTGCATGCACCAGCTCAAAAGGCTTGGCTGTTTCTCTGCTAGACTTGGGGTATGTGCACGTTTTTACCTTAGACTGCTTACAAGCTCTGCAATCTAAAAACTTATCACATGCCTTCATTTTACACCCCTCTGTACACCCGGGGCCCTCGTGACATAATTCCAATTAATATGTGCCATCCTGCGATGCCATAAGTGGGAATAGCCATCATGTGTTGGGACATTTGCACACTGCACCTGTGCTACCTCAGTGGGACTGTTATTTGCAATAGGCATTTCCACCACGAACAGCCTGTTCTTGCATTCAACACTGAACAGTTGTCTCCCACCCCTGGAAAAAGAACACATGTTATTCTCAAAACAAATGCTGAAGCTGTCAGCGACTAATGCAGAGACAGACAAAGGACAGCTGGACATTTCTGGATCCACATAGGCTTGAATCTCGTGCTCCAAGAATGGACAATAAAGAGTCCCAGACATAGTCAGAGAGCAATGACTTCCATCTGCCAGCATGACAGTTCGACCATTCTTAACAGCCTTGCAATCCCAAGGAAGCCCAGCAGATGGAACCAGAGAATGCGTTGCTCCACTGTCGATGAAGGTCAGCCCAGCTTCCTGTTTACAGCCTTTAACCATTGCCATGGAAGCTGCAAGGTGATACTAAGAAGACTTATCTTTGCTTTCACCTCGATTGGAACTTTTGGACATCTTCCCACACCTCGCTGCTGTGGAAGAGCCCCTTATCTGCATCTGTTGCTTGACCTTGCATTCCTGAGCCTCTGCCGGACAGTCTCTCACGAGATGGGAGGGGGACCCGCATCTGTAGCAGTGTCTCGAAGCAAAGGCTTTTACAGACTCCTCATTGCTTCTTGCTGCACCCCCACTTCTCCTTGGGGCACATCGTGTATCTGCTCGCCCAGCTCTCAGTCTCTTCTCCTGTTCATCAACTAATCTCCCAGTAATATACTCCAGAGAAAGCTGGTCCGACGGCATAGTCTCCATCGTCAGAACCAGGTTCTCATAACTCCTGTCCAAAGAGCTCAGCTGGGTGTATGCCTTGAGCTCATCAGGGAAAGGTACATTCAGCTGACACAGCTTAGTGAAAATGGACAGCATCTGTGTGGTGTGATCACGTACCGATTCCCCTGGAGACAGCCTCTTCTCAAAAAGAGAGCGTATCACATGAATCTTGGAACCAGCTGTGGTTCTTTGATGCACTCTGACCAAAGCCGTCCAAATCCCATGGCAAGACAATAACCCATCAATGTGAGGCAATTGAAACGCCTCAAGAGCCATTACAATATGGGACATAGCTTTCTGGTCCTTCTTAATTGCGGCGTTAACTCTCTCAATCTCAGCAGCATTTGCCGCAGCAGCTGCCACTGGTGACTCATTTTGGGTGCACTCCCAGAGTTGTTTGCCCAACAGCCAATATTTGATCTGCCTCGACCAGTCCTCCCAATTGCGGTCATTCAATTGCTCAAAAGGAACATTGAAAGTCTCATGCGATTGAGATGGATTTTGCTGCACCATCTTCCCGAGGCTATAAGCTTACTCATGCTTTCTGCCGGCCGGTTGCTTCAAAGATGTTTCCTGCAGCAAGCTCCACTTTCACCAGCGAGATCACAGCTGCCTCTGCCCCTTTCCCAGCAGCAGGCAGGATCTCGGAGCTGGACTCTGCTTTGTCTCATCCTCACACTCAGCACAAACGTGGCCTGGGTCCTTCCATAACCTGTTGGACAGCTGACTGGGTCCGGTATGTTTCCACTGCTCCAGAATTCCCAGCCAGTAGCAGAGCGGCGGCACGTGCTTGATGTGTAAGTGAAAAGAGAGTCCATAAGCTGTTACTTTCTAATCTAAACATCTTTATTTACACAGACAGATAAAATAACAAACACCGTCCAAGACAACAAACATTGTGTGTGTCTCTCTTTCTTCTCCGCTGAGAAGTGAAAGTAACTCACAGACAAAGAACTCAGCTCCCAGATGTAGGAAGCTCCACCCCAGATGCAGGACACATAGAGGTTAACCCTATAAGCACCAAACCTCACACAAAGACCGTTTGGTTGCCTATACTATTCCTGAATCATATATCTACTCTTGGAAGATTTAATTATCTAACTGAAGTCTGGTTACTACTTACAGGGGAGTGATAGTTAATATAAGGAAATATAAGATTATGATGCTGATCTTTACTTTATTAGGGTTAACATATTTGCTTATGGTAGTTCAGCTAATCCTAGCACATGCAGGCCCCAAATACCTGAAAGACAGATTGCAATCCGTTTCCCCATTACAGATACCCAACATTTGGGCCCAAGTTTAAAACAGTCCTGAAAGCGCACACACCATCTGTGTGCTTTGCTATCCAAGTGATGTTGGCTCCCACTCCTGCTACTATAAGGTGTGACAGCAAAGACACTAATGAAAATGGTGCCCAAGGATCCTCTTCATGGCTGCTTTCATTTCACTATTTCTGAGACTGTAGATGAAGGGATTCAGCATAGGGGTCACCATGGTATACATGACAGCGGCCACAGTGTCCTTGCGATCTGAGTTGTTGGAACGTGGCTTGAAATAAACCCAGCTCACAGTGCCATAAAACAAGACCACCACAGCAATGTGGGACCCACACGTGGAGAAAGCCTTTTTCTTGCCAGAGTTGGATGGAATCTTCAGGATGGTGTAGAAAATGGCCATGTAGGAGATGACAATCAGCACAAACGGCCCCAGGATCTCCACCACCCCTTCAGTCAGAAGCAGCATTTCTATGACACTGCTGTCTGAGCAAGAGATCTCCAACACAGGGTAAAGATCGCAGAAGAAATGTGGGATCTCTCTAGAGTCACAGAAAGACATGTGGGACATCAAGATGGTATAAAGCAGAGAGTGGGCAATAGGGATAACCCAGGACACTGTTGCAAGGAGGAGGCAATGCTTACTGCTCATCAGGGCAGAATAACGCAGGGGGAAGCAGATGGCCACGTAACGGTCGTAGGCCATGGAAGCCAACAGGAAGCTGTCTGAGTTGCCAAAAGACATATAAAAGTACATCTGGACCAGGCAGGCATGATAGGTGATGGTCTTTTTCTGAGACAACAAGTTTTCTAGCACTTTGGGGATGGTGGTGGAAGTGAAGCCCAAGTCAGCTAAGGCAAGGTGGCTGAGGAAGAAATACATAGGAGTGTGGAGGAGTTGTAAATCAGAACGGATCAAGAAGATGATTGTTGCATTCCCCAGTATGGCCAGCAGGTACATGGAGAAGAATAGCAGGAAGAGGAGCCTTTGAAACTCTGGCTGGGTTGGGAAGCCACGGAGGAATAATTCAGAGAAGTCTGTTGCATTCCCAGGACTCATTAGGCTAAAGAAGAAGAAGAAATGGTTAGGCTAATAAATTCCCCACCCTCTGCTTGCTAGCTGCCCAAACTGAACTATGTGGAAATCCCTCTTTCCTCTCCTCATATCATATTCTCCATGTCTGTTTTTGAGATACTGCCAGACATTGACATAGCAAGGGACTTTAAGACTCTGGATTAGAATCTGAAGGGCCTTAGGGTACAGGTGTTTTTTTCATCACTGCTTCCTGTTGAAGGTTGTGGCCCAGGAAGAGAGGGGAACATACTGGGAGTAAACCAGTGGCTGCTCAGGTGTTGTTGTCAGGAATGATTTGGCTTCTTGGACCATGGTTTCTGCTTCCTTGAGGATGGACTTCTGGCAAGAGATAGGTTACCCCTCACAGTGGTCAGCAAGAATGTGTTTGCTCATCAGGAGAGCTTTAAACTGAATCCTAAGGAGGAGGGAGACAATATTACAGACGAAAGGAAAACACCTGGTAGTGGGGTTAATAGCTTTGTTGATGTACAGGAAACTGAGGTGGTGCTACAGAAACCTGCTTAAGGGCAGGAAACTACAAGAAGGAAGCAGCTGGACCGAACATCTTGTGGTTTCAGTTGTCTCTATACAAATGCACAGAGTATTGGAAACAATGAAGACGAATCTGAACTCTTCATAAAGGGTGGCAGACATTATTGAAAGCTAATAGACATTATTGAAAGCTGGCGGGATAAGACACATGATTGGAATGTAGAAATTGAGGGGTACCGCCTATTCAAATGGAATAGACCAAACAGAAAGAGGGGAGGGGAGGAGTATTATATGATGTCTACACTTGTGAAGACATCCATGACCTGGAGAATGGAAGGCAAGTTGAGAATATATGGGATGAAATTGTAGGAGAAAGGAACAACAGTGACCTTACTGGGGGTGTCTGTTATAGACCTCCAAGCCAGAGACTTGGATGATGCAGTCAGCAGTGCGCTTAAGGAGAGATATCTGCACAAAACATCCAGCCCCTGGCATTTATTTCTTTTTGCTATGAAAGTTTTAGCAAGCTATCTCCATCATCAGATATGCCAAGAGGCCACATCCACACCAAGCATTTAAAGCACATCTGAAAACATAGTAAGTCTCCCCCCACCCCAAGAATTCTGAGAACCATAGTTTGTTAAGGGTGCTGGGAATTGCTTCTCTGTGAGTGGTAAAATACAGATCCCATAATTCTTTGGGGCTAGTTATGTGCTTTAACTGTATTGGGTAAATTCAACAGATACTGATTAGTAACCATTAAAAAATCCTCAATAGGTTTCTTGGATGTTAGAAGCTTTTAAGTGGGTAACACATTGTTTCACCAATCTATGAGCAGTGAGAGATTCCAGAGGTACCAGGCATGCTTAACAGGGTCTGTGTTTACTTTTGGAACAATGAGGCCAAGTGGAGTCCGTGATCTCTTTATGATACAGGGTTTATTTACATATCTATGCAACCTGTGTCTACATGGAGAGAGATCAGAGCATTCACATCCCAAGAGGGTCCTGTTTCTTCCATTGCTGCAGCCTCAGATTCCAAGAGACTCCAAATATCATGTCTGACCTCTGCTGCAGCTTGAAACAGACTGCCTGCTTCATGCTTTGCCCCCCCCATGCTCCAGCTTCAAAAAGTGACAGTTCTTTCCTGTTTGCTTCCCTCATTGCCCACTGCACTTCTGCTCCCCTCTCCTGAAACTCTGTCCTTTTGTCTCTGCTAATCATCTATTACCTGAGCGAGGGCTTTCCCCATTTTCTGTCCAGCCCAGACAGAAAATGGCCTTCTTAATGGGTGTTTCCTGGACATGGAAAAACCGCTTTAAACTCAAGCCCCTATTAGGCCTGGGAATTTAGGGGTTTCCTTAAATTCTAACCCTTCACGGAATCCAGACATTTAGGGGAGTCTTGCTCCCACCCAAAAACATAACAATATTCACACTTACTTAAGTAAAAGCACTTCCTGTATGCTCTCTTGCTCCTGTCAGTGTGAAGAACAAAGGAAGTGGACTTGTTCTGCACAGGACGAAACTGGCCTCCTTCATCTGCTGAGGAGATTAGCTCTGTGTTTTCTGATGCAAGGAAAGCTTTTGTTCATCTCTGCTTAAGGGTGGTGATCTCCAGGGTCCAAGGACGACTCAACCAGGTTCCCCCTCCAGAATTAATAGAATGCAATAGCATAAACTCTGGAGAACCATCATTCAGAGACCCAACCCATCATTCAGCTTAACAAATTAGCTTGTCCTCATTAATAAGTGTTAGAAAAGTTTTTCCCTTTGAGTATGGATGTTGGAGGATTCTGGTTTGCTCCACAACCGGGAACAAGTATGAAATATACTCGGAGTTGAGTGTGAATTTCATGCTTTTTATTCAGCTCGTAGTAACAATGACTGAAACTTTCCCTCAAATGTCTAGCTATATATACAGCTATATATACAGTGGTACCTCGGGATGCGAACAGGATCCGTTCCGGAGCCCTGTTCGCATCCTGAATAGGACATAACACGCAATGGCGCGTCTGCGTGGGTTGCGTTTTGCCGCTTCTGTGCATGTGCGTGACATAATTTTGAGCATCTGCAATGTGTGAGCGGCGAAACCCGGAAGTAACGTTACTTCCGGGTTGCCGCAGAGCACAACCCGAAAGCGCTCAACCTGAAGCACATTCAACCTGAGGTATGACTGTACATTATTTTACACAATGGGCCCCGCATGATTGGCTAATTCTGGGCTGCTCCTGTAGGCCAATCAGGACCAATCATACTGCTCCATTCTGGATCCTATTTTTCTAGGACTCAGCTCAGTACATAACAAAGCTTAATCTCTGGGGGCTGGGGGCAGTCTTTGCAAAGATCAGAACAGATGTGAGGGATAATCTACAAATCGATACCCAAAGGAGATTGACAGCACAACAGTACACAGTGGTCTAAGGGCTGCATCCTTTTTAAACATTTTACATTGGCAAGATTTTGATTTGGAACAGGAGATGGGATGGATTGGAATGGACTGGGCCCCAGAAAGGAGATTCTCCATGTACCAGAGAGGAAGCAACTAGCATCCTGGAATTGTGTTTGAAGCAGCTACAGAAATTGTCAGCAGGTGTTCAGTTTCTACACTACTCAGTGAGTTTTGAGGGATACAATGGAGATCTCTTCCATGACTTGCATAAAGGAAGGAGTAGGGAAATGAGAAGAAAAGACTGGGGGATATATCACCCTCCCTCTTACCCAGTGGTGTGCGGTCATTGGAATAGGGGGACTAGGCTAGTTCCCTAAACGTTTCCCTTGCGCCTCCTTCCTAAAGCCTGGGAAGCTTCTGCCTGGCTTAGGAAGAGAGGTGCGATGCTCCAAAGGGTCCAAGAGCCCTCCCGCCACCTTCCCAAAGCCCACCTAGCTGTAGGAAGGAGGCAGCAGAGCTCCAGCATCCTGTTAGAAGCCTGGTGACTCATTCCCAAAGCCCAGGAAGATTCTGCCCAGCTTTGGGAAGGAGGCACAATGCTCATGGTCACAACATCAACACCCCCTCATCTCCCTGGCAAGCTGGTGCCCCTACGAAAAAATTCACTGCACACCACTGCTCTTACCCCAAGTATAATTGGAGCCACATTTTTCACCAGCTGCAGCCTCTGGACCATCTTCAAGGACAGCCCCACATAGAGCGCATTAAAGTAGTCCAAACAGAATTGTCCATTAGATAAATTTTGTGCCCAGCTCCATTTTTTGCAAGACTTGAAATAAATATCTCCATTCTACTCTATCAAACACTTTTTCTGCATCTATAAATAACAGTCCGTATGGATTGCATTGTTTTCTAATTATATAATTAATATTCAGCTAATATTCAGTTAGATGCCATTTTGATGTTCATAAGAAATGTTGTCTGATCATTCTTTATAGAGTTGTCAAAAAATGTAAATCTTGCCACCAAATACCTGCCCAGTGTTTAAAATATTGGTTAAGTAATATGATAGGCTGTAAGACTAAGCTTAAACTGCATATATCCCTGGTGTGGCAATCTTTGCTTTGCTTCTACCTCCCCCATGACTGTATTGAGAGATTTTAATAGATGATTAATAAAATTATCTGGAAAATTCTCATAATACTCAGCTTTAAAGTCATCTGGGCCTCAGCCAGGAGTTTTGCTGCCCCTTTGTCTTTTAATCAACTGAGTTAATTCTGCTATTGTAATTAGGTTTTTAAGAATTTTTATTTCATCAAAAAAGATTTTAGGTAAAACATTTTCGTTACACAGAATATTCATTATTTCATAATTGATATCAAAAAGTACTGCTTCATCAAATCTGCATTAATTCCAGCACAAAATAAATGAAGTCCAGTTTTGCTATTAAAAAACTTGGGTTCTTTTCTCTTGTAATTGTCATATCTAGTAATTTTATTCAGTAGGATGGTGTTCCAGTTCCTTCTCAACCACTGATTGGTTAATGACTCATAACATTTTGTTGTATCATTAAATGTACAATACAAATTTTCAAAAGCACACGCCTGAAAACCAACCGATGCAACATTGGTCCATGATTGTCAAAGATTGACTTCTACCATTTTTTCTTCTTATTTCTGAAATCACACATCATGGTCTAAATCTGAATGCACTTTTAACTTCTGATGAACTCTGAAAAAGTCACACTACTGCAGGTGTTCTAAAGGAAGGGATAGATGTCTCGTGGACTTTTGAAATTAAATTTGCTTGGACTGCCGTGCTAAAACTATTGATAATTAACATCTTTTGGGTTGAGTTTTAAAGACATCTGGGGATTTCAAAGCTCATCTTCCACCTTTAATCCCTAGATACTTCCTCAGAGACTGCTGAATCTCAGAATTCCTCAGGCTGTAAATGAAGGGGTTCAGCATGGGAGTCACAACTGTGTAGGCTACAGACATCACTCGGATCTTGGAGCCAGAATAGGTGGAGGACGGGCGGACATACACAGCTATAACAGTTCCAAAGAACAAAACGACTGTGGTGAGGTGAGCGCTGCAGGTAGAAAAGGCCTTTCGCTTCCCAGCAGCTGATGGGATTTTGAGAACCTTGGAGAAAATGAGGATGTAGGACAGAAGAGTGACCATGAAAGGTCCCACCATGGTCACAGTGCCCTCAGTGAGGGTCGTCATCTGGATTGCTGAGGTGTCTGAGCAGGAGAGCTTGATCAAGGGATGGAGGTCACAGAAGAAATGGGGGATCTCCCCGGAGGCACAGAAGGAAAGGAAAGACATCATCAGGGTGTAGAGCAACGAGTGGAGAAAGCCTAGGACCCAACAGCCTGTAGCCAATAAGAGGCAGCGTTTTGCGTTCATCAGCACAGCATAGCGAAGTGGGTGGCAAATGGCTACAAAGCGATCATAAGCCATGGAGGCCAGGAGAAAACTTTCAGTGTTTCCAAATCCCAGGAAGAAAAACATCTGTGTCAGGCACCCTCGATAGGAGATGTGCTTGGTATGAGTCAATAGGTTCTGCAGCATCTTAGGGACAGTGGTGGAGGAAAACCCCATATCGGCTAGTGAGAGATGACTGAGGAAGAAATACATGGGGGAGCAGGAGAGCCGGACATCACGGTAGATGAGCAGGACAATCACTGAGTTACCCAGTAGAGTCAGCAGGTACATGAAGAGGAAGCCAGGGATGAGGAGATACTCATATCCTGACTGGTTGGAGACAAGACCCTGCAGGATGAATCCATCAGGATATGTCATGTTGCCCTGAGGCTGAGAAAGAGTGGGGGAAACAGAACTGACGGCATGTTCCCATTGCACACTTGATAGTAACAAGAATACAAGAGGACACTCCACAGAAGGAATGACCCCTTTCCCCATGCTTCCAATGCCAGCAGTGGTGACAGGCAGGTGAGTTCCCCTGGTGTGTTTGCATCTCCCAACTGCAAAAGCCTGGCGACAAGAAATGTAAAATAATTTGTGTTTTCCTCTCTCAGTTTTTCTGGGGAACACACCTAAATCCGGAAGTAGGATTTGAGTAAGAGGTTCTCCTAGTCCCAATTGTGAAAAAGGTATATATTTATCAAATGGCACACTTGTAGGTCACACCAAAGATGGTAGTGCGCATGGGAGATCACACTCGGTATGTGCAGAATAGCAGGAAATGTGGTGATGGGGCCCTTCAGTGATTTTGGGGCCCAGAATCGTTGATACTAGGGCCCGTCTATAGATTCTGGGGGCCAGAAAATGTCTAGCCTTGCTCACTGCTGGTGCTAGTCACTTCTGAAGTTGCGTTGGGGGGAAACTGGTAGAAAACAGGTGGGGCCAGGATGGCTAATAAACAGGTATAATGGGGTTTGTAGTGTAAGAGCATCTGGAGAACCACAGGCTAGCTGCTCCCTCCCCGCTTTATAGCAAAGTGGGTTTGGGGGGTTACTTTTTACCACAAATGGACCACAGAGGTAAGGCAAGCAGAGGCTTTCCCACCCCCCATTTTCTCTCACCGTGCACTCCATTGCATGCAGCACTTTTTGACCCCGTCCTGCAGCAATTTCTGGGATTGGGTCAGGCTGGGAGGGTTGGGACTTGGGAGTCTGCAGCAAAGGAATGTATGGGGGTGGAGGAGATCCTAAGCAACCCTGTTGAGGTCAAGCGTCAGCCTCCTTCCTATTTTAGATGTGAATGGGGAGTGGGAATATGAGAATAGCAAGAATGGCTTCCACCATCTGTCTCAGGTAAGCGATTCAGAGCTTTCCCATATTCCAACAGAATATTAAAATACAACAGTCTGTTAAACATTAAAAGCTTCCCTAAAGAGGGCTGCCTTCAGATGTCTTCTAAAAGTCTGGTAGTTGTTTTTCTCTTTGACATCTGGTGGGAGGGTGTTCCACAGGGTGGGTGTCATTACTGAGAAGGCTCTCTGCCTGGCTCCCTGTACAGTAACTTGGCTTCTCACAGCGGGGGAACCACCAGAAGGCCCTCGGCGCTGGACCTCAGTGTCCAGGCAGAACAATGGGGGTGGAGACGCTCCTTCAGGTATACTGGACCTGAGTAATAATATTTTACACCAGCAGTTCTATGCAGCTGTTTCTTTAGTAGCCAGCCAATTTAATGATTGCTCTGTATTGCTTTTAATGGCTTTTAAAAAGATTTCACATTACTGAGGACGTCCCTGATTATTCTATGAGAGGAAGGTATATAAATATTTTAAGCAGACAAACAATTTTTCAGTTGAAGTTAAAGTGTTTCAAAAATCAGAATTATTAATCATTTATGCTTATTAGAATTAATTAAGCATGCTTGATTTGCTTTTGTACTAATTGCTTGCTTCTAAGTATATTTTTTCTAAAGCACAGGACAGTCAGAGAGGGAGTGAAATGCAGGCTATGTGTAATCAGATAATACCAAGAACAGAGCTGGCAGAACCAGCTAGCAGAACAAGGGTTTGCAACAAATTTGGCTGGCAGAGAGGAATTGGCAGTGCAGTGCAGGATAGATAACATGGCAAATACTCCTTTGTTTAACACTGTTTCTCTGGAATGCATTTTTTATATATAAACTGTGATTTCTTTCTGTACCACGCAGACCCTTTTTCTGACCTGAGAAGTCAGCGGTCTGTCCCTTCTTTCGTAAAGGTAAAGGGACCCCTGACCATTAGGTCCAGTCATGGCCGACTCTGGGGTTGCTGCACTCATCTCGCTTTATTGGCTGAGGGAGCCGGCGTACAGCTTCCAGGTCATGTGGCCGGCATGACTAAGCCACTTCTGTCAAACCAGAGCAGTGCACGGAAACGCCTTTTACCTTCCTGCCGGAGCGGTACCTATTTATCTACTTGCACTTTGACGTGCTTTCGAACTGCTAGGTTGGCAGGAGCAGGGGCCGAGCAACGGGAGCTCACCCTATCGCCAGGATTCGAACCGCCGACCTTCTTATCGGCAAGCCCTAGGCTCTGTGGTTTAACCCACACCGCCACCCGCGTCCCTTCTTTATTCAGCTGAATAAACCTGAGTTCTGCCTCGAAGAAGTCTGACTCCCTTTCCTTGAGTGGAAAATCTGGAACACCTATCCAAGGGAAGAACAGCATAGATTTCTTCAACAAAGGATTTATAGTGTGATCCTAATCTCCCAAATATACCAGCTGGGAGAGTTTAGAGTGTGGGGTGAAATCTCCCTTGATCCTGGCCACCTTCACTTGCAGAGGAGATCTGCTTGCAACCCCTGACATAGCTGCCTCCTTAGGTTTGTTCTGCAATGAAACATTTTGGGGAGGTTAAGATAATGGGACTCACCAGGGCAGGAGACGTTGACATGGTCAAACAAGTAGTTCCATCACATCCTGATGTTGTGATCTGTGCAAAGAACAGAGATTTTTTGGGGGGAAACTAGGTTGAGGCAAACTGTTGACAGTGGCAAGAAGGGAGGATTCCTTTGCTGGCTGTGATTTTTGATGCCTTAATTTATAGTGAATCGCCCTGAGAGACCCCTGGGTATAGGGTGGTATATAAATTCAATAATAGTAATAATAATAATAATAATGGAAACCTGGTAACTTTTAAAAACTAACCATTTCAGAGGCTTCATAAGTGAGGAGTATTCCTACAACAATGATATTCCCAACTGAGAGAGGAAACATCCCTAAGTTAATATATTCAGTTACAGATAGGTAGCCGTGTTGGTCTGCCATAGTCAAAACAAAAAATTCCTTCCAGTAGCACCTTAAAGACCAACTAAGTTAGTTCTAGGTATGAGCTTTTGTGTGCATGCACACTTCTGAATGTGTATCTGAAGAAGTGTGCATGCACACGAAAGCTCATACCTAGAACTAACTTAGTTGGTCTTTAAGATGCTACTGGAAGGAATTTTTTGTTTTAATATATTCAATGTCTATTGCAAGAAGTGATAATTTCGTGGCAAGATCACCCTGTTGGTTTCCCTGCTCTAATGAATCAGTGGCTGCAGCATGTCTTTCTCCTCCTTAGTTCTCTGGTCAGCAGACTCCTTTTACCCTCTCAAGTCCCAGGTGGATTAGAACATGACCAGAGCCCTGCTGGATCAAACCAAAGCTCTTTCGAGTCCAGCATCCTGTTCTTAAAACATCCTACCAGATGGCTGGGGGAAGACAACAAAGAGCAGGCTCTGAATGTAACTGCACTCTCCCCACCAGTAATCTCCGGCAACTGGTATCCAGAGATACATGAGTAATAATATTTTACACCAGCAGTTCTTTGCAGCTGTTTCTTTAGTAGCCAGCCAATTTAATGATTGCTCTGTATTGCTTTTAATGGCTTTTAAAAAGATTTCACATTACTGAGGACTTCCCTGATTATTCTACGAGAGGAAGGTATATAAATATTTTAAGCAGACAAACAATTTTTCAGTTGAAGTTAAAGTGTTTCAAAAATCAGAATTATTAATCATTTATGCTTATTAGAATTAATTAATCATGCTTGATTTGCTTTTGTACTAATTGCTTGCTTCTAAGTATATTTTTTCTAAAGCACAGGACAGTCAGAGAGGGAATGAAATGCAGGCTATGTGTAATCAGATAATTCTGGTATTCTGGTATTCTGGTATTCTGGTATTCTGGTATTCTGGTATTCTGAGCCAGACTATTAATCCATCTGGTTCAGTATTGTCTACACTGAGTGGGTGCAGCTTTCCAGAGTTCGAAACAAAGAATTTCCCCAGTCCTACCTGGAGATGCTGGGGACTGAACCTGGGATCTTCTGCATGCAAAAGAGATGTTCCACCACTGAGCTATTGCCCTTCCCTTAGTTGTGTGAACCTGTCACTATTTCAATAGTGTGGGAGGTTTTCTCCAGAGGCAGCAGCAGGTGCCAGCTGGGTGCATGGGAGGCTTGTTAATCAAACCACTTCTCCCCTCTAGAGAGCTGTACTTTCTTAGATAAACTCAAGAGAGGGCCCAGACATAGCTGTCAATTTACAGATTTGAAAATAAGGGATCAGCAGCCAAAATAAGGGGTTTTGCTTAGCTTATACATAAATCCGCCGCTGATGGAGCCATGCTGCTTTTGCTGCGACTGACTGTGTTTTGCAGGGGGTTGGACTAGATGATCCGAAGGGTCTACAACTCCGACCAAAGAAGAAAGGCACACAAAACTGATGAACGATGTTGACATGGCAAAGCTTACAGGCAAACCAGGAAGAGGACCTTTTTAATAAAGAATGGGGAAAGTTTATAATTTATTTGAAAAGCTATTGTAAAGAGTTTAATACATTGGTTGGATTGACAGAAAACTTGTAGTAAAAATTTGAACTATGGATGGACAAATGATTTATAAAAATAGAGTTATGAAAGGGATGCAGAGGGGGAAATCACTACATTAAGATGCTGCACAGGTTGGAGGGTATGCTAAGCAGCACATCGGGGCTGCCGTCATCCTGGAGCGAGGAGTTCCATCGGCCCTTCCCTGCCCGAGAGAGAGGGAGGGAGAGAGACTCTTGCCCATGCTGCCCATGAGCCCGGCATGAGGCGGTTACAGCACTGCGGCGGTCGCTGAAGCGCCACCCTTCTGCGTCCCTCCTTTTCCTCCTCCCTCAGGCCGCCTCCTCAGCCACCGCCTCCGCCTCCGGCTTCCCCTGGCAGCACGGCAGAAGTGTCGCAAGAGAGGGGCTGCCTGCCCGCCACCCGTCTCCTCACAACACACCCCGAAGGGAAAAGGGAGAGACGGAGACGTGGCAGCTCGTGCCCGCGCTCTCTCGAGGCGGAGGACCCTGAGCCACTGCTTCCCTCCCGAGCCAGGCGAGCATGAAACCTGGGAAATTTAAGGGACATCATCAATCCGGGACAGCAGTGGGAAATGGCGCTGGGATAAGGGAGTTTCCCGCCAAATAAGGGGCGGTTGACAGCTATGGGCCCAGATCAGAAGGTTTGTAATCACCAGTGATGCAATTTTGCATGCACTGGGATGGGATGGGATACAAAGGTGCTTTGCATGGAACCTCCTCTCTCACGGCAGCCTCTGAGCTATTGCTGAAGGCAGCCCCCCCCCCCAATTTATGTAACTGCTATTAATTTGAACAATCCTATCTTCATTGTTGCCTTTCCTAGCCTATTCACATGCAACAAGTGCTCAAGGTTGCTGGCTTATGGGAATTTCCTTTACTTAGTTCCAAGGTGAATTTTCCTTTACTTAGTTCCAATGTGAATTTTTTAAAACCACGTTATTTAGTCCTCCCACATTGATTGACATATAGTCTGATTCAGCTCGAGTTGTCAGATCCTGTGTGTTGTAGTTGCTAGTGTTGAACGAGAAGCTGGGAGAGCAGACAATAGAACACACATGGCCAAAAAACAGATAGTCAAACACAGTTACAGCTTTAAGCCAACACAAGGGCAGTAACAGCTTGTTCCTTTCAAGCAGGTTTTCAAGCCACCTGGATCTCTTCAGGCATTGCTCCTCTTCCTTCTTGCGCACTCCCAGTCACTGTTCTGTATCCAAGATGCTGACCCCATCCTTGGCATGCCCAAGATGAGCTTCCAACACGTTTAAGCCTAGATGTAAGCCTAGGAATTCTAATCTAGGAATTAGAAAGGAGCTCAGGCTTACAGCCTTACCCCCACCCCAAATTCATAACAATATATTTATTCTGAGACCATCTGGTTAATGTGAGTGTTCCATAATGTTACCTGATCCAACGGGGGTCATAAGAAGTGTCCGTTGATGTTAATATGTTATAAATGACCACTGTGCTATGTCAAATTTGTATTTCTTCTTCTTCTTCTTCTTCTTCTTCTTCTTCTTCTTCTTCTTCTCCTCCTCCTCCTCCTCCTCCTCCTCCTCCTCCCCTAACCACTTAGTTGTGATATGTTCTGAAAGTGCTACATACTGTATTCTAACATGCCAAACCTTCAGGATGAATCCTTTAGATCAGGGGTGGGCAACCTAAGGCCCAGGGGCCAGATCCAGCTCAATCACCTTCTCAATCCGGCCCGTGAACGGTCCAGGAATCAGCCTGTTTTTATATGAGTAGAATGTGTCCTTTTATTTAAAATGCATCTCTGGGTGATTTGTGGGGAATAGGAATTTGTTCTCCCCCCCCCCCAAAAAAAAAAATAGTTCGGCCCACCACATGGTCTGAGGGACGGTGGACTAGCCCACGGCTGAAAAAGATTTCTGACCCCTGCTTTAGATAGGGCATGTTAAAAACCATGTCTGAAGCACAGTGTGTTTGAAGAGCATGCTCTCCTTTCTTTTTGAAATGCGATCGTAATAGCCAATGAATTTATTTATTTTTAGAGTTAAAGGATTTGTGCCTTTGGCACCACCAGGGGAGATTCCACTTCCATGGGCTGTGATTTGAATGAAGAGAGAGATCCTGGGGAGATCCTTTAGAAGACTCACATAGAAACAGTCACTGTGCTCCGAAGCCCAAATTGAGTATTTATGAAGTGTACAAAGGGCTACTCTGATTTTCTCTCTCTCGCTTTTAACACTGGAAAGCTCCCTGGATATTGACTTCAAAGGGTGGGATCTTTGCTACTCAGGATGAATGCTTTTTAAAAAATGAGAACAGCCATAATTTAGTATGTAGAGCAGACTAACAATGATGAACACCCCTGATACCTTCATATTCATCCCAATTTCTTCCCTTCCTGATTTGATAGCTATGTAGCTTATTCTTTATATATGTCTGTGTCAGGGAACTGCCATCGGAGCCAGAGGTGGAGGGAAGGCTCCAGAGCGATGCTGGAGAGGGTCCCAGCAGGGAGAGAGGCAGCCCATCTGCTGGGGAAGGAAATCAGCGTAACACCAGGGGTGAAGGGGGGCAGATGGGGGAATCGGAGAGAAGGCTCCAGGACTCTTCACCGGAGACCAGTGGGGAGAGCACGGGTCCTCCGCTGCCCACACCCTCCCTGCGCAGAAGACTTCCGCGCAGGGAGAGTAGGAGGAGACGTAGTGTCAAAGAACTTCTTTGCTGGAAGAAGTTTAAGAAACGCCCACTGACGGATTCTGCCAGCGATTGAGACAGCCACGGATGGATGGCTGTCCGGACAGAAAGGGTTCACCCAGGTAACTCAGCCAGGTGTGGCGACGACTTACGCACGAGCAACCCCCTAGAACCATTACAGTCTGTTCATTATAAATGACCCAGCTGCTAGATGAGCACCTTTTTTACTTGATTTTTAATATTGCCTTATTCTTTATATATTTCTATTTTTATTTTCATATATAAATTCATTGCTAGATAAACAAAATATAATTACATTTTTCAAGTTAGAGCAACTGGCAAGTTGCACTGTAAACATTTTTATGTTTAAATAGAGTAACTTAATTTAATCTAATTAAATTAAATTGGAGCAATACAAACTATAGTAAACTCACATTGTGGAAGCAGTGAGGTTGCTCTAGAATAACCTTACACTTATTCCTAAAAAACATATGTTGGGGCAAAAAGTAAACACTACTTTCATCAATAGTCTCTGACTTGCCTTATTCAATGGAGGGAACCTCTAGACCCCTCAGTGACGCCATGGATACCCATAATGATTTGAAATGTTCATTTCTTTCTCCCGCTCCACAAAATATTTCACCCTCCCTATGGAAGTCCAGTGTGATGCCTCCTCCCTGTCTCTCTGAGCTTGCCTTTTCATTGCCTCTCGGATGGGCCGTTGTTCTTCGGTTATCGGCAAGGATTCCTCGAGGTCATCTGGAGGTGTCCTCCAGGGAATAAAAGTATCCCCTCGGTATGGCGGAGAGGCTGGTGGTTGCAAGGGCTGAGCTCTTGTTACAGATGGTCGGATGTTGCTTAGGGACCTGGAGCTTTGACGTGGCACAGCTGGTGGGTGAGGTCGGGTGGGCAGCCTTCCAACATTGGTGGGATGTGGTCTTAACCAGCTGGTGTGGGAAAGCTGTGAGGTGGGTGGCCATCTTTCATATGTAGCTGGTGGCTTTGGCAATGGATGTTCACAATGGGTGGGCAATCTCTGGGAAGAAGAAGAAGAAGAAGATTGCTGCCTAGGCATGGAGAAGGGTGCCAGCCTCCGCGCCAAGTGGGGTGCTGCCCTTGGCAGGGAGGGGGGCTGGGTAGTGGGCACTGGCTTATGCAGGGACTTCAGGAGAGGTACCTCCTGTGGAGCCTGTGAATTCCCAGAGCTACTGCTGGTGGCAGTTAGTGGAGGGAGATTTCTGGCCGCCATGGATGTACTCTTCTTCTTCCCAAGGGGATGGAAGACTTGCACAGACTCCATCATGTGCCAAGCCAGATTGGTCCTTGGGAGTGGCACCAAGGGGCGCTCTTCCAATTTGATCTTTTTCCCTTTAATGCCTGGTGTGCTCCCTTTCACTGTGGCCTTCTCTTTGGTTTCAGGTCCCATCTCATTTTTCTCCAATCCTGTCTGGCAGTGTTTGGAGTTTCCTCTATCCAGATTGTCCTCTTCGTTTTTCAAACTTCCCTCCTCTTGAAATGGAAGCTTTCTCTTTTCCTTACATTTTTTCTCCTGACTAGGATGACTTTCCTTAGAGCCCGTTATGCTTGTTCCCTCTATGCTCAGAATACACTTGGGAAACTTGGGTGAAACTTCTGCCTTTGTTGAAATGCCTTTCCTTTTCCCCTTAATCTCTGGTAATGCCTTTGGCTTCATGGACTTTTCATGGGTGGGCTGGCATTTTCTAGAGCCCTCTGGGATAGGTTCCAGAGTGATTCTGGGGAGCTTGATTAACGTCTGGGACTCAGCAACACCCCACTTTCTTCTCCCTGTCATGCTGATGGGTTTGCCTTCAATTTTCCCATTCCCCTCGTGTTTGCCTTTGCTTTGGGTGGCGTCACATTTTGACTTCTGGGTTTTCTTCAAGGATTTGGGTCTCAGAGGATCTGGTGGAAATGGAAACCCGATATCTTTTAAGATGTAAACTGGGCGCTGGATCAGTGGATTGCCCGAGGGCTTATTCAGTTTTGTATCCTGCTCATCTATTGGAGGAAGTGATGCCTGTCCCTGTGTTGCTGAGCCCTTTCTGAGTATGGCCACCTCTGTGCCCTTGATGTTTAGATCTTTCACATAGGAATGTGGGTGCAGGGCTTTTGGCACCTCTTTGCATGGCTCAGGGGCATCCGGGATTGACTTTGCCTCTACTCTGAAAGACCTTGTGGACACTGGTGTCAATGACTGGTGGCTCCCCAGGGCTTCCTCTGGAAGGCAGGCCTCCGCCAGCATTCCTTCGCTGCCTTTGGTTGTCTCACTGGAAGCAAGAGGTGGAAAGAGGCCTTCTGGAATAAGCGGCTCCAGTGAAGCAATCAGGGTCTCTATCTCGGGATACTTGGAGAGGAGGTCCTCTGGCAGCTGGAACTCGTCTCGGAGGAGACTTTCTTCATCGGCTGGTTGAGGAGGTGGCGGCGGATGTTCCACCACTGAAAGAAAACAAATGAAAAGCATAGCACTGACTGTTTGAAGACAAAGAATCTACTCCGGTTGGCTGAGACAAGCTTGAGGAAGTCCAAGATTCCCATGACTATGTATTAGAGCATCTTCATATTAAATAAAGTTAAAAAGTGGCATATGGATCTGGATCCATGTTTATCATGTGTAGATTCTTAGCTGACATATCAGAAATCCTAGAATAGGCCATGACATCTAGCCCGGAAAGTACACTTGGAAAGCACATGGTCTCAGTCACTGTATGTTCCCACACTTACCATTCAGCGCAGCATTGTTGAGCTGGGTTCCTTCCAGTTTTTCTTGTGCGATAGATGCACCTAGGACATCTGTCACTTGGGCACTGACTGCTCCTGTCCCCTGAAGTCCATGTGGGACTTGTACCACTGAAAGAAATTAATCAGGAGGGATCAGTGATTCTACAGCCAAGGAAGACCATTAATTATTTAATTCAGTTACTCTTTCTTCTGTCCAGAGGAAGGTAAGTGAAGGCCTTGTTCTCTGCCCTAGGGTGGCTCAGCAGCCATAGACTTTCCAACTAGATAATGCACACAACTGTCTAAAGGTGGGCAGGCTGGCTGCCTGAAGGTGGGTTCAGGGGCTAAAGTGGCCTAGTTGCACTACTGGGCTCAATGTGTTATCAGTGATATAAACTGGGGTCCATTTTTATATACCTCAAATTTCAGTGTTCAGTGATGAAGTGAAAGCGGGGAAACTGAATAGTGTAAAGTACCCTGAATCCAACATTGTCCCAGAGGATTATGGATGGTAGTATATGGTGTGTGGTATGCTCACATGACACCCTCTTTTGGATTAAGAACATAAGCCTATGAGAAAAGTCCTGGCTAAAGCCCCATCTCGTCCAACATCCTGTTCTCAGAGTGGCCAAGCAGATGCTACAAGGAGGACCTGCGTGCAACACTGTCTTCCCTACTTGTGATTCTCAGCAACTGAGAATAGGGAAGGTAGAATATGGCAGGTTGAGGCCAGTAGCCATGAATAACTTCAGCTATGAAATTGGATTGTTTTTCTAAACAAACTTGTCTCTCTGCTGCGATAAGAGGTTGTCCCTTGCTATCATAATCTTGCCGGAATTGTGCACTGTACAGTATTCCAAATGTGGTTGCACTGTAGATTAGCATAACAGCTTTTGGGTATTGGAACTTACTTTGTTCCATAAGAATATACCCAATGCTCACCCACTTTGCGGATGCAGGTGGCGCCGTGGATTAAACCACAGAGCCTAGGGCTTGCCGATCAGAAGGTTGGCGGTTCGAATCCCCGCGATGGGGTGAGCTCCCGTTGCTCAGTCCCAGCTCCTGCCAACCTAGCAGTTCGAAAGCACGTCAAAGTGCAAGTAGATAAATAGGTACCGCTCCGGTGGGAAGGTAAACGGCATTTCCGTGCGCTGCTCTGGTTTGCCAGAAGTAGCTTAGTCATGCTGGCCACATGACCCGGAAGCTGTACGCTGGCTCCCTGGGCCAATAAAGCGAGATGAGTGCAGCAACCCCAGCAATCTGCGACTGGATCTAATGGTCAGGGGTCCCTTTACCACCCACATTGCAGGGCCATGTGGAAATGGTACTAGGAAATGGTACCTACTGAGGCTAGGTTAATTGCCTGATGAGTTAGAGGGTCCCAGACACCCATTAGAAAGCAAATGATTCCTTTACAAAGATGAGCACAAACCTTGTGAGGCTGGAAAGTACCCAGTGGCTGGGGCAGGTTCCAGGGTGGGCTGAGGTTCCACCTGCTGGAGAACCAGGAGCATTTCATTGTTCGCAGCTGGTGGCATAGGGACAGCGCTACCAATCCGGACGATCGGGTTCCTCTGCTCCAGTGGGATGGGAGCTAATGTTCCATGGTGGTAGAGGCCCATCCCGTCCTGGAACGTGGTTGGGCGAATGGGTCCAAGACCAGGAGGCTGCACCTGAACCAGCTGGAGGTGAGGTTGTCTATATAATTGATTCATAGGTCTGGCTGTTGCAAAGTCCCTGTGCTGCGTTTGCAGTGGTGCAAACAAAGGCACTGAGAGATGTCCAGTTGTGCCCCACCCATGGAGAGAAGGACGGAGAGCTATTGGGGTGAACATCTGCTGCGGATCATTCTGTACACCCTGCAAGAGAGGTATTTCACCATGAAGGTATCCCTGGGTGGTGGTGCTGCCTTGGTTTGGTTGAAAGGGCAGAGCTGATCCTTGAGCCTGCAACCAACCACAGTTCTCACATGGTGCTGATGAGTGGGAGATGCTGTGTTGACAGTCTCCCACTGTGGAGCTGGTAGTCACTTGGGTGCTCTGAGGCTGGCTGTTGCCCCCTTCAGTCCGCCTGCTGTTCGGAGCCTGATCTGCAATGCAAACAAAGTGAGCAGGAGTGTAAAGATCAGCCTTCACAAGAATCAGCCCTTCCTTAGCAAAGTGGTTTTCTTATTGTTAGGTCAGCCTCTTTACCACTTCTAATTGTTAGGTATTTTAGAGACCCTTTTCTCCAGTTCCCTCTCTACTCTTCAGTTGCTGCTCTCCATCCCTCCTTCCTTTGGGCCTTAACCCCGCATGAATGCATGCTGTGCTCAATAACACACACCTTGTTTGACTTTTCCCCAACTCCTGTTGCTGGAGGTTCTAAACTACTGGATCTTTGAAAAGGGTTGTGTAAAATGCTGATGAATGGCCTTCTTTTGCTGCCTTCCTGCTATTCTATTATCCCCTAGTACCTGGTTGCTTATGATCCCATTGGGGAGGAATCTTTTCCCCATCCTATCTCCCTCCCTCTTTCTTCCATGGAGAAATAGTGTGCAACCCTGCTGCTGTTGCCATAACACATTCTGTCTTTCATGATGCTCTGCTATGTCCCCCCCCCCCCCAGGTAAACATGAGGGTGAATTTTTCCCCAGTGTTCCTCACCCATGCTCAGTGTCAATTCTAGTCAGCATCCCTTAGGGTGAACCCATGGATCTGGGATCATATGAACCTGTTTACTGCTGTCACCACAGTAACCAGCAAGATTCTAACTGGCCAGAGAATGTTATGATGCAAAAGGCAGAGCAGAGTCATGGGCAGTTGGCCTGAACTGAAGGTGCCAGGAAAACAAAGATGTCTGTTAGGGGAACTGAAGAGTAACTGAAGTTATGGCCAGTTTGAGTCATAACAAGCCCTACTACACTCTCCTCCTATTGTAGGCATCCCCCCAGTGTGACCGGATTAATCTGGACACCTAGTGAAGTGACGGGCACCAGCTACCGTAAATCTTACACCTTTTAAAGTTACCTGTTTATATAATTTGGTGAGATATGGGTCACAACAGCAACAAAGCACATTCATCTAAGGACGCCACTCGTCTCAAAGAACGATTGCTGTTTCTGGCTCTCAGATGAGAGAAGAATCAAACCAAACTTCATTTGGCTCTGGATCAGCTTTTTCTCCCAATTTTCTGTGTTGTTGCTCCCTGGAAACTCTTGGCTTGTGAGCTGCTTTGGACAAAGTGCAATGGACCTTATTCTACAAAGTGAATGCAGATCGACAGTGGTACCAATATAATTCTGTGAATTTGAAGGCATCTCACTCTTGATCGGCACATCTCGTGAAATTTATATTCAAGACTAAGTCCCATTGAAGAACACTGAATAGGACTTAGTCATGGCTTATCTAAACCACATGGGTGGTGCTGGGACTCTGACTACCTGGAGTGGACTGTGGCTGGTAACTTTTGAAAGGAATCCCCCTTTCAAAAACAGGGAATCAGCCTGCTTTTACATGAGTAGAATGTGTCCTTTTATTTAAAACACATCTCTGGGTTATTTGTGGGGCCTGCCTGGTGTTTTTACATGAGTAGAATGTGTGCTTTTATTTAAAATGCATCTCTGCGTTATTTGTGGGGAATAGGAATTTGTTCATTCCCCCCCAAAAAAAATATACTCCGGCCCCCCACATGGTCTGAGGGACGGTGGACTAGCCCATGGCTGAAAAAGATTGCTGAGCCCTGCTTTAGATAGGGCACTTGTCATGGACAAGTGACATGACGGGCACTACAATTTATCTTCAACGCCTCCTCTTCCTGTGACATGCCATGAAGTGTTATTGTTGTCACTCTTTTTCATGGGGTGGGATTGCTGTAACGGTTTGGCAAAAACAATCCCATTATGCTCTTTATTTGGGGCAGCTTCTTCCTCTAGCCTCTGGGAGTGAAAACCTTGTTGCAATAAAATAATAGTCGCTTTGCTTCTTGCCTGGCTAGTTGCAACTTCTGATTATTTTCTCTGACTGACAAGAAGGTCTTGTGGGATCATGGTGAGTCCCTTGAGCCCTAGGGGTGGGCAGTACAGAGTGACCACCTATTTCTTAAAACACAGGTTATATTGAAAGCCCCCCTAAACCTTAAAAAAAAACCCTGAACCCTGGAACAGACCACACACCTCTCAAAATCAGGACAATCAAAATTCCTCTTCCTAATTCAGCTTTCCCTATCAGCACTTGCCACCGTGGTCAGCATACCAGTGTACTGGAAGAAGCAAAGATCACCAGTGTTGAAGCAATGCTTCTTCAACATCATCTTTGTTGGACTGGTCATGTTGTTCAGATGCCTGATTATCGTCTTCCAAAGCAACTACTCTATTCCGAACTTAAAAATGGAAAGCGTAATGCTGGTGGTCAACAAAAGAGGTTTAAAGACTCTCTCAAGGCAAATCTTTAAAAATGCAGTATAAACACCAACAATTGGGAAACACTTGCCTGCGAGCGCTCCAGTTGGAGAACAGCCTTTACCAAAGGTGTCATGGGCTTTGAAGACGCTCAAACTCAGGACACAAAGGAGAAATGTGCTAAGCGGAAGGCACGCTTGGCAAATCCACACCGTGATCAACTCCCACCCAAAAACCAATGTCCCCACTGTGGAAGGACGTGTGGATCCAGAACTGGCCTCCACAGTCACTTATGGACTCATTATCAAAACCATGTTTATGGAAGACAATCTTACTTGGCTATGAGTGATCGCCAAACAAGAAGAAGAAGAAGATGGCAGGGGCTGAGGGGAGTTGCAGTTCAGAGCCCCCAGGGGCCACCAGGTTGAGGGGAGCTGCACCAATTCATTATCATTGCATTTATCCTTGCCCTCCCTTCCCCACACTGAAAGCTGATGAAGACTGCAATTTGAAGAGGACAGCTCGCTACATTGCCCTCATATTAAGGTTCCTCTTTCTTTTGTATTTGCATTTCCCTGTGTTTTATTTTTTTATTTCATAAGAGTTATATACCAGAGATCAGTAGCATACTGTGGAGGAGCCGGGGCCCCGGATGAAAAATTCTGAGGGGGCAATGATTTACAGATGGTATTTAACTCTGAGTAGGCTTGCTAAGATGTATCAGACTGAATCAGATAAGTCCTGGGGATGCAAAGAGGTGGAGGAAATGTTCTTCCATATGTGGTGGATTTATAAAAGGGTAAAAGAGTACTGGGAAATGATCCATAATGAACTGAAAAAGATGTTTAAAAGTACTTTCCCCAAAAAACCCAGAGTCCTTTCTGTCAGGGATAATTCAGACTGAAATTCCCAGGTGTCAAAAAAGGTTATTTATGAATGCCACTACTGCGGCCCAAGTTTTGTTAGCCCTGAAATGGAAAATGGGTGAGGTCCCAACCAAAGAAGAATGGCCACTTAAGTTGACAGAATATGCGCAGCTTGCAGACTTAACATATAGAATAAGGGAACAAGAAGAACATATGTTTAGAGAAGATGGGAAAATGTTTATTCAGTATATGGAAAATGACTGTATACAGCTGAAAACGTTGGCAGCATCCAGATAAATTCAACAGTGTAAATAGGTTTTGATGGATGTAATAATGGAATAATGAATGGTATAGTTTCTGTAAAATATGCAAGGATTTGTGGTATGTAATATGAATCATGGAAAGAGAAGAAGGGAAGTCATTGATATCTTAAGGATATAAAAAATGAGTACTTTTGTAAATTGTAAAGCAGAAATATATATACCGTATATATAAAAACAAAATTATGAGAGAGCACAACCAGGCACTCACAGGCAGCCCCCAGTTTCTGCGGGGACCCCTGCCATAGTGATGCGTGTTCTGGTGTGCCCCATCCCTGGCTCCCCATCCTTTCCTTCCTGCCTGTCGCCTGGGGTCTCTCTGCCTGGCCTCACTGCTGCATCCCTGGCAGAGCCTGGCAACTGTGGGGGCTCTGCACAGGCCAGGCAGAGGACTCTATCCACCTTTCTCACGCTCCCGAGTTCTTTAGCTATTCAGCTATGTCAAATGTCCCAACAGACTGTAAACTCACAACGCTTGGTGAGCAGGATGAGCATGAACAGGCCTGCAGATCACCATAGGCAATATCCCACAGTCCTTGCTCTAGTGATCTGAAGGCTGTGTTGAAGCTCAAGTGTTCAAGAAGAGATGGGGACAGCTCAGTTGAGTTGGTTTTTGGGTGTTGTGCTTGGACCATCAACTGACGGGCTCTTCCTGAGCTAGATATTGGAGCAGTCCTGTGCCCAGTTTGAAAACATTTGCCTTATGCCAGTATTTTAAGGGTGCTCACCAGGCCCTGGTCAGTAGAAGGCATTCCCCAGTTTCCAAGAAAATGTCTGAGTTAGGCATACATCTGGGGATCTAGAGGAGAGCCCTCAATTATTTAGCCTGGAGATTATCCAACTAAGATGCTAATCTTCCACTCCAGGTATTAGAGACATATAGTAATTGGGCAGCTGACTTTTCTCTCTCTTTTTTTGGAAATGATTTTTATTGGTTTTACAAAATAAATCTCACATTTAACACATTTAGATTTTAAAATGTAACAAGATTCTTCCGAACCTTTGGACTCCTCTCCTCTCCTCTGTGGGTCCTTCATATATCTAAGTCAACTGCATATTATAATTCATCCGCATTACAGTGGTACCTCAGGTTACGGACGCTTCAGGTTACAGACTCCACTAACCCAGAAATAGTACCTCGAGTTAAGAATTTTGTTTCAGGGTGAGAACAGAAATCGTGCGGCAGCGGGAGGCCCCATTAGTTAAAGTGGTACTTCAGGTTAAGAACAGACCTCCAGAATGAATTAAGTTCTTTTTAAAAAAAATTTTATTGGAATTATATTTACAACATAACATAAAGCCCCCACCCCCCCCATTCACAAATCCACCCTCATTAAATGTGAACATAACATACAATGAATACATAAAACAATACAAACAGCCAGATAAAAGACTTCCTTTATCCTGTATCTGGCCTCCTTATTTACTTCTTATAAACTGTTTCCTTTATGAATAATTATTAAGATTTTTCTAATTATAACTTAAATATCCACAAAGTCTCCTGCAGACATTAATCGAAACAAGTCCAGGTGTGTCAGAACGAATTAAGTTCTTAACCCGAGGTACCACTGTATAGTCCTCCAAAGTAACCAAAGTCTTTGTAACATTGCAAGAGTTATTGAAGACCTGCCAAAGAGCTCAAGTGAGTACCAGTGGCCAAGCTGCATGCTCCGGCACTGGGGGCGGAGAGCAGGCGGGGCATGGCTGACGTGCATTCCGGGGGGCGTGGCGCCCGGCATGGTGGGGGTGTGTGCAGCACGTGTCCGGGGGGGCAGCCGCGATGGTACCCCCCTCTCCGATGGTGCCGGGGGCGGTGTGCTCCCCCCGTCCCCATTCTTCCACAAGTGTTCTTTTAAGTACAATCTGTATTTGTCCCATTCCCTATTGAAGTTTTGATCCTCATGATTTCTCATCTTCCCTGTCAGCCTCGCCATCTCTGCATACTCTAGTAGTTTCATCTGCCAGTCGGCTTTTGTTGGCGTCTTCTCCTCTTTCCATCGCTGGGCAAGCAGCATCCTTGAAGCTGTTGTTGCGTACATGAATAGTATTCTCAAATCTGTGCAGTGCTAGTTTAGCGCAGCGCGCGGGGACTCGCCGAGCGGGCAGCTTGTGGGCCATTTAAATGACCCCTGTGGGCCACAGGTTGCCAATCCCTGGTCTATAGTTCTCAGGGTCCCTGGGCTGGCATTTCTTTGAGTTTGGGACCATTTGTGTGGGATGGAAAGGTGAACTCAAGGAAGAGGATCTTTAGTCACATGATGATGAGTTTATTGGGGTAACAATAGGGTTGGAGATGGGATGGGAGTTCTTTCTTTGCGGGACATGGAGGAAGTGGGTTGGATCAGGCATGTCTGGCATCCTCGAAGAAGGAAGAAACTGAGTGGGGTGATTAAGGCCAAAATGTCTTTAAACAGCAAGTTGCAGCTATACTGGTGACTGGGAGCATGGCTGTCAACTTTTCCCTTTTCTTGTGAGGAATCCTATTCGGAATAAGGGAATTTCCCTTAAAAAAAGGAAAACGTTGACAGCTATGACTGGGAGTGGCTGCTGGGACCATATAACACCGGTCCTAAATTATCTTCACTGGCTCCCAGTATGCTTCCGAGCACAATTCAAAGTGTTGGTGTTGACCTTCAAAGCCCTAAATGGCCTCGGCCCAGTGTACCTGAAGGACTGTCTCTACCCCCATTGTTCTGCCCGGACACTGAAGTCCAGCGCTGAGGGCCTTCTGGCGGTTCCCTCCCTGTGAGAAGTGAAGTTACAGGGAACCAGGCAGAGGGCCTTCTCGGTAGTGGCACCCGCCCTGTGGAATGCCCTCCCATCAGATGTCAAAGAAATAAACAACTATTGGACTTTTAGAAGACATCTGAAGGCAGTCCTGTTTAGGGAAGTTTTTAATGTTTGATGTTTCAATATGATTTTATTCTGTAAGCCACCCAGAGTGGCTGGGGAAACCCCACCAGATGGGCAGGAAATAAATAATAAAATCTACTACTACTACTACTACTACTAAATCAAAGAATATAAGCTTTACCACACAACTCCTCGCCCCTCTTTTTCTTCCCAATCCTATGCTGCATATTACACTAATATCTTACATCAAATGTAATTGATCTGTAGAAATCACAACCTGAAAAAAGAAACAATGCACTTACTTTTTAAACTAAGAAAATCTTTAATAAAAACAAACTGTTCAACTATAAAACTCTTAAAAGGCTATGAGACTATTAAAAGATAATAAATATAATAAAACAATAAAAGCAATTCTTGCAAGCAGCATTACAACGACCTCGGCTATAAAATTGGAGGCTTCAACAAAGCTACTGCTGCCAACGCCATTTTCAGCTCCTCGCTTGGCATGCTATGTGACCCGGACAGCAGGAGCAGCAGCCCATGCCAATGGTGAGCAGGCAAGGACTCACCTTAGTCAATGGAGGGAACCCCTAGACCCTTCAGTAACACCATGGATATCCATAGCAAGTTGAAATGTTCATTTCCTTCTCACGCTCCACAAAATATTTCACCCTCCCTACGGAAGTCCAGTGTGATGCCTCCTCCCTCCATCTCTGAGCTTGCCTTTTCTTTGCCTCTCAGATGGGCTGTTGTTCTTCAGTTATTAGCAAGGATTCCTCGAGGTCGTCTGGATGTGTCCTCCAGGGAATAAAAGTATTCCCTCTGTATGGTGGAGAGGTTGGTGGTTGTACTTGCAAGGGCTGAGCTCTTGTTGCAGATGATTGGATGTTGCTTAGGAACCTGGAGGTTTGACCTGGCACAGCTGGCCGGTGAGGTCTGGTGGGCACCGTCCTAGCGATGGTGGCCAGTGGTCTCCAACGTCTGGTGAGGAAAGCTGAGAGCTGGATGGCCATCCTTCATGTGGATGTGAGCCTGATGGCTTTGGCAATGATTTTGGCAATGGGTGTTCCACATGGGTTGGCAGTCTTTGGGAAGAAGAAGAAGAAGATTGTTTCCTAGGCAGCGAGAGAGGTGTCAGCCTTCGCACAAAGTGGGGTGCTGGCCTCAGCAGTGAGGGGCGATCAGAAGGGGGATCTTCGTTAATTCTTTGGACTCTGGAACACCCCAGTTTCTTCTCCGTTTCCCTTTCCATTTGCTTTGGGTGAAGTCTGGAACAAAAAGAAGAAGGAGGTGCAATCATTATTTTAGATGCAGCTAGTTTGTCCATAATGGAAAGTCTTAATTTATTCCATTGTTTTATATCCATATTTATACCTTTCCAAGCTGACTATAATTAAACTGACCCAACTTGTTCAAATTATGGGTAATTTGTACCCCCAGATATCTAAAACTTTTCCGAGCTTTTGGAATCTTGAACATTGCTGTAAAAGTCTGCTATATATATGGTGATGTATGAAAAAATGTTACCTCTGCTTTCTTAAAAGTTATTTGTAATCCTGAGACCCTGGAGGAACCATTCCAGTTCTGTGCATAGTATTTTGCCTGCTCTGATAGGGTCAGAGGTGCATAAAATTATATCATCTGCAAAGAGGTCTGATTTTTGTTCATTTCTGTTTATAACCACTTCTGTACCTCTGTGGGAGGGAGAAAGAAGTTTTCTTTTAAGTATAATTGGTAGAGTGGAGAGAAAGAAATGTTTATGTATGCTATCATTGCTGCTTAAATGATTTATGCCCAAAGATGGAAGAAGGAAACAGTTCTGAAAGAAGACGATTGGCAATGTGGAATATGTAGAAATAGCAAAACTAACCAGAGGAATAAGAAATCAAGAAGAGAGACTTTTTAAAACAGAATGGGGAAAATTTATTGACTATTTGAAGATACATTGTAAACAAATCAAAACATTACTGGGACCGATATAAACACATGCAGTAAGAGATAATAAAAGGTGAAATAGGAGGAAAATAAGGCGGAAATAGTAAATATATTTGAATTGGACATGCAGTAATAAAAAATATAAAATAAATAACTGCAGAAAGGAGGGGAGGGAAGTCGAGTGGAAGGTACATGAGATCTGTAAAGATTTTGGGTTTTTTGTTAACATATTTATAAAAACTGGAAATGGAAAATAAATATTTATGAAACAAAAATGTTTGTAACCATTCCTGGACAAGAGAGGGCATTGCATACTTTGATTGCAAATGGTTCTAAAATTAATACAACCAACAGGGGTGACAGAGAACATCCTTCCTTCTGAACTAAAAGGCCCCAAGCTTTCCACATAAGGGAGTTACTCCAACCCCTGGATAATTTTAATTGCTTATGATCCCATTGGGGAGGAATCTTTTCCCCATCCTAGCTCCCTCCCTCTTTCTTCCATGGAGAAATAGCGCCACCCTGCTTCTGTTGCCATGACACACTCTGTCTTTCGTGATGCTCTGCTATGTCCCCAACCAAGGGTAAACATGAGGGTGAATTTCCCCCCAGTGTTCCACAAATGCACCCATGCTCAGTGTCAATTCTAGTCAGCATCCCATAGTGGGAACCCATAGAACTGGGATCATATGGACCTGTTTACTGCTGTCACCACAGTAACCAGCAAGATTCTAACTGGCCAGAGAATGTTATGATGCAAAAGGCAGTGCAGAGTCATGAGCAGTTGGCCTGAACTGAAGGTGCCAGGAAAACAAAGATGTCTGTTAGGGGAACTGAAGAGTAACTGAAGTTATGGCCAGTTTGAGTCATAACAAGCCCTACCACACTACCAGTCTGAGTCATAACAAGCCCTACCACATTGTAGGCATCCCCCCAGTGTGACCGGATTAATCTGGACACTTAGTGAAGTGACAGGCACCAGCTAAATCTTACACCTTTTAAAGTCACCTGTTTATATAATTTGGTGAGATAGGGGTCACAAGAGCAACAAAGCACATCATTCATCTAAGGACACCACTATTCTCAAAGAACAATTGCTGTTCCCGGTTCTCAGATGAGAGCAGAATCAAACCAACTTGCTTTTGGCTCTGGATCAATGTGGATAATTTATGGATATGTACGGGCAGGGGTACCTTTACCTTTACTTATTGATCTACTGCTTTTCCTCCCAAAGTGAATGTTCTGTGTTGTTGCTCCCTGGAAACTCTTGGCTTGTGAGCTGCTTTGGACAAAGTGCAATGGACCTTATTCTACAAAGTGCAATGTAGGTTGACCGTGGTTCTGAAACAATTCTGTGATTTTGAAGGTGCCTCAGATTTGATTGGCACATCTCATGAAAGTTATATTCAAGACTAAGTCCCATTGAAGAAAACTGAATAGTCATGGCTTACCTATACCCCATGGGTGGTACTGGGACTCACTCTGACTACCTGGAGTGGACTTTGCCTAGTAACTTTTGAAAGGAATCCCCCTTTCTCCCTATTCTCTTGCTTCCACTTCCATGTATGTTGCCTTCTCTAAGTTGTCGAAAGATCTACACCATTCCCCTGCTATAATCCCTTAACTTCTCAGATGGCTTCTCTGTCTGCTTCATGTGACAATAAAGCAGAACATCTGAACATTAAATGGCACCATTTCCTACCTGCCATGCCGATAGGAGCACTGAAATAGCATGAACATAAAACCAACCAATGGAGAGCAGTCCTTTCACTTCTCATGGATCCAGCGTCCGGTAAGAAGTGGGCAATGGAATGGCGATGGCATAAAATTGTTTATTGCTGACTCTATTGAAGGTGACCAGATTGGTCCTGGAGACTGGCTTCAAAGGGCGTTCTTCCAGTTTGATCTTTTTCCATCCTTCATGTCGATGTGAGCCTGATGGCTTTGGCAATAGATTTCCCACATGGGCTGGAAGTCTTTGAGACAAAGAAGAAGATTGTTGCCTAGGCAGTGAGAGAGGTGCCAGCCTTTGCACAAAATGGGATGCTGGCTCAGCAGGGAGGAGGGATCAGAAGGGGGCACCAGCTTAGGTAGTGTCGGAGAGGACCCGGGATAGGCTTCAGAGGCCATTCTTCAAATTTGTTCTTGTTCCTCCTAGTACCTCGTATTCTCTCTTTGCTTTCAGCTCCATTTGCTTTTTCACCACACCTTACTGCTGTCACCACAGTAACCGCCAAGATTCTAACTGACCAGAGAATGTTATGATGCAAAAGGCACTGCGGAGTTAGGGGCAGTTGGCCTGAATTAAAGGTGCCAGGAAAACAAAGGTGTCTGTTAGGGGAACTGAAGAGTAACTGAAGTTTTGGCAAGTTCATTGAACAATTCCCAACCTGCCATGCTGATAGGAATGCTGAAATAACACAAATATCGAAGCTGACCAGTGGAGAGCAGTCCTCGCACTGCTTATGGAACGAGCGTCCGGTAAGAAGTGGACAACGGAATGGTGATGGTACAAAGTTGTTTATTGCTGTCTCTATGGTAACCCTGCAGAATGTGAGGAAGAGGCTGGAGAATATTCGAATCAGAAACAGATGATGTCATCATGGAAGGTGGAAGAGCAGCCCAGGGGTGAGAAAAGGGCCATCAGTTCACCATACCTGGTTGACAATTCATCTTCCCAGGCTCCTCACAATTTTTTTAACATGGTCATCTGAATTTTCCTTTGGGGGTTTGTTTGAATGGAAGACCAATGTATTATTATTATTTCCTTATTAAGTGCTTGCTCCACATCCTGTTAGGATCAAGGCACTTGTAGCTGAGTCCCATCATGTTAAGTATTTGTCCCTTCCAATCCACTCTTGTACACAGCTGTACTTGCACCCACAAAGATCTCACACATTCACTCAGTTGACACTCTGTTTGTTGTTAAGGAGGTCTAAGAAAGTAAATTGAGGGAGTCTGAGTCAAACAGTCTGAGAAGAACAGGAGGAAGAGGAAGAGGAGCCTCTCTCCTCATTTCCTGTATTGTTTTGCTTTTTGCTTTCTTGCTTCCTGCTTCCTGCTTCCACCGGGGTAATACCACCCGTCAAACACTGTAGGAATTTCAGCCTTTTAGCTCTTGTGATTCTGGAGGTACTGTATTAAGATGCAGCACTGCTTTTTTTGTAACCTGGGAAATAAGATACTGCAAGGAAGAGGCACATACAGTATGAGCTCCTAAGAATCAATGAAACAGCTAGAGGCATGGAACACAACAGATTGTTGTCGTTGCTGCTGCTTTTTTATAGAGTACATCACTGGTCCACACTCTCTTCATATTGTTAGCCTCCAGCATGACCAATGGTCACAGATGATGGGAGCTTGTAGCACAATGACATCTGGGTGGCACCATGTTGACAACCCCTGCTCTACCTTCTGCACTGTCTTCAAAACATTAAATGGTAAAGTGAAGCAAGCTGGTTGTCAATTCTTCCAGCAGCAACTAATCGCTAAATTCTGCTGGAATTCTGGGGCCACAACTAGTAGCAACTCCAGTTTCTAATAGTAAAGTGTTGGTAAAATCACCAGGGCAAATCCCCGCTCTCCCCCCCCCCCCCAGCCTGCGAGTCCATTTTAAACAGCTTCTTTGACATTTAGCTTTTCCTTGTAGAGTTGGAAGAGGGAGCTTCATTGTCCAAACATGAATGCCTGGTTGGAAGAGGTCATATCCAGCAATGTTAAGGAAGAATCACTCTATTGTACCCTTTCCCCATTCTCCATCTAGAGGTCACTTAAGGGATTTAAGAGCCCATTGTCACTTGGGAAATAGACAATCTGAGTTAATCATCAATGCTTAGAACTCCAAGGAGGCCATTTCCTATATTTGGTTTTAGATTTAAATATCAGAAGGAGTGATAAATCACTAATCTTGGGGTTTGGAGAGATTTTATCTCTCATTCCTTGCTGGACTGCTTTTGTAAGGGAGGCATGATAGTTTATTGATAGAAGATGTTGTTTCTATTCCAGATGATTCCAGTTGTGGGGGGATAACAGGATGCTTCAGGGAATGGCAGAGGGGGCTATCAAAATTCATTTGGAAAGGGGGAAAACCCCAGGATTAAACATAAATTACTAATTGATATTAAGGATAGAGGGGTTTTTCCCATACCAGATCTGAAGCTTTACTATGAAGCGTCCTGTCTTTGCTGGAACAAAAGAGTGGATGATCTTGCAGAATACTGATTTATTAGATTTGGAGGGATGGGACAATAGATTTGGGTGGCATGCCTATTTAGGCTATGAAAAAGTAAAAGCACACAGGGGTTTTCTAAATCATATAATACAGAAATCACTACACATTAGGTGGGACAGGTACAAAAATCTATTGGAACCAAAAACACCCTGGTGGTTATCTCCTCTAGAGGCCATCTCAGTAAAGAGGAAAAACATGGGGGGGGGGGATTGGGCAACCTATAAAGAAATTATAGAGGAGGAACAAAACCAACTCAAATTGAGAAAATTTGAAGAAATCAGACATCACCTCACAGATTGGTTGCAGTACCATCAACTAATTGATATTTTCAAATTTGATCGAAAAAATGAGTTTGCGACAGAGGTATTGAAAAAGATATATTACAGAATAAAAAGAACATACTATCTAAAATGTACAGACTGCTTCTAGATTGGGAATTAAAAAGAAGAAAAAGTGAAGGATGTGATGATTAAATGGTCAATATACTTTGGTTACTCCATTCAGGTGGCTGCTTGGGAAAAATTATGGAATAAAGATCTAAAGTTTACTGCTTGCTATACACTAAAGGAAAATGTTATGAAAATGTTTTATAGATGGTACATGACCCCAAGCAAATTGGCCAAAATGTACAAAACAAATTCAAACATATACTGGAGGTGCAAGAAAATGGAGGGAACAATGTGCCATATGTGGTGGGGCTGTAAAAAAATTAAGAACTTTTGGGATATTGTCTATGAGGAACTAAAAAAATGTTTAAACAAACATTTGTGGAAAAAACTGGAAGCCTTCCTTCTGGGCTTTCTGACAAATGATATTCCAAATGACAAGAGGAGGGTTTTCCTGTATGCAACAACAGCAGCAAGAACGTTGATTGCCAAAAACTGGAAGGGAAAGAAAATTCCAAGGAAGGAAGAATGGCAAGTTAAATTATGTGAATACTTAGAACTAGCAAAGATGACAGTGGCAATCAGAAACAAAACAAAACAAAACAAAAATTTAAAACTGAGTGGGAGTGTTACAGAGTACAGTGGTATCTTGGGTTAAGTACTTAATTTGTTCCGGAGGTCCATTCTTAACCTGAAACTGTTCTTAACCTGAAGCACCACTTTAGCTAATGGGGCCTCCTGCTGCTGCCGTGCCGCCGGAGCACGATTTCTGTTCTCATCCTGAAGCAAAGTTCTTAACCCGAGGTACTATTTCTGGGTTAGCGGCGTCTGTAACCTGAAGCGTATGTAACCCGAGGTACCACTGTATTTTTAGAAAAGCATTGTTCCCAAACACAATCTCTAATATGCTTTGATTAATTTTTGCAAATTACTTAACAGACAGATAATGTACGCCATGTGAGATCAATGAATTAAAAGGTGAAATAGGACACAGTTAAAAAGAAAAAGAGGAAGTAAGGACCCGCAATGAGGTGGAGGGAAGTCATTTTCAAAAATGTTGAATTATTCTGGTTTTTCTTTATGTATCTTATTATGTTTTGAAGAATGAAATGAATAACTGTATTATTAAACAAACTCAATAAATAATATTGGCGGGGGTGGGGGTAAGAGATATGGATAGAAAATGAGACACAGATTTTTGAAGGCTGGTTTTTACTCCATCTTGAATCAGCATGTACAGGTCACAGTTAAAATAGTATGAGGTTCAGATTTCATGGGAAATATATTAGGCTATTCCATATCTTATACTCCAGGAATGGGGAACTTGTGACCCTACAAATATTACTGGACTCCAGCTCCTGTTGGTGCAGAAAAAAATATAGAAGAGAATTCCTGGATGCCAAGATCCAAGTTTAGGGCAAGTAATCTTTGGTGAAAGACCCCCAGCAGAGATTTAAAGTTACAAAATATGCAGCAAAGTAAAGCATGGAGCTCTAAACCTATAAAACATGCCCTTCCAAGTTGTTCCCAATTTTCCTCTTCCTCCAGCTTAGGAAAAGACCACACATTTGGCAAGCTAAAAATTGGTATATTTATAAACTCTTCAAAGGTCTGCTTCATGTCATTTTCCATATATCAGTCAGAAAAGTTGCACAAGCAGTGAAACGTAGCTTAGTTAGAAGGTGGTGAAAGTTTCTAAATAATTGGTATAGCAACTCAAGAGAGACTGGTGAGAGCCATGCGGCTTTGCTGGAGCAACCCACTCTGCACACACCGAGCTTCTCAGGTAGTTCAACCTGGGTGTTGAACAAAGGCTTGATTAACTATTTCATCCCAAAGTAAGAGGAAGTGACATACCTATGCCTGGCAAGACAGCTTACTCTATGGTTTTAACCCCTACCTGCATTAATTAGACTTAAGAATGTTGGTTATGTGAGGTTGGTTATCTCACAGTTCTCATCAGCCAATAGTAGGGGATGGTGGAAGCTGTAGGCTGCAGGCACACTATAGCTTTAAAGCATATTCAAAGCACATGTCCCAACCTCAAATGATTCTGGGCATTGTTGTTTACCCCTCACAGAGTTACAATTCCCTCTCACTTTCCCAGGTACTGGCAGCAACCTCAGTATTGAGAAGCCAGGTAGGAAACAGCGTCCCACCTCACTCCATCTAGCTGGCTGCTACCATCTAAATAACCTCCAAGTTCACTTCCAATGCTAAATTCTATGACCCTATTGTGCCAGGCTATACTTTGGATCCTACCCAAACTGCTGGGGTCCTTCTATTGCTCACCCCCGACCCAAAATAAAGTGCTTCTCTCTGAAACCATCCCAAAGAGTGTGCCCACACTTCAAATTATGGGACTCCTCCCTGGGGCCATCTGAAATGGCTGGGCCCAACCTTCAGTTATGGGCCCACCCAGGACAAAACAATGGGCTCCAACTCTATATTCATGACCTTGGCCTCCTGTGAGCTCTGTTTCCCTACCAAGGGGCTCTATAGGCAGGCCCTGCCCAGACACATGATTTATTTCCTCCCAAAATGCATTCTTTGTCAAACACTTTATGTCTTACAACATGTATTGGAACATATTCAGAAGACCACGGTTACCAGAATAAAGGTTGGGGGTTGCTTCCAGTTAAATGGGACACTGCACCCCCAGACCATCCCCCAAACCAACACCATTAAATTTTGTAAATATCCCCATAAACCCACCACAGTTTTGCTACATTGTATCTTGTTCAAGGTTACATAGTATTCACCTTTCCTTTTGCATCAAAACCTTCAAATATTCATATACAATCAGGCCTATGTCAGACTGAGCCATTCCAAATTCATTTTATTCAGGGAAAAGGGGGGACTTGGGAAACTGGTAAAGAAAGCCATAATCTTTGAAACCTGGGAACAAATACACAGCAGCCTCTTGTACAAGAGATAATCACTGGCATCCTGGCAAATGGGTGCCAGACAGGTAGTCATCCCACGGACAATAGCAGACCATCCAAGAATGGATTGTGCTCTAGTTCAGGACAAAGAAGTGTGATTACCTGAAGGGAAAACCAGGAACATGCAAATATTTCCATTGTATCACTTGATGGGAGTGTGGTAGAGGGCAAGGGAGGGTTGGGGGCAAACTTGATGAACCGGTTCCTGCCACAAGCCCCTCCCTGTTTGTGACATGTATGGTGTATGCATGGTGTATGCATGATGCTTCACAAAAGCTGTTTGTTGTGGGTAAAAGGGAAAATTTATTTTTTTTAAATGGGAGCCATCCTTTGTTCTAGGCTTTTTCTTGTTTCTTGCATGTGGTGGGTGGAAGTCCTGTTGCAACAGTCTTTTGAATGAAGATCAGGACTACTGTTTTGCTCCTATATACCTGGCTGGTATATTTGTTTGGCAATCCAAGCGAGCCCAAGGGTTTTCCTAAAACACCACTGTATTATGAGGAGTTAGGGGTGATGCTCTGCCAGCTGAGCAAAAACACACAAGATGCAAAGCAGGGCCAGTGCAGGGTGTGACCTGGGGAATGTTTCAACATCAAACAGAGAGGGGTTGGTAGGCCATGTTTGTCTAACAGTCCTGTCCTAAACTGTCTTAGGAACTATGGTTCTCAGGTGCCTGAAACTGCCTGGTTGAAGACACAAGATCTCCCACAACTTTTTTTTTAAATATAAATTTTTATTATTTTCTCCTTAAACAGTATTTCCAACCATACAATAACATACATAAATCCTTCCGCTCTGCCGAGCCTGTGGCTTCCCTCCCTCCCTTCAGTAGGTTTTCTGCTTTCAAGTCTTTGTCTCACACTTTGGCTCCCACAACTTTTTTAGATCCCTCTCTAAAGTATATAATAAGCAGTATCATGTCCACACACTGATTAATAACATGAGTAGCCCCCTGAGTTTTACCCCTTTGACTATTGGATTTGCTCACACAGTTTAGGCCAGCATTCTTATCACCACCGCTGATTCTGAGTTTTTCTGTTTTACAAAGTTAAAAAGACTCTCCAACATCTAGCATCTAAAGAACAAGCTCTTAAAGGGCCATTCTATGCTATCAAATACCTTAATATGGTGATTGGATGCTTGCAAAGCAAGCAAACATTCCAGACCCTGATGATGGACTCTGCCAGCTGATGTCTCGGGATAAAGCCTGTTTTGGTTCTCTCTCTGGCCACCTGTAGGTCTCTGGTAGCCACTTTGGTTCTGGTTGGTGCTTAGAGGCCCAGTTCTATAGCCATATTTGTTGCTTTAGCCATTTCCCCTTCTTTGTCCAATACAGTGGTGCCTCAGGTTACATATGCTTCAGGTTACATATGCTTCAGGTTACAGACTCTGCTAACCCAGAAATATTACCTCAGGTTAAGAACTTTGCTTCAGGTTGAGAACAGAAATCATGCTCTGGCGGCACGGCGGCAGCAGAAGGACTCATTAGCTAAAGTGGTGCTTCAGGTTAATAACAGTTTCAGGTTAAGAACAGACTTCCAGAATGAATTAAGTTCTTAACCAGAGGTACCACTGTACTCAGTTTGGCTTCAAATGCGGACAGCCCATTTATAAGCACTGTCTTCAGTCCCTACTTCAGTCAATTCAAATCAGACACATTTGATTTAAAGGAGGTAGGTAGTCAGTTTCCAAACTTTCAGTACATCTGCACACACACCTTTCAGCACAACAGCTTCTTCATCCTCATTCAACTGCTCCAAGTGGCCAAACTATTTTTTTGTCATTAAGCTTAATTTTGGGGAAATCACTCTCAACCTATCTCCTGTATCACCTCTTTGGTGTTTTATGAAGAATCAATTTAAGTGCCCATGTAAAAGCTATCAGTGCTATTTATTACTCATAAAGAGGGGAGCTCTTGAATTACATGTTTGTCCGACTGCTGGCAAGCCACATACACCTCCCAAGACCCCAGGGTTTTAAAATTTTCAGATACAGTTTGATGACCCTACTTATCAGTCAGAATTAAGTATCCAGCCATACTGTCTGCTAACATCAGCTATCAGCTCCCATGTATGTGTCAGGCAGGAGAGGAGGTAGATATCTATCAGCAAGCCTAACCAGCTATATAGTTTAGTTACCTAGTTTTATTTTAAAAGTTTTAGTGATTTTACATATACCTGTTTTTAATAGTTTTTGTGGATTTCTGATATGATTTATCTACAATTTTATTATATACATGGCTTTGAGAGCTCTTTAATTAAGTTCTTTCTAAATCATATACCCACTGTTTCTCAATACCTACTGACGATGTGAGCTTTTGCTATGGAGTCGCATGCCACAAAAAAGCTAGCTTTTAATGTTCTTTGTTTTAGACTTACAAGAGGATATTTGCCAATAGATGCTACACTTAACTTTCTGGGAAACCATCAGACTAACCATCAGACTTAGTCCCCTGCAGATTTGCTACAACAGACACACATGTCTCATCACGGAGTGCTGGAGTCAAAACAAAATCTCTATTAATTAACCCTTATGGAATTGCTCATTAATAAAACAAATTTTCTACCAGATTCCCCTAAGGAGACACCCTCTGCTGTCAGCCAATTATGACAAGTAAACAAATGAAAAAGTTAATGAGCAAACTTTTTAAAAGTAAGATTACAGTTGTTCTACAGTGAACTTAAGTAGCCTTAGGGGAGGGAGGCCCTAATTGGGTGTTGAGGGCAACTGGGATATACAGTTACTTTATAGCAAAGGAAGTTTAATATGAGTTGCCAGAAAAAAGAAAATCTCTTAAACTAAATGACAAATTTAGAAAAGGAGACCTCGGGCCACTTTTATATATTCAGTGGAAAAGAGCGTGGGAGCTGCATCAACAAGTTGAAATCTCACACTGTGGAAGAGTAAAGTGAATGATGTGACCAGAATCAGTACTTGCTGAAAGAAATGATACTAGCTGGGCAGGAAACTAATACTACTTTACCTCTAATCATACATTCACTTTTTTATTGTTTCCATGAAAGACCCTGATCAAACACAACACATGGTCCAGTCTAAAGTCCAATGAGCGTGGGAAGTGGAATTCCATCAAGGCCACTCCATTTTGCTAACATGTCCCAAACTGGTGTGATGTACTCTGTAAAATGGGGAAAATAAGCAGCGGGTGGCGCTGTGGTCCAAACCACTGAGCCTCTTGAGCTTGCCGATTGGAAGGTCGGCAGTTCGATTCCCAGTGACAGAGTGAGCTCCCGTTGCTTTGCCCCAGTTCCTGCCAACCTAGCAGTTCAAAAGCACACTAGTGCAAGTAGATAAATAGGTACCACTGTGGCTGGAGGATAAACGACATTTCCATGTGCTCTGGCACACGTCCTGCTGTCCCATTGAGCCAGAAGCAGTTTAGTCAAGCTGGCCACATGACCCAGAAAGTTGTCTGTGGACAAACACTGGCTCCCTCAGCCTGAAAACAAGATGAGTGCCACAACCACATAGTTACCTTTAACTGGACTTAGCCCTTCTGGGGTCCTTTACCTTTTACCTTACTCTGTAAAAAACAACAACACAGCAACAAACTGTTGTGTTCCATGCCTCTAGCTGCTCCATTGATTCTTAAGAGCTCGTATTTGCTTCTTTATCCCAACCAGTACGTTTCCGAGCACAATTAAAAGTGTTGGTGCTGACCTTTAAAGCCCTAAACTGCCTCGGTCCAGTATACCTGAAGGAGCGTCTCCACCCCCATCGTTCTGCCCGGACACTGAGGTCCAGCACCTAGGGCCTTCTGGCGGTTCCCTCACTGTGAGAAGTGAAGTTACAGGGAACCAGGCAGAGGGCCTTCTTGGTAGTGGCGCCTGCCCTGTGGAACGTCCCCCACCAGATGTCAAAGAGAAGAACAACTACCAGACTTTTAGAAGACATCTGAAGGCAGTCCTGTTTAGGGAAGCTTTTAATGTTTAACAGACTACTGTATTTTAATACTTAGTTGGAAGCCGCCCAGAGTGGCTGGGGAAACCCAGCCAGATGGACGGGGTATAAACAATAAATTCTATTCTATTCTATTCTAACTAGGGACTTCTCTGCAATTTGTTGTAGAGACAATGACCAATTTATACGCGTCCAATTGACATGCAACCCAGAAGTGGCCAGGAAAGGGTGTGGGGCCTAACGGGGTGGGCCAGTTGATGCACACTCCACCAACAGGCGCAATGACCTAGAACTCAACCCCTGCACAAATCAGTGCCTGTACATGTCACCGCTTTCCCCACTGCCACTCAACGAAGTTTCTCCTTGTGATCTTTGTGAAATGACAGGATTATCTTGAGCACGAGGTGTAGTGAATTGAGAGAGCTTGGTTCTTGCATCATCCCAGAAGCCACAGGGGTGGAAAAGAAACGCGTTCCAGGAAAGACCTCATTCTCAAGACAGTATTGTAAAGTGAAATTGTGTTTATTAGCTGCAGGATTCTGATCTATTTCTGGCTTACTGGGCTTATGGTGGGTTGCAGTTGTTTCAGAATGAGCCACTAGAGAGAGATGTTGCACTTTTGGTGTCCCAAATACCTGCTGGAGATGTGGAGAACCAGGTGGTATCATGTATCATATGTGGTGGGTGTGTAAAAAGATCAAAGTCTTTTGGAATAATATTTATTTAGAACTTTAAAAAATGTTAAAAGCACCTCTTCTTAAAAAACCAGAATCATTCTTACTTGGTATTACGGGCCCTGATATTTCCCGGAATGCAAGAAGGATCTTTTTATCACTTTCTGGAAAAGTGATAAAATCCCCTCTAGATGACAGTGGCTAATGCAGCTTGTAGAATATTAGACAATCTTTCAGAAAAGATCAAGTTTATTTCAAATTGGGAAATTTTCAAGAATTACCTCAAGAACAGTTGCTATAGCTTAAATTCAGCAGCAGCCTTTGAACAACCTCTGTAAATTATTCATGTAAAAGGAAAATGACATAGATATATTTACTTTATTACCAAACGAGTAGATATGTTTATGCAACAGATTTAAAATGTATGAAATATGGAAAGGACGGGAGGTCAGACGCTTTGGAAGAAAATGTATTGTTAAAATGTCTGGTATTTTACTTTATGAGTTTTTTGATTATTTAGTCTATCGACAACAATGAATTGAAGTCTATGATGTACAGATGTAAATAAATATAATAAAGCATAATTGGGGGGGGGGGGAGAGATGTTGCACTTCTGACTGAGGCAGACAGAGGAGTTGAGATTCCTGGCAATAAAAGCTTCACCTTTGGTCCATAAGCAGACCATGCAGGTGCTAAAAGCCCCATGGAACCAGAAAAGGGGGGGGGGGGGGAGAGAGAGAGAGAGAGAGAGAGAGAGAGAGAGAGAGAGGATGCAAATGCTTCTTGCTTTGCAACTCTGCCTAAGAGAGTTCATGATAGGTTTTTCAGATAAGAGCTGGTTTGGGGCATTTTGGAGCCTTAGGCAAAATGTGTGATTCATCTTTCCCTCACTCACTTCTTTCCGCTTTAAAGCTGTGGGGCGTATGAGCTCTTCCTGCCCCTCTAGTCCTTTGACTCTTTAGCCATTGCCAGGGGCTTCTTCAGACATACATGCCATTCTCACAACTATGCTATGGAGATATTCTGAGACTTGGTAAAGGTAAAGGTCCAGTCCTGGACGACTCTGGGGTTGCGTGCTCATCTTGCTCTATAGGCGGAGGGAGCCGGCATTTGTCTGTAGACAGCTTCAAAGTCATGTGGCCAGCATGACTAAGCCGCTTCTGGCGAACCAGAGCAGCGCACGGAAATGCCGTTTATCTTCCCGCCGGAGTGGTACCTATTTATTTACTTGCACTTTTGGGCGTGCTTTTGAACTGCTAGGTGGGCAGGAGCTGGGACCGAGCAACGGGAGCTCATCCCGTCGTGGGGATTCGAACCGCTGACCTTCTGATCGGCAAGCCCAAGAGGCTCAGTGGTTTAGACCACAGTGCCACCATGTCCCTCTGAGACTTGGTGTCTCATACAAAAACAGCCGTCCATCTGCCCTGGTCTTTCTTTCATGACTACCATGAAGTTCAAGGGAAGAATGGTCAGTGCAGTTTCTAGAGGGGTAGGCAAAAAGTACAAAGAGTCTGGCAGCATCTTCAAGATCAACACGGAATATGATTTTGTATTTAGCCAGTTACTTGCATGCAAGTCAGTACTGGGAACTGGGAACAGTGAAGTCAGAAGAATGTGTAATACAGAAAATGGATTCTTTGGAGCCATTCCCATCTGGGTTCAGGCCTGGCCATGGAACTGGGTCACCCTTGGTTGCCCTGATGGATGACTTTTGCAATGTGCTGGACAGGGAGCGTGTGAAGCTCCTGCTTCTTCATCTCTTGTCGGCATTTGATAGCATTGACCACAGAATCCTCCAAGACCAGCTCCAAGGAAAGGGAATCGGAAAAACTGTGTTACAGTGATTCCAATCCTACCTTCAGGACTGAGTTCATAGAGTAGCATTGGGAGAGTACCCTTGGCAGCTCCATTATCTCAAGTATTGTTTACTTGAGACTATTTAGGCTGCATTTTAATGTTTTAATGTTTCAATGTTGTATTTTAATCTTGTTTTTAAGTTGTATTCATTCAACTTGTTTTTATTATTGCTTGTTAGCCGCCCTGAGCCTGGCCTTGGCTGGGGAGGGGGGGGTATAAATAAAATTTATTAGTATTTATTATTATTATTATAGCTACATGAAACCTTTGGGAGTGGCCATTATGAGTTTCGGCGCAAGGTGCCGTCAGTATACTCAGTCCTATTGCTCCATAACATCTGAACTGGGAGAGGCTGTGCAGTTCGTTGCCTGGGCACAGTGGTGAAATAGATGAGGAAAAACAAGCTGAGCTTGAATCCTGACAAGATGGAGGCACTGTGGGTGAGTAGTTCCTGTGTCCAAGAAATTGGTCAGTTGCCTGCCCTAGATGGGGTTGCCTTCCCCCTGATGGAGCAGGTTCATGGTCTGGGACTGCTTCTGTATCCAGCTCTGTCCCTGGAGACTCAAGCAGTTGCCTTTTGCCAACTGCGACTGGTTTGACAGCTGCAGCCATTCCTGGACCTGGAAAACCTTGCCACAGTAGTTCAGGTGTTGGTTACTTCAAGACTAGACTACTGCAATGTGCTCTATGTGGGGCTTCCCTCACGCTTGATCTGGAAACTGCAGTTGGTGCAGAATGCTGCAGAGTAATTGCTGAGAGGAGTGAGGCCTTGTCAGCATATAACACCTGCGCTCAGAGATCTGCACTGACTGCCAATTTGGGACAAGTTCTATTACTGTTACTATTGGCATATAAAGCCATTAAGAACTTGGGGCCAGTTTAGTTATGAGATCACCTTAGACTACATGTGCCCACTCGACTGCTGCTATTGGCAGAATTGGCAAGACTACAGGTGCCACATAATATCTGTGCTGCATTAGCAAGAACTCAACCATTTAAGGTGGCAAGGCTTCCACTTTCGAATTCCCTGCCTATTGAGATTAAGCAGGTGCCTTCACTTCGCACCTACTAAAAATATTCCTCTTCAGACAAGCCTCCCAATTGCTCAGAAAGTTGTAATTTTAATCTGTTTTAGTGTTATCACTTTTGTATGTTTTAAAGTGAGGTTGTAAATTTTTCTTAATTTTTACTGTTTTACCTTTTGAGGGTTTTTTTGTTTTTGTTTATACAGCCAAGCAGTGTATACATTTTATGAAATAAATAGAGAATAAAGAATAATTAATTGACTGTGGCCATTCACACAAAACCTTTTTTTGAAAACAAAGACATCCCAACACAGATAAGCCAATAAGACATACATACCATATGGTGCACAATGATCATTGTGCAGAGATCTTTGGCTGTGCGCATAGGGAAGCACAATCTTCCACATAATGTCCGAGCTGATGAAGACCAAGGTGTCCAATGGGAGGGGGGAGTTTTGACCACAGCATAAGTGTAGCACTTTGCTTTTCTCTGTATGACAGACCCTCCAAGTGTCTCTATTTTCCAGGGATGTCCCTGAATTAGAGAAGCTGTCCCGGTTTCTGATCTGATCCTTTCCCCACTTTTCCTTAGGATGCCCCTATTTTCATTGGAGAAATGTTGGAGGGTATGGAGTTATCTGACCCCTGAGCCATCTAAAGGCAATCCTGTATAGGAACGGGTTTTAAAAAAATATTTAATGTTTGATTATGTTTTTATATATGTTGGAATCTGTCCAGAGTGGCAGACTCAGAAAGATGTGTTGGGTATAAATAGTAAAATTAGCCTTATGGAATGGGACGTCTCTATTTTCATCAGAGAAATGTTGGAGGGCATGGGGTGAGTGAATTACAACCAATCACTCAACAGAGGAGAAAGGAAGACAAATATTCCCCTTGCCTGTGGTGACCCCAGACTGCCCCACCAAACTGTCCTGAATTGAAACTCTATGGACCCTCTAAGGGTATTAACAGCGTGGCGTGAATGAGCTGTGGGTTTTGATCTCTGGTTCTGTGTTGCAAAGAGTTGCTGATAGCCTCCTTCCCTGGTCCAATGGGCTCCTTGTCCTCCTCCCTCTCCCCAATCCCACTGCCACTGAAATCATCTGCCTCCTTCTAACATCAGGCTCTCTCTCCCTCAGCTACTCCTGAGAGGTGGGAATCCCATGCATCAAGATGGAACCAGGGAGAGAAACCTCACAAAGAGAAAATACCCAAAGATGATGGTCAAGTGGCTATGGACAGTCAAGGAACCAGGCATCAAATTGCAGTTCAACAATAGACTTGTTTGAGTGGCCTTAGAGCTCAGTTCACCTTCTCCAAAAGAGAATAAGTGTGAGTTACCCCAAGGCCAGGAGTGGGGAACCTTCAGCTCTCCAGACGTTGCTGAACAACAACTCCCACCAGGCCTAGGAGGCACAGTGAATGGCCATGGATGATGGGAATTGTAGTCCAGAAGCATCTGAAGGGCCAAAGGCTCCAACTCCCCCCCACAACCACACCATAGGGTTATTGTAAAGGGAAACATGAAAATGAGTGTATAGCATTTTGCAAACTTAGGAAAATGCCAGAGAGTCCTGCAGGATTTCAAGACAGTGTTTCTCCACTATTTTGAACATACATGGTCCGATCTGAAGTCCAAAAAAAGTGCAGAACTTGGGGAGTGGGATTCCACTGAGGCCACCCTATTCTGCTAACAAGTCCCTAGCTGATGTGATGCACCCTGTTAGAAACAACAACACAAAAACAAAATCCTGTTGTGCTCTGCATGCCACTAGCTGCTGCACTGACTATTAACAGCTCATATACCCCTCCTTATTCCAATTACAGTATTCTCTGCTGAGGATGCATCATGCCCTATGACTTTAGGAGAAGGCTGAGTCTCCACTACAGTATCTGCTCTCCCAGTTACAGACAGAGAAGCAGTGCTGCAACACCACCTTCTTAATACCATCAGGATCCCAAGGGCTAAACAGCTGAAACTCCTACGGTATTTGACAGGTGGAAGCAGGTACCGGGGGGGGGGGAGCCATAGGAAATAAGGAGGGAGGCTGAATTAGGACTCTTCCTTCTGTCTTTCTCAAACTCCCCAATCCTTCTATTTACTTTCTTAGCCCACTTTAAAAATGGGGTGAACATATGAGACCTTTGTGGGTACATGTACAATTGTGTACTAGAAGGGATTGGCATGAATGGCTATACGGGTCTTCTTTCCCAAGACTCAGAGCTCATCCACACTTTCTTTTTGCCCCATGCTTTCTAGACTATGCCGGTCCATGTCCAAGGACTTTTCCCCCTTTGCCTGAGAAATCCTGATCATTACAGCTGAATCAGAACAAATAGCAATTGGGGTTTTCTGTGGATTGCTGTTTGATCCGATTCAGCAGTAAAGAGCAGGTTTTCACAAGGAAAGTTCCGGGCCAAAAAGAAAGTGCTCAGACATGGGTCTGGAAATCCCAGACCTGTGCCTGGCAATGCGGGGCAAAGAGAAGTGTAGATGAGCTCTTATATACTAAAAGGTAAAGGTACCCCTGCCCGTATGAGCCAGTCGTGTCCGACTCTAGGGTTGTGTGCCTATCTCATTTAAGAGGCCGGGGGCCAGCGCTGTCCGGAGACACTTCCGGGTCACGTGGCCAGCGTGACGAAGCTGCTCTGGTGAGCCAGCACCAGCGCAGCACACGGAAATGCCGTTTACCTTCCCGCTATAAAGCGGTACCTATTTATCTACTTGCACTTAGGGGTGCTTTCGAACTGCTAGGTGGGCAGGAGCTGGGACCAAAGGATGGGAGCTCACTCCGCCGCGGGGATTCGAACCGCCGACCATACGATCGGCAAGCCCTAGGCACTGTGGTTTTACCCACAGCGCCACCCGCGTCCCTCCTTATATACTGCCTCTCAGTAAAAAGCTCCAAAGGAATGGTACAATAAAATCAACCTAAAAACCATAAAATCACATGCAGGCTCATCAAAACAATAGTAGCAAAAAGCCTGCAAACTGAAGCCACATCAGCATGTGAAGTTCAGACCCATCCCAACCAAACTGCCTCTGGGCTGCTTTAGTTTTTCTCACAGCACTCTGTCTTATTGTTGCCTTTTCTCATCAGCTCCTCAGTTCCCTTAAACCCTGCTTGCCCCTAGACATCAGTTTCCTTCCTATTCAGTTAGGTCCATACTTCTCAGTCCACTTCCTTTTCTGCACCTCCCCCCTTAAGCACCCTAATCTGTATCTTCATCTCACTCCCTTTTCCTCAATCCTCATCCTGCCCCACACAGAGTTGCCTATCACCGAACTCTGTACTAGGTTTTCATCCCAGCCCAGTGTGTAGTTCCCCTCCCCCATCTGCCACAGAAGCTAAGAAGGTGCACACTCTGTTGCTGCTCCCTCCCTGCGCATTCAGAGGGTTCATGAACATTTTGTGATGTGACAGTTCAGGCAATCAGTGTCAGACGTCTTACTGCTATGTGCAAGAATACAATGTATGTTTCTATTTTACTTAATATATGTGGGGTTTTGTGTCAGTGTTGCTTGTGCAGGTTCTCTGCTGTTCACTTGTGTTCCTTTGGTGGTGAGAGAGGTTGGGGTTGGCCCAGGGTGTGGTTATTCATTTGTGGTTGGCTGTGGTGGTCTTTGTTTTCAGTGTGAGTGGGGTGAATGGGTGTTTTGGATCAGGTTAGCCATGTTAATTTGTATGCTGTTGGTGGATTTTTGTTGTTGTCTTGTTGGGCTGTGTCTACACCACATTGCAATAAATGTTGTAGGTATTTCTACACCACATTGCAATAAATGTTGTAGGTAGGTCCGTGTTCTGTTTTGTATATTTAATAAAATCACCCCATATAGTGTAAAAAATCATCTTGTTTTTTCCTTTGTCCTTGCCACCTTCAGTTTTTGCAAACATTCCCATCTCACATCTTAATATAATGTAACTTTACCTTTCCTCCTTTCATCCATTAACAATCTATTTTTACTTAATCCTATGTTTGTATGTACCTATGATTTGGCATCCTCTCCAACATAACAGAGAGCTATTGTGCCTTATGTAGGCACCTTAGTGTTAAATAACATCTAGTGAATGTGCCCTAGTAGTTGCTGACAGAGATTTATATGGTGCTTTTATCCATAAATTGTTCCATTTATCCTCTTCAATGTTTATATCCCATTTTAATTCCCACCAGCTTTTTAGACCTTCTCCCAGATAAGTGTATAACAAATCAGCTGATGCAGAGAAGGTATTTTGGGCAAACCTTCATGGGCCAATTTTAGCCTGCAAGCCAGAGGTTCCCCACTCCTGATATAATAATTGAAAATGGGGTCTGTGGTGCAGACTGGTCTTGAAGGTCTGAAGAGATCGAAGATGACTAGCCTAGCCTGTCCGACAGTGCCTCTCCAGGGAATGGGACAGTTCTGCCATCTAAAATTCTTTAACTAAAGGAGAAGCCAGAGGTCAACTTGGGGACAGCTGTCAGGCCATGTGCTTGGGTGGGAGTCAGCGTGGATTACATGATGGTGGCTGGATGGACTGAAGTGAGCTACAGAGTTACTTATCCTTGCACCCCTCCCAGCTTTCAGCTTATTTTTCTGTGTTTCTCTCTTCCCAGCTCAAACCCATGGAAAGTGAGAACCACACCAGCCAGCCTGATTTTATCCTGCTGGGTTTGTCCAGTGGGCAAGAGCAGGACCGCCTTCTCTTGGCTCTCTTCCTCACCCTGTACCTGCTGAACTTGCTGGGGAACCTGCTGATTATCCTCCTGATCCGCTCCGATGCCCAGCTCCTCCATGCCCCCATGTACTTCTTCCTCAGTCACCTCTCCTTGGTGGATGTTTGCTTCACCTCCACCACCATTCCCAAGATGTTGCGCAACCTTCACACAGGCCACAAGAACATTGCCTATGCTGGCTGCCTGGCCCAGATGTACTTCTTTGTGGCCTTCGCCATCACTGAGAACTTCCTCCTGGGTTCCATGGCCTTTGACCGCTTTGTGGCCATCTGCCAGCCCTTGCACTATTCCTTGGTGATGAGCCCCATGCGGTGTCATGTGATGGTGTTCATTGCCTGGCTGCTGGCCCACCTCCACTCCTTGCTCCACACCGTGCTGATGTCCAGGCTCTCTTTCTGTTCCCCTCGCCACATCCACCATTTCTTCTGTGACTCCCAGCCTTTGCTGGTGATGGCTTGCTCTGAGAAGAACCTCAATGAGATACTGAATTTCTACGAAGGTGGCAGCATTATAATAGGGAACTTCATCCTCATCCTCATCTCCTATGCTTTTATCTTCCGAGCTGTGCTCCGGGTGTCTTCTTCCCAAGGCCGGAGCAAGGCCTTCCAAACCTGCGCATCTCACCTGACTGTGGTCACCCTCTTCTACGGCTCAGCGATTGGAGTCTACTTCCGACCCCTCTCCAGCTACTCTGGGGACAAGGACAAGATTGCCACCGTCATGTACACCGTGGTGACCCCTATGCTCAATCCTTTCATTTACACCCTGAGGAATGCAGACATGAAAGCTGCCCTTCACAGAGCATTGGAGAAAGTAAGACATGCTTTGGGGAAGCCACACAATGTCAAGCCGTGATGGGAAGGAGGGGAACCTGCAATGATCAGTTGTGAGAGATGCATTGTGAGAGACATGAGAGATCAGGTGTGAGTCGGAGAAGCATGGATCTTTGAAGGACACCATTGGTTGGTAGACAGTCATCAAGGCTGTCTTATAAGGCGAGCTGGAAGGGCCTGACCTTATCTAGCTTTCCCACCTGGATATTCTGTGCAGAACCAGTCAACGTCAGAGGGGTAGAAAGGAACTTCCATAGAAATTCCATTGTTCTCCACAGGAGGGAAGTCTGTCTGGGAGCTGGATGTGAGGGTTTTTACTTGGTGCTGGGTAGCAGAGGCAGAACAGGAATCTTGCTGGTTTATTGATCATTCAGGTGCCAAACAACCTCCCTCACAAAGCTGGCAGTGGCATTCTCTAGTATACTGTTGGAGAACTTCACTATCAATGTCAAATCTGCCTTGCCTGGGCCAGCTCATGACCTCATGGGTGCCATGACAACCACGGGGCTGTCTCAGTATGTCATGCACACAAGACACATGGCAGGTCATTCCCTAAATCTGGTTTCATGAATGCCCTTCCGGGCAAAGTGCATCTGTCTCCTTCATTATTGAAATTTATAAGAAATTTTAAAACATTCCTATTCACCTAGGCATTTGATGGCTGAAATATACTGGCTATGACAGCCATAAAATTAATAACTGTGAGGGTCTGTGGTTGTTGTTTTTTTTAAAAAATAAATAAATTAGATATTCTAAACATTTTTAGATTGTTTTTAATTGTTTTAAATGTAGTTTTTATTGTACTGATTTAATCTTTTAATGTTTGCTACCCTGGGAGGAAGGACAGGATATAATAATAATAATAATAATAATAATAATAATAATAATAATACAGAGCCCTTCAAAATCTGCTATGGACATAATTGGATGGGGCTTATATTTCAAATAACCTGATATTATTGTTTTCCTGTCCAGAGGCTAACATACCTTTAACTTTAAAAATGAATTACTTGACCTGCATTGATAACACACTGCTATAGCCATTAAAGGTAAAGGGACCCTTGACCGTTAAGTCCAGTCGCGGACGACTCTGGGGTTGCGGCGTTCATCTCACTTTACTGGCCGAGGGAGCTAGCATTTGTCCATAGACAGCGCACAGAAACGCCTTTTACCTTCCCACCTATATATCTACTTGCACTTTGACATGCTTTAGAACTAAGTGGGCAGAAGCTGGGACTGAACAATGGGAGTTCACCCCATCGCGGGGATTCAAACCACCGACCTACGGATTGGCAAGCCCTAGGCTCCAAATGCATTTTAAAAGAAACAACAGAGATACACCTTCAGATATTCTTCAGATACACCTCAGGTGTGACTGAAGCGAAGCCTCAAGAGCGGCTCTTTCTTTCTTTCTTTCTTTCTTTCTTTCTTTCTTTCTTTCTTTCTTTCTCTCTCTCTCTCTCTCTCTCTCTCTCTCTCTCTCTCTCTCTCTCCTTCTTTCTTATAATCTTTATTTGGTTTTACAAATTCATTCACATTCATATTCATCCGTAATAAAAAAATTACACAAGATTCTTCCGAATCTCAAGACTTCCCTTCTCCCCTCTGTGGGTTCTTTGTGTAACTTTTTAACTGCATATTAAAAGTCCATCCAGTTTACAGTCCTCCATTGTGTCCAAAATCTATTCAAAAATAGTTATTTAAAACCGACTAAAGAGTTCAAGTGTTTACAATGGTCTTTCAAATATAATATAAATTTGTCCCATTCTTTGTTGAAGTTTTGATCCTCCGGGTTTCTGATTTTCCCAGTTAGTCTCACCATCTGTGTGTACTCCAATAGTTTCATCTGCTAATCCACCCTGGTATGCATCTTTCATCACCCAAATCTCCTCTCCGCTCCATGGTCGGCCTCAGTTAGGAGTGCAACATCTCTCTCTAGTGGCTCATTCTGAAACAACCTGCAACTCATGATAAGCCCAGCAAGCTTCAAACAAGGAGTTACGCTAATACCAGACCATGTTATTACCAAGGAGGCAGGTTTAGTCGTTGTTTGAAGACTATCCCTGTCTCTGGGTCTGGTCTTGACCGGAAGGATACGGGAATCAACAAAGGAGACCCAAGTGACCTTAAGGTGCTCCTGTGCAATGCCAGGTCAATGATTCACAAGACCGTTGTCATCCACGACTTGATCATGGATGGAGGACTTGACCTGGCATGTGTAACAGAGACTTGGTTGGATGAAGCAGATGGGCCTGTTCTTGCCGCTGCTTGTCCACCAAGGTTTCTCTTACGCACAGCAACCCAGGTCATACGGGGGGGGGGGGAGTGTTGCAGTGATTTTTAGGAATTCATTAGCTTTCCTGTCGGAAAGATCCAGTTTTTTGAGTACCGTACATGTTTTGGAAGTTGGACAATAGGGGCAGTACAGGATTCCTTTTGGTGTACCGACCTCCCCGCTGCACCAAGGATTCCTTGCCCGAGCTGCTTCAGGTCGTGGTGGATGTTCTCCTGGAGACACCTAGTTTGGTTGTCCGAGGGGATTTTAACATCCATGCTGACACAACCTTACAAGGGGCCACTTGGGACTTCGTGGAAAGCATGGCCTCCATGGGGCTGTCCCTGAATAAGTTTGGCCCAACTCATAGTCGTGGACATGCCTTAGACCTGGTGTTTACCTCTTTGGATGTGGGTGATCTGACACTAAGTAAAAGTGAAACAAAAGAAGTGCCATGGTCAGATCACTTCCTGGTGCAACTGGACTTCTCCATGACCCTTTCCCTCTGCAAGGAGGTGGGACCAATTTGGATGGTCTGCTCCCACCACTTAATGGATCCAAATGGATTCCAGAGAATGGTAGGGGATGTTTTATCCCACACTGATGGCCATTCAGCTGATTCACTGGTAGCCCTGGTGGCCCATTGGAATGCAGAGTTAACCAGAGCTATTGACTGTCTGGCTCCACATTCAGCCCGGACACTGATGTCCAGCACCGAGGGCCTTCTGGTGGTTCCCTCACTGCGAGAAGTGAGGTTACGGGGAACCACATAGAGGACCTTCTCGGTAGTGGCGCCCGCCCTGTGGAACGCCCTCCCATCAGATGCCAAGGAAAGAAACAACTATCCGACTTTTAGAAGGCATCTGAAGGCAACCCTGTTTAGGGAAGTTTTTTATGTTTGAAGTTTTATTCTGTTTTTAATGTTCTGTTGAAAGCTGCCTAGAGTAGCTGGGGAAACCCAGCCAGATGGGTGGGGTAGAAATAATAAATTGTTGTTGTTGTTGTTGTTGTTGTTGTTTCCTGACCTGCAGCTAATAAACACAATTTCATTTTTTCACAATTTCAAAGAAATTAGGTCATTCCTGAAATACATTTCCCGATCACCGCCTTTCTGGACAGAAAATGCGCTTTTGGAGCACATGGGGATATCTGGAAGAAACCAGATATCTTGGGTCACTGCTCCTTGTTCTCATGAGAATGTTATCTCCTCAGAAAGATGACAGGGAGGAACTTTGTAAAGTGGTCGTGAGGAAGCTGACAACATGTAGAGGAATGGGATTTCACCACAGGGTCAAGAGACGACAGAGGCAGGTCAATAACTCCTCCACAGACAGTGGTGGGCAAGAACATGTTTGTTTGTTTGTTGTGTTTCTTTATCACCTTTTTTCTCCAAGGAGCTCAAGGTGGCATACATGGTTCTCCCCCTCTTCTTTTAATCCCCACAACAAGTCTGTGGAGTAGTTTAGGCTGAGAGGCAGTGACTGGCCCAACATAAGTCAGTGAGCTTCATGACCAAGCAGGGACTTGAACTCTGATCTGACTCTGCTGTACTACACTGGCTGCTCCTTAACTGGCCGGGAGTTAAGGACAGCTGGATGGAAAAACTGAGCAAGCACCTCAGAGTCGTCTGATTCATGCAGGAAAGCCCCTCCCCACCACACAACCTCACCTTCCAACCCTGCAAGGCCCCAAACTGAGGGTCAGAATTTGAACTCTGGAAGCTGCCTTAGCAGAACACTAGCAAAGCTAGCTCAGTATTGCTAACAGCAGCTCTCCAGGGTTTCAGAGCGACACCATACATTTAAAGCACATGACCTCCCCCTCCAAAGAATCTTAGGAACTGTAATTTACCACCCACAAAACTACAATTCCCAGTACCCTTAATAAACCACAGCATCCAGAGTCTTTGGGGCAAGGCGTGTGCTCTGACTGCATGGTATAGATATCTCTCCAAGCCCTACCCAGAGATGGTGAGGATTGAACCTGGGTCCTTGTGCATGCCAAGCAAGTGCTCTACCACTGAGCTACAGTGGCCTGTATAAATTAAGGGACCTATATGGAAGTTGAGTGTGCATGGAAACAATGGAATCCCAAGACAGAGGTCTGAGTTTATCTCTGAGTTCAGGGTGAACCAAAGTGGAAGTTGACTGGACAGCATGAGCAGTGTCAAGGTCCAGAGATCCAGAGATGATCCCTGCTGCTGTTTCCTTATCAGGAGCTCTCTTCAGAGTTTTGGTCCTGCTAATGTCCACAGCCCTTAGAAGTACAGTGGCACCTTGGTTTGCATACGTTTTGGATTACAAACACGTCAAACCCGGAAGTGCGGTTTGCAAGCTTTTTTTGGATTACAACCCATTTTGGGGGGATTATGAACAAAAAAATTGGGAGGCCCCATTAGCGAAAGCGCACCTTGGGTTACAACCTTCTTTGGTTTACAAATGGAGCTCCAGAACAGATTATGGTTGTAAACCAAGGTACTAATAAAGTGGACGCTCGGGTTGTGAACGTGATCCATGTGGGATGCATGTTCGCAACCTGCAGAGTTTGCAACCTGCGTCTGCTTGTCTGCGCACATCCGGGTTGCAATTCAGTGCTTCTGCGCATATGCAGAGAGCAATTTAGTGCTTCTGCGCATGCGCGACCATGGAAACCTGGAAGTAACCCATTCTGGTACTTCTGGGATTCGGCGGTCCGTAACCCAAAAAAACGCAACCTGAAGCGGCTATAATTCGAGGTATGACTGTACTAGTATTCAACAATGACACAAAGTAGAATTAACAATGCAAACCATTGCCTTTGTGAACAAGCAGTTAGCGTTCAAGATACAAGAAGTCCATGATCCCAGTTTGCAATCTTAGAATATTGCCATTATACATGACTCTCGTGTGGTCCTATACATTTTTTTTTTCATTCCACCACCTAAGGAAATCCCATTTCCCGCCACAAATGATTGTATTGCATTCTCCCCTCTGCTGTGGAATTTGCTCTGGTGGACCACACAACACTGCAGAGCTTTCCGGAAACATCTGAAGACTTTATCTCTCTGCCCCCTGCAGGGGTTTCTCCCCCCCCTCCAACCCCCCCCCCCCCCCGTTGAAGGAGGTCTTAATTGGTGGGTTTGTTTTCTATTGCAGGGTTTGGCTCTATCTTTGCAATCTTTGCCTGGCAGCTTGTCTTTGCAGTTGTAGGTTTTTACTATAGTTTTTGTACTGATTTTCTGTGTTTTATTGGAAAGTTTAAATCCTTATTGTCAAAGGTTAACTTTATATTATTGTTCGCTTCCTTGTGAGAAATTTTATAAAAGGTGGTGTAGAAATTTATTTTTAAAATGAATAAATAATTACATTTCCAAGGCACCTACACAAAATTACTGTTGCCTTATTTGTAAGTATAATGTTCCTAGTTTTCTGGTGCCATTCCCTCAGAAGCTAAACTTTTGTAGAGAAATCCAACTCCGTCTGGTAGATAATAATATATCACTTACTGTGTCAGAGGATTCCAGTATCAGTTAAAAAGGCTAATTGGAATTCTATTTTCCACCATGAACCAAGATTATCCCCAAAGTTGTTGGTCAAAGTTCATCACTGAAATTGGCCTTTTTCAATGTTATCAGACATTTCATATGACTGTAACAGCCTCTAAACAAGTTGGAACAAGACTATCTGTGAATCTGGAGTTAATCAACAAAGGATAAGGAAGTGTTGAAAAGGATTCAGATTTGGTCTGTTTTTTTTTTTTAAAAAAAACCCCCAATATATTTGATTGAATTGTTAAGTGCTCAAAAAAGTTTCATTTCAGGTTAAGGTTGAGAAGCATAAGTAACCATGTTGAGCCATCAGGTAGGTTAAAAAAACCCAACTTTAATGGGGCCAATAGAATTGTGCAAGCTTTCAAGATCAGCAGAACTATGAATCCAGACTCAGAATCTAGTCTTAAAAAGAAGCATAGGGAATTAAAAAGCTTACACATTAGTTTGCGATAGATCTATTTTGTTGGTCTTAAAAAATGTATTGCTGTACCCACAACAACAGCAAAACTTGGGGTCTCTTGAAGACTAATGCAAGCTTATACATGTCTATTCAGAAGTGAGCCCCATTGAGTTCAATGGGTTTGCTCCCAGGAAGGTGTGTGCACATACCTATTTACCTGTGAGTAAGCCTCAGTGAACTTAGTGGAACTTACTTTTAAGTAAACAAAAATAGGCATAATTGCTCTGTAATAGGTCTATTGTGCCCTAACCTTTCCTGAACTAGAACTTAATTTTCAGACCCCAGAAGACAATATGACTCAGTATGGATGTGGTGGTCCTACCTTCATGCTTGGACATCTTGGAATCTAATTTTTAATGACCTACAAAAGCTTATAAAGCAGCCTATGGAAAGAACTCCACAACTGGCATTGCTGAAATTTTCCTTAAACCAAAATAAAGACGTTCCAGGTGATAATGAGACTTGCTGGAATGCCTCTTAATCACAACGTTCCTGACTGATGGCAAACTCTGGAAATACATGGAAGGTGGATATATTAGTAAAATGCATGGCATATATGGAAAAACGGAGACACAAACTCAAAGTTACACATGTTCTTTCAAAATAGGATAAAACGATTTTATCATGCAAGTCTAAAATCTAGGTCCACCACCACAATAGGGAATGCACAGTGACCCTACCTCTTCTTTGACTTTTTCATGCCTTATTTTGATACCTTTTCCGATATCTCTCCAGGTTCTCAGTACTGTATTTTTTCTTTGAATCCTGCTTACAGTCTGGATTATATGTATTTGCAGGGGGGACCATTATCTGGATGTTTTTATTGATTGCATGTTTAAAATGATGTCACTTCCTTTATAATTAAAACAATAAAGATTTTTTTAAAATAATAATAATAAGCCCGTGCTTATGAGCCCCTTTGTGTTTCCACAAGACTTATTTGATATGGTGCTGCCACCCAGCTATTCTTCTGGACTTCCTCAAGGTTAGTGTCTCAGGAGTAAGGCTCGATTTTTAAAAAGCTCCATTGAAATCATCGTCGGAGCCACACATGTCTAGGTTGAAGCGGAGATGGCAGGATGGAAGGCAAGGTATGGTTGGAATCTTGCTCTTCTTGCATCCTCTTTTCTCCTCCCCCCCCCCCATCAAAACTAATTGGCTCTTCTGATCTAATCTAGTCTGAATGTTAATGAGAAGCAAGCAGGGCTCACAGTTTCCCCTTCCTTGCACAATGGTCCATCTCCTTCCCCTCCCATCGCCCTTTGATATTCATGGCTGTAGGAGCCCAACTCCCGCTGTGGGGTGAGACAATGAAGGCTTGATTTGCCCGGGGCCCCTCCAAGAAGACTTTCACAACCTCCATCCATCCATCGAACCAGAAATGGAACCGACTTCAACAACACGAGCTATCTCAAATAACCAGTCCTTCTTAGATGATGTGGGATGGGTCCTCCCTTGGGTGGCATAGAGTTCCTAGGGTTGGTACTGTATTTGACATGTTTTTTACAAAGTTCTAGAGAGAGGACCATAAAGGGACTGTAGCTTTCCCCCCACCCCAGTCAAGGATCCTGGTGAGCTGAATGTCTCCTTGGGAGACAATCCTCATTGGTTCGAATTTAGAAGGATAAATAACTACGAACCCCCAAATTTCGTGGTTAATGGGGCCAAATTAAGAGTCTTGTGACAGCCTAGAGACTGAACAGATCTATGATGGCATCTGGGATTTGTGGAGTAGTAACAGTCCACTTTCTCAGGTTTATTAAGATGTACAGTTGGTAGATAGATAGCACACACACACACACACACACACACACACACACACAGATGCAGGGGGGAAACAGTAAACATGATGTTCAAGAACAGCAGCCTGTGACAATTGTACGTAAAACCTACATTTATATAAGGAAAGCACATTGACCAGTCACACTGTGAGTTTATCTTGTGTATGGACTGAAACATTACTTGAAAACTACTTTGTGCATGATGTGGACATTTGACTCAATATATTTCCATCTGTGGAACACTTTGGGACTTCACCCATATTTGAATTCTCCCAGTACATGAGATGTAACAGGGAGTGGGGCTGTAAGTTTCCACTGAATTTTGACCAAGGGATCAGCATATTTGACTGAACTCTCATTATACTTCCAGAATTGCAGTCGCCCAAAATATGGCAATGAATAGCTCGATCTTATTTACTTGCAGTATATCCACACTCTGATCTTCCTCTAAAACAGGGATGGGTGACCTATGGTCTTCCAGATCATGTTAGACTCCAACCCCCATCAGCCCCTGCCAGCATGGCCAAAGATGAGGGAGATGGAACCCAATAACATCTCAAGGACTCCTCCTGTTCTAAATGCAATCTGCCAAAAAGCAAACATAAGGGCCAGACCTGCTTCACTTCAATAACTGAACTGACTTGTGTGTCTTTGGCCCAGTCTTATCCTGTTAATGCAAGGCACAGTCCAATGTCCACGTTCCTTCTAAGGTGCTGAGGGTAGCATACTCAAGAGTTTCCCCACTTATTCCATCACAACAACCCTGCCAGGTAGGTTAGGCTGAAAGATAGTGATTGGCTCTGGTACACCTGGCCTAAGCAGGAATCTCAACCCATCTCTTACAGGTGGTAAGGTGCATTGTATTGACTTTCCATATTTGATGCGTCTCACTGAACATGTGGAGTCAGTTTCCATGGACAGGGGGCAGGAGTTCTCAAGTAAGTCCACATCCCCAGGCGTATTGCTCCACACCTTCAGTCACTGGCCTTCCCTGCACTGAGCAGGGCAAGCTTATAGGTGGCCTCTAATCATGTTCCCTGGGCTGGTGGGCAGGGCTGGTTGCCAGTGTCAGTGACAAAGTGCTTGGCTGTGTGGTTCCCTGGGCTGATTCGCGATCATTGTAATATCCGATCAGAGGGAACAAAGTGTGGTGCAGTGTTAGGAATGTTAGACTCGGGTTCAAATCCAACAAAGCCATGGAGCCATGAATCAGCTGACCTTGGGCCACTCAGCCTCCTTCACAGGGTTCTTGTGAGTAGCAGGAAGATGTAGAACTTGAGCTTCCAGGAGGAAAGAAGGGATCTAAATGTAATTTAATACATTTGTGAGAAGCACAGTAAACTGGAGGACTGGGGACTTAACTAGAAGGCATATTATCTTTGAGGGAGAGCACAAAGAGCTCAAAAAGCAGGGGAGGAGGAGTCCCTCATCACAAGTAGCATATCACAGCCCAAAAGAGCTGTAGAATTTATTCATTTATTCCATTTCTATCTCTCCTGCATACGGGGTTCTCCCTCTCCTCATTTTATTCTCACAACAGCCCTGTGAGGTCGGATGAACTGAGAGACAGTGTCAGAACTGCATGCAGGAATATATAGGGCTGTGGTTTCTTCCTAGGTTCTTAATTCGGGAATGGGGTGTAGGGGTGGAAAGGTGTGACATAAATGTTTAAACAAACCCACACATGTGTCACTATCATTTCCCTCTGGGAAATATCCGAGGTTATGCATCTAGTGAGTTTGTGGCTGAAGAATGATTCGATCCCAGGGAATCTCCATACCCACCACGCAAGCTAACATGCTTAAAAAGGTAAAGGGACCCCTGACCGTTAGATCCTGTGGTGGACGACTCTGGGGTTGCGGCGCTCATCTTGCTTTCCTGGCCGAGGGAGCTGGTGTTTGTCCGCAGACAGCTTCCTGGTCATGTGGCCAGCATGGTAAAACCAGAGCAGCGCACGGAAACGCCGTTTACCTTCCCGCCGGAGTGGCACCTATTTATCTACTTGTATTTTGATGTGCTTTCGAACTGCTAGGTTGGCAGGAGCTGGGACTAAGCAACGGGAGCTCACCCCGTCGCTGGGATTCGAACCGCCAACCTTCTGATTGTCAAGCCCTAGGCTCTGTGGTTTAGACCACAGCACCCCCTGTGTCCCTAGCTAACATGCTTAGCCACTGCCTAAAACCAGCTCCATTGCCACCAAAAGTGTCTGGATCCCCCAGAACTGAGTAATGGCTCTGCATCCAAGGTTGGGAGCTAAAGAACAGAAGAAAAGCCAAATGAATCAGGCGAATGGCCCATCTAATCTAGCATCCTCTTCTCACAGGTGCTAACCAGATGGCTATTGGAAGTCTGCAAGCAAGACCTGAGTAAAACAGAACTCTCCCCATTTGACCCCATGTTCTAGTATTTATGACGGAGAGAGAACTGCCTATCCAATTTCCCTGTGCCATGTATCATTTTTAAGCACCTCTATCATGTCCATCCTTACCTAGGTGAAGTCCTGTGCTTCAACTGTATGGTTTGTACCCTGCAAATCCCTACTGAAACCTCTGGAGAAATGTGGTTGAGAGAGGACTGTGGACAAAGAAGGCAAATAGCCATATTTATTCAAGGACATCTATTTGAATTAATGTCTACTGATGCTAACTTGCTCTCAGCAACCTTGCCATAATAAGCCAGTTCAGAATGAATGCCAGAATACACTCGCCAAGTCCAGCGCTAGTCGCTCACTTGTTCCATGGCTTCAAGAACCTCACACACACTTCCTCAAGCATTATCCCCAATGAATTCACTGGGCAGGACTTCCTTCAGAGTCAACCTCCAGAGACTCCAGCTGTAAATCATTCCCTACCAAGTCTTTTGCTTGCAGCAACCCCCAGAAGCCATTGCTATTGCTGTGACTTTGCTTTTCCTCACGGCATTCCCTTGGGGAAGGGGGGGGGTTGCCCTCCCTCCAGAGAGAACTGGAATGGGCAGCCAGCAGCAGGTCTGGTGGGGAGGGCTCATCTTTGGGGTGCAGACAGCTCTGGATCCAAGCCCCCTTTATTGCTCCTTTCCCCCCTCCACAACTCAGTCCTTTGTCTCTGTTTGCTTCCCTTCTTCCTGCCCTTCCTCAATTTGCAAATGAATTTCAGCCTTGAAGGCCACATTCCTGCATATCAGATTAAGGGATGTGAGAAGGAAAACACCTCCTTGCATACAGGCAACACACACAAACACACACACTTCTTACTGGTTTCTGAAATCCCTCTCCCAAGCAGGAATAAGGATTGTGGTGGTGTTTTTTTTTACAGGCCCCAGCAATATCAATCTGCACCAACCTGGGCCAACCTGGCTTCCTCCATCCATCCTTCGGGCTGGGGCTAATACGAGTTGCAGCCCAAGGCATCTGAGGGTGCCAAGCCTCAGTCCTCACATATTTGGGAGCGAGCCTCATGGATCACAGAGGGTCTTACTTTTGGGTCAGTGTGCCTGGAGTTAGGCTGCACAATGTCTAAACTTCATTCTATGTGGGGCTACCTTTGAAGGTGACTCGGAAACTGCAATTAATCCAGAATGCGGCAGCCAGATTGGTGACTGGGAGTGGCCGCCAAGACCATATAACACTGGTCCTGAAAGATCTTCATTGGCTCCCAGTACGTTTCCAAGCACAATTCAAAGTCTTGGTGCTGACCTTTAAAGCCTTAAACGGCCTCCGTCCTGTATACCTGGAGGAGCGTCTCCACCCCCATCATCCAACCCAGACACTGAGGTCCAGCTTCGAGGGCCTTCTGGCGGTTCCCTCGCTGTGAGAAGTGAGGTTACAGGGAACCAGGCAGAAGGCCTTCTCGGTAGTGGCGCCTGCCCTGTGGAACGCCCTCCCAGCAGATGTCAAGGCAATAAACAACTACAGTGGACGCTCGGGTTGCGAATGTGATCCGTGTGGGATCACGCAACCCGCAGCGTTCGCAACCCGAAAAAATTCAACCTGAAGCGGCTGTAACCTGAGGTATGACTGTATTTTACTTTTAAAAGACAACTGAAGGTGGCCCTGTTTAGGGAAGTTTTTAATGTCTGACGCTGTATTGCTTTTAATATTCATTTGGAAGCCGCCCAGAGTGTCTAGGGAAACCCAGCCAGGTGGGCGGGGTATAAATAATAAATTATTATTATTATTATTATTATTATTATTATTATTATTGACTCCCACAGAAGCAGAGAAAGTGGTTGCTGCAGGGTACCCTCCAGGTATGCCATTCATTTTCATTTCTTCAATGTTTCATAATGCATCTGAATGATGAAACAAATGAAAAGTGGAATGTACTTCTGTCACATGAACATCTCACCACTATACAGCAAATGTGGATAAAGTATGTTTTTTAAAATTTTCAAATAAAACTTAAACTCTCATATTTTTATCACTTTCCGATTTCTTATCACATTGCCTTCTTTTGCCTTTTTTTTTTTACAGCTTTTATAATTCTGAGTATTTATTTTATTTATACCCCACCATTCCTCCAAGCAGTTCCAGGTAGCATACATAATTCCCCCCTCCAACTTATTCTCACAGCAGCCCTATGAGGGAGACTAGGGTTAGAAAAAGTGACTGGCCCAAGGTCACCCAGTGAGCTTCATGGCTGAGTGGGGATTTGAACCCTGGTCTCCCAAGTCCTTGTCTAAGATTCCATCTACTACACTACACTAGCTCTCAATAGGGAAAGGGCCATAGCTCAGTGGTAGGAGATCTGCCTTGCATGTAGAAGATCTCAGGTTCAACCGACAGCATCTCCAGGTAGATATCCAGGTCTCTCAAAGCCACTCACAATTCTCATTTCAGTAGCTTACATTTGCTCTCACCAACAACTGTAATTTGAAGAATTTTGGGAGCTGTCTTTCCAAGCGACTAATGTAACAACCATCCTTGTAAGAGTTAAAGGGGAGACCTAAGAACCTTTAAACTTCCCAGTATGATATAAGAAACAGAACATATATATATTTTTTTTTACTATTGAGGACTGCATTCCCTTGGGGGTTATCTAGTGGGCTCAACTCCCCACTCAGCCATGAAGCTCAGTGGACCTTGGACCACAGGGACACATCCTTGCTGAGGATGCTCTTCATCTCCATTAAGCATCAGCAATGAGGCTCAATAATGAGAAACACACACACACCAAAAAATAAAAATGCTTTCCCCAGCAAATATTGAAATGCTAGTTGGTTAGAAAGCAATACTGAATTTGGGGTCATGTGTTTCTTTTGGCATTGGCTGAAGTCATTTCACATGCTGAGGAAGAAAACAAAGCCCAGAGATGATTGGATTTGGGCTGGGTGTGAGTCATCTTTGCCTAGATGGTGATAGCATTTACACAAAGGGTGAGTGATAAGGATTGAGTCACTCCATGGAGCATTTGAGGTGCCACCCTTGGCCAATAGCTTAAGTAATGATCTATCAACACAAAGCTCAGGAAATCCCCAGGGAATCTGCCCATCCCATCCAGGCTTCCAAAATAATGGATCTCTGGAGTTTTGGAGAGAGGGGGTCTAGAGGAGGATAACTGCATCTAAGCACTGTGAAAATAAAATGGTGGTTTGAACATAATGTGGCTCTGTCAGTGCAAGGCCAATGTCTCTCAGCATCTTGGTAAGAATACCCACATACAACCCAATACATTTCCTGGCTATTGGAGACAGAGAAACCTACAAGAGACACAGGTGGGCCAGGCTTCTGACCCAAACTTTGTATCTTGCACTACAGAGGAACAAAAAAAATTCCTTCCAGTAGCACCTTAAAGACCAACTAAGTTAGTTCTTGGTATGAGCTTTCGTGTGCATGCACACTTCTTCAGATACGAAAGCTCATACCAAGAACTAACTTAGTTGGTCTTTAAGGTGCTACTGGAAGGAATTTTTTTTGTTTTGACTATGGCAGACCAACACGGCTACCTATCTGTAACTGGAACTACAGAGGAACAGACAGGTGAAAGGGGATCAGGGATCTGATACTTTCCACACCCCCGCCCCCCAACAGTTGGGACTACCAAGATGTATATGAAATTGAAATACTTTATTGTCACTTGTACAACTTGTATACAGTGAGATTATACGAGCTCCCCCCACTCAGCTCTCTTAGTCTTAATTCCCCTCCTTTACTGACGCATACCCACCAAACCCGAAAGTCAGTTGCCCTGTTGTTGTCTTTTCATTCAGCAGCCTAACAGCCCAAGGATAGAAGCTTCTATATCTTCTGCCTGAGGGCAGGAGATCAAGAAAGTGCCGGCCAGGGTGTGAATCATCCCTGAGGGTGTGAATCATCCCTGAGAATTTTCCTCACTCTCCTGAGGCACCTTTCTATTTCATCCAGCGGATTCACGGGACAGCCCATAATAATATCTTGTGCTGTATCCACCACCCTCTGTAGGCACTTCCTATCCGTTGATGTCAAACCAGCGTACCACACCATGATGCAGTATGAAAGGACACTTTCTACTATGGAACGCTGGAAGAAGATAATCAAATGTTGATTAACATCCTTCTTTCGCAATACTCTGAGGAAATGGAGTCTCTGCTGGGCTTTCTTAACCACCTGGGTTGTATTGATTTTCCAAGTAAGGTCTTTCCTGGGATAAACTCCTAAGAATTTAAAGGAAGAGACTCTCTCCACACAGCCCTCCCCGATGTACAGCGGGGCTAGTTCTCCTCTCTTCCTCCGAAATTCCAACACCGTCTCCTTTGTCTTGCTGATATTAAGGTGCAAGTTGTTCCCTAGGTACCATGTAGATATTTTTTGGACCTCCCCTCTATACGCTGATTCGTCTCCACCTGTTATTAAACCCATTATGGTGGTGTCATCTGCAAACTTAATAATTGCAGTAGACGGGTCAGATGATACACAATCATATGTATACAATGAATACAGGTAGGGTCTTAGCACACATCCCTGTGGTGTGCCAGTGCTGATTTTTAAGGAATTAGATGTTACATGTCCAATCCTCACTGTTTGTGTCCGATCTATCAGAAAGTCTTTAATCCAGTCACAGATGGTAGAAGAAAGCAAATGTGGGGGAAATAAATTCAGACACCATGGATTTTGCAGGATTGAGAGTTTTGGCAAGAACAGCATTTCTCAGCATTAAAAAAAACTACCTGTTGTTTGTTTCATGCCCATCTTCTGTGAGAAGCAATCTGCATGGAACCCCCCAGATGGTCTCCCTCTGAGTACTGCCCAGGCCCAGACCTGCTTAGGACCTGCTTCCATGGAGGATAACACACTTAAGTAGTAGTAATGGCTATTTTGTCTTCTGCCTCCACTATCAGAAGCTACATAACTCAGTATGCAAGGATTTGCAGTTAGGAGACCACTGTTGAACCCATGTCCTACTTGCATGCTTCCAGTGGGATCTGGTTGGCCGCTGTGAGAACAGAATATTGGACAAGGTGGACCATTGGCCCAATCTAGAATGACTATTTTTTCTGTTTGAAAGTTCTTATATGCTTTTAGCCCATGCCTAGGCTGTACTCTCTAAATTCTACCTCCTGGGACAACATCATCACCCCATTCTTATGCCACATGAAGTTCGCCCAGACAACAATATGCATTCCGCTCCTGCAGGAGGAAAACAGTAGAGCTTGATGTTTTCCTGAGAGTTTTCAGAGCTAGTGTGGTATAGTATGTAAGAGCGTTAGGCTAGGATCTAGGAAACCTGGGTTCAAATCCCCGCTCAGGCATGGTTCTCACTGGGTGGCCTTGGCCCAGTCACTGTCTCTCAGCTAAACCTACCTCACCTTGAGCGGTTCAAATCCAAGTGATGGGGTGAGCTCCCATTGCTCTGTCCCAGCTCCTGCCAACCCAGCAGTTCAAAAGCATGCCAGCACAAGAAGATAAATAGGTACTGCTGTGGCGGGAAGGTAAACGGCATTTCCGTGTGCTCTGGTTTCCGTCACAGTGTTCTGTTACGCCACATTCTGGCCATATAATAATAATAATAATAATAATTTATTATTTATACCCCGCCCATCTGGCTGGGCCTCCCCAGCCACTCTGGGCGGCTTCCAAAAGAATATTAAAATACTATGATACATCAAACATTAAAAGCATCCCTGAACAGGGCTGCCTTCAGATGTCTTCTAAAAGTCTGGTAGTTGTTGTTCTCTTTGACATCTGGTGGGAGGGCATTCCACAAGGAGGGCGCCACTACCGAAAAGGCCCTCTGCCTGGTTCCCTGTAACTTGGCTTCTCGCAGTGAGGGAACCGCCAGAAGGCCCTTGGTGCTGGACCTCAGTGTCCGGGTAGAACGATGGGGGTGGAGACGCTCCTTCAGGTATACTGGACCGAGGCCGTTTAGGGCTTTAAAGGTCAGCACCAACACTTTGAATTGTGCTCGGAAACGTACTGGGAGCCAATGTAGGTCTTTCAAGACCGGTGTTATATGGTCTCGGTGGCCGCTCCCTGTCACCAGTCTGGCTGCTGCGTTCTGGATTAGTTGTAGTTTCCGGGTCACCTTCAAAGGTAGCCCCACGTAGAGTGCATTGCAGTAATCCAAGCGGGAGATAACCAGAGCATGCACCACTCTGGCGAGGCAGTCCACAGGCAGATAGGGTCTCAGCCTGCGTACCAGATGGAGCTGGTACACAGCTGCCCTGGACACGGATTTAACCTGTGCCTCCATGGACAGCTGTGAGTCCAAAATGACTCCCAGGCTGCGCACCTGGTCCTTCAGGGGCACAGTTACCCCATTCAGGACCAGGGAGTCCTCCACACCTGCCCGCCTCCTGTCCCCCAGAAACAGTACTTCTGTCTTGTCAGGATTCAATCTCAATCTGTTAGCCACCATCCATCCTCCATGACCCAGAAAGCTGTCTGCAGACAAACGCCGGCTCCCTCAGCCTGAAAGCAACATGAGCGCCACAACCCCCATAGTTGCCTTTGACTGGACTTAACCATCCAGGGGTCCTTTACCTTGGAGCAAATGTTGGGTGTCAATGAATGGATTAAATAAAATAGGGAAGACCATGTAGATGGCAGGGCACTTCACCTCCAGCTGATACCTCAAAAAGCAAGTTGTGTTGCTCCAGCCACCACTCCCACACATCCCAGGGGTCACCCAATACTTTCCAACCCCTAGAGAACCCTGTGTATAATTACATTCCCCACCCATCTTTCCTCCATGGAGCTCAAGGCAACATGTAAGATTCTCCCCACCCCATTATAAAACCTCACAACAACCCTGTGAGGTAGGTTAAGCTGAGGCATTGTCTTGCCTGAGGCCATCTAGTGAACCCAGGTTTCCCGAGTCCTTGTCTGACACTCTAATCAGAACACAACACTGGTTCTCTTGAAGCATATCTGACGAGACGAGCCAATGACCCCAGAAGGAATTGCTTCCATCTCAGTAATGGGCGACTTTAAGTCGGAATGGTACATTTTCATCCATCCAACTGAAATGGAGTGGATAGAGGGCTCATCTGGGAATCTCCAGTTTGAGGGCAGAATGAATTCAATTCACAAACCCAGGCACTGCACAGCAACTTGGACAAACACTGGTGGCAACATGAAAAGGTCCCGCCACTGAACTTGTGTGTGGGATATTCTGGATCAGGCCAGTGGCCCATCTATTCCAGCATCCTGTTTCCACAGCAGCCAACCAGATCCCTTGGGAAACCTACAAGCAGGACCTGAGTACAATAGCCCTATCTGCTCCAGAGGTTTCCAACAATTGGTATTCCAAAGCATTGCTGCCTCTGACTGTGGAAGCAGAGTGTGGAATCATGTCTTGTAGCCATTGATAACCTTCTCCTCCATGAATTTGTCCAATTCTCTCTCTCTCTCTCTCTCTCTCTCTATTTGATTTTATTAATTTTCCAGAAAAGAGATATAAGAATAACATAACATTATCAAAATAATTGGTCCCCCCCACATCTCCCCTAGATGGCTAATACCCCATATTTCCCCATAAATATACAAACTATATTTGTAGTTGTTGGGTGCCACTCATTAAAAATTGTCAATAAACCTAGGCATGGATTGCATTGTACACCCTGATTCATAATTTTGCATATTTCTGTAAATACCCTTTTTAAAAATAGCTGTACTAATTCCAATATCCAATACTCTCTTAAAGCCATCTCTCTCTCTCTCTCTCTCGGTGTGTGTGTGTGTGTGTGTGTGTGTGATAGTTATGGAAGGTTTTGCAATTAAATATATGCTTTCCACTCCAGGGCCGGAAACACAGTGAAGCATTAAAAATACACTTTTGGTTTCAGCCACCCATGCAATCTCATGTCGTGTCCAAACTTTTTTCAAAGAGGGCAGATTTGATGAAGGGCTGTGAGGGCCAACCATAGTTGTTAACCTTTTTTTCGGATTGAAGTTGTTGAGCTTGCTGAGGTTGGGATTTTACCCCAGGAAATAAACTGCCACAGGGGCCGACTAAACCGACCGGCGGCCCGGATTAGACCCCCGAAACGGACTTTGGACATGCCTGTCAAAGATCAACCATGGTTGCCCATGAAAACATGATGAGAACCATCTTGACCGTAGGCTTGGCAAAGCCTCAATTATCTGAGATTAACCTCCTGCCTGTAATGCAGGAGGTGAGCTTGAACGTGCTGAAACAGCTATTCTGGGGAATTAAAAATAATAGAATACACAGAGTTAGCAGGTTTAACTAGTAAAATAAGAGAACAAGAGGTTCAAGTATATAAAGAGGAATGGGAAAACTTTGTGGAGTATCTGGGAAATAACTGTAAACTATTCTGTAAACTATGCACCATGTTGGGGCAGAGAACTTGTGGCCCTTCAGATGTTTGGCTCCAATTCCCACCATGCATGGATGGCGATCAAGGATGATGGAAGCTGTAGTCCAACAAAAGCAGCAGGGCCACATGTTCCCCATCACAACACTATCTGGACTGTGTCTGCAATGGCACACTTACCAAGCTATAGACCAGGGATTGGGGAACCTGTGGCCCTCCAGGTGTTGTTGGGCTTCAACTCCCATCATCCCTGACCATTGGCCATTCTGGCTGGGGCTGATGGGAGTTGGAGTCCAGCAGTAGCCAGAAGAAGTCCATGGGTTCCCCATGTTGAAGGAAGACATAAGAAAAATAGAAACCTACAGTCTAGATGGAAAGACTCCAGGAAGCCACTAGGCATGATCTGGCGGATCACACGTTTGGCCTAAGGAAGCTGGAAAGGAGGATTTTTGGCTTCTAGAGAAGGTAGCAACAGAAACTCTTGGAAAGGAGCAGACTTGGAGCCTTAGGTTCATTTCCCTATCAATTGAAAGTTGATTATGGAGTGTCTTTGCAAGTCAACCTTGGCTCCAGGCTTCTGAAACAGTTCCAGGAAGATGCTTATGATGGGTGGGGGATGTTGAGATAGTTGGTGGCAGGACACTTAATCTTCCCATCACAAAGCCTCTCTGTCTATTGAACTTTCATTCAAATGCAGAGATATCCTCCCCCACCCCAACCCCCTATGGGCCAAAGATTTCCTGCCTGTGCCCTCCTCTCATGACTCTTCCCAAAAACTATTGATATGCAGGAATCTTCAACTCGCCCCCCCCCCCAGCCCTTGCTGTAACCCATCACCAGCCAGTAGAATGGGAAGCTTGATCCTGGTGCCCAGGATTCCACCCCATCCACCCCACCTTCTCTGTTAACCACTTCAGTTCTGGAGCAAGATTCCTGAAGACTAAACTAAACTAAAATAAAATAACTCCTGTTTTCAGCCAAATTTGTCCCCAATTAGCACATCTTCTTTCATTGCTATGGATTTAATGGAAAGGGTGCATATATTTGTGTGTGTGTTTATGAAGGATGATTTTATAAAGAATTCATTATAAAAGTCCCATAGAGTTCAATCAACAGAGATTTCTATAGTAAATACTGTGGCCCAAAGTTATGCTTAAACACCATTAACTTAAAATGCATTATAAGATTACTCAAATTCCCCCCTCAATAAGTATTTCTTTTCCCTTTTCCCTGTTTTGCTTTATTTCACGTGTCTGTATTGGTGTGTGAGAGAGGTTTGTTAGCCTCACCTCATTTTGCTGTTGGGGCACCATTTGCTTAAGCAGTTTTATAGATTTCCATATATATTTTGCAAATAACAAACATGAGGAAAGAGCAAGCATAAATGGCCTATATAAGCCTGTATTTACTACAGAAACTTAATTTTTAAAAATGCATTTATTACTACCTCTGCATTTGGCCATCTGATCAGTTCAATATTTTAGATGCCGCTGTGAAAAACCACTCAACATACATCAAAACACTTAGATGCCTTTGGGGGTATTTTTTAATATGTTGTGGGACACTCTGAATATTTATTTTTAACAATGGAAGCATAGGATATAAATCCTCTTAAATAAATAAATACTTGCTTGCTCCCCCCCCCCCGTCCCTTAGAATTAAAAGACATGCTGTTAATGTGTAAGGGAGTATGAAGAAGAGAATCTACCCAAATATTCCTGGTTTAGGGAATTAATTCTGATTCCTTGATCTTCCATTATCACTCTAATGCTGATTTCCAAAGGATACTCAGAGATTACTGGATTACTCAGAAGCAGCTAAATCTGCCAAAGCAATAAATAATAGTGGAGGAGTCACTAATTTCCAGGGATAATTACCAGCAGTAGACTAATACTGTATGGGTTTTCAATCTTTCTTCCTCTCTTTTCTTCTTTTTTTGCTGCAATCCTATACTCAGGTTACTGGAAGCAAGTCTCATTTAACTCAATGTGACTTATTTCTGATAGAGTAGATAGACATTTATACAAGATTGTGCCAATAGAACTTGACTAGGGACATCAACTGAGCGTAAGACTGCTGGAAGTTATTCAGAATCATTGTATTGTGGCCCTTATACCCCTGCAAATTAGGTCAGCATTCATTACCTGCATATTTTGGATTTTAAGCCCTGTTTTCTTCTGAGGAAGTGCAAAATATACCTGTTTATGCTTTTATGGTGAACAACATTGCACCCTGTACACACACACCTCGAAATCAACTATTTAACTTACTTAAAACAGATTGGAATGGAAAGGGAAGGAAATGCTTCACAAATATTTAGTATGCATGTGAAAATTCTCAGAATCTTACATTTCAAATTGGTATGCACAGTGCTTTTTCCAGGGGGTACTCAAGAATATGCAGTCCCAGCACCTCTTTTTGTTGTTGTTGTTGTTGTTGTTGTTGTTGTTGTTAAAAAGTGTGTCACAACTTCATGGTGAGTAGATATGCTTGTATTTAAAAATACAGAACATTTTTTAAAATAAAATAAGAATTGTGGGGTGGGGTGTAGCGGTGAGAATGGCAGATTAATTCTGGGGAGAGTTGGATTCAAATCCCCACTCTGACATGAAGTTAACAGGGTGGCACAGGGATACCCACTATCTCTCAGCCTAACCTACCTCACAGGGATGTTGTGAAAGTAAAATGGGGAGGGGGGAGTCAAGGATGCTGCACTGAGCACATCTAGTCTTCCTGAGACAGCAGGGATAACTGTGGCCAGCTTCAGTGATGAACTGCTCTGGGGCTAGTTAATAATAATTCTGGGTTATTATTAAATTGCAATTTTGACTGTTCAGTGTGCTCCCTACCTTATTAACTGTAAGCAAGATCAATTTGATTGTCCTTGAAGAGAAGATGTGGGATTGAGGCTAAGAAATTGGGGGGGGGGGCTGGATCTGGCTAAGACCACGTGTTGTGTCCATGTCAGAGGGAAATTTTCAGCTGGAGATTTTGAGATTTCCTTGCTCAGACCATGCTGGCTTTTAGTGCTGCTGCCAACATATTGGGCTAGGACTAGGCTTAAATCCTGTTGCTATACAGGTCCCAGAATAACCTCATAAAACTGGCTCCTGTGCCTAACCCTAAATTGTTATACTCTGACATATTACAAATTAAAACAAATCTGGCACCAGCTTTCATAGCTAAGGGCCTATATCATCAGTTGCATGAAGCAGACAGAGATTGATGAAGATATACATGCACAAATATTATATACGTTGCTAATCATCATGTGAAGTCTATAGATGGTTGGCCTTATAAAACCATATATATAACACATATATACATTGTTATTTATCCTGCGAAATCTGTTGATCATGTGAAGGCTGCATATTATTTGGCTTTTAAAAACAGATTCCATTTTCTGTTTTACATGTTTGTTAACCAACCCTGAGAAGAAAAACGTGTGTGTGTGGAGTGGGACAAAAATCTCTTAACAAAATTAAATAAAGTGTGCACATAAGGGAGGAATCACATAAAGTCGGGAGGGAGGAAAATGGTTTTGGAAGGTTAAAATGGAAGGAATAAAATGGATGAGCCCTCCAGCGAGAATAGATCATACAAGCCTGTAGGTTTTCTTTCCAACGTCCTTCCTTCCTCCCAATACTTTGGCATTTTCAATTGATTCAAAATAATTGGCTTTAGCATGATGATCACCTGAACTTCTTTAAAACAAAGGGACTCTTCTCACTCCCCAGGGCTTAAGGAAAGGCTGGCCCATTGGAATGGGATGGGCGGGAATCTGCATGCCTGAGGCTCTCCTCTCTTACCCACCTTCCTGGGTGTGGGGGTGATGGCTTGGCCCATTGTCTCCAGCAAAGGCTTGCGCTATCTGCCCTCCATCACCCCCTTGATTGTTTCACCTCCCTACCCCACCCATTCCTTGATCCATTCACCAGGCAAGGGCTTGGTCAGGGAAAGGTGGGAGGGGAAGGGGACCCCAGCTCTTGAACTTGATTGGAGGAAGATAGCCAATGGAGGGAAGTGGCGAGCCAATGGCACTCTCGAGGCTGCAGGCTTTATAAAGGGCGCCCCTCGACTGGGACAGCACATCTCTGGACCCCAGGAGGAGAGACCACCACGGAAGATGCCACGGATGGTGAGCATTGGAGGGAAAGGGTGCTGGTGGGCTTGGAAAGACCTCTCCCAAACCTTGCTTTGGATCTTGGGACGGCCAAGGGGAGATCTCTGGATCTGCCCGGGAGGTTTAAATTCTTGGGATTCTTTTGGCTCTGTTCATGGAAATTTGTAGGACGGGCCGGACTTTTTTTTTTTGTAGCCCCAAACGTGAAACCTTTCAGGTTGGTCTCTTTTACCTTCAAAAGTATATTTTTTTGCTTCCGGGAGGTGGGATGCAGAAATTTGCTACCTTTTATATAGCTTGCAGACGTAGGAGTTCGGGGGCTTTCAACCGCGCAGTGACACTTGGAGGGGGAATGGTCGTTTCTTAACTGGTTGTATTTTTAAGCATTACACAGCAAAAGCCTCTCTACCCAACCCTGAATGTTTTCTGTTTGGTAAATATGAGGGAGGGGATAATTGGGTGGGGGTTTTCATATGGGGAATGGGGAGGCGTAGTCATTTGGTTTGGGGAAGCTATGAAGGAGTCTTGTCTTCTCAGAAGACTGGCAACTTAATACCTAATTTTCCACAATCGAGGCCACGTGTTTGAGATGGTCAAAAACTGGAAGTTTTGAGTTGTGGGGATCCAGTAGACGGGAGGAGGAAGTTGGGTCTCCTTTTCTTTGGTGTTGGTTTGGCATCCTTTCTGCAGCTGGGGTGAAGGATCTCTTTGGCATTTCGCGGGGTTTTTTTTTTGGGGGGGGGTTGGGTCGGGACTGCATCCTGGAGCCACGAGGGTTGGACCCAAGCCCGCTTTCTCCGCTGCCTAGACGCCGCCAATACGATAGCACTGCCTTGTGATTTTAAAACTGAGAAAGTGCTTCATTATATTGGCAACGTCTTGGTCAGGTTTTCGCTTAAAAAATTTCTTGACTTGGTCAAATGCCCAACCAGGTACACTGCTCTGGCTGCCGTCCATTAAAACTCCCAGGGTGGTGGTTGAACTGTTGGCGCCTCTAGCGGTAGCAATCGGATTAGCCAGTTTCGCTCCGCTTTTGTCAACCCAGTGCAAATCTCTTGATTATTTTTAATGCTTTTAGCATTTCTCGTGTTTTGAGCAGCGTGGGGTTATTCTTGTGTTCTTCATAGGTCAAGGTACCTTTTCCCGTGCTGTTCAGTATCCGCTGTGCAGAGGTTAAACCCGGATCAGCTGTTTGCGCATCCCATCGCGACCGCAAAGAGGAGATCCCGAGTTCATCCCGAGAAATTTTTAGGAAGGGCTGCAAACTTTTCCCCATTCCCACAGATCTGGAAACTGAGGGCCTTCCGAACTCCACGCAGACAGTGGCACTTTCTTGTTTATATTCAGAGTCAATTAAGTGCTATATTGTTTGTGTGGAGTTCAGGCCTGACTGAGCTACAAACTACAAGCTACAGCAGCTTTTAGCAACGATTTCTTCTTCTTTAACTTGTATCGATCTTTCCCTAATCTTAAATCTTGTGATTTTTGAGATGTCAGGAGTCCCTTCCTGCCTTCCAGATCTTTAACACTGTTTTTCTTGCTATTTTACAGGGAATATAAGCAAAGCCTGCACTTCCTCATCACCTGGAACCAAGTCAAACCTTCTTTGACCAGACTAGGATTATCTATCTTCTATGTATCCTAGCAGGATGATCTTTGAGCCAATCTTTACTGAACCTTGCCCAGGCACTGGCACTTTCTGTTGCATTAGACCAGGAAAGTGCTTCATTGTTTGGGTGAGGTTCTGGCTCTAGTTCACACTTCAGAGACCTTGTCCATTGGTATATTCAGCTTTTTGTGTCCTCTTTTTGCAAGTCTTCCCTGCCAAAGGTGTGACTCATTTCTCCTCCATAGGCTACTTCACCTCTGAGCACTTCTGTAGCCTGTACTCATAAGTGCTCCTTGATGAAGTGGCTTCTAGGGGGTCGTGCACCAAAAAGGATTAATCTCTGGCCAGATGCTGCTCAAACATTAGCACTCTACTGTTGTGGCAATATGGGGTAAGTGCTACATTGTTTGGGTAGTTTCCAGTCAGAATTTGCAACAAGTGTTTTCCATAGTGTTTTCCCTATTTTCCCTAACATAATGTCACAATGTATAGTTGCATAAGTTTTGTTTAAACTAAAGCAAAAGGTCCGGAGAACCGTGAATTAAACAAAACTTGATACATTCCCTAGTCATCTTGCTTTTTTAAGCTTGCAAAAAACCCCCACAACCCTCCCCTGCAATCTTTCCCTTTAACTAACTGACTAAACTTTCATAGTTCCAGTTACAGATAGGTAGCCGTGTTGGTCTGCCATAGTCAAAACAAAAAAAATTCCTTCCAGTAGCACCTTAAAGACCAACTAAGTTAGTTCTTGGTATGAGCTTTCGTGTGCATGCACACTTCTTCAGATACCTATCTGAAGAAGTGTGCATGCACACGAAAGCTCATACCAAGAACTAACTTAGTTGGTCTTTAAGGTGCTACTGGAAGGAATTTTTTTTGTTTTGACTAAACTTTGTTCTTTATAACATTGTTGCTGTACACCTGTATTGTAGCTACTGCATGAAACTACTAAAAGCTGTTTAAATTAATAAAAATTCTCCTCTAATGAATTGTAATGTGACTTTTGTGGTTTTCTCAAATAGTTTGCCAAGCCTGGTGAATAGCTCAATAGACCCATTTCTTGGTCTCTCAACACTTGGGAGCCACATTAGGTCAAACCACATTAACTCTAAAACCTCAGTTACATTTTGCACATGAACTAAATGTTTCCATTCTTTGATTTAGTTCTCTTTTCCACACACCCATACTTTTCCTCCCTTAGGTGTTCTATACACACTCATGTTGCACCATAACTAATGATAGCCTTTTAAAACACCCAAATATTGCATGCTACACTAGTACAATTAAATTATTCAGTACTAGTTTGCTGCAGTGTCTTGTAGCCATAAGTGGCAATAAGATTGTCTTCCATAAAAAGTTTTAACCATGAGTCTGGAGGCCAATTCTGGATCCACACATCCTTCCACAGTGGGGACATTGGTTTCTGCCCCTTATATTTGGGAAAACAAATGCTACTATTGTCTAGCTAGAGTTCAAATCCCCCTCCAACCATGAAATTAAATAGATGACTTTCATCCATTCACTCTTAACTTAACTTTCCCAACTTATTACAAGATTAAGTGTAAAGTAGCCCATGTTGGTCACTTGAGGTCCTTTGAGGAAAAGTTGAGATGCCTCAACCTGCAAATCCTTTTGTCCTTATATAAAAAATAGATCTTTCCAATAACTTAACAACCAACGTACATATATGAACCGCCACCAGCCAGTGACCTATTTTCTCAATCTTGTAATGTAAAGCAGTGAGGCTATATAAAGCGTTTTTCACATTGGGGCACATATTACATCTTCCAGGGCAAATATGGATTTTCACTATTTGCTTTTTGGGAATTTAATTATTGAGGCAATTGTGGGATTTAGTACTGTATTTTATCTAATGATGGAGCCACAATGTGTGCATCCCTGCAGTGGCTCCTGAAAATGGGAAGTAATTGGTCAAGAAACAGCATCCATATTGGGAGAGGGGCATAGAGGGGTGTGGAATTAGCCATCATGGGCAATATTGTTTGTGCAATAGGCTCAGAACCTCAATACTTATAAAAGGATTATCTTCCAGCTTTTATCTTCTGAGAAACTCGAGGAGGTGCTGTACATGGTTCTCCATTATTTCCTCAACCCTGTAAGGTAGTCAAAACAAAATAAAAAAATTCCTTCCAGTAGCACCTTAAAGACCAACTAAGATAGTTCTTGGTATAAGCTTTCTGTGCATGCACACTTCTTCAGATACACCCTGTAAGGTAGATTAGGTGATTGTTGCTGTCCCAAGTCAGTGCTTCCCCCCCCCCCGCCCCCAAGGGTATGCAGTCAGCTATTTTTCTGGAAGATAGTTGGGATTTGAACTCTGCGCTCCCAAAGGTTACATTATGTAAAGGTTTAGCTGCTAAATCTGGCCAAAGGCCCAGCATCCTCTTCTCAAGGTGGCCCCAGGAAACCCACAAGTAGAACATGAGCTCATTGCCAAGCAGCTGGTACCTTTCACAGCAAGGGGTTCGACTAGCTGACTTACATCCTTTCCAACTCTGCTACTATCACATCACTTTGTTAAATGACTCCAGATTCTTATTTTCTACAGTGTATCATGGTATATGCCTCTGTAATGTTTTCTCTTATTTGCCCCTTTTATTAATAAAGGGGGGGGACAACCCAAATTGTGGGTATTATAAAAAAAACACACCCATTAACAGTGGCCATACGCCTGTGAAACTGATGCATGCATTTTACTCAGTGGTTCTCAGACTGCATTATGGAGAAGCCTGGGGCCTTGGAAGCTTATCAGGGATTCCTCAATGGGTTAAGTGGTTGTGTTTGACAGATGCTTCCCCAGGGACAACTGGCCACCACTTTTTGCAATGCAAACCACTGAAGGCTGGCTTGTGGTGTAGTGGGCAGAGTCTCAGTCTAGGACACGAGGCCTAAAATGTATGGTGTGTACGCACCCCATCTCTTAGCAGACCCTACCTCACAGGGTTGTTGCAAGGAAAAAGTGGAGAGGGAGAAGAACATGTATGTAATAATAAAAATAAATGTAAGCATAAATACAAATAAATGTAAGTAAAATGTAAGAATTCTCCTATGTTCCTTGTTTAAACTGTGGGTATACTAGGGCCATTTCTGCAGCGGCTCCCCATTTGTGGAATGCTCTCCCTAGGGAGGTTTGGTTGGCACCTTCATAAAACATTTTTAGGCTTTCAAATGTTCTGTGGAAGGTGGCCTATTTGTTCCCGTTCTTATTTTTATTGTATATTTTGTGTTTTTTATATTGTAATTTTATGTTGAGAACCATCCTGAGTTCTATCGGTATAGAGTGGCATACAAATTTAATTAACAAAATAAACAACCAACTTGTCCTTGCAGGAATCTTGTTTGCCATTACTGACCTTTAAACTGAGGAAGCCCCGAAAAGGTCCTGAGGGACCTCTTGGAATACAGTTTGAAAACTGAGGCATCATAGATCCCAACGCGTCCCCTCACATGAGCTGCAATACATGGTACCTCAAATCACAGAGTCTGAAGAAATATTTTTATAGCACAAGATTTGGTTCTCATTGTCCAAGTTACAATCACTCTCCCCACTGCAGGGCCCAGCCGAGAGCTTTAAAAGAGTTTATTCATGCAGCACTGTTTAGCTCCAGGAAGGCAGTAGTCCCAGGGCGCAAGCCATACATCCGGCGCGCCCAGCCCTTTCACAGCCGCCTTTCTGTCCTCCTTGTTATTCTCTCACAGAATACATCCTTTCAACCAGGCAGACAAATCAAGGCCTTCGCAATTTTCCCTCCAACCCATCCTGAGTGAGAGAAAGAAAGGGAATCTCATTAAAGAGAAATTCATGGATAAAGTATGGAATGTAAATTTACAGGATAGCTTCTGCTGTACAAGTCCCAAAGAAACAGACAGGAAGAGTATAACCTGTGCTTGGAATAAACTCATTCAAATTAACTAATGCACTGAATAAATTCAAAAACCTCTGGATCACACCTGAGAGTAGTTCCTATAATTTCCAGGTGAGCTAAATGGTGGAAATTAGGACAATTTTTAATTCAATTCAATCTGTGTTTGATTGTGACCATTGCATTTACCATTTTTAGCTATCTGAAAAGTGATGCTGCAGCAGACCCTACAAGTGCCCCTATTTTCCAGGGACACCCCTGATTTAGAGAAGCTGTCCCAGTTTCTGATATGATCCCGAAATACCCTACTTTTCCTTAGGCTGTCCCTATTTTCATTGGAGAAATGTTGGAGGGTATGGAGTTATCCAACCCCCAAGCCATCTAAGGGTAATCCTGTATAGGGAAGGTTTTTTTAAAAAAATGTTTAATGTTTTATTATGTTTTTATATATGTTGGAATCTGCTCAGAGTGGGTGGGGCAACCCAAGTAAGATGTGTGGGGTAAAAATAGTAAAATTATCCTTATGGAATGAGACATCCCTATTTTCATCGGAGAAATGTCAGAGGGTATGCTGCAGTTGAAGATTAAAGCTCATGATTGTTGGAAAGAAGAAATGAAACAAGTGTTCACATTACACTGGGGATGGTGGGGATTTAAAAAAAAATGTTTCATAGTCTTCTTAAGCAGATTTTATACTTTAGCAATTTAAAATTCTGAAGACTAGGGGGAAATGCAGAGAACCACGTGAATGAATTGTGAACTGAGCTGTGAAGTGAACTGGAACAGAGTTAGTTGCTTTCTGGAGGGGTGAACTGAAACAAAGTCCTTTTAAAATGAACTTTCCAAGCCCTGAGCATAACTCCATCTTCACCTACCGGATGATTTGGACTACAACTTCCATCAGCCCCTGTGTCGTATGCCTGTCCCAGATGGGGCTCATGGGAACTGTAATCCAATACATCTGCATGGCACCAGACTGGCAAGGGCCACCATAACCAGACAACTAGCTTCTGCACAGCTGCAGAGACATAATGGTCCACTGGAATCTGAATGGTCAAGGGATCTATAATGTCAGGCTTACAATATGATTCTTCTACGGGCCGTAGCTCCATGGTAGAGCATCTGGTTTGTTTTGCAGAAGGTCCCAGGTTCAGTCCCCAGGAGCATCTCCAGGTAGGGCTGGGAGAGACCACCTGAAACCTTGGAGAGCCATTGCCAGTCAGTCTAGGCACAGTTGAGAGGGACATGCCAATGATCTGACTCAGTATGGCAGCTTCTATCTTCTATGAGCCAGTGATAAACTCTTTAGGCTGGGGTAGCTGGCAGGGGTCTGATAGAGGTTGGAGTCCACCACCATGGGCAGCCAGTGTGGTGTAATAGTCAGGGTGCCTGACTAGGATGTGGGAGACCAGGGTCCAAATCTCTACTCAGCCATGAAATTCACTGGGTGATGAGCGTCAGCCCTACAACATCTGTAGGGCCACAGCTTCCTTACTCCTGAACTGTGGGGCTGTTATTGCATTTGTTCAATCAATGAACAAATCTGGTCTGCTGTAAAGGTAAAGGTAAAGGGACCCCTGACCATTAGGTCCAGTCGTGAACGACTCTGGGGTTGCGGCGCTCATCTCGCTTTATTGGCTGAGGGAGCCGGCATACAGCTTCCGGGTCATGTGGCCAGCATGACTAAGCCGCTTCTGGCAAACCAGAGCAGCGCACGGAAACGCCGTTTACCTTCCCGTCGGAGCGGTACCTATTTATCTACTTGCACTTTGATGTGCTTTTGAACTGCTAGGTTGGCAGGAGCAGGGACTGAGCAATGGGAGCTCACCCCGTCGCAGGGATTCAAACCGCCAACCTTCTGATCAGCAAGTCCTAGACTCTGTGGTTTAACCCACAGCGCCACCCGCATCCCAGTCTGCTGAGGTTACCCTAAATAGGATTTTGTAAGAACAGGCCCAATGACTCCTGATCAGCTAACACTGAGATCTGAATTTTTTGGAAATCTCTCTGCTATTTAAAAGTGTATCAGACTTAATAAGGGATTTTTATTTGGGCATTTTGTGGCTTTGCAAGGCAATTGTTCATTATTGCTTTTAAAATTATCCTGTGCATCAGATCCTTTTATGTGTTTGTGGTTTCTAAGTGCTATGCATTATATTTTAAAAAGATCGTTGCAATTCTGCACTATACAGTGGTACCTCGGGATACGAACGGGATCCGTTCCGGAGCCCCGTTTGCATCCTGAATAGAACGTAAAATGCAACGGCGTGCCTGCGCGTGTGCGGGTCGTGTTTTGCCGCTTCCTCGCATATGCATGACATCAATTTGAGCGTCTGTGCATGTGCGAGCGGCGAAACCTGGAAGTAATGTGCTCTGTTACTTCCGGGTTGCCACGGAGCGCAACCCGAAAGCGCTCAACCTGAAGCACATTCAACCCGAGGTATGACTGGACTTTAATAATAATTTCTGTTGCTTGATTTCTTTGGATTTTTTCAACATTGATTTACCATCCATCTTAAGAGACAAGATCCTTCTGCTGGCTGGTTGTCCAGAGGATGGGGACTAACAGTAAGGCTGGATATCACCACGGTGTCTTGCTAACAAATTCTCCTGTTTTGCTTAGCATGCAGCAGAAGCGCAGGACCTAGTGATGGTCACCAGATTCTACCCCGCTACCCCCGAGAGCTCCCCTTACCATGCTCCTAGGCCTCTTGGTCCTTGTGCTATCCTCATGGCACAGACAATGTCATCCTTGATGTCACTGGTCAGCAGATCTGTAGGGACAGAGGAAAAGAAGGCATGAGGGGCTGAGGCAACACCCTCAACTCCTGCTTCTGCAGAGGTGACCTTCTGCAGAGAAGAAGCCTGCAGAGGTGACCCATGAGTTACAACATCCCTCTGGAGCCTCTCTCCAACCAGCTCCTTAGCCTGAGTCTTGTGTCTTCCTATTGGAAAGAGAATATCTATGCAGACCAGCACAGAAACCCCCAAAATGTCTGCCAGGGGATATAAACATGCCATGAGATGGACAGCCCTCCATAATTTGCTGGGCTACAACTCCCAACATCGCCGGCTATTGGTCAGGCTGGCTGGGGCGGATGGGAGCTGTACTCCAAAGGTCCATGGGTCCCCCATTCTTTCTATAAGAGGACGGCAGGGAATCAAATCTCCCACCTGCGTGGATGTTTGCCTGTTGCTTCTTTGTGTGATACCTGGGTCTGGCTTGGCCAGCTTCTGATGAAGAGGGATTGGGGCACAGGTAATTCAGCCTTGGGACGCAGGTGGCGCTGTGGGTTAAAGCCTCAGCGCCTAGGGCTTGCCGATCGAAAGGTCGGCGGTTCGAATCCCTGCGGCGGGGTGCGCTCCCGCTGCTCGGTCCCAGCGCCTGCCAACCTAGCAGTTCGAAAGCACCTCCAGGTGCAAGTAGATAAATAGGGACCGCTTACCAGCGGGAAGTTAAACGGCGTTTCCGTGTGCAGCTCTGGCTCGCCAGAGCAGCGATGTCACGCTGGCCACGTGACCCGGAAGTGTCTCCGGACAGCGCTGGCCCCTGGCCTCTTAAGTGAGATGGGCGCACAACCCCAGAGTCTGTCAAGACTGGCCCGTACGGGCAGGGGTACCTTTACCTTTACCTAATTCAGCCTTGTTGCCACATTGTCTGGGCATGGATCTTTCAATTGCAGCACCTTGGAGGAGGCAGCCAGTGTCTCTCTCCCTAGGTCCCTGTGCTTGCCCTCTTCCAATCAGAAGGTGTGTGTCCAAGATCAGTGGCTCACGCAGAAATGCAGGATGCAGGCTCCACTGAGTGGACTTTACAAGCAAAGGCGGCAGCAGATGCTGTAGTCCCTGCAGGGAACTTGGCTGCAACCTGGTCCCATATGGCTGCTGAGCAGCGCCCTCTAATGCCAGGATGTAGAACTGAAGCCAACCCACTTCAGAGCTCACCGCTGCAATGCATTTTGCAGAAGTTCGGCTGGAAGTGTTTGTAATCTTCACACCAAAGGTGGCTGTTGATCTGGAAGATGCCATTGCTGGTGCTGCCGTCAGCTTCGTGGTCCACAATTGCCGTGTCAAAGTGGCTCTCATAGAAGGCCAAGCAGACCCCTATAAGGTGGAGAGGGAGAAGGATCCAGGAATTCTGCGCCAAGATTAACACAAATTCTGCTCCAGGAAATGCTGGGGTTTGGGCCACCTGTATAAATTATGCAAATTAAGCATATTTACATATAGGTCCTTGCTTTGCATAATTTATTTGCTTCTGTCAGTCATGCAGGAGGGACAAGGAGCTAGGCGGGGCACACATGCTTCATAGTGATTCATGCAGCAAGGTGGCTCAATTCTTGCAATGCCCTCCATGCAAGGCTACACTTGGGCCTGGCCTGCAGGCTGCCGCTGGTGCAAAAGGCTGCAGCTAGACTGTTGACGGGAACAGAGCAACACCAGCACATAACTTGAGTGCTTGAAAGCTTGCACTGGCTGCCCACACCTGGGCCAGGCTCAAGGTGTTTGTCTCAATTTACAAGGCTCTTAACAACATGAGCCCAGGATACTCCACAAACCGCTTGAATCTTTATATCGTGCCCAAGCCCTGAGGTTTCCAGGGGAGACACTGGTAGCAGTCTTCCCACCCCCCAGCTAAGATGCACAGCTTAAATTTCCCAGGCAGAGTCCATTCAGCATTTCGGGCCGAAATTTTATGGAACCGCTTTCCAGATGAAGTCAGATGGGCTCCCTCCCTTTTGAACTCCCAGAGCCTGTTGAAAATTGCTATGCCAGCAGTCATTTTAACTGAATTCTGATTTTATGACTTGAACCGATGTTCATTTTCACTGTCTTCAGTTTCCCGTACACCGCTTAGGGACGGATGACTGCAATTAAGCAGTAGATAAATTGTCATAATGTATAAATAATAAATAACTAAACATACATTTCCAAGTCTTTCTCTTCACAGTCATGAGTGCTTGAAGTACGCTGTTTTCTTTTTTGGGATTAAAGCTCACACATTCTCACCACTAAATTTCATGTGACACTTTTCTTTTTTACTGCACTTGCACATGCTTGTAGAACAGAGCTTTCCAAACTGTGTGTTGCGACACATTAGTGTGTTGGCTGCAGTGTGTAGGTCTGTTGCATGAACGCTCCCTGTGCTCCTCCTGGGACTGGAAAGGGGTCAGTTTAACTTCTGGTTTGCTAGTAAAACTGAATTAGTAAAGGGACCCCTGGCCATTCGGTCCAGTCATGGCCGACTCTGGGGTTGTGGCGCTCATCTCGCTTTATTGGCCGAGGGAGCCGGCGTAAGGCTTCCGGGTCATGTGGCCAGCATGACTAAGCCGCTTCTGGTGAACCAGAGCAGTGCACAGAAATGCCGTTTACCTTCCCGCCGGAGCGGTACCTATTTATCTACTTGCACTTTGACGTGCTTTTGAACTGCTAGGTTGGCAGGAGCAGGGACCGAGCAACAGAAGCTCACCCCGTCCCGGGGATTCAAACTGCTGACCTTCTGATCGGCAAGCCCTAGGCTCTGTGGTTTAACCCACAGCACCACCCGCATCCCCTAACTGTGGAAAGGTGGCATACAAATAAAATGATGATGATGGGGCACCCCATCAACCACACGACACCTTCTTTCACTATAGCAGTTGGCTTTGCCTCTGCTCTTGGCAATTTCCATGGTCTAGTCGAAAGGACTTTGCTATGGCTGTCGCTTGACTTGCCAGGAGCAGGGACCAACCAATGGGAGCTCACCTTGTCGCGGGGATTCAAACTGCCGACCTTCTGATCGGCAAGCCCTAGGCTCTGTGGTTTAACCCACAGCACTACCCATGTCCCACTGAATTACTGTGTCACAAAATGATGCATGTCTAAAAAGTGTGCCACCAACAGGAAAAGTTTGGAAAGCTCTGCTGTAGAATATGCAGCCCTGATTATTACAACCACCCCACCCCAATACCCAGGTCCTGAACAGGAGGGCCAGGAGATCCTGCTCCCCATACATGAGGGCTGACCTCAGTTCAGGTGAGAGGGACGGAGGGAAGAGATGGAGACAAGCACTCACAGTCAGCTAGACTGTATCCACGGTAACCTTCCAAGCCAGACACCTTCAATAAGTGGGCCAGTTCACAGCGTCCGAAGATCTTTCCCCCAACTCTGGATGTAAAGCACATGAGGAAAGGCAGCAGCAAAAGAAGCTTCTTCCCTAAGAAAAGTGTTGGGAAGGACATGATCCCCGGGGAACGACAGGTGGGGCATGGGACTCCAAGGCAGCCTATGGAGAAAGAGAAAACCACCATGAGGCCCCTTGTGGTGAAAGGGTTCAGTTAGCAAGCGACTAGGCCACTGTGATTTGTCCTTACGTTTGAGGAATGGGGAGAAAGCTCACCACTTATTCCTGGTGTGTGAACACTTCCATGCACATCACCAGACCTCATTCAGACCCTACAATACGTGAGTCCTCAGACAAAACAATTCATCAGCTCACACTTCTGGAAATGAATGTTTAAAACTTTTTGGATGCCGAAGACTACATGTATGATTATGTTTATATCTGATCCTTCCTCTTTACATGGGGAACTGTGGTCTTCCAGATACAACTGGACTCCAACTCCCATCAGCTCCAGCCAGCATCAAGAACAATGGGAGCTGTAGTCCAGCATCATCTGTAGGATCATCCCAGAAGAGTGAGCTTGTAGGCTTTGTCTTGGCCGTAGTGTTGACTAACTTTGTGAAAGGCAACAAAATGTTGGTCCCAGGGTATGTGGTCTTAACGCACATGATAAGACCCTGCACCCGGCTAAGCTAAGTAGGTCTATGTTTGGTCACTGTCTGGAGGGGGAACCATCGGGGAACCTTGGGTTCCATGTTGAAAGAAAAGCTGGATACAAATGTAAGATCAATGAAGAAAACTCTCTGGCACAGAAGCACTCCAGTCCTTCAACTATGCCCAGATGACTATATTTCAAGAGTATTCCTAAAGTGAAGATTGTCTACTCCCCCTCTACACACAGTAAGTGTGCCTTAGCTGACTAAGATAAGGTTACCAGATTTTTTTCAATGAATCCAGGGACACATTTCAACTTCAATGGATTTTGTATGGGGACTGATCTGTAAATCTGGGGACTGTGCCCAGGAAACGGGGATGTCTGGTAACCTTAGACTAAGAGTTTGTAGCAGAATCAACTTTCCTTGTAGGATTTGAAAGAGAAGCCCTCCACAAATATACATTCCAGCCCATCAGAGATATGCAGATGAAAACACGAGTCCCCACTTCCCTTGTAGATCAGCTAGAACTCAAGAATTGAGCCTCATGCACCTGTTCCACTCTGTTTATCCCATGAGAACACATGTCCATCCCAAAGCTGTGGCTGAGGTCTACACATCATGACTCCACACCCAGCCTGGCTCTTCTCCCACCCTTCCAGAAAGCCACTTACTGAACAAGCCCTGCGTGAGTGAGAGAATCACTTTGGTCCCTCTGCAATTGGAGGCAGACGTTCCCAAGGGGCAGGTGCTTCTGGAATCCGACTGGTTTCCTGTGACATCACAGCAACTGGGCTTCTAGAACATGACCTGCTTCTGCTTCCCACTGCCAGCAGAGCTACGCTGCTGAGAAATGGGTGCACCCATCCCAGCCATTCTTCAATATTGTGCCCGTTGTGAGCGGTGGGAGTAGGAGTCATGGGATCTTCTGGGTGATTGTCCAATAGGCTCCACAGCTGAGTCAGGATAAGCTAAGCTATATGTAGATAAGAGAGTCCATTCTGTACATCAGCTCTGAAGGGTATTCTTTCTTGGCTTGGGTTTTGTGTGAAGGATTGACAAAGAACCCACCATTTTCCTTTATTTGGTTGATCTCTTGTGTCTATTTGATGGATTAAAGAGTCCCTCTCCCCTCCTCCCTTTGGCAAATCCTTAAATATGGAGCTGATCTTATCACAACCCAAAAAAGGGGAGTTTATCATAATCCAAAAAAAAGGGGGAGTCCAAGAACAACATTTACCTATAGCTGCAACTTAGCCCCATTAGCTACTGAGGGCTGCATGTGCACAGGTCTCAGAGACATTTTTTGGGCACAGGATGGAGCCTCTGGATTGGTCAGACTTGGTCTATAAATAGACCACGGTCTTCTTTCCCTTGCGTATTCAAAAGAACAGCTCCTTCGGTCTGCTGTATTTCAGCAGGACCCTTGGGTCCAGCTCCCTGCTTTGGTTAGGAAGGTGAGAAGAGCACAGCTGGGTCAAACAAAAGGTCTCTCTCGGGGCTGGGGAATCTTTTTCAGTCCAAGGGCCACATTTCATTATGGACAACATTCCAGGCTTGATTATTGTAACTCGCTCTACATGGGGCTGCTCTTGAAGCTGATCCAGAAACTCCAGCGGGTGCAGAATGCCACTGCGAGGCTCCTTACGGGGTCCTTGCCATGGAATCACATTCATCCAGTGCTTCACCAGCTGCACTGGCTCCCAGTGGAGTCCAGGGTCAGGTTTAAGGTGCTGGTTTTGACCTTTAAAGTCCTATGTGGCCTAGGACCCTCGTACCTACGCCTCTCCTGGTATGCCCCGTGGAGGACCTTAAGGTCCATAAATGACAACACTTTGGAGGTCCGAAGTCACAAAGTGGTTAGACTGGTCTCAACTAGGGCCAGGGCCTTTTCAGTACTTGCCCCTACTTGGTGGAACGCTCTGTCACAAGAGACTAGGGCCCTGCGGGACTTGACATCTTTCCACAAGGCCTGCAAGACAGAACTGTTCCACCTGGCCTTTGGTTTGGACTCAGTCTGACCCTTATGCCCCCCCCCCCCCCGCGCACTTACGGTTTTGATCTATGGGCTACTTTTAAATGAGGCTGCATTTTAAACTGTAATTTTAACCTGTATTTTAAATTGTGTTTTTCCCCCTCCCCTATTATGTTTTTATTGTAATTTACAATCTAACAATCTACCACAAAAGCGTCCTTGTGATGTTGTCATGTCAATTTTATGGGATGAATATTGCCTTTTTCAATGTGAAAAGGACTTTTACTGGATCAGTCTGGGAACAAAGTATATTTTCCAGGCATGACTGCTCTCAGACTGGTCATGCTGGCTGCTGAAGAACCCTAAGGGTCCTTTTTATTGCACTTGGATGAACATTTGTGCTTAGAGTTGCCAGGTCAGGAGCAGACCCTGAGATTCCAGTGCCCCAATCTGAGAGCTAAGGGCAGGCCCTGCTGATGTCATGGGGCAGGCCCCAGCGATGTCACTAAGACACAATAAGCATTAAACACAACTGCTGAGAGCACATCATTCAGATAAAAAAACACAGAGTCTAACAAATGAGCAAATAAGTCACTGGTTGGAAATTCAGATAGAAACTGTAGCTAAAGGATGCTTTTGTAGCTCCAGAGGAAGGGAGGAGTCCATTTCTTCTCACATGCTGAGGGAGCCCGGGGAGGGAACATTTAATCTAGCTTCCTTGTTTCTGGCCAGAAGGGTTCAAGTGCCGTCAAGCACTTAAATCACTTGACTCACCCAGTGGAGAAATATCCTTGGCACATGTCAGGAGTGCGTGCAGGAGCCAGGCCCTGTGACCAATAGGACTTTGCAGGACTGGGGCCTGCCTAAGTTTGTTCTGAAGAGGCAAGGCGTGGCCTCACAGGTGAGGCCAATTGGTAACTCACAGCACCTGGTGGCAAGAGCTGGGAAGGGATATATGGACAGCATTTCCCTTCAGCTCTTTGCCACAGCAACACGCTTTCTGTCTTGCTGCGTTTGGCTTCTTGCTTTCTGATCCTTGAACCTCGGCTTCTTGACACCTTGCTTCTTGATCCTCGGACCCCTGACTTTGTGACTCCTTGCTTCCTGACCCTCGGACCCTTGGCTTCTTGACTCCCGGCTCTCTGACCCTCGGATTCTTGGCTTCCTGGCTTCTGGGCCCCTGTTCCTGCTCCCACCCTGCCATCTTGCCCCCGGTCCTGATGTCCCCTGCCAGGACTTCGATTGCCCGTGAACCAGACCAAGACAGCACAAGAGGATCAAGAGGATACCTGTTCATCCCCTAAGCAATGGGTCCCTTTGGAGGAACTGCTTCCCTCTTCCTCAGAGTGATACTCTCCTTCCCTAAGACCGTAATTCTCCCTGACAGCAGCGGAGCTACCATTCTGGGAGTGGGACACAGCTATAACATCCCCAAAAGCCCCATCCATCAACTGCTTTGCCTCTTTGCTTTTCCAAATCTGCCACCTTGGCCTCAAGAGAATACATTTGTCCCTAGTGCCCCAGGAGCTCATAGCACCTCAGACACACCCAAGACTCCTATCCAACAGAAATATAGGTATACTTATGATGGACAGATCAAAACACTGGAAAGCCCAAACTTCCCTTCTGGCTTTCTTTCCACATACTTGTTTTTGTGCTTCAAGTTACTTCATTGAAAGCTTGGGTCAAGGAAAGGAGAAGCAGGGTGGGTTGTCCTGACCTCCTTGGCCCTGCTGCCCAACTCCCACATCTGCTCAACTCACCTGGATGCTTTGTCAGCCAGGGCTCCCTTTACCTCATGGGCTGGGAACCCTTAGCAGGGTTGTGCCACAAAATATTGGGCCACCAAGACCTGTTTTTGAAGAACTAATATGCAAGAATACACAGACATGAAAATACTCGGCACCCTTCCCAGCGGTGAAGGAACAGGCTGTGCCAGTTAACTAGGTGCCAGTTTTTCCACTGGACAAAAACAATAAGCAGGGAACAAATCAGAGGGCATCACTCCCACTGTTTGTTCTGGGTTCAGGAGGTGGTAAGATAAGATAAGGTGGTGAAAGTCAAGTGACAGCCATAGGAAAGTCCTTTCGACTAGACCATGGAAATTGCCAAGAGCAGAGGGAAAGCCAATTGCTATAGTGAAAGAAGGCGTCATGTGGTTGAAGGGGTGCCCTATCATCATCATCATCATTTTATTTGTATGCCACCTTTCCACAGTTAGGGACGTGGGTGGTGCTGTGGGTTAAACCACAGAGCCTAGGGCTTGCCGATCAGAAGGTCAGCAGTTTGAATCCCCGCGACAGGGTGAGCTCCTGTTGCTCGGTCCCTGCTCCTGCCAATCTAGCAGTTCGAAAGCACCTCAAAGTGCAAGTAGAGAAATAGGTACCTTTCCGGTGGGAAGGTAAACGGCATTTCCGTGCGTTGCTCTGGTTCGCCAGAAGTGGCTTAGTCATGCTGGCCACATGACCCGGAAGCTGTATGCCGGCTCCCTCAGCCAATAAAGCGAGATGAGCGCCGCAACCCCAGAGTTGGCCATGACTGGACCTAATGGTCAGGGGTCCCTTTACCTTTTTTCCACAGTTAATACTCAAGGCAGCTTACGATATGAAAAGATTTACATAATTACAAACATAGCAAAGTAGACATAAAAATAAATAAAACACATCAAAAACTACATAACCAAACTGAACAATTTCCACATAAAAATAAAGATATAAAAAATTAATATCAATAACAACAAAAACTCCAAACAAAATTATCCCCCAAATACCCCAGTCCTTGCTGGGTGGCAGCAGCAGCAGCAATTCTTACAAACCTGTCAGGCCCCGCCCTGAGCCAGGTGGAGAGAGGCAGGAATGGGGCCCTCAAGCTCCCAGCAGGTCAGACTTCCCCACCCACCTGCCTTTCCCTTGTGAAGCTGATCCTGGTCAGGCTCTGGCCCATGGAGCCAAAAAGTTTCTACACTTCTGCACTAGTGCAAAAAAAAATCCTTGAATATGGCCCATTAGGTCCATTAATTTCAGCGGGTCTCCGCTGAGTAAAACTTAGCTGAATACCAATCATAGAAAGTTCTCATAAATTACCCTATTTGTACACTAAAGTAAAAATTCGAATGCAGGAATTAAATTGATTAGATTGTGAATTTATCAAATATAGTATGGCAATACTTTTTTTTTAATGTCATCCTTCTACTGGCAAAGTATTGGAAGACGCAAGAACTACCTACTCTGGAAGAATGGCAAACAAAGGTGATTGACTTTATGGGACTGGCCGAGATGACGGGCAGAATCCGTGACCAGGGGAAAGAGACAGTGGAAGAGGACTGGAAGAAATTTAAAATATATCTTAAAAATAATTGTAAAATTGAAGAATGTTAAGATGTCAGGGGGTAAGAGGTAAAGAATTGCAGCAGTAATCAAAAAAAAAAAAAACTAAAGGAATCTTTATGAAAGGGAATTAAGATAATGGACCTAAGGGTTGCTAAAGAACTACTAAACAAGGATGCAGGGATGGGGAGGTACGGGGAAGTCAAAAGAAAGAAGGGTATGAAATGATGAGATTGAAATTATACTGTTTTGTATTGTTTTTGTATCTATCTGAAAAATGAATAAAAATTATTTAAAAAAAAAATACTTTTTTTTTAATGAATTGATTAAAATCTAGTAATACAACTTGGATCCTGGAGCTACAGCTCTCAGCCCTCCGCCACAGGGAGTGGGACACAAAGAGTCATGTTCCCTTCTTCTTGTTGACACACACATGCAGATTAGCTAAGCAAGGTCAGGCTGGACGTCCTCAAGGGTCTGGCAACATTATGCAGACCTTGGCTGCTTTCCAGAGGAGTGCCCAAGAGCCCATATAAAAGCAGGCAGGCGCGACACCCTCACCGTCTACCTTGACCTCCTGCACTACAACGATGAAGGCTCTTTGGCTGCTACCCTTCCTTGCTGGTCTCCTCACCACAGGAGAAGGCATGATCTATGGCCGCTGTGAGCTGGCTCAGAGGCTCAAGCAGTTGGGCTTAGATGGTTACGCTGGCTATAGCCTGGCCAACTGTAAGTCCATTGGGGGACATCTGGGTATTGGCTAGGCAAGCATTATAAAAAGACAGAATTTATCTGAGAGTGGAGCGCACAGAGGACAGCAGGGGGCAGAGGCAGGGGGCTGTGCACTACATCTGGGGAGAGTACTTAATCTTCTGGGTCTGACTGACTAGGTGTGTAGCTGTAATTATGAGAGGAAGGTGGCCTCCCTCCACATTTCTATAGCTAACTTGGAACATGCTATGCTGCATCCTGCTATAGGGCTGCTATATAGGACATGGGTGGCTCTGTGGTTTAAACCTCAGAGCCCTTGGGGCTTTGGGCTTGCCAATCGGATGGTCGGTGATTTAAATCCCCATGGTGGGGTGAGCTCCCGTTGCTCTGTCCCAGCTTCTGCCAATCTAGCAGTTTGAAAGCACACCAGTGCAAGTAGATAAATAGGTACTGCTCCGGCGGGAAGGTAAATTGTGTTTCCGTGCGCTCTGGTTTCTGTCATGGTGTCCTGTTGGGCAGATGTGGTTTAGTCGTGCTGGCCACATGACCCAGGAAGCTGTCTACGGACAAATGCCTGAAAGCGAGATGAGCGTCGCACTCTATAGTCACCTTTGACTGGGGTCCTTTACCTTTTTACCTTAGAGGGCTGCAGGAATAGGGTGTAAATGATGTGTGTGGATGCGTGAACTGGGGTGAAGAATGTGGTTTGTGCATCCACATACAGAGAAGTGAAAGGGTGCAGCACAGGAGTGGATGTGATGAAGCCAGGAACATTGCTTAGAGATGGAGTTGTTCAGAGGTATTGGGTGGAACAGCACTGAAATAATTACTCCTACTTCTACTACTATTTTGTCTTAAATCTAGCAGGGTTTTAAATTTGCCCTGCTAGCCTGTTGTCCCAAAACCACATCCACCTGCCTCACACCTGATGCTAAATGTGGTAGCCAAGGCACAGTCGGAAGCTGTGAAATACACTCCTGGTTGTGCAGAGGAAGCTGGCTCAACTCTTCCATCTATCAGCTGATGGGGGGGGGTTAAAGCTGAAGTCTGCTGAATTTATGCACAAGAGAGTTTCCAACAGGGAACTCACCCATGCAGCCAGTGCCTTAAAAAGCCAGTCAGCCAATGGGTGGGAGAGCTGAACCCAGCTGGATCAGCCACACAGCTTAAGGGGAAAAATTAGAAAAGCCTAAAATAAAACAAAGCCTTAACGGGATGCCAGCTACAAACCTCGTTTCACCGAACTATTCAGTTTCCTCAGAAGGAAATCATAAACTTTAAATGACCAAAATTCAAACAAGGGTAGAACCCCCAAAATTCTGATATATTATAATCCTAGCTTGACCTAGGTAAAGCAAAGTGCAGTAATAAAGGATTGAAGACTCAAAAGTACAATTTCTAATACTGAATTTACAAAAAAAAGTTTGAAAACCTAAATAGCAAGTTTTAAACAAAGCCAAACTTGAAGAAGGCAAAGCACAATAATAAGGGGTTGAAGACTCAACTGTGAAAATTCTAGTGCTGCTTTTACAAAAAAGGTTTAAAAGCCTAAATGGCACAAATTCAAAGAAAGTAATACAAGATAAAGTTGTTTTAGATTTTGAACAAACTCAGGAACAGGGCTGAAACGCTCCCATGGTCTAGATGTTACTGCTGATGTTAAAGACTGGTTTTTATTTTTTATTTTTATTTACTTGATTTCCACAAGATAATATTTCTAGTTGATTACTTCTCGTTTCAGGGATTTTCACGGTATTTCATTTGTTTTGTGCAATCTCTCAGTTCCGTGCTTGTCTTTTTTCTGTTGGATCAGCTGCACAGGGCTTGCACACACCTGCCAGCCGGCTGGCTCAAAGCACTTTGCAAGCCCTATGGTCAGCCCTTCCCAAAGTTGGACAACACACCTGCCAATCATCTGATGTCATGTTCACACCATGTGACTGATGAGGGAGTTGTCCCACTCATGTGTCAAAGTTGGTCTGTGGGGTGGAGCCAGAGAAGGAGCCAAAAGGGTTCCCTGCCAGTGGAACAGGGTCTCCCCTCTGCCCCACCACCTTTTTGTGGGATGAGTCCAGAAATGGACAAGACCCTGGAGAAAGAGGGTGAATCTAATGTTGGACCTACAGGATTCAGAACAGAGCGGCCAGATTCAAAAGAGAAGACTCCAGCACCTTGAATGGTGGTGCAGAAGGGGGCATTTCAGCAGATGTTAACAGAGTTTCTGAAATCCCTCCCCCCTTTTTTTAGTGAACTATGGAAAGGTGTAGGAGTGCTTATGCATCTGGCTGCTGTACTTAAAGGGGAATCAGTAGATACTCTCTGGAGATCACCACTCTGAAAGATCTCTCAAACTGGGAGGGGTGGCTAACACCCCAGAGGACAGGATCACACTTCAAAATAACCTTGACAGATTAGAGAACTGGGCCAAAACAAACAAGATGAATTTTAATAGGGAGAAATGTAAAGTATTGCACTTGGGCAAAAAAAATGAGAGGCACAAATACAAGATGGGTGACACCTGGCTTGAGACCAGTACATGTGAAAAAGATCTAGGAGTCTTGGTTGACCACAAACTTGACATGAGCCAACAGTGTGACGCAGCAGCTAAAAAAGCCAATGCAATTCTGGGCTGCATCAATAGGAGTATAGCATCTAGATCAAGGGAAGTAATAGTGCCACTGTATTCTGCTCTGGTCAGACCTCACCTGGAGTACTGTGTCCAGTTCTGGGCACCACAGTTCAAGAAGGACACTGACAAACTGGAACGTGTCCAGAGGAGGGCAACCAAAATGGTCAAAGGCCTGGAAACGATGCCTTGTGAAGAACGGCTAAGGGAGCTGGGCATGTTTAGCCTGGAGAAGAGGAGGTTAAGGGGTGATATGATAGCCATGTTCAAATATATAAAAGGATGTCACATAGAGGAGGGAGAAAGGTTGTTTTCTGCTGCTCCAGAGAAGCGGACACAGAGCAATGGCTTCAAACTACAAGAAAGAAGATTCCACCTAAACATTAAGAAGAACTTCCTGACAGTAAGAGCTGTTCGACAGTGGAATTTGCTGCCAAGAAGTGTGGTGGAGTCTCCTTCTTCGGAGGTCTTTAAGCAGAGGCTTGACAACCATATGTCAGGAGTGCTCTGATGGTGTTTCCTGCTTGGCAGGGGGTTGGACTCGATGGCCCTTGTGGTCTCTTCCAACTCTATGATTCTATGATTCTATCCCTGGTCCTGCTTGTGGGATCCCTGGTCCTGCCAAGCTCCTCAAGTGTCCTGGATCAGGGCAGAAAAGGGTGGGGCACCAGCTATGAAACTGCTCAGTTTGGGCTTAGCCAGTGCTGAAGAAACACCTGAGCTTCCTGTGATTTCTTGTTGGACAGTGGCCCGGCCACCCTCAACGTCTGGCACAGTGACTCACTGGACAGCTGGATAAGACAGGATTTTGAAACACGTGTGGGTGTGAAGAATGGGGCATCCTCCTCAGAATCTGCGCACTTAGTTCTGACTGTATTATGCCTTCTGTCTCAGGGGTCTGCACAGCATGTCATGAGAGCAGCTACAATACCCAGGCCATACACTATGACTCTGATGGCAGTGCTGACTATGGCATCTTCCAGATCAACAGCCGTTACTGGTGCCAGAGTCCCAGCGAGCCAAGTTCCAACATATGCGGAATTCAATGCTCTGGTGAGAATCGGCTTCTCCTGGAGGGAGATTTGCCTCTTTCAGAGATGGAGAACCTTTGGCCCACCAGATGTTGATAGTCTACAATTTCCACCATCCCAGACCATTGGTCTTGCTGGCCGGGGCTGATGGAAGTTAAAACCAAATGACATCTGGAGGGCCACAGGTTCCCCACCCCAATCTAAATTGTGATGCACAGCACATCAATTGCTTCTGGGAGACAGAAAGGATCGGTTGTCCTTCCTCACCCTGGAGCATTCTGCTTCAGCTCTTTGCAGGTGTGGCATTTGCACTCCCAAAGAGAAAAAGTCAGATAGCTGTGTTTCAGCGGTCTAGGTTGACCAGCTTATTCATATGTTGATGTATCTGCTGGCAGGGAAAGCCCCAGCTTCCTACCTGAAATGCAGCCCTCCTAGCCAGGAGATGTCAAGTTCCACATGTAGTCTGTTTGGACATTAAATTGTGTAGTCAGATCATAGAAGATACATTTATTTGACTTGGAATTAGTAAGTGTATAAGGACTGTTCCCCATTTTTTACCCTCTGGATACAAAAGGCTATTTCAAGCTGCATGCTAATGGACAGAGGGTCAGTCTAGAACAACTAGTTGTTGTTTTTCCCAGGCAGCTCCTGTTTCTTTAGCATTTGCAAAATAGACAGAAATTCCACATAGAGCAGCCATGGCCAAACTTGGCCCTCCAGATGTTTTGGGACTACAATTCACATCATCCCTAGCTAACAGGACCAGTGGTCAGGGATGATGGGGATTGTAGTCCCAAAACATCTGTAGGGCCAAGTTTGGCCATGCCTGACATAGAGCTTCATCCCACCATCACGGCTTTCCCATGCTGGAGGAAGCTACACCTGTTGTATTTCTGACCGCCTCATAGGAGCCATGCCAGGTGGGAGGGGAGAAAAGGTTGCAACTATGGGAGAATCAGGCAATATTGTGTGGCCCTTTTTACATCTCTTTTGTCCCTTCAAAACTGCACCAGGCCTATAACATCCCAACAGGCCCCATCATGCCAGCAGTGGAGCTAGTCACTTGGGCACCTGGAACGGTGCACATGTCATGCACCCGGGGGGCAGAGTGATCTACCCAGGGGGTGGGGCAATCTGCCTGGGGGCAATCGCCCAGTCCACCCAGGGGGGATTTTGTCAGCTCCACTCTGGGATGACCAGTGGCGTAGCGTGGGGGGTGCAGGGGGGCCGACCGCACCGGGCGCAACATCTGGGGGTTAGGGTTAGGGAGCGCAAATCCACGGGTTAGGGGGCGCAAATTACTTGCCTTGCCCCGGGTGCTGACAACCCACGCTACGCCACTGGGGATGACATCTGGGGTAGGCCAACCCCTTTCCTACACCCCTGCTTCATGCACCTATTGCATCTGCTTTCCTTGCAGAACTGCTGACGGACAACATCGCCGTAGACGTGGCTTGCGCTAAGGTTGTTGTTGACAATTCACCCAACGGACTGGGTGCCTGGTAAGAAGCCCGTTAACTTCCCTTGTGAGAGGTGGAGGGACACCCTAAACACCACAATCACTGCAGAAGCATAAGTTCTCTCTGAGCTGGGGAATATGAGGGTGCCACAATTATGTTAGAAATACTCCTGTTTGATTTGAAAATGGAAGCCACGGTTGAGTTGAGGTGTGTCCACTTGAGACAGTCATTGCAAATGTGCAGATGAACAGAATAGAAGTTGAACAGAAGTCTTGGGGGGGGTGAATGTACAGGGAAACAAAGCAGGTAACAAGCCTTGGATGAAGACATCCCCACCTCACCCCCCGCCCCCCCAGGTGTGTAATGTAAAAATGTGAGTTGGAAGACAGCAGGGGAACGACATCACTCTGTTTCAAGCCACTAATGTGCACACTGTCTAAGCTGCCATGCCTATGAAATGTTTCAGTTTTTCAAGGGGGGCCCATGGCAATCTGTTAGATCAGGGGTAGTCAACCTTTTTATACCTACCACCCACTAATGCATCTTTCTTGATGGTAAAATTTCCTTACCACCCACCAGTGCTCAATGGAAGGAGGAGTCAGCTTGTGCCATAGAAACCCCTACCACCCACCTAGACTCCTGAAACGCCCACTAGCGGGCAGTAGGGAACAGGTTGACAACCCCTGTGTTAGATTATATTAATTAATATATGTTCTTTAACACATCTATTTTAGTTAAGAAAGTTTCACATAGGGAAACAAGTCAAGTGATAAAACAAAAGCATTGTGCACACTCATGTTTTCTCTGTATCCAGAGTATTCCCACCACTGGTTTGTGAAACAGTGTGCACACAACCGTAGCCACAAACTATGTTGATCCAGTTGTGATATAACTGTGTTTTGATGCATTCTCCCCTCAACCCCAGCCAGCTTCAATCCAAATGGAGAAAACGGACAACCTAGCTGTGTTTGAAGCTGATAAAATGCACGCACAGTTCATTTTTCATATCTGTTCATTTCCCCCTCCAGGGTGGCATGGAGATTACATTGCCAAGGTCAGGACCTGTCTCAATACGTTGCAGGGTGCAACTTGTAGAAAAAACACAATATCCTGGTGTCGGCAGGGATGCTAGAAAACTGACTCCAGCCTCAGTTATGTCTCAGCCTGTCAAGAAATTGTTCTAACTCAGTCACAGAAATAAATGCATTAAAAAACAGTGGAGACCTGTTTTATAATGTCAGTTCAGCACCTATCCTTACATTTTAGGTGGGAGCACCTTGGAAGGAGTTACTACAAGGATGCTCTAGGCAGGTAAAGTCCTGGGTTAGTCACGCATGTCGCAGAAAGATTGTAGGAACTACCTGGAAGATGACTTGTTTATTAAGAAGTTATTATTGTTGCTGTTAGCTGTTTGCATTTATTGCCTGCCTTCCACCAGCAAGTCCCATGGCAGGTTACAACAACTTAAAACTCAGAATTAAAAGCACACACACATTACAGCCACAGGAATAGGGTGGGCCAAATGCCAGGATAAAGAAGTTTGTGTCTTCAGCCCTTGCTCAAACCTATAATGCCACAACTTAGGAGCTGCCACAGAGAAGGCCTTCCTTCCCCAGGGCCAGCAGCTGAGTTTGGGAACAATCTCAAGAGGCCGAATCTATGCCAAAACGTGGGTGAAGTCATGCCACATTGATGTTTCAGTCCTCCATCTTGATTCAAAACAGTGCCCAGCATCCAAACAGTGACAGAGTCCACTGCTCTGACCTTGGTAAGCCTCATGGTGAGTTTTGCAATGATATATTTAGTGGTAGCTAAACCTATCCAAAAAAAAAGGGCTGTCATGCCAAAATCGTATTTCAGTCTACCATCTTGAATCACAATGGTGTCCGGCATCCAAATATTGACAAAGACCATTTCCCCCCGTAGTGGGAACCTCATGCCAAGTTTGTCGACAATATCTCAAGAGGTTGCCAAACCTATGCCCAAAAGTTATCCTCAGGGTAACTTCCAACTCTACAGTTCTATGATTCTATGGATGCAGTAATACAAAAGTCACATTTTGGTCCACCATCCAGATGTAAAATTGCATCGGGTACCCACACGTTGAGGTAGACCCTGACCTCAGGAACCTTAATGGCAAGGATATCTCAAGAGGTGGGCTAACCTGTGGAAAAAAGGGAGGGCAAAGTAACACCAAAGTGATGTTTTAGCCTGCCATATTGATTCAGAATGGCACCTGGCATTGAAATGGCAATGAAGTCTGCTACCCCCACCTCAGGAACCCAGTGTGACAAAGATATATCAAGAGGTGACAGAGCCTATGCCAAAAATTGGACAAAGTCGTGTCAAAGTGACTTTTTCATCAACCATCTTGATTCAAAATGGTGGCTAGCAGCCAAACGTTGACAAAGATTGCTGCCCCCATCTCAAGAACCCTCCTGCCAAGTTGAGTGGCAAGATCTTGAGCAACAGCCAAACCTATAGAACCACCCTAAGAGACAAGAGTCTCAAGAGCTCCTCTTCTTGGTATGTTGCTCACTTTCCTTTGTAAAAACATAAGAAGAGCTCAGCTGGATCAGGCCAAAGACCCATCTAGTCCAGCATCCTGTTTTCATAGTGACCCACCAGGTGCCCCATTTCAATTCAGTTCGATCTCAGAATTAACCCTTGAATGAGTCAAGGCTGAAGTGAGTTCAGAAGCTGATAGCCCATCACAACAAGCAATTAGATGGAGTAGTTTGTGTAGCTCCACAGGAACAGGGGGCATCATATTGAAGGATGTGTCATACAACTAATTTTGGGTAGCTGTTGTCAAAAAGGCTACCCCAACTGCATAGGAAATTATAAGAGGTGAAAGCAACAGGCGCAGCAAGAGCTCATCCACACTTTGTCTTGACCCATATTTTGCTCATATTACAGGCTTCCTCAACCTCGGCCCTCCAGATGTTTTGAGACTACAATTCCCAGCATCCCAGACCACTGGTTCTGTTAGATAGGGATGATGTGAGTTGTAGTCCCAAAACATCTGGAGGGCCGAGTTTGGGGATGCCTGCTCTATACTGTCCTTCATCAGAGGATCACAGGATGGTTTACCACATAAGAACACAAGAAGTGGCTGCCTTTCTTGGTCATGCTACATTTGCTTATGTTTCCCTCAGCTTGGCTGGGGAAACAAGTAGGCATATGAGTGAGCGTCAGTAAACGGAACTTGCTCTTTCAGAAATTCAAGGTAGTTTACAGAATGCTAACATGGACACCCTTGGGTGCGCTAAGGAGGCTGTGCCAGAATCTTGTTTATCTCCACTCTCCACTGGTTGAGGGAAATTCTGCTTCAGGGAAGTGATGCCCCCCCTGACTAGCGAACCATGATGCCTTCAGTTGACATTTAAATTTTAAGGTGAGGCAGTCCACTTGTTGTGGGGGAATAATATGACTAATATGTGAACTTTTATTTTTATTCATTTGAAAAGCTTTGTCAACAACTGGAGTAATTTATCTTTTCTCTGCCAGCTCTGCCATATGCTCCTCCTCCTCCTCCTCCTCCCTCTGTTGACCAGTGAGTACCTCCATTCTGATACCTGCCCTGTTTTGTCACTGCTTAACAAGAAGATGCCTTTATGGCTGTGCTGTTCCCTCGTTTAACATCTGAGTGATCCTGAAGGGAACAAATGGTACACATAGTTCCATTGCTTCCTACAAGACTAACAGATGAGGAGCAAGATGAGACTTCTTCTCTAAGTTCACCCAGATAGAATTAGGGCTATAACTGAAAAATGTCCTAGTCTATTGAAGGTGCGAGAGAAGGAAATATAGGCCCTATTGGCATTATACATTTAAAGCAGTACCATGGTACTTTAAACAGTCATGGCTTCCATCGAAGAGTCCACGGAACAGTAGTTTGTTAAAGGTGCCAAGAATTCTTAGGAGACTCTTTCCCCCTTACAGACCTACAGTTCCCAGACTTCCCTGGGAAGAGGGATTCGGAATTAAACTACTCTGCAGGGAGCCTTTGGTCCTCCGGTTGATGTTGAACTATGAGTCTCATCAGCCCCAACAAGCATAGCCAATGGCCAGGATTGACACGAGCTGCAGGTCAGCTACATCTGGAGGGCCACATCTGAATTAAAGATACAGAAGGGAGTTGTTACATGCAACCCTAACCTAAGGTTACCAGATTTTTTCCAATGAATCCGGGGACACTTTAAACAAACAAACATACATACATACATACTACTACACATTCGGGACGTTGATGCTGCAGCTGTTAACGGAAAAATCTGAGGGTTCCCTTGGACAAAAACAAAGACACCAACCAGGATAACTTGGAGCAAAACAGCAGCCTGTAAAAGGTAAAGGTAAAGGTACCCCTGCCCATACGGGCCAGTCTTGACAGACTCTGGGGTTGTGCGCCCATCTCACTTAAGAGGCCAGGGGCCAGCGCTGTCCGGAGACACTTCCGGGTCACGTGGCCAGCGTGACATCGCTGCTCTGGCGAGCCAGAGTCGCACACGGAAACGCCGTTTACCTTCCCGCTGGTAAGCGGTCCCTATTTATCTACTTGCACCCGGAGGTGCTTTCGAACTGCTAGGTTGGCAGGCGCTGGGACCGAGCAGCGGGAGCGCACCCCGCCGCAGGGATTCGAACCGCTGACCTTTCGATCGGCAAGTCCTAGGCGCTGAGGCTTTAACCCACAGCGCCACCTGCGTCCCTTGGACAAAAACAAAGACACCAACCAGGATAACTTGGAGCAAAACAGCAGCCTGTAGGCTTTGCCTTTATTGCAACAGGGTGCTCCCCTCACTTACAGGAGAGAGAAAGGACACAGAAAAATGGTGTGCAAGGCCTTATAAAAACTTTTGAAATTCCCACCCTGTAGATCAAGACCACCCCCAGAAACATCATACATACATCACAGAAAGGAGGGGTTGAGGGAGGGGTGGTGGTGGTAACCTGAGTGTCCTGTCACCTGGCTGGTTCCCCCTTTCCCCCTCCCCATGAGTACTTTCCAGGTGACAGAGGGGAGTTTGCAGTTTCCTGCCCCCAGAGGGAAGATCTGATCATTGTCCTTTGTTCCAGCCCATGCTGAATCCACTCCCATATGCAAGTTCTTTGTGATCTTGATTGTCTTCTGTCTAGGACCATCAGGGTTGGCATAGCAACTGGGCAGGGCTCCTGTGGATGTGCTGGTATACTGAAGGGATTATGGCTGCCCTGTATCAAACCTTCCCCATTTTGTAGTCCTTCCTTCATGGAGTAAAATAAAAGTGGAACAGTGCATATCCGATGTATGGTTGATTTTCTATGAATTTATAACAGAAGCGTAGCGTATGTAGTGTGTGAGTGTGAGTGTGTGTGAAGTTTGTACAACCTGAATGATTGGGGGGGGGGTGGGTTTCCTGCTACACAGCGATGGTGGTGGCAGAGGGGCGGCTGCCGCCTTGACCTCAACTGCCATGTTTCCTCTTCCTCTGAGACTTCTATCTCTTTTCTCCATGAGGCCAGGCAGTCTGAGTTGTTGGTTCTTCGGTGGGGTGGGGGGGGGAAGCAGTGTGCGGTGGATCAGGCATGGAAGGCGGAGGAGGGCCAAGAGCGGCGGTGGTGAGGCTCAGGCAGCGTGATACCTCCCTTCCCATCAGAGCAGCCCCAATCCCATTCCTACTTGTGTGGAAGAAGGAGGGGGCAGGGATCCCTCAGCTGGGAAGGGAGGCTTCACACTGCCTTTCGGAGCAGCCCCATCCCAACTCCTACTTGCGTGCAAGCAAGAGGGGGCAGGGATCTCTCAGGCAGTGCAATGCCTCCCTTCCCATCAGAGCAGCCCCAATCCCATTCCTACTTCTGTGCAAGCAGGAGGGGGCGGGGATCCCTCAGCTGGGAAGGGAGGCTTCCCACTGCCTAACTGAGAGATCCCTGCCCCCTCCTGCTTGCACACAAGCTCTGATAGGCAGCATGAAGCCTCCCTTCACAGCTTAGTTGCTGGGGTCAGGGAAAGTGGAGGCATCTTAGAGCCCCTGCACCACCATCATATGGGGACTTCCGAGCAGCTCCTGAAGCCGGCAAGAGCCAACTGCTCCGGGCTGCTGAGACTGTCGCTGCTGCATTTCCCGGGGACATTAGATGAAATCTGGGGACATTCCAGGGATGGAATTTGTCCGGGGTCTTATTCGCAAATCCGGGGACTGTTCCCGGGAAACAGGGACATCTGGTAATGCTACCCTAACCGAGAAACCAGCTTCATCAGCTCTACTGGAATAAAGACCATTCATACTGGGTGAAGATTGCACAACATCATGTTTAAGGATCAGAAACCATTTATTTAGGTCCTTTGGTAGCTCCACTCCGCTGTTCCCGGAAGACAGAGACATGGTCACAAGTGGTTTGCGGTTAGGTATTTTTAAGCCCTTTAACAAACAAGTTAAGATAAACAGTGGACCAGGTGCGCAAGAATCAGCCACCCCAGCCTATAATTAGCTCAGATGTGTTCCAGACTAATCTTGATTCATTTGGTTAGAGGAACCGAAAAGCAGCTGAGGTTCCAAAAGAAGGCCTCTTGTCCATCTGTTTGGCCGCTCAGGTTGTCTGTAGCCTCACCACTTGGGGGGTTTCAAGACAGAAGGCGACGTGTCAATTGACAGAGGCCCCACCTCAGCTCCATTGTGCTATGAGCTCAACAAGGTCCTCGTTTTCAGGAAACATCGCTCAATCTTCAGACATCGTCACCAGACTTGGGGTTGGCTCACCTATCCAGTTAATTGGGTAAAGCCCTGAACCTAATATCTCAAGTGGTCACTTGACTTGCCTGCCCCTAAATCCGGATTTACACAGAAACTTCAGATAATGAACTTGGTTACTTCGTTCAGAAGGCTTTTCCTCAAAGAAGTGATGACAACAACAACTAGCTATTTCTTACTGAGATATAAGGTCCCATGATATTGCAAAATCACATCTTTCAGGTTACATATTAAAATTACCAGAGTGAGCCTGCAGCAAACAATTGACTCAAGAGAGCAGTGATTAGTGGAGAGTCTTGAGCAATAAATGTAGACACCATGTGTCGACCAAGCAACCTTTGACCAATCTGTGTTGACTAAGTACATTAGAACAGAAGCTGAGAAGCATTATTCCTAACAGTCTGAATTAATCCTGTCAGGAGCAGCTTTGAAACTCCTTAGTTTCCAAGAAACAACCAATGCTATCAACACCTCTCCACAGGACAACAGTGTTCCTGGAAGCCTTTAACCTGAGACCTTCGGGTATAGGGTAGTATAGAAATGAAACGAAATGAAATATAAATAAATCATGTCTCCAACTTAAAGCAAACTTGGATTATGACAAATAATGGACTTCACATGCTCAACAGAAACTCTTCTGGATGCCTTCCAATAAGCAAGACTTGAAAAGGCTGACATGGGGCATCATACTGAAGACACACAGGCCTTTCTTTTTCTTTTTCTTTAAAATATTTTTTATTGGAATTTTATTTACAACATAACATAAACCCCCCACCCCCCTATACACAATCCACCCTCATTAAATGTGAACATAACATACAGTGAGCATAACATACAACAATACAAACAATACCCTGTATCTGGCCTCCTTATTTACTTCTTATAAACTGTTTCCTTTATGAAGAATTACTAAGATTTTTCTAATTATAATTTAAATATCCACAAAGTCTCCTGCAGACATTAATCAAAACAAGTCCAGGTATGTAATTTCAGTGCACTGTTTTGTGAAGTATTCTCTGCATTTTCCCCATGCTTTTTGAAACTCTTTTCTAGTGTGATCTCTAATCGCCTCTGATAATCTAGCCAGCTCAATATACTCTAACAGTTTGTCTTGCCATTCCTTTTTTGTTGGCACAGTTTCATTTTTTCCAGTTTTTAGCAATTAGGATCCTTGCCACACCTGTGGCATAGAGGAATATTTTCTGATCTCTTGCTATACCTGTGTCCATTATCCCTAGGAGACAAGCTTCTGTATTTTTCATAAAGTTATACTTAAACATTTTTTTAAGCTCGTCATATACTGTGTTCCAGAAGCTTTTGATTTTTTCACAGGTCCACCAAACACGTATAAGAACACACAGGCCTTTCAATAAAAAATGTAATATGGCTAAATGGGAAATGGATATGAATTGAAATCTACAGTCCACACATAGAACAGTCTGAGCAAGGGGACTCTGGGAGGCCAGTGTAACACATTCCTTGAGAATGGGGATGTGACAAAAAAAGTGGAGGGGAAGCTTGCTCTGTCTCTTCTATGTTTCCAACAGCCTGGTTCACATATAACGCTAAGCCATGGCTTGTTTAACAAACCGTGAGTTAAGGCAGCAACAAAGGATTGCTTCAAATCATGGTTTGTTGGCAGTAAAAACAAACAGCAGTTAAGCTACTGGGCAGGGTTCATACACAACACTAAGTCATGATGCATCATTATGTGTGAAGCAGGCCATTGTTGTTGCCTTTATAAAATCTGCATTAATCCCTTGAATATGCATGTATGTTTTGTTTTATTCTTTTAATTGTAAATTTGTAAATGAGCTTGAAAACTATTGTTGCAGGATGGGATGTGAAATCATTGTGTATCCTAATTCCCATTCTGTTCTCTGAGTGCCGTAGCCTAGATATCCAAAACAGCCACACAGTAGAAGGGAGTATTGGCAAACTTGTTTGTAAAACCAAAACTTCATTATTATTGTTGTTGCTTTTAAAAAAAGAAAAACTAAAGAAAGGGAGGGGATCTGCCCAAAAGCCCATTAAGGACTCATGGAATGTGGACTGATAGTTAAGAGGAAAAACTGGTTACGTACTTAATTCGTTCCGGAGGTCTGTTCTTAACCTGAAACTGTTCTTAACCTGAAGCGCCACTTTAGCTAATGGGGCCTCCTGCTGCCGCTGGGCCGCTGGAGAACGATTTCTGTTGGCAGCTGGCAGCTGCCTATCATTTATTCTAGTAGTACGACTCATGCAACACGTTGGCGACTAATATACACACAATAATTACCAAAATAATTATACATTCTTTATCAATCTTCTGAGAGAAATATACAAAACCTTGTGGAAAGCCACAGAGACTTATGAACTACCCAACCTAAGATGAGTGTCTGGTTTATAATGTCTGGTTTCAATGGATTTTTCAAATGCTTAACTCAGTCTTTTGTTTTCTTTATCTTTTTAGGTAAGTTCATGAAGAGACCAACAAAGGGTAAGTTCGGTGTTGTTCACAATGCTGAGAGATGCTACTGAAGTTGTAGATGGATGTTAATGAAGTTGTAGACAGGGTGCCGGCGTTTTGCACCTGTTTCACCCTGGCAGTCCAAGTAAGGACACTGTTTGCCCCTGATGGGGCCCTTTTACTGGGGCTTGCAGATAGCACACTCCCAAGGTAGTTTTCCGGGCTTCTTCAGTGGTCTAAACTCAAAGCCTTGATACGCATATTGATATTCAGTTTCATAAAGAATACTATTTCTTGGCTTAAGCTTAAGAGACTGATTTGCTCAATTATTCTAGGCTGCCACATGACTGAAAAAGGAGGTCTCTGAAGGTTGTCTATGGCCACACACCATTTTGTTGCGGGGCTCCAGTCTGATCACAACCTCAATTCTCCAAGTACTGTTGCTTCTGAAGTCCAAATGGCACAACACATATACACAAAGAGGGAGGTAGCAGCAGATTTGGGGGCCCCAGAACCAAAGATTTACAGTGGTGCCCTGCAAGACGAACGCCTCGCAAGACGGAAAACCCGCTAGACGAAAGGGTTTTCCGTTTTGGAGGCGCTTCGCAAAACGAATTTCCCTATGGGCTTGCTTCGCAAGACGAAAATGTCTTGCGAGTTCCTGCGGGCTTTCCCCCCTTTCCCCCCCCTTTTCCTAAGCCGCTAAACCGCTTATCAGCTGATCCGCTAAAAGCCGCTAAACCACTAATAGCGCTAATCCGCTAAGCTGTCAATGGGCTTGCTTCGCAAGACGAAAAAACCGCTATACGAAGAGCCTCACGGAATGGATTAATTTCGTCTTGTGAGGCACCACTGTACATAAGTTTCTAAAGGGTGAAACAGCTTATGGAGGAAATGGGAAACCCTCAAAAACCATCCAATAAGGGCTGAGGATCGTAACCATAGGATGCTGCCTGACTGATGAGGAAAACTGGGTCATATCTACAACTTAATTTTAAAGTACTTTTATACCATGTTAGAAAGCACGGCTTCCACCAAAGAACCCTGGGGAACTGTCGTTTGTTTTTTGTTTTTTTCTAAATAATTTTTTATTAGTTTTCCAATATACATTTAAGCACAATTTAAGCTCGGAGCTTCGCTTTTGAGGGTTAGAAATGGCTTCCTGCTGCCGGCTTCTCTACCCCGCCGCACTCGTTGCCTCCTAAAAGGAGGTTACCTGGTGGTCGGGGGAAATGCTAATCGACAGAGCCGGGACCCCTGCCTCTTGAATCTCCTTCCAAGAGTATTTGGGGGGCTGCGGCGCTCTTGCAGCACCCCCCTTTTCCCCTCAAAAGCTGGACTCTCTCTTAGCGAGAGATCCTGCTTGCTTTCACTCCCGCAATCCACCGGAAGTCCCCGGGGAACTGTCGTTTGTTAAGGGTGCTGAGCATTGTAAGCAGACCCCCTATTCCCCTCATAGACGAATGGTAGCTTTTGGAGGGGAGTAAGGGATCGCAGCAGGGACGCAGGTGGCGCTGTGGGTTAAAGCCTCAGCGCCTAGGGCTTGCCGATCGAAAGGTCGGCGGTTTGAATCCCTGCGGCGGGGTGCGCTCCCGCTGCTCGGTCCCAGCGCCTGCCAACCTAGCAGTTCGAAAGCACCTCCGGGTGCAAGTAGATAAATAGGGACCGCTTACCAGCGGGAAGGTAAACGGCGTTTCCGTGTGCGGCTCTGGCTCTGGCCAGAGCAGCGATGTCACGCTGGCCACGTGACCCGGAAGTGTCTCCGGACAGCGCTGGCCCCTGGCCTCTTAAGTGAGATGGGCGCACAACCCCAGAGTCTGTCAAGACTGGCCCGTACGGGCAGGGGTACCTTTACCTTTACCTTTAAGGGATCGCAGCACAAACTAGAGTTTCTATAATTCTTAGGGGGGATACATGACCATTTAAAGCACCTTTAAATGTACCGTGCAGATGGCGTGTAAGTTTTGTTGCAGGTTTCACTTGTACAACTCTGTTAATCAGCTAGCCTTGCTAATTAGCTCAGTTGGTTTTAATTCCTAGAGAATGCATGCAATAGTGCACATGCTACAGAGAAACAACATATTCTCCACTGCTTTAGATGTTTTCCCCTTTCTCATTTATGCTAGACCTGAACAATTCCAATGATAAAAAAAAAAAAAACACCCCACTTTGAATTTACAGGTGAATATAACGGCCACATTTTCTAATCACACAGAGTCTAGCTCTGCTTGTGAAGGAACAAAAAACAGGCACAAATTCACAATGAAACACTGGGTTGAAATCCACAGCTCTTTTCTGTTTGGCCACCACCAGACCCCTCAATGCAAGAGTATGAATTCGCCAGACTCTTTCCGATGTCTGCTTCCAGCCAATGACAGAGCTGTATTGCGCGAACCTCAGGGAAACAAGCAGCCTCTAGGCAAATGCTTGCAAATGAGCATGGTAGCCATAAAGCAATGTGCATGGTGCATATGCGCTAGAAAGACAAGCAGTTTCATCATCAAACCACCTCCAAGCAGAGAAGGATGGGCTCTCATATCCTGCTGTGTCTCTCTTTGGTTCTCTCCATCCATGGTGAGTACACGCATAGCTGGTTGCCAAGCTAGAGAGTCCAAGAACTTGCAATAGGCCAGTGGGAAAGACGGGGAAATGAGGAGTTTGGGCCTTGTGGTAGAATAGGGAGAATGAGCATGATGGGCTAGAGATATCTGCACACCTCTTGTGTCTTTCAGTGGAGGTCAGTCAAAGGCCATGGCTATGGTCTAGGAATGGCAGGTAGATGTAAAGGACTCAAAGGTTGGTGTACGCCTAGAAGGCTGGAGGAGAAAACCCAGACCCACTCATTCAATCATCCCTCCATCTACCCGCTAGGTACTTACGAATAGCGATGGTGGGAAAATTCGACTCAGTTCAGATTTAAAGGCAATCCTATCTAGTCCCCACTTTCTAAACAATACACATGCTGAAGTATAGCCACCCATCAGAATGCACACTTCTCCGATTCTCACAGTGTAGTTGTGCAGCCAAATGAAGTGTATAGAAATGAACACTCTAGGGCGGAGTGTGCATAAGAAATGCATATATCAGTGACAATGACATGCACAAATATATTATATTCTATAATGTATAGGAATTTGCAGGTGAGGTTTTTTTTAAAAAAAATCACAAAATGATGTGGAAATGTGGAAAACTGAACTTAAGACTAGAAAAGTTAAAAACTCAGCAGAACTGAAATGGACAAACTGGCCCACTGCTACTGAGCAGACTGAAATCATTTTTGAAATGCTGGCTCCGTAAGGAAAATACACTAAATACAAGGGGGTGCCGACTTTCAAGCTGTATAAAATTCACAGTTCACTCCCATTATCAGGTTGAAATTTTAGCTTCACAACAGCCACCTACTTCCCTCCTCGCAGGTGGAGCGCTTCAGCCTCTGCCCGCCCAGCCACCACAGGCCTCCTTTGCAGAGGGGACCACTGCTATCCTGCCGTGCCCTCTGGAGAGGGGCAATATCCAGGAGTACCATGCCTTCTGGTTCCTGCAAAATCCAGGAAAAGGCCCGGTCTTTATACTGAAGCATCACATTGATGGCAAGGTAGAGCGTGCTCCTGCATTTGATGAACGTTTTGTGGCCATCCGGGATGCCAATACCTACACGTTGCAGATTCGGAAGGCGCGCACGGAAGACAGCGCCATCTATTACTGCCTGGCAGAGGCAAATTATTTCAACACCGCTGTCTCAGGGAGTGGAACACAGCTCAGTGTCACAGGAGGTGAGTGAGAATACCATGGCTTACGAGTGGAGCACTTGGGCACAGGGAGCCCAATGTACTACGGGAAGCATGCAGGGGGGCTTGTGTAGCATAGAAGTTATGAAGTGTGCCCTAGGAAATTCCCAGCTCAGGTCTCGCTTTGGGCATGAATTCACAAAGTAGCCTTAGCCAAGCTGCTACGCCTCAGATTCATGCTTGCAGTGTAGGAATAATAGCACTAGCAACCTTATAGGGTTATTGTAAGGTGAACTGCTTAATATGAACACTCAGAAAAGTGATATCAGAAAAGTGGGATCCAACTTATGCATTCCAATATTGCAAGGATTTCCACTTGTGCAGCAGAACTCCCCCCCTGCCTCTTCTCGCCCGCCTGCGCTCCCTGAATCTGCTCTGGAGAGTTATGGGGGAACCCAGAGCAGATTTAAGCAGGGGTATGAGGGGGAGTCCTGTTGCACAAGCTGAAATCTTTGCGTCAACAGGAAACTTACTTAGCACTCTGCTGCATATAGGCAGACTCCAACTCCCACCATCCCTGGTCAGTGGTTACACTGGCTGGGATAACAGGAGAAAGTGAGTCCAACAACATTTGGAGGGCTGCAAGTTCCCCAACTCTGCCCTATTCTTTTTGTCCTCTAATGCCCTTTCTCTACAGCAGCAGACTCCATGTACACAACAGTCTGCAACGATGCCTTGCGTGTTCACCTGAAAAACAGATTTTGGGTGCTGGGTGGGGGAAAGGTGTCAGAAAATAGAATAAGGGCTTAGGCATATTTACCTTTTGTCCCACTCTTTCTAAGCACAGGTCTGTACTTTAAAGCTCTACATCTGAGCATTTGTTTGTTTGTTTGGCTTTTTTTATGCCCTGGAGCATTCCCCATGAAAACCTGCTCTTTAAAGCTGAAGCTCAGCCAACGGCAATTGCCATTTGCTCCAATTCTGCTTTAAAGAGCGGGTTTTGGTGTGGAAAGCTCCGGACCCCCCCCCCCAAAAAAAGTGCTGGGATCAGACCTGAAAAGTATGGAGGAAAGGCAAGTGTGGAGAAGCCCTCAGAGTGGAAGAGGAGCTCAACCACAGAAATGCTTGCGCAATCTCCACAAGAAAATCATCAACTCCAACCCATGCCTCTGGGGCCCAAATGACGCATTAAGTTATCCAGGGTGGCATTTTTGTGTGTGGGCTCTTTTAAGTACTGCTGGGGATTCTCAATTAACTTTGCTTGGAAACCCCCATTCAGCACCACCACCCAAAAATAATCAGGTCACCTGGATTCTGTGAACCACTCATGGTTTCTCTTTCCCAGGCAAATCAGCAAAGGAACCGGCTTCAGTCACCCTCCTGTCTGATGCTTACCAGACAGCTGACTCACCCACCATCCATGCCTTGTGCATCACCGAGAAATTCTACCCAGGGTTCCTAGAGATCAAGTGGAGTGAGGCTGGAGTCAACATATCAGAGGGGGTGACTGCTGGGCCGGTGGTCTTGAACGAGGATGGCTCCTACAGCGCCAGCAGCATCCTGAGCATCCCTCGCAGCCGCCTGACCCCTGACATCTCCATCAAGTGCTCCACGTACCACATCGCCACCGGAACCAGAGCAGAGCGGAGCCTGGAGCAGTGCTAGGGAAAGTAAAGGCCTGCCGAGATCAGCAGCACCCCTGCTATCTCCTCCTTCATCCCTCACAGCCAGAGGGGCAGCTCCGCTCCTCCTTTTGTGGTTCCCAATAAAGTCACCTTCACATTCCTACTGTGTATATCTAACCTCCATTATTGGTTGAACCTTGAATGGGCACAATCCACTCACCCACACAATCATTTCCGCTGCTGTGTACAGAACCTCACCAAGTTCTGCTTATTTCAGAGGCCAGTTCCCAGGTGGGACAATGCTGGGGCTTTGGCCTGCCTGGAAATCATGTTGTCTCGAGCCTGGAAGCTGGGCTGGTTGTGTTCATGCAGAGGTGAGGAAGAAGCTCTCAGCACGTGCTCAGAGGCACTCTCCTTTATTATTATTCCACAGGTTCCAGAGCTGGACCCCAACATACCAAAATGGTTCTCAAACCAAGACATGACTCAAGTCAATATATGAAGCTTCTTTGGTGAGAAATGTCCAGTCGATTGGGCACATTTTTTACTGTGTAGAGGCAACTATTTGGCTGTTGTTTAAAAACTAGCTGAAAGCCTGTCCTGTGGGACAAGCGGAGGCCGAGGGATGTGCGGGAGACCCCATCCTTTATCCACACTGCCCAACAGCTGCAGGGCTGGTGCTGTCATTAGGCCAGGTAGGCAGCTTGCCTAGGGCACAAGCCTCAGAGGGGCACAGTTTATACAGATTCATTTTTGTTATCACTTATAAATTTCTAATAATATTTTACTTTTATTTTATATTTTGAGGAATCTTATCATTTTAAAGTAATTCATACATTATTAGAACTGTTAGCAACTGGGGGGGGGGTGCCTTGCCTGTTGCACAACATAGGCTGGAACCACACAAACCTTGCTTCCCAAATTTTGCTCTCAACCAATCATTATCACGGCTTCTTCCCTATTCCACCCTGGCATTGACAGCCCCAGCAGCAAACTGGGAAAAATTTCCTCTTCTCCTTCCTCCAAGCTGTATCCAGAGGGAATATTTATCGGCTGCACATCACTTCACACGACACTGCTGGTCTCTCACCCAAAGCATTATGACAGCGGCTTTTGCATACGTTGATGTCGTGTGTTGCAGTCTTAGACCACTTTAACAGTCACGGCTTCCCCACAAAGAATCCTGGGAACTGTAGTTTGTTAAGGGTGCTGACTGCACTGAGATACAGTTCCCAGCACCCACAACAAACTATAGTTCCCAGGGTTTTCCACGACTGTCAAAAGGGTGCAATAGTGCTTTAAATGTATGGTGTGGAATATGTGACCAAAATGTTGGAATAGATGAAAAGGTGTGACACTGTTTCCTGGACCTGCCTCTTTTGGGATAAGAGTTTGCAGACTTTGAAGTGAAGCTGTGCTCTCCCCTAACAAGTGGCACAGGGAAAAAGAAGTGACAATGCAGGAGGTTGAGAGTGGAAAGTGGAAAGAAAGTGTAGAGTGGAAAGAAATATCGCACACATTCAAAACTCAGGAAAACTTCATAATTCAGAATTTGGACCAAAGAAATAGTCTGAGGGCACATGATGCTGTTGGATCAACAGGGGCGGCCCAACATTAGGCAGAGGGAGGGTGTCTTAGGCAAGAAATGCTGCTAGAGCAGGAGAGGAGTGGCAAGGATTGCATGAAGTGGGGCTTTGGATTCCAACCCCTACCTAGGCCACAATCTCCACCCCTGCCTATATTATCTTCATCAGTCACCTGTAGTGTTTCCAGATGGATCTGGCCCTGCAAGGACATGGTTACTGGTACCAGTTACTCACAAGGAAGAAGAACAAAGGAAGCATATGGGAAGCACTGGAATTTGCTTTTGAAGTGCCCCCTGAAGATGCGGCAGAACGATAGCATTTACCTCCGTGTGGTAAAAATCTTCATCTGGTAATTCATGCATATAAATCATCTGGGGCCAGATCTACCACTAGACAGAGTGAGGCGGCTGCCTCGGGTGGCAGCTACTGAAGAGACAAGAGTGGTGGCAGGGTGACAAAGAACAGAGAGCTGTGTGTGTTGTGCACAAACTGGTGTGCACCTCCGCAGGTGCAATGGGGAATGCCTGTTCCTTCATCAGGGTTGAAACAAGATTTAACTGCCAGTCTGGTCAAATTGGAGAGAGAGAGAGAGAGAGAGAGAGAGAGAGAGAGAGAGAGAGAGAGAGTGCATGTGCCATCTTGTCCATCTGAGGGAGAAAAATACCTTGGGTCAAACCTGCAGGGAACTGTTTTTGAGAACATGTGTAAGCCAAGCTGTCTTGAGGGCTACCCTCACCACCTCCACCTTCATCATAACTGTCTGATTAGTTTTTGTTGTTGTTGTTGTTGTTTGGTGGTTTTTGTGTGTGAGATAACCGCATTCAGGAATCTCGCCACCTGCAGAGTTACAGAAGGATCTGTATCCTGCAAAAGCAGTGCGGCATGTGACTCAACAGGCCTGCCAACCAAGCGCAGTAAAGCAGGACCCAGGAATTTAGTCCTAGCTATGCTATGTAAGGGACAGTTGAACATTATATGTGGAAGAGATTCAACTGTTTTCCCGTCACACTCGCATAGCGGAGACACCAAACCCTTGGAAAATCTGTGGCTCAGCAGGTTTGATGGAAAAACATTGAACCTTGCACGAATAAATGCAAGTCGGTGTGGTACAGATGAAAGAGATGACATGTATGATGGAAGGCCAAGTGGTGGGGTTATTCCGTGATACCTGGGGGAGCAGACACCCCCACCCCTGGAGAGGTTGTGTTGATTTTCAATGTCTGCTAATCTTTGCTCGATAAGGCTTTTGGCTGAGCGTAGGTTCATCTTTAAGGAGTCCGCTGGGGAAATTCTGATGCTCAGAAGTTTGGCATGGATTTTTCCTACCCACGGGTTAACAAAGTCATCCCGCCAGAGGCACTGAAAGAGGTAATGGTTGGGAAGCCTATGCCAGCTGGACAGCCAATAGCCAAAGACTCGCTTCCAGATGACCGTCTCTAATGATACAATCCTTAACTCCAGATGTATGGCTGCATTGCTCACACACATGGGGAGTTTCAGGAGGCGACGGAGAAACTGATTCTGCAATGTCCCCAGCGATGTTAAATTGGACCCTGGGGCCCAGAGCGGGGCAGCATAACAGAGGGTGGAAACCACTTTTGCGTGGTACACCTTCAATGCAGAAGGGATGTGGGAGGCTCCGTCGACCGCAAAAAATTGGAGTAGAGTGTAAAGTATTGTTTTCCCTTTGTTCAGTAAATACTGTATCTGTGGCTTCCAGCTTAGGTTGTAGTGAAAAAAGACTCCCAGGTATTTAAATTTGAAAACCTGTTCTAATTGGACTCCATCTAACTTCCAGCTGTAAGTTTTCCGAGACCTGGTAAAGACCAGTACTTTAGATTTTCCATGATTAATTGTCAGGTGGTTGAGTTTGCAATAAGCTGCAAAAATCTTTAGAGCTCTGCATAAACTGACTCTAGAGTAGGAAAGGATCGCTGCATCGTCAGCATATAAGAGCAGAGGGCAGCGAAAATCAGCTAGGCGGGGGGCATGAATGTTGGCTTGAGACTCACTCAGAAAGAGCTTCATGTCGCTAATAAACAAGTTGAAGAGGAGTGGGGCCAAAATGCAGCCTTGGCGCACTCCTCTATTTATTGGGACCTCATTGGATAGGTTTCCCGCCGGTGTAAGTCTCACTCTAGCCGACGACCCGTGGTGTAATTGGGTTATAAGCCATAACAGCCTTCTATCTATGCCCCATCTCTCTAATTTCTTCCATAGACAGTTTCTTGGGATACTGTCGAAGGCGGCCTTTAAGTCTATGAAAGCAATACATAGGCGCCCCCGACTCGGGGCAGAATATTTTCTGGCAAGATGATACATAATTACCATATGGTCAGTGATCGAATAATTGTTCCTAAAGCCCGCTTGCTCGTGGCCAATCAAGTTTGAGTCGTATGCCCAATGGGACAGCTTAGACAACAAAAATTTTGCATAGATTTTCCCGATGATAGACAAAAGGCTGATGTTCCGATAGTTCTCTGGGTCAGCGGGGGAACCCTTTTTATGGACTGGTACGATCACGACCTCCTTCCATGACCTAGGGATAAGCCCCGTAGAATTAATTGCATCAAAGACTTTGGCCAGAATTTCAGCCCACCACCTCGGTTGCGCAACAATAGCCTCAGCAGGGACTAGATCCGGCCCAGGGGCTTTGCCCGTTTTCAGATCTAGTATCAAGTCCATTATCAGTTCTGGGTCGGTAGAGGGCCACAAAGGTAGATGGTCGGCTCGGAATTCCATGGGTGAGTTGGATTCCTCTGCCAAAGAGAAATATTTACTCAAGAATTGTTCCCATGTGGGCACAGGGATAATTGCCAGTGGGTACTTCCTTCCTCTTTTGTTTATCAGAGCCCAAAATTCCTGGGGTCTGCGGGATCTAGAGGCCACAATCAAGGCTCGCCAACGCTTTTGGTACCGCTCGCGTTTGGCCAGCTTTAAAGTCTGTTTGTATGCTCTTTTGGCTTGTAAATAGGAGGGTGGTAGAGCCTGGGCATTAGAGTTTTTGTATTCATTATAGATAGAATGAAGAAGGGATCTTGCTTGTTTGCAAGAGGTGTTAAACCAAGGGGCCCCAGTACTGCAATGCGCCACTTTCGCCTTTTGAGGAGGTGATGTAAAAAAAGTGGTAAGGTTTGTTATAAGAAGGTTAAAAAGTTTCAAAACCGAATTGAAATCTTGTAAATCAGTAGTTGATTGAGGTAGATAGGCAATGATTTCCCTATGAAAAAATTCCTGGTATTTTTGGGCCACAGCCTCCGACCATTTGATCCCTCTTATTTTGGTCGATGATGAGGTTTCCAGAAGGACTGAGTGTTTATAGTCCTTCTGGCACCGGAACAATGACAAAGTGGTCACTATTGGAAGGTGATCACTGAAATGTTGGTTTTCAACTTGGATGGAAAGTACATTAACGGCCAAATTTGCGGAGATCAAGAAGTAATCGATAACACTGTTTGATGCTAGTCCCAGATGAGTGAACTCCCCCGGTATGTCGGGGGGGAAGGTGCCGTTCAAGAAGACTAGATTCAGGCGAATGGCCATTTGGTAAAGGGTCACTCCTGCTTTGTTTACTCTGTTGTCCTTTGAAGTTCTAATTCTGGCATGTTCCAAGTCAAAGTTGTCCAAGCATGGGAGAGTCCACCATTTGGACTTCGTTAGTAGGTCCCAATTTGTGGCAATACGAGCATTAAAGTCTCCCCCAATTAAGGAGTACGAGTTAAGGCATTTGGTATGACATGACAATAGGTGATTTTCAAATGATTCCCATCTCCAATCAAGATCAGGTGCAGAGCCTTCAGGGGGGAGATAGACATTAGTAATTAGTAATGAGGACTTCCCTTCTGTGATCAGTCCAGATAGAGCAAAAGGCGGGGAAGCCCGTACCAGAGTGAGTTTGGCGTGAAGTTGGAGTGAGATCCCAATCAAAAGACCCCCTTTGGGGCGACCACCTTTCAAGGAAGGGGAGGCCGGAAGTGTTAGAAGATCGAAGCCGTCTATGGTAATCTCTTCCTCATCCCATGTTTCTTGGAATAGAATGATATTAAATGAACTTATGTACTTCCTGAATTCGGGATCTGATTTTTTGGTTCTCCAACCAGCAATGTTCCAGCTAAGTATCGATAATGTCAGATCCTTGTGCTGTCCCGGTAATTGTCACTTTGAGTTGTTTAATAGGTTCTTGAAGGTAGGAGAAATCAGTAATTTTAGTTTGTGCGGATAGGGTCTTCTTCTGTGTTGATCGAATCCATGATTTGGTAACATTAACAGGCAAGGAGGGCTTTGCCGGGGAGGAAGAATTAGGCAAAGTTAGTGAGGTCGGATGCTGTTCATTGAGGTGAGTAGTGGTAGGTCGTTGATGGGCTATACTAGTAGATCCGTCAGAGTTGTCAGTCTTAACGAGGGTAGCGCTAAGAGGTGTTCCAGCCATCACTTGTAGTTGCTGCGCAGATGGAGAAGAATTATCACGCAGATGTATAGAAGGACGTGAACGTGGGGATGGTGCATGCATAATCATTTCCTGGTGATCTTCAGACAGGGTAGATTCTAGCTCTGGCATTGAAGCAAAGGATTCATCAACTTCCATATTTTGATTGGACATAAGGTCTGAGACGGGAGTGTTGAGTTTATCGACTTCCTCCATGGTAGAATGGTGCTGTTGGTCAACAGGTGACTGCTGATTCAGATCAGTAGGGGGTAACAAAGTAGCGGGTTGAAAGCTTATCAAGGCATTTGATGGGGACGCTTTGTGGGACATGGAGCGCCTGCTCTCCTCTCTCGTCAGCATAGAGGGGTCCCCTTGCGATAAGAGTCTTTGTTTGAGTAGATCCAATCTGTCGAGAATAGCCTGCTGTTCTTCTGAAGGGAGTTTTCCATAAGAGGAGATAAGATTTCTCTCTTCAGGGATATTCCAATCTCCGCTTGCAATTGGATCATTCCTCAGCGTAGCTAGATGGACACTTGGGATCGCAGGTGGAACAGGGGGTACCCGGCTAGGTATTTTTTCCTTTATAATAGGAACAGAAGGAGGTAACGAGCATTCATTGCCGGTTAAGATGTTGGCAAAAAGAGGTTTGACACTCGTGTCCTTAAAGACTCTTGTTGTTACAATCTCCCAGGCTGCCAGCCGGTCTTTTTGTCTTGCAAGAAGATGTGGGATCCTTGCAGACTGGAAGGAGAGCATAAATTTCCTTGGCCAGGGCGTGGCAATTAGGGGTACTACAGATATAAGATCTATCTGGAAAAAAGGGATATTTAGCAAATCACGTAGGTACCGTTTAGCCATCCTCAGGTTATTCCATCTAAGTCTGGGGGCGTCGTGGTGTTCCCCTTCTGTTGCTAGATGTATTGGTTTTTTATGCTTCTGTGCTTTTATGTTTGTACATATTTTATGGGCTAATAGCCGTAAATAAATTTGAATTTGAATTTGACACCTCCACCTTCAGTTGGCAACACTAGGAAGAATCCTGCACCCATATGTCTCCTGATTGTGTATAGTTTGTGCCTCCCCTGTTATTAGTATTAGTATATTGCCCTGTACTCACAGGTCTCAGGGCAGCTCACAACAAAAAAACCACAATATAAAAACACAAAATACGTAATACAAATAAAAACAAGAACAACTCAATAATCTCCACCCTCCCCAAGACATTTTAAAAGGGCATTGGATGCCAATCAGCTGAAGGCTTGGTTAAAGAGGAACTTTTTTTGCCTGGCGCCTAAAGGTGTATAATGAAGGTGACAGCCAAACCACAAATGGGGAGATTCCAATTGTCCTAATCTGCATCAGAGATGGGTAGGGGACCAGTGTAGATGCCATGGATGCAAAGTAATTAAAGATGTGTGTATTTCATACATTTAAGGCACATAACTTCCCACCAAGAACCCTGGGAACTGTGGTTTAGTCCTCTGAGAGCTATGACTCCCAGCTCCTTTAATTGCAGTTCCTAGGATTGGAGGGGGGTGTCTGTGAGTGTATGGTGTGTACACAGCATAAATTGCTTCTTCGTTTCATATTTGGATGTTTTTTTTTTTACCATCCAGGGAAATAACAGATATAAGAAGCATTTTACAAGAAGAAAAAACCCAAACAGCTCTGTATTGATGACATGAGAGATGGCAAACAGAAGGTAGACAGGTTTTCAGGGCTTACACCCCTTCACCCACTCACGCAGGTCTTGCTTTTCACAGTGCTTTTTCCACTCCTTCCTGCAGAAGGCAAATTGGAGAAAGAAGAAGTCTGTTACCACAATGGCTATTCCTAAGGACAATTTTTCATGCATAGGGATCATAGCATTTTCTCAGACTACAATGCAGTTGCAGAACAAAGGGATTAAACCATAATCCATCATGGAATTAAGCATGGTTCAAGCCACTAAATTCAAGAGAATTCTAGGCGCAATTCCAGCAAAGCACACTTACTAAGGGGTAAGTAGTGCTGGACTGACTGGGTAAACATTACTTTCTGAATAAACATTCATAGGAACTGGTGGCAGGTGCGCGCGCGCGCACACACACACACACACACACACCCCAGCAAGGCCGTTTGGTGATTTTTATAATGGATCTTGGACTGCACCATTAATTCATAATGTGCCATTTACACTGAAGGCTCCTGGCTTCCACCTACTGCTCAGTGCACAAGGGGTGTTCCCAGGATACACTGGGATTATCAGGTGCAAATTAGAGGAAGAGTCCTGGGCATTTAACAGTTATGAACAGGTGATAACTTTGGCAAGTGAAGCTTCTTTTGTCACTGCATAACAATACCTGCCAAATTTCACCTACACAGCTATTCAGAAATGGTCTGTGGTTTGCCCTGTTCTCCTTAACATCCAAGTGAGAAGGCTTCCCCCATTAAGTTGGGTTTGTGCTAACATGACATCCTCACACCAGTGGCATTTTAGCTTGTGATTCCTCAGGACAGCGATCTGCGCTATTTGTCTTACGTTTTGTTCTCTATGTGTTGAAAATATTGCACAAATAAATGCAACCAAACCACTCAAATACACAAGAATTCCTGCATGTGTTAAGGGTTAACCATCTGCATCTCTATGACATGGTTACCAAGTTTTTTCTGCCAGGGAGCCTATGCCTTTAGCTTCCGCGTAGTAAGTTAGAAATCAGCAGCTGTGGGACGGCAATTCAGTGATAGAGAAAGCTTCAGCTATGGATTCCTGCCTGTTTCCAGGTTGTGAAAGGCACTAACGGGGGTGATAAGACTAGGCAACTCTACGAACTGCTTTCCTTGGATGCCTCTGACTTAGGCAGCAATATCCAGCATCCCTTCCCCACAGGTTCCTCTTCATCCTGGAGAAGAGTGACTAGTGGGGTGCCACAGGGTTCTGTCTTGGGCCCGCTCTTATTCAACATCTTTATCAACGACTTGGATGATGGACTCAAGGGCATCCTGATCAAATTTGCAGATGACACCAAACTGGGAGGGGTGGCTAACACCCCAGAGGACAGGATCACACTTCAAAACGACCTTGACAGATTAGAGAACTGGGCCAAAACAAACAGGATGAATTTTAACAGGGAGAAATGTAAAGTATTGCACTTGGGCAAAAAAAATGAGAGGCACAAATACAAGATGGGTGACACCTGGCTTGAGAGCAGTACATGTGAAAAGGATCTAGGAGTCTTGGTTGACCACAAACTTGACATGAGCCAACAGTGTGACGCGGCAGCTAAAAAAGCCAATGCAGTTCTGGGCTGCATCAATAGGAGTATAGCATCTAGATCAAGGGAAGTAATAGTGCCACTGTATTCTGTTCTGGTCAGACCTCACCTGGAGTACTGTGTCCAGTTCTGGGCACCACAGTTCAAGAAGGACACTGACAAACTGTAACATGTCCAGAGGAGGGCAACCAAAATGGTCAAAGGCCTGGAAATGATGCCTTATGAGGAACGACTAAGGGAGCTGGGCATGTTTAGCCTGGAGAAGAGGAGGTTAAGGGGTGATATGATAGCCATGTTCAAATATATAAAAGGATGTCACATAGAGGAGGGAGAAAGGTTGTTTTCTGCTGCTCCAGAGAAGCGGACACGGAGCAATGGCTCCAAACTACAAGAAAGAAGATTCCACTAAACATTAGGAAGAACTTCCTGACAGTAAGAGCTGTTCGACAGTGGGATTTGCTGCCAAGGAGTGTGGTGGAGTCTCCTTCTTCGGAGGTCTTTAAGCAGAGGCTTGACAACCATATGTCAGGAGTGCTCTGATGGTGTTTCCTGCTTAGCAGGGGGTTGGACTCGATGGCCCTTGTGGTCTCTTCCAACTCTATGATTCTATGATTCTAGGTGGGCGGGGTTTGCGGCACCGAGCGGGGCTCACCTGGGTGGGTGCCACCCACCTGCTTGAGCTGGCCTTTGACCCACCCTCGGCCAGGGAGGACGATGGATGGCCGGCTGGGGGTGGGCCTAAGGCCAAAAGAAAAGAGGCTGACTCCTTGGCTCAAGCCTCTTTTGCTGTTCTTCCTTCGAGGATCACCCACCCACCCTCCCTCAAATTAATAATTTCTTCTTTAATCTTTCATCTTTATCGTTGCAATCCTTCCCCAAAATGAGAATTTCATTCTACCCCACACCTCCAGGTCTTCTCCCCCCCCCGCCAGCCCCACAAACTCGGGGGACAGCGGGGCAAGCCGCTGCCCCACGAAGGCTAGAGAGGCTGTCCCTGAAGGCAGAAGGGGGAGACGGAGCGCTCCGTCTCCCTCTTCTAGCTTGGGGATGGCTGCGCAAACCTGGGGGGGGGGAAATAAATTGTTTGATTTCCCCCCCAAAAAAACTAGGTGCGTCCTATAGGGCGAAAAATACGGTAAATGAAATGTTTAAAAAAGAGGTTTTAGAGAGGGGATATTCTGAAAAAGAATCTAGATTTCAACAAGAAATCTTAAACAATGAAGTGAAAATTTTACCTAAAATGTATAAAATATTGTTGGAATGGAATACTGTGGACGAAGAGGTTAAATCTGTTATGATTAGTTGGGCTAGAGATTTCGGATATAATATTGAATTTGAGAAATGGACTAAATTATGGAAGGATGGGTTAAAGTTTACAGCTTGTACAACGATTAAGGAAAATGTTATGAAGATGTTATATAGATGGTATATAACACCAGTAAAACTGGGTAAAATGTATAAAGTGTGTAATAAATGTTGGAAGTGTAAGGAGACAGAAGGAACATTTTACCATATGTGGTGGGAATGTAAGATGGTAAAAAGCTTCTGGGAGATGATCTATAATGAGTTAAAGAAAATGCTGAAATATACTTTTGTTAAAAAACCAGAAGCTCTCTTGTTGGGAATACTGGATAATGAAATTAGTAAAAAAGATGTGAAATTAGTTTTGTATGCAGTAACAGCAGCCAGAATTTTGCTGGCACAGAAATGGAAACAGGAAGAGATGCCCACGAAAGAAGAATGGAGGATAAAACTGATGGAATATGCAGAAATGGACAGATTGACGGGGAGAATTAGGAACCAATGTGACCAGAGATTCTCCGAGGACTGGAAGAAATTTACAGAGTATATCAAAAATTTCTGTGATGAGCAAATAATGTTCGTTGGCTTTCAAGAAGCTCTGTGAAATTACTGTTAGAAATATTGTTTAAAAAATATGATGTGATTAAGAGTATTTGAGTGCAATATAATATTGGGAAATGTGAGACGAGGATAAAAAATAAATGGAAAATTATCAGACAAGCTGAGGGAAGTTCTGGAAAAAAGGGTTTAAGTTAAAAATGGATGTATAATTTTGTAAAAATGTTTTTTTTATGGAAAATCTAATAAAAAATATTTATTTAAAAAAGCAAATTAATAATTTCTTGCTTATTAATTCCAGCCTAGGTCAGCGATCTTCAATTTAATGATTCTTTCTTTACAGGCTAATACTTTGCATTCCAGGTCAGCGGGCGCTGCTGCGGTTGTAAGATGGTTGCTGTATTCAGAACCGGGAAGGAATTTTCCCTGCATTGGCAGGTTTCGCCTTCCCCGTAGCAATTTCGTCACAACTTTGGCGGTTTTTAGGCCTTGGCAAGGTAGCCTTTAGTCTAACATCAAGTTGGGGGGGGATGCATTCATGCTCCCTCCCCATGCGGCGGCGCTTGCAGGGCCCGTTAAAGGGCAAAAACCGGGAGTCCCTGGCCCTAGAGCGGCGGTGTGTAGGTCAAACTCCCGGGACGAGGTCGGTGGAAGGGCATGCTGTGTAAGTTTGCGCTTTCCAATCCCCTCTCACTGGGACTCAACTGCCTGCATATCCTCAGCCAGGCGGGCTGAGAGGGTTACCTGCCAAGGCCTGTGCCAAGTTTCCCACTTCTGAAGTTCAATAAAGTTGTGGCCAATTTGAATCCATACTCTGGTCTCTTGTCTCATCATTTGGGATAATGGGGTAGGCACCACAGACAGGGTTTAGCGCATGTGCCCGCAAGCAGGAAAACATAAAGTGAGCTTCTTTACTCCATTAGAGATCCAGCTTGTTTGAAGCCAAATGATTGATCCAGCACTGAAATATGACAGTTTATTAGATCAAGCAGGGGAACCAATGCTGTTGGACTCTGGGTCCCATCAACCCTAGCCAGAAAGACAAATGGCCAGGATTATGGGAGTTAGTGTCCCAGCAGCTTTTAGAGGCACACAGGACCCCCATGTCTGACTTGGATTTTTTAGTGATAAATAAATCAAAGCAGGCCTGGCTTCTGTGCCTTTAACAGCAGCCTGACACACATAAATTAAGGGCAGGGAGAAGATGTTCCTGTCATAAACTGATAGGAGAAATGCCACCTGTTTGAGACCAGCATGTAAGGCTGTTATAAAAAGCAGTGGGGGGTGTCTGTCAAGACTATTTCAGCAGGAAAGAGAAATACAGCTACAGAGAGAGCAGATTGGTTTTGGTAACACTGGAACAACCAGGTGAGGGAGGTGTTTGCAGAGTTAGCCCCTAGAGGGCATTCAGCTGGGGGGGGGGCAGAAGATGCTCTCATACCAGGTCCCCATGCCTTGGGGGTCTTTCACAATCCTCTTGACACATAAAATATCATCGTGAATATCGGTATTCAATAAATCTAGAAAAGAGAAAGAAAATGTATCAACGGAAGGGAAAGTCGGTGATTATCACAGGGTTAGAATAAACTAAAAGACAAACTTAAGGCAAATTGCAGAATCAAATCTCCCTAGGATTGCCACCTCTAACGACATCCTTTAGCAACCCCCATGTAGCAGGAATGGAAGCAGCCCACTTAATCTCTCCCCATTCCTCTCATCAACAAGGGTGGGGGTCAGGGGTGCCAACTTGAATAAAATATTGGGGGGCCTTGGTAACTCTGCCCTGCATAACCGATCACATGATGCGACACATGCACACCATTTGAATGGCAATACCCAGTGCAAGTAGATAAATAAGTACCGCTCCAGCGGGAAGGTAAACGGCATTTCCGTGCGCTGCTTTGGTTCACCAGAAGTGGCTTAGTCATGCTGAGCACATGACCCAGAAAAACTGTCTGCAGACAAATGTTGGCTCCCTTGACCAGTAAAGCGAGATGAGGGCCGCAACCCCAGAGTCGTCCACGACTGGACTTAATGGTCAGGGGTCCCTTTACCTTTACTCTATCTGAATGGGGGAGCTGCTTTTAGATAAAATTGCTGAAACAGCAAAGCTGACTGTGTGGATGTAAAAATCAGGGACAGGACACTTTGCCCAGTTCCATCACAATGGCTAAAACGCTTTGTTACTAAAGATGGACAAATCTGTCAGTCTTCCATTTGCTTCCATGCTTAAATTCAGTTCTCCGCATTTCCACAACATTATGCAATCATCACCACCACCATCATCATCCTTGTGAAAATCTGCCAGCATTTTAGTGCTTTAAGGGTTGTTGTTAGGTATTGCAATTAGATTATGAAGCACTTGTAATGAGCGCTTGAAAGCACATTACAAAATATTAGGCACTTGATCAGCTGCTAAGGTATTAGCAGCCAGCAGGTGGTGCTGTTGTAACATACCTTTCTTACCTGAGCAAGGCAATTGTTGATGGATGTTACAGATAGGTAGCCATGTTGGTCTGCCATAGTCAAAACAAAATAAAAAAATTCCTTCCAGTAGCACCTTAAAGACCAACTAAGTTAGTTCTTGGTATGAGCTTTCGTGTGCATGCACACATGTGTATCTGAAGAAGTGTGCATGCACACGAAAGCTCATACCAAGAACTAACTTAGTTGGTCTTTAAGGTACTACTGGAAGGAATTTTTTTATTTTGTTTTGTTGATGGATGTAATTGCTGAAATGGCAAACCTCACAGTCTGCATGTAAAAATTAGGGACAGGACAGTTTGACTAGTTCCAATGTAAAAACACTTGAATACAAAACAAATAGTCGGGGGTTTTGGAATGGGAAAAGCTCAGCTTTTGCTCCTGCATTATCCTTGAACCAGCTGCCAGTCTTTTGCAGCCTGTGAACTCTTATGAAATGGCTTACTAACATTCTGAACAAGAGTAAGATATCCTTTAAAAAAAGAGAGACCATATTCTGCCTGCATTTTTGAGCTGGATGATTATGTTTCGCTGTATTGGCATTTTAAATACAACAAAATTAATTTATATTTTTGAGCTGCATTGTTGTGTTTGGAGGGATCAACATTTTAACATAAAAATATGAATTCAGCAATGTGTTATTACTGACAAGACTAAAAATGTGCTTACTAACCTAAGAGGTATAATGCTATTAAATCAAGCTCTGTTTTAATTTGAAAATATAAAACAAAAAAGTCAGGAAAGGCCAGTAGCATGTATCCCAAGTACTGGGAGGCTGTGACCTTCCAAGTTTTTGCTTCAATCATCCCTCACCATTGGCCATGTTGGGTTGGGCTGGTGGTAGCTTGAACAACATCTGGATAGCACCAGGTTCTGCACCTCTAACATAGCATTTAGCAAGCTGTTCCATTTTCTGCAGCACCCCACCATTTTGCCTGTCCCCTCCAGCACAGTGCCACCTGTAGTGGAGGGAGGCAGGAAGGAACTCACCTGCACAAGACATGGAGCAAAGGTTCTCTGAAAGGGTACCTTCATCTTTACACCACCAGCCATTGTTGATATGGAAGATGCCATAGTCTTTAGTGCCATCCTTGCGCCTGTCAACAGCCTCTGTGTCAAAGCCAGTCTCAAAAAACGACATGCAGATCCCTTCAGGGAGAAGAATGGAAGTTACACTCTGTAGTAGCGGCCAATTTATTGCAGATTACTAAAATATAAATCACGTTTCAAAAGACCACCAAATCGCTACAAACTTTAATCGGATTTTCATTGGATTGAAGTTTACTCTGATCTAGCACTAAATTATTAGAGAGTTTTTTGGGGAAAGTGGTGAGGCAAAGCAGAACAGCCTAGAAAGCATGAGACAAGCGGAAAACCGCCCAAACAGAAGTGTGCACAAGCCCTCAGCCAAAATCTGCCCTTTCAGCTCAAAAACCGAGTTGCACATCTTCCGGGATGTGCTGCCGGGTGAATCAGTTGACGTGTGCTGTAATCTCACCCCCCAAAAACACTTTTTTTAGGGTGCAAGAGTGCAGCTCCCAAAATGGCCACCATGATCTCGTGTGAAAAAACAGGATGTCCCATTTTTTTCTGAGGCACTTGGTGAGTATGAAGTCTTAGTTCCTCAAATACATGTAGGGAAGGAGACATTTGCTATTTTTTCTTTCACTACAGCACATTTTACAAATCATACAAGAATCCTCCAAATCTGGGGGAAGACAAGTCTTTACCAAGCCTCCAGGTTTCCCTCATGATTGTCCTGTCAGGTCAGGGCCCAGTGGGAGCCTCCCCCCCTCCTCAGGTGAAAAGCAGGTCAACTGTGGCTAGGAGATCTGGGGGTGTGGGGGGGGTGTGTGTGTGTGTGTGTGTGTGAAGACCGGCATGTCCCAAGATAAATTTGGTGACTGAGGCAGCAAGTAACCTGAGGCACCATCTGTCAGGAATTTTCCCTGCAAGAGGTCCTCTAATGCACAGGTGGAAAACTTGCAATTCCCCAGACATTGTTGCACATCAACTGCTATCCATCCCTGCTCATTGGTCTTTGGCTGGCTGAAGCTGAGGAGTCAGGAGTGCAACATCATCTAGAGGACAACAGGTTCTTCAGCCCTGCTGTAATGTAATTGGGCTATGACCTGTAGCTCAGACCTCAGGAACATGTTTTATTCCTGGAAAAAGCAGGGAAAGACACAGAGGAAGCCTGAGAGGATATCTGTGGGAACTGGTGAAGCACTGATTGCAACTTAAGAGGTGAAGAAAGTTCCATCTAGAAATTTGGAAACAAAGGTAGCTCTCAGATTGCTTTTCTTTAAGGGGAAAAAAGGTGCAGGTGCTGTGGACCTTTGAGTACCCCCAGAAAAAAGCACTGCTTTTATGTGCTGTCAAGTGACTCTATGGAAAAAACCCGGTCTGTGTTCAAATTCAGTGTTAAATAGACAATTTTCCTGGGTTATCATCATCATCATCATTATTTTATTTATACCCCACCTATCTGGCTGGGTTTCCCAACCACTCTGGGAGGCTTCCAACAGAACACTAAAAACAGAATAAAACTTCAAACATTAAAAACTTCCCTAAACAGGGCTGCCTTCAGATGTCTTCTAAAAGTCAGAGAGTTGTTTATTTCCTTGACATCTGATGGGAGGGTGTTTCACAAGGCAGGTGCCACTACCAAGAAGGCTCTCTGCCTGGTTCTCACAGTGAGGGAATTGCCAGAAGGCCCTTGGCGCTGGACCTCAGTGTCTTGGCTGAACAATGGGGATGGAGACGCTCCTTTGGGGATACTGGGCTAAGGCCGTTTAGGGCGTTAAAGGTCAGCACCAACACTCTGAATGTGGCAATGGCGGGGGGAGTGCTCAGACACAGACTAGGAAAGCTTGGAACTGTGCCTAGAAAGAGCAGGGCAAAAGGCAAGTGTGGATGAGCCCTGTGTCAGATCTGTGTACCTTCCATTTGTGTAATAGAAATCTGCTTCCAGAGAGGATCATCTCATGTTGCCTTATGGCAATGCTGGCTCAGAGCAAGAATGGGAAGTAGAGAAGCATTCATTCATTCATTCATTCATTCATTCATTCATTAGGTCTTCAGATAATGGAGTGCTTTGCGGAAGCATTCATAAGAAGGAAGCTGGGACAGGTTTTAGGCCAAAGCAAATAAATTGCCACCCTCTCATGGACGTAGAGACAAGGAAATGGTGTCTGGAAAGACCATGGTTGTTATCTCACTCCTTCCTCCCCACAACATTTGAAGTATGCTCTGTGTTGAGAAGCTACACTCACAGTTGGCCAGGCTGTACCCCTCATATCCATCCAGTCCGCTAACTTTCAGCACGTGGTACAACTCGCAGCGACCAAAGATCTTGGCTTGCGCAGTGACTGCAAAGCAGGTGAGGAGGAGGGTCTGTAATAAGTGGATCATCGTCTTAGCTGCTTAAATGTGATGGGAGGGAGTTGACAAAACCTCAGAAGTTAACTCCTTTAGGGGGAAGCAGAAAAACAGGAAGGTTGGCTCAAACAGGGGACAAGAGACATAATGTTTTAAGAGTGACAGAGGTTGGAAACACCCCTGCCCTCTCAAAATAATACATTTTTTCTGCCCTGGGCAATCTCTGGGTAGGTTTTTCAGCATTGTTCAGTTTGTACCAGAAAAATGCCAGCTGGAATGAACACTTTTTGGCTAGTACCAATCACCCCCCAACACATTCCTTGGGATATTTATGAGGGATGAAGATATATACTGTGTGTATAAATGCCCATTTGAAGCTCTAAATCAACAGGGATGGGGAAACTGTTCTTGGACTCCAACTCCAATAATCTCGTAGCATTGGTCATGCTGGCTGAGGCTGACGGGAGCTGGAGTCCAACATCTGCAATAATAATAACAATAATAATAATAATAATTTATTATTTGTACCTCGCCCATCCTGTGGGTTAAACCACAGAGCCTAGGACTTGCCGATCAGAAGGTCGGCGGTTCGAATCCCTGCAACGGGGTGAGCTCGTTGCTCGGTCCCTGCTCCTGCCCACCTAGCAGTTCGAAAGCACGTCAAAGTGCAAGCAGATAAATAGGTACCGCTCTGGCGGGAAGGTAAACGGTGTTTCAGTGCGCTGCTCTGGTTCGCCAGAAGCGGCTTAGTCATGCTGGCCGCATGACCCGGAAGCTGTACGCCGGCTCCCTCGGCCAATAAAGAGAGATGAGCGCTGCAACCCCAGAGTCGGCCACGTCTGGACCTAATGGTCAGGGGTCCCTTTACCTTTACCCCGCCCATCTGGCTGGGCCTCCCCAGCCACTCTGGGCGGCTTCCAATAAAGATTAAAAATACAAGGGCACACATTCCCCATCCCTACTTTAAACAAAAGGAGATGGTTGGGCTGAAGTACAAGGCTTTTCATCTATCTTTCCCTGACCCTTCAAATGAGTCTGGCTCTCAGTCTCTTCCTTTGAGGTAGTAGGGAGAGAGCTGCATGTTATGTCAAAGGTAAGCTAAGGCAAGGCACAGAGAAGCTGTCAGCTTTACCAAGTGTGCAATGTGCTTAGCCAAAATCAACCTTGTGATTTTGAGTTGGAAATACATCAGTATATAACTGTCCACCTTCCACTCATCCACATTATTTGAACACAAACAATGCCCTCCCATGAGGAACTGCATTCACAAATGGCCTGGCTTTGATCTTAGGAACACAGACTCCCAATCTCATGTTACTTGTATAGTATGAATGTGGAGATGAAGTTTCTTTTTGCAGAGGAAAAGCATCAGGTGGGAGGAGGCCTGATTCACCCTTCCCCTAGGCACTACTTTACTCCTACTCCTTACTCCTACTCCTTTCTTTTCCCAGCTTCATCAAAGGCAAAAAAAACAGCACAGCTGGAAGAAGAGTCTGAGGGAGAAAGTGGTAGGATTAGATATCACCCCTCCCACCTACTGCTTCTCCCCTTTCAGATGCTTCCTCTGTTGGTTAGGACAGAGCCCGGCTTTGCCAATATAATGTGTATTTCTAGAATGAGATAATGTGATGCTTGGTGATAGTGGGATGGCTTCAGAAACTGGGCAGCAGTGAAAGTCAACAGTGAGGAGTCATCTGACAATAAGGCAAGATCTGAGACCAGGCTGAGCCACAGGAGGAGAACTGGCCGTGACAACTGTCTTCAAGGCACCCATTACTATCTCATACACCAATAGCTCATGTGACACCATGAAAAAGGCAGGAGCCTAAGATCACAGCCTTTCTAGCAAGTGGATGCTATGAGTCAGTACAAAGCTGCCAAAAACTAAAAGATAAGCAGTGCAATATGTACATTTGGCAATAAGTTGCCAAGTAATTTAAGACCATTTCAAGGAAAGAAATACCATATTTTTTGCTCTATAAGACTCACTTTTTCCCTCCTAAAAAGTAAGGGGAAATGTGTGTGCGTCTTATGGAGTGAGTGCAGACTGCGCAGCTATCCCAGAAGCCAGAACAGCAAGAGGGATTGCTGCTTTCACTGCGCAGTGATCCCTCTTGCTGTTCTGGCTTCTGAGATTCAGAATATATTTTTTCTTGTTTTCCTCCTCCAAAAACTAGGTGCGTCTTGTGGTCTGGTGCGTCTTATAGAGCGAAAAATACGGTACAAAGCATCCAGCCTTTGCTGCTCATTTCAGGGCATTTGGATTCATTGGCTTAGGAACCCAAATGGTGCCAGATCAGTGGATGTAGCAGGTGGAAAGGAGGATGCGGAACCTTCTGCCCCTACTTTTCCCTTGAAAACCTCCCTGCACCATGAAACAAATATACCTTTGGAATCCCGCCCAGGGTAAAAGCATCTGGCAGAGGAAGTAGCCAGGGGAAATCAGAGCGTAGGGGCAGGGTTAGGCAGCACCTGCCCACCCCATCTGTGAGGTGAGTCACAACCTCCCTTGCTGCTTTTCAGCTTGTAGATGACAAGCCCAGGTTCCCACACCCAGCCCTACTGCCAGCCACATGTTGCAAGGCCCAGATTAATCAGGCAGGATACTACCTGAACTTTTCTTCCCTAGATCTTCCACAGGGAAAAGAAGCTAACAAAATGGCTAAGCCTAGCAGGTAACTCTACTGATCTCTATTTATTATTTTTGGTTTGAACATATATTTTACGGAAAAAGACGGGGGATATTTTAAATAGCTACATATATAATAAATGAAAACAAATACAAACTCTGGAATGGAATGCCCCAAAGGTCTGTGATTCTGAACCAGTCTGGAATCCTTATGCCCCATCCAGTTCCCAGTTTCTGTGTCCAGAACTTGCTCAAGTGACTACTTCATATTCCACCAGAGGACAGGGATGGCTAGCTCCAGAGGGTAGCAAGGGTGGGCATCTGCTGGGAACCCAAGACCAGCAAGGGGCCCATTGCCCCCATTTACATTATGAGCACCCAAAATACTGGTGGTAGTGTGTGGGAATTCCTGTTCTGTGCAGCTTAAGGGGGTCCACTGAAGGTACATTTCTGGAAGACACAAACCCCTTAAATCCTGGGAGAGGAATAGATATAAGTGGCAGCAATATTCCCAACAAGATTAATAATAATAATAATAATAATAATAATAATAATAATAATAATAATAATAATTTATACCCCGCCCTCCCCAGCCAAGACCGGGCTCAGGCGGCTAACACCAAATATAAAAACAATTGATTAGAATACCATGAATTTTAAGAGCGTTTGTTGGAATTGCTCTCTTTTCTTATGCATTGTAAAATGAAGACAAATATCAGAGATGTGGTTGCCCTCTCTAAATGACATGCTTCCCCTCAAACTTTCCAGCAGATGGAGCTGCAGGGCAGCTTCCAGAAAGCAAAAACTAGTTACTGTTCCCAAGTCCCACCTAGGTATCCCCATCACCCTGTTCAGCTCACGGTTTGCAAGAAGAGGATGAGATCCTGTCAAGCTGGCCAGGGAAGCACGGATGTCCTTCTTCACAAGGGGAAAAGCAGAGTGGCTTTTGCATGGAAGCTGCTGCATTCAGGTTCTGACCCCTCTTCCTCTTCCATTTAGAACTTTTGAGGAATTCCAGAACTTCCTGAAAACTGACTATGAGATCATTTCATCTGAGGACACAGGAGGCCAAGCCAAAGGCACTGTTTACCACAAAGAGCACCTTCAGGTGCAAAGAGCAGGCAGGGCAGGAGTGGCGGGGGATGGGGGGTGCTCCACAGGAAAATATTGTGGGCCCCAATCCAGATCTAGTTGCTTTGTCTTTAAAATTAAGCATGCTGCTAAAAAGAGTCTGAAGGTGTTTTGGCTATTAGATCACAAAGCTAGCTGCCAGTCATATATGTTAATAATAGTAATAATGATAATAATTTTTATTTATACTCCGTCCTCCCCAGCCAGAGCCAGGCTCAGGGTGGCTAACACCAGTAAAATTACAATAAAAGCATAATAGGGGGGGGGGGACAAACCAATTTAAAATACAGATTAAAATGCAATTTAAAATGCAGCCTCATTTTATAAGTAGCCCATAAATCAAAACCCTAAGGGGAAGGAAACAGAATGGTCAGACTGAGTCCAAACCAAAGGCCAGGCAGAACAGCTCTGTCTTGCAGGCCCTGCAGAAAGATGTCAAGTCCTGCAGGGCCTTAGTCTCTTGTGACAGAGCGTTCCACCAAGTCAGGGCCAGTACAGTGGTACATCGGGTTAAATACTTAATTCATTCCGGAGGTCCATTCTTAACCTGAAACTGTTCTTAACCTGAAGCACCACTTTAGCTAATGGGGCCTCCAGCTGCTGCCGCGCTGCCAGAGCATGATTTCTGTTCTCATCCTGAAGCAAAGTTCTTAACCCAAGGTAATATTTCTGGGTTAGCAGAGTCTGTAACCTGAAGCGTATGTAACCTGAAGCATATGTAACCCGAGGTACCACTGTACTGAAAAGGCCCTGGCCCTAGTTGAGACCAATCTAACCACCTTGCAACTTGGGACCTCCAAAGTGTTGTCATTTGCAGACCTTAAGGTCCTCCGCGGGGCAACAAGGCACAAAAAAACCCTCAAGAAATGTTTGCGCATGTACGTGAACAAGCGTGACCCGCTCCACTCCAGAGCTCAGCATATCCAGCCAGCTCTGGTTTGTTCTTTCTGGACAAGCAGCTCCTCTTGACATGCTCCCCACAACCCTGCCCTGCCATGATGCCCACCCCCAGAATCCACACCAGGGGCATGACAAAGTACATGGCAAGGCCTTGTCTGGGAATGGAGTTTATTTATCAAAATAGCGTTATGGCTTCAATCAGATTACATTATGGAATTACATCTGAAGACAAGACTAGGCAGGGTGACTTGCAGGACATGAGTTCCATGGATGGCGCTATTAATTCACAGATTGCAGGCAGCGACCCAGTAACTCAGATCTCTGCCGCGGCAATGATCTCTCCAGCCATACCTAAGGAGAAATGGGGAGCGGGGAGAGAAAGAAATGCAGACAGCATGCAAAGCCAGTCATGAGCCAGGTGGATCCATGGCCTTACTCTGTATGTGGCAGCTTCTTATGTACTTCCATTGTTATGAAATGCAAAAGTGTGACATGACACTATCAGGCTGTGCATTTCTCCACATCTGCCTCGTGTTGCTGGAGGACTGTGGGGAATTTGAATAGTGGCTCACAGAACCAGCCATCTGGTATGGGGGCCCAGGGTAGCTGTCAGTCTCCGTGGTCCCTGCTAGGATGGGAACGTTGGTGGAAACCAAATGCTGGACCCAGCAGGGTTCTTCTTCTTAACTGAGGGGCCAGCAAAGTTTGAAGGTCCTAGTTGTACAACGGTGTGTCCTGAATGCATGCCCTTGTTGAGAACAGCAATCTGGCCAGGATTGGGGAACCTGTGGCCCTCCAGATGTTGCCACACCACAACTCCAATAATCCCACCCCATTGGCCATTATGGTTGAGGCTAATGGAAGTTGGGAGTCCAACAATGTCCTGCGTAGGGGAGCACAGATTTCCCACAACTGACACAGACAAAGGACGCGGAGAATGCTTATTTATAGTATCTCCCTGAAACTGCTGAGAGGAGAAATGAGATTCTGTGCCCTCAACAGTGTGGTTATTCTTCTCGTGTGCCTATGACTTGTCTCACTTGCCTGTGTGATATCTGGACATCTTCACTACTTTTGGGGTCTCTCTTTGGCCCACTTGCCTTTGGGGTCTGAAACTTAGATCTGGGTCATAACAATTTAGATTGACAATGGGGAGTCACAGGATTGCATGCTTCTTCATACAAAAACATCCCTGAACATAACAAAACTCAATGTCAGATAGCATGTCTATGTAGGGTGTTTGTGTTGTGTTGTGTTGTGTTGTGTTTCATATGAAGGAGCATCCAAGTCTTTGAGTGCAATCTGAGTGATGCAGCACAGACTCAGGTTTACAACCTCAGAAAGAACTATCTGCACTTAAATTATTTTTTTTAAGGTATCCTTGCCTTGTCTTGTGTGCCTAAAAAATCTGAATCTCTCTGCTCTGTAGATAATTTACTGCAATGCCTCTCTTTGTGTGTCAGTCTGGTCCAAACGGCAGAAGTGATCTGTGCTGGAGTGACAGTCATCCTGGCTTTGGGCAAAGTGAGTACAGTGGTGCCTCACAAGACGAAATTAATCCGTTCCGCGATTCTCTTTGTCTAGCGGTTTTTTCGTCTTGCAAAGCAAGCCCATTGACGGCTTAGCGGATTAGCGCTATTAGCGGCTTAGCGGCTTTTAGCGGCTTATCGGCTTAGCAGATAAGCAGATAAGCGGCTTAGTGGCTTAGAAAAAGGGGGGGAGGAAGGAAAAAAAAGTCGGAAAAACTCGCAAGACATTTTGTCTTGCGCAGCAAGCCCATAGGGAAATTTGTTTTGCGAAGCGCCTCCAAAACGGAAAACCCTTTCGTCTAGCAGGTTTTTCGTCTTGCGAGGCATTCGTCTTGCGGGGCACCACTGTACAGGGAATGGACCAGAACTCTCCAGCATCTTCAGTTTAAAAGGATCAGGGGGAAAGTGATGGGAAAGACACATTTCTACCTGAGAACCTGGAGAACTACTGCCAAACAGATTAATCTCAGTACTAGACAGTATTGACTTGCAACAAGTTAGTTTCATATGTCTAGATGACTATGTGTTCATGAGTACCCAAACCTGAGGTTTAGTCCCAATGCCAGATTTCAGGACCCAGGCTATTGGGGAATACAACTGTGTGTGTGACTACATCTGCAATTCTGTTATTTGAAATATTTCTCCCACCCAAACACTGATCAGGATGGCAAAAAATTATTATTATTTATTACTACTATTAATTCAAGGTTTCAAACCAGAAATCTCAAGGAACCATTCCTTCCTTGCCCACCCTCCAATAAGAACTGGAAAATGGAATTGGCACAGGTGCTTACTGCCAATGGGATTTTAAGGCTAGATGGACAGCTACCAGAAAGAGGAGATAATACAGAATGGAGAGATGGGTGGAGAAGGTAGACAAGGCTAGTGAAAGACAAACTCATCCCCTTACCAGTCTGCCAAGCCTTCTGGTTCAGCTGTAGCTCGCTTGAGACAGATTATGTCATCAATAATTTCTTCAGTAAGTAGATCTAGGGTGTGAGGAGGAAATGGCAATATTATGTACTGTGCAATAATATACTGTTGGCATCTGTCTGTCTTGAGAGATAATGGAGTGTGCCTCTGGGGGTGAAGTCAAATTGCTATGTTAGCAGTACCAAAGTGACCCCCCCCCCCCCGGGTGCAGGACAGGCAGATTGTATGGCGGTCCTGAGTTGCCCAGATGACAAGTCCTTGCTGATGTGGTCCAAAGGAAAGTAGAGAAATATGTTTGGCACCAGCTTGGCTGCAGGAGTTGCCAGAAGGAGGTGCACAAGGAGCCATCCAACTGCCTTAGGGACTCCGCTCTGGATTCATGTAGGGTTTACTCCCTTGCCTATTCCTCTCCTGAAGATATCCCGCAAGGCAGCAGAGATTTAGGATCAGAGTTTTCCTTCTCCTAGATGAGCTACCTTCCCAGGCTGACAAACCTCATCTATCCCTCAATTCCCTCTACAGTACATGCAAAAACTTCCTTCTTGCCCGCTGGACCCTCTAATGGTCTCATTAATACATACTGAGATAAATATTGTTAAATAATTATTTATACTGAGCTATCTGTGTGCAGCAGTTTCAGCAGAGTGCAAAAGGCCAGATTGAAACATATTGTTTGCAGGTTGGTCCTATCATTAGGGAGAGTGATGCAGTTGCTTCAAGAGGCAAATGTCCAGCAAGGGAGGGACTACGTGGAAGATTGAGGAGTGTTTAGGGCTTGTGGGGGTGTACTTTGATGCCAGTGACAATTTCTTTTGATTTCCAAACATGTCCCTGTGTCCCCAAAGGTCGGTGACACTGGCCTAATGAAAGGGCAAGCGGAAAAAGGGAAATGAGTGGTTGGTAGTTGGGTGGCTAAAACAAGAGAGGACCAACAGCCTGTGGTCCAGAGGAAGAGATGGCCAGAGGAAGAAGTCTCAGGGAAGAAGGCAAACGGGGAAAGCAAAGGGTTGCAGGGAAAGAGTTGTTAAAGAGAGGAGGAAGGGGGAAGTTCTCATATGGATCTGAAAGCAAAGCCCAGATCTCTAGTTACAGGCCCCTATTAATAATATAACAGTGTTCCTGTGGCAGGTTTCCAAAGTGTACAAAGCACTTTAAATACATTAGCTCAGTAATCATTACAACAATTATTTAAAACAGATTTCATTTACTCAGTTAAACTTAGGTGCCCTTATACATAGGACTCGGCTACGCTCATCAATTATATTGTTATAACTGTTTTATAAACATGTGACACTGGATGGTGCTGTAGAGCTGTAGATTCGTCGCCAATGGAATTTTCCATTAAAAGTGATCATAACACATTTTTTTCTGCAGTGTGTATAGATCCAGCCTGGGTCAGACTATAATTTTATTTTATTTTATTTTATTTTCTGACAAGTAAAATATTGTCTACTCTGATTGGCAGAGGTTTCCCAGGAACTTTGACAGAGACTCTTTCCCATCACAGAAGCATGAGAAGGGCATTGCTGGATCAGGCCAGAGGCCTATCTTGTCCAGCATCCTGTTCTTACAGTGGCCAACCAGATGCGTTTGGGAAGCCTCCAAGCTGGATTTGACTGCAACAGCATTCTCCCCACTTGTGATTATCACCAACTGGTGTTTAGAAACATACTGTCTACAATGGATGTAGAACGTGGTCATCACAGCTAGTAATCTTTGACAGACTTACACTCCATGCATTCTTCAACAGTGAAACAGATTCTCTCAAGAGCTGGTGGACTCTCCTTCCTTGGAGGTTTTTAAGCAGAGGTTGGAGGACCATCTGTCATGTATGATCTAGCTTAAAGGTAAAGGTAAAGGTACCCCTGCCCGTAGGGGCCAGTCTTGACAGACTTTGGGGTTGTGCGCCCATCTCACTTAAGAGGCCAGGGGCCAGCGCTGTCCGCAGACACTTCCGGGTCACATGGCCAGCGTGACATCGCTGCTCTGGCCAGAGCCAGAGCCAGAGCTGCACACGGAAACGCCGTTTACCTTCCCGCTGGTAAGCGGTCCCTATTTATCTACTTGCACCCGGAGGTGCTTTCGAACTGCTAGGTTGGCAGGCGCTGGGACCGAGCAGCGGGAGCGCACCCCGCCGCAGGGATTCGAACCGCCGACCTTTCGATCGGCAAGCCCTAGGCGCTGAGGCTTTAACCCACAGCGCCACCTGCGTCCCTTATGATCTAGCTTAGATTCCTGCATTGCAGGGGGTTGGACTAGATGACCTTTGGAGGTCCCTTCCAACTCCGCGAGGGACAGGGATCTATCCTACATCTTCTGCTGTGAAAACAGATGCAAAGAATACATTCTGCTTCCCTGAAATCTCTATATCCTCATATGAACTTGCTGAGTTAATTTAATTGAATTAGGATGTATGAAGGGGGGGTGGGGGGAGGTCAAGAACTGGGGTTAGGAAAGTAAGGATATGAAACTTTATATGTGTTGTCTTTGTCTGTGTGTGTGTGTCTGTTTATAAAATGTGAAAACTCAATAAAAATTTTATAAAAAAAAGAAAAAATGAAATCTCTATATCCTCCTTTAGCACACCTCTGATTTCCTTGTTGTCCAAAAGTTCAACTGCTTCCTTAGGTTTATGTTTCTAGCAATGGGCTCATCCCATTCCGTTTGGGTATCCCTTGGTATCTGCTTGCACTTATCTTGCCAAGGTTTGTACTCCTTTTGTTCTTTTCAATTGGACAATACTTCCCTTTTCTTGCTTCTTGACTCTAATACTCTCCTTGACTCTGCTCCTTAACCACGTTGCATCCCCTTGGGCCTTGTGATCTGCAATATACATTATAGCCCAGCTTCTCTTATGGTGGTTTTGAGCAACCCCCAAGCAGGCAGTTCCACACAATACATTCAAAGCATATTCAACACCAATCTAAAGTACATGGCTTCCCCCAAAGAATTCTGGGAACTGTAGTTTGTTATGGTTGCCAAGAACTGTAGTTCTGTGAAGGGGGTACTGCAATTCCGAGGGCCTTCTGGCGGTTCCCACACTGCAAAAAGTTAAGTTACAGGGAACCAGGCAGAGGGCCTTCTCAGTAGTGGCGCCCACCCTGTGGAATGCCCTTTGGTCAGATGTTAAGGAGATGAGTAATTATATAACATTTAGGAAACATCTGAAGGCAGCCCTGTAAAGGGAAACTTTAGAAGGATTAATGTTTTACTATGTTTTTATATATGCTGGAAGCCGCCCATAGTGGCTGGGGCAACCCAGTCAGAAGGGGGAGGTATAATAAATAATAATAATAATAGTAATAATAATAATATTCTCAGGATCCTTTGGGGGAAGCCATGTGCAATGAATGTGGATTTGCCCCCTTTTCAAGAAATTTGACCCTGCTATTACAGCCTGAGCCTTATTTAATATGCCAGGGATCTTTACACAGGCCCTTCAACATGTAATGTCTATGTCTCTCCAGCACTGGACTATAATCCCACCCTAAAAATCCATGCAGTCTCTTAATTGAGTGACAGCCACTACATCACCCTGATTTTCAATGGCTGGTGTTGCAGCTGTGGCTATGTGGATTCTAGCAACTTCTCAGAAGACCAAGAGACAACGTCTGCTGGGAATTGGAAGACTGCAGCAGAGCTAGTTAGGAGCGTTCTCTGCAAAGGCATCCCTGAGCCAGATCACTGGTTTTAAATAATTTGGAGGTTTCATTTACAATTAAGAGGCATAAAAATTCTGTTAAATAGATTTGCCAGGCCAGACTGTGGGCTTGCTGTGCCCAGCATGGAGGTTGCACCATAACCCAGGCACTCGCCCCTGCCTTCTTGCAATGACACTTACCAAAGCAAGATAAACTGCACAGGTTCTTTGATAGAGTGTGTCGGTCAGCACACCAGGAGCGACTGTTGATCTGGAAGATGCCATATTCGGAGCTGCCATCTGAGTTATGCATCACAGTTTCCGTGTTGAAGCCACTTGCAAAGTACGCCAAACAGATCCCTAAGATGGATAGGTGGACAGGTTAACCACTTTTCCCCCCAGGAAGAAGTTGTTAGGAAAGCAGATTTTATCAGAGATGAAATTTGTCTCAAGGAAAATGTGAGTGGGCTTTCCCTCACTGGAACTCAGTTCTGGCTCCTCTCAGGTGGGCGCCATTGTCATTATAAGTGAACGAGGGACCACTGGATAAAATTATATGACAATTATCCTTCAAAAGTCACACCTCAAAATTTTGAGATGCAGTTTCCCAACCAACCAGTCTTAAAAAATGCATATATTAAGGGGAAAGAGTATATAAAAATGTATACATTGGTGAAAATGATATATAAAATACATTATGTTGAGGAGAATTGCTTTTAAAATGTGCATATTAGTCAAAGCTGCATACAAAAATGTGTATATTAGGAGAAATTCAAGCTAAACTAGGGATGAAATTTTATGAAGATTTTGGTGCAGAAATGTGGAAAGCTGAGTGAAACTGAAATTGACAGAATCACTCATCCCTTGCTGTTCTGCATGCAAACATGCTAGCGGAAGAGATGCATTTTGAAAAGGATCTTGGGATTAGTGGGATGCATTCTGCACACTAACAGTGTCAACATGCAAGCTTGGAATCTCACTCATGGCAAAGGATTTGACATTGATACTGATCTTGAATCTGATACTAGGCTTCCAGCCCTCATGAGTGCAGAGAAAAATATAATCAATAATAAAAAAATAGTTATCTCCCAATTTCTTTGTGGATGATTGGGATAGATAGTACGGTTAAGTGGATGGATAGAAAATAGGAGCCTTTACTATAGAGACAGGAAACAAGAAAGGGCATTAGATTCCTACCCTGTACCCAACAAAAGCTCTTCCCAGCTCCCCATTGCCTTCTAGGCATTACCGGAAGATGCAAGGCACTTTGAATTTCTGCTAGCCGCCACCCATCCCACAACCTGCAACCCAATTCTGCAGTGTGTGCTACCAGTGCACTGGCATTCTCACAGCTTAAAGTAAACTTCGTTCTGCATTTTGCAGTAGCTTAGTACATTTCACTGTAGTGAAACATCTAATGGGGCATACTACTGGCATGGGAGACACTGAAGGAATCCCTTCTAATTTGAATCATTTCTTCAATGGACAATAATAACATAAAGGTAAAGGTACCCCTGCCCGTACGGGCCAGTCTTGACAGACTCTGGGGTTGTGCGCCCATCTCACTTAAGAGGCCAGGGGCCAGTGCTGTCCGGAGACACTTCCGGGTCACGTGGCCAGCGTGACATCGCTGCTCTGGCGAGCCAGAGCCGCACACGGAAACGCCGTTTACCTTCCCGCTGGTAAGCGGTCCCTATTTATCTACTTGCACCCGGAGGTGCTTTCGAACTGCTAGGTTGGCAGGCGCTGGGACCGAGCAGCGGGAGCGCACCCCGCCGCAGGGATTCGAACCGCCGACCTTTCAATCGGCAAGCCCTAGGCGCTGAGGCTTTAACCCACAGCGCCACCTGCGTCCCAATAATAACATAGCATCATTAAAAATAATCATCACCATTTATGTAATGCTGTGAAATCCCTAATGCTGTGCCCATCAATTGTGGCATAGCCTTTTGGTTGGACTATTACCAGCAACTCTTTAAAAGTGCCCAGGAGACAGAAAATTAAGTTGGGGAAGAGAGAATGGAATTCCCCTTGCTCCTTGGGGGGGGGGGGGTGCAAGGAGGTGTTAAAGAAAAATAGAAAGGGAGATAAAAGGTTAATATTTATTATTTTGTTAACATATAAATAAACTGGGACTAGAAAGGAAGGACGCTGTTAGAGGAGGAGGAAGTGAATGTAAAAAGAGGAGAGGAGGGATGAAAGGTGTGAGAGAAAAGGTACAGGTTGGATGTGAAAGGAGAAAAGGAGAAGAAACTACAGGAGATGGGTAAAAATACAATTTGAGGCATGGTGGTGGTGGGGGATATAAAAGAAAAGGGCTCCTCTACAGAAGCCATGAATCAGCAAATTCTGCAGAAAATGAGAAGGCTGGTTCATAAGATGCGCAGAGCAAATGTCCGTATTCAGGTTGGCGAAACAACACAGCTGTGAAACTTCTTGCCACAGTAAAATTCTGTGGCAAACAATTCAGCAATTTCCAAAGATAGAATATTCAGTTGCCAGTTGATTATGCAAACTCTGCCTCCATCTTCTACCACTTTGTGTCTGGCTCCACCCCAGTGCTACCTTTTTGTGACTGGTGGGCCTCAGTAATTTTCAATCATTTCAAGTGGGCCCTTAGGGTAGAAAGTCTGAGAAAATGCTTTCCAAAGCATAATGCCCATTGCTGTTTTCTTCAAAGTGGATTTGTTGTACTAGAGCAACAGAGTGCTTTAATCTACTTTTAATGCAGAAACCTGTAATTCCAGCATGCACTTGAAACCCGGCTGCAAAATATTGAGACTGGAGGCTAGAGCTGCCATATTTCAAAAAGTACCATATTTTTTGCTCTATAAGACTCTTTTTCCCTCCTAAAAAGTAAGGGAAAATGTGTGTGTCTTATGGAGCGAATGCAGGCTGCGTAGCAATCCCAGAAGCCAGAACAGCAAGAGGGATTGCTGCTTGCACTGCACAGCGAACCCCCTTGCTGTTCTGGCTTCTGAGATTCAGAATATTTTTTTATTGTTTTCCTCCTCCAAAAACTAGATGCGTCTTGTGGTCTGGTGCATCTTATAGAGCAAAAAATACGGTAAAAACCAGGAAACCACCAAAATTGTTGAGCTTTTTTAAGGGAAACCCTAAATTCACCCCGGATGTCAATTCCGCCTTTGAAATCCCAGCAATGTCCAGGAAAATCCGAGCATATGGCAGCCAGAGCAAGGTGGGAAACTGGTTGCTTGGGGCCACTTTAATTTCTGCCCGCACGCCCAATGGCTTTCTGCAAACTTCTCCTTGCCCACATACAAGCTGATCCTGCCAGTTTTGGTGATGCACCACGTCTTCACACCCTCCCACAAAACACAGTAAGCAGACTGACAACCACTCATTGGCTACTCACAGTTAGCTAAGCTGTAGCCCTCATGCCCATCCATTCCCCAGCGTTTCAGTGTCTGTGCCAGCTCACAGCGACTGTAGATCTTGCTACGGACTTTCACCGCAAGGCAGGCCATAAGGGGCAGCAGCAAAAGAGCCTTCATCTCTTCCCAGCGGCCTGATCCTGCTGTCCCTGTTGCTAAGCAGGAGGAAGAGGGGACTTTTTCAGGCTGACCAGATCTACAAAAAGAGAGAGAGACTTGGAGATCATCCAGGGCGGAGAAGGATGCATTACTATTGTGGAGAGTTATCATGATGTAGCAAGGAGACAAGATGTGCGGTGTGGGCATCTCTACCAGGAGCAGCTGGAACTGACGTGCAGCTGCCCCATGGGAGCCACTGAATTGCAGGTGGCCAGACTTCTCAGTGAAGAATCTTCTAAAACTAGAGTGACCTCACCAACCCATTGGATCTTTCTGGGCAGGAAGGAATATAGAGGTGTTCCTGTCCCAGCTGAGCCTTGCGTCATGGTTCATGACCTACGGCCTGGTCTCCTCTTAGGAGAAGAGACCATGGATACATGGGAGCATAATGGACTGGGAGGTAATTTTGCCCTTGGAACTTGCCTCCAGTGTTCCCATCTGCTTAGAAATTCCAGCACCAGGCACCTGAAAAAGCTACATTACCGTCCAAGGACTCGAGCCTAGAGACAGAACTTGGAAACCTGTGGACCTCCAGTTACTGTTGGACTTCAGTTCCCATCAGTTCCAGCCAGTGGGGCTAATGGTTAGGGATGATGGAAGTTATATTCCAGCAGCATCTGCAGCACCCTGGTTTTCCCAGCCCTGCCATAGTGGGACCATAGTGGGACCCAGCCACCCTTGTGCTACTAGAGTTAGGAGCTTATAAAGCAAGACGGGCCCCTTTTAAGAGTAGAAGTGCCACTCATGAGGGCTGAGGCTAGCTGTCTAGCAGAACCTGTAGCCCCACTTAAGGCTCAGTTTGGGCTTGCTGGCTGTTGCAGCAACTCCAAAGTCTGTGTCGTCTGGCTTCTAGCCTAGTTTCCAACTGGAGCTGTCCAGGGTGCTACCTACCTTGGCCTCTACTTTGCCTAATTTCACTTATCTGGACTCATCCTCTGCTCTGCTTACTTCTGCCCTACTGGTGCTTGACCTCTGCATGAGCTGGATCTGCTTGGTGGATCCTGAGCTTGGATTTTGCAACCTTGAGTCCCTTGAATCTGTGCTTAGTACATGCCCTTATTTCCCCCTGGTTGGGACCACTAGCTGAGATCGGACATCTTGCTTGAGCATCAAGGGATTCCTGAGCTCTGGTGTGTTCCTGCATCTGTGGTTAGTCTTTCCTCCTGACTTGCAGATTTCTCCTTGACTCTATTGCCCCCTTTCTCCTCAGTACTTGTCCCATGACCCAGCACTGGCAGTCACTGAAGGCTGTTGCTTGGCAAGAGTAAATGCATGGGAAAGATTGGGGTGGCTTAGTGCAGACACCAAAATATAGCAATTTACAAATTTACAAATAAATAAACAATCTTGATTTATTTGCATGTACATCTTGGGTATAAACACATGTACCACCTGTACACATGCACTACCTGTACATGTGCACAGATTGCATCCATATGCACACAACATAACACCTGGTTGACTAAGTGTTTTATTACCCACAGGGCTTCATGGAGGCAGAAGCCCTGCCTCTCAAATTAAGAGCAATGCTCTGTCTTGATGCCTCACACTGTGTTTTGGCTACTACATTGCCTCAGAGCACAGCCCCTGCTTTCCCCCTGGGGATCCTTTAGAGAACAAACTGCCTTGGGGGACTGGTTGCTATAATTTCAATTCAAAAAGATATGAGCAGTCTCTTCTGGTTCTGAGAGGCTGGTGATTCACTCCTATCGTTGGGGAGCTCCATTCAGAATCCAGCCTTGGTTGATTTAGGTGCCTTGAGACCTCCTGGCAAATGGTCCAGGCTCTTGGTAAAGGGTGTGGCTAACAGAGGAATTAAAAGCTTTCCTCTTGGCAACATCCTCACCTAACTTATTATCCTCATGCCAATTATTCTCCCAGGGGAAGGAAAGCAGGAAACATACACAAGAGTGTGAACTGTGCAGCATGCCCTCTTGAATATTGCCTTAGAGCAGTGTCTGCCTAACCCAGTCTTCCCCATATTTCTGACACCTGAGGCACACAATTTTTCCAAATGAAAACTGGAAGCATGTGTCCCTCTCAAACCCAAAAGGACCAGAAGGAGATGGGCAGGTTGTACGTCTTGTATTCTGGCACTTAATGGTCTCTACTTCAGGTGTATTTGGATCATTCCATTGCTCCAGATGTAGAGAGACTCTCTCTCTCTCTCTCTCTCTCTGTGTGTGTGTGTGTGTGTGTGTGTGTGTGTGTGTAGCATTTATTGCCATCTCAAAGGATGGTGAGTTGAATGAGACTTCCTGGGAAACTATAATTATTTTAACAGCATATTATTCATGGCAAATTGTGTATCACAACACAAAGATACACATGGTGTATCTCAACACAAAGACTGGGAGCGACTGACCCTACTAACCTAGCATGGTTTGCCCGATGAGGGTGGAGTTCAAATCCATTTCAAATTAGCGTAGTGGGACTTCTAACGTAGGCAAGAATTAGGCCTCAGTTTTTCGTCTTCAAGATGCCGAGTCTATAGCTCCAGAAGCCATACAGTGCTAACTAGTAGAATGAGGAGCCTACCTTTGCCCAAATGCCTGCCTGAACCTCTCCAGGGCCACCACAAAGTTCTTAAACAGCCCAGCAAGTTGCAGCAGGCAATGCACCCCACCCAGTGTTGGCAGTTCATCTGGCTTCTAGAACCCCAGCTCTGAGGTCGCCCTGTGATGTCACAGCCTGTTACCACTGCCCTTGAAGAGTCAGGCCCAGTCTCTCGATTCTGGCCTAAGATGGTTTTTGCTGCCTAAAGCAGAGCACCAAATGATGCCTCCACTCCACCCTGGGATCTTGCTGTATCATTCAGAGACTATTTTCTGCTTTCATCTGCATTCTTCTAAATGCCACCATCTGCTTCACCTTGTTGCATGATAGGACTGGTGCTGCAGTCTATAGGTCCTGAAGTACAATTACCTACCAGCACTAGAAAACATGGCCAATGGCCAGTGATGATGGGAGTTCAGCAATTTCTGGAAGGCTAAAGGTGGAAACCTGATGTAGAGCAAAAGCATAGATGGGAATTGTGACCCACTTGCTCTGCCCCTAACCTCTGTGTATCTGCTGGCCTCACTCCCAACCTCCAAACCTGCAGTAGAAGTGAGGAATGGGCTGTATGCATGGGCAGTTGTACACATGTAGAGCTTGTTCTCATCTTCTGGTGAATGTACTAAGTCAGGCCAGTGGAAGTGCAGAGGTCAAGAACACAGCCACGAGGCACAATCCTAATCACCCTTCATGTTTTCAGTCTGCATGTAAATCTAAGGGGGAGAATACACATTTTCTGCATTCCCAACCACACAATTCAAAAGACACTTTGAAGTATCAGGGGCTGCTGGCTTGCTAAATCCTTTCTGGACCATCAAACACTTAAAGGCACACACAGCATGCATGGACTCCCATCCCTGTGGTAGAACTATAAATGAGATAAAATTCCTAAGGAGATAATAGCAACAATAAAAAGTTTGGTTAGGAAAAGGCATCAAACTGGGTCAAGAATGCAGCGTTCTGCATTCTTGACCCATTTTTTGCATGCTCAAGGGAAGCATGTGGAGAAAATAGCAATTTGATGCTTTCCTGCCTTACAGAGGCAGCAAACATGGATATTTTAGGGAGCTACAAGGAAGACCTCTGTGTGAGTGTTCCTTAGGAACACGTACATTTCTAGCCAACTCATTGGTTCTTCATGCTGAGTTCATGATGGCTAGGTTCTATCTTTGCTGTTGAAGGCAGAACCACTGGTGGAGACATTACTGTTGCGTTCAGTTCCTGCTTGCAGGCTTCCCAGATGCATCTGGTTGGCCACTGCTGAGAGCAGGATGCTGGAGTACATGGTCCCTTGGCCTGATCTAGCAGGGTTCTTCTTATGTGCAAGGCCAGCCTACCACTAGGCAGCAAGGCATTGAGTGGTGGAGAGCTGCTGCAGCCCCTGTGCTGCTTTGCAGCCATCTGATGTGGTGGAGGATGTTGTTACATCACTAATGTTGGCTTGAAGTCAGATTCACACACCAGAGATAACCATCTTCTCCTTTGCCTCACCTTGTGTGTGAATATATCCCAGAGTGGGAGTTTAGGATTTCCATTTTTGGAATCTTCCCACCACAATGTAGCCATATTTAGGGAACAGTGAACACACTTGAGGATGGGGCAAAATTGTCTTCAACCCTGTGCAGGTTCCCTGGAGGCATTCCCTTGAACATGCACCCTTCTGGGGCAGAAACTGCCACCATAATGCTACTGCAGCTTCTACCATACCTCTAGTTCATTGTACCTCTAATGAATGCCTCTGTAGGACTACCCAGACTAAAATCTCCCCCTACTGAAAACTGAAATGTCACCCCAGCTGCACCCTTATTAGTTTGACTAGTGAAGGAGAAGAAAATGTGCAATCAGTACTCCTCCTAGCTGCAGAAGTGGGCTGGAGCCCATCAATTAGACTCATTCATTGGATTCAAAGAATCAACACTTGGTCAAGACTTAACTATGATTTGTAAAAGCTTATTGACATATAGCGCTATGGGAGGGCTGGAGATTCTTATTTCCTGCCATCTGCCACCCCCCATACCTTGTGCCATGTCCTGAGGGCACAGCCTCTCCTCTCCACATACGATTGCCAATTAATAATAATGAGGAAGGCTGCCCACTGGGACCGAGAGGAAGGCTTAGCAATCACAAGGGCCTAATCACATTAAACCGCAATCGAAGGGCAATCAGCACAACAGCAACAGTCGATGCACAATTTCAGGGCTCATCCTTCTACTAACTTCCCAGAAGCTTTGGGGGGTGGCGGGAAGCCACACAGGTGGTATAAAGAAACAATACACAAGAGCACAAAGCATCGTATTGCTGGATGAGACCATCTTCTAGTCCACCGTGACATTTCCAAAAAGGCCACCCAGATGTTTCTGGGGTTGGACTAGATGACCCTCAGGGTCCCTTCCAGCTCTAATTCTATTTTTCTAAGGCACATGTGCAATGGCCACACCCTGCTGTTACTCCCCTGTTCTCAGCGGTAGGGTTTATGAACGTGGAAAGATTCTGTTCTATCATATCTAATGATCAGTCTATCCTCTGTACATGTTATCTATTCTAGCCCTTAAGTGAACTGCACATTGTGTGGAGGTTTATTTCATTATTCTCAGTCTTGAAGAACCTCTCAGCCATCAGTTTCATTGGGTGATTCCCAGACAAAAGCAGCAAACTGTCGCTCGCTTCCTTTGCAATAGCAACCAAGCAGGTGCAGGATTCTTGGATCCCTGCAGGATTCCTAGGTTAGAGATGGTGGAGGTTAGAACTCTTTGATGACCTGCTGGACTTCCTGTCCAGCCACCAGCCACACTTAATGGCAGGCATGGCACTTGCGTGGCACAAAGCAGCCACTGGTGCCATTGCTGTGATCTTTCATTACATCGTGTCTGTTTTTAAAAGGGATTGGCTCCCCAGTGTTGGGGTGGGACGTGGCCTCAAGCAGTGCCCAGCCACACTATTCACCACTTGGGTCCTTTACCACTACCCTGCAAGCAATGGTGAGCTGGAATGCTGGACTAGCTGCAGGTTCCCCTTACCTGCCAGACCAGTTGGCACCTTTGTCCCTCTGGAATTGCTTTTAAGCTCCACAATTGTGTCACGAAGACAAAAGCTTCAGCAAGGAAAACCCAAAATGATAAGCAGTGGCCTGATATGACCCCCACCTCACCCCTGTTAGGACAGCAAGGAGGACGGCGGTGGATCCGAGTGTGGAGATGCTTTTGCAGTGGCTGGAAGGGCTGCAGACACTGCAAGTCAATTCCAAGGGGGATGTGGCAAGCAGAGAGCTTTTCAAGGGCCTCTCTGTGGACTGGCTGGCTCCTGCTGTTCCAAGGGATTTGCCTTGACAATAGAAAGTCATGATTGCTGGAACCTTATCCCAGGAGATGGGTTCAGGGTGGGCTGCCACCCACAGAGGGCCTCCGGAGTGCTGTCAAGGAAGGCATCAATTCAACACACTCACAGAGCAATTGGCATACCTTGGGAAGTCAAGGTGTGCACACCACTCCAAGAGAGCTACAAAACTCTCATAAAGAAAAACGCACACATACTTACAAGTGCATCACAGGGAACTGTAACAAAGCAATGCAACAACTCTCCACATGCAGACATATGCATCCATTCAGCAGCATTTTCACAGAGCATCTAGGCACATCTATAACCTGCATAAATAACTTTTAAAGTAACTCTGCTGCACAAATTCATATTCCGGACTGCACATATACCCAGAGTTCCAGTATCCTTCCACTCCACATGCCTTGCCTGGCCCCGTTCCCTTGATGTGAACATCCCTTCCCTTCCCTACCCCACCCCACCCCCTCCTGCTCCTGGCCATCTCCATCCTGGGAGGGGATGCTCCAAGCCAAGGGGTGGGAGGCGACACGGCAAAGCCGCACCCTCCACACGTAAGACAACCAGGGAGGGGGTGATGTCAGAACTGGCTTAAAAGTTTGGTTGGGGGGGGGGACACAGCAAGGATCAAAGGAGATGGAGGGTGGACGAACAGTGAAAAGGAAGAGCGAAGCGTTCACTGACGTATACCCTGAGACTGTCAGCTCCACAGCTGGTGAGTTTGAGGAAGCTTTGGTCTACAGACATGAGAAGGGGCACAGGGAGGCCATCTAGACCAAAGAGGGTCCAGATGCTACTGGACATTTGGGTGGTGGAAAAGCTGCATGTGAGAATGTGTCACTACCACACCAGGGGTTGTGCGGAGGGGGACTTGGGAGCCAGCACATCAGTGATGTGCTTCCAGCTCTGAGCAGGACTTGAAAACTGTGTGGGAAGAAGTCTACAAAAGCCTTCAGGAAACATTTGCAAGGCTTCCTTTTTAGAGCTTTTTATTAGAACCAAAAACCAGGGTCAAGCAGGTCTGGGGTGATCTTTGTTTCTGTACGTTGTTTCTGTATTAAATGGGAAATGATATTTTGTGGTATTTCTTCTTCTTACACCATTGTTGAGCTTTGGAGGAGAGACGGACAGTGAGATGGGAATATTCCAGGACGGTGTGTCTCTAGCTCTTCTCCTGATGACCTATTTATTGAGCATCTATCCTTATTTGCTAGCACAAAGCTTGTGTGTTAGATTATATCTGGTCTCTATTGAGAATTCATTATTTGTAAAGCAGGTTACACAGCAATGAGCATTCATCCTGATTTGCTTGCAAAGTTTTTATATATCTTCCCATTCATCATTTGTACATTCCACACTTCTCAGTGCATCTCCCTGTCTCCTTCCTAATCACAGAAAGTCCATCTCTTTCTTTATTATATTTATATGCCCCCTATTCCTCCAAGGAGCTCAATGTGGTTTTTAGAGTTCTCCTATTCCCAGTTTTCTCTTCACAACAACCCTGTAAAGTAGGTTAGGCCGAGGGACAGTGACTGGCCTAAGATCAGCCAGTGAGCTTGTGGCTGAGTAGGGATGTGAATCCTGGTATTCTGGGTCCTAGTCCAACAGGTACACTACATTGGCTTTATTAAAGTGGTTGTTGTGCTAGAATGGAGCACTTTAATCACTTTTAATTGTAAACCTAAATTTCCCAGTATATACTTGAACCCCTTCCACAGAATACCGACAGTCTGGAGACACTTTGAGGTTGGGGTTTGGTAGGAGAGAATATCAGGAGAGCTTATTTGAATTCTGTCTGTGGCTTTCAGAACCATCTTCTGTGCTCATCACAACACTAATCACAAACTTAATTCTGATCCGAGACCAAATTCCATGAAGCCACCAGCAGATGGTGCCTCCTGGCCTTTTTGCAACCCCAAATCAATCCCAAATTTGTGATGGAAGCGGAAAGCAATGTAACTGTGGTTGCATGCACACCATACATTTCAAAGCACATGACTCCTTTAAAAGGAATCCTGGGAACTGTAGTCTGTTAAGGGTGCTGGGAATCATAGTTCGGTGAGAGGTAAGCTACAGTTCTCAAGATGTTGTGAGGAAAGTCATGTGCTTTAAATGTATGGTGCATGTGCAGTTTCGTTCCCTTGGTTTCCTGGAAGGGGCAACCCTTCCATGCATAGTCAAGGAACCATCTGTCCTAGTTCCAGATCTTGCTCAGTGTGATTTTAGCCAGGAGGTCTTTTAGGAGGGGAAGAGTTGCCACAGTCTCCACAAAAGCAGGAAACTTGTCCCAAGGAAAGAGCAAACTCATTTTCCACATGACAGCCTCTAAGGAGCTGGAGGAGACTGCTGAGTGGCAGGAGACTGAAATAGGCTGGAGGGGGGCTTGTAATCCCTTGGGGGCAGCCTCTCCCGAAACACTCAGATGGAAAGACATTAATGAGAAAGCTGTTTGGGCTCAGATCCCTGGGGGCTCAAGTTCCTCTATGCTGGGGTCCCAAATTAATTAGCTTTTCAGGTGAGCCTATTGTGCTCCCCTCACTCTCACGATCTCAGGTTCTCCCAGGGAGTGGGGGCTGGAGAATCATGTTCCCCACAGTTAATCCTAGGGATTGCAGGAAGGAATTGGGGAAAGGGTGCGGGGAAATATTGTTACCATTCCGGCACTTCATTATCAGTACAAGAGGTAAAGGTTCACAACACCTGATGCTGCCAGGTGCGGCTTCTGAAAAATTATTTGAAACACTCACAGAACTTACAAAGCAGGAGACCCTTTATGAAGAAGAGACAGTTGCGACACAGCTTTTTGCAGCTAGCTGGAGCAATATCCAAGTGGTTCTAAGAAATATAAGGTCTGCTTGCTGCCACTCACCAGGATCACATACCAGGGTTGGCTCAAGCTACAGTATTCTGCTGTCCTGAGCCAAAAATAACAATTTTTAAGAATCGTTCTACAGGGTGGGAAGTGTGGGGAGCAATATGCAGGAGGAAGAGGGCTCTCTTTCAAGGGTTGTTCCATTTCCAGCTCTTTTCATAGAATCATAGAATTGTAGAGTTGGAAGGGATCCTGAGGGTAATCTAGTCCAACGCCCTGCAATGCTGGAATATGGGGATTAAACCCGTGACCTTGATATTATCAGCACCACACTCTAACCAGCTGGGCATGAGTATGTAAGGTCCAAACTACGCGGGGCTGGCAAACATGCATAAATGGAACTCCCAAGAGCCTTCCGAAAAGGAAAAGCAGTGTCGGGAGGGAATGATCTAGAGCAAAGAAGCAAGACGAAACAGACCCCACAGCTGCAGAGTTCTTGTTGTAGCAATGTCACATTAAGAGGAGTGCTTCGAGATGTAGGCGGAGAGGAAGGTGGGGGTGAGGTTGGGTTAAAGGAGTAGGAGTTGAAAAGTGCTCAGTCCTGAGGGGCACTAGCAAAGTTTTGGATAAAGGTGACTTGTAGGTCAAGACAGAGAGATGCCAGTGGATCCTCTTCTTGCCTTCCAGATGTGGAAGTTCCCCTCTGTAAGAAGTTCCCCAATGTACCAGAACCGGCTGGGGTCTCTCCGGCTGCACCTTCCTCCCTTCACACAGCTGCCGCCCCTACCAGGAGACGTCACCGGACTACCTTCAGCCAGGACCAGCTAGATCACCTGGAGGCAACATTCGCAAAAAACCATTACCCTGACATTTACTGCCGAGAGGAGCTGGCCAGGGCTATCAAACTCAATGAGGCTCGCATCCAGGTACCTGCTCAGTACGTAATGGCCCCAAGAACATATGGACACTGCCATATTGGACGTGTTAAAAGCAGCCTGCAAGGGGCCTTTAGGAAACTGGGTCTCCAAGGCACTTAACGTGCTGTGGCTTTCTACAACCATGGGACAAAGAAAGTGTGCTTTTTAAAGTCACATTTAGAACTATTTCCCCCCTTTGGTGTTTTTCATTCTCAGTTAACTGTTTTCCTAATAGTGAGGCAGTATTTTACTAACTGCATTAATGGGTGTATGGACTTGAAGCTCTCCGTTTATGTAAACTTAAACAGTTGTGCTACATGTATTTCTTTATAAAAATATTTATAGATCACTAATTAATATAAAAAAATCAGAGTGCTTCACAACAATTGTACATAAAATTACATACAACAAAACCCATAGAAAATAGTTAAAATCAGAAACCAAGTAACAATTGTGGAAAGATGCATTCTTAATTGCCTGAAGGAATGGAAAAGTTTTCAGCAGGCGTTTAAAAGTTGAAACAGAAGGCACAGGACCAGACCAATGTTACTGGTTACATGTTGTTGTAACATAGATTCTATATGAGAAACTGAAGCATCCCCCTCCCAATACCTACTATTTTTTTATTTTAACAAAAAAAAATATTAACCAGAGAACCAGCTGAGTGTGCAAAGTCCAGAAAGCTGCTAAGAATCTCTGCTTGGGCCCACAATTCCAATCTGTCTACCTACATATACCTATGTATAAATGTGCATCATCCCCCTTTTGCTTATTGTTTTGTAAGTAGTCCATCCCAAACACACTGCACAAGCTTATCTCATAATTTCCTGCTTCTGGCAGATGTTTACCTCCTGCCGATGTCCCAGAACATTCTTGGTTTTCTTAAAAGGCTGGCACTGACAAGTTATGGATTTTCAGGAATAATTCTATTCTAAACATCATTGCCGAGATGCCTTGCCCAGGGAATACAATTCATAATATGCATTTTCTCTCTCCTTGTGCTGACAGGTTTGGTTCCAGAACCGGCGAGCCAAGCAGCGAAAGCAGGAACGAGCGCTGCCCAAACCAGGCACCCCTGGTATCCTCTGCCCCCTGCCTACACCCCTACCTCGACAGTACCAATATCCCCCCACTCTTGGGTCACATCATCACCTGCCTCGCTTTCCCTCCACCTACACTCTGCCACCCCCACCTCCCCCTGCTACTTCTGCCCAGTTTTCCTGTCCTGCCCCCCACCACCCTCAACCCTCCCATGCTCACGAAGACTGGTACAGCCCTCTGCGCTCCACAGCTGCTCCGCCACCTCCTGTGCTCTCTCTGAGTCTCGACCCCAGCACCCACTGGAACTAAGAGCTCCTTCTCTGCAGCAGATCGACAAGGTGCAGGAACACAGGGCAGGGGAAATTATCATTAAGATAACCAAAGATGTGAACCATTGTCTTGTTTATTCTGCTGGTAGTGACTTCCATTAAGCAACTGTGCTGCATGTGCTTGACTGTTCCAGTGATAAACAACAACACACACCCACACACACACACACACACACACACACACCACTGCCAAACAGTGATATGCATGGTATCTGAAGAACAAGCTCAGTGTAACACCCTGTTTAAGCCACGTCAATGTATCTGCTGAAGAACCCCTGGCCCTTTGCTACAAAACCCCTGTGCTTCTCAAAGTCTTCTCGAATGGAGAGAGAGGACTTGGTCCATGTAAGGTGCTGCCCAGGCCAGTTGGGCCAAACCTTCACATGAACAACTTAGAGAGCAACCTAGAACCCCAAACTTCTCAGTATCTGCAATTTAAAAAAGCAGGGTGACCTGTTACGCATTGCCAAAAAAGAGGATTTGCAGCACCAAAAAAAGAGGGCACCAGTTTGCATAAAAATTGCATATGGTAATGTATATGTATAGACACAAATCTAGAAATAATTACTATAATTTAAATAAAATTATAAAACAACTCACCATAGTTGAGAAGATGCCAGGCAGCAGGTGCTACTAAATGTTGATGGGCCCTCCAGCTCTCCTTGTGGCTCCTTATTTTTAAACTGGATTTGAATTGGACAACCCTCAAATAGCTTCAATTAAAGGACTGTCCTTTTCAAAGGACATGTGGCTACCCTAACTGCAGGGGAAGATCAGTAATGGTGAGCAAACTACCTTTGAGAAAGCCCTGATAAACTGCTGAACAACACTGGAGGTTTCCATTAGAGAGACATGCATATTTGAGCAGAAAGAAAAATTGAACTGTTCTATTTTAATTTGTTCTGAAAGAAATGGATAGATATGAACTTGTATTAATATAGCACCGGGAACAGACTCCAGAATCAGTTCAGACAGCAGAACTATGGAGACAAATGTGAATACCTAAACAAATGTAATTGCAACAGATGAAGAGACAAACATTATTTGTACAAATAAAAAATGAATGAGATCTTAAATAACAAAATGAATGAGAATAGGAAACTGGTGAGTGTTAGAGATCTTGCAAATCCCTGTTCCCAAAAATGCAGTCTGAAAACCATGGCTTTATGCTCTTGGAGGACAGATATGGTCCACTATATTCCTCACAAGTTCATCAAATATTTGCACCATTGTCTGTTTTTGTGTAATTTCAGGGATGCTATTCAAACCAGAAAAAAACACATTTTAAAAAGATACATAAAATTTTAACACACCACTGCCACAATTAATCCCATCTGAAAATTACAACACAGCAGCTGCTGGAAAAAGCTTAGATAGTCCACCTCGGCTCTCACACAAAATGTCTGTATATTTTCATATACCTGTTATGCCTTTTAAAACAGTTTAAGTTAATAGGCCTGCTATTTTTCTGCTTCAGCCTCTCTTTCATTACACCCAGGGTGAATAAAAAGCAATTATTATTTTTTAAGAAAATTAAAAATCAGGTTTTTTTATTTAAATCAGATTTTTTTTTATTTAAATCAGATTTTTAAAATAAAATGCTTTTGGAGGGAAAATCTTTCTAAAGATAGTTTTCTATTTAAGTTACATTGTTGTCTAAAGACTATTCATCAAGAAATAAGGATTTGTTTTCAGTTTTTCATGTGTACTAAATCTCAATCTAAGGTTTTTTTTTAACCGCATCTGTTAACAAACATGGATACATATGCTATAATGTTATTATTTTAGTTAAATAAATTGTTTAAATTGTTAAGGTAATGATCGTTTTTCTCCTTCCAGTAAAGTACAGCAGAAAAGTTGTCCAAATATGAACAGTTAACTTACTAAGCCTCACAATAATCTCATAATTATCTGTCAATGTATTTCTAATAGTATAACCAAATCAGTAATTTTTGATATAACTGTAAAAACTACTCTGAAAATTTATTATTCCAAAAATGAAACCTTCATCTGGTTGTAAATATTAAGATTATACAAACAAGAATGAGTCTTTCTGTAAAAAAAATGATTTAAATCAAGTCTTACTGACTAGTGATTTAAATCAAGTCTTACTGACTCATGATTTAAATCGTGATTTAAATCAAATCCACCCAGATTACACCCTTGCAAAGTGTTTATGTACAGTGGTACATACGCTTCAGGTTACAGACTCCACTAACCCAGAAATAATACCTCGGGTTAAGAACTTTGCTTCAGGATGAGAACAGAAATTGTGCTCCGGCGGCGCGGCAGCAGCAGGAGGCCCCATTAGTTAAAGTGGTGCTTCAGGTTAAGAACAGTTTCAGGTTAAGAACGGACCTCCGGAACGAATTAAGTTCTTAACCCAAGGTATACTGTATTTAGCTTTTAGACCTTGAAGGATCTGAGATGGATGGTGATGGATGTATTTCAATGTACCTTCACACCATCCCACATTTCAGAGATGAAAATTGGGGTGCTCTTGTGTATGTGTGATGTGCCTCGAGTGGCACACGACAAATCATTGCCTCAGAATGATTTTGTCCCTCCTCCGCCACCACACGTTATGTACTGCTGAAAGCTCTTTTTGGCCTACTACTCCAGATTTCATTCATTTGCTCTGAAATAGCCTGTCTAGTCTAGCACTGGCCTCTAAAAGAGTGAAGCAGGATACTGTATATTAGTAAACTTCAGAGTTTTCAGTTTTGTTTTTTTACAAAATACTTTGTTTAATAATATGCTAAATGCTAAAATGGATCTGCTGGTTTTTGTTGCAGGACAGTTTCAACTCAAACAGAAAAAAAAATTCACAGTGACATCTATATTATCAGCATTGTTTGGGGAGGGAAAAGATGGAAGGAAAGTGGCACCAAGGGATTTTATGTCTGTATAATTTGCATGCTTGTGCCTTAAATAGATGCATGTCCAGATGCATCTACCCACCTATTGGGAGCTTTAATTAATCTAGAGGAGCTGAACCGTGAAGAATTCTAGTGCATGTGTGTGCAAATTAATACAATCTTGCAAAGGCGTTCCCCAAAGACATAACAAGGATGGTATCTTTCAAGAGAATGATACAAGAACAATAAGGACTACCAGTAACTTTTACAAAGTGACTGCTGGAATGTGCTCACCTGGTCTCAAATGCATATGCATGTAAACAACTGCACATGGAACACATGAAGAAATTATTAATTATTATTATTATTATTATTTTGACTTATTAGTCACTTGTTATCTAAGAAGGCCTCCAAGAGACTTATATTTAAAAGCATAAACAAGAGCACATTATTCCATAAAAGATAGTCATTTTATTATTATTTTTATTATTATAAAACTTTTTATGTTTTTTTTACCGTAATTCGAAACAATCCTTCCCAGCTGCAATAGAAAACTTTTGCATCACAATAATAATAAAACATAACACAGACCATCAAAAGTCGGGGGGGGCGAGGTACCTTTTTACCTGGTGCTGAAAATATGTCAGTGAGTGCCAGGCAGACCTCTGGAGAAAGTATTCCACTGTTGGGAAGCCAAAGCTGAAAAGGCCCTCTCCTTTGTCATCACCCTTCAATTTCCCTCAGAGGAGTCCAGAAGATGGGCCTCAAGTGAAGATATAACAGTCTAGGTTTATACTGTGAGAGGCATAAAAAGCCGTAAAGAGATTTAAAAGTAAAAAACAGCACTTTGCATTGGGCTTGCAAGCAAATATATATGCAGCCAGTGTAATAGGAACAGTACTGGTATGCTTGCTTCAAACCTATGAGAAGTTAGGCAGCACTAATTGAAGCTTCTGCACTATATTCAAAGGCATCCTCATATGAAGCTCATTACAATAATCCAATCTTAAGGTTACCATGCTGTTGGTATTTGTCTGTCTCAAGAGACAATGGAGTGTGCTTGTGGGGGTGAAGTCAGACTGCTGCATTTGCAGCACCAAAGTGACCTCCCCAGGCACAAGCCTGGGCAGCGTGCATGGAGATCTTGGGCTGCCCAGACGATAGGACCCCTCCCTCAGCCTCGCTGATGTGGTCCAGAAGAAAGCAGAGCAATATGTCTGGCACCAGCTTGGCTGCAGGAGTTGCAGGAAGGTGGCATACAAGGCACCATCCAACCACCTTAGGGACTCTACTCCAGATTTGATTTTAGCCTTCTTTTCCTGAAGATAGCCTGCAAGGCAGTGGAGGGTTAGAATCAGTGTCTTCTCCCCCAAACCCCAATGAACTACCATCCCAAGTTGATGAGCCCCATCTGCCCCTCACTTCTCTCTACAGCATGTGCAGAAACTGCCTTCTTCACCATCGGATTCACTATTGGTCTCGTTCGTAGTGTTGTAAAAATCCTGCCAATTGCCCAGACCATCTCTGTATTCCACAGCTTTATTAGGACTTCAAAATATAAGCCAGCCACACCAACTAGAAAACTCCCCAGAGCTCTCTGGAAACCAAGTGGATCCGTGAGTGTACAAACTGCCACTTGATATACATTAGTTGATTGAGATTTATTTTCCACTGTTGATAATCAGATGCTATAATTAGGCAACTGTGTTTTTTCTAAAAGGGAAACGTTTTCCAAATTGATGCAAGAAAGGCTAGGTAAAGGGACCCCTGACCATTAGGTCCTGTCGTGGCCGACTCTGGGGTTGTGGCGCTCATCTCGCTTTATTGGCCGAGGGAGCCGGCGTAAGGCTTCCGGGTCATGTGGCCAGCATGACTAAGCCGCTTCTGGTTTGCTAGTAAAACTGAATTAGTAAAGGGACCCCTGGCCATTAGGTCCAGTTATGGCCGACTCTGGGGTTGTGGCGCTCATCTCACTTTATTGGCCGAGGGAGCCGGCGTAAGGCTTCCGGGTCATGTGGCCAGCATGACTAAGCCGCTTCTGGTGAACCAGAGCAGCGCATGGAAACGCCATTTACCTTCCCGCCGGAGCAGTACCTATTTATCTACTTGCACTTTGACGTGCTTTCAAACTGCTAGGTTGGCAAGAAAGGCTACTGCCACATAAATACAACATGCTGCAGCTTGAGAAGATCCTCTAGTAATGTATAACAGTGTGGGCCAAAATGCTCAAGCAGAATACATTTACAGCACACAAAAGCATCCTTATTGTCATTTTGAGACATGTTGCAGGGCAGTTATTTTATTTCAAATTCCAGAAGGCTAGCCGTGCCTGTTGCAACAGTCTTCTCATGCAAATTTTACTCAGGAGCAAGTCCTATGTTCAGTGGTATTTCTTCCTTGTGCAAGTTTTTAAAGGAACAGCAACACTGAATTCAGTGGAACTTGTTTCAGGGTAAACATACATTAAGGTTAGGACTGCAGTCTGAGCACAAGGGAGCAAACTGCAGTCTAATGCAAAGTCCTCCAAGCAAACTGAGGGAAAATGGAGCAGTGGCGGGAACCCTGCAAGACTACCATGGCAACAGCCTCTTTTAAAAGGCAATGTCATAAATCTCATAGTATCAGGTTTCGTGCGTTAGTAATGAAAAGGTTAGTAATGCTTTTTTGAGGTTAGGATGCACGAGGTGATGAATCTCCGTAGTTATGAGCTATCTGGGTCCCATTTGTAAGTGGTCCATTCAATTTAACGTCGTGGGGAAAAGCTAGAAATATGTAGGAATTTGCTCCCGAAAGCAATCGTTAAGAAATTATCTTTATAAGGAACAGCTAACATGTCCACGGAATAGAGAGCAAGCTGTCGACGGCGGCTGATTCGGTGCTACCGAGTATTGCAATTTCTGGAATCGCGTTCTTTATCCATGGCTTTTTCATTTTGAGTACAGACGGTACCGTCTGGCCTACGTCCACATATGCAGAAGGGCGCTGCTGGCCTCGGGAACGGAGGTATTCAGAAGCCCGCGGGGGAAGCGTTTCAAGCCTCCTCGGAGCGAGAGCAAAGGGGTTGCGAAGGTGGAACCGCCTGCGCGCACCGAGGCCCGAACCAGTGCCCGGCGGGCTAGCAGCGCGTGACGCGCGTCAATCGGCTTCACTAACGTCGGAACGTGCGCCTCGCTCTTCGCATCCCCTCAGCCCTGCGAGGCAGCCCCCGCAAACTTGGGAATAAGAAGAAGAATTGTATTAATGATTTATTCCCCGCCACTCTGGAGGCTCCCAGGACATAAAAGCATCGTATAACGTCAAACATTAAACATTTCCCGATAATAATATTGTCCACGGAGGCCTGGGCTGCAAGAAACCTGTTTAGGGTCCCACATTATTTCCTCAGTTTGTCTTTCAAGGCACCACAAAACCCGCCTTGCTTCAAAAAAAACGGGCGAGTCAAACGTCCCGCCCTTAACGGTCGGCGCTCTTCGTCTTCCTTTTAGCCCTTCTCCCTCCCTGCCCGTAAAAAAGCCTTCCTTCAGAAATGGAGGGAACAAGAATGACCATTTCGCAAAGCACGGCCTCAATTAAGCAGTCGCTCCCCCCCCCGCCCTACAATCCAGTCAGAACCGGAAGTGCAGGTCTCTATTATGTGGAATGGAGAGGGAGGCGGAAGCCTCGCGCGAGTGAACAAAGGCCCCGGATGCTGTAGCACATCTCTTTTTGGAGGGAAAAAGTCGAACGGATCCCCGGATGTCGGAGCGACCTCTCTCGTACCACAGGCGTAACGGTCGTGCGTAGTAAGCGCATGCGTAGTTTGCGCACTTAACCCTAGGAAGGCGCGGCGTCCATCACGTGATTGATCGCGGTGGGCGGGACGCTATATAAGCGAAGCGCGGGCGGTGCCTCGGCCGCATTTTCAGCTGCTTGAGCCCAGGAAGCTTCTCTTCGGTAAGGCGGTGAGGGGGGCGGTCTTGCGGGCTTCCTTTGTTGTTGGTGAAATGCACGGTGCGGGGGCGGGTTGTTTCCGACGCTTCCGTTCAAACAAGTACGTCAGTAGCGAGGTAACGGTGGCCGTTCCTCGGTAGCGACGACGTGAGGGGGTGGCAGTGGGGGGCCGTGGCACCAAAGCGCACGCGCGTTCGGAGCGGCGTTCCGAATGCTGATTATGTGCGCATGCGGCGGAGGAGCCCGGTTCCCCTCGCGCCGCGAGAGAGAGAGAGAGAAAACAGCGGTCTGGCGTGGCGCGCATGCGCGTTTTGGTTTTGGAACCGGGGGGGCGGGGCGGGCATGAGAAGAAGCAGAGCCAGGAAATGGCGGAGGGGTTCCCGGCGGGCGCGCGGGGCGCACTGGCGAGGCCATGCAGCGGCCTTCGTCGCCTGCCGCCATCTTTGGTCGTCCGGATTGCCCCTCTTTAAGCTGGGGGTGAACAAGATGGCGCTCGAGGCGGGGAAATGGAGGGCGGCCTCGAGGCGGGGAGGGGGAAGCGCCGTTTCCTTCGCCTTCCGCTGAGGAGGAACATGCAGTTGAAATAGAAACTGAGGCGGGGCTTAAGGCTTGCTCCTCTTTATTTATTTATTTTTTAAAAAAGCCCAACAGCAGCCCTGAACTCGAAGCTTGTAGGCGCTTGAAGTGGGTCAGATTTAGCAACTGCTGCTGTGACGCGAAGGGCGGGGACGTATTAGCACGGCCCTGAGAAGCTTTCCTTTTTCTGATTGGAAGTAATGCGCAAACACATGGAGCTTGGCTAGGCGAGGGTGGGTGGAAGAGATGGAGACAGCATGCATTATAAAACCTGCAACAGGTTTTCTTAGTGTTGTGGCACCACATGCAGGGTGACTTCTAAGAGGGGGGGATTAAGCCACACTTGATGAATTGAGTGAACAGTGCAAGTGTACTGAAAATATTGGGACTAATACTTAACGGTGTCTGGTGTTTCTGGAGGGTTGGGAGTTTCAAATTTTCCCTCACGGACTGCGACAGGTTGTTAGCAGCTGGATTTTGCTAACTTGCTCTGGAATAAGCACTGGTGGTTCCTCAAATTCTCATAATGGAATTATTCCAGTATTAGACCTCTGATCCACAGTTGTGCGCGTTTCTCTTCTTCAGACTCCTCCCTACCACCATTATGTCTTCTGAAGAAGGAAAGCTGTTTGTTGGGGGTCTGAATTTTGACACAGATGAGCAAGGCCTGGAGCAGCATTTCAGCTCTTTTGGACCCATTTCTGAAGGTAAGCAAGTGTGGTGTTGGGGATGGAGTTTTCCCCTGGGATCAACATAAAATTGGATAACTTTAGCTACTTTTGTTTTCTGTTCTTAGTTGTTGTGATCAAGGATAAAGAGACCCAGAGATCAAGAGGCTTTGGCTTTATCACCTTTGCCAATCCTGAACATGCATCAGATGCCATGAGAGCCATGAATGGAGAGGTGAGTACTTTGTTGTGATGTGATCTGTTGTCTGTTCTACTGTGACCTGGCAGCTTTACTTACATAATAATAATATTCCCAAGCCAGAGCCAGGCTCAGGGCAACTAACACCAGTAAAATTACAATAAAAACGTAATGGGGAAACCAATTTAAAATACGGGTTAAAATACAATGAAACAAACAAAAAACAAACAGTTTCCCAGGAACCATACTACTTTGATTTTAGTTTTTGTGAAATGCCCTTAAATAAACTATACCAGAAAATGGCCTTTTCTTGCTTGCAAGTGTCAACCCAATAGTAGGGAGCTGTTGCAGTCTATGCAGGTTACCTAAAAGCACATGCGGTGATGATGCTTCTGATTTAGTGTCAAAGTGAGCATTTTTAAGGTCATAAACTGGTGAGAGACAGGTACATTGATAACAGGCACAGATGAGGAACCTGTGGACCTCCAGAGATGCTGCTGGACTTTTGCTTCTATCAGCATTTGCCATACTGCCTGGGATCTGGCTCTTGGGAAGCTGGATCCTGCATTCTTCCAGATGTATTGAAAGCTCATTGAGTGGCATTGGTAGTTCACATTTCCACTGCCCTTCTTACTTTCATATAATAATAATAATGTTATTTATACCCAGGCCATCTGGCTGAGGTTCCCCAGCCACTCTGAGACAAGCTACTCTCAGATTATTTACCACCCACCTTTACAAGGTTTGCACCCAACAGGAATCTCAGCAGCAGGACTGCTTTCTGTGATTCCATTTCTTAAGGCTACCACAGGTTTTTCAGAATATTGACTTATCTTTGGGAAATTATTTTTTAAGTGATTCAATTTGCTGTTTGGAGTGCAAGTTCCAGAATAGCTGCTTTTGCTTGTAGATCTTTTGTAATGCAAGTGGCAGATACCCAAATCTACACAGGTGGAGAACTTCAGAATTCAATTTAGAAATAAATCCCCTGAGCTCTACAGTATCTTAATAAGAGCAATAGTAATTGGTGAGAAGTCATGTTTTATTAACAATTGGTTATATGCATATGAAAATTCATGTAAATAGTTGCTTTGTTTGATCAGCTAGTTAAGCAATGGTCATAATTAAAGTACTTGTTCATTATCAGTCTGTAGATGGGCGCCAGATAAGAGTTGATCACGCAGGGAAGTCTTCCCGTGGATCTAGAGGTGGCTACTTTGGAGGCAGGGGGCGAGGCCGTGGTTATTCCAGAGGTGAGTATAAGGAGATTGAAACAAACATTTGCATGCATTGGAGTAATAAAGTGGTTGGGGTTGCTGGTGGCTTAGCTGTCACTGAAATGTTTTTTTTCCCTCCTTGGAGGTGGTGGAGACAGAAGCTATGGTGGGCGATACGACAACAGAAGTGGAGGCTACAGCGGTTCCCGGGACTACGGCAGGTAATTGTGCTGATGTGCAAGAACATCATTAATGTTCAGTTTTAGGTGAGCAGATATAAAACACAAATGCTTTGTTTTCAGAAGTCAGGGAGGTTATAACGATCGCTACTCTTCAGGAGGCTCTTACAGAGACAACTATGACAACTGAGGTAAGTGGATTTTGGGAAGGGAGTGAAAATGCTGTCTTGCCAAAACGCTTGTGAACTATCAGTGTTCCGACTTCACACTGAGTAACAGCAGTAACTACAGCTCCCTACTGAGTTGTCAGTATCAAAGATGTTTCTTTTCTTTTTTGTTTATCTGCCATTTGCTCAGATCTAAAACATTGCAGCCCTCAGTTCACATTACTGGTAAATAACTTTTAAGTGCATGTTGGACCATAAAGAACTCTTAAATTCAAATTGCAAAGTTGTCAGAGTGCTAACTGGGGGAGGGCCTGAGATTCCTAGCATCACTAATCTAAAAAAGTCTAGGAGTGGTGAATTGCTGCAACATGTCCATATGCTTGTGCCTTTATGATTGTACCTGCTTCTTGTCCTCAGCTCACACCGAGTAAAAATCCTTCCTGAATCAAGATCGTCCTTCCAATGGCCGTATTTATAAAGATTTTTGGAGCTTCGCTGAATCTTGTTTAGTTACCTACTTGTATCTTCCCCCATATAGCTTTTGTCACATGCAGCCCGAAAGCTTCCTCTACAAGATGGCCTGTTTAGACTTTGCTCAAGAGTTGGTTTTTTCAAGAGTGGTTTTTAAGCAATTTTGAAATCGGTTTTATTTGTCTTGCTTTCTCAATCCAAGGTTTCTTTTAACGTGACACATGGGGCCCTACAACTTTAAACAGCTGGAAACTGAGCAAACCTTTTTTTTTTTGAAATAGTGCAATGCACTTGAGTTCTACTCTTAGCATAGTAAGGGAGGGCAACAAATGCAAACCACCTTGGTATTAGTAAAAGAATTAAATGATTCACGCTGGTTTAGTAAAAAGCTATTTTACTGTAAAAAGTAAATCCAGAAATCAAAACTGAACGCTTTGAGAGGTTCTTGAAAATGTTTGTTTATATTGTCCTTTTTTTACTGGAAGAAACGTGCATAATTCAATTGACATTGTATTTGAAGTGGATAAGGAAGTTCCTGTACTGAGTTTTTGGCTTTACGAAGCCCATTAAAATCCCATCTGAAACAATTCTCTGCTCTTGACGTTTGACATCACATTGCACCGCACAACTTTGATAGCTTAGTGACAAGGAAGCAAAAGCATGTTGGGCCTCACCTAGGTAAATCCCGGGGTTGGTACCCAAGTAATAAATTTGATATACACTAATACTTAAGTGGTTGGTGTGAAATGGTGGAAACAGGAAATCTTCAACATGGGGAAGTGGAAACATCTGTCTGCTCCTTAAACTGGCTATAGGATATTTTAGCATGACTTTAAGCTATAATTGTAGCATCTTGTTAGTCATGTTGTATCTGAATAACTTTGTATCTAAATGATATATATTACCCTAATTGCATAAACCAACACATGATTCCCTAGAATGTTTATAGCTGTGCCAGTGCTATCCTGGGGAAATGAATTTGGGTAGTGGCTGGTGGCGGTGAAATACCTGTGGGGTCTTGTGTTTCAAACAAGGCTCCAGTGGAGTTCAATACAGTGTTACCTGCAAATCTTGGGCTTTCTTTCTTAGTCTTCAAACAGTGAATTATTTAGCTGAGCCTTTAGTGAAGGCAAATCATTATTTTTGGTTTGGGAGTCACTACTACAGAGGGGCCAAAATACAGGGTACCAAGCCAAAACACGTGTGATGAAACATGTGCCCTATGTTTAAACATTTAAGTTCAGTGTTATAACCTAGAATGGGTTGGTTCTCCTTGCTACAATAGTAGTACACAGTATTGCTGTTGCTAGAGAGGAAGACTTGGGAAGGACCTGCCTCCTTACACAAATGCTAAAGTAGGATAATGTGTCCTACTACAACTGGAAAATTTCAGCTGTCAGATGAGCTGGTGGAGAAGGAAGTTTTTGAAACTGGGGGGCCTTGAGGCTTTGTTCAGGGTTAAGGCTGAACTGATATTGGGCCTAGATGGGCCTACCTGTAGTTAGCTCTGTCCTGTTCTTACACTGTGAGAATTCTCTGCTAGCGTGTGGAAGCCAGTGTCCTTGGAGACCCCGAAGTGTGTTGTGCCTCCTTCAGTGCGATCCATGTGAGACGAAAGCTGCTCTTGGCTAGTTCATTTGTGGAAATAGTCCTGTATTTCGAGGTAACTTTTTTGCTCATGTCTGCATCTTCCCTCCCACAGAGCTCCATTCTTGTGGCTACAGCAAACCACTGATTCTTATTTCTTTGACAAACGTACTGGGCAAGTTTGGGGTCTCCTCAGACCCCACGAGAACTTGGACTGAATCTGCTCCTTTTTTTATCTGGGGTGGGAGGGCCTATCTGGCTGTTGCGACTTGAGATTTGCTTTCAAAAACTAGAGGGAAGGTAGTTGGCCAAACGGTACTTGGGTTCATCCAGCTGCATTTGCTGTTTTGTCCAATATCTTGTAATTGTGCCTTGTGCTGACCTTGGACTTGTCAATTGGGAAGACTTCCGATTGCAACATTGTTTGGGTGTGGGAGGCTTCTATTTCCACTTAAAACTTTTCCAATTCTTAGTGCATATGGTGGCTTTTGGACAAGAATCTAAAAGTGGGAGAAAAATCTGAACTTAATAACTTGGGGAATCTCCCAAGGGCTAGGTGAACAGCATCACCTAGGCTTGGAATATCCTGTTAGACATGTATAATCTGAATACAATGAGAATTTGAATGAACTTGTGTTAAGTGACACTGCCTTGTTTTTGACAGGTTAGAAGAGATGATGGTGGCTATTCTATCCTGAAAAAGTGTTGGCCACACGATCTTGAAAGAAGTGATGGAATGGAATAGGGACTACTCTTTGGATCCTGAACTTGTGCTACGAAATAAACAGTTTCTCCCACATCAAAGTAAATATATATTTTTCTTAGAGGAAAATCTTTGCTTTCATATTCAGTAGTTTAAGCATGGCTGTGTTGCTGTGCCATTAAACTGTGGCTATGGTACAAATTGATTTTGGCTATGCAAAAGTAAATAGGAGATCAAACTTCCATTGGAGAGGGTCAGAAGCATGTTACTAGTGAATTGGTACTTCATTAGTCACACACAGTACAACTATATTGCTAAGTGTTCTGCTTGTGCAAGAACTGATGGCAGCAAATAGCTATGGTCACTTTTTTCTTGCAGCACTTGATGAAAGTAGCGTGGCCCATACCTTGTGCATGATAAACTTGTGACAAACTTGGATGCCACAGAAGTAACCATTTAAATTTTCTAACTTTAATAAGCAATTAGTTTCTTTCTTCAAAACCAGGAACTTCATGCCTCAAGGCTCATAAATGGCTGTTTCTTATCTAGGGTATCCTTCTATAATGACTGACCAATTCTTTTCTTGCAGGGTCCCTATAGCTACTGGGTATTAAGTGGACAAGAGGAAGATGCCTCTTGCAGAGACTTGTTCAGCCATTCAGACAGGTTTGTTTGTTTATTTTTAAAAACCCATTAAATTAGATGTATCTGAAGGGAGCAGGAACAGTAAGCTCAATTGGTTTGAGTTTAGGTCGGATTTATGTTAAAAGGCCTTGGCACAAACTCCTGTAAGAGTATTAACTGACTTAGCACATTAAATCGGTGAGTTCTGTGTGCTAATTTGTCTTCTTGCATTCCGTATTAGGTTAAGTGTCATTACTGGAATGAACCTATCAGCTGACAGCAGTGGAGCAAGTAGATTACTACGGGCCGTGCATTCAATACTGTTGGAATATAAGTGCTTATGAGGAGGCCGGCTGGCTAAGAAGTGGAAAGTGCTCAAAAGTGAACTGAATTTAAAGAATTGTGGGTGCTCAATCATGTATTACAGCACTTTCTGAAATGTTTAATTTAATTTGTAAAATGTGAATGCTAGCTATATATAGTGTGTTTTGGGGTAGGCTTGTGCAGTGCTTGAGCTAAAATCTTTTAATGAGACATATAAGTGGAAGAGTGTCTGAAACCTTACCAAGTGATGTAAAATTTAAATACTACTTAAAACAAATATTCATGTGCTTTGAATTCCAAATATGTTAAACCATGGCTTCTAATAAAAATGAAACAGTAACTGACTTAGTGTTCAGCTTGTATTATTCAGCACATCACCATCTTAACACGTATACAACCTTACAGGGTAAGCAGCTGGTTAACATTAAAGAAGGGTGCATTGACTTCCAACTCCTTGCACATCAGACGAGTAGGCAAAGGATTACAAGTGTGAACTTAATGAGTATGTTTGATAGGTATTTTACCATACCTCAAAAAAATGTTTTATAAGAAATGCAGAACATGCCTCAGTGGAAAAGACAGGAACCCTCATATGACTTGGATTAACTAGCTTTGTGCATGATTTTCTATTTCTGAATTTATTTAGTGATCAGAATACATAACATCAAATGGGAAAAAATACAAGTCTAAATCACTCTGGGTGCAAAATCAGCTAGGCACCAGGTGCATTTTGCACCTGTCTTGACCACTTGAGACCAAATGAAGATGTCCGGGCGCAAGGATGGTACCTGATGTTTTCACCATCTGGAGGGGCATGTCTGGGAATCCTTGGATGTGGACTGTTTTCACACACTAATAGGCTATTCGTGTGGAATTCTCAGTTACATTTGTTTTGCACAATCGGAATGAATTTTGGGAACCATAATGCTTTTTCTGTGCATTTTAAGCAGGAGCAGTCACCATTAAGGCAAATATGTATGTGGATTGTCCCTGGATAGTGCCTCTTCTCAGAGCTCTTGGCTCACATCTTGTCCAAAAATGCCAACTGGACATTTAATTTTGGCAACTGCAACCTTGGTTGAAGGAGCCATTTGGCACCCAGTTTATATATCTTTTAACACTGGGAGTGCTGGATGTTGCTTCATCTGATAAACGACCCATGGCAAAGTTAGGACAACTAGCAAAATGTCACTCATGTTCTTGCCTATTGTGATAGATGCACTCCTGTTCTCCATATTGTGTAGTAAGATGCTTCCATGGAAGATTTAGTGTCTTGGATTCCATTTGCACATGAAGAGTGCTGTAACATGCCTAGTTTCCAAGCATGTATCCATAACAAAGAAGGGTACGCATAAAATAGGGATCTGGGCTGTTTCCATATCTGTACATGAACTTGCAAGTTATTTTTAAGAGCCTTTGTTTTTTTACGCTGGTTTTCGCAAAGCTTAAAGGTAAAGGTAAAGGTACCCCTGCCCGTACGGGCCAGTCTTGACAGACTCTGGGGTTGTGCGCCCATCTCACTTAAGAGGCCAGGGGCCAGCGCTGTCCGGAGACACTTCCGGGTCACGTGGCCAGCGTGACATCGCTGCTCTGGCGAGCCAGAGCCGCACACGGAAACGCCGTTTACCTTCCCGCTGGTAAGCAGTCCCTATTTATCTACTTGCACCCGGAGGTGCTTTCGAACTGCTAGGTTGGCAGGCGCTGGGACCGAGCAGCGGGAGCGCACCCCGCCGCAGGGATTCAAACCGCCGACCTTTCGATCGGCAAGTCCTAGGCGCTGAGGCTTTAACCCACAGCGCCACCGCTTACACGCTTAAAAAAAGCAAAACCACGTATTGTTCCTTAAAAGAGCTTGTATGTGAGCAATGAAAGTCTTAGTAGGGGCCACCTTTCAGGGGAACAGACATTTTTCTACTTCTGAGTGATCAAGATTAATATAAGATCGTAACTTAAGCAAACTACCCTTCATTGTAAAGTCAAAATGTAGGAAACTTGGGAGGAATCTGGGCGATGGCTTAATTTATACCTTGGCCACCATCAACTAGCAACCAGAGGAACACGGATTTTTCCTTTGTTTTCTTGGCGCTCTCACATTATGGGAAGGGCCTGGCTCGGTGGCGCGGCGTCTGCCTTGCTAGAAGGCTCCAGCCTCCATCCCCAGCAGCATCTGCACGCGGGCTTGGGACAGCAACCCGGCCCGAAACCCTCGAGAAAGAGCAGCTGCCAGTCCGTGGAGAGCAGAGGCAGGCAACCTCCGGCCCGTGGAGCCTCACGAGGCAGACACCTGCCATCATACACGTAAAACCTTGGCTCCCTTAGCATCACTCCCTTCATCCGACACTCCCTGCCTGAAACCCTGGAGAGCCGCTGCCAGCCAGGGCAGGCAGCGCGGAGCTAATGGGCCAAGGGCCAGAGTTCGGCATCCTTCCCGCACCGTTTGGGCCGCAGCCTTTTCTCGCCTTCCGAATGAAGAGCTGCTGGCGAAGGCGGGCCTGCTTAGGCGCGCTTCCTCAGGATAAAGCGAGGCGAGCTCGACTAGGCCGCGGCTTTGGTCGGTTATCTTTTGAAAGAGGGGAGGGGGAGGGGCAGGCGCGCAGGCGCACGTGAGGCGACGAGGCCTCGGAGATGAATTGGGGGGAGCGGGAAGGAGGGGGAGTGGCGTGGTCGCCATTGTGGTTTGGCCCCGCCCTCCGCGCGCCCAGCCAATCCCGGCTCGGGAGCCGCGTGTCGGGCGTGGCCTAACCGCAGCCTCGCTTTCATTCTCCTCGCTTGCGTCTCTCTCTCTCTCTCGGCGCCATCGCGATACCCTCTTGCCTCAGTGGCTAACGGCTCTCTTCGCATCCTGCTCGGAGACCGGCTTCGGTGAGTGCTTGGACGCCGGGGAAGCGCCCAGGCCGCTGCAGGAAAGCCGTAGGAGGGGCGCTGCATCGAGCATTGGGAGGGGAGCCGAGAGGGTGACGGGGAAGAAAGGCTCCTCTTCGCCGTGTGAGGCGGGGGAGGCTGAAGGGAGAGACGCTCCACAAAATGGCGGCGGCTGCCCATAAAGAACGAGAGGGCCCCTCTGCGCACACTCTTGTGTTTGAAACGCCGCTCTCTCAGTCTCCTTCGTGAGGAGCGGTGCGTTGCTGAAGACCACCGGGGAGGGACGAAATGGTTCCAGGGGGATGGAGAGCCTTAGACGTGGTCAAGTCCGCTGTAGCAGCAGGTTTAACGCGGGGGCGGGAGAGGAGGAGCCCTTGGCTTACTGCGCCTGCGCGAAGGCTGTTCGCGGAGCGCGGGACAGCAGCGGGGTAGTCTCTGCGCATGCCTGCTGGGGTCTCAGTCCGTAGAACGTGAGACGCGCTGAGCTCGCCTTCCCGCATTCTGCTCAGACCACGTGTTCGCGGCCATTTTACCAGGGGGGAGGGGTGGATGGGTTGGGGCAAAGAATGGGAGCCCATTCTCTCTGCACGTCTGCCTTGATAAGCCGTCGGGAGCCGCTGCAACGCTCACTCACTAGCTCCTGCTTGCCTTCCTTCCTTCGATGACTTGTTCCAGCTATTGATGCACTGAGTAGATTGCAGGATCTTGCCATACGCACCTGATGGATGAAATCTGCCTCAGGTCGTCAGCCTCATGTTACCAAAATTATGGACCACAACATTCTAGTAGTTGCTGCTGCACAGGGTGGAGCCAATACCAGGCTTCATAAGATGGTTCGAGAACGCCTGATCTTAAAATATGTTTAGTTTGAAAGTAAGATCCACCTGTACGGCTAAGGACTTAATCCAAGCAGATAAACACTCATTTTCCTGTAAAATAGAAAATGTGCTGAACTATTAGCCCTCATAAAATACTAGTTACAATGAGGTTGCCATAATAATAATATAATATTTATATCACGCCCATCTGACTGGGTTTCCACAGCCACTCTGGGTGGCTTCCAACAAAATATTAAAAATAGGGGGGGGGGACTTGTTTCAAAGTGTGTGTTCACCCTAATCACTTTAATCATAAATAGTATGAAAGGTGGCTCCCTAGTAGGGAAGTGGCTTAACACTGCCACCTTAACACATCTGAGAAAGATAGCCTGCATGCTTCCTTCAATTAACCTTCCATTTTTCTGAAGCAGGCATTGATGAAAATTAAGAAGTGTTTATTAGCATTTTGCCTTAGTGTGTCCAAACCTCAATGACTGATAGCTTATCAGATGCTCTGGAGAGAGCAATTCAGATAGGCACTTTGAGTAGGGGAAATAAGCATCTTCCATCTTTGTTTGGGGATTAACACAGTTATATCACTGGGAAAACAAGTTAACTGCTCATTTGTAGCTAGTTAACTCCTCCCTGCTTATAGCTAAGCCCAGTCACCTGTATCTAATTGTCTCTAGAATAATGAAGAACTGCATCAGCTAGGCTCATTCTGTGTCCAGTAAAATGTACTTTTATGCCCTCTTAAGACTGTCCTTTACTGTAGAAGGCTCAAGATATAAAAACTTGTAACATTAAAAGTAATGGCACAAGAACACCTTGTCTGGTATTAAAATAGGAAACAACAAAAGAACAAGAGGGCAGCATTAGCAATCCTACCTATATGCTGCTTTATTACATGCTTATTTGAGAGTAAGTCACATTGTTTTCAGTGATGCTTATTCCCAGATAAGTTTGCATAGGATTACAGTTAAGACTGCAGTTCTGTGCACAATTGCTTGGGAGTAAGACCTACTGGAAATAATACTTCTGAGTAAACATGCATAGTCATCTGGAAATAAGCAACATTTATTTTTCAGTTTGTTGCTTCCAGATAAATAGCTGCAAATAAAAACAGAATAATTTTTCAGGTTCTCAATGTCTCTGCCTCAGGGCATGCAGCGGAAAGTAAACATGTTAAGTTTACAATGCTCAGTTGGAATAGATAATTATGGGTCTCAGTTCAGTGGGAAAACAGATAGTAAAACAAAGTTAAGAGGCTCTTGGCCTGGAAGTGAGACTGCTACTGGAAGTCAGGCAACTAATGAAGATAAGCTACAAAAGGAAGATGTGACCCTGGTCAATATGGGCAACCTATACATTGGTGATGACCATACAGCAGATTAACAAGAACCCTGGCTTTGTACCAGATTATTCATTGGTTTAATGAATATTAATTTGCCCCCGTCCAGCAGAAGGAAAGAAACTGGGTTACAAAAGAGCAGCAAGCCTTGGATGTTTTGCTGACAGATGAAGAATAATGATAATCTGTTTTCCTGGAAAATGAAAACGGGCTGTTGGTTGTCAGTGAGCAGCTACTTGTAAATTGCTAGTGTAGCCTGTTATCTTTTGTCCTTATTCCCACCTATGCTTGCCATCTCTAAACACATTTCTTCCCTACAGATCACTTAAACAATGGCATCGGATGAAGGAAAACTCTTCATTGGAGGGCTCAGTTTTGACACCAATGAGCAGAATCTGGAGCAGTTGTTCTCCCCCTACGGAGACATTGCAGAAGGTGAGGAAGGGTGTCACACCTGATTTTATTTTGTAATTACAGAAGTTCTGAATCTGTTAAATGTTTCTACACCAGGAAACCAATTGGTAGGGCTTTGGGGTTTGCAAGTGTATGCACTCACACAGTGCTAGCAACTATACTATGATAAGTTAAAGACTTTCACATCTTTCATTCAAGGCATGATAACTCTTTGGCTGAGGCAGAAAATCGCCATTCTTTGTTGAGGCAAGCAAGAGCCACCATTGTAATTCAAGGATGCATTCCAGAAAACAAAGCTGCTTAGAGTTTGTTGAGTGGGGCTGATGAGGGGTGTGGCCTGGAAAAGTCCCTGGGGCCTGATAGAGAGCCTTCAATGCCAACATTTGGCCTGCAGATCATAGGTTCCTCACCCCTGTGTTAATGTCAGCAACCTTGAATGATTTAGCACAGGGGTCAGCAACCTTCAGCCGTGGGCTGGTCCACCGTCCCTCAGACCATGTGGTGGACCAGACTGTATTTTGGGGGTGGGGGGATGAACGAATTCCTATGCCCCACAAATAACCCAGAGATGCATTTTAAATAAAATGACACATTCTACTGGTGTAAAAAGACTCTGATTCATGGACCATCCGTGGGCCGGATTGAGAAGGCGATTGGGCCACATCCGGCCCATGGGCCTTAGGTTGCCTACCCCTGATTTAGCAATTCCTGTGCTGTATCGCTTCAGATCACAGCTGCGGTTTGCCTGCTCATTCATGTAAAATCCTTTTTTCTGAATGTACAAAATGAGTGTGTGATGAAGACTGTCCAACCATGTTCATATTGAATAAATGGGGTTTTGTTAACATGAGAGAGCACTTGATACATATCTGCAGTCTGAAGTGATACTCCTGGTAATATATAGTGTTAATAATGATGTGCATCTTGCTTTCTCCAAATTGTGTTGTAATTAATCAATACTATGGCTTGCTCATCTGTTTCAACATTAATCTAATTAAACTGAAATTGCAAGCTTGCCATTCAGTCCCATGGCTTGCTTTAGTCATTACCAAACACATCCAACCTTTCCCCCATTCCTCTCCAAAACAGTTCTGTAAATATTCACAATGATTTCCCAGCCCTGTTCAGTTTCCTCACCCCTTCTTCTCAACTCTATGCACACTCTTGCACATGTGTGAGAAAACCATGAAGTCAGCCTGTTTCCTTCCCCTACCCCGCAGGTTATAAAAGCATCCTTTACTATATGTTTTAGCACATGCTTCCTCAACCTCGGCCCTCCAGATGTTTTGAGACTACAATTCCCATCATCCCAGACTACTGGTTCTGCTAACTAGGGATCATGGCAGTTGTAGGCTGAAAACATCTGGAGGACTGAGGTTGAGGAAGCCCGTTTTAGCAAAATGTTTCAATATAGCCTGAATTTTATAAAACCTTGATCTAAAGTTGTCATTATTTATAGCTGTTAAAATGGGATGAGGGGCATTTATAAGTTAGATATGAAGAATGCCAATGATATATGGCTGCATCTTCTTTGTTTTCAAAGTGATTAATTGTATTCAAAAATACAAAGGTATCAATATGTCTAGTTGGGAGGGATTGTGCTTTGATACTACAGACCCTTGATGTATAGGTCTGAGGTTTCCTGGAAGCAAGCTCTTGTGATTGAGAGATTGGTTAATAAATTAACTGAGCTCATGAATAACAGCATCTTGTTTCCCCAGTAAGCTAGACAGCAGGGTTTTTCTTATTCTTCAGCATCCAGTTCTTGGAACTTATTTCCCGGATGTCCCTGTGTGGTTATAATGTCCTTCTAAGCAGTCTTTGAGTCTGAAGTGGGGCTAAAGAAGGGACCTGGCAAGGGACACCGGCTGTCATCTACATGTAGAAAAAGAGCCAGGAAAATAATCTGTTACAATTTTTTCTCTCTCCAGTGGTTGTGGTGAAAGACAGGGAGACTCAGCGGTCCAGGGGTTTTGGTTTTATTACCTATTGCCGTCCTGAAGATGCCAAGGATGCCATGAGGGCCATGAATGGAGAGGTAAGTGTCGCCCGCAGAGATTGTTCACCATTTCTTATTCATTCTCTATTGCATCCACTTTCTTTGTAACTTCCTAGAATATGGAGGGCTATTAGATGTGATCTTCTGTTATGCTTGTATTGCAAAATGTTGTAACTACCTACTATTATCTTGGTGGGTGTGCTGCACAGTGAGCAGTAATAATTTTTAGTCCTGAATTACAGCTCCAGGGTTGCTTAATACACCTTTTTTTAAAGCGACTTTATGATGCTCTTCTAAACTGGGGTGGGGAACCTCTGGCTTGTCAACCCAGAATCCACATTTCGCTCATGAGGCCATTTCACTCCCAAGTTACTCTCAACTGATGTCATAAGTGATGTCTGTGTGGAAAGTTCAGTCCTGTTTGGTTGGGGTGCACCAGTGAGATACACAAAACTGGTGTTCCTGAATTCAGCTTTAAAAAATATTTTTAATCCAAGCTTTGATTATATTGGACTCCTGCGTCCTTGGTAGCAGGTTGGAAGATTAGATTCATCTTGTTAAAAGCTCTGGCTCTGATTTGTTCTCTTGCTTCTCCCCAAGTCTGTGGATGGGCGTCAGATCAGAGTGGACCAGGCTGGAAAATCCTCCCGTGGCTCTTCTGGAGGCAGAGGGCGTGGACGTGGATTCTCCAGAGGTGAGCTTTCCTGTGGCATGTGCCCTTCCGTGCTAACTGCTTAGTGGTGTGGGAGCAAATAGGCTTGATAAACATTTGTGTCTTTGCTGCAGGAGGTGGAGGATATGGAGGTGGCCGTTATGATAACAGAAGCGGTGGCTATGGTGGATCTAGAGACTATTATGGCAGCAGGTAAGACCAGCACACACACCTAAGAGATACTTGGTTGCAGCAGATTGTGGTACCTACAAATATGATGTTGAGAGCATGATCCTTTGTGTTCTGTATTAGAACAACAGTTTGAGAGTTCCTTCTGAACCATTAAACTTTTCCTTAGAGGTAGCAAAAGAGAGCTGTTGAAGTGCTCCTGATTATTTTAGCACTAGGAAATAGGCTTAGCCAGCTGTGTGCTGCTATGGCATGGAAGCTGCAGGTATTGCTGTTTTACTAACAACACCCTATCATGTAGAAAGGAAGACTAGTCCTAGTCCTGCCATGCCTGTGTTTCTCTTCTAAATAGCAACACAGTTGGTGGGTATGAGTCTGCCAGTAAGACTTGACTTACTGTAATTGAAATTGTTAATGTTAAATGAATATCAAATTACAGTGCAGCTGTATGCCCTTGTTCCTTCATGTATTGTGATTGGCTTATGTTTCATTTTGGTGGGCCGTGGTGGCTGGAATCTAGTCTGGGATGATGCCTGGTTTTCAACATTGCTGAGATACATCGCCCAGTCCAGGCCCCTATACATCTCTGGCTCATGTGAGCCAGAGGGGCATCACAATTTCCTTAAACTGCTCAGCTGGGGGATGCGAATCCTCCAGCCCCTCAGCTGAGCGAGCCCACATACTGCTGCAGCTCGCGCAGGCCAGGGGACTTACTCAAAGGTGCAGGCAGACGGAGCCTGAGAAGGTGGTCACCCAGAACTTCTTCAGGCGCCGTCTGCTTGCGCATTTGCCGTCTGCAGGCAATTTGAGCTGATGCAATGCATTGTCAGCTTAAAATGTCTGAAACTGGTATCACGATCTGAACAACCGTGGAATCCTGCTTTCCAACTGGTTTCTCTTTGCCCCTAAGGCAACTTAGCCAAAGTGATGCCTTTTTTATGTTGCTGGACTCCCATCAGCCTCAGCCAGCGCAGCCAATTTTCAAGGAAGATGGGAGTTGTAGTACATCAATATTCAGAGGGCCATAGCTCCCACCGCGTCCTGGGTTTGTGTTGTGATTCTGGTCAGTTTGTGATGCAGATCTATGCCCATCACCTATGCCATCTGAGTACATGGTGCTTTACAAAAACTGCAAGAAGCAAAGAAGTAGTTGCCATTTTGCATTCATATAGGTGCTTACTGGGTACAGTATTGGAAAGACATCTTGAAAAACTAGTATAGCTAGAAATGGATCCTAGTTTTTTATAACCTTATTACTAAATTGGTCCTTCTCTTAATGACCAATTTATATACAGCACTTAAATAAGAATGAGGTTTATAAATGAACAATTCTGTATTGCACGTAAAGGTTCTTTTTGTGATTTTGGCATTATAGTGATATTTTAATATGCCCACCTGTACAATGGGACATCAGCCCCAAAATCGGTTCTGGGTGGTCTTCCAGGTCCCCAGATCAGATTTTTTTTTCCATGGGCGGGAGGAAGCAAAGAAGAATCCCCACTGCATGAGTGGATGGATGCCTGCTCATACTACATTGAATCTCACTCAATGTATAGCATTTAACAGCAGCTCAGCAGTGACATATCAGTCTTTTGTGCTTTTTCTCTCAAGGAATCAAGGAGGCTATGGAGACCGTTACTCTGGGAGCTCCTACAGAGACAACTATGATAACTAGGTATGTGTATGTCTAAGCATCATCTGCTTCTGATAACAGGATAGCTACTAAAGCATAGGACTTAGTTCTCTCACGTCACAGACTAACTTTATCAGCAGAACTCCTTTCCCTCCTTTCCTCATCAGCAAGTCTAGCATAATTGTGTATGGAGAATTGGCCTGTTGCTGGAGTGAAACAAAAAATAAAAATGGGACAGTTAAACCCATCCACACACTTTTTTTTTTAAGGGACACTGTTGAACCAGTCTATAAAAACCATGACTACAGCCTTTTATACACGGAAACTTTCTCCGAACCGTAAGTTTATGAGAATTAAACCTCCACATTCCTAATAGGGTCTTCTAAAAACAAAAAAGGTGTATGCAAATATTCATTTACTGGCAGATAATTTCCACCCTGCATCATCTCCAAGGCTGCAAACAGTTGCCCTGGGCTGGGAGGAGGGAGACTAGGTTAGCATCATGCACCAATGTTCTTCAGTGTACTTTATGATTTGTACCTGCTTCTTGTCCTCAGCTTGCACCGAGCATAAATCCTTCCTGAATCAAGATCGTCCTTCCAATGGCCGTATTTATAAAGATTTTTGGAGCTTCGCTGAATCTTGTTTAGTTCTCTACCTGTATCTTCCCTTTTTGTAGTCTTACCACAAGCAGCCCAACAGCTTCTGCTACAGGATGGCCTGTTAGAGCTTTCTGAAGGAAAACATTTTAATTTGCCTTTTTTTTTACAGGTGTGTTTAAGCATTTTTGAATACATACTTTTATTGCTTTCCCCCACCTCCACCCCCTGGATTTCTTTTAACACACCAAGATGGGGGTTCTGACCTATTCTTCACCTATAATTCCCCAGAGTCTGAGCAAGGTGTGAGGATCCTCCTTGTTTTTATAAATGCATTAATACCTTGTAGTTTTGTAAAAGTCCTATGGTGTAGCAAGCAAGGGGTATGGTGGAAGGCAAAACCCCCTTGATTATAAAGGGAGACGTGTGTTTGATCTTCAGAAATCAGAATTTATACTGTATGATGTACCTAGAACTGAAGCTTGCAGAACTTGCAAGTTGTTCTTGAAAAACCGTTTGTTTATATTTTTTTTTAAACTGGAAGACACACATGTAACTCGATATTGTACTAAAAGTGGTTAAGGAATTCCTGTATTCAGTTCTTTGGCTTCACGAAGCCTATTAAATGCCCTTCTGAAAATGAAATTTGTTCTTGACGTTTTAACACTTCAACTATGGCCAATCTAAAGCCATAATACATGGCACATATTTTAAACTGCTGTGTATTTGTTAAACCTTGGAGAGGAGATGCCGAGGAATTTCAGTACTTAGTTCAGTGGGCTAAATCCCACAAGCATTTGTATTTGGGTACTTTGAATATTGTCAGTTTGAAACTTTGTGCCTTGTGTTTGGGATTCTTTCTATATTGGCTTCTGTGCCACAGAACCTCTGCTGTTGAGGTATTCTGGGATAAGCATGTAAGATACCAGCCTGGCCTGTGGAGCCTGAACTAGATGCATCCATGAGTACAGGCTATCATCCCTTGGGTGGTATTCAGCTTGACTTTTACCAAAAAGCATACCCATTGATAACAAAGTTTGCCCATTAATTTCAGTATGTTTACTCTGAGTAAACTTTGTTCGATACCACTCCTTGTTTGACTATATACATCACAGAGGAATATCCGTATCTGTGGCCAATCTGTCTTAATAGGGCAGGTTATCTGCTGTTGCCAATGTCTGTACTCTGGTACCTAAGAAAAGGGTCCCAAAGCAGTGTGTGAAAACCACTGAGCTAACGTGTAGGTGGGGCTCTATGCCATGATTCCATGGGAGTTAAAGACACCACCACTTTACCTCCCAAATGGTGTAAGATGTACACCTTGACTTACAGAAAATACCAGGCTTTGATTTTTAAAAATAAGGGGGAAACATGTTTTAGTATCGACAATGCGCCTGAATATATATTTTGGGGAGAGGAGAGTTTACCTACTAAAATCTCAGAAGCTGCTATCCCATCGTGGGCTCAAAGACTTGAAGTGCTTTGCACGCCTTCTTGCCTTTTCTTGTGGCTAGCTAAACTAGACTAGTCATGCAGTGTAAACATTCATTGCACAATTGAAATAAGAGCATATGCAAATTTGGCGTATTTGCATTGTGTGTCCTAGATGTAGAATGCAGCTGTGTTTTGCACAGACTGTGCAAGGGTACACAGACCTCTGCGTAGGCCGTATTTCGTAGCCAACCTGCGTTTTGTCACATTTACGTTAAGGCTTGTTTTGTGATAAATCTCGGAACTATTATGAGACCCTGAAAAGGGCAGGGGCAACAAATACATGGGCTTCAGAACAGAGTCAATACTTCATTGGAAGGGATTCTTGCTGTGGCTTCTGGTGTCCTGTCCTGCTGGAAGAGTTTGCTGCTGCTACTGCTGTTGCTGCTGCTGCTGGCTGAGCACTTACTGATCTTGGTGGTGCCTGAGGTAGTGCCTCCTGCTTCACTGCTTTTTCTGTTCTTTATATCTGTATAATTTACTGGAGCTACCAAAAGCCAGGTTCCTTAGTTGGGTACAGTTTTGAGACAGATACAAGAGAGTTTCCACTGTTGGCTTTTTAAGCCATTTATATACACCCTTCATAAACACATATGGCAGTATGATTTTCAATACAGTTAACATCTAACAACAATAAAAATACACAATTAAGACATTAAAAATCAAGTAATTAAATGACAGAGTGGAAAAATAAAATTACCAGTTGTTTCAAAATACGAACTGGTTGTTTTAGTAGGCAAGCTCCACCAATGCTACTTTGGCATCTTATGAGTGGGAGGCTGAGCTTTCTGACCACAATAAACTGGTTTCTTCCTTTGCTTTGTTTAAATGGAGCAGGGAGAAAACTCCACAAAGCCAAAAGTCTTGAGTGGGGTGGGTGGTTGTGTTTCAATGCAAGTATTTTTGAAATTACAGTAAAACCATTCTGGGGGGGACGGGACCTGGGCTGGTGTGTGTGTGTGAGAGAGAGAGACACCTTGTAGGTATTTTGATGGGAATGGTAAGCACACATTGTCGTGACTTTAAAATCTTAAGAAATCACTCTGGACTTGTTTGATGATAGATGAAAGCTGATGGGTGTCTGCCACTTTACCTGCATCTGTTGAAACCAAATCAGATTTAAATACATCTCATTTCAGTTGTAGTGAGAGGAGCTAATGGTACAAGAGTCAAGAACATTCTATAAATTGCTGCATCAAGTGTAGGATTTTTGATTGAGAATGCTTGTAGATTATCAAACTTGTGCAATCATTGTGTATCCAGGTTGTTTCAGTGGCCCATTGGCTTAGTTAGGCAGTGGTTTCTTGTGGTTGCTTTTAAAACCATGGTGATACCAACCTTTTGCTCCGATCCCGTTTTGTGAGCAGAGGATTAAAATACCGTTGTCTTCAAGAAGGAAGATGGAATGCCTGTAAAATATTTAATGTGGATTAAACCCAAGACATCTGAATTCAGCAAGCAAGGCTCCATTGACAAGATAGTCATGGTATTGAGTATTGAGCCAGAATTGTAACATGGCTTTATTTGGCAGGTGGAAGGGGCACCCCTGGATCCGGAAGTGAGTTTACCTCAAGGCTGGAGTTGAGAAAAGACTTTCCCTTTGGGTACCTCTCTGGAGCTCCTGTCTTGTGCGTATATTAATGTGGTCATTCTAAAATAGAGGGGCAAACCTTCCAATAAAATGAAGTTAGGTTGGGGGTGGGTGGGATGAGTACTAATTAAGTAATGCAAATACACTTGCACACAGACACATCAACAGTGGCATCTGCTATGGCATGGATGCACCATCTGAAAAGTGCTTCTCCCCTCCATCGAAACTTGGTTTTTATTAAAACTTTACTCCAGCTGGTGTAGCCTTCATAAAAACCAGTGTTTTCCCATGTCCCCACATCGATAGATGCCGTCCAATGAGAGAGAGAGAGAATTCTCTGTAAATTGCTGCATGAAGTGCTCCACGAGTGTTCATTGAGAATGCCTAGAAAGTCTTGTGACTCATGCAGTTTTTGTGTGTTGAGGTTATTTCGGTGGCTCCTCCAGTCTTGGCCGTTGGCTTCTTGTGGGTGCAGCCTACTTAAGAGCAGGACAGAGTTTACCCATCTCTGCTCCTTGTGTATAAAGTTTACTCTCCCTACTGCTCTTCATTCTGCAGCCAAAATAGTGCAACTTCTGCCAGACCTTTTAGAACCTGCTTCATTTTGGCTCTAAGCTGGAAGCAGGGGCATTGCTACTGCTTGATGGCACTACTCTTCCATTCCTCTCACCAAAAGCCAGGGTGGGAAGCTCATTTTCTTCCCGAGCCCAAGAGCTGAACACATTTCTTAGCTGTGGTTTGTTAGAAAGCTGCAGAACCTGATCCACATACACCTGGGTGACTCCAGAAAATGTATGGGGCATAGTTAGCTCATCCCCATCCTGTTCTAGAGCTTTGGGTCTCTGGCTGAGAGTAGGCTGTAACAAGATTTGTTTCCTCTATTGTCGTAAGTGGCCATCACTCCATTTAAAATTCAACCCACTGACCACAGGACCTTAAACACTGCTGTTTCAGGAAGTGGAAATTGATGGTATCAGCTGGGAGAACTGAAATAGTAAGTTTTCGTGAGAACACCCTTGGTTCTTGTTGAGTTTAGTTTTGAATTTCTTGTTGGTGTTTTTCGACCCCTCCAAGTGTGTGTGGGGTGTAGTGTTGCTGAGAGCACCCTTTAATTCTCTACTGTGGCAGCTTGCTTTTGGCCCTCATGAAGTTATTTTGTGGCCTAGCACTGTTTTGCTTGCTGGTTGATTTATGGTGTTTCCTTGTACTTTAGCGTATATTTTGTGTTTAAAGGGTTCACCACTTCAAGGCTTCCCTAGGATGAAAAGCAGTATATAAATATATGATAGCAATCGGATCAGGGCAGGCATGGAGAGGAACTTAATCCATTCCTCCCCTTCTGTGGTCCTGGGGGGGGGGAATCCTTTTCTGAAGAGGAAGTCCCATCTGTTGGTGCTGAGGAAAGCCTTCCCCCACCCCACCCCAAATGCAAATAACATCTTCGGAGAAGGGATTTTCCTCAGGATGAGTAGAAACGAAGGAGAAAAAGGGTTACTTTCCCTCTCTGATCCCACCAGCTGATTCAATATCCGGTTTTTAAAAACATGCTGGTTAGATGCTAAGGTGCATTTGTCCTGAGACTAGGTTGTGAATTTTTAATATCTTCATGCTTAGAAGGCTTCCAAAAGCTGTAAAGCGTCAATAAAGAAATTATTTTCCTTTCTTTTCTTTTAAAAAGGCGCATGCACTGTTGCAGACCAGCTTAGGTTTTCCTGTTGAAAGTCAGTATGTGGTGCACACATTTAATTGAAGTGGGGCACACAGTGCAATGCAGTGGCAATTGGAATTGCAGCTCAGGGAAGGGGAGATATGGAAGGCTTCTTACTCTTCAGAGGAACAGAATCCTGCTGGATGTCTCTTTGTAGCTTTGGTATCCCTCTGCATTGGACAGTGGCACTTGAGAACTCATCTCCGCTGACTCAGAAACTGATGCCGCTACTACAAGCACTGATGGTGCCCCACCTCAAAGCAGCCTGGAAGAAAGTCCTCAAATCATTAGTAGGGTGGCAGAAAGGTAAAGAGCCTGACTTGAATTCTGCTATGAAGGGACAGGGCAGTGCAAGGTGGGTGTAATTGCTTGTGTGGTTTTCCCCCCCAAGGAGGCGATCTGTTCCAGAGGTGAGTAGATGTTTGAAGACCAAAAGTATTGTGCTTCCTTTCTTTGTCTTTCAGAGTGAGCCAGTGAGAGATCCTGAGAAGGACTGCCGCTACCACACAAGTCCTGAAGAAGCAGCCTTAGCAAATGGCTGCTTTTCAGAGAAAAGGCAGGCTGTATTAGTGCTTAGAATCAGATGAAATACTGGGGAGCGTTGAAGGAAGGTGTCCTTTATTTACCTTCATGCCCAAACTTTCTTTTTTGTCCCCTGTTCCCCCTTCCAGGGGCAATTTGGCAAGCAGGGTTCTGAAGCCCCATCAAAGTAGCAGGGACTTACTCTTAATCCTCGGAGATGATGATTCTCAGCCAAACCACTTAAAATCCTGGCCTGCCATTATCGGCGTAAGATGCAGCCTTCGAGCATTTTGCCAGAAATGTTTTTTTGTTTTTTTTTACAATAAACATCTTCCAGAAATCATTAGGTACCTTGTTTTGAAGAATTTATTTTATATTGCTCAAGCAATATAAAGGTGCTGAAGCCTGTGGCAACATCTCAGCTCCAGAGGGTTTTGAACGATCTGGATTAATTCTATTCCAATCTGGTTTCTAGCCCAAATCTAGGACCGAGACATCTTCCAACCCTCAAGAGATAATCTACACCAGAGACTAGTGGGGCGGGGCGAGTCCATCCCTGTTCAGTCTGGTTATTTATATCATCAACCATAATATCCTTCGACAGTTCCTGGCTGGGGAGAGGGGACTGCTTTGTGGCAGCAGTCTTCCCCTGTTGCTGCTTAGCTGAAAGCTCCCTTTTCTACAAGAAGCAGCTGCCACTATACATACATTTGAATACATACATTTGCATGCAAAGTTGTTTGCCTTTTCTACTACAGGGTGAGTCTGATCCTGCAGAGGTTTCTCCATTCTGATTTAAATCGGGTTTGTTCAATTTATATCTCCCTCCGAAAGTAGCCCAGAGCAGGGTTGATTGATTTTATGTACAAAGGCCAAGAATGAGAAGCTGAGGATGTATCCAGATGTGAAATGGGATATTGGCAATCAGGATTTCCTGTGACTATATATATATAAAAAAGCAGTGGTATTTCCTAAAATTTATACATACTGATTGTGAAGAAGAAGAAGAAGATTTTACTATTTATATCCCACCCATCTGGCTAGGTTTCCCCTGCCACTTTGGTGGCTTACAGCACACATAAAACATAGTAAAATATCAAACATTTTAAAAAGGGGAAGCCATCTAAGCAGTTTACAAAAAAACAAGAAAATCAATTTAAAAATTACAGAAACAGTATAATTCAGGTTAAAATAGGATACATTATAGACTAGTTTCAGCATTCTTTGTCACTCAATGACAATTAGATCTATGGAACCAAATAATGACTCCTTATTTCTACCTGATTATTTCAGGTATCTTTGATCTGCATGGAGTCAGATTGAAATCCAACAGGCAGAAAACGAGGTATTGGGCCTGAAATAGATAACTTACCTCCTGCTTCACTAGCAAGGTCCTGATCTGGATTGGGGGGGGGGCACCTCCAATTCACAGTTTTTCTATCTATTTATTATAGAACTAATTGTGGAAGGGTTGTGTTGTTTACTTTTGCCACCTAAATGTTTCCTGTCAGGAAGAAAGTGGTGAAAAGCAAACAGCAATCTAAAACACTATATTTGATTGTGTCACAAGGGAGCTTAGAGTTGGCAACTTGACCAGGAAGAAAATGAATTCTCTGGAACCAGAAGGTTGAAAAACTCTTCTTTCTTTTTTTAGAAGTAGGACATGCATGCCTGAACGATGCCAACACCATTTCCTGTTGAGAAGCAGTGTCAATAGTCTTATATTTCCTCATAGGAAATTTTTTTTGAAGATCTGCAGAGCTCAGAAATAAAATGTATTTGTGCATTATTTTAACTGCTTTTGCAAATTGTGCAGTTCCTTTGATAGCAATACATTTTTTAAGTATCGTGCTACATACTTGCATTTGACTTGTGCTCAGAGATTGACTTGTCAAAAGTACTATTTTCTGTACCTGTTCTTGGTAATTGGTACCCCTATTTTCTGGTACCTGTTCCTGGTAATTACTGTGCCCCCCACTTTTTTGCCTTTTGGGAATGTCATTAAATTTTTGTTGGCCGGTGACATTCTTAAGGTTTCAGCTTCTTTCAAGAACACACAGTTCTCTTGAGAAGAGGGGCAGCTGCAACTTCTTTAATGCATGAGCAACTAAAAGCACAGATGTTAAACTGCAAGGTGCTGTGTACTGCACAACCTGCCATTTCACACTGCTAGACGTGTTGCTTCAAAAAATAAGAGAACAGGCTGTTTTTCTACTATTACTTCTACCAAGAGAACAATTGCCCTCTTACTGCAGCTGCAAAAGGAAGGGCAGGGGAGGGAGGCATTTTAAATGAAAAATCAAATTCCTAAGTCTGGGAGCAGCCACCAAGAAGGCCCTGTCCCATGTCCCTGCCAGCCGTGCTTGTGAGGGTGGCGGGACCAAAAGAGGGCCCTCCCCCAAGGATCTCAGAACCTGGCCCAGTTCATAGGAGGTAATAGTATCTTGAAGGTGTAGATTGAATACAGATGGGGAAGGATGGCAGTGGTCAGTCCAGCCCCAAGCTGCAGAGGTTAAACTGACCACCTCTGTAATCTTTACATATAGACAAGCTTTATGCATGTAGGCTGTGTACAAGGGCTTGGGAGCTGCACACAAAAACATGAACATACACAGATTCTGATGCGGATACAATGGGGCTTCTCATCTCTACCTTCCTGCCCCCTCCCAGGCACATGCCCCCCCCCCTCTTGGGGAAACCCCTGCGGCTATCAGCTCATGTGGTGTTAACCTCTTTGCCTCATTCCTAAAGATCCCCCCCCCCCCTTTTATAAATTCACAGCTGTACCTTGGGAAGTCGAATGGAGGCTGTTCTGGAAGTCCGTTTGACTTCCAAAACATTTTGAAACCAAGGTGCAGCTTCTGATTGGCTGCAGGAAACTCTTGCAGCCAATCGGAAGCCGTGTCGGGTGTTCGGATTCCAAAGAACGTTTGCAAACTGGAACACTCCTGGGTTTGCGGCGCTCGGGAGCCAAAACGTTCGACTCACAAGGCGTTTGACTTATAAGGTAAGACTGTATACCAGAGGTCAGCAAGGCTTACTGGGCATGGGCTGGGTCACTGCGCATGTCTGTTGCGCCAGAAATCACTTCTGTGCATGCCCAGACGCCAAAAATTGTGCCTGCACAGAAGCGATTTCTGTAGCCATGGACATGCACAGATGCAATTTCCGGTGTCTGGGCATGTGCAGAAGTTACTTCCTGAGCCGCAGAAGAGTGTCCCTGAGCTGCACTGCACTGGTTTAACGCAGCTTGCAGGGACTCGCCGGGCGGCTCGGCTCATGGGGCAATTAAACGGCCTCTGTGGGCTGCTTCTGGCCCATGGGCCTTAGGTTGCTGACCCCTGGTGCATACAAAGGTAGCCTGCTGCAAAATGCGCTGTGCAGAGTGCTCCTCTTCAGGGTTCCAGCCACCAGCAGCTTCTGCGGTGCTCCATCCCCCCCCCCCCCGCCCTTTGCTTAAGTCAGCCCATGTTGAGCTGCTTCTGGGTTTTCCCTTTCGAGATTCCCCCCCTCCCGTAATAATTTTTTGTACACCTTGGGGTTCCTGTAAGGCTTGCTGCCATTTCCCTCTTCTATTGGGACGGGGCAGTTTGGTCTGGGTAAGGACCCGCACTCGGAAAAACGGGTTTGCTGCTTTGCACAGCAGGAGTGAGAGCAACGTTTCTGGGTTCAAGAACAGGAACCGATAGTTCAGTAACAGGAGCTTTATTTAGAGGGGCCTCTAAGACCTGCTGCTAAAACTGAAGGCCTAAGGAGCTGCTCAAGTTGTGTGATTCCAGGGCAAGTCCTCAGGCTGCCCCTTCCAGAGCATTCAAGGGGGACCAACAAATCGCAAGCTCTACCAATGCCCTCTAGGCAGTCTGCAGCGCACGTTCCCTGCTGCTGCCTCCCCTGAGCGCATTCACCTGGCTGGAATGCAGCTTGATACACAAAAATAAAAGCCAGTTTTGTTTCTCTGCCCACCACCAGCATTCAGCCCCAAGGAGGTTGCCCAAGAGAGAATGTGGCCCTCCGACTTGAAAAGAGCCCCTGCCTCTGGTATAGAGGTTGTGCATACTCTGCCTCCCCCTTGTGGTAATCGCTTGCCATTGCAATGCAGCCAAAAGCACATCTTTGTCCCCAAAGCAGCCTTTTGGATGGAAAGGAAATGCTCGTGAAATGCATCCTGCAGCATGTTGGCCTCTGCATGCTGCAGTGAGGTTCTGGCCCACAAAACGGGCCTCTGTAAGGGGCTGTTAAGAGTTTGCTTTGGAGTTGCTGAAGATGCATCTCTACATGGCCTTTGACCCCTGAGACATTTTTTAGGATTTACCCTGTCCTTTTTGACTGTTTTGTTTTAATACAGTGGTACCTCTAGATGCGAACGGGATCTGTTCTGGAGCTCCGTTCGCATCTAGAAGCAAACGTAACTAGCGACGGCATGTCTGCGCACGCATGCGTCGCTTTTTGCTGCTTCTGCGCATGACGTCATTTTGAGCGCAAGCGGCAAAACCCGGAAGTAACGCACTCCGTTACTTCCTAGTTGCTGCGGAGTGCAACTCGAACGCGCTCATCCCGAAGCACATTCAACCCGAGGTATGATTGTACAGTATTTTTAAATTGCTATAAAACCCAACCTGGGGCTTTGTGATCAAGGGCAGATAAGAAATAGAATAATTTAAAAAATGAAAATGATGCCTAGTGGTGCAGCTATAAAACTGCTAACACATTTGCAAAGCTAAGCAAGGTCCAGTACAGTTTCAAATTGGATGGGGGACTGTGTGTAGAGATTTCTACATTGTTGGGCAGCTTTCCAAACTTTTCATGTTAGTGACACACTTTTTAGACATGCATCATTTGGCAACACAGTAATTTAGCTTTACTAGCAAACCAGAGGTTAAACTAACCCTTTCCCAGCCCTTGGAGGAGAGTGGGGAGTGTTTGCGCAGCACACCTACAAACTGCAGCCGACACTGATGTGTTGCAGCACACAGTTTAGAAATCTTCGTTGTAGGGGGTTGGGCTAGAATAGATGACCCCCTGGTTCTATGATGCAAAACAACCACAAGCCTTTCTATTTGTCTGGGCAAAATGGAAATGCAGCAAATTTTCTCGATGTTCTTTTTATCTTTTTGTAAACCACTTTGAGATAAATAGGGTCTCAGCTGGCATACTAAAAATGGAGCTGGTAGATGGCCACCCTGGACACAGAATTGACTTGTACTTCCATGGACAACTATGAGTCCAAAATGACTCCCAGGCTGCGCACCTGGTCCTTCTGAGGCACCAGTGCCCCATTCATGGCCAGGGATTCCTCACACCTGCCCCCCAAAACAATACTTCTGTCTTGTCAGGACTCTGCCTCAATCCATTAACCACCACCCATCTTCCAACCACCTCCAGACACACAAGACATTCACCACCTTTACTGGTTCCAGTTTAAAAAGAGGTAGAGCTGGGTATCATCCACATACTGGTGAACACATACCCCAAACCCCCTGATGATCTGTCTCAAGAGGCTTCATATAGATGTTAAAAAATGGGGGGGGGGCAGAGCCCTGAGGCACCCCACAAGTGACTTCCCAGAGGTCGGAACACTTGTCCCCCCTCCAACACCACTTTCTGGACACAGCCTAAGAGGGATAAGAACCACTGGATAACTATGTCCCCAGCTCCCAACTCCTCTAGATGGTCCAGAAGCATACCATGGTCTGTATCAAAGGCTACTGAGAAATCCAGCAGGACCAGGAGGCAGGTTTCACCTATTTGCATAGCCTGCCGGAGATCATCAATGCAACCAAGGCAGTTTCAGTCCCGTGATGGGGCCTGAATCCTGACTGGAGATACAGACGAAGAGAGGTTAAATCATTTATTTAGGACAACATGAAGGGGATACAAATAGTTCAGTTTTGAAGGAAAAGGGTGGAGTGAAGGGAGAAGGAATTCTCAAAGTCTTTCAGAGCCTGTCAAATTGCTTTTATTTTTATGTCTGCCTTCTCACATCAGTACAGCAGGAACCTCTCTCCATCTTTCACTTAGAGGCAGAAGAGGCCGAGAATGAATCTCGCTTCATATGTAAACTCAAAGTTAATCGTTATACCAGCTTGTTTCTATGCCTTCCCATGTCTCCCTCCTCCTCTGGAGGTAAGATTCAGAAGCCACATTGCAGAACTAAAACACATCCATCATATCCCAGCAGAGAAAAGACATTTGGATGAAAACGTAGCAGCTTTCATCGGGATTTCTGGGCTCCAAGTACCAGACACAAATCCAACTCCTCAACTGAGTTTGTGGACCTGCAAAACTCTAATTCTGTTTCAAGCTTTTCCTGCATAATGAAGCTGTATGTATCATACAGCGTATGGCTTACCAGAGAAATGCTGAGCATTTCAAACCAGAGCTACAATAATCCAACTGTTCTTTTACCTAAACAGGGAATCGGATACTACTTTAGAACACTTCCCACTTGATGTCCACACACTGCGGTTAAGGAACAGACATAACCAGTGCTTCAAAAAGATTTTTTTATTTACCAGTTGGTACCTGCCTTCTCTCACACACACACATTAATAATGGAAATAATTCCTAATGTAGGTGGAGTCTGCTTAGGCTTAATTTCTATTGTTGAAACACTGTGAAATGCAAAATAAAAACAATGAAAAATTTAAATAATTCCAGTAGTAACAGACCACATTTTTGGACAATATATGAAAGTGATTGATCCCAAACCCAATTCAATACTTTTTGGAAAAATAACATTTTCATGGGGTCTGTGTGATTATTGCTGTTCTAGCCCCTGATGTCTGTTTCAAATACCAGCTGCATGTTGACTTAAAAGTATTATCACCTTAATGTCACCAAAACACTTAGAATCCCCATTTGGCGCATCTCATTCCAAAGTACCTTGGATGATCAGCGACAGAGAACTGAAATGTCCACAAAGGCAGTGCTTGGCCTGTCCCCCCCCCCCCAATTTCTAAATGAAGATCAAGGTTCCTATTAGCAACTGGATTCCAGCTAGTTTCAGCTCCCCTCCCCCGCAGTAGCATCCGATCTAGAACAGCACACTCTTCCGCTGGATCAACTTCTGAATTTGATTCAGGACTGGGCAAGGTGGGACGGCCAGCGCCAATCTCAGCCACCAAGAGAACCACCAAAAGAGCAAGCCTTTGCCAAATCCCCACAGGGGAAAGCTTTAATGCTGCTCAGGCAAAGCTGGACAGCTCTCTAAAAAGAGGCTCCGCACAGCAGAAAGATCAACAAGTTTTACAACCACAGCGTATGTATAAAATGTGCCGTGCAACAAAGAATGAACTTCCCCTGCCTGCTTTGGCAGGTTCAAGAATAGACTGAGTCTGCTTGGCTTATAAAAACCCAGCAGCCAGCAGCTAAACCAGGGTCAGCAGCAAATCTGACATTCCAGAAGACAAGCGCTACTGTTGGATATTGAAGATCTTGGATAGCAGAGAGCTGTTTGACTGGGATTTCTGCTGGATCTCAGCAGCCCGGGCCAACTGCTTCTTCAGGCACTTGTCCCCTTTGCTGGTCTGGATTTCTTCCTCAGTCTGGCGCTGGACAAAGCCCCAGCTCTTCTCCTCCTGTCCCCCCCGATTGCCCTTTTCTGAAAAGCGCTTGCTCTTCTCTACGTTCTGCAGGTAGAAATTAGTCTCGCGCTTGGCCAGTGAAACTTCGGCCCGCATGCGCTGCTGCCGCACCTGACGCTCATAGGCCAGTCGCTCGCTCAGGTGAGTCCACTTGAAGCGGTGCAGATACTGGGGACAAAAGACAAGGAAACTTAAGAAGGGCCTTGCAGGATCAGACCAAAGGCCCGAATCCAGCACTCTGCTTCTAACTGTGGCCAACCAGATGCCCCTATGGGAAGCCTGCAAGAGGGACGTCCTCCACAGGCCACTCCCAGCAACAGGCATTTAAAGGCGTGCCGCCTCCAACAGCAGAGGTACAGCATCTTCTTAACACTTTCTAAGAGTGATTCTTTATACAGTGCATAGAGTCCTGTGGTCTCTTTTCCTTCCCTTTATTAAAATGTAGGCTTAAGAGATTTGACAATCGTGCAACCAGGAATGGCCAACGTCTGAATGATCAAGAAGCACCTCTGTTCTCCAGACATTAGTCTGGGGACCCCTGCTCAGTGGGTTAATCTCCATAATCATGCAGCATTAAACATTTTAGTGATATGGAGAACTCGTACTTGGATGATGTGACATCATCAAAAGGAGCAGGAATGGGAGCAGAGAAATGACTGTACTCCCCAAAAAGTATCCCCTCATGACCAACATTTGGCAGCAGCCCACTGCTATTCCAGAATGTAGCTGATTTGCCAATGCGATGCTGTTTGCATAGGAAAAGATACACATATGGATTCATTGTTTCTACTCCTTGGAAGTGAAATATTACTTCGAGGGTCAACTCTGGACTTGACCATCCCTGTTTCTCCACCCCCCCCCCCCAGCTCCCTGGGCTTTGGGAGCAAGAAGCACTGTGATATTTGTGCCCACCCTTCCAAGCATAGTTTTGTAAAGCAGTTTGTTTTGCACCACATTAATGAATAGAAGATGGATGTGAGAGAGGCTTTTGCAAACTCATGACTTCATCCAAGGAGAGCGTGAGAGGGAAGGTCCGGTACCTTCAGAAAGGTCACTTTACACCTCATTCCTTCAACGGAGAGTTTAAGTCACAAGATCAACTAGATGCGAAGGGAGTAATCCTTATTTACTGGCGCAGCCCTCAGCACCCACTTACCTTCATATTCCAGAGGTCATAATGGAATCGGCTCCTCTTGCGGACACCCATGGGCGTATTGTGCAAACTGGCAGCTACCACCTTTGCCACACGTTTATCCCTGAATTCTACCCAGCCTTCAGTGAAGTTCTTGGCATTGCTACCTGCTTTCTTCTTTTTCTTTCGTATAAATCGCTCTGCAGGACACAGAGAGGAGGGTTACAGGTTTGTGCAGAATGTGACAATGGCCTAGTTTTAAATGCAACCTCAGTCCACACATCCACTGGCTTCTAGATTTCTCACTCAACTGTAGCTTTTTTCACACCCTTTGAAAATGTAAGAATTGCTCAACGCTTCAATTAAGGTGGCATACATATCATAAATCAAATAACACTCTGAAATCAGCTTCTCTACACTAATCTCCACGTCCTTCATACGCTCCCCATACCAGATGCTGACACTGGTTCTAAGGATGCCTGCATTCAACATGATATTTTGCTTCGTAGCCTTTCACCATGGCGTTTATTCTGCCTGACCCTGTTCAGCTGACTGGCAGACCCACCCACCCCTGCCCACTGCTCCCCAGTACACACAAAGAAGGCTCACCTTCAGGCTGCAGGAAAATACGTCCTACTTCACCATGCACACTAAGCAAGTTACGGACGTGTCGTGGCCGGAAGCGAGGAGGGATGTGACCAAGGTAAATTATGCCTGGCACAACTTTTTTGGCGCCATCTTCAGTGGAGAGATCCAACTGAACCTCACTTCCTTCCTCCTTCTGGTCAGTCTCTGCCTCTTCCTCTTCAACGTCCATTACCAAGTCTTCAGTTCTTGGTGTCTCCTGACACTTCTCTACACCTTGATCAGCCATCCAAGCGTTGCTCTTACTGCTATTATTATTATACTGGATGGCGCTGGGGGGAAAAGGGAAGGTTGTGCTGAGAGGCTGCTTTCTTCCTGCAAGGAGAAGAGACATTTCAAAAAATAACAACACTCAGGAATCTGTAAGGGAGAGAATGCCTCATGTTAACACCCAGACCCCCACTGCCACCCATGGGGATCCCTCAATGTCTCAGTGCACGACATTTATTGTCACTTGACATTTATATTGCTCCTTATCCCATAAGCCACGGGTAGGCAAACTAAGACCCGGGGGCCAGATGTGGCCCAATAGCCTTCTAAATCCGGCCCGCAGACTGTCCAGGAATCAGCATGTTTTTCCATGAGTAGAATGTATGCTTTTATTTAAGATGCATCTCTGGGTTATTTGTGGGGCATACGAATTCATTCATTCCCCCCCCCCTTCAAAATATAGTCCGGCCCCCCACAAGGTCTGAGGGACAGTGGACCGGCCCCCTGCTGAAAAAGTTTGCTGACCCCTGCCATAAGCCCTGGCTGGCAGCAGCCACTACTGGGTAGGATGATGGAAGTCTGCGTTGCCCAGTCCTGTCTGCTTCTCGGGCGCTATACTGTGGCCTGGTAGGCCGAATACAATGCTAACAATACAGCATAAAGCAGTGGTTCTCAAAGGGTGTGGAAGGAACAATCAAGGCGCTTACACGTGCTGCTGCCCTGCATGATGTTGCGTGCACGCCTTCACACGTGCGCGCACGCGTGTCCATGCCAAGCAGGTCTAAGCCTTAAACCCCCCTCTAATGCCCCTCCGCTCCCCTCCCCTGCCTCGACCGTGTCCCGTCCCCGCCACTCGCTCCCTTCCGTACCCGCGAAGAACTCTCCCGCTCGGCGCCCACCTGGAATCTGCGCGGAGTACTTCCGGCGCTCACTTCCGGCAGCTGTCGCAAAAAGAAGGCGGTAAAAGGAAGTCCAAGCCCCGCCTCCCCACCCCATAGAGATAGGAAAAGGGACGAGTGACACGCATGCGCAGCCACTCCGACTCCGTGCAAAAGGAGAAGCCGCCTCTGGTTTGGCACGACTCAGTCAGAAGAATTTTTAGGCCCGTCTGAAGAGATCATTATTGAATCTTTATTGATGCATTTACTTATTTTTTTTTCTTTTATTTGCACAAAGCAGCTAAAAAACCTGCTTTAAAAACAAACACCTCCGAGCGGTGTTGCAAGCTGCCGCAGTTCCTGCCAAAGCGCCCGATTCTCTGATTTTCAGGGTCGAGGGATCCAGTGCAGCCCCTTGGTCCGCTGTAATAATAATAATAATAATAATAATTTATTATTTGTACCCCGCCCATCTGGCTGGGTCTCCCCAGCCACTCTGGGCGGCTTCCATAAAAACCAAAAATACACTAAAATATCACAGATTAAAAACTTCCCTGAACAGGGCTGCCTTAAGATGTCTTCTGAATGTCAGGTAGTTATTTATCGCTTTGACATCTGCTGGAAGGGCGTTCCACAGGGCGGGCGCCACTACCGAGAAGGCCCTCTGCCTGGTTCCCTGTAGCTTTGCTTCTCGCAATGAGGGAACCGCCAGAAGGCCCTTGGAGCTGGACCTCACGAGCAGGGCGCAGCTGCCCTGGGCGGCATTCTCGGCGGACATATGGCAAACAGGGGGAAAGGCATGATTTTTGCAGAATTGCTGTGATATTTTTTAATGCCTCCCATTCCGCGCTCGTTTCCAGTTCCTCTCCTATTATTGCATCGCTTCTGCGAAGCCTACGGCAGCCCGGTCTCCTACATTGTTCCCATCCGCTGCCCACCAAAATGCCCTTCACCATTTCTCTCCTGTTGCGTTTTATTTTTTTCCTAAACTATGTGCAAAATTAATAGGCTTTTTTTTATAAAAATAAATAAATTAAAAAGCGAGCTTTGAGGTCACAAGGTACGGGTGAGGGCCAGGAGTGCCAGCTTGGCCCAGCGACTGGGGGGCCGGGGCCGTAGGTGCCATGCAGTAATAATAATAATAATAATAATAATAATAATAATAATAATTTATTATTTATAAATTACCCCACCCATCTGACTGGGTTTCCCCAGCCACTCTGGGCGACTTCCAACAAAGTATTTAAATACAATAATCTGTTAAACATTAAAAGCTTCCCTAAACAGGGCTGCCTTCAGATGTCTTCTAAAAGTCTGGTAGTTGGTGTTCTCTTTGACATCTGGTGGGAGGGTGTTCCACAGGGCAGGCGCCACTACCGAGAAGGCCCTCTGCTTGGTTCCCTGTAACTTGGCTTCTCGCAGTGAGGGAACCGCCAGAAGGCCCTCGGAGCTGGACCTCAGTGTCCGGGCTGGATGATGGGGGTGGAGAAGCTCCTTCAGGTATACTGAACCGAGGCAGTTTGGGGCTTAGTTTAAAGGTAAGCACCAACACTTTGAATTGTGCCCAGAAACATACTGGGAGCCAATGTAGGTCTTTCAAGACCGGTGTTATGTGGTCTCAGCCGCTCCCAGTCACCAGTCTAGCTGCAGCATTCTGGAGTAGCCCCACGTAGAGCGCATTGCAGTAGTCCAAGCGAGAGATAACTAGAGCATGCACCACTCTAGCAAGACAGTCCGCGGGCAGATAGGGTCTCAGCCTGTGTACCAGATGAAGCTGGTAAACAGCTGCCCTGGACACAGAATTGACCTGTGCCCCCATGGACAGCTGCAAGTCCAAAATGACTCCCAGGCTGCGCACCTGGTCCTTCAGGGGCACAGTTACCCCATTCAGGACCAGGGAGTCCTCTACACCTGCCCGCCTCCTGTCCCCCAAAAACAGTACTTCTGTCTTGTCAGGATTCAACCTCAATCTGTTGGCCGCCATCCATCCTCCAACTGCCTCCAGGCATTCACACAGGACCTTCACTGGTTCTGACTTGAAAGAGAGGTAGAGCTGGGTATCATCCACATACTGATGAACACCCAGCCCAACCCCCCTGATGATCTCTCCCAGCAGCAGTGCCAGATTTACGTATAAACTAAAGAAGGTATAGCTTAGGGCCCCACTCTCTTGGGGGCCCCCCAAAAAATTACAAGGAAAAAACACTGGATGCACATTTCCAAAATATAAGATAAAAAACAAATAAAATAAAACCTACATACAGCAACAGTGTTTTGTGTTGTATAGGCTCCTATGATGTAAGTAATGGGCCCCATCTGCTAGCCTGCTCCCTAAATATCACTGGTTTGCTCATTTCTATATATAGGGTGCCTACTTTCTGAATGGACTGGTTGCAAATGGCTTTACAGTGGTGCCCCGCAAGATGAATGCCTCGCAAGACAGAAAACACGCTAGACGAAAGGGTTTTCCGTTTTGGAGGCGCTTCGCAAAATGAATTTCCCTATGGGCTTCCTTCGCAAGACGAAAGCCCATAGGGAAATCTCCGGGACAGCGGGGAAGCGCAGCGCGTCTTCCCCACTGTCCTCGGACTTCCTCCGAAGGCTGGCAGTGGGGCGGAGAGACCTCCTCCCGCCGCCAGCCTTCGGATGGCTGTCCTGAAGACTTGCGGTGGGAGGAGGGTTTTCCTTCCCACCGCCAACTTTCAGAATGCGGTTCTGAATGTTGGCGTGGGGAGGAAAAACCCTCCTCCCACCGCAAGCCCCGGGAACAGAGGAGAAGCGCTGCGCGCCTTCCCCTCTGTTCCCGTACCTGTCCTGTAGGCTTGCGGTGGGGAGAAAAGCCCTTCTCCGCACCGCCAGCCTGGCAAGCGGTCTCCATAGGAACGCATTAATTGATTTTCAATGCATTCCTATGGGAAACCGTGCTTCGCAAGACGAAAAACTCGCAAGAAGAAAAAACTTGCGGAACGAATTAATTTCGTCTTGCGAGGCACCACTGTAGATACATATTAGTCCATAAGTTACCATATAGCATATATTCAACACAAAAACAGCAACAATTTGTTGTTGACAAAGGACAGCTGGACATAGAAAGGGCCCCATTACTTTCAGTAGCTTAGGGCCTCGTCAAACCTAAATCTGGTCCTGGTGCCATGCAACGTAAATGGCCCTGGCACTGAAATTTGTGGGTGCCCGGTTCCTTCATCGGAATTTTTTGGGTGCTCGTGAACACATGGCCCCAGGGGATTGGCACCTATGGTGGGGCACTCCAAGCCCTTATCCTATCGATGGCAAAACCTCTTGCACTTTGACAATGCGCACACAGTCCAATCTGTGTCCCGGAAGTTCCTGGTAGTGCAGCGACGACGCATTCTTCCGATTGGGTTTGTTCGTAAGTCTATGGCTTTTCTGTGTCTTCCTGGGAAGGAAGTCACATGTCCTGTTTCGAATACAGAGCCCAGATGGAAGGAAGGAGCTCTTGAAGCCGAGTGCACAAAAAGGTTCCTCGGAAAAGATCTTGCAAAGCTGGGTGCAAAAAGGGCCTCGGGAAAGATGAAGGGCAAGGGGGAAAAACACAAAGTTATGACAAAAAAGGGGGAAGTGGGAGAAGCTAGAAAGAGGAGACATGATAAGAGGAGCATAAAATTAATCATGGGGTGTGGAGAAAGTGGATAGTGAGAAAAGGAAAGGAAAGCTCAGAATCGCTTCTTGATCTTTGGAGGAAGGGCAGTGTATTAACTTAATAAGTAAATAAGACTCAGGGCAGGCAAAAGAAATTCACCCTGTGGAACGCAGATGTCAACAAGATGAATACAACCTTTAGAACAGGCATAGGCAAACTCGGCCCTCCAGATGTTTTGGGACTACAACTCCCATCATCCCTAGCTAACAGGACCAGTGGTCAGGGATGATGGGAGTTGTAGTCCCAAAACATCTGGAGGGCCAAGTTTGCCTATGCCTGCTTTAGAAGACATCTATAGGAGGCCCCATATAGGGAAGCCTTTTAATGTGTAATGTTTTATTATGTTTTCATATATGTTAGAAGCCTCCCAGAGTGGCTGGGGCAACTCAGTCAGATGGGCGGGGTACAAATAAATTATTATCATTGTTAATTGTTATTTGAATTGGCTCGAGCAAGAGGCAGGGATGCCCACCAATCCAGATAGCTTTAAAATGGGATTAAAGGCAGGTTTGCGGAGGAGCCAGCTACCAACATGGCTACGAGCCACACCATGGCTTTTCCACCTCCACGGTCAAGGCAGCACACCTCTAAATACCACTTGCTGGGACGTGCGCTATTGCTCCCTTGTGGGCTTCCTAGATAAGTCGGGCTTTAAGTGTATGGTGTGGTTCTGTCCTCAGTTAAGCTATGAAAACCCCTCGAGTAGCCACTTAGGTAAAGGTAAAGGACCCCTGGCAGTTAAGTCCAGTCACGAACGACTCTGGGGTTGCAGCGCTCATCTCGCTTTACAGGCCGAGAGAGCCGGCATTTGTCTGCAGACAGTTTTTCTGGGTCATTGGCCAGCGTGGGGGAAAAAAGCATGGTAAATTTTATATGTGCATAGCAGCAAATGTAGATACGATCACTATCTGTAATAATGTAACACAAGGGTTGGACTACTGCAAATGTTCAATCTGTACAAATGTATCAGCCTGTCAGATGGAACCATCTTCCCTCTCCTGATATGCTGTTTTGGGGAGTCCCCAAGTCAATTTCAGGGGGGCATGGGAAGACGAGGGAAGCCACATTGCACAAGGAGAATCTCTTGTGCAGGGCTTCTGCTGACAGAGTTTCTAGGTGAATCCTGCCCAAGACGTCTCAGTAGGTGACCTGTGTAGCAGCTCAGTCTGCTCAGCGGGTGCTTATAATTGTTGGTGGGTAACCTCAGGGCCTCTACAACCCTCTTTTCTTAAGATTCTTCATTTTGAAACTGCATTTGGACCAGACAGACTGCCCTTCAAATAGACAACTGCCCTCTGAAAGGAAGGCCACAAGGCCATCCTAATTAACCACAAAGGTCCGAAACATCATGCGGAAATGTCCCCATTCAATAATAATGTTATATATCACCCCAATGTCTGCCGAGTGGTACGCAAGACTTCAGGAATGCCTGGCGCTCACCCAGGGTTTAAGCTTCCTTTGGAAAATTAAGCACCACGGAGGCTGAAGTATCTTTATCATGGGTAGGCAAACTAAGGCCCGGGGGCCGGATATGGCCCAATCACCTTCTCAATCCAGCCCGCTGACGGTCTGGGAATCAGTCTGTTTTTACATGAGTAGAATGTGTCCTTTTATTTAAAATGTATCTCTGGGTTATTTGTGGGGCATAGGAATTTGTTCATTTCTTTTTCTTTTCAAAACATAGTCTGGCCCCCCACAAGGTCTGAGGGACAGTGGACCGGCCCCCTGCTGAAAAAGTTTGCTGACCCCTGGTGTTTAGGATATATGGCTTATTTACACAAATGTACAACCTGAGCCTGCTTACAGAGGGGCTCACAGTCACAGTGGCAGCAGCCCAAAAAGCACCAGCTCATGTCATAGTAAGAGTATCAGTATCGCTTATATTACACTGCGCGGTGAATCCCAGCAAAACTCCAAGCCCGTTGCTTCTCCCCTGGCATAAATTCTGGTCTCTTTTATAACCCAGGGAAGGTCCCTTCTTCAATGGGCTAAAGCTTATTATCTCAAAGGGGATTAGCTTTTCACACCTATTCCTACTTTTCCCTTTCAATGCTTTGAAACTCAAATCCCCCCAGGTGGTCACCTCACAAGGAAAGTGGTCTTTTCAATTAACACTTGTTGTTTGTGAAGATTACTGTCCTAATACACAACCCAGGAAGTGTGCCTTTTTCAGTAGCTTTTACATGTGATAATTACAGAGGCTTATCATTGGGACCACCACACCTCTTACGACCCTCAATACACACTTGGGTCTGCCTTTCCCTGCTCCTAACACACCAGTTCTAATTAAATCCTAACATTGATTGAACCCAAGCATTTTACATCCACAGATCTACAGCAACATATAAAAACCTCTACAGCTCCCAAACGGGGGGGGGGGGGGCAGATTCCCACCTCAATGTAAGAGAAAGCTCACATCTACACTAACTCAATACCCTCCAGCTTCGTAATGGATTCGTCCACACTTTCACTTGCCCCATGTTTTGTAGCCACGGATCCGAACAGTTTTGCTCTTCCCCTGCTGCATTTCCCCAGAAAACCTGCTCTTTAGCGCTAATCGGAACAAACAGCAATTCACAGAAAACCCAGCTGGTGTTAGTTCCAATTTAGCACTAAACTCTGGGTTTCCCAAGGGGAAAGCGGCAGGACAAACCAAGTGTGGATAAGCCCTACGTTTCAGGAATTTTGATCTGCCACTGCAGGCTTTTATGAGCCCACAAAATGCTCATCATCAGGACCCCCAGAATAATCTGCTTTGAATAACATATCCCTCTGTGTAATCATGAAATAGGATGGGCTGGCACATAAGATCCAGTGAGTTAAAAAAGAGTAAGCAATACAAATGATTGAGAAATAAATGGAGGCCCAGATGCAAGATGAGAAAGCCTTGCTCACGGATGCCAAGTGCTTAGAGATCTACGGCAACTTTCTTCTTCTTTAATTAAAAAAAAGTGAGTATATGGAGCATAAAGGAGCATCTTTGCTTCAAAGTGTCATGCAACTTAACAGAGGTCCTCATTAAATGCAGCCCTGGTGTGATGCTCTTAGAAAAGGCAAGCCTATAAATAGCACCAGTCAAGTGGTAATGTGGAAACAGTTTTGGGGGTGGGAATTACTCGGGTATCTGAAGCAAAAATTGGACAAAAAGATTTTGCAGCAGCTTTGGGCAATTAATTGGCCTTAGGATAATCTCTGTGGTATTTCTCTGTGTGCAGGGCAATTACATTTGCATTTTAATGAAATCGTACCAGTCAAAACGATAATGCCGTCGAGATCTCCCAGGTTCCTGGTGATAAGCAAAGTGTAACAAGTGACTAAACTTGCATACAAATGAGTCATGGAGGAGAGTCACAACCGGTTCATTCGCTTCTGAGGTCATAAAAATGATCCCCTTTGTCCAGTACTGGAGACAGTGAAGCTGGAAAAAGGAGAAAGTTTGGACAGGGTGGGAAAATCCATGGCAAATGGCAACGAATAGGAATGTCAGAGGCAACAGTAAGAAGAATTTATGCAAAGTGTAATCGCTCCTACTTGCATCTACTGAATACTGTGTTTAGTGGTATCCAATAAAGCGCAGAATTGTTAAAATTTACTAAGCCATAATATATTATGGAGTAATTCCCACAGTCAGAATCTCCTATTCATTTTCCCCTCACTAGGTGGAGCTGGTCCATCAGCTTTCGGACCCCATTGTCTGCAAAACATTTCTAGATGCTAAAATAGGCGAGAAGTCCCCACTGAGCTGCATATTAAAAGCACCACATACTACTTCCAAGCTCAGGCAGGCAAGGACAATTAGCAGGGAACCAAAAAGAACGCAAATTCTCTGCATGCTTTCACTACCCATTAGCAGGGATGGTCTCTCTCACGTTGTGTTTTCTGCCCCTTTAGAGAGGGCCCAAGCAAGCGCAAGTGAAAGGCTGGAAGTCCAAGGGCTACAAGTCTGTGGCAGAGGGAAACTGATGCTTCATTATGTTTGTGCCAGCTTTTTTCGCTGCATTTATACGGAAAATCCTGATCTTGCGAGGTTTGCTGAAGCAGTTTTAGAACAGAGCAAGGCAACATTCTGGGGTTTTGGTTTTCGGTAAGCAATTTATTAATTTTATAATAACAACAAAAAAAAGAAAAAGAAAAAACATCATAAACAAAATTTCAAACCATAATTTTTTGCTTGACTTCCCTCCACTCCCCCTCTTGGTTCCATTTGTGCTTGTTCATGCACGTCCATAAAACCTTATACACTGGTACCTCGGGTTACATACGCTTCAGGTTACAGACTCTGCTAACTCAGAAATAGTGCTTCAGGTTAAGAACTTTGCTTCAGGATAAGAACAGAAATTGTGCTCCGGCAGCGCCGCAGCAGCAGGAGGCCCCATTAGCTAAAGTGGTGCTTCAGGTTAAGAACAGTTTCAGGTTAAGTACGGACCTCCGGAATGAATTAAGTACTTAACTCGAGGTACCACTGTATTCTTAACAGTTCAATTTTAAGACCTTCTTCATCTTATTGCAAGTGACTTTTAAAGGTTCTACTAATGTCAAAATCTATACACAAAGCTTTAAAAAAATTGCATTAAACATTTCTTTTTATATATATATATAATTTTTATTATTTTTCCAATTTTAAGACAAAACAGCATACACACATCAACAAACAAAAACAAACACACAGATATAATTTCATAACCTCATTTTCATAAGCCTTCTTTCTCGGACTTCCCCATACCTCACCCTTTTTGCATCCATATTTTACAATTTTTCAGCAACCCTTTACTCCAATTAATTAAAACTTATTATCTTTCTCAATTTCATCTTATTTCAACAAACAATTTCCGCTGCAATTCTGTATCTTCCTTTCCCTTGACATTTTAGCACTCATCAATATTGTAACAGTTCTTAAGATAAGCTTTGAACTTCTTCCAGTCTTCCTCCACCATCTCTTTCTCTTGGTCACGGATTCTGCCAGTCATTTCTGCCAATCCCATAAAGTCAATCACTTTCGTCTGCCATTCTTCCAGTGTGGGGAGTTCTTGTGTCTTCCAATACTTTGCTAGATGGATCCTTGCTGCTGTAGTGGCGTACATAAAAAAAGTCCTGTCCTTCCTTGACACCAATTGGCCGACCATGCCCAAGAGAAATGCCTCTGGTTTCTTGTGAAAGGTACATTTAAGTACCTTCTTAATTTCATTATAGATCATTTCCCAAAAGGCTTTAATCTTTGGGCAGGTCCACCAAAGGTGAAAGAAGGTACCTTCAGTCTCATTACATTTCCAGCATTTATTATTGGGCAGATGATAAATCTTCGCAAGCTTGACTGGGGTCATGTACCACCTATAAATCATTTTCATAATATTTTCTCTTAAGGCATTGCTTGCCGTGAATTTGATACCGGTGGTCCATAACTGTTCCCAGTCAGCTAACATAATGTCATGACCAATGTCCTGTGCCCATTTAATCATGGCTGATTTAACTGTCTCATCTATTGTATTACACTTCAGCAACAGATTATACATTCTTGATACATTCTTAGTATTGGGTTCTAACAATTCTGTTTCCAATTTCGATTTCTCCACCTGGAAGCCAATTTTCCTGTCTTGTTTAAATGTTTCCATTATTTGGTAGTAATGAAGCCAATCTCGTACCTTGGGCTTTAATTTCTCAAAACTCTGTAGTTTAAACTCACCGCTTTCTTGTTCTAAAATTTCAGAGTATTTTGGCCATTTGGATTCCATGTTAAGTTTCTTCACCTCCTTAGCCTCCATAGGTGATAACCACCTAGGAGTTTTATTTTCCAACAAATCCTTGTATCAAATCCAAACATTATATAATGCTTTCCTAACAATATGGTTTTTAAAACCCTTGTGAACTTTAACCTTGTCATACCATAAATATGCATGCCAGCCAAACCTATTATCAAATCCTTCCAAGTCCAGAATATCTGCATTCTCAAGAAGTAGCCACTCTTTCAACCAGCAGAAAGCTGCCGATTCATAGTACAGTCTCAAATCCGGCAGGGCAAACCCCCCTCTTTCTTTTGCATCAGTAAGTATCTTAAATTTTATTCTGGGCTTTTTGCCCTGCCAGATAAATTTAGATATATCTTTCTGCCACTTCTTGAAACAATCTAGTTTATCCACAATTTGTAATGTCTGAAACAAAAATAACATTCTAGGCAATACATTCATTTTGATCACTGCAATTCGGCCTAACAAGGAAAGCTTCAGATTCGACCATATTTCTAGATCTTTCTTTACCTCTGTCTAACATTTATCATAATTGTCTTTAAATAAATTCACATTTTTAGATGTCATGTTAATCCCCAAATATTTTACTTTCTTTACCACCATTAACCCAGTTTCATTTTGGAATCTCTCTCTTTCAACATTTGTTAAGTTTTTTTTCCAGAACTTTAGTTTTTTGTTTGTTCAACTTGAATCCTGCCACCTGACCAAAGAATTGAATTAACTCTAAAACTCTTTTTGTACTAGTATCTGGCTCTTGTAAAGTCAATACTAGGTCATCTGCAAATGCCTTCAATTTATAGTGTTTAGTTCCGACCTGAACTCCTTTTACCAGCTGGTCCCCCCTAATCATGTTCAACAAAACCTCCAGGACTGATATAAAAAGTAATGGGGATATCGGGCACCCCTGCCGTGTCCCTTTTTCTATGGAAAGTTCATCAGTAACCACGTTATTTACAATTAGCTTAGCCTTTTGTTCAGAATATATTGCACTTATACCATTTTCAAACCTTTGACCTACCCCCATCCCATGGAGATTCTTCTTCATGAACTTCCAAGAGATATTATCAAAGGCTTTCTCCGCGTCCACAAAGATTAGGACTGCCTTCGTATTAATATTTACAGTTAGCAGTTCCATAATGTCAATTATGTTCCTTACATTATCTGATAAGTGTCTTCCTGGGAGAAAGCCTGCCTGGTCCTTATGAATCTCCTCCATTAACACCCTCTTCAGTCTTTTTGCTAAAATGTCAGCAAATATTTTGTAATCCACATTAAGTAATGATATAGGGCGGTAGTTCTTGATCTGGTTTTTTTCAGTTTCAGTCTTTGGTATAAGTGTGATGAAAGCTTCTTTCCACGATTCAGGTGCCTTTTTCCCCTCTAATATTTCATTACAAACCTCCTTAAGCGGCTGTATTAACCATTCTTTCAATGCTTTATAGTATCTGGAGGTTAGTCCATCTGGTCCTGGAGATTTCCCTAGTTGCATGTTTTGAATGGCACCCTCCACTTCTTGATCTGTTATTTTCTCATTTAAAATCAACATACTTTGTTGCGAAATTTTTTGTAATCCATATTTCTTAAGAAAATCTTCTATGCCTCCTTCGTTTTCCGGCCCTTGTGCATATAATCTCCTGAAATAACTCTGAAAGCAGTTGCTAATCTCATTTGGTTTAAAGATGTTCTTTCCATCCACCTCCAAACTTGTGACTGTATTTAATTTCTGTCTCTTCTTCAATTGCCATGCTAGAAGTTTCCCACATTTGTCCGCTGATTCAAATGTCCTCTGTCTCATTTGCTTGATTTTCCATTCTATCTCCTGGTTCATCAATTCCATATATTGCATTTGGTAGAACTTAATTTCTCTCAGAATTTCATGAGACTTTGGTTTAGACCTCAGTTTCTTTTCTCCTTCTTTTATTTTTTCCAGAATCTTATCCTTCCTTTCATTTTGTTTCTTTCTCTTTAAAGAGTTCTGTTGTATCAGAAAACCTCGCATCACGGCCTTGCTTGCGTCCCAGATCACTCTTTTCTCAACATCTGTCCTCAGATTTATCTCAAAGTAGTCCTTCAAGGTTTTTTGGGCCTTTTTGTAAATCTCCACCTCTCTGAATAGGGTGTCATTCATTCTCCATCTGAAGGATCCAGCTGTTGTTAGTTTCATTTCCATCTTCACTGCGTTATGGTCGGAGCATGTCTTTGGGCAGATTTCGACCTTTTTTATCCTTGGAGCCATTCCACTAGTAATCCATATTTGATCTATTCTTGTCCATGTCATTTGTGCCTCTGAAAAGAATGTTCCCTCTCTCTCAAGAGGGTTTCTTGTTCTCCAGATATCAATCAGGTCTATGTTTTCAGTCATTTCAAAAAAGGTCTTAGGTAGTCTCCCGTCCTTAGAGACCACCTGTCTTTGTGCTTTATCCATATTTGTAGAGACCACGCCATTCATATCTCCTAATAAGATCACCTTATAATCCAAATAATCCGTTAATGTCTCATGCAATTTCTTGTAAAATTCTGCCTTCCCTTCATTTGGTGCATAGATGCCCACTATCAGGAGTTTTTCTCCTTGGATTTGTATCTCAATTGCCAGAATTCTTCCATATTCATCTTTAAAGATCAATTTTGGGGCTAATTTTTCCTTTGCATAAATCACCACTCCTCTTTTCTTAACTTTGTCTGATGAAATAAATTCTTGTCCTAATCTTTTATTTATAAGTAGTCTTCTGTGTGCCCTTGTTACGTGGGTTTCTTGTAGACATATCAAATCCAATTGTTCTCTTTTCAAGATATGAAAGACCTCACGCCTTTTTCTCGACTTCCGGTCGGCGCCAGCGCTTAATGGCGGCTCTCTCCCCGATCTCCGGAGAGAGGGCTGCTTCACGAGTTCGGGTCTGACCGCTACGGCGAAGCGGGGACCCCTAAAATCACAGGCGCGGAAGCCTGTGAACAAGGAGACTCGGTGGGCACCTTTTGCGCCCCCCTTACTGCAAAAGAGCCTTTTTAAAGGCTCCGGAGGAGCATCGGGGGATCGTGCGGTGCTGAGAGTCGCTACCCAGCCCGTGAAGTGAAGCCGCGTCGCCATAAGCGGAGAGCGCCGATTCCTTCCTGAAATCTGGACTGAAATTGAAATACCCGTAAGTAGGATTGGGAAACCTACTGGGATTATAAAAAACGTTTGAAATTTGGCTGAAAACGGGGGTGGTAAATAAAGGAAGTCTGTGCAAAGGATAGAGGGGGGTTTGCCCTGCCGGACTTAAGACTCTATTATGAATCGGCAGCCTTTTGCTGGTTGAAACACTGGCTACTTCTTGAGAACACAGACATTTTGGATCTGGAAGGGTATGACAACAGCTTTGGTTGGCATGCATATTTATGGTACGACAAGGTAAAGGTGTATAAAGGCTTTAAAAACCATATTGTAAGGAAAGCATTGTATAATGTTTGGATTCGATACAAAGATTTGTTGGAAAGTAAAACCCCCAGGTGGGTGTCACCAATGGAAGCTAGGGAAGTAAAAAAGCTTAATATGGACTCTAAATGGCCAAAATATTATGAAATTCTAGAATATGATGGTGAAAGGGTTAAACTTCAGAGTTACGAGAACTTAAAGCCCAAGGTTCGAGATTGGTTGCATTATCATCAGATAAATGAGACATTCAAACAGGACAGAAAAATAGGTTTCCAGAAAGAGAGGTCAAAACTAGAAACAGAATTGTTAGAACCCAATACTAAGAATTTATCAAGAATGTATAACTTGCTGTTGAAATGGAATACACAGGATGAAACGGTGAAATCAGCTATGATTAAATGGGCACAAGATATCGGTCATGATATTATGTTTGCTGACTGGGAACAGTTATGGACTACCGGTATTAAATTTACTGCATGTAATGCTTTAAAAGAAAACATTATGAAGATGATCTATCGGTGGTACATGACCCCAGTCAAGCTTGCAAAAATTTATCATCGGCCTAACAATAAGTGAATTTTTTGTTTTTCTGTTTTGTTCTGTTTGTACTATGTGTTTGAAAAACGAATAAAAATTATTAAAAAAAAAAAAAAAGGAAGTCTGCCTCCCCCGATTTGCATGGCTTTTAAAGCAACGGAACTGGAAAGCTGCAATTGAAGGAAAAGTAACTTAGAACTTTAGAATTATTTAACTTTGGCATTGAACTCTAACTACCCCTCCAGCAAGCAGGAGCAGGGGGGGAAGAAAAGGAAACTTGGCTTAACCTGTTACAGATAGGTAGCCGTGTTGGTCTGCCATAGTCAAAACAAAAAAAATTCCTTCCAGTAGCACCTTAAAGACCAACTAAGTTAGTTCTTGGTATGAGCTTTCGTGTGCATGCACACTTCTTCAGAACGAAAAGCTCATACCAAGAACTAACTTAGTTGGTCTTTAAGGTGCTACTGGAAGGAATTTTTTTTGTTTTGGCTTAACCTGTGTGAGAGGAAATTTAAGTGATTAATTCCTGCTGTCTCTGACTCTGGGAACAGACTGCCTGGGTGAAGCGCTTTGACAGGAACTGTCTGACAAAACCTGCTGCAAAGCGGAGAGCTCAAATAGATACAATTTTTGGGACTTTACAGAAATATTACTGTTGCAATTGGAAGACTGAAAGTTTCTAAAAGACTGAAAGTTTCTAAAAAAAAAACAAACCTCTCTCCAAGAGGGTTTTTGGTTTCTTTGTTTCTTCTGCTTATTGGACACAATGTATTGCTCCCTCTAGAGGGCTGAAAGATTACAATTGTAACATAGACTGTCAAATAAAAACAAGTCACTGGATTTTGCTATTTAAGAGCTGTTCCTGTGGGAACGACCTTGGGACATGAGTGGTTCCGCAGAAGACATAACAACAAGATCTAAGGCTAAAGCTGCACAAAAGAAAAGAGGCTCAATATCAGGCTTACTGCCAACAGGCACAGCTGGACAGGAGAAAGGAATAAACGTATTCATGGATTCAGTGACTCAAGCATTACTTAAAATAAATGAATCTTTAGAAAATTTGACTAAGCAGAGCACGGAGAATACCAAACAACTGACAGAACTTACAACAAAATTGGACTTAAATACCAAAAGCATTACATCTAATACAGAAACCATAAACAAATTGGTTCAAGAAAACGCCACAATTCGAAAAATTGCAGAAGAAGCTAAAATTACTGCAGAAACTACACAGGAAAGTCTAATACCAGTCTGTAAGAAGTTGGACCAGCATGAGGCGGCCTTGTCTTTGTGGGAGATGCAGAGGAAAGAGAAGAATTTGAGACTTAGGTTGGTCCCTGAAAGTGAAGGGGACAACCTAGTGGACTTTCTCACAAAAGAATTATCAGAATTTTGGCAGGTAAACTCAGAGGAAGAAGATTTTAAGATAACAACCGCCTTCAGATTGGGCAGAAGGCAAGGCAGGAAGATCCCAAGGGATTGTCTGATAACTCTGAGATCTAAAGAGGAAAGAGATAAAATTTTAAATTTACATTACCAGAGAACCCTTCAGATTGGAAATGCTTCTGTTCAAATTTATAAGGACATCCCAAAATATATTCTGGAGGTAAGAACTTATTTTAAGAATCTGGTTGACCTGCTGAAGAAGAATAACATACCTTTTAGGTGGGAATTTCCACAAGGTTTGTCTTTTAACTTCAAAGGAAAGAAAGTCAAAATAAGAACAGTGCAAGATAAAGAACAATTCCTAGACAGAAACGAGGAGGACCTTGTGAAAGGAGTGCTAGACTCGACCTCTGACACAGACCTTGGAAACTTGACATTTGGACTGAAGTCACCAACAGAAGAAGAACAGCTGCAGGGAGCAGCTGGAGGTAACTAACTAATAATGTCTCTGCAATTTTTAACTTGGAACTAAACATTTCCCTTTTTTTTAAAAAAAAAAATCAAAGTCCTCTTTCTTTCTTGGGTTAACCGATTATCTAATTTGTCCTGCATAGTTCGCTAATTTGTTTTGCCAATTTTCTTTGGCGGTGGCTTCTTCCTTCTGTAGGTGTGGGGTGGTCTTTGTGGGAATGTTCAGGAAGGCAGGAGAGGATATATTGTTCAAATATATCCTTCCTAACTTGTGTTAACAAGTTCTACAATTTAGCAGAGTAACATTCCCCCTTTCAAACTTGTACAGCGGATAGGTTTGGCAGGCTTGTTTAAGCCTCTAAAATAAGTCTTCTGGTAATTTCCCCTTTAGTCCCTCATAAAAAGATAGACATGACACACTCTTGTATAAAAGTATATAAAATAGTTTACTCACATTCTGTTCACAAATGGATCCCAGAAGGCAGACTTAAGTTACAAAGTATATACACCTGGAATCCATCCCATAAGGAGATAGTTCAAAGAGAGAGATGGCTGCCTCCTCTGTGCTATTTTGTTACCTGCACAGGTGAGGCCACGCCCACCTCTGGTCACATGCAGAGGAAGTCTGTCCCAGCCCAGGAGGAAATAGGAAGTTACAACTGGCTGGTCAAGACATCACCTTTTCATGTTCACTCTAGGAACACAGTAATTTGACTGCTCTGTGTTTCACACCCCACAGTCTTGACCTGGCATCCCCTCTCAAATACAGTGATGCCTCGCAAGACGAAAAGAATCCGTTCCGCGAGTCTCTTCATCTAGCGGTTTTTTCGTCTTGCGAAGCATCCCTATTAGCGGCTTAGCGGCTTAGAAAAAGGGAGAAAAAAGCGAAAAAAATCGCAAGACTCGCAAGACTCACAAGACGTTTTCGTCTTGCGAAGCAAGCCCATAGGGAAATTTGTCTTGCGAAGCGCCTCGAAAAACGGAAAACCCTTTCGTCTAGCGGGTTTTCCGTCTTGCGAGGCATTCGTCTTGCGGGGCACCACTATACAGGGACAAATTCTTTCCCTGTATAAGAGCAGGCAACATTCTGAACTGTCAGCTGCTGATTCAGAGTGAGCCAGAGACTTTCTGGAGAAAGTGTGTGTGTGTCTATGTTTGCTTGTGTGTGTGCAAGAAACTCAAACCTGTCACTCAAGAGAGAGGAGCATACCTCCCTGTGTGCAATGCTCTCTCAAGAACCGTTAAGTCCCAGAGTCCTGATGATATTTCCTGTGAACAGGCAGAAAGAGCCAGCAAGGTATGGCAACAGGTGGAGGCAACACAAGCACCCCAAGAACCAAGGACTGTGCAACTTAACAGCTGGTACCTCTGATAGGTCACACAAGCCTGTGAATATATGAGTGTAGCCGCTGATATCCTGAGCACACCAAATAATTTACTGTAGGGACAGTGTCTAATGGACATTTGTCATTTGTGTACAGTTAAAATGCAGCCAGGCCACACTGGCCTATCAACATAAATCAATCGACCAGAAACACAAGGAGGTTAAGCAAAGGGAGAAGAAGGAAGCTAAAGGATGCTAGTCCATTCTCCAGCTTTCAAAACTGGGCTCAGGGTAATGATACCAGGGCACAGCTTTGCAGTGGCGTAGCGTGGGGGGTGCAGGGGGGCCGGCCGCACCGGGCGCAACATCTGGGGGGGGCGCTCGCCGCCTCCGGAGTCGCCGAAGAGCCTCGGGCGCAGGCTGTAGCAGAGCCCCATGTCTCGCGGAACCGACGAGCTGTGTATGTGTCCGGGCTGAAGGCGTCTGGCAGGCAGTGGCTCTCAGCGCTCGCCGCGGTCCCCGTGTGTCAGGGCCGCGGAGGGCGCGCCAGGCAGCCCCTCCTCACAGCCCTGCCGCCGCCGCCGCCGCTGCTGCAGCTGCTGAACCATGTTGCATTTTCCTCGCCTCTCTGCCCTCCTCCTCCTCCTCCGGGCAAGCGGCGTCGTTTGGGCGGCAGCGCCAGCGGCAACTCACCTCAGATCACCTGACACGGACCTGCCGCCGCCGCCGTGGCTACCTTACCGTAAATACCCCAGCCCAGGCAGCAGCAAGAAGAAGCTGGCAGCGGTGGCAGGTTAGGGGTTAGGGGCGCAAATTACTTGCCTTGCCCCGGGTGCTGACAACCCACGCTACGCCGCTGAGGTTAAGCAAAGGGAGAAGAAGGAAGCTAAAGGATGCTAGTCCATCCTCCAGCTTTCAAAACACCCAAGCAGGGCTCAGGGTAATGATACCAGGGCACTGCTTTGGGGATGTGTTTTCAAGCAGGCATGGGCTAGAGACCTTGGAAAGAGAGAATGGGGTTTCACAGCTAAAAGTGAGGCATTCCCTCTTTCTCTGGAAGGCAGTTCAAATATGGCAGGAGCAGCTCAAGAGATTTGGGTGCCTGGCGTGCCTCATCCAAATGAGTAGAGTGTGACTACATAACTTTATGACCACTGCTCCATAGCAAATGTTGTTATACAATTCCATTCACCATATAGATGGGTTTATGAAGCATTTCTGTATCCTTCTGCTGTGCTGAAGAAGAATTCTACGAAACAGTGGGTATATCCGAAATCACTGTTCACAACGTCTATTTGTGAACTACTTTGGCAGCGTTGGACGTCATAAACAAAGCTTTACAGCCTGTTTTCACCAGATAAGAATCTGATACATTGCTTCTTTCAGAGACTTGCATAGTCTTCAAAGACTTCCAGAGACTTATAAGTCTTATGTTCATTTGGTTTTATGTTTTCAAGATAATCCATTAAGAGTGCATATTTTGTGACTTTCAGAGATTCATATGTTTTCTGTTTATGTGATTTTATATATTTCATATTTATATAAAGAGTGTATATTGATATCATATCATTGTATTTGGTCATCGTGTTGCCTTGGATATTACAGTGGTACCTCGCAAGACGAATGCCTCATAAGACGAAAAACTCGCAAAACGAAAGAGTTTTTCGTTTTTTGAATTGCTTCGCAAGACAGATTTCCCTATGGGCTTGCTTCGCAAGACGAAAACGTCTTGCAAGTTTGTTTCCTTTTTCTTAAAACCGTGCATTCACTTCGAGGAGCAACTCACAGCACGTGGTGTGGTAGCCTTTCTTTGAGGTTTTGGAAGACTTTGGTGATTTTTGAAGCTTTTCCAAAGTCCGTGCTTTGCAAGACGAAAAAATCGCAAGACGAAAAAACTCACAGAACGAATTAATTTTGTCTTGCGAGGCACCACTGTACTGACTATTGTTTGCAACACAGGGGTTAAATTGTTTGGCTACTTGCCCTCAGGTAGAGGGCAGGATGCTGCCCCATCCCCAGTGCTGAAGTAACATTGACCTGAGAGTCCAGTCAAATTCTGGATGGAATGAAGGGGAATCATCTTGTTTTTTACCTCAGGCATGGGATAGCTTCAGTTGGTGGACCATGAGACTCTGACTCTCAGGTTTGTGGGTCCGAACCCCATGTTGGGCAAAAGATTCCTATGTTACAGGTGGTTGGGCTCTATTGGAGTCCCTTCCAGCTCTACAATTCTAGGATTCTATGAAAATATCTGGGGCCAACCATGATTTAAATGGTGCACTCCTTGTGGCTGAAAAGTGTAATAATGAAACAACAGCATCCCAAATAACCAAATGAGATGTCAGCCTCTTTTTGCCTTTTCTAAGGGCCAACAATGGAATCTGGTGGGTTAAAATAAAAATCTGCCATTTTCTTCCCCATTTGGGTGACAGGTTTCCTTCCCAGCCACCGTATAAAATCATTCTTTAAAGTGCTCAAAAAAAAGCACACCGGGACACTCCCTGTGTTGCAAAATCCTCTGCTGCTGAACCAGGCAACAAACAAATCAAAACAAAATCCATTAACTAAGTGGAGAAAGTAGCTTTACTTGAGGACATGATCACGTTTTGTACTGACCAGAAGGGGCAAAGGGAAGAAGGCCAGAAAAAGGAGGACAGAGCATCTCAATCCCTTGTTTAGAAGGGAAAACCGAACCTTTTCAAAGTGGTGCATTTTAAAGCTATGTAACCACAGAGCCTAGGGCTTGCCGATCAGAAGGCTGGTGGTTCAAATCCCCGCAACGGGGTGAGCTCCCGTTGTTTGGTCCCTGCTCCTGCCCACCTAGCAGTTCGAAAGCACGTCAAGTGCAAGTAGATAAATAGGTACCGCTCCGGTGGGAAGGTAAACGGCATTTCCATGCGCTGCTCTGGTTCACCAGAAGCGGCTTAGTCATGCTGGCCACATGACCCAGAAGCTGTCTACGGACAAAACCAGCTCCCTCGGCCAATAAAGCGAGATGAGTGCTGCAACCCCAGAGTCATTCACGACTGGACCTAACGTTCAGGGGTACCTTTACCTTTACCTAACACAACATCCTATGGCACTCATGGTGATTCCTGGGTCTTTCCAGTGCAGGTGCTACCGGTCAGTTTGCTGGCAGGTAAGTCATCTTCAAATCTCCACTAACCTGCTAGAGAACCCTGGAGTTCCTTAGTTGCTTATCAGAGTACCTAGATGAGAAAACCACTAATGGCTAGCTGTGTGCCCACTGGTACCAATCTCCATGGCAATGTGTGCCTGCAGTTTCAGGTGTATCCCCAATACATATGCAGTGATGGCAGCCCTGGTGTCAGAGGTCAGCACCACTGGGCTGGTTGCCCAAGCCCACAATCCCATCTTCTCCACAGGGTCTCCTTTTCTGTTATCAGGAAGCAGGAGTGCACCAGCCGCCGCCAAAAGACTCACTGTAGGCACATCAGAACACAGTGCATTTGAGGCCTCAGAGGCAATGCAGGGAATTGCTGGCTAAGGAGACCTTTTGTTGCTGCTGCCGCCAAGGCAAACTACCTTCATGGTAAAGGGATTCATGGTGTGCAGAGCTAGTGCTTGCCAGGAAAGGGGGTTTCGTGCTTCCACTGTCCAGGAAGGAGAGCAGAGTCATTGCCACTGTCCAGGAAGACACAAGCCAAGAGGAGCCCATGGAATCGTGGTCGGAAGGGATCACGAGGGCAATCTAGCCCAACTCCTTACAATGCAAGAACCTTTTGCCCAATGTGGGGATTGAACCCACAACCTTGAGATTAAGAGGCTCTTGCCAAACTGGATCTTGCCAAATTGGGCACCAGCCTGAGTCTTTGTGTGGCCTAACCAGCTTAGCCAAGTGCTCACATGAACTGTGTGCATTCTAGAACAAGGCTGGTCAACATGTTGCTGGCTTGGGCTACTGGGAGTTGCAGTCCAAAATCTCTGGAAAGCACCAGGTTGGCTACCACTGCACATGGTCCGGAACCCTCTGCAATGTGCAGGTATTGTTCGGCATTCCTCATCAGGCAAGAGAATGTGAACAAAGGGTGATATTAAACTGAGTTGTTTTGTGCATAGAACGAGGTCCTAACACACAGCAGGACTTCTCTCCCCCCCCCCTCCAAATTCTGCTCTGGAGGGTTTGGATGATGAGGTGACTGTAATAGGTTTGGCAGGCATATGGGTTAGCAGGGGGGAAGAGTTTCATTGTGCAAGCAGACTTTGTTCCTTGCACACATAACCCCATTAAGCACAACATTGAACCTACAGTGTTTGCTGAAATCTGTTTGTTTGGAAATCACTCCTCTAGGGAAGGCAGGAACTTAGGATCAAATATTAATTGTAATGTTGGGGGCACACAAATACCACAATTCTACTTCCAGACTTACCATTTACGTCCGGAGAGCATGTGGATAATACATCCATCAGTCTCGCGCTGCCTCAGTTTCCCTCCACTTTAATGGGGAGATAATCATATTTCCCAGCCTCATTAATGCTGGCGGGAATCACCTTAACATCGTTCCATGGAAGAAGCTGGAGGATTAGTCTTATAGTGGAATTCTCCCTCCTTGCTCTCTGCATAGTCATAATCCTGTGTGACATCCCGGTGGGTTATGGCGGGAAATGGCTGTGATGGGACGCAGGATTATGTCTGGTGAACCCACAAAGGAAGCCGGCACTGGGAGGAGATGGCGCGTCAGGGGAAATCGTCTTAGTGACAGAAACAAACCACTGAGAAGGGGAAGTGTGGGAAGCAATTGCCACAAACATGGAATCTATGCTGATTTGTATACAGCGCGGCATGTCGCGTACGTAGTCCCCGCACCCCAAGCAGCACTCAGTACGAAGCACACACACCGCGGTGGTCCTCCTAGCCAGTCAGACTCATCTCCCCTCATTCCATTTATGACACTGAGCTCACACAGATGACAGGCTTTATCGCACATTTTACCACAACTGAGGTATGGATTGGTAAAATCCTCTACAGCAGGATGATAGTAGCAACCTAGGGGACGCAGGTGGCGCTGTGGGTTAAAGCCTCAGCGCCTAGGACTTGCCGATTGAAAGGTCGGCGGTTCGAATCCCTGCGGCGGGGTGCGCTCCCGCTGCTCGGTCCCAGCGCCTGCCAACCTAGCAGTTTGAAAGCACCTCCGGGTGCAAGTAGATAAATAGGGACCGCTTACCAGCGGGAAGTTAAACAGCGTTTCCGTGTGTGGCTCTGGCTCGCCAGAGCAGCGATGTCACGCTGGCCACGTGACCCGGAAGTGTCTCCGGACAGTGCTGGCCCCTGGCCTCTTAAGTGAGATGGGCGCACAACCCCAGAGTCTGTCAAGACTGGCCCATACGGGCAGGGGTACCTTTACCTTTACTAGCTGTGCTGGGCCCAGGGGTAAACCCAAACAACGTGGTCCAGGTCCAGTCCCGCATCCAAGGGTTCTGCAAAGAGTCATTCTGAGAGGGTCAAGGCAGGAAACCAGGCTAGGTCAGGCACCGGGTCACAGGCAGGTTCTAGCAAACAGCAGTGTTGCTCCCGCAACCTGGGGCAGGGTCCAGCAGCCTTTTATCTCTGTCGGGGTAATGGCCAGTCCTGATCTCCCGGTGACTCACCTCCCTGTCTCACCCAAAGGCGAACACTCCTGCGAGTACTCAGGTCTCTCCTTCTCTCAGACCTTAGTCTCTGCAGCTCGGGAGATGTCGGTGGGTTACTAGACCCAGAGGCCACCTCAGCCTCTCCTGACTCAACTGGTAGTGGAGCAGCTGTAAGTGATGGCCCAGCTGGAGGCAACAAGGTACCGTAATCCCCACATCTGGAGCCAGGGCAGTCTCAGGCCTCTGACTCAGCCCAGCTGGTGCTTGTTGCATGGGAACCTGTGCAGACTGGGGCTCTTCAGAATCAGGCCCCAGACTTGGTTCTGATGTTACCTGAGGCAGAGGATCTGGTGCAGACTGAGACTCCTCTGGTTCTGAGTCCGAGCCTGAGTCCCAGGCCATCACACTAGCCCACCCTAAGGGGAGGGAGCTCATCCTGGAATGAATGGCTGGATGGTCTGTTAGGTCTGGCTCATTATTCTCTAATCCTAGATATACACCCTCCATCACTTTTGGCTCCTGTCGGGTTGGAAGGCAAGGAGCAGCAGCGTTCGCTTGACTGGTGACCTGCTCTCCATGTAGTTTCATCTTTGGCGAAGGGTAACACTCAAGCTTGATAGATGCTTTTGAATTATGGTGCTGGAGGAGACTCTTGAGAGTCCCATGGACTGCAAGAAGATCAAACCTATCCATTCTTAAGGAAATCAGCCCTGAATGCTCACTGGAAGGACAGATCATGAAGCTGAGGCTCCAAGACTGTGGCCACCTCATGAGAAGAGAAGACTCCCTGGAAAAGATCCTGATGTTGGGAAAGATGGAGGGCACAAGGAGAGGGGGCGGCAGAGGTCGAGATGGTTGGACAGTGTTCACGAAGCTACAAACATGAGTCTGACCAAACTGCAGGAGGCAGTGGAAGACAGGAGTGCCTGGCGTGCTCTGGTCCATGGGGTGACCAAGAGTCGGACACGACTAAACGACTAAACAACAACAACAACAACAACAACAACACCACACAAGCTGCATCCCCAGTCCTAAGTTCAGGTAAAAGGTAAAGGTAAGGGACCCCGGATGGTTAAGTCCAGTCAAAGGTGACTGTGGGGCTGCAGTGCTCATCTTGCTTTCAGGCTGAGTCATCTTTCATCCACAGACAGCTTTCCAGGTCACGTGGCCAGCAGGACTAAATCGCTTCTGATGCAACGAGACACTGTGACGGAAAACGGAGCGCACAGAAATGCCATTTATCTTCCCGCCACAGTGGTACCTAGTGGTACCTATTTATCTACTTGCACTGGTGTGCTTTCAAAATGCTAGGTTGGCAGGAGCTGTGACAGAGCAATGGGAGCTCACTCCATCACTGGGATTTGAACCACTGACCTTCTGATTGGCAAGCCCAAGAGGCTCAGTGGTTTAAACCACAGTGCTACCCTTTCTAGGTGCTACCCTTTCTAGATTCAGCAGAGGAAACACAGCCCAGAATAACTAAGGAGATAGTACAATAATACTTGGCTAGTTTAGATGTATTCAAGTCTCCAGGGCCAGATGAACTGCATCCAAGAGTATTAAAAGAACTGGCAGATGTGATCTCAGAACCACTGGCAGTCATCTTTGAGAATTCCTGGAGAACAGGCGAAGTCCTGGCAGACTGGAGGAGGGCAAATGTTGTCCCTATTTTCAAAAAGGGGAAAAGAGAGGACCCAAATAATTACCGCCCAGTCAGTCTGACATCAATACCAGGGAAGATTCTGGAGCAGATCATTAAGCAAACAGTCTGTGAGCACCTAGAAAGGAATACTGTGATCACCAATAGTCAGCATGGATTTCTGAAAAATAAGTCATGTCAGACTAACCTGATCTCGTTTTTTGACAGAATTACAAGCCTGGTAGATGAAGGGAACGCAGTGGATGTAGCCTACCTTGATTTCAGCAAGGCATTTGACAAGGTGCCCCATGATATTCTTGTAAAGAAGCTGGTAAAATGTGGACTTGACTATGCTACCACTCAGTGGATTTGTAACTGGCTGACTGACCGAACCCAAAGGGTGCTCATCAATGGTTCCTCTTCATCCTGGAGAAGAGTGACTAGTGGGGTGCCACAGGGTTCTGTCTTGGGCCCGCTCTTATTCAACATCTTTATCAACGACTTGGATGATGGACTCAAGGGCATCCTGATCAAATTTGCAGATGACACCAAACTGGGAGGGGTGGCTAACACCCCAGAGGACAGGATCACACCAAAACGACCTTGACAGATTAGAGAACTGGTTGACCGCAAACTTGACATGAGCCAACAGTGTGATGTGGCAGCTAAAGAAGCCAATGCAATTCTGGGCTGCATCAATAGGAGTATAGCATCTAGATCAAGGGAAGTAATAGTGCCACTGTATTCTGCCCTAGTCAGACATCACCTGGAGTACTGTGTCCAGTTCTGGGCACCACAGTTCAAGAAGGACACTGACAAACTGGAATGTGTCCAGAGGAGGGCAACCAGAATGGTCAAAGGCCTGGAAACGATGCCTTATGAGGAACGGCTAAGGGAGCTGGGCATGTTTAGCCTGGAGAAGAGGAGGTTAAGGGGTGATATGATAGCCATGTTCAAATATATAAAAGGATGTCACATAGAGGAGGGAGAAAGGTTGTTTTCTGCTGCTCCAGAGAAGCGGACACAGAGCAATGGTTCCAAACTACAAGAAAAAAGATTCCACCTAAACATTAGGAAGAACTTCCTGACAGTAAGAGCTGTTTGACAGTGGAATTTGCTGCCAAGGAGTGTGGTGGAGTCTCCTTCTTTGGAGGTCTTTAAGCAGAGGCTTGACAACCATATGTCAGGGGTGCTCTGATGGTGTTTCCTGCTTGGCAGGGGGTTGGACTCGATGGTCCTTGTGGTCTCTTCCAACTCTATGATTCTATGAGGACCTGCTGCAAATCACCTGTTGCTGGGAGCTGCAGAAGAGAGGGTGATGTTGCACTCAGGTCCTGCTAGCAGGCTCCACGGAGGTTTCTGGAAGGCCAGCTGGGAGAACAAGATCAGGGAAGAGATCTGGCCTGATCCAGTAGGACTCTTCTTAATTCAAGTCCTAACAGCCTTGCGACACTGAACCACAGACCTTGTTAAAGCAGTAGGCCTTGTTGAACAATAGGCTTGTTTGCCCAATGAGAGCCAGTGTGGTACAATGGTTAGAGTATCCGACCAGGAGACCAGGGTTCAAATCCCTACTCAGGCACACAGCTTGCTGGAGAAAAAGTGGGATAAAAATGCAATCCATAAACAAACCCGTATCTCCTTGAGCAAGACTGACAGAGCAGCCTACTGAGAGAGACTGCCCTTCTCACCGTCACCATCGATTCAAGCCAAAATGGCTGCCTAAGCTGGCCTTCGTCACTTGTGTCTCCTCACATCAGCCTGGCAGGCCCTTCCAAGCACTCTGTACCTCAGTTAATACATCTGTCCCAATAGAGCAAAGAGATGAAGTCCGTTCACAGAGAACGGAAGGTAAAACAGATATTTTTGCAGCTTTTAGCCGAATATTTGTTTTTTTGGTTTTTAATAAGGAATAATGGGTGCTGCAATTAGGCCTGTGATTGGGATGTGTCTGTGTGGATAATGTCCCCTCCTCTCCCGCACAACCCCATCAAGTCTAATTCCAGGCTCTCTCTTTTTAATCCAGCCCGTCCGCCCCCCCCCCCGCCCTTGTATCAGTAAGCGAGACAGCTGTCTCTTCCCCTGCTAATACAGCCAAATCCCTTCCCAAACTGCACGGCTGCTGGCAAAGCCAAGCTCGCAACCCTGGTCGCAGCAAATATTAATTATGTCGAGCTGGGTAAACAGTTGGCCTTTTATTGTAATTAAGCGGGATGATTTAATTGGGAAAAAAGGTGAAAGGAGGGAAGAGAAGAAGGTTCGGACAGGGGAGGGTGACCCAAGGTCTCCAGAGGGCCTTGCCATCAGTACAAAGGTGGGCTGTGGGATATCAAAATCATCACAGCCCTATGAAATCTGTCCAGGTTTACAGTTCAAAAAAGCAGGTTATGCAGGTCTGTTGACCCAAGAAAAAATATTGGCTGTTAGCAGAGGGTTACCATGACTTTCCACACTTCATTTGGTTTGTTTTCCTCACTCTCTGCTCAGTCTAGAAGTATTTGCCTGTTTTTATCTATCTTCATTCATTTGCTTAAGAATGCATTCATTCCTCCGCACACCTGAATGCATTCATTCCTCCACACACCTCCACACATCCTGATGTTCTTATTCTGGAACCGACCACGAGGCAGTTCAACATACCTCTGTCTACCTTTATTATTATAAGAGCCTCTTTGGACACAGTAGCTGAAGGAAAATGTTCAAAAACCCTTTTTTGTGAGAGGGGTGGCATCTCTGTCACGCAGGGGATTCTAGCCACTCCTTCCTTGTTGGCATTCATAGTATTGTGTTCTGCACACAACCAAAAGAATTACGGACATGGAGATTTAGCTTAGCAGAGAAAGTGCTGAATGTTCAAAGCTGCCTCACGAAGAGTCAGTCTCATGGTCTATGTTCGGGTTGCCATACATGCAGATTTTCCCAGACATTACTGGGTACCGGGATTTCAATGGCGGAAGTGACGTCCTAAATGGTGGAAGTGACGTTCCTAAAATTGTGGGGGGGTTTGCATTTTTTCCACACCACACCCCCGAAAAAGGTCAATGATTTGTTTGTGTCCGGATTTTCAATTCTTGAAATAGGGAAAGCCTGGTCTATCTAGTCCAGTATTGTCTGCTCGGACTGGCAGCAGCTCTCCATGGTCTCCTGATGTGGCCTTTTATATCACCTGCTACCCAGGATTCTTTTAACCACAAATGCCAGGGACTGAATTTGAGAATTTCTGCTTGCACAGCTGGTGCTCTCCCTCCCAAGCACTGATGGTTCCCTGATTGGTAAATATCCTGTCTGATGTCCAAAGGGCCCTACTTGATAAAAAGAAAAGAAGACTGAACTGGCCTAGAAAGCTTTGCAGCAGTTGGGATTGGCATTCTTGGCACAATGACACCTTTGAGGTCTTCTCCTGGCAGGGAAGAAGGAGGAGGAGGAGGAGTAGTTTTTTATATCCTGGCCAGGCAGCAAACAAGCAAAATAATAATACAGTGGTACCTCGGGTTAAGTACTTAATTCGTTCTGGAGGTCCATTCTTAACCTGAAACTGTTCTTTTTTTAAAAAAATAAATATTTATTAAACTTTCCAATAAAAACATACAAATACAAAACAACTACAATAAAAAACAAACACTAACAAACAAAAAGAAAACAACAAATATAATTTTAAAACTTATTTTCATAACCTAATTTCCCCGACTTCCTCATACCTCACCGTCTTGTATTCTAGTTTCATTATCCCATCAGCAACTCCATTCCCTTATTTCCCCAAATTTTTTATAAATTCCATTCCTTTTCTTACTCTAATGTCTCTGAAAACCACAATATTTTTAAATCCATGTCAATCTAACATTCTTTAATCTTATAATATTTGTTAAGATAGTCCTTGAATTTCTTCCAATCTTCTTCCACTGTCTCTTTCTCCTGGTCTCGGATTCTGCCCGTCATCTCTGCCAGTCCCATGTAGTCTGCCATCTTCATCTGCCATTCTTCCAGCGTGGGTAGATCTGATGTCTTCCAATACTTTGCAATAAAGATCCTTGCTGCTGTTGTTGCATATAAAAACAGAGTTCTATCTTTCTTTAACACCACATGGCTGACCATACCCAGGAGAAAGGCCTCTGGTTTCTTCAGGAAAGTGTATTTAAACATCTTTTTCATTTCATTATATATCATTTCCCAGAAAGCCTTTATCCTTGGGCACGTCCACCAGAGGTGAAAGAATGAACCTTCATTTTCCTTACACTTCCAACATTTGTTATCTGGCAAGTGGTAAATTTTTGCAAGCTTGACTGGGGTCATGTACTACCTATAGATCATTTTCATAATATTTTCTCTCAGGGCATTACACGCCGTAAATTTCATTCCGGTGGTCCACAACCTTTCCCAGTCAGCAAACAAAATGTTGTGACCAATGTCTTGCGCCCACTTGATCATAGCTGATTTAACTGTTTCATCCTGCGTATTCCATTTCAGCAGCAAGTTATACATTTTTGATAAATTCTTAGTATTGGGTTCTAACAATTCTGTTTCCAATTTTGATTTTTCCACCTGGAAGCCAATTTTCTTATCCATCTTATAGACCTCCATTATTTGGTAATAGTGAAGCCAATCTCTCACTTTATCCTTTAATTTCTCAAAACTCTGCAACTTAAAATTACTACCCTCCTGTTCTAAAAGTTCCCAATATTTCGGCCATATACATTCCATGTTAAGTTTTTTCACAGCTTTTGCCTCCATTGGTGAGAGCCACCTTGGAGTTTTATTCTCCAGTAGGTCTTTATATCTAATCCAAACGTTGTACAATGCTTTCCTGACAATATGATTTTTAAAGCCTTTATGAACCTTAACTTTGTCATACCACAGATATGCATGCCACCCAAAAAAATTATTAAAACCTTCTAAATCTAAAATGTCTGTGTTCTTAAGGAGCAGCCAATCCTTCAACCAGCAAAAAGCTGCTGATTCATAGTAAAGTTTCAAGTCTGGCAGGGCAAATCCCCCTCTTTCCTTTGCATCAGTTAAAATCTTATATTTTATTCTGGGTTTTTTGCCCTGCCAGATAAATTTAGAAATATCTCGCTGCCATCCCTTAAAACACTCCATCTTGTCAACAATTTGTAATGTTTGAAATAAAAATAACATTCTAGGCAATACATTCATCTTAATAGCTGCTATTCGACCAGAAAAAGAAAGCTTCAAGTTTGACCAAATTTCTAAATCTTTTTTCACTTGGTTCCAACATTTCTCATAATTGTCTTTAAATAAATTCAAGTTTTTAGCTGTCATATTAATCCCCAAATATTTTACACTCTTAACCGCAGTTAAACCTGTTTCATCCTGAAACCTCTCTTTCTCTCTTACTGTTAGATTTATCTCTAATACCTTAGTCTTTAATTTATTTAGTTTAAATCCTGCCACTTGACCAAACTCTTGAATTAATTCCAAAACCCTTTTCGTACTGGATTCCGGCTCTTGCAATGTAAGTACCAAATCATCTGCAAATGCTCTCAATTTATAATGTCTCGCTCCGACCTGAACCCCTTTAACCAGCTGGTCTTTTCTTATCATGTTCAGCAACACCTCCAGGACCAAAATAAACAGTAATGGGGAAATTGGGCACCCCTGACGTGTCCCTTTTTCTATCCTAAGTTCTTCTGTAATAACATTATTTACAATTAGCTTTGCTTTTTGTTCAGAATAAATTGCGCCTATACCGTTTTCAAAACCTTGGCCTACCCCCATCCCATGGAGATTCTTCTTCATAAAGGTCCAAGAAATATTGTCAAAGGCTTTCTCCGCATCCACAAATATCAGAACAGCTTTTGTATTTATATTAACTTCTAACATTTCCAAAATGTCTATTATATTCCTTACATTATCTGATAAATGTCTTCTCGGGAGAAAGCCCGCTTGGTCCCCATGAATCTCCCCCGTCAGAACTTTTTTCAATCTCTTAGCTAAAATGTCAGCAAAAATTTTGTAATCCACATTTAATAAAGATATTGGGCGGTAGTTCTTCAGTTGAGTCTTTTCAGTCTCTGTCTTCGGTATAAGTGTGATGTAAGCCTCTTTCCACGTATCGGGTGCTTTTTCCCCCTCAAGAATTTCATTACATACTTCCTTCAGTGGTTGTATTAGCCATTCTTTTAAAGCCTTGTAGTATTTAGACGTCAATCCACCAGGTCCCGGAGATTTGCCTAGTTTCGTGTTTTGAATGGCCTCTTCTATTTCTTGTTCAGTTATTTTCTGATTCAGAATCACTTTATCTTGACATGAAATTTCCTTCATCCCATTTTTCTTCAAAAATTGTTCTATGTCAATCTCTTTTTCCGGCCCTTGTGTGTATAATTGTTTAAAGTATCTCTGGAAGCAGCTTCTGATTTCAGTTGGATTGTTAATGTTCTTTCCATCCACTTCTAAATTTGTCACTGTATTTAATTTTTGTCTCTTCTTCAATTGCCAAGCCAAGAATTTCCCACATTTATCAGCAGATTCAAACGTTTTCTGTCTCATTTGTTTAATTTTCCATTCTATTTCTTGGTTCATCAGTTCTATATATTGAATTTGATATAATTTAATTTCTCCCAGGATCTCTTGAGACTTTGGTTTGGATCTCAATTTCTTTTCTCCTTCTTTAATTTTTTCTAGAATCTTATCTTTTTTCTCATTTTGGCTTTTCTTCTTTATTGCATTTTGTTGTATCAAGAAACCTCTCATGACCGCTTTGCTTGCATCCCAGATTACTCTTTTATCCACATTTGTCCTCATGTTAATTTCAAAATAGTCTCTTAGTGTTTTTTGGGCCTTTTTACAAAATTCTTTATCTCTAAATAGTGAGTCATTCATCCTCCATCTGAAACTGTTCTTAACCTGAAGTACCACTTTAGCTAATGGGGCCTCCTGCTGCCACCGCACTGCCGGAGCACAATTTCTGTTCTCACCCTGAAGCAAAGTTCTTAACCTGAAGCACTATTTCTGGGTTAGCGGAGTCTGTAACCTGAAGCGTATGTAACCTGAAGCGTATGTAACCTGAGGTACCACTGTAATTAAAGCATCTTAAAAACAATTCCATTACAGATGCAGACTGCATAAGATCTCCACTTGAAAGAGAAAGGTCTTCAGCAGGCACTGGTAAGATCACAGAGTTGGTGCTTGTCTAATGGGAAGGAATTCCAGAGGACCCGATTCCCATATTGTGAGGAGCAGATCTCCTGATAAGATGGTGGCTGGAGAGGAGGCCCTCTCCTGAAGAGCACAGTGATCCGCTGGGTATGGAAGTGGTCCATAATGGCAGTGAAGCAATGTGACACTTTGGATTATAATCATTTCTACTCATACCGTGTGCGTTCGATATGCATCCAAAACTGTACAATCCACCTGCAAGAGGGAGAGATCAGCAGGCTCGGGGGAAACTCCGAGATTTGCAGAAGTCCAAAAAGCATTAGAGGGAAGGAAAATCCTAAGAGGGGACAACCCCCAATCCCCACCCCATGCAAGCAGCTCAGTGAGGACTGAACACACTCAGCGAACCCAGATTGCTAATTGGTTGTTGCAGGAGGGGGAGATGGAATGGAATGGAATGGAATGGAATGGAATGGAATGGAATGGAATGGAGCATCCTAGAGCAGGCTGGCTGAGGATGGAATGGTGCATCCCAGAAGAGGCTGGCTGGAGCCCTGAGCAGAGGTACAATGCTCTGCAGTACGTTTTGCTGCAGGTCCCACCTGTCTGCAGTCCTGCACCCTTGAGAGCAAGACCCATTGAAAGCAGTAGGATCTTGCTTTCGAGTAAACTTTGAGAGGAGTGATCTGCATGTACGTCATACAATAATAATAGGCAAGGAAGGAGATATAAATGGATGAATTGATAGTGGTGTGTGTGTGTGTGTTTGTGTGTGTGTGTGTTTGTGTGTGTGTGTGTGTGTGCACCAGGCAGATTCCAGCTCTGGAAGATCTCTTTCAGACCCTGTTTTTAGTGATGAATTAATGCAATTGCTTCTCCCTCATCCCTCCCTCCATGAGTGAAATGGCATCAGAAACAGTTGGCATTTGTGCCGTGTAATTCATAAATTGCGAGAGGAAAGCAGCTGAGCTGGGGCAGTAAAACCTCATCCAGCAGCATGGAGAAATGCTGTACCAAGCTCTGAAAAAGGAGAGCAACTCCCGCTCCTCTAGATCATGTCTCTGTGGTTTTATTAACGTTGAACCTGATCCTTCCCACAATCCGCCTGCAGGTGCCCCAGCACAGCCTCCTTGTGCTTCCCTTTCAGACTCTTCCTTCCTTCCTTTCCTCCCCATTAGATCCCTGACCTGCATGACCCCTGGCCTTTCCACCCAATGCCTGCGATCCCATGCCACAGTGGAGCTTAAAAAGGTAAAAGTAGGTCCATTAGGTCCAGTCGTGGCCAACTCTGGGGTTGCGGTGCTCATCTCACTTTATTGGCCGAGGGAGCCAGCGTACAGCTTCCGGGTCATGTGGCCAGCATGACTAAGCCGCTTCTGGCGAACCAGAGCAGTGCACGGAAATGCCATTTACCTTCCCGCCAGAGCGGTACCTATTTATCTACTTGCACTTTGACGTGCTTTCGAAGTGCTAGGTTGGCAGGAGCAGGGACCGAGCAATGAGAGCTCACCCCATTGCGGGGATTCGAACCACTGACCTTCTGATTGGCAAGTCCTAGGCTCTGTGGTTTAACCCACAGTGCCACCCGCATCCAAGTAAACATGCAGCAAGAGCAGCAAGCATGCAGAACCTGGTGCCCTCTAGATATTGCAGGACTACAACTCCCAGAATCCTTGGTCATTGGCTATGCTGGCTCAGAGGCTGACGTGAGTTGGAGTCCATCAACATCTGGAGTAAGACACCCTGATGTACAGGATTATGCTGACAGCTACCCTCAGATCTGCTATAATTCTTCCTGCCCATTATTTATTGGACTCCTTCACAGGACATCTGTGGAGCCTTTAAGTGCAGTTCCCAAATTCCCCCCAATAAACCACTGTTGTTTAGGGTCTTGACGCTTGTTGTGGCAATTGCCATTCATGTTGCCAAGCGTGCTCTGTGAGTTCATCGAAACTCAAACTGCAATGCAATAAAATAAAATACAATATAAGAAAGAAAAGAAGCCATAAAAATACAAATAAAAATCAGTATGAATGGGTGATAGGTGTACTGACTCCTGTCTTCACCTACAAAGCCACAGACACACCAAGGACCACCTGAATGAAACTCATGGTCCGCAGTCTGGAAATGCCGCTTGAAATCCCTCCACAGCTTCTGCCTTTGGAAAGACCCTTAACCCAAGACTGCCCTTCACCAACTGAAAGAGCTGAGCAAAAGATGGCCTCCCAAAATTATCCACCTTATTTGTGAGCACTGATATTGGAGGAGCCATTTTGCTGAATTGTTTTTGGTGTGGATGGGTTCCCCAACAATGCAGAGAAGAGTCGTTCCCCAAAAAATAAAATTATGGGGAAATTATCTTGGTCTGATTTTTCCTCAGCCCCACTAATACTGGATAGAACTAGCTTGTGGGTTAATACAGGTGGATAAAAAGAGCAAAGGGCAAGAAGAGGAAGACAGGAAGGAGTAAGTGCCAAAACCTTCCTTCTATGATGGGTAGGAAACCCTTCTTGGCCCAAGGCCACTTTCCTTTCTGGGGAACCTCACAGGGACTGCATGCTGATGATGGGAGAGGCTATAGAGAAAAGTGAGCTGGGCAACAAATGTAAATTTTATTCCAAGAAAAAACTCTAAGAGACTATTTTGAGATAAATATGAATACTACAGTGGAAAAAAGAGTAATTTGGGACGCAAGTAAAGCGGTTATGAGAGGATTTCTAATACAACAGAATGCAATTAAGAAGAGAACTCAGAATGAAAAAAAGGATAAAATCCTGGGGAAAATAAATGAAGGAGAGAAGAAACTGAGAGTAAAACCAAATTCACAGGAGATCCTGAAAGAGATAAAGTTATACCAAGTACAATATATGAAGCTGATGAATCAGGAAATAGAATGGAAGATTAAACAGATGAGGCAAAAGTCATTTGAATCGGCAAATAAGTGTGGAAAACTGTTGGCCTGGCAAATGAAAAAAAGACAAAAACTCAATACTATTACGAATTTGGAAGTGGAAGGAAAGAATATACAGAACCCAGTGGAGATCAGGAAGTGTTTTCAGAGGTATTTCAAACAACTTTATACACAGGAGAAGCAGAAAGAAATGGACATTGATAGATTTTTGAAAATAAATGGACTACACAAAATCTCTCAGGAAAAACAGCTAATGTTGAATTACAAAATAACGGATCAGGAGGTGCAAGGGGCCATCCAGAACATGCAATTAGGTAAATCTCCAGGACCAGATGGTTTGACTTCAAGATATTACAGATCTTTGAAAGAATGGTTAATACAACCATTGAAGGAAGTCTGTAATGAAATATTGGAAGGGAGAAAGGCACCAGAGTCGTGGAAGGAAGCTTACATTACACTTATACCGAAAACAGAGACTGAAAAGACACAGCTCAAGAATTACCGCCCCATATCGCTGCTTAATGTGGATTACAAAATTTTTGCAGATATTTTGGCTAAAAGATTTTAAAAGGTGTTAGTAGAAGAAATTCATAAAGACCAAGCGGGCTTTCTCCCGGGCAGACATTTGTCTGACAACATGAGGAATATAATTAATATTCTAGAAAAACTACAAGTGAATATCAATACTAAGGCAGTCTTGATATTTGTGGATGCAGAGAAAGCCTTTGACAACATCTCTTGGAGTTTTATGAAGAATAATCTACAGGGGATGGGGGTAGGTCAAGGTTTTGAAAATGGTATAGGTGCAATTTACTCAGAACAAAAGGCAAAATTAATTGTGAACAATGTAGTGACAGAAGAGTTTAAGATTGAGAAAGGGACACGACAAGGTTGCCCAATTTCTCCATTGCTCTTTATATCGGTCCTTGAGGTTTTGTTAAACATGATTAGAAAGGACCAAGAGGTTAAAGGTATACAAGTGGGAGCTAAACAGTACAAATTGAAAGCATTTGCTGATGACTTAGTATTGACTTTACAGGAACCAGAATCTAGTACTAAAAGGGTATTGGAACTGATTCAAGAATTCGGACAGGTAGCAGGTTTTAAGTTGAACAAGATGAAAACTAAGGTTTTAGAGAAAAATTTAACTGTGAATGAGAGAGAGAAGTTTCAGGAGGAGACAGGATTAACATTGGTTAAGAAAGTGAAATATTTAGGGGTTAATATGACTGCTAAAAATGTGAATTTATTTAAGGATAATTATGAGAAATGTTGGACTGAAGTGAAAAAGGATTTAGAAATATGGACAAATTTGAAGTTATCATTGTTAGGCCGAATTGCTGTGATAAAAATGAATTTGTTGCCAAGGATGTTGTTTTTGTTTCAAACATTGCAAATTTTGGATAAGATGGATTGTTTCAAGAAGTGGCAGAAAGATATTTCCAGATTTGTTTGGCAGGGCAAGAAACCTCGAATAAAATTTAAGATATTAACTGATGCCAAAGAAAGAGGGGGATTTGCCTTGCCAGGCCTTAAACTGTATTATGAATCAGCTGCTTTTTGCTGGCTGCTTCTTGAAAACACTGACGTGTTGGATCTAGAAGACTTTAATAATGCATTTGGCTGGCATGCATATTTGTGGTACGATAAGGTAAAAGCACATAAAGCGTTTAAAAATCACATTGTTAGAAAAGCATTGTTTAATGTTTGGATAAGATATAAGGATTTGTTAGAAAAGAAAACCCCAAGATGGTTGTCACCAATGGAAGCGAAGGCACAGAAAAAACTCAATATGGAGGCCAAATGGCCGAAATATTGGGAAATTTTGGAACAAGATGGAGACAGAATAAAATTGCAGAGTTTTGAAGAATTGAAAAATAAAGTGCGAGATTGGCTCCATTTATTACCAAATAATGGAGGCATACAATTTGGACAAAAAAGTTGGTTTCCAGGTGGAAAAATCAAAATTGGAAACAGAATTGTTAGATTCAAGCAAGAATTTGTCAAGAATGTATAACTTGCTGTTGAAATGGAACACTCAGGATGAAATGGTGAAATCAGCTATGATTAAATGGGCACAAGATGTTGGACATAACATAATGATGGCTAACTGGGAACAGTTATGGACCACAGGTATGAAATTTACGGCATGTAATGCCCTAAGAGAAACTTTTATGAAAATGATTTATAGGTGGTACATGACACCAGTCAAGCTTGCAAAAATTTACTATTTGCCCGACAATAAATGTTGGAAATGTAATGAGACTGAAGGTACATTATTTCACCTTTGGTGGTCATGCCCAAGGATTAAGACATTCTGGGAGATGATTTACAACGAAATGAAAAAGGTATGCAAATATACCTTCCTGAAGAAACCAGAGGCCTTTCTCCTGGGCATGGTCAGCCAATTGGTGCCAAAGAAGGATAGAACTTTTTTTATGTATGCAACAACAGCAGCAAGAATACTCATTGTGAAGTATTTACCCACCCGGGAAGAATGGCAGATGAAGTTGATAGACTATATGGAACTGGCGGAAATGACTGGCAGAATCCGAGACCAGGGAGAAGAGTTGGTGGAAGAAGACTGAAAAAAGTCTTTACAGAAAAAATTTACAGAAATACTGTAAAATTAATGAATGTTAGAAAAATGTTAGAATGAAATTATATGGCTTCAGTAGAAATGTTATAAGGAATCAAATATAAACAGATTAATAGAGTATTAAAGGAAAAAATAAGGTTAGAATGTGTTAAGATAATTATAGGATAGAAAACAGAGGAAGATGGAAAGGAATTGCTGAAATAAGTAACAGAAGTGGAATACAAAAAGGGAGGTGTGAGGAGGTCGTTGAAATAAGTGAATGAAAGACAAGATATTGAAATTGTTTGATGTGTTTTAAACTGCTGGTTTAATGTGTTTGTGTTATGTAGTGTTTTTGTATTGTATTGTTTTGTTCATTGTTGTTTTTTTTATCTATGTTTGTAGTGTTTAAATTGCTGGGAAACTAATAAATATTATTTTCAAAAAAACAAAACAAATGTAAATTTTACCTTTCTATACATATCCCTCTCTAGCCTTTCAAGGGAGAAAGTGCATAGCGTGGCAGGTGTGAAGAGTTTATCTCGGGAGGGTGTGTCTCTTAAGGGAAATCCCAAGAGTCGAACAGAGGCCCAGGGGTGGGGTGGGATGCATTTGGACCCCGGTTCCTGTTCTACAATATTAAAATATATTGAGTGGCATCTGTAATCCACAGATTTAGTCTGCCTACACATTGTACATTTAAAGCATGTTCAACACACATTTCCCACTCTCCAAAAAATGGTTGGAATTGTAGTTCAACTCTCACAGAGCTACAATTCTCAGCATCCTTAACAAAGCACAGTCCCCAGGACTCTTTCCAGGGAGGTGTGCTTTAAATTGTATGGCGTGTCCCAAGTGCCCAAAGCTGTACGCTAAATTACGGAGAAGTTGGGGACGGGGCATTTCATCCAATATTGTGTGTGTGTGTGTGTGTGTGTGCGCGCGCGCGCTTTCAGACTCTTCGACCGTTTGCGAGGGCTTGAAATGCTGATAAATTTCAGCCCAGTTCTTCAGACGACATTGTTGTGGTATTCATCCCCTCCACCTCCTGTCTCTTCCTTTCCACACTGCCTCCCCACATTGTTCCTCCTACATCGCCACACTGCACATGACAACAAACGCATTGCTGCATCTTCCATGGATTCCTCTTTTTCACTCAAACTATCTGGCATAGGGAGGCCTAGTCAGCATCGGGCCTGCAGTGATTTATTCCCCTGCATTGATTTACTCCCCTTCTCTGATCCCAAAGAATATCTCCTCTGAAGCAATAATCCAGGCCTCGCCCGGGATCATCTTTGACTCTTTAAAGCAGGTGAGGAGAGCCTCAGGTCTGGAAGACAAATGAAGCAGTCCCAGGTGTCTCTATCCACCCCCCTGGTCTCTTCCCAAGCCATGCTCCTCACTCGCCCTGCTCTGTGCCCTCCTTGAGGGCTTTTTATCAAGCTGCAACATCTCCTTGTTGTTGTTGTTTATTCGTTCAGTCGTGTCCAACTCTTCGTGACCCCCCTGGACCAGAGCACGCCAGGCACCCCTGTCTTCCACTGCCTCCCGCAGTTTGGTCAGACTCATGTTTGTAGCTTCGAGAACACTGTCCAACCATCTCGTCCTCTGTCATCCCCTTCTCCTTGTGCCCTCCATCTTTCCCAACATCAGGGTCTTTTCCAGGGAGTCTTCTCTTCTCATGAGGTGGCCAAAGTATTGGAGCCTCAGCTTCACGATCTGTCCTTCCAGTGAGCACTCAGGGCTGATTTCCTTCAGAATGGATAGGCTTGATCTTCTTGCAGTCCATGTGACTCTCAAGAGTCTCCTCCAGCACCATAATTCAAACGTCTCCTAGAACTGTGCTAATGCCTTTTGGATGCCTGGATGAAGAGATGTGGTCATGGGGTTGGGTTTTGTCTGGCTGGAATATAACCTACCTACACACAAAGAATTGCACCTGTGGATCCATCCACTTTGACCTCTGGCCCTGCACACCTTGTCGTGCTGCGCCAGAAAGTTGTCTAGTGAGGGAATGCAGCTTTAAAGCATCGTTTACATCAGGGGGAAAGTAATTCAGCCCAATCTTAAGAGAACTTTCAGGTGCTGCTTGCTTGCAGTCAGCCCAGAGATAAATGTGGGTGGAGCACCAGGTGTGACTATGACCTTTGTAAGGTAGGCTGCAGTAAAAGTGTCACCTGCTGATTTCTGGACATCAGTGGCAGAGACACAAGTCAAGCCAATTTCCCCACCTTCCTGCAAGATGAAGCAGACCAGTGCAGGACCAGTTTGACCCCTATTTATGTTTCTCCCACTCCCGTTCATACCGATGGTGGATCCCTGTCACCTTTCCTGTTTCTCCTTTCATAAAAACAGGCCAGCCTGTTGGTCTCCAACAGGCAACCTTCGTCATCTCACAGCAGAGAGCAAAACTCAAAGGCCGCGGGCCAGAGAGTGAGAAAGCGAGTGAGCCAAAGAACGGTTTCTAAAGCTATCAGCCGCATCCATCCTTAATCATCTCTCCCTTGCCCAGGGCAGCTCATGTGAGAGCACTCAGGAGCAGAGAGAGAGAAAGGCAAGGGGAAGAGAAATGGACCAAAACAGTAATCAGAGGCTCAGAGGAACAGGGGCTGGGCAGCCACAGTCTGGAAAGCACAAGGGCCAAGGAGCAATATCTCTGTCATCCACCACTTCACACACTTCAGCGTGCGTAGGGATAGGTGAACCTGCCCATTTCAGCTTTTCTCAGTTGTCTCATTTTTCAAATCTTAAGTTCAGTTCTCCCCATTTCTATATCAGTTTTTGGATTTCTTTGGATTTCTTTTTCATGTCTTCATGAAAATTCAGCAGCATTTCTCCTAAATATGCACATCATTGTTTGCATTTTTCTCCTGGAAAGCTGCACTGCAAAATTTGGAGAAGCGCATATTTGTTTTGAGAAATCTGGAAAACGGGTGGGTTTTTCTTTAAATGTGAACTCAGTTGATTCCCACCCACCCCCATCCTTAATGTTTGAGTAAACAACTTATTCCTTTTACCTTTCATGCCTTCCAAGGATGTCTTGTTCTTATCTAGCAGAATTAAGAAAGTATTTTCAGCTGCACCGCAGGATCCCTTGCAAATGTCACAGAAGAAGCATTGCAAGGAACACCAGGCTGCACCTCACAGGCTCTGCAATGCTTCACAAGTTCCTCCCCACGACCACTACTCCCAAATATTAGCATCCCATTTTAAGAGTTAGGCTCAAGTGTCTCCTTCTCCTGCATCTCATGTCCCCCTGTCTGAAGTCCAGGATGTGGCCCACTCTTCCTGCCATATCACAGGTGCGGCCAAGTGGTCCCAAATGTCCTTATGGGGAAGGGGCCAGGGCTGAGTGGATAGATCTTTTCATTCAGATGGTTCCAGGTTCAATCCCTGACATCATTTCAGCTAAGAGTAGCTCAAGTAGCAGGCAGCCAATCAGAAGGCACAGAACTGACTTGGTTTATGGAAACATCAGCAGCCGAAATGGAGGGGGATGTCCTTCCATTCCCTTTCAGGCAGATGTAATGTCTGGGGTGACATCCACACCCATACATTTGAATCACTCTCACACCACTTTAACAGTCATGGCTTCCTGGGAATGTGCAAAGTTGTGTCACGTGATGAGCCGGTGCCCTGAGCCTTTAAACACACTTGTCAATCGGAGGGAGAGCAATTGCCGTTTCTATTTATTGATTTAATGTTTATGGTGGTTTTCAGTCCTTCTCTCTTTTAATCTTCATTTCGCCACCGTCTTCTTGTGAGGAAGGCTATGGTATTCTCAGCTTAGATAGAGAAGCTGTGGCTGGAAAAAAAAATGTACTTAGCCAAGGTCACTCAGGGAGTCCCAGTGGGGAAGTGAGGGTCAGCAATCCTAGATTTCTTTCACCTGGAAGGGGCTGGCGCAAGACATTTTGCTGCCTGAGGCAAAGGGCAAGATTGTGCCTACCCACCTCCATCCCAGGGTACAGAAGCTGACAGAACTGGCAGCTGAATCTCATTTCAGCACTGGAGATGGGACAGCGTTTTCCACTGCAGTGCCCTTCAGACTTGGGTCCCCCAATGTTGTTGGACTACAGCTTCCATCATCCCCACCCAGTATCGTCAGGATGATGGGAATTGTAGTTCAGCAACATAGAATAATAGAATTAAAGAACATCTGGGGAGCACACATTGAACAACACTTCTTTAGTGAACCTGAAGCCAGCATGCTAGTCGAATGTGTGATGGGCCCATGTCACACACAGATCTTATATCAAACATGGAGAACAGCTGGTGGGAGGGGGGACTCGCAAGATATGACAGTGCCCTCCCCCCCCCAGCATCTGCCACCTGAGGAGAATGGCTCACTCTGGAGTCAGTGTGGTGTAATGGTTAAGCGTAATCTGGGGAACCGGGTTCGCGTCTCCGCTCCTCCACCTGCAGCTGCTGGGTGACCTTGGGCCAGTCACACTTCTTTGAAGTCTCTCAGCCCCACTCACCTCACAGAGTGTTTGTTGTGGGGGAGGAAGAGAAAGGAGAATGTGAGCCGCTTTGAGACTCCTGAAGGGGAGTGGAAGGCGGGATATCAAATCCAAACTACTACTACTACTACTACTACTATTCTTCTTCTTCTTCTTCTTCTTCTTCTTCTTCTTCTTCTTCTTCTTCTTCTTCTTCTTCTGCCTAATGGTAAAGCCAGACCCTCCACTGGCTCAGGCAGAGATCTCTTCAAATATTGCTGCCCCTGGGAGGATTATGGGATGAAGGCATTCCTGAAGGCATCATTTACCTGGAGCATTTGGCCGATGGAGCAAGTTCACTCCATTTCCTGCCCCGGCTTTTTGTGGTGTAACAAGGCAGCCAAGGGAATGATTTTCCAGGAGCCCAGCAGGAGACAGAATGCCATGCCTGACTTCAGTAGCGGTAAAAATAGCTTCAGAACATGGCAGAGATGAGAGAGGAAAGAAGCAAAGTAGACAAGAGGGATTCGTGGGCAGATTTAGATCTTGGTTCAACCACGTCCTAGTTCTCCTGAATCTGGTATTCTGCAGAGCCACAGCTAACATCAGGCAGAATGACCTCACAGCCTCAGGCACTTGATTTTGGGGTGTCATGAAAGGATAGCCAATGGCTTTTTATTTACTTTATGATTATTGCAATTTTGCTCCGAAGGAGTGGCGCTTGTGGCATTTTCTGCCTAATGTTCCGAAACAAATTGACTGCGACTAAGCTGGTGTTGAAAGAGATCTTCGGGTCATGATGGAGAACTTGATGAAGATGTTGACCCAGTGCACGGCAGGTTTGGGGGGAAAAGCAAATTCCAGGCGTGATTAGGAAAGGGGCTGGAAATTGGCACTGCCAATATTGTAATGCCTTCTTAACAGTTGAGGTTTCCTAGTTTCAAGAAAATGGTTTCAAAAATAGGGGGACAGGTCAGAGATTAATAAAACAGTGCAGGGTGGATAAAGCAGATAGGGAGCTTTTTCGCCCTCCGTCATCATAATGCTAGAACTCAGAGTCATCCAATGAAGACTAATGATGGAAGATTCAGGACAGAAATGGTGGAAGATTCAGGACTTTGCTTCCACATGATGTGGTGAAGATAGACGTCAACTTAGGATATTTCTAGACTATTGTTATTTTTGGGTGGGATTCCATGGCACCCTAGCAGATTCAGGTTTTGGGCAATTGAACGTTATTTTGGCACTGTTGTGCAACTCACCCAATTCCCTCCCCCAAAAGCAGACAAGGAAAGGGGATGGGGAAATGTGTCAGATAAACATGGGACAACGCTTGCTCGATGCATTGTGGTATAAACTGGCTGCCAACAAATTGGAAGGAATGCTCAGTACACAGCTGCCGCCATCTAACCTCCCCACAAACTGTATGTAACCAATCAGGATGAATGCTCAATATGCAAGTTGTCTCAAAGTGACCTTAGGTGGCTCTAAAAAGTCTACTCATGGGGTGGGGGGCGGCAGAAGAGGACTACTGCCCCCATGTCCTGCTTGCAGATTTCCTAGAGGCAGCTCTGGTTGACCACTGTCCAGAAAAATGCTCCTGCTTCAAAACTGTCATGCAAAGCCTGTGTTGGCAGCTGCTGTCCAGCACGCTCTTCTCTGGTTTTCACCTAGGTCCTGCCAGCCATATCCAGTAGCTGGATGCGCTCTGCTGTGTAAGGCTGCAAGGCACAAGGCACAAAGGACATTGCTCTGCCTGACCTGCTGCCCACACTGAGCCTCCAAGCAAGCTACTGTCTAGATTGCAGTCAAGCGTCTTGAAATTGTTGTTGTTGTTGTTGTTTAGTTGTTGTTTAGTCGTGTCCGCCTCTTCGTGACCCCCTGGACCAGAGCACGCCAGGCGCTCCTGTCTTCCACTGCCTCCCGTAGTTTGGTCAAACTCATGTTTGTAGCTTCGAGAACAGTGTCCAACCATCTTGTCCTCTGTCGTCCCCTTCTCCTTGTGCCCTCCATCTTTCCCAACATCAGGGTCTTTTCCAGGGAGTCTTCTCTTCTCATGAGGTGGCCAAAGTACTGGAGCCTCAGCTTCACGATCTGTCCTTCCAGTGAGCACTCAGGGCTGATTTCCTTAAGAATGGATACGTTTGATCTTCTTGCAGTCCATGGGACTCTCAAGAGTCTCCTCCAGCACCATAATTCAAAATCATCAATTCTTCGGCGATCACCCTTCTTTCTGGTCCAGCTCTCACTTCCATACATCACTACTGGGAAAACCATAGCTTTAACTATACGGACCTTTCACTACCCTAAGGAGTCTCAAAGCGGCTAACAATCTCCCTTCCCTTCCTCCCCCACAACAAACACTCTGTGAGGTGAGTGAGGCTGAGAGACTTCAGAGAAATGTGACTGGCCCAAGGTCACCCAGAAGCTGCATGTGGAGGAGCAGGAATCGAACCTGGTTCACCAGATTACAAGGGGCGTTGCTCTGCCTGACCTGCTGCCCACACTGAGCCTCCCAGCAAGCTACTGTCTTCCAGTCAAGCATCTTGAAATTACACTTCCTTATTATGTACAGGAGGCAGTTGGTGGGGTAGGGGGCAACATTACTCAGTTAAGCGCTGTTTAAAGAACTGTTTCTTATATATTGTGTGACTTTTGATACTCATTTCCATGCCCTGGCCCTTCCGGTTGGCTGGCTTGGGAGGGTGCAGAGTTAAGCTTTGCTAGACTGGAGTGATTCCCGGAAGGTGTGGGCCTGCCCCAAAGTTCTTGGGGAAGAGCAAGGGATGCGCGCTGGCGCACCTGTCTCCCGCACTCCTGCCTACCTGGGAGCATCCCTTGCACAGCAGAAAGGAAGGCAGGAAAAGCGGGAGAGGCGATGCAGAAAGGCGGAAAGACACCAGGAAAGGGGTGTGCGATGAGAAAGAGAGGGGTGGGGACTCGGAAAGGCTAGAATGGAAGGAACGGAGCCGATCTCTCCCTCTCCCTCTCATACTTAATGCATGGGGAGCGGAGAGGCGGAATTCACCGTCCTGGGTTCCCCCCTCCCATTTGCACTCCAATCCTCTCCAAAGCCGGGTGCATTAAAGCGCGAGGATTTTCCGAGCGGATTTCCCTGCCCGCCGCTTCGCTGCCATCTCCAATTCCAGCGGGCGCCCAGCGGCAGGGCAGACGGGGCGTCAAGGCGCCACCCGCCGCCGCCTGGGGACGCAGGCGAGCCCGGGGGAGCCCGAGATGCCGCGCGGAGACGGCGGCGAGAGCCAGGGACCCCGAGGACAGGCGACACCGGCGGGGGACCCCGGGGTCAGGTAGGAGGAAGAGGGCGGCGGGGGCGCAGAGGAGCGGGAGGGGAGCGCTTCAGCTCCGGGGACCCCCAGTGCAAAAGAGGGGGCGCGATCAATAGAAAGGCAGTGCCTCTGAGCGTGTGCAGAGGGCTTTCCTCTCGCCGCTGCCTTCTGCGGGCTGCATGCAGTGTTAGCCCGGATCAGAATGGACCCGTCGCGATCAAGGGACGTGACTCCCTCAGGTCCGTTGGTGTCAATGGGTCTACTCTCAGCGCAACTTAATGGTATATATACAGCCCTGATAATAATGTCAAGCCGGTTCCCACCAGATGCAAAAGAGGACTCCAAGCCTGTTTAATTTCTACAGGACAAAGAGGCGCGGCGGGTTCAGATGCGATTAGAATTGCTGCCGCCTCTGATCTGAAACCCTCCGCGGAATCACTCGGGGGATGAAGGAAATGCACTCTGTACCTGCTCAGAGGCACTTTCGTTTGTTTAATTTTCTAAACTGGACTCTGGGCTGGAGCTGAGCCCTCGGAACAAGTCAACGCCGCCTCCCTCCAGGACAAGGCTCCTTTCCTTAAACAATTGCAATGAGAGGTGAGGTTTGTTTGGTGTGAGGGGTTATAGAAACAGCTTGGGGGGGGAGAGAAGAAGCTGCCGTGGCTGTTGGGAGTACCTTCTTCTACACAACAGTTGTTCTTAGTGCAAGGCAACAAATTACAAAGAAATGAGATTCCGACTAAACATCAGGTGGGGGAAAACTTTCTGATCGTAAGGGGTGCTTGACAGTCTCCCTCTGGAGGTTGTGAAGTCTCCTTCCTTGGAGATTTTTAAGCAGAGGTTGGATGGTCATCTGTCATGGATGCTTTAGCTGAGATTCCTGCATAGCAGGGGGTTGGACTAGATGACCCTCGGGGTCCCTTCCAATTCTACAATTCTGTGATTCTATACCTTCTATGAACATAGAATATATGAAACAGACCCCCCCAAAAAAGCATGAACCAAAACAACAACGACACCCCACCTTCCCTTCAACTAACCACAACCCCATTTTACAATTAATTACCCTGTTAAAGAGGCACAGAGATGGCAGGGAAATGGGTCTTTGCTTTTGCTAACTTGGACAACAAAACCAGCAGGATTATTATTCTTGGGCCTTACAGGTCAGGGCAGAAGTGGCTTTTCCAAAGGATGAGGTGAGGATTGGGGGAAAGCATTAAAGACCGCAGCAGTGGCATGCGGTGCGATTTTTCATAGGGGAACAGTTAGGGCCAGAGATGCGCGTGAGCATCGTGCCTCCTCCCTTAAGCTGGGCAGAAGCTTCCCGGGCTTTGGGGAGGAGGCACCAGGCTGTAATACTTTAATACTCTAATTTACCAGGAACATTTAGGAGACTAGCCTAGTCCCCCTAGTCCACTGACCGCACGCCACTGGACCACAGGGTGGGAGAAGGACAGATCTGTTCCACTGGAGACAATGTACTGCACATGGTAATGCTCTTGTGCAGCTCTTGTTCATGTCAAATAATTTTGTGCAGGAGAACTTCCCAGTGGGCTGAGACCAAAGATAATTTCTGCACAAGGAAGTGCCATTTTGGATATTTCCAAGTCAGGCACAGGCTGGGCCCTGGGCCCGCATCAGCTCTGAGATCAGTGCCTCCTCTACAAAAAGACAAAGACCTCACACTGTCACTCAGCCAGCGAATTGGTTGGGAGAGTGATCATTGCTCCCACTTTGCAGGTGAACAAACCGAGAGGCAAAGAGCAGCTTCTGCAATGGCCTCCAGGAGCCACCATGCTGAATTCTGGTGTAAAGGCTGGTGCAGGAGGTGCTGCCTGGTGCAAGGGGTCTGGTGCAAGGCAGCAAAACGGAAGGGAAGAGCTCATCATTTCAAAGAGGCCAGCAGGGCACATGGGGAAGCAGCCTGTTCAGGGCAGCTAAGTGGAAAGAGCAATCCCTTTGGTAGCCAAAGCCCCAGAAGACAGGCCCAGCCCATGAGCCCAAGTAACCCAAGGGGCTGCTAGGGGTGGTGGTATCTTTAGCAGTGCCCATGAAGCAACACACTCTCTCTAAGGGAAGCAACCCGCAGGGTCTCTTGTGATGACATAGAAAACACACAGAAGTTGCCTTATACTGAGTCAGACCATTGGTCCACCCAACTCAAAACCGGCCCATCAGAAGCTCTCCAGGGTTCCAGGCAGTGAAAAGTCCCAGCCTTTACCTGGAGCTGTCAGGAATCGAACCCGGAATGTTTGCATGCCAAAACAGAATTCTATGCCTGGAGGGCTACAGCCCTTCCTCTTAAAGGTTTCTGATCATGTCCAAACTGTGCATGATCTCCCAGCTTTTGAAATTCTTAAAGGATCCTCTGGGTCAAATCTCTGGCATCCATTGTTTCATTCTGTTCTTATAGGAAGAGTCGTGAGATACTCCTATAAACACATGATCAGTCAATCGCTGCTGCTGCTGTGGTGCAAGAGAGCACACTCAGAGTGGGTGACTTTGCTAGAGTGAAGTCTACAGGCCTGCCATTCAGGGATTAAAAACTGGGTGAGTTTTGCAGGGCAGCTGTGCACCGGGGCATCTGAGCTAGCAGCTCTATGAGGTGAAGCAAAAACAAGAAGGTAGAACGTGCTAAAAGAAGTCAAAGGACTTAAAAGATTCCTCTTCGTTGCCTAACTGTGCCCGCCTTGTCGGCTGTCATATGGAGAAGACCAAGGGATGCTCTTTGGAAGTATAGATAGAAGGGCATGTTTGGGTAGTGGTGCCATCTCTTGACCATCAGAGACATCGAATCATGAACTGTAGCGTGGGACAGGACCCCATGGGGCATCTACTCCAAACCCTCTGCAGTGCAATGCTTTTAAAGCAGGGGTGGGGACCCGTGGCCCTCCAGATAGTGTGGGGCTCCAATTTCCATCAGGCTTAGTCAGCAGAGCCAATGGTCAGGGAGGGTGGGAGCTCTGGAGGGTCACGTGCTCCCCAGCTCTGCCCTAGAGCAGCTGGTCCTTGCTCTGGACTGGATCTCTTCCTTCCGACACCAGGGCCTAGTTCTCAGGCTAGTATACTTACATTCCGCCTTTCCTCCAAAGAGCTCAAGGTGGCACACAGAGTTCTCCCACCTCCCATTTTGTCTTCACAACAATCCTGTAAGGTAGGGTTGAGTGATTGGCCAAGGATGACCCTCTACAGTTTTAGGGTTTTAGGATTGCCTGGTGAGTTTCATGGCTGGAGTGGCGATTTGAACCCAGCTCTCTGTCACTTGAACCACCACACCACAAGGAAAACCTCAGGGTGACAGGTCAGAGCCAAAGGGGCCAGGTGTATCCTGTGAAGCTTGAACACTTTTGTTATTCACTCTACCTTGGTGCCCAACAGCCCTGTCCCTTACTTGCTAGTCACAGCCAGGTTCTGTCCTCAACCTGCCAAGCGATGTTCTTTGCCCCCTGCAGCTTCTGTTAGCCTCTCCTGCTGCTGCTCTAGCATCCTGCCCCTTCTTAGGAGCTGAACCTGAGGAGAATTGGCCAATGCCTCATCCAGGGGTGAGGAGGCCTCAGACCCAGGAAATAAATGCCTGGCTTTAGGAAGTCTCCCCAGTCCTCACCCTCTACCAGTCCTGATTCACACACTCCTTGAGGGTTTTTGCCTGCCTGGAAAGTGTCCTTGCCCTCCAATTTTATCTTCATCTGCCTCTGCCAGACAATCATCTGACATCTTGATCATGTCAGGTGACGGACAGGTGAGCGGTCCTGCCCAGCTGTCAAAGTTGACCTGCAGGGGGTGGGTTGAGGGTGTTTGCTTTGCCAACGTGCTCCCCACAGGGGAAGCAGCACCCAGCAGGATTGAACCCCAGTCCTGCAAACCCATCAGCTGAAGCCACCCAGTGACATCAGTTAATTGATGGGCGGATGTGGTTTGGGGGACATGGCCAAGCTGGATCCTTCTGGCAGAACCAGATTGACCCATGAGGCCTCAAAGTTCTGCCTGCACTGGCTGAACAGCAGGTCTGTTGGCCGCTCTCCTGGCTTGTTGCCCCAGCCTCAGTCCTGGACAATATCTGTGCAATGCCATGCAAGGCAGCAGTTGCAGTCGATCCAGGTGATCCAAGGCGGCCATCTCTGGACCAAACGGGGCAGGCATTGAGCCAATGCAAATCAGATGCTCTGAATCAGCCCAATAGAAGGGGCCCAGAAAGGAGAGGTTCAGTGGAAGAGTCCATGCTTGGCTTGCAAACGGTTCAGCCCTTGGCATCCACAGATAGGACTCGGAAAGACTCTTGTCCAAACCTCGGGAGAGTCACTGCCAATCACTGTAAACCAGGAGAGGGGAAGCTGGATCCAGCCAGATCGACAGTGGCGGCCAATCCACTGTGAGTCCACTTTCCAGCTGGGCAAGGAAAACCACTTGTCAATCACCTAACATCATATGGCGTCCAGTAATTGTAACGTCAAACTGCAGCTGCCAGTTCTGGGCACCACAGTTCAAGAAGGACACTGAGAAACTGGAATGTGTCCAGAGGAGGGCAACCAAAATGGTCAAAGGCCTGGAAACGATGCCTTATGAGGAACGGCTAAGGGAGCTGGGCATGTTTAGCCTGGAGAAGAGGAGGTTAAGGGGTGATATGATAGCCATGTTCAAATATATAAAAGGATGTCACATAGAGGAGGGAGAAAGGTTGTTTTCTGCTGCTCCAGAGAAGCGGACACGGAGCAATGGTTCCAAACTACAAGAAAGAAGATTCCAGCTAAACATTAGGAAGAACTTCCTGACAGTAAGAGCTGTTTGACAGTGGAATTTGCTGCCAAGGAGTGTGGTGGAGTCTCCTTCTTTGGAGGTCTTTAAGCAGAGGCTTGACAACCATATGTCAGGAGTGCTCTGATGGTGTTTCCTGCTTGGCAGGGGGTTGGACTCGATGGCCCTTGTGGTCTCTTCCAACTCTATGATTCTATGATTCTAAGGAAGAGTTGGGAGCACACACTGTCGATGTGGACCATACAGAGCTTGATGGTCCAACTTGGATGGCATGAGGCCTGCTTCCTGTATCCCAAAGTAGGCAAGGCTAGGCAGACAGTTGCTCTTGCCCAGGCTAGGAGTGTGGGAGGTTGGGGTTGGAAGAGACCGTTGATCCAACGCAGAAGGCAAGGGAAAAGGTTTGCTGTGGTTTTGGGGGAGGTGCCTGTGCATGAGAGCAGGTCCCCAAATCCTGCTTCCCTCTTCCCATCTGCCCCCTAACGTGCTTGCCCTGGGGCAAGCTCTCCCCCACCCACCCCTTGCCTGGCCAGTCGTCCTCTTTCCTTTTTAATCCTATTTGGAAAGAAGAGACCCTCCATTTTCATCCCCTGGCCCCAGCCTGATCTCCGCAGATGCATTCCCTTCTCTCTGCCTAATGTACTGTGCTATTATCCCAGTCGTCCAGGCTTTGGCACCAATCCCCTTTCCCCGGAGAGAGGGAGAGAGAGGGAGAGAGACCACTTTCAGCTTTAATCGGCTGCATTTCAGTCACAGAGGGAAGTAAATAAATAACACGCACAAACAGCGCTCAGAAATCGCAATTCCATATTGAGGGTCTTTAGCCCCGGGTGTCTACCGCTGCCTTTCCTCCCATGCAAAGCCATCTCCACCCTCCTCAGTTCTCAGCCTCTACCAATTCCACCCCCTCCTCTTCAGACAGATTCCAGTCCTTGTTTCTGGGTTCAGATCTGACTTGTTCATTTGGGGGGTTTTCATAGCGGTGGTGGTAGTAGTAGTAGTAAATAATAATGCTTCTAGTAGTTAGGACTTCAGATAAATCAGAAAATTATATAGGCAGATCCTGATGGCCGCTGGGTTCAGCCAGACTTTGGATGAGGCTCAGCACTCTGCCCAGCTTTTTGCCATTCCACCTTCCTTTCCCCTGTCCCTGCAGCCCCTTCCCCAATTCCTATTTCCCCAATTCTCAGTCCTTCTCATACTATTCCGAATTCTTGGGAAACCTGACTCTTCTACACAAATCAAAAACAATGTTTTTTAAGTATGTAGTTTTCCTCAATGTGTGCACTGTACAGTGGTACCTCGGGTTAAGTACTTAATTCGTTCCGGAGGTCTGTAATTAACCTGAAACTGTTCTTAACCTGAAGCACCACTTTAGCTAATGGGGCCTCCTGCTGCTGCCGCGCCGCCGGAGCACGATTTCTGTTCTCATCCTGAAGCAAAGTTCTTAACCCGAGGTACTATTTCTGGGTTAACAGAGTCTGTAACCTGAAGCATATGTAACCTGAAGCATATGTAACCTGAGGTACCACTGTATTCAGAATGGTGAAGTTTCTTTTGAAGCAGGGGAGGAACTGAGCAGCCGGGATCCAACCCTCTTCTATTCTATGCTCAATTGGTAAGAGCATGAAACTCTTATAACTCAGGTTTGTGGGTTCAAGCCCCACATTGGGCAAAAAGATTCCCACATGGGGGGGTTGGACTAGATGACCCAATGGGACCTTTTCATTCTATAATTCTATTCCAGCCTTGGATTCTCTGACACAGACTGCCTCTTCTCTCTTTGGTAAACACACAAGACGTAACCGGCTGTACGTTTGAAAAAATAATATATACTATTCATTGTATTGAATTGTAGATTTCCACAAAAGTAGCTCATAAAGTTCAAGGAAGAAAGTAGAAGACCCAGTGGATCAGTTCATTCTCTAATCAGTTTATGCATAAGGTCCATATACAGGGGTACCTCAGGTTACAGACGCTTCAGGTTACAGACTCCGCTAACCCAGAAATAGTACCTCGGGTTAAGAACTTTGCTTCAGGATGAAAACAGAAATGGGGCAGGAGGCCCCATTAGCTAAAGTGGTGCTTCAGGTTAAGAACAGTTTCAGGTTAAGAATGGACCTCTGGAACGAATTAAGTATGTAACCAGAGGTACCACTGTATGTGAAAGTGTCTGTTCATAGAGTCCAACAGTCCACACGAAAGGTTGTTGCAGTTCCACAGAATCCTTTCACAGAGTCTAAGGCAAGAATTTCCGGAATATTAGCCTTGTTTCGCCATCTTGGGCTTCATTAGTAGTACAAACTCATATATGATATCACAGGACAGTGGATCTTATAGCATAGTGGTAGCTGCTGACTTTTGTTGAAATCTACAATTCAGTACAATGAATAGTGTATGTTATTTTTTTCAAACGTACAGCCGGTTACGTCTTGTGTGTTTACTGAATATGTTTCACGTAACCAGAGGTTTGTTGTTTTGCGCATCTCTCTTTGGGGCAGGAGGAAGCATTCCTCACCCAGCCGTCGCTGAGAGCAGTTGCAAGCGGAGAGTCAGGCAGATTTCTGGGGGAGAGTCATATTGTGTCCAAGGACACTCAAGCCCCAGACATGCCTTCTGGAGGAACCACCTATAGCCTCCAACCTCTCAGACCAAGTGGGCTGCAATAATACTTTGACACAGGGGCCACACACTGAATTAAATTCCTGTAGCAATAATTTAAAGTGTTTGCAATAGAGTTAATACAAGACAATTTGTTGCTTGTTGTTGTTGTTTAGTTGTTTAGTCGTGTCCGACTCTTCGTGACCCCATGGACCAGAGCACGCCAGGCACTCCTGTCTTCCACGGCCTCCCACAGTTTGGTCAGACTCATGCTGGTAGCTTTGAGAACACTGTCCAACCACCTCGTCCTCTGTTGTCCCCTTCTCCTTATGCCCTCCATCTTTCCCAACATCAGGATCTTTTCCAGGGAGTCTTCTCTTCTCATGAGGTGGCCAAAGTATTGGAGCCTCAGCTTCAGGATCTGTCCTTCCAGTGAACACTCAGGGCTGATTTCCTTAAGAATGGATAGGTTTGATCTTCTTGCAGTCCATGGGACTCTCAAGAATCTCCTCTAGCACCATAATTCAAAAGCATCAATTCTTCGGCGATCAGCCTTCTTTATGGTCCAGCCCAGCCTTTCGCATGATGAATTCTGCATATTAGTTAAATAAGCAGGGAGACAATATACAGCCTTGTCGTACTCCTTTCCCAATTTTGAACCAATCAGTTGTTCCATATCCAGTTCTAACTGTAGCTTCTTGTCCCACATAGCGATTTCTCAGGAGACAGATGAGGTGATCAGGCACTCCCATTTCTTTAAGAACTTGCCATAGTTTGCTGTGGTCGACAGAGTCAAAGGCTTTTGCATAGCCAATGAAGCAGAAGTACTGTATTTTTTGCTCTATAAGACTCACTTTTCCCCTCCTAAAAAGTAAGGGGAAATGTGTGTGTGCGTCTTATGGAGCGAATGCAGGCTGCGCAGCTATCCCAGAAGCCAGAACAGCAAGAGGGATCGCTGCTTTCACTGCGCAGCGATCCCTCTTGTTGTTCTGGCTTCTGAAATTCAGAATATTTTTCTTCTTCTTTTCCTCCTCCAAAAACTAAGTGTGTCTTGTGGTCTGGTGCGTCTTATAGAGCGAAAAATACGGTAGATGTTTTTCTGGAACTCTCTAGCTTTCTCCATAATCCAGCACATGTTTGCAATTTGGTCTCTGTTTCCTCTGCCCCTTCGAAATCCAGCTTGCACTTCAAGACAATATTCACAATTAATCCATATAATCAAGCACACAAGTATTAGAGTTGGTGTATTTATTTTTTAAACAGATCAGAGGCTGCCAGGTGTGATGGGGGTTGCTGGATGCAGGCAGGACTCTGGTCAGGAAAGAAGGGGGAGGGAGAAAGCAAGAAAGCTCTTGCTAGCTCAGGGGGCGGGGCGGGGGAGGCAAAATTTATAGTAAGCTGTAACCAAGATGCTTACAGTGATGGCAAGGTGGACCAGCAAACGTACACCCCATACATGTAAAGCCCACTTAAAGCACATGGCTTCCTCCAAATATTCACAGGAATTGTAGTTTACCCCTCACAGAGCCACAATTTCCAGCACCCTTAAGAAACTATAGTTCCCAGTAATCTTGGGGGGAAGTTGTGTGCTTTAAATGTTTGGTGTTTCTGCATATTCCTAACTCATTCTGCCCCATGTGAATGAATGGAAATCCCCATTGGGGTTTTCCATCCCAGGCAATCAAATGTCTTGGCCTCACCCTTGGCGTGATTCTCCCATGAGTGATTTTTCAATGCCATCTGAGTGCAACATCCCATTCATGTGTAACAGATGGAGAAGGTGTTTTCATTTCCACTAGGAACAACAGCCTTGCTGTGGGGTACATGTACTGTACACAATCATGTTGCTGTCAAGCACTTTGCAAAAAAAATAACAGCAGCTAAATGAGTATTCATGAGAATGGGTTTTGCTGGAGAGGAATGCAAAAAGTTCAGAGAATAAGGCAGAAATGAAAGAATGTTGTTGATGATGTTGTTGTTTTAAAAATGAGATTGGATGTGGGGACAGCAAGACGAAAGCATCTGATGGATGTGCCTATGAAAATGGCTGTATCCAATGCTAGTCCTACTCAGAGTAGACCCATTGAAATTAATGGACACAAGTAAGTTAGGATTATTCCTTTCAGCAGGTGTGTGTTGAATAGGGCTAGCATTGAAGACAAGCCCCTGGAATTGCCCTAGCAATGAATGTGCTGTTTTGGAAGAAGCTTTGCATTTCCCCTGCAAGCAGATCAGAATGAATGCACGACAAATAGCCATCGTCGTTTAAACTCCCTGCAAGCTTTGTGCAAACAAATCAGGATGGATGCACAATAAACAGGTTCTCTGGAAGCAGCCACAGTCCACAAGGAAACTGCAGAATAAAAGCAGCAGAGCCAACAGCTGAAATCTATTTAAAGGAGACAGGGTGAGCTCCCGTTGCTTGGTCCCTGCTCCTGCCAACCTAGCAGTTCAAAAGCACGTCAAAGCGCAAGTAGATAAATAGGTACCACTGTGACGGGAAGGTAAACGGCGTTTCCGTGCACTGCTTTGGTTCGCCAGAAGCGGCTTAGTCATGCTGACCACATGACCCATAAGCTGTACGCCGGCTCTCTCGGCCACTAAAGCAAGATGAGCGTCGCAACCTCAGAGTTGTCTGGGGTCCCTTTGCCTTTTAAATATCATTAAAAGTGTGTAATAACTTTCCACTTTCCCCAAGAGAACTTACAGTTAATTCATTACCCTTCCTACATGTCCAGTCCAAGGATTCTGCCCACCCACCAAAGTCACTTTTCACTTCCCAAAACTTGTACCCTGAGTAACGGCATTCTTGTATTGCAAGGAACAGAAACCTGTATCCTTCCAGATGTTGCTGAACTTCCATCAGTCCCAGCCAGCATAGTCAAGGATCAGGAATACGGGAGCTGTAGCCCAACCACAGCTGCAGGCCCAGAGGTTCACCCTCTGCCTCCCACTGCCTTACTGAATACTTCTCAAGCTTTCATGTGGAATCCTTGATCTGGGCAAGCAACCACACTCATCCCCTGCTGGTGCACAGGGCTGTCGACAGGAATGGTGGCAGAGTCCATGTGGCAACAAAGACCAAACACCTCACTCAGAAGCCGGGCCAGCCAAGACATTTCGGCACAAAAGGGCAACACCCTCCCTGCCAGGGCAGAAGGGCCGAATGAACATTCCTTCACTGCAAGAAGTAAAGTTACAGGGAACCAGGCAGAGGGCCTTTTTGGTAGTGGCTCCCTCCCTGTGGGACGCCCTCCCATCAGATGTCAAGGAATGAGCAACTATCTGACTTTTAGACAACAACCCTGTATTGCGAGGTTTCTAATGTTTGAGGTCAGGGGTGCCAACTCACCCTCAGGATTGTGGGTGCCTTCTACGGACGTGTGACGTCACACACACTACGTGCAGGTGTGTGCATGTGACGTCGCACGTCTGTGTTGCAGCAGCTGGCGGCATCGCCTCCTCTTCTCCGCAGCCAGCGAGGTATCCTTTTCCGTGGCGAGGGGTTCGTACTCAGAGTCTGCCTTCACGTCCGAGCCCCCCACCCTGGTCGAAAAAAGGTGCTTTGCTCACTGGCTGCAGAGGACGGAGCTGAACTGCTTCTTTCTCGGCTTTCCCCACTGGCTTTGCGGGTGCCCAGCCCCCACAATTACAGTGGTACCTCGGGTTACAGATGCTTCAGGTTACAGAAGCTTCAGGTTACAGACTCCGCTAACCCAGAAATAGTACCTTGGGTTAAGAACTTTGCTTCAGGATGAGAACAGAAATCGTGCTCTGGCAGTGTGGCAGCAGCAGCAGGCCCCATTAGCTAAAGTGGTACTTCAGGTTAAGAACAGTTTCAGCTTAAGAACGGACCTCCAGAACGAATTAAGTTCTTAACCCGAGGTACCACTATGTAGTCATACCTCGGGTTGAAGTAGCTTCAAGTTAGGTATTTACGGGTTGCGCTCCGTGGCGACCCAGAAGTAACAGAGCGTGTTACTTCCAGGTTTCACCACTTGCGCATGCTCAGACGCTCAAAATGATGTCATGCGCATGCGCAGAAGTGGCGAAACGCGACCCGCGCACATGCAGATGCGCAGTCACGTGTTACATTTACTTCAGGATGCGAACAGGGCTCCAGAACGGATCCCGTTCGTATCCAGAGGTACCACTGTATATTATTATGGGTGCCCAAGCCCCCACGACCCCCTGGAGTTGGCGCCTATGTTTGAGGTTTTACTATGTTTAGAGTGGCTGGGGAAACCCAGCCAGATGGGTAAAGTATAAATATTGTTGTTATTATTATTAGCAGGAACAAGGGGGAGGGATAAAGATGAACATCAGGGTCTGCTGCCCCTGTGGATCCTGCTGCCTGAGGCAGTCGCCTCAGCTTGCCTCATGGGTGGGTCGGCCCTGCTCCAAAGAGTACCTTTTTCTGATTGCTCCACTGCTGCTCATGTGCACCGAAACAGAACTATGGGAAGTGCACATAAGGAGACAATAACTGGCAGGGTTGAAGAAGGCATGTTTAGCACTTTAGGGCTGCCTTGGTCTCCTGCAGTGCAGAAGCTTAGACTCAGTGGTGGAGCCAAAATGCAAGGGGCAGTGCTGTAAGATAGACAGTAGCAGCTATTGCCTTCTTTTAAATTCTCCTTTCAACACCAGCGCAGAATTACCCACTGCAGAATCAGAACCCTCTTTCCTTTGTGCTTTCAGAAAGGTTTGTTACTTGCAGTCATACAATGGGGGAACAGCTATAGCTCCGTGGCAAAGTGTCTGCTTTGCATGCAGAAGGGCCCAGGTTCAATCCCTGGCATCTCCCAGGAATTGTATGACTGTAACTAACAAGCCTGCTTTTTAAAACACAGTAAGAGAGATACCGTATTGGCCCTAATATAAGCCGCATCCGAATATAAGCTGCACCTTTAAAATTGGAAGGGGGGGAGGGAAAAAAAGAAAAAATACCCGAATATAAGCCGTTCTGTTCCTCGCTGCTCCTGGCTGCATACTGGAAAGTCGTGAATATAAGCCGCACTTTAACTTTTCATGGTCGGAATTTGGGGGGAAAGTGAAGCTTATATTCTGGCCAATACGGTAAGTGTCTCTAATGGCCTTCTTTAAGATGGTCAAAAGCTTCCTTTTTAGGGTCATAAATGGTTCCTCCTTTTCAAAGTGGTTTTAATTGCTGCCATTATATTATTTTTGATGGTGGTTGCGTTTTTAAATAAATATTTTTCTTGTATGTACCTTAGTGTTGCTATATTTATTGCTGTGGTCAAATTGTTTAAAAAATGGTTGCATTGCTGTTAAAGGTCTTTTGTGAGCCACTCTGGGCTCTTTGGCATAAGTGTTTCAGGCGGCAATCTTACGTGGGCCTTACTCTGCAGCAAACGACACCATCGAGTGTTCCCCCTCCAATTTCCATGGACTGAAGCCGGCCAGCCAGCCAGCTAAATTTAGTCCCGGCACTGGACTGGCAATGGGATGGCATTCTCCACCATGGCTTTCCTTCACCCCTGAGGCCTCAGGTGTTGTTGGACTACAACGCCCACCTTCCTCAGCCATCTCACCCAGTGGTCAGGGATGGGAGTTGTTGTCCAACCCCCCCCCCAAAAAAAAGAATATTTGGAATAGTAGTTTAAGGGTGCTGGGAATTGTAGCTTTGTGAGAAGCAAGCTATAGTTCCCATAATTCTTCAGGTGGAAGCCGTCCATGAAAATAGCTTAAAGGTCCTGGGCCCTAAAGCAGCCAGACTACCCTCCACCAGGGCCAGGGCTTTTTCAGTGACGGCTCCGACCTGGTGGAATGCTCTGTCCCACGAGACTAGGGCCCTGCAGGACTTGATCTCCTTCCGCAGGGCCTGTAAGACAGAGCTATTCTGCCTGGCCTTCAGTTTGAATTACCCTGATCCTCTGTTCCCCTTTCCCTTTCCCTTTCTATGAAGAAACCCTTCTGGGACCCCAAATTTAAACTCTTCCCTGGTCTCCTCACTGGCCCTAGTAGGGCCAACTTGGCCAGTTAGCCCTGGTGATCATTTGATGTTTACTGATTGGGGTTCTCCCCCCCCCAAAAAAAAAAAACCCTGAATTTTTGTATTTTATTGTCACTGATGCTGCATTTATGTTGTATTTTATGCTGTTTTTAGGTCACATTTTTAATCAATGTTTTATATCTGCTGTTAGCTGCCCTGAGCCCGGTTTTTAAACCGGGACGCAGGTGGCGCTGTGGGTTAAAGCCTCAGCGCCTAGGGCTTGCCGATCGAAAGGTCGGCGGTTCGAATCCCTGCGGCGGGGTGCGCTCCCGCTGCTCGGTCCCAGCGCCTGCCAACCTAGCAGTTCGAAAGCGCCTCCGGGTGCAAGTAGATAAATAGGGACCGCTTACCAGCGGGAAGGTAAACGGCGTTTCCGTGTGCGGCTCTGGCTCTGGCCAGAGCAGCGATGTCACGCTGGCCACGTGACCCGGAAGTGTCTCCGGACAGCGCTGGCCCCTGGCCTCTTAAGTGAGATGGGCGCACAACCCCAGAGTCTGTCAAGACTGGCCCGTACGGGCAGGGGTACCTTTACCTTATACTGTTTCTGTAATTTTTAAATTGATTTTCTTGTTTTTTTGTAAACTGCTTAGATGGCTTCCCCTTTTTAAAATGTTTGATATTTTACTATGTTTTATGTGTGCTGTAAGCCACCCAAAGTGGCAGGGGAAACCTAGCCAGATGGGTGGGATATAAATAGTAAAATCATCTTCTTCTTTACCTTTAGCTGCCCTGAGCCCGGTTTTTAAACCAGGAAGGGTGGGGTATAAATAAAAATTATTATTATTATTATTATTATTATTATTATTATTATTATTATTATTAAATGTATGCTGTGTGTGCAGTCAATGGGACAGGGGTTTTTCCAAGAACGCTGTGCCACCCCACCAGAGGGCAGCAAACTAGTTTAAGGTGCCAACCCCTCACTGCCACTCCTCCTGCACCCCAGCACCTGTCACCTGAGGCAGCTGCCTTACTCTGCCTCAGGGTAGGGCCGGCCCCGTCTGCCACAGGAAGAGGGGAGCGGAGATGGGTAGGCAAACAGAGGCAGATTTGTCTGGGATTGCTAGAAAACAGAGAGTCCCTCCCTCCCCAGTGGCCTCATTTCATCCCAAAGCGGAGCTGTATCTCTTGTTTCAGAGCTGAAGCAGCTGAGAAAGAGTGCCCTTGTGTGTCTTGGGTCGGGTACTAGGAAAAGCTTTTAGAGAGCCTTTCCTTGCAGCTTTCCCTCTCTGCCTTTTCCTCGCTCCCTCCTTTCCCTCCCGTCCCTTTTAAGCGCCTTCCTTTCTCACTGGTTTTCTTAGCTTTGGCCGCAAGTCGGTTGGGGACAACTCTTTCAGGCTGCGGGCCACATTGCCTTCCAAGCAGCCTTCTAGGGGCCACGAAAGAGTGATGGCAGGTGGGACAAGAAGAAGTGCGCAGAGCAAGGAATAGAAACTTTTGCCATATGTGGTGGGGGTGTAAGGTGGTTAAGACAATTTTGGAACGAGGTACATGAAGAGATCAAAGAGAGCCTCAGGAGCTCTATTTTTTTTAAAAAAACCAGAGTCATACTTATTGAGCTTATTAACAAATGACATACCCAAGGACAAAAGGAATATATTTTTGTATATAACCGTAGCTGCAAGAATACTTATGGCAAAATATTAGAAAACAGAAACGGTACCACAAATGACAGAATGGCAAGTTAAGACTTGTGAGTTTGCCGAGATGGCAAAAATGACGGCATCAGTCAAAAATTATATACAGAATGGGAATGCATAGGGGAATACATGAAGAAATATGGTGTTAAAGTAGAACTCATAATAGGCAATTGTTAAGTGTGTATGGACAAAAGAAGTAATTATAATTTATCAGTTTTCATGTTATTTTATTTTGTCAAAGGAACTAAAAAAATATGTTAGGAAGATCTCACACAGGTGAAGGGGAGCCGTGGGGAGGAGGGGAGGGTTAGGTTGAATTTGGGAAATAAAATAATATATGGGACAGCAAAGGATATAATAGATTCTTATAGAATAGTAATATATTGTAACCAGAATAGAAGTTCAAAAGGGGAAGTAAATGTATTTTTAGTATTTTCATTATTGTAATAGTTATTATTATTTCTTAGCGGTAGAAGGCAATGTTAACTTAGACTTATTCGTTTTGCTGTCTGTATAATTTTCTTAAGTCAATAAAAAAAAGAAAGGGGAAAAAAGAGAAACGTTTGCCTTTGTAATGTAGGGTAGTTTCTAAACACACACACACACTCCAGCCTCCACCCTGACAAGTGCAAAAGCATTCTCAGAGTTCACAGACACATTAAAGGTAAAGGGACTCCTGACCATTAGGTCCAGTCGTGGCCAACTCTGGGGTTGCGGCGCTCATCTTGCTTTATTGGCCGAGGGAGCCGGCGTACGGCTTCCGGGTCATGTGGCCAGCATGACTAAGCCGCTTCTGGCAAACCAGAGCAGTGCACGGAAACGCCGTTTACCGTCCCGCCGGAGTGGTACCTATTTATCTACTTGCACTTTGACATGCTTTCGAATTGCTAGGTTGGCAGGAGCAGGGACTGAGCAACGGGAGCTCACCCCGTCACGGGGATTCGAACCGCCGACCTTCTGATCGGCAAGACTCTGTGGTTTAACCCACAGCACCACCCGCGTCCCGCACAGACACATTATAGTGAGGCAAAAACACTCCAAGAGGGTGCAGAGTGTAGGGTTGCAATATGTCTGTAATTTACCAGACATAGCCACGATTTGGCTGTTGGAAGCCGTGTCCGGGCGAAAATTGCTGGAATATGGTAACCCATGTCGTAAGAGTAGATTTATTCCCTTAAAAATAGATCTAGAACATTCTTTGGGGGCAAAGCCCAACAACTTTGGTTCAGAAAAAAAGAAAAAGCTCAACATCTCTGCCCCAACCCCAAAAGCTTGTGTCCGGATTTTTTACTTTTTGAAATTGGCAACCCTAGCAGAGTGGGGCTGGTGATGAATTGCCTGAGGAGAAGGGCTGTGGCTGAGGAGGAGGAGGAAGAGGTGAGCCTGGGAATAATCTTGAGGGTCAGAGAGAGCGAAAGGCCTGGAGGGATACATTTGGCCCTGGGGGGTAAGCTTCCCGACCCCTGTGTTACTGCAGTGAAGGCGAAATGTGAACTCAACAAAGGGATTTTATTTTTTTTTAATAATCTTTATTAATTTAAATTACACACGTATACAAAGAATTTACAATCTCATACTACAAAAAGAAAATTTAAGAAAAAACAATTAAGAAAAAAGAAAAGAAAATACAGAAAAAAGAAAGAAGAAAAAGCAAACATACATAAAAAAATCTTCCTAATTAATACTTAATTAAACACTTAAATAAAAAAGACTTCTGACAAAATGAGTCTTCCCATCATTCTCATTGTACTGTTTATACTGTCATTTCCCCCCGCACAGTTTTATATTCTATAATATTGTTCCAGTCTACTCCACAAACGGTAATTGTTGTGTTTACAAGTATCACTCAAGTTCTGCCAATATGGTGTGATTGGTACAATACGATCTTATATAAATATTCTCCATTCTCCAAATATTTTCTGGTTTAATACTCCTCTAACTCTTCCCGTCAGTTTTGCTAGTTGTAAATATTCTAACACGAGTATCTGCCAATCTGTAATTGTCGATATTGTTTCGTTTTTCCATTTCCTCGCCACAAGAATTCTTGCTGCTGTGGTGGCATACATGAACAGCGGTCTTATGTCTTTTTTAATTTCTAATGGTAAAATGCCTAAAAGAAAGATCTCTGGGGTTTTTTTTAAAGGTAAGTGAATAATTTGTTAAATTCATTATAGATATTATCCCAGAATTTTTTTATTGTTGGGGTAAACATTCAAATGGCACATTCCCAGTGCTGGCTTCAAGTCTGAGGGTTCCATGGCCAAAAGTGCCCTCTGATGGACTACCTTACCCTGCTCCCTCTCCTAACTCTTCTTTCTTCCCAACCCAGACCGTAATCCTCCCAGCGTCCCAGCAAGACAACCCAACATGGACCCAGCCGGCTTCCTGCTGCTCTGTCTATGGTCACTGTGGACCTTGAGATGCAGCCAAGCAGCTACGCAAGCAGACTCGATCAAGATAGAAGGAGACATCACGTTGGGAGGGCTGTTCCCCGTCCACTCCCGTGGCCCCGCTGGAGTGCCGTGTGGGGAAGTGAAGAAAGAGAAGGGGATCCATCGGATGGAGGCCATGCTGTACGCCCTGGACCAGATCAACAGTGACCCCGACCTGCTTCCCAACATGACGCTGGGCGCTCGCATCCTGGACACCTGCTCCCGCGACACCTACGCCTTGGAGCAGTCGCTGACGTTTGTCCAGGCCCTGATCCAGAAGGACACTTCCGGCGTGCGCTGCTCCAACGGGGAGCCACCCATCATCGCCAAGCCTGAGCGGGTGGTGGCTGTCATTGGAGCCTCTGCCAGCTCTGTGTCCATCATGGTGGCCAATGTGCTTCGCCTCTTTGCCGTGAGTAGAGGGGCAGGACTTAAAAATGGCATTTCCCCAGAAAAGGCAGAACAGCTATGGGGTGGGGGGCAGGGTAGGAATGGGGGGAAATCATAGAATTGCAGAGTTGGAATGGACCACAAGTGTCATTAGTCCAACCCCTGCAGTATAGGAATCTTTTGCCCAACATGGAGCCAAACTCACATAATTCACAGCTTCTGAAGCAAAAGAAGAAAGCACCTAATTGTCAACACAACCTACAACCTTTGACTGGTTGTAATAGTTCTCTGGCTTCAGTATATTGAAATGAGCTCTTCTTAGCCATTGTTGTTGTTGTTTAGCCGTGTCCGACTCTTCGTGACCCATGGACCAGAGCACACCAGACACTCCTGTCTTCCACTGTCTCCCGCAGTTTAGTCAAACTTTCATGCTGGTAGCTTCGAGAACACTGTCCAACCATCTCGTCCTCTGCCGTCCCCTTCTCCTTGTGCCCTCCATCTTTCCCAACATCAGGGTCTTTTCCAGGGAGTCTTCTCTTCTCATGAGGTGGCCAAAGTATTGGAGCCTCATCTTCAGGATCTGTCCTTCCAGTGAGCATTCAGGGCTGATTTCCTTCAGAATGGATGCATTTGATCTTCTTGCAGTCCATGGGACTTTCAAGAGTCTCCTCCAGCACCAGAATTCAAAAGCATCAATTCTTCGGCGATCGGCTTAGCTCATACCCTCCAACATTTGTCCAATGAAAATAGGGACGTCCCATTCCATACTGATAATTTTACTGTTTATACCCCACACATCTTACTGGGTTGCCTCAGCCACTCTGGGCAGCTTCCAACATATATAAAACATAAGAAAACTTTAAACAGAAAAAAACCTTCCCTTTACAAGATTGTCTTCAGACGGTCAGGGGTCAGATAACTCCATACCCTCTAGCATTTCTCTAATGGAAATAGAGACATTCTAAGGAAAAGCAGGATCAAATCAGAAACCGTGACGGCTTCTCTGAATCAGGGACGTCCCTGGAAAATAGGGACACTTGGAGGGTCTGTTAGGTGATGTGTGTTACTGGGTGTTCAGAAACATTCCAACTGCTCAGAAGTCAGCACACTCAGGTTAAGAACCAGATGGCACTGTTCAGGTCCTAAGAAGGGAGAAACATCTCTATCAAAGTGACAGTCAACTGCTACTAGACCAAGAATGGGGAATCTGTGGCCTTTCAGATGTTGTTGGGCACCAACTCCCATTAGCTCCAGCCAGCATGGCCAATGGTCATCGTGAATAGTGGAAGTTGAAGTTCAACAACATCTAGAACAAGGCTGAGAGAGCTTTTCTGAATGGAGGAGAGAGAGAGAAAGTGTGCACGCTAAAAACCGATGTCTTGTGTACACATGTCTGATGCTGCCCGAAATGTGGGTGCCTGAGAATTTTGGCATTCATGTTTTTAAAAAGTTCCTCGTCCTCATGTTTGTGGAGATGTGTTTGAATAACAGGACTGAAACTTCTAAATTTATTTGGGAACTTCTCCCTTTCTCATGGCTTCCTCCTTTTTACCCTTACTGCTCTTGCACTTCATAGCCACATAGTTATGGTAGCTAAAGAGGTTTAAAAGTACAGAACTTTTATATTTGCAAATACATCGGAGAGGAGAGTTTGCATAGGTTGGGGACTGAATGTTCATTTTCTCCAGCAAAGATGGGGAGAAAAGCAATGGGACCGAGCATTTGATACCAGACCTTAAAGGCTACCATCCCTTTTTAACTCAACTCCTGTGCCTTTAACCCATGAGGCAGAAAACCAGCAGCCACATGAAATGTGATGATGGGAGAGATTCACCTGTGGAATTTGTGCCTGTCACGCTGCACCTAAAAGCACAGGAGGAGCCCTGCAAGTAGAGAGAAATTGAGGCAAGCCTCCCTGAGCACTTGATCATGGATGAGTAGCCCAGTCACACATAAACACATGCCTGACCTTTTAACTATACTCAGCTGGGAGTCTCTGGGGTGGTGGGGGGTAGCAGGGTCAGTTTGAGCTGTAGGACAGATGGCTTTTCCCTGACATGCCAGATTTGGCAGAGGAGCTTAGCAGCTGCCTAGGGAGGGAAGCTAGAACTGGCAGGGCTGGTAAAAGGGGCAAGGGAGGTGGGCTTGGGTGGAAGGGTAGGCAATAGTTGCAAGGCAGATAAGTGAGTGTGGCAGGGAGCATGGCACCACCAGAACACCACCTTAAAACCATTACAAACTGCAGGAGTTTGGGGCGTCTGCACCACACACATCTCCCCCCCCCCCTTGTTTCCCTTAACCTCCAGCCCAATGAAGCGTTCTGCGGAACCTGGAAGCTTGCTCATTATTTTGTGGCATTTTGCACAACGTCAAAGGAAGGTGCTGCCCTGTTGCAACTTTGGAATCATGGGGCTCGTAGCCAGATGCATGAACGCAATGCGATGGACCTGCATGTTTATCCATGGGGGCCCTTCCCCACACCCCACACCAGGGGTCAGCAAACTTTTTCAGCAGGGGGCTGGTCCACTATCCCTCAGACCTTGTGGGGGGCCGGACTATATTTTGGGGAAAAAATATGAATGAATTCCTATGCCCCACAAATAACTCAGAGATGCATTTTAAAGAAAAGCACACATTCTATTCATGTAAAAACACGCTATAATAATAATAATTTATTATTTATACCCCACCCATCTGGCTGAGTTTCCCCAGCCACTCTGGGCGGCTTCCAATCAAGTGTTAAAAACAATACAGCATTAAATATTAAAAACTTCCCTAAACAGGGCTGCCTTCAGATGTCTTTTAAAAAGAAGATAGCTGCTTATTTGCTTCACATCTGAAGGGAGGGCATTCCACAGGGTGGGCGCCACTACCGAGAAGGCCCTCTGTCTGATTCCCTGTAACCTCATTTCTCGCAATGAGGGAACCGCCAGAAGGCCCTCGGCGCTGTATCTCAGTGTCCGGGCTGGACGATGGGGGTAGAGAAGCTCCTTCAGGTATACAGGACCGAGGCCTTTTAGAGCTTTAAAGGTCAGCACCAACACTTTGAATTGTGCTCAGAAACGTACTGGGAGCCTAGAATGTCCCTATTTCCATTAGAGAAATGCTGGTGGGTATGGAGTTATCTGACCCCTGACCATCTGAAGGCAATCCTGTAAAGGGATTTTTTTTTATGTTTAAAGTTTTCTTATGTTTTATATATGTTGGAAGCTGCCCAGAGTGGCTGGGGCAACCCAGTAAGATGTGTGGGGTATAAACAGTAAAATTATCAGTATGGAATGGGATGTCCCTATTTTCATACGCTGGTTCCCAGACCGTCCGCAGGCTGGATTTAGAAGGCGGGCCTTAGTTTGCCTACCCATGCCCCAACTACATTGGGGCTGCAGGAGGTGGGGAGAGACAGTGCAAAGCTTTCCTGCCTGCTGTGCTCGCCTCATCCTTGTACTTTGGGGTTTTTGGGTTTTTTTAAGCATGCACATTCATTGCCTCCATGCCATTAACACCATATCTTGTTTGATGCTTCAATGGACACAGAGAAATGGAGGCAGACACAGAGAATGAACTTTCAATGGTTAATGGTTGAGCAACCTTTTTTTTACTATTAGCCAACACCCCAAGCCTTTCTAGAAACAGCTGTTTCATCAGGGCCAGCCCTACCATTAGGTAGATTCCTTAAGTGGCAGGTGGGAGGAAGGGGAGGTAGAGCCATACATGCCACACGGTCTACCCAGTGCCTCCAATGTCTGCTGAAATGGGTGGCAATGGGTGCCATCTTGCTGTTCCCCTCAAGCAGCAAAATGCCTAGGAGCGGGGGTGGGGACGTTTTTCAGCCTGGGGGCCACACTTCCCCAAAAGCGACCTTCTAGGGACCGCATGCCAGGGACAGGCAGGGAAAGAGTTGGCCAGGCAAAAGATAGTTAGATGGTCAGAACTAATGACTGATAACTAGTACCAGCCCCAAGGAGCAACCAATTTGTATCAAGTGTTCTTGAGTTTGCAGGAGCTGAGAACCGCAAAGGCGGGCCCAGGGGCTATAGGGACCTGCTGCTCCCTCCATGTGACTTGACAAGACACACCCAAAAATCATGAGCACAAGGGAGTCCTGAAGAACGCTCACAGGGGAAGAGCCTGAGATGCAAACCTAACAATTAAACCCCTGTGCAAGGAAATATCAGTAATATCCAAAGGCAACATGATGACCAAGTACAACAATGTGATGTCAATATAAACTCTTTATATAATCTATACAGAACATTGAACAATATGAAATATAGGAAATATGCACTCTCTGCAAAACCAAATAAACAGTGCTGCCGAAGTGGTCCTCAAACAGACGTCGTGAACAGTGATTCCAGATATACCCACTGTTTCATGGAATTCTTCTTCAGCACAGCAGAAGGATACGGAAATGCTTCAAAAACTGCAATTGAATTATTGAAATGATGACCTTTGGCAGTGTTGGACGTGATAAAACAAAGCATTACGGCTTGTTTCCTCCAAATAAGAATCTGACCCAGTGCTTCTTTCAGAGACTTGCATAGCCCACAAGGACTTTCAGAGACCTATAAGATTTATGTTTATTTGGTTCTATGTTTTCAAGAGAATCCATCAAGAGTGCATATTCTGTGGCTTTCGGAGATTTAGAATAATTCTGTTTATTTGGTTTTTCAGAGAGTGCATATTTCATATTGTTCAATGTTCTGTATAGATTATATAAAGAGTTTATATTGACATTGCATTGTTGTACTTGGGCATGTGTTGCCTTTGGATATTACTGAGATGCAGACCTGCCTGCCTTGTCCACATTCTTGCTATGCAGATCTAGGTAAATGTGCTGTTCCGCACATGGGTCCTGCTGAGCAGCCGCAGCCTTGCAAACTCCCCCCCCCCTCCTTCCCCAGCCTCAGCTGTCCCTGACTGGAGCTGCTGCTGCTCATTTTGCTAAAACCCCTCTAATCCCCATCACTAATCGCTTTAATGGGGCTTCTCACAGACCCAACGAGGGCGGGAAGCAGAGACATGCTGTGGAAAGGGAAATGGGACAATTTGGTGCAGCTAGGAGAGGAGGGTGGGGGTGGGGGGCAGGATAATGGAAGCCAGCATTCTCACCGGGAAACTGGATTTTGGTGAGGGGAACCAGGAGTCCTGGGATCCATCTGCCTCAAAGATTGGGAGACGATCCAGGAGACGTGGGTTGGAATTGGGAAAGAGCCAGGATGATCAGCTCAGTTCTGTTGGATGCCCTCTGCCCTCAGTTTCCTCACACTGCCCCCAAAATCTGGTATAAAACACCACTCTAATCTCTGCCTTCCATTTCCCATTTAGCATTTCTGTAATAATTATCAACAGACAAGCACAAGAGCGCTATGATATATGCCAGCTGTCCCCAGCCTGGTGCTCTCCAAATGGTTTGGGCTACATCTCGCAGCATCGCTGACCATTACCCATTGAGCTTCATCATGGACCTGGGTTTTGAACTGCAGCCTCCTGCATCTTCTAAACCCAACTCTCAGTCCTCTTCTGTCAGGGCGGCTCCAGCAGCTATTTTTCCGCTGCCTGGCCTGGTGCACAGCCTCTTGGGTTGCTTCTGCAATCAGCTGGAAGAGGGATTGTGCACCATGTCTACATGGCACTATGTTAAATGGCAATCTCCTTCCCCATGGTCAAAATCTTTCTCAAACGTTTACTTGCAATTGAGTGGTAGCCACCAATGTCCCCTGTAATGTTAACTGGTAGCTTCTTGTTTTCACATTCTGCTTATTTTATTCCTTCCTGTTCTACACAGCTGGAAGTTTTGTGATGCACTGCCCATCAATAAGTCAGGTTCTTTTTACTATTATGCAGGGAGAGCTTTAATTACAGGTTTAATTACAGCTTTAATTTCACTATTATTTTTCTTTTATAGCAAAATAACCATTTTTCTTTAAAAGAAAAGAAACTGGTTTATTAACTGCACCACTACTAGGCAGGAAACAGAAGCTACCTACCAATTAAGGGTCTCTGCGGGTGGCGCTTTGGGTTAAACCACAGAGCCTAGGACTTGCCTATCAGAAGGTCGGCGGTTTGAATCCCCGCGACAGGGATTCCCAGGGGGAAGGTAAACGGCGTTTCCGTGCGCTGCTCTGGTTCGCCAGAAGCGGCTTAGTCATGCTGGCCACATGACCTGGAAGCTGTACGCCGGCTCCCTCGGCCAATAAAGCAAGATGAGCGCCGCAACCCCAGAGTCAGCCACGACTGGACCTAATGGTCAGGGGTGATTTACCCTTTACCTAAGGAGCAATTGATCTCTAACCACCTGGCAGCACTGAACAGGAAGTGATAAACAGCACAGAACCTACAAAGAGGAAGCTTTTAATCAGAGCCACAGTAGTTAAAAGCCTCAATAGCATTTTGACTGCCTACAGTTGGCAGGCAGGTGCTGCAGTTATGCGTTATTGCAACCCTGCCCCTGAAAACCCCCTCAAAGTGTGGGGGGGATGCAGAAAACACTGGATTGGAAGAGGAGTATCATGATGTAATCTTCATTCTCTGAGAGGGGGAAAAGGCAATATGAAAGAAAGGGGCTAATCTGGAAGCTTTCCTGATCTCATCTGCTAGCAGCTTGGGAATACAATGCATATGAAAAAGAAAGCATATACCAGAACCTAGAACTGAGCCTCACATACCTCATTGCCCAGTTACAGCATCTTTGGGTTTGAATGGTTTCCTCCACTAGTCTGGAATTGTTTTGACAATACATATTTATAGGCTGGTACTTGGTTTCCTGTTTCAAGTGAATCATCCTTTTCAATTCTATGATAACAAAGCTTGGGTATTAAGTGCGCACATTGGGGCCAGACTAGAAACACTGTGTTTGCCATGTGACATATAGATGCTTCAATCTGCTCTGGAATTTGGCATGGCCGGGCAATGATAGTACCCCATAGAATTGTTGTTGTTGTTGTTGTTGTTGTTGTTACTATTATATAGGTTTCTTACCCACACTTCATAATGAGGTCCCCGGGTGAGTAGCAACCATTTTAAAATACAGTATTAAAATACTGATTGGCTAACCTTTGCCTGGCGTGCTCTGGTCCATGGGGTCACGAAGAGTCGGACACGACTAAACGACTAAACAACAACCTTTGGTTAGAGGGACACGGGTGGCGCTGTGGGTTAAACCACAGAGCCTAGGACTTGCCGATCAGAAGGTCGCGGTTCGAATCCCCGCGACAGGGTGAGCTCCCGTTGCTCGGTCCCTGCTTCTGCCAACCTAGCAGTTCGAAAGCACGACAAAGTGCAAGTAGATAAATAGGTACCACTCTGGCGGGAAGGTAAACGGCGTTTCTGTGCTCTGCTCTGGTTCACCAGAAGCGGCTTAGTCATGCTGGCCACATGACCCGGAAGCTGTACGCCGGCTCCCTCGGCCAATAAAGCGAGATGAGCGCCGCAACCCCAGAGTCAGTCACGACTGGACCTAATGGTCAGGGGTCCCTTTACCTTTACCTTTGGTTAGCATATTTGTGAAATGCTGCATCAGCCACTGGAAAGTACAGCAGCCCATTATCTATAAGGGTCAATTCATATGTAATAATTTACATATTTTTATATTTTATTAGGTTTATGTTACATGCACTCAGTGCTTTTTTTCTTAAAAAAAAATGTTTAGGGGTACTCTCATCTTCAAATATCTCAAGGGCTGTCACATGAAAGAGGGAAGAAGCTTGTTTTCTCCTGCTCTGGGGGGTAGGACACGAACCAGCGGCGTAGCATGGGGGGTGCAGGGGGGGCCGGCCGCACCGGGCGCAACATCTGGGGGTTAGGGTTAGGGGGCGCAAATCCACGGGTTAGGGGGCGCAAATTACTTGCCTTGCCCCGGGTGCTGACAACCCATGCTACGCCACTGACATGAACCAATAGATTTAAGTTACAAGAAGGGAGATTCCGACTAAACATCAGGAATAACTTTCTGACAGGAAGAGCTGTTTGACAGCGGAATATTGGGAGCTTGTGGACCCTCCTTCTTTGGAGGTTTTAAAGCAGAGGTTGGATGGCCACCTGTCCTGGGTGCTTTAGTTGAGATTCCCTTATTGCAGGGGGTCAGGCTAGATGAGTCTTGGGGATCTCTTCCAACTCTAATTCTGTGATTCTAATGGAGAAGGGAAGGATATTACAGGCCTAGAGAGGCCTGAGAGCAAGTCTGTAGCATAAATAGGGTAGGACAATGTACCAGCACCTAGCGATTCCCAGCGTGGTGTAGTGGTTCAAAGCGGTGGACTCGTAATCTGGGGAACCGGGTTCGCGTCTCCGCTCCTCCACATGCAGCTGCTGGGTGACCTTGGGCCAGTCACACTTCTCTGAAGTCTCTCAGCCTCACTCACCTCACAGAGTGTTTGTTGTGGGGGAGGAAAGGAAAGGAGAATGTTAGCCGCTTTGAGACTCCTTAAGGTAGTGATAAAGCGGGATAGCAATTCCAAACTACTACTCTTCTTCTTCTCTCCACCCCTCCAGATACCCCAGATCAGCTACGCCTCCACGGCGCCTGAGCTCAGTGACAGCAACCGCTACGATTATTTCTCCCGCGTGGTTCCTCCGGACTCCTACCAGGCCCAGGCCATGCTGGACATTGTCAAAGCAATGGGCTGGAATTACGTCTCCACGCTGGCCTCCGAGGGCAACTACGGCGAGAGCGGTGTCGATGCCTTCATGCAAATCTCCCGTGAGGCTGGTGAGCCAGAGGATACCTGACGGGTGAGGTGGAGGGGGGGCAGCAGAGCCAGGAGGAGCTGAACCCAGAGAGGCCTTTCCGCTTGACCCGCCACTTTCCTCCAGGAGAAACTGTGGTTTGGCGCTGAATCAGAACAAATGGCAATCCGGTTTTCTGCAGCTTGCTGTCTGTTCCGATTGAGCACCAAAGAGGGTTTTCCAGGAGGAAGCAGCGGGGCAAAGGCAAAAGTGCTCGGAAAGCACAGGGCAAGCAGAAGGGACAAGCAGAAACAGTGCCTTCAAGGAAGGTGTCCGATGATCGTAAAACGTTCCAGGAAGTGGCCGTAGCAGAGGAGGACAGAGTGGGGGGGAAGGTGAGGGGGGATTTAGCAGGCAGGTGGGGAAGCAGTGGCAACAGGATGGTGGTGATGGGTTAGAGGCAGCATCCCAGCATGTACCATCACAAAAAAAGCACTGAGTGTTGATGGGCCCTTGGCCAAACCCCCATGGGTGCAATGATTATGCCTGACATTCTGGAGTGTTTGTGGGGAGGGGGAGAAGACACGTGCCAGTCATGGGCATAAAAGCAGGAGTCTAGTGCCCCATACCCACCTGAGTTTATATAGTCAGAGAATATTTATCTAAGAAAAGATATCGTCATGCAGCTGTTTGTGCCCAACTGCAGCTTAGGGACGGAACAGCATGCAGCACAAGCAGGTGAGATTGCAAATGGGGGCCAGCTGCCTAGGATAGCAGCCACACGGGAGCCACCAGGATGGGCCAGGCAGGGGTGTAGGAAGGGGGGCGGTCCGCCCCGGGTTCCATCATGCAGAGGGGTGTCAAAAAGCAACAATTACTGCCCTACTAGGGCGGTTCATAAAAAACTTTTTTTTGAAAATGCCTGCTCCAAAGGTCTTAACTTACGACACTAGGGATTATATAGCTATATCTGAATTTTCATGCAGATCAGTTAATATCTTGACCCTCCTCCACGAAGATAACTGTTTACTTGGCTGTTTTCATACATTGTGAAGGCTGAAATTTCAATTCAGTGGAGCCAAAACACAATCAATCCTGTAGATTTAAGTATCTGTCCACAGTCCCCTCCTTGTTATCAGAGGCCCATAATCCACATTCCTTTGTAAGAAAATATGAAATAACGTAAAACTATTTTTGCAGGCAAAAAAATATATAATCAATGTGGGGGGGGGGGTGACAAGAAATTTTCAGCACCGGGTACCACCTACGCCTCTGGGACCAGGGCTGCTCTCCAGCAACCTCACACTGACGAGGAAAAAGCACTGGGGGGGACGGGACATTTTAAAGAGGAAAATGTGCCGAAGAGAATGGCTCACACGTCCTTTCCTCCCACAGTTGCACTTTGCAGGAGTGTCTCTAGCCTGTGGCTCTCCAGCTGCAGAGGTTTAAGTGCTGGACTAGAACCTGGGAGACCAGGGTTCAAATGCCCTCTCAGCCATGAATCCCATTAGATGACCTTGGGCCAGTCTCTCAGCCCAACCTACCTCACAGGGTTGTTGCGAGGGTAATAATGGAGAGGGAGGGATGTGTGTCTGAAACCTTGAGCTCCTTGCAGTGGCGTAGCGTGGGGGGTGCAGGGGGGGCGGCCGCACCGGGCACAACATCTGGGGGTTAGGGTTAGGGGGCGCAAATCCACGGGTTAGGGGGCGCAAATCCACGAGTTAGGGGGCGCAAATCCACGGGTTAGGGGGCGTAAATTACTTGCCTTGCCCCGGGTGCTGACAACCCACGCTACGCCACTGGCTCCTTGGAGAAAAGGTGGGGTAGAAATTAAATGAAATGAATAATAAACTCCCATAAGACCTGACAAACATGGCCAGTGGTCACGGGAGTCGTAGTCCAGCAATTTCTGAAGGCCCTTGCCTGCTCCAAGCAAGGCTCTGTCGTATCCCCTGGCACCTCGTCCTCTCTGAAATGGAGGGGCTAGAGACTGAATCTCTAGCACCATTGAGCTCCTCCCAATCGCTTCCTAAAACTTTCTTACACCTGTCAGGTGGAGTCTGTATCGCCCAATCCATCAAGATCCCACGAGAACCCAAGCCGGGAGAGTTTGACAAAATGATCAAGAGGCTGATGGAGACCCCCAACGCTCGCGGCATCATCATCTTCGCCAACGAGGACGACATCAAGTGAGTGTGCCGTTAGCGGCAATGCACAACGCGTCCTCCAGGGGGAGCGTTGGGTGAGGTATTACCATACTTTTCCGTGTACAATACTAGGTTTTTTTTACCTTAAAATTGTGTGGAAAACTGTCTTATACACAGGGCAATCTCCCCCCTATTTTCTTAAATTGGAGTCCTAAAAATAGGGGGCGTCTTATACATGTGGGCGTCTTATACATGGAAAAATATGGTAATAATAATACTATAATAATTTATTATTTATACCCCGCCCATCTGGCTGGGTTTCCCCAGCCACTCTGGGTGGCTTCCAACAAAATATTAAAATACCGTAATACATAAAACATTAAAAGCTTCCCCAAACAGGGCTGCCTTCAGATGTCTTCTAAAGTCTGGTAGTTGTTCTCTTTGACATCTGGCGGAAGGACGTTCCACAGGGCGGGTGCCACTACCGAGAAGGCCCTCTGCCTGGTTCCCTGAAGCTTTGCTTCTCACAGTAAGGGAACCGCCAGAAAGCCCTCAGAGCTGGACCTCAGTGTCCGGGTAGAACGATGGGGGGTGGAGACGCTCCTTCAGATATAACTCTCGCTTTCCCCCATGCGCCCCCTGCAGGCGAGTGCTGGAGGCTGCACGCCGGGCCAACCTGACCGGCCAGTTCCTGTGGGTCGGATCCGACAGCTGGGGCTCCAAGATCTCTCCTATTCTGAAGCAAGAAGAGGTGGCTGAAGGAGCAGTCACCATCCTACCCAAGCGAGCTTCTGTGGAAGGTAGGTGACAAGACGGCATTGTGGCCAATCATAGTGGGAGAGAGTACGACAGGTAGACGTAGACCCCACACCTTTTTGGACGGGATGTTTTGGGACATGGGACCTCAGCTGACCCTCATTCTTCCCATTGCTTTATTTCTCACCCAAACACACTTGCTTTCTAAATTTAATCTGCTCTTAAGCACCGCACCATAATTGCCCTGGCTGAGAATACGAGAAGGCGCTAAAGGACATTAAGGTAAAGGTAAAGGTACCCCTGCCCGTACGGGCCAGTCTTGACAGACTCTGGGGTTGTGCGCCCATCTCACTTAAGAGGCCAGGGGCCAGCGCTGTCCGGAGACACTTCCGGGTCACATGGCCAGCGTGACATCGCTGCTCTGGCGAGCCAGAGCCGCACACGGAAACGCCGTTTACCTTCCCGCTGGTAAGCGGTCCCTATTTATCTACTTGCACCCGGAGGTGCTTTCGAACTGCTAGGTTGGCAGGCGCTGGGACCAAGCAGCGGGAGCGCACCCCGCCGCAGGGATTCGAACCGCCGACCTTTCGATCGGCAAGCCCTAGGCGCTGAGGCTTTAACCCACAGCGCCACCTGCGTCCCACTAAAGGACATTAAGTGGTAGCTAATCCATTTTAAGGGGATCCCGGGTCTGTGACTTAACACACTTGCAAACCAGCCATTCATAGCTATGAGGAAAGACTCCCCATTCACTTTTGCTGCCTGCCTGAGGGTTTCAGTCTGCGAGTGACTTTGAGTACGGGGCCATGCCTGGCAGTCATTCTGAACTGATTCATCTGGAACCAAAATAGAGGAATGGAAAGATCAGGGAGCCTGAACAAATATTTGCTTGGAGGGTAGACTGACTATTTCTGTAGAAATAGGATCTTATGACTTGGGCTGCCATTTTTATTCACTTGACAGCAGCCTATGATGCAGGCAGAAATCAACAGGTGCAACTTTTCCCTATCTCAGCAGCTCTAGGCTGAGCAAAGCTGATTGATTTCTGCCTGTTCTGGGCTGCGGAACTGTAGTCTTCCAGATGTTGTTGGACTACAACTCCCATGATCCCTGATCATTGGCCATTATATCTAGGGCTGATTGGATCCAGAGGTCAACAACCTCAGGGACACACACACACACACACACACACACACAGATTTCCCATCCCTTCTTTAGATAAGATAGAAGGACTTATAACACAGAGGGTCTGATTTTCTGGCAACCCTCACCCCCCCTACAGGATCACACAGCATTTTAAAAATAAAGTACTGTAAAGGTTGGGTTGCCAGCTGACTAGAGAAAAAGTCATCTTGGCTGGCTCTTGGGCCTTTAATAGCAGGATGATCTGCTGAAATCAGTAGGTGAAACTTTTCTTGCATGGATGGAGAGAATATTATCAGCTGCTAATGTCTACAGAGGGATGCGGGTGGCGCTGTGGGTTAAACCACAGAGCCTAGGACTTGCCGATCAGAAGGTTGGCGGTTCAAATCCCCACGACGGGGTGAGCTCCCATTGCTTGGTCCCTGCTCCTGCCAACCTAGCAGTTTGAAAGCACGTCAGAGTGCAAGTAGATAAATAGGTACCGCTCTGGCAGGAAGGTAAACGGTGTTTCCGTGAGCTACTCTGGTTCGCCAGAAGCGGCTTAGTCATGCTGGCCACATGACCCAGAAGCTGTACACCGGCTCCCTCAGCCAATAAAGCAAGAGGAGCGCCGCAACCCCAGAGTCGGCCATGGCTGGACCTAATGGTCAGGGGTCCCTTTACCTTTATCTTAATGTCTACAGAGGTCAAACTCCTATTACAGCTGCAGCTACAGAGGCTGGTGAAAAAGTTGGCAATGCAGTAGAAGGATGCCTACAAAGGCCATGACCTCCCTGTTTTCTCCCCCAAGGTTTTGACCAGTACTTCACCACACGCTCCTTGGAGAACAATCGGCGCAACATCTGGTTTGCTGAGTACTGGGAGGAAGATTTCCGATGTAAACTGACTCGTCCAGGGTTGCAGCCTGATGAAGGGGCACGGAAATGTACTGGTATGGAGGCTTTGGGAGAGAGCTTAAAGTTCTCATTTGAAGATGAACCTACCATGGAATCATAGAATCATATAGTTAAGGGACCCTGAGGGTCATCTAGTCCAACCCCCTGCCATTCAGGAATCTCAGCTAAAGCATCTGCGGCAGATGACCATCCAACCTCTGCTTAAAAACCTCCACGGAAGGAGAGTCCATTCCACCCTCAAACAGCTCTTCCTGTCACAAAGTTCTTCCTGGTGTTTAGTTGGAATTGCCCTTCTTGTAACTTGACGTCACTGGTTTGAATCCTTACCCTCCAGAGCAGTAAAAAACAAACTTGTTCCTTCTTCCATGTGACAGTCCTTGAGATAGTTGATGATGACTATCACACCTCTTCTCAGTTGCTGCTTTTTCAGGCTAAACATGCCCAGCTCCTTCAACCATTCCTCATGTGGTTTGGTTTCCAAATTTGCACTTTCAGAAGCCATATGCGAACCAGAACACGGGCATCCTTCAAAATTTGCAGTGCAGCTGTTCAGCCAAGTCATATGTACAAAATGCATATGCTAGGCAAAAGTCTGCATAAAAATGCATGTATTTGTGAAAACAACATACAAACATGCATTATATTAGGAAATTTTGCTTTGCAAAAATGTGTGTGGTAGGCAAAATTGTGCTTGTTGGGAGAAGTATGCAGTTGAAATGCCAACACATTCTTAGGAGGATTTTTCTTTTAAAATCATAAATTGCTGCAGAAATGTGGGGAGTTGAAGTTAGAATGCAGAAATGCAAACAACTTCAGGGTTAGAAAAAGGAGAAAGTGAGAGAACCAAAAGTGACAGATCCTATCTGTTCCTTCGAAGATACATAGAACAGCTGTTGCCAAGTGCTCCCCATTCACCTGGTTCACAACTATTTCCTCCCAGCCTGGCTGTGCACTAATCCCTATTTTTGAGAGGCAGCGGTGTTAGAAAGGGAATATTATCGGGGAGCTGCAGGGCCTGGGTTTATTTCACCGCTCTGCAGGGAATGGAGGGGATTAGATTTCCAAGTGGTGCCATCCCAACCCCTTCCCCTCCACAGAATGTCAAAGTACTGGTTTTCCCTGCCTGGAGCCCCCAAATCCAGCCTCCCCTGAGATAGACTCGGGTTGAATCTGGCTTTTTTCTGAGGGTTCTGTTATTGCCATTATCACAAAGGTTCCCAATTCTTCTCACATTCTCTCCTGAGCTTCTGCCTGGACCCAAACCGCTCCATGTTGCCTGACAAAACTGACAGTGTTTGGGGGTTTGTTTGTTTTCCTTCTCAGCTGACACCCAGCTGTAGCTGAAATTACCAGTATGGTGCTGAATTCTTTGATCAAAGGATGTGCATCGTAAAATAATGAGATGTCTGAGTTATTACAGGAAATAAATTTTTATTATTACAGGAAATAAATTATTACTTGGAAATAAAACCGGCAAACGTCTGTAGCCAACAAAAAAATTTTACTGGTCCACTTGCCCACAATATACAGTCATACCTCGGGTTGAATATGCGTCATGTTGAGTGTGTTCAAGTTGCGCTCTGCGGCAACCCAGAAGTAACAGAACGCATTACTTCCGGGTTTTGCCGCTCGCGCATGCGCAGGCACTCAAAATGACGTCATGCGCATGTGCAGAAGTGGCAAAAAGCGACGCGCGCATGCGCAGACGTGCTGTCGCTAGTTACATTTGCTTCTGGATGTGAACGGGGCTCCGGAACGGATCCCGTTCGCATCCCGAGGTACCACTGTACATAAGTTGGCTACCTGTGGCCTAAAATGGGGAACTTTTTCTAAAGTTTCCTTCTTTGCCCACCTGGAGGCAATTCATACCCACAAGGGGCAAACAAGTGTCTCCTGCCTCTTTCCCATCTTGCTTATTCAGCTTAATTAAAAGTTGAAAGTACATAATCCTAGTGAGCAATGACTAAAGTGGTTATCCTGGTTTTGTTTCCTGCCTTAAAGTTAATCTTACTATTTGTCTGTGTGGCAACCATTGTTTCACAGGAGGTGCTGATTAGATTTTACTGGTAACCAGATTACATGTGCTGATCTTTACACAAAGTATTAGGAGCTCAGGATAACTTCCAAGACACAGACTGCTTCCGAGGTCAAGAAAGATCATAACGGAGGTCTCTGTCATATTAAGTTATGCCAGCATTTCCCCATGCCATAATCTACACTACAGCAATAGACCATGGCAAAAGTTTCAGAGTAACACTCACCTATTCGCAGTTGCACTCCAGCTCCCACCCTCTTCCTCGGCCGTTGGCTGGTTGGAGCTGATGGGAGCCACAGCTTCCCTTCCCATTGTCATACTCTAAGTAGACTCATCATTGGCTCTCCCCCCTCTGTGCTTGGTTCTGATCCACATTTTACCCTTCCCCTGCCACAGGCGAAGAGCGGATTGGAAGAGACGCAACGTACGAACAGGAGGGGAAGGTGCAGTTTGTCATTGACGCCGTCTATGCCATGGCTCATGCCTTGCACAACATGCACCTGGACCTCTGCCCAGGCCACATCGGGGTGTGTGAAAAGATGGACCCCATCCATGGCCAGACTCTGCTGCGCTACATCCTCGCCGTCAACTTCAATGGTGAGATGGGCAGAGTCCTTTTGACCGCAGTAGCGTCAGGTTGCTTCACCTGGCCTCCGATACAAAGGGCCCTTTTAAAGATTTGCATGCATTTAAGACTGAGGGTTGTCTCTAGTGCTAGGCCAACTCAAGAGTAGGTCAACTGAAATGAAGGAACCTAAGTGAGCCAGGTGTGCCAGGTTAGGAGCATCTCAGATCCTAAGATTTGAGGGCCAAAGCTTGAGATCTGGGGACGGCCCCCAGTGATGTCACAGGAGCAGCCCAAATCAAAGACATTCCCATCCACCTGGAGACTCAAGGCCACCATCTGCCAACAGGCAAGGAAACCTGAAGCCTTCAGGTCTGACCTGGAGGTCTGGAAACCCAAACATTGAGCTAACAACAGAGGCTGGTTTGGCCAGTTCAGTAGATCTCTTCTACAGCAAACTCCCATCTTACAGATACTAGATACAGGCTTGGTTGGGACCTGCAGGCCTCATCCAAACCAACCCCCAATCCTATAACAGTCTGAAGAGCCCTGATGGCATCCATCCCATCTAACTCAGGACCCAGTAACTCACAGTGGACAGTCAGACACCACAATGAAGTCTCCCACTGCTCTTCCCCAGCAACTGGTAATTTAGAACTGTGTTGCCATGTTGTCCTTGAAGGTATCATAAGCCATCGTGTTGATAGCCCCGTCCTCCTTGAATTTGTCTAACGCCCTTGGAGAGCCATCTCATTCAAGAGAGGCAGTGAGCATCCTGCTTGCAGTAACCCTCCCCTTCCTACAGGCAGCGCTGGGACACCTGTGATGTTCAACGAGAACGGAGATGCGCCCGGCCGCTATGACATCTTCCAGTACCAGCTGACAAACACCACCACCCCCGGGTACAAGGCGATTGGGCAGTGGACAGAATACCTACGTCTGAACGTGAGTGACCCAAGCATAACACTAGAGGTTGCTGTGGGGCCTGGAACACAGTGGGGATTTGGTCAGGAATCTGTGTTCTCATTGGCAGCCACATCATGTTGCATTCTGACACCATCAGACCAGGATATTTGAGGTGAAGAAAAAGGCCAGAGTGCAACACAGTCCTGCATATGCAAGGCAGGAACGCAGCATGGTCTCTAGGACAAACCACTCTGCCCTCTATATCTCTATGGTGCCTAGATCTATTTGCCTATTATTGGTTGCCTCACAGGTCATTCAGTCGGTGGCCTGACTTTGCCTTCTCACCTGCTCATCCCCACCCCTCTTTTTTGAATGAGGAGAGCCCATACTCTTTTCTGCTAAGTTCTCATTCAAAGCCCAGGCCCACAACTCACAACTCACCTTCCAGCCCAGAACCCATCACATTGTTCTCCATGGAAGTTGTCCTTCAAGCTTGTGCTTGAAGGCTGCACAAGTCCTATAGCCTCCTCCTCTTCTTCTTCTTCTTCTTTAAATGCACCACATTGGTTTAGCACGGTCCATGACAGCCATGGTTTGCAAGAGCCATATACCTGGAAATCCCATAACCATGTTTCCAATTTGTTGTACATTTGGGCAGTGTGTTCATGGGAATTTCCTCTGTCAGGCTGGCATTCTTTGCGGGTGGTGCACCTTTGTCTCATGGTCATTGAAGAAACATTTTAGTAGAAGAGGCGTTTCCACCTAAAACATAATAAAGATACAAAAAAGATACAATTTTTTTTAAAAATACAGCAACAACCCCCAGCCAACAACCCCCCCTAAGCAATACCCCCTTTGCTGTTCAGCACCCTCAGCTTTTGTAGCTGGAGTCAGTGAGGGCCCTGCCCTCTCAGGCCAGGTGGGAACAAGCCAGCAGGTTTCCCAGGACTCACAGCCACATTAATAATTTTTCTCTGCAGAGGTGTTTTAAAAGTGTTCTGCTTTTAAGAAATACTTTCCACAATGATCTTTAGGTGCCCAGGAAGCCCTGAGAGTCTACTATGGAACCCCCTGTTTGTTACAAAGGATTCTGGGGCATGCTCTGTGATACACTCGGTTCACAGGAAGGCCTCCACAGGTTGGGCCTCTCTGGCCTGGATGACATTGCAGAAGATGGCCAGTAAACTCTGTCAGGGAAGCTTCTCCACAATTACTGGTCCTCTCACTGGTTTATCCAGGGATGGGGAACCTTTGACTGTCCAGAGAAGTTGCTGGACTTCCATAATCCCTAGTCACTGGCTGAGCTGGCTGGAGTTGATGGGAGCTGGAGTCCAACATCTGGAGCTGCCAAGGAGTGTGGTGGAGTCTCCTTCTGTGGAGGTCTTTAAGCAGAGGCTTGACAATCATATGTCAGGAGTGCTCTGATGGTGTTTCCTGCTTGGCAGGGGGTTGGACTCGATGGCCCTTGTGGTCTCTTCCAACTCTATGATTCTATGATTCTAACATCTGGAGAGCTTAATCCTTGATACGCTTCCTGGAAATGCTCAGGTTCCTTGGAACAGTTTGGAAACCACTGCTCTGTAGCTCCCATCTTGTTTATGTATCTCCCCCTATAGATTGATGACATGCAGTGGTCAGGCGGCCAGAAGGAGATCCCGTCCTCCGTGTGCAGCCTTCCCTGCAATCCCGGCGAGAGGAAGAAGATGGTGAAGGGCGTGCCCTGCTGCTGGCACTGCGAACTGTGCGATGGCTACCAGTACCAGCTGGACGAGTTCAACTGCGAGATGTGCCCCTTTGACATGCGGCCCAACAGTAACCGCACGGCTTGTCGCCCGACCCCCATCGTCAAGCTGGAGTGGAGCTCCCCCTGGGCCATTCTTCCCATCTTCCTGGCCATGCTGGGCATCCTTGGCACTCTCTTCATCATCATCACCTTCATCCGCTTCAACGACACGCCCATCGTCCGAGCCTCCGGCCGCGAGCTGAGCTACGTGCTGCTCACAGGGATCTTTCTTATCTACACCATCACTTTCCTGATGATTGCGGAGCCTGGCATTGGCGTCTGTGCCTTACGGCGCCTCTTCCTGGGCTTGGGCATGGCCATTAGCTACTCTGCTCTGTTGACCAAAACCAACCGCATCTACCGCATCTTTGAGCAAGGCAAGAAGTCGGTGACGCCCCCCAAATTCATCAGTCCCACCTCCCAGCTGGTCATCACCTTCAGCCTCATTTCAGTCCAGATAGTGGCTGTGGTCATCTGGCTGGGGGTCGCACCTCCCCACAGCATCATTGACTATGAAGAGCAGCGCACGCCCAACCCGGAGTTTGCCCAGGGGGTGCTCAAATGCGACATGTCAGACTTGTCCATCATCTCCTGCCTCAGCTACAGTATCATCTTGATGGTCACCTGCACAGTCTATGCCATCAAGGCCCGTGGCGTGCCAGAGAACTTCAATGAGGCCAAGCCCATTGGCTTCACCATGTACACGACCTGCATCGTCTGGCTAGCCTTTGTGCCCATCTTCTTTGGCACAGCGCAGTCAGCAGAGAAGGTGGGAACAACCAGGCCAAGAAGTGGGTTGTAGAGGAAAGGAAACTGGGTAGGCGTGGCAGGGGTTAAGCAGCGCACAAGGACCAAGCTATTTATTTACTTATTTATTACATCTAGAGGCCACCTTTATCTTCCAATGATCTCAAGGTGGTGTGCATAGTTCTCCTCTCCATTTGATCCTCACAACAACCCTGTGAGGTGGGTTAGCCTAGGAGATGGTGAGTGGCCGATGGTCACCCAGTGAGCTTCATTGCTGAGTGGGGATTTGAACCCTGCTCTCCCACATCATAGTCCAACACTCCAACCATTACACCACACTGGCTAGAGCAGTGTTTCCCAACCTTGTGCCTCCAGCTGTTTTTGAACTACAACTCCCATCATCCCTAGCAAGACCAGTGGCAAGGGATGATGGGAATTGTAGTCCAAAAACAGCTGGAGGCACAAGGTTGGGAAACACTGGGCTAGAGGATAACATGTGAGAAGTTATTGATAACAGCAGCAGAAAGGGAAGGGATGTTTTTCCCTTCTGCCTTTTGTCCAGTCAGAATTGCCCTCTCCAGGCTTCCTTTCCCTCCTCAGGGAAAGGATGCAGGAACCCTCTGTCTTTTCAGTTAAAAAACAAACCCAAACTCCCAATTTCAGGAGACTGTTCACACATCTGCTATGTATTGTATGGTTTGGCCCTAGGAGCTCAAACAGGCAGGCAGAAGCTCTCTATGAAACGTTTCTTGCTGGGCTGTACCAATTCAGATTGCAGGTGGGAAGTGGGATGGGCACTTTCCTGAAACAGTATGAGAACTAAAACACAAGCACCTTTCAAAACTTGCATTTCTCTGAATTTTGCAATGCCAAATAATGGTTACAAAAATGCATATAATTAGGGGAAAGTGCACATAAAAGTGCATGTTAGTGAAGACAACTCACAGAAATGCATTCTATTAGGCAAAACTACTTTGCAAAAATCTGGATATTAGGGGAAATTGCATGCAAAACTGTTCATATTAGGAGAAATACACACTTAAAGTGCTGGTGAATTTTCATGAGGTCTTAAAACTAAGAGAAACCAAAATTGACAGAGTGGCCAATTTCTAGTCAAGACTTTATTACGCACATTTGTACAGTATATGTAATACCTACTGGTTTGTCCCTTGTTGAGTTAACCTGAGCTGGTCACGATTTCTCAGCCTAGCCAACCTTACAGAGTTGTGAGGAAAGAGGAAATATAACCCCACATCTGCTGCCCTGTGCTGTCTGGAGAGTAGAATACCATTGCAATACAGCAAGCAGGACGGGAACTTAAACCGATGACCCACCCCCAAGCCTTCCTCCAGTTCTGCGCTCCTGGGATTTAAATGTCACAACATTTCCTGAACTATCAAGTCTGTCATTCTCAGAGGGTGTGCAGCGAGAGAGCTGCTAGGGGTGCCATGATATGTCACATTCATTCAGTAATTAACGGTTGCCTAGGAGCGCAATGCGCCTGCCTGGCGCATCTCTGCACAAGGCGGTCCTCTCGCCTTTTTGCCTCCCACCCAGTTCATGTCGTGAGTGAGGCAGATTTCTCTCCCGGTGGGTAAATCCTGACTCTGCCCCATTTCCAAAGTGAACCTTCTCTGGAATAAAGGTGAGGCATGCGTCTGATTTCAATCCAGGGCAGAGGTGGGGGAACAAGGTTTAGCTCTTGAAAGGTTGGGGTGCGATGGACTTCAGTAGTTCAGGCAGACTCATATGAGCTGACATGGGACACCCAAGACAGCCTGATCCAGTCCTGAGTTATATAATAATAATAATAATTTATTATTTATACCCCGCCCATCTGGCTGGGCTTCCCCAGCCACTCTGGGCAGCTTCCAACAAAATATTAAAATACCATAATACATCAAACATTAAAAGCTTCCCTAAACAGGGCTGCCTTCAGATGTCTTTTAAAGATAGGATAGCTGCTTATTTCCTTCACATCTGAAGGGAGGGCGTTCCACAGGGTGGGCGCCACTACCGAGAAGGCCCTCTGTCTGGTTCCCTGTAACCTGACTTCTCGCAATAAGGGAACTGTCAGAAGGCCCTTGGTGCTGGATCTCAGTGTCTGGGCTGAACGATGGGGGTGGAGACGCTCCTTCAGTTGGGTGTCTCTTGGGGCCCCTTCCGGGCAAGGGTGCCAGTTCCTGGGGGCTGAAGCACTATGGGCCTCCAACCCTTTTTAAGGAGGCCAGGGGCCCTCTCCATATTCAGAGGGCCCCATGTGCAATGTCAGGACATTGTGTCAGGCCCCTTCAATCATTTGGAGAAGCTTCCATATCAGGGATGATTTGTGCCTACCGGGGCAGTCAGACACAATCCTGCTTTAAATGCTGTGCCTGCCTGCAAAAGTTTTGGGATTGTTACACAGCTTCATTTCCTATTTGTGCATATCCAGTCACTTCCTGCTAAAATCCTGCAACTTTTCAAACCATTAATGTTTGGAGCTGGGGGTGGGAGGGAGCTTCTGCTACAGCCCCATCAGACAGCAATAATGTGTTAGCATTGAGAAAGCAGCTAGTTAAACAGAACAAATCTGCCACTAATACACTATTATTGTGTCAAGAAGGTGTTGCAGAATGGGCCCACAATAAAGCACCATTCCGGAAGGGCCTTAAGTCCACTGACATCAACAGGCTTAGGCATGCAAACGCCAGTTAAATGCATGCAGGGCACGTTAAAAATCCATCACAGTCCACCTCTCTGTCACAAGTTGTTTCCCTGTTTGTGCTCAGGTTGGACAATCGGCAGAATTAGGCAGTGAAGCTCTCCTTGGGCTCGGTTGCAGGTTTGAAAAACATCCCTGGTTCTCGACAAATAACAGATCAGGAGAGAAGGGTGGGTTGAACCCTGCTGTGCTAGTTTTCTGCAGGCAGAGCTTTTGGAAACTCCGGGAAACACTCTAAACCTGAAATGATACAGGCTGGGATGAGATTTGCCCCCCGCAATTGTATGATGATAATGATAATGAAAATGAAAATATATTACTTATACCCCACCTATCTGGCAGGGCCTCCCCAGCCACTCTGGGCAGCTTCCAACAGAATATTAAAAACATGATAAAACATCAAACATTTCAAACTTCCCAAAACAGGATTGCCTTCAGATGTCTTCTATAAGTCAGATAGTTGTTTATCTCCTTGACATCTGGTGGGAGGGCATTCCACAGGGTGGGCGCCTCTACCGAGAAGGCCCTCTGCCTGGTTCCCTGTAACTTCGCTTCTCACCATGAGGGAACCGCCAGAAGGCCCTCGGAGCTGGACCTCAGTGTCTGAGCTGAATGAAGTGGCCCCAATCCAGTAGAGGGAGAAAAGATAGCCCTCCTACTTTCTTGGCCAGCCTCCCGTTCTTCTCCCTGCCAGATCTACATTCAGACGACGACGCTGACCATCTCGATGAGCCTGAGCGCCTACGTGTCGCTGGGGATGCTCTACGTGCCCAAGGTGTACGTCATCATCTTCCACCCGGAGCAAAACGTGCAGAAGCGGAAGCGCAGCTTCAAGGCAGCAGCCACGGCCGTCAACGCCTCCACGAGGCTCTCGCAGAAAGGGGCGCAGAACGGCGAGAGCAAAGATGAGAAGCCGGACAGTAAGTAGCCAGAAAGTAGGTATCGCTGTCTTATTTTCTCTTTTGATGGCCCCTTCCTGACGTGCCTCAACTGACCTCCGTCTGCCCTGTAAGTACCACCCCCTTCCTTCTGCCACCCCCAAGGTGTTCCCACTCCTCCCAGTACCACGACCGCTGTGCCTTTGGGCCTGACAGAAACGGGGGCTTTTTGCCCCCCGTTGTTTGGAGGAAAGGCCAACTTTGATCTTTCTCTCTCTCTCTCTCGTTCCTCATTGCAGTAACACACCAGAACCAAAATAGCCTCGACGTGAAAGGAAGTGTGCTCTTAAACTTCAGCCCCACTGGTTTAAAAAATTTAAAATTTCCATCAATAAAAATGGGCCTTACCAATTAATCAACTGACATTTTCATTGATTAATCTATCAGTTTAAGTTTTCAGACCTAATAGGAAATCCTGAAGAGCTGGGAGAGTTTCAGGGCCTTCACCTAATCGCCCTTTGTTTCTCCTGTTGGAAAGGCCTGCTACAGTAGTAGATGATAGATAGTCAGGGCTTCTTGCTAGTTGGGAATTTGCAGCAGAAATGGGGGGGGGGGGAGGAAGGACAGGGGTGGGGTTTGAGAGCCCCATTCTCTCTCTCAAGCAAGCTGGACCTCACTGTCTTCCTGATGGTTTGTGGGGATCTCAAACCTCCTCGATAAGTTTACAGTAAGCCTGGTGAAGTCCAAACATAATGTGACTTCAACATGCTTGAGTTAATAGTGCTACCCTGGAGCTATTGTCATCATTCCTTGCAAGCCTGGAATAGACATGCCACCTTGTCCTTTTCAAAGACCAGGGAAAACCAGGAAGTTGTGTTCATTCAAATTTTGTTGGACTGCAGCTCCCACTACCCCTGGCCTTTGGCTGTGCTGGCTGACGCTGACAGGAGTTGGAATCCCTTTTATTTAGAATAATTTATGCACTGCTTAATCAAAGGAACCCTATGCAGTACACGTAAAATGTAAAGCAAGTATAACTTAAAACAATTATCAACATACAAATAAAATCAGCATAAATTAAAGATAAGTACAGTGGTACCTTACAGGGACGCGGGTGGCGCTGTGTGTTAAACCACAGAGCCTAGGACTTGCCGATCAAAAGGTTGGCGGTTCAAATCCCCGCGACGGGATGAGCTCCCATTGCTCGGTCCCTGCTCTTGCCAACCTAGCAGTTCGAAAGCATGTCCAAGTGCAAGTAGATAAATAGGTACCGCTCCAGTGGGAAGGTAAATGGTGTTTCCGTGCACTGCTCTGGTTCGCCAGAAGCGGCTTAGTTTCTTAGTCATGCTGGCCACATGACCTGGAAGCTGTACGCCGGCTCCCTTGGCCAATAAAGCAAGATGAGCACCGCAACCCGAATCAGTCACGACTGGACCTAATGTTCAGGGGTCCCTTTACCTTTACCTTTTACCTTGGCTTACGAACTTAATCCATTCTGGAAGTCCATTCTGAAACCGAAACCATTCTTAAACTGAGGTACGCGCTCCCTAATGAGGCCTCCCACCGCCAGTGCCCTTCAACCGTTCATATCTGGTTCTTAGACCAAGGTAAAGTTTGCAAACTGGGACACTTCTTCCGGTTTTGCGGAGTTCATAAACTGAATTGTTCATAAACAGGACTGTTCTTAAACCGAGGTACTACTGTACATACCACTTCTTTATGTGCCGGGGCAGGCCTGCTGCAATGGAATTTATTTTGAGCAGGCATCTGAAACAGCACGACAGGTGGAAACTTGTCATCTTTATTTGCTGCTTTGCCTACGTCTGCCTTTGGCTTAGCCCACTTCTGACATATGGACCCCAGAAGGGGAAACTGGCCCTTGGGCTGGAAAAGTTACCCACCCCCACTTTAACAGGAGACAGGCAGGGCTTGAGCCTGCCCACACATACATCCCAGCATCCATGCACCCCTCTGGGTCACCCGTCCAGACAAGTGAGAGGCACGACCAGAGTTCAAGGGCAAATTCCAGCCAGGCAAAAACTCCCAAGAAGAGTGTGAAGCAGGAATAGTGGGTGTGTGGGCTAGGGCCAGGACCCTGGAGCCCAACAGTGAGCCTTTGAGGTCTGCATTTGGCCCATGGGCTCAAGGCTTACACCCCTGTGTTCAGAAGTTCAGGCACCAAAGATGAACAGGACCTCACAGAAGCCTGGAAGCTTCCCCTAGGGCTCCTGTGTGGCGAAGAAGACGGCAGATTCGCTTCCGTCGCGTTTTCTGCAGCTGCAAGCAGGCCTGGAGCCCCTTTGCACACTGGCCTTCGAGGGGAAAGCGGGGCGGGGGTGGCTCTGGAATATTAATAGCCACCCTCTGGGTGAGGATGTCCCAGAGCAGATGGCAAGCGCTCACAGCCAAGAGCGCACGCCTGACCAAGCAATGCGCAGAAACAAGGCGAGACGCAGGAACCTTGCCTGTTCACGCTGCCTCTGCCCTCTCACTCTGCCCCAGGAGATGCTACTTTGCCCTCTTTCTCAAGATCACATCCTTTACTTAAAACAACAACAAATCAACAAAGCAATAGCTTAATGAACATGAAAGAAAAGCCACCCCCAATTTTGTCTCTGCTCAGGCCAGTGGGGATTCAAATCCCCATTCCGTTCTTCTGCATGCATTGAAAGAGGGGCAGGAATCCAACTTTCTGCCATCCCAATTTAATATTCATTGCTATATATATATACATGGCCCAACTGTAAGAACATGGGATTCCCTTGCTGATTTAGACCAAGGGAAATTTAATCCAGACTCTGCTTCCAAATGCAGCCAGCCCCAAGTGCTTGGCTGCTCATGAGCAGGGCATGAGTAGACAGGACACACACACCTCGGTGTTAGTTCCCACTGCCTGCCATTCAGGGGTATACTACAGTACTGCCTTTGAACATGGAGGTTCTGCTTAGTTGTGATCTTAAGAAACGTGTAGCGATGGCGTACCTAATGGCTTTTTTGAAAAGCAAGCCGAGCTTTCACCAATTCCACTGCCCAAGAACCTCACCCCCTCTGCTGTGTTTTAGATCAGGAGTGGGGAAGTTCTGCCCCCACACCAAGATGTGGCTAAACCACAACACCCATCCACCCTAGCAAGCATGGTCAAGTGCCAGGGATTATGGGAGTTGTAGTTCAGCAACATCTGGTGAGCCAAAGGGTCCCTACATTTGTTTTGAGTTATCATGGCAGCTTGGAAGTGTGGGAATGTTCAAGGTGGCAGGAGAGGATATATTGTTTATTAATATCCTTCCTAACTTGCACTAGCAAGTTCCTTTACGTAGCAGAGTTACATTCCCCCTTTTATATGCACAGCAGATAGCTGGTTGCAGGCTCGTGTGAGCCTCTCACTATTATACAATTCAATCTGTCTCAGATTGAATTGTACATTCCTGGTAAGTTCCCTTGAATCCCTCTTAAAAGAAGAGAGACACAACCATCTTATTCAAAGTCAATAAAATAAGTTTACTCACATCAGTTGACAGTTGGAATCCTGAAGGCAGACTTAGTTACAAATATGTACATGTGGATCTACCCCATATGGGGGAATAATCCCAGTGCTTCTGCTAACTGAGAGCTAGCAGAACAGTCCTAGCTAGAAGCTGGTCAATTGAAGAAGGAAGTCAAAAAGAGGGAGGTGTGCTGCGTGATTTGTCCTTTCGTTACCTGGACAAGTTAGGTCATGCCCACCTTCTATCACATGCAAAAGGAAGGACGCTCCAGCCAGGAGGAACAGGAAGTTTCGACTGGCTGGACCAAACATCCCTCGCATGTCTTCTCTAGCATTACAAGGAATATTGTACTTGACTGCCTCTCATGGATCACATCCCACAGAAAGCATGGTGGTGGCAGAGTGTATATGTGCAAGGGCCCATTAGTCTAGAGCAGGGGTCGGCAAGGCTTACTGGGCATAGGCTGGATCACTCCCGCAGAGATTCTCCATGGACCAGACCGGCGCAGTGTGACGCCGGAAATTGCGTCTGTGCAAGTCCGCAGTGCAGGAAATCGCTTCTGCACATGCCCAGACGCTGAAAACCGTGCCTGCGCAGAAGTGATTTTCAGTGTCTGGGCATGCGCAGAAGCAATTTCTGGTGCTGCAGACATGCGCAGACGCAATTTTTGGCGCCTGGGCATGTGCAGAAGTAATTTCCGGAGCCACAGAAGAGAGTCTCCACACCGCGCTGTGCCAGTTTAGCGCAGCACGTGGGGACTCGCTGAGCAGGCACCTCGGTTTGGGGGCGGCTCGTGGGCCAGTTAAACGGCCTCCATGGGCCGCTTCTGGCACATGGGCCTTAGGTTGCCTACCCCTGGCCTAGAGCAGGCATCCCCAAACTGAGGCCCGTGGGCAGGATAAGGCCCGAGGGACTCATTTATCTGGCCCACGGCGACCCCCGCTGCCCGCCGCCACCCGCTCTTACTGGTGCTGCGCTGTGCGGCTGCCCACTTCTGTGTCGGTGAAGCACCGGAAATAGCTTGTGCGCATGTGCAAGCATTATTTCCAATGCACATCCACACAAGCATTTCCAGTGCTCCTCCAACCCGGAAGTGCGCTGGAAATAGTGTATGTGCACGCGCTCCCCCGCCCTCTGGCCCGCCACGTGATCAGCGCTGGAGACACCACGCCTCGGGCCGGAGTCTCCAGCGCCGAGGTAAGTTTGCTGACCCCTGGTCTAGAGCCAGGGTTGACATAGGTAGGAGAAACTATTGGCCCTTCAGATCTTGTTGGGACTCCACTTCCCATCGGCCCCAGCAAGCACAGCCAATGGTCAGGGATGATGACAGAGGCAGTCCAACACGAGGGAGACTGAAGTGTCTCCGTCTCTGATATAAAGAGCTGGGCTGCAAGTCTGTTGAGGGCTTTTCACGTTTGCCCGGACAACTGTGTGGAAGCTCCCAGATTAAGCTCCCAGGTTCTTGACTTAAAGTCCTTCCCCCAGTAACTGAACAGCTCCCCGCCTCCGCAGGCAGGTTTTCCTATTCGGGGTCCCAGCGTGGCCCACCCCTCCCCGCACCCACCCCTCTCTAACAACTCCCCATTTTGTGTCCTTTGCAGGCCTCCCTAAGGTGATGTACATCAGCTACACAGAACTGACCATGGGGCCCACATGACCGAAGAAAAGGATGGGCACAACCATTGTGGGGAATGGGAGGGGGGAGGGTTTTTTGCGGGGTGAAGCTCAACAGAGGGGGCTGGGGTGGGCATGTGTTGGGGAATAAACCTGTATTTTTACAATACCACTTAGCTTGTTTTTCTCCCCCAGCTTCAGCCTAAGGGCATTCAGGGGGCCCTAACTGAGGCCCGAGTGCAACCGGGCCCCCCCTTCCCTACTTCTTCTTGGCAGGGGTAGAGAACCCATGGAACTGCAGATGTTTGCTGGGCCACAACGCCCATCACCCCTGCCCATTGGCCATGATAGCTAGGGTGGCTGATGAGAGTTGGAGTCCAATGACAAGGCAACACAGGCTCTAGAACCCAGCTCTAGAATGGAACTGCCCATGTCAGAAAGGCATCGTATTCTCGGTGTGCTGCCCCTCTCCCAGCCCTCCTGTTAAAACAGTGAAGGCACCTGGAGGTTCATTGCCTAGTCCAGATCTGGGCTGCAGAAAGTGCCCCCTCTAACCCGAACACCAAGCACTGGCGATTGGGGGGGGGGCGGGTGTTATTTACAAGGAGCAAAGGAATTCAACTGGAACAGACAACTTGGTCATACTTCTGTAACTGGAGGGATGAGTGAATTCAACTCCAGGCAACCCCCACAAACTGGGGGTGACTGGCAGGGGGATAATTATGCCCTCAATTATGCAATGTGGTATCTTCTGAAGCAGCCAGTTCCCTCTCCTCCATCCCCCCCCCCCGCCTTGTGCCAGACATTTTGCTACCTGATGCAGAGCCCAAGTGAGTCCCACCCCCCTGCCAGAGAGACAGCGTTTGATTGGACTGGACACTTGTCATGCTGTGTCCTCCCCACATACTGAATGTGCACATATCCTGGCATTCAGTGATGAAGTCCTAGCTGCTGAGAAACTTGGCTTATTTTTTAAACATTTTATTATTATTAAAATTTGTATACTGCTCTTCTTCTGAAGATCTCAGGGCGGTTCAGTGCATAAAAATACAGAATAAAATGACAAAGTACATAATAAAAACAAGAACAGAAACAAAATGATACAAATACAGTGGTACCTCTGGTTATGAACTTAATTTGTTCCGGCGGTTCTTATCCTGAAACCATTCTTAACATGAGGTGCCATGAGTGAAAGCGTGCCTCCAGCTTGCTATTTCCGCTCACATCCCAGGGCAAAGTTTGCATCCGGGAGCAACTACTTCCAGGTTAGCGCAGCTTGTAACCCGACGTGTGCACAACCAGAAGCGTTCATATCCAGAGGTACCACTGTACACTTAAAAGGACATACAGTGGTACATTGGTTCTCAAACTTAATCCATTCCGGGAGTCCATTCAACTCCCAAAACCATTTGAAAACCAAGGCGTGGCTTCCGATTGGCTGCAGGAGCTTCCTGCACTCAAGCGGAAGCTGCATCAGACATTCGGCTTCCAAAAAACATTCGCAAACCGGAACACTTACTTCGGGAGCCAATATTTTAGGAGGCCAAACTGTTCAAGAACCAAGGTACCACTGTAGACTGTTTGTCAGCTGAAGGCTTGGCTGAAGAGGAAGGTTTTCACCTAGCACTTCAAGATGTATAATGAAGAATATATGCTAAAGTTTTTTGGTTTTTTTAAAGCTAAAACTCACATTTAAACATTTCATCTGTTAACATTTAATATCCTTCACCAAGGACAGGGAAACTGCAGCCACCCAGATGTTGCTCGATTTCAAGTCCCATCATCCCTAACTATTGTCCTCGATGGCTGGGGATGATGAGAGCTGGAGTCCAACAACACAGGGAGGGCATCCAGTTGGGGAAGGATGGCTTAAGGGAAAGACCATCGCTCAGTGGCAGAGCATCTGCTTTGGACACAGGAGGTCCCAGGTTCAGTCCCCAGCATTTCCTGGAAGAACTGAGAGAAAAACGCATCTGAAATCCTGGAGAGCCATTGCCAGTCAAGTGTAGGCAAGACTGAACTAAATATACCAACAGTCTGACTCTGTATAAGTCAGCTTCCTGTGTTTTTATGTCCAGAGCCAGCCCATTTTTGCTGCTTGAGGACATTTAAAGGGCATCTAAGGAGGATATCTCTAAGGGACGTGGGTGGCGCTGTGGGTTAAACCACAGAGACCAGGGCTTGCCAATCAGGTGAGCTCCCGTTGCTCAGTCCCAGCTCCTGCAAACCTAGCAGTTCAAAAGCATGTCAAAGTCATAGCTGTCAACTTTTCCCTTTTCTTGCAAGGAATCCTATTCGGAATGAGGGAATTTCCCTTAAAAAATGGAAAACGTTGACAGGTATGGTCAAAGTGCAAGTAGATAAATAAGTACCGCTCCAACGGGAAGGTAAACGGCTTTTCCGTGCACTGCTCTGGTTCGCCAGAAGCGGCTTAGTCATGCTGGCCACATGACCTGGAAGCTGTACGCCGGCTCCCTCGGCCAATAAAGCGAGATGAGCGCTGCAACCCCAGAGTCATCCGTGACTGGACATAACAGTCAGGGGTCCCTTTACCTTAGGAGGCAATCTACAGGGCCATGATGTGGAGGATGGAGCAAGCCTGAACCAATGACTTCAAGTTGCAAGAAAGGAGATTCTGACTAAACATCTGGAAGAACTTTCTGGCAGTAAGAGCTGTTCAACAGTGGGACGGACTCCCTCCGGAGGTGCTGAACTCTCCTTCCTTGGAGGTTTTTAAGCAGGGGTTGGGTGACCACCTGTCCTGTATGATCTAGTTGAGCTTCCTGCACTGCAGAGGGCTGGACTAGATGACCCTTATGGTCCATCTAAGATTCACTCCCTCTAAGTGCTCCACTCCAATTTCATGTACAGTACAAGCAACCAGACTTCATTTCAGCACTTGGACAGCACCCTCCACCACAGTTGAAGACAGCAAGCTAGCTGGAGCGGGGATAGCATTCGGCTCTGTTCTAATACAGTGGACGCTCAGGTTGCAAACGTGATCCGTGCGGGATCCACATTAGCAATCTGCAGCGTTCGCAACCCGCAGTGGTGTGTCTGCGCACGCACGGGTTGCAATTCATCGCTTCTGCGCATGTGCAACCCCCAAAACCCAGAAGTCACCTATTCCAGTACTTCCGGGTTTCAGCGGGTCCGTAACCCGAAAAAGCCCAACTTGAAGCGTCTGTAACCCAAGGTATGACTGTACTTTGCCAATGCTCCTCCCCTATATCCGCCATGATATGCTGCCTGATGGCAAGGCTGGTCTGTGTATAACCACCCATGCTGTAGCACTGAGCAGCAGCCTCCTATGAACAACCACATCCCATCATTTCTCTCCACAAACACACTTCTTTGGCTCCTCCCTTTTGGCTCAGCACTTGCTGTTGATACAGAACAGGCATCCAGTTTGGCTGCCCACACTGCTCCCTTTGGCACCATCCCCTGGGAGGGGAAGCGAGCGCAGAAGCTGCTTTGGCAACAGCCCTTTCCCAGAGGCTTCCAAGCGCCGCCATGGCAGAGCTGCCAGGAGCCGCAGCGCATCCGCTGCCTGGAGCTTCGTTTCCCCCACCCACCCACCCACCCTGACTACTTTGACAGCCACCTCTCTGCCTAGGCTGTTGGCCAGCAAGACCTGGAAGCATGCTTGGTCACCCAAAGCCCAGCGCCATCTCCCCTCTCATGTTAAATCTCTCTCACACACCACCACACACAAAAAACCCACAAAAACCCACAGGGAACTGACAAAACTGGGCAGGGAAACAAGAACAGATGGCTCTGAATTGGGGCACAATTGGGGTGCCTGAATGGAACAAGAAGAGGGGTGAGAGGCAGAGGTGCATAACCCTCCATATTTTGCTGGATTCCCATCAGCCAGCATGGCCAACTGCCAAGGGTGATGGAGGGTCCCAGGCTCTTCCTCAGCTCTGAACTAGAAACTGGATTCTACACCCTGCCCACCGCTGACTAGCCAACTTCTTTGGGTTGCCAGATGACCAGAAAAAGACTAGCCTGTTTTGTGCCCTTTAGCAGCAGAAGCCAATAGCTGGTTTCCTCTCTTCTGCCCCCCACCAGCAGAAGTAAATTGCAGATCACATTCCAATGTCTTGCGGATCACACTGCACAACTACAGTACAGCTGTTTGAGAAGCTGGCGAGCATGCAACTGCCTGCTTGGTGTTTTCTCCCCATTGACTTGGGGTGGGTGGGAAAGGGAGGAGGAAAAGGGCACGCAGATGAAGTGTGGAGCTCTGATGGAGTGGTACTATCTGCTCCAGCAGCAGAGGGAGCAGGGTGGACCTGTGGGGCAGAGTGTTGCATGTAGATGGTCCCAGTTTCTAGTCCTGATGTCTCCACTTTGCCCTGGGACTGTCCTGTCCAGGAAGTCCTGGAGAGCCACTGCCACTCAACGTAGGCAGATGACACAGAACACTCCATATAAGGCAGCTTCCTATAACCATTTAGACCAGCCTTTTTCAATCTGCGGGTCCCCAGAGCTCAGGGATGATGGGAGTTGTAGTCCAATAACATCTGGGGACCCACAGGTTGAGAACCGCTGATTGAGACTCTACCTGAAGCAGCTGACATGTCCTTCAGACGTCAATAGGAACCATTGCCTTCTATGGGGGGAGGGAAGGAGGAGTGTGGTGTGTTTTTGCAGTTCGACTTGCCACCTCCTGTGGGATACTTGCCATGCTTTTGGGTCAATCCAGGTTCCACTCCTTACATCAGATAGGGAAGTTGGGTTTCCTCCAGATGTTGGGGTATTCCAGCTCCCATCATCCCTGACCAATGGCGCTGCTGCTTGGCACTGATGGGAGCTGAAGTCTAATGACATATCAGGGTGCCACAAATACCCTATCTATAGGCAATCCAAGCCGTCTCCCACCAACTCATCTTCTTCTTGGTCCTGTCAGCTGGAAGCACTGGAGTTGGGGCCTGCTGACAGTTTTGCATTCACTCATTTGGATATCTGTTGCCTTGCTAGAGCTGACAAACAGGTCCACCAAATCTTACATTTTGGTTCCAAGTGATCAGCTACATGATGCTGTTGGTCTCCAACTCCCATCTGCCCAAGCCAGCACGGCCAATGCAGGGCATCCGTGTCCAGTGTTGACTACCGCTGCTCTGGGTACTTGACAAGCCTGCCATGAAGCTGATGGTCTTGGCTTGGTGGTTTCCCCCCAGCTGGTATTCAAGGTATACTGCCCCCATCCATGGAGGTTAGCTTTTAATACTGCCATTAAATAAAAAATGCCCCGCAGTACAGGCTTTCCATGTTTAGGGATATGATATACAACTCCTTCAGCTGAATATTTTTATTTTTTAAACAGTTCATATTCAAAACATGCAATGCAACAGAGCAGAAATGTAAGCTATGTTGACGGTTACGAAAGGTATTGTATACACCACCCACCCGCCCCCTTTAAAATGTGCTAAAATTAGCTCTAAAATGGACTAGGATGTTCCAACAGAGAGCATTGCCTTGTTGAACAAGTACAAAAGAATGGTTTAAAGAACAGGATGTAGAAAGCCCAAGGACATGGCGTAAGCCTAGAGAAAAGGCTCAAAAATTAATGTCCTCAGCATGTTCCAGAAGCCAGTTAACAGAGTCTTAAAGAAAGAGTCAGTATACAGAGGCTACATTTAAGCCCCTTCTGGGCTGAGGAGAGTGTAAAAAAAGAAAAATCAGAGTAACTCTGGCAAAAAAGTGGACTGCCTCTGTCCAGACAGGAATTCTTACAGCAGGTGTCACCAAGCTTGTGGGCACATTTCAAATTTTGAGAGCGCTGGGGGGTGACAGTCACAAAATGGCTGCCACAGATGGGGCATGGCATAACGCAAAATGGCTGCCATGAATGGCCCAACACAAAATTAGCGGGACAACCACCCCCAACCAATTTATGCTTACCGTATGAAGTAAGCTATGGTTTGCTGGTTCTGCTCATAGAAATCTCTCTTTCTCACACACACATATCAATAGCATTCCTCAGTACTGGGGGAAATATACAAGGTATTGACCACACTTGTATTTCAGAGAAATCAGTTAGGAGTCCTTTACTTTCTGGGAGGACCAAATATCTTTCTTTTAAAAAATAATAAAAATAAAAGCTCAAAGTTTTTCTAAGGCACTTGGCCCAGAGGCACCACTAGAGGCTTTCGCAGGTGCCATGGTTCCTGTGGGCGCTGGGTTGACAATTCCCTTTATCAAGGAATGGATTTGATGAGTGACCTTACTGTCAACGAATTCAGCTGGTTATTTAAAGTCCATGAGATTTATCACCTGCTTGAGAACCAGGCCTTGCATATAAGGTAAAGGGACCCCTGAGCATTAGGTCCAGTCATGGCCGACTCTGGGGTTCTGGCGCTTATCTCGCTTTATTGGCCGAGGGAGCCGGCGTACAGCTTTCGGGTCATGTGGCAAGCATGACTAAGCCGCTTCTGGCGAACCAGAGCAGCGCACGGAAATGCCGTTTACCTTCCCACTGGAAAGGTACCTATTTATCTATTTGCACTTTGACGTGCTTTTAAACTGCTAGGTTGGCAGGAGCTGGGACCGAGCAACGGGAGCTCACCCTGTCACGAGGATTTGAACTGCCGACCTTCTGATCGGAAAGCCCTAGGCTCTGTGGTTTAACCCACAGCGCCACCCGCGTCCCTGCATATACCCTGCACTTAAATGAAAGATTGTAAAAATGGCAATATAACTCACATTCTGCATCAAGAATTCTTTGGGGAGGGGCATGTTGCAGAATTCATTCATGCAAATCATGCAGGTTCACACTGTATATTAAGCATTTTCATATTCCGTCTTTCTTCCATCATGGAACCGAAAGTGACATACATGAAAGTGCGCCAGTGGCCTCCCATCCAGAAATGGACCAGACTCAAGACACACTTTGCTTCCACCAGGCCAGGTTCTCCTTCTGAGAATCCTTTTCTCCATCACACCCCTCCCTTCTCACCTCAGCCTGAACTCTCTACTCACACAATATTTTATTTCCTTCGCCTTGACCCATTTTTTTGCCTTCTCCATCCCACTCTGTTCCTCCAAACAGTGGCATAGCATGAGACGGCAAGGGGAGCAAAATTCTGACACTGGCTTCCACAGGGATGCCTGTTTCACCTTGGCCAAGGCAGCAGAGTAGTCCATCAGGAGGCTGCCACCACTGCCACCCAGGCCCACCTTGGTGGGCCCCATCCCCAGATCCCTGCCGCTTTTCTGCCTGCCTGGTGCTGGGGGTCTCTGGGCCCCAGAGCGCAGCCTGGCCTCGCTGGCACGTCCCCAGCAGAAGCCAGCAACCATGCACAGCCCAGCCAGAGGGCTCAGGGTTAGGGCTGCCACTCAAACAAACAAAATTTGGAAAGGAGGGTGGAGGGAGATCAAAACAAAGCATGAGAACAGGTGTCCTCTGCTCCCTGGTGTTCATGAGTATCCCTCTCTCCCATCTAGGCTGGCTTCTGTTATGTGCCAAGGTGTTTTCACGCATCCAAGACTGCGATATCTCTTTCAATGACTTCCTTCATTGCGCATCCCATTCTGCCTCGTGACCCCGATGTTGTCAACCTCTTCCCAGCCAACCTTATCCAAGCGCCACTTTTCCGGAACAAACGCTGCCCAGTTCTCAGACACTGTTTAAATATTTCATTGTGCAAGACCAAGCAGAAAACGCTCACTTAAGGCTTTTCCCGACTCCCACTTCAGGTGGGTAAATATTTCATGGGAGGCAGCCTCACCAACCCCAGCTTGCTTTGCATCCAAGGGCAGAAAATCGAGGTTTGTGGGCAGGTCAGATCCAGGGGCAGCTTCCATCTTGAGCAACAGGTTGATGACCCAGGACCTGCCAAATCATGCGGAAGATCTGCAGGTTTCAATTCTCCCCTCTTAATAAAAAGAAAAAGAAAATAAATGGTGGGGACCTCTAAAGGGGGCTCCTGTTTCTCAAGACACACTTTCCCATTCCCACCTCTGACAAGTAAAAAAGCTCCCTAAACCAAGTCCTAATCCAACCTGTCCCAGGAGCTTCAGTAAGTAGCTGCAGGCTGACAAAAAAGAATAAAAAATCTCACATTCTCGGGCTGCAGTTCTATGCACATACCTAGGAAGAAGTCCCATTGAACTGAGTGGTACTTACTTCTGAGGAGATATGGATGGAACTGCACTGTAAACAAGCAAGATGACAGGCTGGAAGTGGAAGGGGACACACACAGAATTTAAAGATCAGAGCTTAAAAATATGGCAAGGCTCAAAAGTTGCCCCCCCCCCCCGCTTTGTCCCTAAATCACATTTGTCTGTCCCTAAATCAGCCAGCCAAGAACATTGCACTGGCCCCCATTATCTCCTGGCAGTTTAGCTTTCCGCCTCCCAGACCAGGGCCCTGAAACCAGCCATAGACAGCCCCTCATGGCTCCCTCTATTTACGTCATCCATTATGCCTTGATCCTCTCAGAAAGAGCCAGGCAGCCACATTTATCCCTTATGCGGCAAACAAAGCCCCCTCAGCCCCCTCCTCACAACTCTGGCCTCCCTGGAAACCCAGACCCTCTTAACCTAAGCCAAGCTGATCTGCAGCAACATCTCCCCCACCCCCAATATTTTAGGTAGGCAAGGAAGGGAAGGAGCATTTAAGAGCTGCAACAGGAAGAGGCAGCGAGCAAAGGCAGATGCCTCAATTCTTGACATCATACATGGTTTCACCCTCAGCAAATGTAAGAGAGCATACTTGTGTGCACATACAGTGGTACCTCTGGTTACGAACTAAATTCGTTCTGGAGGTCCGTTCTTAACCTGTAACTCTTCTTAACCTGAGGTACCACTTTAGCTAATGGGGCCTCCCACTGCCGCCGCGCCGCCAGAGCACGATTTCTGTTCTCATCCTGAAGCAAAGTTCTTAACCCGAGGTACTACTTCCGGGTTAGCGGAGTCTGTAACCCGAAGTGTTTGTAACCCGAGGTACCACTGTATAGGGAGGGAGAGAGACAATGGTCTAAGACAGGGGTCAGCAAACTTATCAGGCCTTGGGCCGGTGTCTCCAGCGCTGATCGTGCGGTGGGACGGAGGGCGGGGGAGCGCGTGCCCACACGCTATTTCTGGCGCACTTCTGGGTTGGAGGAGCACCGGAAATAGCTTGAGCACATGTGCACGGGCCTCCTCCAACCCGGATGTGCACCGGAAATAATGCATGTGCATGCGCACAAGCTATTTCCGGTGCTCCTCTGACCCGGAAGTGGGCAGCCGCACAGTGCAGTACCGGTAAGAGAAGCCGGATAAACGAGTCCCTTGGGCCTGATCCAGCCAGCGGGCCTTAGTTTGGGGACCCCTGGTCTAAGAGTTCTACCCTTGCTTGTAGAACTCTAAAAAGGAAGTGGTAGTCATTAGGCTGGTACCCAATGCTCCACTTCAAATTCAGCATTCATGGTGGGAGGGTAGAAACCTTGTGTGTGTGACTCAGATACAATTTCTATTGGGGGGTGGGGAACCACTTGCCTAGAATCAAAAACAAGGAGGGGGGAAAGTAATCCCGGGTGAAGGGGGGTCCGAAAGATCACCCTCTAGAGTTGCATCTGTCGCTCCAGGTAAGGCTCTCTCTTCGCAAGAAGCGTGGTGAAACAGCAGCACCAAGTGGCAAGATGCAGAACTCCTCCGACCAACAGGTGCCTGCTTTAAGCACATAGGAAGTTGCCAAATGCTGGGTCCGAGCATCGGTCCATCTGGCCTAGTACTGTCCACACTGACTGGGACACACTCTCCAGGATTTCAGACACGATTCTCTTCCAGCCTGACCTAGAGATGCCCAGGACTGGGTGCAAAGCAGCTGCTCTGCCATGGAGCTACAGCTCTTCTGCACGTGTTGAGTTCTCATCACCAAATTAATAGTATTTTTGGTTCATGTAATGCATGGCTACATATCCCCACACACACACATCTCTAATGTTCGGAGTTCTGCTTTTTTCTGTTTCAATTTACTTTAGCTCTTACTACCTTCAGTCTGTTTGTGTTCTTGTTCTAATTCAGTTATATCTCCAATAGTGAATCCTTCATTTCTTTCCTTTTAAAAATGATTATTTGCACTGATTCTTGTATGACAGCCTTCTAAGTGCCCCGTAATAAGGCTTCCGAGTACTGTGATGAATCATTCTGTATATAGAATTCCTTGATTTTTAATTTGATGCTGGGTTTTATTGAACAGAAAACAGCAAAGTTTTTCAGAATGTTTAGAAGTAAAGTCAGACACAAACACATGTAAGGATGAGAGGGGCTTGAAATGTACAAGAGGAAGATCCACTCAAGACAAAGAAATCAAAACTGAGCAGGGGTTGAGGAGGGAGGAACTGAAATGGGCCAGCACAAGGAAGGAGAATGCAGCTGTCCCTAGTAAAGTCTCTTATCCTTCCCCAAGATAGAGGCAAGGAGAGCAGCTCCTTAGCAAGGTTCTAGTCCCAAACCTTTCTTCACCCTGCATGGGCAGAGGGAGCAGCAGCTGCTCAGGCAAGGAAAGGAGCGTTGAAGTCCACGGCACTGAGATATTCCAGCCAGTCCCGCAGCGAAGGTCTCTCCTGAGGGGGCTGCCAGAAAGAAAGTGCATCATGGTCAGGGCTCAGAAGAAGAAGAGTTTGGATTTGATATCCCACTTTATCACTCCCCTTCAGGAGTCTCAAAGCGGCTCACAATCTCCTTTCCCTTCCTCCCCCACAACAAACACTCTGTGATGTGAGTGGGGCTGAGAGACTTCAGAGAAGTGTGACTAGCCCAAGGTCACCCAGAAGCTGCGTGTGGAGGAGTGGGGAAGCGAACCCGGTTCACCAGATTACGAATCCACCGCTCTTAACCACTACACCACTCAGCCTCAGGAAACCACAAGGAGCTCCTAGGAAATGGTTGCCCAGGAATCTGAGCATCTCGTCTAACTGGTGCAAGGCAGGTTACTGAGAGTTTTATGCCGCTGCTTAAAACAAAGAGAAGGGCACTGCCCCTCAGGTATCTTCCATAAAAGCATCTCATGCCTCTGTGATCCCACCGCTGTGTCCTTTTGAGTCACTTTTAACATGAGATGGAGGGTTACGGCCAGAAAACAGAGAAGGGAGAAAGCAAAAGCCTATAGATGAGGGACCTTTAGCCTTTCACCCAGAAAGAGGCCCCTCTCACCTCAAAAAACCATGATTCCCCTAGGAATTGCAGAGAAGCACTCCATTCCTTTGGACCATCAGCAGCCATTTTACAAATCCCATCCTCATTTCTATTTGCATGCCTAAAAACCTAGGGAGCAAGTGCAGCTATGCTTAATAGGGCTGGAAGCAAAGGGTCAAGAATGAGCATGGGCAGAAGCACTGACCCACAGTTCCTCTTTACAGCTGCACTTCCATGCGCATCCCCAATGTTTGGTGCCCATTTTTCTACCCCAAATAGATCTCTAGCCAGAAGGCAGGAGAACAGAGAAAAGTGCGACAGCTGGGCACGAGAGGATCGACGATTTTAACAGCCTCCTCTCCCCAGAGTCTTAATTCTTGCTGTTTCGTTTACCCCCAATTCAAGATCACCACCCAGCGCTAACCTTATAGGAAGTTGCGTCAACTGTGCCATGCTGAACCTTCACTGAGCAGAGGGAGATGCCACCGCTGGCTGGGTATCCTGGCTCCACATAGAGGTTACAAGTGGAGCTGGGCTTCAGGTAACTCAGAATCCTTTTCTCTTGCTGCCAATCAATAGCAAAACTGCAGAGGGAAGAGCAGAGGGAGGGTTAAGGCATCAGCAATGGCTGGGATGGAGACAGTCAGTGGGGATGGAAATACAACCTCCTTCCAAAATGGGGGGGATTCCCTTGAACGCAGCAATCCCCACTGCACATAGAGGCCAGGCAGTTCTCCAATAACAGGGCAGGTCGATGCCTAAGTGACAGCTAGCAAGCACAAAAGAGCCAGGTCTCACTGATGCCAGGGGTTGGCCCCAGCCCCAAGGCTGCCGGCTGCCAATCCCTACTAAGAGCCCACTGGACAGATACCTTGGCATGACTCTATTCTGTGCAGTGCCTAAACAAGTATGAAAAGGGATTAAAAGAGAACAGAATCTTCTAGGATCATGGATGTTTTGGTGGATGGAGGGCATCTCACAGCCTTCGTTCCATTCTTTTCCAGCCTTGCTTTCATCCAAATGGCTTGAAACACACACTCTCAGTGCTCCAAGCGTTCTCAGCTGTCTTTAGAACCAGCCAGAGGAGCAGTGAAAAGGTGAGAGTGTGGCTTGGTTAAGAAGACCACCCGAGTTTCTGACGAAGGTAAGATCCCAGTTGGGGTCTGAAAACACATCAAAACAGATATCTCTAAACAGCTGCATCAGTGCAGGCGGACTAATGCTCGTGTACTGGAAGAAGCAAAGATCACCAGTGTCGAAGCAATGACTCTTCAACATCAACTTCGTTGGACTGGTTATGTTGTGCGGATGCCTGATTATCGTCTTCCAAAGCAACTATAGTCATACCTTGGGTTACAGCCGCTTCAGGTTGCGTTTTTTCGGGTTGTGGACCGCCAAAACCCGGAAGTACCGGAACGGGTTACTTCTGGGTTTCAGGGGTCGCACATGCGCCAAATCGCTAAATCACGCTTTGCACATGCACAGAAGCGCCAAATCACAATCCGCGCATGCGCAGACGTGGGTTGCAAATGCTGCGGGTTGTGAACGTGCATCCCGCACGGATCACGTTTGCAACCCGAGCGTCCACTGTACTCTATTCCGAACTTAAAAATGTAAAGCATAATGCTGGTGGTCAATAAAAGAGGTTTAAAGACTCTCTCAAGGCAAATCTTTAAAAATGTAGTACGGTGGTACCTTGGTTACAGACGCTTCGGGTTACAAACTCCACTAACCAGGAAGTGGTTGCTCCAGGTTAAGAACTTTGCCCCAGGATAAGAACGGAAATCGCGCACCAGCGGTGCAGCGGCACCAGGAGGCCCCATTAGCGAAAGGACGTCTCAGGTTAAGAACCGTTTCAGGTTAAGAACAGACCTCTGGAACAAATTAAGTTCTTAACCCGAGGTACCACTGTATAAACACCGACAACTGGGAAACACTGGCCTGCGAATGCTCCAATTGGAGAACAGCCTTTACCAAAGGTGTCATGGCCTTTGAAGATGCTTGAACTCAGGACAAAACGGAGAAACATGCTAAGAGGAAGGCACGTTTAGCAAACCCTCACCGTGATCAACTCCCTCCCAGAAACCTATGTCCCCACTGTGGAAGGACGTGTGGATCCAGAACTGGCCTCCACAGTCACTTACGGACTCACTGTTAAAACCGTGTTCATGGAAGACAATCTTACTCGGCTATGAGCGATTGCCCAAGAAAGAAGAAGCTATCAAGTGATCAGAGAAGTGTCGATTTCACATCACTGTGAAGGGACGTATTCACAAAAAACTGGAAGCTAGCCAAGAAACAGAGCAATGTGCACTTTAGTCTTAACAACGCCAACCTTTCTCTCTGCAGCACTCATGCTGTTAACTCCCCTCCTGGAAAAGGTTAAGACAGCCCCTCTCTCTCTCAAGCTTCAGGCAAGCAATTAAAACTTTCCTATTTTGCCAACCTTGCAGTGTGGGTGAAAAGTTACATCTCCCTGCTTTTATATTGAATTATATTATCCTGCTATTTTGAGTATTTCAATTTTACTTATTTATGAACTGCTTCCTCTGAAGTATGAGTATCTCAAAGCAATTTCACAATACAGCTCTGTTGCACCCAACTCAATTTTACTCAGAGCAGAGCCACTGAAATTAGTCATGTCCATTCCTTTCAATGGACCAACTCTGAGTAGGAACCAACATTGGACACAAGCCAGTATTATCATCATATATAAATTTTACACAGTTCAGTATACCCAAAGATGTACTGCCAAAAATAAAGCATAAATCTCTGATTGCAAAACAATAAATTCCTCACTGCACATTATAATATTTTCTATAAAGACACAGAAAGATAAACATCACTATTCATAGTTACAGGTAGGTAGCCGTGTTGGTCTGCCGTAGTCAAAACAAAATAAAAAATTCCTTCCAGTAGCACCTTAGAGACCAACTAAGACCAACTAAGTTTGTTACTGGCACATGAAAGCTCATACCAAGAACACACTTAGTTGGTCTCTAAGGTGCTACTGGAAGGAATTTTTTTATCACTATTCCTAGTTCTCATCTTAATAGTTCTTCCTCATAAATTCAGAAACTCAGTCCTAGTATTGACAGCTATTTGGTTATGTTTTGAATTCAACACGCAAAATTGATTTGAGTGACGTGAGCTGCTTTTCTTGAGTTTTATATGTATTATCTATATTTTTTATTAACTACTTTGCATTTATTCTTGACAAAAGATGAGGGCATAAATTTCTAAATAAAATAAAAAAAATTCAATTTGAGTAGCTAAACTAGCAGGCTTGCCAAGGCGGTTTCGGAGCCCCTGTGATCCAACCCCACTTCACTGGGTCTACTTCATTTGGCAACGGGTCTCTGCACCGCTCCCCTACATGCTCCAAACTGGAGACGCCAGGAAATAAATCAAAGCAAAGTCTCTGGTGCTGAGCTACTCCTGCCCCTGCAACTTCCTCTCTGTGTAAAGACAGAAAAACTTCAGCTCAACCGTGAACTCCAGAGGCCCAAAACAGCTCTACAAAAGCCATACAAAAGCAAGGAAGCTCACCAGCTGTGCAGCAACTCAATCTCAGCCAGAAGTTGTGCTTGCTGGAAGTAGCTATTCTGCAACTCCAGGACGATGGCTCTGATGTTGCCGCAAGTGCCTTCGGGAAGCACCAAAGAGGGAGGGAAGAAAGGGCTGTCGCTCTGCACGGGAGAAGGAGATCCAGTCATCGGTCTGAAAACTCCAATCCAGGCCAGAACCCGATTCTCGCTGACTCACCTGCAGCATGACACTGCCATCATCCCTCCAGTGCAAGCGCAGCTTCAGGGCGTGGGGAGTGGCAGCCCCCGGCTGTGCCAGGGAGATCAGCTCAAACTCCAGGTCACTCTTTGACTCAGAAAGCAGTCTGACCCCTTGCAAAGTCTCCAGAAGGGACCGGAAGTCAGAGATCCTGCGGACAATGAACAAGTCCAGTGCGGGGCAACAAAGAGGAGGAAATCTGGAGGCATATCTCCAACAACAACTCAGGGTGGAGCTGTCAGGGTGGTGGCTGGAGTAGTGAACGGCTGGATTCCTCCCACCCTAACCTTTTAAAGGCAGCCTTAAGACTGAAGATTTTAACCCATGCTATAAAATAAGGCAATGCGTACTCCAGACAGACAAAATCTGAACTCTGCACCAGGTAACCTGCAGTCTCTTGTGGATTATAGAAATTACCGTATTTTTCACTCTATAAGACACACTTTTCCCCTCCTAAAAAGTAAGGGGAAATGTGTCTGCCTCTTATGGAATGAATGCAGGAGGGAGGCTCTGCCCAGCGCTCCCTTTAAAGAGCCACGTGGAGCATGTGTGCAGCTCTTGGGGGCTTTTCCCCGAGGAGGAAGAAGGGCTGACTTTCTCCCTCCTTGGGGAAAAGCTCCCAAGAGCCACACACACACTCCGCACGCTCTTTAAAGGGAGTGCGGCTCTTGGGGGAGCCTTCCTCCCCCTGCCCGGGCGATCCTGCTTGCTGTCCTGGCTTATGGCTATTCCAGAAGCCAGATCCCTCTTGCTGTTCTGGCTTCTGGGATTCAGAATATTTTTTTCTTGTTTTCCTCCTGCAAAAACTAGGTGCATCTTATGGTCTGGTGCGCCTTATAGAGCGAAAAATGTGGTAGCATGATTCCCTTATTATGCATAGTATGATTCAACCACCATTAGTTACATTGAGCTGCACACATCTACAAAGGACACCGCAGAACTTCTCAGCCACCCCTCTGGCTGCCCAGCTGAAAAGAGGCAAGGCCCACACGCTTGCAAGCAGGCATCTTTCCCTGAAAAGCAGAACCTTAAGATTCAACGATGGGGTAGCTGTGCATATCCTGCCCCAACTGCAGATATGGAATCAGGGGGTGGCTGTTATTCCTTATTCCAAGTCCCAGGTCCATTCTTGGGCACATTTCAGATTCCATTCCCCGCAGCCGGAACCAGCGCCCTCACCTCTGGACCTCTTCCTGCCAAGTCCAGGCCTGGTGCTCTTCTTCCTCCAGCTCCCTCCGCAGTTGCTGCAGCTCCTCGCGCTGCGCCTGCAGACTGCCTTGCAGCTCCGCCATGCGCTCCTCCAGCCGCCGCCGCTGCTCAAACAAGGCGTCCTGCCGGGGGAGAAGCAACCAGGATCAAGCCAAGGGACTCAACCAGCTGCAATCCCCACTCCGAATCAGCTCAGATCTAGTTCACTTGCCCTGTTAGCCCCACCTGCTCCTTCTGCTGCCTCTTCTGAGCGCTCCTCGCCTTCTCCTCCATCTCCAGTTTCTACAAGGGAAACGCAAAATAAGTAAGTGCAGGAGTCCCAAAGGGCTGGGTCAAGACCTACGCCTTATCAATATACACTGTTGGCTGGGCTTACAGACACGTGTTACCCCTGATGGAACATATAAACAAAGGGAAGGTGTACTCCATCCCACCCCCCATGATAATACTTTGGCTACTAAGGGGCTTCTTGAATTTGAACCCAATGAACACAGCATGTGGTTAAACTACAGAATTTGCTACAAGGTAGAGTGGTACCTCTGGCTGCGAATGGGATCCGTTCCAGAGCCCCATTCACAACCTGAGCAAAACGCAACCTCAGGTTGCCATTCGCGCCTCTGCACAAGCGCGTGGCATCATTTTGAGCATCTGCGCATGCACGAGTGGCAAAACCCAGAAGTAACCCGTTCTGTTACTTCCGGGTCGCCGAAGGCTGTATCCTGAAAAGATTTAACCCGAAGTGTCTTTAACCCGAGGTATTACTGTATTGGGGACGCAGGTGGCGCTGTGGGTTAAAGCCTCAGCGCCTAGGGCTTGCCGATCGAAAGGTCGGCAGTTCGAATCCCTGCGGCGGGGTGCGCTCCCGCTGCTCGGTCCCAGCGCCTGCCAACCTAGCAGTTCGAAAGCACCTCCGGGTGCAAGTAGATAAATAGGGACCGCTTACCAGCGGGAAGGTAAACGGCGTTTCCGTGTGCGGCTCTGGCTTGCCAGAGCAGCGATGTCACGCTGGCCACGTGACCCGGAAGTGTCTCCGGACAGCGCTGGCCCCTGGCCTCTTAAGTGAGATGGGCCAGAGTCTGTCAAGACTGGCCCGTACGGGCAGGGGTACTGTCAGGGGTTCAGGGAGAGAGGCGCAGAGGAGGGAGGAGACCGAGAGTGAGGGAGAAGGATTCCAGCCTGACGAGGAAGAGGACGACAATGACCCGAGATGGTCCATGAGTCCGTCCAGTGAATCGGAGGATTCCCAAAAGGGAGCCCCCCTGGTCAAGCCAAGGGGAGCCCAAGGGGGAAGCAGTCAGGAGCAGGGGAACGTAGGGGGAACCGCCAGTGGGAGTTGGAGATCGAGACCTGCTTCTCCACCGGAACGGAGTGAAGAGGGTGGAGTTACCAGTGTGTCGGGAGGAACAGAACAAGGAGCAGAGGGGGGAAGGAGATCGGGGCAAGACGTCCTGCCGGAAGGGGCGGAAAGCAGTACCGGGAGCAGTGTGGCTGTTGAAAGGAAGGTCAGGAGCAACGTACGCGCGCCAAGTTCAAATGTGGAGGCGCGCGGAAGTGGGGAGAGCTCTGGGGAGGAGCCTGGTGCTAAAGCACGAAGGAGGGGGCAGCAGGCAGGAGAAGACTCAGCCTCTGGGGAGTCCCGGAAAGAGGGAACACAGGGGGGCAGGAAGACCCTGCGGAAAAGGAAGGAGAGGAAAAGGTGGAGCAGCACAAGCCTCTTAAATTGGTGCAGGGGAGGGACGGACTCAGAGGGGACTTCTAACATCTAAGGGTAACAGATGTGGAGCCACGGAGTTTGGATGTAATGACGACAATGATCTTCAATAAAACCTTTTGTATATAACTTGGACTGGACTTTGGTCTCTTGTGAGCTGGGACCCAGGGTGGCTCTGACAGTAAGTCCCCTCTCAAGAACGCAAAAATTTTTTTTTGCAAAGCTCACGAACGGTGACAGCCATGAGTGCGGAGGAGCAGTTGACAGCTCTGCGAACTACAGTTTCCGAACTCACTGCTGCAGTCCTTGCGTCTCAGAAGAAGCATGACGAAATGGAGAAGCGCTGCCAGGACCTGCAAACCAGGTGGGAACGTGCAAGCAGGGAAGGGATTGGACTTGGACGGAGGGGGGGCAGCCTAGTCACCCACTTCGATGGGAACCTGAAGCACTACCCCAGTTTCAGAGCAGACGTTTTGTATGCATTGCACTTGCTTCGTCATGACTTTAAAGATGAGGAGGAGAAAGTGGGGTTTATTGTTTCTCACTTGCATGGGCCGGCCAGAGACTGGTTGCGCAATTTGTGGCGTGAAGATGGCCCTGCCCGCCGCGATGCAGATGAATTCATTAAAGCAATGGATGCCTGCTTCCAGTCAACTGTAGATGTGGATCTTGCACGCAGGGAAATTTTTGGATTGCGGCAAGGCAAAGCCACTGTGCGTCAGTACCATTCCAGATTTTTTGCTTTACTGACTGCGCTAAGCTGGGAGAAGGATTGTGCACCTGTGAGGGATTTGTTCTGGGAGGGGCTCAGCGGTCCCATTAAGGATGAACTTGCCAGGGGAGACAGACCCCAGACCCTGGAGGAGCTTGTGCAGAGGGCTTTGGCGATTGGGATAAGGCACGAGGGACGTCCTTGGCACACTGAGGAAGAACGTCAGGTGCGTCCACCAGCGAGGACGTCTTCTTTCAGCCCCAGGGAGTTCAGTCAGTCACATCCTTCGCCACTGGGAAGGCAGGGGGAGGAGCCCATGGAACTTGGTGGTGCTAAGGCTCAAGCAACAGCCAGAGCCCCAGCTTCCGGTGCAGTAAAGGCACAGCCTCCTAGAGGGACCAGGAAGTGTTACATTTGCGACAGTGCACAGCACATGGCGAAAGAGTGTCCCCAGAGGCTGCAGAAACACACTGCAGCTTTAGCAACTGTTGCAGCAGAAATGATGCAAGCAGAGCAACCTCAGGGAAACGACAGTGCCTGGCTGGAAGCAGAGCTGCTGGGGCTCAGCCAGGCGAATCTGTAGAGCAGTCCCCAGCGCTTTTGCAACGCACAGACCCTTTACCACCCAAGCCAGCGGTGCAGCTCACTGCAACACTTCAGTTGCCGAATGGAACCACCCTGGAAGTCCCCATCACGATTGATTCTGGGAGCAACGCAGATTTTGTGGGGACGCACTTTGTCAAGCAGCATCGCATAGCGCTTCTGCCAGCGACAACACCTCTGAACGTAGTCACGGTGGATGGCAGGAAATTGCTAGGAGGACAAGTTGTGCAACAGACGCCTCCCATGGTGATGAGGATTGGAAATCATCGAGAAGTCATCAGCTTCAATGTCACCCGCCTTTCAGACACGCCTATAGTATTAGGCATGAGTTGGCTGGAGAGACACAGTCCTGCTGTAGCGTGGTACCAACGGCAGATCACCTTTTGCTCATCGTACTGTGCTCAACATTGCATCCAGTCCAGCCAGGAGGAGGGAGCTGAGCAGCAGTTGCAACTTGGCATGGTGCAGGCAGTACCCCGCAAGTACGAGGGGTTCCTGGAGGTTTTCTGCGAGAAGGAAGCTGACCAGTTGCCGCCCCACAGGCCTTATGATTGTGCCATCGACCTGGTGCCAGGGGCGCAGTTGCCGACTGCAAAGCTGTATTCCATGTCTGAGGACGAGATGCAAGAACTCAGGGAGTTCATAGAGCACAATTTGAAGCGCGGATTCATCCGAGAATCGAAAGCGGTGGGGGGCAGTCCTGTTTTCTTTGTAAAGAAGAAGGACACGCCCCAAAAAAGACTCATTGTGGACTATCGATTCATAAACAGTAAGACCAAACCCAAGGCCTTCCCCATGCCCAAGATAGATGATCTCCTGGCAACCGTAAGGAAGGGGAAGATCTTCACCAAATTGGATCTGCGTGGAGCGTATAACCTCATACGCATCCGGGAGGGCGATGAGTGGAAGACGGCCATGTTCACGCCTCTGGGCACGTACGAATACAGAGTGATGCCATTTGGTCTCCAAAATGGATCTCACGTCTTTCAAGCATTTATGCATCACGTGCTAGCGGGACTTCTCTACAAGAAATGCGTGTGTTTCCTCGACGACATCCTGATCTTTTCGGAAACGGAGGAGGCCCATGAGAAGGACGTAAAGGAAGTCCTGCAGAGACTACGGGAGAACAAGCTCTACGCCAAGTTAGAGAAGTGCCAGTTTGATGTGACGGACGTGGATTTCCTAGGCTACAAGCTGTCCGACAAGGGGCTGGCCATGGACAGCGCCAAGGTCCGCGCGGTGTTGGACTGGAAGAGCCCTCGCAATCGGAAGGAAGTCCAAAGATTCATCGGCTTCGCCAACTTCTACCGCAAATTCATCAGAGGTTTTGCAAAGGAGACGGCAGCGATCACGGACACTCTCAGTTCCAAGAAAAAGAGGTTCGTGTGGACGGAACAGGCGGAGCGCTCTTTTCAGAAGCTTAAAAGCCTTTTCGCCTCCGAGGAGCAGCTGCTGCACGTGAATCCAGGCAAGCCCATACGAGTAGAGACCGACGCGTCAGACAGAGCGGTTGGAGCCGTACTCCTGCAAGAAGATCCACATGGAAACTGGAGACCCGGTGCCTTTTACTCCAGAAAGCTCAGCAAAGCGGAGCAAAACTACACCATATGGGACAGGGAGCTGTTAGCCATTCACGCAGCGTTCAAAGCGTGGCGACATTTCCTCATTGGAGCCAAGCACACAGTGCAGGTCCGCACGGATCACAAGAATTTAGAGTATTGGCGCACGGCGAAACTCCAGAGCCAAAGACACATGCGCTGGGCAGAGTTCTTCGCGGATTTCGACTTCAGGATAGAGTACGTCCCAGGGGACTCCAACGTTATAGCCGATGCGCTCTCCAGGAAACCGCAATATCTTGAGGAAGCGGCGCCAATAGCAGCCAGGCACATTTTTGCACCGCAGGCGTGGGCGTGCGCTGCCATCGCTGTCGACCTGGACGCAGTGCGACGCGCGTTGCAGGTAGATCAGTTTGCACAATCCAAAATAGAGGAGCTGCGTAGGGGTTCGCGGAGAGACGATGAGTTCCAGTTACGCGACGGACTGTTAACTCACAAGGGTGCCCTCTACGTGCCGAGCGACGAGCTCCGAGCAAAGGTTCTGCAGCAGTTGCACGACGCTCCCAGTGCGGGCCATTTCGGCAGGGAGAAGACAATAGAACTGGTGGCCAGGGACTTTTGGTGGCCCCAGATGCGAGGAGAAGTAGCGGAGTACGTCGCCAGATGTGACACTTGTCAGAGGTCCAAGCCAGTACACCAGAAGCCGGCGGGCTTGCTGGAACCACTGGAAACACCACAGCAACCGTGGGAGAGGGTGGCGCTGGACTTCGTCACTGACCTGCCCAGTTCCAGAGGCAAGACGGCGGTACTGGTGGTGGTGGACTTGTTCACCAAGATGGCGCACTTCATTCCCTGCGCGAAGGTGGCGACGGCGGAACAGACCGCCAAGCTCTTCATCGACCACGTGTTCCGGGCGCATGGGCTGCCGCGGGCCATCCTGTCCGACAGGGGGCGCCAGTTTATTTCCAATTTTTGGCAGAAGCTCCTAGGTATCCTGCGCGTCAAGATCAACCTAGCGTCGGCAAGACATCCACAAACCAACGGCCAGGCCGAGAGGGTCAACGCGATCATGCAGCAGTACCTGAGATGTTATGCAAATCAGCGACCCACAGCTTGGGTGGACTACCTACCGATGGCGGAGTTTGCCTACAACAACACGAAGCATGCGTCGACGGGGGTGACGCCGTTCTTCGCGAACAATGGACGTCATCCCAGGACCTTCCCGGGGTTCGTAGCACCAAGAGAGGGGGAGCCGCAAGAGGCCGACCAGTTCGCTGCAGAACTACAAGAGGTGCACGAGGAGCTGCGGAGACATTTGGAGCTAGCCAAACAAGCGTATAAGGTGCAGGCAGACAAAGGCAGAAGAGTGGGAGAGGACATCCAGGTGGGGGACTGGGTGTGGTTAGCGGCCCAGGCGATGCCAACCAAGTCGTTGGCCAAGAAGAAGCTAGGGCACAGGCAGCTAGGACCATACCAGGTGGAGGCTAAGATCAACCCCGTGGCTTTTCGACTGGCCCTCCCCGAAGGTTCCAGAGTCCACCCGGTTTTTCATAGGTCGGTGCTCACTCCCTACAAGGCCCCGCACAGGTTTCAGGAGTCTGAAACAGTACCGCAGCCACGCACAGAGTCACCTAGGAGGGAGGGATCGCCTAGGGTCGAACCACTCAACGAGGTCACAGAGATCCTGGACTCGAGATGGGGGGAAGAGGGAATAGAATACTTTCTAGTCAGAGAGGGTGCACCAGTCAGTGCCAGTGGGTGGGTGCCGGACTACGCTTTAGACGAACCTCTTTTAAAGGACGAGTTCCATGCCCTTTTCCCACATAGACCCATGCCAGCCGAGTACTTCGATGACTGGCTCTTTACCCCCACATGTTCAGGCAGCACTTTCCACGGCTTTTCTTCAGCCGAGGAAAGAACGCCGAACTCAAACTCGCCCAGGGGATCGTGTTCGGGGGTGGACACAGAGCCCTCTTATTGGTGGGATGAGCAACCAGAGGAAGCCTGGCGCAAGAAATGGCTGAAGGGGCCTTGGTCGGCAGCACCAGACGAAGTAGCAATGGAAGAGGGAACTGCGAACATTTTGGGCGAAGAACCCGAATTCGAACACACGTACACCGAGCTGCCAGCAGAGGTCATGGACGTAGCCGAACTGTATCCTGCATCTACCTCCGAGGAGCTGCAGTTCCCACAACCCGCACCCGATGGGGGGGAGGGGGGAAGGGGGGGCTTCGAGGGGGGGATGGATGTCAGGGGTTCAGGGAGAGAGGCGCAGAGGAGGGAGGAGACCGAGAGTGAGGGAGAAGGATTCCAGCCTGACGAGGAAGAGGACGACAATGACCCGAGATGGTCCATGAGTCCGTCCAGTGAATCGGAGGATTCCCAAAAGGGAGCCCCCCTGGTCAAGCCAAGGGGAGCCCAAGGGGGAAGCAGTCAGGAGCAGGGGAACGTAGGGGGAACCGCCAGTGGGAGTTGGAGATCGAGACCTGCTTCTCCACCGGAACGGAGTGAAGAGGGTGGAGTTACCAGTGTGTCGGGAGGAACAGAACAAGGAGCAGAGGGGGGAAGGAGATCGGGGCAAGACGTCCTGCCGGAAGGGGCGGAAAGCAGTACCGGGAGCAGTGTGGCTGTTGAAAGGAAGGTCAGGAGCAACGTACGCGCGCCAAGTTCAAATGTGGAGGCGCGCGGAAGTGGGGAGAGCTCTGGGGAGGAGCCTGGTGCTAAAGCACGAAGGAGGGGGCAGCAGGCAGGAGAAGACTCAGCCTCTGGGGAGTCCCGGAAAGAGGGAACACAGGGGGGCAGGAAGACCCTGCGGAAAAGGAAGGAGAGGAAAAGGTGGAGCAGCACAAGCCTCTTAAATTGGTGCAGGGGAGGGACGGACTCAGAGGGGACTTCTAACATCTAAGGGTAACAGATGTGGAGCCACGGAGTTTGGATGTAATGACGACAATGATCTTCAATAAAACCTTTTGTATATAACTTGGACTGGACTTTGGTCTCTTGTGAGCTGGGACCCAGGGTGGCTCTGACAGGTACCTTTACCTTTTATGACTGTATTGTCAACATGGATGGCTTTAAAGGAGGACCAGACAAACTTATGGAGGATAAAGGCTATCAATGGGAACTAGCCATGAAGACCACGCTATTTAATTTTTCAGGTTGCAAGAAAGGAAATCCCAGCTAAACACCAGGAAGAACTTTCTGACAGTAAGAGCTGTTCGACAGCGGAACCTCGGGAGGTTGTGGACTCTCCTTCCTTGGAGGTTTTTAAAGGAGAGACTGGATGGTCATCTATCAGGGTTGCTTTAGTTGAGATTCCTGCACTGCAGGTGGTTGGACTAGAGCAGGAATAGGCAACCTAAGGCCCATGGGCCACAAGCGGCCCACGGGGGTCGTTTAACCGGCTCACGAGCCGCCCCCGAACCAAGCAGCCTGCTTGGCAAGACCCCGCGCGCTGCGCTAAACTGTCGCAGTGCAGCGCGGAGACTCGCTTCTGCAGTGCCAGAAATTGCATCTGCACTAACACCGGAAATTGTGCGCGCAATGCAGCCCATGAAAGGATCTCTGCTGGAGTGAACCGGCCCAGGCAAGGTAAACCTTGCTGACTCCTGGACTAGAGCACCCTCGAGGTCCCGTCCAACTCTTCAATTCTATGATTTAATGTTACTTTAGAAAATTTCTATCTTGCCCCTCCTCCTCCCCAAAGGCACAAAACATCAAAAATTTGAAACGATTGTGTGTATGTAACATTTCGGAGCATTAAAAAAAATATCTAAAAGCTTTTCAAAACATTTTGAGCACCTAAAAACCTTTAAGCACAGTCACAGTTCAATGTTGCCACGCCAGTATCTTTCAGCTAATGGGTCCTGCAAATAGCTCCCTTGCACCTTCTCAAAGGTCATTTAGACTGTGGACACACCGTACAAAGCATGTGGCTTCCAAAAAAATCCTGGGAACTGTAGCTGATTCCTCGCAGGGCTACAATTTCTAGCAACATCAGCAAACTACAGCTCCTAGTTTTTTGAGAGGAGTAGTATGTTTTAAGGGACGCGGATGGCACTATGGGTTAAACCACAGAGCCTAGGGCTTGCAGATCAGAAAGTTGGTGGTTCGAATCCCTGCGACAAGGTGAGCTCCCGTTGCTCGGTCCCTGCTCCTGCCAACCTAGCAGTTCGAAAGCACAAAGTGCAAGTAGATAAATAGGTACCACTCCGGCGGAAAGGTAAATGGTGTTTACGTGCACTGCTCTGGTTCACCAGAAGCAGCTTAGTCATGCTGGCCACATGACCCGGAAGCTGTACGCCGGCTCCCTTGGCCAATAAAGCAAGATGAGTGCCGCAACCCCAGAGTCATCCGTGACTGGACCTAATGGTCAGGGGTCCCTTTACCTTTAATATGCTTTAAATGTACAGTGCTTACACAGCCTTATTCCTTAGCAAAGATGTGGAGTGGTACCTGGTGGAGAAGTGAAAACCTTTGTCTTTTGCCTGATAATGTGGGGGGGGGATCTCTTTTATTTTTCATTATTTAGTGTAAAAGATCAAAGCAAAGCAAAGCCAACCATTCCAAAACACAGCATTGGTTCCAGAGACATTCTGGGCACACATTTCAAAAGCAGGCAGCAGCAGAACATCTAAGATCTGTGTCAGGTGCCCCCTTTGCTTCTATGTTTTATCCACTAACCTCGCCACTTGTAAGAGAAATCTGATGCCCTTTTAAATGTGTTGTGGGTGTTAGTATTTCGTGCCTCCAATGCAGCAGATGTGTTTGGTGTAACTCACATGCCTGTCTGAGAAGAGTGTGGGAACGGAAGGCAGTCTTATCTCTTCCGCTGTATGTACTATTTGTACTGTACTTTTGCTTTTACTTGTGACCTGTTTGTCTCTCGGAGCTGGAGAGAGAAGACGCCATGAATCCTTTGTCTGTACATAGTGTGTAAATAAATACGTAGATTAGCTCTACAATGTCTCCTTGCTTTGTTATGCTAGAAGATTAGTGTGCATACATCATTTGATACATGTCGCTGAAGCGCACTGGAGAAGAAGGGAAAAGCCTTTTCCAGAGCTGCACATACTGGAGGACGCTCAGAGTTCAGGGGCTGCAGGGGCACCCCAGGGCATTTTCCAACAGTGGGAGGGGGGATTATTGGTTTATTTTTGTTATTTTGTTTTGTTTTATATTATGCACTTGGGGGGGTTGTATTGTAATTTTATGTTGTGCACCACCCTGAGATCTATGGATGAAGGGTGGTATACAAATTTAATCATACTAATAATTACTTTTTAAGCTTTCCCTCCACCAAATGTGCTGCCTGAATCTTTGTAAGGGTTTTTCCCTTCCCCTCCTTCGACCTCCAAAATTCTGCTGGCTGAGATGTCTAGGCCACTCAGGCTTTAGCATCTTGTCTATGGGCAGCTTGCTTTAATCCAAGGGCAGGAAATCTCTGGGCCTCTAGGTCTGGTTGCGCTAGAGCTCCCACCATTCCTGAGCCATGGGAGCTGACGTCTGGAAACATCTCAAGAGCCACAGGTTCACCACTATTGCTATAATCAGAAAATAGGGGGACAACTCCATCCCAGGCTCCCCATCGCCACCCCCAAATCAGCAAAGCACCTTGTCTCGGTAGCGTTGCAGAGCTTCTTCCAAGAGCTGAGCTCGGTTCCGCGCCTGCTCCAGCTTGAGCAGCAGTTGTGGCACATCCTTCTTGATGCTCTCCACTTGTTGTTGGTACTCAGCTTTGAGCTTCTTCCACTCCTGCTTCGCTTCGGCCACCTCCTGTCCTGCAAGAGAAAGAGGCGGCGGTGGGGAGCCCAAGATCAGCCTTGGAGATAGAAGAGGTGGGACATGGGCCCCCACCCTCAGTCGTTTCACCGAGTTTCTCAAAGTACCAGAAGTAGAAGCGGGAGTTTCCAACCCACACTATGACCAGCCACAATAAAAAAATAAACTCTCCAGGGAACAAGGCTGATGTTCATTAAACCAGCTTGCCCAATACACCCACCAGTCACCGGCTGAAGAAATGTAGCTCCACAGAGCACACTTCAGCACTGCTCAGCTTGGACTCTTGGACTGAAAGCACAGAATGTTTTCTGGGGAGTTTAAAAAAGCCATTTCCTGCTTTGCATTAATTTTTATTTTATTTTGTGGGAAATAAATGCAAGGCAGTATTTAAAAATATAGGTTAAGATTTAAAAAAATAAATTTAAAAATTTAAATTAATAAATGAAATAATAAAAATAAAAAACCCATTTCCTAATCCAGGGGTGGCCAACGTGGCACGCTCTGGATGCTTTGGACTACAACTCCCTGCCAACATAGACTGGTGATGATGATGGGAGTTGTAGTCCAGCAACATCTGGAGGGTCACAGGTAAGTTGCCCCCCTATTTTGGCCCTGGAAACAGTTTAAGGTTGTATATGGCAAGGAGGAAAGCAGTGGTGCAACGCTATGGCACAATTCCATGGGAGTCGATCCAAAAATAGGTCTAACTACACTAAGCAATCCACAATGCAAGGCTATTTTTCAAAATTAATATGCAAACTAGAGATACTTGGATTCACGCTACACCCTCATTAGTTTGGACACATAGAAAACCGTGACTTGTGCAGCACGCATACTCACGAACAGAAGATTTGGAGGCGTTCTCAACGCAAAGTCCAGAATCAAGGAAATCCAGACAGAACTTCAACACTTGCAGCTGCATCAACATAAATTTGTGGGCGTGCCTGGTGCTCTGGAAAACACGCACCAAAAGCAGGGTTCAGGTCAGCACCCTGGGAGCTCTCTGCCCGTTGAGCCAGCCAGGACTAAAGCCAGCATCCCCTCCAAGGGAAAAAAGGCTACTACTCACCACGGCATGCTCAGCCAAAACCTCAGGTGGTAGGTCAGCCTCCACCCCATATTGGGCTTGGCTCTCAAAGGCAAGTGCATCCTTCAGCCGAGCAAGAAGCCTAAGGAGGACATGAAGAAACCACAACATCAAGAAACTAAAAGAGCACTTTTCAAAACTTCCTATCTCCCAGGAAACATTTCAGTTGCCGCGGCAACCCTCCATACTGATGAAAGATTCAAGGTCATATTTTTCCTAGTCCAGGGTGGGCAAATGTGGGCCCCACAGATGTTGTTGGATTACAAACTCCCATTGTTCCTGGCCACTGGCTACACTGAGGCTAATGGGAGTTGTAGTTCAACACCTGGAGGTCACAAGATGCCCAGGCCAAGGGCATACATCCAGCTCAGCTGGGATACTTGTCAGGCTAACCAAGATTCAGAGTTGATCTATGCAAACAGGGAGCAACACCTTGAACACACCTAACACCAATGTGGTATAATGGTTAAAGTGTTGGACTAGGATCTGGGAGACAAGGGTTCAAATCTTCACAATCATGAAACTCAACCCACCTCAAAAGGTTGTTATGGGGATTAAACGGGATGGAGAACCACATAAACAGCACTGAGGTCCTTGCAGAAAAAATGTGGGATATAAATGCAATTAAATAAATATAGCTGTTCTGGTGGTCAGAAGTGACGGGAAAGTTGTTCTATACAGGGAAACATGCCTGTTCTTTCACTGCCTCACTGAGGAACCAGTCAAGCCTATGCTGCTGTTTAAGATGTTCTTGATTAATGATTATTTTGTACTGGTTTTTAAATGGGTGTTTTACGTTTTACTTGTTATATGTATTGTTATGAGCTCTTTTATGAGATGGAGGCATATACTTTTATAAGCAAACAACCCCCTGATGAACTTTCAAGGAACACCCACGGGTCTGTGGAAAATTCATAGAATTGTAGATTTGGAAAGGACCTGCAGATCACCTAGTCCAACCCCTTGCAATTAGAATGTTTTCAAGCAAATGCAGCAGCAGAAGCTAGGAAAATGCAGAATTATGTTTTTAGCAGGCACTGAAAAGTGTACAGTGAAGGCACCTGTTTGATCTCAATAGCCAGGGAGTTTCAAAGTGTAAGCACTGCCAAACTAAAGGATCAAGTTCAAGTGCATAAAATGGGTATTATGTGGCACCTGCTGTGGTGCCAGTAGCCCCAATTCAGAGTGGGCACAGGGAGGGCCAGGTGACCTTGCAAGCAAGCTGGTCCAAAGATACATACATGCGTGTATTTATATATATATTGTATATACAAATGAAAACCATTCTTCCTTCAACGCCCAACGAAATAGTTAAGTGCAAAGTGGGGGGGGGGGTGAGTACCGCAGCTCTCCCAAACGAGTCTGCTTGATGTATAAATGGTGGTTTTAGGCGACCTCGTAGGTAAACCGGTCCCAAGCTGTTAACCTTTTCGAGATTATATGGATTTTTAAAATTTAGTGTGTTAAGCAAAGTCCTGTCGCTCCCAGAAGCCCTTTAACCACTGGAACCCAAATACATCCGTCGCCCGGGGAACTAGCACAAGAGCATTTTATGTTTTATTTTATTTTTTTAAATTTTTTTATTAGTTTTCCAAATTTTTAAAAAACACAACAAGAACAACATACAGACAAACACATAAATTCATAATTTCTTAACCTCATTTTCATAAGCCTCTTTTCTCGGACTTCCCCATACCTTCCCCTTTTTGCATCCTTTTTTTTTTAACAATTATTCAACAACCCTTTTAACCAATTAAATTTGAATTCATTCTCCTTTTCAATTTCACCCTAAGTCAAACAAAATTTACCGCTGTAATTCTACGTCTTCCTCTCCCTTAACATTTTAGCACTCCAGCATTTTATGTTTTAATGCATTTATTTGTTTAATAAAATGGATACACCGCTTGGTTGTTCCAAATACTGTATTAAAAAGTCCCTGAGCTGTTCACAAAAAGGCAAGACTATAAAACCAGGAAAAGTTTGCCATATAAATGTTACGCGTCCAATAAACTAAAATAAGATTAAAATACCCTAAGATTTGTACCAGCTGAAGAGAAACCAGAGCACGTATATATTTTTTAAAATATCCCTATTTCTTGGGAATAAGTGGCAAATAAACAGCACTCACTCCGCAGCCTCCGAGGCCGCCATAGCCGCTCAATGTCGCTGCGCTCCTCGCGCCGTTTCATTTGAGTCCACATCGCCCCACTTCCGTCCTCCAAGCAGACCAATCGCTGCTCGGAGACCAAGCAATGCCCCGCCCAGTGGCTTGGATCCCGCAGCGCCATTGGACGGAAGCGGCGCGGAGGCGGGAAGATGGGCGGCGACCGAAATGAACGCTCGCCTCCATTTTGAGAAAGGCGTCTGGCACGGGCGGCCGGATTGGGGATTGTGGGGAGGAGGAAAGCGGCGCTGGAGGAGGGGGGGGGGGCTGGGGCGCCACAACAACCCCAATAACAAAACAACAACAGACGCTCAATGCCTAAAAGAGACATATTGGCCGTTTCCGAGGCTGGGGATGGGGGAGGGGTCCATCTCAAAAGAATGAGATTAAATAGAAAATATGGGCAGGTTTCACACCCCCCCCCAGCCCCACTTCCTCGTCTGCATTTGAACACGTTGCTGAAGTTGGTTCCCAGTTGCTTATGTGATAGGAATTTTATGGTCTTAGATATATGGCAACGTTCATAACCACACGTACATAGATCAGCACAGGAAAGCCAACCTGGAACCATTTTGATTCCTAAACTGAGCAAATGTTTCTCTGCATGGTCAAAATGCAAAAGCCTCCCCATTGTCTCTTCCTTCACAAATCCTGTCTTAATCTGTGTTTGAATAAGGGTGTGAGCCTTATCATTACAAAAGACTGCCCAGGCTCCCCAAGAAATCCAATCAAGTAACCTGCCAGACAGGAAACAAAGCGACAGGAGAAAACAACATGCAAATGTTCTGTTTTAGATCCGCCTTATCTGAGGGGTGGTCTTAGGTTACACCCCTTCTGTGATGAATGCATAATGTTTCTGGGGGTGGTCTTGATCTACAGGATGGGAATTTCAAAAGTCTTTATAAGCCCTTGCACAGCAATTTTGGGGGTCCTCTTCCTCTCCTGCGTGTGAGGGGAGCACCCTGTTGCAACAGATCAATAAAGATCAAGCTTACTAGCTGCTTTGCTTCTCAATATTCTCTGGTTGGCCTCTATTATTTTCTCCTACCAATAGGGAACCTATGTAAGGACTCTATATGGGCTCTTGGATACCCCATAAGGGAAAAGGGCATATTTTTATTTACAACACTTAATTTGCTCGAGATTTCGAAAGTACTGTACGCAGTTCCCTCAACATGAAAAACAAAGTTTATATGGCCCTCAGCCCCAGAAATAAAGCTTGGGTTAACTTATTGGGAGTGGTCATGTGACTACCCTTCTCAAGCACAGCAATAAGTTTATCCAGTCCAAAGCAGACTGCTTGTAAAATGTTCATAAATGCGTGATGACCCCCCCCCCATAAACATCATAAATGGGTTACGGAAGGGATCCCCATCTCAAAAACTGCTTTGGGCCAGGGTGAAGAATAATGGCCAAGCAGATGGCAGAGCATCCTCTGCGATGTGTATCCTGCCTTCCCACGGGTGTATGGAATGGTCAAGGGCATCCATGAACACCATAAATAGCCAAAATATTTAGAAATATTTGGGGTTTCCCCCTCCCCACCCCCCGCCAAGATGTGCTTCTGGCCAGAACAAATAATACACTCAAGCAAATGGACAGTGGCTTCTACAAGATGTAGGTGCATTCTGCTTGATCCAGAGCTTCGTTTGGGTGCATGTCACAATTAAGGACATAGAAAAAATAGGTAATGTGTGTGTCTACTCCATCCCTCCATCCATTCCTTTTATTTGCATGCCATTTTCCCACCCCCAAAAAAATCATGCCCAAAGCGGCTTACAACAAAGAAAACAATAATGCATTTTAAACAAACACTACAAAAACAATTTCATGATAGCATATCAAAACAATATGAAACATAATAACATACAAAAAAACATTTCATTATTATAAATATAACAAGATTACTTAAACAACATGCAGCGTCCAACAGCAAAAATAACAAGAGCGCGTCAGTTTCACCTTAGTCCTAGAAAGACCCTACTTTCCCTGGTGTTGCTCACAGTCCCTTCCCTGGATGTCAATGACAGCAGGGATACCACCCATAGTGAGTATGCCCAATATGCCCACTACTCCATTGCCCCTGCACCTCTCCTGCAACAGCTTCTTATAAGGCTTCCAAAAGTATGCTCTGGGCCACCATGAATCAGGCACCCACTTCTTCTTCTTCTTCATCTTCTTCTTTCAACTTATACACTGCCCTATACCTGGAGGTGTCAGGGCGGTTCACATGAGATGATGGTGTGATATTGAATCATATGGAATACCACTTCTCCCAGAGGGTCCTCCTGGCACAGGCCACCATCAAGGAACATCTAAGCACACCAGCTTTAGTGAAGTGTTTGTTTGTTTGTTTGTTTGTTTGTTTGTTTGTTTTAACTTAAAGTAACTTTGGGAGATGTTTTGGTGTCATTAATTGAAAAGAAATTAGACAGCAATACTGACAGGCATTTGTACAGCATGAGCCTAGGCATGTTTATTCAAAAGTAAATTTCACAGAGTTGAATAAGGCCTGTTCCCAGGTGAATGTGCATTGTATTGTCACATTATCATAGCTGTCAACTTTTCCCTTTTCTTGCAAGGAATCCTATTCGGAATAAGGGAATTTCCCTTTAAAAAAGGGAAACGCTGACAGCTATGCATATTATGTATATTTTTAAGTTACTCTGGATGGCATAGTCACAATGAAGCTGTAGCAAGAAACTGAAGAATCTGGCAGATTTTTCCTTCTGTGCCTCTCACCCAGAATTCCTCATTAAGAGCTTAGGATAAAATCCAGGGTTGTGGTTCATTTGTGCATATGCATAATTGTGAGACATTTGTCTTTCAGTTTCTTTATGAATAAGCCTAGTTCTTTCCTGCATTTTATTCTGGTCCCACAAACTTCTGGTTTATATTCAACTTACAGCTCCCATGGATGTTTAGTCAGAAAGAAGTTCCACAGAGCTTAGGGAGTCCTACTTCCATGTAAGATTGCGTGGGAATGCTGCCTTTTAAGACTGCCACTTTTTCTTCTTTTCCCGTATTTAAGCTTCTTATTCCCACTTTTCTCCGTGTTAGGAAAATCATCTTGCTTTACTTCTGTGAGTCCGGCTAGTTAAAACACCTTCTGTTCTTGCCTTACTTCTCTAGTAAATAAATTATGTTTGGGGCTATAAATACATTGTAAACTTAGCTGTAGCTTTGTATGAAGGCTGCAGTTCTTGTAAGCGCTTAGTGGAGCATCTCACTGGAAGCAGCGGGGCTGTACTTGTGAGAAAATGAACATAAAGCTCAGGCTGTAATTGTAAAATCTCATAGTCCATTCTAGGTGGCCTATAGATGCCTCTCTGAGGCACCTAGGCTTATACCAGGCACTCCAGGAATTTGAACTACTTACTTTTTTTTTTTACTTACGCGCACACACACAGATAGAACTAGCCTTCCTTATCACCAGTTCCTTTCCCAAGCGGCCCCACCCTCTCTACAAAGGCCCAGATTGCAGCCTAGCAGGTGCATCTGGCTTCCCTGGGAAAGCCATGGAGTGGAATCCGGAGAGGAGGAAAAGAAGCTCCGTGAGTGGCAGCAGCTGGGGCAACACGAGCTGGATGAGATTCCAGTAAGTTTCCTTGGTTTGTTTTTCCTTGAGCTTCCTGGTGTGGCCTCTGGCTGGGTGGCTTGCAAAACCTTGTACAGACATTTTACAGGAAATGCTTGCTGGCATACTGTTCAACTCCTGCTTGAACTCTCCCTGCTTCTTTCCTTGATTTTTAACTAGTCCATCCTTTTTTGCTCTCCTTGCTCTGGATCACTTTGGTACCGTAAACAAGAGATTCTGCAAGGGCGCAGAGCTCTTAATTCAGTAGAATGGCACGAGAGTGGTTTGTAAAATGACGAGCGCAGAGGCAGGCAGGGTTAACAGGCGCAACTTGCTATACAAGGGTTTGGCATCGCCCAAATTCCTTCCACCCTGTTCTCTTGAATTGGAGACTGGTATTTCTCGGTTGCCTTTGCACCTCCCGCCCTCTGGTCCTCCCCACTCCCTAGCCGTAATGAAGACTGCAAGCCCTTATAGGCACGAACCTCTTGGGATGAGATGCAAGGGTACTCAGTGCTATGTAGTTAATATTATTGTGCAACTTATTGTACTATGTTTTTATACGTGTTGTAAGCTGCCCAGATGGGCGTGGTATATTGTTGTTGTTGTTGTTGTTGTTGTTGTTGTTACTATTATTATTAACTATATTGGAGCCTGTAGTTTAAGGGTTAATACGAGTCACTTTTGCGCAACGCAGTTTCAGCAAAAGCTTCCCCAAGTATATGCAAAACAACAAAATGTCCCCCCCCCCCTAAACACATATTGGGACTTTGTGATGACTACGGGCAGGGGTGCCAACTTGAATAAAACATTGGGGGTGGGGCAGGTGAGCCCCGCCCCACATAATCGATCACACGCACACTATCCGGAATGGCAATGCCCATCAACTTGGGGGCGTCTGTCTCCCTCAAATATTTTAATAGAGGTGGGGGAGGGAGGGACCTGGGTCCCTAGGAGTTGGCTCCTATGACAGCGGAAGTGGCTTCGACGTCGAGGCTGGATGAAGCCCCTTTTGATGCAAGAAGCAAAGGCGGGGGGAGCAGTGGGGAAAGGAGAAGCGGCGCGGGGGAGGGGAGAGGAGAGGAGGAGGAGGAGTTCTTCTGTGTTATTGTTTTACAAACGTGGACAAAGATTCTGGGGTTCACGTCCGCTTTGAAAATCTCACCATTTGCCTTCTGGGAGATGATCTGTAATGAAATGAAAAAGGTATATACCTTTCTGAAGAAACCAGAGGCCTTTCTCCTGGACATGGTCGGCCAATTGGTGCCAAAGAAGGACAGAACTTTTTTTATGTATGCTACAACAGCAGCAAGAATACTTATTGCAAAGTATTGGAAGACACAAGATCTACCCACCCGGGAAGAATGGCAGATGAAGGTGATGGACTACATGGAATTGGCGGAAATGACTGGCAGAATCCGAGACCAGGGAGAAGAGTCGGTGGAGGAAGACTGGAGGAAATTTAAAGACTGTCTACAGAAACATTGTAAAATTAATATTTGTTAGAAGGATGTTGGAATAATAATATAAAGGATTTGGGAATAACTGACTGTTAATTGGTGAAAGGAGGAAAAGTAAAATTACATTATATTAAGACAATTTACAGGACAAAAATTTTAAAAGAGGGAAAGGATTTGCTGAAATAGATAATCGACCTAGAATACAAAAAAGGGAGGTGTGTGGAGGTCAAGGAAACAAGCTAATGAAAGAATAGAAAGGAAATTTGATGCTTTTTCTTTTTTCTAATTTTGTTTTGTTTTAGTGGGTTTTATTTTTCTGTTTTTCCCCCCCTTTTTTATATTGTGGTGTGTTGCTTGGTTTTTGTTTAACGTGGTATGTTCATTTTTTCTTTTTGTAATTCTTGAAACTTTAATAAATATCATTAAAAAAAAAGAAAAAAGAACATCTCACTATTTGGTCGCTACCCGCCCCCGCCCCGCCTCATCCCCGATGGGGAGATTGCACTCTGCACGTGCTCTGGAGCTGCTGAGCAGCGAGGCCGGCGAGCAACCTCTGGGCGGCTGCTGACAGCGGCCTGCCACTCGCGTCCCCTAAGCGGCGCCCGGCCACCTCCGCCTCGGAAGGGCCGGGCGCTGCCGGGCCCGCATGCGCCGCCGCCGCCGCCGCCGCTGCTCCTCCTCCTCCTCCCGCCTTCCTCGCCGTCTCCGCCCTTTTCTCCGGCTGCTCTTGCTGCTGCCGCTGCCGGCCATCGCCGCGGCTGAGGACCCGGGAGCCGCTGCTGCAGGTACCGCCCGCGTCCCCAGCGCCCCTTCCATCCACCCGCGGGACCCCGATCCGACCCTACGGCCAGCTGCCCTCGCAGGATGAGGCCCCCCCTCCCCGGATCCGGTTGCCGTGGAAACGAGCCCGCCCCTTGCAAGGTTGGCCTCGTCTGCCTCTCCGGCGAGGTGGTCGCCATGGAGACCCCCCCGTGGTCTCCCTGCCTTCGGGGCATCCCGCGGACACAGGCCCTTTCTCAGCGCATCCACATCCCTCTTTCCCTTGCCTTCCTTCATCCCCCCTTCCTCTTCTCATCACCATAGTAACCAGCCCATGCCATCACCCCCAAAAACGTCGCTTCTCCCTTTGTGTCTCTCCCCCCCCCCCAATGTAATAGGGAATTAATTCTCCTCCCATCAAAAATGCTTACGGGATTATTCCGCTCCTCCAGCAAATCAGGCTGTCATTGCTTCTCATCCCCGAGATATCATACCGCATCGTGAGCCCGTTCTTCCCTTTTTCGTCACCCCCTCCCCCAAATCCGAAATTAGGCCCCTTTTGAGGAAAGAGCCAGCAAAAATTGTCCACTGCAAAGTCCAGTTGTCACAGATGATGCTGGTGCATATCCCCCTCTGACCTTCCTCTTTTCGGGGGAGCGCGTGGTGGGATATTAGAGACCAGATGGCACCGTGCAAAGGGCTGGATTTGGCTTAGGGTTCACTCTTATCTATCTCGTATGGATGCTCTAATGCAGGCACGGCCAATTTCTTAAGCTATGGGGACTGGGCCCCTTTTGCAAAGCCGCTGTAGGGGAGGGGCACTCCTCCCTGGGAAGAACTGCCAAGAATTATTAAGGTACTAATGTGCGGAGGGGGCAGATGAGAGTCATGCTGCAGGTCTCCTGACTGGACAGTTTGCAATCCCTCCTCTAGTACCTTTTGCAATATTGTGGCCCATATCCATTCCCTGTATTAGTGCTGTCTGTTATGTGGAGGGAACATCAGTGTCAAACCCAAACCTTTCTTCCCTCCCAGTAAAGCAAGTCAGCAGACTACACAGTGGCTGCCATATGTGGGACGCACAATTCATGCTCTCCCTTATGCTGCAGGAAACAAAATACTACCACCACACCCATTGGTGACTGAGTCCCATCATCTGCTTCAATTGGCTCTTCCTTAGCTTGTCAGAAGCACTGTCACAGAGCTGTTTTTCCTGTGCGAGGGGAGTGTGCCTTCCCTGTCCGTTGCCTATGGCCAGTTTCACAGCTAAGGCTTCTTTTGTCATAGCCATCTGTGCGCCTCTTGGCCTGGAAGTTGCATGCTAATGGATGGGCCATCACGTTGCGCAAGCCTTTAATCCCTCTCTGCGCCCATCTCTGAAGCTGATTTCTCTGTGACCTCTCAATTGCAGACGCCCACTTACAAGCTCCCCTGAGCGGCCAGTGGCAGTGTGGGGCATGGCAGCAGTGTGGCAGCAAGTGTTGGCTGTAGACGCACGGTAAGTGTAAAGGAGTAGGGCCAGCAGGGATCTTGGGAAGTGCTTTGTGCTGCTGGGGTCTACGTGTGCTGGTGGAAGTAGTGGCTTCTGCATATCAATTGCTGGAAATCACAAATGAGGAGAGTGCTACTGCTCTCAGGTCCTGCTAGTGGGTTTCCCACAGCCATCTGGCTGGCCGTTGTAAGAAAAGGATGCTGGGCCTTTGGTCTGATCCTGCAGGGCTCCCCATGTTATTATGGGAAGAGCAAGTCCAGAGAAGGAGCTAAATCAGTCTTGTCTAATTGTTCAGGGAGATGGGTGTCTTGTGTGAGAATTCTAGATCCATGTTTGGTGGGAACATCAACAATAGCTATGAATATGCTTTCACAATTACCCTTGGTAGTTTCTCCAGGTGAGTCAATCATTTTTGATGCCATACCTTCAATTAGTGCAGGAATTACCATATTGGTCTGAATATAGGCTGCATTCCGCTCTTCCCCAAGCCAAGCCTGTATAAAATCATGCTCTTATAGGTAGAAAAGCTGTGATTTTAAAAAAATCTCATTTTAGGGGTGCTTCCTATATTGGGGGAGGCTTGTATCCAGACCAATATGATCAAACCCCCACTAAAGACATGTCCTGAGAAAGGGTCAGTGTCTTGTGTCTTTGGACAACTAAGTTTTAGAAGCAAAATATCAATATTTTAGAGGTAGATGGCGGGTGGGTGGGTTCCTCAAATCTGACTTTCTACCAAAGGGATTTTATTTCCAATTGTTGAATGCTTTTCATTTGGTGGCCTCAAATATATTGTGTCACGCCATTACAGTGTTATCAGCTGGAGCACTGACCACAGCGTGGCAATGCAAGATACTGTGCTGCAGGGGAATCTTGAAGGAGATTCTCTCCGTTCAGTTGGTGCTAACCCCAGCACTATGCTAAAGAGCAAGAGAGAGCAGGGTGAGCTGAATTAGAATGCAAGTAGGCTCTGGCTTCCAGCAGCTGATGCACCAACCCCTATTTCAGGTACAACGCATACCGCACCCCAACCTTCCCGCAATTCCGCACACAGTACATCCGCCGGCGCAGCCAGCTGCTGCGGGACAACGCCAAGGCCGGCTACGACCCCTCGCTCCGCAAGCAGTACCTGCGGCTGCGCAGCCAGCTCCTGGCCCAGCGCTACGGCCCCCTCTCAGAGCAGAGCAGCTTCCGTGCCTACAGCAACAGCATTGTCCGAAGCAGTCGTACCACACTTGACCGCATGGAGGTAACCAAGGGCAGCCGGGTGGGACGACAACAGTAACACCAGCCCTGTGCATTTGGCCTGGGACATCATGTATTTAAATGAAGCCTATTCCATTGGTGGGAAGAGGGCCGTAGGTGTTTTGCCGAGGTCAGCACTTGCTCAGAGGAGAGAATGATTCCTTGCCAACACAGGAGCATTTGAGCTCCCACTCCGTGCAGCACAGTATTCTTGTCCAGTAGGATCAGGGCTGTGTGTAATCTGTCCGCCAGGGAAGCCAAAGCTAAACTATGCATGTGCCATGGGCATAGCCGGGGGGGGGGCAAGGAGAAGCAGCTCCCCCCTCCAGATCAAGTAAAACAATAGAAATACTTAACTGACCAACCACATCGGTTCTGCTCCCCCTAACAAAAAACTTGGCTACGCCCATGGCATGTGCAATAGACATACGCAGAGTAAGTTTATTTGTTTAGAGCCGCTCACGTCATTCCAATCCCAATATTCAGATTTTCAGAAAATTTGGCAGATTTGGGAAAACAGAAAAGAAAACTGGGAATGTAGAGAGCAGAACAAGGTAAGGGCACAGTTAAAGAGGTATTCCTCCCTCCGCAAAGGTTCCAGAGCCTTCATTAAAAGCCTCCCGACACATTTTTAGTCATCAGGATTAGAAAATAGACAAACAAATCAGAGGGAACAGAAGCACAGGTTAGAAATCTGAGTCTTTTATAAAGGCACTCTGCAACTTAAGTGCTGGCGTCCGTTTCCTCATCTTCTCATTGCTTCCTCTCTGGAATCCCTGACCTTGCAGATATGCCTGCCTCTGATTCCTTCAGTAATGCACCCAGCATAGCATGTCATCTAGCTCCTTGCTGTCTTCCAATGTAACTATTTTATGCATTGTGCCATAGGATTTTGATGACGACCCAAGGGCACTGGGTGCCCGAGGCCACCGCCGCTCTGTCAGCCGAGGGTCCTACCAGCTTCAGGCACAAATGAACCGAGCTGTCTACGATGAGAGGTATAAGGCTGACAGATCTAATCTGGGGCTAAAAGCGGGCATGGCATTCATCTGCTCATTTGGTGCATGTCAATTCTTTGACTTCCAAGTTTTTGTCAGAACCCTGGATGCTGTTCTGACTCCAGTACAGGTGAAGCAGCCAGGACAAAAGCTCTCTGCTCCCATACTGATCTCCCCACCCTCCATTCCATTGGAAGCAAAGTTTGAGGTCTGTGCTTATTTCATAGCAATGCCTTGTGTCTTCCTTTAGACCCCCTGGCAGTGTTGTCCCCACTTCGGTGGCAGAGGCCAGCCGTGCAATGGCAGGGGATACCACCCTAAGTGAGAACTACGCCTTTGCTGGCATGTACCATATATTTGACCAGCACGTGGATGAGGCGGGTGAGTAGAGCAGTAGCTAAGGTGTCATGGGGTAACTACTAACTGTCTCCATCTTGTCTTTTGATGTCACATTGGTCATATGAACCAGGGTGACTATGAAGATTGCGTTTTGGAGAGAACTATATAGAAGAAGTGACACACCACATACCCCTGCAAAAAAACAAAACAGACGACTCCGGGACAAGTAGTGAGATTATTATTCCTGCCTTCTTGAGGTGGAAGCGAGCAAGTGGAGGGTTGGAAGAGCCTTTACAGGCTGGTGTTGCTTCTTTTGCTGATAAGCATGCTTAAGTGCAGCTGTTAACTATTAAGTAGCCCAAGACAAAGCCTCCCTTCCCCCACAGCCTTCCTCAAATGCTCCTTAGAGAGCTCTGTAATTGTGTTGATGCAAAAAGGGAATCATGTTCTGAGTGGTATCTGGCAGAGAGATATTTGTAGCTGGAGTGCATGGAAATAATTAAGAATCCCTTAAAACTGTCAGCCTCTTAGAGGGTGGGTGCTGGTACTGCTCTTGCCCTTGCTGTCAACATCCGGCTAACAACCATTTCCCCTTTTCTTCCCCAGTGCCCAAGGTTCAGTTTGCCAATGATGACAAACACCTCTTAGCCTGCTGTTCTCTGGATGGTACCATTTCTGTGTGCCAGCTAGTGCCAACTCCCCCTGTGGTGCTGCGGGTGCTGAAGGGACATAGCCGTGGCGTGTCGGACTTTGCCTGGTCCCTCTCCAACGACATCATTGTTTCCACTTCACTTGACGCCACTATGCGCATATGGGCTACAGAGGATGGCAAGTGCATCCGGGAAATTCCAGATCCGGATGCCTCTGAGCTGCTCTGCTGCACTTTCCAGCCCATGAACAATAATCTCACGGTGGTGAGTGAAGGCCTAGGATGTAGTGCCCCTGCCCACTTCCACCTGAGCTAATAAACAAAGCACCGGGCCTTTCCCCTACAAGGGACATGTGCTTGCATACAGTTGAGGTTTCTTCCTTTCTCCCCACCCCCAAATGATGTAGGTACGGAATAAGTGGGCTGAATCAAAAGAAATGGGGACTGGAATCAGTACTGCTGGGGGTGAAGCAAAGGCAGTCTGGTCACAAGTCAAAGGGACTTGGCACAGATAAAAACATAAACTTTCTCCTCTAGGTGTTTCAGGTCCATAATTAACCAAGATGGTGGTGAGGGGAGAGTCTCTTGGGGGGTAAGAGGAAAGGAAGAGTGTGTGCCTGTTGCTCATTCTTCTGCTCTGTAGAATAGTATGAAACTGACATCTTTGTTTGTCCAAAAGGTGGGGAATGGAAAGCACAACCTCCATGTGGTGAACATCTCAACAGGGAAAAAAGTGAAGGGTGGCTCAAGCAAGCTAACTGGCCGAGTGCTGTCTCTCTCCTTTGATTCCCCTGGCCGTATCCTCTGGGCAGGAGACGACAAAGGCAGCATATTTTCTTTCCTCTTTGATATGGCAACAGGTGAGTGGAATGGGATGGGGAGCATAGCAAGGACAAGGATTAGCACAGATTGGCTTTAAGCCCTCTGCTTCCTTCTTCCCCCCTGCAGGAAAACTGACCAAGGCAAAACGGCTGGTAGTTAATGAGGGCAGTTCTATCACCAGTATCTCAGCCCGCTCTTGGATCAGCAGAGAAGCACGGGACCCCTCCCTCCTCATCAACGCATGTATTAACAAGCTGCTGCTATATAGGTGAGGGGCTTTCCATGGCATTGCTGTGCTAGAAGACAGACACTTGCTCTGCTCATATGTGCAGAGTGCCAGTGAGCCCCATATTAGAGGATAGAATATGTAATATATGTTTGTGTAATGCAGGCACCGAGAAGCAGTTTGCTATGATTAAGCTATTTATCCATTGTCTGTTCTTGTCTACTTTTTCCTGACAGGGTAGTGGACAACGAAGGGACACTCCAGCTTAAGAGAAGTTTCCAGATACAGCAGAGCTCGCATCCTGTCCGCAGCATCTTCTGCCCCCTCATGTCCTTCCGCCAGGGAGCTTGCATTGGTATGATGCCCATGAGAGTTCACTCTCATTGTAAAGGGGATGCTGGACAAGACATTCTCACTTGGAATTAATTGCAGGTTGCCACTTCCTTGCCTGCAACTCTGCTCCTGCATGCAGCTAATCTGTATGGCACATAATTATTGCAGAGCCTAATCCCCTCACCCCACAAAAAACAAACAGGGAAGCTTTTGTCCCCTCTAATTACTTCTCTTTGTGCATTTCAGTGACTGGCAGTGAGGATATGTGTGTCTACTTCTTTGACGTGGAGCGAGCTACCAAGGCTATAGTCAACAAACTACAAGGTCATAGTGCTGCTGTGCTGGATGTCAGCTTTAACTGTGATGAGAGCCTGTTGGCATCCAGTGATGCCAAAGGCATGGTTATTGTCTGGAAAAGAGAACAGAAGTAGCATTTCTTCCCTGATGAGTAGAAAGAAGTACACTCACTCAATATTGTTGAAGGAGACAGCCTGGGTGAAAGTCAGGAACCCTAAACACCATTTGTCCTCCTCTTGCTGGTAGTTTTATTTATATCTTCTGCAGCTGTGAAAGTACTGAGAACATCTTTACAGTGAACCAGCATCCATTTCTTCCCAGGTTTTCAATTAGTGGGATTTTGTATAGCAGACAAAGGATGCAGGTTATCCTGTGAGAAGTTTGGCTTACTTCTGTTGTGGTTTATGTGTTAGATGTCCAGGTTGCTGTCAGCTGCAATCAACAGGACACAATGTATGCCAAAAGGGAAGGTGGTAAATAATGCTGCAGAGCCTCTCTGCCAACTGGCAGCATAGGAATTGGGACTACATGGGTTCTTTGGCTCACGAGCATGAAATTTAGTGGCCCTAGCTCCCATTTGGTAGTAGCTTGCTCCTTGCTGCTGCATAACTACTTTGCTGTTGCAATGGTCCATTCCTTCCTGGAAATACCAAGGACATCAAACTCCAGAAAGCTGCATCTTCTCTTTGCCTCCTTCAAGTGCCAGACTGAGCCATCAACTTGGAAGGATCAGCCTGCTTTATTAGTATGCCTGTTGGACATGTGAACTTCTGCAGTTACAACTTTGTGGACAGATTCCCCTCCAACATGAAAAATCTTGCAGCTCATGTCTACATTGGGCTCTTAGTTCTGGCATGTGTTTCAGGAGCAGCTACCAGTGATGAAATGTCTTCCGATTACCGGGAAGAGGAAACTGCAGGTGCTGAATAGATTTGCTTGCACACCAACACAGCTTGCTTGAAATATTACTAGGAATGTGTTTGGAATATCAAGAAACTCAATCTGGAACATTCCTGACAACTGTATTCAAAAGCAGGTGGTGGAGTAGAGTCTGCTAAATTGAACTTTGCAGCTACTTAATGCAGTTGCTTTTTGCCACTTATCTTCCACAGCATGTGTGGCATTGTAACAGGGAAGGGGGTTAGTTGTATTGAAACTCTTCTGTATTGTGGCTGTGATAGTTGCTTTTTCCTCAAATTTGTTCTTTCTGTGGACTAGGAGAAAAGATTTCTAAATTCACTTTTACTTGAAAAAACGAGTGGTAGGATTTTCAGGCAGGCATGTGCAAGGTAAGAGCTGATGGGATGGTGCTTCAAATTTCCTCATAGGTGCCACATCAGTCACCTTATGAAGAACATGAGTTGAGCTAAGGGGACCCTGTACATAAGGCGGCAAGCCAGCCACTTCTTTGCATCAAACAGATTGCACAGCCTATTGCAGGGTTGAGAGAATCGTGGCACTCAGAACTGGACACAGCATTCCAGGTGTGATTTGACTGAGACAGTATAGAGCAGTAGTATAACTTCCCTTGGTCTGAACACTATACTTCTGTTGATGCAGCCTAGAATAGCATTCATTTTTTGACCTGCCAAATGCCTTTGGATCAGAGGCATACTTCCTCCAATCTTGAGGAAATAGTGCTTTCAAAACTAGTAGCCTAATAGCCTTGTCCTCTATGAATCTGGCAAATCCCCTTTCAGAGACATTTAAGCTTCTGACCATCATTACATCTTGTGATAGCAAACTTTTAAAGAAAAAGTGCTGTTTGAAGAACCTCCTTTTGTCATTCCAAAATATCCTGCCAAACAACTTTATTGAATGACTCTGGGTTCCAGTGTAATAAGGATTAAAAATTGTATTTCTACCCACTTTTTCCACACTACACAATTTTATAAGTTCCTGTCATACCCTCATACTTGCTTTCCCACCCTAACTTAAAAGCCCCAAGCACCATAGCCTTTTCCTTATTATAAGAAGTATTCTAAACCTCAGTTTATTTAGTTCAGCCTTTCTGCATCCTCTCAAACTAAACAACCTTTTTGAGATGTGGCAACCAGCACTGTACACAGCACTCCAAGTGTAGTCACTACACTACATGTTTATAACGGCATTGGAATCTCTTGGGCACATGAACGGCGATACAAAAAATATAACACACTGGCAACCTGGACAACAACGCAATAAACTAAACAATGGCCCAGTTTGGTCTCACTATGCTTTAGTGAGAAGGAGCAAGCTTTGCTCCTCCCCTGGCCTTGCTGTTTTCAGACTACCCAGAGCTCACCATTTGTCTTCCTCAAAGAAACTACCAGTGGCAAACCAATAACAAACGTCAGTTGTAACTCACGGTTCATTAGGAATAAATGAGGTAAAGGTAAAGGTACCCCTGCCCGTACGGGCCAGTCTTGACAGACTCTGGGGTTGTGCGCCCATCTCACTTAAGAGGCCAGGGGCCAGCACAGACCTGTCTCCTTTGCCATGGGCTAATGATGGAGTGCCCTTTTCTTCTGGCAAGAATTGCATGGCACCTGAGCTTGGATGCTACCAGCATTCTGCTTTTTGAGAGAGGTGGAAGGGGACTGCTTTTCCACACCACATTGTAATAGTTGCATGACATGCATAAATTTAGCTCATGGAAATGAAAATGATGGGGAAAAGATCACCTATTACATATTTGCCTGGCATGCAACTATTAAAAACAGATAACCTCAGTCAGCAAAAAAGCATAAGATCATACTAAGCAGCTTCTTGAGTTTCTACACTGTGAAAGTCAAATACGTTGCATTTCACTAAAATGAAAGCAGGATTGATGGCGCTAAAAGCTTTTTTCAGTTTTAAGCAATGAAGAATGAACAAGTGTGTGAATAGACTTCTGATATTTCTTACAGAGATTTACAAGGATGTAGGGCCAGGGACTATCCCCTGAAATGGACAGAGCAAAGCAGGATCAAGCTCCACCTTGCACACTGAATGAAAATGCAGAAACACTTAACTTCCTCTCCACACATGACATGCTAGTTTCTTTTTCATTTAACATGGCATCCAAACCTAGTATCCTTATTCTTCGTGAACTCTCAGTTTAGAGGGGCTGCACCTAGAGATGTCCCATTTAATTATCTACAGAAGTAGGATAGAGAGGCCTGGCCCCTAGACTTGAGGTTCCCTACCACGGATTTATACAGCTGATTACTTGTGTGAATGACGGGTACATGGAAAATGGATGCTAAATAAAATTACCTGAAATTAGTAAAGCCTCAGTTCTGTATTCCAAACCTTAGTGTATACCCCCTTTTGTAGTTCTTAGGGCTGATGCAGGTAGCACAAAACAAGTGAATGAGCTGAAGAACTGGAATGACTTTCTGGAATATGTTAGGCTAACACTGGTTTCTAGTTCCCACTTGCCACACACACTGAAGTTATCTGAGTTTTTGCTTCAAAGAAGGAAATACAAGATGATACGTCACAAGCAAAATAAGGAACCCAACCATCTAATTCATTTCGTCAGTCATAATTAAAAAGCTTCATCACAGCTTCCAAAATACAGTGGTTTCCAGAAGCTAGATTCTTTGCCCCAACCCATTTCCAATATATATATATATATACTGTATATTTAAAAACATATTCTCTTCAAAACAAATGCATTAGTTACAAGAGGCAACATTGTGGCTTTTCACTTTGCATAGGGCTTTATGATGGTTATTAAGTGCGACTTCAAGTACAAATTACATGGGCCTCTCCCATCCTCAATGAAAGCAAGTTCGATGGATGAGGAAAGGTGGGGAACAGTCATACAGCACACTGAGGTAATACAGAGTCTTTGTGCAGATAAATCCATTTTTAAAATGGTTTGTGTTTTACCACTTACTCATAAATGTGGCTAGAAAGCAGTTCTGCTGTAAAACCAAGACTTGTATCCCTTAGAAAACCACACTGAAGATAAGAAACTCGTCAGTGTTCTCTGCCACGTTGCACTCACAATCAAGCCTTCAAAATAGTAAAAAGCTATAACGGGTTCTAATAAGACATCCAGAGACTTATGAGATACTATGCTGTGTTTTTCCAACCAGTACATCAACAACAAGTTTGACAAATCAAACCAATCTCCTGCCTGCTGAAGAATCTCTCAGCTGCTGTAAGAATATTTCAGTCTGGCAGTAAGAAGCAGCCAGTCATGGCTGGGTAGCATAAGAAATGTCAGTTATTGCTCTCTCTGCAATTCAAAGTACTGGGTGTTTTTTTGTTTTAAGCAGGTAAGTTCCTGACTCTTACCCTCTGCCTTCAAACTTTCAGCAACTGCCACTTCTGTATTGAATTCTAGTCCAAGTCTATCCAGACAACTGTAAAGCAAAACTGGCAAGGAACTAGAAGAGGTATTTCCGGCAAGACTCTGTGCCACATTTACACTCAATGCGCATCCGCTTCTTTGGAGAGCCAGCCAGGCCTCCAACTAGGCCAAAATTAGAGTCCATCCTTGTGCTTTCTGCATTTACTGGGTCCACTGTGGGAGAGATAGGGAAGGTGGGAAATCAGCACTGGAACTAGAATATCTTACATCGTAGCAGACCTGTCACTGAATTTTATCTAGCGAATGCACCCTATCCACAACAAGGCTACATACTGGCCAAAAGGCTAAACTCATAAAAGTTCCCTATTCCTTTAAGCTCCTACCTATCACACAATTAAAAAGAAAAGATATCAGAATTATCTTAGAATACTGTTGCTATGCTTTATTTGAAATTCGAGGAAATCTAACCAGAATTTTTTAATGGTTCAAAACATGATCTTCATTCTTAATCCCTGCCTCCCAAAATGAACAGGTCTCAATGCCCACCTAAATTTCTCAAGCACTCCCCATCTTACCTTGCATGTTGTAGTCAAAGGTGAGTTCCTCACCTACACGGATAGGTCGAGTAGCAAAGAAGGCAATGCGTGGCAGCCTCTCATCCAAATTTTCAATGAAGACATTGTAAACCTGTAGGTTAGGGTTACACTGGAAGCAGAAAACAGGAGTAAGAGGGAAGTAAGACAAGCTCTACATTAAAAGTTATGTTAAAGACATGGCTCCCTCCCCACTGTGATCTACCCCACTCACACTATGGTTGACAAAATGTGAAATGTTGCCATAGTATGCGGCATCCACTGTGTATACATCTTCTACGTAATCAAGGTCAAAGAGGTATGTGGCACCCTGTCGATCATAGATCTGACCCCGTCGTTCAGCCTCCTCTGATGTGATTATCTGGGAGAGATGCAAAAAACAGTAAGCACTGCAAAAATGGGGCTATTGCATCTTTCTTAGTAATCTATTGAAAATATTCATCCAGATCTCATTTGTTCCCTAATTTCTGCTATCTCTATGCTGGGTAACCTTTCTACACATGCTTCTACACATGCTTTTGGTTATGAGTTTAAATCAAAGTTCTAAATTCTCAGAGAAGATACGATCATGGATAGAAAACCTTCTAAAGTCATTCCCACCATGGTACATTAATTTGCCAAAATGTTTTTCTTCCATGAATCTTTGATGTTCAAGATACTGAAAGTTGACTGCCTAATTATTTCAGTAAAGACTTAAAATCTTGACCATCCTTTATGGTATCTTCACCCATCTAAGTCTCTCTGTGACACAGGTATCCAGTAGGTGGCTCCAAAATGCCTCATTTCTGCAGCAAAACTCACTCTACAGGTTCTAATACCCACATGTTTAAGAGTATCAGGTAGGAATCATAAAATTATGGCCTTCTTGCTAATCAGCTGCATTCAGTGCTGTTTGTGTGCAAGTAGAATAGACTTCCACTCATGCAACAAGGCTCCCACTGGCCTCACAGTCCTCAAAATCTGCTCCTGAGAGTTCCTCAGTCCTCTGGAGCATATTTGAGGGCATGCAGGGCAGAGAAGAAAAGACCATAGAAGTCTGGGCACACAATATCAGAAATTTTATAAATAAACACTGGGCAGAATCTATTTCACAGTTTGATCAAATAAACCTTGAGGGGACTTATATGTAATTGCAATGATATACACACATGCATATTCACAAACCCAATATAGCAGCCCATAGTCCCCTGGTTGATGAATCACTAAATCTGTGGTGTCAATATGTCATAGGATGATTTACTGAGCAAAATAATGTTGATGTTCTTAGCTTTTGGCACTATTCCCCAAAACTATTTAAATTGTATAAAAGACCTCTCACTTTAAAATGAGATACAGTGGTACCTCGGGTTAAGTACTTAATTTGTTCTGGAGGTCCGTTCTTAACCTGAAACTGTTCTTAACCTGAAGCACCACTTAAGCTAATGGGGCCTCCTGCTGCCACTGCGCCGCCAGAGCACGATTTCTGTTCTCATCCTGAAGCAAAGTTCTTAACCCGAGGTACTATTTCTGGGTTAGCAGAGTCTGTAACCTGAAGCGTATGTAACCCGAGGTACCACTGTACAGTTTATTACAAGGGCAGGGCTGGCAAGGACACAACTAAGATTTTAAGAAAATTTACATCAGATGAATGTTCAAGTTTGAGTGTCAACCACAATATCTATACAGTAAATGTTCCTTTCTTCCTGAATTTGTCCATCTACTTGTCCCACTTGAATTAGCAAGACCTACAGAAACCACCCACAGCCTTCCAGAGCCCAGTAAAATAGAGATCATCATACGTGGGGGGGGGGGGGCTTATTCCAGGGATCTTCCTGATTTCATGCAATGTTGCCTTTTGTGAGCGGACCTCAGGAATGTAACTCCTGTGTAAGTTTTGGGCCTACTGCATTTAAACTCCACAACTTTCATGTTTGAGAACCCCTCAGAATTCAGGGGTCGGCAAACTTTTTCATCAGGGGGCTGGTCCACTGTACCTCAGACCTTGTGGTGGGCCAGACTATATTTGGGGGGGGGGGGAATGAACAAATTCCTATGCCCCACAAACAACCCAGAGATGCATTTTAAATAAAAGGACACATTCTACTCATGTAAAAACACACTGATTCCCAAACCGTCCGCAGGCTGGATTTAGAAGGCAATTGGGTCAGATCCGGCCCCCGGGCCTTAGTTTGCTTACCCATGCCTCAGATGGATCAGTCACAAAGAGCCTCACTATCCTTGTAATGTAACTGATATCCCCCGTTCCCTGATCAAAGCAAATCTTGTCAACTGACCATATAAAGATAAATTTTATCACTTTGGAAAGTAAGTGCAAATATAACCGCTCCATCTTAGACTGGAGCCCATGCAGTATAGCCGTCTATTTAATAATGCCCGGTTTGACTTCCGGGTCGGCGCCATCGCCCAATGGCGGACTCCCTCCGAGCTCCGGAGGGAGTCGGCTGGGTAGGGGTCGGGTCCTGCCATGCCGGCGACGCGGGGACCCTCAAAAACCATGGGCGGAGATGCCCATGGACTTGGTGACTCGGCGGGCACCGTTTGCGCCCCCCCGACCCGCGAAGGAGCCTTTTTAAAGGCTGCGGAGCAGGTGACGGGGGGGTGTGGTGCTGTGAGTCCAATGCTTCCCCTGCCCAGCGAAGCCGCATGCCATTCGGCGGAGAGCAACGACTTCTTCTTTGAAAATTTCGGATTTGGACTAAAAGGAACAACCCGTGAGTAAATTGATTGGACTTAAAAGGGAAATTTGATCTTTGAATTTGGAGCGAGCGGGGGGAGTGCAAAAAGGAAGTCCGCCCCCCCCCCCGTTGTAGATGGCTCAACGCAAGGATTTGACAACTAAGATCGAGAGATGAACTTGTTTACCTGAAAAAAAAATTTAACTTCACGAAGGGAAATTACAGTAATTGTGCTGGAGGAGAAGACTGATTTGTGGGAACTAAAATGCAACCCCCCCGGGAACCGGGAACGATCCGCTATGAGAGACTGGTGAAGAGACACAGAAACTTTGACAGCTGTCAAAGTAGCTGTCAAAGCAGGAAAATAAAAGAGAACTTTGTTACGATGGCTTTGCTGGTTAGATTTGTTACAATTTGGACATAAATTATTGGAAATAAAGGCAACAAGTTATTTGACTTTTGGGTCTGATCTGGAAAGAAATTAAGTTACCATATTCCCTCTAGAGGGAGGCTGGAACATTGCAACAGTAGCAGCAAGTGGAAAAATACTATGAATTTGAGCAGGATCTGTTATCTCTTGGGAAAGCTGCAAAAACGAAGCATTATTTTGTCTACAGAGGTTTCTATACTAAAGGAGACAATGGATTTATCTATTGAAGAAAGGAAGGGACTTGACGCAAGTTATGTTCCTGAATAACAAAAGCCTCTGTGGAGAACAAGAAGTTTCTGAATTAGAAGGTTTCTGCAGCAGAACAGGAAAAAGCAACCTGAGGAATAAGAGCTGGACCAAATTTGAAGCCGGAGTATTTGGAACATCCAGACTTTAAAAGGACCAAGAAATAGAATTTAAGTTAGACTCTTAAACATAGAGGTCTGGATGGAAGAACAATGACTTTTTCTGAGAGTTTTTTCGAGATTGGACTTTCTGAAATTAAAAGCTATCAAAAGATGGCAAAGTGGAGTTGAGATATAGACGTGGATACACCAGTCTGGCAGTAGACAATGGATGAACTTTGGGGATTGGAACCGGGGAATGGGGGGGGGGGGGAGATTTGGAATCCAAAGGCTGTAAAATTATATATTATTTCTTTCTTTTCTTTTTTCATGTTTGTTGTTTGAAAATAGGGGAATTCGTGGAAGGGAAATGGGGTCGATCTTAGGGAATTATATAAAATATAAGGAGAAATGGTTCATTAAGATAAATAAGATAAATTAATTTGGAATAAATGGGTTATTTAAAATTACAAATAAGGTTTTAAAATTTGGGGTAAGAATCTGTGGAATCAATTTAAGGGAAATGGAATACAAGAGGGGGAGGGGGGGGAGTCCGGGAAAGATGCCACTGAAACCAAGTGTAAATCATATTTGTTTTTTGTTTTTTTCTTGCTATCTTTCCTTTTTATTCTGGAAAATTTTTAATAAATATTATTTTTAAAAAAAATGCCCGGTTTGACTGGAATATTTCAAGTTCCTATCCTTGTCGTGGGTAAATATGCAGAATACCTAGCCCTTTTAGAATTTTGGTGAAGAGTTGCTTCTGACTGACTGGAGCATTTCAGAAAATCAGAAAACATTACAGGCAGTTAAAATAAGTCATACCAGAGCAGAAAGAGAAAGAAAGAGAGAACGTAAGAGATATTTCCATTCTTTATAGTTTCAGGGGTTTTTTGTTTGGTGTTAGCAACAAGTGATATGGATTATATTTTGATAAAATGAAATGTTTGTTGTTTATTCCCAATATACTGTTATGTTTTATGTGTATTGTTTTTAATGTATTAACTGAATTATTATTATTATTATTATTATTATTATTATTATCAGACACTAATAAATCCAACTAAGTTTAATGGGGTTTACTCCTAGGTAAGTGGTTATGATTGAAACCTAAGTATCTCTGCCTCTTCGATGAGTCTGAAGTAAATATTTCTACCTGAAGCTCACTGCTGGAGCATGTCACGTACAAACATGGTGTTACTGCTTCACATCTTATAGAATGGAACAGACCAACCCAGCTTCAATTTTTCTTTCCTCCTGTACCCTGGATCACAACTAAACTTCTGGTCCATGCCTGCTCATCCTACCTCTCCTACATACTCCATGACAAAGCTGTTCTTGCGGATCTTCTCCAGTGTGCGCACACCCCAGCCACGTCCATTATCTGTCCGGAAAATGCAAAGATCGTAACGAATGCCTTTCTGCACCACACGGTTAGAGCAGTCAATCCCACAGCTGCAGCGAGAATTGCATTCATAGATGGGCATGCCAGCCTTGATCTTCACTTGGCCAAACTCATTATACGCAAATTTATGGTGTGAAGCACCAGGACAACAACCTCCTGCTGCTTCTGAAAAACAGTCCAAGCACTCACAACCCACAGCCACCTGGTTGAGAGTGATGCCCTCCCCAACCTTGTACTCATTAATGTAGACAAAGTCCCGGGGAGGCCCTTCCAAGTCCACCTCATTCTCTACCACAATGCATCCCTTGTGGTTGCGCTTGGCATTGAGTTCATATTCCCAATGCTGCAAAGCCCGCCGCTGTTTGGCCTTCTGCACTAGGTAGTTGGAGATGCCTTGGTCAAGCAAGCGTGTATTCTTTCTGAGCTTGCTTCCTCGTCGAATCAATGCCTGCTCTAGGTCCCGGTGGAACTGTTTGAGTATACTGATACAGCGCAGGTTCTTTCTGGGCTCCCAAGTGTTCTGTGACTCAGGGTAGCCCCGCCACTTCACCAGGTAGTATTCCTCATCCTGAGTAAAAGGTAACCATGCACAGTGTCAGCTTAAAACATGACAATTCTCTTCCCAGAACTGAAAACAAACCCCAGAAAATAAGCTCTCCCAATAACCCCTTCTCCTCTAACCTACTAAAACCCAGAGTAAAGGACAAAACCCAGGTATCTCATGCAAAATTAAGCAACTCTGCAACATTCTCTCTTAACAGCTTCAGTCCTGTAAACTATGGGCCACCAATCAAAGGAAAGGGAGATTATCTGGATCAGTAATGCCTGGCTAAAAGTATAAAGAGCAGAAAGAGGGGTGAAGGAGTGCCAACAAACACCAAATCTCAATGTACAAACACTTAACTGAGAGCTAGGGAGAACAGATGCAAGGTGGAATAAAAGGTGTTGCTAAAGTTGCAAGAGGGCCCAAGTAACTCACCCGAGCTTTCTTGTAGTCACAGAGATATTCTACTTCAAAATCACAGAGGTTTTTTCTGGTAATACCCAAACCAGGGCAGCAAACTTTCTGCAAACGGCAGAGATCCTGGAGGTGGGACCAGGTTGATTTGCAACAAACAGTGCAGGCTATGGGAGATAAGGCAGATATACATTAGAATAACTGTATATTTTCCTTTAACAAAAAGTGGTAATATACTTTTCTGACTATCTCTATCATTGTTTTTAGGATCATAAGGAAAAGGGAAATCTCAGAATGTTAAGTCTTACACACATTTCTGATGTTTGCTGCCACAGAGGGCAAGAACTCTAAAATTTGTGCAATGCATCCTAGAAGGTACAGATTTAATTTCCCACCTCTGTTCCCATTCCAGTACTAAACATACCACATTCCAACCATAATTCCTTGCATGTGTTTCACTTTCACATCTGAGGTTTGCTTGTTCTTTTGCAAACCTATTTGCATATAGTGATGAATCTTAAAACAGGTTGATTCCCTGAAAACAGACTCAATGCCCTGAATACCAACCCACAGCAAAACGTGGCAATGTAGCACAAGACTTGGGCTGCAATGCCTCATACATTTTTGTGATAGCTCTGTCATAATTCTTGCTCTCATCCCTATCTTCTAACAACCCCTGAACAGACCTGTGTCCTAGTTGCTTATCCTTAGATAGCTAAGCAACATACTTACATAAAACTATGTCAAATGTTATGTCCCAAGCAAAACATTTTCTGTTTGGCAGCATTTCTAACCAGTTCAGGTCCCAAAGAGCAGGATTACTTCCCCATTTTACACAGAAGACTAAACATACAGCTTTTCTAGGGAAATTACTAAAACACTTCACTGTTCTAAGAGTTAAAAACCTTCTTCTGGTCTCCAGCTTCTATTTGTTGATGGTCCATTTGCTGTCATTATTATTATAATTTATAAAGCATCAAAATTGCTAGGTGCTGCACAGAAATAACACAGCCCTTGCCTTCAGACTTACAATCTAAAAATAAACTTGACACACTGGGGGTGAGGGAATTATTTTTTTCTAATGAACAGTGGCATACCTGATTCTCCTCCACCTCCTCATTTAATCCCTACAACCCTGTGAAGTAGGTTAGGCTGACAGACAGTGACTGACCCAGGGTCACCAAGTGAACTTCAGGGCCAAGTGAGGATTCAAACCCTGGTCTCCCAGAGTCCTAGTCTAACACTTTAGCCATTACACCACACTGACTCTGAAAGGAGAATCAAGCCAAGGTGAATAGGTATTAAAACATGCAAATGAGAGTTTTCAACCCACTTTCCCATGCAGTGTCTAGCTGATGGAAGAGTTCAAGAAGGTAGTAAAGTCAGAGAACCTTTTCCATGCAAAACAGATGCTCTACCATTAAACTACAGCCCTTCCCTCAAGTCCTCATTGTTTCTCTCTTCTTATTAGACCCAAGGTATCTTTAAATGGTGGTTCCATGCGCTGCTCTGGTTCGCCAGAAGCGGCTTAGTCATGCTGGCCACATGACCCGGAAGCTGTACGCCGGCTCCCTTGGCCAATAAAGCGAGATGAGCGCCGCAACCCTAGAGTCGGCCACGACTGGACCTAATGGTCAGGGGTCCCTTTAGCTTTACTATCTTTAACATAAATAAGCAATTCTCCCTTCTGTTCAAAATATGTTAACAAACTCCTGGAAGGCACCATAGCTCAATGGCACAGCACCAGCTTTACATGCAGAAGATTCCATATTCAGTCCTTGCCTGGCATTTTCAGGTACAGCTGAACAAGTTCTCTGTGTGAGACCCTGAAGAGCTACTGTCAATCTATATATAGATAACACTAAGTTAGGGTAACCAGTGGTTGAATTCATAAGGCATCTTTGTATGTTCACACAATCATTTCGGTGGATTTTCTTGGGGGCATTTGAGTATAAATTCCCCATTCTGGGGCTTTGATCAACAAAATCCTAAGTGAACAGAAATTAAGATGCTTTGTAAAGTCTCTAGGAAATTAGTTTGTTCAAACAGCTTGCCTTTCACCTGCAGGATCCTTGTTCTTTTCAAGCCTATAAAGCTGATAGCACTAGATGCAAGGTGAACACCAAATGGGTCAAAGATCCGGAGTCTTGTAATTAGCACACTGTCATCAGCCTTAAACCTTTGGCATCAGACAGACTATAAAATATGGTGCAACAAAAATAGATTGCAAGGACAATCACAGTTGCATTTTGAAGAGCTAATTGGTAGGTGGAGGTTATCATAAACTTACCATAAAATCCATTTATTTATTAGATTTATATACTGCCCATCATACGATCTTAGAGTGGTTCACAGGATAAAAACATGTAAAAAAAACTAAAACAAAACAGCAAAATAATTACCCCCCCTTCCCTACTGTACTCTGAAGGTAAGATTAACATAAGCATACTGAAGTGGAAGCGCCATGAAGATCATTTCTTTCAGTAATCTCTCATTATGATGAGAGATCCCCCACTCACTATTCTGAACAACTTTAAAAAAAAATGCAAGAGTGCACTGCACTAAGAACACATGTACAGTTTTACATAAATAGGTTACAGGGATTGCCAAATCAGAATTGTACTGTCATCTTAAATTTACGAGGAAGACCTACTTAGGGAACTAAAGTTCCTGTGAGCGTTTTAATCAAAGTGGGTTTTTACTTTTCCACCAAAAAGTGGGAGTATATAAATACAATCATTGCTGCAAATATTAAGAAAACTAGAATAACTAATGCCTTTTCTCTGGCTTCTGGCCCATGTAAACTCTCTGAAGTTTCTCCACCAGGTATCAAGCTCACTGCCTCCTCCTGCTCCATGACAGGAAGGTATCAGGATTGGGGGGGGGGGGGCTTCAAAACTGCACGCCCAGGGTAGTGTCCCCCCGAAACAGGGCCGGTCACTCTTAGCCCAGGGGTTTCACAGCTGCTTCCCCGTCTCCACCTGCTACCAATCTCCCGGCTTCCGCACACCAAGTTCTTCTAAGTGGCTGAGCTGGCTGTCTCCCTCAGGAGTCTGACAGGCCAAGGGGTCCGAAAGCAAGGCAGCCTTTTGTGCCATTTCCTACCCCAAAACCGAGAGGGCCTAAATGAAACCGAAGCCTAAATGTTTAAAGGCGTTCAGGGCGGGCAAGAGTTTTTCAGGGGCGGCAGAAGGAAGCAAGCACATGGCGGGGAGAGGGACACAACACACACACACACACAAATAGTGAGAGGACGGTTGGCAGAAACAAGTGACGGGGGGGGGCAAAGCTCCGCTGCCCGCGAAAGAGAACTCGGAAGGGCAGGCCGGCGTTTCGGTCGTGGGGGGGGGGGGGGGGGCGGGGAGAGGGGCGCTTCTGCCTCTCAGCAAGCGAGACCCCCCCCCCACACACACACATTCCCCTCACGGCTCCCGTTCTTTCTCTCCCCCACACGCGCGCCGCCGCCGCCTCCTTCCTCCTCCTTTCCCGCCCTCAGCGCGAGGCCGCCGAGCCGCTTACGCCGCCTCTTGCGCGCTCTCCCCGCCCCCGTAACGGTCGCCCCCGTCCTCGCCCCCCACCTCCGCCACCGAACGCCCGGCTGCCGAGCGCCGCTTCTGCCCGCGCGGTTCTCTCCATCGCCGGCGCCGCCTCACGCGCCCAGCCCGAAGCTGCGCCTCCTCCCGTCTCGCTCGCTCGCTCTCGCCCGTTTTCCCTCTCACCTTTTAAATTTTCCGCCATCTTGCGCTCTTTTCTTCCCCCCCCCCCCCTTCCAACTCCGCTCCAGCCACTGAGGAGGCCGCCGGAAACTTTTTTCGTCTCTGGCGGGGAGCGCGAGAGGGTCGGAGCGGCGGAGGCGGTGCCAGAGAGTCGTAGGAGGATCCTCGGAGCCATCCGCGCGCGGCCCAATGGCGAGCCCCGCTCAGCTCTGCAGGCCCCGCCCAGCGCCGCCCGCGACCAATGGCCGCTCGCCTGGGCCCCGGCAGCCTCAGCCGGCCTCGGAGTTAGTGGCCGCCTTGAGCCCCGTCAGGGAAAAGGCGGCGCGTCAGTAGGGACCGTCACTTGGGAAGACTGGCGGACTGATGGCCGTGTAAGCAAAGGTCACCAGTGTCGAAGCAATGATTCTTCAACATCAACTTCGTTGGACTGGCCATGTTGTCTAATTGTCTTCCAAAACAACTACTCTATTCGGAACTTAAAAGTGGAAAGTGTAATGCTGGTGGTCAACAAAAGAAGTTTAAAGACTGTCTCAAGCATAGCTGTCAACTTTCAGATTTGAAAATAAGGGATCAGCAGCCTCACCTGTCCCTGAGACGATATCTAACAATCCGGGACGCTGAAATAAGGGAATTTCCTGCAAAAAAAGGAAAGGTTGACAGCTATGGTCTCAAGGCAAATCTAAAAAAATGTAGTATAAACACTAACAACTGGGAAACACTGTGAGCGCTCCAGTTGGAGAACAGCCTTTACCAAAGGTGTCATGGGCATTGAAGACACTCAAACTCAGGACGCAAGGGAGAAACGTGCTAAGGGGAAGGCACGCTTGGCAAATCCACACCGTGATCAACTCCCACCCGGAAACCAATGTCCCCACTGTGGAAGGACGTGTGGATCCAGAATTGGCCTCCACAGTCACTTATGGACTCATTGTTAAAACCATGTTTATGGAAGACAATCTTACTCGGCTAAGAGTGATCGTCAAAGAAGAAGAAGACAGAATGACCACTTAGGAATTAGTACCATGTTCTTCCTCCTCACCTCCCTGAACAGAGCACAGCAACACACACCACACACACCTGCTCATCTAACTAAGGTCTTATTTTATGTAAACATTAAAAAAATGTTTCTGCAACTTCCCAATCGAACTGACTTCTATGGAATTCCTTCATCTTCTCCACCATAGGTAAAATACAGAGGGTAAACTGTACCTCATTTCTGCCCTTGTCCATCAGCCAGACACAAGGTTTTCTCTGGCTGGAGCAGAGAAAGTGGGAAAGGGTAGCATTATTTATTTCTCAGCAGCTAGCAACTTGCACATTTTAATCCACACTCCCAATACGTATATTTTTTATATATAAATAAATCTGGGTCATATGGTGCCGAGTCCAGGCAATGGCCATGCTCCTAGGTAATACGGCAATGCTCCTATTTACTTATTTAACACACATAACTGGCTTTTTGTTGGAATACTACTGCCTCTTCACAAACGAAGGATGAAGCTATTTCTTATAGAGAACACTATTCTACCTAAAAAGAGGATTTATAGGAACCATGGCTATTGATCCCTTCCGGAGCTTTAGGTCAGGAGATGTTGACAGGATCTCATAGGTACATCACACCTAAGAATCTAGAGAATCCAGTCCTTGGCCATTTGGGGAGTGGGAAGAAGCCACAGTTGCTCAACTATCTGTAATGCAATCCCATGCAGGTTTCCTCACATCTAAGTGCCACTGTGTTCAGTGAGTGTTTATGCCTAGTATTGCAGCCACAACAGGCTTGCGAAACATTGCAGTTTGATTTCCCAATTATTTCCCATCTCTTCGGGCATTTCTAAAAATCTGACTTCTCCCATCTTGGTCTCATGATTGCCCAGGGCCTGTATATAAATGCCTGGCAGTGAACCATTCTGCCATTAAACTTTTTGCTCTTGAACTGCTGTCAGTACTCTTCAGGACCATACTGTCCTCTTTGCCCTAATTTTCCAGTGCCTACCTTTATCTGCTCTCTGTTCTGCCCCTACCGGCTGCTATCTGCAATATTGTGTGGCTATCTTTAGTATTTAGTCTGAGAGCTGCACATTCTCCTATCCTGAACTGCATGAGTGTGTTACTTAATGCTCACCAGGGTTTATCTAGATCAAGGGTGGCCAACTCCCAATAGACTGCGATCTACTCACAAAGTTAAAAACTAGCAGTGATCTACCCCCTTTTAGGGAGGGGGAAAGCCACGTTTTTGGGGGGTGCAAGGCAAAGATGTTGAGTTTTTTTTAGGGGAGCCAAACTTGTTGAGCTTCTTTGGGGGGAGCCAGTGATTTACCAGTGATCTACCACAGATGTCCAGTGATCTACCGGTAACTCACGATATACCCGTTGGACATGCCTAGATTCTAGATTGGGTACACCATACCTGCCACCAGATAGACCAAAATGGAAGTCTTGTAGTAAATTAGTCTTCTATAAGATTGAGGCAAGTATCTTCAAAAGATTCTGATATAACAACCTTAAAAGATACAGTGGTACCTCGCAAGACGAAATTAATTCGTTCTGCGAGTTTTTTCATCTTGCGAATTTTTCGTCTTGCGAAGCACGGATTTTGGAAAAGCTTCAAAAATCACCAAAGTCTTCAAAAACCTCAAAAAAGGCTACCACACCGCGTGCTATGAGTTGCTCCTCGAAGTCAAGTCGCAACTGCACCCCCTGAATGCACCCTGGGTATTAACAGTTTTAAGAAAAAGGAAACAAACTTGCAAGACGTTTTCGTCTTGCGAAGCAAGCCCATAGGGAAATTCGTCTTGCGAAGCAACTCAAAAAACGAAAAACTCTTTTGTCTTGCGAGTTTTTCGTCTTACGAGGCATTCGTCTTGCGAGGTACCACTGTAATCATGCTTTACAATCTGAAATGCACAACCTATGTCTTCAAAAATAGTGCAAAGGAAAAACCAGTGATGGTGAAAACAAGGGCTACCTTCTGTACATTTGTCACAATATAGTAATATGTTTTGAATGCATTATAAACGTGCAACACCGGATGGCACCAGAGAGCAAAAAGGAATTTTTATGGAATTTTACATAGGCTTCTTGTTGTTATGATTTAATTCCTGACTTATTTATAGCGTTTTTAACCTGTGTCTAGATCCATCCCAGCTCAGAGTCAGGCAACCATTTGGCTTCTTTAACAGGCCTGTTGCTGCAGAATATACAGTTGTGTCTTCTGCAAAAGATCTGCTTTTCCCTGCTGTGGTATAATTAGGGTATGTTTTTTAGCCAGAACTCAGTTCCAGTATCTCTCAGGTGGGTGCCATTGCCATTATAAGAGAACAAGAGAGGTGTTCGTGGTGAGTTCTAGCACCTATTTTTCTAGAAAAATAGCACTGGGAATAATAATAATAATAATAATAATAATAATAATAACAACAACAATAACAATAACAATAACAATAACAATAACAATAACAATAACAATAATAATAATAATAATAATAATAATAATAATAATAATAATAATAATAATGGTGTCCTGCTTGCATCCAGGAAGGTGCTGCTGTTGCACCCTCAGTAATGTAGTAAGATTCAGGATGTCAAGATTCTTGGCCACATGGTGTTCAACAATTATCGCCTCTCCCTGTGCAAATAGGGTTGTGGATTCCACATACTTGGGGGATATCCTGGGTTGTATCCAGTAATCCACAAACAGAACTCCACTTGCACAGCAGGGCTTCCTCTTCCTTCCCTCCATGTGCCCCCAAAATCTGTTCCAGGAGGCTCTCCAAGTCTCTGGAGCTGATTTTGTGAATGCACAGGAGGCTGCAGGGGAGAAGAAGAGAAAGTCTAGTGGAAAATGAACAGTAGTTACTACCCCAGGGTATACAGAAGTAACTAAGTTTCTGAAATGAAATAAAATTACATTTAAAAAACTTTAATGGAAACCTTTGATTTTATTTAGTTACTCTGTTCATAGCTGTTGAGCCTGTAGAAAGAAAAAAGGATCTAAAGAAACAAGAAAGACTGTGGGCCAAACTAGACATAACACAATGTGCCACTTTAAAATATGTTACAGTTTTTAAAAATATATATATATTATAGGCACATAGGTGGGTGTCAGTTTTAATAAGAACTGCAGCACGGGGAGTGGAAGGAAATTTAACCCTTCTTTCCCTAGTTATAATCCTGACCAAATTTCCTCTTCATGGTGCTATTAGCCCTAAAAGAATAAAGCTCACATTGGCACCAAATTTATAATGTTCATATACTACCAGACAGCATTTTCCCACCCTGTTGCCACCACAGCACAATGTACTACTTTTATGTTTCACTAGCAACCCTCTAAATATGAGAATAATGAATCAGGAATAGAAAAAAAGTGTGCTTGACCTCAGAAGGTGAAAAGTACAGGAGGCTGAGGTTCAGTGCCCCTTCAGACAACCCGTTTATTGAACATTTATCTGTATTTACTTGCATAAAGCTTGATTATATCCTATCATTATTGAGCATTTATCTGGATTCATTTACAGAAAGTTTATACATCTGCCCATTAGTCATATGTTCACCCCACATGTTTCTATGCATTTCACTATCACTTTCTGAACAACAAAAAGACTGATTCCCCCCCCCAGTGGATTTGTTGAACTATGGTGACAGAGCTGTTTAATCCACTTTAATTATGCAAACTCAAAGTTCTGGTATGTGCTTGAATCCGTGGCCTCCGGAAGGCACCCTCAAAGGAAAGGATCCTGTGTCTATTCTCCAAGCTGCCCAGTTTCTTCTGCACAATGTTAAAACACCAAAGGTGAAGCTAAGATTTCCTGTGTAGAGCTACTCACTTGAAAAGTCTCTAGTTACTACAATATTAATTCCATTCAAAGGTAAGTGGCATAAGCTATTTATCTGTGGTCTTCCAGGCATTTTTTTGTTTTCGTTTTGTTCTGTCCAACAGGCACATTAAGATCCAAGCCAATTTCCCTTCCCTGGAATAGAACAGAGTTCATGGAACTGGACTTTCCCACCTCCCCTTTCTTTCACAACCTTCTGCGTCCAGTGGGGGACCACTGGGAATGGTGTAAGATATGATGTGGGGCATTGCAGACCATTTGGCAGAAATCACGCCCCTCCCCTTGTGTGGAGAGAAGAGCAAATTAGGATCCAAGCCACTGAAAATACTTTAGTTTCCAGTATATATCTATAATACCATAAATAAAAGAATAAGGATTCATTGAAGTCAAATCTGGATTAGCGTCCCCTCTATCACACTGCAATCAAAACAACCAAATTTGAAAGTAAATAGGTACAGTATACCTGTCTTAAAGTTTGGAGACTGCATCCCGCCCACCCCTACCCAAAGCAAGGGAAAACATTCCTCCGAAAGGCGTGCAAATAATTCAGTCAACTAGGATTTTTATGTGTGTTAACAATACACTGGTTATTTTATAAGACAGAGGTTTTGCTTACATTCCTGTAATCTTCATACCTGCACATTGGCCTCAAAGGGGGGTACCACTTCTTAAAGACACACAAGATTATACATCGAGGAGAAAGAAAGGAGGATGAAGGGGCTGGATGAAAGATAATATGGCTCTTAGAAAGTTAGAGGAGATTAGAAGTGGTATTGTCAAGACCGGGGGTTTGAAAGAGGGAGGATTACAGCCGAACTTTCTAAGACTGTCAAAGGCTTGCAGGTGCACAGAATGGGAATTATTCTTTAGCCTAAGTGATGCTGGAGAGGAGGAATGGGAAAATAATGACCTGTCACTGCAGGGACTAAAGCGGAGCTGCCCTTGAGCCTACTGGATTTCTGCACAGGTTGTGAGGGGGACCATAACAGAGTAGCAGTCTGATTAAATGCCCACAGCAATTCAGACAGCAACAGATTGTCAGAAGGATCAGGCTTTGCGTCCTTCTGGACTCAGTCATCCCACTCGTCATCCTCTTCATCATCACCATTGTCTTCATCGTCATCTGTGGGTACAATAGAACAAAGCAACAATGTGAGAAGAGGCTTTCCCGAATAGCACTTCTAAAGTGCACCTACACCTCTTTTTCCATACAGGAATGAATGGTCATCCCATTCATTCACCCAAACCACCACTCCATACTTACAAGTTATTTCAGCCTACCCTTCTCCCTTGGAGTTGTATTCAGTGCTAGTCCTACTCAGAGTAGACCCATTTTTTAAAATAATAAATGAGTGGACTAAAGTTAGCAATCTCTATTGATTTCAATGGTTCTCCTCTGAGTAACAGTGGCATTGGACAGAACCCTTTGCATTTACAGTCATACCTCATGTTGCGTTTGCTTCAGGTTGAGCGTTTTCAGGTTGTGTCCCGCAGCGACCCGGAAGTACTGGAAAGGGTTACTTCCAGGTTTCGCCGCATGCACGGATGCTCAAAATGACATCACACGCATGCGCAGAAGCGGCAAATTGCGGCACACGCAGACGCGGGTTGCGTTCTGCTCATGTTGCGAACAGGGCTCCAGAACGGATCCCGTTCACAACCAAAGGTACCACTGTACCTGTTTAATACTAGATACAATACCAGTGCAAGAATCAAGATTTCACCCCTTGCAAAATGCCACTGGCTCTGTCTCAGATCTTAGCTTTGTCCTTTCCAGTCAAGCACAAAACTTTAGACAGTTTGTTAAGTTTTTGTTTGTAAGCACGCAGTTCAAAGGATGAGATGTATCAGATGCAACAAAATTCACCTGAGGAATGAATGACCTTGCTCCTCTTCTGCATCACATGCATAAGAGCTCCTACCAGGCCTTCAGAGCTCTGTGCAGGTGATGGCGGTTCCAGCACATCAGGGGTCTAAAAGGTAAAAAGATTGCAGGTGGTGTCATTAGGGCTTCGAATGTTGACGGCCCTTAGAACCCACACGAACCTTTCAACCACACAAAGCTGTCTTTGTTCACGCTGCTCTTCCTCAAAACAGATACAACTGTCACAATCCAGTGGACAGTGGTAGCAGGCAAATATTTAAGACTAGTTTGCACAAACGCAATTGACCATGTCCGGGCTATACCACTTTAAATTACAGGGGGGCTTATACCACTGAATGTTCTTCCAGAGATAATGCTTCCTTCCACATAAAATTCTAAGTAATAGAGAGAAGGGTTCTGGCCTAGTTTTCTCCCTGTCACACTAGTAGGAAATATTTATTTTTAGTTTTATTTGCCTTAAATTTTCTATTGAGATGTTTAAAAGGGTGGGGGCCACCAGGTGGCACATTGGAAGATGGCCGACAATAACATCTCTCTGACCCATACGAGGTAATTAAGGGGCTGCTATGGGAAGTATGCAGCCTTCCCTTCCCCCCCAGGATGTGGGGGACCCTGTCTTGCCAGCGGTGTTCACAATGCACCCCCTGATCTGAGAGATGGGGGTGCCGAACACTTGGCACGAGCCCTCGGTGAAGCTCTTCCTGACGCCGATTCCAATTAGCGCGTGCTGGTTGCTTCAGCTCGGAATTATAATTGGAAATATACGATTGGAAAGGAAGCTGAAGCACATACATCAAGTAAAGCTCGAGATAAGGCTGCTGATTAATGGATCTCTGTGACCGGGAGTGACGGACGGATAAGTAAATCTTCTGATGAATCACCACTAGGAGACTGTATGTTTGGAACGAAGGGGGGGTGGAGGAAAAAAACTTTTTTTCTTTACACGATGTGATATTAATAACCCTTCACCCCAGAAAGAAATAAGATCGTCGCGTTTTTATCAATCATAAGCAGGATTTTAAGAATCTTGTGGGGATGGATTACAACAGAGGAGAAGACTGGTGAACGGTGAGGAAGAGGAAATTTTTTATGACGCAGTTAAAAAATGGCGTCTCGCCAAGACAGGCTTGCTGGAGAAAGAAGGACAGGGGGGAGGAGAATCAGGATCGTTCGAAAGAGAAGGAGTGTTGGAATGCAAGTTTGACCTGACAGAGCCCCCTGATTTGTTTGATATATCTGACTAGCCTGAGGAAAAATAAAGGACAGACCAAAGGTTAACTTTGTTTATGGAAGAGATGAACAGAGGCTGTCCCTGAGAGAGATAGTTTTTGAAGAGTACAAAACCCACACAGAGACGCCAGTTTCCAGTCTGCTTGTGAGAACCATCAGAGATCGCAAAGAAAGGAATATATGATAACAACAAGATGAGAAAGAAAGTAATAAAGGACTATCCGGATCGAACTGGATAGAACTGTCTAATTTAAAGCAGTAAAATATGTGATGCCTGGAGCTATCCGGAATTTTGGACTCGTGCCGAGCTTGATGTATGGGTACCCTTAACAAAATTTAAAATTTGGCTGTATAATCTGGAACTAATGTGATTTGAATAATGTGATGTGATTGGCCTGTTAATAAAAATTATTTTTTTAAAAAGAGAGATGTTTAAAAGGGTAAAGCAAAGCAAAAACGACAGCAGAGAGAGAGAGTATAATGCCATCACAATATTACATATATGTGTACATAAGCATAAAGACAATTAAGGCAAATTCTCAGTAAGTGAAAAATAGGTGCCTAGCAAAATGAAAACACATTGTCCCAGAATTTAGCACAGCAGCACTTCTTAAAAATACATATATTAGTCCATTTCTCTTTTCCCTCCTTTTAGGTGCATAAAAATATCAAAAAGTAGCAAAAAATATAATGTCCAAAAGGAAACATTTGATGATGGCAGTTGGCAACCGTGTTCTACTACACTAGCAAAGTTAATTGTTTCAAAAGGGCCCTTCTATTTCTGGCCAGGGGCAACCCTAAACTTTTCTAAAGTTTTTTTTTTCTAAACTTCTAATTTTTTCTAAAGCAGCCGTCTGCTATACTCTCTAATTGTTGTTGTTGTTGTTTAGTCGTTTAGTCGTCTCTGACTCTTCTTGACTCCATGGACCAGAGCACGCCAGGCACTCCTGTCTTCATACTCTCTAATACCACAGGTCAAATATCACTCCATGAAAATCCCTAGTTGCAAGCTATGATGGTCCTTGCTGCTTCCAGTAAATGACCCAGCAATCCTTTGTGTTTCAATTCTAAATCTAAACCTATATATAGGTTTAACAGTGATAACTGCAAGGCAGGTTGAGCCCACTGTTCAATGTTGGAGTTAATTTCCTTAAACATCACCCCACCCAGAATGTTGATGCACAAAGACATTCCCACCACATGTGTACATATGTACCAACAAGTTGGAACCCTCTCTAATATATAGATGTCCCCCCCTCCCAATTGGGGAGTATTCCATCATGTGATTCCCCATCTGCAGTCTGAAGTGGCAGAGAACTGGAGAACTAGGCCTTAATGTAATGAGAACAGTTAAGTCTGACATCATATTTCTTTCCTCCATTATCACACATTGCCATAACTTTGCTATCCTCCTGCCACATCTGGTTCTTAAGTAATTCTCTAGCCCAGGGGTGGCCAACTCCCAAGAGATCTACTCACAGAGTTAAAAACTGGCAGTGATCTACCTCCATTTTGGGGGTGCAGGGCAAAGATGTTGAGTTTTTTTTTTGAAGGAAAGTCCTGTTTTGGGGGGTTCAGGTCAAAGTTGTTGAGCTTCTTCAGGGATCTACTGGTGATCTACCACAGACGTCCAGTGATCTACCAGTGGATCATGAGCTACCTGTTGGACATGCCTGCTCTAGCCAATCCAACCAGGGAAATCATATATGAGAAATCATACTTAACACACTAAGCACGAACCACCCTTTGATGCTCTCCACTGTGTCTTACCTTATTGAGTTGTATTCCTTGGCGTATCTGATCTAGTAATGCACCTCGTCCGGTGGAGGCAACAGCAGGTGAGCTAAGCCCTCCAGAGGGAAGAGGGGGAGGGGGACATGGGGAAGAACTTGGGAATGCAGGAGGGGGTGGCGGGGGTGGTGGCGGTGGAGGTGGCGGTGGGGCTGACCCAGCTGGGGGTGCTGGGGGACGAGCTGCTCCCGGCCGAGAGACTGGTGGAGGAGGTCCCCACTGAGGGCTGGGCTGTCCTCGAGAGAGCTGTGGAGGTGAAGGGACAGCTCCCCTGTTTGATACAGGTGGGATGGGTGGTAAAGGACCACTTCGGCTATGTCCAGGGCCAGAACGATTTGGGGGTGGGGGTGGAGGGTGACTTGGACCTGAAATGAGACAAATATCAACACTAAAATCACAGTGCGCAGCTTTAGTAGAGAACTATCCATGTATTCTAGAACGAGCAAAAATACTTTGATAGATGGCTTATTGTGCTGATCATGATTAGATCAGTAAGAACAACAAGGATTATTGTCTCTCTCTGAATACCAGTTGCTGGGAGGTTACCAGAGCATAGCTCTAGTAGAGCATAGCCTACGGAAGCTAGGTTACCCCTGGCAAATAGTGGTATACTGGTAGAAAGCACTCCATGCGACTGTGGCCCTCACATGACAGAAAAAGATCCAGGAGAATCACAAAACTACAGATTTCTTCCTTCAGAGAGACTGCAGCCCCATCAAGAACATGCAGTCATCCAGTCAGAAGAGCCGCCCACTGACAATAGCTCCATCTTGTCTGGATTGAGTTTCCCTTTATTGGCCTTCATTCAGTCCATAATTGCACCCAGGCTCTGATTCAGAACATGCACCACCCCACCTGCTGAAGATGAAAAGGAGAGATAGATCTGAAGGTCATCAGCATACCGATGAACACACAGACCAAAATTCCACCCCTCAATGGTGAAAGATAAATGTATACGCATGGACACACCCCTGCATGCCAATGCCAATTGTGGATTACAATCCACACATCTCGTAAGTGGACTCTAAAAGGTAAAGGTAAAGGGACCCCTGACTGTTAGGTCCAGTCGCGGATGATTCTGGGGTTGCGGCGCCCATCTCACTTTACTGGCTGAGGGAGCCGGCATACAGCTTCTGGGTCCTGTGGCCAGCATGACGAAGCCGCTTCTGGCGAACCAGAGCAGTGCACGGAAGCGTCGTTTACCTTCCTGCTGGAGCGGTACCTATTTATCTACTTGCACTTTGACGTGCTTTCGAACTGCTAGGTTGGCAGGAGCTGGGACTAAGCAAGGGGAGCTCACCCCATCGCGGGGATTCAAACCGCTGACCTTCTGATCGGCAAGCCCACAGCGCCACCTGCTACTACTCCACAAACATTTATGCTGTCATAAATTGGTAACCATTTGAGGTGACACAAGGATCTTTGTTGTTCTTACTGCAACAGACTAACATGGCTACTGCTCCAGAAGTTATTACTCCGATCAGTACATCCAAGCTCAAACAAAGTGTTCAGCATGGATAGGCCTTCTAATAGTCAGTGTAGTATTAGTTAGAGACCAGGATCTGGAGCCATTCACTGGTCCAGTCTCAGAGAGGCTGCCAATGACACCTGAGGTCTGAGACCCTCCCATTCCAGCAGCTCACCCTGTCGTCTCAGCTCTTCCTTCACAGCCTCCAGCCCCCCTTGGCCTTCAATGAAGTCATAGATAATCTTTGAAGTCTCAACATCAGTCAGTTGAGCCTCACTGATTCCCGCCTGGGAGAAGAATGTCTTCAAATCAGGATCTAAATTATTCACCTGAAATAAAAACATAGACAAATGTGTGTGTGTGTGAGAGAGAGAGACAGAGAGGAAAGAAAGAAAGAAAGAAAGAAAGAAAGAAAGAAAGAAAGAGAAAGAAAGAATGTGTTGCCATGTCTGTTCATTGCCCATCTTCTTGAGCCAATGCTCAAGTCACGATGGTCATCGGGTTACAACTGATAGGACCTGACTTCCAGCATAGAATGAGGTAGCTGGTGTGGTTAAAATGATTATACGGTCCTAACCTCTACCTAACCTAAAAAGGTAAAGGTAAAGGTACCCCTGCCCGTACGGGCCAGTCTTGACAGACTCTGGGGTTGTGCGCCCATCTCACTCAAGAGGCCAGGGGCCAGAGCTGTCCGGAGACACTTCCGGGTCACGTGGCCAGCGTGACATCGCTGCTCTGGCGAGCCAGAGCCGCACACGGAAACGCCGTTTACCTTCCCGCTGGTAAGTGGTCCCTATTTATCTACTTGCACCCGGAGGTGCTTTCGAACTGCTAGGTTGGCAGGCGCTGGGACCGAGCAGCGGGAGCGCACCCCGCCGCAGGGATTCGAACTGCCGACCTTTCGATCGGCAAGTCCTAGGCGCTGAGGCTTTAACCCACAGCGCCACCTGCGTCCCTTCTACCTAACCTACCATCACCTTAAACCTTCTTCATAGACAAATCAATCTTAAAACTTCAACTATCTTTAAGCATTACAGTGGTACCTCTAGTTACAAACTTAATTTGTTCTGGAGGTGCGTTCTTAACCTGAAACTGTTCTTAACTAGAGGCGTTCTCATCCTGGGGCAAAGTTCTCAACTTGAGGTAACTCGTCCAGATTAGCAGAGTTTGTAACCTGAAGCGTTTGTAATCTGAGGCGTTTGTAACTCAAGGTACCACTGTACTTCTGACCACTGGCCCTGAGGGCTAGGGCTGAAGGGAGTTAGAGTCCAGCAACAACTGGAGGGTCCCCCATCCTTCCTGTAGCTATTTAGGCTGTGCCTTATCACCCAGCTCCAGCCAAATACAGGAAGAAGATTAGCCGTACCAGCTGAGAGGTGAGAGCAGGCCAGGTGATATCCCTATAGAAGCTTCTGAATCAAAGCTGTTCAATGAAAAGAGTAACTAGGAGACCACCTGCTCTTCCTAAAGAACAGCATTGCTTCCTCTTGGCTCCAGTCTAAACTTTTTGGCACAGCAACTAGCTCTGACAACACCTTATAATTGGAATATACAAGCAAACCTTGAGAGAAAGGGCCTCGTGTTTTCAGTCAGGTATGATGTAAATAAGCAGGTCATGCATTGCAGAGTCCCTTCCAACGCTACAATTCTATGATTCTATGTATAAACACAGAGTTTGCAGGACTTCAGTAACTCAAAAGTCTCATCTCATACACATGTGAGACCTCAGGATAATTTCCCCCCACTGAGACTCTCTCTTTCAAGTCTATTGATGAATCACCGTGGCTACGTACGTCAAATCCACTGTTGGGATCCCATCCAATGTGCTGGATATGCCTGGAAAGGAATCACAGAAGACAGTCAATGAGTGAAGGCCTTGCATCGCAATGCGTCCACATGAAGGCTTCCAGACCTCTTCAACTTCCCCTCTCTTCCTTCCATCTGCAGCAAGTGACTTGCTTGCATCCTAGTTATGTTTCCACCACATTTCCGTATGAGGCAGCACCTGCGCATGTGCAAAGCACAGCATGGCAGTTCTCTGCTGTGGGTTAGGGTTACACACACTATGCTACGGAAGTAGTTCTTAAGTAGTTCTCAAGCTGTGTTTCATAGAAAATTTCCATATGCAAGTAAAGAAACAAGAGTTTCAAGGGCAAAACAAAAAAAGCCTGATATGAATACTTCAGAAAAAGAAACTGAAGTCAAGGAATCCTTTCTGTTATGTAGTTTGAAATTTGAAGATTTCCTACTTTCCCCAGATCCCAGTCTTTGAGAGGTCTGCATAACTTCCACAAGCACTCACTTGAACCCACTTGGAGCACCAATGTCAGCCTTTGAAATCTTTTTCTTCCCCTTCTTTTTCTCCACTGCAGTAGGAACAGGAAGTCCACGGTAGCGGGAAAATGTGATGTCTGGATTCTGGATGTCAACAGTTGCCAGAGGCAGAGATGCTGGAGGAGAGTTTGGCTGCATGCCACGTCCTTTGGGGAACGTAAGATGGGGTAAGGAAGCAAAAACCTATCAATCAGACCTCCCTCTACAACACTCCCTGTGTTGCCTGCCATCTCATACACTGTTTTCCTTTCTATATTTCATCTCTTTATTCACTAGCATTGTTTGGCTATATGTGTGTGTTTATTTTACCCAAGTCACTGGAAACTTTTTCAGCTAAAGAGCTGGATAAATATTGCCCTGCTGTGAGTGCTGAAGACTGTTCCCTGCAAGACCCTTTCCACCTGGCCTAGGGGGACAGGGCCCAGACTCACCCTGCTCAGCGTAAGAGACTCCTGGGAGGCTGGAGGGACATTGCCCTGCTGTGAGTGCTGGAGCCCAAACTCACGGGAACAAAGTCTGGGGTTGGGGCAACTGTTGAAAATGCTTTTAAATGTTTTAAAATAGTTTTTAATCTATGGCATTTTAAATTTTGGTTCTTGTTGGGTCTGTTTGTTTTTTGCTCTGTTGGGGGTGGGATAAATGTTTAGTTGGGTCTGGGGATTAGTTTAATTTTAGTATAACTGCATTTTTTTATTATTAGTTTCTACTGTTTTATTGGTTTATTGTATAGTTTGTATAACACATCCCAGGACTACCTGGGAGTGGGTCCCAGTCAAGAGAATGGCTGTGGCAGGTTCCAAGGGCACTGGGACACCTGATCTCAGTGATCACGGGTACGAGGAGGAGTTATGGGACCAGACTATGTCATTACCAAGGAGGCAGGCTTAGTCGTTGTTTGAAGACTATCCCTGCCTCCAGGTTTGGTCTTGACCAGAAGGATGCTGGAATCAACAAGGGAGACCCACGTGACCTTAATGTGCTGCTGTGCAATGCCAGGTCAATGATTCACAAGACCTCTGTCATCCACAACTTGATTGTGGATGAAGGACTAAACCTGGCATGTGTAACAAAGACTTGGTTGGATGAAGCAGATAGGCCTGTTCTTGGCTCTGCTTGTCCACCAGCTTTCTCTTAAGCACAGCAACCCAGGTCATATGGGGGGGGGTTTGCAGTGATTTTTAGGAAGTCATTAGTTTGCACCAGACATCCTTTTTGGAAGACCCAGCTTTCTGAGTGCAGATTTGGAAAGAGGTAGACCCCACCACGGGAGCAGGGCTGGGGCAGAAGAGTGCTAGAGTTCTGTCTAGTCGAGTTGCATGGGATCAATTCCAATCTGTTACCTCCGAGGATGTGGACAGGCTGCTTGGATGAGTGAAACTGACCACCTGTCTCCTTGATCCTTCCCACCCTGGCTCATAAAAGTGAGCCGGGAAGGGCTGGGCAATGGGCTCCGTGGGGTGGTGAATGCTTCCCTCTGTGGGGGAGCCTTTCCAGACCCACTGAAAGATATGGTTCTTAAACCACTTCTTTAAAAAAATCTTTGGACCCGGCCAATATGGCCAAATGTCACCCAGTCTCAAATCTTCCATTCTTGGGCAAGGTGGTTGCGCAGGTGGTCACTGAACAACTCCAGGCACGCCTAGAGGATGCAGACTATTTGGATCTCTTCCAGTTGGGATTCAGACCTCACCATGGGACTGAAACTGCCTTGGTTACGCTGAGGGCAACCCTGAATCAGGAAATTTTTAATGCCTAATGTTTTGCAATTTTTTATGTGCTGTAAGCCACCCAGAGTGGCTGGGGAAACTCAGCCAGATGGGCACGGTATAAATAATAAAATTATTATTATTATTATTATTATTATTATTATTATTATTATTAAAAATATACTTTAAACAAATAGATAAGGCGGGCTGCCCCTATTTTGCTTGCGCAAAAGCACACATCTTCCCCTTTAAAGAAAACTGACCAAGCCCATCCTCTCCTCCCCAGACCAACATAATGACAGTATATGGAGTTGCTGGTAATGGAACAAGCAGCTAAAGAAGAAAATTCTACCTTATTTCATAGAATCATAGAGTTGGAAGAGACCACAAGGGCCATCGAGTCCAACCCCCTGCCAAGCAGGAAACACCATCAGAGCACTCCTGACATATGGTTGTCAAGCCTCTGCTTAAAGACCTCCAAAGAAGGAGACTCCACCACACTCCTTGGCAGCAAATTCCACTGTCAAACAGCTCTTACTGTCAGGAAGTTCTTCCTAATGTTTAGGTGGAATCTTCTTTCTTGTAGTTTGGAACCATTGCTCCGTGTCCGCTTCTCTGGAGCAGCAGAAAACAACCTTTCTCCCTCCTCTATGTGACATCCTTTTATATATTTGAACATGGCTATCATATCACCCCTTAACCTCATCTTCTCCAGGCTAAACATGCCCAGCTCCCTTAGCCGTTCCTCATAAGGCATCGTTTCCAGGCCTTTGACCATTTTGGTTGCCCTCCTCTGGACACGTTCCAGTTTGTCAGTGTCCTTCTTGAACTGTGGTGCCCAGAAGTGGACACAGTACTCCAAGTGAGGTCTGACCAGAGCAGAATACAGTAGCACTATTACTTCCTATTATTTTATCTTGGTCACCTTGAAAAGTATAGTGGGTGGGCTCCCATAAGCCCAAGGATGTGATGGAGAGATGTACTCTTCAGCAAATGGTACAGCACCATGGACAGGGGCATCCAGTAAGGATGCTCTGATTTGGCAATGATAGGTGACCTTTTAGTTTTAAATCCAGTGCACTACTGCCACCTGCAACCCTACAACTGGTTAATAATAATAATAATAATAATAATAATAATAATACCCATAATAGTTTTATTATTTATACCCCACCCACTCGGCTGGGTTTCCCCAGCTACTCTGGGCAGCTTACAGCATATAAAAAAAATTGTAAAACATCAGACATTAAAAAATTTCCCGATACAGGGCTGCCTTCAGATGTCTTCTAAAAGTCAGAAAGTTTTTTATTTCCTTGACATCTGATGGTTGCAGAGAGTAGTGAAAATTCACAGTGGCCCAGCACAGGATGTTGCCTCTATTATAAAATATCATTTTAGTGATCTTGTATATCTTTTGGAATTTTTTAAAAAGGATTGAAATTATTTTTTATGGCTCTTGTACCGAGAGCTCTTTTGCCGTGGTTCATTTTGGATGCTTCTTTTACTGAAAGTTTCTGATTTTATTGCTGTATTCTCTGTTTTCATGTTGCATTTGTTATCTGACCTGTGAACTTGTAGTTGTGGATATGGGTACACATTAAATAAATGAAGAAATAGCACGCAAACAGAGTTTCTGCAAGCTGCTTACCATTTGAGTCACTCCCAGAAGATGGCGGCTGGGGGAGAGCTGGTCTTCTGTCTAACAGATGCAAAAAGAGTAATGATCAGGGTGTAAAGAGGCAGTCCTGTCCTGTGTTTGTCACAATCAACACTGTTTCTATTCTGCTGCAGTTCAGCTTGTGATAGAACCTACATTGTTGGTCTTGCTATCGGCTATGGACAAAACTGATGGAATTATATACCTGATTATTTCAATGAAAAGGAAACATCAAAACAATGCAGAAAATACTGTAATTATTTAGGCAGCATTTGAAGATTTCCTTTCCTCGCCTCAGACAAGCATGTGGATTTTGGCAATTTTCACTCCCGCTTGTGTTTCCAGTGGAATTCTCTGACATTGCTAGTGATAGCTCACCATCAGCAGCTCCAGGAGAATTCCCTGTGGGAGCTGCTGAGAACCTCTTGAAGACAGCACTGCTATCCACAGGCTCTAAAGTAGGAATGCCATATGTCCGGAATGCCATAGGTGGGATACGGCAGTCGGTAACCATGTCCAGACAGAAATGCAAATGTCTAGATGCAAAACTTTAAAAAGCTTTTCTGTCCGGATTTTCACATTTTGAAATATGGCAGCGCAACTCTAAAGCAATAATTCAGGATTCAGTTGTACTTATAGCAATACTTCCTCTCTGGCAACTGGGGTGAGCCCTCAACCAGCACAGTTTACTGACAAATTATGATTATCTATCTCTATCTATCATCTATCTATCTATCTATCTATCTATCTATCTATCTATCTATCTAATCATCTATCTATCTATAATTTTTTTAACATATATGTTCCAACAATCATTTAACATAACTTCTTATCTTACACAGTATTTTAGACTTCTGTCAACAACCTCTGAAGATTTTCCGTTCTTTATCACTTGTTCTGCATTTCTTAATTTCTCTGTTACTTTTAATTGTCCTTAACTAATAATTCTTTTCAGTCTTCCTTGCAATATTTCACAAAGTCCTCCTTACAGAACTTCTTGCAGTCCTACTAGTGTAATCTGTTTATCACAATTGCTTTTCAAATAATTCAAATATTTACTCCAGTCCTCTAAGAATCTCTGATCCCACAGGTTTCGAATCCTTCTTGACAAATTATGATTATCAAGGGCTTTCGCCCTGCACTTAATAGCTCAGCTCAGGTGCGAGTAACTTGTGGCCCCCAGTCTTATTTTAAAAGCTTCCTAAGTGTTAAGTGAGGCTTCTGGTAAGAACAATCTACCCCTCCTCTGGCAAACTACAGGGGAGGGGAAAATCGGGGGGGGGGGTGGAGAGAAAAGGAGGTATGATAAAGAGAGGGAGAAAAGTGTGTGGTAGAAAGAGATAAAGAATGAGAAAGGGGGGGCGTGTCTGCTTCTGGCTCTGGTTTTGGACTCAACCACAGCTGGCATGCACCCACTGACAGATTATTCTGAAAGGAATGGAGTCCTTGACAGAAAAAGCACCATTGCCCCTGCTCCGACCATACACAAAATAGCATAGGGATATGTGAGCAGGGCAGATACATACCTTCATTGACTGGAGGTGGAGGTGGCGGCGGCTGTCTATCTATAAAACAGGAAAAGATTTATGAAGAGGAGACAAGAGTTTCTGCCATGCTTCAGTGGAAGAATCTGGCCCCTCTTAGATGGAGTCTTGGTCAGCAGAGGGGTTCATTGTGCTGTAGGAACCACTCACTCATATCAGTATATATATACACAGTGGTACGATGCGGGAGGCGCTGTGGGTTAAACCACAGAGCCTAGGACTTGCCGATCAGAAGGTCAGCGGTTCGAATCCCTGCGATGGGGTGAGCTCCCATTGCTCGGTCCCTGCTCCTGCCAACCTAGCAGTCCAAAAGCACATCAAAGTACAAGTAGATAAATAGGCGGGCAGGTAAACGGTGTTTCCGTGCACTGCTCTGGTTCGCCAGAAGCGGCTTAGTCATGCTGGCCACATGACCCGGAAGCTGTACGCCGGCTCCCTCGGCCAGTAAAGCGAGATGAGTGCCACAACCCCAGGGTTGGCCACAACCTAATGGTCAGGGGTCCCTTTACCATTACCTCGGTTTAAAAACAGTCCGGTTTAAGAACAATTTGGTTTACAAACTCTGCAAAACCAGAAATAGTGTCCTGGTTTGAGAACTTTACCTTGGTCTAAGAACAGAATCTGAACCGTGGAAGGGCACCGGTGGCAGGAGGCCTCATTAGGGAAAGCGCGCCTCGGTTTAAGAATGGTTTCAGTTTCAGAATGAACTTCCGGAACAGATTAAGTTTGTAAGCCAAGGTACCACTGTATATATATAGAGAGAGAGTTGCTCACTCTTCAGCTCCACGTGGATGGAATTTGTTACTTTGTGAAAATGTTGAATTATTGAGAAATTAATTGAGTTTCTATTCCTAGCCCTCATGGTTGGAGAAACAAGTTTGCATTTCATGTCTAGGCTAGAGTTCAGGGGATGAAACGCCTAAATGCTGCATGCTAGCATGTCTCTTATTCATATCCCCCACCTGTTTAGCTCAGTCGTACACCAGCCTGAAGAAGAGTTTGGATTTGATATCCTGCTTTATCACTACCCGAAGGAGTCTCAAAGCAGCTAACAATCTTCTTTCCCTTCCTCCCCCACAACAAACACTCTGTGAGGTGAGTGGGGCTGAGAGACTTCAGAGAAGTGTGACTAGCCCAAGGTCACCCAGCAGCTGCATGTGGAGTAGCGGAGACACGAACCCAGTTCACCAGATTACGAGTCCACCACTCTTAACCACTACACCATACTGGCTTGCAATGCATTCTCTCTTCTTCTCCCATGACCCCGTGGCTCCTGCCAACAAATCCCAAATCCTATAAAAAGTTGGCATCCCTCTTGGTATATACACAGACACAACTTTGTTAACTGTCAAGGAACTGCCATCGGAGCCAGAGGTGGAGGGAAGGCTCCAGAGCGATGCCGGAGAGGGTCCCAGCAGGGAGAGAGGCAGCCCATCTGCTGGGGAAGGAAATCAGCGTAACACCAGGGGTGAAGGGGGGCAGATGGGGGAATTGCAGAGAAGGCTCCAGGACTCTTCACCGGAGACCAGTGGGGAGAGCACGGGTCCTCCGCTGCCCACACCCTCCCTGTGCAGAAGACTTCCACGCAGGGAGAGTAGGAGGAGACTTGGCGTCAAATAACTTCTTTGCTGGAAGAAGTTTAAGAAACGCCCACTGATGGATTCTGCCAGCGACTGAGACAGCCACAAGTGCAAGGCTGTCCAGAGAGAAAGGGTTCAACCAGGCAACCTAGCCAGGAGTGGCGGCAACTTACGCACAAGCAACCCCCTTAGAACCATTACAGTTAACAAATTCAGAAACATTTATCTGAATGTTTATTGTTGTTTTACATGTAATTTTACGGGGGATTTGGTGTCAATTTAGCATGGGGAAATGGCTGGCAGGGAAAGGTTAAGACACCACTTTTTTTGCTCAAAGAAGTGCCCTTCCCCACACTGCTTTGCATCAGAAAAAGCAGCCACTTTTTATCCATTTGTTTTAAGATATGATTTGTCCCTCAGTTGCAAACCCTGCCGACATATTTTCTTACAGCCGCCATTTTGAAAGAGGCATGACACCTACCCATTCTCTGGTTCCTCTTCTGAATCTTCTCTTCCACCATTTGTTGAAAATTGTATGCCTCATTCTCATCGGCAAAGTTGAGCCCCACGCTGCACTCCTGAAAGCAATCCCAAGTCAAAACCTCTGGGGTATGGGACCATGGCCGTTCCCATGGGAACAGCCCTATATGACTCCAGCTCCTTCAACAAAATTGTCACACAGCTCAATGAACATCCGAAAAAGGGAGCTGGAGTTTCCCCAAGTTTACATTTACTTATCTATTAAAATATAATTGAATAACTTTTATATTTTGAAGGCTTAGTTAAAAAACAACAACAATAGATGTACATTTGAAATTATATTGTGACTTTAACAACAAAGCAGAAAATGCTTTCATCTCCACATGCTAACTTTTCTTGCATACAACACAGTAGAATGTGTGACTAAAAATGCTTGTTTTATTTTTTTCTGATGTGCTTGTGCTTCTTCTCTGCAGCCTTTTTGTGAATCTTTGTACTTTTGTCCATTCACTGTATTTATTTCCCCTGATTTGAACTATAAAATGGTGATTTCCTTGAGTCAAAATGAAAGTACCCCTAAACATTTTTGAATAAAAAAGCACTGCCTACACATATATGCACATATTCACATAGCCACATTTTCAACAATCTAAAGAGCTCTCACATGCTTCCTCCTGCTCTGGAGGTTAGGACCCGAGCCAATGGCCTCAAGAAAGGAGATTCTGACTAAACATCAGGAAGAACTTTCTGACAGTAAGAGCTGTTGGATGGTAGAACAGACTCACAAGAGAAGAGGGTGGTCTCTCCTTCCTTGGAGGCTTCTAAACAGAGATTGGATGGTCACCTGTCATATATGATCTAGTTGAGATTCCTGCATTGTAGAGGGTTGGACTGGATGACCCTCAGGGTCCCTTCCAACTCTACAATTCTATGATTCTATGAGTCAATACTCACATCTCCTGAAAAGGTGTGGAAATAAGAGGTGGGAGCCAAGTAGACCAGCTGGCTGCACAATTCCTGCTCCCAGGTCATCTTCCTGTCCTGAAACAAAGGAGCAGAGAAGGGGCAGAGAAAGCAATTCCCCTTAATATGATGCATTTCTGTACATTATTTCCACCGATATATGAATTTTCACACCTCCTTAACCCCAGTATGTGCATTTTTGTATACATTACCAGGCTGGAGAACTGTATTGACAAATTCAAATAAGTGTGAATTTGGAAGGCTAGCTATAGTTTGCTTGGCATCTTATTCCAGAAGGGAATAAATAAAAACTGAATCAAATGTGTCCCCTGGTCTTCTTTGACTCCTGTGCCCGTGCCATTCAGACCTGGGCTTGTGGCTAAACCTTCTCTCCTCACTAGCATTTGTTGTGAGTTGAGGACCTGCTCCTGCTTGGAGATAAAATAAGACACATGGACACAAGTATTTTAGGTTAATGGGCTAAAAAAGGCCATAACTTTTTTGGTTACAGGATGTGAGTGGTATTGGCTTAGGCATTGGATCAAACAGACTATACTTGACTCCTGCCTGTTCTGCAAGGAGTCACACAAGGGTTAACAACCTGTAGGGGGAGCTTGTTGACTGGAGGGGGTGCCATGGCCCTAGCCACCACCTGGGCATCGGACAGAAACCATGACTGCTAGATTGCTTTAACAGAATACCCTTCAAGGGGAGGGGTAGGTGATGGTCACAACCTCCCCTCCGACACACAACGCATTTTCCCATGCCTAACAAAGTTGTGACAATTTGCTACGAGGTAGGCGAAGAACCAAGTGGTTGGTGCCAATCTCCCAAGTGGGAAAAAATCCTTCCCAAAATACAGACGTGTCTTCACACTGGCCAGATTGGATGTGATGCCCTCTGCCTTACTTGAGGGCAGATACCAAAAGATTCCAACTGAGAAACGACTCTGCCCCTGTGGAGATGGCAATCTGGAAACAGTGGCTCATGTTCTCCTGTCCTGTCCCCTTTATAAAGATCTGAGGAATGAGATCATCACGCCACTCCTGCTTACCATCCCAGGCCGCCCATCTGAGGCCACATTGTTCTTTCTTTTATCAGATCAAAATGATCAGCCAACAGCAAAGGTTGATAGGTTTATTGAGGGTGCAATGAGATTAAGGGCCACTATCTGAACGATAATCTTGGTCATCCGATTGTTGTTTTTACCCATTGTTGTCTTTTTAATTGTATATATTGCTTGTTTTATGTTGCTATGCTCATTGGCTAATACAGTGGTGCCCCGCAAGACGAACGCCTCGCAAGACGGAAAACCCGCTAGACGAAAGGGTTTTCCGTTTTGGAGGTGCTTCGCAAAACGAATTTCCTATGGGCTTGCTTCGCAAGACGAAAATGTCTTGCGAGTTCCTGCAGGTCCCCCCCCCTTTTTCTAAGCCGATAAGCCGCTAAAAGCCGCTAATAGCGCTAATCTGCTAAGCCGCTAATAGGGTTGCTTCGCAAGACGAAAAAACCGCTAGACGAAGAGACTCACGGAACGGATTAATTTCGTCTTGCGAGGCACCACTGTACAAATAAAGTTTATCTATCTATCTATCCTACCAGGCCCCTTGGACAACCAAGGCGACCAACCAAAAAGTCCATAGCAAGGTCAAGAACCCAAGCAAAAACCTAAAGGGAGGAAGGGCAGGTGATCTGAGGAAGCCAGGAACATTAACGGAGAGTCCGTGTGCCCGCAGTCATTCAAATACGGCTAAACCATGCCCCCACCCAGCCATGTTGGCTGGCTGGTGGGCATGATGCGGGCACAGGACTCAGTGATGCAGAGGGCTTAGTTACGCCCCCTGCAAATGCGGGCAGCGGTTCCCGCTCACAACACCTCCCCTCCGGGAAGAGGAGAGGCTCTGCGGACTTGACATCATTTTATTCTCATGAATGAGCTCCTGGTGCTCACACCTGGAAGGGTGACAGGATGAAAGGCAAGGCCACAATGGAGCCAGGGAATTGGTACCTTCAAATCATAGAAGCGCATGAAATAGGAACGTCTGGGGTTATCCTTCACGAAGCACAGGATCCCACAGCCTTGCTTGGACCAGCTTCTGCTGCCTTGAGGCAAGGCCAGGAGGAGTTGGGCCACAGTTGTGACCATGGTCTAGCGGGAAAGAGTAAACGCATGTTAATGATCTACCTGTGCCAAGGATGCCATGCCCAGGCACTGTAAGAGTCTCACGCCTCCTGCAATTTCCTACAAACCACACCAAATCCCTAACCCAAAGATGGAGAACCATAGACCAGGGGGTAAAACCAGGAGCAGATTTAGGGCACTGTGAGAGGTGAAGTTGCAGAGCTTTGAGAAGGAGTGGGAGAAGGAGACAACAAACTTATTAAAATTAACTTCTCCCAGGATCCAAGTCGTGTTTTGTGGAAGTATTATATTTTGGAATCAAGGAGGCCAGGACCCCTGTTTCAATATAAGGGCAGGTCTCATCTGGATTCAAACCACGGAGGAGCCATGAAATGGGGGCCTGTGAACAGAGGCAGAGCCAGGATTTTTTTGGGGGGGGGGGGCAAACATTGTTGAGCTTTTTTTTTGGTGAGATCATGAGTAGAAATCCCCCCAAAAAAGAGGATGTTACAGGGGGAAGACTTGGGGGGGTGGGGCAGGGCAGAACCTCAGCGAATTGAATATTTTTAATGCTTTTCAAAGATTTTTTTTAGGATTCAGGGGGAGGCAGCTGCCCCCACTTGCCCACGCCCATGCCTGTGAGACTTTCCTTGGGACTCTACTTCCCATCGGCCTCATCCAGGGACGTACCTTAAAGGTTGTTCCCTGCCAAGGGTGCAGGCCCAAGGAGGAGCAAAAATCACGCCTCTCCCCGCCCCCCAGCTTGGAGTGGCTAGGAGGAGCGTGTTGTATGATGCATATCTCAAATTAAGTGATATTTTATCTTGTCACTACAGGCCATGAAATATACTCAGAGTCGAGAGTGGATTTCATGCTCTTTATTCAGCTCATAGTGGTGAGGAGGAATGGAAGTTCCCCCAGAGTGTCTGCTTTATATACATTATTTACACAATGGGCCACACGTGATTGGCTAATTCCGGGATTCTCCTGTAAGCCAATCAGGTCGCGGATTCACTTCCACCTGGAGCTGGATTGGGTGGCTCCTGTGGACCAATCAGACTGCTGCATTCTGAATCCTATTGTTCTAGGACCAATCAGACTGCTGCCTTTTGGGTCCTATTCAACTCAGTACATAACAGGCCACATATCTGTTTGTGGATAAGGATATTCCCCTTCATATTTTGGTCCAGAATTTTTGAACCAGGTGAAAAGGTCTATTCTGAAGGCGTGTTTGACTGCACAATGGGGCTTTCTGGATGTCATCACGGCCCAAACCACCACACTGGGCCTCTTGAGGAAGTGGTTTTCTTCCCCCATTTCCTGCAGACAAGGCAGCCTACAAACTACGACCTGTAGCATTCTCACTTTACAAATCAAGCGATTGCTTCATAGCAATACCTCCAGTCTCTTCTACATGGAAGGTGAAAGAGATTCAAGATGCCGTGAGAAATCAGGTTTTCGTTGAGCATCCCAAGCCTAGAGCATTGCCATCTGCTGGTTTCAAACCACCCCGTCCGGGGCATCTTCTTATTTCCAAAACAATGCTAGTCAGTTACCCATTTAAGTCTGCATCAAGAGGCAGGAAGTTCTGAAGTGTAGGTGCTGCCACACTAAAATATTGATTTCTTACAAATATGGAATGAGTATTACGTGGCACCTGTAACAGAGCTGGTTCCAGAGACTAAAACTGTGAAGTAAGAATTTGTGGGGTAATGGGGTCTCCCCCCCCGAGGTACTACCCCTCCCCTAACACCCCCACACACACCACTTCCTAACTGCTCTCTTACTGTTTGTCATAATTTTCTAGCATTTACACATTTATCCTCAAGCCAATGCAGAAAGGGAAGTCAAGCTGAGAGGGACTAGCCCCAGGCCGCCTGCTCCAAACCAAACCCAGGGGTCCTCTGCATTGTACCACTTGAATCCCCCCCCCCCAATGTGGCCGTTAAATCCCAGCCCACAACCACCTGCTGTCCTTGTGGCAGCCTCCTCCCTCCCCTTGACTCTCAGGAAGTTCTGGCTTCTGCTTCCAAGGCCCTTCCGCCCCTGTGAAATGATAACAGAATTACCGTGCACTTTCTGCCCAACAGTTCAAAGACCTGCTGGTTCTCATGGTCCTCAAGGAGGGAGGAAGACACGTTCTCCTGCTGCGTCCGGGCTGCTGGCTTGGACCTCCGGCTCATCCTGGCCCTCTCAAGATGCCTCAGGGCTCTGCGCTTTCTGATCTCACTCAGAGCGAACTTCCGTGTTGCGAGGGCTTTTCAACAGGAAGCTCAGAAACCACCGGGTCACACGCATGCACACACACTGAGCTGGGTTCCCCATCTGGCTGACAAGGCCCAGCCACAGGGCCAGTCAGAGTAGGGCCCCGGAAGCCCATACACGTGGGCAAAATGTGACAAAACAATTTCACCCGAGAGCTGTGCATTAGTGCATCGGCCCAGCAAAAGAATAGAGAAGCATTTACTCAATGATAATTTTAAAAATCAAATGATTTCCTTCTCTCCCTTTTCCGGTGCCTTGTTTTCCTGTTCCCTTTTTTATTATCATTATGGCTAGGGCAAGTCAAGTAACCTTTATTGGCATCACATAAGAACATTCAGAATACATTCAGAATAGATAGGCCAGTGTGATCTCAATGGCACCCCAACAGCAGTTGGCCAAAGGGCAGTTGGCCAAAGGGCAGAAGAGGCGAGCAATCCGCCTCATCTCTGTGGGTTTCCAACAGGGCAGGATCCTGTAGCATACTTTGGCGACAAAAAAATCAAATAGAGGAACTTAGCTACTGTCTTGGTGAGCTCCTGGTCTCTCCCCTGTAATAAGAAGCGAAAAACCTCCGTCTCTGGTTTCCATGTTGGAATACATAGATGGTCTAGAAATTGTTGGCAGAGATCATCATACATTTTTTATGGCTAGGGCCCTCAAGAGCTGGAGGTGGCCTGGGTCTCCCTGAACCTCTTGAGAGGGCCTGCCCAAGGCTACCCAGCAAGATTGGGGCACAAATAAAGAAGCCAAGCCCAGTCTGAAATCTTCCGTTCTTGGGCAAGGTGATTGAGCAGGTGGTTGCTGAACAACTCCAAGCACGCCTGGAGGATGCGGACCATTTGGATCCCTTCCGATTGGGATTCAGGCCTCACCATGGGACTGAAACTGCCTTGGTTGTGCTCGTTGTTGATCTCCGGCGGGCTAGGGACAAAGGTGAGAGCTGTTTCCTAGTTCTGCTGGATCTCTCACTGGCTTTTGATACCATCAGCCATAACATCCTTCTGGACCATCAAGAGGGGCTGGGAGCTGGGGGCACTGTTATACGGTGGTACCTCGGGTTAAGTACTTAATTCGTTCCGGAGGTCTGTTCTTAACCTGAAACTGTTCTTAACCTGAAGCACCACTTTAGCTAATGGGGCCTCCTGCTGCTGCCACGCCGCCGGAGCACGATTTCTGTTCTCATCCCGAAGCAAAGTTCTTAACCTGAGGTACTATTTCAGGGTAGTGGAGTCTGTACCCTGAAGTGTATATAACCTGAAGCATATGTAACCTGAGGTACCACTGTACAGTGGTTCTGCTCCTTTCTTCTGGGCTGTGCCCAGAAAGTGGTGTTGGGGTATGAGTGTTCAGACCCCTGGGCTCTCACTTGTGGGGTGCCTCAGGGTTCTGTCCTCTCCCCCATGCTTTTCAAACATCTACATGCAGTCGCTGGGAGAGATCATCAAGGGGTTTGGGCTGGGTGTTTATCAGTATGCAGATGATACCCAGCTCTACCTCTCTTTCAAATCAGAACCAGTGAAGGCGATGAAGGTCCTGTGTGAGTGTCTGGAGGCGGTTGGAGGATGGATGGCGGCTAACAATTGAATCCTGACAAGACAGAAGTACTGTTTTTGGGGGACAGGGGGCGGGTGGGTGTGGGGGACCTTCTTGTCCTGAATGAGGTAACTGTGCCCCTGAAGGACCAGGTGTGCAGCCTGGGAGTCATCTTGGACTCCCAGCTATCCATGGAGGCACAGGTCAATTCTGTGTCCAGGGCAGCTACCAGCTCCATCTGGTACGCAGGCTGAGACCCTACCTGCCTGCAGACTGTCTTGCCAGAGTGGTGCATGCTCTAGTTATCTACCGCTTGGACTACTGCCATGTGCTCTACGTAGGACTTTGAAGGTGACCCGAAAACTGCAATTAATCCAGAATGCGGCAGCTAAACTGGTGACTGGGAGTGGCTGCTGGGACAATATAACACCGGTCCTTATAGATCTGCATTGCCTCCCAGTACATTTCCGAGCACAATTCAAAGTGTTGGTGCTGACCTTTAAAGCCCTAAACGTCTTTGGCCCAGTATACCTGAAGGAGCATCTCCCCCCCCCCCCACCATTCAGCCCAGACACTGAGATCTAGCGCCAAAGGCCTTCTGGCAGTTCCCTCATTGCAAGAAGTGAGGTTACAGGGTGTCCGCCCTGTGGAATGCCCTCCCATCAGATGTCAAGGAAATAAGCAGCTATCCTATTTTTAAGACATCTGAAGGCAGCCGTTTAGGGAAGTTTTTAATATTTAATGCTGTATTGTTTTTAACACTCGATTAGGAGCCGCCCAGAGTGGCTGGGGAAACTCAGCCAGATGGGCGGGGTATAAATAATAATAAATAATAATAATAATTGGTAAAGATGAAGGCTGTGACCCAGACTGTGTTCATTTACAGCACACACCCACACCCATTCGGACAAACCTTTAGGAGTGGGAACAGAGGCACTCACACCTGACCTTCATCCAGGCAACTGAGAAGCATGATCTAGAATTCAACACCACATCTGCAGCCAGGGAGAAACACTCAAGATCATATGAACCCGGGCTTATCAAGGATGTGGCCTGGGAAGAGTCTCAAGGGGCACTTTTGACCCCTGAGCCCCTGAGATGCTCCACCTCTACACCGTTCTATTTAGATTGCTGGTCTTAACCTCTGAAGCCCTCATTGGTTGAGCTACTTATGTGCCCACCTGCATTTGTACCTGTACCATGCTGTCCTCTTGGGATGGCCATCCCCTTAGATCCATGAGCTGGGTGACCATGGGGGGGGGGTCTTCTCCATGGTAGCTGCACAGACTTAGAACTCCTTCTCAGCAGAACTGTGGCCGAGGGCTACACATCAGGGTCAGCAGGCCTTAAAAGACTGGTTTCGGATGGCCTTCCCCCAAGTCATTTTTGTTCCTTTTGCTAAATAGAGGCTGGGTAGATCTTATTCCATAGGTTTTCTGTAATGGTGGGTGTACACACTAATAATAATAATAATAATAATAATAATAATAATAATAATAATAATAATAATAATAATTGCAGTTTTGACTGAGGTAAACTACTTTGGATGGGCATTTGCCTAGAGAAGCAGTGCAGAAATATTTAAAAATAAAATAAATAAAACAAATTCTCTGATATTAAAATAGGAAAGATGGCACAAAAACAATGTACTCTTTCCCCCTGCCTCCTTTGTTGATTCACAATGGATGTATGAGCGAATATGATTGTTTGCATGTATAAATTACATGTGCACACATGTACAAAAGTCTGAAAAACTATTTTGGAAGGTCGTATACCTAAAAGGCAGTATGTAAACATTAGAAATAAAATTAAAAAAACACATACGTAAAAGCATTCAGACTGCCTCAATGGAAAGTCAGTCATTCTTTATTGAATTCCAAAATTATACAAATACTGTGTCCTTACATCCATTTCACATTTTGAATTTGTGTTCCCTCCTCCCTTAAATCCAAATCCCTCCCCTACCCCCAAGCAGAAACAGAGCCCTTGAGTCTACGTAAAAAACTTCCAGAGATTTTCAGACACGGGGAGAAGGGAAGGACAGAAAGTTAAGAGGTCACCTGGACGCGAGTGGGGAAGGAAGGTGCGTTTGTAGTGAGATATACGTATGAAGCTGGGAGAAAAATAAAGGCGGGGATCTGAACAGGTAAAGTGTGAGAGAGAGGCCTACCCCATCAATGGTACAAATGGATCCTCCATCCGGGTGATTGGCTCAGTACAGGTGGATGCTCTCAGCCAGGTGCCCTATCTAGCATTCTCTTTGCTTCTGGTCCCAGTCTAACTAGACCTGGAAGAAGGCAGCAACTACTATCTAGGCCAGAGGTTTTCAACCTTTTTGTGTCTGCGTCTCCCTTGACCAACTACAGTGCTACCTCGGGTTAAGAACTTAATTCGTTCTGGAGGTCTGTTCTTAACCTGAAACTGTTGTTAACCTGAGGTACCACTTTAGCTAATGGGGCCTCCCGCTGCCACCGCACCGCAATTTCTGTTCTCATCCTTGAAGCAAAGTTCTTAACCCGAGGTACTATTTCTGGGTTAGCGGAGTCTGTAACCTGAAGCATCTGTACCCCAAGGTACCACTGTACGTTCTTTCTGTGGCACCCCTGTGAGGCTCAAGAGCCCAGTTCTGTCACCCCTTCCCTGCAGAGCTGGCAGCCTCTCACCCTTTTTCAAATACCCTCCCTTGTGGAGGGTTCCCTCAGCCTCCTCTCCTCTCCCCTCTCCTTGGAAGACCTCTGGGCAGCCACTGCCACCGCCCTTGGTCTCTGAGCTGCCCCATCTGCCCCAAAGAGAGGTGCCTTCTCACACTGCCCCACAGGGGCCTGGGAAGAGGATGTCCCCTGCCTTAGTGGCTCAACAGAGACTGGCCAAAGGTGAACGTGAGGCCAGCACCTTACCTGGGGAGGCAGCAGTGGGTGCTGCCAGGCCTGCAAGGTGGAAAGGCTTCCTTCAGCACCAGGCATTCAGCCTCCCATGCAGGCCTTTCACACAGCAAGCACAAGAAAGGCCAGCACAGCCACTGCCTGCCAGGCCTCCCAAGAGCAAGGGCTGATGGACTGGCTGAATGGGCTCCCTCGCCTGCTTGCTTGCTTGCTTACTTACTCCAAAGCTGTCTTAGCTCCTGGCAACCAGCACCCCCTGGCCAGCTCCAGAGGCACCATCCACCTGGGGAGCTTGTAGCCAGGGCTGCTGCAACAAAGAGCTGTGCAAGCTTTTGGGAGGCAGGGAAACAAGAGTAAGGTTACCAGATTTTTTCAATGAATCCAAGGACACTTTTCAACTTCAATGGATTTTGTATGGGGACTGATTTGTAAATCCAGGGACTGTCCCTGGGAAACAGGGACACCTGGGAACCTTAAACAAGAGGGCATCAGAAGAGGGAGGGGAGGAAAGAGGGATGGAGGCCAGTGTTGCCCATGGCACCCCGGACCACCATTCAAGGCACCCCGAGGTGCCACGGCACGCTGGTTGAAAACCACTGGTCTAGACAACTGTGATAGGCGTCTTCTCTCCTCTGGTGTTTCAAAATGACCATCCAGTGGACTCAGCAATGGGATGGTGCTAGCACCTCGAGGGCAAAATATACAAGCACTCCTTGGGTGAACAGAGACATGGGTTTCGGGAGGCCTCTAGGTCACCACTGGGCACCTAGAAGTAGCAGTGGCATGGCTTTTGAAGCGATGCAGGACATGTTCCGCAATATATGTCAGATGAAATCAGGTAGACTATGTTGTGTGGACAAGTAGCTCCCCCTTGAGTGGGATGGACAGCAAGCAGCCATGGTTACCACTGGTTTCAGGAGAGGACACCACTTGTATGGAAATCTTCACTTCAAAGTATGCATTTCCAAAGCTCCCAAACACTGTACAGTTTCAGGATTTCAAAGCTGAGTATACATACTAACAAACATGTGTGTAGTAGATCAAGTACTGTAACAAGTTTCTGTTAAATAGGTCTACATGTTGAGGTCATCTGATAGGAACAGTACATACAACTTAACCCGGCCCAAGGCATCCGTTTTACTGTGCATTCATCATTATTTGTGGTTGTACAGAATCAATACTGTGTGTGCCTGCAAAAATTTTGGGGTGGTCACGCTGCTTCATTTCCAATCAGTGAGTATCCCGTAACTTCCTGCTGAAATCCCACAACTGTTTATACCACAACTGTTATAGGTTATTTGTGGCAAAAATGTGGTTGCGCTGGGCAAGCATCACGCAAGAAACTAAAGCAGGAAAAATCCACCGTTAATGCATTACTGTGTCAAGAGCATGCAAGAGAACACACCTGTGATAAAACGCCCATATGGAGGGGCTCTGGGTAGACAGAGGCAACCTGTGCACAAAGGAAGTGAAAACAACACAAACTGGAAGGCAAACTCAGAAGAAAACCTCTAGCCAGAACACCCATTTGCTAAAGACTGCCCCAAATAAAAGTATATTGTGGAGGTAAAATGGAACAGGACGGGGAGGGTGCCCACAAGAATCGACAATTCTTATCACTGTATGAGAAGATCCGTGATAATTATACTTCTACTTAGAAGCTCTGTCCCCAGGGACGCTTTGCAGGTGGATCACAGAGTTGTGGGCTCTTTCAGATCTGGAAAGTACCGTATTTTTTGCCCTATAGGGCGCACCGGCCCATAGGGCACACCTAGGTTTTTTGGGGGGGAGGATAAAGAAAAAAAATTATTTCCCCCCCCAGGCGCGGGGCTGGGGCGGGGGAAGCCCAAGCTCCCCCCGACCCCAGCCCCCAGAACAGGCTGCTATCCACAAGCCTTGGGAGCCCGGCGGGAAGTCCCACTGGGCTCCCAAGGCTTGCGGAGAGCTGCCCGAAGTGCGCTCCACTGCGCTCCCCGGGTTTCGGGCTGCAGGCTGCTGTCCGCAATCCTTGGGAGCCCGGCGGGAAGTCCTGCCGGGCTCCCAAGGCTTGCGGATGTCTTCCTGAAGCCTGGAGAGTGAGAGGGTTCGGTGCGCACCGACCCCTCTCGCTCTCCAGGCTTCAGCGAAAGCCTGCATTCGCCCCATAGGACACACACGCATTTCCCCTTCATATTTGGAGGGGGGAAGTGCGTCCTATAGGGCGAAAAATACGGTAGTTTATGTGCAATCCTATGCAACCATACTTAGTAGTAAGTCCCTTGGAACTAAATGAAGCTTACTTCAGATGCACAAGACTACCCTGTTAACCTGGGAATGGCCAGTCTTTCATCATTAGAGTTCTTGTACAGTGGTACCTCTAGTTAAGAACGTAATTCGTTCTGGAGGTCCATTTTTAACCTGAAAGTGCTCTTAACCCAAGGTACCACTTTAGCTAATGGGGCCACACAATTTTTGTTCTCTGTTCTGTTCTCATCCTGAAGTAAATTTCTTAACCCGAGGTACTACTTCTGGGTTAGTGGAGTCTGTAACCTGAAGCGTTTGTAACCTGAAGCACCACTGTACTTTAAAAAAGTTGTGTAGGTATTTTGGCAGATATAGCTGTCCCGGCTTTTATAACATCTGAGTATGCAAGAAACCTCTGATAAAAACCCCTCCTTCTGCAAGGTGTAGGAACCCTAATATTGCTAGCTTAATCATTTCCGATTTAATCTAAATCCTGTATTTGTAAGCTCTTTGTGGCAGGGACCTATTTTATTATTATTATTGCTTAGGTTACACCAAGTACATTGATGGTGCCATGTGAATAGTAAGTAACAACTTGGGCATACATGTTATGCTCACAGGAATAGGACGAAGACTGAAGTCCTAAAGAACAGGACTAGATATCAGGGGCTTAAGTTATAGGAGGGTAGATTTTGGGTTAACATTAGGAGAAACCTCTTGGAAGCAAAAGCACTTTGACAATGGAACCAATGGGGCAGGCTCTCTGGCTGGAAGTCTTCAAGCAGAGACAGTCATCTGTTGAGAGATGTTTCAGATCTCTGGATTTCCTACACTGAGCAGAAGATTAAATAAGGTCTTCTGCAACGCTTATGATTCTTAAAAAGTCCCCCCTCCCCAAATTAGGTAATATAGCAGCAGGAATTACATGGCACGTCATGGTATCTGTTAAGAGAATGCACAACTCTAATGAAATTGAGTCAAGACTATTGAGAAATTATATATAATGAGATTAAAAAGATGTTCAAGTTGATCGTTTCCCAAGAAACCCGAAGCTGTTCTTTTAGGAATTATAAATAATGATGTATCAAAAGAATTGGCTAACTTATTTATGTATATAACAACAGGAGCACGAATATTGTATGCCCAAAGACCAAAGATAGAAAGAAGGAGAGGTTCCAACAAAGGAAGATTGGCTTTAGAAAACAATGGAGTATGCAGAACTGGCAAGATTAACAGCAAAGATTAGAGACCAAAAGATGGAAAATTCCTTGAGGACTGGAGACCTTTTGTTGAGCATTTAAAGAACTATTATAGCAAGATGAAAATGCGAGCAGGACTTGAAATATGAGCGTCAGCGTTAATTATTGAGATAAATAGGTTAAAATGTATGCATTGAATAGGATATGCGAAATATGCCACATCTAAAGGTAAATATTGAAACCATGGAAGGAGAGGATGGGAAATCAATGGATATTTTATGGTCTTTTTTGTTTTGCTTTTTTCTTCCTTTTTGTGTGTGCAAAATCAATAAATAAGATTTACCAAAAAAAGAAAGTGAGTCAAGACCATTAAACTAAGCCACCACCAAGGATCTCAGTTCCCAATCTGTCCAATTAAAAGAAGAAGAAAAGCCAGAAAGAAATAGAAAATAGAAAATATTGAGCTCCCAAGATTGCCGTTAAGTGAATGGAGGCAGGTAAAAGAAGCAGATAGTTTAATGCATCTAAAACATTGGTTTTAGATATGTTACTGATGGCTTATTATTGATGATAGAGGAAACGTGGTCCAGGGGAGATTTATCATCATGTACTATTTTCAAATCAAGCCTGGGAACATGTGGTGGTAGGCTTGGGGTGGGGTTATCTGTCCCCAACTCCCACCTACTCCAGCCAGTAAGGGCAACCATCGGAGTGATGGGAGTTGCAGTCCAGCAATGTCTGGTTTGCCATCCCTGAGATATGGTGACCACCATCTCCACAGTACAGTGGTACCTTGGGTTGAGAACTTAATTCGTTCCAGAGGTCCATTCTCAACCTGAAATGGTTCTTAACCTGAAGCGTGCTTTTGCTAATGGGGCCTCCCGCTGCCGCTGGCATGCAATTTCTGTTCTTATCCTGGGGTAAAGTACTTAACCTGGAACAACTACTTCCTGGTTAGCGGAGTTTGTAACCCGAAGCGTCTGTAACCCAAAGTGTCTGTAACCCGAGGTACCACTGTACATATAAGGCGATCTGCTAGCCACCTTCAAGTATTTGGAAGGCATGAATTAATTCTATCATCCATAGATGATGGAACTAATTTGTTGCCTGTCACTCCAGAAGGTAGGATCAAAACCAGAGAGTTCAAAAACAAAAAAGAGGATTTTTGACGAAACGTTAAGAACTTCCTGACTGTACAAGCTGTCCCCACACTGCCTCGGAAGATGGTGGACTCTCCTTTCTTAAGAGGTTTCAAAGGAGATGCAGGACAGTCACTTATCAGAGGTGCCACAGCAGTGGATTTCCTGCATCACACTTAACTAGATTATCTTTTGAGATCCCTTTCAGGTCCATGATTCTAAGTGGTTACCAGTTGTGGCTGACCAGCCTTCACAGTTGCCACCCACCAGCAATAGCAAGGCACGGCCACAACTAGTTCAACACTCGCACAACACCATTCAAAGGAACATTAATATACAGTGGTACCTCGCAAGACGAATGCCTCGTAAGACGAAAAACTCGCAAGACGAAAGAGTTTTTCGTTTTTTGAGTTGCTTCGCAAGACGGATTTCCCTATGGGCTGGCTTCACAAGACGAAAACGTCTCGCAAGTTTGTTTCCTTTTTCTTAAAACCGTGCATTCACTTCGAGGAGCAACTCATAGCACGCGGTGTGGTAGCCTTTTTTGAGGTTTTTGAAGACTTTGGTGATTTTTGAAGCTTTTCCAAAGTCCATGCTTCGCAAGACGAAAAAATCGCAAGACGAAAAAACTCGCGGAACGAATTAATTTCGTCATGCGAGGCACCACTGTATGGAGAAAGAAGGAAGCATTGTCACCATGGTAACGGCAGCATCCTTGGGTACTGGCACGGAGGCCAGGATGATTTCTGATATCTGTGTAAAAAAGGGGTGGACAAATGAGGAGGAAAAGACAAAATAACTGGAGACGGAAGAAGAGACAGGACACTGAAGTGGAGAAGGTTCCAGAACTAGAAAACTGCCCTGGCACAGTTCTTGCCAGACAGGCAAAGGGAATTTGACAGAAGAGGATGGAACCCCAGTTTCCATTTCACTGCTTCATTTCACCTTGACGCTAAACGTCCAGTGTGTAATACAGTCCACTGCATTTTGGTGCTGGGGGCAGAAAACCCAAAGGGCGCGATGCCCTTTCCCCTCTGGCACAGCGGCAGAAATGAAGGCTATAGTGGATAATTTGCTGCCTTTAAAACAGCACTGCCTAAGAATGGCCATGCCACCCTGTAGGGACTGCTCTGACCCAACTGGCAAAATACATCGGGGCTCTAGCAGGCTGTAGTTCAGCTCTCTGCTGTTGTTTTGCAACAGGGTTCAAAGAGAAAATGAAGAAAGGATTCCAGGCTGGGGGAAGGGGTGCAGGAAGAGGAGGAAATGGCATGGAATGGGGAAGGTACTTACAGGCTGGTGGCTCCCAACACTGACCAAGCACTTCTGCTATAAGCTGCATGCAGAACTGCAAGGGGCTTCCCATGTTTTGGAGGGGGAGGAAATTGCAATTTCTGCCCATGCACAGGCAACAATGTTCTGTTTACACCTAACACAACCATACAAAAAAGGGAGCAACAATTCACCCGAGAATAGCATCTTACAGCAATTGCCTCCAATTGATTTTTGAATCATTTTTGTAAAAGGTACGGGCTAAAGTGCTTTGTAAAAATTCAGTGTCATTGCAAGATCACTTCAGTGTTATAAAGTAAGAAAAAAAACTAAATTAAAAACAACACCAAAGAAATCAAATGGCACTGAATACGAAAAGGAGAATGGCAGTGTGTGGCATCTGGTTTTGTTTTTAAAAAACCAACAACACTAAAGTACCTTTTTCATTTAAGTGCTTTTGCGTAACTATTTTAATTTTTTTTAAAGAGTATAGGCAGAAGGAGCAAATTAGAAGATTGACAGCTGGCTAAAATGTCACAGACCAGAATGGTCACAGTGACATCTTTATAGCAGGTGGAAAAACAGTGCTTAAGGTGATCCGCAAGTGTAAAGACTGCCCTACAATCCTGTTTTAATTTTTTTTTTAAAAAAAATCTGTAGTCTGAAAGAAGACGGAAGGAAGTTGCATAGGTAAAAATTGCAGAAGGAAGACAATTTGACGATGCCATCATGTAGATTTGCCATGAAAAGCTCGTAAACAAAGGTCCATACTAAGGTCCTAATACGGAAGTACCCGTAGCGTAAACATTTCTCCTTGGTTTGCTTGAATTGTCCATCAGCTGGACCTTTACATGCTCACTGTACATTAGTGTCAATTGTAATGCATTGTGCTGCGGAAAAGCTGCCTCAGGAGCCCTGAAAAGGGCAAATGAGAGAAGCCCCAACCTAATGTTAGGATAGTCAATAGTGTAGCCCAGGGAGTTTTCCAAAGGGAATCAACCTGGCAGGATTTCAGTATTAAGAAGAATTAATCTTTCCTGGGTGGCCTTAGGAGAAATCCAACATTGCTCTGCAACAGGACAGCACAAGGACCTTCTCCTAAGCAACAAGATGAGGGGACTCCACCAAGCCAATTCCCTCCTGCTACCTTCAACACCTTGTTTCCAAACCTCCTGCTGTAACACCACATCCACCTAAGAGCTGGGAAGAGGGTGCCCAGGAGTCCAGTCTGCCCACCCTCCCTCGTTTCAACACCCCAGACCTCGGCCCTATCAGGAAAAAAACAGAAACCCTGACACCAAGTATGACGACACCAGGGTGGTTATCTTTGTAATCTTTGGTCTGGTAGCCAGGTCCAAATTAGGTCCAAGTTAGGTCCAGGGACCCCTGACCATTAGGTCCAGCCGTGGCCGACTCTGGGATTGCGGCACTCATCTCGCTTTATTGGCCGAGGGAGCCGGCGTACAGCTTCCGGGTCATGTGGCCAGCATGACTAAGCCGCTTCTGGCGAACCAGAGCAGCGCACGGAAACGCCATTTACATTCCCGCCGGAGTGGTACCTATTTATCTACTTGCACTTTGAAGTGCTTTCAAACTGCTAGGTTGGCAGGAGCAGGGACCGAACAACGGGAGCTCACCCCGTCGTGGGGATTCGAACCGCCGACCTTCTGATCGGCAAGTCCTAGGCTCTGTGGTTTAACCCACAGCGCCACCCGCGTCCCTAGGTCCAAATTAAATATGAACAAATAAATTAGATTGTCCACTAGGGGCACCGTTGGCTTTTGGCACTCCAACTTGGGGGCACAACCCCCCAGGCACAGCGGGCATAGTTGGTACCAGGCAGAGGAACAGAGAAGTGAGGTGGAGGCTCTGCCCCCATGGCAGCAAAAAGAACAGGAGCTCGTTTGCATGCTTGGCAACAAAACACAGGAGACAGCCAGGCACCACTGCTGCAACGACAAAAGAGGGACGCCCAGAGTATCCTCCCGTAATGGCAACGATGACGAGACAGACAGAGAGCGTGCGAGAGAGCGCAATTATCCTGGACCCACCCCCACCCCCCACAAAAAAGTGTAAACCCAAAACTCCATGCAGTTTTGTTGTGACAATCAATGGCTGGCCACGGCCTGACTGCCAAAGAGGAAAAGGAGGCCAGGAGCTCTGTGCTCCTACCATAGGAGCTGAAAGCATGTAGCGGTCACTTGTGTTGTCATAGCACCAAAACTGACCAACGAGGAGAGCTTATGCTAGCTCTGTGGCAACGGGCAGCCTCTTTCTGATCACCTGTTTCATGGCCCCGGAGCCCAGAAGGGCCAAAGAAAAGCTCCCCGCCCATGCCGTTCCAGGTTACTTTGTCATGACCACGAAGGGTTCCTTCCGTCACTTCCCCACAACGATGGACAGGAGGTGTAGTTCCAGGATGAGCGAGGGTGAACAGGAGGGGGCGATGGCACGTCTCTGTCAGTAAATGGTCCTCCCTGGTAAGAACCACTGTGTCTTTGGGGGGGGGGCGGAGGGGGTTAGTGCCCCACTCCGCTGCTCTTCCCTGTCGTTACCCAATCGACAATGATGAAACTCAGGCTCATCACCATGAAAATGAAGCCAAGGGCAGCAAAGCAGGCAGCCTGTGAAGGACAAAGAGGAAGGCATGATACCCGCCGTCCAGTTCCAATTACCTTGCAAGCTTCAGTGGGGAGAGAGGGAGGGGTTGCATGGTCCAAGTGGGGAGGGAAAGAGGGGGCTGCCCCCCTACTTGGAAACAAGAGTATGCCATGTTCTTGGATTCAGCCTCATTTACTTTTTATATGGTAAGGTAAAGGTAAAGGGACCCCTGACCATTAGGTCCAGTCGTGGCCAACTCTGGGGTTGCGGCGCTCATCTCACTTTATTGTCCGAGGGAGCCGGCGTACAGCTTCTGGGTCATGTGGCCAGGATGACTAAGCCACTTCTGGAGAACCAGAGCAGCGCACAGAAATGCCGTTTACCTTCCCGCCGGAGCAGTACCTATTTATCTACTTGCACTTTGACATGCTTTCGAACTGCTAGGTTGGCAGGAGCAGGGACCGAGCAACAGGAGCTCACCCTGTTGCGGGGATTCGAACTGCCAACCTTCTGATCAGCAAGTCCTAGGCTCTGTGGTTTAGACCACGGCGCCACCTGCGTCCCTTTTATATGCTACATTCTACCTTTTATATATACCTTTTACATGCCTTACTACGGTGTCTAAGGAGTATCAGAGAGACCTGAAAACCAGCTGTGATTTAGTTGACAATTGCTAAAATGATTTTTTATGGGCAGCTAGAAGGTGTGGCGGACCAACTGCCTGTCTTCAACATACTAGGCTTGGAAGTTTCGTGGATGAACAGGTGTCTCCCACAGCCTAGAACTCCCAAGTCGTTCTCTTGCCACCTCAGCTCAATCTTAGCTTTAATCTCCTTCCTCTATACCTATTCCCTTCCCTTGTACATATTTTTCGCTCCATAAGACGCACCTGACCATAAGACACACCTAGTTTTTAGAGGAGGAAAACAAGAAAAAAAAATCTGAACAAAACAGTGGATGTATGATTTTTGTGGTTCATGCTGTGGCCACAGACATGTGATCTGATGGTGAATTTGTGGTGACCCAATGCAAAAATCCTGAGGATCCATGTGGATCTGTGCTTTGTAACCACGTTTTTGCACCATTGCAGCCCTAGGAAACAGTGGATGCATGATTTTTTTGGTGCAGGCTGTAGCCATGGACACACTATGTGATCTGATGGTGAATTTGGGGTGACCCAATACAAAAATCCTGAGGATCCATGGCTTTTACTTCCCCCCTCCCAGGCAGCCTCCGCTAGTGTTTGTTATCTCTCTTCTGATCCCACCGATCAGCTATTCCTTTCAACACCCCCTTCCCTCTTGTTTGCCTTAGTGTCTTTTCCTTAGCTGGAGCAGTTTTTTGCTCCTCCTTTTCTTCTGATTTCTCTCATTGCTTTAGTTTTCCTGTTTCCCCCCTTTGCAAGTTTGCTGTCTTTACCTCCCCTCTCCCAGGCAGCCTCCTTTATCTCTAGCATCCCTTATCTCTATCCCCGATCAGCAAATGATCAGCAGCTTTGTTTCAACACCCACTTCCCTCTTTCAAAAAAAAGAGCATGATCTGCTTCTTGCCTCTGGGCAATTCGGCTGCAGGGACCACGCATTCACTCCATAAGACACACAGACATTTCCCCTTACTTTTTAGGATGAAAAAAGTGCGTCTTATGGAGCTAAAAATATGGAGTGGAGTCTGTAACCTGAAGCGCATGTAACCTGAGGTATATCTTTGCAAACTCATCGATAGGGCTTCTCTCTCTCTCTCTCTCTCTTTTAATGGAGGTGAACTGTCTGAAAAGCAGGATAAAAATAAATGCATTTTCAGCCAAGAAAAGCTTGGAACAGCTACACTTTCACCTGGCCTCCCATGGGCTCATCTCATCCTTGACTGAGCTCCCGCCCCCATTTCCTCTGGCCTACCGCGTTGAACCACTTTCTCTTCCCTCTAATGGGGACTCTCACATTCCCACCCACCGGCCAGCATCTGGTACCTGTATTTTGGATCTGGATCTCAGGGGCTCTTTCTCGTTGGGGATAATGCGTATGTAGAAGATGCTTGGGAGGATGAAGATGAGGCTGGGGGCCGACGTGGCTCCTGTGGGTGGAAGAGTCAGAAAAGGGAACATATTCTTGGGTATGTTAGGTTAACACCTATGCCATACATTCAAAGTGGCATCACATCCTGACTCTGAGTCTGATGTTGGTGATCAAAGGATCACTGAATGAGTGTCTGGCAGACAGTGGCCCCTGAAACCAGGTTCTGCAGCACCAGGGCTTTCAAAGGCACCCCCCCCCCGCGAAGGAACCAAAGGCTTCCCATGTCACCTTGCCAGTCCAACAGCTCGGGGAGCAAACCACACCAAGGAGCAAAGAATGAGTTCCAGTCTCCAGGTCAGAGGGTCAATCCTTTAAGAGACTCTCCAAAACAGGACACTATTCCCTCCCTGGCACGATCTCAAGAAAATCACCCACCCCACCCGCTCCAACAATCTACACACACTTATTGGCACAAAAATGGAAGCAAGAAGAATTACCGACGAAGAAGAATGGCGGGTGAAATTAATGGACTATGCAGAATTAGATAAATTAACAGGAAGGATTGGAAACCTGCGGGACCAGAGATTCTTAGAAGACTGGAGTAAATATATGAACTATTTGAAAAGCAATTGTAATGAACAGATTACACTAATAGGACTGCAAGAAGTTCTGTAAGGAGGACTATTTGAAATACTGCAAGAAAGATTATGAGGAGAATTATTAGTTAATGATAATTAAGAGTAATAGAGAAATTAAGAAATGCAGAATAAGTAATAAAGAACGAAAAATCATCAGAGGTTGTTGACGGAAGTCTAAAATGTTGTATAAGATAAGAAGTTATGTTAAATGATTGTTGGAAATTATATATATATATATATATATATATATATATATATATATATACACACACACACACACACACACACACACACACTCTCCACACACACACAGCAGTTATCATTAGACACATATGCGAGGTTCCCCATCCACAAACTCTAAAACTCACTGCTGCATGCTAAACCCTGCTCACCTCCAGGCACCCAATATCCAGTTTTTTAAAAACTGCTTGTGAGGTTGCTGATGAATGTTAAGGTGAAGCCCAGCCCTGAGTCCCTCTGCTACGCCTTCCTAACACAGGTCATACATACCAATGACTCCAAAAATGTCCTTGATGTTTGGCACGAAGATGACAAGAAGGTTGACAATAATGAGGAGGCAGCAGGCAATGATGACATGGCGGACCCAGCTGAAATCCTTTTTGTGAAACAGCAGCTGCTGGATGGCCCTGCGGATCTGTGGTGGGTGGTGGGAATTGAGAGTGTGAGCTACACTGGGCAAAGAGGCACTAAGGGATACGCAAGAGATCTCTGTCACTCGCTGTTCATATGCAAGTCTCCAAGGTTTTTAGCTTTATCTCTCTGCCACGGCAAAAACAACCAATAGCCTGTTATGGCGCCTTATCCCAGGATCAATGTAAGCCCTTATGAGGCACTGGGTTGTCTTTGCTCAAAGGCAGGGGCTTACATTTATTTATTTTTATTTATTTGCAAAGAAATCCCTATACTGTCAATGCCTAGATACACATCATGGTAGCAAACAACAATTCAACAATTAAATTACATTGATAAAACAAATACAGAATGCATCAATCGAGCAACAGATCAGATCAGCAGATCAACGTAGCTGGATCACCTCTCAGGGAAAGCCTGGTTTAAGCCAGTGCCTAAATCAGATGTTTGAAATCTTCTGGCTCCCTGGATATTGCTGAACGACAAGTCCCATCAGCGCTGACCAGCTGGAGTTGGTGGGACTTGTAGTTCAGCAACATCAGGAGGGCCAAAAGTTGCCTCATTCCTGACCTCAGAATGCGGGTCCCACTTCTGACAGTGAATTGGGATGGCAGCAAGAGGGAGGCAGATCAGAGAAACTAATTGCAGGTGCTTTGGGGAGGAAAGTCATTTGATGCTGTAACAGGGCATGAAAAAGGCAGTCTCTTACCGGGAACAGAACCACAGGCACCGTGAGTGTCACAGCCATCAGCACAGCCAACCGCACAGAGAGGATGAGCTTGTCCATGGCGTCAACTTTGATATAAGTGTGCAGCATCTCTGCTTCAACACTCTCTGCCAGAAAGGAGAAGAGATATACTCATCAGTCCGAGAGGTGGAGGACATGAAACGACAGGGTCTGGGGCCAGATGGGAGGGCTTTTGACTGGAACTTCAGAAAGGTCCTTAAAAGGGTACTTTAGGATGACATTAGTTCTCAAGCTGGCAAAAGATCTTGAGCTGGAGACAGGAGTGACATGGGGGTGTGGATTCAGGCTTTGTGTCAGCATCACTCTTTGGCCAGGAAAGGAAGAGATGTAGCGCAGCGAGAGAGAGGGCATGTGCTTTTTATGCACAAAGTCCCAGGTTCAATCCACATCAACTTTAGGTAGGGCTGGCAAAGACTTGTCTGAAACCCTGCCAAACTGTTGCCAATAAGATTTCCAACATGGTGCCCACGGTTGCCAATGTGCCCACCAGCATCTCCCATGGAACCCACAACAGGTCTCCATAAATACCCCCTCAAAAATCCACTGTGAATGACAGTTCACTCTTCCTGCTCAGCCTCTCCAACACTGAAGCCTTTATGTCACACCCGTGGCAGCCATTTTGTGTCATGCACACCCCGTGGCAGCCATTTTGTGATATATATATATATATATATATATATATATATATATATATGATGTCCTCGTGGCAGCTATTTTGTGACTGATGCTCATGACACTTTCTTGAAATTCCAAGTCTGTTCCCTGGCATAAAAAGGTTGGCCACCCTTGACGTAAACGATGCTGAACCACATAGATCAATAGTCAGACTCAGTATGAGCCAGTCCAGCCAGGAAGCATCTTACCAGCGGGGGGGGGGGGGCAGAGCACATCATGTGATACTCCTAGACCAATGAAAAGTTTTCATGTCAGTCTTGTTCTGAGCCAATAAAAGACTCTACTTTTTGTGCTACCTAAAGATTGCTTCCCATCTGCCTTGCCCCCAGCATGACAGGAGCTGAACCAAACAGGATCTGCACACATTCCCTTAGGAATTTTTTTTATGACAGTTGCCTGCATGCTCAAAAAAAGAATGTGTACACCTTTTCTTTCAACTTGGTTTGCACAAAAAACATGCAAGTGCAGGAAGACCAACCAGTTGTGCAACTCATTTTTTATTTTGTATCCGATATACAGTGGTACCTCGGGTTACATACACTTCAGGTTACATACACTTCAGGTTACAGACTCCCCTAACCCAGAAATAGTACCTCGGGTTAAGAACTTTGCTTCAGGATGTGCTCCGGCGGCGCGGCAGCCCCATTAGCTAAAGTGGTGCTTCAGGTTAAGAACAGTTTCAGGTTAAGAACGGACCTCCGGAACGAATTAAGTACTTAACCCGAGGTACCATTGTAATGTTCTAGAAGTGCATCCTATCATGAGTGTACCGTTGAGTGGGGAAGTTATTCTGCGTACACTATACAGTGGTACCTCGGTTTACACACTTAATCCATTCTGAGAGCCAGTGTGGTGTAGTGGTTAAGAGCGGTAGTCTCGTAATCTGGTGAACCGGGTTCGCGTCTCCGTTCCTCCACCTGCAGCTGCTGGGTGACCTTGGGCTAGTTACACTTCTCTGAAGTCTCTCAGCCCCACTCACCTCACAGAGTGTTTGTTGTGGGGGAGGAAGGGAAAGGAGAATGTAAGCCGCTTTGAGACTCCTGAAGGGGAGTGAAAGGCGGGATATCAAATCCAAACTCTTCTTCTTCTTCTTCCGAAGTCTGTTCTTAAATTGAAACTGTTCTTAAACTGAGGCGCGCTTTCCCTAATGAGGCCTCCTGCCATCGGTGCCCTTCCACCGTTCGGATTCCGTTTTTAGACTGAGGTAAAGTTCACAAACCGGGACACTACTTCCGTTTTTGCGGAGTTCGTAAACTGAATCGTTCGTAAACAGGACTGTTCTTAAACCAAGGTACCACTGTACAGCAATAGTAAATTAAATACAGGTCCCACCCCCATTCCGTATTCTTTGAGGTCCAAAAGGACCTGTGCATCAGCGATTGCGCCTCAATTGAATGTGCCTAAAATGGTCACCACCTGCAACTAACAAAGTGTTGCTGTTTCATGACTCTTGAGGTCTGATGCTACTGCATCATTCTACCTCATAGGAGGGACGGCTCTGTTCGCTTCTCTGTTCCTGTGCATGAAAGATAATTAAATGGTTTGTCCCCCATTATTACCTACTGAGGGAGGTTGTTCCTTACCGTAGAAAGTGAGGTAGCCAAAAATGGCGGTCAGCAGGTACATGACAAACATGGCGAGGATGGAGACATTTGCTACATTCTGCATCCGACGTTTGGAGGCCCTAGGCAAGGCACAGAGAGTTCATGTCTACTGTTTATAACCTATACTTAGCCCCAATCCCTTTTCAGAGCGGTGTGGGGTAACAGAACCTAGGGTTTCTGGCACCCAAGCCCTTGCCAGACAATGGAGATTTGAGGTCTATCCCATTCAAGATGGAAACCCTCAGTCAGTGCTGGTCCCCAAGCACCAATCAAAACGCAGCACGCAAACATGACAGGTTCCCCCTCCAAGGCCTGAGAGGGTATCCCAGAAGCCTCTGGGGCAACCCCTCATTTCCCAAAGAGAAGGGCACCTACCACTCATGTGACCTGGGGGCTGATTCCAAGTGGGTGTGGTGATGTTTTATGATGGCTGGGTGGAAATTCAACCCCCAGGCAGTATCCCGGATTCAAGAAGGCTGTCCTTGCTCCCCTGTGATGTGCTCCTCCTATTCCAGCCCCCTGCTTTACCCCAGTTAGAAGAGACCCCTGTAGTTTGGGGAAACTTATTGCAGAAAACAAGTGGGGAGAGTGCTGTTGGGCTCATGCCGTGTTTGTGGGCTTGTCCACAGTATTTGGCTGGCCACAGGATACTGGACTATCCCACTGGCATGATCCAGCAGCCAGATTCTTCTTACATTTGGAGAGTTTCTGTCCAATGTTTCTTTTTCTTTGGGGGGAAAGGAATCTTTTGCACTTTCTCCTACCCTCCCTCCTTCCTCACCCCCTTTTAAAGAGTTGAAAAAGAACAGGCTTCCCCTCTTTTAACCGTCTATCATGCCTGCAGTTTACGTACCTGCGCAGCTCAGTGTAAATGGGCAGAACCTCTGGATGGCAGACAAAGGCAAATGCCAGGATGGGGATGGCGTAGGCCGTCTGTGAAAGGAGAGGGAGTATAAATCAATTCTCTGCTCCACTTGCCACATCTGAAACCCAGAACTTCCAGCATATCCTTTCTGCGTTTTTTAAGGGAGGGCAGAATGCGTCTTGCTCCAATAGCAGTTTCAATGCACAGCGCTTGGTGCTACCGGAGCTGCAAAGACTCTTGCACTGCTGTTTCCAAGCACCCAACAACTAGCTGGCTCTCAAGCACTTTGGTTAAGCTCTGTGCATTGGACTTTGGCTCACCCATTCACACTCACCCATTTACCTCCATACAGTGCAGTGCAAATGGGGCTCCCTTTCTCACATGCAATGTGGAAATGGCAGCTGATTGGGCTGATGGAACAGCAACACAAACCTCTACTTTGCCTGCCCAAGTGGCTGTCAGGTAAGCAACACAAAGCACCCTATCCTTGCTTTGCCATTCTGACTGGCTTCTATACAGTGGTACCTCGGGTTACAAACACTTCAGGTTACAGACTCCGCTAACCCGGAAGTAGTACCTAGGGTTAAGAATTTAGCTCAGGATGAAAACAGAAATTGTGTGGCAGCAGCAGGAGGCCCCATTAGCTAAAGTGGTACCTCAGCTTAAAAACAGTTTCAGGTTAAGAGCAGACCTCTGGAACGAATTAAGTTCGTAACGAGAGGTACCACTTTACTGGCAAGAATGTGACATGCAGAAGCCAAGTGGACTGGAATCAGAGGCCTGATGAGCCGTATTTGGTCTGGGGAGTGGAGGTTCCTACGCCTGCTATTAAACAATACTAAAATGAATTGAATTATTTTTGGGATCTATTACTTGTTGTTGTTGTTGTTGTTGTTGTTGTTGTTGTTGTTGTTGTTGTTAATAAACATATTGGGGCAATGAAAACAGGAGCTACAAATTCAGAAGTAAGCTACTGGCAAAACTGAAAAGCAATGGCAAACATTGACGTCAATGCCATGTTTAAATTTCCAAAATGGAAGGTGTATATTTACACATTTTTCTGTGCTCTTCCCCTTCCTGTGCCTTACCATTATAGTAAGGTTTTGACACTGGGGCATCATACTAGAGTTTGGCCATCCTTTGCTTCACAACTGGTATATGAGAATGCATGGCAATCTCTGCAGATTGAATCTTTCTAAAAGTGAGAAGATAAATTACCATTCTAGCGCATCAAATGCTTCATCTGCACCCATGAACTTCACAGTGGTTTCTTCACTAATATAGCATTATGGGAATTAATTATAGCAAAGGCTGTTCTGATATTACCTGAGAAGTTTGTCCCTAAATATGAAACCTGTTCTTGAAGTTTATACTTACAGACTGTCTTTTTAAAAACTGCTCAGTCGATTATGCAGGGAAAATTCAGCAGGCCCCAGTTCAGTAGGTCCATACCAGGAACTGGCAGCCTGTGGCCTTAGGGTCACATAATGAAGAGTGGGTGAAATGAGTGCCAGGGGAGTGGCAGAAAAGGAGGGTCTCCACCCATTTTTTGCACCAATCCTGCCCACCACCCCTGAGAAGTGGCCCTTCATAGAAAAGGTTGCCCATTCCTGGTTTGAACTACCTTGATATGTTTTATGGATAAAAGTAATCCTAGCTTCATTCCAGAATTACAGTATCTGATGTTTACATAAACATTTTGGAAACAGAATTGTCAGGGGTTGGATTCGTAATTTCTCAAACTTTTTGGAGTCCTCTGTCCATAGGAATCCCAAGTGAGCCAGTAGTTTTTACTCAAGTTTGCTTGGCATTCTTCTTCCTCACTTACTGGAGAATTAAATGTCTTCCTTGTATTTCTGAAGTAAAATGTAAAAGGTAAAACACCCCAGGACAGTTAAGTCCAGTCAAAGGTGACTATGGGGTTGCGGCAAAAATATCGCTTTCAGGCTGAGGAAGCCGGCGTTTGCCCACAGACAGCTTTTCTGAGTCATGCAGTAAACCGCTTCTGGCGCAATGGAGCACCGTAACAGAAACCAGAGTGCACAGAAACACTGTTTACCTTCCTGGCGCAGTGGTACCTATTTATCTGCTTGCACTGGCATGCTTTCAAACTGCTAGGTTGGCAGGAGCTGGGACAGGGCAAAGGGAGCTCACCCTGTTGTGGGGATTCGAACCGCCGACCTTCTGATCAGCAAGCCCAAGAGCAGAGGTCGGCAATCTAAGCCCTGTGGGCTGGTTCCAGCCCCAATGGGTTCTGGATCCGGCCCGCAGATGGTCCAGAAATCGTCGCATGGTTCTGATTCATATCATTCGGAAATCGCTTCTGCACATCCCAGACGCCAAAAATTACTTCTGCGCAGGCGCGGTTTTCAGCATCTGGGCATGTGCAGAAGCGATTTCCAGCACCGTGGACATGTGCAGATGTGTTTTCCGGCTTCACGCTGCACCGGCCCGGCCCACGGACGATCTCCATGGGAGTGATCCGGCCCATGCCCAGTATGCCTTGCCGACCTCTGCCCAAGAGGCTCAGTAGTTTAGACCACAGCACCATCCGCGTCCCTCCTTCAGACCCACGTCTGATGCGCACACACACACACACACACACACACACACACACGGGTTATCAGATCTCCCATAAAAACCTACAAGTTCACTTCTAAGCTCCTCATTTGATGCAGTTTCTCTATGCCTTGCAGCCACTTTTTAAAAATAACTTTTTTTACTCAAAATTAAAACAAAACATATTATCCAGAAACATATCATCCTTATTCCTCCCCATTTTTACTCCCTCCCCCCACAGAACTCACCCACCCCCACCTCCCGACTTCCCTCAGTTCCAGTCTTTGATTTCTCTAAAAATGCTGTTTTCTGCATGTTAGACAGCTGCATAGATCCTCAAACTATTTAGCTGATTATTATCAATAAAAAGTTTGTGAATGTTTATTCAAAACCAGCCAAGGAGTCCAATTCGCTTTGTTGCGTCTTCAAATACTTTGTAAAGGATTCCCATTCATCTTTAAAGTCACAGTTATCCTTGTCCCGTTGCTTGTATGTCAACCTTGCAGCCACTTTTAAGTCACTACACGTCCCCCAGAATCCTTTTCAGGATCCTTCCTACTAACCTGGGAGTTGACAGTGAAGACTTCAGGAGCACAGACATCATCATCATCATCAGAACCCAAAGTGCCATTGTTCCCATTATAGTAGACGGGGGGCTTTTCAGAGTGCGTCCCATTGAGGGGGCAGGGAATCTCAAATTTCTTGTAGATCACCTTTAAGGCGGGAATGAAAACTGATGTTGAATACCAAGCTTGGAAAAGGAGCAGGGAGTGGGGGGAGAAGCTGCCCCAAAATCCATTTCCCCGTTAAGTACTAGGAGCCCTGGATACCCATTTCCTATTACACCTGGCAGCTTATAAAGAAAACACAATTCTCCAGGTGGGAGAAGACCGCGCTTCTGAAAATTCCCATCAACTCACCGAGATGAGGAAGAAACACATACAGGTGAGGGAGAGCCCACTGGTATAGCCAAGATAACCTGTGAGGAGAAGGAGGGAGAGAGAGAGAGAAAGAGGGAGCACATCAAGCTTCCACATAGAGTAAATGTTAACAAGGATTAGAACAGGTCCCCTGTTCAGTTCTTTTCAACCTGCTTGTAAACAACACAATTTCTTGCTCAACATGTTATCTCCATGCCATGGGTAGGCAAACTAAGGCCCGGGGCCCAGATGCGGCCCAATCACCTTCTCAGTCCGGCCCGCAGACGGTCCAGGAATCAGCTTGTTTTCCCATGAGTAGAATGTGTCCTTTTATTTCAAATGCATCTCTGGGTTATTTGTGGGGCCTGCCTGGTGTTTTTACATGAGCAGAATGTGTCCTTTTATTTAAAATGCATCTCTGGGTTATTTGTGGGGCATAGGAATTCATTCATATATTTTTTTTTTCAAAATACAGTAACGGCCCACCACATAGTCTGAGGGACGGTGGACCGGCTCACAGCTGAAAAAGGTTGCTGATCCCTGCTCCATGCCAACAAAAACAGCACCTGTTGCACCTCTCTCTCTATCGTTCTGCTAAAAGGCACAAGAGCCCTGATCACAAACAAACAAACAAACAAACAAACAAACAAACAAACAAACAGGGTTAGGGCTAGGGGGAATACTTGAAATTAAAATCTCTGCAGTTTTGCCAGACTAGGAAGCACATTTAGGCCGCCCTATAGAGGGGACGTTGGGGGGATAGGGTGAACATATTTATTGGGTGCTTCCAGAACACCACTATTTTGTGACGGGGTTCAATGGCGCACCAACAAATTCAGGTTGCACAACTTAAGGTGAATAGGCACTGTTGCAAAGCAAACCCACTTCCCCTAAAAGAATCGATACTTTTTTCGCAATAAGGAAAAGTGACAAAAAAATGCACTGGATAGCGTGAGATAACTCTTGCCCGACTTCCACGCAAACAAATCAGAACCAAGTGTTACATGAAAAGCTATTGCTGTCTAACCTCTCTGTGCCAACAAACCAGAATGAATGCTCCATAAATAGGTTGGCTGGAAGGCACTGCCGTGATTCACATGGGCAAAGGTCTGCTTGCAGTGGAGACAGTGGCTTCCTTAAAAAATATTAATTACTTGATCAGGAAAGGGCGTGTGTGTGTTGTCTGTGAAAGGACCCTCTTAATGGTGGCCACGGACCACCCTATCTTCATTCCAGGAACATTCTGGGAGCACAGAGGTAAGTGGCAACCTACTCTAGAAGTAAACTTTGACACCTATTTATTTACTTAAAATAAATTTCTTAAGACTGGCCCAACCCCCTGCAACAGGACATACAGATTCTTCTTCACCTGCAACATTTCCCATGGGCATGCAAGCTGAGAGGGAAAAGTAATTCCCCAGAGGAGGTAGCAGGTTTGACTGGACAGTGTGAGAACAGGATGCTACTCATATGCCAAAGCTGATTCCCTCCAGCAGAGGGCGGGAGAGACACAGACAACATTGCCTTCAACTCTCAGGGAAGAAGGAAGGAAATGTTCACTGCAGTGACAACACACACAGGGCCGTCTTTAGCATATGCAAAGATCTGCCCAGTGCCCCCAAATTAAACATTATTATGACTCACCCGCCGGAGCGCCACTTGCAATCATGCGTGCTGCCATTGCTGCCTAGCGTCTGCCCGATCAGCGGAAGCAGCCACCTGTCACTCACAATTGCTGCAGCGGCAGCCAATACACAGCGGACATTGCCGCAGTCACCAATCGCCCACCAGGTAGATAGTTTAGAGCTTAGGCAGCTTCAGTGACAGGTGCCTGCTGCCCCCCAGAATTCGGCGCCCAGGTGCCCCGCACCCCTGGGTAAAGACAGCCCTGCAGACACACACACACACACCGTGGCTGGGCCATTGCTTATCCAAGTGTACCCAAGCAAAACACCAGGGACAGATGCTCTCTACCACTTACCCAAATGTTTCATCATAGCCAGGGGCAGGATGACACCAACACTGACAACGATGATCAAGACATTCCCGTTCATGTACCACTCGCTGAAAACAAACAATATCAAGGTCACAACAGCCAATGGATGCTACGTTTTCCCCCTCAGGTGAACAGAGCCAAAAGTAAGCAGGGCTCCTGTCCTTTAACCGCTGCATCCAAGAGGGAATTTGGGCAGCTTTTCTCGCCTTTGTGCAATGAGCTTGAATTCCCCCTTCTGCACAGTGGCTGGGAAGCACAGGGTCCCGGTTCCCGTCTCCTCCGTTAAGTCTATATGGATATTAATGAGCAAAAACAACCAGCAGGATACTTCCGAGAGAGGAAGCCATGTTACAAAAAGCAACAAACGCACCTGGCACCCTCAAGGTCTTGCAGCTTTTATAAACTTTTGGAAAGCTGGTGTCCATGTCATCAGAAAGCTTGTGCGCATGGCAAATGCCTTTTAAAGTTATTTCTGCTGCAACAGACTCAGGTTTGCCATTCCCTGCTACTGTAATGTGCTCTGCATGGGGCTTCCCTTGGGATGGATCTAGTAGCAGATAATGCAGAATTTTGCAGCCGGACGGCTGAGAGGAGCCGCTGGGCATGCACACCTTACACCAGTGCTGAGGATGTGCACTGGTTGTCAGTCAGCTACCATAGAATCATAGAGTTGGAAGAGACCACAAGGGCCATCGAGTCCAACCCCCTGCCAAGCAGGAAACACCATCAGAGCACTCCTGACATATGGTTGTCAAGCCTCTGCTTAAAGACCTCCAAAGAAGGAGACTCCACCACACTCCTTGGCAGCAAATTCCACTGTCGAACAGCTCTTACTGTCAGGAAGTTCTTCCTAATGTTTAGGTGGAATCTTCTTTCTTGTAGTTTGGATCCATTGCTCCGTGTCCACTTCTCTGGAGCAGCAGAAAACAACCTTTCTCCCTCCTCTATGTGACATCCTTTTATATATTTGAACATGGCTGTCATATCACCCCTTAACCTCCTCTTCTCCAGGCTAAACATGCCCAGCTCCCTTAGCCGTTCCTCATAAGGCATCGTTGAAGGTCTTGTTGACACACAAAGCTCTGAAAAACTCAGGTCCAGGTTCCCTGAAAGATCACCTGTCTTGTAAGCCTTTGCGGCATCACACCCTACAGAATATCATAGGGCGGTGGCCCAAAACAGGCACTTTGTTATTGCCCCTGCACTGTGGAATGTGCTTCCCTTTGCCATACAGGTGGCTTCATATGTCTTGGAAAGAATTATCTTCTGCCCAGGCTTTCCCTGACCCATAAGATCAGACCCTGTTTTCCATCCTCTGGATTTCTGTTTCATTGATTTTTGCATGTTTTTATGTGTTTCTATATTGTGGTTTTGGGACATGGGTGGCGCTGTGGGTTAAACCACAGAGCCTAGGACTTGCTGATCAGAAGGTCGGCAGTTCGAATCCCTGTGACGGGGTGAGCTCCCATTGCTCGGTCCCTGCTCCTGCCAACCTAGCAGTTTGAAAGCACGTCAAAGTGCAAGTAGATAAATAGGTACCGCTCTGGCAGGAAGGTAAACAGTGTTTCCGTGCGCTGCTCTGGTTTGCCACATGCTAGCCACATGACCCGGAAGCTGTACACCGGCTCCCTCGGCCAATAAAACGAGATGAGCACTGCAACCCCAGAGTCAGTCACAACTGGACCTAATGGTTAGGGGTCCCTTTACCTTTATATTGTGGTTTTAACTGTTTTAATACGTATTTCTATTTTATTTTTTAATGATATACTGTTTGCTTTTAGACAGCACTTCTTAACTAGGCAGTTTATAAGATATCTTGGGTACCAAACGCTAGGAAAAGCCCTCTGCCAGAAACCTGGGAGACCCAGCAGCTCCCAAGACGAGATGGAACAGCGCTGGATGAACCAGACTGTATAAGGGAGCCTCAACAGAATATTGATAGCTTTAATTTTTAGTTTTCATAAACAAACTTTCCTAACCCCAGTGACTCTAAGTGGAGGCATGAGAATAAAAAACCACAAAGCATCTTCTAGACCAGGGGCCTACCCTGAGACAGCATTTTGCGGGAAGTGAATTTAACTGTACACAGTTAAATTCCGCCCCCTTTTAGTCACTCCGCATAATCAGCCAAAATATAGTCATGCCTCGTGTTGAAGCAGCTTCAAGTTAAGTATTTTTGGGTTGCACTCTGTGGCGACCCAGAAGTAATGGAGCGCGTTACTTCTGGGTTTCGCCGCTTGTGCATGCGCAAATGCTCAAAATGACATCACGCGCATGCGCAGAAGTGGTGAAACACGACCCATGCACACGCAGACGCGCAGACGCATCTTACGTTTACTTCAGGATGCGAAAGGGGCTCTGGAACGGCTCCTGTTCGTATCCAGAGGTACCACTGTACAGTGGTACCTCGGGTTACAGACACTTCAGGTTACACTCCGCTAACCCAGAAATAGTGCTTCAGGCTAAGAACTTTGCTTCAGGGTGAGAACAGAAATCGTGCTCTGGCGGCACGGCGGCAGCAGGAGGCCCCATTAGCTAAAGTGGTGCTTCAGGTTAAGAACAGTTTCAGGTTAAGAACGGACATCTGGAACGAATTAAGTTCTTAACCCAAAGTACCACTGTATAGGTGTAGCTTTTCTTTTCCTTTTGAGTGAAATGGAAGGCAAGTTTTCTTCTACCATGCTCCGTGAAGCCCAACAAGGATCCTCCCAGCTTCCAGGGCTACATTCAGCCGGCACAATGGACACCAGAACTCTGTATCTTGGCATCATCTTTTCTATATCTATCTTTTCAATAGCCAGTGTGGCAAAATGGTTAAAGTACTGGACTAGGAGCTGGGAGAGGCCAGGGTTTGAATCCCCACTCAGCTGTTCAACGGATGACTTTGGGTGAGTCACCATCTCACAGCCTAACCTACCTCACAGGGTTGTTGTTAGGATAAAATTGGGGGTGGGGGGGGAGAGGAACCATGTACACCACCTTGAGACTGTTAGAAGAAAAAGGTGGTCTATAAATATATAATAAGTAAATAATATTTATTCAACTCACGGTCCCACTTTCTCCAACAGTAGCAGCCCTGGGCCTCAAGGGTGACTGAGCGAGATTCTCCCTCACCCCAGAAACTTAGCATTTTGATTTACTGTTTTTAACAGCTGGGAGTGAGAGGTTCAAACAACATGTTACACAACACAGCTATGTGAAACATTAGCCAGAGGTTACTTTCATACGAGGCAGCCTTGGGGATGGGGGGGGGGCCTAATTTTTGGTGCAGTAGCGGCAGGGAACGGAGGGGCGCTTAACCTTCTTTCTGGTCACTTTCCTCTGCAAAAACTCCTTCTTTTCCAGCCACTTTTTCTCCTTCCCTTTATCTAACTCTGGACTGGATAATGTTACAAGACAGCTGCGTTTCGATGTGGTAGTTTGGCCCCAGGTTCAAAGCGAACATCAAGTACAGGTGTCAGGGGGCAGGTTGTAATTCACTTGGGGACCTGGGAGAAGAGTCGGTGGAAGAAGATTGGAAAAAATTTAAAGATTATTTACAGAAATATTGTAAAATTAATGAGCTTTAGAAAAATGGTGGAATGAAGTTATATGGCTTTGGCAGAAATGTTATAAGGAACTAGGTACAGATAGATTGTTAATGTATTAAAAGGAAAAAAAACAAGGTCAGAATATGTTAAGATTAATTACAGGACAGAAAACAGAGGAAGATGGAAAGGAATTGCTGAAACAGTTAATTGAAGTGGAATACAAAAAGGGAGGCGTGAGGAAGTCAATGAAACAAGTGAATGAAAGCTAAGTTTGGAAATATTGGAAGTGTTTTTAATTGTTCTTGTTTTGTTTTGTTAATTCAATGTTCTATGTAGTGTTTTTGTTTTTGTATTGTATTATATTGATTTGTTTAATTCTTTTTTTCTTTTTGTAATCTTTAAACTCTTAATAAATATTATTATTTTTTTAAAAAAAGGTTGTAATTCACTTGGGGGGGGGATGTGCCCTACGCGTTTCTGTTTGAGGGGGGTTGGGTCCTCCAATTCAGGACACTGCTGAGGCCCCAGAAACTCTCCTGCTCAGGGAAGGCATGTGAAGAGGGCAGAAAGCCCCACGCTGGGAGCCATTTATAGAAGGGAAATGGAGCCAAAAAAGGCCAGCTGCTTCCCTCCATAAAACGGCTCCGAAGGCCTCACAGCAGACCTAGCTTGAAGGGAAGGTCCAAGATTGGGGGGGGGAGAGAGAGAAGGGGAAGAATCCTGATCCACTTTCATCGCGGGTCACAGTGGTCCTACGATGGCTCCAGAGGGAAGGTCAATGCGGGTTCAGATCCTTAAAATAACCACGGATGTGATTGGGTGCTGCCCCCAAGTTGACTCTGAGGTTGGTGTTCTCACTGGCTCGAAAACTTTAATTTAAAAATCTGTTGGCCATCGTTAAATAAAATAAAAACAACTGATATTAAGTTGAAATCACACCAAAAAAAACACTCCTGTGGAATAAGCCGAGGAATGCGTCCAGGCAGGGCCAGGGAGCCTGACGTGACCTTCCAGGACTCCAACTCCCATCAGCCCCCACCAGCAGAGCCAGTGGCCAGGGATGCTGGGAATCCTAGTCCAACTGTATCTGTAGGGCTGCAGGTTCCCTATGTCCACACTAGGGGTTGTGGAAATGGGTCTTAATTGCTTTAGTAGTACTTTGGGGTCAAGTCTGGTTGTCCTATAGCAGTAATGATGCCCAGGAAGGGAGGGAGGAAGAGAAGGAAGGAACTGAAGACTGTGTGTGTGTGTGTGTTTTCCTCTTCCTCTGGGAGTTTGAGCTATTGTTGTTGTTTATTCCCCTCTTTTTCTTGACAACAGCGGGGTGGGGGGAGTGTTGGTGTTTGGTCCCCCTCCTTGCAAGGGCTCTTCTGTATATATCTGAACAAGCGAGAAGCGAAGTTACAGGGAACCAGGCAGAGGGCCTTCTCGGTGGTGGCGCCCGCCCTGTGGAACACCCTCCCATCAGTTGTCAAGGAAATAAACAACTATCTGACTTCTAGAAGACATCTGAAGGCAGCCCTGTTTAGTGAAGTTTTTAATGTTTGGAGTTTTATTCTGTTTGTAATGCTCTGTTGAAAGCAGCCCAGAGTGGCTGGGGAATAAATAAATCTTCATCATCATCATTTGTTTTCCCCTCCACTCTGGAAGTTTGTGCAGGGGCGGACTTTGGCAATCTTTCACAAAATGGCGCCCTGAGCAAGGCCAAAATTTGGCACCCTCAAATGGATCTCCTCAATAGTGCATCTCCTCAATTTGGTGTCCCTCAGCTTGGCACCCCGTGTGGGGCAACCACCCACACCACCCTAAACCTGGAATTGGTTTGTGTTTGTTGTTGCCCTTCCTCAGCTCTGGGGCTTGGATGCTTCCCACCCAAACACCCAAGTTCTGTTTCTTGGTTTGCCATCCCATTTCCCCCTGCCAGCCACACTTCTTTCTGGGGTCAGTTTGCTTGCTTTCCAACCTCCTTCTCTCTGCATGACAGATGTTTTTGTCGCGTTCCCACCCCTCTCTGCACACACACACCCTGCCTTGGAAAGATATGGACTCTGTGCATTTTCCCTTTTTCCTGCTCCCAGCCATACTGCCTCCCTCTCAGCATCTACAAAACACACACCCCACATTGTGAGCAAGCAGGGGAGGGGACAGCAAATCGTAGCAGAACACACTTCCACAGGCCACCACAGGCATTTTGTGGCCTGCCATGGCAACCATTTTGTTGCGGTGCTCACAATTCTTTTTGAAAATGCCAAAAGCACTCAGAAAGGTTGCAGATGATCTGGGCTAAGCAAGATCAAGTGAGGCCCTACTAAGTCACCTTCTATTTCTTTTCTGATTAAATTTGTACACTGAGTGTGGTCACTGGCCCTTCCTAATTTTTATTTTAAAATAAATAAAAAGAAAACAGAAACAACAGAGGGGGAAAGGTCAGTGCAGGACTAAGAATTGTTGTTTTGCTTACCCGTTGTCCCCTGACAGCCCTAAGAAAGTTTGGATCACAAGTGGCAGCTCAGATTTAACGATAAACAGGTAGCTGGACATTGCTGTGAAAAGAAAAAGCTGTCAGGAGGATTTCCCTTCTTGACCTAGCAGGAGGAGAGCAATCAGCAGGGCCGCAGGACAAAATTTTTCCACCATTTCGCATACAAGCCAAATCAGGTAGCAGGTATGATTCATGAGAAAATGACCAGAGTTTCGGCACCCTATACAGTTCTTTACCCACACATTCTCTCCTGCTAGCAGTAATACAGGATAAATTTGGCACAGACAAATGGACTAAACGTTCAGGGCAGTATCCAGGTAACATGCCCTGTAAGCGCAAGGATTTCCACTTGCACAAGGAGACTTTCTCCTCCTCTAATCACCCTGTGCAAGCCCCACACTCTCCCAAATCTTCTTCGAAGGGTTGGGGGAACCCCTGGAGCAGTTGGGGGGTGCATGGAGGGGGGGAGAGCGGGAGGAAGTTATACTGCACATACAAAAATGAATGGATAGGATGCTTCTTGCCATTATGCTGGGAGACAATCAATAATGCCTACAGGTTGTGGAGCCCCAGACTTGTGGCAGGGGGTCGGGTGGGCTTTGTGTTACTGTGACAGATTGTTTCTTAGCCTCACAGAACATCTATGGGTCAGAACAAGCCCTTACCTCCTATGTTGTGTATTGAGATTATCACAGCTGCAACCACTTTGCCCCCATGGCCAAAAGCCCGGAGTCCCAGCTGTTCGTAGGCTCTAATTCCTAGATGAAAAAGAGAGATGCAGATTGTTGTTGTTACTGTTATTGGTTTTTGTTTTTTTTACAAATGGCTAGGAAATCACCTTACTTGTAACCCATGGCTCCCAGTTAGTGTCACCGCTCCTCCAGTTCAGCCACCGCCCCTCTATCTACCAGTGAGGCTTCTCCCATCATGAACATTGCCACTCGCCACTCCAGCTCTCATGGGACATTCCCTATTCTGCCTCGTCAGGAAAGTGTGCGATTCTACGTTAAGGCAGTGAAAGGAGGCCCAAACATGCTCTTCAGGCACAGCTTGCCTGGTCCCAGCTGACACAAACCACTACAGAGATCTAAATCAATTGCAAATGCCAATTCACCTCATGCCTCAATCATTTTAATAACCAGGAATCTGGGCACTTTGGAAGCTGCAGGTGGCAGTTGTGGAAGAGAGGCTGAGGAGAACGTTTAAAGCATGGGTTTCTCTGCCATGGCTTGTCAGATTTGGCAAGTATTGGTCCTGTTCCAAAAGCCTTCAAAGCTTCTTCAGCCAGAGGCAGAACTGGGCCTTAGTGAAGACTTGACTTTTTATCCCCCCAAATTTTTTTTATTAAGTTTCCACTGAAATGACGTTGCATTTTAAAGTTGCATTTTAATCTTGTTTTTTAAGCTCTATTTCAATCAATTGTTTTTATTTGGTGTTAGCCACCCTGAGCCCTGAGTGCTCACTGGAAGGACAGATTGTGAAGCTGAGGCTCCAGTACTTTGGCCACCTCATGAGAAGAGAAGACTCCCTGGAGAAGACCCTGATGTTGGAAAAGATGGAGGGCACAAGGAGAAGGGGGCGACAGAGGACGAGATGGTTGGATAGTGTTTTCGAGGTTACCAGCATGAGTCTGACCAAGCTGCGGGGGGCAGTGGAGGACAGGAGTGCCTGGCGTTCTCTGGTCCATGGGGTCACGAAGAGTCGGACACGACTAAACGACTAAACAACAACAACACCCTGAGCCCGGTCTTGGCTGGGGAGGGCGGGGTATAAATAAAATTTATTATTATGAAAAATAAAGATCTGTGCACTCACAAATACAGCGTGTCAGCGAAACCCTTCTTGAACCAATTCCAATTGTCCTCTAAAGACACTGTCTGACTCTAGACAGAGGAATGAAGTTTCCTGCTCCCCACGGCCAGAACACCTTTGATTTGTGCCTCTTGGGGCAAGTACAGATGGTATCCGAGGAGCAGCGAAGGGCTTCTACCGCTGCCCACAACTTACCCACAACGCCAGCGCATTTCAGCAGCAGGTGGATGGAGTAGGACGACAGCAAAGCAATGCAGATCAGAAGCACCCTAGTGAAGAGATGGACAAAAGCAAGCATCAGCCACACACTGTTGTCCCAGGGGCAGGGCCTGCCAACTCCCCAAGCTTCAAATCCAAACCTAACTCCCTCCCTTCCTGCAGCCAGGCACAGAATCCCAGAGGCCACAGAATCCTATCAAACCTCAGACAAGGGCAGTCCAACTTTTCATACCAAGTGGGCTACAAGTGTAGTTTGATGTGGAACTTGCGAGCTGCACACTTGTCTTGTTGGGAAGACGGGGAGCAAGGCCGACATTTGTCCTAGAGCCCCCCCACCTTTTCCCCAAAGCTGTGAGAGTGCTAAGTAGGCTAGAGGTTCTAGGACCCTGGCAAAGCTTCATGTCTCCTTCCCAACGCCTCACTGACCCAGATGTGGGAAGCCAGGGCAAGGACTGGGGAAGGGGGGAAATCAAATGTTGGCGAGGGCAGCCAAAAAATACATTGAGGGCCGGATGTGGACCGAGGGCCATGTGGTGGACCGCCCTGCTCTAGGCAGGACATCTCCTTTGCATGCCGAAGGTCCTGGGTTCCATTGCTGGCATCTCAGGTGCCTGAAAGCCTGGACAGCCGCTGCCAGTTCCTGCAAATGCTACCAAGCTAGATGATCTGGCTCTGTGTTGGGCGGTTTCCTCTGCTCCTACGAGCCCCCGTTTGGGAATTTGCTGCTCAGCTATGCTCCCCAGCTCTGTGCGTGCTGCCCTGCCAATGGCCTGTGCCCTTGGGTGGGATGAGTGGGGCGCATTCCCACCCGCTTCCTTCTCCCCAGGGCTTTGAAGCCTCCCTGGCCAGTGTGCCAGGCAGGGGCACTCACACAAAAAGGACGATCCCCGTGTTCCTCATGGCGTAGGCCAGGCCCAGGATGCCGCTGCCCATGATGGCGTTGCTCAGGTTGAAGACTGACATCCCAAAGGACGTCTTCCCCTCAAACTGCAAGTCAGAGGGGGAAGGAAGAGTCAAAAATCAGGTCAGGGAAAAATGGTGGGGCACACGCAACACAAGCAACGGGTTTCGCTTCTGTGGAGGGGGAGAGACCATGTTGTGGATAATGCATTGTTAACAACAACAACAACAACGCACAGCAGGGAAAGGGAGCCATACGACTTCCTGGACTACAGCTCCCATCATCCTTGACTGTTGGTTATGGAGGCTGGGGCTGATGGGAGTTGGGAGTCCAGCAATATCTGCAGGGCCACAGGTTCCCCACTCCTGACGTAAAGGGACTGGCGCCTATGACAGAGTCTAGGAGCCAGGAAGAATAAGGAACTTGGAGAACATGATGTTCTTGCTGGTGGTTGGGTCAGGGGTGGGAGTCTTGGCTAGTAGGAGCAATGTGGGAGGCAAGAAGAAGAAAAAGAAGAGTTTGGATTTGATATCCCGCTTTATCACTACCCGAAGGAGTCTCAAAGCGGCTAACATTCTCCTTTCCCTTCCTCCCCACAACAAACACTCTGTGAGGTGAGTGGGGCTGAGAGACTTCAGAGAAGTGTGACTAGCCCAAGGTCACCCAGAAGCTGCGTGTGGAGGAGCGGAGACACGAACCTGGTTCACCAGATTGCAAGACTACCGCTCTTAACTACTATACCGCACAGGCGTAGTGCAAACATTTAGACCAGCCTTCCTCAACCTGATGCCTTTCCATTGTTGAAGGACTACAGAGCCCATCATCCTTAATCGCTGGCCAGAATAACGGGCTGATGGGGGTTGCAGACTAGGGGGAAACCTGGAGGGTTGCCGTCTGGGGAAGCTCCTCAGTTCAGACTGCGGAGCTGGGAGATGCAGGGGCTCCTCTGCTCAGGCCTCAGAGCAGCTGGAGCAGATTGGGCTAGTGAAAGCCTCTTGAAAGGCAGAATAAGGAAAGGGGCAGGAGGGGGCTTTTAACTGGCAGGACGGTTTTGATGCGCAAAGTATGAGGAGGAGAGACAACAGTAGTCAGCTTCTAGGAGAAGAATGGCCAGAGTTCAGAACAGACAGGTCTAACTCTTTGACATGGAAACTCAACTTTAGCATCCAACAGATACTGAACCAACCATTGTAGTCAGATTCAGAGGGACTGGCATCCTTCAGTGAAAAATTATGGCTGTGGGGTCTGGTTATCTGCTGGGTGCGTAGTTTGGCCCTCTGGGTTTGATGCCTCTTCTCTTAAAGAAATAATAATTATAATTATAATAATACTCTAAAGAGACTTTTTAAAAGGGGACAAAATGGCACAGACATCACCAGGGCCTGCCCACCCATGAGGCAAGCTGAGGTGACTGCCTCAGGCAGCAACATCCATAGGAGCAGCATTTCCGACCTCCAAGAAAGGCATGGTGGCATCAATGGCTGAAGTAAACATGTTGGAGAGCGGATCCGCTGCCTCCTTGGCAGGCCTCCCTCCAATGTGGGCTCTTGGCAAATAGGAGGCACCGCTGGTCTCCTCCCACTCCCAGGGAGGAAAGTGGGGGGGGGCTGCCCTCTGGAGTCTCCTGGGTTCTGTACTCACCCAGTGTGATTCAGAGCAGGCCCCTTCCCACACACACCACTGCCTTTGATTCCCACTTCAACCACCTGGGAAGGTTGGTTTGATCCCCCCTTTTGTGTCCAATGTAAATCTTCACTCCCCCTTTGCTCCCAGGTTGGGGGTGCGCCATATTGTGGCCTCAGGTGTCAAACCGTCTTGGGCCGGCCCTGCACATTACAGCAGGGACCAGTGTGCTGCCATTTACATCACAGATGAAATTCAACAGGAGCCCCCCAACACTGCTGCCTGCCACCACCTACTATGCCTACAATAGACCTTCTGTGCTGCTGGGGGGGCGGGCACAGAGGCAGAATGGCATTTCCCCATGTGCAAAATAAAGTAGACTCTGCATGGGAAATTGTGCAATCCTGCTCCAGATGCACAAGCTGCTTGGTATTTGTCTGCTACTTGAAATTTTATTTTTGGGGGTGAAAAAAAAATTATGATATTGAGATGCACAGGACTTGATGAACTGTTTGAGCGAAAGGCTCTGTTCCGATATGCGAGACTGGATGCCAGGCTAAGACCAAGCAGCCCCTATGGAAGGAAAAAGCTTCGACCAAAGAAGACCAAGAAGAAGATTGGCAAAATAAATTACTGAACTATGCAGGACTATTTATTACAAAAAATGGCAATTGTTCAATGCATATTTTTTAAGCTTTGTGTACAGATTTTCACATTAGTATAACTTTTAAAAGTCACTTGTAATAAGATGAAGAAGTTTTAAAAATTGGATTGTTAAGTATATAAGGTTTTATGGACGTGCATAAACAAGCATCTTATAATGGAACCAAGAGGGGGAGTGGAGGGAAGTTGACTAAAAATTTATGGTTTAATTTGGTTATGAATTTTTTCTTTTCTGTTTTTTTGTTTTGTTACTTTTGGAAAACCAATGAATTGTTATAAAAAAATATATAATTATTTTTGAAGAGGATCCTGTTGGTCGTGAGCCTGGAGCGTGGAATCCAATGTAATGGATATAAATATGCTTATGTGCCCACAGTAAGCATCATTAATAGGAAATGGGCCACAGAGAATCAGCAGAAATTAAAAAGAAAAGGGGCAAGCAAGCGAATGAAGGGAGAAGCTGTGGACAATGATAAAGACGGAATCTCAAAAGAGGAACTGGTTGCCTTGTTCGGGTGCAGCTCTTGCTACTGGGATGTGCCATTGGAGATTGACTGGGGGGGGGTGCAATCACAATGCTTGAATGCTTCCCTAATATAATAAAGTCCTTCCACATATAACACTAGCATGTTGGGGAGAACAGCTCTTGTGGCTAGCCTCCTCTAGGCCATGCTGGTTTTCTGTTAGCATGAACTGGTTTAAATGGGAGATCCTTCAATGCAGTCTCCCCACCTGCCGTTTAAATGGAATGGCACCATCCAGGAAAAGCGATGGCATGTGATTCCCCTGGTGGCTGCTTCAGCTCTGATGTGGCCAAAAGGTGCATCTGGCAGAAATGAGGGCAGGAGGAAAGATGAGGAAAGCAAAGGTTGCAACATCCGTTGGCCATGCACAGAGCCCCTTGCCAACCCCATAAATTCTGAGTATGGAGGATCGTCCTATATATGGTTAGGGAGAGGGCATGTGGACTGTTAACTGGAGTTCAAAGAAAGCAGATATCCTGTACATTGGGACCTCTTAAGAATGGATGTCAATAGTCTCAGTTTCTACCCAGTGTGAGATGAGAATATCAGGGCTCTACGGCCACCTACGTCAGTGAACTGGTTCAGTTTCTTGCTAGCAATGTGGGGCAGGAACTCCTCTTCCTCAGTCAAAGCACGCTCTTCTTCCTCATAGCTGGAAGGGAAAGAAACACAGAATCAGGGAAATGGACGTAGCCCCAGAATTGGGCATCAGCAAGAACCCCAGGTGCCAAGCCTGCAAAATGGCTCTGTCCAAAACAAATGCACTCACGTTTTGTATCCCCACCCGACCGGATGCTCTGTTCTGACAGCTCAGCAAGCCAGTCAATTCCCCCCATCAAATATTGTCACCAGTTGATTTCCTGATGTTTGGCTGCAGTGAAGGAGAATCTAACATCCCAGCAAGGAAGGGTCGTAGCTTAGCAGTAGAGCAGCTGCTCCACAAGCAGAAGGGTCCAGGTTCAACCCCAGGAACCGCCAGGTAGGGCTGAGAAAGAGACCCCTTCCTCAACCTCTGCCCGTCAGTGTAGACCATACTGGGCTATATGAGGCAATCTCACTTGCTGGATCATCACCTTGTCGTGGTGAGTGGGCTTGATTGTTCCTATGGCCCTTGTGAGCAAAGCCATCGGGAGTCTCGTACTCCCAACAGGGTCACCCAAGACGGTAAGGTCAAGGGGAAGGAGCTAGACAAAGAATGATCCCAGAAGTCCTCAATGACAGAACAGGCAGATGATAACAAGTGGTATGTTACAACGGCTGTGAAGGCGGATGAAGGCTGCAGCACATAAGAATCTACCAGTCATCGTGATACTCATGCCATTGGAATAGAGCATGGGTAGGGAAACTAAGGCCCGGGGGCTGGATCCGGCCCAATCACCTTCTCAATCCGGCCCGCGGACGGTCCGGGAATCGGCGCGTTTTTACATGAGTAGAATGTTGTCTTTTTTATTTCAAATGCATCTCTGGGTTATTTGTGAAGCCTGCTTGGTGTTTCTACATGAATAGAATGTGTGCTTTTATTTAAATTGCAACTCTGGGTTATTTGTGGGGCATAGGAATTTGTTCATTCCCCCCCCCCAAAAAAAAATATAGTCCGTCCCCCCACAATGTCTGAGGGACAGTGGACCGGCCCCTTGCTGAAAAAGTTTGCTGACCCCTGGAATAGAGCCTTACTGCAAACACTTTGTGTTGGTCAGCGTGCACACATAAAACAAATTCACGCACAGGCGTCTTCCTAAAACCCATTTTATGGAAGACAATCTTACTCAGCTACGAGTGGTCACCAAAGAAGAAGATATGAGGCAATGGTCTGGCTCAGAGTAAGGCTGTTTCCTGTGTTCCTATTCTGCTTGAAGAACCAATCTGCTGCCTACGGAGCACACCTTGCCTTTAAAATCTGGCCTTTGTTTCTTAATAGTCTCCGTTTCTTTGCTTCGTTTTGTTTCTTTTCTTTAATTGTGTAACTGCAGACCAGCCCTGGTGCTCCAGGATAAAAGCTGAAGAGAAAAATTGTTGAGTGAATCATCCACGTTCACACAAACCTCACCTGGCGTAATTAAAATGCGTCCGTTTTTCTTTAATGTGATTAATTACTACAAAAGCTATTTTCATTCTTTCACAACAACAGTTAATTAACTGCACAGTGTCAACTCAGAAGCAAGAACCAACCAATTTGGTGGGGCTTACTCTCAGGTTAAGCAAAGGATGGCAGCTTAATTTATTGCTTTCATCAGCCTAATTATCAAACCTGTTAATGATTAGGCTATCTTGCTTGTTATTGTTGCTCCAGCAGTGAAGGCTTTAAAAAAGTGTGACCATCATTTGACAGCCTTGACACACCTGCAGAATTTTGACATATCAGTATGGAGGCTCTGAAAGAACGCATTAGTGACTAATGCATTATTTGCACAGCCCAAATTTACATGAAGGGCAAATAATAGCTGGGATCTGAAGCTGCTCATGAAAGAGGGGGAAATCTGTCACTTCCCTCCCCAATCTGCAGCACTACCTTCTTGGTGTTTTGTTGCTTAAATTAAAGGATAAGATGCATTCCCCCCTCATTCTATGCACAGAAGTCCAAGAGTTATGTCTTACTTCAGAGGTGGTGATGGGACAGCATTTTCCACCACACCAGAGGGCTAACTGAGCTCAGGGGACACAGGGCAGGCCTTAAGGGACTCTCCAGAATCTGCCGCCTGAGGCAGACCCCTTCACTCGGTCTAGTGGTAGGGCTGGCCTTGCCCTCTGCCCCATCTCCCACACAAAGGGCACTCCAACCCCCAGAATCATTTTTTTCAGGAAACAGGAGGAACGCAAGCCCCATTCTGTGCAACACTGTTCCATCCACAGAGGGGAAGCCAAGAGCCAAGTCTTGGAAACTGCCACAATCCACACAAAATCAGGATATGGTCCCAGTGCATCGATGGGACTTCAAACCTAAACCATCTGCTTCCCATTATCCAACCTAAGAGTGTAAGAACAGCAATCACATGAAAGGTATGGACAATCCAGTCCCCTACCAGTGCTCTCCAGATATTTTGGACAGTATTGGCTGGGGCTGCTGGGACTTGTAGTCCAAAACATCTGGAGGGCACCAGATTGGGGAAGGCTGTGGTGCTCTTTCTCCAACCAGCCAGATGCTTTTGGAAAGCTTAAGCAGGACAAGAAAGCAACTGCCCTCCCTTATCATTCATCCCCAACATCTTGTCTTGAGACGCATAACACCTCTCGACACAGCAGCTCTCCCTACCCACCCCAATCCCCTCTCTTATTTACTCTGCTGTATTACAGTACACAGGGCTGCATCCAGCACCGCCATCCTGCTCACCCAACACATTTCTTCTTGTGCAACAGGTTTTCCCCCTCCACTCCTTGCCGCTGCAGCCAGAGTTCAAAATTTGCCCCTGACATCTCCACCATCTGGAGGTGCATGCCTGGGCATCCTTGGGTCTGGACTGTTTTCATGCACAATACCCCATCCAGTAGAATTTCATCCATTCTATTTTATCTGCACAATCGGAACGAACTTCAGGAACCAAAAAGTTGTCTTAAAAAATGTGACGTTCCAGCTGCCCGGCCCCAAAATGGCAAACAGACATTCTGTTTTGGCAACTGTAACCCTGTTTAAAGGAGCCGTTTGGCTCCTAGCTTATATATCTGAGTTTCTAACAGTGCCTGCAGCCCCTCCACAAGCACCCACCCCCAAATCTGCTCTCCAAACAGTTGGAGGACCCTCTGGAGCCAATTTGAGGAGGGGAAGCACCTAACACCCCCCTCAAGACTCACCCATCTTCCAGGACAGCAGCCTTGTCACTATCAGACAAGGTCCCATTGAGCTTTTCGGTGCTTGCATCCTCTCCCATATTCTGTAGCTCCATCCTGGTGATCCTCTGGCAGGTGTGTGTGTCTCTCTGTGTGTGAAACTATCTGGGGTAAATCACCAAGTAGGGCAGCAGCAGCAGCAGCAGCAGCAGCAGAGCACACCTTGATCAGCAGCACACCTGGGGACATGGAGAAGTAAAGAATTCAGCAAGCAATGCACTGTAAGGTTTACAAAGGGCCGCAGGGGTTGGAAGAGGGTGGCTCCTGGAATCAAGATACCTAAATTCTCTTCTTCCCAGCTGCAAAGTAGGTGTGGAGGGAAGAGTCGTGAGGCGCTGCCAGGAGAGGCATTGCCACTGCCTCTTCATGGGGTTTAGTGAATGCCAGAGAACAGGCAGTGATTCCAACCCCTTGCCTAGGGGGGAGTCTGTCCCGACAGGAGGTGGGTGAGGAGGGAAGGATGTTACCCAGTTCCCCTCCCTCCCTCCCTCCCTCCCTCCCTCCCCTTCAGGCGCAAGCTGGCAGGCTGCCCTGTCTGGCATTTCCACACATCCTCTTGCCACCCTGGGAAGGACAGCATGTTGTACCCCAGGCATAAACCCCACAGAAGCTCCCCTCTCCTAATATCACTCCGAGAGAAGGCAAATACTGCACTCAGAAGACACTGTGCAAAAACAAATCACGTTCGCTTTTCATGCTCCATTCTGTTTCCAAAAAGCTATGGCCTTTTTTTTCAGCCGGAACTCATGGAAACCCTGTTCCGGCACCTCTCAGGTGGGCGCTATTGCTATTATAAGAGAACATGGAAGGCCTTCAGGGTGAGCTCCAGGACCTCTTTTTCTAGAAAAACAGCACGGGCTGTCACAAAAATTATTGTTCTCATTTTTATTATTTCAATGCATCAGGTATTAAATGTGTAACAACATTCTAGCTGCCTGTGAAATACATACAATAAATCTGTATTTCACTGGTTTTAAGAGGGTAGGTTTTGTAGCTGCTGCTTTGTGCAAGGACCCGGATGACACAAGGGGCAAAAAGGGATGGGATGGGAAAGAAGGGCAGAGATTTCCCCAATAGTGCAACGCCAGACGTGTGCCTGTGTTGTGAACAAGCCAGATGTCATGCCTGGGAAAAGCAAGTGGCCTTTTTATTGCACAGAAAGTGTTGAGTTCTAGGATTTGAGGGAGCTGGCGCCATCCTGCAGGCGCTTCCATCCTGAGTGCTGCTATTTTGGGGTGGGATTCGGTTCCATATTGGCAAATTCAGACACCATGGTTAAAATTTATTGGGAGGTCTTGTGCAACAAACCCACACGCCCCACAAAAAAAGAGATGGGCCTTTTTGTGATAAGGAAAGTAAGGGGGAAACGCAGTGTGCTCATTAAATAGCTAATGCCCTTTAATCTTCTTTCATGAAGGGTGGCATACAAATTTAGTTAACAACAACAATCAGGATGAACGCTGAACATTAACAGGTCATTTGGAAGTGCCCTCAGTCAGAAGTAATGCAGGAAACAAAACAAAGACCCCCCCCCCCCCCGACCCCTGTAAGACCCATTTAGTTTCAGTGAAGTAATACACTTTCCCATTTAAGGAGCCCCCACCCATTAAGTCCAGACTCTAAAGTTACAATACTGCACCACTGAGTCTCATGTCCAGCTTTGGGGGGAAAGTTAACCCACAGCACAACGTGGACCATCACGTCTACTCAGAAGTCTTACTGAGTTTGGTGTGGTCAGGACTGCAGCCACAGTCCGTTGGGGCAAAAAAAGAGGAAAAGGGAACTAGGAATCCTGTCCAGGGATGGCAGCATTAGTTAGCTGGGAGAAGGGAGCTGCCTGGATCTCTTAAGCCTGGATCTCCTTGGCCTCTTCTGATTTATGGCGTTGCTTGCTTCTCTGATATGCTTCGGATGACCCAAGTGCAAAAAAGGCCTGGACTTGGCAGCATCAGCGGCAAGGAGTGGCATTCTGTTTAACTCCTGGAATGAGATCTGCAGGCCCTGTCCAGGCTAGCAAACTTTCTAGACTCGGTATGACCTCATTCCTGGGGAGCTCAAAACATTTAACTCTGGTGGTGGGGATTGTGAACTGACATGGGGTAAGAGAGGACAGGCAGCGTATGTACACCAGCTTTTGCTGAAGGGTCCTGACGGACTAGGGTTTTTGTTTGTTTGTTTGTTTCGATCTGCAACAGGCATTGATTCAGCAATAGTGCATAAATGGTAAACTTATCCTGGGCTGTCCACACAGTCATTCTGTTTATTTATTTCCCAACTTTCCTCCCCAAAACAGCCTAGCAGTTCTGTGATGCTCGAAGCAATGAATCTTCAACATCAATTTCGTTGGACCGGTCATGTTGTGCGGATGCCTGATGATTGTCTTCCAAAGCAACTACAGTGGTATCTCAGGTTACATACGCTTCAGGTTACAGACTCCGCTAACCCAGAAATAGTGCTTCAGGTTAAGAACTTTGCTTCAGGATGAGAACAGAAATCGTGCTCCAGCGGGGCGGCAGCAGCAGGAGGCCCCATTAGCTAAAGTGATGCTTCAGGTTAAGAACGGACCTCCGGAATGAATTAAGTACTTAACCCAAGGTACCACTGTACTCTATTCCGAACTTAAAAATGAAAAGCATATTGCTGGTGGTCAACAAGAGTGTCTCAAGGCAAATCTAAAAAAATGTAGTATATATATATATATATATATATATATATATATATATATATATATAATGACCAACTTTTCTTCATTTTTGGACTTCCTCACATTTCCCGCTCCTGCGTTCCACATTAATAAAACTTTAGCCAGCAATTTATCACCTTATTTCCATTCTTATTATACACATTTTCAATATTTTGTCCCTACCTTTGAATATTTTATCTAGATCTTAAATACCTAATTTTAACATAATATTTATTCAAAATTTATTATTCTCATACAATTCACTCATTCTCATAATCTTTTCAACTAGCTTTATGGTGCCCTGTTATTTTCAAATCTCTCATCCTTCTTAACACTCATATAGTTTACAGTATTTTTGTAAATAGTCCTTGAATTTCTTCCAATCCTCCTCCACTGCTTCTTCTCCCAGGTCTCGGATTCTGCCTGTCATTTCTGCCAGCTCCATGTAGTCCATCAGTTGCATCTGCCATTCTTCCAGCGTGGGCAAATCTTGAGTTTTCCAATATTTAGCTACAAGTATCCTTGCTGCTAGGGACGCAGGTGGCGCTGTGGGTTAAAGCCTCAGCGCCTAGGGCTTGCCGATCGAAAGGTCGGCGGTTCGAATCCCTGCGGCGGGGTGCGCTCCCGCTGCTCGGTCCCAGTGCCTGCCAACCTAGCAGTTCGAAAGCACCTCCGGGTGCAAGTAGATAAATAGGGACCGCTTACCAGCGGGAAGGTAAACGGCGTTTCCGTGTGCGGCTCTGGCTCGCCAGAGCAGCGATGTCACGCTGGCCACGTGACCCGGAAGTGTCTCCGGACAGCGCTGGCCCCTGGCCTCTTAAGTGAGATGGGCGCACAACCCCAGAGTCTGTCAAGACTGGCCCGTACGGGCAGGGGTACCTTTACCTTTACCTTTTTATCCTTGCTGCTGTTGTTGCATACATAAAAAATGTTCGATCATTCTTTAACACCCTCTGGCCAACAATGCCCAAAAGGAAGGCCTCTGGTTTCTTAGGGAAGGTATACTTAAATACCTTTTTCAACTCGTTATATATCATTTCCCAGAAAGCCTTAACCCTAGGGCAAGTCCACCAGAGGTGAAAGAACATTCCTTCAGTTTCCTTACATTTCCAACACTTATTGTCTGACAGGTGATATATTTTTGCTAGCTTGACTGGGGTCATGTAACACCTGTATATCATTTTCATAATGTTTTCTTTCAAGGCATTACATGCCGTAAACTTCATACCGGTGGTCCATAACTTTTCCCAGTCAGCAAACATGATGTTATATCCAATGTCCTGTGCCCACTTTATCATAGCTGATTTAACTGTTTCATCCTGTGTATTCCACCTCAGCAGCAAGTTATACATTCTTGAAAGTACCTTAGTCTTAGGTTCTAACAGTTCTGTTTCCAGTTTCGATTTTTCCACCTGGAATCCTAACTTTTTATCCAATTTAAAACCCTCTTTAATCTGAGCATAATGTAACCAATCTCGCACTTTGTCTTTTAGTTTCTCCAAACTCTGCAATCTCCAATTGTCTCCATCTCTTTCTAATATTTCCCAGTATTTCGGCCATTTGACCTCCATATTGGGTCTTTTCACAGCTTTAGCTTCCATAGGTGAAAGCCACCTTGGGGTCTTGTTTTCTATTAAGTCTTTATATTTTGTAGTATAAACACTGACAACTGTAGTACAGTTCCCAAACAAACAAACAAACAAACACTGCACACAAGAATAAATGTATTAGGGAAAAGTGCATGCAAAAATGCATATGGTAGTGGAAATAACATACAAAAATGTGTTATATTAGGGGATACAGCTTTCCAATAAGTAAACGTACAGTGGGCAAAACTGCACACAAAACCTTTTAAGGAAAATGTGAATGAATTAATGCGAAGCCTTAAAAAAAAAAAAATCACCAACATACTGCGGAAACAGGGCCAAACTAAACTTAACAGTAGAAAAATGTGAAACTGAGGGAAGTAGAAAAGGACAGGTTCATCCATCCCTAGCTGCCGGCCTTTCAGTTGGCTACTGTGTCTTTAACAGCCTTTCCCAGGAAACAACCATCACGGCCACACAATAACGGCTGCCATCCTAACCACTCTGCACCTGGGAGTAAGTAAGGTCCACTGGACTTGGCAGGACTTGCTTTTGAGTAGACACAGTGGAAAATGTTTTCCATTCGTTAATTCCTTTTAGCGGTTCTCAACCTGTGTGTCCCGAGATGTTGTTGGACTACAGCTCCCATCATCCCTGAGCTCTGGCCTTGCTAGCTAGGGGTGATGGGAGTTGTAGTCCAACAACATCTGGGGACCCACAGGTTGAGAAAGGCTGCTGTAGATCAAGCTGCTATGAAAGGCACCAAAGCAGGTGGTGGGGTTGGTCTTTACCCCGGACAGCTGGCAAAGCCGTATCTGAGGCCCTGTGTAACTGAGGCCGCTGTCTCAGGCAGTGCAAAAGAGGAGGCGAGGCCAGGCATGCTTCCCCGCTCTTAGGCTTCCCCCCATTTCCCCCAAACCAACCACACCCTACAGAATATTGCATTAATGCTGACAAGTCACACCACTCCCTCATATTGGCACCGGTTCCCCGATGCTGGTGGTACGGGGGCGAGACACAAGATGGGTGCATGTTTTGGCAGAACAGATGGGGATCAAAGGCAGTGTCATCCCAAAGCGAAGCCGTTAGGGCCTTGGCGCCACCTCCCACCTTCGCAATTTCACCTTGAGGCCGCCCCCGCCCCGCTGGTGGGAATGTTGCCCTGGTGGGAATGTGGCACCCTAGGCTGGGAAAAGCTCCTTGCCCCTGCGGGAAAATACAATCACCTTTCTGCAAAGCCGGAGTCTCCGGAACCAAGAAACGGAAGGGTTAACGCTGTTGCCCGCACCTGGGAAAGTGCTCTGGAGGCTGGGTGGGGCAGAAGCGGCAATGGAGATGTCTGGCTGCTGCCTTGATCTCCAACCGCATCCTTAGCTCAACGCTATGTTCCCACAGAAAGATGCAGAACACCTGGATTTTTACCCTGGCTCAGGTAAGGGAATGGGGCCACTAGGATAGAGGAAGGTGGCCGGGAGCCAAGTTAGGTGCTGAATACCCACAGGCCTTTAAATGCAGGGAAATTAGAAAGCCATAACTTCTAGAGTCCTGGGGGAGAAAACTGATTCAGTCCACATTAAAAGGTGAATCTTATCAAATCTGCACTTTTCAAAACTGTCCGAGGACCGGAATGCAACTACCCACGGAAACAACCTGAATTTTACAATGCAACTCCTTTGGCCAAGTAATGCGCACAGAAATATATTGGTTTAAAAGAGCTCATAGAAATAAATGTATTAGTGAAAATAACACACAAAAGGCATTGCATTAGGAGAAATCACTTGCAAAAATGTGCTTCTTAGTCAAAGCTGCGCACAAACATGTTTAGTAGGGAAAATCTGCACTCAAATGCTGAAGGATTTAGAAATGTGGAGAACTGGATTTATGATTGGAAATAGTGTACGAGAAACTGGGAGAACCCCAAGGCACAGATCCTTCCATCCCCAGTCCTGGGTTATTTCCCCTCCAAAACAAAGCGCTGCTGCCCCTTTTTCCTGGTATGTCATTATTATTATTATTATTATTATTATTATTATTACTATTACTACTACTAATACTACTACTGTGGTACCTGTTCCGGAGGTCTGTTCTTAACCTGAAACTGTTCTTAACCTGAAGCACCACTTTAGCTAATGGGGCCTCCTGCTGCCGCCGCAGCACGATTTCTGTTCTCATCCTGAAGCAAAGTTCTTAACCTGAAGCACTATTTCTGGGTTAGTGGAGTCTGTAACCTGAAGTGTATGTAACCCGAGGTACCACTGTACACCTCCACATAAGCCCGCATTTCCATTCGACATTTGAAGCCTCTTAGTAGGCTAAAAAACCTGTCCAGAAATCTGATGCAAATAGGGTTGCCACCTGTGGTACCTCGGGTTAAGTACCTAATTCGTTCCGGAGGTCCGTTCTTAACCTGAAACTGTTCTTAACCTGAAGCACCACTTTATAATAAATAATAATAATAATAATAATAATAATAATAATAATTTATTATTTATACCCCGCCCATCTGGCTGGGCCTCCCCAGCCACTCTGGGCGGCTTCCATAGAAACCAAAAATACACTAAAATATCACACGTTAAAAACTTCCCTGAACAGGGCTGCATTAAGATGTCTTCTGAATGTCAGGTAGTTGTTTATCGCTTTGACATCTCGTGGGAGGGCGTTCCACAGGGTGGGCGCCACTACCAAGAAGGCCCTCTGCCTGGTTCCCTGTAACTTGGCTTCTCGCAATGAGGGAACCGCCAGAAGGCCCTCGGCGCTGGATCTCAGTGTCCGGGCAGAACGATGGGGGTGGAGACGCTCCTTCAGGTATACTGGACCGAGGCCGTTTAGGGCTTTAAAGGTCAGCACCAACACTTTGAATTGTGCTCGGAAATGTACTGGGAGCCAATGTAGGTCTTTCAAGACCGGTGTTATGTGGCCTCGGCGGCCGCCCCCAGTCACCAGTCTAGCTGCCGCATTCTGGATTAGTTGTAGTTTCCGAGTCACCTTCAAAGGTAGCCCCACGTACAGCGCATTGCAGTAGTCCAAGCGGGAGATAACCAGAGCATGCACCACTCAGGCGAGACAGCTTGAACTGCTAGCTCCCCTCACTTCCCCAGCAGTTATGCAGCCCTGGCCCTGCAACAGCGCCTCCTTTCCACAAAGAGAGGGTGTCGCAGGATCACGCAGGCCTGGGAACTTCTGCAGTTGTCACATTCCCGATGCCATAACCCCACGGCATGGGATCCCCATGCAAAGTCCTGAAGGTCTGTGCTGGAGCGCACGGCCACGTCACACTGCCGTGCCTGAATATTTGCTTTGCGTGTTTGCACAACCTTGCCGGGCAGGTCTACTAACTTCACGCCTCTCCAGTCCAAGCAACCTGCACTGGAGATGGTGATCAAACCAGGAAGGGGTGGGAAAGGAACATTTCCTGCGTTTGAGGCCCTTAGCCAGGCGCCACCGGTGTCCCCCGGAACCAGAAGTCACAAGGGCACGGCCAACAGGCTCACAGTGATGTGGCCAAGTTGTCTTGGTTTTCTCCGCCTCCTCCTCCCTTGCAATGATGCTGTGGACATTGCAGTTTTACAAAGGCTTAAAAAAAAAAAAAAAGGTAAAGGACCCCCGACAGTTAAGTCCAGTCGCGAACGACTCTGGGGCTGCGGCACTCATCTTGCTCTATAGGCCAAGGGAGCGGACGTTTGTCTGCAGTTTTTTCTGGGTCATGTTGCCAGCATGACTAAGCCGCTTCTGGCGAAACCAGAGCAGCACACAGAAACACCGTTTACGTTCCCACTGGAGCAGTACCTATTTATCTACTTGCACTTTTTGGCGTGCTTTCGAACTTCTAGGTTGGCAGGAGCAGGGACCGAGCAACGGGAGCTCAACCCGTTGTGGGGATTCAAACCGCCGACCTTCCGATCGGCAAGCCCTAGGCTCAGTGGTTTAGACCACAGCGCCACCCGCGTCCCTACAAAGGCTTAGCACCTCACTAAGCTCCAAAGTGCCTCACCTTTGCTCACCTGGGGTCTAGCTGTCACAACTGCTTCTCTACCTGTCCTCTTTCCTTTGCAAAGAAACCGTGGATACCAAAACCCTGCAAACTTATTAATATGATACTCAGCACCAAAATGTCTTGTCTTAGTTTAATAGGGGGTCTCTGCTGCCACCATTTCTAGAGTGGCTTCACGTCACAGCATGGAATAAAACGAAGAAATATAAAGTAGGCTAGGGCCTGGGAGACCAGGGTTAAAATCACCACTCAGCCATGAAGCTCACCGCGTGACTGTGGGCCTGTTACTTTCCCTCAACCTAGGGACTCATGATGGCATGGGTGGAAGCATCATCCTGAGAAAGTAAACACAGTGGTTCCTCGTGTTAAGTACTTAATTCGTTCCAGAGGTCTATTCTTAACCTGAAACTGTTCTCAACCTGAGGTACCACTTTAGCTAATGGGGCCTCCCGCTGCCGCTGCACGATTTCTGTTCTCATCCTGAAGCAAAATTCTTAACCCGAGGTACTATTTCTGGGTTAGCGGAGTCTGTAAGCTGAAGCGTCTCTAACCTGATGCATATGTAACCCGAGGTACCACGGTAATAGCAAAATAAAAAAGTCTCTCTCCAGTATGCCTGTCCCAGATTTTGAATTAGGGAAAAGGGGCAGGTCTGGAATCATGATTTTTAAAAAACCTACCTAAAAATTTAAAAAAAAGAATCTTGAACACAACCAGGATATTTAGGCATACCAAGATTGGACTTTTACATGAGGGTCCTGGTCAAATCCAGTGTGGGGCTGTTTGCTGAGACAAGCTTGCTTGGGTGGGGCTGTGCAAGGAAGTGTGCAATCCATGCTCCCTGAGTACATATAGCTCCACACACCGAGTTTTGCACACACACACACCTCGGCTAATCTGTGCAGTTCAGCTCAGGAGGGGAGGTTATTCCCCCCCCAACTCAATAAATGATCAATTTGATAACTGGAATAGAGGAGATCTGCACCCCCTTCAGGGCACTAGGTTGCACACTACCCAATCATGTATCTACTTTTAAAGAAATGCTTTTTGTCACCACTGCCAAAATCGGTAGTGAGGTGGGGAGTGAGAAAAAGTCTACCAACTGTGGGGCTAGCCACCTCAAGGCAAGATGTAGTTTGTTGTTGCTGATAGCATTGCAAGACACCGCTGCACTCCTATAAACTATCTCCTACGTGTTTTGAATTGTCCCCTTCCCCACCAAAGAGCAAACATGAGAACTAGAAACTTGTGTTGCTTTAAAGCGGAAGACAACACTGTCAAAATCCAGCTCCCTGTTTCAAAAGCCAGATTTGAATTGACATGCTGCATTCTTGTGAATTGCGAAGGCATTTTGCATCCAGGCATAGTACTGTATAGGTGAACTGTCAGGTGTGCTGAATGTGAATCCACAGCATCAGGAGGAGAAACAGAGCAGCTGTGCAGAAATGCATCCAGATTCCCAGGAATAGAGACTGAAGTGTGAGGTAACCTCTGCGAACATGCAGTCAATGGAAGCATCAAGGCACTTAAGCTTTTGGCATATACAGTGGTACCTCGGGTTAAGTACTTAATTCGTTCCGAAGGTCCATTCTTAACCTGAAACTGTTCTTAACCTGAAGCACCACTTTAGCTAATGGGGCCTCCTGCTGCTGCCGCGCCGCCGGAGCACGATTTCTGTTCTCATCCTGAAGCAAAGTTCTTAACCTGAAGCACTATTTCTGGGTTAGCGGAGTCTGTAACCTGAAGCGTATGTAACCTGAGGTACCACTGTAGATGGAAAAATAACACACTTCATTTTTTAAGCATGTTATAGAACGCTTAATTGATGCCTGCTTCATCTAAGGCAAAACCAAACCAGAAAAGTCCTAGTCATACCTTGGGTTACGAACGCTGCGGGTTGCGCGTTTTCGGGTTGCGGAATGCGCTAAACCCAGAAGTACTGGAATGGGCTACTTCTGTGTTTCGGCACTCATGCATGTGCAGAAGCGCAAAATGATGTCACGCGCATGCGCAGAAGCGTCGAATCGCGTCACGCACATGAGCACGCGGCGCTTCAGGCTGCGAATGCTGTGGGTTGTGAACATGCCTCCCGCACGGATCACGTTCGCCCTGTGTTTCAGCCACTCAAGTTGACTCCCCCTTTCACTACGAGGAATGGTCCAGGCCTTTCAAAACAGGACAGCAAATTACTTCCTAAGATCTTTCCATTTGGAGTCACTAACCAACACTTGAATTTTGCTAAAAAACTGCATAGGTGCTTTTGGGGTGACATTAAGGGAAGCGTTAAAATCACTTGCAGCTTAATGAGAAAAAGTTATTGACAGTCTTTGTCAGGAGGAAGGCGCCGAGGAACCACCTTCAAAATAAAAAAGTATTGCTCAACTCACACCAGAAGCTAAAGGGGGGGGGGGGGAGAAAAAAGGAACACACAGTTTAAGTTATGCAATCTTATGAACACTTGCTTCCTAGTAAGCCACACTGTGTTTGAGGGGGTTTACTTCCAGGAAAAGCGTGTACAGATTTGCAGCCTTAAAGCTTTCATTTAGTAGGTTAATCTACCCAGGAATGTGTGCAGCCCGACTCCAAAACTGTGTCATATTGAAATCAACAACACAAACCAAAAACCCAAGCCAGAGAGGCAGGTGGGCATTAGCCTTAAGGGAACAGGAGCCGATTTATACTGTCACCCCAGGGGCCTGCTAGCATCCAAACTCCTCTCTGGACGGACCCTCCCATGCTATGGGGTGGGTGGACCAGGGACATCAAGTCTGGGACCCATGTGGCTGCGAAGGAATAACTGGGACCAGCTGCTCCTTTGCTAGAGCAAGGTGCTTTCCTATCCCCTGTCCAATAGCATGAAGTGATTTTCATTTAAATTGCTGCTAAAAAGGAAGGAATTATGGTGAATTTGAATTATGGTGCTGGAGGAGACTCTTGCGAGTCCCATGGACTGCAAGAAGATCAAAGCTCTCCATTCTGAAGGAAATCAGCCCTGAGTGCTCACTGGAAGGACAGGTCGTGAAGCTGAGGCTCCAATACTCTGGCCACCTCATGAGAAAGAAGAGAAGACTCCATGGAAAAGACCCTGATGCTGGGAAAGATGGAGGGCACAAGGAGAAGGGGACGACAGATGACAAGATGGTTGGACAGTGTTCTCGAAGCTACCAGCATGAGTTTGACCAAGCTGTGGGAGGCAGTGGAAGACAGGAGTGCCTGGCGTGCTCTGGTCCAGGGTGTCATGAAGAGTCGGACACGACCAAACAAGAAAAAGGAAGGAAGGAAGCTCTGTTTCCAGAGCAATTTCAATTAAAGTTCTGGCAGGTGGGTGGGACAACCCACCTGTCAATCACCTGACATCATGATGGCATCAGTTACCGTAATTGATATGAGGCTGTTCTGTCCTCCCTTATCAAAGGCGGCCCAGATAACGATCCGGCCCCTGGGCCAAAAAGTTTCCTCACCCCTGGAGTAACAAAACAAAACAGATTCCCAGAAACCTGAAGTCTGCCTGCCGGCGGATACAATGACCATCACTGAAATTAAGTTGTTCGCTCCTCAGATATGGTTGTTTTACTGGGTTTGTGTACTGTTATTTGATTGTATTCAGTGCTTTTTTAATATATATATATATGTTCCAGTACTCACCATGAAGTTGATACAGCAAGTGCCACACTTTTAACGTTGGCGGTGCCGGTAATGCGAACCCTTGAGTACCCCCAGGGAAAAAAGCACTGATTGTCTTGTATTGTTTTGAAACTGTTTTAACTGTCTTGTATTGTTTTAAAACTGGTCACCTCGCTAACTTAGACCAGCCTGCCCCCAACCTGCTGCCCTTGAAGGGCTGATGGGCAGTGCGGTCAAAACATCTAGAGGCAACTAATGAATATAATGAGCAAACAGGCAAGCAAAAAAATTTAATTTTTTTCTATTAAAAAAATGCAGATTTGCGCAACACAGTCCTGCATCCGGAACATGGATTTCCTTGGTGTGGAACTTAGGGTATGTTATTAGTATTATTATTGGTTAAACTTGCATACTGCCCTTAATCCAAAGATCACAAGGCGGTTCACAACATAAAAATACAAAAGTACATAATACGAACAAGAACAAGAGCAAAAACAAGCTCACAACCACCACCCCCAACACAATTAAAAGGCCATAGAGAATGTTTCATCAGCCAAAGGCCTGGCTGAAGAGGAACTTTTTTTGCAGGGCATAAAGATATGTAAGGAAGGTGCCAGGCAAGCCTCCCTGGCGCGTGCATGCCACAAGTGGGGAGCCACCACAGAAAAGGCCCATTCTTGTGTTGCCACCCTACGGACATCTCATAGAGGAGGCACGTTTTGTGTAGAGTCATACCTCGGGTTACAGATGATTCTGCATTTTTTCGGATTATGGACCCGCCAAAATCCGGAAGTACCAGAACGGGTTACTTCCGGGTTTGGGGGGGTCGTGCATGCGCAGAAGTGTTAAATCGTGCTTTGCGCATGAGCGCCGAATCACAACCCACATGTGCGCAGACGCGCCGCTGCGGGTTGTGAACGTGCATCCCGCACGGATCATATTCGCAACCCGAGCGTCCGCTGTATTAATGTGCATAGTCCAATTAATAGAGACACACACGACACATACAGCCATCCTCCCCCCCCCCTCACCCCAGATCAACACATGGCAAAGCACCATGGGGTGGGAGCGAGGGGTAATGGAGGAGGAAGAGGAAGCCAAGAGCTGTCTGTGGCAACAGCAAAGGGAAGTTCAAGAGGGGAGGACATGTTTAAAAAGCACCACTGCCCAACCAAGCACAAGCCCTGAAACATGTGCAAATTTCACACCCTCCCAAATCCATATGCTATCTTATGCAGAGAGCACTCAACAACGGGCAGCAGCTGTCTGGGGCCCAGTACCAGCATCTATGCCAGCCCTGCTGCTGCCTGAACTAGTTCCCACATGCCTTGTTTCCCAGCCAAGCCCTTCACAAAGGAAGCCACAACTATTCTGGTCACCATCCGGGTGCTGGAAAACGCCGAAATTGCTTCCAGCTGCCTCCGACCCCCTTCCTCCTTCCGTTTCCCCCATGCAATTGTGGGCACACGCGCTCGGCCAGAAGGACTCGCGCCACTCAGGGCCGAACCCAGGAGAAGACGACATGCGCTCTCCTTCTCTGAAGCAGCAGGAAACAGGAGACATTAAGACCAGCTGTGCGGAAAAGCTCCCCTTCCATTGCCACCCTCCCTAGTAGGGACTGCAGGCCCAGTTCTCCGTCCCAGGAGAAGACACGCAAAGCCTTCGTGCCCAGAGATAAAAACAGGGTGATCTGCGTGGGCTCCAAGCCTGGGAAAAGATTGCAAATGGGAAAAGGGCACAGACACGTGGGCACTGATATATGAGCAATTCTGCCAGGATTCGGGGGTGGGAGAGATGGGACTGACTGAGACACACAGAGTTTGGTCCCTTTCCAGGTGGTTCCAAAATGATCCTGGCTGGCTCAGGAGGCAGGGAAAGGTATCCATGGCCTCTAGGGGCCATCGGCTCTAATCCAAAGGCAGACTGACAACCTTGCAACCACTGAGCCCAGGCTGTAACTTGCAGGAATCGGGAAATAATGCTACTCTGAGGCACGTCACAGCTGTTCTACCCATTGCATGCTCCTTGTCTGACGACAGCACCAGTGTCGTGTAGAGGGAAAAGGGCTGCCAAAGATCTGACACCAGAGTTACAATGCCCACATCACCTCACGCCCAACACTTTTCAGTGGAGTCTGCTTCGTCACAGCACTCAGGTGCCAGCCAAGGGCTGGTTCACACATGCACTCAGGGCTGCACAATCTAGGGTTGTCTTGCACCGAGCGCATGAGCCATCACACTGGAAGCCACAGGCAGAACTCTTAGCTTCCCCTCACATCATTTCAGACACAAGGATGTCTCCGATGGGAGTCAGTTCACACGTTCAGTAGCCAGTCACCATGGGTGGAGATGTGTGCAGATATATTACAGGTGCATGTCTGAACCAGCAGTTCCTCCAGGCAATACTTGAACTGCGGCGGTTCCCATTTCAGAATGAGGAAAGGGGTTGATAAGCATCCAGGTTTAAAAATAAATATCATCCTAAATCAGAGATGCAGGATGATCAGATGGAAGCAGAGCAGGAGAGAAAGAGAAGGAAGTCTGCATTAGCCCAAAATATTTGGTACTTGCTGCAGAAAATACAAAATATACCGTATTTTTCGCTCTATAACACGCACCTGACCATAACACGCACAGTTTTTAGAGGAGGAAAACAAGAAAAAAAATATTCTAAACGAAACAGTGGATGTATGATTTTTGTGGTTCATGCTGTGGCCACAGACATGTGATCTGACGGTGAGTTTGAGGTAGCCCAATGCAAAAATCCTGAGGATCCATGTCGATCCGTGCTTTGTAACCACGTTTTTGCACCACTGCAGCCCCAGGCAACAGTGGGTGCGTGATTTTTTTGATGCAAGCTGTAGCCATGGACATGCTATGTGATCTGATGGTGAATTTGGGGTGACCCAGTGCAAAAATCCTGAGGATCCATGTCGATCCATGCTTTGTAACCACGTTTTAAGTGGGGAGGGAAGGAAAAGCACTCAAGGGACAAGGAACACGTGTGGGGTGGGTGGAGAAGGATGCTGTTAATAATGCAGAAGAGGAGTATAAGAGGAGAAGCAAGCAGGCCCTGCTTCTCTCCCTCCTCCCTGGCTCGCTGAAAAACTTTGCTGCTATTTAGCCAGCTGAGTGGGGAGGAGAGAGAGACAGAGAGCCTGCTTGCTTTAAAGGAGCCAACCGGACAGGAGCCGCTTACACTCGTGTAAGCAGCTCCTCTCCTCTCCTGCTTTGCTCCTTTAAAGCAAGCAGGCTCTCTGTCCCTCTCTCTCCTCCCCACTCAGCAGCTCTTCTCCCGTTTTGCTGTTTCAAAGCGAGCCACGGAGGAGGGAAGGAAGGGGAACCATGGATCCTCTGCTCACAACTGCAGCAGATCCCCCCGCCATCCGTAGGCATTCGCTCCATAACACGCACAGACAGTTCCCCTTACTTTCTAGGAGGAAAAAAGTGAGTGTTATGGTGCAAAAAATACGGTAATCAAAAAACCGACATTTTGCTGCCTTTTCATCCTACCCAGAAGTCTGCCATTTTAGCCCGCCTAAGAGACTGGACAAATGTCACCCTCTACCCATAATTATGCTCTGAAAAGCTGCAGAAACAACCCCTTTTACTGATCACATGAAAAAATGCTTGAAGGATATTAAAGGTAAAGGTATCCCTGCCCGTACGGGCCAGTCTTGACAGACTCTGGGGTTGTGCGCCCATCTCACTTAAGAGGCCAGGGGCCAGCGCTGTCCGGAGACACTTCCGGGTCACGTGGCCAGCGTGACATCGCTGCTCTGGCGAGCCAGAGCCGCACACGGCAACGCCGTTTACCTTCCCGCTGGTAAGCGGTCCCTATTTATCTACTTGCACCCGGAGGTGCTTTCGAACTGCTAGGTTGGCAGGCGCTGGGACCGAGCAGCGGGAGCGCACCCCGCCGCAGGGATTCGAACCGCCGACCTTTCGATCGGCAAGTCCTAGGCGCTGAGGCTTTAACCCACAGCGCCACCTGCGTCCCTTGAAGGATATTAAGGGTTAATTAATCCATGCCAAGTAGAGCAATCCTAATGTTTAAGAGGCCGAACACCTGCCCTCTCAATCTTCACTCAACTTGGTAGCTTAAAGGGGGGGGGTGGACTGGGTAGATCCAAGGAATGTTTCACTGGAGTAATGGGAGCCGTCACCCAGTGGCAAATACTGTATCCTCTTTTGGGGGCAAGGTATTCAAAGCAGTAAGGGACGTAGGTGGCGCTGTGGGTTAAACCACAGAGCCTAGGACTTGCTGATCAGAAGGTCGGCGGTTCGAATCCCCGCGACGGGGTGAGCTCCCGTTGCTCGGTCCCTGCTCCTGCCCACCTAGCAGTTCGAAAGCACGTCAAAGTGCAAGTAGATAAATAGGTACTGCTCCGGCGGGAAGGTAAACGGCGTTTCTGTGCGCTGATGTGGTTTGCCAGAAGCAGCTTAGTCATGCTGGCCACATGATCCGGAAGATGTACGCTGGCTCCCTTGGCCATTAAAGCGAGATGAGCGCCACAACCCCAGAGTCAATCATGACTGGACCTAATGGTCAGGGGTCCCTTTACCTTACCATATAAAAAGTAAATGAGGCTGAATCCAAGAACTAACATGGCATACTCTTGTTTACCTTTACCTTATTCAAAGCAGTGGTTGCAGCCCAGCTTCAGGTATGCTCAGACCCATTTCAGACCAGTTTCGCTGAAAATACCTTGTTCATTCTGCTTGATGGCATTTGCAGAGAGATGGGGAAGTGTGACCATGAGATCCTACTAGAAAGTGGGTGTTGTGGGTGCTGCTACACTGCAGTTCCACTCCTACCTTCAAAGCCCTTTTCAGAAAACAATTATGGGGGCGGAGAGGAGGCAAGGTGTTCTGCACCTTGGGAACCGCCCTATGGCACCCCAAAGGCTCCATCTCGTCCCCCATGCTATTTAACATCTGCCCGAAGCCACTGGGACCTGTCATCAGATTTGGGATGAGGTGCCATCAGTATGCAGTTGGCACCCAGCTCCATCCCTCTGTTACATCTGAATGGGAAGTGGTTCAGTGCTTGGAGGAGGTGACCAGATGGATTTGGGCCATGTGCTGCAAGTTCCTGTGTCCAAGAGTTAAGGAAATGGCACACACACACACCCAGAAATAGCAGGTCTAAACCACAGAGCCTAGGACTTGCCGATCAGAAGGTCGGCGGTTCGAATCCCCGCGACGGGGTGAGCTCCCGTTGCTCGGTCCCTTCTCCTGCCAACCTAGCAGTCCGAAAGCACGTCAAAGTGCAAGTAGATAAATAGGTCCCGCTCCGGCAGGAAGGTAAACGGCATTTCTGTGCACTGCTCTGGTTCGCCAGAAGTGGCTTAGTCATGCTGGCCACATGACCCGGAAACTGTACGCCGGCTCCCTCGGCCAATAAAGCAAGATGAGCGCTGCAACCCCAGAGTCGTCCGCAGGGACCGAGTAGCGCCCCCTAAACTGTGAGATTCACTTCTCACAGAGATGCATCTGTCACCTTCATGGTATAGCAGGCATGTTCAAAGTCTGTTTTGGAGGCCTAATCCAGCCCGCTGGTCGATTTAATCCAGCCCCTGTGGCAGTATATGTCCTGGGGTGAAATTGTAAAAGAAAGCTCAACATGCATGTTCACTTCATCAAACATGGCCCTCTTTGAAAAAAGTTTGGGCACCCCTGTGGTATAGTATTCGACATTTATTGAAGATGCATCTCTTTGCCCTGGCCTTTCACAGATGAGTTTTATTTTTTAGGCCCCATCCTATTCTTCAGATGCAAATTGTTTCAACTGTTTACTAATCTGTTGCAAATTGATTTTAATATTGTATTATTATACAGTGGTACCTCAGGTTAAGTATTTAATTCGTTCCGGAGGTCTGCTCTTAACCTGAAACTGTTCTTAACCTGAAGCACCACTTTAGCTAATGGGGCCTCCTGCTGCTGCCTCGCTGCCAGAGCACGATTTCTGTTCTTATCCTGAAGCAAAGTTCTTAACCTGAAGCACTATTTCTGGATTAGCGGAGTGTATAACTTGAAGCGTATGTAACCTGAGGTACCACTGCATTGTCGCAACTCATTTCTGAGACCTCATAGTGGAGGGCGGATAAGAAATCTGATCTGTCAATAAATAAGACACCCGTTGAACAGGTGAAAGGCTTCCCCAGATCCTTTGGAATTGCTCTTCTCAGCTTCCACAACAAGATCCCACCCTCCACTGAGGGAGATCCCAAACAGGGCCACTTCATGAGGACTAGCTACCCTTACAGCAAAATCCCAACAAAGCAGGACTACTCAGAAGCAAAAACAGCTCAAACTCCCTAAAAAGTGTGTTGGATTGCAGTTTAGGATCTTTAAACATGGGGCTACGCTGTACGGTAGTAATGATTACGGGCATGATCCAGCAAAAAAAATTAGCCACTTTTGCATTGCAACAGGACTTTATTAATGTTGGTTGATTGTACCCCAATTTTTTAGCCTTTCAGATCCATACATAAAGGAGGAATTCTAATCCATTTTGCAGGAGGATGTACAACCAGGAGTTTGCAATTGAGGACAGTAAGTGCGATGTTGTGGTTTTAAAACCGCATTGACGTTTGGTTTTTTACACTCAAGAGAAGGGAATAATAAACAGATATGTGTGCTGCTACCCCCCACACTACTCCTAGTCCCCTCCATGCCCCTTTCTTCAAACTGTGCAGGATTTGAATCCAGGACACCTAGCTTTTTAACACACACAAATGGCTAATCTGCGTTACTTTTTTCTGCTGCTGCCACCGCCTCGTTTCTGCATGGATTATTATTATTATCCCCCCCCCTTTTTTTTAACTCTGATGTGATCCGATCGCAGGCCCGGAGACACCTCCCGGGGCCCCGTCCGCCTGCATCGCCTTTGGGAGCCCACGTGGCAACGGCAGCGCCTCTGGGCACCACAACAAGCCCCCTTTCACACGGGTCTGGAGCGACACGCGAGCAGAGCCTGACGAGCTGGTCTCCCCCCTCCTCCTTGCAAGCCGCCGCTTCCCAGCAGAGGCCTCCAAAAGGGGGGGGGGGTCCTCTCGGTTTAACCCCTGCGCTGCCAGCCAAGCCCACCGACGAGGACCCGGCCTGCCCACGATGCGCGCCGCCACCCACCACGATCCGCCTCCTCTCAACTAACCCCCTTCGGGCCACATCTTGATCCTCGCCCGCCGACCCACCCCAAACTTGGGGGTTTTGTTCCAAGGGCGATCTCCTTCCCTCCCGTCGCAACTCCGGCAATGCCCGACGGCTCGGGCTCTTGCGCCCATCGGGGCCTCTCCAAGGAGGCGCCCCGGGAACGGGGGATCGGAGGGGGGGGAGGAACGGGGCGAGGGTCTCGGCCTGGCCCGCTTTCCTCGCAGCATGCTGGCGTCCCGCTCGCTCGGCGCGTCTGATGCAACAGTCTGTTGGAGTTGCAGAAGGGCGAGACGCGCGCCGGGCTCCCCGGCGGCCCCTTCCCGCTCTCCAGACCCAAGACTTCCCCGCCAAGGCGCTGTTTCCGCACTCACCGCCGGTGGATCTCGAGCACGAGCCCAAGTTGCGCGGGTTCCGCAGCCCCAGCGGCGCAACGTCGGCAGCAGAAGCGCGCAGTTCGGCAGCGGGGCTCTTCTCGCGGCGCGCTGGACGCCCAGGGAGGCGCACTCGCGCGCACTCGCACACAGACGCGCACCCTGGCGCGCGCAGCTCAGCCAATCACACCGGCGCAAGTTCAGGGTGGGGGGAAAGTTTGCACAAGTTTGCAGAGAAGACGGGTCAACCCTCCAAGCCCGCGCGCCCGGGACTGGGAGCAGGTGGATCCCAGAACCAGGTTGCTGGGCGCTTCCCCTTTCTTCTCCTTCTAGTCCGCTTTGCGTTGCTCGCTCCCCATCGACGCCAGCTCGGAAAATCCACGTGTGCGGTTCAGTCCGTTGTTTGCTTTTTGCAAAGCGTCGTTCACACGTGGGATCTGCAGCTGGGGCAGGTTGGCGCCCGAATGGGGAAGCAGAAGGATGGCGCTTGAGAACGGTGGTGATGTGGAGGACCTAGCTGCGAAGTTTGAGATGGGCAAGTCGCCTCCTGACGTTGCACAGGTGGTGGGCATGCACGTGTGAACCAGCATGTGGTGGTTTCTCTTTCATCGCGTGCGGAGATCATGGGAGAAAGCTGCGCTCCATGTGGTTACAAATGGAAGGGAATCCACGTGTTAAGATTCCTGCATTGCTAGATGATCCTCAGAGATCCCTTCCAGCACTCTGGTTCTGTGGTTTTATGATCCTATTTGCTACATACATGCAACATGCGTTAGGAAGAGGTAGTTGGCAAAAGGTTTCACAGGCACATGGAGTAGCAGGCATGGTCAAATAATGTGTGCGCACAACAGCATACTGACAAGTGATTAAAAAGACAAAACAGGAAGTTGTTGCTCAAAGGACTGAAACCACAGAAGACAAGAAAAAAACTTACAAAGGTGCTGGTGGGATTTAAGTATTCAAATAAGATAAAAAAATATCTAAAACATGTATAAAACAGTATAGAAGGACCTAATGCGCAGGCTTGTTATGAATAGCAAGTGGGAACTGCAACAAAACGCTGCAGTTCAGACCTCAACGCAACCACTCCATTCTGTTCACTCTTCCTAATTTTCCTCTTGTGCAACACTCTGCCAGCACTCCATGGCCACTAAGCATGCTCAGTGTTCATGTGGCTGTTTCGAGGATCTCCTACCAGTTAGGGCCCATCTCATAGCATTTGCCTCCTCTTAATTTCTGAAATATGGGAGATGGGTGGTGCTGTGGGTTAAACCACAGAGCCTAGGACTTGCCGATCGGAAGGTCGGCGCTTCGAATCCCTGCGATGGGGTGAGTTTCCGTTGCTCGGTCCCTGCTACTGCCAACCTAGCAGTTCGAAAGCATGTCAAAGTGCAAGTAGATAAATAGGTACCGCTCTGGCGGGAAGGTAAACGGCGTTTCCGTGTCCTGCTCTGGTTTTGCCAGAAGCGGCTTAGTCATGCTGGCCACATGACCCGGAAGCTGTACGCTGGCTCCCTCGGCCAGTAAAGCGAGATGAGCGCCACAACCCCAGAGTCGGTCACAACTGGACCTTACCTTTACCCTAATTTCTGCAAACCTTGAGTTTTCCCAGCCTGCTGCTGGTTCTTTCCTCTGACACATAGGTGGCGGCATTTTGGCTACATAATCAACAGCACTTGCCACCTGAACATCAGATATAGAGGAAATGATTGTAGCACAAAGTCACAAGATGTCTGTATGGCGGAAAAACCTTCTTACTTTGATCCCTGCCAAATAACTAATCTGGAATTTATCTGCTGAATTCGGTGAAGCTGAATGATGGCTGATGGGTAGCCCATCACCGAACCCATTTCCAGTTTTCCACAAAACCTCCACATTTTATGTTAGTCCACCATACTTCATTATTTACAAAAAAAGCCCAAATTCATTAACAATTGTGCTAACAAGCCTCGTTTCTCAGGGTAGATACAGTAATGGTATTGAGCTTCCATTTCAAGGTAGCCAATATCTAACATTCAAGAACTCCTATAAACAGCAACCCAAAATGTAAGGCTTCTGTGTGGAGTATTTGTTGTGGGAAAGTTTCCCACACAGCTGTGAATGTCAGCGGACAAAGTTCTTTGAGATAGCAAGGTTTTTTGTGCGTTACTGAAGGGACGGTACGGTGATCTTCAGTTTGTGAAAAGTTTTTATACTACGGACTGTGGGTTCTTCTGAACTATTTGTGTCTTCTGATTTTATTTATTGAAATGGTTTTTCAATCCTGCTGCTCAGGAAAACAGCAACAACTCGCTACAGAGCAGCTTACAAATCAGTAAAGAGAGAGAAAACAGACCCTGCCCTCAGACTTATGATCACAACGACATTACCCAAAAGGAAAATGGATTGGCGAGGAGGAGAAAATAAGTAAATTCGGATTCAAGCTTTTAGTAATGTGTTGTTCTACTGGCCAGCTGGGTGGAGATAAAGTTGCTGGTCTCCTTGTTGCATCTGTTAAGTTGCCCTTCTCTTCTCTCCTCCTCTGATGGAGCCTGATACGGTGGCTGTTGCCGAGTGACAGCTGATCGAGGGGGCATCCTATATATATTATTTGCATATCTCTGTCAATAAAACCTATAAATGGAACACAACGGGAATCTTATCTAGGAACATGCTTATGTTCCACCTCCTCCATACAACCCTGCCTAGCAACTGTACTCCTCAAATGGGACATGGCTGAGTATACTGTGCTCCAGAAACTGGGCTTTTAGTGTTGCAGCTGCAGCCCTCTGGAATAGAGCATCAGAAGGTTCCCAACTGCCATGATGCCTCCTGATGACATTTTTGTTTAATAAGGCTTCCCGTGTGGCATCACCCAGTCATTTGTTAAATATTAATCGTACATTTGTTGGAACAGTTTTAGTGCTTTTAGAGATTGTAGAAAGGCTTTCGGTTTCTTTAGGAATTTGCATTCTTTGCATTTTATATTTATTGTGTTGTACACCACTTGGGAGGCCCCAGGCTACGGAGCAGTTTATAAATTTGTAAAATAAATACAATTAAAAATGGCTCTGTCTCAGGAGAGGACCAGCTTCCCCATATATTCTCTCACTGGGCCCTAATATAAGCAAACGTTCCAAATGACCCAGTCCAAAAATATTACATCAAACTTGGATGAGTTCCCAAAGGCATTCTCAATAGATAACTTTTCTGGAGCTAAATCTGGAAACAGGACCTCTCTCCCTCCCTATAAACATTTCTGGAGAATCTCCACAGTCGTCTGGATTTGTGGGAGGCACAGATATAGAGAACAGCTGTATGATTGGAGGCATTCATCTCAACTGCCATGGTGCATTAACCGTCCCTTACATATTAGGCAGAGTGAGTCCATGTTGGTGACTCCCAGTCTAAGCAGTATACATGTCTAAAATGTCCATTCAAAATACCAGTTAAAAGCAAATGTTAAAAACAAGTTACATAAAAATGTGTTTGGATACACGTACACACCAGTCATATTTATGTGATCTCTATCTAGCTAACTAAATTGGCAGCAGTGACACTTTTTGGAAAAACAGGGCTGCAGTTTTTGCCTTATTGATTTCAGTGCCAACTAAACTCTTCTTTGTTCCAGCAAGGCTATCCAGCCGTGAAATTTTGTTAAGCGGGTTTAGCAGGCATAAGTGTTTTACCTACTAAAATCATGTGTCAAAATAAAATGCCTGGGTAGGCTTGTTGGAACAAAAAAAGGGTTTTAAACGAGCACTGAAAATAATATGGCAAGGGAGTCTGCTTGATATCAATGGGCAGGGAGTTCAGTGTGTAAATGCTGCCAGTTTAGAGAGAGAGAGAGAGAGTAAATGCATGGCAATTTACAGAGCATAAGGAAAGGATTGGGCCCTGTCCTGAGCTTACAATCTAACTTTAGACTGGAGTAGCAATGTGAGGCAAGGGGGGGGGAGAGAGAAGGAAGACACAGTAGGAGGGAAAAAGACAGTCAAAACTAGGATAATGAACATCAGCAAAGACAGTTACATATCCAATTTTGTTTCAGCAAGACACTAAGGGGTTAAGCCAAATGGAGGAGGATATTTTTGAGCTGAGCTTTTAGCAGGGGAGGGAGAAGCAGGGAGAGAGAAAGAGAGGTAGCTGCTTATGGGTATTCTGGGAGCGATTTATTTACTTACTATATTTATATAAAGCTGTCCAATGGCATTGTTCTCCAGAGTTATAGCATAAAGTGATCAATTGCAATTAAAAACACAACAAACTGAAATAACAACCTGGGGCACCAAACAGATGAATGAAAACAGGTAAGAAAGATATAGCCCATGAACAGCAATTACTAAATGAAAAGGTATATTTACGTCATAGGTTTGAAGTTTTATTTATTGCTGTTCAGTTCTAAAAATCACCGACAAGGCTGTATCAGTTCAGAATTCGGGGTGTGTTTGTGCACACACGTGTGCCTGTGCACAGGCAAAACGGCCTTGCCTGTTTGCTCCTGGCCAGTGTACCCTCAGCCTCATCATCCCTATAAGGAGGCAGTGTTGTGGAGTGGTTAGACAGTGTTGGAGTAATTATTATTATTATTATTATTATTTATTTATACCCTGCCCATCTGGCTGGGATTCCCCAGCCACTCTGGGCAGCTTCCAACAAAATATTAAAATACTGTAATGCATCAAACATTAAAAGCTTCCCTAAACAGGGCTGCCTTCAGATGTCTTCTAAAAGTTATTTTTCTCTTTGACATCTGCTGGGAGGGCGTTCCACAGGGAGGGTGCCACTACCGAGAAGGCCCTCTGCCTGGTTCTCTGTAACTTGGCTTCTCGCAGTGAGGGAACTGTCAGAACGCCCTCGGCGCTGGACCTCAGTGTCCGGGCAGAACACCCCCCCGGGCAGGGGGGTGGAGACGCTCCTTCAGGACCTGGGAGACCAGGGTTCAAGTCCTCACTCAGGCATGAAGTTCATTGGTCGATCCTGAGCCGGTCTCTCAGCCCAGCCTACCTCGCAGGGGTGTTGTGAGAGTGAAATGGAGAGGGGGAGAAACTAGCATGCCACCTTGAACTCCTTGGACAGAAGAGGGGACGACGACGATGACAACGAAAGCAATACACGGGGGAAACCCACCACATGGAGCCTCACAGAAGCAGTGGCTGGTTTTCTAAGTTCCTGAACGGTCTAGATTTGGAAAAGAGGCAGGGCTGGACTTAGGTTTGATGAGGCCCTAAGCTACTGAAGGTAATGGGGCCCTTTATATTATAATAATTATATATATATATATATATATATATATATATATATATATATATATATATATATTCCTGGTTCAGGAAACCGGGCTCAGGGTGGCTAACAACAAATTTAAAACACTTAATTGATGCTACAAAAAAAAGCATAAAATATGGTATAAAGCGTAAATAGCAATAAAATCAAAAATCAATTTAGGGGGGAAATCCATCCAATAAACATTAGATGATCACCAGGGCTAGCTGGCTAAATTAGTCCCACTTGGGCATATGTCCAGCTGTCCTTTGTCAACAACAAATTGTGGCTGGTTTTTGTGTTGAATATATGCTATATGGTAATTTATGGACCTAATAGGTATCTAAAGCCATTTGCATATGTTGCCATGCAACCCGTCCATGCAGAATGAAGGCACCCTATATTATAGAAATGAGCAAACCAGTGATATTTTAAGGAGCAGGCTAGCAGGTGGGGCCCATTACTTACATCATAGGAGCCTATAGAACACAAAACACTGTTGCTGTATGTAGGTTTTATTTTATTTGTGTTTTATGTTTTTGAAATGTACATCCAGGTTGTTTTTTTCCTTTAATTTTTTTGGGGGGCCCAAGAGAGTGGGACCCTAAGCTATAGCTTGTTTAGCTTATACTTAAATACGGCACTGAAAAGAGGCTAGCTATGAGGGAACACTGCTACCTAAGCGCTCAGGAGGGTTGCTAGACAGGGAAACTTCAGTTCAGCTGTTCTCTGTCCTGTTTACTATATGTGTGTGTGTATCCAGAACTTCCGGGTCTATATAAGGGCCTGTTTCCCAGCTCAGCTGAAGCCAAGTCTCCAAGCAGTCCTTCCCTTCCATTTCCATATTCCTCCCAGCGCTTGCCTTTAAACAGGCTTGTGCCTGACAATGGCTATAATTATGCCCCCTTGCTAATTAGGTGTAATTATAAACTGTTCCTCCAAAGCAGCTTGGGATTCCAAAGGCCTGGGGATTGTTAGTGTAACGCATGGAGCAAGCCAACGGTAACTGGGGGATGCCAGGAGTTCCCAGGGAATCTGTGGGGCCAGCTCTGACCATTGGGCACTGCTGCGTCTCTGGGCCACAAAGTTTAATGTGAGGGAGCTCTGGCGTATTCCTTCAAGTGCTAGGAGCTCAGGGAAGGGGAGGCGTGATACTGGCAGGCTTTTTCAGCTACCATTCCGTCTAGTTATAGCCAAAACTGTACAAAGAGTGCCCTTCCAAAGACAAAATCCTGTCACCAAGAAAATGCAAGCTCAGTAATCAATAGTAGATTTAGGAATATTTTGTCTGTCTGTTCACTATGCATTTCAACAGCTCTAAAGAGATTGTAACCAAACTTTGCACAATTAGATGCCATTTCAAATCAATTTGGTGGATTGAATTTTTCAAAACTGCATTTCCTTTTTCTGGTTTCTTCAAATTCCTGAGCAACGGCGGTTACAAGGCTGCCAGCAGACTTATAAATTATGCCAATTTGCTCCTTTTTTAAAAATATATATATATATTCGAGTTTAGAATCCATTCAGATAGGCCCAGGGCTATGGTGAACACTGAAGCCTTGCCCCTGGTGGCTTGAAATCTACCTGCTCTGCTCTCCTGGTTTCTGAGATATTAGCAGGTACAGGATTACTCATTTGCTTCCAATATGTTTGCAGCTGTAGGTGTTAGAAACTTAATTTAAAGTGCTTAAAGTGCTTAACTGTGACAGCATCATGCCCTTTGGGCCTGCCCTGCTGTTAGCAGTGGCCTCAGGTGGCAGATGGGAGGGTGGGGGCGGCGGCAGCAGCACCCTCCCCCAGCCCTTTCAGTTGCCCCCCCCCCCCCCCCCGCGGCCTAGGACCCACGTACCTATGGGACCGCCTCTCCTGGTATACCCCACGGAAGACCTTAAGGTTCACAAATGACAACATTTTGGAGGTCCCAGCTCACAAGGTGGTTAGACTGGTCTCAACTAGGGCCAGGGCCTTTTCAGTACTGGCCTCAACTTGGTGGAACACTCTATCACAAGAGACTTGACATCTTTCTGCAGGGCCTGCAAGACAGAGCTGTTCTGCCTGGCCTTTGGTTTGGACTCAGTCTGACCCTTATGTTTCCCTCACCGTATGGTTTTGATCTATGGGCTACTTTTAAAATGAGGCTGCACTTCCCACTTTTAAAATGTCCCTGCACCTCCCATCTCATCTCTCAAGCCTCTAGCATTGCCTGGCAAGGGATGGCTACCTAGGACAGGGTTTTCACAGGACCAGTTGCTACAGGCTGCGGGCAGTGAAAAAAGAGCACCCTGGTCCTCTGCATAATGGAAAAGGGGGCACACAAAAGCCAAAGCCCCCCAAAGCCCAATGCAGCCATCACAATAATATCAAAACATGCTCCAGCTCAACTCCCACTCCAGCTTTGCAGAACCACTTTACAACCAACTGCCCCGGGGGAAAGGTCCTGGTGTTTATTGCATGTATGCATTTTTTTTAACATAGAGTGGTACCTTGGTTCTCAAATGCCTTGGTACTTGAACAACTTGGAACCCAAACACTGCAAACCCAGAAGTGTTCCGGTTTGCGAACTTTTTTGGAAGCCAAACGTGCTCCGTTTTGAGTGTTATGCTTCCATTTTGAGTGTTGCACTGAGGTCCGTCTGTTTTTGCTATTTATTTTGCATTTTTATTTCTGCGGCTCTTTTTTGTGTGACTGTGTGGAACCTAGTTCAGTTCCTGACTGATTGATTGTGTGACTGCAGTACATTGTTTATTGCTTTCATTTTATGGATCAATGGTCCCGTTAGATAGTAAAATTCATGTTAAATTTAACAATTCATGTTAAATTGTTTTAGGGTTGTTTTTTTAAAGAAAGTCTGGAGCAGATTAATCCATTTTGCATCACTTTCTATGGGAAAGCACACCTTGGTTTTGGAGCACTTTGGTTTTGGAACGGACTTCCGGAATGGATTAAGTTTGAGAACCAAGGTACCACTGCACTGTAGTTTAATGTTTCTTGTGAGCTGCCTTGCAAGGATCTGTATCCTGAAATCATTGTAATAAACAAGCAACAGCAATACCATGCAATTCATTTGGGTGAGGTCCTTTTCCAAGTTCTATCTGTAGGAACGTTGTGTCGTGCACTGAGAAAGACAGGACCTTCTCGATGCTGGTGGCCCATCTTTGGAATGCTTTCCCAATTGAGGTGAGAATGGTGCTGCTATTGTACATCTTTTTGGAGGCAGGTTAAGACGGGTTTCTTTTTGCCCAGACTCTTAAAATGTTGTATTGTTTCATCTGATTGAATCGTTCTTGGTTTATTACTTTTCAGGTTTTTATTAGGTTGCTTTGATTTTTATACAAGGTGTGACCGGAAAGTAGGGTGAATAATGAGAAATGCCGGATTCGTGAAGACACATGGGAGGGGTTCGTCTGTATCTCAGTTAATATACGTGCACGTCTCGGCATTTGTTTAGTAGCTGTTAATAGTGCAGTGGTTTTCCTAGTAGTGATGTATGGAAGTGAGAGCTGGACCATAAAGAAGGCTGATTGCCGAAGAATTTATGTTTTTGAATTATGGTGCTGGAGGAGACTCTTCAGAGTCCATGGACTGCAAGAAGATCAAACCTATCCATTCTGAAGGAAATCAGCCCTGAGTGCTCACTGGAAGGACAGATCGTGAAGCTGAGGCTCTAATACTTTGGCCACCTCAAGAGAAGAGAAGACTCCCTGGAAAAGACCCTGATGTTGGGAAAGATGGAGGGCACAAGGAGAAGGGGACGACAGAGGACGAGATGGTAGGACAGTGTTCTTGAAGCTGCTAAAATGTGTTTAACCAAACTACGGGAGGCGGTGGAAGACGGGAGTGCCTGGCGTGCTCTGGTCCATGGGGTCACGAAGAGTCGGACATGACTAAACGACTAAACAACAACAACAAATAGTGCAGTGCGTCATGATTGAAAATGGAGCAGAGAGTCAGTATGAAATTCTGTTTCAAATTGGGTAAATGGGCATCAAAAATCCATGAAATGCTCACAATTCTGTATGGAGATGAATCTGTAACTCGAAAGACAGCGTATGAGTGGTTTAAGCATTTCTGTGAAGGGCAGCAAACCATCGAAGATGACCCTTGGTCTGGCAGACTATCAACAAGCAGAACAGCGGCAAATGTTGACAGAGTTTTTGAGTTATTAATGCGGGATCGGCGTTTGTCCGTCCGAATGATGGCGGAATGTTATGCCTATCGGCTTGGTTACTCGAGAGCGAACAGGCAAGATCCTCACTGGTCTTTTCAAAGGCTTTATTATTGGTGCAAAAACATTTACAGTGCAAAACGCCTCAATTTCATGTCTTGCTCAGTCACTAGCAGAATCTGAGAGTGGGCTGTCCTTAAACTTTCCCCAGCAGAGTAGTCTCTTGACCCACATCCGACGCCTCCCCTCTCTGCATGAAAACCTACTGCGCAGGGAGGGCGTGGGTAAAGGGGGACCTGCTCCCCCCCACACTTTGCTCATGCACGGTGTCTTGGCTCTTTCTTGCATTCTCCGAGCCCTGCATCTCTTCCCCACTAGAGGCGGGGCTTCCCTCCTCTGCTGAGGAAGTGCTGCTTCCCACGATCTTTGGAGGCTCCCTGTAATCCAGCTGCCCTTCCACCTCTCATGTCTGAGCTGATGGCAGTTCCCTGACACGGAAGAATTGCATATTCCACGTGAAATTGTTGCTGAGATTACTGAGTTGTCCTGCCCTCCATATTCTCCCGATCCGGCCTCACCGAATTTCTTTCTTTTTCCAAAACTGAAATCTGCACTGAAAAGGCACAGATTTTCTTTTTTTTAAAAAAAAATAATATTTATTACTTTTAAACCTTACAAAAGAAAGAAGAAAAAGAAAAGAAAAAAAAGAAAAAGCAAAAGAAAGAAAAAAACAATACATTACAATATACACAACACAACCTTAACACATTAAACTAAACAAAACAGAACAAAAACAGTTTAAAAACATACATCATACCATTTCAATGTCTTATCCTTCATTCCCTTGTTTACTCGACCTCCTCTCACCTCCCTTTTTGTATTCCAATTCTATTAATTGTTTCAGCAATTCCTTTCCATCTTTCTCTATTTTCTGTCTTATAATTATCTTGACTTATTTTAACCTTATTTTCCATTAATACTATAATACTTATTTATGCTTAACTCCTTATGACATTTCTACTAAAGCCATATAATTTCATTCCAACATTTTTCTAACACTCATTAATTTTACAATATTTCTATAAATAAACTTTAAACTTTTTCCAATCTTCTTCCACCGTCTCTTCTCCCTGGTCTCGGATTCTGCCAGTCATTTCCATCAATTCCATATAGTCCCTCAACCTGGTGATCTTCTGTCCGAGGCTCTTAACTCTTTTCCAAGTCCCTTCTGCATGTCTTCTTCATATTTATACATGCACTTTACTTTGTCTTCTGCTGATCTTGTTCTTAATTTCCTTCCTTTGATGCTGAAGAGTAGATCTCGGGGAAGCTCCGACCTAGCAATGTTTTTATACCTTCTCAACAGGTCAGCCAAATCTCCATAGTTAAAACTAAAATCCAAAAGATATTTCAGGACGTGTTTGAAAATTCCTCCAAATCTGAAGGTCCCCACAACTCCAATCTCCTCCTGACCCAGGTCCAGGTCCCAAAGGTCAGTAAATCCCTGCATGAGGGGATCTATCCAACTTTCCTTCTCCAGTCCAAGCAGGGCTCCAATCCTCAAAATCTGACTTTCTCTGAATTCACTCACAGAAGGCAACAACTTATAATCATCAAATTGCCCCTGTAAAACTGGGGCTCTCTCCCTCTCCACTTGTATTACTTTAGGTTCAGCAACAACAACTTTCTCCCTCGCGTTCTCCACAGTTTGCCATATCAAAATAGATTCCTGTGTTGATTCCTGAATAGTTTCTGTATAGATATTCACTTTTTGTCCAAAATTAGTCACTTTTTGACCCAAATTGTCAATTTTAATAGTTATCACGTCCATCTTCTTGTGGAGCTGTTCCAATGAATCACTTATCTTACAAAATGCAGTCACTAAGGCTTCTTCTGTCGACATTCTTAAACAATCCAAGGTCAATCCCTGGTTCTCACAATTTTTTATCTTGCAGCTGGAAATCCCCCCAGATCAACTCCTATAACAGCTTCAAAGGCTCCCTCTAGAGGGAAACAATTTCTATTTGTATCAATCCTTTTAGGCACAGTTCAAGCAATAAAATTTGTTTCAATTTTCAGTTACTTTTACTCCTTTTTAAACGCAGAAGGAGACAATGGAAACAATGTATTTCTCTTATTTAACTAGCTGTCAACAACAATGAACTTTCCCAAAACGTCGGTCTTGCTAGCAGCCCGTTTCCAGGTTCAGAGCGGTGGTAATTTGACTTTCTCCCCTCTCTCCTGCAGGCTTACGCGATCCAAAATTTCCCCCCTCTTCTCCTGCTTCCAAGGGGGGGTGTAATGATTTTAGCCGATGGAAGTTTAATCCTTTACAGAGGACTTTCCAAGACTTTAGCTTACAAGCTCTTTGCTTCAATCTATTTACAAAAGGGGAAGGCGGACTTCCTGTTTAGAGCCTCCCCGTTTCGGTGCCAAATTAAGACGTTTAAGAATCCAATTTTCCGTTCTACTCACAGGTAGTTGTTTAGAATCAAATTGTCCACAGGAAAAAGTCAGCGCTCTCCGGCAACAGCAATGCGGCTTCACTCCGTGAAAAAAGCAATCAATTCAAAGAACCGTGCCGCTCACCCCACGTCGCTCCGGATCCCCGAAACCAGGTCTCCCCGTGAGTAGGGGAGGCGCAAAAGGTGAAAAGGCACAGATTTTCCAACATTTCACACGTCCAAGCTGCTGTGATGAGGGAATTGAAAGCAGTACAAAAAGAGGACTTCTCCAGAAGTTTCCAACAGTTCTACGAACATTGTCAATGGTGCATTGTATCTGAGGGGGCCTACTTTGAAGGCCTGTAAGGTACGTATGTTCAAATATTTCTCGCTGTCCGATTTCTCTGACCATTCACCGAACTTTCCGGTCACACCTTGTGGTTTGTTTTAAGATTGCATTGCCATATGGATTTTTAGGTACACTGCCCTGGAATCCATGTTGGGATGAAGATATGGTTTGTAAAATGTCAAAATAAATGAAATGCATTGACTATTGAGAGTCGTGAGTCCTTGTGGTACCTTTTAACCAGCACTGAAACACATCCATCCAGTGACCATTTGTCTGTGCTTTAAAAAGCACAAACAATTTCCTCATTTGTTCCAACAGAAAACTCAAATGAGTTGCCTCCGTTTTTTGTTTTCTAACAGGGTAATCCAGTATATCTGCACTCAGAAGTGAGATCCACTGAGTTCAATGGGGCTTACTCTCTGAAACGTAGGGACACTCTTGCAGCCTGAAAATTGTCTTGCATGCCTGAAAATGTTCTTCCTGCTGGCCCCTATCCCACTCACAAACCCCTCTTTTCTTCTGGAAACCCCAAAGAAACCAGCTCCTCCCACTTTTACCCTGAAATTTACCCTGAAATTCTATCCTGGATTTACCCTGAAATTGTGAACTCTCCTCCTCTGACGTGCTTCTGACAGAGCAGAAAGGAAGGATAGGTAGGTTGCCATAGGTCCTCTTTTCCCAGGACATGGCCTCTTTTTCATGGGTAGAGTCATCAAAGCAATCCATAGTGTTAAAAGCTGGCAAATGTGTCCTCTTTTTTGCTCTTCAAAATATGGCAACTCTACATTTGGACATGCAGAGACCTGCATCAGTTCCCAGCAGGTCTCTAGTTTTGCATTTCATTCTGTCCATTCTGTCTTTCTTTTCTCCCCCCTCCCCCCTACACACTGGTTATAATCCTTTTGATATGATAGGTAAAGGTAAAGGTACCCCTGACCGTTAGATCCAGTCATGGCCGACTCTGGGGTTGCGGCGCTCATCTCGCTTTATTGGCCGAGGGAGCCGGCGTACAGCTTCCGGGTCATGTGGCCAGCATGACTAAGCTGCTGCTGGCGAACCAGAGCCGTGTACGAAAACACTGTTTACCTTTCCGCTGGAGCGGTACCTATTTATCTATTTGCACTTTGACATGTTTTTGAACTGCTAGATTGGTACTATATTCTGTCTGACACTGATATGTCGTTTTAGGTTATACAGCAAATTTGTTCTCATCTTGTTCTCTTCCATGCTAATATATGCCCACAACCTCATCTTATCTTTCTGACCATCCATGCTTAGGGCGTCAAACGTTTTTGTCTTTACAGTAACTCCTTGGGAGTGGTTAAGCTTCAAGGCTAAAGGAGGACTGAATCTAGATCTCCCAAAGTCCAACACCAGATCGACTGCACCACCAGGGCTCTTACACCTTTTAAACACAGGGGACACAATGCATTTTTGCTCATAAGCAGATCTCACCGAGTATTTGTCTTATTTCCAAGTGTGCAAGAGACGAGGGTTGACAGCTGGCCAGCACTTGGTTACCTGCTCCCATTTCGGCCACACCTCTTCCAAGCAACAGCACAAAGCCCCATCTGTCCCTGGTGCAGCTGACATTTCCTTCAAAGCCTTCTGAACCATTGGAATATTTATAAATATTCCATTGCACCTCAGCAGACAAGCCAATGGCTAGGAAGGCCTCCTTCCAAATGACGAAATCTGGCAGAGCTCTCGCTGTCAATCACTGCAGACACGGAACAGCACCCCAGATAGCAAAAGGGGCTGCTGTCCAAATGGTTGTCGGAGCCTCCCACTTTCCGCTTCCAACCCACTCAAGTATGGGAGAAAAGGAGGTGAATCTTACCCGGTGCTTGAATTTATCTTTCTGCTCCACAACATTACCCAACCCTGCATGAAAGATACATAAAAGGTAAAGGTAAAGGGACCCCTGACCATTAGGTCCAGTCGTGGCAGACTCTAGGGTTGGGGTGCTCACCTCGCTTTATTGGCCGAGGGAGCCGGCGTACAGCTTCCGGGTCATGTGTCCAGCATGACTAAGCCGCTTCTGGCGAACCAGAGCAGCGCACGGAAACGCAGTTTGCCTTCCCGCCAGAGTGATACCTATTTATCTACTTGCACTTTGATGTGCTTTTACACAAGTCTGCAAGTCCTAGGCTCTGTGGTTTAACCCACAGCACCACCCGCGTCCCTGAAAGATACATAGGGGGTGGGAAAATGTCATTATATCTAGCCTCAGGTGCATGGTGGGTGAGCATGGCAAGGCTGTGGCAAGAGGATAAGAAGATTGGTGGTCTTGTGAGGTGGTAAAAGCTTTCTGGGCAATTATATATAATGAGTTAAAGAAAACACTCAAGAAAACTTTTGTTAAAAAACCAAAGGCTTTTTTTTGGTTAGGTATGATAGGTGAGGAAATACCAAAATCAAATAAAAGACTGTTTATGTACGCAACAACGGCAGCAAGAATGCTTCTGGCCCAGAGATGGAAAGAAGGAGAAGTACCGACCAGAGGAGAATGGCAGACAAACTGATGGAGTACGCAGAAATGGCAAGACTGACGGGAAAGATCAGAAACCAGGAAGGCCAAGTATTTTTAAAAGACTGGAATAACTTTTTAATATATCTGAGAGACCACTGTAGACAGCTGAAATTGGCAGGAAAACAATGACACTACAAGTTGAATGAACTTTGGTTACTATGATTATATAATAGATGGATTACAGTAAAAAATGTAGGGGGGGGATTCAAAAATGGAACCCACTGAGGGAGGGAAGGAGGTCTGAAGGTTCAAAAGAACCTCTTCTTATTTATTTTTTTGGAATGGTTATGTTTATTGTGTACAACCTAATAAAACTAATAAAATAAACTAATAAAAATTTTATTTTTTTATTAAAAAACGAGGGTCAGAAGAACGCCGTGCACAGTCTGGGACGCTCCCGTCTCTCCTGTTCACACATTTCGAGGCCTCGGCCTCATTATAAGTCACATTCTGGGACTGAACCCTGGTAAACCCAAACTCCAATTAAGCCCTGCCTGTAAGGCAGTTAATATTTGGCAAGCCAAGGCTCCTTTCCCTTTGCAGCTGCTGCCCAGGGGGCCTTTCCCAAGAAGCAGAGCAAGGAGATAACAAAATCAGCCAACCACAGGCATGTCCCAACCCTGCAGGGAGCTGCACTCCCACTTCCTCTGCTGCACACAGAACAATCTCCTCATTCAAAATTCCAGGTTCCCTCCAAATTGTCAAGCCCAGGGCAGCCGCTTCCTCATTGATTAGTTTGCAATGAACAGCGGGGCGTCTGAAGGTGTAATGCTACTGCCTCCACCTCTGCAATGGCCTGGTGTGACCTTGCAGAGACCTGAAAGAAACATTACTGGAAACCCTTGCTCTGTCAGACACGGGGGGGGGGGGGGGAGATAGTCGCTCAGGGCAATTATCCCCACAAACAGATCTGAGTGCTCTCGCCCCAAAGCAGTATACAGTGGTACCTCGGGTTACATACGCTTCAGGTTACAGATGTTTCAGGGTACGGACTCCGCTAACCCAGAAATACAGTGGTACCTCGGGTTAAGTACTCAATTTGTTCTGGAGGTACATTCCTAACCTGAAACTGTTCTTAACCTGAAGCACCACTTTAGCTAATGGGGCCTCCTGCTGCCGCCGTGCCGCCAGAGCACAATTTCTGTTCTAATCCTGAAGCAAAGTTCTTAACCCGAGGTAATATTTATGGGTTAGCAGAATCTGCAGCCTGAAGTGTATGTAACCCGAGGTACCACTGTTGTACCTCGGGTTAAGAACTTTGCTTCAGGATGAGAACAGAAATCGTGCTTTGGCCGTGCGGCGGCAGCAGGAGGCCCCATTAGCTAAAGTGGTGGTTCAGGTTAAGAACAGTTTCAAGTTAAGAATGGACCTCCAGAACAAATTGAGTACTTAACCCGAGGTACTACTGTATATGAAATCAAGGACAATGTGAGCCTGGACTTACAGGGACTGAGCTCTGGAATACACTGAGAAAGGGATTGTCTCTGAGCATGTAAAGAGTGCTTTTTATTCTACTGAGTAACTGCAGACCACTGTTGCATGTAGAATCAAAGCTCCCAGGCTTTGCACTTTTGCATTGCCTAATTAACCACTGAGAGTCGATGCAACAGATCTGGCTTCTGTGGTTCCAGAGGGGTGGGCTGAAATCAACCTGTTCAAGTTACAAGGAAGGGGATTTCAAGCACACCTTACTAAGAACTTTCTGCCTGTCTGAGCTATTCGGCGGCGGAGCAGACTGAGTGGGAAAGGCTCTGCTTCACTGGAAGTTTTCAAGCAGAAGCTAGATGTCCCATCAGGGATGTCACAGCAGCAGACTTACAGCATGAGCAGGAAACAAGACCAGATGAGGTCCTTTCCAATGCGATGATTTAGTAATGAGCATTGTATGGAAAGGGACGCGGGTGGAGCTGTGGGTTAAACCACAGAGCCTAGGACTTGCCGATCAGAAGGTCGGCAGTTCGAATCCCCATGAAGGGATGAGCTCCCATTGCTCAGTCCCTACTCCTGCCAACCTAGCAGTTTGAAAGCACGTCCAAGTGCAAGTAGATAAATAGGTACTGCTCCGGCGGGAAGGTAAATGGCGTTTCCATGCGCTGCTCTGGTTCGCCAGAAGCAGCTTAGTCATGTTGCCCACATGAGCTGGAAGCTGTCTGCGGACAAACACCAGCTCCCTCGGCCTATAGAGCGAGATGAGCGCCGCAACCCCAGAGTCGGCCATGACTGGACCTAATGGTCAGGGGTCCCTTTACCTTTATTGTATGGAGAAAGGGGCAAGAGAAGTGTTGTTCACCCTCTCTCCTAACACCAGAACTTGTGGACATCCAACGAAGGTTGTTCAAAGATTCAGGGCAGAGAAAAGAAATCACTGCACATCACACAGCGCATAGCTGAACTAGGGAATTCCATAAGAATCATAGAATCATAGAGTTGGAAGAGACCACAAGGGCCATCGAGTCCAACCCCCTGCCAAGCAGGAAACACCATCAGAGCACTCCTGACATATGGTTGTCAAGCCTCTGCTTAAAGACCTCCAAAGAAGGAGACTCCACCACACTCCTCGGCAGCAAATTCCACTGTCAAACAGCTCTTACTGTCAGGAAGTTCTTCCTAATGTTTAGGTGGAATCTTCTTTCTTGTAGTTTGGAACCATTGCTCCGTGTCCGCTTCTCTGGAGCAGCAGAAAACAACCTTTCTCCCTCCTCTATGTGACATCCTTTTATATATTTGAACATGGCTATCATATCACCCCTTAACCTCCTCTTCTCCAGGCTAAACATGCCCAGCTCCCTTAGCCGTTCCTCATAAGGCATCCTTTCCAGGCCTTTGACCATTTTGGTTGCCCTCCTCTGGACACGTTCCAGTTTCTCAGTGTCCTTCTTGAACCGTGGTGCCCAGAACTGGACACAGTACTCCAGGTGAGGTCTGACCAGAGCAGAATAAAGGTAAAGGTAAAGGTACCCCTGCCCGTACGGGCCAGTCTTGACAGACTCTGGGGTTGTGCGCCCATCTCACTTAAGAGGCCAGGGGCCAGCGCTGTCCGGAGACACTTCCGGGTCACGTGGCCAGCGTGACATCGCTGCTCTGGCGAGCCAGAGCCGCACACGGAAACGCCGTTTACCTTCCCGCTGGTAAGCGGTCCCTATTTATCTACTTGCACCCGGAGGTGCTTTCGAACTGCTAGGTTGGCAGGCGCTGGGACCGAGCAGCGGGAGCGCACCCCGCCGCAGGGATTCGAACCGCCGACCTTTCGATCGGCAAGCCCTAGGCGCTGAGGCTTTAACCCACAGCGCCACCTATTACTTCCCTTGATCTAGATGCTATACTCCTATTGATGCAGCCCAGAGACAGTGATGGCTACCATCATGGAAGAGAATTTGACAGATTCATGGAATATAAGGCCACCAATGGCTACTAACCCCGATGGATATTTTCTGCCTCCACCATTGGAAGCAGAATAGTTCTGATTACCAGGTGCTGGAAATTGCAGGTGAGGAAGATGCTGCTGCGCTCAGGTCTTGCTTGTGGGCTTCCTATAGGAATCTGTGAGAACAGGATGCTGGAATAGATGGAGCACTGGCTGATCTGGCTGTTTGTTCTTACGTTCCTATTAATATTGTGCCTTTTTTACTCTGGTTTAATGGGTACTTCCAAGAAAAGATGCGCAGGACCAAGTTTTCTGGGTCTCTAGCATTAAATGATCAAGTAGAGACATCACCTTGCCAACAAAGGTCCATATAGTTAAAGCTATGCTTTTCCCAGTAGTGATGTATGGAAGCGAGAGCTGGACCATAAAGAAGGCTGATCGCCGAAGAATGGATGCTTTTGAATTATGGTGCTGGGGGAGACTCTTGAGAGTCCCATGGACTGCAAGAAGATCAAAGCTCTCCATTCTGAAGGAAATCAGCCCTGAGTGCTCACTGGAAGGACAGATCGTGAAGCTGAGGCTCCAATACTTTGGCCACCTCATGAGAAGAGAAGACTCCCTGGAAAAAACCCTAATGTTGGGAAAGATGGAGGGCACAAGGAGAAGGGGACGACAGAGGACCAGATGGTTGGACAGTGTTCTCGAAGCTACCAGCATGAGTTTGACCAAACTGCAGGAGGCAGTGGAAGACAGGAGTGCCTGGCGTGCTCTGGTCCAGGGGGTCACGAAGAGTCGGACACGACTAAACGACTAAACAACAACAATTTGGAGAGTAAGATGCTTCTCTCTTTGAATATCCACATAAAAAATATTTGGGTTGGTGTTGGTTAAATGTTTAGTTGGGGTTGGTAGTTATTTTAATTTGGGTATAACTGTCTGTTGTTGTTGATTTCTGTTGATTTATTGGTTTGTTTGTTGCTTTGATGTTTGATGTTTTGTTGTGTTTTTATATATGTTGTCAGCCGCCCAGAGTGGCTGGGAGGGATATAAATTATTATTATTATTATTATTATTATTATTATTATTTCCTTACCATATCCGTGTCATAAACACCATGTTATGACTGTCTGGGCATCACCGCTATGAACATTCCTAAAGTTACAACCACTGATCGCTAGGAAAGAATTGCTCCATACAACACATTTCTACAATTCATGCTTATGAAAGAGGCGCTTATACTGGAGATGAGGAGACCTCACAACCACATGCCAAGAGTAGAAATATAATTGAAATGGGGGCTGGGGGAATTCACATACATTCCTCAAATTGCCATATTGAGAATGTTCTCTCCCAGCATTCATTTCAGCACAAGTATAAGTGACATTCCCAGAGCATAGATTGTTGCAAGTCACGCCAAACCTAGGCCTTTTTGTTGTTGTTAGAGCAGAGTTTAAAAAACTACAAGCTGCGTATGCACACTCTGAAAGGCATGCCTTCCTCTGACAGTCATCACAACACAAATATATTCATGCATCTGACAAAGTGGACTCTGGTCCACAAAACCTTATGCCATAATAATTTTCCCCCCCTTTAAAGTGCTGCAAGACTTTCTTTGGGTATCACAAAGGCTGGAATCCAAAAGAGGTTTGTGGATTGTGCCCAATAGAGCTCTTTTACTTATGCTGCCTTTGTTTGTAAAAATGTCCATATTTGCATCTAATCAAACAGTGCATCCAAAGATGCCTAAATTAGGGGAAATTGCTTGCAAAAGTCTGTTAGGCCATAATTGCATTAAAAAATATATTTTATGAGAAATTTCCACAAAATTGCTGGCAAATTCTCATAACCAGCAGGGGATTTTGTGTGGAAGGAGTTCCAGTTCAGCTCTTTGTTTTTGTACATTAACTCCTTTTCTTGTTATAAAAGAATAAAAATCGTATTAGAAAACAACTATATTGTGGGGTTTTTTAAAAAAATTCCAATGAATATTAAACATTAAAAAAGAAACAATTATTTAATTCTAAGTGTATGTTTCTTGCATATGGCTCCAGTTGGTGGGTGTTGGCTTCTAGTAAAAAACAAAGATTCTACATGCCTAAAGTTTGCACATTCCTGTACTGTACTTGAATTCAAGGAATAATCAGTAAGTTGTGTGGGTGGCACCTTAAAAAACTAATAAATGTATTATGGTAGTTGTTCTCAGCTGGTCATCTGCGGACCTCAGGAGGTCTGTGGCACCATTCAGATAAGAAAAAATACCATAGAGATTTCAAAATTTTCAAGTCCATGGCTTGGCTTTTGAAAAACAGGGGCTCTGCAGTACTTAGTTAATTGGGAACCACTGAATTATGGCATAAGCATCTTGTCAGTCTTTCAAATGCTACAAGACTTTTTTCCTGAAATAAACTGAAAATGTCTACCCCTCTAGAAATTGGAAGGCAAGAACTGTGCTTGGGAAACAGGGACCGTTTAGAACATAAAGGTAAAGGTAAAGGTACCCCTGCCCGTACGGGCCAGTCTTGACAGACTCTGGGGTTGTGCGCCCATCTCACTTAAGAGGCCAGGGGCCAGCACTGTCCGGAGACACTTCCGGGTCACGTGGCCAGCGTGACATCGCTGCTCTGGCGAGCCAGAGCCGCACACGGAAACGCCGTTTACCTTCCCGCTGGTAAGCGGTCCCTATTTATCTACTTGCACCCAGAGGTGCTTTCGAACTGCTAGGTTGGCAGGCGCTGGGACCGAGCAGCGGGAGCGCACCCCGCCGCAGGGATTCGAACCGCCGACCTTTCGATCGGCAAGCCCTAGGCGCTGAGGCTTTAACCCACAGCGCCACCTGCGTTTAGAACATACAACCCCCTTAAGACAACCTCAAGCCACTTAGGGACCCAGTGCTGGCCTTCATTCGCCCAAATGGTGGATCATGTTGTGAGATGCTGGCCCAACTGTTCTCTCTGCTTTTGCATTCTTTGCCATGAACACGGACAACTTTTCCACCAAGAGTCAGCAGCAGCATTGCTACTCGCAGTTCCTCTGGCAGGAGGGGCAGTTCTGCTATTCCTCTGCAGGAAAGTCAAGCTTCGCTGTGAATTGGAAAGTCCCAAGGGAAAGTATTTTGACAGCTTGCACACATCTGATCGTAAGCATCTGTGCAAGCTTTTGAAGCCAGAAAAGGAAGGGGCAGGAGGATTCCTGAGCTGCTCTGTCCTCAGATCTGAGCAGGGTGTAGGTTCAGATCTCAGCGGACAGAGAAAGAGAGTGTCAAGGGGACAATTTCCCCTAGAATCTTTCTTGGAACAGGTGTGCTATTAGGAGGGAGGGGAAGTTGAAAGGGGTGAATGTGGACTCTGTTTGCATCTCCAGCAAAGCATTTGAAACAGCAGCCAATTTCCAGAAAGTGAAATCCTAAAGTCTGCTCAGAAGCTGATCTCTGGGCCTGGGAGAACAGGATTCAAATCCTCACTCAGCTGTGAAGTTAACTGGGTGACTGTGGTGCCCAGTTATGAACTCTCAGACCAACCTACCTTACAGGGTTGTTATGAGGATAAAACGAGAAGGGGTAGAGCTCTTGGTTTGGAGCTCTAGGACAGGAGGAGGAGTGTCCTAGACGGGGTTGGAGACATTGTGGGGAGTGCATGCCTTGGAAAATTCAAGGGAGGAGCCTAGAATATTACTATATCCCAGTTCTTGGGAGGCAAATAGGATCTCGTCAGGGCTTGTTCTCTGTGGTGAGAAGAGACAGGGATTCAGGCAGAAAGTAAACTGGCCTTCCTAGATTCCTTCTCTCAGAGTCAGGCCTCTTGTTCCAGAACAAATAAGCCTCAGGAACAAACTGAGATTCCATGCTTCTCGCCCACCAATCCTGTGTGAAATTCTTTCGTAGAGATTCGCAACTGGGACGAATACAGCTCCGTCACAAGTACGGACTGGCTCCACAGGTGTGAATTCGGAGCTTTGCAGAGGGAGCTGTTGCTGTAACCTTGGCTTTCGCAGAGACCACTCAGGGGCAGCTAGGGGGCTGGCCGGCCCACCTCCTTCCATTTCTGCCTCCTCAAGAAGAATTCCCCCCACCAGAAAAAGCTGCCAGTCATTTTGTATTCCATGTAGCTGGGCAAACACATTTAAGCAAAAATGGCCTCCTTCATCAACAAAAATGGCTCCATTTAAGCAAGGGTTCTAGTTTTCTCCAAAACGAAAGCAGTGAAACTTTCCACTGCAGATGTGCATGGCAGGGTATAATTCGAACATTTAATCCCTTTTGCACTGATAGAGAAGTGGAGGCGCTAAAGGGGGGTAAGTGTGTGTGACCATTACCCTGAGCCCATTAATAGAATCAATTCCACTCACCTTGCTGGGTCTAGAGCCCAAGAGTCCTGGTTCCCAAGGATTCCCCAGAGTTATGGTTTGACAGCAGAGCTGAGCACACCAGTAAATGGAAGCAATAGGCAGCCTTGTCTCATGCATGTCATGAGGTCTGACCCAGCTGGGAAAAGAAACATCACACCCATGCCATTAGAACTAATTCCCTGCCTACTGACAGTCATGTCGTTCCACTTAGAACTGCTGCCCAGACCCTTGACATGAAGACAGTAAATATTATCATCAGTGCCGGCTCCAGGATTGTGGTAGTCTTGAGGCAAGGCATCTCCCATAGGACTTAGTATTTTGGGTGACATACAGAGTATGCACCAAGATTTCTCTCTCTCCCTGCCTCTGAGCTTCTGTGCCAAGTGAGGAGGGCAGTGATCATGGTGCCATGGGTCTCTTGCCAGTCTTGGCAAACACCCAGCCCTCCTGTTCTCAGGGACCCCCCCTCCTCCCCCAGTAATGGAAGTGTGTCATAAAAGGAAAAGAGAAACATGAGAAACGACTCTGAGGAACTCATAGACGGTAAATAATGGAGGAAAACTTCACCTGTTGCATTTCTGCATGTTTTCCTCTCTGGGGATCTGAGTAGGGGTGCTTATTTGCTTTCACTGTTCTGCCTACATAGCTGTAAACAAAGCCCTATACGGTCTAGAGCCCTCGTACCTACGGGACCGCCTCTCCTGGTATGTCCCACGGAGGACCTTATGGTCTTCAAACAAAAACATCTTGGAGGTCCCGGGCCACAGGGAGGTTAGGCTGGCCTCAACCAGATCCAGGGCTTTGTCGGCCATGGCCCCGATCTGGTGAAATGCTCTGTCCACAGGAGACCAGGGCCCTGCAGGATTTGACATCTTTCCGCAGGGCCTGCAAGACAGAGCTGTTCCACTAGCCCTTTGGCTGAGACACAGTCTGACCCCCTCCTTTGGTAATCCTCACAGAACTCATGGTTGCCATTAATTTGACTCTGAATTGATTTTAGAATGTATTACAATTAATTGATTGTGATTTTATGTAAACTGTGTTTACTGTGGTTCGCCGCTCTGAGTCTGGCTTCGGCTGGGGAGGGCGGGATATAAATAAATCATCATCACCATTATAAATGTTGCAAATTGCCAATGCTTTCCAACCCAAAGGAACTCCAGTAAGTGCCACCCGTGGCGGCTTCTCAACACTTGGCTAAAAGGGGAGCATGTAGCAATACCAGATCTTGAGCAGTCCAAGGTGGACACAGGATCCTACCCCAGACACGTGGGCTGAAATGGTAACCTATGATATCCGTGAGAGCCTTGCCTTCCTGGGTACAATTCTGTGACATTTTAGAGACCTGTTTATTCTGGCATGAGATTTTACGCAGGTTCCAGCATTGGGGGGGGAATCCCCTCACTTCACGCAGGTCACCCAGAAATGAGAAGAGGCCCAGGCTGGTTCCAAAGTTATGTGGCGGGTGCCTCATGCAAACCTAAATTGTGGCACTCTCAGTTCAATTGCCCTTACAGCCATCGAGGCCTTGGCAAGTGCCCCTGCCCCACATTTACTAGCCCTATCCACAGTGGCAACCCAGGCCTGGCCCTAAATTAGGCCAAAATAAGGCAGTCACCTCAGCTGGCCAAAGAGAGGGAAGCAGTAAATGTTTCTGCTCTGGTGTTTCCTTCTAAGCCCTCCCTTCAGCTGCTTCCCAGCCTGCCATACCTTCCCTAAACTAGCCTGCTCTCAGGTCCAATGGAGGACAAGGTCCCATTGCCTGGGCTGACGTAATATTTTACTGCCAGAATTAGAGATGGGGCTGTTTTGGGCGGCAAAAAGCCACATCCAGCTCCGCCTTCAAGGTGTGGGTATGCATAGAGACAGGCAAGTTGGAGAAAGTTGAAGAAGACTGGAAGAAATTTAAGATTTATTTTAAAAAGTATTGTAATTTGGTTGAATGTTAAGAAGGATGCTAGATCATAAATAATTGACCACCACTAAATTAGATGGAATCAGGACGATAAGCTAATCAAGGTAAATTTAAACCATTTGGAGAACGAATAGATTATGTTTAAAAGAATGGGACCTAGGAATATAAACAAGATGATAATTTGCTGGTTAAAATTTAAGACGATGTAAGTGGGAGCGGGAGACGTGAGGGAGTCCAAGAGGTTTTGAAAATATGTCATGATATATGTTATATTGCTGATTTTTGCATTTGTATTTAAAAACTCTAATAAATATTTATATATAAAAAAAGAGAGAGACAGGCAAGTTGACAGGGCGATACCTAAAAATAGAAGGAATGAAGCGTGGGGGGGGGCATCCTGACAGCTGATATGATATACATGTACGCAATATGTAATTAATCCCACATGCGCACCATGCATTGAAAGAACACCTCCTCAAAAAAAAAGAAAGTAATGCTGGGATCTCTAATTTGTTAAGGGTACAGTGGTACCTCAGGTTACAGACACTTCAGGTTACAGACTCCACTAACCCAGAAATAGTACCTTGGGTTAAGAACTATGCTTCAGGATGAGAACAGAAATTGTGTGGCAGCAGGAGGAGGCCCCATTAGCTAAAGTGGTACCTCAGGTTAAGAACAGTTTCAGGTTAAGAACGGACCTCCAGAACGAATTCTTAACCTGAGGTGCCACTGTATTGGGAAGTGTAGCTCTGTGTGGTGTAAACTACAATCCCAGCATTCCTTGCAGGTGTGGATGTGCTTTAAATGTATGTTATATATATGGAATTATTTACATATTGCATACATGTATATCACCTTGGCTATTCTTTTAAATAAGGTGTGCACATGGCCCTGAGGGGCAGATGGGGCTTGTCAGCCTGGAATTAAAGAATATGAAGAATTAAAGAATATGAAGAAGATTGGCAGAAGGGATGTGGAGATGAGTTAAGAGCCTCGGACATAAGATCTCCAGGTTGATGGACTATATGGAATTGACGGAAAGGACTGTCGAGACCAGGAAGAAGAGACGGTGAAGAAGATTGGAAAATTTAAAGTCTATATAGGGAAATTTTGTAAAATTTAATGAGGGATAGAAAAATCTTGGAATGGAATTTTTTTTGGCCTTAGTGGAAATGTTTTAAGAGGTTAAGTGTAAATAGGTATATTAGATTTAATGGGGAATAAGATTAAAAAAATAAAAAAATGGGACGCAGGTGGCGCTGTGGGACGCAGGTGGCGCTGTGGGTTAAAGCCTCAGTGCCTAGGACTTGCCGATCGAAAGGTCGGCGGTTCGAATCCCTGCGGCGGGGTGCGCTCCCGCTGCTCGGTCCCAGCGCCTGCCAACCTAGCAGTTCGAAAGCACCTCCGGGTGCAAGTAGATAAATAGGGACCGCTTACCAGCGGGAAGGTAAACGGCGTTTCCGTGTGCGGCTCTGGCTTGCCAGAGCAGCGATGTCACGCTGGCCACATGACCCGGAAGTGTCTCCGGACAGCGCTGGCCCCTGGCCTCTTAAGTGAGATGGGCGCACAACCCCAGAGTCTGTCAAGACTGGCCCGTACGGGCAGGGGTACCTTTACCTTTACCTTAAGATTAAAAATATTTTAAGATAAAGGATTTGCTGAGATAACATATAGAAGTGGAATACAAGGAGGGAGGTGAGAGGAGGTCAATGAAACAAGGGAAGATAGATAGATTATGGTAAAGGTATGATGTGTGTTAAATTGTTTTTGTTTTGTTTTGTATAGTTTATGGTGTTTAGATGTTAAGGTTGTGTTTTGTATTGTCTATATTGTATTGTTTCTTTTGTTTTTTCTTTCTTTTTCTTTTGTAAGTTTTAAAAGTAATAAATATCATTAAAAAAAGAAAAGAAAACTCTGATCCTAACCCTCTGCTGCCTTGCAGGATATCTTCAGAAGAAAAAGCTACACAAATCTGGAGTAGAGTCCCTAAGGTGGTTGGATGGCGCCTTGTATGCCTCCTTCCTGCAACTCCTGCAGCCAAGCTGGTGCCAGACATATTGCTCTGCTTTCTTCTGGACCACATCAGCGAGGCTGAGAGGGGGCCTGTCGTCTGGGCAGCCCAAGATCTCCATGAACACTGCCCAGGCTTGTGCCCCAGGGACGTCGCTTCGGTACTGCTCATGCAGTGGCTTGACTTTACCCCCAGAGGAGCACTCCATTGTCTCAAGACAGACGGATGCCAACAATATAGTCCTAATCATTTGCTGCTGCAGCAAATGACAAATCCTGGACAATTCCTACTCCGTTTAGTTGTTTGTGATGAGAGACCTACAAACCCTTATGCAAACCCTGAGAAACTGTCATTGGGATTGTGCTGTGCCAACTACTCTGTAAAGTGTTTTGTGTGTTATTGTGTACAGTGCTATGATGAATACAAAAAGTAAGACAACAACAAAAAGAGCTGTCATCCAGTTTGATTATGGAAATTTCAGTTCCGCAGCTTCTCATAACAACCAATCATTGAAGGCTTTGTTTGCTTTAGTATATCACCAACCTTAAGCTCCGATGTGGAAGAGGTTCATGCCCTTTACTATTTGCCAACTATCATGTTGCTTCTTCCTATTATCAACAGCCGGTTACAGAGAGGGAGGTGCCAGGCCAGGGCTGAAATCTTTCTGGAAGGGACACCCTCTTTGACTGCCAAAGCTCTGCCTGGAGCTTCAGTGCGTAGCCAATTACCTGTTTCTCAGGAGTAGCAGGAAGGCAACTTTTCACAGACACTGCTTCACATGGTGTTCTAGGACTGACCCCGCAGTTCATAAAAGGGGTGAACCCCAGTTCACAATACAGCTTGCTCTTTATATTTGAGGTTTTATTATTATTTATTTCTATACTGCCTTTCATCCGAGGATCACAGGGCAGTTTTACAGTATAAAAACACAAAAATACGTAACATAGCAAGAGACAAAAACTATCACCCCACCCCACGTTTAAAAGCCACGGATTGTTTAATTAGCCAAAGGCCTGGTAAAAAAGAACCGTTTCTGCCTGGTGCCTAAAGATGTATAATGAAGGCACTGGCCGAACCTCCCTGGGAAGGGCATTCCACAAATGGGGGGCCACTGCAGAAAAGGTCTGCTCTCCTGACCTCTCATGGAATAGGCACACAAAGAAGGGTCTCAGATGATGAACTGTTTATGTGGGGAGAGGTGGTCTTTGAGATATTGTGGTCCAGAACAGTTCAGGGCTTTATAAGTCAAAACCAGCACTTTGAATTGGGCCCAGAAACTACTTGGCAGCCAGTGTAGTTGAGCCAGGATGGGTGTAATATGCTCAAACCATCTTACTCCAGTGAGTAACCTGGCTGCCAAATTCTGCACCAGCTGAACTTTCTTCAGAGGCAATCCCACATATAACACGTTGTAGTCTGACCTAGAGAGGTTAGTGAATTGGGACAAATGCTGGAACTGGAAATTGGGTGTCCAGACTTCCTTAGGACCACTGTCAGAGGAGCCAATATCACCATGATGGCAGCAACTCTGGGACTTGCAGCCTGTCTTATCCTCGCAATTTTACATAATGCCTACCTTCTGCCCGACTGTCTCCATCTTGCAGTCAGCATGGAAGTAACTACAGTCAAACCTTGGCTGTCGAACATGAATCCATTCCAGAAGACCGTTCGACTTCCAAAACGTTTGACAACTGAGGCGTGGCTTTTAATTGGTTGCAAGAGCTTCTTGCACTCAAGCAGAAGCCGTGTCAGATGTTCAGGTTCCGAAAAACATTCAAAAACCGGAGCATTTACTTCCAGTTTTTTGGCGTTCGGGAGCCAAAACATTCAAAAACGGGAGCCGTTCGAGAACCAAGGTTTGATCGTATTGGAAAATTCGGTTCCATCAAACAGCTGTGGCCCAGGTGAAGTGAGCCAAGGTCCCCTAGAAGCACAATCTTCTGAACTCAAGGGAAGGGACCCTAGAGATCATCTACCCCAACCCCCTGCAATACAGAAAGATGTAGCTGTCCTATACGGAGATTGAACATGTAACCTTGGCATTATCAGCACCACGCTCTAACCAACTGTCCTGTTTACTCTTCCTATAAGTAAATCAAAGATGTAGCTATGACAAGATATGGGGCTCTTGCACTTTTTTCCTGCTCTGTAAATGATGGGTTGGCGTTTAGACATGACACGTTTTGGAATCACAGCTCCATAGAGAAAGAGTGTGACCTGGGAATGACTCAAGATTTGAGGCAATATTCTAGCTATGCATTATATGCACTACATTGTGTTGGCATATAAGCACACAAGGCATTCCTTAGTGTTGCCAAGTTCTATCCTAATCCCATTCTGAGAACTAGAAGCATTTACACCAAGGGTAGGAAACCTGTGCTCCTTTCAGTTATTGTTAAGACTCCAACTCCCAAGAGCACCAGACAACATGGCCAGGAAGGATGGGCGTTGTAGTTCAACACCAGGAGGGTACCACACTGGCCACCCCTGGGTTACATGCTCCCCACCCTTGATTTACAACATCACTGTTATGGAATGAAGTCATCCTGAATCAGATTCAACACAGTTCTTGGTGGCTTATCACCAGAAGTTCATTTAAGAACTGCACAATGACCTTTTTGACGTTAAGCGTCCTTGTTCCACTGTTCCAAGTAAAGCCCATGTCTTTTGCAGATACATAGCCTGTGTTTCCCAGTGCCTAACACTTCCTTCTAACACTGTCTCATCCCCACAGCAATCTCTATTTAGCTACCCTTCCATGCTTACTCTCTTTGCAGTTGGCACTCTAAGCAGGTTTTGCCTAGTAATACATGGAGTACTATTGTTTCCCTAAGCAAATTCACCAATAAACTGTAGGTGTTCAGTTAACTATGACAGATTCTATGCAAGTATAACAACACTGGCCTTTTGTTCCTTATGGTTGCAATCCAGTCCAGTATCAACCACAGTCAAATTATTCTCCCGCAACCCACAGAATCTAGCAAAGTATTTGCCATCTACAAAATATAGTTTCGCTGCTGGCAGCTCAACTCTCCAGTTACCAAGCTTGTATGGATATACATCAAATATTGAATCCTTCCTGGATAGGGTTGCCATGTTTGTCACTGCCGAAAGGTCTGCAGCTTCAGTGTTGCCTATGGCATTTCTGCTGCCTGAAGCAGGCGGCTGAAAGGTCAACACACCATGGCCAATATTTTAAAGTCTGGTTGCACCATTCAGACACCAGTTCCTGCCTTCATCCATGCATCCGACAGATAGATTCTTTCCACTTCCTGTACCACTTCAGGCAGGACACTTCACCCTGTTGGAAGGAAAAGCTGGCTCTGGTACTTTTAAACAACTGCACGACAGGAAGAAATCCAACAAGTAACCTAAAGTGCAATTATATAAATTACTTGGAAGAAGTTTATTCCATGTAAACAGATTCAGCTTTTCTTGGTACAGATTTTTATTTTAAAAAAGAATTTTCCCATTTTGACTTTTAACACAGCTCCACATTTTCTATCTGTGCTGTTTTAGTGAGTATCAACTTATGTTGTCTACCAACTGTTCACTCCTTCGTCTCATCACATCTTTGCCTGTGAGCCTCTAGGGCTGGAAACCTGCTGGTTTCTTTCCAACACCATTATTTCTGTCTGGCCAGACCAGGCACACCAAAGCAGCTCTGAATGAAATCAGCAAGCAGCACTGCTTTATTTAGATTTCCATTCCTTTATCACATCAGCTTTAAAACAAAGAGAGACAAAAGTGCCTGAGGCCTTGAAGAAAAAGGGCCATTTGAGTTGAATGATTACACATTAAGAGGGGATCAAAAGTGGAAAGAAGTTGCATACATATATGAGACAGAAATGTTTTAAATAAGACGGACCCGTTCAAGCACATAGCACTATGAATGCCACATCTCATGAGAGGGAGGGAGATTGTGGGATGGGGGAAGAGATTGAACTCCAAAGGCGACGGCCTCGCTTCTTGCCACCCAATCTACTTGCTGTTCCTTTTCAGTTCATTTGTAAATTGGGTTGGCTGGAGGGGACTCCCTGACCCCACTGGACCCCATTTGGAGTCAGCAAAGCTGTGAAGAAGAATGAAGCAAACTTGTCCCAGAGGCATAAACATAGGCTGGACTCTGAACGTAGGCTGGACATTGTTAAAGGCTTCAAGATCTACAGAAGAGAGGCTGGGTTAACAAGAAAGCAGCTCGTATGCTTCCATTCTCTCAGCAGGTGAACACAAATTTAAGCTTCCAATTTAAGCTTTGAAAATATACAGGATAAACAAAACATTTTGGTGTTGCTGGGAGAAAATCAAAATGCCACTCTACCTCCTATTTGTTGAAAGGGGAACACAATCCACTGATATTTTTTCTCATGAAAGCCACACAGAAGTCCAATTCAATACCCCATCTCTTGTAATCCCAAATCTTCTGCCTATGAACATTATTGGACACCCCTATATCTTGAATTTTCACTCAAATAATTTTGAATAAGGTGTTTCTTCGGCTTTAGCTCTTTGAATAACTTTGTTCAGGGCTGGTGGGAAGCCTATATAAATTATCCCACAAAAAAATAAAAACCAGGCCAAACATGTGCAGTGGGATTCTGGCACAAACAGTCCTCAAAGCCAGACAGCCCTCCCTCAACACCTTTGTGTTTGTGCACACATCCCAGCCCAAAACTAAAATAACCCCCGGCAAAAAACTTGCAAAATAAATAAGCAGCACACAACTAATACGAAGGCAGAGTAAAAGCACACACTTATAAATATAACACAGAGCAACAAGTTTGGATAAGGTAGAAGTCTTGTTCCAATGGAATCTGACCATCAGCACCAAGAAGGCTCCAAAGGTGGAATAACGGAAAATGGAGTTTATGTCACAGCCTGTGAAACTTCTGCTTGGCTTCCAATGCCAGGAAGTGGCAAGGTACAACGAAAGCAGGATTTAGGGGAGTGAGAGATGGAGCTTAGTAATGTACCGCACTCCTGTGATAAGCAAGGCTGCCCCTAGTGGATTCTCAGAAGCAGAGATACAGCCATACATGCTGTATATCATCACTACCCTTTATTAATGAACATCCACCAGGAACTTCTCATGTGCAGACTTCATGGATGCTAACAGGAGCTGCACACAAAAAAGAGATCCTGGTTGTTTTAGTTAGGAAAGCTTCCCAGTGGACTACAACCCATGGGTCAGGGGTCTTTCTTCCATGGGGCAGCTGCCTCATGGCAAGATTCCTTTGCTAGAGGCACACAGAGGGAACAGGAGGGGGGTGGTGGTGGTGGCAGAAGTAGGGGAGGAGGGAGAGAAGAGCGAGGAGGAACAGGGGCTCAGACGAGTGTGGCAAAGGGTCATCTCCCAATTCCCAAAGCAAATAATATCTAGGCACACCTTAAAGCTACAAGTAATGCTAATTAAGCAACTGCTCTTTCCCCAACAACCCCCCTGTTAATAAACCAATCACGTTTCCAATGTCAGTTAAAGCCATTATATTATTCAGACAGTTGATTCAGTTCCTCATGGTGCAGTATTTGGCGGGGGGGGGGAGTGAGGCAGGCAGAGGAAGACAATCATCCTAAAATCACCAGACTTTGAGGACTGCAATCCTGAAAGGAAGTTTTCTGAGTATGGCGAAAAGGTTGGGAGCTGATTTGCACCCTCTCCTCAATTTAAAGGGGAATTATGTATCTTGATTATAATGTAGGGACATCCTGGAAGTTAAATAACCAAGGAGACCTGGTTCAGACACAGTGACTCCAACAGCATCCTGCAGGAAGCAAACCACCATATTGGGGTATGTGTCTATGAACCACCTTTTGCAAGCCAAGTTAGACACTCTGCATTCATCCAGAATCAACTTCTTTTAAAAAATAGGACAATATGGAACCTATGTAATGGATGTAGCTCCAAAACTGGTTATTCTACCTTTTCTGGACCTCTGTTCTCAAAAGGACTTATGCCTTCTGATTAATTGTTCTTCACCTCTACTGCTGTCTGCCATCAGTATCAATACGGAAGGAGTTGGTGAAAGGGTGTAGAGAGCTGTACAGACCTCCTCCTCCAATGTAGCTTCATTGTTTTAAACTAAGCTACAGCTCCTTCTAGTGGACATTTCATTAAAAGAATGAGCTCATGCCTTTTAAAAAATACAGATAGATAGGACTTGCAGTTCTGCATCCTGCCCCCCAAATGAAGTACAGATGCCTCTGTGGCACTAAGTTATCTGAAGTCCCTTTTAATTAGCCCTGCTTTGATTTTCTCTTATTGACTTTGATGGTTCTCAGGTTGTTAAAATTCACCTAACTCCAACCAATCAAGAAAGGAAGCTGCTTAAGGCCTCACTGCTGATGGCAAGCCTCATTTGTGGCCCCTGCCGATTTCTGCTCTTGGCCTGCAGAGATTTAAAAGCCCATGTTAGTACAAAGGCTGCTCTGGCTAGAAAAGATGTGATGGCCTGGGACACTTCACCTCATTCCCACCTTCCAGTATATCCTTTTTCTAAGCCAAAAATTTTCTAGTCTGGAGAAGGAATTTAATGTAGTGTTATGGCAATCATTCAGTTTGTCGGACAGAATGACCCTTCTCTTCTACCCTCCGCATGCTGTTCTGGGGATTCTCCTGACCCCTCAGAGCAAATTTCAGGGGGTGTGGAGGAGGGAATGGGAAGCCCTGTTGTGCAGGCAGATGTCCTTACGCAGGTTTCCACAGAACTAGTTAGTTGAAACCCACCATGGTGATTTAAGCCACAGCTAGCTGTGAATTAAGGCAAGCAAATGAACACATGGAGGAATGGGGGGGGGGCAGAACAGGGCACACTGTCGCACCCCCAACATTAAGAGAGGAGGGGAGGGGGGAGTCTCAAAATAATTTGCCACTGAATCTAGGAATTGCACATCTAAAATGGAAACTGAACTCTAACACTGGAGTTAAAACAAATGAATGTTTCCAATGGCCTTTAGGGACACGGTTGAGCCCATTTTGCTCATCTGAAGCAGAGTGAGCCAACAACAATGTACCTTTTGGCTGGAAAAGAAGTGGTGCTACTGACTGAACAGTATTCAGCACAGTCTACTTTTTGTACCATCTACGGCATCTCCCACCCAGTCTGTTCCAAGGCAGAAAGGTAGCAGCACAGCCTATTCAGGTATGAACTCTCAATAATCAAACAGTTTTAAGACAGGGTCACAAGTGATTTGGTTTCCAGTTTAACCTAGAAACAGCAAGAATGGAGATTCAAGAATCAAAACACTTTTTCCTCTATCAAGAGGCAAACACTACTACCATTTGCTACTATTTGACTTCAGATTAATGCATTAAGATTAGAAGCAGCTTGAGTTCTCTCTGTCTAATGATACAGAATCTGTTGCTACATGTTCCAGCGCAATCCTGCCCTGCAAGCTAAAGATGCATAGAGAAACAATTGTTAAGAATTTGGCAACCTGCGTTTAAATAAGAAAGCCAGTTAAAGAGACTGGAAACAAAACCCACCTGACCAGGCAATGGCTGTTTTTACAGCAAGCAAATCTTGGATGATATATCAGCTGAGGAGAACGCCAGTTAAGAGAAAGTGTGCGAGCCAGACACAAGGTATTACTTACCCAAGAGCAAGATCTATAAGGGCACTGTGGCATCAAGACTCCATTCAACTCTCCCAATCCACTCTTTTACTAGACTCTTGACTCCCCATGAGTATTTAATTCACAAAAGACCACTGAGATGGCCCAATTTTAAAAAAGGACAACCTGTTCGGATTAAAAATCGGCCAGTAAGGGCAATGGGGTGTTACAAGTCCACTTTTAAACACACCAAGCATATTTTTTCCAAGGCTGCAAGTTCAGTTCTTAAAAAGCGCTTTCAAGCTAAAACAGAAAGGCAATACTAGAGGAATGAACAAAATTATAGAGAAAATAAAGTGCTTTTAAAAAACCCAAATGGGCAAAAACATTTAAATAACTCAGCATAAAAGGCAAGTTTTTGCAGAGAGGCGTATGTGCAGGGAAATTAAGGTCACATCAAGATTCAGCAATTTAAAAATGCCTTTGGCAAACCTGCCCAGAACGGAAGAGACCAGGTTACAGAAGGGTCATAAATCAATCTTGATTGCTTAGTGACCAACATTCTAAGGAGGACATTAGTAAGTGGGTAGATAAGAAGGGGAAATGCATGTCAAGTATTGACTAGGAGGAGGGAAAGGGGCTAACAGAGTGTAAAACCTGGCTGCTCCAGGGTAGATCTTCCTAGGAAGATAATTAGCACTTGGAAGGGTAGGAGGCACAGGAGATAGATGGAACATCTCTGCCAAGATATTTGCACAAAGAGATAGATAAAAACAGAGTACATTTGACACAGAAGGTGTATTGAGTGGGACAATCCAACTTAGCCGCTCCAGGCCACCTCCCATGAAGATTACTGTAGAGCTGAGACCAAGCCGGATTACTCATTGTTCACCCTTCCACATCAGTGCTTGCACCATAATGGCAGCAGGGAACCAGTCCCCACATGTCAAGAGAAGAAAAGGGGTGGGGTGTGGGGTCACAACGCGGCAGGAGATTCAGCCGCTGCCTCATCACCCTCTTCAGAGTCCCAGACTTCAGACTGCAGGTAGTTGGCAAAGAGGGCCTTGGCGCGATGAAGGATCTTGTTCAGGTTGTGACGACGGACCAAGCGGTCAAAATGCATGGCCAGCTCATTGTAGTCCATGTTGTTCTTGATGATATGGTCTCGGTGCTCCAGGAGGATGGCGAGGCACAGGAAGAGCACAAAGGGGTTGCCTCTGCCAAACTCCTGCGGGGGTGGCAGGCTGACTGCAGCAACAGGAGAAGGAGCAGCAGTTCCACGGGAGGGAGAGGAAGGGGTGTGAACCACAGAGTCCCCCTTCTCCTCATCCGACTGGCTTTCCTCATTGCCGTTGGTTGAGGAGGAGGCTGAGTCTCGAGAGGGTGGTGTTAAGGCCCGAAGGGATGGAGCAGAAAAGGACTTGGCCACGTTAGTTGTCTGGATCAATGGATCCTGCTCATTGCTACAGTCCTCGTCCTCTTCTACTGAGCGCTGAAATCTGGGCGATGGGTCATCCTCTGAACTGTCCTCATTATGAGTGCTGTAATACTTGAACTCCCCAAAGCTAGACTGTTTCACTAGTGTCTTTTCATCAGAAACTGCCCCTTGGCAGGGTTGGTCCCCAGCTGCCTCAAAGCTGCAAGCTGGACGCAACATGTGTCTCCTTCGAACAGGCTGGCTGCTGTCTCCGGGCCTGGCCGGCGGGCCCACCAACTCCACTTCCTTCTCAGGAGGGTCGGGAGGAAAGGAGCTCCAGGTGACCTCCAGCATGCGCAAGGCATCCTCAAAGGCAAACTCACGCTTGAGTTCCAGCAGCAGCCAGCGATAGCAGAAGAAGAGGTCATCGGCGCCCCGGGAGAGGAGGTAGGAGTAGAACTCTGGGTCTGAATGGCGGAGGAGAAGCTTGAGGTGGGAGAACTTCACTGACATGACTTCACCATCCACCTGGAAATTGCCCTCCAGGCGTTTCATGATGCCACAGAAGCAGATGAAGGCGTGAGCTTCATTGTCCATGACAGCCAGAATGGGGGAGGCGATGTCACTCATGCCCTGGCAATAGGAGATTTGTGGGTGGGTGACGGCATAGGTGGTTAAGAGGTCATGCAGGGCTGTCAGGTGGGGGTTGTCATCTGAGCCTGCGTAGTAGGGATGGGTGCGATCTGTTCGCAGAACGTCCTTCAGCACGTTGCTGCGAATGAAGTCCAGGTCCTCGGGGCTGGCGCGAGCTTCCCACTCCCCCTTCAGCTGCTCGTACTCCCGAGTCTTCCGCTTCATGTAATCCATGCGCTCCTGACCCGTCAACCCATCAGGATAGACATTTAGCAAGTATCGCCAAACCACCTGTGGGAAACAGGGAGGATGACTCAACACCGGAACAGCTTTTCCCATCAATGGCAACAAGCTGAAGGATCAGTTACAGGAAGACACCCGCCCTCAAAGCAGCGGACATGCATCCATGCCAAGACAAATGGCCTCAGAGTGGGAGCAAAGGGAAAGACGCCTTGCCCTCGCCCCCTTAACCACATGCCTGTCTCTCGAGGCAGAAAACTGACCTCCAGAATCCCAATCCCCACCTTGCGTAGAGAGGGCTCAACTCCACCGTGGAAAATTCGGAGACGCAGCTCTGCAGGTCTTGTCAGCTGTCCTTCATGGTTCAGGTACGTGTGGAACTCGGAGTCGCTCAGTGGGGGCTTAAAAGGTTTGACGTCCTCGCCATAGGACCAGCTGAGTGCTTGTTGGACCTTAGACAGTGTCCTGCCCACCTGCCAGTTGACAAAAGTAAAGCTGAGGTCAGAAAGTAACCTGTACACAACCATGCTCAAAAGAAAGAACTTGTAAGTTCTACAACATGAGCTCAGTAACTTAGAACACAAAGGTAAGAGAACGGGCAACCTGCCTCAGACATTGTATATATGTATGTGGTTACATCTTGGCTTTAGGGTCACCTCTGTAGCTTAGGAGAGGGAGTTAATCTTCTGAGCAAAAAAAGCTGGATCTTTTGTGGTTCATGAATAGAGCTAGGCTGGAAGATAATGGAAGTTAGAACTGGTTTCTCTCCTCTGCCTCTTTCCATCCAAGGAGTTAAAAAGCACCTCCTGGATATTTGTTTGTGGAACATCACATCATGAAAGTCAAAAGGATCATCCTCTTATGGCTTACCTGGGAGATGATGGACTGAGTGAAGGGCAGGGCTGCAGCTGCCAGAGACCGCTTCTCCACCAGCAGCAGGTCGGTACTGATGACATCCTTGGGGCTGATGATGTCCCAGTCTTCTAGCAGGGGGCCTAAGAGAATATGGCAATGGCATGAGCCAACTCCCCAAGCCCAGTATCTGCCATTCCCTCACCACCACCCAGCATAATTTCACAGGATCAAATCTCACTGCATGTTGAGAAGTGCTACAGAAAGGACACAAACAAAATAATCATGCTGTGCATACCTCACTTTAAAAAGAAAAAAGAGCATAAAGCAAAGTAGAGTTCCATGATCTGTATAAATGATGAAAACAAAGTATTAACATTTACACATTCCTGCTTATTTTACATAATTCTGCTTCTGCCGTGAAGGGTCAATTCTGCTTCTGCTGGATAATAATCCAGCATAATCACATGCTTGAAAACAATAATATGTATCAAAAAGCCCTAGAAATTTGCTTTGAAAAGAAGGATGGGTTACAGGGGACTGGATTCTACAGTCAGTACCAAATTCTGCACTCGCGTGTTGCAAACACAGAATCCACAAAGTCTGAAAAAAGGTTTGGGCTGCTTTGCATGCCACCCATAAACGGGAGTGATCAAACTGCACTCTATAAAAAGGCAACAGGGAGTTCTAAAGTAAACTGAGCAATATACAGTAGCCAGAGTTGGAAAGGTATGGGGGGGGCATAGTCAATCCCCCCTCTTCAGCCCTAATATTTTTTCCCCTTAGAGTCTCCAGTAAATTTGATGCTTCATTTTGTACCTAAATCAACATCAAGTGATTCAAATCATTCCTTTCTTTACAGCAGCAATCAGGTAACATTTCTACAAGAGTAAACAACACTAGCAGAGAAGACAAAAGAACTGAATTCCTTGGACATGTCCATAGCATAAGGAGCCAAGTGAGGACTTGAGATGGGACCAAGGGGTGCAAGGACTGGAACCAGGACTCGCAGCTCTCTTGTTCAGTGTGTGTGTTACTTACTATCCTCTGAGGGCTTGATGTCTATCTTGAGCTGCAAGTAAGGCTTGGAGGCTCCAGCAAAGGCCATGCCCAGATCCCAATCTGACATCAGTGACAAATATGATTCTTGGCCTTGCTTATCTCGGCCCAGGTAGCTGATGGCAAAATTCTTTTTCCTAAGGTGAGTAAAGACAGGCATGTTCATATTCTTTCCCCGCATTTAAAACAGGACACCTCTTTTGTTTAATGGAACCTACATGGCTGTTCTTATGATGTTGTTTAAAAAACAACAATACGCAGTCACAGTTGCTGAATATGTTTAATTCACTGCTGGTAGACATGGTACATACATGCAGTGGAGCAAATATATGTGCCTTCATCATTCACAACTGTACAAGAAGCATGCATGCTGCGTCCCACACCAAAACAAGATCTATTACATGTAAAGTGGCTCTCAGGACAAAGTTTCCTACTGTCTGTGTAGCAGACAGGCTGTCCAGCTTTATATACATGTGATGAAATCAGGTCTGGCTTACTCAGGACGTAACAGCTAAATCCCATCCAGACTTAGCACCTTGTTGTGCTAACATCTGGGGGTTTTCTGCAAGGGAACCTATCTCACTCTCTGCATGAGGTAATTGTTTAGTTCTCACAAGCAAAGAGGATGGTAGCAAAATGATTTGTTGGATATTACCATGTGCTTTTTTAATTATGATTTTACTGTAAATTTCAGTCACTACTGAAAACAGAAACTGTTAATAATAATGAAGGTAAAGATTGTTCATGTTTATTCGAAATGACAGAAGACTGGTGATCCAAAGTTTAACCACTCTCCCTCTCCTTACTTATGAGGAGAACCCTTGGTATGAGAGGCTCCCCTTTGAACATGGGATCAAATCCGTAGCTTTCAGAAGATTTGATGTCAGAACCGGGAAAGGAATGCAAGACTTCCTGTTCTCATGTCACTTTTACTCATGTCCCTTCAAACCTCATTCCCCTCCTAGATATGAAAACAGAAGCTCCATCTCTCAGCTCCACCTTCACTGACCCCATTTTCATTTAGTGGGAAAGTAGCAAGGGAGCTAAAAGTCGGGACTACCCAGTTCCATATTTTCTATCCTCTTCCCAGACTCACCCATTTAGGTCAAATGCCCTGATGAGGATGTGCTGCAATACATCCAGTGAGGTGATTTGTGGATCCACGGCGAAGGTACGGAACTCAGGTTGCAAGAAGCCTTCACATTTCTGAAAAGATTACAAAAAGTAAGCAGGACCAAAGAACCAACCCTATAACTTGGAGGAAGCAGAGATCCAGTGAATGAGAGGTTGGGGAAAACAAGTTCCGAATGCCACCCAACTATAATCTCTTAATTTCCCTATTGACAAAAATAAAAAGTTTGTCTCCAAATCTCCACACCACCAGCAACACGCTCTGCTTTTTTCTACCACAATGATACTAAGTTCTAAGGGTTCGTTCTACCCACAGTGAAAACAGCCCTTTAAATGCTATCTATATATACCAAACACATAAGCCTGATACTTTACAGACCAAAGAACAGATCCTTCCCCTAGGATAACCCTAACAAGAGAGGAACAACGAATGGTTCTATTGTTAGTGTATTAATACACAAAGGGGATAGCTCACTGACCATGAACTGATGCAATTCCATTTACATCAATGGAGTTACACCAAGCTAAGTGCTTGGCAATCTCTCTCACAAAAGTAGGCCTTCTGAAGTATATCGGTCGGTGCAACTTGCTTCTTATCAACCTAGACTTTATCAAGTGGCAAATTCAGCTCTTTTACATCAGATTTACTACTGGAAAGATTACTAGTGGGAAAGGTAGATCTCATACACAGTTGTGTTTCTCAATATTTTGTAACCAGGGATACTGGGGGCCAAACATGTGAGCTGAAACTTACAAAATATTTGAGCTATCACTCAGCTATTGCAGTATCTACATAGCTACAAGGTTGGCAATAATCCTTCAACATCGTACAAAAGAAAAAGGGTCCAAAATGGCTTTTGGCTACTTCCATATACAATGTCATCTCTTCACACTAACAGAAACAATGGAGTGAGCAGATCTTAACGCAGTCTGGAGTATGGTCCAGATTATATCATTTACAGAAGGTTTACAGCCACAGAGACATAGTCCTACCTATGTCTGATGGGTGGTGTACAAATAATAAATTTATTATTATTATTCGCAAAGCAGTGGCTTCCAATTAAACTAACTGCCCAACCCTAAGTATATTACTAGGTGAGTAAACAAGCTTTAGGGACGCAGGTGGCGCTGTGGGTTAAAGCCTCAGCGCCTAGGACTTGCCGATCGAAAGGTCGGCGGTTCGAATCCCTGCGGCGGGGTGCGCTCCCGCTGCTCGGTCCCAGCGCCTGCCAACCTAGCAGTTCGAAAGCACCTCTGGGTGCAAGTAGATAAATAGGGACCGCTTACCAGCGGGAAGGTAAACGGCGTTTCCGTGTGCGACTCTGGCTCACCAGAGCAGCGATGTCACGCTGGCCACGTGACCCGGAAGTGTCTCCGGACAGCGCTGGCCCCTGGCTTCTTAAGTGAGATGGGCGCACAACCCCAGAGTCTGTCAAGACTGGCCCGTATAGGCAGGGGTACCTTTACCTTTTAAACAAGCTTTACCAGGAAACAACCCAGTGAACTCAGTTGAACCTATCCCCAAGCATGCTTACATCAGTCTGCCAAAATAACACTTTTGACTAGTATAAAACCAGATACACCGATACTTCAGTTCTCAAATGAAATCTGTTCCAAAAGCCCATTCGTCTTAAGAGAGGCACGGCTTTCCATTGGTTGCAAGAGTTTCTTGCACTCAGAAGCCGCGTCACACGTTCAGGTTCTGAAAAACGTTCAAAAACGGAAACATTATTTCCGGGTTTTTGACGTTTGAGAACCAAAACATATGATGACGGAGGCGTTCGGGAACCGAGGTTCCACTGCACTAATTACATTACTAACAGAAAAATTTGAGAGGAGAAATATTTGCCCAAAATGTAATCTAAATATCTATATACTGTCAAAATAACAGGTGCTAGAAACCTGACAAGAGAAGCAGGTGCAGCTACTGCAAACTAGACAATCTGAGTACAAAACATGTGTTTTATAGATCAGTGTGTTATAGATTATCTGTATCTGAAGAAGAGTGCATCACACGAAAGCTCATACCTAAAACTACTCAGTTGGTCTCTAAGGTGCTACATTATAATTTTTAAACCCTTTTGGAAGGATTTTTTTAAAGACTTTCTTAGATCATACAACTTTTTTGAAGACTTGATTCTTTTAAGGGAGTTTTTAGGTTTTTAAGAAGAGTCTTAACTATCTTCTAAAAGAACTGTTTTAATTTATTTCAACTATGGCAGACCAACACGGCTGCCTACTTGAATATAGATTAGTACAACCATGAGGGACAAAGTCATAGAATTGTAGAGTCGGGAGAAACCCAAGAGTTATCAAGTTGTCCTTATTTTGGAAAGCGTGTAACTGAAGGCATTCTTCTTGTGAAGAAGAAATCATCTCCAAACCTGTAAGCGGTTGTGTATAGTGAATCAACAATTGTGAACTAATTCTCTTTCTTCTTCTACGAAATGAAATACAGTTCCTTTACAACATTATTTTACACTCATAGATTGTCTGCAGCTACTATTAAATTTAGTAAAGTTTCTTAGAGTAATAAAGCACTAAGAAGTGTGAATTCCCATTGCCTGCTGAGAGCAAGTTAATCTCTCTCTCCACATCTAAGTTCCTAAACTGTCACTAATAACTGTGTAAAAGAGTCAACACACTACTTGTTATTTGTATCCACCAAGGAGGCCACTCACAATTTGACAGCAATGAGCAGTACATCAAATTGAAAGAAAGCGGCTCTAACCCTTCGAGAACTAGAAGTATGGCTACTATAAACAACTGTTTGGTGTGATGTCTGTATTGAAGTAATGACTTGTGTAAGTCATAGCTCTCAACTTTTCCCTTTTTTTAAGGGAAATTTCCTTATTCCGAATACGATTCCTCACAAGAAAAGGGAAAAGTTGGCAGCTATGCAGTAAGTTCAAAGGCTGAGCAGGAATTTGCCCCTGCTCAGCTCTAGCCCAGGAGTGGGAAACGTGTGGCCCTTTAGCAATGCAATCAATATGCAGATGATACCCAGCTCTACCTCTCTTTCAAATCAGAACCAGTGAAGGCGGTGAAGGTCCTGTGTGAGTGCCTGGAGGCGGTTGGAGGATGGATGGCGGCTAATGGATTGAGGTTGAATCCTGACAAGACAGAAGTACTGTTTTTGGGGGACAGGGGGCGGGCTGGTGTGGAGGACTCCCTGGTCCTGAATAGGGTAACTGTGCCCCTGAAGGACCAGGTGCGCAGCCTGGGAGTCATTTTGGACTCACAGCTGTCCATGGAGGCGCAGGTCAATTCTGTATCCAGGGCAGCTGTCTACCAACTCCACCTGGTACGCAGGCTGAGACCCTACCTGCCTGCGGACTGTCTCGCCAGAGTGGTGCATGCTCTAGTTATCTCCCGCTTGGACTACTGCAATGCGCTCTACGTGGGGCTACCTTTGAAGGTGACTCGGAAACTACAACTAATCCAGAATGCGGCAGCTAGACTGGTGACTGGGGGCGGCCGCCGAGACCACATAACACCGGTCTTGAAAGACCTACATTGGCTCCCAGTACGTTTCCGAGCACAATTCAAAGTGCTGGTGTTGACCTTTAAAGCCCTAAACGGCCTTGGTCCAGTATACCTGAAGGAGCGTCTCCACCTCCATCGTTCTGCCCGGACGCTGAGGTCCAGTGCCGAGGGCCTTCTGGCGGTTCCCTCATTGCGAGAAGCAAAGCTACAGGGAACCAGGCAGAGGGCCTTCTCGGTCGTGGAACGCCCTCCCATCAGATGTCAAAGCAATAAATAACTACCTGACATTCAGAAGACATCTTAAGGCAGCCCTGTTCAGGGAAGTTTTTAATCTGTGATATTTTAGTGTATTTTTGGTTTTTATGGAAGCCGCCCAGAGTGGCTGGGGAGACCCAGCCAGATGGGCAGGGTACAAATAATAAATTATTATTATTATTATTATTGTCCAGCATGGCCAATGGCCATGGGCGATGGGGGTTGTAGTCCAGCAGCATACCTGAAAGACCGCTTTCTTCCGTTAGAGATCCTCCCAGGCAGAGGGGAGTCTTTGGGTAGTTCCACTGCATAGTTGTCATCCTTTCCTTTTTTTGCAGGAAATTCCCTTATTCCAGCGCTGTTTCCCACTGCTTCCTGCTGCTATCCCGGATTGTTAGATATCCCGTAGACTGTCCCCGGGACAGGTGAGGCTGCTGATCCCTTATTTTCGAGGCTCCCCAGGACAGGTGAGGCTGCTGATCCCTTATTTTCAAATCTGAAAGTTGACAGCTATGTTCCACTGCCCTCAGAGGTTCAGCAGGTAGGTGGCCCAGGAGACTTTTCTCTGCGGCAGCCCCGAAGTGGTGCAATTCCCTCCCCACAGAGGTGCACCTGGCACCTTCATTTGGCAGTTTTCGTGAAACGCTGAAGGCACACACATATATTTAGGAACCTCACTATGCTCTGCCTTACCCTCTGCTTTTGCCATTCCATCTCTCAATCTCCGCAGCCCACCCTAGGACCAGGTGGCTGAAAGGGAAAGCGAGGAACCCAACTGTAAACCAAAACCCAGCCGTCAGAGGGCCGTAGGTTTCCCACGCTGCTCTAACCACTACGTGGCACTGCCTGCCGCATCCCTCCTGAAACAAAGGGTCTCCGTCCCACAACCCGCCTCCATACGAAACACGGTTCCCTCCGCCGGCCCCCGTGACGTCAGCCGCCCTTCCCCCCGCCCCCGAGTCCCCTCAGGCCGCTCACCTTGACCCGCACGCGGACCACCTCGTGCTCCTCCTCCTCGGGCGCCCCGGCCCCGCCCCCTCCCGGCGCCCCCGCCGCCGCCGCCGCCATCCCGGCGGCCCCTCCACCTTCCGGCGTGTGAGGGCGGGGGGAGGAGGCGCCTCGCGCCGGGGCCGTTGCAGCCCCCTCCCCCTCCACGTCACGCGCCCGGCGGGGGGGGGGAGGAGGGCGAAGAGGGCCCCGCGCCGTCAGCCGCCTCGCTCCGCCGGGACTCCCGCGTCAAGCGGGCGGGAGGCGGGCGGACGGAGAGGCGCCGCTTCCATCACGTGACCTCCTCCCCGCGCCGGCTACTTCCGCCCCGTCCGGCGCTGACGTCACCGCCCCGGCCTTAAAGGCGCAGAGCGCGAAGCTTGCTCAGGTGGTTTTATTAAAGGGCGTACGCGCGAGGAACTCCTTCGCCTCTGCGGGTTTTTTATTTGCGCGGGGTTTCCCGCTCTTTCTGTGCTTTAACCGCCCGAGGACCTGAAATGCGCACGGGTGGCGAGGGAAGGGTTAAGAGGAAGCGGCTCTCGCGGACGGAACAAAAGGGGGAGGGGAAATGAGAGGACCAACCAATCAGGGAAGGGGCCATGAGGCGCAACATCCGGGTCAAATGGAAACTAGTGCACGGCAATATCCTTGTGTGAAGGGTAACAACATCCGGGTCACCCGGAGTCCACGTTCGATTGGATGCAGCAGCTGCATCCGGGTCGAACATGGACGCGCGTCCGAGTCATAGATACAAAAAAAGGAGAGAGGTGCCTACGTAGGGCCCCTCACTCCGGCTTCTGTGTTGCGGAAGCATCTTGCGCCACGGGGCTGGCCAAACACGCAGGGGGGGCGTGCCGTTTTGTTCATTGAAGCCAATGGGAAAGGGGGCCGTACCGGTGACGTCACAATAGCGCGCTTGGGATAACGGACGGGCCTTTATTGCACCAGGATTGGTCTGTGATCATAGAATTCTGGAGTTGGTTCAGATGCATTGCCAGCCCATGGTTAACGCTGCTTTGAACAACCAGCCACAAGCAGTTTTGTTAATGTGATCCTGCAGTCCTCCACTGGGAATATTTCACATAATGCAAGATTTGATTCACTGACCCAGGAGGGGGTGGTAACTAAGTCAATGGAGAACGGATCAATTACAAGCTATTTTGCCACTACACTTAAACAGAATCTCCAGCCATTGTAGCTAAACAGCTAAGAGGTAACATGGTGTATACATATAAATAATAAAATTAGTAGTAGTATTATTATTGAATAGTATGTCCCTCTTTTCATCAGAGAAATCTTGGATGGTATATTCTTATGATAGTGTACACGATAAGAAGTGATCCTCTTTCAAACTGCTTCAAGCTCTCAAAAAAGATATTATGTCAGTGGTTAGTTGCACTTTCCGGAAATTCTTCAAGAACCACAAGACTGGAAGTGGGCAGGTTGGAGCAATACTACTCAAATACAACTATTGACCAGGACTGCTGTGAACATTTTTGGATATTGATTCAGAAGATTAAGAAGGCAAAATGAATTAATATTATTCTTATTTTTAAATCTACGTATGGGAATTAATACAAATATGTTTCCCTGTACCTGGCACATCAACACCTCTTTATATTGTGTTAAATAATATTTCCAATTGTAGAATTGAAAAGTCTTTGTGGTGTTGTTGTTTTTTAAAAATAAAAGCTAGAAAGACTATTTTCTACCTGTGATCCCTTAGGAGATGTTCATTCATGCTGCCACTTTCAATGGCAACTGGATAGAAATTATTGGAGGAACAAGAACATCTTATTATAGGGAAAGGGAAGAGTATAGATTCCCACAAGCCCCCCAAAAACTGGCTATGGGAAGATCAGGAAAACCTCCAGAAAAGCACACTGTGGAGGAGAGTTTCCTGCCTCCCACTCAATGAAGAATTGGAACTCAGGCTGCAGTGTCTACCAAAATCTTTAATGATCAGATCTGTGAGATACAAGGGCAATATGCCGTTCAAAGGCACAGCAGGTGCTACACATAGCCAAGCAAGCAAAGACATTGATCAGGAATGAAACATACCCTGGCTTAGGAGCTAACTCTTCTTAAGCCCCCCCCAAAATATTTGAGGGGGCCAGGCACTCCCCCCCCCAAGTAGATGGCCATTGCCATTTAAATGGTGTGTGCCTTGTCATGTGACTATGTAGGGCAGGGCTTACTGCCCCCCCCCATATTTTATTCAAGCTGGTACCCCAGCAACCCTGTTATTAGAGAGTGGGGCAGCACTAATTTCTCACCCATGTGCAATGATCCCATGTTGAAAACAAACAAATTTGTATCCACTGTATTACTGCGCCGAGGGACTTTTTTCTGTGCCCTTATGACTGACAGGTGGTGGAAGGAGCGAGCCAGAGTCTAGTGAGTGAGACTGTCCCTAGCTATAATACTGGTTTTAACCCTCTCACTGGTCAGAGCTGAAGTTGTTATTTACAACTTTAAAAAGAGATACAACAAATGTTCACTTGTGATCTCCCTAGTTGGCAAGTTTAAATTTTTCTGATAGATAGATAGATAGATAATAGATAGATGGAAGATAAATAGATAGATATCTTAATTCAGTAACTCCCTAAAAAGTGTTAGGAGGGGCAATACACTTTAAATTAAAAGGAAACTGAAAGTAAATAGAAGACCAGCAAAAATTGATCCTAATAAAACAGGGAGAGTAAATTGTGGACAGATGATGGACTTTGAGAAAGCCCCCAAAAGAAAGCTTAGCCAAGCAAAATTTAAACTGAAAACTCATAGAAATACCAAGACGAAGATATTAAATAATAATAATAATAATAATCCCCAGCCACTCTGGGCGGCTTCCATAGAAACCAAAAATACACTAAAATATCACACATTAAAAACTTCCCTGAACAAGAGAATCAAGAGAATCAATTAAAGAGAATCAAGAAAAGCAGATACACCTGATGACTAGAAAAGCCAAGGGAAAACTAAGACAAATGAAAGAATGTGAGGGGCGAAATCAAATTTATTTAACTTTTGACCAACTAGTCTAGATGTAAAAAGGAATAAAGGAAAGGGTGGGTGGATATGAAGTCTGCTTCAAGCAGATTGAAGAATAATTGTAGAAAACAGAAGGCTTTTCTTTTAAAAGGCAACTGGAGAAGCCATTTCATAAAAAGAAGGCTGGCGTTTCTGTTGCCGAAGTTACTATTATTATCATCATTATTTATTTAATTTAAATACCGCCCTGTACCCGAAGGTCTGAGGGCGGTTCCCATAAAATATCCAATACACAAAATCAAAACCAAAACAACAACCCAATAACGGGTTCCCAGAGCATAGACAACAGTAGTTAGGTATCTGAAATATACTCAGAATCGCAAAGTGATTTCATGCTCTTTATTCAGCTCATAGTGGTGAGGAGGAATGAATGAAAGTCCCCTCTAGGTATCTGCTTTATATACATTATTTACACAATGGGCTGCACATGATTGGCTAATTCCGGAATTCTACTGTAAGCCAATCAGGTTGTGGATTCACTTCTATCTGGAGCATGATTGGGTGGTTCCTGCCAACCATACTGCTGCATTGTTCTAGGACCAATCAGACTGCTGCATTCTGAATCCTATTGTTCTAGGACCAATCAGGCTGCTGCCTTTTGGATCCTATTGTTCTAGGGCCAATCAGACTGCTGCAGTTTGGATCCTATTCAACCCAGTACATAACAGTATCCCTGTCCAGATAGGAGCCTAGCCAGATAGGGGCACCAGCCAAAGCTGATGGAAGGCTCTCCAGGTCACTGAGCGCCTTCACTTGTCTCTTGACAGAGGTCATCAGACAGGTAGACCAAAGCCGTTTCTGTGCCAAAAGCAGGCCTGAACCCTGATGGAAATTGACCCGGAAAATCAGCTTCTTCCAAGAGCACCTGGATCTGGTCTGCACCACTCACTCCAGCCTCACTCCAGAAGTAAGAAAAACCAAGATTGGGAAGATTTTAACACAGGTAAGACTTAGAAGTGAGAAGGGTAGGGGGATCCAGGGGAAAAGAAAGCTGCGCATGTGATAAAGAGCAAAGCAGAGGGGCAGAAGACAACATAGCTCCTTTTAATTTAATTTTAGCTCATGTTGCTTTGTTGACAAAAATGCATTGCATTGCCGTTGTGATAGCTTCTTGGGGGCTATAGAAAAGCTCCATTGCTAATGGGCAGAACTTCATTTATTTATAATGTGTCATCAAAGGAGTAGAATAACAAACCCTCTTGAGCAGCTGGGTTAAAAGTGGTGGCATTTGGCATATGAAGCTAAGAAGAGGCATTATTATTATTATTATTATTATTACTGTCGTTTAATACTACCCCACCCATTTCCCTGATGGGAATCAAGGCAACTGACAAGCAATCTGGGAGCCACTTCAGTTTGGGGAAGTTAGAAAAGACTGAAGGCACAAAAAGAGAAATATCTATTGAACCAGAAAAGATTTGGAAGTCACTAGGATCAAGAATTGGTTCTGGGGGAAGCATAAAAGGGGGAAATAACTGAGAAAGCCACGGATGTCCCTATTTTCATCCGAGAAATGTTGGGTGGTATATTCTTGCCTGTTCAGGGAAGTTTTTAATGTGTGACATTTTAATGTGTTTTTAGTCTTTGTTGGAAGCTGCCCAGAGTGGCTGGGGAGACCCAGCCAGATGGGCAGGGTACAAATAAATTATTATTATTATTATTATTATTATTATTATTATTATTATTATTATTTCAAATTGCTTCCTCTATTATTATTATTATTATTATTCTTTCAAACTGCTTCCAGCTCTCCAAAAAATACTTCTTATTTCTCTCCAACCGTATTGGTTCAGGGACAGAAATATTTTGACTTTCAACAGAAGCAGTACCTTCCTGCAGTAGACATGCATTCATGTTCATTTGCTGCACATATCTTCCTCAGCACTTAGTAGATCTGAGATATAGGGCAAAGATAGGCATAACAAGTGTGTTCAGATAGGTGCACTAAACCACGGTTTAGCAGAGCAGGGGCATGTGAGCAGGGTGGGGTGGCAGCTTGAGAGTCTGGGTGTCCTGCAGGCATCCATGCCACCCACCCTGAGCCTGGCCGCCACCTGGACCCACTTCATCTCTGCCCCATCACCAATAACAAAAGGAGGCCACGGCTACTCCACCCCCTTCATGCACTACAGATGGCTAAACATAACAAGAATGAGACCCACTGAGCCTTGGCCTCTTCCATGCCCCGCTCCAGGGCAGCCACAAATAAAAGATCATAAACACCCACTTCAGATTAACTCCACTATCGCCTGTCGTGTGAACACAGCATAATTAATCGTAACTAGGGTTAGTTGATACAAGCTAACTTGTTAAACTCTGGCTTGATGTTGGCCTGTTTCAACCTGCCTAGTTTGTCTGGTTTGAACAACATGGCAAGCTGCGCTTAATCTGAAACAGAAGTAAAAGCCTCCAAATTCTTTTTCACACCCATGCCAGTGCGATGGGGACTGTGTGAGATGGAATCAAAATCAACCCAATCTTTAAAGAGTAGTCATGGCAGGTTCTTCACTCGTGTTTGAAATGCAGATTCCTACTGGCTTTGCAATTCATCAGAGAGAAGTACCTTCTTTTGGCACATTGAATGCTGTATCCTCCTTTTTAAAATACAGATCTATATTAATTTAAACATTCATGCTTTGCCTTTAAAATAAATAAATAATGGAAGTGTTTAGAATAGAAGCAAAAGTGCCCTGAGGATGGAATAAGGTGCCCTCATCCACAGCAGGTTTGGGCTGCAAACTAGCAGAACTGCCTCTCCCTGCCCCAGAGAACAACCCCAGAGCAATAATTGAGATGCCCCTATTTCCCCTTTGAAGGAGTCTTAATAAATTTTGTTAAACCTTCATATTAGCACCTGGAAGATGAGGCGGATCTTAAGAGGTTTAATCTCTAGGGTGGAACAGAACCTTCTTGGCTACAGTGTGGATCTATGTAGATAAAATCACACAAACCGTCTGGGGTTCATTCTGAACTGTCAAGTATGATAACCTAGTGATGGGCTGTAATAAACAAAAATCTGCCCTTATTCCCTTATGGAGGACACAAGAGCACTTATAGAGTCCTTTGTAGGTTCTCCATCGGTAGGAGAAAATAACAGAGGCCAACCAGAGAATATTGAGAAGCAAAGCAGCTAGTAAGCCTGATCTTTATTGAACTGTTGCAACAGGGTGCTCCCCAACACGCAGGAGGACGGAGGAGGACCCAGAACCAAGGTGTGCCTGCCCTTATATAGACATTTTAAATTCCCTGCCCTGGAGCTCCATACCACCCCTCCATACATCATACATACATCACAGAAGGGGTATAACCCAAGAACACCCCCCACAAACATCATACCTACATCACAGAAAAGGTGGTCTACAACAGAAATTTGAATGTTGTTTTCCCTGTCTGCCAGGTTATCTGATAATGCCTTATCTTATTGCCTTTACTGGTAGTCTGGCCATTCCTTTGAGATGAGTATCCCTGTTAGGTATCCCTGTCCAGATAGGGGCATAGCTGGGTCACCAGCCAAAGCTGATGGAAGGCACTGGGGGTCACTGAGCACCTTCCCTTGTCTCTCAGCAGAGGTCCAGGGCGACCAAGGCAGTTTCAGTGCCAAAAGCAGGCCTAAACCCTGATGGAAATGGATCCAGAAAATCAGCTTCTTCCAAGAGCACCTGGATCTGGTCTGTGACCACTTGCTCCAGAACCTCGCTCCAGAAGATGGAGAAACCAAGACTGGTAAGATTTTAACACAGGTAAGACTTAGAAGTGAGAAGGGTAGGGGGATCCAGGGGAAAATAAAGCTGTGCATGTGATAAAGAGCAAAGCAGAGGGGCAGAAGACAACATAGCTCCTTCTAATTTCAGGTTAGCTCAGGTTGCCTTGTTGACAAAAATGCATTGCATTGCGCTTGTGATAGCTTCCTGGGGGCTATAGAAAAGCTGCTTGGCTAACGGGCAGAACTTCATTTATTTTTAATGAATTGTTTTCTGGGAGGAGAAAAAAGGGGGGAAATAACCGAGAAAGCCACAAGGAGAAGCATAGCTGTCAGCTTTTCCCTTTTCTTGCAAGGCATCCTATTCGAAATAAGGGAAATTCCCTTTAAAAAAGGGAAACGTTGACAGCTATGAGGCGAAGCAGTGAAAAGCAAGCATCCAAGGGTGAGAGTATTATACCTAATTGTAGTTACTGGGCAACTGCAGAAGTGGGTCACCAAAATATTGTTCAGTTTTTGTTCCTTCAGATGTGTATCAATCTATAAATCCATACTACTGTTCCTAATGTAGAATACCCATTTAAAACACCCATTTTAAGACCTGATGCATCAAGCAGCTTCCGTTGTCTGTAACAGTTGCCTAGCTGTTTTAAGTGTGAAAAAGCAAATAAGGCATTTTGAGGGTGAATCTACTGGTGGCAATGGTAGAGGCGGCCTGGTAGAGGCGTTGGAATGAGTAGAGGTTTTCACCATTTGGTCAGCCATTTCTAAGCAAAAAAAGTCCAGCAAACGTTTAAGCACATACATATTATTGATTCGGAAGGGCGAGCCTTGACCATTTTTTCCTGTACATAAAGGGCAGAAGGTTTTGTCTGCTAATGGTAAGGCTGAAATGAAGGAGAAAATATTTGAAATCTTATGAATCCTGACTCTCTGGCCATTTTGACTTGTAGATAAGGGGGTGGCTGATGGTTCCACTAATGACCAGAGCGGGACAACACAAAATCATAATAACAACCCACATTTGTGAAACATTTTGGAAGAGAGGTCTGTACCGTTCAATCCTGTAGATAAAGGAGGCATGTAGCTCCCCATTTTCTTTGCCTGGGGTACATGTATGATTGTTTAATGCAGGGAACGTGATCCATAAATGCTGAGACTTGATTCAAAATTTAATTTGACCCGAACTTTATGACTGGCTTTTTGGTGAAAACTTGAATGAGAGGGTTGATAGTTGCTGGGTTTCTGACAAATACTAAAATTTGGGTCCTCACCAGTACTTATTTAAAAACCTGGTGTAGGAACTGCTTACTTTGCCTGTAACCTCTCACTTATTTACCTTCAACTGCAATTGTAGCTTCTATTAAAAATACTTCTGAATTCTCAGAGGTGGCGATAGGCACTAATAACCAACAATTAACCTCTAAATGCTCCATCATAATTATGGCAGCAGTACAGTTGTGTGTCTTCTGGCTGAAGGTCAACTAGGTGAGTATCTTGTGCTTGGCTGAGGGGGAAATCTCTGTTGTGTTCTGCTTGCAACTCTTTGTACAAAGATTCTTTCAGGTCGCAGTGAGGGGGACCATTCAATCACCCTGAGCCTGTTGGAGAAAAGGTAGGCTCTAAATGGAATCATCCATCAAATATGCAAACTAAATATTCCAAAGAGCTTGTATTGAGCAACGTTGGTTATTCAATCCCTTTTTCAGAAGAGCTGCAAACTCAAGAGCCGAATGCCGTCACTCTCCATGCTTCTACCTGGAGGGACTTCTCTTGTCGGGACACCACTGCAGGGGAGGCCCTTTCCTGTGCCATCACCACACAATAAGGTACATCCTTGGGTGGGACAGCCAGCCTTGTTTTGTTCCAGCTCTTTTTTTTTTACAGACCTGGCAGAGCTACCTGTGCCGGAAGCAGAGCTGCTCCATTGACAAGTAAGAGGCAGTGTCTGAGCTCTTGATACATCAAATGAACATTCACAGTGCAGGATTGACAGACACCTGCGTCTTGACTGCGCTGCTTTAGGTAACCGGCTGTTTTTGCTTCTGTGTCTGGAGGGGAGGGCTGCTCAAGACCCTAGTCTCTTCCAGGTGCATCTCAGTCACACAAGAAATAGAATTTTGCAAGCCTTCAGGAAACTTAACGGCAAGTGAACTTCACATTCCACAATTCAGTGATCTTTTTCAGTGCAATCCTTTTGTGCTGGCTTCTCCATTTCCCCCTGCTTGATCTCTTCACAGTTCTGTCCAGGAGCCCAACACACTCAGGTGAAGCCAGCTCTTCCTGCAGAAGTCAGGTCAGTAAGAAGAGCTGTGTTCCAAAAACATTTCTCTGGAATTGGCGGGAAAGGGCCGGGGACAAACTAATGAGTCCAAATTTCTTTTCACAGACCAGCAGAAGGAACTTCCAGGCCCATGAATTCACACTTCGGAGGGACAAATAAAAAGATGAGCATAAAGGCAGAGTTTGAAGACTGGAACCAGTCTCTCTGTTGTGCCCTGCAAATGAATGGCAGTCAACATGGCACTCTGTGACTTAAACACATCTAGGTGAATATCCCTTGCTAATGGCAAAGGATAAAACCTTGATTGTGTTCTGTCTGCAACTTCATAATTCTTAAGGGTTTTCTTTTTTCCTGAGAGAACATTCTGTATTCAGAGTGTTCTCTCAGGTTTTGCTTTTCACCTTGTTGCATTGGCCAAAAAAAAGCAAAAGACGCTGGTGGTTGGCGCTCCTGGTTTCCAGGACGGGGTTCAAGCCCCTGCGGTGTCCCTGCTTACTTCCAATGCAACCTCTCTCTCTCTCTCTCTCTCTCTCTCTCTCTCTCTCTCTCTCTTTCTCTTTATCTATCTCTCCCCCTTAAGAACTAAATGAAGCAAGAGCTGCTGGGAAATCAAGGTGGTGGGTTGCTAGGGTTTCACCTGCAAAGTATTATGGGCACTTTGTAGCTTTGTGAGGGGTAAGCTGCAGTGCCCAGGATTCTTTGTGAGGAGAGAAATGGGGATAAGTTGCCATTTAATGCTTTTTGACCACTAACAACTGCAAATAGGACAGAATGGTGACTGAGTGGGGTGAAGGGAAAGAGGTAGGAAGGCCTTTAATGAAATCCACATGCCCTGGGCCATTTCCTTTTTCTAGTTATATCTTCCCCTGCTTCCCTGATGCAAAACCCCTCTAAAAATAGAAGGAAAAGAGTTCGGCACAAAAATGGCCCCCCTCTGCCCTCCACCCTGCAATTTGAACATTGGTCTTGAGTTTTCTCCATCCACAGTCATGGATAAGCAGGGATTCAAATCCATGTCAGAGCTCCTCAGTCGAAAACCAGGGACTAGAAGCTCTCCTCTCCCAGAAATATTAAACACAGAATACAATGGTGACCTTGAATAGAGAGAGTGTCTCTTGTTGGAAAGGTAGGCATTGTGCTCGTGTTTGTGTGTGTAATTTTCTTGTACGTTTTATGCTCCTTATCGCTACCCCCAACATCTGTGAGCTGAGGATCCTTTTCCCATCATCATCATTGGCCCAGATTGCGCTGGGCTCCCTGGACCCGAAACCTGAGAAGGAATCGGCAAGGAACTGGATGTGACGGAGGACACCTTGCATGTGTGAGTATTGGCCAGGCGCCCCCTACTTCAAGAGGCAAGATGTGGCAGCAGTCAGGGCAGATGGTGGGCTCTGAGTCCTGGGTGCAGCCTGCTGGAAGGTCTCCTGCACAAGCTGCAGGAGGATGAGAGACAAGGTGGCGCCATAATGGATGGGATGCTGGACTTGAACCAGGGTTTAAACAACAACAACCATTTTATTATTTGTACCTCCTCAACCTCTAGACGTCTTCTGTTCCCCGAAACATCTCTGCCTTTTCCTCCCTGGTGCCCCATATTCCTGGTACCACTTATCAGAACCCCTCTGTGCATCCTCCTTGCTTATTTCCTACAAGCCTTCCCGCTCACCTTCCTATGAAGCCCTTGGAGCAGGGACACCACAGCAGCCAGGCCTCTAACTAAACCAGAGCACTTGTCAGTCAAATCATCGCCTCCTTCGCTGCCCCCACGTCCCTCTCCTTCCTCTGTTGTGCCAAATTTTAACTGTAAGCCTGTCAGGGCAGAGATCTATCCACTCGTATTTTCTGTAAAGTGTTATACAAGTTGATGATACTATATAGAGGAGAATAATAATTCCTCCTTTCCTGTCTGTTGAGTCCTTTGCATTCAGGTGCTGCCATGATAAGAATAAATTGGAATAGAATGAGGATATTGGAATAGAATGAGGATATTGGACTGTTAAGTGTAGTGCAAGTGTTGACGTTTTATGTTTCGGTCTATACAAAATATATATATATTATTTTTTTGCAGTCGATGGAGAGCATATGAAGCCCGGATTTTGCGTGTGTCCATCAGTTCCTTCCAGAAGCATCTCTCCTTGGTGGTGGAAACTATAGACCTGTTTGGGCCTCCTGTGGCTTGATAGATGATTGCAACAGGAAGCTTCCCAATAGTTTTGGATGGACTCTGGATTTGCCCATGGGCTACTGCTGTCGGAAGAGGCCCTGAGCATGCCATCCTTAGAGCCAAGATGTTTTTTTCTGTTCTGGAGCCAGCGGGGAACTCTTTGCTTTCGGATACTCTTGGACATTGATAGATTTTGGGTGCTGAGAAGCAGGCAAGCCTGGGACTGCCTTGATATAAGACAAAGTACATAGAATCTGGTGCTCTAATAAATTATCCAGTGTACTTTACTCTATAGTCTGCATGTGTTAACTGATTAAATATATTTGAGCCGGCTCAATTATACAGTGCATGGCCGAGGGTCAGGGATAATGGGAGTTGTAGTTCTTGCAGCACCTGGAGAGACCCAGGTTCCCCATCCCCATTGCTGCATCTCTCTGTCTTTCTTGCCACCAGGGAGAAAGCAGCTAATAGCTGGCAGTGAGGAAGAGGAGGGGGTCAAGTGACAGAGAGCAGTTGGTCCCTTACCTTTCCCGCCCCGACTTGGCCACAGTGATCCATGCGATGGTCATCTCCAGGCTTGACTACTGTAATTCGCTCTACGCGGGGCTGCCCTTGAAGCTGTCCCAGAAACTCCAGCGGGTACAGAATGCTGCAGCGAGGCTCCTCACGGGGTCTCTGCCATGGGAGCATATTCACCCAGTCCTTTTCAAGCTGCACTGGCTGCCAGTGGAGTACAGGGTCAGATTTAAGGTGCTGCTTTTGACCTTTAAAGCCCTTCACGGCCTAGGACCCTTGTACCTACGGGACCGCCTCTCCTGGTATGCCCCACGGAGAGCCTCAAGGTCCATAAATAGCAACACCCTAGTGGTCCCGGGCCCTAAGGAAGTTAGATTGGCTTCGACCAGAGCCAGGGCCTTTTCAACTCTGGCTCCAGCCTGGTGGAACGCTCTGCCTCATGAGACCAGGGCACTGCAGGATCTGATTTCTTTCCGCAGGGCCTGTAAGACAGAGTTGTTCCGCCTGGCCTTTGGCTTGGAGCCAATTTGATTCCCTCCCTCTCTTTTTTTTTTCTTTTTTCTTTTCCTTCTCCTCCTGCGATGAGGCTACATTTTAATATTTTAATGTTCCATTATTTTAATGTTGTATTTTATTTTTGTTTTTAAGTTGTAATCATTCATCTTGTTTTTATTTTGCTTGTAAGCCGCTCTGAGCCCGGCCTTGGCTGGGGAGGGCGGGGTATAAATAAAAAATTATTATTATTATTATTATTATTATTATTATTATTATTATTATTAGAGGAGCCAAAATGGATGGTGTGGCCTTGAAGTCCTATTTATATAGGAAGATTTGCCTTTTTTATTTCTTTCTGGCAGGGCTCCTACTTTTAAACAGCAAGCAAAACTTCCCCACCTCTGTTGCCACCTTGGCATTCTAGTGAAAGCTTCACCTGTTGAATTTATGTTTGACATTTGTCGTTAGTTATACTTGCAGCTCCCTCTTGAAGGCAGCCATGCTGAAACCTGGATTTGTGCTTGTGTAAAAAGATCCAAGAGCGCTTCTCGCCAGCCATTGCTGATCCTGAACTAGGATAGTCTTGCCCCTGTTATCCATGCTCTGGTAAACCTCAGAGTGCGATTACTGCCTTGCACTGTAAGGAGGGCGATGCTTGAAGAAATTACTAGTGCAGAAACAAGTATTTAGTTTTGTAGTTTGCTTTCAGGGCTGGTAGAGAACAAGTGCCCAAACTGCAACCCAAAACCCACTTATTTATTGTAAAGTGTGAACACGGCAATTTAACCTGTATATCTCATTTTCTCTGTTTCACGTTTCTTCTTTATGACTGCTGTTGTAATAAATAATCCTTCATAAAGGTTTTTGCATTGATATATAATTTTATGGTGTAACTCAGTGCTTTTTTTCCAAAAAAATGTTTAGGGGTACTCTCATTTTGACTCAAGAAAATCACCACCGGGGGAAAAAATAAATACAGTTCAAATTGGGGGAAGTAAATACAGTGGTACCTCAGTTTTCGAACAGCTTTGTTCTCAAACTACTTGGAACTGAACACTTCAAACCTGGAAATGAGTGCTCCAGTTTTGGAACTTTTTTCGGAAGCTGAGGAGCGCCTGGCTGCCTTCAGGTGGTGCAGGGGCTCTCAGATGCAGCTGCCGGGCTGCTTCCACCTTCCCCAGCCCTAGTAACTATTCAGCCTGACTGCCTTCACAGGGTTGGAGGGGATCTGATGTGGAGGTGGGGGCTCCTTTAAACTTCTTCCTTGAGGGGAGTGCAGCCGCGAACCCCTCAACAGAAAGTGTGAAGGAGCCTGCACCTCCCCAGCTGAGCAGCCCCGATCCAGCTCCTGTTCCCGTGCAAGCTAGAGTGGAGGCAGGGATCTCTCAGAAGTGGAGCCCCGGCCCAGCTTTCCCTCACTTAGCGCTGGGGCTCCAGGGCTGCATTCAAAGTAAAAACTGAAACTTTCCAGAAAACCACAAAGCCAACAAACTTGCAACCCGTGAAAAAGCAGCAACACAACAAATTGATAAAGGCAAACCAACCACAAATCAATCAAAATCACAAGAAAACATAAAACAACACTAACACTGACCCTGACCCTAACCCTATCCCCTAATTCTAATCCTTTAAGGTAAAGGTAAAAGTAAAGGTACCCCAGACCGTTAGGTCCAGTCACGGACGACTCTGGGATTTAATGCTCATCTTGCACATAGGCTGAGGGACCCGGCGTTTGTCCGCAAATTCTGGGTCATGTGGCCAGCATGACTAAGCCGCTTCTGGCGAACCAGAGCAGGACATTGAAACGCCGTTTACCTTCCCTCCAGAGTGGTACCTATTTATCTACTTGCACTTGACGTGTTTTTGAACTGCTAGGTGGGCAGGAGCTGGGACCGAACAAAGGGAGCTCACCCCGTTGTGGGGATTCGAACTGCCGACCTTCCGATCAGCAAGTCCTAGGCTCTGTAGTTTAGACCATAGCGCCACCCGCGTCCCAATTCTAATCCTTACCCTTACCCTAACCCAGCCCTCCTCTCCTCCTCACTCCTTCCCTACCCCCAGCATTGAAGCTATGGTACCAGGGCTGCAGGCTTTGGACGCTCGTGCGCCTAGCATGGAAGCTGGGGCGACGGTGTGCATGGCCACAGAGAAGGATGTGAGTGCCCTCTCTGGCACGCGTGCCATAGGTTCGCCACCACTGATTTAAGGCAACTGTTAAAACATAAGTAGAAGCACATCATATAGAAATTTGCATGAAGATTTCCACCAAGCAGAGCTTCTTCTTGGCCTCCTTACACACTTCCCCACCTGCCATGCACACAGGTCAAAGTTTCAACAGACAAGGAAGCAGGTGGACCATCATTTATTTAAAAAACAATTGTATCTCATTTTACAAAACCAGTGAGTTCAGCAGCATAGTTTACAGAAAAGAAACTTGTTTCAAAAGCAGGAGAAAGGTCCCCTCTTAAGAAGAGATCTAGATGTGAAATCAACGTAATATTATTAATGGTGGATTTTGTGCTACCTTCACAACTAGATACACAAGCATCCCAAACAGAAATTACAACAACTGGATGCTTCTACTCTGCAGCCTCATTTAGCTTGAGATATAACCCTAACCCCAGGGTCTAGCAGTCACACAGAGCCCTATATGAAGTCTTCATAGCACTGCTCTGCTTAGTCTAATACAGAATTGCATGAAGGAGGCTACCCATAATGGGACCTGCAACCCATTTGCTCAGAAGTAAAACCTACCAAATTCAATAGGGCTTCCCCTCACCACACTCTCCCTGCCTTGCCCCAGCTCTCAGTTCCAGGGGTCTTTGATAGAAGTCTCTTCTGGAAGGAGCTGCAGGACAGAGCATATTCCAGCAGCTGTAAAATAGATACAGAAGGCCATTCCACTTAATCCCGAGGAGGGGTAATTGGTGGATACTTGGAGAATGTCCCTAGTTGATGGGGGCAGTGGACGAAATAAACCTAGACAAGGCACCAGAAAGTAGCCAACCAATCCCTGAATTGTTCCAGTGCTTTTCCAATGGCATATGTGTTCATGATGATCCACTATGCAAGAGGTCAGTGCTTCTTGAATTTGCCAGCATCCGTTATCTTCTGGCAAGTGCTGAGGTGCTTCCAAGCATCCAGGATAAGGATGGAAGGAATGATGATCCACAAAGCATTCATGAAGACAAAGTAAAACCAGAAGTATATCGGGTGCCCTATCTCACTGTGACTGAAGCCCTCGAGATACTCGGTAGAAAAGTACAGAACATCTCCATAGAGTTGGCCTGCAGTGAATGGTAGAGACAAGACAACCAATTAGAGCAGGGGGTAAGGAACCCTTTTCAGCCCAAGGGGCCACACCCCTTCATGGGCAACCATCTGGGGGCCACTTACCAGCAATGGGTGTGGCTAGAGTGGAGGAACAACTTCAACTCCTAATTTTATCCCATAGGCTACATTCAAGTCATGAACACTTCAGAAGTTTTCACACACATCTCTCCAGCCAGGTAAGTGAAAAGCATGACCACAGTTCCAGAGACACAAAAGCACACAAGGAAGCGAGTTGAGCAGGGCCAGTGAAGGGTCTGGCACAGGAGTGGGCAGGGCCTGGGAGAGAACCCTGAGGGCCAGATGCAAGAGATCTGGACAGCCACATTTGGCCGCTGGGCCCAAGGTTCCCCACGTCTGGATTAGAACCAGACAAAAAAGATACACAGCCCGAATTTCCTAGTTCCATGAGTTTCCTAGGTTTTCCAGTGGTTGTAATTGAGTGTGAGAGAGATAACTTGGATTTTTTTTAATTCTTTGGGGTGGGGAGACAAGGGTGAGGGGTTATGGATGCCAGGAACACAAGGAGCATGCAGCAACCTTTTCAGGCATTCTTCCAGTGCAGAACATGTGGTGAAAAGGAACAGGGGATTGGGATGCAGTTGAGCTCGGCCGTCATTATATTTAGAAATCTGTCCTTGTGTGTGCCTCATATACCTACCCAGCGACACAATCAGCTGCAGCACAAACCGATGGGGCTGGTCTGAAAGAAATGCTAACACAGTCCAGATGGAGAGGGGCCCCCAGGCGAAGGCTGTGATGGTCTCCACACAAACTGTGAAATTGTCTGATCTGTAGGGACAAAAGTGAAATAGAAATCACTTGGGGGTCAAGAAGTATCCAAACTGTTTTTTGCACTGCATTTCTCTCTGGTCTCACTCTTCACATTTCCACCTCCCCAGCTCCAATATCAGATGCATTGAAGCATTATTAAGAAACAGACGAGTCCACAAATGTTTATGCTGGGGGGGGGGGGCAGCTTTTTCGGTCCAAGGGTTGCACTACCCTGTAGAAAGTTTTCTGGGAGCCACATTCCACTGGTGGGCGAGGCCAGAAAGAAAAGCAAGCAGAGCTTTTCTGGATGTGACTTTGTACAACAGGCTGCATTGCAACTGCACAGAAGTCAGAGATTCCCCTTCATCTAGGCAGGCAAGAGTTCAGGGACACATTCCAGCCAGGCAGAACAACTCAAGGGGTGTGTTTTGGGGAGCAGATGGGTTGCCTGGGGAAGAGTCCTGAGAACCAGGCAGAGAGGCCTCGAGGGCTGCATTTGATACCCCAGCCCCAAGTTTCTCCAAGCCTAGCTTAAAGGTAAAGGTAAAGGTACCCCTGCCCATACAGGCCAGTCTTGACAGACTCTGGGGTTGTGCGCCCATCTCGCTTAAGAGGCCAGGGGCCAGCGCTGTCCGGAGACACTTCCGGGTCACGTGGCCAGCGTGACATCGCTGCTCTGGCGAGCCAGAGCCGCACACGGAAACGCCGTTTACCTTCCTGCTGGTAAGCGGTCCCTATTTATCTACTTGCACCCGGAGGTGCTTTCGAACTGCTAGGTTGGCAGGCGCTGGGACCGAGCAGCGGGAGCGCACCCCGCCGCAGGGATTCGAACCGCCGACCTTTTGATCGGCAAGTCCTAGGCGCTGAGGCTTTAACCCACAGCGCCACCTGCGTCACTAGCTTAGGCTACAACAAATGTCTTCTTCTTTAAGGCACAAGGAGGCAAATTTTCTTGTTTTTTGCTGCAACAGATTAACATGGCTACCCCAGAAGCTTTTAGCACACACCCAGCAGTTGCTAACTAACAACTAGCCTTCACCCTGCAGGCGGTAAGCAAAATGTTAACCATCTAATGCCAACAAGAGTGGCTTCTCAGGTAAAGTATTATTCGCCCCAAATGCAAGCGCTGCTGAGGAAACGCAAGAGAAATGACTCAGGGTAATCCCATGCAAGGCTGTCCCACTTTACCTCCTTATGGGCCGCCATTTTATAAGATGTAGCTTAAAATATGCATCTATAGCCTTTTAAAGCTGTTAGTGCTCCCCCACACCAATCTTTCTGTTTCTAATGATTCAGTGCTGGAACTTTGCATGACTGAATTCTTTTCCTCCATTACGATATAGACAAACAGCTATCCCACCGCCTCAAAGCAGACACTCACATGACGTATCTGCTGTCACCTTTGGCGTATTCCTTCCCTATAGCATAGTGAGGAGAGAAAATAAGGCACAACATTGGTTATAATAAGCTAAGAAGCACAAAATTTCACATGAACTGAAAAGCTTGTGTATTTCACTAACAAGCAATTAGGTAAAGAGAACTGTTCAGACTTTCGAATTCAGCACCAATTTCCAAGTGGAAACAAAGCCAATTTAAGCATATTACATCTCTGCAAAAAATAATAATAATGCTACTTTGTTCTATTTGTTGGTTTTGGGAGAAAGGGTGGGATAGATACTGAATAAAGAAAATAAAATGTTAATGATAGAGTCTATATAATGCTCCCCTTATTTAACTGCTACGACATACTTTCCCCAGAACTGGGAGAAGAACTCTGGTGTTTTGCATACATGCCCTTCATCCCCCCACCATCAAGTCAGTCTTACAGAGCTGTGAAAGAAAAGACTGGTCCCCTGCGATTTCCTTGTGGTACAGGCTGAACCAGCCTTCAATGACACCATGAATAAAGCCACAGACAGCAAACCAGCAGATAGCCAAGGAGCGCCATGTTCCAAACGGTGCAGCTGTCCTGTTCTGCCATCTTGCTATGAACCAAGTTACTATCAGCAGGAGCCCAGAGACAGAGAAGAGGAAAGTCAATATCTGCCACGTGGGGCGGTCATTGGGGATGTAGTGCTGGAGCTCCAAGTTTCGAGGCCGGTAAGGGTGGGGAACAGCAAGGTGCTTCGCTTCTAACCCCATGGCGCTCGAGGAGAACTAAACCAAGTTGCTGAAACCGGTGAATGCTCCTTTGCCCTGCAATAAAGAAACAGAGTTGGTAATGAGAAGAGTGTTAATTCACTAGAAAGCACATGTGAAATGAATACGGATTCTGGGCTAATGAGTTACCATTGTCACAACTATGGGAAATGTTTGAACTATTACTTAGAAGTACACAGAACAATGTAATTTGAGGTCATGGGGTATCCAGAAAACTAGAACTGTAGCCCATATCAAAAGGGGTGGAAAGACTACTGTCAGGGCTGCCTCTAGGTCCCAGCTCACAGAGGACCAACGCTAGGCTGTCATTATGTACAAAAGTCTTTATTGAAGATTAGTTTCCATTTCCAAGCCGTAGCGCGGAGCTCTACGTCTTAAAGCCTAGACCGGCAAAGTCCCGTCTGAGTCTCCGCCCCTTCCACACCAGTTTAAGACTCTCGCCTTGCTCCACCTCTTCCTAAGTACCTTTCTCCTCTGGGCCCTCCTGCCCGCTAGGGTTTCATCCTTTCTGGACTCTTCTGACGCTGATCCCCCTGATTCTTCCCCCTCCTTCCGGCGGGCTTTAGGACCTGGTTCCCTATCCGGGCTACCTGCTGTGCCGCTCGCCTGTACATTTGAACTTGGCGCGCGCGCCCAGCCGGCAACCTTCCTCTTGACCGTTCCCTCGCTCTCCGATGGGGGCGTGGCCAACCCTGCCTCATCTTCTCTCGCTGGTGGTGAATATGTTGGCCCTGATACCTGGGACTCCTCCCCCCCACTACGCTCTGGTGGGGAAGCTGGTCCTGATTTCCAACTGCTGCTCTGGGAGTCCCCGCTGGCCCCTTGCTTCTGGGGTGTCCCCCTTGGGTCCCCCCTTGCCCTGGCCATAGGCGCCCCCTTCTGTGAATCTTCCGATTCGCTGGAGAGGCTCATGGAATCTCTCGGGCTGCTGTCATCTTCTCCTACGCTGCCCTCGGATTGCTCCCCCTCGCTCTCCATCTCCTCCCCTCCCTGCGCTCCCGCTGAGTCCCTGACAACTACATATACAAATAAATCAATGTGTTATCTAGCCAACAGATTTACATATAGGTCCCCATTGTTTAGTAATCCATAATATATTTCCTTTAAGAATCTTTTGTTTCTAAACCTCCATTAGATAAGGTGACTCCAGAAGTAGTAGATCACTTAGAGGAAGCAGGAAACCACCTCCAGATGAAGATTTCTCTATGCTGCCTTCCTAACACGCAGCAGCCTGGTTATCACAATATTTTTACACCTTCCACATAAAACTATGTAGAGCATGGATGGGGAACCTCTGGTCAAACTGGGCCCACCAGAGGCCCCAATTGGGCCCATGAGACTGTTTTCCCCAAACCACACTGCACCTGCTGTGCAGCAGGTACTTCTTTCTTCTTTGGCGATCACTTGTAGTCAAGTTACATTGTCTTCCATGAATATGGTCTTAACAGTGTGTCCATAAGTGACTGTGGAGGCCAACTCTGGATCCGTGCATCCTTCCACAGTGGGTAAATAGGTTTCTGGGCGGACGTTGATCACAGTGAAGATCTTCCAAAATATACATTTCTCTTAGCTTATTTCTCCTTTTCTCCCTGAGTTTGAGCTTTTTCAAAATCCATGACACCTTTGGTAAAGGATGTCTCCAACTGGAACACTCACAGGCCAGTGATTCGCAGTTGTTGGTGTTTATACTACATTTTTTAGATTTGCCTTGAGAGCATATTTAAACCTCTTTTGTTGACCACCAGCATTACGCTTTCCTTTTTTAAGTTTGGAATAGAGTAGTTGCTTTGGAAGACGTTAATCAGGCATCCAAACAACGTGACCAGTCCCAAGTTTATATTGAAAAATCATTGCAACACTGATGACCTTTGCTTCTTCCAGTACACTGACATTCGTTTGCCTGTCTTCCCAAGTGATATGTAATTTTTTTTCCAGAGACACCATTGATGGAATCTTTCCAGGAGTCAGAGATGGCATTCATAAGAGGAGACTCCAGTGGACTTTAGGGATGCCAAAATTATCAATCTCTTTTAAAAAAGGTGACAGAACGGGTTGTGGACACTATCAAGGCATTTATTAGCTGCGGTCAGCAAAATTATTGTAAAGATATTAGCAAAGCGTCTCTTAACAATAGCCGAAGCGAACCTTCCTGAATCCCAAAATGGTTTTAGACCTTCTAGGGGAAGTGGACATGATTTTCACTGCTTGGCAGCTTCAAGAAAAATGCAGAGAGCAAAATCAACCCCTATATATGGCGTTTATTGACCTGACTAAGGCCTTCAACACTGTAAATTGTAATGCCCTGTGGACTGTCCTTCTGAAAATTGGCTGTTCAGAAAAATTTGTGAACATCATTTGGCTCCTCCATGATAATAGGACAGCAACAATCACAGATAACAATGGTTCTCAAAGTGAGACCAGGTGTTCATAGTGAGATCAGTGTAATTCACAGTGAGATCAGGTGTTCAACAGGGTTGTGTTATTGCCCGAATTCTATTCATTATTTTCACTGCCATGATACTTGTGGTAAACTTGCCCCCAACCACTCGCCCCTCCCTCACCTGTCTTTGCTCTCCGGCCAGACCAGGTTTCTTGAGCATGGTTGGCAGGCACGTTTCATTTGTTAAGGCTGCCACCACTCCCTTTGATCCGGGGAACTCAGAGCCACAACCCAGGGAGAAGGCTGTGCCCAGTTATTACTAGTTATCCCCACTCCACAAGTTGTATCCACAGACTTGCAGACAGAAATTCCACGGTAGAGCATAACCCAGCATAAGGCTAGGAATTAGCTTTTCCCCCCGGAAAGGCACACAAACCAAACAGTTTCTTCTTTAAAATTTATTTTAAAAGAACATAAGAAAACATGCTAAAATAGCAGGCACTTCTTTAGTAAGTTACAAGCAAGAAAATAAGAACATTGTGAAATCTAACTGACTTACATAAAGGTAAAGGTAAAGGTACCCCTGCCCGTACGGGCCAGTCTTGACAGACTCTGGGGTTGTGCGCCCATCTCACTTAAGAGGCCAGGGGCCAGCGCTGTCCGGAGACACTTCCGGGTCACGTGGCCAGCGTGACATCGCTGCTCTGGCGAGCCAGAGCCGCACACGGAAACGCCGTTTACCTTCCCGCTGGTAAGCGGTCCCTATTTATCTACTTGCACCCGGAGGTGCTTTCAAACTGCTAGGTTGGCAGGCGCTGGGACCGAGCAGCGGGAGCGCACCCTGCCGCAGGGATTCGAACCGCCGACCTTTCGATCGGCAAGTCCTAGGCGCTGAGGCTTTAACCCACAGCGCCACTGACTTACATACTCGTGACTAAGACACAGATAGAATAGTTAAAGTCCTTTCAATGTTCCGCATTCAGAGGCTTTCGCAATTCTCCATCACAAAGGATGAAAGGACGGCTACTTAGATGGAACATCAGCAGCCGGCGATTTGCGGATTACAGAGCGGATTACAGAGCGTGCTTTCTCAGCCATTCCCAAGATCTTTTATCCCCAATTTGCACGTAGCGTTGGAAGCCCCGAAACCAATCATAACTCCTGATTATTTTCAAATTCTCCAATGACCGGTCTGCGGGCTAATCAATCTAACTTCTGGCAGCTGGACTCATTAAGAACCCAGAGCCTAAATCAAAGGGGTTTCCTCCCTTCCGTGGAGTTTATGCAGATGCACTTTCCCAGGCAATCAAGGCCAGATAACATCACTGAGGGAATGCACATAACTTCAGACCCAGGTGTCAAAGCTTTCATTAAATCAGGGGTTTCCTTTCCCATAATAAACTTCTCACACCCTGGAAGCCTGTTAGTCTGAGGTTAAAGGGACAAAACTTATTTCCCATGGTCCTTGTGGCTTGTTGATTACCCACAAGGCCTCATTCTTGTTGCTTGACCAAGGAACAGCTTATAAACAGACACTAACTTTACTACAATACTACACTTTATTATTTATACACTTTATTATTTATTATTTATACCCCGCCCATCTGGCTGGGTTTCCCCAACCACTCTGGGAGGCTCCCAACAGAATATTAAAAACATCAAACATTAAAAACTTCCCTAAACAGGGCTGCCTTCAGATGTCTTCTAAAAGTCAGATAGTTGTTTATTTCCTTGACATCTGATGGGAGGGCAGACATCACTACAGAGAAGGCCCTTTTCCTGGTTCCCTGTAACTTCGCTTCTCACAGTGGAGGAACCAGCAGAAGACCCTCAGAGGAGGACCTCAGTGGCTGGGCTGAACAATGGGGGTGGAGATGCTCCTTCTCTGAGGCAATTTAGGGCTGTAAAGGTCAGCACCAATACTTTGAATTGTGCTCAGAAATGTACTGGGAGCCAATGTAGGTCTTTCAGGACCAGTGTTATGTGGTCTTGGTGGCCACTCCCAGTCACCAGTCTAGCTGCCGCATTCTGGATTAGTTGTAGTGTCCGGGTCACCTTCAAAGGTAGCCTCACATAGAGCGCATGGCAGTTGTCCAAGCGGGAGATAACTAGAGCATGCACCACTCTGGCGAGGGCAGGTAAAGTAGGGTCTCAGCCTGCATACCAGATGGAGCTGGTAGACAGCTGCCCTGGACACAGAATTGACCTGTGCCTCCATGCACAGCTGTGAGTCCAAAATGACAACCTAGTGTGCACACACTCAGAGGATGACCTCCAAACCATCTTAAATATCCCCGCAAAAGCTTACTAAAAGCTTGGCTTATCGCTCAACATCCAAAAAACCAAAGTGCTGCACCAACAAGCACAAAAGAACCCCTCTGCAGTGCCACCAATCCAACTCAGTGGAGTAATGTTGCAAAACACTGATTACTTCTCCTATCTGGGCAGTTAGCTTTCCACAAGGGCCGACACTGATGTCGAAATCCAGCATTGCCTGAGCTTCGCAAGTGCAGCTTTCTCCCAATTGAAGTGCAGAGTGTTTGAGGGCCAGGACATTCGCAGGGAAACAACAATGCTTGTTTACAAAGCTATTGTACAGGTACTACCAACCTTACTGTATGCTTGTGAAACATGGAGCACATATAACCGCCATCTCCAGATCCTCAGAAGATTCCATCAACGGTGTCTCCGGAAATTTTTTACATATCACCTGGGAAGACAGGCAAACGAATGCCAGTGTACTGGAAGAAGCAAAGGTCACCAGTGTCGCCATGATTCTTCAACATCAACTTCGTTGGACTGGTCATGTTGTTCAGATGCCTGATTATCATCTTCCAAAGCAACTACTCTATTCCAAACTTAAAAATGGAAAGCGTAATGCTGGTGGTCAACAAAAGAAGTTCAAAAACTTTCTCAAGGCAAATCTAAAAAAATGTAGTATAAACACCGACAACTGGGAATCTGGTCTGCAAGCGCTCCAGTTGGAGAACAGTCTTTACCAAAGGCGTCATGGGCTTTGAAGATGCTCGAACTCAGGTGCGCAAGGGAGAAATGTGCTAAGAGGAAGGCACGCTTGGCAAACCCTCATTGTGATCAACACCCTCCCAGAAACCTGTGTCCCCCACTGTGGGAGGACGTGTGGATCCAGAATTGGCCTCCACAGTCACTTACAGACTCACTGTTAAAACCGTGTTTATGGAAGACAATTTTTTTTATTATTATTATTAATTTATAAGAAAAAATTTCTTTTACAGATTTAAATGACACATTCATATCCACTATAATACCAAATTCTTTTGGACTTCCCCCCGCTCCCTCCACAATCCTCATAATTTTGAATTTATTTCACATTTCCTTTATGATTGTATTGCCAGTTGATTAATCTTTACAGCTCTTATCCCTCTCACAATACCCTTTCTCATCACAAAGCCTCTTTAAATCCAACTAGCGTTGTCTGAATTACCAACATTGGAAGAATGGAGACGGAAATTGATGGATTTTGCTGAACTATGGAAGACCATCTTACTCCGCTAAGAGTGATCGCCAAAAAACAATACAGTTCTCCCGATTCGCATTCATCAGAGACGAACTCGCATTGCCCCTGGGCATGCACAGAGTGCTTTCCCCACCACCCCCCACAACCCGAGGTTAGGAAGAGAGATGAGAATGCATTGCAGCGCTACACGCCTTCCCCACCAACAGCAATAAATGCGCTTTCGAGCCCTTACTTACCAGCACTGCCTCCGTCCACAAAGGCGCCTGCAGAATATATGAACCTTCAGCTCAGCAGCTGCTGCCCTCGCCGATATCGCCCTATCACCTCCACAGCCAATAGGGTTTCTCTTCGGTGTTGATTGGCAAGCACTTCACCCAATCATCCTGCAGCGAGTCGGAGGCGGGCGACCACCTAGGCTTCCAACGGGAGCGTAAATATCGACGTCACGGGCAGCTCAGCATAATGATTGGTTGCAGAGCGGCTGAGGCGATGTGAGTTCATGTTCTAGATCTGCCAGGTTGTTTCTTGCGTAGACCTAGTTTGCCTACCTGAGACCCGAGGATTTTGCCCGGCCCTCAGCTCTTGCGCCACTTTCGCCCTTTCGCTTCCAGGGTGGTGGGAATGCTGAAAAGTAGACCCCTGTCCTCTGCCCCCTTAATTTGCCCAGAGGCACTCTGGCAAATTAAGAGTGCAAGGAGGATAGAAGATTTTCAGGCACTCTGGGCAACTTCCAGCACTTTATCTTTTATAAATTTTTATTAGATTTTCCACAATGATAACAAAAACCACAAAGCAGAATGATACACAAAAACAGAAAAAAGGAACAATAAACAGATGAACAATAACAACAAACTTAATTCTTCACAAATCCAACCTTTTAAACATCTTGGTTGACTTCCTCAAGTCCCTCCCTTCTGAGTTTCCTTGTAGTTAAAAGTAACAGCTTTCCAATATCATTATTAAACTAAAACAATTTCCAATTATAGTCCATCTTAATTCACTTTTCTTAACATTCTAAATCCCATTTATTTCATTATAGCTTAGTTTAATCCTAGGCCTATTTGCTTCTCTCAAGTAATTTCTAATTTTTTATATTACTTCCAGCACTTCATAGTATTGTTGTGAGGAGGATAAAATGGGCACAGGAGGACATATAAATGCTGCCCTTAACTCCTTGAGCAGGGGTGGGCAACCTAAGGCCCGGGGGCCAGATCCAGCCCAATTGCATTCTAAATCTGGCCCGTGGACGGTCTGGGAATCAGTCTGTTTTTTCATGAGTAGAATGTGTGCTTTTATTTAAAATGCATCTCTGGGTTATTTGTGGGGCATAGGAATTCAAGGTTGCTGACCCTTGTCCTTGAGGAATGGACAGGATGAAAATGGCAGTGTGCACACATTTAAGTTTAAGGGTGCTAGGAATTGTAGGGTTTTTTTAGAGGTAAACTACAGTTCCCAAGATTCTTGGTGTGTGTATGTGCTTAAAATGTGTTTTAAATATATGATATGCAGGTTTATGGGAAGTACAGTGGTACCTCGGGTTACATACGCTTCAGGTTACAGACTCCGCTAACCCAGAAATAGTACCTTGAGTTAAGAACTTTGCTTCAGGGTGAGAACAGAAATCGTGTTCCGGCGGCGCTGCGGTAGCAGGAGGCCCCATTAGTTAAAGTGGTGCTTCAGGTTAAGAACAGTTTCAGGTTAAGAACAGACCTCCAGAACGAATTAAGTACTTAACCCGAGGTACCACTGTATACAAGCATTTTCCTGTTATTGGTATTGACTACACAGAGAAGTCTGTATTACATCCTGTGTACACGCTACTGGCTTAAAATACAGCAAGGTCATTCTTTTTCTCAATTCAGATTGAAGCTGTTTGGTGGGGGAGCACATCAAAATACAGTATTTAATAAGAAATAACAGGATAGAGATGGACTGTATCTGATGCTGTGTAGTTGGTTACTAAACCTCTGCATCCTTGGGAGAGCACATCATGCACAGTAAACGGGTCTGCAAACATAGCCATAATCTAACAGGCGGGGGCAGAGGAATTATACCTCTCAAATGTAGTGCTATCTTTCCATCTCTAAAACTGGCAGATGTTTTCTGGGAAGACTAATTTCTTGATGCTATAATGTATATCATGTGCTTGGAGATTTCTTGGAATATACAGTTTACAAATAAAATAGAATAAAATAAAATAAAATAAATCAATAAACTGTGCTTGGTTTAACTGCCTTGGGTTATCTGCACTGCACACAGCACATTTTCCTGCTTTCCAGTTGTGGCACAGATTATGCTGTTCTGATGTTGTTGGATACTATGGGTGGGATTCACCTAATGAACTCTGTCAGCAAAAGCCCTGCCGTAAGTGTTTTGTCTACAGTAGAAATTGCCATGTCACACCTGCAAGGAGCTTGATTGACAAAAGATTACGAGAGGATTCTATAAAACTCACTCCCTTAGGAAACGCAGAGTTGAAGATAAATTGGAAAAGGAGCACTGATGGTTTGTAAAATTAATAGTTGTACTAATTAGCCCAAATAGCCTCAGGTTTCTCTTGTCCTTTTATTGTTCTTGTTGGAGGAGTTAAATTTCCATACATTGTGTGCTTAATATTCAGGTCCTGTGAAATATTTTCCATGTCGTAAGTACTTGGAAACGGTTGAGGCAGTTGGCTACGTTTAGCCTGGTAAAGAGGAGACCGAGGAGATATGATAGCCATCTTCCAATATTAAAAGGGCTGTTGCATGGAAGAGGGAGTAAGCTTGTTTTATCCTACTCCAGAGGCTTGGACTGGAACCAATGGCTTCAAGTTACAAGAATGGAGAGTCTGACTAAATATCAGGAATAACTTTCTGACAGTAAAAGCAGTTCGTCAATTTAAAGGTCTCCCTCAAAAGGTGGTGGCCTGGAAATTTTTAAGCAGGCGTTGGATGGTCATCTGGCATGGATGCTTGAGTTGAGATTCCTGCATTGCAAGGGGTTGTACTAGATGACCCCGTGGGGTCCCTTCTAACTCTACAATTCTATGATTCTATCATTCTCCTCCCCCCTTCATGGATCACTGCCTTGCCATGGCGAAGGGGCTTGAATAACTCCGAGAAGCTATGAGCTATGCCGTGCAGGGCCACCCAAGATGGACAGGTCATAGTGGAGAGTTTTGACCAAACGTGATCCACCTGAAGCAGGAACCGGCAAGCCTCTCCAGTATCCATGCCAAGAAAACTTCATGGACAAAGACAACACGCATATAAAAGTTATGACGCTGGAAGATGAGCCCCTCAGGTCAGAAGGCGTCCAACATGCTACTGAGGAAGAGCGGAGGATAAGTACAAGTAGATTCAGAGCTGATGAAGCGGCTGGGCAAAAGCCGAAAGGACGCTCAGTTGCGGATATGCCTGGAAGTGAAAGGAAAGTCCAATGCTGTAAAGAAAAATATTGCATAGGAACCTGGAATGTAAGAACCATGAACCTTGGTAAGTTGGATGTGGTCAAAAATGAGATGGCAAGAATAAATATTGACATCCTGGGCATCAGTGAACTAAAATGGACGGGAATGGGCGAATTCAGTTCAGATGACCATCACATCTACCACTGTGGGCAAGAATCCCGTAAAAGAAATGGAGTGGCCCTCATAGTCAACAAAAGAGTGGCAAAAGCTGTACTGGGATGCAATCTCAAAAATGATAGAATGATCTCGATACGAATCCAAGGCAGACCTTTTAACATCACAGTAATCCAAGTTTATGCACCAACCACTGGTGCTGAAGAAACTGAAACTGACCAATTCTATGAAGACTTACAACACCTTATAGAAATGACACCAAAGAAGGATGTTCTTCTCATTATAGGGGATTGGAATGCTAAAGTAGGGAGTCAAGAGATAAAAGGAACAACTGGCAAGTTTGGCCTTGGAGTACAAAACGAAGCAGGGCAAAGGCTAATAGAGTTCTGCCAAGAGAACAAGCTGGTCATCACAAACACTCTTTTCCAACAACACAAGAGATGACTCTACACATGGACATCACCAGATGGGCAGCATCGAAATCAGATTGATTATATTCTCTGCAGCAAAAGATGGAGAAGCTCTATACAGTCAGCAAAAACAAGACCTGGAGCTGACTGTGGCTCAGATCATCAGCTTCTTATAGCAAAATTCAAGCTTAAACTGAAGAAAGTAGGAAAAACCACTGGGCCGGTAAGATACAATCTAAGTTAAATCCCTTATGAATACACAGTGGAAGTGAGGAACAGGTTTAAGGATTTAGATTTGGTAGACAGAGTGCCTGAAGAACTATGGATGGAGGCTCATAACATTATACAAGAGGCAGCAACTAAAACCATCCCAATTAAAAGGAAATGCAAGAAAGCAAAGTGGCTGTCCAACGAGGCCTTACAAATAGCGGGGGAGAGAAGGCAAGCAAAATGTGAGGGAGATAGTGAAAGATACAGGAAATTGAATGCAGATTTCCAAAAAATAGCAAGGAGAGACAAGAAGGCCTTCTTAAACTGTGGGAATATGGTCATTTGTCCATAAGAGCATGGGCAAAAGTTTATTATTGCAAGGATGATTTCATAGCAGAAAGCATTGCTTGGAAGCATGAGCAGCGCGTGGACAGCTCATGCCATCCAATGATTGGTCCACGTAGTATAACATGATCAACTGCGTAGTCTGGTGTGAGAACATGAGACTAATGTATTGTATTGTCTTTTATCTGCTGACTGAGGCAAAGTTTTCTCCTTGAATTTGTATCTTCTTCTGCTCACAATAAAAGGTTGGGGCTGCAGCAGCTTCTAGAGAGAGCTGCGGCCAGATTTCTGCAACCCATCTTGGTGTGAGACTGATTATTTACGGATGGCGAGCAGGTTCACGTCATTTGGTGCCCCGTGTGACTACCTTCGGACTCCACGTTGTTTCTCATCATCCAGCGCTCACCACACCTTTTTCATCCGCTTCGGATCCCAGTGAGCACTCCCTGTCCTTCTGCCTTTGTGGGGCAGTCTCTTTCGGACTTCGCCTGATTTCGGACTTCGCGACGCTACGGTTCTCTCAGCACCACCACGCCCGGCAAGGGTTTCAGGCGCCATTCATCCTTCCTAGGATCCCTGGTGAGTGCTCCCTTGTTTCGCTCCTTTTCATCCTTCGTGGATCCCTACTCTCACTATCATGGGGCTGTCTCTTTCTGCACCACAGAAGAAGTTTTTTGATGAACTAAAGTTTCTCCTGGCCAGTAACAACCTTGTTGTCCTGGATGCCGACCTCAAAGCGCTTATATTAGCTCTGGACACCCACTGCCCCTGGTATGCTCAAAACGGCACTTGGAATTTAAAAGATTGGGAAACAATAGGACAATTTTTCCAGAACCATCCTCAAATTGATGTCAAAGTGTTACCTGCCTGGTGTAAAGTCTACAAAGCTATGTCGAGTTTAACTCCTGCAAATATTCTCCTGGCTGCTGCATCGGCTGTTTCACCTACCCTCCCTCCTTCATCTCTGTATCTCACGTTGCCTTCTTCGGAACTACCGGTTTATGTCCCTCCAAAACCCCCCACCTCCTCTGCCCAAGGCATCTGGCACCGCTTCCACCCCACTTCAAGAGGCCCTTCGCGCCGCTGCTCCGTTGCTGGCCTTTGATTCTACAACTCCTAATCTCTTCCCTGTGATTGCTCCTGCCGCCCCAGGGGGAGGCCTAGCCCGGCACGAGCAGTTCGATTTGAGATTCATAAAGGAACTTTATTCTTCGGTCCGAGATAATGGACTGCATTCTCCATATACTCTTGGATTGTTTGGCACTCTTTTTCAACAGAATCTGGTACCAGAAGATATTAAATTGCTGGCACGTACTGTTTTGCAGCCTCATCAAATGATTTTGTTCATGCAAGCATGGCATTGGGCGTGTCAGTGCAGGGTGGAAGATATTCGCACTAATCTTAACAATGCTGCTCAAGCTGCTCACCAGGCCGCGCTTGCTGCCGCTGCCGCTGCCGCAGGTGCAGCTCCTCCACCTGCCCCTGTTCTGCTGACCCAAACTGATGTTCTTGATGGGCTGATGGGGGGAGGCAATTTTCTTACTATTGCCCAACAGTTGGCCCTTGACCCCATGTATTGGACGGCTACTACTGCCGCTGCCCAAGAAGCTTTGTCTTCCGTACCTGATGATAAAAATGAGCAAGGGGGGCGTTGGGGAGGCGTTCGACAGGGCCCCACAGAGCCTTCTGGACAATTTGTCGATCGCTTGTATAACACCCTTAAGCGGCAAGTTCAAGACATGGCAGCCCAAGAAGTGATTGTTCGCCAGCTTGCGTTTGATAATGCCAATGAAGACTGTAAGCAAGCACTACGCCCTTTGATGACAACTCCCAATATAGCCATTGCAGATATGCTTAAAGCCTGCCAGTCAGTAGGCACTGAGACGCATAAAGCTTGCCTGCTAGCCACGGCTTTGTCCACCACCGTGTCTCAGAATCCTGCCAAGGATAAAACCTGTTTTGGATGTGGCGAAGTGGGTCATTTTCATGCACAGTGCAGATCTATCGCACAGCAATGTCACCACAGCACAAAGTGCCCCATCTTTGATACAGGCCAGGACTTGTCAATTTTATGAAGCACATCTTAGATCTCACACTGGCCACCCTGGGTATTTGGCAGAAGGGATTTTACGCCTGCTGAACTTCATTTCAGGAAGGAGGAACTGTTGAAGCGCCCTTTAGTGCCTTACAGGTCGCAGATTTGCTGCCATTAACGTGCCCTGGATGGAGTCACCTTCTACAGCTGTTCCAGTGTTTCCCAGCACGTTGAAAGGCCATCTTCGTCTCTGCCACATTGGCTCCCCTTTTCCCTGGGACGCCACTTCAACCACCAAATATCATGACAGTTTTGCTGCCTCTTGTTTGGGAAATGAACCTGGCTTTGAAGGATGCCCTCGCTATACTGGCATCGCTTGGATTTTACCCCCCAGATCTCTTCTTCTTTTCTCCTCCCTCAGGAGTCCTGCCCCATGGTGTGTTCCCCTGAGCATGTACAGAAAGCTGTCTTGGAACTATTGTGGACTCTTGGCAGGAAAGGGGGTGAGGGGATTTCAGTGTGTTCCAGTTGTTTCATTCTTGTGCTTTGGCATGGTTCCCGGACAGAAAGCAAGTTGCAATGTGGTTCTTTAGCAGGGCCTGAGAAGACAATGGGCTCTGTTCTTTACCTTGTTGCAATCTTTTTAGTTACAGCAAGCTGGATATGCTTGGCTAGTGCTTTTTAGCTGTTGAGAAAAATGATTTTGAAATAAATGTCAGAAATAAGAGATGTAGCGCTTAAAAAAAGTTTGTGCCTTGATTCATTCTCATTGTTGTATGTATATATCTGATCAATCGACTAATATCTCTGCTACTATTGATTATATGGAACAAATGATAGCCCATAATCCTTTGAACCCACCCGAAGGTTTTGATCCATGGAATGGTTGTTTTCTTGGCTGCCTAATAGAACATAGTTAAGAAAAATATTATTGATTGTAATTGCATGTATTGTTGGTTTTATTATGGTGTGCTGTTGTATTCAATGCTTGCCTTCTTTGATTTCCCAATGTACTGCATGGTGGTATCGACCAAGACCCACCACAGGGGTTACATGAAGAATTTATGTTGCAAAATATAGACGCTTAGGTAATGAGATATATGCTTAAGGTTCCCTCTTATAATATAAACAAGAAAAGAGGGGATGTGGGAATATGGTCATTTGTCCATAAGAGCATGGGCAAAAGTTTATTATTGCAAGGATGATTTCATAGCAGAAAGCATTGCTTGGAAGCATGAGCAGCGCGTGGACAGCTCATGCCATCCAATGATTGGTCCACGTAGTATAACATGATCAACTGCGTGGTCTGGTGTGAGAACATGAGACTAATGTATTGTATTGTCTTTTATCTGCTGACTGAGGCAAAGTTTTCTCCTTGAATTTGTATCTTCTTCTGCTCACAATAAAAGGTTGGGGCTGCAGCAGCTTCTAGAGAGAGCTGCGGCCAGATTTCTGCAACCCATCTTGGTGTGAGACTGATTATTTACGGATGGCGAGCAGGTTCACGTCATTAAACGAGCAATGCAGCGAAATAGAGGAAAACAATAGAATGGGGAAAACCAGAGATCTGTTTAAGAAAATTGGAGATGTGAAAGGAACATTTCGTACAAAGATTTCCATAATAAAAGACAAAAGTGGAAAGGACCTAACAGAAGCAGAAGACATCAAGAAGAGGTGGCAAGAATACACAGAGGAACTATACCAGAAAGAAATGGATGTCTTGTATACCCCAGGTAGTGTGGTTGCTGACCTTGAGCCAGACATCCTGGAGAGTGAAGTCAAATGGGCCTTAGAAAGCATTGCTAATAACAAGGCCAGTGGAAGTGATGATATTCCAGCTGAACTATTTAAATTTTTTAAAGATGATGCTGTTAAGGTGCTACACTCAATATGCCAGCAAATTTGGAAAACTCAGCAGTGGCCAGAGGATTGGAGAAGATCAGTCTACATCCCAATTCCAAAGAAGGGAAGTGCCAAAGAATGCTCCAACTACCTACCGCACAATTGCACTCATTTCACACGCTAGCAAGGTTATGCTTAAAATTCTACAAGGCAGGCTTAAGCAGTATGTGGACCGAGAACTCCCAGAAGTGCAAGCTGGATTTAGAATAGGCAGAGGAACCAGAGACCAAATTGCAAACATGCGCTGGATTATGGAGAAAGCTAGAGAGTTCCAGAAAGACATCTACTTCTGCTTCATTGACTATGCAAAAGCCTTTGACTGTGTCGACCACAGCAAACTATGGCAAGTTCTTAAAGAAATGGGAGTGCCTGATCACCTCATCTGTCTCCTGAGAAATCTCTATGTGGGACAAGAAGCTACAGTTAGAACTGGATATGGAACAACTGATTGGTTCAAAATTAGGAAAGGAGTACGACAAGGCAGTATATTGTCCCCCTGCTTATTTAACTTATATGCAGAATTCATCATGCGAAAGGCTGGGCTGGATGAATCCCAAGCCGGAATTAAGATCGCTGGAAGAAATATCAACAACCTCAGATATGCAGATGACACAACCTTGATGGCAGAAAGTGAGGAGGAATTAAAGAACCTTTTAATGAGGGTGAAAGAGGAGAGCGCAAAATATGGTCTGAAGCTCAACATCAAAAAAACGAAGATCATGGCCACTGGTCCCATCACCTCCTGGCAAATAGAAGGGGAAGAAATGGAGGCAGTGAGAGATTTTACTTTCTTGGGCTCCATGATCACTGCAGATGGTGACAGCAGTCGCGAAATTAAAAGATGCCTGCTCCTTGGGAAAAAGGCGATGGCAAACCTAGAAAGTATCTTAAAAAGCAGAGACATCACCTTACCAACGAAGGTCCGTATAGTTAAAGCCATGGTTTTCCCAGTAGTGATGTATGGAAGTGAGAGCTGGACCATAAAGAAGGCTGAACGCAGAAGAATTGATGCTTTTGAATTATGGTGCTGGAGGAGACTCTTGAGAGTCCCATGGACTGCAAAAAGATCAAACCTATCCATTCTTAAGGAAATCAGCCCTGAGGGCTCACTGGAAGGACAGATCCTGAAGCTGAGGCTCCAGTACTTTGGCCACCTCATGAGAAGAGAAGACTCCCTGGAAAAGACCCTGCTGTTGGGTCCACAAGAAGAAGGTGATGACAGAGGACGAGATGGTTGGACACTGTTCTCGAAGCTACAAACATGAGTCTGACCAAACTGCGGGAGGCAGTGGAGGACAGGAGTGCCTGGCGTGCTCTGGTCCAGGGGGTCACGAAGAGTCGGACACGACTAAACGACTAAACAACAACAACAACATCATTCTCCTCCAGATGTTACCATCTAGTTACCCCCAGGCTCCTCCTATTCACTCCTGTCCATATTTGCACCGCAAACTTCCATTAATTCTATGCTGGTTGTAACTGCCAAGGCTTCCCTAGAATATTCACGGGTGTGTAGCTTGGTGAGAATGCTGCCGGGCAGCTTTGCCCCTTGTCCCACCGCGTGCGTGTGGACGCGGATGCGCACTCGCACCGCGGATTCCTCCCCAATCGTTTGAAGGACTCGCCGGAGCGCAAACACGAGTCGAACCCGGGCATACGAAGCTCTTTGATTGTATTTTTCATTTTAGTTTCCCTGCACCTCTTCCGCATTGGCTGCCCACCTGCACCCTCCCCCATCCCTTCCCTCGGATTGGCCACTCCGGAGATCCAACTGTTCTTTTCCGGCATTCCCATTGGCCTCCCGGGTCGATCCGCCTCCAATTTTAAAAGGGATTATTGCTCCTCTTTCCCAGCGCCGACCTCCCCTTCCTTTCCCAGTTTCCAGCTGGGGGGGTGGGGGTGGGGGTAAGGGAGAAAACCCGACACGCATCGTCCCCGGAGAGCTGGAAAAGGAGGGTGGTGGAAGGAGGCGCCTCGGTGAGTTCGCCGCGACCCAGGGGCTGCCTCTTTAAGAAGCGCATCTGGAGCTGCAGGGAACATCTGGCCGGAAAGCAGAGAGGGCTCACGCTGGGGGAGGGGGGCTAGGCCCTCTTCCCGGGTCTCCCGCATTGCAGCTAGGGAAAGGGCATCTGAATCCGCCTAGGATTTGCCCCCTCCTAGATGTGAATCCCTCGAGGGCGCGTCTAGATCCACGGAGTCAGGGCATCTTTTAAGGGGATCCCTCCCCAGATAGAATCTGTCTCCCCCAGGGAAACGAGCCGGAGAGCCAGGAAGGGGCTTCCCCCAGAGTTGCATGCCGGAAGGGGGAAAGGAAAGCGATTTCCGCGCAGGAGGATCCCGATCTGATTTTCTCTCAAATCCCGACGACCAGTTTTCCTTTGTCTACGGGCCATGCGTTACCCCAGGCAGCGTTTCCTTCCTGCACCTAGGAAATTCCCGGCCTGCAAAACCGCTCCCTGGATCTTCCAGCCGGCGGGCTGCCGAATAGGCCGCGGCCTCCCTTAATGTACCCTTGATCACTCCATATGCAACTTTTCAGCCGTTCAACTCATTTATTCACCCATCACATATTTCTCACAGGCCATCTCTCCTGCACCATATATTACTATTCATCTGGCTATTGCCTTCCTTCTTTTTTTCCTTTCTTGTCCATCATCCGTGGTCACAGGAGCCCCCAATATTTTATTTAAATTGGCACCCCTGGCCTTGGTCCATATTTTGGTGGAGATGGAGATGCTGTTCAGTAAAGAGCTTCCTAGAATGCGGGTGGCGCCATGGTCTAAACCACAGAGCCTAGGACTTGCCAATCAGAAGGTCGGCAGTTCAAATCCCCGCGACGGGGTGAGCTCCCGTTGCTCAGTCCCTGCTCCTGCCAACCTAGCAGTTTGAAAGCACATCAAAGTGCAAGTAGATAAATAGGTACTGCTCCGGCGGGAAGGTAAATGGCATTTCAGTGCGCTTCTCTGGTTCGCCAGAAGCAGCATAGTCATGCTGACCACATGACCCAGAAGCTGTACGCCCGCTCCCTCGGCCAATAAAGTGAGATGAGTGCCACAACCCCAGAGTTGGCCACAACTGGACCTAATGGTCAGGGGTCCCTTTACCTTAAGCTTTTTGGAGCTTTGGGAATAACATATGCTGGTAGCCTTACTCTTATTTTTACCAGGCCTGCATACAACCACTCGGCTATCTGCCCTGTGACCCGTGAAGAATTGCTTCCAGGTGATCAAGCAGAGGAAGCTTAATCTTAAATCACAAGCAACCTTAGTAGCTTTTGTATTTGCCCTTTTCAAGCAAGTAACAGATTTTAGTGAAACTTACCACCATTGCAAGCATGCTAAGGGCTGCTACCAAGAGAATGCCTAAAGGGGGGGGGGGTCCCCTGCTTCTTTAATGCTAATACAGAACAGAGGACTTGCAAAAAATGTAGTACAGTATGGCTTTGTGGGTGGTTTGTGCACCATTGCTACATGTGCAATGTGCCCATCACTGCTGTGCCTGTTGCTTGGCTTAAGAAGGATCACCATGATGAGATGATTCCAGGATCTAGGCAGATTCAGCACCCCTACCTGAGCTTTTGTGGAAGTAAGCATGTGCTGAAACTAATCCTTAGCTTGCTCTGTGTTCAGAGGGAGTGGTGGAGGCTTAAAGTAAAATGCAGGTATGCATGTTCTGCAACTCTATACAACCTGAGTACCCAAATCAGCGCATGCTGGCATGGATCTCAGCAGCCTGGAAATCCTACCTGGCCTTGCCTCTGGAGACGGGCACATGTGCTAGAGCTTGCACACTAGCTATGGGGAGGGGATTTCTCAGCTACCTACCCGACTTGACATCCCTTTGTCTCCTCCTTCTTCCAGGCTGCGGCCATGGCCACATTCACCCGGGAAGAGTTCTACCAGCAGCTCCTGAGCGGTTGCGTGTTGCCTACTGCTCAGCAAGGCTTTGAGCAGGTCTGGACTCTTCTGCTCTTGTGCCTCGTGTGCCGTCTCCTCTGGAGATTGGGTAAGTGCAGAAAATCTTAGGCACGCAGTCCTCCAGGGCGTTCATCAGACCCATAAGGAAGTCTGCATTACAACCCTATATTGCTTTCACTCATGATCTGCATCTAAATCCACCTTCCCACAGGTCTCTTGCTTTGTGCAATTGCATCATAGTGGAAAGAAGACTGTTTAGAAGTAATGCCAAACCATGGTTTGATGTTATGAGAATGAGTCTTGGGATTCCATGCCCCCGCCCACTAGATTTGATAATAATTGTGGAACACGTGGCCCTGCAGATGCTGTTGGACTACAACTCCCATCATTCCTGGCCATGCTAGCTGAGGCTGATGGGAGTTGGGGAGATCCTAGTTCCTTACTCCTGTTCGCAGCCAAAGCATTCTTACACCAAAATGCTCAGGACGAAGTGCTCCATCATTTAAGATATTGTTATGATGAACTAAGAAATGCTGTTGTTACCATTTAATTTTGGTTGAACCATACATGCCTAAACCAGGGCTGAGCAAGGTCATGCTTTCCAGACTTCAGTTCCCATCAATCCCAGTTGCCTAGGACCCTCGTACTTACGGGATCGCCTCTCCCGGTATGCCCCGCGGAGGACCCTAGCAACACCCTAGTGGTCCCGGGCCCTAAGGAAGTCAGATTAGCCTCAACCAGAGCCAGGGCCTTTTCAACACTGGTTCCGGCCTGGTGGAATGCCCTCTCTCATGAGACCAGGGCTCTGCGGGATCTGATTTCTCTCCGCAGGGCCTGTAAGACAGAGTTGTTCCGCCTGGCCTTTGGCTTGGAATCAACTTGATCCCCTCCCCCTCTTTCCTTTTTCCTTCTCCTTCTGTGATGGAACTCCTATTTGGGGACTTCTCTGGCTTTTTTCTGGCCCACGTAGGACCAGTCTGGATAGTTGGCCTTGGTGAAGATTTGATGTTTTCATCCCCAAAAAGTTTTTGATTTGAGTTTCTACTGAAATGAGGCTGCATTTTAATGTTGTACTTAATCTTGTTTTTAAGTTGTATTTTAATCAATTGTTTTTACCTGGTGTTAGCTGCCCTGAGCCCAGTCTTGGCTGAGGAGGGTGGGGTATAAATAAAATTTATTATTATTATAAATGGCAACAGTCGAGGGTGATAGGACCTGTAGCCCAAAACATCTGGATGGCACCCCATTGGTCACCTGCTGGGGATTTAGGCACACACACGGTGCCTCATTTTCCTCCTGCTGCAACAACCACGGCTCTCTCTCAGTCTGAATGTCATGGCTAAGCTACATCCCTGGACCGGAAGCAACAGCAGAGATTAAATGGAGGACGGGGTTCCAGGCAGACGGGAGTGATGCTCAGGGAGAGAGGAGCCGAAGCGTCATTCCCTCCACCCAAAGCTCAAGCGTTTCCCTTTATTTGTAGTGGACCTGCTGTTTTCAGCATTCCCCTTTCGAAATGGCTTTTGCCTACCAGGTCCTAATGCAAGCCCCAGCTTTCTTTCACCCTCTACAGTGGTGCCTCGCAAGACGAAAAGAATCTGTTCCGCGATTCTCTTCGTCTAGCGGTTTTTTTCGTCTTGTGAAGCAAGCCCATTGACGGCTTAGCGGATTAGCGCTATTAGCGGCTTAGCGGATAAGCGGCTTAGCGGCTTAGAAAAAGGGGGGGAAAGGGGGGGAAAAACCTGCAGGAACTCGCAAGACATTTTCGTCTTGTGAAGCAAGCCCATAGGAAATTCGTTTTGCGAAGCACCTCCAAAACGGAAAACTCTTTCGTCTAGCGAGTTTTCCGTCTTGCGAGGCGTTCGTCTTGCGGGGCACCACTGTAGTTACAGCTCCTACCCTTCTTTCAACTGCTGTTTCATATGTAGCGTAAAATGACCCAGGAGGGGACTCTTGAGTGCCTTCTTTCTCTTCCAAGGTAAATACACAGCTGGGGAGTCTGGAGGAGGGATCGTGAGGGAGAGGACATAGCTCAGTGATGGGGCACCTGATTTGCACACAGAAGGTTCCAAGTTCAAATCCCCACTTAAAAGGAGCAGGGATTGGTGATGTGGAAGGCCTGAGACTGTGGAGAGTTGCTGTCCATGTCAGTGGGCAATACTGGGCCAGATAGACAAAACAGTCCATGCCCCTTCCAAACCATCCATTTCAAACCACTTTAAATAGTCATGGCTTCCCTCAAAGTATCCTGAGAGCAGTAGTTTGTTAAGGGTGCTGAGTGTTGTTAGGAGGCGCCTATTCCCCTCACAGAACTACAGTTCCCAGCGTTCCCAGGGAATAGGGATTGACTGTTGAGACCACTCTGGAATTCATTATATATCATTTCCCAATAGGCTTTTACCTTTTTATAATGAATTGAAGAAAACGTTGAAAATAACTTTTGTAAAAAAAAAACCCCAGAAGCCTTCTTACTAGGTATTTTAGGCCAAGACATACCGAAAGAAAAGAGGACTTTATTTATGGATGCCACTACAGCAGCAAGAATGTTGATTGCACAAAATTGGAAGACTGGAGAAATACCAACTAAAGAACAATGGCAAGAGAAGTTGGTGAACTGTGCAGAACTGGCAAAAATGACAGACAGACTAAGAGAAAAAGACAACAGTGACTTTGAAAAAGAATGGGAACCATTTATATTATACTTGCAGAAATAAAGCAAGTTGATAGACTTAATGGCAGGATTTAAATAAACATTCACACTATTAGTATTAGAAAATGTCTAGAAGATAGAGAAATATTATGGTGCATTTACTTTTATTTTTATGTTTTTAGGTTTGATGTTATGTTATTAATAACTTTTTCTGTTAGGAGGTAGCAAAGTGGGAGAAAAGAGAAACAAACCAGAAGTGGAAGTTGGGTGAAGCCTAGGAGGGGAGGGAGGAAGGAATACATAGTAAATGTTAAGACTTTGAGATGTATGTAATTAATGAAAAAGAAAAATGAATTACACACACACACACACACACACATATATATGTGAGAAGACCACTCTGGAAATTGTAGCTCTAGGAGGGCAATTGGGGTCTCCTGACAACATTCTGCACCTCGTAACAAGCTGCATTTCCCACAATGCTTTGGGGGAAACCATGACCGTTGAAGTGCTATGATACTGCTTTAAATGTATAGTGCAGATGGGGCCGTGGGCAGCTTCCTATGTCCCCTGACCCTCTCTCCACCCGACCTCCATTTTCCTCTCTGGCCTTCTCCTCGCAGCTCTGCCATCCTACGTCAAGCACCTGAGCACAGTCGCCAGCGGCTTCTATGCCCTCTACCACTTCTTCCAGCTGCAGATGGTCTGGGTCGTCCTCCTCAGCCTCCTGTGCTACCTGGTGTTGTTCCTGTGTCGCCACTCAACCCAGCGCGGCGTCCTCCTCTCCATCACCATCCTCATCTACTTGCTCATGGGGTGAGTGTGGGCGAGGAGCAGGGAGGGAGGGCTGCTCACAGGTTGCTATAGTCATAAGTGGGTGGCTGGATGAAGAGAGTAGTTCATGGGAAGGAGAGTGTAGCAGAAGTTAAGAATATCTAGACAACTGTGGAGCAAAGTGGGCAGCTTGGCGATAGGAGAAACCACTACTTAATATACATATTAAAAGAATTGGAAGGGACTCCTCAGGGTCATCTAGTCCATGGGTAGGCAAACTAAGGCTCAGGGGCCAGATCCGGCCCAATTGCCTTCTAAATCCAGCCTGCAGATGGTTCAGGAATCAGCGTGTTTTTACACAAGTAGAATCTCTCCTTTTATTTAAAATGCATCTCTGGGTTATTTGAGGGGCCTGCCTGGTGTTTTTACATGAGTAGAATGTGTGCTCTTATTTAAAATGCATCTCGGGGTTATTTGTGGGGCATAGGAATTGGTTCATATTTTTTTCCAAAATATAGTCCGGCCCCCCACAAGGTCTGAGGGACAGTGGACCGGCCCCCTGCTGAAAAAGTTTGCTGACCCCTGATCTAGTCCAACCCCGTACTGTGCAGGAATCCAGCCCACAGCTGTCCCTGGGTTGGCTCGAACCACCAACCTTCTGGTTCACAGCCAGACATACTGACCCATTGCGCCACCTGAGGGATCATAACCATTTCCCATCTTTGACCTTCTCCCCTTCTTCCCCCGCCCTTCCTTTTTGCAGGGAGATGCACATGGTGGACACCGTGAGCTGGCATAAGATGAGAGGTGAGTGTTTTGTGGATCTTCTCTTTCTAGGCCCAGATCAAGCCTTGGGGTGTCGTGGGATAAGACGTTGGAGCTTGCTAGGGCTAGTCAATGTGTTTGTGTGTGTGTGTGTAATGTGCTTCCTTTCCAAAAACTTAAAGGTTGCTCCAAGTGCAGCGTTCATATTTATCACTCTGCAGGGAACAGATAATAGGGAGTTCTGAGCAAGGAGGATACCCAGATTCTGTGCCTGGTTTTAGGAAGGGGGAATGGAACCGATGGGACTGTGAGGCAGCCAGGGCTTCTGGGATTTGGCCCTGACTGGGTCTCAAAGGCAAGCGGGTTCTTTTTCATAGGTTAGATGGGGCGGCGGGATAAGCCAGGTGTTTCCTCCAGGCAGAGCAGTTGGTCCCTTACCTTTCTCACCCTGATCTGGCCACAGTGATCCACGTGACGGTCACCTTCAGGCTTGATTATTGTAACTCGCCCCATGCGGGGCTGCCCTTGAAGCTGAACCAGAAACTCCAGCAGGTGCAGAATGCCGCGGCGAGGCTCCTTACGGGGTCCTTGCTGCAGGATCACATTCATCCAGTGCTTTACCAACTGCACTGGCTCCTGGTGGAGTACAGGGTCAGGTTTAAGGTGCTGCTTTTGACCTTTAAAGCCCTATGCGGCCTAGGACCCACGTACCTACGGGACCGCCTCTCCTGGTTTGCCCTGTGGAGGACCTTAAGGTCCACAAATGACAACATTTTGGAGGTCTCCAGTCGGAAAGTGGTTAGATTGGTCTCAGCTAGGGCCAGGGCCTTTTCATTTTTTTTTTTATAATTTTTTTATTAAGAATTTTATTAATACAATAAAGAAAAAAAGACAGAATAAACAAACAACAAACAAAAAATAAAACAAACATAAAATTATACATCTTATAATAACCATCTTTTCTTCATTTTTTCCTTTTGGACTTCCTCACATCTCTCGCTCCTACATTCCAAGTTAATAAAACTTTAGCCAGCAACTTATCACCTTATTTTCATTCTTATTGTACACAATTCCAGTATTTTATCCATAACTTTAAATATTTTTATCAAAATCCTGAATACCTAGTTTTAGCATGATATTCATTCAAAATTTATCTTTCTCATGAAATTCACTCATTCTCATAATCTTTTCGGCTAACTTTATGGTGCCCTGTTGTTTTCAAATCTCTCATCCTTCTTAACACTCATATAATTTACAATGTTTTTGAATATAGTCCTTAAATTTCTTCCAATCCTCCTCCACTGCTTCTTCTCCCAGGTCTCGGATTCTGCCGGTCATTTCTGCTAATGCCATGTAGTCCATCAGTTGCATCTGCCATTCTTCCAGCATGGGCAAATCTTGGGTTTTCCAATGTTTAGCAACAAGTATCCTTGCTGCTGTTGTTGCATACATAAATAATGATTGGTCCTTCTTTAACACCCTCTGGCCAACAATGCCCAAAAGGAAGGCCTCTGGTTTCTTAGGAAAGGTATACTTAAATACCTTTTTCAGCTCATTATATATCATTTCCCAGAAGGCCTTAACCCTAGGGCAAGTCCACCAGAGGTGAAAGAATGTTCCTTCAGTTTCTTTGCATTTCCAACACTTGTTATCTGGCAGGTGATATATTTTAGCTAGCTTGACTGGGGTCATGTACCACCTATATATCATTTTCATAATATTTTCTTTCAAGGCATTACATGCCATAAACTTCATACCGGTAGTCCATAACTTTTCCCAGTCAGCAAACACAATGTTGTACCCAATGTCCTGTGCCCATTTTATCATAGCTGATTTAACCGTTTCATCCTGTGTATTCCACCTCAGCAGCAAGTTATACATTCTTGAAAGCAATTCAGTCTTAGGTTCTAACAATTCTGTTTCCAATTTCGATTTTTCCACTTGGAATCCTAACTTTTTATCCAATTTAAAAGCCTCTTTAATCTGAGCGTAATGTAACCAATCTCGCACTTTATCTTTAAGTTTCTCCATACTCTGCAATCTCCAATTGTCTCCATCTCTTTCTAATATTTCCCAATATTTCGGCCATTTGACCTCCATATTGGGTCTTTTCACAGCCTTAGCTTCCATAGGTGATAACCACCTTGGGGTCTTATTTTCTAATAAGTCTTTATATTTTGTCCAGACAATAAACACTGCTTTCCTTACAATATGGTTCTTGAAATTCTTGTGAATCTTAACCTTGTCATACCACAAATACACATGCCATCCAAAAGCATTGTTAAATCCTTCCAAATCTAAAACATCAGTGTTTTCAAGAAGCAGCCAGTCTTTCAACCAGCAGAAAGCTGCTGATTCATAATACAACCTTAAGTCTGGCAGGGCAAACCCCCCTCTTTCTTTAGCATCAGTTAATATTTTAAACTTAATTCTGGGCTTTTTGCCCTGCCAGACAAATTTAGAGATATCTCTTTGCCACCTCCCAAAACACTCCATTTTATCCACAATCTGTAAAGTCTGAAAAAGAAACAACATCCTTGGCAATACGTTCATTTTTATAGCAGCAATTCGGCCCAACAAGGAAAGTTTCAGTCTTGACCAGCTTTCTAAATCCCTCTTAATTTCTAACCAACACTTTTCATAATTGTCCTTAAATAGATTCAGATTCTTTGCTGTTATGTTCATCCCTAGATATTTTACTTTTTTAACCACGTTTAACTCTGTCTCTTTCTGAAACCTTTCTGACTCTGAAGCTGTTAATTTTTTCCCCAATACCTTAGTTTTTTGTTTATTTAGTTTAAATCCCGCCACCCGACCAAACTCTTGAATCAGTTGTAAAGCCATTTTCGTACTAGATTCTGGCTCCTGTAAGGTCAAAACTAGGTCATCTGCAAAAGCCTTAAGTTTGTACTGCTTCGCTCCGACCTGAATTCCTTCCACCAACCGGTCCCCTCTAATCATATTCAAGAGCACTTCCAGGACCGAAATAAATAACAGAGGGGAAATAGGGCAACCTTGTCGTGTTCCTTTTTCAATTTTAAACTCTTCTGTCACCACATTGTTAACTATCAATTTAGCCTTTTGTTCTGAATAGATTGCATCTATCCCATTTTCAAATCCCCGTCCCACTCCCATCCCTTCCAGTTTTTTCTTCACAAACTTCCAAGAAATGTTGTCAAAGGCCTTCTCCGCATCAATAAATATTAACACTGCTCTTGTATTAATATTTGTTTGCAAAAGTTCCAAGATATCAATAATGTTCCTTGTGTTAGCAAACAAATGTCTTCCTGGGAGAAAGCCTGCCTGATCTTTATGGATCACTTCACTTAAAACCTTTTTAAATCTATTTGCTAAAATGTCTGCAAAAATTTTGTAATCCATATTTGGAAGGGAAATGGGGCGGTAATTCTTAAGTTGTGTCTTTTCCAATTGAGATTTAGGTATCAATGTGATGAAGGCTTCTTTCCACGTTTCCGGTGCTTTTTTTCCCCTCCATAATCTCATTGCAAACCTCCATTAGTGGATGTATCAAATAGTCTTTCAATATCTTATAATATTTGGAGGTAAGCCCATCAGGCCCTGGGGATTTGCCCAATTGCATGTTCTGAATGGCAACTTCAATCTCTTGTCGAGTTATCTTACAATTCAGGATTGATCTGTTTTCTTGAGACAACATTGGTAATCCATTCTTTATCAGAAATTGTTCTATCTCAACCTCATTTTGCGGCCCTTGAGTATATAATTGTTTGAAGTATCTCTGGAAGCACTTCCTAATCTCCACAGGGTTCTGAATATTTCTTCCTTCAGTCTCTAGGTTAGTGATCGTGTTTAATTTTTGTCTCTTTTTCAACTGCCATGCTAGCAGTTTTCCACATTTATTTGCCGAATCGAATGATCTTTGTTTCATTAACTTGACTTTCCACTCCACTTCCTGATTTATCAATTTGGAGTATTGTGCTTGGTGAAATTTAACTTCTTTCAAAATCTCCTTTGACTTCGGTTTCGATCTTAACTTCTTCTCACATTCTTTAATTTTCTCCAAAATCTTATCTTTTTTCTCATTTTGTGCTCTTTTCTTTACAGCGTTCTGTTGTATCAGAAACCCCCTCATAACCGCCTTACTTGCATCCCAGATTATTCTTTTTTCCACCGTGGTGTTCAAATTTATCTCAAAGTAGTCCTTCAAAACTTTTTGGGCCCTTTTGGTGATCTCCTGGTCTCTAAACAGATTGTCATTCATCTTCCATCTAAAGGAGCCGGTTGGGATTAGTCTCATGTCCATCTTTACAGCGTTATGGTCGGAGCAGGTCTTTGGGCAGATTTCCACCTTTCTCGTCTTAGGTGCCAGACCTCTAGTTATCCATATTTGGTCGATTCTTGTCCATGTCAGTTTGGCTTCAGAAAAGAATGTTCCCTCTCTTCCCAGGGGGTTCTTCGTCCTCCAGATGTCAATCAAGTCCATATTATCAGTCAGTTCAAAAAAAGTTTTAGGTAGTCTGCCATCTTTTGTCACATTTTGGCTTTGAGACTTGTCCATGTTGGTTGATGCCACCCCGTTCATATCTCCCATCATAATGATGTTGTCATAGTCCAGATAGTCCAGCATTATCTCATGCAGCTTCTTGTAAAATTCCGATTTCCCCTCATTTGGTGCGTAGATTCCTAATATCAAAAACTTTTCTCCCTGATTTTGTATCTCAATTGCCAAAATTCTTCCTTGCTCATCTTTAAATAAAAATTTTGGTGATAAGCTCTCCTTTGCATATATCACCACTCCTCTTTTCTTAACTCGATCCGAAGAGATAAATTCTTGTCCTAATCTTTTATTTATTAACACTTTCCTATGGAGCTTAGTCACATGTGTTTCTTGCAAACAAATAATGTCCAATTGTTCTTTTTTCAATATATGAAATATTCTTCTCCTCTTTTCCGGGGAATTGCAGCCATTAATGTTCCAGCTCAGAAGTTGCAGAGACATCCTGGACAAATTTGTTATTCCTCTAGTGGTGGTATCTTTTTCTCCAGGTCTTCAGGTCCCGAAGGTGCAGGTGCAGGTGATGGCCCAGACCCTAAAGGTCTTTCAATCCCTTTCTGAAGATCCTCTCCGTAGGCACTCAAAATTTTTTCTTTATCCTCGACTGTTTTAATTTTAACCTTCTTCCCTCTAAATGTAAAAGATAATCCTTGGGGAAATTCCCACCTAAAAACAATTGAGTTGCTCCTCAGCAGTTTTACTAACTTAGTGTAGGTGGATCTAAGGTCCAGAAGTTGTTTTGGGAGGGGCAGGGCCTTTTCAGTACTGGCCCTGACTTGGTGGAATGCTCTATCACAAGAGACTAGGGCCCTGCGGGACTTGACATCTTTCCGCAAGGCCTGCAAGACAGAGCTGTTCCACCTGGCCTTTGGTTTGGACTCAGTCTGACCCTTATGCCCCCCCCCCCCCCCCGCGCACTTACGGTTTTGATCTATGGGCTACTTTTAAATGAGGCTGCATTATAAATTGCATTTTAACCTGTATTTTAAATTGGTCCCCCCCCTTATGTTTTTACTGTAATTTTACTGGTGTTAGCTGCCCTGAGCCTGGCTTTGGCCGGGGAGGGCAGGGTATAAATAAATTATTATTATTATTATTATTATTATTATTATTATTATTATTATCATCATCATCTCATATCCCTATGTGTTCCATTTATCTTTTCTACGTTCTGTGGCTAACACAACATACTTGGCTCCCATTGGGTTCGTTTTTTTTTTGTTTTTTTTTGCAGAGGTAGGTTCTCTTTAGGGTTTTGAAATATATAGTACTTCTTCAACTCTTGAGTTTGGCTGCCAATAGCTCCTCCTTGTTTCTCAGTGGCTCTGTTTTGTCTACAATCCTCTTGGCACACAGCACCTGAATTTTCCATTAAAAGGGATTACATTCCCCTCTATTTGGCGGTCCCATTCAGCCACCATGGACTATTACCTTGGGGATATCTTTTCTCCATTTGCCTGATACTTTTTCAAAAGTCATGTCACATCTTGGGCAGTGAGGTCCATAGGTTACTGGCAAGCACTGAAGCACAGAATCTCTATTGCGTGTCTGTCTGCTCTCTCCCACCAGGTGCCCAGATGATTGTGGCAATGAAGGCCGTGTCGTTGGGCTTTGATCTGGACCGGGGGGAGGTGCCAGCCATCCCCTCCCCAGTAGAGTTCATGGGATATATCTACTTCATTGGGACTGTCATCTTTGGACCCTGGTTCCGCTTCCGCACCTACCAGCAGGCCGTGGAAAGCAGGAGAATGGTGAGCTCCCTATCGTGTGTTTATTCCTGGCACTGTATGGGGAACAGGGCCTGGTTAGTTGGGGGTTCAGTAAAAGGGCACCATCTTTGAATATTGGAAATCCACATCCAACCTACCCAAGCGTTCTATTCCATTATTATTCCATTATTATTATTATTATTATTATTATTATTATTATTCCCTGCCCATCTGACTGGGTTGCCCCAGCCGCTCTTCCAGCATAAATAAAACATTTTAAAAATTAAACATTAAAAAGACTTTCCTAAACAGGGCTGCCTTCAGATGGCTTGGGGGTTGGATAACCCCATACCCTCCAACATTTCTCTGATGAAAATAAGGATGTACTAAGGAAAATCAGGACATTCTGGGATCAAATCAGAATCTGGGATGGCTTTTGTAAATCTGAGACTTTTCCTGGAAAATAGGAACACTTGGAGGGTCTGCATCCCTTGTTCAAACACATTTTTATTTTGTTCTGTGACCGCCTTGAGTTCTCTGGGAATAGGGCAGTATATCAACAACCACCACAACCACAACAACAACACCAGCCTTATAACAACAACAACAACAACAACACCACCAGCCTTTTATCTGATGAGCTGACATGAAAAGGAGCTCTCATTTCTACTTGTACTAAGATAATGACCTAAAAACAGTGTGAAAGATGGTGATGGTATTTTGTCTTTCTTTTTCCTCTCCTACAGAGCTTCTCCTGGCTCCAGAAGGTCTGCCTGAGCTTCTTCCTCTGCCTTGTGTGCCTCATCATGTCCACTTGTGTGGCCCCCTATCTCTTCTCTTACTTGATACCCCTCTACAGCTACAAGCTACTCAGGAAGTAAGTTGGTTGCTCCAAAGAGATGCTCTAACCTCAGCCCCAGGCTCCCTACAGCTGGCCCATTGGGTTTGTTAGGGAATCCAGCCAGTGAGCTAATGGAGATTTTGGTCTCCTCACAGGCCAGATTAACCCTGATGGGAAGTGTGCTGTAGAGCAGGGCTCCCATAAAATGGTGGGCCCTAGTATATTTTTAATTCCTGGATGTTTTTAAAGGCAAGTGCACTTTATTGCCCGAGTTCCTCTCTTCCTCCATGCCTCTGAATCGTTCAGAGAGATGTATTGCACTTACTTTAAGCTCTTAAAAAAACCGAAAAGTTCTCTTGCGAATACTGGAGGGGGGAGGAGGAAGGTGAAATAGGGTATATGGGATATGGTCCTTGAACATATATATCAGGTCATTTAATGCAGGTTAGCTGCCCCTTAACACTCTTTTGCCACCTTGTGACTGGAATCAGAGTGGCAAAACATAAGGAAAAGGCTGACTGTTCTACCCCTTTCTGTGGGTGTTTGTGGGTGAAGCTATTCCGGATTCGTTGATCCAGGGTTAGGTTAATTAACATGGGGACTAATTAATATGTTTCCTGCTGTGGAGGCTTCTCAAAATGCAATTATGGGCAAAGTTCTCATGATGTAACAGTATTGCATCCCCTGTTCTTTGGGCCTGGTGAGCTAAAATATGGCATTTATCTTCCATCTGTGATGCTGTTTAGCACCTAGGGGACAGAGGGGGATATGTTTTGTACAGGATGAGCTACTCTAAACTCCGACCAGCAGCCATTCTGCTGCTGGCTATACAGTTCAGAAGGGCTTCCAGCCTCCTCCTTTAAGAATTGCTTTCACATCCACAAGCCATTTGGCAACTAGGACAGAAGTAATGAACCTGTGGCCCTCTAGTTGAGAGCTTTCCAGCTGAAGTGTGTAGGTGTGTCACACAAACACTCCCCACAGGACTGGAAAAGGGTTAGTTTAACCTCTGGTTTGCTAGTAAAACCAAATTACTGTGTCGCAAAACGATGCATGTCTCAAAAATGTGTCACCAACGTGAAAAGTTTGGAAAGCTCTGGTCTAGTTGTTGGATGGCATCAGCTCCCAGGAGGCCAGTGGTTGAGGATGATTGGAGTTGTGTTTCACAACCTCTGGAGAGCCACACAGATTCCCCATGCTGGGGCTCTGATAAGTGCCTGGTATCTTCACCTTGGGATAGTTATTGGGCCTTGGAATAACCGTAACAGATAAGGGTGCTGTGGCCCTTGGCTGTGGGTGTGAGGAACCTGTGGCCCTCCCGATGTTGCTGCAGGATCCTGTTTTAAGACTGACGCTGCAGAAACAGTACCGTACTATTCCGTGTATAAGACTATGTTTTTTCTCTTTTAAAATCATGCTAAAAAGTGGGGGTCATCATAGGGTGGATGTTTGATTGGTTGCTGCTGCAGCTGTCAGCAGCTATTGTGCATGTTATTGGTTGCTGTGTCAATGGGTGGTGTTGATTGGCTGATGCTCTGGCAGTTGGGTGGGCGATTGGCAGCTTCTGCCAGTGATGGGACAGACGGGAGGCAGACTTGGCGACGTGTGCGGGTGAGCGATTTTCGGCAATCCCTGCTTAAAGAGCTCAACAACCCTGGGTAATCCTTTGCAAAAAAAAAAACCTCAACAACTCTGTGCCATCTCCCCTCATTTTCTTAAATCTGAGTCCCTCAAAATAGGGGGCGTCTTATAACGGAAAAGTACGGTACTTCTTCACACAAGGCACAATCAACTATGGAGTTTCTCTGCCATGAAACGCGGTGGGCCAAAAGTGGTTTGAACAAATCTGTGAAGGAAGAGCCTTTCAAAAGTGGCTGCCAGTTAGTTACTGGGCTAAGTGGTTGGTTTTTGGTGTGCTGGGTTTTTGAAAGTGAAGCCCTGTTGTGGAGCCTCTCGTTCCAGTTGCCCTTTCCAGTTCTTCTGTGTTAAAATTTTGCATTGGTACAGTGAACGAAGAGAGGATCCCAGGAATATTGAGGCATTTAACAACTGCACTTCCTTGAATTCAGTGGATGCTGGGCCAGGGAGAAGAATTTCAGCAGTTGTGGCCTTTTCCATCCATACTGGGAGAAGCAGCTCTTTATCAAATCTTTTCCTGCCACATAGTTAAACAGTGTGAGAGCATTCAAGGGCAGGTATTTTAAATATTACTTGGAATGTCCGAAAGCCTGATGAGCTCATTTTATTTCTCTTTCTCTTCTGCGGTTCTTTTGCTTCCTTTCCTCTACCCTCTCCCTCCCGGTCCTCTCTCTGTTGGGATCGTGCTATTTGCCACAGGAAGCGCAGAAGCAGGTAACACCCCCCCCCCAGCGCAACTCTCTGGCTGCCAGGCTGCATCATCTCACTCATTGCACAGCTGCATTCTTAACCTTCACCTGTCTTTTGTGGCTTCCATCAGTGGCAACCCATTTGTTCTGTCTCTTGACAGGAGGCACCGTGGGGTCATGGCTCCCTCAGTCTGTTTGCCATGTTCCAGACACGGTTTGTTTTTTCTCTGTGAGGCCCAGCAACTGACGTATCCTCATTGACTCTCTTTCATTGTGCTCACTGTGTCTTGGCCTGTGTCCGGTGTGTCTGCTGTCCTTGTCTAGTCAGTGCCACTTGTGGCTGCTTTGCTTGACATTTCTGTGGTCTTCACCAATTCGCCCTGCTTAGGTCTGTGTCACTTGGTGGCTTTGAAGTAAGGCTTGGCTTTCTTTCCCCAAGTCTTGTGTAGTGTGACTTATTCCATGCCTTGAGCACTCCACTTCTTTCTGTGGCGTGAGGCCTAGTCTGCACTCGTGCCAGAACCTTAATCACAACCTACAAAGGCACTTAGCTCAATGGAAGACCCTCCGTCTGTAAAGGCAGTCTGCCTTTAAAGTACCAAATGCTGGCATCAAACAACAGCGTGTGGCCACCAGATTTATGCAGCAGCATTGTGTGACTTCATGGTGCCCAGGGCAGGCATGAACCCAGTGCCCCCCATGCCAGTGCCCCCAGTGAGGCCCAGCCCAGTGCTCCTCTCCCTGAGGGTTGGTTCCTCCGCCGCCGAGAGAAGAGCGCCCCGCTGCACTGGGGGCACCTGCTTCCCGTGCCCTCAAAAATCCACACCCAGGGCTATAGCCCCTCTGGCACACCCCTGCCTTTATGCTGTTCTTTGTGAGCTCCTAAGAAGTGTCTAGGAGGCCACAATGAGAAATAGGAAGCTTATTCTGATCCAGTGAGGCAAGTACAGTGGTACCTCTGGTTATGTACTTAATTCGTTCCGGAGGTCTGTTCTTAACCTGAAACTGTTCTTAACCTGAAGCACCATGTTAGCTAATGGGGCCTCCCGCTGCCGCCGCCACACCGCTGTGCGATTTCTGTTCTCATCCTGAAGCAATGTTCTTAACCTGAGGTACTATTTCTGGGTTAGCGGAGTCTGTAACCTGAAGCGTATGTAACCCGAGGTACCACTGTATTATGTTTTTAAACCAGGGCTCCTGCCTTTTCCTGGCACAGAGGAAGAAAGTGCCTTCTGTTTGACAAGTTTGTCATGCAGATGTTAATGAAAGAGCTGTTAATGAAATTTCTGCACTTGCACACTATCATATAATACAATACCCACAGGCCTGGCTTTGTTCAATGCAAACCAATGCTGTCCAAAATACAACTGAAATCTTCAGCATATAGGGACTGCCAGCCATGGCTCTCTGTGGCTTTTTTATAGTTCTGTGGTTCAGTCTATATGGAACACCTCAATGCCCCAATATCTACTGATATCTTTATTCTTTCCTCTCTGTTTCTTGCTCCTGCCATGTTCTTTCCCTCCTTGCTTCTGCCAGGAGCACCATGGTGAGGTGAGTCTTCATGGGGCATCTGTTTCTTCTCTTACCCACCGTGTGGGTTTGCAGAGGTTCACTGGCTTCTAAGGCAGGCAAGCAAAATAATCAAGGGGTTGGAGCAGCTCCTGTAGGGAGGGGAGATTACAACATTTGGAGGGGTTATTTTGTTTAGAGGAAAGGTGAGTAAGTCAGCAGGACAGGGTAGAAGTGTAGAACTTCAGGCACAGTGGGGAGAAAGTGGACCGGGAGAAGTTTTGCTTCCTCTCCAATAATATGGGAGCTCTGAGCCAGGGAAGCTGAATGTTGGAAGTTTCAGGATTGATGTGGCGTGGCTTCATACCAAGCAAGATGGTTGTCTAGCTCTTTTACGCCCTGCCCTTGAGAGCTCCTTTAACGCATCAAGTGGCAGTTATGCCAAACTAGTATTATTCCAGGATGGTTGGCTCATAGAGGGAATGCAATTGGCATTGAGCCGACAAAGGCTTCAAATCTCCATTTTCAGAGTTAACGCCATCGGAGGGATCAGAACTGTGATGCTAAGAGTTACCTGCTGACCTGCATGTAGCTCTTGTCTCTACTAACCAGAAATTCTCCGTGAATCAAAAATGATTGTTTGGGGTTACTAAAACTGCTAGGGAGATCTTTGGCATGAGCACCTGTCACCTAAGAAAAACGGAGAAAGGAAAATTGTGACTTGAGATTTGCAGTTACATCTGGAGGAGCAGTAGTACATAGGGTACGGATCCGAGGGTCAGATCCCAGGATCTTCTCAGGTGGCAGGGGTGGACCTGTGTCTTTGGCTCACTGACTTGAAATTACCAGTCGAAGTGACTTCTCTAGACATTGAACAGGTTTATCAGGCTGGGGGGCTCACAGGGCAGCCAAACACAGGACTTAGTGCTATGATTCTAAAGTTAAAGGAGCAGTACTTGAAGGTGTCCATAAATGTTCACGTGATGAAATATGGGGAGAGCATAATTCTGATTTTTCAAGATTAAAGTTAAGGCGGTAACAGGGTTTTAGGCCCATTAGTGCTGCAAAAGGGGGTGAATATTAAGTGGGAGGGGGCTTCCCTTTCAAGCTGGCTTCCCGGCATAAAGATAAGTTCTATACTGCACCTACTCTTAAGAGATACAGGTGTGCTACTATCCAAAGTACACCTGGAAGTCTCAGAAGGGCTGCAAGGATCTGATCCCAGCTGACAAGAGCTGGGATAAAGAACGCGATAAAACAGTATGTTTGTGCATGTCTGTTTTCCTTGCCCTGGGAACAGCAGGAGGAGTGCTCTAAAAGCAAGAACCTTTGGACTGCAACAGCCCCCACCCCCACCCCGGAGCTAAGAAAGAGAGCAGAGCCACCAAGTGATATTCATCAAGGCCCTCTATACAGTGGTGCCTTGCAAGACGAAATTAATCTGTTCCGTGAGGCTCTTCATATAGCGGTTTTTTTGTCTTGCAAAGCAAGCCCATTGACAGCTTAGCGGATTAGCGCTATTAGCGGTTTAGCGGCTTTTAGCGATCAGCTGATTAGCGGCTTAGGAAAAGGGGGGGGGAAAGGGAAAAAACCCGCAGGAACTCGCAAGACATTTTCGTCTTGCGAAGCAAGCCCATAGGGAAATTCGTTTTGCGAAGCACCTCCAAAACGGAAAACCCTTTCATCTAGCGGGTTTTCCGTCTTGCGAGGCGTTCGTCTTGCAGGGCACCACTGTATTCTTTTAATGTCCTGGTTTATGTTCATCCTGGCGGGGGTTTTCTGTTTGCGTTTCATATATAGTTTAACTGTCCCCATTTTTTACTGCCACCTCACACTGCATTACTGCCCTTTATTATGAAACATTTCTTATGATCTGGCCTTTTGGGGGGGCGAGGCATCTATACCGCCAATCTTATGTCATCAACCCCCATTGCTCACCCTCGATTATATAAGGAGTGGATACACACCTGATCTTCAAAGGTGGCATAGCTGATCCCTCAGCTCCCTTTCTGAAGCTCACCCTGGAGAGGCTGCAATTGACAGAAAATCCATTTTACAGAACAACACTCAAAATCTGGAGGGGCTCCGTCAAAGTCTTGGCTCCAACACCCTCTCCTCTTACTCCATTTGGAGAACACCCTCGTTTTCAATCTACTTTTGAGAGTGGTCACTTGGTCATTGGGCAGTCAAGAGTTTCTTCTGTGTTTTGGATCAGTTAGAGGGCAACGAATGATCAGCTGTGCCTGAAGCTCCTTGGCACTCCGGTGAACAGTTTTCAAATGGTGCAAAGTCAATCTTTTAGTGCACTTGTCCTTAGAACGTAAGGCCCACTCAGAATGTTCACCTTTTATGAGCACATTTGTATGGGCTTGTCTGGAAACTTGAAAGGGGCGGTTTCTTTATCGTACAAAGGATTTCTATCGGAAGAAGGAGGGACAGCATCTAGTCTGAGAGAGGGAGGCGGATCTGGGCAGAAATATTGATGAGGGAGAGTTAAGAGTCCAACGAGCTCAGTTTCAGCCAGAGTTAAAGAACTGGTGCATCAGGTGGGGCTCCGATGATGCAGTGCACCTGTTACAACGGGAAGAGTAAACCAAAATCTGCCCATGCAGTGCTGGTGGGGTTGCTGCATATTGGGCATGGACTACCACAGATGGTAGTTGTGCCTAGTAGTGGCAGCTTTTTAGACCTGCGTTTTTCAGGAAATCTTGGTGTTTGTTTCTGTAGCTTATTCTCTCAGACCCAGCTCTGACTCTGTTGTCTGTCTTTTCATCAAGTATGAAACAGGTGATCTATGAAGAACTTAGCCTTTTTTCTTTTTTAAAGTGGCTATTAAGCTGGAAATCACCTCTCCTTGGAGTTCTCATTCTCCCTTTGCTTTGGAGGATTGCTGGGCAAAGTGTGTCAGATTTGCTGGTATAAGGGTCTTGTTAAGTCTTCTTGAGTCAAAGGTACCTGCTGGCCTCTTCTGGTGTTTATTGGTTGTATGGATTGCTAATTCGAACCTTCTTTCTCAAAACCCAGCTTTGAGAGGCATTTTATTTGGGACTGTGACCACCTACAAAGACAAACCTTGGTTGTCAAATGGAATCCGTTCCAGAAGCCCAGTCAGCTTCCGAAATGTTCGACAACCGAGGCACAGCTTCCAGTTGGTTGCAAGAGCTTCCTGCACTTGGCGGAAGCCACATCAGACGTTCAGCTTCCAAAAAATGTTCGAAAACCGGAGCATTTACTTCCACGTTTTCAGCATTTGGGAGCCAAAACATTCCAAAACAGAGCCGTTCGGGAATTGAGGTTTGACTGTATACCCTATACATACCGTATTTTTCACTCCATAAGACGCACTTTTTTCCTCCTAAAAAGTAAGGGGAAATGTCTGTGTGTCTTATGGAGCGAATGTGTGGTCGATCGTTGGCTCCCTTTCCAGCTTCACCCCCTTGCCCAGGCCTCCATTGTTGAATGTTCTGCAGACGGAGGCTGTTAGTTTCCCCAGTGACAAGTGACTGGCTGATTAGATTATCTGTCTGGAAACTGTAGAAATTGCTCCCTTTCCTTTCCTAAAGAAGTTGCAGAACTGTGAGTTGAACCTCATAAAAACAGGATTGTTCCCCTTTGCAAAGTAAGCTCAACAACTTTGAGCTGATCCTCAAAAAAACGGTGCTTTCCCCCTTTGCAAAAGAAGCTGCACAATTTTGAGCTGATCCTCAAAAATCCGGGGCTTTCCCCCTTTCCTCCTCTAAAAACTGGGTGAGTCTTATGGAGCGAAAAATACGGTGATGTGTTCTTTGCAGCCCTGCAGTGCTGTTCCATAGTATCCAGGATACTAATTGTAGTTCCAATGTGTTGTTTTTTTCATTTCTTGTATTATTACCTGGTTTTTACTTCTTGGCATTTTAATTGTTCCGCCTATCTAAATAAAATAAAGACAGCACTTCTTCATACAGCACCATGGAATTAGATGGCTTTAGAAAAGGATTAAACCAATTCATGGGGGAATAAGGCTGTGTTCCGCTGTCAGAGGCAGTATGCCTGTGAACACCTGTTTCTGGGAATCACCTGCTTGTAGGCTTCTCATAGGCATCTTGTTGGCCACTGTGAGGACAGAGAGGCCTTTGTCCTGATCCAGCGGGACTATTCTTACATCCTTGTGTCTTGCTGTTGCAACGTAGCTGGCTTCGGGCTTACGAGAGCGCTAGCTCCTTCCACTTCAGCAACTATTTTGTGGGCTTCCTGTCCGAAACAACGGCCACGTTGGCAGGGTCTGGCTTCACGGAGGAGAAAGACAACCTGAAATGGTGAGTGTTGTTGCAAGGGGGGGGAGAGGTGGGGTGGGGTGGGTGCCTAGGGTACTGTACCTAAAAATGTAACCTCCTTAAATCCCACAAACAGGTAAATCAGAAAACAGGTGTTAAAGTAACTTTTATGCATAGCCCAGTCTGCTGGAATAGTTTTTGCAAATGTGTTAAATGCGGGCAGGTTCCCCCCTCCCTGGTTTGTTTTTTGGTGGGTAGCTATTAATAATAATGACTTTGTTTTTTTTTTTAAATAATTTTTATTAACTGGCCAATCACATCAAATTAAATCACATCATATAAATTCCGAATTACAAAGCCAAATTTTTAAATTTTGTTGGGGGAACCCATACTTCAAGATCCAAAGGGGAATTCAGATCATCTTCTTATTACTGCGTTAATGTCCAAATCAGTCCCAATCAGTCCAAACAAAGTTCATAATTCTATCCAGTCTTATCTTGGTGTTGCCACATCATATCTTGTTCGTATAATTTCTCTTTTTCCTTTACGATCTCTTCTGTTAGTCTCCTTAAGCCGATAGCAAGTGTAATAATCCTGTGTGGATTTCCCGTTCCTCCACTAAGTCCAGATGGTTTCCATATATCTCCTTCGTAGATAACATCACTTTATCCATCGTAAATTTTGGCATTTGTCGCTCTTAAGTCCCACCGAGGAGTTGATTCACGATATGTAAACAACTCTATTTCTCTCTTTCTCCTCCCAGACCCAAGAGCTCCCACAATGCCTCACAAAATGGCGAACGGCATTTTTTCCTGACTGCGTCACTCCAAAACTCTTAGCTTTCCAGCTTCATCTTGAAACATTGCTTTGGATCGAAAGTTTATCTCCACACAGCCCTAAATCCACAGCTTAAGTCCTTAATTTCTGACTCATTAGGGGAGGGGGATTCTTGTTAAATCACATAAAAAGGTAGAGGCAGGTTTTTCCCCCCCTCCCCCCTCAGTCATTACCGTATCTTGACGTTCTTCTTGTATTTTATTGTTGTCTTGTTATCAGAGATCTCTTCTGTCAGCAGTATTTACTCCCCTTTTTCCTTGATGTATGTGCAATTAATCATGTCCAAATTATTTCTTTTAAAGATCATTGCAACCAGCGGCACGAATCGGGGACGGCGTCGAGGAGTGCCGAAAATCCCACAGGAGGGCTTTGTGCCTAGTGCCCCCACCCCCACAAATTCGGGGGTGGTATAGGGCACAGCAGGCAAGGGCCGTCCCCCCCATAATCCTGGGGGGGTTAAGGAGGCTAATTACCCCCATCATAGCCTCCAAATTACCTCGTGTGGGTCGGAGAGATGTTATTGTCAGCCATCTTCCGATGCGCCACCTAGTGCCCCCCCCTTAATAATAATAATGACTTTGATTCAGACTCAGTTGAATTTAGTCTGCAATCTGAACTGTACTTACCTGGGAGTTAAGCTCCGTTGAATTCAGTAGGACTTACTTCTGGCTAGACATGATTCGGATTATCGCCTCCTGTTGCCAGGTCAGTGGAGACTTTCCATGAATCCAAAGATTCCCCCCTTCCTGATTTCTTTTTCTTTTTAAATAAAATATATTTTATTTTTATTTTTTTAAAAAAATTATTGAAGAATTTCAACATAACAAATTGTCAAGCCATTTAAGCAATTACATTATTTCCCCCCCATCCCTCCCTGTCGCTCCCACCGAAGACTTCCCTCAGCTCCCCTCTCTGATTTCTTTGCACATATCGCTCTCTGCATATTATAAAATTGTACATACATTGGTACCTCTAGATACGAACAGGATCCGTTCCGGAGCCCCGTTCGCTTCTAGAGGTAAACGTATCTAGCAACGGCATGTCTGCGCACGCGCGCATCACTTTTCACTCCTTCTGCGCATGATGTCATTTTGAACGTCTGTGCATGCGCAAGCGGCAAAACCCAGAAGTAACACGCTCCGTTGCTTCCGGGTTGCCACGGAGCGCAACTCAAACGCGCTCAACTCGAAGCATATTTAACCCGAGGTACGACTGTATCTTTATTATGTCTATCATATGTTCACCTAATAAATTTGCAGATGTTTATTCAAAACCTGCCAAGGAGTCCAGTTCATTTTGTTGTCTTTTTAGATAATTTGTGAAAAGCTCCCATTCTTCCTTAAAGTCAGTTGTCGTTGTCCCACAATTTGTATGTCAATTTAACCAGCTCTGCATAGTTCATCAGTTTTTCTTGCCATTGTTCTTTCGTTGGGATTTCCTCATTCTTCCATCCTTGTGCAATCAAGACTCTTGCCGCTGTTGTAGCATACATAAATAAATTCTTTGTTTTTCTTGGCAAATCCCTATCAAAAAATGCTTCCTGATTTCTGGCCTTCATAATGATTTTATTCCCTCCTCCTTCCAGGGATCTGACAGTGTCTCGCCCACTGAATGTGGAGCTGCCCCGTTCCATGGTGGAGGTTGTCACCAACTGGAACCTGCCCATGTCCCGTTGGCTGAACTCCTGTAAGGATGTGTACACCTGCTGTGTTAGTTATGTGGAGCCTTAGAAACAGGCTGCATGAGGACCCTCAGCCTTGGGCATCTGTGTCTGACTCGCCCTTGACTATGGCTCCCTGAGGAAGGGAGGTCAGTGACCCCTTACGGCAGGGATGGGGAACCTGTGGCCCCCCCAGAAGATGTTTCCCAGCATAGTTAGGTTCTTGGGTCTCCCATTGTCTTCACCCCCCTCTTACTACTGGGAAGGGGGATGTAGAATACCCAGAACTCCTCTCTCTATTGCTCTAAGTATTTACAAATCCTGGGGGTAGACTTGAGATAATATAGTAGGGCTGATCCACACGTGCAGATTGGGGAGTGGAGAAAAGATTTCAGATCTGTGAGCCCTGAAATGGACTAAGTTATCTTCTCGTCCAATGCTGGGCATTTCGACAGATCCAAATCTCTTTTCCTCTCACTAGTCAAGAGGTAAAGGAGCCCCTTTTAAGTAGGTTCTGGCCTGACGAAAAAGGAAGTACTTCTTCACACAAGGTGTGATTAACCTGTGGAGTTTCTCTACCATGAAATGTGATGGATTTAAAATTGTCTGAACGGATTTGTGGAGGATGAGCCCATCCAAAGCTGCTTGGCAGGATGGCTAAATGGAGCTTCCATGTTAGGAGGCAGTCTACCTATGATTTCCATATGATATGGTTAAATGACAAAGGGAAGGCGTCCCAAAAGTGTCCAGGTGGCCAGTATTGGGAACAGAATGCTGAAACAAGATACATAGCGAACGTGTACTCTCCAGATATTGTTGGACTCCAAATGCCATCAGCCTCGGCCAGCATGGCTAGTGATCAGGGGTGATAGGAGTTGTAGTCCAGCAAGATTGGGAAGAGCCACATTTTCCTTTCCCTCAAAATTAATCTCAAACAGCAAGGCTGTTCAGATTCTTAAGTCTGTGGAAGCGTCATGCACTAGAACTGGCCAGGTATGAGAGATTCCCACCAATCCAGTGCTATGTGGGAAGAAGAGGAGTGGCAGCTTCCAGAAAATACTTTGAAACTCAGTGGCCGAGTGCCTGGAACAGATAAATGTAGTAGCTTGAAGTAAATGCCTTTTACTGCATCTCAGTTGAGGTGGGGAAAAGCTGGCCAGGGCATCCAGTGGAAGCAGAACGTTCTGTCCCATCACTAACTTTCTCCGCCTGTTTCCAGATGTCTTCAAGAACTCCCTGAAACTGGGCACCTTCTCAGCAATCATTGTAACCTATGCAGCTAGTGCCCTCCTACATGTGAGTATCCCTTTACAGAAGCCGCTATCTCCTGTTCCTTGGTCGCACCCTGTCCTGATGAAACATGTACTGATTTGTTTATCTCAAACATTTGTGCCCCATCTTTCTACCTGTAAGAGGCGGCAAGGCAGCTCACAATCACATGGACTAGTCCCCGGGCATTTTACCAGTGTTTCACCCCGCCTCTGGTTGCTTTGCCCTGCTGCTCTGGCCTGATGATCCCTCAAACCTATTGGCCTTCATCTGTTTCTTTCCCAATATGCACCAAATGGCTGCCAGGCAGAGGTGGAAATGGCAGCAGGTAACAGCTCCAGGGTGCTCTAAGGGCTATATATGGAAAAGAGGTATTGTGATCCCCTGGCAAGCCCTAAGGAAGACGCAGATGTCTATGAGATAGGCTGATCCACTCAGAGAGGAACCTTGAGGGCCTTCTGTCGCATCCCATTGAAAGGACAGGGCCTGTATACCTTCCTTGAGCTCAGAGGATGAATCTCTGGTCATCTCCAGCCCCATGTAGAAGCCAGCGATTGTAGAAGCAGACCTTCAAGAGCTGAAGGCTAACTGCAGTACAGTGGTACCTCGGGTTAAGAACTTAATTCGTTCTGGAGATCCATTCTTAACCTGAAACTGTTCTTAACCTGAAGCACCACTTTAGCTAATGAGGCCTCCTGCTGCTGTCGCGCCACCGGAGCACGATTTCTGTTCTCATCCTGAAGCAAAGTTCTCAACCCGAGGTACTATTTCTGCGTTAGCGGAGTCTGTAACCTGAAGCATCTGTAACCCGAGGTACCATTGTATAGGTCTTGCTAGCTGCCTTAAGGCTTCAGCTCTTTGCTGAAGCAACATCACTCTGTAGCTTCAACAGGAGGGAGAGCTGCAGATGGGAGGGCCAACTGGCAGCTGCCCATGGTCCTGAATTCCCTGATCTCTGCTGAAAGAGACTCCGCATGACTTTGCCAGCCCAGAAGAGATTCTGCTCTTCCCTTGTAAAGGTAAAGGAACACCTGACCATCCAGTGGCCGACTCTGGGGTTGTGGTGCTCATCTCGCTTTATTGTACCGAGGGAGCCGGCGTACAGCTTCCAGGTCATGTGGCCAGCATGACTAAGCCGCTTCTGGCAAACCAGAGCAGGGCACGGAAACACCATTTACCTTCCCTCTGGAGCGGTACCTATTTATCTACTTGCACTTTGATGTGCTTTCGAACTGGTAGGTGGGCAGGAGCAGGGACCGAGCAATGGGAGCTCACCCCGTCGCGGGGATTCGAACTGCCGAGCTTCTGATCAGCAAGTCCTAGGCTCTCTGGTTTAACCCACAGCGCCACCCGCGTCCCATCCTCCCTTCTGAGACCCCCCCAAAAGAACTTCTTGCAATCAGCAAGACTTCAGGGGGGTGGGCACTATTACACTGGGGTCGAGAACTGCCATTTGCCTTTGCTTCATTAAGCCTCTTCTTGGGAGAGGGAGACCCTTAAAAAGCTGTTAGTTTTCTTCAAGAATGCAAGCAAGACGCACCCCCTGTCCTGAGATTGCTGTTCCATTAAAGAACTGTCTCTCTTCCTCTTCCTTCCCAGGGGCTGAGCTTCCACCTGGCGGCTGTGCTGCTCTCCCTGGGGTTTATCACTTACATTGAACACGGTGAGTTCCCTCTTTTCTTTGGCTGGGACCAAATTCGGGTGGTTCTTTACCTCCATCTAGCCTTGGCCCAGAAATTGGCCCAATTCAGACATAAAGACAGGTCATGGTTTGTTACATGCATGCCCCCTCCTCCCCTTGGTCCCTCCTTTGCACTCGTGGGGATGGCATTCAAAGCTTTCTTTTGCCGTATGTAACACAGCGATCGGTTTAATCCAAATACAGGAAACTGTGCTTTGAATAAACCACAATCAGTTAACAAGCCACGATCCTAAAACCAGTATTTAGGCTTCAAGCAGCAAAGACAGCTCTTGAGCACAGCCTCTCACATGCAACCACTTCTTTCTTTCAATAATTTTTATTGGTTTTACAAAATAAATCACGATTAACATTTTTCAATAAAATCTAAAATAAAGCAAGATTCTTCCAAATCTTAGGACTTCCCTCCTCGCCTCTGTGGGTCCTTTAAGTATCTTAATCAACTGCATATTATAGTTCATCTGAATTACAGTTCTCCATGATATCCAAAGTGTATGTAACATTGCAAGTCATTCAAAGCCTGCCAAAGAGTTCAAGTGTTTACACTGCTCTTTTAAGTATAATCTATATTTGTCCTATTGTCTATTGAAGTTTTGATCTTCCTGATTTCTGTTTTTCCCTGTCAGTCTTGCAATCTCTGCATAGTCAAGTAATTTCATCCTCCATTCTGACTTTGTCAGTATCTTGTCTTCTTTCCATCCCTGGGCAATCAACATCCTTGTAGCTGTAGTCACGTACATGAACATGCACCTAAAATTCCTGGTCTTTCAAAAAAAGTTATTTTTAAAAAATTCATTATATATCATTTCCCAGAATTCCTTTGTCTTTTTACAATTCCATCATGTATGTTAAAAGGTGCCCTCTTTCCTTACATTTCCAACAGAGATTTGAGTTAGTTCTATACATTTTCGCTAACTTACTGGGACCACCACTTTCTTTCTGCCTAGTTCTCCGGAAGAGGCTCGCCGTCATCTTTGATGCCTGCATACTCTCCAAGAGGTGCCCGCCAGGGTGTTCACATCGCCACAACACGGTGAGATGGGCCTTGGGTTCTGAGGATCTATGGGTACCCCTTTATGCCGCCACACTAATGGTCTGGCAGCTCAATATGATGATACGATACGATAATCTTTATTGTCATTGTCCCATACAGAACAACGAAATTGAAAAATCTACACAAGACATTCAAAAACCAACAAGCCTGCTATCCCAACCTGGTTAGCCCCCTAAAAACTCTGATACCCCATTTTTAAATACAATATACTCCATAGAGACTCCTTACACTGCTTTTAAAACCAAAATCGCATTTGGATAGAAACTGTTTCTCAGTCCTAGTCTTTATAACCCTGTACCTTCTTCCAGAAGCCAGAAGCTGAAAGAGATCATTTCCAGGGTGCGCACTATCCTGCGCTATCTCTGCAGCTTTCTTATGGCACCAGGAAGCATAGATTTGATCCAAGGTGGGAAGCGTGCACCCAGTAATTCTCTCCGCTTTACAACCCTGGACAGCATAGTTTTTTCCCTGACTGTGTAGCCCCCAAACCACACACAGAGACCATAAGTTAATACACTCTCCACAGTACAATGGTAAAATGCCATCAACAGTCCTTTGAGAGATTGTTTTTCCGAGTGGACACTCGGGTTGCGAACGTGATCCATGTCTTTTCTGCTCTGCCTCCTGCGTTCCTTTTTTAGGATGGGGGTGGGTGCAGCTGAACATGCCAAGTGCGCTCCTTACTCCTCGCTTGGTTCCATCCCTGCCGGTTATAGCAGAGTGATTCCTGGTTGGGTGCACCTGGACTGAGCCTCCACTTCTTCTTCTTCTCCTGCAGAGTCTTTGGGTTTACCTCCTCAACCTGCTCTTTGGAGCGCTCGCCATTTTCCACTTGTCCTACCTCGGCTCGTTATTTGACATGGATGCAGACGACTCCGTGGAAGAGCAGGTAAAAGGGGCAAAGCCCAGATTCATTGGGCCGTTGTGGTGGCCATACTTGAGGACAACAACAACAAACCTATGGTTACGTGAAACATACTCAATAAACACACAAGACGTAACCGGCTGTACTTTTGAATTAATAAGGGATACTATTCATTATATCAAATTGTAGATTCCAACAGAAGTCTCATAAAGTTCAACAAAAAAAGCAGAAGACCCAGTGGATCAGTTCATTCTCTAGTCAGTTCATGAACTTTATGAGACTTCGGTTGGAATCTACAATTTGATATAATGAATAGTATACCTTATTTATTCAAAAGCACAGCCGGTTATGTCTTGTGTGTTTATTGAGCATACTTTAGGACAGGCACATCCAGCTCCCAAGAGACTGCGATCTACTCACAATATAAAAAGACCGGCCATTGTCATTGCCAGGAGCTGTTGAGCTTTTTAAAGAGAAAAGTGGACCAAAGTTGTTGAGCTTTTCGGGGGGATCAAAAAGGAACACTGAGGTGATAGTGGAAACTTTGAAGAAGCAGGACGAGGCAGGAGGCCCCAGAAGCAGGGCAGACTTTGGTCTTTCAAATTTCCACAGCGCCCTCTGCAAGCTTTACTATTTGCGGCACCCTGCAGCGCCCCCTAGGCTCAGCGCTCAGCATGGCAAAACGGTTTGCGCTGCACTAAACCTGCACTAAAGCCCAGAAGAGAGTTTTTTTTTCTGGGGAAGAGGGATTACTTACAAATTACACTATTTTTTGAAAAAGAAAATAAATGCCGTTCTGTGGCATAGGCTGGGCCCACTGATTGCTGCAGAAAGATTGTGAATCATTGGGGGGGGCAGCTAAACCTGCCTGCCTGGAGTCTCCCCCCCTTTCAGCACCTCCTTCTTTGTCTGTGTTAAGCTTACATTTGTAATAACTTTCTCTCCTTACCCTGCAGGGCTACGGGATGTCCTACACCATGCACAAATGGTCTGAGCTGAGCTGGGCCAGCCACTGGGCAACCTTCGCCTCCTGGGTCTTCTACCGCCTCATCAGCTGAGCTGCGACCTCGGTGCCGACTTGAGGAGACGGGGCAGAAGTCCAGGAAGGAGAGGCGGAACCAGCAGACCTCGTCTCCTTCAAGGAAGTCGGATGCCGTCCCGGGCCTGTGCACCCCTGGACACGCTGGCTGGCCCCTTTCCCCCCTCTCGGGACACTTACGGAGGGAAGGGGCCTCTGGGCAGGCCATACTGTGTTCTGCCACGCCGTGGCAGGCCTGACCCAATGCCCTCACAAAAGGAAGAAAATCAGGTCCCATGTGGAAAGGGGCTGCTGAGAAAGGTGGCCCAAACACACAGAGGTGGTCTTGCTTTTGGTTTTAGACTTCCTTCCCTCCTTCTGCCCCCATTTCATGATGGTTTGGGGACACAACATCCCCCGCCCCCCTGGGAAATTGTCTGCCCATCTTGGGGCTCCCTTTAATGACCAGTTGTGGAAGTTGCAGCACCTTTTCTCCTCCTTGTATGAATTTAAATGTGATTGTTTTATGTTAGAGCTGTTGCCCCACATTATCCCCATGCATGCTCTCTTTTTAGCTCCTTTTGCTCCCTTGCGGCTGACTGTCAGAACTGCACCGGCTGCTGTCATGGCACCCCTGGTTTTTGTTGGGATTATGGGCTCTTTCTTCAGTAAAGTCTGATGATTGGTTGATTGTAAACAAGGTCTCTTCTAAACTGTATGTGGGTTTCTGTCGTCTCCCCTTCACTGTCTCTGAGGGAAGGGAAGGGTATGCAGATTAAGCAGGTTATGGTACCTACGTTTCCAAGTAGGGCTGGCCCACCCATGAGACAAGGTGAGGCAGCTGCCTCAGGTGGCAGGATCCACAGGGACAACAGATCCAACCTCCAAGGAATACAGTTATACCTCATGTTACGTTTGCTTCAGGTTGAGCATTTTCAGGTTGCGTTCTGCAGCGACCCAGAAGTACTAGAAAGGGTTACTTCCGGGTTTTACCACTTGCGCATGAGCAGACGTGCAAAATGATGTCGCGTGCATGCACAGAAGTGGCGAATCGCGACCCACAGACGTGGGTTGCATTCTGCTCATGTTGCAAACACGCCTCCGGAACGGATCCTGCTCGCAACTAGAGGTACCACTGTACATCGCCTGCTGTTGCTGCCACTGCACTCTCTCCTTGTTCCCAAAGTGGATCTTAAATCCCTCCTTGTTCCTGATGTAGGTCTTCACTCGCCCGTTCTTCCCTGGCAGGTGGGGGGCACACAATTTTGTGGTTTGCGTCAGGTGCCAAAATGTCTTGGGCTGGCCCTGTTTCCAAGACTCGCTTTTCAAAGCCTTAGGGATTTTTGCAGAAAGAATAAAAGGACAGGGAGAGGAGGGCTGGATGGCCGAGGGGCAGGAAACTATAGACATGCAGAGTGATCAATGGGAGCCGTGCAGTGAACTGAAGCTCTGCCTATTCAAGACCAGTGGAATTCCTGTTCAGTCCAGTCCTCTTCCTCTGCAACCACGTGGACTAGAAACTTGTTCCATTGCCCCACCCACAAAAACTCAGATGCTCAAGATACCAACTCCATGCCCGATTGTATGTAGATGCTCAGAATACATACCATAAAAGCTATATTTCAGAATTTTATAAAATGGAATAATTATGCTCCTGGGTTCCATGCATATTAATGTTGGTTAGAGTCACTGCTACATCTATAAATGTGCATTAAAGGCAAGGGGAGAGAGGGAACATTGCACCTTCCCTTGATTGTGAATAGATCAAAAGGCCCGTTGAGTTGGGTAAAGGTAAAGGGTAAAGGGACCCCTGACAGTTAAGTCCAGTCGCGGACGACTCTGGGGTTGCGGCTCTCATCTCGCTTTACCGGCCAAGGGAGCCGGCGTTTGTCCGCAGATAGCTTCTGGGTCATGTGGCCAGCATGACTAAGCCACTTCTGGCAAAACCAGAGCAGCGCACGGAAACGGTGTTTACCTTCCCACTGGAGTGGTACCTATTTATCTACTTGCACTTTGACGTGATTTTGAACTGCTAGATTGGCAGGAGCAGGGACTGAGCAAAGGGAGCTCACCCCGTCGTGGGGATTCGAACCACCGACCTTCTGGTTGGCAAGCCCAAGGCTCTGTGGTTTAACCCACAGCGCCACCCCTTACAGGGTACCAAATCTTAAACATGGATTCCTTTGCTTCATCTTGACATTATCATCTCACAAAAGCCCCAGTACTGTTTGACAGGTTCTGTTCTACAACTTACAGCTGTTTAAGTGGTGTAGTTAACTACCATTGATGTAATCCCTGCTATTGCAGCAAAGGTTTGTGAGTTTGATACCTGTACCTGCAAAAGGAATGGGTGGTCAAATTTAAGAAGAGGCAGAAGCAGCGGTAGTCACCCTTGGAATAATCCTGCAGCTCAGAACATAACTGCACTTGGAAGAAAAAGCTAAATATGGATGCACCCCGGAAGCTGTTCCATGAGCTGAAAAGATGAGGCAAAGAGCCGCAGTGACAGAATTGATTCTACTTTTTCGGATCACTAGGGTAGTGTGGGGTTGAAGCTCCCTGTGTTTTTTGGGTTTTCTTTTTTTTATAATATTTATTAAAGTTTTAAAGGTTACAAAAAGAAAAAGAGAAAACACCAAGTTAAACAAAAACTAAACAACACATCACAATATAGAAAAAAGAGAATAGAAAGAAGAAAAAATAATTATAAAAAACAGAAAAATAGAAACAATTAAAAAACACAACGAGCCTTCCCATAACTTATCTTTCATTTGCTTGTTTCATTGACCTCCTTGCACCTCCCTTTTTTGTATTCTAGTTCGGTTAGCTATTTCAGCAAATCCTTTCCATCTTTCCCAATTCTTATCCTATAATTTATCCTAATATAATGTAACTTTACCTTTCCTCCTTTCATCCATTAACAGTCTATTTTTACTTAGTCCTTTATAATATTTCTGCTAAAGCCACATAACTTCATTCCAGCCTCCTTCTAACATTCCTTAATTTTACAATGTTTCTGTAGATAGTCTTTAAATTTCTTCCAATCTTCCTCCACCGACTCTTCTCCCTGGTCTCGGATTCTGCCAGTCATTTCCGCCAGTTCCATGTAGTCCATCACCTTCATCTGCCATTCTTCCCGGGTGGGTAAATATTGTGTCTTCCAGTACTTTGCAATAAGTATTCTTGCTGCTGTTGTGTTGGTTTTCAAAACTCCCTACAAGTACAAAATACCACAGTATTGAGCAGCCTGAGCCTTTTAAGTGGGGGAGCAAATCACAAATGCAACTCAAAGCTGAAGTAGGGTGAAGCCTGGTCTACCACCTCAGCGTTCTGCTGTATCTGTGGAGGCAGACCTACAAGGCATTACAGGGAAGCCAGTGGTCGAAAGGGTTCTCTTGTGCTTTACCTATTTTGGACTATTTGGGGCATGGGGGCTATAGGCAGAGCACAGGAGCTGCAGGCTGAAAAAGGCCTAACTCCACTTGCCTGGGAGTAAACGCCATTGAATTCTTTTTTCTTTTTGAATTGAAATTGAACTTTATTGAACAATCAACATCAACCTACATGACAATACATAATAATACAATATTTACAAACAAGATGCACAACTTACACATATTTTACAGGGGGGGAAAGAAAAAAGATGAAGTACCTATAAAATTAACTTCCGATTATTCTCATTGTACTGTTTCTTATTTTGTCGTTTTACCCACAGTGCCTTCTTGTTGTTTTTGTTTTCCTAGAACTTTTCATACTATTCTATTAGCCAGTATGTTACAAGAATCATTCAAGGTCTGCCAGGAGAATTTTGTTATCACGGTAATTTTTCAAATACTCTTTAAATAATATCCATTCTTTATTCACCTTCTGCATCAAATATACTCGTAACTCTAACTCTGACAGGGAGAGTTAGAGTTAAACGCCATTGAATTCAGTTGGCATCACCTCTGAGTAGGGCAGGGTTAGAATTAATTGCACTGTAGGCAGCAAAACACTTTCCACGTGAGGCCTTGCAGAGCACCTGTCAGCCAGTATGGACAGGACTGGGCGAGTTAGTTTTGATTCATTGGCCTGGCTCGCATTAAGCCATTATTTGTTTAGCCAACGCCTGGTTGAACACCTGAACCTAGCCTCCTAAGGCATGGCTTGTTTTCTGGTAACAAAACACCAAGTGAAGCCATGGTTTGATATCTGTCCGTAAGATTCTTAACTCTGTCCATCAGATCATCATAACTGGTTTGGCATTATGTCTGAAAACCCAACAGCCTTGCTTAACCATGGTTTGTTCAGCCAACCCATTTCAGTTGCTGAGGCGTGAGGCTAGAGCAGCTGCAAAACAATCCAAATTTAGGAGAAACAAGATGAGGTAGGTTTGTTCATCTGTGAGATGACACATGGTTTGTTGAGCAAACCATGGTTAAAACAAACAATGGCTTGGTGCTATGCGTGAATGCAGTTTCTTACATTAATATGCTCCCTGAATACCAAAAATGATAAACAGGTTAAGTGGGGGAGAATTCTGGAAATCTGGCTTCCGGTTCTGCTCTGCCTTAATGGAGGCAGCCCCCATGACAGTGGAAGATCATTGGCAAAGGAAAAACAAGGATGATTGAGGTATAAACCACTGAGTCTAGGGCTTGCCGATCAGGAGGTCGGTGGTTCGAATCCCCGTTACGGGGTGAGCTCCCGTTGCTTGTTCCCAGCTCCTGCCAACCTAGCAGTTCAAAAGCATGTCAAAGTGCAAGTAGATAAATAGGTACCGCTCTGGTGGGAAGGTAAATGGTGTTTCCATGCACTGCTCTGGTTTCAGTGTACCATTGCGCCAGAAGCGACTTAGTCATGCTAGCCACATGACCCAGAAAAACTGTCTGCAGACAAATGCCAGCTCCCTCAGCCTGAAAAGCGAGATGAGTGCCACAACCCAAGTTGTTCGCGACTGGACTTAATTATCAGGGGTCCTTTACCTTTTTATTATTGGACTGTAATTTAAAACTAATAAAAAATTAGGATAAAAAAGAGAATTTTGGAAATCTGACAACATACACATCACTTCTGTTTAGAATATTACAATAGTTTTCTCCTTCGCTCTGTGTGATGTCTGGAACTGGTGGCAATGAGGAACAAAAGTGAAGCTCCCCTGCTGCCCCAAAATGCACCAGATGTGGAAGCGAAGGGAACCTTTCAAAGAGGGGATTCTGGATGATGATGCTGGCTGTGAAGGTGCCTGAAAAGTGACACTTGCTGTGCCTCACTTTTCTCTGCTGCTATTAAAGACACAGGAATTCTGTGCCATTTTGCATCTGGACACCCCTCCGAGTCCTTTGAAACAGGGAGAACCAAGCACAATTCCTTACTTCTCAGTGGGCCAAAATGTGCTGGTGTTAAACTGGTGTTTCCTGCTGCTCCAGTAAAACAATGAGGTTCAGAAAAAGGATGAGAGGTAGGAATGATATTTTGCTTTTTTCAGTTGCATTTGATTTGCTTCCTGTAAAATAAACATGGGGGGGGATACTGCAGTGCCTTCCTCTGGCTTTACTGCTTACTGTTTAATACAATATCCACATTTAAAAGGGAAGAAGGTTTGTACACGTGTGGACTGTTAATAGAATGGTGATTGGAAGTCCAGTGAAATTGACTTCCATAGTTATAAACAGCATACAGTCATTGGGGCCCTATGTGCAGAGCCCACTGGGTAGCAAGGCAGCAGGATTTCAGAGAATAGGACCCTCACTGTGTTCAGAGCAGCACTGGATAAGAGACAGTAAAATATAACAGGAGTCTTGCGACACATTAAAGATGTAACCAATTTATTATGGTGTTAAGGTTGCTGGGAAGGGATGCAGGTGGCGCTGTGGGTTAAACCACAGAGCCTAGGACTTGCCAATCAGAAGGTCAGCTGTTCAAATCCCCGCGATGGGCTGAGCTCCTGTTGCTCGGTCCCTGCTCCTGCTCACCTAGCAGTTCGAAAGCACGTCAAAGTGCAAGTAGATAAATAGGTACCACTCCGGCGGGAAGGTAAACAGCATTTCCGTGTGCTGCTCTGGTTCGCCAGAAGCGGCTTAGTCATGCTGGCCACATGACCCGGAAGCTGTACGCCGGCTCCCTCGGCCAATAAAGTGAGATGAGCGCCACAACCCCAGAGTCAGCCACGACTGGACCTAATGGTCAGGGGTCCCTTTACCTTTACCTTTAAGGTTGCTGGAAACAAGCTCCATGAAGGGAAAATTACAGTTCCCGCGATTCTTTGGGAGAAGTCATGAGCTTTAAATGTGTGTTGAATGTGCTTTAAATATATAGTGTGGGTCTGCCCTCATGGCACAATATTGCCCTGGTTCAGGATTCCCTGGCAGGTGAGGAGAGGTGGACTTGGCCCTGTTGTCAAGACACCTGTGCCTGGCTTGTGTCAATGATTAATGTGGTGACTAATGATGGGAAAGGAAGCGATTATTGATTGAGGGTGGGGAGAACCTGGAGGCACCTGTCCAGGAGAGAGGAAAATGGCGCGCGCCTCAAATTGTTCTCTCTCTGGGGGTCAGTTCCCTTTGTCATCGGAGATCTTTCAAGGTGAGGTTGGGGAAGCTGTTGTGGGGTGGAGAATCATGACCAGGATGTGGCTGTGGTTGGAAACAAGGAGGACTGGCCACAGGATACGGAAAGGCAGAGGAAAGGGCTTCAGAACTTACTCTGTTTTTGACTCAGCCATGGAACATGGTGCAGTAAGAACAGAGTGCCTTTGACCATGTGCAGAGTGCCTTCTCCTCACACACGGAAAAGCCCACCCAGCTCTTGTATATATGGGATCAGGAAGAAAGGCTTCCAGGTCAGATAAGGTGCTCTGTAGTATTCCTGCGTAAGGGATCTCTGCTTTTTTATTCCCTGACTCGCCACTGTCCCTTTCGCACAGTCATCAAGGCTCAGATCTGGATCTTCTTAGTCCCCGTTTTCCTGGGCCTTGTGCAGGTCGGCCTCTTCCTGGAGCAGATGGGCTTCTTCCTGCGCCATAGCAACAGCTCCCGCCGAACCAGCCTCTCGCTCTGGATCCTGGGGGTCTATCCGGTAAGAATGGGCAAAGGAAGCAGGAAGCCTTCTCTCCCATCTCAGCCTCTTAAGACTGCAACCCTGTGTTCACTTCCTAGGAAATCTAGCTGAGAAACCACAGTGAAGCTGATTTAGGATCCTGGCTAACTTAGGTCCATTCCTTTCAACAGGTTTACCCTGAGTAAAAGTTAGCTGCCTGCAACCCATTGTTCCCATGCTTGCAGCTCTTCCTACATACTAGTCACACATAACTGCTTCACACAAATGTGTAATTACCGGTAGCTGGCTTGGTCTGCAGCCTCATGTTGGGGTAGCATCTAGTGGCTTAAACGGAAGGCTGCATACACACGACACTTAAGAGTATCTTCTGCCACCCGGCCCACAAAGAATTCTGAGCACAGTAGTTTGTGAAGGGCTGCTGAGAACCGTAACTCCGTGAGGGGTGAACTATAATGCCCCAAAGTCTTTGTGGGGGGAAATGTGTGCTGAATGTGCTTTGCATAAGATGGATTGTGTAAAGGAATGTGCTGCTTAGGGACAAATTGCAATCCAAACCAGGTGCAAATCTTTTAATATCATATCCCATCTCCTTATCCAACAGGTGTTCAGTCTCACTTCCCTCATTGGTTTGTTCATCCCTCGCACTTCCTTCGTCTGTAACTTTGTGGCCTCCATGTGAGTTTCTTTTGATGGGAGTGGGAACAGGCGGTGGAAGGAGCAGGATTAAATGTAATTTATCCTAAGGGACATGGGTGGCGCTCTGGGTTAAACCGCAGAGCCTAGGACTTGCCGATCAGAAGGTCAGCAGTTTGAATCCCCGCGACGGGGTGAGCTCCCGTTGCTCGGTCCCAGCTCCTGCCAACCTAGCAGTTCGAAAGCACGTCATAGTGCAAGTAGATAAATAGGTACTGCTTTGGCGGGAAGGTAAACAGCGTTTCCGTGTGCTGCGCTGTTTCGCCAGAAACGGCTTAGTCCTGCTGGCCACATGACTCAGAAGCTGTCTGCAGACAAACACCGGCTCCCTCGGCCAATAAAGCGAGATGAGCGCCGCAACCCCAGAGTTGGCCACGACTGGACCTAACGGTCAGGGGTCCCTTTACCTTTATCCTAAGGGAAGACCCGAAGTTATCCACTTCAGGATTGTTTTTCCTCGAAAAATCTACAGCTGGGGAACCTTTTTTCCTCGAAAAATCTACAGCTGGGGAACCTTTGGCACTGCAGATGTTGCTGAATCACAACTCCCATCATCCCTGGCCATTGGCCATGTTTGCTGGGGCTTATGGGAGTTGTAGTTTTGCAACTTTTAGAGGGCCCCAGGTTCCCCACAGCTGGTCTAAAGGATGCAACTAAAGTTGTCACTCTGTTTGCTTTTTTTGACAAACGACTCTATGATGAATGAAGTTTGCCATCACCTTTGGGAAGGAGTCTGTGAACCTTTAATGACTGCATGGCAGTCTCCTTCATGAAGATGGTGGGCAAACTCAAGTTGCAACAGATTCTCCTCCAGAATCCCAATGCCACATTATGGAACATTTACTGCAGGTACAGCTCTAGATTCCCTCAACACACTTACTCCATTTACTGGCTTGCTGTACCATTACGGTAGGTCATTTCCCCCCACCCCAAATGTAGCTGCATTTGGACCCAGGTCTATTAAACTTATAACTACTAGAGCACGATGACCACTTCACTGGGACCATAGAATAGCGTCATTCTGGCTGTTCATCCCACCTTCCATTTCCCCATCTCCACCTTCACAACAAATATTATGCAGAAACACCTTTCCTCCTTCAAAATTGATGTGGCCTTGTAGCCTTGTGTCCTGAACGTGTGCACCACATTTCAGCCTGAGAACCCAAGGAAGGATATTGTGTATATCATACAAACAAAAGGTGACTTAAGCCTAAGCTTAAGCTCCACCAACTAGTCCTCTCCAGCTCCACAAAATTGTCTGTTTGATCCAGCAGATGCATAGTCTGTAACTCTCCTGTTCCTGCAGCTACCACTCCATCACCCTCTGGAAATTCCTTGCACTGATCAGAGATTTCTTTGGCGGATCAGACCGAATGTTCCAGCAACTGGAGAGCCAGCGCGTTTCTCCAAACCCTTTCCCCTGTTGCTGCTGTTGCTGCCTTCCTGAAATTGCTGCCAACAGGTAAGAAGAGCCTGCCTTTGTGCCGTGTCAGAGTTGGTCCTGCACATTATAGCTTCCTTATTGTACCCTATAATCTGCAACTGATCCAGAACACCTCAACTAAATGCATCCCGCCCCCTTCTTACATCAGGCTCTCAAAGTTTCCTCATTCCCCCCAATCTCCTCATTCCTTTTCCCTTACATTTTTAGATCATGAAAAGTGCAGGCAAGGACTTGTGGTTTTGTTTTTATTTCTCAGTGGTGCCTAGCACATGACAGATGGTGATAAGCCTTCTCCTTAAGGTCCTACACTGACACAAACACACACATTCATGTTGTACAACAACTTGAAGCTTCCAGTCTTTCACATTAGAGCTGTCCTCCTAATATGCCTTTTACCGTATTTCTGTTGGAATTCTGCCTCGGTTAGAGGAATGTGCCACTCTCCAGGCACCGGCTGAATTCCTTTGACCTCCCTCCTGCGACTCCCGGCAGGTAAACAGGCGAGGTCTGTAATCGGCGATTTTTCCCAGACGTGAGAAAAACACACCACTGCTTCTCTCTCCTACCTGCTATCCCCAGGGAGGGGAAACAGACACAGACAGAAATGTATCTACATGCTTTTATTTCTGTCTTTTGCAGCCATACAGATAAACATGTCTGCACACTCTTTACAACATCAGCAGAGAGAATATAACTCCACCCATGTACATCCTGTACATATCAGATGACACACACTGAGCTAACATTCGGTGCTCAGTTCGGTGAATGGGCTGCCCCTTTCTTGCCATGGTAACAGTCACAAACATCCTGTCTGGCTTTCCAGCCACCTGCAGCTGACTTAGCTGCTGCTTGCTGCTGCATTGCTTCTTTATTTCTTCTATCTCCGTGGCTATGCAAACCATGTGCTTTTAAATACATATAAAATGTTGAGCCAGGCTGAATTATTTGACCTCTACAAATTCTGTAAATCACATTTCCTTATTTTGCATAATTCATTCTGGTTTTCCCATTCAATGTCTCATTTTCTTAGTTCTTGTTTTATGCTGCTTTTAGTTTTAGATTTTTAATGAATCTACGGTAATTTATGTGTAAGGGTGGCGCTGTGGTCTAAACCACAGAGCCTAGAGCTTGCTGATCAGAAGGTCAGCGGTTCGAATCCCCATGACGGGGTGAGTTCCCGTTGCTGCTCTGGTTTCGCCAGAAGCGGCTTTGTCATGCTGGCCACATGACCGAGAAAAACTGTCTGCGGACAAATGCTGGCTCCCTCAATCAATAAAGCGAGATGAGCGCCGCAACCCCAGAGTCATCCATGACTGGACCTAACGGTCAGGGGTCCCTTTACCTTTACCTTTAATTTATGTGTGGCCAGAACCAGAGGCACCATTCACCTGGGGAGCTTGCAGCTAGGGATGCTGCAACAAACAGCTGTGCCAGCCTTTGGGAGGCAGAGACAAAAGAGGACATCAGAGGAGATGAAGGAAAGAGGGACAGAGGCCAGGGTTGCCCACAGCACCCCAGACCATAATTCAAGGCACCCCAGGGTACCATGGCCCACTGGTTGTATATAGGAAGTGCAGTGTAAGCGATGGAAGTCAGTCAATGAAATTTTATTATTGAGATATTTGTAGAATAAATTTAGAAGAAATTCTTCCAATTTTTCTTCTTCTTCTCTTTATTTTTTCTTTTTCTTTCTTCTTTTCCTCTTTTTTCCTTTTTTATATATGTGAGCTTATCTCAAATATATGTATGTATGTATTTGCAATATTTTGCTTATATTTTGTAATAATTATGTTAAATAATTTTTTTTAAAAAGAAAAGAAAGAAAACCGCTGGCTTCTTCTTCTTCTTCTTCTTCTTCTTCTGCAGAACAAACCTGCGATGTATGACGCTGGCTGTGTATCAGCTCTCTGTCATCAGGACCATCCTCTTTTTCGTCACCCTTATCCTCTGGACGGATGAGAAATATGACTATGGCGATGTAAGTAATTCTGGCTGTGAAATTCATGGCTAACAGGCAGAGAGGAAGGGAATTAAGTCACACCTTGGGCATGTCTATTAAGCACAGAATGATTACTTGGTATTCCCAGTGATGCTGCAGGTTGGATATTTTCCTGAGGAAAGTGACAGGTGCCCATTCTTCGGTCTGTTGATAGATGCTTCCATTGGACTGAGCTGACTTGAATCTGGGCATTGTTATCCCTCAATGAGTAACAAAGCAGGTCTTAATTATAGCCAAAGCTTATCAAATTGATGTGCCAATGCAGCTCAAATTCTGTATGCATAATGATAGGAAGCTTTGGCTGAACCTTAGCAGTAGTTTCTCTGGATGACGACCATAGAAAAAGGTTGGTATCGCTGCTGGATCTTACCATGAAAATGCTGCTATGTTCCTGAGCACCAGGCTGGGACCAACCAGGGCAAATGTGGCAATTAGGGAATGGGGCAACTGTGGATTGGTATCAATTAAAAGTTGCTCATCAGGATTTTAAAAGCACAGTAAAATTCCACAGCCCTGGGGATGAAAGCTTGCAAGTAGCCTCCAGTTCAAGTAAGTGCAGGACATAAATTGAAAGGTGGGAAGGAAATGAATGTGAGAAGCAAATTATTATTTTTTTTTATAAATATTTATTGAGATTTTTTAGATACAAAATGCAAAAATAATAAACAATATAGCATGGATCATAACACATTTTTCAGAACTTCTTTGGACTCCCTCACGTCTCCCACTCCCACTTACATCATTATAAATTTTTTCCAGCAATTTATCATCTTATTTATATTCTTAAATCTTGTTCAGTTAATTTAATCTAATCTCCAAAAATTTTATGTTTCCCTCAATCTCACTTATCATCAAGTTCAAATCTAATTCAATGGTAGGCAATTATTTATGATCTAGCATCCTTCTTAGCATTCAACCAAATTACAATACTTTTGTAAATAAATCTTGAATTTCTTCCAGTCTTCTTCAACCCTCTCTTCTCCCAGGTCTCGAATTCTGCCAGTCATCTCGGCCAGTTGCATATAGTCCATCAGCTGCATCTGCCACTCTTCCAGTGTGGGTAGATCTTGAGTTTTCCAGCTCTTAGCGATGAGTATCCTTGCTGCCGTTGTTGCATACATAAAAAATGTTCGGTCCTTCTTTAACACCTTCTGGCCGACAATGCCCAGAAGGAAGGCCTCTGGTTTCTTAGTGAAGGTATACTTAAATACCTTTTTCAACTCATTATATATCATTTCCCAGAAGGCCTTCACTCTAGGACAGGTCCACCAGAGGTGAAAGAATGTTCCTTCGTGTTCTTTACATTTCCAACATTTATTATCAGACAAATGGTATATTTTGGCAAGTTTAACTGGGGTCATGTACCATCTATATATCATTTTCATTACATTTTCCTTCAAAGCATTACATGCAGTGAAGTTCAGCCCAGTGGAATGTGAGAAGCAAATTAAGAGAATTGTGTTGCCTTGGTTAACAGGCAAAGAGGGAACAGAAAGGGGCACTCCTGGGTGATAAAAGCAGAACCACCACCAGTTCTGGCCCCCAGACCACCTCTGGGTTTCCATAGATGGAACTATATTAGGTTAGAGATGTATATGAAGTGGTCCCCTTCAGGTCTTCCGCTGGCGCCCACAAAATATTTATCTCAACATGCACACACCCCTCACCCCACCATGAAGCATGGAGGGTGGTTAACATTTTCTCCCTTGAAATGTCCATAGACCTGAAAGGGGAAGTTAGAAAAGCGATGTTCTTTCCCACTTCTTCTTTTAGCTCTATGGGCTTTTCAAGGCTCAGATTGTTTTGGATCCAGCTTTTACCCAGATCCCTTGGAAATTGTGTGAGCTCTCTCTCTCTCTCTCTCTCTCTCTCTCCCCCCCCCCCGTGTGTGTGTGTGTGTGTGTGTGTGTGTGTGTGTGTGTGTGAGAGAGAGAGAGAGAGAGAGAGAGAGAGAGAGAGAGAGAGAGATACCTGCCCAGAAGGTGTGGGGCCCACAGCACTCATTCAAAAATTCACATCTGCCCATGTGCCTTAAAAACGTTGATGACCCCTGCTGACAAAGAGCGCAACAGCATTTTCCATCTTCTCTGTTAATTTAAAGCCAGATAAATTGAACCAGTGATTTCATGATTAGGCTATGGATCAGAATGGGATTAGCTACAGTAGAAATCTGAGCTTTTCTATAGTTATTGTATCCTGCTATTTATATACAGTTTGGCAAGCTGTTCACATTTCTGATTATACCAAAGTACTAGTGCTGAAGCTTAGCTTTTTCCATGATTTATTTTCATACATTTCTATACCCCTGCTTAATACTTCAAAAAACCCTGTGGTATTAATTTGTAGGAAGAAACTAAGAAAGGTGTCCTAAAAACAACAACAACCTAAATATACTCTCGAGAGCTAAAATGTTTCAGGACCTTGAACTGTGTTTTTTGTTTTCTCAAATGTGCTGATCTTCACTGCACCATTCAGCAGTGGAGTTAGGGAATTTTAGATTCTGCACTTAGCAGTCTCACTGCGTCCATGGGTAAGTGTCTGTACCTCTTTAGGAGCTAATGTGCATTACTCAAAATGGCATAAGCCATTTTGGGTGGGCCCACTTTCTCCTGCTGCTGAGTGGGGCCCTGGACTTCTACTCAAAAGTCTTGCTCTGAAAGTGCCATTCAAGTGACAGAGGATTTTGCCCAAATACGTGTTGCTGGGGAGAGTCAAAGCATCTGACATCTCATTTGCCCATCCCTCTCTCCCAGGTGAGCTACACCAACCCCAACTCTTACATCTACACCATCTCCACATTCCTTTTTTAATATATTTTTTATTTATTTTTAACATACTATTTCCAACAATCATTTAACATAATTTCGTATCTTATACAATTCTTTGACTTCCATCAATCACATCTGAAAAGTTTCCAATCTTTTTCACTTAGTTTACATTTCTTAATTTCACTATTACTTTTAATTTTCTTAACTAATAACTCTCTTCATAACCTTCCTTGCAATATTTCATATGTTCCTCCTTACAAAACTTCTTGCAATCCTACTAGTGTAATCTGTTGATTACAATTGCTCTTCAAATAGTTCACATATTTATTCCAGTCCTCTGAGAATCTCTGGTCCTGCAGGTTTCAAATCCTTCCTGTCATCTTATCTAATTCTGCATAGTCCATTAATTTCGTCTGCCATTCTTCTTTCAATGGCAATTCTTCTCGTTTCCATTTCTGGGCCCAAACACATGTTGCTGGGGGGAGTCCCAGAATCTGACATCTCACCTTTGCCCATCCCTCTCTCCCAGGTAGGCTACACCAACCCCAACTCTTACATCTACGCCATCATTGCCATCTCCACATTCCTGTCCTTCTATGGCTACTTGCTCTTCTACAAAGCCACCAAGCCAGCGCTCAACGGCTACAGCTTGCGCTCCAAATTCGTTTGCATCATCTTGGTTCTCGTCCTCTGTGGCCTGCAGAGTGGGATCCTGGAGACCATGGGGGCAGTGGGGGCCATCCCTTGCAGCCCGCCTCTCTCCCCGGTGACACGCTCCCAAGGTAAGCTGCTTCAGGGAGGCCAGGAGCCTGCAGCAGGCGCCATTAGGGGTGGCTGGCTGATGGGCAAGCCACCTCACTCTCTGAGTTGCCGTCTCGGGACAATTGCCTTCCTTGCTGTCTCGTGCCACAGAGGTTCCCTGCCCCCTTGCGGGGTCAGAGTCTCTCAGGGGGCAGAGGAGGGGGAAAAAACTAGTTCCTTAGAAAAGCTGGCTCTTGGGCAAGGGACAGTGTGTCATCTGGGCTAGCCTCTTCACCAACCTACTGCACCCAGAGACTTGTATTCACAGTAGAGCTAAGGAGAGTGTTCCATCAGCGTAAACATTTCTGCATGCTTGACAGTGCCCCTCTCCCTCCCATGCAGTTCCCGGGGTTCCCTCAACCCCCTGGAGCAGATTTGGGGAGGCTGTGGAGGTGTGCAGGGGGAAGTCCAATTCAAAGTGTTGGTGCTGACCTTTAAAGCCCTAAACGACCTCGGTCCAGTATACCTGAAGGAGCGTCTCCACTCCCATCGTTCTGCCCAGACACTGAGGTCCAGCGCCAATGGCCTTCTAGTGGTTCCCTCGCTGAGAGAAACCAAGTTACAGGGAACCAGGCAGAGGGCCTTCTTGGTAGTGGCACCCGCCCTCCCACCCTCCCACCAGATGTCAAAGAGAAAAACAACTACCAGACTTTTAGAAGACATTTGAAGGCAGCTCTGTTTAGGGAAGCTTTTAATGCTTAATAGACTATTGTACAGTGATACCTCGGGTTATAGACGCTTCAGGTTACATACGCTTCAAGTTACAGACTCTGCTAACCCAGAAATAGTACCTCGGGTTAAGAACTTTGTTTCAGGATGAGAACAGAAATCATGCTCCGGTGGCATGGCAGCAGCAGGAGGGCCCATTAGCTAAAGTGGTGCTTCAGGTTAAGAACAGACCTCCGGAACGAAATTAAGTACTTAACCCAAGGTACCACTGTATTTTAATATATTGTTGGAAGCCGCCCAGAGTGGCTGGGAAAAAATTATTATCATTATTGTTATTATTATGCTGCTACTCGGAATCATTGTGCTAGCTTCTGCTAGTGCAACTACAGCCCCTGCCAAGCTAGCTGGGGCTGATGGAACTTGTAGTCCAAAACCTACGGAGTTCATCAGGTTGGCAAAGGATGGTCTGGCCTAAGCATCAAAGGAAGGTGCAAGGCACACTTCCTCAAACTCAGCTCTCCAGATGTTTTGAGACTACAGTTCCCATCATCCCTGACCACTGGTCCTGCTAGCTAGGGATCATGGGAGTTGTAGGCCAAAAAACATATGGAGGGTCAAGTTTGAGGAAGCCTGGTGTAAGGAAACTGCTTTCCCTTGCCGATGCACAACTGGGACAGCACTGGCAGTCACGTCTCTTTCTACCCGCCCCACACCTGAAATTGCATACAATGTTGGATGTGGGGGAAGTGGGCAAGGTTTGGGGGAAACCTCCTGGGCCAAACCTGAACCCCTAGCAGGCTGGAAGTTTCCCACCTCTGCTGCAGAGCGTACCATATTCTTAATTCTCTCCTCACCCCTCCAGTGATCTACTACTATTCCCTGGCTGTCGAGATGTTCTTCATCGGCATATTTGCCCATTACTCTTTCCGAAGAGCCGAGCCGCAGCTGGACACTCAGCAGGTCACCCGCCATCGAGCCTCTCAGACCGAGGGTCCCCGGTCTGGACGCTGCAGCCCGGGAGACGACGCGTCCATGGAGGGAGCCAACCCAGGCTACCTGGGTGAGGAGTCTCTGTGTACCATAGAGCACACTCCGCTGGACCGGTTTGATTTCATTGTGGGGGGGCCTGTGGATGGCTGGGGGCCAGGCATCCTAAGGACAGGGCCTCCACGGGCTGAGGGCCTGAAAGCCAGCTCCTCGCGCCAAAGTACTGGCGCAGAATCACCAGCTGGAATCCAAATCCATGCCCAGGTGGCGAAGCTGAATGGTGAAGGGGTCACTGTTGTGTAGCCCTCAATCTCCAGGGAACGGTCCTCCCTTTCGTGGCAACACCTGGATTCTGAGGAAACAAGGACGAGTGACCTGAGGAAAACAGGATGATGGAGGAGGATGACAGCAACAACCACGAACTCCATGCTTTGGCAAGGAGTGGAGCATCGGGAGAGGAATAAATAGCATTGTGAGGGAATTTCAGTCCATCTATAGCAAGTCCCGACTGTCAGATGAAAGAAGATAAAGTAATATGCAGTATGCCGAAGGCCAGAATAATCAAAAACCTGGAAGGGAAGGACATGCGGTACTGGGAAACAATATGCCTTTGTTAAATTATTATCAATAATTTCTGCAGCACTCAGAACACAGTCTGACTCTGAGGGAAGGGAGGCCAAGAGAATCGTGTCTTTAGCTGCCCTGGATGGATGAACAGGAATTTGAACCTCTCTCTGTGTGTCTTCCCAATAAAGCATTCCAGCTACTTATCACAGCAAAAGAAAAGCTCTGAGCAAGTGACAAAGCTTTATTAAAATCAACACGGTTTTGGCTGGTCAGGGAGAAAGGGACTTTGTATTGATAAAACAGGAAATTCTGTAAAATAGTGGTTCCCAATTGGTGGTCTGTGGACGTCAGCGGGTCTGTGTAACCCACCCAGGGGGGTCTGCGTTTTTAATGTTTGAGGTTTTATTGTGTTTTTAATATTTTGTTGGCAGCCGCCCAGAGTGGCTGGAACAACCCAGTCAGATGGGCGGCCAGTAAATATTATTGCTGTTCTTATTCACCTAACAAAAACTACCATAAAGGTAAAGGGACCCCTGACCATTAGGTCCAGTTGTGAACGACTCTGGGGTTGCAGCACTCATCTCGCTTTATTGGCTGAGGGAGCCGACGTACAGCTTCCAGGTCATGTGGCCAGCATAACTAAGCCACTTCTGGCAAACCAGAGCAGCGCACGGAAACGCCGTTTACCTTCCCGCTGGAGTGGTACCTATTTATCTACTTGCACTTTGACGTGCTTTGGAACTGTTGGGTTGGCAGGAGCAGGGACCGAGTAATGGGAGCTCACCCCGTCGTGGGGATTCGAACTGCCAAGCTTCTGATCGGCAAGCCCTAGGCTCTGTGGTTTAACCCACAGTGCCACCCGTGTCCCCAAAAACTACCATAGGAATATCAAAATTTTCAAAAGTAAGGGCTCCATGGCCTGGCTTTTGAAAAACAGGGGGTCTGCAGTACTTAGCTAATGGGGAACCACTGCTGTAAAAGGTAAACCAAGAGGGATGAAAAGTCTTTTGAACCAGCAGGGGGCGGTATGCATCTCTTGCCCCCCATTTCTGTGATAATGTCACGTTGACAGTTTTCCCAGGGCGTCTGTGACCTCGGCCTCTAGGGGTGAGTGTTCAGCCCCCTGCTCTTGCTGCTCCTGGAGTGCGTTTTCCTGCTGAGGCTGGGGCACTTGCTCCTTGGTCAGCAGATTGTGTTTCTTCAAGAAGCAGGCCTCTTCGTAGGGAGGGCAGATGGGAGGCTGAGTCGGGGGGACATAAGTGTATTTATTCTCGGGATCCAGCTGATCAAATGGGAAAGAGAGCAAGAGAGCCTTAAAGCAGGTGGTCCAAGTCCCTTTCTGGAGCCTAAGCACCATCAACCACCATTATCCTTTTTGTTCATCTCCATTGCTAATCAATGGGCACCTCCGTTCTCTACACTGCTTTCTTTGGGTTGTAGCCAATGCTAGTTCTGCTTAAGAGTTGTAGGCATCCGTCTGTCTTGAGAGACAATGGAGTGCCACTCTACGGGTGGAGTCAAACCGCTTTAGTAGCAGCACCAAAGTGACCTTCCCAGGACGCGAGCCTGGCCATGTGTCTGGAGACCCTGGGCTGCCCAGATGACAAGACCCCTCTCTCGGCTTCGCTGAAGTAGTACAAAGGAAAGCAGAGCAATACACTCGGCACCGGCTTGGCTGCAGGAGTTGCTGGAAGGAGGCACACAAGGCACCATCTAACCATCTTAGGGACTCCACTCTGGATTTGTGTAGCCTTTTCTTCTCCTGAAGATATCCCACAAGGCAGCAGAGGTTTTCCTTCACCTGGATCAGTGATGGCCAACTTGTCCCTCCAGCTGTTTTGGGACTACAAATCCCATCATCCCTAGCTAACAGAACCAGTGGTCAGGGATGATAGGAATTGAAGTCCCAAAACAGCTGGAAGGCCAGGTTTGGCCATCACTGACCTAGATGGACCCCCTTCCCTGGTGGATGAGCCCCACCTGCTCCTCACTTCCTTCTACAGCACATGCAGAAACCACCTTCTTGGACCTGTTATTGGTCTCATCCAGAGTAGACCCACTGAAATTAATAGTTGGGACTGACTTAGGTCTAATAATTTCATTGAGTCTGCTCTGAGTAGGACTAGCATTGGATACAATGCTGCCTGTTTCAGGTTCTCCTGCCGATAACTGCAAGGCACCAGGGGCTTTGGACTGGCAATCCCTAACAGAGGGACCCGTGTACTTTAATCTTTGCACCGAGAAAGGGGCATGATGAAGACAGTATGCCTCTGAATACCAGTTGATGGAAATTGCAGATGGGGAGGGGGACTCCTATTACCCTCAGGTCCTGCTGGTGGGCTTCCCATTGACATCTGGTAGGCCACTAAGGATGTTGGCCAGGATGCTGGACTAAGATTGGGCCTTTGGTCTGATCCAGCAGGCCTCTTCTGTTCTTAGCACCACCACTGCCAACGACCAGAGGGTGGTTTTGCAGCTACCGATTCAGGAAGGACCAAGTGGCAGAAGAGGGCCCATAGGACTCCCCCAGGTTCTAAACAGCCTGCTTCCTCAATCGGAGCAAAGACAGATGGAGCCACGCTTGAATCAACCATTCCCACTGGCCTCCAGACGCACCACCCAAGACCAGCCTTACCTGCAGAGGGTACGTCCTGTCGGAATCATAAGCACTCAGGTCTCCACAAGCCAGGAAGGGGACAATCACCCGACTGGGGCCCTCCAGCTGGTTAAAATCCACATCTGTATTGGGAGAGGTTTGGTAAGTGTTGCTTGCAAAGAGATGGACCTTCCAGGGTTGACCCTGCCCCACTATTCACCTTTGTAAAGGTAAAGGTAAAGGTACCCCTGCCCGTACGGGCCAGTCTTGACAGACTCTGGGGTTGTGCGCCCATCTCACTCAAGAGGCCAGGGGCCAGCGCTGTCCGGAGACACTTCCGGGTCACGTGGCCAGCGTGACATCGCTGCTCTGGCGAGCCAGAGCTGCACACGGAAACGCCGTTTACCTTCCCGCTGGTAAGCGGTCCCTATTTATCTACTTGCACCTGGAGGTGCTTTCGAACTGCTAGGTTGGCAGGCGCTGGGACCGAGCAGCGGGAGCGCACCCCGCCGCAGGGATTCGAACCGCCGACCTTTCGATCGGCAAGTCCTAGGCGCTGAGGCTTTAACCCACAACGCCACCTGCGTCCCATTTCACCTTTGTAGTTCTTTACAATTCCTAATCCTATTCCCCTCATTTACAAATATCCTTACAACATCTTTAAAAAAATTCTCTTTGGCTAAGAAGCTTTCAGACTCCTCAGTCCTCCTGGGTTCCTGGGAAACGTATTTTTAAAGGAAACCTGGCTTAGGGCAGAGGTGCCGTTTTTCTCCTGCTAAAACGCTGCTTCAGCAAAAAGGGCTTCCAATACTTGGGCTGATCACGATGATAATGATGGTAACAACAACAAGGGAGTCTTTATTAGGTGCTATAACTAGGCATCATGCAGAAGGTAACAGAATATAACACAACTGCTGCCCAGAAACTTAGACTCCAATAAGATTTAAAAGCAGGGAGAGAAAAAATACCAGAAATTGGACAAGGAGAAATTCGGGGGCATCTTTTTGGTGCAGCGAACCGTATCTTCATCTTCCCATACCATACAGGGCCAACTTGTGACAGCCACCTGTCAATCATCTGATATCATGATGACAGGTAGCTTATCCCAGCCCCTTCTTGAAGTTGCCCCTCCGCGGGTGGGGGGGGGGGAGGGAAATAACAAACAAGCACTGGATTAAAACTGAGGTTTTCCCTAGGCAAATTCATTCTTTTCATATCCAGAACTTATGGAAGACTTTGATTTCATCGCTTATATACTATGGGGCCTGCCTGGCTTTTCAAGGCATTGACTCTATGGACAGGAAACATATGACAGCTTCAGCCTCCAGAGTCTCTGCTCAATACTGCCAAAAAACAGAAAGAGAAGACTCACAATCCCCCTGCAGCTGCCCTCCTCCATCCACACTTTCTTGCCTCTGCTCTCAAACCACCCACTTTCCCTTCAGTTTCCCTGCCCTGTATCCCCCAACACAACAGGAACCCGCAGAAACATCTCTTCCCCCTTCAAGGTTCCTTACCGTAACAGTGATCTAGCAAAGGATTGGACATGTTTGGCACGTAGCCTTTGGGGGGGCTGTAGTTTCGGCAAACAACGAAGGCCTCTGGAAGGATGAAAAGGCAGTTAAAAGCTTTGGTGATCACCGCTCTGGCATTCCGATACGATAATCTTTATTGTCATTGTCCCATACAGAACAACGAAATTGAAAAAAAATTGAAATCTACACAAGACATTCAAAACCAACAAGCCAGCTATCCCAGCCTGGTTAGCCCCCTAAAAACTCTGATACCCCATTTTTAAAATACAATACACTCCCATAGAGACTCCTTACAATGCGTTTAAAACCAAAATCGCATTTGGATAGAAACTGTTTCTCGGTCCTAGTCTTTATAACCCTGTACCTTCTTCCAGAAGGCAGAAGCTGAAAGAGAATTTCCGGGGTGTGCACTAAATTACACACAAACACACACAACCCCCTGCTGTTTCCCCAATACAGTTGGTTATCAAGCCCCGTGAGGAGTATGCTGTGCCTAACCTGAACCTGCATTGGGGAAAAGGCATGTTCTGCATAAAACCATCAGACCGGGGGTGGGGGGACACAGCAAAAAAGATAGAGCATCTGCCTTGTAAACAGAAGGTTCCCTGGGATCTCCTGGCAGGGCTAGGAGATACCTTTGCCTGCAACCCCTGAGGCCCACTGCCAGTCAGGGCTGACAACTCCAAGCTAGATGGATCCAGTAGCCTCACTGATGTAATCCAGCTTCCTATCTTCCTATAAATGGGCCATTTCCAAGCTTCCATCAAATACGAGCATGACCAAGAACCAGCATGGAGCTATTCAGACACAGACTCTGTTCTAAATTGTTTCCACTGAGTTCTACGTGACAGAATAAAACAGTCTGACTCCTGGGATGCAGAAGATGAGGGACGTGTGACTCATGCAATAGACAGGAGGCTCTTCAATGGCAAGGGCCCATTTGCCAGCGGTGCCCTTGAGAGAATGACCTGCAAAAATGAATGGCTGCTGCTCACATCTATAGGAAGCGGGGAAACACAGCCTTTGGGGATTAGCTTTGCAGCAGCAGCAAACAACTGCCCACTACCTCAAACACTGGGTAGACTGAGCCTTCAACAACAGTACAGTGGTACCTCAGGTTACATATGCTTCAGGTTACATATGCTTCAGGTTACAGACTCCGCTAACCCAGAAATATTACCTCGGGTTAAGAACTTTGCTTCAGGATGAGAACAGAAATCGTGCAGCAGCGGCGCGGCAGCACCAGGAGGCCCCATTAGCTAAAGTGGTGCTCAGGTTAAGTACAGTTTCAGGTTAAGAACAGACATCCAGAACGAATTAAGTTCTTAACCTGAGGTACCACTGTACACAGAAGATGTGTTGTACACATGTTCTAATTTTGCAAATGCATGGCAACCCATTAGATAGATAATACTTTATTCGGCTATAAGCCCACAAGGTAAAACAAATCAATAAATAAAATAGCATTTTACATTCTAAAATATCAACTAAAATATTTCAACGCATAATCTCCTTCACATTACTTACAATCTCTAAATGTACCGTATTATGGCCTTGAAGATAAAGATGGTGCATAGAGTTTTCTAGATTTTTAATAGTCATGCAGCATTCCATGAAAGAACTGCAAACAGGAATCTGGCCACCTGTGATGTTCTATAAGAGTCAATGTCCTGGAGTAGATAAGCTAGATGTAATTCAGGTGGCTTAGCAACAATTTCCAGAATGGTTGAACTCAGAATCCTTGATCGGGGAACAGTGTATAAAGGGCAATTAAACAAGATATGATAAAGGGAATCTATTGATTTGTTGTCACATGCGCATAAAACAGAGGTTTTACCGTTAGAAAATCTATTGCTCAGCACATTTGAGGGGAACACATTTGGCAACCCATTGAACGCAATGTAATGGGATTCTTGTCCCTAGCCGAACTAGGAGACTAAGGAAATGTGTTTGCATAAATTTAAAAAGTTAGCCTAAACTGCAAGTGCAGCTGCTGCAACACAAACATGACTTTTGTTTTTTAAAAATGGCACTGAAGCAGAAAAGACCTCCACCAAAGCAAACTCAATCAAAAGCTCTAAGAGAGCATTACGCCACGGCATGTGCAGATTCTGTTGTGCGCTTCCCTGACCTGCGTTCACTTTTGTGTTTTTGGAGAACTGCTCATTTGCTTTCTTTTAATTGTAGGAGGTTGTTTCAAGGAGCAGGGTGAAGCAGGAGGAAACAGTTGGCAAAGCAATGGGTAATAGGGCGATGAGAAAGACGCTGGAAGTCACGAGGGGACGTGCATATCACGCAGGGCGCAAAAGACCATCTTTCTCCCTCTGCCTGCATGTTTCCAGACATTCACCTGCAACAATGACTAGAAACATGGGACCAGATACAACTAAAGAGCTGCGCTAGCAGGAGCCAGAACAAGTCCCGCCAGCACAACATGGCTTCCCCTTGCCTCTCCTCCCCCTCCACTCCCCCAAGATAGGCCTACAGGAGGAGAGGAGGGGGAAGATCGTTTCATTGGGCAAGTAGAAATAAATTGTAAAACAAGCATGGAGTCGAGCCATTTCCTACAGCTCCCACCTACTAGCATCGGATGCTCGAATTAGAGGTGGTTTCTCCAATCTGATCCTAAGAGATATTCATAATTCTCCTTGGAAAACTACAATTAATCTCAAATTCCGCTCTCTTCTCAATTTGAACCGCAAAACTGTTTTTAATTTAGAGTGTATTAGCCCGGCGGCCCTACCTCTAATCAAAAAGAAGCTACAGCAACTTGACTTCTCTAACACAGCTTCCCATGCAAGAGGGCCGTGTTCAGGCTTAGCCCTAGCTATTCCACCCCCTGAAGGGATCCCTCTATACTGCTTTACAATTCCTTCGGAGGCTAAACGAAGGGCCTTTACCTGTGCCCGTCTCAACTGTTTTCCTACAGCAGTTCTGTCGGGTCGTTACTCCAGAGTTTCCATCGCAAATAGAACATGCTCCTGCAATGACACGGCTCTGGAGACTATGGAACGTGTAATGCTCTTCTGTCCCAACTGGACAGATGAAAGATCTCGGTTTCTAACTCCTCTCGTGAACAAGCTTCATCTCCCAATCTAGCCTTGGATACTGTCCCTTCTTCTGCAGGATTCTGACTGTTGGATTACCGAGATGACAGCTAATTTCCTGCTTAGTGTGATGAAGAGGAAAGCGGCACCAACTCCTTCTTTAATACCACAGATGTAGTCGATACGCCGCACAATCGAACCTGTTTTTTGTATTCTCTGTCACTCGATGTTTTAAATCCCCCGTTACTTTTGTTATTCCCATTTTCTCAAAGTATTCGCCCAGGACGACATCCACTTTTATCTCCCCACCCCCATTTTATGTTGTTATTTCTATGTATATTATGCTATGGCCGCATGGCTAATGCAATAAAAATCATAGTACTTGCGCAGACAGAGCAATCTCCTTAGTGCCACTTAGAATTCCACTCATTATTATAATTTTTTGAGATTCCAGTGATTCTGAACAAGCTGTCAGATCCTGTAACGCTTTGTACAGTTTCCCCCATGAGTGGCAAAGCTGCAAGTTAACCAGGCTTGCAAGAAGCTGTTTGGTCGCTCACCGATGCTGGAGTTGCGGCTACTTCGGGGTTTGGCGCACGTCACATCAGGAAAGAAAATCCGCAGCTGGGAATAGAGGAGGGTGATGTCCTTCCCTCGGAATATCTAAGGCAGGGAAGCAAAATGCCATCATCTTAGCAATCTGCGAAACGCTTAGCAGATTGTACTTCAACTCTGGAACCAAGTAAACATTGTTTATAGTCAAGTTCAGACTTTCAAGATACACAGTTCCAATCCCAGTCGCTTTCAGCTCCTGACCGTTGGCCTGTTGTACAGCGAAGCTTTGCTTCTTAAACGACGAAAACAGATCCCTGTGTGATGTCATGTGAACTGTACAACCCGTGTCTAGAACGAAAGAGTTCCCCACTTCTGGTGTGGCTTTTAGCGACATCAAAGCCTTTGCAGGCTTCGCCTGTGACTTGGTATGACTTTTGCCTGACGCCTCAGACTTCGTAGAGCTTCCCTTGGCTCCTTTCTGCTGACGTGGCTTCTTACAGTTCCGCTGAAGATGACCAGTCTGTCCACAATTGTAACATCGGACAACGTTCAAAGCTACAGCATTTTCTCCAGTAGCAATAGCAGTGGGGGTGTTAGAACTCCGTTCTTCCCTCCCCCTGTCCTTTATCTCCACTGCAGCAAGTCTGTCCTGTTCATTCAGCACGACGGCACAGACCCTCTCCGTGGTTAATTGCTGCGCCGGAAGAGAACCAAGCTGACTGGCAACCGATTTGTAAGTCCGATTTAGGCTGTTTATCATCATGAAGCAAAACACTTCCTCCTGCAGACGGAAATTGCGTTCCACCACCTGTTGGTGCAGATATTTCATTTCCGTCAGGTGCGCTTGAACATCTCCATCAGGCGCAAGCCTCAGATTGGTCAGCTTTTCAAAATACAGCAACGCTGAAGAACCTGCATCTCTCTGATGTGTCCTTCGCAACGTGTCCCAAACCTCTTGTGCGTACTGTAAATCCTGTATATGCACAAGCTGAGAGTCTGACACACACAGAATTATAGCCGTCCTGGCCTTCACATTCTGTGACTCCCAAGCATGCGTTGGTGCTGCAGGGATGGGGTTCTCAATCACCTCAAACAGTCTCTGATTCTGCAGCAGGGCCTTCATCTTAATAGACCAAGATGAATAATTGTCATTAGTCAGGAGGGATGGATAAGGCATGCCTCCCCCCTTCTTGGCATCCATTTTAAGTCCTTTGCCTTTAACTCTCACTCTCAAGCCTGCTAAAATCCAATAGCTGGTTTGTTTATGCTCTTGGGCACCTTGGCAGCTCTGACACTGGCTGCGTTGGAAAGTCCCTTCCAAGATTTTGTGAGATCCTAGCCAAACAAACTTTGTTTTTCGCCTCTCTCAGGCACAGCCTGACAGTCCAGCCCTTTTATGTAATTTTCCACTTCACTGACGGGCGTTGCTTAGCAACTGTGCATTCCTTTCTTGTGCAGGAAACCTTATCAACCACAAGAATTTCCGGAATGCAAGCCTGTCTGTCGGAGCTGTTTTTCCCAAACGCTGCTCCCGTGAACCAGAGAATAACTCAATCTGCGTTCACACTTTTAAGCCCGAAATTCTCATACCTTGGGCTCCGTGGCTTGGCTGTCAGCTTCGTCTGTTCAGCTTCTGGCTGTAGGCAGACGTTATCTTCTTTCCGTAGGTGCAGAGGATCAACCTCTCACTGCAGACTTCCGTGAAAACAGCAGCTCTGCTACTATTGTCGCAGACCTCCATGGAGCGAAGAAACCATCGGCTCTGCTACCATTGTTGGAATTCTGCCTCGGTTAGAGGAATGTGCCACTCTCCAGGCACCGGCTGAATTCCTTTGACCTCCCTCCTGCGACTCCCAGCAGGTAAACAGGCGAGGTCTGTAATCGGCGATTTTTCCCAGACGTGAGAAAAACACACCACTGCTTCTCTCTCCTCCCTGCTATCCCCAGGGAGGGGAAACAGACACAGACAGAAATGTATCTACATGCTTTTATTTCTGTCTTTTGCAGCCATACAGATAAACATGTCTGCACACTCTTTACAACATCAGCAGAGAGAATATAACTCCACCCATGTACATCCTGTACATATCAGATGACACACACTGAGCTAACATCCGGTGCTCAGTTCGGTGAATGGACTGCCCCTTTCTTGCCATGGTAACAGTCACAAACATCCTGTCTGGCTTTCCAGCCACCTGCAGCTGACTTAGCTGCTGCTTGCTGCTGCATTGCTTCTTTATTTCTTCTATCTCCATGGCTATGCAAACCATGTGCTTTTAAATACATATAAAATGTTGAGCCAGGCTGAATTATTTGACCTCTACAAATTCTGTAAATCACATTTCCTTATTTTGTATAATTCATTCTGGTTTTCCCATTCAATGTCTCATTTTCTTAGTTCTTGTTTTATGCTGCTTTTAGTTTTAGATTTTTAATGAATCTACGGTAATTTATGTGTAAGGGTGGCGCTGTGGTCTAAACCACAGAGCCTAGAGCTTGCTGATCAGAAGGTCAGCGGTTCGAATCCCCATGACGGGGTAAGTTCCCGTTGCTGCTCTGGTTTCGCCAGAAGCGGCTTAGTCATGCTGGCCACATGACCCAGAAAAACTGTCTGCGGACAAATGCTGGCTCCCTCAATCAATAAAGCGAGATGAGCGCCGCAACCCCAGAGTCATCCATGACTGGACCTAACGGTCAGGGGTCCCTTTACCTTTACCTTTAATTTATGTGTGGCCAGAACCAGAGGCACCATTCACCTGGGGAGCTTGCAGCTAGGGATGCTGCAACAAACAGCTGTGCCAGCCTTTGGGAGGCAGAGACAAAAGAGGACATCAGAGGAGATGAAGGAAAGAGGGACAGAGGCCAGGGTTGCCCACAGCACCCCAGACCATCATTCAAGGCACCCCAGGGTACCATGGCCCACTGGTTGTATATAGGAAGTGCAGTGTAAGCGATGGAAGTCAGTCAATGAAATTTTATTATTATTTGTAGAATAAATTTAGAAGAAATTCTTCCAACTTTTCTTTCTTTTCTTTTTTTAATAAATTTTTTATTAATTTCCAATTTTTAACAAACACAAAAACAACATAAAAACAAACACAAAAAATCATAATTTCTTTACCTTATTTCCATAAACCTCTTTTCCCGGACTTCCCCATGCCTTCCCCTTTTTGCATACTTTATTTTAACAATTGTTCAGCAACCCTTCTTAGCCAATTAAATATAAATTCATTCTCCTTTTCAATTTCACCCTAAACTAAACACAATTTACCGCTGCAATTCTACGTCTTCCTCTCCCTCAGCATTTTAGCACTCCTCAATTTTATAGTAGCTCTTAAGATATATTTTAAACTTCTTCCAATCTTCTTCCACAGTCTCTTTCTCTTGGTCGCGGATTCTGCCGGTCATTTCTGCCAGTCCCATAAAGTCGATCACTTTCGCCTGCCATTCCTCCAGCGTGGGTAACTCTTGTGTCTTCCAATACTTTGCTAGGAGAATCCTTGCTGCCGTAGTAGCGTACAAAAAGAAATTCTTATCCTTCTTCAGCACCAGCTGGCTGACCATACCCAAGAGAAATGCCTCTGGTTTCTTATGAAAGGTGCATTTAAGTACTTTCTTAATCTCATTATAAATCATTTCCCAGAAGGCCTTAATCTTTGGGCAGGTCCACCAAAGGTGGAAGAAGGTACCTTCAGTCTCTTTACATTTCCAACATTTGTTATTGGGCAAATGATAAATCTTCGCAAGCTTGACTGGGGTTATGTACCACCTGTAAATCATTTTCATAATGTTTTCTCGTAGGGCATTACATGCCGTGAATTTAATACCTGTGGTCCATAACTGCTCCCAGTCAGCAAACATAATGTCATGGCCTATGTCCTGTGCCCATCTAATCATAGCTGGCTTCACTGTCTCATCTATTGTATTCCACTTCAACAGCAAGTTATACATTCTTGATAAATTCTTAGTATTGGGTTCTAACAATTCTGTTTCTAATTTCGATTTCTCCACCTGGAAACCAATTTTCCTGTCTTGTTTATAGGCCTCCATTATTTGAAAATAATGGAGCCAATCCCGTACCTTGGACTTTATTTTCTCATAACTTTGTAGTTTAAATTCACCACCTTCTTGTTCTAAAATTTCAGAATATTTCGGCCAATTAGTTCTCATATTGAGTTTCTTTACCTCCTTGGCCTCCATTGGTGAAAGCCACCTGGGAGTTTTATTTTCCAGTAAATCTTTGTACCAAATCCAAACATTGTATAGTGCTTTCCTAACAATGTGATTTTTAAAACCCTTGTACACTTTAACCTTGTCATACCAAATATATGCATGCCAACCGAAGTTATTATCAAATCCTTCCAAGTCTAGAATGTCTGCATTTTCAAGAAGTAGCCAGTCTTTTAACCAGCAGAAAGCTGCCGATTCATAGTACAGTCTTAAGTCCGGCAGGGCAAACCCCCCTCTTTCTTTAGAATCAGTAAGTATCTTAAACTTAATTCTGGGCTTTTTGCCCTGCCAGACAAATTTAGATATATCTTTCTGCCACTTCTTGAAACAGTCCAATTTATCAACAATTTGTAATGTCTGAAACAAAAATAACATTCTAGGCAATACATTCATTTTAATTACTGCAATTCGACCTAACAAGGAAAGCTTCAGGTTCGACCATATTTCTAAGTCTTTCTTTATCTCTGTCCAGCACTTATCATAATTATCCTTAAATAGGTTTACATTCTTAGATGTCATGTTAATCCCCAGGTATTTTACACTCTTTGCCACCGCTAACCCAGTTTCCTCTTGGAATCTCTCTCTTTCAACATTTGTTAAGTTTTTTTCCAGTACCTTAGTTTTTTGTTTGTTCAACTTAAATCCTGCGACCTGACCAAATACTTGAATTAATTCTAGAACTCTTTTGGTACTAGTGTCTGGCTCTTGCAAGGTCAATACTAAGTCATCTGCAAAGGCCTTCAATTTGTAATGTCTGGCTCCGACCTGAATCCCTTTTACCAGCTGGTCCCCCCTAATCATATTTAACAAAACCTCCAGGACCGATATAAAAAGTAATGGGGATATTGGGCACCCCTGCCGTGTCCCTTTTTCAATAGGTAGTTCATCAGTGACCACATTATTTACAATTAACTTTGCCTTTTGCTCAGAATAAATTGCACTTATACCATTTTCAAACTTTTGGCCTACCCCCATCCCATGGAGATTCTTCTTCATAAATTTCCAAGATATATTGTCAAAGGCTTTCTCCGCGTCCACAAAGATTAAAACTGCCTTTGTATTAATATTCACTGTCAACATTTCTATAATGTCAATTATATTCCTTACATTGGTAGATATATGTCTACCCGGGAGAAAGCCTGCCTGATCTTTGTGAATCTCCTCCACCAACACCTTCTTCAGTCTTTTTGCCAAAATGTCTGCAAAAATTTTGTAATCCACATTAAGTAATGATATAGGGCGGTAGTTCTTGATCTGTTTTTTATCAATCTCAGTCTTTGGTATAAGTGTAATAAAAGCTTCTTTCCACGTCTCGGGTGCCCTTTTCCCCTCTAATATCTCGTTACAAACCTCCTTAAGCGGCTGTATTATCCAGTCCTTCAAAGCTTTGTAGTATCTGGAGGTTAATCCATCTGGCCCTGGAGATTTCCCCAATTGCATATTTTGAATGGCACCCTCTATTTCTTGTTCAGTTATTTTCTCATTTAAGAGCAACATACTTTGTTGCGAAATTTTTTGTAATCCATATTTCTTGAGAAATTCTTCCATTTCTCTTTCGTTTTCCGGCCCTTGTGCGTATAGTCTTCTGAAATAACTCTGAAAGCAATTGCTGATCTCATTTGGTTTAGAAATGTTCTTTCCATCTACCTCCAAACTTGTGACTGTGTTCAGTTTCTGTCTCTTCTTCAATTGCCATGATAGGAGTTTTCCACATTTATCTGCCGATTCGAATGTCTTTTGTCTCATTCGCTTAATTTTCCATTCAATCTCCTGGTTCATCAATTCCATATATTGCTTCTGATACAGTTTAATTTCTCTCAAGATCTCATGTGACTTTGGTTTAGATCTCAATTTCTTTTCACTATCTTTTATCTTTTCCAGAATCTTATCTTTCTTCTCATGCTGTTTCCTCCTTTTTAAGGAATTCTGTTGTATCAGGAAGCCCCTCATCACGGCCTTGCTTGCATCCCAGATCACTTGTTTCTCCACTTCTGTCCTCAGATTTATCTCAAAGTAGTCCTTCAAAGTCTTTTGGGCCTTTTGGTAAACCTCTGGATCTCTAAATAAGGTGTCATTCATTCTCCATCTAAAGGAACCAGCTGTTGTTATTTTCATTTCCATCTTTACCGCATTATGGTCGGAGCATGTCTTTGGGCAGATTTCCACTTTTTTTATCTTTGGAGCCATTCCACTAGTAATCCATATTTGATCTATTCTTGTCCAGGTCATCTGTGATTCCGAAAAGAATGTTCCCTCCCTCTCGAGAGGATTTCTTGTTCTCCAGATGTCAATCAAGTCCAAATTGTCAGTCATTTCAAAGAAAGTCTTAGGTAATCTCCCGTCCTTGGAGATCACCTGTCTTTGTGCTTTGTCCATATTTGTAGAGACGACGCCGTTCATATCCCCTAAAAGGATCACCTTGTAGTCCAAATAGTCCATTAATGTCTCATGCAGTTTCTTATAAAATTCTGCCTTCCCTTCATTCGGTGCATAAATTCCAAATATCAAAATTTTTTCTCCTTGAATCTGTATCTCAATTGCCAAAATTCTTCCATGTTCATCTTTGAAAATCTGTTTTGGAGCCAATTTCTCTTTTGCATAAATCACCACTCCTCTTTTCTTAACTTTATCTGATGAAATAAATTCTTGTCCCAATCTTTTATTTATAAGTAATCTTCTATGTGCCCTTGTCACGTGGGTTTCTTGTAGACAAATCAGATCCAAATGTTCTCTTTTCAAAATATGAAAAACCTCACGCCTTTTTCTGGGAAGGTTCAGTCCATTACAATTCCAAGTTAAGAATCGCAGAGACATTGTTAATTAGTTGCCTCCAACTGCACCCTGCAGCTGTTCTTCATCCATTGGTGATTTAAGTCCAAATGTCAAGTTCCCCAAGTCTGTATCCGATGTTGAGTTTAACACTCCTTTCACCAGGTCCTCTCCGTACCTGTCCAAAAATTGCTCTTTATCTTGTACTGTTCTTATTTTAACTTTCTTTCCTCTGAAATTAAAAGACAAACCCTGTGGAAATTCCCACCTGAAAGGTATGTTGTTCTTCTTCAGCAGGTCAACCAAAGTCTTGAACTGGGTTCTCACCTCCAGAATATATTTTGGGATATCCCTGTAGATTTGCACAGAGACGTTTTGAATCTGAAGTGTCTTCTGGTAATGCAAACTTAATATCTTGTCTCTTTCCTCTTTAGATCTCAATGTTATCAGGCAATCCCTTGGAATCTTCCTGCCTTGCCTTTTACCCAATCTGAAGGCAGTTATTATCTCAAATTCTTTTTCCTCTAGGTTCACCTGCCAAAAGTCTGAAATTTCTTTTGTGAGAAAGTCCACTAGGCTGTCCCCTTCACTTTCTGGAACAAGCCTAAGTCTCAGGTTCTTCTCCTTACGTTGCATATCCCATAAAGACAGGGTCGCCTCATGTTGGTCAAGCCTCCTGCAAACCGGTACTAAATTTTCCTGTGTAGATTCTGCAGTGGATTTGGCTTCTTCCGCAATCTTCCTAATTGTGGCGTTCTCCTCCACCAATTTGTGTATAATCTCTGTGTTAGATGTCACGCTCTTAGTGTTCAAGTCTAGTTTTGCCGTTAGATCTGCCAATTGCTTGGTATTTTCTGTGCTCTGTTTATTCAACTTTTCTAAGGATTCATTTATCTTCAATAATGCCTGTGTCACTGACTCCATGAATGCACTTATTCCTTTTTCCTGTCCGCCTGGGCCTGTTGGCAATAGTCCTGATAAAGAGCCCCTTTTCTTTTGTGCTGCTTTAGCCTTTGATCTTGTTGCTATCTCATCTGCAGGGCCACTCATATCCCAAGGTCGTTCTCACAGGAACAGGTCTTGAATGGAAAAATCCAGTGACTTTGTTTTTAACAGTCAGTGTTGCAACTGTTACCTTCAGCCCTCTAGAGGGAGCCAAGATATCCAATAAGCAGAGAAACAAAGAGTCCAAAAACCCTCAGAGGGATAAAGTTACTAAGAAACGTCTTTCAGTCTTTTTAGTTGCAACAGTATTATTTCTACAGAGTCTCAGAGAATTGTATCTAATAAAGTCCCCACTTTGCAACACATCTGACAGTTCCCTGTCAAAGTGCTTCACCCAGACAGTCCGTTCCCAGAGTCAGAGGCTGCAGTAAATTGTCCCTTTAAAACTTTTCCCGCAGGTTTCCTTCTCTTCTTCTTCCCCCCCCTGTTCCTGCTTACTAGGGGGGGGGGTTAAGCTCAATGCTAGGGTTGGTCCTTTCAAAGGTTCTCCATAAATTTATCAATTACAGCTTCCTGGATCCGTTGCTTTAGCAATCATGCAATCCGGGGGAGGCAGACTTCCTTTATTTACCGTCCCCACTTTCGGCCGAATTTTTAAAGTTTTAATTTAAAGTCCCGATAAAGTTGCCAATCCTACTCACGGGAATCTCTTTTCAGTCCAAATTTCAGGAAGGAATCGGCGCTCTCCGTCAATGGCGATTCGGCTTCACTCCACGGGCTGGGTAGCGACTCTCAGCTCCGCGCACCCCCGATGCTCCTCCGGAGCCTTTAAAAAGGCTCTTTTGCAGTAAGGGGGGGCGCAAAAAGTGCCCACCGAGTCTCCTTGTTCACAGGCTTCCGCGCCTGTGATTTTAGGGGTCCCCGCTTCGCCGTAGCGGTCAGACCCGAACTCGTGGGGCAGCTCCTTCTCCGGAGATCGGAGAACGAGCCGCCATTAGCGCTGGCGCCGACCGGAAGTCTTTCTCTTCCAACTTTTCTTCTTCTTCTCTTTATTTTTTCTTTTTCTTTCTTCTTTTCTTTCTTCTTTTCCTCTTTTTTCCTTTTTTATATATGTGAGCTTATCTCAAATATATGTATGTATGTATTTGCAATATTTTGCTTATATTTTGTAATAATTATGTTAAATAATTTTTTTAAAAAAGAAAAGAAAGAAAACCACTGGCTTCTTCTTCTTCTTCTTCTGCAGAACAAACCTGCGATGTATGACGCTGGCTGTGTATCAGCTCTCTGTCATCAGGACCATCCTCTTTTTCGTCACCCTTATCCTCTGGACGGATGAGAAATATGACTATGGCGATGTAAGTAATTCTGGCTGTGAAATTCATGGCTAACAGGCAGAGAGGAAGGGAATTAAGTCACACCTTGGGCATGTCTATTAAGCACAGAATGATTACTTGGTATTCCCAGTGATGCTGCAGGTTGGATATTTTCCTGAGGAAAGTGACAGGTGCCCATTCTTCGGTCTGTTGATAGATGCTTCCATTGGACTGAGCTGACTTGAATCTGGGCATTGTTATCCCTCAATGAGTAACAAAGCAGGTCTTAATTATAGCCAAAGCTTATCAAATTGATGTGGCAAGGCAGCTCAAATTCTGTATGCATAATGATAGGAAGCTTTGGCTGAACCTTAGCAGTAGTTTCTCTGGATGACGACCATAGAAAAAGGTTGGTATCGCTGCTGGATCTTACCATGAAAATGCTGCTACGTTCTGAGCACCAGGCTGGGACCAACCAGGGCAAACGTGGCAATTAGGGAATGGGGCAACTGTGGATTGGTATCAATTAAAAGTTGCTCATCAGGATTTTAAAAGCACAGTAAAATTCCACAGCCCTGGGGATGAAAGCTTGCAAGTAGCCTCCAGTTCAAGTAAGTGCAGGACATAAATTGAAAGGTGGGAAGGAAATGAATGTGAGAAGCAAATTAAGAGAATTGTGTTGCCTTGGTTAACAGGCAAAGAGGGAACAGAAAGGGGCACTCCTGGGTGATAAAAGCAGAACCACCACCAGTTCTGGCCCCCAGACCACCTCTGGATTTCCATAGATGGAACTATATTAGGTTAGAGATGTATATGAAGTGGTCCCCTTCAGGTCTTCCGCTGGCGCTCACAAAATATTTATCTCAACATGCACACACCCCTCACCCCACCATGAAGCATGGAGGGTGGTTAACATTTTCTCCCTTGAAATGTCCATAGACCTGAAAGGGGAAGTTAGAAAAGCGATGTTCTTTCCCACTTCTTCTTTTAGCTCTATGGGCTTTTCAAGGCTCAGATTCTTTTGGATCCAGCTTTTACCCAGATCACTTGGAAATTGTGTGAGCTCTCTCTCTCTCTCTCTCTCTCTCTCTCTCTCTCTCTCTCTCTCTCTCCCCATGTGTGTGTGTGTGTGTGTGTGTGTGTGTGAGAGAGAGAGAGAGAGAGAGAGAGAGAGAGAGAGAGAGATACCTGCCCAGAAGGTGTGGGGCCCACAGCACTCATTCAAAAATTCACATCTGCCCATGTGCCTTAAAAACGTTGATGACCCCTGCTGACAAAGAGCGCAACAGCATTTTCCATCTTCTCTGTTAATTTAAAGCCAGATAAATTGAACCAGTGATTTCATGATTAGGCTATGGATCAGAATGGGATTAGCTACAGTAGAAATCTGAGCTTTTCTATAGTTATTGTATCCTGCTATTTATATACAGTTTGGCAAGCTGTTCACATTTCTGATTATACCAAAGTACTAGTGCTGAAGCTTAGCTTTTTCCATGATTTATTTTCATACATTTCTATACCCCTGCTTAATACTTCAAAAAACCCTGTGGTATTAATTTGTAGGAAGAAACTAAGAAAGGTGTCCTAAAAACAACAACAACCTAAATATACTCTCGAGAGCTAAAATGTTTCAGGACCTTGAACTGTGTTTTTTGTTTTCTCAAATGTGCTGATCTTCACTGCACCATTCAGCAGTGGAGTTAGGGAATTTTAGATTCTGCACTTAACAGTCTCACTGCGTCCATGGGTAAGTGTCTGTACCTCTTTAGGAGCTAATGTGCATTACTCAAAATGGCATAAGCCATTTTGGGTGGGCCCACTTTCTCCTGCTGCTGAGTGGGGCCCTGGACTTCTACTCAAAAGTCTTGCTCTGAAAGTGCCATTCAAGTGACAGAGGATTTTGCCCAAATACGTGTTGCTGGGGAGAGTCAAAGCATCTGACATCTCATTTGCCCATCCCTCTCTCCCAGGTGAGCTACACCAACCCCAACTCTTACATCTACACCATCTCCACATTCCTTTTTTAATATATTTTTTATTTATTTTTAACATACTATTTCCAACAATCATTTAACATAATTTCGTATCTTATACAATTCTTTGACTTCCATCAATCACATCTGAAAAGTTTCCAATCTTTTTCACTTAGTTTACATTTCTTAATTTCACTATTACTTTTAATTTTCTTAACTAATAACTCTCTTCATAACCTCCCTTGCAATATTTCATATGTTCCTCCTTACAAAACTTCTTGCAATCCTACTAGTGTAATCTGTTGATTACAATTGCTCTTCAAATAGTTCACATATTTATTCCAGTCCTCTGAGAATCTCTGGTCCTGCAGGTTTCAAATCCTTCCTGTCATCTTATCTAATTCTGCATAGTCCATTAATTTCGTCTGCCATTCTTCTTTCAATGGCAATTCTTCTCGTTTCCATTTCTGGGCCCAAACACATGTTGCTGGGGGGAGTCCCAGAATCTGACATCTCACCTTTGCCCATCCCTCTCTCCCAGGTAGGCTACACCAACCCCAACTCTTACATCTACGCCATCATTGCCATCTCCACATTCCTGTCCTTCTATGGCTACTTGCTCTTCTACAAAGCCACCAAGCCAGCGCTCAACGGCTACAGCTTGCGCTCCAAATTCGTTTGCATCATCTTGGTTCTCGTCCTCTGTGGCCTGCAGAGTGGGATCCTGGAGACCATGGGGGCAGTGGGGGCCATCCCTTGCAGCCCGCCTCTCTCCCCGGTGACACGCTCCCAAGGTAAGCTGCTTCAGGGAGGCCAGGAGCCTGCAGCAGGCGCCATTGAGGGTGGCTGGCTGATGGGCAAGCCACCTCACTCTCTGAGTTGCCGTCTCGGGACAATTGCCTTCCTTGCTGTCTCGTGCCACAGAGGTTCCCTGCCCCCTTGCGGGGTCAGAGTCTCTCAGGGGGCAGAGGAGGGGGAAAAAACTAGTTCCTTAGAAAAGCTGGCTCTTGGGCAAGGGACAGTGTGTCATCTGGGCTAGCCTCTTCACCAACCTACTGCACCCAGAGACTTGTATTCACAGTAGAGCTAAGGAGAGTGTTCCATCAGTGTAAACATTTCTGCATGCTTGACAGTGCCCCTCTCCCTCCCATGCAGTTCCCGGGGTTCCCTCAACCCCCTGGAGCAGATTTGGGGAGGCTGTGGAGGTGTGCAGGGGGAAGTCCAATTCAAAGTGTTGGTGCTGACCTTTAAAGCCCTAAACGACCTCGATCCAGTATACCTGAAGGAGCGTCTCCACTCCCATCGTTCTGCCCAGACACTGAGGTCCAGCGCCAATGGCCTTCTAGTGGTTCCCTCGCTGAGAGAAACCAAGTTACAGGGAACCAGGCAGAGGGCCTTCTTGGTAGTGGCACCCGCCCTCCCACCCTCCCACCAGATGTCAAAGAGAAAAACAACTACCAGACTTTTAGAAGACATTTGAAGGCAGCACTGTTTAGGGAAGCTTTTAATGCTTAATAGACTATTGTACAGTGATACCTCGGGTTATAGACGCTTCAGGTTACATACGCTTCAAGTTACAGACTCTGCTAACCCAGAAATAGTACCTCGGGTTAAGAACTTTGTTTCAGGATGAGAACAGAAATCATGCTCCGGTGGCATGGCAGCAGCAGGAGGGCCCATTAGCTAAAGTGGTGCTTCAGGTTAAGAACAGACCTCCGGAACGAAATTAAGTACTTAACCCAAGGTACCACTGTATTTTAATATATTGTTGGAAGCCGCCCAGAGTGGCTGGGGAAACCCAGCCAGATGGGCAGGGCATAAATAATAAATTATTATCATTATTGTTATTATTATGCTGCTACTCGGAATCATTGTGCTAGCTTCTGCTAGTGCAACTACAGCGCCTGCCAAGCTAGCTGGGGCTGATGGAACTTGTAGTCCAAAACCTACGGAGTTCATCAGGTTGGCAAAGGATGGTCTGGCCTAAGCATCAAAGGAAGGTGCAAGGCACACTTCCTCAAACTCAGCTCTCCAGATGTTTTGAGACTACAGTTCCCATCATCCCTGACCACTGGTCCTGCTAGCTAGGGATCATGGGAGTTGTAGGCCAAAAAACATATGGAGGGTCAAGTTTGAGGAAGCCTGATGTAAGGAAACTGCTTTCCCTTGCCGATGCACAACTGGGACAGCACTGGCAGTCACGTCTCTTTCTGTAGCACCCTGCTTGTGGTTAACGCTTAGCTGGAATGAAATATTCAACGCAGCAATAGAGAAATTAAAATAGTAATTTATTTGTCAGACAAATAAATATGAGGCACAGTGGTATATGGTTACCAAGCTCTGGCCTGGCCTCTTGCCATTCTGGCCAGCACTTATATTTCCTTAATCCAGCCCCCCTTGCTCCTCCTGTGGCTGCCTCTGTCCAATCAGCCTGGTTGAAATTCCTATTGGCTGTTTGCTAGAACCAATCACAAAAGATACACCCATTTCCTCTTGCCTTTTATGGAAAATAAAAAGCTATATATTCTTCTATCTATAAATGACAAATAAGTAGTAATATATCTTACATGTGTCTCAACAAGGAATCTTAATTACCAGCTCACCTCTTGCCCTCCTTGCCCTATTGCCTTCCAAAACAGATAATTAATCTTGAATTTTTATCTTATGCATATGTCAAGGATTGAGTTCACATCAACATTGAGAGATCTCCTTCATTTGAAGGTTTCTAAACAAAAGGCCTGACAACCATATATCAGGAGTGCTCGATGGCGTCTCCTGTCTGGCAAGGGGGGGCTGGTGACTGACTTAATTTCAGGATAGTTACAACTCTTACAACTATATGAAATAAGAATCTAGCATTTCTTAAATCCTTTGCATAATTATATTTAAACTAATATATTTAATACATAAACAACCTTTTAAAAGGAAAAGAAATCTTAAAAGGATCTTAGTTTAAGAAAGAAACAGCTTTAGAAAAAGTCTTCCCAGAAAATGTTCTCTTTCTGCCAGCTAGATGCTTTTTCACTGCTCTTGACCTTCTTAACCTTAGGAAGAAGATATGGCTCATTTTACTATTTATCCACCCTTAATTTGTAGGGTCAGTGTAACCTTGGCTGTCAGCCTGTAATTCCCTTTTTACGACTTTGAGAATTGTTTTCTGCTATAAATCAGGGGGGCCCCTTGTCTAGGAGTAAAAATATCTTGCCAAGGTTTTTAGGCAACTGGTCTTCTGCCTGGCATAAAATATTTGAAAATCATTAAGCTTTTTAAGATACAGGCCCTGATCAAACATATAAGCTTTAATAAAAATGCAGGCTTATGATTAGATGCCTCATTTCTACCCGCCCCACACCTGAAATTGCATACAATGTTGGATGTGGGGGAAGTGGGCAAGGTTTGGTGGAAACCTCCTGGGCCAAACCTGAACCCCTAGCAGGCTGGAAGTTTCCCACCTCTGCTGCAGAGCGTACCATATTCTTAATTCTCTCCTCACCCCTCCAGTGATCTACTACTATTCCCTGGCTGTCGAGATGTTCTTCATCGGCATATTTGCCCATTACTCTTTCCGAAGAGCCGAGCCGCAGCTGGACACTCAGCAGGTCACCCGCCATCGAGCCTCTCAGACCGAGGGTCCCCGGTCTGGACGCTGCAGCCCGGGAGACGACGCGTCCATGGAGGGAGCCAACCCAGGCTACCTGGGTGAGGAGTCTCTGTGTACCATAGAGCACACTCCGCTGGACCGGTTTGATTTCATTGTGGGGGGGCCTGTGGATGGCTGGGGGCCAGGCATCCTAAGGACAGGGCCTCCACGGGCTGAGGGCCTGAAAGCCAGCTCCTCGCGCCAAAGTACTGGCGCAGAATCACCAGCTGGAATCCAAATCCATGCCCAGGTGGCGAAGCTGAATGGTGAAGGGGTCACTGTTGTGTAGCCCTCAATCTCCAGGGAACGGTCCTCCCTTTCGTGGCAACACCTGGATTCTGAGGAAACAAGGATGAGTGACCTGAGGAAAACAGGATGATGGAGGAGGATGACAGCAACAACCACGAACTCCATGCTTTGGCAAGGAGTGGAGCATCGGGAGAGGAATAAATAGCATTGTGAGGGAATTTCAGTCCATCTATAGCAAGTCCCGACTGTCAGATGAAAGAAGATAAAGTAATATGCAGTATGCCTAAAGCCAGAATAATCAAAAACCTGGAAGGGAAGGACATGCGGTACTGGGAAACAATATGCCTTTGTTAAATTATTATCAATAATTTCTGCAGCACTCAGAACACAGTCTGACTCTGAGGGAAGGGAGGCCAAGAGAATCGTGTCTTTAGCTGCCCTGGATGAACAGGAATTTGAACCTCTCTCTGTGTGTCTTCCCAATAAAGCATTCCAGCTACTTATCACAGCAAAAGAAAAGCTCTGAGCAAGTGACAAAGCTTTATTAAAATCAACACGGTTTTGGCTGGTCAGGGAGAAAGGGACTTTGTATTGATAAAACAGGAAATTCTGTAAAATAGTGGTTCCCAATTGGTGGTCTGTGGACGTCAGCGGGTCTGTGTAACCCACCCAGGGGGGTCTGCGTTTTTAATGTTTGAGGTTTTATTGTGTTTTTAATATTTTGTTGGCAGCCGCCCAGAGTGGCTGGAACAACCCAGTCAGATGGGCGGCCTGTAAATATTATTGCTGTTCTTATTCACCTAACAAAAACTACCATAAAGGTAAAGGGACCCCTGACCATTAGGTCCAGTTGTGGCCGACTCTGGGGTTGCAGCACTCATCTCGCTTTATTGGCTGAGGGAGCCGACGTACAGCTTCCAGGTCATGTGGCCAGCATAACTAAGCCACTTCTGGCGAACCAGAGCAGCGCACGGAAACGCCGTTTACCTTCCCGCTGGAGTGGTACCTATTTATCTACTTGCACTTTGACGTGCTTTGGAACTGTTGGGTTGGCAGGAGCAGGGACCGAGTAATGGGAGCTCACCCCGTCGTGGGGATTCGAACTGCCAAGCTTCTGATCGGCAAGCCCTAGGCTCTGTGGTTTAACCCACAGCGCCACCCGTGTCCCCAAAAACTACCATAGGAATATCAAAATTTTCAAAAGTAAGGGCTCCATGGCCTGGCTTTTGAAAAACAGGGGGTCTGCAGTACTTAGCTAATGGGGAACCACTGCTGTAAAAGGTAAACCAAGAGGGATGAAAAGTCTTTTGAACCAGCAAGGGGCGGTATGCATCTCTTGCCCCCCATTTCTGTGATAATGTCACGTTGACAGTTTTCCCAGGGCGTCTGTGACCTCGGCCTCTAGGGGTGAGTGTTCAGCCCCCTGCTCTTGCTGCTCCTGGAGTGCGTTTTCCTGCTGAGGCTGGGGCACTTGCTCCTTGGTCAGCAGATTGTGTTTCTTCAAGAAGCAGGCCTCTTCGTAGGGAGGGCAGATGGGAGGCTGAGTCGGGGGGATGTAAGTGTATTTCTTCTCGGGATCCAGCTGATCAAATGGGAAAGAGAGCAAGAGAGCCTTAAAGCAGGTGGTCCAAGTCCCTTTCTGGAGCCTAAGCACCATCAACCACCATTATCCTTTTTGTTCATCTCCATTGCTAATCAATGGGCACCTCCGTTCTCTACACTGCTTTCTTTGGGTTGTAGCCAATGCTAGTTCTGCTTAAGAGTTGTAGGCATCCGTCTGTCTAGAGAAACAATGGAGTGCCACTCTACGGGTGGAGTCAAACCGCTTTAGTAGCAGCACCAAAGTGACCTTCCCAGGACGCGAGCCTGGCCATGTGTCTGGAGACCCTGGGCTGCCCAGATGACAAGACCCCTCTCTCGGCTTCGCTGAAGTAGTACAAAGGAAAGCAGAGCAATATGCTCGGCACCGGCTTGGCTGCAGGAGTTGCTGGAAGGAGGCACACAAGGCACCATCTAACCATCTTAGGGACTCCACTCTGGATTTGTGTAGCCTTTTCTTCTCCTGAAGATATCCCACAAGGCAGCAGAGGTTTTCCTTCACCTGGATCAGTGATGGCCAACTTGTCCCTCCAGCTGTTTTGGGACTACAAATCCCATCATCCCTAGCTAACAGAACCAGTGGTCAGGGATGATAGGAATTGAAGTCCCAAAACAGCTGGAAGGCCAGGTTTGGCCATCACTGACCTAGATGGACCCCCTTCCCTGGTGGATGAGCCCCACCTGCTCCTCACTTCCTTCTACAGCACATGCAGAAACCACCTTCTTGGACCTGTTATTGGTCTCATCCAGAGTAGACCCACTGAAATTAATAGTTGGGACTGACTTAGGTCTAATAATTTCATTGAGTCTGCTCTGAGTAGGACTAGCATTGGATACAATGCTGCCTGTTTCAGGTTCTCCTGCCGATAACTGCAAGGCACCAGGGGCTTTGGACTGGCAATCCCTAACAGAGGGACCCGTGTACTTTAATCTTTGCACCGAGAAAGGAGCATGATGAAGACAGTATGCCTCTGAATACCAGTTGATGGAAATTGCAGATGGGGAGGGGGACTCCTATTACCCTCAGGTCCTGCTGGTGGGCTTCCCATTGACATCTGGTAGGCCACTAAGGATGTTGGCCAGGATGCTGGACTAAGATTGGGCCTTTGGTCTGATCCAGCAGGCCTCTTCTGTTCTTAGCACCACCACTGCCAACGACCAGAGGGTGGTTTTGCAGCTACCGATTCAGGAAGGACCAAGTGGCAGAAGAGGGCCCATAGGACTCCCCCAGGTTCTAAACAGCCTGCTTCCTCAATCGGAGCAAAGACAGATGGAGCCACGCTTGAATCAACCATTCCCACTGGCCTCCAGACGCACCACCCAAGACCAGCCTTACCTGCAGAGGGTACGTCCTGTCGGAATCATAAGCACTCAGGTCTCCACAAGCCAGGAAGGGGACAATCACCCGATTGGGGCCCTCCAGCTGGTTAAAATCCACATCTGTATTGGGGGAGGTTTGGTAAGTGTTGCTTGCAAAGAGATGGACCTTCCAGGGTTGACCCTGCCCCACTATTCACCTTTGTAAAGGTAAAGGTAAAGGTACCCCTGCCCGTACGGGCCAGTCTTGACAGACTCTGGGGTTGTGCGCCCATCTCACTCAAGAGGCCAGGGGCCAGCGCTGTCCGGAGACACTTCCGGGTCACGTGGCCAGCGTGACATCGCTGCTCTGGCGAGCGAGAGCTGCACACGGAAACGCCGTTTACCTTCCCACTGGTAAGCGGTCCCTATTTATCTACTTGCACCTGGAGGTGCTTTCGAACTGCTAGGTTGGCAGGCGCTGGGACCGAGCAGCGGGAGCGCACCCCGCCGCAGGGATTCGAACCGCCGACCTTTCGATCGGCAAGTCCTAGGCGCTGAGGCTTTAACCCACAGCGCCACCTGCGTCCCATTTCACCTTTGTAGTTCTTTACAATTCCTAATCCTATTCCCCTCATTTACAAATATCCTTACAACATCTTTAAAAAAATTCTCTTTGGCTAAGAAGCTTTCAGACTCCTCAGTCCTCCTGGGTTCCTGGGAAACGTATTTTTAAAGGAAACCTGGCTTAGGGCAGAGGTGCCGTTTTTCTCCTGCTAAAACGCTGCTTCAGCAAAAAGGGCTTCCAATACTTGGGCTGATCACGATGATAATGATGGTAACAACAACAAGGGAGTCTTTATTAGGTGCTATAACTAGGCATCATGCAGAAGGTAACAGAATATAACACAACTGCTGCCCAGAAACTTAGACTCCAATAAGATTTAAAAGCAGGGAGAGAAAAAATACCAGAAATTGGACAAGGAGAAATTCGGGGGCATCTTTTTGGTGCAGCGAACCGTATCTTCATCTTCCCATACCATACAGGGCCAACTTGTGACAGCCACCTGTCAATCATCTGATATCATGATGACAGGTAGCTTATCCCAGCCCCTTCTTGAAGTTGCCCCTCCGCGGGAGGGGGGGGGAGGGAAATAACAAACAAGCACTGGATTAAAACTGAGGTTTTCCCTAGGCAAATTCATTCTTTTCATATCCAGAACTTATGGAAGACTTTGATTTCATCGCTTATATACTATGGGGCCTGCCTGGCTTTTCAAGGCGTTGACTCTATGGACAGGAAACATATGACAGCTTCAGCCTCCAGAGTCTCTGCTCAATACTGCCAAAAAACAGAAAGAGAAGACTCACAATCCCCCTGCAGCTGCCCTCCTCCATCCACACTTTCTTGCCTCTGCCCTCAAACCACCCACTTTCCCTTCAGTTTCCCTGCCCTGTATCCCCCAACACAACAGGAACCCGCAGAAACATCTCTTCCCCCTTCAAGGTTCCTTACCGTAACAGTGATCTAGCAAAGGATTGGACATGTTTGGCACGTAGCCTTCGGGGGGGCTGTAGTTTCGGCAAACAACGAAGGCCTCTGGAAGGATGAAAAGGCAGTTAAAAGCTTTGGCGATCACCGCTGTGGCATTCCGATACGATAATCTTTATTGTCATTGTCCCATACAGAACAACGAAATTGAAAAAAAATTGAAATCTACACAAGACATTCAAAACCAACAAGCCAGCTATCCCAGCCTGGTTAGCCCCCTAAAAACTCTGATACCCCATTTTTAAAATACAATACACTCCCATAGAGACTCCTTACAATGCGTTTAAAACCAAAATCGCATTTGGATAGAAACTGTTTCTCGGTCCTAGTCTTTATAACCCTGTACCTTCTTCCAGAAGGCAGAAGCTGAAAGAGAATTTCCGGGGTGTGCACTAAATTACACACAAACACACACAACCCCCTGCTGTTTCCCCAATACAGTTGGTTATCAAGCCCCGTGAGGAGTATGCTGTGCCTAACCTGAACCTGCATTGGGGAAAAGGCATGTTCTGCATAAAACCATCAGACCGGGGGTGGGGGGACACAGCAAAAAAGATAGAGCATCTGCCTTGTAAACAGAAGGTTCCCTGGGATCTCCTGGCAGGGCTAGGAGATACCTTTGCCTGCAACCCCTGAGGCCCACTGCCAGTCAGGGCTGACAACTCCAAGCTAGATGGATCCAGTAGCCTCACTGATGTAATCCAGCTTCCTATCTTCCTATAAATGGGCCATTTCCAAGCTTCCATCAAATACGAGCATGACCAAGAACCAGCATGGAGCTATTCAGACACAGACTCTGTTCTAAATTGTTTCCACTGAGTTCTATGTGACAGAATAAAACAGTCTGACTCCTGGGATGCAGAAGATGAGGGACGTGTGACTCATGCAATAGACAGGAGGCTCTTCAATGGCAAGATCCCATTTGCCAGCGGTGCCCTTGAGAGAATGACCTGCAAAAATGAATGGCTGCCACTCACATCTATAGGAAGCGGGGAAACACAGCCTTTGGGGATTAGCTTTGCAGCAGCAGCAAACAACTGCCCACTACCTCAAACACTGGGTAGACTGAGCCTTCAACAACAGTACAGTGGTACCTCAGGTTACATATGCTTCAGGTTACATATGCTTCAGGTTACAGACTCCGCTAACCCAGAAATATTACCTCGGGTTAAGAACTTTGCTTCAGGATGAGAGCAGAAATCCTGCAGCAGCGGCGCGGCAGCACCAGGAGGCCCCATTAGCTAAAGTGGTGCTCAGGTTAAGTACAGTTTCAGGTTAAGAACAGACATCCAGAACGAATTAAGTTCTTAACCTGAGGTACCACTGTACACAGAAGATGTGTTGTACACATGTTCTAATTTTGCAAATGCATGGCAACCCATTAGATAGATAATACTTTATTCGGCTATAAGCCCACAAGGTAAAACAAATCAATAAATAAAATAGCATTTTACATTCTAAAATATCAACTAAAATATTTCAACGCATAATCTCCTTCACATTACTTACAATCTCTAAATGTACCGTATTATGGCCTTGAAGATAAAGATGGTGCATAGAGTTTTCTAGATTTTTAATAGTCATGCAGCATTCCATGAAAGAACTGCAAACAGGAATCTGGCCACCTGTGATGTTCTATAAGAGTCAATGTCCTGGAGTAGATAAGCTAGATGTAATTCAGGTGGCTTAGCAACAATTTCCAGAATGGTTGAACTCAGAATCCTTGATCGGGGAACAGTGTATAAAGGGCAATTAAACAAGATATGATAAAGGGAATCTATTGATTTGTTGTCACATGCGCATAAAACAGAGGTTTTACCGTTAGAAAATCTATTGCTCAGCACATTTGAGGGGAACACATTTGGCAACCCATTGAACGCAATGTAATGGGATTCTTGTCCCTAGCCGAACTAGGAGACTAAGGAAATGTGTTTGCATAAATTTAAAAAGTTAGCCTAAACTGCAAGTGCAGCTGCTGCAACACAAACATGACTTTTGTTTTTTAAAAATGGCACTGAAGCAGAAAAGACCTCCACCAAAGCAAACTCAATCAAAAGCTCTAAGAGAGCATTACGCCACGGCATGTGCAGATTCTGTTGTGCGCTTCCCTGACCTGCGTTCACTTTTGTGTTTTTGGAGAACTGCTCATTTGCTTTCTTTTAATTGTAGGAAGTTGTTTCAAGGAGCAGGGTGAAGCAGGAGGAAACAGTTGGCAAAGCAATGGGTAATAGGGCGATGAGAAAGACGCTGGAAGTCACGAGGGGACGTGCATATCACGCAGGGCGCAAAAGACCATCTTTCTCCCTCTGCCTGCATGTTTCCAGACATTCACCTGCAACAATGACTAGAAACATGGGACCAGATACAACTAAAGAGCTGCGCTAGCAGGAGCCAGAACAAGTCCCGCCAGCACAACATGGCTTCCCCTTGCCTCTCCTCCCCCTCCACTCCCCCAAGATAGGCCTACAGGAGGAGAGGAGGGGGAAGATCGTTTCATTGGGCAAGTAGAAATAAATTGTAAAACAAGCATGGAGTCGAGCCATTTCCTACAGCTCCCACCTACTAGCATCGGATGCTCGAATTAGAGGTGGTTTCTCCAATCTGATCCTAAGAGATATTCATAATTCTCCTTGGAAAACTACAATTAATCTCAAATTCCGCTCTCTTCTCAATTTGAACCGCAAAACTGTTTTTAATTTAGAGTGTATTAGCCCGGCGGCCCTACCTCTAATCAAAAAGAAGCTACAGCAACTTGACTTCTCTAACACAGCTTCCCATGCAAGAGGGCCGTGTTCAGGCTTAGCCCTAGCTATTCCACCCCCTGAAGGGATCCCTCTATACTGCTTTACAATTCCTTCGGAGGCTAAACGAAGGGCCTTTACCTGTGCCCGTCTCAACTGTTTTCCTACAGCAGTTCTGTCGGGTCATTACTCCAGAGTTTCCATCGCAAATAGAACATGCTCCTGCAATGACACGGCTCTGGAGACTATGGAACGTGTAATGCTCTTCTGTCCCAACTGGACAGATGAAAGATCTCGGTTTCTAACTCCTCTCGTGAACAAGCTTCATCTCCCAATCCAGCCTTGGATAGTGTCCCTTCTTCTGCAGGATTCTGACTGTTGGATTACCGAGATGACAGCTAATTTCCTGCTTAGTGTGATGAAGAGGAAAGCGGCACCAACTCCTTCTTTAATACCACAGATGTAGTCGATACGCCGCACAATCGAACCTGTTTTTTGTATTCTCTGTCACTCGATGTTTTAAATCCCCCGTTACTTTTGTTATTCCCATTTTCTCAAAGTATTCGCCCAGGACGACATCCACTTTTATCTCCCCACCCCTATTTTATGTTGTTATTTCTATGTATATTATGCTATGGCCGCATGGCTAATGCAATAAAAATCATAGTACTCGCGCAGACAGAGCAATCTCCTTAGTGCCACTTAGAATTCCACTCATTATTATAATTTTTTGAGATTCCAGTGATTCTGAACAAGCTGTCAGATCCTGTAACGCTTTGTACAGTTTCCCCCATGAGTGGCAAAGCTGCAAGTTAACCAGGCTTGCAAGAAGCTGTTTGGTCGCTCACCGATGCTGGAGTTGCGGCTACTTCGGGGTTTGGCGCACGTCACATCAGGAAAGAAAATCCGCAGCTGGGAATAGAGGAGGGTGATGTCCTTCCCTCGGAATATCTAAGGCAGGGAAGCAAAATGCCATCATCTCGCCTGGATAAACTGCATTCTTACGCCACATTACCCAGGCTGTGGATAGTGACACAGATGCAAAGGAATCCTCTGCCAATGAGAAGGGGCGTAATTCAGATGTCCTGGGGACACTGAGCTCAACGGCATCAGGTGCTGAGAGGGAACAAGCCCAGGGTGCTCCCAAAACAGACTCAACATGCAGCCAGCACCCAAGGGCAGTGACTCTTGATAACACTGGAAATGAACCCAAGTTCCCTGCTCTGGGATCTCATGATGTCACAAGATCCTGCCTCAGCATGTCAGAAGACACATCAGGAGGATTCCCGATGTCACTGACGGCCACCTTTGCCTTAAGGCAGGCATGGCCAAACTTGGCCCCCCAGATGTTTTGGGACTACAACTCCCATCATCCCTAGCTAACAGGACCAGTGGTCAGGGATTATGAGAATTGGCCATGCCTGCCTTAAGGGTTCAAGTCAAGCTCTCACGAATTTGGGTCCTTGCAGTCACAATCCCTGGGAAGCGTAACAGGCTATTTTGCTTTGTTTGAAAGTGTTAGGTTGTTATCCTCTGGGTCTTGCAATATTCTTACTTGAAGCTGAAGAGTTATTAAGAATTCCGAATAGCGGCTTATTTCCCCAGAGGTATTTAAACACCGTTGTTATCATTTTCATACAAAATACATTTTTGCCACGTGGTTGAAAAACACATCACCTTTGGTCTGTCTTCTACTATACAGTGGTGCCTCGCAAGACGAAATTAATCCGTTCCGCGAGTCTCTTCGTCTAGCGGTTTTTTCGTCTTGCGAAGCAAGCCCATTGACGGCTTAGCGGATTAGCGCTATTAGCGGCTTTTAGCTGATAAGCTGCTTAGCGGCTTAGAAAAAGGGGGGGGGAGGGAAAAAAACCCGCAGGAACTCGCAAGACATTTTCATCTTGCGAAGCGAGCCCATAGGGAAATTCGTTTTGCGAAGCGCCTCCAAAACGGAAAACCCTTTCGTCTAGCGGGTTTTCCGTCTTGCAAGGCGTTTGTCTTGCGGGGCACCACTGTACCTTACTTTTTGAGTTAATTGTTCAGCACTAGCTATGGGCCAGATTTGACTCTCCCATAAATCCTAATTTGTACCCCTTTTGGCAAATTTAATTTTAACTCCTACTCAGTTGTGTTTTTCTTTTTCTGTTTACTTATTCCTTACACATTACTGAATTATATTTTAAATTAAATACATAAAAAGAAATAAAAGTTGAGCTTACAAATTTTCAGTATTCCTGCTCAAGTTACCTTGTTCCTGTCTTGAAAAACCTCCAGGCCCACTGCTGATGCTCAGTGGGCTGATGAACTGGACAGGCCCACCGAGTCCCCAGCCTATTTGCTGTGGTGCCTTAGGTGAGCTCAGGTGAACAGCAATAAGCAGGTGCTGAAATGCCACTGCAGGGTGATGACTTTGGTGCGGTGCCCACAGCAGCCCTGTTTTGCCACACCTGTTTGGCCACACCTAAAGCAGAACTGCGGGGACGCGGGTGGCGCTGTGGGTAAAAGCCTCAGCGCCTGGGGCTTGCCGATCGAAAGGTCGGCGGTTCGAATCCCTGCGGCGAGGTGCGCTCCCGCTGCTCGGTCCCAGCGCCTGCCAACCTAGCAGTTCGAAAGCACCTCCGGGTGCAAGTAGATAAATAGGGACCGCTTACCAGCGGGAAGGTAAACGGCGTTTCCGTGTGCGGCTCTGGCTCGCCAGAGCAGTGATGTCACGCTGGCCACGTGACCCGGAAGTGTCTCCGGACAGCGCTGGCCCCTGGCCTCTTAAGTGAGATGGGCGCACAACCCCAGAGTCTGTCAAGACTGGCCCGTACGGGCAGGGGTACCTTTACCTTTACCTTTAAAGCAGAACTGCAGTGCCTATTAACTCTTCCCTTAACACCTGCAGGGCTCACCTTTGCTACAAATGTCCCTCCCTTCTTTAGCACGTGTGTAGTGATGTTCAGAGCCTGGAAGAAACAGAAGGAAACAATCAGAACCAAAAGAGAAAAGCCTTTTTTGGCACAAAGATGCAGCAGGTGGGGTACACAGCCACCAGCATCCCATGACAGTTTGGGCCGGAAAAGAAACCTAGATAAAAGGTGAAAGGGTTTGCCATGGTCCTGCTCTTTTCCTCTCTGTTAGCAAAGGCCCAGTACTTGTAACAGGGGTGGGAAAATGGACTGGATTCTGGGCTTTCCCACCCTCAGTGGCTCATGACACGTGAGCAGGGTCCACCTTGAAGTCAGCATTGATCAGCTGATGAGTGGGAACTGAACGTCTCCCTGGCCAATGCACCATCTGGAACAGTCATTACAGCTCCCGACTGCGAACTGGCAGCCATGTCAACCCTTCCTTGGGTTTCTGAGAATTCACAAGAAGTTGTGACTGTTAATCTGTTTTTACAGCTGTAGCATACCTTTTTTTAAAAGCCAAGATTCAGAGCCAAATGCTAAATATTGTACTGAAAATCTACTTTTGCAATTGCATACTGAGATTGTAAAAAGGTAAAGGGACCCCTGACCATTAGGTCTAGTCGTGGCCAACTGTGGGGTTGCGGTGCTCATCTTGTTTACTGGCCGAGGGAGCCGACGTACAGCTTGCGGGTCATGTGGCCAGCATGACTAAGCCGCTTCTGGCAAACCAGAGCAGCGCACGGAAATGCTGTTTACCTTCCCACCGGAACAGTACCTATTTATCTACTTGCACTTTTGACGTGCTTTTGAACTGCTAGGTTGGCAGCAGCAGGGACCGAGCAACGGGAGCTCAGCCCGTGGTGGGGATTCAAACCGCCGACCTTCTGATCGGCAAGTCCTAGGCTCTGTGGTTTAACCCACAGCGCCACCCGCGTCCCATTGAGACTGTAGAGCCGCGACTTCCGAGTCAGCGCGATCTGGTTAATGGCGGATTCCCTCCGAGCTCCGGAGGGAATCGGCTCCGCTGGAGAAGGGTTCTACCGCGACGGCGACGCGGGGACCCCCAGAAACCGCAGGCGCTGAAGCCTGCGGACTTGGTGACTCGGCGGGCACCTAAAGCGCCCCCCCCGACCCACGAAGAGCCTTTTTAAAGGCTGCGGAGAGGGTACGGGGAGCGGCGTGGTGCTGTGAGTGGACCGCTACTGCAGTGGAGCGAAGCCGCGAGCCATGGCCGGAGACCGCTGACTTTCTTCCCTGAAATTTGGACTTTAATTAATCCGTGAGTAGAATGGAATTTGGACTTTAAAATTTCTATCCTTGAATTCGGTACGATCGGGGGATGTGCTAAAGGGAAGTCCGCACCCCCCTGCTTACAGAAGATTTAAAGCAAGGATCGGAGAACTAAGGTGGAGAGTTTTTTCTTTTTGGTGTTTTTTAAAAGATAATATTTTCATGAATTTGACACAAGAAGATTTGTGCTGGAGAGTAAGACTGGAATTTTAGAAGTTTTTGTTTAACCCCCCCCCCCCCGACCCGGGAGTGTCCTGTATGTGAGCTGGAGAAAAAGGAACAAGGAGTTTGACAGCTGTCAAAGGAGCTGTCAAACGGGCAGTGAAAGTTAAAAATCTTATTATTTAACACCTTTCTGGACTAAATTTGTTATATTTGAATTGGAATGGTTGGGAACGGAGCAGTGAAATAACAAAGTAACGGACTGTTGGGAAAAGACTATTAAGTAACTAGAATCCCCCTAGGGGAAACATTGAAACACTACAATGGCTGCAGATGGAAAATTACAGGCAGAGATAGAAAGAATGTTTTATCTTGTGGGAAAGTTGCAGGAGCAGACTACGGCTATGAGTAAACAACTTATAACCTTGAACTCTAAAATAAGTGACTCTGCTGAATGCACAATGGATTTGACCGGGAAAAAATCTACAGCTGAATTAGAAGAGATAACTTCGGAACAGGAGGAGAGGGAACAAGGGCCAGTACAGATGGAGAGTACCAACCACAAGCCTACATTGTCAGAACACAAAGAAGAAGACCTTTGGATTACAAACCTGCGAGAGATGCGAAAGAGGAGGGAGGAAGCCCCTGGAACACTTGGAATATTTGAATTTAAAAGAAATAAGAAATATGATTGGGGCTTCCTCTTTGAGCATGGATTGGCTGACCTTTCGCAGCAGTTGGTGTCAAGTATTCTGGATGGAAGAAAATCTGATGAGATTGAGCTAGAACTCCTTCGAGACCCGAGGACCAACAAAGAGGGCTACCAACAAAATCGGCAGAGAGAGACTGACAGAGATTTAAAGGCCTCAGATGTGAGGAATCCAGGCTAAAGACTGTTTGTGGACATGGGGACATTGGGAAGGGACAGAAACCGGGGCGGGGGGGGGAAGAATTTTTTTTAAAAAATATGTTTATGACCTTTGTGTTTGATTATTATGACCTAATTTTAAGATAAAAGGGAAATTCGTGGAAGGAACTCGAGTCGACCTTAGAAAAGGATTTAATGCTTATAAGGAAACTGGATAAGTAAAATTTGGCCAAGTAATAAGAATTAAGTATTTCTTTAAATATATATATATATAATAATAATATGTAAAGGATGAGAGATATGAACTTGCTGAGTTAATTTAATTGAATTAGGATGTATGAAGGGGGGGTGGGGGGAGGTCAAGAACTGGGGTTAGGAAAGTAAGGATATGAAATTTCATATGTGTTGTCTATGTCCGTGTATGTGTGTCTGTGTCTATAAAATGTGAAAACCCAATAAAAAATTTATAAAAAAAAAAGAGACTGTAGAGCCGCCCTAACTACAGAAGGCTTCACTTAGGAGCAATGTGTCTTCCGGGTCTGGGGAATATGATGATACCAGATAGGTCCTTAGGAGGGCATCCCATTAACCTGTCTGATATCAGGCCTTATGTCAGGACCCAGAATAGTGTGGCATTTTCTGGGGCCTGTGGATCCCAGGAAGACTCACAGGGGCTGATGCCATAGCCATCACTTGCTGGCACTCCTCCTAGCAAGCTTCCTGATCTGCTGCACTCAGTCAGCCTGGGCAACTTTCTGCTGAAGGATGCCAACCGGCTCTTCCATCAGTGCAAAGCCCCCACAGCACCCATTGTGGGTGAGTTTGCTCACTACATATAGCAGCAATCACCAGGAGATACTCACAGCGAGCAACAGCTGGGCCTGAATGTACTCATCTATGTCATGGAGTCCGGTCACTGCAAAGTAAAGGAATTACATATCAGAGCTAATACAGGCAGCTTTTCCATCTAAAGCCCAGCAGAGCTCCCTGATTCCCCTGACAAGGCTGGGAGCCTGGTTGCCACCTACCATCAGGGGCTCCATCGCACACCACCAAGTCAGCGGGCTGCCCTTCAAAATGGCAAATGATCTCCTGAGCTGTAGAGACCTGGAAACAGAGAGGTAGGTGGGTATGTGAGCAAAGAGACTGTTCTCTGGGTAGGCCTCTTTTTCTTCTGCTGCTTAGATGGGGTAGAGGCCAAACTCAAGGCTGACATCACCCCAAAATGCACAAGGTAGCACCTACCTTGGTAATGTCCCCCTGAATTTGGATGACACCCGGCAACGGAGCCATGGCTTGCAAATCTACAGCTACTATTTTGACATCAGAGTTTTTCATGTCTTCTCCTCTGTGGGGTAGAATATAAGTAGATCCCATGAGAGACTAGCCCATCTCTAAGGGGATGGAACCCACTAGATATATTTGAACTGAATTGTTTGCTTACTTGATCTTTCGGCTTAAAACCTGGCTCCAGCTCCCAGGAGCTGCGCAGAGGTCCACAGCTCTAGAGACACCTAGGAAGGACAAGAGAAGATCAGTCAGCACCTCTGCAAAGGGGCTGAAAAAAAGGATTAGGAAGAGGAACTCATGAGATGATTCTCTGAGGGAATACATGACTGTTTAAAGTGGTAAGATGGCGCCTTTGTTGCAGTGTTATCTCCCCCAAAACAGGACTCTGGTCATCCGAAAAAAGCTATCTGCTAGAAGAAGGGGATACCAAAGGAAAAGTATTAATATTCCTTCACAGGTTCTGGGTCTGAGCCATGGCATTAAAAATAGGTTTGAGTGTTCAACACTTGTTAATGCCCTTCAGTGATGCAAGAAAAAGTGGTAATATAATGGGGATGCATGTTTTTTTGGCCCACCTTGAAACAAATGGTATTCCTCATCCAGTTGCAGAAGTTTGAACGCACTACGGGCTCGCCACCCCTCTTCTTTGGCCAGGCGGTAGTAAATGTCACGCTTGTCTTTGGAGGAACGGCCCATCCTCACTTATCTGACAGGTACTAGAATGCGAGAGAAGAACTTGTCTGTTACCTGCTTTGCCACTGTGTGGGGAAGAACATCAACTGTGGGTCAAAGCAGTAGCACTGGCTTGCTTTAATGAATGAACTGGAGGCATAACAGGCCAGCCTTAGAGGAAGTAGGTAGCTATTAGCTAATTCAGTATCAATATCAAAATGGCTGCCTGGTGAAATGCAACAGAGAACCTCAGAGAGTACTTTTTAAAGCTTTGGAGAGTTGATACATCTGAAACGCCTTTTTCTGAAAAGTAAAAGAAACTCTTGGGAGGTTGTTCCAAAGCTGCAGCCCCACCACTGAAAGAGCCCTTGTAGATTTTACCTTATAAGTGGATGTTATTCAGGGAAGAGCTCAGTCAGGTAATATATATTCCCTGAGGTACCGTATTTTTTGCTCTATAAGACTCACTTTTTCCCTCCTAAAAAGTAAGGAGAAATGTGTGTGCATCTTATGGAGCGAATGCAGGCTGTGCAGCTATTCCAGAAGCCAGAACAGCAAGAGGGATTGCTGCTTTCACTGCGTAACAATCCCTCTTGCTGTTCTGGCTTCTGAGATTCAGAATATTTTTTTTCTTGTTTTGATCCTTCAAAAACTAGGTGCGTCTTGTGGTCTGGTGCGTCTTAAAGAGCGAAAAATACGGGTATTATGAGTTCAGACCGTTTAGGGGTTTAGCAGAGAATAAGCATCCGCTTGAAATTCATCTCTCAAAACTGGATAGCTAAGTTGTTCCAAGTGCGGTGTAGATAACACCAAGGTTGCTGGTTTGATCCCCATACAAACAGCTGCTTAAATTCCTGCATCGGACTAGATGATCCTCAGGATCCCTTCCAACTGTACAATTCTATGAAAATGCATTCTGCACTTTTTTATTGCACTTGTGAAACCCTGGAGAGCTGCTGCCATTCAGAGTAGATGGTTCAAGGGTCTGACTCAATACATGGCAGCTTCCTAAGCCCGTTAAAGGTAAAGGTAAAGGTACCCCTGCCCGTACGGGCCAGTCTTGACAGACTCTGGGGTTGTGCGCCCATCTCACTTAAGAGGCCAGGGGCCAGCGCTGTCCGGAGACACTTCCGGGTCATGTGGCCAGCGTGACATCGCTGCTCTGGCCAGAGCCAGAGCCAGAGCCGCACACGGAAACGCCGTTTACCTTCCCGCTGGTAAGCGGTCCCTATTTATCTACTTGCACCCGGAGGTGCTTTCGAACTGCTAGGTTGGCAGGCGCTGGGACTGAGCAGCGGGAGCGCACCCCGCCGCAGGGATTCGAACCACCGACCTTTCGATCGGCAAGCCCTAGGCGCTGAGGCTTTAACCCACAGCGCCACCTGCGTCCCTATGCCACCTGCGTCCCTATGCCACCTATTAGTTCCTAATTCTTCTTGTATTCCAGGACTGGGTGCTAGCACTGTGAAAGGGTTCCCGGGTGGAGATTTAGCCTAACCTCAGCTTCTTGTTGCAAAGAGACCACAAACGGAAAATGAAGCTGTAAACCTGTTTTGAATCCGCAGCACTTCAGAATGAAAGGTGGAGACAGGCTTGTGAACGATTTGCTACTCTATACCAAAATAATTAAATCTTTCTGGGGGGGGGGGAATTCCCTTGGGCAGAGAAACGTGGTGCGGTGTGTCAAGGTGTGTGTGTGAAAGACTCCATCCCAGTTTTCTCCTTGACATTCCACATTTCTGTGTGCAGGGTGAGCCCATCATGCGAGTCCTCACATGCAGCGTTGAAATGGTGCAACCCAGAAACAAGTCCCCACTCCACCCTACCCAGCTTCCTATAAATCTTAGATCTGAGAGACGCTGTTGGTCTGGAAAGGCAGACAGGCAGGATTCATACTAACGTAACCGCCCTGTGACCTAAATCTAATAAATAAACAAGCTCTCTGCAGCTGCTTAGCGTCGTAACAAGGAGAAGCCAACAGGTGAAGAAATGCAACCGATGGAACAGAGCTTCATCTGTTGAATGTCTGCCTGTCCCACCAATTTCAGAGATCACGGAGTCCCAAAGGAGGCCTAGACTGGCTACCCCAAAACGCGCCGTCCCTTCCCCATGGAGGTATAAATCCCATATATACCGGAAGCCAGTCGCCCGCTGAAAACGTCCCGCGGTGGCTGTTTTTCACATGGCGGAAATGGATGGCCAATGCAAGGATCTGTAACTATGCCCCGCACTACGCATGCGCAAAGGGTATTGCAGTAAGCGAGGCGCTGCTCGCTCGTCTGCGTCAGTATAGCGCATGCGCAGTTTGGATGCCTTGCGAGCCTCCCGGATCACTGCGCTTGCGCCGGCGCCTTCTGGCTGTCGCAAGGAAGCACGGGAGTTGTAGTGTTTCTCTGATTTGAGAGAGTCGAGAAGCCCTCTGCCGCGCTGCACCATGGGAGTTATAGTTATTCCTCCCCCCCGACCCGCTTGCTCTCCCACGGAGACGGGAGGGGCCCGGGAACTCCGTCTCCCATGATGCTCAGCGGGCGACGCAAGTGACGCCAAAGGCACGCGAGGGAGGGAAGGAGCGACGAGGAAGCGAAGGGAAAATGGCGGACGGGGCCGAGAAGCCAGCGGGGGCGCAAGCTGCCCCGGTGTCGTTCGGCTTCACGCGGACAACCGGGCGGAGGCGGTTTCTTTTCGTGACGGGGCAGGATGGCGGCAGCGAAGCGAAGCAGGAGCCTGATTTCCTCTCCGCCATTGAGGGGCGCGAGTTGCAAAGGTAGTTGTTGTTGGGGGCGGCGGCGGCGGCGGGGGTCGTCTGCGCGGCGCCTCAGTCGCTCGCTTGAGCGGCTGGTTTAGGCTGCGCCTGGCCAAGCCGCGCCTATCCCTGGCGGGCTCGGTGGTGCCGCTTCTGGCGTGGCTGAGGAGAGAGAGAGACGGGGAGGGGGAGATATCCCTGCATGCAGAAAGCTAGCGTGCCAGGCTCTGCCTTCGCCTTCTCTCCGAGATGGCAGAGGGGATGTCACAGGGCTTTGGGTTAATCATTTATTTTAGAGTGTTGGTTCTCAGGTTTTTCCCCCTCTGGGTCGCACTTTCAGATAAAAAGTTTGCTTGCAGCACACCGATTTTTTATTGATAATACACTGGGAAACAAAAAGCAACAACTCCCAGCCCTTGATCGGGGTGGGAATTCTGCCTGTCTCTTCCCTATCCATACTCACGCTACTTAACCATCCCTGATCCTTGGTCATGTGGCTGAGGCAGACAGGAAGCCCACAAACATCTGGAGGGCCACAGGTTGCCAATCTGTTGCAGATGCTGCACAAAACACTTGCATCCCAATGTGTGTTCAGGACTTTCTACCACAATACAGACACAGAGATGTGTTTTCCTAATGAACTTAAATTCTTCACCGTGGAGGGGAGGGGAGAGGGAAGGGTGACATGGGGTCGTGATGCAAGTGAAAGGTATACAGTATTTTTCGTTGAAAGACACAAGTATTCCTTAGCAAAGGACGAACATTAATCTTTCAACAATGTAGTGTTAGTTGCTGGTCATATCAGCAAGTGACAGTAGATGCATTTCTTACCTGTATTACTGTTTTTGTCAGTCATTTGCAGGCTCAGTAACCTTTATTTTTCCCCCTTAAGTTCCTCTGCAGTGCATGTGAAGGCATTTGAAAAAGTTTGTGCTCTTCTGCAGTTGTTGTTGTGGTCCAAAATTGCTGTGTGTGTGTGTGTGTGTGTTTGTAACACAACAAATTACCTGAATGTGTTGGTCAATGGTGGGGGAACCTCTGGCTGGTGGGCCTTATTAAGCCCACCAGACCTCCCCGTTTGCCTTGAAAGGTTGTTTTGGCCAGGCCATGCTCATCTGTCAGTCATTTGATAGCATAGGACAGGTAGAGCCACTGTTGCAAACAGTTTCAAAAGAAAGAATCAGGAGTGCACTCTAAATCATATAATGCCAGGTGATTGACAGGTGACCCCTGCTGACCTGTCAAAGTGTCCTGCAGTGGGTTGGCCCATATCCTGCTCCTCACCCCAAGGGAAACTACAAATCAGTAGTCCTGGCTCTACCAGTATGTTTTGTTCAAAGCAGTTTCTGTTTCTCCCACCAAGTTTGAGGGCACCAGTTGGGTGATGGAATGAAGCTTGTCAGAATTTCACCCCATTGTACTTTGCTATCCCTCTGTGAGTAGACAAGCCCTGTTGTGGTCTTAATTGGTGTATGCTCCTCTGCAGTGTTCGGCCAGCCCCACCACCGAAAGAGCTTGTCATTCCCCTGATCCAGAAGAACAAATGGAAGAAGCCAGGGGACCCTGCACCACCCCAGGAACAGGACGGGAACAGCTGCGTAGAGGCCCAAGCAGTCAGGGAGCTCATTGAAGGTGAGCACTCCTTACTCCACCTTTAGAATTGCAGCCTTCTCCCATCCTTGAGAACTGGAGCAGAAAACATCAGGTTGGATTTTTTTACCCCATTGGTCATCACAGTAACCAGACAGGCTAGTCACCTCATTCTTAGGCTGTGGAGGCATAAGTGACTCTGAATTGGTAGGAAATGGTCCTTGTCAGTGGAGTTGACAAAAAGCGTTTCTGGTCACTATTGCAACATCAAGGTTCAGGAGGCACTCCCAAGGCTGTGAAGCTGAGGTCAGGATTGTTTATCACTATCAGGCTTGCTTACTCCACCTTAGGTGACTGTTGACACTCTTTAAAAATGAAGAATGTGGTACAAATATCCAGATATTTTGGTTTTTGCAAACAGCTGTACTATATGCTGGACCTTTGTCCTCTCCCACCCCACAGCCTGCCTAGGAAGGACTGCTTGATTCTGAGGTTTCTTGCCTTAGCTCTGCAGTATGTTGCTTATGCTTCAGCTAATTGTTTCGCCATACGCAGTAAGGACATTAAATCACGAAATAGAACCTAATTGTTTTTATCATGGTTTGATGAATATCAGTTTGTGGTAACACAGACATTTTCCTTTTTTGTTGGAGGCACCAGTGTTGTGGAATGCCCTCTCTGCTGAAATATGCAAGGCTGCTTGGTTTTGTCAATCTGCTAGCTCTTGAAGACACACCTGTTTAGACAATCATTCCCCTGAACATGAACCTGTTGATCTAACTGTTTTAATTGATCCTTTTAACTGCTCTAATTGTTAAGCTTTTAAACCAGCTTGTTGTACTTTATATTTTAGTAGAATTGTTTTGTGGCACATTTTTATTGCGTGTGGATAGTTCATAATGGGCTTTCTACTTGTAAAATGTTTAGAAGCCATTTTGGTGTGTGAGCAGTATATAAATTAATAAATGATAACAACTTGATCTCTTTGCATTCAGAATCTAGGAAGTCACGGGAGCAATGGGAGAGTGGCACCAAGATAGACCCTACACTTTCCATTCCCCTCCTCATGCAGAATCGTGTCCCTGATGGCTATGAAGATGGAGATAAAGTGGATGTTAGCCTCCGACCAGAATCGGTAATAGTGGTGGTGGGTCTCTGTAGACAACCTTCTGAGCTCCTATTCAGGAGAGTTTAATACTTGTCCTCTTTTTCTTTTCCTCCCCTCACATTGTTAGTCAACTGAGGCAGATTATGAAGAGGTACCAGTAGAAGCCTATGGTCTTGCCATGCTGAAGGGCATGGGCTGGAAAGCAGGCGAGGGCATTGGGAACACCTTCAAGCAGTGAGTCCTTGCTGAGCTATTTGGGGAGTTCCCTCCCTCCCTTAAGTCCCCCCTTTTTTGTTTTTTGTTTTTTTGTTTGTTACTGTGTTATGTACTTTCGTGTTTTTATATTGTAAACAGCCCTGTGATCCTTGGATGAAGGGTGGTATAGAAATTTAATTAATAATAATAAAACAAAAAATCTCAAGGAGCTAATGGTCCAGATTCTGGCAGTTCACAAATAACTGATGGGAAGGGAGAGGAAGGGGATTGGATGTGCGGAGGTTCGGATAATAATTTAATCTACTCTAGATTTGGACTCCATCCTATTTCTGCATGCTTGTGTGGGCTGCACTGCTGGGACAGTGATAACTGAACATGGTGGACTCCACAAGGACATAAAGCAGGGGGTTTGGAGTGGCCTGCTTTGCAACTGTGAAACTCTCTTCACTTTGCTGGAATGCTCCACAGCATTAATCCTTGCTGAAGCTACTTTTCTAATGGCCACAATTAAGCAGGTGGGGAGTAATTTTTAACCCATTTCTAGTATTTTAATAAAAGTTCTGCAGACAGGTTGTATTGAACTAGGGGTTTAGCATCTTTAGCATTAAGCCTCTGGTGTGGGCCAGCAGCAGCTTGAACAAGGATGTAGCCGAAAGATTATAGCTGAAAATACAGATACATTAGGGCGCATGCCTTATCTCAATCCAAGGGCAGTTACCAATATATTCCAAGCCAGTTATGAGCTAAATAGTCCCAGTTCTGCACCAAAAAAAGTTCCTGGCAGTGGCCTGTCACATGTCACAGACATCATAAAGCAATTTTGTTTAGAAAAAAGCTTCTGCAGGTTAAAGTGACCCAGAGCTGAAGTGAATTTAGCTGCAATCCTAAGAAGGTTGTTGGAGAGAGGCATTCAGAAGGGAAGAAAAGGTGGAGCTGGAACAGTGTTGAGAGAGAGAGAGAGAGAGAACCCCAGGAATGGGGAACCTTTGATCCTCCAGATGTTGTTGGACCTCAACTCCCATTTATCCTTGACCATTGGCCAAGCTGGTTGGGACTGATGGGAGTTGGGGGTCCCTAAAGACTGAGAAGGTCATGGGTTCTCCACCCCTCCTGTAGCCAATTGCTTGGTAGAATTGGCAGCGTTCTGAATTCAAAAGTAAATAATGGTTTTCCCAGCTTAGTTGGTGATGGGCTGTGGTAAACCCTTTGTAAATGCCTCTGGCTTGGCATGCCTAGCCCTCACTTGTAGATGCAGCTCTGTAGCATTGCAACCTTTGTTCCCATGGATGCTGAAATCTCTCCTTCGAGACACCCCAAATTTGCTTGGCGGAAACTTTCCCCGGTGAGTTGTGGCTGTGCCATGATTCAAGTCCACTGCTTCCATACCCACTTCTGTCCATTATGCAACAGTACAGGGTTGTCTTCTTGTGGGTAGAAACGCTGCCCCAAATTGGACAGAGTCAGTGATGTGTTTCTTTCTCATCCCATCCTGCTCCTCTTCTTGCTCACCTTAAGAGACGTGAAGCCTCCGGAGCACCGTCTTCGACCCAAGGGTCTGGGCCTTGGAGCAGACCGCTCAGCAGCCCAGGATTTGCAATCCTCAGCACCCCGGCGACCTCCCAAACCTGGCGAGGAGCCTTCCAAGAGCAAGGATGAGCCATTGGGATTGGTTCCAGGAGGTGCAGTCTACATTGAGGCTGGACCTCACAAGGAGCTGTATGGGAAGGTGAGCTGTTTCTTTCTGCGAACTCCTGCTATTTGTCACTTTGTGCTCAGGTCTGTGTTGACCCGGGGTTTAGTGTTCTGCAAGCAAGCAGGAGGGGCTCCTGAGAGAGGCATAAACATTCACTAAGGAAGACATATAGCCTCTACCCTGACTCTTTCTACCCAACTTAATGCTTATACAGCTCAGGACCAGGATACTTGAAAGAGTGTCTCTTTATATTCCCAGTCAATCTTACCCACTCCACAATATAAGAAGTGGGCTATTAGTGCTGCGGCACCCATCCTTTGGAAAATTATCCCCTGTTAAATATTAGCCAAGCACCATCTGCATTCCCCCCCCCCCCAATTACTGAAGACATTTCTTTTCCAACAAGACTTTTAGGTAGAGATCTTTCCTAGTCTGCTTCTATCCTGGAATTGTTTTTAAAATGTAAATAGGGTTTGGTTTTTTGCTTGTTGTATGCCGCCCTGTGCTGCTTTGGGAGGAAGGGTGGAATATAAATAAAATAAATATGTGCATCATAATTGAATCAGAAGGTGGAGAATGGACCCACCCACAGGGCAGCCTGTGACATAAGACTGACTGGATCCTGCCACCTTTTTCATCAGGGCTGTGGGCTGATACAGCTGGTTTTCCAGGTTTTAATTTCTTCCTTGGGATGTCTTTCTTGGTACCTTTTTGCAGGTGGTTATGGTGAGGACTTTCAGCTGCCTCAAAGTCTTTGTACTAGTTTGGTGGGGTCAGCCTATTTTGGGTCTTTGAGTTGAGGTTTGCTTTGTAAGTGTTGCAGAAAGTCCATACACAGTATAGGTTCTATTCTTTGTTCTTTGTTCCTGCTCTACAGGCTTCTCAGTGGAAAGAGAGATAGAGATAGATAGATAGATAGATAGATAGATAGATAGATAGATAGATAGATAGCTGAGCTTGGTCCGATTTATGAGCAAGGACCATAACAAAACAATGCTCTGGTTTTTCATATTTGCCTGTCTTTTTCCTACTTTGGGAAGAGATTACTATTTGTGGGTTGAATCCAACTCCATCTGTTCATGAGCAGAAAGGACTTCCACTTGCACAACACAACTGCCCCATTATTTCTCTCCACCCACCTCCACAGCCCCCCAGATCTGTTCCAGATGATCTGCCAATCCTCCAGAGCAGATTTTGAGGGTCATGCAGGGGAGGGAGGAGCAGAAGGGGAAAACCTGTTATGTAAGTAGTAGTCAACTTTAGCACCCACCCTGTAAATTCTGCATTTTTGTTACACCCAAGGCATTCTGAACATTGTAGTTTTCTGAATGACGTTTTGCTTCCCTCTTGCTCTTCCATAGATTGAAGGCGTAGATGGAGATAATGCTCGTGTCATGGTGAAATTGGCCATTGGTGGGAAAACAGTAACTGTGAGCCAGCATGGAGTCCGACCTGTGACCCAGAAGGAATACGATAAACTGGCCAAAGACCTGAGTAAGTTTTGGCTCCCTTCCCTAATGAGGTCACCTAATGTTGCCTTCAGTTCTTCCTTTGTGATCTATTCTGGGGTTTCCCATACAGATTTCTGACATTTGCCTGTGTCTTGCTTTGGGGGCTTGGGTTGCAAATGAGCAGACAGCTTATGCAGCCTCCTCCTTTCAGTCTGAGCGTCCCCTCAAGTTTGCTGTTTTTGCCCCTCCCACTGCAGGCCGCCTCAGTAAGGCCCACAAGGAGAAGGAGGCAGAACAGGGGAATGGGACCAAGTACGAATCAGATCACAGAACTTCAGAGGACAAAAAGGAGGAGAAGGAGAGGAAAAGGAAGCACCCACCTGGGGCCGAGAGGTAATGGCATCAGTATAGGGTGGAGCATCTGTGCTGCCAGTTCTGGAGAAGCAACTGTACCAGCATCCTCTTTGCTAGTGACTTAGTCAAGGCTAGATTATCCACAGAATGTCTTTAGGCCTCAAGAGGAGCCTCTGCCAGAACACTGTGCATCTTTTAACTTTGCTTCAAAGACCGCTCAGGTTAACTGACAGCCGTTGAAGCTGACAGTGGACTAGTTTGCAAGTCATGCTAAGTCACAGTAAGAATAAACGTTGGTTTAGCTGTGAACAAGCTGCATGCTGGCACTTGTGGAGAAACAAACTGCAAGTCTTGACTTAGTGTTACGTTTGAACCAGAGCGTGTGGTTTGCTTCTGTCCAACCCAGGAGCCAAGAACAAACCCTGAGAGAGTTCACCCAGCACCTGGTGAGCTTCTTTAGGTAGTGAAAATTATTCCGTTATTCCAACCCCCGGGCTGTGTTTTACTTGATAACAAAGCTTTTCATCTCAATATAATCTGGTACAGTTTAAACCATGGATCTGGAACCTGGGGCTCTCCAGATATTTTTGGACTCCAACACTCTTCTATGCCAGTCAGAGGTGATTGGAGCTATCGTTCTAACAGCTTCCAGAACAGACATCCCCAACTTGCGGCCTACAACTCCCATGATCCCTAGCTAACAGGACCAATGGTTAGGGATGATGGGAATTGTAGTCCAAAACATCTGGAGGGCTGAAGGTTAGGGATGCCTTTTCTAAAATACAAGGAGAGCCCTGCAGGATTAGACTGGTGGCCCATCTAGTGCATCATTCTGTTCTCACAGTAGCCAGCCAGGTGTCTCAGAGGAAATGCGCAAGCAAGACCTAAGTACAAGAGCACTCTTCCCAGCTGCAGTTTTCGGTGACTGATCTTCAGAACATACTGAGCATGGAGGCAGAGCATAGCCATCATGGCTAGCAGTCACTGATCTGGAGGGCCATGGGTTACTTGCCCCTGGTTTTAGCAGCAATCCCTCATGAGTGGCACTAATACTTGACTGCTTCTGTGCCTTTTGCTCATAGAGATGACCGTGCTGTGAAGCAGAATAAGGGTGGCGGTGGCAGCAGCAGCAGCAGCAATAGCAATTCCTCTTCCAGATCTTCTCACTGGTTGCGGCGAGACCTGCGGGTCCGCTTTGTGGATAAGCTCTTCAAGGGAGGCAAATACTACAATACCAAGGTATTTCATGGAAGTTCCCTTTTTAACATGGGCCAGTTTTATAGGAGGCCTCACTCAGCCCCCCTCCCCCACTTGCTGCTGTCCATTGAAACAGTTGCCAGCGCTGCAGCAGAGCATGTATGCTAAGTCTGCACCCATGCCATCTGTCATTTGGGCCATAGGATGGATTTCCAAAGTTAATTGTCTTGAGTGGGTGGGGGACCCTTCATCCAACGTTGGGCTACAGCGGGGCTGGGTATTTTTGGAGAGTTGCTTATTTGAAAACAACAACTATATAAATATGCAGCAATTGCATCAAAACCTCTCTGCACTCCCCCATTAAAAGCTGTGGTGATGCATTCCTGAGAGATGCCCGTGCCACTTCAGAATGTGAATGCTTAAACTCCCTTTTGATCAGAGTTCCCCACGCACCCAAGACCAAGCCTGTACCTGAGCTCTAATCTTAGAGGCAAAATGGCATGAAATCTTGTGCTGGCTTCTCCCCTCACCCTACCCCACTCCCCTCCAGATGGTAATCGAAGATGTCCTCAAGCCAGACTCATGTGTCTGCCGAACAGAAGAGGGTCGCGTTCTGGATGGTGAGTGTGTTCCTGACTCTTCCTGACTATCCCTGGCTTTCCCTTGGAACCTGAGGCTGTCTTTGTGTAGTTAAACTGCCCTCGTATAGTTAAGGTAGAAGAACATTTTCCTATTCTTAACCAGTAAACAGTAAGGACCAGAGTGCTTAAAAGGCTAGGTGCTTCACCCCACACCATTAGAACCCCAGTTTGTTTTTGGAGCCCCTCCCAAGTGGATCCAGTTTGTCATCTGCAACTTGGAAGGGGAAGGGTAGAAAATATAGGTGGACTCTGCTGCAAAGGGGCCTTCCTATAGGAAAGTGAGAGATCTCTCTCTATGGCAGCCAAAGCCCTAGCTTCAGCCAAGGGGTAGCAGGAGGGTCTTAGAATGTGACTTGTAATTAGATGGAGAAACTGTGGGTGACCAGGCCAGTGGCCCACCAAACTGTTGCTACTTCATCTGACCTCTTCTAATGGCTGAAGTAGTAGCCTCTGGGATAGTTTAGTTGGTAGAGCATGAGACTCTTAATCTTAGGGTCCCTCTCACATTGGGCAAAAGGACTCCTGCATTGAAAGGAGTTGGACTAGATGGCCCTGTGGTCCCTTCCTTCCAACTCTCTGATTCCTCCTTCCACAGGAATTCACGAATCCATGCTGGAGACAGTTATCCCTCGAAGTGATTCGGACTTGGTCATGGTGGTGCTAGGGGAACAGGCTGGCCGGGTGAGTCACAGATCACGATGGGTGGGGCCTGAGCCATTACCATGAGACAGGTTGGGCCTCTCGTGAAATGAGCCTGGTATTGATGGCAGAGGAGCAACAGCGGAGCACTTCTTCCAGGTGCAAGAGAATCCAGAGAGTTGCTGGGGAGGTCTCTGAGCTTCTCTTTATATTGGAATATGAGCTGCGCAATTCTACTTTAAAAACACACACACATGTAAATTATGCAAATGAAGTGAGAGATTCAAGGAAGCACTGGACAGAGAACAACACTAGTGGCGGTGGGGGGGTGGGGCTTCTTTGTTGTCTTGGCTTCAGAAACATGTAGCCTACATTCCTGATTCAGCTTCCTGGGTGTAGCTTTTAAGCTAAGGCTTTGCTCAAATGGTCTTCAGTGTCAAGACTCGACAAATTCCTAACAGTAATGTTTCAATGTTAGTCCTACTTGGAGTGTACTCACTGAAATTAATGGACATCACTAACAGGTCCAGCCATTTCAGTAAATCTGCTCTAAGTATGGTGGTTGAATACAACCCAGTGTCTCTGAGCATGTGTAGCGTGCTTTTTCCTCTCTTACCACAGCCACCTCTTGCATGTAAAAATGTCATTCCCCTCTCACTCTATATCCCATGGGTTCAAGGTGGCAAGCAATACTTTAAATTTATTTATTTAAAATGATGTGGGCTTATGTCTTACAGTTATTGCAATAAAGATGATGCATAAGCTACATAAGCGGGTGCTAGATGTGATTGTTGGAAAGCAATAGCAGTATTTTGAATTTTATCTGCAGACCTCTTGGAGAACAGTTGAATGGTTAGGGTTTGTTCATTTTTAATCTAGGGTGGGGAATAGAGGAGGGTGACTTTTCTCCTTTCCTTCCCCACACATTATCCCATAAGATAGCTGATATTGCAAAGAAATGAGACACTAAGCTAACATTTGTGTCAGTATGCCTTTAAAATATTTATAAAGCTCTGATATTAAAAACAAAACATTCAGAGTGGTTCCAAACAAGAAAACCTAATCCACGATAAAACTAATACAGTAATTCATAAACTTGGATTAAAAATGCAGTACACACAGCAGATGGTATGTGCCAGGCCAATATTATTGGGTAGGGAAGGCCTGGGTGATCAGAAGAGGTAATTTATAATCATCTTTTCATTAAAATCAATCCCAGAATGGGGTGCAATATACAAGTATATGATACATGATAAAATAGAACAATATGAAAAACCAGACAGCAATGATAAACCAAATTGGCATCCGAATGCTGTAAGAGTGACAATATTTGTCAACTAACCAAATCCCTGTGTAAATAAAAATGTGCCAAAAAAATGCCTACAGCCCATCAGGGTTAGTGTCAGCCTAATTAGCAAAGGCAGGGGTGCCACTATAGAAAATTCCTTCTCACACATCTCCACACCTTGCACAGTCAGCAGGTGTGGCCCTGGTAAGAGCGTGTCTGTAAGCTCTCCAAAGACTGGCCTGGTGCATAGGGCTTTATGTCCACATAGGCACCTTGAATGTGGCTTGGTAGCTAATTGGCAGCCAGTGCAGCTCCTGTACACCTGGTGCTGCATGTTCACAGTTAGCCACTGTTCTCTCCAACCTTGCTGCCGTGTTGCTGCTTCTGAACCAAGCCTAAAAGCAGCCCTGCACTGCAGCAATCCAGTTGCGAAGTTACAAATGCATGCACTGCTGTGGCTAAGCTGTCCCTGTCCAAGTGACTCCCATAACCAGAGCTGCAAACAGCAGGCAGTGTTCGCTGATAAAGCTCATGCCAATGTTGAAGTCTTAACTTGAAAAGTCAAGGGCAGAAGGAAAAGTGGAGCTAAGCACACATATACGCATGGTGTGTGATGATATGCAGTGTGTCAGGGAATGCATGGAGAGAGCAGTGCATGCTTGCATCTGTTAGGTAAAGGTAAAGGGACCCCTGACCATTAGGTCCAGTCGTGACCGACTCTGGGGTTGCAGCGCTCATCTTGCTTTATTGGCCGAGGGAGCTGGCATACAGCTTCCGGGTCATGTGGCCAGCACGACTAAGCCACTTCTGGCGAACCAGAGCAGCGCACCGAAACACAGTTTACCTTCTCGCTGGAGCAGTACCTATTTATCTACTTGCACTTGGCATGCTTTCGAACTGCTAGGTGGGCAGGAGCAGGGACTGAGCAACGGGAGCTCACCCCGTTGCGGGGATTCGAACCGCCGACCTTCTGATCGGCAAGTCCTAGGCTCTGTGGTTTAACCCACAGCGCCACCCACGTCCCGTGCTTGCATCTGTTAAAAAACACCCAAACCCTCTGCAGTCTCAGGCAATGAATTACTCTCTGCTCTCTCTCCACCTAGGTGGGCCGCATTCTTCGTCGAGACAAGGCACAGAGCTGTGCACTGGTGCAGCTGCAGCAGGAAGATGAGAAGGTCTTGACACTAGAGTATGATGCTGTCTGTCACTATGTTGGTGGATCAGAGGACGACTGAGCTCCCTCCAGAATACATAACATCTGCAGGACAGAGGAACTCCTAGACTGAAGGGGCAGCCTTGTTTCTTCAGGGCGGGGAGTGGAACGCTGAGCACATTAGAGGACAATGAACAAGACCGCCTCCATGTTTGAGGCAGGTGCTCAAATCACCCCCACAATTTTCTAGAGTGTTTTTTTAAATATATATATATGTGAGCTCTAGGTGTGAGGCTGCTTGCAATGTGCACAGACTTGTTTCTAAACCAATGACAGCACTCTAGAACCTGAGTGTCAAAGATTGCCAAAGGCAAGAACATACACAGTGAATGAAATCTAGAGCACAGCCAAATAAGTTGCGGGTCAACTCTTGTTCTAGAGCAACAAGCAATTAGGCTGGCCCCAGATCAAAGCAGTCTAAATCTGTCTGATACAGATCCAGGATTCTCGGGGGCTCCTTAATCAGTAATACCTTTCGGTATCTCTTTTTGAACTCTAGGCTGTGCTCTAGAGATGGACTACTGCAATTTGTAGGATCTACATAGGAGGGAGAGTGGTATTGTGTGTGTGTGTAGGTGAGATAGCTTGCTCTTAATCTAAAAATGCTTTTGAGCATTCAGGGATGGAATCTAAAATAATGTGTGTCTGTCCTGGGTTTTCCAGAATGGTGCCTATTGTTGCTGATAGACCTATGCTTACAGTGTCTGTGGGAATATATCTTCAAGCAATTCATGGCCAGAGGAGAATACACATTGCCTTGTACTAAACTGATGGTCTTTCATGAGGACAAGAGATGAGGCATTTACCAGGGTATGCCCAAAAGAAGGAAGTACACTTATCTTAAAGTCATTCTATAGCAATAGCTTGAGAATGCTGACCTGCACAAATTTGGTCATCTTAACTGGGTGTCTGTGCACTCTAAAGAGTTGTGTAAGTGGTTACCTAAAAGTGGCATGTGGAAAATACATGTCTTCCTAACTTGCTTTCATCTGCTGTGGAAATGAACATGGGAGGACCCAGCTTTCAAATGAACCAACTTCCATGAATTTCTTTTTAGTTAAATTGTGCTGTAAGCTGTAAATAAACCTCATATTTTTCCTTCTCTTTGTGTGGTTGGTAGTATGATTCTGAGGACAGGTGCAACTGTCTCTCTGCCATTGTGACCCTTGGTTCCTTAGGCAGATTGCCTTGATGTTGTTGTTGTTGTTTAGTTGTGTCCGACTCTTCATGACCCCATGGACCAGAGCACACCAGGCACTCCTGTCTTCCACTGCCTCCCGCAGTTTGGTCAAACTCATGCTGGTAGCTTTGAGAACACTGTCCAACCATCTTGTCCTGTCATCTCCTTCTCCTTGCACCCTCCATTTCCCCCAACATCAGGGTCTTTTCCAGGGAGTCTTCTCTTCTCATGAGGTGGCCAAAGTATTGGAGCCTCAGCTTCAGGATCTGTCCTTCCAGTGAGCACTCAGGGCTGATTTCCTTAAGAATGAATACGTTTGATCTTCTTGCAGTCCATGGGACTCTCAAGAGTCTCCTCCAGCACCATAATTCAAAAGCATCAATTCTTTGGCGATCAGCCACCTTTATGGTCCAGCTCTCACTTCCATACATCACTACTGGGAAAACCATGGCTTTAAGTATATGGACCTTTAGCACCCTGTAATTTGACAGTAGGTTTTAGCCCACTTGGGCTTTTCCAGACCTGATTTTAATCTGTGGTATCTCTTTACTAGATAATCAGTGTGGTGCTGAGAGAGAATGGGGCCACTACCTTGCCCTTAAAGCCTTCATCAGTGCTACGCCCTGTCTGTGGAAAAAATCTCACCTACAGGCACAATTCCTCCCCATCTGTTCCTCTGCCAGGTTTAATTCTACATGAAGCTAGCTGGGATCATATCCACTCCATTGCACAGTGCAATGGGGCTTCCTCCTCATTACATTGTCCTGGGATAGCTCAAGTCAAGTACAGCATGAGAAGCTTAATCTCAGGGTCGTGGGTTCGAGCCCCACGTTGGGCATTGCAGGGGGTTGGACTAGATGACCCTCGTGGGCCCTTCCAACCCTATGATTCCAAAATACTGTGTCTACTTTTGGAATCATCCAGTCACTAGCAGACTACGTACTCGCTGCCAGAGCAGCAGTGCTGAAAGGGAGGTTATGCATCTCCTCTTCTGCCTCTTAAGCTTCAACTCGAGGCCAAAACCGGCCGGCAACGCCGAAAAGCTCGGAGTTGCCAGTTTTAAAAATGGCCGCTCCGAAGTCTCCCCGCTCCCGCTCGCCTTCCTTCCAGTTTCAAAAATGGCCGCCCTATGGCGATACGGCTCCGAAGGTTCCCTCCCTCCCCGCGGCCTTTCTTGCAGTTTCCAATATGACTGCTGAGGCTTCAGAGTCCCTTCTGTGTCACGTGATACGGAGCCGCTCTGCGCCTCCTCTCGGTGGCCTGGGCAAAGCTACCCTGGACGGGCGGCTGGTGTTGACTGCGAGGGGAGCGCGACGTCCATGTAAACAAGGCAGGGGAAGAAGGGGCGCCGCAGGTGAGGAGGGGGCGCCCGGAGGGAAGGAGGGCAGGGCGCTCCGGGCACCTTTGGGGGCAGGAAGAGGTCGAAGGGACGTGCCTGGATCCGAACTGAGATCCATGGGTTTGCGTGAGAGGATTTGGGGAGGCAGGAAAAGAGGTTGGGGGGCCTGGCTGTGCCCCGTAAGGTCGGGCGGGGGGCGGGAAGAGAAGGCACTTTATTATTACCAATTTTATATATATATATACACACACACACCTATGTATTTTTATATATGCACACCCCACCCTTTCCCCTGACAGGGACTCAAAGTGACTTACAGATAAAATAATAACAGCTAAAAACATAGGGGGGGGGATCATCATTAAAGACAATTAAATATATAATTGTCTAGATATTCCATTTTCAATGTATATTCATTTATTTATTTAGAGCATTTGTACCTTGGCTCATCAGCCAAAACAGCTCCCAGATCAGCGTACATAAAATCAAAGCAAGACTACCCACAGGCTTACATTCTAATTAAGAAATAAAAATGCCACACACAAGGGAAAAAGGACAAGGAGGGAAGAGGAAAATAGAAAACTCAAAACTCAGGCACCAATTTCTAGACTGTCCTTCTTCTATTGAGCAGCTGACAGAGTTCAGAGGCGCCTGATGGAGCCGGGCTCCAGCAAAGCTCATGCAATGAACCCTGATTCCTATATCTCTTCCTCTCCCTTTGAGGCAGCTTGACGAAATGGCTGCCCCCAGATGACAGTTGAGAGGAGAGGAGGCCTGAAGAAGCTGGCCTCTTGCAGCAGAGCTAATGGGAAAACTTACAGATTGTAATTATTTGGTTTTCCAAAGTTGGAGGGTATTCCAAATTCTGGGAGCATCCACCATCGCGAAGGCCCTCTCCTAGGCTTCAGTTGCAGGGGCATTTACAGAGAATTACCTCCCAAGTGGGAAAACGGATCGGAGGAAGCCACAGGTGCAGGTTATGGTACAATAAGACTTGGGGAAAGTGGAAGAATCCGGTAAGGATCCCATTTCAGAGCTGGTTAGCTGGAGGCAGTGAGAGGCAGTACTGGGGATCTGGGGCCAAGGGAGGGTGCCATGGGGGTTGTTATGGGCAGTAGAGAGAATCTGAAGAGAAAAACATCTTGTATAAGGAGGGACAAGACTGGCAGTAACCAGCATCAGAGATTGGGATGTCCCAGGACAATAATAATATTACTGTAATAATAATAATAATAATTTATTTACCGTATATCCCACCCATCTGGCTGGGTTTCTTCAGCCACTCTAGGTGGCTTCCAAAAAAAGATTAAAAACACATTAAAACATCAGTCATTAAAAACTTCCCTAAACAAGACTGACTTCAGATGTCTTCTAAACATCAGATAGTTGTTTATTTCTTTGACATCTTGATGACAAGATTTGTAAGCTGGAGGAGCAGGAAACAATGAGAATAACAAATGTAACAGGAAAGTATTGGAGCTGCTTTTCATGTCCTTGGCATTGCTCCTCTGTGTTGATTGCTGTTTCTGACTTCCTCCTCTCCCTGTCATGGCAACCGTCACGTTGGGAAACAGTGTGTGGGAGCAGGCACCCCCTGTGTTCCTGACCCCACTGAGGGGTGTGCCCACAGGCTCATCATGGCACAGCAACGTGGGGTCAACAGCCTCCGCTTCAACCAAGATCAGAGTAAGTGATCTCCTCCTACTGGATCTCCAGCTTGGATCCTCCACTGCACTTTTACTAGGAGTTATGAGCTCCCCCAAAACTGAGCCTTTCTTTTTGGAGAACAGAAGGATCTTGGGCCCTGAGGAGGCACTGTCAGCCTAACATCTGAGGGCAGTGTGTGCCTCTGACTAAAGCTTTCCATTGTGGTTAACTTCCAAATTGTGGGGTGCTGGGACTCAGGCCTACCTCAAAGCTCTTCTCACAATCCCAAGTAATTGGAAAGTATGCAGTGGTTACTTATGGGTGAAAGAAAAGTCCTTTGTTGCTGCTTGGAGGCTTATAGCTTCATTTGCTTTAGGGCTGGGCCCTAGCATTGACTGCAGGGCTTCATCCTGACTCAGGCTAAACTTTCAAATGCTACATTTTCAGTGTGTGTTTATTTCCTTTCCTTTATTTTATATGCTGCTTCTCCCTCCAGCCCCTGCAAAATCAAAATTTAAAAAACCCTAAAAGTGGTTTGTGACAATAAAAATATACATACAAAATAGCCAGGCATGTTTGATCCGCTCCTTCTTCCACTGTAGGCTGCTTCTGCTGTGCTATGGAGACTGGGGTTCGGATCTATAATGTGGAACCTCTCATGGAGAAAGGCCACCTTGGTAAGAAATGGGGGGGCCTGAAAATGGAATTGTGGGGCACCTGTTTCTTCTACAAGCAGGTGTGTGTCCTAAAAGTACCCCTCTCTCTTTTTCCTTCTGCCAGATCATGAACAGGTGGGCAGTGTGGGATTGGTTGAAATGTTACACCGATCCAATCTCCTTGCTATTGTTGGTGGAGGTGGCAACCCCAAATTCTCTGAGATCTCAGGTATGTATCAAGGGAAAGAAGGGAGGGAGGCTGTCAGAACATACCGTATTTTTTGCTCTGTAAGACGCACTTTTTCCCTCCTAAAAATTAAGGGGAAATGTGTTTGTGTGTCTTATGGGGTGAATGCAGGCTGTGCAGCTATCCTAGAAGCCAGAACAGCAAGAGGGAGCGCTGTGCAGCGCTCCCTCTTGCTGTTCTAGCTTCTGGCTTAGCCGCACGCAGCCTCTTCAGGGCAGCGGGGAGCCTTCATCCCGCTGCCCTGAAGAGGGTGCACAGCTATCCCAGAAGCCAGCTATCCCTGCGCACCAATCCCTATTGCTCTTCTGGCTTCGGGGATAGTCACGCAAAGCCTCTTGAGCGCAGCGGGAGCGCTCCTGCCTCTTCGCTCAAGAGGCTTTGCGTTGCTTTCTTGTTTCTTGTTTTCCTCCTCTAAAAACTAGGTGCGTCTTGTGGTCAGATGCATCTTATAGAGCGAAAAAATAAATTACAGTGGTACCTCGCAAGACGAATGCCTCGCAAGACGAAAAACGCGCAAGACGAAAGAGTTTTCCGTTTTTTGAGTCGTTCCGCAAGGCGAATTTCCCTATGGGCTTGCTTCGCAAGACGAAACGTCTTGCGAGTTCTTGCGAGTTTGTTTCCTTTTTCTTAAAGCCGCTAAGCCGTTAATAGCCGCTAAGCTGCTAATAGCTGTGCTTCGCAAGACGAAAAAACCGCAAGACGAAGAGACTTGCGGAACGGATTAATTTCGTCTTGCGAGGCACCACTGTAGCGATCTGGCATAGTTGTGATTTCTGGAGATATATAATTTGCTTCACTTTCATCACTGAAAACTTATAACCTCCAAAGAGGGGGGAAGTTATCTCCTTGTTGGTTTTCTATGATTTTCTTCTCTCACCCCCCCCCCAATGTTTCCTTTGTAGTCTTGATCTGGGATGATGCCCGTGAAGGGAAGGAAGGCAAAGAGAAGCTGGTGCTAGAATTCACCTTCACCAAGCCAGCCCTGGCTGTTCGCATGAGGCATGACAAGTATGTTGAAGAATCATCCTGTTTCACCAGGTTCTGGAGCTGAAGTGGGGTGGGGGTATATGGAGTTGTGTTCACAGCAGAGGAAAAATTAGGATAGAAATGAAGGCACACTATCTTCATTTCTAGTACTCTTGTGTATGGCGTTTCCAAATCCAGATTTTGCTCCCAGGAATGTGCTTAAAACCCAGCTGTCCATATCAACACAACACAACTAATCGTGTGCCGATTGACTGTCGTTTGAAGTGAGTGGACTTAACAATTTAACAGCCTTGATGACGGTGACAATAAAACAAAAGCATCAGCCAAAAAACAGAAGGATCCAACATAAGTCTTGCAATAAAAAAACAGGACTACAGTAGAATGAACACATGAATGTGTACAGGTTTTTTTAATGCTGTAAATGTGGCAATGAGAGGATGACGTCTGTACAGCCATGCACTATCTGTGCCTCATAGTTTCACCACCATCAGGTCTTGGGAACTTTATATGTTTGTGTATTTTTTCCCAAGGGACCTTTTTCTGCCTGTGTTAGGAACAGAAGCATATTTTACTCTGCATGTGCCAAATTTGAGAAAGGGAGAGAGGCATTTAGATTTTTTTGAACATATATCTGCCGGAATGTAAGCTTGGATCATGGGTTCTCATCTGAGTCCTCCGTGGTGATAAAGAACTGAAGTTTTCCTTTTTCAAAAATGTGCTCTATAGCCAAAGGAGCAGCTCTGCCATTAATGCAAAGTCAGCCACATCCTTTACAGAACATTTCTCAGATATATATGCATGTATAGATGCACACGTGCAGGGAGAGAGTTTAAATTACAATCCATTTAGTTCTATACTTTTATTTTGCTCTTCCCACTTCCAGGATCATCATTGTGTTGCGGAATCGAATCTACGTCTACTCCTTCCCAGATAACCCCACCAAGCTCTTTGAGTTTGACACTCGGGAAAATCCCAAAGGTATGAGCCCCATACAGTCTCTCTTTCCTGCTACCTTTACCTGAACAGCCCCTTCTTAGCAGACTCCATCGCAGTCCTATTCATGTATGAGAATCGAGCCCAGCTTTGATTGTTGTCTGCTTTTCCCTTGTACCTCAGGTCTCTGTGATCTCTGCCCCAGCTTGGAGAAGCAGCTCCTGGTTTTCCCTGGGCATAAATGTGGCAGTTTGCAGCTAGTGGTAAGTGGAGAGGGCAGGAAAGGTAGGCATAGGATAACCATCAACAAACCCATCCTTAGTCAGTGCTAGCTTATTATCACTGTCATTTAACAATTTGGAACTGCCTCTGTTGAGCAGTACCAAGGCTCTTTCTAATCACAAAAAACAACCTGAGTCATTCAGAACCAAAGGCGGTTTATCCCATTCCCATGTACAGTGGTGCCTCGCAAGACGAAAAGAATCCGTTCCGCGAGTCTCTTCGTCTAGCGGTTTTTTCGTCTTGCGAAGCAAGCCCATTAGCGGATTAGCGGATTAGCTCTATTAGAGGCTTAGCGGATCAGCTGATAAGCGGCTTAGCGGATCAGCTGATAAGTGGCTTAGCGGATCAGCTGTTAAGCGGCTTAGCGGATCAGCTGTTAAGCGGCTTAGCGGATCAGCTGATAAGCGGCTTAGTGGCTTAGAAAAAAGGGGGGGAAAGGAAAAAAACCCCGCAGGAACATGCAATACATTTTCGTCTTGCGAAGCAAGCCCATAGGAAATTCATTTTGCAGAGCACCTCCAGACCGGAAAACCCTTTCGTCTAGCAGGTTTTCCGTCTTGCGAGGCATTCGTCTTGCGGGGCACCACTGTAGTACAGGAAAGGTCAAGGGCATTATCATTACTCATCTAGGATTATGTCCAAAGCTGCCAGTGTAATTCTTCTGGTGCAGTACCCTGCATGTACCCCAAAATCTACCCAGAGGAACCCCCAACCCTCTGGCGCTGGTTTTGAGGGCTTGCGGGGGGTTGGAGAGAGCAGGAGAGGAAGAGCATATGGAAGTCCCTTGTCGTTGCAGAGACATGTTGTAGGATGTATGCTGGCAGGTGGAACTTCAGTTTCCTGGCTCAGTTATTGGATATTTTTGCTCATTTGCAGATTCTAGTTTTTTATTGATATTGTTTATTTTGCTTGGTTAAGCAGCCATGTTCACAGATGGATTATCAAGCAGTCACAGGCAGGGTGTGAACATGGTTACACATCCCTAGTATTGAAACAATTCAGAATTCTGTGTCCTGCATCATGAAAAGCTGTGTGTGTGTGTGTGCGTCAAGGTAAACAGTTTGCATATGTATTATATGGGATCAATTGAACAAAGTCATTGCACAGCTTCCACACATGCCACAGAACTTCCACTGCACTTAAAAAAAAAAAAAAAAAGGTAAAGGATCCCTGGATGGTTAAGTCCAGTCAAAGGCGACTATGGGGTGTAGTGCTCATCTTGCTTTCGGGCTGAAGGAGCCGGCGTTTGTTCATAGACAGCTTTCTGGGTTATGCAGGCAGCATGACTAAACCACTTCTGGTTCAACGGAATACCGTGACCGAAGCCAGAGCACACGGAAAAGCCGTTTACCTTCCCACCACAGCAGTACCTATTTATCTACTTGCGCTGGTGTGTTTTCAAACTGCTAAGTTGGTAGAAGCTGGGACAGAGCAATGGGAGCTCACTCCATCACTGGGATTCGAACCACCAACCTTCCGATCAGCAAGCCCAAGAGGCATAGTGGTTTAGACCACAGTGCCACCCGCTTCCCTACTGCTCCCCTTTACCTTACCGCACTAGCAGAAGTTGCATAGTGGCTTCCATTGTATTCAGCTTTATTTTACGGGGATGAGTAAGATCTATGCAGGGCACTGATTGCCTCACTCCCTGGTTAAGGGGGGAAGGGAGAATGCAAGCATGATGTGGCACATGATCAGTCCTTACAAACCATAGGGTTTAGGAGGGGTGTTCTGTCTAGACCAGCCTCCCATGTTTGTGGCTGTGCTGAAACTTGATATTCCCAGTCAAGTGCTAGTATGTGAATCACTAGTTCATTTAGAACCCCACCTTCCGGCTGCTCAGTCACGTGACTTGGAGCAAGCAAGGCTGCGTATTGAATCATGCTGCTGCTTCTTTTGACCAAAAACTATTTTGTCCCCAACTTAGGATCTTTCCAGCACCAAGCCTGGGACCTCCTCTGCCCCCTTCACGATCAACGCCCACCAGAGCGAGATTGCCTGCATCTCTCTCAATCAGCAGGGAACTGTGGTGGCCTCTGCCTCTAAGAAAGGGACCCTCATCCGCCTCTTTGACACCCAGACCAAGGAGAAGCTGGTGGAGCTCAGGAGGGGGACAGATCCAGCTACCCTGTACTGGTGAGAAACAACACACTCCCAGCCATGCATGTTAGGAATACATTCTTCACGAAATAGGTTAATAGTTCCTCGAAACTTTAAAAAGGCGTTTCAGAAGTTTCTTCAATGTATAGGAGTGGCACTCCAAGCTTCATTGATGTCAGCTGGAGATGCAGTTAAAAGGAGGAAGTTGAGTTTGCAATGTGAGGCACGAGGAGAGTATACATACGCTGTTAGTACACTTGCTTACAGCTATCTGAAGAAGTGTGCATGCACACAAAAGCTCATACCAATAACAAACTTAGCTGGTCTCTAAGGTGCTACTGGAAGGAATTTTTTTATTTTGTTTCGACTACGCTAGACTGACATGGCTACCTACCTGCTTACAGCTAATTTCGATATATGGTGAAGTGTGCTACTGATACTATGAGTTTGCGGTATCAGGACTGTTTATTACTAGACTGAAAGTATACCGTGCCGAAGAGAGGAAGAAGGACTGTAAATAGTTTGTAGATGGTAGTAGCTAAAAATGCTTGTATAACGTAGTAGTAGTAAGAAGAAGAAGAAGAAGAAGAAGAAGAAGAAGAAGAAGAAGAAGAAGAAGAAGAAGAAGAAGTTATTATTTATACCCCGCCCATCGGGCTGAGTTTCCCCAGCCACTCTGGGCAGCTCCCAATTGAGTGTTAAAAACAATACAGCATTAAATATTAAAAACTTCCCTAAACAGAGCTGCCTTCAGATGTCTTTTAAAGATAGGATAGCTGTTTATTTCCTTCACATCTGAAGGGAGGGCGTTCCACAGGGCGGGCGCCACTACCGAGAAGACGCTCTGTCTGGTTCCCTGTAACCTCACTTTTCGCAATGAGGGAACCGCCAGAAGGCCCTTGGCGCTGGATCTCAGTGTCTGGGCTGAACAATGGGCGTGGAGACGCTCCTTCAGGTATATAGGACCGAGGCCGTTCAGGGCCTTAAAGGTCAGCACCAACACTTTGAATTGTGCTCGGAAACATACTGGGAGCCAATGCAGATCTCTCAGGACCAGTGTTATGTGGTCCCAGTGGCCACTCCCAGTCACCAGTCTAGCTGCCACATTCTGAATTAATTGCAGTTTCCGGGTCACCTTCAAAGGTAGCCCCATGTAGAGCACATTGCAGTAGTCCAAGCGGGAGACTATGCTTGCATAAAGTAATTCTTGATTGTGCATTCGAGTGTGGCTACAGTTCTTGTCATCTGCCGCCAGGGAAACTCTGCTAGACACTTTGGGAAGCAGTTATGGTCGGTAACCTCTAATAATGCACTGGGTCCTCAGCCACAGAGTACTCCTAAGATACACGTTTAGAGGTGCTCAGCCATTGAGCAATGCTGTACTCACTTCACCTGGGGCAGCAAGCCCCGCTGCTGCATAGATGTCCCACCCACTGATGCCAAGCATGTGTGCTGCCCTAGCAAGGCCTGTGGTGGTGTGATCTCATGAACTGCCGGAAAGCAGAACTGCATGTTGCTGTTGGTCCTCCGATTACAGCTTGCAGATCACGTGTCCCAGGTGGTTCACGATCAAAGATGAGTAGAAGGCTATTTTGGAAGCAGAACAGCTACAGTTATTTTCAGGGATAGGGCCCTCCCAGGTGTTGTTGGAAGCCCCTCAGCCCCCACCAGCATGGCCCTCGTATTTATGGGACCGCCTCTCCTGGTCTGCCCCGCAGAGGACCTTAAGGTCCATGAATAACCATAGTTTAGCAGTCCTGGGCCCTAAGGAAGTCAAACTACCCTCCACCAGGGCCAGGGCCTTTTCAGTGATGGCTCCAACCTGTTGGAATGCTCTGTCCCATGAGACTAGGGCCCTTCAGGATTTAACCTCCTTCTGTCAGGCCTGTAAGACAGAGCTATTCCACCTGGCCTTTAATTTGAATTCAGCCTGATCTTTTATTTCTCTTCTCTTCCCTCCCCCTCCCCTTTTATGAAGATTACCCACTCGGAGACCCCACAGCTAATTCTCCCCTGGCCTCCTCGCTGGCCCAAGTAGGACTAATTCAGCCAGCTAGGCCTGGGGATTATCTAATGCTTATTTCCCCTAAATTGATTTCTGAATTTTGGATTTTATTGTTATTCATGTTTTTATACTGTATTTTATGCTGCTTTTACAATTAAGTGTTTTAAATTTGTTGTTAGCCGCCCTGAGCCCGGTTTTTGAACCGGGAAGGGTGGGGTATAAATAAGAAATTATTATTATTATTATTATTATTATTATTATTATTATTATTATTATTATTAGTGGCCAGGTGGGCATGGCAGTCCAGCAACATTGAGGATCATTGGGCAGATAGTTTTGTGGGGCTTTGGGGAGATGCTCTGCAGTGGCGACTCTACTTTTACCTCTCCTGCTCTTTTTGCAGGGAATTCGTTATTGCGTGGATGCAGTGGTGGGAAAGAGATTTTTAATCAGGCGTCCTCACCGATCACCTTAACCTTCTCTTCTCTCCACAGCATTAACTTCAGCCACGACTCTTCATTTCTCTGTGCCTCCAGTGACAAAGGGACCGTCCACATCTTTGCCCTGAAGGATACCCGCCTAAATCGGCGCTCAGCGTAGGTAGTTGGTTGGTGCGCTTGAGGGGAAAGTGTTGCCGCCTGTACTGTTCTGACACTCTTCCTTCCCTCCTCTTGCAGGCTGGCCCGTGTGGGGAAGGTCGGGCCCATGATAGGCCAGTACGTGGATTCTCAGTGGAGTCTGGCCAGCTTCACGGTGCCAGCGGAGTCTGCCTGCATCTGCGCCTTTGGCAGGAATACCTCCAAGAACGTCAACTCGGTCATTGGTGAGTGGCACCGATGGGTGGCTGTGGGTGACTCTGTTGTATCGGCTGCTGGACAGCTCGCTGCAGAACAGCTGCGGCTGTGCCCCATGGCCAGCCCTGCCTCGGATGATGGTTTGGCTGCCACTGAACAGCAACAAATTGCCTGTTGTGGAGTTTATTGTTATAATTTCTTCCCACACTCCCACAGCTTGGCCACAGACATAGGTAAGGTAAAGGTAAAGGGACCCCTGACCATTAGGTCCAGTTGTGGACGACTCTGGGGTTGTGGCTCTTATCTCGCTTTATTGGCCGAGGGAGCCGGCGTACAGCTTCCGGGTCATGTGGCCAGCATGACTAAGCTGCTTCTGGCAAACCAGAGCAGCGTACGGAAACGCCGTTTACCTTCCCTCTGGAGTGGTACCTATTTATCTACTTGCACTTTGACATGCTTTTGAACTGCTAGGTTGGCAGGAGCAGGGACCGAGCAATGGGAGCTCACCCCGTCGCAGGGATTCGAACTGCCGACCTTCTGATCGGCAAGTCCTAGGCTCTGTGGTTTAACCCACAGCACCACTCACGGACATAGGAGGGAGGCCCAATTTTGAACTTCCTTCCTCGTAAGCTCTCTTTGGATAATCGTTCCTGCTGTGTCCAGAGTGTCTCAGTTCTATTTCTCCTCTTACAGCTATCTGCGTCGATGGCACTTTCCACAAATACGTCTTTACCCCGGACGGCAATTGCAACCGCGAGGCCTTTGACGTCTACCTGGATATATGTGACGATGATGACTTTTGAGCTCAGCTGAGTCCCTGCCATGGGCAGGCAGAAGACGCATGCTGGGCAACTGGGGGAGCATTTGCTTTGGGGCATGTTAAGGACCCAGGCTGGGAAAGAACAAGGTTCTGGTGGGAATCCCACTGGACTTTTATGACGGGGTGGGATAGATCCTCAGAGAACTCTCGTCTCAATGCTGTCGCCTCAGGTATCCTGTTCCTATGCTCCCTTTGCCTGGCTACCCATCCCATGTGGGACTAGTGAGAAGGCTCAGTGGGGTGGAGTGTTTGGAAAGAGAACTTTTCAGATTCTGCTCAGCCTGGATTTTGGAAGCTGGGGAGGCAGGTTCTCAGCTCTTGTCAGACATTTGGAGGGGGCAGGGTGGAGAAGGGGTAGAACTATCATTAAAGTTCAAGTGCAAATGCTTCTCATTTGCTTTATTGTCATTCTGTAAGGGGTGGAAGACAGAGGCTGAAGAATCCAGACCTATCCTAGGACTAATAGTCCTCTTGGGGGTCATTCATTTGTATCATTTGGGAGGGAATGAATAATCACTTTGTGTGGAGGTGTGGTAGGGATGAGGGGGAAGTGTTGTTTGAAAAATGGTAGGCCACAGATCATGAGCCAATGCTATTAGGTGTACCTCCCTGCCCCCTGAACACCCTTTTTCTTCACATGGATTTCTGTTTTGAGATCCAGTGTGGTGTAGTGGTTAAGAGCAGTAGACTCGTAATCTGGGGAACCGGGTTCGCTTCCCTGCTCCTCCACATGCAGCTGCTGGGTGACCTTGGGCCAGTCACACTTCTCTGAAGTCTCTCAGCCCCACTCACCTCACAGAGTGTTTGTTGTGGGGGAGGAAGGGAAAGGAGAATGTTAGCCGCTTTGAGACTCTTTAGGGTAGTGATAAAGCGGGATATCAAATCCAAACTCTTCTTCTTCTTCTTTTGTGCATTTTGGCTCCAGTAAGTGCAATTTAGCAAGCTCCCACGATGCATCTGATGCAACAGTAAAAGTTCAGAGGAACTTGCTTTATATTCTCTTTCATTCATAGGCAGAAGGCTGGTTAGATTCCTTATCAACAAACTACTACTGCATGGACAGGGAGTTCTTGCTTAAATGTTTGCATCAATGATCTCCTCTTGTACTTCTGAAGTGGTACAATCCAGACACAGATCATTATGTTGCTCTTAACACACTCTACTAGTTATTTTTGGTGCAGTTTTGCATCCAGCTGTTCAAATCCACACAAGGGGGTGAGCTCCTGTTTGCTCTGTCCTAGATCCTGCCAACCTAGCAGTTTGAAAGTATACCAGTGCATGTAGATAAATAAGTACCACTGTGGCGGGAAGGTAAACGGCATTTCCATGTGCTCTGGCTTCTGTCATGGTGTTTGTGCACCAGAAGCGATTTAGTCATGCTGGCCACATTACCCGGAAAGCTATCTGTGGACAAATGCCGGCTCCCTCGACCTGAAAGCGGAGATGAGCACCACACCCCGTAGTCGCCTTTGACTGGACTCAACCATCCAGGCGTCCTTTACCTTTACCTATCATACAGATAGCCATGGCTACAAGTGATCTTGCAAAGCAATTTTAAAAACCCAAAAACAAATACCTGATTTTTGGAAAATGAAAATATTTTCTGTTGATCATTTTCAGTGGACTTCCTTTGGTTTTCTGGAAGCAAGTCCTATTTCTAAGAAAGTGTGCAGCCTGATCCTATGCATGCATATTCCAAAGTAAGTCCCACTGTGTTTAATGGGTTTTCCCAGTAGTGATGTATGGAAGTGAGAGCTGGACCATAAAGAAGGCTGATCACTGAAGAATTGATGCTTTTGAATTATGGTGCTGGAGGAGACTCTTGAGAGTCCCATGGACTGCAAGAAGATCAAACGTATTCATTCTTAAGGAAATCAGCCCTGAGTGCTCACTGGAAGGACAGATTGTGAAGCTGAGGCTCCAGTACTTTGGCCACCTCATGAGAAGAGAAGACTCCCTGGAGAAGACCCTGATGTTGGGAAAGATGGAGGGCACAAGGAGAAGGGGGCGACAGAGGACGAGATGGTTGGATAGTGTTTTCGAGGTTACCAGCATGAGTCTGACCAAGCTGCGGGGGGCAGTGGAGGACAGGAGTGCCTGGCGTTCTCTGGTCCAGGGGGGCACGAAGAGTCGGACACGACTAAACGACTAAACAACAACAACTCTAAATTAAGTATGCACAGAACCGAAGCTTGCACAAACCTATCCTCTTGCATCTGGTTGGACTACAACTCCCATCACCCCTGACCACTGGGTCTGGTAGTTAGGGATGATGGGAGGAGTTGTCCAACAACAAGCATGAGAATGGCTGATAGGCTGTTGAGGAGAATGGGAAATAGAGGGCCTGGAGAAGTCTTGCATCCACAGAAGGGCATCACCCAGTGGTATTTTGGCAGTCTATTTGAAATATTTTAATAAACAAAAGAAGATAATTGATGTTCAGCCAACAACAATTATATATTTCACACCCAGACTGAGGTGGAGCCACTTGGGAAAACATGGGAGGGAAAGGGAACAAAATGAATGTTGCAACCTGTAAACATCAACAATGTAGAAAAATAAAGGGAAATTTCCACATATGGATCGCAACATTACAAAACAGGAATCTTGTATTTTGAGAAAGAACCCAAAATATAAAAATTCTTGGAAGGCAATTAAAGAGTGGCAATAGAGCTGGATGTCCAGTTTGATTGACGTTTACTGGAATCCCATTATATGCATGGCAAAGCTGCAGTCTATGCACTTCCATCGGAGGAAGCTGGGCTGACCTCAGCGGCACATGCTGTGCAAAGTGCCCTGATCACAGTGGGCTGCTTATTATTCCCCACCCCACCCCACCCAAAAACTGCAGGCACTTTTATGCTTCTCTTAAAATAAAGCTTTAAAATAGTAATCAAGAATCTAAACTTCTGCGTGTTTTAAAATATGGTTGGGTTTTTCTTGATGTTATTTTAGGGTTGCTATAGTTCATAGCTTTGTTGAGCATTTTTTTTAAAAAATCCAATTGTAAAGCTTTTTAATTTTTTTAGGAAAATCTCCCCAAAAGCCACTGCTGACCTGGGTTGCTGTAGGTCCGGACTGTCACGGACACATAAGCGTTTGGCGTTGTTTTCGACTACCATATTCCGGCTATGTCCGGACGTATGGCAACCCTATTTATTGTTTTATCATTTTGTAAACCGGCTTTGTGTTGAATATTTGCTATATGGTCATTTATGGACCTAATAGGTATCTAAAGCCATTTGCCACTGTTGCTGTATGAAGGTTTTATTTTATTTGTTTTTTATCTTATACTTTGGGAATGTACACCCAGGTGTGTTTTTCCCCTTTAATTTTTTTTTTTGGGGGGGGGGCAAGAGAGTGGGGCCCTAAGCTATAACTTGTTCAGTTTCTACGTAAGCGCGCCACTGGATGCGAGCCCCGTTCCCACTCCCGGGACTACAATTCCCATCGCTCCCCGCGGCGAGGCCCGTGCTCGCCGCGGTGCATCCTGGGGCTGGTAGTCCCGTCCCGCCGCCGGCCCGCGAAGATGTCCGAGGTGCGGCTGCCGCCGGTGCGGGCGCTGGAGGATTTCTTGCTGGGCTCCAGCCGGCTGTCTCCGCCGGACGTGCGAGACCTGCAGCGCTGGCACAACCGCGTCGTCAACAACCTGCTGTACTACCAGAGCAACTACCTGCTGGTGCTGGGCGCGGGGCTGCTGCTCGGAGGGTCAGTCCGGCGCCGGGGCCAGGCGGGTGCGGGGGGTGGTCAAAGGAGGAGCGGGGTGGAAGCGGGTTAAATCCAGGGGGAAGCCCCAAATGCCTTGAGTTGGGGGCCGGATGGAGGTTGGATGAGGCCCTCAGCTACTAAAGGCAATGGGGCCCTTGATATCCTCCGCTGTCCTTTGTCAACAACAAATTGTCGCTCTTTTTGTGTGTTGACTGCATGCTATATGGTAATTTATGGACCTAATAGGCATCTAAAGCCATTTGCACATAACAAAATATGTATTTGTTGAGCTGAAATGCAATTAAGAAGAACTATATTAATAGTAAAATACAATTAAGAAGAAGTATATTTTTTTGGGGGGGGGGGTGGCCAAGAGAGTGGGGCCCTAAACTATAGCTTGTTTAGCTTATACGTAAATCCGGCACTGGATTTAATGCATGTTCTGGCTTTGTCCATGGGCGTAGCTGGGATTTTTGTTGGGGGGGGGAGCAGGCCTTTTGTTGGGGCAGAACCTCAGTTTGCTATGCATTTTAATTGACTTTTATTGATTTAGGGGGGCAGCTGCCCCTCCCTGCCCCCCCTCTACTCCCATGGTTTTGGCTCTCCTTTGTGTATCCACGGTTGCAGATGCTGTAAATTGGTGATGGAGGAGTCACCACGGCTGGATGCTGTTGGACTCCAACTCCCATCAGGGGCAGGCAAGGTGGCCAGAGGGGAAGGGACGAAGGGGACTGTATTCCAGCGCGATAGGGCAAGGCTGCAGGCTGCTTCTCCATTAAAGAAATCCCTATGGGTAGGAAGGGGAAAGAGATGTGCAAGGTGGAATCGCCTCTTTCCTAACCTCCCCTCCTCACTTCCTTACATTTTATTTATTGCTCTTGCGGTGCCTGTAGCGGTAAGATGACACATTGCGAGCTGAAGCTTTTGGCCACAACTCCTCTCCAACCTGGGAAAAGGGTTGCGCGTATGGGGGACTGTGGTTAAACGCATAGGGGCGGCCAACTAGGCCCAGTAAAAAAGGGAGGCAACTCTAGTACAAGCAGCAGGGCTTCTCTTAAACTGAGCCCAGAGCTCGATCATAGAATTGTAGAATTGGGAGGGTCACATTTAGTTCAACCCCAGGAAGCTGTTGTCAGTGCAAGAGCCTAAGATCCTGTGTTCCTTACCAGTCAAATTGTTGAGGGGAGGCAGTTCAGGATTCCAAACATGCTCCCCCACCCCCCAATCCTTTATTCCCTCTCCTATACACAGTTACATGAGAATAGGTCTCGTGGAATTTACTGGAACTTACTTCCCAGTAGGGACACGGGTGGCGCTGTGAGTTAAACCACAGAGCCTAGGACTTGCCAATCAGAAGGTCAGCGGTTCGAATCTCTGCGACGGGGTGAGCTCCCGTTGCTCGGTCCCTGCTCCTGCCCACCTAGCAGTTCTAAAGCATGTCAAAGTGCAAATAGATAAATAGGTACCACTCCGGTGGGAAGGGAAACGGCGTTTCCGTGCGCTGCTCTGGTTTGCCAGAAGCGGCTTAGTCACGCTGGCCACATGACCCGGATGCTGTCTGCGGACAAATGCCAGCTCCCTTGGCTAGTAAAGTGAGATGAGCGCCGCAACCCCTTTACCTTTAGACATATATAGTGTTTTACGAAAAACTGCTCCCTTTCCCTTATGGGGTACGGAGCCCATATTGAGTCCTTAAGTGGGATCCCTATTGGTAGGAGAAAACAACAGAGGCCATCCAGAGTATATTGAGAAGCTAAGTGGCCTGATCTTTATTCAAGGAACTGTTTCAACAGGGTCCCCACTCACCACACGCAGGAGGGAGGAGAACCCGTAACAATGGTGCGCAAGCCCTTATATAGACTTTTGAAATTACCCACCCTGTAGCCCAAGACCTCCCCCCTCCAAAAAAACCCCCCACCATATATACATCAGCAAAAACAAGACCTGGAGCTGACTGTGGCTCAGATCATCAGCTTCTTATAGCAAAATTCAAGCTTAAACTGAAGAAAGTAGTTACAGATAGGTAGCCGTGTTGGTCTGCCATAGTCAAAACAAAATTAAAAAATTCCTTCCAGTAGCACCTTAAAGACCAACTAAGTTAGTTCTTGGTATGAGCTTTCGTGTGCATGCACACTTCTTCAGATACACTGGGCCAGTAAGATACAATCTAAATCAAATCCCTTATGAATACACAGTGGAAGTGAGGAACAGGCTCACCCTATTCACACACAAATACGCCCTTAAGACAGGATTTGTAAGCAAAAAGACAATGGGAAGGCTTTCCCCATTTGCCTCCCTTACTGCAGAGGAATATCTGAGGTCATTGGGAGAGTCAAAATGGCTTCAGGATTGCTCTCCCATATATGGTTCATATGTTTAGATGTGTGTGCATTTATGATTATTTATTCTATATTTGAGACCTTAAAATTCTTATAACAATGGTATTGCCTGGAAACATGGCTTCTGAGAACAGGAGAATTTTCTTCCAGGATTGAGGTTCATCTAGGTCAGCATTCTCCCTTCCAAGTGAACGGTGAGGTGGTGGGTGATACCAAATGGTTCAGGATGGTGAAATCCAGAATGGATTATTAAGAGGACCGAAAGGATGTCCTTGCAGGAGAGGTGAATGGCAGGCACTCCGACAGAACAGAGATTAGATTAGGGTTGCCATATTTCAAAAAGTGAAAATCTGGACACAAAAGTTGTTGAGCTCCCCCCCCCTTTTTTTTTTCTTTTTGGCCAAAGTTGTTGAACTTGTTTTGGAACTATTTTTAATGAAATTTGCTAAAATCTACACTACTGACATTGACTGCCATTCAGCCGGATTTTCCCAGACATTTCAGCAATTTGCACCCGGAAATCTGTTTACAAGGACTGAACACCGGCTATGTCCAGGAAATTCTGGACATATGGCAACCCTAGATTAGATGCAACTCTAAAGCTGCATATACCTGCAATGAAACTGCAATGTTCCATTTAGCCCTGAGAGAAGCGAGAAATAGCAGAATCAGTGTTGCAGAATCATTTCTGCCAAGGTTCTCTGATATCTGCATTATTTTTAGCAGGACTCGTGGTGATCTCTTGTAAACAAAGCTTATTGATCTGTCTTCTATGCATTTGTTCATCATCCTGTGCAAAATGGGTTTTAAGGCAAATTGCAGCAAAAAAATATAGTGCACATAACAAAATACAAAATCCCATAAAAATAAGCAGAAATAAACAGCCATTATAAGTGATCATACACTAAATCCCAGCAATTAAAACTCCCCAACCACCCAGTAATATTAGCACAATCATCGGAAAATGACAAATCAACAGTCAGTGATCAGGAAAGAGTCTGGGAGAAAAGAAAAATATTGAAGTGGTGCCGGAAGTCAGTGGCAGATAAGCTGCTTTAGGGGGAATATTCCACAGGGTGATAGGGGGTGGGGATGAGAGCTAAAAAGGCCCTTATTCATTTCACCACCCTTCAGTGTCCCACCCCATGACCAGTTCTCTGGCCAAATAGTAAAGGCCGCTACTTAAAATGGGTGTTAAAAGTAAGGACCAGCCCACAAGACCACCTCATGCTAACAGGATATATTGTCTTGAAATGGAATCATAGGAGCCAACTCCTAGAGGCCTGTGCGGGCTTCAGCCCCCACAATAAAATATTTGAGGGGGCTGCCCTGCCTCCAAGTTGATGGACATCACCGTTCAAATGGAGTTTGTGCACTGCGTCATGTGATCAGTGGTGCGGGGTGGGGCTGACCTGGGCACCCCAATATTTTATTCAAGTGGGCACCCCTGAATGGAATTGACATTGCATTCCTAGTTCCCACCCTGCCCATTTCCTTGCAGGTACTTTCGCCCCTTGTTGACTCTGCTGAGTGCTGCTCTCGTGACGCTGATCTTTGTGGGCTTCATCTGGGCGGCTGAAAACAAGGCTCCCGTGCGACGCTTCCGGCGGAATTACCCCGGCACCTGCCTCCTTGCCATCCTCGGCTCGGCGTACTTTCTGGTGTCTCTTCTCGATGGCTCTGCCACCTTCTTGTTTTTCATCGCTCTGCCCATAACGTGTAAGTCCCGAAAGGGAAATGGGGTAGACGCGGCATGGGCGCATCCAGGTTAATGTGATTGTTGTGTCTTGTTGCTGAGATCTTGCAAATCTAGTGCGCTGTTAATGTTTGCATGGAACTTTAGCTTCAATATAGAATAATTCAGTAGTGCAATAAGCAGAACAATTTGCATTCTCCGACCATTCCTGAGTAGAATCTATTCTGGCATGGAAACCACAGTATTTATTTATTTTTTGAATAATTTTTTATTATTAAAACAATTCAACATTAATACATACATGTTACGAATATACAAACATACATTTCATACAATCCTTAAAAGTATTCATACATACCCACACATACCTCAATCTGTGGGATTGAATGTGGGTAAGTAGAAAACCACAATATCTTAGCTTTCTCTTAAAATAAAAAAAACTCTAGTTCTCATAGAGGTTCAGATGAATCTGAAAACACACAGCCTCTGCAAAAAGCCCCAGTGCTCAGGGGTCTACCTCCCAAATGTGCTGGACCCCACATTCTGCACAAACCTCCACGTAGGTAGATTGAAGACAAACCTTCCTACATGCAACTGGGTAAGTTGCCTGAACATCAAAACTAGTTGCATCACTGCATGGCTATTAAATTTGTTCATTGAACAGCTGTAATGGTTGATTGAAGGCTAGTGTTAATCTGTGTTCCAGTCTGACTTTTGTTAGTTCTACAAAGACCAAGTCTAGGTTGATGCTCAGACACTTCCTTCTGTAATATGTGTGTAAGACAAAATGTCCTATATTTACACACCAATCAGTTCTTCCCTGCGGTGTTTCCATGATACAGTTAGGGCTCAGTGCATGTTGCAGTGCTGCTGGAGCCCAGAAAACCTACATCATGTTGTATTAAGTCCAGAGTATCTCAGCTTTCACTTTTTTAAAAAAGTAAGGTTGTAGTGCTGGTGGTTGAGAAGTTAAGCTCGAAAGTGTTTGGCGCAACGGCGGAAATCTTTTGATGAGTAGGAGCCAGTCGGGGGGCTTCTGTGATCTGCATGGCTCCTTCCTTTATCCAGAATCAAGTATGCACAATTATTAAAAATGCAGAAAGAGCCATCCAATTTAAGAGGAATCATGCAAATTTGCTCTTTTCACTTAGTTTATTTTGCTTTCAGCATTTTATTTTATAGTATTTTTTATTATGTCTGCAGGAAGCTTTCTTTTAATAGGTTGTTTTTGGCATGGTTGCTTTGCGGCTGCTCCAGCAAAGCTGGAGAGACAGTCGAGATAATGACCTGGGGGACTGACCTGATTCTTCCTTTGGAACTGCCTGCAACTCCCCTGACTCTCATGGTGCTAGTCCCTTCTAGTGCATGCTTCCCTTCTTGAAGGAAGAGATCTGTAGCAGGGGAACATAAGTTATTTCTTTTTCCATGTTTTGCCTCTAACACTTCAATTCCCTTGTAATAAACCAAAATCTGCCCTTATTCCCTTATGGGGGACTCAAGAGTCCTTATAGAGTCCTTTGTAGGTTCTCCATCGGTCGGAGGAAAAAACCAGAGGCCAACCAGAGAATATTGAGAAGCAAAGCAGCTAGTAAGCCTGATCTTTATTGAACTGTTGCAACAGGGTGCCCCCTTCACACAGAGGAGAAGGAGGAGGACCCCGAACAAAGGTGTGCCCGCCCTTATATAGACATTTTAAATTGCCCACCTTGGAGTCAAAGACCACCACCCCAGATACATCATACCTACATCACAGAAAGGGCAGGCAAAAGCGGAAATCTGAGTGGGTTGTTTACCTCATGTCTGGCAAGTTACCTGTTAATGCTTACTGGATTGATACCCTGGGGAGCCTGGCCAGTTTTTTGTAATGATAAGTACTTAGTTCCTGAGCCAAGTCACAGGCTCACCCTATTCATACACAGACATACCCTTAAGGCAGCATTTGTGAAAGAAAAGACAATGGGGAGGCTCTTCCATTTGACCTTGCAGAAAAAACACCTGGTCAGCCTGGGAGTCAAAATGGCTCCCTGGCTGCTCTCCTGTGGGGCTTCAGACATGTGGCCTATATATCTATGTATGTGTTTGCCTGGTACATTTATGAACCTTTATTATATACGTAAGACCTTAATTTATTTATTTCACCCTTCTACCTCCCCCAACCCTTTCGCCACTGCAGTGACCCTCATCCATGCCTCCCTGCGTCTCCGGAACCTCAAAAACAAGATTGAGAACAAGATAGAGAGCATCGGACTCAAGCGCACTCCCATGGGTCTGCTCCTGGAAGCCCTAGGACAGGAACAGGAAGCCGGATCCTAGACGATTCCCTTTTAATTCTCCCTTTTCCCTTTGGAAATATGCTACCTTCCTTCCATTGACTGTTCACTTTCCCCCTCTCTGATCCCTAGCCTGTGTGCTGTCTGTTCACTTAACCCAACCTAGTGGCCCAGCTATGAGCTCATGCAAAAGGCGGCCTGTGTCCTGTGGATCAGAGCAGATGGCCATTGGGACTCCCTGTCCCCAATGAATGAGGCTTGATAGCAGAGTAGAAGGGGAACAGCAAATAGAGTGGAAACCAAGGTAGTGTTTCTTACTGGCCGTTAAGTATTAAGTACTGAGACTCTTTACCTGTTTAAGTTTAAAAGGGTTCCAGTGCATGAGAAAGGGAGAAGAAGCTGAAAATAAGATTTATGAAAGACAAGACTGTATTATCTTTTTTATAAAAAACAACAACAACTGGTGTAAAATGTTAGACTGTAGTATGCCTAGACACATTTAAAAAAACAAACGACCCAAGGATCAGGACTTGATCCTACAGCAAAGAACAGTAGCCAGCCAACCAATTAAAAGGGAGCCTCGTTCTAATTATTCCAAGCGCGGGCGAACTTTAGTATTTACTAGTATAGCATTACTTAGCATTTATATAGCAGCTCCAAACACTCCCAAGTGCTCCACCTACAGCATGTACTCCTTTCAACAGCCATGTTGTGCAACTCAGTATTTGATCCCCCACATTGCAGCTAGAGGGAGGTGGGGCCTGCAGAAAGCTGCTCTTCTGTAGAACACCTGGCCTCTTGTTTTCAGAAAAGGGAGATTAGGCAAGAGTTCGGATTGGATGGAGGAAAGGGGAAAAGTAATTTTGAAGAAGCTCTAGCTAGGTCAGAAATGGGGAGCCTTTTCTTGAACTACAGCTCACGTGTCTCTGGCCATTGGGCTAGTAATTCATTAACCTTGTGGGCTTCCCTTATCTTATGCATTGTGTGGAAAGGACACTCCAAAGTTCAGAAGCTGTGTAGCAACCTATACATTCCGCTCCGCAGAGGGAACCCCCAGCCCAGGCAAACAGCGAGAGGTTCTTAAGAGGAGCAGAAGAGGCTTGTCTAGCCGTTTCCAGAGACCAATCGGGCAGAGTTTGACTCCTTGTCTTTTGCGGAGTCCTTATAGTATTCAAAACTTCAGAGAATGGACCAAACCCTGGTATAGTGTGTCTTTAAGAGATGTAGCTGAAGGGTAGGATGTTTTAATAAAATGAAGGAGCTTGGAGATTCTACAAGCATTGCCAAAATTAATAACTGTCCAAGGGGTTCAAATATTGTATCTCTCCATTTCTTCTATATGCAGTTTGCATTTCTTGGGTAATGGGAGGAAATCAGTTTCAAAACCCTCTGTATGGCACTTCTTTTGTTAAAAAAATGTTATTGATTGACAAAATGACTTAATCACTAAGTCTCTCTCTCTCTCTCTCTCTCTCTCTCTCTCTGTGTGTGTGTGTGTGTGTGTGTGTGTGTGTGTGAAGGGGAGGTGACTGCCTCTGTACCTCTCAATTTTGTGTGTATGAGGAAGGATAAAGCAAGCACAACCATTGCAACCTCCATGAATCGCGCCTCCTTTTACTGGAGCCCTATGCCCAGCAGTGGATTCCTTCAATCTCTCTTGCCCGATTCATGACCCTTCTGCCAATGTGCCCCTCAATTAAACTGTGTGCTAATTTGATTTTTCTGTGCCAGCAAACATTTCTGCTTGCCGGACGGGACAATCTTCCCTCTCCTCCCCCTGCCCGTTCTTCTAGGGGTTCTCGAACAGTCCCCTGAACCAATTTAGGAGGACAAGGCCTGTTATGCTAGCAGAACTCTTTGTGCTGGTTCCTGCTAGAGTATCTGTTTCGCTGAATCCAGCCCTGTATGTATAAGACCAGGAATCCATAGCTGAAGGAGGCCTTTCTTGGCTCTCTCCATAGGTTGTGCTTTGGTTTCAGCCATCTGTGTGCTCGACAGCAGTGCCAGCTTATTAATACAACTAAGTATTTCTACAACACTTGCCAGTGCTCAAAGGTCTTCTCTTACGTCACAGCTGGGGAACCTGTAGGATTCCAGAAGTTGGCCACTCTGAGGTCAGGATCAGCTCTTGGCCTGATCCCTCAGGGTTCTTCCTGTGTTCAGAACTGGTCCAAGATGTTTTGCTGCCCACGGCAGATCAGCAAATGCCTCCCCTCCCTGAGTCCAGCTGCATAGCTCCCAGGGCCAGCCAAGTTATTTTGGCACCCGGAGTCAGAATATCCCACAAAGTTATTCCATAACAAGTTGCTTTCATGGCACCCAAAACCTGCTCACCTCACCCTGCCTAATGGTGAAGTCAGCCTTGCCCCCTCCTTCCTGGGAGTGTGGTTGGGTACCCATTCTTTTCTTCCTATTCCTTGGGGCCAGTTTGCTAAAGGTGAGGTCAGTTGGACTGAGCAGAATAATAATAATAATAATAATAATAATAATAATAATAATAATAATAATATGCTGCCCCAGCCACTTTGGGCAGCTTCCCACAAAATACTAAAAACCCCAGACATTAAAAACTTCTCTATACGGGGCTGACTTCAGATGTCTCAGGAAAGTCAGATAGTTGTTTATTTCCTTGACATCTGATGGAAGGGTATTCCATAGGGTGGGTGCCACTACCAAGTAGGCCCTGTGCCTGGTTCCCTGTACCTTCACTTCTCACAGTGAGGGAACCGCCAGAAGGCCCTTGGTGCTGAATCTCCCTGTCTGGGCTGAATGATGGGGGTGTATACAAGGTATACAGGGCCAAAGCTGTTTAGAGCTTTAAAAATCATTTTGAACTTAACAGCAGAGGCTTTCTTCATTAACCCTTTTATCCCCCAGGCAGCGCACAGTATTTTCAGGACCTGCTTTCCAACACTAAACCCCACCCCACTCCTCAAATTTGTTTTACAGAGGATTAAGAAAACACATGGCACTAACCAACAAGTTGTCACAGGTTGACTATGACAATGTGGGCTTAAAAACAAAAGTAGACAAATCAGAAACTGCGTCCCATCTGATGAAATTCAGTCAGCAGCTCTCCCAGGTCTGAAGGGAGTTCGTGTCAACCCTGCAGTTTCAGCGGGTCCTGCCAATTATTTCATTAGGGACCTCCTATCCAAAGCATGCAGTCTCTCATTTGTGGCCCTGCATCCTTGAGTTAATGGGATACAGCATTTGATAACCACAACTAAGAGCTATTTTCCTATATTATAATTACAAACTTCCCCACAGTATTTTCTGAGGAACTGCAATTTGTGAAAAGGTTAATTTTCTCCCAATTGGAGCACACTCTAGGAACACCGGAGTAGAAGTTGGGTCAGGATGCATCTCTCTGTTCTCTCAGCCTTGATGGCTAAATGACTGTATGAGTGTGAACCCAATTTAAAATCACAGTGCTTGAGGAGATATGAAAGGTCTGTCTCAGATGCCTTTAATGCAGGCCAGCCATCAACTGAGGAAGCAAAATGAACTGTTCTAAAGTTTAAGGTAGTTGCCACCTTAAGCATACTTATCAACATCTCTGGGACTTCCAACAAAATACAGTGGTCCCTCGAGTTACAAACGCTTTGCATTACAAACTCCACTAACCTGGAAGTAGTTGCTCTGGTTTGCGAACTTTGCCCCAGGATGAGAATGGAAATCGTGTGGCGGCAGCGGGAGGGCCCATTAGCAAAAGCACGCCTCAGGTTAAAAATGGACCTCTGGAATGAATTAAGTTCGTAACCCGAGGTACCACTGTAGGGCTAGTTATGGGCATTGCGAAGTGCTCATAACTGCTGCTTTTTAACATCTACATGAAGCCGCTGGGAGAGATCATCAGGGGGTTTGGCCTGGGTGTCTATCAATATGCAGATGATACCCAGCTCTACCTCTCCTTTAAATCAGAACCAGCGAAGGCGGTGAAGGTCCTGTGTGAGTGCCTGGAGGCAGTTGGAGGATGGATGGCAGCTAATGGATTGAGGTTGAATCCTGACAAGACAGAAGTACTGTTTTGGGGGGATGGGGCGGGCAGGTGTGGAGGACTCCCCTGGTCCTGAATGAGGCAGCTGTGCCCCTGAAGGACCAGGTGTGCAGCCTGGGAGTGATTTTGGACTCACAGCTGTCCATGGAGGCGCAGGTCAATTCTGTATCCAGGGCAGCTGTCTACCAACTCCACCTGGTACGCAGGCTGAGACCCTACCTGCCCGCCGACTGTCTCGCCAGAGTGGTGCATGCTCTGGTTATCTCTCGCTTGGACTACCGCAATGCGCTCTACGTGGGGCTACCTTTGAAGGTGACCCGGAAACTACAACTAATCCAGAATGCGGCAGCTAGACTGGTGACTGGGAGCAGCTGCCGAGACCATATAACACCGGTCCTGAAAGTCCTATATTGCCTCCCAGTACATTTCCGAGCATAGTTCAAAGTGTTGGTGCTGACCTTTAAAGCCCTGAATGGCTTCGGCTCAGTATACCTGAAGGAGCATCTCCACCCCCATCGTTCTGCCTGGATGCTGAGGTCCAGCACCGAGGGCCTTCTGGCGGTTCCCTCAGGGCGAGAAGCAAAGCTACAGGGAATCAGGCAGAGGGCTTTCTCGGTAGTGGCGCCCGCCCTGTGGAACGCCCTCCCACCAGATGTCACAAGATAAACAACTACCTGACATTTAGAAGACATCTGAAGGCAGCCCTGTTTAGAGAAGTTTTTAATGTGTGACATTTTAATGTATTTTTAATCTTCGTTGGAAGCCACCCAGAGTGGCAGGGAAAACCCAGTCAGATGGCCGGGGTACAAATATTATTATTATTATTATTAAACTAATTGAGTCAAGTTTAAATTGTTATTACTCTGGCTCTTCCTAGAATTCGATATTGTATTTAAATGCACTATTGCAAATTGACGGCTTTGGAAACTGATCCACACATGGAACTTGATGCACAAAACAAGAAGAGAAAGGCATTGGTTTGTGTGCAGTGGAATTTTGCTTCAACTGGAGGGAGTGGCAATTCCTCCTTATTACTGCAGCCACCTAAAAAGTTGCTTTGGAATGCTTGTGAGAAATAGCATGGGAGACAGGAATCAGCTGAAATCCGTGTCCTGATCCCTTTTTCAAGCAAGGCCATGGACCCCAGCCCCCTCCACAAACAAGGGAGTCCTTCTGTTGGCAGACAAGAAACTCTAGATCCAGCCCATTCACTCAATTTCACCCAGCGCTTGGGTTTGCTAGAGTTCACCCAGTGCACATGTTCAGACAGGATGCAGCCATGAAAAAAGACCAAGGGAAGTGTGAGTTATATTTGCATTTTTTTTAAAAGCAGCTATATACTGCAACCTATTATGTCTGCAGGTGGCGCTGTGGGTTAAAGCCTCAGCGCCTAGGGCTTGCCGATCGAAAGGTCGGCGGTTCGAATCCCTGCGGCGGGGTGCGCTCCCGCTGCTCGGTCCCAGCGCCTGCCAACCTAGCAGTTCGAAAGCACCTCCGGGTGCAAGTAGATAAATAGGGACCGCTTACCAGCGGGAAGGTAAACGGCGTTTCCGTGTGCGGCTCTGGCTCGCCAGAGCAGCGATGTCACGCTGGCCACGTGACCCGGAAGTGTCTCCGGACAGCGCTGGCCCCTGGCCTCTTAAGTGAGATGGGCGCACAACCCCAGAGTCTGTCAAGACTGGCCCGTACGGGCAGGGGTACCTTTACCTTTACCTTTTATTATGTCTGGGGTTTTTTTACATTTCTGCATCCCCTTGAAAATAAAGGACAGTGCTTACCACGACACTATTTTGGATATACACTTGAATTAGTGAGTTGCTTTACTTAAAACAGTTGTTTTTGCATCTTAATCAACAGCAGTTTGCTCCAATAGTGATCTTGGATGGTGAGTGCTGCCAAAGATCGGACACAAAATGTGGGCCCAGGAGGGAGGAATCGGCAAACTCTGAGGTTTGCTGAAACACAAAAAAAGAGAGGAAAACCTTGAGGAGGTAATCCCACAAAAAATAAAATAAAATGCAACGAGCATGCTGAATGTTTAATCAGCTGGAAAATAAATACAGAAAAACAGGCCAGGTGGATGAGAAAGCCCTAAGGAACATTGAGACCTGTGAGTCTTGGCTCATCTAGTCTCCCAGTGTCTACACTGACTGGTCACAGCTCTCTAGGATTTGCAACCCTACCTGGAGATGCAGGGGATTGAATCATCAGCCTTCTGCATGCAAAACAGTTGTACAGTGGATGCTCGGGTTGCGAATGTGATCCATGCGGGACGCACGTTCGCAACCTGCAGCGTTTGCAACACACAGCGGTGCTTCTGCACATGCACAAAGCATGATTTAGTGCTTCTGCGCATGCGCGACCGCCGAAACCTGGAAGTAACCTGTTCCGGTACTTCCGGGTTTCGGTGGTCCATAACCCGAAAAAACACAACCTGAAGTGTCTGTAACCCGAGGTATGACTGTACCACCTCTGAGCTATGGTCAGGACTGTAGCTAGGGGGTGGTGAGGTGGGCCCCCACCAGGGCCGAGGCTGAGGAGGGGGAGCAAAATCGGCTTTAAAATATGTCCATAAATATGCCTACAAATAAAAATATAAATTATTGCTTCTTAAGAAAAGGTTTTGAATAAAGGGTGAATTGAATGGGTGGAGGGGGTGGGGTTTGGAGAGGCGGTAAGAAGAGCTAATTTGTCCATGGCTAGGCGTCGCAATCTGGATGTTCCTGCCACGGACGGTAGATCACCTAGCTATTGTTCTGGCTATGGTCCTTCCACTAGTAGAATGGCCCGTTGCAGAAATGGGAGCACTCTTGCCAAGAAGTGAGAGCACGCTGCAACATTTTGTTGCAGGGGGCCCCTTGCAATGTGTTGAGGAAGGGCTGGAAGTGTGCGCGGCAATTTTGGTGCAGGTGCAGTTTTTCCTCTGCCCATTGAGTAATTACGGAGTTTTCACCAAGCGTAGCCATTACAAGCAAAGGATTTACAGACCAGAGAATACTTTTGGTGTTGGTGCTGCAACCAACCTACTTTTGAAGACATCAAGAACAAGATAAGTGTGTGTGGCAGGGAAGGTAAACTAATCACACAGCCCACCGGGTTTGTGTGTGGATACATCTCATACCCCCCAACATGTCCCAGAGGAAACCACAATCTCACACGAGAGCATGGCTCAAAGAAAATGGGATATTGAGGGGTATGATATCTATGAACTTAAAAACTTTCCGAATGTTTACATCGGTCAAGTCACTGGGAGCTAGTTGCTTCTCTTAAGCCTGTTCAGACAAGGCGAATGCCCCACTTTGCCTCTCAGCGCACAGGGGGAAAATTCTGATTGCTCTCTTAGTGACTCTATGTATAGAACCAGGAAAGAGTAGCCGTTCCCTATTAATGCAGAGCAAAACAGAATCCAGAGGGCCAGGAGTGGATTCCCCTGTCTGCTCTCCTGCACCAAGAACACACGACACTTCGACTCGGTACCTGAAGCCACCACACAACACAGCCTCACTCGCCTTTACAATCTTTATTATAGAAACCCTTTCTCATTTCATATGCACAGTGCTCAGTTTTACATTCAGGCCCCCAATATACAATCTGTACAGCAGTGAATATTAAAAAGACACACAAGACAGTGACTCTGCTGCTGTGAACCTTGGTCCGTCACAGAGGGAAGTGGCGATAGGGGTGGGGGTGGGGAGAAGAGCCCTCCTTTATCCCTCCTTCACCCCACCCCCTCCCTGCCCTCAAATATGATCTGGATTCAATGGGCAAAAACTGAGATTATTAAACGACGTGACCACTTGTTGTGCAGCTGTGAAGAGGAAAAACCATCACATTTTTTAAAAAAGCTTTTAAATGAAAGCAAGGGGTTTTGTTTTCTTCATAACATTGCAGGGGGGGGCGGTGGCATGGCTGAATGGGGTTCGCGAAGGGGTCTCTCTGCCTGTGCTTTTTAGACATGGGACAGGCAGTGCTGCACACTGGGGCTGCTGTGTGGCAAACACCCATGTTTACAGAGATCTTCCCACATGTGAAAAGTCTGCCTGCCTGTTTTCCCGTGGGAGCCACACTCGCCCACGGACCGAGTCAAATTTCGCACTCGCAGCTGTAACAGAAACCCCCGCGGTTCCCACAGCCACCATAACGGGCGGCCGTTTCAGCAGGTAGCTTCTGACACCACCCCCCTTTCTACATAATTTTTTTAATAGATGGGGCACTAAGCCTGTGGCCCTCAAAGGTCTTGTCGGGTTCCCAACTGCCTTAAGTCCCAGGCAGCAAAGCCATGGGTCACTGTTATGCAACAACCTCTGGGCAACGACCGGGGGGGGGGGGGCAGAGAGAGATATGTTCCTCACCTTCGATTTGAGATGAACTGAAAGCAAGAACTCTCATCCTATAGCACCCATCCTAGTTTCACCTGCCAGGAAGCAGCTGGAGTTTTTTTTTTTTTTTAAGGAGATTGCATTTCCCTTACCTGGAGTCCCTTTTCTGCAAAAGTCTCCCCCACAACACCCCTTGTCAGAAGTGGGCAGGGGGATTGCTCAAGGGTGTGGGTGTGTGAGGTGGGTGTAGATTATTTCCCCCTTTTCCGGACATTTTTAAAGAGAACTGAAATTCCACAGTCTGCGCTATGCAGCCTTTGGGCCCCAAGAAACATCTGCACACCCCTCCACGATACATTCCAGGATCTCGGGTTGAAAACGCCACACCCTGACCCACAGCACCAGGGCAGAATTGTTGCACCACTCCTTGGGAACACAAGAGGGTGCAACCTGCAGCAGTTAAACCCTTTGCGGGGGAGTGAGTGGCAGTGGGGTACAGTAAATACATATCCCCCCTAAAAAAAATCTCAAATGGGAAAAGTTTAATAATGTGTAGGAAGAACTGGAGAGGCATCCTTGGCCTCCCCAAAGTTGTGTGTCCAGTGTGACATGCAACAACCCCCCTTCACACTCTCAATTTCTCTCTCACGCACACATACACACACAGATATATAGATATAGTATATAAACCCTGCCAGCAGGGAATTCCCGCCCCCCCCCCAACATGGTGTAACACACGCACACACGAGGCACCAGCGAAGAAAAGAAAGAGAGACCAAACTCCATTTCCCCTTGGGGGAAAAAAGCAGAGTGGGGGGGTCAGACCAATGTCCCCGGGGGTGGCTGCTCTGTGGAGTCCAAGCTGTAGAGGCCAGCAGAGTCATCTATGTAAAGCAGTTCCCCAAAGGGTCTTGAGAGGGCATAGCAGGGCATCAAAAGGCGGAAAGAGAGGGAGGGAGAGAGAGAAAAAGAAGAAGAAAAGAATTAGGCAAGGAGGAACACAGCAAGAAGTATAGAGATCTTCCTTTCGTCCCATGACAGTCCACCCCAAACTCCAGCCCCTTGGCCGCTCAATTGATCCCCTACAAATCCTTCGGAAATGGACCAAGAGGTAGCAACGAAAGGTTGCTCCTCCACCCCCCAAAACCCCCCCAATAATGCACTTTTAGTGGGTGGGGAGAAACAACAACAGAAAACAAAGCACAAGAATTCCCAAGCAGCTGGGGAAAAGTGCAGCATGGTGGAAGTGCCCGAAGAAAAAAAAGGAGAGCATAAAGACAGACAGACAGACAGACTCTGCGGAAGTGGTGCTAGGGGGTCGGGCGTTAGGCAAGCAGGATGAACGGGGCGGATGCAGTTACCGGGGCAAATAGTGCAGTCGTGCCCCATACCTGCCATATAGCGGCTGCCCGGCGTAGCTCACTGAGTGGGGCAGCCCCCCTGGCGCCCCATAGTAGCCCGTCTCAGGGTTGGCGGCAGCTGGCTCGTAGTAGCCGCGGAGCGGCTGGTGGCTGGGGTGCGAGGGTCCCCGTCTCTCCAGCGCCCCTCGCTGGCTGACTCCGGCGTTGCGCAGGTACCAGTCCCGGAGTCCCTCCAGGGCCAGGGCTTTGTGGAAGTTGCGCTGAGGGGGCAGCGGGGGCCCATAACCGACCTCCCGGGACTGGGGGGGCAACAGCGGGCCGCAGGATTTGGTGCGGGCAGCCGGCCGGGCTCGGCGCTGCAGCGGGCTCTCGGAAAAGGCCCCCCACTCCAGCTGGGGGGGCCCGTCCCGGCGCGAAAGGTGGTCGCCGCCGCCCCAGCACCTGCGTTCCAGGTAGTAGTCCAGAAGGAGGTCGTTGTAAGGGGGCCGAGGGTTGCGGCCAGAGATGGAAGGGGTCAGGGCCTCCGCACTTTTAAAAGGGGGTGCAGCGGGGAACAGAGGGTCATCTGAAGGGGCCCGCTCAATCAGGGCTTCTGAGCTGTTGCTGCGACGGGTCCGAGCGGCGAAGAGGGAGGCCCGGTCAGCGCTGGTGTCGCGGCTCGGGGGTCCGAGCTGGGAGTCATGGCTGCCTGACCATTGCCGGGGGTGCAGAGCTGGAGCCTCGGACCTGAGACAGAGAAAGAGAGAGAAGTGTCAAGAGAAGCCATTCCAGATGTTTGTGGAATCTGTTGAAGATGTGTGGAGAAAGTAACGGGTTTGGCAGTCATGCAATAATTATCTGGGGTAAAACAGGTGTATCGCATACTCTCTGATAATTCTTCTAGGGTATCTTAAAGGAAGATGCGAGATCAGAACATTCTAATTTAGATGGGGCTTTGTTAACAGTTGCCAAAATATTGAAATGGCATATTCCAGTGGTTCCAACACAACAAGAATGGCTTGATAAAAATTTGTTGCCACTATGACTCAATTAACAGAACAGTCTGTTTAAGGCAAACATACAGGTAGAGAAAGATCCCCCTTTATTAAATATATGAAACGAGAACATCAACTAGAATTATTTAAAGCCTTTTCAGTGCTGCAGTTATAATAATTTACGATACAGAAACTTAAAACAATATTTAATATAACATTTTATAATGTATTTATAGCTGTATCACATGAGGTTAAAGTTTACTTTAACATAGAATGATTTAGATGTCAATTTGGTGACTGTTAGAATGTAGTAGGTCTATAATTATAAAGACATCTATAAAATGTGACTTTCTTATCTTGTAATAATAATTATGATCAGTGTTTTTTTCTTTCTAAAAAAATGTTTAGGGGTATTCTCATTTTCCTACTCATATTGAAATACTGCCCCTCAATGAGGCCAAACTTAGATTCACAAAATGTTTAGGGGTATGTGTACCCCAGCACACCCCCCCCTAGAGAAAAAGCACTGATTATGATCAGCTAAACTTCTCACAAATTCCACATACACCCCCACCCCACTCTGCCTCCAGCCCAACCTCACATCCAGCCGCTGTGGGTGGAAACCCAGCATTTTGCCTACCTGAACTGGTGTCCGCCTGTGCAAGCACTTCTTGTCAACACTGGGGTTGCAGGCACACTCCGGCCCTCGAAGCTGGAAGCACTCCTGGGGAGCGTGCGGCTTGGGCTGAAAACAAGCGAAGACAAAATAATTCCTAAAAGAGCCAGTCCCATTCTGCACCCATGTACACCACTGTGTACATGCTCACATGTGTGTGTGTGAACTGTAATACGTGAACTGTAATCCCATGAACATCTTCCGCTTCCAAGCAGGTATGTGCTAGCTCTAAGAAGCTGAGTTACAAGTAGTTCAGTTCTGCTTGCAGAAAACACCAGTAAAGGTAAAGGTAAAGGGACCCCTGACCATTAGGTCCAGTCGTGGCCGACTCTGGGGTTGCGGCACTCATCTCGCTTTATTGGCCAAGGGAGCTGGCATACAGCTTCCGGGTCCTGTGGCCAGCATGACTAAGGCGCTTCTGGTGAACCAGAGCAGCACACGGAAATGCCGTTTACCTTCCCGCCGGAGCAGTACCTATTTATCTACTTGCAACTTTGACGTGCTTTCGAACTGCTAGGTTGGCAGGAGCAGGGACCGAGCAACGGGAGCTCACCCCGCCGTGGGGATTTGAACCACCAACCTTCTGATTGGCAAGTCCTAGGCTCTGTGGTTTAACCCACAGCACCACCTGTGTCCCTAGAAAACACCAGAGTGCCCTCAAAATGTTCTTGGACTACAACGTCCATAATCCCAGGTCATTCAACATGCTGACTAGGGTTCAAGGAAGTCTCAAGACCATCTGCAGGGCTACTGCTCCAAAAGCTGACCCTAGAGGCAAAGGTGTCAAGAGAGACTGGAAGTGCCAATGTCTATCATCCTTATGAATCTGGGAAGAAGGGCACCATCTCTGATCTGCCCTTATTGTTGAGACAAAAGGCAGTGCCAGTTGGCTGGGTTTCTTATTCCACTGTTATATGTAGCAGCTAATTTTCCCTTCTTAATAATAATAATAATAATATATTTTTTTTATTTATATGGCGCCCATCTGACTGGATTGCCCTAGCCACTCTGGGCAGCTTCCAGCAAAATATAAAAACAGAATTAAATATCAACCTTTAAAGTGCTCCCTATACAGGGCTGCCTTCAGATGTCTTCTAAAGGTTGTATAGTTACAGCCTTGACATCAGCTGGGAGGGCATTCCACAGGGTGGGCGCCACTACCGAGAAGGCCCTCTGCCTGGTTCCCTGTAACCACACTTCTATCAGTGGGGGAACCACCAGAAAGCCCTCAGTGTCTGGGCTGAATGATGGGGGTGGAAACGCTCCTTCAGGTCTACTGGGACGAGGCCATTTAGGGCTTTAAAGGTCAGCACCAACACCTTGAATTGTGCCTGGAAACATACTGGGAGCCAATGCAGGTCTTTTAGGAAGAGTTGTATGGTCTCCCCATCTCCAACCTTTAAGGAAAATCAGCTGCTACACATGTGGCCAGGTGAATGTGCAACTGAATGAGGGAGCAAACTCCGGAGGAGGCAGAGCAGGAGACGCCATTTAAGATTGCTAACGTTAAATAAGTTGGAGTTCTTGTTATTAAATATACCAAGAAAAAAGCACACCAAGAACTCAGGCCAATGTAAGTTTCAATAGTGGGAGTGGTCCCTACTCACAAATCATAGTCAATAGTAACAAAAACTAATCCATTCAAAAGTATGTATTCTGACAACGATTACAAACTCAAATAGAGATTACAAACTCTAACAGAGATTATAAACTCAAACTCAAAAATATGTATAACACGAATTAGAGATAAGAGTTTAGGAGTAGAGATAAGTTCATGTTAGTCCATAGATTTGTCGTGGAGGTCTTAGTTTCAATCATTGAGCAGAAGTCAGAAGTCAATTATGGATCAGAAACCAGGACAGGGCCCTGTTTCGATGTATTCACCTTCATCAGCTAATTTTTAAAGGGTTAACAAGTGTGGGTAGATCAATGGGTATATTGAGCTTTTCTGTGCATTTTGTTATCCTTGAGAAACGTAGAAAAAAACAGGATATATTTATCCAAAAGTCTTCAAACTTACACAACCCTTTAAAAATTAGCTGATGAAGGTCAATACATCGAAACAGGGCCCTGTCCTGGTTTCTAATCCATAATTTAAGATTGCTAGGCAGGCATCATTTTTTTTTTTTTTAAGTTTCTCTCTGTTGAAGAAACAAACCCAAACACCCTGCCATAGAAGGCCAGCACTTGGGCTACAGTCTACCTCACTCCCTTTCTCTGTCATAGGCCAGCTTTCTATTGTCGGGGAGCTGTGTGTTTTGCATTTTTATGTGGGGCGGCATTCAAAAATGGCACCCTGCCTCTTCAGCCTGAAGTTCTACAGTCCCACCTCCTTCTGCTGCTCACGTCCTTGCAATGGGCCCTTAAGGGGGCTCCCTGGGCGTCAATCAGCGCAGCAGCAAACTCCCTCCTCCCCTGGATCACTTTGCTACTGGAGAGACACATGCAAAAGGCCAAAGGCATCTCCTAGTCACCTGGCAGGACTGGCAACAGAGTTCCTGCGGTCCTTGCCCTCGTTGTACAGGTCCGGCTGCAAAAGCCGCCATCCTGGTCGGCGGTCGGGGCTGCTGGAGATGGCACGCAGGTGATCTCGGGCCTTAGGCGGCGAAGGACGGTCAAAAAAAGTCCCCTGGTGGTTGGAGACTTTGGAGGGGTGGAAGCTGTGGGGGTCGTCTGAGGACAGAGCACAGGGCACAGAGTAGAAGCATCCACACACCCCTACCTCGGCAAAAACAACAACAATAAAAAAATATGGTAGTCCAATAGTTTATGCTTTCTGAACATAAATGTGATCATCCTCAGCCTGGATATTTCAGATGCTGATAACGCCACGGTTGCAGGTTTGATCCCCCGCATTGCAGGGGGTTGGACTAGAATGGACTACAAGGCAAGGGAGAAAGGGGCAGAAAGCATGCTGTTATGCAGCTGCTGCCTGCAGTCTGGAATGGTACAGCCCAGGAGCAGTTTTACCATAGGATGAGGGTCCTTCGGAGGAGGACCAGGGAGTTCCTAGAGGAGGTACCAGCTCATCCGACTCAGTTACCCCCGGCATGCAGCATCAGCTGGGTTTTGTGCTCTCACTCGGCTGGGCGAATCAACAGCACTGCTCAGTGCTGGGGCCACACCTGCTCCTCTGTTCTCCTGGTGCCCCAACACCGTGGGGACAGTAAACGATGCTACAGGCCAATGAGTCACCCTCCTTAGATGTGCCCATTTTGAGGGCAGAAAGTAAGTAACACCAACAAAGCTGTTTTGGCCACGTTACATTTGAGGGTTTCTTCGCCACCTTTGATTTGGTCCAGCAAATGTGCTATGAGAAGGTTCTCTTCCCCTACCCTGACCCCTTCCACATTAGAACCAAAGCTGTCAACTTTTCCCTTTTCTTACGAGGAATCCTATTCGGAATAAGGGAATTTCCCTTAAAAAATGGGAACATTTGACAGCTATGGTTAGAACATGCTTCTTCCAAGAAGCTGACTCCAAAGTAGGGTTTATTTTCAATTCATGTCCGGATCCCATTGATGACACTATGCACTCAGATCAGGCATTAATTAAGATGCCACCCACAAACACACCCCTTTATATTAGCAGGCTGGCAGGCAAGACTTTGAGCACACTTATGCAGAGTCCCTTTGCTTCATCATTTCCGGGGCGAAAGATGAGGGACCAAGGGAGCCTGAGCCTTCAGCACCTCTCATTTGACAAAGGCACCCCTTTAGCCTCTTGTCGTTTACCCAGAACCACCAACCGCTCCCTCCTTAATCTAGGAAAGAAACGCACGGGGCCGCAGACCACACTTACCATTTTCATGGCTGGCCGATTCGGAGAGGGAGCTGCTCTCTGAATGAAAAGCCTCTTCTTTTTTGTTTTGTTTTGATGAAAGAGAGATAAATCAGGGATCAATCAGAAAACAGGGTGTGATGACTAACATTCCTCATAATATTCCAGAAGGAAAGGGTGGGTACAGAGCATTTTGGATTGGAGATTCACTCCTACAAGAGGAGGAATCATGGTAGGAAACCCTCACATTGCCAGAAAATGCACTCACTCTATTGGGCTACCAGGGGAAGGGACCCCTTTTGGACTGAGAGTCCTTATCCCAGTGGAAAGCTGTCAAGGGCTGCATTCCAGCAGTGGTTAGGGCCACCCACAAAATATGCCCTGGAGGGTCTCCCTGCTCCCGTGAAGCAGATTTTGAAGGTGTGCATAAGATTATGAAGGCTGCAGTGGAATGGAGAGGAAGGGGAAGATGTTCCATGGCACAAACCAGAGGCGGGGAACATGTGGCCCTCCCAGCGTTGCTGGACTCCAACTCCCTTCGCCTCCAGGCTGCATGGTCAATGTTGGGAGCTGGAGTGTGGCAACACATGAAGGACCTCTCTGGCTCCCCCACCCCGGGCACAAGCAGAAATCTTCTGCACAATCGGTACAGCAGGGTGGACTGCGCCCACAGATAGCAGAGGGACAGGGTTTAAAGGGTGGACGAGCAACGCACCATGGCTGCCCCTCTGGGGGGGCCCTTTGCCTAGTCGCACCCGGAACTCTGCCACCTGAGCCTCCAGCTCCCGGAGGCGCTGGGCGGCGTCTGCCTGGACCTGCCTCCGGCGGCGGCGCTGCTCAGCCGTCAGATCTGGAGCCACGGTGAGGCGCCGGGCGGCCTCTGCCACTTGCTGTTGCAGAGCTAGCTCCTGAGTCAGCTCCTCCAGAGAAGGCGCTTCCTGCAAGGCAATGGGAGGATTGTCAGAGCCGCCCCTGAAACCCCCCTCTCTCTCCACCACTCGATCTCCCCCACCCCCTCTGCTCACCTCATTCTTGAGGGCAGTGGGAATTCGGTAGGCAACTGCCGTCCTCCGGCGCACAGGCTGGGGTCTTTCCCCTGGTTCCAGTGGGTATTCGGGAGGCAACTGTCCTGTCAGTTCCTGGCAATGGGAAGGGATGCAAGCGGCATTTGTCAATACTGCCCAGGTGAGGCATCCTGGGCCAGGCTGGGACACCTGTGCATCTTCTGCGCTCAAGATTAAAATTCTGCACCAAGACCAGCTGGATTTTGGTAGCTCACACAAAACCAGCCAGATCTGCATGCATTTACTTGTTTTGCAGTGCACTTCCAAAACCGATCTGTCGCAGTTCACAACCTCTAAAAGCTTTACTTCAATAATTTCTACAGTGGTGCCTCGCAAGACGAAATTAATCCGTTCCGTGAGGCTCTTCGTATAGCGGTTTTTTTGTCTTGCGAAGCAAGCCCATTGACAGCTTAGCGGATTAGCGCTATTAGCGGTTTAGCGGCTTTTAGCAATCAGCTGATAAGCGGCTTATCAGCGGATCAGCTGATAAGCGGCTTAGCGGCTTAGGAAAAGGGGGGGGGAAGGGGAAAAAACCCACAGGAACTCGCAAGGCATTTTCGTCTTGCGAAGCAAGCCCATAGGGAAATTCGTTTTGCGAAGCACCTCCAAAACGGAAAACCCTTTCGTCTAGCGGGTTTTCCGTCTTGTGAGGCGTTCTTCTTGCGGGGCACCACTGTATTTGATTTCACAAGTGTAAAGTTATAACAATACCAAATACATTTTCATATTTTAGAGATTTCTCTGAAACTCCAGACTTCCCGCCATCCCCTCCCTGGGTCCTATATTGTCAACGTTTTCAACTGCGTAATATTTCACCGTCCATATTTTGCATCTCTCCATATCGCCCATGGTATTTGTTACGTTTCGAGTGTTATTAGGATCCTGCTAGCGTTTTCATTCTCTTACAGTGGTTCTCCTAAATAAACCTTCCCTGTTCTTTCTTGAAAAAAAATAAAAAATAAAAGCTTTGCTTCAGGGATGATGAATCTATGTCCCACCCAGAGGCTGCTGGACTCCATCTCCCATCGTCCTTGAACACTGGGCATGCTGATGAGAGTGGCTGAAGGGAGCTGGACTCCCAACAGCAACTGGAGAGCCACAGGCTCCCCATCCCCGTCCTAGATGATATGAATCCAACTTATGTAGAATAATGAAAGGTTGGATGGAATCTTGATGGTCAACTAGTCTTCTCCCCCTTGCTCAACGCAGGACCTGCAGTGCAGCATTGTTAAGAGTTGTTTGACAGTGGAACAGGCTTCCTTCAGAGGTGGTGGCGAGCCGCCCTTTGCTGGAGGGAGTTAAACAGAGGCTGGTTGGCCACCTGTCCGGGATGCTGCACTGTGGGATGTGGGATGCAACCCAAGGAAAGTGCAGGGAACCAGAGTTTGGCCATATGTTTGGCAGGACATCCTGCCAGGCCAAATTCTGAATCCCTGAACTTTTTCTTGCATTGCATCCCACATTTGTCATACTCCAGAGTAGACCCACTGAAATTGGTGGATGTGGCTAACTTGGGTCCATTCATTCCGCTGGGCCTGCTCTGAATAGAACCTGCTTGGTTCTACTAGTCTTCCCCTCTAGAGTAACAGAGAACAAGTCTACTCCATCTTCTGTGTGACGGCTCTCCAGATGCATGAAGACGGCTGTTGAGTCTCGCCTTCATCTCCTCTTCTCCCGGCTAAAAGCGCCCATCTGTTTTTCAACCGTTCCTCAAATCACTTGAGTTTCTACACCCCCTGACCCACCTGTCTGCCCTGCTCGAGTTGCACTCCAGTTTGTCAATGCCGTTCTGAAAATGTGGCACCCAGTGGCCTGACCAGCACAGGCTGGAAGTATTATTTCTCAAAGAGGCCTTCCCCGTGTGCTCCTCTTCATGCTTCCAGGCCCAGGGATGGAACTCTGACCTATCTATGTCTAACAAAGCACAGAGCAGGGCCTACTTGGGGGTGGCCTCTGCTGGCATTTTCTTACACGTGAAGGAAGACAGCCAGCCCATTACCCAAACTCTTTCCAATGTCAGCTTTTAACTGAAATCTTAAGGAGACATTTTTTCCAGAGAAAAATTCAAGGTTTTTCCTTTTTTTTCTTAGAAAAAGGAGTCTGCTTGGCAGAATTTTTTTCATGATTGAGAATCGCATAGCCAGGGACGGAGAACTTTAAAGCATTAAGACCAGAAGGTGGAAACAAGGTTGAAAACAACGAGAAGAGGCAGGACTGAAGATTTGGAGATATGCTTCAGAGGTCCAGACTATGGGGAGCCCGGAAAAATTAATAATTACAATTTGGTCTTTTTTTAAATTTTAGTTTCTTGTTTTTAATTGGATTATGATGTGGATATGTTGATTGGCTGTTTTTATTGGAAAATCAATAAAAATGTTTTTTAAAAAGAAAAAGGAGTCCGCTTGGCAGAATTTTTTTCAAACACCCTTCACTTTCTTTGGTGTGTGTGTGTGTATGTTGGCCATACTACCCCCCTTTTTTTCAGAGAAAAAAGAAAGAAACTCTGCTCCTGCCACTGCTAAGGGTGACCTCCTTCCCCAAGACACCACTGGATTGCTGTTCATCTCCTGGGTTCCTCTGCCCCAATTTCTCTACCCACAAATAGGGAGAAGAATTTCAAGAGGCCTCGACTTTTACTTCTCCTTGGATTTCACCCTCTGCTCCCCAGCAGACACAGACCAGGAATTTGCCCTCTTGAAACTGAGATTCTCGAGAATCTACCGTCTTGACGGGACACAGGCTGCTTTCTACATCCAGGGACGATTTTAACTTTCCACGTTGCCAGAACTGTCTTGGCTAGTCCTAGAGGCAGCGCCAGCCCCTCGCCCGCCCACATCAAGCTGTGCTCCGGCCAACGGGTACTCACAGCCTCCTGAAGGCAAATGCGGCGCAGCTCCTTAAGGCGCAGGCTGAGAACTTGCTGGAGCGACCGCTGCTTCTCCAGCAGCTCTTGCACCCGCTCCAGCCGGATCCGCGGACAGAGATCCCGCTGCAAAGCCTCTGTGGGGGAAAGAGCGGAGCAGATGATTAAAGCGGGGGGGGGGGGTCCTTTTCCAGCCTGAGGGCCACAGTCCCTGGTGGGCAATGTTCTGAGGGCCACATGCCAGGGGTGGGCGGCAAAAGCTAGCAGAGCAACAAACTCAAATTTCATCATCTTCTTCTTCTTTGAAGATAATCTTTATTGATTTTATAACTACATACTATGCATATACAGGGATGCAGGTGGCGCTGTGGGTTAAACCACAGAGCCTAGGGCTTGCCGATCAGAAGGTCGGCAGTTCGAATCCCCACGACGGGGTGAGCTCCCGTTGCTCGGTCCCTGCTCCTGCCAACCTAGCAGTTTGAAAGCACGTCAAAGGGCAAGTAGATAAATAGGTACTGCTCCAGCGGGAAGGTAAACGGCGTTTCCGTGTGCTGCTCTGGTTTGCCAGAAGCGACTTAGTCATGCTGGCCACATGACCCAGAAACTGTACACTGGCTCCCTTGGCCAATAAAGCGAGATGAGCCCCGCAACCCCAGTTGGTCACGACTGGACCTAATGGTCAGGGGTTCCTTTACCTTTTTACTATGCATATACACATTACTTTACATTTACATTTACTCCTAAGAGTTGACTTCCCTCCTTCCTTCTTCTGGCTTTTTAATGTCGTCTCTACGTTTTTCACATTGTCTTTATTGATTTTGTATATTGTTATTCTTCTTTCAACTTTATCCGTACAGTGTCTATATACAAATAAATCTTTCTGTATGTACGCGTCTTGTTGTTTGTCTATATTCATTTAAAGATACAATTAGTTACCTTGATTGTATTTTACATATTAATTCATATTGTCATTAACATCCAATAAAGTTTCTTTTAATTTCCCATTATGAGGTTTATTTCCATTCTACTGATTTCACTATTTCACCTTATCCTGTATATAACATAAATTTTCCCCATTCTTTTTGAAATGTTCCATCGCCCTGTTGTTGAATTTCCCCCGTTAATTTAGCTATTTCCGCATATTCCATGACCTTATACTGCCACTCTTCTGGAATATGCGGAAATAGCCAAATTAACGGGGGAAATTTGACAACAGGATGATGGAACATTTCAAATTTCATGTTTGTATGGTAGGTGAGTTTCTACACCCACACACATACATAAAACACACCCTCCCTGTTTGTCAAGAGGCAGGATCAGAGTTCAAGGGCACACACTTGGGGTGCAAAGCAGCGTGAGGGGTGAGGGCTGGGGAGAGGGGATGTGGCTGAGAGAGTTTCAAGGGTCCCATAAAGGGGTCTGGAAGGCAACATTGAGCCCCCAGGTCCGTGTTTCCCCACACCTGAATAAAAGGGTCAGCGAAGGTTTGAAATCCATGGCATGTCCCAGATTTAACTCTCACAGAAACATACATTTCATACAATGTTTGTATATTCGTAATATGTATTAATGTTGAATTATTTGAATAATAAAATATTTAAATAAAAAATAATTTAAAAAAAGATTTAACTCTCACACGGTGCAGAAATGGGAGGACGAGGTGATCAGCCAGGCAGGAAGGGAAAAAGTTGGTTTTTTTTGGGGGGGGGGAGGGTGTCATCAGATGTATCAGTCGGAAGGTACCTGAAGAGCTGTAGCTGGATGAGTTGATGAGTTGTCCCTTCAGCTCCATGTCTGGAAGATTGGTTTGTCTCCTGCTTCCGAGGGAGGGGAATCACTTTGATCCAAGACCCACCTGGAACTCCCGGATGGGGGGCCTCAGCTGGTTACTGCCATAGGGAGACAAGGAGAGAGTAAGAAGCGGGTGTGATTCTGCGGATGTAAGCAGCTGAGTCATCTGTGGAGGGCAGGATGCTACAGGAGAGGGATGAAAAAAAGGGAGAGATAGAATCTGCCTGAAGTCAGTGGAGGGCAGGCAATATCACAAGGAAACAGCAAGAAAGTAGAGTAGCATCTCAGACTATGGAGGGCTGAGGAGCATGGGCAGAGTGCACATCTATTCAGGATTAGGAAAGCTGGGCACAGAGGAGGTTCTGGAGAGCCACTCTCCCCCCAAGAGAGGGTTTTGTCTCCACAGGAATGCTTTGCTTCCCTCAGCTGCCACTAGACAGGTAGACCTTGAATGGGACTGGCATTTCCAGGTTCTTCCATGGCACACAGCCAATGGTCAGAGCAGGGCTGGGTACATTCTTGTGCCCCCCATCTCCGCCATGGGGCACAGCGGGGCTTATATGGTATTGGAAAGGGAGGCAGAGCAATGTAGGCTGAAGCGTCCCAAGGGTGGCATTTTACCCAAGCATCGCTAGCCCCACAAGTGTGCTGGAATCAAGGCTGCACTAAAGGAGGAAAGAGGAAATGTTTCCTTATTATCTGAAGGAGCGTCTCCACCCCCATCGTTCTGCCCGGACACTGAGGTCCAATGCCAAGCGCCTTCTGGCGGTTCCCTCGCTGCGAGAAGCCAAGTTACAGGGAACCAGGCAGAGGGCCTTCTCAGTGGTGGCGCCTGCCCTGTGGAACGCCCTCCCACCAGATGTCAAAGAGAAAAACAACTACCAGACTTTTAGAAGACATCTGAAAGGCAGCCCTGTTCAGGGAAGCTTTTAATGTTTGATGTATTATGGTATTTTAATATTTTGTTGGAAGCTGCCCAGAGTGGCTGGGGAAGCCCAGCCAGATGGGCAGGGGTATAAATAGATTATTATTATTATTATTATTATTATTATTATTATTATTATTATCTCCCCAGGTCTTTCTTCAGGAACTCTTCCATGTACCTGAAGTGCAAGCTATGACAGCCATCACAGATCCACCCGATGGGCAGGTCCCAGAAGGAGACTACGATTGGCTGTGGGATCCCAGCCTTTCTCTTACATCAGGGCTGAGTTTACCTGTGGTGCTCCAGATGTTTTTGGACTACAACTCCCATCATCCCTGACTACTGGTCATGTTGACATTCTCACCATGAGGAGCGGGAGGACTTCTTGCAGAAGAGACTCCTGTCTCAGAGGATGCTCAGCTTCAACAGGTCACTCAACCTACTTCATGGTGACTAGGGGCTCCAGTGAGTACAGACAGAATCACCTCAATCTGGCCATTCCTGGACCACATTCTGGGGCTTGTTGGAACCATAACCCAGCAGCCAGGGATGATGGGAGTTGTAGTACAACAGCATCCGATGACCAAAGGCTCCCCTCCCATCCCTGTTCAGGGGCAGTATTTTGGCCAGTTTTGAGTTGCTGAGGTTAAGTCAGTAATTGTGGGGGTATCATGGATTAGGAACAAACATTAGGCTCTGCCAGGGTCAGACCACCTAGTTCAGCAGTCTGCGGCCAGATAAATAGTCCAGGAAACCATGTGAAGATAAACACCACCACCGCCATCTTGCTTGCCCCACGGCATCTAATAATCACAGGCATATTGGCTCTTGAATATGGACACTGCATTTAGCAATTACATTTCCCTGCTGTAGCTTCACTCTAATTGGCTAGACAAGCTTTTAAAAGCTATGGTTTGCCTGTCTCATGCCCCCGCAATAGTGCTCTCCGCTGAAAGAAGCGTTTTACATGTATTACGTTGATTGGTATAATTCAGGGTTTCCTTGACAGAGAACGAGACCCAGTTATTAGAGAGGGAGAGAAACCTGAACCTCTCCCTCGTACCTGAGGCTGGCTCAAAGCCAGCACTCCGGATGGGGTAGAAACTGAAGTGCCCCCACCCCCAGCTCCCCTCCCCTCCACCCGGCTCGCCAGTCAACTCATATGTCCACAGACATCCAGGGTGGGAAGTCTGGGGGCAGCGAGACAGCTGGCCAGCTCTCCACATTTCTGGGCCCGGGCCAAAGCCCACAGCTGCTTCCCTGCGAGACCAGATCAAGGCCGAGCCCAGCTGGGAGTCCAGAGAAGAGCCAGGAAGCCTCCCCGAGTTACGTAACTAATCCCAGTTGCAGCAGAGACCAGAACTGCTCTGGGCATGAATCACACCGAGAAAGACATTCACATCAGGTACAAGGGCTGCAGAAAGCGTTCCCCGCATGCCCTGTGGAGCGTAGACGCACCTTGCGCCAAAGATTCTTCTTCCTTGTGCCACAACACTTAATGCATTCATCACTCCCCCCCCCAACCCCAATTCTCTTTCTCGTACACATACAGCATTGCCAAATGTGAACCCACGGAGCCGAAATTCACACGCACGTCTACGCCTCAATGAGAAGATCGGTCGCGTTGCACGCCAGCGTGACGAACGTGGGAAAGGGAAGGGTATGGGGTGGCACAGATCAGAGGCTCTGCCAGCCTCTCCTCTCTCCCCCTTCCCTGCCCCAGGCTCTACCGCAGTCAATTCCTTTGCTATGACTGTTTAGTGTCAACACCTTTCTCCCTACCCCTCCCAGACACTGCTGGCGGCTCCCTGTTCCCAGGGAGTGGATGAGGGAGGGATCTGCTGTGAGACAGGGTGGAAGAAGGCAGAGCTGTTGCATGTACCCTGTGGTAAAAACAAGCAAACCTGAGCCAAGGAAACCCAAATTGAGTGCTGACAGCACATCAGCTCCCCACATATTCTATTGCTTTGCAGAACTTTTTCTCCTGAAATAAAATGTCCAGGGGGAGGGGTGTTGCTGAGGGTTCAAGGTGACAGCCTGGTGTAGATCCAGATCAGGGGTCAGCAACCTTTTCCAGCCATGGGCCGGTCCACTGTCCCTCAGACCATGTGGTGGGCCGGACTATACTGTATTTGGGGGAGGGGGGAATGAATGAATTCCTATGCCCCACAAATAACCCAGAAATGCATTTTAAATAAAAGGACACATTCTACTCATGTAAAAACACCAGACAGGCCCCACAAATCACCCAGAGATGCATTTTAAATAAAACCACACACTCTACTCATGTAAAAACATGCTGATTCCCGGACCGTCCGCGGGCCGGATTTAGAAGGCAGTTGGGCTGGATCCGGCCCCTGGGCCTTACTTTGCCTACCCATGGACTAGATCAGGGATCAGCGAACTTTTTCAGCAGGGGGGCGGTCCACCACCCCTCAGACCATGTGATGGGCCGGACTATATATATTTTTTTTGGGGGGATGAACAAATTCCTATGCCCCACAAATAACACAGATGCATTTTAAATAAAAGAACACATTCAACTCATGTAAAAACATGCTGATTCCCGGACTGGATTGAGAAGGCGATTGGGCTGCATCCGGCCCATGGGCCTTAGGTTGCCTACCCCTGATCCAGAGCTTTGTGGTGCTTTGAGAAAGAGCACATTAGTGGACCCCTCCCCTCTCCTTACCTGAGACTCCCTCCACCCACAAAGTCGTCTATCCTGCAGCAGAGGGAGCATTAGCTCAGGGGCAGAGCAGGCACACTTGGTGTGCAAATGGTCCTGGTTCAAACCCTGGCATCTCTGGGTAGGGCTGGGAAAGATTCAAATCGCTAGAGTCGCTACCCATCAGTATCAAGAATACTGAGTCACATGGACCGATCAATGTGACTCAGATATGAGGCAGCTTCCAATGACCCTATGAAAACACGCTTTTTTGCTCTGCTCAAGACTCTGACTTTCTCATGTACGGCTGGAATAGGGGCATTTGGGGCTTGCTGATCAGAAGGTCGGCGGTTTGAATCCCCACGACGGGGTGAGCTCCCATTGCTCAGTCCCTGCTCCTGCCCACCTAGCAGTTCGAAAGCATGCCAAAAAGTGCAAGTAGATAAATAGGTACCGCTCCGGTGGGAAGGTAAACGGCGTTTCCGTGCGCTGCTCTGGTTCGCCAGAAGCGGCTTAGTCCTGCTGGCCACATGACCTGGAAGCTGTACGCCGGCTCCCTCGGCCAGTAAAGCGAGATGAGCGCCGCAACCCCAGAGTTGTCCGCGACTGGACCTAATGGCCAGGGGTCCCTTTACCTTTACCAGCCTGTGGTTGAAGCACCAGGCCCTCTGCACACATGATGCAGGGGCATAGAATATAAACAGCCTTGAACTATGCTGTGCTAAAGGGGGCACAGTAATAATAATAATAATAATAATAATAATAATAATAATAATTTATACCCTGCCCATCTGGCTGGGTTTCCCCAGCCACTCTGGGTGGCTTCCCACAAAATATTAAAACATTAAACACTGTCTATTTAATGTCTACTAAAGATTAGAAGCTTCCCTAAATAGGGCTTCCTTCAGATGTCTTCTAAAAGTCTGGTAGTTGTTTTTCTCTTTGACATCTGGTGGGAGGACATTCCACAGGGCGGGTGCCACTACCGAGAAGGCCCTCTGCCTGGTTCCCTGTAACCTCACTTCTCAAAGCAAGGGAACCGCCAGAAGGCCCTCGGCACTGGACCTCAGTGTCCAGGCAGAATGATGGGGGTAGAGATGCTTCCATAGGGTTGGAATTTACCGGTATTTTCTCACTTGGGTGACTGTATGGCTTTCCCCAATCCAATTCATCCTTGTTTACGGTCCCGTAAAAGCTGCTATCATTCCTGTTTTACATATGGCAGAAACGGAGAAAGCCAAAGGGAGGGGGTGAACCCAGGCCTGCAGGGTTCTGAAACTCTTACCCCTGGCTTATTCTCGAAACAAAAGAGCAAATCAAGGTTGAGACCAGAAGAACAGTAGCTGGAGGGTAAATTCAGGTAGGTTTGAGGAGGAGGACAGGAAAAATAAAGAGAAAGAGGGGGAGGGGGAGGGAGGGAGGGAGGGAACCCAGCATTTTATGAGCTGGGATTGTGATGCATGGGCAGAGTTCAGCAGGTGGAGCCCTTCCCCGGAAATCCTTGCAACACCTGGTCACGTCATCTTGGCTGGCTGCCTGAGGCAAAGGTTCACCTAATCCCCAGACAAGAGTCAAAATGGGCAGGCCAAAACCTATCTTCCAGAGTCAGCAAGGTAGCAATTTCCTGCAACCCCTCCCCCCTAGATCTTGCCTCCAAAAGCATTAATTTCCACCCTGGAATCACCTCCGAGAGCAAAATATACCATCCAGGAATCCTGGCTTCCAGTCACAGCTGTTTTTGAGCCAGGACTCAGCCCCAGGACTCTTTTTCAATACCTGGGCTCACCCCTGAACACACAAAGCAGACAGAGCGCCTCTGAGCACGGGTGCCACAATCGGAGCCACAATCAAGCTCCACCACACATTACAGAGAAAGAGGATTTCAAGCTAAAGAAGGAGATTTCTAAGCAGTCTTAGGTCCCAGTAATGCCAGAAATGAAGAACTATTTCACATTTTTCCTCTATATTCCACAGCCCTCCTTACTTTAGCCAGCTCAATTGTTCGCTCAAGGCTTAATGGCTGAGGGAGAACTTGAACCTGGGTCTCCCCAATCTTAGCCTGACACTCTAACCACCTACACTACAGTGTTTCTCATGTGGTAAGAAGACCAAATCACGTACAGTACTTTGTTTCTCTTCACTGGGTCATATTGGGTTGGCAATGAACCTGGGGTTCAAGTCCCTGTTTAAGCCAATAACTCATTCAGTGGGTCTGGAACAAACCGGGACCTCACTTACCCTCAGTTTTCCTCACCTGTGTAATGGGATGGCTAGTGTCCGACCTCAGAATTGTACAGAAGCACAGTAGTTATCCCGGGCATTTATGTAGCGTTTCTGCATGCTGAAAAACCCTTGTGATATTTACAGCGACTTTGTAAAGTAGTTGAGCATCATTATTACTCACAGATAGCTCAGTTGGTAGAGCATGAGACTTAATCTCAGGGTCGTTTTGCGTTGGGCGAAAGATTCCTGCATTGCGGGGGTTGGACTAAATGATCTTTGTGGTCCCTTCCAACTCTACAGTTCTATGATTCTAGCTCTATACTGCAAAAGTGGGGGCTGGAGCTGGGAGAGAGCAGCTTGCCACCTGGTGAGTTGATGGCAAAGGCATGCATGATTCAAACCCAGGACTTTTGATTCATAGTTAGTCTCTTACAGCCACAAAGCTGTGCCAAGTCTATACATAAAATTAATGTACAACAAAGTAATTAGTGTTTGGAAGAGAAGCAGTGCCATCATTACATTTCAAATGCCTCGGTGATCAGGCATCGGGGATATTTCCAGCCTTGTTTTAAATAATAATCCCATCTGCCTGGGTTTCTCTCCCACACCCATTCTGAGAAAGCCTGTTGTAAAAGACACGTGTCTACTCGGAACTCTGATCCACTGCTGCAAAAGACACGCGTCTACTCGGAACTCTGATCCACTGCTGCAAAAGACACGTGTCTACTCGGAACTCTGATCCACTTCTGCAAAAGACACGCGTCTACTCGGAACTCTGATCCACTTCTGCAAAAGACACGCGTCAACTCGGAACTCTGATCCACTGCTGCAAAAGACACGCGTCTACTCGGAACTCTGATCCACTGCTGCAAAAGACACGCGTCTACTCGGAACTCTGATCCACTGAGTTCAGTGGGACTTCACTGGGGGAATAATGCGCACAGGACTGAAGCATCCCCTTCCCCCAAGTCTTCCTGCTGTGTTTTCTAAGGACAGAAAGGTGCGGCCAATTCCTTCCAAAGCCAAATACTTTTAAGGTTCAAGGAAGGACCCTCGTCCCGTGCTCAGCTCGGAGCAAATCCGAGCGCGCTCTTTCTCCTCCGGCGCCGACCCCTCTCTCTCCGCTCTCCCACCTGGAAGCGGCACCTTCGTGGGAAACACCCGCAACTTCTCCAAAGTTTCCAAGGCGCGCCCCCCACCTCGTGCCCCTTCGCCCCCAACTCAGGCTCCCCCTGCGCCGCCAACCCCGCCCGGCAGCTTAGAAATCAGGAAACAAAGCAGAAAAAGGAAACGTGGGGCTTTAACCAGGAGCTTCCATCCCGAGAGATGTCTTGGGGGGGGGGGTTAGGATCCCTGACCCCCCCCGGAAACGGCTGGGATCGCCCTCCTGCCCCGTCGCTTCCCACCCCCCTCCCCAAAAAAAAACTTTTGCAAACTTGCCCGAACTTTGGGCGACTCTAAGTGGGCGCCTCCCCCGCGACGCGCGCCCTCACCTCGCTCCTTCCTTGGCTGGTCGGGGGCGAGCTGGGGAAGAGGCCGGCGCTCCCCCAAACGGGCCAAGGGCGGCAGCGCTGGCCGAACCCGAACTGCCTGCGGAGGAGAAGAAGGCGCCGCCAAAGGCAGCCGGGGAGGGGGAGGGGCCACACCTGTTAACCCTCGCCTGGCCGCGGGCTGGCCAAGCGCAGAGGCGGGCAGGCCAGTGGGGGAGGGGATTTTGGGAAAGAGGGAAAAGGGGGGGGGTAGGTAGATCTTTTGGGAGGGAGAACCCTTCTTCTTTCTTTCACCCCAGATGGGCATGGGTGTGCGGGTGGCCGGCGCTCTTCACGTGCTCAGAAGCACCCTTGAAGGACAACTCTTGTTGTTGTTGTGTCCGACTCTTTGTGACCCGATGGACCAGAGCACGCCAGGCACTCCTGTCTTCTGATGACTATGAGGGCCACTCCATTTCTTTTACGGGATTCTTGCCCACAGTAGTAGATGTGATGGTCATCTGAACTGAATTCACCCATTCCCGTCCATTTTAGTTCCCTGATGCCCAGGATGTCAATATTTATTCTTGCCATCTCATTTTTGACCACCTCCAACTTACCCAGGTTCATGGTTCTTACATTCCAGGTTCCTATGCAATAATTTTCTTTACAGCATTGGACTTTCCTTTCGCTTCCAGGCATATCCGCAACTGAGCGTCCTTTCAGCTTTGGCCCAGCCGCTTCATCAGCTCTGAATCTACTTGTACTTGCCCTCCGCTCTTCCCCAGTAGCATGTTGGACGCCTTCCGACCTGAGGGGCTCATCTTCCAGCGTCATAACTTTTATATGCCTGTTGTCTTTGTCCATGGAGTTTTCTTGGCAGGGATACTGGAGTGGCTTGCCGGTTCCTGCTCCAGGTGGATCACGTTTGGTCCAAACTTTTCACTATGACCTGTCCATCTTGGGTGGCCCTGCACGGCATAGCTCATAGCTTCTCTGAGTTATTCAAGCCCCTTCACCACAGCAAGGCAGTGATCAATGAAGGGGTGAAGGACAACTAGCCAACCACAACTAAGGTGCCTCTCCCCCACCAGGAGGGGGCAGCAGAGGGGCCACCACCTACACAGGGAATGGGGACCGGGGATGGGACACATACTCCATGCTCAATTATCTGGTTGGAGGGGGTGTGGTGGACATGGTGTCCGCCAGATGTTGATGGACTACAATTCCCATCATCCCTGACCACTGCCCATACTGGCAGCAGTTGAGGAGAGTTGTAGTCCAACAGCTGAAAGGAACTAGTTGCCACCTCTGCATAGTAAACACAACCCAAGGCAGTTCATCCTTTCCAACAGGATGGAGGCACAAAACACATATGGGCAAACAGGCAGCGGATATACAGTGGTACCTCGGGTTACATACACTTCAGGTTACATACACTCCACTAACCCAGAAATAGTACCTTGGGTTAAGAACTTTGCTTCGGGATGAGAACAGAAATCGTGCAACGGCGGCGAGAGGCCCCATTAACTAAAGTGGTGCTTCAGGTTAAGAACAGTTTCAGGTTAAGAACGGACCTCTGGAACGAATTAAGTACGTAACCAGAGGTACCACTGTACAGTGAAGTAACACACAGTGTTATAACACACACATCTGCCTTTCTCTTTACTGCCCCGTGGGGCAGATTTATTTAAGCCTGGTGTAGAGGGTGGTGGAAGTAGGTTGTAAAGTTTCTGCCATTGTTTTTTGTGAGCTTGATGGGTTATCTTTGATTTCCTGGATATTTTTGCTTTTCTTTTTCTTTGCTTCTGGTTTAGTAATGAATGTAAAAGCCAAGTAAAAACACTCTTCCCAAAACCCTTAAACACGCACACACACACACACACACACACACACAGCACCCCCACTGCCCAACCCTAGCCATTGTTTAGCTCACACTGTGCAAAATCCGAGTTCACAGATCAATTCCAAGGACTGATTTAATGTCTGTTTTCAGAGATGCTCCTGCAACCATTGCATTGAGGAATAATTCCTGGAGGGGGAAAAGTTCCTGATTTCATCAGCTTAAACCTCCAAATGAGGTTGTTGTAGCTTTCCCTGGTTTGTAGCTTCCTGCATGCTGTTGTGCTACCCATTTGGATTCAAGGAGGAAACATGGGGAGGTGAGAGCCCTTTAACATATTTTGCGGGATGAACCAACAGGTAGAATTCTGGACTGGACCATTGCAGACCAGAGGTGGGGGGGATGCGTTGTTCACTGTTCTCCCAGATGAACAAGAAGCTTTAAAGCTGCCAACAAAACAGGGAAATACTGAGGTTTGCTGTACAGTATTTATGGAGCTGTGTCTTGCTGTTTTTAGCACAGGAAAGTGCTGAAAAACGGGGGGTGGGGGGTGGGGAACACCCACATCCCACACTGCAGTCTGAAGAACTCCAGTCCAGAATTCTACCACTTGGTTCTGGACATTGCGGGCCTGGTCTACTCGTGGGCAAGAACGGAGGTGGCAATGGAATGGGCTGCACCATTCCTGGAGGCCAGAAGAACTCCAGGAATGACTGCTGCTGATGCATTTCTTTAAAATCCTGCAGAAATAATGGCATCAAATAAGGGTAGAGGTTGCAGCCTAGCTTTCTCTCTGTTGTGCTACTTGCTTGCAAGGTAGATTCATTTGTATACCAAGAGAATTATGCTTAAAATGCCGCCCTCACGGTGATGCAATCCATTATACCTATTTATCAGCTTCGCATCCTGCCAAGCAGTTCATAAATCCTGCCCTCCCCTCCCCCCTCCGGCTTCCTTTGTATCCTCACAACACCCCTGTAAGGTAGGTTCGCCTGCTTGGGACTCTACCACTTCTTTCTGCTGCATGTAGGGACCTGGCCATGTACACAGATTTTAAAATGATACCATAAACGTGGCATCAGCATGTAGCAAAGGAATGTGGGAATCTGCCTTATACCAATTCAGACCATCGGCAACAGCCCCCCACCCCCCAATTTCCGAGACAGGGGTCTTTCCCAGCCATATATGGCAATGGTGGGATTTGAACTCGGTGCCTTGAGATAAAAGCCCTCCCTTCACCTTAGGCCTGTTGTCTATTTGCAGTATGGTAGCGCTGCAGAGAGCTTGCTGGGGAGACCATGCATTAAAAAGAAAGGGACTCAAAAATAACTTAAACAAGGTTTTAATTACAAAAAAAACCAAAAACTCCTTATACACTAAATACATCAACAACAAACCAGACCCAACCACCAACCCAACCCCCAGGGTAATGGTAGAGCTAGGTGCTGCTCCTTATATACTCCATGCAAATGCTGACACACCTTAATCAATGCAACTCAGCAGCACCTGCTATGTTTCACAGCTGTAAAGCTGGGTATCGTTATCTTGCTCTGGCCCTTGCTCTGGCCCCTTAAAGACATACACATTAGGTGGAACAATGATGAACCTTTACATTTAAAGTAACCATTCAACAAGGCCAAGCACCAATCGACCATAAATCAGTGGGTAAAGGTAAAGGGACCCCTGACCATTAGGTCTAGTCGTGGCCGACTCTGGGGTCGCGGCGCTCATCTCACTTTATTGGCCGAGGGAGCCGGCGTACAGCTTCCAGGTCATGTGGCCAGCATGACTAAGCCACTTCTGGCAAACCAGAGCAGTGCACGGAAACGCCGTTTACCTTCCCGCCAGAGCGGTACCTATTTATCTGCTTGCACTTTGACGTGCTTTCGAAATGCTAGGTTTGCAGGAGCAGAGACCAAGCAACGGGAGCTCACCCCGTCGCGGGGATTCGAACCGCCGACCTTCTGATTGGCAAGTCCTAGGCTCTGTGGTTTAACCCACAACACCACCTGTGTCAGACCATTGGCAACAGTGTCCCCCCCCCCCCCCCGCGATTTCCGAGACAGGGGTCTTTCCCAGCCATATATGGCAACCGTGGGATTTGAACTCAGTGCCTTGAGATAAAAGCCCTCCCTTCACCTTAGGCCAAGCACCAAGGGACCCCTGACCATTAGGTCCTGTCATGACTGACTCTGGGGTTGCGGCACTCGTCTCGCTTTATTGGCCGAGGGAGCCGGCATACAGCTTCCGGGTCATGTGGCCAGCATGACTAAGCCGCTTCTGGCGAACCAGAACAGCACACGGAAACGCCGTTTACCTTCCCGCCGGAGCGGTACCTATTTATCTACTTGCACTTTGATGTGCTTTCGAACTGCTAGGTTTGCAGGAGCAGCGACCGAGCAACGGGTGCGCCCCGTTGCAGGGATTTGAACTGCTGACCTTCTGATCGGCAAGCCCTAGGCTCTGTGGATTAACCCACAGCGCCACCTGCGTCAGACCACTGGCAACAGCGCCCCCCCTGCAATTTCTGAGACAGAGGCCTTTCCCAGCCATATATGGCAATGGTGGGATTTGAACTCGGTGCCTTGAGATAAAAGCCCTCCCTTCACCTTAGGCCACGCACCAATGGACCATAAATCAGTGGGTAACGTAACAATAATTAGTAATAATTTTATTATTTCTACCCCGCCCATCTGGCTGGGTTTCCCCAGCCACTCTGAGCAGCTTCCAGCACCTGTAAAAACATAATAAAACGTCAGGCATGTTGACAGGCTTGTGAGATATGCACATAATCTTCACCACCTGGAACACTCTCTTGTGAATCCAGACACCTTTTCATTCCTCAAACTCCTGAGCACCCCCTCCTCTAGCTCAGTCCCGCCTCCCTGCCCCCTCCCACCCCTCTGTCCCAGAGAGTGGTACAGCCCAGCTCTCAGTACTGCTGCCCTGTGTTTGTCTTAGCCTGGGATGAGATCAGATTCCGCACATTCCTGGCTCCCTGCCCTGCAGGTAGAAGCAGAGAGCATGAGCCAAAGGGCCCCAAAGCATCCCCAGAGTGACCGCCCTGAGCCTCTCGCTCCATCTAGTGGTTGTCTGACCCCTTTCACAAAGACCTGCCATTTATTTCAAAAGAACTGGTATAACAAGGGCCATATGGTTGCTGTTCCTACCACATTCTTACAACAGCAGATTGTTGCACAGTAAAGTGTGTTGCCGAGAGAGGGAGGGAGGGAGAGAGTTTCGGCTATCACTACATCTCGATCTAACCAAAACCACAAAGCTGCCGAGAAAAAAGAATCATCTCTCTGCCCATTTCCATCTTGCCACCTTCCTAGGAAAAAAGCAAGCTTCCAAGCTGACTCGAATTAACAACACCATGGGCATACAGTTATTTTTTTAATTAAAAAAAAAAATTATCACTAAGCATTTATACAACGCAGCTCAAGGATTCAAAGAACTTCTTGTGCTCGGTAATTCTTACTAGGGCTGCGATGCAATTTTAAGAAGACGTATTGATCAGTTAATCAGATAAATTTCAGGGCAAGCCTATCTTTTGGCTCAGCTACCAGATATGGCTGTGAATGTATTAAAGCATGTTATGAATGGTGCTGTTTTTGGCAGAAATGACCGGCAGAATCCGCGACCAAGAGAAAGAGACTGTGGAAGAAGACTGGAAGAAGTTTAAGACGTATCTCAAGAATTATTATAAAATTGAGGAGTGCTAAAATGCTGAGGGAAAGGAAGATGTAGAATTGCAGCGGTAAACTGTGTTTGATTTTAGGGTGGAATTGAAAAGGAGAATGAATTTATATTTAATTGGCTAAGAAGGGTTGCTGAACAATTGTTTAAAATTAAGGATGCAAAAAGGGGAAGGTATGGGGAAGTCCGGGAAAAGAGGTTTATGGAAATAAGGTAAAGAAAATATGACTTTTTGTGTTTGCTTTTTATGTTGTTTTTGTGTATGTTAAAAATTTGGAAATCAATAAAAATTTTATTTAAAAAAAAAATGAATGGTGCTGTTTTTAGCTCGGAAGCAACAGCTTGGGGAAAAGCTGCATCTCGGAGGCAGAACATCTGCCTTGCATGCAGAAATTCCAAAGCTCAGGTGCCAGGTAGGGCTGCATACACCTGTAAGAGAGAAAACACGCCACACTTTTAAAGGCAGTTACCCCTCAGGAGGGAGTTCAATCTATCATTTAATTTCAGTTCAGCATCATGATCCCTTTCTCAGTTCTGATCCATTAGCAGCCTGCGCCCCCCCCCCAAAAAAAAATGGTCCACAGAATGCCCTGCCAAACTCCCTGCAATATTTTGCAACATGCTGCTGCTACTGAGCTATCCTACCTTGCAATGTCAACTGAAATGTAGTCCACAGACCCTTAATTACCTGCCAGCTTCAGTCTGTTGCTCTTGGTTCAAAAAATGCATTTTCTCCAGTTACTACCTTGATCTCTCCAGGATCTGCAACAAAACCCCTACTCTCCATGGCTGAAGCTCCTGGGATGAGGAGGGGAGAAGAACGGGGGAAATGAAAACCTTTGTGTGTGGCTGGGTAACATGCTCAGAGGGAAAAATGGGGCTGGCTGGTCTGAAAAGCTAACAGAATTGAGCAGAAAGTAAGTCGGGAAATTATTTGGGGGTTTTATGAAATCCATTACTTGGAACGTGCATGGATATATAGCTTTTAAGGTAAAGGGATCACTGACCATTAGGTCTAGTCGTGGCCGACTCTGGGGTTGCGGCGCTCATCTCGCTTTACTGGCCGAGGGAGCCGGCGTACAGCTTCCAGGTCATGTGGCCAGCATGACTAAGCCGCTTCTGGCAAACCGGAGCAGCGCACAGAAATGCCGTTTACCTTCCCGCCGGAGCAGTACCTATTTATCTACTTGTACTTTGACTTGCTTTCGAACTGTTAGGTGGGCAGGAGCAGGGACCGAGCAACGGGAGCTCACCCCGTCGTGGGGATTCGAACCGCCGACCTTCTGATCAGCAAGTCCTAGGCTCTGTGGTTTAACCCACAGAGCCACCCGTGTCCCTATATAGCTTATATTTCCTTTCAAAATAATGAATCTTTTGGAGTTGTAAAAATCTAAGACCTTTCTGAAGTATTGTATATTATACAAACAAGTACAGGCTAGGATCTTAAGCAACTTCAACTTGACAAGCAAGCTTGTATAAGGATTTTGGCTTTAAAAAAGTGTAATAATAGAATATTAATTTTTAAAAAATTTAAAGCATATTTAGGTTCTTCTGGATATGGAACAAGTTATATAGAAAACCTCTGTGGTTCCTGCTGCACTGCACATTTCACACGCCAGCACATTGCTATTGTGAAAGAATGCAGGGGAACAGAGAATCAGAAACCATGTACTCCCACAGGTCACTCCCCAATCCCAAAGAACAGAACATTGCTTCCAGTCTGATGCCAATATTTTTATAGCCAAGAACAGCACAGGGCAGGCAGGTCTGCTAATATCTGATTCTGGAACTCAGATCTTTGATATCCTCTTCTTAGGAACAACCAAAGTTTTTGATAGAGCAAGCAAGCTTTTGACTTACACTGAACACTTCTTCAGGCTGCATGCTAAACAGAACATTTGTGTCACTGGTGAGAGAGAGTTATGCCACTGCTTTGCTCTGAAGACAAGCGCTCTGGAGGGGAGAGGAAAGTGCGCACAACACGGGAAATCCCAAGACAGAGTAAAAATCACAGTCTCTCCAGAATCACCGCTGTACCACACTACAGTGGTACCTTGGTTCTCAAACTTAATCCATTCCGGAAGACCGTTCCAAAACCAAGGTATTCCAAAACCAAGGCGCGCTTTCCCATAGAAAGTAATGCAAAATGGATTAATCCGTTCCAGACTTTCAAAAACAACCCCTAATGTAGCTATTTAACATGAATTTTACTATCTAATGCGACCATTGATCCATAAAATGAAAGCAGTAAATAATGTACAGTGGAACCTCAGGTTACGGCAGGGATCTGCCGCAACCAGAAAACGACGCAACCCAAAGTGTCGCGTCTGTGCATGTGCATGGTGTGATTTAGCGCTTCTGCACGTGCGCAAATGGTGCGAACCCGGAAATAAATCCGTTCCCGTACTTCCGGGTTTGCGCCAGTTGCAAGCTGAGGGTGACGTAAGCCGGAGGCAACGTAACCTGAGGCTCCACTGTACTGCAGTCACACAATCAATCAATCAATCAGCAGCTGAACTTGGTTACACACAGTCACAAAAAAAAAGAAAAAAGAGCCGCAAAAACAAAAACGCAAAATAAATAGCAAAAACAGACAGACCTCAGCGTAACACTCAAAATGGAAGCATGGCACTCAAAACGGAAGTGTGGTACTCAAAATGGAGCACGTTCAGCTTCCGAAAAAAGTTTGCAAATTGGAACACTTACTTCCTGGTTTGCAGTGTTTGGGTTCCAAGTTGTTTGGGTACCAAGACGTTTGAGAACCAAGGTACCACTGTAGTCAGGGGTGGTGCTGAAGCTCATATGTCACTTGCACGTGGAAAGACAGAGCAACTGAATTCACAAAGGGGACATGGCCTTAACACACACACTGTTCCCAAAACATCACCCGCAGCCAGCAAAGAACCCACTGCTCAAAGTTCTGCAGGCAAGGGTTCGAATTCTGCTCTGCTCCTGACAGTCACCACTCTGGAGCACAGCACACGTTTGGGAAACAAGGAGAAACCGACGCAACACCCTGCCCACATAGCTCCCTGGCCAGGAGGGTTCAAGACCCACTAAGGAAGAAAGAGACACTATTGACAAGCAGACAGGACATAAAACAAGGACAGACCCACCCCAAGAGCTGCCTCCTACTGTGCCTTGTTTATACATAGAGCACCGGGTTGAAGAACAGGAGATAAATAAAGAAATAAATTTTTATTTATATCCTGCACTCCCCAGCCAAGACCAGGCTCAGGGAGATTAACACCGAATATAAATACAGTAAAAATATTAAACACCAAAAACCAAACAAACAGTTGGTTAAAATATAAGTTTGAATACCGTTTAAAATGCAGCTTAAAATGCAGCCTCGTTTTAGTGGTAGCCCATAGATCAAAGCCATAAGGGGAGAAAACGTCAAATATTCACCAGGGGCAACTATCCATGCTGGTCCTACATGGGCCAGCAAAAGAGCCGAGGGAAATTTTATATACAAAATCCCATATTAGGGGTTCCATTAAAAAAAAAAAATGAGAGGGGGGTGTTAGACTGAGTCTAGCCCAAAGGCCAGGCACAACAGCTCCATCTTGCAGGCCCTGCGGAAAGAGGTCAAATCCCACACGGCCCTGATCTCCTGCGGTAAGGCGTTCTACCAGGCCGGGGCCAGAGCTGAAAAGGCCCTGGCCCTGGTTGAGGCCAATCTAACCTCCTGGGAGTCTGATGGGAGTCTGAGCCCCATAGGGGAAAGGGAGGAAGCAGACCCACTCGCTGTGGGTGGGTCAATTGTTATAGGGACATAGGAAATGGGTTTCTACTGAGGCTATGTGCACATTCGAGGCAGAAGGGGCATTTTCCTCCTCCCTCCCACATTTAAAGTAGCTTTTTTACGCGGCTGTTCACATCAAAGAGGCGGTGGAGAGCCCTTCGCCCAATGCCCATTACCCAATGCGTTTCCCTGCGCCAAACTCACTGAAGCTGTCCTCTGCGCATGGGCAGTGGCTGCTTGAAATGTACACCCTCACGGCTAACACCATGCGCATTTGGCTTCAAACACCAGCGGCGAGAGCGCGTGCTGGAGCCAGAGGAAGCGGTAATGTATGTGCCCAGCCTGAGTCAGGCTGCTGGGTCCATCTAGCTCAGAATTGTCCAAACTGACTGCCAGCAGCAATCCAAGATTTCAGGCACAGGTTTGGATTTAAGAAGTTCTTGCTGATTGCTTGCGTTGGTGCTGCGCCTTGCGCTAACCCAGATCCATACAGTGGTACCTTGGGTTAAGTACTTAATTCGTTCCGGAGGTCCGTTCTTAACCTGAAACTGTTCTTAACCTGAAGCACCACTTTAGCTAATGGGGCCTCCCGCTGCTGCTGCGCCGCCAGAGCACGATTTCTGTTCTCTCTCTTTTTTCTTTTTTTTTACTTGGTGGTTTCCTTTTATTATTATACATTTTATAAATTTCCCTCCAATTCTTCGTTCAATCCCGCATACAACAAATCATAGTTATTTTTTGACTTCCTTCAACGTCTCTGACAATCATCCGTAGTTACACCTTTAATACACATTCCCTTCTTTCGTATTGCCATTTTTCCTCCTTACTCCTATTATTTCTCATAAACAATACTTATTTTCTTTTTTTACAGTGCCTTTTTTTACAGAGCACGATTTCTGTTCTCATCCTCAAGCAAAGTTCTTAACCTGAGGTAATATTTCTGGGTTAGCGGAGTCTGTAACCTGAAGCGTATGTAACCCGAGGTACCACTGTAAGTGGGTGAAGCAGAGGTATTTTGAGGCAGAGAACCAAGCGAATCTTGTTTGGAAATACAAAACCAGCAATTATTCAGCGGAAGCCTGGGCTGTTTTCCTCCATACCTGCAGTGCTTTCTCTCGCCACCAAAAACAGACCCTCTGCAAATAAGTGTTGTTTGGGGGGGGGGGCGGGGGGGGGAAATGTTGAAAGAGGAAACGGTCCTTATGACACAGCAATGCCCCCTAGTGATTGTCTTATTTCTTGCAGCAGAAAAGTGCCTATTGATCAGGTCTTTTGGGCCTTGATCTATAACGTGGCCTGCCCTGCTAAACTCTTCCTTGTACTCATCTCCAGCCTATCAGAAATATTCCCAGCAGAAGACAGAACAGCAAGTCCAGCACCTATTTAGCTTTCCCACACAGACAAGTCTCTACTGATAACAGAAATAGCCAAGCCTCAATATGCAGTATATAATGGTCATTTTGTCGTATTTGTGGCTTGTTATTGTTGACTCTCCTCCCCCCACTTTCTCTCCGTTCACTTCTTTCTTTCCTTCCTTCCTTCTTTCCTTCCTTCCTTCTTTCCTTCCTTCCTTCTTTCCCTTATGTTCTGGTTTTCAGGTGTAAAAATGGCTACAAAAGCTCAAAATCACTATTTTTGGGGTTGGTCTCCCCCAAAAAGCTCAATAATTTTGGTGGTTTCCTAAAAAAAATGAATTTTACTTTTTGAAATATGCCAACCCTGCCCTGATCGCCTCTTCCGCCATCAAACTGTAAGGTTTCTGGAACCAGACTTTTTCGTGTGCATGGAAACTCTGTGAATCACTGTGTACATTGATGGGTCTATATTAAAAGGCGAATCTTAATATTTATAATATACAGCTGCCCACCCTCTCTGCTTCCGACATAACGCTAATTCCTTTATCCAGAGATAAATAGTAAAAAAAGGCCATCTTGCCTGTTTTGTATTTTCCTTTTAACATGGAATCACAATGGCTGGGGTCACTCCCACCCTTCTCTTTCTTACTTTGCGTGACGGGTGGAAAAGAAACAAATGACATCAGTTCAGCTCTGGAGTTATTTAGGTTCTTTGCTTTCTTTCTTTCCCCAAGCCGGAAAAGGAATCATGTGAAATAAACCTTCCCTGGCTAATTCTCTTCCCAGTGCACTTGCAGCGCTTGGGGTTTCCTGCCACAGGAAACTTGCTTTGCTGGCTGCAGGCAAGTGAACAAAGCTCTCCCGGATCCTCCCACGCCAGCCCCCCCCCTCCTTTGGTCAATAACGGGAACCAACAGCATCTTGCAACCCTTCCCTAACTCTCCAACTTGAGAGGCACCGCGGCAGCCGGTGAGGGATCGACGTCATAAATCGCCAGCTCCTACCCTCAGAGGAGGCTGCATCAAGGATAAGCAGATTCCAGAACCCGCCATCGCTCTCCACCTTCTCTGGAAAACGCAGTCTTCTATGTCTGCCGGTGCCATCGTGAATGCAGCCCGCCCCCCAGCTGTAGCTGGACCCCAACCCCCACCAACACGATCAGGGATGATGACAGCCGGAGTCCAGCAGCAAGGGGAGGGCCTTCTGGCGGTTCCTTCACTGCGAGAAGCGAAGTTACAGGGAACCAGGCAGAGGGCCTTCTTGGTAGTGGCACCCTCCCTGTGGAACACCCTCCCACCAGATGTCAAAAAGATAAACAACTACCTGACGTTTAGAAGACATCTGAAGGCAGCCCTGCTTAGGGAAGCTTTGAATGACTGATGTTTTAATGTACAGTCATACCTCGGGTTACACATGCTTCAGGTTGTGTTTTTTCGGGTTGCGGACTGCCGAAACCCAGAAGTACCGGAACGGGTTACTTCCGGGTTTCGGCGGTCGCGCATGCACAGATGCGCTAAATTGTGCATGTGCAGATGCGCCGAATCGCAACCCAAGTGTCCACTGTATTTTAAATCTTTTGTTGGAAGCCGCCCAGAGTGGCTGGGGAAACCCAGCCAGATGGGCGGGGTATAAATATATTATTATTATTATTATTATTATTATTATTATTATTATTACAGTGGTGCCCCGCAAGACGAATGCCTCGCAAGACGGAAAACTCGCTAGACGAAAGAGTTTTCCGTTTTGGAGGTGCTTCACAAAACGAATTTCCTATGGGCTTGCTTCACAAGACGAAAATGTCTTGCGGGTTTTTTCCCCTCCCCCCCTTTTTCTAAGCCGCTTATCAGCTAGCCCGATAAGCCGCTAAAAGCCGCTAAGCCGCTAATAGCGCTAATCCGCTAAGCCGTCAATGGGCTTGCTTTGCAAGACAAAAAAAACCACTAGACGAAGAGAATCGCAGAACGGATTCTTTTCGTCTTGCGAGGCACCACTGTATTTTTGATCCTTGCTGGGCTACAGTGTTGGGGCTCCTGAGAAGGGCCAGGTTAAAGATTCAAATCAATTCTTGATCTGGGAATCCTTCCAGGCTGGTGCTGATTCCATTCCATATTGTTTGTGCTGTGTTTGAGGCACCCAAGCGACCTCTCTGGGGTGCAAGCCTGGGCAGTGTGTATGGAGGTCCTGAGATGCCCAGACAAGACCCTCCTCTTGGCCTCTCTGATGTGGTCCAAAGGAAAGCAGAGCAAGACGTTTGGCACCAGCTTGATTGCCGGAAGGAGGCACACGAGGCACCATCCAACCGCCTTAGGGACTCCACTCCAGATTTGTGTAGACTTTACTCCTTAGCTTTTTTTTCTCCTGAAGTTGTCACACAAAGCAGTGGGTACTGACTGTCCCTCAGAGTTTGCTCCCAAAGTGTGCTGGGCCCAGGGGTAACCCATGAAACGCGGTCCAGGTCCAGTCCAGAATCTGAAGGTTCTGCCAGGAGTCAGTCTGACAGGGCCAAGGCAGGACACAAGTTAGGAAACCAGGCAAGGACAGGTGCAGGATCTAGCATACAGCAATGTTGCTCCTGCAACCTGGGGCGGGGTCTGACAGCCTTTTATCTTTGTCAGGGTAATGGCCGGTCCTGATCCCCCGGCGACTCACCTCCCTGTCTCGCCCGAAGGTGAGCACTCCTCCTGCGAGTACTCAGGTCTCTCCTTCTCTCAGACCTTAGTCTCTGCAGCTTGGGAGACGTCAGTGGGTTACTAGACCCAGGGGCCGCCTCAGCCTCCTCTGACCCAACTGGTAGTGGAGCAGCTGTGAGCGATGGCCCAGCTGAAGGCAACGAGGTAATCCCTACATCTGGAGCCAGGGCAGGCTCAGGCCCCTGACTCGGCCCAGCTGGTGCTTGTTGCAGGGGAACCTGGCAGACTGGGACTCTTCAGGATCAGGCCCCAGACTTGGTTCAGATGATGCCTGAGGCAAAGGATCTGGTGCGGACTGAAACTCCTCTGGTTCCGAGTCCGAGCCTGAGCCAGAGTCCCAGGCCATCACACAAAGCTTTTCTCACAAATGACAACAGCTACAAGGCAGTGAAGGCTTTCCTTCTCCTAGATGGGCTATGGTACCTTCCCAGGTTGACAAGCCTCATCTGCCCCTCATTTCCCTACAGCACATTCAGTAACTGCCTTCTTGACTGTTGGACCCGCTATCCGTCTCGTCCACTCAATCTACCGCTGCCCGCCCTCCATCACATCCCAGCAAATTCAGGCTCGGCAGTTCTCTCCAACTGGAAAGTCTTTCACAATGAACCACCCCCCAAAGATCCGGCTTTTCGCAATAAGGAAAGTAACTGGGGAAAGGCACCAAAAAAAAGTGTGCGGCAATACATGCTTTGATGCAGCAGCGTCTAACCTCCCCGCAAACGAATCAGGATGAACGCTCAATAAACAGGCCACCCAGAAGCGGGCCAGGTAACATCAGAGTTACCGTCTCTCAGCCTGACTCGCCTAACAAGGATGTTGTGAAAATAAAATGGAGAGGTGGGTAGTGAGTTCGTGGGGGGGGGGGGAGATACAAATCAATATACTTCATCTGTAAGCAGCTGCCTCATTAGGCGAGGAATTACTGTATAAACAATGGCCTCCATCCCAAAAGCAGCTGCCACACACACTCGCTAAATGCATCTTAAAGGCAGGCTTCAAGGCTTCCCATCCACAAACATATTCACTGTAATATTGGGGCAGAAGAAGAAGCAGCAGCAGCTGCCTGCTGGCGGCCACGAGACTTGGGTACCACCAATGCTCAGCAAAAGGTCCTGATTCAGCAACTACACTTAACAACCGTGATCCAAAATGCTGCCCCAAAAAGGTTAACGGAATTTGCCACCTGGTTTGACTCTGAGTGCAGACAGGCAAAGGGACACCTGCAGAGAGCTTACCATAGATATAGGACCTCCAGGTTGCCTCTCTTATTTACTGCATACGTTTCTCTTAGATGGAAGTACAAACAACTAATTAAATGGAAAAGACAGAGAGCCAAAAGAAACTCCTGGTACAGCCTAATAAAGGCCTCGCACATCTGTAATGTTTTATGGTTGCTATGACCATTGGCTAATGCGAATAAAGTTTTATCTATCTATCCTGATTCAGCAATTGTGGTAACACAAGGGGCCACAGTGATTTTAAAGATACAGGGATGCGGGTGGTGCTGTGGGTTAAACCACAGAGCCTAGGTCGGCGGTTCGAATTCCCACGACGGGGTGAGCTCCCGTTGTTTGGTCCCAGCTCCTGCCAACCTAGCAGTTTGAAAGCACGTCCAGGTGCAAGTAGATAAATAGGTATCGCTCCGGTGGGAAGGTATACGGCGTTTTCGTGCGCTGCTCTGATTTGCCAGAAGCAGCTTAGTCATGCTGGCCACATGACCCAGAAGCTGTACGCCGGCTCCCTTAGGGCAATAAAGCGAGATGAGCGCCGCAACCCCAGAGTCGGCCACGACTGGACCTAATGGTCAGTGGTCCCTTTACCTTTTAAGGGTGGGATGGCCAACCTGTGGTTAACATCTGGAGGTCCACAGTTAACCACCCCTTGTTCCTCGGTGTGGAAAATCTGAGGAAACATGAAACTACAATCACGTAGCTTTCAACCTGCTCTCCGGTCTGCCTTGGCCTCAGACAGTGACAACCAGATTACTACCTGCCTGGCTCAAATGTGGTTGTGCCTCTGGACTGCCAGGAATCAAATCCATCTCTACACATGGTACCACTCAGAGGATTTTTCTCCTGGGAGAAATTCTTTCCAATAGCTGATGGCAAGGATGAAATCTGCTCCCCATTCTGAGATAAACCCTGTAGCAACTGACCATTGGAAGCTGGGATCCTTCATACATCCCTTTTGCTATTCTAGCCCATGTCAACAAATGTAATCAGGAGGTCTTTTGTCTAAATGCAAATGGACTCTGGGAAAGTGTGTGGATAATTAATTAGAAGGTCTGCAAGGTTATACCTCCTTGCAAGCGGGGAATGTAGGTAATTAAGACTTTGTGTGTCATCCATGGCTAAAGACATGTGTCCACAACAAAACAGGAATTAGCTCCACCAACTATGTGCTATGGATGTAGTTAACCCCTCTGAACCAATTGTTGTGTCATTATACTTCATTATATGCTTTAAATAAAGTGCTCTGACCATCAGACATTCTGGTCCGCGACCAGTAACAGTTACAATCTACGTGCCCACTTATCATGTTTAGTATTGCTGTTATTATTAATCACCATGATAATCTGATTTAATATGCATACACATTATAATTAAGGTGTCTTTTCCAAGCACACAAAATGCCCTGTGTGGTGGAGACACATCACTAAACGTATGGCCATCTCCCAGTTAACCAATGTTCAAAATGTTCAATTACACTAGTATTATCCGGCATTGTATTTATGGGCCAAAGAGAAGCAAACTGTTCTCTTGCAATATTTTAAAACAACTAGCTGTTCAAAAGGTATTGCTATTCTGAAAGAACAGTAAAAACTGACTTGCCACTTTCCCCAGTATTCTGATCCCAACAACAACCAGCCCAACACAATTGGATGCTTCTTGCAAGAACATCTTCGTTCTTTGGCTCCAGAATCTGGTACTTTGAACATGAAGACACGTTCTGCTGAAATAAACATTATATTTTGCTGCCTATGTTTTGGATAATTATGCCTGTTCGTTAATAGGAGAAGCCTGGTCTGAGCAACTGTATTTGTAGTGGAATGCAACAGCCATTAGTGCAGGCCCCCAGTGCTTAAAAAAAATGTTTAGGGGTACTCTCATTTTGAGGGACGTGGGTGGCGCTGTGGGTTAAACCACAGAGCCTAGGATTTGCCGATCAGAAGGTTGGTGGTTCGAATCCCCGCGACTAGGTGAGCTCCCGTTGCTCGGTCCCTGCTCCTGCCAACCTAGCAGTTCAAAAGCACATCAAGGTGCAAGTAGATAAATAGGTACCGCTCCAGCAGGAAGGTAAATGGTGTTTCCGTTCACTGCTCTGGTTCGCCAGAAGCGGCTTAGTCATGCTGGCCACATGACCTGGAAGCTGTACGCCGGCTCCCTCGGCCAATAAAGCGGGATGAGCGCCGCAACCCCAGAGTCGACCACGACTGGACCTAATGGTCAGGGGTCCCTTTACCTTTACTCTCATTTTGACTCAAGAAAATCACCATTTTTTAGTTCAAGTAGGGAAAAAATAAATACTGTAAATGGACAAAACTACAAAGATTCACAAAATGTTTAGGGATATGCGTACCCCTGCATCCCCCCAGGAAAAAAAATACTGGGTGCCTGAGCTAAGCTGAGCTGGGTAATGACAGGGCAGAGGGCCTTCTCAGAAAAGACGCCCCATTTCTATAATTCCCTCCCCAACCAGGATGCCAACCTTCCTATATTTTCAGTGCCAAGCAAATATATTTTTGTTCTCCGAGGCCTTTAAGATGTGTGTTTTAAACTGTTTCGATCAGCTGCTTTTAATTTCTGGGTCTTGGTGGTGATTATTTGTGTTCAACTTGGTATCGATTTTATTGCTATTTTGTTTTGCTAGAAACCACCCTGGGAACACTTTGCTGAAGGGCAATAAACGTACAAAACAAAGAAACCATAAAGAAAATAACGTCATGGTTATTGGATCCAACCTCCGTCCCACAGAGGGCATATCAGGGAACACTGCAAATAATACTTGCAGCTCAGTTTTACTAAAATAAAACATACCTGCACATGGATATTGATCCAATAATTGCACTTTAATTGATGACGAAGCGTTTTTGGGTGCCAGCACAAGGTTCACTGGCTCTCACATTTAGCCAGGAGCAGGCGAAATAACTTCCAAAAGAGTCTAGAGGTCAAGGCTTCATGACAAGAAATGTGTTTTGGGGGCAGGAGGTTGGGGGGAGGACTGTGGAAATGAAACGAGGGTTGCCTAGGGTTGCCAGCAGATCTCCCGAGGCTTAGATCGGCTCCATACGCACCATATACTTCTCCCCTCAAATAATTATGAGAACTGTAGTTTATGCCTTGCAGTGCTGCAATGCTCAGCACCCATGACAAACTACAGTTTTCTTTGGGGAGAAAAATGTCTTTTAAATGCATGGTGTGTACACGGCCCCTGAGACTCAGTTGTGGCGGCTCATGAGGGTGGGCTTATTTTAATTTTTTTTAATTTTCTGAAAAATACCACCAGCCTCTCCTTTCAATCTGATCTCCCCTTTGAGAATACATTTTATTATGCCTGTATTGGTATTTGCCTGTTAGTAACGCCCTCCCACGGAAAGAGAATTGCTGAGCCAGAATGAAGGTGGGAGAGAGAGGGTTTCGCTCTAACTTCAGACTTGACGGAAAAGGCTGGCTATGTGGGCCTGGTGGAAAATTAGGCCCCCATCACACCAGACCCTCCGAGTGTCCCTGTTCTCCAGGGAATGTTCCAGATTTACAGAAGCCATCCAGGTTTCTGATTTGATCCCGGAATGTCCCACTTTTCCTTAGGACGTCCCTATTTTCATCAGAGAAATGTTGGAGGGTATGGAGTTATGCAACCCCCGAGCCAAGGAGCTCAACCTATACAACCTTTAGAAGACATCTGAAGGAAGTTTTTTAATGTTTAATGTTTTGTCATGTTTTTATATATGCCGGAAGCTGCCCAGAGTGGCTGGGAAAACCCAGGGGTATAATTAATAATAATAATAATAATAATAATAATAATAATAATAATAATATATTTATTTATACCCCGCCCTCCCCGGCCAGGGCCAGGCTCAGGGCAGCTGACACCAAATATGAATTACAATAAAATGTAATAGAAAAACAACAACAGCAAACAATTAAAATACAGCTTAAAATACAGCCTCATTTTAGTAGTAGCCCATAAATCAAGACCATCAAGGGAGGAAACATCAGGTATTCACCCGAGCCAGCTATCCATGCTGCTCCTACATGTGCCAGCAAAAAAGCCAAGGGAAAATTTATATACCAAATCCCATATAAGGGGTCAGAGTGAGTCTAAGTGATAAAATTATTATCAGTGGTGGGTTTTTTTCCTGGGATTACGCATGGGTACACAGCGCTGGCACCTTTTTTTCTAGAAGCAAAGCACTGGTGATGGACGTCCCTATTTTCATCGGAGAAATGTTGGAGGCCATCTCCTACTATAAAGATGAGGCCCCATGGAGCTACCTGTGAACTGATTTCATCATTTTCCCATTAAGCACTTCCAACCGGAGAGGGAGGAGACCCAGGAGAAGAAAGAATCTGGACCACTATAAAGACCTAAGCTGAGAACATCTGGTCCCACATTCTGCTCTCAAAAGTGCCCAGCAAGATGCCCACAGGCTTTGTCCCTCCTTTAGTGAGTCTAGGTGATTTTGGCCAAGAGAGTGGAAGCCAGGATTTGGGGTCTGTTGGGGTGGGGGTGGGGCAAGTACTTTCTCTGGTTCCCACTTATCCGTCTGCCTCCCACTCCTTCCTCTTCCATTGAAGTTGGGATTAGAAAGTTTGCAGGGGAAGAAGCTGTCACCTGACTTTAAATCGGCTTAGAAAGGGGAAAAAAGGGGGAGACCAGAGAAGGACTCCAGAGGAATAATTCTCCCTGCTCCTTCCCACTTAATGCCCCTTCCCATCAGGAGACAAGGGGCCCCCTCAAAGCTCCCAGCCATGCATTTGGAGGGCTTAACTCTCTAAATCCTTTCACCCACCGTCCGCACACAACACAGCAGAAGTCTAGGGCGCTCTCTTCTTCCTGTTCTAATCCTCTGCAACAGGTCTCCTCTCCCTTCCCAGGGCCAGATTCCTTTCTCCTGGACCCGCCCTGAGGAGGGGAATGAAGGAATGTGGATCGTGAACATAAAAAGTCCAGCTTAAAAGGAAAGCACTCAGGGCGTGGAATGCACCACACACAGCGGAGACCTGGACTGCACATTGCATCAGGGCTTGTGAAAACTATTAGCCTCTGAGCTTCAAAGACACACAGACACACAGACACACACGGTTTTTACCCCGCACTCCAGCCAAAAAGGCTCCCACGGGTGTGTGTATACAGTCAACTAAAACAAAACCATTGTTTCCTTCTCAGTCTTGACTGCATACACACCACACATTAAAGACACATAACTTCTCCCCAACAATATTGTGAACTGTAGTTTGGAAATTGTAGCTGGGGATGGGGGATAAACTCCTCTGAAATATGTTCTCCTCTCTCCTCTCATTACCCCCGCCAAAGCTTTCTTCACTGTATAATCAGTTTTTCCTGTTCCTGCACTTCCTGTTCCAGTAGGTTTTAGATGCTGCAGGCCAGTCTCTCTACAATTTCCACCAAGTGGACCCCGCTCACAAACTTGCAATCCTTCCCTCCCAATGGTAACAACATCAGATAAAGGTAAAGGTACCCCTGACCGTTAGGTCCCGGCTCATCTTGCTCTATAGGCTGAGGGAGCCAGCGTTTGTCCGCAGACAGCTTCTGGGTCATGTGGCCAGCATGACTAAGCCGCTTCTGGCGAAACCACAGCAGCGCATGGAAACGCCGTTTACCTTCCCGCCGGAGCAGTACCTATTTATCTACTTGCACTGGTGTGCTTTCGAACTGCTAGGTTGGCAGGAGCAGGGACCGAGCAACGGGAGCTCACCCCGTCGCAGAGATTTGAACCGCCGACCTTCTGATCGGCAAGTCCTAGGCTCAGTGGTTTAGACCACAGTGCCACCCGCATCCCTGCAACCCTTGCCTCCCAATGGTAACAACATCAGATAGTTGCTAGGCAATTCACCAAGTGCTTCCTTCCTCCCTGGCTTGCCTGGAGGAATGGAACAGCCCAGGAAGCGACACAGAAGCAGCTGATCTGCCTTAGACCAAATTTGTGTTCCTCTCACCCCACCCTGGCACATGCTGAAGTCGTTACTAATAACCTTTGGAGGTGGAAATCCTGGACTGGCTTGTGGGTCCTGATCCAAATTTGATCCAGGGTGCACATCTGGCGCACACATTCAAATCCAGGAATTCTAGCTTGCCTCTCTTTTGATCCAGCCCTCTCTCAGTTCCCAGGCCTGCCCCCCCCCCCCCCAGCCACTGGTTAAGTTATTAGTTGATGTGTGCACCTGACAAAAGTCGGCTCAAGTGATGCCACAATAAATTTGTACCACTTTGAGCTTCATGCCCCCTTGTTATCTTTGATGGAGTAGATTAGCACGTCTACCCCTCTGGTGTCTGCTTTCTAGTTACAGAAAAATCCCATTGATTCTTCCACCGGTGTTAGTGGGGGTGGGGGAGAGGAGTGGATGGGATTCACCACCAGCCCGGTAAATTAAACTAGGTCAGCCTGCCGCAGAGCTGCTCCCAGTCTCCCTGCACTAGGCCAGCAACTGCTTTGCAATTGGGAACAGGACCCAGAAGTTCCAGCTTCCACCATGTACAGCCTTGGTCTCCCTAGACTTCATTTACTCCTTCTGTTTGGGTCGCTTCCAAACACAGGGGTCCCAATTCTCAGGCACCCCTCCACACACTGCTGAGCTGTTGACCCGCTGTCTCCCGAGGCTTTGGCCCTGATCAGGCTGGGTCTCCTTTCATTCCGCTTTCTGCCCTGTTTCACTCATTCAATATTTAACCGGTCCCTGTGGCTAATTCGCAGTGTGATATGAGATGGGTGGGTGTGTTCCTGCCGCGATCGGTGTCAGCCCTGGTTACTACAGAGGGTGGTTTTGGTTTCGGCGTCAGGTTAATTCACAAGGGGATTGTATCTTCCCAAAAAGCACCAAAGACCCAAACAAATGGGAAGTGCAAGTTTGTCTTGCTAGAGTGATGCAGCCGTCTCTCTGGCTAGGGCTGAGCAACTGTGTATTCAAGAGGTTTATTTCTCCAAGACGGAAAGGCTTCTATTTCTGGGGTGGCTGCGGAGAGGAGCTGTTTATGCAGCGATCCTTCACCCAAACACTCAAGGTTCAGACATTTCTCCTGCACAGGGAGGGGTTATTATGCCAGGAATGCACTAACCCACACCAAATCACAGCCGTTTCCTGACTAGAGGAGGGGAAAAGGTCACAGTGTCCACATCCAGGTATCAGTCATATGTCATTTGTCCATCTAATGAGGTTTCTGCCCTCTGTTGACTCTCCAGAGGTGGGGAGAAAGGCTCGCTTCCGCTGCATGCCCCCTACCAACATTACCATATATAGCAGCTGATACTTAATCATGCCCACCAACTCACACAGATTCTCCCGCAGAGGAGTGGGAAGTGGTCTAGACAGGCCTGCCAGGGTGTCCTATAATGAGAGATTGGGGTTTTTGCTCTGCCACAACTCTGGGGGACTCACTTAAAGGCAAAGTGATGTGCTCTACCAGATCTTCTGTCTGCTGCCCTTACCCATTCCCCACAGTTCCTAAACCTGGGGCTGCATTAGAGCCATTGAACAGAGCCGTGGCCACGGATCCCAGCCCTGCCACAGATCTTGGTACTGGTGCTTGGCAAGCCCCTGTCTCTCCCTGCTAATTTACGATCTGTAAAATGGGAGCAATGCTGACAATTACGCTGCCTTGCAGGATAGCCAAGAGAAACATGCATGCCGTTATCTGCCTTGAAACATAGGAAAGGGGCGGACTTTAAATCTAAATAAAGATGTGATTTCCGATCCCTTGTCCCCTGACGCCCCTACAGAACATGCACAACACACAAAACCCTTGGATCAGAGCTAAGGAATGCCTATGGAGCACAAAGTCTTCCCGTCCCAATTCTGCCCCTTTGTGTTGTTTTCATCTCCTCCTCCTCTTCCCAGCCCCAACACATTGGTGGAAGGTTGGCCCACCGCCAAGGCTGTTTCCCCCTCCCCACAATATTCCCCCTCGTACCCTGAAATAGATGGGGGAGCGGTTTGGCCACCCACCCACCCCCTGTAAACTTTTAAGGTGGGTGGATAGGGAACCACAATAGAGACTCCAGATATATATATATTTTCACATACACACACACACACATATATATATATATGAGAGGCCCCCTCCTCAATTGCCCATCTCCCTGAATGCTTACCATTTCCTACCCGACAATGTGGATTCCCTCTTGATCCGGGTTGGGCTTTTCCTTTTAGCCGTGTAAACAAGCCAGGTGTGTGTATATGTGTGGCCGGGGTCTTCACTCCCAGCGCCGACCCCATCTCCAGCCGGCCAAGCCAGCTTTCTTCCGCCCCATTGGCAAGGGGGTCTCGGGGAATCTCCGTCCCGGGGGGGGGGTTCACCCTTCCCGGGGTTCCGAGCAGGAGGGCGAAATGGGGCGGGGGAGGCGGAGACGCCGCGGGCGGGAATGCGGGGGGGGGGGAAGGTGGTCTTATTGTTTGTTTACCTCCTCGCGTCCGGCCCCTGGCGGGTCATCCTTCTTTCCCGGTGGCGCGTGCGCGCGTCTCCCACTTTCACACAAACACAGACACGCAGAGGCCGGCTGTCGTGCAGGATGGCTGTTGGCTGCACACCCCGACGGACGGGGTGTGTGTGCGTGCGTGTGTGTGTGTGTGTGTGCATGTGCACGCGTGTGCGCGCCTTATTCTCCTGCTGTCTGCTTTAACCCTTCGGGCGCTGGAGACACAGATCTGAGCATCCCTGCTGCATGTATATGTGGGGGGGGGGGTTTCCTCCTCCTCGGAAGCCCCTCCACGCCCTTTTAATCCTGGAAGACCCTGCCGTTTATAATCTCAGGTGTGTGTTTGGGGTGCTGAGAGAGAGAAGACGTAGGTTGCGATTACCAGGTGAGGAGGGAAAAGAAAGGGGTCTCTGCATACGCATATGCTTTGACTTCTCTGGCCACTGGCATTTAAAACAAAGGACAAGATCCAGCCGATATCAAGTACTCCTTCATCCCGATCCTACACAATTTTTTTTTACCTGCAAGTAAATCGTTGATTTACTGATTGTTCCTTAGATCTGGGAGACCACCCGCTTTCCACACCTCTCTCAGTGGATTGATGTCACTCAATCTCGCCTGTGTCCATCCGAAAAATGGAATAAGAAGCTATACTAAACAGTGTGCTTCAACTTGAGCCCCAGAAGCCGTTTTGGATACTGGACGGGGGAGAGAAGAGGTTAACATGACAATAGTGCATCTGAACACGTGCAGAATGCTTAGGGATCCGCTGATAAATCGGGGCTTCTGAATCGAAAGTTGTTTGCTTGCAGGCAGGCTTGAAGAAGCTCCTCTTTAAAAGAAAAGAAATGAAATGAAATCACCACTGTTTGTTGTGAGAATGAAAGTGACTTTGCACTTTCAATGTGATAATGAGGAGCAGTCAGGCAAGGGTGAATGACAAAGACACATTTGCACACAACACAAAGATTAAGTCAAATATACAGCTGCACGACTGTGACAACTGAGAACTGCTGGCTTATTGGTACAATTATGCACACACACTATGGAAATGAATTTTAGCCTGGTTCACACACATGCAGGCTCATCACTCGATGTACGAAATCCAAAGACTATCCGCATGTGTGAATGGTCCGTCACAAACATAACACCGGAGACAGTTTCATGTTATCTCACTACACATGCAATAGTGTTAGTTATGTCAGTTCATGCACTCAGTTGCCAGTCACCAAAGTCTGATTCCCACATGTGTGTGCACATCATTAAAGGTAAAGGTAAAGGGACCCCTGACCATTAGGTCCAATCGTGACCGACTCTGGGGTTGCGCGCTAATCTCGCTTTATTGGACGAGGGAGTTGGCGTACAGCTTCCGGGTCATGTGGCCAGCAGCACTAAGTTGCTTCTGGCGAACCAGAGCAGCACACGGAAATGCCGTTTACCTTCCCGCCGGAGCGGTACCTATTTATCTACTTGCACTTTGATGTGCTTTCGAACTACTAGGTTGGCAGGAGCAGGGAGGGAGCAACGCAGTGGCGTAGCGTGGGCAGTGCAGGGGGGGTCGGCCGCACCGGGCGCAACATCTGGGGGTTAGGGTTAGGGGGCGCAAATCCACGGGTTAGGGGGCGCAAATCCATGGGTTAGGGGGCGCAAATTACTTGCCTTGCCCCGGGTGCTGACAACCCACGCTACGCCACTGGAGCAACGGGAGCTCACCCCGTTGCGGGGATTCGAACCGCCAACCTTCTGATCGGCAAGTCCTAGGCTCTGTGGTTTAACCCACAGTGCCACCTGTGTCCTGTGCACATCATTAGATCTACTTTAATGCTGTAGAAACCAGGCCTGTCCTGACTCCACAGAACTGTATGTGAAGCGCTTGAAACACACAGTATGCCTAGGCATACTGCTCAGAGGTAAGTGTTATTTAGTTTGGTGAAATTAGTTTGGGTATGGGACTGCAGCTAAAGTAGTAGAATGACAGGTACTATAGGTTCAAATGAGAAAGATGCAGGTGTGCCTTCTACCTGACCCACCAAACACTCACTCTGCACCCTAATAAAGGCAGAATTGAGCTCAGTGTGGGAAGAATAAGGCAGGGAAGGGTACAAGGGCATGACTGACAGCTGGAACATGATGCGCAGCGGGTATGGCAGACTGGAAGAGGTGTGGCAGGCCCTCTAGAAAGCCCTGGGAGGCAGGATTAGGCCCGGGCACCAGATGTTCCACCCTGCTACTACAGAAACCAAGAAGAATGGGTAGAGATAACAGGAAGACAGAAGGATAACTGACAGGTGGAATCCATAGTTGCAAAGCAGAAGTAGAGAAGAGAGTAATGAAGAGATAGTGAGTATATACATATACTATATGTATATCCTTAAGTGGATATGATCTCATTTTATTTTCACAGCAGCCTTGTAAGGTAGACTTGGGCTGCATTACACTATACCATGAGTAGGCAAACTAAGGCCCAGGGATCTGGCCCAATCACCTTTTAAATCCGGCCCGTGAATTGTCCAGGAATCAGTGTGTTTTTACATGAGTAGAATGTGTCCTTTTATTTAAAATGCATCTCTGGGTTTATTTGTGGGGCATAGGAATTTGTTCATTTTTTTCTTCTTCAAAATATAGTCCGGCCCCCCACAAGGTCTGAGGGACAATGGACAGGCCCCCTGCTGAAAAAGTTTGCTGACCCCTGCCTATACCTTTAAAGCACATTCTTTTTCCTCAAAGAATTCTGGGGTTGGGTGGGGTGGGGAATATGCTTCTAACACCTGCTTTAAAGTGACAGTGTGTTCAGATCCTTGCCTAGCCCAAGATTAATTTTACATCGGGGATTTGAAGCCAGATCTGTTCTTTGCACCACCCTGCATGCAGAAACGTAGGCACGCAGGACTCCAGAACAGTGCAGGCAGAGGGAGAGAGAGGAGGGAAGCACCGAGAGAGAGTGTTAATCCCTGCAAAGCCTGGCATTGAGCATGGAGGCTAAGGAGGTAAAGAAACTTAATATGAGAACTAATTGGCCAAAATATTCTGAAATTTTAGAACAAGAAGGTGGTGAATTTAAACTACAAAGTTTTGAGAAAATAAAGTCCAAGGTACGGGATTGGCTCCATTATTTTCAAATAATGGAGGCCTACAAACAAGACAGGAAAATCGGTTTCCAGGTGGAGAAATCGAAATTAGAAACAGAACTGTTAGAACCCAATACTAAGAATTTATCAAGAATGTATAACTTGCTGTTGAAGTGGAATACAATAGATGAGACAGTGAAGTCAGCTATGATTAGATGGGCACAGGACATAGGTCATGACATTATGTTTGCTGACTGGGAGCAGTTATGGACCACAGGTATTAAATTCACGGCATGTAATGCCTTACGAGAAAACATTATGAAAATGATTTACAGGTGGTACATGACTCCAGTCAAGCTTGCGAAGATTTATCATTTGCCCAATAACAAATGTTGGAAATGTAAAGAGACTGAAGGTACCTTCTTCCACCTTTGGTGGACCTGCCCAAAGATTAAGGCCTTCTGGGAAATGATTTATAATGAGATTAAGAAAGTACTTAAATGCAATTTTCATAAGAAACCAGAGGCATTTCTCTTGGGTATGGTCGGCCAGCTGGTGCCGAGGAAGGATAAAAACTTCTTTTTGTACGCTACTACGGCAGCAAGGATTCTTCTAGCAAAGTATTGGAAGACACAAGAGCTACCCACGCTGGAGGAATGGCAGGTGAAAGTGATCGACTTTATGGGACTGGCAGAAATGACCGGCAGAATCCGCGACCAAGAGAAAGAGACTGTGGAAGAAGACTGGAAGAAGTTTAAAATATATCTTAAGAGCTACTATAAAATTGAGGAGTGCTAAAATGCTAAGGGAGAGGAAGACGTAGAATTACAGCGGTAAATTTTGTTTGATTTAGGGTGAAATTGAAAGGGAGAATGAATTTATATTTAATTGGCTAAAAGGGTTGTTGAATAATTGTTAAAAATAAAAGGATGCAAAAAGGGGAAGGTATGGGGAAGTCCGAGAAAAGAGGCTTATGGAAATAAGGTTAAGAAATTATGAATTTATGTGTTTGTTTCTATGTTGTTTTTGTTGTGTTTGTTAAAAATTGGAAAATTAATAAAAAATTATTTAAAAAAAACAACAACAAAGCCTGGCATTGAGCAGCCAGCAGTTCGCACAGCTTTGTACACCAGGCATATGCGCGCCCCAAACAGACACAGTCTGTTCCTCGCTATCTCCGTCAGTTCCCGGGAAGACACCGCTCCTCTGCTGCAGGGAGGAAAGAGAGCTTTGCAGACCCAGCCCAGGAGTCCTGCAATGACACCGGCGGCTGCAGGGGATGGTGGTGTTAACAATGCAGGAAAGGGTACCATTTGCCCATCTGCCAGCGCTGCCAAGGGGCCCCCGCGCAGTGCTGCTCGCTCCATCAGCTGAGCTGCAACAGAGGCCCGGGCAGCTGGCAAATCGCCCCATCATTTCCTCGCCTGCATCTTAGGTGGGCTGGAGAGAGCAGGAATCCGGCAGCTTGGAAACCGCAGGTCGTGGCGACAGCGCCCCCTTCTGACTCTGCCTGCAGCCGCAGGCGCGTTCCCTGCGCCCACTTTCAGCGGGGGGCGGGGGAAGCTTTTGATGAAATTTGACTGATGAAATTTAGAGGCAACCAGCCACAGAGCTTGCCTCGGGGACCGCGGTCATTGGGAGGGTGGGAAAATAATTTACTATTTTTTCATTGTGCCGCCTTTACTTTTAAAAAGTTATATTTTCCCCCCAATGTTGGCAGCCTTGAGCAGCTATAGAGAAAAGATGGGGATGGTGGCACATGAAGGGTTAAATAAATCAAATAAATAAACAAACTAGAAAGAGGCTGGATGTGAACCTCAGTGGTCTTGAATTTGATGTTCACCCCATATATGCCTGTGGCATTTATTCAAATAGCACTTTTTAAATATTAAAAGTGATCTGTTTGTATTCCTCTCGCAAAAGGCCGCTAGTCCTATGAGTCTGTCACATTAAAAGAAATGAGAGTGGAAAGAACTGAAGGGGGATCTTGTGGCACGACAAAGACCCACAAATTTGTTATGACCTAAATGTTTTTGAACCATTGCGTGACTTTTCAGCTGTAAGGCTTCAGCATTAACCTTAATGCAATGTTAGATAAAGGTAAAGGGACCCCTGACCATTAGGTCCAGTCATGACCAACTGTGGGGTTGCGGCGCTCATCTCACTTTACTGGCCAAGGGAGCCGGCGTTTGTCCGCAGACAGCTTCCGGGTCATGTGGTCAACATGACTAAGCCGCTTTTGGCGAACCAGAGCAGCGCACGGAAACGCCATTTACCTTCCCGCCGGAGCGGTACCTATTTATCTACTTGCACTTTGACGTGCTTTCGAACTGCTAGGTTGGCAGAAGCAGGGACCGAGCAACAGGAGCTCACCCTGTCGCAGGGATTCGAACCGCCGACCTTCTGATCGGCAAGTCCTAGGCTCTGTGGTTTAACCCACAGCGCTACCCGAGTCCCTTTAGATAGTTAGATAGTTCAGTGCTATTATCATACCCATACTGCAGATGAGGGAGACTGAGGTTGAAGGAGAATGCAGTGTTTATAGATTAATTTTAGACTCTGGGCAATAGTCATATGGAAATCCTCTCTTTGGATAGTAATGTGCATTTGCTTCAACGTATGGCAAGCCATTTGGGAGCCTTCCTGCTCATGGGATTGTGTTTTGTTTTTTACCAGCTGCGCAAATTCGCCACCAGATACCCCACACTAAAAGAAAAAGCCTAATAAACACAAAGCATGCTTTGTTCCTTGCCTGCACCGTGTTTCACTGGCAGTTTCTCCAAAGGAGCCCGTGGCTCTTATGTACTATACAGTGACAATTCATTTGTGCATCTGCCTCAGCTCATTAACAGGCACAAAAAGAGGGAACTTTTCTTAAAGCTCAGATTAATGATTTTGTGGGAATCACAAAATTGTATCACAGAATTGTAACTTTTGCCCAACATGGGGCTCAAACCCACAACCCTTAGATTAAGAGCCCCATGCTCTCCCATCTGAGCTACCCAGGAGTGTCACATAGCTCTGACATCCTAGCGCTTTCATTATATTTATGCAAGGAAGCATTATCTGCCTTGAGATGAAGGTGCAGAAGAGGAGGTTCCAGCCCAAATGAAGGTGTTTTAAATTGCTTTGGGCAGTTTCAGTTTTCAGCACATTCTATTCTTTTGTAATTTGTGTACATGCTGTTCCTGACATGCTGCTTAATAAAGACATATGCCTAATGTGACTGATTGCTGTTCCTTTTTGAAAAACTCTGCATTATCAGCTTTCCAACATCACTACTTCCTGCCTCCACTTTGCGGCTTCCCTAAGGCCTTCAAGTGAGTTCGTGGTAGAGAGAGATGAGATCTGAACCACGGATTTTCTGCTTCACAGCTCATACAGTGGTACCTCGGTTTAAGAACTTAATTCATTCTGGAGGTCCGTTCTTAACCTGAAACTGTTCTTAACCTGAGGTACCACTTTAGCTAATAGGGCCTCTCGCTGCCGCCGCGCGATTTCTGTTCTCATCCTGAAGCAAAGTTCTTAACCCGAGGTATTATCTCTGGGTTAGCGGAGTCTGTAACCTGAAGCGTCTGTAACCTGAAGTGTCTGTAACCCAAGGTACCACTGTACAGTGGTATCTTGGGATGCGAACGGGATCCGTTTCGGAGCCCCGTTCACATCCTGAACAGAACGTAAGACGCAATAGTGCGTCTGCGCGTGTTGTGTTTCACCGCTTCCGCGCATGCGTGTGACGTCATTTTGAACATCTGTGCAAACCTGGAAGCAACGGGCTCTGTTACTTCTGGGTTGCCACAGAGTGCAACCCAAAAATACTTATCCTGAAGTGTATTTGTCCCGAGGTATGACTGTACTTGTAACTGCTGTTCTCCCACCTTTCAGTGCTACTTCTACAGCCTACAGGAGTGACAGGACTCTTTCACGTAAAAAGGTAAAGGTAAAGGACCCCTGACAGTTAAGTCCAGTCATGGCCGACTCTGGGGTTGCGGTGCTCATCTCACTTTACTGGCCGAGGGAGCCGGCGTTTGTCCACAGACAGTTTTTCCGGGTCATGTGGCAAGCACGACTAAGCCGCTTTTGGCGAAACCAGAGCAGCACACGGAAATGCCCTTTTCCTTCCCACCGCAGTGATACCTATTTATCTATTTGCACTTTGACGTGCTTTCAAACTGCCAGGTTGGCAGGAGCAGGGACTGAGCAATGGGAGCTCACCCCGTTGTGGGGATTCGAACTACCGACCTTCTGATCGGCAAGCCCAAGGCTCAGTGGTTTATACCACAGCGTACAGCGACATTAAAAAGAAAGAAAAGCAACCCCAGACTCCAGTTCTGAAGTGGTACACCCCACTAGGGCACCTCAGGATCCAGCCCTTTATTTTATTGCAGGTGTAGGCAATGCTTCTGAGTGTGTGCTCTAGTCTAGCGCTGTTTTGCCAGTTCATTTGCAAATGCAATTTGAGGTGCTCACATTAGCGCTTAAAGCCCTACAGCAGAGCTTTCCAAACTTTCTACGCTGGTGGCACACTTTGTAGACATGCATCATTTCACGACACAATACAGTGGTACCTCGGGTTACATACGCTTCAGGTTACAGACTCCGCTAACCCAGAAACAGTACCTTGGGTTAAGAACTTTGCTTCAGGATGAGAACAGGAATCGTGCTTTGGCGGCAGGGCAGCAGCAGGAGGCCCCATTAGCTAAAGTGGTGCTTCAGGTTAAGAAAAGTTTCAGGTTAAGAACGGACCTCTGGAACGAATTAAGTACTTAACCCGAGGTACCACTGTAATTCAGTTTTACTAGCAAACCGGAGGTTAAACTAACCCCTTTCCATTCCCTCTCCTGGTCAATGCTCTTTATTGGTTTCATTTAATATTACATCTATTCCATTCATCATCAAAAATATCATAGAGTACAAAAAAGAAAAAATCATGAAAAAACACCCAAAATTAATTTAAAAATTCAACACCTCCATAAATCGTAAATAATCTACTTTTCCAGTGTAACTTCCATCTGCCTCACTGTGGGTCATTTCCTCCTTTTTTAACGGTGTCCTTTTTCACCTTATCAATTATCAGCATTATATACACTATATTATCCATCGGTCATGCAATTTGTGAAAATTAATCAAAGCAAACTAAAGATTTTATTTGGGAGCAATGCTTTTTTAAGTACCCTCCATAGCATCCCCACTCTTTTATAAAATTTTGGCTGGTTTGATTCCTGATTATTTCTGTCATTTTTGCAAGTTCCAAATATTCAGAAAGCTTTATCTGCCATTTTTCTCTCGTTGTAATTTTCTTTCCCTCCCAATTCTTAGCAATCAACATTCTCGCTGCTATTGTTGTGTATAGGAATCCCCTTCTTTTATCACTTGGGATATCTGTTGTCAAAATGCCTAGAAGAAAGGCTTCCGGGTTTTGGGGGGCAAATGTTTGTTTAAACTTTTTAAAAATTCCTCATAAATTAATGTATTACAGTATTTTAATATATTTTTTTGGAAGCCGCCCAGAGTGGCTGGGGAAGCGCAGCCAGATGGGCGCAGTATAAAGAATAAAGAATAATAATAATTATTAGTTTCATTTTATTTTTGTATACCCCCACCACCAATCCCTTTCCAACCCTGGGAGCGTTCGCACAACACACCTACAGACTCCAGCCGACACACTAACGTGTCGTGACACACAGTTTGGAGAGCTCTGCCCTACAACAACTTAGGCCCCAAATATCCAAAGGAATGTCTCCATCCCTACTGACCAAGCTTCTTGTGTGCAAGATCTTGGTAGGTGAGACTCCCTCGAGGTCAGGCGAAGCCTTCTTCCCCATCTTCCCTGGCAGAGAAGGGGCAGCATTTGGTGTTTCACCTCAGTTGCCCAAATGTCTTGGACCAGGCCTGCTGTCACCCTCAGAACTGCGGGTGACGGTGGCTCAGGAAAGGGCTTCCTTTGCAGCAGCCACTGAACTATGGACTCCCTCCCTGACGAGGTCCATCTAACATAGTGAAGGCATAGTTCCACTCAGTGGCGTAGCGTGAGGGGTGCAGGGGGGGTCGGCCGCACCGGGCGCAACATCTTGGGGTTAGGGTTAGGGGGCGCAAATCCACGGGTTAGGGGGCGCAAATCCATGGGTTAGGGGGCGCAAATTATTTGCCTTGCCCCGGGTGCTGACAACCCACGCTACGCCACTGGTTCCACTTGGAGTGGCTTTACATGTTTTTACAACTGCAACCATTTTATCTGCTTTTATAATTCTATCTTCTACTGTTGTAAACTGCCCTGCCCAGAGACCATACGGCAGGCGTGTCCAAAGTCCATTTCGGGGGCCTAATCCGGTTTAATCCAGCCCCTGTGGCAGTTTGTTTTCTGGGGTAAAATCCTAAAAAAAACCTCAGCAACTTCTTTTTTTAAAAAATCATTTTTATTGATTTTCCAATAAAAAACATCCAATTAATATATCCAATCATAATACTTTATTATTTCAATTGAAGTATTAAAACCTCAACAACTTCAATCCTAAAAAAAGGTCAACAATATGGGTTAGCCCTCTTGTCGGCCCTCACGGCCCTTCACTACATTAAATCTGGCCCTCTTTGAAAAAAGTTTGGACACCACTCCATATGGTGAAAGGCTGCTAAGAAATATTACGAAAGAAACGAAATAAGTCTATAATATGCCCCAGAATTCCTGATAGTAGAAAATGTGACATCCAGTAGCTCATGGTGATATTCCTAAAAGTGATAAAACAATCATTTGGTGCAATCATACTGGTGGGATTATAAGATAGTAGTAAGGTTATGCCTGAATCCATTATGTTCCATGTTCGATGTCTATGATATACAAGAATACGAGTGGGCACAGCTGACGAAGCCTGGTTGGGTGAAACAAGGAATTATCCTGGAATCCTTGTCTTATTTTCTGCATGTGCCATTCTTCCAAGTTCTTTGTCTGGAACCTGCATACCAGGAACGCTAGAATTCTTGAAATCATCTTCACATGGAACACCACAAGACTGATATTAGAATTCCACCCCATGGATATTGCTAATATAAGAACTGAATAGATTGTATTTCCTGATCAATCTGCTGGACTTTAACGTCTCATAATATTTTTCGTTTATATGATAAGTTGGTCTATTGAATCATAGAATCATAGAAGAGTTGGAAGAGACCACAAGGGCCATCGAGTCCAACCCCCTGCCAAGCAGGAAACACCATCAGAGCACTCCTGACATATGGTTGTCAAGCCTCTGCTTAAAGACCTCCAAAGAAGGAGACTCCACCACACTCCTTGGCAGCAAATTCCACTGTCAAACAGCTCTTACTGTCAGGAAGTTCTTCCTAATGTTTACGTGGAATCTTTTTTCTTGTAGTTTGGAACCATTGCTCCGTGTCCACTTCTCTGGAGCAGCAGAAAACATATATCCTGCTATATGTTGAGTTGCGTTTGAAAACGAATTTCTAGAGTTACATATAGCCTGTTACGTTTGTGTTGTTGGTAGTTAAGGTAATAGCAACTTGTTTGGAAATCAGGAGGTGGGAAGGAATCGGGTATGATTCACCACTAAACTCACATGTGATTATTGTGGGAAATGCCAAGTAACGTGTCTCGGACTGCAGCATAAGGAAGATTTGGAAGATAATGACAACAAATAATATCTATTTTGCTGGTATTTATGAGATTCTGTAGATTCTTTCCTTGTGTGTATGGCAGCTTTATATTGTCTGCTGGCAAAGGGACAAGACAGAAGAGAATGTGAGACAGCAACTATTACCTGTGGTAATGAAACCCACTGATTTATAGAATCATAGACTCTTAAGAGTTAGAAGGGAGCCAAAGGTCATCTAGTTCAAGAAGGACACTGACAAACTGGAACGTGTCCAGAGGAGGGCAACCAAAATGGTCAAAGGCCTGGAAACGATGCCTTATGAGGAACGGCTAAGGGAGCTAGGCATGTTTAGCCTGGAGAAGAGGAGGTTAAGGGGTGATATGATAGCCATGTTCAAATATATAAAAGGATGTCACATAGAGGAGAGAGAAAGGTTGTTTTCTGCTGCTCCAGAGAAGCGGACACGGAGCAATGGTTCCAAACTACAAGAAAGAAGATTCCACCTAAACATTAGGAAGAACTTCCTGACAGTAAGAGCTGTTCGACAGTGGAATTTGCTGCCAAGGAGTGTGGTGGAGTCTCCTTCTTTGGAGGTCTTTAAGCAGAGGCTTGACAACCATATGTCAGGAGTGCTCTGATGGTGTTTCCTGCTTGGCAGGGGGTTGGACTCGATGGCCCTTGTGGTCTCTTCCAACTCTATGATTCTATGATTCTATGATCTAGTCCAACCCCTTGCAATGCATATTCTCTGATGGCAAAGCAATATTGTCATATTTGTCGGTATAACAAATCTCTTCAATAATTTAGGTGCTCTTGCGAAGGAATGAATAAAATATGATATCCGTGAGTAACGACAGAAATTTAGCAAATTCAGACAAGCAAGGCTGGAACAGGGTCTTAGCTGATAGCCGAATTAATACAGGATGGGAAGAGTATTGCAAGTTCCTTTGGGAGAGCACCAGATCACATCCGGACCCTGGAATCTATTTAGCTCGATGCTTCTCTCACAGATCCCAGCTACTGGTTGCCTTAGGGCAGGGGTCTGCAACCCGCGGCTCCGGAGCCGCATGTGGCTCTTTTACACCTTTGCCGCGGCTCTGGGGCGGATACTAACGAGGGGAGGAGGCGCATTGTGCGCCCCGACACTCCCCACTGTGGCGGGCGCTGTACTGGCTGTGACGTCGCATGGGGGCGGTGTGTGCGTTAGTCACGCACCGTCCCGACGTCACCTTCCCGCCCGCCACATTGTAAGGGGCATGTACGCTGGTCACTGCATTGAAAGGGGGCATGTATGCTGGTCACTGCATTAAAAGGGGGCATGTACGCTGGTCACTATTTTGAAGGGGAGTGAAGAACACACACACAAAAAAAGGTAACTTGTTAATTTAATGTTTATTTCTATGAGGAGGAGTAATTCTGAGGGATCAAACAAAGAAATAATAAAAAAGTGACAAAAAAGTTATTTTTATAATGACGAGTTTTGCGGCTCCCAGTTTTTTTCCTTCGGAAACGGGTCCAAGTGGCTCTCTTTGTCTTAAAGGTTGCAGACCCCTGCCTTAGGGAGACCTAACCTCCCCCCCCCAAGTGGCAACATCAAGCAGGTGGCCCATCCGTCTGAAAATGTGAGGTTCAAGGGCGCAAGTCGACAAGCCAGACTCGGACCTGCAATCTCAGTCATCCGCGGCGGCGATCATTCTGCACATGCTCAGAGGCACGCTTGCTAGCGATCCCAGCTGTTGTTGTTGTTGTTTAGTCGTTTAGTCGTGTCCGACTCTTCGTGCCCCCCTGGACCAGAGAACGCCAGGCACTCCTGTCCTCCACTGCCCCCCGCAGCTTGGTCAGACTCATGCTGGTAACCTCGAAAACACTATCCAACCATCTCGTCCTCTGTCGCCCCCTTCTCCTTGTGCCCTCCATCTTTCCCAACAACAGGGTCTTCTCCAGGGAGTCTTCTCTTCTCATGGGGTGGCCAAAGTACTGGAGCCTCAGCTTCACAATCTGTCCTTCCAGTGAGCACTCAGGGCTGATTTCCTTCAGAATGGAGAGGTTTGATCTTCTTGCAGTCCATGGGACTCTCAAGAGTCTCCTCCAGCACCATAATTCAAAAGCACCAATTCTTCGGCGATCAGCCTTCTTTATGGTCCAGCTCTCACTTCCATACATCACTACTGGGAAAACCAGAGCTTTAACTATACGGACCTTTGTTGGCAAGGTGATGTCTCTACTTCTCAAGATGCTGTCTAGGTTTGTCATTGCTTTTCTCCCAAGAAGCAGGCGTCTTTTAATTTCGTGGCTGCTGTCACCATCTTCAGTGATCATGGAGCCCAAGAAAGTAAAATCTCAGCTGAGCGCCGACCAATTTTAAGACCCCGTCGCTTCGCCTTGGCAGAGAGATCGCCTCCGATCCCAGCTCCACCCGGGGGAGGATCCCAGTCTGATGTCATTTCCCGTGGAGATCTCCCCCCGCTTGCTCCCTCTCCAGCCGGAAAATGAAGCAACACTCCGGCTGGATGTTTTTCTCCCGCGCTGGGAGGAGACGGGTCTCTTGAACCCGCCACCCACCCGCAGCTCTTGGGCCTGAATCGCTTCTGCGCCATTCTCCCCAACTTGGATCCGGAGCGCCTCTCCCCGCATTAATCGCCGGGAGCCCCAGATTATCTACCGGGGGGGGGGGCTCCAGTGGGGGGGGGCGGGGGAATGATGTCCCATGACACGAGCGAGAGGCCCCCCAACCCGGAGCCGCCCCCCGCCACCGTCTACGTCCTCGTGGAAGATCCGCGATCCACGGACGCGCTCCAGCTGCTCAGGTGAGAAGGCGCCCCCTGCGCGCTTAGGATCGGGATGAGGATCGGGCGGGGCATCTTCGGCAGGCGCCCCTGGGGAATCCGAGTCGCCTCCCGGATCACTTATCCGTGCAACGGCACTTGTGAATCCCCGTGCAAGGAAGGCCGGCTGCGTTTCCCGCTAGGCTAGCGTTTCCAGGCGCGCGGACGGGACGACTCGTGGGGAGAGGCCCGACGCGTGTCCAATTGGTCCCCGACGGGTGAACGGAGCGGCGTGAAAAAAAGAGAACTCTGCTCTTGTGCACAGGGTCAGAAGTGACTCCTGGAGCACTGGCGTTATTGGGAATCGGGGTCCGTGATTTTTTTCTTCTCTCTCTCTCTCTCTCTCTCTCTCTCCCCGCCCCCATTATGGAAGGGGAAGTGTTGTTTATTGGTTAGGGCTTTTGCAAATATCTTGGAGGCACTGTTAGAAACTGAGATATGAAAGCTAGGAGCTAAATGGCACGTTAAACTTTCTAGGTTGTGGGCACAACAACAGAACGTCTAGGTGCACTTTTTTATAAGGAGAATACCAAGCTGAAAATGAATGAACTGCAGCTAAAATATTATGTTCATTTTTCTAGTCCTTCCCCTGCCCCCCTACCCCTATATATTCTTAAGAGGGTCTCGTTTCCAGTCTTCAGAGAGTAGCTGGAAGTGGGGAGGCAGAAAAGGTACAGTGGAACCTCGGGTTACAGACCCTTCAGGTTAAAGACTTCGCTAACCCAGAAATAGTACCTCGGGTTAAGAACTTTGCTTCAGGATGAGAACAGAAATTGTGCTCCAGCGGTGGGGCGGCAGCGGGAGGCCCCATTAGCTAAAGTGGTGCTTCAGGTTAAGAACAGTTTCAGGTTAAGAACGGACCTCGAAACGAATAAAGTACTTAACCCGAGGTACCTCTGTACTCCTTTCCTTCCGCTCTGCAGTTTTAATCTGAAATCTTAGGCGCAGTACTGTGCCCACAGCTTAGAAACTCCTTGCACTAATGAAATTCCCTGTCACAAAATGCGCCTAGAAAAATGGGAGTTTCGAATCCTGCTTGGAGGCCTATATGCAGTCGATAATACTTTCCTGCTTTCAGTTTAAGACACTTTAGCTGTAGACCAGCTGGGTTTAGGAACTGTGCTACCTTTATTTTATTTCCCTCCTTGCGGTGCATGGCATGTAAAGCTGCTTTTCATCCGAATATGGGCTCACCTGGGTTAAGCACAGAGAGCTGGTTCTAATCTCAGAAGCCTGGCCCTTAGGAAGAAGAGTGGAAAGGAGGTGTCTCTGAGCATGTGCCAAAAGCATGTCTCTTACCACCTCTCACCCAGTTGAGGCTGGACTTCCATGACCTAGGGTTAACTATATAACCCCAATTAAAATGAAAACAGAAGACCTAGACCAAACCCCTTAAGGGAATAGGAATTCCCCTGCAAAATCCAGGCCTCTCGGGTTTGGAAGAGGGACACAAAAGCTCTGTGTCCTGCCGGCTCCTGGTGTTTTCCCAGCCCCGTGGTTTGAATTTGCAGAAAACCACAAAAATATCTGTGTGTTCATGGTGTGTGTCTGGGGGGTGGGAGGACAGAGAAGTAGCTCAGTCAGTGACTCATTTTCCTCCTGTTTTGCTGACAGCAGTGCCTCTCTGGGTGCAGTTAGCTTCCAATTCTTCCCTTTTCTGCAAAAACTTTCTGCTGATCTCAACTTTTACCTGGGAACCGATCAGTGCCAGCCTTGGGCTCTCTTGTTGACTGTCGTTTAAATTCCCATTTCTGCTCCGTTCTCCCTGCCCCCAACCCCCAGGCCACCTGCCTCAGACTCAAGAGCTGGACTTTTGCTGAGATGTGCACTCTTGTCTCACTGGGCTTTGGAAAAACAACAAATGTAGATGATGGACCTTTGAGACGCAAGTCTGACAATGATGTGGGGAACGGGATAGTGGTCTCTGTTGATCAGGGGAGGGATGGGATGGGGAACCTCTGGTCCCCAAGAACATAAGAATGCCAAAGACCTGCTGGATCAGGTGAAGGTCCAATCTAGACCAGCAGCACTCACAAGGCCCAGCCTGGGGAAAAAGCTCAGAAACAGGATTTGAGTGCAACTGCATTTTCCCTCCCTCCAGTAGAGCTAGAATCATAGCTGTCAACCTTCCCTTTTTTTGCGGGAAATTCCCTTATTCCAGCGCCGTTTCCCGCTGCTATCCTGGATTGTTAGATATCCCATAGACTGTCCCCGGGACAGGTGAGGCTGCTGATCCCTTATTTTTGAGGCTGCTGGTCCCTTATTTTCAAATCTGAAAGATGACAGCTATGGCTAGAATATAGCCATCAGGGTTAAAAGACACTTGTATTGCTTGACTACAGCTTCCATTGGCTACATCCCAGACCATTGGCTGGGTGGGAAGACAAATTCTGGGGCCACCTTTGGATAAACTCCAGTAGTCTACCCACATTATGTCTGAAATATGTCTGGGGAGGTGATTGGGGAAACTGTGGACTTAAGAGTAGATACATTTGTGGCTTGTAAGGTATGGGCAGTTTGATGTGGCATTGCGAGACTCGGGTTCAGGTCTTACCTTTCTCATAGACTTTGGTTGCAATCCTAACTAACCCCATTCATTTGGAATAAAGCTCCATTTGATTCAGTAGGATTTGCTTCTGAGTAGACGTGGTTAGGGTTGGGCAGGGGTGAAACTAGGCTTTATTTCACTTGGGTCAAAGACCCAGATTGGCACACACATAGATTGGGAACCTCAACAGCGCCCCTCTGGACAAAGAAAGCTCCCCCCCCCATAGATACAGCTCTGGAATGGGCTTATTGAGTCATTCTCTCTGATCCAGTTTGTCCCATTTGCAAAAACAGGGATAATACTATATTATTTTAATGTATTGTCATGCCTTCTAATAGGCACTCAACCACTAAGTTCACTATCGACTGGAAGTGAAACAGAGCAACACAAAAGAAGCTAGTAGCTTCTACATACTGCCTAGGTGAGATGTGGGGAACTTTTGCTCCTTCAGATGTTGCTGAACTACAACTCTCATCGGCCCCAACCAGTATGGCTAATGACCAGGGATGTTGGGCGTTGTAGTTCAGCAATATCTAGTGGCTCAAAGGTTCCCTACACCTGCCCTAGGTATACGAAAGTATATAAAATTGTAAATTTAAACCATAGCACCCCTCAAAATGGCCTGACAAGGACTTGTGAGTTTCCAGGATGAAATGTTGAGGTACCGGTTGTGGAGATGAGGGAAAGATTGGATCTTGGGAGGGGAGAGAAAAAGGGGAATTAAATCACATCCCTTAGAGCTTCAGAAGCGGGAATCAGGATTGTGGGGTGATGTGAAATTTAAACTCCTTGCCTGTATTATAGAGTGATATTACAGGAGGAAGGATTGGGTGGGGGAGAGGGAATTATTTCCCACTCCCCAAAACACCTCGCCTATATACAGTGGTACCTCAGGTTACAGACACTTCAGGTTACAGACTCCGCTAACCCAGAAATAGTACCTCAGGTTAAGAACTTTGCTTCAGGATGAGAACAGAAATTGGGCTCCGGCGGTGCGGCGGCAGCAGGAGGCCCCATTAGCTAAAGTGGTGCTTCAGGTTAAGAACAGTTTCAGGTTAAGAATGGACCTCCGGAACGAATTAAGTACTTAACCCGAGGTACCATTGTAACTACAAAATGCTGAGGTTGGAACTATAGGAAGCTTCCTTAAGCTGAGTCAGACCATTGCTCTATCTGTCCCAGTATTGTCAACACTGTCTGGCGGCACTTGAGGGTTTCAGAGAGGGGTCTTTTCCAGCCATACCTGGAGATGCTGGCAAAAGCACCTGGGGTCTTTTGGGTGCAGAGCCAGTCCTCTTCCACCAAGGGTAGCTATGTAGCACAGCAGGAGAAGGCTTGTGGGGTGGTCAAGCAAAGGTATCTGCTTCCCCCCTCTCCATGGGGCTTCTGTTCCTTCAGGCTGGCTGGAGTCCCCCCCCCCTTAGGAGAGGAAGACACACTGCAACATTTTGTTGCAGGCTCCCCTTGTCTTATTTCAGCCACATGGGTGATGATCTTTCTCAAATGCAAAAGAAAATGTTTCAGCACACAGATCATTTTGAATAATCCTGCGAATTGTGATGTTAAAAATTAAGTGTCTTAAAAGTTTCAATTTCAGGCGCAGCAAAATCTCACTTTTTGTGCCTTCTGCTTTGCAAGTTTTGTCGCTGGTTCCTTCTGGTCCAGCGCTGGTGCCTGGAAATGTTTAGCTGATACAGTTGCCAAGCCAACTAGTCTCTTTTGCAACATCGTTGAGCGAATGTGTTTGTTTTTTTTTTATCAGTTTGAGCTTTGAGAAACCGTGTTCAAAATATAAAAGTAAAATATTATGATAAATTTACAAGACATAACAGAGACTGATCTGTTTAAAATCTTGCCTCCGATACATTCCTTCCCATGCCTGCAACTCGTTTCTCTGCTCAGGGTGCGGCGACAACGCAGCAAACGAAGATGCTAGTGTTTCCCAACCTTGGGCCTCCAGCTGTTTTTGGACTACAACTCCCATCATCCCTAGCTAGCAAGACCAGTGGTCAGGGATGATGGGAATTGTAGTTCAAAAACAGCTGGAGGCCCAAGGTTGGGAAACACTTATTCCATATTGAAGAATCCAGGCGCGGTCCCTTTAAGCAGTCCCCCCTCCCCCCCCCCCGCTGAAGGAAAGGGCGGGGGCCCCTTGGGGGATTGGAATGAAGCCTCCCTGCCTCCCCCTGGCGGCCAGCGGGGCGCACTGCCGAGCCGCTTGCGCTCCCGGGCTCGCTATTAATAGCTTCCAAACAAGGGCGCGTTTGCGGATGCGCAACACGGATTGCGCTTGCTCGTGTGGATTGGGGGAGAGATCAAGGGAGATCGGGGGTGGGGAAGGGGCTCCCTTGGCGGGAAAGCAGCTGGGGCTTCTGGTGGAGAAGGCGCTGCGCGTGTGCGTGCGACACACACACCCACCCACCCAGGGCGGGCTCTGTTTTTGCGCACCCCTCCTCCCCACGCAGCCAGGGATGCCGGGTTAAAATGCTGCTCCAAAATGGCCCGCACCAGGAAATGCAGCCGCCGCCGCCGCCGCCAGCCCTGGGCAGAGGCCTAAAGTGGGGCAGGGAAGCGAAGGATCGCGGAGAGCTGGTGGAGGAGCAGCCCGAGCAGCCCGCGGCCAGCTGGGGAACAGACGCCGGCAAGGGAGGAGGAGGAGGAGGAGGAGGAAGAGGAGGAGGAGGTGAGCGAGATCCGGGCCCGATCCTAGTTCTCACGGGCTTAGGAAACTCCCAGCAACACCCCCCTCCTTCCCAACATCTGATCTGGTTGGGGGTGTTTTTTTTGGGGGGTGGGGAAGAGAAGAGGTGGAGTTGTGGGCTGGGGTTTATTTTCCAGAAAAGCGCTTTTACGCAAAACCAGCCAGCAGAACGACCTCCTCTCGCAGCTTCTTCTAACACCGCCCTCTGGCGCATCAATGGACACAAATAACGACAGGTCGAAGGAAAGCAAAGAAAAAGACATAACGTGACATTTGAGATTCGGATATTATTTTTTAAATGTGCGCCCCCAACAACCCCAAGTTCGAAATGAATCCCATCTCGTTCAGCGAGCTTGGCGCCCAGCCAAGGATTGCAGGAAGTTTTTGCCACTCCCCTTTCCTCCCCCGGGTTCGTGTCAAGAGAATGAGGGAGTTGGCTTTTTTGTCGGAAGTTACTAGTCCACATGAAGGAGATTGGTGGGGAGGTTTCGTAACTCCTTTGCACAGAGCTGGGCGGCACAGTTTCTTGGAAGAGGAGCTGCTGGGACATCCACTCTTCAAATCTCATCTTTGCTCCTGAGAAGTCATTTAGTGCAGAGATGAGGAACCTTGTGACCCGCTGAGGTAGCAGGAGCCCCATCAGCCATGGCCCAAAACTTCTGCAGGGCCACCGATTCTCAATCCCTTCACTAAGTTGCCTTCTGGTGCAATCCTGTGGCTTTTACTGAGAAGTAATGCCCACTATGGTCATTGGGGCTTATTTACACATTAGCTCTTAAACTAATCAAGTTACAGGGAACCAGGCAGAGGGCCTTCTCGGTAGTGGCACCTGCCCTGTGGAACTCCCTCCCACCAGATGTCAAAGAGAACAACAACTACCAGACTTTTAGAAGACACCTGAAGGCAGCCCTGTTTAGGGAAGCTTTTAATGTTTGATGCATTATGGTATTTCAATATTTTGTTGGAAGCCGCCCAGAGTGGCTGGGGAAGCCTAGTCAGATGGGCGGGGTATAAATAATAATACATTATTATTAATCTGTTCCGGGAGTCCGTTCGACTCCCGAAACCGTTCGAAAACGAAGGCGAGGCTTCCGATTGGCTGCAGCAGCTTCCTGCACTCAAGCGGGAGTAGCTTCGGACGTTCAGCTTCTGAAAAACGTTCACAAACCGGAACACTTACTTCTGGGTTAGTGGCGTTCAGGAGCCGATCTGTTCAACAACTAAGCCATTCGAGAACCAAGGTACCACTGTATAGGATTGCAGCTTTGCAGCACCTAACACAATCTGGAAGTGCCATTGAACTCACTGGGACTTACCTCCGAGTAGATACTTATAGGATTAGTGTGCTTGTCTCCTGTCTGCCATGTGGCACTAATAATACTGACCTTTGCAGGAGCGCACAGAAATACTGTTGATCAGTGTTTTGCAAACTTAGGTCGCTAGCGGTTTTTGGACTACAATTCCCATCATCCCTGACCACTGGTCTTGCTAGCTAGGGATGATGGGAGCTGTCATCCAAAAACAGCTGGAGACCCAAGTTTGGGAAACACCAATTTAGATGAATTGTTTAGGCTGCTGAAACGTGCGATATAAATACTGTCAGCTGATTAGAGAATTTTAGTTGATTAATTTCTGGCTTTTAAACAAGTTGTCTGGTTGGTAAGTTTGATGTACATCAAGCATAGGCAAACTCTGGCCCTCCAGAGGTTTGGGACTACAATTCCCATCATCCCTAGCTAACAGGACCAGTGGTCAGGTGTGATGGGAATTGTAGTCCCAAACCTCTGGAGAACCGGAGTTTGCCTATGCCTGATGTACATATTACCAAACCTCATCATAGATGGTGTTTTTTGTGGCAGTGGTGGGGATATATATTGGAGAGAGTATGAAGTGGACTTACAATATCCTTTCTCAGCCTAGTGATCGCCGGATGTTGTAGGCTTTCAACTCCCATATACCTTGACTGGGGCTGATGGGATTTGGAGTCCAACATCTGTAGGACATCAGGTTCAGGAAGGCTGCTCTTGTTACAACTTTAGCTGAAAAAAACAACCACCACCATTCATTGTGAGCACAAGCTGCCTTCTATTCTATCCCCCCCCCCCCGAATTCTTTGGTAACAGCAGTGTTTATTGCTGTAAAAATAAACACTGCAACAGCTGTAGTTGATGAATCTTCTACTGACAGCTTGCATCCCTAATTGCCGATATTGGCTAAAGCCAATCGTGAATATCTTTGCCCAAAAGTTGCATGGCTGATCCATCCACACACTTAATGAAAAGCAAAGTTCTAATGGAAATGGAGGGGGTAATCCCATGTTGCAGGTTTTAAAATCAGGTTAAGAGGTTTGTTGCTGTTGGATTGTCTAGTGTGCTCATAAATTGATTACAGCCCAACATTTGCGGTACAGATAACCATGAGGATTTCCTTTATGTTGTTGTTCAAATGCTTTTGCACTTGCCCACAGATCTAGAATGTACGTCATAGATAGACTGAGCTGTGTCTTGTGTGAATGCTGCACAAGGGGAATTGTAGAAAGGTTGTTTTGGAAGGCCATGGTAGCGACTGTGGATAGATAAGACTAGGGAGACAGAAATAGTGTGTTGTCTGGAGTAATGGCTTCTATGTTGGTTTGTAATGTGGTATCAATGATTCAGGGGTGCAATCCTATAGGCACTTCCTGGGGAGTAAATCCCCCCGGCCACAGTGGGACATTCTTCCATGTAAACATTTATACGATTATGCTGCTAAGTCTAGAATTTTAAATAGAAAATCAATTCCCTTTAAATTATTTTTTAAAAACCCTGCTCTTCTTTAGGGGCCATGTTTTTAATCAGAGTACTTCTAACTGATTGATCAAGCTGATTAGCTAATTAAGCATTTCAGCTCTAATAATAGCTGATATTTATTTATACTGTACAGCGAATTCAGGTGCGGAGAGTGCTTCACATACTCTGCACTGATGGTGCTGTATATATTGAGAAATCTTTATTGCTGCAAGCAACAATCCTATGGGATGAGACAGTGTTATTCCTTCAGTACTGCAGACAGGGACCTGTGGTTGAGGGTACTGATTAGCCGAAGGCCTGGTGCTTTCATGGCTGAGCTCAAATCTTGAACTGGAGAAGCCCATCTCCCGGTTCATGGGCTTCTCAAACCACTACGCTAGGAAGGGCCAGTCTGTGGTGTTGGACTACACCCCCCACTGTCTCTGACCATTGGCCATGTTGGCTGGGTCTCATGAGAGAACAGCATTGTTTTTGAAAACCCCCAGGCACATTTTGTGACTGGTGCGGGTCCAATGGTGACTGACATCTCCATCTGGCTTCCCCCTCCAACTTTCTTAAGCAGAAGAGCTTATCTATTACATTTATACCCCATCTTTTTCTCCATGGAGTACATGGTTCACTCCCCTCCTCAGTTAATCCCCAAGACAACACTGTGAGGTTGGTTGAGAGACTGACTGGCCCACGGTCATCTAGTGAGCTTCATGTCTGAGTGGGGATTTGAACTCTGATCTCCCAGGTCCTACACCGACACTCTAACCCAGCCTTTCTCAACCTGGGGGTCCCCAGATGTTGTTGGACTACAACTCCCATCACCCCTAGCTAGCAAGGCCAGAGCTCAGGGATGATGGGAATTGTAGTCCAACAACATCTGGGGACCACCCTGGCTTCCTAGAGCAGTGTTTCCCAACCTTGGGCCTCCAGCTGTTTTTGAACTACAGTTCCCACCATCCCTGACCATTGGTCTTGCTAGCTAGGGATGATGGGAGTTGTAGTCCAAAAACAGCTGGAGGCCCAAGGTTGGGAAACACTGTCCTAGAGTATTTCTGCTATGGGGCAGTGCTATAAAAGAAAGTAGGTAAATAAATAAATATGGGGAAAGCCAAACATCCCTTCGAGAAGGATCTGAAATGTTTTCCTTGAAGCTTGAATTTGTTTTATTATAGTTACAGATAGGTAGCCGTGTTGGTCTGCCATAGTCAAAACAAAATAAAAAAATTCCTTCCAGTAGCACCTTAAAGACCAACTAAGCTAGTTCTTGGTATGAGCTTTCGTGTGCATGCACACTTCTTCAGATACACTGAAACAGCTTAGTTGGTCTTTAAGGTGCTACTGGAAGGAATTTTTTTATTTTGTTTTGTTTTATTATGTCTTGTTTTATTTGATGTTTTAACGTGTTGTAAACCACTTTGTAAACGGGACGCGGTTGGCGCTGTGGGTAAAACCACAGTGCCTAGGACTTGCCGATCATATGGTTGGCGGTTCGAATCCCTGCAGCAGGGTGAGCTCCCGTCGTTCGGTCCCAGCTCCTGCCCACCTAGCAGTTCGAAAGCACCCCTAAGTGCAAGTAGATAAATAGATACCGCTTTATAGCGGGAAGGTAAACGGCGTTTCCGTGTGCTGTGCTGGTGCTGGCTCGCCAGCTGCAGCTTCGCCACGCTGGCCACGTGACCCGGAAGTGTCTTCGGACAGCGCTGGCTCCCAGCCTCTTAAGCGAGATGCGCACGCAACCCCAGAGTCGGTCACGACTGGCCCGTACGGGCAGGAGTACCTTTACCTTTACCTTTAAACCACTTTGATATTTTTTTCTTAAACATACAAAACAATAGAAATTAAATGAATAATAATAATGAATCTCACCCCCCCCCCCAAAGCACATCCCTATTCTGTTATGGCGACTGTAACCTAGGTTTAAAATGCCATTTGGTGATAAATTTATATATCTGAGTTTCTAACACTGGTAAAACAGCACCTGAAGGTTCCTCTTCCCCAGGTTTTATGTTATACTGTACCAGTTTTCTCTCCTCTGCCACCCCCAATCTGAGTGGGATGAACTTTTGAGGTTACTTACACAGACCAGGTACAGGTCGTTTTATTCCACGAGTGTGGGCACTTTTGACATTGTGCTAGAGGTGCATATATGTTGATGGGAGGTGTGAAAAGAAAAAGTGTTCTTGTCACAAGTGGGTAAGATGAAACTTGGGAAGGAGATAATGTTGTGGGTCATTTGCCTATTGGTCCAGAAGGTTGACAGGGTGTGTTCATAGGAACCGCTGCATGGCCTGTGGTTCTCTGTGTTGATGCAGGTTGCATGTGTTGAAATTATTTGTGTAGTTGAGGCAGTTGATTCCTTGTATGTGGTGTGTGACTAGCAATTTTACAAGTAGTACATGACTAATAAGAATACTTCAATGTTTATGTAGTGCTTTCAGGAGTGACATTATAGACCAAACAATCCAGACTTTTAATCTACTGCTGCAGTTTGTCAGTTTGTTTTTTTATTGTATTTGGCATTCTACATTGTGTGCAGCTCTGAGAGCCAAGGCTGAAGGCCAGCTAATAAATGTTAAAAAGACTGATACATGCATTGCGATGTGGACCCACATCCTTACTAGAGCATCAGAACCTGCCTTATATAAAGTTAGAACGTGGATCCATTCAGCTCAGTATTGTCTATGCTGGCACCAGATCTTCAAGGTATCAGGCAGCGGGGATTGAATTAGGCACTTTTTTTTATATAGAATATTTATTAAAGTTTTCAAAAAATAGTACAATGTAAAATAAAAAGAAAAAATAACAAAAATACAAAAATACAAAAATAATTAAAAACACATAGAAATTCCATTACTTATTTTCTTTTAACTTATTTTCCAGACCTCCTCGTACCTCCCTTTCTTGTATTCCAATTCAAATTGTTAGTTCAGCAAATCCTTACCATTAAGTTTATAACCCTTTTTTCATATCTTAGAGCATTACAGCTGGAAACCATTTAGTTTCTATCCAACATCATTCTAACATTCCTTAATTTTACAATATTTCTGTAGGTAGTCTTTAAATTTCTTCCAATCTTCTTCCACCGACTCTTCTCCCTGGTCACGGATTCTGCCAGTCATTTCTGCCAATCCCATATAGTCCATCACCTGAATTAGGCACTTTGCAAACCAAGGCGCTGCAAGGCAGTTCAACACCATACACTGAAAGCCCAGCCAATGCACCTTCAAAGCACTTGGCTTATCCCACAGAGTCCTGGGAACTGTAGTTTTCCACACAAGCTACAATTCCCAGCACCCTTAATGAACTACAGTGTTGGATGTGCTTTATGGATCTGCTCACAGTCCCTGTGCTATCAGATGCATGTTGGACAACAATGGTAGTGTTGTAATAGGAATGTATACACTGAGGGGGAACCTAGGAAGCAGGCCAACTCCATATCTGTGCCAAGCTTAGTGTACATTGAATGGAGTTACCAAACTCCTCTAGATTACTCTTTTGAAGTACAGTGGTACCTTGAGTTACAAACACCTTGGGTTACAAACACTTTCGATTACAGACCCCGCTAACCCAGAAGTAGTACCTCAGGTTAAGAACTTGACCTCAGGATGAGAACAGAAATCGTGCAGCAGCAGCGGGAGGCCCCATTAGCTAAAGTGGTATTTCAGGTTAAGAACTGTTTCAGGTTAAGAACAGACCTCCAGAACGAGTTAAGTTCTTAACCAGAGGTACCACTGTAAATATGAAAAGGTTGAGATTTGGCTGGTAGGCTTATGGCCTCTGAGGCAATTTCAGTATGTAGGTACCATCATGTGGGAACAGGTGGTCATTCAGGTACCCTTGTCCCAAACACTTTAGGGCTTTTGTAGGTGGGAACCAGCACTTCTGATTGAACCGAGAAACTGACCGGTAGCCCAGAGTAACTGCTTCAAAACTGGCATGATATATTATACTCCATACTGCTGGCCCCAGTCAAGCAACGGGCTGCTACATTTTGCGCTACCAGTGAATTTGTCAGTCTTAAAAGGTGGCTTAGGATTCCTGTTGTTACCACTATAGGTGTAACTGTCTGCCACACATCTTGGTTTCTGCGGTGTTCAGTCATGTACATTCATCCCACAAGGAGTAGGAACCTAGAGGCCGAGGGATGACAAGGCAGAACCAAGACGTCCCTGGTTGAAATCTTGCCCTTTGCCAGAAACTCCAAAGCTTTAAGCTAGAAGCTTTACAGTTCTGTAACTGTAAAGTTACTCTACTGAACAGAACTCTACAGTTCTGTGGTTCTATGAAGGAGAATGCTATCAATGGCTATTAGCCATGAATAATGGCTATGTTCCGTCTTCACTGTTGAAGGCAGTCTGTCTCTGAATACCAGCTGCCAGGAATCACAAATGTTGTTGAGCTCAGGTCCTGCTTACAGCCTTTTCAGCGGCGTCTGGGTGACATTTGTGAGAACAAGATGCTGGCTTGAGGCAGACAGCTCCACCTCCAGGTCACCACTCAAATGTAGGGATGGTCGTTGTTGTTGTTTAGTCGTTTAGTCGTGTCTGACTCTTCGTGACACCCTGGACCAGAGCACGCCAGGCACTCCTGTCTTCCACTGCCTCCCGCAGTTTCGTCAAAACTCATGCTGGTAGCTTCGAGAACACTATCCAGCCATCTCGTCCTCTGTCGTCCCCTTCTCCTTGTGCCCTCCATCTTTCCCAACATCAGGGTCTTTTCCAGGGAGTCTTCTCTTCTCATGAGGTGGCCAAAGTATTGGAGCCTCAGCTTCAGGATCTGTCCTTCCAGTGAGCACTCAGGGCTGATTTCCTTCCAAATGGAGAGGTTTGATCTTCTTGCAGTCCATGGGACTCTCAAGAGTCTCCTCCAGCACCATAATTCAAAAGCATCAATTCTTTGGCGATCCGCCTTCTTTATGGTCTTTACTACTGACCAACACTGTAGGGTTGTTGCGAGGATTCAGGTACTGTACATGGATGTTCTTTTGAACACCTGAAATGACCTTTATTAAAAGACCAGAGGTTATTGCTGGAAACACTGTGGATAATTTTTAATGTTAAAATACACCATTGGTATTTTTTAGAGGAGCTGTTACCCTGCTAGAGTAGAAGAAAAGCAGACCTGTTAGGAAGATGGGACAAGGTGGCTGGGAGAGGCCAAGTCTAACCCTATATCTGGGTCTGCAAACACAACAACCCCATGTTTCTTAGTTCTGTGGGTGGGATTCTCACTCCTTTCCCCCAGGTTCAGCCCCAATACTGCTATTTTCTTTTTATTATGACATTCTGTGCAGTAGTTGTGAAAGTCTCTTTCGCTTCCTGATATTTGGCACACCAAAGCCTTTCTGTTTTGGTGAGCTTCACAGCCGAGTGGGAATTTGAACCTGGGTCTCCCAAGTCCTCATTCAGCATTCAAATCTCCACAGCACCGGTAGGGGCCTGGGTGGTAGGGCAAAGCTTGTGGAGATACCTTCCCAACGCCAGCACCACTGGGCAGAGCTGGAGCAGAGCAGGTAGCCGTGGGGCTGTGGCCATATGAACACACTGACACAGCCATTCCACTCTTTCTGCTATGCCCACACAGTCCTGGCATCGCTGCTCCCCCGTCTGCTCCGGCCTCATCTTGATAAATTGCAACGAAGTCGGTTTTGGGAGGTGATCTCTGTGCCACTGCCCCATTGTGGCTGCTGTCGTATGCCACGCAGACTTAGGTGTGGGCATTCCACATTCCCATTGGTTCAGCCTTGCTGTGTGAAACAGGACTAAGCTGTACTCTACAGAGATTTAAGGAAGGAAAAGGAGGAACCCGAGCTTACACTGCCGACTGTGGTGGGCGACATGCAGTAAAAGATGGCATCAAGGAAGTCGAGAGAAACTGCAAGTGTTGGTATACTTACAATAGCCTTTTCCCCATTCCAGTTGTTTTGGACTACAACTCCCATCAGCCCCAGCAGGCAAGGCCAAGGATCAGGGATGAGGGGAGTGGTAGTCCAGAACATCTTTGGTGCACCAGTTTGGGAGAACACCCGTCTGCTACATGAACAGTTGTTGCTACAAGAATTCTGGCTTTCTTCCTCAGAAGATCTACATTTGCTCCCAAGACTGAAGATGAACAATTTGAACAACAGTTCTCAAAACAAACAGCGAGAGTGCAGCAAATCAAAAGGCACAATCCATCAAAATAATAAATGCAGCAGGCAGACATAGGTCCATTGCAGCAGCAGTAGAGAGGTCTCTAAAAAGCCATGTTTGCCAGGGCATCTAAAAACACTCTCCGTCTGAAGCCACAACTGAAAAGACCCTGCATTGCTGGGGGTTGGACTAAATGACCCCCTAGTCCCTTCCAACGCTATAATTCTATGATTCCATGACCCTGCACCCCTGCTCTTTCTGGAGATCTGCTGTACTTCTGTCAGTGAGGAACACACAGAGCAGACCACTGGCATTGACACAAGGTGGGTGTGAGTGGGATGAGCATATTAAGAGAAGGCCGTCCCTAATGTACTTTTAAGATGCAGCTTTCCAGATACAAACAGTGTCCTAACTTAAACCTGGAAATGAATAGTCAATCAGTGCAGATTGGACAAGACTGGAATAATATGCTCTGACTAACCTGGCCCAGGTAGCAGTTCAGTGGTGGCATTTCTGCACCTGTTGAATGTTAGGAATGTTTCTTCACATCAGTCCCATGTAGAGTATGTTTCAGGAGTCCAATGTGAAGATTGTGAATGGCCATGGGCAAGTCAGATGTCTCCAGAAAAGGGCACAGCTTGCCTCCTCAGCAAAGCTGGTTAAATGCATGTTTTCTGCTCCTATGGAGAGAGGCTGAGTTGGGTCTGTGTCTCAGCCTGTTGTCCGAGATAATAGCCCTTGCAGTTCAAAGAGAACTCGCCTTTCTGACCCTGTGTCCTTTGTATTTTTCTTCCAACAGCTTCAACTCCCTCCTTCCAGAATCTGGGATTGTGGCTGACATTGACCTGGAGAATATCCTCTCGCTGAGCAGTGACAACTTCTACGAACTGAAGAGCCAGCCCATTGGAGTCAGGTAAGAAGCCTAGAGGGCCGCCATCTTGGAACTGTCTTGTAAGCTTGAGGGTAGGGCCTCTGGGCTGCTGCGGGGAGAGAAGGGGGAGGCTTTCCAAATATCCCAAGATCACCTTGAGGTCAGCTGGGATGATTTGCTTGATCCGCTGCTGTTGCGCAAGTGAACAAGGGAAACAAAGAGGGACCATCCTTTCCTACCTCCTCATATTTGCATCCTTGCGGTGCTTCTGCTACCCCTCCCTGGGGCAAAAGGATGTGTAGATGCCTCCATTCTTTTTCCATGGATGATCCTTAGAGCAGCATGGTGGCTCGTTTAAGGACTTCAGCCTCCTAGGGAGAGGGAAAGAGGCAAGATGACGTGAGGTCAGGCTAAGCTATGGTTTCTCTTTACCTTGCCCACGTCTCCGGACAGAATTGCTGCCCTTGCTGAAGATTCTAATATGGTGGTGCCTTGGTTCTCAAACTTAATCCGTTCCAAAACCAAAGCGTTCCAAAACCAAGGCGCACTTTCCCATAGAAAGTAATGCAAAACAGATTAATCCGTTCCAGACTTTAAAAACAACAATCCCTAAAACAGCATTTTAACATGAATTTTACTATCTAACGAGACCATTGATCCATAAAATGAAAGCAGTAATCAATGTACTGTACTATAAAATAAATTAGGTGGTATTGTAGATGATAAAAATTAAAATTAATTTTTTTTCTTACCTGCACTGATGATAGTCATTGTTTGGATGGGGGGCTTTTATCCATTTCCGCAGTCACACAATCAATCCATCAGTAGCTGGACTGGGTTCCACACAGTCACAAAAACAAATTAACTGAAAAAGCCTCAAAAACAAAAGCGCAAATTAAATATAAAAAACTGAAAGCTCCAAATTTAATCCGTTCTGGAAGTCTGTTTGACTTCCAAAATGTTAGAAAACCAAGGTGCAGCTTCTGATTGGTGCAGGCGCCCCAGAAACAATAGCCGACAACCACATCGGATATTTGGCTTCCGAAAAACAGTTGAAAACTGAAACACTTCCAGGTTTTCGGTGTTTGAGTACCAAGGTGCCACTGTATAGGGGAATGCACGTGTTTAGGAAATGGCCGAGACATCTGCCGACACAGCTAGATTTTTTTTGTCCTTGATCAGGAGACTTAGAAGGAAGTTTCCTTATTTGAAACAGAAGTTAAATTCAGACTGCTTGGGCATTTTCTCCAGCGTAGCGTGGTAAACACTGAATTTTCATAAAGGCCCCAAATGGTTCTTGGGAACAGTTGTGAGGGATTTGTACCCCGGATGTTTCCTTGCACACATGAGGACACCCATTTGCCTTGGTGGCCTGGCATTATGGACTTATACTTTCTCCCTAAGGTTCCTTCCCTGCCCCCATGTCCTCTGTTCCTTTATGAGTCTCTCTGTACAAACGTCTCACTGAGCATGGTGTACAGGCAGCGACCATTCTATTATTATTATTATTATTATTATTATTATTATTATTATTATTATTATTACAGTATTATTATTTATTTTCTTTTTTATACATTTCAATAATTTTTACAGTCATTTTACCATTTCAAAACTCGACTTCCTTCCCCCTCTCCCTGCAGTTCTTTAAATTTATTTTTTATATTTTCTGCATATTCCAAATTAACTTAATTTACTCATTTAGTCATCTCCTTTAAATATATACTGTTATAAAACTGCAGGTTATTGCAACAATCCTGCCAATGTTCTTATCTGTTGACAGTTTATTTGTCAATATAAATATTTCCATTCTTTTATAAAAAGTTTGTTATCTTGGTTTCTTATTTTTCCGGTAAGTTTTGCCATTTCTGCGTATTCCAAAAGGTTTTGTATCCATTCTTCTTTCACTAGGACTGCTTCTTTCCATTTTTTGGGCAAGTGGCATTCTTGCCACTGTAGTCACATACATGAATATATTTCTATACAGTTTGGGTAGTTCTGTCCCTATAATTCCCAAAGGAAGGCAGGCTTCTGGGGTTTTTTAAAGGCGGTGACCATTTTGCATGGGGTTGCCCATGTGTGCATCAGCAAAAGTCGGCGATCGCCTGTCCATTGGACTGGGTTTGGTAGGCACTGACTGTAGAAGCTGGCTGTTGTTCTCTGACCCATGTTCACCTTTGGACTTGGTGAGGCAGGCAGCCATCTGATGCAATCCAAACAGTGGGGAGGGAAGCAAACAAGACAGGGAAATTCCCCTTCTTTGCCAACCCATTGCTGTTTCCTGCAGCCAATTCCTCAGAGCACAAGATCTGCAACTGGCTCAGAGGTAGAGGATCAGTTTTGCATGCAGAATTTCCCACATCAATCCCTGGCATCTCCAGGTGGACCTATGAGTAGGTAGAGTCATGTCTGAAACCCTCGAAAGCTGTTTGCAGTCAGTGAAGACAACAGTGAGCTAGGTGGACCAACAGTCTAGCTTCCTAGTGTAATAAACGAAAATCTGCAATAAACGAAAATCTGCCCTTATTCCCTTATGGGGAACACAAGAGCCCTTAGAGAGTCCTTTGCAGGTTCTCCATCGGTCATTACAGGAATTTACTAATGTTACAGGAATTTAGTAATCACCATTTCAAAGGGTGACAGACTACCAGGAAAATACTGCCAGGAAAGGCAATCAGATAAGGCATTATTAGATAACCAGGGAGACAGGAAAAACAACAACATTCAAATTTCTGTTGTAGACCACCTTTTCTGTGTTGTAGGTATGATGTTTGGGGGGGGTGGTCTTGGGTTACACCCCTTCTGTGATGTCTGTATGATGTATGGAGGGGTGGTCTTGAGCTCCAGGGCAGGGAATTTAAAATGTCTATATAAGGGCAGGCACACCTTTTGTTTGGGGTTCTTCCTCCCTCCTGCATGTGGTGAGTGAGGACCCTGTTGCAACAGATCAATAAAGATCAGGCTTACTAGCTGCTTTGCTTCTCAATATTCTCTGGTTGGCCTCTGTTATTTTCTCCTACCAATAGGGAACCCATGTAAGGACTCTATACGGGCTCTTGGATACCTCATAAGGGAAAAAGGGCATATTTTGTTTACAACAAGGGTGAGGGTATGCCACAGTTTTTCAACTGGCATAGTGGTTTTTTTGTGTATGTGTTTTTACCAGAAGGCCATTTCTTTTACAACTTCTTCCTTGCAGGATGTAGGCAGGGGCTGCTTAAAGAGAGAGATTCAGAGTTGTAGGTTGCAGAGCAGGGAAAGAGAACAATGCAGGGAGATTAGGTGTGTTGGAGGAGAAGGGTTGGGGGCTGCAGTTAAAAAGGACTATGACCAGTGAGTGGAGATAAGCCCTTAATCACAGGGATCTGCCGTTCTTGTGGCTAATTATTAAGCAGAAATTGACCACATATCTTTGAGTTTCTTCCTCACATCCAAGGGGTCCTGAAAATGTTTCTCCCTCTCTCCCCCAGCCCTTTTTCTCTGGGTGTTTCAGTCTGATGATCTGCAGACCAGCTGCAGTTATGTTGTACTCTGTTCATGTTACGGATCAGGACATACTCCCAGCACAATGATCAAAGCAGCCAAGCTTGTTCATTTATTTTGTTACTGTATGGATAGTTAATGGAATTTCCTATCCTTTAATGGCACCCACAATTACTTGTTTAATTTACATATGCAAAGGTGGCCTGCTTATTCATAATAATATACAGATACCTCGGGTTACAGCCGCTTCAGGTTGCGTTTTTTCGGGTTGCGGACTGCCGAAACCCGGAAGTACCGGAATGGGTTACTTCCGGGTTTCAGCAGTTGCGCATGCGCAGAAGCGCTAAATCACGCTTTGTGCATTTGCAGAAGCGCTGAATCGCAACCCGCGCATGAATGCTGTGGGTTGCGAATGTGCATATCGCATGGATCACTGTAATAATAATTCATAATAATTTATATATATCCCGCCCACCTGGCTGGGTTTCCCCAGCCACTCTGGGCAGCTCCTAACCGAATATTAAAATACAGCGTTAAACATTAAAAACTTCCCTAAGCAGGGCTGGCTTTAGGTGTCTTCTAAAAGTCAGATAGTTGTTTATTCCCTTGACATCTGATGGGATGGTGTTCCACAGGGCGGGTGCCACCACCGAGAAGGCCCTCTGCCTGGTTCCCTATAACCTCACTTCTCGCAGTGAGGGAACCGCCAGAAGGCCCTCGGAGCTGGACCTCAGTGTCCGGGCTGAACGGACCTCATCAACCTCTGCGCTCAGGGCCGTCTCTGTTGCAGCACTCTGGATGTGGAACTCTTTCCCACTGGACGTACAGTGGTCCCCCATGTCAGTAGGTCACCATCAAGTCAAGATGTACTTTTTCGTTTGGGTCTGTGGAGGTGACTGATTTATAGAACTGATTTATAGTCTCTTCTGCTGGGTTGTGGGTTCATGACAAGTTTTACAAGTTTCTATGTTGTGTTTGATTTGTTGCTTTTGTAATGAAAATGTTGTCAGCTGCCTCGGGAACTTCTGGGTTCAAGGGCAGGTAATAAGTCCAATAAATAAATAGTCAATAGCACAAAGCCCATTCTTATACATTGTCTGTGTAGTTTTTAAAGCTAGAATGAAACTCCTGGCACTTGTTCAGTCTCCACTCACATAACTTATTTACCACCTCCTCTTTTTAAAAAACAAAAATGAAGACAGACCTTGGTATTTTGTAGGCTGGAAAGAAATTAGACTTTGTGATCTTTATTATTTTTTGTAAAGTTTTATTATTTCATTTTATAATGTGTATGAGAGAGAACATTTATAACAGGCAAATTAAAATATGAAAAACAAAAATATAAAATAGGCATTTAGAATGAGTAGTTGTACATGAGTTAAAATAACGAAGTTCAAGTAAATATTATCAACTTTATCAAATCATCAAGTCTAGTTCCAAATCTGCCATACTTGTGACGAGGGTTGTCTTGAAAATGATGGTTTTGATACATAGGTCATAAAGGAATGCCAGAGCATTTAAAAAGTATCTGGAGGTTCTAGCCTTTGTTGAAATCTGAAATTATAATAATTAAAAATAATAATTTTATTATTTATGTGCCACCCATCTGATTTGGGTTGCCCCATCCATTCTGGGTGGCTCCCAACAAAATATTAAAAACACAATAAACGTCAAACAGTAAAACCTTCCTGATACAGGGCTGCCTTCAGATGTCTCTAGAAAGTCAAATAGTTGTGTATTTCCTTGACGTTTACTGGAAGAGAAGCTCTACAGGAGCAAGCCATGAGAAACAGAGCTGAGTTGGAATCAGTCTTTTTTAATTTTTTTAAAAATTGATTTTACAAATTCATTCACACAAATAATATTCTTGCAAATATTAAAATTTTACACAAGATTCTTTCTCTAAGGAATCTTGTGTAATTATTTAAAACCTGCCAAAGAGTGGAATCTATGTTGAGTGACAATGTGGAATTCAACACTGCTCTCCTCCAGTCGTTCCTTCTGTGCAAGCAGAAGAAGGGGAGAGCCCCTTTAAACTGAGGGCTGAGTTCTGCCCATGACATCAGTGCTAGAGGGCGGGTTTCAAGGCTACAGAGAGAGAGAGAGGATTTGCAAGGTTTGACAGATTGTTGGGAGAACGATTTCCATGGTGACTCTGTAGGGAACAATCTTTGGGAAACACATTGCCCAGGTCAGAGAAGCAATGCTTCACATGGTTTTTAAATGGCATTGCACACTGGAGAAACGGGACGTGGGTGGCGCTGTGGGTTAAAACACTGTGCCCGCTTGGGCTTGCCAATCGAAAGGTCACGGTTCGAATCCTTGCGACTGGGTGAGCTCCCGTTGCTTGGTCCCTGCTCCTGCCAACCTAGCAGTTCAAAAGCACACAGCGCAAGTAGATAAATAGGTACCACTCTGGTGGGAAGTTAAATGCTGTTTCCATGCGCTGCTCTGGTTTCGTCAGAAGCAGCTTATGCTGGCCACATGACCCGGAAAAACTGTCTGTGGAAGCAGAAAAACGCCGGCTCCCTCGGCCTTTAAAGCGAGATGAGCTCTGCAACCCAGAGTCATTCGCAACTGGACTCAATTGTCAGGGGTCCGACTTGCTTCTACCCTCCGTGTTCCTTGTGAAAAAAATCATGAGCAGATGTGGGGAACTTGTGACCCTCCAGAAGTTGCTGGACTACAACTCCCATCAACCCATGCCATTTGCCATAATTTCTAGACCTGATGGGAGTTGCAGTTCAGCCAAATCTGGTGGGCCACAGGTTCCCCATGCCTGAACTTGAAGGGAAAACATTTTTTTTTTTTCATATTTAAAAAAGGAAACCTTGCATAATTTAACGTTTATCCAAATGAAATTCAGGAACATCAGCTTCCCCCCCCACCTGTGGCCTCCATTTTTTTTCAACTTTTTAGAGACACAAGATGGTGATAGGGACAAATATTTAACATTTAACTGAATCCAATGCAGAACTCTGAATGTAGAAAACAAATTTTTCTTTTAAAAGAACTTTACCAACCTACAGTACAGAACTGTTGTCTGACAAAGAGATACACTCAAATGGATTAGAATCTCAGCATTAAGTATTCTATTGACATCCGACATTAAATTCTCCTGTTCAGTAGGTTTTTATTTCTATTCCATCTCTGAGGCTGACCTCCCAGTTTTATACATTTTTTAAAAATAGTTCTCTAATGTGCTTGATCTAAGGTTTCGTTAGTAACACCAGCTTTCGACTGCCTGTTGTGTTCTGCGTCCCTGTTGTGTCTAGGGCAGGGAATCTTGCCACTACAGTGGTATCTCTGGCTGTGAACAGGATCCGTTCTGGAGGCCCATTTGCAACATGAAAAGAGCGCAACCTGCAGCAGAGCGTCTGTGCACGCGTGGGTTGCGATTTGCCGCTTCTGCGCATGCACACGATGTCATTTTGTGATTCTGCACATGCGCGAGCGGCAAAACCCGGAAGTAACCCTTTCCAGTACTTCCGGGTCGCCACGGGACGTAACCTGAAAGAACATAACATGAAGCAACCATAACATGAGGTATGACTGTAGTTTCATTACAGGAGTGTGCAGAACCCTGGTACAGTGGTACCTTGGGAGGTGAACGGGATCCGTTCCGGAGCCCCATTCGCAGCCAGAAACAAACGTAACTAGCGATGGCATGTCTGTGTACACATGAGTCGCTTTTTGCCGCTTCTGCACATGCGCGTGATGTCATTTTGAGCATCTGCGCATGCGCAAGTGGCGAAACCCGAAAGTAACTCACTCCGTTATTTCCGGGTTGCCGCGGAACGCAACTTGAATTCGCTCAACATGAAGCATATTCAACCTGAGGTATGACTGTAGTGAGATTTCCTTGATGGCTGCTGAATGTTCTCTCTCTCCTTCCTCTTCGGCAGCCCTCCGAGTGCCACAGCTCAGGGTCCCGCCATGTCGTCCCGCGTGCTTCTCCGCCAGCAGCTGATGCGGGCGCAGACGCAAGAACAGGAGCGCCGGGAGCAGCAGCAGGCGGCACAGTTCACTTCGGCGCCCCCAGCGCCTTCCACGCCCGCCATTTCCATGAGCCCCCTCGCCCGCCCTGCCCCTGCCCAGGTTCCTGTGGAGGTACTGAAGGTGAGTCGCAAGGAGAGAGGAAGTCCAGGAGGGGTGGTAGTCGGCTCTGATCTTGCCCGGAGGGACTGTGTGGCGGGAGGAGGGCTGGGTGGCCTAGTGGTGGGGGCATTTTCTTCTTTGGGGGTGGGATGCTACAGCACTGTAACAGGGAAAAGTGTAAGATGGCCATGAAATGGTTGATGGCTTGAGCTGGCTAGCATAAGTCATCATTGAAGCGTCTTTCTGCTGCGTGCTTGTGGTACCATTGAGGTTAGTGCTCATTGACTGTTTAGGTCCGTGGGTACATTTGAACTTTTCAGTGGGGGCCACCCTCTCCAGTCACTCCTCTCTCCCCTCCCCCGGATCAGCCCCCACCCAGAGAAACAAAGAGAAAGTACACCCCCCCAACACACAAATGATTTCCCAAAAGTCAGATCCAGCAGAATCTGAGCCTTCGAAAGCGCAATAAAGGCGAAAAAAGGAAGTGGGAAAGAATGTCGCTCTTTCAACTTCCTCCTTAAGCTCTGTGTGCATTTCAAGGGAGAAAAAAGTAGCAATTCTCACCGCTGGGGAGGTAGTGAACAAAATAATAATAATAATAATAATAATAATTGTTATGTAGTGAAGTTTCACCCTGGGCCAGCAGGGGGATACTGTATATAGTTTTCACTCAGGTCTGTAGATAGTTTTCACTCAGGTCCACGTCAGTTATTTTAGGCGGGAAATGCTGGGCTGTTGCTACAATGTTGACAGCCGGCTGCCTATAAAAGCAGGCCGGCTGAGCTGTTTGCAGTCAGTTCTATTCCAGCTTACAAAATAAAGAGCTACTTGGAGAAATCGCTGTGTCGTCTGCTATGTCAACCCACAACTTAATAATAATAATAATAATAATAATAATAATAATAATAATAATAATTTATATCCCTCCCTCCACAGCCAAAGCCGGGCTCAGAGCGCCTAACAACAATAAAAATAGCACAGATTACATAAAAGCACAATCAATTAATTAAAACACATTCTAAAATCAATTCGGAATCAGATTAATGGCAACCATTGGGCTAGAGTTCTATGAGGATTACATAGGGAAGGGGGTCTCAGAGGCTTCACGGGCACCATGCCAGGTGGCATGACATTGGTGGCCTCTGGTTTAGGTAGATCAGTATGGAAAGAAGCTTGGTCAGCAGAGCTGGTGGGCTTGGTGGGTCAGTGGTTCCGCCCCGTGACATGAAGGGTCTTGATCTGGCCTCTTTGATTCTCTTTAAATGCATTATTTATTTCAAACATTTCCATCCTGTCTTTTATTTGGAGAGCTCACGTCTGTTTAATGACCAAGATAACATAACCAAGTTGCCTTCCTCTGACACCGGCGTTTGCTTGTGACTGCATCCATGTCCAGCAGTTGTTACTCAAGGCTAGACTCGTTCTGCTGATGCTTATGCTGCTCAGTTTTAAGAATTACTGGTTTAGACAATCTGTGTCTTTTACGATTGCTGTTGAGCGTGACTATCTCTAGGGTCACAAGCCAGCTGAGGTACTCTTTGGGGTTTGCTATCAACATGCTATAAGGGACGCGGGTGGCACTGTGGGTTAAACCACAGAGACTAGGACTTGCCGATCAGAAGGTTGGCGGTTCGAATCCCCGCAACAGGGTGAGCTCCCGTTACTCGGTCCCTGCTCCTGCCAACCTAGCAGTTCGAAAGCACGTCAAAGTACAAGGAGATAAATAGGTACCGCTCCGGCGGGAAGGTAAATGGCGTTTCCGTGCACTGCTCTGCTTTGCCAGAAGCGGCTTAGTCATGCTGGCCACATGACCCAGAAGCTGCATGCCGGCTCCCTCGGCCAATAAAGCGAGATGAGCACCGCAACCCCAGAGTCTGTCACGGCTGGACCTAATGGTCCCTTTACCCTTTACCTTTACTTTATCAACATGGTGCACCTCGCAATGCTTTGGGCTATAACTCTCCTCATCACTTTGAGCTCAGCCGGGCTCAAGGGATGGGCAGAAGGATCCCATGGAAGAGTCAGCAGCATGCTCTAAGGCAAGGATAGTCCAGAACATCTGGCAAGCACATAGGCTGCCCCTGCAGTTGCTCCTTATTCTTCGAAATGAACCCTTCTCCCTCGTAAGTGCAGAGGTTGGGCTTCAGTCGCTTGAGTTCTGGCTGGCTGGCGTTCTTTTTCCTGTGGCTAATGGCCCTTCTCTTCTCACCTCTGAGCTTAGGTCCAGACCCACCTGGAGAACCCCACCAAGTATCACATCCAACAGGCGCAGAGGCAACAGGTGAAGCAGTACCTCTCCACTGCCATGGGGAGCAAGATAGCAACACAGGCTGTAGCTGGGACAAGTCCGGGGGCCCCCACCTGCTCCCCACAGGCTGCCTCTGCTCCTGAGCCACAACATGGTTTGGCCAAGCAGCCGGGAGTGGCAGGGGGTCCTGGCAGTGCCCCCAATAGCCCCATGGCTATGCTGAACATTGGCTCCAGCTCTGAGAAAGAGGTGAGTAAAACTCTGCCTCAATTACCTTTCGTTTGTCCCTCCCTCCTTGCTTTTATAAAGACTTCTGATTAAGGTCTCTTATCTCAGGTTTAACTGCTTCCCTTTTAAAAATTAGATTGATGATGTAATTGATGAGATCATCAGCCTGGAATCCAGTTACAATGATGAAATCCTTAACTACGGAGGCCTACAGATGCCCAGCACTGTGAGTCGCCTTCTTTGTGGGTTCTCGGCAGAGGCGTGATCGTGGGGGGAAATGGAATTTAAAATGGATCAGAACTTCCAGCCATAGCTAGCACAACTTATAGGGCTGTCAACTGATTATTATTATTTTTTAAAAAACAGCTCATTGATTTAATCTCTGTTGCATTAATGGGTGGAAGTTAATAAATCTTACTTATGCGGAGAAACTTTCCAGCTTCTGCTTTCGTCAGCAGCTCTGATAAAAACGAGAGGATGCTGTTGCTGAATAAAGTTCTCTTTTATTAATCGCGGTAGCATATCTCTTGTTTTAACCAAATCCCCAAAGGGACCTGGAGCCAGCTTGTGTGCAGCGCTGTTGGGTGAATTGTAATTCACCGAAGACCAGAGAGCTGCCAAGGTGGTGTCAGAGCCCTGTGGCCTGGAGACCTTGCCCACTTCTCACTTGGGCCAGTCTTATCCATCTGAATGTAAGTTGAACTCTTCCTATGATTATGTGCAGCTGCCAGTCTCTGGAAACCTCCTGGATGTGTACAACAACCCAGGAATGATGGAGCCAGCTGTGACGGTTAGCAACTCCTGCCCGGCTGACCTGCCCAATATCAAGAGAGAGATGTCAGGTACTGGGAGTTCTTGCCTTCCAAACCAACAGGGCTCAGCAGAAGCAAGAGGCTGTACGGCTGGGAAGGGGTAGCGACTTCAGAGTCATCCCTGACCATCATTTTTGTGGCTTATGTGTCTTCCTTAGCAGAAAATGAAGCCAAAGCATTCCTGAAGGAAAGGCAGAAGAAAGACAACCATAATCTGAGTGAGTACCGTTTTCTGGTGAAAAAGCCATCTTAAAAATGTTTCAAGCGATATTGCGTTGTGTCCCACTTAAGTGCTGCTGAAATTAATGGACGCAAAGTTATTCATGTCTGCAAATTTCAGTGGGCCTGCTCTGAGGATAAGGAGTGCTGTATACCTTGGTGTCGGCAGGAGAGTATTTAGTTATCTGTTTGTTATTTCGAAACCTAAGCATTGCATGGGGACGCGGGTGGCGCTGTGGGTTAAACCACAGAGCCTAGGACTTGCCGATCAGAAGGTCGGCGGTTCGAATCCCCACGACAGGGTGAGCTCCCGTTGCTCGATCCCTGCTCCTGCCAACCTAGCAGTTCAAAAGCACATCAAAGTGCAAGTAGATAAATAAGTACCACTCCGGCGGGAAGGTAAACGGTGTTTCCATGCGCTGCTTTGGTCATGCTGGTCATATGATCCGGAAGCTGTACGCCGGCTCCCTCGGCCAATAAAGCAAGATGAGCGCCGCAACCCCAGAGTCGGTCATGAGTGGACCTAATGGTCAGGGGTCCCTTTACCTTTAAGCATTGTATACTTGGGCAGAGAAGCTTGTAGGTACATAGAAAGGGGCCTTATACTGACTCAAGACAGTTTGCATAGTCTGCTTTGATTGACGGCAGCTCCCCCAGGGTCCCCGACAGAGGATCAGTCTCATCACCAACCAGCATGGCCAAAGTTCAGAGATAAGGGGAGTTGCCATAGAATCAGAGTTGGAAGGGACCAAAAGGTTCATTAGCCCAACCCCCTACAATGCAGGAATCTTTTTGGCCAGCAACCCTGAGATTAAGAGACTCATGCTCTATTAACTGAGCTATCCTAGGAGGGTAGAATTTTGGGGCTAAGCTAGAGTTGATACAGTACACCATGGTAGGCAAACTAAGGACCAGGGGCTGGATCAGGCCCAATCGCCTTCTCAATCTGGCCCATGGATGGTGTGGGAATCAGCGTGGTTTTACATGAGTAGAATGTGCCCTTTTATTTAAAATGCATCTCTGGGTTATTTGTGGGACACAGGAATTTGTTCATTATTTTTTTCCAAAATATAGTCCGGTCTCCCACAAGGTCTGTGGATCGGTCCCCTGCTGAAAAAGGTTGCTGACCCCTGCAGTACATTCTACTGTTTTGGGGTGTTAGCTACTCGAAAGCCTTTGGTCCACTGATGCATTTTAACCTACCAAACCTGAACGCATATTTTAAATTTTGTGTTACCTATTACAGTGGTACCTCGGGTTAAGTCTTAAGTCCGTACTTAACCTGAAACTGTTCTTAACCTGAAACACTTTAGCTAATGGGGCCTCCTGCTGCTGCCGCGCCACCGGAGCACGATTTCTGTTCTCATCCTGAAGCAAAGTTCTTAACCTGAAGCACTATTTCTGGGTTAGCGGAGTCTGTAACCTGAAGCGTATGTAACCTGAAGCATATGTAACCTGAAGCGTATGTAACCCGAGGTACCACTGTATTGTTTTAAAGCAAAGGGCAAGAGGAAATTTGTGGTGGTGTTAACCAAGGTGTATGTTTGGAGGTTTCGATGCTAAACTGGTTGGTCCTGTTGGATTGATCCAAAAGTGGGGTGGGGAATGAGGGATGGTTGGTTGACACCACTCAAACCAGTGTTGGGAGAGGAAGTAGAAGTGCAAGGCTGCTAGGCTTGTGGACCTGGTCAGGTAGGAGTGTGCAAACTGGCTGAGCCAGTTAACAGAGTATGCCCTGGGCTAATCTGATGGGTTAAGAACAGGATTGTCCGACTCAACTTGTTTGGTAGCGGCCATTGTAACTTCGCTCTCTCCCCCCCTGCATTTCTCCAAACATTTTGTGTGATGTACCAACACACCATTTGGGTCCTGTATCTGAGCTGCATTTGTGACCATGTACAGTGGTGCCTCGCAAGACGAAATTAATCCGTTCCGTGAGGCTCTCCGTATAGCGGTTTTTTCGTCTTGCGAAGCAAGCCCATTAGCGCTATTAGCGGTTTAGCGGCTTTTAGCGGATCAGCTGATAAGCGGCTTAGGGCTTAGGAAAAGGGGGAAAAAAGGGAAAAAACCCCGCAGGAACTCGCAAGACATTTTCGTCTTGCGAAGCAAGCCCATAGGGAAATTCGTTTTGCGAAGCGCCTCCAAAACGGAAAACCCTTTCGTCTAGCGGGTTTTCCGTCTTGCGAGGCGTTCGTCTTGCGAGGCACCACTGTATAAGCCTAGATTTTGCACAAGCACTGAGAAAAAAGCACCTTGTGTGGCACTGGAACAGGCTGTGGCACAACAATAGGAGCAAATCCTGCACCAAGATCCCCCAGCTTCTGTGGCAAAAAGGTGCTGGATTCTTGCAACCTTTATAATTATGGAAATTAAGCCTCTTCAGGCAGCTTCTCCTTCACATGCTGATGGTGGTGGGGAAGAACAAGGAGCTACTCAGGTCACTGAATTCCCGACTACTGGAAATATGATTGAGCAGTCTGCCTGGCACCTGAGACTTCACCAGCGGTGCTGCCTACATGCCAGGGCTGGATTTAGGTTTGATGAGGCCCTAAGCTACTGAAGGTAATGGGGCCCTTTATATGTCCAGCTGTCCTTTGTCAACAACCAATTGTGGCTGTTTTTTGTGTTGAATATATGCTATATGGCAATTTATGGACCTAACAGGTATCTAAAGCCATTTGCACATAACAAATCGGAGCCTACACAACACAAAACACTGTTGCAGTATGTAGGTTTTATCTTATACAGTGGTACCTCGGGTTACATGCGCTTCAGGTTACATATGCTTCAGGTTACAGACGCTTCAGGTTACAGACTCCGCTAACCCAGAAATAGTACTTCGGGTTAAGAACTTTGCTTCAGGACGAGAACAGAAATCGTGCAGCGGCGGTGTGGCGGCAGCTGGAGGCCCCATTAGCTAAAGTGGTGCTTCAGGTTAAGAACAGCTTCAGGTTAAGAATGGACCTCCGGAATGAATTAAGTTCTTAAACCGAGGTACCACTGTATTTTGGAAATGTACATCCAGTTTTTTTCCCTTTCAATTTTTTTGGGGCCCCCAAGAGGGTGGGGCCCTAATCTATAGCTTGTTTAGCTTAAACGTAAATCCGGAACTGTTACATATTTACAAGCCTGTCTTTACAACCATAAGGGCTGGAAGCCTGGGTTCTCTCTCTCAGCGGCGTAGCGTGGGTTGTCAGCACCCCGGGGCAAGGCAAGTAATTTGCGCCCCTAACCCCTAACCTGCTGCCGCTGCCAGCTTCTTCTTGCTGCTGCCTGGGCTGGGATATTTATGGTAAGGTAGCCATGGCGGCGGGTCCGTGTCAGGTGATCTGAGATGAGTTGCCGCTGGCGCTGGCGCTGCCGCCCAAACGACGCCGCTTGCCCGGAGGAGGAGGAGGGCAGAGAGGCGAGGAAAATGCAACATGGTCCAGCAGCTGCAGCAGCAGCAGCAGCAGCAGCAGTGGCGCCGCCGCCGCCGTGAGGAGGGGCTGCCTGGCGCGTCCTCCGCGGCCAGCGCTGAGAGCCGCTGCCTGCCGGACACCTTCAGCCTGGACGCGCGCACAGCTCGTCGGTTCCGCGAGACATGGGGCTCTGCTACAGCCTGCGCCCGAGGCTCTTCGGCGACTCCGGAGGCGGCGAGCGCCCCCCCCAGATGTTGCGCCCAGTGCGGCCGGCCCCCCCTGCACCCCCCACGCTACGCCACTGCTCTCTCTAAAGAAACCTGAGATCCTTGGGAAGCTGAATCTGGTGCCCAGTTCCACTTGGTTCTCGACTTGTGTGACATTTCATCATACCCCCAGTCCTGAATCCAGGGCTCATGCCAGTAAGGTATAGTTGGAGGTGTACCAGGCAGAGAGAAATACCTGCCTGGCTTTGGGCAAGGTACCGCATTCTCTGCCTAGCCTACCTTATAGGGCTGAGTTGATCGAATGGCAAAATGCTTTGCTTTCTGGAAAGTGCTGTGGAAATGAGTTTGTGTGTGTGTTATTTTCTTAAACCAATAAAGATAACACGAGTAGCTGTGCTTTAATAATATCTAGTGCCACTTACGTTTCTCTCCCTCTTGGCAGTTGAGCGGCGGCGGCGGTTCAATATCAACGACCGTATCAAAGAGCTGGGGACTCTCATCCCCAAATCGAATGATCCGTAAGTATAGTAGATGAATGACAACTGCTCAGCACCGTGACATAAAGGCCTGTTGGGTGGGGTGTATGCGTGGAGGAAGGCTGTGAGTTCCCCTCCCTTGAGAAGCCTGAAAGTGTAGGCCACCCTCTGCCAACCTGGCACCTCTGGAAGTATTGGGCTACAGCTCTAATAATAAGAATAATAATAAGAATAATAAGAATAATTTTTTATTTATACCCCGCCCTTCCCGGTTCAAAAACTGGGCTCAGGGCGGCTAACAACAAATTTAAAACACTTACCGTATTTTTCGTCCCATAGGATGCACCTAGTTTTTTGGGGGGAAATAAAGGGGAAAAAAATCCCTTTATTTCCCCCCCCAAACCGGGTCGAGGAACAGCGGGATGGCGGTGCTGCACCTCCCCGCTGTCCCCCGAGCTTGTGGGGCTGGCCGATGTCTGCCCGGCGCGAGGGACGCTCTGCTTCAGGGCGCCCCTCGCACAGGGCGGCAGGCTGCTATCCGCAGCGTAGGGAGCCCTGCGGGAACTCCCGCAGGACTCCCCACGCTGCGGATGTGTTCCTGAAGCGCCGGGCGCTCTGCCTTCAGTGCGCCCGGCGCTCCGGGAAGCAGGCTGCTATCCGCCTAGGCTGCAGATGTCTTCCTGAAGCCTGTAGAGCAAGAGGGGTCGGTGCGCACCGACCCCTCTCGCTCTCCAAGCTTCAGCCAAAGCCTGCATTCGCCCCATAGGACGTACCCAGATTTCCCCTTCATTTTTGGAGGGGAAAAAGTGCATCCTATAGGGTGAAAAATACGGTAATTGTAAAAGCAGCATAAAATACAGTATGAAAACATGAATAGCAATAAAATTCAAAATTCAGAAATCAATTTAGGGGAAATAAGCATTAGATAATCCCCAGGCCTAGCTGGCTGAATTAGTCCTACTTGGGCCAGCGAGGAGGCCAGGGGAGAATTAGCTTTGGGGTCTCAGAGCGGGTAATCTTCATAAAAGAGGAGGGGGGAGGGAAGTAAAGGGAAATAAAAGAACAGGCTGAATTCAAATTAAAGGCCAGGCGGAATAGCTCTGTCTTATAGGCCTGACGGAAGGAGGTTAAATCCTGAAGGGCCCTAGTCTCATAGGACAGAGAATTCCACCAGGTCGGAGCCATCACTGAAAAGGCCCTGGCCCTGGTGGAGGGTAGTCTGACTTCCTTAGGGCCCAGGACCTCTAAACTATGGTTATTCATGGACCTTAAGGTCCTCTGCGGGGCATACCAGGAGAGGTGGCCCCGTAAATACGAGGGCCCTAAGCCACCATGAGCTGTGTTCACTGGGGCAGATGGGAGTTGTAATCCAAAATATTGGGGAGGGGGGCACCAGGCTGGTGGCAGTGCATTCATCCACCTTCTAACCACTGTTGTATTCTAAATGTGTCTTCAGTACTGATAGTTTGGGTGGCAAGATTTTTTTGTCCTTTGAGCTATATCTTACCAGTGTATACAGTGCAGAGTAGAATATATTGTATATGTGTCTGTACACTCAAGAAGGATTCATTCTATGAATGCCTCTCCATATGTAGCCAGAATGATACCGTCTGCGTAGAAGTGGGGAGGTGTCAGCAGGCTTGGTGCAACCCCAAAGTTGCAGAAGCTCCAAAATCTTTAGGATAAAATCCCTTGGGTGGCAGGGAAAGGAAAAACTCAGAAAACAAACCAATGAGGGCATGGTATGCCCAGTGGTCATGGAAACTGACTGACTGGCAGGGGGAGAGAAGGAAGGAAGGAATGGAGTATCCTGGCAGTGGGTAGAGAGCCTGCCAGCCATACACACACAGCAACATTTTACATTACTTAGTCCACTAGCCATGATAACTAGGGCTGCAGATTCTAGGGCTGCCATCCTTTATGTGCCCTGCTTGCGAGTGCCATGGGGCATCTGGCTGTTGGAAGCAGGATGCTGGACTCAACCGGACCTTGGCCTGGCAATTCTTATTAGTGTGTATGTATGTATTGGAACGCACGGACCTTAATTTATGAGTTTAAAAAAATGTTTGGAAGCATTTCTAAAAAGACCAGAGGCATTTCTGTTAAGTATTGTTGGCAGGGACATCCTAAATGCCTTTAGGGAGGTATTTTTATATGCAACGGCTGCAGCTCGGACTTTGGTGGCAAAGGGGTGGAAGGAAGAAGACGTCCCGGCAATAACAGATTGGCATAACAAGCTACAAGAATTTGCTGAAATGGCGCAGTTGACAAATAGCCTGAGAGGCAATTCAAAACAAAAATTTAAGGAAAAGTGGAATAGATATAAGATATATGTTCAAAAATACAGTAAAGGTTCGCTGTCTGTGCTAGCATTCGGTTGACGTTGGAGAGGGACTGAGTTGAGAAATAAGACCAAGGGTACATATTGATATAGGAATGTATTAGATAAAATGTAAAGAAATATACAAAAATAAGAGTACTGTACATTCATTTGTAAAAAAGGAATATGCAACGGAATTGACAGGAAGTCCAAAGTGTGTGTGTGTGTGTGTGTGTGTGTGTGTGTATATGAATGATTCTGGAATAGTTTTTTGCCCTTGTTATTTCTTTTTTTCCCCTTTTAGTATATAAACTTTGTAGAGTCATACCTCAGGTTGAAGTAGCTTCAAGTTAAGTATTTTCGGGTTGTGCTCCATGGCGACCCGGAAGTAACAAAGCGCGTTACTTCTGGGTTTTGCCGCTTGCACATGTGCAGACACTCAAAAATGACATCATGCGCATGTGCAGAAGCGGTGAAACGCGACCCACGCACACACAGACGTGCAGTCGCATCTTATGTTTACTTCAGGATGCGAACGGGGCTCTGGAACGGATCCCGTTCGTATCCAGAGGTACCACTGTATACATGTTGAAAATTATAGTATAATAAGCCTTGCGATGTAATATGATAATGAGCCAGTGTGGTGTAGTGCTTAAGAGCGGTAGACTCATAATCTGGGGAACCGGGTTCGCGTCTCCGCTCCTCCACATGCAGCTGCTGGGTGACCTTGGGCCAGTCACAATTCTTTGAAGTCTCTCAGCCTCACTCACCTCACAGAGTGTTTGTTGTGGGGGAGGAAGAGAAAGGAGAATGTTAGCCGCTTTGAGACTCCATAGGTAGTGATAAAGCAGGATATCAAATTCAAACTCTTCTTCTCTTCTACCGATGTAACGTAAGAAATTTAATAAATAAATAAAATTAAAAGGAAGGAAAAAGGAATGAACAGACCTTGCTTGCCCAGGTGACTAGCTCCTCTTCCCCCTCCTCCCTAGGGAGATGCGCTGGAACAAAGGAACCATCCTCAAAGCCTCGGTGGATTACATCCGGAAGCTGCAGAAAGAGCAGCAGCACTCAAAAGAGATGGAACTCCGGCAGCGCAAGTTGGAACAGGCCAACCGCAGCCTGCAGCTGCGAGTGCAGGTAGAAGCAGCAGGTGCCGTGCTCAGGAGGGGGCAGGGGTGGGGTGGGATGCAGAAGGTGTAGTTCAGGCATGCTGCTGGGTCTCACTCTCCCGTCTCTGGTCTCTTCCCCAGGAGCTGGAACTGCAGGTGCAGATGCACGGGCTGCCCTTGACTTCCGCACAGGGGCTTCTGACTCAGCCCTTGGGAGGAGACCCGGTTCCTTCCTTTGCAGAGTCCCTGGACCTGCCCTTTACGGCAGAGGAACTGGGGCTGGGCCTTGCTCTGGGCTCCGACGGGGGAGCCCTGCAGGATGTTCTCATGGACGATGGGACCGCTCTGTCCCCGCTGGGTGCCTCTGATCCGCTCCTCTCCTCCGTCTCGCCTGGCGCCTCTAAGGGCAGCAGCCGCCGCTCCAGTTTCAGCATGGAAGATGATTCGTGATGGCAGCGCTTGGGATTTTTGGGCAGTGGAAGAGGAGCCGGAGAAGGCTCCCGCCCTTACTCACCGTGCCCTGCTCCTGCTCTTGAGTATTCCTCTCCCTCAAATCTTGGAGGCTTCTCCCCTCTACTGCTATAGGCTGTGCCCCTTCCTTTCCCCGACATTCCATATTTTGGGAGAGCTTGAGCTGCTGCCTCTTTAGCAAGAGGGCCATGGGAAAGAGGGCTTGCAGAACCACATAGTACCAGTCCTCCCCTGGAGCAGGAGAAATAGGGTATCCCATCACAAAATGAGGGGCCCTAAGCCTTCTGGACCCAAGCTTCAGAAACTCTGGGAATAGTGGATTTTTGCATTTCCCTAGACCTGCCATTTTAAACGTTAGTAGGGCGTTTCTTTAACACTGTGTGAGGAGCGTATAGCCACAAACCTCAGTTCATCCACTCCAACCCTCAGTTTGCATTCTTGCGCCTTTGCTGTATATAATTTGGGGAAATTAAGGTGGGAGAGGAGGAGGAGAAAGTGGCCTCCTTGCTTTGCATAATTTAGAGGCACTCGCCCCTTTAAAAAAAGTTAGGTTTATTTTATATAGTTATCGGACATTTTTTATTCGTAACTCTCACCCTTTCTTGTTTAAGTCGGCAGATTCAACGTTTTATCAAAACCACCGCTTTTAATTTTTAATTTTTTTTCTTCGTCTCTTTCCTTCAGTTCTGACCTGACCGCAGAAAAACTTGATTTTTGTCCCTTGTGACTTCTTTGTGGGCAAAGAAAGGGAGTGGGGTGCAGAGGTGGAAAAAATTGTGAAATAATGTTCTTGCTCATGTGGTTGCATTTAAGGGTACATTACTGCCACACAGCATTTAATTGTCACCCCATTTGTTTTTTTTAATATAAATGAAGCTATAATCAAGTTTTTTTTATATACTCAAAAACTTTTTGCATACCAAATGGACATTAGGAGAAACAGAGAGCAAATGAGACTGTACTGTTTATTGGATCCACTAGTTTTTTAAAATACTGGAAGCAGGCTTCTGTATGACCCAACTCTTCGTTGGATGTAAAAGTGTGGCCGTAATTGCTGCAGAGACAATCATTTGGGCTCCAGTATTAGCCTCACCACTCTGTGAATGAACCCCCTCAAAACAGAAGTGCTCACCCAGGAGTAGCTGTCTCAAAATATTATCTAAAAGCACTAAGCTTTTATGGCTTTTTAGGGTAACTCATGCCCCTCTAAGAAGTTATTAGATTCTACCTGCCGTCATCCCCTGATCATTGGCCATCCTGGCTGCAGCTGATGGCAGTTTAAATCTAACAGCTTCTAGAGGGTCTTGTGTCTCTCTCGCACTTTAGAATCACAGCATAGTCTGAAGTCTGTGCTGGAAAATGGAATACCAGACGTCTGTCCTTCAGAAAGTGTAATTTTGGTGGGATTTAACTAATGAGGCCTGTTCACAGAAGCCCAGTGCCCGACCCTTCATTTCTAGTAGGGGGCTTCTCTTCATCTCATCCGCACGTCCCATGAAATTGGCTCTGGGGAGGTTGGGAGAACTTCTGGAACAGTGGGCGGGGGATTGCTCCATCTGGCAAGCCAAAAAGGAACAATCATCTTAGCATGATGTTGAATTTCACCCTTTGAAACTGAGAAGAGCTGCCTTACTGGAGGTTGTCACTGGGTAGGAGGAAATATGGGTAGTTTCTAGGCTGGGACCTTTTTGAGCTGGAAATGAGGGTAACAGGAGTGAGTGTTCAATGTAAACCAGACGCTGTAGTGGTATTCCAGTGTGTGTAAGAAGCAAGAGGACCGAGCGCAGAGGAAGTTGCAAAGATGAGATTAGGGCAAGTGGTCGTAGATCTTAAAAGGAGTAGAACTGGGTTCCATTAACAAAAGGTTGAGTCTGATTGAGGAGATGAAAGGGATAGAATTTCAGGCTGAGGGAAGGGGCTGGTTTTCCTGTTGTGGATTCTACATCCTCAATGATGACCCAGATTGCGCCTTCTGTCCTTTTACTTTGTATGTTTAAACATTCCCACTACCAGTACTAGAGGCTTCTAAACAAATAAACCAGCAATGACCATTTTCTATAGATACTGTAGTACCTGTTTCCTCATTGTGTCATGTGGGGAATTCAGTTATGAGTGTATATAAAGAGTTTTTCTCTCTGTTTTTAAAGCCACACTAAGCTGGATGTCATAAGATGGTGGGACTTTGGTGGTGCCATTCACCTAACCAGACCCTGTCAGCGGAAGTGTTGTGCTAAGACTTCTGCTTCCTCTATAGGGCTTTCCTCCCTTCTCTTCCTCCACCCCCGCTGGCCTCCATGGAAGAGAAGGCGCCTTTGGCTCAGGGTGCTGGTCAGAAGATCCCCCAGAGCAGAGCATGGGGAAGGTTTTTTTTTGGGGGGGGGGATGTCATTCTGTCCTGCAAACTGAAATGCTTGCACAGATGGAATAAGAGGAAGAGAGTGATGCTGAATTCCACCCGTGGTGCTGAATAAGGAGACTGCTACTCAGTCCAAACGATGCTGTTAAGGCTGGCAGAAACCAGCAGCCATGAAGTTTTTACATACACCTTATTTTAGGCCAGGGATGGTCAGTTTTTGAATTTGCAGGAGTCACTTGGTTACTCAGGGCAGCATTTCCCCACACCTTGATTAAAATTTTGGTATAGCTGAGGGTGGTGGGGCTTCCAATTTACTATCTATTCTGGGAGTCATATACTAAACCTAGACACAACAAAATTAGGGTCACTAATCCACAGTATACTTTTGCATTCGAGAGTCCAATTCTGAGACCATACGGCTAAATACACATATATCTAGTCAGGAAAGGTGTGCATCAGTATGACTTGTCACTACTTCTTTCACTTGTCACTCTCAGATAGGGATGTGGCAATTTTTCTTGCCGCTTGTGAATATTTTATGGGGCAATGCTGCCAATCATACAGATGTCTATAATAATAATAATAATAATAATAATAATAATAATAATAATAATAATAATTTTATTTATATCCCGCCCTCCCCAGCCGAAGCCGGGCTCAGGGCGGCTAACAACAATAAAACAGTACAACAGTACAACAACACAACATGCTAAAATCAGTCATTATAAAATTAATTCAAATCAAGCCACTGGCAGCCATTGGGCCAGAGCTCCGCGAAGATTGCTGAGGGAGGGAGTCAGGCTGTGCCCTGGCCAAAGGCCTGGTGGAACAGCTCTGCCTTGCAGGCCCTGCGGAAAGATGTCAAGTCCTGCAGGGCCCTAGTCTCTTGTGACAGAGTGTTCCACCAGATCGGAGCCACAGCCAAAAAAGCCCTGGCTCTAGTTGAGGCCAGCCTAACCTCTTTGTGGCCTGGGACCTTCAAGATGTTTTTATTAGAAGACCGTAAGTTTCTCTGAGGGACATACCAGGAGAGGCGGTCCCATGGGTATGAGGGTCCTAGGCCGTATAGGGCTTTAAAGGTTAAAACCAGCACCTTAAACCTGATCCTGTACTCCACCGGGAGCCAGTGCAGCTGGTATAGCACCGGGTGAATGTGATCTCGCAGCGAAGACCCCGTAAGGAGTCTCGCTGCAGCATTCTGCACCCGCTGGAGTTTCTGGGTCAGTCTCAAGGGCAGCCCCACGTAGAGTGAGTTACAATAATCCAGTCTGGAGGTGACTGTCGCGTGGATCACAGTGGCTAGGTCAGGGCAAGAGAGGTAAGGAGCCAACTGCTTAGCTTGGCGGAGATGGAAAAATGCCACCTTTGTTATAGCTGCAATCTGCGCCTCCATGGAAAGGGAGGTGTCGAAGATTACACCCAAACTCTTAACGGACGGTGCTGGCACTAATTGCGCCCCCGCAAGAGATGGGAGTTGCCCCTCTCCAATCCCATATCGTCCCGTCCCAGCCACAGGACCTGTCTTCGAAGGATTTAGCTTCAACCGGCTCCCACGTAACCATCCAGCCACAGCTTCCAAACATCTGGTCAGTGTGTCTGGGGCCGAGTCAGGATGGCCATCTATCAATAGATAGAGTTGGGTGTCATCAGCACACTGATGGCAAACCAGCCCAAAACTCCGGACAAGCTGGGCGAGGGGGCACATAAAGATGTTGAAAAGCTTCGGAGAGAGTATTGCACCCTGAGGTACTCCACACACCAAGGAGTGGTGCAATGACAATTCCCCCCCCCCAGCGCCACCCTCTGTCCCCGACCAGAGAGAAACGAGTGCAGCCACTGAAGGACTGTGCCCTGGATCCCCACGTCGGCAAGGCGGTGGTCCAGGAGTTCGTGATCGACCATGTCGAAAGCTGCTGACAGATCTAGAAGAATCAGCAGCCCCGACTCGTCTCGATCCAGTTGTCTACGAAGATCATCTGTTAGGGCAACCAGAGCCGTCTCGGTCCCATGACCAGCGCGGAAGCCGGACTGGAATGGATCCAGAGCCGATGTTTCATCCAGAAATCCACCAAGCTGTTCAGCAACCGCTCTCTCAATCACCTTACCCAGGAACGGAAGATTCGAAACCGGGTGGTAATTGGATAGATCTAAAGGTTCTAATGATGTTTTCTTTAAGAGCGGGCGCACCACTGCCTCCTTCAGTTCCCCTGGGAATGTCCCCATGCCAAGAGACAAATTGATGATATCCCCCAGGAGGGCCCACACCTCGTCTAGACACGCTCTAATCAGCCAAGACGGGCACGGGTCGAGAGGACAAGTGGTGGGCTTTCCAGCTCGGAGGAGTCTGTCCACATCTGCTGGGGATATCTGGTCGAAGTGGTCCAATACTGGACCCGAGGACAGTCGAGGGGCCTCCAGTTCCTTTATTGTATCCAAATTGGCAGGGAGGTCATGGCGGAGCAACAAGACCTTCTCCGCAAAAAAGCTCGCAAGTGCCTCACAGCTGTGTACCAAATTGTTATTTAAATTTCGCTGTCCCTCAAGGGACGTTAAAGACCTAATTATACTAAATAATTGCGCCGGGCGAGAGCTAGCGGATGCAATGGAGGCTGAGAAGAGTTCACCGCCATCTCGTAGGTTTACATAAAAGCCCTATAAGATGTTCTTGAGGCTCCGTCACAGGCACCCCGCCATACTCGCTCTAGCCGTCTGAGGTCCCGCTTCATTTTCTGGAGCTCCTTGGTAAACCAGGGAGCCCGGTTTCTGCGGGGTCGCAGAGGGTGCTTAGGTGCAATCTCATCGATGGCTGCCAGGAGCTGGATATTCCAGCCCTCAACAAGCTCAATGAGTTGCTGGGGGAGCAAGGTCCCGCAAGGCTTGGCGGAATCTATCAGGGTCCATCAGCCTCTGCGGGCGAGCCCAAATTGGCTCGCCACCTAAGCAAGGTGGGGGTGGAAAGTCAATCCTGGCTTTCAGAGCATAGTGATCAGACCATGGCACCTTCATCAAAGGAGACATGATCACATCTATACCGACGCCAAAGATCAAATCCAGCGTGTGGCCTGCTTGATGTGTGGGGCCCGAAACAAACTGAGAGAGACCTAGTGTCGCCATGGAAGACACCAGGTCCAGAGCCTGTGAGGAGGGAGTGGCATCAGCATGGATGTTGAAGTCCCCCAATACCAATAGGTTAGGGAACTCCAAGGCCCAGCCGGCCACCGCCTCCAGTAGGCCTGACAGGGTGGCTGCTGGTGCGCTAGGTGGCCGGTACACCAGCCAGACAGCCAAGCTCTCCTCGGAGCCCCACACTAGGCCAACACATTCAATGCCGGGGATCGATGGCGATGGTAGAGCCCTGAAAGGACAATCTTCCCGGATTAATAATGCCACCCCTCCCCCCCGGCCCACAGTCCGTGACTGGTGGAGGACGGAGAAACCTGGGGGCGCCATCTCTCGTAAGGTAACTGTTTCCCCTTCGCGCACCCAGGTTTCCGTCACACAAGCCAGGTCGATCCCCTGTGAGATAAAGAAATCTTGCAGGGTGGTGGTTTTGTTGCCTATAGACCTGGCATTGCACAGCACCAGTGATGAAGGTGAGTAATCCTTGCTCACCCTACCCTCGTCCCTCGGGATGAGGCACAGATTGGAAGGGGTACGAGCATATCCATATCTCGATCCCCTTCGCCTATAACATCTGCCCCCACCGCCATACCTCCCTCGCCCCTCCACGGTAGCAATCCCAAGCCTCATATTAGCCTCCATTGATGGCAATTAATGTTATTCTTTCGCAGCCTAAGACAATAAAACCTTAAAGCAATAAAAACAAAAAAAAACAAAAACCCAGAAAACAATAAAATAGAAATAAAAACCGCAAAAATTACAAATCCATCAAAATCAAACAAATTCCCAATCCCACCCAAACATCCATTCCACCCCCATATATAAAAAATCTAAAGGGAAAGGAAAATTTTAAAACATGTTAAAAAGAACTCTGCACCCCTCCGGGTCCTCCTGGGCAGCAGCATCAGTGGCAACAACCGTCCTTGTGAGGCCCCACCCTGGGCCAGATAGTAAGTGGCAGGAGCAGTCCTTGTGAGGCCTGTCAGGCCCCGCCCTGGGCTAGGTGGTAAGTGGCAAGAGCAGGGCCCTCAGGCACTCACACAGCGGAGTCTACCCTTCGTAAGTGGCAGATAACTGTGGTACAAGAACCTGAGGGCGAGTACAGACCTAGTATTTAAAATCTCTTGGTGAGACTGAATGAAAGAACTGTATATTATACACCAGTCAGCTTGAAACCATGTCTGTACTCTAGGAGACTTCAAGAGGCTTAGCGGTTTTTTTTATACGGCAGCCATACTGTGAAATACTGCACAGCTAATGCCAAACCATACTGATAGATACACATATGTGTGTGTTCATGTGTATTTTTATTGGCATCAATCTGTCTTGAGAGACATTACAGTGCACCACCAAAATGACTTCCCTGGGGCACAAGCTTGAATGGAAGTCCAGGGCTGCCCAGATGACAACACCCTCCTCTGCCTCGCTGACGCGGACCAAACAAAAGCAGAGTAATACCTGCAAGAGTTTCTGGAAGGAGGTGTACAAAGCACCATCCAACCACCTTTGTGTAGGGCTTACTCCTTAACCTTTTCTTCTCCTGAATATATCCTGCAAGACAGCAGAGGTTTAGGATCAGTTTTCCAGGTTGGAAAGCCCCATTTGCTCCCCACTTCCCTCTACAGCATGTGCAGAAACCCCCCACTTGACCGTCGGACCCATGATGGTTCTCGTCCATCCACCAGAGCCTGTCTTCACATGCAGGGGAAGCCCCAAGGGGTTGAGACCCATTAGCTCCCTTCACCTGGTTTAGCCAGCCAGTCAAAGCTGCTTCCTGGGATGAAGCTGCTGGCGCATGCTGACAGCTTCTAGGAGCCACAGGTAAGAGCCAAGTGCAGGGTGGAGACCAAAGGTGGACAACATGACTCAGAAGGAGCAGGAAGTGTCACCCACCAGAGGTACTACCCCTCCCCTCCCAACCCGTTTATGTATGTGTATATATTATATACAGACATATATACATACCCATACCCACCCCAATGGCCTCACTGCTGCAAGGCAGCTTCTAGTGCTTCTGCAAGAATAATCCGGCAACGGCAACTATAATCATGTCCTAAACTCTTGTATCCAAGGGCAACCAACCTCCACTGACTGAAAGCCGCTCTAGGAGGGAAATGTGCCTGATCTCCATGGAGCCCACTTCTGCTTCGTGTGAACGTAACTTCCTCTCCCTGACTACCCTGTAAATTGTTGCCGTTTTCTTTAATTCTTTGCGGTAGGGGGCGGAGGAAGGTGGGAATAAGGAGGACATTTAAGTCTTCCCCTCCCACGGTAAGAGTCTAGTAGTTTTCCTAATCTCTGAGAATTATTCTTGCAATAGTTCTACGCCGCACACTTCCTAAAAAATGTCCGCTAAGGGAGAGAAAAAGAAATTGGGAGAAAAGCAATGACAAACCTAGACAGCATCTTGAGAAGTAGAGACATCACCTTGCCAACAAAGGTCCGTATAGTTAAAGCTATGGTTTTCCTAGTAGTGATTTATGGAGGTGAGAGCTGGACCATAAAGAAGGCTGATCGCCGAAGAATTGGTGCTTTTGAATTATGGTGCTGGAGGAGACTCTTGAGAGTCCCATGGACTGCAAGAAGATCAAACCTCTCCATTCTTAAGGAAATCAGCCCTGAGTGCCCACTGGAAGGACAGATCCTGAAGCTGAGGCTCCAATACTTTGGCCACCTCATGAGAAGAGAAGACTCCCTGGAAAAGACCCTGATGTTGGGAAAGATGGAGGGCACAAGGAGAAGGGGACGACAGAGGACGAGATGTGGGACAGTGTTCTCGAAGCTACCAGCATGAGTCTGACCAAACTGCGGGAGGCGGTGGAAGACAGGAGTGCCTGGCGTGCTCTGGTCCATGGGTCACGAAGAGGCGGACACGACTAAACAGCAACAAGAGAGAGAGATATAGTAAAAGGATGGCGCTTGACGACCCTCGTCTGCTTCCAGTCAGGCCAGGAGGGCTGCGGTGCCCCCTCCGCCGAAAGGGGGGCTGTGGAAAGCGCCGAAATCTATACAAGAGCGCGGGCCTCTGTGGGCTCCGCTGCGGCCTCTTCCACCTCCGCGTCTTAAGGCGCAGGGAAAGGAGCGCGCAGCTTCCCTCCGGAGCCAGTGGCCTCCGCACTTTCTCTCTTTCCCCCGTTCCATCCCATAATACTGGCGGGGAAGGGAAGAGGAGAAGCGCGAAGAGTTAAGCTGCCTCCCCACCTCTTGGTCATCTTCGCTCGTCGCGCTTCTCCTCCTCCTCCTCCTCCGCGCTTCCGGTCTTCGGCACCTCTATGCTCCCTTACTTCCGGTCTTCGGCACCTCTATGCTCCCTTACTTCCGGTCTTCGGCACCTCTATGCTCCCTCACTTCCGGTCTTCGGCACCTCTATGCTCCCCTACTTCCGGTCTCCGGCCCGTCTACCCTTCCCACTTCCGGCCTCCAGGCGCCTTTCCCTCTTCCCCCCGCCTTCGCTCATGCCGCTCTGCTTCCGGTGGGAGTGGGGAGGGAGGAGAGAGCGAGAGCGAGAGAGACTGAAACCCCCCATTCAGAGCGTTCCTCTTCCCGGCTTCCTCTCTATGATCTCCTCTTAAAGCCATCCCGGGCCGGTGGGGGCGGGGCTTCTCCCCCTCCTCCTCCCCCGCCTTCCCTCCTCCTCTCGTGGGTCGAACCAAGCAGGATCCGAACCGGGGGCCGGAGGGGGAGGGAAGATGGCGCAGGCCTTGTCTGAGGAGGAGTTCGAGCGCATGCAGGTGCGTAAGGCCGGGCGGCCCGGTGGGTGGGTGGGTGGGGAGCGGAGTGGGGCGGGGGGTTGGGAGGAACAGCACCCAGTGGGTGTCATGAGCGGGGGGTGGGGGTGGGGGTCGTTGAAAGTATTCAGGGCTGGTGGGAGGTCCAGTTGCCATTATGTGGCGCTGTGGGTAAAAGCCTCAGTGCCTAGGGCTTGCTGATCGAAAGGTCGGCGGTTCGAATCCCTGCGGCGGGGTGCGCTCCCGTCGTTTGGTCCCAGCGCCTGCCAACCTAGCAGCTCGAAAGCACCCCCGGGTGCAAGTAGATAAATAGGGACCGCTTACTAGCGGGAAGGTAAACGGCGTTTCCGTGTGCAGCTCTGGCTCGCCAGAGCAGCGATGTCGCGCTGGCCACGTGACCCGGAAGTGTCTCCGGACAGCGCTGGCCCCCGGCCTCTTAAGTGAGATGGGCGCACCAACCCCAGAGTCTGGCAAGACTGGCCCGTACGGGCAGGGGTACCTTTACCTTTACCTTTAGGGTAGAGATGCAGAGAGTGATGATGCCTGAAGATTTGAAGCTGGGGTCCAGAACTGGGTGGGAGCTGTTATTATTTGTTTATTAAATCTGTATAGCACCTTTCACCCCAAGATCACCCATAAAGAGAACCTAAGTACATAATAATAAAACCCCAATAACAAATCAACAACGCCCCCCCCCCCCCAAATACATATTTAAAAGGCTGTAGATTGTTTAATCAAAGGGATGTGGGTGGCGCTGTGGGTTAAACCACAGAGCCTAGGACTTGCTGATCAGAAGGTCAGCAGTTCGAATCCCCATGGCGGGGTGAGCTCCTGTTGCTCAGTCCCTGCTCCTGCCAACCTAGCAGTTCGAAAGCACGTCGAAGTGCAAGTAGATAAATAGGTACCACTCTGGCGGGAAGGTAAATGGTGTTTCCGTGTGCTGCTCTGGTTCGCCAGAAGCAGCTTAGTCATGCTGGCCACATGACCAGAAGCTAATGGTCACTGACTCTGGGGTTGCAGCGATCATCTCGCTTTATTGGCCGAGGGAGCCAGCGTACAGCTTCCGTGTCATGCTGCTAATGGTCAGGGGTCCCTTTACCTTTACCTAGATTGTTTAATCAGTTGTGTGATATATATGTGTGTGTGTGTGCGTTTGCTGCATTTGTTCTTTCGGCTTCATGGTTAAAAACTCATTAGGTCAGGGCTGAGGAGCCTGTGGCCCTCTAGATGAGCCTTTCCCAAGCTTAGGTCCCCAGGTGTTGTTCGACTACAACTCTCATCATCCCTAGCCAGCAGGAAGAGTGGTCAGGGATGATGGGAGTTGTGGTCCAACAACATCTGGGAACTGTCCTCATCCTGCCCTTCAGGTTGAGAATGGCTGCTCTAGATGTTTCTGGGTTGCAGCTCCTATTTTCCCTGACCACTGGGTGTTCCAGCTGGGGCTGGAATTCAGCAAGACCTGGAGGGCCACAGGTTCCCCGCTTGTGCCTTAAATGCATCCCTAAAATTTTAATGTGTGTAAGCCAGCCGTTGGCCTGTGGGAATTATCAAACACAGTACTTTTGAATTGGCAGCCTCTGCTGATGTTTGCTTTAAACCTTTCGGTTTGCTTTCTGTTGCCTCCCCCAAAATTATCATTGGCAAATTCTCATATGAACTGAAAATAATTTTATTTATTTTAATTTATATACTGCCCTTCAGCAAAAGATCTCAGGATGGTTCACAGATTTTTTAAAATAAAAAAACCCATCCTTTTTGTGGCTTCCTGTCTGTGGAATTGTCACCTCCTCTGAACTAAGCTGAGCACCAACACTGACGTCGTTAAAAACCCATGTTCAAAACCCACTTATTTTCTCTGGCCTTCACTGGCCATTACTGCCAGCATTGTGCATTCTTTTTTACGATCTTGTCATTTCAGATGAAAGGCGGTATCTAAATATTTTAAAGAAATAAAGTAGAATAAACATGCTTCCCCCAGCCCACCCTACCATGCTCTAACTCTGCTTTTGCCTTCCCACTTCTTGCTGGACTTGCTGGCCCTCTGTATACTAAGAGACAAAGAGAACGAAGAATGGAGTTCCTTTGCCCTTTAAATCATGTGTGGGGAATCTTTGGTCCGCCAGATGGTGCTCCATCAACCTCAGCAAGTATGGCCAATGGCCAGGGATAATGGAAGTTGTAGTCCAGCAACACCTGGAGGGTCAAAGCTTCTTCACATCTGTTTTAAATAGTTGTAGAAGATGGGATTCTAGCAGTACGCTTTTCTCTCCTGCTACTATTTCCTCTTCTATTTAACCATTCATGGAGCCCTGTTCTCATTTGCTATTTGGTCCTCCTAGCATACACAAATGTATGCCAAGGTATCTTCGCTGATTTCCATCATCTTGCACCTTGCTGTGCCCCAGAATCTTTGAGGGCTCAGTTCATCCCTGCAGGGGAAGCAGTGTCACGTCCTCCTTGGCTTTCTTCTCTTGCTGCTGCTTTCCTCAGTTGTTTCCCCTCTGGCTGCCCTGGAACCCAAGAAGATCAGGCCAAAGGCCCATCTAGTCCAGCTAGTCTGTTTCCAGAGTGGCCAAGCAGATGTCAGTGGGATGTCTGCAAGCAGGACCTGAGAACTGCCCCCTTGTGATTCCTAGCAGCTGGTATTCAGAGACGTAATACCGTACTTGCAACCTTGGAGGTTGAACATAGTCAGTAGCCCTTCCTGACTCACTGCTGAGAGTTTCAGCCCACGCTGCTTTACTTTTGAAGCATGAAAAATGGTGAATGAAGTTCCCATTCTCCAGTTGCTTTTATAAAAGAAGAGATCAAACAATAAAACGGTTAGCACATTTGGAAACCTAAGCAGGGTCTGGCATGGCTTCAAATTGGATGAGATTCCTGCATTGTAGGGCATTGGATAGAAGATACTTGGGGTCCTTTCCAATGCTACAATTCTATGATGATATATCCCATTCCTTGATCTCTTATTCCCACTCCCCAGCCACCTTTGATCCAATAACCAGATCACAGGTTGCTTTTCCAGAGTGCATAAGGGCCCATTGGTCCTTGATTAATCACATGCACAGTGGAGAATTTTACCTGTGAAGTGGCATGTTAATTTCACTATAAGGGTGCTGCCTGTTTCCGCAAGTAAGTTTTTAATGTATACGAGGGAACCTGTAGCCCTACAGATGATCTTGTACTCCAACTCCAATCAGCCCCAGCCACCAGAGCCAGTGGTCAGGGATGATGGGAACTGTAGTCCAACAGCAAGGTTCCCCGTTCCTGATGAATATAACACAGTAAGAAACTTGGTCCACTTCATTTTGTTTTAGGACCTTGAGGGAGTCAGTTCAGTGTCAGGAGAAACCAGCTAGCAGTGAAAGGAGCCATGGAGGGGGTTTGTCATGTGATAAACACAAGGACTCTTTCTGCCCTGTTCCAGACTTGGTTATGTTGACTTTTTGATACCTGCAGCAACTCTTTCCAGCACTCAAACAATGTATGCTTTTTGCTTTGCTGCTGAAACACAAGTATCTCTTGTGGGGAAGAAGGCAGCTGATACAATGATTTCTTTCACAGATCAAAAACATATGCAAGTTGTGGGGTGTGCTGTTGTGAGGGAACAGAGTTAAGACTATAAAGCAGGAGTGGGGAAACCTGTGACCATCCAGTGTTACTGGGCCACAACTCCCATTAGCTGTGACCATTGGCCCTGCTGTCTGGGCTTGATGGGTGTTGTTTGAGTACAACCTCTGGAGTTCCCCAGAAAGTCCCCAGCTCTGAACTCTTGGGTGAAATATGGCCGACTGCGTGGTGTTTGGCACCTCGTCCCACAATCCCAGAGTCATTTATTGGTGGCCAGAAAAACTAGTTGCTATCGAGGCTTTTGATGCCAAAACAGCCTTCCCCAAGCTGGTGCCCTCCCCTCCGGGTGTTTTGGAGTGTTGGTTTTAATGTGGGGAAGGGGTTGTCTGTCTCTTTGGTAGTAAGTCACTTTGGGTTGCCCTGGGCAAGATAAAGCGACTTAACAAATTTAATAATAATAACTCCCATCAGCCCTAGCCTAGGGGTTAGGGGTGATGGGAGCTTTGGCCACAAGTTGGGGAAGGCTGCATTCAAAAATAACAAATGGGGGAAACTGATGCAGACATATGGAAGTCTGATGGCAGTCTTTCCATTTCTTCCAGATTGCTGCATCCATATCCCCCATCTCAAACTCCACGGTAGACATGTATATTACACTTATCCCGAAACAGGAAACGGACCTATTATCTCTTAAAAATTATAGGCCGATCTCTTAATGGATTTTAAGCTGTTTGCAATTATATTAGCACACCGCATGAAAGTGGTATGAAAGGATATAATTCACCCAGACCAGGCCAGATTTCTTCCAGGCTGTCAGATGAAAGACAATATAAGGAATATAATTGAAATAATAGAATATCTGGAGGTGAGAAATGAAAAGTAAGGGGCATGGATGCTTACAGATTCATAGAAGGCTTTTGATAATGTTTCATGGACCTTTATGAAGAAATCTATAGAGATGATGAACTTTGGAGAGTCACTTCTTAAATGGGTGGTTACTGAGATTGGGTCAAGTCCTATCTCTGTGATTGCCTTGAACTGTTACTACTACTACTACTACTACTACTACTTATTATTATTATTATTATTATTATTATTATTATTATTATTATTATGAGATTCTTCTTCTCAGGGTTGTGGGTTTGAGCCCCATGTTGGGCAAAATATTCCTACATTGCAAGGGGTTGGACTAGATGACCCTTTTGGTCCCTTCCAACTCTATGATTCTATGATTGCTGGGCTTCACCTCTGCAAAATGAGAGCAATGCAGGCTTATTTCCTAAAGGTTGAGGACAGATGAAATAAGGTTTGGATTACATTGTCCATAATTCAAAAAGTGCCCCACACATTGTTTCCCAAGGAACTCATGTTCCTGGCCTGGCTTGATCAGTGGAAAAAGCCCTGGGCTCTTGGCCACAAACCTGGCCAGAGTTCTGCATTGACTGGCCCTGCCAGCTTCTTCATTCTTTACTGTTTCTCTCGCTAGGCTCAGCTACTGGAACTTCGGACTCAGAATTACCAGCTTTCTGATGAACTCCGCAAAAACACTGCTGGTAAGAAGCGCACCTTTCTCTGCCAGCCCCCTTGAAACTGCCGGTATCTCTGGTTACTGGGTACAGCATGCTGTTCACAGGCTTCTGTGTTCTGCAACTGAGATTAAAGCAGCGGTTTTCAACCTGTGGGTCCCCAGATGTTGTTGGACTACAACTCCCATCATCCCTGAGCTCTGGCCTTGCTAGCTAGGGGTGATGGGAGTTGTAGTTCAACAACATCTGGGGACCCACAGGTTGAGAAAGGCTGGATTAAAGTATCACAATTACCTTGACTCCTATTTATTTATGTTAATAGTTGCACACATGTAACGTGTGCTCTGTTCTGTGTTTCACAACGGAACTGTTGTAGAGTCTGGAATTTTAAGGAAAATAATGGTTGCAGGAGGAAAACATTAAGTAGGAGTGGCATTTTCTGTACACACCAGGTTACCTGCATGCTGTGGTTTTGTTGGAGCGCAAAAAAACAAAAAGGAAGGGAGGGCAGGATCTGGTGTTGACCACAGAATTCAGCTTTCATTAAAAACCACCAGTAGTCCATATGATTGCAAAGGCATGCTCGGAAGTGTACAGGCAGTGCCTGGTGAAATTGTAAAATTGAAGCAAATTGCCACATCACCTTTCCTGTGGTTAGAGGGTTGGGTGTTGGTGCCCTAACCACAGCCTCTTACCTTCCTATAAGTAGCAGAAGCGGAATAAACTATGCTGAAGTTCCAGGGGCTTGCCAGTCCCCCCGCATCCTTGGACAAGGGATGAAGAGGTTGCCAAACAGAGAACTTCCCTCTCCAGATTGAAGCTCTCTAGCCTTGCCATCAGATAGGAAGTGGGGTTCCACCTCAACCAATCGCTACTGGCATCCTCTTTCGTCCTTTGTCCTTCTTTTGGCTGCTTTTGCCTTCCTTAAGATGACTGGCTGACTGCTCTCTGTGCACTGTTGGAAGGCCTAACATCTTTCTATGCCTTCTTACCTCTTGTGAAACTCCCCTGCTACTCCTGTTTGGCTGTGCTGCTGCCGTGCTCCCCAAGCCTGTGGCCTCTTTGTCATTTCAATGACCAGGAAAAACATCTCACTGCAGCAGAAACATACGCACACTCTGCTTCTGAAATGCGGTAACAAGAGAGGACACGAAACTTGCTCTTTTATATGCATGTATTTAAAATGTTGAGATCCGAGTTCTGTGTCAGATACCAGAGTTCATGTCGTGTTCTACAAGTACAGAATCATAGAAAACCAGCAGCCCTCTCTCTAAAGTACTTCTTCAATTCTGATCCTTTGTTCCTTTGATATTTTTAGAATTAAATGGTCTTCGGCAACGGGTGACCTATTTGGATAAGGAATTTACCAAAGCTCAGAAGGTAAAGTTCTTCATTGCAGTGGATGTGTGGGAGGGAGTGGGGGAACCACAAAACCAAGGCACTGGGCACAAGTGGGTATACCCTGCCATAGAAATAATTGACTCTGACTCTGGGGTGTAATGATAACTGTTTTCCCACCTTCCTATTGATGTATTATTAACCAAATTCTCTCTTTCCCAGGCTCTGAATAAGAGCAAGAAGGCTCAGGTAAGACTTCTTGCATGTGCTGCTTGCTGTGAGTACTCCCAATTATCATCTTACCAAGGTCAACTCCATCTCTCCCATCAACATCTGTCATCATTTGATCATCTGTCTGTCAATGGTTTGGGGAGCACCTCCAACTTGTGGGCCTATCTGAGCCCACCAGGTCCCCCCATTTAGTCCAGCTGTTTTCGCCAGACAACACACCTATTTGCCACACTAGCAGGCGTCTGGATAGGGTGACCGACCCTTTCCACCTGTCAAACTTGGCCTAGAGGTGAGGTGGCGGGAGATCCAGTTCATGTGCCCCTGCTCTGCAAGGCCTCCTTTCCCCTGATGAAGGTCCGCCTCCCCATACGTTGGGAGTATCAATAACCTAAGCTGAGGTGGAGGCAGTCATACCGCACCCCGGAAAAAAATTGATTTCCCTACCCAGCCCTTCTCCACCCCAGATCTTGAAAAAAATCTAGCATTCTGGGAAGATGGGCCATTTGAAGATTCAGGATATGGTGACACAGCTACTGTAGGGATGTGGGTGGCGCTGTGGGTTAAACCACAGAGCCTAGGGCTTGCCGATCAGAAGGTTGGCAGTTTGAATCCCCGCGACGGGGCGAGCTCCCATTGCTCAGTCCCAGCTCCTGCCAACCTAGCAGTTCGAAAGCACGTCAGAGTGCAAGTAGATAGATACTGCTCTGGCGGGAAGGTAAACGGTGTTTCTGTGCGCTGCTCTGGTTCGCCAGAAGCGGCTTAGTCTTGCTGGCCACATGACCCGGAAGCTGTACGCCGGCTCCCTCGGCCAGTAAAGCGAGATGAGCGGCGCAACCCCAGAGTTGGCCACGACTGGACCTAATGGTCAGGGGTCCCTTTACCTTTATCTTTGACTGTCAAGTAGGGGAAAGATCTGGGAACTGGCAGTGGACACTTGAGGTAGGAATAATGCCTTCCAAACATCTTCCACTAAATGTAGAAGGGGGGTCGGGTTTTCCTCCTCCCTCCCTCCCTCCCTTCCAGTTACACCCTTGTCCAATCAAGTACCTCTGCTACCTATCCTATAGGTTGTCACATTTTGCCTATGAGTAAGTACCACTTGCCTAGGGCTGAGAGGCCCTGTATGTTACTGGGAGGTTAGCAGGAAGCTAACAGGAAGATAGTAAGTAGGGGCATTTCCTCTTGTGGTTGGGAAACAAGCAAACAAATCTTCTGCTTGTGGATCAGGTGCTGGCCCTTAGTGGAGGGACAATGAGTCTGTCTTTGAGGTATCATTGAATTCTCTCTTTCCCCCACAGGAGGTGGATGCCTTGCTTAGTGAAAATGAAATGCTTCAGGGAAAACTGCACAGCCAGGAGGATGACTTCAGGCTGCAAAATAGCACTCTCATGCAGGAGCTGTCCAAGGTACTTGACTGCTGAAGTTGCTTCTGCAGTAGCGCTAGGGGCCTACCAGAGGGCGCTGCTGTGAGGCATAATATGGCATTGAGAGTCGCCCAGAATTCTGGCACGGACGTTCACAGGAGCACAAGAAACACACTGTTGTCGGAACACAGTAGGCTAACTGTGTATATGTTGCTGTCTTTTTAGTCTTCCATCCACAGCTGTGGCCACAAGGAGATATTTCCTCCTCCAAGATCTTGTGTCCCCCTACACTGCGTGGGGGGGGGAGTATAAATAAAATTTATTATTATTACACCCTTTCTCATGGTGACCACAGCTTAACAAAATAGGGTACCAGACAGAGAGCATGGTAGATGTGCCAAAGGACCAGCTGTCAAGAGCTGTCTGTCTGATTGCTTGGCTTTCTTTGGGTTTATGAAATAATATATTTTACTCCTGTGCCCCAGCTGGCCAGTCAGACTGGTAGGTGGCACCAGTACAGGGTTTCACCTTCCCCTCCTCCCTCCCCATAGCGTGTTGCTTGAGTCATAGAGACCGAGTTACTGAATGCTTTCCTGCGTGGGAGGCACCTTGTTAGCTGCAGCATTACTGTAATTCTTAGTGTGGGTTAATTAATGTGGGCAGGAGTTTCTGATACAATCATGGGTTTATTTCCAGACCTGTGAAGTTGGAGCTGTTGCAGCCCTTACCTGTACCCTTCCAAAGAACAGTCAGAGGAGCAAAAGAGCTGTGCAGTCGTCATGCTGGAACAGGGCTGGCTCCAACGACTGTTCTTCGGAAGGGTGCAGGTAGCCCCGTTGCTTCCTCTGCGAAAGAAGATCCTGGTGTAGCAGTGTTCCTGTTTCTGCCCAGATGGATCAGCTGTGAATGCCTCCCCACTTCCCTGAAGACTGTGCTGTTGCCCGTAGTTAACCCTCTGGTCTCTCTAACCCAGCTGTGTGCCCAGATCGAGCAGTTGGAGAAAGAGAACAAGAGTCTCCGGGAAGGGGGGCCGGCAGCACCCGAAGGGGCCCCCCCGGCCAGCCCTGCGGATGGGGAGCTGCTGAGGCTCCAGGCAGAGAATGCTGCACTGCAGAAGAACATGGCAGGTACCGCTCTGCATTGGGCTGGGCTTGCTCAGGATAAACACAAGGAAGTCTGGGAAATGGGGTTGGTTGGATGCAGTGGAAGACCAACAAAGTGGAGCACCAAAGAGCCAGGAGTGAATATCTGGTGGCCTCTCGATACTGTTGGGTTGACACTTCCATCAGCCTCAGCCAGTGAGTGGCCAGGGGTGATGGGAGTTGGAGTCCAGCAACATCTGAAGGGCTGTAGCTTTTCCATCCCTGACCATGTATCTGTTGTATAACTCATCTGCATGCTGAACTGTCACTCCAGTCCTGTATTTGTCAAGATCAGGGGTCAACAACCTAAGGCCCATGGGCCACAAGCGACCCATGGGGGTGGTGTAACCAGCCCAAGAGCCACCCACAAACTGAGCCACCCACTTGACGAGTCCCCGCACTAAACCGGCGCAGTGTGGTGCGGCGACTCGCTTCCACGGTGCCAGAAATTGTGTCTGCACAGACGCAGATGTTGGAAATTGCAGGCACGCACGCGTACACACGCGCGATCCAGCCCACAAAGGGATCTCTGCTGGAGTGAACCGGCCCAGGCGAGGTAAACCTTGCCAACCCCTGGTCTAGAGAGAGTTCCTTGCCTGCAGCAGAACACACAAACCTGTGGTCCTCCGGATATTGTTGGACTATAACTCCCGTCATCCCTGATCATAGGCCGTGCTTTCTGGGGCTGCTTGAAGCTGGAGCCCAGCAACGCTTGGAGGCCATAGGTTCCCTAGCTTCCTGCTGCTGGGAGGTTGGAGCCTCCAGAGTTCAGATCCTGTCTCAGATCTGAAATTGCGTGGTCTTGAGTCTTACCAGTCTTTCTCAGGCCCACGACTGTAGCGATGGCAAAGCGCTTGGCACCATTTTCAAAAGGCTGGTTTCAAATAATAATTTCGCAGGGCAAAGGGGCACTGGTTGAGATGGCTTTGGAGGCAATCTGGGTTGAATCTGGGGACCCACAGTGGTGGCTCTTGTTCCTCAGCTTTGCAGGAGCGCTATGAGAAGGAAGTGGCCCGGCAGGGAGAAGACCGAGGTGGCGGGGAGGGTGACGCCTCCGTGGAGTCTCCTCCTGCTGGCCAGGCGGGTTCGGAGCCACAGGCAGCTGAGAGCAGCACCTCCCAGCAGCTGCTGTCCGAGGTGGAACTGAAGTGGCAGACGGAGCGGGAGGAGAAACGGCTCCTGAAGGAGCAGCTGCAGAGCCTCGAGGTGCGTGGGCGTGTGGAGGAGGCACCCTTGGGTGCTGCTGCCAGCCTTTGGCTTCTAGCCAGGAGCGGCAGCTTGAGCTGCGTCAAAAGCAGCCTGCAAGGACAGCTAATGTTTTGCACCCCCTTCTGGAATTCAGATGCTCAGCAAATTAAACCCAGTTCTGGTCTCCCCTCAAAAAACCCTTGCTGGAGAGCATGTGGAAGCCCAGCAAGACGTGGCAGGGAGCTTGGGATTCTGGGCCGAGGGCTACTGTTCAAGCCTTGTGCAGACTAAGGGAAAAGATTAGGCATTCTCCAGTTTTCTGCCATCTACTCCCTGGCTCAGCCTCCCTGTGCCAACTGGGCTCCAGGGGAGCTGGCCCTGATCTGGGTGCTACAAGTCATTCAGTATTTCTTCCCGGCTGTTGCGCACCACCTCCTGCGCCCTGTTCTCACAGGGGCCAACCAGAGGTCTATGGAAAGTGGGACCTTTCTCTCTGCTTGTGATTCCCGGCAGCTGGTTTTCAGAGACCTACTGCCGCTAACAGTGGAGGCAGAGCTTAGCCATCGTGGCTAGAAGCTGCTGATAATCCTCTCTTCTATGAATTTGTCTATATTGGGGGCTGAGTCAGCCCTAGTTTCTTTCCCCCCCCCCCCCTTCAAATTTTTTTCTTCATTTTATAACACAACTTAACAACAAAAACAGAAAAACAGAAAATACAAACTAATTCTTGTATTATCCTTATTTTTTCTAAACATTGTTAGGTGAGCTTCCCCAAGTCTCCCCATCTGATTTTCATTTTACCTCATCTTTAGCAGTTTACATATATCATAATTTTTAAGCATTTTTAATCACACTTACTTTTACCATAAAAGTCTTAACATTTTATCCCTTACAAGTAATACTATTTTAAAATACACTATGTTCTACTTCTAACCGTACAGTCTATATCTACTTCTAAAACTATTCTATATTTTCAAATACTCTTTAAATTTCTTCCAATCTTCTTCCACCGTCTCTTCTCTCTGGTCTCGGAGTCTCCAAGTCTGTTCGGCAAGTTCCATATAGTCCATCATCTTCATCTGCCATTCTTTGATAGTGGGGAAATCCTGTTTCTTCTAGTTCTTCGCTAATAAAATTCTTGCAGCTGTTGTGGCATACAGAAAAAAAGTAACACCCTTTTTGGGGATTTCACCCCCGAGTCAGCCCTAGTTTTTTGGTGGTGGGAATGTCTTGCCCCTCTCTTGCTGCTGCACTAAGCCACCTGTTCCCTTATGGACCAGGCTTTGCCAACCAGGTGTGCTCCAAACATTGTGGATTACAGCTTCCCTTAGCCCCAGCCAGCACAGCTTGATTGTGAAGGCTGTTGCAGACCTATCTGGCAGGGGTCCTGGAAGGGTTTTCAGAGAGAGAGAGAGAGAGAGAGAGGGAGGAGAAGCACTCTGAACCCTTGAGAAATGTGTGCTTTTCTTTGCCTCTTGTAGGCATGCAAGACGACAGAGATGTCTCGGTTGCAGCAAGAACTCAGCAAGGTAAGGAGGAGATGTAAACACCTGTGTGTGCTTTCCACTTCTTGAGGGCAGGAAAAGTGGCTTGGGTGGGCGGCATGGATGTTTTTGAGGGGCGATCATGGTTGCCATTGGGAACTCACAACTTATTCTCTCCCCTGTGCAGCTGGCTGAGAAGCTCAAGAAGAAACAGGAGAGGTAAGTTTCATTCTTATTAGCAGTCAGGACTTTCTGCCACACCCAACTAATAAGCGTGCTTCCTGTCATTGGGCATTGACACGCAGGAGTGTTACAGGCAGGGCTGAGTCTGTTCTGCATCTTTGTAGAATCTGGAATCTGACATTCTGCAACTGGTTTGATTTGGGTTTATATATATGCATATCTTTATTATATATTCTCATATTACACTTCAACAGCATAAAATACTGTGGGGGGAGTTCTTGCTGTGTTTAGGACAGAGTGTTCTTTTGGGAAACCTACCCTGATGCATGTGTTTAACATTTCTCTCTGTCTTGCCTCTCCCATTCTTAGCTTTCTGCGGCTTCAGACCGAAAAGGAAGCTCTTTACAATGACAGCAGGTATGGAGCGAGCTTCCTAGAGCAGGATTTCCCAAACTTAGGTCTCTAGCTGTTTTTGGACTACTCCTCCCATTATCCCTAGCTAGTGGTTCCCAAGTTTGAGAAACCCTGTCCTAGAGCATCTGCCTTTGTGTTGACACTCACACACAGACGCAGTGATTATATGATATACAATATCTTTATTGTCATTGTCCCATACAGAACAATGAAATTGAAAATCTACATAAAACATTCAAAACCCCCTAAAAACTATGAAACCCCATTTTAAAATACAATATACTATAGAGACTCCTTATGCTGCGTTTAGAACCAGAATTGCATTTGCGTAGAAACTGTTTCTCAGGCAGCTAGTCCTGGTCTTTATAACCCTATACCTTCTTCCAGAAGGCAGAAGCTGAAAGAGATCATTTCCAGGGTGCGTACTATCCTGCACTATCTCTGCAGCTTTCTTGTGGCACCTGACAGCATAGATTTGATCCAAGGTGGGAAGAGTGCACCCAGTTATTCTCTCTGCAGTCTTTACAACCCTGGACAGCATTGTTTTTCCCCTGGCCGTGCAGCTCCCAAACCACACACACAGACCATAAGTTAATACACTCTCCACAGTACAATGGTAAAATGCCTTCAACAGGTCCTTCAACAGGTTGGAAACCCAGCCAGATGGGCGGGGAATAAATAATAAATTATTATTGTTTTTATTGGTTCACAGAAAGCCCCCTGGGTGTTGGGGTGGAGCAAAGACTCCTGGAGGGGCAAAGTGAGCAGTAGGCAATGGTGGAAGTCACTGCTGGTGGCTACAGCCTTGACCAGCAGAAGACCACAAAAGGCTGGTGGCATTGCTTGTAGCCTGGCAGGCTGGGACCTGGAAGGTGAGCTTGTGAGGGCCAGTCAGTGGGTGGAATGAGCTGTGTCGCATGCCTGGTTGGGCTGGAGCAAAGGCACATGGGCACATACCCAGGAAGCCCAGGAACTTCCTGCATTGCACTGTGCCAGGAAATGTTGTGTTCTTCCCAGCTCCACCCATATTTTATTGTGCTTTATTTACCCATTTTAAACCTTGACTTTCCACTCTCAGAAGAGTGCTTAAGGCAGCTTAACTACATGTTGCAAGTAATGCAAAGAGCACAGGACACTCGTAGTGATGCAGCACGATATTGAACCGCAACCGGGCAACATGCTGTAGTCAGAGAGGTTAAGGCTGAAAATGAGATTGAAATGGCTGTGAGAATTACCAGTGAGAGGGGAAATGGGTGCATTTTGGTGAACCCCTTCCCTCTGTTGGTAAGCTCTCTTGCCTGCCTTTCAGGACCAAAATTGAGGAGATCCAACAGCGGAAGGAGGATGAACTCAAATCCCTGCAGGTTCGCAACCAGAAGCTGCAGCAGGAGCTTCAGACAGCAAACCAGGTGAGATTTTTTTTTTAATAATATTTATTAAGTTTTTAACAAACAGAAAAAAAAGAATTACCGTATTTTTCACTCGATAACACGCACCAGACCATAACACGCACGTAGTTTTTAGTGTACTTTTCATCTTTGTTGGAAGCCGCCCAGAGTGGCTGGGGAGACCCAGCCAGATGGGCGGGGTAAAAATAATAAATTATTATTATTATTATTATTATTATTATTATTATTATTATAGAAGAGGATAACAAGAAAAAAAATATTCTAAACGAAATAGTGGATATATGATTTTTGTGGTTCATGCTGTGGCCACAGACATGTGATCTGACAGTGAGTTTGGAGTAGCCCAATGCAAAAATCCTGAGGATACATGTGGATCCATGCTTTGTAACCACGGAGGAGGGAAGGAAGGGGAACCATGGATCCTCTGCTCACGACTGCAGCAGATCCCCCCCCCCCGCCACCCGCAGACATTCGCTCCATAACACGCACAGACATTTCCCCTTACTTTCTAGGAGGAAAAAAGTGAGTGTTATGGTGCAAAAAATACGGTACATAACAGTAAACAGTAAACAAAGAACACACAAAGAGAATACAAAAACCGAGATTTAACGTAAAAATAATAATAATAAAAAAATCCCTCTTTCTGATATCTTACAATCATTTACTTATTTTCCTGACTTCCTCACACCTCCCTTTTTTGTATTCCATTTAAAAATTTGTTCAGCAAATTCATACCCTCTTAATTTACCCTTAATTGTTTGTCCTCACATATTCTAACTTCAAATTTTCATCTGATATCAATCCCTCCTTACGTATTCTTATTTTGCCTTATTGCTAGAACCACTTAGTTTCATTCCAACACCATTAACATTCAATAATTCTACAGTCTTTCTGTAGATAGATTTTAAAGTTCTTCCAATCTTCTTCCACCGACTCTTCTCCCTGGTCTCAGATTCTGCCGGTCAAACCAGGTGAGAGTTGCCCTCCCCTTCCTTTGGAAGGGATGAGCTCCAGTTTTAGCTCTGCTCAGGGCACGAGTTCATTGGTTGCCCCTCATGGTTCAGAAATAGAGTTCAGGGCCTTTATTTCTTAAGCTGGAAAACCTGTTGATAGAAGTGTTTCAAAGTTCTGGATTCAAAGCTCAGCCTAGCTCCTCACCTCTGTATCTGTTTCTCTACATCCACCTACCCCATCCTCAGTTCTGAAATCTACATTTGGCATAATTGTGGTCTAGCATGGATAAAGTGTATTTTTATTGCTATGCTGAACTGCCGCAGCTTCCCTCAGGAATCCTAGAAATTGTGGTTCTATGAGGGAGCTGAGGATCTCCACCAGAACATTCCTGGCATCTCACTAAATTACAGTTCACAAAATTCCTTGGTTTGGGGAGAGCTGTGACTGACGTAGGGATGCGGGTGGCGCTGTGATCTAAACCACTGAGCCTAGGGTTTGCTGATCGGAAGGTCAGCGGTTCGAATCCCCGCGACGGGGTGAGCTCCCGTTGCTCGGTCCCATCTCCTGCCAACCTAGCAGTTTGAAAGCACGTCAAAGTGCAAGTAGATAAATAGGTACCGCTGCGGCAGGAACGTAAACAGCGACACATGACCCGGAAGCTGTCTGTGGACAAACGATGGCTCCCTTGGCCAGTAAAGTGAGATGAGCGCCTCAACCCCAGAGTCGTTCGCGACTGGACTTAACTGTCAGGGGTCCTTTACCCTTTTTTAATGACTGACGTACCATAAATAAGCCCAGGCAGAACAGCCTTAAAAACAACAACATTAAAATGGGAAAGGATAGAATATATCATCTCTCTCTCTTGTCTGTTTTGCTGTGAGCCAGATTCCTCCTTATCTACATAGTCCTTATTGGTGAACCACCTGTATATCGGTGACTGGTATGTTGGTGTAATCTTCCTCTGAATCTCACTGCCTGATCAGATTGTTCCTTGCTTCACAGGGCTTCTCAGATTTAAAGGACCAACTGCAGAGCCGTCGGAAAGAGCATGAGGTGGCCCTGCAGGCTCTCCAGGACCAAGTGAGTTCCCTCTGCCACACACCCTCTTTGTTGAGAAACTCTGGTCTGTATCAAACTGGTCCACTATCCCTCAGACCTTCTGGGGGGCTGGACTATATTTTTTGGGGGGAAATGAATGAATTCCTATGCCCCACAAATAACCCAGAGGTGCCTTTTAAATAAAAGGACACATTCTACTCATGTAAAAATGCGCTGATTCCTGGACCATCCGCAGGCCAGATTTAGAAGGCGATTGGGCCGGATCCAGCCCCCGGGCCTTAGTTTGCCTACCCATGTTCTATGCAGAGTAAATAATCTCTCCATTTATAATAATAATAATAATAATAATTTATTATTTGTACCCCGCCCATCTGGCTGGGTTTCCCCAGCCACTCTGGGCGGCTTCCAACAAAGATGAAAGATACACTAAAATGTCACATATTAAAAACTTCCCTGAACAGGGCTGCCTTCAGATGTCTTCTGAATGTCAGGTAGATGTTTATCGCTTTGACATCTGCTGGAAGGGCGTTCCACAGGGCGGGCGCCACTACCGAGAAGGCCCTCTGCCTGGTTCCCTGTAACTTGGCCTCTCGCAGTGAGGGAACCGCCAGAAGGCCCTCGGAGCTGGACCTCAGTGTCCGGGCAGAACGATGGGGGAGGAGACGCTCCTTCAGATATACTGAACATGTATCTTTGTCTTATGGTAATAAATTATTTTATTTTTTTGCTGGGGTGGGTAGGGCAGAACTCCTTGTGAAGCAGCCAGATTTGACACCAAGAAAACGGAATGCTGTGTCCTGTATTTTGCATAATTTTGCTTCTGGTCCCAAAATTTGTTGGGAGCCTCCCAGAGTGGCTGGGGCAACCCGGTCAGATGGGTGGCATATAAATAATAAAAATATTATTGCTACTATTATTTAAAAAGTCTCAAATCCCTGGTGAGTTAGGGACTTGCCCTGCATGTGAAGACAGGTTCTGGAAAGGAGTCCCAGCAAAATAAGAATGGATACAAAAACTTATGGAACATGCAGGAATGGCAAAACTTACTGGAAAAATAAGAAATCAAGATAACGAACTTTTTATAAAAGAATGGAAATGGTTTGTTGAATATTTACAAATAAATTGTAAACAGATAAGAACATTGGTGCGATTATTGTAATAACCTGCAGTTTTATAAGAGTATATATTTAGATGAATAAATGAGTAAATTAAGTTAATTTGGATATGCAGAAAATATAAAAAATAAATTTAAGGAACTGCAGAAAGAGGGGGAAGGAAGTCAAGTTTTGAAATGTTAAAATGATTATAAAATTATTGAAATGTAAGAAAAAGAAAGAAAGGCAAGTCTCTGGTGGATGGAGCAGACAAGAACAATAGTGGTTTTAATGGTCAAGAAGGAGGATTCTATACATGCTGTAGAGGGAAGTGATTGGGCTCTTCAACCTGATAAGAAAGCCCTTCTAGGAGAAGAAAAACTCTGATCCTAAACCTCCGCTACCATGCGGATACCTTTGAGAGGCAATCTGCTATCTGGGCTACCTGACTGATTGTGAATTGTGTTGGAGAGAGGATTTCTCCTCTAAAGAATTGTGCTGTACTTTTAGTTACTGATTTCGGAACTGTAATGCCCACAGGGGATTTCTTGTTCTAAATGTTCAATTTCACTTCCTCCCTTCTCCATCTTGAGCTCCTTCAAAGGATGTTTTACATCTATCTTAAATATCCCATTGCTTGTTCATTTTCATGGTGCATTCTACATTTCTCATGTTCTAAAATCGGAGCAGGAAATGTAGAAATGTGTAAAAGCTACAGAGCAGGGCAAGTTCTGGAGCAAAGAACTATATTATGAGTTTGTAACATTGAGAAGATATGTAGAGTTAATCTAGTGCCCCCATGGTTCCTTCCCTGCCAAAAAATGTTGAAGTGTGAACATTACAAATTGTGTGCTACAGCTCAGATTCTGTACCAGGAAAACTGGATTTTGTAGCTTGCATAGAGTGTGCCAATTTGTATAGTGGCCCACCTCAAATCTGGTGTTAGCGTTTGGTTGCAGTCAATGATGGGGACGCTTTCCTGGTGTGTGGACTCAGTATATGTCCCACCATGCAAGTTCCTTGCACTGGGCTTATCATACACTAACCACTGGAAATCCATCCCCAGCTTTTGAGATTTCACCAATCATTGCCCATATACTTTTACACCAAGTTTTACAGTCTAAAGACCCAGGTTTTTATTTTTAAGGAAAGCTGTGATTCTCAGGATCCTGAATTCTATACCAGTTTCAAAGTCTGTGTGGCACAAACACAGGATTGTGGAGCATATAGCTTTGGATGTGGCCTGAAAAACTGCTGGGGCTTAGTTTGATCTGCCCCTAGGTTTCCCAGACTTGAATTGGGGACTCATAAGAGAGAGAGAGAGAGAGAGAGAGAGAGAGAGAGAGAGAGAGAGAGAGAAAAGAGAGAGAGAGAGACCAAAGAGAAGCTTTGCTTTGGGTATCTTTTCTTCTTCATGATTGAGTTGAAATTAATTGTTGTGTTAGAGAAGAGAAGAACTTGAAGGATTTCTGCTGCTGGTTAGAGTGGCATAGTAAATCCTGGAAGTTTTCACCCTTCTCTAACAGAGTAGATACAGTGGTGCCTCGCAAGACGAAATTAATCCATTCCGCGAGTCTCTTCGTCTAGCGGTTTTTTCGTCTTGCGAAGCAAGCCCATTGACGGATTAGCGGATTAGCGCTATTAGCGGCTTTTAGCGGCTTTTAGTGGCTTATCGGATAAGCGGCTTAGCGGCTTAGAAAAAGGGGGGGGGGAGGAAAAAACCCCCGCAGGAACTCGCAAGACATTTTCGTCTTGTGAAGCAAGCCCATAGGAAATTCGTTTTGCGAAGCACCTCCAAAACGGAAAACCCTTTTGTCTAGCGGGTTTTCCATCTTGCGAGGCATTCGTCTTGCGGGGCACCACTGTACTAGCTCACTATTCTGGAGCCATCTGGATTGTTTTATGCAATCCGTCTGGATCAGCCTAGAAGATGACTTGCCTATTAAAACTGTACAGGGTGCCTCTTCTACGGAGCGCTGTTGGCAGGGGATCCTGGCCAGCGGGTGGTTTTGTCAGGAATCAACTGGAGGGTTTGTTTTCTAACCCCAGGTTATCAGGAGCTGTGGGGTTGGGGGTTGAGTCAGGATATGGAACAGAGCAGGCGGAGGCTCAGCCTTATTTATCAGGGAAAGGCAACTAGCCAGACTCCTAGCCATGGCCTATTCAGGCCAGTCCAGAAGCCAGCCGGCCTGGCAGTGACCGTAGCTGTTCCTGCTGTCCTGAAGAGGACTCTGGGGTGGGGGCCTGTGTCCTGGGGACCTCTGTAGCAGGGATGAGGGACCCGTGCTCCTCTACTGATTCCTGGACTCTAGACTCCTATCATCCTGTATCATTGGCCATGCTGCCTGGGGACAACAGATTCTTTATCCCTACTGCATAGCTTAGCTTGGGGGCTCAGTTGGAGTGCAGAGTTCGTGGTCAGGGTGGATTTGATTTAAATCAAATCGATTTCAATCACGATTTCAATCACTAGTCAGTAAGACTTGAGTTAAATCATTCTTTTACAGAAAGACTCATTCTTGCTGGTATAATCTTAATATTTACAAGCAGATGAAGGTTTATTTTTGGAATAATAAATTTTCAGAGTAGTTTTTACAGTTATATCCAAAATTACAGATTTGGTTACACTATTAGAAATACATAGACAGATAATTATGAAATTATTGTGAGGTTAACTGTTTATATTTGGACAACTTTTCTGCTTTACTTTATTGGAAGGAGAAAAATAATCATTTCCATAATAACAATTTAAACAATTTATTTAGCTAAAACAATAACATTATAGCATATGTATCCATGTTTGTTAACTGGTGTGGTTAAACAATTTAAAAAACAACAACTTAGATTGAGTTTTAGCACACGTGAAAAACTTAAAACAAATCCTTATTTCCTGATGAATAGCCTTTGGACTATAATGTAACTTAAATAGAAAACTTCCTTTAGAAAGAGTTTTCCTCCGAAAGCATTTTATTTTAAAAATCCAATTTTAATTTTAAAAAATCCGATTTAAATCAAAACAATCCAATTTAAATAATAATAAAAAGATTTTTATCCACCCTGTTCATAGTTCAGTGTCCAGACCCTCTGTCTTCTAACTCCACCCGAGTTTAAGAGTGCCCAAGGCACTGTGGGTGAACATAGGAAGGTAAAGGTAAAGGGACCCCTGACCATTAGGTCCAGTTGTGGCCGACTCTGGGGTTGCGGCGCTCATCTCGCTTTATTGGCTGAGGGAGCCGGTGTACAGCTTCCGGGTCATGTGGCCAGCATGACTAAGCCACTTCTGGCGAACCAGAGCAGCGCATGGAAACGCCGTTTACCTTCCCGCCGGAGCGGTACCTATTCATCTACTTGCACTTTGACGTGCTTTCGAACTGCTAGGTTGGCAGGAGCAGGGACCGAGCAACAGGAGCTCACCCCGTTGCGGGGATTCGAACCACCGACCTTCTGATCGGCAAGTCCTAGGCTCTGTGGTTTAACCCACAGCGCCACCCGTGTCCCTACATAGGAAGGTACCTTATACCAAGTCACACCTTTGGTCCGCGTCACTCGGTTTTGTCTGCAGTGATTGGCAATGGCTCTCCAGGGCTTCAGCCCTAACTCGAGAGGTCAGGGATTGAAGCTGGAACCTTTGCAGGCAAACAGATGCCCTGGCCCTGAGCCATAATGTAGAGGGCCTGCCTCGCGCTTGCCAGCTCCCCTCCATAACCTCCTTCTCGACTCCTCCCATCTTACCATCCAGCGATATTTTCCCCTTCGTGTTTTGCTTTCTTTTCCTAGGCCTCTTTTCTTCCTAAGAGGTTTTCCCTCCCCCTCTTCATTTGCATTTATCAACACTCCTCCTTTTTCTAAATATGTCTTGTGCTTATTTTGAGTCTTTAATAACAGTGCCTTGTCTCAATAACTATGTGTACGAAACTTGTTTTGTTTTGTTGGTCTCTTTGAAATTTGCAGTTTGTGTTGATTTCCCCTCCTCATTTGGTTTTAAAGCAAAGGAAACCTGCTTTTTTCTATTAAAAGCAACAACAACCCCCTATTGCAATACTGCTGCCTCCGTGTTCTGCTTTGTATTTTTAATCCCTTCTCTCCTCTTTCTCCTGCTTTGCTCTTTCTTTCTTTCTTTCTTTCTTTCTCCCTGTCTCCCTCTGGTCCCTGTCCTTTGCCCATCCTGTACTTCGTCGGGCATCAGGTTGCTTGCCAAAGTGCGGAGAGCCAGGAACAGGTTGAGACCATTCTGTCTGAGAACGATGCTCTGAGAACCAATCTGGCAGCGTTAGAACAGGTACCAGGCCCTCTGTGGATGCAAGCGCTCAAGAGGGTGGCATAGGGTGGCAGCGGAAGCTGGGATGGGAAAGGCTAAGGCTGGCAATTTTTAACAGGTGTGTGCATGCGCACGCACACATACATGTGCACGCACCCTATTTTCAACTCCAGAGCTCTGAGGCCCCATCTGTACTATACAGTTAAAGCAGCATCATGCCGCTTGAAACAGTCACCAGTTCCCAAAGAATCCTGGGAATTGTAGTTTGTTAAGGGTGCTGAATGTTGTTAGGAGACCCCTGTTCCCCTCACAATTCCCAGATTGGTTTAACAGCCTGTCCCTCTTGACAAGGAACTCTTGGGGAACCTGTGGCCCTCCAGATCCCAGAAGGCCAACCGTGACTTGGGTGGGTGTCCAGTCTACAGGGCATCCTGTGGTTTCCTCAAAAAGCCTTCCCTCTCCCCTGCTCCCCCTCTCTCTCACCATGTAGATACAGACCTCCAAGACCCAAGAGATGAATCTGATGCGAGATCAGGTGGCGGCACTGGGGGTCGAGCTGCAGCAGCGGCAGAGTGAGAAGGAGGTGCTGGCGGCACAGCGGGAGGACCTCAACACTCAGCTGCAGGTAGGCCCAAGGTGCTGTTCCTCCTCACAGGCCTTTTCAGAGGCCCCCAGGGGAGTCTGCTGCAGAATACAGGGGTCAGCTGGCCCACTTTGCATATTCAGGAGGGGAGGGAAGAAGCACTTCTCAGCACACTCCGTTTCCTTCCTTCCTCCCACCACCCTTGGGGCACACTATGCAAAATGGCCAGTTTTAGAACATTTGCTGTTCAGATTGCAATGACAGCAAGAAGGTAGGAAAGCAGGTTTGGGTCCTGCTTCACTGCCCAAAAGTTTGTTTCCATGACTTATTAATTTTCTCCTCTACTTTCATTTTATCTCTTTATAGTACCCCTTCTTGCTTCTAGTCTCCCACTCCACCCCAGCCACGTCTTTCCCTTCCTTTCAACTATTCCTTTGGGTACTTAGTCAATTTTCTCTCCCCCTCCCCTTCACCACCCTTCCTTCTGTTTCCAGGTGAAACGTTACTGTGCTGGACTTTGTCTCTAACTTGTTTTTAGGTGGTGGGTGCGAAACGGTGGTTCAAGTATATTGAGGGATCACTTAACAAAAATGACTTGGTTAAGTTGCGTTTGCCCGTGTTGGAAAAAGTTCCACCCTTTTTTCATTCTTAACTTGGATGGTGAGCACAAAAGGGTATTTAAAGTTCTTAGCATGTACATGAAGTGCTTGTGGCAGGGGCAGAGGGCAGATGTGTGTTCAAAGTGCACCATGTACTTCCGGAGGCGGCGCCATCGGTAATGGCGGATACCCTCTGAAACGGAGGGGGAAGCTCCGCAGAAATCGGGTCCACCGCTACAGCGAAGCGGAGGACCCTCAAAAAACCCACAGGCGGGTGAAGCCTGGGGCCGTGGGGCTCAGCGGGCACGCTTTGCGCCCCCCCGAACTGTCAAAGGAGCCCTGAAAAGAGCTCCGGAGCGGAGCGGGGGTGTAGCGCTGTGCTGGAGCCGATCGCTACTTCTGCGGAGTGAAGCTGCATAGCAGTTACCGGAGAGCGCTGGCCTTTTTCCTGTGAAACATCGGATTAAAACAGCTATCCGTGAGTAAGAATTGGGAACTTGGAAAGATCAAAGTTAAGACCAAGTATTGGACTTTGATTTTGAATTTGAATTTGAACTTGAAACTAGAAACTTGAACTTGAAATTTGAACTTGAAACTAGAAACTTTGATCGGGACTTTGAACTTGAATTTAAAATTCGGACCTGAAATCGGCAAAGTGCAAACAGGAAGTCCGCTTTGCCGATCCTGTAAATAGAATAAAAGCAAGGGACAAGGGAACTTTGAACCACTGACTTGTTTTATATAAAGAGCTAAATTTCACTGTCAGAGCAAAAGAACCCCCCCCCCCCAAGTAGGGAAGGGGGGATAAAAAATCCACCACTTTACTTTTAACACTGATCTGCCGGTCTGTCTTAAATAAATGCAAGGCTACTGTGAAAGTACTGTTTATGGACATTGTAACTTTTGCTACTGAATGCTTAGAAGGACTGGTAACAATCAAGGGAGCCTCCAAATTTATAACTTTTTTACTCTTTTACTCTTGCAACAAATTGGAAAGATAACTGGGGAGCTGATGAAGTTACTCTTTAACAATTATTGAAGAAACAACCTGGTATTCTGCTCCCCTAGAGGAACTGTGTGTTATAGCTGGGGATTTTCCACTGCAGCTGCTATTGTTTATAGCTAAGAAGGAAGCTTGGGAATTGTGTGAGTGACCTTGATTTCTAGAGGCAAGCAATGGAAGAGAAACAACCAGACAAGTTACAGCCTCCAGATAAAGTATCAACAAGAGCAAAAATTAAACAACAGCAGCAGCTGCAGGCACAGCAGCAACTCCAGCATAGAAGAACATCATCAGCAGGACTCTCTGTCCCACAAGCCACAGAAAGGGAAGAATCAAAAGGAACAGGATCGGATTCTGCAACATTAGATAAGATTTTATCGGCTCTGCAAAATTTGACAGCTAAGATTGATCAAAATACTTCAACTATTAAGGACCTGGGGCAAAAAGTAAACGATTTGGGGACGAATGTGAATTCTAACACCCAGGCGATTGACAGACTGGTGCAGGAGTCTAAAGAGACAAAGAAGACAGCGGAGGAAGCCAAAGAGAGGGTATTGGCAGTAGAACAAAAGATACCACCAATAAATAAAAAATTGGATGAATACAAGGTACAATTCTCTTTGATTGAACTTAAAGAGAAACAGACCAACTTGAGAATTAGATCGGTCCCAGAAATAGAAGAAGGAGACTTGATAGAACTGTTGACATCGGAATTTGAGGAGTGCTGGGACCTGGATCCAGAGAAAGAAGAATTTAAGATAGTGAGTGCTTTTCGATTGGGAAGGGTTAAGAGGAAAAATAGGCCGAGAGACTGCTTGATTGCTCTAAGGACAAAAGAGGAAAGAGATAAAATACTGAGTCTACACTACCAGAAAGCACTCGATATCCAAGGGGTGAGAATTGAGATTTTTAAAGATATCCCGAAATACCTGCTTGATCTTAGAACCAATTACGGAAATTTGGTGGACCTGCTAAAAAGAAACGGAATTTTGTTCAGGTGGGAATTCCCACAAGGCCTCTCGTTTACATTTAAAGGAAAGAAAATTAAGATAAGATCAGAGGAAGATAAAGAGAGTTTTCTGAGAAATTTTGGAGAAGAATTACAAAGAGAGGCCAGAACAAAAGACTCGGAAATATTAGGACTGGGACCACCTGACTTAGGAAGAACTCTCTTGGGACTGGACCAACGGAAAGAGATACCGCCGACAAACCAAGAGCAACTTCTAGGAGCAACTGGTGGAACATCAGAATAACAACAACATGTCTCTGCAGATGTTAACTTGGAATGTTCGAGGTTTGAACTCCCCCAGCAAAAGGAAGAGGATTTTTCATATTCTGAAAAAGGAACAACTGGACCTAATTTGCCTACAAGAAACACATATAACAAGACTCCAAAGGAAATTATTGATAAATAAAAAGTTAGGCCAAGACTTTATTTCATCAAATAGTAAAAAAAAGAGGAGTTGTGATCTACGCAAAAGAGAAATTATCACCAAAGTTTCTCCTTAAAGATGAACATGGACGATTTGTGGCAATTGAAATACAATTTCAAGGAGAGAAATTAGTAATAATCGGAGTCTATGCACCTAATGAGGGGAAATCAGAGTTTTATAAGAAACTGCATGAGACGTTAATGGACTTTATAGATCGAAATATCATTTTGATGGGAGATATGAATGGCGTTGTCTCGACATATATGGATAAATCTGAAAGACAAGTAGTCACAAAAGATGGAAGACTACCAAAGACCTTTTTTGAATTGACAGACAATATGGACTTGATTGATATTTGGAGAACTAAAAATCCCCTAGGTAGAGAGGGGACCTTCTTCTCTGAAGCCAATTTGACCTGGACTAGAATAGACCAAATTTGGATTACAAGAGGGATGGCACCCAAGATTCGAAAGGTGGAAATCTGCCCCAAAATCTGCTCCGACCATAACCCAGTGAAGATGGATATGAAACTAACACCCACTGGTTCCTTTAGATGGAGAATGAATGACACCTTGTTTAGAGACTCTGAAATTGTGAAAAAGGCCCAAAAAACACTAAAAGACTACTTTGAGATAAATTTGAAGACTACCGTGGAGAAAAGAGTAATCTGGGATGCAAGTAAAGCCGTAATGAGGGGGTTTCTGATCCAGCAAAATGCTATAAAGAGGAAACTTCAAGAGGAGAAGAAAGAAAAGATTTTAGAGAAAATTAGAGAAGGCGAGAAGAGATTAAGGACTAAACCTAAGTCACAGGACATTCTACGAGAAATTAAATTACATCAGGCACAATACTTGAAAATGGTTAACCAGGATATAGAATGGAAAATTAAACAAATGAGACAAAAAACCTTCGAATCGGCCAATAAGTGTGGAAAGCTGCTAGCTTGGCAGCTGAAGAAAAGACAGAAATTAAATACTGTTACCAATCTTGAAGTAAATGGACGAAATATACAAAACCCACGGGAGATTCAAGACTGCTTCCAGAGATACTTTAAACAACTGTATTCACAAGGGCCACAGAATGAGATTAAAATTGAGAAATTTTTGGAAACAAATGGATTACAAAAAATTTCTCAAGAGAATAAATTAATATTGAACGACAAAATTTCTGAACAGGAGGTTGAAGGTGCCATTAAGAACCTGCAACTAGGCAAGTCTCCAGGCCCGGATGGGCTAACCTCCAAATACTACAAAGACATGAAAGATTACTTAATTCAACCTCTAATGGAGGTTGGCAATGAAATTATGGAAGGGAAAAGAGCGCCGGAGTCGTGGAAAGAAGCTTACATCACGCTTATACCGAAAAATGAGATAGAAAAGACACAACTAAAGAACTACCGCCCCATATCCCTACTTAATGTGGATTATAAAATTTTTGCTGATATTTTAGCTAGAAGATTGAAAAAAGTTTTAGCAACAATGATTCATAAAGACCAAGCTGGCTTTCTCCCAGGCAGACAATTGTCAAATAACACGAGAAACTTAATTGACATTTTAGAGAAGCTACAAGTTAATATAAATACAAAAGCTGTTTTAATATTTATTGATGCGGAGAAAGCCTTTGACAATATTTCGTGGAGCTTTATGAGGAAAAATTTGCAAGGGATGGGGGTTGGAGAAAGGTTTGGAAACGGTATAGGCGCGATTTACTCAGAACAGAAGGCGAAATTAATAGTGAATAATGCAGTAACGGAAGAAGTTAAGATAGAGAAAGGGACACGACAAGGCTGCCCAATTTCCCCTTTGCTTTTTATTTCAGTCCTGGAGGTCTTGCTGAATATGATTAGAAGGGACCAACAGATTCAGGGTATACAGGTCGGAGTTAAACACTATAAACTTAAAGCCTATGCAGATGACCTAGTACTGACGCTACAGGAGCCAATCCCTAGTTCTAAAAGAGCACTGGAAATAATACAAGAATTTGGTCGGGTGGCAGGTTTTAAATTGAATAAATCAAAAACTATGGTTTTAGAGAAAAATTTGACAGCAGTAGAGAAGGAAAGGTTTCAGGAAGAAACAGGTTTAATATTGGTGAAAAAAGTGAAATATCTAGGGGTGAACTTGACTTCGAAGAATGTAAATTTATTTAAAGATAATTATGAGAAGTGTTGGTCAGAAGTGAAAAAAGATCTTGAAATTTGGACAAACTTGAAACTTTCCTTACTGGGTAGAATTGCTGTTATCAAAATGAATGTATTGCCAAGAATGTTGTTTTTGTTTCAGACGCTACAAATCATTGACAAAATGGACTGTTTTGAGAAGTGGCAAAAAGAAATTTCTAGATTTGTCTGGCAGGGCAAAAAGCCCAGAATAAAATACAAAATTCTTACTGACGCAAAGGAAAGAGGGGGGTTTGCCCTGCCGGACTTTAAGTTATATTATGAAGCAGCAGCTTTTTGCTGGCTGAAGGATTGGCTACTTCTTGAAAACACGGATATTTTGGATTTGGAAGGATATGATAACGTTTTTGGGTGGCATGCATATTTGTGGTACGGTAAGGCTAAAGTGTACAAGACATTTAAAAACCATATTGTCAGGAAAGCATTGTTTAATGTCTGGATGAAATACAAAGATTTATTGGAAAATAAAACCCCTAGGTGGCTCTCACCTATGGAAGCAAAGGCCTTAAAAAAGCTTAATATGGAATCTAATTGGCCAAAATATTGGGAAATTCTGGAGCAGGAGGGAGATAAAATGAAATTGCAAAGCTATGAGAAACTTAAGGATAAGGTGCGAGACTGGTTACATTATTTTCAAATAAGAGAGGCCTATCATTTGGACAGGAAAATTGGCTTCCAGGTGGAAAAATCAAAGTTGGAAACAGAATTGTTAGAACCCAATGCTAAGATATTGTCGAGAATGTATAACTTGCTGTTGAAGTGGAATACTGAGGATGAAACGGTAAAATCTGCTATGATAAAATGGGCACAAGACGTTGGTCATAACATTATGTTTGTTGACTGGGAACAGTTGTGGACCACCGGTATGAAATTCACGGCATGTAATGCCTTAAGAGAGAATATTATGAAAATGATATATAGGTGGTACATGACCCCAGTCAAACTTGCAAAAATCTACCATTTGCCCGATAATAAATGTTGGAAATGCAAAGAAACTGAAGGGACATTCTTTCACCTTTGGTGGACGTGCCCAAGGATCAAGGCTTTCTGGGAGATGATATATAATGAACTGAAAAAGGTATTTAAGTATACCTTCTTGAAGAAACCAGAGGCCTTTCTTCTGGGCATGGTCGGCCAATTGGTGCCAAAGAAGGATAGAACTTTCTTTATGTACGCTACAGCAGCAGCAAGAATACTCATCGCAAAGTATTGGAAGACACAAGATCTACCCACTCTGGAAGAATGGCAGATGCAAGTAATAGACTATATGGAACTGGCTGAAATGACTGGCAGAATTCGAGATCAAGGAGAAGAGCAGGTGGAAGAGGACTGGAAGAAGTTTAAAGTCTATCTACAAAAACACTGTAAAATCTTTGAATGTTGAGGACATTGAAAAGGAAAGAAGGGGTTCTAGTGACTGAGTTAAATAAGAGCACAAAGGGAGGGATCAAGAATCAAAATGAACAAAGATTGAGCTTGCTGAACTAATTATTACATAGAATACAAGATCGGGAGGCGGGTGGAAGTAAGGAAAATAAGGTTTTGAAGGTTATAATTGGAAAGTGAGGGATTTCTTTTTGTTTTTTTTTATGTTAAAATCTCCTTTTTTCTCTTCTTTTTTTGTCTATGTTTTCTTTTCTTTTGCAATGTTTGTGAAAACTTTTCTTTTTGTAATGTTTGTGAAAATTTGCTTTTTTTGTTCTTTTTTGTGAAAAATGCAATAAAAATTATTTAAAAAAAAAAAACAAAGTGCACCATGTAGCTGATCTCAGTAATTCTTCTAACAGCCTTGTAAGGTGGGCCAAAATGTGTTACAGGAAATCTATTCTCAGTGATGTGCTCTTGGATGTTTGTAGTCCCTCTGTCAGAGGCCTAAGAGAGTCTGTGACAGAATTGGGGTGCTGAGGAAATAACTTGGGGGACGGGGAAGGGCCTTGCTCTACAGCCATCTTAATTTTCTCCCTTAGGAGTCTCTCCGGGCCAACACTCGTCTCCTGGAGCAGCTACAAGAAATAGGACAGGAGAAGGAGAGATTGTTACAAGACCTTGATGAAACCAGGAAGGTGAGTAGTTTGGGGCAGGAAGGAGGGAGGGGCAGGCAGTGGATTTAATCCTGTTTGGCACCCAGTTTAGCTGAAGAAACTCGCCACTTCACTTTGGACTCTGGCCACATTCAGATGTAGCTTCAAACCATGGTGTAGAACACAGAGCCTGATGCTCCTGTGTTACTTTTTCCTTCCCCCCCTTTGCACCAGGGTTTCTGAACTGGCACCCACTCCAATCATCAGCAAAACCTGGCTTGTTGTTGTGTCTGAATATGGCAAGCTATGGCTTCCTCAAACCATAAAGGTAAAGGGACCCCTGACCATTAGGTCCAGTCGTGGCCGACTCTGGGGTTGCAGCGCTCATCTCGCTTTACTGGCTGAGGGAGCCGGCGTACAGCTTCTGGGTCATGTGGCCAGCAAGACTAAGCCGCTTCTGGCGAACCAGAGCAGCGCACAGAAACACCATTTACCTTCCCGCCAGAGTGGTACCTATTTATCTACTTGCACTTGGACGTGCTTTCGAACTGCTAGGTTGGCAGGAGCAGGGACTGAGCAACGGGATTCAAACCACCGTCCTTCTGATTGGCAAGTCCTAGGCTCTGTGGTTTAACTCACGGCGCCACCCGCATCCCTTTCCTCAAACCATATTTTGCCCTGAATTCTGATTTTCAAAAGGCAAGTAAGAGATCAATTCTAGAAATCCCCAGGTCTGTGATGGGAGGAGTGAGTCTGTGGGTCTGAGTCTCAGCTTTGCTCATGCACGGAACACCGAACAATAGTTTGGCTCTGTCTCTTGATACGGCCAGCCTGTTACCTGCCTTAAACAAGACACAGACTGGATTGCATCCGATCCTAAGCATTTTGAAAACCCACAGCTGATGGGACTGGAGGAAAGTGAAAGACAAGGGAGAAGGGGAAGTCGGGCAAGGAATGGTAGCTTTGAGAACTTGCGGTGAACTGAAGTGGTTCCTGCTGACTCATGAAAGCCTACTGAATTCTGCCTGGTTTCCAGGCTTTCTTGAAAAACTGGCTTATAAGTATAAAACAAAATTTACTAGATTAATAGCTAGAATAGAGATAGACTTATAACCATTCAAGCAGCAAACATACTAAGGTGCCATGTGCAAAACAAGGCCTGGAGTTACTGTAAACATGGAGTGGATAAATGTACAACTCTATCTTAACAAGTTACATGTGCAATAAACATTATACAGACTGGATAAATGAACCGTTCAACAAGTAGCGTAAGTCCAGTCATAGAATGGCAACCCCGTGCTGCCACAATGGCAAGGGTAGCACACTGGAGAATATGAAGAAATTTTTCAAAGCTGTTTTTCAAATATTGAACTGGATGAGATGTTCTTCAAGGGGTCTTGAGTTGGAAACACAAAGCCTTATGCATGGATCAGTCACAAGAAAGCAAATCAAAGCTACCACTCTGGTGAGAATAACACAAATGGGCAAAAGGAGACCTGTTCTCCGGATATATTACAGGTTTCGCTACACGTGTCATCAGTCCGAATGCATGATACAAAATAGTACTCCAATTACAATGTGTGGTAAACCATAAAAATTAGAAAATATCAGTCTCATAAGACTGCTCTGACTTGTGCCTGATTTCTAGACGGCAGAGAAGCGCAAGGCCATGCTAGATGAGATGGCCATTGAGACCCTGCAGGAGAAGGGGCGCCACAAGGAAGAGCTGGGCAACCTCCGACTGCAACACGAGAAAGAGGTGCTCGCTGTGCGGGCGCGATATGAGCGGGAGCTGAGGGAGCTGCATGAGCACAAGAAACGGCAGGAGGACGAGCTGCGTGGCCAGCTGAAGGAGGAGAAGGTACTGGTCAAAGGAGCTTGGGTGCCTGGGCCTGGTCTTCCCATCGAGATGGGCATGTTCATCTTAAGGACTAGAACCTTAGTATATCTTCTTTCAACGAGAGCTGAGGTTTTCAGGAGGCTGAATTTCTGTGCCTTCCATCTGTAGGTACGAGGGTCCTATACGGCCTAGGACCCTCATACCTACGGGACCGCCTCTCCTGGTATGTCCCACGGAGGACCTTACAGTCTTCAAATAAAAACATCTTGGAGATCCTGGGCCACAGGGAGGTTAGGCTGGCCTCAACCAGAGCCAGGGCTTTTTCGGCCGTGGCCCTGATCTGGTGGAACGCTCTGTCACAAGAGACTAGGGCCCTGCGGGACTTGACATCTTTCTGCAGGGCCTGCAAGACAGAGCTGTTCCACTAGCCCTTTGGCCAAGGCCCCCCTCCTTTGGTAATCTTCATAGAACTCTAGCCCAATGGTTGCCATTAATTTGATTCTGAATTGATTTGATTCTGAATTGATTTTAGAATGTATATTTTAATTAATAGATTGTGATTTTATGTAAACTGTGTTACTTTTACTGTTGTTAGCCGCTCTGATCCCGGCTTCAGCTGGGGAGGGTGGGATATAAATAAATTATTATTATTGTTGTTATTATTATTATTATTATTATTATTAAATTTGAAAAGCATTGACTCGCCTCACAATGCCGTTGCGGTGAGAGAATATGCACAGCAAAGGCCACACAGTCCTTTGTAATGCTGTACATTTTTGCTTTCAAAAGCCACTTCCTAGGTCCTATTTCATGCCAGCATCAGTTTCTAGAATGACCAGGAACTTGGGGGCAGACTTGGGGTGGGGGTGGGGGGGATAGATTTACCTCCTGCCCCAGCAGTGTCCCTCGATACTACCTATTCTTACCCCCTCACTGCAAGTGAATGCCTGACATTTTGCCCCAAAGTTCAAAGTAAAGTTTCTTCCTGTTACAACAGGAGCAAAACTTGCCACCTGCTCACCACAGGAGGCATAATCTTGTACATAAAATGTCCAGAGGCATCTTGCCTACCTCCTCCCCTTTCAGTATATCTGAAGGAGTGTCTCCACTCCCATCATCCAGCCCAGACACTGAGGTCCATCTCTGAGGGCCTTCTGGCGGTTCCCTCGCTGCAAGAAGTGAGGTTACAGGGAACCAGGCAGAGGGCCTTCTCTTTTTTATATATATATAATATTTATTGAAATTTTCCATATAATAACAAAACAAAAAGGAAAAATTAAAAAACACAAAAAATATCCAAAAAAGAAAAACAATTAAAAAACCACATAATATTTAAAGAACCTTATCTTCTTTCGGACGCAGGTGGCGCTGTGGGTAAAAGCCTCAGCGCCTAGGGCTTGCCGATCGAAAGGTTGGCGGTTCGAATCCCTGCGGCGGGGTGCGCTCCTGCTGCTCGGTCCCAGCGCCTGCCAACCTAGCAGTTCGAAAGCACCTCCGGGTGCAAGTAGATAAATAGGGACCGCTTACCAGCAGGAAGGTAAACGGCGTTTCCGTGTGCGGCTCTGGCCCTGGCCAGAGCAGCGATGTCACGCTGGCCACGTGACCCGGAAGTGTCTCCGGACAGCGCTGGCCCCTGGCCTCTTGAGTGAGATGGGCGCACAACCCCAGAGTCTGTCAAGACTGGCCCGTACGGGCAGGGGTACCTTTACCTTTACCTTTACCAGCGGGAAGGTAAACGGCGTTTCCGTGTGCGGCTCTGGCCCTGGCCAGAGCAGCGATGTCACGCTGGCCACGTGACCCGGAAGTGTCTCCGGACAGCGCTGGCCCCTGGCCTCTTAAGTGAGATGGGCGCACAACCCCAGAGTCTGTCAAGACTGGCCCGTACGGGCAGGGGTACCTTTACCTTTATCTTCTTTCACCTTATTTCTCAGACCTCCTCCCCCCTCCCCTTCTTGCATTCCAATTTATATTGTCTGCTCAACAAGTTCTTATGGTTTTTCTCAACCTTAGCTTAATAATTTCTTTATTCATGCTATTTATTTTCCTTTTCTTCTTTCTTCCATTTCTCAATTAATTTTAAAAGCCTTATTTCTAATTAATTTAAAAAACCCAATTTTAACTTAATCTTAAACCTTTTTCCTAAAGTCGACCCAAATTTCCCTTCCATAATTTCCCCGCATTCCATAAAAATCGCAAAAGTTATAAAAAGAAAAAAGAACTTAACAAACTATATTTTAACACCCTTTGGATTCCCAAATCCCACCCTCCCTTTCCCGGTTTGATCCCCAAGTCAGTGTCCGTCAATCCATCAATTCTCAGCCTGGATCCCAAACTTCCGAGGCTCCTAAAACTCTTTCCATTTCACTCTGCCGGATTTTTTGACCATCCTTTGTGTTCAACACCAACTCTCGGGGAAGATCTGTCCCAATAATGACCATTTTTCTTCCAAGCAGGCCTCTAAATTTAAAAGTGGAGCTCAAATTTTGTTCCTTAAATTTTTTAAAACTGTATGTCCCAAAAGCTCCAACTTCCATCTTGATCTCACTTGTGCTAAGAGGCCTCTGATCTGCCTTGATCTTCCACAACATTATAGCTTCACCAAATTTTCCACCAAATTTTCCACCAAATCCTCATATGTCTCTTTTTCCACTTTCTCAAATTTATCAGATTTCTTTTGCCCAGCTGCAGCAACTTCTGTTCCAACTTCAAGGGCTTTTGGTTCCACGACAAAGGCTTGTATCAAGTCTCTTCCTGTTCTAGCAAGTTTATTTACTGCTTCATTCAATGTTGTCACCCTTGTAGTCAAAATATTACCCTGGTCCTGGATCTCTCCCTGTAATTCCTGGAGCTTTCCCAGGAGATGAAATGTCCTATTCAGCTCAGTCAGTATTTTTCCACTTACAGCCATTTCTTGCAGTGTTCCAAAACTCCCCTCTAGGGGGATTTTGTTTACTTAGTATCTTTCCAGTTCCAATCCAAAAGTCCAATGTAACTTATTTTTCTTTATTCCCAGCAATTTGTATCCAAATTACAGAAAATCTAACCGGCAGAGTCACCAGAAACAACATTTCCTTTTATTTCCCAGCTTTGACAGCTAGTTTGACAGCTGTCAAAGTCCGTCTCTTTTCAGCAGGCTCTCTCACAGATCACTCCCGGGTCCCGGGGGGTTGCACTTTAACTTTCCAAACCGACTCTTGTCCTCCAGCAAAATTAATTGTAGTGTCCAATCATGAAATTAATAGTTTTTCTCCACAGAGGACAAAGATTTTTCTCTCAGCTTTAGCTCTCTAGTCCTTGCTTTAGGTTGTCTGCAAGGCGGGGGGGGGGGGGGCGGACTTCCTTTTTACACCTCCCCCGGTCGTACCGAATTTAAAGACAAAAATTCCTTTTTAAATCCAATTTCCGTATTACTCATGGGTTGTTGCTTTTAGTCCGAATGTTCAAGGGAAAAAGTCAGCGCTCTCCGTCCATGGCTTGCGGCTTCACTCAGCAGGGGAAGCAGAGGGCTCTCAGCACCGCGCCGCTCCCCCTTCCCTGTTCCGTAGCCTTAAAAAAGGCTCCTTCGCGGGTCGGGAAGGCGCTAATGGTGCCCACCTCAGGCAGAGGGCCTTCTCGATAGTGGCGCCTGCCCTGTGGAACGCCCTCCCAGCAGATGTCAAGGCAATAAACAACTGTTTTACTTTTAAAAGACAACTGAAGGTAGCCCTGTTTAGGGAAGTTTTTAATGTCTGATGCTGTATTGTTTTTAATATTCAGTTGGAAGCCGCCCATAGTGGCTGGGGAAACCCAGCCAGATGGGCGGGGTATAAACAAACAAACAAACAAACAAACAAACAAACAAACAAACAAACAAACAAATATTAAACATACGGCCTTTTTTTCACCCCTTGGCAGGAGCAGGGACTGAGCAACGGGAGCTCACCCCGTCACGGGGATTCGAACCTCTGACCTTCTGATCGGCAAGTCCTAGGCTCTGTGGTTTAACCCACAGTGCCACCCGCGTCTTTAGTTTGCGCTAATTCCCCTGGGCCTGCTGCCTGCATCTGGGATAGCTCAGTTAGTAGAGCATGAGACTCTTAATCTCTGGGTCGTGGGTTCAATCCCCATGCTGGGCAAAAGATTCCTGCATTGCCGAGTTGATAACTCTCAGGGTCCCTTCCAAGTCTCCAATTCTATGATTGTATCCCTTTCTCTTCACCCTTCAGGCGCGCAGTCAGGAACTGGAGTCCATGCAGCAAACCGTGGAAGAGCTGCGCCTCCAAATACAGTCCATGGATGGCACAAAGGGCTGGTTTGAACGGCGGCTGAAAGAGGCGGAGGTGACTGGACCCCCCTTCCCCTTAGTGATATGTCACAGGGCAGAACTGGCGTACCCTACCAGAGGGCCAGTAGGGTCCAAACGCTTGGTTCCCACCCCACCAAGTCTTCCTGTCCTGCTCCAGGGATCTGATTGTTCCCATCCTCTTTCCCAGGAGCTGATAGAGAAGCATCAGCAAGACCACGCAGAGGCCATGCGAGTCTGTAAGGAACAGCATGTGGCTGACTTGCAGGTACAGGAAATATTTTGGGCTTTCCCAATTGGGAGAAATGGCAGTGATCCACTCTGGCCATTGAGCTGCTTCCACAGTCTTGTGGGAGGCTAGTGAACCCAGGTGACGCCGTTGGCGGATGCTCCTCTTTGACTTCTACTCTCCAGCAGCTGCCTTGATGCAGACCGTGTGGGTTACCCAATTCCAGTTAAACTTTTTACTGCACTAGCCATAGGCCATGGCATCATTCAGAAGGAGAACAACAAGAAAAACAACAACAACCATAAAAATCACAGGGCGCCACACATACAATAAAACCACGGTCACGGCTACTAAAATTATTTGCTGCATTAAATAGAATAGAGTAGCAGAAGATTCTCAGGTAAGATGTGCCAAATTAAATATCTGAATCCCCTTTGCAGTTGACTGCTATTTTATCTAGTTCCTTCCTCCTGATCTTCTTAGCTGCCAGCACATAGAGTGCTACTTTATAAGTAACAAAGTCGTCCGTGTCGCTCAGCAGCCATTTCACCCTTTCCACCCTATTCAAATGTGTTCCATTCGTAAACAGGGGTTTTATAAATCGGTCTCTTGGGTCTATATATAATAAATAATGCAATAAATAATGGCATAGGTATGTGTGGGTTACCCTGTGGCAGGAGGTTGATGGGTGAAGTGTCTCTGGTGTGGACCAGCCGTTCGATGCAATGGATTTCTCATCAATTAGCAGGGGTCAGCAAACTTTTTCAGTAGGGGGCCAGTCGACTGTCCGTCACACCTTGTGGGGGGCCGGACTATATTTTAGAGGGGGGGGAGAGAATGAATTCCTATGCCCCACAAATAACTCAGAGATGCATTTTAAATAAAAGCACACATTCTACTCATGTAAAAACACGCTGATTCCTGGACCGTCCACGGGCTGGATTGAGAAGGCGATTGGGCCGCATCCTGCCCCCAGGCCTTAGGTTGCCTACCCATGAATTACAGCAACTGGACAGTGAAGTTCAGTTATTCAGATGACCAGCAGCATGCCTCTTTCACCCTCTTATTTATTTAGCTATTGCTGCAGTCATTCAAAAATGTTTTTTATACTGCCCTACATCAAAATGGATCTCGGGGCAATTTGCAATAATAGGAGCAAGGTGGGGACCCAAATTTAAAATGCAACCACCTGAAGCAGAACAGCACATAAAAGATCAGAAAACATACTTTAAAACACATGGGTGAATCCCCAAAACTAAAAGAGAAGAACATTGGCATTCAGCAGAGGGGAGGAAAGTGGTGGTGGGTGGGTTCTCTCTTGATATCTTTTCGCTTCCGCTCTTTGATTTGGAGTTTTTGGTGATTTTGAGATGTTTGCTGGTCAAATGGGCAGGAGGAAATGACGGGGGGTGCAGGTGGTACGATTAAGCGTGATCCTGTTTTCTTCTCCCCTCCAAGTGCCTCCTCCTCAGCCACTGGCATTTTTAAAACCAGCAACAATTGCAGGGTTGGGAAAATCCTGTATCTGCTCCCCAATGCCTGCTCTTGGGTTTTCTCCTCTGCAGCTAAAGGACCGTGAGGTGGAAGCAACCAAGGAGAAGCTGCGAGAGATTGAAAGAGCGAAGGATGAACACTTGGACACAATCAGCCGACTGAAACAGGTGTGTGTGTGCTGCTGCCTGCCAGCTTTCCCCAGGAACAGGTGCTTAGCAGTATGAGGTTCCTGGGTCCACCTGTTCCCTTCCCTCCTGATGGGTTTGCCCATCTGCTGGATTGTGCCTCTTTTCTTTCCAGCATGCTTGCAGTGTCAGGCACAGATAGGCAGGTGGTGCTGTCCCACCCCAAGTCACATATCCAGACTGGACTTCTGCAGATCCTTCTCAATGAGTCCCGGTTCCCCGTCTGGTGCACTAGGTGGAAAGTGCCCTGTGCTACGTTTGAGTGTAGCAGAGATCCTTGGGTATGGGTCCCTTGGATCTCTCTTCAGATGCCTCACCAGTATTTTTATCCCATTTATCCCAGTTTAGACCAAAGGTTGGACGCGGGTGGCGCTGTGGGTTAAACCACAGAGCCTAGGACTTGCCCATCAGAAGGTCGGCGGTTCGAATCCCCGTTACGGGGTGAGCTCCTGTTGCTTGGTCCCTGCTCCTGCCAACCTAGCAGTTTGAAAGCACGTCAAAGTACAAGTAGATAAATAGGTACCGCTCCGGCTGGCAGGTAAACGGTGTTTCCGTGCACTGCTCTGGTTCACCAGAAGTGGCTTAGTCATGTTGGCCACATGACCCGGAAACTGTACGCCGGCTCCCTCTGCCAATAAAGCGAGATGAGCGCCGCAACCCCAGAACCGTCCACGACTGGACCTAATGGTCAGGGGTCTCTTTACCTTTACTTAGACCAAAGGTTGGGAGATAAAAATGAAAATTGGGAGAGTGAGAGGAGGATTGTGCCCCTGGTGGTGGGTTGAAGGGGGCTGGAGGATTTGGAAGGGAGATCCGTGAGGAGGGACAGCAAAGTGTGAAGATTCTAAGTGTGAATAGTGCTCACTAATTATTCCTTGTCATCCTGCAAGAAAATGACAAGTGGGGTGACACAGGGCTCTGTCCTGGGCCTGTTGTTGTTCAATGTCTTTATAAACGACTTGGACGAAGTAATCGAGGGTATCCTAATCAGATTTGCAGATGACACCAAACTGGGACATAGCTGTCAACCTTCCCTTTCCCCCCCGGGAAATTCCCTTATTCCAGCGCCGTTTCCCGCTGCTTCCCACTGCTATCCCGGATTGTTAGATATCCCGTAGACTGTCCCCGGGACAGGTGAGGCTGCTGATCCCTTATTTTCAAATCTGAGAGTTGACAGCTGTGAACTGGGAGGAGTAGCCAATGCCGCTGAAGACAGAATCAGAATTCAAAATGACCTTAACAGATTAGAGATGTGAGCCAAAACTGAATGTCCAGTCCTCCATGAGGATTAGAAATGTCTCCTTTTTTTTTTTAAAAAAAAAGAGGTATTAGTATTTTTCGGTAAACGGAAGGTGGGACCCGGATTCCACAGCTTTCAGCATAGCCATGATCCACACAACCATTGTCCCCTGCATGATAATTGTTCTGCCTCTCAGAGGGTAAGACGGAGCAGAGAGGAGAATTTTCAAGCATTTTCACCCCCCAAAAGTGTGATAGAAACATCATTTGGCACTTCTGCTCCCAGTGGTTTGTGACAGCCTTGTCTCCCTGGCAGGAAGTGAAGGACACGGTTGACGGGCAGCGGATCCTCGAGAAGAAAGGCAGCGCAGCGGTGAGATGGGCTTTCCCCAAGGGAAGTGGGTTGGGGGGCGGCGAAGGCAAGAGACCCTGCTGATCTTTCTCTTTGAACCCAGGTTGCCATTCCTTGTTGACTCAGGCCTTTAACTGCCCTTCTCCCTCTGGGCTCATTTTATCTTGAGAGTCAGGGCACTCTCTCTCCAAGAAAGCATGTAGCTGGAGGCTGCTGGAGGTCTTGAAGACCCCCTCCCTGAGCTATATTCCCCACCCCTGCTAAAGAGAGAACAGCAGGAGCAGCAGGCCAATAGTTGTCCACTGAAATGTATCACTTGCAGTGGGGTGGGGTATTATGATTGAAGTCCCAGAAAGAAGGAGCTGCTGTGAATTGTGAAGGCGCAACAGCCACTGGGCTCCCCTGGTTTCCCCCCTGCCTGGGTCTTAAGTGCATCAAACTCTGAGCTGCTGCTCCTGCTGCTTTGGGTCTCCTCGCTCTGTGCTGAGCTGCATCTCACACATGCCCTCTTGCCCGTCTGCCTCACTCCCAGCTGGTTATCCGAGCGACCAGACGCAAAGAAGCTGGGATGCAGAGGACAGAATAGCAGCTGCACTCTTCTTTTTATGGACAGCACCTCTTTGCTCCCAGTACGTTTCTGAGCACAATTCAAAGTGTTGGTGTTGACCTTTAAAGCCCTAAACGGCCTCGACCCAGTATACCTGAAGGAGCGTCTCCACCCCCATCGTTCTGCCCGGATGCTGAGGTCCAGCCTGAGGGCCTTCTGGCGGTTCCCTCACTGCGAGAAGCAAAGCTACAGGGAACCAGGCAGAGGGCCTTCTCAGTAGTGATGGCTGCCCTGTGGAACACCAGATGCATCTCCCACCAGATGTCAAAGAGAAAAACAACTACCAGACTTTTAGAAGAAATCTGAAGGCAGCTCTGTTTAGGGAAGTTTTTAATGTGTGATATTTTAATTTATTTTTAATCTTTATTGGAAGCCACCCTGAGTGGCTGGGGAAACCCAGCCAGATGGGCGGGGTACAGATACCGTATTTTTCGCCCTATAGGGCGCACCGGCCCATAGGGCACACTTATTTTTTTGGGGGGGGGGGAATAAAGAATCCCCCCCCCGAGCCCCAAAGAGCAAAGAAGCCATGACAGCGAGCGGGATGGATCCCGCTCGCTGTCTTGGCTTCGTTTTTAGCCTCGGGGCTGGGGGTCCGGGAGCAAAGGCGAGGTTGCGTTCAACCTCGCCATCGCTCCCGGAGCTTGCGGGGCTGGGGGTGGGGGAAGCCCGCCGGGCTCCGCAGGAGTTCCTGCTGGGCTCCACAGGCTTGTGGATAGCTTCCTGAAGCCTGGAGAGCTAGAAGGGTCGGTGTGCACTTACCCCTCTTGCTCTCCAGGCTTCAGGGAAAGCCTGCATTCGCCCCATAGAACGCACACACATTTCCCCTTCATTTTTGGAGGCGAAAAAGTGCATCCTATAGGGCGAAAAATACGGTAAATTATAATTATAATTATAATTATAATAATTATAATTATAATTATAATTATAATTACTACTACTACTATTATGCTGTGATCCCTCTTCCCCTCCCACCCTGCACCGCACTAAGAAATTGCCCCCTTCCCCTGCTTAGATGCTCAGCTCTCCCAAGGCTCTACCCACCCATGATGAGGAGGTCACTGTTGCCTCCAACTGATGCCCAATTTTGAAGGGTTCCAAGATCCCTGGAAGTGTGTGTCTTCTGACCTTTAACTACAGAAGTGCATTAGGGTTAGGGGTCTCCATGGAGTTATTTAGACCGGTGTTTCCTGTTTCCACTGGATAGCAGCTATTTGGGTGGCAGCCTTCGAAGCTGGATGGGGGGAGAACCTCGCTCTTCCCACACTATGGTCCCGGCACTCAGAGCAACAGTTTTCGAACCGGAGCTTAGAAATTGTGATCTGTATGCAACTCTGATCTTTCCTCTGGGTTGGATGGTTGTGGGCTCGCACTGGTGAGAGAAAGGGGGGAGTATTAACTCTGCCCCTGCTCAGTGGCAATGCTGTTGCATTGGCCTGTTCAGGGCTGGGTTCTGGCACAGAAAATGGGTTGTGGGGCTAAGCCTTGCTGAAGCCTGCCTCCAGCCCTGATTTCCCTTGCGCCTCCCTCCCTCTTCTCCAACAGCTGAAGGACCTCAAGAGGCAGCTGCACCTGGAACGGAAGCGAGCGGACAAACTCCAGGAGCGGCTGCAGGAGATCTTGACCAATAGCAAGAGCCGAACAGGTGAGAAGGGGGCTCCTAGGAAGAGGAAGGAACTCCCCCTCCCCTCTAGAGAATGTTGTGCTCAGAAATGGGAGGATTGTCCTGTGTTTCTGTACCTGGAACATATGCACCTGGTCGATCAGCTGTGAAGAGTACAGGTGTTTTCAAAATAGCTATGATTTCCTTGTGAACTACTGGGTAGGAAAGGGGTCGATCAACTGCTGCCCCACCACTGCCTGTGTCTGTCTACAAGAAGGGTGGCGGTATTCCCTGCTGAGGGCCACATGTTGGTGGCAGGTGGTGCCAGAGGCAAAAGTAGGAGGGGCAACAAATGGAAATGTTGCCTTTGTACAGTGAGCTGTTTTCTGCATGCGCCTCCTTACGGGGTCTTCGCTGCGAGATCATATTCATCCAGTGCTTTACCAGCTGCACTGGATCCCGGTGGAGTACAGGGTCAGGTTTAAGGTGCTGGTTTTAACCTTTAAAGCTCTATAAGGCCTAGGACCCTCGTACCTACGGGACCGCCTCTCCTGGTATGTCCCACAGAGGAACTTATGGTCTTCAAACAAAAACATCTTGAAGGTCCCAGGCCACAGAGAGGTTAGGCTGGCCTCAACCAGAGCCAGGGCTTTTTTGGCCGTGGCTCCGATCTGGTGGAACGCTCTGTCAGAAGAGAGTAGGGCCCTGCGGGACTTGACATCTTTCTGCAGTGCCTGCAAGACAGAGCTGTTCCACCAGGACTTTGGCCAGGGCACAGCCTGACTCGCTCCTTTGGCAATCTTCACAGAACTCTAGCCCAATGGTTGCCATCAATTTGATTTGAATTAATTTTATAATGAAATGATTTTAGAATGTTGTATTATTTTATTGTTGTTAGCCGCCCTGAGTCCGGCTTCGGCTGGGGAGGGCGGGATATAAATAAAATTTATTGTTGTTATTATTATTATTAGCACACCCCTCTCCTTCCTCTAGGCAAGCAAAAGGCATTATCAGCATTCTTTCTGGGGGGGGGGGACAGGATACAAAGCAAGGGGGCAGTGAGGGGTGTGGCTTGGGGAGACTGCCAAGGGCCAGAAAGTAAAGTCTGGAGGGCCACATTCAAACCTTAGACTTCCCACCCTGATTTATAAGCATGTGTTCTTTTCAATCGGCAGGCTGAAAGCTGTTCTAAACAGCTTTTAATGCTATGTTTTATACTGCTGTAACCTGCTGTTGGACTTTCTGGTAAAATAATAATATGTAGTGATTGGTGGCTTGTACCCAAGTAGAAAACAGTGTGACAAATTGCCCCGTGGGTGAGCTGATAGGGATCTTGGAAGTAGCTTTTCCTATTCAACTGTCCTTCTCTAGGGGCCCCTTCACACAAAACTCTTCTAACAGGCCCATATTTCATACCCACTAAGATGATATTTGGAGCTGGGTGCACTTTGCCCTAAAAAGAATAATGAGAATCTTGCTCCAATGAAACCTAACTTCGTCTCTAAGAGAAAGCTGTTTTTTTCAGGCTATATAAATCATGCACTTTAAGTTGATCTGCACACTTGATTTCCCAGCGTTTGCTATTTTGCATAATTCTGGTTTCATTACATGTAGAGTGGAGCCAAGAGCTGTGCGTAGGGCCACTCAGGGTTGCCTGCTGACCACTAGAAATTTTATTATTCTGCCACCCCTTCCTGGCTTTTCAGCTTGACCAGCTGTTGCTCACACTTCCTTTGAGTCTGCATGTGGAACTATAAGGACTAGAAACCTGCTTTAAAGCAGAAACAAAGCAAAAACTGATTTTCTCACAGACAAGCTGAATTTTGCACCTTATACTGAATAGGATTTCTTTCCCCCACCCCACAGTTCCTTCAGAATCATAGCATATATATTTAGCCCCAATTATAATGTTAGCAGCACATAACATGTCTGTGTCTTCAACCTCATGTTAGATGCACCCCGGGGAGGAGAGGCAGTGATGACTCATTGTTGTGAGATAATGGAAGGTTTAAAAATGGTGAATGGTAGGCATTTAAAATATTACAGTTTTTAGCAGGTAAAGCGTTTGCGTCTTCAGCTTTTAGATACTGGAGAACTTCCAGACTTGACTCTTGAGACTCAACTGAAGATATGGACTTAGAGCCACCTCTGAATGGAAGAGCCATGATGGATGGAGGCACTGGATTCTTACCAGGCCTGCTTGAGACGTCACCTCTCGCCCCGCAGGGCTGAACAAAGTCCGCTTGAATTCTGTGTTTGGAATAAATGAAGCATTCAGAGCAAATGCATTTCCAGAAAATTTATTAAGAACTTGCTCAGGCAGCAGCTTTCAAAGCTCCTGGCTCAGCGTTGCTGTGAACACGGGTAGCATTCCTAATGGGAAAAACAGCCCCTTCTTCCATCCTCGGACACCGCTGCAGTAGGAAGCCAGCTGCCCAGCTTGTGTTGTGGTCAGTCCGACACCTGGCTGTGTCAGCTGCGTGGCCCAGGGGAGGGTAGAAGGAACTGTGCCAAGGTAGAGTTGACCTGCAGGTGCGTAAGCATGAAAACAGATGATCTCTTAAATGAGCCATCTGGTTGAGGCTTCAGAGAGAGAGAGAGAGAGAGAGGATAATGGGGAAGAGAGAATGTGGGTGTCAGATTTGTGTCTGGCAGCCCTGCACCATGACTGCATATGTTTGTGTGTGTAGGAGTGTTTAATGCTGGGGCAGAGCTGGGTTGTGTGAGGTCACAGTCAGAGCAAGCTGCTCTCCGTGGAGGAAACAGGTGACATCTATGAGGACTGCAAGCAAAAAGGAAGGTAACAGAGGTGGGGAGAGGAAGTCGAAAGGTTGATTCTTTAGAGTATCAACAGGAAACTGGAAGACATTGTCAGGACACAGTAGGAAGAAGAGAACTGTTTGAAAAATGTTCCCTTTTCTATGGGAAGAACTTCCCCTTGCTGCAGATGAAACGCATCAGAGTTTTTAATCAGCGAAGTGAAAGTACAGGGAACCTTGGGAGGAAGTGATCATGTCCTCTTGGGTTTCATTATACACAGGCAAGGGGAAGCTGAGCGTCGTCTTCTTCTTTGACGATCATTTGTAGCTGAGTAAGATTGTCTTCCATGAACACGGTCTTAATGGTGTGTCCGTAAGTGACTGTGGAGGCCAATTCTGGATCCACACGTCCTTCCACAGTTGGGACATAGGTTTCCAGGCGGGAGTTGATCACGGTGTGGATTTGCCAAGTGTGCCTTCCTCTTAGCACGTTTCTCCCTTTCGTCCTAAGTTTGAGAGTCTTCAAAGTCCATGACACCCTTGGTAAAGGCTGTCCTCCAATTAGAGCACTTGCAGACCAGTGTTTCCCAGTTGTCGGTGTTGATGCTACATTTTTAAGGGTTTGGACTATGGGGACCTTCCCACTCTACAATTCTATGATTCTATGCAAGTAAGACTTTCTCAGTGTCTTCTGTCTGACTGAACACTTGGTTTATGTTAAGGGCTTATTGAGAAGGCTTGTGGCTCAGTCGTAGAGCATTGGCTTTGCATGCAAAAGGTTCCAGGTTCAATCCCTCGCATGAGAACCCTGTCTGAAGACCTGGATTGCCCTTGCCTGTCAGCGTAGACCAGTGGGTCTGACCCAATACAAAGCAGCTTCCTGAGTAGACCTGGTTGACCCAAGCTTTTGGGGCTGCTGAATTTCTACCATCTTCCAGTGCACAAAAGAGTTCCATGTAGGAATTTAATCACGTGAAAGTGGCCCATGGCCTTAATTTGGAGACTAGAACTCCTAGCCTTGCCCTGCAGACACCATCTCGCAAGCGAAGGCTGTCTCTTTCACAAGTTCAGTCATTGCCCATCAGTACGGCAGGGGGTGATCCTGGCTTCACCTGGTCTGCAGTTATAAAATAAATAACATAATCTGCACAAAGTGTTTTCAAGCACTCTGAAAGGTGTCCCATCAACTCCTGCAGTCAAGTTCTAGAAACCAGATCTCTTGACCTCCCTTTACATGTTCTAAGCCACTAAACACTGCTCACTTGCTAAAGGACAAAAGCACGGTAAACCTGCCCAGTCTCCTCCTGGGACCACCCACTAGGATCCATTCCTCTCCCAGGAGCACCACCTTGTCCCTTGATGCTGCACCATTTTGCATTTCTTGGGCCACAAGCACAAGATTTCACCCTTGCATCGGGTAATCATTTGCATGCGCTTAGAAAATCTTTCCTTCAACCATAGGCATGCATTCGTTGGGTCGCAAGTGCAGCCCTTTCTCTGCTCCCTGGCTTTGAGGGCGGCAGAGCTGTCAAAAGGTATTTAAAGGAGCAGTTCCTCCATGTTTGAAAGCGATTTTCCTGATTGTGTCCTGCTTCTTTGCCTCCAAGTATGGTTGGGAAAAGGGATTGTCAGCTGTTGCTGCTAGTGCAACCTGCAGAGAACTCTCTCTCTTTTTCTCTCTCTCTGTTCCTCTCCCTCTCTCTCTTTAAAGGAGGCCTTGAAGTGAACGCCATTCCTTCCTTGGTTCCCAAGAGGCACTGTCATTTGGCCCCTGGCAAATTGCTTGGGAGGGATGCCTTTTATCTCCCTGCTTTGATCTAATGCACCCTGGAGTGTGAAGGGACTTTCATTGCCTTCTGAATTCCTCCGTTTTGTGTGTGTTGTGTGTGTGCGCACACACACACACACACTCGCGTCTGTTTTTTCCAGAGCAGCCTGCACAAAAGAGTCCTTCTCCCTCCACAGGGCTTTCTCCCAGCATGGAGTTCTGTTGAAAAGCCATCGTCTGCGTAATCCCCTCTTCTCTCTCCCTCTTAACAAAGAGCCAGTGACCTCCAACTCAGTTTGCTCCTTTAAAAGAAAGAAAGCTGAGCTAAAGAGGAAGAGAGTCACAGGCGGGGGATTGAAAGGCATCAGTTGGTCCCAGGGGAGGTTAGCACTTGAGTTAACAGGTGGGTTTGAAAGGCGCTGGAGGCCACTTGCAGCAGGGAGCTCAGGAGGTGCGTATAGTCAGCAGCTCCCAGCATTGAATGGGTCTCTTGTTTTCACCACCGGATTAAAAATTAACCAGCCGGGCTGGGCAGCTGCAGCACTTGCTTGTAGGATTTCTCACTTCCTACACACCCAGCACTCTCCCTCTGCAAAGCTCTCCGGCAGGCAGGCAGGCAGCACAAATGGCTAGAAATGCCATTTCTGGGCTTGTGGAACAGTCTGGGAACACCAGGTGCTCGGAGTTTAGTGGAGCAAAGTGGAGAAAGGACTTGATAGATCCTTTGGATAGGAGTTCCTCATGAGGCCCCATGCAAGAGCATACCTATTACAAGCTTATGTGTGTGTGTTTGAAAAAAAATTAAAATGCCTCTTTTTGCTCTGTCTTTGATTGAGGCATGGTAGATAAACGGCGACTGTCTGCTTGCCACGTTGCTTTCAGGTTCCGACTCTGTTCCCGCCCTCTATTTCCCTACTCCCCCACTTTTTATAACTAACCACAGTTTTTGAGAATTTTTATTTAGGGATATGTGGCACTCTAGCCTGACTCAAGAAACAGAATCCAGGCTGGAACTGGGCAGGGGTTGGGATTGTGCATATGCAAAGAGTTCTTGGTTCTCAGTGGCTGGGATCAAGAAGGGAGCAGGGTCCACATTTAGCCTTTGGGTGTCCTGGAATACAAAATTTTACTTTCGCCCATAAAAATGAACAGCGTCCATTTTACCCCTGTTTGGGGAATGGCCTCTGCTCAATTGCAGAGTGTACGCCTTGCAAGCAGCCAGTAGCCCAGGTTCAGTCCCTATCACACAAACAGCCCATCCATCGTCACGATGGGCATTTGGCTAATAAAAGGCTCAGAAAGGCTTAAAGTGCTTCACTTCACTTCACTTCAGCGATGCTTACAGCTGCGCTGTACGGGGGCATTCTGATCCCTTGTGTTTCCCATGGCTAGTGGGGGGGGGGGCTGAAGCTGCAGCAGATGTGCCTCACCTTTAACTACCAAACTCGTGGCAGAGGTGGGAGTTGTATCAGTGTCTTCACATTTCCACGTGATGGAGGGGAAATTGGGTCTGCTGCTCATCTTCTCTCTACATTTCCTCTGCTGTCTTTCTAGAGCAGGAATTTGTGCTCTTTTAGTTCTTTTTGGTTTCTTCCAAAGGATACTGTCCATTTTAGCTGTCCCATGGTGTTTTATTTTATCTATAGGGTTTATGGCAAGCTGGTTTATGGCAAAACAACCACAATAACATAAAACACAGTTGGTTAAGACACATTGGTTGTATAGTCGTTTAGCTGTGTCCGACTCTTCGTGACCCCATGGACCAGAGCACACCAGGCACTCCTGTCTTCCACTGCCTCCCGCAGTTTGGTCAAACTCATGTTAGTAGCTTCTGGAACACTGTCCAACCATCTCGTCCTCTCTCATCCCATTCTCAATCTTTCCCAACACCAGGGTCTTCCAACACCTGGAAGTCTTCTCTTCTCATGAGGTGGCCAAAGTCTTGGAGCCTCAGCTTCAGGATCTGTCCTTCCAGTGAGCACTCAGGGCTGATTTCCTTAAGAATAGAGAGGTTTGATCTTCTTGCAGTCCATGGGACTCTCAAGTCTCCTCCAGCACCATAATTCAAAAGCATAAATTCTTCGGCAATCAGCCTTCTTTATCAAAAACAAAATCCAGCAACATTATGCATCATAACAAGCCCAAATTTTCCCTGTAAAAACTACATTTCTGCTTGTCGATTAAAGCCTTGTGAACGTCCTCTGGACAGGAGTTTTGTAACCTCCGCACACTGCTGAGAAGGCTGTGCTTTGTGTAGTTACCCATCCCACTTCAGATGGCAAAGCAAAGCTGAGGGTGACTCAAGGGCCCAGATAACGTCTTATGCAAGACTCCTAGAGCTGGAAAGTGCCTGGCAGGTTTTCTCGTGCAATTCCCTGCTCACTGTGGGATCTGCAACTGCAGCATCCCTGACAGATGACTGTCCGGCCTCTGCTGAAGCACCTGCAAGGAAGGAGAGCTCTCGAGGCAGATTGTCCCACTGTCAAACAGCAACCTTCAAGGTACCAGTGATCTTCAACCTTGTAGTCCAGCATCTTCTGCTATTTTTATTTGAATACAAAAATAAGGTCACACGCCATGTAGATTGTTTCAAGTAATATAATCTGGATGTTAGCAAGACATTAGTGACAGTGGCCAGATTCTTTTTAACTTTATAATTTGTGGTTGTTGTTTTTTTAAAAAAATCACTTTATTCATTAATTCACTGCAGGCTTTAATTCATAGCAGTCTTGCAGTTGTTTCATTGGCAAGCTCCTGCTTTCGCTCACCTCTTTGAAAATCGTATCAAATGATTTGCCAAAGGGGGTCATCCCACATTACGATAAATTTGTATTCACTGTCAAATGATGCAATCCTGGTAGATGAGACCCTTGGGATACCAGCCAAGCCCAGGTAGGAGGACTGAGACAGGAGAACGGGGAAGAAAGGAAAAAGGGCACCTGGATCCCCATTGAGCCAATAGTTTGGGAACCCCTCTGGTCTTGGATACTCATTCCCCTTCCAGAGCCTTCTCTGCAGTCAGCTTTGCTAAAACGCATTTTAAAAAAAACAAAACAAAAGAAGCCAGCTCCGTTGTTTAGGGGGTCTGGTGAATGCACCAGATGGTCTGTACTGGAAGCTGCATTCTGCAATCTGCTGTGTAAAAAGTGTCCCTCGTCTTTTGTGTGTGTGTGTGTGTGTGTGTGTTGGGTGTGTGTGTACTCAAGCAGATTTATATCCTGCCCTTTCTCTAATGAATTCAGGGTGGAGTACACAGTTCCCCACTCCCATTTTTATATAATCACAATAGCCATGTGAGGTAGGTGAGACTGAGAAATAATAACCTACGGTAATCCAGCAAGTTTTGTGCCCAAGCAAGAATGTTAATAGCAAAGTTTTGTTTATTGGACCAAGGGTGGGCTAAATCTTGACCCACTAATGGATTAGTGGGCATTTATTGCTGGGATTCTGAGAGAATGCTTGACTAGCTAGAGCTTGATCTGATCCATTAAGGTACTACTTTATGCTCTTCAGCAGCAAGAATACAGACTCAGGATCACTTCATACATGTGAGTTACACTTTAGCTGTGTTAGAGATCTTGAGTATGTACTCTTGATGTGTACATTATAAAATGCACTGGTAGACTGTGAGCCTTCTGTTTTTTTTATTCTATTTTTAAAAAGATAGACCACACAAGACTAGTTGGTTCATTCCTGTACATCAGCTCTCAGCACTTGGGCTTTGCAGTGTGTTTCAGCACTTTGGACAGCTCCTTGGTCCTATCCCTTAGAATAGAGATGGAGAACTTGGAGTCCGCCAGGGATTGTTGGATCCCATCCCATCATCCCCAACCAGAATGACCAATGCTCAACATCTGGAGGGCCACAGGTTTCTCTTCCTGGCCTTAAGAGAAGAAAATGCAATAATAATGCTAATGCTAATAGTAGTAAGGTAAAGGTACCCCTGATCGTTAGGTCCAGTTGCGGACGACTCTGGGGTTGTGCGCCCATCTCACTCTATAGGCCAAGGGAGCCAGCGTTTGTCCACAGACAGTTTTTCGTCAGCATAACTAAGCCGCTTCTGGCGAACCAGACCAGTGCACAGAAACACTGTTTACCTTCCCGCTGGAGCAGTACCTATTTATCTACTTGCATTTGATGTGCTTTTGAACTGCTAGGTTGGCAGGAGCTGAGACTGAGCAATGGGAGCTCACCCCATCGTGGGGATTCGAACTGCCAACCTTCCGATCGGCAAGCCTAGGCTCTGTTGTTTAGACCACAGCGCCACCTGTGTCCCAGCTAGTAGTAGTAGTAACTTGTGATGTACAAGAGCTCCACAGGAAGCGTTCAGGAATCAAGCTGGATTTTCAGTATGGGTTTATTCAGTTGCAGTCTTGCGGCATCGTAAAACAAGCAGTTGGTATATTCAAGATACACAGCACACAGGTGGAATTATGTTCAGGGAGATGCCATCACTTCTTCACACCCCTACCAATTAACTGAAGTGGGAAGTCAACCATGCCTCTTTAAACTAGCTGGATCAGTTAGGCAACCCCCCATGTCTCGTGATGCTTAGTCATCACATGCAAGGAGAGTGTTTAACTCCTTGATCCCCACAACACTTCAACAGTAACAATATCTTGGACTTCTGCTATGTGTATCCTGACCAGAAATAAAATATAGGGTACCTTTTGGCAGGAAGGATTCCAAATGAGGCTGGCTGGTACATTGAGCATAATCTTTCATGAACGTGAGCAGACATAGCACAGAAGCTTAAAGCTGGGAATTCAACACAAGCAAACCACTTCAGACTGCCAGGAATCTCCCATGTGACAAACACCTTGGGCTTGTGTGCGAACACCATGCTCCCAATACATTAACCATGGTTGGGGAAGTGGGTTTTGGGGTGGGTTCTCTCATATCCCCCTGCTGGCCTTTTGCATGATTGAGAGTTACAATGACACCAACCTTTACAATGGCCAATGTTTCATTTTAACCAGCTTATGGGTCCTGGTGAAGATGCATAGCATTAACCATTCTATAAGAAGTATTAGCTGAGAGTAAAAGCCAGTAGAGGGAAGTTGAATTTGTACAGGGGGTGGAGGCATTGGTCTATGCGACTCTGGGATCCAGCAGCCTGCTCCTGATCCCTAATCTGTGGTTAATGGATTCTGAATGCTTGCCTCCACTGGGAACCTTGTGTGTTCCTGATTATGTAAACAAGATTGGTTCTGTCTAGCTCCTAGGGGCCACTTGGGAGTTCTGCAAAAGCAGAGAGGTGGTTTCTCCTAAGGAAAGAAGTTGGTGTTGTTTTGGGAGGAGATGTGAGAACAGTGAGATCAGTTTAGGACAAGATCCTGCCGCAGAGCAGTGCGGGGTGGGGGTGGGACTAACATCCAAACGCTCAGGTAAATCCTGCTTTGGGCAGACAGTCTCTGACACCATCTTTTTTCAAAATACTCCTTGGGATATGCTAGGAAATAACACCTTCCGAGAAATCAGATCCCCCAGGGAGCTAAACTAACTACTCAGCTGGTTATTTGCAGCCAGGTACTTTCAGAGATTTGAGGGTGGAGAGCGAGAGAGAGAAGAGCCTGAATCTGTGTTTAATATGAACTGGATCTTGTTCATGCCAGCCCCGTTTGAGGAGCAGATACCAGCCTGTGATGTGCAACGGACATTACCTAGGCTATGGTATATGTGTCTGTGTACTTTCTGACTGTTGAAAGTATTGTCTCTGAGCATGTAGAGAGTGTTCTTCCTGTGCCAAGGAGCTGCCCCCAGCTAGCACCTACACACCTGAGGGTTACAGGACAGGCAATGGGGAGCGGCTGTGGCTTTCTAGCCGGTTTGGACCCCAGAACTGCCACCCTTATTTGCGTTTCTAACATTGTGCTCTGCCCTCCAGGAATCGAGGATCTTGTCTTGGCAGATATCAGCTCGCCCAGCAGGGCACAGACAGGAGACAGCAGCAGCATCTCGTCCTTCAGTTACCGTGAAATCATGAAAGAGGGATCTGGAGCCGGCAGCAACAAGGTGAGGCATGATAGGTGTCAAGAGGTTTGGCTGTAGGTGCCAAGGACGCCAGAGCTCTCGAAGGGGTGAGGTCTGTAATTTCTCTTCCTGCCCCTGTAGATGGGAGCAGACACCTGGAGCTTTCCTTTCAAAAGCAGTGCCTTTCCTCAGATTTGAGGAAGGGCCATAGCTCAGTGGTAGATCATTTGCTTTATAAGCGGAAGGTCCCAGGTTCAGTCCCTGGCATTTCTAGGTGGGGTTTGGAAACATCCCTGCCTGAGATCCTGGAGAGCAGCTGCCAGTCACTGTAGACAGTACTGAGATAGATAGACCCAAAGCAGCTTCCTGTGTTCCAAACTTTCACTCCTGGGTTGTTGGTAGTTTTCCTATGGTGCCATTTTAGGGATGGTGCTGCGGGAGTCCCTGTCCCCATGCAACTGGTCTTGCAGACAGCACAAGAACTCCTTAGGATCGCCTCTATTTCTGGCCAGCTCATTTATTCTACCCAGGGGGTGATTGTTTATAACTGGTGGTGTTGGGGGATGAGTGTTCAGGCCCCTGGGCTCTCACTTGTGGGGTGCCTCAGGATTCCGTCCTCTCTCCCATGCTTTTTAACATCTACATGAAGCCACTGGGAGAGATCATCAGGGGGTTTGGGCTGGGTATCCAATATGCAGATGATACCCAGCTCTACCCCCCTTTAAATCAGAACCAGTGAAGGCAGTGAAGGTCCTGTGTGAGTGTCTGGAGGCTGTTGGAGGATGGATGGTGGCTAACGGATTGAGGTTGAATCCTGACAAGACAGAAGTACTGTTCTTGGGGGATAGGGGGCGAGCTGGTGTGGGGGACTCCCTGGTCCTGAATGGGGTAACTGTGCCCCTGAAGGACCAGGTGCACAGCCTGGGAGTCATTTTGGACTCACAGCTGTCCATGGAGGTGCAGGTTAATTCTGTATCCAGGGCAGCTGTCTACCAGCTCCATCTGATAAGCAGGCTGAGACCCTACCTGCCCGCAGACTGTCTTGCCAGAGTGGTGCATGCTCTAGTTATCTTCCACTTGGACTGCAATATGCTCTATGTGGGGCTACCTTTGAAGGTGACTTGGAAACTGCAGTTAATCCAGAATGTGGCAGCTAGACTGGTGAATGGGAGTGGCTGCCGAGACCATATAACACCGGTCCTGAAAGATCTTCATTGGCTCCCAGTATGTTTCTGAGCACAATTCAAAGTGTTGGTGCTGACCTTTAAAGTCCTAAATGGCCTCGGTTCAGTATACCTGAAGGAGCATCTCCACCCCCCATTGTCCAGCCCAGACACTGAGGTCCAGTGCCGAGGGCCTTCTGGCGGTTCCCTCGCTTTGAGAAGTGAGGTTACAGGGAACCAGACAGAGGGCCTTCTTGGTGCCTGCCCTGTGGAACACCCTCCCACCAGATGTCAAGGCAATAAGCAACTATTTTACTTTTAAAAGACAACAGAAGGCCCTCTTTAGGGAAGTTTTTAATGTTCGATGCTGCATTATTTTTAATATTCGGTTGGAAGCCGCCCAGAGTGGCTGGGGAAACCCAGCCAGATGGGCGGGGTATAAATAATAATATATTATTAGTAGTATTAGTATTATTAGTATTAGTATTAGTAGTATTATTATAATTACTGATCAACTTGATCTGTGATCTATGTATTAGCTGCACAAGCCAAAGGAATCCTTTTGTTGTTGTTTTTAAAGGTTGCCTGTGTGTGTGTGTGTGTGTGTGTGTGTGTGGTTGTTTGACCTGCCTTTGAAGTTGCCACAACAAAGACTCTTAAAATAAACTGGGTTTGTTATTACCCACCCCTGCAATATAATCTTGGACATATCCAAGGGAAACTCTCACCCACCCACTGGCTTCTTTTCTCCCAAAGTCTTGTCTGAAGATTGGAGAAAATGGGTTTCTGTAAGAAGAAGAAACAGCCAATCAGTTCTTTATTGGAAAATTGGCCAGGGTGTCAAGCAAGAGGTTCGTCGTCCTACGCTATAGGACGATAGATATTCTGTGGGTGCCTAGCAGCTAGATTGGTAGCTTGGGGCCTGCATCCCTATAATTGTTTTAAAAATGTTTAAAAATTACTTTGGGGTCGGAGGATGATGGATGCAGTGAAAGACTGCTTTGGCTGCCAGCCTGCCTGCCAACCCCCTTCTCTGCTTGCAGTCCACCACAGGCAGCCCGCAGTCACAGTCACAACCCCCTCGGCCAGCTGACCTGTCGGATGAGGAGATCTCTGAGCTCTTCCAGCGTCTGGCAGAAGTTCAGCAGGAGAAATGGCTGCTGGAGGAGAAGGTATGGAAACCTCTGCAGGCCTGGTTTTGGAATGGCAGAATAGGCAGAATAGTACATACTGGCTCTCCTGCAGTATGGCTGGCCCAGCCAGATGTCTGTACACAGTGATACATGCCCAGCTCCCACCAGTGACTGAGAATGTTAACTCTCGGGAGTTTTGCCTGTGCTTGACTCTGTGGTAGGGGTGCAGAACTTTTATCAGCCTGAGGACGGTATTTCCCCTGGATAACTTTTTTCGGAGGGGGGGCATGCGAGGGATGGTGGTAAGATCAGGGGCAAAAAGTAGGTGGGTTGATGGATGTGACTATTAACCTTTGTATAAAGGTAAAGGTACCCCTGACCGTTTGGTCCAGTTGCGGACGACTCTGGGGTTGCGGCGCTCATCTCGCTCTATAGGCCGAGGGGGCCGGCCGGCATTTGTCCGCAGACAGCATGTGGCCAGCATGACTAAGCCTCTTCTGGCAAACCAGAGCAGCACACAGAAACACTGTTTACCTTCCCGCCGGAGCAGTACCTATTTATCTACTTGCACTTGACGTGCTTTTGAACTGCTAGGTTGGCAGGCGCAGGGACTGAGCAACGGGAGCTCACCCCATCGCAGGGATTTGAACTGCCGACCTTCTGATCGGCAAGCCCTAGGCTCTGTGGTTTAGACCACAGCACCACCTGCATCCTATTAACCTTTGTACAGTAGGTTATTTTGAGCCACACACTGCCAGAGGTTCCTACATAGACCCCTGTCCCTGTCAACCATTCAGAAAAGCAAGAGGCGTTGCAGTTTGGGGTTACATTCCATCCACACAAAACACACTTCCGAGAGGGTGTGGAGCAGTACCAGTGAGTAGAATGTGACAGGGCCCAGGCCCTGGCCTAGTGAGAGTCCTGAGGGCCACATCTGGCCCCCAAGGCCTCTAAAGTCCCCAGAGGAGCCACCATGTGGCAGCACATTCTGATCTTTTGGAGATTATTTCCAGAGCCCAGACTGGTGAGATGACTTCCAAGATTAAAGTCAGCGATGTTGGGGTTAGATGAAGAAATATATTTAGCCAGGAGCTCCATCTGTAAAAGCATGAGACTCTTAATCTCATGGTTGTGGGTTCAAGCCCCCCTGGGGGGGGGAACACCTGCATTGCAGAGGGCTGGATTAGATGACCCTCATGATCCCTTGCAACTCTGCAATTCTATGATCCTAGGATCTAAGAGGCACGGGCAGGCCTGCCATTGGTGGAGGTTCTGGATTCCAGGCTTTTGGGGGCAGGTAAGCAGCACTGGCTGTGAGGAATGATGCCATCTCCCTTTGCTAGGTGAAACACCTGGAGGTCAGCAGTGCTTCCATGGCTGAGGACCTGTGTCGGAAGAGTGCCATCATCGAGACCTACGTCATGGACAGCCGCATCGGTGAGGACTCCTGGCAGTCAGGAGGGAATAAGCTTGAGCAAACCAGGGGCTAGTGGCCTTGACCTCAGCTTGGTGGAAGGGGGTGGATCAAAGCAAAGATTGTGTGTCCAGGAATTTCAGGCTAAGAGATCTACTTTGGACACCTGAAGATTCTCTCCGCTTCCATTGGATAGTGGTCCTAGGGAACCCTGAGGCTGCTGAATAGGCTTGCAGCTGAGGTGAGCTCTGAATCGGGGCCTCACACTTGACACAGTTCTCTGGTGGAATTCCCAATGGGTAGTGCCTGGTCAGGCCAGGAGGCAAAGTGAGGCGGTTGCCTTAGGCAGCAGGAACCACCGGTGCAGCAGATCTCAATGTTGATCTTTCTCCTCACCCCCACTTTATGCTTGATGTAGATTTTCTCTCATCCCTTCTTCTGTGGTGAGGGAGGGGCACCATTTTGGGGTCTGCAGGGAATAAGAGGTGATGTTAAGTCAGGAAGGAAGTTCGAGTGGAATGCCCACATCCCTCAGCAGTACTGTCAGCAAATTAGGGGCAGAACTGGGCAGGCGTAGTTGCACCGTCTCCCTTGGTCACAACTGGAGCATAACCAACCGGTCTGAGACTTTCTATATACAGTGGTACCTCGGGTTAAGTACTTAATTCGTTCCGGAGGTCTGTTCTTAACCTGAAACTGTTCTTAACCTGAAGCACCACTTTAGCTAATGGGGCCTCCTGCTTCCGCCACATGATTTCTGTTCTCATCCTGAGGTAAAGTTCTTAACCTGAGGTACTATTTCTGGGTTAGCGGAGTCTGTAACCTGAAGCGTATGTAACCCGAGGTACCACTGTACATAGATCTTAGGAGAAACTGAAGGTGCTTTGGAAATATTTTATAATTAGGGATATACATCCATAAAAGAAATAACATGAATCATAAACAAAAATAGTGTTATAGTTAGAGTCCCCTCCCCACACTAACTTACAAGTCCAGAATCTGACATTATGTCTCAACTTCATTTTAAAGACCAACATCATGGCTGCTAAGGGAAAGAATGTCAAGGGTGTGTGGATAACCTTGACTAAAACTGGGGAAGAAGATGGGTCTCAGAGGGGTCTCCTGAGACTTTGACGCCTCACCTCCTTTTTTGGCTAGCCTCTCTCTTCCACCATGGGGCCATCGCTCTTGTACACGGGGGAAGAGAGAGGATGGTAAAAATTCCACACTTCACACTCTAGAATGGAAAGGAGGTGCCCTTTAAATGTTACACTGGTGCCCTGGGAAATGTCTTTCTGTAGGTTCATCCCATGGCACACCTGTGACATTTCATTAAACGCCTGAAACCATGGGGGGGGGGGGTCCAGCCACGCACAACTTTCCCACTGAATCAGCACCTGCCTGCCCATTCCATGGGAGCAATGCTTTGCCTTCAGCCTGTCCCCCACCTCTTAAGAAAGCCTTGTCCCTGCCTGAAGCATGGGGCGCAGAGTAAATCGGAAGAAGCTAAATCATTTCAAACCGGCCATATTTGCAGAACTCAAGCTTGTGGGGAACAGGCAGGTGTACACATATATAGTGGTACCTCGGGTTAAGTACTTAATTCGTTCTGGAGGTCCGTTCATAACCTGAAACTGTTCTTAACCTGAGGTACCACTTTAGCTAATGGGGCCTCCCGCTGCCGCCACCGTGCGATTTCTGTTCTCATCCTGAAGCAAAGTTCTTAACCCAAGGTACTATTTCTGGGTTAGTGGAGTCTGTAACCTGAAGCGTTTGTAACCTGAAGCGTCTGTAACCTGAGGTACCACTGTATTAGCAGCTCCCCCTTTTTGCATATTTGACTGCTGACGGGCACAGAGTGAATTTGGGCAGCAGGCATGAACCGTGGCCTCTGCGTTAGCAGCCTTGCACGTATTTGGGGGTAGAGCGCAGGTATCCTCTTTTAAGCGCTGGAAAGGTTTTTTGGCCTGTGAAGCTAGGCCACAAAGAGGGGTAGAGCTAGAAAGAGCCCTTTGAAGCGTCCCCTGCCTGCGTGTAGCTGTTCCTCCTCGCCCGTGTCCCTGTCCCTCCCACCTCTGTGTTCCTTCCGTGACAGGCCGGGCCTGCGGAAGGGACCTTTCTGTGCCATTGGTGAAGCCGAGGGGGCAGGCCCCTCCCCCTGCAGCAGCCAGAATGACAGCCTCCGTGGGGACCTGCTGTCAAACCCTGTTAGTGCCTCTTCCCATCACCAGGCACAGACAAAGGCAGGAGGAAAGGGCTGTTCCCACTCGGCTTCGCTGCGGTACAAAGGGAACCATGTGCAGCGCAGCTATCCCAGGTCTCTCTGTCTGGCTGCGCCATCTCCTCCTTTGCACTGCCCTTTCGGCTCTCTGCGGCTCCTCTTGCAGGCCTTACAAAGTCTGCAGTATCTGCTGGAGGGCTTGCTTTTAACACTTCTCCTCAACGTTCTGTAGATTAAAGTCCTGGCTTTTCAGTGTTGGTGCCGACCTTTAAAGCCCTTAACGGCCTTGGTCCTGTATACCTGAAGGAGCTTCTCCACCCCCATCGTCCAGCCCGGACACTGAGATCCAGGGCCGAGGGCCTTCTGGCGGTTCCCTCATTGCGAGAAGTGAGATTACAGGGAACCAGATAGAGGGCCTTCTCGGTAGTGGCACCCGCCCTGTGGAACGCCCTCCACAGGAAAGGAAATAAGTTATCTTTAAAAGACATCTGAAGGCGGCCCTGTTTAGGGAAGTTTTTAATATTTAATGCTGTATTGTTTTTAACACTCGATTGGGAGCCGCCCAGAGTGGCTGGGGAAACTCAGCCAGATGGGTGGGGTATAAATAAATTATTATTATTATTATTATTATTATTATTATTATTATTATTATTATTTATTAATATTATTAGTATTATTATTAAATTATTATTTTGTTTTCCTTACAAGTTTCTAGCCCATGTGGTTGCAGAAATAAGCTTGAAAGAGTTGTGGTTCTGGCTAGAGGCCCTCTGGGAGGTGACTCCACCCGACAGCTCAGTCCCAGGCCAGCCGTCCTCAGTCCCACAAGGTGGTCCGATGGTACAGGATGAAGCAGGTCCAGACAGTGGCCTGTGTGTGGAGGCTGCCTGGGAATTCCCATCTTTGCAGCCGTGCCTTGGTCTGTTGTGGAGGAAAGGCAGGGTAAAAATGAAACAAGTACAAATAAAAATAGATCTGCCCGTTTTTTCCCCCTTCTGCCCACCCATGTCTCACTCCTTCTCCTCTACTGTATAATTTTGCCGCGAGGATGAGAGGACTGAACCCTGTGTGGGTGTGAACATGAGTTCAGTATTAAGCTTCAGATAGGATCCCGAGCTCCATGAATTGTGGGGTCTTCGTTCGCTACACACACACACACACACACAAATTGTGGGGAGAAGTAAGATCTGCTGCCTTGAATAAGCTGCTTCTGTGCTCAGTGCTGGATGGAACTGGTGTCTTAGCATGTTAACTCCGGCATTTCTGAGATCAGATAATCCTTGTGACAGAATTCCTGCTTAATGTTGCTTTTCAGAGAGCAGATCTTTGGTAATGTGGCTTTCACAGCCTCTGTGTTGCTGCCATTTGCCCCCTGGATGGTGCTGGTGGGATCTCTCGATGGCCGCATGTTACCTGCATGGCTAATATTTAAGAGAGAGAGTGCAGGAGAGGCTCTGGTTATGCAATGTGCATCGTTGCCAACGTAGGTTTTGAATTCACATCAGAAACCTGACTGAGGCATCAAGCCTTGTGTGGTGTGAAATTACCCTTGATGTGAAAGGGGGCTGACATGAGGCCCGCTGCCACGGCCCTCAGCCAGGATTCTTTGATATAAGAGAGCTTCAGATCCTTTGCAAGTTTGATTCCACGGATCTTTTCAAAATTCCTCTCTCATACTTCCGGCACCCTTGCCAGCATTCCACCTGGAATGTTCCCAAAGCTTGTTGAAGCTTTTGGAGTTCCCAATTTGGCTTTTGGGCATCATGGTCCCTTGGCTTATTCAATTAGTCTTAACCAAGATGAACCTGCTGAAAATTGTGCCTCGATGGAAGAACATTTCCACAACCTGCATAAATTATACCAAAAAAGGATTTGCATCTGTTTGCATGATGCGTTCTGCTACACCACATGGGACGGAATCAAGATGCTTTGCATTGCAATGAAGCCCCATTTCCTGACCAATGGAGATCCTTCTCCATGTTCCTCCCTCCCTCTATCTACCTTGTACCTTCCAAAATTCCACTCCAGCAGCCTTAAGGACTAGAAGCTTCTTTCCCTTCAAAAAATTAAAATCAAAGCTGCAAAAATCATGCTACTGAAATTTGCATCTGCCACCAGATTCCACAGCTCTGCTGTGTGATTGCAGAACCATAGCCTATACAGAACTTTAGTCCCAACCAACTTGGGGGAAAGGGGGCTAGGCCCCAGATAAGGATCTGACCACGGCTTGCAGTTGCTCTGGTTTTATTCCGGCTACTAGTGAAGTAGAAATTCCACGAGTTTGGGGGGAGTTTGAAGTAGGGAGACAACTGCTCGGGACTTCAGCTTCGCTTTAGGGTGGGTAGAAAGAGCAGAAGCCCCCCGTATCTCTTAAGGAAGTGGCCTCTCTGTGCTTCGTGGGCTTCCTCCTTGGCAAGGGGGAAAGAGATGGAGGAGGAGCAGGGCTCTTAAGTCTTGCATGACTTGGAGATTGGATGTTCCATTATAGGTGGAAGGAGAGTCCAGGGAGAGCTCTCTTGGTTTTTTTGTCCCGCTTTCTGCGCACCAAGGTGGAAAGCACAGGTGGCCCTCGAGTCTCTGCTCTTGGCACGAGAATGTGCGGCTTCAGCAGATTCATTTGGCAAGTCAGTTGGAGCGAGAAGCCAGGTCTCCAGGCCATGAGATTCTCATTCCTGATTCTCATTCCCGAGCCCCTCTCCCACAGACTCTGCAATCCGTCCCCCAGTCCCACAAACCCACATAGCATTCACATAGGGATTGTCTCCTCCGTTCTGCTTTGTTTTCCCTGCCTTTGAGGCCCATCTCTCTCTCCCCCCCCTTCTATAAGAACCCCCACCCTACTTTCACCCCGTTGGTAATCCTGCTTCTATTCCTTTGGCCCACCTGAACTTGCCAAAGAGCAGTGGTGTTGGACTCAGCCACAGTGCTAAGGGCAAGAGAAAGAGGGTCCTGGATGCTGAGGGGCGACATGCAAAGGGCCTCTCCTGTGCTTGGAGGTAAAAATCTGGCAGCCGGGGTGGTGGGTCCTCTTGAGCGGCTGTGGATAAGTTTTCCATACTTCCACGCAGAACTGCGCCGCGGGCAGGGAAGAGGAGCCGGTTATAAATAGCTTGCGCAGGGTCGCCTTCGCCTCAGCTTGGCAACACACAGCCCAGCCAGTGAATATTTCATGAACGCTAAAAATACAAACCTCCTCCTCCTCCTCTTGCATCTTGTGCCACTTCCTTCTGCCTTTGCCTGTCATTCTCAGGCAGATTTGTCCTCCAAATCTTTGTAACTGAACCCAGAAGTCACTGCTGGCCCTTCTGCTCCAACCACTTGACCCCGCTGCCTCAGGAGTCCTCAGGGTGTGTGTGTGTGTGTTTCTCTCTCCAATTAACTCCTCTTTTATTTCTACCTCTCCTACAATATAAACTAGATGGATTTAGCCTCAGGCAATTACCTTAGGTTTTGATAATTGAACTGAGGTTCCCTCTCTCTCTATCTCTGGGAGGGGAATGGGCTCAATGGATTTGGGCTTTGCAGATAGGAGGCAGAGAGGAGAGCAAGATGTTTCAGGTGGGAGGCTTGGTCCAGGGAAAGGATGGTAAGCCTGGTGAATTGTGCGGGGGCAGACAGTGGCTCACACTCTAGGCCAGTGTTTCTCAACCATGGGTCTCCAGCTATTGTTGGACTACAACTCCTATCATCCCTAGCTAGCAGGATCAGTGGTCAGGGATGCTGGGAGTTGAAGTCCAACGACAGCTGGAGACCCGAGGACGCTAAACACTGCTCTAGGCATTATTCCTAAAGCTTGTGAGAGTGGGCCACACTTGTGAACTCTGGGACCAGCCAGAGGAAAGTGGGCCTGATGTCAATGTATTCCTCAGCTAGGAGGATGGAGGGGAGAGAGAGAAGCAGCAACACTAAGGGTGCCACAAACAAAATATTGGTGGTTTTCCATTCCCATTGTAAAAAAAAAAAAAAAGCAAGCATTGACAATTAAATGTTTCCAACTTAGGTTAAAAATGCTATTGAGAGATCCATGGAACAAACCAAACCAAAAGAAAAACGATTCGAGATTGAACAAGTGAGCAGTTTGGCAATGAGGCATACGATATATTGGGAATAGATAGATATATTGGGCCTGAATTATTCTGTTTCTGTGATGCCTCTGCTTTAGTACAGTATGATGTCAGCCCAAAGATTTCATATCTCTATTGCAAAAAATCAAAAACAAAACAAATTGCGGGGAGGGGGGGAGATGATAACATCAGTGGGAAGAAAGGTCTTTTGCACTCAGAAGCCCCACACTGACCGACTTGAGCAGGAGGACTCAGAGGTTGCGGCCCCTACTGGACAGCAGGGGTGATTTTGAAGGTGGAGGAGCTGCCTGGGCTGTTGGAGGCGATGCAGGGATTTCACTGAGTGCTTTTAAGACACGCCTAGTTATTTGGATGCTGCTGCAGGTCTGCCCTCTTTATCAACAGCAGTTAAGCACAGCACAGAGCGAAGTTTTGGCAGGCAAGCGGCCCAAATGCTAATGCACCTGTTATCCTGCCCTAAAGAGCAGCTTCCTAGCTGAGGCAGACTTCATGCTCAGGTTGGCAGAACCTTCTGTTAGTTTAGACTGTTTTCAGGGTGGGCAAAAGGCTGAGTTTCCTCCCGCCTTTCAGTGAATGCTAACAGGCAGAGGTGGGCCCGTGTGGGGTTGCGGTACACGACTTTTGCAGGCTGCAGAATTAGGATTTTTGTTGTTATTGTTTAACAGTGGAGAATTTTAATTTTTAAACTTGCCTATACTCAGCCCTGGGGAAGGGCGCCACAGAGATCATAACTCATGTTGACAATTGTACGCAAGGGACACCGGAGTGGTTGTGGTAGTCACTCAGGGTGAACCGAAGGGTGTCAGAGGCGATTCTGCATACGAGTTGGGTTTGGTGGCGGGAGGAGCGGACGCCGGGAGTCAGGATTCCTGGCTCCTTCCTGTCCTGTGTAAGGCAGGGGCGTTGCGGGGGTGAGCGACGCATGACGGCACAGCCAAGGGATGGAAGGATTTCTGTCTTGAGAGACAGGCCGGCTGATGAGTGCTGAAGCTGCAGAGCAGGTGGGATCGATCGAGTTGTCAGGGTTACTTTAGCTCGGCATCAGTCTGGGGAATCAAGGGAGCAAACTGCAACGGACAGCTACTGGGGCAGCGGGGGGGGGGGGGGGGGAGATGCCTGCAGAAAGAGCACAGGAATCCTGGTGCTCAGCCGTAGCCTTTTCTCTACGACTCTTTCAAGTACTTATTACAAAGCACAGAGGGTGCTACCATCTAAGCTCCGTCCTCGCAGCTGCTTGGAATAGAGCTGTGTGCATAGAACCAGGGCTAGCATGGGAGTTGGTTGGAACTTTTGCACTCTAAAATAACCGGCCCCATAGGAAGGAGTAGAAGCGGGGTCAAACCCAGGGGTGATGGGTCAAGACGTGGAACCTAGAGGAATCTATTGGACCAAGAGAGAACCAGGATGGAACCCGGCAGGTTGTTGGGTGGAGATGGGCAGTAAATTCCAGGTTCTGGTTTCTTGAAATTCGGTACAGTGGTACCTCCGGTTAAGTACTTAATTCGTTCCAGAGGTCTGTTCTTAACCTGAAACTGTTCTTAACCTGAAGCACCACTTTAGCTAATGGGGCCTCCTGCTGCTGCCATGCCGCCGGAGCACGATTTCTGTTCTCATCCTGAAGCAAAGTTCTTAACCCGAGGTAATATTTCTGGGTTAGTGGAGTCTGTAACCTGAAGCGTATGTAACCTGAGGTACCACTGTACTGGTTAACTCACAGATCACGGTTTTACCACGCAGCCTGGTTGACCACTTGGCATCCCTGGGCTCGACTCAATGATGTTGCATCTAGCCTGCAGCCATTCATTCCCTGATATCCCCAGATATGTGCTCCCCAAGTGTGGTTACTCAGTGGTGAAGAGGGAGCACTCTGCACAAGCTCAGAGGAAACTCTTGCTAGTTCATCCAGAGCTCAGCTCTATTTTTTGAAAACAGGCTTCAAAGCGACACATGCATGTGTGTGTGTGTTTTATGATGCCTTTGTACCTGGTCATAGCCTGTGCCCTGCTTGCTTGTTTGCCTAACCCCACCAGTCCAGGCAGTGGCTGTGGTGTTAATGGGGGCCATGTCATCGTCATCCGTCTGGTGAGCCTGCCTTCCCACTCACAGAAGTTGCAAAACAGCAGGAAGGCCTCTTGGCTGTTCCTTCTAGCATACGAGTTAAGAATCTCATTCAGTTCCTCTTCCGCAGTTTTTCTTTTCTGTTTGAAGCCAGTTTCTCAGGGTGGGGGCAGAGAAGATGGGTGGCTGCTGTTATCTGTTCCCCTGCTGTTTTGCTAATTTCGTGGCTGAGCAGGTTTCAGGGAAAGACCCCAAATTTATGTCAGCTCCCTAAGGAGATCAGAGCAGGCCCAGGCTCTGGAGAAGAGGGCAGTGAGCAGTGGTTAGAGAGCAAGGGAGGAGATGGTTGTGGAGAGAGGCGTCTCAGCTGCAGGCTGCCAGTTCTGAAAGGAGGAGCAGGTGATGGGAGGAAAGTGGTGGATGTCACTGTTGTTGTTTTTAGTATACAGTGGTACCTCTGGTTGCAAACAGGATCCGTTCCGGAGTCCCGTTTGCAACCTGAACGGAATGCAACCCGTGTCTGCACATGCACGGGTTGCGATTCGCCACTTCTGTGCATATGCATGGTGTCATTTTGCACATGTGCGCATGCGCGAGTGACGAAACCTGGAAGTAATCCTTTCCAGTACTTCCGGGCCGCTGTGGGACACAACCTGAAAAGACGTAATCTGAACCGAACGTAACAAGAGGTATGAGTGTACTTAATGTAACACCCACTAGCAGGAGAGGAGTGTGTGGTTGTGTTGCCCCTGGGGGAAAACGCTCATTGTTTTAGTGGTTTTTCTAGGCATGGGGACCTGCAAGCAAAGGTGAGATTATTTCAGCACAGCTCCCTCCCAACGCTCATTCAGAGCAAGGGATAGCATGGCCTGTTTTCACTCTGAATTGGCTTTTTGACATTGTCACATGAGCAAATCTGGCGCTGCAATTGCCTCGTGTCTCCCACATGATCCCTGGGATCGCTCAGAGGAGGAAGGGCCTAAGAAGAGAAAGGGGAAATTATTTTCCTCAAGGGTATCTCATGGTATTTGTTACTCCCCTTGGAGAAATGGCCAAGAAGCTCTCAAGGTAGCTTGCAGTAAGCAGACAGTCATATGGAAACCCTGACAATAAAATAACTATAAAACCAGCTCAGCAGCTTGGGGGAGAAGGCCAGCCAGTATCGACCTGAAACCGTGTTTGTTAATGCACTTCCTAGGAGTCTCCAGGGGAAAGAGCCCTCAGAATGGCCTGGGAGACATGGCTCTAGAGGGAGGTGAAATAGCTTGTCTTCTGTTTAGGAAGGGACCTGGGGCAAGACTGCTGTCTGAAAGTCCTGGGCATGAAGTTTGTTGCATTTTGCAAGTTATAATGCTGGTGCTTCTGTCCCATTTTCCAGCATTTCCCTTTTTGCACTGCATTACCGGTTGTGTTATGAAACTTTGGCTTTTCGGCAGTCCAGATTTCAAATGGTGGAAAAGAACTGTAGGCTGGGATGCCGCTCCACCTTTCATCACATGACATTACATGGTGAAATTCTCTGATTTGCAAGTGGAAATGGAGTTGCAAATGGATTTTTTTTCCTGCGAACAATTAAAAATTAGCACTGAACTTCTGCTAGATTCCACCAGATTTCCTGACGTGACTTTTTGCAGTCTCTCTCTCCCTCTCTGATGTGCTAGACCTGTGTCCGATGCTGCTACTTCAGACTGGTGTTGGGGAGAAGTACATCTTCTACACAAGTCCCCTCCGTATCACACGTTTAATATCCAATCACTTTCAATAGTCATGGCTTCTGCCAAAGAATTCTGGGAACTGTAGTTTCTCAAATGAGCTGAAAGCTGTTAGGAGAGACCCCTCTTTCCCTCACAGAGCTACAATTCCCAGTGTGGTGTAACAATCAACCTCCCTTCCCAAGGGGAATAAGGGTCTCCTAACAAGTCAGCGTGGGGACGCAGGTGGCGCTGTGGGTTAAAGCCTCAGCACCTAGGACTTGCCGATCGAAAGGTCGGCGGTTCGAATCCCTGCGACGGGGTGCGCTCCCGCTGCTCGGTCCCAGCGCCTGCCAACCTAGCAGTTCGAAAGCACCTCCGGGTGCAAGTAGATAAATAGGGACCGCTTACCAGCGGGAAGGTAAACGGCGTTTCCGTGTGCGGCTCTGGCTCGCCAGAGCAGCGATGTCACGCTGGCCACGTGACCCGGAAGTGTCTCCGGACAGCGCTGGCCCCTGGCCTCTTAAGTGAGATGGGCGCACAACCCCAGAGTCTGTCAAGACTGGCCCGTACGGGCAGGGGTACCTTTACCTTTACCTTTAACAAGTCAGCACCCTTAAGGAATTACAGTTCCCAGGATGCTTTGTGGGGAAGCCATGACTGTTTACAGTTTTATGATACTTCTTTAAATGTATGGTGCAGATGGGGCTATAGAAAGGTAGTTGTCAAGGAGCAGGATTCTAGCAGAATCCTGACACGCTAGCTTTCTGTGTACAGAGAATTGTTTTCAGGTTAAGGAACACCTAGTCGTGTGAGGCCCCCCTTTGCTCTCACAAATGGTACATCCCTGACAGAGGTTTGTCTCTCCCCCCTGAGAACTAAGTTTGAGATGCCCACCAAACCACAACACACCCACTTCCTCTCTCTCTCTCTCTTGACTCTCTTCCCCTCTGCCCAATTCTGACAGACGTGTCGGGGGCCCACGGGCAAGTCGACCGCAGCAGCCTGAGCAGCGTCTTACGAGACCTGGTGAAGCCGGGAGATGAGAATGTGCGGGAGATGAACAAGAAGCTTCAGAACATGCTGGAGGAGCAGCTGACCAAAAACATGCACTTGCAGAAGGTTTGTGGGCGCAGCCTTGGGGATCACGGGTGAGGTGTGTGCCTGGGGAGGGCGTTATCTGAGGGTGTTAGAGATGGGAGCTGGTTCCAGGAGAACGGCAGAGCCAAGAGAAGACAACAGAGCAACAGCCAGCCCTGAACCCTGCTCCCTGGTCCAAATTGAAAGTGGACATTAACATAGTCCAGATAGATCTCATCTTTCATGGGGTTACGTTCCAGGCTAGCATGCAAAGCCAGAAAAACAAAACAAAAACCCCGACAACTGAGCAAATCACCCAAACACTCCTCTGATGACTCTCCAACCTCCTCCACAACTCTCTCCATGCACCTCCCAAATTCTCTGCAACTTCCTCTGCTCCACCAACTCTCCAGCCACATCCAAATGCTCTCCCAGTGGCCGATGGGTTTGCCAGTCATCTCCCCTTCCCCTCCTTCCCCTTTGCTTTTATGTATTTATTTTTCACCACCAATCCACTTAAAGTTGCAGTCACCTAAAGGAAACCAGCGATCTACCTGTATAGGATTATGGGCACGTCAGCCTGGATAAAGAGTGTGGTGCTGATAACGCCAAGGTTGCAGGTTCAATCCCTGCATGGGGCAGCTGCCTGTTCCTGCATTACAGGGGGTTGGACTAGATGATCCTTGGGGTTCCAGCTCTGCAATTCTATGATTCTATGTGGTTAAAGTGTTCCTAGTTCATGCATGTAACACATACACACAACAGTGCAAGGGAGAAAGTTAGAAGTCCTAGCTAACTTTTTGGAGGGGCAGAAAGCATGAATCCCTAGCCGGAATTAAGATTGCCGGAAGAAATATCAACAACCTCAGATATGCAGATGACACAACCTTGATGGCAGAAAGTGAGGAGGAATTAAAGAACCTTTTATTGAGGGTGAAAGAGAAGAGTGCAAAATATGGTCTGAAGCTCAACATCAAAAAAACGAAGATCATGGCTACTGGTCCCATCACCTCCTGGCAAATAGAAGGGGAAGAAATGGAGGCAGTGAGAGATTTTACTTTCTTGGGCGCCATGATCACTGCAGATGGTGACAGCAGCCACGAAATTAAAAGACGCCTGCTTCTTGGGAGAAGGGCAATGACAGGCCTAGACAGCATCTTGAGAAGTAGAGACATCACCTTGCCAACAAAGGTCCGTATAGTTAAAGCTATGGTTTTCCCAGTAGTGATGTATGGAAGTGAGAGCTGGACCATAAAGAAGGCTGATCGCCGAAGAATTGATGCTTTTGAATTCTGGTGCTGGAGGAGACTCTTGAGAGTCCCATGGACTGCAAGAAGATCAAACCTCTCCATTTTGAAGGAAATCAGCCCTGAGTGCTCACTGGAAGGACAGATTGTGAAGCTGAGGCTCCAGTACTTTGGCCACCTCATGAGAAGAGAAGACTCCCTGGAGAAGACCCTGATGTTGGGAAAGATGGAGGGCACAAGGAGAAGGGGGCGACAGAGGACGAGATGGTTGGATAGTGTTTTCGAGGTTACCAGCATGAGTCTGACCAAGCTGCGGGGGGCAGTGGAGGACAGGAGTGCCTGGCGTTCTCTGGTCCATGGGGTCACGAAGAGTCGGACACGACTAAACGACTAAACAACAACAAAGCATGCCGTTATGCAGCTGCTACTTGCAGTCTGGAATGGTACAGTCCAGGAGCAGTTTTACCATAGGATGAGGGTCCTTCCGAGGAGGAGCAGGAAGCTGCTAGAGGAGGTACCAGGTCATCCCACTCGGTTCCCCCTGCCTGCTGCATCAGCTGGGTTCTGTGCTCTCATAGGTAAAGGGACCCCTGACCATTATCTCCAGTAGGGGCCGACTCTGGGGTTGCGGCGCTCATCTCGCTTTATTGGCTGAGGGAGCTGGCGTACAGTTTCCGGGTCATGTGGCCGGCATAACTAAGCCGCTTCTGGCAAACCAGAGCAGCGCACGGAAACGCCGTTTATCTTCCCACCGCAGCGGTACTTATTTATCTACTTGCACTGTGTGCTTTTCAACTGCTAGGTTGGCAGGAGCTGGGACCGAACAACATCGCGGGGATTCGAACCACCGACCTTTTGATTGGCAAGTCCTAGGCTCTGTGGTTTAACCCACAGCGCCACCCACGTCCCCTGTGCTCTCATCCGGCTTGGCTAATTGACAGCACTGCTCAATGCTGAGGCCACACCTGCTCCTGCAGGCTCGTCTTGTGTTTTTAGAGAGACTTTGCCCCTAGATCTGTTGTTATTGTTTTGTTGTTTTTTGCTTTAACTATTTACTTGCATTTTTACCTTGTATTTTATCCTGTGAACCACCCTGGGGTCTTGTGATGAAGGGCAGTATATTACTATTACTATTACTATTACTATTACTATTATTATTATTATTATTATTATTATCATCATCATCATTTTTATCATCATTTTTAATTTGTATACCGTATTTCTATCTTACAATACTCAAGGCTGCTTACAAGCTGAAGAAACAAAAAACGTACATCTTATAACAATCTAATGCAAAAGAAAAATGTGACAATAAAACATAACTTTAAAATACGTAACCTATATCAAAAAAGTAACGTTCAACAATCACTAGAATAGTATTGAGTAGTAATAATAATAACGTATAAAAGTTAAACAGAAATCCACTCAGCAGTTGCAATAAATAATTTCTAAACTATAATCAATAAAACAACGGCAAACCACAGTACATAAAATAATACAATACAAACTGAGAGGCAGAGACTAGAGGGTGGGGCAAGGCAGGTGGAAGAGACGCCTTGCCTGACGAAATCTCTCCCCTCACAGTACTTCTTCTTATTATTAGACTATTCCTTGCGTGGAAAAGGAACTCTGCACATGCTTAGAAGCACACAACCTGAGGGAGTATGGTTTTTTGGGTATTCCCCCCCCAAAAAAAAAACAATTGGCACATGTAAATTGCATGGGGTCAAGAGAGGAGCCCTTATTGGAGTACCTAGCTTCCCAGGGACTAACAGTGGCAGAAATGGATTAGGTGGGGGAGATGTTCCAGGGAGGGACCCCAGCAAATAGCAGCAGAAGGTGGGGTCAGTGGGAGGAGAGTCCTGCTGCATCTTATCAGGGACATGCAACTGCAAAATGGAGGCAGTAAGGACTTGGGGTGGTTCCAGAACAGGGGTCGGCAAGGTTTACCTCGCCTGGGCTGCTTCACTCCTGCGGAGATCAATCTGTGGGCCGGCACCGTGGAAGCAAGTCCCTGCTCCGCGCTGCGCCGGTTTAGCGCAGTGCTTAGGGACTCGCCGAGTGGGCAGCTCGGTTGAGGGGTGGCTTGTGGGCTGTTTAGATGACCCCCGTGGACCGCTTGTGGGCCGCAGGTTGCCTACCCCTGTTCCAGAGAGATTGCAAACAGGGTGGCAAAGGGGCCAGCTTGGAGGCTGCCATCACAGCGAACCAGCAGCAGGGGCCCAGGGCCCTTCCCCACAAGCCCGCTTTCGTCCCACCCCTGATTTCACACGCAACTTCAGGCGTAGGGCTGGTACATGTACCCAGTCGGTAAGGAACAACTGAGAGCTGAAAGCGAACAACTGAGAGCTGAAAGCTCCACAGCTGCAGGAGATGAGAAGATATTGTCCCCTGGCGAATAAGGGCAGCTGGCAGCTCCTGGGATGCTGGCATCTTTTCCGGGTGCTCCTGCCGTGAGCCCATGGGGGCCGGGCTCCCGCAGCTGCCCTCCCGCTGCCTCTCTCCATCCTCCTGGTCTCGGGATGCAGGTCAAGGTGACTGCGAGGGGAACTGAAGAGGCCAGCGGGAGCCTGGCTCCTGGTACCGAGCGGCAGCTGAGGGAGTAGCAGGTTTCCCTGCCCATTACGAGCCGTGGTGACCTTGAGCTGCAGAGGAGCAGCAGCCGCCGCCACCGCTTCCTTGTGCCAGAGATCTGCTGGGGCTGGAGCCGCCTCTCTCCCCCTGTCACAAATGGGTGACCACCCAAAGCCAGAGAGGGAGGCTGTTCCCTGGGCTGTGGCAAGGCTGCCTCTGGGGCTGAGCAGTCAAACAGAACAGGACAGGGGTGCGCAGGGCAGAAATGGTCCCCGCAGCCTTGAATGGGGGTGGGGGGTGGGGGGTCTGTTCTGGCCATCATAGGGGCATGGCAGCGGGGGTGCTGTGTCCTGGGTCTTGCCGCTTTGGCCCCTCCTCACCCCGGGAAGATGCAGAGGGGTGGAGGAGAGAAGAAGAGGATGCTAAGTGTCCTCCCCAGCCCTTGTGCTCGGAGAGCCATAAATGCTCAGATCCTGCACAAGCGTTCCTTGAGAAGGGGCAGTGAGAGACCAGTGAGAGAAGGGGCAGTGGTACCTCGGGTTACATACGCGTCAGGTTACATACGCTTCAGGTTACAGACTCCGCTAACCCAGAAATAGTACCTCGGGTTAAGAACTTTGCTTCAGGGTGAGAACAGAAATCGTGCTCCAGCGGCACGGCGGCAGCGGGAGGCCCCATTAGCTAAAGTGGTGCTTCAGGTTAAGAACAGTTTCGGGTTAAGAACGGACCCCAAGAACGAATTAAGTACTTAACCCGAGGTACCACTGTATTGAAAATGCATCTCTCGGTTACTTGTGGGGCAAAGGAATTTGTTCATCCCCCCAAAATATATATATATATATAGTGCAGCCCCCCACAAGGTCTGAGGAACTGTGGACCGGCCCCCTGCTGACCCCTGGCTAGCCTTTCTCCCTAGCATATTATTTTTCGATGAGCAGGGAGGGGATTTTGGGGCGGTGATAAGGAATATGGAATTAAGTACTTAACCCCAGGTACCACTGTATAGGATATTCTGAGCATATGCAAAGGGTTTTCTCCCCACTCCACTGTATTCTTCCCTTTGGAAAGCTTGCAGCAGCTTATTGGGGGGGAGTCATGGGAAATATCTCTTCCAATGCACCCCTATCAGCCACAAGAGCTAAGTGAACCCTCCATGTTCAGAGGCAGTGTAACTCCAAATACCAGCTGATGGGGACATAGCAGTCTCCCTGCCCTGCTCTTGCAAGTTTCTCAGAAGCATCTGGCTAACGGCTGCTTAGCAATCAGGGCTTGGTAGACCTTAAGCCTGATCCCGCAAGGCCGTTCATGTGCTCACCTGTTTTAATCACCAGCGCTCACAAACACAGGCTACAGGGAGAGGCGAGAGGGAGCCCGCCCCGGCAAAAGACTTTGCAGCATATTGGCCTCCCCCCCCCACCCTTTCCTTTTTCAATATTAACTTGATGTAGAATCTGATCCTTCCAACGTCCTAATGGAGCAAGGGGACGAAAGAGTGATGTCAGCGGAAAGAGGCGGCTATTTATAGCTGCATCTGAGTGGGGAGGGATGGGGGGGAGTGGAGCTGCTTCAGAGGACGGACTGTCAAGGTTGGGGCTGCAAATGCTGTCTTGGAGACAGGGTGGGTGTGTTGCAGGGGGTGCAAATCCACAGATAATGTGGTGCTGGGGAGGAGGGGTGTGGGGTTTGGGGCAGGTTAAGGTGTGTGGGCGACCTGAGTGGGGGCCTCTAGGGGGCGCTGTGCAGCTGGGAAAGAGGTTGCCAGCCAGAAATACTTCAGGTGGTGGGTTGGAAGAGGCACTGGTCAGAAGGAGCCTGCTGTAGCCGAGGGAGGGAGCGTGGTCTGAGAGACAGCACGCGGCTTGCATCCAAGAGGACCCTTTCGCTATCGAAATCCACACTTGGTTTGTCCTCTCTCTGCCTCTTTTATTGATTGTGATTGGTTCTTTATCTCACGATTTTAAGAAACAGTTTCCCTCTGAACTCAAGCCCAATGGTGATCAATAAGCAATTTTTAACTGCATAATCCCATAATGAATTTATATATTTATAAGGTTTTAATAGGGACGCAGGTGGCGCTGTGGGTTAAAGCCTCAGCGCCTAGGACTTGCTGATCGAAAGGTCGGCGGTTCGAATCCCTGCGGCGAGGTGCGCTCCCGCTGCTCGGTCCCAGCGCCTGCCAACCTAGCAGTTCGAAAGCACCTCCGGGTGCAAGTAGATAAATAGGGACCGCTTACCAGCGGGAAGGTAAACGGCGTTTCCGTGTGTGGCTCTGGCTCGCCAGAGCAGCGATGTCACGCTGGCCACGTGACCCGGAAGTGTCTCCGGACAGCGCTGGCCCCTGGCCTCTTAAGTGAGATGGGCGCACAACCCCAGAGTCTGTCAAGACTGGCCCGTACGGGCAGGGGTACCTTTACCTTTACCTAAGGTTTTAATCCTGCCTCTGGTCACAAGTCATCTCATTGATGTGTGTCAATAGGCAGAGCCTGAAAAGGGTGTCCTCTTCAGATCTGGTGTTTCCTCTTAGCTGCATTTTTCCCCAATACAGTTATACCTCTGGATGCGAACGGTATCAGTTCTGGAGCCCTGTTCACATCCTGAACATAGCTGCCAACTTTTCCCTTTTCTTGCGAGGAATCCTATTCGGAATAAGGGAATTTCCCTTTAAAAAAAGGGAAATGTTGACAGCTATGATCCTGAAGCGAACGCTTGTGTGTGTTGCGATTCGCCGCTTCCTCGCATGTGCGTGACGTCATTTTGAGCGTTTGTGCGAGCGGCAAAACCCAGAAGTAATGTGCTCCGTTACTTCTGGGTCGCCGCGGAGCGCAACCCGAAAACACTCAACCTGAAACTACTTTTTTTTTTTAATAATGTTTATTCAAATTTTAAAGGTTACAAAAAGAAAAAGAAAAAAAAGAAAAGGTAAAAATAAAAAAGACAAAAAAAATCAATTAAAAACAAAGAAAACAAATTGAACCTTTACATAGCTTTCTTTCCTTTACTTGTTTCCTTGACCTCCTCACACCTCCCATTTTTGTATTCTAATTCAATTTGTTTCAGCAAATCCTTCCAACCTTGTTTTTATCTTAATAATTTGTCTTATTATACTATAATTTTACATTCTCTCTTTCACCAATTCATTTTTACTTAATCCTTTATGTCATTTCTGCCAAAACCACATAATTTTCTTTTTCCAACATCTTTCTAACAGTCCTTAATTTTACAATATTTTTGAAGATAAACTTTAAATTTTGTCCAATCTTCTTCCACCGACTCTTCAACCTGAAGCTACTTCAACCCGAGGTGTGACTGTATGGGGCAGGGGACTGAAGCGTTCCATTCCCTTCCTTTCCCAAACTCAGATTTGTGCCTGTGGCTTCTGCCTGTGCCTCTGTTGTCGGGGTTGCCAACTTACTGTTTTGGAAAAAAAGACTCTCCCTGCCCCCCGCCGTCCCTGAAGAGGACAAAGAGAGCTAAGGCAGTAGTGTCTCAGAGGCAAGCCAGAACTTGATGGACCAGAAGCAGGGCTTGAAGAAAACTGGCCGGCCAGGGTGGAGCCTGCAGAACACAGAACCGTAGAATTGGAAGGGGCTGCGGGGGTCCCCTCCAATGCAGGAACCTTTTGCCCAACATGGGGCTTGAATCCATGATCCCGAGCAGAGCCAGGCAGAGGCCCGGGCCAGGTAGATAATGTGCCCCCCCCCTTTTTACCCTGGGGATAACTGAAGTCTTATAGATAAGTAAGTATATAAATAATTTTCACAAAAGTTATGCTGACAAATAATTTTATTTCAAGGCTTGAACAGTATCTGCATATAAAGACAAAATGGAAAATATAAATATACAATAGTGCTTTTTAAAAATACATAGGGAAAAGGATTATTTTAAGTATTTACATTTAAAAATGCTTTCCTAGCTTTCTTTTCTGCGAATTCTTGAATTACGTAGGAAAAATCAATCAACGTCGCCTTATCGTGGTTGATGTTTATCATTGCTAAACCATTTAGGAGTTCTTGACCCAATGTTGATCGAAAGAAAGACTTACCGGTAATTCGTTTTAATATATCGAAACTTCTCCCATTGGAGGCCACTTGTAGCTGGTAATGATAAGAAAATGCGTCATGCAATTAGAAAATTTGGGGAAACGTTTTCCAAATTCAAGTTTAGTATTTGATCGGCCCCCTTTGGAATCGGAGGCCCGGCCCATATGGCCCCCCCTCTGTCTGGGCCTTATCTCGAGATTAAAAGTTTTACCAGGTAGCTGCAAACTTCGACCATTAACCTGAGTAGGGGCCGAGTGTGAATATGGGCAGGGTTTGTCCTGTGGGAGATGATGGCACCATCTTCCTGTGGGCTCAGCTGACCTGCTTCTTCCCCTTCCTTTCTTTCCCCCGCACTAGGATTTGGAAGTGCTCTCCCAGGAGATTGTCCGCCTCAGCAAGGAGTGTGTTCCGTCCCCTGACGCTGAGCCTGCCCTGGATGACGCCGTCTGAGCTCAGTCCCGTCCTGTGATGCCCATCCTTCACTTTGCCCTCGACTGCACTGCTGGCACGGGAGAGGGGGGTGGCTATTGGCGCCTTCTGCCTCCCTCCCAATGGGTCAATTCTCTTAACCTTGTTTTGTTTTAGGGAGGTGTTCAGTCCTCTCCAGCTAGCTGTCTTTCCCCGTCTCAGCGCCAACAAACAAGTTTGCCCTTTAACCGCCTCCCAACTCAGGCCTCCCCACTCCCTGCCCTGAAACGGATTTGTTTCTCCTAAGTAACACACATACTGACTATCCTCTATCTGCTTCTCTTCAAGGCTGTAAATGCTGGCCCTTTAAGAAGCACTGGTTGAGGTGGCCTTCCTGCAGCAGCACTCCTTGTGGGCTGGAGGGCAAACTGCAGCTTGGTTCTTAAAATTGACCCGGGGTGGGGTGGGATGCTGTGAACAGAGGGGAATAACAGAGGAGCTGCAATGCAGAATGGGAGGCATTCCTGCCATGGTAAACAGCCATTTCAAGCACCGCTCTTGAAATACTATTGCTCTAGGGATATTTAACTTTCTCCCAAGCCTCTCTGCCTGCTTCCGACTCTTCAAGCTACGTCTCTGAATCCTACCTTCCTGATTCATTCATAACACCTCCTTCCTCTGTTCTCCCATCACCTTGCATGCTCAGTCAGTCCTGAATCTTATTCTGCCCCAGCTCTGTCCAGCTGTTGCTGCTGTTAATAAAAAAGGTAAAATATTATAGATAAATAAATATAAATATATATATAGATATATATATATATTTGTGCTGATTCCCTCCCTCTGGGCGGGACTTGACCCAAGCGGAGCAAAACCCTTATGTCTCCAGGAGGGGGGGACTCTTGGGGCTCATTCAAGGTTCCAGCTGCACTTTTTTTTCTCCTGTTGGGTGAGGGTAGCGTGTGTGTTTTATTTAACGTATCAATGACTTGTACAAGGCTGTAATTGTTGAGCAACTGATAATGCAAACAATGATTTTTGACTGGCTTCAGCTCTGTGTGTTGTTCTTGTTTTGAGGAGGGGGGGTGAAATGGGGCTGAACTTCCCTTACTTCCCTTGCCTGAGTAAGTTGCTTTCAGCACCCTGGATTCATGGTAAGGGGTGGGGGCTCCTGGGGGGCTGTTCCAATGGCGCTTGACATGCTGTGTTTGCTGGTGTGGCATCGACACCTGAGCTAAGTTCACCCTGCTCTCTCTTTTAAGAGGTTAGACCAGAGTCAGATACCCTCTCCAGTCATCCCCTGCAAATCTTCACTTGCTGGCCCTGCAGTGGATCCTTACTACTGGAAAGAGGCAAGTGGGTGGCATTCGTAGACTTGAGAAGGGTGTTGTGGGGACTTAAGGCACATCACCAAAGTAAAGTGACCCTGGTTCTTCCCCATCCCGGTGTTATAAGAAAAAGCTGCTCCTTTATCCCTTATGGGGTATCCAAGAGCCCGTATAGAGTCCTTATGTAGGTTTTCTGTTGGTAGGAGAAAATAACAGAGGCCAACCAGAGAATATTAAGAAGCAAAGCAGATAGTAAGCCTGATCTTTATTAAACTGTTGCAACAGGGTCCCCCGCTCACCCCACGCAGGGAGGGAGGAGAGGAACCCTGAACACTGGTGTGCAAGCTCTTCTATAGACTTTTGAAATTGCCTACCCTGTAGCTCTACCCTGACGCAGGTGGCGCTGTGGGTTAAAGCCTCAGCGCCTAGGACTTGCCGATCGAAAGGTCGGCGGTTCGAATCCCTGCGGCCAACCTAGCAGTTCGAAAGCACCTCCGGGTGCAAGTAGATAAATAGGGACCGCTTACCAGCGGGAAGGTAAACGGCGTTTCCGTGTGCGGCTCTGGCTCGCCAGAGCAGCGATGTCACGCTGGCCACGTGACCCGGAAGTGTCTCCGGACAGCGCTGGCCCCTGGCCTCTTAAGTGAGATGGGCGCACAACCCCAGAGTCTGTCAAGACTGGCCCGTACGGGCAGGGGTACCTTTACCTTTTTTACCCTGTAGCTCAAGACCACCCCCAAAAACATCATACAGTACATACATCACAGAAAGAGGTAGTGCCCAGCAGAAATTTGAGTGTGTTGCTTCTCTCCTGTACTGCCAGGATACCTGATAATGCCTTATCTGATTGCCTTTTCTGGGCAGCCTGGCCGTTCCTTTGAGATGGTAAATACTTAGTTCCTGAATCTCTTACACCAGGCATGGTCGGCCCTCACGCATGTTCACTTCATCAAATCTGGCCCTCTTTGAAAAAAGTTTGGGCACCCCTGTCTTACGCATATTGATAGTGTGCTCAGCTTCAGATACTTGCCAGACTGTATCTACAGGGAGGTGGAAGCCCCTACAGTCCAAAGACAATTGGAAAGCTTTTCTCATTTCCTTCCTTCTTGCAGAGAAATATTTGAGGTCAATTTGGGAGAGTCAAAATGGCTTCAGGGTTGTTCTCCTGTACTATTTCAGACACGTGGTTTATATACTACTACTACTACTACTACTACTACTACTAATAATAATAATAATAATAATTTATTATTTATACCCCGCCCATCTTGCTGGGCTTCCCCAGCCACTCTGGGCGGCTTCCCAAAAAATATTAAAATACTGTAATACATCAAACATTAAAAGCTTCCCTAAACAGGGCTGCCTTCAGATGTCTTCTAAAAGTCTGGTAGTTGTTGTTCTCTTTGACATCTGGTGGGAGGGCGTTCCACAGGGAGGGCGCCACTACCGAGAAGGCCCTCTGCCTGGTTCCCTGTAACTTGGCTTCTCGCAATGAGGGAACCGCCAGAAGGCCCTCGGCGCTGGATCTCAGTGTCCTGGCTGAACGATGGGGGTGGAGACGCTCCTTCAGATATACTGGACCGAGGCCGTTTAGGGCTTTAAAGGTCAGCACCAACACTTTGAATTGTGCTCGGAAATGTACTGGGAGCCAGTGTAGGTCTTTCAAGGCCGGTGTTATATGGTCTTGGCGGCCGCTCCCAGTCACCAGTCTAGCTGCCGCATTCTGGATTAGTTGTAGTTTCCGAGTCACCTTCAAAGGTAGCCCCACATAGAGCGCATTGCAGTAGTCCAAGCGGGAGATAACCAGAGCATGCACCACTCTGGCGAGACAATCCGCAGGCAGATAGGGTCTCAGCCTACGTACCAGATGGAGCTGGTAAACAGCTGCCCTGGACACATGTATGTATGTGTTTGCCTTGTACATTTATGAACATTTATTTTATCTGTATAAGACCTTAGAATTCCTATAACACCGTGTTCCTTTGACACTCACCAACATTTTGGGTGCTCTCTCAAGTCCTTCTCTTTGTCTGGAAGAGGCAGTGCAAGCCAAGGATTTACTCATGCCTCTCTCCAGACCTTTTGGGAGCTCTCTGCAAAGGGAGAATGGTGGAGCAGTGGGCTCTTGTCTGTGTTTGTGGCCCTGGTGAACACCTGACCTTGCAGGCCCAGCCCCAGAGCTTGGCAACTGCTTGCCCCCCTCCCCAGTGCTTTCATTGAGGAAAGAACTTTCACCTCACAGAGCGGGAATGATCAGCAAGCTCAGCCTTTCCTAGACAAAACCAAAATAATGTTTTTATGTGGGTCTTTCACTGAGATGCCAGGGATTTCAACAGACTTTTATTGCCTCCAAAGTTTGTGTGTGTGCTCTGCTGTTCGTCTGTCAGAGCAGTTCCATAAAAACACAGACTCTTGTTTGACCCTGGCGAAAGAAAAGGCGAGCTTTGAACCTTCCACCCCAGCAAGACAACCTAATGGAAGCTTCTGCAGCTCAACTATTCTGTCCCATAAAAATAGTTAATTTTGCTTCTAAGAGTCAGGTGTACAAATAACCTGCCTCCCCTCCCTCTTTGAAAAATGCTGTGAGGAGAATGGAGGGAGGCTCTGGTAACTAAAATAAGGCAAGCAGGTGTCTCTCAGCTTCTTTCAGAGAAGGTGTCAAATATTCTTTCCAGAGCCCAGATCGCCTCCCATCAGGTGCAAAATTATTTCCATAACCTCATCTCAAGACTTCTGGGTTTGTGATGTTTCTGTGCAGCCTTGAGCACTGCCCTCCCTTGTCAAATGAGAAATGAATGCCTGGCTCTAGAAAGTAACCATCTGGGGAAGAAGGCACGGAGCAATGCTGGACCCCTGCTTTTGAGCTCACTCACAAAACTTCCAAGTGTTTGTCTGCAACCACGAGGGCCGGGATCCTGCTTTGTTTGTGAGGGGAAGAAAGTGGATGAGAAGAGAGAGCATCTCTCATTGTGCAGGTGTCAGCAATAGGATTTCCCAGCTGCGCAGCAACTCGATTGGTGCCCGGATTCAAGCGATGCCTTCGAGGGCAGCTCCGTTTCAGGCTCTCTTCACCCGCAAAGTCTTTCTTTGAGATGCTGAAACCAAAATGCCTGGATTCCTCTTGTTCCTCCCCCGCCCCTCCCTTTCTTCTACTGCTTAAGACGCCTCCGAGAATCTAAATAAAACTGGGCCTTTGATCTGGGGAAACAATAACAATGAAATATTTATCCGTGCATCAGGGACTTAGCAACATTCCAACATGCAGGTGTTGCAAGTCGAGGAGGAGATGCAAATTGTATCCATCAGACTAGTTTCCTACCCCTCCATCAATTCCCCCCCATACTGATTCCCTATATTTGTGGTAGGATACACCTAGGGACGCGGGTGGCGCAGTGGGTTAAACCACAGAGCCTAGGGCTTGCCGATCAGAAGGTCGGCAGTTCGAATCCCCGTGACGGAGTGAGCTCCCTTTGCTCAGTCCCAGCTCCTGCCCACCTAGCAGTTTGAAAGCATGTCAAAGTGAAAGTAGATAAATAGGTACCGCTCCAGTGGGAAGGTAAATGGTGTTTTTGTCCACTGCTCTGGTTTCACCAGAAGCAGCTTAGTCATGCTGGCCACATGACCCGGAAGCTGTACGCCTGCTCCCTCGGCCAATGAAGCGAGATGAGCGCCACAACCCCAGAGTCGACCACGACTGGACCTAATGGTCTGGAGTCCCTTTACCTTTACATGCACCTACCTATAATAAAAACCCAGTATTCCCATTATACCAAGTAACAAACCATTCCAAATGACTCCCTCTTTCCTCCTGTTAGGAAAAGGAAATCGGCTGCAACCCAGGATCCAGTTGAGAGGGATAAAACCTTCCTTTTAGACCAGTTACACCAGGACTTCTTATGCTGTTGAATTGACCTTAATGCTGCTAGCATTTTCACCTGTTTACAGGTATTTTCGAAATACTCCAGAAAGTTTTTCCACTCCACAGCTTCTTGGTCTTAGGTGGACTGCTTACATCCTGATGATAACAGCAACTGATCTGCCTCGCAGGGTGTATTTATATAGCTATTGCATTTCTATTCCTCTGTTTCTCCAAAGAGCTCTAGGTGACATACATGGTTTCCCCCCCCCCCCATTTAATTCCCACAGCAATCCTATGAGATTGGTTAGGCTGAGGGGCAATGAATAGCCCCCAAAGTCAGCCAGGGAGCCTCATGGCTGAGTGGGGATTTGAACCTGGGTCCCTGAGGCCCTAGCCCAGGGCTTGGCAAGGTTTACCTCGCCTGGGCTGGTTCACTCCAGCGGAGATCCCTCTGCAGGCCGGATTGCACATGTGCATGAGTGTGCGTGCCTGCAATTTCCAGTGTCTACATCTGCGCAGACGCGATTTCTGGCGTCTGCGCATGCACAGGCGAGATTTTCGGTGCCGCGGAAGCGAGTTCCTGCACCGCACCAGTTTAGCGTGGTGCGCAGGGACTCACTGAGCAGACAGCTCGGTTCAGGAGCAGCTCATGAGCCGGTTAAACGACCCCTGTGGGCCGCTTGTGGCCCATGGGCCTTAGGCTGCCGACCCCTGCTCTAGCCTGACACTCTAAGCACGACACCACAACGGTGGTGTAGTGGTTAAGACGGTAGACTCGTAATCTGGTGAACCGGGTTCGCTTCCCTGCTCCTCCACATGCAGCTGCTGGGTGACCTTGGGCTAGTCACACTTCTCTGAAGTCTCAGCCTCACTCACCTCACAGAGTGTTTGTTGTGGGGGACGAAGGGAAAGGAGAATGTTATCCGCTTTGAGACTCCTTCGGGTAGTGATAAAGCGGGATATCAAATCCAAACTGTTCTTCTCTCTAAACAATGCAAAATGTTACTCTGATAACGTTTGTCAAGTGGTTTGAACGCTGAAAGTGTTACATAAACATCCAGGATTATTATTTTTGCATAATTTGGCACATGTTTAATACACAAAGCTACTTTTAGAATCTGGGTTCTTGTCACTACAGCCCTTGTGAGTGAAGATGCAGCCTGTAACGTGAGTGGCGTTAACTGTGTAGATGCGCAACTGGTTCTTGTACTCTACAATAAGGAATCCAGAGTAACTACCACTTGCTCATGTGACGCTCACCACAGTTCCTTGCCATCTCTTAAGTTGGGGACAGGTGCTGCAGGCAAGGAGGGCAGGCAGCTCAGATGTGAAGGAAGGCAAGAGAGACACACCTGGAGATTCAAAGCTATACCTGGCATTTTCTTGGTAAGAGGCGGCAAACCCAGCTTACGACCGCTAAGACCTAACACACACATTCAGAAAGAGTCACATTAATTTTAGTTAACAAAAAGTATATAGTGCCCACTTAGTAGGAGACCTCTAAGCAATTTACTAAAAAATAAAAAAATGGTAATGCTGAAAAAATAGAGCAGAGCTGTAAAGTAACACAGAGGCTGAGACTGTGCCACTTGAGGTGGGGAAGTGTATATATGAATGCTCCCCTGTGTACATTTGGGTGTTGTTTTTTTAAGCCCAACAATAAACACTTTGCAATTAAAAAGCTTGTGCGTGATTAAGATGTCACTATAAATAGATAGTTGTATAAATACTATATTTACTTTATAAATAGATGAAATGGGACGGCCAACCTTTTGCAACATTAAGCCTGGATGTTGTAATTGTGGCGCATCCGTGCACCAATTGGGGAGGGGAGCAAAGGATACAGAGATGCTACTGTTTAGCACTAAGCCCCCTGTTCCCATTTAGCAAACAGGCTTGCTAGTTCACCAAGAAAAACAACAACCACCTCTTCTGCCTGTTTGCCTTTAACAATGGCTTTGTTTGCAGATAGCAGCAGGGAGACTTTTCCATGCTGCTGGTAAAAGACACCGGAATGGGGGCTTGCTTTAAAAAAAGGGAGCTGGCAATCCTATCTACCAACTTCAGATGTCTTGCCACCTTTTCCTTTTGTCAGGGTCTTTTTGCTTGATACTGAAATTCAGCCAGTGAAGTTTTTGTTCCTTTATGCGTGTGCAAGGCTGGTGTCCCTAAAAGTGGCAAGCCCTAGGACAGAGGGATGGGCAGGAACGGATGAGGGGAGAGAGAGAGATTGCTGTGTATGTTACATCACAACCAACCAGGAATCCAGGGGGGAATTGGATAACAAGAGATCCGAGGAAAAGAGGACAGTGAGCTGCAGTGAGCAAGACTTCCTGAGAGGTTCGAACTCCATCTGCAGAGCCATTGCGAGTGGAGACATCTTTGTCCTCCAGGGCCACTCTAAAGCAGAACTGCACAGCAGAAAAGAATTGAAGAGACAAAGCAATAAGGCTACAACCAGTGTGTGTGTGTGTTGGTTGGGTTGTGAATGCTGCTCTTGTGATTTCCCTGCTCCTAAATATGCTGAGTGGAGGGACGTGGGTGGCTCTATGGGTTAAACCACAGAGCCTAAGGCTTGCCGATCAGAAGATCGGTGGTTCAAATCTCCGTGACGGGGTGAGCTCCTGTTGCTCGGTCCCTGCTCCTGCCAACCTAGCAATTCGAAAGCATGTCAAAGTGCAAGTAGATAAATAGGTACCACTCCGGCGGGAAGGTAAACGGCATTTCCGTGCGTTGCTCTGGTTCGCCAGAAGCGGCTTAGTCATGCTGGCCACATGACCCGGAAGCTGTACGCCAGCTCCCTCGGCCAATATAGCAAGATGAGCGTCACAACCCCAGAGTCAGCCACAACTGGACCTAATGGTCAGGGGTCCCTTTACCTTTACCTTTAAATATGCTGAGTATCTGCAGAAACAGTCACAGTTCCTGGCCTTCCTGGAGCTATAGATTGCCTCTAGTAGCGATTGTGCCAGGTTGTCGATCAACCTGTCAGGAAAGGTGGGGTGAAAGTGACTTTAAAAAGCGAATCTGGCCATTGGAGGGAGACTTTAGCCTGGACCAGTGAAAGTGTCAAGCCCAGGAACTGCCATGACCATGAGGAAAGGTGAGAAGGGCTGCTCCCAGCTGCTGATTCAAAGAAGGCTCAGGCCTTTGGAGTCCAGTGCATCATGTGCAGACCTCACAGAAGTGAGCATGAGCTATGCAAGCACAGTTTTCCCCCTCTCAACAGCCCTATAAGGTAGCTTAGTCTGAGAGATAGCAGCTGGCCCAAGGTCATGCACAGAGCTTCCTAGCTGAGCAGAGATTTGAACCCATATTTTTCTGGCCAAACTCAGCACTTTGCCTACTGTTGCACCACAGTCAAGTAGAGTCAAGTTTTCAACATGCCTCTGTACCCATGCATCAAACAGCAGCTTCATTGGCTGGAATTAGCAGGTGCTAACACCTCCTCATGCTGTGAAAAACATCATCTGGCTTGTATCTGTGGATCAAGCTGCTGTTGGAGGAGCCCCCTGTGCCAGTGAATTTTCCCTGTCAGTTGGCAACTGTACTTCAGGGTTCTATAATGCCCACGTCCCGCTGGAACGCAAGTCCAGAAGGGAAAGCGCTGTATGCGCTAGAACTCTTCTGAGGCCCCTCCATTTCAATAAGAACTTCCCGATGGAATGTGCTCCTAGTTCAGGACTGCCAACTAGTCAGAAAAAGCCTGCAGACCTGCTCTTGCACTCCTAACAGCAACTCAATTTGCAGGAATTAGCAGCCTATATTAAGGTTTCCAAGGCTAGTAGTGCAGATGGGGAGAGATGTTATTACTTTCCGATGGCTGCAAATTACACGGTTGTTAAAGGGCCAGTTCAAAAGTTGGCAATCCTTTGTTATTCTGTATGTATTATGCATATTTAGGTTTTCTGCCGAGGGCATCTAAGCATCTTGAGCCAGCCTTTGCTGAAGCATCTGGAGAGTTGGGGACAATGATTAATTTCTTTAAAGTGAGGTTGCCAGGCTGCTTTTAAAAGCACAGGAGCAGGTGTGCTGTTAAAAGAAAAGAAGAAAAGTGGGGGGGGGGGAGAGACCTTAACAGATGATCTCCGCAGGCAGCTGGATCGAGGCGGGTCGGGGCTGCTGATTCTTCTAGACCTGTCAGCAGCCTTCGACATGGTCGATCACGAACTCCTGGACCACCGCCTTGCCGACGTGGGGATCCAGGGCACAGTCCTTCAATGGCTGCGCTCGTTTCTCTCTGGTCGGGGACAGAGGGTGGCGCTTGGGGGGGAATTGTCATCCCGCCACTCCTTGGTGTGTGGTGTGCCTCAGGGTGCAATACTCTCCCCGATGCTTTTTAACATCTTTATGCACCCCCTCGCCCAGCTTGTCCGGAGTTTTGGGCTGGGCTGCCATCAGTATGCTGATGACACCCAACTCTATTTGTTGATGGACGGCCACCCGGACTCGGCCCCAGACACACTGATCAGATGCTTGGAGGCTGTGGCTGGATGGTTACGTGGGAGCCGGTTGAAGTTAAATCCTTCGAAGACAGAGGTCCTCTGGCTGGGACGGGACGATATGGGACTGAGGGGGCAACTCCCATCTCTTGCGGGGGTGCAATTAGTGCCAGCACCGTCCGTTAAGAGTTTGGGTGTAATCTTCGATACCTCCCTCTCCATGGAGGCGCAGATTGCAGCTATAACAAAGGCGGCATTTTTTCATCTCCGCCAAGCTAAGCAGTTGGCTCCTTACCTCTCTCGCCCTGACCTAGCCACTGTGATCCACGCAACGGTCACCTCCAGACTGGATTATTGTAACTCGCTCTACGTGGGGCTGCCCTTGAGACTGACCCAGAAACTCCAGCGGGTGCAGAATGCCGCAGCGAGACTCCTTACGGGGTCTTCGCTTAGAGATCACATTCATCCGGTGCTATACCAGCTGCACTGGCTCCCGGTGGAGTACAGGATCAGGTTTAAGGTGCTGGTTTTAACCTTCAAAGCCCTATACGGCCTAGGGCCCTCGTACCTACGGGACCGCCTCTCCTGGTATGCCCCACAGAGGAACTTACGATCTTCAAATAAAAACACCTTGAGGGTCCCAGGCCTCAGAGAGGTTAGGCTGGCCTCAACTAGAGCCAGGGCTTTTTCGGCTGTGGCTCCAACCTGGTGGAACGCTCTGTCACAAGAGACAAGGGCCCTGCAGGACTTGACATCTTTCCGCAGGGCCTGCAAGACAGAGCTGTTCCACCTGGCATTTGGTCAGGGCGCAGCCTGACCCCCTCCTCTGGCAATCTTTACAAAGCTTTAGTTTATGGTTGCCATCAATTTTGATTTTAATTCATTTTTATAATGTTTTATAATGTCATACTGTTTTAGTGTTGTTAGCCGCCCTGAGCCCGGCTTCGGCTGGGGAGGGTGGGATATAAATAAAATTTATTATTATTATTATTATTATTATTATTATTATTATTATTATTATTATTAACTCTCCAGGGAGCTTTTTTTTTGCCTTCCAGCATTTTACAAATATCTGTCTCCAATTCTATCAGGAAAAGAGGTTCTGGAGCCGAGTCCTGGCTTTCATTAAGCCCTGGCCTTATACATAGTTGCCATTGTGGTGCAGTTGATGCAGGACACTGAGAAAATATTGTCCCTTTGCAACCTGACTGCCCAGTAAACTAACTAAAACTACACCAAGAACCCTGGGAACTGTAGTTTCTTAAGAGTAGTTGGAAAATTGTAGCACCGTGAGAAGTAAACTGTATTTCCCATGATTCTTTGCCAAGGGGTGTGTTCTTTAAATGTGTGATGTGTATGCAGCTGCCCAAACATAATGTAAGCTTTGGTTTGTGTAAGCAAATTAAGGAGAGCCGTTTATTATTAGCCTGACACACGTACCCTGCAGGGAATTTGCAGGATTTTTTCTTGATTCCCCATAATGGCTTCATCTCTGTCCTTCACTTGCATTTTAAATTTTCTATACAAAAACGGATCCAGATTCCTGATTGGCAAACACTTTTGGCTAGGATCAGGCAGTATGCAAAATTCACCCCCAATGAATCTTCTTTCTTGGCCAGGAGAAAAACTTTTCTTGATAAAATTGTAAGAATTCCAATTTTCAGAGAAATAAAAGAGCTTGGGGTGGTTTTTTTGGCTGTCCCCATCTAATACAAAGCAGGACTATCTAGCAACTTAAATTAGGCAGCAGTAGCAGCACCTCTGTTCCTGTTCCACTCCCTTCCTGCCTTGTCAGTAGAGAGGGCTTGCCATTGGTCAGTTTTCAAAGCACTCGGGTAGAATAGATCAATGACCATAATATATATTTTTAATGACCATAATATTAATAATCCTTAATTTAGTTTGGTGGAGAGGAATAGATAATTGGAGAAAGGATTCTCAGCGACAAAGGCATGATGGCAAGTATTGATACTTGCTCTCTGTGGGAGGGCTGCCAACTTCTCCATAGTTGTGCCTTAGCATCAGTTTCCAATTAGCAGTAGCTACAGTTTATGTCCCTGTTCTGGAAAGCTTCAGCTGCTGCTAAAGCCACAGAAGCAAGTCAAGCAGAGAGGTGTTGCTTAGAGGGATGGGCCAAGGAGCACAGTCCCCAAATACCTTTCTAGGTGTCTTGAGAGCCAGCGTGGTGTAGTGGTTAAGAGCAGTGGACTCGTAATCTGGTGAACCAGGTTCGCTTCCCTGCTCCTCCACATGCAGCTGCTGGGTGACCTTGGGCTAGTCACACTTCTCTGAAGTCTCTCAGCCTCACTCACCTCACAGAGTGTTTGTTGTGCGGGAGGAAGGGAAAAGAGATTGTGAGCTGCTTTGAGACTCCTTAAGGGGAGTGAAAGGCAGGATATCAAGTCCAAACTCCTCCTCCTCCTCCTCCTCTTCTTCTTTTTCTTCTTCTTGAGTAAGTAATGATTCTGGGCGGGGAGGCGTGATCTGGGTTCCTGAGTAGGATATGAATGTGGGTAAATCAATTTGATTTTATCTAGGGGTGATTTGGCAGATAATGCCTGGGGTTAGTGGAAAGACAATTGAATTGATCTTGTGTGGGTATAGGATCTGTTGGAAATAAACTGGCAGTGCCTGAATTGAAGAGAAGCTGAGCTGGGGGTTAGGTGCAAATTAACTGAAGATTTTATCTGGGGTGATCTGGGTGAGAAATCAGCTGGCTTCTCTTCTGTGCTATATACAGTGGTACCTCGGGTTACATACGCTTCAGGTTACAGACGCTTCAGGTTACAGACTCCGCTAACCCAGAAATAGTGCTTCAGGTTAAGAACTTTGCTTCAGGATGAGAACAGAAATCGTGTTCCGATGATGCAGCGGCAGCAGGAGGCCCCATTAGCTAAAGTGGTCTTCAGGTTAAGAACAGTTTCAGGTTAAGAACGGACCTACGGAACGAATTAAGTACTTAACCCGAGGTACCACTGTACATCCTAAATGTTTGTCTGTGTTTTCACAATGGAATGCCCTCCAAATATTGCTGGACTCCAACTCCCATCATTCCCAACCATTGGCCAAGCTTGCTGGGAGTTGGAGTCCAACACTGTCTGGAAGGCCACAGTTATCCCATCCTTGCCAGTCAGTTGACAATCTTAGCATGGAACCTGTAGCACTAGATGCCTAAAGTTGCCAACATATCTGTGGATAGATTCTCTTGGTGTTTCCAGGTGGACTGTTTATTGAGCTTTCTTTCTTTTTTTTTTTTTTTTGAGGTTTAAAAAAGATCTTTATTGAGCAGATTTTAAAAACCACATACAAAAATATAACAGAGTTAATAACAAGCATATACCAAGCATATAAAAGGAAAACAAACACCAGTGAAGAAGAAAAAAGAAGAAAAAAAAAGAAAAAAGAAAAAAATGAAAAATATAAAGAGTAAGAAAAATACAAGACTTACATACTTACAGACCTACAAACAATAAACCTCCGTCCATCTCGATTTTGGGTTATCTTATCTTATACACTTTCTGCAGTTATTAATACCATCATACTACAACATAGTAGGTGTTAGATACCGTCTGCTGTTAGATTATTAATTCCAAAATTAACCTCCATATAACTTGTAAATTTGTTCCATTCATTTTTTATTTTTGTACTGTTATGATGCCTAATTCTTTGTGTCAATCTCGCTAATTCTATATACTGGTGCAGTCTCACTTGCCAATCTCTGATCGTAGGCATATTGGGGGATTTCCAATTTTGCGCTATTAAAATTCTAGCCGCCGCCATGGCATACTGAATAAAGGTTTGATCCACTTTCTTTATCTCCTCACCAATCATACCTAGGAGAAACGCCTCTGGGGTTTTAGGGAAATTATACTTCAATATTTTTTTCAATTCCTCATATATTTGTCCCCAGAATTTTTTCACCTCGTCACAAGTCCACCAAATATGAAAAAAAGTCCCTACCTTTACTTTGCACCTCCAGCATGTGATGTCTCCAGTTTTATACATCTTCCCCAGTTTTGCCGGGGTTAGGTACCAACGATACATCATTTTTTCTAAATTTTCTCGGAGAGCAGCACATGCCGTGAACTTCATACCCCGCTTCCAAAGTGTCTGCCATTTATTATATTCCACACTGTGACCAAGGTCTCTATCCCATTTAACCATAGCTCCTTTCACCTGTACATCTTTAGTATCCCAGTCCAGTAATTGCTTGTACATTTTAGAAAGAATTTTATTATTACTTTCTAGTATTTCTACCTGATATTTTGACTTTTTTTCGCTCATACCTGATTTTTTATGTTCACTCCAAAGGGCGTTAATTTGGTGGATTTGTATCCATTCCTTAATCTTTTCCTTCATTTCCTCATATGGTCTAAGTTTCCATCCCTCTTCTGTTTTAACTAGGAGATCTTCATACGTCCACCTTTCACCAGTCATATTTACTTTTTTTATTTTAATAATGTCAATCGGGGAGAGCCACCAGGGAGTGCCTGTTTCAATCAGATTTTTATTCCTATTCCACACTTCAAGTAGTGAGCCTCTAATAACATGATTAGAAAAACCTCTGTGGATCTTACCTTTCCCCTGCCACATATAGGCGTGCCAGCCAAACCTGATGTTAAAACCCTCTAGGTCTAATAAATCTGTGTTCTTTAGGGTGGCCCAGTCCTTTATCCAGCATAGACACACTGCCTCATAGTAGAGCCTTATATTAGGGACTGCAAAGCCCCCTCTCTCTCTCGAATCTGTAAGGAGTTTAAATTTAATTCTCGCCCTTTTTCCTTGCCATATAAAATTAGCGAGGGTTTTTTGCCAGTTCTTAAAACAGGTGGTACCTTTGATTACAGGAATATTCTGGAATAAGAATAACAGTCTCGGAAGGATACACATCTTTATCGCTGCCATCCTTCCTGTCCAAGTTAATTTCAACCTATTCCAGGTTTCCAAGTCTTTCTTAATTTCTTGCCACGCCTTATTATAATTATCTTCTATTAAATTTATATTTTTCGGGGTTATCCAGATTCCCAAGTATTTTACCTTATTCACAACCTTAATGCCTATTTTTTGCTCCAACTGAATTTTCTCATGATCATCCACATTTTTTATTAAAATTTTAGTTTTTTTCCTATTTAATTTAAATCCGGACAGATTCCCAAATTCCTCTAAAAGGGCTATTACACTGCTGGTGCTATCCACTGGGTTTTCTAAAGATAAGACCAGATCATCGGCATAAGCCTTTAATTTATACTCTTTTTCTCCAATTCTTATTCCCTTTACCTCAGATGTTTCCCTGATTCTATTTGCAATTACTTCCAGCACCATGATAAATAACAAAGGTGACAAAGGACATCCCTGTCTTGTGCCTTTCATAATCATAAAGGATTTGGAAAGGTTACTGTTAATAATCAATCTGGCCCGTTGCCCTGAATATATAGCCTTTATTCCTTCCCTATAAGGGCCTTCTATTCCTGCCGTTTTCATGCATTGTAATAAAAATTCCCACGAAACATTGTCGAAGGCTTTTTCAGCGTCAATGAAGATCAGGGCCGCCGGAACATCTATCCTCATGTCTAAATATTCAATAACATTTATAATGTGCCGGACATTATCTTTCTGTTGCCTGCCAGGGAGGAATCCCGCTTGATCTTTATGGATATATTTCTTTAAATGCTTCTTTAATCTATTTGCCAGGATATCAGCGAAGATCTTATAGTCGCAATTAAGCAAAGAGATTGGTCTATAATTTCTTATATCTGTTTTCTCAATTTCCGTTTTTGGTATTAAAGTAATGTATGCCTCTTTCCACGATTCAGGGATCTTCCCTCCTTGTAAGATATTATTTATAACGTCAGCAAGCACCGGAGCTAAATATTCCCCTAATGTTTTGTAATATTTAGAGGGCAGACCGTCCGGTCCGGGCGCTTTCCCGGGCTTCATTCTCTTAATAGCCTCATTAATCTCCTCTACTGTGATCTTCTTATTTAGTTGGGCACTATCCTCTTCTGTCATGTATTTCCTTCCAGATTGATCCAGGTACTTCCCTATTTCCAAACTATCCTCCTTTCCTTTTTCATACAACTTCTCAAAAAACTGGACAAACCTTTTTTCTATTTCCTCTGGTTCTTCTATAATCTTATCCTCCAATATCAGTTTATTAATAACCTTTTGTTTATTCCTTTTTCTTAACTGCCACGCAAGTAGCTTCCCCGTTTTATTAGCCGACTCGAAATATTTTTGCTTCATAAACTTGATCTTCCATTCTACCTCTTGATTTAATATGGCTGAGTATTCTGACTGCAACACTTTGGAAATTTGGTTGGTCCTTTCATCCCCCGGCTTCATGGTCAATTTCTTCTCACAGTCTTTTAACTGGGTAAGGATGTCCTCTTTCTTTTGTTCCCTTAATTTCCTTCTATAACTATTTTGTTGTATCAAAAAACCCCTGAGGACTGCCTTGCCGGCGTCCCATACTATATCAATGGGGGTGTCCCTATTCAAGTTTAAATCAAAGTAATTTTTCAGGGTACTTCTAGCCTTTTCCGTCACCTCTTCGGATTCAAATAAATATTCATTCATCCTCCACCTGTATTGTCCCTTTACTTCATTTTTTATTTCCAAGATTATAGGGCAGTGGTCAGAGAGGGTCCTGGGTAGAATTTCACATCTCGCTACCCTAGGCACTAGTCTCCTTGACACCCAAATCTGATCAATTCTGCCCCAACTCTGGTGGGGTTCTGAGAAATGAGTGAACTGTTTTGTAAGGGGGTTTTTATGCCTCCAAATATCAATTAAATCTAGATTTTCCTCGAGGTTCTTAAATGATTTCGGTAATTTCCCCTGGTTAGATTTCCCCTTCTTTATACTTCTATCCAAATCAGGTACCGGAACCCCATTCATGTCTCCAAGCAAAATTAATTTATGGTCTTCCAACTCTAGCAGGATTTGTTCTAATTTTTCAAAGAATTCAGCTCTATTTTCATTTGGAGCATATACCGTCACTACATTAATTTTTTCACCCCGATAATTTAATTGGATTCCCAATATTCTTCCTTCTTTATCGTTACAAATTAACACAGGGTCCCATTTATCCTTAACATAAACCACTACTCCTTTTTTCTTATTTGCCTCCGAATTAATAAATTCTACCCCCAATTTTTTATTTACTAAGATATACTTATGTTTCTTCGCTATATGGGTTTCTTGAAAGCAAATCACATCATAGCTCTTACTTTTCAAAGCCTTCTCAATTTTATTCCTTTTAACTTTTTCGTTCAGCCCATTCACATTCCAAGACAAAAATTTTAATGTGGAGGTTATTATTTAACTATAACCGTTACTGTCCGTAATCACAGGCTATAGACCGAAGCCCTTGTTTCCTGGGAGTTCCTCCTCCTCTGCCGTCTCTTCTCCCACTACGGCTTCTTCTTCTTCGTCTCCTATGTCCTCCACCCTTTCCTCCTTCCCTTGCCCATTCTCCCTCACAATCCCTCTCTCCCCCTCCTGACTTTCCTCTCTGACTCTTATTCTACTTTCGGCCTTTCCAAGTTCTTTTTCATATCTTCTCATAAATTTTTCTGCCTCCTGTGTGTCCATGAGTTTAAATTTTTTATCTTTATAAAAGAAGGTGATCCCTTCTGGGAACTCCCATCTAAATCGTATCCCGTTTCTCTTCAGGGCGGCTACCACTTGTCTATAACCATCTCTTTTGCGTAACAATCTTACTGGTATTTCTTTGTATATAATAATAGGCCTACCGTCAATTCTTAATTTGTTATGGTAGCTCGTTTTTAAGATTAAGTTTTTCATTTCCATTGAATTAAAAATCACTAAGCAGTCCCCCAGAAATTTATTAGCTTTTAAATGTTGTGGTCTCGTCATTCTAAATACATTTTCTATAGCCAACGCCATTTCTTCTTCTTTGAAACCCAACCACTTAGAGAGTTCCTTGACCATTTTCCTTTTTATATCCTCATTCCTTTCTTCCCCTACTCCTCTAAATTTCAGATGTAGCTGTTTTTGCCGCATTTCCGACATAGCTAAATTATCCCAGATCTTATCTTGTGATTTATTTAACTCCCTTAATTCCTCTTTCATCTTAACTGACTCTTTTTTCTGTTCTCTCATCTCTCTCTGCAGTTTTTTGTTGGCTTCCTCAATTATCTTAGATTTAGCAGATAAGTCCTGAATCTTAATGGAGAGTTCTCCAACTGCTTCCTCAATCTTTTTATCAATCATCTCCTGCACTTCTCCCAATTTACCCTCCATGTATGATTCATTCTGCCTAAATTCTTCCTTTATTTTCGCCCATAGGTTATCTAAATCTTTAATTTCCTCTTGGAGGGATTGCTTCCTCTCCCCTGGGGTCCCGCCTCCTCTTCTCCTCTCCTTCCCCAACATTATCAAATCTCTCCCTTAACGGGCTCACAATCTTCTTCCTCTTTTCCCCCTGTGGTCTCCAGTTGCAAATAAAATATTTTACAACTCAGTCCCTTCACGGCAGAACACAAACACGTTCTCAATATATCTCAGTAGTCCAAAATAGTCCCACGGGAGAGTGCCAGAAGGTTCCCCCCCACTTCAGGCTCACTGCTTCTCTTTTTTTTTAAGCCAGTCCTTAATGAACAGAAGTAATGGAGATTGTTAAACCGCTGCAGAGTCTTAGCGCTACAGAGTCTTAACGCGGATTAATAAACCGCTACAGAGTCTTAACGCTGCGGGGTCTGCAACACTTTGGAGTCTCAACGACGTGTAATCCAATTCGTCCCACGCCGGAGTCCTCCGTGCAACCCAACAAAATCAAAGGCAGGGAAGAGTAAACTTATCTGTCTATGCAGAGTAGTAGTGGACAATAAACTCCCCCCAGGGACCGGCTCCAAACAAAAATGCTAAAATGGAGGCACCCTTATTGACCTCCTTGTTAGAAAGTCCTGCAGGTAAGTCTTGGGTTTTTGCAGCTTCTCTCCTAATATCTTCTATATATTCAATCAGTTCCTCAACCCCTATTGCCCACGCGCCCAGACACAAAAAAAAAACCCCGAAAGACCAGGTATTCAACACGTATTCGGTAACGCTGTATTCAGCAGCATGAGATAAAGTAATTAAAAAACTAAAAGCTTTTCATTTGGCATCCTTATTATTATTGATAAAGTCTTATAAGTCCGTGAAATTTCCCTCGGCGATATTGCCGTGAGTTCTCAGTTCGTACTCACTCAGACAGACTTGCTAAAACTTCCTCATTCCTACGACTTCATCTCTGCGCCATTTTAACTCCGCCACCGGGAGGACTCCATACCAAAATCCATAAACATCCAGGCTCCTTCCAGCTTTAAATCCAAACTCTCACTTTGAAAAACACTAAAAGAAACGCTGGGGGATCCTTTCTTATCCTTAAGGAAGCCCGTCGCACTTCTCAGCTGAAGCTAGAGGCATCACACTGTGGAGTTGGTGTCTCCCCGTTCGCGCTCCCGGCCCCGTCGTCCTCGCGTCTTTGTAACCCGAGGAAACGACACGGCCGCTCCAACGCTGCTGGGGCCCTATCCCCCAAGGGTTCCCCCCATGGGGTTTTTGGGGTGCGCAGAGCCTTTGCGTCTCCCCCAAGCCTCCACAATGTGCAGAAAGCCCGAGCGAGGCTCTCCGCGCTTCGTCTCTGTCCGCGACCGGAACCGGAAGTCCTGTTTATTGAGCTTTCTTCTTGATTTGTTTGCAGGGAAATGAGACAACACTGGCTATGGAATGAGTATTAAATTACGTTGGTTAGACGGAACGTTGTGTTAAGGCAATTGTAATCCCACACTTTCCAGTGCATTTTCCTATCACTTTCCTTACTGCAAAAAACCTGACCTTTGGGGAAGTGGGTTTGTTGTGCAAGATCTCTCACTCAGCTGCAATGAGCCAGTATGGGATTGAAACTCACCTGAAAACAGTGACCATGTGGAATTGTCTCTGTGCCTTTAGGAGTTGCAAAATAGGCAGAAATCCACAGGTGAAGTTTCTGTCGTTACACAGCTCCTAAAAGCAAAAGTCTGCAATTGTAGCTTCCGGGTTGGCGCCATCGCCGAATGGCGGACTCCCTCCGAGCTCCGGAGGGAGCCTGCTGGGTAGGGGTTGGGTCCTGCCGCGCCGGCGACGCGGGGACCTTCAAAAACCATGGGCGGTGATGCCCATGGACTTGGTGACTCGGCGGGCACCGTCTGCGCCGCCCCGACCTGCGAAGGAGCCTTTTTAAAGGCTGCGGAGCGGGTGACGGGGGGTGTGTGGTGCTATGAGTCCACTGCTTCCCCTGCCCAGCGAAGCCGCATGCCATTCGGTGGAGAGCAACGACTTCTTCTTTGGAAAATTTTGGATTTGGATTAAAAAGAACAACCCGTGAGTAAATTTATCGGACTTAAAAGGGAAAATTTGACTTACGAATTTGGAGCGAGCGGGGGAGGTGCAAAAAGGAAGTCCGCCCCCCCCTGTTGTAGATGTCTTAACGCAAGGATTTGACAACTAAGATCGAGAGATGAACTTGTTTATTTGAAAAAATTTAATTTCACGAAGGGAAATTACAATAATTGTGCTGGAGGAGAAGATTGGTTTGTGAGAACTAAAATGTAACTCCCCCGGGAACCGGGAGCGATCCGTCATGAGAGACTGGTGAAGAGACACAGAAACTTTGACAGCTGTCAAAGTAGCTGTCAAAGCAGGAAAATAAAAGAGAACTTTGTTACGATGGCTTTGCTGGTTAGATTTGTTACAATTTGGACATAAATTATTGGAAATAAAGGCAACAAGTTATTTGACTTTTGGGTCTGATCTGGAAAGAAATTAAGTTACCATATTCCCTCTAGAGGGAGGTTGGGACATTGCAACAGTAGCAGCAAATGGAAAAATACTATGAAATTGAGCAGGATTTGTTATCTCTTGGGAAAGCTGCAAAAACAAAGCATTATTTTGTCTACAGAGGTTTCTACACTAAAGGAGACAATGGATTTATCTATTGAAGAAAGGAAGGGACTTGACGTAAGTTTATGTTCCTGAATAAATAAAGCCTCTGTGGAGAACAAGAAGTTTCTGAATTAGAAGGTTCTTGCAGCAGAACAGGAAAAGAAACCTGAGGAATAAGAGCTGGACTAAACTCGAAGTTGGAACATTTGGGACATCCAGACTTTAAAAGGATCAAGAAACAGAATTTGAGTTATACTCTTAAACATAGAGGTCTGGATGGAAGAAGAATGATCTTTTCTGAGAGTTTCTCCGAGATTGGACTTTCAGAAACCAAAAGCTATCAAAAGACGGCAAAGTGGAACTGAGACATGGACGTGGGTTCTCCAGTTTGGCAGTAGACAGATGGATGAACTTTGGGGATCGGAACCGGGAAAAGGGGGAGGGAGATTTGGAATCCAAAGGCTGTAAAATTACATATTTTTTCTTTCTTTTTTTTTCTCTTATTTTTTCTTGCTCTATGAAAATAGGGGAATTCGTGGAAGGGAACTGGGGTCAAGCTTAGGGAAGCATAAAAACTATAAGGAGAAATGGTTAAATAAGATAAATTAATTTTGAATAAATGGGTTATTTATAATTATAATAAGGTTTTAAAATTTGGGGTAAGAATTTGTGGAACTAATTTTATGGAATGGGAATACAAGAGGGGGGGGAAGTTCGGGAAAGATGTCAACGAAATTAAGTGTAAACTTTATTCTTTTCTTTTTTCTATCTTTCCTTTTTTATTCTGGAAACTTTAATAAATATTATTTAAAAAAAAAAAAAGCAAAAGTCTGCAATTGTAAAATTGGAACTATCATTGTTGATGACAAGGATAAAGATTGTAAGCTTTCTTTCAAAATCTATAAATGGAGCCGTTAGTCTGATTCAATGTGGGGATGGCAGGTAGATGGATATTCAGGGATGGGAAGGAGCCAGTGTGGGACACGAAATTGAATTTGCAGGAAAAGCACTCTGTTACATCCTCCCTTGCAAAATTGTATTCCTAAGAGCCTCAAAGCTGGATTCAAGGAAGACCTAGATCCTTCCAGTTAGGGTCCCAAAACAGTGAACTGCCACCCTCCAGATGTTGCTAAACTCCAAACTCCACTGTCCTTGACCAGTGGAAATGCTGGCTGGATCTAAAGGGAGCTGGAGTCCAGTGAAACATGGAGGAACACAGGTTGCCCAGCCTCACGTGAAAAATATTGCTTCCCAGCTGATCAGAGAGGAGAAATTCTGGCCTGTTTCTTTGCTTTTATCAGCAACTTGAAAATGATGCTTGTTCGTTTTTCTGTTATGGTTATCTGTGAGCTCCCCAAATTCTCTTTTAAGTTTGGTGCTTTTGTTTGGCTATTTATTTTGCATTTTTGTTTTTGAGACTTTTTTGGTTAATTTGTTTTTGTGACTATGTGGAACCCAGTTCAGCTACTGAATGATTGATGGTGTGACTGCGGAAATGAATAAAAGCCTACCATCCAAACATTGACTATCATCAGTGCAGGTAAGAAATTTTTTGAATTTTTTTTTATCATCTACAATACTGTCTTATTTATTTTATAGTACGGTACATTGATTATTGCTTTCATTTTATGGATCAATAGTCTCATTAGGTAGTAAAGTTCATGTTAAATTGCTGTTTTAGGGGTTGTTTTTAAAAGTCTGGAATGGATTAATCTCTTTTGCATTACTTTTTATGGGAAAGTGTGCCTTGGTTTTGGAACGCTTTGGTTTTGGAACGGACTTCGGGACTTATTAAGTTTGAGAACCAAGGTACCACTGCACCACTCATGTTTGGCGATCAAGCTGCTAATCAATGCACACAAATGGGGGCAAGGGTGCCAACTTGAATAAAATATTGGGGGGGGGCAGGTAACACCCCATGCACATAATTGATCACAAGATGCAGTGCACACACAGCAATGTCCATCAACTTTGGGGGGTCCCAGCTCCCTCTAATATTTTATTTGGGGGGGACTTCAGCCCCTAGGAGTCAGCTCCTATGAACGGGGGCCAGAATACAACCCCTCACCTTGCATGTATCCCTTGCAGGGAAATAAGCTAACTTTTGGTCATGTTACTTGGCTTCCCAGCATTTAAGTGCTCTGTTTCCCCTAACATTTTAAGGGTGGGCTTTCTAGAGCTAGTGTTTCCTTTGAATTAGGCTTGACTGAGGCTGCAAAATGAGGTTAGGGTCTCCAGGCGAAAAAAGAGGACCAGACTCTTGCACCTTCAGTAATTGCGCAGAAGAGCAGGAATTTCAGCAGGTGCTGCTTGCTTTTCTTTAAACATTGATTTTTCTGAATCATTGCCACTTGGCAATGGAAGTGTGAACCAACAATTAAGAGTGCCTCTGAGCATGTATAGACTATAATTCCCCCCCCAGCTAAGCATGCATATCTGGGAATGGAGGGAGCTTCCACAATGGCACTGAGCTCACTTTAGAAATCAACAGTAGGTTGCAATGGATTGGGGTAGTTTGAAAATGGGGGAAGTTGGAACCCTTCTTCTCAGCGCTGGAATGCAGAACAATTCTGCAATGCCATTGAGGAAGAGTTCTGAGAGCGGTCACAATGCTTTGTGTTGGAGCAGGGGAGGTTGTTGTAGCACAATGTATTATGGAACAGTTCATGCTGGGTCTATGCATCTAGTGATTATTATGACCAGTGTCAATGAGCATATCCACTATTCATATTAAAGGACACAACTCCCTTTGCTTTAAAATATAGAGGGGAGAGAGGTTGTTGATGTGTGTTGATAACTTTGCAGTAGTTTCCAGAAGATTAGCCCTGTCACCATTCTGCCTAGATAATCGGTCACTGCAACAATTTCACCTTAGGTAATTGCCACTCTGTCCTTGTTTCATTTATTTCCCCTCCCACTTCACTCCTCTCTCTACATACACAAAAAAACTCCCATGTATGCGCTTACGTTTGCCAATTCAGGATGGAGCTTCGTGCAGCTTGTGACGCAGACGGTGGCCCACAAATGATTCAACCACAATAAATTTGTACTGTCAGAGCTGCCCCTAGGTCCCAGTTCACAGAGGACCAACGCCCGATCGTCGTTATGTACAAAAGTCTTTATTGAAGTTCAACTTCCATTCCAAAGCCGCAGCGCGCAGCCCTACGTCTTAAACCCTAGACCGGCGAAGTCCCGTCTGAATCTCCTCCCCTCTGACACCAGTTTAAGATCCTAGCCCTGCTCCACCTTTTCCGTTGTTCTCTCCTCCTCTGGGTCCTCCTGCCCGCCGGGGCTTTCCCCTTTCTGGACTCTTCTGACGCTGAGTCGGCTGACTCCTCCCCCTGTCTCCGGCGGGCTTTAGGACCCAGTTCCCAATCCTCATTCTCTGCTGTCCCGCGCTCCTGTACATTTGAACTTGCCTCTTGCGCCAACCCAGTGACCTTCCTCCTGACCGCCACACTGCTTCTGTCACTGCTTCCCTCTTCCGGGATACTGCCCGGATCTGACCTCCCCTCCGTTGTCTGGCTCTCCGATGGACGCGTGGCCAGCCCTGACTTATCTTCACTCCCTGGTGTGGAATCCTCTGCCCTCGATACCTGGGACTCTTCCCCCCCACTATGCTCTGGTGGGGAAGCTGGTCCTGATTTCCAACTGCTACTCTGGGAGTCCCTGCTGGCCCCTTGCTCCTGGAGTGTCCCCCTTGGGAATCCCCTTGCCCTGGCCACTGGCGCCCCCTTCTGTGAATCTTCCGATTTGCTGGAGAGGCTCATGGAATCTCTCGGGCCACTGTCATCTTCTCCTACGCTGCCCTCAGATTCTTCCCCTTCGCTCTCCACCTCCCCTCTTCCCTGTGCTTCTGCTCCTGAACCCCTGACATGTACGTTCCCTGTTTGCGCTTCTTAGCCAGCCCCACCCAGCCAGGTGGCCGCCACATGTGTTGGGGAGCAGAACTCCCTTTATCGGCAGCCAACACAAATATCTGAAGAGTACGGAGTTGAGGAAGACTGCCCTTAGTCTTTAAGGTGCCACAAAAAGTCCTTGCTACAGTTATTTTGTGACAGTATTAAAAACCCAAAAAGGTGATGATGCCGCACCTTTTTTGTGCAGTGTCATCTTGAATATATCTTCTCATCTTTGCTGAGAATCTTGCCCTCCCTCTGAAATCTACGCCTCCCCTGCGTGGTCTGATATGGCAGCTCTCCAGGGTCTCCTCTGGAGTGTGGCTAACTGCAGCCGTTATCCTCACTAGAACCTTTCCCTGTCTAGCAGTTGGGGACCCTGTTAAGGGAAGGTGCCACAAAACCCAACCTGAAACCTTCCACAAGCGACAGAGTGTGTTCCATGCATCATGGAGCGAAGACAGCCCTTCCCTCTTTTCGCATCCATGGTTCCACATCCCCCCCCAGGAAGGGGAGGGGGATTCTGGGGAGTGGGGGGGGGGTTGAGTGAGCCTCCTTCTTCTGAAACCGGTTGTTTTTCTGGGGCGCATCTCTCCCAAGCGCTGACATATCGGGGTCACCGTCACCCGCCTGTCGCTGAGCTGGCTTTGAAGGCTCCAGATTAAAGAGCGGTGGCTGTCACAGGTGCCGAGCTAATTGAGAGCTGACGTGGGCACCAGGGGCCTCAGGTGTGCGCGTGTCTATGGAAGGATCCTGCCTCTTCAGAAGAGAGTGGGGCACAGTGAACGCTGGTGGGGGGCACTTGCTCCAGCTCAGACCCACTTTGGAATGGTGTTGGGATGTGTGCTGTGCATAGGATGGGGAGACGGAGTCTGAGGGACCCATAACTAATGGGGGATGCCTCCTCTTAGGGTTCATTACGTTTCCAAGCACAATTCAAAGTGTCGGTGTTGACTTTTAAAGCCCTAAACAGCCCAGTATACCTGAAGGAGTGTCTCCACCCACATCGTTCTGCCCGGATGCTGAGGTCCAGCGCCAAGAGCCTTCAGGTGGTTCCCTCATTGCAAGAAGAAAAAGCCACAGGGAACCAGGCAGAGGGCCTTCTCGGTAGTGGCACCCGCCCTGTGGAACGCTCTCCCACCAGATGTCAAAGAGATAATAATAATAATAATAAATTTATTATTTATTTAGGTAGATAAACAACTACCTAACATTTAGAAGACATCTGAAGGCAGATGCAGGTGGCGCTGTGGGTTAAAGCCTCAGCGCCTAGGACTTGCCGATCGAAAGGTCGGCGGTTCGAATCCCTGCGGCGGGGTGCGCTCCCGCTGCTCGGTCCCAGCGCCTGCCAACCTAGCAGTTCGAAAGCACCCCCGGGTGCAAGTAGATAAATAGGGACCGCTTACCAGCGGGAAGGTAAACGGCGTTTCCGTGTGCGGCTCTGGCTCTGGCCAGAGCAGCGTTGTCACGCTGGCCACGTGACCCGGAAGTGTCTCCGGACAGCGCTGGCCCCTGGCCTCTTGAGTGAGATGGGCGCACAACCCCAGAGTCTGTCAAGACTGGCCCGTACGGGCAGGGGTACCTTTACCTTTACCTTTACCTTTAACATTTAGAAGACATCTGAAGGCAGACCTGTTCAGGGAAGTTTTTAATGTGTGATATTTTAATGTATTTTTAATCTTTGTTGGAAGCCACCCAGAGTGGCTGGGGAAACCCAGCCAGATGGGCGGGGTACAAATAACAAATTAGTATTATTATTACTAATATTTATTATTATTATTATTATTATTATTATTATTATTATTATTATTATTAAGTCATGACGGTTTCCATTCCAAGAGTCACAGAGACTTCATATAGTGACAGTCCATTTGTGATGGATACTTTTCAGTTTGCGCAAGACAAGCATGCGGAATGATGTGGCCCCCTGCTGTGTGCGCTTAGGATCTGTGCTCGTGGTTGCTTAATAAATGCCAGAAAAGCGTGTGACCAGGTCAAGGAGGGTATCAAGGGAGCCATGATCTCACCTACGGAGACTGTAGCAAAAACTCTCCTGTTCCTGAATCTCTCCATTACAATGAAATCACTCTGCCTTTCACGGGCGACAGTCCTAGAATGTGTGGTGACCAGTTGATTCCAGGTTTTTATATTTGAAACTAATTATTTTGCTCCCTTCCTGTCTAGTTTTTAGCATAGCTCTGGGACTGAAACTTGCCCCTCCATGAATGACCTGTGCTGAGAGAGATGAGGGAGAACAGGGTTGAGTACAAACCTGTTGATTCTCCTAGACTTCAGTACAGCTTTTGATAGTATTGACCACATTATCGTTCTGGGCTGCCCTGCCTAGATAGGCTTTCTAGGAGAAGTGGCACACTTTTGCAGTGGCTTTGCTCCTTCTTGGTACGATGAACTACTGCCTCACCCTGTAGCTCAGCGATGGGGAACCTTTGGCCTTCAAGATGTTACTGAGCTACAACTCCCAACTATTGGCCATGCTTGCAGGGACTGATTGGAGTTGCAGGTCAGCAACAACTGGAGGACCAAAAGTTCCTCACAGTTGCCATGCCCCCTCATGTTTCTGAACATCTCAATCAGCCTTCCTCAACCTGATGCCCTCCATATGTTTTGAACTACAACTCCCATTATCCTCAGCCGGCATGGCCAGTAGTCAGGAATGATAGGAGTTGTAGTCCAGCAACATCTTGAAGGCCACAGGTCCCTCACTCCTGATCTAGGCAAAACCACTGAGAGAAGTCATTCACAGATGTGGGCTGGGATTCAAGTGGGTATGCTGGCGATACCCAATTTTGTGTTTCGTTTCCATTGCCTGATTCTGGGGAGGCAATGAAAGTTCTAAACTTGTGTCTCATCACAGTTTTGGAGGAGAGGGCACTGAACAAACTGAAATGTAATCCAGACACAACAAAGGCACTATTGTGGAAGTACTGAAGATCTGGGAAGAGGTATTTTGGTTATGTTAGAATCCAGGGGTCAGCAAACTTTTTCATCAGGGGCCCGGTCCACTGTCCCTTAGACCTTGTGGGGGGCTGGACTATATTTTGAAGGGGAAAAAATGAACGAATTCCTATGCCCCACAAATAACACAGAGGTGCATTTTAAATAAAAGCACACATTCTACTCATGATTCCTGGACCACAGGCTGGATTTAGAAGGCAATTGGGCCAGATTCGGGCCCCGGGCCTTAGTTTGCCTACCCATGTATTAGATGGAGTTTCATTCACCCTAAAGCAACAGGCATGGATTGTAGGGGGTGTTCTTGAACCCATTTCTGCTTACTGGTGACAGTGGAACCAGAAAGCGCCCTTTGCTAACTCCACCGGGTTCTCCAGCTACACTTCCTAGACAAAAGTCAGACCTGGCCTTGGTCACTCATGCCCACGTTCACGGTGGATTACTGAAATACAATCTATGTTGAGGTGTCTCTGAAGGAAGTCCAGGAAGTTCAGTTGGTTCAGAATGCTGTGGCCAGGCTTTCATCTGGGGTCTGCACCACTGACGGTCACTCTGGCTACCAATTTGTGTCTGGGCTCAATTCAAGGTCTGCCTGTGGCTTTTAAAAGCCCTAAGCCACCTGGGACCAGCTTTGGGCTCCTTCAGGAGGAAGGGTGGGGTATAAAGCTCAATAAATAAAATAAAATAAATATCAAGCATTATTGCTCACTGCCCCACCCCACAACTAGCTGGAGATCTGCATTCAGTTGTCAAGCTCGGTTGTCATCCCTTTGTCAAGGTGTGGTTGGTGAGGATGAAGGGAGCAAATGCCTTTGGGGCTGTGGCAAAACGCTATTAAATGGCCTCTCAAGAGAGGCTTCTCTTAAGCAGGTGCTTTATACCATTTTATTACGGAAGGCATTTTATTAAAAAGCAAATATTTGCATTTTGTAAGACAGCTTGATTTAGGGAGCATAAACGCTGAAATAGAGCCTGTCCCATTCAAGCAAGCTGGCAGGTGCTGCCCAAGTTCTACATAAAATGCAGGGTTGCCAACTTTTCCCACTGGCCACAGTCACTGTTTCCTTTTTTTAAATAAACAACTTCATCCATGGGGCATGGGGAGAGATTTAGGAGTGCTCCCAGACACCCTGTTTGTTGAGTAATGCAGGGAGATTAGATGACAACTCTTTAATGAGCTGCATTCACTATGATTTGTTTGCGGAGATGTTAGACAGCTCTTGCGTCAAAGCCAGCATTATCCCACATTCTCTGGTGTGTTCCCCCATCCCTGTCCTTATCACAAAAGACTGATCTTTTGCGGAAGCGTGTTGGTTGCACAAGAGCTCCAAGTCAGCTTTAATTGCTCAGCCTCAATTTGCTGGTATGTGACTGAATCCCACCCAAAAATAGTGGCAGTCTGGAAGTTCCTCAACTCTACTGTGAAAGACTTTGCTCCTTGTTTTTTGTGCACCGGGCTGCTGCTGAAGGCATAAGAGCAGACCAAGCCTATCTGTTTTCTGATCAGTTGGCAACCCTACATGAATGGAAGGTTGACTTATTGGTGGAATAGAAAGAGATTCTGTGGTGGTGATCACATGCAAAGGGGGAGAGGGTTCCTGTGCCTTTAAGAGGGAATTTTAACAGCATAACAGCATGACAAGCTGCACTTCCCATAATACTTTGCTGGTTGCTCCCTTGCTCCTTGCTCCCCTTTGGTGGTCCATGTGTCCCACAATACACATCCTTTCCCAGACTCTATCAATAAAAGTAATTGCAACGAAAGAAAAAGATGTATTCTCCCCAGACCTGCCTTTTGGAACCTTGCTGGTGCTATTGGTCTGTAATTAGTATTTAGAGCAGTGGTTCCCAATTGGTGGTGGTCTGTGGCACCATTCACATAGCAAACCCCCAAGCTTTTTCAGCTGGAACTCACCAGAACTCTGTTCCGGCACCTCTCAGGTGGGCACCATTGTCAATAAGAGAATGAGAGAGGTCTTCGTGGTGAGTTCCGGCACCTACTTTTCTAGAAAAATAGCATTGGCAAAAACTATCAATTCTTTATTTTATTTTTTGAATTAAGGGATCCATGGCTTATCTTTTGAAAAACAGGAGGTCAATAGCACTTAGGTCATTGGGAACCACTGATTTAGAGGAATTTGTCCCCAAGCAGGATGGGGAAGTTGTAACTGCAGGACCAGACACCACTTTGCAGTTGCGCTGTTGAGCCCCTCACCAACATGAAGATGATCAATCCAGGATTTCACAAGTGCGAGGCTCTGCTTTTCTGCAAGTGCCCTCTGGTTGGTCCCTGCTTATTTCCTATTTATTATTTACTTACAATATCTATATCCCAGGAGCCTAGGGTGCCACACATGGTTCTTTCCCTCCCCATTTTATCCTCACAGCCATCCTGTGAAGTAGGTCTTGCTGTGGGAACACCATTATTCTGAACAAGTTAGAGAGCCAGTGTGGTGTAGTGGTTAAGAGCGGTTGACTCGTAATCTGGGGAACCGGGTTCGCTTCTCCGCTCCTCCACCTGCAGCTGCTGGGTGACCTTGGGCCAGTCACACTTCTCTGAAGTCTCTCAGCCCCACTCACCTCACAGAGTGCTTGTTGTGGGGGAGGAAGGGAAAGGAGAATGTTAGCCACTTTGAGATTCCTTAAAGGGAGTTAAAGGCGGGATATCAAATCCAAACTCGTCTTCTTCTCCTTGTGCCCTCCATCTTTCCCAACATCAGGGTCTTTTCCAGGGAGTCTTCTCTTCTCATGAGGTGGCCAAAGTATTGGAGCCTCAGCTCCAGGATCTGTCCTTCCAGTGAGCACTCAGGGCTGATTTCCTTCAGAATGGAGAGGTTTGATCTTCTTGCAGTCCATGGGACTCTCAAGAGTCTCCTCCAGCACCTCTTATCCATTACTGTTGCTTAATGTGGATTGCAGACTTCCTCTACCTCCATTACTTCTCCCCTTTCCATATGACATTCTCCCCCCAAGGAATGGCATTCCCACACTTTCCCAAATACTCCAAAATCCAAATTGAGGGAGGGGGGAAAGTATGGGGCCAACAGAGGGTCAATGGAGGTACAGGAAGCTTACGATCCACCTTAAATGGCAGTATGGATGAGCCCCAGGCCTAGTGTTCCTGGTTGGGTTTGGTATTTTAACATGTCTTCATAGAATCAGAATGGTAGAGTCGGAAGGGACCCTGAGGATCATCTAGTCCAGCCCCCTGCAATGCGGGAATCTCAACTTAGTAATACGTATAGAATCATACATATAGAATGGAGTGGTTATCCTGCATTCTGAACTATCTCTTCTCTGGGCCTAGCGAAGCCACTTTTCCTGGCTCTGCCAACATCTGAGAGGCAGGGGGCTTTTATGGGGAGGAGGAAGGGGTGCCATTGCTCGCATGCCAGCCTTAGAACTGGGAGGGAGAGGTTGGCTTTTGGCCAATGTAATGAACAGCTCTTAGCCAGAGCCTGTATTGATCGCTGCTAAGTGCTGGTTGTTCCCTCATTGCTGATTCAGAGGTTGATTCATGCTGGAGCGTCCAATTCAGAGGAGGTGGGGGAAGGAAAACTCCAGCGGAGGGGATTATTGGAGCGCCCAGTGATGTTGTCCATTACATTGGCCAGTGAGGAGATTCCCAGCTCAAGTGGAAGCTGGTGAATCACTTGATTCCAGCAGGAAATGCTGAGTTGAAGAGGATGGGGTTTCCAGGGGTCTCCCTCCTGCAGATTTCACACATGCTGCATGGGGCCTCTACTGCTACGTAGGTGTCCCAATCCGGATATTGGCAATTCCTCTTGTATCAAGACCTAAGCCTTTAGAGCAGATAGGTGTGGACATGATCTGGATTGGGGAGCTACCAAAAGCACCACCCTGTGCAAAATTTACAGCAGGGGTGGGGGAAGATTACAATATTGCCAGTTCTGTTTCCCCGTCTCAGGTAATGATTTTTTAATGGCAAATCAATTGACCAAATCAAAATTCAATATGCATCTCCATTCGTTTCCTGCTTTTTCAATTGTTCAATTAGCACCATCCATTGCATTGTTAGGCTTGTGTTACGATGCTCACGGTCCTGCTGCATGATGGATTTTGTAGTCTTGAAGCATCAATAACAGCTTTTTATCACACCTGCCTAGATCGTTCAGTGCTACACTGTGATCTTAAAGTTGCACAAGAATGATTCAGCAGTTATGCATTTTTGGGGAGGGTTGGGAGTTGCCACCTGTGCCTTTAAACATCAACCCATCATGCAAAAATTAAGCAAACTTTCTCCACTATCAGTTAATGTCTGAGCCAGGAAAATTTCACCAGCTCAATTCACATGTGTCAAATTGCACAGCAGCTTCTGAGAAAGAAAGGCAGCCCCTCTAGCATTTATCTGGTACAAAAGATGGCAGTACTGCAGGATTTGAGATTGGCTGGGGTTGGGTGCAGGGGAAATCTCATGGTTTGTAGGTAGATGTTGAAATTTAGACAGCAGTGTCTTTGTTTAGTAGACAGAATTCGAGTGATCCAGCTTTCCAGGTTAGGTGAAAGGGCAACAACAAGCAGTAATTACCAGAAGGGACAAAGTGGAAGATTTTTTTTACCAGCTCAGCCTAAAATGCAGAAATGAAATCATGCAGCCGAGGCCTGTCCCCCTGAAGCCTTGCTCTCCATGCCCGGAGAAGCCTCACCTGCTGAATTTACGCCTGCCATGTAGCTACTAAGAGTCTTGAAAAGCATAAAGTGGCAGTGCTCCCGATGATTTGAGGTTTCTTGGGGGAGAACTGTGGGCTGATCAAATGGAGGCACCTTTACAAGGAAGGTTGGTTCAACGAAGCAGCCCTGGCCTTCTGCCTGTGTTACAAGGAGGCATGTTCTCAGGCTTTGCTGAGAAGGCAACTTTGCTGCAGCATAACAGGCAGAAACCAACAGGAAATGTTTTCCTTAGTGAGCAGCTTTACCTGCTGAATTCTGCTTGTCATGCAGCTATCTAAAGGCAACAAGAGCCAGGCATACACCAGTCTTCTCTAACCTACAGCTCTCCAGTTATTTCAGACCACAGATCCCATCAGCCCCAGCGAGGACACAAGCTGCAGCTGATGGAGGGCAGCAGGTTGGGGCTGCTACACTTTACCTGCATCACACAGCATAGAGGAAGCTGCTTGCTACTGAGTCAGATCACTGGTTTGTCCATCTACTTTAGTGTTGTCCACTCTGACTGGCAGCATCTCTCTAGAGTCTCACTTGGGAAGTCTTTCCGATCACCAGCTGCCCAATCCTTTTAACTGGAGATAAAGCAGGAATCGAACCTTGCACCTTCTGCAACTGCAGAGCATGTCCTCGACCACCAGTGCATGGGAACTGAAACAAGGCCCAACGTGCGAATCAAGCCTGACACACAAATTCCAGGTATTGGCCGTGCCATTTGCAGGGCGGGGCAGAGAGGTGGACACAGACACACTTTGGAACTCCCTAACTCAAGAAGGTGGACTGGCTTCCTCCTTGCTGTCCTTCTGCCAGCAGCTGAAGACTTTTGGGAACTGACTGCTTTTAATGAAAGAGCTGGTGTGGTGCTATTTTTATTGTAAATTATGTGTAATTATTGTAAATTATTTGTAATTATATCTATATATCTATATCTATATAGATACACACACACACACACACACACACACACACACACACACACACTTTTAATTCTATCAATGTTTAATTGTTTTTAGCTGTTCTTATTATTATTTATAAGCTGCCATGAGTCCCTGTCAGGGAAGAAGGCAGGGTATAAGTACAATACAGACATACCTCAGGTTACATATGCTTTGGGCTGCTTGTTTTCGGGCTGTGCACCGCGCTGAACCCGGAAGTACCAGAACACGTTACTTCCAGGTTTTGGTGCTCGTGCATGCGCAGAAGTGCCGAATCGCAACCTGTGTGTGTGCAGACACGACGCAGCGGGTTGCGAACACTGAGGGTTGCGAACAGGCCTCCCGCACGGATCACGTTCGCAACTCAAGCGTTCACTGTATACTACTACTACCACTACTAAATGCATATCATACATATTTTAAAAAGCAATCTTGAAATTGAACATTTCATTCACACACACACACACACACACACACACACAGACACGCACATATATGAGAAAGTGAAAAACTGGAGACAAACGTTGAGTTTTTTCCTTCTATTTTGCCAAAGTTGTTGAGCTATTTTTAAGGAAATCCGCTCAAATCTACACTTCTGACATGGGATGACAAGCATCCGGACTTCCCTGGACACATGGCGATTCCCCCGAATCCGCTGTGCGTCCGGAAAATTCTGGAAGCATGGCAGCCCCGGATATGAATAATAAAAGCTCACGTGTATGCTAGCAATACAGCATTTCATTGTAAAGAGCAATGGGACTCAGCCTTACTGAAGCGCTGCGCCCCTTAACAGACCCCGGTGGCCAAGTGGGAAGGGACCCCATCTTGCGCCAAGCGGGTCTCCGAGGGGTCCCCCCCAGGCCGGACTCCTCCCTTGGCGCCCCGTTTCCAGGAGGGAAAGCTGTGGGGTGGAGACGCGGCGTCAGCTCCGGCCCCATGGCTGGCTAGCCTGGCCAGGGGAAGGCGGAAGGCGGTGCCCGGAGAGGCCGCTCGGACAGCAGCGCGCGCACTCACTCGCACCCACGGGTGCCCGCGCTGTGCCACCCCCATCGTCCCCTCCTCTGGGGGGAGCGGGAGGAGGGGGTCTGCAAAAGTACCCAGGCCCCAGGCTGGTACGCAGGGGCTGGAGGCAGTGGCATAGCGTGGGGGGTGCGGGGGGGGGGGGGCGGCCGCACCGGGCGCAACACCTGAGGGTTAGGGGGTGCAAATCCACGGGTTAGGGGGTGCAAATCCACGGGTTAGGGGGTGCAAATTATTTGCCTTGCCCCGGGTGCTGACAACCCACGCTACGCCACTGGCTGGAGGATCTGCAGGGTCAGAAGAAGGTGACCAGGTGGACTTTGGGCATCACCCCGTTTCAGCAGAAGCATCGGGTTCCTTGGGCGGACCAAGAAGAAAGCTTTTTCTGCCCCACACATAGCACTTTAAGCTGCATCACGCACAGTGCGGGATTTACTTATAAGCTAAACAAGCTATAGCTTAGGGCCCCACTCTCTTGCCCCCTCCCAATATACTACTTCTTAGTTGTATTTCACTATTCATATACTTCTTAATTGTCTTTCAGTTCAACAATTACTTTGATAAAATACATATTTTGTTATGTGCAAATGGCTTTAGATACCTATTAGGTCCATAAATTACAATACAGTGGTACCTCGGGTTAAGTACTTAATTCATTCCAGATGTCCGTTCTTAACCTGAAACTGTTCTTAACCTGAAGCACCACTTTAGCTAATGGGGCCTCCTGCTGCTGCAGCGCTGCCAGAGCATGATTTCTGTTCTTATCCTGAAGCAAAGTTATTAACCTGAAGCACTATTTCTGGGTTAGTGGAGTCTGTAACCTGAAGCGTATGTAACCCGAGGTACCACTGTACAGTGGTACCTCTGGTTGCGAACAGGATCCGTTCTGGAGACCCGTTCACAACGTGAAAAGAGCACAACCCACAGCAGCGCGTCTGTGCACATGCGGGTTGCGATTCGCCGCTTCTGCACATGCGCATGACGTCATTTTGCACTTCTGCGCATGCGTGAGCGGCGAAACCCAGAAATAACCCTTTCCGGTACTTGAAAGAACATAACATGAAGCAAACGTAACATGAGGTATGACTGTATAGCATATATTCAACACAAAAAACAGCAACAATTTGTTGACAAAGGACAGCTGGACATATAAAGGGCCCCATTACCTGCAGTAGCTTGAGGGCCTCATCAAATCTAAATCTGGCCCTGGTCAAGCGAGGTAGTGGCAGGGAGAGGGACCGCATGTCCTCACAGAAGATGGAAGAAGTCCCCTGTCTGCTCCAAGAAAAACTTGCAGCTAGTGGGAAAAGGGCCCTCTGTGCAAAGAGGTTCCCCCACCGGCCATGCCAAGCCCGGCCGCAGCACAAAGTGGTGCAGCAGTCCAAGAAAAATTTTACTACTTAATGCTGCCAGTGGTATAATAAACTGGCCCTCAGAGTAGTGGGGATCTGGGGCATACTGTATTTTGGAATGCTCCCTTAAAATACACTATACAGTATATAAGCGACCAACCTCCCAGAGTTTAATACATTCTGTTGGCCATTTAGCCTCCGGCCTTTTGGGAGAAACCAAGACTTTCTCACATGAATCATAGGAAAGGTGAGCTTGAATCTTTATCGTACCTTTCTTCTGCTGCACATGCACAGGGGTCTTCTTTTTTCATTTAGCTTCTGTTTGCAAAAATCACCAATGGATTACTTATGTGCCACCTATTATATTGTGGCATGTGTGCCATAGTTATGGCCATATCTCGCATGGGCCAAATGCAGTGCTGACTGGTGGGGCCTTGGAGATCTTAGGAGCCCAGCATTAGGTGCAGCCAGAACTTCTAGGCCCAGCTGAGGCAAGTTATTGCCTGTACTTTTCTTCATTTCATTTCTCTCTTATCTCACTTGTCCACACATACACACACGCCTATGATGTATAGTCATATCTTGGTTTTCTAACAGCTTAGTTCTCAAATGTTTTGGCTCCCGAACACAGCAAACCCAGAAGTGAGTGTTCCGGTTTGCGAACTATTTTGGAAGCCAAACGTCTGACGGGGCATGCGGCTTCCAACTGGCTGCAGGAAGCTCCAATCAGAAGCCGCGCTTTGGTTTTCGAATGTTTTGGAAGTCGAACAGACTTTCAGAATGGACTCTGTTTGACTTCCAAGGTACGACTGTATAGGTATAGGCCGGCCCTATGATGAGGCAGAGTGAGGCAGCTGCCTCAAGCAGCAGATGTTGAGGTGCAGGGAGTGGCCAGAGCTGTGGGTGCCCTGTGGCCTGAACCTGCATCCGCTATGCTAGCCTGCTGCTTTCGAGTGCAGTACCCATATTGGATCAAGGTTCCACTGCCAGTCCATTTGGCTTCTGTATGTTCCTTAGGAGAAGGCACTGTCTTGTCTTTTGTGGGAATGTTCAGGTGGCAGGAGAGGATATATAGTTTATTAATATCCTTCCTAACTTGTGCTAGCAAGTCCCTTTATTTAGCAGAGTGCATTCCCCTTTACACAGCACAAAACTAGTTGCAAACTCGTGTGAGTTTCTTACAACAATATGCAGTTCAATCTGGCTTGTCCAGATTGAAATGTGTTCTAATATTTTTCTGGTAAAATTCTCACCTAAAAGAATAAAGACACCACAGTCTTATTCATATGCAAGAAAAAGAAAGTTTACTCACGATCAGGCAAAGCGCAGTGTGAACCCTGAAGGCAGGCTTTAGGCTTAAAGTTACAAATTTATATATAAAGGATGTCACATAGAGGAGGGAGAAAGGTTGTTTTCTGCTGCTCCAGAGAAGCGGACACGGAGCAATGGTTCCAAACTACAAGAAAAAAGATTCCACCTAAACATTAGGAAGAACTTCCTGACAGTAAGAGCTGTTCGACAGTGGAATTTGCTGCCAAGGAGTGTGGTGGAGTCTCCTTCTTTGGAGGTCTTTAAGCAGAGGCTTGACAACCATATGTCAGGAGTGCTCTGATGGTGTTTCCTGCTTGGCAGGGGGTTGGACTCAATGGCCCTTGTGGTCTCTTCCAACTCTATGATTCTATGAAGGTAAAGGGACCCCTGACCATTAGGTGCAGTTGTGACCGACTCTGGGGTTGCGGCACTCATCTCGCTTTATTGGCCGAGGGAGCTGGCGTACAGCTTCTGGGTCATGTGGCCAGCATGACTAAGCCACTTCTGGCGAACCAGAGCAGCGCACGGAAACGCCGTTTACCTTCCCGCCGGAGTGGTACCTATTTATCTACTTGCACTTTGACGTGCTTTCGAACTGCTAGGTTGGCAGGAGCAGGGACCGAGCAATGGGAGCTTCCCCCATCGCGGGGATTTGAACCACCGACCTTCTGATTGGCAAGTCCTAGGCTCTGTGGTTTAACCCACAGCGCTACCCGCGTCCCAAACATATATACTAACAAGTTTATCCCATAAAGGAAATGACCTGGGGGACTACTTGGCTGGCAGCCAGCAGTTCATTCCAGGAAGTTCACAGGACGAAAAGAAGATAGGAAGGATAGAGACTGGCAGCCTTCCTTGGCCTTTTCCCAGGTCTGGAAAGGTCACGCCCACCCACTAGTCACATGCAAGGAAGGAAGGATGCTCCAGGCCAGGAGGAACAGGAAGTTTCGACTGGCTGGACCAACGTCCCCTGCATGACTGCTCTAGCAAAACAGGTAATGTTGTACTTGACTGCTCCCAATGGATTACATTCCACATCTTTCACCTTGGGCAGCAAAATGTTTTGCCTTCGACTCAGGATAACATTCCATGTATCTGATGAGCATAAGAAGAGCCCTGTTGGATCCAGCCCAGACCCGAGCTAGCCCAGCCTCTGTTTTCAAACTGATGCTCATAGGAAGTCCACAAGCAGACCCTGAGCACAGCAACAGCAGTTCCCACCAAGTGGTACCCAGAGACATACTGCCTCAAGCAGCCCAGATGGAACACAAGCATCATGGCTGCTAGCTGCTGAAAACCTTTTCCTTCATGAATTTGCCTAATCCTCTTTTAAATCCACTGTATATTGTGGTAGCAAGTTCCTTAGTTTAACTATGTGCTGTGGAAATAAGTACTTTTTGTCTCTGTCCTGAATCTTCCAACATTCAGCTTCACTGGACGCCCCCAAATTCTGATAATATCATGAGAGATGGAGAAAAGCTTTTCGCTATGCAGTTTCTCCATACTTTGTATAATTTTATAGATCTCTTTCATACCTCCTCTAATTCACCTTTTCGCTAAACTAATGCTCCCCCCCAAATGCTGTAACCTTTCCTTGCTCTGCCCCTTTGATCATTTTGGTTGCCCTTGTGTTTTTGTGAACTTTCCCCAGCTCTAAAATACCCTTTTGGGGGGTGAAGTGACCAACCCTTACTGATTCAGGCTAGTGACCCATCTGACTCTTCTCACAGTGGCCAACAAGACACCTGCAGGAAGGCAACAAGCCAGTGCCCTCTCTTGAATTGTGATTCCCACTAACTAGTATTCAGAGACTTCCTGCCTTCAACTGTGGAGGCAGAACATGGACACAGTGGACTGTAGTTCACCCAAGATTTTGCTGTAATCAATTTGTTAGTCTTAAAAGTGCCACAAGACTGTTGGTTGTTTTTCCTACAAAAGACTAATACAGCTACTCTTCTGGAAATGACTTACAATGATTGAAGTTCCCCGTTCAAATCCTACCACAATTCTGACCTAACCTCTAAAAAAACTTAAAATAATATTTACCATGTTTTTGACATATGATTCATATGTTGTTACTATATTTGGTGATTTATCTGACTTTTATTTTCAAGTTGTTTAGCTTATTTGCTGCTCAAAGAACTCTGGTTTGGGGGTGATTTGTGTAATAACTAAATAAAATATTGATGGAGCGCTGTCTCTTAAGTATACCCATCTGTGCATCAAATTCTGCTGACAAAATCCTTCCCTCTTCTCACACCCCCTCTCCCAATACCTTTGCTTTTAAAATCGGACCTCCACCTCGTTTCTGAGGTTGGCAATGTGGTTCTTTGTCCTTGCCTCCATTCCTATATTTCTGCTGATCTGTCCAGCATCATCCAGCACCCGCCTTCTCCTTGTCTTCCTCCAGCCAATTCACATTTTAGCTCTCTGCTGAAGGAAACCAAATGAGCCATTATCTTTGCCTTTGGATATATATGCCCTCACTGGCATGGTCCAGAAAGGGTTCTCTCAGGTAAAGAATGAAGTGGAATGACTCAGTCCACAGGAACTAGGGAGCTTTCCCTGGCAATGACACAACCGGGGTGATGGAGGAAACCAGTGAAGCCGAACGTAGGAAGGTTCAGGGCAAGCAAAAGGAAGTACAGTGGTACCTCGGGTTAAGAACTTAATTCGTTCTGGAGGTCTATTCTTAACCTGAAACTGTTCTTAACCTGAGGTACCACTTTAGCTAATGGGGCCGCCCACTGCCGCTGCCGCACGATTTCTGTTCTCATCCTGAAGCAAAGTTCTTAACCCGAGGTACTATTTTGGGTTAGCGGAGTCTGTAACCTGAAGCGTATGTAACCTGAAGCATATGTAACCCGAGGTACCACTGTACTTCTTCACATAAAGGTAAAGGGACCCCTGACCATTAGGTCCAGTCGTGACCGACTCTGGGGTTGCGGCGCTCATCTTGCTTTACTGGCCAAGGGAGCTGGTGTACAGCTTCCGGGTCATGTGGCCAGCAGGACTAATCCACTTCTGGTGAACCAGAGCAGCACACAGAAACGCCGTTTACCTTCCCGCCGGAGCGGTACCTATTTATCTACTTGCACTTTGAGGTGCTTTCGAACTGCTAGGTTGGCAGGAGCAGGGACCAAGCAACCGGAGCTCACCCCGTCGCGGGGATTCGAACTGCCGACCTTCCGATCGGCAAGTCCTAGGCTCTGTGGTTTAACCCACAGCGCCACCCGTGTCCCTACTACTTCACATAGCACATAGTTAAACTATGGAACTCCCTCCCACAATACGTAGTGATGGGCACCAACATGGCTGATTTTCCAAAGGATTAGACAAGTTCATGGCGGCTGCTATTATTATTATTATTATTATTATTATTATTATTATTATTATTATATTTGCATGCTGCCCATCTGACTGGGTTGCCAGTCAACGGCAACTACCCATTATGTCTATGTTCTTCCTCTGCTGCATGCCTCTGAAAACCAGTTAGTGGGACTCACAGATGGGGAGCATGTTCTTCCACTTATGTCCTGCTTGTGAGCTTAAAGGTAAAGGTAAAGGTACCCCTGCCCGTACGGGCCAGTCTTGACAGACTCTGGGGTTGTGCGCCCATCTCACTTAAGAGGCCAGAGCCAGCGCTGTCCGGAGACACTTCCGGGTCACGTGGCCAGCGTGACATCGCTGCTCTGGCGAGCCAGAGCTGCACACGGAAACGCCGTTTACCTTCCCGCTGGTAAGCGGTCCCTATTTATCTACTTGCACCCGGAGGTGCTTTCGAACTGCTAGGTTGGCAGGCGCTGGGACCGAGCAGCGGGAGCGCACCCCACCACAGGGATTCGAACCGCCGACCTTTCGATCGGCAAGCCCTAGGCGCTGAGGCTTTAACCCACAGCGCCACCTGCGTCCCCGCTTGTGAGCTTACCAGAAGCATTTGGTTGGCCACTTTGGAAAAAAGGACGTCGGTTAATGTGGACCTTTGGCTTGATCCAGTAGGGCTCTTATTATGTTCTGAAAGTATGTACCGTATTTTTTGCTCTATAAGACTCACTTTTTCCCTCCTAAAAAGTAAGGGGAAATGTGTGTGCATCTTATGGAGCAAATGCAGGCTGTGCAGCTATCCCAGAAGCCAGAACAGCAAGAGGGATTGCTGCTTTCACTGTGCAGCGATCCCTCTTGCTGTTCTGGCTTCTGAGATTCAGAATATTTTTTTTCTTGTTTTCCTCCTCGAAAAACAAGGTGCGTCTTGTGGTCTGGTGCGTCTTATAGAGCGAAAAATACGGTATTTTCTGCTTTGCCCCCATCGAAGGAACAAGCACCTTACCAGGAAAAATATGGTAACCCCACTACCAGGGTTGGGCTGTGGGTGTAAGGCTGGTGTGGGAATTGTTGCTAGTGATTTAGAGTTGGGGGGGGCACTAATTAGTTCATCTGTAACCTTCTCAGGGAAGGGACTTGTCTCACTCCCCACCCCACCTTGATGTTGGTGTACATAAATGGTGATATATTATCGACTGATTGTTTTTTGTGAGTAGCTGTTTCTGCCAGAAGGCACTCAGTCAGAGAAATGCACATCAATTAAAAACATAAAGCCAATAATATAGCAAAACTTAAAAATCACCCACACACCACAATAGCCACCAAACCAGTGGGCAAATAAACAAGAGAACATCATTCCTCTCAGCATTAGTTATTGTTAATTCAGGTTGTTTATTAATTCCAGTTGAGAAAAGGCATGACCTCAGGCCTCTAAGCAAAGGACAACACTTCCAGGCTCTCCCCGCGATTGTACCAGTTCAGACGGCAGAGAATAAGTTGCATGTTCTGGATGCTTACACATGGCAATAAAAACTCACTGCACGTAAAAAAACAAAAACGAAACCTAGAATCCCAGAGGGTGAAGTTCTGCCTAGGCCATGGGTAGGCAACCTAAGGCCCGGGGGCTGGATCCGGCCCAATCACCTTCTCAATCTGGCCTACAGACGGTCCGGGAATCAGCGTGTTTTTACATGAGTAGAATGTGTGCTTCTACAGTGGTACCTATGGGACGCAGGTGGCGCTGTGGGTTAAAGCCTCAGCGCCTAGGGCTTGCCGATCGAAAGGTCGGCGGTTCGAATCCCTGCGGCGGGGTGCGCTCCCGCTGCTCGGTCCCAGCGCCTGCCAACCTAGCAGTTCGAAAGCACCTCCGGGTGCAAGTAGATAAATAGGGACCGCTTACCAGCGGGAAGGTAAACGGCGTTTCCGTGTGCGGCTCTGGCTCTGGCCAGAGCAGCGATGTCACGCTGGCCACGTGACCCGGAAGTGTCTCCGGACAGCGCTGGCCCCTGGCCTCTTAAGTGAGATGGGCGCACAACCCCAGAGTCTGTCAAGACTGGCCCGTACGGGCAGGGGTACCTTTACCTTTACAGTGGTACCTTGGGTTACAGACACTTCAGGTTACAGATGCTTCAGGTTAGAGACTCTGCTAACCCAGAAATAGTACCTCAGGTTAAGAACTTTGCTTCAGGATGAGAACAGAAATCGCGTGACAGCAGCAGGAGGCCCCATTAGCCAAAGTTGTACCTCAGGTTAAGAACAGTTTCAGGTTAAGATCTGGACCTCCAGAACGAATTAACTTCTTAACCTGAGGTACCACTGTATTTAAAATGCACCTCTGGATTATTTATGGGGCAAAGGAATTCATTCATCCCCCCCCAAAAAAATATAGTCTGGCCCCCCACTAGGTCTGAGGGACAGTGGACCAGCCCCCTGCTGGAAAAGTTTGCTGACCCCTGGCTAGCCTTTCTCCCTAGCATGTTATTTTTCAGTGAGCAGGGAGGGGATTTTGGGGCGGTGATAAGGAACACGGGAACCCCCCCCCCTGCCCACCTCAAGAAGTGTTACTGTCTTGGGGAGGCACCCAGGGCGGCCTGATCCAGAGGGTGGCACCGCCTGCCAGCCACCTACTCCCTAGAGTTGTGGGGCAGGCATTACAACTGCTGCAGATTTTTCTTGGGGATACAGCCACGGGGCAACTCGGAAGGGAGGAGGATAGAGGGCTCTGCCTCTCCTTGGCTCTGCTCCACCTACTGGGGGGGGGGGGGTCCAGTGGGCACCAGTGAGTTACCACTTTCCCCGGCTGAATCTAGTGGTCCTGGGCCCTAAAGAAGTCAAATTAGCCTCAACCGGAGCCAGGGCCTTTTCAACACTGGCTCCAGCCTGGTGGAAGGCTCTGTCTCATGAGACAAGGGCCCTGCAGGATCTGATTTCTTTCTGCAGGACCTGTAAGACAGAGTTGTTCAGCCTGGCCTTTGGCTTGGAGCCAATTTGATTCCCTCCCCCTCTATTTTTTCCTTTCTCCTTCTGTGATGGAACTCCTATTTGGGGACTTCCCTGGCTTTTTTCTGGCCCATGTAGGACCAGCCTTAGTGAAGACTTGACGTTTTTATCCCCAAAAAGTTTTTGATTTGAGTTTCCACTGAAAGGAGGCTGCATTTTAAATGTTTTAATGTTGTATTTTGATCCTGTTTTTTAAGTTGTATTTTGATCAATTGTTTTATATCCGGTTGTTAGCTGCCCTGAGCCCGGTCTTGGCTGGGGAGGGCGGGGTATAAATTATTATTATTATTATTATTATTATTGATCGTTCCACGGACGGCCTTTTCTATTAGGATGGGACGCCGCCGCTCTGCAGGAGAAGGGAGCTGGGCTCTGTACCGCAGGGCAGTGGTACCCACGGCTTCCACAGGAGGCGCTCCCGGGACGATCCTGGGAGGCTGCTCCTAAAGCGAGAAGCCGTGCAGAAAAGGACGCAGGAGGGGCCGGCAGGTGGGGCTGGGTGGGGGGTGGCCCAAGGGGCGGCTTGCCGCTGCTCCTTACGAGGAGCTGACCCCCTCCCCATGGCGTGCGGATGACACCCCCTCCCTCCTCCTCCCCCCCCCGCCCCAATCCTGAGTGGCACCAAATTTGAAATTCCTGCCGAGGCTCCTAAAGGAGACGCGCGGCGGGAGCGCGATCAAAAGTCGCCTCGGCTGCGCACGGGGAAATCCCGGCTGCCCGGGCGCGCCGAGGGGAGAGCGGGACGTGGTCTGGCGAGGCGAGGGGCGCAGAGGCAGCCAGGGCTGGAGGAGGAGGAGAAGGCAGTGGCGTAGCGTGGGTTGTCAGCACCCGGGGCAAGGCAAGTAATTTACGCCCCCTAACCCGTGGATTTGCGCCCCCTAACCCGTGGATTTGCGCCCCCTAACCCGTGGATTTGCGCCCCCTAACCCGTGGATTTGCACCCCCTAACCCGTGGATTTGCGCCCCCTAACCCGTGGATTTGCGCCCCCTAACCCTAACCCCCAGATGTTGCGCCCGGTGCGGCCCCCCCCCTCCCTGCAACCCCCAGGCTACGCCACTGGGAGAAGGGCGCCGCCTGGGTCCCTCCATCGCTGCCTCGCGCCTTGGAGAGGCCGCCTCCTCTCCTTCGCCCCTCGAGTCTCCAAGACCCCAAGTTAGTTCTCCTGCGGTTCTTTTTTTGCGCTCTCCTTCTTTCCTCCGCCCTCCCCGCGCCCCCTTTTCTCCATTCGTCTTCCGCATCTCCATCTCCCCTTTCTGCACGTTTCCAGCTCTGGCTGTGGATCTGCTTTTTCTGGCTCCGATTCGCCCACCCAAGTCTCTCTCGACCCTCCTGGCCGGGGTTTCTCGCGTCCTCTCCGCTGCTCCGGCCATTCCGTTTCTCCGAGCTGTTCCTTAGCTCGCCCAGCGACTACCAGGCTGCAGCCTTGAATGTCTCCGCGATCCTGCTGAGATCTCTCCATCTCCATCCTTTCTGCATCCTCCTGCCCGTTGCGATTCTCTCCCGCCCAGCCCCCTTTCCTCACCTTCCTCTCTGCCTTCTCCAGTTGAACTTCAGCCTGTCTGCCTACTTCGACCTGCCTGCCCGCCGGTCCACCCATTTCCTCTCCTCCTGTCCAGCCATCCTCCCGCCGCCCCCCCCCCCAGCCCCCTTCCTAGGCTGCGTCTCCCGTCCCCTCCTTCGCCTCCGTCTGCTGCTGGTCCCCAGTCGGTCGGTGCGCTCGCTGCCTGGGGTGCGCGCCTCCGCCGCCTGCGATGCAGCCACTCGCCGCTGCCAACCGCTCGCTCGTGCCCCCTCCCTGCCGAATGCAGCTCGCACACACACACGCGCACACCCTCACTCACACGCACACACACACGCGGCGCCGGGAGGGAGGGAGGGAGGCAGCGCGGCACAGTCAGACGGGCGAGCCAAGGGGAGCGATGAGGATCGGCGCCGTCGGGGGCAACGGGAGCCCTCTCGCCCACGCACGGGGGGCAGCCCGGCACCCCACAGCCGGACACCCCTGGCCCTGCACCGGGGTTTGCGGACGCTCCGCCGCTGCCTGCTACCGGGACAGAGCCAGCACCCAGGGGGTAAGAGGATGGAGATCAGCGACCCGCGGCACGTCGCCCCACGGATGTGCCCCTCTGCCCTCCTTGCCCCATGGGTTCTCCACCCACCTCCCCACGGGGACACCTCTTTCCCCCGAATGTGGCCCTTTCCCGCCACAGATTTGCCCTTCCCCATCCCTTGATTGCCTCCTCCCCATTTCTCCCCCCCCTCCCTCCCCCCTCCACGCCCTGTGCTAGAGATTTGCCTGCCCCTTCCTTAAATTCCATCCCACGCTCCCCAAATCTTGGGGAAGGGGGGGGGTTGTTCTTTTTTAAAAAATTCCCGTTGTTTACTCCTGTCTACAAAGCGATGTAGATTCACTGCCGCCCTCGCCAACCCAAATTGTAGAGAAAAGGGTTTGAGGGTCGGAGATTTCAGGAGACAAAGGGTTAATGGGAAAGTTTGTTCGGACCCTGAACCCCTTCTTCTCCACCCTCTTTCTCTGGGGCTGCCTGCTTGCTCACAGGGAGAGCCCCTGCTCACGCTCCAGGCACCCTTGCAGTTTGCGTTGCCAAACTCCTTGTTGTGTTGCCAAATTCCTGCTCTGCCAAACTCCTTCTTGACAAAACCTTTGCTCTCTTCCTTGACACAGTATTATTAACTGCTCTCATACTCTCTTCCTTAAATGTCCCTTCAAACTCCTTTCCCAATATGAAACTAGCCCTGGCTCCAGCCACTCAACCTCCAACTCAAATCAGCTTAGAACTGGAGGGAGATTACTTAGAAGTAGCTGATCTCAAGTAACCACCCTGCTCTTAGATCCCATCACAGGAATCCTGGACCCCATCATCCTGCCCAGTCTGTGGATCCCCATTTCTTGCCCCCAAACAGAGGAGGGGTTCTGGGTCTCATGTTGCTCATCCCCTAACAGCTACTGTGATGGATATTTTACATAAAACCTTTCTTGTTTTCAGCTTTTGAAACTTGGCTAGTTTATAACTTCAGAACTGCCGCATTCAGTCCAAAAATTGCAGCCTTCAACACTATTATTTCTCTCGCATAGTTTTACTTCTCTCTCTCTTCTCTGTCTCTCTTTTTTCCATTATCACAGCATTGTGTGATCTACCCCTGTGACCATATCAACTGAGACCCCTTCTCTGACTCTGCTCCCACACCAGGAATACTTTCTCTCTTCCTATACATTCTCTCTCCTGCCAGGAAGAAAGAATTAGTGGAGCAGCAGCAGAGGAATACAGCACTCGTACATTGCAGATTTTCAGAGGGGAGTTTCCACTGTTGTTCACAATGCACAGAGCCACATGGGCTGAACATCAGAGAGACTGTGGACCGTGGATCACACTTACCTGCATTGCCTTCCTTTGACCTCTGCCCACAGCTCCTAAAGTTATCAGCACTAACAGTAAGGAGGCATCTTGCCTGGAAAAAACCCTGGATGCTGTTTGAGTGGGAGGCGTCTAGGTCCATGGGGCTTGCTAACATCCATTGAAAAGACCTTGGCTATTACTGTGCTGGGGAGAATAACAGCCTTCGTTCTTGGGTAGACCTGGATTTTGATGTCTGAGACAAGAACTAGACTGGATGACTATGCCTCTGCTGGGGCCCTCTGCTCCACTGATTCTTGGTGATAATTGAGCAAAGAAACCTTTTCAAGAAGGCTTTCAGAGAACGCCTCTTTATCAAAAGCTTTTCCTGGGACGATACTTAGAGCACAGTTGAGTTTGGGTGGTGAGACATTTTAGCAAAGGTTCTGTTGTCTACTAACTGTGTACAACATGGCTGCAGGGGTGGCAACATGGCTGCCCTTTGCCCGGGCAGCAGCTGTGGGCTGGCTCCCACTGGCCAAGAAGCCCATGCCCAAGCCTCCTGCTGACAAGAAACGCCGCAGCGATGAGATCTTGGTAGTCAACGTCAGCGGGAAACGCTTCCAAACTTGGAAGAACACCTTGGACCGTTATCCGGATACCCTGCTGGGCAGCTCAGAGAAGGAATTCTTCTTTGACGAAGACAGCAAGGAGTACTTCTTTGACCGCGACCCAGAGATGTTCCGCCATATCCTCAACTTCTACCGCACTGGCAGACTCCATTACCCCCGCCAGGAGTGCATACAGGCCTTCGATGAAGAGCTGTCATTCTACGGCATCATCCCAGAGCTCATCGGCGACTGCTGCCTGGAGGAATATCGCGACCGCAAGAAGGAGAATGCCGAGCGCCTCGCTGAGGATGAAGAAGCAGAGATGACCAATGACACTGGCCTGCCACCAGACAGCACCTTCCGCCAGCGGCTCTGGAGAGCGTTCGAGAACCCCCACACCAGCACCATGGCTTTGGTCTTCTATTATGTGACTGGGTTCTTCATTGCCGTGTCAGTCATTGCCAATGTGGTGGAGACCATCCCATGCCGGCCCTCTCCTGGGAGGAAGAAGAACTTGCCCTGTGGAGATCGCTTCCCCAAGGCTTTCTTCTGCATGGACACAGCTTGCGTCCTCATCTTCACCTTTGAGTATCTCATGCGCCTCTTTGCCGCCCCAAGCCGATTCAAGTTCATGAAGAGCGTGATGAGCATCATTGACGTGGTTGCCATCATGCCCTATTACATTGGGCTGGTGATGCCAGAAAACGAGAATGTCAGCGGGGCCTTCGTGACGCTGAGGGTGTTCCGTGTCTTCCGTATCTTCAAGTTCTCACGCCACTCGCAAGGGCTGAGGATCCTGGGATACACCCTCAAGAGCTGTGCCTCTGAGCTGGGCTTCCTGCTCTTTTCACTCACCATGGCCATCATAATCTTTGCCACCGTTATGTTCTATGCTGAGAAGGGCACTGCGTCCACCAACTTCACCAGCATCCCTGCTGCCTTCTGGTACACCATCGTCACCATGACCACACTTGGGTGAGTTGCGCACATCCTTGACATAATCACCAAAGGTTTGGCCTCAGTCCCCCACCAACACTACATTCTTCCTCTGCCCTCCTGGAAACCTCATTTCCAGAATCCCCACGTGGACCTCTTGATGGCTGTGCCACCCACTAGCACCCTTGCTTTGTTCAAAAGCACCTCTGACCCAGACTGGTCCCAGACAATGGGATTTGAGGGCTTTCCCTTAGAGGTATGTTACCTCAATGAGACAAGTGAATCCATTGGTGCACTAAAGTCACTTTAGACTCTTGGCCTTATGGAAAAGCCCCTCTTGAGATGGCGATGTGCATTACTTACCTTACCTCGACGTGTGGTAAACCAGCCTTGCTGCATTCAGAGGCCCTCCTGCTCAGTCCGCTGAGTGGAGCCCTGAAGTTCTGCTCTGGTGGTACCAGCATAGACGGCATCTCCCTTGTTCCAAGTTGGAAATAAGTTCCAAGTGCTTAGGAGGTGGATAAGCATGGAGACCATACACAGAGCTATGCTGGGAAAACAGGGTTCTGTTCAGCTGGGAGTGGGCCACCTCTCTTTCCTTTAATGTTTTGACATTAAAGTCAAGCATTTTGTGAACTGGGTCTGCCTAGCTTTCTCTCAGCCACCAAAACACCAGAAAACCGGTCCAGATTTCTGACAGTCCCCAAGTGGGGAAAAGAACATGGCCCCTCACACCTGAATGGTCCAGGTAGCTGTGTGGCACTGTCTTGCAAGGAGCCCTTCAAAAAGTGTTGTGCAAGATGGGGAGGTGCCCAGAAGGGAACCAGCAAGGGGTGGGGTGGTCTGCTGGTGCCAAGGAAGCAGAAGCAGCGAAGAGAAATATGGGTGGGAAGAAGAGTCAGATTGCGGGAAAGGGCTGGGAACGCAGGGAGTAGGGAGCGTTTTCCTAGGAAAGAGAAGCACTTTTGCGTCTACTATGGGTGAGAACTTTATCATGCCCCTCCCAAAATAACATTTCCTTCAGTGCAATGCTCATACCCTCCCTTTCCCCTACGGTTTTCTGGCATGCTTGGACTGCAAGCGGTTGCTGTGCTGTTTTGTAGCACTGGTATTCCCTGTTCAGATTTCACGCTGGAATCCTGAATTTGGATATATTCATTTTAGCATGGTTCCCTTCCTGCGGGAAAATCAAATACTGATTTGGGTGTTTGTAGTTGTGTGCGTGGTGCATGTCTGATCCTCAGAAACTGGTACAGTATTGGAATTCTGGCATTTCAGAATGTTGGCCGTATCCAGGGCCAGTTGACTTTCCTGGGCCAATTGACTGCCTCACTTTTTGTCTGGACTCTGCTGGATATCTTCCATGACATCAGAACAAGAGTAGAAAATCTGGTGTCTCATCAGATTTCTACATAATGTTTCACTTTCCAGTTTATTTCAGGGCTCTGTTGGGGCTGCATTAGCCTCCTCCCCGAGGCTACCAAAAAAAAAGGATGAGGACTATTAATATCGTGCCATCAGTGTACCTTCAGTAAAAGACAAGTCCCTGCCCCAAAGAGTTTAGAGAGCCCGAAGGGGCAACAGAAGGACCGGAGGAAGCAGCAATAATAATAATAATAATGATAATAATAATAATAATTTATTATTTGTACCCCGCCCATCTGGCTGGGTTTCCCCAGCCACTCTGGGCGGCTTCCAACAAAGATGAAAAATACACTAAAATGTCACATATTAAAAACTTCCCTGAACAGGGCTGCCTTCAGATGTCTTCTGAATGTCAGGTAGTTGTTTATCGCTTTGGCATCTGGTGGGAGGGCGCTCCACAGGGAGGGCGCCACCACCGAGAAGGCCCTCTGCCTGGTTCCCTGTAACTTGGCCTCTCGCAGTGAGGGAACCGCCAGAAGGCCCTCGGAGCTGGACCTCAGTGTCCGGGCAGAACGATGGGGGAGGAGACGCTCCTTCAGATATACTGGACCCAAGGCCATTTAGGGCTTTAAAGGTCAGCACCAACACTTTGAATTGTGCTCGCAAGGGATGAATGCAATGTGTGTTTCTGTGGAGGGAATTATTTGGAATGTTTTGTGTGCTAGTTTTGCAGACAGTGTTTTTGGAGGCTCTGCAACCCAGGGTGATTAACAAAGGGCTTTCTTGTACCCCATATATTAATGAAGCATCCATCACTGGCGCCGTCTATTTCTGCATGGCCTGCAAGTGGGTTCCCAACTGAACGAGGATGTTTTATTGTTATTGGGAGGTGTCAGGGGTTCAGTGTTGAATCAAAGTTGGTGAGATTTAAAACCCACCAGCTTCCATCTGGGAGAGATTATAACAGTGCACTGAGACTGCAGGAGGCCTGGCAATTTGTTTCACTTTTCACCCTTCCTTTGAGAAACTCCAAGAGAGGGGAGCACAGGGGTTACCCACTCCCCCATTTTATCTTTACAACAACCCTGTGAGGTAGGTTTTTGCTGAAGGAAGTGCCCCTGGCTCAGAGTGAGCTTGATGGCGACACTCTAACCACTATGCACAACTGCCTTGGGAGCATCTCAGTGCTGCTTGAAGGAAGGAGTAGAGGTGGATCTTGACTGTGAGAAAAAGGAATCCATAAGGCAGAGCTGGGGAAACCTCCAGGTGATGCTGAACTATCCCTGACCACTGGATGTGTCAACTGGGGGTGGTGGGAGCTGAAGCCCACCACATTTGGAGGGGAGCAGGGTCCTGTCTACAAATCAGAGAGGAATGGGATCTGAACTGATAGACAGGTCTGGCAGCTGAGACATAGTGCTTGCCCATCTAGGGTTCCTGGGTCTGCGAGTGTTGTGTCATGGGTTCTGACCTCTTTCTCAGAGTTTCCAGGCAAAGGAGTAAAATGCAACTTCTCTCAGTGCCCATGCCATATGAAAAAATAAAGTGGGGTGCCTCTGCTTTACCAAAAGTGCTATAAAGTTATAATGCAGCAGATGGTACTGCCTGGCCTGAGCTCTAGCTGGTGGCTAGATCCCACTTCCCTGTCCATCAACTGCCATACCAGACATGCCACACACGGGCAGATCTTGCTACCCATCCCACTAGGTGCAAGTCGCAGCCTCCTCCGGCCTTGCTGCCACCCCCCACATCTAGATGCAACCCCTGCTTTTCCAGGCACTTTGCACATGCTCGGAGATACTTTTCGCATGTGCCAAGGATAAGCTCTGCTGTTCCAAACAGATGCAAGGACCAGGCTAGGTTATGGCATAGAATTCGTCGTCGCAGGGAGGGAAGCGACAAGATAAGGAATTTGCGGGGTACCACCTGGCCTCTGTGAATGTTTTCTGGCCTGCTTCCGATCAGGGAATGAATGAATAAATGAATGAATGAATGAATGAGCAATTTCCCAGATCGCTGGACGGGTGGGAGGGGGCTATTTATTATCCTACCAATTGGAACTGCTGCTCTGCTTGAGGCTGAGAGAGTCTGGATGATGGATGAGCTGAGGAAGCCATTGGAGGTGACTTCCGATCTTCTGCACCCCAAAGGGGAGGCTGCGGTTCAGTGAGGTAATAGGACAGCCAGTAATAAGGCTATAGGGCTATAGGGCAGAAGGAGCACGCTTGTTCAGAGACGCTCTGGAGTATGATCCCCTCCCCAATGAACCAGCATTCCTCTGCAGTGGTATTTTCTGCACATTTCAAGCCAGTGAAGGGAAACCAGTTCCTGCAGAGCTGGGACAAACTGAGGCTTGGTTTGGAAATCCAGATTAAAGGCTGGGGCTCTGGGTCAGGATTGATGGGAGCTCACGGCAGAGGAGCAGGCGATAAACAGGTGGTAACCGGTTAGGATGGAAAAAGGAATCATCTTTCTTTCACACATTGCCCTGTCCAAACTTAATGAGAATCCACTGGTTGCTATAACATTTCCCCAATGTCAGCAGCTGAGCTAGCAAGAACTCTTGGCTCCCCCCTTCCCCAGCCCCCACTAGGCCTCTGCTGAGAACTACAATCCTCAATAAATCCATGCCACAATTCCTGAGCCCTTTCTCATCCTCTCCCAGCCCTCAGAGCTGAGGTATATCGAACCTTGGGAGCCCTGGTTCCTGCCCCTTCTCTCCTCTCCTGAAACCCAGCAGTTCCCATTATTGGGAAGCTTTAATTAGCTGCCTTGTTCCCATCCGCTCAATTAAGTTTTAATAACTCGCCTGTGCGTGTGCCAGCGAGGCACCCGCTGTCTGCAAACCACCACCCCAGTTCCCAGCATTGATGAGCTGCCTGTGCAATACACCCTGAAGCGCATTAACGAACAGCGGCTTCTGCTTCTGCTGATGTCCTTTTTCCACAAAAAAGAGGGGCCTAAAGGTGCCCTGGCCACTTCCAACCCCCCCTAACACCCCGCACTGGAATTGAGCCACAAAGGCAGATGTCTTGGGCATCCTCTTCCACAACCCACCCCCCTCCGCTCTGAATAAAGTCTCTTTTGTGTCTCACTGCAATCTTTGCTGGCTCTTCTCCATCTTGCGCTCCTGCATCGCTTCCCCTTTATGCTGGGTGAGTGCAGACTGGCCTTTAGCAGTCTGATACCCTGGCGCAGTGGGTTAAACCACAGAGCCTAGGACTTGCTGATCAGAAGGTCGGCAATTCGAATCCCCACGACGGGGTGAGCTCCCATTGCTCGGTCCCTGCTCCTGCCAACCTAGCAGTTCGAAAGCATGAAGTGCAAGTAGATAAATAGGTACCGCTCCGGCGGGAAGGTAAACGGCATTTCCGTGCGCTGCTCTGGTTCGCCAGAAGCCGCTTAGTCATGCTGGCCACATGACCCGGAAGCTGTACGCCGGCTCCCTCGGCCAATAAAGCGAGATGAGCGCCGCAACCCCAGAGTCGGTCATGACTGGACCTAACGGTCAGGGGTCCCTTTACCTTTACCTTAAGCGGTCAGAATATTAACACGGGCTCACCATCGCCACGACAACCACCGTGGGCCCTGCAGCTCCTTTGGTCTAACAGTGGCAATTCCCGATTCCTCATCCGTGAGGCCACCACCTGCCCTGCCCTTCCTGTACCCTTTGCTTCACAGGAAGCCCCTCACAGCGACCAGCCCCATCTCAGTTCTACCTCCTGTGGAGTGCCTTGCAGTAGGGCTGGCATGGCCTAGGGCACTAGTTGTTGTACCTCACAAAAACCCGAAGATCTGGAGTCAAAAGCCAACGCAGTCATGGAGTTGTACGTTCAAAGCACTCTGGTATCACCTGAGTCACGGAGAATCCCGGGAGCTGTTATTTGTTATGGGCCTTTGAGGTCAGCACCCTGAACAAATGGCGGCTAACAGGATGCTTTGGAGGAAGCCATGACTGGTAGAAAAGTCTTGGGCAAGTCCAATTTCTTTTTTTTTTTTTAATATATTTATTAAGGTTTTACAAAACAAAGAAGGTTAGTAAAGCAAAATAACAAGATAAAAGAAATACAAAGATACACAGGAAAAATTTCAAAATACAAAATACAAAAGGAAAAAGAAAAACACTTAAAAATAAATCCATCTTTTCTTTGTCTTATACTTCCTTTACTTATTTCCCTGACTCCCTCACACCTCCCTTTTCTGTATTCCAATTCACATTATTTAGTTCAGCAAATCCTTTCCCTCTTTGTTTTTAATCTTAATCCAATATCTTAACACATTATAACTTTATATTTTCATCTGTTATCAATCTATTTTTACAGATTCATTTTAACCTTGTTGCTAAAACCACTTCGTTTCAGTCCAACATCATTTTAACTTCCAATAATTTTGCAATATTTCTGCAGATAATCTTTAAATTTCTTCCAGTCTTCTTCCACCAACTCTTCTCCCTGGTCCCGGATTCTGCCAGTCATTTCTGCCAACTCCATATAGTCAATTACTTTCATCTGCCATTCTTCCAGAGTGGGTAGATCTTGTGTCTTCCAATACTTTGCGATAAGTATTCTTGCTGCTGTTGTGGCGTACATAAAGAAAGTTCTTTGGGCAAGTCCAATTTCATTGCCTCCATCTGTAATACAATTGAACTCCCTCCATCTGTAACAGTGAATTACTTCATATTTTAATACAAATTCTCTCTCTCTCTCTCTCTCTCTCTCTCTCTCTCTCTCTCTCTCTGTGTGTGTGTGTGTGTGTGTGTGGACTGGTACCTGGGAGGTGAGATTCAAATCTTGACTCAGCTGTGAAGTTTACTAGGTGACCTTGGGCCAATCACCATTTCTCAGCCTAACCTACCTCACAGGGTTGTTGTGAGGATAAAATGGAGATGGGGGGAACCATGCATGCCAACTTGAGCTCCTTGAAGGAAAAGTGGGGTATAAAGGTAACAGAAAAAACAAAGCACGCATGTTTGCTGCAGTTGGCTGGTTCTTTCAAATCAATGCGTAAAACTTACCCGCTATCTCTCGGCCTCGCTGTCTAACTAGTTATCAAGTCACAGTGCTGTTGTAGGTAGAAGCCACACTGAGCAGAAGTCTTCCTTTCTACTTGCCTCTTAAATGGACAGAACTCCTCTCAGGATCTAAAGAGGCAACTCTTTGTCTCCTAAGTTTGCAACAGACACAGGCTGTCCAATTCCTTCACACTAATATCAGAGAGCCTTTTTATTTTTATTTTTTAAATCCCTAGGCCCTTCGTGCGGGGAACCTCCAGATGTTATTAATCTACAACCCCCATCAGCCCTAGCAAGCATGGCCAATAGGCAGGAATTGTGGGAATTGTAGTTCAGCAACATCTGGAGGGTCCAGCGTTCCCCAGACCTGCCCAAGTCTTTACTTTCTCCATGCCTTCTGCCTTCATTACAGGTAGCTTCTACAGACAGATCTCTGCTTTTCAGTACCCTGCCTTCACTTTACTGACTCCTGGACAGAATTCCTTAACCATACAGCATCTCTGCTGCCTCTGCACCATCCTGCCAACAGCATAGGGCCTCTCTTGTCCCTGAGATGATAAGTCCTAGAGTTTTGGAACCTGTGGCCCACCCACATATTGTCGGACTCCAGCTCCCATCAGCCCCAGCCAGCACAGCCAATAGTCAGGGATGATAGGAGTTGCAGTCCAATGGCAACTGGTTCCTCATTCTGCTTTAAAGGCACCCTCCTTTCATTGGCACCTTCTCCATTTCCCGCCTCCTCCACTTCCCCTTCACTGTGTCCTTTGCCCCCCCTTGCTATGTTGCTTCTCAGGGAGCCTTTCGCCCTCTGGGCGTTGGTGGACTACAACTCCCATCAGCCTAGACTATTAGCCCCAGTAGCTGATGGGAGATGTAGTTCAGCAACTGGAGGACCAAAGCTTCCCTCCCCCTGCTTTAGGCTTCTCTACCACCTAGTAGGCGCTGTGGGTTAAAGCCTCAGCGCCTAGGGCTTGCCGATCGAAAGGTCGGCGGTTCGAATCCCTGCGGCGGGGTGCGCTCCCGCTGCTCGGTCCCAGCGCCTGCCAACCTAGCAGTTCGAAAGCACCTCCGGGTGCAAGTAGATAAATAGGGACCGCTTACCAGCGGGAAGGTAAACGGCGTTTCCGTGTGCGGCTCTGGCTCTGGCTCGCCAGAGCAGCGATGTCACGCTGGCCACGTGACCCGGAAGTGTCTCCGGACAGCGCTGGCCCCTGGCCTCTTAAGTGAGATGGGCGCACAACCCCAGAGTCTGTCAAGACTGGCCCGTACGGGCAGGGGTACCTTTACCTTTACCTTTACCACCTAGTAGACCAGCATTCACTCAGTTTTCTCGTCCTCACACCCGCCCAGCTAACTGGTTCCAAGGACTTAGCAAAAGCTCTCCATGCATGGCAGAATGAATTAAATGCAGCTCTGGTGCAGCAGTCCTGTGCAAACAGGCATCCTGAGCATAAGTTCTAGGAAAGGCATTCGGGAACATGCAAGTGTCTCTTCCTGCACCTCCACACCACTCCAGATACAGCTGCACCTCAGCCCCAGCTGCTGCACTCTAGGGTACCCTACCCCTTTGATTCTTCATTTTCACTGGAGGATTTCAAGGGGAACTGCCCGCTTGGCCTCTTGTGCTGGGGGTGATTCCAGCCCTGGGCTTCCCCCAACCCCGATGCAGCCAGGTCAGCAATTTCAAGCTTTTATTGTTGTTGCTGAGTAATTTATTTTTATGGGCTAAGTCACTTAATGTGTAACCAAAGGGAGGAGAATGAAATAAATAAATTTCCAGGCAGTGAAGGAGCGTCCGTAGGAATTGAATTATTTATGGTCAGCTGGGAAGAGAGGAGAGAACTGGCTGCCACTGAAACTGGAATTCTGATCAAACACTTGCAATGTAAAAAAAGGGTTTCTGCTGGAGAGCAGGGTGTCGGCTGCAAGAGCATGGGGGGCAAGGAGAAGACCAAAGTGGGGTGCGAATGGCTGGCGGCAGGTAGGCTATGGGATGGGGCAGGTGGGGGGGGGCAGAGATGGAGTCCAAGAAGAACTCTATTGATCGAATCTGTGTTCAGACAGGTAACCAGGTTTGGGGAGGGGGTAGCAGTGGCCTTTAGAAGCTAGGAGACTTTTCCCGCCCATAACAAGTCTAGTTTTTAAGAAAATAAGAACATAATAATAGGCCTGCTGGATCTGGTCAAAGGTGTGGGAATGTTCAGAGATGCAGGAGAGGATATATTGTCTGATAATAGCCTTTCCAACTTGTATTAGCAAGTTCACAAATTAGCTGAGTAACATTCCCCCTTTTAAACCTGCAGTGGATGCGTTTGCTCAGGCTCGCTAAAGCCTCTATAATAACTGTTCTGGTATTTCCCCCTTATTCCTTCATAAAAGATAAGACATGACACAGTCTTCTATAAAAGTATAAAAAGGTTTACTCACACATCATTCTGTTCACAATAGGATCCCAGAAGGCAGACTTAGTTTGGAAAAGTAACATATACCTAGAAACTATCTCATAAGGAGACAGTCCCTTTGTCCTCTCTTGGCTGGAGGGCATCTTTGGCTAAGCAGATGTTGCTTCTTTGATGCATGTAGTCAAAGGAGAGAGAGAGAGAGAGAGAGATGGCTGCCCTGCTCTGTGCTTTTGTCATTACCCGCACAGGTGAGGCCACACCCACCTCTAGTCACATGCAGAGGAAGTCTGTCCCAGCCCAGAAGGAAACAGAAATTTACCTGCTGGCTGGACAAACATTCCTCCCCATGTGTAAACATGTTCTCTCTAGGAATGTTGTACTTGACTGCTCTTGTGTTTCACATCCCACAAAAGGCACATACAGCATCTTGCTCTCACAGTGGCCTACCAGATGCTCATGAGAAGCTGGCGGACAGGACCCAAGTGCAACAGCGACTGGCATTTAAAGGCATACTGCCTCTGGCAAGTGAAGGCAGAACTTCGCCACTGTGCCCAGAAGTCCTGGCTTTTGTCCGGGGTTCCACCTCAACCTTGCAGATTCTTCCACAGCTCCATTCTGCCAGGCCTTAGCCTGCACTGGCTCTGGTTAGGGAGGCAGCAATTTTCAAATCAAAAGTTGGCAACTGCCCGCCGGTAGAAGTGCGTTTCCCAGCATTTGAGTGGAACGTAGGCCTGAGAATGCATTAAAACTATAAAATGCAACACATACCAAAATGCCACAAAAGCCCATGTGGAAAGAAAGAAAGAAAGAAAGAAAGAAAGAAAGAAAGAAAGAAAGAAAGAAAAAGAAAAAGTCGGCGGGCCTGAGACAGAGCTGACTATCAGGATAAGACTTGCTTCTAAACACCAAATCCATTCTTCAAAATGTCGAGGTTTGGCCCGATAATAAATGTTGGAAATGTAAAGAGACCGAAGGTACATTCTTTCACCTTTGGTGGACATGCCCAAGGATTAAGACTTTCTGGGAGATGATCTATAATGAAATGAAAAAGGTATTTAAATATACCTTTCTGAAGAAACCAGAGGCCTTTCTCCTGGGCATGGTCGGCCAATTGGTGCCAAAGAAGGACAGAACATTTTTTATGTATGCAACAACAGCAGCAAGATTACTCATCGCGAAGTATTGGAAGACACAAGATTTACCCACCCGGGAAGAATGGCAGATGAAGTTGATGGACTATATGGAACTGGTGGAAATGACTGGCAGAATCCGAGACCAGGGAGAAGAGTCGGTGGAAGAAGACTGGAAAAAGTTTAACGATTATTTATGGAAATATTGTAAAATTAATGAATGTTAGAAAAAAGGTGGAATGAAGCTATATAGCTTTGGCAGAAATGTTAGAAGGAACTAGGTATAGATAGATTGTTAATGCATTAAAAGGGAAAAAAAACTAGGCTATAATATGTTAAAATTAACTTTAAGATAGAAAATAGATGAAGATGGAAAGGACTTGCTGAAATAGTTAATTGAAGTGGAATACAAAAAGGGAGGCGTTGAGGAAGTCAATGAAACAAGTGTATGAAAGTTAAGATTTGAAAATATTGGAAGTGTTTTTAATTGTTTTTGTTTTGTTTTGTTAATTTAATGTTTTGTGTAGTGTTTTTGTTTTTGTTTCTGTTTTTGTATGTTCAAATTTTCTTTTTTCTTTTTGTAATTTCCAAAATCATAATAAATATTATTTAAAAAACAAAATGTTGAGGTTTGGCTTTGGTGAAATCTCTTCTAAGGATAGAATGCAGTTTGAAATGGGGTTCATCAACCCCAGTATCTCTTTCCACTGCTAGGACACAAACGAAAAATGAGGCAGGGAACATTTTGGCCGAGGTACAGGGTGCATTCCCTTCAGTACCCCAAACTACAGCCAATCTTATCTATTGTGGAAGGCTTCCAGATCTGAAGATCTTACTGTTTTCCAGGTTGTGTGTAAGCCACACTAAAGAAATAAATATTCTGTAGCAGGATCATCCAAATTGTGCACCAGAGAAAGCAGGAATCTGTGTTCTGTGTAAAATTATTCACGCTACTCTTCCTGCTGGGACTTATGGATATACAGTTAGAAAAGGACTATGGAACTTTGTTACAATACATGATTACGGCTGCGAGACTTTGATATGCACAAAGATGGAAGGACCCATTATTGCCAACAACAGAAGACTTAGCTGAGATGGCAAAACTGACATGTTTAATCAGAGGAAAGTCATGGTTAACAATGGTTAAAGATTGGAAATAGACTTTTTGCGTGGAAAAGAAAAAGAAATAATGACATTTGGATTTGAAGATTGAAGATAATGTTTGTTTATAGAAAGTGGCTTTATGGGTGTTATATTGGAGTAAGTGAAGTGAATTTGTGTGTGTGTGTGTGTGTGTGTGTGTGTGTGTGTGTGTGTATACACATACAAATTTTATATATATATATATATATATATATATATATGCGCAACATATATAATTATATATATAATAGCGACAGATGAAGAACTGGAAGTCCCTTACCTTCTGAATTTTATTTTTCTCTCTCTTTTAACCTCTTTTCTTTTTCTTCATTTCTCTCTTTCTCTTTCTTTATTCCTTTCTCCCCACCCCTTCTATTTATGTGTTTATTGTATTTAGATCAAAGTTTTAGTTTCAACAAAAAAAGAATATTTATTTGATATTAAGTTTTGTCTTTTTATCTGTAAACCCGAATAAAATTTATTCAAAACAAACATTAAAATTATTCACACTAAGTACATTTGCAAAAAAAATAAAAAAAATTCTTCGTTTGCGTATAATATATTCTGCTCCAGCTAGTCATGGGAAACTTGGAGCACTGTGAAGCACTAAAGCATTTTATCCAGGCACCTGTTTGGCTTCTGAGATTCAGGAAGCTGAACTGTGTGCCTAGAGCCACATTTTGTGGCTTTTCTGAATTCAAGCAGAATCATGGCACATACAGCTCTGACTCTGGGGCAGATCTGAGCCCTGTTTAGAAATTAATCCAATAGGATTTCATAATGGATCTCTGCCATGGGGTCCATTTCGTATTGTATTATAAGCTTGACTTCTGCTATTTTTTTTATTATTTAACTATTTCGTACATTTTCAGCTGTTTTTGTTATGTTTCGTACACCATCTTTGGAGTCGTGTGGATAGCAGTGAATTTAATAGCATTGCTAAGTGATGCGCTGCTATTGGGAATATGTGCTTTTTGATGTATGAAGACACATATTAAGGTCAAGAGAGTGCTGTTGTCTAATTGTGAAGAGGCATGGGCACGTATGAAGGAGGGAATTCTTACTCTCCGAGCAGAAATCAATGGGGTTTGTGGTTTGGGAGTGAGGGGAAGGTAGCAGCAGCAGACCTAGTAGAAAGAGCTCAGTTCCCTTTACCCTGCCCTTTGGCTACCCTGAGGCTGATGGGATTTGCTGAATCATTAACCCTGTCATCTTGTGAATGCTGTGCTAGCTGCCAGGTTGTGGAGGCACCAAGGATCAAGGCAGGACTCTCCAGTTTTGCATAAGTTGCCGCCTTACAGTGAGCCAAACTGGTAGTTCATCATGATCCAGTACTCTCAGGTCTCAACCCAGCTCTCTTGGGGCTCCTCAGGCAGAAATATTTCTTGGCGTTGACACTGGGACTGCAAATACTGGGACTTTTCTGGTGCCCCTTGACATGCTGTCATACATGTATTTTATCACTGCACTATGGGGAGGGGCTTGGGTTAAGCAGAGTCTATATCAGGGATCAGAAAACTTTTTCAGCAGGGGGCTGGTCCACTGTCCCTCAGACCTTGTGGGGGGCCAGACTATACTGCATTTTTTGGGGGGGGAATGAACGAATTCCTATGCCCCACAAATAACCCAGAGATGCCTTTTAAATAAAAATGCACATTCCAGTCATGTAAAAACACACGGATTCCCGGACAGTCTGTGGGCCGGATTTAGAAGGCGATTGGGCCCGATCTGGCCCCCGGGCCTTAGTTTGCCTACCCATTGTCTTTATCAGCCGTTCTTAATCTGTGGGTCCCCAGATGTTGTTGGACTACAACTCCCATCATCCCTGAGCTCTGGCTTTGCTAGCTAGGGCTGATGGGAGTTGTAGTTCAACAACATCTGGGGACCCACAGATTGAGGAAAGGCTAGTCTATATGGACTCAGTGTAGCGAATGGTGTCTGGGAACATAAGAATTCCAACAATGGGTGCGTCCCCATCTCTCTGCTATCACTTTGCCGAACAAAAGTACTCTGGATGTTGAGAGATTCCAGATGGGCAAAATGAAGTCCTTCTTTGCGTGGTGCACAGCAAAACTACAGAATTCACTCCCACAAGAAATAGTGTTGGTCACCAACTTGACTGGCTTTAAGAGAAGACTGGAGAAATTCAAGGAGGAGAGGGCTATCGATGGCTAAGAACCGTGATGTCTCTGTTCTGTCTCCATAGTTGGAGGCAGAATACCTCTGAGTAATGGCTGCTGGGGACTGCAAATGAGGACTCAAGTTGTGCTTGCAGGCTTCCTGTAGGGATCTGGTTGGCCATTGTGAGATCAGGATGCTATATCTTGATTTCAGGAAGGCTTTTGAGTGGGAGGGAGTGCAAGGGAGCTGGTGAATTGTGGGTTGAACGAGGTAACTGTTAGGTGGATTTCTAGCTGGTTGACTTCCCAAACCCAAAGAGTATTCATTGATGGTTACTCATCTTCCTGGGGAAAAGTGACAAGTGGGGTGCCACAAGGTCCTGGGCGCCTTGTTGTTCAATGTCTTTATAAATGACTTGGATTAAGGAATTGAGGCGATGTTCATCAAATTTGCAGATGACACCAAACTGGGAGGGGTAGCTAATGCCACAGAAAACAGAATCAGGATTCAAAATGACCTTAACAGATTGGTGAACTGGGCCCAAGCTAACAAAATAAATTTCAATAGGGATAAATGTAAGATTCTGCACTTAGGGAGGAAGAACCAGATGCACAAATGTAATATGGGTGACACCTGGCTTACTAGCAGTACATGTGAAATGAATCTAGGGGTCTTGGTGGACCACAAGCTTAGCATGAGTCAACAGTGTGATACAGCAGCAAAAAAAAGCTAATGCTGTTGTAGGCAGCATCAACAGAAGTATAGCGACCAGATCAAGGGAAGTAATAGTCGCACTGTATTCTGCCTTGGTCAGACCTCACCTGGAATACTGTGTCCAATTCTGGGCACCACAATTTAAGAAGGGTAATGACAAGCTGGAAGGTATGCAGAGGAGGCCAACCAAGATGACCAAGGGTCTGGAAACCAAGCCTTATGAGGAAAGATTGAAGGAGCTGGGTATGTTTAACCTGGAAAAGAGGAGATTGAGAGGAGATATGATAGCAACCTTCCAATATCTCAAGGGCTGCCACATAGAAGATGGAGCAAGTTTGTTTTCTCCTGCTCTGGAGGGTGGAACTAATGGATTCAAGTTACAAGAAAGTGGTTGTTGTTGTTTAGTCGTTTAGTCATGTCCGACTCTTCGTGACCCCATGGACCAGAGCACACCAGGCACTCCTGTCTTCCACTGCCTCCCGCAGTTTGGTCAAACTCATGCTGGTAGCTTCGAGAACACTGTCCAACCATCTCGTCCTCTGCCATCCCCTTCTCCTTGTGCCCTCCATCTTTCCCAACATCAGGGTCTTTTCCAGGGAGTCTTCTCTTCTCATGAGGAGGACAAAGTCTTGGAGCCTCGGCTTCAGGATCTGTCCTTCCAGTGAGCACTCAGGGCTGATTTCCTTAAGAATGGATACATTTGATCTCCTTGCAGTCCATGGGACTCTCAAGAGTCTCCTCCAGCACCATAATTCACAAGCATCAATTCTTCGGCGATCAGCCTTCTTTATGGTCCAGCTCTCACTTCCATACATCACTAATGGGAAAACCATAGCTTTAACTATACGGACCTTTGTTGGCAAGGTGACATCTCTACTTTTTAAGATGCTGTCTAGGTATGTCATCACTTTTCTCCCAAGAAGCAGGCGTCTTTTAATTTCATGGCTGCCGTCACCATCTGCAGTGATCATGGAGCCCAAGAAAGTAAAATCTCTCACTGCCTCCATTTCTTCCCCTTCTATTTGCCAGGAGGTGATGTTTTCTCCTGCTCTGGAGAGTGGAACCAATAGATTCAAGTTACAAGAATGTAGATTCCTACTAACTACCAAGAAGAACTTTTGGGCAGTAAGAGCTGTTGAACAGTGGAATAGACTCCCTTGGGAGGTGCAGGACTCTTCTTTCAAGCAGAGGTTGGATGGCCATCTGTCAAGTATGATCTAGTTGAGATTCCTGCATTCCAGGGGGTTGGACTAGTTACAAGAAAGGAGATTCCATCTAAGCATCAGGAAGAACTTTCTGACTGTACGAGCTGTTTGATGGTGGAACAGTCGCCCTCAGGAGGCTGTGAGCTCTCCTTCCTTGGAGGTTTTTAAGCAGAGGTTGGTTGGCCATCTCTCATAGATGCTTTAGCTAAGCTAGATGCCCCTTGTGTCCCTTCCAACTTTACAATTCTATGATTCTATGACTAGATGGACTTTTGGCCTGATCTAGCAGAGATGGTTTTATATGATGTCCTTATCCTCTGCTACTGCTGCTGCTTGCAGAAGGGTAGGCCAGCTCCAGTTCCTGGTCTTTACCTTCCATGGTGTGCTGTCAGTGAAGAAAATGACATTGCATCAGAAGCTACCAGCTTGAATAATCCCGCAGCGTGGCTTGTCTAGAAAAAAGATTTGCTGATTTTGGCAAGCCACAAAGTTCTACAAGGAGGGAGAAGTGTTGTAAATAAGTTTGCCCCTTTATGCTACAAGGGAAAAAAGTGAGCAGCACCAATCTTTACCAAAGAGGGCCACAAAAGTACAACAATCAGAGTGTTCTGGTCCAATGTGATGCCCATTTCATCCCCAAGAAAAATTTTTGGTTTCTGAAACCGATCCATTTGCCTTGTGTGAACAAGCTGAGACCCGTGGGTTTGCAGATAAACCTGGTGAGTGCCTGAGAGATAAATTGGTGCTTGGAATTCTAGGCAAAGAATTGCAAGCTAATAGAGGTCTTAACCTTTCACAAAGCCATTGAGATGGGCAAGGCAATCTGAGTTCATTGAAATCCTGATCAGGGAGCAAAGACAACTGGAGAGTGACTTGGAGGAGGCAAGGACTTAAAGAAGCCGTTTTGGAAAGGGTAAAAAGTCACTTCCTCCTCAGATCTCTGCAAAAGCAGGACAAAAGGAGGCCTAGAAAAAGTAGCCCACTCCCCAGATGGTGCAAGAAGTGATCACAGCCAAGTTTTCACAGCCTCCATAGTTGGGGAACAAGCCTATTTGTGGGACAGCCATTAATTTCAAAACATGTTCAGCAGCTGATGTCGCAGTTATTTCAGAGGTGATGTATAGAGGATGGTGGAACCACCCCACCTGCTGAAATCTTCAAAGTGGGCGGAATTGAACTTACACAACAACTTCACAAGCTCATTGAAAAATCTGGGAAAGAGAAAAGATCCCAGCAGACTTTAGAGATGCCAAAATTATCAATCTCTTTAAAAAAGGTGACAGAACTGATTGTGGAAACTATCAAGGCATCTCTCTATTAGCTGTGGTCCACAAAATTATTGTAAGGATCTTAGCAAACTGTCTCTTAACAATATCCGAGGTGACCCTTCCTGAATCCCAAAATGGTTTTTGGCCTTCTAGGTGGACAGTGGAGATGATTTTCACTGCTCGACAGCTTCAAGAAAAATGCAGAGAGCAAAACCAACCCCTGTATATGGCGTTTAGTGACCTGACTAAGGCTTTCGACACTGTAAATCATAATGCCCTGTGGACTGTCCTTCTGAAAATTGGCTGCTCAGATAAATTTGTAAACATCATTTGGCTCCTCCATGATAATATGACAGCAACAATCGCAGATAACAATGGCTCTCAAAGTGAACCATTCACAGTGGGATCTGGTGTTAAACAGGGTTGTGTTATTGCCCCAACTCTATTCATTATTTTCATTGCCATGATCCTACACTTCATTGAAGGCAAACTCCTCACCGGAGTAGAAATCATATATCGAACAGATAGTAAGCTCTTCAATCTGAGCAGGCTGAAAGCAAAGAGTAAGGTTACTGTAACTTCCATCATAGAGTTTCAGTATGCTGATGATAACGTAGTGTTCGCACGTTCAGAGGATGACCTCCAAACCATCCTAAATACCTTTGCAGAAGCTTACGAAAAGCTTGGCCTATCACTCAACATCCAAAAAACCAAAGTGCTGCACCAATAAGTACAATATAACTCCTCTGCAGCACCACAAATCCAACTCAGTGGTGTAACGTTGGAAAATGTTGATCACTTCTCCTACCTAGGCAGTTATCTTTCCACAAGGGCCAACACTGATGCCGAAATCCAGCATCACCTGAGCTCTGCGAATGCAGCTTTCTCCCAATTGAAGTGCAGAGTGTTTGAGGACCGGGACATTCGCAGGGAAACCAAAATGCTTGTTTACAAAGCTATTGTACTACCAACCTTACTATATGTTTGTGAAACATGGACCACTTATAAACGCCATCTCCAACTCCTCAAAAGATTCCATCAACGGTGTCTCCGAAAAATTTTACACATCACTTGGGAAGACAGGCGAACTAATATCAGTGTACTGGAAGAAGCAAAGATCACCAGTGTTGAAGCAATGAATCTTCAACATCAATTTCGTTGGACTGGTCGTGTTGTGCGGATGCCTGACGATCGTCTTCCAAAGCAACTACAGTGGTACCTTGGGTTACATACGCTTCAGGTTACAGACTCCACCAACCCAGAAATAGTGCTTCAGGTTAAGAACTTTGCTTCAGGATAAGAACAGAAATCATGCTCCGGCGGCGCAGCGGCAGCAGGAGGCCCCATTAGCTAAAGTGGTGCTTCAGGTTAAGAACAGTTTCAGGTTAAGAACAGACCTCCGGAACGAATTAAGTACTTAACCAGAGGTACCACTGTACTCTATTCCAAACTTAAAAATGGAAAGTGTAATGCTGGTGGTCAACAAAAGAGGTTTAAAGACTGTCTCAAGGCAAATCTTTAAAAATGTAGTATAAACACTGACAACTGGGAAACACTGGCCTAAGAGCACTCCAGTTGGAGAACAGCCTTTACCAAAGGTGTCATGGGCTTTGAAGACACTAGGACTCAGGACGCATAGTCAGATAATTAAGTTTTGGGAGATGCCCAAAAGACTGGGAACAGTTACCAAAACAATAAAACTTCTTGTGTTAGCTAATACCACTTATGCATAATAATCTTAGGGTTGTGAGTTATATTGCTGGCCATTTCACAAGACAGACTAACCTAGTGGATGAACTCTGTGACCCAGTTGCAGATTATATTTTTATTCTGACTGCTGAAGAAGATCAATTGGGTTGAAATACATATGGACTTTGACAATTTTTGTTGCCGTCTTTGGACATATAAGGATTTTGATCAGGCTTTGACCTAAATAGACAAGTCAAATTGTTACTATATCATCTTGCAATTTTATCCATGTTGACTACTGGTCTTTGACAAATGTCACTGTTATTTATTGGCTTCATGAGGACTTTTATTAGGTTTTGACCTGAAAAGAGAAGTCAATTTGTTATTGTATCGGCTTTGCGGTTTTATCTCTTTTGACTACATTTTTATATATTTACACTGGATTAAAGCAAAGAACATAATTTTCCTACAACAATTAGAAGCATTTCACATTTTTAATTCTAACCCAACTTAGCCTTAATGCATTGCACATCAGTGGAAGACCATGACAAATGCACGCATTACCTTCAATTTGATTTTTTAATCTGGGCTTCACCTAAACAAACAAACAAACAAACAAGTGTATTTTGCATCAAAGTGAAACCGAATTCTTGGGAAAGATAATTGCATTACACGGAACAAAGCTATGCTCATCAGAGAACTGAAAGCACCAATTAACATTACAGAAACTGAGATGCCTTCTGAGAAGGGTGAGCCATTATCGATATCGCTATTTGTAAGGCATCTCAACAGAGACACTACTGAAACCTACTACAGAATCTACTACTGAAATCCACAACATTTGGGGGAAATCATCAGCCTTTACAAATATAAAGAATATAAGAGCTAATGTTCCAATCTTACAGTTTTATGATGCTAGGAAGCCTACCATGTTCAGCACTGATGCAAGCAGCTAGGGAGTCAGTGGAATAAATCCACATTTTAGAACAGACGCCACTTGCATTCTGATCCAGAACTTTTACCAAAGCAGAAAAATGCTCTTCACAAATATTTAACAAACAGTGCCTTGCTAGCGTTAGGGCAGGTGAAATCGTTTACAGATACCTATTTAACCTACCTTCTTTTAGGGATTACAGAATTTCAGTTGCAGGATTTCAGCAGGAAACTACAGGACACACAGTGACTGGAAATGAAACAGCATGTTCACCCCAGACCTTTCGCAGGTGCAAACAGTACTGAATGTTGGTTTGCAGATAACCACCCCCGATACCCTCATGAACACAAATAATCATGCATGCGCAATAACAAAGGACCCTGGAGTGTCCCTCAGACTCCTGACATCTTTGGTGACCTTGATAAAAGGAAAAGATTTTGATCAAGCTTCATGGCAATGCCAACATCTGTGAACCATCCTGAGGCCCCTGGGTATAGGGCGGTATATAAATTCAATTAATAAGAATAATAAGAATTGAGATTCAGCCCAGTGACTTGGCATGTTTCTGGGAAAAAAAGTTGGCCATAGCAAATACCTTGCCATGAAGCTCGGCAATGTAAGTAGGAATTAGAAGAGGATGTAAAGATTTATGTCTGGGCTGTGCATGGTTCTCTACTAGCATCTGAAAATAAACCCAGTCACAACCCAAATGCTACTCAAGGAGATCAAGACCTTCAAGAAGCCATGCCTACACCCTTATCGGAGTAGGATGGCCTGCATCTCTTAACAGAACTTCAGAGATGACTAGAAGGCTCTTTGCTGTTCATAGACCACGGAGTGAACTGGAGGTTCTTAGACCTTATCAACCAAGGACACTATAGGAGCCAACTCCTTGGGGCTGAGGGGGCTTTCCCCCCCCCCAAAGTTGATGGGCACTGCCATTCAAATGGTGTGTGTGCACTTCATCATGTGATCGATTATGCAGGGTGGGGCTTACCTGGATCCCCACAATAGTTTTTTCAAGTTGCACCCCTGAAGGACATAAAGATCTAGCCAAATGCCTTGAAAGAGCCAAGCAGGCAGTGCGGTAGCCTGCTATTGGAAATGACATAAAGAGTAAACTCCATTCCATTCTAGGGGACTTCTCTGAGTAGACATGCCCAGATTAAGTGTGGATAGGGCTGCAACATTTTCTTGTCCCCTTTCTCTTTCTCTCCTGATCCTCTTCCATTCTAAGGGATGTGCTGGAATAAGGAACAGAAACACCCACAGCCTAATCTAACTCCCAGGTTTCCTGTGTGATAAAATGGGAGTGGGAAAAAGATGTGTATACACCATCTTGAGCTCCTTCAAGGAAAGGTGTGATACAAATATATCAATCAATCAATAAAATTTTTGGGAGCCCCTGATAGCACCCCACCCCATATCAATTCAATATTGCATGGTGCATAGGGTGAAGCTTCCAAAGCTGATTGGCTGAACTGGTGTGATGGCATGGCATGTTCATTATGGGGTAGGGAGCAGGTAGTTGAGGAGCAAGGCAGGGGTCAGAAGAGACCAGAGAAAGAAGAACTTGAGGGGAGCATAGATGATGGAGAAGAAAGCCTGGGAAAATGGGCAGAGGAGAAGGGACCTGAAGAAATGTCAGAGGGCTTATGATGAAGAACAACTGTGCCCTTAAGGGTGTGGAAAAGGAGACAGGAGTCGGGGGGCGGACAGCTGTGTTAGTCTGTTGCAGCAAAACCAATGAAGAGTCTAGTAGTACCTTTGAGATGAGCACATTAAGCCTGTACACATTGAGCCTATCTGCATAATTTCTATTATTTTGTATAACTGACTCCAGATTTGCTAGTCATGGGGAGGAACAGGGAGCTTTGCAAGTCATCCTACCCGCTACCCGCTACACACTGGAACACTTACTTGGCCATACCTCTGGGTTTTGATATTTTGGCTGCCTCTGCTGGACCATTCAAACTTGGTTTCCCCCTGCCCCCCCTCGGCTAAGTCAGAGCTCCAGTTCTCAGGAAGCTGTGTTCTGCCCCTGCTACCACATTTTGCACTCTCCAGTCACCCTTGTCGAACTGCGCCCTATTTTACACTAACACAACGGCGCCAAAACAGCTCTCAGCACTGTGCAAACTCTTCAAACTGGCTTTAGCTGGTTAATCAACTCAGGATCTTAGTGGATTGATCTGCGGGTTTAAAGGTCTGCAGCCCTCCCTACTTGCCAAGGCAGGATGTCAGAAGAGTGCTTGCCACACACCACTGCTGCATCCTGAGCAGCCGGCATGTTTCTGACTCATCCTTCTCCTTCAGCAAAGATGCAGGGAAGCTGACTCTTTCCGAAACATGTGAACTGGTGCATCCACCACAAGGGAAACACTCCCTGACAAACCAAATCATCTCCAGACACACAAACACACACACACCGCATCCCACACCCCAAATCTTGGCTCCTAGTGGCAGATGCTGCCACTACAAATGCAATGGGTGGGTTGTGGCGGCTGCAGACTTTCCTGGCTCTCTGACTTAACCCGGGGCCTACCAGCTTGCATGCTTTGAAATCCCCTCCCTGCATGGAGCCAGCGGATCCCATCGGTGCAGAATCGGCAGCCCCTGCCCGCTGCTTCTCACCCCTCCATACTGTGGCAATCTGCAACACAAGGTTACTGCATCCTCTTTCCATTGGAGCGGAAATGCTGTGAGCTGGTACCTGGGGATTATATGAATATTTCATGCCATCCGTATTTATAATCTGTGCCAGCAAAATATATCCTTCTCCAATGCGGAGAGGAGGGATCCTTGGTGTTTATTTTACAGCCCTATTGTCACTCCCATTTCCTACCCTTTGCAAACTCTCTTCGCCTTGGCGCCTGTAGAGGTGAAATAGAGCAAGTTAGGTAATTATTCTCTAATTGCCAATTTGCCTTTGCTTTGATTTTTTTTTTCCCATCTGGGTGGGCAGAAGCGAAAAACTGAAGAGTGGGGAAAGAGGAAGCCTATCACTCTGGAGGTTGGGTCTGGACACTGCTTGGTAATAAGGGCTTAAGGTTGACCCAAAACCTTTTACTGCCCAGTCCCAGAGTCATGGAGTGGGAGACATAAGTGCGGTTGGGGTAGATGGCAAACACACAGTTCAGAAGTTCAGAAGCCTGAGAGGACAATTACCCTGCAATTCCCTGCCTGTTGTTGCAACTGGCTGGCTCTTGTGAGAACTGGACGCTGGATTAGATCAGGGGTCAGCAAACTTTTTCAGCAGGGGGCCGGTTCACTGTCCCTCAGACCTTGTTGGGGGCCGGACTATATTTTTTGGGGGGAATGAACAAATTCCTATGCCCCACAAATAACCCAGAGTTGCATTTTAAATAAAAGGACACATTCTACTCATGTAAAAACACGCTGATTCCTGGACCGTCCGTGGGCCAGATTGAGAAGGCGTTTGGGCCGGATCCAGCCCCTGGGCCTTAGGTTGCCTACCCATGGACTAGATGGACAAGCGGGAGTGTGGGTGAGCTCCAAGGCTCTGCTAGGCCTAAGCAAGGCCTCTGCTCTGTCCGTGGTGCCACAGCATCAAAGGCCACAGTGCTATTTTCCCAGAAAAAGGGGTGCTGGGACTCTTTTGTTCTCTTATACAGTGGTACCTCGGGTTACATACGCTTCAGGTTACAGACACTTCAGGTTATAGACTCCGCTAACCCAGAAATAGTACCTCGGGTTAATAACTTTGCTTCAGGATGAGAGCAGAAATCGGGCTCCGGCGGCGCAACGGCAGCAGGAGGCCCCATTAGCTAAAGTGGTGCTTCAGGTTAAGAACAGTTTCAGGTTAAGAACGAACCTCCGGAACAAATTAAGTACTTAACCCGAGGTACCAGTGTAATGGCAATGGCGCCCAACTGAGAGGTGCCAGGACTCGGTTCCAGTGAGTTCCGGCTGGAAAAAAGCCCTTTAAGGCCACATTACTCATGATTCCCGATGAAAGTGATTCAAGGGCCCTTCGTTTTCTCAAGACTCTTTTCTTCACTCTCTCAACTCACTGCACCTTCTGTGAAAAGCCTCTCATAATTGTGTAAACAAATTAGCGAAGAGAGCAAGGATGCTCACCGCGTATATTGAGCACTTGCAGATTTAGCTTTTAATGCAATAGAAAGGTTGTTGTTGTTTTTAATTGTCGGAGAGATTGGTCTGCCTAGAAGAAAGAATCTCGCAGCTTCAAGAGATATGAATATGTTTAGGAAAGGATATATTGTGATGTTTAGGGTGGTGGGTCAACTTTTAAGTTCAGGAAATAGGTCTCTGTCTCTCCCCGCCCCCCGCCCCCCCGGCCACCCCTTCCTGCCTTCTACTTCTTGGACATTAAAGTCTAATGAGGTTGTAAGTTACATTAATAGAACCACAGTTTCCAAATCGTGGGAAGTAATAGTTCCACTTTATTATGCACAAGTCACTGCTCATCTGGATTCTGGTGCCCTGAGCAGCAGACAGCACTTTCAGAAGGCTATAGACAAATTAGAATGTATTCAGAGGAGAGCGCCAGAGATGGCTAGGGGTTAGAAAACAAATCCTGTGAAGAAAGATTGAAAGAACAGGGTACGTTAGCACTCTTCAAATATTTGAAGGGCTGTCACCTAGGGCCCATCTTCACTATACACGTGAAGCAGAATCATATCACTTTAAACAGCTGTGGTTTCCCTACAAAGTATCAAGGGAACTGTAGTTTCGTAAGGGAGTTGTTAGGAGACCCCAGTTCCCCTCACAGAGGTACAGTCCCCTGGGAAGATGGATTAACTGTTAAATCTTGATAAGAAGGGGGGAGTCTGCTTACAACACTCAGCACCCTTAACAAACTACCATTCCCAGGATTCTGGGAATTCAACCACATATCGGTAAAATCCGTTTGCAGAATTATAGTTGATTGGGAGGTCTTGCAACACAAGCATCCTTCTCCAAAGGATGGGGCTTTTTGCAATGAAGAAAGTGACAGGGAGAGGCACTGGAAAGTATCTAACCTTACCACAAACACCCACCATGCCTAACTATTCACAGTGCTTGCTATAGGTGATGGGAGTTGTAGTTTAGCAACATCTGGAGGACCAAAGGTTCCTCACATCTGGTTTAGGCCCATAAATGGAATGGCAGACTGTTGGGATGAGGACTGGACTCCATCTTTTGGATTCTGCAATTGTTAAATAATGACTCTGTTTTATTCATTTGCATAGTAACTTCATAGGTACCTAGCCGTCACTCAATGTTTCACAGTCCTTCCTCATTAATCTTTCCCCACTTTCTTTTGCTCCTTTCTGCTGTCTCCTTCACTGTACAAACAAACAAACAAACAAACAGACAGACAGAGGCTAGGTCTCTGCCATGAGGAGACTACAGCACAAATTTCACCAGTTAAGGGAGACCGCAAAGGGGAACAAAAGACAAGGCAGTACAAGGGTTAACAAGGGATGAATGTGAGGAAATGTAGTCACATGTACTTAGCCTGTTTTGCTTTGGGTGTAGGATTAAGTGATTAAGCCACGGGCTTCACAGAAAATAGGCAGTTTAATAACTGAGGTGTGTGTGTGTGTGTGTGCGTGTGTGTGTGTGTAGAATGCAGAAAAAGGTAACCAAAACAACCAAGGTGCTAGAATAACTCCCCTTTAGGGAGGGTTACAACATATCTGGTTTGAGTTGGGAGTGAAGGGTGTGAAATTAGGATGCGGAGAAAGTAGGCTTCTCTCATCTAATGAAGCTGAATTCAGGAGAAACAAAACAAAGGGCTTAGTTCTTCACTTGGCATATAGTTTAAAACGATGGAACTCGCTGCCACAAGATATAGTGACTGCTATCAACTTGAATTGATTATTGTTCATTTAATTTCTATACCACTTAATATATTAAAAATATCTCTAAGTGGTGGGCGTGGGACGTGGGTGGTGCTGTGGTCTAAACCACTGAGCCCTAGGGCTTGCCGATCAGAGGGTCAGTGGTTCGAATCCCCGTGACGGGGTGAGCTCCTGTTGCTCAGTCTCTGCTCCTGCCAACCTAGCAGTTTGAAAGCACGTCAAAGTGCAAGTAGATAAATAGGTACTGCTCCGGCGGGAAGGTAAGCGGCGTTTCCGTGCGCTGCTCTGGTTCGCCAGAAGCGGCTTAGTCATGCTGGCCACATGACCCGGAAGCTGTACGCCAGCTCCCTCGGCCAATAAAGCGAGATGAGCGCCACAACCCCACAGTCGTCTGCGACTGGACCTAACGGTCAGGGGTCCCTTTACCTTTAAGTGGTGTACAGAAAACTGAGGCAGTGACAGAAAACTTAAAACAAAGTATGGCAAGAGTACACCATTACATATAAGAAGGTTACATTAATGCAAAGTTACTAATGCCTATAAATCAATATCAAATCATTTTCGGACCTCACCCTAGTCTCTCGCTCTAGTCTTGCTTTTTATGGGCAGGCGCAAGGCGGGTGGAACTTGCTCAGCCTTCCCACAGCCGAGTCCCATTCAGCTGCACTCTCCATGTTATGTACTGAAGTTCTCACCCTGGGCCAGCAGGGGGATACTGTAGATAGTTTTCACTCAGGTCCACATATGCAAATAAGGAATTGAAAGTGACGTTCAGTGATTGGATAGTTACAGAAAGTGGTTACTGTTGCATTGTAGTGGAGCTCTATATAAGCAGGTGGGCTGAACCCTTCAGTTCAGTTCTGTTTGGGCCTGTGAATAAACAAGAGCTGTCTGAAGAATCTCTGTGTCGTCTGATATGTTCACCCACAACTTAACAGTCCACCCCCAGTTCCAGGTACAGCAGGTTTGTCGAGTTTCCCAGGGGGTCCAAAAGATGGGGAAAGGGCCCCCTCCACTGACAGCTCTTTCTCCACCCTCTGTCCTCTCATCCTCCTCCAGCTGGCTTTAAGTGGGGGCTAGAAATTCATGGAAAAGAATATGAGTCATGATAGCTGTGTATCGCCCTCAGTATCAAACAGAGTGTGCCCCTGAATACCAGTTGATAGGGATCATCATTATTGTGGTTTAATTCGATTTATTCCTCTCCCTTCTCCCTTGATCTGTGGGCTATTATTAAAATGAGGCTATGTTTTAAATTGTACTTTTAACCCGTATTTTAAATTGTCCCCCCCCCCCATTATGTTTTTATTGTAATTTTACTGGTGTTAGCCGCCCTGAGCCCAGCTCTGGCTGGGAAGGGCAGGGTATAAATCAAAAATTATTATTTATTATTATTAAAGTCTCAAGGCAAGTCACAACAATTTAAAATTCAACAATTTAAAATCACTAGCAGGAGAGTAACCCAGTCCTAACTGGGGGCTTCCCACAGGTGTCTGTTTGACCACTTTGGGAACAAAATTTCAGACACCTTTGGTTTGATCCAGCACGGCCCTCCCTATGTTTTTAACTGCTCAGGGAATGAATTTGTGGCAAAGGCAGAGTTTGCAAACAAATCCCAGCCTAGACCATCCCAGAATTATATTAAAATGTACACGCTGTGCATATATTATTGATTTGTATCATTGATTTTAAGGTTTCGTACATCCAGTCTGGGAGCTCTTCTATAATCTTAGCACAGAATTTTTAGACATGGGATGTTTAAGAAAGACAGTGTCGCATAGTAGCTAAGAGGGCAGACTGGGAAGTTCCCAGTTCATCCCTCACATCAGCCATGAACTTGCTAGGTGGTCATAGGGTTAGCTACCCTCTCTCAACAAAGCCTGCCACCTGAAATTTGAGCATTAATAACATTACTGGCCTTAATGGACTGTGCAGAATTGGACAAAATGACAGGAAGGATTCAAAACCTGCAGGACCAGAGATTCACAGAAGATTGGAAGAAATATACGAATTATTTGAAGAGCAACTGTAACCAACAAATTACATTAGTAGGACTACAAGAAGCTGTGTAAGGAAAAATGTATGAAACATTGCAAATTAGAGAAAGAATAGGGATATTAGTTATGAATTAAATGTAATTGAAGAAGTGAGAAATGTGTATTAGATTAGATTGGATTGGAAAATTCTCAGAGGAGATTGATGGAAGTCAAAAAATTGCATAAGATGTTAAAATATGTTTAATTACTGTTGAAAATGGTATGCTGAAAATTAATAAAAATTTATATATAAAAATAATCATAATATTACTGACCTGCCTTACAGGACTGTTGTGCAGACTGCTGAGATGAGGTACGCCATACACCTAAAGCACAATATGAATGCCAAGTAACAGAATCAATATTATGTTCCATGGCATCTATTTCCCAAGTGTTCCATCCAAAAGTGATTGAGTATAGGTTTGCCAACTGCCTGGAAGGGGAGGGGGGAGCAGCCTAGAATGCTCTTGTGCTTTTCACAACAGTTTAAATGTGCAGAAATAAGCAGGGGAAGAGGTTTTTTTTGTAGTGTGGAGATCACGTGCTTGTAACGATGGCAGCCCTCCTGCTTCCAGGGGCAAACCAGCCCCTTCCCTCCTAGCTCTCCCCTGCTGCCTGGCTCCTCCAGAGAAATGCCTATGTCTTGAATCGGCCTTGGGTATTTTTAATGAAAGCCAGGCTTATCCTTGCAGGGTTCCTCTTTTGCCGTGATGGCTTTGCTTGGTCTCTTTTTCTCCTTACGAGCCATTTGATTTATCCCCGCTCCCATTAAATTAGTAATGTCATTTCTGAGCGTATTTTATTACATAATAGCAGATCACTTTAGTTAGATTAATGATGTTGCTATATAAGCTATTTAGCTTTCTGCAATCTTCTAGCACCAGTCCCCGTCCCAAGAGAAGGTGCCGGCTCATCAGAGAACAAAAAGGACTGCCAACCTCGGTCAGATCAATCCTCTTTCAGGTCAGTGTCCTGTTACGGAGGACAGAACTTGACGTGCCAGAAGCAGACCTGGCCTTTCAAGCATGGACTGTGCCAAGCTGTTACACAGTAGAGTCGTGGGGGTGGTGGGCTTTCCCCCCAACCCACTCCTTCAAAAGCCCTTCTGTCCCACCTTCTTTTCTCCTAGCCAGACTTGAAGCCTGAGAATAGGTTTGGCTAGGAGAAAAACAGTCTTGTCAGCGGAGAAAGAGACTGCATGCAGACCATACAACGAACGCACATCTTTTCCCCCAAAGAATCATGGGAACTGTAGTTTAGCTCTCACAGAGCTGCAAATCCCAGCACCTTTAGCAAACCACGGTTCCCATGATTCTTTGAGGGAAGTCCTGTGCTTTAAATGTGTACACAGCAGGAGTCTCTTTTTTTAAAAAAAAATAAAATATTTTTATTAATTTTTACATGAAATTTCCAAAAAAAAAAAAACCCCATACAACATATTTTCTCATCTTATTCAGTGTTTTGGACTTCCATCAACGACATCTGAAGATTTTTCAATCTTTATCACTTAATCTGCATTTTATTAATTTCACTATTACCTTTAATGGGTAAAGGTAAAGGGACCCCTGACCATTAGGTCCGGTCGTGACCAACTCTGGGGTTTCAGCACTCATCCCGCTTTATCGGCTGAGGGAGCCAGCGTACAGCTTCCGGGTCATGTGGCCAGCATGACTAAGCGGCTTCTGGCGAACCAGAGCAGCTCACAGAAATGCCATTTACCTTCCTGCCGGAGCGGTACCTATTTATCTACTTGTACTTTGATGTGATTTCGAACTGCTAGGCTGGCAGGAGCTGGACTGAGCAACGTCCCAGTTGTGGGGATTCGAACCGCCGACCTTCTGATCAGCAAGTCATAGGCTCTGTGGTCTCAAACAATTCTCAGCACCCTTAAACTTCCCAGGATTCTTTGAGCAAAGTGGAATGATACTGCTTTAAATGTAAAGTGTGGATAGGGTCTTAATTACAAAAAGGTAGACCTAAGAGGAAACAATATTAGGATTAACCATAAGAGTGGTTCATCAAAAGACCCTGATGTTTGTGGAACCTCCTTTGCTGGAAGATATCGAGAGCTAGTGAGGCAGGGTAGGAGGCTCTCAGCAGAGAAAATTGCCCAGGGCAAGAGTGCATGACTCCAATCTAGGGCTGAGCTGTTAAAATTTTCTCTTCTTAGCCAAGGGCCAGGAGCTGGGCAACTAGCAGGCCAGCATGGCTGTTTCATTGCTTCATGTTGAGCTCTGAACACTCTTGATGCAGGGACCCTTAACTGTGTTGCAATGCAGCCTCAGGGGGAACTTGCAGGACGGGGAGCAGAAAGCATTGGGAGTGAGCCATAGCTCAGTGACAGAGCACATTGCTCTGCCTGATGAAGCTCTCAGGATCAGTCCCTGGTATCTGGTGGATGCTCTGTCACAAGAGACTAGGGCCCTGCGGGACTTGACATCTTTCCGCAGGGCCTGCAAGACAGAGCTGTTCCACCAGGCCTTTGGCCAGGGCACAGCCTGACTCCCTCCTTTGGCAATCCTCACAGAACTCTAGCCCAATGGTTGCCATTAATCTGATTGGAATTAATTTTATAATGAAATGATTTTAGAATGTTTTACCATTTTACTGTTGTTAGCTGCTCTGAGCCCAGTTTCGGCTGGGGAGGGCGGGATATAAATAAAATTTATTATTATTATTATCCCCAAGTAAGAGCGTCAGAGAGTAGAGGATGAGAGAGCCTTTTGCCTGAGTCTCTGGAGATTTGCTGCAGTCAATGTGGACAATATTGGGCTAGGCGGGATAGCAAATGTGGCTCTTTCCAGATGTCATTGGATTTCAACCACCATCAAGCCTAGCTCACCTACCTATGATCTGGAATAATGGGAGCTGTTGGCCAGGAACATCTGGGTGACACCATATTGGCCACCCCAGGGCTAGAGGGATCCATGGTCTGACCTAAGTGGAATCTACACACATATAAAAAACGCTGTGAAAATGCTTTTTTATAATAAAAAAAGTTTTGAAAAAATACATTAAATTTTGCATAGCTCACTGTTGCCATCTAGTGTCACATTTGTATACTGCACTTTACATTTAAAATGATTTATTTGCAGCTGTGTAGATGAGTCCCTAGTAAAAGCCAGCTTCCTGTGTAACGCAAGTCCCCGAGGCAAGGGAATAAGAGCAATCTGACTGCCTAGAGCCTAGGGAAAGATTTCATTGCCCTTCCGGGATAGGAGAGGCACATGGAGTCCCTGGGTGGGCAGTGTCACCCTGGGAGTTCTTTGATATGCAGCCTTACATGGCTGGCAGCAGAGCACAGCTCTGAAATGTCCTGGTTGTTCTAGCCCAGGAGTGCTAGACTACAATTCCCATCAACCTTGACCATTGCCCTTGCCAGTGGGGGCTGATGGGAGCTGGCCACCCCCACCAACAGGAGCCCTCCTATATATCCTGCAGAGCCTGCCTGCGGATATCTGTTAGTCTTGTGCCTGCTTCTGCAACAGCTGCCTGGCTCCCATTCCCTGTTAGTTCCCTCCAGGATTTGCTCACAGCCTGGCAGGAACGGGGTCCTGCTGTGGGACCCCACTATGGAATTAGGGGCATGGAATCAAAGAGCATGTCAAAGGGGAAGCCAAGGAATTCTTGCTAACAAGATAAAGGCAGTTGTGGGGTACTGGCAGTGCCAACATTACAGCTGTCTTTGCTTACCTGTCATGTTGTTCCCAGTTTCTGTGTTCTCCCGTACCCACTTCAAGCCTTACTTCGAATCCTGTCTGCTGACCCCACCCCCCAAGCCATAAGCCAAAGGAATCCTAAGAGCATGGCATAGTAGAGATAGCCTGGCAGTTGCTACCCCAGCACCCCTCAGCGGAGATGTGAGCATGCAGGCAGCTGAACAGGAAAGGTTGTTTGGAACTTCTAGATGCAGAGTTATGGGGTCCATGAGCAGGAAAACTGAGAAAGGGATAACAGAATGTTGACAGTACAGGTGTGTGTGTGTGTGTGTGTGTGTGTGTGTGTGTGTGTGTGTGTGTAGGCAGTACAGGTGTATATATATATGGAGCTGGCAGGTAAAATGGGTGGGGGAAACTCACAAAGAGCCTGTGGAATGGATATATGCAAGAACAGCTGCCAGGGTAGTGATTGCCACAAAGTGGAAATCTCAGGACACACCAACAAAGGAAGAGTGGATTTGTAAATTAAGTAATTGGAATTGGCAAAATTAACTTGAATTATAAGTTATCAATCAAATCAAAAGTTAAGAATGGAGTGGAAGTATTTCGAAGATTATATGTCAAAATATTGTTCTAAAAATGACATGCTAATAGGCTTAGAATAAAAAATGTAAGCAATAACAAAACCCATAAAGAAAGAAGGAAAAATCAGAATTTAACAAAAATAATTTATTATAGAATGCAAGGGGGAAAAGTAGAAAGAAATATAAAGAAGTTGAATTGCTGTGGACGGAAGTAGAGGGTGGGTGTGGGTTTTATAATTAAGTGTATAATTATGCAGCTGCTGTAATTTAGATATTATATTTTATGTGAGGGAGTCATTGGGAATTTTGGTTATTATGTATGTATGTTAAGTTTCAATAAAGATCTTTCGGGGGGAGAGCCTGTGGAATGGAGTTGCCCTATGCTCAGGACAGGAAACTGAGGCAAAGGCCTTCAGGGAGGCTAAGGTCGGAAGCAGGTAGGGATACCAGGTGTAGGATAGTTGAAGGGACAAAAACAGAGGCCTTGAGGAGGGGTAGGCAAAAATATAGACAAGGAATTGAAGAAAGAGGAGGAATATGTGCTATTGAAAAGAAGCGAGTGAAAAAATAAGGACACCATTGATCTTAAGGGTGGTGGAGATATTCAGCAATGTCCAAGGATCAACCTGTAGGTTTGTGAAAGTTCAGCTGGGATGGATAGATAAGATCACAGTCGACAGAGTTCAGCAGCAGAATATAGAAATGAATATGAATGGGAACCGTGGGTGGGTGGAGAGGCAGACTGTCAGGAATGGAGCCAGCACAGGAAAGCAGATGCAAGCAGGTGGTCAAAGCTGGGAAAGCCACAGGGTTTATTTTAACAATAAGAACTGAAACATCTGAGGAAAAGATAAAGGGGCTCCATTTCAGGCCCCACTTATACTGTGTCTCTTCTGAGCACCTGAGCACCTGAGCACCCCAAGGCCAGCCAAGTTATCTGGGCGCCCAAGGCAGAAAATCTCACAAGCGTCTTTCCCTGGCAGCTACAAATTAAAAACTGAGCAATTTGCTGCCTTTTCGCGACTCAAAATCTGTTGCCTGAGGAAGGCGCTTCACTCTGGCTAATAGAAGAGCTGTCCCTGATCCCGAGATGTTTTGTCGCTTCCAGAAGCTGCATTCATTGGCAATAGTGCTGCGGAGGCTACAATGCAGTTGCTGGACAGTTTGGGATCCTGGCTTGGCTCTCCCAGATTCGATGCTACGCCAGGGAGTCCCTGTCATCTCTTACAATACCTAGCAATATTGCTGGTGCATTTTTGCTTCTGCAGTCAGACAGTTCTGTTAACAGAGCAGGTGGGAAAGCCATCAAGAGGGTGGCTGTGCCCATCAGTGCATGGACAAGCCTTTTATAAGGAGGGACAGTGAGAAAAAATACTAGAAGTTCTGATTTGCTAGACAGCCTCAGGTTAGTTTCCTCCTGAGCCAGGTCAGCCTGTAGTAAGTCCTTGTACTTAGCCAAAACTGTCTTGCCTTTTTGTTTATAATGCTTCTGCTCCACTGCTCTGTTGATGATCTCGTTCCCTATTGTACATCTGCCAAGGGGGCCACTTCAGATTTGGCATCAGGGTGTGATGGCCCCAGACCAGGAAACCTTGGAGGCAAAGTCCTCCAGCAATGGCAGCCCTAAGGAGGAGTTAGAGCCACTCCCTGGTCTGTCCAATGCAGATCTACAGGCAATGGAGATGGCTTCTCCCCCCCCCCAACCCCAAGGAAACACTCCTGCCACCAGACTCCTCCGAGGATCAGTCCATCATTTTATCTGCATGCCACCTTTCCAGGTGGGAAAGGGCCTGCAAGACAGGGAGCAGGTCTTTCACGACTTTGCCAAGGTGGTATCCCTACAGCTTGATACCCCAGTGCGTTGTTGTTGTTGTTGTTTAGTCGTTTAGTCGTGTCCAACTCTTTGTGACCCCATGGACCAGAGCACGCCAGGCACTCCTGTCTTCCACTGCCTCCCGCAGCTTGGTCAAACTCATGCTGGTAGCTTCGACAACACTGTCCAACCATCTCGTCCTCTGTCGTCCCCTTCTCCTTGTGCCCTCCATCTTTCCCAACATCAGGGTCTTTTCCAGGGAGTCTTCTCTTCTCGTGAGGTGGCCAAACTACTGGAGCCTCAGCTTCAGGATCTGTCCTTCCAGTGAGCACTCAAGGCTGATTTCCTTCAGAATGGATAGGTTTGATCTTCTTGCAGTCCATGGGACTCTCAAGAGTCTCCTCCAGCACCATAATTCAAAAGCATCAATTCTTCGGCGACCAGCCTTCTTTATGGTCCACCTCTCACTTCCATACATCACCAGGGCATAGAAGAAGCCAACTCGTGCAAGCGAAGGCACCAGTTCTTTAACTGGTCAGATGCAGTATTCAGGGTGTGGGGCTTCTAGTCAATGAGTACCTAGCCCAGGCTATATAGATCTGCCAGTTGCTCCAGGACACGATGAGGCAACTTGTATGTTTTGCCTCAGCTGCAGAATCACCAACCATGGTTCTGAAACCTACCCTTTCGCCTCTCTCCAGGGTGCTGATCTTGCCTTCCTTTCTATCTGGAGCCCTGGGATTACTGAATCTCCCCCTTGCATGGGCCATTGCTTACCCTTCTGTAGTTGTTTTTTATATACATTTTTATTGATTTTTTTAACATATCATTTCCAACAGTCATTTAACATAACTTCTTATCTTATACAACATTTTAGACTTCCGCCAACAACCTCTGATGATTTTCCATTTTTTATCACTTATTCTGCATTTCTTAATTTCTCTATTACTCTTAATTATCATTAACTAATAATTCTCCTCATAGTCTTTCTTGCAATAAGGATTACGCAATAAGGATTAATCAGTCCTACTAGTGTAATCTGTTCATTACAGTCGCTTTTCTAATAGTTCATATATTTACTCCAGTCTTCTAAGAATCTCTGGTCCCGCAGGTTTTTAATCCTTCCTGTTAATTTATCTAACTCTGCATAGTCCATTAATTTTGTCCGCCATTCTTCTTTCGTCAGTAATTCTTCTTATTGCCTACCCTTCTGATTGGAAACCAGTCATAGGGAGTTGATGGGGGTATAGGGATCAACATTCTCGCCAGGGTTTAAAAGCTCTCTCTCAGTTATTCTAAAAAGATGAGGAGATGCAAAAAAGGAAAAAGCTTGTGTATTTTTTAACAGCATTTATTGTGACCGCGTTGAAATGATGAACCTAAGAACCGTAGCAGTTTGGTCAACCAAAGTCACCCTTTTCTGAAGGAAAAGGCTTGCATACCTTTGGTACATAGGACCTCTTAACTGTTTGCAACAAAAATAACATATTATGCAGAATCAATAATTGAATTTAAACCCAAAGTCACCAAGGAATAATCACCATGACATGGTTTGAAATATAGGCATAGGTGGGTTTGAGACCCCTTCTGCCCTCCTTAGTTTTACAGACTCCTCCTTCTCCTGTTAGTCAGGAATACTTGCTTGCCTTCTGGCAATCATATTTTCTTGGTCCCAGGACTGCAGATGAATTGACAGATTTCCAGGGGCTGTGCTCTTCCCCTGCCTGTGCAAGCCCCCCTCCCCTCCCCAATATCCTGATGGTTAGATTCTGTGACAATTCCTGGCCAAGGGCCATCCATGGTTCTCCCCTGTCTAATCCTTTTTGACCTAAAATAATATCGGCACTAGTGTTCAGAATTGATATAGTGCCTGACTCATGGCTGTAAAAGTGCTTTGAGCATTAGCGATTAATAGATTTCAAGGGACTGCTTCGATCATCAAACATGACTGTCTGGATGGCTCAGCGTACCCGGCTTCCGATTCTGCCATCTGGGTGAGCTACAGGCAGGGCTGTGTAGAAGAAGAATAAATGGAATATACTGATTGTGTTAAAGCCAGCTCCTTTGTCAACTAAAACCAGATTCTGTGATTTCTGTTTTGCAAAATAAGCAAATTTACATATATATATATATATATATATATATATATATATATATATATATGTTTAAATTGCAGTTCTCTGCACACTTACTTGGAGGTAAACCTATCTGAATAAAGTGGGGCTTAGTTCACAGCAAACATGCTGCTGTTGCCAGTCAGTGTAGGCAATACCGATGGTCTGATTTGGTATAAGGCAGGCCCCCGCATTCCCACATTCCTCTTTGAGTCCCAGATTTCCCTTATTTCAAGGGCTGGCTGGCTTTTATCTGACCCGCGGCATAGGGTGGCCCTGACCCACAGGTGACTCGCCTCTCCTGGCCTGGAGGTGAGAACTCCTCCTGCGGGAACTTAGTTCCCTCTGCCTCTCTGCCCTGAGCCTCTGCAGCTCAGGAGAGGCTGGAGGGTTACCAGACCCAGAGGCAACCTCCGCTTTCTCTGACGGGGCTGAGAGTGGAGCACCTGCAGGCAATGGGTCCTCCATCCCCTCGGGAGCCAGAGCAGACTCAGCTGGTGCCTGCACCTGAGGATCCAGCACAGGTGAGGACCCTTCAGGCTCATGCCCCAGCCCCGGCTCAGCTGGTTCTGGAGGCGGGAGATCCTGTGCAGGCTGGGATTCCTCAGGTTCAGCATCCGAATCCGAATCCCAGGCCATCACACCAATGGCTTCAACGTACAAGAAATGAGATTCTGAGTAAACATCAGGAAGAACTTTCAGACTATAAGAGCTGTTCAGCAATGGGACGGTCTCCCTTGGGAGATTGTATACTTTCTTTTTTGGGAAGGATTTTAAGCAGAGATTGGATGGCCATCTGTCATGGATGTTTTAATTGAGTCATGATAGGTCTATGCTTCTTCCAGGATCAGAGGCAGCAGGATCGTTGCTCTCATGTCCCGTTGTGGGCTTGCCAAGGGTATCTGGTTAACTTCTGTAGGATACAGGATGCGGGACTAGATAAGCCTTAGGTCAGATCCATCAGGGCTCTCGATTTGGTCTTCCATTCTTTGGGAAGACCACTGCAGGGTGTCTCGTGGAATGGGGCTGGGAAGGAACTAGGTGGAACCTGGAATCAGAGCTTCCTCAGCAGCTAAATACAATCTATGATTAATTAAAAGAATGGAATACAAATGCTTTAATTGAGAAACATTTTGGACATGAAATATGACTGCAGTTATATGAATCCATAACGTATCTCTGAAATGCAAAGCACATTAGTTAGATAATGTGTTTTGCTGCTGCTGTAATGACTTGCATAATTTGCATTGCTCATTTATGTGCAGGCATTTGCAGTGAAAACAGGAACAAAAAAATAAGGAAATCAAGGCAATTTGAAATTAACCAAGATGCTGTTATTGTCACCTCTGTGGTCCAATGTGTAGTGGTGATTTCCATGGGGCAAGGCCTCTAGTCAGTGTTTTACCACCACAACACAAAGCACTCAGGGCTGATGGGACAGGGTGAAATAATTTGCCCATGAGAGCTGCCCCCACATGTGTTGTTGTTTTGAATGCTGCCAAAAAAAATGGATAAAGAGCAGTTTCATACAAATGAAGCTGCAGGGATGTGTTGACTTCATTATTTCATTCTTTGACTTTAGTTTACTGCCACTTTTATGCCCCACCTTTCTACAAAAGGTGCACAAAATCAACACAGTGCAAAATAAGAGAAATGTACAACCTTAAATGAGATATGATTGCAACCTAAGAACAAAACAAATGAAACAAACCACAAAAAGCAATCACAGAGCACTTTTAAAAAGCAGATCATATATTAGAAGATAGGGAAGCTGTGGGATCCCAGTGATCCATCAGTGCACTCTTGAATTTACAAAGCATGAATGCATTTGCAGGATATTTTAACAATTAAGACTTAATTGAATCTATATTAAGTGGGTTGAAAATGGCCTTCCCTTCTTACTTAAGAGCATAAGAAGTACCTTGCTGGATCAGAATGAGGTTCCCCTTGTCCACTATTTTTTATGAGAAACCCGCACAACCAGTAGGCCATAAATAAACAAAGAGAAATTCTCCAGAAGCTCACCAGCGCACCATGAATGGCCTTGTTCTCTGCCCTGGCATTCTGGGTATATGTGTGAAATGAGAACTAATTTGGGTGAAAACCAACCAGAATAAGCATTGGCAGCCCTAAGCCTGTGTGTGTCTACTTATTGTTACTGATGAAGCACCTAAAATTGTCTTAGTGCTGTACAGAGGCAGTTCCTAAGATGATGCAGAAAGAAAATTGAATGGAGAGGAAAGGGAAAAGGAGAGCAAGCAAATTCAGACACAAATTCTTGAAATCATAACTGAGGTTTAATACAAGCCTGTTCCACAAGCGTTCAGCATCACTGGATGATAACAACAAGCTGTCTTATCTTTAAAGCTGCCAGACATCCTTTTATATTCAGATATCTGTTATTCTTAAGTGTCACAGCTTCATTTCATGTCAAGCCAGTCTCCTCCATGCCCCACGCCCCAAATATCCAGGGCTCTGTTTTTCTCTAAAACCTGAGGTTGGCTTTCCTGCTAAACATGGTCCTGGCCCAAGACGTGTTGCTGCCTGAGGCAGAGGACAACTTGGCACTCCCCGCTCAATTTATTCTACAGAAGCCACCTCCATCTACCCTAATGGTAGGGTTGGGGATGGGTTGCTGAGCTTAGTGTGAAATCCTCCCGGCCACCCTGCAATGTGTGCCAGAGACAGGAACTACACGTGCAGCAGGGATATGGTGGGAATCACCTGGCAGCATGTCATGGTGGGGGAAAAGTATCCTGTTCTGTTGGGGCTTGAGACACATGGTGGAAGTGGATGTGGTCAAGTTGAGTCTTTTCTGGGTGGGCCTAGTTGTTGTTTAGTCGTTTAGTCGTGTCCGACTCTTCGTGACCCCATGAATCAGAGCACGCCAGGCACTCCTGTTTTCCACTGCCTCCCGCAGTTTGGTCAAACTCATGCTGGTAGCTTCGAGAACACTGTCCAACCATCTCATTCTCTGTCGTCCCCTTCTCCTTGTGCCCTCCATCTTTCCCAGCATCAGGGTCTTTTCCAGGGAGTCTTCTCTTCTCATGAGGTGGCCAAAGTACTGGAGCCTCAGCTTCACGATCTGTCCTTCCAGTGAGCACTCAGGGCTGATTTCCTTCAGAATGGAGAGGTTTGATCTTCTTGCAGTCCATGGGACTCTCAAGAGTCTCCTCCAGCACCATGATTCAAAAGCATCCATTCTTCGGCGATCAGCCTTCTTTATGGTCTGGCTAGGGTACTTTATGGTTCTTTATAGTACTACTAGGGTGGGCCTAGTAGTAGTAGTAATAGTAATATGTCCCACACATCTGGCTGGGCTTCCCCAGCCACTCTGGGCTGCTTGCAGCATGTAAAAAAACATAATAAAACATCAAACATTAAAAACTTCCCAGTACAGGGCTGTCTTCAGATGTCTTCTAAAAGTTATGTAGTTAGACAGAGTCAGGTCAAGTCTTTTTAAGCAGACATCAGAACCATGCACAGTGTAATGCTGGTGGTCAACAAAAGAGGTTTACAGACTGTCTCAAGGCAAATCTAAAAAAATGTAGTATACACACTGACAACTGGGAAACACTGGCCTGCGAGCGCTCCAGTTGGAGAACAGCCTTTACCAAAGGCGTCATGGACTTTGAAGACGCTCAAACTCAGGATGCAAGGGAGAAATGTGCTAAGAGGAAGGCACGCTTGGCAAACCCACACCGTGATCAACTCCTGCCCGGAAACCAATGTCCCCACTGTGGAAGGACGTGTGGATCCAGAACTGGCCTCCACAGTCACTTACGGACTCACTGTTAAAACCGTGTTTATGGAAGACAATCTTACTCGGCTACGAGTGATCGCCAAAGAAAAAGAAGAAGATGGACAGCTCCCAGCAGTCCTTGCTGCTCTGACCTCTCCCCTTTAGCTGCAGTTACAGAGGGATATCATCTTCATGGTGAGCTGGAGTCATAGGACAAGGCATCTACTATAGGTGGCCTGGCCCGGTTCCCCCTGGAGGATCTGGCTGTGTTTTTTCAGAGGTCCTTTGCCTCATTTTGTATATGTTTACCTTCTGCAAAGTCGGGGAAGGGGAAGGTGCTGTTGACAATTCATCTTCTGAGTTTGAGAAACGATGGTCAGGCCACATCCTTCAGCAGAGAGGGCAGATAACAAAGGTTCCTCCTCAGGTGAAACAGCCTGTGCGCCCCTTTCCTTTGAGTGTTCTTCAAGATATTGCGCCCCCTGCAGTCAGGGGCCATGACAAAGGGATTGTGCCACTTCAGACCGTGGGCAGAAGATTTTATTTATTTATTTTTAATGTTCTTTTGTGTAAAAGTTCCCTTGTTGCAAGAAGTGAGGTTTCAGGGAACCAGGCAGAGGGCCTTCTTGGTAGTGGCGCCTGCCCTATGGAACGCCCTCCCAGCAGATGTCAAGGCAATAAACAACTATTTTACTATTAAAAGACAACTGAAGGCAGCCCTGTTTAGGGAAGTTTTTAATGTCTGACGCTGTATTGTTTTTAATATTCAGTTGGAAGCCGCCCAGGGTGGCTGGGGAAACCCAGCCAGATGGGCAGAGTATAAATAATAAATTATTATTATTATTTATCATTAAAACAACAACAACAACTCCTTGCGAATAGGAGGTGGGAACCTTTATCATACTGGAGAGTAAGTATTAGAAGGGCAGTAACCAAATGAGGTTGCCAGCTCCTGCACAGAGGTTCATTGTGGTGTGGAACGGTTCAGTACTTTCATGCAAGACTCGGAGGAAGGAGCACAGAAGAGCCTTATCAAACGCCCAGCCGTAGCAAAGCTGGCACTGATTGCACTGCATTACATTTTGGAGGTCAGGATTAGAATCCAGAATGAGTTTGGGTGGATTGACGAGTCAGCCTTGTCATCAAGAAGATGAAATTCAGGGCGAGATTAATATATAGTGCTGTGTGGAAAGCAAAGCCAAAAGACGTGCTGAAAAAGAACGAGACGTGTTGAAAACGGAATTGACAGTGGGAATGAGGGATCTGCACTGCTTGGTAGAAGGCCGAACTCTCAAACCCAGACAGCTACTGTGGTGTTGTGGTTAAACTACAGACTTTGACAAAGAGACCTGGGTGCAAATTCCCCCTCAGACATCAGTTTCACTGAGAGACTTGAGTTCTGTCATTATCTGTCAGCCCAACCTCCTTGACAGAGTTATTGTGAGGATAAAATTGAGAGGAAGAACTATGCATGCTAGCCGCTTGGCAGAAGGGCGAGCTATGAATATGATTGTGTGGTGTGATAGCCTTATTCCTAATCCTCTTTTAAAGTTGCCAGCTATCAGGGACTAATAGCTGTGATGGTTATATTCTATCTCCACTGTCGGAGGCTGCATATATCTGAATGACAGTTGCTGGGAGTCACAAGTGGTTAGAATGCTGCTGCTCCCATGCTGTACTTTAATAATAATAATAATAATAATAATAATAATAATAATAATAATAATAATAAAACAAAAACAAAAAACACTTCCCACAGACATCTGCTTGGCCACTGTGGGAACAGGGTAAGTTAAAGATAAAGGACCCCTGGACCCCTCTATGGGGTGCAGTGCTCATCTTGCTTTCAGCCCAAGGGAGCCAGCATTTGTTCACAGACAACTTTCTGGGTCATGTGGCCAGCAAGACTAAACCGCTCCTGCACAACGGGACACCATGATGGAAGCCAGAGCGCACGGAAACGCCTATACCTTCCCATCGCAGTGGTACCTATTTATCTACTTGCACTAGCGTGCTTTTGAACTGCTAGGTTGGCAGAAGCTGGGGCAGAGCAACGGGAGCTCACCCCGTCACGGGGATTCGAACCACCAGCCTTCCGATCAGCAAACGTAAGGAGCTCAGTGGTTTAGACCACAGCGCCACCCACTTCCCTTGTGGGAACAAGATGCTGTGCTAGGTAGGTTTTTGGTCTGAACCAGCCGGGTTCTTCTTATGTTCTTAGGATGAATGAATTGATAAAAACGCGAATGTTACTAAGTATGAGAACATTGTGTGGTGAGGGAAATGTATTTTGCAGGTGTTAACAGGCATATTTCTCCATTGTTATTTTATTTATGTATTTATGTCATTTATGTCCTGCCTTTCCTCCAAGGGCAGCACACAATTCTGACCCAGGGATTTTGTCCCTGCTGTTATTGTGGTCTATGCTTTGTTAACCTCTAGGTTAGATTGCTGCAGTGAGACATATGTGGGGCTGCCTTTGAAGACTCTGTGGGAACTGCAGGTGGTGCAGAATTTGGAGGCCGGATTGCTGACTGGGGCAAGGCGATCTGAACATATAACACCAATTCTGGCGCAACTGCACCAGCTACCAGTTAGTTTCCAGGTTCCATTTGAAGTGCTTTTGGTTTTGACCAATATTTGTTCATGCAGCTCAGGGCTGCAGCACCTTAAGAGCTGCAACTTTCCATATGAACCTAGCCAGACACTGTGTTCCTCATCAGAGCCCTTCTCCATGTGCATCTTGCTAGAGAAGTGGAGAGGGTGGCAAAACAGGAACGGGCTCCTCAGTGGTGGCCCCACTTTTGTGGAATGCTGTCCCTAGAGATGTATGCCTGGTGCCATCATTGTTTGCTATTAGACACCAGGCCAAAAAATTATGTTTACCTAGGCCTTGAATTGTTAATTAGAAGTGTCATGAGTTGTGCCTTTCTACTGCTCATCTGTTAGTGGGGTGGGTAGGATCTGTCTTTCCAGAAATATTCTTGGTTGTGTGGGGGGGGGGGTAGTTTCTGTGTTTTATTATTGTTTTACACTGAGTTTTAGTGTCTTTTGTCCTGAAATTTGCTTTGGGACATACTTCTGTATGTGAAAAGTGATGAGGAAATGTAATAAATAAATACATACAGTGGTACCTCGGGTTACATACGCTTCAGGTTACATACGCTTCAGGTTACAGACTCTGCTAACCCAAAAATAGTACCTTGGGTTAAGAACTTTGCTACAGGATGAGAACAGAAATCGTGCTCCGGCGGCACAGCGGTAGCAGGAGGCCCCATTAGCTAAAGTGGTGCTTCAGGTTAAGAACAGTTTCAGGTTAAGAACGGACCTCCAGAACGAATTAAGTACATAACCAGAGGTACCACTGTATTAGCCAAATTAGGGAGCAAATGACTTGGTTGTAGGACCTCATGAATTCAAAGGAGATATAAGCATGCATCTGAAGTAATTAAATGTAATTAAGTATTTTGACTGGTAATCTGCCTTAGCACGAGAGGATCGGAACAAGTATTAATTACTGTAAGCTGCTTTGTGTCATCTATGTGCATTGTAAGGGTGGCGTAAAAATTCCTAAACAAATAAACAGCAGCGTGACATAATTATAAACAACATAGATGGGCCACAACCCACGTAACCATAATCATAACTAATTGATAGCAACAGGAACAAATGATGGCTGACTTGTCTGACTGGCTTCAGTGGGACATAGGTGGAGGTCTTGTAAACAGCACATGAGGTAGGCAACCTGTGTCTGGTCTGTGATGCTTCAGACCAAAAGCTGGCTCTCATGCGGTGATGTAGCATGGGGGGTGCCGGGGGGCTGTTGCCCTGGCAACGGCGACTGGAGAGCATGGAGGGTGCTTTTCACCCTGTGCACCCCCACCTAGCGCACAAGCAGCTGCTTGTTGGGGGTGAGGGCTGAGCAAGCATGCTCTGCCCCTCCATGTGTGTCTGTACGCACCCGCCCCAGGTGCTGGCAGATGGCGTTATGCCCCTGCTCTCATGTAGTCAAATGCCGCTATGCACACACAATGCCAGTACCAGAAGACTTGAAGTCAGGGAGAAAGTTTCTAGCTAAGTCTTTGTCAGGGACTGGGCAGATAAGAAGAAGAAGAAGAAGAAGAAGAAGAAGAAGAAGAAGAAGAAGAAGAAGAAGAAGAAGAAGAAGAGTAGTAGTCTGGATTTGATATCCCGCTTTATCACTACCCTAGGGAGTCTCAAAGCAGCTAACATTCTCCTTTCCCTTCCTCCCTCACAACAAACACTCTGTGAGGTGAGTGGGGCTGAGAGACTTCAGAGAAGTGTGACTAGCCCAAGGTCACCCAGCAGCTGCATGTGGAGGAGCAGGGAAGCGAACCCGGTTCACCAGATTGCAAGACTATCGCTCTTAACCACTACACCACACTGAAGGAATGATGGAGACCACCTCCCCAGCCTGACCGTTCCAGAGAAGAAGAAGAAGAAGAAGAAGAAGAAGAAGAAGAAGAAGAAGAAGAAGAAGAAGAAGAAAGCAGTTAAGATTTACAACAGGGGTTTGAGGCAGGTCACAGCTCAGAGGCAGATGAGGGGGAAAGCTGGGAAATCGTGGGAGGGGAAGAAAAGGAACCACCAGGAGGGCAACAGCTGATGGACACAGTGTTTTTAGAAAGCTTTCCAGACCACCACCACCCTGAGCCCAGCGAGTACAGCAAAGGGCTCAGAAGCAAAGGGCCCTCAGCGCCACCCGTAGAGGAGATGATGATGAATGAGGAAGTGGGAGAAAAAAGGCAGTGGAGAGTCATTCGGGACAACACCATTATTCAAAGAGGCTGCGTTCCAAGCCTCTCTCTGTAAATATTGAATAAAAAGCAGATGATAATGACTTTTCTTTGTCTTATCCGTTCCTGGCAACCTGCTGTGGGGCTTGTTTCCTCGGCCACCTGACAGTCTTCTCCGTGACATACCAGTTTTCCGTGTGAAGGTTCCCCTTGCCTTTGAACAGTGAAATGTCCACTTATGTCAGCCCTCAGAACTGAAGAAGAAACAGAGGAAGAACCTTAGGGGCAGCTGCCACCAGTTACAGTCTGAAGTGGCTTTCCATCATGTGTCAGAACTAGACCTCAGACATATCAAACTCTAGCTGCATTGAGGCCATAGGTCCTTGTCGCAAAGGCTCACACTCTTCTATACTGGAACTACTGCGGCAGAGTGGGGAACCTGTGGCCCTCCAGATATTGATGGACTACAGCTCCCATCATCCTTGTCCATTGGCCAAGCTAGCTTGAGCTGATGGGAGTTGGAGCCCAACAACTATTCTGTTGTCAAAGTATTCAGAGGAATATCCTACTAATCCTATCTCCACATAATGGAGAAAGAGAGACTTAAGTAGCTGCCTGAACCAAGCAGCACCCCTTTTATTTGTGGGAGTCCATGTCACCCTCAAGAAAAGCCACTTCCGCCTTGAGGAGGAGGTGGAGTTGCGGGGTTCACGACCCTCCCACGTGCGCAGGGGGGGGTGGGAGGCCAGCCCTGCGCAATTGGGTGATTCCCGGCTGCGTCACGCCCCTAACCAGCCAATCAGGTTGGTCCAGGGGTGTAGCCTGACCCATAAAGGCAGGACGCAGCTGGGGATCTCCCTCTTTGGACACTCGCTAGCTCCTCCGGTTTTCCCACCCTCCCGCCCTTTAAGGCTTTCTTTCTTTGACCTTGCTATGGACTTTGGTTGGTCGCCATTGAGGGGCCTGGTAGAAATTTTTCCACTTGGCAAATTGGCTCCAGCCACTTGGTTTTCGCCTACCTCGTAGCAAATCGTCACAACTTTCTGGGTATTGGCGGTTAGGCATTGGAATAGTTCTGTAGATGGAAAAAGGGGAGGTAGCGCCATCACCTACCCCGCATATCAAAGGGTAGTTCGTTAAAGGATTCCGGGGTGTGTGGCCCTTTCTGAAGCCTAGGGAGGTTAGGGCCTAAGGCATGCCCCCTATTGGTGACCCCGGGGAGTTCCTAGCAGGACCCCACCTACTGGTGGTTAACCCTTCCCGGACTTCGAGCAGACGGGCTGGTGTCAGATATAGTCGGTTAGGTCCAATGCCTAAGCCAATACCGCTCATCACCTGTAACCAATAAAGTTGTGGCCCTTTTTAGCCCATTAACCTTAATAATTGTCTCATGTGTCATTATTTCTACCTGTGGGGGTCGGGAACTCGCCCCGCAATAGGCTTATACTGGCACCTGAAGAACACGACCATTTCCACAAGTGCCCCTATCTCAGCTTTTAGATTCCTTCCTTAAGACCCATCTTTTTCTGAATATCCTTTGCCTAAAGCTCTCAGTCAAAGCAGCAAGGATAGGAGCTGCGCGGACAGAGAAGGTGGTGGTAGTGGTTGGAGCAGCTGCACAGCTCTTTACCTCAGCGCATCTCCACAATGTTTCCCCATCTGTATATGCTGGGGAGAACCAGGTCTGTATCAGCTGAGCACATGCTAGATTTCAGGTTAGCATCTTTTGCTGTGGTGTGAGCCCAATTGAAAGAAAGATGTAGACTTCCGGGTTAGCGCGATAGGATTAATGGCGGATTCCCTCCGAGCTCCGGAGGGAATCAGCTCTGCTGAGGACGGGTCTTACCGCGCCGGTGACGCGGGGACCCTTAGAAACCGCAGGCGTGGAAGCCTGCGGACTTGGTGACTCGGCGGGCACCTTTAAGCGCCTTCCCCGACCCACAAAGAGCCTTTTTAAAGGCTACGGAGAGGGTACGGGGAGTGGCGTGGTGCTGTGAGTAGACCGCTACTTCAGTGGAGCGTAGCCGCGAGCCATGGCCGGAGAGCGCTGACTTTTTTCCCAAAATTCGGACTGGAAAATAAACAACCCGTGAGTAGATTGGAATCTGGACTTTAAAATTTATACCTTTGAATTTGGTACAATCGGGGGATGTGCTAAAGGGAAGTCCGCACCCCCCCTACCTACAAACGATCTAAAGCAAGGATTGGAGAACTAAGGTGGAGAGTATTGTTTTTGGTGTCAGATAAAAGATACTTCAATGAATTTGACAGAAGAAGTATTTGTGCTGGAGAGAAAGTGAGGAATTTTGGAAGCTTTTGTGTAACCCCCCCCCCCCCCGAACCCGGGAGTGTCCTGTGCGTAAGCCGGAGGAAAAAGAATAAGGAGTTTGACAGCTGTCAAAGGAGCTGTCAAACGGGCGGTTAAAGTTAAGAACTTTGTTACTTAAAAACTCTCTGAATTAAAAGTGTTGCATTTGAACTGAGGCGGTTGGAAACAACGTAGCTATAAACAATAAGTAACGGACTGTTGGAAAAGGACTATCAAGTAATTGGAATCCCCCTAGGGGGAACTAGAGACATTACAATGGCTGCAGAGGGAAAATTACTGGCAGAGATAGAAAAAATGTTTTTTCTCGTGGGAATCCTGCAAGAGCAGAGTACGGCTATGAACAAAGAACTTATGACCTTGAATTCTAAAACAAACAACTCTGCTGAATGCATAAAGGATTTGACTAATAAGAAATCTGCAGCTGAACCAGAAGAGACATTTTTGGAACAGGTGGAGAGGAAAGAAGGAGTGGAAAAGGAAAATACCAATCAGAAGCCTATATTGTCAGGAAATAAAGAAGAAGATCTTCAGATTACAAATCTGCGAAAGATGAGAAAGATGAAGGAGGAAGTCCCTGGAGTACCTGGAATTCTGGAATTTAAAAGAATAAAGAAATATGATTGGGACTTCCTCTTTGAGTATGGGAGATCAGCTGACCTTTTGCAGCAACTGCTTTTAAGTATTTTGGATGGAAGAAAACTTGGTGTGACTGCGACTGAACTCCTTCGAGACCTGAGGACCAACAAAAAGGGTTACCAACAAAATCGGCGGAGAGAGACTGACAGAGACTTGAAGGCCTCGGATGTGAGGAATCCGGGCTAGGAACTGTTTCTGTGGACATAAGGGATGGAAACCGGGGTAGGGAGGGAGGGGAGAACAGAATTTTAAAATTTTATGATTTTTGTATTTGGCCATTATGACATATAATTAATTAAAATATAAAGGGAGAAATTCGTGGGAGGGAAATTAGGTCGACCTTAGAAAAAAGATTTAATGTTTATAAGAGAATTGGATAAGTTAAATGTGGACAAGTAAAAAGAGTTAAGTTTTAAAAATAATAATAATATGTTAAAGATGAGAGATAAGAACTTGCTGAATTAATTATTGGAATTGGGATGTATGAAGAGGGGGTGGGGGGAAGTCAAGGAAAGAGGGTAAAGAAAGTAAGAGTATGAAATTATATATGTTTTGTTTTTGTTTTTGTTTTTGTTGTGTGTGTGTATAAAATGTGAAAACCTAATAAAAAAAATTATAAAAAAAAAGAAAAAGAAAGAAAAAGAAAGAAAGATGTAAATGAACCAAAGATCAGAGGAAAGCCACGGAGATGTTAAAGGATTTAGAAAGCAGCACTCATGGGAGAAGGATGAAAGAAACAGTCCTTGTTTAGCAATGAGGCAAGGAGGCAAAGAAAAGGAAAGCCTCTAATTGTTTTCCAGTGCACAAAAAGGCATAAAAAGGCACGATTTAGGTCTGCGTCATAGATGACCAGGGGCAGCTGCCAGGGGCTGCACTCTCTTGTGGGGAGAGAGTATAAAAACCACAAAGGGTGCCGGGTTTGGTGTTCTCTTATTGTGAGCCAGAACTTTCAGGGGTTTTACTCTTGAATTTGTTTTCAAGGCTTAAACCTAGAGCAGGGGTCCCCTGGCTCGCGGGACTCGTTTATCCGGCCTGCAGCAACCCCCGCCACCTGCTCTTACTGGCGCTGCGCTGCTGCCCACTTCCGGGTTGCAGGAGCACTGGAAATAGCTTGTGTGCATGTGCAAGCGTGATCATGCTCAAGCATTATTTCCAGTGCACATCCAGGTCGGAGGAGGCTTGTGCACATGCATACAAACTATTTCCAGTGCTCCTCCGGCCTGGAAGTGTGCTGGAAATAGCGTGTACACACACATACTGGCACTCCCCTGCCTTCAGGCCCACTGCACGATCAGCGCTGGAGACACTGGCCCAAGGCGTGGTAAGTTTGCTGACCCCTGACCTAGAGCATGCCAAGTAATCACCACTATTTTGGGCCCTGCAATTGGCAGGTGAGGCCCTGTTGGTGGTGCTGCTGCTGCTGCTGCTGCCAAGAGCTGCCCGGTTGGCATCAGTTCGTGACAGGGCCTTCTTGGTTGCAGCCCCTTGTTTGTGAAATACTTTCCCTGGTGAGGTGCATCTGTTTCCCTCGTTATTAACGTGCATGAAGAATTTTTAAACATTCCTGTTCACCTGGGCGTTGGATGAAGATACTGTTTGCAGTAACCTTGGAATTATTGTTTGTGAGGGTATGTGATTATTTCAAAATGGTTTCAGATATTCTTAACGGGGTGTTTTTTTAAAAAAAGAATCAGATGTTCTTAATTGCTTTAAAGTGTTTTAAATACATTATCTAATTTATTTTTAATTGTATTGTTTTATTGCTTTGATGTTTGATCCGGGGCTCCTTTGGGAAGAAGGGTGGGATAAATATTTTATAAACAGAGACAACAGTCATTCTGAACGTGTGCAGAATATCTTTTCTTTCCTATCAAGATGAAGGGAGAATGCAGGTCTTGGGGCAACATTACTCAATGAAATGATTGGGTACTATTGTGGCTGCCACTGACCTCAGTTCCTGGCCATTTCTGCACTGTTGCAGGAATTTATGTATAGGTTGGGGGGGGTTGCCCCTCCAGCAGATATCATGCACATGCAGCCCACTACCAAAATCAGCACAATCACTTTTGTGACTTTTGTGATTTGTCCCCACAAAACACTTCATCACAATTTCTTCCTATCTATTCAAAGGGCCTTTGCTGCACAATACCAAATGTAAGAATTCACTGATAGATGTATCTGTGTACTGGCTTGTTACAGGAAAAATCCGAGGGCTCCCTTGGACAAAACAAAGACACCAACCAGGATAACTTGGAGCAAAACAGCAGCCTGTAGGCTTGGCCTTTATTGAACTGTTGCAACAGGGTATTCCCCTCACGTGCAGGAGAGAGGAAAGACCCAGAAGAATAGTGTGCAAGGTCTTATAAAAACTTTTGAAATTCCCCTCCTCTAGGTCTAGCCCACCCCCAGAAACATCATGCATACATTACAGAAAGGAGGGGTTGAGGGAGGCATACATTACAGAAAGGAGGGGCTGATGGTAACCTGAGTGTCTTGTCACCTGGCTGGTTCCTCCTTTCCCCCTCCCCACAGTTTCCTGCCCCCTGAGGGAAGATCTGATCATTGTCCTTTGTTTCAGTCCATGTTGAATCCACTCCCATATGCAGGTTCTTTGTGATCTTGATTGTCTTCTGTCTGGGATCATCAGGGTTGGTATGGGCAGGGCTCCTGTGTATGTGCTGAGACAGTGAAGGGATTATGGCTGACCAGGACTAAGTCACCCCCCCTTTGTTAGTTCTTGTCATATGGAGTAAAATAAAAATGGAACAGTGCAAATCCAATGTATGGTTGATTTTCTATGAATTTATAACAGAAATGTGGCGCTATGAATTTATAACAGAAATGTGGCATATGTAGTGTGTGAGTGTGAAGTTTATACAAACAGAATGATTGGGGTGGGGGGGTTCCTGCTACAGGCTCACTGGGAAAACTTCAGACATTCATACAGAGATGTGAGCTGAGCTACTCAGCAGCCCCTCTGCCTGAGTGATAATTCCTGGCAACCTGAGTGCCAGACAGGTAGCCATTCCAGAAATAACAAACCCAGGTGAAGACAAAAGGGTGTAATTAACTTGGCTGGGAAACAGGGAAATATAAATATCTATTTTGTTACACTTGATGGGTGTTTGGTGGAGGGCAAGGGGAACCATGGGGCAGGGTCCAGGATGCTCAGATTACTACCACCAGACCTCCCCTTTCATAATGTAACCATGATGTATTAGTGATGTAGTTTGGGGGATGTAACATGGGGATTAGCAGCTAATAAAAGTTTGGGGGCTCTTTTGTTCGTGGCTTCCATCTTGTTCCACCTGGTGGCAGGTGGGAGTCCTGTCGCGACAGTCTTCAATAAAGACCAAGCCTACTGGCTGCTGTTTGCTCTGGTATTCCTGACTGGTCCTTGTTTTTTGTCCAAGGGAGCCCTCAGATTTCTCTGTTAACAGCACCATACATTTAAAGTCCTGCGGGTTGTACTCCATGTGGTGCTGAGGAGAACATTCCCTTGGGGAAGTATTTTCTCTTTCTGCAATGAAGCATTATCCCCCTCTCTTTCCCCAAAGCACCCCCTAAGTCTGATCTGTGTGTCCCCCCATCCTTCCCCTTTCATAGTCATGGCTCCCCCGTCAAAGAATCTTGGGTATTATTGTTTGTTAAGGGTAGTGAGACTTGTTAGGAGACCCCTATTCAGGCGCTACAACAGGGGTCAGCAACCTTTTTCAGCCGGGGGCTGGTCCACTGTCCCTCAGACCACGTGGGGGGCTGGACTATATTTTAAAGGGAGGGGGAGAACAAATTCCTATGCCCCACAAATAACCCAGAGATGCATTTTAAATAAAAGGACACATTCTACTCATATAAAAACATGCTGATTTCCGGACCGTCCGCAGGCAGGATTGAGAAAGCGATTGGGCCCCTGGGCTTTAGGTTGCCCACCCCTGGGCTACAACTGGAGAGCCAGTGTGGTGTAGTGGTTAAGAGTGGTGGACTCGTAATCTGGTGAACCGGGTTCGCTTCCCCGCTCCTCCTGGGTGACCTTGGGCCAGTCACACTTCTTTGAAGTCTCTCAGCCCCACTCAACTCACAGAGTGTTTGTTGTAGGGGTGGAAGGGAAAGGAGAATGTTAGCCGCTTTGAGACTCCTTAGGGTAGTGATAAAGCGGGATATCAAATCCAAACTCTTCTTCTTCAACTTCCAGAGTGCTTTAATGATCAATCCCTCTTCCCAGGAAACTCTGGGAGCTGCAACTCTGTGAGGCCTCCTGCAACTCTCAGCACCCTTAACAAACTACAGTTCCCAGGATTCTTTGAGGGGGGAGCCATGACTGTTAAAGTGTTGTGATAGTGCTTTAAATGTGTTGTGCAAATGGGGCCCTAGAAACCGCCCTTCCCTATGATAATACAGTGCCTGTTTGTTCAAGGACAATATGATAAGGAACCATGCAGAGAGTCAGCTGAGACTTGCTGTGGCCAGGGACTGTCAATTAAATGCTGCTTAAACTTATTTTGCACTCATACACCGGCACTAGAGTATACCAGATACAAGCACCACAGCAAGCCTGAAGGGCACATTTGTGTCTCAGGTAGCACTTTCTGTTTGAAAATACTCCCTAATGATAATGAAATATGAAGAAATAGCTAGATTAACGGGGGAAATTCGACAACAGGACAGTGAAACATTTCAAAAAGAATGGGAAAAATTTATGTCACACATAGGAAGGATAAGGTGAAAGAGTGAAACCAGTTGAATTGAAATAAACCTCCTAATATGAAATACAAAGAAAATTTCTGGATAAAGAAAATAACAAAAAGTAAAATGTACAATGTGATCAATGTAACCAATGGTACCGTAGTTGTAAACGAATATAGACAGACAATAAGAACTGTATATACAGGAGGATTTATTTGACTATAGACACTCTATGGACAAATACAAAAGGAGAACAATAATACACAAAATGGATAAAGACAATGCGAAAAAGTTAGATGTGATATAAAAGGCCAGAAAAGGGAAGGAGGGAATTCAGCTCTGGGGAGCAGGTGTAAATGTGAAATGTAATACAATATGTGTATGTGGAGTGTGCAAATGAAAACCAATAAAGAATATTATGGGGGGGGGGATACTCCCTAAAGGGAGTCAGAAAAAGACTGGGTCACCAGTTGGGAGCACTTTGATGCGGCAAGGCACGAATAGAAGAGTCCAGATACGCTTGTGTACACTTTTCAGTGGACATTAGCTGTGATACATAGCAAAATGGAACCTCCGTATTCAGTGGTAGTCTATCGGTGAAGTATCAGTGCTCAGAAGAAAGAGGCACATGGCTGGCTGCAAACAGAATACTGGGCGAGATCGATGCACCACTGATCTGATCTATCAAGTCAGTATTTATTATGGAGACACATTATGCTCCGTGTAATGTGTGTATATTTTGTACTTTGTACTTAAGTACAGAGCACTTTGTAAAAATAGGTAATTAAATCCAGGCTGTAAAAAAGAAATTCAGGGGTGAAAACAACCCATACCCCGCCTCCTCCCCACCGGAAGGAATGTGTGTGTGCATTTGTACAAATTCCTGAAATAACTTGGAGAACAAGACTGGATTGGATGAGCTCTCTAGCATTCATTCATTCATTCATTCATTCATTCATTCATCCCAGAAGCCTGCTGTGTCTTAATATTCAATTACCTGCTTCCCCTACTCCCTTGCCCAGTATTGCTCCCATTAATGATCTCCCAAGGGCCCGTCCATCAGAGAAAACCGAGGACTTATTAAGGCTGTAATTCTCAGAACCTGCTGTTTTCTGACAGAGCTGTAGATCCCTGGCCCATAACTCAACTACTTGGTTCGTGGAGCGTTGCTCCAAGCTGTACACTGGAGGGGTGACAATTTTCTGAAAGTTGTCCAAGGGAAGGAGAATCAGCCACTGTGGGCACAAGCTTACTATGCCCAGGGAATCTGTGGCTGTAGCCCTCCCTCTTGTGAAGCCTTGCACCCAAAGAATCATAGAATTGTAGAGTTGGAAGGGACCCCAAAGGCCATCTAGTCCCACCCCCAGTAATGCAGGAATCTCAATTAAAGGATCCAAGGAAGGGGAGCTTGCCATCTTCCAAGGGAATAACATTTAGAGGTCTCTCTCTGCAATGTTCAGGTAGGTGATGGGGATATTTTAGGACAGGGGGTGGGGAGCTTTGGCCACTCACATGTTGATGGACTACAATTCCCATGATCACTGGCCATGGGCCATACTGGCAGGGACTGATGGGAGTCGGAGTCCAACAGTATTTGGTCACCCATTGCATACTCCTGTTTGGGGTCATTCACAGGCTGGGGGAGGTAGGGGCACAGGGAGAGGCAAAACCTTTGCCTGGTGCTTGCAAAACAGCAATTATTATTCTTATGCTTTGAAATTTGTTTGACGTGTTTCAAAACTTATCTTTCCCAGGGACCAAGAGTCTTATCCCAGCACAGCAGGGAGTAAACTCTCTTTGGGCTGATGTACCAGACTAGGACAAATGCAGGCCTTTTGCCCTTGAGAATGAACATTTTCAAAATGAGTTGGGCAATCTTCAAATAAAAATTAATTGCTATTTTCAAGCGCTATGCTCAGGCTTTGACTCTTCCTTTGTTTCGCAGAGGGAGTTGGGTGAGGGAACTCATAGAATTAGTAAAAATAATATCTTTATCAGGACCAAGCAATGTTCACAATGCAGTATGTGACCTTTTGAGTTGCATGGAGTTCCTTCTCAGGCTGGAAATCGATAAAATTTAACTTGAAACCTTACAAACTTGCATTTTGAACCAGCCTGGTCCTAATCATTTTACTGCCTGTGTGAATTTTGTTCTTATGAGCCTATGCAGTTATCTGATTTTGATCTTCTTCAGAGAACTTTTCCTCCAAATTTCTCTTAGGCATTGAATTAGACTGCTGACTGATTCAGGCAGGCATGCTTTATAGGTTGAGACCCTATTCTTATTTGAGATTGTAGTTACCCAAAGGTGGGTGGGTGGACAAGGAACTCACTTTCCTTTCCTGCATAGATGGAGATGCTGAGATAAGCGTTCTCAATTCATATGCCCTTCAGCAAACTAGTGTTGCCAACTGACAAGAATCTTCTCCTGGTCTGCTCTTGGGCCTTCTAACACAGTGCAACGTGCAGAAATGAGGAAGTTTCACAGCAGACAGATGAGCATGACCACATTGTCACCTATTAATGTTTGCACAACAAGCTTCTGTTTAAAGTTCAGCTAGAGTGGCTAGTGGGAAAGGCTAGAAAAGGCTTGTAGGTCATCTTGTTCAGACCTTGTACCCTAATGCAAGGTCTGTGGCTGGCTGTGTACTCTTTGCGGTTTATAACAAATTTAAAATTCGGTGCTAAAGCAATACCAATTTTGTGACCTGAAATACCAGATTCTGTGACCTGAATAAATTCTACAAATGCAATTTGCAAATGCATGCTTTGCATAATTTATGCTGTTCTCACTCGCCTTTGAGAGAGATGCAGAGCAATGCAGCGCTCTCCCAAGTACGGGAAACCCTGCCTGGTCCTCTCCCAGTTTCTACAATTTAACCAGGCATCGCTCACATGGTTTCAAGCTTGTTTGAGGAAGAAGGAGCTCAGTGCTATGCTCAGTAAAATTCCATGCTTATGCAACCTTTATGCAAGACGTAAAATAAGGACCATGTGGGAGGGGTGCCACAATGGAGGGACAAATGTGTCAGTTTCAGTTTCAGTTTCTCAGTTTCCCAGGCTTTAAGCTCAGTTCTACAAATTTCTTCATCTTTGTGAAATTTGTTTTATGTAAAATAAAAGAATAATAATAATCCTCATGAAAACCCACCAGCATTTTTGTGTGCCTTTTCTCCAATATTCACATTTTTGCATGCATTTTTGTCTTATAGACATATTTTGGTGAGAAATTTCTCCAGATGTAATGCATTTTTAATGTTATTTGCATCGGTACATGTATATTTTATGTGCTCTTCTCTCGAATATACAGTATTCATGTTATGTGATTGAAGAACTGCATTGCAAAATTCAGTGATGTGCGAACTCTGAAGGAGTGGTGGATTTCTGTTTGCAAATCAGCTCTACTTTGCTGGATTTCAAACTGCTGCTAAACATACAGGAGGCAGCTCAGTGTGTGTGTGTTGGGGGTTGAGAAACTTGGCATCCCTACCAGAATTACACACACACACAAATGTTGCCTCTCTCCATTATCACAGCCTAATCATTGTATAACTTGCTAAAAGCAGCATCAAGAATATGCCCCAAGATAATCAACAGCCAGCAAACAGGAAAAAGCTAACTCTAACCTCCCTCCTTTTCCCTCTGAGTTGCCAGCCAATCCCTCCACAACCCACACATAGTATCGTCCTAGGAAGATGTGCAGCTCCATGCGCTGCAGGAGGAAAGGGGGTTAGCCATGCGCATGTGTGACGGGGCAAGGTCAGGCAGTGGCGTAGCATGGGGGTGCAGGGGGGGCCGGCCGCACCGGGTGCAACATCTGGGGGTTAGGGTTAGGGGGCGCAAATCCACGGGTTAGGGGGCGCAAATTACTTGCCTTGCCCCGGGTGCTGACAACCCACGCTACACCACTGAGGTCAGGCAATACCCCAAGAACTTCACTTACTTCCATCTCCCTTCCAGCTATGGTGATATGGTCCCGAGCACCATTGCAGGGAAGATCTTTGGTTCCATCTGCTCTCTGAGTGGGGTGCTGGTCATCGCCCTCCCTGTACCTGTCATCGTTTCCAACTTCAGCCGCATCTACCACCAGAACCAGCGGGCAGATAAGCGGCGAGCTCAACAGGTAGCTGTGCGGCCAGGCGGAAGAGAGAAGGCAGAAGGGCAATGGGAGGAGGGGGGAGGGAGGGAAGGGAGGGCCACACCTGCCTCTCATTCCATACACAGTCCTCCATCTCTCCCCCTTGCAGAAGGTTCGCCTGGCCCGGATCCGCCTCGCCAAGAGCGGCACCACCAACGCTTTCCTTCAGTACAAGCAGAACGGGGGCCTCGAGGTATGGACCACGCAGTTGCACGCTCAACACTGGTTTTCTCGGCTGCTTTGGGCTTTTCTTGGAAAGGAAAAGTGGGATGTACAAACAGAGGAGGCTCCATTAGGCATTGGCCCACCAACCGGAAGTCTGCCCTCAGCCAACCCCGACCTGCTTTCTTGCTTACATCAAGACTGCATTGGCCTCCTCCTCAGTCTTAGTTGCCCTTATAGAGCTCAGCAGGGAGATGGGGGGCGGGGCAGAGCTAGAATTGGTTGGCCACAGGCTCTGCCTACAAGTCCTAGCCGAGTCCTAGCCATGATGCCCTAGTTTTCTCTGCGCAGGGGAATTTCTTTTAAATGCGAAAACAGTCAAACTTGCATCACCCAGCTATAGCCCGAAGTACTTGCGTCCCAAGTGATTTTTCTGAATGTGCTGATTGGCTCTAATGTGGGCATGTATGCACATGCGCCTATACCCAAAGTGTGCCCCGATGCATAGGCACTTGTCACCTATGAGAGCCAGTGTGGTGTAGTGGTTAAGAGTAGTGGACTTGTAATCTGGTGAACCGGGTTCGATTCCCCGCTCCTCCACATGCAGCTGCTGGGTGGCCTTGGGCTAGTCACACTTCTTTGAAGTCTCTCAGCCTCACTCACCTCACAGAGTGTTCATTGTGGGGGAGGAAGGGAAAGGAGATTGTTAGCCACTTTGAGACTCCTTGAAGGTAAAGGGACCCCTGACTGTTAGGTCCAGTCGTGGACGACTCTGGGGTTGCGGCACTCACCTCGCGTTATTGGCCGAGGGAGCCGGCATACAGCTTCCGGGTCATGTGGCCAGCATGACTAAGCTACTTCTGGCAAACCAGAGCAGCAGCGCACAGAAACGCCGTTTACCTTCCCGCCGGAGCGGTACCTATTTATCTACTTGCACTTTGACGTGCTTTTGAACTGCTTGGTTGGCAGGAGCAGGGACTGAGCAACAGGAGCTCACCCCCTTGCGGGAATTCAAACCGCCAATCATCTGATTGGCAAGCCCTAGGTTCTGTGGTTTAACTCACAGCGCCACCCGCATCCCACTTGCGACTCCTTAGGGTAGTGATAAAAGAGGATATCAAATCCAAACTCCTCCTCCACCACCTGTATGTTGGTATTCAAGCCATAGCTTTCCTCAGAACAGATCCATTGAAATGTATGGACTTGACTTTGATTTCAATAGGTCTCCTCTAAGCAGAGCCCTCCTGGATCATGCCCAAGGCCCACCTGGTCCACCATTACAGTGGGGAATCAGATACCAATGGGAAGCACACCAGTAGGACCTGAGTGCGCCAGCGCCCTCCTCATTTACGATACCCAGGATGTCGTATTCCTCTGACATTGGAGGCGGAATATAGTCAACACGGCTAGTAGCCACTGATAGCCCTCTCCTTCATGAATTTGTCTAATTCTTTTAAAGTCAGCAAGGCTGGTGGAACCTCCCTGCCTCTTGCAGGAGCGAATTTCATCGCTTAACTATGCGCTATGTTTTACTCAGTGTTTTACATTGTTGGATAGCACCCAGTGCTGCCAATTGTTGAAATCAAATGTGTATGTATGTATTTATCCTATTTATTTGCATACATATATATTCCTGCCTTTATGTTCCTGGGCAAACACCCATCCAGGCATTGAGCCAGACCTGCTTCACTTCAGCAAGGTGGCGGTGGCCTTGTGCGCCTTCAGACGGTCTGCTTCAATTAATTGGTGCTCCTCTCTTTTCCTCTACAGGACAGAGACCCTGATGCTCATGTCTTGGCTGTGCGTAACCGATCAGCCTTTGAAATGCAACACCATCATTTGTTGCACTGCCTGGAGAAAACTACCGTGAGTAGCAGGAGAGGGTGCAAAGGAAGGAAAGGGGTTTGGACAACACAAGTGGAAGAAGCTAGACTTAGTCACTGTGAGGAGCTTTTTGGACGGCCAATGGAATCTGATTTCAATCCAGGATTGCCTAGATCTGACGCAAAGGAACCAGTGACCCTCCAAATGTTGTTGGACTCCAACCCCCCTCAACCTCCCCCTCCCCCGCAGTCTAGCATGCCTTAGTAATAATAATAATAATAATAATAATAATAATAATAATAATAATTTATTATTTATACCCCACCCATCTGGCTGGGTTTCCCCAGCCACTCTGGGCGGCTTCTGACAAAACACTAAAATACAATAACCTACTAAACATTAAAAGCTTCCCTAAACAGGGCTGCCTTCAGATGTCTTCTAAAAGTTTGGTAGTTATTTTTCTCTTTGACATCTGGTGGGAGGGCGCTCCACAGGGCGGGCGCCACTACCGAGAAGGCCCTCTGCCTGGTTCCCTGTAACTTGGCTTCTCGTAGCGAGGGAACCACCAGAAGGCCCTCAGCACTGGACCTCAGCGTCCGGGCTGAACGATAGGGGTGGAGACGCTCCTTCAGGTATACTGGGTCATTTAGGGCTTTAGAGGTCAGCACCAACACTTTGAATTGTGCTCGGAAACATACTGGGAGCCAGTGTAGGTCTTTCAAGACCAGTGTTATATGGTCTCAGCGGCTGCTCCCAGTCACCAGTCTAGCTGCTGCATTCTGGGTTATGGATGTGTTATGGATGACAGGAGTTGTGGTTCAATCATGTCTGGGGGGCCACAAGTTCTCCATCTCTGTCAAGGTTTTTGGGGGGTTGTTATTGTTTTTTTTAAAAAATGATCATCTTATTGAGTATCCTTTACAACTCCAACATTCTACACACGAATTCTGTACCGATTCAAAAACCAACCAGATTCTGCAATCTGAATAAGTTATACGAATGGCTGTTCTGCGTCATCTTTTCTCTTCGGAACAAGGATTACACCCCGATCCTTGTTCACCGAACACCCTTCAGGGAGTGGATTTCCCTACATGGCTTCAAGTCCATCTCTGCAGCCATAAGAAAATCAGCTGAGACTCTTGGGACGATGAATTCTGCCTCTGACTCGAAGTTCCTTGTTTGCGTAATGCCACGTAGCAGACCCACAGAATAGGCACAGTCGCAACGGCGCCCTTATCTATGTAGTGACGCAAGCAGGAACATACATGTTGTGGGGCCCAGCTGTAAGAGTGAATGCCCACACACCAACCTCCTGACATTGTTTTCTCTCTCCCTTCCCTCCCCCCACAGAGTCACGAGTTTACGGATGAGCACTCCTACAGCGAGTTTTGCCTGACGGAACCCCTGGGCTACCGCACCAGCCGCAGCACCTCCCTCTCCTCCCAGCAAGGCGGCAAAGGGGGCCTAAGCACCTCATGCTGCCCCCGCCGGACCAAGCGCCGCACCACCCGCCTAACCAACTCCACCATGTCAGTGAGCCGCACCAGCGCTCAGGAGCTCGATACGCTAAACAGCCAGAAAAGTGCTGCCCCCCAGAGGTAAGGGTAATGTTTGCATGCCGTCACACCTCGCCGTGGGAATGAGAGATCGGCTCTGAGCTCGTCCACACTTCTGCTTGTGCTGTGCCTAGATATCATGGGTTTGGGCAGTTTCCCCCTTGCACCTCTCATTTCCCAGGGCAAATCCACTCTTTAGTGCTCAATTGGAGCAAATGTCTCTCTGGAGAAAACCCAAATTGCCATTTGTTCTGATTGAGCACTAAAGAGCAGTTTTCACGGGGTGTGTGGGGGAAGCAGCATGACAATAAGTGTGAATAAGCTCTATGTTACATTTGAGTAGTTCCTTTCCCATGTGCGAGATTGAGATTTGGCCTTGTAGCTTAGCTGCAGGGGGATATTTTATAGGAGATTGAGGAGTCACATAAAAGGAGGCTGTATATCTACAGTGGTGCCTCGCAAGACGAAAAGAATCCGTTCCGCGAGTCTCTTTGTCTAGCAGTTTTTTCGTCCTGCGAAGCAAGCCCATTGACAGCTTAGCGGATTAGCGCTATTAGCGGTTTAGCGGCTTTTAGCGGCTTATCGGCTTAGCGGATAAGCGGATAAGCGGCTTAGAAAAAGGGGGGGAAGGGGAAAAAAACCCGCAGGAACTCGCAAGACATTTTTGTCTTGCAAAGCAAGCCCATAGGAAATTCGTTTTGCGAAGCACCTCCAAAACGGAAAACTCTTTCGTCTAGCGAGTTTTCCGTCTTGCGAGGCATTCGTCTTGCGGGGCACCACTGTACTGCAATCTGGTCTTTAGCAAAGGTAAGTTAAGATATCCTAGAAATATTGCTGGATCAAGGAACATTGCCAGTTGGATAAATTTAAGACACTTATTTTTCTTTTTGCATATGGGTCCAGAAGGGTTTCCCCTGCCCCATCAAATGTCATAGTAGTACACAAACCTTTAAGTTTTGCTGGTCAGGAACCAATTCCTCACTTCCTACATCAAACAGGTCACTGACCTCAGAGGAGGGAGCTGCATCAGTTCAAGGGAAGAGTCCTCCTGGGCTTGAGGATTGGGAACAGGAGAATGTTAATGCATGAAAACAGAAACAGAGGGACCACTGGTTCAGAGGTGGGTGGAGGAGGCGAAACTCTGACTCTGGTCCATCTGTCAAATGCTGTCAAATTTTTAGTGGGTCACCCTGCCTGATAGGTCAGCATACCCAGGGAATCTGGAAGAGGAAGAGATGAAGATGCAATTCCTGTTTCCCCACACAGCATGCCATGAGCTCTCACTGGCACGAACAGAGGGTGCTGTCGTGATGAGCCTGCATAGTTTGAAGCCACCAGTTGCGTGTCGAGACCCCGAAGCCACCCCCTCGTTGGGAAATAACACACACAAGAACACAGATGTTAGGTTAATGTTATTGGGCAAATTTTGGCCACAACTTTATTGATTACAGAATGTGAGCGGTATTGGCTTAAGCATTGAATGGACCCGACTATACCTGACTCCTGCCCAATGTGCAGGAAGTTCAGTACGGGTAAACCACCAGAAGGGGGAGCCCTGTCAATGCAAACCAACTTGAGCTCCCCCTGGTGTTCACGTCGGGGTCGTGTCGTGGCCCTAGCCCCCTACCCGGGCTTCGGACAAGATCGACACCCCGATGCCTTTAACAGAATACCCTTAAGCATGGAGGGGCAGGTGATGGCCACACCTCACCTCCCCCACACAAGGTCAAACAATGCCTAACCGCAACCCTAACAAAGTTGTGACAATTGTTATGAGGTAGGCGAAAACCAAGTGGCCAGTGCCAATTTGCCAAGTGGAAAAATTCCTACCAGGCCCCTCAACCGAGGTCCATAGCAAAGCTTTTGCCTAAAACCTGCAAATTAGGGAGGGAGGTTGGGTGATTGAGGAAGCGAGCCAAAGAGGAAGCCCTCCTGGGTGCGCTTCTGTTTAAATGGTCCCGGCCACACACCCCTGGCCAGCGGATTGGCTGGCCGGGCTCTGATGTGGCCTGGATCCCCCGGGCAACGGGGGACTAAGTCCCCGCCCCTGGAGGGGAGGGGTGGCCATGTGGTCCACCACAACTCCTCCCCACGGGGAAGTGGAGCGGATTTCCCACAGCATCCGCACTGGCTGCGTCCAGGTCCAGGCTGCTAGTGAGGCTGGCAGAGACCAGGGAGCTGTCGATATAATGTCTGTTGGTCCATTAACTGCGAAGGAAGCAATGCAACTGTCCTGCCATCCTCTTGCCACCCACAGCACCCAGTAGCCAGCCCCAGGAGGAATCCAGTAGGCGCCAGGGCGGCGAACAACATAAAACACTGAAATATACAGTGAACCGATAGTATTAACAAGAATATGAGGCAGCAGCTGAAAAGACGTAGCAGACTAAGTGGCAATACAAAAATTTTGTGTTTGTTACCTGTCCTGTGACTTCAGGTGGTCCTCATGCCCACGACTCACTGATTGGCTTTTGTGGCTTTCAGGGCAAAGATCTCAATCTTATAACTCTTACTTCCTTTTGTGGGAAGCCTGCCTCATAATTCCCCTCCACAGAGAGAGAGAGAGCACTGGGCCTGCTCTGCTCTGGCATTCCCTGTCCCCTAAAAGCCCTGCCTTTGCAGCTTCCAACAGATTCCTGAGCCTTTGTTGCCTCAGCGTTTGGGGCCCCTCTTAATTTCTTCTTTAAAACCCCATCATCTGTGTGATGGGACCCAGCAGCAAGTCCTAACTAACACTAGGCTGAAATTCTCTTTCCACCACCCTTCCCGTTTTTGCAAGATTTTGTGCCCCCGAGAAAGTGATGGTAAGGGAGGTTCAAGTTTCTTTTACATTGGAGGGGGGCAGTTGGCTTTCCTTAGACAAGATGCTCAAAGGTTTGTTTCCCCCTGTTTTATAAGTTAAAATAAGAAGGTTGATTGCCAGCCCTAGCAGTGGCAAGGCACTCCACAGCCTACTGACTGCATTTCCTTAGGCAAATTGTCCCTGGGAATGCGGCTACGAATGCACATGAGGCCGAGGCTGCAGAGGCAAAGGGCCATAGCTCAGGATAACAACATGCATTTTGCATTCCAAAGGTTCAAGGTTCAATCCCTGATATTTCCAGGCAGGGCTGGAAATGACTCCTGCCTCAACCCCAGAGACCTGCTGCCAGTCAGTTGTAGACAATACTGGGCTAGATGGACCACTGGTGTGGCTCAGTTGAGGACAACATGGGATGTTCCTTTGTTCTGTAAAGGGTAAAGGGACCCCTGACCATTAGGTCCAGTCGTGACAAACTCTGGGGTTGTGGCACTCATCTCGCTTTATTGGCTGAGGGAGCCGGCGTACAGCTTCCGGGTCATGTGGCCAGCATGACTAAGCCGCTTCTGGCGAACCAGAGCAGTGCACAGAAACGCCGTTTACCTTCCCGCCAGAGCAGTACCTATTCATCTACTTGCAGTTTGATGTGTTTTCAAACTGCTAGGTTGGCAGGAGCAGGGACCGAGCAACGGGAGCTCACCCCGTCACGGGGATTCGAACCGCAGACCTTCTGATCGGCAAGTCCTAGGCTCTGTGCTTTAACCCACAGCACCACCCGCGTCCCTCCTTTGTTCTAGAGCTTTGTTATTGCCCTGTGCAGCAGCAAGGCTTCTTTTTAAAGTTTAAAAAGGGGTGGAGTAGAAACATATCCTGGGCCATTTCATCTAACATAAGGTACATGTAGCCTCTTATGAAATATCTGCTGTGTTTCTGGAGGGGATGTTTCTTTTGTCACACTCCCTCCACAAATTGCTTGAAAACAATATATGCAAGCAGTTCGGTAATTGCTTATCTAGCTAATAAGATCTTGCAGCATTTGTTTAACTGCAGAACTGAACTAGTGGCACTTACAGAGCGACCGCACTGAAATTATAACCAGCTCAACTGTGCAGTGAGAGTATTCCTAGGCTTTCTTCTTTTGACGGAAATTTTATGGCCAATTTACTAACAAAACCTGCAGCAGCTCTGCAGCAGCAGGACTTGTGATTTCAGAGTAAATGAAAATAACATACGGTGGCCCAGGAAAAGTCATCAGCAGTACGTAATAGTAGTGCTGCAAGACTCAGGTGTGCAAGCAAAATGTTACATAAGAAGTGTCTCATCTTTCATCTCTGAAATGTTGGTAAATATGACTTCCTCATGCAATTTCCAGCAATGGTAGGAAAACCATTGGAGAACCATATCCTCTACTTGTGAGTTTTCTCTGCTAAATGGAGGAGTCCTGGAAGGACTATCCCGACAGATTCCCTAGTAAACTAGGAGGTTTTCCCCCCTTCCCCTTCAGCAGGGATGGGGGAGCCTGCAGCCCTCCAAATGTTATTGGACTCAGCGGCGTAGCGTGGGTTGTCAGCACCCGGGGCAAGGCAAGTAATTTGCGCCCCCTAACCCGGGGCAAGGCAAGTAATTTGCGCCCCCTAACCCGGGGCAAGGCAAGTAATTTGCACCCCCTAACCTGGGGCAAGGCAAGTAATTTGCGCCCCTAACCTGCAGCCGCTGCCAGCTTCTTCGTGCTGCTGCCATGGGGCTCTGCTACAGCCTGCGCCCGAGGCTCTTCGGCAACTCCGGAGGCGGCAAGCGCCCCCCCCCGATGTTGCACCCGGTGCGGCCGGGCCCCCTGCACCCCCCACGCTACGGCACTGATTGGACTCCCTTCAGTGATTAGGGATGAAGGAAGCCCAGAAACAGAAGCATGTAAAGAGGAGGGTGACCAAGATGATCAAGGGTTTTAGAAACCAAGCCTTATGAGGAACAGTTGAGGGAGTTGGGTATGTTTAGCTAGGAAAAGAGGAGGCTGAGAGGAAGTAAAGGTAAAGGTACCCCCTGATTGTTAGGTCCAGTTGCGGACGACTCTGGGGTTGTGGTCTCATCTCGCTCTATAGGCCGAGGGAGCTGGCGTTTGTCTGCAGACAGTTTTTCTGGGTCATGTGGCCAGCATGACTAAGCAAACCAGAGCAGCGCATGGAAATGCCCTTTACCTTCCCACCAGAGCAGTACCTATTTATCTACTTGCACTTTGACGTGCTTTTGAACTGCTAGGTGGGCAGGAGCAGGGACCAAACAACAGGAGCTCACCCTGTCGCTGGGATTTGAACCGCCAATCTTCTGATCGGCAACCCTAGGCTCTGTGGTTTAGACCATAGCGCCACCCGCGTCCCTGAGAGGAGATAGGCATCTTCAAATATCTGCAGGACTGTCACAAGGAAGAGGGAACATGCTTGTGGGTTTTTTTGCTCTGGAGGCTAGGATCCAAACCAATGGATTCAAGTTACAAGAAAGGAGATTGACCAAATATCAGGAAGAACTTTTTGACAGCAAGAGCTGCTCAACAACGGAACAGACTCCCAAAGGTGGCAGACTCTCCTTCTCTGGACGTTTCCCCACAGAGACCTGTCAGGGAGTCTTGAGCTGTGATTCCTGCATTTCAGGGAGTTCGACTGGATGACCCTTTAGGTTCCTTACAACCTTACAGTTCTATGATTCTATGAACCCTAATATATAGTTTGGGTGCTTGCATCTGCACAGCTTAATTCTGGGCGTGTTTACTGGGAAGTAAGCCCCACTGGGTATCCAGGACTGAAACCATTTAACAAGGGAACTTACCGTCTTTTTCGCTCTATAAGATGCACCAGACCACAAAACGCACCTAGTTTTTGGAGGAGGAAGACAAGAAAAAAAATATTCTGAATCGCAGAAGCCAGAACAGCAAGAGGGATCGCTGCGCAGTGAAAGCAGCAATCCCTCTTGCTGTTCTGGCTTCTGGGATAGCTGCGCAGTCTGATCTCACTCCATAAGACACACACACATTTCCCCTTACTTTTTAGGAGGGAAAAAGTGAGTCTTATAGAGCAAAAAATACGGTATTTCTGAGTAGATGTATAGGATCACACTGCTAGCATCATGTATAGGGCGCTTCCAGATGACCTGTTTATTTGAGTATATCAAAGCAAGTACAGTGGTACCTCGGGTTACAAACACTTCAGGTTACAGACTCCGCTAACCTGAAAGTAGTACCTCGGGTTAAGAACTTTACCTCAGGATGAGAACAGAAATCGCGCGGCGGAAGCCCCATTAGCTAAAGTGGTACCTCAGGTTAAGAACAGTTTCAGGTTAAGAATGGACCTCTGGAACGAATTAAGTTCTTAACCAGAGGTACCACTGTATTATCCTACACCAGGGGTCAGCAAACTTTTTCAGCAGAGGGCTGGTCCACTATCCCTCAGACCTTGTGGGGGGGGGGGCGGACTATATTTTGAACAAAAATAATGAACTAATTCCTATGCCCCACAAATAACTCAAAGATGCATTTCACATAAAAGCACACATTCTACTCATGTGAAAACACCAGGCAGGCCCCACAAATAACCCAGAGATGCATTTCAAATAAAAAGACACATTCTGCTCATGTGAAAACACCGGGCAGGCCCCACAAATAACCCAGAGATGCATTTTAAATAAAAGGACATGTTCTACTCATGTAAAAGCACACTGATTCCCGGACCGTCTGCGGGCCGGATTGAAAAGGCAATTGGGCCGGATCCAGCCCCCGGGCCTTAGTTTGCCTACCCATGTCCTACACTTTCCAGTGCATTCTCTCCTTTCTTCTTCCTTATCACAAAGCGTCTGATCTTCTGGGAAAGCAGGCTTGTTGTGTAAGAGTCCCTATCAAGTGTAATGGTGCAACCTGAATTTGCTGATTATGTGATTGAATCCCACTCGAAAACAGCAGCAGTCTGGAGGCACCCCAAATTCACTGCCTGAGTGCCACTCCATACATACGGTCTGCTGATAAGGTGGGCAGGACCTCATCACAACACTGCTTTCACCTCCTTGGGGGTCCCACCTCCTATTTCAAGGACCACAGATCTAAGGTTATACTGGATTGCGATCTAAATGAGTCAGCAGTGTGGTGCTATTGCATTGGAGTGGAGAGAAGGCAAAGGCTTTTTTCTTTTTCGGATTTTGGATTGACAAAAGCAGGATTGTGGTGATCCGGGGCAGGGGCCACGGGCACCGCTATCGTGCAAGTTTAAATTTGGGCCCACACTTTCAAGAATGATTCAGAGGAGAAGTGAGATGGCGTAGGGTTTTGAATGAATGATGAATGAGGAACTGCCAAAGGAGCTGGACATGAATAGCTCAGGGAAAAGAAGATTAAGGGGAAACTCATGAAAGTGGCTTCAAATATCTAAGAGAGATGTCATGAAGAGGGAAAATGACTGACTGCTTATCAGCGTCCCGTCGGGAAAGGATAATGACTGGTTGCAGCAAAGGCTTGGATCTCTGAAAATGTTTCCTGGTTGCGAGAACCTATGGGTGACAGAGCAAGCTGCAGAACTGGGGTAGATTAAGTCTGAGGAGCTTTGTGATTTGCAGTGGACAACCTTTGACTGTTAAAAACCTCCTCTGCTCCCTCTGAGTAACCAGCTGAGCTGCTGCTGCTGATGGAAAGGAAGTGAGCACTCAGTGGCTGACGGACAAACACTTCGTATGGAATCTGTGGAAGGACTCTGTGCATGGCTGAAAGAGGAGGCTGAGAGGAGAGGGGTAGGAACCAGAGCAAGGCTGCACAGAGGGCAGGATGGCTGGGTGAAGGGGGACTGGCAACCTGGAAGAAAGATGGTTAGATGAGATAGAGAGTCAAGGAAAAGAGGGAGAGGATAAGAGCGGGGAAAGCCACTTGATATCTAGTAGCTGTGCAAGAGATGCAGGCAGGCAAAGGGAATGAGTCTGAGACCCAGGAAGCAATGGGGCTGTAGAGATGGAAAGGGTCCCTGGTGATCATCTAGTCCAACCCCTTGCAATGCAGGAATCTTAACTAAAGCATCTATGATAGGTGACCAACCAGCCTCTGCTGAAAAACCCGCAAGGAAGGAGCATCCAGGGAGTCTGTTCCAGTGTTGAAAAGGGGGGGTTAAGCAGCTTTTCAGCTACAAGTCTCCAGTACTGTACTGCTGAGCCGAACTGTATTGCTTTTTCTGTGGCATATTTTAGAGGGCCTTTTCCCCGAAGTGTGGAATCTGCTGCCACCTGCTGGCGGAAGAGCTGCAGTGCCACACAAACAGTGGTCAGTGCCTGGCTTCATGAGTGGCTAAGTGGAGGGAATCAACTTTGGTTGCTGCCTCCTATGCTCCAGCCAGACACTGGTCCTGTGAAGGAGCAACTAGTGTCCCCCACCCTCCCTGCTTGGGCGCAAACCCACCTGCGAGCAGCATTCTTTGATCTTTGAAACTGTTCCCCCTAACCTCAGATGTGTGGCATCCAGCTATATCGGGGTGATCAATGATGATGGACCAGCACTCTGCACATGCTCATTTGGGTGAATAGAGACAAAGAGTTTCTTTTTTTCCAGCACAGCTATCTGCTAACTCAGCATTGCCAAACTGATCGCTTTTTATCACCCTTCGCTGCTGTTGTAATCCCTTGCATACTTTCTAGCTGGAAGCAAACTGTTGCTATCTGTTATTGCTTTACAGGTAGGTAGCCGTGTTGGTCTGCCATAGTCAAAACAAAATAAAAAAATTCCTTCCAGTAGCACTTTAGAGACCAACTAAGTTTGTTATTGGTATGAGCTTTCGTGTGCATATCTGAAGAAGTGTGCATGAACACGAAAGCTCATACCAATAAAAAACTTAGTTGGTCTCTAAGGTGCTACAGGAAGGAATTTTTTTATTTTGTTATATCTTTGCATTTCATTCCCCTCTGGCTCTGTTGTTTGCAACTTCGATTGTTTATTTGCTTATGTTTATTTAAATATTTTACTGTAAACTGCCCTGTGATCTTCAGATAAAGAGTGGTATATACATTTAATTAGTATTAGTTGTCGTCGTTGTCGTAATAGTAGTAGTAGTAGTACTAATGGTTATAACCACACTCTAGGGCTGAACTTGGCTGGGGACTGTAGTTGCCGGCCCCTACTCTAAACCCTGTTCTCCAAGGCATCGTTTCCAAGAACAATGATGGGTTATGAAAACGCTGGCCCAAGAACAGCTTGACTTTTTTTTTTTTAAATAAAATTTTTTATTAGGTTTTCACATTTTATACACACACACACAACAAAAACAAAAACAAAAACAAAACATATATAATTTCATACTCTTACTTTCTTTACCCTCTTTCCTTGACTTCCCCCCACCCCCTCTTCATACATCCCAATTCCAATAATTAATTCAGCAAGTTCTTATCTCTCATCTTTAACATATTATTATTATTTTTAAAACTTAACTCTTTTTACTTGTCCACATTTAACTTATCCAATTCTCTTATAAACATTAAATCTTTTTTCTAAGGTCGACCTAATTTCCCTCCCACGAATTTCTCCCTTTATATTTTAATTAATTATATGTCATAATGGCCAAATACAAAAATCATAAAATTTTAAAATTCTGTTCTCCCCTCCCTCCCTACCCCGGTTTCCATCCCTTATGTCCACAGAAACAGTTCCTAGCCCGGATTCCTCACATCCGAGGCCTTCAAGTCTCTGTCAGTCTCTCTCCGCCGATTTTGTTGGTAACCCTTTTTGTTGGTCCTCAGGTCTCGAAGGAGTTCAGTCGCAGTCACACCAAGTTTTCTTCCATCCAAAATACTTAAAAGCAGTTGCTGCAAAAGGTCAGCTGATCTCCCATACTCAAAGAGGAAGTCCCAATCATATTTCTTTATTCTTTTAAATTCCAGAATTCCAGGTACTCCAGGGACTTCCTCCTTCATCTTTCTCATCTTTCGCAGATTTGTAATCTGAAGATCTTCTTCTTTATTTCCTGACAATATAGGCTTCTGATTGGTATTTTCCTTTTCCACTCCTTCTTTCCTCTCCACCTGTTCCAAAAATGTCTCTTCTGGTTCAGCTGCAGATTTCTTATTAGTCAAATCCTTTATGCATTCAGCAGAGTTGTTTGTTTTAGAATTCAAGGTCATAAGTTCTTTGTTCATAGCCGTACTCTGCTCTTGCAGGATTCCCACGAGAAAAAACATTTTTTCTATCTCTGCCAGTAATTTTCCCTCTGCAGCCATTGTAATGTCTCTAGTTCCCCCTAGGGGGATTCCAATTACTTGATAGTCCTTTTCCAACAGTCCGTTACTTATTGTTTATAGCTACGTTGTTTCCAACCACCTCAGTTCAAATGCAACACTTTTAATTCAGAGAGTTTTTAAGTAACAAAGTTCTTAACTTTAACCGCCCGTTTGACAGCTCCTTTGACAGCTGTCAAACTCCTTATTCTTTTTCCTCCGGCTTACGCACAGGACACTCCCGGGTTCGGGGGGGGGGTTTACACAAAAGCTTCCAAAATTCCTCACTTTCTCTCCAGCACAAAGACTTCTTCTGTCAAATTCATTGAAGTATCTTTTATCTGACACCAAAAACAATACTCTCCACCTTAGTTCTCCAATCCTTGCTTTAGATCGTTTGTAGGTAGGGGGGGTGCGGACTTCCCTTTAGCACATCCCCCGATTGTACCAAATTCAAAGGTATAAATTTTAAAGTCCAGATTCCAATCTACTCACGGGTTGTTTATTTTCCAGTCCGAATTTTGGGGAAAAAGTCAGCGCTCTCTGGCCATGGCTCGCGGCTACGCTCCACTGAAGTAGCGGTCTACTCACAGCACCACGCCACTCCCCGTACCCTCTCCGTAGCCTTTAAAAAGGCTCTTCGTGGGTCGGGGAAGGCGCTTAAAGGTGCCCGCCGAGTCACCAAGTCCGCAGGCTTCCGCGCCTGCGGTTTCTAAGGGTCCCCGCGTCGCCGGCGCGGTAAGACCGGTCCTCAGCAGAGCCGATTCCCGGAGCTCGGAGGGAATCCGCCATTAATCCGATCGCGCTAACCCGGAAGTCCAAGAACAGCTTGACTTTTGCATGCAAAATATGTATACGCAGATCAGCAAATATGTGCTCAATGTATTTAGTGGAAATGGATGAAACTGCCCCGGTGGAAATTGTCATAGGAAATGGATGGGACGATTCCTTTTAAAATAAAAGCTGGGCTTCAGACCTCCCAGCAAAATTGCATGTTCCCTCCAGATGCTGTAGGATTGCATTTCCTATCAGCCCTGGCTGGTAAGGTCAAAGGTCAGGGCTGATGGGGCGGTGCAGACCAGCAACATTGCCCACTCCTGCTGCTGTGAATCATCAGAAGCACTCTTAAGTTAACCACCTCCTGTTTTTCCAGACTATGTGCCAGAATGGAGCCTGGGGAAGGTGCAGGTAACTACAGACCCCCCCCCAAGCCCCTTCCTAACCTTTCTTTCTCCCCTTCTTCCAGCCGCTCCAACCTGAACGCCAAGACCCACGACAACTTGAAGCTGAACTGTGACACCACAGACTTCACAGCAGCCATCATCTGCATCCCCACCCCTCCTGCCAACACGCCGGATGAGAGCCAGCCCCCCTCTCCCGGAGGCCCTGGTGGACCCCTGCGCAACTCCAGCCTGTCCACCCCCTACATACTGCACGAGACGGTCAAGATCTCCTCCTTGTAAGGGGAGACTGGGGCAGGGCGGGGTGCTTGTCCCGACTCCTTCCTCTGCCCAGAGTGGCTGCTGGCTGCCTGGGTCCTGCTTACGAGCCGGGGACGGGGTCCTCTGCCCGTGCCTCCCATCCCGCCCGTCGAACTGCAAGCTGGAGGAGGGCAGCAGGGGGCGTGTGTCGCGCAGTCCCTTCCTCAGAGGCGATATCGTTGGCCACCAACAGGGGGAGCTGGCGCATGAGGGGGGTTCCGATGCCCGCCCAGCTCCCCCTCTACAATCAAAGCCATATAGGAGGGGAGGTGGGTCCCCGAGGCTATGCAACTGCAAAGGGGTGGAGCGATGCGGGGGGAACTGGGTTCCGACAGGTGGACCTCAGTGGTAATAGGGAACATATCCCAACAGCGGGAACATATCCGGAAGACTTTTTTCACACTATACCAAACCTATTACTCCTTAGGTTGGGATCAGGCTGAGTCAAAATCCCTGGTTTGACTCTGAGAGGGGGTTTGGGGGCATTAAAGCAGCAGGAAGAGGGAGCGGGGGCTTCTGGGTCTTAATAGTGGGGTCTTAATAGTGGGACTGCAAGATTGTTGGGTGAGGGAGGTCAAGAGCAGGAGGTGTGCCATTGATGCCCATCTGCAGATGGAAAGGCGAGCTCTGAGGATCAAGGCTCTTTGATTCTGGTCCTAAGCATGATCAGAGTAGGGGGGTGTATTACCTAGTGGTTAGAGCAAGGGATTCTGGAGTTTGTTCCAGCTAAAGATGAGGAAGCCTTTGGGGGAAAGGGATGGAAATAGAACCGGCTAAGCTTCCAACCAGTCCCCCCCCCCCCAATCTTCTGCCTCTCCTTGCTGAGCCATTTCTGGGACGGACGGAGCCTTAGAAGCCCCTGTCTCCCTGTCTATCACTCTGCCTTTTTTCTCTCTCTGCCCTCCTCCCGATACCTGTTCTGTAACTTGGAAACTGCACTTTAAAAAAAGAAAAGAAAAAAGTCTATTGCACCAAAACACGACACCTCATGGGAATCTCATGTATCATTCTCCTGACACCCCACACAGCCCTGCACCCCACTGCGTAGCATCGAGACTGTGCATGTGTATTATACCTCCGAAGAGTGGGATCCAAAGCCCACGGCTACAGAGCACCACATGGCATGTGCAGCCGTGTCCCCCATTCCTACCCCACCCGCCTACCCGGACAGAAGATACGCTGTGAAGAACTGAAGCAGACCTGTAGAGCAGGGCTGTGGTCTGTGGTCCTCCTCCTCTGGACATTTTTTAGGTTATGATCAAGAAAGAGAAAGAGAGACTTGGCTCTTGATCCTGAAAACCTCGCACTGTTCTGTGTGCTCACCGGAGAAGGAACCGAACCTGGCAGAAAAGCAAAGAAAAGGAACTTGGGTGGGATGGCGGATGCCGTTCTAGGTATCGAGCGAGCCACAAGTCCCGTCGCATGCATCAAGCTGGCTGGCTCTCAGCATCCAGCAAAGGTTGCTCTCTCAACAGGATCAGCAATTTTTGTTTCGATCTGCTGGCCACTCTTTATTTTGCTCAGCGTCTTGGCTTTCTCTCTCCTGGCTACCGGTGGGGAGTCAGCATGGCCTTAGGTAGCTAGGAGTCACCCGTGAGTTAAGTTCAGAGAGAAGGCCTTGTCAGGGGAAGCAGCAGCAAATGAACGAGGAAGAATGGAGCGTGAGGATGCCTGGGGAACAAAATTCCTCCAGTCAGTCTCCAGCTCTAGCAAAGTGGATGTGTTGAAGTTAGCATCCTTCGACAGGACCATGTGAAACACGGAGCGTACTTGGGCTGTCTCTCGCCCCGGACCCCACATTCATTTTCTAACCAGAGTTTTCCTTGCAGCAATTATTAAGTACCTGTAAATCAACATCTCCCCCTGTTGGATGGTTAAAGAAATAACAGTTATTTCAGGGCACTTTAATGCGGATCAATTAACTCAAATGCACTTTGAACAGAATCATAGTGTCTGCTAGTGGGAGCGATGAATGAATGACACGAGAAGAGGTGGAAATGTCTCATAAGTGGATTTAAGGGCTGCCGCAAAGGCACAGAAGTGTAGAGAGGAAGTGAGAAGAAGTTCCTTGAGCTGAATCAAACATTCCAGTGTCTATTTCTCTACTGCAAAAAAGTGGGGGGGGGATCCTTATACCCTAACAGAGGTTAAATTACTACTATGCACACTTAGCTGGGGTCAAGATACACTGAACAAAGTGGAACTTTTTTCCAAGCAAATTTGCATAGAATCAGGCTGGCTTCCGTTATGTAACTGTGAATGAAATCTCTACTCCAGCCACTTTCCTTTTAAGCAAAGACATGAAGATGCATTTGTTCTGGCTGTTCGTCACTCTTTTACACCTGGAACCACATTGAATGTGTCCCAAAACACCGCAGGGGTCACTCTTGACCCCCCACAGTGTGAGATGAGATAATTATTGGATGATCAATCTGTAGTTTACAGTTCCTGTCCCCCCTGCTTAGACTGGGGTGCTTGAGAGAGACAGCATGGACAGATTTGGAGCAGAGCATAACTATTTCATTTCTCTTGAACATAAATGCTGCTCCATTTTCCCTGCTAGGTATAGCACAGAGGACAATGTCCCAAATTCCCAATGTTTAACTTTCTCAATACCAAACAAGAATACTCCAACCTCTTGAAACAGATAGCAATATTCCCAGCGTTTGACATATGCAAAGGGCAAACAGCATTTAGGGTAACCCAAGTCAAGAGCGGTGTGTGTGTGTGTGTGTGTGTGTGTGTGTCTTTGGAGCTGTTGTTCTTCCATCCCAGTCACACGCCTAAATTGCTCAGTGGAATAGATTAGGTCTCCAGACTTTCTGGGTTCTAGCTCAGGTAGAGTTGTTGCATCCTTGACAAATGCTCTGTAGTTTTCCCAGGCAGAAATAGGTGACATTTCAGCTGCACCACATATTTATGTGGGGGAAACTTTCACCTGATGTTTCCTCCCTCACCCTACCCCCAAAAAAACCTGTTCAGGGTTCAGACCATCTTTCAGGGGGCAAGTGGCAACCCTAGGTTTGGGGGGGGAGGTTTGTGTCTGTCCATGTGTCCATGCCCATGGCTAAGCTCCTCTAAGCGTAGGCCTCCTTATGGAGGCTTGAATCATTGCTAGATTCAATGCCCCCACCAAAAGAAGGTCCATTTGCCTTCTCTTGCTTCCAAGTTTCCCAGTGTAGGATGGACAGCATTGTGCCATACCAACCATTGCCAAGCTCGTGCCTTCCAGATGTTCTGGACTATGACTCCCATCAGCCCCAGCCAGTGGGAGTTGTAGTCAGGGGCTGATGGGAGTTGTTGTCCAAACATCTGGAGGTGTGAGAAGTTGTAATGAAATGGAGTTCTACCACAAGGCAAGCTGCCCAGGATATTCTGAGTGCCATTCAGAGGCAATGCAGGCTTTGTTGCAGCTGGCTAACTCCATGCCACTGTCATACTTGCGTGAGCACTGCTAACCTCTGAAGCGGGTCACATGTGGAACACTGCAGTGGCTACTTTGGTGACTAGGAGCAGAATCACAAGATGCATTATCCACCCTGCCCACTTCCAACAGGATTCAAACATATGCTGGCAAATTCGGGCTGCACAGTGAGAGTTGAATGGGAGATCCTGCACAGCAAACCTACTTCTCCAAAAGACACTTGATTGGATGCAATGGCATCTAACCTCTCAGCAGACAAATCAGGATGGATGCTCATTAAACAGCTGTCTAATCTGGACACTTGCTCAATAAACAGGTCTTCTGAGAGGACTGCTTGTTACAGAAGTAACTGCAATCTTCCACAGATTCCCTGAGAAACAATGTGTGTGTGTGTGTGTGTGTGTGTGTGTGTGTGTGTGTGTATCTAGGATTTATTGTCAGCAGTTCCTGTTCACAGAGTATCTGTAGGACTAACCCCTGTGAGCACAAGCCAATGGGGAGCCAGTGGTAGAGTATTTGCTTTGGGTGCAGAAGGTCCGATTCAATCCCCATGGCATCTGCAGCCAGGACTGGGAGAGACCCCAGGTGGATTTAAGGGAGAGCAACCAGTTCGGCCACACTGGGTGCCGCTGGGGATGCTGCAACTATAATCTGGGAGAGGAGCACAAGAGGCAGGGGGGTTGCTGAATTTTGGCATCACACAGGGTGCTGCTGAAATTTGAGACCAGATCTGCTACTGTAGACCGATGGGTCCCCAACTCTACCCTCTCTTTACCTCTCTCCCGCAAACAGAGATACATACCGGTAATTCTGTTGTAGTCACTTATTTACACTTGGGGAAATGCCGTTTGTTCCTTTCCAGACTCAAGAAGCCAATTCACACAAGCAGATTGCCAAAGTTTGCCGGGCCAGTGAATCCACTCAAGAGTTCATTAAGGGGTGAACCACTTTTGTGAATGGCTCACAGACATGTACACAAAGTACACTTCCCCTTTTTTTGGCTTGTAAACCCCTACTCACCTGTGGCAAGCCAGAGCCTTCTCCAAGGGATCAGGCAGGAGAGCCCCCTGCCCCTGGGCTGCCCTTTCGGGCCCATATTTTGCCAACAGTTAACCATAACTAATATTTGTGGACTTGACCAAAGCTGATTCCCCACTGAGTCCACTGCCTTCTTTCAACAGTTTTGCTGTGGCAAAGGAAACATGACATGACTTATGAGGTGGGCATAAGGCTAAATAAACAAATTATTTACAATTGCAACAGTTGCATCACTAATGGCTCTGCGCACACTGTAGACTTTCTCGACATGTCAATTTGTTCACTAACACAGGCCCAGCAAAATAGTGTTTCTTCATTTCAAAACCTCAACTTTTTGTTTGGTTTGGTTTGGTTTTTTTTAAAGAAAACCCTCTCATGAAGGGGAGAGGGTGATGGAGAAACTCCAAGCATAGACTCCACTTTTATCCCTCCTGCAGTTAGAGACTTAAACATAAGAGCAATCCTTCACCTCCTCTACCTTCTTGAAGAAAGGAGTGGGAGGGATCCAGATTTTTCCATCAAAAAGGCAGCTCCTGCAAGCCACTAAACAAAATGGGAAGGATGTCATTTCCCTCTGCTCTGATCTTAAGGGTGCTGCTTGAGAGAAATGGAAGGAGCTGGTTAGAACCCATCACTGGCTGTTGTTCGAGATTTGATGGCCATACTAGGAACTGCTTTTCTTCAGCTGGTGCTGCACTGAGCAACTCCATATGGTCATGTACAAGAGAGCAAAGAATATATCCCCTCCAGTGGAGGCCCTCGAGTGTTGTGTCTGTATGAGAATTCTAGCATGTCTGGTAATACTGCAGCAGAACCAAGTGGTAAAGCTTTATCCCAGCTGTATAACTTCATGCTGCACAGTGGGTAGTGTCTGAAGGCTCCTCCATGAAAAAAAAGCCCTCCCTATATCTAAAGAAGTAAAATGTCTAGGGAGGGAGAAGACTAGACAGAACCCTTTGATGCAGCATCAGAAAAAGCTCATGCTATTCTAGGCTGCATCAACAGAAGTGTAGTCTCTGGATCAAGGGAAGTAATAGTACCATTCTATTCTGCCTTGGTCAGACCCACACCTGGAGTACCTCTGTGTCCAATTCTGGGCACCACCATTTAAGAAGGATGTTGACAAGCTGGAACATGTGCAGAGGAGGGCAAGCAAGATGATCAAGCGTCTGGAAAGCAAGCCTTATGAGGAACCATTGAGGGAGTTGGTATGTTTATCCTGGAAAAGAGGACACTGAAAGGAGATGTGATAGCCATTTTCAAATACTGTTACATGGAAGATGGAGCAAATTTGTTTTCCTCTGCTCCAGAGGGTAGAACCAGACCATTGTCTTCAAGTTAAAAGAAAGGAGATTCCAACTAAACATCAGGAAGAACTTTCTGATTGTACAAGCTGTTTGACAGTGGAATGGGTTCCCTTGGAAGGCGGTGATCTCTCCTTCACTGGAGGTTTTCCACTAGAGGGTGGGTGGCCATCTCTCATAGATGCTTTAGTTGAGATTCCTGCATTGTAGGGGTTTCGGTGACCCTCAGGGGTCCTTCCAACCCTACCATTCTTTGACCCTGACATGCTAATTTTCTGCATGAAGCCAAATTTTGTTGTTATAAGGAAGCATTCAAATATGCAAACAAAACAAAGTCATCTGCAGTGTAAAGTGCTGCAGTCCAAGAAACGCTTTACCACTCAGTTCTGTTAGTGGTAGAAATTAGGCTGAACTTGATCCCTTACCATGGACAGAGTTGTCAAGGGCTGGAAATGAAGACTTCTAGTTCCCATGTTATCTGTAAATGTGCTGTGTGTGACCTTGGTCAAGTCACTTCAACTCAGGTTCCTGTTTGTGTACAAATGGGGAGAATAAAACTGACCTGAAGAGAGATTTATCTTAAAAATGTGCGAATGCAGAAGGAGAAAGTCTGGGGTGTTTGGGGGTCTTGGAGGGTTCATCACTGAGGTGCAATGAGGGAGAAGGTGCTGGAGACAAGAGATGCTTGAAGAAGGTGGATGCTACTGTAGTTTTGTGCCAATAAAGAAAATTGGATGAGAGCTCAAACAAAAGTCATGTGCTCTATTCTTATTCTAAGATTTGGAGGCGTATGAGGATTTGGAGATGGCTGTAACAATTTTGGGGGCCTACCAGTTCCATGTTTGTTAAAAATCATTTTCATGTTATTATAAGAAATATTACATGAATATTTCTCTAACCAAGTTGGAGGGGGGAAACTAGTGGACCATAATTCCTATTTATTAAAACTATGAAGGCAAGACAATTAATAAATCATCTGTGTTGGGGATTACACTCATATGAAGAAAAGTATCTGTGTAAAATTTGTAGACTGATATTAATGAGTGTAGAATTTGGGAACATTAGCATTTGATTTTGATTTTTTTAAAAAGAAAAAAACCAGGAACTTTAAAAAGTAAAAAAAAATTACACACACACACACAGAGCATAACAGATATTTAAATATGCTGAAAAGGAGCACTCTCTCTGACAAGCAATCTGCACATGAAGAAGAATGATGGTTATGAATTCCAAGTATCAGTTATCTCAGTGTTCAAGAAGTGAGCTCTGAGTCCTATCACAAATTAGTCTGTTGTTTTCTGTAAACCTGGTTGACATGGAATCTTAGAAATATAATTAAATTAAACCCAATTAAATAAGTATGTCAAGGCCGCCTGCCACATCACGCCAAGGAATTTGCAACAGGGGTATCTGGAGCTAGAATGGAGGGCTAAAATAAAAGTATGGAAAAGTTATGATTGTTTTCAATAAACGACACAAAAAGTCTGTAGGTTTGCATCCAGTTGTCCAATAAAAGGCTCCCAGCCCTTTAGTTATCAGTGAAAGAGTGTGTGTGTGTGTGAGAGAGAGAGTGTGACAGACACACACAAACAGCGCCTTGCTATATCAGAAGGTCAAACCTCCAACTACTATTGCAAAAAACATCTGGCCAGATGCCTTCCAGAAGCACACAAGAAGGGCACAAAGCAAATACTGTCGCTCTCCCCTACCACTGTCCCCCCTGCAACTGTTGTACAGAGACACTGCTTCTTAAATGTGGGTGTTCCATTTTGCTGTCATGAGCTGTAGCCCTTTTCTCCACGAATTTGTCAATCTCCCTTTAATGCCGCCGGCCACAAGCAACATCACAAATGGTGCTACCTGGGCTATAATATGCTTGTTTATTGGGTTTTCTAGTCCTATGCATGAGCTCAGAAAATGTTGCAGAAGATTCCCCCTAAGCCCACAGGTATATTAATTCCTGATCCCAAAGGGGTCGCAGCCTCAATAAGTAAGGCTTTTCAGAGCCCAAAGAGGCTAGATATATTAACAATTGTATTGCAGTAATTTAATAATTTATATAGAAAAATCTAATCGCTATAATAAATAAGGCTTTCCTGGAGCACGCAGATTCCTGCCTAACTGTATGGGATAAGGCACTTTAGGGACCAATCAACCAATCAGCTTTATAAGATTCTATATGCCAACCAGCTGTAGGAACTCGCGTCCAATCTATCAATTTCCGACCCTGGGAATGCTCCAAGCCAATAGGTAACCGGCCACTTTCAGCCAATCACGGTTCAGGTCTGTGTCCGCCGGCGAATGAAGAAACGGCAACTACTTTCTCTAGCCTATCGGAACAAGCTATGCTGACAAGGGGAACAATACTCCCGCCTCCCTCCTTCGCTCTCGCAAAAAGGGACGGGGAGGAGGGAAAGTGGAAAGAGGCGGGACATCAACGCGACCGGCAGCGGCGCCAGCCACTCAGTGACGAACATCCGTCACCCCCGGCCAACGAGAGCGCGGCTAGCCGCGGTTGCTACGGCCTGCCCAGGGCCCGCCTCACCTGTTGCCAGGGGGCGTGGAAACGGAAGTCGAGCTCGCCGGGGTCAGAGGCCGGCTGTGTTGATGTTGACACTAGGCCGGGCCCGCAGACGGGCCGTAGTAGTAGTAGTAGCCGCCGCCGCCGCCGCCGTCTCTTTCCAGAGACCGCGAAAGGCCCGAAAGCCTCTGAGGAGAAATTGGGGACGAGGCCGACCCGGCTGGTGTGGGCTCCTCGGGAGAAGCTTCGGCGCCTGGCGGGGAACTGACGGGCGCGCTCCCTACTGAGCGGCGGCGGCGGCGGCGGCGGGGAAGCGATGCGCTGCGGTTGATCTGGCCATCCGGGCCTTTGCCGCCGCCTTCCCCGCTTCCCTCAGAGAGAGCCCCCCGCTTCCCGCTCCCGGCCGCCCTTCCTCCCCCTCCCCCGCGGAGCCCTCTTCATCCGGGTAACCCTGTTTCTTCGCCCTCCTCATCCGGGTAACCTGCGGGGCCCCCTTGGCCCTCGCCGTCCCCTCACGCGCTCCTCTCTCCCGGGCGCCTCTTTCTCCTCCCCGCCCCGACCCTTGACCCGCCTTCGCCCTGTCCGAGCCCCCCGCCCGCCCGCCCGCCCCCTTGAGCCTTCCTCCCCGCCGGTCTCCGGGCCCTTCCCGCCCTCGCCATGACTATCCTGCCCAAGAAGAAGGCCTGCCCGGCAGCGGGGGACGGCGATAGGGACCAGCCTGGCTCCCGAGGGGGCGGCCCGGGGGGTCCCGGGGGCCCCGGCGGCGTGGGAGGCCCGGACCCGCGAGGCTGCTCGGGCTCGGACTCGCACCCGCGAGGCGTCGGCGGAGGCGTCGGCGGAGGCGTGGGCCCCGGCGACCCGCACTCGGGGCGCGGCGGCGCCCGCCCCCGGGCCTCGCCGCCGCCTCCGCCGCCCCGCTGGGGGCTGCCCCCCGCCGGGTCCCCCCCGCCGCCCAACCCCGGCGTCGGAGCCGGCGGCGACGGGCCCGGCCTCGGGCTGCTGGACCCCGGAGTGGCCGAGGCGCGGGGCGGGGTCGGGGGCGGCTGCTGCTCCGGCCCCGGGCACAGCAAGAGGCGGCGGCGCGGAGGGTCCGGCGGCGGCGGCCTGGGAGCCGCGGGGCCCGGGGGAGCGGGAGGCAACAGCCCCGAGCAGGATGAGGCCGGCGCCGGCTACAACAGTGAGGACGAGTACGAGACAGCGGCGGCCCGCATCGAGAGCATGGACCCGGCCACCGTGGAGCAGGTACCTCGTGGGGGTGGGGAGCGGACGGCGGGGTCCTGAACCCCGTCGGAGGCCTATGGAGCCCACGCGCTTTTATGGGGGGGGGGTGCTTGCTGCTTGACACCTTCGTTTCATGCTGGGCTGCACGCTTCCCTATTGCCCTACAGCCGGAGGAGTCCGGCCACCGGGAGTGCATGGTTTAATTGTTTAATTTACCTCGCGTGATGCACGCGTTTTGCGCCCTCCCACTGAAATATGTCTTAGCTATATAATGGGTACACATCAAAGCGTAGTATGTCAACTAGCCATGCTGCTCCCAGGGTGGTTCGCAGTTGAGGGTTCCTGCAGGATCACTTGGGCTGGATTTGTTTGAAGTTATCCCTAGGAGCAGGTGAAAGCAGAATCTGAAAGGCTCCCATTGAAAAGAGGGGAGCTGTCTCTCCAGTCATGTTTGGTTTCTGGTATCCTTTGTAAAAAAGGAGAAGTGTGCATATTCACTGTGTTGGCAGGAATGTGACTTACACGGCATATTAAATTGTGAGGCCTCCCGCAGAAGAAAGCAGAATCCCTTTTATGTGGCGTTATTGGTGCCTAGCTGTTTAATAGAGAAAAGATCGCCCTTTGGTTGAAAAAGAGGGGAGGCTTGCTCTGGCAATTGTAAGATTTTTAACTATTACTGAAGGGTGGGACAATGTCATGGAGCCAGGTGGGAGAAATAAAGGGAATGGGTGTGAAGGGAAATATTTTGCTTATCTGTACCGATTGATGCAGAAGGGTTTCGACATCATTTGAAAAGAAAATAACATAGCACATCAGCCCCACATAGAATATGAAGTTACCTTAGGGGACAAGAGAGAGATGGGGATCTCTCCTTGAGGAGAGGTTACAGGAAATCTTTCAGTTCAATGCTGTGAGTTAAAACAGGAACCCTTGTTTTATAGTTGTAGGTAGAAACACTGGAATGAATACTGGGTCTGGATATGGTATGGAATACAAAAGGGAACCAAAGAATTAGTCTCTGTTGGGTTACATTGCCTTTTAGCTTGTAGATGTGACACCTGAGGTCATCTTTGAGAAGGAAGGATTGATGGGGCCTTTGTGTGTATAGAAATGGCATCTTCCATCCTGTGACTCCAGACAACCTTTTGATACTAAAAATGGAAATATTACATTCAGAAAGGGGTGGGATCTTTGCTCGAGAGAAACTTGTCTCTGTAAAGAAATTGGATTTGCTTAGCTCCAAAGTGATAGAGTAGGTGTGGAGAGGGTCCAATTTAGAAGACAACAAAAGTAGCGGCATGAGGGGTTGGTGGGTCTCTATGCTTGATTACAGTTTTGTTTGTAAAGACATTTGGGAGATGAATAGCTATGGGGAGAAGAGTCTGTTTTGAGAACTGGCAGGCTGAGGAAATATGTGTGCTGGAAGAAATAAGGTTTTCTGCAAGAGTGGCATGCAGATACATGAAACTGACTTGTATTAAAACAAAAAATTCCTTCCAGTAGCACCTTAAAGACCAACTAAGTTAGTTCTAGGTATGAGCTTTCGTGTGCATGACCAACACGGCTACCTATCTGTGACTTGTATTAAGTCAGCCCATCCAGCCCAGTATTGTTTCCTTGGACTGGCAGTGGTTCTCTAGGGTCTTGAGCACAGGACTGAGTTCTGGACTTCCTACAGAGAACCTTTATTTGGAGAGTTGGAGGCTGGGTTTGGTGCATGATCACGGAGGTTTGAGCCCCCACCCACCCCCAGGTAGGTCTGTGGCTATTCCATGCAGGTAGGTTCCTAGATCACTTCTAGTTTGGTCTCACTATTACGTATGGCTTAGGACATTGTTGTCTGCAGCAAACTGTCATTTGTTGATGGCTAATATTGGGTGTTCTGATCCTGTTGGAAAACTATTATAGGAAAGGGAACCTCTTGGTCTACTCAGAAGCAGATTGTCCTTTATATTAAGCTACTGCTGTATCCCACAAGGTCATGATCCCAAGCTTGCAGGGAGGGAGGGAAGAAGGAAAATATTTCAGATGACTTTAAGAGCAGCTGAAAACAAAGGAATTCTCTCTCAGGCCCCCTGCAGAAAAATGCTTTTGTAAGCTAGCTTGAGATAGTTACTACTGGGGTGGCTAACCTGTGATCCTTCCAGATGCTGCTGAACTACAGCTCCCATCTTTCCTGACCTCTGGCCTTGCTGATGGGATTTGGAATCCAACATCAGGAGGGCCACAGGCTCCCCGCCCCCCCCCCCAGTTCTTCAGCAAACCTCTTCAAGTTTTCTTATCTTCAGAAAACACTTTCTACATCTATATATTGGCCACAAAAACCATGTGTGCTGCAGAGGATTCTGGGACATTCTCTAGATTGCCTTTTCAGTGTCTTCTAAACATTTTGACCTGGCAGTCCAGTCTAGAAGTGGACGTTGAGTCTGCAATTAACGTGGCAAATGATCGTAGGCAGACTTGGAATAGCTAGCTAGCACCACCATCCTGGTTTTTGGGGGTGGGGAGTGATGTAAAATCCAGATGTCAAATGGTTGAAACAGAATTCTTGATGGTTTGGAATTTAGCTTAAGATTCTGCCAGATGCAGCAATAAAGTGAGTGAAAAACCATTTCCCACTGCTATAGAGGAAAAAGGAATGCAGCTGTTTTAAATTGCAGCATGATGGATTTGGCCTGAATACTGGGCAGTGGGGAAAATCTTATATTTAAGAATAGGGCAGCTAAGCAAATTGCTTCGGAAAGCTACAGCATTTTGTGTTCTGAAAAAGAAGCCAGATTATGTTTGTTTTATTGGTAAATGTTTATGTTGCCATACCCAAATGCTCGGAGCAAGTAATTTCTATAAAAAATGTCAAATCGAAAGCTATTACAAATATTTACAGAAAATCTATCTATATGATTCAGTTAAATAATGACAAGGGCCAGCTTGGCACCTCACACCAGCTGCTTTATGTTGACAACCCCAACCTAGTTATCATATTTCCTTATGATGCATGCCCATGACTAGGATGTCAGCAACAACTGTGAGTAGTGTAGAAATGTGCAGTGTTGGGTGGGGGAGGGGCAAAATGGTTTCAGGACAGACCTATCAAATAGCAAGTCTGAGGTGGAATCACATGGGGGTGTGTCTCTTGATGACCTCACGGTGTGCACTGCCTCATTTGAAGTGTTGCGTCTGAGGCTACTTCAGTGGGTTAGAAAGCTAAGTTTTGTGACAATTGATCTGTGGTGGTAGACCCACACATCAAATGATAAATGGGCATATGTGAGTAATTCACCCTTGCTCTGGAAAACACTTTCATTCTAACTCTCCAGGGAAGGGAGTTCTATGCTACAGAGCAGCCACTGTGAGTGCTTTTGGCAGTGCTTTTGCTGTATTGATTAGGTATTGCTCCTAACATTTCCCCCAGTGGGTCGGCTAGCAGTTGTGATGGGACACATGAGAGGAGATAATCTCAGAGGGAGGTCTGCATCACACATAGTTCTTGAGGCCATATACTGCTATTAGTTCCTAGATACACTGTTTTTGCAACCTGCCCAAGCTCAGCAGACAGCATCTTCCAGTCCCTCCTCCAACCTTGGGAATTGCAGTTGTCCTATCAGCTACCCCTCAAGTCTGTGGCTGCTGTTGCTGAATACCAAGTTGGCTCTGAATATGACCTCTCATGATCTGCTTATGGATGAGGAGGCCGATCTGCTCTGTATCACTGAGACCTGGGTGGGTGAGTTGGTCTCACCCAGCTGTGCCCATCTGGATACTCTGTGCAGTATCAGGGCAAACTTAAGGGTCAGGGAGTTGCTGTAGAAATTCATTCTCTCTGTTTCTGTCCAGTTGGGGGAGGGATCTAGAGTGTGTGTTCCCAGCATTGAGCAATTGTGACAGATGAGGGATTCTGCTAGTTTACTGCCTGCCTTGCTGCACTCCAGTCTCCCTGACAGAGCTAGTGGCAGTGGCAGTGTTGAGAACTCCCAGACTATTGGTTCTGGGGGACATCAACATCCATGCCAAGGCAACTCTGGGGTGGCTTAGGACTTCATGGCTGCCATGAGAACCATGGGGCTGTCTAAAAATGCCATCGGCCCAACGCATGTGGCCTGCCACACTCTGGACCTTGTTTTCTCAACTAGGAAGGAAGATGGTGATCTGAAAGTAGGAGATATTGACATCAGTCCCTTGTCATGGTCAAATCACTTCCTGTTGAGATTTAGGCTTTGATCATCTTTTCTGCTCTACAGAGATGTGGTACTTACTAGGATGGTTTGCTCTTAGAGACTGATGGATATAATGGGTTTCCAAACAGCTCTGGGAGATTTTCCAGCTGATATGACTGGTGGTCCCATTGAAGTCCTGGCCGACCTCTGGAACAGCCAAATGGTTAGGCCATTGACACGATCGCCTCTGAGTGCCTTGCCTGTTTGGCTCCCTGGTATACTCTAGCTTAGGGCAAGGAAACAATCTCGGAGGCTGCTCAAATACAAATGGAGGAAATGAATGCAGTCCAACACTGTTGAGGGCTCACCATCGAGCCTACCTAGTAGCACTGAAGGCAACCTTGAAGGCATACGTCTGAATCCATTGCTGTTGCTTGAGTCTCAGGTGGCCTCAGTGGTGTGTAATGTCTTCTATCAGCTTCGGTTGATGGCCCAGCTGTGCCCCTATCTGGACAGGAGTAGCCTAACTTATGTTGTCTATGCTCTGGTAACCTCTAGGTTAAATTACTGCAATGTGTTATATTTGTAGCTGCAGCCAAATGGCTCACCGGGGCAAGGTCTGATCCTGGCCTGACTAATTGACTGCCAATTACTTTCTGGGCCCAATTGAAAGTGTTGGTTTTGACCAGGCATAGGCAAACTCCGGCCCTCCAGATGTTTTGAGACTACAATTCCCATAATCCCTGACCACTGGTACTGTTAGCTAGGGAAGATGGGTATTGTAGTTCCAAAACATCTGGAGGGCCGGAGTTTGCCTATGCCTGGTTTTGACCTATAGAGCCGTAAACATCTCAGGACACTTAATTGCTGCAGTATTCAGTCAGATTCCATCTTAACACGGTGCACCACTTTGTAGAAAGAAGTGTTTGCCTTCACCTAGTTGTCCCAACTATCTTGCTCTTGCATGTCCAGCAAAGATGTTCACACCTACAGGTTCAGGGAGTTTCTTTTTCTCTACAGTGTGACTGTGTGCAGGGTTCTGAAGGTCAGCTTGTGCATGTGCACTAACACATCAAGCTGTCATAGTACGTGACTGTCGTGTGGTGAGCGCACAATAGCTGTGGATAAAGAGTTATTTGAATGCTATGTTGTTGAGGAGGAGGGTGCGAAAGATGGTTAAAGAGTGGGGTTTGGTCTGTGTGTCATAAGTCACTTGAAAATAATTCCCTGCTTGGTGAATCCTAGCCTCCAAATGCAAGCCTATGTGAGAAGTTTGCATGATTGGGGAACAGCCAGAGCTCAGTAGTAGAGCTTCTTCTTTGCATGCAGAAGGTTTCAGGTTCAGTCCACAGATAACTTGTCTTCTAGATATAAAGTCCTTGAGTATAGTAGATAATTAAGTGTGGTAGCTGAACGCATCTGTTTTATGAGCCAGTTGGTGCTTTCTAGCATGTACATTTATTTAGTTATGAGATGTGAATTAACCTAGCTCCTCCCAGATTTGCACTTTGCCTCTCCCAATCCCATCCCCCCCCCCCCCCCGCACCTAGGAGAAAGAGTTCAGCTTGACAATACCTCCTCCAGGCTACACAGAAGGGAAGGGAAGGGAGTATGAGCTTGGGAGGAGGTTAGGCTCATTCATACCTCACAAAACCATGGTTTGGCACAATGTGTGAATGTAGCCTGTGTGTGTGTGTGTGTGTGTGTGTGTGTGTTTTATGTGTGTGTGTGTTTTATGTGTTTACCATCACCATGCAATATATGTTAGTGGGTTTTATAATTGTTTCTTCCTACATGAAAATACTTCCTGTGTGGGGAATATGTGACATGAAGATGGTCAGATTCTGTCACGTCTCCAAGACAAATAAAGTTCCATGGTAATCACTGAATTCCTCTCATTGCTCCAGTGTTCTGAATTCAGGGCCAAAGTAGGCATAAGGCTCATGATTTTGCCTTGGGTGTTTTTTGTTTCGTTGTTTTTTTTTCAAATAACTGGTGTAGAAGCTTGCTTCTTTTTTTGACAAATAGCAGAAAGGTGTAGCCCAGTTCTTCTAACTGGAACTGTGGCAGACAGAAAAACTTAAAGCCTCCCCTCCCCTATGCCATTCCTGATCTGGGTTGGCCCCCTCGGCCAGCTATGTTTTTTAAAAAGAAATATATAGGTCAAACAACATGGCAAAACATTGCCCTTAGTCCATTAATGTAATAGGATGCACTTTAAAGTGCTGTATAGAAGAGAGCACATAGGAAATTTGAACTTGCTTGGGCGGTATCTGGACAGAAATGGCAACAATTGAAATGAATGGGAGACTGGCAAGGTGTTTGTTAGCTTTGTTCTGAGAATTCATTCTCAAACTGTGGTTGCTGAGTTTTGCCAGTGTTCCACATAATTGTGAAAGGCAGTTGTATATCCTTAAAACATGGAGTAGGCACATACCTGGGAACTATAATTGGATATGCAAAGACTCTGAAGTTGAGGACTTGTTGGTCAGGTTTATTAGTGTGTTGAAGCGATGTGGGGCTGTTGTTCATCAGAGGAAGTGGGTGATTAATACACACACTTCCAAAACACGGCAGGTAGCTGAAGTGAATCATCCATAGGTGAGGGCTGAGAGCTCAGGAATCTGAAATACTCTAGGCATTCATTCCTAAATAGTCCCAGCAGAAAATCAAATACTCTACCCATTTTAACTGTGAACTCATGCAAAGGAAAAGGTGGGGTGAGGAGAGCTTTTTAAAAGAATAGCAAACATAATTTAGCCAGAGTGAAAAACAACCACTGGAAGGAAGGACAGAAAATGAGAGTTTGTTTTGTTCAGAAAAGCTTTTATGGAAGAGCTTTTGGGGCCGCATATGATGTTCATATTATTTATGTTAGTCAATGAAAGAAGTGTGTTCCACCTGCTTAGTAAGAAATAGGGAGCAGCTGTTGCCTGATTCTGTAAATATGCAGTGCCTTACATAGATCGTGGGGGCGGCAGGAGTACACATGCACTGTGTGGTGTGAATGAGCAGGTGCTGTTGTGAAATTCAGAATGGAGAAGTCTAAAATAGTCCCTGTACTGGAAAATTTGGGGTTGTGTCTCTTTTTCTGCATAGTTCAACATATTTATTATTACTGTGCTGCTAGATTTTGGTGGTAGCATGCTTTTCAGGTCTCTAAGATATATACTTGTCTAAATATTTCCAAGTTGCAAGAAGTTCATCATTCAGTTGTCTGTGTACACTAGCAGTTGTCTGCAAAAGTTTTGTGAAGGTCATTGTTGTCCTAGACTGGGGAAGAGGTTGTGGTCTGGATTACCAAGGTCAGAATATCTTCTACAATCCTAAGAATCTGAATTTTCACTGGAAGAAAAAAACAACTCATTCAGCCCTCATAGTTGTGAAGAGACAAAGATTTAGTTTCTGTTAAATGAAGTTTATTTTTCTTTTCTTTGTTGTTGTTTTTAAGTATGCCTTAGTTCCTGTAATTGAGGTAATTAAATTTGAAAATTTTCAGCGATTTTCATGCTCACATAATGAGCATGCTGTGTGCAACCTGTTGAGCTGCATCTTTCATTACCCTGTCTGAAAGTAGCAACATTTCTCTGTGCAGCTGTTGTGAAATAGCCTATACATTTGTCAGAACTCTGAGATGGTTTGTATATTTATTCAATTTTTAAGCCCTCATAAATGATCTCAGGGTAGTTTGCATGTGTGTATTTTTAAAACCATTTAAAATAACATTAAAATGTTCTGCTTATGGCTCAACCCAGTTTTCTAAGCAGTAACATAGGTTGTAAACAGTGTTAGAAACTTAATACTAATAATAATAATAATAATAATAATAATAATAATAATAATAATCTATTATTTGTACCCCGCCCATCTGGCTGGGTTTCCCCAGCCACTCTGAGCAGCTTCCAACAAAGATGAAAAATACACTAAAAGTCACATATTAAAAACTTCCCTGAACAGGGCTGCCTTAAGATGTCTTCTGAATGTCAGGTAGTTGTTTATCGCTTTGACATCTGATGGGAGGGTGTTCCACAGGGCGGGCGCCACTACCAAGAAGGCCCTCTGCCTGGTTCCCTGTAACTTGGCCTCTCGCAGTGAGGGAACCGCCAGAAAGCCCTCGGCGCTGGATCTCAGTGTCCGGGCAGAACGATGGGGGTGGAGACGCTCCTTCAGGTATACTGGACCAAGGCCGTTTAGGGCTTTAAAGGTCAGCACCAACACTTTGAATTGTGCTCGGAAACGTACTGGGAGCCAGTGTAGGTCTTTCAAGACCGGTGTTATATGGTCTCGCTTGCCGCTCCCAGTCACCAGTCTAGCTGCCGCATTCTGGATTAGTTGTAGTTTCCGGGTCACCTTCAAAGGTAGCCCCATGTAGAGCACATTGCAGTAGTCCAAGCGGGAGATAACCAGAGCATGCACCACTCTGGCGAGACAGTCTGCAGGCAGATAGGGTCTCAGCCTACGTACCAGATGGAGCTGGTAAACAGCTGCCCTGGATACAGATTTGACCTGTGCCTCCATGGACAGCTGTGAGTCCAAAATGACTCCCAGGCTGTGCACCTGGTCCTTCAGGGGCACAGTTACCCCATTCAGGACCAGGGAATCCTACACACCTGCCCCCCAAAAACAGTACTTCTGTCTTGTCAGGATTCAACGTCAATCTGTTAGCCGCCATCCATTCTCCAACCGCCTCCAGACACTCACACAGGACCTTCACCGCCTTCACTGGTTCTGATTTAAAAGAGAGGTAGACCTGGGTATCATCCGCATACTGATGAACATCCAGCCCAAACCTCCTGATGATCTCTCCCAGTGGCTGCATGTAAATGTCGAAAAGCATGGGGGAGAGGACAGAACCCTGAGGCACCCCACAAGTGAGAGCCCAGGGGTCTGAACACTCATCCCCCACCACCACTTTCTGAACATGGCCCAGGAGGAAGGAGCGAAACCACTGTATAACAGTGCCCCCAGCTCCCAGCCCCTCAAGACGGTCCAGAAGGATGTTATGGTCGATAGTATCAAACGCCGCTGAGAGATCCAGCAGAACTAGGAAACAGCTCTCACCTTTGTCCCTAGCCCGCCAGAGATCATCAACCAGTGCGACCAAGGCAGTTTCAGTCCCATGATGAGGCCTGAATCCCGACTGGAAGGGATCCAAATGGTCTGCTTCTTCCAGGCGTGCCTGGAGTTGTTCAGCAACCACTCGCTCAATCACCTTGCCCAAGAATGGAAGATTTGAGACTGGGCGATAATTGGCCATCGTGGCCGCATCTAAAGATGGTTTTTTAAGAAGCGGTTTAATAACCGCCTCTTTCAGCGGGTCTGGGAAGGCTCCCTCACGGAGGGAAGCATTCACCACCCCACGAAGCCCATCGCCCAGTCCTTCCCGGCTAGCTTTTATAAGCCAGGATGGGCAAGGATCCAGGAGACAGGTGGTTGGCTTCACTCGTCCAAGCAGCCTGTCCACATCCTTGGAGGTAACAGGTTGGAATTGATCCCACGCAACTTGACTAGACAGGACTCTAGCACTCTCCCGCCCTGGCCCTGCTCCCACAGTGGAGTCTACTTCTTCCCGAATCTGAGCGATTTTATCTGCAAAAAACTTTGCAAAATCATTGCAGGAGATCATGTGGCCCGTACTGGGCCCAGATGTCGCAGGTGGTTCCACCAAATTGTGAACCACCTGAAAAAGTCTCCTGCTGCTGTTTTCTGCAGATGCAATAGAGGCGGCGAAGAAAGTCTTCTTCGCCGTCGCTATCGCCACTTGGTAGGCTCGACGTTGAGCTCTAACCTGTTTTTCGGTCAGATTCGGAATGAGTTATCCGCCACCGGCGCTCTAGCCGTCTCAACGATATATAATCTAGGCACCAAGTGGCTCCTTAAACCAGGGTTACAGTCACCAGAACGTCTAGTTGCCATTTTGGGACCAGATGGTTTGAAAGTTGTACTTTTTGGTTCCTGATATTTGTTCTGCTTGCACAGATAAAATATCACGAATAGAATTCTAAAGGATGTGCTGTTAGGGTGTGAAAACAGGCAAGAGCCAAGGATCCCCAGACATGCCCCTCCAGATGGAGACATCAGACGCCATCCTAGCACCCAGACTTCTTCACTTGGTCACAAGTGACCAATAGCAAGGTACAAAATGCACCTGGCGCCTGGCAAATTTGGAACACTTGGTTATAAAAGTGTCATTGTGAAAATTTCCAGCGTGGTGGTTGGTACGAAAAATGAGCAAAAGCAGTTGTAGCCCCACTCCCAAAGATACAAAAGTGTATTACGGGTACTGGGACAATCTAGACAGCTTTCTGTTTATGCAAGACAATGTTGCCCTGAAAGATATTTTATGAATCATTTAATAAATCTGCTCACTATGATTTGCATTGTATAGGTTGTTGGGGTGTGTGGAGTTGGGAGAGGGGGTTAGACCCGGACTGCTAGTGCAGCAGTTAATAGAATAAGCTATGAGCTTGGACATTTTAGTTCAAAATTAGTCTCATTGTTGCGTTTGATGCTCTTTTTCTTCCCTTGCTCTTTGATTTTCTGCATACTGTCAAGTTGATCCAGATGACCAAGTACCGGTATATTGTCTGCCCTGTACAAAATGTTTGGAAAGAGCATCACACAGCACATGTTCCTTGTCTTTTTCCAGAACCCCAAATACCACAGATCTAATGGTTCTCCTCACACCAGTTATTCAATTTATGTATAGAAAATGTGATAATAGGGACAAGGAAGGCTGAGCTTTGCTAAGAAGGGGAACTATGGAAGAACAACTTGGCAGCCTATGGCATGCGTGTCCACTTGTTGCCAGAAGATGGCAGCACAATCATTTGAGCCAGAAAACACAAGTGTACTTTTCTTTGGAAGTTCTGACAAGTTCTGAGCTGCTCTAGTGTAAGTTGTTGAAGGAGATTAGTATTAAACCTTCTAAGATTCAGTGGTCCACAGGGATGTCTTCTCCTGAGCCAGCCCATTGAAATAAGTAGTTCTTGCCCAGCATTCTTGGAGTATTGGTTGTAATGCAGAATTCTAGATTTACCCTCCTGGCTAAATGCAGCTGCTTGTCTGCTGTTTACATACATACAGTCAGATCCGACCTAATAGAATGCCAAAAAAGTGAGAAGCTAATTCTGAAAAGAGTGTTTTTAATATTTATTACAGCTCAACACATCTTGGGGCATAGGTTCTTCCTTCAGGAGTAATCATAAAACTTATAACTTTCATACTGTAAGGCCAAGTCTGTAAAGCTTTGTAGTGAGGAATTAAATATCTTTAATCTTGATTCAGTAATGAAGCAGTTTGCACAAATACTGCTTCCTGTCTGGCACTGTGAGGAAGACCCTCTTTGGGATTTTAAATGGATTTTTATTAATTTTCAAAGCAAACAGTAACAAAACTGGGATGAGATATTAAAATAATATATTTTCCTTACTCTTGTAGTCGATGCATTTTTGGTGAAGAGCGCTGAGATTGGATTATAGGTGTGGGGGGCATCTTGAGCATGGAAATGTGGAAGGGGCATTTGTGTAACCAAGCATGATATTGTAATGCTCCTCTTAAAAAACACAAAGCGTTTGCACATATTATAGACATATTGCCAAATGTATATTTCTCTGGATGAGAGCCTTGTGCCAAATGAGCTTTCAGAAGTTGCTGAGACTTCTCCTATAACTGTGTTGTGGGCATGGAAGTCCAGTATCATCCCGCATTAAAACTGCCATGGTTGGATCACTGTTGGGATCCCGTGGTGTCTCCATTGATAAGCCCAGTGGCTATAATAATGGCCATCTCTTTGCATGGGTCAGCCTCTAGGGGGCACAGCGGAGCCATGCATGGGGGTAACCCTTTCTATTCCAGTTATTCCAGTTGTGGATTTTAAAGCTGGCGCCCCGTGTTTGGGTTGCCATATGGGGAACTGGAGAAAGAGTAGGATATGTCACCCTTTCTGGTTTGGGGGATGGGGTTGCCGTCTAACTTGCTGACATCTGCCCCTCCTGTCACCAGCAGGAACACAGGTTCGAGAAGGCGCTGAGAGAGAAGAAAGGGTTCATCATAAAACAGATGAAGGAAGATGGGGCCTGCTTGTTCCGGGCTGTGGGTAAGTCCTGCCTGCTGACGGGTCTTCCTTTTAGAGATTGGACAGCAGGCGGCACTAGAGCTGAAACAAATCCCCGTCCTCAAAAGTTCTCCTCCTGCAAATGTTAAGATTGCATATTTGCAGAATATTGGGTATAGTATTTTACATCTGACACCAGATACCAGTATTTAGATTTGATCGTTGACGTTGCTGTAATATTTAGTACATGTTGACTAATATTGGGTTGCCTGCAGTGGGAGGACAAATCCTAGCGCCCAGTAGGCACAAGATGATCAGGCATGGGGACCCACTGGCACCTTCATTGCTGAAGATGGCAGGAAGCAGACTGCTCCGCCTCCCAAGGATGCTGCCATTTCTTTGACCTGGTTGCTGCTTCCCTTTACAGTCCTTCTCCCTGCTTCATTTTTTCCCCATCTCAGTTTACGGTATTTTCAGTCTGAGCAGGAGGTAGTCTACTAGCCAGAGGCAGGAAGTGGAACTGAGACCCAAGAACGCACCAGTGAGGGCAGAGTTAATGGTGTCATTATAATATTTTTTCCTTGCCTGCTCCTTTTTGTGCTGTCTCATGAGTACTGAGCAAAGAGGAGAAAGCAGCTCTCTTATCACTGCATGCATAGCACAGCAAAGGGTGTTGGCCATTGGTGAAAATAAAAAGTAGGGTTGTAGCAAGCTAAGTTACAGTCAGAGTTGACCCATTGGGGAATCCACCATTACGCAAGCAGACTGCCACTTGCACAGTGTGGCATTTCCCCTGATGTTCAGCCTGCAGAATCTGTCCCAACCCCTTAGAGCTGATTTTGTGGGTGAGCATAGGACCCGGGGCAGGGCGAGTTTGCTGGAAGCTCTTAGCACTAGTGGTTCTGCTTGTGCATCAACAGCATTCAATTCACTCCATTAAAATTTATGGTCTTGATTAATTTAACATCCACTGATTTCAGTGGGTTTACTCTTGAGTATGACTTAGTTGGATGCAACCTGTTGTAATGGTTATAAGGTACAAAACTGAATATATTACAGAAGCAGTAGTCCCAGTGCCTTTTGAGTTGAAGCTCGCTCTTTATCAGCAAAATAATAATAATAATAATAATTTTGGAAGCAAGTAAGCTGAAATAGAGTATCAAAAATTCACCTGTTAAAGCAACCTTTCCCAAGTTGGTGCCCTCCAGATGTTTGGATTGCACCTCCCACCATCCTTGGGAGTAGGGCTGGGTGATACCTGGTTGTCAACACTGTGGTATATCACCCGCTAAAAATTGTAATATATCAATATATCACAATGTTTGAATTAAGGATGGAGCTATGTAGAGGCATTAGCTGGCTTCATTGTTTTTCCCACATTGTGATTTTTGTGTGTGTGTGCGCGCGCACACACACACAATTTGTGATATATTGCCAGGTCAAAAATTATGAAACTGATACCATGATAGAGACTTCAAACTGGTTTTGGACAATATATCGATATATAACCCAGCCCTACTTGACAGTTAGCCACAGCATCTAGAAGGAACCTGGTTGGGGAAGGCTCATTTAAAACATGACCCCTCGGTCTACGTCTCCACTTGAGAGCTTTCCTGTTCCCTCTGATCCTGCCTATCTGATTGTTCTACCTCTCTCTCAAACTCAGTATGTTCAAAACTAAGCTTCTCAACTTTCTTCCCAGGCTATCCTCTCATTGATTGTTCTTTATCCCTTGATCCTGTTGATTTGGCAAGAAGCATTAGCTTACTCCATGTACATTTGCTACCCCATATTCAATCTGTCATCCAACCTTATCAGTTTTGCCGGGGCGGCATTGTGAAAATTATACTTCTCAATCTCCATCCTCTTGACTAAAGCTCTAGTTCATTCTCCGGTCATCTTCCTTATTGGCGCTTGCAACTTTCCTCTCTCTGGCCTTCCTGTGTCTTAGCTTATTCCTCTTGCCTCTGTCCAGATTTCTGCTGCCAAAATAATTCACCACTCTTGTTGGACAATATGCTCTTTTCCATAGCCTCTTGTCTCCCACAATTTCCTGAAGTCCTCCTTTCAGCAGAGCTACTCCTTTCCCTTTTGTTGGTCCTTGTGTCTGGAACATCATCACAAAATACCTTCCTCTTGCACGTCTCTTCTGAAAGTCCACCTTTTCTGTAAAGCAATTCATTCAAACCTTTAGAGTGGGATTCACCTAATGAGCCCCATCAGCAAAGCCCTGAACATGGACTTCTGTTTGTGCAATGGGGCTTTCCTCCCTCTTCTCCCTCCTCACCCCCTAAAATTGGCTTGTGGGGGGTGTCAGGAGTACCCCCAGAACAGTGTGAGTTCAGAGGAGAGGGGAAGTGTTCCATTTGGCAAGCTGCAATCCTTACACAGATGGAATTTTTGCAAGAGAGCATTGAATTCTACCCTTAATCCTCACCCCCTTCAGAAACTAACCCTAAGTACATGCAACTGCATTATAGGCCATATTTTTCCATGTATAAGATGCCCCCGTATATAAGACGACCCCTATTTTTTTGAACCCAAAATTAAGAAATCAATATTTTAAATGTCAAACAGAACAACTTTGGTATTTTCTTAAATATTCAAAGCACTGGTTTATTTAGTACAGTGGAACCTCAGGTTGCGAATGTGATATGTGCGGGAGGCATGTTTGCAACCCACAGCATTCGCAACCTGCAGTGCTGCGTCTTAGTGCTTCTGCGTGAGCTCCGAAACCCAGAAGTAACCCGTTCAGCTACTTCCAGATTCGTCGCGGTGCGCAACCCGAAATTGCATAACCTGAAGCATCTGTAACCCAAGGTACCACTGTACCGTATATTTAAACATCAGTGGCAGTCAGGGAAGTTGTTGGGGTTTTTTTTTCAGTGATCGCAAGTCCCCCCCCCCCCCCGATCCGCCACCACCAAGCCCAGGCCGTCTGGGCCACTCGCGCCAGAACCCATCCCGAGCCATCCATGTCAGAACCTGAGCCCAGGATGCCCTAACCCCTGTGCATTAATCATCCCTGTATAAGACGAGCCCCAATTTTTGACTAAAAAAATAGCATAAACATTGTCTTATACATGGAAAAATATGGCACATTCTCCTGCTAACAGCTTTGTTCTTGTCATCTTTCTTTTTGGTCTCTCCATCCCTCCACTAGAAATGTAAACAATAAGCTCATCCAGGCAGCAGTGTGTGTTCTGTGTTACTCTATAAATGGCCATATACCCAGATAGTGTGTTGTTTACAAAAAGAGGATTATTGAATCTCCTGTTCTTAAGACAAATCCGAAATGGTTTCTGAAGCAACCCTCTTGGAATTCATAGCACAGCTCTTGTAGAAATTTGAAATTTCTATTCTGGGGACTCCTGTTTGGTGGAGAGGAAACACTTCAGTGTCTTCCCCGCAGCTGACATGCACTTTCGAGAAATGACGCTGACCCAGCCTCTCTTACAAGAAGTAGACTCCAGAAGACATTTCCTGCTAGATAGCAGTGGTGAGGGTTCTGACCACTTTGCAGCTCATGGATCTGAATTTTCTCAGTAAAACCTCATCTGTACCTAGAAGAGATGGTGCCTGTCACCATGAATAGCAAGGAGAAATATGTCAAGTAATTGGAGCCCTGCTCCTTACATTTTTTCAAAAAAAATATAGCATCATTAGTGTATTTATGGTTTATGGAACATAATAATAATAATAATAAGATGTTCATAACCTCTGGAGGACATCATGTTGGGGAAGAAGACTGCTTTATAGGGAGTGCGATCCCCAAGCTGGGGAGCAACTAGCAAGAATATTTCACTCCATGCCACCCTCCTAATTGTATTGTGTACGAAGTGGCTTTCCGGCCCAGCCAGCATAGCCTGTGTGCAGTGATTGTGGGAGTTGTAGTCCAAAAACATCTGGAGGGCTGCAGGTTAGCCACCCCCAGGCTAGAAAATTCAGATTTAACAGATGCTGCTGCAACAGGTGCTCAGGAGCACTTGTCAGTTGTCATGTCCCACACCAGTTGCACCCTTCAGGCAGCTGACATACGTTTGTATATTATAGCCGTAGTGTTGGAAGGGGGTCAGCTGGCCATTAATTCAGTGCTGTGCCGCAAAACAGGACCAGGGAACCCATTCACCCACTTACTCTCTACTATCAAGCCATTGGTTTGGTTAGCATTGGCAGTGTTGCCTACTCTGTCAGTCAGGTCCCAGAGTCTCAAGCTGAGGTCTTCCTGCTACCTGACTTCCTTTATAATTGGAGATGCCACAGGTTGAACCTGGAACTTTTCCATTCAGAGCATGCACTCTGCCCTAGTGTTATGGATTATCCCCCAAAAGAGACAGGCTGCAAAACAAAAACCCCAAACAACTCCAGGTGATTTGTTTAAGTAAGCCAAGCTGGGTATTGCAAAAGAAGGGTCAACATTTCCCCCCCCCCCCAGCTATTACCAGTGTGACAGGGAGGGGAAGCTAGTTCCTACTTGGTCTTAAGGGAAGTCATACTTCAAACATTAATAATACCCATTTACTGGGTGCGCTGTGGATACTATAGCACTACTTCATTCCCCATAAGTTTGTCCTACTGTGCTAGGGGATGTGGGTGGCACTGTGGTCTAAACCACTGAGCTCTTGAGCTTGCCAATCGTAAGGGTGGCAGCTAAAATCTGTGCAACGGGGTGATCTCCTGTTGCTCTATTCCAGCACCTGCTAACCTAGCAGTCTGAAAGCATACCAGTGCGAGTAGATAAGTAGGTACTGCTGTGTCGGGAAGGTAAACAGTGTTTATGTGCACTCTGGCTCACAGTGCTCCAGAAGTGGTTTAGCCATGCTGGCCACAAGACCCGGAAAAGCCGTCTGCGGACAAACGCCGACTCTCTCGGCCAGAAAGTGGAGATGAGCGCCACACCCAGTATTTGAATTTGACTGGACTTAACCTTCCAGGGGTCCTTTCCCTTTTTACGCACTATGCTACCGTAATGTGTAAAACAGGAATGAAAAGCCTATGGCCCTCCAGAACATTCCCACACAGATCTTGTGGGACTCCCAACTCCCATTGTCACCAACTGACAAGGCCAGTGATTAGGAATTATGGGAAGAAGGTGCACTGTCCGAACCTCCATCTTCCCTACAATTCTAGACTCAAACAAAAAACATCCAGGACTGGTTGTACAGGTCATGACCACATATTCATTACCCAGCCAGCACTGGAGAACACAGTGGGAACATTAAGGTCCTGTGTAATGGACCCCTCCCACATTGACTACAGCACTGCAGATGAACTTGTGAAACCTCCTCTGCTACTCACATGAGGTCTAAAGGGAGCTTGAGTCATCTTGAAACTGATACATTATTTTTTTAAAAAAATGTATTCTGTTGATTTTCAAATTGAAACCGAAGCATTCTTAACATTTGTGAAGGTGGAAGCAAAGACATTTCAAGAAACAAAAAGGGTCATAGCTGCCCATCTCACAATGAAGTAGGGAGTCCAGATGGGAAAGATTTGTATCCAAAAAGTATTCCAAGGGAGCTTGCTGATTAGGGGCTGGATTGAATTTTGAGAGAACCCCCAGAACCGCATGAAGGTGGAGGAGAGGGGATATCCTTTCATCAGGCAAGCATAAATGCTTGTACTGACAGAGTGGTCTCCTTAGCACTACTTTGAATTCTTCCCTTACAAGTCTTCCTGTTAGAGATGAAATAGTTTACATTTGTGCATTCAGGTTTTCAGTTGCTGCTGCTGCTGCTGCTGCTGTTTTGTAAATTAAAACTTACGGATGTTTGCAGTTCTTCCTTTCACAATGTCTTCCTGCACCTTAAGTGGGATGTGGTGTCTCAGCACAGCCGTTCTGCTGGAAATATAAAGCATCTTTTCCTCCAGAAACAGCTAAACTTGCAGTAAATTATTATCTTTGGACCAAAAGTTTGGGAGTCCAGAAAACCATCCGAGTTTGGTCACTGAAGTAAATCATGCTATTGTGGGTATTGTTGCTGAATGTGCTTGTATTGTTCTGGTATCTCCTGTGCTGCCTGTATAGCCTTTAGGGGGGATGAAGGTTTGGACGGCACATCTCTTCCATACCCCACCACACTTGTGCTTTCTTGGCAAGTAGATTTTGAAAAAGGCAGGAGTTTTAAAAGAAGCTTGTGAATGGAACATGAGGGATTAGGGAATTGTCAGGAATAGCACAGACCATTTTGTGTGAGCCTAAGGAGCTCTAACTTTCAAACTCCTGACCAGTTTGTTTCTACTTCAGACTTTCTTCTAATTTTCTTTCTAAGTAGGTAGTTATGCTCAGCTATGCCCTGCAGGGGTCAGCATAAGTTTTGCGGTTTACCTTCCACCTCCAGCTGCTGATAGAGATAAGACACCCCATTTCTTTGGCACAGAAACCTTGTGTTAACACACCCTGCTTTACTGACTCAGCAGGCCACAGCTCTTGGAGAAAACATGACTCTGCAAATTGTCCTGTGACACAGCATTTTTAAGAGAAGTTGAGCTGTGTGATAAATGGCCTGGAGCTGGCTTGAAGTCCACTGACTTTTGACAGTATTGTATGTGTGCAAGGAGTGAGTGTTGGTGGTGGGAGAGCTGTGCAAAATAATGTGGTATAATGACAAAAAGAATGTATAGACACCCATAAATCCCATTTAGCATCCACTTTAAAGGTGTAAATGAGCTTGGTGTTTGCCATGATTCATCACACTAAGTTTGCAGTGAAGCCAGTGGGGTTTTGCTGCAGTTGATTTAGCAATATCCATAGAATCACAGCGCTGGAATAGATCTGAAAGTAATCAAGTCTGATGTCTTCACCAAAGCAGATTAATTCATGTGTGCCAATACTGCTGCATATTACTTCCCATCCCATCTGCCACATGTTTTAAATTGTTTTTAATGCTGTATTTTAGATTTTTGTAACCTGCCCGAGGGCCTTCTGGTAAAGGACAGGTAATAAATATGATGGTGATTATTATTTACACACAACCCCATCACATTTGGATGAAGCAGAGCCCATGCCAGAACATAGAACATCATAAAAACCTTGGTACATCATACTGAAGGCCCTCTAATCCAGCATGCTGTTATCACAGTGACCAACAAGCTGCCACTGGGAAGTCCACAAACTAGACATGAGCACAATAAGACCCTTTTGGCTTGTGCTGTTCAGCAACCTTCAAGTGTCTTCCCAATAAGGACATAGGAATGTTGATATATCAAGAAAGTAATTTATTTTTCTTCCTTCTTCACACAATTCATAATTTTACAAAGCCTTTGTCATTCATTGACTTTTGTACTGTAAACTTAAATAGCTCTTAAGCCTTTTTTCAAAAGGAAAGTTTTGCCACCGCCTTTCACTCAATGATTTTAGTTGTCATTTTCTGTAACCTCTTTGGCCTAGTGATGTCTTCTTGTAAGTGGTGTAACCAGAGGATTGCAGTGTGTCAAATGAGAGCATATAATAGGATTAATTTTTTTATAATAACTTGGCACTTGTTGTTTAACCTTCCCATCTTTTTGGTAATAATTTTCAATAGTAATCTTCCTTTTTCATTGATCTTACATACAGTGCTAATGTTAAGCAAGTTTTCCACCATGACCCAATTTTTTTCCTGGATAGTCACAGCATCATAATGATAAATCGTTCAGATCCCAAACATGGGGAGTTGTTGTGCTCTGGCCATAAACCAATTTAGGATGGGGGGCAGGGTGTGTGAGGGACCTGCCATCTACTTTTCTTACTAAAAAGATCAGGCTTTCTTCCACCTGGTCATGTGCGAGTAGTTCTCTCTTTCTTCAGCCATTCTTGCTGTCCTTCCTTCTACTTGGTTTGGTTTGATTTGAATGAATGAATGAATTTGTGAGTCAAAGTGACCAATACTGGATGCTATTGCAAATCCCAGTGTGCTGCATAAACTATAATTAAATATTACCTTATATTTACCAGGGAAACTTTGCCTAGTGTACCTGAGAATTGTGTTTGCTGCTATATGCAGCTATCCCACTGCTTCAGCTCTTCCTTGTCTTATGAATTACAAAGGTCCTGTAATATCTGTCTTCCTCCTTTTTTTGTCCCCAGACAAAATACTTGCCCTTAGTCCCTTGAGTCTGGCGCCTTGCACTTGCTCCTACTGAACTTTGTTTCCTTATTTGTAGCGCTTGAGGTCGTCCTGTTCATTCTACATAATTTCCAAATCTGTATTTGCATCAGTAATGCTTCCTTGTTTACCTCTTCTTGTTTCTGAAGGTTACTACGAAAGACTGAATAAAGAATGGTCTGCTTTGCATGTAATTCTGAGCTTAAATTATGACTTAGTGTAGATAAGCAAATATGATGGTGCACAGTGAGAAAAGCATTGCCACTTCACTCCTCCACTGCTCCTTCTGTGCTACTGTGAACTAAGCCATGGCTTCGATTTAGTATTGCCTCTGAACCTGGGCTCATGGTTTGCCTCATTCCAAACAAGCTATGGGTGGGATTCATGTAAGTTGTTGCATGCACGGAACAAGATCTGCCTGAGCAATGGGCCTTCTCCCCCATACAGTGGTACCTCTGGATGCGAACAGGATCTGTTCCAGAGCCCCGTTCTCATCCTGAAGCGAATGCAACCCGCGTCTGCGCGGGTCGCGATTCGCCGCTTCCATGCATGCGCCTGACATCATTTTGACCGCCTGCGCATGCGCGATCGGCGAAACCCGGAAGTAACGCACTCCGTTACTTCTGGGTCACCGCAGCGCGCAACCGGAAATACTCATCCCGAAGCTACTTCAACCCGAGGTATGACTGTACCCCCTAAAACTATTCAGTGTGTTTGGTAGACCCCCTAGAACAGGTTTAGGGAGCATGGAGGAGGATAGGAGGGAAATCTAATAGTGCAAGTGGACCTCATTCTCTCCAAACATACCCCATGAGCTGAAGCCCAGGTTTGTTCTTAGTATCCTAGTCTTATTATCCTAGTGGTTTGTTTGGGAAAGATAAGCCATACACCCATATTGGACTGTGGCTTGGCTCCTGGTAACTCAGTAGCAGCAGAGAAAGAGCCAGGTGGTTGTGAATGTACCAGTACATTCACACAGTCACTCGTTCACATTAAGCTTAGCACAGCTATTCCTCACTGTACAAGTTTCACCTTGGGGATGAAAATCCACGCTGACTTGTTGGACTTGACTGTTTCGCGCCAATACAGTTTGCACAAAGATGGCACCCTGTACCCTGTTAACTGTATGGGGATAGCTGTATTCTTGGTCCTGCAGTTCTGACAATGGATCATGCAAGGATGAAATGTAATATATTGGATGAGACTTCAGCCTGCAAAGAACCTGCAATTTTCATTTATTTATTTGTAAGGAAGCTTTTTGTATCTTGTGTAGTACCTCAGCCCACAAAATTAGTATTGTAAACTCCACAAAAAATAGTATTGTATTGGACTCCACATAATTAGTATTGTAAAACAACAGCCTTTCATGGTCCCCTGTCCCACCTTAGTATGGTGTGTGGTTGGATCCTCACAGTGCTAAGGACAGGAGGGTTCAGAATTCTCGGAAGCCTCTGAGTCCATTGTGTTTTCTGCCCCCACCAGATAAGTGTTATCTGTTTTGTGTTGCTAGCCACTATATCTTGGAGCCAATGCCCATACTCTCCGATCTGGTTCCCCTCAACTTTGCTTTTCCCTCACGCTTGGCCTCCCCACTATGTCCCATGTGTTATGAATTAACCTGGATGTGGAGTTTAGGACTTTGTTCTGAGAAAACCCCGGTGGGTAGCTTAGGTCAGTGTGTTTGCTACTTCTCCCCTTTCTTATCTGTCCACTCTGCTCATCTGGGCAGAGCCTGTTTACTCCTCATGTGCTCTGTACTGTTCATGTTCAACGTATCATCAGCATACACTAACAAAGATTCTGGATTCTGACGCAGTAGTTGGCTTTCTGAGAATCTTGGGACTCGGCTACATTCGTAAAGATAAAGCGCTTGATATGCATTATAACACTGACACCAGATGGCACTGTGGAGTCCCATTTATCACCAATGGGATTTCCCTGTATGAAGTTGACAACACATTTAACTGAGTTGCTTCTTTGATCTGTCTAGATCGGGCCTTGGTTTTATTTTCTGGCATGCTTCGTCTTTAGGCATTCAGCAAAATCTTGGAATATGTACTTACCAGTGTATGCTTGAAAACCCAAATGGGTTTTTGACACTGCTTCAGAACTGGGGACTTCTGTGCTCCTATAACCATTTTGCACATCACATTTTTTTGAGGTGTATATCTGTATGTCTTGTGAAACTTCTGATTTATAAGCAGAATCAAAATATAAGGATAGATGAAATGCAAATCTGTACATGTCTACCTGAGCACAATGAGACTCTTTTCATGTAAGAGTGCAGAGGATTGCGCCTTAAGTTGTTTTAAGTGTACTCTTTAGAGTATGACGATCACAGTGGCATGGCTGAAAACAATTTATCATACCAGCACTATAATTGGGGAGTCATGATGGGCTGCAGTTCATTGTTATTGCACACACACACATAGATACAGTGCTTTTAAAGGAAAATAAGGTGCCAGTACTCACCATGCATAGAGTTGTTACAGTAAGTGCCATACTTTTAATATTTGTGGGACAAAGGGTGCCAATAATGAGTACCCCTGAGTTCCCCCAGAAAAAAAAATGAGTGGTTTATAAATACTGAGTGGAATACACAAAATACTGAGTGGTTTATAAATGTTCTTTTTAAAAAAAAAATAGTTTTGGCTCCATGCAGTGTGTGGAATGGTCCCAAGATGGATCCCTGAGCCCCATACTTCCTACTTCTCAATCTTATTTATTTTATTAAGCAAATAATATCCTGCTTAAAGAGTCCTCAGAGCATCTCACAATATAACAAGAGAGGCTTCTACATTTGGCATTCAGGTCTCCTTTAGGATGGACAGTTGGAAAGCCAGCACCACCAATGTTATGCTAGAGGTATTCTTGATGCCCCAACTGGAAACAAGTAACAGGATGGGACATGCCGTCATATTCTTGCATCCATCCATTGCTGCGGTACAAAGTGTTCTCATTTAACTTGACTGTTTCCATTGACAGTTTTGCCGTCACTTCCACCCTTCTCTTGCGCTCGTCTTTTTTTCCTGTCAAAAAGGAACATCCAACCAGAGGCAAAGCCTTCACAACAGGCTCTGTGGTTTCTCTTGTCCTTTCTTTGGAAATGAGATTAAATGAAAAGAGGAAGTTGATGTGCTGGCACAGAACCGAGAGCTGGGGAGATCTAGGTTCTAGTGTGATTTAAGAGAGTGATCTCTGAAGCCTCACCCCCCTTGTGGATTCACTATGGCCATTTATTTAGGGTATTTATATGCCACTTTTCAAGCAGACCCCCCCCCCAAGCAGTTTTCATAAGATTACGCCAGTAAGCTTTGGGTGGTATGCCATGCTTGCCCTATTCATTGAAGTTAATGGACACAAGTTCATTTATTTCAGTGGGTCTACTCTAAGTAGGACTTGGCTGACTACAACTTATTGGTTTTTTGGTTATTTTAAGTTGCAGTAAAATGGGGGGAAACGTAATGTTTCTTTAGACAAAGCTGTAATCATAAGATGGTTCTATAGAAGCCCTGGGGTGAGATAGGAGGGAGGTGAGTCCCACTGGGAGGTGAACAGCAGGCCATTTCCTTCCCTTCTACAGTGGTACCTTGGGTTACATACACTTCAGGTTACAGACGCTTCAGGTTACAGACTCTGCTAACCCAGAAATAGTTTCTCGGGTTAAGAACTTTGCTTCAGGATGAGAACAGAAATTGTGCAGCTGTGGCGCGGCAGCAGCAGGAGGCCCCATTAGCTAAAGTGGTCTTCTGGTTAAGAACAGTTTCAGGTTAAGAACGGACCTCTGGAACGAATTAAGTACAGTGGTACCTTGGGTTAAGTACTTAATTCATTCCGGAGGTCTGTTCTTAGCAGATGAGATATGTATTAGTTACATATTCCTCATGGGGGGTTTTTTCCAAACAAAAATGCAAGCCAATATTGCCAATGTACCCAAAACCATAACTCAGCTGCTTAGTCAATTCAACGGTCTGCACAACTTTAGAAGGTTGATTCCAGAGCAGGGAATCAACTTGTATGTGTGCTTTGGAGTTGGCTATTTGTTGTTGTTACTTATTACATTTGCTATTTGCTTTATCTTGTCCAAGCCAAAGTGACTTACACTGCTGAGCTCAGTGTAAGCAAGCAGAGGATCAAGCTGCACAGCACTAGCTGTAAATAATGATAGTCAAAGTAGCACCAACACCTCACTGTTAGTAAAAGCCCACCTGTATCTTTACCCAAATTCTTGTAGTGGGGCGAAAGACCACCTGTTCACATTACGCTGTGCCCATTGGGGAGTGTGATTGCCCCCCAGTCTTAGTTGCAACTTAGCCCATTGCCTACCAGAATGTTCTGCCCCACCCTTCCAGAGTTGCTCAGGGTGACTAACAGCAGGTTCAGTTAAACAGGTAGAATTACTTAGAGATAGTTTTTTTTAATATTAAGAAGTTTATAAATGCTTTTATAAATGCCCTTTATAAGAGGCTAATGCCACTTTGCACTTGAGCGTGGGAAATACCACTGGGAATTCCACTTTCAAAGAACTGGGTTTTTTAAAAAGTTACCTAGCGTTTCAGTTTCTATCAAAATATGTGCAGATTTTCCCCTTTCCTTCAGTGTGGCGCCATGCTAACGTTTCATGACTGGGTCTGAGGACCTCCGTACTCGGTTGGGTGACTCACTTTGTTTTTCAAAAGGAGAGAGTCTCAAGAAGGTGTTAGTTTCTAAATGCTGGGGGAAACCAGTTGTAAGGTGAAAGCTGGTAGGGAAATGAGGGGGAAGAAGGATACCAGTAGCTGCTCAGCCCAACTCATGCATGACACTGCTCTACTGAAGATCTCAACAGAGCCCTTGTCACTTTAAAACTTGCTGTCTGGGGCTGGCAGTCAACTACATTTTTACTCAGAGTAGACTGAAATATTAATAAACATGGTTGAGTTAGGTCCATTAATTTCAGTAGGTTTAAAAAGGTAAAGGGACCCCTGACCGGGGTCATGACCGACTCTGGGGTTGCAGCGCTCATCTCGCTTTATTGGCCAAGGAAGCCAGCGTACAGCTTCCGGGTCATGTGGCCAGTATGACTAAACCACTTCTGGCGAACCAGAGTAGCGCACGGAAACGCCGTTTACCTTCCCGCCGGAGTGGTACCTATTTATCTACTTGCACTTTGATGTGCTTTCGAACTGCCAAGTTGGCAGGAGTTCAGTAGGTTTACTCTTGAGTAAAAATATTGGCTATAACTCAACATGCCCACCCCATTTCCCACCCCATCTTCTGTGATGGATTGGAGTCTCCCAGAGCATGGAACTACTTTTCTCTTACACACATACGACCTCTGGCCTCTTGTCCTGGAAATGGGCCTGAAGCCATTACAGTAGCAGAAGAGATCATGGGCACAATCTATGATTTTCCTTTGATTTCTTTTTTCAAAGGCCGCTCTTCAGTTTCCTTGTCATGATTCGGTTTCGTTTACTCTCTCTGGAATGGGCCTTTCTCCTCAGCTGTAGGAGGAACAGAAACATGGCTGTGTTTAAGAATACACACGAACAAAGGAAAACATGCAACAGGAGCTGCCAGAACTGGTGGGTGGAGCAGGGTGCAAGTGGAAAGCATGTTGGATTTTTTTTTAATCAATGACTTTTTGACAAAAACAGGAAATCCTTACTGCTGAGTATTAACTTCTGACAAACTCCTTGCAAACTCAGGTTTTCAGTGTAAGATACGTGTAGAACTCTCAGACTTCTGCATTTGTCCAACTTGGTGGGTTTTTAGCACAGAATTCAAGAGCCAGGATGCAAAGAAGTGTGCAGTGAGTTCCGTGTGTCCAAGGCAGTTTAAATTTGTGTTTTTCGAAACAAAGCGAAACCGCCCCCTCTCCAATAAGGCAAACCACTTTTGAAATGTGTTGGGTCTCTGAGAAGCAGATTGTGGTATATAGCATGGGAGTTAGCTGACGGGGGGAAAAAAAGGTGTAACAAAATATCCCAATGGGCATTACCAAGGTCTTTGAGTCTTAGGCCATGTATAATGCAAGGGGTTAGGAGAAGGAAGATTCCTGTGGGTCATGGGCTCATAACTGTTAAGTTTTAAAGGCATATCTTTTGTACCAGGCTCCATCTGGGGGACCTAGTAAAAAAAACAAGGTAGAACCTGCAAGTCTGAAGTCTGCTTAGCTTGGAGTAGCATCCAGGATCCAAGAAGCTCCGTGTTTTGGTGCTAAAACTTTGAAAGAGGGGTGATTGGATTTGAAATGGTGATGAAGCTGTTTTGCAGAGCATGTCCACCCTTACTATCTTCTCACTGAGGAACTGCTTATATGCTTCCAAGGAATCCAGGGTTCCTTGGAACAAGTTTTGAAAACCACTACGCTAGGCAAACTGGCAGAAATCTGCTGGATTGGACGTCATTCTTAGCTGGGTGTTGCAAAATTTGTAACCTTGAAATCAGACAAAAAAACAAGGGAGGGGGATAGGTCTGTAAAGGTTGTGGGAGGAGGAAAGGCAATTGCGAAATTCTGCTGTGTGAAAAAGATACAAAATGTGGTTAACGCTTAAGTTGTCTTTCTATACACTTTCACAGAAATGGTCAGCGTATTTTCTATAAATTTGCTATAAATTCTGCCACTAGCTGTCCTCATTCTATCATAACATTGCTATATCAAATCGCAGAAGCTCAGAGCTAAAGAAGAAAGGGATGCCTACATAGAATTGCAGAAATGGAAGAGACCGTGAGGCCTGTCTAGTTCAGCCCCTGACAACATACTACCTTAGGGAGACTTATTATAAAGCGTTGTTGCTGTTTTGAGGTTTTGGAGGTGGTGGCTGCTTCCCCCAGCCATGGATGCAGACTGCCACAGGGGTTGCCATTGGCAACCTTTTTGGGCCTCCTTGCTCACATAAAGAAGTTCTTTGCACTTCTCTTCTTGCTCAGAACAGAATGGAGGGGCGGGTATCCAGTTCTGGCATCCAGCGAAATGTGGTCATGTTAAAGGGGACGTGTTCAGTATAAGAGAAGCCGAACCAGTCCAAACATGAAATCGAGCAGGAAGGGCAAACAGTCACATGTTCATTATAGATTTTTGAGGATGCATTTACTGAGTCCTTTTGCAGGTGTCCTATTGATGGGCAGGGCACACTGGCACTGCATTGACAACCACCACACCAGAGGATATGTTATGAAAAGGCATGAGTTGGACTTGTGGGGGTGGTATCATCTTCTTATTTTTACATTTTACATATTACGTCCATTCATATCTTAGCTTAGTTTTTTATAGACTTCCTGGCTTACCTTCTACTGGCATCCTATTTCATATTCTTAGTTTTCTAATGTTTCCTTTCCCCTTTATTATTTCTCTTTTCCATTCCTTTGTCTTGTCTACTGCCGCTCATAGACTTATCCCACTTGCCAGCTAACCTTAATACCACTCTTTTTAAAAGTATTCTTCAAAATGCTCCCACTCACCTCTTGTTTTCTTTTCATCATAATTTCTTACTTTGTGGGGGTGGTATCTTCTGGCTTTTGTAGATGTCAGAAGTGGTTTGCTCCCAACATTTTTGCAGGTATGCCCAAAGCATTTCCCAGGCTACTGTAAGACTGTTGAGTCTGATAAAAGGGTTGAGTGTTGTTTTTGGTAGAGGGAAGGAATAATGATAAATGGGGTAGTGGGTTGGGGGAAATGAAGAACTAATTAAGATTATGATAGGTAGGTAAGGTAAAGGACCCCTGGATGGTTAAGTCCAGTCAAAGGCAACTATGGGATGTGGTGCTCATCTCACTTTCAGGCCGAGAGAGCCAGTGTTTGTCCACAGACAGCTTTTCCAGGTCATGTGGCCAGCATGACTAAACCGCGTCTGGTGCAACGGGACACTGTGACGGAAGTCAGAGTACATGGAAATGCTGTTTACCTTCCCACCACAGTGGTAACTATTTATCTACTTGCACTGGTGTGCTTTCGAACTGCTAGGTTGGCAGGAGCTGGGACAGAGCAACAGGAGCTCACCCTGTAGTGTGGATTTGAACCACCATCCTTCCAATTGGCAAGCCCAAGAGGCTCAGTGGTTTAGATGCAGGTGGCGCTGTGGTGTGATAGGTATGGAAGCATGACTGGACAGTTCAGTCAAAGCCTATAACACTTTTGCCATTGCAAGTCTCCTTCCCTGATTACACAGTTTGCACCAGGATTTGTGTGTGCGCAACAAAGATGCTTTATATGGAGTCAGACTGTGACCCCCCTATCTAGCCTAGAACTGTGTCTTTGTTGCCAGGGGTGAAGGTCTGTGCTAACTCTGCTTCCTGAGTCCCTTTGACTGGAGATACATGAATGCGTGAAGAACTTGACCATCTGACTTGGGGGTTTGACAAGGGCTTGGATAAACAGAAGATTCTGGAAAACATTTTCACAGAGTGCAACTTTGTCCTTGAAATGGTTTTTGGAAATCATTCAGAGAGGGCTGGATTTTCAGGAAAGGAATGATTGCAGCCAGTTGCTGCAGTGATCTGTCCTGGGTTTGTCCACCAGCCCATCAATGTGCCAAACTGCAGACACACAGCCTTTACCTACCGCTTTCCCTTTTTTCTTCTTCTTCTTTTTCTTTTTTGGTTTGGTTTGGTTTGGTTTTTGGCCATTTCCATCTTGTTTGTTTTTTTTAATACATTTTTATTAAGATTTTAAAAATTACAGAAAGAACAAGAGAAAATAATAACAATCAAAGAAAAAAACGAAAAAACAATACATATAAAATACATATAAAAAAACACATCGTCAAAAACCAGAATAAACAGGAAAAAAGATAAAAAACAAGTCAAACCTGTACATCACGTGCTTACATTCACCTATTTCCTTGACCTCCTCACGCCTCCCATTTTTGTATTCTAATTCAATTTGTTATTTCAGCAAATCCTTCCAACCTTATTTTAATCTTAATCATTTGTCTTAATATACTATAATTTTACATTCTCTCTTTCACCAACTCATTTTAACTTAAACCTTTATGTCATGTCTACTAAAACCACGTAATTTTCTTTTCCCAACATCTTTCTAGCAATCCTTAATTTTGCAATATTTTTGAAGATAAACTTTGAATTTTTTCCAATCTTCTTCCACCGACACTTCTCCTTGGTCCCGGATTCTGCCAGTCATCTCAGCCAGTTCCATGTACTCCATCACCTTCATCTGCCATTCTTCCCGGGTGGGTAGATCTTGTGTCTTCCAATACTTTGCGATGAGTATTCTTGCTGCTCTTGTGGCGTACATAAAAAAAGTTCTATCCTCCTTTCGCACCAATTGGCCGACCATGCCCAAGAGAAAGGCCTCTGGTTTCTTCTGGAAGGTATATTTAAATACCTTTTTCATTTCATTATAGATCATCTCCCAAAAGGTCTTAATCTTTGGGCACGTCCACCAAAGGTGAAAGAAAGTACTGTATTTTTCGCACCATAGGGCGCACCGGACCATAGGGCGCACATAGTTTTGGGAGACGGAAAACAAGAAAAAATTATTCTGAACCCCAGAAGCCAGAGCAGCAAGAGGGATCTGGCTTCCGGGATACCGTGTGGCTGTTCTGGCTTCTGGGGTAACCGCGCCAAGCCTCTTCAGGGCAGCGGGATGAAGGCTCCCCCTGCCCAAAGAGGCTGCGCAGGGCTAAAGCAGAAGCCAGGACAGGCGCGTTGCTCAAGGGGCGCTGCGCCTTCTCTCTCTCTCTGCGCAGCGCCCCTCCTTCACAGGAGAAGTGCTGCGCAGAGAGGGAGAAGGGGTAGCGCCCTTCAGCGAAGCTGGAGAAGGAACAGAAGGAGAGCCTTCTGTTCCTCCTCGGGCTTCGCTTGATAGGCGCGTTGCTCAAGGTCGCTGCACCTTCTCTCTGCGCTGCGCCTCTCCTTCACAGGAGAGGCGCTGCGCAGAGAGGGAGAAGGGGTAGCGCCCTTCAGCGAAGCTGGAGAAGGAACAGAAGGAGACCCTTCTTTTCCTCGGGCTTCGCTTGATAGCGCGTTGCTCAAGGGGCGCTGCACCTTCTCTCTCTCTGCGCTGCGCCTCTCCTTCACAGGAGAGGCGCTGCGCAGAGAGGTAGAAGGGGCAGCGCCCTTCAGCGAATCTGGAGAAGGAACAGGAGACCCTTCTGTTCCTCCTCCGGCTTCCAGGACAGGCGCGTTGCTCAAGGGGCGCTGCGCCTTCTCTCTCTCTCTGCGCAGCGCCTCTCCTTCACAGGAGAGGTGCTGCGCAGAGAGGGAGAAGGGGTAGCGTCCTTCAGCAAAGCTGGAGAAGGAACAGAAGGAGACCCTTCTGTTCCTCCTCGGGCTTCGCTTGATAGCGCGTTGCTCAAGGGGCGCTGTGCCTTCTCTCTCTCTCTGCGCTGCGCCTCTCCTTCACAGGAGAGGCGCTGCGCAGAGAGGTAGAAGGGGCAGCGCCCTTCAGCGAAGCTGGGGAAGGAACAGAAGGAGACCCTTCTGTTCCTCCTCCGGCTTCCAGGACAGGCGCATCGCTGCGAAGCGGGAGGAGGAACAGAAGGAGACCCTTCTGTTCCTCCTCCGGCTTCCAGGACAGGCGCGTTGCTCAAGGGGCGCTGCGCCTTCTCTCTCTCTCTGCGCAGCGCCTCTCCTTCACAGGAGAGGTGCTGCGCAGAGAGGTAGAAGGGGCAGCGCCCTTCAGCGAAGCTGGAGAAGGAACAGAAGGAGACCCTTCTGTTCCTCCTCAGGCTTCGCTTGATAGCGCGTTGCTCAAGGGGCGCTGCACCTTCTCTCTCTCTGCGCTACGCCTCTCCTTCACAGGAGAGGCGCTGCGCAGAGAGGTAGAAGGGGCAGCGCCCTTCAGCGAAGCTGGAGAAGGAACAGGAGACCCTTCTGTTCCTCCTCCGCTTCCGGGACAGGCGCGTCCGGGCGAAGCCAAGGAGCCTGCATTCGCTCCATAGGACGCACACACATTTCCCCTTCATTTTTGGAGGGGAAAAAGTGCGTCCTATAGAGCGAAAAATACGGTACCTTCAACCTCTTTACATTTCCAACATTTATTATCGGGCAAATGATAAATTTTTGCAAGCTTGACTGGTGTCAAGTACCACCTGTAAATCATTTTCATTATATTCTCTCTTAAGGCATTACATGCCGTAAACTTCATACCTGTGGTCCATAACTTTTCCCAGTCAGCCATCATAATGTTATGTCCCAGATCTTGTGCCCATTTGATCATAACAGATTTAACCATTTCATCCTGAGTATTCCATTTCAACAGCAAGTTATACATTCTTGACAAATTCTTAGTTTTGGGATCTAACAATTCTGTTTCCAATTTTGATTTTTCCACCTTGGCCATTTCCATCTTGTTAACAATCCAATAGCAACCTTGGCTTGGAGTGCTTCATTCCTTTATTGTGACTATTCCAGACCAGTTCCTCTCTTTTCTAATTCTGATAGGCATCCCCTACTCCATTGCAATGCGCATTGTTTTGAAATGTTTTATAGTTACAGGTTATTCCTAACCTGTAGTGGCTTCCTTTTTGTCCAGGCATATATTTATTTATTCATTAAGTGTTTATCTATTAAATCCACCTTTCACCAGGAAGGTCCCAGGAAGGAATATATATAGTAACAACGCTGCACTAAGAAGAATATCACATAGACAATATAATTCATCGTTTAAAAAATCTCAAACAGTAAAGCTACCAAGTAGCAGCAGCAAAAATACACCCATAGTGCTTAGCTTTCTCTTCAGATAATGAGATTTAACCCCATCCCCCATTCACGGGACCTTAGATGGGATTTACCCCACCTACGTACATTTAAAAGATGCACTATCACACTTAAAATACTGGAAATATTTTAAAATTATGTGGGGAAATATTGTGGGGAAATATTAAAACCTCTTTCCATCTTCAAATGTGATTCAAGTCCTGCAGTAAAATCATTCTATTTTGCCTTTGGGGTTTCCCCAGAGCGGCTGATACCTGCGCCTTGTTCCCCGGTGGTGCTTTTTTGGCTACAAGAGCACTGAAACTCACCTCTGAACAGCAGATACAGAGGAAGTGATTGTAGTAATGCCTCCAAAACAGAAGCTGACTGTTTTTAGAGACCATTCCGCTGATGTGAGCCAGCTTTCAAAATCTTTTGGCATAAATATATTTAACTTGGGCCAATGGTTGAAGCAAAATTGCCCAGACTTGCAGTTGCTCATTATCACTGGCTGTGACATCAGGTTACTCAGGCCAATGGAGAGGGCTTACCTATGAGACAGCTGATTTTGCATGAGAGCAAAGACCCACCATGCAAAACTCATTGCTGGTGCCAGGTGTCCTGAATAAGCTGTTCAAGATTCACTGGCTTACAGGCTTGCCAAAAGTGAAAAGCATGAAGATGGTCATTTGCAGCAGAACCACTTCCCATCCTATAAAAAGGCAGCAGAAAAGAAGCACCATGTTTTGAACTTTTCACAGAAACGCTTTGAGGTTATTGTTGACACTTTTATGTGAGTTATTAACCAGCAGCGATACCTCGGAAATTCTGTGAATTTGAACTGCTTTGAGATTGAAACTGTATGAGGCATAATCACCCAGGAGTTTCAGCGATGCTCATGTCTTGCTTTCCTGGCAAGTCCCTGGGTCAGAGAGACATTTTAGATACATACAGCGAGCCTTGTTTGCCTGTCTTTGTAGTTGTGCTTGGTGTTGTGTTCCACTTGTACCTCACATAGTATGTGAACTCAGAAAGTTTGCCCTCAAACACCCAATCTTATGTCAGCTTTTGAATAATTTCAGTAGGTGTTCTTAGAAGTCATGTAAAAGCTGAACAATGAAATGAACCGGGGCTGCTTTTGTCTCTGTGTTTCTGCTCTTTAGCAATTTTGCTATTAGCTGCTTTTTAAGATGTAACCATCAGGCCCTGAAATGTTACACTAAAAAGAAAAAGTTTCCTGGCACCCTTACCCTCCCTCCAGATCTTGAGGAAGGAGGCTGTGGAAAGCCATCGTATGTTTTATAGCTTTGTTCTAAGAATAACAATTGATCAGCCTGAAATACAGCCTGGGAGTAAGGTATTCTCAAGGTGTCTCACAAAAAAACAAAAGAGAGTACAGTGGCACCTCTGGTTACGAACTTACAGTGGTGCCTCGCAAGACAAAAATAATCCGTTCCACGAGTCTCTTCGTCTAGCGTTTTTTTCGTCTTGCAAAGCAACCCTCTTAGCGGATTAGCAGGCTTAGCGGCTATTAAAGGCTTAGCGGCTAAGAGGCTATTAGCGGCTTAATGGCTTAGAAAAAGGGGGGGAAAGCAAAAAAGGAAGCAAACCCGCAAGACGTTTTCGTCTTGCGAAGCAAGCCCATAGGGAAATTCGTCTTGCGAAGCGCATCGAAAAACGGAAAACCCTTTCGTCTAGCGGGTTTTTCGTATTGCGAGGCATTCGTCTTGCGGGGCACCACTGTAATTCGTTCCGGAGGTCCGTTTGTAACCCGAAACTGTTCTTAACAAGAGGCATGCTTTCGCTAATGGTGCCTCCTGCTCCTGCGGCGCACGACTTCTGCCCGCATCCCGGGGCAAAGTTCACAACAAAGGGCATATACTTCCGGGTTAGCGGAGCTCGTAACTTGAAGCATTCTTAAGAAGGGCAGTACGTAACGTGAGGTTCCACTTTATAGTACTAAAAACTGAAAATGCAATAGTTAAAACAAAACAAACACAATAAGCATGCAACACAAAGCTTCCTTAACGGAGAAAAAAACTGTATGCAACTGTAGCCTCCCATTTCCTACCAAAGTTTTATCATGGCCCTAATTCTTCCTGGGGTATGTTTTGGAGCATGGACTAGGGCTTTCGTTTCTGTTTGTGTCTTTACTGAGTGGGCCTCTGTGCACGTGCACAGATCATCAACAAAAATGGGGCTTGGGGTGGTGACCACAACAGAAGTTTCGTAGAAAAGCCGATGCCCATGTGACTTGCTGGAACTGCCAGCTCTACTTCCCCACACCAGAAACCACATCCTTGTTTACATAGAGGTTAGAGATGAGTCACATACTCCCTTGATGCATTGCGCAGCCCGCCAAAAAGCTGTTGACCCGTCCTCATCTATCTGTCTTGCTTTCCTTCTGCTACCTTGAGGGGCCTAGAAAATTAGCCTCGGAAGGTCCTAGTGTCCTATTGCTGTCACGTACAGATAGGGAACTGCCTCTTCAGCCCCTTGTACTGTTGTAGGAAATGCCATGAAATTACTAGCACACTGTTTCGAAGGTGATCTGTTTGTGTTTGATGAATGATGCTGGGGTCCCCACCCTTACACCGTCCCATGTGCCATTTTCAACATCCTGCTGTTCATGGGCACATACAAGGGCTGCCATACAAGGCAAGCCACCTTCTTCTGACCTGCTAATTCCATGGTGCCTTGAGGCAGGCATGGATCTTGTCTTCATGCAGTGGAGGCTTTCAGTATTACAAATCTGCTACTTAACTGGGAAGGTTAAGAAGGTTAAGGAAGGGCCACTGCCATTCCTTTTTTTTTTCTAAATAATTTTTATTAACCGGCCAATCAAATCAAATCACATCACATAAATTCCGAATTACAAAGCCGAATTTTAAATTTTATTGAGGGGACCCATATTTCAAGATCCGAAGGGATCATATGGATGTCTCGCAAGGCAAGGTGAAGCGGGTGCATTGGGATGCCATTAAAGGCAGCTGGGCACAAGTCAAATGGATTTGACTGTTGGAGCACAACGTACTCTGTGCACAATCCCCAGAAGGAATAGGAGTGGCACAAGAGGATTTGAATGGGGCTTGTTCTGTTGTCTTATTATAGTTTTGGAGGGTGCTGCTGGAGTTTGTCACCTCTGGCGCCAAGATACGGTGATGCAAAAACAGCCACCATTTTACTCCCCACACTGGAGCTCTTATGGCTACAGTTCTTACGGACCCCAGTTTGGCTTGGGGGTATTGTTGCTGTTTGTTTTATGGGTGGCCTGTGGAGTCTTTGTGGCTCCTGTTTGGCCCAGAAAAGAGCAGCCCTAGGGTTTGATGCACCGAGGGTGCAAGAATGTCTTTCCAATTCCTGAAGCATAGGTGGTAGCAGTGGTTGCGAACAAGCTGTGGAGGCAGGAGGGAAGGTTCAGAGGGCAGAATATGAGAGAAGAAGTAGGAAAAAAGCAGGCATGGGAAGGGAAGCAAGGGGAAGAGGGAGGGGGAATGATTGCAGGAAAGTGGAAAAGAAGAGAAGAGAAGCAGGAGAAAGTTGCTGTGTTTGGAGAAGCAGCAGAGGCATCACCCCAAGACGCTTCGCTATGTACAAAGCATTTGCTACTCTTGGGCTTAGAAACTTTTTTCCATATGCTATCTCTTGACCTTGTGGTCCTGTGTGGTTGTCACAGGTCTCTTTTCTTCCTGGCATTTCTCTTCTACTCTCACCATTGAGTGTGGTGATGATCTGAGCCTCATTCTCCTGTCTCTGCCACCACTGGCTCCACATCAGGAATGTGCCTCCCCAAAATACTATTCCCAGGTAAGGGCTGCTGACAAGCATCCCAGGGTAGCTTCTTCTCTCCGCCTCCCTCAGTGTAAGTTGATTGGGCTGGGTGGGAGATTCAGGACATGGCATGTAGCTCAGTAGAGTCATTTGGATTTCTGTGTTGCTGAGCTGAGTCCCCTGATTATAACTGGAATTCTCTATACTTGCTACAAATGCTGTCGAAACTGCTTTTTCACTAAATTTTCTCATTTCTTGCACAGTCACCCCTCTCCCAGCTGCTTCCTGAACCGTGACCCATCCCAGTCCTTTCCAAACTCAGGAGGCTGTTCTCTCCTCTTCTTCCTGCCCCTTACGTTATTTTCTTTTGATCTGACTCCCCCAGAGCCATGGATAAGTTTGGACCACGCGAAGCCAACTTACTGATTTCAGTTTGTTATGCCTTAATAAGAATTGAGACTTGAATCTCATAGAGTCTGAATATGGTATTGCTTCGGGATCCCTGTGGGTCCTAACTTCTTTTCAGTTAACAGAGTAGAGACCATATAGGCAACTCAAAATAGCAAGGGATTTTGACACTTTTCAGTAATTGGTTGCAGATATCTGTGACCGCCCCTCAGCTACTTTGCCTTCCAAGGTAATCCACATTGCTGCAACATTTGCTTCTCTGATGCTCCCAGAGCTGGCATCTGGTTGTTTTTCTACACTTGCCCCTGGAAATGGTTGCACACCTGCAAAGAGTTTTTGTGATGTTGAAAAATCTGTAAGATCTTACTTTTCAGTGCATCTGTCAGTTTCAGTACTGGCTCTGATCAGTTTCATTAGCTGCCTTGTTGTGGATTAGCTGACAAATAATGGAACTGTGGCTCCCAGTTTCAATCGGTTTTAATTGTTAGGTTACTCAACTAAAGCTTTTGGTGACCCAGCCTGTGCAGAAACAAGCTGTGTGTGTGTGTTGCAGAAATAGCACCAAACAAAAAATCAGGGGAGAGAGAAAAAGTAGAAATAATAGCCCACTACTTTTCCAGTTGTAAACTAGATAAACTAGCATTAAAATGTTTTTTTAATGGAATCAATGACTCTGGGAGGAATTTAAGGTAGCACTATGTCAAATGTTCCGTCAACAAAAGCATTTCAGCTTCCCACATGGAACAATCCCCATACACCTCCTCCCATGTGCTGTTCTGGGGGTTCTCCCAAGCCCCCAGAGCCAATTTGGGGGTGTGGGTGCAAGAGCAGGCAAGGGTGTGAATAGCCCTGTTGACCCAGCAGAAGTCCTTGTTTTGGCTTCTGCTTGAGAACTCATCTGACCTCTCAGTGTCAAGAGAGTCCTCATAGTTCAGGTAACAGTGTAGTTGCAAGCTGAGTAGGTGTGTTGCAGCCACAAGCCTTAGCCTCAGCTACTAACCAAAATCTGTCCTGTGGGGAGGTTTTTCTTTCCTGACCCTAAATATGTGATCAGTCAGGTCCCTCTGGGTGACACGTGATATAATTATAATTAATTATATGGTGCTTTTTAGCCAAACAGCACTAAACGGCAGTATGAAAAGAACAAAATATTCAGTAGAGTGCAATAAACCGCCATAGATCAACAGCAAGCAAAATGGTAAAGGTAAAGGTAAAGGTACCCCTGCCCGTACGGGCCAGTCTTGACAGACTCTGGGGTTGTGCGCCCATCTCACTTAAGAGGCCAGGGGCCAGCGCTGTCCGGAGACACTTCCGGGTCACGTGGCCAGCGTGACATCGCTGCTCTGGCCAGAGCCAGAGCCAGAGCCAGAGCCGCACACGGAAACGCCGTTTACCTTCCCGCTGGTAAGCGGTCCCTATTTATCTACTTGCACCCGGAGGTGCTTTCGAACTGCTAGGTTGGCAGGCGCTGGGACCGAGCAGCGGGAGCGCACCCCGCCGCAGGGATTCGAACCGCCGACCTTTCGATCGGCAAGCCCTAGGCGCTGAGGCTTTAACCCACAGTGCCACCTGCGTCCCTACAGCAAAATGGTACAAGGCTACAAAAAAGGAGGACCAAAGAAAGCCTTTCAAAGCAAGAGGATTAAAGGGTGCTCTCGCCAACTCTACATCTGGCACATTTGGTGGCTAGAAATCAGAATAGGCAATGAGAAATACTAAAGAAGCTAACCCCAGCTAGAAGATTTAAGGGTGCCCAAGAAGTGTCTGCAGCTTGGGAGCCAAATGTTGATTGCTGTCTTTTGGTTTGGAGTTGGGGGTCGGGGTAAAGGCCACCTTCAGCACTTATATCTGCTGGGTTTGTTGTACTGTGGGGGAAGAGAACCATGATGCACAGCTTGCAGACGAGAGGAAAGCCACACACGCCCCCCTTGGAATGCTGAAGACAGCACTCAGTGGGACCATCCCAGAGTTTTTGAGTACTGGAGGAATAAGAAACTGATCTGGGGTTCACTTGGTGCAAATCGGCAACTTCAGTTATGAAGCTGTCCTACATGCAAGGAAAACTAGGTGCTTCCAACCCTGTCTCTCTTTTCTGCTTATAAGGTAAGCGTTTGTTGGGTTGGGTCATTGATGATCTCTCATTTCTTTTTGCAGCTGACCAGGTATATGGTGACCAAGACATGCATGAAGTGGTCAGGAAGCACTGTATGGACTACTTGGTGAGTGACGGCAGGAATCCAGAGGAGGGTGGGCTTCTGCCTCCACCTCTAAGCTTGACCTTCAGGACCGTGTGTAGCAGGCATTCTGTATTCTGTGAACACAGGCAGCCAATAAAGAACAGAGTCTTGCCAGTCTAAATCCCTGGCTTTAGCTTCTTCCTCAGCTGTTACTTCTGGGCACTAAGGACATTCTTCCTACGAAAATATTATACAGTGGTGCCTCGCAAGACGAAATTAATTCGTTCCGCGAGTCTCTTCGTCTTGCGGTTTTTTCGTCTTGCGGAGCACCCCTATTAGCGGCTTAGCGCTATTAAGTGGCGATTAGCGGCTTTGAAAAAGGCGGGGGAAAGGGAAAAAACTCGCAAGACTCGCAAGACGTTTTCGTCTTGCGAAGCAAGCCCATAGGGAAATTCGTCTTGCGAAGTGCCTCGAAAAATGGAAAACCCTTTCGTCTTGCGAGGCATTCGTCTTGCGGGGCACCACTGTACCTTCCCTCCTTTGAAATGGTACAACTGATGCTACAGCCACTGTTCTTTCTCCTCCTCTCCCAACCACCTCTAAATTATACAGATACACACACATCTGTATATGTATATCTCCACAGTGTCTCTTAAAATTGCAGCTCAGGGAGCCATCCATAAACTGCTTGAAAGGTGTTTGGCAGGCCCTTCCCTTGTGGAATCCTGTTGGCACTGAGGGGACTCTTAAGCATTACCCCAACTATACTGAGGCTGCTGCTGCTACATATATGTGTGTGTGTGTGTGTGGTATGTTTACAGCTTCCATGTGACTGGGGTAATAATGTTAAATGACCCAATTCCATGATTGGAGCCATTTTACACATTATTATTATTATTATTATTATTATTATTATTATTATTATTTATACCCCGCCCTCCCCAGCCAAGACCGGGCTCAGGGCAGCTAACAACCAATAATAAAAACAAGTTGATTAAAATACAATTTAAAAGATTAAGATACAACATTAAAACAGGGTGCAATCTCTTCATAGGAGGAGAAAGGAAAAAGAAAGAGGGGGAGGGAATCAAACTGGTTCTAAGCCAAAGGCCAGGTGGAACAACTCTGTCTTACAGGCTCTGCGAAAAGAGATCAGATCCCGCAGGGCCCTGGTCTAAAGAGACAGAATGTTCCACCAGGCTGGGGCCAGTGTTGAAAAGGCCCTGGCTCTGGTTGAGGCTAATCTAACTTCCTTAGGGCCCGTGACCTCTAGGGTGTTGCTATATATGGACCTTAAGGTCCTTCATGGGGCAGACCGGGAGAGGCGGTCCCGTAGGTACAAGGGTCCTAGGCCGTGAAGGGCTTTAAAAGTCAAAACCAGCACCTTAAATCTGACCCTGTACTCCACCAGGAGCCAATGGCCAATTATGCCCAATGGCCCAACATTATTAATTTGTTTAACCACTGCCCCATATATGTGGAACCTGCCTTGAGCAAAACCGTTCTAATGCAGCATGGGCGCCCCTTGTTCTCTGCAGATTCAGCTCTCCTAATGGGTTTGTGCCAAGAATCCTTTCCCGGAAAGACTCTCCCACCTCCCCATGCTGATTCTTGCCCCAAGTGGGAGCCTTTCTCCGTCCTTCTAACCTTGAGGCCCTTTCACATTGCAGATGAAGAATGCCGATTACTTTTCCAATTACGTAACAGAAGATTTCACCACTTACATCAACCGGAAGCGGAAAAACAACTGTCACGGCAACCATATTGAGATGCAGGCCATGGCAGAGATGTACAATCGACCTGTGGAGGTTTACCAGTATGGCACAGGTATGCATTGGCTCCTACTTCCTGTCCCCTAACCCTTGCCCATGCCCATGCCAGCCTTGGGCTGGGGATGCCAGCCTCTCAGCTGCCCCTATAAAGCGTGGTGATGGCATCTAGCATGTTTGGGCAAAGGGCGGGGATTATGCTACACCTCTCACTGAGCTGCCATCTTTCCCTTCCAGAGCCCATCAACACTTTCCATGGCATCCATCAGAACGAGGATGAGCCCATCCGAGTAAGCTATCACCGCAACATACATTACAACTCTGTGGTGAACCCCAACAAGGCTACCATTGGTGTGGGGCTGGGGCTACCCTCCTTCAAGCCAGGGGTGAGTCTTTCCTGGATGGGTTCTGGGGAAGGGAGGTCTCTTTAGCCAAGGAGTTCAGTATCCCTCACTACCAGGGTGTCCTCTGGGGGTTGAAAGGTTGGGGTGTGGCAAGGTAAGGCTTGATGGATAAAGAGAGAGCAGGGAGAAATCCAATTAACTAAGATGTGTGCCTGATCATTTAACCTTGCAGTATGATCTGTGTATTTTTATTTTTATAAACGGTTTCTATCTCGTCTTGCTGTTATCAGCTACTCAACTTGGTGGTGTTGCATGAATTTGAAATAAATAAATAGAAATTCTTGCTTTCCAAATTTGCTTGCTTTTGTTAATTGGTTGCAGCCATTTCAGGAAGAAACCATGGAGGGAGATTGGACAAATCATGAATTTGAAATGTTCCCATAGGAAATATTTTAATGAATGATTTCCTGGGAATGCATTGTGTTCAGAAAGCGGGACCAGCATGTATTTATTTTCTGCCTAATAACTGGGCTCCAACGCTACTGAGAAAAAGCAAAACATAATACATAATAGAATAATATTATGTGTTGGGCATGGGGCTTTGCACAGGGCTGTTCTTAGGTACTGGCAACTGGCTGGTTGGTGCTTCCTGCAAGCCCTCTTTTGGCCCAGCTGCATCTTTACCTGCCACACCCCTGGTGTTATGTTTGGTGCCCGGTGTAGAGCAGGTAGGGCATGGCTTTAAAAATGCCCTTGTATGCCAAACCAGGCAAGTGAGTCAGAAGTTCCCAGTTGTTGCTGCCGCTACTACAATGACTGTTTCAGCTGCTACCCTTTGAAAATTCCATGGTGCCTGGACTATGCATAATTAGACAAGATGACAGGAAGGATTTGAAACTTGCGGGATCAGAGATTCTCAGAGGACTGGAGTAAATATGTGAACTATCTGAAAAGCAATTGTAATCAACAGATTACGCTAGTGGGATTGCAAGAAGTTTTGTAAGGAGGACTATGTGAAATATTGCAGAGAAAAGTTTGAAGAGAACTGTTAGTGAAGGACTATTAAAAGTAATAGTGAAATTAATGAAATGCAGATTGATAAAGATTGAAAAATCTTCAGATATGGTTGATGGAAGTCCAAAACACTAAATAAGATGAGAAAATACGTTGTATTTTTTTTTTGGAAATTTCATGTAAAAATCAATAAAAATATTTTTTTAAAAAAAGAAAATTCCATGCTGCCAGGAGTGGCCCGGGACATTGTGCTGCTAGAGACAAAATCCCCAGTGCAGCCCCCACCCACACCTCCTGCCCCACACCGGCACCTAGTTCCCAGCACTCAGCACAGCTGGGTGTCCACCATTACCAGCTGCTTGCTGCCTCCTGCTCCTCAACCCCTGAGGTAGCACACCCCTCTACTCACCCCTGGAGTGTGCCACAGCAGCTGCTGGGGTCAAGGACCAGGAAATGGCAAGCCTCCACCAGCAGTGAGTGTCCAAGTCATGGCTAGTGCTGGGTACTAGCCACAAGGGGCAGGAGATGGCAGCAGGGGTGCTGGCTTCACCTGTGGGGAGGGGGAAGGCATGATGGTGCAGGGAGGGAGTGGTGGCGCCACTGCTGGCAGGGAGGCAGCAGGAGGTACAGCCCCCCAGCCAACCACTCGCTCGTCTCACAGCTTCTCCTCCTGCTCTCCTCTCCAGGTGGCTCTTTCTGTTGGCAAAAGGGGCAGATGAAAGCACTAGAGGTCTCTCCCTAGACCTCAGATATTGCTCAGCTTGATCTGGTGAATGAGGTGGGGCTGAATCAACCCACCCGTCTGAAGGATGGGGCATTTTGTCCAGAGTGCTGGGCCTGCCAATCACCATCGCATTTCTGATGTGGCCGTGTGGCGATTCTGGCAGAGCAGGTGAAGAAGCATGTAAAGAGTAGTAGCTGTAGGATGCCTTCCCCGGCCACTTCCAAGCCAACCTCAAAGAGGCTGGAGAAGGATATCTGATAACTGCTAGGAGACTATCACCTGCTTCCTCCCCCAGATCTGACAAAGCTTGTCCAGCCGCATTTAAGATGAATTAATCTCATCCTTTCCTTTATCTACTAGGGAAAAATTGAATAGACATGTGCTCTTCCAAAACAACCTTTGGGCAAGTTCCTCCCACTCACACCCAGATTTCTTTATTTCAGTTGTGGGCAGAATCCACATAGCACATTCTGTCAGCCCAAGGATTTCTCCCCTGCGCGTATCCCACACCTTTCCCATATCTGCTTGGCAGGCTTGGGGGTGCCTCCTAAAACAAATGGGGAAGGGTGGAAGGAGTCCTGCTGTGCAAGCGGAAATCCTTGCGCTGGCAGGAGGCTGACTTAGCACCGTGCTAAAGTATAGTTGCCCCTGTGGTTGTTTTCCTGACAGAGAGGGCTTATCTCCTTTTGCTGTTTAAAACATGCAACCAAACTTGGGCAGCGGGTTTGAGCCTGGGACTGAAGTGGGCTTGCTGAACTCCCTCCACTCTCTGTAGTATGCGGAGCAGTCCTTGATGAAGAACGCAATCAAGACATCCGAGGAGTCATGGATCGAACAGCAAATGCTAGAAGATAAGAAGCGAGCAACTGACTGGGAAGCAACCAACGAGGCCATTGAGGAGCAGGTTGCCAGGGAGTCTTATTTGCAGTGGCTGCGTGACCAGGAAAAGCAGGCCAGACAGGTTTGGTTTATTTCCTCCACGTGTGAAGGGGAAATGAGGGTTTGGGGGCATCTCAGGGATCACTAGAGGTGGGGAAGTGAGTCTTCCCTTCTGTTGAGACTGGCTGTAATACTGGCCTAGCTCAGGGAAACTGATCAACAAGATTGTTGGCCCTGAATAGCACCTTTTTCCTTCTCTACAGCCCTGCAAAGCCAGCGCTACCTGCAGCTCCGCCACGGCGGCTGCAGCCAGCGGTTTGGAAGAATGGAGTGGCCGCTCTCCACGCCAGCGCAGTTCGGCGTCTTCCCCAGAGCACCCCGACTTGCACAATGAGCTGAATGCTGCCAAGCCACCTTCCCCTGGGAGCACCGCAGCTCTAGCACTTACAAAGCCCCCCTCGCCGTGTGCTCCTGGTAAGTGCCCCATGGCTCAGAGCAGGGAGCAGAATGACTCCTTCGGGTGGGGAGCAAGAGCTATGGCAGGGGCTGGGTGAGGTGGCCACTATGTCACAGGGAGACAAGCTTGGTTGTGACTTGGGACATGTGCGGATCAAACGAGTTTTCCCCCAGGTGTCAGGCACATTCTTCTTGCACACGAAACACCTGCAAGCCGCATAGGTCTCTCTCAGCTCCTTCTGGTTGTCAAGGTGACAGGACAAGGTCATGCAGTTTGCCGCTTCCACCACACCTGTAGACACCATAGTGCTGTTCTGTTTTGATCCAGTCTTCATAGTGCTGTTCTGCTTCAAATCACTGTGGTCCTGTAGAAGCTGCATCTCCTTTGTAAGTTTAGAAGGGGGAGCAGAAGGGCTGTGGTGCAGCTGCCATAATGCACTACTGTGGTATATTTCTCCACAGCTGCTTCCTCACTGCCATTTTGAAGGGATAGGAGAGAGGGGAGATTAGCTATCCGGCAGCCAAAGTGGGGAATGAGGGAAAGGACAAGATATTTATCTTTCCTTACCTTAATTTTTTTTAAAAAATGGAGCGCCTTTCCAGTTGCATTGCTTGAGGAAGTTCACACTGATTGTGTTTAAAAACAACCTAGAATCTTAAAATAAATGAAGTAAGTAAAATAAAAATACATAACAGTCCTGTACAGCAGAAGCCAGGCATAAAGTGTTTCTCCAACCGATAAGATCTAGCTGTAAATGGGTTGAAAGCCATAAATGAGCCTGCAGGTTTGGAAGTGAAAATCCTTAAAGTAAGCTAAACACAACAGAATTAAATATCCCAGATAATTGTAAGTCGCTGATATTTTTACTATACAGTTGTATACAAAAAAGTTTGATAGAGAGATAAATGTTTTTTTAAAACACACACACACACACACACACACACACACACAAAATAAATAAAATAAAAAACACTGAGATTTTGGCCATCCCACAATATATACTCTGGTTTCTATCAAGGGGCAACCTGAGAATAGGTAAATTATGCCAGAATGTGGTCAGACTAATATACATGTCAGAGTTCAGAATCTTTTATCCATCACAGGAAAACACCTGCAAACTTGTTAAGTTTAAATTGCCTTTAAAGGAATACTGGGGGCAGGGCATTGTTGGAGAGTGTGTTGAGAATTGAACCTTAGGAGATGAACGTCCCCTTTGCATGCAAATAATTCTACCATCAATCTGCACACCTACCCAGGTACAAGCAGCCAGCTTTCTGCAGGCGGTGGCCGAGCAACCCCTCCCTTAGTATCGTTGTATCCAGCCCTGGAGTGTCGGGCAATAATGCAGCAGATGTCACCAACAGCATTTGGTAAGTGCCCTCCCTTGAGCCAAGCATTCGGGCGTTAAGGAAGGTGGCTCTTTAGCCATTCAGAACCTTATCTTCTTTTCAGACATTCTGATGCTGTAGCTGAAGACTCCTTCAGTTTTCCAGTACAGAACCTGCATTCAGTGTCTGCTTTTCACAATATATATAACTGCTTAGTGTGTATATGGAGAGGAGACAGGTCAAAATTTGTCGTTCTGAGCTTCAGCAAATCTAAAAATGCCAGGCCTTGTGGGAAGATGACAGAAGAGGAGTCAGCTTGAGCAGTTATTTTAAGTGAGGATTTCTGGGCTGCTGGAAACACACCTCAGATCTGTTTTCATTTTGATGTTTTCAGCAGGGTTGCCATATTTCAAAAAGTAAAACCCTGGAAATTGCCTAAGATTCAGGGCAAAGCTACCAGGATTTTCACGAGATTCTGCAACTAGCTGTCACATTTTCCCTGGCCCTTGCACAATCTCTTGGGAGTCAGCTGGTTTCTTTGGGAGGAGGACATCACGTACCTCCATTTGTGGTCTTCCCGCCTAATTCTTCCCTGACTTCACGCTATGGAAATGGTGGGCAGTAGGGTGGGTAGGGAGGAGGAAAATAAGTGCTATAAAAAAGAATCATGGATAATAGAGCCCTGTGAGTACAGAAAAAAAATTGCAATTCCAAAATTGTGTAAAATTCAGATTTTGATTTACAAAAATGAAAAGGGGTGAGAGCTTTCAGGTGAACTAGATTGAGTGCCAGAAACTGAAAACTGCTAACTCTGAAACGGGAATGCTTGGAGCATTGAAATGAAGTATTGCTTCACCACTCCTTGAGGAGTCTTATTGTGGCCATAAAGGTGAAAGCATTCAGTCTGGAGCATCAGCGGCTGTGGTGGCAAAGGATGGGGTGGACATGGAACTATGATGCAGTCGACTGCGCATGGTCGGCTGTGTGCGAGAGGTGGTGGGAGAATGGCTAGAGGCAGGAGCCGAGTGATCCATGACTCCACCTGTGACCGCTTCAACCCCTTTGTCTTCTGCCAGGCTTGAGCGACTGGGATGACGACGAGATCTTGGCTTCGGTGCTGGCGGTGTCACAACAGGAGTACTTGGAAAGCATGAAGAAGAGTGCCCTGCACAGAGACAGTGGTTCAGACAAAAGTTGATAACTCGTTTGCATCTCCTGTGTTCGCCTGACACCCCTTAGGTGCATGTTTTGGCAGGAAGGATGATAATACCTGGGACCCCTCCCCTCCTCTGCTGCTGCTGATCAAAGCTCCTTCGGCTGCCCTTTTGCCCCGTCATTTTTTGGCTCTTTGCATCCAACCTCCAATGTGCTTGGGGGAGAAGCGAGAGAAGGACTGGACCTCCTCTGCAAGGAGCTGGAACACGCACAAACTGGGGCATGCTGGGCTTCCCCCTTCATCAGCCGTTCCTTCATTATTGAATATATCTATATATATGATCCAATCCTAAGTGAGACCTCCCCACTTTTGAATGGGAGGGTTGCAGTTTGCTTATAGGGTGGTGGGAAGGTGGACTCTTCAGGTTGGGTTTTGGGGAGTGGAGAGAAGCTCAGCTGCTTCTGTGGAAGCAGAGTGTGACTGCAGGGCCCACCAGGTTCCCTCACCCTTGGGAGCTGGGGATATAATAATGTTCAAGCATGAAGGGGGTTAGGGGGCTAAGCAGTGTGTTAACGGTTCTTTCACCTGCCCCCTTTTAACACTAGTATCCTGGCTTCTAACGGAAGGGTCTTCAGTGGAGTGGGTCCCTAAACCTGCAACCATTTGAAATCACTCCGCCTTCATCTCTGAGGAACAGCTCCGGTCATCTCCAGGAGGACCACCTCCGTGGCTGTTTGTTCTTGCTCCACGTGGCAGCCTCCCTTCTCTTTCCCACTTGGGTGTCAGTCCCTGTTTGTTCACGTGTGGCCCCTGACATCTGGGAGTGCACCGCAGGCTCCCGACTTGTTGCCCAGCCATGTGGTCTCCCTGACGCTCTGCTTGTTGGCTTTCTTGGCCTCTCCCGCTGCTGACTCTTATATTCTCCCTGTGCCTAGCAGCGGGGGAGGAGGGACGGGGGGTGGGGTGGAGAAAACACCACTTGTCATTCCATGTCAGCACTTCCTAGGAATGGGCCAGGCCTTTAGCTGCATCGTGGGAAGGAGGTGTTGGTAACAAAACGGACTCTGGCACAAGGTCAGAAGCTGTAGGTGACAACTCTACAATGTTGGGAAGGTCCCAGGTTGTCCTGTGATGAAAGTAGACCTTGAACCCCACAGTTGGGACCCATGCAAATGGCGGGGGAACCTGTCCCACGAGGACCCTAGATTGTTAGCAGGCTGGCCTGAAGGTCAGTTAACTCTTAGAAAAGAAAGATCTTGCCTCTTGCGAGTGTGGTGTCTTCCTAATTACTGCTGTGGTTATACAATCCACCTAATGTGGCCATTTATTTTTTATTCTCAAATCCTGGTTGTGAACAAATGTTTCTGCCTTCTCCATTCATGCAAGGGGCACAGCACCAGTGCACTCAACTACTCCTGCAGCTTCGTGTTGTGTCCAAAATTCATGAAGGGCTGGGATTTGCTAAAGGTCCTGCCCCCGTGGCATTGCTTTCTGAGGCTGCAGAGTGGCAGCTTTGAAAAGGGGTGGGAGGGAAGTGGGTAGGTAGTCTACTGCTTTAGGAAGACAGGTTTCAAAGTGGTATTTGGTGCCTGAAATAAAGTATTGATCTATGCTCTACTTCTCTCCCCCCCCCCCAAAAAAAAACCCTTTGTGTTTCACCTGTGAGAGAGGTGATTAACTTCCCTGTGCAGAACGAGAAAATGAAGCAGGAACAGGTGAGGATGTACTTGAAGTATGAAAACAAAGCAAAATATCCAAGCCTCTTCCTCTGATGTGCTTTCTTGTTCCTACAAAACCCTTTCATGGGTTGCCTTTCCTTGGCCCCTCCAGGGATCCCTTTATGCTCAGCTCCCATGATTCCCCCACAAGAGTTTGTAGATGGAGCCACTGGTTATCAGCTTCTTCGAACTGAGTGGTGCACATGGGCCACACTTGGATGTGCCCTTGGTCCCACTCCATGTGCTGGTTTACTGCCAATTAGATATTAAAATTTCTGGACCAGAAATGCCAAATTCTGCAAGATCGTTATAAGCAGAATAAATCATGTAAATATTGCCTTGTTTGATCGAGTAAAGTAATCAAATAGATTTGCAATACACTGCAATGCACGGAGGATAAGCTACTTAACTGGTAACCATTCCTTTAGCCAGGCCTCATTAGGGACGGCAAGGCCTGTAATAGACTTAGTGGAAAACGTAGAGCGCTGTGAAGATCGAAGGAAGAGTTCCTTTATCTCCCCGCCCCCATGTTATATTCACCCTTTTTACCTTTCAGGATCTCCATTTTGGCAACTTAATTTTAAAAAAGGAATCTGAGATTCTCAGGAGCCTGCTGGGTTCCATGACTGAAGGCTGTTTTAAACAACAGTCATCCAGTGAAGCTATGTCTCGTATGTTAGAGTTGAGCTTTTGCATTAGACGGGGGAAAGACCAGTTGAACAAATAAGCACAATATCTCTGATCTTTTCTTTTGAGCTGGACTTCATTCCTCACTTGCCCTCTCATCCCTGATGCACCGTCTACTGCTGTTCTCCTGGAAAGACTCCAAAAGGGTCAGTGACCCATCATTACAGTTGGTGCCCTACAACCAGTAGGGAAGAACAGGTTTTTAAGTGCCACGTGGCAGCCAGGAATGGGCATTTGATCGCATTTCCAATCCAAAGAGATGTATATGTGTCTCTGTACAACTACAGCTGGCTAACAGCAGGGACTATTCAGAGAAAAACCTTTATTTTATACTAATTGTTTCATTGCTTACACATCACAGACCAGCTTTCATATCTTACACATCTCAGACCAGCTTTCTAGAAAGCGGAAGAGTAGCCAGGCACCATGCCTTAAGTAATTGCCAGTGCCAGCTTATCTATTGTTGCTGCATTGGCACCATATAACATCAACCCTGAAGGAGCAGTCACCAACCCGCTGATAACCAGCCCTCATATTTGCTGCCATTTGGGCAGAGGGAAATAGTTGGTAAGCAATTGCAGCTTGCTTCCCTGAACTGAAATAGCTACTCAAACCATGGCTAAACGAGCTTTTTCAAGTGCTTTGTGCAGACATCAGAATAGGGGAAGTGCTATTGGCTAAGCCTAAGGGAGCAGACCCAAGTTTGTTCATGAGAAGAGTCAAGGCTTTCCTGTTCCATTCAGGTAAGTGAGCAGGCAGAAAGCAGCTACAAATGTTTTTTCCTGCCATAAGATATGAGCTGGAACAAGCTGAGGATATGTACTAGACCTGGTCCACACATGGAGTAGAATAAAGTGACGTGACCTTCAGTTATCAATTACTGGAATGCTTTCCTGTGATTTAAGGGGGGGGCTTTGTAAACTAGTATAGCGGGAATATACTGGGGAATACTGGGATAGAACCTTTCTCCCAGTGTGTTACTTGCAGGAAACAATAAAAAATGGCAATCCCCCTTCCCTTGAAGTGGTGGTACAGTCTATTAAGATTTTACCACTTCATTCTGCTACATGTGTAAATCAGGCTTCCACAATGGTACAGCTATGATAAAGAAGGATAATCAGCTGGCAGGGTCTTGGTCAATCAGCTGCAAATCGGCCATAGTTAAAATCATGCTCAAGGTGGCTTAGAACATGAAATACAAATGTGGTCAAAGAGAATAATTAAAACCTCAAAAAAGCACACAACCAAATCGAGCAATTTCCATGTAAATCATCATAAAACTAATATAAAATAATATAAATAACAGCAACCAAAAAAAACCCTAAACAATAACCCAGCCCAAGACACTATTCAACGGCCTCAGCTTTTGTAGCTGGAGAGACAGGGCCCCAGGCCAGGTTGGAAGGCAAGAAGCAGGTCTTTGGAGATAGAATAGCTCCGTCTGGAGAGCATGAGACTCTTAATCTTAGGGTTGTAGGTTCAGTTCCCACGCTGGAGATTCCTGCATATCGGGGGGGGGGGTTAGACTCGATGACCCTTGTGGTCTCTTCCAACTCTTAAGATTCCAGGACTCACAGCCAAGATGGTGCTGAGCACATTTATTTTAACTTTAAATTTGTTGCCCTTGAATACACCATTAATCTGCTCCCTGAGGCAGGCTTCCTCCCTTGGGCTGGTGCTCTGCTCACTGCAGGGATCAGAAATTTGAAGCCCCCCCCCAATATATTGTTGAACTACAGTTCCCAAAATCCTTCACTGCTGCTTGGAACTGCTGGGTTTTGTAGTCCAACCACTTCCAAAGCGCCACAGGTTTCCCACTCCTGGTTTAATGCAACCTATTGCAGTTGCTTTGTCCCAGATAATGCTGTAGGGTTGATGCCCTACTTTTTACAGCTCCTTATCCCTCTACCATTCATAATTTCTATAATATATACAGATTGCAGAATCCACCTTTTTGTGTGTGCAGAATTAGAATTACCTTGATGTGGAATTTCATATTTTTAGTTCTTAAAAAAGCAAAGGAATTCAACATAGTGCTAAGCAGATTATTCCATCAGTGCAAGCGTTTCCGCTTGTCTGATGGAATGATCTGCCCTCCTTCCCCTAGATGCTGTCATGGGGGTTCAGCAGAACCAGTGAGGAGGAAGGGGAAGCCTTATTGTACTAGTGGTAGCCTTAGCACAGGTTTCTGCTGATGGGACTAGTTTGTTGAATCAAGACCTGACAGCCTGGGAATGTTGAACCAAAGCCTAGGGTCCATATCTGTAATGCAGAGCTGGGGAACTGCAGCCCCATGGCCAAATGTGCACCTCCAAGCCTCCCTCTCTTTCTGGCCTGGGCCACATGCCTCAGCAGCTCACCTTTGCACCTTCCTCACCTGGCTGAAACGTGTCTTACAAATGTCTCTGATCATGCCTTTCACTTGTTGGAATGGAGGACAGAGGGGCTCATGAGTGTGAATAGAATTCAGCAGACCCTGCAAAGATAAAGTTACATTTCTTGCTCTGCATCTGGACCCCAGAAGGGAGTTTGACCCTTGGGCTGAAAAGGGTTATGCGCCCTTGCTGTAATGTTTGAACTCTGTCTTCCCACTGTCTGCACAAAAACTGCAGCCATAGGCCAATTCCGTTCCTTATTCATGAAAACATGGTAGCTTTGGGATAACATCTAGATTCAGGTTATGTTGAAAAACTGGGCGGAAGACTAAAGACTTGCTCTACTATATGAACAGGCAAAAAGAATAATAGACAGATAAAATGGTTGGAAGGGAAGCTGGAGCATGTCTACAGGCTCATGGTGAAGACTGGAAGTGTTAGGAAGAAATAGGAGGAAATCCCTCATTGTGAAACAACAAGAACAGGAGTCTGGGTCAGGCCTGTCAAATCTCAGCTCAGAGGTATACGTTGCCTACATTTCCTTTCAACAGAAGCAGGAGGGGAGAGATTTGCCATTCTAGCCTCCTGCTCTTTGACATTTGCTGGACAAACAGTTCCCATGGCATTGAGTCCCAAAGGTTAACATTGACCTCAGCTTCTTGGGGTGGAGACAGAAGGCATGAGGAAAAGGCATGGAAAGGAATCCACCAGCACTTTGCGTTGGTCCCTTCCCGATGAAAGCCAGTCTGACTGGATCCTTTGGAATGGGATGACATTCCTGTGCAGCCGGGGCATGCAAGCGGTCAAACCAGATGCACAAGTTTCCAGCCCTTAGTGAACACACAAACTGAGTACACTTTAGCATTTGCTTTTGAAATGTGTCTTGTTCAGATTAGCAGATTAGCTCCTCTGGTGACTAATGTCTCATGCATCAAATTCCTCACAAGTCCTAACTGAATCCCAGTACAGTGGTACCTTGGGTTACATACGCTTCAGGTTACATACACTTCAGGTTACATACGCTTCAGGTTACATATGCTTCAGGTTACAGACTCCTCTAACCCAGAAATAGTACCTCAGGTTAAGAACTTTGCTTCAGGATTAGAACAGAAATCGTGCTCCGGTGGCACGGCGGCAGCAGGAGGCCCCATTAGCTAAAGTGGTGCTTCAGGTTAAGAACAGTTTCAGGTTAAGTACGGACCTCCGGAACGAATTAAGTACTTAACCCAAGGTACCACTGTATCTCCTTCATATAGCAACCACCCCTTCAACTATCGCTCTTGCTCCCGTTATGAATGGGCTCTTCCAGATATATAGTCCATGAGATCTTCTGCTGTAATACAGCTGGGGCCTCAAAATCATTTATAAGTTTTGTCCTCCAACACCACACAGGTGAGAACGGGGACACTCCTTTTTGTCCACAAGGCCCTCATTTTCACGTCCAAGATCCCTGAAATTGTCACCCTCCCTGCACTAAAACAATTGCCTGAGGAAGGGCTTTAATGCAGTGATAGGGCAGCTGCTTTGCATGTACTTCAACCCCTACAGTCCAAGTTCAACCCCTGACATCTCCAAGTAGCCATGGGAATTCCCTGTGCCTGAAACCCTGGAGAGTCACAGCCAGCCAGTGGAGACAATGCTGAGCTAGATGGACTTGGTATAAGGTAGGGTCCCATGAAAATAGGTTCCTACCAAAAGTTACTCTATGGTTACCAGATTTTTTTCAATGAATCCAAGAACAATTTTTTATTTTTGAAGCTGAGTAGCAACAGGGAGTCAGTAGTGGGGATGATGAGGCAAAAGACCCTGGGCTCAAACGAACATGCATATTGTATAAACGTGCAAAGCCCTTCTTTCGCACCCTGTGAAACATAAATGTGCAGAGTTTTTAAAAACTGGGCAAGAGCGCTCCGCCCACCCAGGACTTCCCCGATCTCCTGCCCCCTTCCCCCTTTGTTTTGATAGATTGGGGGAGTCATGGGTGGGTCATGGGTGGGTGGCCGTTGCCCAGGAGGGGCGCAAGACATGTGATTTCTCTGCCAGGCAAGGTGCAAAGCCCTTCTTTCCCACCCTGTGAAACATAAATGTGCAGTTTTAAAAAAACTGGGCAACACCCACCTGCAACTCCTGAGCCTCCCCCGATCAGTCAAAACAAGGGGGGCAGGAGATCGGTACCGCCAGATGTCCCCGGTTCCCCTTCGGCAGTGGCGATGGCAGCAGCAGTCAGCAGCCCCAAGCCAGCCTGGTAGCGCAGTTGGCTCTGGCCGGCTTCAGGAGCGGCTCGCTGCCGTGGTGCCCATTTTTCCTCTCTGGAAGTCCCCATGTGATGGGTTGCGCACAAGACTTCCGGAGAGGAAATATGGTGGGCGCCATGGCAGCGAGCAGCTCCTGAAGCCAGCCAGAGCCAACTGCGCTTCCGGGCTGCTGAGGCTGCCGCTGCCATGTTTCCCGGGGACAGAGTTGCAAATCTGGAGACTGTCCCTGGAAACCGGGGGCAGCTGGTTACTCTCAATGCACTTGGTTGGATCCAGGCTAACAGCATGACCCTTCTGTGCATGTCTATGGGACTTACTTCCAGAAAATGGAGTGTACGATTGTCTGGAAAATTACAGGCTGGTTAGTTTAACATCTGTCCTGGGAATACTGGTGGAAAATGTTTTTAGAGATAGAATGAGCTTATAGAAGCAGAAGCCTTGCTAAACAACCAGCATGGCTTCTGCAAGGATAAGTTCTGTCTCACTAACCTATTAGTTACTTGAGAATGTCAGAGGTAATCCAGTTAACACAGTGTACCTGGAGTTTCAATAAGCTTTCAATGAAGTACCTCACCCAAAACTTCAGAGTAAGCTCAGCTGTCAAGGAATCCTCTTGTGGCGAGATCCTCTTGTGGGTCAGAAAATGGTTAAGTAACAGGAAGCAGAGTAGACATAAAGGACCGCTCTCCTCGAGGAGGGGTGTAGAAAGTGGAGCCCCATAAGGGTCAGTATATGGGGACCTGTGCTTTTCAATCTGTTCATAAACAAACCAGGTTTAGGGGTGAGCAGTGAGGTGGCCAAGTTTTCTGCTGATACTAAACCGTTCGGGATAAACTACCGTATTTTTCGCTCTATAGGATGCACTTTTTCCCCTCCAAAATGAAGGGGAAATGTGTGTGCGTCCTATGGAGCGAATGCAGGCTTTCACTGAAGCCTGGAGAGCGAGAGGGGTCGGTTGGTGCGCACTGACCCCTCTCGCGCCCCGGGCTTCGGGCAGATATCCGCAAGCCTGGGGAGCCTGGCAGGAGTTCCCGCCGGGCTCCCAAGGCTTGTGGATAGCAGCCTTCAAACCCGACCTGGATTGGAGGCTGGCGGTGGGGAAAGCAGCGCTTCTCCCCACCGCCAGCCCCACAAGCTTGGGGGACAGCGGGGAGGCGGAGCACCACCTTCCCGCTGTTCCCCGACCTGGTGGCTGGCGGTGGGAAGAAGCGCTGCTTTCCCAACCGCCAGCCCCAAAGAGCAGGTTGAAAGGAACCCAAAGCCTCCAGAGCCCAGCGGGAACTCCCACTGGGCTCCGGAGGCTTCAGGTGAATGCACCTTGAACGCACAGAACGCACCTTGACTTAGAGGGGGAGAACAAGAAAAAAAAATTTTTCTTGTTCTCCCCCTCCTATGGTCCGGTGCATCCAATAAAGCGAAAAATACGGTAAACAAAAAGAGATTGTGACAAGCTGCAAAGGAACCTTTCCAAACTGAGCAAACGAGCCATAAAATGGCAAATGCAATTCAGTGCAAAGTAGTGGGTGGGTGTTGGGGCAAAAATTATTAATTTCATGTATACGCTCATGGGATTTGAGCTTGGTGACTGACCAGAAACGAGACCTTGAGCTCGATGAAGATGTCACCCCAGTGTGCAGCAGCTCTGAAAAAGACAAATTCATGCCAGGAAGAATTAGGAAGTGAATTGAAAATAAAGCTGCTGATTTCACAGGGCTGTTATACAACTCTTCATTTAGAACTATGTGTACAGTTCTGGTTGCCTCACATCAAACAGGATATTGTGGAGTTGGAAAAGGTCCAGAAAATGGCAACAAAAAGGGGTTTGTGTGACATTTCTATGAGGAAATGTTGCAGCATTTGGGACTTGTTAGTTTAAAGAAAAGGTGAGTAGGAGGGGACATGCTAGAAGTGTGTAAAATTATTTATAGCATACAGAAAGTGGATAAAGTTTTTCTCCCTCATTGCCCTAGAACTTGTGGACATCAATTGAAGCTAAATGTTGGAAGATTCAGGACAGAGAAAACAAAGTCCTTCACACAGTGTATAGTGAAAACTGAAAACAGGATGTTGAACTAGGTGGGCTTCTGGTCTGATCCTATAGGCCTCTTCTTATGTTTTTAATGAACATGACTTGGGTTCATTGATCTCAGTGGGTCTACTCTAAGTGGAATTAGCATTGGGTACAACCCTGCCAACCTAGCAGTTCGAAAGCACGTCCAAGTGCAAGTAGATAAATAGGTACCGCTCCGGCGGGAAGGTAAACGGCATTTCCGTGCGCTGCTCTGGTTCGCCAGAAGCGGCTTAGTCATGCTGGCCACATGACCCGGAAGCTGTACGCCGGCTCCCTCGGCCAATAAAGCGAGATGAGCGCCGCAACCCCAGAGTTGGTCACGACTGGACCTAATGGTCAGGGGTCCCTTTACCTTTTTTATAACCCTGAAACCTTAAAGAATTGTATCTGTAGCAGAAGTAGGAATATGAACAACATTATTAAAAGACGCTCCTCAAATTTCCTTCAAAAGTCCAAACAAGCAGAAAACTGACAGAAAGACAGGCAGTGTCCTTGGTCAATGGGGACATTGGGAGAATACAAATACTTCAGAAATGTTTGCACTGATTGAATGATCAGAAGAGGGAGATGAGCTCCTCAAATTCTCTTCTGGCATCCCTTATTGTTTGCTTGGATTTCAGTGAGTACGACTAGCATTAGATACAGCCCTCCCACACCCTTTTCTTTAGATATTAAGGCTGTAATCCTTACTCAGTTTACCTGGTAGTACAGCCCAGTGAATTCAGTGGGACTTACTTCTGAGTAGATAGTGTTGGGATTGCACTTTTACACACTTACATACCCTTTAGAAAGCCCCATTGAACACAGTGAGACTGGTTTGGGTAAACGTGTAGGCTTGCATTGCATGTTTTGAACTGTTAAATCTGGTCTACTGTAGGACAGCTAGCGGGAACCTTCAAATTCAAACCCCATCCATCCAGGCTAGCTTAACCTGGAACCAGTGATGATGGGACTTGTAGCCCAACAACATCAGACAGGCAACAGATTCTCCTTTACTAGAACCATTTTGGTTTTGTTATGTTTTTAACCAAAAGCATCAAAAGCCCTTTTGCTCCTGAATCATCTTGACAACCCCAGGCAGCTGTGAACTTGGTTATTCATTTGTCCTCTAAACACCAAACATGACTCTGCTGCTTCTGTCCCATCCTGTTCTCTTTATCCGAGTATTACATATTTTTGGATGTGTCAAGCTGAAAGTCTTCAATAATAATAATAATAATAATCAACAACAACAATCAGCTCTAACTTGAGATTAAACACACTATTAAATGTTGGAGTTTTAACAGATAAACTGTTGTCCAGTTTCCCAGCACACCTTTCTTAAGAAATCAGCAGACACCAAACTTTTGCAGACAAAATTCTCATCTCCTACTGGACTGTGATGGATTTTGTCTTCTGTTGTATTTGATGTGGTGCAAAACACCGGCAATCTGCCTTTGCTCTTTAAGAGCTCAGTGGGAACAGACCAAAATCCTATCTAATCCTCTTTCCCAGTGTGCCCAAACAAATGCCCCAAGAAGCCCACAAGCAGCATATGAGGACAACAGTCCTCTCCCATAGCGAAGAAGTTCCGCTGATGTCCATGGAAGTCAATCCCAGGTAAACGTGCATCAAGCTGTAGTGCAAAATGCACAGTTTTAAAATGACAAAAGAGATGGGGGCAGCGTGGAGTATTTATGTATTCTAATTCAGGGGTGGGTCGCGGGTGGCGCTGTGGGTTAAACCACAAAGCCTAGGACTTGCCGGTCAGAAGGCTGGCGGTTTGAATCCCTGTGACGGGGTGAGCTCCCATTGCTCAGTCCCAGCTCCTGCCAACCTAGCAGTTCAAAAGCACATCAAAGTGCAAGTAGATAAATAGGTACCACTCCAGCGGGAAGGTAAACGGCGTTTCCGTGCGCTGCTCTGGTTCGCCAGAAGCGGCTTAGTCATGCTGGCCACATGACTCGGAAGCTGTACGCCGGCTCCCTCAGCCAGTAAAGCAAGATAAGCGCCGCAACCCCAGAGTCGGCCACGACTGGACCTAACGGTCAGGGGTCCCTTTACCTTTATAGATTCATTAATTTCAGTAGATCTACTCTAACTTGGTTATATATAGTCCTTTGCAGCCATAACTGGCTGACTGACCGAACCCAAAGGGTGCTCATCAATGGTTCCTCTTCAACCTGGAGAAGAGTGACTAGTGGGGTGCCACAGGGTTCTGTCTTGGGCCCGGTCTTATTCAACATCTTTATCAACGACTTGGATGATGGACTCAAGGGCATCCTGATCAAATTTGCAGATGACACCAAACTGGGAGGGGTGGCTAACACCCCAGAGGACAGGATCACACTTCAAAACGACCTTGACAGATTAGAGAACTGGGCCAAAACAAACAAGATGAATTTTAACAGGGAGAAATGTAAAGTACAGTGGTGCCCCGCAAGACGAATGCCTCGCAAGACGAAAAACTCGCTAGACGAAAGGGTTTTCCGTTTTTCGAGGTGCTTCACAAGACGAATTTCCCTATGGGCTTGCTTCCTTTTTCGTAAAACCGTTAATACCCGGGGAATCCGCGCTCTGCAAGACGAAGCAACTTGCAGAACAAATTAATTTCGTCTTGTGAGGCACCACTGTATTGCACTTGGGCAAAAAAAATGAGAGGCACAAATACAAGATGGGGGACACCTGGCTTGAGAGCAGTACATGTGAAAAGGATCTAGGAGTCTTGGTTGACCACAAACTTGACATGAGCCAACAGTGTGACGCGGCAGCTAAAAAAGCCAATGCAATTCTGGACTGCATCAATAGGAGTATAGCATCTAGATTCTGCTCTGGTCAGACCTCACCTGGAGTACTGTGTCCAGTTCTGGGCACCACAGTTCAAGAAGGACACTGACAAACTGGAACGTGTCCAGAGGAGGGCAACCAAAATGGTCAAAGGCCTGGAAACGATGCCTTGTGAGGAACGGCTAAGGTAGCTGGGCATGTTTAGCCTGGAGAAGAGGAGGTTAAGGGGGGATACGATAGCCATGTTCAAATATATAAAAGGATGTCACATAGAGGAGGGAGAAAGGTTGTTTTCTGCTGCTCCAGAGAAGTGGACACGGAGCAATGGATCCAAACTACAAGAAGAAGATTCCACCTAAACATTAGGAAGAACTTCCTGACAGTAAGAGCTGTTCGACAGTGGAATTTGCTGCCAAGGAGTCTCCTTCTTTGGAGGTCTTTAAGCAGAGGCTTGACAACCATATGTCAGGAGTGCTCTGATGGTGTTTCCTGCTTGGCAGGGGGTTGGACTCAATGGCCCTTGTGGTCTCTTCCAACTCTATGATTCTATGATTCTATGACCTCAGACCTTGTGATCAACAAGGTCTAACTGACAAGTCAGCTATGCGGAAATTGTTCCCAAATCATCAGTGCAGCATGATTCTACGCAAGTTTACTTAGAAGCAAACCCCGCCATGTTCAATGTGGGGTTCAATGTATTTAAATCTGCAGTCAACTCTTAGGTATATTTATTTTGAATTAAGTCCCAGTGGGGTTTACTTCCAAGTAGGAGCAGGTGGCACTGTGGTCTGAACCGCCAGGCCTCTTGGGCTTGCTGATCAGAAGGTCAGTGGTTCAAATCCTCACTACGGGGCGAGCTCCTGTTTCTCTGTCCCAGCTCCTGCCAACCTAGCAGCTCGAAAGCACACCAGTGTAAGTAGATAAATAGGTACTGCTGCGGTGGGAAGGTAAATGGCGTTTCTGTGTGTTCTGGTTTCTGTCATGGTGTTCCGTTGCTCCAGAAGCAGTTTAGTCATGCTGGCCACATGACCCAGAAAGCTGTCTGTGGACAAACGCCGGCTCCCTCGGCCTGAAAGCAAGATGAGTGTCGCCTTTGACTGGACTTAACTGTCCAGGGGGTCCTTTACCTTTACCTTACTTCCAAGTAAATGTTTAGTGCATTTCACATAGAATCACAGTTGGAAGGGACCTTGAGGGTCATCTAGTCCAACCCTCTGCAGTGCAGGAATATGCAGCTCTCCCTTATAGGGATCGAACTTGCAACTTTGGTGTTGTCAGCACCACACTCTAACAAAGGACACAAAGTGTTATATCTGCAGAGCAGGAAATGAAAGAAAGGAGACGGATCTACTTGAGGACCTCTGGGTGACCAACAGTGGATCAGGAAGGATTTCTGACTCCCAGTTGTTTAACATTAGGAAGAACAAAATAACTCCCCTGCCCCAAACTGAGCCAATCTGTTGTGGCCCTTTTGGTCCGAGAAAGGAAAGGAAACCCAATTCCTAGACTCAGCATATGCTCAGAGGCACCTTGCTTTTTAATCCCAGCTGTGTGCCTTCGGCATCTGCTCTGGGTGGAAATCTTGGGGTTCCTAGAAGAAAGCAAAGCAGATTTTCCCCCAAGGCAGCACAATGTAAACTGCTTTGAGGGGTTTTGGGGTTTTTTTTTAAGCAATCAAGCAGGATATAAATTTTATGCAATAACTGAAAAAGCCTGAAGCCCTCCCGGGCTCCCATTCCGTGCGCGCACAGGTGCTTTGGGTGGGAGCCAATCCACTTCAAGGCCAAGAGGAGGGTCAAGGCTGCCGGGCACACGCGCCTCCTTGGATCCTCGCCACGTCCAAGCGGCTCAAGTTGATCTTTCCCGGTCGCGCGTGGAAAGGAAAAGCCCCGCCCGGCCCCGCCCTCCGCTTCCCGCCCCTCCAGTTGCGTAGGCTCATTTGCATAGAGGGCCAAAGGGAGACCTTTCATTGGCCGCCGCGGCGAGAGATGCAAATAAGCCGAGCCTCCTGAAAGGCCGGATGCGTAAAAGCGCAGAAAGGAGTTCTCGGCTGGTCGGCTTAGGAGCGTAACTGGCGAAGCACTTGGAGCAGCTATGCAGCGCCGGGGCGCCCGCTTGAGCCGCGCTTGAGCCGCCTGCGCTTCTGCGGGCATCGGTCCGGGCTCGAGATCGCGGACGAGGCAGCCCTGCTGGGGACGATGGTCCCGGAGCGGAGCGAAGTCGCTTGGAGTTCCGCAGGTAAGGCGTGCGCGCCCGTCTCCCCCGCTGGTGAAGGTTTCCTCCAAAGCTCGCGCGCCTCTTCGAGTGGGGTCGGGTCTGGAGGCGCGGATTTGCTCACTGAGGACTAGCTGCTTGCCCCCCAGACCCGGCTCCCCTAGGGCGCCCACACGAGGCACCGGCTTGTCGCGTTCAGATACATACTATAATAATAATTTATTATTTATACCCCGCCCAACTGGCTGGGTTTCCCCACACATGCTGTGCGTGTGTGTACACACACACATATATAACGTTGCCAAACCTATTGTAAATGGAGTACCCAGTACCTCTGCAAAACAGTTGCCATAAATAAAGTAGAGTAACTTTTATTTCAGTCCTGGGCTGTTGAAATGTAAATGTATCTGAACGCGGCAAGCGTGTGCCTCGCATAGTTGTATATGTGTGTGTGTTTATTCATTCATTACATTTATATCCCGCCTTTCCTGCAAGCTGCTCAAAGCGGGGTACATAACTTCTCCTCCCCTCACTTGCTACCATAAGTGTCAACTCCCTGGGTGCCCGAGCACCCCCAAAATTCCCCATGAAGGAGCTGGGCACCCACAGATTTCGGCGCCACGGTCGCGGGGCCAAGTTGGCGTTCCCGCTTGCTATCCCCGCAACAACTCTGCGAAGTACCGTACGTACGTTACGCTGAGGCAGTGACCCAAGGTCACCCAGCGAGTTTGGTGTCTGGGGGTTTGAACCCCGGCCTCTCAGGGCCTAGTGCAGCACTCTAACCACTACACCACATTGTCTCTCATCTCCCTGTCCGTGTGCCCCCCAAAACTTAATGCGTGAAGAGTTCCTGCGCTTTTTCAACGCACGGGATCCTATCCAACTTTCCTTTCTTGCACCCTCCCCCTGCTAAAGTTTTGGGTGCTGGGACGCTTCCAAAGGCGCAGGAGCAGAGCCGGTGCAATGGTTGGTGGTAATTAATAATAATCTCCCTGACCTCTCCATTCCCATCCTAAACTGGGTCGCCCGCAGTGGGTGTAAGGCGGGGGAAAAGGGGAAACTCTGCAAGATGCACCTTCTCGCTCGTGGCTGCAGGATAGGACGCATCTCTGTGCATTTTTCCTCTTCTGTTCCTCTGCCCTGTTGGGTTCCTTTGCAGAAAGCTTCGGTAGTAGCGGAGACCTGCTTTCCTTCTCTGCTGCAGATCGCCCTGGTTCTTCGTCCATCTCCCTCTCACTTCCTCGCCAGTCGCCCCTCCTTCCTTCATTCCTCTCGACGCCCTTTTCCGACAGGGCTGCCGGTTCCTTGGAAAGGTGGGCGCCTCCTTGAAAGCCCTTTCCCCCAGTTGCTGTCCACCGCACCTTGGGGTTAGGGGTGCGCCTAAGGCAACTCTAGGGTTTGGGCCCTGGAGAAACAGGGGTGTGCAATGCCTTAAAACCCGGAATAGCTCGGTTGTGAGTTCGAGCCCCGTGTTGGGCAAAATATTCCTGCACTTGCAGGTGTTGGACTAGATGACCCCGCGAGGTCCCTTCCAATTTATAACCTAATGATCTCTACAATAAATGGGAGTTCTGGGAGGGAATAAATGAAGTGGATGTTCCACAGATGCGCCCCTTTTCTGCCTCCATTACTCCTTGGAAAAAGCCACCTTTTGCGCGATCCTTCTTTTGCACAATGGTTTTAGGCAGCGGGGTCCCCTATTCCCGTGGCATCTGGTTACCTTGGTGCACACAACACAAGGAAAGCGGGCAGGCGACGCAGAGGGAAAGTCGGGGAAGCAGCCTGGGTGGCGAAATGCCTGGAAGCGGCGAGGGCGACTCTCTGCTGCCCCCCACCGAAGAAAGTGCGCGCGAGAAAGGGCGAGTCAGTTCGCAAACTCGTTAAGCATCCCTGCTCTCCCACTCCAGTGAGAAACTCCGCGGTATGCAGCCGTGGCTGGTTTGGATTCCTGTTAGATGAGATGTGCGGCATCTTTGTCATGCTTGCTTTATTTACAAACACATGCAAGCGGAGCGTGAGTTCAGCAAAGAGGTTGCATTACCTCCAGCTAGATGGAAACTCTCTTTTTCCAAATTGCCTTCTGCTCTTTTCCCCTGGTTCAGACACGCCTCCCCCCCTCCCTTCCATCCCCTGGAGGGATATCTCTCCCCTGATAACTCATTCAAAAACAGAGGATTTCCCAGAAACAACCTCCTAACCTTTACCTCCCATTGGTGAATCATCAGGCAAACATCCTGGATTCTCACCTTGCCCCATCTGCCTAACAAACGAACTCCTTTCTCATGCTATCTGTGGGATGGGCTTTTGCCTCAAGCGAAAGAAGCGCAGCTGAATGTGACCTAGTTTGAGTTGCTAATTCTTTGCTTCCTGAAGGGACCCTTGTGCCTTTTAAGCCCTTTGTAATGGGAAGCGTCCTCCCATCTCCTCTTGAATTCCAAGCGCTGCAAAATGCAGGCGGAGCGGTGTTGGGCTCAGCTCCTCCTGCTTGCCTGCTTCTGGCAAACATCTGGCTGGCTGGCCACCTTGAGAGCAAGATGCTGGAGTTAATTTGCCATTGGCCTCATCCATCAGGCTCTTCTGGCAATCTGTTCCTATCATAGTTTTGCAGCAAGCAAAATGTGTCAGGGACAGCCTTCCTCCATTGCTGCATGCATCTCCTTCCTGGAGAAAACTTTGCTAGTTGACTTCAGCTGCTCAAGGCAAGGAACCTCCATTCATAAAAAAGGAGTTCGCCACAACACACCCAAGGATCTTAGTCTGCAGCTCTTGCTCTCTCTTTCCTCCCACTTATTGTTTGTATTAAAGCTGGGCTGAGAGGCAGTCAACCAGGAAGTCCAGTTTCACCAGCTGCCAGGCTGGGGAAGCCGGTCTCTGATGGGCAGGAGAGCAGCTGTACTTCCTGTGAGTCACATGCAAGGTTCTGGGCGGCTTTGTCATTTACTGAGTTGTCCTGTGTTTAAAGCATGAGAAGTGAGGATCTAAAGCAGGCATCCCCAACCTTTGGCCGTCCAGATGTTTTGGACTACAATTCCCATCATCCCTGACCACTGGTCCTGTTAGCTAGGGATCATGGGAGTTGTAGGCCAAAACATCTGGAGGGCCGCAGGTTGGGGATGCCTGATCTAAAGCCTCAGAAAATTTGGCTACCGCCTGCCCATCTTCTTTGCTTCCTCCCTAACCCCTTCACTCCAGTGCCTTTAGGACCAAACAATCTGATGTTGGGGATGCCAAAATCCTTTCATGCAGCTAAATAAATGGCAGAGCTCTTCTTTAATTTCTGGAAACTGCAAGTGGAGAGAGTGTTTAGGTTTCCCAGAGGCATTGGACTTGATGGACCACTGACCAGATACAGCAATCTTCTCTTATGTTTTCTTCATAGCAGCTGTATAGCGGGCAGGAGATACAGGCAAGCCTTTCTCGGGCCCGGAGATGCAGAAATTAGGAAAGCTTCACGTCTTGCAAGACGGTGGCACCTGTGGCCCTGCAGGTGTTGCTGGACTACAGCTCTCATCAACCCCAACCAGTATAGCCAATAGCTGAGGATGATGGGAGTTGGAGTCCAGCAACACCTGCAGGGCCACAGGTGCCCCATCGCTGGTGGGGGTGCATCTTTCTCCTCTGCTTGGGAAGTTTGGAGGAGTCGCTCTGAATTTGGGAGCCATTTGCACTGTTCTTGAACTCAAATTCTTCTTGGAGGCAGTGATGCAGTGCGGTCGTTTTAGCCCCTGGCCTCAGTGGATTGACAGGAGAGAGTCCTTCTCTAGATGCTCATGTGGGCATTACTTTCCTCCCTCCAAGACGGTGGAGTGGTAAGCAGACCCTGTTTCATTTGAGGGTCCTTCTGCTTAGAGTCTTGCCCTCGCAGTGCCACTGTAGGAGTCATCAGAACTGTTGCTGGATCTGGAACACCAGTTGGAACAAGAATGAACAGAAGCCTAGCATGGTGCTGTCATGGTGAAACAGCTACAGCAACGTCCCAGTGTGAATCCAGCCCCAGTAACTTTGTCGTCTACTCTTTTCTCTCTAGGTAAAGACAAAGAATCCTTTGAAGCTCTGTATAAGCAAGGCAGTTTGCTGGGCAAAGGCGGCTTTGGGATGGTCTACGCTGGACACAGGATTGCTGATGGACTGCAGGTGAGACTTTGTGATGGGAATGGCTGCTGGAGGGGCACTTCGCACATGATGCAGCAGCAAGTGTGAGCTTGCAACAGCGCATGGCAGAGGTCAGCAACCTAAGGCCCATGGGCCACAAGCGGCCCATGGGGGGTCGTTTAACCGGCCCCCGAACCGAGCCGTCCACTTGCCTGGCTAAACCAGCGCAGCATGGCACTCACTTCCACGGCGCCAGAAATCGCATCTGCGCAGTCGCAGATGCCGGAAATCGTGGGTGCTCATGCTGAGGCCCACAGAGTGATCTCCACTGGAGTGAAACGGTCCAGGCGAGGTAAACCTTGCCGACCCCTGGTGTATGGGGTATTCCCAAAACATGGAGTGGAGAGGAGGAAAGGGAATATCATTCTGTTGGGCCAGCAGAAATGCCTGTGCTAAGACAATCTCCTTAGTGTTGAATTCCACCCAGAGAGTTGGCCAGGTGCAGGGAATGTTGCCAAAAGAGAGATTCTGCACTCCTGATCTAGGGAAAGTCTGGCTCCGAACCTGCTTCAGTCTCTGTGGGTGGAGGGGGTTTAAAAATGGTGTGATTTAGGCTCTTATCTCTCTTGTGTTTTCTCCCATAGGTTGCAATCAAGCATGTTGCCAGGAATAAAGTTTCACACTGGGCAGAGCTGGTGAGTTTGTTCGAAAAGCGTTCACCTTCCGTACTGAAGCAACATTCTGTTGACTCCTTAGTTACCCCTGAACTCCTTGTTCTAAGTTTATTCTTTGTCTTCCTTTTGCAGCCTAACGGGGCAGTGGTGCCTCTGGAAGTGGCACTGATGAAGCTTGTGTGCTCAGGATCTGGCCACCGGGGCGTGATTCGCCTCCTGGACTGGTATGAAGGCCCTGAAGGCTTTTTCCTCGTCCTGGAGAGGCCTGAGAACTGCCAGGATCTCTTTGACTATGTGACTGAGCAGGGGCCCCTCCCTGAGAAACTCTGCCGCCAGTTCTTCCGCCAGGTGGTGGAAGCCGCTCGCCACTGCCATGAAAAGGGGGTGGTGCATCGGGACATCAAGGACGAGAACATCCTGGTGGATTTGCGCACCGGCAACCTCAAGCTGATTGACTTTGGTTCTGGGGCTTTGCTGAGAGAGTCTGCCTACACAGAGTTTGATGGTGAGTGTCAAGGCATTGGAGCATTTTTCCACCTTGGAGGGAAGTGAGACCGAATGGCTCTGGCAGTGGAAAGCTGGGAGCTGCAACTGCTGAGAGCCTATATCAAAATTTACTTCTCAGCTCGACTTCCCAGGGTACTTTCATCCCCTTGGAGATGGTTAGGATCCTGGTCTAGAACACAGGGTCTCTAACTTCTGAGCTTGCTTTGAGTGTGGCCTATGTTCATTTATTCGTTATGAATTATTTTAAGTCCCAGTAATTGGAGGTTTAAGAAACCCACAAAGCCAGCTCCTGCGTGAAGATCTGCTCAGTAGGCCTTCTGTAAGGGTCCACCTTAGAGACCACTTTGTCTAAAGCAGGGACTTCTCAATCATGGCACTGTTTTTATGGCTTAGAAATGCCAGTCTTGCTAAATCTGGTGAGTTTCAGGAAACGACAAAGGCTGTCCTGTTCAGCCAAAGCTCACTAGGCAAAATTATTGCCAAGATTGTCTTTCAGAATCTGGTTCTGATTATTTGTTACTAGATCGCTTGTTGTTCTATCAGCATTGCTGGGTTTATTTTATTTTTTAACACACTCTTTCTATTTTTTCCTGCTTTAATTGCTATAGAAGTGGGCTTTAATTTGTTTTGAATGCAATACTTAAAGGAGTTTTTTTTGGGGGGGGGTTGTAAAAAATGAATGTATCTTAGGTTTGGAACAATTGGTAACCTGTTGGCTGCTCTCACCATCCTAGGTACCCGTGTGTACAGCCCACCAGAGTGGGTGGAATCCCAGCAGTACCATGCCCTGCCAGCCACGGTCTGGTCATTGGGGATCCTGCTCTATGACATGGTGTGTGGCGATATCCCCTTCGAACGGGACGAGGAGATTCTGGCTGCAACTGTGGAGTTCCGCACCCCTGTCTCTGCTGGTGAGTGTGTCTGCAAACTGAGGAGTTCTAGTTATAAACCCAACAATGAGTTGAATTTGAAATGGTTCTTACATTTCCCCTACTCGTGTTGATCTGGCCTCTTGACCACAGGGCCATTTGCCCTTTGAGAAGGACCTGGGTGGCTCTTGATATGATTTTCTTGTAAGCCACCTAGGAAGGAAGAAAAAATTGTAACTGTTCAAGATTCCCCATCTCTCCTTCATTTTTAGCTTGTGCCTAAAAGTTCACAGGGACATGGGTGGCGCTGTGGGTTAAACTACAGAGCCTAGGCCTTGCCGATCAGAAGGTCGGTGGTTCGAATCCCTGCGACGGGGTGAGCTCCCGTTGCTCGGTCCCTGCTCCTAGCAGTTCAAAAGCACGTCAAAGTGCAAGTAGATAAATAGGTACCGCTCCGGTGGGAAGGTAAACGGCGTTTCCGTGCGCTGCTCTGGTTTGCCAGAAGTGGCTTAGTCATGCTGGCCACATGACCCGGAAGCTGTACGCTGGCTCCCTCGGCCAGTAAAGCGAGATGAGCGCCGCAACCCCAGAGTCTAACACGACTGCACCTAATGGCCAGGGGTCCCTTTACCTTTTAAAAGTTCACACCCCATTTCTACCTATCCACAGCCTTAAGGACTAGTGACTTTGTTGTGTGTGCGCACGTGTACCTTTTAAACAAGGAATTTCATTCTCAGTTTCTCAAATTGGTAAATCCTTGATTGAATCCCTGCAATCTCAAATTCAGATTATAGTGTACAAATGCCTAACTGGCGCAGGGTGGCAGAATGCCTTTGCAAGCCAAGGCTCCTGTATATCCTTGTAATGTTGGCTCTTCTACTTTCCCAGACTGCCAAGATCTAATCCGATGGTGCTTATCTCTGGAACCTTCTGAACGGCCAACGCTGGAGCAAGTGCTGTTGCACTCCTGGCTAAAGCTTGACCCTCTTCTTCAGCCTGAAGAACTGCAGAGCCTAGCAAGCCCTCGGGCCACAGTTTGCAACAGCAGCGGCTGAGAGACTTAAAACCCCTTCTCTTCTCTTCTCTCCTCCCCCTCTGCGATGGGGAGGTGGTGCTAATTTGCTACCGCTGAACCTCAGGCAGCCAGGCTTGGTCACTGGCTGAGAAAGAGTTAACCTGGTTCTACAGGTGTGTGTGTGTGCGCGTGGGTGTTAAAGAGTTTCCCTCTTGTCTAGAGCCACAACTGGGTAGAGAATTCAGATGTCGGAGTGCAAAGTCCTCTCAGCTGCCCAAAGGATGTTTGAATTCTGGGCCTGCCCAGCAATCAGACGTAATTGTACATGTAAATACTTGTGTATTGCAATTTTTCAGCCTTTCGGAAGAAAAGGATTCTGGGGTAGGTTTTTGCTGCCCTATCTCGTGTGTGTGTGCTAATTTTTAAAATGGAAATGTTTGCAGATAAATTTTGCTCAATGAAATCTGAATGGAAATCTATTTAATAAAAAATTATTTTGTGAAAGTGAATCCTCCTCATTTCAGGTGAAGGGCTGTTTTGTCTGACTGCATTTACATATGGGAGGCTTGCAACGTCTGTAATGTGGAAGTCAAACCATACATTAGATTTCTCTCCCTAAAGTCTATCCTACATTTCTCATATGTCACAAATGTGAAACAAATACTTGGATGTGCCCATCTTGATTCTAACAGGGTTGTACCATGACCCCCCAAACGGCGCACTGTCCCCATAACTGCATTAGTCACTTTGAAGTATCATAATTGTTCTGGAGACCAAACTCCTTTGTCGTCTTGTTCTATAATTGACCTCACAATGGAGACTGAGAAGTTGGTTGATAAGACAAAACCGTATTCCACTATTACAGCACCTGAAACTTCTATATATTAATAAAATGTAGGGTTGCCATATATCTGGAATTTCCCAGGCATGTCTGGGATTAAAGTGGCGAAAATAGCGCCTGGGGGGAATTTTGGAAAATTGGCAAAATGTCTGGGATCTTACCAGCAGAAGCAGGAAGTGCCTTTTTGGGGAGGTAAATAAAGCTCAACAACTTTTATGTCCGGAATTTTACTTCCTGAAATATGGCAACCCTAATTAAAATGAAGCCTTTTGGTCCAAACACTCAAAGCTGGCATGAAGTGGGGATGATGGGGGAAGCTTTTGGTCTATACAGGCCACAGTTTTATAAGGTCTTGCAGGCCAAATTTGACCGATGGGCATGACATGATGTCACGCGATGTCTCCAGAATATGGCGAATTTATGGTGCACATCTGCTATGTAGTACCTGTAATAAACAAAAATCTGCCCTTATTCCCTTATGGGGGGGGGGGCACAAGAGCCTTTATAGAGTCCTTTGTAGGTTCTCCATCGGTCGGAGAAAATAACAGAGGCCAACCAGAGAATACTGAGAAGCAAAGCAGCTCATAAGCCTGATCTTTATTGAACTGTTGCAACAGAGTTCCCCCTTCACACACAGGAAAGGAGGAGGACCCCGAACAAAGGTGTGTCCGCCCTTATATAGACATTTTTAATTGCCTGCCCTGGAGTCCAAGACCACCCATCCATACATCATACATACATCACAGAAAGGGAGGTCTACAACAGAAATCTGAGTGTGTTGTTTATCTCCTGTCTGGCAGACCTGTTAATGGTCACTTGATTGGATACCCTGGGGAGCCTGGCCAGTCTTTTGTATTTTGACAAATACTTAGTTCTTGAGCCAGGTCACAGGCTCACCCTATTCATACGTAGACATACCCTTGAGACAAGATTTGTGAACAAAAAGACAATGGAGAGGCTCCCCCACCCCCTCCCTCCTTGCAGAGAAAACATTTTTTTTTTTCAGTTTGGGAGTCAAAATGGTTTCAGGGCAGTCCTCCTGTGCTGCTCCAGACTTGTGGTCCACACATCTATGTATGCACTTGGTTGGTACATTTATGAACATTTATTATATATACAGTATATACTCACTTTTTTCCTCCTAAAAAGTAAGAGGAAATGTCTGTGCGTGTTATGGACGGAATGCCTACGGGTGGCATGCCTACGGATTTTCCTCCTCTAAAAACTATGTGCGTGTTATGGTCGGGTGCGTGTTATAGAGCGAAAAATACGGTATATATATATAAGACCTTATTTTTTTATTTCATACCCAACATAACACCATTTACATTTTCTTGAGCAAATGAAATGGTCAAAGAAGCAGCTGCCAGTAGAAGAATTATAAGTGATTCACATATTAAGTGTAAAATTGATAACAGATACCTATTATTATTTCAGAGATTCCCATACCTCTTCCCAACATTTGTATGGTAGCAATTTCCTCCTGTCTTTCCCTTCATACTTTTGGGGTTTAAGAGAAATTACAATCCTGCACTACTCGACCCAGGGCTGACATGAGTGCGATATAGGAAGCTGCCTTTATACAGTATTGGCCATTGGTCAATCTAGCTCATTTTTGTCTACATGGACTGTGTATTGTCCACACAGCCCTACCTGGGGATGCTATTGGGGAATGAACTTGGCACCTTCTGCATGCATAACAGCTGCTGCCTTCTCCTGAAGTGCCACTCTTTTTGCTAGAAGAAGAACATTCCAATGCCAGGAAAAAAAACGAATTTATGAAATTAGCAAGGCAAGTTCCTGTAAATCCCGCCCTCAGGGATGTAAGTTTGGGATGTGACGCACAACTGATACTAGCGTCACTTGACTGTTTGCTTGCCCGCCCAAGCACACACTTGCCGGCCACACCCTGACAAGACCTGCGCCATTCGCTTGTTACCTGTGTGCTTGTTTTGTGTACCTGCCCTCGCCTTTCCGGTTGCAACATCCTGTGTAGGAAGTTCTAACCCTTAGGAATGAGCAGCAGGACAAGGGAACTGGGCGGCAGAAACCCCAGGGTTCAAGGAAGGTTCAGGGAGGACTGATTGGGGGGGAAACGGATGTCTCATCACAGCACAGTAAAGTCACTGTGTAAATTTCAGCAAATGTCAGCCTAAACCTGGTTAAGTGGATTCTAGTCCATGAAAGCTTATGCCGCAGTATATCCATTTCAGTACAATCCTATACAAGCCTACTCTGAAGTAAACCCCATTGAGTTCACTAGGTGTTAACTATGAACCCAAAAATCTGGGATCCCCTCAAAACTGGTGCCAAAGTTTTGCCGTTGTTTTGCAGCAAAATCCCTGTGTTTTGCATCATCCCACAAATGGAGTAATTGATATATCAAACCGGGGGTCGTAGTTAACACCCAAAAACCCAACATTGTCCAATCCAAACTGGCGGCAAACCTTGGCAAAAGTTTTACCGCAAAAACCCCACATTTTGCAGCACCCCACAAATGGAGCAATAGACTGTCAAACAGGGTCACGGGGTCACCCAAAAACCCAACGTTGCTCCGTTTTTGGCACGATGGAAAACCCGGGGTTTTCGCTGCAGAACGCTGCCAAACCTTTGCCAAACTTTGGCACTGGTTTGGAGTGAATCGGAAAACGTTGGGTTTTTGGGTGACGCTGTGACTCCCTGGTTTGAGGGTCTATTGCAGGAGTCAGCAAACTTTTTCAGCAGGGGGCCAGTCCACTGTCCCTAAGACCTTGTGGGGGGCCAGACTATATTTTTTTTGGGGGGGGGGGGAATGAACGAATTCCTATGCCCCACAAATAACCCAGAGATGCATTTTAAATAAAAGCACACATTCTACTCATGTAAAAACATGCCGATTCCCGGACCGTCTGTGGGCCGGATTTAGAAAGTGATTGGGCTGCATCCGGCCCCCGGCCTTAGTTTGCCTTCCCATGGTCTATTGCTTCATTCCCAGGTGTCAGAAAAGGTTATTTATGTACCCATTTTTGTTAGTCCCAAAATAGAAAGTGAGCAAGGACCCAACTAAAGAGGATTGGCAACTTAAGTTGACAGAATATGCACAATTTGCAGATTTAACATATAGAATAAGAGAGCAAGAAGAACATATGTCTGAAGAAGATTGGAAAACATTTATTGAGTTTATGGAAAATAACTGTGTCGAACTGAAAACACTGGCCCCATGGAGATAAATTAATAGAATAAATAATGCTTGATGGATGTAAAAGTGGAAAATTGATTTGAATGGTGATAGTAAAATATGCAGGGATATAGGATATGTAAAATGAACCATGGAAAGAGAAGAAGGGAAGTCATTGGATACTTCAAAGTTTGTAAAATGTTTATTTGAAATTGTAAAACAGAAAATTTAATTTAAAATATTATATATTGTTATAAGAATGTTAAGGTCATATATAAAAATAAATAAATGTTCATAACTGTATACATAAACCACATGTCTGAAACCCCACAGAAAAGGTCCTGAACAAATTGACCTCAAATATTTCTCTGCAAGGTCAAATTGGGAAACCTCCCCATTGTCTCTTTCCTCACAAATCCTGTCCTCACAAATCCTGTCTTAAGGGCACATTCAAGATATGAACAGGGTGTGAGCCTGTGACCTGTAACCTAGATTCAGGAATTAAGTAGTTATAATAACAAAAGAGTGGCCAAAACCCAGATAATGCAATCAGGTAACTTGCCAGACAGGAGATAAACAAAGCACTCAGATTTCTGTGATGTAGGTATGATGTTTCTGGGCGTGGTCTTGGACTCCAGGGCGGGCAATTTAAAATGTCTATATAACGACTTGCGCGCATCGCTCGGGGTCCTGCTCTCTCCTGGGTGTGGGGAAGCACCCTGTTGCAACAGTTAATAAAGATCAGGCTTACTAGCTGCTTTGCTTCTCAATAATCTCTGGTTGGTCTCTGTTATTTTCTCCTACCGATAGAGAACCTACAAAAGGACTCTATATGGGCTCTTGGGTACCCCATAAGGGAAAAGGAGCAGTTGGTTTTTTTTACTTATATCAATATAAAAAAAGACTTGTTAGATCCAACTTTCAAATCCCCACCAAGCCATGAAGCTTACTGGGTGTGACCTTGTGGACCAGTCCCTGCCTCTCAGACTAATTACCTCGCAGGGTTGTTGTGAGGGTTAAATGAGAAGGGGAAGAACCACGCATGCGCCCTTGAGCTCTGGGTGTGGGGAAAGGTGGGGTATACATGCAGTGAAATACAGTGGACGCTCGGGTTGCAAATGTGATGCACATTTGCAACCCACAGCGGCACGTCTGCACACACGCGGGTTGTGATCCGGCGCTTCTGCGCATGAGCAAAGCGCGATTTAGCTCTTTGCTGAAACCTGGAAGTAACCTGTTCCGGTACTTACTGGAACAGTACTTACCCCAGAGGGCCTTCTCGGTAGTGGCGCCCGCCCTGTGGAACGCCCTTCCAGCAGATGTCAAAGCGATAAACAACTACCTGACATTCAAAAGACATCTTAAGGCAGCCCTGTTCAGGGAAGTTTTTAACGTGTGATATTTTATTGTATTTTTGCTTTCTATGGAAGCCGCCCAGAGTGGCTGGGGAGGCCCAGCCAGATGGGCGGGGTATAAATAATAAATTATTATTATTATTATTATTATTATTATTATTATTATTATTATTATTACTTCCGGCTTTCGGCGTGTCCGTAACCCGAAAAAACACAACCTGAAGCGTCTGGAACCCGACGTATGACTGTAAATGAATAGATGACCTTCTTGTAGTGTATTTTCCTGTTTGCTTTTAAGGAAATGCAGTCTGTATGTGATGGGAAGGGGACTGCGAAGTTGAAAGAAGTAACAGGACTGGGGAAGTGGAAGGGAAAACAGCTGGAGGGCCCCCCAATTCTTTTATTTCACATGATTTATATACCATAATTATTATTTTTTTTGTTTTCTCCTGCTCTGGAGGGCAGGACCCGAACCAATGGCTTCAAGTTACAAGATTCCGACCCATAGCTGTCAACGTTTCCCTTTTTAAAAGGGAAATCCCCTTATTCCGAATAGGATTCCTCGCAAGAAAAGGGAAAAGTTGACAGCTACGAATCCGAATTTTGACTATGCAAAAGCCTTTGACTGTGTCGACCATGGCAAACTATGGCAAGTTCTTAAAGAAATGGGAGTGCCTGATCACCTCATCTGTCTCCTGAGAAATCTCTATGTGGGACAAGAAGCTACAGTTAGAACTGGATATGGAACAACTGACTGGTTCAAAATTGGGAAAGGAGTACGACAAGGCAGCATTTTGTCTCCCTGCTTATTTAACTTATATGCAGAATTCATCATGCGAAAGGCTGGGCTGGATGAATCCCTAGCCGGAATTAAGATTGCCGGAAGAAATATCAACAACCTCAGATATGCAGATGACACAACCTTGATGGCAGAAAGTGAGGAGGAATTAAAGAACCTTTTATTGAGGGTGAAAGAGGAGAGTGCAAAATATGGTCTGAAGCTCAACATCAAAAAAAGAAGATCATGGCTACTGGTCCCATCACCTCCTGGCAAATAGAAGGGGAAGAAATGGAGGCAGTGAGAGATTTTACTTTCTTGGGCTCCATGATCACTGCAGATGGTGACAGCAGCCACGAAATTAAAAGACGCCTGCTTCTTGGGAGAAGGGCAATGACAGGCCTAGACAGCATCTTGAGAAGTAGAGACATCACCTTGCCAACAAAGGTCCGTATAGTTAAAGCTATGGTTTTCCCAGTAGTGATGTATGGAAGTGAGAGCTGGACCATAAAGAAGGCTGATTGCCGAAGAATTGATGCTTTTGAATTATGGTGCTGGAGGAGACTCTTGAGAGTCCCATGGACTGCAAGAAGATCAAACCTCTCCATTCTGAAGGAAATCAGCCCTGAGTGCTCACTGGAAGGACAGATTGTGAAGCTGAGGCTCCAGTACTTTGGCCACCTCATGAGAAGAGAAGACTCGCTGGAGAAGACCCTGATGTTGGGAAAGATGGAGGGCACAAGGAGAAGGGGGCGACAGAGGACGAGATGGTTGGATAGTGTTCTTGAAGCTGCTAAAATGTGTTTAACCAAACTACGGGAGGCGGTGGAAGACGGGAGTGCCTGGCGTGCTCTGGTCCAGGGGGGCACGAAGAGGCGGACACGACTAAACGACTAAACAACAACAACAACAAACTTCCCTGAGCTGTCAAGTTGGAAGTGTTACGGAAAAATTCCGGGTGCTGGTTTTTTCTTGCCACCCGGCTCGTCGGACAATGTCCGCGGGTCCTAGCGGAAAAATGAGTTCAGCCGGAGACAGGAGCAATGAACGGAGATCCCAAGTTTATTGCGCAACAGGTTCAACAAATGGCATTGAACCCCGAGAGTGGGGCGACATAAACTTTTAAAGGTTCCCTCCAGGTCCCAGAATACAGTGCAGAAAACGTCACATATACATCATAAAGAGGTGGGGTTACACGGATCAGCAGTACAAGAAATTGGGTGGTGGTTTACACAAATCAAGGTGGGGGCTACAGAGATCAGCAGTACAATAAGGTAGGCAGGGCAGAGATCAGCAGTATAATAAGGTAGGCAGAACAGAGATCAGCAGTATAATAAGGTAGGCAGAGCAGAGATCAGCAGTATAATAAGGTAGGCAGAGCAGGGATTGCCTGGAGTGGTAGAGATATGCATAAACGTTTCCTGAGTACAGGTGATGGCAAGACAATGGCATAGCCATGCATCGCCCATTATCTGGTATTGTCCGGAGGAAGGGCTTGGCTGGACCATCCGACAGGATTAGGTTTCCCTGAGTACGTGACCTGTCGGTTCGAGGATTATGGCGTCGAGGGTAGCATCATGGAGTCCGGAGGGAATCGAGTAGAATAACATTAAAATGGAGAAGATCGAAGCTTTGGCTGATTTTATATGATTTTCCGAAGTTTTCGGCTTCTTGCCGGTCAAGTGTATATTGTAAATTGAGAGCGGAAACAAATGGATACAATGTAACAGGAGTTTGACAGTTTTACGAGGTCGCTAGTTTCGGATCCATTGTTGTAGCAGTGGGGGGCCGTCAACACCTTGTCAGGAGGTTAAATGAGGCGTGCAAGAGCTCCCTGAGCTAGCTCCTGCAGGGGAATGCACGTTCCTGATTGGCTAAAACGCGGCCATTATGGTCAATGGGGAAACAGTATGATACGGTCTACTCATTAGAAATAGGGGAAACAAGACTCAAGCGGAGGCTGTATATAGAAGGAAAGATATATAAGGAAAAGATATTATCTATAAAGTGGGGGGTATAGTGTGGTGCTTGTGCAACAGTGTGGGGGTTCAGGAGTCGCGGCAGAGCTGGGTGCCACCGAGGTCATCGCCTCGGGCCCCGTAGTCACACGGAGGAGGGGTGAGGAAAGGTCCCCCCCCCTCCTTCCGTATCAGTCCCCCATTCGGAGATAGATTTGCATTAAAGTTCTGTAAGAACTTGCAAATCCTTTCTCCGCACCCTATACCCCCGTGATTTCGTACTCTCCTTCCCCTAGGTGTCTCATTTGTACATATTCAGGGAATATAGAGGCACTGTGGGAGCGGGAATAAGCTCGGATAGGAAGAGGGGTGGATTGAGTAGGACAGCGGAGGAGAGAGCAACAAGGAGAGACACAGTGTATAGTACAGCAGAGCATTGAGGCACAAAGGATAATAATAAGGGCAGTAAGCAGTATCACCTTGAGTAACTGTCGGAGCCATCCGAGCTTGGGCAACCATCCCCACAAGTCTATGTCGGATAGACCCTCATGTCGTATCTCATCTAGTTTCCCTGCCAGCTCGTGGATATTGTTCAAATGTCCGGTAATATTCAAAGTCTGATCAGTCACATATGTACAACACTCAGTGCCTATTAGGGCACAGGTCCCTCCTTGACTGGACAGGAGAAAGTCCGTCGCAATCCTGGTCTGCAAACTAAGTTGTCTCACCTCTGACAGCTCCGACATCAGAGAGTCGGTGATTTGGGTTGCCTCTTGCATGAATTTCAGAAGGATGTCGGTAAGCCGGAGGATGTCCACATGATTAGAGCCGGCCCCATAGGCAGGGAAGAGTGCTCGACCGACAGTCTCTCCGTTGGCGGCGACATCGGATAAGTCCGACAGTCCCTTTTGTTCTCTTTTATTTCTCTGCCTCCCAGGGGGTAGGTGTGGGACTACTCTAATGCCGGGGACAATGTATCCTACGAAGCAAGATCCTGACATATGAGGGCTTACCCAGGTATATGCGCGATGGCCACATACCCAAAACAGGCCGCTGAGGTAAGACTCCATCCTCCCGGAGGCAAAAGCTTGGAGCAACATGGAGTCGGTGGGCTGAGGTAGCCAGGTAGGTGGGTGTCCGATGACAGTGGCCCAAGCAAGGGTGAGATTTTGGAAGGTGTGGGACCCAGTCACATCGGTAAGAGTGACGTGACCAGTGGGCAAAAGTTCCAAGTTGGAGGGGCAGGTACTGGACCCAATGAAAGTTCCCTCTCCTGTGAAAATGCGGCAAAGGGGCCCTTTTGTAGAGCCAGTGAGGTAGAGGTATTGGTGGGTCAAGTTCAAGGCCGTTAAATTCCAAGAGGTGACATCTCCGGATCGGAACTGTTCAGTGGTCACGGGTACAGGAACAAGGGGGAGACTTTGTTGGAGGTGGCTGGGTGCATGTGCGCATATCCAGCATTCAGGATAGGGTGCCTCTTTAGCCACCTGGCCCAAGAGTTTGATGTAAGAGTTCTGTTCCCAAGAGGAGAGGAGGTCTTCCCCTGGGAGGGAGGGATCGTTGCCGAGCTGACGGGGTGCCGTGCCGAGTGGATGAAGAGGGTCCGTGGTATTAAGGAGTCGCCTATCCTTGGCTATGCCCCCGCATCTCAAAGGTCCAACGTGATCCCAAGTGGGAGAGCGTGAGGGATGTACCGGATGATACCATCCTTCTAAATATTCTGCCCCTCTCCAGTCGTGGACGACTCCAAGATTCCAGAGGCAACAGAACCCTCTCAAGCAAAGTCCTTGTAGTTGGGGTTTCTGGGGTTCTGGAGTCATGGAGAGACATTGGAACCCGAAAATTAGGTTGTCAGAGGGGTCTGTTGTGTCGGTGTAGGACGATGTGGCCCCCCCTTTTGTGACTTCAGTCCAATTTGGGTTCCTTGAGACTTCTCCGTTGCTATAAAGAAAATGGGTCCCGTTCTTACAACTAAGGCGGTAGTAGGAGCGGTCAAGGGTGACTGTTGCCGACCCAATCCGGTGTAGGCGTCCATCTCTGATGAAAAGTTCCCAGTACTCGTTGCCAGTTAATCGGGGCACAAGGGAATGGCGTAGCAATGTCCGAGACTCAGGGAGGCAGAAATCAAAGTCCCCCATTCGGTCTGGGTTTGACTTCCCGCCGGTTTCGACTCGATGGTAGCCTAAAAGGTGGTAATCCGTAGTTAATCCGGTGCAATGGTCCGTTGGTGTGACTGAGGATTGAGTCAAAGTCCCGTAATCAAGGAAGAGGAAGAAGAGATACATGATCAGAGTCTGGGGACAGCAAGGCATGATCGAAGAGAAGAAATTATAAAGTGTGCTAATCACGGAGTCGTCAGGGCGTGCCGTCAAAGAAGCTGTCTAAGGTGTGCCGTTAATAGGGTTATCGAAGGTACGCTGTCAAAGACGCTGTCAAAGCGAGCTGTCAAGCGCGCTGTCAGAGGTGTACTGTCAAAGGCGCTCTGTCAGAGGAGCTGTCAAAGCTAGCTGTCAAAGGCGCGCTGTCAAAGGCGCGTTGTCAGAGGAGCTGTCAAAGCTAGCTGTCAAGGCGCGCTGTCAAAGGCGCGCTGTCAAAGGCGCGCTGTCAAAGGCGCGCTGTCAAAGGAGCTGTCAAAGGCGCTGTCCAAGCAGCTGTCAGAGGAGCTGTCAAAAGAGCTGTCAAAGGCGCGCTGTCAAAGGCGCGCTGTCAAAGGAGCTGTCAAAGGCGCGCTGTCAAAGGAGCTGTCAAAGGCGCGCTGTCAAAGGCGCGCTGTCAAAGGCGCGCTTTAAGCGTAGTTTGATGGCCCTGGGATCTGGGATGATCTCAGACGTCCAGATGGGTGGATCTGTGCTCGATCCGGTCTGTTGGGCCCGATTCTGGCCCCGGTCTGCTGGTCCGGTCTGTTGGGCCCGATTTTGGCCCCGATCTGCTGGTCCGGTCTGTTGGGCCCGATTCTGGCCCCGATCTGCTGGTCCGGTCTGTTGGGCCCGATTCTGGCCCCGATCTGCTGGTCCGGTCTGTTGGGCCCGATTCTGGCCCCGATCTGCTGGTCCGGTCTGTTGGTTGTCGTTGTCGTCGATATATGAGGTTGGTGGAGTAGGAGGGGTCGAAAAAGTGAAGTCCTCGCCGAGGTCTCCCTCCGTCTCTTGAGGGGGGGGCGTCGACTTACACCTGGTATGGTGTAACCATGAGTGCTTCTCACCTATTTTCACGGCGGTTGGCGATGTGAGGAGAATTTGGTAGGGACCTTCCCACGCTGGCTGAAGGAGTGCCCTCTGATAGACTTTGACAAGGATCCAATCGCCTGGTTTGAAGGAGTGTGCCTGGACGTCGGTGGGTAGATTTTGTCCTTCGATGGCCGCGTAGTGGTGGAGACGTTGAAGCTGTGTCTGGAGCTGAATGACATAATTAGTGAGTTCTGCTTCCCCCAGTTCAAGTTCTGAGAGGGGAAACAGAGTGTTGTAAATGGGAGGGGGTCTCCCAAATAGGAGTTCGTATGGGGATAGTTTCAATGGTCCAGTTGGGGCACTTCGTATGTTATGGAGAACTAGTGGAAGGGCATTTACCCATTTTAGTCCAGTGAGTTTGCAGAGCTTTCCTAGTTGTGTTTTGATTTCTTGGTTCATGCGCTCTACTTGGCCGGAAGATTGTGGGTGATAGGGCGTATGAAGGTCCCATTTTATTTGTAAGGCCTTGGCCACTAATTGTACTATTTGAGCGGTGAAATGAGTTCCTCTGTCACTGTCTAGTCGACGGGGAACCCCAAATCGGGGAATGATGTCGTGTAGGAGGGCTCTGGCCACTACAGAGGCGGTAGGTTTTCTACAGGGGAATCCCTCTACCCAGGAGGAGAGTTTATCCACTATGATCAGAGCGTGTTTGAAACCCTGACAGTGCGGTAAGTCAATAAAATCCAGCTGTAGACTTTCAAAGGGAACGAATGCCCACAGTCTGGCTCCTGGCGGTGCTCTAGGTTGTCGTTTGGGATTAAAGGAGCTACAGGTAACACAGTTCTTTGACGCTGCTGTGGCCGCTACCGCAAGTCCAGGAGCGTACCAGGATCTTTTAACGTGCTCTATCAGTCTCCCTTTTCCCCAGTGTGTACGTTGATGGAGGACCCTCACCAATTTTGGAACCCAAGCTTTTGGAAGGACAGTCCTTCCGTCGGGGAGAGTCCAAACGTCATTTTGTTCGATCGCACCCACAGAACGCCAGAGAGTCTTTTCCTCCTCGGGGGCTTCTTTGTAAATTTGTGTGGGATCAATATGAAGTGGGATTTGCAAGGCTTGAAATTCCGATTCATTGTTTGGGAGGCGGAGCGCGGCTGATTGGGCTGCCTTATCAGCTCGCCTGTTACCCCTTGAGACGGGGTCTCTACCCCGGGTATGCGCTTTGCAATGGACTACTGCGATTGCGGTAGGTAGATGGATAGCGGTCAGTAGTCTCTCTACTAAAGCGGAATGTGAAATTTTGGAGCCTGCAGCGGTTAAGAAGCCTCTTTGTAACCAAATCTGGCCAGTTGTATGGACTAGTCCGAAACAGTACTTACTGTCGGTGTAGATTGTAGTTCGCTTGCCTTCACTGATCTCGCAGGCCCGTATGAGCGCTATTAGTTCTGCAGCTTGGGCGCTATATTGTGGGTTTATCGGATTTGATTCTATTACTTCGAAGTCGGTGACTACAGCATATCCTGTTTTCCTTTCCCCGTCCACAACCTTTGAACTGCCGTCTGTATAAAGTATTAAATCTGGGTTTTCTAATGGTAGGTGGTCTAGGTCTTCTCTGGGTTTCTCGGCTTGACGGACTATGGTGGCGCAGTCATGGTGTGGGGTTCCATCATCAGGGAGAGGGAGGAGGGTGGCTGGGTTGAGGGAGTTAACCCTCTTTATAGTGACATTTGATGGGGTCAATAGAAGGGCCTCATACTTGTTTAATCGAGAGTTTGAAAAGTGATGGCTGCCTCTGAGGGTTAATAGGGTGGAGACGGAATGGGGCACATGGATGATGATTTCATGTCCCAGAACCGTTTCCTGAGCCTTTTCGAGGAGGACCGCTGCGGCAGCTATGGCTCTTAGGCAGCTTACTGCGCCTTTCGCGGTGGTGTCTAATTGAAGACTGTAATATGCTATAGGTCTCTCTTGGTCTCGGAAAGACTGTGTCAATACCCCGGAAGCTACTCCCATTTGCTCATGGATAAACAAGTTAAATGGGATCCTGTAGTCGGGTAAGCCTAGCGCAGGGGCAGATCTTAGTTCTCGCTTTAAACGTTCAAAAGATTTGTATGCGTCTTCCTCCCAAACTAGGGTGTCTGGATGATCTTGGCGGGTCATAGCGGAGAGGGGTTTTGTTATTTCGCTGTATCCCGCGATCCAGGCTCTGCAGAAGCCAGCCATACCTAAAAATCCCCGAAGTTGTCGTTTAGTTTTAGGAAGGGGAATCTTAGTGACTGCTTCTATTCTATCGGTCGCTAAGCTTCGGGTGCCTACTCCTAGGATATGCCCGAGGTACTTTACTTCTTGCTTGCAGTATTGCAACTTTTTTGGTGACACCTTATGTCCTTTTCTGGCTAGTTCTGCAAGGAGATGTTTGGTGTCTATCTTACATGCTTTCTCACTGGTGGAACAGAGAAGGAGGTCATCCACGTAAAGCAAGAGGGCGGAGTTTGCAGGGAGCTGGACATCCTGTAAATCTTGGTGCAAGATGGCCGAAAATATTGCAGGTGATTCCACGTATCCCTGGGGTAACCTCGTCCAGGTTAATTGACTGGGTCCCCAGGTAAAGGCGAAAAGAAATTGGCTGGCTGGGTCCAGGGGGATACTAAAGAAGGCGGAGCACAAGTCTGCGGCAGTGTACCATTTGGTTTCTGCTGGAATGGCGTTCAAGAGGGAATTGGGATTGCCGACTACTGGATGGCGGGGTATTACAAATTGATTCACCAGTCTCAGATCCTGGACAAAACGGTACCGGACTGGGGCCCCTTCTGTCGATGGTTTCTTTACTGGGAGTACTGGGGTATTACAAGGGGATGCGCAAGGGATTAGGATGCCCTTCTCGAGGAAGTCCTCTATCATAGGAGTTAGTCCCTCTATGGCTTCTTTAGGTAGGGGATATTGCTTTGTACACGGAAAGGGTAAGTCTGTTCTATAGACGATTTTGACTGGGGCTGCCGACAACAAAAGACCTACTGAGGTTGACTCAGTGCCCCATAGAGAAGAGGGCAATTCATTTTCCAGTTCTGGAGGGAGTTCCGGGAACTGCCTGTCTGTTTTGGCCTCTTCAATTATTCCCTGGAAGGCGGGGATGGATTCCTCTGGCATATGTAAGTAGATGCCTTCCTCAGAACATTTAATGGTGGCATTTAATTTGCAAAGTAGGTCCCTTCCTAAGAGGTTCACCGGGCTGTTGGTTAAAAGGAAGGTATGTTCAGCTAGTAGGGGTCCGAGGGTAACTTTAGTCGGACGCGATAGCGGGCAAGTGCGGGGTATCCCATCCAGACCCATGACTTTTCTGGTCTCCGGACTTGGTTCCAGGTGGCTATCCGTTAAGGTGGAGTAAGTGGCTCCTGTGTCCAATAAACATTGATATGGATGGCCATCTATCTCAATGGTACAGAATGGTTCTTCGGAGGATAACGTTAAGATTGGGCAGATAGTTTGGGTTTGGTTGGGATCCCCTTCTAATTGTCAATAACTCCCTTGATCGTCCGGAGGGGGTTGGTTAGGGGGGTGTAAGGGAGGTGCTGTAGCGTTGGCCCACGGGCGGGTGGATGGAGTGATCGCGGGCATCTGGGCCTTTGGTCCTGGTAAGGGTCTTTGGGTTTGAGCAGGTATAGTTGGAGGTGGCGGTGGTTTGTGGGGGGCAGAGGCTGGCTGAGGGTTGTAAGTGATGGGCGGTGGGTTTCCATATCCATAGGTTGCGTTTGGATGTGGTGTCCCGTAGATCGTGTTATTGAGGTAGGGGCAAAACCGCCTAATGTGTCCTTCTTCTTGACAATAAAAGCATCCGGTGGTGGTAGGTCCCCAAGGCCTATGGGGATTGGGGTTTCCTCCTCCTCGGATTCCCCTCCCTCGGTTGAAGCCCCTGCCCCTACTAGGGTTTAACTCCATACTAAGGGCTAGGACTTGTTCGGTTTCAGGTTTGGGGTCCCTTTTCTTCCTCTCATCTCGTGAGTTATAGACTGATTTAGCGATGGAGAGGATTTCGCTGATACTTTTCCCATCGTATCCTATCTGCAAATTTAAGGCTTTTCTAATATCGGGACAGGCTTGATCTTTAAAGAAGCCTTTCACTATGACTTCGTGCTGAGAGTTCTCTGGATCAATTCCTCCCCAGGTCTTAATGGCGGATACAAGTCTCGTATAGTAGTCGGACGGGTGTTCATTTGCTCCTTGTAGCACAGTCTGGACTTTCGTCCAGTTAACGGTGCGTTGTCCGGCGGCCTTGATGCCGTCTAAGATTGCCTTTTTAAACAAATTTAAGCACCAGATTCCATTTGTGGTATTATAATCCCATGTCGGTTCGGTGCGCAAGCATTGGGCTGTGAGCGCCGCTAACCCTACCGGGCGTCCTGTCTGATAATCCGGGAGTTCAATCATTTCTCCGGCTTTGGCTAAAATATCTGCCTTCTCAGCCTCGTTGAAAAGTGCGTTCAGGAGAACGTGAACGTCTGGCCAGGTCGGCTTATGGGTTGAAAATATTGCGCTGACCTGACGGTGACATTTATCTGGGTCGTCCCTCAATGATGGCATTTGGTTCGACCAAGTTACCAGGTCTGCCGTATAGAATGGTTGGTGGGTATATATCATTCGGGGGGCTCCGTCCGGCTGCAACGGTGGGATTGGCAGAGCCCTTAAGGGCATCTGGACGGCCGTAGAGTCCAATTGCCTGGACGTCTCTGGGGTCTCTTCAGGTCTTTCTAAAGGGAGTGAGGTTCCTAGGGTAGCATTTTGTACCTCCCTGGCTAAGGAGTTGATGTTTTCCGTGATAGCATTCTGTATCTCCCTTGCTCGTGTCAAAGGGCTGATGTTCTCTGAGGTCGTACCCTGAACTTCTCTAGCCGGTGGGAGGGAGCTAAGGTTTTCCGAGGTAGCATTTTGCATTCCTCTGGCTCGTTGCCTAGTTATGATTTGACTCGCCCCCCCCCGTGCCCCTTGTTCCTCTGCCTCTTCGCTGTTATCATTATCCTGGTCATCACTTGGGGCGGGTGGAACAGTTTGTCTGTAGTAAAAGGGGATAAGCGTTTGTTCCACGGAGTCGTCTATAGGGTGTCCTTCGTAAGGGGGGGGCAGAGGAGACCTCCCATGATTTAGGATAGGCAGTTGGTAGGTCGCTCCTCCCTTTGCAACGTGGAGCAGTCCTCGGACGGCTTCAAAAGCGGCTAAATACCCTAGTTGACGGGGTTTTTCTTCCATCAAGTAGTTTCTTAGATGCCTCAGGCGGTCTTCATTAAAGGAGCCCCCTGTTGGCCACCGTAACTCGGGCTTTGCAGAGGCAGTCCCGGCCGGCCAGGTTTCTTTACATAGATCTTCTAATTTCTGCTTCGACAGCAAGTTGTGCCCGGGGATAGACTTCCAATAAGAGATGACGAATTCAAGAGGGGAGTCGGGGTCCCTCTGGGATTCAGATGGCTTCCTTGAAGCCTTCTTCCCGGAGTGAGCCCGCTCATGTTTAGAAGCTTGGGTACCCATTTTATTCACGCGTGTCTGGGTAAAGAGAGGGAGAGGGGGTTGTTAGGGTTTATTTGGGTCTTGGGGATTATCAACAGTTTCCTAACGGGGTTTGAGAGCTCTTTCTACTTATTTCCTATTCTCTTCCTTTCCTACTTCTTCTTCAATTTCCTGGGGTTTCCTTTCCACTCTGCCAAGTCCCACCCAGTCCTCCCTGGACTATCCCTCCTGGCAACCTCCTACCTATCGTCACAAACTTAGGAAAAGGGGGCCCTACTGAACGCCCGCGCCGTGCGGTGCCAGATCGGGTGGTCCCTTGATAGAGTTTTGAACGGAAAATCCCCCTTGCTTTCGGAAGCGGGCTCACGCACGATTCACGTGTTACGTGGCCCGACCGGTGCGGCTGGGATTGATACAGAAAGTCAGACCCCTTCCTGCCCCCTCCGTAAGAGCGCTCGGGAAGTTCGGAAGAAGAATTCCAGACCCTTGCTTCAACTGAGAGAGTCCGTTGCGGGGAGTCGGCTATCTTTTCAAGCCGGGTCTCTCCGTCTTATTTTCGGACCCCCAATTGGTGCAGCTGACTGGAGGGTTTGAGAGGAGAAAGAGATAGAGCTCAGAACCCCCTTTTGGGTTGAGCAGTGGTCCCCGTTCTCTCTCGCGACGGACCAAGGGAAAAGGTAAGAAGGATCGATAGAGAGGAGGGCAGAGAATTCAGTTGCCAGGAGATTCCACCCCCTTACCACCAGTGCACTGGGTTTCTCCACTATACTCACGCGTCTTCAACGTTGATCCCGGGATCGATGAGTATGCCGGCCGGATTCCCTTTGCTCCTGGGCTGAACCCTGGGACGTTCGATTACCGCCCGGAAGATGGCCGGGGGTCCTAAGGATCTTCCCAGGCAAAATGGCCTGGTGCCGGCTGAAGATTTCGGGGCCCCCGGTCAGCAGCACGGGAGAACCGCCCGGCCCCACGTTGGGCGCCAAATGTTACGGAAAAATTCCGGGTGCTGGTTTTTTCTTGCCACCCGGCTCGTCGGACAATGTCCGCGGGTCCTAGCGGAAAAATGAGTTCAGCCGGAGACAGGAGCAATGAACGGAGATCCCAAGTTTATTGCGCAACAGGTTCAACAAATGGCATTGAACCCCGAGAGTGGGGCGACATAAACTTTTAAAGGTTCCCTCCAGGTCCCAGAATACAGTGCAGAAAACGTCACATATACATCATAAAGAGGTGGGGTTACACGGATCAGCAGTACAAGAAATTGGGTGGTGGTTTACACAAATCAAGGTGGGGGCTACAGAGATCAGCAGTACAATAAGGTAGGCAGGGCAGAGATCAGCAGTATAATAAGGTAGGCAGAACAGAGATCAGCAGTATAATAAGGTAGGCAGAGCAGAGATCAGCAGTATAATAAGGTAGGCAGAGCAGGGATTGCCTGGAGTGGTAGAGATATGCATAAACGTTTCCTGAGTACAGGTGATGGCAAGACAATGGCATAGCCATGCATCGCCCATTATCTGGTATTGTCCGGAGGAAGGGCTTGGCTGGACCATCCGACAGGATTAGGTTTCCCTGAGTACGTGACCTGTCGGTTCGAGGATTATGGCGTCGAGGGTAGCATCATGGAGTCCGGAGGGAATCGAGTAGAATAACATTAAAATGGAGAAGATCGAAGCTTTGGCTGATTTTATATGATTTTCCGAAGTTTTCGGCTTCTTGCCGGTCAAGTGTATATTGTAAATTGAGAGCGGAAACAAATGGATACAATGTAACAGGAGTTTGACAGTTTTACGAGGTCGCTAGTTTCGGATCCATTGTTGTAGCAGTGGGGGGCCGTCAACACCTTGTCAGGAGGTTAAATGAGGCGTGCAAGAGCTCCCTGAGCTAGCTCCTGCAGGGGAATGCACGTTCCTGATTGGCTAAAACGCGGCCATTATGGTCAATGGGGAAACAGTATGATACGGTCTACTCATTAGAAATAGGGGAAACAAGACTCAAGCGGAGGCTGTATATAGAAGGAAAGATATATAAGGAAAAGATATTATCTATAAAGTGGGGGGTATAGTGTGGTGCTTGTGCAACAGTGTGGGGGTTCAGGAGTCGCGGCAGAGCTGGGTGCCACCGAGGTCATCGCCTCGGGCCCCGTAGTCACACGGAGGAGGGGTGAGGAAAGGTCCCCCCCCCCTCCTTCCGTATCAGTAGGATACATTCAGGCATAATATTTGTAATATGTAACTTTAAAGACCCCTTCATGGATCACTGCCTTGCCGTGGCGAAGGGGCTTGAAGAACTCAGAGAAGCTATGAACTATGCCGAGCAGGGCACCCAAGATGGACAGGTCATAGTGGAGAGTTTTGACCAAACGTGATCCACCTGGAGGAGGAACCGGCAAGCCACTCCAGTATCCCTGCCAAGAAAACTCCATGGACAAAGACAACAGGCATATAAAAGTTATGACGCTGGAAGATGAGCCCCTCAGGTCGGAAGGCGTCCAACATGCTACTGGGGAAGAGCGGAGGGCAAGTACAAGTAGATTCAGAGCTGATGAAGCGGGAGAAGACCCTGATGTTGGGAAAGATGGAGGGCACAAGGAGAAGGGGGCGACAGAGGACGAGATGGTTGGACAGTGTTCTTGAAGCTACAAACATGAGTCTGACCAAACTGCGGGAGGCGGTGGAAGACGGGAGTGCCTGGCGTGCTCTGGTCCATGGGGTCACGAAGAGTCGGACACGAGCTAGTGTTTCCCAACCTTGTGCCTCCAGCTGTTTTTGGACTACAATTCCCATCATCCCTTGCCACTGGTCTTGCTAGTCAGGGATGATGGGAGTTGTAGTTCAAAAACAGCTGGAGGCACAAGGTTGGGAAACACTGCAACAACACGAATCCGACCAAACATCAGGAACAACTTTCTGGAATTCGGGAGGCTGTGGGCTCTCCTTCTTTGGATGCTTTTGATGACAGGTTGGGTGTCCCTCCGTCAGGGATGTTTTCGCTGAGATTCCAGCTGCGCGGGGGGGTCAGACTCGACGACCCTGGGGGGGGGTCCCTTCCAACTCTATGGTTTTATGACTCTATGGTTCTCAGCGGGCGGCCCCGCCTCCTTCCTCTAGCCGCGGAGTCCTCCGGAGGCCGCTCTGCCCGCTCTCTCGCACTCCCTTCTCTATGGCCTTTCCGCCCTGCCCGTCCCGCTCCTCGGAAGCGGAAGTGCGTCGGGACGCTGGGATGCGGAAGTGCCGGCTGCGGCGGGGGAACTCGGTTGCCCGGCGGTTGCCACCATGGCAGCGGCTGGGGGCTCGGGGAGCGGCGGCGACGGGAGCCCGGTGGCCGCAGGAGGTGAGAGTTGGGGGGCGGTGGGGGCGCCTCATCCCCCTCGCCTCAAGGCCCCGCAACCTGCCGGGGGGCTGGGCTGCGGGAGGGCAGGAGTCCCTTTGAGGCCGGGTCTCTCTCTCGCTCTACGTTTGTCGTACAGATAGTTAGATATATGGATGCCTCTCTCTCCCGAGAGACATACCAATATGTATGTATATATGAGAGAGACGTTGGTATGTCCATAGGGAGAGAGAGAGAGGCATATACAGGGCTAGCCAGAGAGAGAGAGAGATAGCCCTTACACACACACACACACACACATATGTATATGTGTATCGCTCTACATGTATCATACAGACAGTTCGATATATATATGCCTCTCTCTCCCGAGAGACATACCAATATGTATGTATATATGAGAGAGACATTGGTATGTCTATAGGGAGAGAGAGAGAGGCATATACTGGGCTAGCCAGAGAGAGAGAGAGAGATAGCCCTTACACACACACACACACACATATATGTATATGTGTATCGCTCTACATGTATCATACAGACAGTTCGATATATATATGCCTCTCTCTCCCGAGAGACATACCAATATGTATGTATATATGAGAGAGACATTGGTATGTCTATAGGGAGAGAGAGAGAGGCATATACTGGGCTAGCCAGAGAGAGAGAGAGAGATAGCCCTTACACACACACACACACACATATATGTATATGTGTATCGCTCTACATGTATCATACAGACAGTTCGATATATATGCGCCTCTCTCTCCCGAGAGACATACCAATATGTATGTATATATGAGAGAGACATTGGTATGTCTATAGGGAGAGAGAGAGGCATATACTGGGCTAGCCAGAGAGAGAGAGAGAGATAGCCCTTACACACACACACACACACATATATGTATATGTGTATCGCTCTACATGTATCATACAGACAGTTCGATATATATATGCCTCTCTCTCCCGAGAGACATACCAATATGTATGTATATATGAGAGAGACATTGGTATGTCTATAGGGAGAGAGAGAGAGGCATATACTGGGCTAGCCAGAGAGAGAGAGAGATAGCCCTTACACACACACACACACACACATATATGTATATGTGTATCGCTCTACATGTATCACACAGACAGTTCGATATATATATGCCTCTCTCTCCCGAGAGACATACCAATATGTATGTATATATGAGAGAGACATTGGTATGTCTCTCGGGAGAGAGAGAGAGGCATATACTGGGCTAGCCAGAGAGAGAGAGAGATAGCCCTTACACACACACACACACACACACACATATGTATATGTGTATCGCTCTACATGTATCATACAGACAGTTCGATATATATATGCCTCTCTCTCCCGAGAGACATACCAATATGTATGTATATATGAGAGAGACATTGGTCTGTCCATAGGGAGAGAGAGAGGCATATACTGGGCTAGCCAGAGAGAGAGAGAGATAGCCCTTACACACACACACACACACACACACACACACATATGTATATGTGTATCGCTCTACATGTATCATACAGACAGTTCGATATATATATGCCTCTCTCTCCCGAGAGACATACCAATATGTATGTATATATGAGAGAGACATTGGTATGTCCATAGGGAGAGAGAGAGGCATATACTGGGCTAGCCAGAGAGAGAGAGCCCTTATATACACACACACACACACACACATATGTATATGTATATATATAATACACACATGGCTGCTGGTGAGCAACAAGGAAAGAATGCTGTGCTGTCCTTCTCTGCATCTGGTCGAGGGTGAATTTTAGTGCACAGAGGAGGAGGGAGGAGTCTTTTAGCCATTTCGGTTGGGATCCTGGACGTGTGAATCCCTGTAGGAAACTCTGTCCCCACGTTAGGCTGCAAATCCCCCCTTTAAAAGAGAGAGGGAGAGCTCAAAGAAATATTAAAGGGAAGCCTTAGGGAGCCATGGTGAGCCAGGAGAGTGTGTTTCATTACAATTTTGGTAACAGTTTCTAGTGTGACGGAGGATTTGTGATCAGAATGAATAGGAATGGCAATAGCTACTAGCGAAAAGAAGGTCTGGAAGGCTGGCTTACCAGCTGGTAACTCTAATGATGTGTAAAAGTTCCGCCTTCATTTTCAAAGGAATTATACCTCTGACTACCAGATTTTGGGGATAAACGTAGGAAGTCATCATCATTGCTATGCCTGTCCCCTGTGGGAGGTGGGTTGCTGAACAAAACCAGCCTTCATTATACTCCTTTAAGGCTGTTATTCTTAACAGTGAGTTCTGCAGTCCTATTAGGACGTCATAGGTGACTCCAGGAACTGAGATGGGGAATGCCTGCACAGCTGTTTATTGTAATTATTTCCATAGCTTGTATTAGGCTTCTTGCTGTTTGATTTCTCTTTCAGGAAGCAGGTGAATACTTTTCTGTTCATAGGAATGTAGTTCAGCAAGCTGTGGCTGTGCCATTTTTCTGTCCCCACTTCCTGCTAGGTCTGCGTGTGTCTCCCATGGCAGGTGCAAGATATTGTTTGCTGAGCCAAGCAGAGCAGGATGCCAGCTCTCTAGGATCCGTTTTGTGCGTCAGAACAGTGGGGTGGAAAACCCTGACCTTTCGCATGCCACTGGAGCTCTGAGACCTGGATTAGTAGATGTTAAACATTGCAAGAGGGGTGGGATTTTGCTCAGCCGGGAAGTTTATCTAAATACTCTATGGTAGTAATTCCATTTGCCAGTTAAATTGGAAAGAAACCTTATGATTCTCCTTTGATGCCAGCAGCCAAGGTGATCAGGTGAGCCTGCAGCAGCAGATGGTGCAGGAAACAATTAACTCTCATAAATGCAGGACTTGCCTTCATCCTAAAAATCTCTGGGCCCTTTATTTTAATTCACATATACCTTTTTTCACTATTTATTTATTTCCAACTTTACAAAGTACATCAACTTCAGTACCAACAGCAAAAGTTTTAACATCAACTATAAAACTTGAGATCACTGTGTTACTTCATCATTTTTGTTAGTCATCTCCTAATGCATCTCATTCTCTACCACCTTAGATGCCTTAGGACAGGCACGTCCAACTCTCTAGAGGCTGCAATCTACTCCCAGCATAAAACAACTGGCAGTGATCTACCCATTTTCATGGGCGGGGGGGGAATACCAAAGTTGTTGAGCTTTTTGTTGAGCTTTTTTAAGGGAAGGACAAAGTTGCTGAGCTTCTTGGGGGGGGGGGGAACATGCACCACTAAAAAATCATGATGCTAACAAGTAGATGAAGCGAAAAAGACTAGTTTATTATCAGTAACAACCACCCGTTTCACAGACAAAACGATGATGGTGGGGGTGGAGACTTCCAACACAATTCTTTTTACAGCCACCAATCAAAAGGGAGCCCGCGATCGACCGTGATCATTCTGTGATCGACCTGTCGATCGCGATCAACCTGTTGGACATTGCTGCCTTAGGACATCATTCCATGGATTTCCACGAGTCTGGGGTGTCCTTACACTTCCCTTTGTTTTGTTTAAATATTTGATAAAGGATTCCCCCCTGCACCACTACCACATATAAAGCACCCATACCAAGTTCATGTTTGGCAATACCTGACTTGTTTCAAACAAGGGCTTAGTGTGCCAAGACTTTAGTGCTCTTGTCAGCAACTAGTTGTATGAGAGGATCACTTTCTGAGGAGATGGAGGCTGGTGGGCTAGGGCTTCCCTTTCCCCCATCTCCCAAAGTGGGTTGTCGCCACAGGGTAGGCAACTGCAGTGGGGAGTCTGGATGTAGCCCTTGGGCTTCCAGTTACTCATGCCTGCCTCTGTGGTCACTGATGGACTCGGCCCTGGAGAACTCAGATTGTTCCCATTGTGTGGGGTTTTCCATTTTCTTCCTTGGACATCCCCAGCTTTGTAAACATCATCTCCCATCTGTCTCCGTTATTCAAGCCTTGGTTGTGGTAGTTGCTTATCGCAGCTTTCTGCTGCAGGGTGAGATACCGAGATGATCCCTACTTTTCTTTTCCTAGGTAACAGACGGTTGAAGTACATCAGCTTAGCTGTCTTGGTGGTTCAGAATGCCTCTCTCATCCTCAGTATCCGCTATGTGCGCACACTGCCTGGGGACCGCTTCTTTGCCACTTCCGCTGTGGTTATGGCTGAAATCCTTAAGGGAGTCACCTGTCTGCTGCTCATCTTCATTCAGAAAAAAGGTGGGGACTACTGTGCCTCAGAAGATGGAAACCCTTGCAGCAATACTCCATTCCCAGCGCATTAGCCTGTGTTCACCGGCAGTCTTGCTGAGTGGATCATTGAGCTTTTGCTTTGGTGAAGACTAGTGGCTAGCTTGGAAAACTTGAATCTCTCTTGTTGTCAGTGATTTATTTTATTTAATTGTCCTTGCTCTGTCTTGCCTCTGGACTTGGCGCTCTATGACCATAATGCTATTGCTGTAAATATAAATGCATGATAGTATTTACACACACTCACTCTCACTCTTATTTCCCCTCTCTATCAAAAAGCAAAAATTCAACCATCCACTTAAATTAATAGGCCTTAGATTTGAAGTAAAAGGAAGTCATTAGTCACACATTGTATAATTAACCTACAGAATTGATAGCTCTGAGATAGCCACTAGCATCAATTCCTTTATAAAGAGATTAGTTGGAAGATCTCTGGCTATTACCTCACACTGCCTGAGGGGATTGTCAATAGGGTGTTAGGTATTTCTTTCAGTGTCCGCTTGTGAACCTCCCTGAAGCCACTATTGTTAGACAAAATGTTGAGATCAAATGGGATGACCAGCTATGTAAATTCTTATGTTCTAATGCCTATTCCGTTTTGCACATTGTAGTCTAGGGATTGGTGCCCAGGCTGCTACCTGCCAAACTTGCACAGGCCCATTCACTTCTAGGGATTTCTACCATCCAGCCCCTTTCATCCCTTGTCAGTTACAAATAATGACCCTTGTTAAAAACAACATTTATTTCCAACCAAGACAGTGGTTTCTTTGTCTGTCTCTCCTTTCCCAGGTAACCTGAAACAGTTCGCTGCTTCCTTGTATGACTCGATTGTGGTGCAGTATATGGACACACTCAAACTCGCAGTGCCTTCTCTCATTTACACCCTCCAAAACAACCTCCAATATGTGGCCATCTCCAACCTGCCTGCAGCCACCTTCCATTAAGGGGCCCATGATCCCTAGCTCACAGGACCAGTGGTCAGGGATGATGGGAGTAGGCCAAAAACATCTGGGAAAACAAGGTTGAGAAAGGCTGCTGCAGAGGGTGCCATTGAGGTTCTCAGCCTGTGCCTGGGGGTGCCAAACACTGTCTTTGACCTGGGTGAAATCATGCCTAGTTTCGCCCCTGCTTTCATGACACCTGAAACCAGATTTAACGGCAAAATTAGACCTGAACACCAAGAGTGTGACATCTAACACACAGATTATTCACAAATTGGTCGAGGAAAACGCCACAATAAGGAAGATTGCAGAAGAAGCTAAATCCACTGCGGAATCTACACAGGAAAATTTAGTACCGGTTTGCAGGAGGCTTGACCAGCATGAGGCGACCCTCTCTTTATGGGACATGCAGCGTAAGGAGAAGAATTTAAGACTTAGGCTGGTTCCAGAAAGTGAAGGGGACAACCTAGTGGACTTTCTCACAAAAGAAATTTCAGATTTTTGGCAGGAAAACCTAGAGGGAGCAGAATTTGAGATAACAACTGCCTTCAGACTGGGCAGAAGGCAAGGTAGGAAGATTCCAAGGGACTGCCTGATAACATTGAGATCCAAAGAGGAAAGAGACAAGATACTAAGTTTGCATTACCAGAAAACACTTCAGACAGGCCCATTCACTTCTAGGGATTTCTACCATCCAGCCCATTATAAACTTCAGCAGATGCTTCTACCTTAGCCAAGGCCTTGGCAAAGTAGTACTTTGTACTCTTCCCCCCGCCAGGTGAATAGTAGCACTAGGCTCTTAACTGTGTGCTCACTATGAGGCAGGTGCATGGAATGCCAACGCCTCTGTTGCTGTTCAGACTAGAAAGTAAAGGATTCCTTTTGTATGTTGACTCACATAAGAGAGAGCTTGGTGGGCGCTCTGCCGAGCCATCATTACAGCCTCTTTCATCCCTTGTCAGTTACAAATAATGACCCTTGTTAAAAACAACATTTATTTCCAACCAAGACAGTGGTTTCTTTGTCTGTCTCTCCTTTCCCAGGTAACGTGAAACAGTTCGCTGCTTCCTTGTATGACTCGATTGTGGTGCAGTATATGGACACACTCAAACTCGCAGTGCCTTCTCTCATTTACACCCTCCAAAACAACCTCCAATATGTGGCCATCTCCAACCTGCCTGCAGCCACCTTCCAGGTGAGACACCAGCTCTGGGACCCAAGTAGTCTTAGGTCCTCCCTTGCAGGTTATTCTGAAGAGGGTGCCCTACTCACTTTCATTCGCCCGCTTTATATAGATGCACACATCCTGTTCTTCCCACCTGCACAATGTTGAATGAAGCCATGATGGGTGGGTATCTGAGATGTGTTACAGTAATTCCTTAGAGCTCCTGCAGCATGTCTTAGCGAAGTCATGTGGAGGCATCCAGAAATGCCCGCTGCTGTGTGGGACCATACCTATAGTTTTATTTTCCAAGCCTTGGTTAATAGTACACACCTATCCTTACAGTGAGAGCCACAGACAGCTGTTCGTTATTCTATTTTCCGGTGGACAGAGGAATCCTGCATATTCTGTGCACAGAAAAGCAGGATTATTTCATCTGTATAAATTATGCAAATTAACCAATTCAGCAGTTTTCTAAATGTGGGAAATTCTTCATTAAAAAAAACAAAACTATTTTGTATAATTCTGGTTCTGTTAGTTAGGGGAAAGAGCAAACTGTCCTTCTGGGTTCTTAGAACTTAGCAGGTATCGCATTGTTCCCACAGTCATAAAGACTTGTATTTATGCGCTCCGTCTCTACTTCCATGGAATTGCGGTATGCACACTCCTGGGTATGTGATTCTGAGCCTCTACCACTTCATTGGCTTTCAGGGGTTAAAGTGAGTTCATTTTGAATTGGTTAAACCAATGCCACACCGTTTGAGATCTTAGCTGAATTTGGTATGTAGAGAACAGGATATGATCTGAAACAGAATCGGGGTACTTAACTGCAGTACTACATTGGAGGCTGTTGTCTGTTTTAATAACAATGTGAACCTATCTAGAGAATAGGGGTTGGGCCTTTGCTGTTGGTCCCACCCTGGCTGGACGTTCTCCTATCGCACGGCATGTTGGGATGCCTACTAAACTGCACTGCCTTTCTCAGGTCACCTACCAACTGAAGATCCTCACCACAGCTGTCTTCTCTGTGCTGATGCTCCGCAAGAGCCTGTCCCGTCTCCAGTGGCTGTCCCTTGTGCTCCTTTTTGTCGGTGTGGCCATTGTCCAAGTGGAGCAGCAGCAGGCAGGGGGCAGATCACCCCCTGGAGGCCAGGGAATGCAACAGAACTACATGGTGGGGCTTGTGGCCGTGGTGGTCTCTTGCCTGTCATCTGGCTTTGCCGGAGTCTATTTTGAAAAGATCCTCAAGGGCAGCGCAGCCTCCGTCTGGCTACGTAACGTCCAACTAGGCATCTTCGGAACCTTGCTGGGGCTGTTGGGGCTGTGGTCCACGGAGGGGGCAGCCGTGGCTGAGCGTGGATTCTTCTTTGGCTACACCCCGCTTGTGTGGGGAGTGATCCTGAACCAAGCTTTTGGCGGCCTGCTGGTGGCTGTGGTGGTGAAATATGCTGACAACATCCTCAAGGGCTTTGCCACCTCCTTCTCCATCGTAGTGTCCACTGTGGCTTCCATCTACCTCTTTGACTTCCACCTCAACCTGCTCTTTGCTCTAGGAGCAGGGCTGGTCATAGGAGCTGTCTATCTATACAGCTTGCCCAAGGGACCTTTGGCCAGCCGCTCCTTAGCGGGGACAGCTACAGAGCATCAGGGCCACACAGCACAGAGCAAGGAACTTCCTTCTGTGACTACAGATGGCTTCCTGTCCAAGTCAGTGTTGGTCAATTGAGAAGAAAAGAGCACATCCTCCATACCTGTTTTTGGTTTCTTGTGAAGTTTCCACAACACTTGTCCTCCCCCTTCAATTTAAACCTATCCCGCCTCTGATTCTCTCCTGCCTCGTGCTCATCTCTTCTTCTGCCCCCCCGCCCCTAACTTTGTGCGGACCACTCACCCACTCTCTTCCACACCGCCCCCATCCCACTTCTTCCATTGCCAACTCAACTTCTCCAGCTTCTCCCCGACTCTTAAATGTTATGTCTGTTTCTCCACTATGCCTGTCTGGGGACAATCCCTGCCCCACCAACAGAAGCAGCTGAAGGGCAAAAGCTGCTTTGGAATCACCTGGGTCCTTTGCCTTGAGACCCACAAAACTCCCTCCTGTTTGGTCAGCAGGGAGCAAATTCACAAAGAGGTGTATTTTTGTATGAACACTCGGAACGAAGGATCCCATACGGCCACTGAAGGGGATGTGTATGTTGCTGTGGAGATCACGTGCTGTGCATAAGCAGAGAAGGGTGGAAGGAGACCTCATCTGCCATTGTGGAGCATACAAATGTTCTGGGTTATTTTGGGGTTTTTAGTGTCGTTTTTGAAAACGCCACCTTTGAAGTGGTAGGACTTTGCTTGCTTACCACCGGCCACTGGGAATCTGTTAAGTTAATCTACTGTAGTAGATGAAAATTAAATGAGAAGAGTTCTGAGTGTGTGTGCTTGTGGGAGGGTGAGAGTGGCAGAATTTGTATGTTTGTGAAGTGAGAAGAATTGAGAGGAAAGGAGAACCAGAGAGGGGAAGTTGGTAGTGAGGGAGGGGGCTGCTGCTAGGAGCCCCAGTTCTCTTCTTTCTCTGGCTCTGGGTGGATAGTTGGAACTACTGGATCATAGCAGGATTGGAGCTGGGTTCTAGGCAACCTTAATTATTTCCTGCCCTCAGCATGTATTTAGTGTCTATAGTCTTTGAGGATCACTGGGTAAATGGAGGGGGAGCATGAATCACTAGTTACTAATGAAGATTTTCCTGTGGAAGACACTGCAGAACCAAACTGCAATCTGCTTGTCTCATTTAATGCTTGAAATAGCAGCAGTTGTGGGGGGTGATGGGACAGGGATGTCCCTTGTTGACAGTGCACAGAGGACTGACTTGCACAGATGGGAGGTGGGAAATCTTCATCAACACTTGCCTTATGCTGTGGCTCAGTGGAGGTACCTGGGAACCCAAGACTTGAATGCCAGATACTCTGGAATCGAATGGCTACCACTAGGGGTGGGGCAGAAAGCTGAAAATCGGCACCATTCAGATTCTTTCATACCCTGCAGCGTAGAACATTGGTTGGGTCTAAATTGCAACCAGGATTCCTCGCTAGCTCGGCAGCCTGCACAGTGTAAGGCCCACTGTGCAGTGCACAGTGTGTACACAGTGTGTGCACAGTGTAAGGCCCACTGTGCAGTGCACAGTGCAACTAGCAGCCATGTATTTGAGGGCTGCTAGTTTTACGGTTCCAGGCAAGCAGCCAAAGCAGGTCATAGATCCCCTTACGAGCTGCCGTATGTGTTTGGTGGGCTGTGCTCAGCTTGGTGGATCACCGAGTTGTGCAAACTGGAGCCTGAAGGGTTAAGCCATGGAGGAGTGGGGGGCACTGGGGGACTCGGGTGGTGGCAGCTGTGTCCATTTTGGTGCCTCACGTTTCCCAGCTCTGCTCATGGAGGGTTGGTGGGAGAGCAGCTGCCTTTTTAAGAATCCTTACGCATTCTGTTCCTGCTGGAGCGATGTTTTGTGGAGATCACTAAACCTAGAAAGGGTTTTATGGCGTCAGGCGTATCAGTCAGGTTTTGTGTTGGGGTGGGAAGATAATCAAAAGTAACATGGTATGTATGTATATAAGGTTTTTAGATTGCTGATCATTTTCTATGAATCCTGCTTTTTTTACAGAAAAAAAGCCTGTACCGTTTGTCAATGTACATGAACCACAGATGAATAAAGAGAGTGTATTTATTTAGCCGTATTGCTTAATGATTGAGGAAGCCTCGGAAAGGGCAGACCTTTGCCTCACTCACTGCATGTCTAACCCTATTAACACTGGAAGGCGCTTGGGGTGGTATTTGGGGCAGGGGGGAGGACCTTCATCGGATTGGGGCTCTGGGTCAGCCTTAAGGTAGACAAGGGGTCAAGGCTTGATTTTGAGCCAGGATGTGGAGAACAATCCTTTTTCAGTGCAGGGATTTAGTCTTGGAACACGGAAAGTAATAAAAGCTGTTTGGGTTTGTGATGCTTTCCCCTGACAACATAAAGTAGCCACAACCAAAAGCCACAGCTGGGTTTAGGAAGAAATAGGGGTCTGCCTGCTGATTAAATGGATTCATGGTTGCTCAAGTAAAGCTAAATATAGTTGCATTCTTAATAGATAGCTCTGGAAGAGGACATCATTTTCATTTTAGATGATGCATGCACATATCTCAGTAGACCTCATCTTAGAAGAGACCTTTCCTCCTGTGTGTAAGAAAAAATGGGGAGATGTCTCTTCTAATCTGGGACCTTCTAATCTGGCCCTGGTTTTTCGAACTACTTCTATTAAGTAGTTAGGTTTCTAAATGAAAAAATCTGCCTGATAAATTTGGAACATCCCTTTAAACAAATGTTTCTAATTGGCTAAATTTTTCAGTGCTCGGGATCTGACATTTTATTTAGTAAGATCTAGGGACACAACATGATAAATTACAGCCATAAGGTAGTGCCATATCTCTATGTCAGAGTTTGACTTAGTTTGTGCAAATAGCAGAGCTGTGCCCAGTCCCAGAAATAGTCTGCACACAAACTACTTGCATAGCCTACAGTCACCCCTTTATATCTGGGAGAGGCCCTGGTTTCTGGTACCTGTCCTTGATAAAGGACCGGAGAGAGATTTTAGGGATGTCTTTTAAAAATATGTATATAAATATGAAATGCTAGTCTTCAGATTTCAGTCCTCCCCACTTCTCTAGAAATTCACTCTCTGGGATGCATCTTGATGCTCCTACAACACACATCTCATTGCCGAAAGGGCCATAGCACATGGATGGCATGCAGACAGTCCCAGCGCCAGCGCCAGTGCCATTCCCAGGCAGGACTGGGCAAGACTCTTGCCTCACCCTTGCCTCACTGAGCAAGAAGCCGCGTTGGCCTAACTTCATATGAGGCATTTTTCTGTGTTCCTAGTAGAACAAGAGCCTAAGAGCTTTGCAGGATCAGGCCAAAGGCCAATCTAGTTCAACCTTCAGTTTTGGTGGTGGCCAACCAGAAGCACATGGGAAGGAGGACTTTGGTGATGTGCTGCTGCTTCTATTTGCTCTGTGGCCTCCTCAGAGAGTAAATCAGGAATGGAGAACCCGCATGTTTCTCTAAAGCTTCTCCCACCTGCCTGACTCCTGTTGGCAAAGGACATGGCTCCCTGCCAGAAGTTGGGTTGGCAGTTCCTGCCAAAATCAAGGGATCTACATCATGTCTGGTTTGATCTCAAGCTGTACAGGTGCCAGGTGATAATCAGGTGGACAGCCCCACAGGAACAGCCCCCCCCCCAATTAAGGGGCAAGTTATTTTGACATCTGAGACAGAAAACTGCCCTCTGTAGCAGTTTAATATACAGTGGTGATAAATCACAACATGCAGTGCTGTAGCTACTGGGGGTGGGATAGCTGTTTTTTTTTTTTTGTCCTGTGTGAAGCCTCCAGATGTCGCAGTGGTTCTCAACCTTGGGTCCCCATATGTTTTTGGCCTACAACTCCCATGATCCCTAGCTCACAGGACCAGTGGTCAGGGATGATGGGAGTTGTAGACCAAAAACATCTGGGAAACAAGGTTGAGAAAGGCTGCTGCAGAGGGTGCCATTGAGGTTCTCAGCCTGTGCCTGGGGGTGCCAAACACTGTCTTTGACCTGGGTGAAATCATGCCTAGTTTCGCCCCTGCTTTCATGACACCTGAAACCAGCGGCCTAATTCTGCCCAGCAGTAGTGCCAGCCCTGTGCACTGAAGCTGGAATGAGTGCTCTGCTGAAGTGAAGGACATGAGGCAGGAGTTGGTAATGCAGGTGAGCTGTGCACAAGCAAGCTGCCAGCTAGCTCTGTAGAGGCTCCTTTTATTGGCACAATATGCAAAACCAGGCAGATACATTTTGGACTGTGACCTTTACACATCTTCCAATCCCAAGATCGAGGGGTGGTACAAAGTTATTTTGGCACCTGTTTCCACCGCGTCATTTTCCCCTTGCACAATGTATGATGTAGGAGACAAAGGTCACAGACAGGGCACGGCAGACTACTAAGAGAGTAAAAGGTTAGAGGGCAAGATGTTCAGACAGCTGTGGCTTTATGGGGGGGGGGGAGGCTGCCCGCGGGTGAGAGTGTGCTCCACACCCAGCAATCATTCCTACACTTTGCTAAGCCCTGCCTGCTTCTAACGAAGTGGATACGGTCAGCCTACTAACACATCCCACGGAGTAAGCAGTTGCAGGATAGGGCATGGTACGTGAAAGGACCCAACCAGGTGGAGAAGGACCTTGAGCAATATTTAAGTGGGGCGGGGTTTGATGAGGTAGAGAAGGCGAGGTTTCTGGGTGTCAGAACATAGCTGAGCTATAATAATAATATAATAATAATTTATTATTTATACCCCGCCCATCTGGCTGGGCTTCCCCAGCCACTCTGGGCAGCTTCCAACTAAATATTAAAATACAGTACTACATCAAACATTAAAAGTTTCCCTAAACAGGGCTGCCTTCAGATGTCTTCTAAAAGTTTGGTAGTTGTTGTTCTCTTTGACATCTGGTGGGAGGGCGTTCCACAGGGTGGGTGCCACTACCGAGAAGGCCCTCTGCCTGGTTCCCTGTAACTTGGCTTCTCACAGTGAGGGAACTGCCAGAAGACCTTCGGTGTTGGACCTCAGTATCTGGCTAGAACGATGGGGGTGGAGACGCTCCTTCAGATATACTGGACCGAGGCCGTTTAGGGCTTTAAAGGTCAGCACCAACACTTTGAATTGTGCTTGGAAATGTACTGGGAGCCAATGTAGGTCTTTCAAGACTGGTGTTATGTGGTCTTGGCAGCCGCTCCCAGTCACCAGTCTAGCTACCGCATTCTGGATTAGTTGTAGCTATAAGGAATGTCCCTGGAAAAGGCTGGCCAGGATGTTATTAGAGGGAACCCAACCCAGAGATCACAGGGCAGCAGGTCGGAAGGCTCTGGTCCCTTCACCAGAGGGCACAAACCCTCAGGGCTGAATGCAAAAGGCGCCCAGGACTCATCATACAATTTCACCTGGGACCCATCATGTGCCATTTCAGACTGCAAGTTGGGGAGTCGTGTGGCTGAACGTTCCTCCCTGCACGCAGAAAACAAAATGTCAGAGAGAGTTGGTAGCCTAGTCTTCCCCCAGTTTAGCAGAAGAGTGCATGTACACATAAGAGCCTGGTATCAGTCCCTGTATTCTAGAGACAGATTAATAAAACTACTAGCACATTTGCAAAGCTAAGCAGGGTCCAGCGTGGTTTCAAATGGGATGGGAGACTGCCTGTTGAGATTCCTGCTTTGGGGGGTTGGCAAAGTTGACCCTTGGGGTCCCTTTCAATTCTGTGTTTCTATTCTAAGTAGGGCTGAGAGATTCCTGTCTGAGAACCTGGTGGGAGGATGGGGGAGAGATCCAGTTCCAGCCACAGCAGACAAGACTTGGATGGTCTGACTCTGTAGAAAGCAACTCCTGCTGTTCCAAGTTTTGCATGTGAAGGGACTTTAAAAAAAAGAAATAGTTTGCAGTGAATCAATCTCTCTCTCTTAGTAACATAGTCTGGGAATATTTATTCTACCTGCCGCATATATATATTTTAAAGATATTTAGCTCTCACAATCTCAAAGGAAAATGAACTACTATCTAAAAACAATAAATTGGCTACAAACCAGAGGTAGGTGTCTATATACCACCAAGGCTCTGACTTTAACTTGCAGGAGAACAGTTGCAGCTGGGAAGCCCATGTCCTCTTCATGGGCTTTTCAGAGGCATCTTATTGGCTGCTGTGGGAAGGGAGATGTTGGACCAGATAAGCTTTGACCTGATCCTTGGAGATGCTGTTCTTAGAAATTACGACTACTGCCTTGTCTGCTGTTTGTGTGGCCTAAGCCTTTGTGTGATTTGTTCTATGGATCTCAGTTCACTTTGACACTAAACTTTAAACGCAGTGTAAACAGGAGTGAGTGAGTTGGATTAATTATCTGACTCGGTATAAGGCAATTTCCTACATTCCTATGGGTACAGAATTTGAAATATCCTAGTTTGGGTGTGTGTTTTATTTATTTATTTATTTGTTTTTAGCAGAGTATACGCAGCTCTCTCCCAAGGCCTAAAAATGGTTTGCTGCAGTACGAAATAGCTACCGATGTTTCCCAGTGCTCACGGCTGTGTCTGTTCTGTCAGTTTCTGTAATTGCAGTGTGCAAGTGCAGAAATGGTCGGATGCAGAATCTAGTGTCCTAAGAACTGCAGCTGTCTCCTTTTTAAAGGAAGGTTTTAGTTTTTGGAACCTTCAAAGAATAAGAGATCATGGGCATGTGAAATTAGAAGCGGAAGGGAATGTATTATGCAAAAATTGCGCATTTTGTTCAACTGGTATTTTACTTTAGTATATCTGTCTCTGCTTTAAAAACACATGAGGTGCCTTTAACAATTTAACTTAAACTTCAATTGCATAATGTATACAGGCTGCAATGGGTTTGTTTGTTTGTTTGTTTGTTTGTTTGTTTGTTTGTTTGTTTCAGTAGAGAGTATTCAGAACCGCCCACTTCCCTTATCAACCCTTCCTGCCTTCCCTGTTGTTTTCTTTCCTGGATTGCATAATCTGTGGCTCAGCATCTTTCTCTGCTAAGCTGGAGGTGAAAGAATTTCAGAGGAAGTTGCATTTGTGGCACAGATCAGAGCTGGACAGGTTTCAGGCTGGTGATATGTTCAGTACTTTGGTTTTTTATTGCTAGAACTCTGAGGTCTTATCAAGCAGAGCCAAGTGCAATGTTGTGGCTTATGGGCAGGCAGGCAAATATCTGAGTGAAGGAACGGGGTACTTCTGAGCACATGCAAAGCCTGGGAATTTTGTGAGCACAATACCAAGCACACAAGTCCTTTCACATACCCCCCCCCCAAAGCCCCTATCACACACACCCCGATTTTTATTTTTATTTTTTTGCTTTTCCCCCCTTGATGCCATAGAACAGGATTAACCAGGGGCTAAAACTCTGGCCCTGGCTACTGGTAGGCCTACTCAGTGCTTTGATCGGTAGCATTTTAATGTCACCAAGCAATGTCGCTACTTATTGTCAGCCCTACCCTTTTTATATTTTTTTTTAATGATATTTATTACTTTTAAAACTTACAAAAAAGAAGAAAAAGAAAAAAGAAACAAAAGAAACAATATAGACAATACAAAACACAACCTTAACACCTAAACACAATAAACAAAACAAAACAAAACAAAAGCAATTTAAAAGCACACATCATACCTTTACCATAATCTATCTTTCATTCCCTTGTTTCATTGACCTCCTCTCAGCTCCCTTTTTGTGTTCCACTTCTATAAGTTATCTCAGCAAATCCTTTATCTTAAAATATTTTTTATCTTATTCCCCATTAAAACTAATATACCTATTTACACTTAACCTCTTAAAACATTTCCACTAAGGCCAAAAAAAATTCATTCCAAGATTTTTCTATCCCTCATTAAATTTTACAAAATTTCCCTATATAGACTTTAAATTTTCCAATCTTCTTCACCGTCTCCTCTTCCTAGTCTCGGTCTCTGCCAGTCCCTTCCATCAACCCCATACAGTCCATCAACCTGTCCTTTTTAAATGAAAGCTGCAATGCTGAGAGTGCTGAATTCTGCACTCGGTGTCAACATACCCTCCAACAATGTCCTATTCAGTTATCATCCTCATCATTATTATTAATACTCCACCTATCCGACTGGGTTGCCCCAGCCACTGCAGGCAGCTTCCAACATATATAAAAACATAATAAAGCATTAAACATTAAAAAAAACCCCACACTTCCCTATACAGGGCTGGCTTCAGATGTCTTCTAAAGGTTGTATAGTTACTTATCTCTTTGGCTCAAGGGCCGCATAACTCCATACTCTCCAACATTTCTCCAATGTAAATAGGGACGTCCTAAGGAAAAGCAGGAAATAAGCAGCTATCTTATCTTTAAAAGACATCTGAAGGCAGCCCTGTTTAGGGAAGTTTTTAATATTTAATGCTGTATTGTTTTTAACACTCGATTGGGAGCCGCCCAGAGTGGCTGGGGAAACCCAGCCAGGTGGGCAGGGTATAAATTATTATTATTATTATTATTATTATTATTATTATTCCATGATAAATAAGAAACCTAGATAGCTTCTGTAAATCTGGAGCGGTCTATGGGAAATAGGGACACTTGGAAGGTCTGTGTCAGCCTTTATGATTATAGAACAACGTGTAGCTCAGAGTCTGTTTTGGTTTGTTCAAGAGCATATAACAAAGAATGAATGGCGCACACTTCCATTTTCTCTCAAGGGTGTGAGTGTCCTTTTAGCTCAACCATTATATTTTCATGCTTTCTTCCAGGATCTTGGCTAAAGAAAAAGGATCTTAATGCACCAGAGGGAACAACTTGCAAGACCTCAGTAGCTCTGCACCTCCCCAGGCTGAAGAGGTCCAGGTTTTAGATTTCGTCCTGACGCTTCCAAGGAGCTGGCGAGTTCACAGCCTCATTGTGTTTACAAAGATGGTGGGACCACCCTAGCGATGGCAGCTCTTTGGTCACTCTGCTCTTCCTGGCATCAGATCAGCATGGATTCATGACGTTATGTGCTTTCCATTGACAGTGGCTTTTCTTTCAGGCACCTATTGCCAACCTGTAAGACCTCCAGAGGTTTGGGACTACAACTCCCATCATTCCTGACGGTTGCTGACTGTGGCTGTTGGGAGCCGGAGTCCAACAGCTGCCAGGGCTACAGGCTGCTTTTAGGCCCGGCTCACGCTTGATGCTTGTGACGTCAGGCAGCAATTTGCCATGTGTAACTGAACCATCACAGTTGCACGGAGTAGCTGCTTCATGAAATGAATCTTTGAAAAAGGGGGAAGCAGCCATTATTGCATCTACATCTTAGTAGCCCTGGGGGAATCTTCCAGTCCAACTTTTACCTAGAGAGGCTGAGTCAGTTGTGTTTACAGAACTTCTCCAGCATGAAGAATCTTACAAACTGCAGTTTGGGGCAACCAGAGCAGGTCTCTCTCATTTGCACCCCCTGCCTTACCCCAGTGTTTGTTCAACATCCAGCCTAGCAGTTTTTTTTCTGGAGAACTCAAAAGCTTGCTCACAACTTTGTGATGTTTTGATTGGTCCTGATAATGTTGCTGCCATGCATTTGATTGGGGATTCTTCACCATGGCCAAGGGACCAGCACAGCTGTCTTCCATTTTCATGGCTATCACAGATCTCAGTTGTCAGTCAGTGAAGGGCAGGTTCATGCAAACATGTATTAGATGTTATTACTATGCACTTTGTGGCCCCTTCTGTGCTGTACATTTAAATATGTACCATACCACTTTAAGTCCTCATGGTTTCCCCAAAGAATCCTGGGAACTGTAGCTTGTTAAGGGTGCCTATTCCCCCTCACTGAACTACAATTCCCAGTGGTGTGACAATCCTTATTCCCAGGGAACTCTGGGAATTGTAGCTTCAAGGGGAATTGCGGGAGGGGTCTCCTAACAACTCTCAGCACCCTCAACAAACCACACTTCCTGGGAATCTTTTGTGGAAGAAATGGCTGTTTAAAATGGTATAATACTGAATTAAATATATAGTGCAGCCAGGGCCTGTGACTAAATAGCTGAGCAGCTGAATGCTTAGGGACAGAATCCTGTTTGTTGGGGGGCAGCCCTACACATACATGCCAATACTTGTTGCATTCAGCTGCACTTGGGGATTCATTTTCTTTGAAGAACAGTGCCAGATTATAATTTGTGCCCAAACCTATTTTGTTTTGTTTCACCCCATTGCAGGAAAGTAAAAGCCTAAACAGTCCCACCAAGTCCTAATTCCAGTCCTCTGATTTGGGCTGCTCTTTGCAGCTTAGCAATTATTTAAAAGTATGGCCTGCACATTGTTTGGCCAGTTAAATTCAGGCTTGGTGGGTCAGAGGGATGAGAGTTGGAAAAGGGCAAAGATGCTTTGGCTGTTTACATGGCTGGGAACAGAGTAGAAGCTGATGTGAGAGCAGGGCACCTATCCACGCATTTCGCTTAGGTTGCCACATCATGTGTGCCTCATTTTTTGCTGTCGCTAAACCAAGTGGGATGGTGCCCAGGTGGAACCTACAGTCCTCATTCATCCCCTCCATCAGAGTGGCACTGTAGCATCATGTGTAACTCAGTATTATGAGAAAATCATTGCTTAAAGAGATCTGCGCTTGGAGCAAACGCATTATATTTTTAGTACTGACAATGCTTTTCCAACACTACTTTAACATTGTAGAAACTAATACATATTTGTAAGCGAACAGGCTAGATGTGGAGTTGTCATTTACAAATTGCTCCATGCCATGGCTGCTGGCTCTGGGCAAATGGATATGGCTTTTGTGATGTACATTTTCTACCTGGAACACGTCAAGGTGATACATGGTGTGGCTGAAGACATTTCGGTGCTGGGCTCTGCTGCCTTGAGTTCTCCAACCCTTCCTGACCAACGTAAAGGATGGGATCAGCTTGAGGAGATGGCAGAAGTTCTTTTCCTTATGGGACAACGTTCCCATGATGCTCATATACAGCAGTGAGAAAAGCATGGCAGAGACACCGACAACTCTAGAAGGCTTACAGACAGGTAAACAGGTGCCTTTCTAGACCTGTAGCTCCCTACAGGTATAGAAAGCCACTCCTGGGGCCTGATGACATCACAGCTGCTTTTTGTAGACTTCAAACATTACAAGAGGAAATTGAGTCAGACACAGCGGACCCAATGCCTCAAGAAAGCAGCGAAGGAGTACAACAGAACAGGAGAGTATCCTTTCTGTGTTCACTTGCAATGCTGTACTGCCCCTGCTGGCCCAACACAGGAGAGACAGATATTGCCATAGAGTGGGGATTGGGAATTTGTAGCCTTCTAGAGATTGCTGGGCCACAGCTCCCCTCATCCCAGATGGCAATTGGCAATGCTGACGGAAGAAGAAGAGTTTGGATTTGATATCCCGCTTTATCACTACCCTAAGGAGTCTCAAGGCAATCTCCTTTCCCTTCCTCCCCCACAACAAACACTCTGTGAGGTGAGTGGGGCTGAGAGACTTCAGAGAAGTGTGACTAGCCCAAGGTCACCCAGCAGCTGAATGGAAGAGTGGGGAAGCGAACCCGGTTCACCAGATTACGAGTCTACCACTCTTAACCACTACACCACACTGGCAAGAGCTGGACTCCCAATGCTTGGAGGGCTGCATGTTCCCCCAGCTTCCTGCATTGAGCCTCTTCTGTGCACAGCGAGTTCCATTATTACGATACACAGCAAAGCCACTCGCGTAACTTGTTTTCCTCTAGCTTTATTATCAAATACATTAGGGAAGGGGGAAATGAGCATCTCAGTCCTGCTGCTTGGCCCGCGAAGCTTCCGCATTAGCGCGCAAAACTGCACCAGGGCTTGGGTAGGGACGCTGCTGGAAGAGTGGGCCAGCTGCCGTGGTATCTGCGCCAGTCTTGGCTTCGTTTCTTTTCGGCAGCCCAGTGGACCAGGTTCCCCTAGAATGGGAAAGAGCAGGGATGTCAGAAACAATGTTAGCCAGCCACACCTCACGCTCAGCCTGTTCTCAGTTATAGCTTCCCTGACACATAGCCCCTGTTTTGCCTCAATTTCCCTGCCTGGATGGCAATACATCTGTGCCCCTGCTTCTCATTTCCTAGACTTCACTGTAAGATAAGGAGTCGAATCTCTCTAAGTGAGTGAAGACACCTTAAAAATACCACCACACTTTCAAAATTCTATGAACAATGTACAGAAACAACATTCAGGTCTCTTGTGTGTGCTGCCCAATGTTACAGGAGGTCAGTAATTTTGGAGATAGAATTAGACTTTCCGGAAACAGCTTTTAAAAAGTAAGTTTCTAGCTCCCGATGAGTAAAAAATAAGCTTCTCGGTTTATGGGCAATGGCTGCTACAACCTTAGAAGGCAAAGAAGTTGCTGAAAAGGGTTTTCCAGGATTGGGTTTTTTACTGCTCTGTAAAGTTCTCTTTTTTGTTCCTTCCCACGGCTAGAACAACTTCATTGTGAGATTATGCAAAAACCAAGTTAAACTCTGCAAATGTTATTAACCGATGGAAGCTTCACAACTCTGCCTCTGAGGGCAACATTTTAAGTACTTATTCTGGGACTAGTGCTTTAATCATCTGTTTCTCATGCTCTAACATTTGTCTGCAATGGTGGTCCAATTGCTCTTAGACAGCATTGGGCTGGGGTAAGAAGGTTGCTCACTGGGTTAAGAGGACTGCAGCAGGAAGTGCAGAGGGGACAGGCTTGTGAACACTGAAAGCTCTTTTTAATGATTTCGCTGCAATTTTACTTACCAAGGAAAACTAAATGGTATTCATTTAGCCAAAATATCTCTTGACTTCCCAAGTCATGTTACAGCTTTTTAGCACCCTTCGCTTTTGGAATTTGAAAAATTCAACACACCCTAGTGCTGAAGGCTGAATCCAAGACCTCCATCTTGCAAAGCACAAGCTCTGCCAATGAACCGGAGACCTCTGCCCATGCCTGTGGTGCCCCAGTCTACCATTGCTGAGCTCCCCACCCTCCCATTCTCAGCAGACTCACCGGGGAGCATCCGAGTAAGCGCTGGGGTCCATGGGGTCAAGTTCTTCATCCTTCCGGCTTGCTGTGGAGGACAGACAAGAGGAATGCAGGAGTTTGGCCACTGCCCACACTTCCCATGCTCCCCCTTCCCCATTGGCAAATGGATCCCAGAAGCCCTCCCTCAAGCCCTTGGGAAATCCTTCTGATGGCTGGCAGGGTCCCACAGTGGGGAGTGGCCCTTACGCTTCTTGCTCTTGGGGTAGGGGGCCAGCTCCTCCCGTCTGTGGTAGCGGCGCTCCTTCAGCTCTTCCCGCTCCACCTTCTCATGCAACGAGTGCTCCATTTTCTCCTCGGCATCTGGGGGAGATGCATGAAGCTTGCATTACAGTACTCAAATTTAGCTTCCCCTTGGCCCAAACCTGGACCTTTTTTACATAGTAAAGTCACAACTGCACTTGTTGCTGGGCTTCGAGAATTCTCCAGCACGTATGAAAACTGTCATTTGCCACGTCTCGGAAATCTCTGGAAGGTGGATTAAGTCAGGATGTGCTGAGCTACCCAAAACCAGTCCAGAGGTCCAAAATCCACTTAAGAGTCCTCATCAGCTGCCTTCCCAAAACGCATTGCTATCAAAGCAGAAATCCCCTCTCCCTGCACTCTCTTAGACACTAGATTTATGGAGTTGCCAACTGATCATGAAAGTCAGCTTGGCTTGCTCCTGTGTCTTTAGCTGCAACTTAGTGTGTAGAGATCAGCAGATGAAGTTTTTCACGACTTAAAGTGTTATCTGCTGGTGCAGAGATTAACTTGGTGGTTCTCAAACTTTTTTCTCTGGGCCACACATTCAGAATAAAAATTTGCTCGTGCCACACCAATTTTTTAATTGATAAGAAATACATTGGAAAACAAAAAGAAACAACTCCTAGCAGTGCTTGATTTACAACATAGAACACAACTACAGTCCACCATATCCCTATGGCTCAACGCAGATAAGAAATGTAAAATATGCTTGATAATATCAGACATGCATTAACCCCAGCAACCAAATATCAGATCGCACAGGACCGGGGTTTTCCTCCCTCTTCCACCAAGCTAGACTCAAACCTTTCCCCCTTAGCTTCACCTCCACATCATTCAAAATCAGCACATGCAATCCAAAAGCAAATGTAGGCAGCCTCACCTAAATTGCTCTTCAGTTTCTTAGCTGCTTTGGTCACCACTGAGCTAGGATCATTGGGCGAAAGCCACGAAACCAGATCCGTCTTTACGTTCCAATAGTAAGGGAGGCCGCTATGAAAGAAGACCAAACCATGAGTAAGCCACCATGCTTTTTGTTTTGTCCCCGTAGGGATGAGGAACCTATTGCCCTCCAGATGTTACTTGGCTTCAACTCCCATCAGCCCCAGCCACCTTTGCCAAGAGGGCTAATGAGAAGTGCAATCCCAACAGCCTCCTCATGCCTGTCTGTGGATTTCATAGGCCACTGGCACTCACTTCAGAGAATCTCAGGAACAGGAGCTTCAACTGCTCTCATTTACCAGGACACACACTCCTGTTGGGTCCATGGACAAAAGTAGATGCTGGAGCTAGGGTTTCAGTTTCATTAACTAAATAAATATCCTGGCTTGCTTCTCACCCACCAACCCCTTTCTGAACAAATTAAATGGATTCTTAATTGTCTTCCATCCAGGCACTGATGGGCCCATTTAGCTTCAATAACTCTGCAATAAATGGGACTCCCAGACACTGTTGTGCTTTCTGTTTGTTCGCTTGTAACTTATTTGTTGATTTATTATTTGGGGGCAGGTTTTGTTTGTGTGTGTTTGTTGTTCTTTTCTTATGTATTTTGTATTTTTATCTTGTATTTTTATTCTGCGAACCTCCCTGAGATCTATGGATGAAGGGCAGTATATAAATTTTATAAATATTAAGTCATCATGAGTATGAGATTAACAGATACATTTTCCCCACTACACACTTGAAAGCTGAAACCATAATTGAGAACTATTAACTATAACCTCACACCACTTTTACAAGTCTAGTAGGATATAACAGCTTGACTAGTGCTGAGAGTTCGAAACTCCCATTGTTCTAGGCACATTAGCGCAAGCAGTTTCTGAGCTCTGGGTGCAGTACTGCGCTTAAGAGTGCCTAAGATCTCAGATTAAAACTGCAGAGTGGAAGGAAAAGAGGACCATTTTCTGCCTCCCCACTTCCAGCTGAAGACTGGAGAAGAGACCCTCTTAAGAATATACGGGGAGGTGGGCTGGGGAAGGACTAGACCATGTGAAAAATGCACAGAATATTTTAGCTGCAGTTCATTCATTTTCAGCTTTGTATTCCTGTTATAAAAAAAGCATGCTTGGACATTCCGTTGCTGCACCCATAACCTTGGCTTAAGGTACTGTTTGCCTCCTAGCTGTCATATCTCAGTTTTTAATGCTGCTGAAGACATGGGTGGGGAATCTTTTTCACTGACAACCTTCCTGGGGTAGTAAGCAGTAGCGGACAGGCTAGATAGAGGCAAGGAGGAGGCAACATTACAGGCATAAGTGCAAGAAGGGCTTGGGGGGGGGAGTGTAGCTTGGGGAGGCAGAAGCATGACTTGGGGAGAGCCATATTCAAGCTCTGAACCTGAGATTCCCCACCACAGCTCTTACCAGGCAGGGTCGATGACTTTGTACCAGTTCGGTGGCAGGTTCTCAATCCTAGTAGCTTCATAATCAATGTGATCGTCATCATAATCTTCTGCAATAATTTCTTCCTCTGGCTCTGACAGAAGAGAGGGCCCGAAGAAAACGGGATTAGGCTTGGAAAAAATATGTGGGCAAGATGTAGTAAAGGCTCATGAGCCAGATTATTTGAGATGAACTGTTCTGTTCTGTTCCTTTATGCAAAGCCTAGACAAGCATCCTCCACCTCAGGGGTAGGCAACCTAAGGCCCATGGGCTGGATGCAGCCCAATCGCCTTCTCAATGTGGCCCACGGATGGTCCAGGAATCAGTGTGTTTTTACATGAGTAGAATGTGTCCTTTTATTTAAAATGCATCTCTGGGTTATTTGTGGGACATAGGAATTCGTTCATTTCCCTCCCCAAAATATAGTCCGGCCCACCACATGGTCTGAGGGATGGTGGACCGGCCCACAGCTGAAAAAGGTTGCTGACCCCTGCTCTAGCTAACCAAGGATACCTCTGTACTTACCAGGCTCTACATGCTTCAAGAGCCCTCGCCTGGCCAGGCGGGACTGCAGAGCCACTGGCAGTGGCATTAGGAACTTTAGGAACTATTCAAGCTGAGGCAGGTGGACAAGCCTTTCCTCTAGTTCCCTGTTCCTAAGCAGAGAAGGAAAAAAATAACACATTACATTTTGTGACATTTGAGTATCTCCTCCTTGCTTCCTACATTCCAGGAATAACCTGTAAGCTTCCCTACCAGAGTTTCTACTCCATTTCTCCCCACATTCTTTTCCTGACAACACGGAGCTACACAAAACCTTTCATGGCACTGCCAACTCCCATTCCTGGGAGTTTGGTGACAACTGCTGCACCACACAATGAGTTCCTCTATACACCTTCATGGACAGTTTAGGAACTAACATGAACTTGTGTGTATGAGCAAAGGGAAAGGGCGTGATGTAGTCTGCAGCAGGGGTCTGGGGAAAATTGTTTGACTGAATAGATTCAATGCTTATCTGTCTGCCTTTGTCTACAGGTTAAGTTTCTTACTCTTCTGCATGCTACTTCATTGCACTCTCCAGTTTAGCAGAAATATCCCGGGATTTATTTGAAGCATTTAAACCTGCCCTTTAGCCCCAAAGGCTCCCTAATCACTTCCATTACCATTTGATTCCCTTAAGCCTAGGTGAATGAGAACGCCTAAACACAGATAGTGATGGCGCCAGGCATGTCTCCCTGGGGAGCACATCCCATAGGCAGGCAACCACTGCTGAGAAGGCCTGTTCTCATATCACCACCCTCCACACCTCCCTCAGAGGAGAGCCTTGGATAACGCTGGCAAGGTCCAGGTTAGAGGATCATGCATGAGGCTAGTTCTTGCTGAAGTTTCATTAGTACATCAAGCTTGCAGCTCAGCAACATCTGAGGCCTAGCGCTCACCAAACTGGTAAACTCACATCTGAGCTGTGCCACTTTAGACAATGCATGGGCGCTGCCAAGGGAAGTGGTGGGCAGAGAGAAGGCTCCCTGCATGCAGAAATCTAGCATCCTGGCAAGGGCAAACAACAAGAGTCCTGGCAAGTATATAGAAACCTGTATTTCGTGGGTTCAGTAAAATACTCAGTGGTCTGTAATGTGTCAACCTTCGAGGTCCCATATAATAATAATGATAATGTTGTTGTTGTTGTTTAGTCGTTTAGTCGTGTCCGCCTCTTCGTGACCCCCTGGACCAGAGCACGCCAGGCACTCCTGTCCTCCACTGCCCCCCGCAGCTTGGTCAGACTCATGCTGGTAACCTCGAAAACACTATCCAACCATCTCGTCCTCTGTCGCCCCCTTCTCCTTGTGCCCTCCATCTTTCCCAACATCAGGGTCTTCTCCAGGGAGTCTTCTCTTCTCATGATAATAATAATGATAATAATAAAAACAAAATAAAAAAATTCCTTCCAGTAGCACCTTGAAGACCAACTAAGTTAGTTCTTGGTATGAGCTTTCGTGTGCATGCACACTTCTTCAGATACACATGTGTGCATGCACACGAAAGCTCATACCAAGAACTAACTTAGTTGGTCTTTAAGGTGCTACTGGAAGGAATTTTTTTATTTTGTTTTGACTATGGCAGACCAACACGGCTACCTATCTGTAAATGATAATAATAATGATAATAATAATAATAGTAGAATTTATATACCACCCTATAACCACACACACACACACACACACACACACACACACTGCTTCTGATGCAACACAACAAGCCGTCCTGGAAAACATTAGGGAAGGGGGTTCGAGCTTGGTTGCCTTACATGCTAGCTTTCTACGTGCAAGGTCTGGCAGGCGAGGCGCCCGCTCGCCGCCTCAGGGAGAGACAGCTCGACCCTCAGCCGCCCTCCGCGACCCCCCCGCGGCAAAGGGCCTCCCCTCAGGACCCCAGCCCCCATATATCTCCCCCCTACCGCGGCGCGGCCAACCCGCCTCTCGGCAATACCCGCCTCAACGCAAGCCGGGGAAGCTCAGTCTTCCTTCGGGTCGAGCGAGACTCTCTTTCATCTCCCGCCCCCAGCACGTGACGCGCCTCGACCAATCATCGTATAACGAAGGCATAGCCCGCCTGGGCCCCTTCCCGTCTTGAAAGTATTTGAGCAATAACAGGGATGGGGGGGGAGGGGGAAAGCCCATCCCGTCCAATCCCAAGAAAGGAATCCCAACTGGGCCCACCCACTTTCGACTTACTCTTAGCCAATCAATCAGAGATTTGGTTTGCTTCTCCAATGAGCGGGGGAGTGAAGCCCCCGAGAGCCCGCCTTCTCTTTGATTGGCCGCGGGTATTGCAGAGGAGGACCATAGAGGCAGTAATGAAGAGTCGTTCACCGCCATCCATCCTCTTTCTTGGCACTTCTGAAGTGACGTGGAACCGCATCTCCCCTGCAGAGTGACATTCAGGTTTTGCATCCACAGCAGTGACTAGAGGAGCAATGACTGCTGGGAGGAGCGCAGAGAGAAGAAACGCATCTGAATTGGGCCCACCTGCATCTGCAGCGGCACAACCAGATGCCTTCATTTGCAAGAAAACATGTCTCTCCCATATCAGTCTCTAACAGCCACAGCCAGTGTCGGATTTACATATAAGCTAAAAAAACTACAGTCATACCTCCTGTTGCGTTTGCTTCAGGTTGAGCGTTTTCTTTTTTTTAAAAAATAATTTTTTATTAAGATTTTAAAAATTACAGAAAAAAAACAAGAAAAATAATAACAATCAAAGAAAAAACAAGAAAAAACAATACATATAAAAAAGAAGAAAACATCATCAAAAAACAGAAAACAGAAAAAGAAAAACAAAAAAAGAACAAATCCAACATCACTTACTTATATTCACTTATTTCCTTGACCTCCTCACGCCTCCCGTTTTTGTATTCTATTTCAATTTGTTATTTCAGCAAATCCTTCCAACCCTATTTTTATCTTAATAATTTATCTTAATATACTATAATTTAACATTCTCTCTTTCACCAACTCATTTTTACTTAATCCTTTATATCATTTCCACTAAAACCACATAATTTTCTTTTCCCAACATCTTTCTAACAGTCCTTAATTTTACAATATTTTTGAAGATAAACTTTAAATTTTTCCCAATCTTCTTCCACCGACTCTTCTCCTTGGTCCCGGATTCTGCCAGTCATCTCAGCCAGTTCCATGTACTCCATCACCTTCATCTGCCATTCTTCCCGGGTGGGTAGATCTTGTGTTTTCCAAAACTTTGCGATGAGTATTCTTGCTGCTGTTGTGGCGTACATAAAAAAAGTTCCATCCTCCTTTCGCACCAATTGGCCGACCATGCCAGGTTGAGCGTTTTCAGGTTGCGCCCCGCGGTGACCCGGAAGTAACGGAACAGGTTACTTCCGGGTTTTGCCGCTCGCACATGCGCAGACACTCAGACACTCAAAATGACGTCCCGCGCATGCGCAGAAGTGGCGAATCGCAACACGCAGGTGTGGGTTGCGTTCTGCTCAGGTTGGGAACGGGCTTCCGGAACGGATCCCGTTCACAACCAGAGGTACCACTGTATAGCTTAGGGCCCCAAAAAATGTAAAGGGAAAAAACCCAGAATGTACATTTCCAACATATAAGGTAAAAAACAAATAAAGCAACAGTGTTTTGTGTTGTGCAGGCTCCTATGATGTAAGTAATGGGCCCCGTCTGCTAGCCTGCTCCCTAAAATATCACTGGTTTGCTCATTTCTATATATAGGGTGTCTACATTCTGCATGGACTGGTTGCATGGCAGCATGTGCAAATAGATTTGGAAACCTATTAGGTCCATAAATTACCATATAACATATATTCAACACAAAAAACAGCAACAATTTGTTGTTGACAAAGAACAGCTGGACAAAGGGCCCCATTACCTTCAGTAGCTTAGGGTCTCATCAAACCTTAATACGGCACTGGCCACAGCAGACACTAACTCTCCAACATTTGGACTTTACCTTCGAAGACACACTCCTCCACTGACTCCCGAGACAGAAGGATGCCAACAAATATACTCATGCATGTGCATATACATCTTCTTTGACGATCACTCGCAGGCGAGTAAGATTGTCTTCCATGAACAAGGTCTTAACAGTGAGTCTGTAAGGATCCGTACATCCTTCCACAGTGGGGACATAGGTTTCTGATGGGAGTTGATCATGATGAAGGCTTGCCAAGCATGCCTTCCTCTTAGCACGTTTCTCCCTTTCATCCTGAGTTTGAGTGTCTTCAAAGTCCATTGCACTTGTACCTTTGGTAAAGGCTGTTCTCCAACTGGGGCGCTTGCAGGCCAGTGTTCCCCAATTGTCAGTGTTTAGGGACGCGGGTGGCGCTGTGGGTTAAACCACTGAGCCTAGGGCTTGCTGATTGGAAGATCGCAGTTCGAATCCCCACGACGAGGTGAGCTCCTGTTGCTCAGTCCCTGCTCCTGCCAACCTAGCAGTTCAAAAGCATGTCCAAGTGCAAGTAGATAAATAGGTACCGCTCCAATGGGAAGGTAAACGGCATTTCCGTGCGCTGCTCTGGTTCACCAGAAGTGGCTTAGTCCTGCTGGCCACATGACCTGGAAGCTGTACGCCGGCTCCCTCGGCCAATAAAGCGAGATGAGCGCCGCAAACCCAGAGTTGGTCACGACTGGACCTAATGGTCAGGGGTCCCTTTACCTTACATACTACATTTTTAAAGATTTGCCTTGAGAGAGTCTTTAAACCTTTTTTGTTGAGCAGCAGCATTACGCTTTCCATTTTAAAGTTTGGAACAGAGTGGCTGCTTTGGAAGATGATAATCAGGCATCCGCACAACATGGCCAGTCCAAAGAACTTGATGTTGAAGAATCATTGCTTCAACACTGGTGATCTTTGCTTCTTCCAGTACATGGACTTGTACATTTCACTTGTCTCTCCAAGTGATGCGTAAAATTTTCTGGAGACACGGTTGATGGAGGAGTTGGAAATGGTGTTTATAAGTGGTACATATACACATACCACAGAGCTTCCAATATATAAAGAGATGCTATGTTGCATCTAAATCATTTTTTTTAATGGAATGCAGGCTTTCTCATATATATAATTTATTTTCCATTTAACATTATACATTCACATCATCATTATCCACTATACCGCCCTGGCTCTTTAGAGCCTATCAACTTCCTTCCCTCCCGCCTCATGGCTTTCGAAATTAACCTTTATAGCATTGCAATTTATACATTTTCCATTTCTAATTACACTCATTTTAGAATGGCTTAAAGATTTAAATAAATATAGAAAGGTAGAAATTTTCTCATTACAAGTCTTCAGACAACCCTGCTAGTGATGTTAATAGCTTACAATAATCTTTTACTCCAGTCCTTTCGGAATGCTTGATCATGCTGTATTTTTCCTGTTCAGCTTCGCCAGTTCCGCAAAGTCCATCACCTTCATCTCAGGAACGGCTAAGGGAGCTCGGCATGTTTAGCCTGGAGAAGAGGAGGTTAAGGGATGATATGATAGCCATGTTCAAATATATAAAAGGATGTCACATAGAGGAGGGAGAAAGGTTGTTTTCTGCTGCTCCAGAGAAGCGGACACGGAGCAATGGCTCCAAACTACAAGAAAGAAGATTCCACCTAAACATTAGGAAGAACTTCCTGACAGTAAGAGCTGTTTGACAGTGGAATTTGCTGCCAAGGAGTGTGGTGGAGTCTCCTTCTTTGGAGGTCTTTAAGCAGAGGCTTGTTGTCTTTGTCCATGGAGTTTTCTTGGCAGGGATACTGGAGTGGCTTGCCGGTTCCTCCTCCAGGTGGATCACGTTTGGTCAAAACTCTCCACTATGACCTGTTCATCTTGGGTGCCCTGCTCGGCATAGTTCATAGCTTCTCTGAGTTCTTCAAGCCCCTTCGCCACGGCAAGGCAGTGATCCATGAAGGGGCTGCTTCTTGGGAGACGCCTGCTTCTTGGGAGAAGGGCAATGACAGGCCTAGACAGCATCTTGAGAAGTAGAGACATCACCTTGCCAACAAAGGTCTGTATAGTTAAAGCTATGGTTTTCCCAGTAGTGATGTATGGAAGTGAGAGCTGGACCATAAAGAAGGCTGATCGCCGAAGAATGGATGCTTTTGAATTCTGGTGCTGGAGGAGACTCTTGAGAGTCCCATGGACTGCAAGAAAATCAAACCTCTCCATTCTGAAGGAAATCAGCCCTGAGTGCTCACTGGAAGGACAGATCCTGAAGCTGAGGCTCCAGTACTTTGGCCACCTCATGAGAAGAGAAGACTCCCTGGAAAAGACCCTGATGTTGGGAAAGATGGAGGGCACAAGGAGAAGGGGGCGACAGAGGACGAGATGGTTGGATAGTGTTTACGAGGTTACCAGCATGAGTCTGACCAAACTGCGGGGGGTAGTGGAGGACAGGAGTGCCTGGCGTTCTCTGGTCCATGGGGTCACGAAGAGTCGGACACGACTAAACGACTAAACAACAACAACAAAGATTTAAATAAATATAGAAAGGTAGAAATTTTCTCATTACAAGTCTTCAGACAACCCTGCTAGTGATGTTAATTGCTTACAATAATCTTTTACTCCAGTCCTTTCGGAATGCTTGATCATGCTGTATTTTTCCTGTTCAGCTTCGCCAGTTCCGCAAAGTCCATCACCTTCATCTCAGGAACGGCTAAGGGAGCTGGGCATGTTTAGCCTGGAGAAGAGGAGGTTAAGGGATGATATGATAGCCATGTTCAAATATATAAAAGGATGTCACATAGAGGAGGGAGAAAGGTTGTTATCTGCTGCTCCAGAGAAGCGGACACGGAGCAATGGATCCAAACTACAAGAAAGAAGATTCCACCTAAACATTAGGAAGAACTTCCTGACAGTAAGAGCTGTTCGACAGTGGAATTTGCTGCCAAGGAGTGTGGTGGAGTCTCCTTCTTTGGAGGTCTTTAAGCAGAGGCTTGTTGTCTTTGTCCATGGAGTTTTCTTGGCAGGGATACTGGAGTGGCTTGCCGGTTCCTCCTCCAGGTGGATCACGTTTGGTCAAAACTCTCCACTATGACCTGTTCATCTTGGGTGCCCTGCTCGGCATAGTTCATAGCTTCTCTGAGTTCTTCAAGCCCCTTCGCCACGGCAAGGCAGTGATCCATGAAGGGGCTGCTTCTTGGGAGACGCCTGCTTCTTGGGAGAAGGGCAATGACAGGCCTAGACAGCATCTTGAGAAGTAGAGACATCACCTTGCCAACAAAGGTCTGCATAGTTAAAGCTATGGTTTTCCCAGTAGTGATGTATGGAAGTGAGAGCTGGACCATAAAGAAGGCTGATCGCCGAAGAATTGATGCTTTTGAATTATGGTGCTGGAGGAGACTCTTGAGAGTCCCATGGACTGCAAGAAGATCAAACCTCTCCATTCTGAAGGAAATCAGCCCTGAGTGCTCACTGGAAGGACAGATTGTGAAGCTGAGGCTCCAATACTTTGGCCACCTCATGAGAAGAGAAGACTCCCTGGAAAAGACCCTGATGTTGGGAAAGATGGAGGGCACAAGGAGAAGGGGGCGACAGAGGACGAGATGGTGGGACAGTGTTTTCGAGGTTACCAGCATGAGTCTGACCAAGCTGCGGGGGGCAGTGGAGGACAGGAGTGCCTGGCGTTCTCTGGTCCAGGGGGTCACGAAGAGTCGGACACGACTAAACGACTAAACAACAACAAAAGCAGAGGCTTGACAACCATATGTCAGGAGTGCTCTGATGGTGTTTCCTGCTTGGCAGGGGGTTGGACTCGATGGCCCTTGTGGTCTCTTCCAACTTTTCTAGGATTCTATGATTCTATGATTCATCTGTCATTCTTCCGTTGGTACTGAATGCAGGCTTTCTCTAAACCTTCCTATCTCTAGAGTAGAAGAGCCCCTTTCACGTGACTGAAGCTGACCAATAGTTGGTTGTCACCTGACTCGGTCCCCGTGTTGTCTTCCTCCCCGTCACGTGATCCGCGGAGCCTGCGGCCGGAAGCCATGGAGGAATATGCCCGGGAGCCCTGGTAACTGGGAGCGGGGGCTGCCTGGGGCTCAGCGGGGCAGGGAGGCGCGCTTGACCCGAGGCCCCGTTTTCCGGCCCCGGGAGCGGCGGTGGCGGGTGGGGGGCACGTCCGTCCCGCGCCCCTTCCTCTCCGGCCCCTCGCCTCCTGCACCGACACAACAGCCCTGCCAGGTGGGGCCGGCAGGCCAGCTCGGTGGCTGAGGAAGGGCTTCCGCCGGGGGCTCCGCGGCCCCAGCTATGGACAGCCCAACAAGAGCTAGACGTATTTTTCTTACAATTCCCTTATGGGATATCTCATGGGTAGGCAACCTAAGGCCCAGGGGCCGGATCCGGCCCAATCGCCTTCGTAATCCGGCCCGCGGACGGTCCAGGAATCAGCGTGTTTTTACATGAGTAGAATGTGTGCTTTGATTTAAAATGCATCTCTGGGTTATTTGTGGGGCATAGGAATTCGTTCATTATTATTTTCCCCAAAATATAGTCCGGCCCCCCACAAGGTCTGAGGACAGTGGATCGGCCCCCTGCTGAAAAAGTTTGCTGACCTCTGGGATATCTAGAACCTGTATAGATCTCTCTCAGGAGATCTTTATGGGTCGGGGAGAAAGCAGAGTAGATTGAAAGCAAAGCGGCTAGTAAGCCTGATTATTGTTAAACAAAATAAACTGTTTCCTGATTTTTAATAAAGGAAATGAACTGTTGCAACAGGGTTCCAAGTCACCACATGCAGCAGGGAGGAGAACCCCGAACAATGGTGTGCAAGCCCCTATACAGTCATACCTCATGTTATGTTTGCTTCATGTTACGTTTCTTGAGGTTGCGTCCCGTGGCAACCCGGAAGTACCAGAAAGGGTTACTTCCGGGTTTCGCCGCTTGCGCAGAAGCGCTAAATCGCACTTTGTGCATGCGCACAAGCGCCAAATCATGCCGCACAGCTGCGCAGATATGGCGCTTCAGGTTGCGGGCTTTTCATGTTGCGAACGGGCCTCCAGAACAGATCCAGTTCGCAACCAGAGGTACCACTGTATAGACTTTTGAAATTGCCCACCCTGTAGCCCAAGACCACACTCCAAAACATCATACATACGTATATCACAGAAGGAGGCGTTCTCCAGCAGAAATCTGAGAGTGTTCATTCTCTCCTCTCTGCTAGGATGGCTGATAATGCGTTCCTTGATTGCATTTTCTGGGTAGCCTGGATATTCCTTTGAGATAGTAAATACTTACTTCCTGAATCTCTTACACATATTTATAGTTTCCTTAGCTTAACTGATACTTCCCAGACTATATTTGCAAGGAGTTGCAAGCCCCTACAGTCCAAAGACAATTGGAAAGTTTTTCCCATTTCCTTTCTCCCATTTCCTTCCACATCTTTTCCCAATCTTCAAGTTGTATATTATGAACTAAATCCTGAGCCCACTTTATTTATGTTGACTTTACCATTTCATCTAACGTTTCCCCATAAAGTAAAGATTTCAATATGTGGTGCAACTACAAACAAACAAGCACTGAGTTGGCTGAATAGTTATAATATTTTCCTGTTCTGATCTTTATTGTATTTTGGTTGGTGGAGTGTATGTGTAGCTTTATTGTTATTATCATTTTAAACTGTTTTTATATTCAAGTGAGAAATACCTAAACATAAGAAAGAAGCAAAATAAAATCTTTTAGACTTCTTCATCCCACTTGAGATGAAGTAACAAAGATGCATTTAAATAATACAAAAATATAGGTCAGAGTTGCAGCAAACTGGTCACAAATAACTTTTCAATCAGTAAATAAAAAAAGGATTTTTACATGGCATAAGAGACCAAGTTGGGAGCTTGAGTGTATTCCTGGAAAATCTAAACACTAAGAAATCAGTGGGGTGGGCTGGGTGCTATCTGGTTTTCACCAGCTAAACATCCTGATATACCAATATATCATGATCTCTGAAATAAGGATGGAGCTATGTAGTAGAGGCATTGACTGGCTTCATGGTTTTTCCTGCATTGTAATTTTTGCATAGCGCGCGCGTGCACACACCCACACACCCACACCCACACACACACCATGATTCACAATATATTGCCAGATCAAAAATTATGAAGCCGATATGGACTTTTAAACTTGTTTTGCACAATATATCGATATATCACCCAGCCCTAGTGGAGGGAATAATAATAATAATAATAATAATAATAATAATAATAATTTATTATTTATACCCCGCCCATCTGACTGGGCTTCCCCAGCCACTCTGGGCGGCTTCCAACCAAATATTAAATTAGTCTATGTTCAACTTAATTGGGTTGCTATAAGGTCTCTTAGGGGACGCAGGTGGTGCTGTGGGTTAAACCACAGAGCCTAGGACTTGCTGATCAGAAGGTCGGCGGTTCGAATCCCTGCGACGGGGTGAGCTCCCGTTGTTTGGTCCCAGCTCCTGCCAACCTAGCAGTTCGAAAACACGTCAAAGTCCAAGTAGATAAATAGGTACCGCGCCGGCGGGAAGGTAAACGGCGTTTGCCTGAGCTGCTCTGGTTTGCCAGAAGTGGCTTAGTCATGCTGGCCACATGACCCGGAAGCTGTACGCCGGCTCCCTCAGCCGATAAAGCGAGATGAGCGCCGCGACCCCAGAGTCGGCCACGACTGGACCTAATGGTCAGGGGTCCCTTTACTTTTACCTTTAAGGTCTCTTAAGATTGCCCACCCCCCAGCTGCTTAGCACCATTTCTAAGTCATCTCTCACTTTTGGGGGGCTTTCAGGGCCTCCACTAACTTCACTTCTCTTTCCATTTGGCAGCCCCTGGCGAATTGTAGATGACTGTGGTGGCGCCTTCACCATGGGGATGATTGGGGGAGGTGTCTTCCAGGCTGTCAAAGGCTTCCGCAATGCTCCAGTGGTGAGTCCCAACCTTCTTTTCTCCTTCCCTTTCCTTCAAGCTGCAAGTGAGGGACATGGATGGGGTCAGAAGACATAGATTCATGAAGAACCCTGGCCCAGATTGGCTCTTGCAAATCCTAAAACATTCTCTACCTATTCTTCCCCTTCCCCTCCACTCTCTTTCTTTGTCTGTTAGATTGTATGCTTGTGAGTAGCCTGGCTTTTGTTTTCAAACTACCGTATTTTTGGCCCTATAGGACACACCGGCCCATAGGACGCACCTAGATTTTTTTTTGGGGGGGGGGGGAATAAAGGGGAAAAAAATTATTTCCCCCCGCAGAACGGGACCCAGAGCAATGCCGAAGCTTGTGGGGCTGGCGGTGGGGCTCTCCTGAAGCCCGGAGAGTGCGCACCGACCCCTCTCGCTCTCCAGGCTTCAGCGAAAGCCTGCATTCGCCCCATAGGACGCACACACATTTCCCCTTCATTTTTGGAGGGGAAAAAAAGTGCATCCTATAGGGCAAAAAATACGGTAGTTTCGTTGTTAAGGTAATTGTTAAGGTCTTAGCACACATATAGGGCTTTGTTTTTTTTTTTTAATGAATATTTATTAGGATTTTCAATAACAAAACAAAAACAGAAATAGACAGAAAAAATGACAAACATACAAAACTTAAAAACAATTAAAAACACATAGAATTTCAATCGCTTATTTTCCTTTAACTTGTTTCTCAGACCTCCTCACACCTCCCCTTCTTGTATTCCAATTTAAATTATTAGCTCAGCAAATCCTTATTACTTATTTCTCAACTTTACTTAATAATTTATTTTAACATATTATTATTTTATTGTTTCTCTTTCTTCCATTTCCTTGATTTATTTTTGCAAACCTTATCTTCATTTAGTTTAAACCATTTTAGAGACCAGTTTTAACATATCCAAACTTAAACATCAAAACTTATACATCAGTACTCATTCTTAAACATTTTTCCTAATGTCGACCAAACTTCCCTTCCACGACTTTCCCAATTTTCATACCAATAGCACAACAATATAAAAACAGAACAAATTATAATTGTATACCCTTTGGATTCCCAAACTCCACCCACCCCTTTCCCAGTTTCAGTCCCCAGCAAGTGTCCATCAGTCTCAATATAGTATTAGCCTGGAGATCTCACATCCGAGGCTCTTAAATCTCTCTCAGTTCCTCTCTGCCGGTCTTTTTGATAGTCCTTAATGTTAAACCCCAAATCTCGGAGAGGCTCAGGCCCAACAGGATCCATGTTTCTTCCAGCCAGACCTCCATACTTAAAAATGAAGCCTATGGGGTATTCCAAATCTTGTTTCATACTCCTTTCAGGTCCAAATGTCCCCAAAGCTCCAGCTTCCGCCTTAATCAAGTTTATAATCCTTCGGTCTTCAGATCTCCACAAAAGGAGATCTCTCAATTTTCCACTCTCCAATTCTGGCCAGACTTTCCACATCAAATTTTTATTTTGCTTTGTTGCCATCATGTCAGGCCTCAAGTTACAGCTCTCCTTTAACATCTGCAAAATTACAGCTCCTCCTTCTTTTTCTTCAGGGGCAACATATGTTTCCTTCTCCGTATTTTCAAAGCTCTCAGATTTCTCTATTTGTCCAATTGAATAGGCTTCCTGTTTCAAATCCTTATCAGATTCAACAATGTTGTTTACTGTTAAGTTCAGAGTTGTGACGTTTATAGCCAAAACATCAATTTGGCCTTGTAACTTTCCCATGAGAACAAATGCTCTGTCCAATTCGGCCTGGATTTTCCCTCCTCCAGCCATTCTTGTAATGTCCCTTAACCCCCTCTAGGGGGATTTTGGTTTCTTAATGTTCCTTTCAGTTCAAATCCAAAAATCAAGTTAGTTTGTATCAGCCCTTCCTTATTTTCAACAAATTGTAACAAATATAACCAGCAGAAACAAAAGAAACAAAGTTCTCTTTTTCCTTCTTGACAGCTAACTTGACAGCTGTCAAACTCTTTAGTACTTCATCAACAGGCTCTCTCACGGAACTCTCCCGGGTCCGGGGGGGGGGTGACACTTCAGCTCCCAAAATTAGTTCTTTATCCTCCAGTAAAATTTCCTGTAATGTCAAACCGTGAAGTTAAAATCTTTTACAAAAAAGAAAAAAAGGAATTCTCTCGACCTTAGTTAGCAGGTCCTTTGCTTTAAATTATTTACGGGGGGGGGGCGGATTTCCTTTTTAAACCTTCCCCACTCGTTCCTAATTCATCAAAATTTCCTTTAAAATTCCAATTTCCGTACTACTCACGGGTTGTTGCTTTAGAGTCCAATTGTTCAAAGAAAAAAGTCAGCGCTCTCCGATAATGGCTTGCGGCTTCACTCCGCAGAAGAAGCAGTCTACTCTCAGCACCACGCCGCACCCCGTCCCCGTTCCGGAGCCTTTAAAAAGGCTCCTTCACAGATTGGGGGGGGGGGGCGCAAATGGTGCCCGCCGAGTCACCACGCTCACAGGCTTCCGCGCCTGTGATTTTTAAGGGTCCCCGCGTCGCCGCAGCGGCAAGACCCAATCCTGCGGAGCCGGTTCGCTCCGGAGCTCAGAGGGAATCCGCCATTAGCCGATGGCGCTAACCCGGAAGTCCCACACATATAGGGCTTTGAAGCCGGTGATGCACTTTGAATGCACTTGCCTGAGATAAGAAGTGATCTAATATATGATCTTATATATATATATATATATATATATTTATTATGACATTTTGGTTGCCAATGAGAACCAGAAATTTTATGGCTAGTGATCATTTTGTTGTGCTGTTGGTTGGCTCTTCCAGCATGCCAATAATCACAGACTGGTTCTGCTGAGCACAAGTTAATGTGGATCAGCTGTCCTCACAAATGTGCCTTTAGTGGGAATTGGTGATTGTTGTGCACAGTCATACCTCGGGTTCCGGACACTTCAGGTTGTGTTTTTTCAGGTTATGGACGCGCCGAAACCCGGAAATACTGGAATGGGTTACTTCCGGGTTTCAGCGGTCGTGCATGCGTAGAAGTGCTAAATTGCACTTTGCACATGCCCAGAAGCGCCGAATCGCAACCTGCGCGTGCACAGACACGGCTCTGCAGGTTGCGAGTGCTGCGGGTTGCAAACGTGCTTCCCGCACGTATCACATTCGCAACCCTGGCATCCACTGTACTGTCTGCCAAGAATGGGTGTCCCTAAAGAGCCAATACAGAATAGTGGTTCATGGTTCAATCCTTACTGGAAGTTTAGGGATGCAACGCAGCATATATTAAGGCCGATGGGGTTTTGCATTGGAGAATTTAGATTGAGAGAGGAAGCTTCAACCTTCCTATATTGTCTTTCTAACCTAACCTGTGCTGACCTCCACTAAATTGCTAGACTGGTACTTGGGGTTGCAGATCTAATTTTCTTTCCTCTCTGAAGCAGAGAGAGAGGAGATATCTTCCTTTCCTATCTCTCTCTCTCTCCTGCAGATATCAAAGACTAGGGATGGTTCTTTGCATCTCTAACTTAGGTAGCTAGAACTAAGAACTATTTACTGTGCAATATGTATTTCCTATAATAAACTTAGTATTCTTATTTTCCGTACCAAGAGTCTTTGTGTGATTGCATCCAGCATATTAAAACTGCTCATACAACAAGTATACAACCATTTTATGTGCGTTCAATATGTGTGTGACTGTGAACGCACACAACACCCAGAAGTACAGTGGTATCTTGGTTCTCAAATTTAATCCGTACCGGAAGTCGGTTGCAAAACCAAAGCGTTCCAGAACCAAGGTGCGCTTTCCCAAAGAAAGCAATGCAAAACAGATGAATCTGTTCCAGACTTTTAAAAGCAACCCCTAAAGCAGCAATTTAACATGAATTATGCTATCTAATGAGACCATTGATCTATAAAATGAAAGCAATAATCAATGTACTGCACTATAAAATAAGACGGTCTTGTAGATGATAAAAATTAAAATTATTTTTTTTTCTTACCTGCACTGATGATCATTGTTTGGATGGGTGGCTTTTATCCATTTCCGCACAATCAGTCAATCAATAGCTGAACAGGGTTCCACACAGTCGCAAAAACAAATTAACCGAAAAAGCCTCAAAAACAAAAACGCAAAATAGCACTTCCGGGTCGGCGCCATCGCCGAATGGCGGACTCCCTCCGAGCTCCGGAGGGAGTCGGCTGGGTAGGGGTCGGGTCCTGCCGTGCCAGCGACACGGGGACCCTTAAAAACCATGGGCGGAGATGCCCATGGACTTGGTGACTCGGCGGGCACCGTTTGCGCCCCCCCGACCCGCGAAGGAGCCTTTTTAAAGGCTGCGGAGCGGGTGACAGGGGGTGTGGTGTGGTGCTGTGAGTCCAATGCTTCCCCTGCCCAGCGAAGCCGCATGCCATTCGGCGGAGAGCAACGACTTCTTCTTTGAAAATTTCGGATTTGGACTAAAAGGAACAACCCGTGAGTAAATTGATTGGACTTAAAAGGGAAATTTGATCTTTGAATTTGGAGCGAGCAGGGGGAGTGCAAAAAGGAAGTCCGCCCCCCCTGTTGTAGATGGCTCAACGCAAGGATTTGACAACTAAGATCGAGAGATGAATTTGTTTACCTGAAAAAAAATTTTTAACTTCACGAAGGGAAATTACAATAATTGTGCTGGAGGAGAAGACTGATTTGTGGGAACTAAAATGCAACCCCCCCGGGAACCGGGAACGATCCGCTATGAGAGACTGGTGAAGAGACACAGAAACTTTGACAGCTGTCAAAGTAGCTGTCAAAGCAGGAAAATAAAAGAGAACTTTGTTACGATGGCTTTGCTGGTTAGATTTGTTACAATTTGGACATAAATTATTGGAAATAAAGGCAACAAGTTATTTGACTTTTGGGTCTGATTTTGAAAGAAATTAAGTTACCATATTCCCTCTAGAGGGAGGCTGGGACATTGCACCAGTAGCAGCAAGTGGAAAAATACTATGAATTTGAGCAGGATCTGTTATCTCTTGGGAAAGCTGCAAAAACGAAGCATTATTTTGTCTACAGAGGTTTCTATACTAAAGGAGACAATGGATTTATCTATTGAAGAAAGGAAGGGACTTGACGCAAGTTATGTTCCTGAACAACAAAATCCTCTGTGGAGAACAAGAAGTTTCTGAATTAGAAGGTTTCTGCAGCAGAACAGGAAAAAGCAACCTGAGGAATAAGAGCTGGACCAAATTTGAAGCCGGAGTATTTGGAACATCCAGACTTTAAAAGGACCAAGAAATAGAATTTAAGTTAGACTCTTAAACATAGAGGTCTGGATGGAAGAACAATGACTTTTTCTGAGAGTTTTTTCGAGATTGGACTTTCTGAAATTAAAAGCTATCAAAAGACGGCAAAGTGGAGTTGAGATATAGACGTGGATACACCAGTCTGGCAGTAGACAATGGATGAACTTTGGGGATTGGAAATGGGGGGGGGGGGGAGAGATTTGGAATCCAAAGGCTGTAAAATTATATATTATTTCTTTCTTTTCTTTTTTCATGTTTGTTGTTTGAAAATAGGGGATTTCGTGGAAGGGAAATGGGGTCGATCTTAGGGAATTATATAAAATATAAGGAGAAATGGTTCATTAAGATAAATAAGATAAATTAATTTGGAATAAATGGGTTATTTAAAATTACAAATAAGGTTTTAAAATTTGGGGTAAGAATCTGTGGAATCAATTTAAGGGAAATGGAATACAAGAGGGGAGGGGGGGGGAAGTCCGGGAAAGATGCCACTGAAACCAAGTGTAAATCATATTTGTTTTTTCTTTCTTTCTTGCTATCTTTCCTTTTTATTCTGGTAAATTTTTAATAAATATTATTAAAAAAAAACAAAAAAAACAAAAATGCAAAATAAATAGCAAAAACAAAAGCGCCAAACTTAATCTGTTCCGGAAGTCTGTTTGACTTCTGAAAAGTTCAAAAACCAAGGCACAGCTTCTGATTGGTGCAGGTGCTCCAGAAACAATAGCCGACAGCCGCATTGGACGTTTGGCTTCTGAAAAACGTTCGAAAACCGGAACACTTACTTCAGGTTTTCAGCATTTGAGAACCAAGGCGTTTGAGAACCAAGGTACCACTGTAGTCAGAAAAGGGGGCTGGGCGGGTGGGGTCAGGAACATAACCCCCATGCAAAACAGTTGTTGCCTTATCACATCACAATTGGCAGGTCTGAGGCACAGCAACAAGGATTGCTGCATCCCTGAATCCCCATACACCTTTCCCCTCACCTGAGGAAAATACACGGGCGGAACTTGAGGTGTAGGATTCCACAAAAGTGGCCTCTGGGCTTATAGGTCTATAACTGGCTTGTGCTGCAGAACTGATCTCTGGGCAGAAAATTGCTCATGGCTGTGTAGGCAGCAGCAAGGGAGAACATATTTCTATTCTGAGCAGGTGGTGTTGCCACTTTTGGCACCATCTCAATAAGTGTCGCTCCACTTCCTCCTCCCTGTCGCCTGGGAGTCAAGCGTGTAGAGTTTGTGCTCCTGCTGCTTGTATGTCAAGCCTGTCTCTTCAGTTTTGAGCATTTACTCTCCGTCTTCGGGCTGTAAGTGCTTGGAGGAAAACTCAGCGTTCCAGTTTTGAGACTGTTTTTGTCTGTTGTGGGAGATGGAGGCCTTGAGACCGGGTCTTGCTTGTGGCATCTGGAAGACCTTCAGAAGCACTCTTGAGCATTTCCAGAGTTCAGCACAACAGTGGCACAAGCCCCCTGTGTTCCTTCCCGGCTCCAAGCTGGGATGGGAATGCTGGTCCTTTTGTACTGTACTTCAGAGAGGATACCTGGATGTTTCCTTCTGCAAGGCAAATAACATCTTTCATTGGTTGTGGATGATCTAGAATGGGGAAGGTGTCTTTCAAAAACGCTCCCTGGTGCAGCCCTGATTTCATTGAGATGCCCTGTGTTTGTTTCTAGCTTTTTTGTGTGGGAACACCAGGAGGTCCAGTCCCCTGTCTTCTACAATCTCATCTAGTTTGCCCCCATGTTTGGACCATGTTTTATCTCCCAGATTGATACTTTGGGGACAGACTGGATGAAGAGCTACAGTGGTGCCTCACAAGATGAAAAGAATCCGTTCCGCGATTCTCTTCGTCTAGCGGTTTTTTTCGTCTTGCGAAGCAAGCCCATTGACGGCTTAGCGGATTAGCGCTATTAGCGGTTTAGCGGCTTTTAGCGGCTTTTAGCGGCTTATCGGCTTATCGGATAAGCGGCTTAGCGGCTTAGAAAAAGGGGGGGGGAAGGGAAAAAACCCCACAGGAACTCGCAAGACATTTTCGTCTTGCAAAGCAAGCCCATAGGAAATTCGTTTTGCGAAGCGCCTCCAAAACGGAAAACTCTTTTGTCTAGCGAGTTTTCCGTCTTGCAAGGCATTCGTCTTGCGGGGCACCATTGTAATTACAGAAACAGTCTACATTGAGTTGTGTGCCCCGGTGTTTACAGTCTGACCTTATGATTGCTTACTCAAGTTGCCCGTTGATTTTAACAGGACTTACAGGTAAAAGTGTTTAGAATGGCAGCCTAGGATTAAAACTGAGGCTATTTACTTTGCTGTCAGGCTCCATGTTCCTTACGTGTCAAATGGGCTGTTAATTAGTTACCTTTGACCAGCTACCATATTTTTTGCTCTATAACACGCACCCGACCATAACACGCATGCAGTTTTTAGAGGAGGAAAATCCGTAGGCATGCCACCCGTAGGCATTCCCTCCATAACACGCACAGACATTTCCCCTTACTTTCTAGGAGGAAAAAAGTGAGTGTTATGGTGCAAAAAATACGGTATTTATGCAGCTTTCCCCATGCATTTTATGGGGGTTAAAGGCTTCCGGTCATCTATAGGTAATTGTGACAGATGCTGCCCTTCTGAGCTACTGTTTTGTGCTTGGCTCTTTCTGATGTGAGCTACAATCAAGTGGTTTGCATCTGTGAGCCTGTTATTCTCCTTTTTGTCCTGTTCACATGCAGGTTTGAGCATTTATGCCCTAACTCTAAGTCATGGGTGGGCAAACTAAGGAGGTCAGATCCGGCCCAATCGCCTTCTCAATCCGGCCCGCAGATGGTTGGGGAATCAGCGTGTTTTTACATGAGTAGAATGTGTCCTTTTATTTAAAATGCATCTCTGGGTTATTTGTGGGGCATAGGAATTCGTTCATCCCCCCCCCCCAAAAAAAATATAGTCTGGCCCCACACAAGGTCTGAGGGACAGTGGACTGAAAAAAAAGTCCACTGCTGAAAAAGTTTGCTGACCCCTGCTCCAAGTGCTTGGAAAGAGTTTCAATGAATAAGTTTGGTAATTGCTTGGAGGGATTGAACAGGGTTATTTTCATTTCGACTGGCCAGGCAAAATTTGTTCTTGCCCCCCAGCCCCTTCCCCTTGGATTCTCAGTTGCTGTTGTTTTAAGCAGAACAGTAGATCATGCAAACCTTAAGTCTGCCCATTTCTATCTTAGGTAAGACTCAGCTGTCACATTTGTAGTATGGAGTTAATGGAGTGACCGGCCCGACAGCATTGTTGAAATGATTACTGTCATAATGCACATGCCATTTGAACACTTGAAAGAAACTACATGCATTTTAAATGTTGTTGCTCTTCGATATCTCCAAAACAAGAGTACCTCCTCTTCCTATTTTTGTCTTGCAATGTTTGCCTTGCAGTTCTGTGTGTCAGACCTTGGTATAGTTTTGTATGACGTTTCCCATTCTCACCCCCCATTGTGTCACACCATGGTCTGGCTCTCATAGATTAAATTGTAGAGTTTAATGCGTGAGATTATCCCACTGGATAACTGAGGTCGGGTAGGCAACCTGTTTTTCTGGTGGGAAAGTGGCAGTTGCAGAGACACCCTGAGCCCACCTGCCTTCCGTGGATCGAGACCTGTGGCTTCTGGCTCCACAGAATCATTGGAGTTTGAGAATTGTATGTGCCTGTGTTCCTTGAGATGTGGAGATGTCTTGCCTTGGCTCCCCTTACAGCCTCTTCTACCCTGAGCTTGAACATTTTTTTCAGGGTGTGGTTTTCTCCCGCAGTCCATTGTGAGTTTTGACTAAGGTAGTTTTTCCTCCTCTCTTTCCTAGGGTGTCAGGCATCGGTTCAAAGGCAGCATTAACGCTATCAGAGTCAGAGCACCACAGATTGGAGGTAAGGGAAGTGTCCTGACCCTTGGGTTGGCTGGTGGGGATGTGGGCAGTTGTAAATAAAAAGATGGATCAGACAGACTGTGGGGTGAGGTGGATCAGGATTTGGTTTATTTTAAAGGAGAACCAGCAGTGCTGTATTGTGGTAAAAGTGTCAGACCATGGTTCAAATCCCCTGTCAGCCTTGAAGCTCACTGGATGTGACCTTGGACCACCTCACAAGGTCGTTATGACCGTAAAATGTGTGGAGTGGGGCATCCCAGGGGGAAGTTTCAGGAAAAGTGTGATATAAATCAAATATTATAACTGCTGGCCAAGGAAGGCAGGAATTAAAGAGAAGAATGTGTAGAGTATGAAGTGCTGGCTTGGAGGCTGTTTTGTCATATTGAGTTAGTTGTATAGCCCAGTCCCAAAGCTGACAGTTAAATCTCATATTGGTTTGGTCAAAAGCAAGACCATATGCATTCAGTGAGGCTTACTTTTAGGTACCGTATTTTTCGCTCTATAAGACGCACCAGACCATAAGACGACCTAGTTTTTGGAGGAGGAAAAAAAGAAAAAAAATATTCTGAATCCCAGAAGCCAGAACAGCAAGAGGCTATCCCAGAAGCCCCCAAGAGCCGCACACACGCTCCACGGGGCTCTTTAAAGGGAGCGCTGAGCAGAGCCTCCCGCCTGCATTCGCTCCATAAGACGCACACACATTTCCCCTTACTTTTTAGGAGAGGAAAAGTGTGTCTTATAGAGAAAAAAATACGGTAAGTGTGCTTGCGATTGTAGCCTTAGTAAGTGACTCAATAAATGAATCCTAGTGAAACAGAATGACATTTCACCATTATAAACCTTAACTTAAATCACTACTTTTCTGGCTCAGCTTACAGCTGGAAAATGCAGCTCCCCCCCCCCCCCCGTAGTTATTGAGGTGGTTCTGGAGTGGCCTCATGGTTCAAGTTGGGCAAGTCCTACAGCAGGAGGTGGAGCCATACTTTTCTTGAGAGAAGGGAGGCGTCCACTAAGAATGCCTCTCTTCACACCCTTCCTCTCTGAACGTGACACAGGGATGGTACCATTAGTGATCTTGGAGATGGGAAGTGTCTTACCACCTGTGTGATTCTGCTTGCGCAGAACTCCAAGTGCCTGGCAAACGAGCCATGTGTCAGTGTTTTACAAAATCAAAACAAAAAATTGTTTCTGCCTTTCATAGTCCTTGGAGATAAGTTTAACAATCTGTTCGTGGGGAGAATATAACTTGTGTGTCCTGGAGTGGCTCTTGGCCCTTCTTCTGGAGCTCCAAGCCTGTCAGTCTCCCCATCGATCCCTGGTGCTCCCACCGACCCCATAAGGCTGCCTGGTTCTTTGCCAGCATGTTGTCAGAGTTCTACCCTGTCTCAGCCCAATTCAGCACGTGTGCAGGGCACATTTTCTAAGCCAAGCATTTGGCTTTGCTTGGCACGGAATTCTAATACCTTTTGGTGCCAGTTACAAATGAACATCCCTGAGTCCAGCTGGTGTCTCCACATGCTCTCCTTGTGTTCCCCCTCGCAGGCAGCTTTGCCGTGTGGGGCGGGCTCTTCTCCACCATCGACTGCGGCCTAGTGAAGATGCGGGGCAAGGAGGATCCCTGGAACTCCATCACAAGTGGGGCACTCACGGGAGCTGTGTTAGCATCACGCAGTAAGTGGTGGCCAGTGATCCTATAACCGCAGCGCCTCCACCTCGCCCCTTAACCTCCTGTGGCTGAACGCTGAGCCAGGGCGTTGGGACTGAGAGTTCTTTTTTTTTTTTTAATGATATTTTATTAAGTTTATATCAAAGAAAAAAGTTACATAAGAAAACACAAAACATAAAAACATACAAAAAGCATCGAAATACAAAATTACAAACAATTAACATATAAAGAAAATGAAAAAGAAAAAAAATCAAAACGTTAAAAATAAAAATTCCTCTTTTTAATTTCTTACCATTCATAAACTTATTTTCCTGACTTCCTCACGCCCCCCTTTCTTGTATTCCAATTTGAAATTGATTAGCAAATTCCTTCTTATTAATTTTATCCTTAATTCTTTCTTCACATATTGTATTTTTCTAGTTTTCATCTAATATCTATCCCTTCTTTCATATTCTTATTTTACCTTTTTTTTTTACTAGAACCCCTTCATTTCATTTCAATGTCATCAACATTCAAAAATTTTACAATGTTTTTGTAAATAGATTTTAAAATTCTTCCAATCTTCTTCCAACAACTCTTCTCCCTGATCTCGAATTCTGCCGGTCATTTCTGCCATTTCCATATAGTCCAGGACTGAGAGTTCTTTCCCTTTAGGTGGGCCCTTGGCCATGGTCGGCTCGGCTATGATGGGAGGCATCTTGCTTGCCCTGATAGAAGGTGTCGGGATTTTGCTGACGAGGTACACGGCCCAGCAGTTCCAGAACCGTAAGTTCCAACATGGTGGCAAGAAACAGAACTTGGGATTTCCCCAGAAGGATGGATTTGGACTAGGAACCAAAAGACCTCTCTGTGCCTTGGTTTCGGCCCCATAGCCTACCCAGGGTTCCACTGAACAATCACACCAGCACTCTTAAGAGAAAATAGCTCCCCAACCAGGCTTCCTTGTGGTTAAAGGAGTGGGATTATATAGTTTGGGGCAGGCTGAGTTCTCAGTCACTTGCAGCTCTGTTCTGCGGGACACAGTAAACCAGGTGAGTTCTGGAACCCATTCGGGAGAAGGCAAAAGCCTAGTGTCATCTGCGTGGGAGAGAGAGAGCATACAGAGCACATTCTCCCCCCTGGATGAGCGGCTGCCACTCTCTCATGCAGACGTGGGTGTGTGGGGAGGGAAGTGACAGGCAGTGTTGCTGTGGGGGGCAAAGTTTGCCTCCAGCCCTGACAGTGCCTGGCTTGGTCTCCCCTGACACCAGGGTGGTGTTACAATACACGCAAGTGCTTGTCGTTCCACCGCCCCCTTGGCAAAATACAGAGCCTTCTGCCACTCCACTTGCTGCGATTGGCATTTTGCTGCTCCTTCTATAAATGCTTGCAGAAGTTGCACTCCTTTCCCACGGTGTCTGACACCCTCCCTTGTCCCTTTTACAGGTGTAAATTCTAACCTGTTCTGCATTTTCTTGCTGCAGGAGTTGGGTTTTACTTTTCACTTTTTTGTTAATGAGTCACCCTCGCCCACATCTCTCCCGATTGCACTTCCATTGATTTCTATCCCCAAAGATAGTGGCCCTTGGCTGCGCAAAACATGAATCACATCTCTTCCCTGCTGCTAACTGTCCCTTCTTGTCTTCACTTCTCAGCCAACCCCTTTGGTGAAGATCCCAGTCAGCTGCCTCCTAAGGATGGCTCGCCACCTCCAGGGTATCCAGGCTATGGACATTATCAATGAAACTGTTTGGGTCCAAGGAGATGTCTATTTTTGTAGGACTGGAGCAGGAATTTCCCCATTGAAGCTACTCAAGACGATCACACGGAAGCACTCAAACCCCCCACAAACCCCAGCATTCAAGGAATGCCATTCCAAGAGTTGTCTTTTGAAAGGAGGCAGGGAGGGAAAGCGGTCAGGGGCTTAAGCGATATTTGAACCATGTAATATCTACCTCTCTGGTGGGCTTTTGCGTTGATGGCACGATGAGCCCCAGGAATCCTTCCATGTGTGCTGGGGGAGCCAGAGCCTGTGCTGGGTGATTGGCTAACACGAATTCTGAGACAACGTTTCTTAGCTTTGTAGCTTCTGGATGTGTCTATAAACAATTAAATGGTCATGACGAAGGACTTTAGAAAGGCTGTCTCTCCCTGGCTTTTGAGCGGTGGGGCTTCTCCTGCTTTCTCCATAGTCGGAGAGCCCGTCCCAGGTCAGCTTGCAAAAATCTGTCAGCAGAGCAGTGTGGGCCTTGTTTACCAGGTTTTGTGTGCAGTTAACGGGGTGCGATGGTAGCAAGGAAAAGCTGAGCCCATGTATCAAGAGCCACGGCTCCCAAAATAAGACTCCCTATTCTACATCAGGGGCTCAGTTAATCCCTCTGTTTTTGATGCCTGCTTGAGGCTGCAGAAACAGAGGGTTGTCAAAAGGCGTAGCAGGCTGCAGGAATAACATGGTTGGTTGACCACATTCAGCTTAGTGGATCAGTTGCGCAGGCCTGCCCTCGAGCCAAGTTTTAGCCCCAATAATGTGATGCACCGACCTCCACCATCTTGAACGTTTCAAACGAAGACAGGTTGGAGAGCCAGAGATGGACTTAGAGCTTCTGATCTGCCTGAAGTTTCCACCCAGCATGAAGAAACAACCCTTTTAATTGTGGGATGCAGAAGGATCTGAGGCTCTCCTGGGATCCAGGTTGACATAACCCTCCACATCTGAGCCAAACATTTCTGATCCTTGAAAATGAATGGTGATTGCCGTTTTATATGTTTTTAATGCTGGGTCCATGCACTTCCATTTTTATACAAAAGCCTACTAACATGTCGGAAAAAACCCTATTTTATATATATATATATATCAATAATTTGCTATGATGCTCATTAAAACTGAGTGCATCTTTACATATAAAACCAGACCTCTTTATAGCACACTTTTCGGACTGCAAATCCCCTTCTCTTTGGCTTCCTCGTGTTTTAAGATATTTTCAAAGAAAGATGGTATGTGTTATCTGTTACAGGTGTAAATACAAACTGGCTCTATGGCTTCTGTCCCGGAGAGTTTAATTAGACATCTGCCAAAAGGGAGCGAAGGAGGGGAGGAGTTAACTGTGCAAGTTGCATTGAGGAGGTACAGAAGGAGTCTAAGCTGACATGCTGCATTGCTATTAATCCAGGGAAACAGATTTTAGCCTTTGCTCCGATAAAGGCGAAAAGGTCTTTGATCCCATTCCTAGCCAAGGACGGCAGCAACCGTTGGAAAAGGCACCAAAGCCCAATCTGGGTACCAGCACCTGCTCTCCCCGGCCACTTGATCTTCCCCATCGCAGCTAATTGAGCAGTGTAGCTTCCTTTGTGATATTTGGTCCTGTGGCTGTGCAAGGTACTAGCATTTGTAGCAAAGTCCTTTGGCCATCACCAGGTATCTGTCGTATTCATTTGGGAGGTGAATCCTTTGGCGTTGCAGATCTCAATACCTGGGGTGGATCTGAAAGGGAAAACAAGACAACTTGTCAAATGGAGGAAGGAGGTGAGCCTTATCGACAGGACCTGCTTAAAAAACAAAATGGAAAGCAAGACAAGGGTAGCAGCTGGGAAGTGGAAAAGGAGGCTTGGTACACATTTGCCCTTTGTAGGCTTCACCTCTTGTGGGGAATGTTAAGGGACTAGTACCTTGGTGGTTTTGACACGGTTTCCTAGTGAGCACATCCAGCCGGAATTGTCAGGCAGCGCTTTGCACTCCTCTTCAATCTGGCAGGGCTCCATGTCACACCACCACTTTCCAGTTACAATGGAAGCTGCAGAGTAGAAATAAGGATCTGTCTCTGCCACCGCGTGTTCCAAAGTGGACAGCCTCTCCTATCCATGCAAACGCTTTAGGACAGGCAAGCTATAGGTCAGGAGCAGCTCTGAGCCTCCCAACGTCCTCCTGAGCCACAGACCAAAAAGATTGACTTGCCTGGCTGTTCTAAGGTTTGCATCTTGCTCTGCCCCAAAGATTCAAGGCAGATTGCATTATAAAAATTTAAAAAGTGCAGTAAATCCCATAGGCTTGAAGGGCTGGGTTACCACTTTCACCAATCCATTCCCTTGCACTTTGCCCAAGGCATCCTCTACACAGCTAATGTTTGTTATTTCCCCTTACTTTGACCGCTCAGAAAGGGGACTGCAGTGATCAACCCCTTTCATCTTCCGTCCCTGAATTCTCTCGCTTCACCATCATTCCCTCCAACATTCTGGCCTCTTTCCAGTTAAAAGACAATAGCCCTTCCCCATCCTGCCTCCAATCACTTTCCTATTCTCTCCCCTCTCCAAGGCCCCAGGTGTTTGGTTCCTTGCATGTTCCTTGGTCCCCCTGGACTTCCCTCCCTCTGGAAATGGGGAGAGGCCTTGGCTCCAAGCACTTACTATCCACGCAAGAAGGTTTGCCACGGGTTGTCCCAGCCACTTTCCCCGGGAGACAGGAGCACTGGATGGTTTGGGACCTCTCCTCGATGTGGTTGCGGTTACAGCAGCGGCGGATAGCAATCACCTTGCAGGTGCCGCCACCTGGAGCAGGGAGGAAACAAAGACCTGAGGTGGGAGCCATCAAGAGCTCCCTTTGAGAAACCACAGCAAAGTCCTGCACACTCCTTTCTCATCGGCTATAGCTTTGGTCTGTGAGAGTCCCAGCTCCTAACCTTTCCCCAAGCTTTGTTTCCCTTATTGGCATTAGACTGTCACATATATATTGTAATGCCTGCCCCTATCACATCATGAGTGTTGGCTGCCTGAAATCTTCCAACACCATATTTTGTGTGGTGCTGCCCTTGTGCGGAGTTTCAGCACGCACTGTTCTGGCCTGGGGGACTCACAAAGACTCCATCAACGGTTTGCCTTCCTAACTGAAGGTCTTGCTCAATCACGCTTTGAAAGTTGAGAATGTACAGGAAAAATGCAGGTGGTGTAATGGTGCGTGCATGAAATAATTGGGACTTCAGCAAGTAAAATACAGCGGTGTAAAATGGGCAATGTATAGCTTGCCTCTCTTTTCCGAGTAGATGTGATGGAACTGAAAGCAAGCCAAAGACCCAAATCTAGCGTCCTAATCACAAGACAGAGAGTGGGTACATTTTTCTTCTTGCATATCCAAAACCCCTTCTCCAAAAGAAAATTGACTCACTGATCACTGGGACTTGATCTCCTGTGGTTTGGTACCAGTACTGGTCATGATGATGCTGTTGAGTGTGAACAGGGAACTCCTGAGCACAGATTCCTTGACACAGGAGGATGGTAAAAGCCATGACGATAACTGGAGCAGAAGGGCACATTGTGGTAGCTCTGGAGAGGAGGGCAGTGGGGCTGGGGGAAGGGTGGGAAGAGAGAGGAGATCCTCTTAACAGTTAGTAGTGTTTCTTCCTTGGCCCATCAGGTTCTTTCTTAAGCCAGTTTTCTGTGGGTTGGAGAGATTTTTTTTTAATGTGCAGGGAGCATTCATACATACAATTCCACCCACTTGCATTCTGAAGTGGCGCTGCCCCTTGTGGACTATATAGTATGTGCTTTTTCTCAAAAGTTTGATTTGGCTCTCCAGAAAGTTTGGCAGACAACTCATTAATGTCTTGGGCTCTTGGGAAGTCCATGGTCGCATAGGCATGAGAGACCCCTGCCCCCAAGGAAAACAAATATATTTCTATAGCTTTGTGCTTTTCTTATATTGTAGGACAAAAGATGAGCTGTGCTGGGTGAGATCAAACACCTGTCTAGTCCAGCAATCAGAGGCCTTTTTTGGCGGAGGGTAGCACAAGCAGGAGATGGGTACAATAGTCCTCTTTGCAATTATTCCCCTGTGACTGGGACTTGGAGGGAGTATAGAGCCATCGCAACTTGTAGCTATTGAGGGCCTTATCCTGTCCATGCACACATTTTTCGTATGTTGCATTTAAGACATTTATTACCTGCTGTTCAAAACGAATTATTCCCACGGTGGTTTGCAACTTGTGCAATATACATATATATATGTTGTTTCGTGTAGGCTAAGGAAGTTTGGCTGCTACTTCTACAGGCAATCACAAATGCCTCTTCAGGAAGACTGCCCAGGCTGATATCTTTGTGGACTTTTTCCTCACACATTAATTCCTGTACAGATATCACGCCTGTGTAAGGAAAACATTACACATAGATCACATGTACAAAGTGCATCCATGCAGTAGGAAATAATGCTCATTTATCATACAAGATTGTGGGTTCATGATTTTCTGACCAACACTAATTAAACAACAACAACCCCAGATCATTGCTCTCCTTCCAACAGGCTCCAGTCTTGTTGCAGAAATACATGAGAGGTGAAAGCAAATGCAGCCTGACACACTCTAGACTACACCCTGCAAATCTCCCATGCTTAGAGTCTTCCAAAGGGATGGTGATGTTTGAATTCCTTCAGCATAATGGAGTCAGATAAGGAGAGGCTTATCTGCATACTCAAGAAGAATCACAAAAATACTAAATTTTAGGGAGAGACAGAATGCATTTAATCCATTCTCTGCCATAATTTTTTTCACTTCAGAACCTAGTGGTGGCTGTTCCAGTCTTCCAGCAAATCCTTGCACCCATACAGCCCCTGGTGCTTTGGCAGTTGAGCTCCACTTCCTCTGAATTCAGCTGTTGGGCACGGTTAAGTCTCTCTCACTGGCCAGGTTTTTTCAGCAGATCATGGATAGGGTCACTTCACCCTTTCAACTATTGGAATGCTGCCAAATGCAAACCAATTTTACCAAAAGGGATCGTTGCCAAACTTCCTTTGCTCTAACTCTTGATCTGTCCACTGTATAGTTGAGGCTAGACAACACTACACCTGCTTTTTCTGCTCAAATAAGTGAGCGCCAGTATATTTGCACTAGCACTTTGTCACTATTAATGATTGATACAGTCCCTGATACAGTAATCTCAACACTTCTCAGGTTCTTAAGACTCTTCCTAAGCAAGAGGGCAGGTTTCTACCTGTGGATGCAATCTTAGAAACAGTTACCGTATTTTTCGCCCTATAGGATGCACATTTTCCCCTCCAAAAATGAAGGGGAAATGCGTGTGCGTCCTATGGGGCAAATGCAGGCTTTCGCTGAAGCCTGGAGAGCGAGAGGGGTCGGTGCGCACCGACCCCTCTCGCTCCCCAGGCTTCAGGAGAGCCGCAGCGCCAGTCCCACAAGGTCGGGGGACAGCGGGGAGGTGGAACGCCGCCATCCCGCTGTCTCCCGATGTGGTTTGGAGGCTGACGGCAGGGAGACGCGTGCTTCTCCCGGCCGCCAGCCCCGCAAGCTCCGGGGACCTGGTCTGCAGGCGGGCGGCGGGGAGAAGAGCGCTTCTCCCCGCTGCCTGCCCCGCAAGCTCCGGGGACAGCTGGGAGGCACAGCGCGTCCTCCCGCTTTCCCCGGACCTGATCTGCAGGCGGGCGGCGGGGAGAAGAGTGCTTCTCCCCGCTGCTGGCCCCACAAGCGCCTGGGGGGGGAATAATTTTTTTTTTCTTTATTTCCCCCCAAAAAAACTTGGTGCGTCCTATGGGCCGGTGTGTCCTATGGGGCGAAAAATACGGTACCTAGATAGTAAGCTCCCATGGATTGCTTACTCTGAGTAGACATGCACAAGACTTCCCTGTAGCTATGCAACTATGACCACTGATTGTGACTTTAACTGAAACTATTTCCCCCCTTTCTGTTTATGAATACAGTATCTGAGCAACTGTGCATATTAAGGATAATTTGACCGAGATTTACAGAACTTAATCACGAGAGAGATGGAACTTTCACACTGGCTTTGTAAATCCAAAACATACTGATGAACAATTGGTATGTGAATAAAAGAAAGTCATGCAAGACTGACGGTCAGATTGTGCCTACCATAAACTGCAACAGTCCTGGCAATTAGAGTAATTATTGTACAGAGTTCCATTACTGTTGGCAAGGAATCGTGGGGTGGCAGTTCCTTGCAGGAAGTAGACATGGTGCAATTGCAGCATGAGAATTAACCAGGGACTAATTAGTTGCCATTAAAGTAAAGTAATATGCAGTGGCGTAGCGTGGGTTGTCAGCACCCGGGGCAAGGGAAGTAATTTGCGCCCCCTAGCTCTCACTCTGAGTGAGTGAGCCAGGTAGGGGCAGAGAGCTGCGAGTGCGAGCGAGTGCCCCCCCAGATGTTGCGCCTGGTGCGGCCGGCCCCCCCTGCACCCCCCACGCCCTGCCACTGGTAATATGCAACTGCTCTGAAGAGAGAAAATGTATGCCCTGTTGCCCTTGCTCCTCCCATTTTTCTCCTCTGCTTCTCCCACTCTTAGTTCACCCCGTGTAGAAGTGCTCATCGTAAGCTCCGTGGAACAGGGATCTTTAAAAGGAAATACATTTCTCCGTAAGTTAATTCCAGGTGCTTTCTTACTTAATAACATCTATATCCCACCTTTTCTCTGAAAAGCTCAAGGGGGCATGCAACGTTCTCCCTTTCCATTTTCACTTCAGGACAGCCACCCCTGAGAGCTGGGCTGGCTGAGAGAGAGAGTGACTGGCCCAAGATCACCACCCAGGGAGCTTTATGGCTGAGTGAGGATTGAACCTGCAGGTCCCCAATCCCAGTCTGACATTCTAATCACTGCACAACATTGGGTCAGTAAGGCACCAGGGACATCAATGTGAATTGTGAAATAAACAATTTATTTCTTGCTTCATCCCAGTGGTTCAGAGTGTGCTTAAATATAGTTTTGTCCTCTCAATTCATGCACAACAACCCTGAGAAGTAGGTTTAGGCTGAGAAATAGTAACCTTAACCGTAAGCAGCAAGCTGTGTGTCCTGCTTAGGGTTTAACCCTTTCACCCACCTCAATACCCATAATAATGGACACCGTCTAGTGAAGAAGGAAGCATGTGCAAAAGATCTGAGACACATGGGATAGATGAAACGATATCTTATTAAAACACAAACTTTCAAGAGCTTATTTGGGTTCAGACCCACTGTAACAGCATTATAGTAAAAGAATGTTGCATTTTAATTCCATTTGAAATTCTGGATCATTTTTTAAAATGTCAAGTTGGCTCAGCAAAATATGCATATTGCTTATTTGCCTTCAATTTTTATGGTGCCAAGACACCTTCAGCTACAAAAGACTTGAGAAACTTAATTGGTTGCCCCTTGATCCCATTTCTTTCAAGCCAGTCAGGCAAATTATCACACCCCTATTTTTCATATAGCAGAAATCAAACCTTACCTGTGACTCTGTCCTAGGTCCTGAAGTTTTCTCACCTCTCTATCCCAGCCATGGAGGGATACCTTGAACCCTGACACATCTTCCTCTTTGTTCTGGCTATCTATTCCCGTACTCAGTTTGCTGGGGAGCACAAAGTCCTGGAACCAAAGTAACTGTTCTTGCAGCTTTGATCTGTCCTGATCACAACCCCCTTATGATCTAGCAACTGAGCTGCTCTCCCATCCAGATCTGGGGACAGAACCAAACGTCCTGGCTCCCAGCACTCCTTCTGTAACCCAGCAGATGTCTCAGTATCTGTGTCAGTTTTTGAATCTGACTATTCTTCAGCTTCCGAGCTTGACTGATATCTGTGTATGCGGATTTGCATGTGTGATAGAAAGAGAGATCCAGACTGTCACTCCGTTATACTCTCTGTCCAAACAGCCTTCCTAAGACACCCACACAAGGCCGCCTCCTACAGATTTGGCAACCCAGCCCCACTCTCACTGGGCAATGAGCCCAGCATAGAACTTTGCCAGCTTTTTTTTTCTTGCCTTCACTGCTTCTCACTTTAGGAGTGAACTGTTAAACGTTGGAGTCACAAAAGAGGATATTTTGTAGGGATGCAACTACAGGTTTCTATTGCTCTGCAGGTCTTCAATATCCGAGAGCATAGGCTCTTTCAGGGCCCTGCAAATGAAGGAACATGTCTGAATACTGACCAGAATGGCACCTGATCTGTGATTGTAGCAATGTCACTGCTACAGGGTCAGTCAGTGGTGCACATTTTCAAGTTTAGATTTTTTTTTGTAGTCTGCAACAATGAGGACTTGAAACCCAACCTTTATTTTAAAACATAATCCAGCATGCCCTTGATATGTTAAAAGAATGTGTTCTATATGATTGCAGGGACTGCTGTATGTGGTTTGACATTAAGGTACAGGATGATGGTGAAATGCATGATACATCCTTTTGCTCTCTCATCCTGGGACTTCATAACCAGTCCCTGCCACCGCAGTGGTGTTTCATCTCATCCCTGATACTTTCCCCTCCACACACATACTTTCATCAGTGTCTCTTTCCCCAAAAAGCAATTTCTGGCCAATGACAACTATGTGAGGTGGAGGTTGCAGAAATTATTGATAGGTCTGCTGTTGTCAAGCGGTGGGTTGACCCCAAAGATGCAACACCAAAGGAGACCACTGTGTGTTACCTTGAAAGCTTGCCAGTGGTGTCCTACAGGATTCCACCACGCTGTTTATCATTTAGATCAGCGGTTCTCAACCTGTGGGTCCCCAGATGTTGTTGGACTACAACTCCCATCATCCCTGAGCTCTGGCCTTGCTAGCTAGGGGTGATGGGAGTTATAGTTCAACAACATCTGGGGACCCACAGGTTGAGAAAGGCTGATGTAGATGAAGCCACTGGGGGCTGTCATTAGGCGTTTTGGAGTGAAGTACCACTGATATAGAGATGACACCCAGCTCTATCTTTTCCATCTAAATCAGGAGAGGTGGCATAGGTGCTAGACAGGTGCTTGGAGGTAGTGATGGGTTCAAGCTAAATCTTGAAGAGACAATGGTTTTCCAAGTTCTCGAGTCCAGGAGGTGGGAAGACAGCCTCGTTCTGGACAGGGTTGTACTCCCCTGGAAGGAGAAAGTTCAAAGACGGGGGGGGGGGTTACCCCTGGATTCAACATTGTCACTTGAGACCCAGGTGGCCTTGAGACCCAGGGGTGCCTATTTCCAACTGCAGCTGGTACATGAGTGACAGCCCCTTTGGGGCAGAGGTGACCTGGCCATGGTACTCCATGCTCCGGAAACTTCCAGCCTGGATTATTGCACTCTGTGGGGCTGCCCTTGAAGATGACTTGGGAACATCAACTGGTCCAAAATGCAGCAGCTGGATTACTGGCTGGAGTTGCCTTCTGAGCACATATAACCCCTGTTCTAAAACAGCTGTGTTGGTTGTCAATGTGTTTCTGGGCCTAATTCCAGGTGCTCACGTTTGTGCTTAAAGCTCTAAATGACTTAGGCCCCAAATATATGAAAGAACGCCTCCTTCTCTACAGACCCTCCCAGATGTTAAGATCAGCAGAGGGGTCCCCACCACCCTCAGAAGTTTGGGGTGGTGGCCTGGGAGAGGGCTTTCTTTGTGGCAGCTCCTAAGTCGAGGAATTCCCTCCCCACAGAGGTGCATCTGGTACCTTCATAGCTTTCAGCAGATACTGAAGAAGAAGAAGAAGAAGAAGAAGAAGAAGAAGAAGAAGAAGAAGAGTGGATTTGATATCCTGCTTTATCACTACCCGAAGGAATCTCAAAGCGGCTAACATTCTCCTTTCCCTTCCTCCCCCACAACAAACACTCTGTGAGGTGAGTGGGACTGAGAGACTTCAGAGAAGTGTGACTAGCCCAAGGTCACCCAGCAGCTGTATGTGGAGGAGCGGGGAAGCAAACCCGGTTCACCAGATTACGAGTCCACCACTCTTAACCACTACACCACACTGGCTCTCTGAAGAAACACACGTTGGCCTTTGACTCCCGAGATGTGTGTTTTCAGGACACGCCCTATTCCTGTGACTAACTGTTTCCACTGTTTTTAATTCTGAATTGTTGTAGCCAACCCTGAGACTTGCTGGTAAATAACAGGGGATAAAGTAGTAGCTGTTGTTAATCATTGGTCATGCTGGCTGAGGCTGATGGGAGTCCAACAAAGCTGAAGAGCCACAGGTTCTCCACCAGGGCCAGGGCCTTTTCAGTGATGGCTCCGACCTGGTGGAATGCTCTGTCCCATGAGACTAGGGCCCTTCAGGATTTAACCTCCTTCCGTTGGGCCTGTAAGACAGAGCTATTCCACCTGGCCTTTAATTTGAATTCAGCCTGGTCTTTTATTTCCCTTCTCTTCCCTCCCCCTCCCCTTTTATGAAGATCACCTGCTCTGAGACCCCACAGCTAATTCTCCCCTGGCCTCCTCGCTGGCCCAAGTAGGACTAATTCAGCCAGCTAGCCCTGGGGATTATCTAATTGTTTTTTTATTTTTGAATTTTATTGTTATTCATGTTTTTATACTGTATTTTGTGCTGCTTTTATAATTAAGTGTTTTAAAGTGTTTTAAATTTGTTGTTAGCCGCCCTGAGCCTGGTTTTTGAACTGGGAAGGGCGGGGTGTAAATAATTTATTATTATTATTATTATTATTATTATTATTATTATTATCCTGCTTTAATCCAGGGGTTCAAAACCTGTGGCCCTTCATAGGTTGTTGAATGCCAACTCCCATCAGCCCCAGTCAGTATGGCCAAAAGTCTAGCCTGATGGGGCAGCAATATCCAGAGGGCCACAGATTCAGACACCTCCCCAGGCCCAGTCTACCTCCGTCTGTCCCCCATAACTGCACCTGTTCATATTCATCCTGTTATTTCTCCCAGTCTCCTCTTCTCTTACTTCTTCCTGCATAGGTTATTACCTTCTGAGGGCAAGGACCTTGGCCTTTCTTTCCCCCTTTTTCCTTTTCTTATGCTGAAAAATGCCATGTACACTAAGGACACAATATAAATAATAACTGTCAGCTGTGGCTCTGACGTCAATTCAAAAATAGGGCGTGAGGGACTGAGTGGCACCAAGTCCTCCTAAGGACTGAAATCCAAGTTTGCTCCTGACCCATCATTTCTGAAGTGAGAACAGTGGCAGAAAGCAAGGTGGGAGTGGAACACACAGTTTATTAATTAGGCCAGGTATGAAAAGGAATCACAGTTTGTTTGCTTAATGAGACCTTGTGAAGTGTGGCTCACGAAGAAAACCAGCTGTGAACCACACACTCTTGCCGTTGCGGGAGCCGGAAATAGAGAAGTGTTGTGGCTTTTAAAAAGGCCCACTGGAACAGACTTGTCTGAGCCAGGATTTTATTTGAGCTAGGTTCTTCTAGACCAGGCATAGGCCAACTCCGGCCCTCCAGATGTTTGGGACTACAATTCCCATCACCCCTAGTTAACAGGACCAGTGGCCAGGGATTATGGGAATTGTAGTCCCAAACATCTGGAGGGCTGGAGTTTGCCTATGCCTGTTCCAGACCCTGTTTTTGAGCATGTGCGGAAAGAATAATGGCCATTGTACCTCTGAGCATGTACAGACTGCATTCCACTGGATAACAACAGTCACACACCTGGGTTTTTTAGGTGGCAAAACTTCCACCTCCAACTGTTGGAGTTGTTCTGCCTACTAGCTGTTGTTACAGGAATCTCTGGTTGAACATGCTCACAGGTAAAGCAGGATCACTTCCTGTTTTCAAAAACCTATGGCCCCTTCCTCAGTCTCCCAGGGGCACAACACCTGTCTGTTCTGGTGTGTGTCCACACAAGAGATGTTTATAAGCTTTCAGAATTAATTTTCAGGAATGTCCTGCATTTTTCTCCCAGCCTTAACGTCTGATCCATGTGAAAAATACAGTAAGTATGCACAGTTACATTGCTAGACATTATTAAATAAATATATAGATATTATTATTGTTCTAATACATGATTATTAGTAACCTACTGTATTTTATATAAGCTTGTTCCAAATATCAATATATCCAAAGAAAAGTCTATGTCTATATAACTAATCCATTCTTTGTTGCAAGTGTTGTCATGTCATCAATCCATTGATTAAAGGGGATTCTATCTTTATTGTTCCAATTAATCAATATCAATCTTTTGGCCACAGTTAGGGCACATAGAAAAACCTCTTTTTGTTGTCCAGTCGTCAACTTCCATACAATAGGTATAGAATTTTTCACATTTCCCCCCCCCCTTCCTCTCTCCCCTTTTTCCTCTTTCGTTACTTTATTTTTGTACCTGAAATTCTTCTAATAAAATATTAACAAGCAACTTCTGATCCATGTGACAACTTGAGCTTGCCAGCATTCAGATACCCCTGGAAGAACAGCCAGGAACATCCTGGTCACTGCTGCTCACCGTGGGGTGGGCCTCACTGGTGATCAGCCTAAGACAGTCTGCAGGATGGGTCTGTACCTGTGGGATAACAGCCTGTGAATAGCAAAAGGAGACACACAGGAGCACATAGTCCTCTGACCAGGGTGCACAGCAGGTGTGTGTAGGCAGGTGAGAAAGGAGTTGTGTCACCTGGGTGCCCATCGAGTACTCAATCTTTAGCCCCACACCCATGCGAGGCTGTGAGGGCCAGGCTGCAGGACGTGTGGGTATATTTTCCCCCTTTTGGCTTGCAATGAAATGCTGTGAGCACAGAGACAGCTTGTTCTGTTCCAAGCATCCTGGCTGTGATTCTGCTAGGCAAAAAGAGCTCTCGGGTGTTTGGCCAGTCATGGCAGCAGAATGCCCATCTGGAGAGAACCAGAATTGTTGCTGGCTGTTCCATTAGGGTTGGTGAAGTGGGAGGCTTTGTGGTGTCGTTTTGTGTGACATGGTTTTGCAAAAAGGTAGGCTACGGATGTTCTCTGCTGACCTGTGTTCATTGGCCCAGCATTTGGGCACTGTTGCTTGCACAGACCCTAACTGGTGAGGGGAGAGACTTCATCAGTGTTAAGGAAAAATCTAGGTGTGAGGCTGCTCAGTCACCCAGCTCATCGGGCAGAGCCCGCGGGTCCCTGCGGAATAAAGGAAGGAGTCCAGCCAACCGGAGCAAATAGCTGTAGACCAAAGTTTATTGCGCAATAGGTTCAAAGAGCAAATTTTGAACCCCTTTAAAACTTTCCCACCACATCCCAGTATACAGTTCGAAGGGGAGGGGTTAACCTTGGCAAACATGTCCAGACAAGTCCTTGGTACAAGATTAGCATAAACAGACATGGCGGGGCAAGACTCAGGTATAAGATTAGCATAGACAAATATGTCTTAAATACCCACCACCCAAAAGTACAATAGAAGTTCCTTTGCATGTCTGGAGCCTGAGGCCAGTCAGGTGATGAGATTTGGCTTCCTTTGGCTAACAATGAGCCCAGCAATTGTCACCTCTGGGAACTTCCTGGAGTCCTTTTTCAAGGGGAAAATAGCTTTGGAATGGAGGAAACTGGGAAAGGAGATGATTTTATATTATTTTAAAGCTAGGTAACTTCCCTGAGCTGTCAAGTTGGAAGGATACATTCAGGCATAATATTTGTAATATGTAACTTTAAAGATGTGCCCCCCCCCGTAATTTCCATAACAATCAGGCAAGGTCTTCTTCCACCTGCCTGAGGCAGAAATCCAGTGAAAGCAAAGCTGATCTTTTATTCTCTGTTGCAACAGAGTCCTCGCCCCCCCCCCCCACCTTTTGTCAGGAGGCGAAGGACCCAGAACCAAGAAAAAACACAGTTTTTAAATGTTTGCCTTTTGGCATGAAGAAGGACATCCCCTTTTGCAAACGTCAGAAATACAGCACGCGTAAGGCAGGGTTACAGTGGCGCAGGCAAGTCAAGGTGTGACATTGCTAAGGATGTAGCAAGTTTCACATGGTTCCGGACACAGTTTTACACAAAGCATTTGCGTTTATAAAGACAACCAGGAAGCCAATCAGGCATCCCCTTTGCCAGGGATCAACAAACCTTTTCAGCAGGGGGCCGGTCCACTGTCCCTCAGATCTTCTGGGGGGGGACAGACTATTTTGTGGGGGAGGGAATGAATGAATTCCTATGCCCCACAAACAACCCAGAGATGCATTTTAAATAAAAGCACACATTCTGCTCATGTAAAAACACGCTGATTCCCAGACCGTCCGTGGGCCAGATTTAGAATGCAATTGGGCTGGATCTGGCCCCTGGGCCTTAGTTTGCCTACCTATGCTCTATGCAGAGCATCTGAGCAAACAAAGGCAGATTCAGGTACTTCCCCATAGGTTAGCTGCCCAAGTGATCTCAGGCTAGGGGAGGCATAGGCAAACTCCGGCCCTCCAGATGTATTGGACTACAATTCCCATCATCCCTGACCACTGGTCCTGATAGCTATGGATGGTGGGAATTGTAGTGCTAAACATCTGGAGGGCCGGAGTTTGTCTATGCCTGGGGTAGGGGAATAACGGAGGATTTCCCACAATGCAAAGAGGCAAGAATACATTGTTCTATGGGGAAACTCAGGTCTTCCTTGTTTTAACAGGCTAAAGTGAAAGTATACACTGGCATAAGTATATACTTATTTTCAAGTATATCTTGGGGACATGTGGCACACAACAGATGTATAGAGAAGGGAAAAGGGGAGGGGTATGTAATGGGCATTTTTCTGGTAACTCTTGGTAAGTAAAAGATGTGTAAAACTGCATAGAAAAAATTAAAAGTGATTGCCAAGTAATTTCAGTTATATTATTTATTAATATTTGCTGTTGTTGTTGTTTAGCATTACTGGACATTTTCAGAAGGTAAAATTATTTGATTTTCCAAATGCAGTTTATGTGCCAAAACTGCAGGCTTGCAAAAAAAAAATGTTGTCCAATCACAAAAATAATAGCAGATTTTAATTCCTCACACCCAAAAAAAATATTTTCAAGACCCGCCCCCCCCCCCCACGCGAGGAAATTTGCAAAAAAATTAAGTGCTACCCTCTAAAATGACACGCGCTACCTCAGCACCCAGCCAGCATGATCCTGGGTTGGCTACCCCTGCCTTAAGGGGCAGGCTCTGTTCGGGTGATGACAGGGTTAAAAGCAAAGCGTCGGGGATGGGTTGCTAGGCAACGCGGCCGCCTCCCGAATCCAGGCCAAAGAGGTAGAATGGTTCCTGGCGCAGCCATCACTTCCGGTTCCCGATTAGCCACCCCCTTGCGAGAGGCGAGAGTGGCGGAAGCCGGCGGCGAGAAGGCAATGCAGATCTTTATAAATAGAGACCGCTTGGTTGGAAGGGTCTCCATAATGCTGCACCTGGCGAATGTCTACCTGCCGAACTGTCTCTGAAAGGCGTGGGAGGCTTTCATGTTCCAATGCTGTAAGAAAAATAGGTCCAATTCCCTTATGGGGTATCTAGAGCCTGTATAGGAGATCTCTATGGGTCGCAGTTAAAAAGAAGAGACATCTCCTTGCCAACAAAGGTTCGTATAGTTAAAGCTATGGTTTTCCCAGTAGTGATGTATGGAAGTGAGAGCTGGACCATAAAGAAGGCTGATCACCGAAGAATTGATGCTTTTGAATTCTGGTGCTGGAGGAGACTCTTGAGAGTCCCATGGACTGCAAGAAGATCAAACGTATTCATTCTTAAGGAAATCAGCCCTGAGTGCTCACTGGAAGGACAGATCCTGAAGCTGAGGCTCCAGTACTTTGGCCACCTCATGAGAAGAGAAGACTCCCTGGAAAAGACCCTGATGTTGGGAAAGATGGAGGGCACAAGGAGAAGGGGACGACAGAGGACGAGATGGTTGGACAGTGTTCTCGAAGCTACAAACATGAGCCTGACCAAACTGCGGGAGGCAGTGGAAGACAGGAGTGCCTGGCGTTCTCTGGTCCAGGGGGTCACGAAGAGTCGGACACGACTAAAGGACTAAACAACAACAACAACAAATGGGTCACAGAGAAAGCAGAGGCCAAGCAGAGTAGATTGAAAGCAAAGCGGCTAGTAAGCCTGATCTTTATTAAAGGAAATAAACTGTTTCAACAGGGTCCCCACTCACCACAGGCAGGAGGGAGGAGAACCCCAAACAATGGTGCACAAGCCCCTATATAGACTTTTGAAATATTGTTGTGGGGGCGCTGCCTGGAAACGACACCTTTGCTCCTTTAACATGCGGGTGGCAGGCGGAAACCCGACAGGTGCATATATGGAAAATAATTGTGTACAGCTGAAAACGTACCTATGGGACCGCCCCTCCTGGTATGCCCCGTGGAGGACCTTAAGGTCCACAAATGACAACATTTTGGAGGTCCCAGGTCACAAGGTGGTTAGATTGGTCTCAACTAGGGCCAGGGCCTTTTCAGTACTGGCCCCAACCTGTTGGAACGCTCTGTCACAAGAGACTAGTGCCCTGCGGGACTTGACATCTTTCCGCAGGGCCTGCAAGACAGAGCTGTTCTGCCTGGCCTTTGGTTTGGACTCAGTCTAACCCTTATGTTTCCCTCCCCTTATGGTTTTGATCTATGGGCTACTATTAAAATGAGGCTGCATTTTAAATTGTATTTTAACCTGTATTTTAAATTGGGTTTTTTCCCTCCCCCCCCCCATTATGTTTTTATTGTAATTTTACTCGTGTTAGCCACCCTGAGCTTGGCTCTGGCCAGGGAGGGTGGGGTGTAAATAAAAAATTACTTTTACTATTATTATTAAAATACCGGCAGCATTAAGATAAATTCAACAGTGTAAATGAGTTTTAATGGATGTAATAATGAAAAACTGACTGGTACGGTTTTTGTGAAATATGCAGGGATATAAGATATATGCAAAATGAACCATAGGAAGAGAAGAAGGGAAGTCGCTGATATCTTGAGTAGGTAAAACGTTGATCTGAAATCGTAAAGCAGAAAAATTAATAAAAATCGTATATATAAAAAGCAAAGGAGCCTGGGGGTTGGGAACGCCCGGAAAAAATAGGTGTGGGGGGGAAATGATGCCCGTCCAGCTTTCTATTCCGCCCCCCACATCTATAAAAGGTGTGGGGGGGGGGATGTGAGACTATATATTTCCACTACCTTAAGATAAGATTGTAAACAAGTGGGTAATTTGCTGGGAAAATTTTTTTTTGTAACAATGTAAGTGGGAGCGGGAGATGTGAGGGAGTCCAAAGTAGTGACGAAATTATGTTATGATATAAGTAATGTCGTTTATTATTTATGCATTTGTATTCAAAAAAACTTTAATAAATATGTATTAAATATATATATATATATATATATATATATATATATATATATATTTCCACTACCTTCGCCCCGCAGAGGGAGGAGGTTGCCGGCTGCAACGGAGAACCTGAGCTGTCGTCTGAGAACCACCAGGACTGAGCCCCAGAGGGTGAAGTGGAAGGGAGAGGTGCATGATGGGAAAGGAGGAGGTGATGATGCTGGCAGTGGGTCCTTGGCGGGGATGCTGCAGCTGGATCTGTGCCTGTACCTGTGGGTGTCCCAGCTGAGCTCCCCCAGGCGCAGGTTCCTGAGTTTAGCAGGGGCCCAAGATGGGAGGGGATGGGGGGTGGGGGTGGCTGGTTGGGGGCTGTGCTGGGGGGGGGGTCCCCCAGATTCAGCTCAGTGCTGAGTGCGAATCCTCCAGGGCTCCCTCCTGGTGTGTTCCTGCAAGCAAGGCTGGCCCCACCCAGGACAGGAAATATCTCTGCAAATGTTGGATCCCATCCCATGCAGGGATAAGGGCCAGTGGCGTAGCGTGGGTTGTCAGCACCCGGGGCAAGGCAAGTAATTTGCGCCCCCTAACCCGTGGATTCGCGCCCCCTAACCCGTGGACTTGTGCCCCCTAACCCGTGGATTTGCGCCCCCTAACCCGTGGATTTGCACCCCCTAAACCGTGGATTTGCGCCCCCTAACCCGTGGATTCGCGCCCCCTAACCCGTGGATTTGTGCCCCCTAACCCGTGGATTCGCGCCCCCTAACCCGTGGATTTGTGCCCCCTAACCCGTGGATTTGCGCCCCCTAACCCGTGGATTTGCACCCCCTAAACCGTGGATTTGCGCCCCCTAACCCGTGGATTCGCGCCCCCTAACCCGTGGATTTGCGCCCCCTAACCCTAACCCCCAGATGTTGCGCCCAGTGCGGCCGGCCCCCCCTGCACCCCCACGCTACGCCACTGATAAGGGCTTGCCTTGTGGGGTTAGTTCTGGAGATGTTGTGGGGCTGAAGCGGAGGGGGGCTTTTCCATTGAGAGAAGGGGGGGGGGGAATGCAGCAGGAGGGATGTGGTAAAAGTCTGTAAAACCATGGCCAGGGTCGGATTTTAGGTTTGATGAGGCCCTAAGCTACTGAAGGTAATGGGGGCCTTTAGAGGTCCAGCTGTCCTTTGTCAACAACAAATTGTCACTGTTTTTTGTGTTGAATATATGCTATATGGTAATTTATGGACCTCTTAAGGGTGTTGGGTGTAGCTCTGCAAAGAGAAACTACAGGTCCCTGGAAAGTATGCCCTTAACAGTTTTGGCTTCCCGCAAATAGACTTGTAATTTTGTGAAGTGTTTCCAATTTCTTTTGTGCATACCTTCATACAATTTCAGTACTTTTGCTGGAGACCTGTGGAAGTAAATTAAATTTGACATATTTATAGATATCTGCACTAGTGTGACAATCTGGAACCAGATTACATTTATTGTGTAGGCATCCCTATAGAAATCTGTAGCCCTGCAACGATCTGCTATTGGATTAAATGCATAGTATAGGATTAAATGTATGTATAGACACAGCTATAGCGATCTGAGGCTGAGACATACCACTGTGTATGCATTAACAACAACAACAACAATAATAAAATTTTATTTATACCCCACCCTTCCCAGTTCAGAAAACCGGGCTCAGGGCAGCTAACAACAAATTTAAAACAATTGTTGCAACAAAAAACAGCATAAAATAAAGTATAAAACGTGAATAATAATAAAATCAGAATTCAAATATCAATTTAGGGGGGAAATCCATCCAATAAACATTAGATGATCACCAGGGTCAGCTGGCTGAATTAGTCCTATTTGGGCCAACAAGGAGACCAGGGGAGAATTAGCTGTGGGATCCCAGAGTGGGTAATTTTCATAAAAAGGGGAGGGGGAGGGAAGGAAGAGGAATCAAAGATGAGGCTAAGTTCAAATTGAAAGCCAGGCGGATGAAGGTGATGGACTACATGGAACTGGCGGAAATGACTGGCAGAATCCAAGACCAGGGAGAAGAGTCGGTGGAAGAAGATTGGAAAAAATTTAAAGTTTATCTACAGAAACATTGTAAAATTAAGGAATGTTAGAAGGATGTTGGAATGAAGCTATGTGGTTTTAGCAGAAATGTTATAAAGGATTAAGTAAAAATGGAATGGTAATTAGTGAAAGAGGAGAATGTAAAATTATAGTATATCAAGATAAATTTTTAGGATAAAAACAAAGATGGAAAGGATTTGCTGAAATATCTAATTGAACTAGAATACAAAAAAGGGAGGTGTGAGGAGGTCAAGGAAATAAGCAAAGGAAAGAAAGTTATGTAAAGGTTGGATTTGTGTTTTTGTTTTTGTGCTTTGTTTGTTTAACTTTTTCTATTTTTCTTTCTGTAACCTTCAAAACTTTAATAAAATCTATTATATATAAAAAAAACAAATTGAAAGCCAGGCGGAATTGCTCTGTCTTACAGGCCCTGCAGAAGTAAGTTAAATCCTGCATTGTGATTGAATTCCCTTTTCTACAAATAGAGGCCACCATGGACCAATATAGCATCCTAGGCCGCATTGGAGAAGGAGCCCATGGAATCGTTTTCAAAGCCAAGAACATAGAAGTAAGTGGGGTCTCACCTTTGACCAGGGATTGACTCTTGGTATTTTTCTCAAGCTCTGGGAGAAGAATGAGTCAAGCAGGGGAGCAGAGAGCTTTTGGGTTTCTTTCACTGCAGACAGGTGAGACTGTTGCCCTGAAGAAGGTGGCTCTCCGCAAGTTAGAGGATGGGATCCCCAATCAAGCACTTCGGGAGATCAAAGCCCTGCAGGAGATTGAGGAAAATCAACACGTGAGTAGCCGGTTTGAATTTCTTTTGTGTGTGTTTACCTCAGTTTACTCAGCGCCTAGGACTTGCCAATCGAAAGGTCGGCGGTTCGAATCCCTGCGGCGGGGTGCGCTCCCGCTGCTCGGTCCCAGCACCTGCCAACCTAGCAGTTCGAAAGCACCTCCGGGTGCAAGTAGATAAATAGGGACCGCTTACCAGCGGGAAGGTAAACGGCGTTTCCGTGTGCGGCTCTGGCTCGCCAGAGCAGCGATGTCACGCTGGCCACGTGACCCGGAAGTGTCTCCGGACAGCGCTGGCCCCTGGCCTCTTAAGTGAGATGGGCGCACAACCCCAGAGTCTGTCAAGACTGGCCCGTACGGGCAGGGGTACCTTTACCTTTACCTTACCTCAGTTTACCTTAGGCTGAGAAGAAGGGAGGATGTGGTTTGGGTTACCATAGCCTTAGAAATAAGTTGTGTTAGTTGGCCAAAGCTGCTAGTTTCTTAAACTGTGGATCTGGAACTCCATGCTACTGCAGTAGGATGCAAATGAAATTGTGTCAACTGGACAAATCTGCTTTCGTTTGCCAGTTGTTGTTTTTTAAAAAAAATTGCACGTTTGCATTTTAAAATATTTGTCGCACTGTGTGAGGTTTTGTCTAGGCCCGGAAAAAGAACAGCGATAAGAATTGTTTCATAAAGACGGGAGGCAGAAGATGGTGAATGCTCACCAGAAGTGATTGATGGTTATGATGAGGGAATCTTGTAAATCAGTGGAAAGTTCATCCAGGCCCTCTTTGTGTCAAGGCTTTTTTTTTGTAAACATGAGGGATGGAGACCTTGGAGTGGGGTGGGGGGTGGCGAGAAGAAAAACACACATTGAAACGCAAATTATCCAATTCCACATTAGAGGACGTGCTCTGTAGCATAGCAACATAGCAGGTTTATTGTTCAAAGCATATGAAACAAGGTGCTCATGTATTTCTAGCTGTGAGATGTGGTTGACATTACAGTGGTACCTCGGGTTAATGTGTTCTGGAGTTCCGTACTTAACCTGAAACTGTTCCACCACTTTAGCTAATAGGGCCTCCTGCTGCTGCCGCGCCGCCGGAGCACAGTTTCTGTTCTCATCCTGAAGCAAAGTTCTTAACCTGAGGTAATATTTCTGGGTCAGCGGAGTCTGTAACCTGAAGCGTATGTAACCTGAAATGTAGGTAACCCGAGGTACCACTGTACTTTTGTCTATTTACTGCATTTATTTATCCCAATTTGAACAATAAAATGGTGATTTTCTTGAGTCAAAATGAGAGTACCCCTAAACAAATTTTTAAGAAAACTAACTATATCCCTACCGCTGAATCAATATAGGGGGACTAGCTGACCTGGCTCCCTCTTCTGCTTGGACCAGAACAATGTGACAGCTTGGTGTTTAATCCTAACACTGATAACCCATATGTCTGACAGGACAGCTGCTCAGCACAGTCTCTGCCGTAACCCATGAGAGAGTAATAGTACAGTGGTACCTCGGGTTACATACGCTTCAGGTTACAGACTCCGCTAACCCAGTGCTCCGGCGGTGCAGCAGCAGCAGGAGGCCCCATTAGCTAAAGTGGTGTTTCAGGTTAAGAACAGTTTCAGGTTAAGAACGGACCTCTTGAACGAATTAAGTACTTAACCCGAGGTACCACTGTACAAAGATTCACATAATGTTTAGGGGTATGTATACCCTTGCTTCCCCCAGAAAAAAAGCACTGGTTAGGATCTCTGAATACCTTCACAGCTGTAATTGTGAAATACAAACCACCAAATAAAGAATTGCTCATAGTTTTTGCCAAAAACATAGAAAATGCTGATTGCTGGGGAATTGGGATTGGGGAATTAATCTGGTCAGGAGCGTTACCTTGATGGTAGCGTAAAGGTAAAGGTAAAGGTACCCCTGCCCGTACGGGCCAGTCTTGACAGACTCTGGGGTTGTGCGCCCATCTCACTTAAGAGGCCAGGGGCCAGCGCTGTCCGGAGACACTTCCGGGTCACGTGGCCAGCGTGACATCGCTGCTCTGGCGAGCCAGAGCCGCACACGGAAACGCCGTTTACCTTCCCGCTGGTAAGCGGTCCCTATTTATCTACTTGCACCCGGAGGTGCTTTCGAACTGCTAGGTTGGCAGGCGCTGGGACCGAGCAGCGGGAGCGCACCCCGCCGCAGGGATTCGAACCGCCGACCTTTCGATCGGCAAGCCCTAGGCGCTGAGGCTTTAACCCACAGCGCCACCTGCGTCCCTGATGGTAGCGTAGCTCATTGTTTTCAGTCTGATGCTTTATGGGGTTCCCTTGCACACGTGGAGCTCTGTATGAGTTCTCCATGCATGCACTGGAGACCTTAGGTATTTGCTTATCCCTACTCTCCTTCGTTTTCCAAGCCCTTTCTAGTTCCAAATTCAGCAAAGAAAGAAAAGGGGCTCGCAAAATCCAAGCTGCGCCAAAGCATTTAAATCAAGCTGTGTTTGGCCAAACTAATTTCAGATACAGAATTTCGGCGTTTGTTTTGGGAAACAATGACCACATTAAAGCTCCTGAGACCCTGGAAGTGAGGGGCCTCACCATATTAACATTCTTTCAAGAGCTCAGGTGTGCTTTGCATATGTTACCTTTCTGTAACCCTTGAAGCAAACTTGTAAGGTAGGTCAATGCAATTACAGTGGTACCTCGGGTTACATACGCTTCAGGTTACAGACTCCGCTAACCCATAAATATTACCTCGGGTTAAGAACTTTACCTCGGGTTGAGAACAGAAATCGTGCTCTGGCGGTGCGGCGGCAGCAGGAGGCCCCTTTAGCTAAAGTGGTACCTCAGGCTAAGAACAGTTTCAGGTTAAGAACAGACCTGCAGAACGAATTAAGTACATAACCAGAGGTACCACTGTATTGTCTCCAGTGTGGTGAAGTTGTTAGCAGGTTGGACTAGGACATGAGGAACAGGGGTTCGTATCCTCAGTCGTCCATAAAGCTCACTGGGTTGCCTTGGGCCAGTCACTGCCTCTCAGGGTTGTTGTGAAGATTAAATGAGGGGGAATAACTTTGTATGCCTCATTGGAGAAATAGATGGGGTATAAACGCAATCAATAAATATTGGAGAAGGCGGGTAGGGCTGATGCTGAGGCAAAGATGTGCCTAAAGCCATTTCATTGGTTTATGGCTGAGGTGGGGTTTGAGGGGCAAGGGCCGCGACACAGTTGTAGAGGATCTGCTGTGCATACAGAAGATCCCAGATTCGACCCCCATCGGCATCTCCAGAAACATAGCTGTCAACGTTTTCCTTTTTTTAAGGGAAATTCTTATTCCGAATAGGATTCCTTACAAGAAAAGGGAAAAGTTGACAGCTATGTCCAGAAAGGGCTGCCCAAAACCTGGAGTTCCACTCCTGTGTTCCTGTGAGGACTTCCTGATTTCTCTCTCGGCCTTTCTTTCTTTCTGTTTTTAATGATCTTTTTATTTGATTTTTTTAAAGAAGAAAGAAAAATAAAATAAACATACATCAAAAAACAGTACAAAATCCAAATATTGAGATTATTCTGAATCTTCTGACTTCCCTCTATCCCTTCCATGGAACCTTTTGATTCTGTTTTCAATTGCATATCAATACCTCTCCAGTTTTCATCTTCCTAGTTTATCTATACATTCTGCTACATTACGTGTATTTAAAATCCTGCTAATGTTTTGACCTGTTTACAATGATCTTGTATATGCATTATAAACATTTCCCATTCTTTTTTAAATTTCTTTTTGATTCCTGAGCTTCCCAGTTAATTTTGCCATTTCGGCATAGTCCATCAACTTGATTTCCCATTCTAGTCTCTCAGCCTTTTGTCTACTACACATTGAAGAGTCAGAAGGCAACTCCTTCTCCCTCTCTCCCCAGGTGGTGAAGCTGAAGGATTTCTTCCCCCACGGCACAGGCTTTGTGCTCGTCTTCGAATACATGCTGTCCGACTTGTCAGAGGTCATCCGCAACTCCGAGCAGCCGCTCACCGAGGCCCAAGTCAAAGGCTACATGCTCATGCTGCTAAAGGGGGTGGACTTCTGCCATGCCAACTCCATCATGCATCGGGTGAGGCCTGCTCTGGCTCCCAGATTGCTTTCTTCTCCCCGAGATCCCATCTCACCTTTTCTCACCTGTTTGCGCCGTACTCTTCTTTGCCCCTCAGCTCCCCCATTAAAAACTGCAGATATTTCTGAACTCCTCCTTGTCCTTTTCAGGATCTGAAACCGGCCAATTTGCTGATCAGCTCCACAGGTCAGCTGAAAATTGCTGATTTTGGCCTGGCCAGAGTGTTCACCAGCGATGGAGAGAGACTGTATAGCCACCAAGTGGCCACCAGGTGAGTCGGGATGGGCAGGGGTGTGTGGGCTGAGCATAAAGCCAGTGAAGGGAGAGCCCAACCCCTTGCTCCTGCTGGAATGACCACAACAAGAAACAGCTTTCCTTCCATGGCGCTTGCGGTCTGGCTTAGCATTGAGAACGCTGTGGAGTCTGATGGCATTGGAGTAAGAAGCTGCCAGGAACTGTTTCTCGAGATTAGTGTTGAGCCTGGTACAGTGGTGCCTCGCAAGACGAAATTAATCCGTTCCGTTAGGCTCTTCGTATAGCGGTTTTTTCATCTTGCGAAGCAAGCCCATTGACAGCTTAGTGGATTAGCGCTATTAGTGTTTTAGCGGCTTTTAGTGATCAGCTGTTAAGTGGCTTATCAGCGGAACAGCTGATAAGCGGCTTAGGAAAAGGGGGAAAACCCCGCAGGAACTCGCAAGACATTTTCGTCTTGCGAAGCAAGCCCATAAGGAAATTCGTTTTGCGAAGCGCCTCCAAAACGGAAAACCCTTTCGTCTAGCGGGTTTTCCTTCTTGCGAGGCGTTCGTCCTGCGGGGCACCACTGTAGCTGGAGCTGGGAAGCACTAGAGGCGAATGCATTTTGGTATGCTCAAAGATGTGACTCGCCTAACCTTTCTGCATTAGGTGGTACCGGGCTCCCGAACTCCTGTACGGTGCTCGGAAATATGATGAAGGTGTGGATCTCTGGTGAGTATATTTGCCCTGTCTTTTGCTACAAAGCAGGGATGGGGAACCTGTGGCCCTCCAGATGTCGTTGGACTACATCTCCCATCATCTCTGACCATTGGCCATGCTGTCTGCTGAGGATAATGGACGCCTGAAGGCTCACCACAGCTTTCCCATGTTATAAGAAAAAACCTGCTCCTTTTCCCTTATGGGGTACCCAAGAGCCCATATAGAGTCCTTTTTTAGGTTCTCTATTGGTAGGAGAAAATAACAGAGACAAACCAGAGAATATTGAGAAGCAAAGTAGCTAGTAAGCCTGATCTTTATTAAACGTGTTGCAACAGGGTGCTCCCCACCCCCACAGGAGGCAGGAAGAGGATCCAGAACCCTTATATAGACTTTTGAACTGCCCACCCTGGAGCCCAAGACCACCCCCCAATACATCATACGTACGTCAGAGAAGGGGAGGACTACAACAGAAATATGAGTGTGTTGTTTTTATCTTGTTTGCTGATTGGATTACCTGGGCATCCTGGCCACTCCTTTGTTATGATAACTACTCAGTTCCTGAATCCAGGTCACAGGATCACCCTATTCATCTCTTAAATGTGTCCTTAAGACAGGAATTGTGAGCAAAGAGACAATGGGGAGGCTCCTCATTCCATTTGACCTTGCAGAGGAATATTTGAGGTCAATTTGGAAGAGACAAAATGGTTTCAGGATTTTTCCTGTACAGTGGTGCCCCGCAAGACGAATGCCTCACAAGACGGAAAACCCGCTAGGCGAAAGGGTTTTCCGTTTTGGAGGTGCTTCGCAAAACGAATTTCCTATGGGCTTGCTTCGCAAGACGAAAATGTCTTGCGAGTTCCTGCGAGTTTTTTTTCCTCCCCCCCCCTTTTTCTAAGCCGCTAAGCCGCTTATCCGCTAATAGTGCTAATCCGCTAAGCCGTCAATGGGCTTGCTTCGCAAGACGAAAAAACCGCTAGACGAAGAGACTCGCGGAACGGATTAATTTCGTCTTGCGAGGCACCACTGTACTGATTCAGACATGTGGCTTATATGTGTTTGCCTGGTACATTTATTTTATATCTTAGACCTTATAATTCTCATAACACCCGTCTCTGCTGTGCAGAATCCTTCCATCCCCATGCTGTCTTACAAATCTCTCTTCCTAAGGCTGGGAAATTCATCCCACTCCGTACAGGAGGAGGGCTCAGATGGTGTCTTCAGTGCAGCAGGACAGACCAGCCACCTTTCTCTTGGTGGACCTGAACGGTAGTGAATGAACAAGTCTTGCAGTTCCTAAGCAACTGTTACAGATTTACTGTGTGCAGCCAGTAACAGTGCAGCATGTGGGGGGTGAGATAATGGGGGTGTCTGTTGCTGCTGAAACACTCCCCCCCCCCCGATTTCCTAGGCACATATGACTTTTGGCTAGTGAGTGCATCAGCCTGGAGTTGCTTCTGCACATATAAACGGCCTCGGCCCAGTATACCTGAAGGAACGTCTCCACCCCCATCGTGGACCCTGAGGTCCAGCACCAAGGGCCTTCGGGCGGTTCCCACACTGTGAGATTACAGGGAACCAGGCAGAGGGTCTTCTCGGTAGTGGCGCCCGCCCTGTGGAACGCCCTCCCATCAGATGTTAAGGAAATAAACAACTATCTGACTTTAAGATATCTGAAGGCAGCCCTGTTTAGGGACATTTTTAATGTTTGAGGTTTTATTGTATTAATATTTTGTTGGGAGCCTCCCAGAGTGGCTGGGGAAACCCAGCCAGATGGGTGGAGTATACATAAAATATTATTATTAAAATTAAAAGTTATATTGGAGCCCAAGATGAACCTCAGGGCAATGATATACAACAGAGATCAACTGGTTTAGCCATCATGCAGAAGGAATCTTGTCAGCTGTGGCTTTGTGAGCATGAGGAACACATTTAATACTTGTTTATGTACTGCTTAGTGCCCAAAAAGGCTTCTAAGGAGTTTACAAAATAAAAAAGGCAGGTTACATAAACCTTTCATAGGATTTGCTTGGGGTGTCTCTGTGTGTGGAAGACATACACACTATAAAACGAAGCCAGTTTGGTGCCTATTTAACTATCAAGCCTCTCAGCTAGAAATCCAAAATTTCTTCACACCCTTTCAGCAGTACAAAACTGTCCAGTTCCACACCAGTTTGAATATGCAGTGCAGAACCCAAAGCAAGGATGTGGTTGGTTTCTGAGCCTCATGCATTTCACCTCTGTTTTGACCCTGCTTCGGCTGCCCACCCTCTCTCTCTTTGACCAGGGCTGTGGGGTGCATCTTTGCTGAACTTCTCAACAACTCCCCACTTTTCCCTGGAGAAAACGATATTGAGCAGCTGTGCTGTGTCCTCCGAGTCCTTGGGACCCCAAACCAGAAGATCTGGCCGGTGGGTTTGGTAGTTATGGGATTGCCCCCAGGGGTTGTGGGTCAGCATCCCGTGCTTTTGTCTCTGGGATGAATGGGGTGAGTTTAAAAACAAAGAAACTTGAGGTCTCACGTTTCCCAACTTCTGTCTGGGAGCAGGAGATCACAGAGTTGCCCGACTACAACAAGATTTCCTTCAAAGAGAAGCTGCCAATTCCTCTGGAGCAGGTGGTGCCCGACGCCTCCCCACAAGCCGTGCAGCTCCTGAAACAGTTCCTGGTCTATCCTTCCAAGCAGCGTGTTCAGGCAGCACAGGTAAGAGATGCAAGGAGATTCCTAGCTGGCCTTTGCAGATACCAGAGCAGGGAACAGGGCGAGGAATTCTGTTGGGTTGTAGGAAGTGAGTACAGTCATACCTTGGGTTACAGCCGCTTCAGGTTGTGTTTTTTCAGGTTGTGGACCTCCGAAACCCGGAAGTACCAAAATGGGTTATGTTATGTACTGAGTTGAATAGGATCCAAAATGCAGCAGTCTGATTGGTCCTAGAACAATAGGATCCAGAATGCAGCAGTCTGATTAGTCCACAGGAGCCACCCAATCCAGCTCCAGGTGGAAGTGAATCCGCAACCTGATTGGCCTACAGGAGAATCCTGGAATTAGCCAATCACGTGGGGCCCATTGTGTAAATAATGTATATAAAGCATATATTTTGGGGGAACTTTCATTCCTCACTACTATGAGCTGAATAAAGAGCATGAAATCCACTCTCGACTCTGAGTATATTTCAGGTTACTTACTTATTTACAGGGTTTCAGTGGTCGCACATGTGGAGAAGCGTTAAATTGTGCTTTGCGCATGCGCAGAAGTGCCAAATCGCAACACGCAGGTTGTGAACGTGCATCCCGCATGGATCACATACGCAACCCAAACGTCCACTGTACTGGGTGCACGCTGTACAGTGGTACCTCAGGTTACATACACTTCAGGTTACAGACTCCGCTAACCCAGAAATAGTACCTCAGGTTAGGAACTTTGCTTCAGGATGAGAACAGAAATCGTGCTCCGGCAGCAGCAGGAGGCCCCTTTAGCTAAAGTGGTGCTTCAGGTTAAGAACAGTTTCAGGTTAAGAACAGGCCTCCAGAATGAATTAAGTTCTTAACCCGAGGTACCACTGTAATGGCTGGTCGCCATACTTCAGTTGAATGCTGTTTAATAAATAGCGAAGTCAGACCTGCACACCTCTGTGAGCCTCCGAGGTCTGTGCAGGTCACCAGCTATGGGATTAGCAGGAATCTCACAGATGGATGATTGTAGAATTGGTGCTTGGCGTAGTCCTGGCATTGGGTTGTCCCTGCCACGTGGTTCCTTCCTTTTGTCCCTTTGGGGAGCATCGGGAACTGGCAACTGGGGGAATTCTGTGCCCCATTCCCCTCTAGAATGTGCTCTCCAGATGTCCTGGAAGAGGCCTTCACCGTGAATACTCGCCTCTTTTAAATACAGTCATACCTCATGTTACGTTTGCTTCAGGTTGAGCGTTTTCAGGTTGCGTCCCGCGGTGACCTGGAAGTTACTTCTGGGTTTTGCCGCTTGCGCATGCGCATATGTACAAAACGACATCATGCGCATGCGCAGAAGCGGCGAATTGCGACCCGCGCACACGCAGACGTGGGTTGTGTTCTGCTCATGCTGCGAACGGGCCTCCGGAACGGATCCCGTTTGCAACCAGAGGTACCACTGTACGTGCATTCTAGGCCTGGGGAGATGCATCTCACATCAACACATGCTTGGAACACTCAATGGAAAGGGCAGTTGTTGTGCTCCAAATTGCCACCAGAGGGCACCCCAGTCTATTTCCATTGGCCTTTCATGGGGCCTGGCTTTCCCATGTTCCCCGAGGGAGGGGGTTTGAATGTGGCTATTTATTTAGAAGCATGAATGGCAATTAGTAATTGAAGTTCAGATAACGAAGAAATGGGGGGGGGGGGTTCAGGGTAATGGAGGGGAAGGAAAGAGACAGTCTAGCTTCCGGGGTCATTTCTACACAATACACTTAAAAGTGTATTGCTCAGAGGTTTTTTTTAAAAAATGTATTTTTATTAAAGCTTTTCTTGATTTACAAAAGTATGTGCAATGTCTCTCATGTTCTTTTTTTTTCATGTAACATTTTTACAAATCAGTTTCATTTGTTGAGCCATTAGGAAGAAAACGGGGTGCGCAGAGGTTTTCAACCTTTTTGAGTCTGTGGCTCCTTTGACCAACTACATTCTTTCTGTGGCACCCCTGTGGGGCTCAGGAACCCACCCTGCAGAGCTGGCAGCCTCTCACCCTTTTTCATTTTTTAAAATATATTTTTATTAATTTTTACATATCATTCCCAACCATCTTATAACGTATTTCCTTATCTTATACAAAGTTTTGGACTTCCATCAACCACATCTGAAGGTTTTTCAATCATTATCACTTAATCTACATTTCTTAATTTCCCTATTACTTTTAATTGTCCTGAACTAATAATTCTCTTCATAATCTTCTCTGCAATATTTTGCACAATCCTCCTTGCAAAACTTCTTGCAGTCCTGCTGCCTCTCACCCTTTTTCAAACACCCTCCTTTGTGGCGCATTCCCTCAGCCTCATCTCCCCTCTCCTTGGGAGTCCTCTGGGCAGCCACTGCTACCGTCCTTGGTCTCTGATCTGCCCCTGCCCCAAAGAGAGGTGCCTTCTCACACTGCCCCACAGGGGCCTGGGACCTGTCTGTCCATTCCCAACAGCAAGGGCTGGTGGACTTGCTGGCCGGGCTCCCTAGTCCGCTTGCTTCCTTACTCCAAAGCTGTCTTAGCTCCTGGCAACCAGCACCCCCCTGGCCAGCTCCAGAGGCACCATTCGCCTGGGGAGCTTGCAGCCAGGGCTGCTGCAACAAACAGCTGTGCAAGCCTTTGGGAGGCAGAGAAACAAGAGGACATCAGAGGAGAGGGAAGGAAAGAGGGACAGAGGCCAGGGTTGCCCATGGCACCCCAGACCATCATTCAAGGCAACCCAAGGGGCCACGGCACACTGGTTGAAAACCTCTGTCCTAGGGAATCCTGGAAATGGTAGCTTACCTCTCACTGAGCTGCAATTCCTAGCACCCTTAACAAAGGACAGTTCCCAGGATTCACTGAGGAAAGTCTTTAAATGTGTGTTAAATGTGCTTTAAATGTATGGTATGGATGAGATCCCAGTTTGCATGCTTCAGCCTCCATGCACGACTTGGTTTACCTCTGAATACCTTGTGTTAAAGCAAATGTGGAGAAACCAACCATCACCTTCAAGCCTGCGAGCTGGCAGAGACCTCTTTTTGCTGGCTGCTTCTGGGCTGCAGGCACACCAGACGCTTGAAGCACATGGCTCCCCCCCAAGGGATCCTGGGAATTGTAGTTTATTAAGGGTGCTGGGAACTGTAGCTCTGCGAGGGATAGATTCTTGGTGGAGGATTTGCTTGGTGGGCTAGTTGGCCCTTGGCTTCATCCAGCCCAGCCATTTTGTACTTCCTTCTCCAGGCGCTGTTGCACCCCTGAATGAAGGAATTTATTATTTCGGTCACAGACCAGTTCCAGCCCACATACAATATCAAGGAAGTCATAATACACAATAGGGATACATTTGAATTTGCAATTAGGTTATAACAGGGACAATACAGTGGTACCTTGAGTTAAGTACTTAATTCGTTCCGGAGGTCCGTTCTTAACCTGAAACTGTTCTTAACCTGAAGCACCACTTTAGCTAATAGGGCCTCATGCTGCTGCCGTGCTGCCAGAGCATGATTTCTGTTCTCATCCTGAAGCAAAGTTCTTAACCTGAAGCCCTATTTCTAGGTTAGCGGAGTCTGTAACCTGAAGCGTATGTAACCTGAAGTGTATGTAACCCGAGGTACCGCTGTACAGATATAGCTACAGTTAAGAAATATGCAAATTAAAACTTAGTCATTAACATATAACCTATAATTATCATTTAAAACCTTAATCATTATGATAGCACAGCTTGTTCCCTAAGTTTTATGGCAATCGCACAGCCCTTGGCTTCATCCAGCCCCAACCATTCTGTACTTCCTTTCCTTTTGCAGGCGCTGTTGCACCCCTATTTCTTCACTCCCCCGCTGCCTGCCCACCACCTGGAGCTGCCCATCCCTCAGCGTGGGGGCAAAAAAGCCCACCAGGGCCCCCAGCACCAGCGTGACTTCCATGTGGAGCAGCCTCTGGAGGAGTCGGTGGTGGACCTGGAGCTTGTGGCGCCTTACGTGGTTGACGTATGAAAAGAGGGTCTCTTTGCTCTCCGTGGGGCAGTGGGATTTCTGCTGCCCTTCTCTTGGGTCAGGAGAGCTAGTTCATCTCAAGCAGGATTGAGCCACTTCGTTGAACTGGCAGGAATGGGGTGGCAGAAGACAGAACTGGAGCAGGGGCAGCCGGCTATGTGGACAAGGGAAACGTCTCTTGCCTGAAATCCCTCTTGATGCTGCCGTGAAAGAGACAGGAGTGGACCAATTCCTTATTCCTCTGGAGCAGAGTTGGAAACCTTGGGCACAAAGCGCTGCCAGACAAGTTGGCCTTGCCAGCCTCTTCTCCTTAAAAACCACCACTTTGGACTTTTCCTTCCCGGACTTTGGGGTGCTTTTAGCTCCCTGTTTCTGTGGTGAAGCTCTTCTGTAGCGGCTCCGTAGCAATGTTTTGTAATTAAATGATTTGTTAAAACAGTGAGCCAAATTCCTGGTCTCTTTCTTGGATCAATGATGGTGAACTTGCTTTGTTAAGGAATATGGTACCTGGTGGGTGTGGCTTGCTGGGCTGTAGGTTTGCCATTAAGATATCCCAGTGGTTTTTTTTTGGGTGTTTGCTTTGCTCTGTTCAAAAGGCTTTTCGGTCCTGGCATGGTTTAGAATGTGATCTCGTGTGTAAACTCCGGAGCTGATGCAGAAGCGATTGTTTTGTGGGGGCAGCCATAAGAGGAGAAGGGAACAAGCCGAGAGGAATTGATGGGTAGGTGGTCCCCACTGTAGAAAAAGCAAGAATAGCCATTCAGATGCCACAACCATTAGCTTTATAGCGTGAGAAAGAAATCTGAGTCATTAAATGATTCTAGTTACAGGTAGGTAGCCGTGTTGGTCTGCCGTAGTTGAAACAAAACAAAATAAATAAAGTAAAATAAAATACGGTAATTCCTTCCAGTAGCACCTTCGAGACCAACTAACTTAGTTGGTCTCTAAGGTGCTACTGGAAGGAATTATTTTATTTATTCATTTATTTATTTTGTTTCATTAAATGATCTTAAGTAGGTACTCAGGTGTGAAGTGTCATCTCCCAAAGTGATACAAAAGAGTTGCTAGAGAAAACTCTTTGATTTCCCAACATAAATCCTGGATTCTGTGTTCATTTTGATTAGATTTGCCACTCCACCCTCTTGGCAATATAGTTTTTCATTCCATCTTCCCCTACCCTGGCCTGTGTTCCTTCTTTCTTCTTTCCTTTGAGTGGACCATCTTCAGCTCATTAAAGGAGAGGTGTGGGTGGCCTGGCTTCAGTGGCCCACTTCCCCCCCTTTCCTGTAGTTTTTTAAATGTGTTAAAGCAAAAGATCAAATATAGGATCTCTTAATAGTTCAAAAACATAATCAATCTTTGTGGGGAAATCCAGAGACTGCCCTCTTGCTTAAGAACCTAGGCGTGGGCAAATCTGTCAATTTCAGTTTCTCTTAGTTTCTCATTTTCCCAATCTTAAATTCAGTTCTGCGCATTTCCACATCCAGTTTGTGAGTTTATATTTAAAACGTCCTCATGAAAATGTGCTACCATTTCAGTATGAATTTCTCCAGCTGCACATTTTTGTTTGCAGTTTTGAGAAATTGCATGTTTTTGCAAAACCATTTCCCCTAATAATATAATGAATTCTTGCATGCTATTTTCACTGCCTCTAGTTTATGCAATTTTATACATATTACTTGGCTATAGAACTGCATTGCAAAATCCAGAGAGGTGCAAATTTTGAAAAATGGCTGCATTTTGATTTGTTTCTAGTTCCAGAAAGTGCAAATTTGTTAGGTCCACCTTTAAAAGTGAACCAAACCAAGTTTATTCCCCATTCCAACTCCCATCCTGTTGACCACTGCAAGAATCCCAGATTCCTGCAGGCACTAGGCAGTCCTGCAGAAATTGGTTAATAGTTCACCACCTCACTCTGCCCTAAAGCACCCCTTGAGCTGATCGTTCTTCCCTTCTGCTTTTTCAAACAATTTCCTGTTGTTCTCTCAGTTCCACTTGCAGAGGCTCCGATCCCTCCTTTCCCCCTTGGGGTGAGATGTCCATTGCCAATTTCACTGGGATGAAAACACAACCTTTTACAGCCCAGCAATTCAAAATTTCTGTCTTCAGATTGACTGGGTGGCAAATTATGCAAGTTGCACAGAAGAATGTGGTTTAGTGATGTGATCTAAGAAGTCAATCATATTTGATGTTTCAGAAACAAACTTCATTCAACGGAAGTAGCAATAATTTATCTGAGATGCCAGGACCACATAGCCTCAAATTGAATGTTGTGCCTAACTGCAAAATAAGACATAGAGAAACAACTCAAAGACAGGCAAAAGGAAAGAAACTGCAAAGAATTGCAGGGTTGGAGAATGTAGCTCAGTGACAGAACGTATGATTTGCATCCCAAAGGTCCCAGGTTCAAATCCTGGCATCTCCAGCAAAAAACTCTGGTCTGAAACCTAGCATGCTCTAGTTATCTCTCACTTGGACTACTGCAATGAACTCTCTGTGGGGCTACCTTTCAAGGTGACTCGGAAACTACAACTAATCCAGAATGCGGCAACTAGACTGGTGACTGGGAGCGGCCGCCGAGACCATATAACACCGGTCTTGAAAGACCTACATTGGCTCCCAGTACGTTTCCAAGCACAATTCAAAGTGTTGGTGCTGACCTTGAAAGCCCTGAACAGCCTCGGTCCAGTATACCTGAAGGAGCGTCTCCACCCCCATCGTTCAGCCCGGACGCTGAGGTCCAGTGCCGAGGGCCTTCTGGTGGTTCCCTCGCTACGAGAAGCCAAGTTACAGGGAACCAGGCAGAGGGCCTTCTCGGTAGTGGCGCCCGCCCTGTGGAGCGCCCTCCCACCAGATGTCAAAGAGAAAAAAAACTACCAAACTTTTAGAAGACATCTGAAGGCAGCCCTGTTTAGGGAAGCTTTTAATGTTTAACAGGTTATTGTATTTTAGTGTTCTGTTGGAAGCCGCCCAGAGTGGCTGGGAAAACCATTATTATTATTGAAAGCTGCCTCTGGTCAGTGTATTATAGACAATACTGATCTGTAGACACTATCCAGTGGTCTGAATCAGTGAACAGCAGTTTCCTGAGAATTCAATATGCCCTGAGCTCACTAGAACCTCTTTCCAAGGCCATGTCTAGACTTGAAGCCTTTAGTGAGTGCTGATTACAGTCAGAACCTCTGAGGTACTTGTGAAGCTCCATATGCACAGAAGCACTGTGCATTTTGTTCTAAGCATGTGTTTTCTAGGTAATAAGAAAACTGCAGGGCAGTCTGTGTTTGTGTGTACCCAAAGTTCCACCAACACACTGGCGCTTCTGTGATGTGGGCACTGGTGTGCTGCTAGAATGTGGCAACTGACTGTCTAGTTCTTTCCTCAGCCACGAGGACTAGAAACTTGTCCTCCTCCTTTGAAACCACCAGGAATCCTAACTGAGGCAGTACAGTCACAGCCACGCAGCAAACTAGCTTCTCTTTAAGTTAGAAAAATAGGAGGGAGGGAGTCCAGATTGTAAAAAATTAAATTCTAGTAAGAAACATTTTAAAAATGATAAGCTCCACTTATGGTTGTTGCTGCTACTTATTACAGTGGTACCTCGGGTTACAGACCCTTCAGGTTACAGACGCTTCAGGTTACAGACTCCGCTAACCCAGAAATAGTACCTCGGGTTAAGAAGTTTGCTTCAGGATGAGAACAGAAATCGTGCAGCGGCGGTGGGAGGCCCCATTAGCTAAAGTGGTGCTTGAGGTTAAGAACAGTTTCAGGTTAAGAACGGACCTCCGGAACGAATTAAGTACTTAACCCGAGGTACCACAGTACTGTGGCTCCGATGGCCTGGAAGGCCTTGCTGACAGTCCTCCCGGCTGGGGTTTCCTTGCAGACTCAGGCATATGACAAGGCCCCGCCGCCCCTTCCCTGCCTGGCCTCTGCAGATAACTTTATCTCTGCCTGCCTCTGCTGCTGCATCACGGACAAGCTGCTTTCTTCCAGCGCAACGGGTGGGGCCTGGGGGCGCCGAGAGGGTGCAGGGCCAGCCATTCCTGGGTGGTTTGTCTTTCTCCTTGCAGCCATTCATCCTGGCTCGCCTCACAGCCTGGTTGTGAACACCCACCCACTAGTCACGATTATCCCAGAGTCCCCACACCACCTCCGACCTTGTTTACAATTCTCGGGTAGCTGCAAAGCCGTGAGACTTGGAGTTCTAAGCTTATCCTCCCCCCCCCCCAAAAAAAAATTATTGATTTTCCATATCTATAACCAAACAAACAAACTTCTGAGTAGAGGGATGCGGGTGGCGCAGTGGGTTAAACCACAGAGCCTAGGACTTGCCAATCAGAAGGTTGGTGGTTCGAATCCCCGCGACGGGGTGAGCTTCCGTTGCTCGGTCCCTGCTCCTGCCAACCTAGCAATTCGAAAGCATGTCAAAGTGCAAGTAGATAAATAGGTACTGCTCCGGTGTGAAGGTAAACGGCGTTTCCGTGCGCTGCTCTGGTTCACCAGAAGCGGCTTAGTCATGCTGGCCACAGGACCCGGAAGCTGGACGCCGGCTCCCTCAGCCAATAAAGTGAGATGAGTGCCGCAACCCCAGAGTTGTTCATGACTGGACCTAATGGTCAGGGGTCCCTTTACCTTTACTTCTCAGTAGATATGGCTAGGATTGCACTGTTAAAGCTAGTTGAGATCAATGAGACTGAAGGCTGCAAAGTTACATGGGGGGTGGGGGGGGGCTTCTTCATCTGAAAGTGAAGCCAATGGCATGCAGATGTCATGGACAATGTGGAGACAAAGCTCTTTTATTAAATATTTGTCATAACAAAGGACTGAGGAAGACACTGGTGAAATTTGTAGGAAAGCAACGTTTGTGGCCACATCAGTTCCAGTAAAGGCCATGTAAGAGCCAGTGAGGCAGCAGTTTTGATCCCGCTTCACTTGGGCTTCTTATACTTTGTTGTTGGTCCTCATGGGATCGTGCCTTACTGTGTCAACGTATGGCATGTCCTTATTCAAGAGAGGCAATGTGGTGCAGTGGTTAGAGTGCATACTCTCCAAGTTCTCTCCGATAAAAATAGGGACATCCCATTCCAGAATAAGAATGTTACTATTTCTATCCTGCCAATCCGATTGGCTTGCCCCAGCCATTCTGGGCGGCTTCCAACATATATAAAAACACAACAAAACATTAAACATTAAGAAAACTTCTCTATACAGGATTGCCTTCAGACGGTTTGGGGGTCAGATAACTCCATACCCTCCAACATTTATCCAATGAAAATAGGGACACCCTAAGGAAAAGGGACGCAGGTGGCACTGTGGGTTAAAGCCTCAGCGCCTAGGGCTTGCCGATCGAAAGGTCGGCGGTTCGAATCCCTGCGGCGGGGTGCGCTCCCGCTGCTCGGTCCCAGCGCCTGCCAACCTAGCAGTTCGAAAGCACCTCCGGGTGCAAGTAGATCAATAGGGACCGCTTACCAGCGGGAAGGTAAACGGCGTTTCCGTGTGCGGCTCTGGCTCTGGCTCTGGCCAGAGCAGCGATGTCACGCTGGCCACGTGACCCGGAAGTGTCTCCGGACAGCGCTGGCCCCTGGCCTCTTAAGTGAGATGGGCGCACAACCCCAGAGTCTGTCAAGACTGGCCCGTACGGGCAGGGGTACCTTTACCTTTACTTTAAGGAAAAGCAGGACATAGGATTAAATCAGAAACTGGGATGGCTTCTCTAAATCAAGGACTGTCCCTGGAAAATAGGGACACTTGAAAGGTCTGGGAGTGTCAGCTTTGAACCAGGGAAACCAAAGCACAGCTCCTTGTTCATTCATGGATGTTTATGATCTGGGGCCAGCTCCTGTCTCTCAGCCTGGCCTACCTCAAAGGGTTGTTGAGGATAAAATGGATGGTAGGAGGGGAGGACGTGTATTCTGCCCTAAGCTCACTGGAGGGAGAGAGGCATTAAAATCCTTTTTGGGGTCAAATCATCTTCTAAAGGCCCAAACTGCACTTTGAATCAAGGTTGGTTCACGCATCTTAAAAGAGACATTGATGCATTAAATGTTGAAACTGCCTTAATATTAGCTGGTATCCATGTTGGATTTGAAATAGTTTTTATGCATAGAATCGTAGAAATTCTTTATATGTGTGTGAGCACTTATTTCGTGTGTGCTTTTATTGCATTGTGAAATAGCTTCTCGTTTCAGTAGCTCCCAACACATGAGATTCTAAGATCAGATGTTGACTTTGAAAAACAATTGCATAGAAGGGAAGCGATCTGCCTTGGTTTCTGGGAGAAAAGTAATTGCTATATATGCCAAGCCCTCTTTTCTCTTCTGCAAGTCCAAAATTTGGATTGCTTCTGGAACCCTAGGTTCCAGAAGAGTCAGCTATGTTCACTCTGAATAGTTACTGACTCCAACCATGAAGGCAAAGCATAGGCATCATGGCTAACAGCCAGAACAATGAACATTCATCCTGAGTTGCTTGTGGACTGTCTACACGCATTCCCCTTAATCATTCATTCATCCCACGCTTTCCAATTTCTTTCCTTATTACAGTGGTACCTCGGGTTAAGTACTTAATTCGTTCCGGAGGTCCATTCTTAACCTGAAACTGTTCTTAACCTGAAGCATCACTTTAGCTAATGGGGCCTCCTGCTGTTGCTGTGCTGCCGGAGCACGATTTCTGTTCTCATCCTGAAGCAAAGTTCTTAACCTGAGGTACTATTTCTGGGTTAGCGGAGTCTCTAACCTGAAGCGTATGTAACCTGAAGTGTATGTAACCCAAGGTACGACTGTACTTTCAAAACTGCAAAACGCCTGTTGCTTTTTAAAAAGTTGATTTCTTGCAAAAATCTAAAGTTTTGGTACGCGCTGGGATCCCTCCTGCAAATTCTGGCAGTCTGGAGGCAAATGAAGTCTGAGCATTTGCCACTGAAATGATCACGGCCTTCTCCTACCTCCATGTCCTTCTCCTTGTTGTTTGCCCTGTGTCAGATTTTAAACTGTGAGCCCCTCAGGGCAGGGACCTATGATCTTGTCCTCACTGCAAAGTGCTATGCACACTGATGTTACCAGGCAAATACCGTATTTTTCGCTCTATAGGACGCACTTTTCCCCCTTCAAAAATGAAGGGGAAATGTGTGTGCGTCCTATGGAGCGAAGACGCCATAGCCCCGCAACCCTCTCCCGGCTGGAGAGGTGACGCGCAGCTATGGAAGGAGCCTCTATAGCAGCGCATCACCTCTCCAGCCGGGAGAGCGCGCGCGGGGCTAAAGAAGCCCTCTGCGACCCTCTCCCGGCTGGAAAAGTGACGCGCGACTATGGCAGCAGCCTCTCCGCTGCGCCTTTCTGCTGCTCCCTGACCTGCTCTTTGGGGCTGGTGGTGGGCTTCCCCCGCCAGCCCCAAAGAGCAGGTCGAAAGGAACCTGAAGCCTGGAGAGGGAGAGGGGTCGGTGCACACCGACCCCTCTCGCTCTCCAGGCTTCCAAGGTAGCCGCCTGAACGGCACCTTGTTTTAGAGCGGGAAAACAAGAGGGGGAAAATTCTCCCCCTCTCTGCGCAGCGCCTCCTGCTGCTTCGCTGAAGGGGCGCTGGGCAGAGAGGGGGAGATTTTTTTTTTCTTGTTCTCCCCCCTCTAAAACAAGGTGCGTCCTATTGTCCGGTGCGTCCTATGGTGCGAAAAATACGGTAAATAAAATGATTACAGAAGCCCAAGCACTTGTAACATCTTTGAGCAAATGGCTGATCCGCTAAAAGATACCATCTCGTCGGTCTTTATTTATGTCTACTTGCGCTATGGCTGATGGGAGCCAGTCAAGCTGGGATCCTGACGAGTCTCTTTTTCCCTCAGAATATACTGCAGTGTGGATTAATTACAGCCCATTCTGCTCTATCCAAGCCATGCGCTTCCAGGGACCAAGGACTGTCAGCAGAGCAAGCAGAGGAGCAAAGCCAGTGATCAGACTTGTTGTGTTGAGATGTGCTCGTCTTCCTCTTGCGGAGACTCTTCACATTATCTGGTCCTGGAGATAACAACACTTCAGAGAACTGGCTGACGCTTTCACTTGAATTTTACATCAGGGGAAAACTGACTCTTCAACACACACACACACACACACACACACACACACACACACACACAAACACACACACACACCATACTTGTTTTTACCCATTGCTAGCAAGCACAAAGCCAGAAATGTTTGGCTTTATACTCAAGGGCAAGAACAGAAGTTTGTCAGAACATAGACTTACACACACACACACACCTCTGTATTTCAACAACCTCAACGGAACATCTGGCATAATTTCTTTAAAAAATAGACAATCTTAAATTTCTAACCATCATGGTTGTGAAGGATTTAAAATGAGAGTCCTCCTCAGAGGGCAGAAATTTGTAGCTACAGATGTGTAGCTCCTGCCCTGGCCTCCCACTGAAGAAGGGCTATGCATGTTTCAGGCAAGGCTTTGTTGAAGGAGATCTTGAAGAAATTTGGTGGTGGTGGCAGAAGAAGTGGGTTGACAGAGAAGGGTTTCTTTCCTAGACCTGGTGACTAGTGTGGAAGAATAAGGCCAAGGGAGCAGACAGTTCATGGGATTGTGCAGAACAAAAGGAGGAGGAGATGGAGGGGAAAGTTGGACACTATATATTGGGGTAGTCAACGTGGTGTTGTCCAGGGGCTGTTGAACTCCCAGCTCCCATCAGCCCCATTCCGCACGGCCAATGGAGAGGGATGGTGGCATCTGGAGTTCAGCAACATCTGCAGGGCACCGTGCCGGCTGTATCTGATGTCCTGTACCTGCTCTGGCACCTGCACCTGTTGGGTGCCTTAAAAGCCTTTGCAAACCTGCATTTGGTTTTTAATGGTTTTTTTTTTTTAAAAAAAAAAAAAAGCTGCATTACCATCAGTTGGACCAAGCAGAACGTCACGAAATATTGAGCAGGTTCTTGAGTTCTCAAGAACTCTTCACCAAGCAGGAGGATATGCAATTTTTGGGTGGGGTGGGGTGGGGTGGGGTGGGGAAAAGACATGGGTTTGTTTTGTTTTTGTTTCTATTATGTGCTTTGTGTTTTTATTTTGTATTTCTATGCTGTGAACTGCCCTGAGATATTTGGTATACAAATTTTAATAATAATAATAATAATAATAATAATAAGCCATATATTTACGGGACTGCCTCTCCTGGTATGCCCCACAGAGGACCTTAAGGTCCATGAATAACCATAGTTTAGAGGTCCCGGGCCCTAAGGAAGTCAGACTACCCTCCACCAGGGCCAGGGCCTTTTCAGTGATGGCTCCGACCTGGTGGAATGCTCTGTCCCATGAGACCAGGGCCCTTCAGGATTTAACCTCCTTCCGTCGGGCCTATAAGACAGAGCTATTCCGCCTGGCCTTTAATTTGAATTCAGCCTGTTCTTTTATTTCCCTTCTCTTCCCTCCCCCTCCCCTTTTATGAAGATTACCCACTCGGAGACCCCACAGCTAATTCTCCCCTGGCCTCCTCGCTGGCCCAAGTAGGACTAATTCAGCCAGCTAGGCCTGGGGATTATCTAATGCTTATTTCCCCTAAATTGATTTCTGAATTTTGAATTTTATTGTTATTTATGTTTTTATACTGTATTTTATGCTGCTTTTACAATTAAGTGTTTTAAATTTGTTGTTACCTGCTCTGAGCCCGGTTTTTGAACCGGGAAGGGCGGGGTATAAATAATAATTAATTAATTATTATTATTATTATTATTATTATTATTATTACTACTAGCCTGTCTCAGGCTCCAGACAGAGATTGAGCCTCTCCCCTGCCAGGTGCTGAGTTTATCAAGTTATGCTTAGGATGCTGCATGTGTTTGCTGCATCCATACTTGTGTGTGAAGTATGGGGCAGGGAGCTTAAACTGTGAGGACTGGAAGCTTGAAGCTGACTCTATCTACCCTTTGACCGATTTGTTGCCAGCTGCCCCCAGATGGATTTTATCCTTGGCCTGTCTTTCGGCTGAGATCTAGTCCCATCCCTCTTCAAGATACCTGACTAGCGGTCAAAGCTTTTCCCAAGTGCTCTTTGCACACAGACATCAACTTGCCAACAAAGGTCCGTATAGTGAAAGCTATGGTTTTCCCAGTAGTGATATATGGAAGTGAGAGCTGGACCATAAAGAAGGCTGATCGCCAAAGAATGGATGCTTTTGAATTATGGTGTTGGAGGAGACTCTTGAGAGTCCCATGGACTGCAGGAAGATCAAACTTATCCATTCTTAAGGAAATCAGCCCTGAGTGCTCACTGGAAGGACAGATCCTGAAGCTGAGGTTCCAATACTTTGGCCACCTCATGAGAAGAGAAGACTCCCTGGAAAAGACCCTGATGTTGGGAAAGATGGAGGGCACAAGGAGAAGGGGACGCAGAGGATGAGATGGTTGGACCGTGTTCTCGAAGCTACCAGCATGAGTTTGACCAAACTGCGGGAGGCAGTGGAAGACAGGAGTGCCTGGCGTGCTCTGGTCCATGGGGTCACAAAGAGGCGGACACGACTAAACGACTAAACAACAAGCTCATGCTTAAATGCATGCCTGCCTGCCACACACACGCATTCACACACACACACCCGGAAGGATTTTCCACTTGACATTCTGCCCCGTCACCCACGAGCCCAAACCGTCAGCTCTGACATCTGATAAGGCCTTATCAGAGCTGTCCAGCTCTGATAGCTCAGAACTGCTGTCTCCACCACCCAGAGCCTAGCGCCGCCAAAAGTTGCATGATGCGCAGCTTGAGCAATTGAAGGGGGACTGGCTCATAGCTTCCATTAAAAAAACAACCAACCAGTACTACTTTATATTCTCACAAATATAAACAAATCCAAACTGAATGTGTGCCTTGAGAATATGCCGTAACTAATACTTTCACTCCTTCCCTTTCAGGATTCAAAAGAGCTCTCCCTTGTAATGAACTCCCCCATCCCTGATCTTGAGAATTACCATTCACATGACTAAACATAAAAGCACTATAAGGAAGACAAACAAGATCAACAAGATCCAGGACAAAACAAACTCGTAGGGGATAAGGCTATCAATGGCAACTAGCCGTCATGGCTGTGTTCCACCCCCATTGTCAGAGGCACTGTGCAGCCGAAAACCAGAATTCCAGGTGAGGCGAGTGATGTTGCACTCAGGTCCTGCTTTTAGGTTTCCCACAGGAATCTGACTGGCCACTGTGAGAAGAGAGAGCTGGACTACATGGGCTATGTACTTGTTGTTGTTGTTTAGTCGTCAGGCACTCCTGTCTTCCACTGCCTCCCGCAGTTTGGTCAGACTCATGCTGGTAGCTTCGAGAACACTGTCCAACCATCTCGTCCTCTGCCGTCCCCTTCTCCTTGTGCCCTCCATCTTTCCCAACATCAGGGTCTTTTCCAGGGAGTCTTCTCTTCTCATGAGGTGGCCAAAGTATTGGAGTTTCAGCTTCAGGATCTGTCTTTCCAGTGAGCACTCAGGGCTGATTTCCTTCAGAATGGAGAGGTTTGATCTTCTTGCAGTCCATGGGACTCTCAAGAGTCTCCTCCAGCACCAGAATTCAAAAGCACCAATTCTTTGGCGATCAGCCTTCTTTATGGTCCAGCTCTCACTTCCATACATCACTACTGGGAAAACCATAGCTTTAACTATACGGACCTTTGTTGGCAAGGTGATGTCTCTGCTTTTTAAGATGCTGTCTAGGTTTGTCATTGCTTTTCTCCCAAGAAGCAGGCGTCTTTTAATTTTGTGACTGCTGTCACCGTCTGCAGTAATCATAGAGCCCAAGAAAGTAAAATCTCTCACTGCCTCCATTTCTTCCCCATCTATTTGCCAGGAGCTGATGGGACCAGTGGCCATGATCTTCGTTTTTTTGATGTTGAGCTTCAGACCATATTTTGCTATGTACTTAAATCCTATTACTATTCATCCTCCAGATGAATAAACCCACAGACAGCATGCAAAAGAGAAAGGGCTTCACCACCTCAGTTTCATCGTTACTGTAGATAAATGGTCTCCCTTCAAAATGCAATGTAGTCTGTTATGTGACTTTATTTTACTGGGTATACATTTGTTTTTGTAACATTTCAAATAGTTTAATAAAAGTAAGACAGACAGGCAGGCAGACAAGAGCGCTCCTGTGAGTCTAAAGCAGCGGTTCTCAACCTGTGGGTCCCCAGATGTTGTTGGACTACAACTCCCATCATCCCTGAGCTGTGGCCTTGCTAGCTAGGGGTGATGGGAGTTGTAGTTCAACAACATCTGGGGACCCACAGGTTGAGTATCCACTTGGAAAGGAAGATGTCCCGTATATATTGCTCTAGCCCTGACTCTTTCCATCTGTTATTGGGAGGTGGGGTATGATTCTGCCCAGTCTCTTTCTTAGTTGCAGGTGGATCATTCCCAGTGTAAAGGCACAGCACAATCTCTCTCCCTCAGAGGAGGGTGCCTGTTGTGTTCCTGCACGAGTCACTGCTTTGGCCTTCCTTCCTTCCTTCCATTCAGTCATCTATTTCATACGCAGGATTGTGTCTTGTCTCTACATGGGCTGCAAGTGGATTGTTGTTGGTTCTAAAGATGCAAAATCACCCCCTCTAAGAGAACACAGAACCTATGAAACTACATTATACTGAGTCAGTGTTATCCCTGCACTGACTTGCAGTATCAGCAGCCCTTCAGAGGTCCAGTTATGAGTCTTTCCCCCAGCTGTCAAGGGTTGAACCCGGGACCTTCTGCACGCAAAGCTCACTGAGCTACGGCCCTTCCTCCAAGATGCATGTTGTGCCTCTGTGCAAGTCCCTCCTCTGAGCTGGCTTCCTTCTAATTAGAACAGTGACTCACGTGGAAACACAAGTGTGGACTCCTTGGCAGGGGTAATGGAAATCCAGAGAAGAGGAGGAGTTTATTTGCCTCTCAGAGCTTTGGGAAACCCTGATTGACGGCAGCCAGAAGTAGACACAACAAAGATTTTGAAGAGACAGAAAAAGTCTTTTGAAAGAAAATTATATGAAAATGATGTATAGATGGTATATTGCACCAGCACAGATAGCAAAAATGTACAAAACTGGGTCAAATACATGTTGGAAATGCAGAGAAAAAGAAGGGACTTTTTATCATATGTGGTGGGAGTGTAGAGAAGTTAAATTTTTTTGGGAAGTGATATATAATGAATTGAAAAAAATGTTTAAAATGACATTTGTAAAAAAAAACCCCAAAGCATTTTTGTTAGGGATTGTAGAACAAGACCTGCCAAGAAAAGCAAAGAACTTATTTTTGTATGCCAAAACAGCGGCAAGAGTCTTGATCGCACAAAGATGGAAGAACGAGGAAATCCCAACGAAAGAACGGTGGCAAGAAAAATTTATGAGCTACGCAGAGCTGGCTAAACTGACATACAAACTGCGATACAAGGACAACTGTGACTTTAAGGAAGAATGGGAGCTTTTTACAAATTATCTAAAAAGACAACAAAATGAACTGGACTCCTTGGCAGGTTTTGAATAAACATACACAAAGTTACTGGTTGATAACATGATAGATAGATGATAGATAGATAGATAGATAGATAGATAGATAGATAACATAAGGATATGTATAATTTTATAAAATGCAGAGAATAATATGTGCTGAGAAATCAGAGAGAGGAGCTGAAGGAAGTCTCTGGTGGGGGGGAGGGAGGGATTGAAGGGGGTTGGGGAAAAAGGGAAATATAATGTATACAATTATATGGTTTGATAATTTGTTATGTTGAAATTGCCAATAAAAATATTTATATAAAAAAAGAAGAGACAGAAAAAGAGGTTCTCTTGTGATTTCCCCTACGTAATCAGGCAACATCATTAGCCTAGACACATGTACTCTTTCGCATTCCAACTCCTGCAGTGGCAAAGAAACCCAGTATTTCAGTGTGCGGGAAATGTGGCCTCCATCAAACAGAACTGCAAGTTTTTAGAGATTCTGTGCAAAGAAGGAGAAAAAAACATTATTGCAGGGGGGAAGGAGGAAAGAAAAACAAAGGCTGGTGACTTCTTTACTTGGCAACCATAGCCTGCTCAACATTGGCTCCTGAATGATGTTAATACACTATTACCTTTGCCACAAATCTGGCCAGGCTTATCAAACAGCTCCAGCTCAAACAATATCTAACACCATTTATTGTCATTGACTGGCAGCTCTGACTAGGTGGGGTCAGGGCAGACAGGTGGCGAAGGGATGGCAGATGGAAGGATGGGAAACCCTGTAGTGGTGTTTTCTCTTCATGTGGGTTATATTTACAGACTTGTGCCTGCATGCTTGCACATCTTGTGCAATTTTAACCTCTAGAGAGCTGGGAGGAGGTTGGACCTCACAGAACGACAAGGCTAGCAACTACCATATTTTTCGCTCTATTAGACGCACCAGACCATAAGAAGCACCTAGTTTTTGGAGGAGGAAAACAAGAAAAAAATATTCTGAATCTCAGAAACCAGAACAAGAGGGATCGCTGCACAGCCTGCATTCGCTCCATAAGACACACACACATTTCCCCTTACTTTTTAGGAGGGAAAAAATGAGTCTTATAGAGCAAAAAAATACGGTAACTTGTAAAATACACTGATGATGATGAGGATTAATAAATACTATATTTGTACCCTGCCCATCCGACTGGGTTCCCCAAAGACAAATACAATAGGACCAATGGCTTACCAGGGGCAGTTGTCAGAAAAAGAGAGAAAGCTGGAAGGTGTGGCATTATTTGGGAAGTGAAAACAGTCAGCAATGGTTCTGCCTACTTGTTCTCAGGTCAGGCATCCTGCTGTATAATCTCACATATGAAGCTGCCATACAGAGTCAGGCCACAGGTCCATCCGAGCTCATTTCTGTCAATATGGCACACTGGCTAGTGTTTCAGAGTTCTCCAGGTTTCCAGACAGCAGACATTTCCAGCCCTACCTGGCAATGCCAAGGATTGAACCTTTGGCCTGCAAAACATGTGCTCTGCCACCAAGTAAACTTGCTATTAACGTGTGTCAGACACATTCCTTTACTTTCATCCTGATCAAAACAACAACAACAACAACAACAATTTATTATTTATACCCCGCCCATCTGGCTGGGTTTCCCCAGCCACTCTGGGCAACTTCCAACCGAACATTAAAAACAATACAGCATCAGACATTAAAAACTTCCGTAAACAGGGCCGCCTTCAGTTGCCTTTTAAAAGTAAAATAGTTGTTTATTGCCTTGACATCTGCTGGGAGGGTGTTCCACAGGGCGGGCGCCACTACCGAGAAGGCCCTCTGCCTGGTTCCCTGTAACCTCACTTCTTGCAGCAAGCGAACTGCCAGAAGGCCCTTGGACTGGACCTCAGTGTCTGGGCTGGATGATGGGGGTGGAGACGCTCCTTCAGGTATACAGGACCGAGGCCATTTAGGGCTTTAAAGGTCAGCACCAACACTTTGAATTGTGCTCGGAAACGTACTAGGAGCCAATGAAGATCTTTCAGGACCAGTGTTATGTGGTCTTGGCAGCCACTCCCAGTCACCAGTCTAGCTGCCACATTCTGGATTAATTGCAGTTTCCGAGTCACCTTCAAAGGTAGCCCCACATAGAGCGCATTACAATAGTCCAAAATGCTTGGCTACTCTTTTGAGGATCCATATAGAAACACAGCGGGGAGGCGGGCAAGTAGGTGGGCAAGCAGTGGTCAGGATTTTCCGCCCCCCCCCCCTGCACAACCTTCAATGATTTCTCCATCCATGTGAATAGCTGTAACAAGATGTCTGCTTCTCTCAGGGTGGGGTGGGGGAAAATGCTCAGCTACATATCTCCCTCCACGGAAGGCTGAGCAAAAGATATCTTGCACTGGTGGATCCAAATAGCAAGAGATAAGAGCATAAAAGATACAGGAACTTGCATTGCTGACTTCCTACCGTCTCACATTCTCTTTTCTCCCTGCACAAGCCCAGGCCCCAAATTCACCCCATAGATTGGGATGAGATCTAGGAGTTTGGGCTTCCAGGCTTGTCACCAACCCACTAAATACAGCTCCCCTTCCAACCCTTGATACAATCTCCAGAACTTTTGGCCCTCTAATTCTCCCGCTCCACACACTTGAACTTATCCCTTGAATTGTTTCCAAACGAAGGGTGTTGGTTTTATTTGGTCTGCATATGGGTTTTTGTGTATTTCCTCCAATTCCCTCTCCCTCTTCTTCATCCTCCTTGCCGGTCGCCTTTGGAGGAGGCGGAGACATCACTTGGGTGGTTGCTGCTGACTTTTTTTTGGTCATCGGTCCCCTCCCTGTTGCTTTCAGTCTCTCTCTCTCTCTGTCCCACCAGTACAGCCTAGGACATCGTAGGAGGACTTGGTTGAGGCAGATCAACCGGCTGAAGTGGCGACACTTTCTCCAGTGTCAACCCAGCCCTTCCCCACGTTTTCTAGGCTCCGTGGACCAAGACGCGTTCAAAAATTTGCCAAGGTTTGTGCTCTGCACCAGGTCAGTTTGATTCAATGCATGCCCAAAATCCAGGTGTTTGAAGTACAGTTGTTGATTTCTATTTGAGTAATGGACAAAGGCAAGGAATTGATAAGAATAGTAATGGATAGGGATAGAGGAATGGGGTAGACAGAAAAGCAGGATTGCAACACGGGTGGATAGGGCAAAGTGCTGAAGATGAGACGTCTTTGGCCTCAAAAATTTATCCTCTGCTTTGGTTGCCCTTCACTGCTACTGTATTGTTGGGGCTGAGGGAAGTGCACTCTGCACATGGGTAGAGGCATCCTCATCATCGTTATTATTTTGCATGGTCTATGTCTGAGCTTTGGGACTGAAAAGAGCTTCAAAGGCTAAGCCCCGATGTTGGCTGCCTTGGCACAATGAGCATTTCGAAGCATGGGTCGGCTAGAGACAGGGCAAACTTTCCCCTCTTCAAATGAAAAGGGTGTTGGAAAACTGGCAGTGCATGGCCAAAGTGCAGTGAGTTCGAGAACGCTAGACGCAAAGTAATCCCACAACGGACCGAGGTATAAATTGTTAGGAATGTGTATGGTTGACTTGATTTTTTAAAGTTACATCTAGATGTGATTATCACTCCACAGATTAAAAAGGAGTAGTGGTATCCTAACAGATTGTGATAACTGAGATGAGGGAGTAAACAGATTAATAGATGAGCCAACTTCCAATCTTTGTCAATTTCTAAGTCTGATTCGATGGTGAGTCAGGGCTTTGAACATGGAGAGTGAATTCAAGAAAATAATCCTTGGGAAAGAGTTAAGGCCACAATCCTATAAACATGTACTTATTGGTGCCTAGGTCTCACTAGATCGCAGGGGACATGTTTCTGACGCAAACAGGCATAGGTTCGGGCAAAATGTGATAGGTTTTGAGTTCTATTATTTACAGTTGTGCTGGAAAGTTAAAATAACTGCACCCAAAACCCAGAGCAGATCTACAGTTCCTCGCACCAACTTCTAGTAGTGCAAATACAAACTCCCAAATTTCATTACCAAAAAAAAGGCAGAGAATGAAGTGAATCAGGATCACAGGAGCAGAAAAATGAGCATGAAAGCCATGAGAGAAACACACTGGGATGGCTGAGAAATGGCAGAGCGGACTTGTTGCAAGTGAGAAACACAAAGGCTGGCAGAACCTGCCGAGGTCAGAAAGGTGCCTGCAAGAACACAATGGGGAAGGGGGAGAGTAAATTGCCTGGACATGGCAGAGAAGGCAAATGGGACGGTTGCTGTTTGTGTAAAGATGCTGAAAGGATCAGTGTTGTGCAAGGAAGGGAAGAGCGCAGGACTATTCTTAAGTGTACATAAAATTATTAAATAACAATAACCGAGGGGCATTATTGTTTTTGCTTATTATTATGGTATGTATTTTTTTGTATTTTAATACTGTAAACCGCGCTGTAATATTTGGGTGAAGGACAATTTAGTAATTTTAATAATAATAATAATAATAATAATAATAATAATAATACAGTGGTACCTCAGGTTAAGTACTTAATTCGTTCCGGAGGTCCGTTCTTAACCTGAAACTGTTCTTAACGTGAAGCACCACTTTAGCTAATGGGGCCTCCCGCTGCCGCTGTCACGCGATTTCTGTTCTCATCCTGAAGCAAAGTTCTTAACCCGAGGTAATATTTCTGGGTTAGCGGAGTCTGTAACCTGAAGCGTCTGTAACCTGAAGCGTATGTAACCCGAGGTACCACTGTAATAAGTAGCATGGGGAGAGGACAGGGACAGGGAAGTAGAAAATCATTGTGCACTAGACGCAAAACATGCCACCCAGAGTTCCAGACCAACACCATTGGAGTTTCAGACAAACACATCAACCAGTTTCTTCACAGATAGACATGCTTTTCCACAAGGGAACATTTGATCCTCTTTTGCCCTGATGATGATGTGCTTCATGCAAGCAAATAACAATGGAGTTTTTGCATTCACTTTGGAGACCATTTTAAGCAAACAGTCCAGCAGCTGCAGTCCTATGTGCAGCAACTTAAGAGGAAGTCCCATTTGATGCAGTAGGTTTTACTTCCACCAAAATATACCCAGAATTGGGCTGTTCTTAAGCCTCCCATGGCAAAAATGCCCCAAGAATTATACGTGAGAAGGAAGCCGGTCAGTGTGGTGGAAGGAAGTTGGTCCTTCGACGTGGGGGGACTGGGTTCGAAAATTCCTATCTCAAATGCAAGCAGTGACTCACTTTCTCATCTGTAAAATGGGAGTCACATCTCTATTCGAAACCAACTGTCTTGTAAGGAAATCCTGTTGGTTTCAATTGAACTCCACCTCGTGCAAGACAATGTTCTGAGGATTCCACCCTGAGATTCATGATTGGGAAAGACAATTAATAACATTTAATATTAATTTATTTATTTCATTGGAACTAGGATCATCTCTACAATATATCTGTTAAGTCTTTAAAGTGCCACAAGACTCTTGTGCTTTTAGCATTAATGTTGCACATCAGAGCACCCAAACTGCTTCATGTGCATTATCTCAGTCATCCTTAGACTAACCCTGTAAGGTAGGCCAGTAATATTATCTCCACGTTGCAGACAGTGGAGGGGAAACTGAGGCTGAGAGAGTGTAGCATGCTTAAGGATGCCAAGGCTGCATATACACCGTGCATCTAAAGCAACCGCAAAGAATCCTGGGAGCTGTAGTTCTCTGAGGGGTAAACTGCAGTTCTGAGAATTCTTTCTATGTGTGGTGTGCATTCTGAACTGGGGACTTCCCAGCTCACACTCTTGTTCCTGCACTGCACCAAATATGGAAATACTGCCACACACACACACACACACTTAAGCTTCCAAGATAGACATAACTCTGTACAGAATGATTCAAAACTAAGGATCAACCCAGATGAAACTGGTGGCTACAGAAAAAGAGTGGGTGAAAAACCCCTGCATGAGTACGATGTACTGGGAAACTCAACAGGTAGAAAGAAAATGGATGGATGGATGGATAAACAGAGAGGCAGAGAGGACAGGCAAACAGGAACGGAATATAGTGAAAGGAGGGGACACATGTTAATTTCTTTTGCTCTCCATATAACCACCTTCCCATTAACATCTGATCCCAGAGACTAATGCATTTGCCTCTATTTTTTGGTCCTGGGAAGGATCCAAATCGAACGGTGGCAGGAAAATGGAGTTCAAGAAACGGGAGTGGGTTGGGTTTTCCATTCTTGTCCCCTGACTTCTTAAGACTTCTCAGTCCCACTTTTCCATTTGGGATCTATGGAGTTGGGGAAGGAGCAGAGGGCCTGAGAGGATGGACTCTACTAGAAAGAGCAAAGCCAGGAAGTCCTCCTGGTTTACCTTCTGCCTAGGCTCTCGGACACCTGGGTTCTTTGGAAAGTCCCATGTTCTTGTGAATTTTCTGACGGGGGAAGCTTTAGGCTGAAATGCAAGCTGGTATCTCTGTGGGAGCAGCATCTGAACAGCTTCAGGCTGGATTAAAACTGCTGCCTGTGATTCAATAGTGCCCCGATAACAAATACCCGGCAGATAATTATCTGAAGCCGGTGAAGCCGGAGATAAAGTTCTGGAAGCATCTCTGGGGCCCCCATGCCCAGCTTGGTAGCAGTGTGCAGAGTGGAGTTACTAAATAGCTATGGGCACAACTGTAATTTTGGTTGAAATGAAAATATTCAAAAGGAAATTTCATTGCTGCTGATAAGGACTGGTGTAACCCAGAGATAAGGTGACGCCTTTGATGTGTGTGGCATAGATGTTTGTGGCAGTGTTGCTTTGATGTATACAGTGGTACCTCGGGTTAAGAACTTAATTCGTTCTTAAACTGAAACTGTTCTTAACCTGAGGTACCATTTTAGCTAATGGGGCCTCCCACTGCCACCGCGCCACCAAAGCACGATTTCTGTTCTCCTTCTGAAGCAAAGTTCTTAACCTGAGATACTATTTCTGGGTTAGCGGAGTCTAACCTGAAGCGTCTGTAACCTGAAGCATCTGTAATCCGAGGTACCACTGTATATGTATTTGTGTGTTTGTGCATGCGCGTGGACACACACACACACACACACACACACACTAATATAAAGCTTAGGACATAAGTTGTTTGGGGCTGTGCTGTATGGCATATTTCACAGATGAATACAGCACAGGCTCTATTTTAACATCCCTATTTTCAAAAGAAGGTTCACTATTTGAGCTCTTCACCCCCCACAGATTATTACAGTGGTACCTCGGGTTACATACGCTTCAGGTTACATACGCTTCAGGTTACAGACTCCACTAACCCAGAAATAGTACCTCGGGTTAAGAACTTTGCTTCAGGATGAGAACAGAAATCGTGCTCCGGCGGCGCAGCAGCAGCAGGAGGCCCCATTAGCTAAAATGGTGCTTCAGGTTAAGAACAGTTTTAGGTTAAGAACAGACCTCTAGAACGAATTAAGTTCTTAACCCGAGGTACCACTGTACACATTGTTGAAGTCTCTCATTGACCTGCTATAGATCCTGCATTTATTTACCCTGCCATAGTCTGCCCTCCACTGGTTGAAAATCCAACACAGCATGTTCCTTATTGACTTCAGGACCTTCTATACTATTTAAATTCAGAATTTTGTCCCTTTGATTAGAGATGTCCTGGGGGGACGGACCTGCTTCTTCTACAATATGTTATCAAGAGCTGCAGTTGCAGTGTATGAAATGATAGAGAGATGTGCCCTGCATGGTGTTTTCATGTTCATGTTTATACACATATGAAGGTGCACGAGAGGCAAGGTGCGCTGTCCACCTCCAGTCAGAGATTTAATTGCTGGAGATCCCAGGGAGGGAGCTGAACCCTGATGAATGATTTTAGCTGCTTGCACTGACAAATTTCCTGAAATGCAAAATTAAGAAAAGCAGTTTACCTAGTACAGATATCAGAAATTATCATCCCTGGTAAATAGGAACATAGGAAGCTGCCTTATACTCAGATCACTGCCCCAGCTAGTACTGTCTACCCTGACTGGCCAGGGTTTCAGACAAGGAACAATCCCAGCCCTAGCAGGAGAGGCTAAGGATTGAAGAAGAAGAAGAAGAGTTTGGATTTGATATCCCGCCTTATCACTACCCGAAGGAGTCTCAAAGCGGTTAACATTCTCCTTTCCCTTCCTCCCCCACAACAAACACTCTGTGGGGTGAGTGGGGCTGAGAGACTTCAGAGAAGTGTGACTGGCCCAAGGTCACCCAGCAGCTGCATGTGGAGGAGCGGAGACGCGAACCCAGTTCACCAGATTACGAGACTACCGCTCTTAACCACTACACCACACTGGCTCTGTGAACCTGAGATCTTCTGTATCCAAAGGAGATGCTCTACCACTGATCTGTGGCCCTTCCCCAGTAAGAATCACATAAACGACTGGTGCGTATATTTCGGACCCTTTGGACCTGTGATTTGCTAAGCTGAAGACAGCACAGCATGTGTGGCCTGCCATCTGCTTGACATTGACCTGGGCTTTTGACATCCAAGGTGGGAGGCAGGAAAACCAGAATTACCAAGCCCTTGGAAGGCCATCACCACACATGGTTGGTGCAGATTGCATTCTGCTAGTGGGTGACGTTGTGAAGGCCTGTTACACATTTTGGGGAGTAATGATGGAGTCTAGGCCCCAGCTGCACCATACATTTCAAGCAGTATCACAAGACATGTGTGATTCCAGCATTGTGACCCTCTAGAATAACAAAGGGGACCACCACAGCTGTTACAGCTATGGTGGAATCTCCTTGCTCAGTACTGTGGGGAAAGTCTTTGTCCTTGTAGTTCTCAACAGATTGAAGTCACCCGCTGACAGGGTCTATCCTGAGTCACAATGCAGCTTTAGAGCTCAGAGGTCTACAGTAGACATGCTTTTCCCACTGCGCCAGCTGCAGGAGAATTGCCGAGAGCAGAGATGCCCCTTGTGCATCGCCTTCATCATGTCTTTGACCTCATCAGCTGAAAATGACTCTGCTCAACAAGATTGAAAGCTCACCTAAGCTCTGCAAGATGATTGTGCTGGTCCCGGGGGGGGGGGGTGGGTTACCGTGCAGCGTGGTCTGAGTCCGGCCTGGGTCGAGGGTCTGGAGGCTGTCCGTCAAGGGTGAAGCGGGGTCCAAGGCAGGGAGCCAGGCATGGTCAGGAACTCCAGAAGAGCAGGTCAGGGTGCTGGCAGCAACAGGTTTCCAACGATGTTGCTCCCACAAGCTGGGACTGGGCGGACTGGCCTTTATTGGCCTTTATCTCCTCTGAGGCCTGGGGCGGTCCCGACCCACAGGTGACTCGCCTCCCCTGGCCTTAAGGCGAGCACTCCTCCTGAGAGAGCTTAGTTCCCTCCGCCTCTCTGCCCTGAGCCTCTGCAGCTCAGGAGAGGCTGGAGGGTTACCGGACCCAGAGGCAACCTCACCTTCCCCTGACAGGGCTGGGAGAGGAGCACCTGCAGGCAATGGGTCCTCAATCACCTCCGGAGCCAAAGTGGATTCAGCTGGTGTCTGCTCCTGAGGATCCAGCACAGGTGAGGACCCTTCAGCCTCAAGCCCCTGCCCTGGCTCAGCCGGCCCTGGAGGCGGGGACTCCTGTGCAGGCTGGGATTCCTCCGGTTCAGCCTCTGAATCAGATTCCCAGGCCATCACAATGATTGTGTCCTTCCATGAGAACATGTGTGACTCTGTCCAGTATGATGGCTCATCCTTAACGGGATCCACAAGGACATGCTCTACAGGGAGCTGGCTTTAGGCACCAGGTCCGTTGGCAGACCAGCTCTGCATTACAAAGATGTCTGCAAATGTGACATGAAGGCTGGCAACATGAAGCACACGGTGTGGGAATCCCTGATAGATGACTGCAGCTCCTAGAGACAGTCTGGCCGTGCATCCATAGCAGTGAGCAGAGAAGAGATGACCACCAGGAGGAGCGCAGGGAGAAGAAACGCTGTGGTGTATCTGCAACAGCACAACCAGATGCCGTCCTCTGCCCCAGCTGCAACAAAACATGTCTCTCCCATATCGGTCTCTACAGCCACAGCAGGCGATGTAACTCTCCAATGGTTTGACTTTGCCCTTGAAGGCACACTCCTCCATTGTCTCTCGAGATGGACAGATGCCAACATACCACTTTGAACAGCTGCTTTCAGAAGGGGCAACTGAGGAGAGGGTTACATTTGTCTGCGCATATATGGTATAGGAGGGACGTGGGTGGCGCTGTGGGTTAAACCACACAGCCTAGGGCTTGCCAATCAGAAGGTCGGCGGTTCGAATCCCCACGATGACGGGTTGAGCTCCCGTTGCTCAGTCCCTGCTCCTGCCAACCAAGCAGTTCAAAAGCACGTCAAAGCGCAAGTAGATAAATAGGTACCGCTCCGGCGGGAAGGTAAACGGCGTTTCCGTGCGCTGTTCTGGTTCGCCAGAAGCGGCTTAGTCATGCTGGCCACATGACCCGGAAGCTGTACGCCGGCTCCCTTGGCCAATAAAGCGAGATGAGCGCCGCAACCCCAGAGTCGGTCACGACTGGACCTAATGGTCAGGGGTCCCTTTACCTTTATATGGTATAGGAATGTGAGCGGCAAAGTCTTGCATTCAAAAGTAGCCCCAGCCATGAACTCACTGACTGGCTATAGGCAGTTCCAGGCTTCCCAATTACAATACGGAGATAATGACCATGTTTGGATGATCATATCTTGCCTTTGAAAGCTGAGATATGAGCGAGCCTTTCAGCCACACACAGAGCTCTCTTTGTACAAGCAAGCAAAAAACAATGTTAAATCTTTTCATTAACCATCACAGGAGTTGCCAATCTGATGTTCTCTGGATGTTATTGGACTCCCAGCAGTCCCAGGCAGCATGGCCAATGGAACTGTAGTCCAGCTGTATCTGGAGAGTAACAATTTGGCAAACCTGATTTAACCAGGAAACCATGGTTAACAGCTTCAGAACAAGCCAAAGTATTAAATCGTGGTTTTAAATTGGCTTAATCTCTTGGCCTGTTTTGAAGCTGTTAATTATAGTTTCCTGATTCAGATGAAATGGGAAACTATAACAAACTGAAGACTTCTTGGTTTCATAGGTTCCATAGAATCAAAGAATTGTAGAGTTGGGTCTCCAAAGCCTGGTGCAAAAGACCCGGGATTTGTGGTTCTTAAAAATACCCCTGCCTCCCTCTCTGCTGCTGCTGTCTGAAGATGCAGATTTTTAGACAGACATGGATGTTAAGACATGCTGCCAAAGATACTGCAAAGCTGTGAATTGAAACAATCTCTGTGTTGCTGTTTTTTTTAATATAATCTTTATTATTTTAAATTACACACATATACAAAGAATTTACAATCTCATATTACAAAAAGGAAATTAAAGGGAAAAAGCAATTAAGAAAGAAAAAAGAAAATACAAAAGAAAAAAAGAAAAAGCAGATTTACATACATAGAAAAGCATAATCTTCCTTGTTAACACTTAAATAAACACCTAAATAAAAAGACTTCTGACAAAACGAGTCTTCCGGTCATTCTCGTTGTACTATTTATCCTGTTTCTATATGGTTTTGAAGTTTGTTTTTCACTGTACTGCCTTGCTGTCATTTTGTTGCTCGGTTTAAAATGATTCGTAAGCCACCTCAAGCTCCCTTGGCCCAGGACGGGGGCTGCAGAGCAGGTACAGCGCTGCAAAAAAGCACAGCAAATACCCACATATAAAAATGTGTATCTGAATTCCGCAGCCCAGCCTGTGACTCAGAATCTGGTCCCCCATTCCCCTCCCACAGAACAGAATCGAGGAGGTCCTTTAAAGGCCCCAGAGGTGCAAAGCGGGAGGAAATGAATCAGAGGACAACAGCGCCACTAGTCCCACGTTCAGAGGAAGCTGGCATGCGTACAAGGTTGATTTCAAAAGGCTTCCTTTGGTACCCCATGACTGAACACACTGCAAAGATCGGGCGATAAGGCCTGGCACCGGATCCAACTGCCATTCACAGGGCAGAGGAACAGGGCCCTAGAAAGATGTAGCTGAGGATGCAGTTTTCTGCAGGAAGACCCAAAAGAACCTGACAGGCAAGGAACTGCAAGCTCTGCTGGAAGGGCGCTTGTGAATGGCAGGTTAACGCGATGGGGTCTTGCTCGGTTCTACTTCCAGCAGATCTGAAAGCAGCTGGTGCTCCCTTGGGGCAGTGGAGGCTGGTCCACTAGGGCACATGGGACACTGCCCCATCCCCCTTAGTCTTTCCCCAATCACCTGCCAGTGTGGTGTAGTGGTTAAGAGTGGTGGACTCATAATCTGGTGAACTGGGTTCGCTTCCCTGCTCCTCCACATACAGCTGCTGGGTGACCTTGGGCTAGTCACACTTCTCTGAAGTCTCTCAGCCCCACTCACCTCACAGAGTGTTTGTTGTGGGGGAGAAAGGGAAAGGAGAATGTTAGCCGCTTTGAGACTCCTTCAGGTAGTGATAAAGCGGGATATCAAAGCCAAACTCCTCCTCCTCCTCCTCTTCTTCTTCTTTCTTACAACTAGCCCGGGGGATGACTCTGCCTGCCAACTTAGCTTTTGCCCTGTGCTTTCTGGGCACTTGAAAGCTCCATGTCCGAGCGCCCTGTTTTTGCCTGCAAGCCTTGCCCATGAAAGCCGGCTCTTTAAAACTGCAGTGCAACAAAAGGCAATTCAGGTTATCCATGGGTTGCTGTTTGCTCTGGTTCAGCCCCCAAATCGTCGTCCTGATTTGATTCCCTACTACCAAAGCTGAAATTAGCCAGAGTATAAGAGAGAAATAGGACGCGGGTAACACTCTGGGTTAAACCACACAGCCTAGGAATTGCCGATCAGAAGGTCAACGGTTTGAATCCCCGCGATGGGGTGAGCTCCCGTTGCTCCGTCCCTGCTCCTGCCAACCTAGCAGTTCGAAAGCACGTCAAAGTGCAAGTAGATAAATAGGTACCGCTCTGGAGGGAAGGTAAACGGCATTTCCGTGCGCTGCTCTGGTTCACCAGAAGCGGCTTAGTCATGCTGGCCACATGACCCGGAAGCTGTACGCCGGCTCCCTCGGCCAGTAAAGCGAGATGAGCACCGCAACCCCAGAGTTGGCCACAACTGGACCTAATGGTCAGGGGTCCCTTTTAAGAGAAAAATACAAGCACAATACAGACATCTGTGTTTCCCCCAAAGGAGTCTCAGGTGACAAACATTGCTTCTCTTTCCCTAGCCCTCCCCAATTTTAGCCTCACAATTTTAGCACTGGGAAGCCCAAGAGAGTCCTGCTCCTGCCGTTCCACAAACATGAGTTTTGTGGCTGCCTGGGGTTTTGAACCTAGGTCTTCCCCGTCCTTGTCCAGTCTTTGCTTCACACGCGCAATATATTATGTGGGACACACACTGCAAGCAAACTCAAATAAGCCACACACTTTCCCCCCCTGGAGCCTCATCAGATCTGGAAGCTGATATTGATAAGGAAAGTAAAGATGTCACTTCTGAGAAAGAGAGACTGGTTAGAGAAAGAGATAAGAGGAAGGAGGGTGAATTGCAGAGTCACTAGGAAAGGGGTTCCTCCAACAGGTCCTGGACTTCTCTGCCCTCCTTGGGCAAAGGAGGCAAATCCACAAAGGCTTTGCAAGCACTGCTCTCACCTGGGTTCCCATTAAATCCAACTCCCATCTAAGCCCAAGGCCCCTGGTTGGCCTCCACTGCCAACAGCCTTAAAGGTAAAGGTAAAGGGACCCCTGAAAATTAGGTCCAGTCGTGGACGACTCTGGGGTTGCAGCGCTCATTTTGCTTTATTGGCCGAGGGAGCCGGCGTACAGCTTCAGGGTCATGTGACCAGCATGACTAAGCGGCTTCTGGTGAATCAGAGCAGTGCATGGAAACGCTGTTTACCTTCCCGCTGGAGTGGTACCTATTTATCTACTTGCACTTCATGCTTTTGAACTGCTAGGTTGGCAGGAGCAGGGACCGAATAACGGGCGCTCACCCCGTCGTGGGGATTCAAACTACCGACCTTCTGATCGGCAAGCCAAACCTGAACTCCATTTATCACGCAATTCTTTTTTTTTATCCCATGGGAATCTGTTGCTGTGCCCCAATGTATCTTTGCCATGCTGTTTTGATGGTAGGGATCAAAATGGCGTGTTCCCATTTTAACACTGCAGAGCGGTAAAGGATGGGCTACAAAAACCAAGACTTTCGCCACCTCCCCACCAATCCATCCCAAACATCTTTTGGATAGAGTTGCAAATATCTGGTGGAGGCCCAGATATTTCTACACCCAGGGCTCACCATGGGGTAGGATGTCATCTCACATCTTTTCAGGTGGACACAGTTGGCCTGCGTTCCCACTTTCTGTTGATATTTTCACCCCTCCCATTGCGAGAATCTCCTGATCTGATGTTTTGAGAAAGGAGGGGGCAGAAACTGCTCTTCTCCTCTTCCGCTCCTGCCTGACTGCCTGACTCTGTGTGTGGAGAGAGTCTTATCTATGTAGTGACTAGATGGCTGAGTGGGAGCTGTGACACAAGCCGGTAGTTCGTTAGTTTGTAGTAGCTATTGGAAATAAAAGGAGTTATGCTTCACAGCTAGCTTCCGCGTTATTTATACTCTGCTGAGTCTGGTGCTCACAATGCACAGTTGTGAGTCCAGGACACTGAGACCTGCTTTCCAGGACTGGAAGGTCTCTGAAAGTGCTCCAGTCACCTAGCTCAGTCGGGGCAGAACCAGTTATTGAGCCCAGTCGCTGACATCGGTTGAAAGGCATACTGACACTTTCCTCTCGTTCACACTCTGAAATCATTCCAGTTTCTATCTCCACCCCGTTTTAGGCACTGCATAATCATAGAATCTTAGAGTTGGAATGGACCCCCCACGGTCATCTAGTCCAACCCCCAGCAAAGCAGGAATCTCAGCTAAAACATCCCTGACAGATGGTCATCCAATCTCTCCAGGGAAGGAGAGTCCACCATCTCCCGAGGGAGGCTGTTCCACTGCTGAACAGCTCTTTCCATCAGAAAGCTCTTATTGCTTAGTCAGAATCTCCTTTCTTGCAACTTGAAGCCACTGGTTCGAGTCCTACCCTCAAGAGCAGGAGAAAACAAGCATGCTCCCTCCTCCATGTGGCATAGCCGAAAAAACCTTTATTATTATTTTTAACCTCTCTTGCAAGCCTGAGCTCATTCTGAGCTTTAGCCAGCCTGATTTCCCCCTGCAACTGTTGGCTACTTATGTATACTCCTCCTTTGCGATTTCCGTTTCTTCCATTTCTTATACATGCCCTTCTTAACTCTCAGCTCATCTGTAAGCTCCTTATGCGGTCACACCGGTTTCCTTTTATTTTTCAGTTCCAATGTGGCTTAAGGATAGGCTGCCCGGTGGAGAACTGAACATGCAGAGGCACACATTTACAGATGTGATTCTAGACTCTAAAACCTAGAGCTGGTTAGAAATGCTTGGCTTGTAGCCAATATTAGTCCTATTTGGTATAGACCCATTGGAAATAATGGACATGACTAACTTTGGTCCGTTAATCTCAATGAGTCTGAGTGTAACTTAGTTGGTGCTGGATGTGTTGTGCTTTACAAAAGACAATCCTCTCTTTGAAGTCAAAGTTTGATTTAAGGATAAGAGAGAACAGCAGAGGCCTTGACATGGTCCATCAGCAGTTAGTAGCGCCTAGTCAGCAGATGGAGCAGGCAGCAAAAGCCACCTGTTGTCTTCATCACAATATTGATGTGCATTCTATTTCTACTACAGTAATTATTTCTACATTTGTGTGAACATATGAACTAGCATATTACAATGTTGTGCGAATTGGATGCCCTCTTTGATTCTTCTTTTTGTGTGATGCAGATCCTCCTTTTTGGCAATACATAACTGGCCAAAAAGAAGTGCCAGCAGCACAGCTTGTTATCGTTGCTTCTGCAAGCGGCAGTAAGAGCACCTCCTTAGCCTGACCACCGTTTTGCACACCCCATAATGCCCCAGGCCTGGCATCGTTCTGGGACACTGTGGGAAGGAAGAAATGGTGGTTGATTCTCTCTCTCTCTCTCTCTCTCTCTCTCCCTCTGTGTGTGGAGATATTCAGATAACATTTCTGCAGAATTGCCTTTTTTCTGGGATGGAATTTTCTCAGAAAAATGTCTTCAGGGAAATTTTGGCTCAGCTTTAGTTGAAAGGGGGCAGGTGAGCAAAGCAGCATTCATATTATATTTTATTTGCTATTATTATTACTCATACGCTCTCATCCTTTGTGTGCAGTTTGGATACTGCACTATGGGCTTTGAAGTGGGATTTTCAGGTCACCTCACGAAGTCCGAAATGCAATACGGGGCAAACTTCAAACTGATCTTGGTCTGAAGTAGCTTGGTTGCCAGTAATAGAGCTGCTAGGTATCTAAAACTGGCATGCTCAGGAATTTGCTGCCACATCTACTACCAAGAGTAGCTGCCAAAAGAAGAGGAACATAAATGTATTTATCGCTGGATAAATAGTGTTGCAAAAGCCCAGTGCCTGGCTCTCTCTCTGCCAAGCGGTGGCAAGAGCACATGGGATTACGGGACTTCCGGCTGCTGTGGAAAGGAATGTCGGTGTGCTAAGTGTCGGCTGCGACACGGAGCTGGCAGAAAGGCTTTTGAGGGCAGCGCCAGAGCTCAGCGCACCCCCCCAAAAACCCCACAGGAGTGTGGGGACCCAGGGGTTCCTGCAGAGCGAAATTTCTCGCCCCCCCCCCCGGGGCCCTCCAGTGCCTGTTTAGCACACAGGGTCTGTGTCCCTTTGGAGAATAGGTAGAATACACGGTGGAAACTGTCATGCTTTAGGAATGAATGAATGAATGAATAGACTTTATTTGCGTAGCCGACAGGCCATAGCATCAAAGGACAAACACCGACAAAAATAGGGAAATATGGTTTATTCACCTATTTACAACTTCAGTCCTCCAGAGGGCAACACATTGGTGACCTCTGCTGCAGAGTGTTTTGGAAGTAAAGGCGAACCAAGATAAAACTCATGAATGCTGGTTCTAATCACTAGGCCCTAGCAATGTACTCATTCACTTCTCAGTCGGGAATCTGGACTCTCCTTGTCTCATGTGCCATGCTTAAAAAGAATAAATTCATTGCAGGTTTTATCATCTGCAGAAGAAGATTCCAATTAAGAACGGACAATGGATTATTCTACTGTGGGGAATGAAGATTCTGCCCCCCAGTATTTTGAACATCCCCATTTGCAAGCAAATGATGACGCAGACCTATTCTTTCCTGCTTCAGAGGGTGTTGATGCTGGGGCCATGCCCACCTACTTCTCTCGTATGTCTGAATCCTACAGACACTCTCCAGGTAGGTATACAGTGATTGCAAGAGAACATACCTTTAAACAGAATAAGCAGCTGATCCCAATACCCTCCCCACCTCCCTCTGCCTGGAAGCTATTAGCCCTTATAATTACCCTTTTGAATCATAGATGGGTATGCTATATTTGGCAAAGGCCCTCTGTGCACTCAAAGGGACTTTTACTATTACTTTGGAGGCAAAAGTATTGTGCTAGTGCATCTCTGTAGCCGCCTCATTCTCAGAATTTCTGGCTGATTGGCTTACAGTGATACCGTTGTGTTTTCACATTGCAAATATTAAAGTATATGTCAAACCTACAATAAAAAAAAAAAACCATCAACGTTGTGGGCTGCTTCTATTCAGGGTTCCTGACAGACTGTCATGCTCTTTCTCAAGATACTCTGTTCCATTACCTTCCCCGACCCGTTTTCCATACGCCCCACATAGGTACCCAGCCTCACTTAATTCAGTGGGACTTATTTCAGAGTAGACATGGCTAAGACTGCAATCTCGGCATTGTATGGCCATTCACAGTCCTCACTGTGGGAATGTGGATCCAGCGAGAGGGCTGTATCCTAAACTGGCCCATCTTTGAAAGGTCCACCCACCAGTCAATCACTTGATGTCATATTATATCATGTAGTTCAATTTTAAACTTGCAGCAGCAAATGAAACCGCTTTGAGCTTTTTCCTTGCAGTCAAGGAAGGAATAATTTTTATGAATTAAAAGTAAAAGAAGGAAGGAAGAACTGACTCCCAATTCTTCCTTTACAACTATGGCTTGCATTTGGAAAAAAAATCAAGCCACGACTGATTCATCCTTTTGAATTTGGCACCATGGCTTGACCTGTGCTGGATGTCATGTGACAGGTGGCCATGGACCAAATGAAGAGGCTTGTTTAGCCTAATTACACCCACAATTCCCAGCACCCTGAACAAACTACAGCTCACAGGCTTCTTGTGGGGGAACCCATGTCCTTTAAATGTTTGGTGTCAACAGAGTCTGGGAGCTCTCCGTGGTGCTGCACCACCTGCCCTCCAGCCCCGCGGAGACCTCCATGGGACCAGAACAGGACAAGAGGCTGCATGCTTCTGAATACTGGTGCGTGCGTGTGAGAGGAGCGAGGCTGTCCCTATAGCCTGACTGTGGGCTTCTTGGAAGCATCTAACTGACCGCTGCTGGCAACAGGATACCGAATAAAGGAGCCCCTTATTCTGATCCAGCAGAGCCTGCTTGGCCAACTTTAGCGTAGGCCCACTGCCCTGAACACCTGCACACCCTACTTAATGTTTCCTTTTGTTTCCTCTCCAACAGTGCGGCAGTTGTATCCCATCCTCAATGGTTTGCAGTGGCTGGATGGGCACCCTTACAGCACAGCAGCTTGGGTCTCCAGTTCTTCTGGAAAGCCCCATGCTGGACTCCCAATCTACACCTCTGCCACGTCCTCATATCAGACCCTCCAAGCACCTCCCTCGCCCAAGGACCTCAGCCCCGATGACAAGGGGAGCCCCAGATACCTGGAGATGTTGAAGACGGAGCGGATGAGCCCCACCCATGCTGAACTGCTGCCTTTGGGAACCCCGACTGGAGCAGCTTACGCAATGGGGCAGGACTTTGGATACTTCCAGCCATCTGGGAGTCCCCTGACAGCTGGGTATTCCCCTAAACTACGGGGGGCAACACAGCTCTCTCCTACTGGTGAGGATTTTTGCTGGGGACCATCACATGGGCTGCAGAGCAAAGCAGGAACGATATGACACAATGGACTGCACCACTCCAGACCTCTTTCAAAAGCTCGCCTGCCTGTAAAACAAAAACACCTTGGTAAAATGGTGCAGACTGGAGAAGCAGATTGTCTGTTTTCAAATTTGTTAAAAGCTTTGTACCAAAGTTAAAAATTTGCACCAAAATACTTTTTCATTTCAGTCCTAATGTGAATATTTAAATGCACAATGTGTGGATCACTCAGATGACATTTCCCATTGGGAAGTTTGGCCATGATGTTGAAAGAGTTTATGTGCTCTAGCCAGCCCAGCTGATCAGCACTTTTTTTGTGCTGGTTGGACGTCAGAGCTGACTAACCATGAAGCTGTTTACCAGAGGCAACTGCAAGACACAGTTAGCGTAAAAAATGTGATTAGGAGAAGCGCAAATCTATAAAATTCTAGAGTGCCTGTGGGTTAATCGTGGTCATGAACTGCCACCTCTGAGCTGCAAAGTTCTGCTCATTAAATGTAGAACGTATTTCTTTCCCACATTATACTCTGCATATGCTTAGCGGCACAATAATTATGACCTTACAGGTTCCAGATCTGGACTCTGGCATTGAAAACACGTTCTGGAGCTGACCTCTTAGGTTCTAGGATGAGCTTATAGGCCAAGATGGATCCATAATGGAGATTAAGCTCTAGCAGCATTTATTGGACATGCAAAGATTGGCTTCCTTTACCCATTATGTAAATGAATTAATATTCCTCTACCCAGGTTCTGACGAATCATTGTTCTTGACGTCTTTCTCGCGCTTTCTCTATCTGGCCTTCTCCAGCCCAGCACTGCATCAGACATGCTGCTAGTAGCATCTCCTCAAAGTGAAGGCCTCATGCCCTTCTGAGCTATTCTGCCACTTCCCCACTGACTGCTTGTCCCCATCTCTTTCCTCAGAGGCGCGAGAGTGCGTGAATTGCGGAGCCACAGCCACGCCACTGTGGCGAAGGGATGGCACTGGTCACTACCTCTGTAATGCCTGTGGGCTCTACCACAAGATGAATGGGCAGAACAGGCCTCTCATCCGGCCAAAGAAACGTCTGGTAATATATTTTTATGTTCAGGGCAACATTGAGGTTTGCAGAGGTACATTCTGGGGGGGGGGGGTGCATGGAAATCTGACTGACAGAGGTGGGCAGGAATGGGTAGGTAGGGGAATGGAGTGGCGTGGCTGGACTCCCTGCAACAGTTTGTTGCAGGTTCCATTTGTCGCTGTATGTAACAATCTTCATCATATTCAACCATGCAGATTGTCAGCAAGCGAGCCGGCACCCAGTGCAGTAACTGCCAGACGACGACCACCACCCTCTGGCGCCGAAACGTGAACGGAGAACCCGTATGCAATGCCTGCGGTCTCTATTTCAAGTTGCACAATGTAAGCCAAGGCAGAAATGTTATAAGGAGTTAAGCATATATAAGTATTTTAGTTTTAATGTTAAAATAAGGTTAAAAAATATGTTATTTATAATATGATAGAGAATAGAGAAAGATGGAAAGGATCTGCTGAAATAACTAGTAGAAGTGGAATACAAAAAGGGAGGTGAGAGGAGGTCGAGGAAACAAGGGAATGAAAGAAAGAGTATCGAAAAGGGGGGATGTATTTTTTTATTTATTTAAATAGTTTTTGTTTTGTTTTATTTAGGGTTAGGGTTAGGAAGTGGGTTTGGTTTAGTTTAGTTTAATGGGTTTAGTTTAATGGGTTTAGGTTGTGTTTTGTATCGTTTATATATGTATTGTATTGTCTTTTTTTCTCTTTTGTTTTTTCTCTTCTGTCTTTTTTCCTTTTAAAAGTAATAAATATTATTTTTAAAAAAAGAAAAAAGAAAAAAGAAAGAAAAAAAACCAAACAATGTAAGCCAAGGCAGTAGGGCTTTTGGTTGATGGAATAAGGTCATCTCAGTGTGATTGTGTCCAGAAAACTGGATCTGGAGTGTCTTGATAAACAGCCTCAGGATTATCTCATGAATGCTTGCTTGCTTCTCTTTTGCGTTCTCTCTTTCTCTCACACAAACACCCATTTAATGGATAAAAAGCATTACACTGATTTTATGTTAAGTTTATAGAAAGATAAAGCATTCCTCGTGCAATATGAACTTAATTTCACAAGCAGCCGTCTCAGCCCCACCTGGGTTCTAGATACAAGTACTAGGTCATCAGCATACAATAAAACTGAGAGTTTTTGGTCGAGAATTGTGACAGGAGCAAACTGTAGGCCCTCCAGTTCTTTAACCATGTCATTAATATAAAAATTAAACAGGAAAGGTGCCAAAATGCATCCCTGTTTGACTCCAGTAATGGTCTTAATTCTAGTGGTGAGATAGCCAGCCAGATCCACCTTTACTTGTATTGATGTGTCAGTATCTAATGTTTTGATGAGAAATAATAGACGGAGGTCTATATTTCTCTTTTCCAATTTTTGCTACAATGCATGTCTTAGGACTGTATTGAAAGCTGACTTTAGATCGATAAAAGCGACATATAATAAGTGACTTAAGGACTGTTTTGGCCTAGTAAACCTGCCACACCAAATAAGGGCGCGCAACTAACTTCAAAATCTGCATTTCCCTAGAACTGAGAAAACCCATTTGTGTCATTAAACACCTCCCCAAATGCTAACGTTTTCAGAATGCAGATGTTTAGCGTGCTGTGATAGCTGTCAAATTCTGTCTGCAAGCTGGTGGACAGGATAACAAGAAACAGTACGGCACTGTGGACAAGGCTGCATGAGCACTGAAACGGGAAGCCTGCTGTTCAAAACCTGGCACTGCCATAAACGTGTGCCATGGCCTCGAACGAGCCATCCTGAAAAACTACACTTTATTACTTAAACCTGATGGTTTCTTCTTCTGAAGATGTTTTCAGAAGGGAACCTGCAGAAACTTCCCCCTTTGCCCACCTGTTTTCGGCTGCCTGGACCACCTGTAGCTCCTAACGGCAATTTATATGGCCCAGACACTTCCTGAAGCTGCCTCGTCCACCTATTCCATCAGCATTCCTTCCTTCCTTCTCATTCTTGTCCTCCCTATTCTTTCGGGCTTTCTGAAGTGTTTTTGCCCTTGTTCTGTGTTGTTTCAGAATAAGCAGAAGGGCCTTATGCACCTTTCTCTGCTCTTGCAAATGGCAATCTGTGGAAAGCCCAAATTGTTGTTTGCTCTAATTGAGAGCTAAAAAGCGGGTTTCTGTGGGGAAAGTTTGGGGCGGGGGAGAAAATGACACATGCTTGGACACAAAGTTTTTAAGTGCAGACGTGTCCCTGGAAAGAGCAGGACAAAAGTTACGTGTGGATAAGCCCTGAGTGTTTTATTTGATAAAAGGTACATAGTGTTGTGTCCAGTCATACCCAGAGCGGATCCATGTAAATGACTTGGCTAACTTAATGCCCCTTAATTTCAGTGGGTCTACTCTAAGTAAGACTAAGTTGGATACAATCCATGGATTTTAAAAGAACGTGTTCCCTCCTAGTTTGCCTGTTTCGGGGGAAATAAATCTGATCCCCCACCCCCAGATGTTTGAGAACAAATTGGTAGGCTTCTGCCATTCCCATGTTGCCTTGTTGTTGTTGTTGTTGTTTAGTCGTTTAGTCGTTTAGTCGTGTCCGACTCTTCGTGACCCCATGGACCAGAGAACGCCAGGCACTCCTGTCCTCCACTGCCCCCCGCAGCTTGGTCAGACTCATGCTGGTAACCTCGAAAACACTGTCCAACCATCTCATCCTCTGTAGCCCCCTTCTCCTTGTGCCCTCCATCTTTCCCAGCATCAGGGTCTTCTCCAGGGAGTCTTCTCTTCTCATGAGGTGGCCAAAGTACTGGAGCCTCAGCTTCACAATCTGTCCTTCCAGTGAGCACTCAGGGCTGATTTCCTTCAGAATGGAGAGGTTTGATCTTCTTGCAGTCCATGGGACTCTCAAGAGTCTCCTCCAGCACCTTGAGGAGGACTCAAATTTGGGTGACTCTATACTGCTCCAAAGGGAGCACCTTCAGTACCTTTTCCCCAGACCAAGGATGTGCCTCTCCCATCATCCTCAGATCCTGGGGTTGCCTACCCTGTAGCTTCTCCTGCAGAGCTGTCATGGCCAGGAAGCAGGATGAGGCAATTGCCTCAGGCTGTGGATCTGCCAGCTGCCACATGCATACATGCTCCTGCAACACGCACACACACACCATCTCTGTTTACTCCTTGGGTAGCATTATGTTGCACTACAGCAAGCAAGCAAGCAAGCAAACAAAATAATAATTCTTAATAATAATTTCCCCAGCCACTCTGGGTGGCTGACAGTATAGCTAAAAACTAAATAAAAACATCAAGTGTTAAAAACCTCTCATTACAGGGCTGCCTTCAGATGTCGTCCAAAAGTTGTGTGATTCTTTATTTCCTTGACATCTGAAGGGAGAGCGCCACAACCGAGGTCCTCTGCCTTGTGATCCTGTCAAACCCAGTGGGGTTTACTTCTGAGTTAGTATGGCTCCACAGCCAGCCCCGCGCCTCTCTGCCCTCTCTCTGAACCATGCACCTGCTCTGCAAACAGCTATTGCTCTAGCCCCTTCTTTACTTTATGATCTTCCTGCGATTCCTTCTGCTCGCTGGCTCTCGACCACTCTGCGGCACTGCTCTCACGCTCGCTCACGGCTCCATCTTCTGCCTTCCAGGTGAATCGTCCCTTGGCAATGCGCAAGGATGGGATCCAGACCCGGAACCGCAAGGTCTCTTCAGCCAAGTCCAAAAAGCGCAAGGGGAATTCTGGGGAAGCTGCCATGTCCACCCCAACCCCCCTGGAGTTGATGCCAGCGCCTCTGATGGGGGAAGAAGCAGCTGCTCTCTATACTCTCAGCCCCATGATGTTGCCAGGACATTTGCTCCCTTTTGGACCCAATCCACACCTTCTAGGCTCTCCACCAGGCTTTCCTCCACAGGCTTCTCCTGCCCCACATGGCTCCCCTGGGGTTGTCTCTGCACTGGGGTAAAGAGCCCTACAACCACACAACAACCCACGGCATTCATGTACAGTGACTCTGAGACCAATAAGCAAGGAGGGCACATCTCTCTTAATAATTTTTTGGAGCACGTGTATTAACTGCTTGCAGCATGGGCGCCTTGGAAGAACAGGAGAAAAGAAAAACTACGGGAGGGTGCTCTGATCCCGCATTTCGTCATCAGAGAAGACATATATTATGGGGTAGTTCCCCCAAGCAGCGGATGAGGTGGTGATAAAGCAGTCGAGCTCTTTTCCAGGCTGACTGTGCCACTTCATACCGCAGGTGAGAAATGCTGGGGCCGAATGCTTCCCCATCAGGGAGCAGGTGGTGGGAACATGTACTGTCCATGCAAGGGAACACAGGATGCTGTCTCACACCGAATCAGACCACTGGTCCATCTAGCATTTGCTACACTGACCGGCAGCAGCTAGCAAGGATTCCAACCAGAGGTCTTTTCTGGTCATTCTGGAGGTGCTGGGGGTTGAACCCAGGACCTTCCGCATGCAAGATATTTATGTTACATTCGGGCTATGAAGAACCAACGGAAGGACAACCCTTCTCTCTGACATCCACTGTTTCCTATGCATGAAAGAAGATTTTTGTGCAGTCCCTCCACCTACTAAGCCATAGACGGAAGCGAGCTACTGATCCCTCCACCCATCTGTAAATTGCTGCTGTCCAACTATCTCCAACCGCATTCTCTTCCTTGTCTATTTGGCTAAGCATGCCCAGCTCATTTGCGTACCTTACATACAGTACTCCAGGAGTATCTGCACCTGCTTTTCTGCCCTCACAGCTATGTTTCCCCTGTGGAATAATTCGGATGCGTGCTCTGCGTGTGGTCAGATGCGTCCCCTGCAGCCTGGATTGCGTGACAACAAGAAGTTCATAATGAGCACCTGTCCTCTGCACCTCCAGACTGGTGAATTGGCCCATCATAACCAAAGCACATACCTTTGCACAGTGCCTCCCTTCTTGTCTTAGGGAAGAACGTGTACAAATGCAAAAAGAAATCCAGTTTTATGCTTGTGAGAAATAGTGCTTCCGCTCACCCTATTTGTCATGTACTGTATATAGTAAACGGGCCCTGTCTTTTTAAGTCAGTCACCAAGCTTAAGTCAGTCACCCCATCCTGAATCCTCCCTGTGGTTCCTGTATATCTGCCTGCAATGCAAGTGGCAATCCTAATAGTCACCCCCCCATTATGTATCTCAGCTGTCCCCCCCACCCCTGGCAAGCCAAGACACTGGCAAAAGTGTGGCTATCAGTAGAGATTTGGGGAAAAGTTGTTCCATGTACATCTCAGCTGCTCGCTACTGCTTGCCTGTTGTGGGACACGGAGTTTTGTTTTGGGACTCCTTCGCCTTGGGGAACGCTGCACTCAGGCACGCCACTCCCACCTGCAGTGTTGTTCAATCCAGGAAAAAAACACCTTTCCATTCGTTTCTGCTGACTGTCTAAACCGACCCGTTAAAAATTAGTTGCTGAGCAGGGCAGTTCGTACATGTTTGGTACCGGAGTGAACCGTTTTTTGTCCTGCACAATCTACTGAAAAACGGGGGAACATCCATCAATGTCTTTCAATTTACAAAGCAAACAGGCACACTCAGGATCTCTTTAACAGTTAAGGCACAACTAATCTGCTTTATTATATACTCTGTTTGTAACCCAAAGGGTTGGACCTGGAATTCATTCACCTCTGCCTGCCATTGGCTCTGACTTCACCTCCTGTTGGCCTCTCTGCCTTGTGCCCTACCACTCTCAGTGAGCGTCAGACCAGAGTCCACTTGGCTTATCATTATTTTGAAAGGATTCCAACTATAAGCAGACGCTTATAGTTGGATAGCTAGGTGTGGACTAGGGATTCTGTGGCCCTCCAGATTTTGTTGGACTCCCAACTCCCACTGGCACTGCCCAGCATAGCCAATCGTCAGGGATTATGGGAGCTGGAGGTGGGGGGGGCACATGTTCCCTATCCCTGCACTAGGCAGGCCACCTGAAGCCATCTGGTGATCTACAACTGGACTACTTTCCACCGACTCCTATTTCATCCTTGCATCTCACCATTCACCCATCTTCTAATGCATGCAAGGAATTAATTTATCCACACCTTAAAATCCATTCTGAAATGCACTGGCCCAAATTCGCTTCCCTGTACATCTCCTAATGCTCCCTTTCTATGGGTATATTCATTCCCATCTCTAAAGCATCTCCAATAGAAGACAAAAAAAGAGGAGGGGATACATGCTGACCTTGAGCAGAGATAACACACCCTGTCGACTCTTCACTGGCTTTGTAAATTTGCCACTGAGCTTCCATTGATGCCCTGCTCTTTGGGGGTTTAAATTTGTTTCAGAGGGGAAAATATATATACTAATTTGTGTTAACAAACAAGAGGTGTGTGAGTGAGTTTTGTCTTTGGCAAGTTCCAGCTACGGCATAGCTTGGGCTACCTGGGAGTAGCTTCCACAGTAGAATGCCGGCTTCTTCAAGTGCCTTCAGTAATTTTTGTGCGAAATTAAATGGATCATGAAGACACATGATTCCTGTAAAAAGGAGTGGGGAAGGTAGAGACATGTTCAGCTACAATAGATCTGCTCTCCTGACTAAACACAGTCCACCAAGGAACATAGTTTATGCTGCATACCTGCCCTTCATTCAACGTGGACAGCTTACAATAACAGACAAAACACCAAATTTGCAATAAAGGAGCCTTAAAACCAACAAACTGGTTACAATATGAAGCAGCAGTAATAATAACTGACTCTAGAACCACACCATGGAAATAATACCATTTAGGGGCAAAATATACATTACTTGTGCTGAAGCTACTTATAAGAAAAACAAACAAACCCAAGACCCCATTCTCCTCTGAAAGCCACTTTTGGGTGAGGAAGATTAACATCAGTGAAGCGGTGGGAGGCTTCCCGGATTGTGCCTAGTTGTACTCACAAATGCCAGCGTCCCAGATCCTACTTTTCCCACAATTTCACCAACAAGGAAAGCTGTTGATTCTAGAATCAAAGCTAAAAATTTGATATCCTTCCAGGAAAAAGTTAAATGTGAGTTGTAGGCATTCGAAGTCTGAGTCCAGTAAAACCTTTAAAACTAAGGGCCCTCCTGATGCCCCCTTTATTGTGCATCCATGATTATTTGTACTCATGGTGCTGTTGGGGCAGTCATATATGACCCCTCTTTCAATACTATTGGTGCCTATAAAGGTTTTGGGGTGCTTAGACTACTTCATTTCCAATCAGTGCATATCTTGTAATTTCCTGCTGAAATTTCTCACACTACAAACATGGGGGCGGCCGGTGTTGTCCCGCTTTTGTTGTGCTACAGTCTGTCTGGCCATTGATCCTGTGGCAACACGGGGAAGCATTCTAGAACATCTAATGAAGCAGAATACTAATGCAATATTATTGTATTGATAACGTTTTGCAGAATGCCGTCACAATGAAACACCAATCTGGACCGACCCTGTTTTTTCCTAAAAGCACAACAAAACAATTTGTAAGCTATAGCCTACTTTTTCAGATGCCAGACACCTCAGTCCAACTTCACATTCTTCAGAGTTCCAAAGCATTTTGGAGATTATTATAAATATTTACTTATGGCGCTATCATTGCACATGGATAACAGAAGAAAAAAAGCAAGTCCCCGCCCTAAGGAGCTTACTGTCTAGTGCCTACATTTTAGCAGTGGGCAGAGGTAAGGGGAGGGAGGAGGTTAATGAGATATACGGGTAACAAAAGGATGGGTCTGCACAAATGCAGTTATGTGTACTTAAGCTATTTTTCAGTTCAAGGTAAAGATTCATGAAGCAGGTAGATTTTGAGAGGGATAAAGACCAGCAAGGAGGGGAAATGGGCAGAAGTGTTTATGAGACAAGACTTGTAGGTAGCAGGTTGTGGTGGAAATACTCTTCATTGGTGTGGCTGGCCTGTGGTTGGACTGCAACTCCCATTACCACTCACCACTGGCCGTGCTGCCTGGGAGGGAGCGATGGGTGTTGGAATCCAACAACATCAGGTGGAGAAAAGCAGGTTAGCCACCCCTGCTCTACGGGAGTGCTTCTTGACATCTACTTGCTACTCTGCTTCTTGAAGAAGAAAAAGAGCACCATCTCCCCAGCTGGGACACAGCAACCCTCTCCAGGGACCCTGATTCTTAGCACTCTCTCATCTCATCCCACACACAACATGATTCCTTTGCCAGAGCTGTTAGGGGACTCCCAGAGAATCCGTCCAAGGACAGCCTTGGCTCTCGCTCTCCCTTGAAGTGCTGGTGGTGGAGGCTGCCTATCTTCCAACATCTCTCCCACCCCTTTTCCCACATCCTTCAGTAGAGCCATCAAAGGAGTCAGTGGGGACTTTATCTGGCCCATCAAGTCACGGTCTCTGGAGGTCTGCAGAATGAGATCATCGCTCCCCACGCAGTCCCCTCCTCTGCAGATAAGGGGCTGGCATGGGTGCTGGGAACAAGGTTGCAAAAGGCAGGAAGAGGAGGATTGGCAGCAGTGCCTCCCTCTCTCCTGGGCTCTGGCCCAAACATGGGTTTCATTCCATCCCAGCAGCGGGTAGCACCAGGCTGACCTACTGAGACAAACCCTTCTGGGGCTAATAAGGAATAAAATAATAATAATAATAATAATAATAATAATAATAATAATAATAATAATAATATTTTTTATTTATACCCCGCCCTCCCCAGCCAAGGCCGGGCTCAGAGCGGCTTACAAACAATAATAAAAACAAGAAGAATGATTACAACTTAAAAACAAAAATAAAATACAACATTAAAATAATGGAACATTAAAATATTAAAATGTAGCCTCCCCTACAAGTTGCTGCTGCTGGGTGGGTCAGAAGGTTTCTCGATCAAAGGCAGATGATCTCCCTGGGTCATATGTTCTGAAAATGCAGGACTCACTTCACTGCTTTCTGCCACAGGTGCCTTGCAATGACATGGGCAACTTATATACAGGCTGAACAGTGCATAAAGTGAGAGTCTAGAGAAAATCCAGGTTTTGGATTTTCCAAAACCAAAGAGGCCAAGATCCTGGGACCACGATGAGGAGACTTAGCGTATTCTCTGCATGCAGTGCACACCACCTGCTAGCTTCTGAAGCTACATTCACACCACAATCCATATTGAGCTTGTAGCTTCTTGGCAAATACTGGTTTGATGCATTCACCACCTTTGATCTGACCATAAAAACTGGATGTGGAGTGTTAATGGGAAAATACCTTAACATCAACTGTGCATGTGCAGATGAGCGCAGATGGCAGGTGTCTGGAGGGACATGGAAATCACAAGGTTCATGCACATCAGGTTAAGACAGGGGTCCCCGAACTAAGGCCTGTGGGTTGGATAAGGCCCAAGGGACTTGTTTATCCGGCCCGCGGCAACCCCTGCCGCCCGCTCTTACTGGTGCTGTGTGGCTCCCCACTTCTGGGTCGGAGGAGCACCAGAAATAGTTTGTGCGCATGCACAAGCATTATTTCCGGTGCACATCCGGGTCAGAGGAGGCCCATGCACATGATCTTATCCCATGAAAATAGGCAGAATATACACTGTGCAAAATGCAAAGCAGCCTGATGCATGTGTACTCAGTAGTGTGTCAATGGGGGATTACCTCTAGCAAAATATGCACAGCAAGGGAAGGGAATCTGAGGCCCATGGACTGAAAACAGCCCTGTCTAGGCCTTGAATCTGCCTACCCACTAGTCTCCCCCAGTTCACACCCCCTCTCAGACCATGCTCATCAGACCTGTTCTGCATCCTATCTCCTTTTGCCTGGCTAGAATGCGTCGTTGAATGGCAATAATGCCTGTGTGTTCACATGTCCATATACTGTGCACTCAATGTCTTTCCAATAGCTCTGCCCCCCGCCCCACTGCCACGTGGCCCCTGAAAGGCTGCTTGTGATAGAAAGTGGCCCTTTGGGCTGAAAAAAGGTGCAGACTGATGCAGTCAGCAGCTCAGGCCAGTGCTTGACCTGGCTGACCACTGGGGCAGGGTATGCTCCCATCATCCTTGACTACTGACCATGCTGGTTTGGGCTGGAGTCCCGAATAACTGGAGGGCACTATGTTGGCTAGCCCAAGTCAGTTGGAACTGACTTGTTCCGTTACTTTATTCCATTAGTCACTGCTAACTTAAATTGGATTGAGGCTGCTGTGATTCAGAGGGAAAGTATTTTAGGCTTGGTGAAGCATTCAGCTATGACAAACTGACAACCTTAGTTCTCCTCATCTGCAAAATGGGAATAGTACCATTATCTCACACAGAGTTATTTGGAAAATGAAGAAGCCTAGAAAATGAAGAAGCCTGGGGGTTAGGGACAGAGAAGACCAAATAAATGTGCATTTCAAAAAAGGATATATCACCGTGTTTCTGATCAGATGAAAGATTGTAGCTCGAGACTGCCTCTGTCCTTTTGCAGCTGCGGCTTAGGTTTTGCCACCTACTCTGTCTCCCTTCCAATTCACAAGTCCTGCATTATTTTTAAAATATGTGAGACTTGCCTGTCATTCAACTATCACAGCTCTAGGGCCATTTTTGTCACCTCCTGTAGCACATGACAAGGTGGATGTGTCTCTTGTGCTGTGTCAGCTTGCCTGTGTTCACCCAGCCCAAGTTTATTCGGAAGCAACCTATAAATGTGTTTTCCCCACAACAAGCTGCGCCCAAACATTCAAAAACCACCAAAAGCAGAGAAGAGAAGAATCCGTATGCAAAATCATACCCTACGTTTCTCTGGTGAAAATAGGGACATCCTACTCCAATGAAGGGACGCGGGTGGCGCTGTGGGTTAAAGCACAGAGCCTAGGACTTGCCAATCAGAAGGTCGGCGGTTCGAATCCCAGTGTAGGGGTGAGCTCCCGTTGCTCGGTCCCTGCTCCTGCCAACCTAGCAGTTCGAAAGCACGTCAAAGTGCAAGTAGATAAATAGGTACCACTCCGGTGGGAAGGTAAACGGTGTTTCTGTGCACTGCTCTGGTTCGCCAGAAGCGGCTTAGTCCTGCTGGCCACATGACCCGGAAGCTGTACGCCGGTTCCCTCGGCCAGTAAAGCGAGATGAGCGCCACAACCCCAGAGTCATCTGCAACTGGACCTAATGGTCAGGGGTCCCTTTACCCTTTACTCCAATGAATGAGTGAATAAATAAATAAATATTATTGTTTATACCCCAACCATCTGAATGGGTTACCTCAAGCACTCTGGGTAGCTTCCAACATACATACATAAAGGTAAAGGTAAAGGTACCCCTGCCCGTACGGGCCAGTCTTGACAGACTCTGGGGTTGTGCGCCCATCTCACTTAAGAGGCCAGGGGCCAGCGCTGTCCGGAGACACTTCCGGGTCACGTGGCCAGCGTGACATCGCTGCTCTGGCCAGAGCCAGAGCCAGAGCCAGAGCCGCACACGGAAACGCCGTTTACCTTCCTGCTGGTAAGCGGTCCCTATTTATCTACTTGCACCCGGAGGTGCTTTCGAACTGCTAGGTTGACAGGCGCTGGGACCGAGCAGTGGGAGCGCACCCCGCCGCAGGGATTCGAACCGCCGACCTTTCGATCGGCAAGCCCTAGGCGCTGAGGCTTTAACCCACAGCGCCACCTGCGTCCCCTTTCCAACATACATACATACATATATATCCAAATAATATAATATAATATAATATAATATAATATAATATAATATAATATAATATAATATAATATAATATATAAAATCATAAGAGATTAAACATTAAGAAAACTTCCCTATCAAGGGCTGCCTTCAGATGGGCGGCTCTACATGCCCGTTAATTCGAAAACAACAAAAACCAGAGCAATTTAGTCAAAACGCGGGATAAATCCAATATCGACACCCCCTCCCCCCCCCATAAAACCAACCTAGTCCTAAACTACATAAACACAAAGCCAAACCGGCAAGTTCGCTTTCCTTCCCCTACTGACCGCCTTCTGCCCGTCTCCTCCGCGGCGGCGCCGCCCCCTTCCCGGCGCGCTCCCCTCCCCGCCCGAGAGGAATGGTCCCGCCCAGCTCTTTCCCTCGCGCCGCGAACGGTTTCCCTCTCAGGGCCCGGGCGGCGCCAGGTGACAGCATCCGGCGGCGCCCTGGGGAGGAACCAAGTGCCTGGAAGCCGGAGGGGTGTGCGCGAGCTCTGGGATAGCGGGAGCTCCAGGTGAGGAGAAGGGACAATGCCTCCCCCCTCCCGGGAGGGTAGTCGGGGGCCGCTGTCTTCCTCGCTGCCGGCCCGCCACCGCCCACCCCATGGCTGTCAACGGGCTACGCCCCGCTTTCCTTCCTCGGCCCTGTGAACGGGACCCGCCCCCCTCGGATGTGGGTGTTTGTGGGGGGGGCGGGCTCTGGGGGTGGGAATGGCGTCGGGGTGTGTCTCCCCCCCCCCCCAGCCCTTGTCTCAGGTACGTCAGGGGCGCAGAATCACAGAATTGGAAAGGGACCCTGAGTTTCCCAACCTTGTGCCTCCAGCTGTTTATGAACTACAACTCCCATCATCCCTGACTAGCAAGACCAGTGGCAAGGGATGATGGGAATTGTAGTCCAAAAACAGCTGGAGGCACAAGGTTGGGAAACACTATATGGCGGGGTGAGGGGGGTGGGGTCCCCTCCTGCGTCCTTTGTCGTAGCTGAATCCGTATTTGTTTCTTGCCAGGGCTAGAAATCTAAAAGGGTGCTTTGGGTGTGTGTGGTTAAGGGAGGGAGGAATCCGTCAAGGGGCCAAGGTCAAGCTTTTGACAGCCCGACCCTGCGCGTGTCTACTTGAGAGTAAATCCCGTTGACATCTAGAATTAGAGAGCAAGAAGAACATACCTTTAAAGAACATTTATTGCATATATGGAAAATAATTTATATGGAAAATAATTTATTGCATATATGGAAAATAATTGCGTACAGCTGAAAACGCCTGCAGTATTAAGATAAATTCAACGGTGTAAATAAGTTTTGATGGATGTAACAATGGAAAAGCAATTAGTACATATAGTACATAGTGACATATGCAGGGATGTAAGATATGTTAAATGAACCGTGGGAAGAGAAGAAGGGAAGTCACTGATATCCTGAGTAGGTAAAATGTTTTATCTGAAATTGTAAAACAGAAAATTTAATAAGAATCATATTTTTAAAAAGTAAATCCCGTTGATGTCTCTGGGGACGGCTCTCAAGCCAAGTATGCCCAGGTTCAGAGCCTGGACTGAGGAAAGGGAAAGGGTGGCATAAACAGACGTACAGTACAAGCCACACAATAGAGACAAAGGCAGGATAGAGACCAAGAGAAATGTTTTTGTCTTTGGGGAAAGGGTAGGAGCTGTGTGGCAATTGGAGAAAGACTTTGTAGCATCAACAGGGCATCAATTGCTTTCTTTCTTTCTTTTTTTAAGGATATAACAGACTTTGCACATGTAAAGCATGTGTGAATCTCTATCCTTTTGATGTGCATGTGTGAAAGACAGGAATGGGGTTTTAAATCTGTTCACCCAAAGACTGTAAAACCATTGAATGGCCATCCTTTAATGTTTTTTTGCAATCTTAGTTTCAACCTTCCAGCAATCCTTGTGGCAATTGTGAATAGGTGGCGCTCTATCCGGATAATTTCTTTTTTGCCTCCTCTTGCTGCTTCTTTCAGTACATAAGACCATAGGCAGCTGCTTTATTCTGAGTCAGACCTTTGGTCTATCTAGGTCAGTATTTTCCATAGTGACAAGGCAGTGGGTCTCCAGGGTTTCAGGCAGGAGTCTCTGGCAGCCCTACCTGGAGATATCAGGAACTGAACCCAGGACCTTCTGCGTGCAAGGTAGATGCTCTACCACAGAGCTATGGGTGCTTGGGATGGTACATTTTAAGCTGGAGACCATTCGCTGTGAGTCCCGAAACACCTGCTCCCTGCCTTGCAGGCCTTTTCCACCTGGCCAGCCTGGGAGGGCGGGACCCTGGCTCATTCCAACTACAAAAAGCTGAGGTGGCTGAACAGGAGACATCTGACTCTCTAGACAGTGCTGGACTTCATCTCCCATCAGCCCCAACCAACAGGGCCAATGGTCAGTGATGACAGGAGTTGTGGTCCACCAAGGGTTTTGTAATTGATTGACTTTAGTGGCTAAATTCTATGCCTCATCCTGCCAGCACTAGGAAGGCTTTGGTGAACCTTTGTGGGAAGGGAGCCTTTTGGAACGGCTGCTGAGAAATTATGACAGTCGTACCTTGGACGCTGAACGGAATCCGTTCTGGAAGTCTGTTCGACTTCCAAAACATTTGACTTCCAAGGCGTGGCTTCCGATTGGCTGCAGGAGCGTCCTGCAGCCAATTGGAAGCCGTGCCAGACGTTCGGCTTCTGAAAATCATTTGAAAACCGGAACAATCGCTTCCAGTTTTTGATCGTTCAGGAGCCGAAATGTTCAAGTTTACAGGCGTTTGGCTTCCGAGGTTCCACTGTACTTTGTCACTTGAATGCCAGCCTTCTCCTCATGTCTAAAGGTCTTTAGGTGAGGTTCTGCATTGTGTGCCTTTGTCACCAAGAAGTCCATCCAGGCCTAGTCTTGACAATTGCAGATGAAGAGCTAAAAGTACAAGCCTAGAGAGGCCTACTTATAAATAACCTTCATTATTTCCAGTGAAGCTTATTCCCCGGTAAGTGTGTATAGAAGAGGTTTCCAAACTCTTCATGTTGGTGACACACTTTTTAGACATGCATCATTTCATGACAGTTTTACTAGCAAACTGGAGGTTAAACTAACCCCTTATAAGAATGTTTGCTCAACACACCTACACACTGCAGCCAACACACTAATGTGTTGTGACACACAATTTGGAAAGCTCTGGTGTATAGGATTGGAGCTTAAAATTGTTTCTGACTTATATGATGTGACTTGAATTCTCTGCTGTGCAATACAATAACAATCCCTCCAGATTGAAAGTTAGCATGTCAAGGCGAGGAGTTCTAGCCTAGCATTCACCTGCCGTGCTGATTATGCAGGGTCTTATTTGCTGTGGCTCACCATCTCTGGAATTTGATAAACTTTCAGAAGGCTTATGAAGACCTTAAGGAAAGCTTCTAGAATGCTGGAGGTGTGATAAAGTTAGTTTTAATTTCCTGTTGCTTTTTTGATCAGTTGGCTTTGGGGGGTGTATGTTAGAAGAGTTTTTAAATGGTTTTTATTAGTGTTTCTTGTTCTAAGCTGCGTCAAGAGCCCCAGGGCCTGTACTTTAAGCAGAATATACATTTTAAAATGATAATGAATTCTCCATTTAAGCAACGCTGCCCTCAGATCTTAGTAAAATAGGTGTTGGTGTGCTTCCTCTCTTGCTAATTGCCTGCCAGTATTGTTTCATTTCCCCCTCTTGAGTCTCCCCCATTAGCTAGCCTCTTATTTTCTTTATGGTTCTGTCCAAAGGAGCCCTATTACATTATTTTCTTTATTACTTTACAGGCATTCCCTACTCTGACACTTATCTTAATAGGCTCTATTAAACAGGCCCTAGATAATAGGACCTGGCAGGCCAATTCCTTGGCAGATGGTTTTCCCTTTCCATGGGCCTCTGGTTCCATGACAATCCTAACATTAGTGGGTGGGGTTATTTCAAGGGGTGGGAGGCCATTCAATGGGATCTATGTACTTTCCTCACAAGTGATATCTTTTGTCAGTAAGAACAGAAAGGAATCTTGTGGCAATCTTAAAGACTTAACACCTTTATTGTGGCATAAGTTTTTATAAACTACAGTCCGCTTCATCAAATGCATGACATGGCTGGCTGTTTGAGAGGAATCTGGTGTTTGGATTTGGGGTGTTGGCTGCAATGGATGGGTTGCTCATGTGAGCTCCAGGTTTTCTTTGTAACATGAGTTTTTCTTCCTTTCCCTTCCACAGGGCTGGAGTAGGGGGCATCTGTTTTTTCCCCATGATGGCTTCTGATGTTGGAGATGCCCAAATAATAGAACCCCCTTCTGTGTCGCCTTTGGAGACTCGCGCACCCACGGTAAAGGAGCACCTTATTGGGGTGGTGGGAGATGGGAGGCAATGCCTAGAGCCCAGTTTTGTAAGTCGGGATTGGGTAAGAAAAGAAACTACCCTTTCTGCTCTGTGAAAGAGGCTTGCTGCCTCTGTTGACACCCTGTGCTACCTCTTGGCTTCTCCAGAGGAAGACCAAGAAGAAGGGAGGGTTGCCAGACGCCAAACGGAAAGGGCGGGCCAAGCGGTTGAACAAAGATGCAGAGGATCTGCTCTCAAGCATGCAGCGATTGGTAGGTTGAGCACTTGGAAACGTGAGCTTTGGTGCTGGGGAAGCAGCATTGGCTGTTGGGGAGTGTTTGGGTGGAATGTGTACACATGCATGCACCCGTGTGGCCAGAGGGACCTTGGAAGATGGCACTCTTGCTGGGGAAAGTGAGCTGACAGACTGTGTTTGGTCTTTTTTCTGGAAATATGCCCTCATTTGTTTTCATAATCCCTTGGGGACAGAATGCTTTGGCTCAGTGCTGTTGAGAAGGTGCCCTGTACCTTCCTATATTGTGTAACGAGTGAGTCGTGCATCAAAACATTGCTGGGTAAAGCATTCCTCTTCAGGATGTTAACCAGACTGCTCTGCTCTTTTCCCAGGGGGCTGCAATTTTGGCTGCTGAAGGATTGGCCACCTTAGAAAAATATAGCTATTGGTATCTAAGATGTTACCTGATTTCTTTTTAAGTGAAAAGCATGATTGTGATGGATGGGAGTGGTGCTATATGTGTGCAGTTGGGGGTTAAAGGAGACTCCCCACACACTTTACTTACAGCGCTGTTCAATATTGTGCCTTCCAACTAGGATCTCACCACAGAATGTGCTACACCAGTGGGGACTGGCCTGGTTTGGGATGAACGGATGACACAGTTTCACTGCACATGGGATGAAAGGTATTTAGGAGTGAAAGCATGGTTTTCAAGTCTTTGTTTTGATAGTTTCAGTGTACCCAGAAAACTTAAAGTGGCTTAGATTTCAGGACTTCTTCCCTCTCATGAAACTAGAAGCCAGGGCCATACAAGGAAGCTACTATACTTTGGCTCCACAGCTGGAGGCAGGATGCTTCCAAATACCAATTGCTGAAAGCCACAGGAGGGGAGAGTGTGGTTGTGCTTAGGTTCTGCTTGTGGGCTTCTCATAGGTGCCTGACTGGCCACCATAAGAACACGATGTTGAACTAGATGGCCCACTGGCTTGATGCAAAAGACTCTCCTTAAGCTGAATGTTAGAAGCCTTCCTGCCCCATTTGCAGGCTTCCCAAAAGGCCGCTTATTGGTCATTGTCTGAAACAGAGTGTTGGATGTTGATCTGATCGATCAGGGCACCTATCCCATTGGACTCAATAGACCATCATGCTGTGTGGACCAACATGATTAAGATGAAGCTGATCCTGACCCTAAGTTGCATAAAATTTTCATAATTTTCTTTTATATCAAACAACTCTTTTATGGCTATGTCCAAATCCAAAGAGAGTCTCCATTTGAAATTGGAGCCCATTTCAGGCGAAAAGTAATGAATTTTGCCACTTCTTATGACAAATTATTATAAATGCTCATACCCCCCATATATATATATATAGAGAGAGAGAGAGTTTCCTGTCAAAAGACAAGCAGGGAAAGAACCAACTGGGGCTATCTACGCAAGCTGCTCTACAGTCTAGATTGACACCAGGGAACCTGTGTCTGCTCCCACCTCCTGCACTGAAGTCAGTGGACCCAAACTCCCATCAGCTTAGCTAGCGTGGTCAGTGGTCAGGGATGATGGGAGTTGTAGTCCAACAACACCTAGAGGCCTACAGGTTCCCCAGCTTTGATCTAGATGGACTGATGCATTGCTTCTAAAATCTGATGTCACCAATTTCAGACCAAACAATTGTCACAGCTGTAACAACTTTCCTCAGACCATGTAGTTATTCCTTGCCTCTAACCCCAGTTTCAGTGTCCTACTCTCTAAAACCCCAATATAATATGGGGTGTATAATATAGGCATGCCTAAAATCAGGGGTTGGGATGTGTGTGTTTTTCTTCTGCAAGGTGAATCTCCCTTCCCTTCCCCACTTCATACTTCAGGAGACAGACATTTTCGCTTCCAAGTCATACATTGACTTAGGCCACAATCCCATGCAAACTTAACCTGGGAGTAAGACCCACTGAAGCTGATGTGGCTTATTTCTGAGTAGCAATGTTAGTTCAGTTTTGATTCTCAACATAAGAGGGCTGCCTGCCTTTTTTAAAATTTAAAATGATACTTGTATGCTGTGCTTTTGAAAGCTTATTTGGCATCATATTTGGAGGTGGGTCAGTAGAGAATATCAGCTCCAGGAATATCGGGAAAGCGGATTGATGATGCCCCAAATACCAGCTAATGAGCCCCTTGTACTGTTTGTTTCTGCTGCAAACTGGTGTAGGAGGTTTCTCTCTCTTCCCTCAGCCTCCTTCCCCAAATTTAATCCTGGGAGGACAATGTATACCAGACCAAAAACAGTGTGCATTATTGCACTTCCAAAGCACGCACGCCCCCCCCCCCCGCCCATTGCAGCTTTTAGGTACTCCATATGCACTTGTTAACTTGGTGTCAACCTTCTTATGATTGTTTCTACTGATGTGCCTTGAAAGAGAATGGGAGGGGGGAAGCTGTGGGGGAAAGTTGGATGGTTTGAAAACACATACTAAGATATATGTGGATAATGTTACCCTTAGGCCCTGCTAGAATATGTTTCCCCCATTATGCACTCTGCTGCAAGCAGTTTGGGAATCTAATGTATGTTTCCTAATTCCAAAACCATTGATTATTTTTTTCCCGGCAGGGGGGGAAAAGTACCCTTGGTTTGGATGTGGGTAAATATATAATCCTGAACTTATCCTCCTTTGTGCTGCCTGTACATCTATGCTGTTTTTATTATTATTATTATTTCATCCCACTTGACTCACACTTCCAGTGTAGTCTGTACACAGTTCCACCACACACTCTCCACTATTCTTCCTCTCCCTCTTGGTTTACCCCTCTTGCCCTTAATATCCGGCCATTGTGTTGCCCCTGCATTCTTGGCCTCCGCTCCAGTGCAAATCTCATGATAGTCTTCCTCTGTAGGGTCTGTGTTTCTCACACTGGAGAGAAGCAGCTGCAATTTCATCATTTAGGCTGCAATCCAGCGCAACAGAGATTGGGAGAGAACCCGTGGCCCTTCAGATGCTAATGGGCAGTCGTTCCATTGGCCACGTTGACTGGGGCTGATGCAAGTTGGAGCCCAGCGACACCTGGGAAGCCACAAGTTTTGCATCCCTGGATCTAGAATCTGGTTTTGTACTTGGCAGGTGCAACTGGTGCAGTGGGACGGTACTGCCCTGTTGCCCTTCTGAGGGTGAGGCTTATCAGCTGATCCGCTAAAAGCCTCTAAACCGCTAATAGCGCTAATCCGCTAAGCTGTCAATGGGCTTGCTTCGCAAGACGAAAAAACCGCTATACGAAGAGCCTCACTGAACGGATTAATTTCGTCTTGCGAGGCACCACTGTACCAGGGGGAAGAGTTCAGCCACTCTCCCTGGAGTAATTCTTCCCCCCAATTTATAATAATAAACTTGGGGTATGTGCTTCTTTTCCACATGAGAGCATTCAAGCAGGGCATCTCTATGGACGGCATAGGAGCCAGCTCCAGGTGGTCTTGGGTGCTTGGGCACCCACAATAATATCATTATGGGGCCAGGCACCCACAAAGTCAATGAGCAAAGCCAGAGGAAAGGCAGGCAGCCTCTGCAGCGCTGCATCCAAGATAGAAGCAGTTCAGCTCCACCCTCTGCAGCCAGCAAACAGAGCATCCCCTTCCTGTATCCGAGCCCCTCTCTGCGGAAAAGGGCCCTTGCTGGCTGTGGAGAGGAGGAAGAAGAGCTGGTGGTGGCTGTTGCAATGCAGACATGCAACATCACACACACACACCTGCATATAGTGCTTGTGACATCACATGCATGGCATGCAATGTCACGTTGCGTTTTTGGAGGAGCCCCCCATTGTGCATCATGCATGTGATGTCACAAGCACTATGTGCAGGTGTGTGTGTGATGTTGCATGTCCGCGTTACGGCGGTGGGCACCCATAGTCCTGAGCGCAAGATAATACCCCTGGTGGACAGTCCTTTGTTCCCATCAGCCCCAGCTAGCAGGGCCTAGTGGTCAGGGGTGACTGGAGCTGTAGTCTGGCCACATCTGAAAGGCTGCTGGTTGCCTTTTATTTATAAGTCTATTGCCATCAAGCCTAGTTAGGGACAGAGCAGTAAACTATATATTTGAAATATAATAAATGAATGAATAGAGAATTGTTTGAGAAGCACTGAGGATTGAGTTTCCCATATTTTAATCCATTACCATAAAAGCTCAGAGAGCCATGTGTCTTCGTAAACTACCAGATTCTCTGAAAATTGCCATCTTCTGCACATCTATTCCAATTTCAAAAGTCTCACACTTCAGACTACTCAACAGTAGCTTCTGATTGTAGTCTGTTGTTCACTCTCCTCACCTGTTCTCCCCACTGCCATCCATAATCTGCAACCCTAATATCTCTTTCCCTTCCACTTTAATTCCAGTCTCCCCTATATCCCTTCCTGTCTTCTCCTTCTTTCATTGTGCTCCTTCCTTTATGATGATGGTGGTTTAAAAAGTCTTGATAATAAGGCTTTCCTTGCCCAACCCTGCTTGTTTTGCTGTAATTTTTAATCTGTCAGATTAAAGGGCTGGGATCTTGATAAAGATTACCAACTTGCCTCTAATCAGACATCATCAGAGTCTGCCTTGGGTCAAGAGGTATCAGTTGTGCCTGTGTGTATTTTGTTCAGGTTGGATGTTGTTGTTATTTCTCCCTTTCTTCTCAGGGTGAGAATCTCCCTGCAACACCCCCTCCACCCAAATCCTTCCTGACTCCTTAGTTTGTTTGTTGACCCAAAGCATCCCGATCCTTCTACCTTCCTCCAACTTAATGTGTTTTTGATCTATCCTACACCCCTCTTTGTTACCTCTTTCCCCAGTTTCCCAGAGTGTCCAGAACGGCTGGTGGCCATACGAGATAAATTGCTGCAATGTGGACTGCTGGAACGTTGCATCCCAGTCGAGGTGAGAAGAAGGGGAGCAGGTGGGGGCAAAGAGGAACTCAGGGGTGGGCAGAAGGGTTGAGAGTCAGTGTAGTGTAGTGACTGAGAATATCAGACTAAGACTTGGGGAGACCTGAGTTCTAATTCTCACTCAATCTACTGTGAAGCTCAGCTGGGCGTCCTTGGGCCAGTCACTCACTCTTGGCCTAACCCACCTTGCAGGATTGTTGTGAGGATGAAAGCAGGAGGAGAAAGAGCTACATAAACCTCCCTGAGCTCGTTGGAGGAAGGATGGGGCAAAATCTAATAAATAATAGCTGGGGAATGAGAAATCCAGAATATTTTCCCCAGGTACTAAATGTTCATCTCTTTCTTTACAGGCTCAAGAAATTTCTGAGGAAGAAATCCTCTTGGTTCACAGGTAAAATCAGATGTTCGAGCTGTAGGGTGGAGGTGGGCAGGGAGCTGGTTCATGGACTTGTAGAGGAGATATGGAGATTGTGCATCATTGGAAAGCCTCATTGGAAAGCCTGGTCCTGCTGAAATGCGTTGCATTTTTTTGTTGGTTCAAGATAAAATGAGTATATAGAAAGGAGAATTCCTGGATGCCAAGATCCACATTTGGGGCAAGTACTTTTTGTTGGGGGAACCCCAGCAGAGACTTAAAATCGTAAAATATGCTGCAAAGTAAAACATGGAAATACAGGCTGTTAGACCTTTAAAATATGTCCTTTCATGTTCTATCTCCTAGCATAGAAAAAGACCACATGTTTAGTAGGTTAAAAATGGTTTTTTCCCCCACCACATGTGGAGGTATGTGCCTATGGAGGTTCAGCGTCTCCAGCATTTTAGATGAACTTCCTTGGTGTATCAGCGCCAGCTTCTGTGGTGTTAGATACCATGTAATAGAAGCAACTCCAGAACTAGCTCTATCTATTAAATACCTTCCAGGAAAACAACAGACATGCACATGATGAAGAACTCATGTCACACTCTCAGCAGCTAGAAACATCATAACTAGACCCTGGAAGAGCCTATATGTACTTTTCCTTGTTTATTTGTTTGTTTTATAACATAAGAAAATCTTTAATAAAAAACTATTTTTTAAAAAAGGTTTACTTACAAACTTCCCAAAGGTCAGGTTCATGTGTTTCAGCATTCAGAAAAAGTTGCACAGGCAGTAAAGCTTGGCTTAGTTCCAAAGTGGTGAAAGTTCCTAAACTATTGGTATTGCAACTCAAGAGAGACTTGTTGGAGCCATACAGTCTGAGCTGGAGCACCCAGTTCTAACCTTTTTATTCACTGAGCTTCTCAGGTAGGTTGGAGATTGAACAATAGGCTTCATTACCCATTTTCTCCCAAGATAAGGGGAAGTGACATTTCTAAGCCTGGCAGGATAGCTTTCTCTATGGTATTGACCCATTTATCCATTATAATTTGACTTAAGCATGATGGTTATATGAGACTGATTATCCCACATTTTTAACAGCCCCGAGTACTTGGCCCTGATGAAATCTACTGAAACCATGAGTGAGGCTGAGCTGAGATCTCTGTCAGACACGTATGATTCTGTCTATCTGCACCCAGTGAGTATCCACAAAGCTCTGTACATTCTCCATGGCATGGTATCTGAACAACAATCGAGTCATCTGAGCTTTTTTAAAAATAAAAAGAAGAGCAAGTTTCTAGCTCTTTTGGTTAGAGTTGCTGTTTCCTGACCCAGAGCAGTTGACACCTATGCGGTGGCTCTGGAAGCTTCTGTTGAATTAAATCACTCCTTTGCAAAAGCATCCCTCTCCCCTCCTTCGTACTGTATTTGCCTGCAGTCTGAGGCTGCATATATACCATATATTTAAAGTGCATTTAGAGCACGCACACCCCAAAAAATATCCTGGGAACTGTAGTTTCTTAAGAGTGATGGGAGTTGCATCTCTGTGAGGGATGAACTACATTTCCCAGGATTCTTTGGGTGCATTTAAATGTATTGCTTTAAATGTACGGTGTGTCTGTGGAGCCTGAGAGAATCCCTTGAGGATGTATGGTGAAAATATATAGGTGGCAAGAGGGCCCTTAAGCTCTTGGGTATCCTGTTTATGGGATGCAGGGTATAGCATCTGTTAACCTGGCTCTCTTTCCCCTACCCCAGAATTCCTACCGCTGCGCCTGCCTTGCTGTTGGTTCTGTCCTGCAACTTGTGGAGAAGGTGCTGGCTGGGAAGCTGCGTAACGGCCTGGCTCTGGTCAGGTATGGCAGAAACAAGGATCCTTTTTGTTGTTTGATTTGGGTGGGGTGTGTGTGTTGTGCTTAGAACCAGTGTTTTGTTTGCTACCTGCTTTAATATGCAGTTGAGGAGTGTTGCTGAGTATGTGGGTGCTGAACCCTTACCTCAATCCCCAGGCCATTTTCACTGAAAACAAAAACAAAAAACTTGGAGCCTGGTGCTGGTAAAAGTAGGGGAGAAATGATAAGGAAGGAAGAAAGATGAATATCGCTGGTGAATGCACGTGCACACACACACACAGGGCCAGATTTAGGTTTGATAAGGCCCTAAGCTACTAAGTGTAATGGGGCCCTTTATATGTCCAGCTGTCCTTTATCAACAACAAATTGTCACTGTTTTTTGTATTGAATATATGCCAAATAGTAATTTATGGACCTATTAGGTATCTAAAGCCATTTGCACATAACAAAATATGTAATTTATCAAAGTAATTGTTGAACTGAAATACAATTAAGAAGAAGAATATTAATAGTGAAATACAATTAAAAAGAAGTGTATTAATAGTGAAATAATTACCAGTGATATTTTAGGGAGCAGGTTAGCAGGCGGTGCCCATTACAGTGGTGCCCCGCAAGACGAATGCCTCGCAAGACGGAAAACTCGCTAGACGAAAGAGTTTTCCGTTTTGGAGGTGCTTCGCAAAACGAATTTCCTATGTCTTGCGAGTTCCTGCGGGTTTTTTTTCCCTTTTGCCCCCTTTTTCTAAGCCGCTAAGCCGCTTATCCGCTAAGCTGATAAGCCGCTAAAAGCCACTAAGCCGCTAATAGCGCTAATCCGCTAAGCCGTCAATGGGCTTGCTTTGCAAGACAAAAAAACCGCTAGACGAAGAGACTCGTGGAACGGATTCTTTTCGTCTTGCGAGGCACCACTGTACTTACATCATAGGAGCCTACACAACACAAAACACGGTTGCTCTATGTAAATTTAATTTTATTTGTTTTTTATCTTATATTTTGGAAATATACATCCAGGGTTTTTTTCCTTTAAAATTTTTGGGTGCCCCCAAGAGAGTGGGGCCCTAAGCTGTAGCTTGTTTAGCTTATACGTAAATCCAGCACTGCACACACAACACAAGAAAAGTGAGGCCGTGACTTCTGTGTTTGCTGCATAATATCTATAGCTGAATTTTTATATATTGAAACAGAGAGCATACTAACCTTGCAAAACATATCTGATTTATGCCACTTTAATAATTCTCATGACTTGGCACGGTGGTTCTGAGAATGCTCACGAAAGCTTATGCCGGAATAAATCTTAACACATTTAGGATGTCACAGGACTCCCAGAGGTTCCTGGTCCCCTCCCACAAAGAATCAGGGGTTCCCTGTGAGGCATCTAATCATAAGCTTGCATTTTTATTAAAGCTTATATGTTTAATCAGGGCTTGTATTTTAAGAATGAGTTTAAAAAATGTTCTGTTTCATGCCAGGCAGAAGACCAGTTGCCTAAAAACCTTGGCAAGATGTTTTACTCCTAGACAAGGGGCCCCCCCTGATTTATAGCAGAAAACAATTCTCAAAGTCGTAAAAAGGGAATTACAGGCTGACAGCCAAGGTTACACTGACCCTACAAATTAAGGGTGGATAAATAGTAAAATGAGCCATATCTTCTTCCTAAGGTTAAGAAGGTCAAGAGCAGTGAAAAAGCATCTAGCTGGCAGAAAGAGAACATTTTTGGGAAGACTTTTTCTAAAGCTGTTTCTTTCTTAAACTAAGATCCTTTTAAGATTTCTTTTCCTTTTAAAAGGTTGTTTATGTATTAAATATATTAGTTTAAATATAATTATGCAAAGGATTTAAGAAATGCTAGATTCTTATTTCATATAGTTGTAAGAGTTGTAACTATCCTGAAATTAAGTCAGCCACCAGCCAAGCCCCTTGCCAGACAGGAGACGCCAATCGAACACTCCTGATATATGGTTGTCAGGCATTTTGTTTGGAAACCTTCAAATGAAGGAGATCTCTCAATGTTGATGTGAACTCAATCCTTGACATGCATAAGATAAAAATTCAAGATTAATTATCTGTTTTGGAAGGCAATAGGGCAAGGAGGGCAAGAGGTGAGCTGGTAATTAAGATTCCTTGTTGAGACACATGTAAGATATATTACTACTTATTTGTCATTTATAGATAGAAGAATATATAGCTTTTTGATTTCCATAAAAGGGCAAGAGGAAATGGGTGTATCTTTTGTGATTGGTTCTAGCAATCAGCCAATAGGAATTTTAACCAGGCTGATTGGACAGAGGCAGCCACAGGAGGAGCAAGGGGGCTGGGTTAAGGAAATATAAGTGCTGGCCAGAATGGCAGGAGGGCAGGCCAGAGCTTGGTAACCATATACCACTGTGCCTCTCATTTATTTGTCTGACAAATAAATTACTATTTTAATTTCTCTATTGCTGCGTTGAATATTTCATTCCAGCTAAGCGTTAACCACAAGCAGGGTGCTACACCTGGGGGAGAGGAGGTAAACATTGAACCAGTCCCCTGCCCCCTCCCACGGAATTCTAGAACAAAACAAAGAGCAAACCAAAATAATAATATTATAGTAAAAATATCCACACCTGGAAAACATTTAGTTCCTCTGAACGAGGGCTGGGGGGCTAATGGAAGGAGTCCCCCTTGTCTGATCCAGGAGCAGATGTGTGGTTGTGCTTTTCAACTGCTTCCTTTTCATGGTGCTTTCTCACAAGACAGTTGTGAGAAGGCATGTGATGATGTCTCCAACACTTTTGGGAACATCCCCTAGAGGCCCACCAAAGTATATGGCTGGACACTTTCTGGAATGAATCACCAAGTCTCCCTTCCTGATGCGACATTCTCGTTCTGGGGTTAGCCAATGTTACCTTTTTGGTTTCAGGCCACCTGGACACCATGCTCAGCGTGACAAGATGGATGGCTACTGCATGTTCAACAACGTAGGCATCGCAGCCCAATATGCACGGCAAAAATTGGGAGTGGAGCGGTGAGTATCATGGACCCACGTCGGAGGTGCATAGAGGCAGGCCTCCTAAATGAAATCCTTCATTTTTAGAGCACGCATCCTCAAACCTTTCTCATAGGAGAGCAATCCAGAACTTTGGTCCTCTGTTGAGTGAGGATCAAGGCAATTAATCTACCAAAGAGGAGCCTTCTAATGTCCCTTTTCCAGACTTTTTCAGCAGTGGATCTTTGCCTCCCTTTTTACAAAGAAACATGGCTGGTCTTGATAGCAAGTTGTAGCTGCTTTGTAGAAAATACGGCAGCCACCCGCCTTGTACTTGTGCAGAAAGGGAGTGTAGAATTATCCTGAGCTGAAGTTTCAGTAACAATTGGTCATTTCTTTTAAAGTAAAGTGCAGCTGGTACATTTATGTCAAATTGTGCATAGCATAGCAGCTAAGAAGCCCCTGGTTCCAATGTCATCTTAGCTAATAATAACAGAGAAATGGAGCTGGGTTTCATCAGCATATTGGTGGCATCTTATCCCAAATTTTGTAGGTCTACAATATCTAGGACTCATTGGAGGGATGTCATTGACAGTGAGCATTGATGGTAACTTTTCTTTTTTCAGAAAGCTGAGCTCTGCATAGTTCTCTTTTATTATTGGTGACTCTTCATGTTTCTGTCCCTTCTAGGGTGCTTATTGTTGACTGGGATGTGCATCATGGACAAGGCACCCAGTACCTCTTTGAGGACAATCCCAGGTGCAGAATAAAAGGGATCAGAGGGTATTGGGCAAGCCTGTTTGGGGGTGAACAGGAATTTGCAAAAGAAGGGGTGGTCTAGTTAAATATGGGCTGCGGCCTGGAAGGCTTGTAGCCCAACTGGGCTAAGAGTACTGGAGCTTGGCCGATGGGCAATATTTCTCCTCACTGCTGTATCTGCCATGGTTTCTGTTCATAGCATCCTCTATTTCTCCATCCATCGCTATGAAGGGGGCAGCTTCTGGCCCCACCTTTTAGACTCTGACAGTCATGCTGTGGGCAGAGGTCGGGGAGAGGGCTACAACATCAACCTGCCCTGGAATCAGGTAGGAAATGCTAGTGGGTGGGGTGCCCTTTACCCGTAGAGTGATTTACCTGTGTGTTTCATTGCCACTGGCCCCAACTCAATAGTGGCTGCTCTAAGACAAGGTTTTTTGTGTGTCTGTGTTTCAATGAGTTGCTTATGGATTAGGGCTCTCCTTCAAGAGTTTTAATGTGCTCTGTCTGTCCCTCCAGATAGGGATGCGGGATGCTGACTACCTCTCTGCCTTTTTGCATATCCTGCTACCTGTGGCCTTGGAGGTGAGGATTGGGAAGTAGAATTGTTTGGTTAATGGGAAATCAAGTGAGATCTTTGGCTTACCCATTTTCTTTTGGGTTGTTTGTTTCTTGCAGTTTCAGCCCCAGTTGGTCCTGGTTGCTGCTGGTTTTGACTCTGTAATCGGTGACCCCAAGGTATGAAAATGTATTTTGCAAACTCTACAGAACAGCCCTCCCTCCTCAGAAGTTTTCAGGCTTCTGTCTGAAGGGAACCATTCTACATAGATTTCTTGCAGAGCACCTATTACCCCAAAGAGGATTTAGGAGTGTGTCCTGGGCTCACATTTTCCATGCAGAGTCTGTTCGGCCGCATGTTTGCCCTGTAAGAGGGAACTTTTTGCTTTAGAATGTGCCCAGCCTTGTTGCTGCATGTTGCAGGGAACAATCTGCAGTGCTGGACAGACTGTCTTCTCCACCGCATCTGCTCAACATAGCTGTGCTGTTCTTCCCACCCTGCTGTCCTAAATCCCCCAGACCAGCTGATAGCCAAGGCTTCTTGTCTCCTGTCTTGAAGACGTAAAAGAGAGAACAGGAAATGAAGTGATTCTCTGGCCACTTTGCACTTTGTGAACACTAGGGACAAGATGAGGCCAGGCTGCAAGCCCTATTCTCCCCCTCTTGGTTCCAACTTCAGTAGTGAACAGCTTGAGTGAAGAGCTACTGGCACCAGGTGGGGAGGAGCAGATTGCTCTCCCAGCTTCAGCTTTTCATTCAAGCTGTGATTGGTGGGTGGGTGTGGGTGTGTGTGCATGCGTGCTGGGCCTGCTCATGTTCTTCTGTGTTGGTGAAAGTGATTTGGGGTGAAGGATTGCAGGGACAGGAAGAGGGAGGGAAGGAATCTTCTCCCCACCTCTCATTCTGTAAATCCTCTGGTCCCTGCTGCTTCCATGCTGCTTATCTAGATCTGAGGCGTTCTTGAGCTCTAGGTAGACAACATGGTGGCACTTCCATCTCACTAGGAAGCAGAGGGACCCTCCATCCTTTCTAGCAGTTGTCCCCAGCTTGGCTCTCCCCCAGGTGATGCTGGACTCCAGCTCCTGTTATCCCGGACTATCAGGCATGCTGGCTAAACCTGATTGGAATTGGACTCCAAGAACATCTGGAGGGCACATTGGTTAGATTGCTTTTTAGAGAGCCAGTGTGGTGTAGTGGTTAAGAGCGGTGGACTCGTAATCTGGTGAATCGGGTTCGATTCCCTGCTCCTCCACCTGCAGCTGCTGGGTGACCTTGGACTAGTCACACTTCTCTGAAGTCTCTCAGCCTCACTCAGCCTCACAGAGTGTTTGTTGTGGGGGAGGAAGGGAAAGGAGATTGTGAGCTGCTTTGAGACTCCTTAGGGTAGTGATAAAGCGGGATATCAAATCCAAATTCCTCTTCTCCTCTTCTTCTTTATGGGGCCTAAAACACAATATATTAATTAGTCCTGTGTATCCATCACATGGAGCTGCTGGAGGCGCTCTAAAGGGCTTCTCGGGGCTGCAGTGGAGGCAACTAACTCACCTGACCCTCATATTTTTTCTGGATTTTTAAAATCTCCTCTAGTAGAAACCACTCTCCAAAAGTAAGATATGAGAGCAAAATACCCCACTTTTTTTTGCATCCGTAGGGGGAGATGTCAGCCACGCCAGCATGTTTTGCTCACCTGACACATCTGCTGATGCCGCTGTCTGGAGGCAAGCTGGTTCTGTCTCTGGAGGTGAGCAATATACGCTTTCCATCTTGTTCCTGGGCGAAGGAGAGCGGCTCCCGTACAGATCTAGCTGCTCTCCCAGGGAAGGGACTGTGGCCGTCTTATCTTCTCCCTTTCCTCCTCCTTTTCAGGGTGGCTACAATCTCCAGTCCCTGGCAGAGGGAACCTGCGCAGTCCTCAAGGCTCTTTTAGGAGACCCCTGTCCTCTGCTGGAGTCTCCTCTTACCCCGTGTGCCAGGTAAGAGAGCGGGTGCATTGGGCCCCTTCCCAAGCATTGTGCCTGAGCGTTTCCTGATAGTTGCCTTCACTTTTCCCTCCCAACAGTGCCCTCTGCTCCATTTCCCAGACCCTTGCAGTTCACAGCAAGTACTGGAAGAACCTCCGGAGAACCAGTGAGTTCCGCAGCCTCTGCCTCTGTTTTGCCCTCTTTCTCAAGCAGCAAGCAGCAAACCTGGTCCTCTTTGGTTCTGCTCGCTTCCTGCCAGGGCTGGTCCTGCCTCAGACATCTTGATTTGGGGTGTCATGAAAAGGCAGCAAATGGTTAACTCTTTAATTTGTTTTATTATTACCAGGAAGTGGGGGGCAATAGCCCTTGTGGCAGTACATGCTGCTTGTGGCTCTTGGTGGCTCTGCCTCAATCAACAAAATATCCTGGGCCAGCCTGTCTTCTTAGCCCCACAGGCTACAGCTCCTTCCAGGAAGCAGAGGAACCCAAATCACCTACTTTCCCCTGCCTTCCCCCCTATAATGATTCAGGTACTGATGTGCCTCGGGAGAATGGAAGAGAGGCGGGCACAGTTTTTCCACCAGGCCACCCCTTGCCAGCAACCGAGATCCTGTCCAAGTCAGCGGCTGAACTGATGCTACCCCGGCCCCCTTCCTGCACTGGGCTGGTCTATGATGAGAAGATGACGGAGCATTACAACATGTGGGACAGGTAGGGATCAATTCCATGCATAGCTTTTAACTCAAGGCCAGATGTGGCTTGTGGTTCCTCTGCCACCATCCTGTGCTGCAGTTAGGCTTGAACAAAGCCTCCTGTGGGAGCCAGTGGAAAGGCCCCCCCGCAAGCCCCAGTACAGTTGCAGGGGGTTGGCTCTGGAAAGGGTTAACTACTGTCCTCTCAGCAGGAGCATCCCACACATACACCCATGCAATATGGGAGAACGATAATACTTACAGGGTTGCTGCCAAGGTTGCAGCTGCACTAGCAGTTGCCCAGAAAAGAAAGCTTCTATTGTGGGGGGAAACTCCCATTCACTCCCCCAAGAGCTTTTTTCCTATGTATGCAAATAAGGATGTGGGGAGGTGGCTCTTCCAGATCAGGACCACAGTGTAGGGATGAATGGGGTCTCAAGAGCCAGTGTGGTGGTGTGGTTAAGAGCGGTAGACTCGTAATCTGGTGAACCGGGTTCACGTCTCCGCTCTTCCACATGCAGCTGCTGGGTCACACTTCTTAGCCCCACTCACCTCACAGAGTGTTTGTTGTGGGGGAGGAAGGGAAAGGAGAATGTTAGCTGCTTTGAGACTCCTTAGGGTAGTGATAAAGCGGGATATGAAATCCAAACTCTTCCTCCTCTTCCTCCTCCTCCTCCTCCTCCTCCTCCTCCTCCTCTTCTTCTTCTTCTTCTTCTTCTTCTTCTTCTTCTTCTTCTTCTTCTTCTTCTTTTTCTTCTATCTATATCCCCCCCCCCCGCAAGGTGGCTATTTGTGGAGGGGGGAAGAGGGGAATTACATAGCTGGTCCTCGCCAGTGAAGTCCCCGCCATCTCTCCCATGAAGGTTGGGGGGCAGGTTCCCACACCCCCTTGTCCTCCACTTTCCTCCCAAGTCTTGGCGCCCGGCCTTCCCTTAGCGCTCCCTCTCTTCCATAGCCAGCATCCAGAGCTGCCTCAGAGAGTCTCCCGGATCTTCCAGCGCCACGGGGAGCTTCGCCTGACGGAAAGGTGCTGCCGGCTCCCGGCCCGGCTCGCCTCTGAAGAGGAGCTGCGGATGTGCCACAGGTGGAGATGCACCCCCAGATTGCAAGAGCCGTTGCAGCTTCTGGGAGTGGGTTAGGGTGGGTGTCCCAGAAAGGGCAGGCTAGTAACTTCTGAGGCTCCGCCCTCTTCCCGTGGGGAGGGTGCCGACTCTGTCTTGCGTCTCCTCTCTGCAGCCTGGCCTACGTGGAGACGGTGAAGTCGACGGCGGCCATGAAGCCCCGCGACCTGCATCGCCAGGGCGACCAGTACAATTCCATCTTCATCTGCGCCAGCTCCTATGAGTGCGCTCGGCTGGCGGCTGGTTCCGCGTTCAGTGCAGTAGAGGCTGTGCTCTCTGGGCAGGTGAGTGCTAGCAGCCTAGTGGGGCAGGGGGTGGCCAGTCATCTTGCTCCAGGTGCAGACCATCCTGGAGGCCTGAAGGCAGGACTGAGTGGTGGGGGACTCAGGGAAAGACCCTGGAGAGGAGGAGTCCTAGTGGGCACTGGGAAGGGAAGGACCTTCAGTTCTTGCAACTGCTTCATCAGGGCAAGACCTCCTAGAAAGAGTTGCTGAGACCACTAGGCTGGCGCTGTGGTTTGTTTCCTTCAATAAATAATTAACTTTTTAATTTATGTATTTTTTTTTAAAAAAAAGTATTTTCAATTTTACATAAGCATATACTGTAATCCCTTCTGATTTCCCTCCCCCCCACATTGTAGATCTTAATGTAATGATTTTCCCCTCTGCATCTCTATCAGAACTCTATTTTTATAAATCCTTTGTCAGTCCATAGTTCAAATTTTTACTACAAGTTTTCTGTCAATTCTACCAGTGTTTGTAATTGTTTACAATAGGTGTTCAAATAAATTATAAACTTTCCCCATTCTTTATTAAAGACCTCCTTGTGGTTTCTAATTCTTCCTGTAAGTTTTGCCCTCTTGGCATACTTCATCAGTTTTGTCTGCCATTCTTCTTTGGTCTGAGTGATACCATCTTTCCATTTCTGCACAGCTGTGGTTGCATACATAAATAGTTTTCTCTGGTCCTTCGGGATCTCTGGTCCTATAATACCTAAAAGAAAGGCTTCTGGTTTCTTAGGAACATTTCTTAGGAATTTTAAACATTTTCTTCAGTTCATTATATATCATTTACCAGAAGTCTTTTATCATCGTACATGGCCACCACATATGATAAAAAGTACCCTCTTTTTCTTTACATTTCCAGCACATTTTAGACTTTGATTTGTACATCTTAGCTAATTTGCTAGGAGTTAAATACCAACGATACATTGAAATATTGTTTCGTTGCTGACCTGTGCCTGACTCCAGCCCTGATACTATGGTACTGACCAAGTTCACTTTTTCCTCCTTTGGGGCATCAGGTCCAAAACGCTGTGGCCATTGTCCGGCCCCCTGGGCACCATGCTGAATCAGACACCGCCTGTGGCTTCTGCTTCTTCAACTCTGTGGCCTTGGCAGCACGATACGCACAGCGCCTTGCTGGACGGCCTATGAGGTACAGTGGCACCTGGCTAACCCCTAAGGGGCACAGAGCACCCAGAGAGGACTAGCCACTTGACAGCAGCATTGCTGTTGTGTGCTGAGAGGGGGCGGGGCTTGCTGGTGATGAGGTCAGGGATGTAGAAGAGCACCTGAGGCCAGTTCCAGATTCGCTCCATCAGTCTATCTGCATAGCCCCACAGAGCGCATCTTGTTCTACAAACTTCAGCAGGTTTAGCTGTTGTTATTTGTCCCCCACCAGGAGTCCTGGGAATTGTAGTGCTGGTGGCCTGGCAGCCTATTTGCAACTCAGTTTCTAGCATAGATGTAGCTGCTTGTCCAATTCTGATTCTTTTCCTCAGGGTGATGATACTAGACTGGGATGTTCACCATGGCAATGGGACACAGCACATGTTTGAAGATGATCCCAGGTAACGTATTTTGCTTCCCATCTCCCCTGTTCAAAGAAACTCTGGCACTAAATCTCTTCCAAGGTTGCAGATGCAGGTCTTTTCAATGGAGGCTGTGAATTGGGGCAAAAAGCCTTTATACTCTGCATCAAGAAACTCATCCACCTTATACATAGCTGGAATAAGCCATGTGGATCACATTTACTTATTAATTTAAATGTTTTAAATCCTGCCTTCCATTTTTTAAAAAAACATGCAAGGCAGTGTTAAAAACAGAGGCATCAAGTGACATAATAAATAAAAGGGTTTTTTTTAATTTATGATTTTTTATTGGAAATTTTATTTACAACATTACATAAACCCCCCACCTCCCAATACAGAAATCTACCCTCATTAAACGTGAACATAACATACAGTGAGCATAACATACAACAATACAAACAACCAAATAAAAGACTTCCTTTATCCTGTATCTGGCCTCCTTATTTACTTCTTATAAGCTGTTTCCTTAATGAATAATTATTAAGATTTTTCAAATTATAACTTAAATATCCACAAGGTCTCCTGCAGACATCAATCGAAACAAGTCCAGCTATGTATTTTAGGGCACTGTTTTGTGAAGTATTCTTCATTTCCCCCATGCTTTTTGAAACTCTTGTCTAGTGTGATCTCTAACTGCCTCTGTTAATCTAGCCAGTTCAATTTACTCTAACGGTTTGTCTTGCCATTCCTTTTTTGTTGGCACAGTTTCTTTTTTCCAGTTTTTAGCAATTATTTATTAGTTAAAAACTAATTGCTAATAACTCCTGCCAACCTAGCAGTTCGAAAGCACGTCAAAGTGCAAGTATATAAATAGGTACCACTCCAGCGGGAAGGTAAACGGTGTTTCCATGCGCTGCTCTGGTTTGCCAGAAGTGGCTTAGTCATGCTGGCCACATGAGCCGGAAGCTGTATGCCGGCTCCCTCGGCCAATAAAGCGAGATGAGCGCCGCAACCCCAGAGTTGGCCACGACTGGACCTAATGGTCAGGGGTCCCTTTACCTTTAATTGCTAATAAATAAAAGTTTTAAACAAGCAGCAACAGGCAAGAATAGCCTTTGTGCTTTTTCTTCCTGCTGAACAGAGTTTTGTCTTTTAAACAAACTTTAAAACTTCTGGTTAGAAGTGTATGTAGATTTATTTTGTTATGGTCAATAGACCAGAATAGCAAGGGAAAGGGCACGAGTCATCTGTGCAAGGTGGTAGAGGCCACAAGAAAAGGGATGGGAGGTGTGTAAGCCCCTTCGAGGCTAAGCTCAGTGGTGGGATCAGGAACGACTTACACTCCTATTCTGCCCTTGATCATCCAGTTGTGGTTGTGCAATTCCTAGGCATCCTGATTTGTATTTGGGGGGTGGGCAAGTGAAGCTGCAACGTCCCCTTTCTCTGATTGCTTCCCCTTCTTCCAAATTAGTGTCCTGTACGTCTCCCTCCATCGCTATGACAATGGAACTTTCTTCCCCACCTCCGAGGATGCAGACTATGATCGGGTGGGCCTGGGGCCTGGGGAGGGCTTCACCCTTAACGTGCCTTGGAACTGTCCCCGCATGGGGGACCCTGAATACCTGGCTGCCTTCCATCAGATAGTCATGCCTGTCAGCTATGAGGTAGGCAATGTTTGGGGCAGGGAATGAGGGTGGATTGGTGCCAGTCTCCACTTCCTGGAAGCCCAGGCACACTCTTGGGCTTGTGGCACAGATAGGGTTCAACACAGGAACATAGGAAGGGCTCATCCACACTTCAGCTTGTCCCTTGCCTAGAAAGCACAGATCTGAGCAGTTTTCCCCTTGTCCCACTCCTTTCCCAGGGAAAACCCGCTCTTTAGCTATAAAACCTGATTGCCGTTTGTTCCAATTGATCGCTAAAGAATGGCATTCCCCGGGGGAAAGCAGCAGGGGAAGAAGGAAGTGTGGATGAGCCTTGACTGACATCAGCTCTCCAGGGTTTCCAGCAAGAGTCTCTCCCAGCCCTATCCGAAGATGCCAGGGATTGCAAAGCCAATGCTCTAACCACTGAGCTATGGCCCTTCCTCAAGGAGCAGCCATGGCTTCTCCCAATGAATGGGTAGTTTGGGGAGGGTGCGACAATGCTGTTAAGAGGCTCCTAACCAGCACTGCTCCTTTATAAGTGCCAGAAAGAGAAAATGATCGGTGAACTAGTTAGTAGCGTGGATGTGCTTTCAGACTTGAAAATAAGTGCTAGACTGCAGCAATGGAAAATGGTTAATTGGTTAAGTGCAAGCAGTATTTGTGCTGGGCTGGACGTAGTCCTCACCATTGACAGTGCTGGCTGGGGCTGACGGGAGCTGGAGTCTTTGGAGGGCCATCCCTGTCCCAGGTAGATGGATATGCCCAATAGATCTGAGGAGTTAGAAAAGGGCTGAGGGAGCATCATTCTTCTGTATTGCATCTCTGGCCAGGGAGGAAGAGTGAGAAGTGGAGCTACAGGGAACAAGGCAGAGGGCCTTCTCGGTAGTGGCCACTCCCCACATGGAATGCCCTCCCATCGAATATTAAGATGTTAAAACATTTAGGAAACATCTGAAGGCAGCCCTGTATAGTGAAGCTGTTTAAGGTTTAATGTTTTTATATATGCTGGGAGCTGCCCAGAGTGGCTGGGGCAACCCAGTCAAATGGGCAGGGTACAAATATTTTATTTTTATTATTAAGGGGAATTAAGGGCCTCTTCCATTTGCAGTTCAATCCAGAGCTGGTCCTGGTTTCTGCTGGCTTTGACGCTGCTCGAGGGGACCCGCTGGGCGGATGCCTCGTGACTCCAGAATGCTACGCACATATGACCCATCTACTCCTGGGTCTGGCCGGAGGCAAGGTGGCAGTTGTCTTGGAGGTAGGACAGAGTGCATGCTTTTTACTTCTTAGGGAGCACGGCTTGTGAGCCATCTCCAGGGTCAGGAAACACCTGGTTATTCAGAAATGGGTGGAGTACTGCAGAAAAGTAAATGCGGGGCTGGCATCCATAGCAAACAATTCCGACAGAGTGGTGAAAATAAATAATATTTATTTTCGGAGCTGGACCCCTGCAGGGTGGTAAAAGCTGGGGAGAATGTTTCAGGTGGAAACAGGGAAATAGTTACCGTAATTTTCGCTCCATAACACGCAGTTTTTTCCTCCTAGAAATTAAGGGGAAATGTCTGTGTGTGTTATGTAGCATGGCGGGGGGATCTGCTGCAGTCGTGAGCTGTCCGTGGCTCGCTTTGAAAGAGCAAAGCGGGTGTAAGCGGCTCCTGTCCGGTTGGCTGCTTTAAAACAACCCTGTGCTCTCTGTCCCTCTCTCCTCCCCACTCAGCTCGCTAAATAGCAGCAAAGCTTTTTGAGCCAGGGAGGAGGGAGAGAAGCAGAGCGGGAGAGGAGAGGAGCCGCTTACACTCGTGTAAGCGGCTCCTGTCCGGTTGGCTGCTTTAAAACAACCCTGTGCTCTCTGTCCCTCTCTCTTCCCCGCTCAGCTCGCTAAATAGCAGCAAAGCTTTTCAGCGAGCCAAGCTGGGGAGGAGGGAGACAAGCAGAGCCTGCTTGTTTTAAAGGAGCAAAGCGGGAGAGGAGAGGAGCCTTCTCCCCTTATACCCCTCTCCTGCATTATTAGCAGCATCCTTCTCCACACACCCCACACGTGCTCCTTGTCCCTTGAGTGCTTTTCCTTCCCTCCCCACTTAAAACATGGTTACAAAGCACAGATCCACATGGATCCTCAGGATTTTTGCACTGGGTCACCCCAAATTCACCATCAGATCACATAGCATGTCCATGGCTACAGCCTGCACCAAAAACACACACACGCACCCACTGTTTCATGGGGCCGCAATGGCGCAAAAACGTGGTTACAAAGCATGGATCCACATGGATCCTCAGGATTTTTGCATTGGGCTACCCCAAACTCACCGTCAGATCACATGTCTGTGACCACAGCATGAACCACAAAAATCATGCATCCACTGTTTCGTTTAGAATATTTTTTTCTTGTTTTCCTCCTCTAAAAACTACGTGCGTGTTATGTCAGGTACGTGTTATAGAGCGAAAAATACGGTAAGTACATCTTCTCCATTTCAAGGCCTGGACATTTTGCGAAGGTGAAAGGGCTGCCAGGGTTGGCAGTGCAGCACAGTGACTCGAGTTTGACTCTCAGTGGATGGCTGCCACTCATAGCTGTGGGAAAAGCAGACTTCTGCACTTGGAGGCACCTGTGCTGTGGGGCAGGACTCTGCCCTGGGTTCAGCCTTGGCTGCTTTGACAGGGAAGAAGAGATGACAGCTGTGATGCAAACCTGAATGTCACCTTCAGAGGTCCTGCTAAGGCATTAGCAGTGGGCATTTTACTTGTAGTATAAACAGTCCTCATTTGCCCTCTGCCTTTTATAGCAAGTAGGGGCTCGTCCCCATGTCTAAAAAGCTCAGATCCAATCAATTTCTTCCTTGACCCGCTCCTTTCCCAGGGTAAACCCTCTCCTTAGCTTTAAATGGAGCAAACATCAATCCAGAGAAAACCCAAATTGCTAATGAGTAGGGTTTCCTTGGGGAAAGCAGTGGGTCAAATGTGAACGAGCCCTAAGTAATCAAAGCCAACATTTCTACACTTGCCCTCTCCGTAGTCTCTACTTAAAGGCCGCTGCTGTAGCCTAGTGGTTAAGCAGATGAACTGCAACTCAGGAAGCCTCTGGTTTGGAATCTTCCCCCTGCCATGAGCTCGTTAGGTGCTCTTGGGCAAGCTGTACCCTCTGAGCCTTACCCCATCTACAACCTGACTATAATGATTTCTGGCCTGCTTTAAAAGGTTTGTTGTGACAATTACCACAAGACAACATAGGTGCAAAGTCTGTTGTACCCTCGAGCATTGTGCATCGTACTTTTCCGTGTATTAGACGAGGTGTTTTTTTTACTCTAAAATAAAGTTTAAAATGGGGGGGGGTAGTCATCTGACACATGGAAAGTGCAGAGGGGGGGACGGGTGATTGGTTGCAGCTGCGAGCAGGATTTAGGGATTGGGTGGGTGAATGGTGTCTGCATCAAGGGCCTTGGCAATTTGGTGTGCGTTGCTTGCAATTGTTAGTGTTTGTCAGTTGCGTGAGTGATTTTCTGCACCCCTCCCTCAAAAAATAGCTGAACAACTCTGGTCAATCCTCTGGGCCATCTCCCCCCATTTTCTTTAATTTTAGTCCCCCAAAATAGGGGGCATCTTATAGACAGAAAAGCAAAGTTGGCCTTCTTTTCATTGTTGCTTCCTCACATTTCCCCCTCCATCATGGCACACAGCAGCCATCATCATTCACGGCACCACCTCCCCAGTGGACCCAGTGACAGTGGGTCATGAGGACTAGAAGCTTCTTTTTTGTATTTTGAATGCCAACAGAGGTTCTTTGTGATAGCAAGTTCCACATCTCCATCATGAACATGCAGGACTTGCCCAGCAAACTCGTACATGGTTGCATCTGGGGCGCAATTTCTCTGAAATTTCCCTTCCCCCTTTTCCAGGGCGGCTACAACCTAGAATCGATCTCGGAATCCATGACCATGTGCACACGCAGCCTCCTGGGGGATCCTCTTCCCCTTCTGGGACGCCTCAAGGCCCCCCACCCCAGTGCCCTGCAATCTTTGGCCAATGCAGCCACTGTGCACCGCAAGTACTGGGCAAGCCTGCGACTGGAAGGTGAATTGTCTCTCTCCTGTCCTCCTCTGTTCCTTGGTGGCGAATGCTCTGCATCAGAACTATTGCAATGTAGAGGGTAAGGGTGTGAGCTGGGGGCTGATAGGTCTGTGCTATGAATTCACAGAGTGGCCTTTACGCAAAGCTCTGTTTGTCAGCCTCATCACCCTGCCCCCCTCACCTCTCCTGTGGGTCGGGGAGTAACACTACTGGGTTGATGTAAACATTACTGCAGGGGTGGTGGACTCTGGATTCTGTCAACTTTGCATATCAAATGTTACCAGTTCCAACCCGCCAAGTTGGGTGTCTGCTGCAGATGAAAGGCAGCAACAGGGCACATCTCAACCTGCTGAGCAGCTTTAAAGGGCCTGGGGGCAACTGCCAGGAAAGTCCCAATACAGGGGGTGGAGATTGGGTTGTGACTCTCCCACATCGGTGCAGCCCAGTCTCTGCGTGGGCCATGTTTCAATACTCATTGCAAAAGAGGGCCAGGCAGAGAGGCTGCAGCTGAATAGGTCTACAGGGAAGCATAGAGGAGAGGCCTGAAGTTAAAAGTGCACAGGTAAGGCAGTGATCAGACCTGAGACTCCAAAGATATGGAGGGGAAGAAGGCTTTGTGGTGGAATAGTGCTGTGGCTATTCAAAAGAAAATGCCCTGGAATGCAGAAAGTGTGGGTCAAAGTCACTTTCTCCACAGAGCACATGCCTTGCCTTCTTGCATCATGTGGTGGAAGCCCCACATTTCCTTTGCTAAGCCACTTGTGGAAGATCACTGCAGCTGGTGCTCACGGCCTGCTCAGCCGCAGCCTCTCTTTATTTCCTCCTGAAACTTCAAGGTGCATGTTAGGCAAGCTTCAACCTTTCATCTGGGGGTAATCTCCGGTGATATCTGCCTCCTCTGCAAAAGCTACATAGGGAAGGAAGGAGAACAGCTTGTTGGGGGTGGATCTTTCAGGGCGATTGTGATGTCAGCAGCTCTTAATCTCAAGGTTGTGGGTTCGAGCCCCACGTTGGGCAAAAGATTCCTGCATTGCCGGGGGTTGAACTAGATGATCCTCACAATCCCTCCCAACTCTGCAGTTCTATGATCCTGCGCACCTAGCAACCAGCACAGCTCAGGAGGAGGGCAAAGAAGTCTCCTCCTGAGATGGCACTGAGGATTGGTAGAATGACTGCTGATGTCACAACATCCCCTTCTCTACATGACACTGCCAGGGGGGGTGAGCTTCAGAACAGGACCGGAGAGTGTGGGGGGAGAAGGCAGGGGCCTGAGGACAGGGGTGAGAAGCAGGTGCCCGGAGAAGGAAAGGCGAGGCAAAACAGGCCAGGAAGGGAAGCTGGAGTTGGCACTCTCCTATCTCTCTGGCTCCGTTTGGAACAATTGGACGGCAGCTCAGTGGTTGTGGGAAGAGGAGGAGCAACCTATCTCTTGTCTCCCCAGTGCCTGCTCCTCTGTGGGAGAAGCCCAGTACTCGAGCTGGGAAAGGAACTCCCATTCCAGATGAAGTCCCCCCAGAGGCCCCCCAGAAGCTGCTTCAGAGCCCCGGTGCTCAACCTGTGAATACCTTGAATGATGCCGTTTTGGCTCTGAGCTCCCTCCAGCTGGAAGACCGCCTTGCGGAGGAGGCAGAGACAGCTTCCAGTTCCCTCTCTCCCGATTCCAGTCCGCTGGGTGAAGAGGCTGGGCACAAGGTTGGGGCCTCCCCTGGAGAAGCTGAGCCAGCGGTGGATACCCAGAAGGAAGGCATGTCGACAGGGAGCTCCATGGGTGGAGCGGAGTCTCCTGGCAAAGAGGCAGAGGTAGGTGCCAGGCAGCTGTGCCAGTGCAAGCCATAGTGTGAGGGCTCACCCAGACTTGCGCTTGCCTTGCTGCTTTCCCCTGGGGAAACACACTGTTTACCTCTGAATCAGAGCAAAGCAATTGGGTTTTCTCTGGATTGGCGTTAGCTCCAATCTTTTAGTGCAAAGAGAGCAGGTTTTCTGGGGGAAAGGCAAACCCATGCCTAGAAAGCAAGAGACAAAGGGAAAACTGCTTGGGCCTGTACTTTTCTAGGCACGGGAGAAGCAGAAGTGTGAATGAGCCATGATTTGTGTTGTAAATCTGACTGGAGCTTTTAAAACTGGAACAGACATTTGAAGGTTTGTCAGGGACAAAGGAGGAGTGATCCTGGGCATTCCTGTAACAGCCAGGAGGGAACTCTGGGAATTGTAGCTCTGTGAGGGGAAACAGGAATCTCTTAGCAACCCCTAACAAAATCAGGCATCCTTGAATTCTGAGATCTGTAATTCATGAACAGTGCTAAGAGTTGTTAGTAAAGGTAAAGGGACCCCTGACGGTTAGGTCCAGTTGTGGCCGACTCTGGGGTTGCGCCGCTCATCTTGCTTTACTGGCCGAGGGAGCCGGTGTACAGCTTCCAGGTCATGTGGCCAGCATGATTAAGCCGCTTCTGGCAAACCAGGGCAGCGCACAGAAATGCCGTTTACCTTTCCACCAGAGCGGTACCTATTTATCTACTTGGACTTTGATGTGTTTTCGAACTGCTAGGTTGGCAGGAGCAGGGACCGAGCAACGGGAGCTCACCCCGTTTTGGGGATTCGAACCACAACCTTCTGATTGGCAAGCCCAAGGCTCTGCGGTTTAACCCACAGCGCCACCCTTATTCCCCTCAGAGCTACGTTTCTCAGAGTTCTCTGGAAAGAGGGACGGACTATTGAACCACTCTGGGAATTGTAGCTCTGTGAGGGGGAGTAGGGATCTCCTAGCAACTCTCAGCACCCATTAACAACTACATCTCCCAGAATTCTTTGGGGGAAGCCATGACTTTTTGTAGTGCTGTCCCTGAGATCTAAATGTATGCTGCGACAGTGGCCTGTGCTCAGTTGAATCTTGCTGTACCTGCCACACACTCTTCTCTAGATCAGTAGCTTTTCTGGACTACCCACTTTTTTTCTTTAGGGAATAATTTCTCCATTGGCTTGTTTGTCACTTGGCTCCTGCACAGTGAAAAGGATTCTGGGGTACCAGCCCTGCTTGTACGCAGAATGCACCCAGAAATCACCCAACCATCCTCCATGGCTTCAAATTGGAGGGAGAAGATGGATAGTGCTGGGAAAGCTTATTCTGGGAACTTGTCCTATGTCATATTCCATTAAGGCTATAAAGCAAGCATCCACAACCTTCGGCCCTCCAGATGTTTTGGACTACAATTCCCATCATCCCTGATCACTGGTCCTGTTAGCTAGGGCTCATGGGAGTTGAAGGCCAAAACATCTGGAGGGCCACAGGTTGGGGATGCCTGCTATAAAGAGTCCTGTTTTGGGGTGAGGTGGTGTGGAATCACTACTCTAAATCATGGGTAGGCAAACAAAGTTTGCTGACCCCTGCTCTAAATCTTTCTGGTATTTTTGGCCCTGGACCTCAGCCTGTGGCATGATGCCCACTCAACTTTTTCCCAAATCCCTGTCTTCTTTCTCCTCCCCCTGAAACAGCATTTCTTTTCTAAATAAGAAAACACAACAGAGAGGGGGGCTAAGCTGCTCCCACACAAGCCTTTTCCTCCAAAAGGAGGGCAGGGGGCTGGTTGCGCTCTCCTCCCACTTCACTGCTTGTGTTTCTGCGTACTGGAGGCTCCTTTATTCTAGAACTGTGGCGTTGCCCGTGGTGTGCTTGGAATGGAAAATCGCAGGGTTTCAGGTCTCTCTGATATCTGAAGCAAGACTTGACCCTAAATCTCTCTTCTCTTTCCTCCATCTCCCCTCCTTCAACCAGGTAAGCCCACCGGCTGTCCCCCCAATGCTAGCGGAGGTTATTCTGCTTGACGAAGCTGCAGGTGGCTGCTCCTCCTCCTGTGACCCGCTTGAAGAAGACCTGGCAGATGAAGTGAGTTTGGGGAGAGATGGGAGGGTACCTGGGATTGGATTTTCTGGGCTTGGCCAGGGTTGAGGTTGGGTGCCAGGATGCAGAGATGATATCTCTCTCTCTTTCTAGGGGCTGTTTTATGCTGTGACTCCCTTGCCATGGTGCCCCCACCTCGACTCGGTGCTCCCTGTGCCTTCCCTTGGCTTGAATGTACTGGAGCCCTGTGCAGAATGTGGCAGCGTGGCGGAGAATTGGGTCTGTCTGATTTGCTACAAGGTAAGGTGGGCAAAAGGACGCAGGTGGCGCTGTGGGTTAAAGCCTCAGCACCTAGGACTTGCCGATCAAAAGGTCGGCGGTTCGAATCCCTGCAGCGGGGTGCGCTCCCGCTGCTCGGTCCCAGCGCCTGCCAACCTAGCAGTTCGAAAGCACCTCCGGGTGCAAGTAGATAAATAGGGACCGCTTACCAGCGGGAAGGTAAACGGCGTTTCCGTGTGCGGCTCTGGCTCGCCAGAGCAGCGATGTCACGCTGGCCACGTGACCCGGAAGTGTCTCCGGACAGCGCTGGCCCCTGGCCTCTTAAGTGAGATGGGCGCACAACCCCAGAGTCTGTCAAGACTGGCCCGTACGGGCAGGGGTACCTTTACCTTTACCTTTAAGGTGGGCAAGCAGGGGTGGGGGGCTTAAGTAAACTGGGAATGACCCCCACCATCCATAAAGTGAATTTAACAGTACCTGGTTTTTAGGTTTTTGTTTTTTTAAGGGTTGTGTTTTAGTTGGTTTAACAGCTAACAGATAAGCTATCACTACTGGAGCTTCGGTAATGGGGCAACCTCAAATGATGGCATTCTGGAGGGGGGATTAGAGTGAGTTTTATTAATGACTCAGTGGGGTTTTGAACCTGTATCTCCCCAGTCCTAGCCCAGTGCTCTTAATTGCCACACTATGCTGTCTTTTTTGTACCCCAGTTACATTTTCGTTGGGAAAGATTGTTTTTTCCCCCTTTCCCTCCTTGCTGTGGGGTTCACTGTATTTGTTGTATGCAAGGAGATTTCTCTCCATGTTGTATTGTCCTTAAACACGTTGAGGCGCTGTGCAGACTGCCTTCTGCCGCCTGCTGACTTGCCCCCTTGAGTTCTCTGAGGTGATCCACTCCACAGTACAGTGGTACCTCTGCTTACGTACTTAATTCGTTCTGGAGGTCCATTCTTAACCTGAAACTGTTCTTAACCTGAAGCACCACTTTAGCTAATGGGGCCTCCTGCTGCTACCGCGCTGCTGGAGCACGATTTCTGTTCTCATCCTGAAGCAAATTTCTTAACCTGAGGTACTATTTCTAGGTTAGCAGAGTCTGTAACCTGAAGCGTATGTAACCCGAGGTACCACTGTATCTGCTTTCTGTCTTCCTCCTCTGCTTCTGATACTTGCCAGATGGGGTGCTGATGTGTGGTCCGTCCTCTCTAAGAGCAGAAGAGTTGAGCTTCAGATAGCTGTCCTTGGTTTATTCATTTTCAAATGAGTCTATTTGGTCCATTCCCAAGGTTAGTCTTGTCTTTTGGAGCCGTTTCCACCATCATCTAAGCCTGCCTTCTTCCACCCTATTCAGGTTTGCTGTGGCCGCTACATTAAGCAACATATGGTAGCTCACAACTCAGAGTCTGGGCATCCGCTGGTTCTTAGCTTTGCGGACCTCTCTGTCTGGTGCTATGGATGCCAAGCCTATGTCCACCACCCGGTGAGTTGTGTCATGCTTTGGTCCTTTTCCCACCCTTTCCTTTCCCAGGGGTTTGCCCTTCAGCTTGGAAATACCAAACCAGTGTGATGAGATGCACATTTGCTTGGGGAACGGACACCCCCACCCCCATCAGTCCTGTCATTCAACACAAATGATACATAGCCATCTGAGCTGCAGTGCTTGGTGGAACATCAGTTGGGGTTGCAAATCATTACTTGAGGCTTGGGAGGTGGTGTGAAGAGCTTTCCACCCCTCTCGGGGAGCCCCAAGATAATCTGGTGGCTGTTGCTTTTAAGGGGTTCCAGCCCCAGTGCACTTGGAGTGACATAATCTGGTTTGCCGCTGAACTAGTTTACTTGGGTACTGAATTCATTATGTGCATTATGCTTTCCCCCACTGAGATACAAAAGTAAGCTTTTGGCAGCTTTTGAACAGGAACAGCCAGTGCTTTTTTTCTAAAAAAATGTTTAGGGGTACTCTCATTTTGACTCAAGAAAAATCACCATTTTATAGTTCAAATCAGAAAAAATAAATACAGTAAATGGACAAAAGTACAAAGATTCATAAAATGTTTAGGGGTATGTGTACTCTTGCGTACTCCCAGAGAAAAAGAACTGGGAACAGCAAATAAGGGCTTTGTTTCACCCTAGCTCTTTTTAAGAAAAAAGTTTGATTGACAGTGGCATTAAAGAAGAGTGTGGGTGGAATGTTCCATTATTATTGACAAGAGATTGTTCTCTGATGGGGCCAACTTCTTCCATTAACAGAGAATCCAGAGGGATTTCTCTCTCACCTGGGGCTATTCCGTTCCATTATGCTGAGAGCAGAGCAAATTTGCTCTTTGCAGAGAGGATTCTGTGAACTGCTTGGAATGTGTTTCTGCTGGCAGCACTGAAGTTTTTTTTGCCTCGCTGTCTGCTATGGTGGAATTTTATGTACGTAATTAATGATGTAGTTAATCACTTTATCATGACATTAACCCACACCACTGATTTCAACACAGAGGCCATTCATTTCAGTGCAAAGGAAACCAGTGCAAATGGGGTAAAAATGTCATCATTTGCAGACTGAAAACAGCTACAGTGAATGCCAATCATATTCACTCGATTGATTTTCTTTCCGGACCTGGGATGAATAAGCAAACACTGGTCGTTTCTGTTCTTGTGCCCACTGGAAATTTCCAACATCCCTGTAGGAGGGAGAGTGCAAAGTCCCACCCAGTAAGAAGCTACACTCCTTCAAAGGAATTATTTTCCCTTCATGAGAAATGAAACAAAACAGCAGCCATGCTTCTTCAGGAAAACAGCATGGTGGAAAGTAGTATTTTGAAAGCACACAACTTCTCTTTTCCAGCCCCATCTCCTGAATAATCCTAGGAATAATCCTAGGCTTCTGCTTCGGAATAATGGCAGCTGATGCGTCCAAAAAGTGGGAGGGGCTCCAAGTGCCAAGCCCCTCCCACTGCACCTGCCCTCTCTCCAGCTGTGCTGCTAGGAATGTCACTGATTGGCCAGAATAGTTAAATGGAGCCCTCGTGTTCAGCAGCAGCGCCCCTCTCGAATACCAGGGCAGGTATGATGAGAGCTGGATTCCAGCAACATCTGGAAGAGCACAGGCTCCTCTTTCCTTGACTACGGCAGGTGCAGCCCCTGTGTTACCTTCCTGACATTTTGGATCGCAACTCCCATCATTTGGAAGGCACTCTCTATGGCTACCCCTAGACTAGGTAGTGAGTCCTATAGCTCCTAATGGGACTATTTTCTGGGTTGACTTCAACCGAGACATTATGCGAGCAGAACAACTTAGTGCTCACACAACAGAAATCTTCCAGGGCCCTGGCTCCACATTCCCCTATTTTGGGGATTTGCGCTTCCTTCCGCTAGTGGGGGGTGACTGCCCACCCAGGTGCAATGGTAGAATCCAGTGCAGAGGAACCCACCAGCAATGCTCTTTGTGCCTGAGGTTTTCTTGAATTGTAGTCTGATTTGACACTATTTTGTGTGTTTATTATTATTATTATTAGTATTGTTCCTTTGGGCTTCTCCCCTCTCCCAGATTCTCTTTGAAGCCAAGAGCCAGGCTCACCGGCTGAAGTTTGGCGTGGACATGGCAGTACCTTCCTAAAGCAACTCCCTTTGTAAGGAGCAGCTAATACAAAATGCAGCACAATCTACCATCGTTTGACCTCACTGAACTGAACCTGATGCTTCAAGGGCTCTTGATGTGCCAAATAATAGTCAGCAATCATCAATGCAATACCACCAGCAGCCACGAATCAAACACCAGCCACCTCATTGCTTCCACAAGGACAAAGAATGTTCCTTTCTGGTGTATTCCACGATTGGGTCCATTTCAAATCAACCTTGGGAATTTCTTCACTTCTGGGCAGAGGTGACCTGCTTTCCCTGTTGCTGAAGAAGCGCATGTTTTTCTAGGAAAGGTGGGGGGCAGGCATTTATCTCTGCTCACATTTCCAGAGTCTGATTGCACAACACACCCATTCCATCCTGTCTCAAATTGCCACATATTTTTTTCCAAATCACCCTCTCTCCTCCATACTAAAGTTGCTTTATGCTAGGTTGGAGGGAAACCATGCTGAACTGAGAAAGGAGGGATGATAATAATAATAATGATGATGATGATAATTTATTATTTATATCCCTCCCATCTGGCTAGGTTTCCTCAGCCACTCTAGAGGGATGTATTCCTCTTATCTCCTCTCCCCTCTGCCTGCCCCCATTAATCAAGAACGTTTCTGCAACTAGTTGAGACAAAACCATGTTTTGGGCAAGCGGAATCCTGTGGCTAGGAGAGGTTCATCTCCAGAAGGCTTGAAATATAAACGGCTGGAGGTCCAAGTTCCTCTAAACTGGGTGACATCCCGCAATTATATACATATATATATATTTGATGAGAGTCTTTGGTTTGCTTGTTCCAAGGTTCTACAGTATTTGGTGCTGCATGTAGCAGAGAACATGCAAGACGCTTGAGAGGATGGCCTAAGGGGTCTTTCTCTCTAGATTATAGAGACAGGAGCATGGGATCTGAAAGGCTCTTGTCTGATGCCATGAAGGCTATCTTATCATTCTTCTAAGGCCAGATTCTCACATTCTTCCCATTCCTGCCCCATCACTGTATGTGGACTCAAAATTGTGTGTGTGTGTTCCCCCCCCTCTCTCTCTCTCTCTGTGTGTGTGTGTGTGTGTGTGTTGCAGCTCATCTGTGAAGGTGGGTGTGAAATGGGGCCATTTAAAACTCTGCTTTCAGCATGCCAGAGCTACATTATTCACACACTGTTTCCTGCAGTATTTGGGCATCCTGCAGTTCTGCTGCAAAAGGAGAATGTGAGAATTGGGACTTGATTACTGTGTTTGTGGGAAATGTTTGCTGGGCTGTCTTAAGCAAGGAGCATGGCCAGTCCTTCCAAAGGGCAACTGAGAGCTGTATCCTGGGCAATGAGTGGCAGGGGTGGGCAAATGGAAAAGGCTTTGGCAACCCTGTCTGGCTCAAAGTGGTTCAGAGGAGCACCTTCTTTACTGGATTCCGGGCAACCACAGATTGCCCCGCACCTTGAACTAATAAAAAACCCGAATGGGGTCAGGGTCAAGGCGACACATAACTCTGTCCATCAAAAAAGAGGTTTGAGAAAAGATGGGTTGAAAAGGGCTTATGGGGAGGGTGGTGGTGGGGTGTCAGTTTTATCAGGGCCGGCCCTGGTAAGCTGGGGGCAGGGGGGTGGCTATAGGGCAAAGATGGGGAACCTGTCATCCTCCAGATGTTATTGGGCTTCAGCTCCCATCCTCCCTGACCACATGGGCCATGCTGGTTGGGACTGGGGAGTTCAACACCTGGAGGGTCACAGTTCCTCCCTATTCCTTGCTAAAGGGGCTGAACTCATACCATGATATAAAGGGGGGGGGGTTCACTGAACCTTTAGAAGTGGGAAGTTAGCTACATTATAGCCTAAAAAAATCCTTTGCATATGATTACTTCCTTTGCCATTGTTTCTCTGCTCAATTTTATAATCTTTCTAATTATTCAAATAAAGTGTTTCTGTGAATGGAGTGGCTGTGTTTAGATCTGGGGAGCGGGGACAGATTGCTTGGTCCAATGTTAAGCCATTTAAATTGTGATCCCATGACTATGCCCTCCTCGTGGGCTGCCACTGGGGCCATGCCTCTGCTCTGCCCACTGGCTGCTAGTGCCCTCTCTGCTTCCTCGTGACGTATACCCTCGTGACATGTATACCCTTGGGGAGGCTTTGCACACCTGATGACTTGCCAGAGCCTCTGTGTGTAATAGAAACTCATTCTCTTCCATTTCTGACACATCCCCCCTTGGCCATCCATCAGAACTGTGTGCAGGATGCAGCTGGGGCTGAGGCTGGGGGAGGGGGTGTTTTGCCAGATGTGTGGGTTTGTCATTCTGCTTCTAAATTTGTATTTATCCCAGTCTGTTCCAGAGATTCAGGCAAGTTTCCTCCACCTCCTTATCCCTGTCCAGCAAATGCCAGTTCATTGGATGCAGCCTTTGAGTAAGCCACGGCAGTTTACAAAAGATACTTGGTTTCACACATAAAAAGGTAAAGGGACCCCCCCTGACTATTAGGTCCAGTCTTGGCCGACTCTGGGGTTGCGGCGCTCATCTCACTTTATTGGCTGAGGGAGCTGGCATACAGCTTCCAGGTCATGTGGCCAGCATGACTAAGCCGCTTTGGCGAACCAGAGCAGGGCATGGAAACGCCATTTACCTTCCCACTGGAGCGGTATCTATTTATCTACTTGCACTTTGACGTGCTTTTGAACTGCTAGGTTTGCAGGAGCAGGGACCAAGCAACCGGAGCTCACCCCGTCACAGAGATTCAAACTGCCAACATTCTGATCGGCAAGTCCTAGGCTCTATGGTTTAACCCACAGCGCCACCCGCGTCCCATAGTTTTGCACATAGTTTGTCACAAAATCCACTTGCAGTTTTTCCAGCCTTAAGGATCTTCTTTTCACCTACCTTCCTGTTATCCATAATGTTGTGTTGATCCCCCAGAGTTGTTCCACACCTATATATACCTTTATGCCTTGGGTGATCGGATGCCACGCTCTGTGAAACCCTTGCTCCAGCGATGGAAAGATTTTTTATTCTGACCGTACCCACTTTTCAGGTATAGTTTGATGGCCTTAACTCCTTACTCTGCAGTCTTGCACATTTGTGCCGCACATAGGAATTCAGCAGATCTTGGAGCTTGGTCTGAGCCAAGGCTGCATCTTCTCCCTCTGATGGCCTTGGCAAAAACAATAGGATTTTTCGCCTCTTTAATAGCAAACTGCTTGTGATCAAAACTTTTGTGGCTCTTTTTTTTTAAAAAAGATATTTATTAAAGTTTCAAAAAATAAGATTACAGAAGAAGAGAAAAGAAAAAAGGGAAAAAAGGAAAAATACAGAATACAGAAAAATAAAAACAGTTAAAAACAAATCAATCTTTTCATGTCTTGTCTTTCATTTGCTTGTTTCCCTGACCTCCTCACCCCTCCCTTTTTTGTATTCCAGTTCAATTACCGGTAGTTAATTCAGCAGATCCTTTCCCTCCTTATTTTTATCTTAGTCCTTTACCTTGATGTATTATAACTTTGCATTCTCACCTAATAACAATCCATTTTTACATACTCCTCCAATTTAAAGACTACTTACATAAATACTGTAAAATTAATGAATGTTAGAATGATGTCGGAATGAAGTTAAGTGGTTTTAGCAGCAGTGTTATAAAGGAGAAAACTTTTGTGGCTCTTAGTCTGCAGCCTAAGTCATTTGGGCTCAGCAAGTCAATGTGTGTGTGTGTGTGTTATAAAAAACTTCAGACATATTTGTGTTTGCATGATGCCACAAGTTGGTGTGTCTGCTGATAAGTCAGAGCAAGTGGTGTCGTAAATCCCAGAGGCTGGGACCCAAACCTCAGGAAGAACTTTCGGACAGGAAGAGCTGTTCAACAGTGGTAGGGATTATCTTGAAAAGTGGTGGACTCTCCTTCCTTGGAGGTTTTTAACCAGAGATTGGATGGCCATCTGTGTTGGATGCTTTAGCTGAGATTCCTGCATTGGAGGGGGTTGGACTAGATGACCCTCGAAGATCCCTTCCAACTCTACATTTCTATGATTCTAAGTAGTTCAGCGTTCTTAACATCACACCATCCCCAATATTGCAGGTGAGATGGCGGGTAGAGAAAGAGAGACTTCCTTTGCTCCAGCACCACCTACAGTGGTACCTCGGGTTAAGTACTTAATTCGTTCCGGAGGTCCGTTCTTAACCTGAAACTGTTCTTAACCTGAAGTACCACTTTAGCTAATGGGGCCTCCCACTGCCGCCGCGCCACCGGAGCACGATTTCTGTTCTCATCCTGAAGCAAAGTTCTTAACCTGAGGTAATATTTCTGGGTTAGCGGAGTCTGTAACCTGAAGCGTATGTAACCCGAGGTACCACTGTACGGCAGCGACAAGGTCTTCACGGAGAACTCAGAGCTCAGGCATTTAGGTCTAGCTTTTGCTGTGATGCCCACCTTGTGTCTCAACTGCATCACCACAACTGGCCTCTGACATGGCTAAATGCTCATCCGTAATGGCTTAAATGGGACGTGGGTGGCGCTGTGGGTTAAACCACAGAGCCTAGGGCTTGCCGATTGAAAGGTTGCGGTTCGAATCCCCGTGATGGGGTGAGCTCCTGTTACTCAGTCACAGCTCCTACCAGCCTAGCAGTTCGAAAGCATGTCACAGTGCAAGTAGATAAATAGGTACCACTCTGGCGGGAAGGTAAATGGCACTTCCGTGCACTGCTCTGGTTTTGCCAAAAGCGGCTTAGTCATGCTGGCCACATGACCTGGAAGCTGTGAACAAACGCCGGCTCCCTTGGCCTGAAAGCGAGATGAGTGCCGCAATCCCAGAGTCACCCGCAACTGGACTTAACAGTCAGTGGTCCCTTTACCTTTTAATGGCTTAAATTCTTTGTGTGAAGGAGCCTCCCAGCACTTGAGCCCTAGCAGTCTGAAGCCCAGGCACAGGTGTGTAACTTCTGTGAACTAGAACATTGTACAGTTGTTCTTTATAACATATTGTTGCGAAGGTTGTGAACAACTAATCTCTGCCAAGCGGTAGAAGATTCCCGGGAGTCCCAGGCACTTACCCTTGGGGTGCATTTCCACTGGGATTCAAGGTGCGGTGGAGACTGCTGTGCCATTAAGAAATACTATTTATTCTACACACATTTACACCAGAAGCTTTCAACAGAGGGAGTGCACAGTTTAAAATGTTTGCATCTCAAGAGGGGCTTGTTCCCTGCCTCTGTCACAACCTGCCAAGATAGTTCTGCCCTTTGCCCCCCCCCCCCTTGAGGTCTGCCTACTTCCTTTGTTCTTCTCAGAAACCCGCTGGGAAAAAGCAACTCTTCCCTTTCTGTTTGCGATTCCAAGTCTAATTTTAAATAGGCACATTTTTCCTGTGTGACATCACGCCTCTCTCCCCACCTGCCAACCTTGGCACCCCTGTTTTGCACAGACCCAAGGATCCGACTTTAATGGCCATTGTTTCATAGTTTGCATGTTTGGCAAACAAAGTGCTTGCAGCCTGTATTTTCCCTTCAATATCCCAAAGCCTAGACAGCATCTTAAAAAGCAGAGACATCACCTTGCCAACAAAGGTCCGTATAGTTAAAGCTATGGTTTCCCCAGTAGTGATGTATGGAAGTGAGAGCTGGACCATAAAGAAGGCTGATCGCCGAAGAATTGATGCTTTTGAACTATGGTGCTGGAGGAGACTCTTGAGAGTCCCGTGGACTGCAAGAAGATCAAACCTACCCATTCTGAAGGAAATCAGCCCTGAGTGCTCACTGGAAGGACAGATCCTGAAGCTGAGGCTCCAATACTTTGGCCACCTCATGAGAAGAGAAGACTCCCTGGAAAAGACCCTGATGTTGGGAAAGACGGAGGGCACAAGGAGAAGGGGACGACAGAGGACGAGATGGCTGGATAGTGTTCTCGAAGCTACCAGCATGAGTTTGACCAAACTGCGGGAGGCAGTGGAAGACAGGGGTGCCTGGCGTGCTCTGGTCCAGGGGGTCACGAAGAGTCGGACACGACTAAACAACAGCAACAACAAATCCCAAAGGTTATCTAAATACTACCGTTTATTTTTATTTTTTTATCATTCACTAACAGACTCTTGCAAGATCTATGACATACAGTGGTACCTCGGGTTACATACATTTCAGGTTACATGTGCTTCAGGTTACAGACTCCGCTAACCCAGAAATAGTGCTTCAGGTTAAGAACTTTGCTTCAGGATGAGAACAGAAATCGTGCTCTGGCGGCGCGGTGGCAGCAGGAGGCCCCATTAGCTAAAGTGGTGCTTCAGGTTAAGAACAGTTTCAGGTTAAGAACGGACCTCCGGAACGAATTAAGTACTTACCTGAGATACCACTGTATGGATGTACGGTATATGCTGTATATAAGTCGATAATAGTATTTAAAAATCTACTGTGCTGCCTGCCCCCTGCTGGAAACGCGAATCCCTTGTCTGCAGAGGACCATGACATGTGTCTGTCTGCATTCCTGCATTTTGTAGCCGATGTGCATTTTGGAGGAAAGGGACAGCTATTCTGGGCCCTCTTCCTCCCCAGCCCCAAAACGCCGCTTCTTGTTTTTCCAAGCCAGGAAATGAAAGCGTGCCTCCATCCTCGCCCTGTGTGAGTTCGCCCTGGGCAGGTGGAGGGAGCGCGGAGCATCTTCCCGACCGCTCCTCGCTGAGCGACCGAGCCAGGGAGGCGAGGACGAGGCGGCCAAGTCAACCTGGGCGCCGGGCCAAGTGGCAGCTGCTTTTGCCTCCGTCGCTGGAGAAAATAAATCCGGGTTTGTGGCATGAGGATGGGAAGAGCCGGGGAGCAGCGTCTCCCTCCCTCGGCGACCCGCAAAGGAAGGTAGCCAATCTCGGGGAAGGAAGGAAGGTAGCAGCCCCAGCAGAGGAATGCAGAGAGACTGCGGAGGAAGCGAGCCGAGCAGCCCTCCCTCGCCCCAGAGGGAGCCTGGAACCAGCGACAGGGAAAGCTGCAGCTGCAGGAGCCGAGGAATGCAGAAATTTCCCCAGAGGAGGAGAGGAGCCAAGAGCTGAAAACGAAAGCAGGGCATCCGCAGCCCGAGGAAGTGGGCGCACGCTGGGTTGTGGCGCAAAAGGGACACGGCGACCCCCCCTTCCCCACTTTATCCTTCTCTGGAAAGCTGCTCCCTCGTGGAGGTTGCCCCGGGTGCAAGAGGGCGGGCAGACTCCTTGAAAGAGGGCTGAGCCATGCTGGCAGCCCGAGAAGCAGCTGCGCTCTACCAGACGGACTTTGTGCGCAATGCCAGGGCGGTGGGCGCTCTCTGGGCAGGCTGCACCCTCTGCTTCGGTGTCCTGGAGGTCGTGGTCCTGATCCAGCCGGCGTGGGTGCAGACAGCGCCGCTCACCTACCAGCTGCCCCCCTCCGGGGTCCTTTTCGACCCCAGCGTCAGCGCCGTGGGCTCCTTCGGCCTCTACCAAGTCTGCAAGGAGCGGGATGGCACCCTCCAGTGTGAGGGGTCACTGGTCACCCTCACCCCGATCCCATCCTTCAAGGCAGCCGCGGTCTTTGTCCTGATGGCCCTGGTCCTGGTGATGGGCAGTGTGGCTTCCTTGGGCCTCTTCTGGGTCTGCAGCCCGGGGACTGTCTACAAGGTGTGTGCCTGGCAGCAGCTTTCAGCAGGTGAGAGAGAAGGTGCCTCTCCATGGGAGCAAATGGCAGCTTTCCTGGTTGCGATGAGAGCAGGCAGCCCTGGGCTACCTTCTTTTAGAAAGGAATGGGTGGGAGGGCAATAAATTCATAGAATCAAAGAATCTTTGATTTGGAAGGGACCCAGGAGTCATCTGGTCCAAACCCCTGAAATGCAGGAATCCATGACAGATGGCCATCCATCCTCTGCTTAAAAACCTCCAAGGAAGGAGATTCCACTGCCTTTTGTGGGAGTCTCTTCTACTGCCAAACAGACACCCCCACCCCCACACACCCCTGTTCACCTGGGGTCATATCCTGCAGAAACCAGTCATGTGATTGCTTGGTAAGAAGGCAAACAACAGTGTGAGTCACATGTTGGTGTGACCAGCAGACCCAATCCAAGATGAGGCTATGCACCCACAGGCAGGCTTGATTCTCAATAAGCAGGAGTCTGGTTTTACTCCCCACCTAAGTGGAGTCCCCCAATACTCACCTGCGGTGAGAATAAATCTTGCCTGCTACCCTTGACTGTGGGTTGCCTGGCCTTTACTAACAAGGTCTTTGAGCTGTGGGCTCCTTCCTTTTATCTGCCCAGAATCTCCCCCTATGTTCAGTCTTATTGGGGGATCCCGGGTTCTGATATTTTCTGCATCTTATAAATCTAGAACTCAGAGTCATCAGCTTAAGCAGAATGGGGACAGATAAGAGAAAGTCCTTCTTTTTGCAACACACAGTTAAACTGTGGGATTCACTCCTCCAAAGCTTTGTGATGGCCACTGATTTGAAGTGGGCTGGACAAATTCATGGAGGAGAAGACTCTCAGGGGCTTCTAGACATGGTGAGCATGTAGTATTAACGGTACTTCCACTATCAGAGGCACAACAGCTCTAAATATCAGGTGAAAAGAATCACAAGTAAGACAGAGCTATTCTCATGTTTGGTCAGGCCAATATGGAAGTGGAAGTGAGACAGATAAAAAACCTTAAATAGGTGTCCTACCATGACCACCAAAATGTATCTGTTTTAGAATGGGCGACCCTCTAGATGCCATTGGCTTCTCAACTCTTAGGCAGCAAGGCCAATGGACAGGGCGGACGGCTACTAGTCATGATGGCTATATGCTTTCTCCATTATTAGAGGTACCATTAATACCTATCCGAATACCAGTAACTGGTATTTTGAATACCTGCCCATTGAGGGACAACACTGGAACCACAGCTGGAGAGAGCTTTTGCCTTCATGCCCTGCTTTGGGCTTCCAAGAGGCACCTGGTCGGCCACCTTGGCAAGCCTTTGTTCTGACTCAGCAGAGATTTCCCTATGAACTATGCAAGTTGAGCAAATTTGCATAATTCTCTTCTTTTGCATAATTTAGTCTGAAATTGTCGCTGTTTCTGAACAATTTCTTCTTCTGGTTTTGCTAGCCACAGAGGAGGGGCAAGGAGTTATGCAGGACTCCAGATCCGATTTAACCATCCATCTTTTGAGATTTCTGCAGATGCCGCCTGCACTCTTTCCAGCATATCTTTTTCTGCCCTAAGGGCCAGAAACCTGCTGTAAAGAGTAAAAGCTACGCTTCTTGGAAAGCTGAATTCTGTACCCATTACCATATTCCGTGCTTTTTTCATGTTCCTGCTCAACTGCAGTATACACAGAGCCCTGACTGAGGGCTAGAATTCCCTTGGAGTGCTCTTGTGCAGCTCCTCTCCATTTCAATGAGGCTTCTACAAGACAACTTCCTGGTGGATTGTGCCCCATATAAATTAGCAGGAGGGTGGCATCATTCAGATTTCCCCCTCAAGTACCAAAATGCTTGGGGCAAAGGATGGGGTTCTCTCCTGCACCCCCAGGATTGGAGTAGGGGGAGAGAACAGTGCTGGCTCCAGGATGCTGAGGGCCCTCAGACATAGTTCCCCTCTTTGAGCTCCCGCGGGTTAAACCACAGAGCCTAGGACTTGCCGATCAGAAGGTCAGCGGTCCGAATCCCCGTGACGGGGTGAGCTCCCGTTGCTCGGTCCCTGCTCCTGCCAACCTAGCAGTTCAAAAGCACGTCCAAGTGCAAGTAGATAAATAGGTACCGCTCCAGCGGGAAGGTAAATGGCCTTTCCATGCGCTGCTCTGGCTCGCCAGAAGTGGCTTAATCATGCTGGCCACATGTCCCAGAAGCTGTACGCCGGCTCCCTCGGCCAATAAAGCGAGATGAGCGCCGCAACCCCAGAGTCGGCCACGACTGGACCTAATGGTCAGGGGTCCCTTTACCTTTATCTTAAACCTGGGAAAAGCCAAGAAAATTAACCTCTCTCTCCCCCCCCCCCATTATATGTTTCTTGGAAAAAACAACAACACATCAGCCTTCAATTCTTGAATATACTTCCCAATCCTCCTCACTCACTTCACCTGATTACCTAAACCTCTCACATTAAGAGTTGTACACATAACATTCACATTTTTTATTCTGTCTTTTCCAACCATCTCACTTCTCCTTTTTCTAAGGCACCTGATCTTCTGGAACAGGGATGTCCAACCACTGGATCGCGATCTACTGGTAGATCACTGGCTGATCCTGGTAGATTGCGGGATCGTTACCATGTACAAAAAGTTACAGGGGAGAAGCTAAAGAAACAACCCTCTGTGCAATCCTTCCCCCCAAAAAGCTCAACAGCTCTGGGCACATCCCTCTTAAAAAATGCTCAATATTTTTTACCAATCCACCCACCCCACGCACGCTCCTCCTCCCTCGAGTGACAATGGGTAGATCACTGCCAGTTTTTTTGTACTGCGAGTAGATCACAGTCTCTTGGGAGTTGGACATTCCTGTTCTAGAACATTCTGAGCAAAGTGAGAATTATAGTACTGTGAGGGCAATGGACCTCTGCCCAGTCTTTCTCCCCTCTGGATCTAGCATGGGGAAAGTAGGTCCCAGGGCTATGGGTTAAGCATCAAGATTGGGGGTGGGAATCAGTAGATTATCATCCTATGGAGGTATATGTGTAATAATAATAATAATAATAATAATAATAATAAAATTTTATTTATACCCCGCCCTCCCTGGCCAGAGCCGGGCTCAGGGCAGCTAACACCAGTAAAATTACAGTAAAAACATAATAGGGGGGGGGGACCCAATTTAAAATACAGGTTAAAATGTAATCTAAAATACAGCCTCATTTTAAAAGTAGCCCATAGATCAAAACCATAAGGGAAGGGAAACTTAAGGGTCAGACTGAGTCCAAACCAAAGGCCAGGCAGAACAGCTCTGTCTTGCAGGCCTTGCGGAAAGATATCAAGTCACGCAGGGCCCTAGTCTCTTGTGACAGAGCGTTCCACCAAGTCGGGGCCAGTACTGAAAAGGCCCTGGCCCTAGTAGAGACCAATCTAACCACCTTGCGACTTGGGACCTCCAAGGTGTTGTCATTTGTGGACCCTAAGGTCCTCCGCGGGGCATACCAGGAGAGGCGGTCCCGTAGGTACGTGGGTCCTATGTGTAAGGACATCAACTTTATTAACTCTGTCTCTCTCTGTCTCACAGCAACTTGTCAGGCTCTCGGCTGCCTGGTTTTCCCAGATGGCTGGGGAGCCCCTGAAGTCAGGGCTCTTTGTGGGCCTCGGGCCAGGAGCTACACCCTGGGTGCCTGCACAATACACTGGGCCTTTACCCTTGCCTTGCTGGGCATAGCCGATGCCCTGGTACTGGCTACCCTGGCTTTCGTCTTGGGGAACCGGCAGGATGCTCTGCTACCAGCAGGCTATGCACCACCCTCGGGAGGAAGAGGTAAGCAGCAGAATAGCCCCCGTCCCTATTATTCTGGGCAAGGATGGGAGCCAACAGATGCTCAGATGCGAGGCTGGCAGGAATGTCAGCTGCTGCCTAGCAACGGCCAATGAGACACAAGGATGCATCTGAAATGGGGGAAAGGTGGAGGGGGCTGGAGGCTGCAGCAAAGAAGCCCAGTCTTCCAGGAACCCCTGAAGCCCCTCCCTTTCCTCCAAACCACACAAATAAAACTGGTGGCGATGCTTCTGCTAATGCATATATGTGCATAAATCTCTCCCTTTCTGCCACAAGCTGGGATTAAGGACTCTGGGTTTTCTGCTGCCTTACTTGTTGCCACCAAAGTGGGGTGGGGGGTGGGAAGGCGGTAGAGGAGGCACCATTTTCTCCTCATACCCCCTTCTGGTGTTTTTCAAAGCACTATCTAGGTCTCTGTGTAAAGAACTCAAAGTCTGCACTCTGTTGCCTCACTACTGCCACCACCACCAAAAATGGGATTCTGTGATGATGTTGTTGTTGATGATGATGATTTTATTATTTACACCCTGCCCAGCCACTCTGTGAGTTGCAGATTTGCCCGTATTGCTCTTTTTGTACAATTTCAACTGGTTATAGGGGGAAAGTATAGAGCAGGGGTCCCCAAACTAAGGCTCGTGGGCCGGAAAAGGCCATTTATCCAGCCCGTGGCAACCCCCGCCGCCCGCTGCTGCCGCCCACTCTTACTGGTGCTGCGCTGCACAGCTGCCCACTTCCAGGTCGGAGGAGAACCGAAAATAGCTTGTGCGCATGCGTAAGCATTATTTCTGGTGCACATCCAGGTTGGAGGAGGCCCATGCACATGCGCACAAGCTATTTCCGTTCTCATCTGACCCAGAAGTGTGCCAGAAATAGCGTGTGTGCATGCGTATGGGCATGCGTTCCCCTCCCCTCTAGCCTGCCATGCGATCGACGCTGGAGACACCTGCCCAAGGCGCGGTAAGTTTGCTGACCCCTGATATAGAGTATACAGAACTCACTCTCAGTGGCATAGCATGGGTGGGGCCACGGGGTGGGGGGCAGTTGCCCTGGGCTCAAAATTCTTAGGGGCACATTTTTTTAGAAAAGTAATAATAAATAGACAATAGTGTGCCCTTCCCACACAGAAAATCTCGTGTGTTTGCATGGGCAGACTGAGGAGCAGATTTGGGTGATGGCCGGTTGCAAGGCTTTAGAAAGATCCCAATCCCCCATCTTGCTTTCCACCCAGCTCACGGGGTGCTGCAGCTGCCACTTGGGTAGGTCGCGGAGCTATTGCCTCTTTGTTCCAACCTATTGGTAGGTAGTACCGAGGATACTTGCCTTGCACCGGCCACTGGCAACCCACGCTACACCACTGCTCATACTAGAGGCCTGTGTGGCTTGAGGCACAAAGGGCAGGAGGTCCACTTGTAGTCACTGCCCCCGTCTTGGTTGTAACTTGATGCCTGGCCTGATCCAAGAGGGTGTGTATTTTCTCTGACCCTGCCAAGCCCCACATGAGATATGTCTCAGGATCTCAGGTCTGGCACTAGAGCCACGGGATATTCACCACCAAGCACAGAGAAGGCTCTGCTCAGTTTGGTTCCTGAAGCAGAAAATCTGTAAGCTACCTCCCCATGCCGGAAAAATAAATTGACTAACTGCAGCTGCATACACACAAATAAATTTTCAACAGACAGCGTCCCCCAAAGACTCCTGGCTGGGTATAGTTTGCCCATACAGAGCTACACTTCCCAGAATATTTTTTTGAAAAAAACCTATAGCTCCTAGGATTCTTTGGGGCAAGTCATGTGCTTTACACATGTGGTTTGTATGCAGCCTGACTCTGTGTCTGAAGTCAAGGTCAGCCTGAGAGTTACATAGACTTAGAACATGCAAAAAACCTTTATAGGGAGGAAATGAGAGAATCATTCATGCCTTGCTGGGCAACTGCTCACACCTCCTCCCTCAATACTTGTAACCCTGACCCCTAGCATGGGAGCAACACTTAATTAAAACAAAAACAAAACAAAAAAACTGGATGTATGAAGTTTGTCCTTAAAAATGCCTTTAAAATAGTGGTGGTGACACTGTTTTATATTTATTTTTAAAACCTAAAAACCTAGGGGGGGGGAATAACAATCCTAGTACCCTATAAAATAGAGGCAGTTGAAATTTGGTATGCTGGAATGTAATAATAATAATAATAATAATAATAATAATAATAATAATAATTTTATTTGTACCCCGCCCATCTGGCTGGGTCTCCCCAGCCACTGTGGACGGCTTCCAACAAAGATTAAAAATACATTAAAATGTCATACATTAAAAACTTCCCTGAACAGGGCTGCCTTCAGATGTCTTCTAAATGTCAGGTAGTTGTTTATCTCTTTGACATCTGATGGGAGGGTGTTCCACAGGGCGGGTGCCACTACCGAGAAGGCCCTCTGCCTGGTTCCCTTAGCTTTGCTTCTCGCAGCAAGGGAACTGCCAGAAGGCCCTCGGCGCTGGACCTCAGCGTCCGGGCAGAACAATGGGGGTTGAGATCATAGCTGTCAACGTTTCCCTTTTTTTAAAGGGAAATTCTCTTATTCCAAATAGGATTCCTCGCAAGAAAAGGGAAAAGTTGACAGCTATGGTGGAGATGCTCCTTTAGGACACTAGCCAATGTGACACTAGCCAAGGCCTCCGTACCCAAATATGCTCGCAGGGCATGTGCCACAATGCCACGTATGATGGTGTCTGCCTGAGTTCAGAGGGAAGGTTATGGGATTGTAGAACTGTAGAGCCGGAACGGACCCCAAAAGTCATTCATTTGTTGCAGGATGAAGCGACTTGCTCCAGTCAGTAGCACAAGGAGTGCAGGACAGATGAGGGCATGAACTCTGACCAGTACATCAAAGAATTGTAGACTTGGAAGAGGGACCTTGAGGGTCATCTAGACCAACCCCCTGAAATGCAGAAATAAAATGTGTTGGCCTCGGTGGCGTGGGGGAATTGGGGCTCTCCTTTGGAGAGCAAATGTCTTGCTTAGGCAGGGACACGAGAAGATCGGTATCTTTCCAGGTCTTTTTTTTCCCATTCCCTGTATGCACACAGGTGTGACTTCAGCACTGACTCCGGACTGATCTCACCTCCCCAACGGACATCCTTCAGAGTCGGTCGCTCGCCACAACAGATCCATTTTCTTGCTGTGCCTAGCTGTTGCAATAAATATATTTTTTACTTTAAAAAATGCTACATTGTGATGTGTTATTAGTAGGGATGTTGGAGAATTCCGCCGGAAACTGAAACGGAAGCTGAAATTGCCGCAGGTTGCATGTTTGTCCAAGTCAGAAACGGAAATCGTGTGAGCAAATATATTTTTCTATCAGTGGGTGGGTTTCAACAAAGTTGCTGCATTTGCTGAACAAGGTCTGTTGGTGCAACAGGACTTCCATTCCACCCGCTAAATCTTCTCGGGAGGGTTGGGGAGAAATCCAAGTAGATCTTGTTACCAGCCCCCACTCGCATCCCCAAGCACACGCACGCACGGACGCGCACGCACACACACACTTTACATTTAGCACTGTGTTGAAGTCCACCCTTTTTTTTAGTTCCTGATCATTGTGTGAACCATCAACCTTATTTTCTGCATAGTTTTTTTTGGGAAAAACCCCATTCCACTGAAATTAATTATGCAATTATGCCATCAGCTGTGTAATTTATTTTTTCAGTTTTGGGCAATAGGGGACAGCGAAATGAACAAGTGAGGTTTCAGTGGGAGCCAAACTTCAGGAGAACAAACAGCATTGGTTGTGACAAACACAGGACAGGATGCCTCAGGACATCGAGAGCCAGCGTGGTGTAGTGGTTAAGAGCAGTGGACTCGTAATCTGGTGAACCGAGTTCGATTCCCTGCTCCTCCACATGCAGCTGCTGGGTGACCTTGGGCTAGTCACACTTCTCTGAAGTCTCTCAGCCCCACTCACCTCACAGAGTGTTTGTTGTCGGGGAGGAGGGGAAAGGAGATGGTTAGCCGCTTTGAGACTCCTTCGGGTAGTGATAAAGCAGGATATCAAAGCCAAACTCTTCTTCTTCATCATCCTTGGTTATTAGTTATTTCTATTGCTGTTTTCATAGGCTTTGAAAATCATTTATCTTATTCATTCTCACTGCAACCCTCCAAAGTGGTAAATATTTTACCTGTTTTACAGATGAGAAACTTGAGACTGGACAAAAGTTTTGAGTTGCCTCAAGCCTGTCCTGTAAAAAGTTCCCAAGGGCGTTGAGACTTGAACCTCTGGGCTCCATAGTTCAACAGAGTAGGGTATTTGAAAAAGCTTTGAGAAGATGACACCAATGACATCAGCGCTACATTAAAATACCTGGTGGGCTCTTTATTAATTCATCAACACCAAAAACTCTGGCCACAAGCAGGATCAAACAGGGCGACAAATCAGCAAGAGGGCGCATATGTCTTTGTGTAATGTGAATGTGGGTGAACACAAGGCATCTTACAAACCGGACATACACAAGCAGGGGGAAACTCTGGTGGGCCAAGGGAGGAGCAAGGGATGAGAGACAGGGTTGAGGTAATGGGACTATTAAGGCAGAAGGAAAATCAGGGTGGGGGTTATTTGAGCCACTTTTAATTTTTTTTTAGCCAAGATGGCCGCCAGCTCTGCATTTGACATGGGAGATATGACCACCATCAAACTGCAGCTTTCAATCAGGACGCCCAGAAGGTTAGCGGGGAAAAGAGCCCCTCCCCATACAATAGCAGAACTGGGATTTGGGTAGCCCAGTGCAAGGCTCTCCCCCTTCCTCCTCAGTAATTTGGGGGTCACAAGGCAGAAAAGAGGCAGGAACAAACACGAGGTGTCACAGTCCACAGACATTCAGAGACTGCCAGAGAGGTGGGGGGCAGGGGCGAGGTGGCTCCCCCAATCTTTATTTATGCCAATTCCTCCTATTCAGGCAGATACCGAAGCCTCTGCATCCCCCCAGAAACCCCCCTCCTCCCGCCGGCCCCTTCCCCTTCTGTCCGCTTGACCCGTTGCAGCTGGGGCTCCCCCCCGGCCTCCCCACCTAGTCGTTTGACCCGCAGAAGATTGGGGGGCTCAGGTAGGTCCCCTCCGTCAAAGATGGCACGCCGCAGGCGTCGGGGAGGCACTGGGAAACGCTGGGGGGTCAGGGTGCCCGCTCCTGCCAGGATCCGACCAACCAGGTATCTGCAAAGAAGAGCAAGAGAAAAAGGTGAGTCGAACGAAGGAGCGCTCTCCGCCTTTTCCCACAATCCTTTGAGGGAGCCACTTGACTCATAAAGTTGCCTGCCATCTCCCCTTTCCCCAAAAAGGCTGGAGACTGAAGTTGCAATTTCTGATGGCATACAAGTATACCCTCCCATACTCACCTTGCCCACTAAACCCCACTTTCGTTGACAGAGCCCAATGATGCCATTGAAACTCCCAGATGTGGATTGGTTAGCATGGGGTCTGCTCTTCTAGATTTCCCAGAGATACTAGGACTGGAAATGCCCCCCAAAAGATGCTAGACTGTTTTTGTATGCCACTACAGTGGCAAGACTTTTTTTAGTCAAAAACTGGAAATCACAAGAAATATCAACAATAGAAGAATGGCAGATGAAGATGTTGGGTTTTTTGGAGCTGGCCGACCTGACTAGAAGCATCCGCGACCAGATAAGAAGAGGAGACACAAGAGAATTCGAAGAAATTTAAAGAATATTTAGCTAAATATTGTGATATAAATTAAATAGAAAATTATTGGAAATGATAAATAGGCTTAGGGGTAGAATAAGAATATGTGGGAGTAAATACTAAGGATTTGAAAATTAATAAAGGAGAAGAGGTTAGTAAATGAAAGGAGTTAATTTCAGTAGAAATATGAATTTGGAGACCTTCTATACAGGTGATATAATGAGATTCAGTAAGAGGGGATTCGAGGAAGTCAGTTATCAATGTAATGAGAATTAGGTATTTGAAGAAATAATTTTTCTTTGTGTTTAATTTATTGTAGTGTAATGTGTTTTTCTTTGTTGTGGAAAATCAATAAAAAAAAATTGGGGGGGGGGGAATGGCTTCTTAGATAAATTGAAAGCTTATCTGAGATTTCTTGCTGACTTCCAGGGAAAACAGTGACCATCTCCCATTTTGTGTGCCCCACAATACTCTGTGACTCACTGCGGTTCTACAGATGATAGACAAGCGTTCCTCACCAGCCAAGTCGATGTGGGAAAAGGTTCCCTTAAGGTAGCAAACAGAGAAATGCAAGCACTTGGACTCAGCCCTTGATCCAGGGGGCATGGAGAACAGACAATGTCTACTGCTCCTCCTGCCATCCTTCTCCAGACCTCTGCACACACACACACACAAATTTTGTATTTTTCACTCTATATGACGCACCAGACCATAAGACACACCTAGTTTTTGGAGGAGGAAAACAAGAAAAAATATATTCTGAAACCTCTTCAGGGCAGGGGGAGCATTCTTCCCGCTGCCTTGAAGAGACTTTGCGTTGCTATCCCAGAAGCCAGAACAGCAAGAGGGATCGCAAAAGCACCGATCCCTCTTGCTGTTCTGGCTTCTGGGATAGCTGCACAGCCTGCATTCGCTTCATAAGACACGCACACATTTCCCCTTACTTTTTAGGAGGGAAAAAGTGTGTCTTATAGAGCGAAAAATACGGTATGCTCCAGTTCCTCTGGAATAGCATGGAAGGCAGTGCAGGGAGCTGTAGGAGAAAGGAGAAATTCCTCCCTCTCTTTTGCACTCACAGAAGGTGCCTCTGCTGCATAAACTAGCCTTTCACGAATGCATGGACAACATTGGATGCAACCCAGACAGCCTATAATGCTATATAGGTAAAGGTAAAGGGACCCCTGACCATTAGGTCCAGTCGTGACCGACTCTGGGGTTGCGGCGCTCATCTCGCTTTATTGGCCGAGGGAGCTGGCGTACAGCTTCCGGGTCATGTGACCAGCATGACTAAGCCACTTCTGGCGAACCAGAGCAGCGCACGGAAACGCTGTTTACCTTCCCGCCGGAGCGGTACCTATTTATCTACTTGCAGTTTGACGTGCTTTCGAGCTGCTAGATGGGCAGGAGCAGGGACCGAGCAACGGGAGCTCACCCCGTCGCGGGGATTCGAACCGCTGACCGTCCGATGGGCAAGTCCTAGGCTCTGTGGTTTAACCCACAGCGCTACCTGCGTCGTATATTGCTATATATCATGGTTTTATTACATTTTACTAAAATTATTACATGCCAAAATCTACCTAAAGTGAAGCAGGTTCCCTCCTTACTAAGAAATTAGTGACTGCGCAGAGCACGAATTAAAATTCCAGAATTCCACCTGCATATAAGATGCCAGATGAAAATCTGGGGACCTACCTGGAATATCCAGGTGGGGGAGGGGCTGCTGGGCAGCATCTTTCAGATGCTTTGAACTACAATTTTCATCAGCTCCCGCTAGCATGGCCAGCAGTCAGGAAAGAGGAGACTTGAAGTCCAGGTCCTCAGGAGGACCTCAGGCTGAAGAAGGCAGTTCTAGGGCCCAGATTTTCTACCCTGAATATTTCCTAGGCTGTGGTTTTCTTTAAAAATGTAAAAGTGCTGGAGCCCATGCCTTGCTCTTCAGCCTAGCAATCTTGCTCTTTGTTTCCATGTGCGTGTGGCAGGGGCAGGCTGCACAATTTGTTTAAAACCATGCATTTCCACAGCATTGTTTGAATCTTCTTGAATTATTTGATAATTATTTTTATACTCCAAAAAGCCAGTTCATCATACAAGAGATGGAACGTCATTACTGGATCACACCATTTCAGGTGAGGGTTTGCATTGCTGAACGAGTGCCTCTTGCAAAACAAACTCCCTGCATTGGACAAAGAGCCTGCCAAGGAGAGGGCTGGGTGAACTCTTCTCCACAACCAGGTACTTTTCTATATGCATGGTTAATTAAAAAAAAGTGGAGATAGTCACGCATACCCCACACCTGAAACCTGAAACCAGCCCAGGAAAACGCTTTATTCTGGTGAAAATATAAACTGCCACTGAAATTTCTTATGTACCACTTCCTGTTCCATTAACTGTTTCCTCGAATGCACTACCTTGTTATTTTAATTATATATTCTATATAAAAAGAAGAAGAAAAAGAAGAAGAGTTTGGATTTGATATCCCGCTTTATCACTACCCGAAGGAGTCTCAAAGCAGCTAACATTCTCCTTTCCCTTCCTCCCCCACAACAAACACTCTGTGGGGTGAGTGGGGCTGAGAGACTTCAGAGAAGTGTGACTAGCCCAAGGTCACCCAGCAGCTGCATGTGGAGGAGCGGGGAGGCGAACCCAGTTCACCAGATTACGAGTCCACCGCTCTTAACCACCACACCACACTGGCGGTGTGTATGAAGGCAGCCTGAGTTTATTCTGCGAGAGAAGACGATGTGTGGGCATTCTACACATGCTCATAGGCCATAGCTGTCAACTTTCCCCTTTTCTTACAAGGAATCCTATTCGGAATAAGGGAATTTCCCTTTAAAAAAAGGGGAAAGTTGACAGCTATGTCATAGGCACTCCCGTCTTTATTGCTTCCTGTGTTACACAGCTGAGAATGCCATTCCAAACAGGTTCTGGGGCTAAGCCCTAGCTCAGAAATGGGACCCCATTCCAGCTACCTCAGCATCTCAGGGTCCATCTCCCCAGTGGGTTCTTCCTCCCCTCCCAGCTCCTCTTGTGGTTCAAATCCTCCTTCTTGGTCCCAGTGGCGATTTCGCTGTGTTTGAGGTGGGAAGGAGTTGCCTGCTAAGCCGGTCTCATCATACCCTGGGTACAACGGGGCCCCCTTTGCTTCTTCCCAAAGCCTGAGCAAGTTGGCCAGATAGGCAGACTCCTGGTCCCGGCGATGCCCGTCCTGAAGGAGGCGCTGCAGAGCGAGGGCCAAGCGTTCGTCTGGTTGGAACTGGTTCCCGGGCGGTGCCACCGCTCTCTCTAGCGCCTGGGCCAAGCGGTCATCTTGCAGTTGGTTACCGGAGACGGCCATGGCTCTCTCTAAGGCTTGGGCGAGGTGCTCTTCCTGCAGCTGACCACCAGGGGACGACATGGCTCTCTCCAGCGCTGCCAGCCGGACGAGTTCGGGGTAATACACCTCATTGGCCAAGGCAGTCTCGACCGCCTCGTAGGGCACTCCCTGCAGCTCCCGCCGAACCCTTCGGGCTCCCCCAGGTAAGTTGTGGTTCAGCCCTCCACGGGAGCCCCCTGTGGCGGGGAGAGGCTGTAAGAAACAGGGGGAAAGATTGCAAGCTGAATTTTAAGGAAAGGTCAGAGGTCAGGCTGGCAGCAACCGCAGGGAGGGGGACACGATACCACCTCTGCCCCACAGCAAGCCAGTCGCTGGGCATTTCGTGGTGTGGGCCATCATACGTCAATATGTAACAGTGTAATAAAAAAATTAAGGTCTTTTATATATAATAAATGTTCATAAATGTACCAACCAAGCCTGTACATAGATATGTGGACCACACGTCTGGAGCAGCACAGGAAGACCGGCCTGAAACCATTTTGACTCCCAAACTGACCAAATGTTTTCTCTGCAAGGAGGGAGGGGATGAGGGAACCTTTCCATTGTCTCAGGAATTGGGTAATCACCATCTCAAAGGAATGGCCAGACTACCAGGAAAGGCATTATCAGATAACCAGCCAGGAAAAACAACAACATTCAAATTTCTGTTGTAGACCGCCTTTTCTGTGATGTAGGTATGATGTTTGTGGGTGGTGGTCTTGGGTTACACCCCTTCTGTGATGTATGTATGATGTATGGAGGGGTGGTCTTGAGCTCCAGGGCAGGGAATTTAAAATGTCTATATAAGGGCAGGCACACCTTTTGTTTGGGGTTCTTCCTCCCTCCTGCATGTGGTGAGTGAGGACCCTGTTGCAACAGATCAATAAAGATCAGGCTTACTAGCTGCTTTGCTTCTCAATATTCCCTGGTTGGCCTCTGTTATTTTCTCCTACCGATAGGGAACCCACTTAAGGACTCCATATGGGCTCTTGGATACCCCAAAAGAGGAAAAGGGTATATTTTGTTTACAAAAACAGCGAAGCACGAAAAAGCCATTTGATATATTTAAAGTAACTTAAGAATTAAAGTGAAAACAAAAATGGTAAAGGGCACAATTCAACCGAAAACAAAGCACTTTTGCATCTTAGGTAACATCCACACCATACATTTAAAGCAAATTTACAATGGTTTTGACAGTCCCAAGCAATTCTGGAAACTAGTTTATCCCACATGGCGCTACCATTCCCAGTGCCCTTAACAAACTACTGTTCCCAGGGTCTTTTGGGGGAAGCCATGTGCTTTAAATCTATCGTGTGGATGTAACCTTATTGGTTTTAGCAAGTTGAAACGAAACCAACAAGGTCCTGGCAGGACACAGTGTTGAGGTAACTGCCGCAGGAAGATCATTCTGAGTGTCCCAAAAGAACAGCAAATGGTTATTGAATTTATTGTCATTGAATTTTTTTGATTCCCAGGGAAACGAATTTGTGGGATTTTATGCCTCAGCTGCCATAAAACAAGCTTATTTTCTCCTGCTCCAGAGGGCAGGACCCAAACCAACAGATTCAAGTTACAAGAAATGAGATCCCAACGAAACATTAGGAAGAACTTTCTGACAGTAAGAGCTGTTCAATGGTGGAATGGTCTCCCTTGGATGGCAGCAGACTCTCCTCCCTTGGGGGTTTTCAATGAGAGGCTGGATGGCCATCTGTCAGGGATGCTTTAGCTGAGATTCCTGCTTTGCTGGGGGTTGGGCTAGATGACCCTCAGGGTCCCTTCCAGCGCCACCATTCTAGGATGCTAGCTCAGTCAGTCTTGCTCACGATGCCCCTTGACTTTTGGAGGTGCAGGTGTCATTTGCTGTTCTGCCTCCAGCAGCAAAACATCTTGGAATGTTTTTTCAGGTTGCGTCCCGCCCGCGGTGACCCAGAAGTACCAGAAAGGGTTACTTCTGGGTTTCGCCACTCGCGCATCTGAAGGCAGCCCTGTTTAGGGAAGCTTTTAATGTTTAACAGACCACTGTATTCACCACCCGACCCCACCCCAAACTCATATTTCCCCCCTCCACCTCTTTCCCCCTATTCTTCCTAATGTCTCAACAAATGAAACCGATTTGTAAAAAAAAAAGTTGTTACGTGGAAAACAAAAATACGAGAGAGAGACTTTGCACATACCTTTGTAAATCAAGAAAATCTTTAATAAAAATACATTAAAAAACCCCACAGACCACTGTATTTTCATACTTTGTTGGAAGCTGCCCAGGGTGGCTGGGGAGACCCAGCCAGATGGGCGGGGTATAAATAATAAATTATTATTATTATTATAGTAGCACAAAATCACACTTCGCGCATGTGCACAAGTGCCAAATCATGCCATGCACCTGCACAGATACAGCACTTCAGGTTGCGGGCTTTTCATGTTGCGAACGGGCCTCTGAAACGGATCCCATTCGCAACCAGAGGTACCACTGCATGCTGAATTATCAAGCATTACTCAGTGAGCTTCATGGCTAGGGAAGGCGTGGGGGTGAATATTACAAGCAGAGGCAGATTTAATTTTGAGTGAGTAATTGAGCCGAAAACTGCCTGCACATTTCCTGCTCTGACGTCTAGAAGAAATCAGCTAGAGACTTTAAAAAAAAATAAAAAAAAATAAAAAGCCAAGCCAGAAAACTAGACTATGCCTGAGCCCATTCTATTAGACTCTTTCCAGATTTTTCTCCTAGGTTTCACTCTGGATTTTTGTCAGATTTGTGGGAACTGCAATAAGTCCAAAACAGCCAAAGGACAGAAAATGAGATGGTTTTCTGGTGAGGCAACTGGTTTGCTGTATCATTCGCAGTAGATATTCGCAGGACCAGTTGTAGGGACCGAAAAGCTCACGTCACAATAAACTATTTTGCCTCTTGACTGCCATAGTATAGCATTTTTGCTTCTCCCTTTGTAGATGTAGGTGTTCATATTTCTGCATCTCCAGATGGTATAACTGGTTAGAATCACGTCCATTTTTCTATTTTTCTTCACATTTGTAAAAAGGCTTTGATGAAGACAGAACAACAAAGGCTGAATTTGTGTGTGTGTGTGTGTACCACACACATAGACAGAAGCCTGTTTCCAAGTTCTGACCTACCAGCCCAACACACACAAATACGATCTATACCAGCCACACACTTTCCCAAATTGCAAATTGGTTATTGCAAATCACCACATGTCCTTCATATATAAGCCATATCTACGTAACTAACAGCAGCCAAATTTCAGGGCATTACTAATCATTAATAATGATTAATATCATTGTTATTATTAACATATCAATTTGCACCATGCGCCCATCTCACATCTGGGGACCAGTAACCAAACTTCCTCTGACTAACGCCTACCCAAATGGAGAAATTTACTTGAGCCGTAATCAAGATTCAGGAGCTGAAAGACCCTCTGGAAACGGGGTCAAGGGAGATCTGCCAGTAGAGGAGGCAGATGGGCCAGACTCAGGGCATCTCTGCAAGGATGTGCACAGAAGCCCTTGAGGATGTGTCACAGTGGAAGGTCCTCCGCAGTCTTCCTGCAGAGTTAGTCACAACCACCAGGAGGATGGATGCTGGGAAGCCTGGTTGGTTTGGGTACACTGAGAAATCACTTGGGTGGTTGTGAAGCTCTCCTGAGCTAAGGGGGGCTCCCTTCAGCCTCTCCCGCCTCAAACACACATTCTACATTTGTGCAAAAGCCCAGCAACATCCAATCTGCCTCTGGCTTTGTTCAAACTACCCCTGCCCCTTAATAAGGAGTCAAGACTCCTACAGTTGAGATGGGTGGCAGCGCACAGCAGACAGGCCACGGACATAAAAGCCCATCAATGAAAATTGTGTCTTAATATGTTTCCAGTTTATTGCAGATTTTAAGTATTCTTTGATATATGTTTTCATTCCTGCTTTTAACTCTTGTCTTTTATTGGCATTTAAAAAAATGTTTTAATTTTAATGCTGGTTTTATTGTTCTGCAACTCGTTTAGAGGCTCTATTGATAATCAATTAGTATATGAATTTTGTTCAATAAAATGCCCCAAAATACATGCCCTGAATCATTTTTTAAAACGAATAGTACATGGCATGTATTTCAGTACCCCCTCACTTTGCACCCCCTTTTACACACAAACACACACGCACACACTCCGTCTTGTACAGATGGATAACAGGTGCAAAAATAACGGTGTACTTCTTTTTGCGGCCCATCTGCCCACTCGGATATCACACGCACAGGCACACCCCGCAATTTGGCTTGCACCCGTCACACCCTTTCCACAAAAGCCCCACACCCTTAGGTCATCCTTAGTCCCGCGCACCCACACTTTGTACACAGCAACGCCCCCAGCATTCGCTCGGCCCTTTGCACACATGCACACTCTTCTTCTGCTGTGCGTAATTCTTGGAAACGATGGAGCTGAATTCGTAACGCATCCTTACCTTTCCACCCACAAAACCCCCCAGTTGCTCACAGAGTGAACAGGCATGAGTCACAAGCGCACGCACAAGCACACACACGAGCGCCTTTTTTTTTTTGATCGGGGGGGGGGGGGGCGAAAAAGATGCACAAATGACTCGCTGTTTTTTGCTTCCCAACACAGAAACACACGCAGATTGCCAGATGTCCTGCAGTTTGGAGAGCATCCTTATTCCAGATCACCATCATTTAGATGAAGAACGCTTCTCATCCCCCCCCCCCATTCCCACAGTGCCCCATTAATTGGGCTCTTGGGTGCCCCCCTCCCGCGTCTCCTTTCTCCCTGGGCTGCCAACGACGACTATTCAGTCGTCTACAGAAATCAGATGCGCGCCCTCCAGAGCGCGGCTGGCTGCGCACAGGCAGAAAAGCAGGTGCGCCACAGAAAGGTGCCGGCAGAGCCCAATGGTTCTGGATCGCTCCAGCAAGGAAGCCAAGCCGCAGGGCCAGGGGCTCGTCTACGTGTCCTCTGGGTGTGGAGTCCCCAGATAACCCGGCACCCGTAAGGCGCGAGATCGGATCCCTCGCCCCCTCCGCGGATGCTCGCCCATCCCGCAAGTGGCTCGCGTCCCCCCGGTCATCCTGCCCGCCCGGCGGGCTGATGCTCCGGCGCCGGTTCTGGGTTCGAATCGCCTACCTTGGCGGCTCCGAGGCCCGAGAGCAGCGCGAGCAGCAGCGCTGGGCCCATCGCTCCCTCTGGGTTGGACGGGAGGCCGAGGCTGCCCAGACAGCGGCGGCGGCGACAGCAAGCGAGCGACGGAGCCGAGCCCGGACTGCGCCAGAGGAGGCGGCGGCGGCGGCGCCAGACAAGAGCCGGAGCTCCGCCTCGCCGCCGGGCCCCGCCTCTGCCCATCGCTCCGCGCCCGGGGCTCAAGGACAGCGGGGGGAGGGCGAGGTGCCTTCGCCCCCCTAAAATATTTGGGCATATTTGAGCCCCACCCCAAGGTTCATGGGCATTGTCTCCTTCAAATGGTTTTGTGTGCGCCACGTCTTATGATTGATTATTCGGGGCGAGGCTTACCTGCCCCCCACCCAATATTTTATTGAAGTTGGCCCCCTTGGCGGGGTGCGGGGGGAGGAGAAGCACGGGCACTCCGGTACCTCCGCCTCCGATTTCATCGGCCAAGGACAGGGGGCACCACGAGGAAGGCGGTGCCCCAGAGCGCGTGCAAAGTGCATCCCTTTCAGCGCCAAGCGATCTGCACAGCCTCCGTGACTGTGTAGAAAGGTGTGGTTTTATTTTATTTTATTATTATTTTTAAAGAACAAACCTTTTTCCTGAAGGGAATCATACTGTTAATCTCTCTCTCTTTCTCCCCAGCTCCACCCCACTCTCTGTGGAATTTAATTTCAGACAGAACTCACTTTTGGCATTTAATTTTATATTAGTTGTTTATTAAATTCATTAAATTAAATTTAAAATAGATTTATTGAATTCATCCAAAGATCACAGGGCGCATTGCAGTTCTCTGGCATAGATAGAGCAATGCTGACCAAATGTTTTGAGCATGTGTAGAGTGCATTCAGCTTGCCACTTACTCAGAGAGAACTTAAATGAAGGGAAAAGCTTCCAGGCGTCTCTTTTATTTTCATCTCCTGCTTCCAACCTTCCAACCCTCATTATATTCCCCTTTCATGCTCTCTTTTTCCTTCCAGTGCCCCATTTAGCCCATCTCCTTTTCCTTTCCTTTTTAAAATGTTTTAGCACCCATGGCACCCACAAAGGGTGAGATAGGGACACCCCATATTAAATCCACAGCAACCCTGTGATGTAGATAATGCTGAGAGTTACCAACTGATCCAAGTGAGTTTTGTGGCCAGGCAGCTTCTCGCGTCCAATATGTTGTCCCCTACACAGTGGCTCTGGCGTCCCCTTTAAGATACTAGTCAACTCTAAAAGTCTATTTACTCCTGTAAAAACACCAGGCAGGCCCCACAAATAACCCAGAGATACATGAGTAGAATGTGTGCTTTTATTTAAAACGCATCTCTGGGTTATTTGTGGGGCATAGGAATTCGTTCTGAAATGAATAATTATTGCTTCCCTAAGGGGGTCCTTGATGGGACGCAGGTGGCGCTGTGGGTTAAAGCCTCAGCGCCTAGGACTTGCCGATCGAAAGGTCAGCGGTTCGAATCCCTGTGGCGGGGTGCGCTCCCGCTGCTCGGTCCCAGCGCCTGCCAACCTAGCAGTTCGAAAGCACCTCCGGGTGCAAGTAGATAAATAGGGACCGCTTACCAGCGGGAAGGTAAACGGCGTTTCCGTGTGCGGCTCTGGCTCGCCAGAGCAGCGATGTCACGCTGGCCACGTGACCCGGAAGTGTCTCCGGACAGCGCTGGCCCCTGGCCTCTTAAGTGAGATGGGCGCACAACCCCAGAGTCTGTCAAGACTGGCCCGTACGGGCAGGGGTACCTTTACCTTTTTACCTTTAAGTCAGAAAACAATATATTTTATATTGGTAGGGTCATTTTCCTTTATTCCCCTCCCTGACCCTGACTCTCTTACAACAGTTCTCTCCCCCCTCCAAAAAAAATATAGTCTGGCCCCCCACAATGTCTGAGGGACAGTGGACCGGCCCCCTGCTGAAAAAGTTTGCTGACCCCTGCTAAAGAGGATGGGGTGGGCATTATCTAAAGTGACCTAACTGCATTACTGAAGCAACATTTAGAAGGTCTGCTCCCTTGTCTTTGTCAAGGAAATGTAAGTATTGGACAACTCCCTTTAAGCAACACTGCTCTCCACACTGGGGAGCGGGGACACACACCTTAAAAGCAGCACCCCTGCTCTGCTCTCCATAGCCTATATTTTCTAGTCCCAGTGTATCTATCCTTCCCTCCCTTTCCTGCATCTACCCTCAGCCCCTTCAGGCCCATGATACGTTTTCCTCCTGTGTATAAACTGCACATGATGGAACCAGATCTCTCTCTCTCTCTCTCTCTCTCTCTCTCTCTCTCTCTCCTTAATGGTGGGTTCATCTTGTCTTGACATTTGGAGAACTTAGACCCACCCACCTAGAGAGAGCGAGAGAGAGACGTAGAGAGAGATTATTCTTGAATCCTGTGTCCAATTTCTGAACATCTAAGGCTTCAGTCCTAAGCACACACTGCCATGAACGTGACATTAAAATCCCCATGACATGCCAAGCTCTCATATTAGGCTTAGTCAAGGTGTTTTATATGTTAATGTTTTGTAAACAAACACAAATATTAATACATTAGGTTAGTGCTTTGTGACTTGGCTACAGTCTTGAGGCTGCTGGTTTTTGCCTAGGTAAGCAATAATCTCACTTTTAGCACTGGGGAAAACCAGCCAAATGGGTGGGGTATAAATAATAAAGTTATTAAATTATTATTATTATTATTATTGCCTATTTCACTATGATGAAAAATCTGGGGTGTAATTCATTCGACACATGAACTTTTCCCAGTTAAATGCAACTTAATGCTATATTTCCCAATCCGTACACAGACACAGACCTGGGATCACAAGAATACTGCAGGCTAGAAGTACGATCAAAATCTAAAGTGTCTGTGGCTCCGTAGGTAGGGAGTTTAAATTGGGAGATGTCAGTTCAAGTCTGCCCACAGCTGGAGGGGCCTTGAACAAATCACTGTCAGCTTCAGTTCTTCCATCTGTAGAATGGGAATAATAGTGATCTGGGCTCATATTAGAAAATGCAACCTTGGCCAGCATGCTCTTTGCAACAGTTTCCCTCTTTTGGCTGAGTGGCAGTAAAGTTCCAGGGGCGACACTACTGGGTTCAGAGACTTATTATGGTCTCTTTGTAATATTTCCTTCATTTATGAACATGCAGCAGGTACTGCTACATGGAGGCAAATCTGCTACTCCTACCACCAGCTCCCCAGCCTTCAGACAACTCCAGGCAGCCTCCCAAGCACTTACCTCAGCCCCAGCCCTGCAGATGAATTGACCAGTCAGGAAATATCTACAGACTTTGGAAAGCAATGGAAGCTTCCCTTCCAGGGTAAATAGCAGCTAAGAGTGGGGCAGAATTTTCATCAGCTTGAAGGAATGCTTTTTATAAAGCCCATTCATCTGATCCTGTTGGGCGAGGGGAGCTTGGAAGTTGCATTAAATAAACAAATCAAACTTGAACTGTTAATTGCAGTTAATACCAGGTCTAATTTGGTCTTCAAGCTATTTTGCATCAAATCCCAGATTCTCATTCAAAGTCAGTTTAAACAAAACTATAGGGATTGATTATTACGAATGAGTCCAACAGCAAATTCACAACAGTACTTCTAATTTAAACAATAATTTTCTTCTTTTAACCATGCTTGTTCAAATTTGCAGTTCTGTTTTTGTTTGTTTTTTTGTATTAGGGGAGAAAAGTGCTTTCTGGAAGACCTTGTCTCCCATCTCTATCCTGTTTAGTTTTATCCATCTTTCTGTTTTGAAAAAAGGAAGGCAATAACAACAGCATACCTCATGGCGATTGTCTCTCAAATGTATACTGGACCTTTGGTAAAAACACAAAGTAGATTTTGGAATATTGTGCCTTGTCATCTCTCACACACCCCCTTGCAACGCAAGCTCGCTTATGCGCTCTCTGTCCTCCCCTCCCTACTCTTCTCCCAAACAGTTATTGCAATTTTGCTTTCTGCTGCATCCATCGCCATGGAGACGTAATGACTCATTTAGGAATTGGAGCGGGTTGTGGCAGGAGGCAGGTGTGGTGCACGATGGGATTGGCCTGGACTCAGCCCGCAATAAAACAGATGCGCCCCCACTTCCGACATTGCTCTTGGGATCCAAAGGGATGCAGAATTTCTGGAGACCACATGCAGCACATCCACACTCCAGCCCAAGCCCCTCTGTCAACAGCCCACAAGTCCCCACATCCCTCCCCTGCTCTCCTTGTCAAGCCACAGGCTCCCTGCAGCTGGCTTTGATGCCCCTTCTCTCTTCCAGCCTACAGCAAGCAAGGGCGTGTGAGTGAGTGAATGCTGAGCTCTCCTGGCCTGTTTCCCATTCCGCCTCAAGTTAATGGCTCTGTAAGTAATCCTAGCCTGGCCTGGGGCTCTGGGAGGCATAGCCCACCCCTGGGAGACTGGCTCTCACACTCTCCTAAGTGGGATGAATTACTTATGGTTGAATCCATTACCTCTTATGCTGCTGTTGTGTCTTTTGGTCTCCCGCACAGCTTTCTTCGAACTGCCTGACTTTGCTTCCCCGCAGCCAACCCCTCGAATGCTCTTCAGCGGGTGATGATGCCACAGCTACCCTGTGAGGTGGGGGAAATAATTATCCTGAGAACTCCATTGTCAAATGCTGTCACACAGCTCCTTTTGGGCGACTGTTTTGATCAGGGCCTACGGTTGCCAACTTCTCTTTTTTAAAACCACTCTCTGCTCCTGTATCTTGAAACAGTGGCTTGATCTGAAGCAATTAGGACAATGGGAAGGTGCCTTATACCGAGTCAGACCATTGGTCTATTTATCTTAGTGCTGCCTACACCAGCCACCCCCAGATGGGCCCCTTCTTTTGTAATATACAGTTATTGATTCACAAGGGTTCACCTGAGCTTAGGTTGCCGGTGGATGTGGCTTAGCAGGCTCTCAGCAGGTTCTGCCACCTTTTCCCTCTCTCTTTGTGCTTCCTGGAACAAGCAAGAAGCCATGCGACCTGGGTTCCCTGCAAGTCAACTGAATCTCCCTAAAATGAGATTTTTATAGCCTGCATCTTTGCTAATCCAATGTGTATTGGATTATTGTAATGTCAACGTGTAGAGACTTGTTTGATACTTCTGGAAACGCTGTGAGTAAAATATTCATTTATTTGTGAGGTGTCTGTGATTTATTCTAGCCTAAGTATTTCCATGGGGAACATTTGTTTAAAGGTGGATGAGGGCAGATGTAGAATCTAACCAAGTTTTAATGTGCTTAGAACAACCGCCATTGTGTTAACTCGGCTATGAGAGAGTAAGAGCTCTCTTCCATACCTCTCTCTCCAACACTCTCCAGATGTTTGGGACTCGTTCTCATCATCTCTGAGCAGTGGGTGTGCTGGCTGAGGATTGTTGGTCATACCCCAAAGGCAGCTAAATGAGGAATCCTGCACAAAACAGCAATGCCAGCTATCCCCAAAGCATCTGTCCCCCAGAATTGAAGAACAGGGCCAGCTCCAGAGGGTAGAAAGGCCAGAACCCCCAAAACAACGGGTGTCTATCCCACCACAGCAGGGCTTCCATTTTGCACAGAATAGCCAAGAAGATCAGATGAAGGCAAAGAGCATTCTCAGTGTTCACATCCCTCCTCTTACGGGCTAGGGAGGTCCATTGAGGTTGCCACACTTACTGAATCCCCAAATCCTGGAGCCAGCACTGTTGGGTAATAATAACTCTGCATAGATAGCTGGGGAGATATGAATAAATTCCTGGAGAACATGCTTGTTCCTCCAGGCACTTCACTGATCATTTTTTGCCTCTTTAGGTCCACCTCCCTGTTTGCATCTTCCTGCCCCTGCACAGACTTTTGTTTTCCTGATTCCTTGCTCTTGCCGTCTGTGGGTAAGCAATAATTTCTTACCCTTTATTACTATTAAAAAAATGCTGATGCTGTGGCCCACATGGAAAAGGAAGGCCACGTCTTTCACTGAGAGCAACAGAACCAGCCAAAGGCCTCAGCTCATGCGCGTAGCTTTGTTCGAGGTGAGAGCCATCTGGCTGCTATCAGGGCCACCCAAGAGACAAGGTGAGGCAGGGTCCACCGAGGCAGCAAACCCCAATGTCGACCTTTCCCTCACCACCCCACCTTCTTCCTGATGTAGATCTTCCCTCGCCGCTTCTTCTCTGGCGGGCAGGAGGGCGCCATTTTGGGGTCTACCTCAGGTGCCAAAATGTCTTGGGACAGGCTGGGCTGCTATGCAACCATTTGTTTTTTTTTAAAAAAAATAATTTTTGTTAACTGGCCAATCACATCAAATTAAATCACATCGCATAAATTCCAAATTACAAAGCCAAATTTTTAAATTTTGTTGGGGGAACCCATACTTCAAGATCCAAAGGGGGATTCAGATCATCTTCTTATTACTGCGTTAATGTCCAAATCAGTCCCAATCAGTCCAGACAAAGTTCATAATTCTATATCCAGTCTTATCTTGGTGTTTCCACATCATATCTTGTTCATGTAATTTCTCTTTTTCCTTTACGATCTCTTCTGTTAGTCTCCTTAAGCCGATAAGCAAATGCTATGCAACCATTTGCTTTAGCAGCATGGAATGCCCAGAAGCAGCAAACGTCAAATGCAGACAGGAAACCCTTTTAAGCCCCAGGGCCACATTCCCTTCTGAGCAGCCTTTTAGGGGCCACATGCCAGTGGTGGGCGGGGCCAGAGGCAGAAGTGGGTGGGGCAATGAATCAAAATTTGCCCTTTGTACAATGGGTGAGGGGTGTGGTTGGAGGGGGGGAGTGGCTTTGCAACAGGCAGTGTGGCCTTGGGAGAGTCCTGAGGGGGGCCAAATCGACAGATTTGGAAGGATGCATTTAACCCTGGCTGTGAGGTTCTCCATTCCTGTAATAATACATGCAGGATGCCTGAAAAGAAAGCTGGAAGCCGGAAAGCCACAGAGCTATTACAGTGGTACCTCGGGTTACATACGCTTCAGGTTACAGATGCTTCAGGTTACAGACTCCGCTAACCCAGAAATAGTACCTCGGGTTAAGAACTTTGCTTCAGGATGAGAACAGAAATCGTGCTCCGGTGGCGCGGTGGCAGCGGGAGGCCCCATTAGCTAAAGTGGTGCTTCAGATTAAGAACAGTTTCAGGTTAAGAACGGACCTCCAGAACGAATTAAGTACTTAACCTGAGGTACAACTGTATATAAAAAGATCCACTGATCTACAATCTTATTTCATTTTTAAGTTTTAGGTCCCATATAAAAATAATAATTTTGGGAGTGGAAATAATACGGATATGCTACATTTCCTACTAAACGTTCCAAGCGTTTCACGTCATTGTAATCATCACAACAGCCCTCTAGGGTAGGCTGTCATTATTATCCCCAGGCTGTGGAGTAGGGAAATAGTCACGTGACTGGGGCTACCCAGTGGGCAGGGCTGACCCAAGACATTTTGGCCCCTGAGGTATATCCCAAATGGCGCCCTCCTCTCCACCAGGAAAGAAGGGGGGAGGGAAGATCTCCATCAAGAACAAGGGCAGGAGGAGAAAGATCTGCTGCCCTGGTGGATCCTGCTGTCTGAGGCAGTCACCTCACCTTGCCTCATGAGTGGGCCAGCCTTGCCAGTGAATTCAGGGTGTGGTTAGACTTGAACAGTGAGTCGTCATCGTCCACCTCAGTAATATTCTTACCAGGGCAACCCCAAACCAATTATCGGTAAAAGCCCATGATGAAGATGGCAGAATCATAGTAATTCTTGTGGGGGATACAGTCTCTCTCCTCACCCTTAGGACAAGAGAATGGGGACAGTTGTGCCAGCCCATTTCTGACTTCAACTCATTCCGTACAAGTGCCTGAATAGAATTCATTTTCACAAACTGGTACGTTCCCTTCCTTTTGCTTCACAGTGGCCAGAGCTCTTGACAATGACTGGGGTGACTTGGTTTCAAATCTGTACCGTCTCTTGGCCAAACCTACCTTTCAGGGATTTTGTGAGGACGAAATGGGGTGGAAGGGGTAAAAACCACGATTGCTGCCCTGTGCCCCCCTCAAAGTACAGGCAAGGCGAGACTGTAACAAATCAATAATACTAGGCATGGGTAGGCAAACTATGGCTTGGGGGCTGGATTCGGCCCAATCACCTTCTAAATCTGGCCAGTGGATGGTCAGTGTGTTTTTACATGAGTAGAATGTGTCCTTTTATTTAAAATGCATCTCTGGGTTATTTGTGGGGCATAGGAATTCGTTCTTTTTTTCTTTTCTTTTCAAAATATAGCCTGGCCCCCCACAAGTTCTGAGTGACAGTAGATCGGCCCCCTGCTGAAAAAGTTTGCTGACCCTGGATACTAGGGAACATAAAAAGGGTCTGCAATTTGGGAACAGGCTTAAGAAGAAAACCCAGTTCTCCCCTAAGACACAACTAGATGCAAAACTTGTTCTGCCTCGGGCAACAAAACGGCTTGGGAGGAATATATTCTGTAGCAGGAGACCAGATATATTGAGGTGCAGCTGCTGCTTCTGGAGGTGGGGACAGCTGTTTATTATGCCAGGCGCTGATCAGTGTCAGTGGCCCCTTGGGTGGAGCAGCTTCTGGCCTGGTGGCATTTCGTGTAGAGATAAAACGGCTCTCTCAAACTGAATTTAGCCCACCCACTCCCTGGACCCCAGCCCCGGCAGGCGCAGGGGAGTGGCTATTTTGTGTGATAGCCGAGGCTATTTTGTTTCCCTCCCCAGCTATCGGGCTGAGCTACAGTCAGGATGTTATGACGACAGACAAGCTGGAGCATCAGCCAGCCCAGAATGGACCGAGTGTGAAAGGCAGGCGGAGAGGGCAGCCTGTGCCAAACGGGGAGTGTGTTTGGCGTGGCCAAGTGCTGTGGAGGAGTGAGAAGGGAACCCGGAGTCCATTCCTATCCTCTGAGCTGCTTGCAGGTAAATCAAGGCTTTGCTGGCACCCAGATTCTCTCAACACCTATCGCCCTCATAATACCCAGTTCTTTTGTACTTAATTGTGACATTTTCCTGTATGATTGTGATCCCGGCAGCTCTTTCCAGAAGGCTTCCCTGCATGCCTTTTGACTGGAAGTTTATCTCTTGTGATGGGGTCTTCCTTCTGCATGCCATTTAGCATGTCACTGATCTTTGCATGAAAGCTATGTATTCTTTTATTATTTAGTCAGCATTTTGCAAGGTACTTGTGGTCTCTGCACAATCTGCCTTCTTGAATGGCACTCCAGAATCTTCCTGCTCAGACAGCTGCTTTAAAAGAGGCGTTTATCTCACCTCGGAGGGAAAGCCATCTCTGCTTGTACCATTACTTGCTGCACCGGAGGATTAGGGCTCTAGGAGGTCCCCGGTTCAGTCCCTGACATCTCCAGTTGGACCTGGGAGAGCCTGAAACAATGGAGAGCTGTTGCCAGTCAGAGTTGCCAGTATTGGGATGGATGGACTTGGTATACGGCAGCTTCATATACTCCTGTGAAGTGGTTGTAATTACCATGGGCTCATCGAGATGTGTTCTGTGGTGGCGGAGACCAAACCCAAAATACTTGGTTATGCTGAAGGGGCAGTCAAAACAGCCATTAAACCAAATTTGGTTGCTGCAAAGAACCCTGGTAAAATGTATCTCTGTAGGGGAGCAGGGAATACCAGATGTATAACCATGGTTGAGAAGAGGCCTGCATCTGAAGTTTTTCGGGGTCTTAGGTGTACTGGGAACCCTACTTTTAAAAATAATCAATAATAAATATTGTACTTGCCCTTTTGAAGTTAGAGATCTTCTCTAAATAGCCCGACACCATCATTTTGTTTGTTTGTTAATATTTTCATTGTTTGCCGTTTCTTCCTTCCCTGTGAATAAAAACAATAAGAAGAAATATCGGCAATGGATCATAGCAATCTGTAGTGCAGCATAATACAGCTAAATTAAATGCAATCTGAACAGCATGAAAAGTGGGAAAGGGGCTTGGTGGAGAGACCTCAATACTAACTTAGAGCAGCGCCTTATGAGAATCTGTGTATGGGAACAAATGGAAATTACGATGGGTTAGGCATTATAAAGAGTTAAGATATGCACACCATCATGCATTTAAAGCCCACACCAAAAATCTGTGAGCTGTAGTTGGGTATGGGTGTTGTGAATTGTAATTGTGTGAAGGGAAAACTATAGTTCCCAAGAGTCTTTTGGGAAAAGTCATGTGCTTTAAGTGTTTGGTGTGTAGGCAGCCCTGAAATGGGTGTGCGTTGTTGTGCTGCCCAGTCTCCGGACGGTGTGCCCATAAGGAGGGGTATAGATTGGCTCTATAATATAAAAAGTGCCATTTGACATGGCTGGATGTGGCACCAGTGTTCAGCAACCATCCACTTCACTGTGACTGGAGTTTGACTCCATATCCTTAACCAGAAAGTCAGCGGCTCCATTGCTGCTATACGATGAGCCATTTCTGTCTGTGGATGGAAATACAGAAACCTGGAGCACAAGCCAGATCTGGACACTTTTCATTGATTTCGATGGGAAAGTTGAACACCTGCTGCTCGGGCAGCGTACTGGTTAGCGTAGCCAATTTTTTTCCTCTCTCACCCCCCCCCAAGCTTATGTGCTATGAAAGCTGACACGACAACCCTGTAGAATGTAGCAAGTGACTCTTTACCCCCATCTCTGTATCTCCATATTGGGAAAAAGATTCTGCTATTGAATTGGTCATTCATCGATTAAATGAATGGTCATTCATCGATTAAAGGCGCAGAGCCCTAGCAGGAAGAAATAACGTTTCAGACCGTCCAAGTGTCCCTGTTTCCAGGGACAATCCCAGATTCACAGAAGCTGTCCCACTTTTCTTTAGGACATCTCTATTTTCACTGAAGAAATGTTGGAGGATATGGAGTTATGCGACCCCTAAGCCAAGGACTTAAGTAACTATACAACCTTTAGAAGACATCTGAAAGCAGCCCTGTACAGTGGTACCTCGGGTTACAGACGCTTCAGGTTACAGACTCCACTGACCCAGAAACAGTACCTTGGGTTAAGAACTTTGCTTCAGGATGAGTATAGAAATCGTGCGGCGGTGGCACAGCGGGAGGCCCCATTAGCTAAAGTGGTGCTTCAGGTTAAGAACAGTTTCAGGTTAAGCTGAGGTACCACTGTAAAGGGAAGTTTTTCAAAAAAATGTTTAATGTTTTATTATGTTTTTTATATCTGTTGGAAGCTGCCCAGAGTTGCTAGGGCAACCCAGTCAGATGTGTGGAGTAGAAATATTATTATTATTATTATTATTATTATTATTATTATTATTATTGACATCTCTATTTTCATTAGAGAAATGTTGGAGGGTATGTGATGTGCCTGGGCTCCTAGCCCCCTCCTCTGCAGCCCACTGGAGCTATGATGCCCTCCCTGCCCGAAAGCCCTGGAGTCCGGGGCCCCCTCCCGCCTTCTACGTTTTTGTTCCTGCTGTTTTGCCTTCCTCTGTTATTCTAGCCCCAGTGGGGTGGGAGGTTAATGGGCCTGTTGTTTCCTGCTTCCCCCTCCCAGAGCTTTGAACTGACTGGATTGGTTGGGGAGGATTGGCGAGAGCTCAGGAAGCGGCAGCCCAGCAGCAGCCTCACCTCTGAGCCCCTCGTGTCTTTCATCTCCGCCCCAGTTCGGCTCCCCGCCGCACACGTACAGCCTGATCCTATAACCCAGTTAAATGGAAATACATGCCAAACTCACTTGAAGTTGACTTCGACCGGGCTCATCAGTAGGCTTCAGCCCAAAAATGCTTGGCCTCAACTGCCACTGGCTGTTAGGGCTAATACCATATTGCTTTTCCGGTTTCATATCAGCGGTGGATATTTGGCCAGGCCGATCCATCCATCCTAGAAAAAAGGAAAAGTCAAACTCTCCCCCCACCCCCGGCGCACCTCCAGTCTTTCAGGGGCAGCTGACTGACCCCTTCAAGGGCACCGAATGATATTGTGAGGGTCTAATTTTTATGACGTTGTCTGTCCTCCAGTACAACAGCCAAGTTGAAATGTGCTGCAGTGAGCTGCTGTTCTGGACTCTCCCTTTTCTCTCAAGATAAGGCCACATCCACACCATACATTTAAAAGCACCATTATACCACACACATGGGACTACAGTCATACCTCAGGTTACAGGTGCTGCAGGTTGCATTTTTTCAGGTTACGGACACGCCGAAATCCGGAAGTACTGGAACGGGTTACTTCTGGGTTTCGGCGGTCGAGCATGCGCAGAAGCGCTAAATCACGCTTTGCGCAGGCGCAGAAGCGCCGAATTGCAACCCGCGTGTGCGCAGACGCGTTGCTGTGGGTAGCGAATGCTGCGGGTTGCAAACATGCCTCCCGCACGGATCACGTTCGCAACCCGAGCGTCCGCTGTATACAGCTGCAAATATAACGTTTTAAATCTGTTTTAAGTGCATTATACCAATGTGACACTGGATGGCGATGGTGAGTTTATGGCAAAATCAATATATTTTTCAAAACTTTTCTTTTTTTAAACATTTTCACAGCATTTTTATATGTGTCTAGATTTCACCATGGATTTCCCCAGAGACTCCTCAGAGAGTGCTGAGGGAGCTGGCAGCTGTTAGGACAAGGTGGTCCAAAGCACGGCCCTTGAGGCCATTTTTGGTGGCCCTCAGCAACACTGGACACCCCCTTTTGCCCTGCCTTCCCAAAGCCAGGAATGCAAGGTGCTGGGCTTTAGGAAGGAGGCATGAGGGCTCTGACAGGGTCCTAGCATCCTCCCACCTCCTTCCCAAAGCCTAGTTAGTGCTTTCCCAGCTTTGGGCAGGAGGTCGGTAGGAGGGCTCTAGGATCCTGCCAGCGCCTTGTGCCTCCTTGCCAAAGCTCCTTGCTTACATATCCTCCAACATTTCTCCGATGGAAATAGGGACGTCCCATTCCATAATGATAATTTTACCATTTATACCCCACACATCTTACTGGGTTGTCCCAGCCACTCTGGGCGGCTTCCAACATATATAAAAACATTCTAAAAGATTAAACATTAAGAAAACTTCTCTATACAGGATTGCCTTCAGGCGGCTTGGGGGTCAGATAACTCCATACCCTCCGACATTTCTCCAATGAAAATAGGGACATCCTAAGGAAAAGTGTACTCGGGACGCAGGTGGCGCTGTGGGTTAAAGCCTCAGCGCCTAGGGCTTGTCGATCGAAAGGTCGGTGGTTCGAATCCCTGCGGCGGGGTGCGCTCCCGCTGCTCGGTCCCAGCGCCTGCCAACCTAGCAGTTCGAAAGCACCTCCGGGTGCAAGTAGATAAATAGGGACCGCTTACCAGCGGGAAGGTAAACGGCGTTTCCGTGTGCGGCTCTGGCTCGCCAGATGCAGCTTTGTCACGCTGGCCACGTGACCCGGAAGTGTCTCCGGACAGCGCTGGCCCCTGGCCTCTTAAGTGAGATGGGCGCACAACCCCAGAGTCTGTCAAGACTGGCCCGTACGGGCAGGGGTACCTTTACCTTTACCTTTAAGGAAAAGTGTGACAAATCAGAAACTGGGACAGCTTCTCTAAATCAGGAATGTCCCTGGAAAATAGGGACACTTGGAGGGTCTATGCTTAGGCAGCTTTGAGAAGGCAGCGGGAGGGCTGGGTGAGTGTGTCAAATTCTGGCCTTACTCCCAGCACAGGTTCCATGTTGAAGTACTCTTACAGCCTACTTGGTATGAAAAGATGGACCTACTTGGTATGAAAAGATGGACCGCTCTGTTTTTGGAGATCCCTATTCCCCTAACAGAGCTACAATTCCCAAAGTGGTTTAACAGTCAAAGTGGTAATAACAGCCTAATGCTATTTCATGACACCCTTCTGGCTTAAATTATTGCATTCATTCATTCATTCATTCATTCATTCAACTTACTAGTTGCTTCTTTCTTTCTTTCTTTCTTTCTTTCTTTCTTTCTTTCTTTCTTCAGAAGTAACACAAGGGGACTTAAATGAAGTCATAGTTCCACTCCTCCCACCCTCTGATGTTCTGATGATGTTCTGATGATGGCAAGTCCATAAAAAAATTTTGCCTACTCCCCCCGCCACCGCCTAACTTACCTGTTCCATATACCCATGGCAGCCAAAGGCATCACCAGTAATAATATACGGCTGATCAGCTGTACTATGATGCTGACCTGAGAAGCAGAGGGAATGATGGGAAGAATAATGGTTCTAAATTACAAAATGCCCCCTGCTTGGTTGCTTAACGGGCAATGGGTGGTATTAAACAAGATGGTTGTCCTAGTGCAAGGATTAGTACTGGCACAACAGGATTTCCCCCTCTCCCTCTACACACCTGTGTGTGTCCCACACTGTCCCCAAATCTGCTCTGGAGGCTTTTGGGGAAACAGATTCAGGGGGTGCACAGGAGGAGAGGAAGATCATTCTGTTGTGCAAGCAGAAATCTGTGTGCTGATGGAACCATCTTCTTAATGTGATGCCGAATACAACTCAGTTTCAGGAGATCTGCTATCTACAAGCCTAAGAACAATGTCAATTCAATTCAAATTTATTTACGGCTATTAGCCCATAAAATATGTACAAACATAAAAGCACAGAAGCATAAAAAACCAATACATCTAACAACAGAAGGGGAACACCACGATGCAAGGGTGGGTCATTGAGCAGTGACAAATAACAGCTTGGGGCCCGGAAAGATCCAAGGGACGGTTCACAGAAAAAGGAGAACTGGAGACGAGATCCATCATGCACTCTCATCATAACTGTCCGATTAGTTTTTGTTGTTGTTGTTGTTGTTTTTTGGTGGTTTTTGTGTGTGAGATAACCGCATTCAGGAATCTCGCCACCTGCAGAGTTACAGAAGGATCTGTATCCTGCAAAAGCAGTGCGGCATGTGACTCAACAGGCCTGCCAACCAAGCGCAGTAAAGCAGGACCCAGGAATTTAGTCCTAGCTATGCTATGTAAGGGACAGTTGAACATTATATGTGGAAGAGATTCAACTGTTTTCCCGTCACACTCGCATAGCGGAGACACCAAACCCTTGGAAAATCTGTGGCTCAGCAGGTTCGATGGAAAAACATTGAACCTTGCACGAATAAATGCAAGTTGGTGTGGTACAGATGAAAGAGATGACATGTATGATGGAAGGCCAAGTGGTGGGGTTATTCCGTGATACCTGGGGGAGCAGACACCCCCACCCCTGGAGAGGTTGTGTTGATTAGCCTAAGAACAATAATACCTATGGGAAAGACTGATGTGTAGGGTCATGGAGGATGAGAACATTTCTAGTAGACCACATGTCAAGAGTTCAAAGCACATCACATGAATCATTTCAGCAGTCCTTCTGATGAAATAGATTGACAGTGTTCTGCCTCCCATTTGCTTCATTTTAGGGAGGGAGGAAGGTGGCTGTGTTGGTTTGCAGAGGCCAAAACTATCATTCACGTCAGCTGACCACATTGCAGGAGTCAAAACTGGTAAGAGTTCCCAATGAAGAGGGAGTCTATATGCTATAGGGTATCAGGGGTCAGCAAACTTTTTCAGGTCCACTGTCCCTCAGACCATGTGGGGGCCGGACTATATTTTGAAGGGGGGGGGGAAATGAACAAATTCCTATGCCCCACAAACAACCCAGAGATGCTTTTTAAATAAAAGCACACGTTCTACTCATGTAAAAACACGCTGATTCCTAGACTGTTCGCAGGCCGGATTTAGAAGGCGATTGGGCCGGATCCGGCCCCTGGGCCTTAGATTGCCTACCCATGGTCTATATGTTATTTAGACATCGCTTAAAAAGAGGAAGAAATGCATCCCGATAGCAGAAGATGCAGAGTTGCAGAGAATTTGCTTGTGCTAGCATATTACATAGATGCCAGTTTAGAAATACTTACTGTAATTTCTCTAGAAATGCATCTCACCATAGTTGGGAAGACTGCAGCCAGGTGACCTGTGTTTCTTCTCAGTCTGCTGTGCAGAATGCCCCACATCTGAAATAGAGGACTGACCTCTGTACGGCATGGCTACCCTTGTGACTATAACTGTTGTAGACCCATCAGCAAAATAGAGGAGGGTGGAGACCATTTGGCACTAAGCATAATACCATGTGGGACTTAACTTCTTTTATATATATATATATATAATATTTATTAATAGTTTTTTTAAAAAATTATAACATAATAAACAAAACATACAAAAAATATCACATTTCATAACATATTTTCTTATCCTTTTTGGACTTCCTCACATCTCCCTCTCCTACGTTCCAAAATATAAAAATTAATTCAGCAATTTATCACCTTGTCACCTTATCTAATTTTCCAATGTTATATCTTAAATTTTAGATATATTCATTTGACTTTTTAAAACTTTTTAGTTTAGCCTAATCATTATCTAAAAGTTGATTTTTTCCTAAATTTAGCTTATCTTCATAGTTCAGTTTATCTTATTCAATGGTGCCAAGTTGTTTGTGATCAAGCATCCTCCTTAACATTCATATAGTTTACAATATTTTTGCAAATAGTCCTTAAATTTCTTCCAATCTTCTTCCACCGGTGGGACTTAACTTCTATGCAATTTCCAACTTCTCCTGTTCCTATTCTTAGTTTCCAGATGTCAACTATCAACTCAGGCGTCCCTATCAGGCCTGATGGAACAAAGATAGAATCCAGAAGGGACACTGGGGATGCTACAAAAATCACCCCCAATTCAGGTGAGTAACCTGATCATTTAATTCAATATGAATTCTTCTGGGTTACAGGTATGGACTATTCAGCCTTGCTCCCGGCTCCATGCATATAGAACACTCTCCCTGGGTCAACTGTTGATGCTAGCCACAGCAAGAGATATTGGTGACAAAAAGAAATGGGGGTGAGGGCAACTTGCCTTAGAAGGAACTGGCCCAGCTCACAATGTTCTGCCAAGCCAAGCAGATGCATGCCTTGTCTCCACCCCCATCATTCTGCCCGGACGCTGAGGTCCAGCGCCGAGGGCCTTCTGGCGGTTCCCTCATTGCGAGAAGCAAAGCTACAGGGAACCAGGCAGAGGGCCTTCTCGGTAGTGGCGCCCGCCCTGTGGAATGCCCTTCCAGCAGATGTCAAAGTGATAAACAACTACCTGACATTCAGAAGACATCTTAAGGCAGCCGTGTTCAGGGAAGTTTTTAACGTGTGATATTTTACTGTATTTTTGGTTTTTATGTAAGCCGCCCAGAGTGGCTGGGAAGGCCCAGCCAGATGGGCGGGGTATAAATAATAAATTATTATTATTATTATTATTATTATTGTACAGTCAGTGTTGGTGAAATATACTCGGAGTCGAGTGTGGATTTCATGCTCTTTATTCAGCTCATAGTAGTGAGGAATGCCAGTTCCCCCAAAATGTCTGCTTTATATACATTATTTACACAATGGGCCCCACTTGATTGGCTAATTCCGGGATTCTCCTGTAGGCCAATCAGGCTGCGGATTCACTTCCACCTGGAGCTGGATTGGGTGGCTCCTGCGGACCAATCAGACTGCTGCATTCTGGATCCTATTGCTCTAGGACCAATCAGACTGCTGCATTCTGGATCCTATTGTTCTAGAGCCAATCAGACTGTTGCATTTTGGATCCTGTTGTTCTAGGACCAATCAGACTGCTGCATTCTGGATCCTATTGTTCTATTTTTTTTTATTATTTTTTTTTATAAAGATTTTTATTAATTTCCAATTTTTTAACAGAAACAAAAAACAACAAAAAACAGACAAACAAAAAACTCATATTTTCATAACCTTATTTTCATAACCCTCTTTTCCCGGACTTCCCCATACCTTTCCCTTTTTGCATCCTTAGTTTAGTACCATTATTCAGCAACCTAACTTGCCCAATTAAATATAAATTCATCCTCTTTCTCTATTCCACCCTAAATTTTAAACCCAATTATCGCTGCAATTCTACGTCTTCTTTTCCCTCAGCATTTTAACACTCCTCAGTTTTATAATAATTCTTAAGATACATCTTAAATTTCTTCCAATCTTCTTCCACAGTCTCTTTCTCTTGGTCGCGGATTCTGCCGGTCATTTCTGCCAGTCCCATAAAGTCAATCACTTTCGCCTGCCATTCCTCCAGTGTGGGTAGCTCTTGTGTCTTCCAATACTTTGCTAGAAGAATCCTTGCTGCCGTAGTAGCGTACAAAAAGAAATTCTTATCCTTCTTCGGCACCAACTGGCCGACCATACCCAAGAGAAATGCCTCTGGTTTCTTGTTAAAGGTGCACTTAAGCACTTTCTTAATTTCATTATAAATCATTTCCCAGAAGGCCTTAATCTTTGGGCAGGTCCACCAAAGGTGGAAAAAGGTACCCTCAGTCTCTTTACATTTCCAGCATTTGTTATTGGGCAAATGATAAATCTTTGCAAGCTTGACTGGGGTCATGTACCACCTATAAATCATTTTCATTATGTTTTCTCGTAAGGCATTGCATGCCGTAAATTTAATACCTGTGGTCCATAACTGCTCCCAGTCAGCAAACATAATGTCATGACCTATGTCCTGTGCCCATTTAACCATAGCAGACTTCACTGTCTCATCTATTGTATTCCACTTCAACAGCAAGTTGTACATTCTTGATAGATTCTTAGTATTGGGTTCTAACAATTCTGTTTCTAATTTCGATTTCTCCACCTGGAAACCAATTTTCCTGTCTTGTTTGAAAGCCTCCATTATTTGAAAATAATGGAGCCAATCTCGTACCTTGGACTTTATTTTCTCATAACTTTGTAATTTAAATTCACCACCTTCTTGTTCTAAAATCTCAGAATATTTCGGCCAATTGGTTGTCATATTAAGTTTCTTTACCTCCTTAGCCTCCATAGGTGAAAGCCACCTGGGAGTTCTGTTTTCCAATAAATCTTTATACCGTATCCATACATTATATAGTGCTTTCCTGACAATGTGATTTTTGAAACCCTTATACACTTTAACCTTGTCATACCAGATATATGCATGCCAACCAAAATTATTATCAAATCCTTCCAAATCTAGAATGTCTGCATTTTCAAGAAGTAGCCAATCTTTTAACCAGCAGAAAGCTGCCGATTCATAGTAAAGTCTTAAGTCCGGCAGGGCAAACCCCCCTCTTTCTTTAGAGTCAGTAAGTATCTTAAACTTAATTCTGGGCTTTTTGCCCTGCCAGACAAATTTAGATATGTCTTTCTGCCACTTCTTGAAACAGTCCAGTTTATCAACAATTTGTAATGTCTGAAACAAAAATAACATTCTAGGCAATACATTCATTTTGATCACAGCAATTCGACCTAACAAGGAAAGCTTCAGGTTTGACCATATTTCTAAATCTTTCTTTATCTCAGTCCAGCACTTATCATAGTTGTCCTTAAATAAGTTCACATTCTTAGATGTCATGTTAATCCCCAGGTATTTTACACTCTTTGCCACCACTAACCCAGTTTCCTCTTGGAATCTTTCCCTTTCAACATTTGTTAAGTTCTTTTCCAGTACCTTGGTTTTTTGTTTATTCAACTTAAATCCTGCGACCTGGCCAAATATTTGAATTAATTCCAAAGCTCTTTTGGTACTAGTGTCTGGCTCTTGCAAGGTCAGTACTAAATCATCTGCAAAAGCCTTTAATTTGTAATGTCTGGCTCCGACCTGAATCCCTTTTACCAGCTGATCTCCCCTAATCATATTTAACAGGACCTCCAGGACCGATAGTGGATCCTATTGTTCTAGGGCCAATCAGACTGCTGCATTTTGGATCCTACTGTTCTAGGACCAATCAGGCAGCTGCATTTTGGATCCTATTCAACTCAGTACATAACAGTTGCCAAGGGGCACCGCCTCACCAAGCACGGCCTGCTCTCAGCCAGCCCCCCTCTGCAGGGGCGGAGGAAGGGGGGGTGCAGTGGGTGTGGACTGCCCCGGGTGTCAACACTGAGGGGGGGTGACAAATTCCAGGCGGCACTCACCGCGGGGCCTGCAGCGTGCCCAAGTCATGCATCTCTCCTGGGAGAGACACGGTGGCTTTGGTGCGCGCTGCCCAAACAGTCCACTCGCTGCCTCCCCCCAGCTGTAGGGTGACTGAGTTGGAGGAGGCAGGCAGACTCCGGGGGCCCTGCAATGCGCCCCGCCCCTATGGGTGGCGCCCCCCACCCATGGGCGCACCTCCCCAGGTGCCTGAGCGGCTTCCTCCGCCGCTGCCCATCTGCCTGCCTTCTGACTTTCAACCTATAATTGGCTCTGGCTGTTAAACCACAGAGCCTAGGACTTGCTGATCAGAAGGTTGGCAGTTCGAATCCCCGCAACGGGGTGAGCTCCCATTGCTCAGTACCTGCTCCTGCCAACCTAGCAGTTCGAAAGCATGTCAAAATGCAAATAGATAAATAGGTACCACTTTGGCGGGAAGGTAAACAGCATTTCCATGCGCTGCTCTGGTTCTCCAGAAGCAGCTTAGCCATGCTGGCCACATGACCCGGAAGCTGTACGCTGGCTCCCTCGGCCAATAAAGCGAGATGAGCGCCACAACCCCAGAGTCGGTCATGACTGGACCTAATGGTCAGGGGTCCCTTTACCTTTACCACCTGCTGTTGGTCTCCCTGTCTTCTGCCCAACAAGTCCCAATGGGGTCCAGCCACCACTGCAACTAGAATTTTTTTTTTTGTTTAGGTCAAGAGATGTGTGTGTTATTGTTGTTGTCATTTGCTTTTGGGGCAGCTTCCAGAAAAGGAAGGCGCTAGGCCAGCTCCCCCACCCCTAAACAAGCCAAGTCGTGTTTGTTTGTTTGTTTGTTTGTTTGTTTGTTTGTTTTAAGAATAGATTATGCAGTTGATTTGGTTAGAGGTGAAAAGTAAAAATTGGTAGAGGATTATTATTATTATTATTATTATTATTATTATTATTATTATTATTAATTATTATTATTAATACCTCACCCATCTGGCTGGGTTGCCCAGCCACTCTGGGTGGCTTCCAACACATATGAAAACAAAATAAAACATAAAACATTAATAGTAACAATCTGATCCAATATAAAAAGTCACAATAACTTTGAAATAAATTATATCAAACAAAGCAACATTCAACAATCCACCAGAATCTCATAGTAAACAGTAAAATTAAACACCAGCAAATAATAATTACCGGTAAACCGTTTACACTTATCATCCGCAAGAAGGAATTACCAATTTATAATCAATAAAAATAATGGCAAGTCACAATGCATAAAATACCACAAAACATGCAAAACCATGTAAAAGTATCAAAATGAGAAACAAGGACACACAACTTATAAAACTATATATTTAAAATACCACTAAACTCTTCTCTTCTCAGCCACTGCTGCTGCTGCTGCTGCTGTTCTCAAAGTCGTGGTCTTGGAATATGGGGCAAGGCAGGTGGAAACAGCATTGCCTGATGTTGAAGAAGAAAGTCTCTCTCCTGTCCTACTGGCACTACTGTGAGCTAGTGGGGAGAGTGTTGCCATGCTAATGTCCATGGACATCTGATTGGCCACTGCAAAAACAGGAGGCTGGACTAGGTGATTTAGCAGGGCTGTTCTTTTGTTCTTTTGAGAGGCATAGCGAATCTCGTGGGAGATGGAGAAGGAGTGGCTGGCCCCTGGCCCCTGGCCCTTCACTTTGAGCCACCCACTTCTGGCTGTTGCCATCTTCCTGAACTGGCACACTGGATTATGCCTGAAGGTGAATGTGAGGAACAGAGAAAGGGCCAGGCTACAGCTTTATAGGCTTTGGGGTTTCAGAAAGATTATAGGTGCCCTATATCACAAGTCTCCTATGCTGATTGGTGATTAATGGCTGTGGGAAGTACCATTCAGGTTTTCTGTCTTGGGCACCCACAGTGTTTTGGACAGGGCCTCTGTGACAAATGAAATCTCTATTGCGAGCCATTGTAGGACAGCCAGGAAGCAATGTTCTGTGAGAGACGTAAGGGCTGCACTGCTCTCTTTTAAATAATAATAATAATAATAATAATAATAATAATAATAATAATTTATACCCCGCCCATCTGGCTGGGCTTCCCCAGCCACCCTGGGTGGCTTCCAACCAAATACAGTAATGCATCAAACATTAAAAGCTTCCCTAAACAGGGCTGCCTTCAGATGTCTTCTAAAAGTCTGGTAGTTGTTCTCTTTGACGTCTGGTGGGAGGGCGTTCCACAGGGAGGGCGCCACTACCGAGAAGGCCCTCTGCCTGGTTTCCTGTAACTTGGCTTCTCATAGTGAGGGAACCGCCAGAAGGCTCTCGGCGCTGGAGCTCAGTGTCCAGGTAGAACGATGGGGGTGGAGAAGCTCCTTCAGATATACTGGACCAAGGCTGTTTAGGGCTTTAAAGGTCAGCACCAACACTTTCAATTGTGCTTGGAAATGTAGGGGGGGGCCATTAGGGGGCACATCAGAAGATGGCTGACAATAACATCTCTCCGACCCACATGAGGTAATTTGGAGGCTGTGATGGGAGTAAATAGCCTCCCTACCCCCCCCCAGGATTGTGGGGTGGGACTGCCCTTGCCTGCTGTGCCCTATACCACCCCCGAATTTGTGGGGATGGGGGCACTAGGCACAATGCCCTCCTGTGGGATTTCGGCGCTCCTGGACGCCGTCTCTGATCCGCGTCACTAGCTGCAATAACTTCAAAAGAAACAATTTGGATGAAGCGAATGCACATATTTCAAGGAAGAAGGGGGAGTAAAGACTGCTAACAGAAGAGATCTCTGATAAAACAAGAAGAGTCGAAGGAGCAAGTATAAATCATGAGAAGATACGCAAAGACTCGGTATGGCAAAGGGACTGATGGGGGAGGGGGAAAAAACCTTACTTTCTTTATTATGTGATTAAACAAGAACCCCCCCCCCACAAGTCAGAAATGTTGTTTTAAGGACTTAAGCTGTGGATTTAAGGCTGTGTGGAGATAAACTTTCGAACCAAAGCATGTTTTAAGAAGAGCGTGGAATGTATAAGGGCTTTGGAATGATGCAGTTAAAAGTGCCGTCGCCATATTGGGAAGTTCTGTCGGAGGACTTAAGTCTGAGAGGAGAAATAGAGAAATAGAGCTATTTTTATATTGTGGGTGAAACTCCTCAGTGGGACTTAAGAACGACAGTTCTGTAATTAATGATGGAAAGAGCGCTGTTATCTATGAAGGCGATGATATATGGAAACCATCTCGATTCGAGGATTGGAAGAACGGAAAAATTCACACAGGATTATTATTGGTGTTTATCGGCTTAAGGAGACTATCAGAAGAGATCATAAAGAAAAAAGAGAAAATATATGAACAAGAGGTGATGTGGAAACAGCAAGATAAGACTGGATAGAATTATGAACTTTGTTTGGACTGATTTGGACATTAACGCAGTAGCAAGAAGATGATCAGAATCCCCCTTCGGATCTTGAAATATGGGTCCCCTCAACAAAATTTAAAATTCGGCTTTGTAATTCGGAATTTATGTGATGTGATTTGATTTGATTTGATTTGATTTGATTTGATTTGATTTGCCGGTTAATAAAAATTATTTTTTTAAAAAAAGGAAATGTAGTGGGGGCCAATGTAGGTCTTTCAAGACCAGTGTTATGCGGTCCCGGCGGCCGCTCCCAGTCACAGTCTAGCTGCCACATTCTGGATTAGTTGTAGTTTCCGAGTCACCTTCAAAGTTAGCCCCACATAGAGCGCATTGCAGTAGTCCAAGCGAGAGATAACCAGAACATGCACCACTCTGGAAAGACAGTTTGTGGGCAGATAGTGTCTCAGCCTGCGTACCAGATGGAGCTGGTAGACAGCTGCCCTGGACACAGAATTGACCTGCGCCTCCATGGACAGCTGTGTATATATAATTTTTATTTATTTTCCATTTAATATTATACATTAACATCATCATTATCCACTTTACCGCTTTGGCTCTTTAGAGCCTGTTGACTTCCTTCCCTCCCGCCTCAAAATTAACCTTTATATCATTGCATTTTGCACGTTTTCCAATTCTAATTACACTCATTACAAAATAGCTCAAAATTTAAATGAAAATAGAAAGATAGAAAATTTCTCATTACAAGTCTGCAGACAACCCTGCTAGTGATGTTAATTGCTTACAATAATCTTTCACATATTGTATAAATTTACTCCAGTCCTTTTGGAATACTTGATCATGCTGCTTTTGGATTTTTTCTGTCAGCTTCGCCAGTTCTGCAAAGTCCATCATCTTCATCTGCCACTAGGGCTTCACCCCACAAGGAAAGTCATGCAGGGTCTCTGTTGTAGAGCTGTGTTGTGCGCGCACCTTCCTCCAGCTACTACTTAGCAATGTAGTTGCTATTGAAGCTGGTGGCACTAATATCTCGAAAGGCAATTTGAGGATCTAAAGCTACGATTTGTTATTTGATGAGACTCAGCACAGAAGCAAATCTTTTCTTTTTAAATAAAAAAACCCTGAAATTGTAATTAAGGTTAATTCAAAAGGGGCAATTAGACTTCCATTAAGTGCCTTTTAATTCAATTTTTAAATTTTGGCTTTTACTATGCATGGAGTGATTAATTGGATCTTTGCATTATTCATTTAAAAGTATGAAAGCTATTATTTTAAAGTTTCACATGCTCTCAGTAAGGGCACAATTTTCATAACTAGATGGCAGGGAAGCTGCATTCAGCTCTCAAGGAGAGTTGCTGGATAGAGAGTTGAGCTGAGTCAAGCAAGTGTGGACCTAATTGTGCTCCCATGGGGGAGCATCAACAGCTCAAAAGGCACCTTGCCAATTGCCATGTGCAATGTCTGGTGTTAATGCTGCAATGCATCTGCTTCCCACTCTGAGATTTAGAGTTCCTCTGAGATTTTGGGCACTTCCAGACTCACTAGTTTCAGGTGGGATTCAGTCACATACCAGAAAATTCAGATTGCACAATTAAAGTTGATTTGATGCTCTTGCACAGCAAACCTATACTCTGCCCGCCCCCCAAATCTCACTTTTTGCAATAAGGGAAGTGCTGCGAAAATGCACCAGAAAGTATAAGATAACATCTGCTTGAATGCGATGGTCCCTGCATATAAATCAGAACGAATGATCAATAAATAGCTAATGTTGCCTAATCTCCTGACAAACAAATTGGGATGAGTGCTCAATAAACAAGTTCTGTGAATGTGACCTTAGCCCAGGGGTCGGAAAGGTTTACATGAAGCCGCTGGGAGAGATCATCAGGGGGTTTGGGCTGGGTGTCCATCAATATGTAGATGATACCCAGCTCTACCTCTCTTTCAAATCAGAACCAGTGAAGGTGGTGAAGATCCTGTGTGACTGCCTGGAGGTGGTTGGAGGATGGATGGCGGCTAATGGATTGAGGTGGAATCCTGACAAGACAGAAGTACTGTTTTGGGTGGGACAGGGGGTGGGCTGGTGTGGCAGACTCCCTGGTCCTGAGTGGGGTAACTGTGCCCCTGAAGGACCAGGTGTGCAGCCTGGGAGTCATTTTGGACTCACAGCTGTCCATGAAGGCGCAGGTCAATTTTGTATCCAGGGCAGCTGTCTACCAGCTCCATCTGGTACGCAGGCTGAGACCCTACCTGCCCACAAACTGTCTCGCCAGAGTGGTGCATGCTCTAGTTATCTCCCGCTTGGCCTACTGCAATGCGCTCTACGTGGAGCTACCTTTGAAGATGACCCGGAAACTACAACTAATCCAGAATGTGGCAGCTAGACTGGTGACGGAGCGGCCGCCGAGACCACATAACACTGGTCTTTGTTTAGTCGTGTCCGACTTTTGGAGGCTCAAAAGCCTTTGTTTGTATTTAGTCAAGAAGGGAAAACTACCTATTGCATAGTGTTTGTGCAGGGTTTTTGTGTCAGCACCATGTGGCTAGGTCCTTAAGCAAACTCATCTTATGTTGTTGGCGTCGTTGTGACTGAATTTTCCAAAAAGAAACAAATACAAATAAGGGCAAACAATACAAACTAAAAATAAGTAAATAAAGGGGAAATTACCCCCCGCCCCATGGCCATGTATTCCCAGAGCATTTTTGTGGTTGCTTTACCTCATAATAATTAGCAGTCTAAGTGGTCCTGAAGAATAATCACATAGTCGAAAGCGCAGGGGAGTGGCCACTCTTCCTCTGCCCACTCTTCCCTCAGAGACACTTCCTTTCCCTCCCATCCTTTCCTAAATGATGTGCGTTCCAGGGCTGTGAAAACAAGATTAGGCAGCATGCAGCGCTATCCTAGGCATGTCCACTCAGAGGTAAGTCCTGCTACGTTCAGTGGGACTTATGGGTATATGTGTATAGTGTGGGATGTGAAACACAAGAGCAGTCAAGTACAACATTTGCCAAAATTTGTGCTTCTGACATGGGCTGCCATATGTCCAGATTTTCATGAACATTTCAATGTGTCACACACACACACACACACACCCCCGTTTAAGAGGGCAGAATACTGTATCGGCTATGTCTGGGAAATTCTGGATGTATGGCAACCCCAATTTAGGAGCCATTTTGGCATATAAGCTGTATATAAATCAATAAATAAACAATAACAATTCCTTTTTTCAATTTCCAGAGCATGAGGAATCATTTGGAAACATCTCTTTCCCTGAAAACCAGAGATACTCGCCTGGGGAGTTTAATTCCAGTGAAGATTTCTCCCTCATTCCTTCTGCCCAGATACCAAAGAAAGCGGAAAATGGTAAGATGAAAGTGGGGGGGGGGGGAGTGGAGAGAGTTCATAAGCAGAGGAAGCTAAGAAACAAGAGCCTAAATAGAGATCTTGGTTTTATTGGATTACGGTAATGGTCTGTAATCCCCCTGCTGCCCCATTATTTATTTACTGTAGCCCTTTATGTATTGATCAAGCCACATGCATTGAGTCTCTGCACACAGAAGCTGTACACTTGCTTGCAGCTCTGCACTTGGGGGTCTGTCCCCAGGGGACAAGGATCCCAATTCCATCACCCCATTGATTCTTCGTGCTTTGAGAAGTCTGCCTGGGGCTAAAGAGTCTTGTGGTATCTGGTATTGGTGTGGAAATGATGAGGCAGGCAGAAAAGGGAAGGAGCCTGGCATGGCCGCAGCCTGCAAAAGGATCTCCATCTTTGGCACCTCTGGCATGACCAGCCTGGCCACCCTGGCGCAAGCCATCAAGGTTGGGAACCAGGTTCTGGTGCTGGTGCGTGACCCAATCTGGCTTCTGTTGCAGGAATTTATGTACAGTGGTACCTCAGGTTAAGAACTTAATTCGTTCCAGAGGTCCGTTCTTAACCTGAAACTGTTCTTAACCTGAAGCATCACTTTAGCTAATGGGGCCTCCCACTGCCGCTGCTGTTGTACGATTTCTGTTCTCAACCTGAAGCAAAGTTCTTAGCTGGAGGTACTATTTCTGGGTTAGCGGATTCAGTAACCTGAAGCGTATGTAACCTGAAGCTTCTTTAACCTAAGGTACCACTGTATGGAAGGGACGTGGGTGGCACTGTGGGTTAAACCACAGAGCCTAGGACTTGCCGATCAGAAGGTCGGCAGTTCAAATCCCCAGAGTTGGCCACGATTGGACCTAATGGTCAGGGGTCCCTTTACCTTTACTAGCTTTTTTAAAAAAGTAAATAGCCACCACAGCATGGGGAGATGAGAAGGATCGGAACCACAGTGTGCAAGGAGGAGGTTTAACCATTGCCCTCCGTCAACGATGCCGGTAAAAGTTGCCCCTTTCTAAAACTGCTGTTGGCCATTTGCAAGGGAAGAGTTATTATTCTTTTTTTTTTTAATAGATTTTATTAAAATTTTAAAGGTTACAGAAGAAAAAATAGGAAAAATTAAACAAACAGAACACAAAAACAAACAAAAAGAAGAAAAAAAAAACACAAATCCAACCTTTACATAACTTTCTTTCCTTTGCTTATTTCCTTGACCTCCTCACACCTCCCTTTTCTGTATTCTAGTTCAATTAGATATTTCAGCAAATCCTTTCCATCTTTGTTATTATCCTAAAAAATTATCTTGATATACTATATTTTTACATTCTCCTCTTTCACTAATTGCCAATCCATTTTTACTTAATCCTTTATAACATTTCTGCTGAAATCACATAGCTTCATTCCAACATCCTTCTAACATTCCTTAATTTTAGGTTTCTGTAGATAAACTTTAAATTTCTTCAAATTTAAGTTATTAAGAATTATTATTCTTGCAGCATAAGCTTTCGCAGACTAGAACCCGCTTCACCCAGTGCCAACGTTGCATCTGCAGGCTTCAGGTTACCTTTCCTTTCTTTGCAGAGCGCCCCCAGTCCGCCATCACTGGCATCGCCAACTCCTCTTTCCAGGCAGGGAAGGTTGCCCTCCATCCCGCCTACTGCACCAACGGCTGTGGGCTTCCCCCGGCTTCCGTGAGGCAGCAGCCACGGGTCTCCAAGAAGCAGCGCATCAACTCCACTGCCTCCGTCTGCACCAACAGCAGTAAGAAGAGCTGCAAATCCACAGCATCTCAGATCCAGGAGGTGGCTGGGGATGGTGAGTGCATGGGCACTGAGGGTGGGAGGTAGACTGGGAAGGATGGGTCAATGGGTGGTGTGATAGGAATTTTGAGGTCTTAAAGGTAAAGGTAAAGGTACCCCTGCCCATACGGGCCAGTCTTGACAGACTCTAGGGTTGTGCGCCCATCTCACTTAAGAGGCCGGGGGCCAGCGCTGTCCAGAGACACTTCCGGGTCATGTGGCCAGCGTGACGAAGCTGCATCTGGCGAGCCAGCACAGCACACGGAAACGCCGTTTACCTTCCCGCCAGTAAGCGGTCCCTATTTATCTACTTGCACCCGGAGGTGCTTTCGAACTGCTAGGTTGGCAGGCGCTGGGACCGAGCAACGGGAGCGCACCCCGCCTGCGGGGATTCGAACCGCCGACCTTTCGATCGGCAAGCCCTAGGCGCTGAGGCTTTTACCCACAGCGCCACCCGCTGAGGTCTTAGGTATATGTTAAATGTTCAGAGGTGTACCAACCAAGCACGTGCATAGATCAGCACAGGAAGACCGACCGGAAACCATTTTTGATTCCCAAACTGACCAAATGTTTTCTCTGGAAGGTCAAAGGAAAATGGAAAAGCCTCCCCATTGTCTTTTCCTTCACAAATCCTGTCTTAAGGGCACATTTAAGATATGAATAGGGTGTGAGCTGTGACCTGGCTCAGGAACTAAGTATTTATCATTACAAAAGACTGGCCAGGCTCCCCAGGCAATCCAATCAGTGACCATTAAACAGGCAACCTGTCAGACGAGATAAACAGATTTCTGCTGTAGACCGCCTTTTCTGTGATGTAGGTATGATGTATCTGGGGGGTGGTCTTAGGTTACACCCCTTCTGTGGTGTATGTATGATGTATGGAGGGGTGGTCTTGAGCTCCAGGGCAGGGAATTTAAAAAGTCTATATAAAGGCAGGCACACCTTTGTTCTGGATCCTCCTTTCCTGCCTGTGAGGGGAGCACCCTGTTGCAACAGATCAATAAAGATCAGGCTTACTAGCTGCTTTGCTTCTCAATATTCTCTGTTGGCCTCTGTTATTTTCCTCTACCAATAGGGAACCTATGTAAGGACTCTATATGGGCTCTTGGATACCCCTTAAGGGGGGAAAGGGCAGGTTTTTGTTTACAACAATGGGACACCACAGAAGACTCCGATGTAGAGAAATCAGGCTCAAAATAGTGACATTGGGGCTTAACTGGAGCACAGTGGTTGGCCATAGGCATTGAGACACTGGCAAAGGGCTCTCTTTAGCCTCTTCCTTTCCATTGTGAACACTGGGGTACAATGATTATGGGAAAGGGCTGTTGGCCTTATGTGCTCTTGTGAGCTTCCCAGGGGCATCTCGTTGGCCATTGCTGAGGAAAAGGATGCTGGACTCGATTGGCCTTTGGGTTTAACCCAGCGGGGCTCTTCCTATGTTCTTCAAGTCTACCTGCCCATACCCCTTCCCTTCTGTGATCATAGGAAAATGCAACCAATCACTGCCAGTGACTTTATCACCCGCGCAAGCCTCATCTCATCTTATGACATTTTGCGATATTTATTTTGGTTCTATTATTGTAAGACCGGCTTATTTTACCTTTAACTTTATTGATTTGATTTTTTACGAGAATAACAATGCACGCTACAAATACAAGCAAGAAGAAGAAGTCCCAGCAAAAGTAGAATGGATACAAAAACCTTGTGGAATATGCAGAAATGGCGAAACTTACCGGGAAAAAAACAAATCGAGAAAACAAACTTTTTATAAAAAGAATGGAAATGGTTTATTGAATATTTACAAATAAATTGTAAACAGATAAGAACATTGGTAGGATTATTGTAATAGCCTGCAGTTTTATGAGTATATATTTAAAGTAGATGAATAAATGAGTAAATTAAGTTAATTTGGATATGAAGAAAATATTAAAAATAAATTTAAAGAACCGCAGAAAGAGGGAGAAGGAAGTCAAGTTTTGAAATGTTAAAATGATTATAAAATTATTGAAATATATAAAATTGAAAATAATAAATAAAATAAAATAAAAAGATACAAATACAAGCGACGTCCCACCTTATAAAACTGACTACACTGGCAACAGTGAGGCATCTTACGTTCCCTAAAAGACCTCCCACCGCTTGTGTACTCTGAAACAGGCAAAAGAGGCTCTGATCATTAGCCAGCTCACCCTGGGAAGCCCAGAGGTTAAAGAGCAAGGCACTCTTTACCCAGGGGAGCAGCTAAGCATGCAATCTCCTTCCCCACTGGTGCCCTTCCAACAGGACTGCACCATGTGACTGTTCTGGCTTCAGAGGCCAACTCTTCAGGCTCGCTGTTGTTGAGTGTCTAATGAGTTTAAAGAGAATCAAGCCAGATGTTTCCCACTTACCTCCGCAGGCCTTAAGATAAAGAGGTCTGCAGCGGGTGCCTCGGCTGTCATATGAGCCTGGCCCCCAGCTTCTCAGATGAAATCACAAATGTGCATTCCAGCAAATTTTAATGGCAGTTCAGCCACTGGTTTTTCCTCTTGTATGCTTTGAAGTACGTTTTCCACTTTTTAAATTCACTTGTTGCTTAAAATAAATAAAAAAAGCAAAACTACCCAAGGGATTGGAGTTCAGAGACAGACAACTTCATGACTGCATACAATAATACACAGCTGGCTTCTGCTGGAGAAAGGCATAGCTGGTATTTTCAGAGTCTGGGTGTTGTGTATTTAGTCAAAGGATTTTATATCTGTATTATTATTGTCTGTATTTGCATTAGGGTAAAGTAACTGCCTTTTGGTTCCAGAGGGTACAGCTACTATTGGTTCATTTAAGCTGCTGTATTTGGATCCTCTGTCTTATTGGTTTCCTCCAAAAGGCAGGACTGTGATTGCCTGATATTGTTCCCTCCAAAATGTATCCTTTCTAGCTAGTTCCCTGTCCCTATAAATGTAGCTCTCCCCTCCTCAGGTCTCAGTCTTGTTGCTTTAATAAAGAAGTGTTACTAGAGAACTGTCTCCAGCATATTATGTCAAGAGAGCTGAAATCACAAACCGCACGTCACAACAACTGGCGACGAAGGTGGGATCCGGAATGCTGAGGAGCGGTTAAACGCAGCCCTGCCTCAGAGTCCGGATTGTAGCTAAGAACAAGACTCACTGGCCAGCTGAGAAGACGACCCTGCCCACAGGACAATGGAGAGTCCAAGGGTATTGGAGCCCTTCCAGCCATCAGAGCCCCACACGTGGGAAGACTACGTCGAACGCTTCGAGTTCTTCGCTGTGGCTCAAGGGATCACCGATGCCAGCAAAAGAAGGGCCACATTCCTGAGCTACTGTGGGCCTGAGATCTTCAAGCTGGCCAAGGCATTGCTTGCCCCAGCGAAGCTAAGTGAGACATCTCTCGAAGATATGGCCGGCGGCTGGAGTTTCATAAGAGGCAGCAGCGTGCTGGGGAGTCTGTATCTGCATTTCTAGCTGAACTGCGGAAGCTCGCTCAGCACTGCGACTTCCAAGATCTGGAAGAGACTCTCCTGGATCAGTTTATCGGTGGTCTGAGCAGCAAGAAGGCCAGAAGACGCATCGTGGCCAAAGAAGAGGTTACCCTTGCTTCAGCCTTGAAGGAGGCCACCGCCACGGAGAATTATGAAAGAGAGGAGCTTGGGCCCCTAAGCCACAGATAGAAGTTGCGCATGCCATGGACGAGCTAGAGGCTACTCTGAGTCAGAGCCCAGTCCGTGGGGTCGAGTCAGTGCGTCAGGCCTGCACAGTGCACAAAGATCACCGAGGCAGGTGTCCTGGTTGTGGCGGAAACCATGAGCGGAAGAGTTGTCGTTTCCGGGATGCTATGTGCCGGACGTGCGGAAAGACAGGTCACATCGCCAGGGTCTGTAGATCGGCGGCGTTGGGAGCGACAGGAGCACCTAGACTGGAGCATCGCAGATCGCCCACAGCAAACCATGTTCTAAAGGACTGCCACTACGTAACGGAGATCAACGGGAGGGTCATGCAGTTTCCAGCGCAAGGCAAGGCACACATCAAGGTGAAGATTGAGAGTCAGCTGTGCAACATGGAGGTGGACTCCGGATCTGGATTCACTATCGTGTCGGACCAGACCGCGAGGACATTCTTTCCCAGGGGTAAGTTGCCCCCTCTGGAGCCCTTCCCGGCAACTTTGCAGTCATACTCAGCGGGCCGCATCCATGTCATGGGAATGTGTGCCGTGAGAGTACAGTTCCGGGACAAACAGGCGGTACTCAAACTGGTGATTGCGAAGGGCAGTCGCCCCAGTCTCCTGGGCACTGACTGGTTCCCCGCCCTGGGACTGAGTATATCAGGGCTTAATTCAATCCAAACCTGCCCTGAGATGAGCGAGGCATTATGCAAAGAATTTGCTGGTCTCTTTAATGGAAAACTGGGTTGTTATAAAGGGCCCCCAGTTGACTTCGAATTGGACCCTGGGGTGGCCCCAATCCGACTCAAACCAAGGCGAGTGCCATTTGCACCGCAACCCAAGATCGAAGCAGAGCTGGATAAATTGGTCAAGCAGGGAGTTCTCTCACTCGTGGACTCCGCTAAGTGGGAGACTCCAATCGTCACGCCCCTTAAAGCAAATGGGGAAGTCAGGATCTGTGCTGATTACAAACGTACTATCAATAAGGCACTCAGGGGAAACTCATACCCCATTCCAGTCGTATCACATCTGTTGGCTAAACTGGCTGGGGGCAAGGTGTTCGCCAAAATTGACCTGGTGCAAGCTTACCAACAGCTGCCAGTAACCCCACAATCAGCGGAAGCACAGACTATCGTCACACATAAAGGGGCGTTCAGAGTTAACAGATTACAATTTGGAGTTTGTGTGGCCCCCAGGGATTTTTCAAGGGCTCATGGAACGCCTGTTAAGAGGTCTGCCGGGGGTCTTGCCATTTTTTGATGACGTTTGATTCCTGGAAAAGACCCACAGGAACTGGTTGCGTGTGTCCGTGCCGTGTTGCTCAAGTTCAAGGAGGTGGGGTTGCAACTAAAAAAGGGAAAATGCAGTTTTGGGGTGCCAACTGTGGAATTCTTGGGGTTTAAAATTGATGCATCAGGCATCCACCCCACAGATGCTAAGGTTAAGGCCATCATCGAGGCACCACGACCACAGAACAAGACGGAGTTGCAGTCATTCCTGGGACTTATTAACTTTTATCATTCGTTCTTACCCCAGAAAGCTTCGGTAGCTGAACCATTACATAGACTGTTGCAGAAAAAGAATGTGTGGCGATGGGGGCAGGAGCAGCAGAAGGCTTTTGACTCCTTGCGAGGAATGCTGAGTAGCAAGAGCGTCCTTGCTCATCATGATGAATCGAAGCCGCTGGTCCTGGCATGTGATGCCTCTCAATACGGCCTGGGGGAGGTGCTGAGTCATAGGGAACTGGATGGGTCGGAAAAGCCCATCTCTTTCTATTCCCGTACGTTGTCGCCCACGGAGCACAACTATGCTCAAATTGACAAAGAGGCGCTTGCAATTGTGGCAGGAATCAAAAAGTTCCATGATTATGTGTACGGTCGTCATTTCTCCATTGAAACGGACCACAAACCACTGTTGGGGTTGTTCAACCCGAACAAACAAACGCCACAAATTCTCTCCCCCAGAATGTTGCGTTGGTCTATATTCCTGAACGGGTTCCAGTACACCTTGACCCATGTGCCGGGGAAACGGTTGTGCCACGCTGATGCGCTGAGTCGATTGCCCCTTCCTGGCGGGAGCAATGAGGATCCTGCTCCAGCAGAGCACATAATGATGCTGGAAACACTTCCGGGGGCTCCTGTAACGGCTACTGATATTGCTGAGAAAACGAGGAAAGATGCTGTTCTCTCCTGTGTGCTCACTTGGGTGGGGAGGGGGTGGCCAGGTGGTCCGCATGAAGACAAATTCAGGCCTTATGCGACAAGGCAGCACGAGTTATCCATGCATAAGGGTTGTCTCCTGTGGGGAGATAGGGTGATCATCCCAGCACCACTGAGAAACAGGGTTCTTGAGACGCTTCACATGGGACACCCGGGAATGGTCAGGATGAAGTCGCTAGCCTGATGTTATGTGTGGTGGCCTGGAATGGACCAGAACATAGAACAATGGGTACGAACATGCAAGGCATGCCAAGAGGTGCGGCCAGAAGTGGCCAGAGCACCAGTTCACTGGTGGGAGCAGTCCAGAGCTCCCTGGAGCCGGCTGCACGTAGATTTTGCTGGGCCATTCCAGGGGAAGGTCTTTTTGGTTATCGTCGATGCATATTCCAAATGGTTAGAAGTGGCGATGGTCCCTAGAATGGCATCAGCTGCCGTAATCAAGGTGTTGAGGCAGCTGTTTGCAACCCACGGGTTACCTGAGACCATTGTATCAGATAATGGGGCAGCTTTTGTATCCCAAGAATTCAGGGCATTCTTGGCTGATAACTTCATAAGAGGGGTCACATCCGCGCCCTTTCACCCATCCTCCAATGGGCAGGCAGAGCGCATGGTAAGAACAGCCAAAGAATCCATTGCGCGCTTAATGGAGGGTAACTGGTCAGCTCGCATCGCGCGAATGTTATTTTTGCAGCATGCAACACCGTGTACTGCGACGGGCAAGTCGCCAGCTGAGCTGCTCTTGGATAGAAGATTGGTAACGGTGCTGGATTATGTCCACCCGGATAAAATGCCAAACCGTAATTCAAGAGCAAACCCCCAGGCTGAGACTGACACAACAAGGTATTTCGCCCCTGAAGATCTGGTCTGGGTGAGAAACTATTCACGAGGTTCGCGGTGGGTGGCTGGTGTGGTCACCCAGACTAGTGGACCTGTGTCCTATTATGTGACCTTGGAAAATGGGCAAGTTTGGAAGAGACATATAGATCAGCTGAGACGCCGGGCGCTCAGCAGGGAGGAGTCTGATAATTCATCCCTGGCTAATGACGCAGAGCTGCAAGAACAGAGTGAAAATGGCCCAGAGGTGCAATCACCAGGAGCTTCAGCAAATGAACCAGGGTCTGCTAGTCCTCAGGATGACGAGGTACAGGTAGGGGACCCTGAGATGTCTGGGACTCCATCTGTTCCTGACGAAACCCCTATAGCAGCCCCCCTACCACAGGTGACACCCAATCCAGAACCGGCAACACCTGTTGTCAGGAGATCAAGTAGAAATTGTAGGACCCCACAGTACCTGAGAGATTACATCTGCTGTGCTCACTAGGGGGGGAGGGGTGTTGTGTATTGAGTCAAAGGATTTTATATCTGTATTATTATTGTCTGTATTTGCATTAGGGTAAAGTAACTGCCTTTTGGTTCCAGAGGGTACAGCTACTATTGGTTCATTTAAGCTGCTGTATTTGGATCCTCTGTCTTATTGGTTTCCTCCAAAAGGCAGGACTGTGATTGCCTGTTATTGTTCCCTCCAAAATGTATCCCTTCTAGCTAGTTCCCTGTCCCTATAAATGTAGCTCTCCCCTCCTCAGGTCTCAGTCTTGTTGCTTTAATAAAGAAGTGTTACTAGAGAACTGTCTCCAGCATATTATGTCAAGAGAGCTGAAATCACAAACCGCACGTCACAACACTGACCTGGAGAGGAATGATGCTTTAGAACATTGGTAGGCAACCTAAGGTCCGGAGGCTGGATTCGGCCCAACCGCCTTCTCAATCCGGCCCGCGAACGGTCTGGAAATCAGCATGTTTTTACATGAGTAGAATGTGTCCTTTTATTTAAACTGCATCTCTGGGTTATTTGTGGGGCCTGCCTGGTGTTTTTACATGAGTAGAATGTGTCCTTTTATTTAAACTGCATCTCTGGGTTATTTGTGGGGCATAGGAATTCGTTCATTGCCCCCCCCCCAGGTCTGAGGGACAGTGGACCGGCCCCCTGCTGAAAAAGTTTGCTGACCCCTGCTTTAGAATTACGCTTTGCAGGGGTGTTTCCAAATCAGCCCTCCTGTTTGCCTTCACGCTCTCCTTCCTTTCCACAGAGCTGTGTGCCACCCTTCTCTTAGCTTGCCTCTTCTGCCGTTTCTCGGACATCCTGCCTCTTTTCTCTGGGCCCTTCTGCTCTTGCTTCCCTGTGCCATCCTGCAGCTCCAGACTCCTGGGCTTTTGCTCGGATCCCCAGGGCTGCTGCTGCTGCTGCTGCTGCTGTCGGTTTGAGGAGCCGACCCTGGAGTTATGCTATCAGACTGGTGACTGTCTCGAACTTGCATTAGAAGTGTCTGAGCTGTGCTATCACTGACTAACTCTCTGCCAAAGATGCCTCCTACTAATCTTTACTTCTTCCTGGGATCCTTATGGCAGGTGAGCAAACTTTAGTCTGAATATGTTAAATTCGGATTGGCTTTTGGGTGCACACTTGTCTTTGCAGACTTGGATTGTTTACATTTCCGGGCATATTTCTCCAGACTATGGGACTCTCTCACCTCAGAAGTGCCTATGGCTTCTGTGCTGTGGATTTTAATTTATTTTAAGAAACACTTTTTTAAAAGTGACCTTTTCTTAAGTAAGTCCGTCCCCCCCCAGAACTATGTTACTGAATATAGTTGATATATTAATCTCTGTTAGCTGTTTTAATTAGCCTTTTTAACAACTGTTCTTGCTGCTGCCTTGTCAGTTTTGATTCCTGTTAGATTGTTCATTGCATGAGTTGCCTTGGTGGCTTATAGATGATTGAATAATAACTAGTTATGCAGTATCTACATTGACTCTAACCCAGCCTGGTTGACACATCCCTGGCTCCAGAGGCTGGCATGGCTGAACGTTTGCCGGGGCCTCAATTCTGCCCAAGGGCCAGTGGCCCTCACATCCCTGCCACCCTCACATTACATGGAGCACCCTAGATGACCAGAGATTGTGGGAGACCATTATCCCTATGCATGTCCTGAGATCATTCTCTCTGTGCATGTCCTGAGGGCAACTTCTCAGAATCCAAGAGCCAGTCTTGCTTCAGCTCTCACTCTCTGGCCGATTTGTTGGTTAGGACCATTGGTGGGGAGCCTTTGGCACTCCTGATGTTGCTGAACCACAACTCCCATCAGCCCCGGGAATCATGGCCAATGGCCAGGGGTGGTGGGTGCTGCAGTTTGGCAGCATCTGGAGAGCCAAATGGTCTCCACATCAGGATTCGCAAATCTAGGCTCGGGGAGCAAGCTGTTTCTGATTTTCATCCATTCATTTCACCTCAAAACAACAAAAAAAAAATGCCTAGCTGAGTTTCTGGATCACATTGGACTCCATGCAAAAGTTCAGTGGTGCTCTGAGGTCAATATATGCCCGGAAGGCAGTTTCTGCTATGTAGGAAGTTTGGGAAACTTTGGTGAGATTCCCAGATTCTCATCTTCTCCCTTTCTCTCTCCTCCTCCAGATCGCTGTGCACACTGTGCTCTTGCCTGCCTCTTCTGTGAGTTTATGTCCCTCTGCTCACTTGCCCTGGACTGTGGGGGCTGCGGGGGCTGCCTAGAGGCTTGCTGTGGTGGAGAAGGAGGGGAGTCCCTTGCCGAGAGCTGCTGTGGAGAAGCAGGTGGAGGAAATTGCCCCTGTGGGTTAGGCTGCGGGATGTTGCAGGATTGCTGCGGCTCCTCTGACTGTCTTGAGATCTGCCTGGAGTGCTGTTCTATCTGCTTCCCAGCCTGAATTCAGGGACTGGGAGATCGTGTCCCTCTGTCCTCCATGGTTCCGGACTGCGTTGGGATGTGTGCATATCCCTTTGGGAATCCCACCCCACCAAACTACAAAGCATGGCAAGAGATTAATCTGGGCCTCTTTTCTTACCAAAGCCCCAACTCCTTGGAACATCCTCAGGCCAGCTCCTTCTTCCTTTTTATGTCATGGTAACAGCCCAAAACGCATTGCTTGTATGCACACAGCTGGGGCCTGCTGTTTGTATTGGATGGGATGAGGCCCGTTAAGTATTGTTTCAATTGTGTGATGTCACACCCAGACACTGTGATGATGTCCCCAAAAAGGCTAAGCTGCATTCGCACTGAAGACAGGATAAATTCCACTCACACTACAAAATCCTGTCAGGTCAAGCCTATTCTGCTACGCACTGTAATGTTACAGAAAAATCCATGCCATGCATTTTCGACAGATGTCACCATGCAACTGTGGATGGAATCTCTCCTTTTTTTTTAACTGTGACAAAAAAAAATTTACATTGATGCTGTGATATATCTGAATGGACTGAAGCTCAATATCCCCCAGAGCCAAAGAAATTCCTCTTCCTGTGCTGAATGCTTCCAGGTGACCCACCTATTGAGCATTCATCCTTATTTGTTTGCAGGGAGATTAGACAACGTTGGATATTTAATGAGCATTGCTTTTTATTTGATTGCAAGGAAGTTAGAAGGCTTTGCATTTTTTAAAAAAAGTCTTGTCCCACACTTTCCAGTGCATTTTCCTGTCTCTTTCCTAATTCCAAAAAGTCCAGTTGTTTTAGGGAGTGGGTTTTTTGTGCAAGACCTCCCTGAATTTGCCAGTGTGTGATTGAATCCCACCTGAAAATAGCTATACAGTCTGGAAGTGCCTGGTGTGTTTCTGATGTGAACTTTAAATGGACTATAGGCTCCAGGCTGGTGTTTCTCACATGACTATTTCTTTGTGCCTGGAAATATATTGTTGTGTTGATCAGGATGCCTGATTGTAAAATAAATTTAAATTAAATTAATGAAGCCAGCATCTGTTACGTCAGCTTTATTTCTGTACCACCATTGCTTGCCCCCAAAACTCTCACATCTCTCTCCCCCCCCCCAAGTTATTGGGCCTGAGTTGTGTGACTGTAATGTTACAGTCTGGAAGCCAATGTGGTTTCCTCCAGAGGGTGTTGGGACTCCTACGCCTGGTTCTGGTTTGGAGGGACCCAAAGACTCTTGTGGCAATGTAAATACTAAGCCTTTGTGAACTTAAGACTGCTTCCCTCTGATGACAAGTTCCCAGTTCCTTATTCAACACACAGCTACATTATTATATCATCTAGATAGCTCAGTTGATTGGTAGGTAAAGGTAAAGGACCCCTGGACAGTTAAGTCCAGTCAAAGGCGACTATGGGGTTGTGGCGCTCATCATGCTTTCAGGTTGAGGGAGCTGGCGTTTGTCCACAGACAGCTTTCTGGGTCATGTGGCCAGCACGACTAAACCACTTCTGGCACAACAGAACACCATGACGGAAACCAGAGCACACGGAAACGCTGTTTACCTTCCCACCACAGCGGTACCTATTTATCTACTTGCAGTGGCGCGCTTTCGAAATGCTAGGTAGGCAGGAGCTGGGACCGAGCAACAGGAGCTCACCCCATTGTGCGGATTTGAACCTCCAACCTTCTGATTGGCAAGCACAAGAGACTCAGTGGTTTAGACCAGTGTTTCCCAACCTTGGCTCTCCAGCTGCTGTTGGACTACAACTCCCATCATCCCTGACCATTGGTCTTGCTAGCAAGGAATGATGGGAGTTGTAGTCCAAAAACAGCTGGAGACCCAAGGTTGGGAAACACTGGTTTAGACCACAGCACCACCCACATCCCTTGGTTGAAGCATGGTGCTGATTCTGCCAAGGTTGAAAGTTTGATCCCTATAAGGGATAGCTGCATATTCCTACATCGCAGAGGGTTGGACTAATGCAGTTCTCAACCTGTGGGCCCCCAGATGTTGTTGGACTACAACTCCCATCATCCCTGAGCTCTGGCCTTGCTAGCTAGGGGTGATGGGAGTTGTAGTTCAACAACATCTGGGGACCCACAGGCTGAGAAAGGCTGGTAGATGATCCTTAGGCTCTCTTCAACTCTATGATTCTGCCCTATGGGCAGCTTGAACAAGGAGGTGAAATTTATATGTGTTGGTATTTTGTGTTTTATAATTGGGTTATAAGGAAAAGAATAGATATGGTAAAATAAAAAGGTGAATTCCCTGGAAGCCTAAATCCAGGTTTGGGGCAAGTACTCTTTGGTGAGAGAGCCCCTGCAGAAATTTAAAATCACAAAACATGAAGCAAAATAAAGCATGGAAATATAGACTGCTAGACCTTTAAAATAGCCTCTTCTAAGTTGCTTTTGAATTATGGAGCTGGCGTTTGTCCACAGACAGCTTTCTGGGTCATGTGGCCAGCACATTTATGATGCTTTTGAATTATGGTGCTGGAGGAGACTCTTGAGAGTCCCATGGACTGCAAGAAGATCAAACCTCTCCATTCTGAAGGAAATCAGCCCTGAGTGCTCACTGGAAGGACAGATCCTGAAGCTGAGGCTCCAGTACTTTGGCCACCTCATGAGAAGAGAAGACTCCCTGGAGAAGACCCTGATGTTGGGAAAGATGGAGGGCACAAGGAGAAGGGGGCGACAGAGGACGAGATGGTTGGATAGTGTTTTCGAGGTTACCAGCATGAGTCTGACCAAGCTGCGGGGGGAGTGGAGGACAGGAGTGCCTGGCGTTCTCTGGTCCATGGGGTCACGAAGAGTCGGACACGACTAAACGACTAAACAACAACAACAAGTTGCTTCCAAAATTCCCCACTTCCCTTAGCATAGAAAGAGACCACGAGTTTGGTAAGTTAAAAATGGTTTACTTACAAACAAATCAAAGGTCAGATTCAAGTGCTTTTCCATACAGCAGCAACAAAAGGCAGGCAGCATGACTTAGCTTCAAAATGGTAAATATTTCTAAAACAATTGTATAGAAACACAAGGCTTGCTTAAGCTACACAGTTGAAGCTTGGAATATCCAGTTTAGATATCCTTACTGGTAGGGTTCACATAGTGGAAAAGAAAGAGAACAAATAGTTTGGCAATGCTTCCTTCCGAGATGAGGGGGTGTAACCTAGCTAAGTCTGGCAGGACAGCTTACTCTATGGTCTTAACTCCTCATGCATTAATCAGAGTTAAGCCATGGTTTTCCCAGTATAGTTAAAGCCATGGTTTTCTCAGTAGTGATGTATGGAAGTGAAACCTGGACCATAAAGAAGGCTGATCGCCGAAGAATTGATGCTTTTGAATTATGGTGCTGGAGGAGACTCTTGAGAGTCCCATGGACTGCAAGAAGATCAAACTTCTCCATTCTTAAGGAAATCAGCCCAGAGTGTTCACTGGAAGGACAGAACCTGAAGCTGAGGCTCCAAGACTTTGGCCACCTCATGAGAAGAGAAGACTCCCTGGAAAAGACACTGAAGTTGGGAAAGATTGAGGGCACAAGGAGAAGGGGACGACAGAGGACGAGATGGTTGGACAGTGTTCTCGAAGCTACCAGCATGAGTTTGACCAAACTGCGGGAGGCAGTGGAAGACAGGAGTGCCTGGCGTGCTCTGGTCCATGGTGTCATGAAGACGACTAAAATGACTAAACAACAACAAAAGGAAAAGCAGGACATTCCAGCATCAAATCAGAATCTGGGACAGCTTCTCTAAATCAGGGACGTCTTTCGAAAATAAGGACACTTAGAGGGTCTGCCAGCCCCATTCCTGTGCCTCAGAGGACCTCATGAGGCTGTGCTTCCTAGAAAGCAGCGGTCAACACCAAAGGGCAACACCAAAGAAGAGCAAAGATGAGGGCCAGGAGTCCCAGGGAAACACCACTGTCAGTGTAGGGACATCTCTGTTACTGAGACCATACTTAAAAGCTGTGTCCAGTGAAGTCAACCTGCTGGTGCAAGAAATTATGCCTGTGCAACATGTTCGCTCCCCTGTTGCCTCCCCCCCCCCCAATTTGCTATGGGGCGTCCCTGGCCCTTGAACTTGCAGATTCCGCCCAACAGGATGCCTTTGAATCTGCAAGTTCAATGGTCAGGGAGGCCCCATAGCAAATGGGTATAGCCAGGGGTGGCAGCTGCACCCCCTCCAAATCAAATAAATAAACAAAAATACTTAACTAACTGACCAATTCTGTCACAGATAACTCGGTTCTGCCCCCCTACCCCACCCCAAACATAAAGCTTGCCCCTCCAAAAAATCCTGGCTACGCCCATGTACACAACACTTAAATTTAATTTTGTTGCAAGAACCTGTTACCGGACAAAATCAAGACACCAACCAGAGCAACTTGGAAGCAAATCAGCAGCCTGTAGGCCTCGTCTTTATTAGAAAGACTGACGTGACAGGACTCCCACCGCCCACAAGGTGAAGCAAGATGGAAGCCCAGAACAAAAGAAGACCCCAACTTTTATTAGCTCCTAATCCCCTAAATTACACCCCTAGAAATACATCATATTTACATCATGACTACATTAAAAATAGGAGGGGTCGAGGAGGGGCTGCGCAGGTAATCTGAGTACCCTGACACCTGGCCGGAGGGGGTCTCCTGCTACAAACCTTTAGTAAGCCGCTTTGAGAGCCTCTCCCTTCCACAACAAGCCTCTGCGACCAAGGCACAGCGACCAAGAGGGAGCTTTCGGGTGCCAGTCCCTAGAATAGAGGCTTCAGCTCTCTTTTCCAATGGACGCTTGACTCTGCCAGCAATTGGAGTTATTCCTATGGGAAGCTTGAGAAAAATAAGTACATTGACTGTGGGTGATATGGTCACCTTAACGCTCTTATTAATATCGTCCGTAAAACAGTCACAGTTGGGTTTATTATATTCAAAACAATTACTGTATAGTGGTACCTTGGATTAAGTACTTAATTCGTTCTGGAGGTCCGTTCTTAACCTGAAACTGTTCTTAACCTAAAGCACCACTTTAGCTAATGGGGCCTCCTGCTGCTGCCGCGCCGCCAGAGCATGATTTCTGTTCTCATCCTGAGGCAAAGTTCTTAACCCAAGGTATTATTTCTGGGTTAGCAGAGTCTGTAACCTGAAGCGTATGTAACCCGAGGTACCACTGTACTGTACTTCTCTTCCTTGTCAGTGGCTGCAATCTCAGATCAGGATGCAGAGCTTTGCTGCCTCTTGCTGGGCAAAGGAGAGCATGGCATTCTGATGGGGGCAAAGGCCTTTCTACACAGAGCTCATTTAGTAACACTCAAAGGGTCACACCATCTCAAAATTCATTTTTGGGGTAGGAACCACACAAAGTTTCTAATGACCAGGTGACGTGCTGTTTCCCCCGGAGCTAAAATCTGCTTTCCAACTAATGCAAAAAAGGCTTTCTAAATTGGTTACATGTGCATTTGCCATATCATGTTTTGGGGTTTATCCAATTCCCCCAATCTCTTCACTCCTCCTCTGGTTGGTTGTGAGGGATCTTAGAAGGAATGGGGGGGGGGCTCTCACCACTGTCCTCCAACATCTGCCATGAAGCAGATGTGTAAATTTGCCTAATGAAGGGACATTTTATCATGCTTGGTGGACCTGTTTAAAAAAAGCTTTTTTAGCAAAACTGAAAAACTGAAAAATTAGAGGAGTGTCAAACCAGAAGATTTATAGGGAATGGAAAATATTTGAAGAATATTTAAAATCGTACTGTATGAACAGTAAGATACAGTACTTGCAGAAATAGAGCGATACTGGTAAGCAAGAATTACATAAAATATAATATTGGATTACTGTGTGTGTGTGTGTGTGTGTGTGTGTGTGTATATATATATATATATATATACACACACACACACACACATATATATATGGAATATATATATATATATATATATATATATATATATACATACGGTATACACACACACACACAATGGTACCTCGGGTCAAGAACTTAATTCGTTCTGGAGGTCCATTCTTAACCTGAAACTGTTCTTACCCTGAAGCACCACTTTAGCTAACAGGGCCTCCCGCTGCTGCCGCATGATTTCTGTTCTCATCCTGAAGCAAAGTTCTTAACCCGAGGTACTATTTCTGGGTTAGTGGAGTCTGTAACCTGAAGCATTTGTAACCCGAGGTACCATTGCATTATGAACCTGTGCAAGGAATACAGATAATCTAAGTAGTATAATGAGAATTATTGGAAGTTATATATTTTAATTTGTCATGTAAGTGTAATATATTGTATTTGTTTATGTTTATTTGTTTATGTTTTCATATTTTATTGTTTCTAGCCATTTGTAGTGTTTTCTGTTTTGTATGTTATGTATGTTATGTAATTCATGTATATTTGTCTATGTGAAAATTAATAAAGAATTTCTTTTTTTAAAAAAAAAGCTTTAAAAATGTGATCCAAATGCACACATTGATACAGAAAAATTTGAAGGTTAATGTTCAACTGAAACCAGAACTCCTGCTGGGATTAATTAGTTCTGCTGGGACAAATAGTTATACAACTAGAAAAAAAGTATAAAAGATTACTGCAATATATGATCACAGTGGCGAGACTCTTTTATGCATAAACATGGAAGGACTTATTATTACCTACTAGGGAAGAATGGTTACTGAAATTAATGGATTTGGCTGTGATGGCAAAGCTGACATGTTTAATTAGAGAAAAATCATTGTTGACATTTATTAATGATTGGAAGCCCCTTGTGAACTTCTTAAGTAAAAAGGAAAATGAGCTTGTAATATCTGGGTTTAAAGTCTGAAAAAAGGTTGGTTTATGGAAAGTAGGAGATTTTGATGCTATTATGGAGCAAGGGGTTTGCATATATTTATAAAGCTGATAGACAGGCAAGTCTTTTCTTTCTCTTTTCTTTTATTCCTTTTTATTTATTTTCTTTCTTTTAGTTCAGGCTTCCTCAACCTCGGCCCTCCAGATGTTTTGAGACTACAATTCCCATCTTCCCTGACCACTGGTCCTGCTAGCTAGGGATCATGGGAGTTGTAGGCCAAAAACACCTGGAAGGCCGAGGTTGAAGCCTGTTTTAGTTTTTATGTTTAAAAAATGTTTGGTATTTGATGTTAACTTTTGTATACTGCTTTTTCTTTGTTGGTTCTTCATGTGTTGATAATAATAACTTTCAGTGAAGAAGAAAAAAGATCATTCATTCTGATTTGTTTGTTTCCCATTATTTGTGCTTTCCACACTTTTCAGTCCATTTCCCCTTTCACTTTTCACATTGCAAAAAGTCCATTTTTAAAACAGTGGATTTTTCATGCTAATATGGCAGAGTTCTTTAATCCCCATTAACTGCACAAACCTAAAGATCTGGTCACTTGAAGCCCTCCTGCAAAATAGTGATATATACTTCTTTTAAAAAAATTATTTTATTTTATTAACATATAATACATTTACACAATACACGTACACAACACACTACCTAATTTTCATAACATAAAACATACCTACATTACTCTATGCCACAACTGCTGCTTGAATTTTACTAGCTAAAAAGTGGAAAACGCAAGAATTACCAGCTGTGGAAGAATGGCAGATGAAGATGATGGATTTTGCGGAGCTAGCCGACCTAACTGGAAGAGTCCATGACCAGAAGGAGGAGGAGTATCAGGAAGAATGGACAAAATTTAATGATTATTTAGTTAAAGTTGTTAAGTTAAACTAATTGGAAATAGCTTGCAGGTGTTTGATTGGCTTAGGATTTTATATAAGTTAAGTGATGAATTAATATGTTAAATTTAAACTTGAAAAGATGTAAGGATGTTAAATGATTTAAGTTTATAAGAACTCTGATTTGGAAAACCATTAAAAGGATACGCATTGAAATTCAACCAAGGGGAAGCAAGGAAGTCACTTAACAATGTTAATAAGTGTAATTTGAATAAGGTTATGATTTTTGTTTGTTTGTTTATAATTTTGTGAAAATCAATAAAAATATTTTTGGAAAACTAATAATAATAACCTTGCCGCCGTAGCTGCATACATAAATATTGTTCTGACCCTTCCTGACCTTTACTTCCACCAAGCATCACAAAGCAACGCACGCAACGCGGGTCTGGGAAGCAGGAAATTAATTCGTGCTCGTACCCAAGAAAGCGTTTGCAACCCGAGGCCGCTGCTCACGAGGCGCCCCCTAGAGGCTAGAAGACGCGCTGCAGCGACGGGGAGGGATGCGCGCAGGGTGCGGGGGGGGGCGCTCCTGTCCCACAGCCTTGCGGATTATCCTCTGCTGCGCTCTGCCCATTGGCCAGCGTCTCTGTCTGTCTCTCTCCCCCCCCCCCGCCCTCCGCATCACTTTCTGCCGGGCAGGAGGAGGAGGAGGGTAGCAATTCGCGTTGCCTTGGCAACGGCCCATGGTCCCTCCTCTTGCTAACTGCTGCTATTTCGGGCAGCATCAGCATCCAAGGTTGCTCCTAACCTCCTTGGCTCTGGCTGCTGCTGCTGCCGCTGCTGCCGCTGCCTGGCAGGGCCCGCCTGGGAGGTTAGGGGAGCCGAGGCCGGGGGCTGCTGCCAGCCAGAACAGCGCTGGCGGCGGGGGCATCCACAGAGGTAAGGAAAAGGCGCCCCCTCCTCTTCCTCCTCCTCCTCCTCGCTTCTCTTCCCCCAGCATGGCGATGATGGGTGGAGGATCAGCCCTTCTAATAGGATTCCCGGGTCTACCCTGCAGGGGTGGGGAGGGAAGGGGTAGCGGGAGGACGAGGAGGAGATAAGTAGCCGGCCTGTAGTGCAGTGGGTTAAAGTTGGTTGTGGGGGGAGGGGGGAGAACCAGGTGGCTGCCTGCGGGGAGGGTGATGGATGGAGATGGGCTGGATGAGGGTGGCTGCTGATGGGAGGGAAGGGATGAGAGCCGGGGGGGGGGGGGCGGGGAGGCGGGGGCAGGTGAGTGGATGATGTCAAGAGATGGATAGGACCTGACAGCCGGGCCGGGGAGGGGTGCTGGGGACGAGCAGAGAAGGATGTGACAGGCCAGCGAGGAGAGTGGAAGTGACAGGGCACTTTCCGGCAGCGGGTTCAGTGGGAAGCAACCCCCCACCCCCACGAAACCACCTGCTTAGTACCTGCTGCAACCCCACTAACCAACAAGGGGGTTAACTAGGCAGACAGCTCTGGGTGGAGAGTGGGGGGTGGGGGTGAGATTAGCCTGGACCTTTACTCCAGGAGCATGGCCTTTATTCAGGTAAGGAGCAGATCCTGACACGGAGTGATTTCCCACTCCATATCCTAGGATTCTTTAACTGCTGATCCTGGAACAAGGGAAAGAGAGGGGCTGTGATTTTTCAGCAGAGCATTTGCTCCCTGTTTCCATCCTTCCACCTGACTAAAGGTAAAGGTAAAGGGACCCCTGACCATTAGGTCCAGTCATGGCTGACTCTGGGGTTGCGCGCTCATCTCACTTTATTGGCCGAGGGAGCCGGCGTGCAGCTTCCGGGTCATGTGGCCAGCAGGACTAAGCCGCTTCTGGTGAACCAGAGCAGCGCACGAAAACGCCGTTTACCTTGCCGCCGGAGCGGTACCTATTTATCTACTTGCACTTTGACATGCTTTCGAACTGCTAGGTTGGCAGGAGCAGGGACCGAGCAACATGAGCTCACCTCGTCATGGGGATTCGAACCACCGACCTTCTGATCGGCAAGTCCTAGGCTCTGTGGTTTAACCCACAGCGCCCCCCGCGTCATGACTAGTTAGGTGCTAAACCCAATCTCTGTTTTCCACTGCTCAGAGTGTTTCCTTTCCTGGGTCTCCTGGGATCCGACTGCTTTCTAGAGTGTCCCCCTTATAAATTCTGACAGGAACCCCTTCCTTTTGCAGAGGTCCCAGGACCCAGCAGTAAAACTCTTTCTCCCCTCTCCACTTCCCCCAAAACTATTGCCTCAGTTCTGAAAAGGGACCAGTGATGTTTGCCCTTCGCATGATGATATATGACTCAAGAGGATGAAATCCAAATGCACTGTGGTGGTCTTGCAGGAGATGGTCTTTCTCTCTGAGCTCTCACCATACATTTGAAGTGCATTTAAATCGCACACACCCAAAAAAACCATGGGAACTGTAGTTATTCCAAGGGTACTGGGAATTGTAGCTGTGAGGGCCGATCTACGTTTCCCAGGATTCTTGGGGGGTGGTGTACATAGGTGATCAGCCAGTAAAATGGCAGATGTAGCACAGCACTGGTGAGAAGACATGCATGTTGAGACAAAATATTATTAGATGTAGTGTTGGAACTGATTGTTGTAGTTGCCACTAAAGAAAGAGATTTGTGATTTTAGAATCACTGTAAAACTGATAACATTCAAGATACTGCAGTATTTGCTGTCAGAACCTCAGAGAGAATCTTAGAAATCAGGTATCAGTGCAGATATTATCCCATGGGTTCTAGAGACAGAAAAGAAGTGAATTTGTGTGTTATTGTTGTTTTACATGAATCAGCTATGTGGGGGTTTAATGCCCATTTTGCATCAAGCATACTCTAGCCTCAGGCAGGCTTTCTAGTAACACATAACTCTTCAGCAAGCATTCTGCAGGGTAGTTCATACAGCTCTACTTTATGGGGATTCAAAATGGGCATTTAAATTTCAAATGGTTCAGTCTTAGTGGGTTCAACAATAGGTTGTTAATAATAATAATAATAATAATAATAATAATAATAATAATAATTTATTCATACCCCACCCATCTGGCTGGGTTTCCCCAGCCACTCTGAGTGGCTTCCAACAGAATATTAAAATACAATAGTCTGTTAAACATTAAAAGCTTCCCTAAACAGGGCTGCCTTTAGATATAAGGTTTAACCTTATAAATATAATAATATTACTTAGCCTATGAATAATTCCCATGCATTATCAGTAATCCTTACAACAGCCTTGTCCAGTAAAATTGTGTCATTATTATTCTCATATTGCCAGTGGGGTGGTACTTAACTGTGTTTTATGGCAGAGGTGACACCTGAGCAAAATATTTCCAGGATCAGGGCTTTGTCTCATGGCCACACATGAGCTCTCTCAGAAGGTGATCTAACCAAAGATACCATCTACTACTGAGCATGCTCTAGGTAAAGGTAAAGGTACCCCTGCCCGTATGGGCCAGTCTTGACAGACTCTGGGGTTGTGCGCCCATCTCACTTAAGAGGCCAGGGGCCAGCGCTGTCCAGAGACACTTCCGGGTCACGTGGCCAGCGTGACATCGCTGCTCTGGCGAGCCAGAGCCGCACACGGAAACGCCGTTTACCTTCCCGCTGGTAAGCGGTCCCTATTTATCTACTTGCACCCGGAGGTGCTTTCAAACTGCTAGGTTGGCAGGCGCTGGGACCGAGCAGCGGGAGCGCACCCCGCCGCAGGGATTCAGAAAATATTGTCATATTGTATAAAACATAGCATGTTTTGTCTCTCATACTATATGTACTTTTACCATTTTAAATACTCCCCTCCAACTCCCTTCACACAAAAAGCGTATCCATTGGAATATTGGCTTCTCCCTGACATGCTAGCTTTCAGTGTGCAGGGTTGAGAATTATTTCAGTGAGAGAGCAGTCCAGTCCTGACAAAAGTTTCCCACTTGACTCTGCTGATTGTACGGCCCCTTTCAGATGTTATTTCAGATGCGTAAAGGTAAAGGTAAAGGGAACCCTGACCATTAGGTCCAGTCGTGACCGACTCTGGGGTTGTGGCGCTCATCTCGCTTTATTGGCCGAGGGAGCCGGCATACAGCTTCCGGGTCATGTGGCCAGCATGACTAAGCCGCTTCTGGCAAACCAGAGCAGTGCACAGAAACGCCGTTTACCTTCCCGCCGGAGCGGTACCTATTTATCTACTTGCACTTTGATGTGCTTTCGAACTGCTAGGTTGGCAGGAGCAGGGACTGAGCAACGGGAGCTCACCCCATCGCGGGGACTTGAACCGCCAACCTTCTGATCGGGAAGTCCTAGGCTCTGTGGATTAACCCACAGTGCCACCCGCATCCCTCGATTTTAATGCGTAGAGAGGGGGAAAGTGAGATTGTGTGTACTCAGCTGTGCCACACTTTTCACAGGGCACTTCCAAATACCCTGTTTATTGAGCATTCATCCTGATTTGTTTACAGGGTGATTTGACAACACCCGCTATTTCATGAACAGTCTTTCTGGGTTTTTTGTGGGGAGGTTAGATGAGGTGGTCTCAAAACCTCTGAAGCAGTAACAGAGATAATGCCTCTGCAATTTTCCCCACCCCCAAAACAACTTGGGGAAATATAAGAAAAATGAGATAATAGTGCCTCTGCACTGGCCTTCCTGCACCAACAGCTTTGGAACAATTCCTGCTGTATGACATGCAACATAAACAAAAAGGATTTCCACATCTCCTCCTTACCCTTCTATTCAAGGAATGCTCTTCTCTGGTTGCTGCCTGCTCAGTGTTCAAAATTAGCCAGGTGCCAGGTGTATTTCGCACCTGACTATCGGCCATTGGAACCAAGTGAAGATTCCTGGTGCCAGGAGGGCACCTGACATCTCCACCGTCTGGAGATCCTTGGATCTGGACTGTTTTCACACACTAATACCCCATCCTGTCAAATTCTATCCGTTATATTTTATCCACACAATCGGAATGAATTTCTGGGGAAAAACGCTTTTTCTGTGCAGCCTGTGTAGGAGCAGTCACTGTTAAGAAAAAGGGGTTGATATATATGTGAACTGTCATTGGATCAATTAACTTTTCTTCTTTAAGTGCTCAAAGCTCTTAACCGAGCTCAAGATTGTCATCAGAACTAGCCAGATGTTTAACTGATAATCACAATGAGACCATCATTTGAAAAATAAGACTTCAGAGCCATCTTGCCCCAAAATGGCAACTAGACATTCTGTTTTGGCAGCTACAACCTTGGTTTAAGGAGACATTTGGCGCCTACCTTATATATCTGAGTTTCTAACACTGTGTCTGCTGCATGTGGCAGCAAACAAAACAAACATAGCAGCAATGGGTTTCATTTCTTCCTGCAACCCCACCTTTTCTAAACGTCCATCAGGCAGCTGCCTGCCACATGGCTGACAGGCAGCAAAATGTGCCAACAGGCAGTTGCCGTGCTTGCCCCTGACACACACCCCACACTTTTTTAAAAAAAGTAGTTGCTGACCTACCACTTCATGTGGCTGGCAGAGAGCAAAACAAAACAAGCAGAGCAGAGCAGCAAAAGGATGGCTCCTGCGCTTCACACCCACTTTCCAAAAACTGCTCCAGGGACAGGACCACTGCTTGCTCTACAAGGCCAGCAGGCAGCAAAGCAAAGAGGAAGCAAACAGGCTGCAGCACTTCTTCTCCCTCTGCTTTTTAAAAAAGTCCCCTCCCATGGACAAGAAAGCTTCTCCCCTTTTCAATAAGCCCTTCCATGTACATTTTCTTTTTCATGGTTTGATTCATTTTTTCTGAAACACTTTACAATTGGGTTGATTTTACTGAGTGGAGTAATTTCAGGTTTCGTTTGTAATTGTTTATATTTGCGATATAAGGTAATGTAACAATACCAGTCTGATATGATTTCTTTCTTGTGCTCTTCGGCTATCTCAATCCCAGTTTTGTTGGTAATAACCTTGTAAATGTTGCAAACAAACAAATAAGCCATACCTTTCACTTCTCTGAAGGTAGAGGGCAGGGCAAGAACCTCCTCATATTGCCTTTGGGTACAGAGGGGATTCGTTCAGGAGAGTGTGTCACCAGGCTAGGCACAGGCCACCTGCTTTATAGGGCAGCCTGTCAGGGGCTTGAGAAGCCCCCTCTTCCCCCAGCTTTTCTGTGGTTGCACAAACAAGAGCAGAACTCAAGGCGGGAATATCATGCACTTGGCGGTCAGGAGAAGGTGTTCCCACAAGCACCCATTTGAAGCTGGACTAGCCAGAACCTCTCTTTCATGGGGCCTTTCAGTGCTCTCTGGGCCATGGGAACTCCACGCCACACCATCTTTCCCCAGCCACACTGCTTGTTGACCTTGCTTCACATCCTCCTTGAGTGCTTTTTGTCGAACGACCCTTGCTTGCAACTTCCAAAGGTGGAATTTATACTCATTGCTCTGCCCATTTTTGCCTCTGGCCCTTTACACAACCAACGTGCGGCCTCGGAGATTGTACCAAAGGGAAGGTGGCCCTCCAGCTGAAAAAGGTTCCCCGCCCTCTGATGTTATGGCTCTCACTGGGTGGTTTTCAGCTAAGCAGGCCTATTGGGGTTAAGTAAAAGGTAAAGGTACCCCTGCCCGTACGGGCCAGTCTTGACAGACTCTGGGGTTGTGCGCCCATCTCACTTAAGAGGCCAGGGGCCAGCGCTGTCCGGAGACACTTCCGGGTCACGTGGCCAGCGTGACAAAGCTGCATCTGGCGAGCCAGAGCCGCACACGGAAACGCCGTTTACCTTCCCGCTGGTAAGCGGTCCCTATTTATCTACTTGCACCCAGAGGTGCTTTCGAACTGCTAGGTTGGCAGGCGCTGGGACCGAGCAGCGGGAGCGCACCCCGCCGCAGGGATTCGAACCGCCGACCTTTCGATCGGCAAGCCCTAGGCGCTGAGGCTTTAACCGACAGCGCCACCTGCGTCCCCTATTGGGGTTAAGGCGCCTCAATCACATTTATTTCAGTGGGTCTAGTCTGAGTAAAAACTTAGTCAATGAACAAACTATCCTGGAATCTGAGCTGTATGTCAACATTTGTGTCTCTGCACAGGACAAAGTGAGGCAACCTCTGGGGACCCTACGAAGCCCCCCTATTGGATGTGGGGGACTGAGCTTGGGTCCCCGAAGTGAGATCCCTGGCTGCGCTGACTGTGGGGCAGTCATGGGGGGTGCTGGCCCCCATGTCCATGACTGGGGTTCAGAGAGGATCGAGCCCTGTGGCATCAGGTCAGTCCAATGCGCTACTCGTCCTCCACCTGAGAGGGCTGATCAACTGAAGTGGGGAGCGAGGGAATGGAGGAGTCTGCCTTCCTGAGAAATACTCACCTCTCGTTGTTGTCCCCCTTCCAAAAGCTGCAGCACAAGACAAAGCCCCCAGGTGACTTGTGAGGCTCGTATTCCTGCAACAGAGACCACCCCAGCTGCAGGAGGTGAGTGTGGAGGGTTTTTGGGTGTTGTTATAAATAGGACGCCCTACGGTGGGGGTTGCAATTGGCAATTGATTTTAATGGGGTCCTTTTCAGCCCAGTAAGTGCAGAATGATCGGCAATATTGGCTCTCTAAGACCCCATCTGCATTGCACATTTAAAGCAACATTATAGCACTTTAAACAGTAATGGCTTCCTCCAAAGTAACCTGGAAACTTCACTTTCTTAAGGGTGCTAGGAGACCATTATTCCCCTCACAGAGATACAATTATCAGAGTGGGGTAACAGTCAATCCCTCCTTTGTGGGAAACTCTGGAATTTGTTGCTCTCTGAGGGGAATAGGAATCGCCTAAAATTTCTCAACACTCTTAGCAAACTACAACTCACAGGGTTCTTTGTGGAAAGCCATGATTGTTTGAAGTGATATGATACCAGACCCTCCGAGTGTCCCTCTTTTTCCAGGGACATCCCTGATTTAGAAAAGCCGTCCCAGTTTCCGATTTGATCCCAGAATATCTCACTTTCCCTTAGGATGTCCCTATTTTCATCGGATAAATGTTGGAGGTTATGGAGTTTCCCAGCCCCCGAACCATCTGAAGGCAATCCTGTATAGGGAAGGATTTTTTAAATGTTTGATGTTTTATTATATTTTTATATATGTTGGAAGCTGCCCAGAGTATCTGGGGCAACCCAGTCAGATGTGTGGGGTATAAATAGTAAAAATTTCATAATGGAATGGGATGTCCCTATTTTCATCGGAGAAATGTTGGAGGGTATGTGATACTGCTTTGAATGTGATAGTGCAGATGGGGCCTTTTCCCACTCAAACCAAGATGGAGGCAAAGGACTGTATTCCCTCTACCTTGCAGGCTTTGGTAGAGCTCTTCCTTTTGAACCCAGGTCTGCAAAGTAGGACCTGTGTGTGAGAAACAAAATGGTTTCTTGGGACTTGCTCCTCCTAGTATATTTTAAATCGAGGAGTGAGCTTTGTTTTGTTTTTGATTCTTCTGTTTTTTGGGGGGGTTGTCGCTTGTTTTTCCCCTCTGCGTGTTTTATTTGTTTTGAGGGGGTGTGTGGTTGCGGTTTTTTTGTGGGGGGGGGGGGAGTCTAAGCATTGCCAGTTTTTCTTCTGTGAAATGGGTATGTCTGTGGTGCCCACAACCATTTCTTGGATTTTGGGTCCCTGTCCCCCCAAAGGCTGAGTGAGGTCCTCTGCTTGAGGACCTTCTCTTTACCATTTCCTTGTATCTTGGCTTCAATGTGATGATGAGGAGCAGAGGTGATTTAAGGAAGAGCACTGCCAAAGCCACTTCTGCTGCCCAAGCTGAAAGGAAGGACTTAGAATCCCTCACCTGCCTCTCAGCTTGGGAGAACATCAGCGCCTACTCTGGGAACCAGAAGTAAAGTGGATTGCAGGGGGTAGAGATTTGTCCCCTGTGTTTCCTGTTGCTGATCCCTGAGTTAGAGTTTGTGTGAATGCCACCATTAAGTCATGCTAGCAGGAGAACCTACTCTCCTCCAGTTGAAGCATTCTTGTCAATAACGGGTTGCCTGTGGCGAACAAGAATTCCCTGAAGCCTTTAGAAAAGACCGTGCACACACTTTTAAAGCACATCCATGGCAGGGTTTTTTCCTCCAATAATTCTGGGCCCTCTAGTTTAACCTCACAGGAGTCACAGTTCCCAGCGACCCTTAACAAGCTATTCCCAGAATTCTTTGAGGGAAAGAATGTGCTTCAAACGTCCACCAAGCCTTTGGACATCAGATAGGACAGGCAGGCTAGGGAGACATTTTGTGGACTTGTGCGCAGGGCTGTGCCAGGGCTGAACTTTGCTGTATGTTCCAAAACGTAGTGTTGCCGTTCCTCCCCAGCTTCACCAAACGAAGCACTGTAGGGCTTTCTTAAGAACATGTGCCCATTGCACATGCTACAACGTGACCTCCTTGTCGGAGCTATGGCGGTTTCTCCTACCCTTGCAAAGTTTGTACACCCCAAATGTAACGACCAGAATTGCAGCCTCTCTCCTGAAACACAGGCAAAAAGAGAGAGAAGCCTGAAACATTGAAAGTTTCGTCTTGTGGAATAAAACCCATGCTTTTTGACTTAAAAAATATTTTTCTGGCAGTAGAGTCATGACCAGGCATGGGCAAACTCGGCCCTCCAGATGTTTTGAGACTACAATTCCCATCATCTCTTATCACTGGTCCTGTTTGCTAGGGATGATGGGAGTTGTAGTCCTAAAACATCTGGAGGGCTGAGTTTACCTATGCCTGGTCAAGACGGTCTGTTTTAATGAAAGAGAACTGTCTGGGAACCATTCTGTAGAAGCATAGGTGCCAACTCCCTGGGGCCCCAAAGTGCCCAAGCACCCACAAAATTCCCCATGAAGGGACCGGGCACCCCCAAATTTCAGTCCCAAGGCCATGCACACTGCATGGCTCCCATAGCCCCGGGCACCCATGGTGGCAGGGCCAAGCTGACACTCCTGTGTAGAAGAATCATATCTGTTTATTACAACACAGCACAACTACCGTATTTTTCGCTCTATAAGATGCACCAGACCACAAGTTTTTGGAGGAGGAAAACAAGGAAAAAAATATTCTGAATCTCAGAAGCCAGAACAGCAAGAGGAATCGCTGCGCAGTGAAAGCAGCAATCCCTCTTGCTGTTCTGGCTTCTGTGATAGCTGCGCAGCCTGCATTCACTCCAAAAGACGCACACACATTTCCCCTTACTTTTTAGGAGGGAAAAAGTGAGTCTTATAGAGCAAAAAATACGGTACATTCCACATTATTTAGGATTACCTGGAACAGTTCCTTCGCAGCCACAAATACGGCAATGTGTTGCAATCCCAAACCAGTGCCCTCAAGCCTACCCCCAGGGGAAAATCACACCTCATCTTCAACCGTGGTCATGTCTGATACTCCTGAGGAAGGATAAAAAATGTCCAAGGTCTTTGTGGCAAGGGGATAACTTCTCTGAATCCAAAGGGCCCCAATGAGATATCAGAATAGGAAATCATGATATACCTGTTACCAATGTATCCAATTCTGTTTTGCAGTCAATGGGTATCTTGGCTCCTGCAACTGCTCCAAGCAGACGATTCCAGAATATTAGTCCTTCTAAATGTATGAATGGCTAGTTTATAACGAGTTTATGGCCTTGCATTCCATAGCAATGCCTCATCTTGCCTAGAGCTGAAATGGGTATTTGAAATTCACTGAAATTTCCAATTTCACCATTTTTACATGTGCATTTGGAATGTGACATTGTGCCTCTGAATTAGAACTGTTTAGATTTGCTGGCATCTCTTGGTGCTTTTGGCAGGCATTTCTTTGTTTATTTACACATATATACTTCGTTAAAACCAGCTCCACTAGATTATTAAAGCCGCTCATGACATACATCCATAATACAGTATAAAGAAATACGAAACCACATAAGCTGTCAGCTGTCAAATACTTAACACCACAGCATGCCATCTATCAAATGTTATTAAATACTAAATACCATTACATGTCACTTACCAAATACAATCAGATACTAAATACTATTGCTTGCCAACCATCAAATACTAAATCCCATTGCTTATTAGCTGTTAAATATTATTGACTACTAAAAAAAAAATTAAAATGTTGCATGCCAGTTATTAAATGAAGTACTAAATACCATTACATGTCACCCAGTTCCAAATAATACCAAGCAGCGTCAAATATCATAGGACGTCAAATGCAGATATCAAATATCGGGTGACTTGTTTGGCAAATGAATATTTGACTGGATTTCTGCAGAATCTGGAAGAGATTTTGTATGGCGGAAAATTTGTTTCAGCCCTAATCTTGGCTCTGAAAGGTACTGTCTTGCTGCCTCTCTTTTATTTTCCTTCCACCTTTTCAGTGAATGTCGTAGTGGTGGTGGACGGGAACTGCATCCTGCAATATACCCATCGCCAGTCACCTTGCTCCTGCCTTTCTGATGGGGAGCCCCTCCTGTCCCGACGCCCTCCGCCAACGTACGGGGCTGTGCCCCCCAGCCCCACTGTCCCCAGGGGTCCAGCTTGCGGCCAAGAAGCTGGCCCGCCCCCATCCCGCAGGACCCGTGGACTCAGCGTCCGCTGTTGCACCAAAGCCTGCCTGGGCGACGAAGAAGAACATGCCGAGCGGCACCTCCACCGGGGGCCACCCTGCAGCCGCCTCACCCCAGTGCCCTTGCCCTGCAGCCCCTCTGGCCCGTGGTTTGGAGTGGGGTCTCTCAGTGGGGGCAGGCCGGGGGCTCGGGTGGTGAAGATCTGGGACCGACAGCGATGCCCCTTGCTGGAGGAAGGGGATGTCATTGCAAAGGTGAATGGGGCTGACGTGCGGGACCTGAGCCCGGGAGAAGTGGAAAGTGTCTTGCAGGAGCATACGCGGACAGGAGATGTGATCCTTCTGGTGGAAAGGAAAGGTGAGCCATGACAGCAGGCAGGGCCACCACGAGGTTTTGTCACAGCCCTGGGCAGATTCAAGTTTCCCACCATCCTCCCTCATCTTATCCACCTGCTGGGCATCTTGCTTCGCAACATTAGCGCATGAATGGCCAAGGGTTCGCCAGGATTATCTTGGTTTGCCAATTCCAATGGCTCCTATAGCAATGCTATGCTTGTAACCCGTTGGAAATCGATAAAAAAATCAGACTGTCTCGCCAGAGTGGTGCATGCTCAAGTTATCTCTCGCTTGGACTACTGCAATGCGCTCTCTGTGGGGCTACCTTTGAAGGTGACCCAGAAACTACAACTAATCCAGAATGCGGCAGCTAGACTGGTGACTGGGAGCAGCCGCCGAGACCACATAACGTAGGTCTTGAAAGACCTACATTGGCTCCCAGTACATTTCCGGTCACCAAAGTGTTGGTGCTGATCTTTAAAGCCCTAAACAGCCTCGGTCCAGTATACCTGAAGGAGCGTCTCCACCTCCATTGTTCTGCCCAGACACTGAGGTCCAGTGCTGAGGGCCTTCTGGCGGTTCCCTCGCTGCGAGAAGCCAAGTTACAGGGAACCAGGCAGAGGGCCTTCTCGGTAGTGGCACCCTCCCTGTGGAACGCCCTCCCAGCAGATGTCAAAGAGAAAAATAACTTTTAGAAGACATCTGAAGGCAGCCCTGTTTAGGGAAGCTTTTAATGTTTAACAGGTTATTGTATTTTAGTGTTTCGTTGGCAGCCACCCAGAGTGGCTGGGGAAACCCAGCCAGATGGGCGGGGTATAAATAATAAATTATTATTATTATTATTATTTTAAAAAACAACTTGCAGGACAACGGAAAGGGATTAGAAGCAAGGCACTCATCTATGAATATCTGCCCTCCCCTCTGCTGCTGGTTGAGGTGCTCAGGCATGTCCTCAAAAATGCAGCAGACACCCCCCCCAGGTGTCTTTGTGCCCCTCCGCCAGGAAGAGAGGCCGTGGCTCTTCCTCCAAGAGTTTTGCCTCGCTGAGACAGGCGCTGCTCCTTTAGCAAGAGAGGCAGGTTCCGAGTTTGCCTTCATGGCTAACTTGGCCGCGGCAGCCAGGGAGCAGCATTTTGGGTCATTGGATGCTGTGTGACAGCAGGATAGAATTCAAAGCCCCTGTTGCATAAGAGGCAGTAGATAGACCTTAAATAAATGATTAAAATAAACAAATAGTTGTATTAATTTTAAAAAAAATCACGGAAATGTCTGCAAGCGTGAGATAATGGTGCTAATGATAATAATAAGCTGGTGTTGTCAAGTGACTTCAGTGCTAGCCGTGGGACCAGGGTCCCTCAGTTCAAACTGGACCTGTAGTCACGAAACCATGGGATGGGGCAGAGCAGATACACACTTTATATGGCACCGAGTATCACAGACTCTCCAAGTGTCCCTATTTTGCAGGGAAGTCCTTGATTTAGAGAAGCTGTCCTGGTTTCTAAATTGATCCCAGAACAGAATGTCCCACTTTTCCTTAAAAAGGCAAAGGTAAAGGTACCCCTGACCGTTAGGTCCAGTTGCAGGTCATGTGGCCAGCATGACTAAGTTTTGGTGAACCAGAGCAGCTCACAGAAACACCGTTTACCTTCCCGCCGGAGTGGTACCTATTTATCTACTTGCACTTTTTGGCGTGCTTTCGAACTGCTAGGTTGGCAGGAGCAGGGATCGAGCAATGGGAGCTCACCCCGTCGCGGGGATTCGAACCGCCGACCTTCTGATCGGCAAGCCCAAGAGGCTCAGGAGTTTAGACCACAGCTCCACCCGAGTCCCTTTTCCTTAGAATGTCCCTATTTTCACTGGAGAAATGTTGGAGGGTATGGAGCTATCCGACTCCTAAACCATCTGAAGGCAATCCTGTAAAGGGAAGTTTTCTGAATGTTTAATGTTTTGTGGTGTTTTTATATATGTTGGAAGCCACCCAGAGTGGCTGGGGCAACCCAGTAAGATGTGTGGGGTATAAATAGTAAAATTATCATTATGGAATGGGACGTCCCTATTTCCATTAGAGAAATGTTTGAGGGTGTGAGTGCCACAGTATTATCTCCTCTCTCCCCTCCCCCAGTAGCAAATTCATGGCAGATGTTGATGGCAGATGCACTGGGTTGAAAGACCTGTTACTCAGGACTCTCAAGCAGGTGTATGGTTGTTTAAGTGTGAAAAACCAGGGCTGACCCAAAACATGTTGCTGCCCAAAGCATAGCAGCAAATGGCGCCCTTCTCACTGCACACCTCACCCCCCCACTCCTCCAAGTCAAAGTGTATAATACCCAAGGCAAGCTAAAGATAAAAATGCAATGATAATACATTAGGGGATAATGAGGGGAGATGGTTTTGTTTGCAAGCTGAAACGATTGCACTGACGGAACTAGCAGAAAAACGCAACTTCCTGAGACGTTTCACGCCATCAAATGGTTGAGCTTGCCCTACAAACAACCAAATGATCTTTAACAACAACAAAAAAAAAAAACCCAAACTTTTATACATGGAGTAAAGGGGGGAATCAGAATCCTTTCTTACAATAAAGAGGGATCGCAAATACAAACACTCCAGTCATAAATCCTTCTTAGGCCAAATCCTGTGTACCCTATTTTTCAACACAAGCCATAAATAAGCCCATCAGGATGGGGCAGGGCAGGTGGTTAGGTATGTGGTATTATTATTATTATTATTATTATTGAAGTGCTGATTTCATGAATTTTTTTATTTTATTTTATAGATTTGCTATGTTTAGTTTTTTGTTCTGATATCATATTTGGCCACCTTTGTGCCAAAATGCGCTTGGTTTATGTTGCAATATAATGTCCAGGATTTGGTGTGTTAAGGATTTGTTATTGGAGTGTTTAAGTAGGCACATCTATTGTGATTCATGTTTAGCGTATTTATAGCAGGAAGCCGTCATGTAAATCCTGCACTTGCAGTCTGTGGTTTAGAAAGTATGAGGCCACTGTTCCCTTAACCTCAAACACCATCTTAGCATAGGAATAACAATACAGTACCAGCTTGTTGTAATGCTTGCAGAGATATTCTCTCTGTAAGTGCTATAAAAATGCTTTATTTGTGTATACAGGCAGCAGAGATCAGATCCAATATTTGATTGTAAGCCATCTTAATTTGATTGTGAGTGTCGACCTCACAGGCTTGTGGGAAAAGTGGGGCATAGATGTGGGAAATAAATAAACATCTTGCCTGTGACACTTGCACCATCTCATTCCATGCACTAATCGCAAACGCAACCAATAGTGATTTCTGAAGGAGGCTCACATTTTCCCAGGTACAAAGTAGTAAATGCTCAGGAAATGAGACAGCCCCAAAGTAGCACCTTGAAAGAAAGATGTGCAGCGAGACCAATGAGAATTTGCTGGGCAAAAAAACCAAAAACTATCATCATCATCTGATTATACAGAAAGCAGTGCGAATTTTTTTTTCTTAACTGAAGTTCAACAAATCTAAAAATGCTGACTTCAACATCTGATTCCCTCCCCCCAATCAACATTTGAATTTCAAACTCAATTTTTTATATCAACATTTGCAATTTAACTGTTTTGCTTAGCGTGTATGTGTTTTTTTAACCTATTGAAGGATGGGATTTTTTTCCATGCTTGGGTAAATAAATGAATTATTTTAGTACAAAATGTATTAAATGCCACTGCACACTAACTGTTAGATACTGTCAGATATTGATTGGTACATGTAAGATACTGTCAAAGCGCTGTCTCTTCCTGCATGTCAGCTGCCAAATTCTGACAGATACTGTAAGTCTGACAGCTACTGAAAAGATCACTGGATGATGAACGCTAATGTGGAATATCAAATATTCAGTGAGCGTGCATACATGCAGAGGGCTGTGATCTGAACAGGCATGAAGTCATAAACTTTGCTGAGGCAGGCCTGGGTCTGGTCACTGTTAGATGGATTTAGATGAGTAGGAGAGGATATTCTGTTTAATAACTACCCTTCCATTTTTCATTTTTGTGAGCATGCAAATATCTATTTTAGCAGAGTTAAAATCACTATCCGTGCACAGCTTATCTCTAGAAGCTATTAGGACAAGGTTGCATAACCTTCTAGAACAATTATGATATCCAAGTTTGCTATAGGCAGGCTTGGATTATCTTTTTTCCTGTTTTATGTTTCCCTGTTAAGAAAGAAATCACTCTCAGACCATTTAGTAAACAAGAAAAATACAAGGTTTACTCACATCAAAAGTCTTGCCAGGATTCAACACATACAGTGATGAAAATCAGGCAGGCAACAATCCTTAAATATCCTAGAGTCCCTTGTGTGTGACTGTTTAGCCACCATGCAGTCTGTGATTTGCCTGCAGATCCACAGTCAGTACATGGATGGCAGGCCACTTGGGATCCATATAGATCCCACCTTAATTGAAGAAACGTAGGCTATAAATGTAATAAAGGAACTATTGCCTGTCAAAATTCACACAGGATAATTTTAGAGGTGCAAATTCATTTCAGCTGCAACAGAAAGACGCTACCTCTTACAAAATGAATGTCATGCTTAGTTGCATTGTTGAAAGCCACGACCTGTTTTTTCCTGGCAATTTGCCAAATGGACAGAGCAGTTACACACACAAAACACCTGTAACTGAAACAAATGTGAATTATCAGAACTAGGATGTGATTCTGATAGCTAGAAGTGGATGTACAGTTGTACCTCTCGTTACGTCAGTCTCTGGTTGCATTTTTTCAGGATACGAACACGGCAAACCCGGAAGTGTATACTTCAGGGTTTCACCGCATGCGCAGAAGTGCTCTGCACATCTCACACATGCGCAGAAGTGCTCTGCGCACCTTGTGCGTGCACAGCAGCACTCTATCGCACCGCACGCATGCGCAGAAGCGGTGCTCTTGTTGTGGACTTTTCGGGCTGTGAACTGCACCCCAGAGCGGATTGAGTCTGTAACTAGAGGTACCACTGTACAAGTTTGAGGTGAGGGCTTGCTAAGCACTGCAAACCCCAGAGAGACCACTGTGGTATGTGACGGGGTCTGGTGTCAATTCAGACCTACTCAACCCTACCTACTTGTCCCTACAGGTCATCATTCTCGGAGACATCCCCAGGAAAACTGCTCTTTCCGACGAGAACACCTCTTGCCTGATTCTTGCCACAACAAAGGAGTTTCCCGAGATACTCCTAACACTTGGGGTGCTCCCCCAGCTGACACTTTGGCTGTGACCAGTTTTGTGGGCCCCGAGCCCCGGGATGTACTTGTGTGTCCTGCTCGTTGTTCCCAGAGGCTGAGGAGGCCCCGGCCAGCGGGAGGGGCTGGGGAGCCCACAGGAGATGTGGATGGCCCCAAAGAAGACCATGGGTGCAACAGCGGCGTCGCCATAGCAACAGATGGAAGTGGAGCTGTGAGAGCAGGTGAGGCTGTGGGAAAAGGCACACCCCTTTGCAGCAGGGAAGAGCAGTGGTGACGGGTGCCCATTGGGACTGGTTGGGTGGAAGGGGAGGAGCCCAAACAGTAGGTGGAGCCAGGCAGAGCCAACTCATTCTGGCTTTGGCCCCATCCTCTTCCCCACTGAGTTCCACAAAGCCAACACTGAGACTAAAGACTCAGATATACAGCTGCAAATAAAACGCTTTAAGTGTGTCTGAAGCGCAATATACAATGTGACACTAGACGGCGATGGTGAGCCTTATACAAAATTCAATGTATTTTTAAAAACACTTTTAGAAAAAAAGCATTTTCAGAACGGTTTTTATATGTGTGTAAAAAAGGTAAAGGGACCCCTGACCATTAGGTCCAGTTGTGGCCGACTCTGGGGTTGCGGCGCTCATCTCGCTTTATTGGCTGAGGGAGCCGGCGTACAGCTTCCAGGTCATGTGGCCAGCTGACTTAGCTGCTTCTGGCGAACCAGAGCAGCGCATGGAAACGCCATTTACCTTCCCGCCGGAGCAGTACCTTTTTATCTACTTGCACTTTGACGTGCTTTGAAACTGCTAGGTTGGCAGGAGCAGGGACTGAACAACGGGAGCTCACCCCGTCGCGGGGATTCGAACCACCGACCTTCTGATTGGGAAGTCCCAGGCTCTCTGGTTTAACCCACAGTGCCACCTGCGTCCCACTATATGTATGTAGATTCCACCTAAAAAGGTGGAAACCGGCAGAGCCACTCTCTGGGGTGACTGTAAGAAAGAAGGCAGGCAGGTGGGGGCTTGCTGAGGGCAGAAACATGTTGGTGGGGCCCCATTCACCGTAATGGACCTATCTCTACTGAGGAATAGTTTGCGCCTACCACTGCCCCCACCATTCCAAATTGTGCATTCAGTCTGCTTCAAATGGGTTCTGCATATCTGAATGACATGTTTTAATGTGCTATTCGTTTAAATGCCATATTTTTCGCTCTGTAAGACTCACTTTTTCCCTCCTAAAAAGTAAGGGGAAGTGTGTGTGCGTCTTATGGAGCGAATGCAGGCTGTGCAGCTATCCCAGAAGCCAGAACAGCAAGAGGGATTGCTGCTTTCACTGCGCAGCGATCCCTCTTGCAGCGATCCCTCTTGCTGTTCTGGCTTCTGGGATTCAGAATATTTTTTTTCTTGTTTTCCTCCTCCAAAAACTAGGTGTGTCTTATGGTCTGGTGCGTCTTATAGAGTGAAAAATGCGGTAATTACTTTAATACAGAATCAGTAAAATAGCACGTTTGCTCTTTTATCTTTATTTTTTAAGCCCACTGTGTTGTTCTACCAATCCCTCAGGGTGGTTCACAACATGCCGAGAGCAAAGGTGAATGTAGGGGAATGTGGCCAGTTTGGGTGCACCGGGTGCAGAGCTTCTGGGCTGGGGGACCACAGCTATGACATCCAGCGGAAGGCAAGAGGCAGTGGGGCACCGGATGTTGTTGTCAGGCCGATTGAAATTTGAGACGCCAAGGTCCGCTGCTGCCAAGAGACATGGGAGAACACAAGATCGCAAAATCCCATGTCAAATTCAGCTGCTTAAAGGCAGCATGCTAAAGAAAATTAAATAACCTAAAAGCAGCCCAACCACATCACCTCAAATTGAAATCAGCCATCCTCACTCTCTCTTGTTTCGAAAGGCAGCTGAAATAAAAAGCTGCCCCCCCTCTGAATCAGACTGAAAGTCAAAACACAGCAAGTCTTTGGGAGGGAGTGCCATTCAGAGCGTTCTGTGCTGCAAAGGGCCTTCTCAGAGCGGTCTGTGCCTTCTCCTCATTGACATCAGTCTAGTTGGGTAGAAAGGGGGGTTAAAACAGGGTCCCATCTAGAAGATATTGTACTGTGATCAATGGTAAAAGGCTGAACAGAAAACAGTGAATGAAGGGACGTGGGTGGTGCTGTGGTCTAAACTACTGAGCCTAGGGCTTGCCAATCGGAAGGTCGGTGGTTCGAATCCCTGTGATGGGGTGAGCTCCTGTTGCTTGGTCCCAGCTCCTGCCAACCTAGCAGTTCGAAAGCACGTCAAAGTGCAAGTAGATAAATAGGTACCGCTCCAGCGGGAAGGTAAATGGCGTTTCCATTCGCTGCTCTGGTTTCACCAGAAGCGGCTTAGTCATGCTGGCCACATGACCCGGAAAAACTGTCTGCGGACAAACGCCAGGTCCCTCAGCCAGTAAAGCGGGATGAGCGCCACAACCCCAGAGTCGTTGTGACTAGACTTCACTGTCAGAGGTCCTTTATGCACTGAATAGAATCCCTATTCAGTGGAAACTTCCAAGCTCCCCTTTGATTTGTGGGTCAGCAGACACAGCCTGTGCTTTTCCAAATTTCCCTGCTATTCAGTTTCAGAAAGCTGTACAGCTACAGTGTCAGATGATATGGATTATGTGGACTGTTTCATACACCCTTTCTTTAGATCTTCCTGAGTATTTAAGGATCATGCCCCTCATCGAAACTACATCATACATTACATTGGAAGCCTACCAGGGCTATGTAGGGATTTAGGCTTTTAATGATGCCCATAGAAAGGAAAGGGTCAGAGTTCAGTGGTAGAGAATTGGCTTTACCTGCAGAAGCTGCCAGGTTCAATCCCGGCCGTCTCCAGGTCTGAAACCCTGGAGGTGCGGCCAATCAGTGTAGACAATACTGACACAGTATGAGGCAGCGGCTTCCTGCACTCCTATAAAGGAGCTGCTTACGTGAACATATGGATAAGGTCTGAAAACTAAAATTTATTGGATAATTTATTCAAAATAGGACAATGCGAGGAGTCACCCACAAAGCAGAATATGAAGCTTCTCCTGAATAAAAGTGTGGCAAGTGATCTCTCATTTACCAACATTGACAGCAATATATAACTACAACTTGTTAATGTCTGCGTCCATGTGGGTGTGGGACGCGGGTGGCACTGTGGGTTAAACCACAGAGCCTATCAGAAGGTCGGTGGTTCAAATCCCCGCAACGGGGTGAGCTCCCGTTGCTCGGTCCCTCCTCCTGCCAACCTAGCAGTTTGAAAGCACATCAAAAGGCAAGTAGATAAATAGGTACTGCTCCGGCGGGAAGGTAAATGGCATGGTTCACCAGAAGCGGCTTAGTCATGCTGGCCACATGACCCAGAAAATCTGTCTGCTGGCCACATGATCCAGAAAAACTGTCTGTGGACAAACGTCGGCTCCCTCAGCCAGTAAAGCAAGATGACTGCCGCAACCCCAGAGTCGGCCAAGACTGGACCTAATGGTCAGGGGTCCCCTTACCTTTTACCATGGGGGCATAACTCCTGGTTTGCTATCCCCGTTGGGCATATATATGTCACAGATTCTAAAACTGGTGCCATTTTCCAGCGTGTTTGGATGCACCTGACAAATGAGCCTGTTTGTCTTTAAGGTGCCACAAAACCCTTTGATGGACTGATTTTGACATCCATTCCTTTCCCCCGTGGAACTCGGAGAACTCCAGCTCTTGGGTGCTGGGATCAGATAGCTAAGGATTGTCAGGCACCTTCTTCACAACTCCCAGAAACTGATATAAAAGCTTATGCAACAGTACAGACATACATTTTTGTCTCCTGTCTGCATAGAATAAAGGCAGAGTTCTCTCCTCCACGGTTCTTGATGGGGAAATGGCAGCTTCTGCTGCTTTTGAAGAAGCACCTGTCTCTCACACTGCCTTGCGCTTGGGGAAACTGGAGCAGGAACTGTTGTAAGTGGCGTAACCAGGAACTCTCATTGTACGCCCAGGGAACAAAATGTCCCTCGTGGCTCTGAACAGGTTAAGCTTCAGCCACTCCGCCCCCCACCCCCCAAAGCCCTTGGCTTATCAGGCAAAGCCTTGTGCGGAGGAATTCCTGTGAAGGGGGCAGAGGAGAGGGGTGGGGAAGGCCTGCTGGAAAAGCAGGCACAGCCTTGGGGTGGGAGGGTGGCAGTGGATTTTAACCCACTCCCCACTCTGCCCCTGGACCTGGCCGCTTCCCTCCTGCATCTACCCTGAAAATGTTTGAGCAAGTCCAAACCTTCCTGCGCCATACCCAGGACTTCAAGCGTAAATACCTAACTCCTGCCTCCGCTTTCTGCTTTGTAGTTGAAGGACGGGAGGGAAGTGTTACCTTGTAGAAAGTGTGGCGGGGGTGCGCAGCGGGGAGGAATACTTCAAAGTGATTTAGTCTCTCCTGCCAAAGGGGGGGGGAGGAGGGGGCTCTTTACTTATAAGGGTGAGACCAGGGTGTTGTGGTTTCTTGTGCGGGAGAGGAAGGAATTGGGCAGGTTGGGGTGGTTGCATATTGTTCACATTGCAAATGTGTGTGTATGGGTGATGTTTATCTGTAAGGAACCGGAGTCACGACTTTAGCCTTGCGAAAGCCTTTTGGTCTTTCTAGTTCAGGCAAGTCAACTATTTTTTTTGGGGGGGGGGGGAGGTGAAACTGAAGAGCCAGTGAGGGTGTTATGTGAACCCACCTAAGAATGGAGGATATGCTAGAGGCCAGATGAGACTGAAAGCTTTTTCGAGGGGGGAGTTGTGGACATGGTGCCCATAGCATTTCTGACTTCTATCATTAAAGCTACATTGTTCAGCAGAACATGGCTTTGATGTGAACTTGGGTCTCGTCCACTTTTTGTTGGCAAAGTTCATCAGCATCCCCTGTTGTGTGGATGAGAAAGCAGCCGGAACCATCCTGGAGAATCCCTTTAGTGTTTAAAGGTTGTATGAAGTTTGTACTGAAGACAAGAGAGAGATCGACTGTGTCTTAGGTTGTGTGTGTGTGTGTGTGTGTGTACGTGCATTTACTTACGTGAATTAAGGACATGAAACCAATGGATTTGAGTTACAAGAAAGGAGATCTATCAGGCATATCTTTCTGATAGTAAGAGCTGTTTGACAGTGGAGTTGTCTCCCTCAGGAAGTGATGGACTCTCTTTCCTTGGTGGTTTTTAAGCAGAGGATGAATGGCTTTAGCTGAGATTTCTGTAGTGCAGCGGGTTGGACTAGATGACCCTCAGGGTCCCTTCCAACTCTGCAACTCTTCAGTTCTATGATTCCATAACATAAGTGTGTCTGCTTGTGAGAAAGCCCCAGCACTGAGTTAAATTTTCAGGTTCTGGCAAGTAAACATGGACTGGAACAACACCCAGGGCAGGGTATGTGGAAAGGGGAAGCGCATTTTTGGAACATGCTTGTGTTTTTGTTTCAAAGGCAGCTCTTGTTTTCAGTATTTTGGGGAGAGAAGAACTACAGGTATGTTCACCTTTCCCCATACTCCACATCCTGTGTGCTCCCACTGCCTTTTTTTGAAGCTCCACACTCATGATGTGAGCCACAGTCCACACCAATCCTGTAGTTCATGAGTAAGCAAACTAAAGCCCGGGGGTCGGATCTGGCCCAATCGCCTTCTAAATCCAGCCCGCGAATGTTCCGGGAATCAGCATGTTTTTACATGAGTAGATTGTGTGCTTTTATTTAAAATGCACCTCTGGGTTATTTGTGGGGCATAGGAATTTGTTCTTTCCCCCCCCTTCAAAATACAGTCCAGCCACCCACAAGGTCAAGTTTGCTTACCCCTGCTGTAGTTCCTTGGAAAACACAGCTTTTTAAGCCACATTCATTTTGTATTTAAGAATGGCACATACATTTTAGTCTACTCTGAGTGGGCAATTTAAGAAAACAAACAATATTTTTTGTTCCTGAAACACATTTTAACTTTTATCTCCCTATAAACTAGATAGTGTTCCAGCTATACTGATTTCTTTCACTTTTCCCCAATCTGCTCTCCCAGGAACTGGACAAGACTGGAGGAATAGCCTTGTCACTCACCTGCTTTCCACCCCTTTCCCTGCCACCGTTGTGGCTGTCATCCCCAGGACGACGGGGAGGGGGGTTGACCCTTCAAGGACATGCATGCATAACCTTGCTGGTGCACACAATATTGCACAGATTTTTAAAAAAGAAAGAAGAAAAAAGTGTTCAGGCATCAGTGAAGCTGCCAAGTCCCTCTCCTGTTCCTGCCAGTTTCGATGGAGAACAGAGAGTCCGACTGCATCTGGTTCAAGTCACATGGCAGTGGAGATCAGCATCCAGAGCAGGCAGATTGGGGAGAATCTTCTTCCACATAAGCTCAAGGGGATGTAAAGATATTTAAAGTGAGAAAAGCACAATTTGTGAGCTTTGGTGATGCAAGGGAAGATTCCCGAGTGATAAGTGAGGTGATTCAAAATGCATGTATGATTGATTAGCAGCTTTGGGTGAGAAAATTTCCTGGCAGACTGAGACCAATGTTATTGGGCGGACGCAGTGCAATGCTAGACTATGGAACTCACTGCCACAACAGGCAGCAATAGCCAACTGGAATGTCTTTAAAATAGGCAGGTTCTTGAAGGAGAGGGCTATTGAAGGCTACTAGCCATGGGAGCTGTGTTCTGCCTCCCCTGCCAGAGTCATGATGCTTCTTTATACCAGTTACTGGGGGCCGTTCCATCGGATAAGTTGTCTTGCTTCTAATGAATTTCTTTTTCTTTTGTTAAATCGTTTTTATTAATTTTCCAATAAAAAACATCCAATTAACATATCAAATCATAATCCAATAAAAATAAAAAACTAAAATAAAAAGGGTCAAATTATCTTCCAAATTATAATTATTAATTTTGGGGGTGTTTCCCATAGTCTAGACCTTGAAGCATATTTCCAAATATCAGTCCTGCCTCTCCTCGTTGTTTCCATATTTTCCACATCTCGATTTTAACGCTTTAAACTTCTCTGTCTCTGGCGCATCTGATGAATTTCTTAAGTGAGTTCCCCTCTCGCACTCCCAGTCTGGCACTCAACTCATGTGACTTCATGGGCAGAAGATTCTGGTGTGGGGGGCCATAAACCATGGGGCAGCTGGGTCATAGCTGCAGTCGTCTTCAGCTGGTGGTTTAGTGCTCGCTGCTGCTTCGCAGCCTAACCCAAAGCTGGCACACCCCACAATTGCCTAACCTTGACTCCCACAGGTTCAGGTTGGGGGGTCACAAGTGTTATAAGAATTTTAAGGTCTTAGATATAAAATGTTCATAAATGTACCAAGCAAACACGTATATAAATATATAAACCACATGTCACAGCACAGGAAGACAGTCCTGAAACCTTCTTAACTCCCAAACTGACCAAATGTTTCTCTGCAAGGAGGGGAGGAAATGGAAAAAAACCTTCCCGTTGTCTCAGGAATTAAGTAATTACCATCTCAGAGGAATGGCCAAACTCCCAGAAAAGGCAATCAGATAAGGCATTATCAGATAACCTGGCAGACAGGAAAAACAACAACATTCAAATTTCTGCTGTAGACCGTCTTTTCTGTGATGTAGGTATGATGTTTGTGGGGGGTGTCTTGGGCTACACCCCTTCTGTGTTGTATGTATGATGTATGGAGGGGTGGTCTGGAGCTCGATGGCAGGGAATTTCAAAATGAATATATACGGCCTTGCACACCATTGTTCAAGGTCCTCCTCCTTTCCTGCGTGTGAGGGGAGCACCCTGTTGCAACAGTTTAATAAAGATCAGGCTTTGTATAAGTATTGATGTCTAAGTTTGGATAAGTTAAAACTGGTCTCTAAAATGGTTTAAATTAAATGAAGATAAGGTTTGCAAAAATAAATTAAGGAAGTGGAAGAAAAAGAAAAAGTAAAATAATAACATGTTAAAATAAATGATTGAGTAAAGTCGAGAAATAAGCAATAAGGACTTGCTGAGCTAATAATTTAAATTGGAATACAAGAAGGGGAGGTGTGAGGAGGTCTGAGAAACAAGTTAAAGGCAAATAAGCAATTGAAATTCTATGTGTTTTTAATTGTTTTTAAGTTTTGTATTTTTGTATTTCTGTCATTTTTTTCTACTTTTGTCTTTGTTTTATTATTGAAAATCCTAATAAATATTCATTAAAAAAAATAAATAAAGATCAGGCTTACTAGCTGCTTTGCTTCTCAATATTCTCTGGTTGGTCTCTGTTACTTTCTCCTACCGATAGAGAACCTACAAAAGGACTCTATTTGGGCTCTTGGATACCCCATAAGGGAAAAGGAGCAGGCCTTTTTACTTATATCACAAGCAAGAGACCTCAGCCAGGAGATAGAAGCAAAACAGCGGCCTGTAGGCATGATCTTTGTTGCTGCAACAAGGCTTCCCAGTACCGTAGAGATGAAGCAGCCAGAAGCACCGCGCAATGGTTACATCCGTATTTTAAAGTTTCCCAAAGTTTCCCATAATACCCCTCAGGGTGCATCATCAAGACATCATAGATACGTGTCAGAAAAGGTTTGGCCTCAGGTAGAACCTGAGATCCAGGCATGTCCCTGAGACTCAAATATAGTCTTTCACACATACGTGAGTTAAGTCAAATACACCCCTTTGTCTTGTCTGGTCTTCATCCCACTACGGGGTGGGTAGGCATTGTGATTGAAATGGTTGTGATTGAGATGGTCTGACACTCATCATGGCAGGATATCATCTGCCATGACTCCTTGGGAAGGTCCTGCTGATGTTGGGATTATGGTGGGCTCACTAACCCCCCCTTAGACATCACCTGGGTCCTAAATGCCATTGGAACTGAGAAGATTGATACAACGATGTGATTTCTGATGAATTTCTAAAGTTTTCCCACTGAGGCAGTACGTAGATACAGTGGTGCCTCGCAAGACGAAATTAATTCGTTCCGCGAGTTGCTTCGTCTTGCGATTTTTTCGTCTTGCGGAGCGCGGATTCCCCGGGTATTAACGGCTTTAAGAAAAAGGAAGCAAACCCGCAAGACGTTTTCGTCTTGCGAAGCAAGCCCATAGGGAAATTCGTCTTGCGAAGCACCTCGAAAAACTGAAAACCCTTTCGTCTAGCGAGTTTTTCGTCTTGCGAGGCATTCGTCTTGCGGGGCACCACTGTACATTTATCAGTGAATTGCTACATTTGGTAATAGGCAGAGGAGGCTCTTTGTCTTTGCCTTGTGCTGTGGAGAGGCAAGGTTCATGGGAGGTGTCAGGGGTTCAGGAGCAGAGGCACAGGGAGGAGAGGAGATGGAGAGCGAAGGGGAGGAATCCGAGGGGAGCGTAGGAGAAGAGGACAGTGGACCGAGGGATTCCATGAGCCTCTCCAGCGAATCGGAAGATTCACAGAAGGGGGCACCAGTGGCCAGGGGTAGGGGTAGGGGGTTCCCAAGGGGAACGCCCCAGGAGCAAGGGGGCAGCGGGGGCTCCCAGAGCAGCAGTTGGAAATCAGGACCAGCTTCCCCACCAGAGCATAGTGGGGGGGGAAGAGTCCCAAGGATCGGGGCCAGTGCATTCCCCACCAGGGAGAGAAGATAAGGCAGGGCTGACCACACCTCCATCGGAGAGTCAGACAACGGAGGGGAGGTCAGATCCGGCCAGTATCCCGGAAGAGGGAAGCAGTGACAGAAGTAGTGTAACGGTCAGGAGGAAGGTCACTGGGTTGGCGCGAGAGGCAAGTTCAATGTACAGGAGCGCGGGACAGCAGAGAATGAGGATTGGGAACCGGGTCCTAAAGCCCGCCGGAGGGAGGGGGAGGAGCTAAGCGACTCAGCGTCGGAGGAGTCCAGAAAGGGCAATGCCCCAGCGGGCAGGAGGACCCAGAGGAGGAGAGAGCAGCGTAAAAGGTGGAGCAGGGCTAGGATCTTAAACTGGTGTCATAGGGGAGGAGACTCAGACGGTACTTCGCCGGTCTAGGGTTAAGACGTAGAGCTGCGCGCTGCGGCTTGGAAATGGAAACTGAACATCAATAAAGACTTTTGTACATAACGACAGCCTGGCGTTGGTCCTCTGTGAGCTGGGACCTAGGGGCAGCTCTGACAGGAGGTTTCTCACTCCACTTCCAATTTCAATAACAGCCACACCAGCAGCGCTGTGGCTGAAGAATGAGTCCCCAAATGGACCTTGGGGCTAATCGTGTCTCCTAGGTCTGAAAAAGTCAAGTAAGGTAAAGGTAAAGGGACCCCGGACCATTAGGTCCAGTTGTGGCTGACTCTGGGGTTGTGGCGCTCATCTTGCTTTATTGGCCGAGGGAGCCGGCATACAGCTTCCGGGTCATGTGGCCAGCAGGACTAAGTGCTTCTGGCGAACCAGAGCAGCGCACAGAAACACCATTTAGCTTCCCACCGGAGCGGTACCTATTTATCTACTTGCACTTTGACATGCTTTCAAAGTGCTAGGTTGGCAGGAGCAGGGACCGAGTAACGGGAGCTCACCCCGTCGCAGGGATTCAAACTGCCGAGCTTCTGATCGGCAAGTCCTAGGCTCTGTGGCTCCAAAGAGTGGGAGGCTGTGCTTTGATCCATCTGCTCTCTCTCCTCCCAGCCAGCTCCCTGCTGCCCCATCCAGAAGAGGGTCCCTCTCATCAGAAGGATGGTGGGCTCTTAGCACGGCTATCCCACGGCGATGTCGGGGGCATCTTCCGGCAGGCGGGGAGCCGGGTGCGAATGAGGGTCCGGAACCGCAAGGACGCGGGTAAGCAGTTGCAGTGGGCATTTGGGGGAGGGGATGGTGAGTGGCATAAAGTGAGGAGCAAAGGAGCCTGGGAAAGGTGAGCAAGGGTAGAAAATGGGGGTTGGTGGGAGCATTGCAGAAGCAGGCCTGAGGGAGGAGGTAGGGCAGGCGCTGAGGGAAGGAAGGAAGGAAGGAAGGAAGGAAGGAAGGAAGGAAGGGGAGAAAAGGTGACTCATGCTGACTCTTTCGATTCACTTCCAGGAGTTTCCAGCGATTTGAACACAGCTGATATTGATGTAGGCGAATGTCCCCGGAGCCCCACCTACCGCCTCTCCCAGCCCCAGGTATTGAAGACCCTGGGAATGGGTAGCTGGGGACCCTGGATGGGGAAGGGGCCTTCTGGGTGCTAGGTTTGAAAGGTGGTCAGAAGTGGGGGAAGATTAAAAATATGTTAAGACATTTATATGATAGAAAATAGAGAAAGATGGAAAGAAATTGCTGAAACAATTAATGGAAGTGGAATACAAAGAGAGAGGTGAGAGGAGATCAGTGATACAAGGGAATGAAAGATAGAATATGGAAAAGGTATGATGTATGTTTTTAAATTGTTTTTGTTTGGTTTGGTTTAGTTTATTGTGTTAGTTTAATGTGTTAAGGTTGTGTTTTGTATTGTTTATGTATTGTGTTGTTTTTTCTCTTTTTTGTTCTTTTTTTTCTTTTGTCTTCTTTCTTCCTTTTCTTTTTTGTAAGCTTTAAAAGTAATAAATATTATTTAAAAAAACAAAACAGAAGTGGGGGAAGATGGAGCTGGAGCGAAGGGGGAGTAAGGGCTGGCTGGCAGGTCTATGCCCCCGGCAAGGACTGGCCCTGCAACCCTTTTCCGATTCCACCCTTGGCGCCTTGCAATTATATCCCTGCTGGCCTGTGCCACTCAGTTTCTCGTGTCTACAGTGACCTGTGGGCTCCATTGTCTTTGCCCGTTCCACTGTTGCTGCCTGTGAGAGATCCAGGATTGGTGGAGCTGGACAGACTTCACTTTGCATAGGGGAAAGGCAGACCTATGGTTATTGTGAAGAAAAACGGTGTCGCTCAGTCAAGGAGCACGTGCCTCCTGGCAGTAGTTATAATAACCACAAATTAATGTAATAAAGATGGGGCAGATCAGACAAACAGAAGTACCGTATTTTTCGCCCTATAGGGCGCACTGGCCCATAGGGCGCACCTAGTTTTTTTTGGGGGGGGGGAATAAAGAAAATAAAAATTTCCTCCCCCAGGCGCGGGGCTGGGGCGGGGGAAGCCCAAGCTTCCCCCGACCCCAGCCCCCAGAACAGGCTGCTATCCGCAAGCCTTGGGAGCCCGGCGGGAACTCCCGCCGGGCCCCCAAGGCTTGCGGATAGCTTCCTGAAGCCTGGAGAGCGAGAGGGGTCAGTGCGCACCGACCCCTCTCGCTCTCCAGGCTTCAGCGAAAGCCTGCATTCGCCCCATAGGACGCACACACATTTCCCCTTCATTTTTGGAGGGGAAAAAGTGCGTTCTATAGGGCGAAAAATATGGTACTTATTTATGCTACGACACAATGCAGTAATAGCCACCTTGGAGGGCTTTAAAGGGAGGTGAGAATGGCTACAGGTTGTCCCGATGGCTTTGTTCTACCTCCAGGATGATGGACAGGGAAAAGATGAGCTAGAAGATCTAGTACGTTGAGAGATGAAGTGATCTGATTGGGTGTTGTGCCAGCCTAAACCATAGTCAGCTCATCTCTCTCAAGAATTGGACACAGCCCCTCACTTCCTTCTATCTGGGTTGTGAAAGAGAAAGCTTCTCTTGTGATACCTCTGCATCCTAATCTGTAGAAGAAAGGAGCAAATGGCTTTGTTTTAACATAATGACTCAAGAGCCACTAAATTCTAGTTTGGATTAGGTTGCTGGGTGTCACCATAATTCAGGTTCAGTTCTGAGCCAAGTGGGAATGCCACCACGATGCCTTGGCATTGGCCCCTCACACGTAACTGCACTGGTGACTTGCAGGTGTGAATGTACCATTGCAAACCTATTGCCACAGTCAGGCACCTTCCTTCACCTCCTGCATTCAGGTGTGAACAGGCCCTTTAGATAGTTTTGAAAAAGGACTGTGGAAATTTGCAACTATTCACACCTGTTGCCCATGTGAACCAAGTGGAAGCAGCCATGATCTAGGGCAGTATTCCTCTTTGAGTATCAGATGAGGGGAGGCTACAAGAAGGGGGATGATTACCACCCTCAAACCCTCCTTGTGAGCATAGGGGCCAACTCTGTGGGGCTGATGACACCTCAGCTCCCCCCAAAAGTATGTGAGGACTGGGCTGCGATGGTGGAAAGCCCTGTCGGGACTCCCCACAGAGGTGGAGGACCCAACCAGGCCTTCCAACACACAATAAGCCCCCAAAGTCAGCCGTAACTTGGCGCATACACTTGTGAGCGCTCAAAAGCACCCATGGCTGCCGCAGTTGGAGACAGTTTGCTTCGCTACAGAGATGGGGAAGCTGTGTCCCTGCAGATGTTGCTTGGCTGCAGCTCCCACCATCCCTGATTATTTATTGTGCTGGCTGGGGCTGATGGACTCCAACAACACCTGGAAGAGCCACAGCTTCCCTGCCCTTGCTGTATCCCCTAGTCTGATACAATAACTCGGGGCAATCCTTATACCTGCCTTTGTGGTTTCTCACTCTCTGCTCTTCAGGAGACTGGCCAATATTCTGTGGAGCTGCAACGAGGACCCAGCGGCTTTGGCTTCAGTTTGAGAGGCGGAAGTGAATATAACATGGACATCTATGTCTTGGCCCTCATGGAAGGTGGACCAGCCCAGCAGTGTGGCAAGATTCAGGTATGTGATGCGGTCTGGGAACACCCAGTGTTGCGGGCAAGTGTGAACCTGGCTGGTTCCTTGAATGCGAAACCACTAGGAGAGCCTCACCCCAGAACATGACAGAAATGTGGTTCTGCTCTAAAAATGAGATCTGTGAATCAGGTAGTGCCCAGTTACCATCACCCATGAACTTGCTAAGTACCCTTAAGCAAGACACTTATCAGGTTCCCCTGAATGGGCACCAATATGTGTGTGTTCTGTGTGGAGCTGTGCATATTCTATATTCAGCATATTCTGCATTCAGCATTACAATTATTATTATTATTATTATTATTATTATTATTATTATTATTATTATTATTACTATTATTATTACTATTATTATTATTATTATTATTATTATTATTATACCCCACCCATCTGGCTGGGTTTCCCCAGCCACTCTAGGCAGCTTACAGCACATAGAAGATAGTAAAACATTAAACATTAAAAATTTCCCGCTATAGGGCTGCCTTCAGATGTCTTCTAAAAGTCAGATAGTTGTTTATTTCCTTGACATCTGATGGGAAGGCATTCCACAGGGCGGGTGCCACTACCGAGAAGGCCCATTATTGTCATGCCTATCCAATGTGTGGAAACACATTGTGAAATCTCCAGAACAAAGCAAAACCCCAGCCAGCTCTTGGCAGTGATGGTGAGTTTTACACCGTGGCAGGTGAGCGACCAGCTGGTAGAGATCAACGGAGAGCCTACAGCAGGAATGACGCATGCTCAAGCTGTGGAGCACATCCGCAACGGGGGGAGCCGGATACGCCTGGTGCTGAAGAGGGGCAACGGGTTCGTTCCTGATTATGGTACGTCCATGGTCTTTTCTGCCCATCCCTCTCTTCCTCCACAGTAGAGATAGGTTCAAGCCGACCCCACGGTTAATGCAACACGTGAGAACTGATCACAGGGGAGATGGGATGGCCCAGGTGGAAATTTCAGGTGGAAATAGTCTGGCACGCTCCCCGCCCCACCAGCAAATTTTCCCCTGACCCTTAAGGGAGAGGAGGAAAACCACAATTAGTTTCTCTGTTTCAAGAGAGGTGCCGTAACCCAGGATGATAGGCCTTGTAATGGACTTCTCCCAGTTTCTTTAAAAATATGCTTACATGCTGCTTTTCTGAGCAAAGTCTGTCCAAAGGGGCTTACAACAATAAAAAGTATACATACTAACACTAAGGACAAAACAGATTTTCAAAACTCCCCGCCTTTTCTCTGCAGAGAGGCAGGTTCCGGGTCTGCAATATTCACCCCTCTCTCCTCTTCTTTTTTCTTTCCTGCCCTGCCGTCCTTCGTCCGTCTGACCCACCATACACCACCCCGACCCACTCATGGTGTTGTCTGACCCCCCTCCCCCCCACTTCTCTGCCTAATCTGTGCCAACCTCACCTTAACCTTTTCTGGTCTGCTTTGCCTTCCTGGTCTGTGATGGCTCCATCCCCTACTCCTGGTCTGTGCTGGCCTTGTAACTTCCCTATCACTTCCTCTCTCTCCCCCCAAGTCTCCATCTGTCTCCGCCCCACAGGGCAGCCGCTGGCCAGTCTGGCTCTCTGCGTGACCAACTCCCCCCGGGGGGAGCCCTGCTTCTGCCTCGTGGGACGGGTCGAACATAAATGGTGGGTGTCCAGCCCCCAGCCGGACCAGCAGAACCACTCAGCCCAGTCCCTTTCTCTCCCATAGTCTCCCAGGGAATCATCCTCAAACAACAAGAGCAACGAGAACTTTGCAACAGGTGGAGCCACCTCTCCTTCTTCCCCTCACTTCCCGCCACCACATTAGGACCCTTCCCTGGTCTCCCTGCTCCTGTTTCCCCAGCATCACCCCAACAGACCTTCCCCCCCCCCCAGCCAAAGCTGTGTGTATTCTGCAGTTCTGCACAAGTACAGAAAAGGAGCAGAATTTTGGTATGAGCTGCATAATGCAGCCTCTTCAGACTCCCGGGCTGAAGACAGACGTGCCCTTTCCGTAGCAAGGGGGCACATGTGGCATTCTGTCCAAGCATATTTCCATTCTGCAGGGCTGAGTGCTGAAATAGCAGAAGCCAGCCGCGAGCAGCACTGCTTGGTTGGTGGTTGTAATGTCACAGAGCCAACTTCCCCCATGCAATCACTTGTTAAATTGCAAGTCTTGGCTGAGTGACACATTATAATTTCTCTTTTAATAGCAAATTCCTTACCCTTGGGGTTTTGAAGACCGTCTTTAAAGCATGCGGATAATGCTTGCTTAAAAAAACCTTAAAAGGCAGATACTTCTGTGCCTTGCGGAGGCCATTGGCTAGTAGAAAGAGAATAAATTATGCAATCTAAATATTCACGCTTGCATAATTCAGCTTTCACAGTGCAGAATTGTGATTTTTTTTCGTGTGCCCTGGCCATAGCTACCATTGCCTCTGGTTGCCTCCCCCATTTTCCATTTCTCACTGATTTGTCTGGGATTCCACCTCCACATATTAGCACGTTGTGAAACGTTCTAGACCTGTCTATGTAATACTGGATTCCTTCCCAAACCTCTTTCCAACTTGCTGTACCCACCTAGCTCCTCCCCCGCCCCTAGAAGCCTCCCTCCAGCCCAGCTACGACAGACACAAACCGCCCAAATGCCACGTTGCCAAGCTGGCCTGTGGTTGCCAAGCTGACCCCAAGGCAAAAGGGAAGTTTGAGTAGGATCCTGCCTCTAGAAGCCCAAAGGGCAGGAAAGCAGCCTGGGAGGTGTGAGGACGCTTCCCAGGGTTCCTTGGAGGGAAGCCACAACAGCTGAACCACTTTAAACTGGTAGGGCAGAGAGGCCTCCTCAGTGGAAAACATTGCAGAGGCAAGTTCTCATACTCCTAGAGCCTAGATGTAATCTGGAGACCTCAAGGGGCAGTAGAAGTAACCCAAGGGAGCTCTCAGGGAGATCCCAGAAAACAGCAGATCTCTCCCCCACCCCCTAATAAAGCAGCCTTCCCCAATCTTGAGTCCCCATATATTGTTTGTGGCGCTGTGGGTTAAACCACAGAGCCTAGGACTTGCCCGTTGGAAGGTCGGCGGTTTGAATCCCCGCGACGGAGTGAACTCCCGTTACTCGGTCCCTCCTCCTGCCAACCTAGCAGTTCAAAAGCATGTCAAAGTACCTCCTGCGGGAAGGTAAACGGCGTTTCCGTGTGCTGCTCTGGTTTGCCACATGACCCGGAAGCTGTACGCTGGCTCCCTCGGCCAATAAAGCGGGATGAGCGCCGCAACCCCAGAGTCAGCCACAACTGGACCTAATGATCAGGGGTCCCTTTACCTTTTTACAACCCCCATCATCCCCAGCCAGCATGGCTGCATGGTCAAGGATGATGGGAGATGTAGTCCAACAATACCTGGGGACCAAAGGTCAAGGAAGGCTGCCCTAAGGCTTCAGAGATGAGGGGTCGTATCAGAGTATCCTGAGGGATGTGGATTCCTGGGCAGAATTGGACGCTGGAGCTCCACAACGTTGCTCCAAGGCAAGCTTCCTCAAACGCAGCCCTCCAGATGCTTTGAGACTACAGTTCCCATCATCCCTGACCACTGGTCCTGCTAGCTATGGATCATGGGAGTTGTAGGCCAAAAACATCTGGAGCGCTGAGTTTGAGGAAGCCTGCTTTAAGGAGTATTTTTTAAATATAGCTGGTGATTATTTTAGGTAATGGAGAGGCAGCCGCAATCCACATTCTGTCCTGTCTCCACCCACCAGTATCTGCCCGCCCTGGCGCTACCTGCCTGGCCTTGCCCAGAATGCCAGCATTTTGAAATCAAACCTTGGCAACTTTACCCCCAAGGCAGGGTGTAGCTTGGGATGAGAGGTTTTTCTTTTGTCTCCTTTCTTTTTCAAAACAAAACCTGCACTCCATGCAGCCCACCTTGCCTTATACCAGACGTAGGCAAACTCGGCCCTGCAGATGTTTTTTGGGACTACAACTCCCATCATCCCTGACCACTGGTCCTGTTAGCTGAGGATCATGGGATTTGTAGTCCCAAAACACCTGGAGGGCCAAAGTTTGCCTATGCCTCCTGAGGAAGGATGTCTTCAGAGTCTAATCTCTCCTGTTCTGTGTTTTTCTCCCCGCAGACCGAGAGTACAGTCAGAGCCCTGCCAGGTTGCAGCAGGCGCCGGAAACCGAGGACAAAGGCAGGCACCGGCACCGGAGAGCAAACCCGCCTGGGGGTCCCCAATATCTGGGTCAGCCCCCCTGTGACGGGGGCAGCCGGGAGGCATCGCCCAGCAACAAGCAGCGACTCCAGCTCCAGCTCCCCAAAGCCCGCCAGCCTAGCTGGCCGCACTGCAGCTCCACCAAGGCTCCAGGGGAGGAAGAGGAAGATGGAGAAGGGGGCTGGAGGCTGCGGGAGCAAGGGAAGGGCGTGGAGGGAGGAGGGGACAGCTGTAAGCTCCTCTCCCCCAGGCCGAGCAGGAAGCTGCGCTCAGACCTGGTCCCTGGTCCCTGGCTGGTGCCCAGCAAGGAGCGCCTGTCGCGGGCTCTCTGGGGCGTCTGCATGGGCCAGGGGGAGGAGGAAGAGCAAAAGGGGGACTCGGGAAGAGGGAAAAGCATGGAGGTGAAGAGGCGCAGCTAAACCCAGCACTCTTTGCGGCTCCACAACGCAGAACTACTCAGTGCCTGGGGCAATGGCCCTGTCCACCCCCATCCGGACTATGCAATATGATTTTCTTTTTTCCTTTCCTTTGCCCGCTCCCCGTATTCGTACTATGCAATGGCAGCTTCCGTCTTGCGCTCCCCGGCCCCCATCCATACTATGCAATGATTCAACACAAACACAAGCCTCCTTCCCCACCTTTCTTGGGATTCTGCAAGGCAATCTCCCGTTTTGCTGCTGCTTCCGCCGCTCCCAAGGACTGCGGTGGTAACATCCCTTATGCAGCCCCCTACCCTGGGCGGACTAGAACCTATTGCAGTGCTACTGAAGCTGCGTTGCGAAGATCCCAGGGGGCGTTATGAGAAGTTTTCTCCAGGGAGAAGATCCATAATGGCAGACAGAAAATGCCTGCGATTGCCTACCCTGCAATGCCTAGCGCCAGAGGAGGGATGGTGGCCATGTCCCAGGGCATGGTGGCAAACCTGCGGCCTAATATAGGCAGCTAGGCCTATTTTATATATGATGTCAGGCACAGGAAACTTCAAACTATGGCTTACAGCGGCAGAAGAAAGCACCAGGTTTTTAAAAGGTCAACTTTTGCCTGCAAAGGCAGGAATTGGAAGTGCACTTAGGGTATACTCCTTATTCTTCCTTTGTGGCCCCGATCAAAATTTGTATGGGAATGTTCAGGAATGCAGGAGAGGATATGTTGTTTGATGATATCCTTTTCAACTTGTGTTTACAAGTTCTATAATTTAGCAGAGTAACATTCCCCTTTTAAACTTGCACAGCGGATGCATTTGCTCAGGCTCGTTAAAGCCTCTAAAATAAGTTTCATTGGTAATTTCCCCTTTAGGCCCTCATAAAAAGATAGACATGACACAGTCTTCTTTAAAAGTATAAAAAGAGTTTACTCACACATTCTGTTCACAAATGGATCCTAGAAGGCAGACTTAAGTTACAAAAGTAATATACAGCTGGAAACTATCCCATAAGGAGACAGCTCCTTTGTCCTCTCTTGGCTGCATCTTAGGCTAAGCAGATGTTGCTTCTTTGATGAATGTAGTCAGAGAGAGAGAGATGGCTGACCAGTCCTGCTCTTTTGTTACCTGGGCAGGTGAAGTCACACCCACCTCTAGTCACATGCAGAGGAAGTCTGTCCCAGACTAGGAGAAACAGGAAGTTCCGACTGGCTGGTCCAGACATCCCCTTTTATGTCCACTCTAGGGATGTTGTACTTGACTGCTCTTGTGTTTCACATCCCACAATTTGTCTGCTTGCACTGGCATGCTTTCGAACTGCTAGGTTGGCAGGAGCTGGGACACAGCAAGGGGAGCTCACCCTGTCACAGGGATTTGAACTACCGACCTTCCGATCAGCAAGCCCAAGAGGCTCAGTGGGTTAGACCACAGAGCCACCCGCATCCCTTCAAAATTAATATTACCAGACGTCAGGTGATTGACAGCAGGGTGGAGCTTGCCACTGTCAATGCGGCTGATGGAGGGGGCGTGTCACCTCTGGATCACCTGACACCAGGTGACTGACAGGTGGCTGCTGCGACCGGCCCTCCATCCACATCCATTTTCCTGCTGCTGTTCTAGGCTTCTCTCAATTTGCACAATGCAGTTGCTGCATCCAATGGGTCTCATTGGGACTTGGCACAAACCGAAGGTGCAACGCTGCCAACAACAAGCCCAGAATGTTCTGTGGGAGGCACACTGGAAGTCTGTCAGCAGTTAGTTAACGGAAAAGGGTTTCCCTGAGACTTGATCGTTTGAAAACCGCTGACTCAATGTTCCATTCACAAAATCCATTGAGGCTCAGTAGCAGTTAGAGTGTTGGGGAGCCCAGGGTTCGAATCTCTGGGTGACCTTGGGCAACTCATTTCAACCTAACGTATCACTCAGGCTGGACACGGGTGGTGCTGTGGGTTAAACCACAGAGCCTAGGACTTGCTGATCAGAAGGTCAGCGGTTTGAATCCCCGCGACGGGGTGAGCTCCCGTTGCTCAGTCCCAGCTCCTGCCAACCTAGGAGTTCAAAAGCACGTCAAAGTGCAAGTAGATAAATAGGTTCTCTGGCGAGAAGGTAAATGGCATTTCCATGCGCTGCTCTGGTTCGCCAGAAGTGGCAGAGTCATGGTGGCCACATGACCCGGAAGCTGTACGCCGGCTCCCTCGGCCAATAAAGCGAGATGAGCGCCAGAGTCGGCCACAACTGGACCTAATGGTCAGGGGTCCCTTTACCTTTACCTTTATCACTCAGGCTTGCTGTGAGGATGAAATAGCAGGGAGGAACTAGGTATGGTGCTTTGAGCTCCTTGGGTATAATTGCAACAGATCAACAAACAAACCCATTCCATAGTGACTCATCTACTAAGGAACCCTTAAGCACCTGTTGTTGTTTTTTTTTAAAAGCCCACATGTTTCAGAGGATTCTATAGAATTACTTTAGGGCATGCAGTCAGTTACCCCACACAAGCAAAGCACATTGCTGGAACATGCCCAACACTCCTCCTTTGCAGGGAAGTTGACAATTGGTTGGAGTGGGCAATCCAGGGGCAGCCTCTTCTGCCATGACTGATCTTCTCCCAGAAGACTCGTGTGCTTCTGAGGGAACCTCTGGAGCATGATTTGAAAACCACCGGTCTAGTGTCCCTTATCACATCACTTCCCATGACTGTGCAGTGTGGTCTGTGCCACTCTGCTGCTGAACCACCTCCCCTTCGCTGCCCCTTTGCCACAGTTCATTCTCCTCCTTTCCGCAGGCTGTGCAGTGGTCCACCAGCCTCACGGACCTTTCTACTCCACTGGTGCCTCAAGCCACCCTACAATTGCATGGGCTGGTGATCCTTGCCCAGCCGCTCAGAATGCAATGGTCCTCTTCACTCTGCTAGTGCCAACCACGGTGTGCATGAGAGCCCTCATGCGCTAAAATGCAGACTTCGCATGCCATACGGGATGCCTGTGGCTCAGAAGAGCCATGTATTTCTGTGCCATGCGCACACCCAGACATGCCACCACCCATTGCTATGAAAAGAGTATAATATATAGATTATTGTTAATTGGCGAAGGAGAATGTATTGTCCCGGGCAAGTTATTTCAGCTTCTCCTAATCAATCACGGGCACCGTTTGCTCCTAATAGCGAGCATTGTTTGGCCTTCTGTTCTGCAAAGGCACAGCAAACATGGGGTTGTTGTGTTGGTAAAGGATTGTGGGGTAAAGAAGTGAGACAGCACACTCCTAGGGTTTTTTTTGCAGGTGGCGTGATGGAATAAAACGAGAGAAATTTACAATCTAAATTTCTCACTACTTTTTTTTTAAAAAAATGTGGTTTCACATTGCATCTCCTGTTTAGCTCTCAGTTCCTTCTCTGATATATATCTGTGCGCAGACACTTCACAGCATATCCGGAGGTGGTGCTAGCACAATCCTGGGGCACACAGGCCAAAATTGTGCCTTGTGTCACCACCCTTTGTCTGGGGAGGGTGGGGGGGTGGGAGGTCATACGCATTGCATGCTGTATGCAAAACATGAACTGACATGAAATGTGCATGTGTCCACAGGGTGCATTTGGATAAACTCTTGGCAGGGCTTCTGGCTTTATACAACACTGGGGAGGGGGATTCACATAAATGGGCACATGTAAGACAAACCCATGGGGAGATGCATGTCAAAGGCCATGGCACACCTAAGAAGCCCAGCCCCATTGCATTCAGGAGGCCTTCAGTGGACCCAGCATTCAAGCTTGAAACCCACCATGCAAAGCCCCAGAAGCTATCTTATCATGCAATACTACCACCCACACAATGGGCAAAGAGGTGCTGGGTCACAATTCTGCCTGGAGGCTGCATCAAAGTATTCTCCTGGCACCTATTTCCTGGTGCATTTATAGGAGTGGGTCATCTCAGAGGTGAGAAGGAACGGCTCACTTCACGTGCTCAGAAGCATTCTGCAATCCCAACCCACAGTTTTAAGCAATGCATGACATGAGAGTCTTAAGGCTCTAGGACCTGCCCTGGTTGAACCCCCACTTACAAGGACTGAAGTTGGTTCTTCTACTGTTCCAGATGTGGAAATAGCTGGCTTTTGGCTCACCTGATGATTGTGCAGGTGCCATTTGGAGCCTTTTGGGTGTAGGTGGGAATGTCAGTGACACAAGAAATTGCTTTAGATATGTCTGGCAGTGCAGGTATGCCATAGGAAATGTTCTTTTTTAAAAAATAAATAAAAATCTTATAAAATCTATCAATTAAAAGATTCTGATTTTGTTTAAAAAATTGCTTTTGGTTTATTGTCTTGGCTTCCTCAAACTCAGAGTTGGCAAGGAAGTCAGAAGCCCTAAAGCATGGGTGGGCAAAGTAAGGAGGGAGAAAGGTTGTTTTCTGCTGCTCCAGGGAAGCGGACACGGAGCAATGGTTCCAAACTACAAGAAAGAAGATTCCACCTAAACATTAGGAAGAACTTCCTGACAGTAAGAGCTGTTCGACAGTGGAATTTGCTGCCAAGGAGTGTGGTGGAGTCTCCTTCTTTGGAGGTCTTTAAGCAGAGGCTTGACAACCATATGTCAGGAGTGCTCTGATGGTGTTTCCTGCTTGGCAGGGGGTTGGACTCGATGGCCCTTGTGGTCTCTTCCAACTCTGTGATTCTATGATTCTAAGGCCCGGGGGCCGGATCCGGCCCAATCACTTTCTCAATCCAGCCTACGGACGGTCCAGGAATCTATGTGTTTTTACATGAGTAGAGTGTGTCCTTTTACAGTCATACCTCGGGTTACAGACACTTCGGGTTATGGACCGCTGAAACCCGAAAGTACTGGAACGGGTTATTTCCAGGCTTCGGCGGTCGCGCATGCGCAGAAGGCTAAATCATGCTTTGCGCATGCACAGAAGCGCCGGATCATAACCCGCGCGTGCAGACGTGCCACTGCGGGTTGTGAACACTGCGGGTTGCGAACATGCATCCCACACAGATCACATTCGCAACCCGAGCGTCCACTGTATTTAAAATGCATCTCTGGGTTATTTGTGGGGCCTGCCTGGTGTTTTTACATGAGCAGAATGTGTGCTTTTATTTAAAATGCATCTCTGGATTATTTGTTGGGCATAGGAATTCATTCATTATATAGTCCGGCCCCCCCACAAGGTCTGAGGGACAGTGGACCGGCTCCCTGCTGGAAAAGATTGCTGACCCCTGCTCTAAAGTGAAGATATGGATAAGCGCTTCAGTTTCAACCTGCAACCTGGAACACCCCATTGAAGGAAAAACCTCCTTACAAATCAGCACACAATTTCAATGGCCAGAGACAACTCCTGCTCTGCTGGTTAGATTGGTTTTCTAGGAAAGGCTCCTGCCTGCCACCTCGTAAACTGGTTTATTCAGCATGAATTTCCAAAGCCTTGGGAAGTACCATGTTGTTCCTTCCAACCCTAAAGTGTTTCCAGAAAAGGGCTCCCAGACGTCCTCGTTTCCCGGGGACAGTCCCTGGATTTGCAAATAAGTCACCAGACAAATTCCATCCCCAGAATGTCCCTGGATTTCATCTAATGTCCCTGGGAAACGCAGCAGCAGCGGTCTCACCAGCCCGGAGCAGTTGGCTCTGGCTGGCTTCAGGAGCTGCTCGGAAGTCCCCATATGATGGTGGTTCAGGGGCTCTAAGATGCAGCTGCCTCCACCTTCCCTGACCCCAGCAACTAAGCTGCAAAGGGAGGCTTCATGCTGCCTATCAGAACAGCCTCCCAACTCTTACTTGCATGCAAGCAAGCAGGAGGGGGCAGGTATCTCTCAGTTAGGCAACTGGAAGCCTCCCTTCCCAGCTGAGGGATCCCCGTCCCCTCCTGCTTGCACGCAAGTAGGAATGGGATTGGGGCTGCTCCGATGGGAAGGGAGGTATCACACTGCCAAAGCCTCGCCGCCACTGCTCTCGGCCTCCTCCGCCTTCCATGCCTGACCCACTGCTTCCCCACCACCACCACCGAAGAACCAACAATTCAGGGGCTGCCCAGGCTCATGGAGAAAGGAGATAGAAGCCTTGGAGGAAGTGGCGGTTGAGGTCAAGGCAGCGGCCGCCCCTCTGCCACTGCCATAGCTGCAGCATCAACATCCCAAACGTGTATTTAGGAGTTCCCTTCCAGGACAGACTTTGCTCGTATGCTCAAGACATCGATTCTATAAAACATATTTTGCTGCACTGTGCAAAATATGAGCAAGCCAGGGCTGAACTGATATTACCCTTGCTGGTACCTTTCCTGAGAAACTCAGAGGCTCACTATGTCAGGTTCCTACTGGAAGACCGGACAAACACTAGAGCATTAGCAGTGGCAAAGTTTTTATCGGTGGTTGCAGGAACCAATGATCCCTATCTTCAAGTCTGAACAAAATGCTTGTTTAACCTGGAAGTAGGCTGTCTGAATTGTGAATTGCTTTGTAACGATTTGTTGGGTCTCTGGACCATAATAAAGATTGATTGATTGATTGATTGATTGATTGATTGATTGATTGATTTAAAGTGTCCCCAGATTCATTGAAAAAAATCTGGTAACCTTATCCCAGAAATATATCTGAAGGGGATGCCTGCCAGGGGCCATCTTAGGCATATCTGGCACCATGATGCAAGGATCCCTTTGGCGCCCCCCACCTCCACCCCCATGTTTCCCTCTGGGCAGGCAGCAGCTGGAGGGCAGCTCCTCCAGCAGGGCAGAGGCTCTGGGCGCAGCGCGGCATGGCAGAGGTGGGTGAGGGCACCGAGTTGATGCCGGGAGCACCTCCACCTCTTCCCTGGCGCCCTTCAGAACTTGGCGCCGTGGCGCTCCACTAGCCTCTATGGCTAAGACGGCCCTGATGCCTGCCCTGAAGCCCTTTGCTGCAGTGGCTGTCACAGATTTCAGGGGGACACAGATCCACTTGGTGCCACCAAGACAGCAGACTGTTTGAAACTGGCTGTGCAGGACACAGCAGAAACAACTCAGCCACTGCCTTGCCACTTGAAGTGCAGAGTACAATCTTAAACAAGAAAAAGAAGCCGTTCAGTCAGCACATATTTACCACCCAAGGATTAGTCCAATTAATCTATGAAGAGCAATCCTTCCACTGTGTTCAGCCGTGTCCCTGATGCTTTGTTAGGGAGGTGGATCGGTACTAGCTGGAGGTCAGACAGGCCCCCTCCCTGTTGAACTTCCAGCACTTACTGAAGAATTCTTCTTTATTCCGACAAGCATTTTAACAGAACTCAGATTATCATTTTAACTCAATTTTATATTCATTGTGCTGAGTTTTTTGTACACCGCCTAGAGGCACTGTAATTAGGCATACATTGTTGAAACAAAATAGAATGAAATGATTGGCTGATCTCTGCTCACTGGGCACTGCAGGATTTGACAACAACAACTCAATGTGTCTTGAACGTTGGAGAATCTCTCCCCTGCTTTCACAGGATCACCTCGCAGAGGGAGGGAGAGGAAGACTGTTCGGAGCCAGATCTGATGGACTCATCTACACAGCTGCAAATTAAAAGTTTTAAATGTGTTGTGATGTGCAATATACAAGTGTGATGCTAGGTGGCCACAGTGAGCTATGCAAATTTCAATATATTTTTCAAAACGTTTTTTTTTAAAAAAAACACATTTTCACAGCGTTTTTTTCTACGTGTGTAGATTCCACCTAGAGAAAGAGTAGGTCAGAGACAGGAGCTAGCCAAAGGTGAAAGCGCTTGGGGTGGCCCCTTTCTGGGAATTTGAGGATGGGTTAGTGGATCTACTTCCTGCTGTTAGGAGTCTCACATTGCTACCATTGCACTCCACTTTTAATTTTGTCAGTGAATCCACAACTCTGGAAAAGACAGCATAAATATCCAGTGCACTCTCACCTGTGGGAAACTAAATCCTGAACTGTAACTTCAGAGAAGTGAGTGTGTTCTGTTGTTATTGCTGTTTTTAGGAGGGTTTGGGATGCCCAGGAACAAATGGCTTCTAAGTTTTAATGGCTAAGCTTTTGTGTCACTGGGGCAGTGAACTAATGAGGGGGCAGGGGAGGAAGTTTAGTTGTTGGACACATTAACCATTAGGGAGAACCACATTTGAGATTAGGACTTTCCTAAAAAGTTAAAAAGACAGCCTCAGCTTGCTCCCCCTCCTCTTCAGATCAGTTTCGTGGACTTGAGAGAGATGGGTGTAAAATCTCATCTTGGTGTCATCTTCCCAGTTCAATCCCTACCCTGCCTCGCACATTTGCTCTGCAGTGGAAAAATATAAAGCACCCATATATTGTACTAAGAATGCTTGCACTTGCAGGGCCCAAAGCAACTTGTGGTGAGAGCTTTAAATCAGGAGAATAAGAGCTAGCTCAGTTGGTGAGAGTGCAGATTGATTTTGCCTGCACTATGGCAGCTTTTAAGTTAAAAAAAAGGGGGGGGGGTAGATCTTGATCGCCAATCTCTGGCATCTCATCTATTTTGCCCCTCTTACTGATACCCTGTGAACTCTTGCAATCCTTTCCCTACCTGCTTTTGTGAAATTTCATTCATCTTAGAAAACTGCCTAAGTAATTGGGCTTGGAGAGGGGGTTTGCAGGACATGGCCAACTCACACCTGCAAACAAGAAGCAAGACAGGTAGCAAAAGATATACATCTGTTTTGTTGTACATGTGCTTGCCGCTGGGACAATGATTTTGTCTAAGGGGCAAATAACTGCTTTGTTTTGCTTTTGCTAAGGACAAGATGATTGCATAATCATTTGAAGTGCTTGACAGGAAGATGAAGACAGACTTTGTAAATAACTAAACCGTGTATCATCTTGACGTCAGTGTGTTGCATAGTAGTAATTGTCAGACTAGCACACATTCAAATCCCCACCAAGCCATGAAACTTCTTGCGTTGCCTTGAACCAGTCATAGTTTTGCAGCCTAACCTACCTCGCAGGCGTGTTGTGAATAACCAGAGAGGGGACAGAATTATGCACACTCCCTTGAGTGCCTTGCAGGAAAGGTGAGATACAAATAAAATAAGAGTAATAATCTTGTATGCTCTTAGTTCTTTGTAACCTTTTTTTCAATAGCTTATGACATATATTCTGCTCTTATGTGGCTGTCCCTGTGATCAAAGTGGCCAAGACCAAGTACAGCGGTACCTCGGGTTAAGTACTTAATTCGTTCCGGAGGTCCGTTCTTAACCTGAAACTGTTCTTAACCTGAAGCACCACTTTAGCTAATGGGGCCTCCTGCTGCTGCTGTGCTGCCAGAGCACGATTTCTGTTCTCATCCTGAAGCAAAGTTCTTAACCCGAGGTAATATTTCTGGGTTAGCAGTGTCTGTAACCTGAAGCGTATGTAACCTGAAGCATATGTAACCCGAGGTACCACTGTAAATGGTCTTGTTTGGGATGCAGCCAGAAGAGGATTTGGAGGGCCAGACAGACAGTTCTTGAGGTTGCATTTGGCCCTGGGGCTTGAGGATTCCCACCCCTGCCAAAACATGGTCAGCCAGTATGAGTCCCAACACACCAGCATGCACATGACATGCTTTTAACAGTGCAGAATTCTTTCTTCTGTGTAGCCCACAAACACAAACTAGATCTATTGCATATCTTTTGGTCCCCAAATAGCGCTTCTTGAGAAACTGGTTGCAATCCAAAAATAAAACCTTGTTGCGCATTGAGTCTGTATAGTGTGTCAGTTTGAAAACAGATGGAGGCAATCCCACCAATGGGGGGTTGAACCCCCACACCCCAATGGCACTGGACATATACGGGAGAACATTTTATAATTTTATTATTTATTAAATTTCTATACCGCCTTCATCTGAGGATCACAGGGCGGTTTACAATATAAAAACACAAAAATGCACCACATAGTAACAAACATAAACAATAACACCCCAAACCCTTTACAATTATTATAATTTAATATTTGAAGAGCCTGCTGGATGAGATCAATGGCCTGTCTAGTCCAGTATCCTGTCTCGCAGTGACCCAGCCAGCTGCCAAGATCAAAGGCACTCTTTTGAAAGCACACGAGACCATGTTGCATTTTCTTGGCAATTGCCCATCTACATGCCTAATCCATTTAACAGCACAATGTGACCATATTCCAAATTGCCTGGACAACACGGACATCTTGCTCCACATCCCGGACTCCACTCAAGATGAAGTCCAGGGTCACTGTGGTCAGTTCTATGGCCAACTGCTCTGGGCATAGTCATTTAAGTATCTAGAAAAGGAAGGGTTGTCTCCTCTGCTTTTTCCAATTTCCTCGTGAGAGAGGATCTGAAAACATTTGCGCGTATTTCATCTTCATCTGTTAACTAGCTGGTTAAAAGGCAGGTGACTAATCAACAAAAATGTTTGGCTCTGTTGACAGCAGCACTCTGCAAAGACAGCTCCGTGTGATGCTCCCAGTGCCAGCTGCCAAATCCATACTGACTGCAGCAGCTAAGGAACAGCGAGCGGATGCCTCTGGGACTGTGTGGCAGATGGCACATTACAGCGCAGCCTTTGGGTGTAAATCAGGATAGAAACCGGCCTGCTGGTGATACATGGTGCAGCTCAGCCCTGCTTCATTCCACTCACATGTCCTCCGCTTTAGTTGTGTGATTTGGCCCTTACAGGATCAGAAGAGGGACCCACACAGGTCTTCCACCTAAACGTTAGGCATGGGACACTCTGAGCTCTGCGTTTCTTCTGTCTGTGCCATTCTACTTTCGTTTCCTTTGCAACAGGCGAGCTGCAGCATGCCAGCCCTGGCAGACTGCCGGTTCTTCCATGCCCCTCCCTTGCCAGAGTTGAGGGTTCCAGTGGAGTTCCAGGCAAGCGAGTTGGGACCCATCTGAGTCAAGGAGGAATGCAGTGCAGGGAATCCTGTTGGTCCTGGGAATGGAGAGTCCTGGAGGGAGTGTCTGAGGAACCAGCGCACCTAGGCTGAGTCATTGCACGGAGACAGGATTTAACAAGAGATGGGGCAAGGTTGTAGCTTTTTCCATTCTGCATAAATATACTGAAGTAGATACACATTCAGGGCCAACTGGCCTTGAGCTCAAAGGGGCCCTCAGATTTAGACTCTTGTGGGTTTTCCTGCATTTGATATGTTTTGCAACATGTGTTTTTATGCACATCAAACTAAAATGTGATATTCACTGCTTAGAGATGCAAATTTATGCAAATAATGTAATTTGACAGAAGATATACTTTTTGTTATGTGATACAGATTTTTGTTAATTGCTATTGTTAACAATAATTGTTAATAGATACTTTTTATTTGAAAATTCTGATGGCACAAGCTTAGATCATGATGTACCAGTATATGTTCCTTTCTGATCAGCTGATTATATAAACAAACCTTCACTTCTGCAAAGGGGCCAGGTGTCTCTGGCACTCTGAGAGTCCTGCATACATTTGAGGCAATTGTGATGGTCATGAATTTCTGAAACTGTGATGGCCTGACCAGGGGGCTGAATATACACCATCCATTTAAAGCATACTCCAAGAAATCTGGGAATTGTAATTTCCCCCCTCTCAGAGCTACAATTCCCAGCACCCTTAAGAAACTGCAGTTTTCAGAATTCTTTGGTATGTGTGCACTTTAAATGCGCTTTAAATGCACACAGCCCAAGGGTGTGGTGTGGACTTGAGCCCAAGGTATTTTGTGCAAGGCTACAAATCTCCTGCCCCTTCACTTCTTTTAAACACTTAAAAATAAAATTAAAAACCCTTTGCTCACAAGGTGGCTGGGCACATTACAAAGTACCGTGGGCTGTGACATCCCAGCCAACTACCAGAGATTCATACTTGTGGGGTCACTGGAAACTCATCTCTCTTATTCATGTCTTCATAGTACAAAAACACAGCTATAGAAGGTGAAGTCAGCAAAGTCCTGTTGTTATTTTTAAATAAAATAAAATAAAATAAAATCATACATTACCCAAACCAAACAGAAAACATATGCTCTTCTAACTGAGCACACTTTCCATAGCTACTCAGCAAAATGATACCACGATAACCATCTCTGTGACAGTTAATTAAAGCAGCTAATTTGCCAATTCTGCCCATCTAAAGTGATTTCTTCAGCCATTCTGGAGCATGTTAATGACTTCCAATGCTTCAACAATCTTGTCAGCCACTGAAAGATTTTTCGATAAGGGTCTTATCGCTACAAGCATCTGAATATGTTTAAGGATCCTGCCTCACCTTAATCCCAATCTTCACAAGAAACGTGCCAAAGCTCTTTGACTCGTGGGTGCTCCAGTCACCATAGAGCTATAAACTCCCCATAATTTGGATGTAATTACCAGCAACTGAGCAAAGTAGTTTTGTCATCAAGAGGGGTGTCTCAGGTGCTTTTAAACATACTGAAAGCTAAAGGTAAAGGACCCCTGACAGTTAAGTCCAGTCACAGACGACTCTGGGGTTGCGGCACTCATCTCGCTTTACAGGCTGAGGGAGCTGGCGTTTGTCCACAGACAGTTTTTCCGGGTCATGTGGCCAGCATGACTAAGCTGCTTCTGGCAAACCAGAGCAGCGCACGGAAACGGTGAGCTCCCATTACTTGATCCCTGTTCCTGCCAACCTAGCAGTTCGAAAACACATCAAAGTGCAAGTAGATAAATAGGTACCACTCCAGTGGGAAGGTAAACAGCGTTGCGCTGCTCTGGTTTGCCAGAAGCGGCTTAGTCATGCTGGCCGCATGACCCGGAAGCTGTACGCCAGCTCCCTTGCCCAATAAAGCGAGATGAGCGCCGCAACCCCAGAGTCGGCCACGACTGGACCTAATGGATAGGGGTCTCTTTATCTTTACCTAATTTATTGACTGGAGGAGAAGGTTGTCCTCCTCAAGGTTTCCTAGAGCTGGTGGTGTTTGCGGTGTGTGTAACATGGTGCTCACAACTACTGCCCTGGTCAACGGTGCCGTGGCCTGTTGGCCAGCTGAGCTTACACTTCTGGTTCCCACCTGCCAGAAGACTTCAACATACAGCTATGGGTTGAACTAGAGACTAGTGCAACATGCACAATGTATATTTAAAACACTAGGTTACCACTTTAAACAGTTGTGGCTTCCCCGAAATAATTCTGGGAGCTGTCATTCATTAAGGGGCCTGAGAGTTAATAGGAGACCCCTATTCTACTCACAGCACTACAATTCTCAGAGTGGTCTGACACTCTATCCCTCTGCCTAGGGAACTATGGGAATTGTAGCTCCGTGAGGGAAATAGGGATCTCCTAACAACTCTCAGCACTCTTAATGAATTACAGATGTATTCTGATGGAGCACCGGGAAGTGTGTAGTGATTGTTGCTTCATGTATTGTGGCTTATTTATGTGTATGTACACCGTAACTAGGGTGTATCTGTACAGGTAGCACCTCTAGTGTGGAACACATTGTGCCCTTTCTGGAATAGTTTGTCCACCTTTGGTCCCCATCCTGCACTCAGCTCTCACCTGTCGCTCCTAGAAGCTGTAAAGGTAAATGGGACGTGGGTGGTGCTGTGGTCTAAACGACTGACCCTCTTGGGCTTGCCAATTGGAAGGTCAGCGGTTCGAATTTGCGCAAGGGGGTGAGCTCCTGTTGCTCTGGCCCAGCTTCTGCCAACCTAGCAGTTCAGAAGCACATCAGTGCAAGTAGATAAATAGGTACCACTGCAGTGGGAAGGTAAATGGTATTTCCATGCACTCTGGCTTCCATCATGGTGTCCCATTGTGCCAGAAGTGGTTTAGTCATGCTGGCCACATGATCTGGAAAAGCTGTCTGCGGACAAACAGCGGCTCCCTCGGCCTGAAAGCGAGATGAGCACCGCACCTCATAGTCGCCTTTGACTGGACTTAACCATCTGGGGGTCCTTCACCTTTACCTAGAAGCTGTTGGCATGCAACAGTGGCCACACCCCAGAAATAGCTTTGACTGGCCAGCTAAACCAGGTGAGGGTAGCCGATGGATCTCAAACCCTCACTGAGGCAGGGACTTCCCCTGCATGCAAAGACAGGCTTGGGCAGATTGAGTGGGTGAAACCAATGGTGGGTCCAACGGTCAAGAAGGTGGTTTCTGCATGTGCTGCAGAAGGAAGTGAAGGGCAGATGGGGCTCGTCCACCTGGGAAGGGAGCTCATCGAAGAGAAGGAAAACTCTGATCCTAAACCATTGCCTTGTGGGATATCTCTGGGAGAAGAAAAGGCTAAAGAGTAAACCCTACTCAGATCCAGAGTGGAGTCCCTAAGGCAGTTGAATGGCGTCTTGTGCACCTCCTTCTGGCATCTCCTGCAGCCAAGCTGGTGCCAGACATGTTGCTCTGCTTCCCTTTGGACCACATCCATGAGGCGGAGAAGGGTATTGTCCAGGGTTATGAAAAGCATGAGAGAAGACTCCTACGCTCATATCTCCAATAGGATTTCCATCTTTTCAACTGGCCACAACACTTGTGTCTTTAAGACAGGTAGTTTTTATTTGCGCAGACGTTAGTTGATGATAATGTTTGTTAGCGGTGCCATACGGAGAAAAACATCACCTGCTGATTTCTGCAGACCGTCCATCATTTGGCAATCCTGCTCTCTAGTGAGGCCGTCAGGTGCTTCAGAGACACTGTAGAAATAATTGTTGCCTTGTTTCTTTTCTCTGGGGGACTGGCAAACCTGCCAGATACCTGGACAAGAGCAATAGCCTAGAAATGAAGAGGTGGGAGAAGTATCATCTTCCCTGGCTGTCCCCGTTATGCCTGCAATTTCCCCCCAAAGGATGCACTTTGGGGAATAAGTGAAGTCCCATAATGTGGGAAAGTGCAAAAGAAAAATGGCCAACTGCCTAAATTCAAAAAGCATTTGGGACTTAGACACATTCACAGAACTGTTGAATTGCAAGGGACCCTGAGGGAATTAATTGCCCAACATGGGGCTCAAACCCACAAGCCTGAGATTAACAGTCTCATGCTCTACAGGCTGATTTGAGTCACTCTTTAGCCAAAAGAGCCCCCCGAAGAGTTTAAAACAGAAATATGTGCAGTTGATATCCCAACGCCATAAAGTTCCATACATACACGCATAAACGCGCACACAGCTAAAAATGGTCCTGTGGGCTTGTCACCTCTCACTTCTTATTTTGCAAAATGAAATTAAAAATTAAGAATGGACCTCCAGAATGAATTAAGTTCTTAACCTGAGGCACCACTGTATGCTGTTTTAATTGAAGTCAGCAATTTAACACAATACAATGTATTTTGTTGTATTCAGGAATATATAACTGTGGCAGCACAATTGCTGCTCGCGCTGCCGCACCCGGGCCAGGGCGGCAGGGTGAGCACCCCACGGGGTGACGCCTTGTCACCCTCCCAGATGTGGAACCCGGGGCGATTCACCCCCCACACCCCCGTTGCGACGCCACTGACTTGGGGACTTGGGGAGAGGAGAGGACTCAGTGGTGATGAATGAGCACCCCTTGTGAATGCTTTCTGGATTAGATTGCCTAAGGGTACAATCCTATATGCATTTGCCTGGAATAATTCCCACTGCACACAGTGGGATTTAGTTTCACATCAGGACGGGGGAGAAATTTTGATTCTGTTCTCATTTAAATCCAAGCCTGTAAAATTTGCACTTTCTAAAACAAGGTGAGAACCAACCTTTGAAATTCACACTCAACCAAATGTTGTGATGTGGCTCTCCAACCAACCAAAGTTTACAAAAATGCACAAAGGCAAAGTGTGCACCAAAAGGAAATATATTCCTGAATATAACAAAATACATTGTATTGTGTTAAATTGCTGACTTCAATTAAAACAGCGCACAGTGGTGCCTCAGATTAAGAACTTAATTCACTCTGGAGGTCCGTTCTTACCCTGAAACTGTTCTTAACCTGAAGCACCACTTTAGCTAATGGGGCCTCCTGCTGCCGCCGCATCGCCGGAGCACGATTTCTGTTCTCATCCTGAAGCAAAGTTCTTAACCCGAGGTAATATTTCTGGGTTAGCGGAGTCTGTAACCTGAAGCATATGTAACCCGAGGTACCACTGTACAACAAAATGTGAAATTTGCACTAAATAATAGTAATCACAAATTGCTGTAGAAATCTAGGGAGCTGAATTTACTACTGGAAGAAATGAGGAATTGAGAGAACTGCAACTGGCAGATCTTTCCATCTCTGCTTCCAGGTAAGCATGCACAGAATTGTGGTTGTTTGTCCTGTGCAAATTGGGAACTCAGACGCTTTTGCATGGGGGACGGGTGAAAATTGCCCAGGGCTGCACCTGTAGAAATTACCACTCCTTTCCCACTACTAAAGATGCAGACAAGCAGTTCTCTTTTCCATCTAGCCCACTTCCCCACTGCTTCTCTGCCTTGTGTGGTGATGTTGGCTTCCTGTCTGAGGGCAGGAAGTGGAGCCAGGCTCTGTCAAATGCAAACATTTCCACCCTGTTTGACTAGATCCCGATTGATTTCCGTGTCACTCTGCCCTGCAGAAAACCCTGATAAAGTGTCGCTACCCACGTTGGTTAAACTGGCAAAGACTTTATATGGAGGCGTGGTGATTTAAACCTAGTACATTTTCGAAAGATTGAAATAATCTGGAAAAAGAGAAAGAAAATATTGTTATGAGTTTGCGAGGGGGGGACAGACCCCTCGTAATCTCTACATTCAATGGTTAGAATTTGAGCAAACTCATAAATTCAAGGATCTAGCAAGGGCTAGAAATAATACAGGCCCTCTTCCTCTTTAGGCCAGTGCGGGGTGAGTTTTTGAAGAAATAAAAGGCTGATAATGGCCTGTTTTGTTTGATAACAGTAAAGGTAAAGGTAGAGGGACCCCTGACCATTAGGTCCAGTCGTGGCCGACTCTGGGGTTGCGGCACTCATCTCGTTTTATTGGCCGAGGGAGCTGGCGTACAGCTTCCAGGTCATGTGGCCAGCAGGACTAAGCCGCTTCTGGCGAACCAGAGCAGCGCACGGAAATGCCATTTACCTTCCCGCCGGAGTGGTACCTATTTATCTACTTGCAGTCGCGGGGATTCGAACCGCCGACCTTCTGATCGGCAAGTCCTAGGCTCTGTGGTTTAACCCAAAGCGTCACCCGCATCCCTTGATAATAGTAAGCCACTCGCAAAACATAAGACCCGCTGCCCTGTAGCTTCTGGGATAGGTTTACCATTGGCCTGATGTAAGCAACAGGAAAAAGTGCCTTTGAAGTGGGCTGTTCCACCTCTGGTGGGGGACAGTTGTGCACTTCTGGATAATTTGCCCACCTTTGGTCCCCATCCTGCCCTCAGCCCTCACCTGTGGCTCCTAGAAGCTGTTGGCATGGAAGCCGTTGGGAGGCAGAGACATGAAATGGCATCAGAGGAGGGAGGAAAGGAAAGAGGGATAGAGGCCAGTGTTGTCCGCTGCACCCCTGACCATCATTCAAGGTACCTTTGCCACAGCACACTGATTGAAAACCACTGCCCTACACAAATCCAGAGTGAAGTTCCTAAGGACTTGTATGCCTCTTTCCAGCAACTGCTGCAGCCAAGCTGGTGCCAAATGTATTACTTTGCTTTCCTTTGGACCACATCAGTGAGGGGGGGTCTTGTCATCTGGGCAGTCCTAGGCTTGCACCCTTGCACTTTGGTGCTGCAAATGCAACAAAAATAATATGGGAGGCAGCAGTTATGAGTTATAAGTTAAACCTGATTGGCATGAAGTACAAGCACTACTAAAAGGGACGTGGGTGGCGCTGTGGGTTAAACCAGAGCCTAGGGCTTGCCGATCAGAAGGTCAGCAGTTTGAATCCCCGCGACGGGGTGAGCTCCCGTTGCTCAGTCCCTGTTCCTGTCAACCTAGCAGTTCAAAAGCACGTCAAATTGCAAGTAGATAAATAGGTACCACTCCGGCGGGACGGTAAACGGCGTTTCCGTGCGCTGCTCTGGTTCGCCAGAAGCGGCTTAGTCATGCTGGCCACATGACCCGGAAGCTGTACGCCGGCTCCCTTGGCCAATAAAGCGAGATGAGCGCCGCAACCCCAGAGTCAGCCACAACTGGACCTAATGGTCAGGGGTCCCTTTACCTTTTTAAGCTCTAGGCTATGGTTTTCCCAGTAGTGATGTATGGAAGTGAGAGCTGGACCATAAAGAAGGCCGATTGCCAAAGAATGGATGCTTTTGAATTATGGTGCTGGAGGAGACTCTTGAGAGTCCCATGGACTGCAAGAAGATCAAACCTCTCCATTCTGAAGGAAATCAGCCCTGAGTGCTCACTGGAAGGACAGATCCTGAAGCTGAGGCTCCAATACTTTGGCCACCTCATGAGAAGAGAAGACTCCCTGGAAAAGACCCTGATGTTGGGAAAGATGGAGGGCACAAGGAGAAGGGGGCGACAGAGGACGAGATGGTTGGACAGTGTTCTCGAAGCTACCAGCATGAGTTTGACCAAACTGCGGGAGGCAGTGGAAGACAGAAGTGCCTGGCGTGCTCTGGTCCAGGGGGGCACGAAGAAGCGGACAGGACTAAACTACTAATGACAAGTTGTTATTCTATAGGCAATTACTTCTAGTTTCAGGGATCTTCACGGTCATTTCTTTTGTTCTGTGTAATTTCTTGGTTCGGTGACGGTCTTTTTTTCACCGGCCCAGTGGCGTAGCGTGGGGGGCGCAGGGTGGGCCGGCCGCACCGGGCGCAACATCTGGGGGTTAGGGTTAGGGGGCGCAAATCCACGGGTTAGGGGGCGCAAATTACTTGCCTTGCCCCGGGTGCTGACAACCCACGCTACGCCACTGCACCGGCCCTCTTCCTCCGGCTGCCCTTAAAGAGGCAGCGGCGATTACCCAAGACGCCCTGCCCAGCCCGCCGCCGCCGCCCCACCCCGCGGCCGCCCTGCCCGCCCTCCCTTGCCTGGCGGAGCCCGCGCTTGGCAGGAGGCTGCTGCCAAGAGAAGGAGCAGAGCCGCGGCGGGAAGCGAAAGCGACGTCTCCCCTTTCCGAGCAGGGGCGCCGCGCTGCCATGGAGTCGTCCAGCAACGCCGAAGGGTGCATGGGGCAATGCACCGGCTTCATGCGCACCCACAAGGGAATGATCCTGCTGGCCGAAATAGTAAGAGGGCGCGCACGGGCGGGAAGGAGGGATGGCGCGATCTGCAAAGGAGGCGGGGGGCGCCCAGGGCAGGAGACGGGGGGGGGTCCCTAACTTCGCGGGGCGGCGGACGCTGCGCTTTGCCCAGAAAACTCCTTTCTCGCGTTTCCATAACCCGGCTCCCTCCGGACCCCACGTCCAGCAAATCGACGAAGTTCAGGTTTTCCAAAGTGGTTGGGAGGAGTTGCAGCTGGGGTGCTCCAACATGACTGTGTGGGTCGGGCGGAGTCTGCCCCCCACCTCCCACTTTGTAAGTGGCTGGGCAGGAACAGGCGGTCACGTCCGTTAGTGGCGCCCGCCGAAAGTTGTTGGCATGTGTGGCACCGGGCGGAGGGGCTTCCCTCGAGCCCCTCGCCACCCAAACCTTCCCCAGTATCCTCGATGCCTGTGCCAGCCCGCCTCCCCGCGCTGGGGATGGAACCCAGGCGTCCGAGGTGGCTTCCCCGGCCCCGCCGGAGATTGTGCCGGGCGGGGAAACGCCCTGACGGGGCAGACAGCTAAGCGCTGCCTCGGCCGAGGAAGAGTTAAGGAGGAGGGGCGGCGGACGTGTCTCCCGCGCGTCGTCGGGCCGCGGGTGGAGGAGGGTCACGGGACGGCTGCTGTCCAGGGGGAGAGAGGGAGGGACGGTGCTGGGAGACCGAGCGGGGCCTCCGCAAGCCCAAAGGGGATGGATGAGCGAAGGGCAGTTGTCCCTTAAGTTTCTTCCAACGGCAGTGAGCCCTGGACGCCTGAAGCGCGTCGGTTTGCATTCGCTGAGCCCCGCTTTTCTCTTCCTGCCGCTCGCTGCGCTTTCCCTTCCTGTTCCCTGTTGCAGCTCGATCTCGCCCTGGCGCTTTGCTTTGCGCGAGTTCGGCATCGTTAAGCTCCGCGGGGCAGAGACCCATCGCTTGCTGCGTCCCCTGGGCAGGGCGAGCATAGGGAGTCAGACTTCAACAAGCCGGGCTTCCCGGGTCCCCCCCCCCGCCCCCGCCCCCTTGATGCCTGCAGGTTTGGAAAAGCGGCGAGGCAGAGGAGGAAAAGGCGCTTTGCAGTCCCAGGCAGGTTCCTATCCCCGCGGCTGGCGGTTGTTCGACGGCCTTGGGGTGCCCAAGTCTGGCTGCTTGCCTCTCCCTGCCCGCGCAGGGCCTTGGTTTTGGGTGCGGCTGAGCGTGTGCCTCGCTGGTCGCCTCCCCGGAGCGCCGGGTGCGCGCATCGCGGGTGACTCACCGTTCCCGTCTCTGGGCACAGAGTGTGTGTGTCTGGCACGGTAATTGGGAGTGTCTCTTTGCGGTTTGAATTTACAGCAGTAGTTGCTAAACAGTTGCAAGCTTGTAGGACCATGTGGTCCTGCTCCACCTCCCTATGACATATATGGGAAAGGATAGGTCCTCCCCACCCTTCTGAATAGCTGTATATTTATCCTCACTAGTTGTCCTGGGACTTAGTACAGCTTTTATTTTTCTGAAAATGGAGCTGAACTTCCACCACCCATCACACGGCCTCTTTCTTTCAGAGGGGTTCTTCTCGCTGAATTCTTGCTTCTCATGCGGTTGTTCAAGGGGTACAAGTTTCTCCAGAAAAATAAAAGCAACAACCCTCTTGCTCTCTCATAACTTGCCCACAAGAACTGCTTCCAAGTAAACCTGTTTTGGCAATGTAAGCCAGACCAAAGAAGCCGCACTGCCTATTTCAATACCAGGGTTCAGCGCTGGAATATGTGGAAGGGATGAGAGTGTTTCTGAGCATGTGGGGTAGTGGAGTCACACCCACACACCTGGGATTGGCAGCTTTGCTCTGTAGCTCTTGGGGGTCTTAAATTCCCCCCTCCAAAAAAAATGCTTATTAAAAAGCCTCTAGACAAATCATTGGGGCAATAGGTCTATTAACAGCAAGACAAGGAAGTAGAGCTTCCACGTTCAGTGGCAGTAATGTCAGTGAATACCAGTAGCCAGCTGGCAGGAACCCTGAGCAACATACAGGGTAACGTTTTGCATTGGGGAAAGGCTGTCACTCCGTGGCGGAGCATCTGATATGCACGCAGAAGGTCCAGGTTCAACCCCTGGCATCTACAAACACAGCAGGGAGAGATCCTGAAGCCCTGGAGAGCTGCTGCCAGCCAGTGCAGGTGGTCAGAGGTCTGATTCAGTCGAAGGCACCTTGCTACGTTTCTGTGCAAATCCCACTTGTCTGTTCTTTACCTACCCCTGGAGAGTGACTTTTAGGAGTGGGGCAGGATCCTCCCTTTGTCTTTTCAAAGAAGGATAGGACAATATGGCTTCTGTCTCCATTATGGGTGTAGCCCTTTCTCTGCCATCTGTGGCAGAGAAGTTGTTGCTCTCCCCCCTCCCTCTTTCACAAATCTTTGCCACCTCCATTAATAATTAACAGAAACCGTTTTTTTTCTCATTCAGTTTTTCAGCCCTGAGAATTGGAAGCAGAACCTGGACATCTTGAGTCCTAATATGAGTATTTTACCTTCACAAACTGAAGGATCTTAGGAATGTAGAAAACTGCCTCATGCAAAGTTTTGGTTGGTCCAAAAAGGATGTGCTTTAGCCAGCTTTTTAGACATCTTTGTTCTAAGGGCTTAAAGCACAGTTGTGACTTCCCTCCTTTTTCATGATTCCTTGTTTGCCATGTTATCCTCACAACAACCCTGTGAGGTGGGGCTGAGGAGAGCGACTGGGCCAACAACTCTCACTGAGCTTCATGGCTGAGTTGAGTTTATAACTTGGGATTTTGCAGTCTAAATCCAACCCTCTGTAACCGCAGCACCACACGAATCCTGTGTTATGGAAACCAAACAGGAGATTGCTATTACTCAAATGCTGCAGGACCAATAATCTACTTTTTAATCTTAGAAGAGAGCATGCTCTTTAAGGCTGCAGGGCTGGGTGTTGTATCTGCGTGGGAATGACAGAGGGTTTTCCTTTTTTCAAAAAAGCTGGGCCTAGGAATAAATAGCAGGTCCCAACAAGGCCCACAAGGAAGGTGAAGAGAACAAGGGAAGGATTTGTGCTTGCCTGTGCCGTGCTACGCCCTGTCACTCCCAAGGGCTCTGGGTGCAGGTGCGAGTGCTGCCTTGCCTTGTTTTTAAAATAGCAAGCAAAGACCACATGTTCATTGAGTCAGTTTCTCTTTATCCATTGGAAGCCACAGTGGCTCCTGTCTTCGTGGGATAAACAAAACAACACTCTCTGTGTCTGCCCCATTAAGGCCCAAATACAGAAGAGAATGTGGATTTGTTCCATATCGATTGAGGTGAAGTAAGTCCTACTGCTTAGTCTCCATACAGTTGCTGTGTCAGATTAGAACATGGGTAGGAAAACTAAGGTCTGGGGGCCGGATGCGGCCCAATCACCTTCTAAATCCTGCCTGTGCACGGTCCGGGAATCAGCATGTTTTTACATGAGTAGAATGTGTCCTTTTATTTAACATGCATCTCTGGGTTATTTGTGGGGCAAAGGAATTTGTTCATTCCCCCAAAATATATATATATATAGTCTGGGCCCCCACAAGGTCTGAGGGACAGTGGACCGGCCCCCTGCTGAAAAAGTTTGCTGACCCCTGGATTAGAATCACGCCAGTGTAGTGTTTGGGGATGAGGAACCTGGTGTGCTCTAGATGTTGCAGGACTGCATCTCCCATCATGTCTGAAGGTGGCCCCTGGTGGCTGGGGCTGATGGGAGTCAGAGTCCAGCACTGCTTGGAGGGCTAGTTGAGAAGTTGGAATAATGTAGCAGCCTAATGTCACCTAAAACCTGCTCCTGTTTCACTGGAGATGCCAGGCATTCAACAGGGGAGATTTTGCATGCCAAACAGATACTCTACCACTGACCGGTCCGATGGCCAATCATAGCATTGTAGAATTGTAGAGTTGGAAAGGGACCATGAGGGTTATCTAGTTCAACCTCCAATCTTTGGCCCAACTTGGGGCTCGAACCCATGGCCCTGTTCTCCCAACTGAGCCACCCCTTCTTATATATCAGGTTCCCCATCCCTGATATAGCCTGGCAAAGGAAAACTATTATTTTAGACCATTCAACCCATTCTTTACTTTTACCCAGTCTTTTGTTGACAGTATCTTCTGAATGTATTCCTTGCCATTCTATATAGGTGACACACATTCAAGGATGGTTCTGAGACTGTGCAAGGCTGTCATTTGGGAATCGAGAGCAAATTGCTCCCGCTCAAGGTTGCAGTTAGGCGATTTCTGACTCTGGTCTTAGAGTTCCTCCAGACTGCCTTTTGCTCTGTGCTTTCCAGACACAACTCCATACTTTAAAGCTCTGCAACCAAGTAGGGTTTGGTTTGGTTTGGTTTGGTTTGTCCTAGCGCTTTCCTCAGGAAAACCTATGTTTTGCTGCTGAACTGGAGCAAATGGCAAGCTGCAGAAAACATACACCTCTCCAACATCTTTTAGTCATGTTTTGGGAGTGGGGGGAAAATTCCAACCAGCTTTACTAAGGACCAGTGAAACAGCAAACAGTGAACTATCTTTCAAGTTCCATAGAAATATCCTTCACGCCTTATGTTAAAAGGGGGGGAAAGAGTGAAGGAAAATACATTCCTGGTAGAATAAATCTGAGAACCCCTGTCTGCAAATATCCCAGTGGCATAGCGTGGGTTATCAGCACCCGGGGCAAGGCAAGTAATTTGCACCCCCTAACCCATGGATTTGCGCCCCCTAACCCGTGGATTTGCGCCCCCTAACCCGTGGATTTCCCTAACCCCCAGATGTTGCGCCCGGTGCGGCCGGCCCCCCCTGCACCCCCCACGCTACGCCACTGAAATATCCACAAACTAATCTGGATCAGCAGTAGCTATTATTATACGTTACAGGAAAATAGATTCTGTTATTAACAGAAGTTATTAACATTATACATTACACAGTATTTTTCATCGTTTTGAGACTTGTGGGTTGAATTAGGTTAGTTAGTTAGAACAAGACGCACTCTCCCTTTTGGAAAATGTACAAGCATGTAGTTAATTCAGTTAGCATTCATTGGAACTAATGGGTTCCTTGTAATGCTGAGAGCAAGTATGAAGATATTTGGCTGGTTCTTGGCCTACGAAACCTGGATTAAAAATCACAGGAGGGATGGAATCCACAGAAGCCAAATTGGGTAGTATAGCTTAGTAGTTGGAGGGCCTGTAATCTTCCCCCACTCACTGACACATTTCTATTATTTAAGCTAATTTCCCAGTCCTGTGATTCCCCTCCTCCTGTCAGGTAACTAAATTCAGAATTACCCAAGGTAGATAAATAAATTCAGGCACAAGCATTGATTCACTAGGGGTGGGTGGGGAGAACACTTTCAAATATCACAAAACTTCTGTTAGGACTAACTAAAAACCACACTAGTGTTTGAATGTCACCGTCTCCCATAGGGTTTGGGTTTGCTTTGGGGTTTTTTAAACCAGCCCACACATCAGTATTTGAAAGCAGCTCAATGCGCAGGAGATAATGGCGACTGCCACTCAGTCACAAGTTTCACTTGCTTATATCTATGCAACAAGCAGTGCTTGGTTGGCCTCATCTGATCAAGAGCTTATATCCGTTTCTGCACAGTTGGCAAGATAACTTCAGTTGTCTGTTCCAAGCCCTTTAAAAAACCCATTTCCTTTTCTCTCTCAACTTTGCCCATGTAACAGCTCTGTATCCCGTGCCTGGGGTGGAGGACACACGTTTAATTCCTTCCCATGTGTTATGGGAAAACTCAACATATCCCACCTTTTTGCTGTAATTACAATGATTTGGCACATACAGGGATTCCCTGGTGCTCAAAGTACCTCCCATACATTAGCTTGATAGTAATCCAACTGCTCCTGTGAATGAGAGTGGTTTGGTGCCCTAAGGCAACCTGGTGAGTTCATGGCTCAGGGGGTGTTTTTAAACTGGGGACGGTCCCAGCTTGCATTCTTGGTTCATCTGTCAGGATTGTGCCTGAGGGGGTACATGTTTTCTGTCCTTGGCTGCTATCTGCTTATCTCCCGCTTGGACTACTGCAATGTGCTCTACGTGGGGCTACCTTTGAAGGTGACCAGAAACTACTGTACAACTAATCCAGAATGCGGCAGCTAGACTGGTGACTGGGAGCAGCTGCTGAGGCCACATAACACCGGTCTTGAAAGACCTACATTGGCTCCCAGTACGTTTCCGGTCACAATTCAAAGTGGCCTCGGTCCAGTATACCTGAAGGAACATCATTCTACCTGGACACTGAGCTCCAGTGCCGAGGGCCTTCTGGTGGTTCCCTCACTGTGAGAAGCCAAGTTACAGGGAACCAGGCAGAGGGCCTTCTTGGTAGTGGCACCCGCTCTGTTGAACGCCCTCCCACCAGATGTCAAAGAAAACAACAACTACCAGACTTTTAGAAGGCATGTGAAGGCAGCCCTGTTTAGGGAAGCTTTTAATGTTTGATGCATTACTGTATTTTAATATTTTGTTGAAAGCCACCCAGAGTGGCTGGGGAAGCCCAGCCAGATGGGCGGGGTATAAATAATAAATTACTGTATTATTATTATTATTATTATTATTATTATTATTATTATTATTATTATCCCTCTTCAGCTCTATCTTGTGCCTTTCCTTTGATTCTGCCACCCCCTATTTTAGAAGTTCTGTCTGTGCTTCTGCTTTTAACTCTTTGGCATTCCTCTTGGGCTCTTCCCGTGGCAATTCTCTCCCCGCTCTTTACTTCTGGCCTGTGAAAGTGGAGGCCTGTTCCTTTACGTTTTTATTCTGGACCTTGGCATACTTGGCAGGAGGCTCCTAGTTTGTTTAGCTGTTGCCCCAGTGATTCCCTTCACACACACACACAGACACACATGCTGCTTCCGCCTGGCGCGCTGGCAACCCCAGTGTGCTGACGAACAGATTGGCCCTTTGTTTCCAAGGTCCACAACTGGAATGTCTAGCTGTAATTGTGTCTACCAGTTGCCACAGCTGGAACATCTCCTGCAAGTGCTCTTCCTTCGTTGGAGGAGAAGCCCTGTGCCCTCAGACATCTTTGGAGAATGCATGCCTAGGAAACCCATGTTAAATCCCTGGCATGTTTAGCTTAAAAACGTATTTGGTAGCAAGGCTGGGTGGTGAGTGGCGGGCAGGGAGACCCATGCTTGAGAACTGGAGAGGTAGAGACTCTGCCATCTATATATAGAGAGCACAAGTGAGTGAGACTCGAGGCCAAGGCATGCTTATTTTTCTCTCTAAGATCTGCCCGTAAATAGAATTCTAGTCCTTCAGGCTCTGGCAGGTTAATTTGCCACAAAGCAGACGGAAAACCCCTTGCCCCCCAAGGTACCTATGTAGCAACAATCCCCACTACACCCAGATATCCTTTGGGGTGTCCCTCTTTTTTTAAAAAAAAAATTAGCAATTTCAACATAACAAAGTATCAAAACATATCATATTCTTTATTTTCCCCCTTTTCCCCACCCCGCATCAAACCTTCCCTCCCTCCCCCAGAGACTGCCCTCAGCTCCTCTCTCTGATTTCTCACCACATATTACTCTCTGCATGTTAAAAAATTATACATATCCTTACATTATCTATCTGCCATGTTATCAGCCAATAAATTTGTGGATGTTTATTCAAAACATGCCAAGGATTTCAATTCATTCTGTTGTCTTTTTAGATAATTTGTAAAAAGCTCCCATTCTTCCTTAAAGTCACAGTTGTCCTTGTCCCGCAGTTTGTATGTCAATTTAGCCAACTCTGCATAGCTCAATTTTTCTTGCCATGGGATGTCCCTCTTGATACATTGACGTATGATAATAAATGGCTGCTAGATTATGTTACCAAGCTAGAAAACTTTTTCATCTTACATGCAGCATAATGTCACTTTGTAGCCTGCATTTGGGGGGGGGGGGTGCGCGCGCACAGGCATACTGCCAGCTACAGTGGTACCTCAGGTAAAGTACTTAATTCGTTCAGGAGGTCCGTACTTAACCTGAAACTGTTCTTAACCTGAAGCACCACTTTAGCTAATGGGGCCTCCTGCTGCCACTGCGCCGCTGGAGCACGATTTCTGTTCTCATCCTGAAGCAAAGTTCTTAACCTGAAGCACTATTTCCGGGTTAGCGGAGTCTGTAACCTGAAGCATATGTAAACTGAGGTATCACTGTACTTGGAATGCAAGCAAATACAAATCTCTGGTTTTTTGTTTGGGGACTGGAAATCCACTAAGCTGTTAATTTATCCTGGTGCCCCACATGCTGGTTTCGCGCAGAGAAGCAAGGCCAGGTAGAGCCTGAGAGTGAGAAATCTAGTGTGCGTCCAAGCCACGCTTTTGACAGTCTGCCTTCAGCAATCTCTAAAGGCGCTCATCCCTTTCATGGGCTGTGAAAGTAGCTTCATGAATCAAATTCTTGGCAAGGAAAACAGGCCCTGATGCCGTCGTGCACAACTCACTGACTCAGAGTTTCCCACCAATTTCCTTGGTTCGTCCACCTTCCTTCCAAGATTGGTTCAGTTCCACCAAAGCCGATCTAAGTGAAATTGTGGAGAAATTCTTTCTGAAAGGCTGGAACTCCTGGTCAATGGAGCATGGTCACTTTTGGAGACAGAAGTTTGGCAGACTGGACCAAACATCTCCCATGTAGGGAAACCTGAGGCTAGGCTAAAAGGTAAAGGTAAAGGGACGCCTGACCATTAGGTCCAGTCAAGGACGACTCTGAGGTTGCAGCGCTCATCTTGCTTTATTGGCAGAGGGAGCCGGCGTACAGCTTCCGGGTCATGTGGCCAGCATGACTAAGCTGCTTCTGGCGAACCAGAGCAGCGCATGGAAACGCCGTTTACCTTCCCGCCGGAGCGGTACCTATTTATCTACTTGCACTTTGACATGCTTTCGAACTGCTAGGTTGGCAGGAGCAGGGACCGAGCAACAGGAGCTCCCCCTGTTGCGGGGATCCGAACCGCTGACCTTCTGATCGGCAAGCCCTAGGCTCTGTGGTTTAACCCACAGCGCCACCTGCGTCCCAAGGTTAGGCTATACTAGTTTAAAATGCAGGTGAGGATTATGGCTGAATGCTTCTTTGTCAAAAGCATCTAGGTTGTGCTATGCTAGCATACTGAGGCAGGCAGAGATGTACCCAATGCGCTGGAGTATTTACAAAGAAAATATCTGAGCATATCAGACCACCCTGCTCAGCAGGGCAAGCCCAAGACATTTTGGCACCTGAGGCGAACCGTAAAATGGCGCCCTCCACAGGGAAGATGGTGTGAGTGAAGATTTATATCGAGAACAAGGATGGTAGGAGACCAGCAGAACCTCCAATTTGCCAGTGGTACCTCGGTGTCAGGGAACTGACATCGGAGCCAGAAGTGGAGGCAGGGCTCCCAAGCGATGCCGGAGAAGGGCCAAGCAGGGAGAGAGGGAACTCATCGGCTGGGGAAGGAAATCAGCGTAACACCAGGGATAAAGGGGGGCGGATGGGGGAATCGGAGAGGGGTCTCCAGGACTCTTCGCTGGAGACCAGCGGGGAGAGCACAGGTCCTCCTCTGCCCACACCCACCCTGCGCAGAAGACTTCCGCGCAGGGAAAGTAGGCGTAGACTTGGCGTCAAAGAGCTTCTGTGCTGGAAGAAGTTTAAGAAACGCCCACTGACGGATTCTGCTAGCGACTGAACAGCCACGAAGTGAAGGGCTGTCCAGTCAGGAAAGGTTTAACCAGGCTACCTAGCCAGGAGTGGTGGCAACTTACGCACGAGCAACCCCCATACATTCATTACACTCGGGTTACAGACGCTTCAGGTTACAGACTCCGCTAACCCAGAAATAGTACCCCAGGTTAAGAACTTTGCTTCAGGACCTGCCCTGCCAAGGAAACTGAAGAACATTTTCATGTATGAGACAACGCAGCAAGAGTCTTAATATTACAAGGATGGAAGAATGAAGAAATCCCGACCAAAGAACTGTGGCAAGAGAAACTGTTGGATTTTGTGGAACTGGCGAAATTGACACACAAATTGCGTGATAAGGACAACTGTGACTTTAAAGAAGAATGGGAACCTTTTAAAAACTATTTAAAGAAACAACAAAATGAACTGGACTCCTTGGGAGGTTTTGAATAAACATACACAAATTTATTATTGATAACATATAGACAGATAAATTGAGGATCTTTACGATTTTATAATATGCAGAGAATAACATGTGTTGAAAAAAACAGAGAGGAGCTGAGGGAAGTCTGGGGGAGGGTGGGTTTTTTGGGGGGAGGGGGAGGGATAATAGGGGGAGAGAAATGATGATGACATGTTTTTGATAAATTGTTATGTTGAAATTTCTAATAAAACTATTTTTAAAAAAAGAAAGAACTTTGCTTCAGGATGAGAACAGAAATCGCGCACTGGAGCTAAAGTGGTGCTTCAGGTTAAGAACAGTCTTAGGTTAAGAACGGACCTCCAGAACGAATTAAGTTCTTAACCCAAGGTACCACTGTATAGAGGTGGTGGCCAAGGAGGGGGCAGATCCAGCCTTGCAGAAGCATGCTGCAGTCGTTGCTGCCACTGCAAGAGCAGCAGTGGACGGGGCATTCCTTGGGGGCTGGATCTGCTTTGCCTGTCAATCCTGCTGCCTGGGGCGGCTGCCTCACCTTGCCTCATGGTTGGAGCAGCCCTGTTGCCCAGGCATTCCAAGTGGCGCAGTCCCAAGAAGGCTGCTGAGTGTTTGTCATTTCTTTGCTTTCACACCGGAATTACTAACGGTTTATACTGACTCTCAGCTAATCCTGCAACAATCCTAGTAATACCTGACCAGGTATCAGAGAAATAAATTGTCTACTGCAACTATATACCGATATAATATTATATATATATATATATATAAAAAAAATCTATTATTATTATTATTATTATTATTATTATTATTATTACCCCATCCATCTGGTTGGTTGCCCCAGCCACTCTGGGCAACTTCCAACACATACAAAAACATCAAACATTAATAGTAACAATCTGATCCAATATAAAAAGTCACAATAACTTTAACATAAATTATATCAAAGAAAGCAGCATTCAGCAATCCATCAGAATCTAATAGTAAACAGTAAAATTAAACATCAGCAAATAATAATTAAACAGTTTACACTTATCAACCACAAAAAGGAATTACCAATCTATAATCAATGGTGATAGCAGTCACGAAATTAAAAGACGCCTGCTCCTTGGCGATGGCAAACCTAGACAGCATATTAAAAAGCAGAGACATCACCTTACCAACAAAGGTCCGTATTGTTAAAGCCATGGTTTTCCCAGTAGTGATGTATGGAAGTGAGAGCTGGACCATAAAGAAGGCTGATCGCCGAAGAATGGATGCTTTTGAATTATGGTGCTGGAGGAGACTCTTGAGAGTCCCATGGACTGCAAGAAGATCAAACATATCCATTCTTAAGGAAATCAGCCCTGAGTGCTCACTGGAAGGACAGATCCTGAAGCTGATGCTCCAATACTTTGGCCACCTCATGAGAAGAGAAGACTCCCTGGAAAAGACCCTGATGTTGGGAAAGATGGAGGGCACAAGGAGAAGGGGACGACAGAGGACAAGATGGTTGGACAGTGTTCTCGAAGCTACCAGCATGAGTTTGGCCAAACTGCAGGAGGCAGTGGAAGACAGGAGTGCCTGGCGTGCTCTAGTCCATGGGGTCACGAAGAGGCGGACACGACTAAACAACAAAAATCAATGAAAACAATAGCAAGTTGCAGTGCATAAAATACCATGAAACATACAAAACCATATAAAAAGATCAAATTGAGAAACAAGGAAACACAACTTATAAAACTATTTTTAAAAAATAAAAAGAATATCCCTGAACTCCTCTCTTCCCAGCTGCTGGTCTGGGAAAGGCTTAGAGGGCTGGAATATGGGGCAAAGCATGTGGAAACGACATGGGGAAGAAAGTCTCTCTCCCCTCATAAAATGATATGTCATTATATTACCTGTTTACAACAACTAACTAGGGCTGTGTGATACCCGGTTTTCAACATTGTGATATATCACCATCTAAACATTATGATATATTGATCTATGCCAGGGTAGGAGTGAGGAGATTGTTCCACTGTGCAAGCAGAAATGCTCACACTGACAGAACAATCTCCTGAGCACGATGTTGAATTCCACCCACAGGCTCCATCAGTGGAGGGAGAATATAGCCGTTGTGGCTGCTGGCTGAGCAGTAATAGCAATAGGGTACAGTAGGGCAAAGGGAAATACCTGCCTGCCTAGCTAACAAGGGCTGTTGATATGTTTTTAGGCACCAGGCAAAATTATTTCTCTTTAATCAGGCCTTTGGCTGATTCTATGTCCTTTTAAATGTGTTTGTGGGAGGGAGCATTACTGGTTTGGCTTTGTTCTTGCTTTTATTATGTATTTTGTGTTCTCATTTTGCATTTTTATGTTGTGAACCACCCTGCGATCTTCAACGGGCAGTATATATTATAATTTAATAATAATAATAATAATAATAATTTTTATTTTTTATTATCAATAATTATACAATATAATTATATTATATAATATTATTATAATTATTAATAATTATTATATTTATTATTATTTATTATTATTATTGCTGGAACAGGTAATTTTCAGTCCCAGGGTTTCACTTCTGAACCCCAACCTACAATATTAGATCTTTGAAAAATGCTTCATTTATGATTACTATTAAGTCGATTATTTGTACCCCACCCACCTGACTGCCAGTTCTTCTCTCAGTGCTTGTCTTCGCCGCTCCTTTTCATGAGTTCTGCCCTTTGACGGCTCTTTTTCTCCTTTCTCTGCCAGATTGCGTGCATCCTCATCCTGATCTGTTATGGGGCCTCCGTGACACCAGGCTACTCGGGTTTAGCCTGCTTCATGCTCATTTACGGCATTGTCATCTTCATCTTCTTCATGTGTAACTTGCACCACCAGATCACTTTCATCCACTGGGGATGGACGGTAAGCTTCTCTTCTGCCCCTGGCACTGGGAATGTGGGGCAGGGCATTCGCACAGCATGCCCAAAGGGCCTGGGAATGTGGGGCCCACATCACTTTACAAGAGCTTTCCCCACCTGGGACTACAACTTCCATCATCCCCAGTCAGCATGCCCAAATCATCTGGATTGCGGGTGAGAGGGGGGCAGATTAGGTTGTGGTTCAAGGGGGGGGAGAGCAGCTTGCATGTGTCTGTTGCTTAAAAGTATAGACCAGGCATAGGCAAACTTGGCCCTCCAGATGTCTTGGGACTACAACTCCCATCATCCCTGACCACTGGCAGGGCCTTGCAGAGCCAGGCAGGGGCCGGGCCAGGTAGATAATGTGCCCCCCCTTTTTTTACCCTGGGGATAACTGAAGTCTTATAAACAAGTATATAAATAATTTTCACAAAGGTTATGCTGACAAATAATTTTATTTCAAGGCTTGAACCATATTTGCATAGAAAGACAAAATGGATAATATGGATATACAATAGTGCTTTTTAAAAAATACATAGGGAAAAGGATTATTTTAAGTATTTACATTTAAAAATGCTTTCCTAGCTTTCTTTTCTGCGAATTCTTGAATTCGGAAAAATCAAGCAACTTCACCTTATCGTGGTTTATGTTTATCATTGCTAAACCATTTAGGCGTTCTTTGCGCTTCCGCATTCGCCCCAGTGCATCCCCTGCGATTGTGAATACGCTGACCGAGGCCCCCTTTGGAATTGGAGGCCCGTGCCAAGTGGCCCATATGCCGCCCCCCCGGTCTGGGCCTGACCACTGATCCTGTTAGCTAGGGATGATGGGAGTTGTAGTCCCAAAACATCTGGAGGTTCAAGTTGCCTCTGCCTGGTATAGGCTTTGTCCCTGCCCTGCTCCTTCCTCCAGTGTGCTGGAGAGGAAACAAACCGGAGGCCGTGTTCAGGTTGCTTGTCAACCAGCACTCACGGGATGTCCCCCCAACTCAAGAAAAACACTTTGCACACCAGTATGAAATCATTCGGGATGCAGGTGGCGCTGTGGGTTAAAGCCTCAGCGCCTAGGGCTTGCCGATCGAAAGGTCGGCGGTTCGAATCCCTGCGGCAGGGTGCGCTCCCGCTGCTCGGTCCCAGCGCCTGCCAACCTAGCAGTTTGAAAGCACCTCCGGGTGCAAATAGATAAATAGGGACCGCTTACCAGCGGGAAGGTAAACGGCGTTTCCGTGTGCGGCTCTGGCTCGCCAGAGCAGCGATGTCACGCTGGCCACGTGACCCGGAAGTGTCTCCGGACAGCGCTGGCCCCTGGCCTCTTAAGTGAGATGGGCGCACAACCCCAGAGTCTGTCAAGACTGGCCCGTACGGGCAGGGGTACCTTTACCTTTACCTTTACCTATGAAATCATTCTGCAGTTTGTCCCCCACTCCATGCTGACTGGCTGAGGGCAGGGAGTGACCGTGATCCGAGCACTGCGCGCTGACCTGCTGTTCATTTACTTGAAACTGCTTAAAGCATGGGAAGGCAAACTAAGGCCTGGGGGCCGGATCCGGCCCAATCACCTTCTAAATCTGGCCTGCAGACGGTCCGGAAATCAGCGTGTTTTTACAGGAGTAGAATGTGTGCTTTTATTTAAAACGCATCTGTCAGGGGCTCAGGAGCAGAAGCACAGGGAAGAGGGGAGATGGAGAGCGAAGGGGAAGAATCTGAGGGCAGCGTAGGGGAAGATGACAGTGGCCCGAGAGATTCCATGAGCCTCTCCAGCGAATCGGAAGATTCACAGAAGGGGGCTCCGATGGCCAGGGCAAGGGGGGTCCCGGGAGGGACGCACCAGAAGCTAGGGGCCAGCAGCGACTCCCAAAGCAGCAGCTGGAGATCGGGACCAGTTTCCCCACCAGAGCGTAGCGGGGGGGGAAGAGTCCCATGAGTCAGGGCTGACCACGCCCCTATCGCTGAGTGAGGGAACGGAGGGGAAGTCAGATCCAGCTAGCCCCCCCGAAGGGGGAAGCAGTGACAGGAGCAGTGTAACGGTCAGGAGGAAGGTGGCCGGGTGGGCGCGCGCGCCAAGTTCAAATGTACAGGCGCGCGGGACAGCAGGGAGCTCGGATTGGGAGCCAGGTCCTAAAGCACGCCGGAGGCAGGGGGAAGAATCCGGGGACTCTTCAGCATCAGAAGAGTCCAGAAAGGACAACTCCCCGGCGGCCAGACGGACCCAGAGGAGGAAAGAACAACGGAAGAGGTGGAGTAAGGCTAGAGTCTTAAACTGGTGTCTAGGGGGAGGAGACTCAGACGGAACTTCGGCGGTCTAGGGTTTAAGACGTAGAGCTGCGCGCTACGGCTTTGGAATGGAAACTGAACTTCAATAAAGACTTTTGTATATAACCACGACCTGGCGTTGGTCCTCTGTGAGCTGGGACCTTGGGCAGCTCTGACAGCATCTCTGGGTTATTTGTGGGGCATAGGAATTCATTCATTTCCTCCCTCCCCCCAAGATCTGAGGGACAGTGGACCGGCCCCCTGCTGAAAAAGTTTGCTGACCCCTGGCTTAAAGGGTGGGGTGGGGTGGGGAGGTTTTCCTTGTGGACAACCATGGGCGTAGCCAATATTTTTATTGAGGGGGCAGGACTTTGTTGGGGGGGCAGAACCTATGTGATTGGTCAATTAGTTAAGTATTTCTATTGTTTTACTTGATGGGGGGTAGCTGCCTCCTCTCTTGGCTACGCTCATGCGGACAACCCTTCTGGGTGTAACTTGGCTAGTGGCAGTCAGGGCGAAAGAGGTGACTCTTGCCCTTGTAGAGTAGACTTCGTTCCAGCCATGCAAACTTCTGAAGTTTCTACGCACCAGCTCCCCATCTCCACCCAGGCAAGCAACAGACGTTGTTGTGGTTCACGGACACTTCCCAATGCCGGATTAAGCCCTGTGGAGGCCCCTAGGCAAGCAAAATCCTGCCCCACCCCCTTGTAAAGGCTCTCTGGTGGGATGGCATTGAACTAAGAAAGATTGATTGTACATTTCCTTCAAGATCAAATCAATATTATTTTGAGCCATTGTCATGGTGCCCCGAAAAGGCATGGGACCCATAGACTGGTGCCTACTCAACCTATTTAGTAATCTGGTACTGACACTTTCTTACTAGCTGAGGAGAGTGCGGAGCAGGACCAGTGAGGGAGGTGGTCTGGGCATGGACTGGGAAGCTGATCGAGGGCCAGGTAGAGTCCTGGAGAATGGCATTGAGCCCCCAGACCTGAGGATTCCCACCGCTGGTTTGAAGCAATGAGCAAACTGGGCCACTGTGTCTATCTGTGCTAAGGGTTCTCCACTGAAACAAACCAAATTCTGCATTTTAAAATATCCTGCCTACATTGCGCTGAGTAGAACTGGGGAGGGCGACCTCCTGGCAACCCATACAATGTGTTTGTATGTTCTTTACTTAGCTATTAGGGACGCGGGTGGTGCTGTGGTCTAAAGCACTGAGCCCCTTGGGCTTGCCAATCGGAAGGTTGGCAGTTTGAATCCACGCAACAGGGTGAGCTCCCATTGCTCTGTCTCAGCTTCTGCCACCCTAGCAGTTCGAAAGCATACCAGTGCTAGCAAATAAATAGCTACCACTGCAGCAGGAAGTTAAACGGCATTTCCGTGCGCTCTGGTTTCTGTCACGGTGTCCCATTGCGCCAGAAGCAGTTTATTCATGCTGGCCAAGGAAAGCTGTATGCGGACAAACGCCGGCTCCCTTGGCCTGAAAGCGAGATGAGCGCCGCAACCCCATAGTCTCCTTTGACTGGACTTTACCATCCAGGGGTCCTTTTCCCTTTTCCCTTTATAATTCGCTATTTAAAAAAAGCAAGGACCCTGTCCTCTTCTCTGTTGGACCACCTTAAGTCTCAAAAAAAACCCATCTACCTTGAAGTTATGGTGGTATTAAAAATGTGTGTCAAGGATTGGCTCAGAGGTAGGTGGTTGGCTCAGCTAATCCTGCTTTAACTTCTTTGATAACCCTAGTTCCAGTATTAACTTTTTTCTCCCTTTCTGTTGCCTCCTTTTAGGATTTCATAAGGGCTCTCATTGGGGCTGTTGCTTTCCTCATCACATCCCTTATCGTTCTCATAGGACACAGAGATGGAGCTGGCATCGCAGCTGCGGTACATAGAAGCTAACAAAAATTCATGGAGGGGAGGGAAAGGAAGCTGGAGTGCTAATTTGGCCAGCAGCAGGAATATGTAGGAATGTTGCTGTGAACGGGGAGACACGAGGCACATTTGGGCTTTGCTAGTTGGAGAACTCCTGTAAGGATCTCCTCTACACCCATTTAGCAGGCCCCTTTGAGAAAGATACAATAAGAGGGCTCTCTGCAGGCACAGCTATATTAAGGTTACCAGATTTTTTTTCAATGAATCAGGGGACACTTTTCAACTTCAGTAGGAATGAATGGATTTTGTCAGGGAACTGATTTGTAAACCTGGGGACTGTCCCCGGGAAACGGGGACGTCTGGTAACCTTAAGCTATATGGCATGCATGCAGTAAGTGGGGAGATAAAAGTTGTTCATCCTTTCTCATAGCACTTTGTGGACATCCAACGAAGCTGAACTTTGGAAGTTTTAGGACAGATAAAAGAAAGTGTGCATTCAAACTATGGAAGTCACTCCCCAGGAGGCAGAGAAGGCCACCAATTTGGGTGGCTTTAAAAGAGGATTAGACAAATTCGCAACCCTAGCAGCAAGCAGTCTGGCTTAGTCTCCATGAACCAGTTGCCTCCTTCAGTATGTGGCAGATTAGCCAGCATGGACCACTGTCTTGTCAATATGCATGGGTAATCCCCAAATACTGTGCCCAACTGGCTGTACAAGATCGCATGCCTCCGTACCCAAAAGAGATCACTATGTATGGTCCTTCAATGGTTTAAATTTGGAGCAATTTCTGAAACAATGCATGAATGATTGGCTGTGCCTCTGCACTGTGAATCCTGTATAAACACAACTGGGGCCCATTGTACTGCATACACATTATGCTTTCAAAGCATATTCAAAGCACATTCTTTCCCTCAAATAATTCTGGGCACTGAAGTTTAAGGGTTCCTGGGAGTTGTAACTCAGAAGGATAAACTGCACTTTGCAGGGTCTTCAAAGGTCCAGTGTGCACTACAGCTTTGTGTTGCGTTGGGTTTCCTCCTGTTGAGTTCTTGGGTCTTTTCTTCATCTCCCAAACACAAAGAAGTTAGCTTATGGCTTTTTCACTTTTGCAGTCACCATTTTGCCAAACAGGAGTCTGAAACAATGGATATACTGTTGGGTACTTTCAAGCCATGCTGATTTTTTTGGTGAGCATGCGCTTTAAATCACTCCCACTTGAACTCAGTGGGACTTCAGAGAGCTTAACTTTGTCTAGCTCATGCCCCAAATAAATGCACAATCAGTGCAACCGAATCAAAATTGCCATGCCTCTTGGCGCAAGTAGCTACTTTAATTTAGAAGAAGCAAAATGAAGCTTGACAACCCAAATAGAGGAATAAATGGGACCATTCTACCAAAAGCAACTGCCAATAATAATATAAAAAGCCCACTTCCTACCTGGAGTACAACTGCAGAAATGTACTCTTAAAAGCAGATAAAGGCCCATACTAAACTTCCACTTCCTTCCGACAGGTGATTGGAATGCTGACAGGAATCCTTTTTGGCTACGATGCCTACACCATCTTACCAACCCTCAGGAAATCACATGCAGCAGCTCCCACTGGTAGGTCTTCTCTGTGCAAGGAAGAGTGTGATCCTGTGGCAATTGGCGGCTCTTAGATGGCTTTTGCTTGGTGCATCAGTAATCAGCCAGCCAGCCAGACATAAGAGAACTTGCTAGCTAGTACACACACACGGTTGAAGGGTTTGCATGCTGAACAAGCCCAACTCTGTTTTGTTTCATTTGCAAGCCTCGGCCTTCCTCACTCAAGGCCCTGGCTGAGTTGCCATTCAAGTTCTAACTGCTCAGAAGCTGGGTGCCCTTTCCAATTCATTCCCATTGCCGGTGTGGTAGTTTGTGAGTACCATAAACACTGTGCTTTGATATGTTTCCCTAGCAGGGGCACCATGTAGAAGGGGCTGTAAAGGTAAAGGTAAAGGTACCCCTGCCCGTACGGGCCAGTCTTGACAGACTCTGGGGTTGTGCGCCCATCTCACTTAAGAGGCCAGGGGCCAGCGCTGTCCGGAGACACTTCCGGGTCACGTGGCCAGTGTGACATCGCTGCTCTGGCGAGCCAGAGCCGCACACGGAAACGCCGTTTACCTTCCCGCTGGTAAGCGGTCCCTATTTATCTACTTGCACCCGGAGGTGCTTTCGAACTGCTAGGTTGGCAGGCGCTGGGACCCAGCAGCGGGAGCGCACCCCGCCGCAGGGATTCGAACCGCCGACCTTTCGATCGGCAAGCCCTAGGCGCTGAGGCTTTAACCCACAGCGCCACCTGCGTCCCTAGAAGGGGCTGAGGGGGCCCTAAAATTTTCAAGCAGGTGACAAGGTCCCCTCAATATCCCACAGCCTACCCATGTCTGGTATGGGCCTCATCAGGCCTCCCCACAGCTGGAACTTCCCTTTTAAAATGCAGTGGTACCTCAGGTTACAGACGCTTCAGGTTACAGACTCCGCTAACCCAGAAATAGCACCTCGAGTTAAGAACTTTGCTTCAGGATGAGAACAGAAATTGTGCGGCGGCAGAAGGAGGCCCCATTAGCTAAAGTGGTACCTCAGGTTAAGAAAAGTTTCATGTTAAGAACGGACCTCTGGAATGAATTAAGTTCTTAACCTGAGTTTGACACCAGAGCAAATTTCTCTCCACTTTTTCTGTGTGAGGTGATCTCCATGCTTGGAGACCTTCAAATTGTAGTTGTGATGGATTTGGGATTAGAACATGCAGTGAAACCAGATGATGGAGAAGCAGGATGGACAAGCCAGGCAAAGAAGAGAAGAGGGAAAACATTGTGAAACAGCAGCCAGGTCCTATTCAACAGTCCAGGAAAAAGGGAAGTTTTGCAAGTTGATCTTGTGATTTTGCAAGTCACACTGACTAATGTTTTTGCTGCTTACACCACTTGTCTAATCTCCCTTGTTGAAGGTTCACAGTTCCACTTGGGGGGCAGGAGCTATGTTTTGTATGGTATTACAGTCGTAGTGGTGAAGCCCCTCTTCTGCACTGCAAGGTGCAGTCATTTGTAGGTTAATTAATGCACCACTCACTTGATGGTGCCTTGTCTGTGTTTCTGCGATGGTTGTTCATTTGTTGTTGTTGTCTCGCCCAGTCTACCAGATGTTTAACTGCTATATACAGCCTTAGAAATTAGCACATTTTGCACCTGGCTTTCGACCAAGTGAAGATGCCTGGATTCCAGGATGGTGTCTGACATATCCACCACCTGGAGGTGCATGCCTGGGGATCCTTGGATCTGGACTGTTTTCACACACTAATAGCCCTTCCTGTCAAATTCTATCCGTTATATTTTATCTGCCCAATCGGAATGAATTTCTGGAACCAAAATGCTTTTTCTGTGCAACCTGAGCAGGAGCAGTCACAGTTAAGAAAAAGAGGTCGGAATAGGCCGATATCTATGTGGACTGTCCCTGGATCAAGTGCCTTTTCTTCTTTAAGTTCTCCAGGCTCTTAACTGAGCTCAAGGTTGTCCTCTGAACTACTCAGATGTTTAACTGTGAACCAATCCCAGTCAGTCCCACATTTGAAAAATAAGACTTTAAAGCTGTCTTGCCCCAAAATGGCAACTAGACATTCCGTTTTGGCAATTGTAAGCTTGGTTTAGGGCAGGCACCCCCAAACTCAGCCCTCCAGATGTTTTGGGACTACAATTCCCATCATCCCTGACCACTGGTCCTGTTAGCTAGGGATGATGGGAGTTGTAGTCCAAAACATCTGGAGGGCTGAGTTTGGGGGTGCCTGGTTTAGGGAGACATTTGGGCCCTAGCTTATATATCTGAGTTTCTAACACTGGCTTATATACTAAAGCCATTCCCAGAAGACCCCCATCTCCTTAAGTGTAACTAGATATACTCAAAGCACTTGACCAAATTGAATGGTCATTTGTGTTAAAGATACTGGAGATACTGAGTGCGAAGAATCACTTTCTTCATGTAGCAGTCATGCAAGTCAGTGGTGTGGTGTCTGCCTCTTTTGCCCTCCAGAGAGGACTGCCATCTCACTTCTTCTCAGTATTAGTGATAGAGCTATTTTATCTTATATTATTTTCTGCCGATTTTGTTGTTCCTTGTTCTTTATCATTACTTGTTACATTGAAAACATGATGATTTTGGCATTTGTCTGCTCCTTTACAGGTCCTTCAGATGGGATCTGAAGACACGCCGTTCTCTTGCTTCCACATCATGACTAGGCCCCAATCCTGGACCCATCACCTTTAGTTTCCTGCTGGATCTCCTGGTAGAAAACTACCCCAGTCTATAAATTTGACAATGTCACCCCTCTCTTCTGGACGTCTCAGTGAGGTTCACCAATTTTTGAGAAAGATAATTCCACTCTTATTTCTGCCAACGCTCTCTCCTATTTCTGACTTACCGTAATTGTGGAAAACAAAGGTAGCTTCTGTCAACTTGATAAAAGAATTATTGGCCCCCAATAAATGGGCTCATTGAGGGAGGACGGAGAGGGGAAGCTTCAAATCAGTTTAGGGGCTCAAGCAGTTTACACAGTGGGCTGAGGGGGGAGGAAATGGGACCCCTGGATTCTATCTCCAGTTCTAGGAAATGTGGGGTGGAGAATGGAGTGGAAGAGAACTCCACAGAATCATTTTAAGTGCCTTCCTTTTTCTGTGCCTCAGTTTCTCCTCATTTAAAATGGGGAGAGCGGACCAGAGGCTGGTGCTTGCATCTAGTTAGCTTATGCTCACTCTGGGGTCTCCAGCCTAAGAGATCACTATTTTTAAGAAACATAATAAAAAAAAAGCTTAGGGAGCGTGTGTTTTGATGACTCTAGAAGACAATGGACCTAGTTCCTTTGAATGTTGTTGAGAATTTATTAAACCACCTCGACTGCCAATTATAATGGAAGTGATTGCCTTTTTTGTTGTTGAACTAACACTCAAACTTCATCTCTCCCAGGCAGCCTTCAGCCAACCTGCCCAATATGGAACTGTCTTCTCTCCTCCTTCCAGGCACATTTTGCTAAAGATATTCTTTACCTTTCACCTCACACCCAGTTACCCTGGCAACTTTCTGTCTGCCCTGCCCCAAGATCCCTCTTAAATGGGCCATCAACACATTTCTGTCATGTTAGCCCCTCTTTCCCAGGTGAGGCCCTGGCTTGGAAAAAGATTAGCCTGAATTTTTGCGCTGGACTGCAGTTTTCCCTTCAATTCCAAATGATCAAAATCCTACCATTTATTAATTTCTAGGATTTAGGGGGTTCCCCAAAAAAACTCACAACTATATAAATATATAAAGTCACTTCCCCACCACTCCTTGCACATCTGTGCTTCATGTTCTGCAATTCTGCATAAACAAAAATGTGGTTGCAAAGATGTTTTGGAGTTGGGTGGGTGACACCTGCTGAAATTTTATATCGGGGGGGTCCTGAGTCATATCTTGGGGGGGTCAGCGAGTGAGGTTCCAATGCTCTGCTTAGCTTTATTTCCTCTTAGTTTATTGCTTCCACTCTAATGTAAAATGAGCAAACATTTCATAATGGGGAAATAGATGCAAATATGCCCACTTTATAGCGGTCACAGAATCCAGTTTCCTTGGAAGAAAACTTGGATTGCTTTGGTGTAGACCTTCTGCTTTTTATTTTGGTGTCATGCAAAGTGGTCATAGCCTTGATTATGGGCTCTGGGTGATATAGATATACAGTGGTGCCTCGCAAGACGAAAATAATCCGTTCCGCGAGTCTCTTCGTCTAGCGGTTTTTTCGTCTTGCGAAGCATCCCTATTAGCAGATTAACGCTATTAGCAGCTTTTAGCGGCTATTAGCGGCTTAGCGGCTTAGAAAAAGGGGGGAAAGGGGAAAAAATCGCAAGACTCGCAAGACGTTTTCGTCTTGCGAAGCAAGCCCATAGGGAAATTCGTCTTGCGAAGTGCCTCGAAAAACGGAAAACCCTTTCGTCTTGCACGTTTTTCGTCTTGCGAGGCATTCGTCTTGTGGGGCACCACTGTATATGCAAACAGGCAAAAGGGTACAGGTGCTTTTTGCTTCTAGGGGAATGAGGAGCTGTCATGAGGAGCATCACATTATCCTTAAGATTATATCTTTGTGGGCAGAGAGAAGGGAGGAAGGGGGAGGTATGTTTTCCCTAGCCCACCCTCACTTCTCTATTGCTCTTTCTTCCCTTTCCTATCCGTCCCTCATGCAGCTTGATTTTGTGTGTGTGTGCACGTGCTTGTTCAGTGAAACAAATGTTTTAAAACGCAAATAAAACATGGCTGAATTAGTACTAACATCTGCTTGCTCTTTTGAGTGCCTTTATAAACACTTCTGGCCACTGTAAGACTTTCCTTGCTGCCCTTTGAAAGAAATTCTGTTTTAAAGCACACGGTATCTAGCCCTCGTGAAGAGATAAAATTCTGATTATACAGACAAGGCAGCATTCTGCAGGGGCCAAAATCACTGCACTCTGTGACTTATTTATCCTTCTCTTCCTTCTCCTACCCACCGGCCTTCTTTCCCTCAGTCTAGTTTCTCTGCTGCCATGAGGGCCAGATGGAACAGCCAAATGTGGCCCCTGGAGCAGCTTGGCAGGGCTTCTGTTTTTTAAATCTCTAATTGCATTGGATTTTGTGCATGTGGTGGAGAGAGAAGTCTCCTAAAAGATCCCCTTCAGAAGGACAATCATGAGCTCTTTGCTTGCTCCCATCCCACTGAAGACCTCCTTTAAGTTGTTGCCATCTCAGAGGGGCTAGATTGATGTGGCCATTGCCGTTCTACACTCATAAATGCTTGGGGCTAGGAAGTGATCCAAAGGTACTTTGCTGAAGTGAAGCAGACTCTACAGAATGCCTGAGACCAACTAAAAAAACAGATATGTGCTGCACACAGCACCCAAAAGGAAAAGTAGGAAGTGAAAGCGTTAACAAAGGCCAGGCCAGCTCTCCAATCCCCAAACTACCTACACAGGGGCTATCGTCAAGCTCCATGTTCTTCGATGACACGGTACAGTGGTACCTCAAGTTACAGACGCTTCACCTCAGGTTAAGAACTTTGCTTCAGGTTGAGAACAGAAATCACGCAGTGGCGGCGCGGCAGCAGCAGGAGGCCCCATTAGCTAAAGTGGTGCTTCAGGTTAAGAACAGTTTCAGGTTAAGAACAGACCTCCAGAACAAATTAAGTTCTTAACCCGAGGTACCACTGTACATGCAGAGTATCATAAAAAAGAAGGCAACTCACAGGGTGCAGGAAACAGCAGCTACAGCACTGGATTTTGGGCCGGATCCGTGTTCCACCATGAAGTTGGCAGAATAGCCTTGGTCATTCTTTGGGTTGTTTACTGGAAGACTAAATTGGCGTAATATTCTCATGCGTGCTCCTTTAGCAAACAGGAGACAAATGAAGATGATAAAATGTGCTCAGATAGAATGTGGGGCAGAGGGAACTCCAGAACGGCAACAACCTGGCTGCAAATTCAGCACTAATATGCCAGGGATGTTTGTTATAGCTGGGGCTATGAATCTGGCACAGGAGCATAAATAATAAACAAGGGGCTGCCCCCCTAGAAGGAGGGAAATTCTCCCTAGAGGACTAAGTCTAACTTAGCAGCACACTGCGGCTATATTGAGCTTAACTCTGCTGCGTGAATGACTGTGCTTTATTTTTATCCTTAAACGCGAATGCCTTGAGAGCCAGCTCACACACCCAAGTGCTGTGTACACAAAATCTCCACTAAATAAATGGGTACAAGCCTCCATTGAGTTGTTTGAAACTTTCTCATTACTTAGTGTCCTTAGTGTACAGCAGGGGTGTTCAAAGAGGGCCAGATTTGATGAAGTGAACATGCGTGAGGGCCGTGAGCTTTTTTTAGAATTGAAGCTGCTGAGGATTTTTTGGGAATTTTACCTCACAACATATACTGCCACGGGAGCCCGTTTAAATCGACCAGCGGGCCAGATTAGGTCCCTGAAATGGACTTTGGACATGCCTGGTCTACGGTAATTAAAGCTGAGTGTAAAACAGAAGAGGTGACTATAAAGGAACAAAGGATTTACTCCACAGTAGCCTGGGACGCAGGTGGCGCTGTGGGTTAAAGCCTCAGCGCCTAGGACTTGCCGATCGAAAGGTCGGCGGTTCGAATCCCTGCGGCGGGGTGCGCTCCCGCTGCTCGGTCCCAGCGCCTGCCAACCTAGCAGTTCGAAAGCACCTCCGGGTGCAAGTAGATAAATAGGGACCGCTTACCAACGGGAAGGTAAACGGTGTTTCCGTGTGCGGCTCTGGCTCTGGCTCTGGCTCTGGCCAGAGCAGCGATGTCACGCTGGCCACGTGACCCAGAAGTGTCTCCGGACAGCGCTGGCCCCTGGCCTCTTAAGTGAGATGGGCGCACAACCCCAGAGTCTGTCAAGACTGGCCCGTACGGGCAGGGGTACCTTTACCTTTACCTTTAGCCTGCCATACAGTTGGGGGGGGCAGAGAAAATTGCCTTGTACAGTTTTACCTCTGGATCTCTCCGCTATGCGAGTGTGACGGGAAAACAGTTGAATCTCTTCCACATATAATGTTCAACTGTCCCTTACATAGCATAGCTAGGACTAAATTCCTGGGTCCTGCTTTACTGCGCTTGGTTGGCAGGCCTGTTGAGTCACATGCCGCACTGCTTTTGCAGGATACAGATCCTTCTGTAACTCTGCAGGTGGCGAGATTCCTGAATGCGGTTATCTCACACACAAAAACCACCCAAAAACAACAACAAAAACTAATCGGACAGTTATGATGAGAGTGCATGACGGATCTCGTCTCCAGTTCTCCTTTTTCTGTGAACCGTCCCTTGGATCTTTCCGGGCCCCAACCTGTTATTTGTCACTGCTCAATGACCCACCCTTGCATCGTGGTGTTCCCCTTCTGTTGTTAGATGTATTGGTTTTTATGCTTTTGTGTTTTTATGTTTGTACATATTTTATGGGCTAATAGCCGTAAATAAATATATATTTACCTCTGGATGCGAATGGGATCCGTTGCGGAGCCCCGTTCGCATCCTGAAGTAAATGCAACCTGCATCTGTGCGTGCGGGTTGCGATTCGCTGCTTCCGCGCATTCGTGTGACGTCATTTTGAGCGTCTGCGCATGTGGCGAAACCCGGAAGTAAGGCGCTCCGTGGCTTCCGGGTCGCCACGGAGCGCAACCCGAAAAGGCTTAACCGGAAGCGACTTCAGCCAGGGGTACGACTGTATGTTTAGGTTAGCTTCCAGGGGCTTCGTTATGAAACTAGCGAAGAGTGCACTGAAGTGTTTTGTCTGTTGCTCCTTGGTTCAAGACAGGGATGCAAGAAGTCACCATATCCCTCCTGCACAGAGGACCATTCTGCATGTTCGCTGCACAGCATCCTGCTTTCCTTGATTAAGGCCCAACATCCTGTGACGATCCACTGCAGCACACAAGTGTTTTCATATATTTTTATTTAAATTTCAATTAAATTAAATCCTCAATTAGAAAAAAAACCCATCCAAATTTTAAAAATTGCAAACTCAAGAGATGCACAAAGTGCAAGAAGACAGGACAGAGAAGAGTAGTTTGAGGTGGATCAAAAAGATCTGTTGCAGGCTTTGCCCTATAGAAGACACCTGGTGTCCATCTTCGATTGGGTGCAAACCTGTACCAGATGTAGAAAGGAGTTCACCCCCCACAACATTTACACACACCAAACACCTGATCTATAGAGAATTAAGCACCCAGAGCTTGAAAGCAGGCAATTAATAATGGCAACTTGAAAGTCAATGATCAACAAGGGTCAACCCAGGAGAGGTGAGATAAGTTCAGAGGTCACAGTGGAAAGGTCAAAACCAAAGTTCAAGGGTTCCCAGGTAAGAGACTGCAGTTGGAAGTTCACAGGGCACAGTGCAGAGGTACAAAAGACCATCACTCCGAAGGTTCAAGACAGAAGGGTTAATTCATGTTCAAAAGGTCACAGTTGAGAGGTCAAAAGGCCACAATGGAAAAGAAACACAACCAAAGTTCAAAGACCACCAGAGAGAGGAGATAAGGTTCTTCACAGAAGGGTCACATCTAAAGATCAAAGGTCACCATGGAAAAGAGAGCACACAAGGGTCCCTGAGGAAAGGTGAGGGGATTTCAACGGTTGCAATGGAGAGGTCACTTGAAGAGGATCCCTGGCGAGGGGTCGTGAGTCAAAGCAGTCATGGCGGACGGAGCAAAGGTCCGTGGTTCCAAGCCTAAATCCCGATTTCATACTTGGATTCTTGTGGCCAAAGTCCAGAAGGTGGAAGTCAGGTCTACGCAACGACGCAATTCTTGTCCCGGACCACACGCAGCCTTCGGCGCTGCCGCTTACGTATCGAGTCAGTGGGTGGCGTGGACTCTGTGGGGCTAGCTCCACCTCGTAAATGAGGAGGCAGGGGTATCGGCTCCCCCAAAAAATAGCCTTCCTCCTCCGAGGAGGAATCAGAGGAATCGGAAGAGCTGAAGTCCCATCCCCGGGGCGGGTAACGCCGGTGCCAGGCAGGAAAAGCCCCCTCGGAAGCGGAGTAGGAGAGGCTCGCTCCTCTGCCCTCCGCTGCGCCTTTCCTTGGCGGCCGCCAGCCCTGGCTCCCCAGGTTGAGAGAGTTGTCCGAGGTGGAGCGAGGGTGTCCCCGGCTAACGCTTCCGTTCTGAAGCAGCTGAGCATCGACGGAGGTCTCCTTGAGACCAGGAGCACTGGGCTCCCCCGAGACCAGGGGCTCCCGGAAGCTAACTCGGGGTGCCCCTCCCCGGGCAAAGCTTGCCATCCCCAGTTCAGGCCCCTCGCTGGGTCGCAGCTGGGCAGATGCTTGGAGTTTGGAAGCTGAGCTGCTGCTCCAGTCTGGGATCTTGGAGGGGTGGATGCCCAGTTCCGGCATAGAATGGCGCAAGGGGGATGTGCGTTGGAAACATGGTCGCTTCTCAGTCCCTGGGGGAAGGGAGAAACAAGACTGTTAGAGAAAGAGGCCCAGACTCCAAATAATAATAATAATAATAATTATAATAATAATACAGTGGTACCTCTGGATGTGAATGGGATCCGTTCCGGAGCCCTGTTCGCATCCTGAAGCGAACGCAACTCACGTCTGTGCGCCTGCACGGGTCGCGATTCGCTGCTTCCGCGCATGCGTGCGACGTCATTTTGAGCGTCTGCGCATGCGCGAGCAGTGAAACCCAGAAGTAACGCATTCCATTACTTCCGGGTCGATGCAGAGCACAACCCGAAAACACTCAACCCGAAGCTACTTCAACCCGAGGTATGACTGTAATAATAATAATACAATTTTATTTATATCCCGCCCTCCCCAGCCGAAGCCAGGCTCAGAGCGGCTAACAACAGTAAAAATAACACAGTTTACAAAAAATGATAATCATTTAATTGAAATACATTCTAAAATCAATTCATTCTAAAATCAATTCAGAGTCAAATTAATGGCAACCATTGGGCTAGAGTTCTATGAGGATTACAAAAGGGGGGGGGCAGACTGTGCCTTGGCCAAAGGCCAAGCAGAACAGCTCTGTCTTGCAGACCCTGCGGAAAGATATCAAGTCCCGCAGGGCCCTAGTCTCTTGTGACAGGGCATTCCACCAGATCGGGGCCATGGCTGAAAAAGCCCTGGCTCTGGTTGAGGCCAGCCTAATCTCCCTGTGGCCCTGGATCTCCAAGATGTTTTTATTTGAAGACCATAAAGTCCTCCGTGGGACATACCAGGAGAGGCGGTCCCGTAGGTACAAGGGTCCTAGGCCATATAGGGCTTTAAAGGTTAAAACCAGCACCTTAAACCTGACCCTGTACTCCACCGGGAGCCAGTGCAGCTGGTATAGCACCGGGTGAATGTGATCCCACGGCGAGGACCCCGTAAAGAGTCTCGCCGCGGCTTTCTGCACCCGCTGGAGTTTCTGGGTCAGCCTCAAGGGAAGGCCTTCCCAAATAACATCCAGAAGTTTGTGGTGGTGATACGATGCCACGTTCCCTCCCCCAAAATCCACCAACACACTTGGTTCTGCCTCACCTGTTCCTGGCTCCTGGTCCATGGCTGGTGGTGGACAAGTGGAAGTACCCCGAGAGGTGCATTTGACGGGCTCCTCACAACTCTGGCTGCAGCCTGAGCCGTTGCTATCTGGATCCGAGAGCTCCTCTGTTTCCGTCGGCACCTCTTCCCCTGCTCCAGATAAGCCACTCCAGCTCCTTCGGATCCTCGGGGCCGAACTAGCGGGTGCCGGCTGCCCTCCAAAGGAAATGGAGCGGGCGACGTGGGAGGAGGAGGGCGAGCGCTGGGCCTGAACCCGCCGTTGCTGCCAGCTGGCTCGCCGGGAGTCTTGGGAGCGGGCACTCTGGAAAGCCGAGTCGCAGGAGTCCGAGCCGTTGGGGTCCTCGCCCAGGCTGCAGGCCCGAGAGCAGAAGATCTGGCCCTGCTTGGGGAGGAAGGGCTTCCCCAGCAGGGGCTGGTGGCAGCGGGAGCAGCTGAAGCAAGCATCTGTGGCATGCCAGTGCTGGCCCTCGTAGGTCATCTGGCCCTGGTCAATGCCTGCAGGGAAAGGAAAAGGCCAAACCAGGGGACAGGTCAGTGCTTCATTACTACACAAGCACACAATCAAAGATCTGGGGACAGGGTGGATAAAAATCAGTGATTTTAAAAAATAAAAACAAAATCAGATTTTTTTTATTTACATCAGATTTTTTTTTAAAAAAAATCAGATTTTTTAAAATTTAAATTGCATTTTTAAAATAAAATGCTTTTGGAGGAAAAATCTTTCTAAAGAAAGTTTTCCATTTAAGTTACATTATAGTCCAAAGGCTATTCATCTGGAAATAAGGATTTGTTTTAAGTTTTTCATGTGTGCTAAAACTCAGTCTAAGTTTTTTTAAAAAACAACAACAAATGTTTAACCACATCAGTTAACAAACATGGATACATATGCTATAATGTTACTGTTTTAGTTAAATAAATTGTTATTAAGGAAATGATTATTCTTCTCCTTCCAATAAAGTACAGCAGAAAAGTTGTCCAGTTAACTTATTAAACCTCACAATAATTTCATAATTATCTATGTATTTCTAATAGTATAACCAAATCTGTAATTTTGGATATAACTGTAAAAACTACTCTGAAAATTTATTATTCCAAAAATGAAACCTTCATCTGCTTGTAAATATTAAGATTATACCAGCAAGAATGAATCTTTCTGTTAAAAAAATGATTTAAATCAAGTCTTACTGACTAATGATTTAAATTGTGATTTAAAATGTGATTTAAATTGAGATTTAAAACATGATTTAAATTGATTTTATTTAAATCAAATCCGCCCTATCTGGGAATCATGTCATCTCTGGGCTGGGAGCAAAGCTGAGTTTCGGGGGAGTGCGACAGGTTTTTGCCTGCCCTGGGCACTGAGAGCTCACCACAACAATGACAAACATTGCAAGGTGAGAGGCGCCAAATTTTGGCATCTCACGGGCGCTGCTGAAATTCTAAACCCCAAAGTCTGCCACTGCTGGGAGTTTTTCCCATTGCAGCTGTCTGTGGCTGCACCGCAGCCGTAACTGAGTTTTCCCAATGCTAAAGAAACACTCTGCAAACACAGTGTTCAAGTTGACTGAGTCCTGGCATGGAAACCATGTTCTGGAGACAAACCTTGGCTTCCTTCCCCGTAAAGCATAAAGGTAAAGGGAAACCTGACCGTTAGGTCCAGTCGTGGCCGACTCTGGGGTTGCGGCGCTCATCTTGCTTTATTGGCCGAGGGAGCTGGCGTACAGCTTCCGGGTCATGTGGCCAGCAGGACTAAGCTGCTTCTGGCAAACCAGAGCAGCGCACAGAAACGCCGTTTACCTTCCCACCGGAGCAGTACCTATTTATCTACTTGCACTTTGACGTGCTTTTGAACTGCTAGGTTTGGCAGGAGCAGGGACCGAGTAACGGGAGCTCATCCCGTCGCGGGGATTCGAACCGCCAACCTTCTGATCGGCAAACCCTAGTCTCTGTGGTTTAACCCACAGCGCCACCCTCGTCCCACGTGAAGCATAGCCTGATCCAATTATCTGATAATTCATAAAAAGGAACCCACAAATGGCCCCTCAGGAGAACCCTCTTCCCAAACTCCCCCCTTGCCCAGTGCCCATCTCATCTATTGCCCCATTTCTTACAAAAAGTCCACCTGGAAACCTTAGTTCTGGAAGCCAAATAAACTGTGCAGAAAGCACCCGCCTACTCAAAATAGCTTTGGGCATCCATACCAATGTGCTCGCCACAGGCGTCACAGTACTCTGCGTAGAGGCTCTCATAGCAGCGGCAGCAGTAGGGGCGGCTCTGGCGCATGATGTACCGCTGCCCGCCCAGCGCCTCCTCGCACTCGAAGCAGCAGAAATGGCGCATGTGCCAGTGGCGGCCTTCAGCCTCTGTGCATTCGTCTGCAAAGATAATCTGTTGGGCAGGGCAAGAAAGGGAGCCACAAGTCAGAGGGGAGGGAAGTAAACAGAAGGCAGACGCCTGCAGCCCTTTGTGGGGAATCCCACTCACACGCAACACAACAACTTTGAGCAACTCAGACAAGTGAGCCAAGGGGCAAAGAGGAAAATGTGGGGGAGGGGAGCCCAACGGCATTAAGCCAACCAGAAAATCCCTTCTGGAACTCAAGGCACAGCAAAGTTACTGCCTCTTCATGAAGTAACGTCCCAGGAGAGCTATATCAAGTGCCCTTTCTGAACACGTAGAAATCTGATCTGCCAGGGAGGTTTGGGAACCTGAAATACACACCTCTTTCCCTTTGGTTCCTCCCTGGAAGTGGTTTACAATAATAAAAATGACAGGTATTTTTTTAAAAATCAGCATTACTAAAACCAAGAATGAAACAGTCATAGAAATAAAAACAGACTCCAAATTCCAATGACATGATTATGATCCATCAAGGAAACAAGGGCAAAAATGACTTGAGTCTTGAAGGCTTTCCCAAAACGCAAGGTTGCAGAAATGGGATGGCAGGTGTAGATACTAGATGAGTTAAGCCAAAAAGTCCCTTATTTTAAGATTAAGAAGAGTCCAGCTGGATCAGGCCAAAGGCCCACCCTAGCAGAACCCGAGCTCAGTGGGTCTACCCCAACTTGTAACTCTCAACTAATGGTATTCAGAGGCTGACTTCCTCTGATAATGGAGGTTTTATCCTCCATGAATTGGTCAAAACCCCTTTACAGCCAACACTGTAAAAGGCCATCACTACACTTTCTAGGGAGATGTAGTTCCGATTTCATGCTTTTGTGCTTTATATTTACATTGGTTTTCATTGTAAGCCACCCAGAAATGTTGTGGAGTGGCATAAAAATGCCATAAGTAAGCAAAAAAGTGTGTGTGTGTGTACCCATATATATATATATATATGGGTACAAAAGTACCCAGGAGGACACTTGTTCCTCTTCGCCCTTTCTCAGCTTTCCCTTCCGTCATAATAACTAATGACATCCAGGGGTGGTGAACCAGTGCCCAATTTTTGCTTTTAAAACTAAAAACTAGTCATCACCCCCGTCCCACAGTCATATCTCCTAACATTCTGCGTTGGGTTAAATAATTTAAAACTGAAATAGAAATTTGCTTCTTGACTCAGCAAAACTAGGTCTGATCAACATCTGGCATAAAAGCATGTGACCTGGTGCACAATTTGGAGAAGAAATCTCAAAACGTGTGTGTGTGTGTGAGAGTGCGTGTGTGTGTATCAGGACTGCCATCTTTCAAAAAGTGAAAATCTGGACCGACATGGGTTGCCATACGTATGGATTTTCCCAGGCATTTTAGAATAGAACAGAACAGAATTTATTATTTATACCCTGCCCATCTGGCTGGGTTTCCCTAGCCACTCTGGGTGGCTTCCAACAAAATGTTAAAATACAGTGGTCTGTTAAACATTAAAAGCTTCCCTAAACAGGGCTGCCTTCAGATGTCTTTTAAAAGTCTGGTAGTTGTTCTCTTTGACATCTGGTAGGAGGGCGTTCCACAGGGCGGGCGCCACTACCGAGAAAGCCCTCTGTCTGGTTCCCTGTAGCTTTGCTTCTCGCAATGAGGGAACAGCCAGAAGGCCCTCGGCACTGGACCTCAGCATCCGGGCAGAACAATGGGGTGGAGACACTCCTTCAGATATACTGGACCGAGGCCGTTTAGGGCTTTAAAGGTCAGCACCAACACTTTTTTGTTTTTTGCCGATTTCTGCCCAGACACTGCTTCCGACTGCAGTATTCTGGGTATCTCTAGGAAATTCCAGATTTATGGCAACCCTAGTATCTATCCATCCATCCACCCATCCATCCATCCAATATCCCCACCCTGTGGCCTTCGGAGTGTCTGCCACAAACCCTCACCTCATCGCAGGCCTCACATCGCGGTTTGAGGCGCTCGGCGTGGTGACGCCCACAGTAGATCTTGCCACCCTGGTAGAAGTAGATGAGGTCAACGAGGAGCTCCCGGCAGGTGGTGCAAACAAAGCACTGTGGGTGCCAGCAGGCGCCATGCCCAGCCCGGCTGGCAAAGACCGCAATGTCCCCACCACATATCTGCTTCCCGCACTGCCAAGGGAAGAGAAACCAAGAGCACTTAAGACTTACATATTACTTTGCAAAGGGTTTGAAGCACCACACATACGTTACAGAAGCCACAGGTTCTCTATCTCTGCTTTAAACCCAATCTGTCCAAGGCAGCGGTCACCTTTCAAGACTTTTAATTCAAGGTGCTGCTTATTCGCCAGAGTGCCATAAATCAGACAAGGCCCTAACCATGCTACTGTTTTCTCCCATATAACCCTATGAGACTAGAGGCCTTCAGAGAGGGGCATTTCCTCTTCAGAAATAAGACTCCCCAAGGCTCACGGCAGGGCCTCCTCAGGGGTGGCACCACAACTGTCACCCTCCATTAGGAAGCCATGTTTCTTCCAGCGCTGCTCACAAAAACAGTTTGGTTTACACAGGAAGCTTTACGAGGGTGAGCGTGCTCTCAAATGACCTTGTTGCTGCTCTATTGCTTTTGTGCACAGTTTGTGTTTCTAAACATTTCTTGTTTCATTTGAGAATTTTCGCTGAAAGGCAATCAACAAGATTTAAATAAAAAAGAGAAGAACAGAGCCGAGAGTTGGGATTTTTGTGTGTATTAAAAGAGCCAAGTACCTCATCTGAACACTAGATGTTGCTGTTGCTCCTCCAATGTATTTTAACTCTCCTCTTGTACCAGGAGCCAAAATTCAAAATTTCCATGTGGGAGGTGCAACTCACAGCCCACATATTTCCTCTTCCAAATTTTTTAGAGACCAACCCTTCCTGTGTATCACAGAATGCAAATACAGTGGAACAGAGCTACCTTCATAACTTTCTTGGGCAATTGCCACGTGTGTGTGTGTGTGTGTGTGTGTGCGTGCGCGCGCGCGCGCACGCGCATACACACACAAACACACACACACACAGAATCCAGGAGCCATAACACACTGCCTACTGCAGCGTCTGCCAGTGTGGTGCCCTCCAGTTGCTTGGGGGGCTGTAACTCCCCCCTGCAACCATGTTCACTGGGACCAATGGGAACTGTCATCCACCAACATGAGAGGGCGAGGAAGGAGGCATGTGGCAGCAACACGAACAGGCTGGAAGGAGAGGCTGGAAGGAGGCTCTCGCCAGCGGACTGTAGTAGCTGTCAGAAATCCCAGCTGCTACAATAGTCCAGGTTCACAACAAGGAGTGAATCAGAGCCATGCCAACAATTCTTATCTCCGACATGCAGAGATGGGTGGAGAATGGGGCTCTTTACCAACACACAATGGCCCAGGAATGACCCGGAATAGAAGCAAGGGTGTGTTCTGGGATCACCCTGGAATTTGCTGCCCTTGCCAACAGATCACAACCCTGATTCAACTTCCAGTGAAGCAACCTCAACATCGAAAGAGCAACTTATGCAAGCCCCACTCGCGTAGAATTCCCTAGAGCACCAGCACTGCTGGCATGGGAAGGAACAGCATGAATCAAGAGACCAGCCTAAGTAGCGCTTGCACGCATGAACACAGAGATGCTGGCCCTGAGCACCAGGAAAGACCATTCACACCACACAAATTGGGCCTAAGTATGGACGCGGGTGGCGCTGTGGTCTAAACCACTGAGCCTTGGGCTTGCCGATCGGAAGGTTGGCGGTTCGAATCCCCACGACGGGGTGAGCTCCCGTTGCTCGGCCCCAGCTCCTGCCAACCAGCAGTTCAAAAGCACGTCAAAGTGCAAGTAGATAAATAGGTACCACTCTGGCGGGAGGGTAAACGGCGTTTCCGTGTGCTGCTCTGGTTTGCTGGCCACATGACCCAGAAAAACTGTCTGTGGACAAATGTCGGCTCCCTCGGCCAGTAAAGCGAGATGAGCACCACAACCCCACAGTGATTTGCAACCAGACTTAACTGTCAGGGGTCCTTTACCTTTTTATCTTTATGAATCTAATTATGAAGCCCAACTGATAAGATCTGAACTTCTGGATTCAGGTTCAGCCACAGTGGATTTAACAAGCCACCAGAGGTTTGTAATGGCTTCTACACATTGAGCTGAACCCTGAGAATCTGCTGTTGCGAGTGCTAAACCAGACATTGGATGGAATATTTTTGTTTAGTTAACATGTCTCCCTCTAAAAACCAGTATGGGGCGGAAGCAAGAAGAAATCCCGACGAAAGAAGAATGGCAGACAAAATTAATGGACTACGCAGAATTAGATAAAATGACAGGAAGGATTCAAAACCTGCGGGATCAGAGATTTGCAGAAGATTGGGGGGGAAAAATGAACTATTTGAAGAGCAATTGTAATCAACAAATTACGCTAATAGGACTACAAGAAGTTTTGTAAGGAAAAATATATGAAATATTGCAAAATAGAGAAAGAAGAGAAATTAGTCATAAGATTTAAAGGTATTAGTGAAATTAAGAAATATATATTAAGTGATTAGATTGGAAAATTTTCAGATGTGACTGATGGAAGTCCAAAAAAATTGTATAAGATGTAAAAGTATGTTTAATTATTTGAAAATGATATGTTAAAAATAATTTTAAAAATTTTTTTAAAAAAGAAACCAGTATGGGGCAGAGGAGGAGGCCACAATTTGAAGGGCAAGAGTGACCGCTTCTCCCTGCTCTCTTCCCCTCGGCCCAAGTACGCCATGTCTGGAGACGCCAGCTGGGCACAGTTGACCCAGGGAGTGTGGAATGCATGGTGAGAAGTGGCAAGCAGAAAAAGGGCTAAGTAAGTTTCTCCCAATAGGGACGCAGGTGGCGCTGTGGGTTAAAGCCTCAGCGCCTAGGGCTTGCCGATCGAAAGGTCGGCGGTTCGAATCCCTGCGGCGGGGTGCGGTCCCGCTGCTCGGTCCCAGCGCCTGCCAACCTAGCAGTTCGAAAGCACCTCCGGGTGCAAGTAGATAAATAGGGACCGCTTACCAGCGGGAAGGTAAACGGCGTTTCCGTGTGTGGCTCTGGCTCTGGCTCTGGCCAGAGCAGCGATGTCACGCTGGCCACGTGACCCGGAAGTGTCTCCGGACAGCGCTGGCCCCTGGCCTCTTAAGTGAGATGGGCGCACAACCCCAGAGTCTGTCAAGACTGGCCCGTACGGGCAGGGGTACCTTTACCTTTACCTTTAAGTTTCTCCCACCTGCCACTTACCCTCTCCAAAATCCCAGACCCTCTGTGCTGCTGCTGCTGCTTTCTCGACGTTCAGCAGCGTACTGGGCTGCCAGCCCCACTGGTCTTCTGCCAGATACCTAGCTTGGCTCTGAAGACTTCTCTGTGTTCAGTCTCCCAACCATTCTTCAACCCTGCCCTGGTTCTCAAACTGTGTTGACACTGGCAGTGCCAGAGTGAGGCCCAATACCTGCTCACAAATGGCTCCGGTTATGGTGACGGGGAAGAGGCGGACAGTCCCACGGCCCAGGTTCTCTCGCTTCCGTTGCTGTGAGAATAACTTCAGTTCTTTCGCTTCTTCCTCTTCCAGAGAGCTGCAATACTGAGCCTGTGCAGAGATTTTTTGGGGAGAGGGGAAAGAAGAGTTAGTCAATGAGGGCCCAAAGCAATACTGTCAAGATGTCTTCTCGTCTTTGGGGCAGGGTGTCTGCTGCTGTTCCAGAGGCGCTTTGCCTATGTCCCCAAAGGGAGCCCCCAAAGAAAAAGACATGTTGTAATTAAAACCAAGACCAAAAAAAGAGGACTCAGCTGCTTAGCTCTCACTCTGGTTCCAGGCCTGGGGCACAAAGATCAAAGGCAGCAGCAACAAGTAGAGCCACACAGCCCTGCAGCCAGGCAGTGACCTGAGGGAAGGTGAAACTTTATAAGAAGGAAAATAAATAAAATGTTTGCCCTGCAAGGATGAAACCGCACAGCATGTCAAAGCGGGAAAGAGATGTCAGTGCATATCTGAAGGTTTTTCCAGACTATGTCTTAACACAGAGAATTCACCGTGGTTACCCATACAATCTGCAAATGGAGGTGGGTGGGGTTCTGATAGCGCTGCCTCCACCATCAAAACTGTCCCTGGAAAATCATATTTTTCCTGCACTGAAGCTGCAAATTGCTAAGAAAACACAATTTGCCCCTTTTGGAACGATGCTGTTATTATTTACAAAGCACCACCGACGTAACACGGCGATTTACAGAGTTAACATTAAGAAGCAAGGCAGGGCTCTGCCCCGATGGGCTTACCATCTTAACTACTGTACAGCATCTAATGGTGTCTGTGACACAGCAGCAGGGGAATGGTGCAAGTCAACCCCTACTCTCCCAGCGCCATTTTGAAATGTCTGTCTTCTTTCCCATTCCCATTCCCATTCCCAAGTGCAGATTGTGATAGAGTTCACCTTCAGCTTTTGACAATGACAAGGGGTTTTTTTTTGAGGGGGGCGGGAGAGATTCTGAATTTCACTCTTAGCTTGTGTCCCCCTAACAGCCATCGCCTCAATCACAGGTGTGTCTTACTTTTTGAAACCCAAACTTGGTTTTTAGTCCCCGTTTAAAAATGTGGTGAGATTCAAAGTGGGAACTCTAGGCCAGGTCCTGTAGGTAAATAAACTACAGAGGCCACCTTAACCCCCTCCCTCCATCCCTTCCATCCTGATTGGCTACCAATGGACGGACGTGGGACAGCGCCTATAGAAATCTCTTGGGTTGCACAGCGCTGCAGTTCCCATCAAATGCTGGCCTACCTGTCTCGTCCTTGCCCCACCCTCCTTCCCTACCTGGGGGAACCCACCAGATACTCAGCCTTGGGCTCCAGCCAACCATTGCCCCAGGACAAGGCACACCCTTGGAATGGCAGCCCAGCTTTGTTAACCTGGCACCTGTGGGATGAGGACTGCAGTCCTTGCCTGGCACTAGCCGGCCTTCCCAAAATCCCTTGGCAAAGGGCCATGTTGTTTTATAGCTCCCTGAATGAGGAAATCACTACTGTACCCTTGTTTCCAGAATGCTGAATGGCATCATCAGGCATCTTCCAGCCCTCTCATTACAAGGAAGGATAAACCGCAGTCCCCACAGCTGGTTTCTCTAATACTAATCAGGATCTTTATCTGATCCTTTCCCCCCTCCCCATCATCATCATCTTGGGAAGGTTCGAGAGCCCTAATCTTTTTCAATCTCTCCGTGTGCAGAAACTCTTCCAGTTTTTTGAAATGACTGACAACTTGGACCTGATCGACATTTGGAGAACAAGAAATCCCCTCGAGAGGGAGGGAACATTCTTTTCAGAATCACAGATGACCTGGACAAGAATAGATCAAATATGGATTACTAGTGGGATGGCTCCTAAGATAAAGAAAGTGGAAATCTGCCCAAAGACATGCTCCGACCATAATGCAGTAAAGATGGAAATGAAAACAACAACAGCTGGCTCCTTCAGATGGAGAATGAATGACACCCTATTTAAAGATCCAGAGGTGTACCAAAAGGCCCAAAAGACTTTGAAGGACTATTTTGAGATAAATCTAAGGACAGAAGTGGAGAAACGAGTGATCTGGGACGCAAGCAAGGCCGTGATGAGGGGGTTCTTGATACAGCAGAATTCCTTGAAAAGGAGGAAACAACAGGAGAAGAAAGATAAAATTTTGGAAAAGATAAAAGACAGTGAAAAGAAATTGAGATCTAACCCAAAGTCACATGAGATCTTGAGACAAATCAAATTGTACCAGAAGCAATATATGGAATTGATGAACCAGGAGATTGAATGGAAAATTAAACGAATGAGACAAAAGACATTTGAATCGGCAGATAAATGTGGGAAACTCCTGTCATGGCAATTGAAGAAGAGACAGAAATTGAACACAGTCACAAGCTTGGAGGTAGATGGAAAGAATATTTCGAAACCAAATGAGATCAGCAATTGCTTTCAGAGCTATTTCAGAAGATTGTATGCACAAGGGCCGGAAAACGAAAGAGACATTGAAGAATTTCTTAAGAAATATGGATTACAAAAAATTTCGCAACAAAGTATGGCGTTTTTAAATGAGAAAATAACTGAACAAGAAATTGAGGGTGCCATTCAAAACATGCAACTGGGGAAATCTCCAGGGCCAGATGGACTAACCTCCAGATATTACAAAGCCTTGAAAGACTGGATAATCCAGCCACTTAAGGAGGTTTGTAACGAGATATTAGAGGGGAAAAGGGCACCTGAGACGTGGAAAGAAGCCTTCATCACACTTATACCAAAGACTGAGGTTGATAAAAAACAGATCAAAAACTACCGCCCTATATCATTACTTAATGTGGATTACAAAATTTTTGCAGACATTTTGGCAAAAAGATTAAAGAAGGTGCTGGTGGAGGAGATTCATAAAGATCAGGCTGGCTTTCTCCCGGGTAGGCATATATCTACTAATGTAAGGAATATAATTGACATCATAGAAATGTTGACAGTGAACATTAATACGAAGGCAGTTTTAATTTTCGTGGACGCGGAGAAAGCCTTTGACAATATATCTTGGAAATTTATGAAAAAGAATCTCCATGGGATGGGGGTAGGCCAAAGGTTTGAAAATGGTATAAGTGCAATCTATTCTGAGCAAAAGGCGAAGCTAATTGTAAATAATGTGGTTATGGATGAATTACCTATAGAAAAAGGGACACGTCAGGGGTGCCCAATATCCCCATTACTTTTTATATCGGTCCTGGAGGTCCTGTTAAATATGATTAGGGGAGATCAGCTGGTAAAAGGGATTCAGGTCGGAGCCAGACATTACAAATTAAAGGCTTTTGCAGATGATTTAGTACTGACCTTGCAAGAGCCAGACACTAGTACCAAAAGAGCTTTGGAATTAATTCAAATATTTGGCCAGGTCGCAGGATTTAAGTTGAATAAACAAAAAACCAAGGTACTGGAAAAGAACTTAACAAATGTTGAAAGGGAAAGATTCCAAGAGGAAACTGGGTTAGTGGTGGCAAAGAGTGTAAAATACCTGGGGATTAACATGACATCTAAGAATGTGAACTTATTTAAGGACAACTATGACAAGTGCTGGACTGAGATAAAGAAAGATTTAGAAATATGGTCAAACCTGAAGCTTTCCTTGTTAGGTCGAATTGCTGTGATCAAAATGAATGTATTGCCTAGAATGTTATTTTTGTTTCAGACATTACAAATTGTTGATAAACTGGACTGTTTCAAGAAGTGGCAGAAAGACATATCTAAATTTGTCTGGCAGGGCAAAAAGCCCAGAATCAAGTTTAAGATACTTACTGACTCTAAAGAAAGAGGGGGGTTTGCCCTGCCGGACCTAAGACTTTACTATGAATCGGCAGCTTTCTGCTGGTTAAAAGATTGGCTACTTCTTGAAAATGCAGACATTCTAGATTTGGAAGGATTTGATAATAATTTTGGTTGGCATGCATATATCTGGTATGACAAGGTTAAAGTGTATAAGGGTTTTAAAAATCACATTGTCAGGAAAGCACTATACAATGTATGGATACGGTATAAAGATTTATTGGAAAACAGAACTCCCAGGTGGCTTTCACCTATGGAGGCTAAGGAGGTAAAGAAACTTAATATGACAACCAATTGGCCGAAATATTCTGAGATTTTAGAACAAGAAGGTGGTGAATTTAGATTACAAAGTTATGAGAAAATAAAGTCCAAGGTACGAGATTGGCTCCATTATTTCCAAATAATGGAGGCTTTCAAACAAGACAGGAAAATTGGTTTCCAGGTGGAGAAATCGAAATTAGAAACAGAATTGTTAGAACCCAATACTAAGAATTTATCAAGAATGTACAACTTGCTGTTGAAGTGGAATACAATAGATGAGACAGTGAAGTCTGCTATGGTTAAATGGGCACAGGACATAGGTCATGACATTATGTTTGCTGACTGGGAGCAGTTATGGACCACAGGTATTAAATTCACGGCATGTAATGCCTTACGAGAAAACATAATGAAAATGATTTATAGGTGGTACATGACCCCAGTCAAGCTTGCGAAGATTTATCATTTGCCCAATAACAAATGCTGGAAATGTAAAGAGACTGAGGGTACCTTTTTCCACCTTTGGTGGACCTGCCCAAAGATTAAGGCCTTCTGGGAAATGATTTACAATGAAATTAAGAAAGTGCTTAAGTGCACCTTTAACAAGAAACCAGAGGCATTTCTCTTGGGTATGGTCGGCCAGTTGGTGCCGAAGAAGGACAAGAATTTCTTTTTGTACGCTACTACGGCAGCAAGGATTCTTCTAGCAAAGTATTGGAAGACACAAGAGCTACCCACGCTGGAGGAATGGCAGGCGAAAGTGATTGACTTTATGGGACTGGCAGAAATGACCGGCAGAATCCGCGACCAAGAGAAAGAGACTGTGGAAGAAGATTGGAAGAAATTTAAGATGTATCTTAAGAATTATTATAAAATTGAGGAGTGTTAAAATGCTGAGGGAAAAGAAGACGTAGAATTGCAGCGATAATTGGGTTTAAAATTTAGGGTGGAATAGAGAAAGAGGACGAATTTATATTTAATTGGGCAAGATAGGTTGCTGAATAAGGGTACTAAATTAAGGATGCAAAAAGGGAAAGGTATGGGGAAGTCCGGGAAAAGAGGGTTACGAAAATAAGGTTATGAAAATATGAGTTTTTTGTTTGTCTGTTTTTTGTTGTCTTTTGTTTTTGTTAAAAAATTGGAAATTAATAAAAATCTTTATATAAAAAAAAAAACAGAAACTCTTCCAGTTCCCTCATCTCCCTGTGTTTGCCAGCCTTGTTCCTTTGGTTTCAGAGAAAGGACCCACAAAGTGTTTGAGGGAAAGCCAGTGGCGTAGCGTGGGGGGTGCAGGGGGGCCCGGCTGCACCGGGCGCAACATCTGGGGGTTAGGGTTAGGGGGCGCAAATCCACGGGTTAGGGGGCGCAAATCCACAGGTTAGGGGGTGCAAATTACTTGCCTTGCCCCGGGTGCTGACAACCCACGCTACGCCACTGGGGAAAGCAAAAGCGAGGTCTATACAGGGTGGAGAGGGCACAGGCCTCCAAAGACGCCATTTTTGTAGGAGTCAGGTGCCTCTTTGCTGCGAAATAATCCCAGCGCCACCCTTATCAGAACTTCCAATATGAACGAGAAGTGGTTTTCTAGCGTAACACCAAATACAGAGGATTTTCACCTCAGAGTCGCCAAGGGATAGCAATGCCACTCCACGCCCATAGGAATCATGGCCAGTGGCAGCTTTCTTACCAGAACTTCAGGTGCCAACTTTTCCCTCCTACCTCTACAAATCTCACAGAGTCCTAAAGTTTAAGGTGTTTCTGCGTTTTGTGTGTCTACACCAGGGATGGGGAATGTGAAACCCTCCAGATGTTGTTGGATTACAACAGGGGTCGGCGAGGTGTACTTCACCTGGGCCGGTTCACTCCAGTGGAGATCCCTCTGTGGGCCGGATTGCGTGTGTGTGAGCGCGTGCCTGCAATTTCCGGCGTCTGCATCTGCGCAGACACAATTTCCGGCGTCTGCGCATGCGCAAATGAGATTTCTGGCACCACAGAAGTGAGTCCCCATGCCATGCTGGTTTAGCACAGCGCGTGGGGTCTTACCGAGCGGGTGGCTCATGGGCCGGTTAAACAACCGCCATGGGTCTGAGGTTGCCTACCCCTGGACTACAACCACCATCATCCCTGGCTATCGGCGATGCTGGTTGGGGTTGATGGAGGCCACCACAAATTCCTCACCACCGATGTAAATGGAGAACCATCCACTCACAAGGTGAAGCCAGGTCAACACCACCCGGCAGCCTATCAAATCCAGACAACCAATGGACAGAGCACCAGTTCCTGATAACAAGCAAGTATAAAGAGAGCCCAAGCCTGCCCATACCTGGTGGTTTGAATACAAGCACAATGGAGAAAAGAAGACCATCTTCCAATATCTAAAGGGCTGCCACATGGAAGATGCAGCAAGCTTGTTTTCTGCTGCTCTGGAGGTCAGGACTCAAACTCATGGCTTCAAGTCACAAGAAAAGAGATTCTGGCTAAAAATCAGGATAAACTTTCTGACGGTAAGAGTTGTTTGACAGTGGAACGGACTCCCACGAAAGGTGGCAGACTCTCCTTCCTTGGAGATTTTTAAGCAGAGGTTGGATGGCCACCTGTCGTGGATGTTTTAGCTGAGATTCCTGTATTGCAGGGGGATCGGACTAGATGACCTTTGGGGGTCCCTTGCCACTCTACAATTCACCCAAGCAACCCAGCACACGTCACAAAAACAGCCAGGTTAAGACCCCAGGCTCCTAGCAAGCGAAAAGAGAGGATACAAATAAAATAAAAACAAAAGCCTGCGCAAACAGCATTTTACATTTCCAGTCAGTTAATGGTCACTACACACCATCTGTCCGCGTCCCCATCATAAGCCAGCCCTTCCCCACGACTGTGGGGAAAGTGTTTTGCTAGCGACGTCCTTAGCCGTGCATTGTGCAGACCTGGCCTAGCAATTTCGAGCAGCGAGGCTGCGAAATGGCATTGTGCTGCGCCTCTCCTTTGGAGAGCACTTAGCCTAATCATTAATCCAGCCCCCTGGGAGCAACAGACAAGAGCCTTGTGAATGGGAAGGGCAAAGGTATTTAGCACAGCAACTTTCATCGGATTACAATCTGAAGTGGAGGAGACCCCCCAGGCCACAGATCTCCCCCCCCCCTTCACTCTTTCCCTGCATACATACAATCAGCGCTTGTATGGGTAGGCAAACTAAGGCCTGGGGGCCAGATCTGACCCAATCGCCTTCTAAAGCCGGCCCGCGGACGGTCTGGGAATCAGCGTATTTTTACATGAGTAGAATGTGTCCTTTTATTTAAAATGCATCTCTGGGTTATTTGTGGGGCCTGCCTGGTGTTTTTACATGACTAGAATGTGTGCTTTTATTTTAAATGCATCTCTGGGTTATTTGAGGGGCATAGGAATTTATTTATATATTTTTTTTCAAAATATAGTCCGGCCCCCCACAAGGTCTGAGGGACAGTGGGCCAGCCCCCTGCTGAAAAAGTTTGCTGACCCCTGAAGACCTCTAGTTTTCATTAAACAATTCTAGCCCTTCTTGAGACGTAGTATGTGAACCACGCTTCATGAAAAGTGTCCAAAGTGAGGGGGCAAGGGCTGGGGAGGGAACACATCTGTGTGACTTGCATGGTTTTTACATTCTGAAAAGCTCAAATTCCCCTTGATGAAAGATCTGGATTACCTTAGTGAATAATTTTGAAAAAGGAAAGCAGTGGGGAAACAGACTACATGAAGTGCTGTGCGTTAATTAGCAGAACACACAGGACCCGTTTGGAGAAGAATGCCTGCTTTTCTCTACCCTGATTATCAGCCTGTCACACACAGAGAGATTAATCCCAGTAGTGCAGATTGCAAACAGAGAGCAAGAGGGAACACATTGCCTGCAGAGCAGATACCTGCTGATGACTGAAGGCAGGAGGACAAAAGCAACACACAGAAAGTGAGAAGGCAAAAAATATATAAAAAATAAAAATCTCCACCTCAAGCAAGCAAGCAAAACAAACACAACCACCCTGGGGAAATTCCTTTCCCATTCTATAGTTGGCAATTGTTAAACCTGCTGCCCTCCAGATATCTTGCTGGACTCCAGTTCCTATCAGCCCCGACCAGTATAGACAGTGGTCCAGGGATGATGGGAGTTGTAGTCTAGCAACATACAGAAGGTCACTAGTTTGCCACCTCTGTGGGCTCTTGGTGTGCATGAAAGGATCTATAAACTCCCCCATGCCAAACGGATGGCAAGCCCAAGTTGGGGAAAGGGGGGGGGGCAGATCTCGAAAAATGAAGTTTGGAAAGAGAAGTAGGACTGTTTATTATATTTATTTATTTATTTATTTATTTACTTACTTACTTACTTACTTACTTACTTACTTATTTATTTATTTCATGAAATTTATATACCACTTGATTGTAAAAAATCAACACACCACCCCCAAAGTATTTTATAAAAAAGATAAAAGCAAGAAAAAATTACAACAGTACTTTAAAAACATATCAAAGGTTAAAATTCAAAAATACGTTAAAATTCACATCAGCATTTCAAAGCAGCTGGTAAAAAGGTAAAGGACCCCTGACAGTTGAGTCCAGTCGTGAATGACTCTGGGGTTGCTGCGCTCATCTCGCTTTACTGGCAGAGGGAGCCGGCGTTTGTCCTGGTCATGAGGCCAGCATGACTAAGCTGCTTCTGGCGAACCAGAGCAGCACACGGAAATGCCGTTTACTTTCCCGCCAGAGCGGAACCTATTTATCTACTTGCACTTTGACGTGCTTTCGAACTGCTAGGTTGGCAGGAGCAGGGACCAAGCAACAGGAGCTCACTCCGTCACGGGAATTCGAACCGCTGACCTTCCGATCGGCAAGCCCTAGGCTCAGTGGTTTAACCCACAGCACCACCTGTGTAGACTTGCCTAAATGAGGATGTTTTTAGCTGGCGCTGCTACATTAAAAAGATCAAATTCTCACAAATATGGAATGGGTATTAATGTGGCACCTGTAGGATAAGAAGCTCAAAAGCAATAGGTGTGGGGAGATAAGCACCCCCACGTGCATTCCCTAACATGTGAGGGAGAAGTGTGCCAAACCCCTAGACTAGCCCAGCCTGCAGCCCCCAGCTATCCAGCAGTCCCACATACAACATTAATAATAAAGAATGGTACACATAGAAGCCTCTTCCTTGTGATTAAGAACCCTGGACTGCTAATAGAAGCCTTTTGCAAACTTGCTCTATAAGGTCTTAAAGTTTGGATTTGGAGCAGCCCTCTAGGGGGATTTTCTACAGCCGTGGGGCAGCCACCAAGGCCTCTGTACACGCCCTTGCTGTTCAAACACAGTGCCTGGATTGTGACAGTCACAAAGGTGCTCTCAGTAGATCTGAAAAGGCAAAGATGAAAAGCAGAGAAGGCAGTTTCTGAGGTATGCAGGCCTGAAGGCCATAAGGGCTTTATAAATCAAAAGTCGCATACAAAATTGAGTCCTGAAAGTCATGTGAAGCCGATGCAGACATTGAGCCCTAACTGATGTGCTCCCAGCAATTTGCCCCAGCCAGGACTTTGCACGGAGACCTCCAGGCAGTCATCAAGGGCAGTCCCACATAGGAGGGCACTGCCGCCTTTGAATGAATGAATGAACAAACGAACAAAGGAATGAATGAGAGTTGCCAGCTCCTAGTTGAAGAAAATGAATGTTTATTTAAAACAAAAAAGTCTACCCTGCTTTTCTACTGTATGGGGAAGTTTTTAACATTCTATTGTGTTTTTGTATATGCTGGAAGCCGCCCAGGGTGGCTGGGGCAACCCAGTCAGGTGGACCGAGTACAAATAATAAAATGATTATTAAAAAATATATCATTATCAATGCACTCAAAGCGATTAATAAACACACTAAACCAGCAATAAGGAAACAGCAGACACAGAGAGAAAATCTGCAACAAATACATGTCTGAAGAAAACTTTCCAAAACCCACCTCACAAACAGAAAGAAAGGGAGCCTTTTGGATCTCTCCAGGGAGGGAATTCCATAAATGTGAGGCAAAAACACCAAAAAGGCCCTGTCCCTAGCGCCTGCCAGCTGTATTTCTAAAAGTAGTGGACTAACAGCAGGGCCTCAGTTGCAGCCTTCAATGACGGAGCATGCAAAACGTACATCTGGTCACCACCCACAGGGTTACCCGTAATCAACCTGTTGGCCTACAAATGTTGTTTGACAACAATGCCCATCATCCCCAGCCAGCACTGGATGGGACTGATGAGAGTCGTCATTTGACCCCAGTTTACAGCATCCTTTTGAATTCTGCTGCAAAATCTGTACAGTGGTACCTCAGGTTACAGTTGCTTCAGGTTACAGACTCTGCTAACCCAGAAATAGTACCTCAGGTTAAGAACTTTGCTTCAGGATGTAAACAGAAATTGTGTGACGGTGGCACAGCGGCAGCAGGAGGCCCCATTAGCTAAAGTGGTGCTTCAGGTTAAGAACAGTTTCAGGTTAAGAACAAGCCTCCAGAACGAATTAAGTTCTTAACCCGAGGTACTGCCAATACGACCCCTCTGAGCTCGCAAGCACACCCATTCCCTCTTAAATCATCCTGTTCCTTCTCAGTGTGGAATAATAAAATGCCCTTCTCACCTCGCTGTCATGGGGGGGAAGCTGGTGGAGCAGCTGGCGAATGCGGTACCTTTCCCCAGGGCTGTTGACATAGGGGACTTTGTCCTCTGGGAGGCAGCTGAAGAACTGATAGACCTGGAGGTAAAGAGTCATTAGTGGGTCAAATAGGGGAGATCAGAAGTGAGGCTCACAAGGGCTAGAGTCCTGCTGCCCAGCAGCCCAAGCAGAGGCCTTCTGCTCCGTCTCCAAGTTTTCCAGGAGTCCAAGGAAGGCAAGTTCTTTACAGGAACATTCAAAATGTGGAAGCGAATTTGGATTGACGCGGTGATCTCCTTCAGGCTACATCAGGCATGGCCAAACTTGGCCCTCCAACTGTTTTGGAACTACAACTTCCATCATCCCTAGCTAATAGGACCAGTAGTCAGGGATGATGGGAACTGTAGTCCCCAAACAGCTGGAGGGCCAAGTTTGGCCATGCCTGGGCTACATTCATACCACATGTTTAAAGCAAAATGATGCCCCTTTAAACAGCCATGGCTTCCCCCCAAAGGATCCTGGGAAGTGTAGTTTGCTAAGGGTATTGAGAGTTGTTAGAAGATGCCCTATTGCCCTCACAGAGGCACAGTTCCAGGAGTGGTTTAACTATCAGTCCTTCTTCACAGGGAACTCTCGAGAATTGTAGCTCTATAAGGAGAACGGGACTCCTAGCAACTCTCCAAACAGTGCACAGAGAGAGCTACTCAGGTGCACGGGATAGAGACCACTCTGAGCTCATAAGCTCAGCCCATGGCCTCAGAAAAAGCACTCTCTCTTGGTCATCATGCCCCATGGGTTCTCCTGATAATCAACAAGATAAGCAGGGTAAACACCTTATACAATGAAAGCAATGGAAAGTCTTAAAGAAATGTTTCTCAGTAATCAGCTTAAAACAAGAGCTGTGCTAATCAGATTACAGCCTGGCCTTGCTGAAGTGATCAGATTTCACAACACAACACACTACAAAAAAAGGCAGCAACTAGTTTGTAATTAAATTGACACCGCCTCTTTTTAAAAACTTCCTACCATTTTGTTCTGAACAATCCTCAACTTTATTAAGGTAAAGATCAGACCAAATGACTTCCTTTAAAATAAAAAGTGCACCGATTATCCTAGCCTGAAAATTTTAGAACATCAGTTGACCCAGTAAATTGCTTCTGAAATTTAGAATATCACTTGATCCACTGATTTCAATGGGACCTAAGTACAACTAAATGAATCTGCAATTCTGTGCTCACTCACCTGAGAGTAGATCCCATTGAATTCAATGGGGCACACTTCTGAATACACTCCTATGGGGTTGCACTGCTAGTCTGGATCCAACCCAATGTCATCTTTGCTCTGGGGATGAGTGGAGGGACTGAATTTGCATCTTACAGAAGTAGTTTTTCTCCTCACTAGAAATGTGTCCCTGAATGCATTCTATTAGTCCCCCTTCTCAATACACAAAAATTGCTGCCATTCACTATTATGGGTTAGTCAGAGAAGGAAAACACTTGCGACAAAAGGAAAAAACAACCCTTCGTACGTTTATTTGGAACATTTATATACTGCTTTTCAACAATGAGCTCTCAGTGAAAAATTCTTACCCTTTGCAACTGGACTTCACTCCCACTGTGAGCCCCCTAAATTTCTTCTGGGGGTTCCCCTCCACCCCCCAGAGCAGACTTGAGGAGGGTCCAGGGTGTGTGCGGTGGGAGAAGAAGTGGGGGAAGTTTTGTTGCACTAGTGGGAATCCTTGCACTGACAGGTCAAGGGATTTTGATCCCACACACAGCCCATCATAGTTCGCACGTCACAGTAGGCCAGGAATAATCCACGGCTTATTGTCTAAGTGAATTGCAGCTGCCTTTCTCCTTACTGCTTGTGATGGAAGGAAACAAACCAAGATCCCTGGCTTAGCATTACATCTGAACTAGAAATTGTGGTTTGCTTTGTCCCAACGAACTATGATCTGTACTGAAGATTTGCTCCACTTTATTGATTGTCATTTGTTGATATGAAACAGACCACAATCCTTGGTTGGGCTTAATTGTTTTCTCTGGATGCGAGCAAAGAAGAGATAAACAGTCCAGGTAGGTGCATTACAGTAAACCATTCACTGATTTACCATGATGTGTGAACATGTTCATAATGATTAGTATTTGCTAGTTATTAATGGCCCTAACTTACTAATGTCTGTTCATTTCAGTGGGTCTACGCTGAGCAGAACCTCCTCGGTTCCATTCCCCACGCGGTCAAAAAAATGCACTGGTTGACTTTAAGGAGATTAGACAAGTTGGATGTTATTACAGAGTACAGTGGTACCTCGGGATGCGAATGGGATCCGTTCTGGAGCCCCGTTCACATCCTGAAGCGAACGCAACCCGCGTCTGCACATCTGTGGGTCGTGTTTCACCGCTTCCGTGCATGCACATGACGTCATTTTGATCATCTGCGCATGCACGCGCGGCGAAACTCGGAAGTAGCGCGCTCCGTTACTTCCAGGTCGCCGTGGAGCACAACCCAAAAATACTTAACTTGAAGCACATTTATCCCGAGGTATGACTGTAAGAGTTTTAAATAAGTTTTTTAAGCTGATAGACGGAGAATGGGAAGCCTGTTCTTTTTCTTTCTTTTAGTTTTTCTATTAAAAAATGCTTGATATTTGATGTTATTTCTGTATATTGCTTTTTCTTTGTTTTTCGAGCTTTAATAAAAAATAGCTTTTGGGGGGGAAAGTTCTCTGGGTGACTTTGAGCCAGTCATCATCTCTCTGCCTAACCTACCTAACAGGGTTATTGTGAAGGTGAACTTGAGGGTAAGGATTTATGCTGCCGAAGGTAGGCGATAAATACCGTATTTTTCGCCCCATAGGATGCACTTTTTCCCCTCCAAAAATGAATGGGAAATGTGTGTGCGTCCTATGGGGCGAATGCAGGCTTTCGCTGAAGCCTGGAGAGCGAGAGGCATGGGTGCGCACCAACCCCTCTCGCTCTCCAGGCTTCAGAAAGCTATCTGCAAGCCTTGCAATCTCGGCAGGAATTCCCGCGGGCTCACAAGGCTTGCGAGCAGCAGCCTGCAGCCCCGGCGAGTGTCCACAAGCCTTGCGCGCCCGGTGGGAGGTCCCGCCGAGCATGCAAGGCTTGGGGTGGCAGCCTGTCGCCCAAAGCACGCAGAGCCCTCCGGAGGGCTTCCCGTGCTTTGGGCAGGTGTGCGCAAGGCTTGGGGCGGCAGCCGCAGCTGGGGGGGGGGGAAATAATTTTTTTTTATTCATTCCCCCCCCCAAAAAAAACGAGGTGCGTCCTATGGGCCGGTGCGCCCTATAGGACGAAAAATACGGTATATAACAAATGTCCTTCCCAAGTGCTTTCCTGACTGCACTTTCCTTTTCACCTGTTCCTAAGGGAAGGGGTTCTCCCTCCGTTCCGTTGTATGAAATGAGGGGAAAGGGGTGGGGCGGTTCCCCCTCCCTCTCCAGACCACATGACCCTGAAATGTCTTGAGTGGGTGGGCAGAGGACTGGGCTCTCCCTAAAAGATTTTCCTGGTTAACCTGGAGCCTGTGGAATTCTAGCCTCCAGGGCAGCTGCCTGCACTCCCTACCAGGTCGAATTGGCTCCTGTCTGGCGGTGGATCTAATTTAACTCCTTAAGGAGAACGGGAATCCTGGATCCCAAAGGCCAGCGTTTGTGTCTCGGTGTGGTTATTTACTATAGTCACCAGCCTCTGCTTTTCCCTCCCCCTTCTAACAAGCAGCCTTAATAACACAAAGAGAACAGCTTGTAGTTTAAAGGGTATTATTATAATCTTAGATTATCATGACGTGGCCAAGGGTGTAGCAAGGCTTCTGGGTCAGAAAGGCCCAGGGGGGTTCATAAGAACTGCCTCCTCTTGACTTAGCAGGGCTCCAACAGCACAGAGCATATATTTTTCTCCTTCTGAAATTTACCAATTACTTCCTCACTTATCTCCGTGACCTCCTTCAAAGAGAAAAGCTACGTGACATGAAACTGCAGCTTTGAAGGCCTCCAATTTACGCTGCAGACTTAAACTAGCTTTGGAAGTCATTCCCTCCTCTTCCTGGGAACTCTGGGAACTGTAGTTCCAAGTTGGATGGGAAGGCAAGGGCATGTGACGTTGCTCAGGACACTCACCAAACTATGGGCCCCCCCACCTGTGGATAGTGTGTGTGTGTTGGGGGAGCCATGACAGTCACACTGGGACAAAACTGAGACCAAAGTAGACAGTTTTGCATTTGAGGACACAAAACCCTAAGATATAAACATGACCAAAAAAATCACCATAATTTTCCATCTATAAGACGCCCCCGTGTATAACACGCCCCCTACTTTGGGGGACTCAAATTTAAGAAAATGGGGGAGATGGCACAGAGTTGTTCAGCTGTTTTTGCAGAGGATTGCCCAGGGATGTTGAGCTTTTTTTTAGGGGGGATCACCCGCACGTGTTGCAAAATCCACCTTCCGTCTGTCCCATCACCGGAAGAAGCTGCCAATCACCCGCCCAACTGCCGGAGCATCAGCCAATCAACAACACCTTTGATGCAGCAACCAATAACACGCACAGTAGCCACTGACAGCTGCAGCAGCAACCAATCAAACGTCCACCCTATGCACTACCAATGTATAAGATGACCCCCACTTTTTAGCATGATTTTAAAAGAAAAAAATGTAGTCTTATACACAGAAAAGTACGGTGATTCAATAATAAGCCTATTATTTGTTTGCAAATAATTTTAAAGATATAGTCATACCTCGGGTTACAGATGCTTCAGGTTGCAGTTTTTCAGGTTACGGACCGCCGAAACCCGTAAGTACCAGAACGGGTTACTTCCGGGTTTTGGCGGTCGCACATGCGCAGAAGCGCCGAATCGCAACCCGCGTGTGCGCAGACACGCCGCTGCGAGTTGCGGACGCTGTGGGTTGTGAACGTGCATCCCGCACGGATCACATTCGCAACCCGAGCGTCCACTGTACAGAAGTTCCAATCCTGGATCCCAAACAGACCCTGCTCTAGGGTTACCTGCTCAGGCTTGAGTCCTGGGGGCACCCAGGCGTACTCCTCAGAGGCGCAGCCAGAGTCGTCGTCTGAGATTGAGTGGCGCTGGAAGTCAGAGATGAGGCGGCACATCATCCTCTCCAGGTCGACAGGCACCATGCGCACCGCATGCTCCTCCCTTGGGCACTTGCAGTGTTGGCAGATCTTCCTGCAGAGGAAGGGAAACGTAATGTCTCCAGGGATACAGTCCCCGAACACCAACTAGACCCTGAGACAACCAAGCTGCCCAGCAAAGCTCTACTGCTGCCTCAAGATCCTCAACGCTTTGCCATAACTCGCTCGCCTGTTGAGCCCTAAGAGACACAACCCTGACAAATATAAAAGGTGCACCAAGTCTACACGGAGGCAGAGACCTCAAATGTCGCTGTGACCACCAGTTATAAGGGAAAAACAGGATGTTTGAGTAGCCAAATAACAAGATAGGTTCAAACTTGATGGTGTGAAGAAAGCAGGGTGGTGGTGGGGGACCACTGTGCTAATTCATCCTTAAAGGTAAAGGTAAAGGGACACCTGACTGTTAAGTCCAGTCGTGGCCGACTCTGGGGTTGTGCTTCTGGGTCGTGTGGCCAGCATGACTAAGCCACTTCTGGCGAAACCAGAGCAGCGCACGGAAACGCCGTTTACCTTCCTGCCAGAGTGGTACCTATTTTACTTTGACGTGCTTTCGAACTGCTATGTTGGCAGGAGCTGGGACCGAGCAATGGGAGCTCACCCCGTCGCGGGGATTCGAACTGTCGACCTTCTGATCGGCAAGTCCTAGGCTCTGTGGTTTAACCTGCCCCACTCCTTCATGCAAATCCCCCAAGGGCGGCTTCCAGTGCAAGTTCCCACGTTTGTGTTTTACCACGGCCCCTGCAATGCAAATGACACAGACCACACTTACTTCCCATGAATCGCCCACCCCTAATCGCACTGTTAAGATCAAGTTCATCATGAGAATTTCTCCAGCCCCACAAAACGGGAACGCAGGAGTGGGGCGAAAGGGCCCCAACGGCAGGCTGTGCTATTCCTGCAAAACGGGGCCATCAGCTCATTAAAGAGAGAGGAAGGGGAGAGATTCCTGCCTGCCGTGTCTTACAGTCTCTGCGGGCAGCAAGACCACAGCGAGGCAAGGCGTGACAAGTGCCTGGAAATGAACGAGGACAATGAAAGATGCAGGGTGGGGGCTACGCCAGGGCGGGGGGCAGGGGGTGGGCGGAAATGAAGTGAGTGATGGAAAGAGACAGAAAGGAAAGGCTCTTCCACTCCACTGCTTTCCTGCTGCAATTCAATTTTTTGGGGGGGAGGCTGGATGTGAAAAAGAGAGAAAAATGAGTCTGGAGTGATGTGTCTGCAAGAGGAAGACATGAATGCGAACAGAGAGGCAAGGGACAAATTAGAGGATGTGGAATAAGGAGAATCCATAGTGACAGGAGGAAAGGGGGGAAGGTTTTAACTTGCTTATCTAGATTTCTGTTCAGAAAGGCTTGAGGGGCAGCAGGCAGGGCGCTAAGTACAAGACGGGAGGGATGAAAGGCGGGCAAGACAGAGCGAATCAAATCAGCAAGGTAGAAAAGGAGGAAAGAGATGCACACCCTGCAGTTTCTCCTCTTGCTCAGAAATCCATCCTGCCGTCTTCAATGGGACTTACTCCCTAGGAAGCAGATGGCAGCCCGAAAGGCTGTGGATCCACAGGGGTTTGGGTCCAACTGTGTTTCTCTGCCCATAGAAGACCCTTGAATCCAGCGGAGGCTTCCATGGACAGCTGGGGGAGAGGCCATTTTTTGCTTATTCCCTCCTTCTGCAGCCCACCTCCCCATATGTGCTCCAGGGGGTTGGGGAGCCTTTGAAGCAGCATGGGAGGTGTCAAGTGATAGAAGGGACCCAGTTAGATACAACCCATGGCAAAGGAGGGCAACACAGCACAAATAATCCCTAGAGGTCCAATAAACAGGGAGACAGTTGGGGAGGGGCAGAACTCATAGAGGATGGAGGGAGATTTGATGGAGGGAGGGGCAGCACATTCTCCTACCTCCATCCATGCACTAGGAAGCCTGGGCACTGCTCTCCGCACCTCTGACACGGTTGGCCCCGGTCAGGGTCCTCCACCTCAGGCAGCTGTTGTGGGACAGAGGGACAAGAAGTCAGCAGCAGAAACATCAGCAGCACCAACATCCACCAGTATCACCAGATAATACCCTGTACAGCCCTGTATCGGGAAGCTTTTAATGCTCGATATTTGACTATATTTTTATAGATGCTGTAAGCCTCCCAGAGTGGCTGGGGGAACCCAACCAGATAGGAGGGGCATAAATAATAAAATTGTTAGTTTTATTGTGACAGTGCACACTCCTACCCAGAAGCCAGCATCTATCCATCACAACAATACAAACACAACACGTAGGCTCATAGTTAGTAGAGAATATAGAACAGAATAATGATATCATTCAAATTATAGGAATAAGCCAATCAAAGTTCTTATGTACAATATAACAGAGTGGTAGCAAGGATGGTCAAGCCCTGTGTTCAAAACAGATGTCTAAGGACAGTCTCACAATAGTCTTTCAAAAGTTTCAATGGAAGACGTCTCAAAAGCCTCAAAAGGACAGTGTCTCCAAAATGATACTACTGTTTTGTAATAGTCTTCATCAACTGGAAAGAAGATACAAGGCATACAACTGATGAATGATAACAAAACTGAGCTACTTCAGTAGTATTGGATTATTCCTATAATTTGAATGATATCATAATTCTATTATATATTCTCTACTAACTATTAGCCTACAACTCAGGCTTTCAGAGGATCTCCTGGGCGCTGTGGCTTTCCCAGTCGCCAAGACCATGTTAAAAACTAGGCTGTGGGACATAGATCACCAGGAACTAATCTCAGCTGCGGAAAAAACATGCTCCCCTCTTTATTTTCGACTCCCTTGGGCACAGGAATTTAATCTTAATTATTTACAATTTTTGTTTAATCCGCAAGATTAATTCTAATCCTTCTAACTTCCTTTGGGGCAGGTTTGTGGGTTTGGCAGAAGGAGATAGGATCTGCCCATGCGATGCCCACCAGGTGGAAACTCTAGCTCACATGGCCCTTAACTGTAAAATGTATGATGATCTCTGCCAACGATTTCTAGACCATCTATGTATTCCAACATGGAAACCAGAGACGGAGGTTATGCGCTTATTACTACAGGGGAGAGACCAGGAGCTCACCAAGACAGTAGCTAAGTTCCTCTATTTGATTTTTTGTCGCCAAAGATCCTGCCCTTGCTGGAAACCCACAAAGATGAGTTGGATTGCTCGCCTCTTCTGCCCTTTGGCAGGTGACTGTGCTGTTGGGGTGGCGACGAGATCGCACTGGCCTAGCTATTTTAAATGTATTCTGAATGTTCTTATGTGATGCCGATAAAGGTTACTTGACTTGACTTGACTATTAGCCTACGTGTTGTGTTTGTATTGTTGTGACTGGTTCTTATTGCAACACAGGGGTTTGTTTTTGGTTCAGCATCTACCCATTCACCAGGTCTGCCAATCCCGCCAGCACACCCTCATCGCTATGGTTTGCACCCGTTGATTGCGATCAATATGCAACCCCCATTTCCACCAGTATTGACACCAGCTCTGTCCATCTGCTCCCATCGGTCAGGAATCCTGAATAACCAGGAATCGACAACCACACACCAGTTTCCTATTGACACCAGCTATACACACCTTTGTGACTGTTCCCATCTTCGACCATATATTTTGGTAATTTGCTATGCATTTGGACGGACAGCGGCTAAGAAAGCGGTAACTAAATTTTACATGATGGTTCCTGAGATCAAGGAACTCTGGTTTAAAACACAGATTTCAAAACTGCACTGGTTTTTTTGTGGGGGGGGGGTTCTTAGAATTCTCAGGCAATGCTGGGTACAAGGCAGCTAGGAGAAGATATTCAGCATTTATTTGTTAATTACTGTGTTTATATCAGCATCATTTCTCCATGGAGCAAAAGTTGGTGCACGTGGCCCTGCGCCTCCTCATTTTATTCTCACAACAACCCTGTGAGCTGGGTTAGGCTAAGATATACTGACTGGCCCAAGGTGAGCTTCATGGCAGAACCCACTCTGTGGCCACTCTCTTGGAACAAGGGTCTGCCGTTGCAAAGCAGATCTCATGAAGCCTGCCCCTCAAACCTTCAAGCAGCAGCATCTTAAGCTTAGAGACATTTCTACAAGGTCCCCTGACTGTGGCCCCAGTGACAGGGGCCTGTACCAACATGGGCAGCTGCTTCCAAAATCAGGACGCCCGGGCATATTTCTTAATGGCAATATATTCCCTCACACCGGTCCTGTTCAGAAAGTGGTGTTGGGGGATGAGTGTTCAGGCCCCTGGGCTCTCACTTGTGGGGTGCCTCAGGGTTCTGTCCTCTCCCCCATGCTTGTCAACACTTACATGCAGCCGCTGGGAGAGATCATCAGGAAGTTTGGGCTGGGTGTTCATCAGTATGCAGATGATACCCAGCTCTACCTCTCTTTCAAATCAGAACCAGTGAAGACAGTGAAAGTACTGTGTGAGTGCTTGGAGGCGGCTGGAGGATGGATGGATGGCCGCTAAAAGATTGAGGTTAAATCCTGACAAGACAGAAGTACTGTTTTGGGGGGGCCAGGAGTTGGGCAGGTGTGGAGGACTCCCTGGTCCTGAATGGGGTAACTGTGCTCCTGGAGGACCAGGAGCGCAACCTGGGAGTCATTCTGGACTCGCAGCTGTCCATGGAGGCACAGGTCAATTCTGTGTCCAGGGCAGCTGTCTACCAGCTCCATCTGGTATCTGCCCGCGGACTGTCTCGCCAAAGTGGTGCATGCTCCAGTTATCTCTCGCTTGGACTACTGCAATGCACTCTTTGTGGGGCTACCTTTGAAGGTGACCCGGAAACTACAACTAATCCAGAATGCGGCAGCTAGACTGGTGACTAGGAGTGGTCGCCGAGGCCACATAACACCGGTCTTGAAAGACCTACATTGGCTCCCAGTTGATTTCCGAGCCAGTTCAAAGTGTTGGTGTTGACCTTTAAAGCCCTAAACAGTCTCAGTCCAGTACACCTGAAGAAGCGTCTCCACCCCCATCATTCTACCCGGACACTGAGGTCCAGCGCCAAGGGCCTTCTGGCGGTTGCCTTGCTGTGAGAAGCCAAGTTACAGGGAACCAGGCAGAGGGCCTTCTCGGTAGTGGCACCCACCCTGTGGAACGCCCTCCCACTAGATGTCAAAGAGAACAACAACTACCAGACTTTTAGAAGACATCTGAAGGCAGCCCTGTTTAGGGAAGCTTTTAATGTTTAACAGACTATTGTATTTTAACATTTTGTTGGAAGCCGCCCAGAGTAGCTGGGGAAACCCAGCTAGATGGGCGGGGTATAAATAAATTATTATTATTATTATTATTATTATTATTATTATTATTATTACTCCTGACTGTTAACCGCAGCAGCTGGAGACTCGTGGGTGAAATCCTGTCTGCACTTTGGCCTAAAGAAGGATTAGTAAGGAAGCTAATTCCCGTCTGAGAGCAGCAAGGCACTGTGGGAGAAGCGTAACTTCATTTGGGTGCCGGAAGCCACCCACAGGCCAGGACCTGCCTCAGCTCAGTTCAGCAAGACATAAACAGGCCAGATGTTGGCTTCCTGCCACCGCAGGTGGCTGAGAAAATGGGCAGCTAAGTGCCTCAAAAAATAATAATTGGGGGGCGAAACAGGGTAAAAGTGGAAAGACCTCGATGCAGAACAAGAACTTTCCTAAGTCTCCCTTCCTGCCACTTTTCATCCGTCTTGCCTCTTTTCTTTGTGCCAATGAACAGCTAAGATGACACACCAGGAAAGCGGGGGGGGGGGGGGAGAAGGTGCCAGGAGCCGCTCCCACTTCCCCCAAGGCAAGAATCGCTGAAGCAGTGCCTGGAAACTGGGCAGGAAAAAAATCCCTTTGGAAAAAAAGGGCGAACCGAGCATGACAGAGTCAAGATGGAGGCAGTAGAAAAGGCTAGCTCCGGCGCCTCAGTGAGACATTCCTGGCACCCCTGGACCCCCCCCCCCCAGTCTGAAGTTTCACTTTTAACTACCTGCTGTCAACTCTATATATTGTTCTCATTAAAAAAAAATAATATGTGACCCATCTCAAGCTGTGGAAAGGCAGCGCGAAACTTTTAAAAATAAGGAAAAGCAAACTAGGGAACCATGATCTCTACCTGGCCAGAATTTTTACCCATCTACCAGAATTTCAGTCTTCAACTCTGTTGCCGCAGCATAAAGATGTAAAGCAAATGATCGTTTGTGTGTTAAACGCATGTGTTGTTATGAACAGAAGAGTGTGCCCTTCAGTTTTGAGAAGCACTCTGTATATGCTCAAAGGCTCTGCTGTTGCAGCAACTTTAAAAATGAGCTTGCCATCAGAAAGGAACTGTCTGTTCATAGAGAAACGAATGTGACCCTTTGATTCATATATAGATATAGATGATATAGATATATCTGCTCAGGAAAAGGCCCCCTTACCCATGCCCACAGAGGTAAGGTTTTTGGAACGAAAAGATGACAGCCACCACCAGGAAGAAGCAAAACTGTAACCAAAACTTATTCCGTGGTGCTGGAGAGATTGCACAGTATCCACAAACAAGATGATTCTTTCCCCCTCACATCTGCCAACTGCTGCCGCTACCCATCCTCCTGCAGCTTAGAAGGGATTTCAAGGAAGGCGGAGATCTATTTCATCAGATGCAGCTTTGGGAAATCAAATCTGCCAGGGCTGACGTAATAAGCAATCTCCCCCCAGCCCACCCCCCAAATCCCAGATTTGGGATACATCGTATAGGACCCCTATGCTTTCTCCCACACAACAGTTGCTCCCTGTTCAAGAACCCCCTCCCCCGCGCCAGCCCCACCAGCCCTCTACCCACCCCATGGCCCAGCGTGACCCCAAAATGCCTTAAATAATCCCAACGTTAACTGGAAGGGAAAGACTTCTCCTGATCCGTCACGGCAGGATTTGGGTCTGTGGCGCTCCCAGCTGCAGCGTTGCACCGAATTACGAATTGTAAAGACAGAGAACCCTACTGAACTCCTGCTCCTACACAATCTCTCTATCCTTTTCTCTTGCTCAATCTCAACCCGCCCACCAGCCCCATTCGACACCTACACACACAATTTTGTGAGTCTCTGGGCCCAATTTCACCTTGAGATTTGGATCTCTGCCCGCTGCCAATATCTTGTTCCAAAACTCACATCTACATTCCAAGAAAAGTAGATGGAAAACAGAGAGGAGGAGCGGGACAGTTGGCAGGTGGCAATCATGCGGGGTTGAGCTTTATGCACCCACAAAAGGTGTCCACTGCAGCTGCCGAACTGCACCTGTCAACCCCAAGCCCTCAGAACCAAACAAGAGGTGTGGACCTAACCTGGATTGCTCTAACCAGGTCAGCCAGGAGGCCAGTCAGAGAGTTAACAACCTGGTCCCCATTCACCCCAAGGCAGAGGCAAGGCAGGAAAACAACAGAAACCTCCACTCCCATGGACACCCCAACACTGGGACATGAGCACAACAAATTAAGGGCTACAGGTGAGCGTTCAACTACCGTAAGTCTTAATTAGTGTAGACCCACTGAAATTAAGTTAGACGCATTAATTGCTGAATACTGCCCTAGATCTCCTGCTAAGGGTCTACAATAAGTCCTGAGATGACAGCATCTCCACATCTGTTGCCATGGCTACAGGGGAGCCTTCTTTTGACCAACACAACCTTCATATTTCTTACTGCTGGTGCATCATCTCCTTCTGGCCAGCTCCAGCGTAGGAACCTTTGCTGTATAATTGCCTCGGTTGTCTTCTTCAGGAACAGCACAAGGGTCCCCATCACCCCAAACCCAACCTTTACAGGCTTGATTTCTCATTTCCCACCTTATTTCCCTGCCTTTGCGTCCGGAGAGATCTCTGCCAGCTGCGATCTTCACTCCTTCAACTCCACGACTTTGGGGTTAGCTGCCGAAAAGTCACCTGCTCTCTTAAACACCTCCGCCCATTCTCTCTTTGCCCCTTAGGCCTTAGTTGGAGAACGCCCTCCCTCTCACAACACAACTCCCCACCTTTCTACCTCTTCTGGCAAACCCCACCTCTTCCATTAAGCCTTTGATTTAACTCTTTAGTCCTCATCTCCAGACTCCAGCTGAAGAGAAGTTAATGGCACCAGTGGGAATTCCACTCCCCCCACAAGCTTTGCAGTCATTGGGGTGGGGATAGGGAGTTTGCAGCTGGAGCAGGAAGAGATTAAATCGCCTCTTCCTGTGCTGCAGACCCCCACAACAGGGCAGGGTCGGATGTCTGTAATGAATTGCACACAGAGGCAATTTTAAACGTTACTTTGCCTGTTAACTCATTTAGTGTCAAGAGCGTCATGGCACTTGACTAAGGGGATACAAAATGCTATAAGAATAACACAATCCATACATTGGGAAAACTCAATGTCAGCCATAGCGGCAAGATTTAGGGACAGACCTATATCCTCTGCAAAATAGGAATTGTAGAAGCTCCAGTAGCTCAGACACCCCCAGAATTCCTCGTGAGCCCTGGAACAGACCCCAAAGCATTTTGGATCTCTTGGCAATGTGATGCTCAACAGCTACCAGCACATACACACAATTATATTTTTCTGTTCAGGCCTTGGAGAGCCGCCGTCAATCAGTGTGGACAATACGGGCCTAGATGGGCTAATGGCCTGATCCAGTAGAAGGAAAGTTCCTATGTACCTTGCCTATAACGTCTCAGGTTTCAGAGCACTGATATATCAAGACTATGGTTATATGCTAGATATAAAACAACTAAAGGCAGCATTTCATAGGAATATGCAACATATTTAAATGTATTAAAATAAACACTTTCATATTCCCAGCCACCAACTGCTTCCCCACCTGCCCACAAATACAAAGGTTAGCATTGTCTCTGGTGCGGCCTTCAAGAAGGAAGTGGCCCCATGCAATATTCTATCCACATGGCGTTGCTGCTCAAATTTAGGACAGGGGTGGTATGTGCAAGCAAACGCTCTTGGTTATTGGTCATGATGGAACATAGGTGTGGAGGTTGTGCTTTAGAGGTATGCAGGGACCAAACCATTGACACTGAAGTAAATTTGCTGCAGTCCTCAAGTAAGCGTACTTTACTCTTGCATGGCCCACTCCAGAAATTTCTTTTAAAGCCATAAGAATGCACACCCAGGACCTCTTAACACTAAAGGCAGCGGTAGGCAACATGGTACCCTATAGAAGTTGTTGAACTACGACTTCCATAATCCTTGACCACTGGCCATGATGGCCAGGTCTGATGTGCACTGTAGTCCAGCAACAATTGGAGGGTTACTCCAGAGATCAGGAATAGTCTGGTCCTTAAAATATGCTTTTGTTTAAGAACAGTCTTCCTGGATGAAACCAAAGCCTCTCTGTAACATTCTTTGCAAGAATCCCAATATCTAGCAAGCACTGTCCAAGTGACTCATGAACACTTTTTGAGGATTCTGCAACACAGTACCCCATAGAGGGCCCTGGGACCCCAGAGTAAGCCATTATAATCACCTTGGGTAACAGCTACAACAATTCTCATCAGAACTCCCTCAAGTCATCAACCACAGCTTAGTTTCTATAGGGTGTGCAAGGTCACACACACCACCAAACCAAGGAACACAGGAACTGACAGCGTTTTCTGCAGCAGCAGTCCTTCAATGAGCTGGGCAACACATTATCTCATAAGGCTCCATACTGCTCTAGAGAACATCTTACAATGTTTCTAGGCCTCAACCTTTCTCAGCATCTTCTCTGGTCCATAGAACGGAGGGGGAAGAGATCCTGGTGCCATATAACTCCTCTGAAATGCCTTGGGATGCCCATGCAATGGCACAACACAGTGGCCCACTGAACCCTATATTGCCCAGAGTCCCGACATCTGTAGCAACCCTTTAATAACTCTTACAACACATACTCCCCATACCTCAGTGTCCCACTAAACACTTAGACCTTAACATCTAACCTATACTGCTTTCACAGCCATCTCCTGTAACTCAGTACCCCATAGCTTCTTCTGAGCACAGGAAAGGGAGGCCCTTGCACCACATAGGTAAAGGTAAAGGGACCCCTGACCATTAGGTCCAGTCGTGGCCGACTCTGGGGTTGTGGCGCTCATCTCGCTTTACTGGCCGAGGAAGCCGATGTTTGTCTGCGGACAGTTTTTCTGGGTCATGTGGCCAGCATGACTAAGCCGCTTCTGGCCAAACCAGAGCAGCACACGGAAACGCCGTTTACCTTCCCGCCGGAGTGGTACCTATTTATCTACTTGCACTTTGACGTGCTTTCAAACGGCTAGGTTGGCAGGAGCAGGGACCGAACAATGGGAGCTCACCCCGTCGCTGGGATTCGAACAGCCGACCTTCCGATCGGCAAGCCCAAGGCTCAGTGGTTTACACCACAGCGCCACCTGCGTCCCTAAGTAGCTCCATAGAAAGCCTTATTTATGGTACAACAGTCCTTTTAAAACTCTCACAATATGTCAGTGCAAAAGATGCCTATGCCTGAAGTGGCTTTTTTTAGCAAGGCTGTGGTGACAGAGGTAAACCTTATTAACAAATTAAAAATTAGCACAATGCTGAGCCCAGATGGTATCCACCTAAAAGTTCTTGAAGTACTCAAATATGAAATTGTTGGTCTTTAAAAAAAACATGCAACTTCTCCCTAGAATTGACCTCTGTACCTGAGGACTGGAAGGTGGCAAATATAAAACTATTTAAATAATAGTAATTGGGGGAATCTAGGAAATTACAAGCAAATTAGCCTAACATCTGTTCTGGGTAAATTTGCTGAAATTATTAAAGATAAGATTATCAAGCATATAGAAGAACAAGCCTTTCTGAAGAAGAATCAGCATGGCTTCTGCAAAGGCAAATCCTGTCTCATTATCCTCCTAGAGTTCTTCAAAGGTGCCAACAAATCTTTGTAGAAGCTGTGTACTTGGGTTTTTATACGGTTTTCACAACATTTCTCACAAAATCCTAATTGCACTTAAACCTAGTGATGCCAGACCACAAAAGAGACTGTAAGGTTGTGAAGGATGGATAGGCCAGTGAAAATGCTGTCTTGACATGTGGCAGCTGTGAAAAGGGTGAATTCCACCTTAGGGAATCATAAGGAAAGAAATTGAAAATAAAACTGTCAATACTGAAATGCCCTTATACAAGCCTATGGTAGAACTACACTGGGAATACGGGGTATAATTCAGGTTGCAAAAACTCAAAAGGATATTGTCCGGCTAGAAAGAATGCAGAAAAGTGCAATTCAAACGATCAGAGGACTGGAGGGCAGTGTTTGGGGGTTGGAAAAAAAAGGTGAGTAAGGGGTGGGGATATAACACAGGTATATAAAATTAGACCTAGCACCGAGTCAGTGTATAGAAACAAGCTTTTCTCCCTCTATTATAAAATGAAGGGAGGGAGATTCGCGACAGACGAGAGGAAATTCTGCTTCCCACCCTGGAATGCGCTGCCACAGCACGTGGTAGTGACCACCTAGGTGGCTTTTTAAAATGGATCAGACAAATGCATGGAGAATAAATCGACCCACGGCCCCTGGCCGCGACGGAGATCAGAAGCAGCCCGCCGGGGAACAGCAGGTCCGGCTTGGGGGTCGCCTCCTGAAAGGCCTCGGGTCTGATCCGGCACAGAGGTCCCGATTCCCTCGGGGAGAGGAAATGGGGGGAGCAACGCCCCTTAGGGACCCCCCTTCCCCCGATCCTGGGGTGCCTTTGGCCCGCCCGCCCCTTCCTGGCCAGCCAGCGCTGCACCGGCGCGGGCCTGGTCGGCGTCCCGGCAGGCTGGCTCCCCGCCTCCTCGCCTTCCCCGCCGCCTCCGCAGGGAGAAAGACTCACGGCTCGGGTGGATCGGCGCCGCCGCGACCCGCGCTGAAACATGGCCCCGATCCCGCCGTCTCCAGCGCCCGGGCGACGCGCCCACCTCCAGGCTCCCGCTTTGCGCCCGGGCGCTGCGGCGGCGGCGGCGGCGGCGGCGGCGTTGCTCTTCCCTCCCCAGGGGAGGAGGTGCTGCGTGCCGATCCCTCCCCGCCGCCCGACACCCGGGCCCGCCCCTTCGCCTGCCCTGCGACGCGCCAGGCTCCCGTCCCTCCTCCCCGCAGGATCGCCTTCTCCGCGGCGCGCCGCTCTCCTCCTACCGGCTTCTCCAGTTTGCTGCGGGAGTGAGTCGCGCAATGGCCCGTCTCTGCAGCCGGACAAGAGCGCAAAAGGATCCTCTGCGCGCGCGGTGGGGCGGCCTCCCGGGAAGAGGTCAGGGACCACCCGCCAGGCAGGATTGAACCCCCGAGTAGCGGGTGGCTTTGCATTGCGCCACCAAGCTGGCCGGGGCTCCTCCAGTCCCTCCAGCCCCGTCCTCGCCGGTCCTTTCCCGCTGTCACCTCCCATCCATCACCCTTCTTCGACCCCTTCCCCGCACCCTTTCTGTGCCCGCTGCTGTCACTTCCGATCAGCGCGATCCTTTTTACCTTCCTCTGGCCTCGCTGCCACATTCTTCCTCTCCAGACCCCCAGCCACTCCTCCACCCACCACCTTAGAACGAGGCACCTGCCCTCTTCCATCCATGCGTTTTTACGGGCCTCCTCGGCTCTTACCTACAGAATATTAAGATGTTTCGTTCAGTTTGATTACTTTAGCCACTGGCCCCTAACAACGTGCCACGAGGCACGAACGAATAGCTTATTTAAAACGCTGCTTTTCTCCTGCTTAATTTGCAACATGATGGTAAACAAATTCAGAGTCAAATTTTGCTATAAAACACACACAAAAACAGATAAAGGCACTTTAGAAGATATCCTAGCAAATTTCAATATATAGACCAGTAATTGATTTTTAGTGTACCTGGGAGAGAACTTCTTCTCCAGCTCTGTGACTGTGGACTCTAATAAACAAAGAGCGAGGGAGATCTAAGACAATTACTATCACAGTAGCACAAGTGAGACTTTTATGGAATCCTACCAAGTCTGGGCTGTTACCAAAGATGGCATCATTTGGAGACTTGCCAGTGTAAACTCTCTCCTGAAGCAATGTTTAAGTATATACTTCTAGCCCATATTTGTACTTGAGCATATTAAAACAAGGGAGCGAGCAAGCCTAGATTTGCTAATGGATGCCATTATAATTGTGAATAAAAACATCTTGGGAGTATAATTTTAAATTCCATCCTTGCAGCCTGCAGGTTACACTGGAGAAGATGGCAAATCCCTTCCTCTGCAGGAGATAAATCATATTTTGATATTACCTACTACTGTCAGCACCAGCAGATTTGTTGGGCAGTATAATAGGTGGAACATTGGATCTCCACTGGGTGAACTTGGTCCAGTGAGCTTAGCTCATTACACTGTGAAAGCTGCGAGAAAAACCCTGAACTCCAGGAGGAGTAGCAGCAGGATATAGGTTGCATGCACACCATACAATTAAAACACCTCTCAAACAAGAATCCTGGGAGCTGAAGTTTGTTAAGGATGCTGGGAACTGTTTCTCTGTTAGGGGTAAACTGCAGTGCCCAGAATTCTTTTGGGGGAGATGTGCCTTAAATGGGCTTTAAATGTACTGCATGTAAAAATACGTACATACAAACAAAGGACGCAGGTGGCGCTGTGGGTTAAAGCCTCAGCGCCTAGGACTTGCCGATCGAAAGGTCGGCGGTTTGAATCCCTGCGGCGGGGTGCGCTCCCGCTGCTCGGTCCCAGCGCCTGCCAACCTAGCAGTTCGAAAGCACCTCCGGGTGCAAGTAGATAAATAGGGACCGCTTACCAGCGGGAAGGTAAACGGCGTTTCCGTGTGCGGCTCTGGCTCGCCAGAGCAGCGATGTCACGCTGGCCACGTGACCCCCGGCCTCTTGAGTGAGATGGGCGCACAACCCCAGAGTCTGTCAAGACTGGCCCGTACGGGCAGGGGTACCTTTACCTTTACAAACAAACAAACATACATACATACAACAAACTGGTGAACTCAATCTAACACAGAATTAAGCATGTTGTTTCAGACTAGCAGCCAATTAAGAGTGTAAAACACTATAAGGGACCAATGCTTATAAGTGCGATGTCAGTTCACAAAACGAACTGACCCTGTATAGATGTTCTAGCTCCTTCTCACTTCTCCCTTCCCTCTATGCATTTTCCAGAGCTTGAAGGCAGGGATGCTAATCCACAAGAGAGTAATGGTAGTTACATTTCCGTACTCCTAATACCTCACCTTTATTCAGCACCTTTTTTACATGGCAGTTGGAAGTACTGTCTATAGTAGTTCACGTACATCCTATGTTCTCGTAGCAAACTCAGTCCTCTGACTGTGGATCATTGTGTATCTGTCATGGCACCATCCACTTATTAGAGGGAGGTATCCCTAGGCTTGGATAAACCCAGAGGTCTGCAGAAGTGCCCCCCCCCAAAAAAAAATCTTCAGGAAAAAAGTTCTAAGTGGAGTGGGAGCCATCCCAAAACAGTCCAGTAGGGACTGAGCATGCTCAATGGCCCTGAACAGGGCTGCCTTCAGATGTCTTCTATATATCAGGTAGTTGTTTATCTCTTTAACATCTGGTGGGAGGGCGTTCTACAGGGCGGGTGCCACTACCAAGAAGGACCTCTGCCTGGTTCCCTGTAGCTTTGCTTCTCGTAGTGAAGGAACCACTACGTGTCCAGAGGAGGGCAACCAAAATGGTCAAAGGCCTGGAAACGATGCCTTATGAGGAACGGCTAAGGGAGCTGGGCATGTTTAGCCTGGAGAAGAGGAGGTTAAGGGGTGATATGATAGCCATGTTCAAATATATAAAAGGATGTCACATAGAGGAGGGAGAAAGGTTGTTTTCTGCTGCTCCAGAGAAGCAGACACGGAGCAATGGTTCCAAACTACAAGAAAAAAGATTCCACCTAAACATTAGGAAGAACTTCCTGACAGTAAGAGCTGTTTGACAGTGGAATTTGCTGCCAAGGAGTGTGGTGGAGTCTCCTTCTTTGGAGGTCTTTAAGCAGAGGCTTGACAACCATATGTCAGGAGTGCTCTGATGGTGTTTCCTGCTTGGCAGGGGGTTGGACTCGATGGCCCTTGTGGTCTCTTCCAACTCTATGATTCTATGATTCTAACCACCAGAAGGCCCTCAGAGCTGGACCTCAGCGTCCGGGCAGAACGATGGGTTTGGAGACACTTCTTCAGGTATACTGGGCCGAAGCCATTTAGGGCTTTAAAGATCAACACCAACACTTTGAATTGTGCTCGGAAACGTACTGGGAGCCAATTTAGGTCTTTCAAGACCAGTGTTATGTGGTCTCGGCAGGCGCCCCCAGAATGGTGTATTCTGGAAAAGGGCACAGCTGGCTTTTGTTTGCAGTAAGCGGCAAATAAATAGAACAACAGTAACTGCATCTATGAATACAAGCAAATTTAGAAGAAGAAAAATCCAGTGTCAAGGAAGACTGGGGCTGGAAAGGGGAACCTGAAGCAGCTAGAGGAGGCACAGCAGGACCATGGCATCAGGCTCTGCTCTGCTATTAGGCAGAGTGAGGCTACTGTCTCAGGAAATGGATGCATTTCCTAGTGAACTGCTCCATATCACACAATGTATGCCTTCATCCCTTGGGAACCCCCAAGCAGGGGCAAAACTAGATTTTGTTTTGGCACCCCACAACTCACATTTGCACACCCTCCCGCAGGCTGGGAGCCTCAATGGCTGCCCTCTGGAGGCTTCGCCCAGGGTAAAAAAAACCTGGCTAGCCCTCCTGTAGCTACGGTTCTGTCGCCAAGCACTTGGGGACCAGCACAGGCATCACAGAAGCCCCACCAATCCAACCGACAGCCTTTGGAAGAGGAAATTGCCCCAGTGGGATTGCCTAGTTCTGAGCGGGGGTGGGGAGCAGAGGAGGCCCTTTTCAGGCATGCGCTATTGCTAATTGGATAACTGCAGCAACTTCAAGCAGCAACTTCCAAGAGCAAATGAGTCACCGCCATAGATTAAATCATCACAGGTAATAATAAAAAATGTGTCAGTGGAATAATAGTTTGGGGAGCCCTGCCTGAGAGGGGGAGCCTCTCTGATAACCTACTTCCACCATGTGTTGGAAAGTGGAACTGCAAGCATAATAGTATGGCAGCCCACCAGGGTCTGGTTTACACCTGCAAGCTCATCACCCCTTCGGACCTTGCAAAGTGACAAATTAGCCAGGATAACAGATTAATAATCACAAATAGAACTTGCTTGTCACCTGATGCAAACATAAAACACTGTTTCCGCATTTACAGCAGGTGCTGGAATGGGCTGACTGCAGGAGGATGAGATCCACAACTTTGAATGCTTCGAAGAATTATTATTATTATTATTATTATTATTATTATTATTATTATTATTATTAAACCACATTAAACTCCATTGAGCCTGCAGGCAGAGAGACTGCCCCATCTTTTAATATAATATACATCTTTTAACATGCAATAATATAATTGTATTATAGAGCCAGTGTGGTATAGTGGTTAAGAGCGGTAGTCTCGTAATCTGGGGAACCGGGTTCGCTTCCCTGCTCCTCCACATGCAGCTGCTGGGTGACCTTGGGCCAGTCACACCTCTCTGAAGTCTCTCAGCCCCACTCACCCCACTGTTTGTTTGTTGTGGGGGAGAAAGGGAAAGGAGAATGTTAGCCGCTTTGAGACTCCTTCGGGTAGTGATAAAGCAGAATATCAAATCCAAACTCTTCTTCTTGTAGCCATTTTCTAAGGCTGCATACACACAATACCTTTAAAGCATATATTTCCCCCACCCAAGAACCCTGGGAATTGTGGTTTGTTATGAGTGCTCAGAATTGTAGCTCTGTGGGGACTAAGCTACTGTTCCCCAGATTCTTTGGAGCAGTGTGTTTTATTCTTCTATGATGATCACCCGTAGACGAGTAAGATTGTCTTCCACAAACACGGTTTTAACAATGGGTCCGTAAGTGACTGTGGAGGCCAATTCTGGATCCACATGTCCTTCCGCAGTGGGGACATTGGTTTCTGGGCGGGAGTTGATCACGGTGTGGATTTGCCAAGCGTGCCTTCCTCTTAGCACGTTTCCCCCTTGCGTCCTGAGTTCGGGTTTCTTCAAAGCCCATGACACCTTTGGTAAAGGCTGTTCTGCAACTGGAGCACTCGCAGGCCCGTGTTTCCCAGTTGTCAGTGTTCATACTACATTTTTTTAGATTTGCCTTGAGACAGTCTTTAAACCTCTTTTGTTGACCACCAGCATTACGCTTTCCATTTTTAAGTTCAGAATAGAGTAGTTGCTTTGGAAGACAATAATCAGGTCTCCGCACAATATGACCAGACCAAGGAAGTTGATGTAGTATCATTGCTTCAACACTGGTGATATTTGCTTCTTCCGGTACACTGGTATTAGTTCGCCTGTCTTCCCAAGTGATGTGTGCAGATTACAGCTTATTGAACAGAAGTTTGGAGGGGGGGGTTGCAGGCAGAGGGAAATTAAACAGGTCAAGCGCATTAGGAGGATGCATCTTCATTCCCAACCACGTACAGTGGTACCTCAGGTTAAGAACTTAATTCGTTCCGGAGGTCCATTCTTAACCTGAAACTGTTCTTAACCCGAAGCACAACTTTAGCTAATGGGGCCTCCTGCTGCCGCTGCATCGCCGGAGCACAATTTCTGTTCTCATCCTGAAGTAAAATTCTTAACCCGAGGTACTATTTCTGGGTTAGCAGAGTCTGTAACCTGAAGTGTATGTACCCTGAAGTGTATGTAACCCGAGGTACCACTGTACAAATGCAGCTTGAAACAGAGTGAGGACAACAACTTTGCTGTTTTAAGCCACTAACGCGCACACAACATTTCATAAGAAGCAACAGGGTGGAAGCAGGATATATTTATGTACTGTGGCTTACGTTATGTGGAAGAACACAGAAGTGTGTGCACAACATCTCATTGCTAACACTGATGGGAAAAGCAGACTCGGGTGAGGAAGCCCTGTTTCAAGGCATCGTGTCTCCAATTTTTCCTCAAGATGGTGCCCTTGTCGTCATCACCTATCACAGCAAACACATTTCACAGGGCGTGCCACCAAAGTGTTTGTGGGCGGCCCCTCTTCATTTATAGTTTCAACTTCATTGTTTCCCAAATATAAGGGAAAGAAAGATCGCTTCGTCAAGCACCTGCCAAAGAGTGGAGAAAAGTGTGTTCTGGAGGAGAGAGATGCATCAAATTATCACCGTTATTTATACTGTGCTTATCAGGCATCATACAAATATTAAAACAGACGTGGTTTTGCCCTCAGGTTTACAATCAAATAAAACACAAAGGGAAAAAGGAATTAGGAAGCTAGAGGAATAACAGGACAAATGGCCATCAAGAAAAAAGAAGAAAGATTGTGAAGAAAAAAAGCAAGAATGAAAACTAAGCATGAATTTTCAATAATTTCTTAAATGAGGAAAAGATGTGAGCTACTCAGATTGATGGTGGAAGATTTCGATTTATTAGCAGTGGAATATATGAACTATAAAGTCCTCCATTCAAATCTCACCTCAGCTATGAATTTGCTTAGGTTAGGGTGCCCATGGGCACCAGTGTGCCCACCAGGGCCTCCTATGGTGCTCACAAGAGGTGCCCACAATATGGCCACATTTCACTGGGTGCCAGGATTGGACACTCCCTTAGCAGAATGAGCAGGAGCGCTCCCAAGTGCAGCAGGACTGGCGTGCCAAATGTTGAAGTCCTGGAAGTAAATATATATTACCATTTACCAAAGTCAAAAGTGACCTAACTGCTTCATGGAAAGGAGGCAAGAGGAACTAAATTCAGCTTCTGTTTTCCTCCATCATCTCAACTGCTTTTCTCCTAGCACATGATAGTGTTTTGCCCAGTGACATGGAAAATGTCGCTTACTGGTTCCTGGGTATTAAATCTCTGCTAAAAGGTGCAGGAAGGGACGCAGGTGGCGCTGTGGGTTAAAGCCTCAGCGCCTAGGGCTTGCCGATCGAAAGGTCGGCGGTTCGAATCCCTGCGGCGGGGTGCGCTCCAGCTGCTCGGTCCCAGCGCCTGCCAACCTAGCAGTTCGAAAGCACCTCCGGGTGCAAGTAGATAAATAGGGACCGCTTACCAGCGGGAAGGTAAACGGCGTTTCCGTGTGCGGCTCTGGCTCGCCAGAGCAGCGATGTCACGCTGGCCACGTGACCCGGAAGTGTCTCCGGACAGCGCTGGCCCCTGGCCTCTTAAGTGAGATGGGCGCACAACCCCAGAGTCTGTCAAGACTGGCCCGTACGGGCAGGGGTACCTTTACCTTTACCTTTACCTAAAAGGCGCAGGAGGCAGGCCACAGCTGCTGTATTTTTCTGCCCTGCTGAAGTTTCCCTATAGAAGTCTGCCCTGGCCCTGTGACATGGCTGACTCCCCTCTCTCTCTCTTTCCCCCCCTATCTCCTCCTCAGCCATGAACTTGCCTTATCTCTGCCTTCAGCTGGTGGGTGGGGAGAGGCAGATCCAAGGGGACTTCTCAGCTCTCTAACTAGACTGCTCAGAAGTTGTTCGACTTCAGTGCAGGTCAACAGGTAGGAAGAAAGGGCTGGGGGGAACGGGACGCTTTGGGGTTTTATTTTCTCTCTCTTCTACCTCTCATTGAATATGAAAACAGATAAAAATGGAGGCGGCTCTTTGCCTGTGAGCATACTAAACTGCGAAAGCACATTCGAAGCACCTTTTTCTCTCAAAGAATTCTGGGCACCGTAGTTTGTTAAGGACTGCTGCGAATTGTGATTCCATGACGGGGTAAACTACATTTCACAGAATTCTTTGAGGGAAAGAATGTCCATCAAGTGTGCTTTTTAGTTGTGCACACAGCGTTTCTGCTGTTACCTGTTGGTGTTCATTTCTTTTCTCTCCACCTGCTGTCTACCCTGTCGCCTAAATTAAGGACCAGCGACTGGAAGCCCCTAAAGTCCATGCAGGCTCTCAGAGGAGTGTTGGCTGTCTCCCTTCTCCACTAAATATCCAAAAATGAAGAAGGGAATTGGGGTACTGCATTGGCCTCAAGGCTACCAACTAGCTGGGAAACAAGCAGTCTAGCTTGCTTTTGAGACTTGATTTCCAAGAATCAACAGGCGAAGCTTTGCAAGGTATGGAGCTCAACACTGTAATCTGTTTATGGCTGTAAATTAGGGATGAGGAGCCTGTAACCATCCCGTTATTTTGTTGGACTACAACGCCCATCATTACTGAACATGGGCCCAGCTGGCTAAGGCTAATGGGAGTTGGAGTTCAACATTGATCTGGAGGGTACCACGTCCCCTATCCTTGCTTAGATCAGTGCTATCAAAGGGACAACTAGAAAAGTGGCTTCAAAAGTTGGGAATCTTCATTGGCCCAGCAGTCTTCAAACCTTTGTCAAAGGGCTGTCCTGAAAAACGGCAGTTGCCATCCAGGAGGTAAGAGTGGTTGATCTTTCCTATTTCATTTTATTTTTATATTATTCGGCATAACTAAACTGTTTCTCCTTTAGGGAGGAACCAGACATTATATAGCAGAGGCATGTAATGGTCTCTGAAAAACAGCTACAAGGATGCTGCTAACTATAAAAAACTAGCTATTTTTCCACCATAAGTTGCTTCACAGCTGCTTTCTCATACCCAGGCGTGCCAATTTAAATAAAATATTGGGGGGGGGGGCAGGTATAATTGCACACCATTGAATGATAATGTCCATTAACTTTTGGGGAGGTGGCCCCCTCAAATATTTTATTGGGGGGGGGGGGCGCAAAGGGACCTCAGCCCTTAGGACTTGGTTTCTATGCTGATGCCCCACTGCAAAGATATGGGTACCAGTATCTTTTCCTGTGCAAATAGAAAAACAGCTGGATGGAGACAGTTTTGATCAGGAAATAAATAGTAGGGGAAGGGGTAAGGAATCCTTTACCCCTGCCATTCCTCTTGGGATCACAGCTTCCAGCACTTAGTTTTAATTAAAACTAAGCACAATTCCAAGCACAATTCAAAGTTTTGGTACTGACCTTTAAAGCCCTGAATGGCCTCAGTCCTGTATACCTGAAGGAGCATCTCCACCTCCATTGTTCAGCCCAGACACTGAGATCCAGCGCCGAGGGCCTTCTGGCGGTTCCCTCATTGCGAGAAGTGAGGTTACAGGGAACCAGCCGGAGGGCCTTCTCGGTAGTGGCGCCCACCCTGTGGAACACCCTCCCTTCAGTTGTGAAGGAAATAAGCAGCTATCCTATCTTTAAAAGACATCTGAAGGCAGCCCTGTTTAGGGAAGTTTTTAATATTTAATGCTGTACTGTTTTTAACATTTGATTGGGAGTGGCTGGGGAAACTCAGCAAGATGGGCGGGGTATAAATAATAAATTATTATTATTATTATTATTAAAACAAAAATGTCGGGAGATTGGTACACATATCTGATATGCAATGCACAGCTTGGCTCCTACTCTCAGGGCATCTTAAAAGCATCAAAAGCAGCCCGTTGGCACACTATTTCACCTTATGAAGTTAACCTTCATTCCCCTCCCAACCCACTTACAGTGGTACCTCGGGTTAAGAACTAAATTCGTTCCGGAGGTCCATTCTTAACCTGAAACTGTTCTTAACCTGAGGTACCACTTTAGCTAATGGGGCCTCCCGCTGCCACCGCCGCACGATTTCTGTTCTCATCCTGAAGCAAAGTTCTTAACCCGAGGTACTATTTCTGGGTTAGCAGAGTCTGTAACCTGAAGCGTCTGTAACCTGAAGCATCTGTAACCCGAGGTACCACTGTATATTATGAAATATCCCTGTCTCTAATAGTTCGTTTTCACACATGATGCCAATATATATATGTGTGCATTTTTGGCATCTTATTATTATTCCAGGCTCATTGCTACTTCATAAGCTAGCAATTTGTCTCCAAGCCCAAGACAAAGCACAAATTCTGATTTTTAAAGCCCTGAAGCTACATGCTGGGGAAAGGTGATTCCCAATGAACATGCCTCGGCCCCAGACTGTTATGGACCACCTTTTCCAAAATGTCACAACCTGGCCACCTGGAGCAAGAGTGGAGGCCTTGCTGCATGTCTCCCCACTGGCTGAAGTGAGACATGTGAGGACATAGGAGTGGATCTTTGGGACTGAGGCATCACTGCTATGAAATGGTTTCCCAGGCTCCATCACTGCTCACCTGCCCTACAGGGAAAATACTGGCCAATTGCTGTATTCGACACGTGCTCCCATTTTATGATCGTCTCTATGATACGCTGCATTGTATTTTTGTGTTGCTCTTATTAATGATTGGTCCCTTGAGGGCCTTTTCAGTAGAAAGTGGGGGGGCCAAGTAAAAATTAATAAATAAATAACATTTCCCAGAATTGCCATGCAAATATAAAATCCTGACTGTAAAAATGTACATTTAGGTTTTTCAGTTGAGTTGTTGCTACTGATGATGATGTTGTTGTCGTCGTCATCAAGTACATTCACATGTGCAACAAATAGTGTAAATGGGGAGACTTGCCATCTGACCAGGAAAAAATCCTGACGCTTTTAACTGCAGCCGAATCTTCGGGAATCAGCATGCAGAAATTCTTGTGAGGTGCACATAAGCCTTATTAACTGCTCATCAGGCTTCTATTAAAGGCACAGCTACAATGGCCAGTTTAAAGGTTGGCAAACTTTTAAACAAAGGCATTTTTATTGCCTCTTTGCCCAGAGTTTCGACAACTGGGGTGTAAATTTTTAGGAGCTCCTTTTAGGAGCTCCTTTATTTCTGTAATCATAAGCTGTTGTAAGCTGTTTTTAATTATTATTATTATTATTATTATTATTATTATTATATTTGTGAAAATGTATTTGGTAACCTATCTTCTAGTGTTTTAACACATGCCATCATGATATGTACTCTTTCCTACTGTCTAGTCTGTGTTGTGAACACTGCATTTTATGTTTGGGGTTTGTGTTCCGCAAGACCCTTGCAGAGAATTGGGTCTCCACCTTTTTAAGGGCCAAGGTCCTGTATCTTTAAGGGCTGCATAAGAGTCAGAAAACATTCTGCAATGGACCCTGCCATAGAATCATAGAATTCTAGAGTTGCAAGGGACCCTGAGGGTCATCTAGTCCAACCCCCTGCAATACAAGAATCTCATCTAAAGCATCCCTGACAGATGGCCATGAACCTCTGCTTAAAAACCTCCAAGGAAGGAGAGCCCACCATCTCCCAAGGGAGTCGGTTCCACTGTCAAACAGCTCTTCCCTTTTCTTTTCTTTTCTTTTCTTTTCTTTTCTTTTCTTTTCTTTTCTTTTCTTTTCAAAGGTGGCAACCCTAGTAGGGAATAGTAGGGAATAGTATCAGAAAAGGCAACTCTGAACAGCGGAACATATTTTAAACTGGCATTTAAAGTGAATTTTGATGTAATAAATTCATATCTTATTCTTCCTCTCCCACCTACCCTCCATTCCATGGACTGGCCTGTCCTTGGACTATTCCTTGTCTTTAACTCCTACTCTCTTCACTCCTTTTTCCCCTTGGCACAAAGTACAATGGCTAGATAAAAAGCAAGCATAGTTCCCATCTGGCTTCCTGTTTTGTTTTCAAAGGTACTTGCAGATTGCACTGCATGATTTTGGAGAGTTTTGCAGAACAGTGAGTGCATCTGTGCATTTGCTTACTTACTTACTTCTCCTCATGTTCTACCTCTGATTTGTAGCCAGTGATATTTACACTCAATTGAGAGTCTTCTGTAGCTTTGTATAGTTCACTTTGCAACAGTGGACTGCTTTGGCTGCACTTTACTAATTCAGGGAATCATGTCGGAATTCTCCCAAGCATTGGCCAGTGACCAGAAAATAGGCAGCAACATTCTGTCATGCTCTTCTGCCTTTAAGAGAAGCTCCATGTGCAGAACTTAGCAGGTGACGTTTTTTGCAGCATGGACACAAACATTATCTTTTGCTAACACCTGCACTTCGAGCTGCTGTGAAAGTTGCTGCGACTATAAGGTAAGGTAAAGGTACCCCTGCCCGTACGGGCCAGTCTTGACAGACTCTGGGGTTGTGCGCCCATCTCACTTAAGAGGCCAGGGGCCAGCGCTGTCCGGAGACACTTCCGGGTCACGTGGCCAGCGTGACATCGCTGCTCTGGCGAGCCAGAGCCGTACACGGAAACGCCGTTTACCTTCCCGCTGGTAAGCGGTCCCTATTTATCTACTTGCACCCGGAGGTGCTTTCGAACTGCTAGGTTGGCAGGCGCTGGGACCGAGCAGCGGGAGCGCACCCCGTCGCAGGGATTCGAACCGCCGACCTTTCGATCGGCAAGTCCTAGGCGCTGAGGCTTTAACCCACAGCGCCACCTGCGTCCCTTATAGCTGCGACTATAGCCAGTGGGAAAGCTCTATTTCGCCTCCGTGTTTTGTTTTGTTTTGTTTTGTTTTGTTTTGTTGCTGGTGGGGGAGCCCCCGATGTTTGAGATTTCTTATAATGAGGTGGGGAATTCAAACATACAATTCCCACTAGGGCAACTCAACAAAAGCTGCTACACACATTAAAACTGATTGCGTCTGCGATGGACTGTGGATGTCCAGTTAACATTTTGGACTGCTCATTCAGTGGTCTGTATCCTGCTATGGATACAGAGCAGCCTTCCCCAACTTGGTGCCCTCCAGATGCTGTTGGACTCCAGCTCCCCTCAGTCCTAGCCAGCAGTGGCGTAGCGTGGGGGGTACGGGGGGGGCCGGCCGCACCGGGCGCAACATCTGGGGGTTAGGGTTAGGGGGCGCAAATCCACGGGTTAGGGGGTCAAATCCACGGGTTAGGGGGTGCAAATTACTTGCCTTGCCCCGGGTGCTGACAACCCACGCTATGCCACTGCTAGCCAGCATGGCCTGATGGACACAGACAATGGGAGTTGTAGTCCAACAATATTTGGGGAGCTACACATTCCTTGTCCTTGATCTACAGCCATCTGGGAGGGGGGCACCAAGTTGGAGGACAGTGATATAGGCTCTATATTACAGAGACCCAAACTTTTCAAAACAGAGAATACAAGAGAAAGATTGTGGTTCAGTGGTTTGGTTCTAATATGTTGTATTTTTAAAAAGTGTTACTGGGGCATATAATTTGAAGCAGCACTGGAACCTGGAGGAAATATTCGGGGGGGGGCAATTTTCAATCTGGCTCCACATCAGGGAGCACTGGAGCAGGTGATGGGCAGTTTTCTCTGTTTTCCAGGAAACCAGCCTTATCTTTTGCATGCACCCTTAAGGACCAAGATGCAGCTCTGCAGCTTGAGTTCTTTAGTTTTAATCATCCAAACTGGCCTAGGGTGTATCTTTTACAAGTCAGATTAAACTCAGAGGGAGTTATCAGCTCCCAACATACTTGCACACCCTTCCCATGCCTGAGCTCCATGTTAGATGGGCCATCGCTCTAGTTTTTCATTTCTCTGATGACACACGTACAAAACGCAGGAGCCATTTTATCCCGTATTTATTAATCCAGGATAACTGCCCACACTCCCTAATGTTGCGCTCACTTAACACCACTTGCAGTCACAGTTTCACACAGTGACTGTTGGACCCTCCCCACTTCCCCTGAGTGGTAAGAGGTTCCATTGGCAGTGCTACCTTTAGATGAAAAGTAAAGGTAAAGGACCCCTGACCGTTAAGTCCAGTTGCGAACGACTCTGGGATTGCGGCGCTCATCTCGCTTTTTTCGCCGAGGGAGCCAACGTTTGTCCGCAGACAGTTTTTCCAGGTCATGTGGCCAGCATGACTAAGCCGCTTCTGGCGAAACCAGAGCAGCGCAGAGAAACTCTGTTTACCTTCATGCTGGAGCGGTACCTATCTATCTACTTGCACTTTGACGTGCTTTCGAACTGCTAGGTTGGCAGGAGCAGGGACCGAGCAATGGGAGCTCACCCCATCGCGGGACTTCGAACCGCCGACCTTCCGATCGGCGAGCCTTAGGCTCAGTGGTTTAGACCACAGCGCCACCCGCGTCCCTTTAGATGAGAGCACACTGGCAAAATGGGTGCCTTGGCAATATTTGTTCCCATTGGAAATATAAGCAGGGAATAAGTGGAAGCAAACAAATAGTGCCTTCAAGGTTCTAGATTCAGGTAGGTAGCCGTGTTGGTCTGACACAGTTGAAATATATTTTAAAAAATTTTAAAAATTGTCCAGTAGCGTCTTAGAGACCAGCTAAGTTTGTTCTTGGTATAAGCTTCTGTGTGCATGCCCATACCCAATGAGTCCATCACCCATCTCCTACTACCCTCCTGAGAAAAACCTCACCCCACCCCACCCTCCCACTATATATAAGGGTCTGGTGACTTCTGTTTCAGTGTATCTGAAGAAGTGGGCATGCACACGAAAGCTTATACAGTGGTACCTCGGATTAAGTTCTTAATTTGTTCCGGAGGTCCGTTCTTAACCTGAAGCTGTTCTTAACCTGAGGTACCACTTTAGTTAATGGGGCCTCCTGCTGCTGCTGCGCTGCTGGAGCACGATTTCTGTTCTCATCCTGAAGCAAAGTTCTTAACCCGAGGTATTATTTCTGGGTTAGTGGAGTCTGTAACCTGAAGCGTATGTGGTAATTCATTCTGGAGGTCCGTTCTTAACCTGAAATTGTTCTTAACCTGAAGCACCACTTTAGCTAATGGGGCGTCCCGCTGCCGCTGCGCCGCCGCTGCGCGATTTCTGTTCTCATCCTGAAGCAAAGTTCTTAACCTGAGGTAATATTTCTGGGTTAGAGGAGTCTGTAACCTGAAGTGTATGTAACCCGAGGTACCACTGTACCAAGAACAAACTTAGTTGGTCTCTAAGGTGCTACTGGACAATTACACACACACACACACACACACACACACACACACACAGAAATTGCCTTCATAGGAACACTCAAGGATTCTGATTGCTCCACATTTTAAAGCTGACAGACCTGAGTCGCACTTTCTGGGTCAAAACATGGTTATCCTTTTCATATTGACAATTCTCCAAATTTTGTGACACAGTTCTCTACTCCAAACCGCCACCACAACAAAACAAAAAGGAAATGCATACGGGGGGAGGGGGGAGTGTTTAGGATAACTTGTAGAAACAATGCACATTTTAATGTGGTTTGAAAATTTTCAGCGGCATGACGCAGAAAAGGAAAGGAACCGACTTATGAATGAACACATGTGAAACGCTTTGACTCTAAAGCACATTCAAAGCAGATTCTTTCAAAGATACAGTGTATGCCCAGCCTAGAGATCTCAAGTGGACGAATACATCAAAACCCAACCCCCCCTTGTTGGCGACCCCGTCTAACTCTGCATTCACATTAATGCCATTGCCTCCTCGCTTTCTTTCTCCTAACACAGACCCTCTGTCCTTATCATTTATATCACTGGCATCCATCTGTCCTGGGAGACAATGAAATAGTGTGCCTTTGGGGGTTACAGGAGAGTTACAGCGCCTGCTCTGGCGGTAGAGACATGTTTCGTTACTGCAGACAGAAATTCAGTAGATTCTCCATGCTGGAGGAAGCTGAATTTATAGAACCACAGAATTTCTGCCTGTCACCTAGCTCTCAAAGGCAAAGTGAGGGAAGAAAAAGTGACAAAATAGGCAAGTTCTTTCATGAACGACCTGCATCTCCTGTGGTCTCTTTTAGGAGTACGTTTCCTTCCCAAGATGGAGCCACATATTGTCTGAGTTTCAGCCCCGAATTTCAGGGCCCCACTTGCGTGGTGCTCTCTTTTCTCTCTTTCCCTGTGGGTTTCTCCCCTGCTTCCTTTTGACCCCTTGGGAATCTGGAAGATTGTTCTCTTTGAAGCAGAAAATGCCTCTTAAATCAGACCTGCTCTGCAGGATGCCCTGCCTTGCATGTCGTGATTGTCCTGTTGCAGTGAGTGCTGCAGGGGTAGAAAAGTCTACACCTGCCGAAAACTCCCTCTGCTGTGCAATTATCCAAGGGACAGGAAGCTTGTCATGTATTGCAGCAGCTGGTCTCTCTGCTACTCCCAGAACGACCATTCACAAGGGCTCCTTAAGGCAGAGGAGTTAATTCAGCTACACCCTACAATTTACTTTTGAGTAAACTTGCAAAGAGGTTCAGGTGGTACATTTGTAGACACACTGTGGGTTTTTCTCAGTCCTACTGCCAGTGTCATCTCCCTTTGTGGAACCACAGTGAAGCTAGTTTTAGACCCCAAAGGATCCTGGAAACTGTAGTTTGTTAAGGGTGTTGATAGTCCTTAGGTGCCCCTTCCTCCCCTCCCAGAGCATCAGTCCTCAGAGCAGTTTAACAATCATCCCCTCTTCCCAGGGAAGTCCAATAATATAACCTCAACTAATACAAAGATTTAGCAATACAGTGGTACCTCAGTCTACGAACAGTCCTGTTAACGAACTATTTGAGCAACGAACTCCGCAAAACCGGAAGTAGGTCTTCCGGCTAGCGAACTTTGCCTTGGAAGACGAACAGAAGACGAACAGTGGAAGGGCACTGGCGGTGGGAGGCCTCAGTAGGGAAAATGCACCTCGGTTTAAGAACGCTTTGGTTTAAGAACAGACTTCCGGAACGAATTAAGTTTGTATTCAAGGGTAAGTAAGAGATTGTGAAAATTAAGGACCTGGGATAGAAAAGTATCTGGTGACCTTTCTAAGGGCAGCTCTACACTTTGCACAGCTATGACAATTGGTATGTCTGTGGTTTCCCAGATGTTGTTGGCCTCCAGCCTCAACATGGGCAAGACCCGTCAGCACGGCCAATGGTCAGGGGTGATGGGGCTGGGAGCCCACGAACATCTGGAGGGCCACAGGATGCCCATCCCGGACTTAAAGCAAGGGAAGCTAGGAAGGCATCCACTTATATACTCATGTCTGGGAACTCTGACATGGCCAGGGTTCCCAGACATGTGTCAAGACATGCATGGCGTCCACACTGAGCACTGAATCAGTGGCATGACACCAGTATAAACACAGCAGCTGTGTTTGTTGGACAGGGTAGATCTGCCCTAAGCCAGGACCACACCTCTTCACAGGAACAAAAAAACCTGCTGACCAGATTGTTCACGTTACATGACTGTTTTTCTAATGACACATCGTTCAGATTAAAAATGGCTGCCTTCCTGAATTATATGATGCACAAATGTATATTTCCTCTATTTTTGTAGATGCACTAGCAACTAAAAGGCATTCTTCATCCTCATTTGCAGAAGTGGATTTAGCTTGTCACTTTTTATATTACACTGTGGGTGTGTATCTTCTTGTGTGCCAGTCAGGCAGTTGGTTATTTTCTATTATTATTTAAAAAATCATTGCTACCTTGAAAAGATAGCTCTCAATGACATGTTTCAGTGCTCAACTTGGTGGCCTTAGGGGTGCTAGGAAGGGAGCTGGCTGAAGGTTAATTAAAGGGCGCTCCCTGCTCTGGAGAGTTAATGCTGATCTCATGTGGTCTAAAAGGAAGATAGAGCCTTAAGGTTACTTGAAAAAAGGTGCATGCAACAAACATACAATTCTTTTCTGAGTGAGTGAGAAGGCCTTCTTGTGAGAATAATAGTTGATTTTGTTTGTTTGATAGATGTAGGCTCTCAGGGCAACATTCACTTAAAAACCACACACAGAAAAATGCAAACTGAAAACAATAAAATTGCAAAACCAGCAGACTATAACAAAGTAATGGAGAATGTTACTGAACTACAACTCCCATCAGCTCCAGCATGCAAGTCCAATGGCCAGAATTAATGGGAGTTGTAGTTCAGCTACATCTGGACAGCCAGTGGTTTCCCACATCTGCCCATGGCAAATGAAAACGTATTTGCCTTGTGCTGACATGTCATCAGAGTTGGTGGCAAGCAAACTATTTTGGGAGACCATTCTAAATACAAGTGGCCACGATTGAGGAAAACCCTCTCTCTAGGCACTATTATTGAAATTGTTCTATTAGCATTAATTAAAAAAAACTACTGTGAGAGTCACCAGAGGCATCAGAGCAATGAAAGCAAAAGGAGAAAAAGAATTCAGGACCCCATATGCAAGGAGCTTTCAGCCAATATTCCAACAGAAAGGCGGAAAGAAGGAAAGAGAATGCGGCAAGAGAAAAGGGGGAAATGGAATTCCCTTTCCTCACAAAGTACTCTTAAATCACCTGCACTTGCCTAAGCACTGAGATGGATGTTTGGTTTGGCCATGGATGTGCACAGACTATAAAGCGAATTCAAAGGGCACCAGTGGCGTAGCGTGGGGGGTGCAGGGGGGGCCGGCCGCACCGGGCACAACATCTGGGGGTTAGGGTTAGGGGGCGCAAATCCACGGGTTAGGGGGCGCAAATTACTTGCCTTGCCCCGGGTGCTGACAACCCACGCTACGCCACTGAAGGGCATTCTTTCCCTCAAAAGAATTCTGGGCACTGCAGTTTACCCCCTCAAAGAGTTACAATTACCTGCAATCCTTAACAGACTACAGTGCCCAGAATTCTTTGAGGGACTCTTCTTTGAATGTGCTTTAAAGGTATAGCTCTTATGGCCACATATCAGATATTCTCCATTCGAAATGTTTGTCTTGGTGAGACTGTCAGCTTGGGGTCAGGGGCAGACAGTCCAAATCTGTGTGTGTGCGTGTGTGCGTGTGTGTGTGTGTGTGTGCGTATGTGTATGCATAATTTGTGATTTTCAAGTGTATACATTTCAATAATTTTACAGTCATTTTACCATTTCAAAACTTGACATCCTTCCCCCACTTTCTGCCGTTCCTTAAATTTATTTTAAATATTTTTTGCATATCCCAATTAAGTTAATTTGCTCATTTATTCATCTACTTTAAAATATACTCTTATGAAACTGAAGGTTGTTACAATAATCCTGCCCATGTTCTTATCTGTTTACAATTCCATTGTAAATATTCCATAAACCATTTCCATTCTTTTATAAAAAAAAGTTTGTTGCCTTGATTTCTTATTTTTCTGGTAAGTTTCACCATTTCTGCATCGTCAATAAGTTTTTGTATCCGTTCCTCTTTTCCTGGGACTCCTTCTTCTTTCCATTTTTGGGCAGTCCAAATCCAGCCAGGTGGCAGCTCTTTTTTAACCAGCGAGTACATGACGGTTAGGGGACGTGGGTGGAGCTGTAGGTTAAACCACAGAGCCTAGGACTTGCCGATCAGAAGGTCAGCGGTTCAAATCCCCGCGACGGGGTGAGCGCCCGTTGCTCGGTCCCTGCTGCTGCCAACCTAGCAGTTCGAAAGCATGTCAAAGTGCAAGTAGGGAACGTAAACGGCATTTCCGTGCGCTGCTCTGGTTCGCCAGAAGCGGCTTAGTCATGCTGGCCACATGACCTGGAAGCTGTACGCCGGCTCCCTCGGCCAATAAAGCGAGATGAGCGCCGCAACCCCAGAGTCGTCCTTGACTGGACCTAACGGTCAGGGGTCCCTTTACCTTTACATAATAGTTATTGCTTGGACATTGGTGAGCAATGCCCTGGCTCCTTTTTTGGTACTGATCCCATTCTGTGGCTATGGAGCTGTGGTATAGCCTCAGCCAAAGAGGCTCTCCCAACACCTCCCTTGACTTCTCTCTTTCTTTGTGTAGCACCAGACCTTGGCACACCACAATGGCCTCAATCCTCCAGTGCTGCCCTTTCCTGACCCGGGACCCGGCCACCTTCCTGCGCCGATGTCAGCCCCTGCTGGTCAGCAGTGCCCAGCGCTGCCCCGTGATGGTGGCCCGAGCCTTCTCTCGTTCTCATGCTGTCCAGCAGCACGGAAAAGAGACCCATGGAGATTCTGGTGAGGCAGTGGGTGGGCTCACAGGCAACAGCCCTGAGTAAAATGTCCAGCTGAGGGGAGAGGGGTTTTGTCCACACACTGAAAGCACACCCTCAAGGAAATCCTGGGAATTGCAGTTTGTTACACGTGCTGGGAACGGTAGCTCTCTGAGGGGCAAAATGCCATTCCCAGGTATTGGGAATTGTGGGTAGGAAGGTGGGAATATCTAAATTAATGGTTCTTATTAAAATGAGTAGTACCAAGTTAAAAACAAAAGAGGAATGTAAATGGGTAAAATTGATGGTAACTGCAGCCAGACAGGTTATAGCGAGTAATTGGAAAAATGCAGAAGAGTTAGAGGTGAACCAATGGAGGAAAAAACTGAATAATATTATAATTTTAGAATACCTAACTCTGAAGATACACAGAATGAAAAGGTTTAAGGTCAGTGAGAAAGAGGAGGATTGGTTTAAGAAGATATTGAATTATTTGGGTAGGCTTGAACAATTTGGAGCAATCAAAATGTTAAAAGTTAAATAAACCTTGTAGATGGATGAGTGTTAACGTATATAAAATTGTACATATGGTTGATTTGAATATGTTATTATTGATTATGTATACCCAATGTATCAGCTGCCGGGGGGGTTCACTGTTCGTGTTTTGGTTGTTGGTGAAAAAATAAAATTTTTAATCATTAAAAAAACCCAAAAAACATCCCCAGGATGCTTTGGGGAAAGCCATGTGCTTTCAATGCACTTTGAATGTATGGTGTGGATGTACTCATAACACTCCCCCAAAACACAGTATATGCTCTTTCAATACGGGGGGGGGGTACAGTTATTAGATCTGGAAGAATCCAATATGGCAGTATGAAAGTCCAGTGGGAAATGAATGGATCTACCTATTCAGATAAACTATGTGCTCTTGGGCTTCATTACTCCAGACATTATGGCAAGGGGAAACTGACAATGGATTCATGCCATTTTATTCTACTTTATTGTAGTCTGAATATGCTGCTTTGGGGGCCTTTGGGCTGCAAAACAGTATTTGATAAATAAATAGTGCTTGAAAGCTCCTCCATTTTAAAAAAAATAAAAATTTAATCCTTGCTTATAGAAAACTATCCTGTCAGGATGAAGGCTAGGTTCAAATCCTTTTCCCTTACAGGATAGTTTTTTTGTTCCCCACCCCTAGATGTGGGGTAACATTTTTCATGTAAGGCAGTTTGAAATGGTACAACGCCAGCAACTTCATACTACATGGTTTATTTTAATAAATATGGCCTACCATGGCAGGTAGTAAAATTGCCTGTCTGGACAGTAGCATTTCAGACTGCAGCGTACGGAAAGCTAGGAAGAAGACTCTAGCCCAGAGTTCTCCCTGACAGGATCGTTTTGTGTGCAGGGAAATTTTTAATTTTTGTAGAAAGGAGCTGTCAGTTATAGGGGCCCTATCATGGAATGTTCCTCCATTCCCCATACTCCCACCTCCCTAAAAATATGAAAGATCCAAGGTATGGAGACTCTGTCTCCAGGATCACAATTCTTGCCATCTCTTATTTCCCCATTCCCTCTTGCCAGCTGATGCCTGTTGTGGGTTGAGAGTAGAGAGGACTTTTGACTTAGTAATTCTCTCACAAGGCTCAGCTGGGAAAAGATTTGCCAAATGGAGGAAGAATTCCATCACAGGAATACCACTTCTGTCATCTGGCATGGTGAAGGATTCCTACCCCAGGAGGGAGTCTGGTCATTTAAAAACGGTTCTGGGTCTGAGACCTGGGTCTGAGACCTGGCTCAAAGGCCGAGCAACCCTGACACTAGAGGAAGGAGAAGGGAAAGAAAGATCCAAAATCAGGACTTTCTTTCAGCCAGAACTGGCTCCTCTCAGGTTGATGCCATTGCCATTATGAGAGAACAAGTGATTCCCAGCACCTCTTTTTCTAGGAAAAATAGCTCTGTCCAAAAGATAAGGTGTTTGGGTTTTATGTGAGGCAGGACCAGAGCACAGCTCAGTGGCTCATAACATGTTTTGGTCCAGTCGTCTTCATCTCCAGTTAGAAACGCTTTAAGGAGCAAGCGATAGGAAAGAGACCTTCACCGTACAACTCATACCATACAACTCATGGAGAATTCTGGGAACTGTGGTTTGTGAAGGGCGCTGGGCCTTTTGCTCTGTGAGTTCAGTGCCCTTAACAAGCTACAATTCCCAGAATTCTCTATGAGCATCAAAGTGTTATGAGAGTGCTTTAAATTTGTGGTGCGGATGTGAAAGTGTTGGACGCACCCATAGCCTGACAAGGGACGCGGGTGACGCTGTGGTCTAAACCACTGAGCTTCTTGGGCTTGCTGAATGGAAGGTTGGTGATTCGAATCCCTGCAATGGAGTGATCTCCCGTTGCTCTGTCCCAGCTCCTGCCAACCTAGCAGTTCGAAAGCATGCCAGTGCAAGTAGATAAATAGGTACTGGTGTGGCAGGAAAGTAAACAGTGTTTCTGTGTGCTCAGGTTTCTGTCACGGTGTTGCGTTGCACCAGAAGAGGTTTAGTCATGTTGGCCACCTGACCCGAAAAGCTGTCTGTGGACACCAGCTCTCTTGGCCTGAAAGCGAGATGAGCACCGCAACCCCATAGTCACCTTTGACTCGACTTAACCGTCCAGGGGTCCTTTACCTTTACTTATAGCCTGACAAGGCAGATTCCTACATCCAGCTCTGAAAAAGTCCGGGGCCAAGTGGGGTACAGTCCCTATGGGGGCCACCACCTGAAAGATGGAACCAGCTGTGTTCTCCTCTCCTTCTTCTGCCCACTAGGCTCCGCGGCGCAGAGGGCACCCCTGCTTCTCCCCTCCACGCAGTGCCCTTTTATGGAGTCAGAGCGCAAAAGCGGCCAGAATTCCTTTGTGCAGGAGGCAAAACCTGAGGTCCAGGAAGATGTCAGGCCTTTCAAGTCAGGTAGGGAATGAAGAGGCCTGCATCATATGGGGAAGTGAAGCGGAAGGGGGAGCTCCCATCCTTGACTTTTCCCTAGCCATGACCCACTCGTCCTTCTCCCTCTAGGCATGTGGACTTCCCTAGTAAGGGAGGTGCAGTCCAGCCTCAAGAGGAAGTTGCTCGATTCTGACAAAGCGTCACACCTCATTCGGGACAACATGCCAGGTAAGTGAATGGGAGGACTCCCAAAACTACTCAGACGAGGAGACAGCGTAAGTAACACACACACCTGCCGTGTGTGTCAGACACAGAGCTAGCAATTAAGCATTCCAGCCTTGTCGGAATTGGCTGTCACTTTTTCCCCACTCAAAAAAAGTTTACTTTTAAGTTGTGTAAGAAATAAAGCATACCCACCTTTAGAGGAGGCCATACCCTGTGTTGTTGTTTTTCTCCCAGTCCCTGATGTTATACACATGCTGTCTGATTGAAAAGAGGCAAACTTAAAGCAGCTAGTCACACAGAGACACAACAGGCAGCCTCCTCTAAGAGCAGGTTATTTTTACTGGGACTCTCAACTGAGGATGATTGAAGAGCAGTATCCGACAAATGTGTCAGCTCAAGGATTTCTGCTTGTGCACCAGGACTCCCCACCCTCCTCCCCTGCTCCACACCCTCTCCCAATCTGTTCCAGAGTGTTGGGGGAACCCCTAGAAAAGATTTGGGGGGGTGTACAAGGGGAGGAAAGAGGGAGAATGTTCTATTGTGCAAGCAGAAGTCCCTGCACTGACGGGACATTCACATAGTAGTACTTTGGATACAACCCATTATATCCAGTCAAACAATGTGGCTGGGGTAATCCAGTCAGATGGGTGGCATATAAATAATAAAATTGTCATTAATGTTGTTGTTGTTGTTGTTGTTGTCCAGAGATGGAGTGAAATTAGTTTCCTCCCAGGAGAGGCCAATTTGAAGGGCACGAGGTCAGTGCAGTAACTCATGCAGAGAAGAAACTGACAGCCTCCTCCAACTCCTTGCCACCGCTCCCTACCCCCTGATATCTTCTGCCTGGAGAATCTGTGTCACTCTGTCTGACAACATGGCCCATGATCCATCAGAACGTGCCCCTGACTCCACGTAAACAGAACCTTCCTGCCCTCTCTCAGAGGCTGCTTCTCAGTAGCTTAGCCTTGCAGGTGCTAAGTCCAGTGGCGTAGCGTGGGGGGTGCAGGGGGGGCCGGCCGCACCGGGCGCAACATCTGGGGGTTAGGGTTAGGGGTAGGGTTAGGGGGCGCAAATCCATGGGTTAGGGGGCGCAAATCCACGGGTTAAAGGTAAAGGTAAAGGTACCCCTGCCCATACGGGCCAGTCTTGCCAGACTCTGGGGTTGTGCGCCCATCTCACTTAAGAGGCCAGGGGCCAGCGCTGTCCGGAGACACTTCCGGGTCACGTGGCCAGCGTGACAAAGCTGCATCTGGCGAGCCAGAGCCGCACACGGAAACGCCGTTTACCTTCCCGCTGGTAAGCGGTCCCTATTTATCTACTTGCACCCGGAGGTGCTTTCGAACTGCTAGGTTGGCAGGCGCTGGGACCGAGCAGCGGGAGCGCACCCCGCCGCAGGGATTCGAACCGCCGACCTTTCGATCGGCAAGTCCTAGGCGCTGAGGCTTTAACCCACAGCGCCACCTGGGGCGCAAATTACTTGCCTTGCCCCGGGTGCTGACAACCCACGCTATGCCACTGGCTAAGTCATCCATTATAGAGAAATCAAGTGATTCACATGGGTTGTGTTAACCAGCCCTCTGTTTTTCCTAGCAGGGAGCAAAGTGTTTGAGTACGACCATTTCTTTGAGGCAAAGATCCAAGCGAAGAAGCAAGATCACACCTACCGGGTCTTCAAGACCGTGAATCGAAGGGCTGACGCCTATCCCTTTGCTGAGGACTATTCTGGCTCCCAGGTGGAAGCCCGTGAGGTGTCGGTCTGGTGCAGTAATGACTACCTGGGAATGAGCCGCCACCCTCGAGTCATGCAGGCCATCCGGTGAGTGGCAGCTGCCCAGCAATGTCTCCAGTACAATCTCTCTCCGGCCCACACCTCGTCTAGTTCCAATGGTCTGTTTCAAGCTGTTACGCATTGCCCTTGTAACCTGCCCCAGTTTACTTTTGAAATTCAGTGTGATGGCCCTTTGACATGATCATAGGGTCGGGCAAACAGGTTCTAGCCCATGGGTAGGCAAACAAAGGCCTGGGGGCTGGATCCAGCCCAATCGCCTTCTAAATCTGGCCCGCAGACGGTCCGGGAATTAGCATGTTTTTACATGAGTAGAATGTGTGCTTATATTTAAAATGCATCTCTTGGTTATTTGTGGGGCATAGGAATTCGTTCATTTATTTATTTTTCCAAAATATAGTCCGGCCCCCCACAAGGTCTGAGGGACGGTGGACTGGCCCCCTGCTGAAAAAGTTTGCTGACCCCTGTCTAGCCCCTAAGCTGGAAACAGAAAATAGTGCTTTTGTTTTCTCTGGAGAGATGAAAATTTGAAAAATGGGTGGCTGCTTGTGGCGTGAACTCTTGCCCCAATTCTTACCTCTGGTCAGCCTCAACATCCTGAGGCCACTGCCCAGGACCCAGGACCACCCTGGCCTTCCCATCAAAATGTGGGGTTGCCATTTACATTTCCCACAATGCCCTGCAGAGGCATTATGTCAGGGGTCATGGTAGGAAATCAATAATGGGAATTGTAGCTCTGTGAGGGAGTAAACTAGAGTCCACCTCATACATTCAAAGTACTTTTTAAGTGCATGGCTTCACCCACATAATCTGTGAGGGGTAAACTACAGTTCCCAGGATTCTTTGAGGGAAACCATTAGCTTTAAATGTGTTGGTTTGAAACAGAGGTGACAGTGGCCGAGAGAAAGTCAATGTGTGTAGGCCTTGGGGCCCTTTCCCAATCCTCTTTAAACCCTTTTAAAAGTGTTTTCTGTCTCCGACTCTAGGCAGCTTAGTGAGTAAGAGAATGAGCAGGAAAGTCTCTGATTCAAAGCTTACATCAGCCATGAATGGGTGGGCTTAGGCAAGACCCTGTCCTGTCAGTGTCAACCCCCTCCCCATCCTCTTTCAACAGATCCATGAAGACAGCACATGGTGTGGTTTTGGGCGAGAACTTCAGTACATAACAATTGTAATGTGACTTTTAATTTTAGCTTACTATGTAAGCTGCCTGGGGAACTTCTGTTACGGGTTAGCATGGATTGTATCCAACATTAATCTTACTCAGAGCAGACGCATTAGGACTGATGGAAACAAGTCCTTTGATTTCAATGGGTCTGATCTGAATTAACCTTGGATGCAACCCAACCCCCTTTTTAAAATGTAAACATCTTTGAGCACTTACCCATAGCTGTAGGTTTCACTAATGGTGGGGAAAACCACAGCTTCCAGGTCTGAGGAGGCAATTCTCATAGGATCATGGCAAGGTGGAGAAGGGTGAACATGCTCCCTTCCTAACACTGAGGGTGGCCCCAATCTGAACCAGGTTCCCCACAGTTGCTTTGCACAAGAATGGAAAAGGGACCCAAGATCTGATCAAGGGTCTCCATGGTCTTATCTGGTTTAGCGATCCAGGTGTGATTCACCTTCTGAGTTCAGCCCTTTTTGGAGCGAATCTCATTCTCCTCTTCTTCCACCCTATCCCCACCAGGGATACTCTGGATCTTTATGGAGCTGGGGCTGGAGGCACCAGGAACATTTCTGGCACCAGTAAGTTCCACGTGGAGCTGGAGCAAGAACTGGCCAGCCTGCACAGCAAAGACGCTGCCCTGCTCTTCTCTTCTTGCTTTGTGGCCAATGACTCCACCCTCTTCACTTTGGCCCGCATGATGCCAGGTAACCAGGGCAATGCAGTGGGTTGGCCTTTAGGGCCTGGCTGGGAGCCAAGATAGGGGAAGGACCATGGGCTCTGCATGAAGAAGGTTCCAAGCTCATTCCCCAGCATCAACAAGTTGGGCTGGAATCCTGTGGAGACTGTACTGTGTCAGATAGACCAGTGGGTCTGACTCGGGATGGGTAAATTTGACCGTGCTGGTTTCTCTCATTTTTTCCAGTCTTAAATTCATTTCTCCTTGTTTCTACATTAGTTTTTAAAAGTCCTCCTGAAAAATTATCAGTATTTTAAGGCAAAATCCTCCTAGTATTTTAAGTATGCACTTACCCGTGTGTGCAATTTTGCATACATTGCTGCAGAGGTAAAGGTAAAGGGACCCCTGACCATTAGGTCCAGTCGCGGATGACTCTGGAGTTGCGGTGCTCATCTCGCTTTATTGGCCGAGGGAGCCGGCATACAGCTTCCAGGTCACGTGGCCAGCATGACTAAGCCGCTTCTGGCGAACCAGAGCAGCGCACGGAAACATCGATTACCTTGCCGCCAGAGTGGTACCTATTTATCTACTTGCACTTTGAGGTGCTTTCGAACTGCTAGGTTGGCAGGAACAAGGACTGAGCAACGGGAGCTCACCCCGTCACGGGGATTCGAACCAACGACCTTCTGATCGGCAAGCCCTAGGCTCTGTGGTTTAGACCACAGCGCTACCCGTGTCCCTGTGTAGCAAATATAGCATAGTGCAAATACAACACAGGGTGAATATCAAAAGATGGCTGTGTTTAGATTTGTGTATTTGCTTTGGGAAGTGCAAATGACATAGGTCCACCTTGAAAGCATTTAGAATCATGCAATTGTAGACTTGGAAGGGACCCAGAAGCCATCTAGTCTAAGTCCCTGTGATACAGGAGTCACAGCTAAACATGAACTGGATCAAATTTCTCCCCCATACCAAGGATCTGGTTCAGTGTAAGGCAGGTTCCTTTGTCCTTATTCCCGTTAGGCGGAGAGCAGAGGCTCGGTGGGTGACCCAGAGGCTCCTTTTCCTCCTGCAGGGTGTGAGATCTATTCAGACGCAGGCAACCATGCCTCCATGATTCAGGGCATCCGAAACAGTGGAGCACCAAAGTATGTCTTCCGGCATAATGACCCACAACACCTGGAGGAGCTCCTGAGCAAAGCCAATGCCGCCACCCCAAAGATTGTTGCCTTTGAGACTGTCCATTCCATGGATGGTGGGTAATGCATTTGTATGTTGTTAATATTTATTATTCACTTCATAATGAATTTTCCAGATAACGTGATAAAATCAATATACAGTCATACCTCGGGTTACAGACGCTTCAAGTTGTGCGTTTTCGGATTACCGGTGCACCGAAACCCAGGAGTACCAAAATGGGTTACTTCCAGGTTTCGGCACTCGCGCATGAGCAGAAGTATTAAATCACGCTTTGCGCATGCGCAGAAGTGCCAAATTGCAACCCGCGCATGCGCAGACGCGGCACTGTGGGTTGCGGACACTGCGGGTTGCAAACGGGCCTCCTGCACGGATCATGTTCGCAACCCAAGCGTCCACTGTAAAACAAAAACATAAGCATATTAAGAGATTCATCTTTTAGAACCCACCCTATTCTTTTGACTGTTTTTAATACTGTATTTTGAATTGTTGGTAAGCCACCTTTGAACCTTATAGTGAAGTATGGGTAATAAGTTAAGTTAATGACAATAACAATGACAAGGCACTGAAATTCCACACTAAAATCCAAAGTCAGCATGCATGATAACACAATTACCAGCAGAAAGTTCATTTGTCCTAGAGGCTGGGAATCTATGGGCTTCCAAGATGCTCCCAAACTCCCATCGGCTCCATTCAGCATGGGCAATAGTCAGGGATGCTGAGAGTTGTAGTCTGGAGGTCCAGAAGTTCCTCATCCTTGATTTTACATAGAAGAGCTAAAAAAGAAATCCTGTGTTGGATTTGATCAAAGCTGAGAACTCTGTTCTTCAAAACATTACCCTGCACGGTTTCCTTACTACACCTCCTTTGCAATCGCCAGTAAGGGTCAGTATCCTTCATGCATTAAGTCTTCTCTGTCTGCAGGTGCCATCTGCCCACTGGAGGAAATGTGTGACGTGGCACACCGCTATGGAGCCATCACTTTCGTGGATGAGGTTCACGCGGTGGGACTTTACGGGGCCCACGGGGCTGGCATTGGTGAACGCGACGGAGTGATGGGCAAGATAGATATCGTCTCTGGAACCCTGGGTAAGTTTGAGGGTGAGCCACAGCCCCTAATGAAAAGGGCATCAGGAAGGGATGGACTACGGTGAAGGTCTGGGATGTTCTAGCACTGGAATTCCTGAACTGAGCAGGAAGTTGAAGTAGGTGGCCTAAAAGATGGCCTAAAACTCTATGGTCCTCAGTGCCACAGAGCAGCAAGTTTAAGATGATGGGGTAGACTTGGTCAGGAAGGAACACCATGTTGGAGGCAAGTGGTTCTCCAGTGGCCACACCTGGAACAGCTTCGACTTGCCAGCTAGACCAGGTGAGGGTAGCCAACAGGTCTCAAACCCTCGGTGAGTTAGGAACTTCCCGTGCATGTGAAGACAGGCTTGGGCAGATTGAGCAGATGAGACCAATGGTCAAGAAGGTGGTCTTCACGTGCTGTAGAGGGAAGTGAGGGGCAGATGGGGCTCATCCACCTGGAAAGGAAGCATCTTCAAGAGAAGAAGCAGCTAAGGAGTAAGCCCTGGCGCTGCTCTGGTTCGCCAGAAGCGGCTTAGTCATGCTGGCCACATGACCTGGAAGCTGTATGGCGGCTCCCTCGGCCAGTAAAGCGAGATGAGCGCCGCAACCCCAGAGTCGGCGACGACTGGACCTAATAGTCAGGGGTCCCTTTACCTTTAAGCCCTACACAAAACTGGAGTAGAGTCCTGAAGGCAGTTGGACAGTGCCTTGTACGCCTCCTTCTGGCAACTCTTGCAGCCAAGCTGGTGTCAGATGTATTACAGTGGTACCTTGGGTTACATACACTTCAGGTTACATACACTTCAGGTTACAGACTCTGCTAATCCAGAAATAGTACCTTGGGTTAAGAACTTTGCTTCAGAATAAGAACAGAAATTGTGCTCCGGCAGCGGGAGGCCCTATTAGCTAAAGTGGTGCTTCAGGTTAAGAACAGTTTCAGGTTAAGAATGGACCTCTGGAATGAATTAAGTACGTAACCAGAGGTACCACTGTACTTTCCTTTCTTCAGTGAGACCACATCTTGTCATCTGGGCAGCCCAGGACTTCCATACACACCACACAGGCTTGTGCCCCGGGGAGGTCATTTCAGTGCTGCTAACGCAGCGGTTTCACTTCACCTCCAGAGGCACACTCTCGAGACAGACGGATGCCCGCAGTTCCATCTGAAGTTGAAACAAGGATGCAAAATAAGACACATGAAGTTCCTCAGTTTGCCAAAAGTTATGCAAGTTGCAGAACCCAACTCAGTTTGGATTGTCTGCATGCAACACTCACCATTGTATTTTCAGTGCAGAGCCTAGGTATACTTCCAGAGTGCCTGGACTAATGTCTGCCTTTTCTTCTCTCCCCTTGCAGGGAAGGCTTTCGGCTGTGTGGGTGGCTATGTGGCCAGCACCAAGTCTCTGATTGACACAGTGCGCTCCTATGCAGCGGGCTTCATCTTCACCACCTCCCTGCCCCCCATGGTACTGGCCGGGGCCCTGGAATCGGTCCGGGTCTTGAAGAGCCCCGAGGGGCAAGCTCTGCGCCGCTCCCACCAGCGCAACGTCAAACACATGCGCCAGCTGCTGATGGACGCCGGGCTCCCTGTGGTCAGCTGCCCCAGTCACATCATCCCCATACGGGTATGGCTCTCCAGGACGAAAACTACGCAGAAACGCAGTTCCGCACTCTGTTAGCTAGGGGTGAAATAGGGAGGGCAATTTCACCAAGTTTCTCCAGGGGGGAGGAGAAATTATCCAGCGGCGGCATTAGGGAGCCTGTAGCCTTCTAGGTGTGGCTGGACTCAGCCAGACCCAGGCAGCATGGTCCCTAGCTGGAAACAATTCCAGTTGCTGGAAACCGCCAGAGGAGGAGAGCACTTGGGTCCTGTTTGCAGGTTTCCCAGAGGCCTCTGGTCGGCCATCGTGACAACAGGTTGCTGAACAAAATGGTTAAATGGCCTGCTCCAACAGGCTCTTCTTATTGTTCCCCCCCCCAAAAAAAATTATTCATTTTATAACACAAATAAAAAACACAAACAGAAAAGACAAACAATACAAACAAATTCTTGTCATATCCTTATTTTTCTAAACATTGTTAAGTGGGCTTCCCCAAGCCCTACCTACCTGATTTTCATTTTACTTCATCTTTAGCAGTTTACATATATCATAATTTCTAACCATCTTTTCCCCCCACACACTTACTTTAACCATAAAAAACTTAACATTTTATCACTTATAAAATACACTATCTTCTACTTCTAACCCTACCACCTATATCCACTTCCAAAGCTATTCTAAGATTTAAATATTAACATATTTTTTCAAATATTCCTTAAACTTCTTCCAATCTTCTTCCACCGTCTCTTCTCTCTGGTCTCGGAGTCTCCCGGTCAGTTCAGCAAGTTCCATATAGTCCATCATCTTCATCTTTCGTTCTTTTGATAGTTGGTAAATCTTGTTTCATCCAATTATTTGCTAGCAATATTCTCGCAGCTGTTGTGGCATACAGAAAAAAAGTAACATCCTTTTGGGGGATTTCACTCCCCCCCCCCCACTATACCAAGTAAAAAGGTTTCTGGTTTTTTTTAATAAATGTGTTTTTCAACACTTTTTTCAATTCATTATAAATCCTTTCCCAGAAGTCGTTTACCTTGGGGCACGTCCACCACATGTGGTAAAAGGTGCCTTCTTTTTCTTTACATTTCCAGCATTTATTATCATGAGTATGATACATTTTTGCTAACTTCACTAGTGTTAAGGCTCTTCTTATTGTTATACGGAAATATCATTATGTTCTTATGTCGGGGATGATGATGATTGGGAGACCTACAACACCTGGAGGGTAAAAGGTCCCCATCCCCGTCCCCATCAAGCAGTTTTGTAGAGGCAGGGCTCTTCAACAGGAGTAGCACAGCTTCCCCCACCCCCCACCAAATAATCTTGGGAATTATAGTTCTGTGAGGGATAAACTACGGTTCCCAGGATACTTTGGAGGAAGATGTGACTGTTAAAGTGGTATGAATGTATTTTAAATGCATGGGGTAATTGTTTCCCCCTGACATTATTTATTTATTGATGCTGCAAGCAAATATGTTGGAAGTTTTTGCATCCTCCGCAGGGTCCTGGACCTAACACCATTCTGAGTATTTTGGTGGTGGTGGTGGTGTCTCTCTCACACACAAAGGGTAGGAAACGCTCCAAGGAAATTATACAAAATGGCCTCCTTCCAGTGGGGAGGAGGAGGGTGGGGAAAGCCCAGGGCAGTCATGGGTTTATCTAGTGTTATGGGTAGAGGACCCCGGTTGTCTTCTGAAGAACAGCAACAGAGTTTATGGCACAATCCAGCTAATATGAAGCACTGAAATCTCAATTTTGACGGGCGGAAACTGATATTAATATTTGTTGTTATTACTTTTATGCTACATTCACAGCGCTTTGCAAAAGTGTAAAAGGACTCCCTCCGGTTCTATTTAAATCAAAGGGACTTAACGGTCTTGATTTTTTGGCTGGGTCATTGACAGCTACAAAAGGCAGGATGGAAAGACAAAGGAACCAGACCTCCAGCTTCACTCTCTTAGCAATGTATGGTTCTCTCCTCCACAGGTTGGAGACGCAGCCCTGAATTCTCACCTCTGTGACCTGCTTCTGGGTGAATACAACATCTACGTCCAAGCCATCAATTACCCTACTGTGCCTCGGGGGGAGGAGCTGTTGCGGCTGGCCCCCTCGCCCCATCACACACCACCCATGATGAATTACTTTGTGGGTGAGTCACCAGGACCACATGATCTAGTCGGGACCGTGTTTCCCTGTAATAGAGACCACTGTGTGGTTCTAGAGTTGCAAACTCTAATAATGGTAGGCTTACGAACATGCAGTTAGGAGTTGTAAAAAGAAAAAACCTGTTTGCTATTTTTGAATCCTTCTCCAGAAAATGAAGCCTTTAACATAGAAATGGAGGCTGGGGCCTCATTCGTACATAATGCTAAGCCATAGTTGAGGACCTGCAGCTGTGAATAAACTGGGAAGCATCTACTTCTGCTTTCAAATAATGATGGTTTGGTCAAAAAGCCAGAATTACAAACCAGTTTACAGGTGGCTCATTTGGACAAACCATAGTTAAAACTAACTGAAATTTGTCCTGACTTGCATGTAGCAACAAACTGTGGTTTGTTGAAGACAGAAGCAAAGGCATCTACACCTCTTCACACCTGCATGCTACAGGAGAGGGGAGCACATCAATTTTATGGCTCCTTTGCATAGCACCAAACATATATTGGGCTTCTTAGGAGTTTTACTCCTGTGCCAGGTTGGCATTTGCCTTTTCTCCCATTGGATCAAAGGAATAGTCAAGGAAGACTCCCCTTTGAAGAAAGGTTGCAGCATTTGGGACTTTGGGGCTTGCCGATCAGAAGGTTGGCGGTTCGAATCCCCGCAACGGAGTAAGCTCCCATTGCTCGGTCCCAGCTCCTGCCAACCTAGCAGTTTGAAAGCACACCAAAGCGTGCAAGTAAATAGGTACTGCTCTGGTGGAAATGTAAACAGCGTTTCAGTGCGCTGCACTGGTTTCAGTGTTCTGTTGTGCCAGAAGCGGCTTAGTCATGCTGGCCACATGACCCGGAAAAACTCTCTGCGGACAAACGCCGGCTCCCTCGGCCTGTAAAGTGAGATGAGCGCCGCAACCCCAGAGCCCTCTGTGACTGGACTTAACTGTCAGGGATCCTTTACCTTTTTAGTTTTGGGAAAAGGCAAGTAAGAGGCAACGTAATAGAAGTTTAAAAAGTTATGCCTGGCAAGGAGAAAGGGGAGAGAGAAAAGCTGTTATCCCTCTCCTAACACTAGAGCTTGTGGACATTCAATGAAGCTGAATGTTGGAAGATCTAGGACTGATAAACGAGAGTACTTCTTTACACTATTCATAGTCGAAGTCTCCCAGGAAGTGATGGCCACCAACTTGGATGGCCTTAAAAGATTAGACATAGTTATGGAGGAAAGGGCTCCCAGTGGCCACTAGCCATGACGACTATGCTCTCTCTACCTCTGCAGTTGGAGGCAGCAATGCTTCTGAATACCTATTGCTGGAAACTGCAGGAAGGAAGAGGGCTTTTGCTTGCAGGCTTCCTATTATTATTATTATTATTATTATTATTATTATTATTATTATTTTAATACCCCGCCCATTTGCCTGGGTTTCCCCAGCCACTCTGGGCAGCTTCCAACAGAATATTAACATACAATATTCTGTTAAACATTTAAAGCTTCCCTAAACAGGGCTGCCTTCAGATGCCTTCTAAAGGTCTGGTTTTTCTCTTTGACATCTGGTGGGAGGGCGTTCCACAGGGCAAGTGCCACTACTGAGAAGGCCCTCTGCCTTGTTCCCTGTAACTTGGCTTCTCGCAGCAAGGGAACCGCCAGAAGGCCCTCGGCACTGGACCTAAGAATGATGGGGGTGGAGACACTCATTCAGACATCGGGTTGGAAACTCTGAGAATGGGATGCTGGACTAAACTGGCCTTTGGCCCGATCCATCAGGCAATTCTTAGGTTCTTCTGGATTTTAACAGGGCCACAGACTCTTCTTCAGAAACAACAGTTCAACAGCTCCAGGGGCATTGGCCCACAAGCCCCAGCTGCTGCTTAGCATAGATACCACCGATCAGCTGCCCATTACAGTGGTGCCCCGCAAGACGAATGCCTCGCAAGACGGAAAACTCGCTAGACGAAAGAGTTTTCCGTTTTGGAGGTGCTTCGCAAAACGAATTCCCTATGGGCTTGCTTTGCAAGACGAAAATGTCTTGCGAGTTCCTGCGGGTTTTTTCCCCTCCCCCCCCTTTTTCTAAGCCGCTTATCCGCTAAGACGATAAGCTGCTAAAAGCCGCTAAACCGCTAATAGCGCTAATCCGCTAAGCCGTCAATGGGCTTGTTTCGCAAGACGAAAAAACCGCTAGACGAAGAGAATTGCGGAACAGATTCTTTTCGTCTTGCGAGGCACCACTGTATTCAACTCACCTAAAAATAATAATAATGAAATTTGCAATTTGCATGGCTTGGCTACATTTAACGCCTTCTTCTTCCATTTCCTCTCCAGAGAAGCTCCTGGCAGCCTGGCAGAAGGTAGGGCTGCCTCTGCAAGCCGCAGTCTCCCCCGAGTGCAACTTCTGCCACCGCCCGCTGCATTTTGCCCTCATGAGCGAGTGGGAGAGGGATTACTTCGGGAACATGGGGCCCCGCTACATCACTCTTTGCGCCTGAAGAGCTGGCCTCTGCACACACACACACACACAACCTTACAAGAGACATAAGGATGTCAACACTGAAGCTGCCAAATGGAAAGTGGGTATCCGAGTGTAATAAAAATCTGCCACTTTGTCTGCTGTGTCTCCTTCACTGCCTCCCACATTCATGGAATTCAAGTATCCAAATGGGCAGGGCTTCTCTAGGTGGCAAGCAGAACAGGGGAAGGCACAGGCCTCTGCTTGCCACAGGGGTGGGGAACTGAAAGCCAAGGGGCCGAATGCAGCCCTCCAATCCTATTGGCTCCCCAGATTCTCCCCAAGCCATACTCTCCACCAGCCCTGCTCTGCACCTTCTTTGAGCATTTTTTTTACTGAATGGAACATGTCCTTGAAGTCTCTTGCTCATCTGCAGGCTTACACCAAGAATGGAGGAATAGGAATTTGTTTTCAGCACCAAAGTTGAGCTCAACATCCTTTTCCTTCCAGGGTTCCTCCTAAGATTTTGTTCTTGTTGGAATTTCAATAGCCTAATTTAGAAGAGGGGCAGGGAGGGGGGAAGCCCTTTGGTTGGTGTTACCAAACTGGGAATCAGAAATCTTTGGTGATTTATTACAAAATTTCCAGGAATCTCCTGATCTACCTCCTGCCCATACCTGACATAGGGTTTGTCCACACTTACCTTTTGCCCTGTGCTTTCTAGGCACAGGTTTGCACTTTCCTGGCCCATGTCTGAGCGTTCCCCCCAACCCCTAGCAATTTTCCTTTTTTAACCACTGAATTGGAGCAAATGGCAATTCAAGTTTTCCCCTTTAAGGCATAATGCTAGTAGTACCAGGGATGGTCAGCAGAGGGCTCCACTTTCCCTAAGCACACACACTGAAACCCATGGAAAGGGGAAAGTTCCATATCTTGCAATCCAAATGACAGCCAGCAGGGATTTTCATGCATTATTCCCAGATAGAGAAGCAAGACGCACCTTTTTGCCCCAAAGCAATCCTGTACAGGCAATATGAACTCAGTTGTGCTAATCTGCAAAGCCTGGGCTTAATCCCTTTGTCACCACAACAGCTGAAGCACTCAGGGCAGTTTATGCCACAGGGATCGGGAGCATAGCTGTCAACTTTCAGATTTGAAAATAAGGGATCAGCAGCCTCACCTGTCCCAGGGACAGTCTACAGGATATCTAACAATCCGGAAAGCAGCGGGAAACGGCGCTGGAATAAGGGAATTTCCCACAAATAAAAGGGAAGGTTGACAGCTATGATCAGGAGTGCCAAAACAGCACTGCCATTCCTCAGAATCAGAACCTTAACTCCTGTTCAGCATCACCCAACTCTCTTTTCAGAGAACATAAGAAATCCAACTTTCCCTGTTCCCACAGAGCAAACGCTTAGGAATTTTCTTTTTCAACATCTTTATTTTATCAAAAGTAAAAAAAATAAGATTCCCCCCTGCCTGAATAAGGATGAATCACCTCCCAGTAATTGCATCATTGTTATTACAGGGGTTTATGGGGAGGGCAATTAAGGGAAAAGAGCAACGTGCTGCAAGAGCACCATTTAAGAGCACCTCTCCACCCAATGTTAACTGCAGGTTTGGTGGGCATGAATCCAGAAAATGCTCATCACAAGTCAGGGTAGTCTGCGTGTGTACTCCCAGAGCTTGTGTTAGTCCTAGCACATAAAACTGTTGATTTAATAATAAAACCAATTATTTATTCCTCTTTAAACAACGTTCCTATCTGCAGGGTCTGGCATCAAAGACCTCAAAACTCCCAACGTGCTCTGGTACAAAAGTAAGTTTCTACTGGCACAGTCCAAAAAGATCCCATGGAAACTTGGGGCCTGACCTCTTTGACCCCCCTGGCAATAAGCCTAGGCCTCACTCTGCCACAGAGGCCGCCTTCCCCTCTCATCTTAGGCAGTGAGACATCCAGGATACTTTCCATTAGAAACCAACCCCTTCTTTTCCACTTAGGGGTCACTGTGCCTCTAACATCCTCTCATTTCAGTTCTCCTCTCAATTCAAGGATTCCCCCGACTGGCCCACAGGAAGAAGTCACAGCGGGAGCGGGGATCTGACGGCTTCCCCAGAGGCCGGGCGCAGACGTAAAAGCGCCGCCCAGAGTTTGGTCCCGGCTTCTTCACTGTCCGCAGGACACAGGGCTCTCCATGGGCCTTGCAGTGAGGCGGGCGAGCAGGGCCTGGCAGCAGTGACTTCCACAGGGCAGCGGACTGGTTTGAACTAGAGGGGACCGAACCTTTCCCACAACCCAGAGCTTCTCCATTGGCCATGCCCAGAGTGGGCTCCTCTCTCAAACTCCCAGTGCATGGCTGGGTCCCACCAGCAACTTCCTCCATCCCATGCTCATCAGCCATCCTTCCAGAAGCGTCAAGAGGAGGTTCCACCCCAGAATCTTCTGCTGTCCTCGTTTTCATTACAGACTGATAGTTGGCACTGTTGGTGGTGGCCCTCGGCCTGCCATTTCCAGCTTTGAAGAAGCTTAACAGATCTCCTTGCCCCTTCTGTGGTGGACCCACCCGTCTCTTCTTGGAACCCCCTGCAACACTTGATTCCCTCCCGCCCCGTTTTTGCCCCCTCTCCTCTGGCAGGCTGGTCCGCTCCACTTTCACAAGGAAGCGGCTGAGCTTCTGCTGGGTGCCAGCAAACTCAGGCAGGAAGCGGGTGCAGAGAGGTGGGCAGCGGGGCGCCCCCAGGCAGATGCTTCTAAGCGCCACCCGCACAGGACAGTGGTCGGAGCCAAAAATGTCTGGCATGAGCTGAGCATCCTGCAGCTCTGACAATGCTAGCGCACGATCAGCCAGGATATAGTCAATGCGGGTGCCGTAGTTGAGCTGCCGGGACCCGGTTACGTTGCACCAGCAGGTGTAGGCGTCACTCTGACGAGGGTGCAGAAAACGGAACGTGTCGACAAAGCATTTCCCATCCTGGGAATCCTTGTCTGGCTCCCACAGGAAACTGTCCAGCCAGCGGCGCCCGGGATGCTCCTGAAAGGATTCCTGCAGGTGACAGTGGTGGAAGCGTTAAGTGCTATTATTATTATTAATAATAATAATAAAATTTTATTTATACCCCGCCCTCCCCAGCCAAGACCGGACTCAGAGCGGCTAACAACCAATAATAAAAACAAGTTGATTAAAATACCATTTAAAAAAGATTAAAATACAACATTAAAACATTAGGATGCAGCCTCTTCACAAATTAAGATTTCCATAGCGCTTTCAAATGCTGTCTATGCATTGGTTTCTTGTAACCCTTGCATCAAGGGATGCGGGTGGCGCTGTGGGTTAAACCACAGAGCCTAGGACTAGCCGATCAGAAGTTCGGCAGTTCAAACCCCCGCGACGGGGTGAGCTCCCGTTGCTCGGTCCCTGCTCCTGCCAACCTAGCAGTTTGAAAGCACGTCAAAGTGCAAGTAGATAAATAAGTACTGCTCTGGTGGGAAGGTAAACGGTGTTTCCGTGCGTTGCTCTGGTTTGCCACAAGCGGCTTAGTCATGCTGGCCACATGACCCGGAAGCTGTACGCCGGCTCCCTCGGCCAATAAAGCGAAATGAGCGCCGCAACACCGGAGTCGGTCACAACTGGACCTAATGGTTAGGGGTCTCTTTACCTTTAACCCTTGCATCATCCTGAAACACAGGGACAACTAACCTGCAGCCCTGCAGACTCGCATCATCCCCAACAACGACTCACATCATCCCCAACTTTGGCCATGCCTATTTATTAATTTTTTAAAGTATGTATATACTGTTTTTCATCAGAAAATATCACAAATTGGTTTGCAAGTAAGACTATGTAAAACAAAAATTAAAGTGTACCCGAAGAAGCGTCTCCATCCCCAGCCAGATGGACGGGGTATAAATAATAAAATTATTATTTTTATTATTATTCTGTGATAAATGAAGCATCCAGCTCCACAACACAGAACTCCACTCGCTCAGTATCCAAAACTATTAAGCCAGTGCACTGTAATGGTTAGAGCAGGGATCAGCAAACATTTTCAGGAGGGGGCCGGTCCGCTTTCCCTCAGACCTTGTGGGGGGCCGGAATATATTTTGGGGGCGGAAATGAATGAATTCCTATGCCCCACAAATAACTCAGAGATGCATCTTAAATAAAAGGACACATTCTACTCATGTAAAAACACACTGATTCCCGGACTGTCTGCAGGCCGGATTTAGAAGGCGATTGGGCCGGCTCCGGCTTCCAGGCCTTAGTTTGCCTACCCGTGGGTTAGAGTGTTGGACTATGACCTGGGAGACCAGGGTTTGAATCTCCACTCAGCCATGAAGCTCACCAGGAGACCTTGGGCCAGACACCATCTCTTAGCCTAACCTAACTCACAGGGTTGTTGTGAGGATGGAATGGGGAGGTGGAGAACCACATACACCACCTTGAGCTCCTTGGAAGGAAAGGTGGCATATAAATGCAATAAGTAAATAATACAGCAATAATAATAATAATAATAATAATAATAATAATAATTTATTATTTGTACCCCGCCCATCTGGCTGGGTTTCCCCAGCCACTCTGGGCGGCTTCCAACAAAGATGAAAAATACACTAAAATGTCACATATTAAAAACTTCCCTGAACAGGGCTGCCTTCAGATGTCTTCTGAATGTCAGGTAGTTGTTTATCGCTTTGACATCTGATGGGAGGGCGTTCCACAGGGCAGGCGCCACTACCAAGAAGGCCCTCTGCCTGGTTCCCTGTAACTTGGCCTCTCGCAGTGAGGGAACCGCCAGAAGGCCCTCGGAGCTGGACCTCAGTGTCCGGGCAGAACAATGGGGGAGGAGACGCTCCTTCAGATATACTGGACCGAGGCCGTTTAGGGCTTTAAAGGTCAGCACCAACACTTTGAATTGTGCTCGAATAAACAAAGTATTAAAACATCTGTACCTCAAATCACCCTAGCGCAGCCCACATTCACCCACACTCACATACTCCCCACCTTCACAGCCTGGGGTGGGTGAGGGAATCTGTCTCACTGTTCCTCACCCTCAAAGCACAACCTTGCAGACTTCATGTTCCCAAAACACGTTAGGAAGGGCTGGGCTCAGTGGCAAAGCTTCTGCTTTGCATGAAGAAGGGTCCCAGGCTCAACCCCCAATGGCTAAGGGAGCTGGGCATGTTTAGCCTGAAGAAGAGGAGGTTAAGGGGTGATATGATAGCCATGTTCAAACATATAAAAGGATGTCACATAGAGGAGGGAGAAAGGTTGTTTTCTGCTGCTCCAGAGAAGCGGACACGGAGCAATGGTTCCAAACTACAAGAAAGAAGATTCCACCTAAACATTAGGAAGAACTTCCTGACAGTAAGAGCTGTTTGACAGTGGAATTTGCTGCCAAGGAGTGTGGTGGAGTCTCCTTCTTTGGAGGTCTTTAAGCAGAGGCTTGACAACCATATGTCAGGAGTGCTCTGATGGTGTTTCCTGCTTGGCAGGGGGTTGGACTCAATGGCCCTTGTGGTCTCTTCCAACTCTATGATTCTATGATTGCAAGATAGGTTGGGCTGGGAAGGTCTCCGTCTGAATGCCCTCAGTCCGAAACCAGAGCCGCAGCCAGTCAGTGATGAAAATGCTGAACCAGATGGACCAAGGATCTGACTCAAAGTAAGGCAGCTTCCTATGTGTCAGGACTCCCCACCCAACTGTGCATGCCTGTGAGAAACAGATTTCCTGCCGCTGCGGCAGCACTGCCAAGCCCTGTACTGTTAGAGAGTAAAGGCAGCTGCATGAAAATGGGCAGATTGCTCACCAGATCTCCTGGGTCACAGTGGTCAATAGGCTTGTGTGCTGTGTTGATGTCCCCCAGGATGACCACATGGCTAGACGGAGAGAGGAAATGTGCATGAGTCGCAAGGCAAAGAGGCAAGACAGCGAGGTCCCATTCATCCCAACAGTCCTGACTCCATCGGAGAAGGTTGGTGGACTGGAAGCTGGCTTGGACAGGGAAGGGATAACGGCTGAGGCAATGAAATATCATCAGCATCATTCATTTGGGCTCTTTGACTTTCTCAAGGTTCCTCACATGTATTTGCAGCAATTATGGCACAGCTCAGTATTCTTCCCACATTGGAACGAGGATGGAGGCAGAGACAACAGTGGCTAGCCCCAGGGGTAGCTGATCTGCTGACTTCCAGCTATTGCTGGACTACAACTCCCATCATCCCTCACCATTTGCCAGGCTGGCTGGAGCTGAAGGGAGATGGATTTTCAATGACTTATTGAGGACACCACATTGGCTACCCCTCTGGGGGATAGCCAATTGAGTTTGGGGCACTCATCTGTGTGCCCCAAACTTCACCAGGAGTTTCATAGCTTGGTCCTTTACAATAGTGCGACCTCATGAAAACTTAACTAGGGCATCCTTTGTATGCTTGCTCTGGAATAAGTAGTACTGAACTCAGTGGGGCTCACTGACCTGGCTCCCAGCTGTTTTGCTCCACCAGTGTTGGCTGTGGCTGATGGGAGTCGGAGTCCAAAACACTGGAAGGGACTGGAGCACCAAAGGCTTGACTAGGGAGTAAGCCCCAGAATAAGCATGTCTAGGACTGCACTGAGCCAATGAGAGGAGTGACACATACCCTCCAGCTCTGAGAAGTGCTTCAGCCCGAGCTTGCAAGAGGTGATAGAAACGCAGCTTGAAGTCCCCACGCTCTGGTTTTTCAGGGTCTGCACGAGGGCAGTACACATTGATGACTGTCAGCGTGGTCTCCTGCTGTTCTGAAGTGCTGCAGTGAAAGGACAAAGCACATCATTGCTGTCACGCCTCAGTTACTAATGGCTCAAGCTCCCTGATTCATGGCTGGCTAGGACAGCTATAAACCCAAAGCCATTAACATCTTCACAACAAGTTTAAGCAATTCCACTATCAAGACTGAGGATGCTCAGGAAATTCCATGTGTTAAAATGGAAAGAACACTCAGCAATCAGCAATTTGCTCCTAAAGCCAGGGTTGGAAACATTCTGCATACTTCTAAAAATATTTATGGCTGCAGTGGTGTCAGTGTGGCATTCATTCTGTCCCAGCTCCTGCCAACTTAACAGTCTGAAAGCACACCAGCATGAGTAGATAAACAGGTACTGCTGCGGCAGGAAGGTAAACAGGGTTTTTGTGTGCTCTGCCACTTGTCACAGTGTCCTGTTGCGCCAGAAGCTGTTTAGTCATGCTGGCCACATGACTCGGAAAGCTGTCTGTGGACAAACGCTGGCTCCCTCGGCCTGAAGTGAAATGAGCACTGCACCCCATAGTCAAGCTTGACTGGACTTAACTGCCCAGGGGTCCTTCAACTTTACCTACCTCAATGTGTAACCCAGCATGTGATGCAAAATTGCAAAAATCTCAATTTTGCTACAAATTAAAAGGAAAGCATCTAGCCCTCTTAGCTGGCCAGGAAAATCTGAAAAATCCTGGAAACTTGTTCTCTCTTACACACACATTCTTTTCAACTCTCCTTGACAACAACCCTGTAAAGTTGCTATAATTATTATTGTTATTATTAGCCAGGATCACAAATGGAGAGTTGAGAGCAAGGTAACAGGCCCTGTAATAAATTTATCCTTGAGGGTTAGATCTGAGTTGGGCATTTCTTGGCTCACACTCTTAAGGCCACAATTTTCTCGACTACAACCGCTGCCAGTTACCAAGCATTGTCATTGGCTCACAGCTCTGCCAATGGCAATAACAGGAACTTTTTGCAGACCCTCTCACCCCTTCCTGTTCCTACCAAATACGGTGACGGGTGATCACAGCCCGGCCCTCACTGTCCAATGCCTGTAGCTCCTCAGTTGTGAAGCCCTCTGTCTCTCCATAAGAACCAACTGCGCCATCGTGCTTAGCAAACAGCCCAGACAGGCCTTCTTCAGCTGCCTCTGGGGTGGCACTGACCTTACAGAACGTTGCAACACCTGGAAGACAAAGAGAGACTAAAAGTTTGTTCTGGGCTCTCAAAGTGGGCTATAAAGCTATCTATGTGATCCAAGATACAAGAGAAAGAAACAAATTGAAACCTCTGTACCTTACAGAGGTAAGGCACACCACTTTGTACATCACTTGGTGGGGTTTATAAAAAAATCAAGTGGTATGCAAATTATATGCAACAGAATAAAATAAATAATGGTGGTTTGATTGGCGGTAAAAAGCAGGGGATATTTTTCAGGCAGGGAGGCAAATCAATGCCATCTGAAAGTGACAGATGAAGTCACCACTTAAGACAGAGCTACAGGAGTATGTTGAGACATTGGCAACCTGAGAGGTGGCTGATTCCCTTTGCTACTGTCCACTAACCTGAATAGCCATTGCGGGTGCGACTGAAGCTGAAATAAGAGTTATAGCCCTCCACTATTGCCAGTGGCTCCTCCAGCAGGTCCCCTGAGAACAAAACAGAATTTGGAAAGCCATCAGGCTGGAGACATGACACCAGAAAACAATTTTTAAAAAAAATCACACTCTTTGCTGTTGTTGTCTTTTTTCCAACGTGCAAAAAGTTACAGGTTCACCCAGCAATGTGGTCACAGCAATGCAGGTTCTCTCAGCAATGTAGTTTATCCAGATTTTTTTTGCAAGGGGGGGGGGGCAGGATTTTTAATGGATGTCTTCCACCAACACTGTAAAAGATTTGTCCCCTCCTCTCTTTTGACTCCTTACTCTCCCTTGCTTTACTCCCAGAGCAGAGGTGGAGGAATCTGCAGCCACCCAGGTGTTGTTGGACTGCAACTCCCATCAGCCCTAGCCAGCCTAAATCAATGGTCAGGGATTAATGGAACTGTAGTCCAACCACATGGGAGGGCCACAGGCTCCTCATCCTAATCCTAGGCAAAGGGTACCCCTTTCCCAAATGTTTCTCTCATGGAAGGAAATATATCTCACCATGTTGCAGCCCTGCATCATGACCCTTTGCCTCTCATCTGTAGTTGGCACTGCCTTTCCCACCTGTAAATGTTGGAGGGGTGTCAGACACGTCTTTTTAACCCATTCTGATACCTGTCCCACACCCAATTTCAGGTTACCAAAATACAACTGTATGCCCAACTTTGAGCAATCTTGCTTTTGATAATGAAACTAGGAATCTCCACCATGACCCCTTGTGAGCTGGGGACAGGTGAAAAAAGGCACATGATTCTGCCTTACCCTAAAATACAATTTCTCTATTCTTCATGGATGGAGGAAAAAAATTAATGGGGGCTAATTCTACTTGTGAAGTTTATCTCACCTTATGCACTTGTAAGGTCCTTGGGGCAGGGACCCCATCTCTTTATCTGCCACAGACCCTGTGTTTTGTTTGTTTGCTTGTTTGCTGGACCAATGCCAGTTGCTTCCTTGTAAGCCAGTGATGGGAATCCAGTGGCTGTAAATGCTGCTGGACTTCAAAGTCCCATCACCACTGACCTCTGGCTGTGCTACCTACCTGGGGCTGACGGGAGTTGTAGCTTTTATTATTTATTAAACTTATATACCACCCTTCACCCGAAGATCTCAGGGTAGTTAACAGCATAAAAACAAAGAACACATAATGTAACAGCAAATCATGTTACATATGAGGTAATTTTTACCTGTTTTACTATTTTAACTTTTGTAGTTTTTAAAGTAGGGTTGTAAATTTGTCTTTACTGTTTTATCTTTTTCTGTAAACTGCTTTGAGGGTTGTTGGTTTTTTTACAGTAAAGTGGTGTAGTAATTTCATGAAATAAATAAATAGAGGAAAAATTAAAAGCAATACCTCCTCCTGCACCCACAACTGAACAACAGCAACACCGTCATCTAGAGCAGGTACATCAGATTAATGAATTGTTTAAGATAGGAAAAATGGCTTTGCAGAACAAAAGTCTCAGTTTACCAAAGACTTATTAGATACAAATATAAAAGTACTATCAAAAATGTACAAACTGCTATTGGAGTGGGAAACTAAAGAGGAATTTGTGAAATCAAGCATGATTTGGTGGGCACAAGATGTGGGTCACAATATTGACTATGAATTATGGGAAAAGTTGTGGAAAGTAAATATGAATTTTATGGCATGTTATGCGACAAAAGAAAATATGATGAAAATGGCCCACAGATGGTATTTAGCACCCACCAGATTGGTAAAAATGTCTAAAAAAGAAAAAGGTATATGTTGGAAGTGTAATTAAATTGTGGGATCTTTTATTCACATATGGTCGTCCTATAAAATAATTAAGGAATATTTGGAAACTATATATAACGAATTTAAAAAGATACTTAAAAAAACTTTCCCCAAAACACCCAAGATTTTTCTCTTGAGGATGGTAACAACGGAGGTCCAAAAACCCAAAAGAGTTTATGACTATACACCACCACTGCAGCTAGAACATTATTGGCACAACGGTGGAGAACAAGCATGGTACCCACTAAGGAAGAATGTCAGTGAAAAATGTTTGAATATGCTGAACTGGCTGGTCTGACGAACAGGATATGAGAAAACGATGATAAGCAGGTCTCGTGTAAATCCAGCAGAGTTGGAATTGACAAGAGTATTTAATAGATAACAAATTGGATGATTTAAAAGATGTGGATTACGCGAAGTAGAAAAGCAAAGGAGCCAGGAAAAGCATGGAAGAAGAAGAAGAGTTTGGATTTGATATCCCGCCTTTCACTCCCTTTAAGGAGCCTCAAAGCGGCTCACATTCTCCTTTCCCTTCCTCCCCCACATCAAACACTCTGTGAGGTGAGTGAGGCTGAGAGACTTCAAAGAAGTGTGACTGGCCCAAGGTCACCCAGCAGCTGCATGTGGAAGGGAAGTCATATGGTATATGTATACATGCTGTATTTGGTAAAGGTAAAGGTAAAGGTACCCCTGCCCGTACGGGCCAGTCTTGACAGACTCTGGGGTTGTGCGCCCATCTCACTTAAGAGGCCAGGGGCCAGCGCTGTCCGGAGACACTTCCGGGTCACGTGGCCAGCGTGACATCGCTGCTCTGGCCAGCGCCAGAGCCGCACACGGAAACGCTGTTTACCTTCCCGCTGGTAAGCGGTCCCTATTTATCTACTTGCACCCGGAGGTGCTTTCGAACTGCTAGATTGGCAGGCGCTGGGACCGAGCAGCGGGAGCGCACCCCGCCGCAGGGATTCGAACCGCCGACCTTTCGATCGGCAAGTCCTAGGCGCTGAGGCTTTAAGCCACAGCGCCACCTGCGTCCCTGCTGTATTTGGTACCAAGTTGTAAATGGGACAGGCAGAGGGGAGGGAACGGGAAGGGGTTAAATATGCTCTGTTCCTGCTTTTGAAAATGCAAATTTTTATTTTTATTTTGAAATAGAGCAGTCTTTCCCAACCTCTTGGGGGAGGTCCTCCCACATGTCGTTGGACTACAACTCCCATCATCCCTAGCTAGCAGGACCAGTGGACAGGGATGATGGGAGCTGTAGTCCAACAACAGATGGAGGCTCTCCCCCCCCCATCTAGTCTGGAGGAACACGCGTTCTCCATCAATGGTTCACGTCAGAACTGCCCCCCCCCCGCCATGTCATGACATAAACCTTTACAAGGCAGCCGGCGCCAACTAAGCCGGTTCTGGGCCCTACACGTTCGCCCCCTGCCCTGGACTGCTTATGCACGTGTGAACGCGTGTTCCTCGCCTCGACTCACGGGTGACCTTGGTCTCTTGCAGGCAGACGACATCCGCCCCGAGGGAGTCCAGGAGCGGCCTCAACCCCGCGGGTCCTAACCCAGCCCGGAGCCCGTTGATGTTCCAGCTCGCCAGCCTCATCCCCGCCTCAGGGGCGAGGAAAGCGACCGGAAGACTCTGAGGAACGTCATTTCCGGCCGCCAAGGCGAGGCGTTTGAAAAAGCAAGCAGGGCCTCACTTCCGGTTTAGAACGGAAACGCCCGTTGCCACGGAGGGGGAGGATTAGGAAACGGCCTTCCAATAAAAACAAGCTGTCGTCATTACTATTATTATATTATATCCCCTGCTTTTTAAGTTGTTGCTGTTTATTAAATTTAATTAATTTTTTTAAATAATATTTATTAGCTTTTCAACCAGAAAAAGTTACAAAAGATAGTAAAAAGAAAATACAAAAAATACAAACACCAGAAAAGAAAAAAAGAAAAAGGAATAAAAACAGTTAAAAATAGATCCCTCTTTCTGTTGTCTTACCATTCATTTACTTATTTTCATGACTTCCTCACACCTCCCTTTTTTGTATTCCAGTTAATAGTTGGTTCAGCAAATCCATACCCTCTTTGTTTACTCTTAGTTCTTTATCTTCACATATTACAACTTCAAATTTTCATCTAACATCAAATCAATTTTACATATTCCTATTTTGCCTTATTGCTAAAACCACTTCATTTCATTCCAACATCATTAACATTCAATAATTTTATTAAATTTAATTAGTGCCCTCCATCCGAGGTTCACAGGGCGGCTTAATAACACGTTAATAACAAAACCCTCTCCCCGCACAGTATTATTATTCAATATTTGCATCCTGCTCACAAGCAAATGTTGAACTCCAAAGCGGCTCACAAAAATTACAACGCAGCAAACGTCGCTGTACTGCTCGCCTTTTCGCAGTGCTTTGAAGTGACAGCAAAAGAGGGTTGCTTTGCTCCTCCTCGGGTGTTGGAAGAGGCCACGGAATTGATTTTCAGCGTGTTCCTTTTCAAAATAAAGAGAGTTGTGCCAAGAGCCGCCCCGAAGCTGAAGTTTCACCAGAGAAAACATAAAAGGCTCTTTCCCCTTTCTGGCTAGCAGAGAGTATTGGGAAACAAAGAACCGCCTCTCCCTTCTGCAGTAAAAAAAGAAAGATAGAAATAGAGCCAGCCAAATAATTGCCTAAAAATCAGATTAGCATGATTTGATTTGTGAAGTTATTGTCCTAAATGGGATATCATCAGGCTATTAATTGATAAGTGATCCCCAAAGTATTTGCAAAAGAAGTAACCATGGTGGTGTGGTTCAGACGGTCCAGAGAATTTTGCTATGTCGGGAAACTTGCATCTTTACACCACGGATGGCTGGATCATTCATCCTTCTGTTACGCAGCCCCTGAGGCCAACACCATGAAAATGAAGGAGTTTAAGGCTCCATGCAAGCCACATGTTTTGACTCTGGCTTTCTAATTTCAGGTACATTCAGGAGCAGCTTATCATTACCAAACTCTGTAAGGAGTGCACTCTGTACATGCTCATAAAAACATGGTTTAATTGGGTAGTGCAGCTAGCGCTGAACCTTGACACCACACTCCAGTGCAGCGTTTCTCAACCAGGGGCCATATGGCCCCCCTGAGGCCTCCAGGATATTTCAAGGGGGCCACAGGTGCAATTATATAATTATAAAAAAATATATAAATAAAATATGTTCTATTTACAAACAAAATAGCTACCTTTCTACTGATAGGACAGGGGGCCACATGAAGAAAACAAGGCTGGAGGGGAGCCATGGTCAGAAAAAGGTTGAGAAACACTGCTCTAGGGTCCCCAAATGACTGCACACAGAGTGGCGGCGGAATCAGCACCTGGGCCAGTATGGGCATGCCAAGATGCAATGGTGCAGCCGCTGGTTGGCACAGCATCTTAAAAAACAATAACATAGGAGCTGGCTGGCTGACCAAACATGTACATAGTTACAAATGCTCTAGTTTTTAGTATTATTTGTCATTTAAAATGCTGCCTTTTCCACAACAAAATGGTGCTATATTCCTGAGTAAATGTGCTTAGTATGAGGACTGTAGAAGCAAACTTTCATTTTGTTTGGGTAGTTTTGATGGAGCTATGATTTACCGTATTTTTTGCTCTATAAGACTCACTTTTTCCCTCCTAAAAAGTAAGGGGAAATGTGTGTGGGTCTTATGGAGTGAATGCAGGCTGCACAGCTATCACAAAAGCCAGAACAGCAAGAGGGATTGCTACTTTCACTGCGCAGGGATCCCTTTTGCTGTTCTGGCTTCTGACATTCAGAATACTTTTTTTCTTGTTTTCCTCCTGCAAAAACTAGGTGCGTCTTGTGGTCTGGTGCATCTTATAGAGCGAAAAATACGGTAACTGAGTTTTAACATGAGAAACTGCACATGATCCATGTTTTCTCTTTGTGTGTGTTTTTTTTAATCAGGGATGGCAACTTAGTTTTGAACTGAATTGGATGGGGGCAGCAATACTTGGGGAAGGAAGCGTTAAAAGTTGTCCCCCTTGCTGCTTCCCTGATCAAAATCACCCCACTTCCCCAAGCTGCTATAAATTTTCCTTGGGTAAAAAGGCACTTACAATACATACCTATATTTCCTCTCTAGTCGGGCTAATTTCTGTTTCAGGATGGCTGGGAGGGAATTCCAGCTGGGGAAAATGCTTAGATCCCTTCTATATACAGTGGTGCCCCGCAAGACGAATGCCTCGCAAGACGAAAAACTCGCTAGACGAAAGAGTTTTCCGTTTTTTGAGTCGTTCCGCAAGACGAATTTCCCTATGGGCTTGCTTCGCAAGACGAAACGTCTTGCGAGTTCTTGCGAGTTTGTTTCCTTTTTCTTAAAGCCGCTAAGCCGTTGATAGCCACTAAGAGCCGCTAAGCCGCTAATAGCCGTGCTTCGCAAGACGAAAAAACCGCAAGACGAGGAGACTCGCAGAACGGATTAATTTAGTCTTGCGAGGCACCACTGTACTTCCCAACACCCCTACCCCCAGCTACTTTAAGATGATAAAACAGTAACAATCAAAATCAGTAGATTCAATCAACTGTAGTTTGGCCCTGACACTCAGTTCTGAAATAAATAACATCTGGCAGCCCTAACAACAAGCACTAGGCTTTTATCGAAATCCGGACATTCCCCAGATATGGAGGAGGCTGCATGTTTGTCCTCATGAAAGATCCCTGATTGCTTAAGCTACATAAAACAGCTGCAATTATTTTAATCAACTCTCAGTCCTAAAAGATTGCCTGCAGCAAACACACTCCTGCTCTTCTCTGAGCCAGGCCATGGTCTTGTCTCATACTCCCAAGCCTTGTCTCCTCCTCCTCCTCCTCCTTCCTCCAGCTGCAGGGATAATATTAGTGCTGACCTTTCCGTCAAGGCCACATGGCTTCTTGTGGAAAGGCTCCCCGGATTGTTTTGCCTCTGGCTGAGCAGCTGCTATGAATGGCACCTCAGCAGCACGAAACTTGACCCCGAGGGAAATCCTCCTTGCTGTAGTGACCCGGCAGATCCCCCAATGCCACGGCTCCTAGAAGATAAGGGAGACCGATCAGTAATGGAGGAAAAACCTGCCAAAATCCCAGGTAGGGCATGTCCCAGTCGGCAGTCAGGATGACAGAGTTCTAAGAAGACGTTGGGTGGGTGTCTAAGCAGTTCAAGATGTCCTCTAACTGTCCATTCCTTAGGGGCTCAAGCATGGCAAACCTGCAGAGATCCTTTATTTCTAGTGTGGGAAAATGGGGAGTTCTTAACCCTGGTGGGAGTTGTCCAATGCTCTGGGAAACTGCCTGGTTCCCTTCCCTTTCTCTTCTGTCCTTGCTGTTAACCCCCATCAAAGCCCACAGTGTTTATCCTTGAGTTGCATAAGGTATATTGTATTTCCTGGCCTAGCACACATGCAAGCTACAGCAGGCTGGAGAGAGTTGTCTGCACATCTTGCTGAAATGCTGCCCAAGCACGGGCTATAAGCCTGCAGAGAATTTGCTAATCTGCGTGAAGCAATGCGTAACCTGTGTTGAAATGGGCATGCTCAAAATGATCATCCCCGTGTGGAACACAGGAGTCCAATAAACTCTGGATGCTGTGTTGTCAATGTATTTATCTGAATGCACAGCCTGCTTCATCCCCCAAGGAGCTTGTGCTCACTCTAGTGAAAGTCTGCTTTCGCTTTGCCCATTTTTACTTTTGCCATGTGGCCATCTAGTGGAAAATATTCTGTGAGAATCTGCAGCTTGTTGTTAGCGATTTAGGGTACACAATCCCCTGGGATATTATTCTTGCACAAGCCCTGGTTGTATCCACACCATACAGTTAAAGAACTCTTACATTACTTTAACAGTCGTGGGGAATTCTGGGAACCGTAGTCAGTAGAACATGCTGGGAATTGTATGGTGTCAATGTGACCATCAGTGGATTGCGGTCTCTGTTCCTGATGGGTCTTCTCTGTAACTTTTTGCCCACATTCCTTCCTTCCCTGCCAACGGTGGGATTAAGTAAAATTTAATCTATGCATTTAAAACTTGAATTATTTCAGATGACGTTCTTAATGAAGTCAGAAGCAAAACAACAACAAAACATACTAATGCGTTATTTAAGGTTAAACACTGGGCTGTTTTACCGGGGATTTTACTTTCTTTTTTGGAGGAGTTTTTCATGTTTTGCAAAATGTCAGCTGTGTTAATTATTTATAAGATCTTGCTGCACTTTGATCTCATGTCAACTCTTCTAGAAGTCGTCTTCTGTTTATCTCTCATTGTCCCTAGGAAATGTTAGCAAAACAATATATACTTGATGAAGCCAATTAGAGCAAAAAAGCAAACAATGGTAGATAAGGTTATTCTTTGTAGCTTGGGTCCAGGTGCCCTGTATCCACTGAGGGCCCTTGGAAATCTACAACTGCACTTTTTAAAATAAAAAAAACCTTTCCCATACATTATAGCTTTTAGTTGATCCCCAGGTGCTTAGCAAATTTAGAACTCTCAACAGAATAGAGAAGGTTGGCTTCTCTCCCCCCCCCCCCCAATCCTATGAGTTTATGGCTGCTTCTAGTTGTTTCTCAAGAGGTACCATTTGAAAACCACTTCTTAGAATTCTCTACAACAACCTTGCTCAACCTTGGGTAGATGTTGCTGGACTTTACACTCCCATCATCCTTGACTGTTGCCCCTGCTGGGAGTTGTAGTCCAACAACATCTGGGAAACCAAGGTTGAGAAAGGCTGCTCTACAGTGCCACCTAGTGTAAGCCTCCAGCTCTAGTACGTACCCCTGCCGTTCAATAAACCAGCAAGGTGTCCACAGTAAACCTCACCAGGAATTGAAAACTTTCCACTTTGCCCCAGAATCTGGCACTTTGGCATGGGTCCATGGCATACGCCTTCCTGGGTCGAGCATACAAGCTGACTCTGACGCTGGCTCCAGTACTGATTCAAGGTCATCCATTCTCCCCACCCTCACTGAACTTAAGCCCTGCACTTTAAAAAGCCAGAAAACAAGATAGTTGGTGCTGTGTTGCTGTTAGCATGGTCAGGTTTGTCCTTTAAGAGGAATTGGATGTGGTGGGGTCTTTGGAAATCTGCATGGTTGTGATTGCACCAACAGGCAACACAGAACTGATTCCACCACTTGTGCACAAGCCTGAAGTTCTCTGCTTTTATTTACTTATTTATTTAGAAAAACAAGCCTCTAATCCAAGATTTGTCAAACTTGGGTCTCCAGCTGATGTTGGACTACAACTCCCATCATCCCTGACCACTGGTCCTTCTAACTATGAATGATGGAAGTTGTAGTCCAAGAACAGCTGGAGACCCAAGTTTGACAAACACTGCTGTAGTCTATACAGCTGTAAAGGAAAATAGTTTGGCAAGTTTCCCTCAAAACATAGGAAACTGATAAAGATTTCATTTACTGGACAGGGAGGCTGGGATTTAATGTAATGACCACTATTCATAGTCCTCTGTTTCTTGTTTCTTCCTGTTTCATAATTTGTCATTTAAACAGAATTTTAATTCAAAATTTACAAAAGAAAACTGTCACTAAATTATGCAAACTCACACATTTTAAAAAGTTATTCTATTTGTGGGAATTCTGGGAGTAATTCAAGGTAGTGCTATGGGAATTGTTCCTTCAGTGCAAGTATTTCAACTTGCCAGACAGAACCAGTCCCATTCCCCCTCTTGGGCTGCTCTGGGAGTTCTCCCAGCCCCCACAGAACCACTTTGGGGGGCATAGGAAGAGAAGGGGGAAAGCCTGTTATGTTAGCAAAAGTCCTTGCATAAGCTTCTCTTAGCAGGACACCCTAGTTCAGGCTTCCTCAAGTACAATTCCCATCATCCCTGACCACTGGTCCTGCTAGCTAAGGATCATGGGAGTTGTAGGCCAAAAACATCTGGAGGTCCGAGGTTGAGGAAGCCTGCCTTTGTTGCATAGTGCCCTGGATCCATCCCTAAGGGCAAAATTCTATAGTGGTATTAGCTAACCACTCTGTAAAACTGGAATTGGGATATGGGGTCTCTGACCTTGGGAGGTGTCAGTTCTTACATAGCATCAGTTCAGAAGAACAGAATGGATCGGGAAGGCAGGGGAAAGGCATTGTTGGGGGGGCGGGGAGACAGGGGGTTTCCATTTCTAGATGGCACCCGCTCCCTCGACTAACAAATGTTAAGAACAGCAAGGAACTTTCTTCCCAATAGTAAAGTGAGTTTGGTCAGACGTTATCTCCAAGTTATCTGTAGTGTACACAGCGGTGGGAGTTCAATGGCCAAACTGTCCTACACTGAACCTATTTCGCTTGCATACACAAACACACACATGACAATCAGTAATCTGGAGCCTCCAGCAAGAGCCAGACAGTCCAGTTTTGGAGAACAAGTAGGCGATCAGCAGGATGTCTGGAGCGTTTGGGGAGCTCACTCAGACGCCTTTGCAGAAAGTATGGATTCCCCGCACCAGCAAACGCCTGCAGCAACGCAGGGGATGTGAGTTGGGCTCTGTTCTGCTCCGATGTGGGTTCTTTCTCCCCGAAGAAGGCCAGGATCTATTTTATTCAGACCAGGCCAGAGGAATTAGCTTGACTGAGGAACAGCCTTTTAACTTGAGGGAAATGTAGACGGGGCAATATTTGTATTTAATGAATGGGCTGACCTCAGCCCAACTTCTGGTGAAGAAGAGACCCTGGCTGTGTACACACCACACCTTTAAAGCACATGACTTGAATCATGGGAACTGTAGTTTGCTAAAGGTGCTGAGAATTGTGGCCCTGGGCAGGGTGAAATATGGTTCCCAAGATTCTTTGGATAAAACAACTGCCTATGGCATAAGGCTTCCCTTGTCATCTTTTTTTGCTCAAAGGTCTCTGGTGGTTCTAGGAATGCTAGAATTCATGGACTATAACTAGTGTAGAAAAAGATGCAAAAGTTTAAGGTAGGGTACTGAAGCTTTGGCAGCTCCCGTGGTTTTGCGGGCGCTCTCTGGCTTCATCACATAGCACATCAGTTCCTCTTTCTGCCTCTCTCTACAGCCTCCGTGCCACAGTTCACCAATTCACCAACCATGGTGATCATGGTGGGTTTGCCCGCTCGAGGAAAAACCTACATCTCCAAAAAACTCACCCGCTACCTCAACTGGATCGGGACCCCCACTAAAGGTAATGGTGGGGAAGGGGTTTGTTCAGGATGGGTGGACGCTTAGATTGGAGGGGGAAGCCACACTGCTGGAGCAAGGGGACACCTTGAAGAGCCCCAGCCCATCCTAGTCTTCATCTCCCCAGTGTTCAACGTTGGGCAGTATCGCCGTGAAGCAGTCCAGACCTACAAGAATTACGAGTTTTTCAGGCCAGACAACGAAGAGGCCATGCAGATCCGGAGGTGAGGAATTCTCCCATCTACAGGTGAAACTCGGAAAATTAGAATATCGTGGAAAAGTTCATTTATTTCAGTAATTCAACTTAAAAGGTGAAACTAATATATGAGATAGACTCATGACATGCAAAGTGAGATATGTCAAGCCTTTATTTGTTATAATTGTGATGATCATGGCGTACAGCTGATGAAAACCCAAAATGAACAATCTCAGAAAATTAGAATATTAAATGAAATCAGCAAAACAAGGACTGCAAATAGAGCAATATTGGACCTCTGAGAAATAGAAGCATGCATATGTACTCAGTATTTGGTTTGGGCCCCTTTTGCATCAATTACTGCCTCAATGCGGCGTGGCATGAGTGCTATCAGCCTGTGGCACTGCTGAGGTGTTATGGAAGATCAGGATGCTTCAACAGCAGCCTTCAGCTCTTCTGCATTGCTCAGTCTCATGTCTCTCATCTATCTCTTGGCAATGCCCCATAGATTCTCCATGGGGTTCAGGCCAGGCGAGTTTGCTGGCCAATCAAGCACAGTAATCCCATAGGCATTGAACCAGGTTTTGGTACTTTTGGCAGTGTGGGCAGGTGCCAAAGTCCTGCTGGAAAATGAAGTCAGCATCCCCACAAAGCTCGTCTGCGGAAGGAAGCATGAAGTGCTCCAAAATCTCCTGGTAGACGGCTGTGTTGACCCTGGACTTAATGAAGCACAGTGGACCAACACCAGCTGATGACAGGAGATTTTGGAGCACTTCATGCTTCCTTCCACAGACAAGCTTTATGGGGATGCTGACTTCATTTTCCAGCAGGACTTTGGCACCTGGTTCAATGCCCATGGAATTACTGCAGGGCTACAGGCTCCCCACCCCTCATGTAGTGGCCAGAGTGCTGTATGTAGCAGATCACCACAGCTCAGACTCCACAGGATCCCAGAGCTTACATTTGCCTTTCAACCTGGCCAGCAAGGCTTCTCGCTGCTGCCAGGTTATAAACTAGAAGCATTTCAGTGTCAAACGCCAGCAACAGACTTTGGTGTTATTTTGTTTTTAATACCCTCCCCCTGTCTGCCACATTCCTAGATAATCCTTTCAAACAGTGTTTTTCAATGTCAGAGGGAAACATGCCCAACTTTTCCCCATAACCTTGAAGCTGTTGCCTGAAGCTATGCTGCAGGTGTGAGTAACAAGAATCAACAATAGATTAAAATAAAAATAAAAAATTCCACAAGGCTAGGCTGAAGATAAGACTCAGCGTCAAATCTCCAGCAGAAATAAAAGCAAGGAGGAGGCAAGGACCATCTGAGCCAGTTCAGAGCCCCCGCTGGAGGGCTGAGTACAGGACAGCCTCCCCCTACCAGGGCTTATCCAGCCATCTTTCACTACAATTCCCATCGGCCCCAAACAAGCATTAAATTGAATAAATGTAAATAATGGCAGAGAGCTAGTGGAATGGAATGTCTAAACTGCAACTTCTTACACAGGAAGTCCCTCCATATCGAGGTTTCGCTTTCACTGTGAACACTCTAGGTCAGAGGTGGGGAGCGTGTGGCCCTCCTGATGTTTGTACTCCAACTCCCATCAGCTCCAGCCAGCATGGGCAGGCATGATGGGTGTTGTAGTCCAGTTACCGTATTTTTCCGTGTATAAGACCAGGTTTCCCCCCTAAAAAATAATGTCAAAAATTAGGGGGCGTCTTATACACGGATACATCTCCCCCCATTTTCTTAAATCTGAGCCCCCCAAAATAGGAGGCATCGTACTAACCATCCCAGGGCGCTCAACCACTGCTATAATGTCCTTTCTTCTACCAGATCAAAATGAGCAGATAACAGCAAAGGTTGCTAGGTTCATAGGCAATCCGAATAAGGGCCACTAACTGACGGCTGATTCAAGACTTTAAATTGTGCTCTTATATCAAATTCCCTTTTCTGCATATACTGTTTTACTGTTGCTATGGCCATTGGCTAATGCGAATAAAGTTTTATCTTATCTTATAAATGGGGGTGTCTTATAGACGGGAAAATACGGTACATTTGGAGGACCATCGGTTCCCCAGCTCTGCACTTGAGCAGGCCACCCTTTGCTCCCCATAATACTGACTCACCTTGCAAGGGTGTCGTGAGGACTGTGAAGTGCTTTGAATGCTCTGAAGTGCCGTATAAAAACGAAAGGTTTGGTTATTATTACCCAAGTCTGGAGGTGGGTTTTCACTTCTCCTCATATTCGCCAACAGACAGTGTGCATTAGCCGCTCTTCGGGACGTCCAAACCTATCTGAGTGTGGAAGAGGGACAAGTTGCGGTAAGGAGGCAAAAGCCCGTATCACTCCTAAGAGTTCCTTAGATTGCACCCTTGTTCCACCGCCTCGCTCTTCCCTTGCACAGGTTTTTGATGCCACCAACACCACGCGGGAACGCCGGACCCTCATCCTGCAGTTTGCCAGGGAGAACGGCTACAAAGTAAGCAGTCAAGTGAGCAGCCCATAGGCGGAGGATTTCGTCAGAGTCCCCTGTGCCAAAAGTTGTGTGTGAAGGGAACTCGGGTTCTAAATTCTCCATTTAGGAGTATTCCTTTAAGGCAGGGGTGGCCAACTCCCAAGAGACTGCGATCTACTCATAAAGACTGGCAGTGATCTACCCCCTTTTTTTTTGGGGGGGGGGTTCAGGTCAAAGTTGTTGAGCTCTTTTTAGAGACGAGGAAAGACCTGTTTTTTGGGGGGTGCAGGGCAAAAAAGGGGAACCAAACTTGTTAAACTTCTTTGGGAGGAGACAGTGATCTACCAGTGATCTACCACAGACGTCCAGTCATCTACCAGTAGATCACGATCTATACCTGCTTTAAGGCATGGGCAGGCAAACTAAGGCCCGGGGGCCGGATCCAGCCCAATCGCCTTCTTAATCCGGCCCACGGACGGTCCAGGAATCAGTGTGTTCTTACATGAGTAGAATGTGTCCTTTTATTTAAAATGCATCTCTGGGTTATTTGTGGGGCCTGCCTGGTGTTTATTTTTGGTCTTTGTGGAAGCCGCCCAGATGGGCGGGGTACAAATAATAAATTATTATTATAATACATGAGTAGAATGTGTGCTCTTATTTAAAATGCATCTCTGGGTTATTTGTGGGGCATAGGAATTCATTCATTTTTTATTTTCCCCCCAAAATATAGTCTGGCCCCCACAAGGTCTGAGGGACAGTGGACCAGCCCCCTGCTGAAAAAGTTTGCTGACCCCTTCTTTAAGGTGGCGGTGGCAGCACTTTGGAACTCCTTGCCTGTTGATATCAGGCAGGCACCATCACTGTTCCATTTTAGACATCTGCTGAAAGCTTTTCTGTTTCAGCAGGTCTATCTGGACACATAATTTGGTTACATCTGTTCTTAAATTTATTATGGATGTGTTATTGGGCTTTAATTGTTTTAGAGGTTTTTAAACAGTTGTAAACATGTTTTTTTAATTGTATTTTTCTATCAGAATGAATTTATACAAAATTTATACAGAATGAATTATGAAAACTAAGGGTTTGCTTGATGGGCATACCTTTGCTCATTCACTGTTAGCGGACAACGGGGGTCTTTTTCAGTGGGCTCCAGATCTCCTGCCACATTTTACACACACACACACACACACACACACACACGGCAGCTGGGAAAATTAGATAGTGCGGTTCTGGTGAGACCCCAGCCCACACACTTACTTTCCCAGAGACATCTATTCATATAAATTAGCACATGTGAATTTATGTTATGCCAGTAACATAACATAAGTACCGTTAAGTACCAAGCATTGCCCTTGGTTAGAGATCCATATGGGGAAAAGGAGGTGATAACAGGTATCCCCCATCAAAAAAATTACGATGCTATTTGCACAATGAAGAACATATTGCTACAACCACAATGAGACATCTGCAAGCATAAAAGTCAAAACCTGAGATCCTTATAAATACAACTCTGCACCCAAACCAACATTTGTGTTGAAATCTCAGCATGTGTTAATGAAAATGGGAGACATGGTCTCCACCCCCCAATAATTGAAATAAATACAATAGAGATTTTGTTTCCTGGGTATATTTGTCTTTCTTAACTTTGCACTGTCATCTCTGGCCAAATAGATTTTGAAGACTTTTTAAAAGCACCACAAAAGCCTGTAAAATTTGCTCACCAGTAGCAACCCTTCCACTTTGTACTCCTTCATATTCTCTGGGAAGGGGGGAAGCAACCATCTGGCTCCAGCCACCAAAAGAAAACTGTTCTGATGGCAGCTGCTTGCCTGCCACATACGTTCTCCTGTCATGACATATCACTCTGTCACTACAGGTCTTCTTCATTGAATCTATCTGCGATGACCCTGATATCATCCAGGAGAATATCAAGGTAAGACCTCTCTTCTCTTTTGCACCAGATCAGCCTTTGTGGCAATGCTTAGAGAAGTGTGAATGTCCCAAGGGCTCCTGTGTTCCAGGGCAAGCATGGGCAGCGGAATGGTGACTAGATAGGTTCACATGAAAATGTGAGCTGAAATAAATTTCTCTGGCACTGAAAGTGCTTGTGAGCCCTGCCTTCAATGAAGCACAGCATCCCAAACCTAGCATCCTTTTCCAGCTATCCTACTGGCAAGAGAGGATCAACACCATCCTTTTTCTTAAGCTTACACCAATATAGATTCAGCCTGACTGGTTGTGTGTGTGTGTGTGTCTGTGTCCATGTCCCTTTCTCCACCCTTGTCTTGCCTTGTTGTTTTGCTTCCTCACATCACCCACAGCAAGTGAAGTTAACCAGCCCTGACTATAAGGACTGCAACCGAGATGAGGTGGTAGAGGATTTTCTCAAGCGGATCGAGTGCTACCAGAAAACCTACCAGCCACTCGATGATGACTTGGACAGGTGAGAAGGCAGTTCTGCCACTGCTTGCAAGGCCTGCCTTGCAAAGGGGAGGGAACGCTGTGTGTATTCCATAAACACTGGTACCTAGGGTTACAGCTGCTTCAGGTTACATACGCTTCAGGTTACAGACTCCGCTAACCCAGAAATAGTACCTCGGGTTAAGAACTTTGCTTCAGGATAAGAACAGAAATCGCACGGCAGCGGCACAGAGGCAGCAGGAGGCCCCGTTAGCTAAAGTGGTACCTCAGGTTAAGAACAGTTTCAGGTTAAGAATGGACCTCCAGAACGAATTAAGTTCTTAACCCGAGGTACCACTGTACCAAACTTGCTGGGAGTCTGAATTTGCAGCAAAGGGGATTTCAACAGCAGCAGCAGCAGCAAACCACTCATGTTGTTGTTGTTGTTTAGTCGTTTAGTCGTGTCCGACTCTTCGTGACCCCATGGACCAGAGAACGCCAGGCACTCCTGTCCTCCACTGCCCCCCGCAGCTTGGTCAGACTCATGCTGGTAACCTCGAAAACACTATCCAACCATCTCGTCCTCTGTCGCCCCCTTCTCCTTGTGCCCTCCATCTTTCCCAACATCAGGGTCTTCTCCAGGGAGTCTTCTCTTCTCATGAGGTGGCCAAAGTACTGGAGCCTCAGCTTCACAATCTGTCCTTCCAGTGAGCACTCAGGGCTGATTTCCTTCAGAATGGAGAGGTTTGATCTTCTTGCAGTCCATGGGACTCTCAAGAGTCTCCTCCAGCACCATAATTCAAAAGCATCAATTCTTCGGCGATCAGCCTTCTTTATGGTCCAGCTCTCACTTCCATACATCACTACTGGGAAAACCATAGCTTTAACTATACGGACCTTTGTTGGCAAGGTGATGTCTCTACTTCTCAAGATGCTGTCTAGACCTGTCATTGCCCTTCTCCCAAGAAGCAGGCGTCTTTTAATTTCGTGGCTGCTGTCACCATCTGCAGTGATCATGGAGCCCAAGAAAGTAAAATCTCTCACTGCCTCCATTTCTTCCCCTTCTATTTGCCAGGAGGTGATGGGACCGGTAGCCATGATCTTCGTTTTTTTGATGTTGAGTTTCAGACCATATTTTGCACTCTCCTCTTTCACCCTCAATAAAAGGTTCTTTAATTCCTCCTCACTTTCTGCCATCAAGGTTGTGTCATCTGCATATCTGAGGTTGTTGATATTTCTTCCGGCAATCTTAATTCCGGCTAGGGATTCATCCAGCCCAGCCTTTCGCATGATGAATTCTGCATATAAGTTAAATAAGCAGGGAGACAAAATGCAGCCTTGTCGTACTCCTTTCCCAATTTGGAACCAGTCAGTTGTTCCATATCCAGTTCTAACTGTAGCTTCTTGTCCCACATAGAGATTTCTCAGGAGACAGATGAGGTGATCAGGCACTCCCATTTCTTTAAGAACTTGCCATAGTTTGCCATGGTCGACACAGTCAAAGGCTTTTGCATAGTCAATGAAGCAGAAGTAAATGTCTTTCTGGAACTCTCTAGCTTTCTCCATAATCCAGCGCATGTTTGCAATTTGGTCTCTGGTTCCTCTGCCTCTTCTAAATCCAGCTTGCACTTCTGGGAGTTCTCGGTCCACATAGGGGTGTACAAAAGGTTGAAAATAACTCTGGGCCTTCCATTAAAAGTAAAAACGTAATATGAGAACTGCCTTGCTGGGTTCAGATGTACTTCCCCCGTTTTCCCACAGCATTTGGTTCTCAAGAAGTACACTGCCTGGCACATGGAGGCTCTACTAAGCTGCCATGATTATAGCTATTTATGGACCTATTTACTCTGTTTTAAAACATGTTTATACTACCTTTCCTCATACCAGACTGCAGGGAAGCGTGCAACCATCACCCCGCTTTCTTACTGGTTCTTGACTATCTCATACACCAAAGTTTAGTACTGTTATTTGCTCCCCAAGATTCCTCAGGGAATTCATAGACAGAGCATGTCATCAGTTGCCTTTTGCTGTTCCCAGCACTTTGTATTCACAGATCTGCTGCTGTACACAGAGCCGATCTTTGGCTCTGGGACCCTCGTACCTACGGGACCGTCTCTCCTGGTTTGTCCCACCGAGGACCTTATGGTCTTCAAACAAAAACATCTTGGAGATCCCGGGACACAGGGAGGTTAGGCTGGCCTCAACCAAAGCCAGGGCTTTTTCGGCTGTGGCCCCGATCTGGTGGAAAGCTCTGTCACAAGAGAGTAGGACTTGACAGCTTTCCGCAGGGCCTGCAAGACGGAGCTGTTCCACCAGGCCTTTGGCTGAGGCAGAGTCTGACCCCCTCCTTTGGTAATCCTCACAGAACTCTAGCCCAATGGTTGCCATTAATTTGATTCTGAATTGATTTTAGAATTGATTGATTTTAGAATGCTGTGTTACTTTTATTGTTGTTAGCCACTCTGAGCCCAGCTTTGGCTGGGGAGAGCAGGATATAAATAAAATGTTGTTGTTCATGTTATTATTATTATTACTACTACTACTACTACTATTATTATTACTATCATGGCTAATAGTCATTTGTGTTGTGTAAGCTACTCATTATTATTCTGTAGTATAAAATTCCATGAGTTTATTACGCAATGAATGAGCAGTGCAGAATTCCCCAGGGAGTCTCACACGGATTGCAAGGGTTTCTGATCTCACCCTCTCCCACTCAACATCCACAGGTCCCTGTCCTACATAAAAATCTTCAATGTTGGCAGTCGGTACCTAGTGAACCGGGTTCAGGACCATGTACAGAGCCGCACAGTCTATTACCTGATGAATATCCACGTGACGCCCCGCTCCATCTACCTCAGTCGGCATGGGGAGAGTGAGCTCAACCTGCGGGGCCGCATTGGGGGCGACTCCGGACTGTCTGAGCGCGGCACACAGGTACAGCAGAACACTACCCGCCAATCAAAACGCAAAAAAACAGGTTTTTCTTACTGTGAATTCCTGTGTTTAAAGAAGAATGGAAGCACTGTCACTTCTATTTCAGAATAACCTTCCCTGTTGATTTCTCCTTGTTGATGGGTCCGTTTTCAGCTTCCCCAAAAACTAAACTGGGAAAGCTAGTAGAATCCTATCTGGGTAAAGCGGTAAGAAATGGCATACGTCCCATTACTGGTGGCATTAGTTCTGCCATATGTCCGGATTTTCCCAGACATTAACAGGATTTCAAAGGCTGAATTGACGTCTGAGGGAATTTCTGCAAGGCAGCACTCTGTCCTGGATCTCAGGCAAGTCAATCGAAAAATCGCGGGTTTTTTGGCATTTTTGTAAAAGAAAAAGTTCAACAACTTAGGTGGTGTTCTGGTTTTTGCTTTTTGAAATATGGCAACCCTAATTCCTAAAGCCTTTTGAGTGAAGGATGGTGACGATCCCAGTCTGCATCTGTATTGGACTTGAAATTATTTTCAAGTATGCTTTTTATTATTGATGTTTAGATCACTTTTTATGGGAAGTGATTCACAAGTGGAATAAGTTGTAATGGTTCTGGGGTTGCTCGTGTGTAAGTTGGCGCCACACCTGGCTGGGTTACCTGGGTGAACCCTTTCTGTCCGGACAGCCACCCATCCGTGGCTGTCTCAATCGCTGGCAGAATCCGTCAGTGGGCATTTCTTGAACTTCTTCCAGCAAAGAAGTTCTTTGACGCCCAGTCTCCTCTTACTCTCCCTGCGTGGAAGTCTTCTGCGCAGGGAGGGTGTGGGCAGCGGAGGACCCGTGCTCTCCCCACTGGTCTCCGGCAAGGAGTCCTGGAGCCTTCTCTCCGATTCCCCCATCTGCCCCCCTCCTCCACTGGTGCTACGCTGATTTCCTTCCCCAGCAGATGGGCTGCCTCTCTCCCTACTGGGACCCTCTCCGGCATCCCTCTGGAGCCTTCCCTCCGCCTCTGGCTCCGATGGCAGTTCCCTGACATAAGTAAAATGCTAACAAACCACGGGCTTCATGGAAAAGCACAGAGTTGCATTCAACAAAGCAAGGACTTTCACAGAACTTGCTCTCCCTCTTCCCCACCGCCAACATAAGATGCTCTGGAGGGCTGGCGGAAGCACCAGAACAGATGGCAGGAGGCACAGAGGGTGGCGATGGAGCGAAGGTTCTGTTGCACAAGCGAAAGTCCTTGCACAAACGGGGCAACTTCATTGGATACAACCCTTCACATAGAGGCTGTCATATTTCCCAGACATATTTGAACCTAGGTTTGTTCGGTGTTTCCACAGTTACAGCTCCAACGAAGTTATTCCTGATGAGCAGTCTCCCGTTAATATTTTTAACATGGAAGTGTTTACATGACTCTTTTAACAAAAACCTGTCCTTGAGCTCCAAGATGATGTTGTGCACGCATGAGTGATAAATTTGCAGACACAATTGCCACCACTTCCCCTCTCAGAGAATGCACAACATAGATTCCTCAATGCCATTACCTGTATAGTCATACCTCAAGTACCGGAAAGGGTTACTTCCGGGTTTCCCTGCTCGCACATGCGCAAAATGACGTCATGTGCATGCACAGAAGCGCCGAATTGCAACCCGCGCATGCGCAGATGTGCCGTTGCGGGTTGCGCTCTTTTCATGTTGTGAACGGGCCTCCGGAACGGATCCCATTCGCAACCAGAGGTACCACTGTATAGCAGAAAGAAGTGCATTTGTTCTTGCAGTGTCTTGCCCTCAACTTTGGGAGAAATTCACACACCAAAGAGGTCTGAGAATCTCTTGCCTCACAGCAAACCTCTGTCCCTCAGCGCTTCTCCTCACCTTCTGTCTTGTTCTGTCTCTCTGCCTGCCAGTACGCCTGTGCCTTGGCTGGCTTCATCCGCTCCCAGTGCATCCGTGACCTCAAAGTATGGACGAGCCACATGAAGCGCACAATCCAGACGGCAGAGGCGCTGCATGTGCCCTACGAGCAGTGGAAAGCCCTGAACGAGATTGATGCGGTGAGGACCAACAGGAAATGAGCACAATCCTTTCTTCCCACAGTGGGGGAACTAGGAACTAGGGTCTCGCACTTCTTTGGTCCTAATCCACCAGCCCTGCCTGCTACTAGGAGGCATGGCTTCCTGTTCCAAAATCCCTTATTAGAAGAAGAGTTCGGATTTGATATCCCGCTTTATCACTACTTTGAGGAGTCTCAAAGCGGCTAACAATCTCCTTTCCCTTCCTCCCCCCCAACAAACACTCTGTGAGGTGAGTGGGGCTGAGAGACTTCAGAGAAGTGTGACTGGCCCAAGGTCACCCAGCAGCTGCATGTGGAGGAGCAGGGAAGCGAACCCAGTTCACCAGATTATGAGTCCACTGCTCTTAACCACTACACCACACTTTCTCCCCAGAAAGCTAGGGAGTCTAGACATCCCAGCTCCTTCCTTCAACATATATGCTACTTCCTGTTTTATGCCAAGAATGTAGGCTGAATTCAGATATCCCAGCTTCATTTCCCCCCCAGGGTGTCTGTGAGGAGATGACCTACGAAGAGATCCAGGACCACTTCCCAGAAGAGTTTGCCCTACGAGACCAGGACAAATATCGGTACCGCTATCCTAAGGGAGAGGTAAGGAATGCCCAGTGGGGCATCTGGGGGCTGAGCATACTTAGCACATCACACGCATGGGAACTGACCTGTGGAACCTGGGACTCCCAATGGGAAGAGTAGGTTGGGAAGAGGAAGCATGCAGCCTACCAGAGAAGAGAGTTATGAAACTCCTCGAGGGAGGGAGGGCCTTAGGACCAAAGCCAGGACCAAGGGCATCTCTGGATAACCTAATACTTACATCCACCCAGTCTTACGAGGATCTGGTGCAGCGCTTGGAGCCTGTCATAATGGAGTTGGAGAGACAAGAGAACGTGCTGGTTATCTGCCATCAAGCGGTCATGCGCTGCCTGCTTGCCTACTTCTTGGACAAGAGTGCAGGTACCAGAGTACCCTGTTCTGCATTTGCAGGCTCCCCATTTGAGCCCAAGTCCCTACGGTCTCCTGCAGAGGGTGGGACATTCTCCCATAAATAGCATTTCCTCCTCATAGCACCCACTGCCAGAAAATGATGGCTTTTCTCTCTTGCAATCTGATATTTGCAGTATTCACTAGTGAGGCTGACTGTTGTTTTCCTCTCCCCACCAATACACCACCCTCCACAGACTAAGGGGCTGGATCCTTGTTCAGTGCTCCTCTTTGTCTCATTTGCTGTTCTCTCTCCATCCAGAGGAGCTGCCTTACCTCAAGTGCCCGCTGCACACCGTTCTCAAGCTCACACCCGTGGCCTATGGTGAGTGTCTGAATCCAGAACAACTCAATACCCCCTTCCTCAAGCAGGAGGCCTGCTGGTGGATTTCAGAAGTCCTGGTTATTTGCTTTAAGAAAGAGCTGGGAGATACCTTACCCCCAAAAAAAATTGGGGCTAGGGAACTTTTTTGGCTCCATGGGCAAGAACCCTATTAGGATCTACATTGCAAGCCAAATTCCATCCACCTGTCAAAATCCTTTGTGCTTTGGAAGTCTTCCTTCTACCCCCTTTAAAGCATGTCATTCCAAAACGGCTGAGAATTTGCTTACCCCCACTTCCAGTATGTTCCCTCCCTTCACTGTGGCCGTGGGAGATTAAAAGCTGTTTTCAAGTAATCAAATGCTTGCCTAATAAGCCCAGATGCATATGAGTTCCTTTGCTGCTGCTTGAACTCATCCCTCCACGTGCCAGTAAAGCCAGTTAACCACAGCTTGACATTTCTTATAAGAACGTAAGAGGCTGCTGGATCAGACCAGTGGCCTTACAAAGAAGCCAGAATTTGCAAGCCAACTTTAAACCATGGACGCCCTATTGCTCCCCTTCACTATTTGTCTGTTGTTACTTCAATCTAAATCTTCAGGAAAGGCTTCTTAGTTTTGCAGGCACTATTAAAAATAATGAAGTGGGTTTTTTAAAAAAACCACCCAGATGACTCTCTCCCAGCTATACTCTCCTAGGGTAGCAGCCTAGGCCTGGTAAAAGAAGAGGGGTAAAAAACCCCCAGAAAATAACCAGCAAAGCTCCACCAACAACTGCCATGATGGGAGTCCAAGACAGCTTCACTGTCGTGCTGTTCGCCAGCTCAGAAAGCTCTTTGAGCTGCCAAGGTCTTCCCTTTAGTCCTGCCTAAGTCAGTCTCCCAGTTTCCAACTAGGACAATTAACTATTCCCTCAGACAAGAAGAAGAGTTTCGATTTGATATCCCGCTTTATCACTACCCGAAGGAGTCTCAAAGCAGCTAACATTCTCCTTTCCCTTCCTCCCCCACAACAAACACTCTGTGAGGTGAGTGGGGCTGAGAGACTTCAGAGAAGTGTGACTGGCCCAAGGTCACCCAGCAGCTGCACGTGGAGGAGCAGGAAATCGAACCCGGTTCACCAGATTACAAGACTACCGCTCTTAACCACTACACCACACTGGCTCTAAAGAAGCTTGTCCCAGCCTATCCTTTAACAGCAAAATGCACATGAGCTGAAAAAAGGCACAGGTGGCCTGGTAAATGCTGGGTACATCCATCAATGTTCATTAATTGTAGGGTTGTTATTTGGGACAGGTTGCGAGGTGGAATCGATTTTCCTCAACATTGAGGCTGTGAATACACACCGGGAACGGCCACAGGTAAGCGGGAACCCTGCCACATTGAGAAATATCCCTAACCAAGGATCTAGTTGGATCCGCTGGAAAGGGTCTGTTGAAACAGTGTTTCCCAACGTTGGGTCTCCAGCTGCTTTTGGACTACAATTCCCATCATCCCTGACCACTGGTCTTGCTAGTTAGGGATGATAGGAGTTGTAGTCCAAAAACAGCTGGAGACCCAAGGTTGGTTGAAAGACCTTGCATGCAATTGGAAGAATTCCACATAGCAGTGGCTTGCTATAAAGCTTGTCTCCAGGTGATGCTGTTGAGAACCGAGAGCTTTGCTCACCAGCTGCATCGCTTAGTCCTACCTGCTGACATCACTCCATGGGGATCTTCTAACAGGAAAGACCACCTTGTTCATACTCCTATTTGTCCCTCTGTAATATTTTCCTCTTATCTTCCCACCCCCACTCCCAGCATCTTTCCTACAAAGCTAGCCAGGCCCCCTTGTACCGGCACCACCACAATGTGCCAATGGCCAGCCCTCAGCCAACCAAACGACCCTGCTGGAGTGATCTGGGGCGGTCCCCTCCCCCTTGCCTGTTTGGCCCTCAGGTAAAGACTCCCCTACCCTCAGGGGTGGAGGAAGGGGGGTGCGGTGGGGGTGGGCTGCCCTGTGTGTCACCACTGAGGGGGGTGACAAAATGCTGGGCGGCACTCACCGCGCCCGAGCCATGTGTTTCTCTTGGGAGTGACGCGGTGTCTTGGGTGCCCGCAGGCTCCGCGCTGCCCCAAACGGTCTGCCTGCCTCCTCCTCCTCAGCTGTAGGGCGGCTGAGTGGGAGAAGGTAGGCACTCCTCAAAGCCCCCGCAGGTGGCTGGCCCTGCCCCTGGGCACAGGGCACACACACTGCCCCAGGCTCCCGATCGTCTTGCTCTACCCTATCCGGCTCACTAACCTAATACTATCCCTCCACAGACCTTAATTGGCTTCACTTGCTGTAAATCCAAGTTCTTTTGCTAACTTGGTTAATTAGGTGTGGGTAGTTTTCCAAGCAAATTATTTCTCCTTCGTAGCTACTGGGATAGGGTTGCCATATTTCAAAAAATTCCTGACACCTGTTGAGCTTTTTTGGGGAAACATCCCCCCAAAATAGTGATGTTAAGCTTCTGGAGCTGTTTCAGCTACTTTTTCCATTGCATTGCCATACATCTGGGTTTTCCCTGACATTATGCTGATTGTGCAAAATCCCCCACCACCACACCCTATTTACACCCGAAAACCAGGACGTGTCAGGAATTTTCCCAACGTATGGCAAGCCTATACTGGGAGATGGGAGCAGATTATTATGGCAATACCTTAAAGACAAGGCTGCATTGTGCTGGTCAATTCACATTACACAAGAAAATCTTATTTGCAAGGTGGAGCGGTGCAATGGTCTTGCCAAATATTGGTCCACATTAGAAGAAATGATAAAATAGAGGTGGCAGAACAGAGGAGTGGAGTGCAGACATTCCAGCTCCAATTCTAATGGAACCATTTCACCACGCTAGTTTAATTGGGTGCGGATGGGGTGTTCAGTTCCCCCCTAACTTTGTTTTCTAATTTAAGCCACCATTCAACCATCTTGCACTTCTTTTCCTTTCTCTTTCTGCAGAATGTGGATGTAGCAAGAAATCCTGAGGAAGCACTAGGCACAGTGCCAGACCATTATTAACCATGCTGCTTATATTAAGAGAATCCTACCTTCCATTCTGCTGGCACTCATCCAGGCAACACAGTGCCACCCAGAGAAATAGTGGTGGGTGCAGGAGTTCTGGAGCATTTTGCCTGCACACTGCCTTATGAGTGAGTGGGCCTCTTGAATAGCAATTTGTGGTCTCGGATTGCCTGCCATAGGATGTGTGAGGCCCTGGCTGAGACTGTTCACTAAGAAAGAAAAAGGCTGTAAACAAACAATGGAGTGGGTGGGGATGGGATGAAGACAGGCCTGGATTTTAAGCCCTGTTGTTTTCATTTTGAGACAGTTTAGCACGTGCTTACATTTTCAATAGGATATAAAAACATTTGCTCCGACTGGATGTGCCCTATATTTTTATTTTGTTTTAATGAAAAAAACACTCTTTACAATGTGTGTTATCCATATTACAGAGGCAGTTAAATAAAGAAATATTCTATATCTGAGTATAACTTTTACCTCTGATCCATATTCTCCTGACCAATATAAAACCATACAAATTTTTTTAAAAAAATTATCACAAAGACGTTGAACTTAACCATCAATCAGACATGTTCTTTATGGATAAATCTTATCGGACTGAAGGATTAAGTGTCCCAAGTGTATTACGCAATCTTTCCTCCATTTGGAGGAAACCTACCAAGCTGCACAGAGTGCTTTATATGGAGCCAAGCCCTATAAAATGAACCTCAAAGCACTTCTCCCAGCTGTACTCATAGGAGGCTGCAGACCCACTTCCACTTGGGGGTTCCAATGACTCCCTGTAATCCAACGCCGTAACAGCTATTTTCTTCTTGCAGCATTGGCCTCTATTTCAGCCTCCTGGTAATGGCTCATCCAGGATTTTGGGTCCCTTTTCTGTATCTGATTGGGGGAAGGAATCAGATGGACACAGTTAGGAAAAAACAGAATTATTATTTTTTGCAAATATTTTTTATTAATTTTCAATCACATATATCCAATATAAGCCACATTCTAACAACAGAATAGAAAGCTATACAAGAAATCAGAACCTTTTCTGCCTGCTCAGATACTGCCAACATAATTTGGGGGTGCGGAGAGAGAGGAGGAATTCTATGCAGAAGAACCAGAATCAGGCTGCACCTCTTAAAAAAGCAGTATAGGATCTGTGAAACTGCACAAGAGCTAACATTCCAGTATCATGTGTTGCAAGCAAGTTGCTCTCCCCTATGACTGCAGAGAAGAGCCTGAATACATTTGAAAGATGTCTAGGAAAAGCTCAGAAGTTGAGAGTGATCAACTGAGGAAAGCTAACAATGGCCAGTCCCCTGCAGTTAAGTGTTTGCCCCTATACCCTCATAATCCACATACAGTATTCACAACCTTTACTTTTTTCTCTTTTCTCCATTTCTCTGTTCCATAAATATTTAAATTTTTTAAAATCAGAAAAGGATGGTCTAGTATAAAAGGATGTACAAACAGGGGAACATTTCTTTCATTTATTCCAGTCCCAGAGTCCGGGCATTCTTAATGCTGGGTAGAGTTTTACTGCAAGTACAGATTTGGCTGAGATCTTTTGGTACAGCCACATGGGCAAACTCTGCAGGCAACAGAGTCTCTCGATGGAAAAATTCGACTGGTCATGCCTTATTAGTAGGTGACTAGTACCTTAGCAACAAACTGTAACACCTCCTTCTTGGAAGTTTCTCTAGCGGCCCGTGGTCCCCATCTGAACTCAAACTCAGGTGGATCAGTGTGTGGGAGGCGAGTATATTCCAGGTACCTAGAAAGTGAGAATTGCATGATCACTGCTACAATCCTTTGTAGGAAAAAGCCATCCCACACACAGGAGAATTGTCGTTTAGTCGTGTCCGACTCTTCGTGACCCCATGGACCAGAGCACGCCAGGCACTCCTGTCTTCCACTGCCTCCCGCAGTTTGGTCAGACTCATGTTTGTACCCCTTCATGGATCACTGCCTTGCCGTGGCGAAGGGGCTTGAATAACTCAGAGAAGCTATGAGCTATGCCGTGCAGGGCCACCCAAGATGGACAGGTCATAGTGGAGAGATTTGACCAAACGTGATCCACCTGGAGCAGGAACCGGCAAGCCACTCCAGTATCCCTGCCAAGAAAACTCCATGGACAAAGACACAGGAGAATAGGAAGGCTAAAAGCTGAAGTATCTGTACTCCAGTTGAGAGTTGTCTGACGTCTCCCAGGGCATGTAAACTCAGCTGGACATTATGAACAGTCAAGCTACAATTTCTGCCATGAATGTGCCCTGTGCACACAAGATTTCAATCCCACACATTTGCGTACAAGGAACAAATGCAATGAACCACTGTTACAACCCTGTGCAGATTCAAGGAATTTAGCTGTACATCACTACTTCAGAGCACAGATCGTGTTTTGTTTCTGCCTAGGTAAGGGAATCAGATACTTTTGGTTCCTGGAGGAGGATGAAGAGAAAGGTCCCCTTAATAATCTATACAGTATTCTAATTATAATTCCCTTCTCTAAAGGACATATCTGGTCTTGGTCTCCCATCCCATTTTAGGCACTAGAAACAAAACAATGAGTTCTGGATTCTAGTCTCCTAACACTTTTGAACCAGTACAACACATTTCTCTTCTCTACTAAAACTGTAGGAAGATTTGCAATTCCTGACTCACTTTTGCTTGACAAATTCCTCTGTCACGAGCTTCTTCACATCACCAAATGCCTTGCATCTTCCCCTGGAACGGTTAGAGAGTGGGATTTTGTCAGGGTACATAATATCAGAGGAGCAAGGAGTTATTTGCTTCCCCAATTCCCGAACATAATTCCACCCACTGAAGGGGTTGGGTCTATGATTCAGATGGCTACCCCTGGACAATCATACCTAAGGCTGTCAATTCGCAGCCTCTTCAGCAGCTCCCAAACAGCAGCTGGATGGAAAGAAAGCAAGAGATGAGAGTTTGCAACTGAGGCTACCGAAGAAGTCAGATGAACCGAATGGAGGGCAACTCACATTCTTTAGCCACATTGCCCTTCATGAAGATCAGGCTGAGAATGGCAAGGAGGAGCCCCATCTTACAGATGATGTCATCGCTGCAAAAAAAAAGAGAAAGAGATTCAGTCTCCCAACACTGGATTTGGTGTTTTAACTGAAGCTTGGGTTATAAAGCAAGAAACAAACGAACTCAACCAAATGCTTTTAACTTCAGGAATTGATAGTTCTGATGCCTTGGCTAAAATGCATGCTGCGAGGAAGAAATAGTGCTGGCCTGGGATCAAAGAATCACACACCAACACTTCCTTTTTGTGTGTTCAGAACCACTTCATCTCGCCTTAGTCAAATGCAGTGCTTGTAATAGTTCAGTTTAACAAAGATCACTGAGTAAGTTGTTTTTTAAAAAATATCTGAATTATATCTGAAAGCATAGTACCTTAATTGCCAGGTGAACTGAATGTAAATTAAGTTCATTTTGGGGTAGAACGTCACACAATTTCTAGGTCATATTCAAAGTTGATCCTCCTACATGTGTTTCTTACTCTTTAAACATTGGGGGACCTGTAAGCCTAATCATCACAGTTGGGAAAAATAAAAATTTCATATTCCACTCTCTCTGTGTGCACGCGTGCACTTTCATGTTTCCTTAGTCTTAAGTATATTTTACACATCAGCACAGCAGCCTGTAACATTCTGAATGCTGAAAAAATTGTTTGCAAAGGGGCTAACACTAACTGGAATTAGTTCCTTGTTGAGCAGAGTGAACCCGAACTAGCTCTTTTTTAAAAAGAAGAGGAAATTAACATTCTAGGTCAGGGATCGTATGGTAGTTGGTAGAGCTGGTCTTGTGCTTCCTTCTGGTAGAACCTTAACGTCTCTCTGAATAATAAAACAACAGGATGATAAGCACCAAGGCCAAAGTGGGGGAAAGAGAGAGAGAGGGTTTCATTTCATTTCCGTTTCAGCTGGGACTGCCAAAAGAGAACCAGAACACTCTTCTGCTTACTCTTCCAAGCTCTGTTCCAGTGGTGGCAATCTATTGATCAAGATGTATGTGGGATTTCTGGAGTCAAGTTCCACCAACTCCATTCCAAATAGCTGACAAAGCAGAAAAAGATAAATACATTCAGACCAGAGTGTAAAAGGCCAATTTTCTCTTCCACTATTACAATCCCATTTAAAGAAGACAGAAATCACAACTAGATATTAAGAAACGAATCAGTTCTATCCCTGGCAAAAATTGTATTGCTCAGAATTTGAATCACTGAGTAAGGATCATCCTTCATTGAGGGTCTGGATTTTCCACAATATACTAAAGGCCTAAGAGTAGATAAATACATTCAAGAAATCTCTACAATTTATGCAAAAATTGCCATTTCTTCTCTCCCTATATTCATGTCAAGCCATAGCACGTCAGTCAAGCTGACCTCAAGGACAAAAAACTCTGCTATGCTCCTAGCTTTTTGATGGTCTATCAGCTTCAGAGCCACTTCTTTGGCCTCACTAGATACTGCAGAAATCTTCTCTGCAGTCCTGCTTTGAGAGGCTGGCCTTATGAGAATCCACAACTAAAGCAAAATGGATGGAGTCAGTCGCACACTTCTGCCCAAACCAATAATGGATTCCTCCCTCACCAGCTGAAAGATCCCATTGGCACGTCTGATGATCACAGGAAAGACATCTTTATAGTCTTTGATAACATGTTTCAGAACATCTATAAAGGAGACAGATAGGTTTGTTGACCAGGCCTTCTTACATTGTATTAAAAAAAAACACCACACAAACATACAAAGCAAAATTCCATTGAAAAAAATCTGCACTTAAAAAAAAATAATGAAGAGCAATTAGAAAGATATATACTTGACTGAAGCAAAGCTTTCAGAACTTGGAAATATGTGCACAATAACTCATAAAGGGTTGGAAACCAAGGAGACCTAGGCAGGACGTCTGGTAGTTCTAGAAGAGCAGAAGTGCCAATACAAATTTGCTTAATCTCACCCTGAAAACAGAATTTGGGTATCTCTGGCACGAAAGCAATTTGGTCCTGTTCTTACCTGCCCTTTTAACTGGGATCTTCTTTTGGTCTTTGAACAGAAAAAACTGCACGAGCTCATGTGCCTGTAGGGAGAATACAACATAGGCAGTCTATGTCTATGCTGCAATGCTGTGGGCACAGAATTCAGTTACCTGAGAATTTCAGCCTTCATTTTTTAAAAAATTCTAGAATTATGACTGCAAATCTGTTTGATAAGTATGTAGACAATCTCAGAACCCAGAACCGTGGCTGAATAAGATTTTCAATGGTTGCCAGGGAGGATTTCAGTGTCTTACATCTGCGACAGCTAACAAAACTAGGAAGACCATGCCAATCTGTACATAGTTTACACAAGTCACAAAACTCTATTTTTACTAGCACTTTTTTTCAACTGAATGGACACAGCTCTGGCTATAGCCAATCATGACTGTGAGGCCCCAAAGAAGCATAAACAATTGCAGCAGAGGCTCCTTTACTTTGAGTTCCACTTGATTCCGTGGGTGTCGCTCCAACTTATGCCGCAGCTGGCTGGGTGTCATCGTTAGACTCAGTGTGCCTTCTTCATCATCTGAACCCGTGTGCTGTGCCTGGGTAAGGAAAGAGGATTCATTTTTTTTAAAAGGCTTTGGGATCCAGCTGTGGGATTCACACAGGCCTGTCATCTCTGGAGATGTCAGCTCTGATCTCGTGCTAGCCACATGTAGCGATAAACATGCTTGACATTCTCTGAGCAATTTCTTACCAAGACTACAATCCTATGCACATTTATTTGACTGTAAGACCCTCTGAACCAAATGGAACTTATTTCTAAGTAAACGTGCATTGGAGTGTACTATTAATTGGATTACATTTCTCTGTTGAAAAGCTACAACCTTTCATATATATAGCTGAACATTTAAGGTTTCAGCAAGTTCTGTAAAACTCAAGTGCAACATGCAAATACTACCCATCATATCTGAACTGCATAAATGTACTGGAGCCTCTGTCACTCGCCAAAAAGGATGCAGGGCAAAGTGCCGCATCTGCGCACGCACACATGTGGAGCGGTTTGTGCTTCTGTACATGCATGAAGCACGATTTAGTGCTTCTGCGCATGCGCGAGCAGCAAACCCGTTCCAGTACTTCCGGGTTTGCCATGGACATTCACCGGAATGGACGCTAGACAAGATGGACGTTCGCGGAGGTATTACTGTATACATGTTTTAGACACTTGTCTCTACCATATGGAGATTTGCAACCAGCCAGGTATGAAATCTGGACTCTGCTGCCTACCCAAATGCAGGTGATGTTGATGGCTTAGGGCTATCTTTTACCACTTATGGGTTGCAGCTGGTGAATTATCTTCTTTTTCATTCTTATCTTTGTGACCTTTTGATTGAATTTTTATGCAGATTGGTGTTTTTACAAGCTACTGTTTAGTTTGAGGGAAGGGGGGGCTGCATCTAGTTTTCTTTGGCAGTATAAGCTATACATTACAACGTATGAATAAATCAAGAAGTCAGTCCATGTGCAGTACCTGAGAAGGGCCGGCTCCCTTGCTGCTCCGTTTGCTGTGGGACATCTCTCCGACAAGAGCTTGTGGGAAACAGGAAGAGAAAGCTATGGCAGGTGTATTCTTGTCTCCCTTACCTTTGTCACTCAAGAACGAAGCCAGCACATGTCCCCTCCCGACTCCAGTAGAAACTCGGGGTCCAGGGCTACATCTGCCAGTTCCCCACTTCAGAAACTGCCACTCCCCCAAAACACAGGCTGCCAACTCCCCATAGCAAAGCAGGGCTCGTTGAGCTTTTAGCAATCATGCAACAGGCAGAAGCTCAACAGGTTAGGCTTCTTAGGAAAAGCGGAGACTACGACATTTCTGGAAATAATAATAATAATAAAACAGCAACCCGCCTGCTTCTGGAAAGCCTGCTGCGCCCCATATCTAAGACTGCCAGCATCCTCCGCCGCCCCACCCGCAAAAGAGTCAGCAACCCAACAGGCAGCAATGCAACAGGTACAACTCAGGCGGGCGGGGGGGGAGCCCAACCCGGGTCCTCTCGCTGAGGAAACCCCTCACGCCGCCGGAGCACCAACCGCCCCGACTCACCTCCTCCGCGGCTCGCGCGCAACTGCGCGGCACCGCGCGAGGCCCGCCCTCTCGGCACTTCTGAGCATGCGCGCGCCGAGCCGCTTGCCGACCCCCCTCCCGGCTTCCCAGTGCGCAGGCGCCTCCGACGACTCCCGTGTTCGGTCGGCTGTTGCTTAGCAACGCTTCCCATCCGCGGCCTTGGCCTCCTGGTCGTCGCCTCGGTTCTAGCGGCCGCTTAGTTCCCGCCACTTTCGCCTCAGTTTGTTTCAGAGGCAGGCGTCGAAGCGGGGCTGTTGGCTGGCGGGGAGGAAAAGAGTCACGAAGGCGGCGTTGGGGGGCGGGGGGGGGGGTGGGAGGCCGGTTCAGTCGATAATGTCTGCCATAATAAATTCGTTAGGTGCTGCAAGACTCACTTGTATTTGCTTGCGAAAGAGTGAATGGGCCGCTTCTTTGCAGCTGAGGAGATTGGGTGGCTTTCTGTCCTGGTTGCTTTAGCTGAGATTCCTGCATTGCAGGGGGTCAGACTCGATGACCATCGGGGTCCCTTCCAACTCTGCAATTTGCACGTTAGCAGCTTGAGCCTGTGCTTGTATAAGGTAAAGGTAAAGGTACCCCTGCCCGTACGGGCCAGTCTTGACAGACTCTGGGGTTGTGCGCCCATCTCACTTAAGAGGCCAGGGGCCAGCGCTGTCCGGAGACACTTCTGGGTCACGTGGCCAGCGTGACATCGCTGCTCTGGTCAGAGCCAGAGCCAGAGCCGCACACGGAAACACCGTTTACCTTCCCGCTGGTAAGCGGTCCCTATTTATCTACTTGCACCCGGAGGTGCTTTCGAACTGCTAGGTTGGCAGGCGCTGGGACCGAGCAACGGGAGCACACCCCGCCGCAGGGATTCGAACCGCCGACCTTTCGATCGGCAAGCCCTAGGCGCTGAGGCTTTAACCCACAGCGCCACCTGCGTCCCCTGTGCTTGTATACTTGGGAGTAAATAAACTTGAGTTTTGTTCTGTAAGGAGGGCTGCTGGTGCCATGCTTTGTGTACCACGTACTGCTGCTCCCCCAGCCCACTCCCCATTTAACTCAAATGCAGCTAGTGCATATTTCTCCCAGCTGCAGCTTGGGTGGTGAAATATACTCGGGAGTCGAGAGTGGATTTCATGCTCTTTTTTTTTTTTTTAATCAATACATTTTTATTGAAGTTATACACAAAACAGACATACACAAAAAGAAAAAAATACAAAAAGGGTCACAACAGTACAAATACACAAGCCAACATTTCCCTTCCCCCAACTATACAGAGAGAGATAAATTGGCTACATCATAAAAAAGAGGGGAAAAAAGAAAAAGAAAAACCGAGCCCTGAACTCCCTTCCACCCTTTTGGTAAGTATCAAATATCTTCTTCCGTTACGTATTTGATTTTTAATCTGAGATCTTAGATTCGCTCGCTGATAAGAGTTGTTCTAACCCCGCCAGTTCACTTTAAACATTTGTTCCAATATAGTTCCAATATTTACTCCAATTTTTCAGAAATTTCTGTTCATCTTGATCTCTTATTCTACCTGTTAGTCTATCAAGCTCAGCATAATTTACCATTTTAATCTGCCAATCATTCATGCTGGGAATGGTTTCCACTTTCCAGTATTGTGCCAACATAATTCTTGCTGCTGTGGTGGCATAGAGAAATATTGTCTTATCTTCTTTTTTGATTTCTTTACCTGTCATTTCCAGCAAAAAGGCTTCAGGTCTTTTGGGGAAGGTGTATTTAAGTATTTTTTTAAGCTCATTGTAGATTGACTCCCAAAAGCCTTTCACCTTTTTACATGTCCACCACATATGGTATAGGTCACCCTCCACCTCACAACACTTCCAGCATTTCTTATCCTTTAATCTGTACATTTTGGCCAATTTCACAGGCATGTGGTACCATCTATATAGCATCTTCCAGACATTTTCTCTCAATGCCATACAGGCCGTAAACTTTATATTACTATTCCACAATTCCAACCACCTTTCGAAATCAATATTATAGCCAAAGTCGATTGCCCATTTAATCATTGCCTCCTTCACCTCCTCGTCTTTTGTATGCCACTCTAGTAGTATATCATAGATTCTGGACAATGTTTTGTTCTTGCCTTCTACTACCTCTACGTTAAATTTTGATTTTTTAACTTCAAAACCTAAATTCTTCTTATCCTCTTTTAACAAATCATTCACCTGGTGATATTGCAACCAGCCAGTGAATAAACTTTTTATCTCTTCATTAGGCCCTTGATCTGTTTTTCTTAGCAGTTCTTCATAAGTGGCGTTTTTCTCCTCCATATTAGTTTTCTTAATCGTTAAAACCTCTATTGGTGAGATCCACCAGGGGTCTTTCTTTCAAGGAGATTTTTATTCCTTTCCCATACCTGGTATATTGGTCCCCTAAAAATATGATTTAGGAAACTCTTGTGGACCTTCACTTTCCCATACCAGAGGTACGAATGCCATCCGTACCAGTTATTAAAACCTTCCAGGTTCAATAAATCTCCGTTCTCCAGTTTTATCCAATCTTTTAACCAAAGTATGCACGCCGCTTCGTAATACAGACTTAAGTCCGGAAAAGAAAAAACCCCTCTTTCTTTTTTATCTATCAAAATTTTCATTTTTATCCGTGGCCTTTTCCCCTGCCAGATGTATTTCGCCAAGGGTTTCTGCCACTCTTTGCACTGTTTTAGGCCTTTAAGTATGGGGATAGTTTGGAATAAAAACAACATTCTAGGCAGAATGTTCATTTTAACAACAGCTATCCTCCCCAAAAAGGAGAGTTTCATCCTCCCCCAAATTTCCATATCTTTCTTTATACTCCTCCAGGTGACCTCATAATTATCCTTATATAGATTTAAATTTTTAGCCGTGACCCATATTCCAAGATATTTCACTTTCTTAGCTACCGCAATTTCCGTCCTTCGTTCTAAATCTATCGTTTCTTCCTTTGTTAAATTTTTAACCAACATTTTGGTTTTATTTTTATTTACTTTGAATCCTGCCACAGCTCCAAATTCATCGATTTTTTGTAGAGCTTCTTTTACACTGGATTCCATGCTCTTTATTCTGCTCATTGTGGTGAGGAGGAATGGAAGTTCCCCCACAATATCTTCTTTATATACATTATTTACACAATGGGCTGCACCTGATTGGCTAATTCCGGGATTCTCCTGTAGGCCAATCAGGTTGTGGATTCACTTCCACCTGGAGCTGGATTGGGTGGCTCCTGCAGACCAATCATACTGCTGCATTGTTCTAGGACCAATCAGACTGCTGCATTCTGAATCCTAAAGTTCTAGGACCAATCAGACTGCTGCATTTTGGATCCAATTGTTCTAGGACCAATCAGACTGCTGCATTTTGGATCCTATTCAACTCAGTACATAACAGGTGGGCTGTGTGCATTAAACAGTCTCTCTTTCCACACTACTGTTACCTGAACAAAATTGTCCCAGGAGCTGCATTTGAGTAAAAAGGGGGGGGGGGAGCAGGGTGAGAGGGGCAGTCAGGCTGCAATCACAATATAGCAAGGAACTGAATATTTCCCTTAATAAACTTCATAATCTGAAAGGACAGCACTGGCTTGGAGGTGGGGAAAAGGCTCCCTGTTTTGCCAGAAGGGGCACTCTTTTCCCTGTCCCCACAGCAGTTCTTTACGGATGGATACAAATCACCCCACTTAAAATGCAGCTAGGTCATTTTTTCCTCAGTTTGCATGAAAGCTGGTCGGGAGGGCGGGGATGCATCAAAACTCAACGTTTCATAATAAATGGCAGTATAGATACAGGATACATAGGAACTGTGACTGACGTGTGTGACCACTTCCCAAACCAGTGGTGGGAGCGCACTGGATGCAGAGTAAACAGGAATTTATACACAGCCTCTGTCAAGGCAACCAAGGCCAGCCCTACCATGAGGCAGAGTAAGGCTGCTGCCTCAGGCGGCAAATTCTGACAGGTGGAAAGTGGCTAGAAATGTGTGCCATGTGCTCTGCCCTGCAGAGGCGGATTTAGGGGAGCATGGCCAGTTTGGTTGCACTGGGCGCAGACCCTTGGGGGATAGCTGTCAACATTTCCCTTTTTTTAAGGGAAATTCCCTTATTCCAAATAGGATTCCTCGTAAGAAAAGGGAAAGGTTGACATCTATGCCTTGGGGGCGCCGCAACTATGATGTAGGATGGAAGGCGGGAGGCGCCAAACTTTGGCGTCACATAGGGTGCCACTCGGTAGTGTGCAGTGAAATGTTTTGTAGGGAAACCTTTAGGGCCAGAGGCACCAGCTTGCGAGGGCGATGCAGGGAGCAGACAGTGTGCGCATGAGCATCATGCTTCCTTCCCTAAGCAAGACAGAAGCTTCCCAGGCTTTGAGAAGGATGGAACCAGGGGACCATTTAGGGGCTAGCCAAGTCCACTGACCGCACACCACTGGTGCCACAGAAATCTGAGCCCCTAAACTAGTTTGCTGCCCTAGTATGGCTGGTGCACCAATGAGGCGACCTGAGGCATCTCATCCCACTGGGCTGTGGGCCCAGATCTGTGGTGTTGGAGGGAAGCGTCGGTGGCAAATCTTGCCTCAGGTGCCAAAAGGTCTCAGGCTGGCCCTGTGTGCAGCAGAACAGAAAACGTATGCTGTTTGCTGAAAACAGCTTGCAGATACTTAATTGGCTTAAGATTTTATTTAAGTTAAGTGATTAATTAATATGTTTAATTTCATAAGGTAAAGATCTAAGGATGTTAATGTTTAAGTTAAATTATTTTAAGAACTATGATTTGGAAAACCGTTAAAAGGACATGCAATGAAATTCAACCAAGGGGAAGCAAGGAAGTCACTTAACAATGTTAATAAGTGTAATTTTTAATAAAGTTATGATTTATGTTTGTTTGTTTTATGTGTTTGTTTGTTTATAATGTTGTGAAAACCAATAAAAAAATTTTGAAAAAAGGAAAAAAAGAAAACGTGTGCTGTTTGTAGGTTCTTTCGAGAAGTTTTCATTTTTATGCTGTTATACATTACATACTACAGTTATTACAATTTCCGGAGAAGTAGCTGTGTTAATCCATGAAACCTTAGGCCATAATAAATGTATTATCAGTCTTTAAAATGCACATGACTCTTTGTTGTTATTGATTATATCTATTTTTAAAACCCCACAAAAACGTGTGTTTTTTTAGTGTCTCTGTGTGAAATAGTAGGTAGTGAACCCTGACTGGCACTAAAAGGTTACTAAAATTCAAACAGATGCAAACTCTTCCATTCTATATAAAACTTTTTCCAGTGAGTAATTTGTCTCCCCAGTCTCTCTATGGCAGGATCCAGGTTATACACACCAAACTGGAAACCTCCCAATTAAATAGGCTTTGGCATTCCTTAGCAGAGGTACCATTGGTTAGTCATGGCTGTTTATTCCTGACACTACTGGAACTGAACAACTGTAGGATTCATGTGCAACTTATTCTAGTAGGGTAGTATTACTGCTAAAGGGTGTTGTTGTAAGGGTGTTGTTGTTTTTTTAAAAGAAACACAATAATGGTTGGAGTCAGCCCAAGGGAATTGTGTTCTGACTTTCTGTGTTAGGCCCGTCACTGGCAGCCCAAGCTGATTCCCTTTCCAGCCACATCATTTTCAACAGGCTCAGGCCAGAGAAGGATATGGCCTTTGGCAGAAAGATCAGAAGGTAGTGGCTCTGGAATAAGGAGTCACTGTTTCAGATGTGGAAAGCAAAATACATTTTGGGGTAGCAGAATGGTGCTTTAACACAACTTCAGAAGGGTCACTGCCATTCATCCTCAATATAGAGAAGGCAAAATCCATTGCTATATTATTTCATTCGCAGTCCCACTACTTTTATACATTTTGTCACTTTTTCACTTAATAAATAATTAGTTGCAATATTTTTTTCCTCATTTTTATCAGCTTGTTGGCAATGGAGGCTCCTTTTAAGTGGGGGCTCTTTCAAATTAGCACCTCTCTCCACAAAAAACTTGAGGCATTGCAATCCCTGCATAAGGTCTTATAGCACCTCATTAAGCAAATTTAAATTAGTGCTTAGTTTTTGCTAAATGTGGCTGAAATATACTCAGAGTCGAGTGTGGATTTCATGCTCTTTATTCAGCTCATAGTAGTGAGGAATGAAAGTTTCCCCAAAATATATGCTTTATATACATTATTTACACAATGGGCCACACGTGATTGGCTAATTCTGGGATTCTCCTGTAGGCCAATCAGGTTGCGGATTCACTTCCACCTGGAGCTGGATTGGGTGGCTCCTGCGGACCAATCATACTGCTGCATTCTGAATCCTATTCAACTCAGTGCATAACAGTGGCAGACAGTGACTCAGTTCACATATTAACACTAAGACAAACCCTGACTTAGTGCAATTGAGCAAATATGCAGGTTCCTGAAGCAAAGATCTGGGCCACTGTACTTCTCTGATGCTGCTGCTGTCATAGTTTGGCTTAGCATTGTGTCTGAACCCAGACTAATGGTTTATCTTGTTCCAAACAAGTCACAAACTGTAATCAGGTTTTGTTAATGTTTACTGCTCACGAGCCCAGATTCAGATGTAGCCAGGCATTAGCGTTACATGCAAATTGGCCAAGTGTTTTCATTTGAAATGGGACCATTCAATATTATTTATTTCCTAAAATTCATATGATGCTTGATTATAGAAAACTTCTATGTCGTTAACAAAAAGGATAAAACAGTAAGATTATCCCTTTCAAGTTTGCAAAACAATGGACAAGTTGCGTGTTCACTTAAAAGCCCCAAACAGAAATTATGCCTGTCTGATACGTAATGGGATGGTGTTCCAAAGGGCAGGTGCTGCCACACTAAAAGCCTGATTCCTACATTGTACAGAGCATACCTCCTAATGATCTGCAAGAGACCCTTTCCTGCAAAGCGCAGTGATCGTTTAGATACATAAAGGATGAAACGATTCTGGTCCTAAGCTGTATAGGGCTTTGTCGTACCAATTCCTTAAATTAAGCCAAGTAATTAATGGGCAAGGGACGCAGGTGGCGCTGTGGGTTAAAGCCTCAGCGCCTAGGGCTTGCCGATCGAAAGGTCGGCGGTTCGAATCCCTGCGGCGGGGTGCGCTCCCGCTGCTCGGTCCCAGCGCCTGCCAACCTAGCAGTTCGAAAGCACCTCCGGGTGCAAGTAGATAAATAGGGACCGCTTACCAGCGGGAAGGTAAACGGCGTTTCCGTGTGCGGCTCTGGCTCTGGCTCTGGCCAGAGCAGCGATGTCACGCTGGCCACGTGACCCGGAAGTGTCTCCGGACAGCGCTGGCCCCTGGCCTCTTAAGTGAGATGGGCGCACAACCCCAGAGTCTGTCAAGACTGGCCCGTACGGGCAGGGGTACCTTTACCTTTACCTTAATTAATGGGCAGCCACTGTAATTCTTTCAACAGCAGTGTATAGTTTGTCCCAGTGAGAAGTTTAGCTGTTACATTTTACACTAGCTGCAACTTCTGGGCCAACCTCAGAGTCAGCCCCAGAGTCAGCCCCACATGCAGCGCAATGCAGTAGTGCAAGCTTTAGGTTATTAGCACACGGAAAACAGAGGTCAGGTTATCCCAGCACAGAACCTGCAATAGTATCCAAGAGCCTTCGCTCCACCTCATACTATGAACTTGCAGCTTCAGGGGTATACAGCCCCATCCAAAGCAACTGACCAATTATTGAGACTCTGAATGAATCTGAATGAATCTGAATGAATCTGAAAATTTCAGTTTCTCTAATTTTAGTGCAATCTTCTTCCAGTATACACATTTTGTGGCAACTTTATCTAAGTACAAATTTTTGCATTTTCTCTCTGTTTGTATGCAGCTATAATATGCACACTTCCTAAGCATAAGCACTTTGAAGAAGAAGAAGAAGAAGAAGAAGAAGAAGAAGAAGAAGAAGAAGAGAAGCGTTTGGATTTGATATCCCGCCTTTCACTCCCTTTAAGGAGTCTCAAAGCGGCTAACATTCTCCTTTCCCTTCCTCCCCCACAACAAACACTCTGTGAGTTGAGTAGGGCTGAGAGACGTCAAAGAAGTGTGACTAGCCCAAGGTCACCCAGCAGCTGCATGTGGAGGAGCAGAGACTCGAACCCTGTTCCCCAGATTACGTGACTACCGCTCTTAACCACTACACCACACTGGCTTTACACTGTAAATAGACTTGGGTATCCTCAGTACAGTGGTACCTCGGGTTACATATGCTTCAGGTTACATACGCTTCAGGTTACACACGCCTCTAACCCAGAAATAGTGCTTCAGGTTAAGAACTTTGCTTCAGGATAAGAACAGAAATCAGGCTCCGGCGGCGCGACGGCAGCAGGAGGCCCCATTAGCTAAAGTGGTGCTTCAGGTTAAGAACAGTTTCAGCTTAAGAATGGATCTCCGGAACAAATTAAGTACTTAACCTGAGGTACCACTGTATACTGATTATACCCTGCCCCAGTTTTCCTAATGACTGCTCCCAATAGTTTCATACACAGGTTAAATATAATTGGGGACAAGATGGTGTCTTGTGGCACCTTACAGCACAACTGCCAGGGGGCTGAGAGATAACCACCTAAATCAGGAGACTGAAGTCAACAAGTTCACATTGTCATTAAGACAGAGGCAAGAAAACTATAGGACAAAGGTTTTCAACCTGGTAATGATCAATTATGTACCATGAAGCAAGGAACATACATAAATAAAGGAACATACATTTCCAAAGTGGGTTTTTTTTATCTGGATCATGAATAAAAGTAGCCCTTATAAAACTTAATGGAGATGAGGATGTGGGCAAAAACTAGACTTAGTTGATTCTGCCTGTCATGGGCGCTGCTTCCACTAAGTGGTAGACTCCCTGCCTTCCTCCCTTCCAGTCCCAAGGGACACAAGCCACCAATGTTGATCAGGATCTGCAGGACTCAAGACTCCTCGGTTTTGTCTGGATGTGCTGTTATTTATATAACAAACCGTTCTTTATCATTTACATTCCACTTTCCAGCAAACAAAGTGCTCTAAAATTCCAGTCTCTTTAAAATGTCAGACTGAGAGATAATGCTTTCCTACAGGCTACCAAGCAAATCTTGAATCCGGAATTTTCCCTTTGATTGCCCACCTCCAGAATTAACACATTGCCTATCCTTTTATACTGCATAGTGAGAAAGACAGTGTTGCTCTTGTCTATTCCGAAAACACTTTTGTTCCCTAACCTTGTTGCTTTAGGGAGATCTGTCAATAGAGAGCTCACAGAAATGAAACAGGTATCCAACCGATTTCATGAACAGGAAAACAACCATGTTGAGCAAATAGATAATGTTTTGCAAGACAAAATATTGTCTCTGACATCACTAGAGAGGAGCAAAGCAGCACTTAGGTTAATCTGCTGTGAAACTGCACTTACGTGCTTCCCTGCAGGATCAAGGTCCTGATAAAACTAGTTCTGGTAGTTTCTTGGGGATGCCTGCTATGGAACAGCACTATTTGGCTACTTCATGTTTTTAAAATGGGGACGGGGACTTCCAGTTAATACAATGCTGTATTCTATGTGGAATCACCGTTTAAACTCTGCTTTCAGGTAACACTAAATCAGTAACGCTAAATTCAGGTTCTGAGAAAGACAGAAAGAGACATGCTTCTTATGACATCTGGTTCTGCCCTTAGTCACTAATGTTATGCTGCACCAGCTCTGCAAAACACAGCATTTCTTCTGTGCTGTTCCTGTTCAGTAGTTAGCACCTCTAGGAACTGGGATGGGATAGAAATAGGCTGGCCCATGGAATCAAGGCAGAGTTCCCAGTGGACACAGTGCAGGTTTATTCTCCTCCGTCCAAGCAGCAAACACCAACACTTTGCCAGCATATTCTAATTAAAAAAACAACCACTTGGACGTACCATTCCAGTAGTTTGCCCACACTGTTGCTTTTGGAACTGCAAATCTTAAAGATTATTCTGTTGATTATGATGGCAATAATATATTTCCCTTTAGCCTTGCAAGATCAAAGAGATCTGTCAGTCTTTTTTTCCACGTCTATTTTTATCGAGTTATTCCATGTCATAATTTCTTATGCAGGGCAGTTGGATAAAAATTACCCACAGGGCATCTAGACCACCTCCTGCTTTTGCCCAATCTCAGTTCATTTAAATTGAGCTTGTTCATGGAGTCCATTGTTTAAAATACAACTTTGTTGAGTTGACTGAAGAAGGAAGTGCAGCAGAAATATATTAGTAGAACCTTTTTTCATCCATTTATGCTAAGTAAACTTTAGTATAGATAATTATCTGGGGATTTTGATATGACGAAGGCACTTCTCTTTTTTTAATATACTTTTTATTCATTTTAAAGCATATTAATTAACAAACATTCCACAAAATTTCACCTCTTATACAATCTTTCTGGACTTCCATCAGCGCCTCTGCAGATCTCCCATTTTTATAATTTCTTCTGCATTTCTTAAATTCATATTGCCTTTAATTATCATAACTATTATTATCCTTTTTGTTCAGTAATGCAATAATTCAGATTATTCCCCTTACAAAACTTCCTCCAAACCTACAAATGTAATCTGATCATCACAATTACTTTTCATATAATCCGTAAATTTACACCAATCTTCCGTGAATCTCTGGTCCCGCCGGTTTCGAATTCTTCCCGTTAGTTTATCTAGTTCTGCATAGTCCATCAGTTTCATCCTCCAATCTTCTTTTGTCGGTAATTCTTCTTGCTTCCATTTTTGTGCCAATAGTATTCTTGCGGCCGTCATTGCATACAAAAACAGCTTACAATAATTTCTATTTATATCCTCCCCTACAATGCCTAGTAAAAATGCTTCTGGTTTTTTAATGAATGTATATTTTAACATTTTTTTTATCTTATTATATATTATTTCCCGGAAGTTTTTCACCTTTTTACATTCCCACCACATATGATAAAAAGTTCCTTCTTTTTCTTTACATTTCCAATATTTATTGCTTACCTTATACATTTTAGCCGATTTGACGGGGGTAATATACTATCTATAAAACATTTTCATCACATTTTCTTTTAAGGCACTGCTTGCAGACGAAGGCACTTCTCATGTTGCTTGTGAACCTCTTAAATTGTTTGCAGTTTGGCCAGGGCTGGCCCAAGAATTGCAATTCCTAAGCCGAAAAATGCACCCCATCTCACCAATTAAAATGATGAACAACCTACCAGGGATTTCTCTTGTGCAAGCCTTGTTGAAATTGAGGAATGGCTGTAGCTCAGTAGCAGAGCATGTCTTTTGCATGCAGAAGGTCCCCAATTCAGCTCCTGGCATCTCCAAGCAGGGCTGGGGAAAAGCCCTATCTGAAAGCCCAGAGAGCCTTTGCCAGTCAGTTTAGACAATACTTATCTGGAAGTGCCAGTGCTCTGACTTGGTCTAAAGCAGCTTTCTATAGTTGTTCCTCTCAACAAGTGCTCTACTGTGTTCTTGTGCAGCTGCCATTCATATCAATGGCCCTCAAACTGGAAAGCATCCTAGCAAATTATCCATCATCAAATCTGCCTGTCTGCAACTCTTTTTGTTCTTCAATTTTTTAAATTAATTTTCCAACCAAACTTAAGACGAACAAACAAACAAACATCCTAATTGTAATTAAAAACAATCTTAATAACATTGTTAAGTGACTTTCTCGAATCCCCCTGGTTGAATTTCATTGTATATCATTTTAACGGTTTTCCAAAATCAATTTTCTCAAAAAAAAATTAACTTAATCACTTAACATCTTTCATTCTTTCTAATTTAGCTTTAAACATCTTAAATCCTACCCTTACATATTTAAATCCTAAGCCTATCTAATATTTGCAAGCTTTTCCACTTAAGTTATCTCAACATATTTAGCTAAGTAGTCTTTAAATTTCATCCATTCTTCCTGGTACACCTCCTCCTTCTGGTCGCGGACTCTTCCAGTCAGGTCGGCTGTCTGTGACTCTTAAAAGTGTCGACACAATCTATCTAAAGCAGGGATGGAGAAGTTGCAGCTTTCCAGAAGTTGTTTGACTCCTAACACAGATAATCTTGGACCATTGTGCCTGCTGCCTGGGGCTGATGGGAACAGGAGTCCAACAATATTTGAAGGGCAACATGTTCTGCATTTAAAGCAACCAACACAACTTGCCTCATGTTCAGCTGGGCACAGAGCACGATGGCCCTTTCCAAACTTAGCGATAGAGCAGCAGAGATCATGTTCCCCTGTGCAGAGACATTTAAATATCCAGAGTTCTGCAAGAACAACCACAGATACTCTGATTGCAACCAGTGCGTAGGTGGCTTTTTAAATGGATTAAGGAAATAAATGTAATGGAGGCCATGGCTACTCCCCATGATAGGGTGGTGCAAATTATGTGAAATTTGCAAGCACTAACAAAAGAAGGATGTTAGGACATGAGTATAAAATAGGAGTTACCTGTATGAAATCAAAAGTGCTCGTGAAGAACCAAGAGAAGTGGGGGGTCCTGGGTTTCCCTCTATTTCTCCCTGCCCTCATTCCATAATCTAACCAGTACAAGTCAACATGATTGTTTATCCCACACATTGGGCAGTAGAAATTTAGGCATTTTGGTGTTGTTGTTTTAATATATATATATATATATATATATATATATATATATATGCTTTTACAATAAATTAGTACATCCATTTCACAATATTCTTCATTATCCTTCTACATTGTTCAACTTCCCTGCACTTCCCTTCATGGGTTCCTTCTTACTCTTAGTTGTGCTACATATCCTTCCACACCTTCTAATTGATTTAGCTGCTCTTCATAACTCTGGTCCTACTTGGAGATTTATATAACTGTTATAATTCTTTAAATATTCTCCAAAGTTTTCCCACTCCTTTCTTATGGTGTATTCATCCTGGTTTCTTATCTGAGCTTTTCTTACTAAATCCTTTTCCTTTATCCTTTTTAAATAGAGTGGTGCCCCACAAGACGAATGCCTCACAAGACGAAAAACCCGCTAGACGAAAGGGTTTTCCGTTTTTCGAGGTGCTTCGCAAGACGAATTTCCCTATGGGCTTGCGATTTTTTTCGCTTTTTTCTCCCTTTTTCTAAGCCACTAAGCTGCTAATAGCCGCTAAGCTGCTAAGCTGCTAATAGCCGCTAAGCCGCTAACAGCGCTAATCCGCTAATCCGCTAATAGGGTTGCTTCGCAAGACGAAAAAACCGCAAGACGAAGAGACTCGCGGAACGGATTCTTTTCGTCTTGCGAGGCACCACTGTATCTCATTTCTTTGATGGTACTGAAACCAGTCATTGATCCAAGTTTGTATGTCTTCTCTCTTTTTTAGTATTGGTTGGCCTTCTTTGAATTCTATAATATCTTTATAGGTACCTTAATTTCCTTTCATATTTATCTTCTTCACTGCTTCCATGGGTGATAGCCAGTTTGGTCCTTATACCCAATCCAAACCAAAGATAGACTTCTACTAATTATATGGTTTAAGAACCATCTGTGCACTTTAGCCTTGTCATAATATAGATACACATGCCAGCAATACTGTAGGTCAAATCCCTCCAAGTCCAGTAAGCTAGTATTTTTTAATTCCATACAGTCTTTTACCCAACTTAGTCATACTGCCTCGTAATAAATTTTTAGATCAGGAAGGCTGAATCCCCCCCCCCCCTTGTATCTGTTAAAATTTTGAATTTAATATGTGGCCTTTTCCCTTGCCATATGAATTTCAGCATATTTGTTTTTCATTTTTTAAAGCAAGCATAGTTGCTCATCACTGGTATTGTTTGAAAGAGGAGCATCATTTTAGGTACGACATTCATTTTGATTGTTGATATTCTTCCCAACAATGATAAGTTCATAAGTTCATTATTCCCCATCTTTCCATATCTTTTTAAATTTCATTCCAGTTTTTGGTATGGTTATCCTGAAAAAGATTTAAGTTTGTAGTTGAAATCCATATTCCCAAGTATTTTACCTTCTTCACTATTTAAATCTCTGATATGGCTCTGATATGTTTCTTTGGTTTGGGGATCTAAATTTTTGTTAACATCTTCATTTTTCCTTTGTTGATATAGAAACCTGCCAAGCTTTCAAAATTTGTTATAGTTTCCAGGGCTTTGGGTACACTCTCCCAGTGGATTTTCTAAGGTTAGAACCACATCAACAGCAAAAGCTCTTAGTTTATAATTCCGTTGTCCTACTCAAATTCCTCTAATTTCTGTATTTTCATATATATTTCTTGCCAAGACTTCCAACGCTAAGATGCGATAAGGGACATTCTTGCATTTTGGGTTTTTTGCTTCATTGCAAGGAGGGAGGTGTGCTTCTTTCAAAAATCAGAGGATTAGATGAAGACCAGAAGGAACTGTGTAAATTCGCTAAGACTCATGCATTGAGGAAATATTTCCCTTCCTTCCACACATCCAATGAACTGGGGAGTTTTCTGTTCCTCTGTTTAGGAAGCTTTGACCTATTTTTGGTTTCTTCTCTGCCAAGGAACACTGCAGCAGGTACAAGTAGCAAGAGTAGTCATTTTGCAGTGACCTTCTTCTGTCCCCTTGGCGATCTGGACCCATCGTCTATTTACGCAGCATATTTGTGGTCTGTTTATTTTTTTTCCAGAGCCCTCATCAAGTGCTGAAAACAGGACACGGGCTCTTCAGAATATTTTGTTTTCATTTCATCTTATGGAGTAGCGAGTGAAACTGGCCACCCTCCAGTCTTGGATGCATGGACAATCAAGGCTTGTATCAGGATGAATGCTACATTTATAGGTCCTTTTCATGAAAAAAAGAAAGAAAAAAGAAACCTAAGTTTTAAAAGCACGAACGAAAGGGATGCCAAGGAGGCGTTCTCATCCACAAAACCTTCCGCAAAGACGAGGCAGAACTTTCATGCCAGTCACCACCACCATGGAGCAGCTCCTGAGATATTCTTTCTGTCTCTTCCTGATCCTGTCACCTTTATGTAGCACAGGGCACCCTATTCAAATCCACATACCTTCTCACGAGGTAAGTCCTGCTGGGAGCCAGACAAATGTAAGGGTGAAATGATGCTTGGCTGTTGTTTTTGTTTTTTGTTTTAAGAGGACTACTGAGCAGTCAGGTCAGCTGGAGGCAGTAGTGACAGATAGTTCAAGAGCAGTGGAAAGGCTGAATAGAAATATTCCCGAGTTCTTCTTCTGCCTTTGAAAAATCAATGGGTTCCAAAAGGTGGAGAAGGGAGGGGAGGAAACACTAGTGAAGTGTTCTCTTTTCGGATCAAATTGCCTAGGATTGCGCAATGCAGAATAGCGAAGTGGGTGTATCTGTGTTGGAAGTAGTAGGTGAAGTAGGATGATAACATTAGGGTTATGCAGAACTCCTTATTGGGCAGAATAAAGAGTCCACTCTCTCTCTCTTTCTCTACAGACAGACTGCAAAACTGGGTAACAGCTTATTTCCATTCTGCTAGATGAAGAGTTCTGAATGACTCAAACTCTTGCATATTCTTCTTCCAACAGAGTCTGGTATTCCCTCACCTATTTTGTGCTCCCTATCTAATGGGACCAAAAACGGTACCAGCTTGACATCAGGTAGAATACAGAGATGCCTTGATTTTCCATCTCTTCCTCCCACCCAGGAATATTAGTTTTCAGTTTATTCAGGCTAAGAAATTAACTCATCAACTCTGACCAGCTGTAGAAGGGGGAAGCTACGTGCTGTCTGAAGTATTTCTCATGCCCGGTAGTACTGGACTTCGTTGTTGTAGCTGAGAGGAATCAGAGTCCCTATTTGCTACATAATTCCAGGCAGTCACCATCACTGCGATATCTTGGTCCAAATCCAGTCTATGGCAGCTGCAACTTATTTCCATCCAGACTTTGATAGACCAAAAGCCACAGCAGGTGCAATCCATGAATGGCAAGATTTGAGAACAAGCATTAAAAAGTGGTTAGTGTCCTAGAACATTTTTTACCACATGAAGCAGTGCCTGCAATGAAACAAATTAGGGAAAGTTGTCTCCTCTAATCTGACATCTTCTGCTGTTTTTTACTTCTTAAAATCATGGTTAAATTAACTGGACCTCAAACGTTAATTTTAATGCTTCTCACCTCAGCTCTTTCTAACTACAGAGAAACTGTTTGAAAAATAAAACACACACACACACACACACACACACACACATATATATATATATATATATATATATATATATTCCAGATCCATGTAGATTTGGTAGTGCTGCCCTAGAATGATGCGATTTACCCTATTTCATAAAATCAAGGAAGATATGGAAAAGGTTTTGTGTTCTAAACGGAACAGGAAACAATATTTCTGGCACAAGAAACTTGTGAAGATCTTCTCTGGGGCTGAATCTTTAAAAAAATCAGATGACAGCATGTCTACACAGATAACCAACCTATAAAGTTCCCATCAAAACAAACACATCAGGTCAATATAATTTATGATTAATGAATAAGTCTCAATTTATTTTACGATACTCCCCCATGTTTTTAAAAAATAACTTGATTTGTATCTAAATGAAAAATCAAAATACTAAGGAGTTTCATCCCTGCTTGATGTCCTTCTAGTGTGGAGAGCCAGTGTAGTGTAGTGGTTAAGAGTGGTAGACTCGTAATCTGGTGAACCGGGTTTGATTCCCTGCTCCTCCACATGCAGCTGCTGGGTGACCTTGGGCTAGTCACACTTCTCTAAAGTCTCAGCCTCACTCACCTCACAGAGTGTTTGTTGTGGGGGAGGAAGGGAAAGGAGATTGTTAGCCACTTTGAGACTCCTTTGTTGTTGTTTAGTCGTTTAGTCGTGTCCGACTCTTCGTGACACCCTGGACCAGAGCACGCCAGGCACTCCTGTCTTCCACTGCCTCCCGCAGTTTGGTCAAACTCATGCTGGTAGCTTCAAGAACACTGTCCAACCATCTTGTCATCTGTCGTCCCCTTCTTCTTGTGCCCTCCATCTTTCCCAACATCAGGGTCTCTTCCAGGGAGTCTTCTCTTCTCATGAGGTGGCCAAAGTATTGGAGCCTCAGCTTCAGGATCTGTCCTTCCAGTGAGCACTCAGGGCTGATTTCCTTCAGAATGGAGAGGTTTGATCTTCTTGCAGGGTAGTGATAAAGTGGGATATCAAATCCAAACTACTACTACTACTCTTCTTCTTCTTCTTCTTCTTCTTCTTCTTCTTCTTCTTCTTCTTCTTCTTCTTCCCACTCTCATTAGCCGGCATGTCAAGTGGGATTGGGGCCTCGGTGGTGGCAGCCCCTCCTCCTCTTTGCCCATTCTCCAGCAGCTGTCACAAGCTTCCCAAGGGAGGAGGCCAGCAGCAGCGACGGAGAGGTTGTTGCCACTTGAGACAAGCACTGGCTCATCCTTCTCCCTGAGCTTGGCGGTGGCAGCACTGGCAGGGGGGGAAAGGACATTCCAGGATCAAATTAGAAGCCAGGATGGCTTTTGTAATTCCCGGACTGTCCCTGGAAAATCGAGATACTTGGAGGGTTTGCTAGTCATGCTGTGTGGGGCTTATGGCTTATGTAGTCACAATACATTGATAGCTATCAATAAATTATTTTAAGCATTTGTGCCCCACTTTTCAGCTGAAAACATTCCCAGAACTACGTACAGGTCAACAAAGAAAAAAGCAGTCCCTACCTTCAGGCTTACAATCTCAGCCACTCTCAGCAGCAGCTCTTCAGCTGAGCTTTTATCCAACTGTGCTACATGGTTGTTGTTATGTACTGAAGTTCTCACCCTGGGCCAGCAGGGGGATAGTGTAGATAGCTTTCACTCAGGTCCACATATGCGTTCAGTGATTGGATAGTTACAGAAAGTTGTTACTGTTGCGTTGTAGCTGAGCTCTAGAAAAGCAGGTTGGCTGAACCCTTCAGCTCAGTTCTGTTCTGGCCTGTGAATAAACAAGAGCTGTCTGAAGAATCACTGTGTCGTCTGATATGTTCACCCACAACTTAACAGTTGTCTTTTATTTTTAATTTTTTTCCCAAAAAAATTATTGATTTTCCAAAATTTATAAACAAACAAACAAACATAAATCCTAACTGTAATTATTCCACTCTTAATAACATTGTTAAGTGACTTCCTCGAATCCTCCTGGCTGAATTTCAATGTATATCATTGTAACAGTTTTCCAAAACAAATTTCTCATAAAATTTACTTAATTAATTAACGCCTTTCTTTCTTTTCATTTTAACTTTAAACATATTATTCTATAACATCACATATTTAAATCCTAATCCTATCTGGTATTTGCAAGTATTTCTATTTAAATTATCTTAGCATATTTAACTAAATAGTCTTTGAATTTCATCCATTCCTCCTGGTACTCCTCCTCCTTCTGGTCACGGACTCTTCCAGTCAGGTCGGCTAGCTCCGAAAAGTCCATCATCTTCATCTGCCATTCCTCCACTGTTGGCACTTCAACAGTTGTCTTTTAAGTGAAGATGGTGAGCCAAACTTGAGCCCAGGAGAACCACAGGCCTTGCCTTCAAGGTGGTCAGCTTTTGTTTCCTTGATATTTGGGAAGGTGGGCTGAGCAAGTGAGCTGGAGACATTGTTGATGCTAAAATGGGGTGTGAGTCCCATTAAGAGTCACAATAATTTAAATTAGAACAAAATATTTACTCGTGAAAATGCATGATTTATTCCGGAACCCAAGGCCTATGCTAGCTGAATCTCCACTCAGAATAAATGGCTGTTTGTTTTAAGTGGGCACAGATCATAACACTTTTTCCTGAGCTTGCAATCTTCAAAGGGGAATGTAGTTGCATGTTTGGAAAGAAATGGCTGGCTGAGCAATGCAAAACAAAGTTGGTAGAACTGGAAATGTCACCTGTGGTGGGGATGGCATGACCTGAAAGGAAGCAAGCAGTTCAGTGGATTCCCTGAGGTAAAGGCAAAGCTTGCCTGACTTTCAGATGCTTAGGAATAGAACTTTTATGGACTCTTTGAAGACACCTGGCAAGATGAATTAGGAATATACAGAAGACAGGATGAAGAAATATGAAGGAAATTGTCAATTAGCCAATGAGTCAAAACACATACAAACTGGTCGTTTTGGCACACCCCTAGAACCTAAGGTTTTGCAGATTCCAATGAGAGGCCAAGGGGCTCCAAGATTTGTGCAAAAAAGGGGAATTACAGCAGGCATCCATTACTGACTGCTGAGAACAGGCTAGAACTGGTCTAGGGTAGGCACAGTGCTTGCTGAAAACTGTACCTGATAAAAGAAGGGCAGGTGACTCTCTTTCACTATAACATGGCAGAAATAAATGTGTCTCTACATCCCCAGCCACAGTCCAGATGACCGAAACCAGACAAATTTTCATTGTAAACAGATTTTATAACCAAGGCTTTCAAAGGAAACTACATATTCCTGTAAAACAAACTGACTCTGTGGTTTGGCAGGTTGTAATCTGGAGGAAATGGTGTGACTTTTTGCTGTTGTTAATGAGGTCTGGTCTTTCTTAAAGACTGAAGCTCACAGTCTGGGAATTCTCCTAAGCACATATGAAACGTAAGAGTACTGCCCTGAATTTGACCAAACTCTTATCTAGTCCAGCATTTTGTTTTCCACAGTGGCCAATCAGATGTCCATGCGAAGTCCGCAAGCAGAAAGAAAGTCACACCCTGGATCCATAACTGTCCCTGGAACATCAAGATGCTTGCAGCTCAAGCTCTTTTAACCACATTCATCCAGTGACAGCTAGCACATTCTCTTCTACACTTCAATTTCATAATCATTCCAGTATTTGGGAGACACTTGATTACACCAAAGTAAACAGATTTGCTTTGGAAAACTGTTTGGGGACAGCAACTCATGCAGTTGCTTGTAATTGAGTTTGATCCAGAACATTCACTTTTCCTTTTGAAAGAACAAACTCTTTTTGTTTTCTTCCAGAGGTCGACACGCCAAGTGAAGACCCCCAAAACAGAGGTAGGTGATCATGCTGGATTACCAGTTAATTTATTACTGATCAACCATCCTTTTTTTTTTTTTTACCACAGTCATGTCACTGCAAGGTTTGTTATGCAAAGGTAGCAGAAAAAGGTGCTAGAATAGATTGTGTTGCTTTGTCTGCAGCTGGGGGATGCCATTTTGAAATTTTAAACAAACCCCAAATTTAAAACAAACAGTTACCTGCAACGGTATTTTTCCCCAGGGTGTGGGGCAGGCAAAGTAAAGCACACAAAGTGGGGAGGAGGGAATTTTCTCATCAATACATAGAGAGAGAGAAGAAAAGCTTCTGTTCATTGAGCCTTGTATCTCAAGTTCTACAAATGTTAGAAATTTAAGGTGGTGTTCAACTAAAGGCTTGCCCACACTTCCGCTTGTCCTGCCACTTTCCCCTGGGAAAACCCACGGCTTACTGCTGAATTGGAACAAATGCCAATTGTTTTTTCTGTGGATTGACATTAGTTCTGATTCAAACAATGGGCTTTCCTGGGAAAAGTGGCAGGACAAATGAAAAAAGCATTATTTGGTTGACGAACCGCACCACAAAAATATTTGTTTGCCTGTTTGTTTGTTTATTCAGTTTTCAGATCAAAGTTTTACAGTCACATATCCAATACAGTGGTACCTTGGGTTACAGACACTTCAGGTTACAGACACTTCAGGTTACAGACTCCGCTAACCCAGAAATAGTACCTCGGGTTAAGAACTTTACTTCAGGAAGAAAACAGAAATCGTGTGGTGGCGACGCGGCGGCAGCAAGAGGCCCCATTAGCTAAAGTGGTACCTCAGGTTAAGACCAGTTTCAGGTTAAGAACGGACCTTCAGAACGAATTAAGTTCTAACCCGAGGTACCACTGTATATAACATAAAAACAAGATTCCAAAGAATCTCCCTTTGTGGGTCCTATTGTTAATCATTTCCTCCTGCATCTTTTATGATAATCCAAATCTTTTACATCTCCATTATGTCCAAAATTCACCATTAAACTACAAGTGTTATTCCAATCCTACTAACAGTTTTAACTGTTTATAATGGTTTTTAAGATAAATTATAAATTTTCCCCATTCCTTATTAAAATTTGGATCTTCCTGTTTTCTGATTCTTCCAGTCACTTTTGCCAATTTGGCAAAGTCCATCAACTTAATCTGCCATTCTTCTCTGGTAGGGACTTTATCTTCTTTCCTTCTCTGGGCCAATAACATCTGCGCAGCCGTAGTCGCATACATAAATAGTCTTTTCTGTTTACCAGCTCCATCTGGTACGTAGGCTGAGACCCTATCTGCCTGCGGACTGTCTCGCCAGAGTGGTGCATGCTCTGGTTATCTCACGCTTGGACTACTGCAATGCGCTCTACGTGGGGCTACCTTTGAAGGTGACTCGGAAACTACAACTAATCCAGAATGCGGCAGCTAGACTGGTGACTGGGGGCGGCCACCGAGACCATATAACACCGGTCTTGAAAGACCTACATTGGCTCCCAGTACATTTCCGAGCACAATTCAAAGTGTTGGTGCTGACCTTTAAAGCCCTAAACGGCCTCGGTCCCGTATACCTGAAGGAGCGTCTCCATCCCCATCGTTCTGCCCAGACGCTGAGGTCCAGCGCCGAGGGCCTTCTGGCGGTTCCCTCATAGCGAGAAGCAAAGCTACAGGGAACCAGGCAGAGGGCCTTCTCGGTAGTGGCGTCCGCCCTGTGGAATGCCCTTCCAGCAGATGTCAAAGCGACAAACAACTACCTGACATTCAGAAGACATCTGAAGGCAGCCCTGTTCAGGGAAGTTTTTAATGTGTGATATTTTACTGTATTTTTGGTTTCTATGGAAGCCGCCCAGAGTGGCTGGGGAGGCCCAGCCAGATGGGCGGGGTATAAATAATAAATTATTATTATTATTATTATTATTATTATTATTATTATTATTATTATTTTCTGCTCCCTTGGGATTTTGGCACCTAGGATTAGAGTGTTGGACTATGACCTGGCAGACCAGGGTGTGAATCCCCACTCAGCCATGATGCTCACTGGAAGACCTTGCAGTCACCATCTAATTGCCTAACCTACCTCTCAGGGTTTTGTTGTGGGAATGGAATGGGGAGGGAGAGAACCACGTACAGCATCTTGAGAAAAGGTGCTATATTAATATAACAAAGAAATAAAATAAAGAAATTAATACAGGCTAGCATCTTGAGTGGTTGTAGACTGACTGATTAACAGGATGGAATCCAGCAAGGTTTCTTTTTAGGGAAAACAAACACATATCTGTATGGGCCTCAAATGACCATGCATTAAATTGATTTACCATATATATTTGGGTCATGTAGAATATACCCAGAGGATTGGATGCAGTCGTCCCTCTCCCTTCCCTGTGCACCTCCCCAAATCTGCTCTGGGTTTTCTCCTTCTGAGAATATTAAGGGGGCATGTACACAGGGAGAGAGAGTGGACATCTCATTGCATAGGCAGAAGTCCTGGCACTACCGAGACAGCTCTGTTGGATACAAGCCATAATTTTATCTGCATAATTAAGTGTCTCTTGGGGGTGCAAAATAGCTAAGAAAGGGGGAACACAACTGTCAGGGACTCAGTGGGAGCGCAGGGAGGAGAGGAGATGGAGAGCGAGGGGGAGCAATCCGAGGGCAGCGTAGGAGAGGATGACAGCAGCCCGATAGATTCCGTGAGCCTCTCCAGCGAATCGGAAGATTCACAGAAGGGGGCGCCGATGGGCAGGGCAAGGGGGGACCCAAGGGGGACACCCCAGAAACAAGGGGCCAGCGGGGACTCCCAGAGCAGCAGTTGGAAATCAGGACCAGCTTCCCCACCAGAGCGTAGTGGGGGGGAGGAGTCCCAGGTATCAGAGCCCACATATTCACCACCAGCGAGAGAAGATGAGTCAGGGTTGACCACGCCTCCATCGGAGAGCGAGGGAACGGTCAAGAGGAAAGTTGCAGGCTGGGCGCGCGCGCCAAGTTCAAATGTACAGGCGAGCGGCACAGAAGGTAGCCCGGATAGGGAACCAGGTCCTAAAGCCCGCCGGAAGGAGGGGGAAGAATCATCAGGGTCAGCGTCAGAGGAGTCCAGAAAGGATGAAACCCTAGCGGGCAGGAGGGCCCAGAGGAGAAAGGAACTTAGGAAGAGGTGGAGCAAAGCGAGAGTCTTAAACTGGTGTGGAAGGGGCGGAGACTCAGACGGGACTTCGCCAGTCTAGGGTTGAGACGTAGAGCTGCGCGCTGCGGCTTTAAAATGGAAAGTGAACCTCAATAAAGACTTTTGTACATAACTACAGCCTAGCGTTGGTCCTCTGTGAGCTGGGACCTAGAGGCAGCTCTGACAACAACACAACCTGTTTTGTCTGGAGTCAACCACTTACCATAGTGGTGTCCAAACTTTTTTCAAAGAGGGCCAGATTTGATGAAGTGGAGGGCCGTGAGGGCCGACCAAAGTTGCTGGTCTTTTATTAGAATCCAGCCCAATCGCCTTCTAAATCTGGCCCATAGACAGTCCAGGAATCAGCGTGTTTTTACATGAGTAGAATGTGTCCTTTTATTTAAATTGCATCTCTGGGTTATTTGTGGGGCATAAGAATTCGTTCATATTTTTTTTCAAAATATAGTCCAGTCCCCCACAAGGTCTGAGGGACAGTGGACCGGCCCCCTGCTGAAAAAGTTTGCTGACTCCTGTTTTAGGATTTTACCCTAGGAAATAAACTGCCACAGGGGCTGGGTTAAACTGACCGGCAGGCCGGATTAGGCCCCCAAAATGGACTTTGGACATTCCCGACTTACTATTAAAACTTTAGAAGAATGGAATGGCTTATAATTAAGGGCTACCTGCAAATGCTGATATTTTGTGAACTTAATCAATCAGTGATCAAATGATACAGATATTAATGTCTGCATGAATAAATCTTATTTTATTTTGGCTTGAAAAGCTGTAGTTGGAGCTGATTCCCCCCTCTCCACCCACAATCCAGCTCTATTCTGTGCAGCTGGGGCCCCACACAAAGCAGGTGTGCCAAGAGGGCTTGGTCCTACTTGGAGGGTTCTCATGGTTATTTTCTGCAAGTCCACCTACCTCACAAATGATCCAGGTAACACTTCTCAGAGGGCTCCTTATGGCTGATATTCATTCTGACTCTCCTTTTGGTTTTCTCTTCAGCTCATCATTTCCAGTTTCTTGGTGCGCTCAACCATTGTGTCTCGCTATGCCTCCACCCAGGTGTGGACTTTCATGAGCAACCCACACGCAGAGGCAAAAGAAGCTTTCTTTGATCTGGACCTGCCCACTTCGGCCTTCATCTCCAACTTCACCATGTGAGTCTAAGCTGGCGGAAGGCACCATAACAGAGCCATAATTTTATGGGACTGAAAGGGATGTAGCTCAGTGGTGGAGCACAAACTTTGCATGCAAAAGGTCGCAGGTTCAATCCCTGGTGTCTCCATTTGAAACAGGGTGGTCCAACTTCTCATACCAAGTGGGCCACAGCAGCACTTTGACACTGAACCCATGGGCTGCACACTGCCCAAAATTTGAAGCCCCCTCCTCCCCCAGCTCTCACTCTACTTTCCTAAAGCCAGCTAAGCAAGGAGCTGGGCTTGGGGAAGGATGTGCAATGCTCTGGCATGGTCCTAGAGCCCTTCCACCTCCTTTCCAAAGCTGAACAAGCACTAACTAGGCTTTGGGAAGGAGACATGAGGACTCTAGGACCCTGTTAAAACCCTCACAGCTCCTTCCCAAAGCCCAACACCTTCTTACCCAGCTTTGGGAAGGTGACACAAGGGCTGGGGTGTGTTTCAGATGTTGCTGAGGGCCACCAGAAAGGGAATTGAGGGCTGCATGTGGCCCTTGGGCCTCACAGTGGACCACACTTATTTAAATGGTTCAAGGAAAGGAGCTCTGCTCAAGACCTTACAGGTCCACAGTCCATTCTTCTTCCTTGGCAATTACAGTGGTGCCCCGCAAGACGAACGCCTCGCAAGACGGAAAACCCGCTAGACGAAAGGGTTTTCCATTTTGGAGGCGCTTCGCAAAACGAATTTCCCTATGGGCTTGCTTCGCAAGACGAAAATGTCTTGCGAGTTCCTGTGGGGTTTTTTTCCTCCCCCCCCCCTTTTTCTAAGCCGCTAAGCCGCTTATCAGCTGATCCACTAAGCCGATAAGCCGCTAAAAGCCGATAAGCCGCTAATAGCGCTAATCCACTAAGCCGTCAATGGGCTTGCTTTTCAAGACGAAAAAACCGCTAGACGAAGAGACTCGCGGAACGGATTCTTTTCGTCTTGCGAGGCACCATTGTACTCATAGCCAAGTAAAATTGTCTTCCATGAATATGGTCTTAACGGTGTGTCTGTAAGTGACTGTGGAGGCCAATTCTGGATCCACACATCCTTCCACATTTGGGACATAGGTTACCGGGCAGGAGTTGATCACGGTGAGGATTTGCCAAACGTACCTTCCTCATTTCTCCCTTTCTTTCTGAGTTCATGCTTCTGTCTATGACGCCTTGGGTAGAGGCTATTCTCCAGCTGGAGCCCTTGCAGGCCAGTGTTTCCCAATTGTCGGTGTTTATACTACATTTTTAAAGATTTGTCTTGAGAGCATCTTTAAACCTCTTTTGTTGTCACTGGCATTACACTTCAGTTGGGAATAGAGTAGTTGCTTTGGAAGACAATAATCAGGCATCCGAACAACATGACCAGTCCAATATACTTGAATTCTGCCCACAAAGTAGCGTAAGTCTGGAAGCCCCTCTTCTTAGGTCTCCAGACCTGCTCAGCACATCCTGCAATGGAGAATTCCCTGCAGACATGTGCATAGCTGTCAACTTTTCCCTTTTTTTGAGAGGCGAGGAATCCTATTTGGAATAAGGGAATTTCTCTTTAAAAAAGGGAAACATTGACAGCTATGGACATGTGCTGAGGGTGAGGCATAGAGTAATGTGTGAATAAGAACAGGTAGGAAAAGAGTTGGGTGAGGAAAGTAAACATGAAGAAGAGAAGGAGAAAGAAGATAAGAAGTTTAGATGGCCCATTCAGTATGAGTGTAATGGAATATGGTTGGAGGGGGCAACCCTTGACCATCAGTGCTGCCAATCAAACATTTTTAAAAAACTCTGTTCCTGTGTCTTTCACAGCTGTTTGATCTGCAGGAGTTAGGTGAAGTTGTTCGCAGCATGGAGCTAATAATTATCACCTGCTCATGTCTGCAGAGCAAACAGCTGTTAAAGGCAGAGGAAGCCAAACCATGGAAATCTTACAGTGGTTGGTCTGAGAAAGAACAGAACTGTTTGCAGAGCTGCAAGAAGTGGGGAATACTGCCCCCTGCCCTGGGGAAAGCTGACAAGTGATGTTCCAGAACTCCAGAGCTAGATTTTTCTCTGCCTAGCTCCCCATCAGACACACACCAGCCCCTCCCACTTCCTCATGAAACCGCCTCAAGCCCCTTGCAATGGAGCCCAGAGAAGGAATCTCCCTTGAGTGGGCAGGAGCATCCTTGGGGATAAGGCTGAGGATTGTCCCAGCAGCCAAAGAAAACTTGGCGGCAGAGGCTTGATTCTGGCCCGCCTGCTTGCAGGCCCTGGAACACAGGCAAGGCTTGTTCAAGCTGCTGCGGGAAGTTTGTTTTCCTTCCCTGCCATGGCAAATGAGGTTGTCTCATTTTGAGCCCCACATTGGGCAAAAGATTCCTGCATGGCAGGGGGTTGGACTAGATGACCCTCGTGGTCCCTTTCAACTCTACAATTCTATGATTCTAAGTCCTAGGCTCTGTGGTTTAACCCACAGCGCCACCCGCATCCTTAAAATAAAATATACATGTTGCTAAAAATAATAATAATAGATGGTCTGCTCCAGGAGGCTCGCCTTATGTTCTTGGGCTCCCATCAGCTCCAGTCCACAGGTACTATGGTCAGCAATGGGAGTGAAAGTGCAACAGCGCATGCCGAGCCACAGGTGTCTCATCCCTGATGTGTGTATTCAGCGGAGTCTTCATATAAATTTCCAGAAGTTTAACTGGTGGGGGGGGGGAGGTAAGTTCACTACTGCCAACTCCATCCTGGTGTTTGAGGCTACATGGGATCATTCCATAGGAGCTCCTTTATCTCTGATTACTCCAAAGTGTAAAAGTGTTGCCACGGCACTCGTTCTTCCGATACACTGGAGTGTCTTTGCAATTTCCTATTGAATAAAGTCATTCGCAGACCTTTGAAGCTTGCTTCTCATCTCTCCCACACTCAAGCAACTATATATTTCAGGGTTGATCTCTGGCATTGAAAACAGATGCCAGAGTGGTGCTCTGGTGAGCCCTGGCACAAATGAGTGCCCCCCTATCTCTCTCTCCCCAGCTCAGGAAGATTTTTGGGAAACTAGAGCTACCAGGGTAGGAAGCTAGCAGTATTATTTTCCACATCCTGTTTTGTAAAGAGGGTGCAGTGCAGAACAATTCTTACAGCTGTTGTTCTCAGTTGCCTTTACCTGTTCACAGGTCTATATTGGATTTGGATTTGATATCCCACCTTTCACTCCCTTTAAGGAGTCTCAAAGCGGCTAACATTCTCCTTTCCCTTCCTCCCCCACAACAAACACTCTGTGGGGTGAGTAAGGCTGAGAGACTTCAAAGAAGTGTGACTAGCCCAAGGTCACCCAGCAGCTGCATGTGGAGGAGCAGAGACACAAACCCGGTTCCCCAGATTACGAGACTACCGCTCTTAACCACTACACCACACTGGCTCTCAGTATTTAAAACAAGTCACTTTTTATTGTTTCTTTTGATCTCATCTGTACTCATGGTATTAGCAGAGTCTACAAGGAGTCATGGGTGACTTTTTTTCTGTCCCTACCAGGACCATTAATGAGAAAATCTATGTGGCTGAGGTGAAGGAGAAGCACCAGGCAAAGAAGATGTATGATGAAGCCCGTAGACAGGGGAAGACAGCAGCTCATGTTGGCACCAAGTAAGAGACCCTCCCTAGGACCCTCCCACCATGCAACCTTTGCCCTCCCCCAGGGATAGCTAGGGGCATCTCATGTGCCCACAAATCAAATCTCACGTGTCACGACCCAAATCTCACGACCCTGCTCTGAAATAACAGAGACCAATCACAGATAGGTAGCCGTGTTGGTCTGCCATAGTCAAAACAAAATAAAAAAATTCCTTCCAGTAGCACCTTAAAGACCAACTAAGTTAGTACTTGGTATGAGCTTTCGTGTGCATTTTTTTTTATTTTGTAGAGACCAATCAGTGCAACCTGCAACAAAATGTTGCAGTGTGAAGCGCTTCTGCGTAGCTAAGCCCTCTTCTCAGATAGCCCAGTCCATCCCCTGCTCACCACCAGCGTTCCATTCCCACTGAGCATGCTCCATTCCGCTGTTTGGGGAGGCTCCACCCAAGTGCTTTCCCCCCTGAAGGATGAATGTTTGTCCTTTTGCAAACCTTTGGATTCTGCCACCCCCTCGCAACTCTGGATGCAGCTGTTCTGACTGCATAAGGACTGGAACTTGGGGTGGGGGAGATATTTGATTCTGTTTGCATTTGAAGGAGAACCTTCCTGATTCAAACCTTCCGAAGCAATGCACAAACTGAAACGCAGCCACAATTCAAAATCCTCCCTTCTCTGAATTTTGCCTTGCAATTTTCTAAGCAAATAAAGCATACAGAAATGCCAAATACAAAAAAAAAAAAAAAAAGAACTGGTTGGGGGGAATCTTAAGGAGGACAGAGCATGCTCAGTGTCCACAAAATGGTGGCTGCCCTTTTGGGGAATGGGAATGGTGGAAGGGAGAATGGGACGATCATGGGAGAGGGCTGAGCTGGCTGGCTGGCCCAGGCTCAGAATCCGTTTGGAAGCATGCAAGTCATTGACATCCACCACTCAACCCCCTCCAGGAAGACTTTTGAAAGCATGCCCAGTTGCAGCCTGCTCTGTGCTTGTGCAGAATTGTTCACCCAACCAGTCGAGAACGATAATGAGCGGGCTTACTGCATGTGCAGGGGTCCTGCCAAGTGGGTTCTCAAAGAGCAAATATCGTCTCCGATAACCTGCTATTGAGTGACATTTCCCAGGGACCGAGAAACGGAGAAATTCAGGGTGTCAGCCAGCGTGGAGGCAGGGGGCAAGGTGGCCTTTGAGCTGACTTATGAAGAGCTGCTGCAGCGGCATTTGGGCAAGTACCAGCATGCCATCAGCATCCGGCCCCATCAGGTGGTAAGGAACCTCAGCGTGGAGGTGAGCATCTCCGAGCGCACTGGCATCAGCTACGTCCATGTGCTGCCACTCCGCACGAGCCGACTGCTGACCAACACCCTTCGAGGTATGGCGTTCTCCAGCTGCATGGTTGGGGGGCTTCCAGATAAGCATCACTTTTGGCCTTTTTTGTAAAAAAAGGATAATACGTTTCTCCATTGTGCTTTATTATTATCTCTTAAATTGATAGTCAGATGGCTGTCCAGGTTTATATATACATTTCTATTAGGTTTTTTTTAACATATCATTTCCAACAATCATATAACATAACTTCTTATCTTATACAATACAGTGGTACCTCTGGATGTGAACAGGATCCGTTCCGGAGCCCCGTTCGCATCATGAGCAGAACGCAACCTGTGTCTGCGCGTGCGCGGGTCGCGATTCACCGCGTCTGTGCATGCATGTGACGTCATTCTGAGCATCTGTGCATGTGTGAGCAGCGAAACCCAGAAGTAACCCGTTCCGTTACTTCCGGGTCGCCGCGGGACGCAACCTGAAAAGATTTACCCAAGGCGACTTTAACCTGAGTTATGACTGTATTTTAGACTTCCGTCAACACCCCTGATGATTTTCCGTTCTTTACCACTTATTCTGCATTTCTTAATTTCTCTATTACTCGTAATTATCATTAACTAATAATTCTCATAGTCTTTCTTGCAATGTTTCAAATAGTCATCCTTACAAAACTTCTTGCTATCCTACTAGCGTAATTTGTTCATTACCCACGGATGACAGCAGGAGTCAGAGACATGGCAGTCACTCCTGGAACTGGTGTGGCAGCTTTGGCACTTTTGGTGTGACCGGCTGTCCAGGTTTAAGGAGGTTCCAGACACTCTGTGTTGTGACACCACCTGCTTTCACCACAGTTGTAACACAGGAGGAGGTGAATTGCAGATTTGGGTGTTGGTTTTTTGCTTTTGCTCCCAAAATCTTAGGCTTTCAGCAAAGGCAAGTAGATACACCTGGGAAACAGAACCGCAGCTATCCTGTAGATTCCAAGTCTTGAGGATGGTTCACACATGCACATGCTACACGTCCGCTTCTCCCACCCCTTTCCCCTGTGAAAAACTCGCTCTTTACTGCTGAATCGGAGCAAACATCAACTGGATTTTCTGCTGGTTGACAAAGAGTGGGTTTTCCTGAGGAAAGTGGCTGGGCAAACAGAAAACCACTCAGACCCATGCCTGGAAAGCACAGGGCAAGCGGAAAACCTCTTGGACCCCTGCTTTCTAGGCCTGGGACAAGCAGAAGTGTAGATGAGCCCTGACCCCAGTTAAAAGGATTTGGAAGTTCTGTCCGTAGTGCTAGATCTGTAAAGGCTGATTCACACACTTGAGTTCATTCTGTGCTGTTGCTGTCATTCATGGGTGAGCCAGCAGCCCTCAACCTCGTCCACGGATGAATTTGCCATTTCCTTTCAGGTGATGCTGTTATGCCGCCATCTACTCGGGTGGAGAAAGGAACACACTGTGCTTGGATTGTTTTCACTCCAACCCCGCAAGAGCAGGCGGAGTTCTCCAGCTCAGGAATCATGGGTGATTTTGTGGTTCAGTATGACGTGACCATGCCGGATGTTGCAGGAGACGTACAGGTTAGGGAAAGGACTACCCAACCAGAACTGAGACTAGATGGAACGTTTGGGGCTTCAGGACTGCCTTAGAAAGGCTAACACAGACTGTGATACAGAGAAATCCAGGCAGAGACCAATGCAAGCATGAGAATGACCTTGTTAGATAAAACTGAAGGGCTGCTTAGTCCAGCTGTGTTGCAACGCTTGTCAGCCAGATGCCTCTACAAGGTCACAGGCAGGCAGGACTGTGAGTTCTTGGTTCAAAATAAGTCCTGCTTCTGTAAAAACAGAACCATGCAATCTGGATCACTTATGCAAATGAATGTCTCTATAAAGTACTTTCCATTTACAGTATTCTCAGTGTTTCGGTCTCTGCATGGGGCACAGTTACACTGGGCAATCTTATTTAGACCTGGTAATTCTTCTTATAATTCTCATTACTATGTATGAGTGATAAAAACTTGCTTGAAAGGAAGGAAGGATGGTGAGATTATTAGGAAGTCAAATTCTGCGCCCAGTGCCACATCCTGCACTTTTCCTGCAGTTGTGCTTGTAGGATAGGAAGATAATTACCATCCCCGGCTATCTTTCCTTGGAACCTGGTAATGCAACAGCAGGGATAGTCTGTTGTCTTCCCACTATTGTTGGACTCTTAACTACCACCAGTCCCATGGTCAGGGATGGTGGGATTTTAAACCCAGCAACAACTGGAGATCCACAGGTTCCCCATCCCTGGGATTGTTTGTTTTTGGCATCCATCTGTCTCAAGAGACAACGGAGTGTGGCTCTGGGGTCAAACCACTGAAGTCAAACCACTGGAAAATCACAGCGCCTGCTATGGCTGCAGAGACCAGTAACTTTTAAGTGCTGCCCCCTGTGTTGGTTTTGCTGCATTAGAAGCACCAAAGTGACTTCTCTGGAATGCAGGCATAGGTAGTGTGTGTGGAAGTCCTGGGCTGCCCAAATGACAAGCCCCCCTGCCGGCCTCACTGATGTGGTCCAAAGGAAAGCAGAGCAAAACGTTTGGCACCAGCTTGGCTGCAGCAGTTGCTGGAAGGAGGCGTACAAGGCGCCATCCAATGGTCTTAGGGACTGCACTCTGGATTTGTGTAGAGTGGAATTAAATCAGGGGTTGGCAAGGTTTACCTCGCCTGGGTACCTCTCCAGCGGAGATCCCTTGGTGGGCCGGATCGTGTGTGCACCACTTCCGGCACCAGCACCTGCATCTGCGCAGGCGCGACTTCCGGCCCCACGGAAGCAAGTGCTGCGCTGTGCTGGTTTAGCGCACGCAGGGACTCGTCGAGCAGGCAGCTCGGTTCAGGGGTGGCTCGGGGGCCAGTTAAATGACCCCTGAAGCCGCTTGTGGCCCATGGGCCTTAGGTTGCCGACCCCTGGATTAATGATGGTGCACACCCTTTCCAGAGTGACCGTTCTACTCCTCTCTCTCTCTCTCTCTCTCTCAGATCTACAATGGCTACTTTGTCCACTTCTTTGCCCCAAGGGGCTTGCCCCCTGTACAGAAGGACGTGGTGTTTGTTATCGATGTCAGTGGCTCCATGTATGGCACCAAGATGAAACAGGTGAAGTTGCAAGCAGGAATTGGTGTCTTTGTGTTGGCACATGTGCCACAGTCCAGAAGGAAAACATGGGTTGTTATTTCCCAAGATGCACATCTTCTAAGTCCAATTTCCTGGTGCTTATATGCTAGAATTGGGCTCAGTGCCATGCAAGGGCTGAATGTCAGTGTGACCAGGCTGTGTGAAGACAAACAGAAGTGAACTTATTATTACTATTATGGCTACATGTTTATCCCACCCTTCCTCAAGGTGGCATACCATGGTTCTCCCCCTTCTCCACTTTCTCCTCAGAACAATCCTGTGAGGTAGGCTAGGCTAAGAGAGTGTAACTGGCCCACAGTGTCACTGTGCAACCTTCATGGCTGTGTGGGGATTTGAACACAGTCCTAGTCCAATATGCTTAGCACTACATTACACGGATAAAGGATTATCCGTTTTAAATGTTGAATCTAAACTTTAAATGTCGTTGAGCTGAGTTGATTTAATATTTTCTAACAACAAATGTTGAGCTCAAAGCGACTCACAAAGAATCACAACAACAGCATTAAAAAACAACAAACAAGGCAATCACTATAATTTCAAACGCAATAGCTGACGAAGCAAACGACAAATCCATTAAAACAGTTAGTACAATTCAATAATGTCAGAGCATTACCAGGTTTTTATGCTGTGTGCAAAGGAAGAAGCACCTCACAGAAAATGGCTCCTCCAAATTTTCAGCAAATCTCCTTCTTCCCATTTGGTCTGCTGCACCAAAGCCTCCCCATTGAGCAGCGTAAACCTCAAGAGAAGCTTTTGTGGGGACTCGGGAACAGTCACCCTTTCTGTGACTGTTTTAAATTGTTTTTAGATTTTCTTAATTTTTTAAAATAAATAAATTAAATTTCAATTGTATTTGTTGCTTGCCACCCTGGGGAGGAAGGGTGAGGTAAAAATTCAGTAAAGAAGTAAGTAAGTAAATTTTGTGTGGCAGTCATTGCCTGCTTTGACTCATTAAGCATAGCTAATACTAAAATTATTCTGAACTTAGAACTCTTTGCACATGGCACCTTCTTGAGGAAAAAATGCAAGTTGCAGGAGGAGGCGAGTGTTGTGCACTTCACAAGCCATTAACTCTGAGCTGCAGATAAGTTGCATGGACCTGAGTCCGGACAGGTTCAAAGAGCAGCCCCTTGCGGCTTGGGAAACATCGATCACCATTTATTTAAGCAGATGTTTTACGTAGGGACGCTTTCTTCCTCAGACCAAAAAGGCCATGCACGTCATTCTGAGCGACCTCCACCACGATGACTACTTCAACATTGTTACTTTCTCGGACGCTGTGAATGTGTGGATGCCCAGCCATTCCATCCAAGCTACGCCTCAGAATATCCGGAAGGCCAAGGACTATGTCAGCAAGATGGAAGCAGACGGATGTGAGTTCTGGGCCGGCCAAGATAATTGCTGGGGGGGGGGGGATGTTGCTGGTGTGCTGGTCCTGGAGTCAAAGACACAAACAACCATTGGGGTATTGGAAAGAATGCTCCATATTTGCTCTCTTGAGCTCTGCCTTCCCCGTTCTTACACACAGGAGCCAAAATGGGGGTAGATCAAAGCTGCCAGTGCTCACTTTCAATAATAATAATAATAATAATAATAATAATAATAATTATTATTATTATTATTATTATTATTATTTATACCCCGCCCTTCCAAGCCAGAGCCAGGCTCAGGGTGGCTAACACCAATAAAATCACAGTAAAAACAAAACAAAACATGATAGGGGGAAAAGAAAAAACCAGTTTAAAATACAGGTTAAAATGCAATTTAAAAATGCACCCTCATTTTAAAAGTAACTGATAAATCAAGACCATAAGGGGAGGGAAACATAAGGGTCAGACTGAGTCCAAACCAAAGGCCAGGTGAAACAGCTCTGTCTTGCAGGCCCTGCAGAAAAATGTCAAGTCCCGCAGGGCCCTAGTCTCTTGTGACAGAGTGTTCCACCAAGTTGGGGCCAGTACTGAAAAGGCCCTGGCCCTAGTAGAGACCAATCTAACCACCTTGCGACCTGGGACCTCCAAAATGTTATCATTTGTGGACCTTAAGGTCCTCCGCGGGGCATACCAGGAGAGGCAGTCCTAGAACCCAAATTCTCCCCTTTGGATGTGACTCAGGAGCCCAGATTCATAGCCATCTCTGAGTCTATCCCTTCCTTTAGACACCACTGTTCTTCTCAGAAAACCTAGGAGTCCTGTCTTCTGATTTCCCGGGCCTTCTGCTCCCTAGGGACTGATATCAACGCAGCTCTGCTTGCTGCCGCCTCCGTCTTCAACCGGAGCTCTCCAGCGGCGGGGAAAGTTGTGAAGGAACAGAGAATCCCCCTGATCATCTTCCTGACAGATGGCGAGCCCACCTCAGGCGTGACAGCCGGCAGCCGCATTCTCTCCAATGCTCAGCAGGCTCTGAAAGGCACCACCTCGCTTTTCGGCCTGGCTTTCGGCGATGATGCGGACTACGGGCTGATGAGGCGCCTGTCGCTGGAGAACCGCGGCGTCGCTCGCCGCATCTATGAGGATGCCGATGCCACTTTACAGCTGAAGGGTTTCTACGACGAGATCGCCAGCCCTTTGCTGTACGATGTGGAGCTGGCCTACCTGGATGGGGTGGCACAAGACCTCACCCAGAACCTGTTCCCCAACTATTTCCTGGGCTCCGAGCTGGTTGTGGCCGGGCGGGTGAAGCCAGGGGCACCAGAGCTGCGGGTTCGCACCACGGGGCACGGCCAGGAGGGGCCCCTGAGCCTGGAAAACGACATCTCTGCCAACGCCACGGAAGCTGCTCCCTTTGGCTGCTTTGGGGATTCCAACAAGATCAGTCGCTTTGTGCAAAGGCTTTGGGCCTACTTCACCATTCAGGACCTGCTGCAGGCCCGGTTCCGAGCCAATGACACAGCCGCCCGCCGCCTGCTGACTGAAAAGGCCACCAACCTGTCACTCAAGTATAACTTTGTCACCCCCGTCACCTCCCTGATTGTGGTGCGGCCAGATGAGGACAGAGAGAAGGGCCGGCCGGCGAAAGCTACTACCAGCCCTCCTGGGGTGACCAGAGCGCTCAAGGCCACCCCCACAACATTGGGGGTTTCCGCTGCATCGGGGCTCTCTAAAGTGGCAAAAGCCACACCTGGCCTTGGAGTGACCAGCGTCCCCGTGGTTGCAAAATCCCCAAAGGCCACAGCAAGGCCAGGATCTGCTCCCACTCCCCTGGTCCCAGTGGTAGCAGCTAGAGTCACGAAAGCAGGCAGAGCCACGTCGCCACCGTTTGCTGCCATGACTGCCGTCACTCCCGCCACTGCCTTCATTTCCCCAGTTCCTCCTGCTCTCGGTCACACCAAAACGGCCAGAGCTCCCACACCAGTTCCAGGAGTGACTGCCATGTCTCTGACTCCTGCTGTCATCCGTGGGTCTGCTAAACCACCCAGAGCCACAGCCTCCCCAAGGGCAACCAGGCCGCCCATCAAACCCCCCAAGCCCAGCTCCACCAGAGCTGGGAGACTGAAGGTCACGCTTCAGCCACACTCTGTTTTGGAGACTAGAGGAACAGCTGTTTCCAAGGTCCTGGCAGGGACCGCCAGCACAGGGCACAGCAGGCCTCCCACAACAGGGCACCCGCCTGGCAGTGCCAAGGTCCTAGGGGGTCAGTCCAGTCCCTGGGAACAGCCAGAGATGACACCAAACCCTGTCACCCAGCACCAAATGCCTAGCAGCTGGCAGGCAAGTACTGCCAAGGCGGAAGCAGGGAACGTTCCCTGGAGTAAGACAACAACTCCCAAAAGTGGGGCAGCCACAGAGATGCACACTGACAAGCCCCCATGGAACAGCACCATGCCTTGGGGCACAACATCTGGAGCTACGCCCCTAGTGACTCTGGGAGCAGAGTCAGAGAGTAAAAGCAGGATTCCTGGTAGCACCACCGCTGCGCCAGACATCAGCCTCCTCCTGCTGCCCGGGGAGTCTGAGCTACGCTCAGCCACTGACCAGGACACAGAATATGTGGAGTCATTGAACCCGCCAGCTGTGTATAGTTTCGTGACACCCCGGGGACACGCAGGTAGGTGCAAGGAAATAGGAGTAGCTTTGCATGTTTCAGCCTTCCTCTGACATCTGCAACCTATTCTACACCTGACCAACACTTGCCTCACTTCCAGCATCCTCAATCCAATTGTCATGCTGCTGTTCTCCCAAGCACTGGGTAGGCTACAGGTCTTGCTTGAGGAGGAAATTGGCTTGGTTCAACACTCATAGGTCTTAACAACTCTTTGGCTCTACCAGCGTTTGGTGTCACCCGTCCGAAGAACCAGCTGTGTGGTCTCTTTCTTCCTTGCTCTGTCTCTCCCACCTTAACCTGTGCTCTAACTTTACCATCTTTCTCCTCATTTAGCACCCATTGCCTCCCCCTCCCATCCTTCCTTCTAGCCTGTGCACCCTCACTGCTAACTCTTCCCAGCAGTCTGGCTTTCCTCCAGGTCCTCTCCTGCTGCTGCTCTACATTCTTTGGGATGTTGTTGGACTCTTAACTCCCATCAAGCCCTGGTCAACGTGCCCAACGGCTGGGAATGATGGAAGTGGAAATCCAGCAATGTCTAGAGGGAGTCACGTTCGCTGCCCGTGCTCTATGCCATCTTCTTCCCATTCTGCTCCCAAATGGGTGAAGCTCTCAACTTTTGTTTGTCTTCTCCTCAGGAACTCTGGATTATGAAGACTATTCAGGTAATTCTGCCATCATAGTCACTCACTCTGAACTTTGGGGAGCTGGCGAGGTCATCATATTTCCTCTTTTAAAAGGTTTTAGCAGATTCCAGTCTTCCTGCCTCTCTGGTGGTTAAGAGATGTTTTTCAGCTGGGAATCAGGGCTGGCATGGACACAGGGCCTTGCCATTTCTTTCTTTCTTTTTACAGAAATCCCACATGGATATTAATATGCAGCAGCCTCCCCCAACCTGGTGCCCTACAATTGTTTAGGACTGCAACTCTCTCTGCACCTACCCAGCATGGCCAGAGGTCAGGGATGATGGGAGCTGCAATTCAAAACACCTGAAGGGCATCAGGTCAAGGAAAGCTTGCATATGGGAAAGTGGCCTCAGAATGTACCCTAACAAGATAACAGTGCTTTCCAGAAACTCAGGCTTGGCATACAATTCTGTGATTACTAGAACAGCCTGAAATGGGGACATTTTAAAGCCTCTCCTTAGAAATGGGTGGCAAGAAGTAAACTCCCACTCTGGTCATACCACTTCCAGGCTAACCAGAAAGCTGAAATATAATATACACAAAGCCCCCGTGACATACCTACTACCCAAAGCCTGAAAATGGGCCACTTCTTCGAAACCAACACTCAAAATGCAGCACAATAATTTTCTCTCGTAAGGGAGACCAGCTATTGCAGGACCAAGCAAGCCAAGCCCAATACCTCACAAATGTGTGTGTGTGTAAATCCTGTTCAAGCTTGGATTTGTGGGGAGGGGCCAGAAATCACTGGTCTATGCCTGCAGAATGCAAGCCCCATTTACTAGCATTAGTATAAAACTTGAAAGCTGCTCAAGATAAATTCAAACTGATAGTATTTGGGAAGGCGTTGTGGCCTTCCAAGCAGGTAGTGCTTGGAGTCAGGCCCATTGTAGTCGCCTGCTCCTGGCTGCAAAGCAACAGCGCTGTGCTCTTTCTATCCCACAGCAAGCAGCACCGATGTTTCAGTGACTCTCTTGGGTTCTGCAGGAACAGATCACTCTATTAGCAATGTCAACTGAACGGATTAAGAGAAATGCTGGGCTGCACTCAGCCCCTTGGGAAAGGGGGTTGAGGGCAGTGGTACCAGGGGAGGTTTGCTTCCAAGGTTTGCCCGACTCCTCTGAAAATAGACTTTCCTTTGCAGACTTCTTAGAAGAACCGGACGGTGATTCAGGTACATCCCTGCAGGATGGGCGCATAAGGGCAGCAGGGCTGATAACTGGTGGGTCCAGCGAGGTCTGTCGGACAGAAACGGAATCCGAAAAGCCACTCAAGTCTGGGTTCAGCCAGGCTTTGCCCACAGCCTGTAGCTGCCTTTGTTTTGTCCTGGCTCAACCACCACCTACCAATATTTCATTCTGATCCACCCTTCCTCACCTGCCATCTTTTGCCCTTTTTGCCCTGCCTTGGCCCAAGGTGGTGGTGGGGGGGGGGAGGTGAGCATTTTCAAAATAAACAGCTCGATCCTGGCTGGCCGATCCTTTTCAACGTCTGCGCTGCAGCATTCTATATATGGGCCAAGACAGCTGATCCAAATCCATTTGGGTTAGCTGCTAGGCAAAGAGGCAGAGCCAACCTACCTTGGCCCCAAAATTAGATGTGTGGTGGTACTGGCTGCCCAGATATGCTGAGAGTGATGCTTAATGACCAGTGCGTCTAATGCTGCTCCTTCCATCTCTCTTTCCAGGCTCCTTGGTAGGTTCATCTGACCCTGGCTTCTTCACCTTCTCCTCTTGGGGTAAGGCCATCTTATTCCCAGCCATGCAGATTCCCATGCCTCCCTCATTTTTACATTTAGCATCTTACACCCTTGATTGTTTTCCCTTGCAGTGGATGGAGACCCTCACTTTGTAGTAAGGTTGCCACATTCACTGGGGAAGCTGTGCTTTACTCTGGATGGATGCTCAGGTGATGTCCTGCGCTTGGTGAGCGACCCTGCAACAGGTAAGGGCTGCAGTGCCTTCCTTTCAACGTGGGTTGGGCTTGTTCAGAACCAACCCAGAGGGTTCCAAGAACAGAAGGATAGGTATAGCCAACCTCTTGTCTTCAATAATTTTGGCATTTCAAGCCAGGTATGTGTGCCTGCAAGCATATGCAGTGTGTCTATCCATCCAACCCGTCTCCATCCAACCTGGACAACTTTTAAAGAATCTGACAGTGCCTCTGAGGATGTGCAAATAATTTATCAAGAGAATCAACTTCTGTTAAAAATGGATCTAGGACTCCGTGCCCTTTGTACACTACAAAGTGCTTTTCATCTCTGATGGGAAGCAAGTACAAACAAAAAATGGCAGAGCACACAAACACAAAATCTACATATTATAAAAAGGAAAATCTAATTAAAACACTAGATACACAATCTACAATCTAATTTTGTACTCTCAAATTCTAGTAACTGGGCAGGAAGAGAGAATGTTAGCTAGTTGACAAATCCTGAGAGTAAGGAGATATGTTCCTGTTTAGATGCAGTGAAAGCAGTTATACCAACAGGCATGGCTTATCCCAAATAATTCTGGGAACTGTAGTTGTTAACAGTGCTGAGACCTTTCACACTTACAGTCCCCAGCCCCCTTAACAAGCTACAGTTCCTAAGATTATTATGGGGACACTAGGACTGTTAAGAGCATTATAAGAGTGCTTTCGGTGTGGCATGGCTGTGACCAGAAATACGCTTTGGTTTAGTGGGCTGGCTTAGACTTGCAGGCATGGGAACCCTGTGGCCCTCGTGTTGTTGGACTCCAGCTCCTACTGGCACCAGCCAGTCTCACCAGTAGCCAGGGATGATGGAACCTGTACTGGGGGCCCACAGCTTCCCCACCTCTGGATTAGAGCAGTTGCAGACCAGAACACCTGGGTTCTGTGCCTTCTCCCTCTAGGTGGGAAGTGGGGAAATGGAAAGACTGTTCTTTCATTACAGAGTGCTGCCTTCCTTCGCCCCCAGGGTTGTCTGTCAACGGGCACCTAATGGGGGCCCCTTTCAGGCCAGGCCACGAGGAGCGTCCCCGCACCTACTTTGATGCCATAACCATAGCAGTGGAACACCCTCGAGTTGGCTATGTGGTCAACATAACACGGAAGGGTGTCACGCTCCATGGCGAAGGTGAGCTGGTGTTGCCCTTTGCCCAGCGGGCTGTAATCCACAAGCCCCAGCTGGCAATTTCTGTGTGGCCTGAAGCCAACGTCACCGTATGGATTGGTCATGAAGTGGAGTTCCTGGTTCTTCTGCATCGCTACAGTCACCCCACGGCCCTGCAGCGGGATCATCTCGGCTTCTATGTGGTGAACAGCAAGGGGCTGTCAGCTTCAGCAGGTGGCTTGCTAGGTGAGCAACTCCTCTTACAAATACAGCTTTTAGGCTGCTAACTAACACCATCCCTCTTGCACAAGCAGTTTGATGCAGGTTGCATCTGTGGCAGGGGCCAGAGAGTGCTAGGGTCGCATTGCCCTAGTCCAGACTGCAATGCAATTATTTAGGAGTGCCCTTACTCTACCTGCCTATTTGTAAAAACAGTTGAGTGGAATAGGCAATTTTTATAGAGAAAAACAGCAGGGGAGGGGCTAAATGCCCCCTTCCTCTGTGATAAGGTCCCACTCTGGGCCTCTCCCATACACAACCTGCCACAGTTGCTGCAAGTTATAAAAGAGAGAGAGAAGGAAGATCTCAATCATAGGATTCAAAGATGCTTTTACAGTTGCCTATAACTTGATCCTGAGTAACTAGAATGCAAGCTCTTTAATTATAGTACCTTTTTGCAATTTAAACTTCAGTATACCCAAAGCAAACTCTCTAACCTTGCTGGGAATTTTATCCATCTTTTGAAATCTCCTCTCCCTCCTTTCCAAGATGATCCTCCAGGGATCACAGTAGCACCTGATGGGGAACCTGGTGCCCTCCAGCCACCACTGGATCCTGGATTCCACCTTCCAGCTTCCCTGACCATTGGTCATACTGGCTGAGGCTGATAGGAGCTGGAGTCTTGAGGGCACCAGGCTCCCCCACCCCAAATGTTTTGCCCACTCCACCTTCACTTAGACCAGAAGCCCCTGTCACTTCAGTGTCTGCCCTTCAGAAAACCCGATTTTTAGGACAGAAGGTATTCCTAAGCAGCAAGTAAAGCTGCAGATGTGTGGGGAACTTTTGTCCCTCCAGCTGTTGCTGAACTACATCTCCCATCATGGCCGACCATACTTGCTGGGGCTGCTGGGAGGTATAGTTCAGTGACAGGAGCTGGAGGGCCAAAGGTTCCCCCCACCTGCTGTAGAAAACGAGATCTGTGCTAGACATGAGCATGGTAAGGCTAGTTTGACTGGATGCTTCATCAGTCTGATTCCCCACCTGCCTTTTCTTGACCACACACATCATGTGCTCCTGTTTTGCCAATTTGCTCTTCCACAGGCCAGTTTCAGAGGGACACCATCAGGCTCTCCCCTGCCCCCACCGAAGGGGAGCGAGCAGCATGGATGTGGAGGGGCTCTAACAAAGCCCTGGTCACCGAGGTCACCAAAATACTGAAGGATTCATCCTGGAGGGCACATGAGGCACCATGCTGGCTGCTGAAACGCAAAGATGTGGAGGGGCTGTTGGGGGCTCCCTACAGCTCCTACGTAACCTCCAACCTGCTGGAATTGTGAGCCAGCCATCTTTCACTCACCTGGGGTAGCAAGCGACAAAAGTCCAGGACTTTCCCAATTCCCAACCTCGCCCCCCCCCCAATCCTTACGTGACAGGGATGGTGTGGAACAGGAAGGAAAGCCTGTTGTCTCCCTCCCAGGACCTTTGCAGTAGATTCTGGGCGATGGAGGCAGGATAGTTTTTTCCGAGTTATTTTTTTAAATGTCTCTCACAGTGCAGACATGTTTAAAATTATGCCCTCATTACACTGTTTTATTAACGTCATATAGAAAAGGACAGTGGATTTATCACCAAGGTGTCTCATCAGTTTGTGCAGGGAATCCTGAATGGGTAACTCATTCCACAGGAAAGGCTGTGCAAATTTTCAACATCATCATCCTTGATGCTGGGAGGATATTCACTTTTTCTCTCCCCCTCCCCTGGCAAACTTTCCAGCAAATATTTGGCCCTCCAAACCCCCAAACTGTTAAAAAACAGCAACACAGTCAAAGGTAGATTTAGCGGCAGACTGAAGCCTGCCCTGCTTGGCCTATGAAGAATAAGGGCTGCCTGTCCCTTTTGCAATAGTTGCCTATTCCAGCAAATGCACTGTGGCCTCTGCTCTTTTCAACACTAGCACACTGTTGGAATAGATCTGCAGGAGAGCCACTTACCAGTGGTGGGTTCAGAAACCTCGGTGGTTTCATTGGTGCAAAGTGGAGACAAACCAGCTAGCAGATATGCAGAATTCTGCTTTGTGCTTAATGCGGTTATTTTAAAATCCTGCAAAGAACCATCCCTTTTCTTTGGAGCATTTTGGCCGGAAGTGTGGCACCATTAAGTCTTGAGAACTGATCTGTGAAAAGGAGAATTCAGTTCCAGGATGAAGATGAGGAGTCAAATCTGAGAACAACCCAGCCAAGATGCAAACCTCTTTTCTAACCGACAGCAATCCATTCAGAGCCGCAGAATAAGCAGAGGAGAGCAACCCATTCAGGACACCCTCCTCCACTGATGGAGAATGGGTATCAGGTTGTTCAATAGTTAACAGGGAAGGAGGTCTGCTTACTGTTTTAAGGTGGCCCTTCTCACCCCTGTACCTTGGAAGCTACAAGTCAGGGAGCCCACTAGGCTTTGCCAATTTATTCTGCATTTTAATCCCTTAAATGACATGTCAATCCCTCCGCTAGCTATGATGAGCCCCACTTCTGTACCAACTTTCCCTCTGCACTAAAGGGCTAAACCAGAAGCAAACAAGGCTGCGGTGGGGCCAGTAGAGCAGCAGAACCAAGAAAATGGATGTGAGGGATTTAAAGTGCATCATCCTGGTCCCTGCACAGGAATGGCTAGAAGGCCTCTTCCATTCTCGGCCCCATAAAGTTTGATTAGACCCCCAACAATGTGATAGCACAGACAACAGCAAACAGGCAACCCCCCCCTCCCAATCACTCTAGGAGCCCAATGTCTCCCAGTGATGCTGTTACATTACATACATTCATTTTTATTTATTGGCTTTATGTTCAATAAGGCTGCCCCTGAATATTGCAGCCAAGAGCCTCTTTCCCAGAAGTTTGAGACCAGCTCTGGCAAGACAACATTCTCTTTTCATGTGTTAAATTGTATTTTACAATTCATACAATAAAACGTAAATGACTGTTGAGGGATAGTTGAATGGTACCCAGAGTCTGGACTCTGGGTACCCAGAGCCTGGCAGGAAGTAAGAGTACACCTGTAGCAAGCCACTTGCAAAGGTCTATGTTACTCACTGCATACCCCTCAAAAATACAACATCGAATGCAAAAGGATCAGCCTGCTGCTTCTACGCAAAAGGGACAAGAGGCAAACCAGTATTGTGTGCACCTGATACAGATGATGTTATTCACCACCTGCACTGTTATAATCTATGTAAGCAGAAAAACGATTTTAGCTGCTGCTTTCATGAATTTCAAATATGGCTGAACTGAATATATGGCTGGTTTGATTTCAGGCAGAAGCTAGTGACATTGGTGGGACAGAAAACACCTAGATTGTGAGGGAATTCAATATTGTTTAATGGGATGGTTTTGCATGCTGCTACTTCCTTCTTGAATTAGTTATAAGGGTGAACCCATCACATACTGAACAGGGCAGCATCACTAGACTAGGCCTGATGTCATAGTGTCACCGGCCACAATCTGATCGGGCTGCTTGATAATGCAACTCGGGGCACTTGAAAAATGTCTTTCTTCTTCTTGAATTGCAACTTATTACCAAACTTAAAACCATGGAGAGACCTGGTCTGAACAAAGACATTGGATTCTTATCTCATTATACATGACAAAGCCATTTTTCACCTTCTCACCCCTTGCTTTTTCCTGTAAGACCTATTGCAGTCGTTAAGAGTCGTCAACAGGCTCATCACAGCTATCTGCCAATCACCCAATCCTACCACCCTTCTGAGTAATACCCCTCCCCACCTTCTCACTATATAGAAGGGTCTGGTGACTTCTGTTTCAGTGTATCTGAAGAAGTGTGCATGCACACGAAAGCTCATACCAAGAACTAACTTAGTTGGTCTTTAAGGTGCTACTGGAAGGAATTTTTTTATTTTGTTTTTCTTCTTCCAAGATATGTAAAAAAAGAACTGCCGAAAAGGGAGGTATTTTGAAGACACTGTTGAAAATGTTCACAAAAGAAATGGGGAGCAATTTCACATTAGCCCCAATATTAAAGCCACTCAGCTGAAAATAATGTGCACAGATGCCCTTCAAAACTGGCATGCCATCTATACTTTGGAAGTGGTATCTCAACCTGAGTACTGCTTGAGATGCAGCCCTACGTTTACACTGAAAGCTCAACTTCTTCAGAGCAAAGACTTTGTTGGAGAGAGGGGAGCTCCCAGCAACCCACATGAAGGCTTTCGTTCCTGGAAAAAAAAATCAGAAAAATGTGCCCCATATACGAGCCATGCTAAACCATCAAAGGTTTTATTCTAACCTTGAATATATATAAAAAAAAGTTTCAACCTCGTTTGATTTTTTTTTTAAAACACACATTTCTAGAGAGATGCCTAAAAAATAGAATTCAAACATTTACACAAAGCCTGCTGGAGTCTGGCATAAAAATATGGTACACAGCCATATAAACTGAGCCGTGCAGCTGGGTACAAATGTCTTTTTAAAGTCCTTGCTTAGGGGGCATGGTGCCCTCCCTGCCGCTGTAGGGGTCGGAAGTGGGGGGAGTGGAAGGGAGACTGCTTCATGCAAAGAATGTAAAAACAGACCCAGAAAAGTGGGGTGTGGAAGGGGAATCAACAATAGAAGAGATTTGCAGTAGGAAGAACTGTGAAGCCTTACTGGAGACCCTCATGTCATAAAGGAAAACCTACCAGATCCATTACAGGGGAGACACTCTGAGCCCCCCACCAGAGGAACCCCATTGGATGTAGCTGGCACTGGCCTGTATCACTTCTGACAAGTGGGGGAAGGGTTTGTGTGCTAGATTAAAAACAAAGCAGCAACAACAGTAAAACAACAGAACCCCCTTCACATAGATAACTGGGCAAGTCAGGGGAAGACACTAGTTTAGGCTTCCCCCAAAATGCTAATCTTGAATGTGCAGGGAGCTTATGATCTGGAAGGACATGAAAAACAACAACACCTGACTCCCACTCACACAATGAAGGTGACTTTACCAATGGCAGGTTTTGTGTGCATAAGCCATGATGGCGACTCACTCGTTGCAGCTGGCTGGGTTTTTTTGAAATCCAATTATATCCAGCCTGCCCTCTCCTCAAACCCAAGTTCTTGAGAAGCAGCGCAGGGGAAAATACCTTTGCATTTCCCCAGGGAGCTGTCCCTGTCCTGCTTTCTTGGGAGTTTGCCGAGCTGGCGGGTGATGCTCTGGAGCACAAAGTGCCCCCCTCAAGGTGTGTCTGAAAGGGGGTCAGACTTCTAGAAGACTGGGAAAGGAGAAGGGTTATCTGCTTTAAGTGAGGACAATAAGCAGTTGCTTCCCTCTTTTTTTGTACTGGGGGAGGGGAAGGAAGACTGTTAAAAAAAAAAAAGAAAATTAAAAGCACTGTGTGCCAGGATCTGTGTACAGCAATGAAAATGCCAAAGGTCGTTGGGAAGAAATGTCTAACCAATATCCTTGTGTGCCATATGGCAGTGGGAGGGGGAGAATTCTACAGAGGTATAAGCCCCAAAATAGACAGAAAAGGAAGTGCAGCGGGTCGAGGTAGGGATGGAGAGTCCGTGGGCGTGATGAAGCCCCTCTGCGCCTCTGGCATTGTCTGTCTCTTCAGGGGAAGGAAGCATGGTTCAGCTCAACATCAGAGCGGCTGCCAATCTAGCCCCATGCTTCCAGTGGCAGGAGCAGCTCAGTCTTGTCCCTGATCCACATGAGGGAGAGGTAGCACGGGGGGCTCATCCACACCCCATTGTCCCGGCAGCTCTCCTGAGGACACGAAGGCAGTGTCTCTGGGCCTCATCCGTGCCTCACTCGTCCGCTGGTGCCCAAGGGGTGTGAGGTCTGGAGCCAGTGCGAGGGTGGCACTCAGAGCAGCAGCTTGCCGTTACGGTGGATCTTCAGGATGCGTCCCAGCCGCTGCTTGGCTGTCGCTAAGCCCTTCTTGGGGCGTTTCCCTGAGAGGGGGGGAAATGGTTGAGTCAGGGATGAGGACAGCCAGAGGTCAACTTATCCAAACAAGATCCACAACTTCTGTCTACTCTCCTGGTATGCCCCACGGAGGACCTTAAGGTTCACAAATAGCAACACCCTAGAGGTCCCGGGCCCTAAGGAAGTTAGATTGGCTTCAACCAGAGCCAGGGCCTTTTCAACACTGGCTCCGGCCTGGTGGAACGCTCTGTCTCATGAGACCAGGGCCCTGCAGGATCTGGTTTCTTTCCGCAGGGCCTGTAAGACAGAGTTGTTCAGCCTGGCCTTTGACTTGGAATCAATTTGATCCCCTCCCCCTCTTTCCTTTTTCCTTCTGTGATGGAAGTAGTGGTTAAGAGCGATAGACTCGTAATCTGGGGAACCAGGTTCGCGTCCCCGCTCCTCCACCTGCAGCTGCTGGGTGACCTTGGGCCAGTCACACTTCTCTGAAGTCTCTCAGCCCCACTCACCTCAAAGAGTGTTTGTTGTGGGGGAGGAAAGGAAAGGAGAATGTCAGCCGCTTTGAGACTCCCTAGGGTAGTGATAAAGCGGGATATCAAATCCAAACTCTTCTTCTTCTTCTTCCTATTTGGGGACTTCCCTGGCTTTTTTCTGGCCCATGTAGGACCAGTCTGGAAAGTTAGCCTTGGTGAAGTCTTGACGTTTTCATCCCCAAAAAGTTTTTGATTTGAGTTTCCATTGAAATGAGGCTGTATTTTATTGTTTTAATGTTGTATTTTAATCTTGTTTTTAAGTTGTATTTCAATCAATTTGTTTTTACATTGGGTGTTAGCCGCCCTGAGCCCGGTCTTGGCTGGGGAGGGCGGGGTATAAATAAAAAATATTATTATTATTATTATTATTATTATTATTATTATTATTATTATTATTATTAAAGTCCCACGGTGGCATGGCCCAATAACCAGCCCAAGACACCTTGATGCCAGAGAAGGAAAAATCTTTCCCACTTGCTCATCGACACAGAAAGCAGTCCAGTGGGATGGTGTTCAGGCAAGGACTGCTCTGGACTAAATGATTTTGGATTCCTAGAACACCCCCAGATCCTCCTCTGATCTGCGCCAACAGCACCAGCCTCCCAAAGTCCACACACTCCAGCTTACCTTGCGCTGCCTGAGGACCTGGGGAGCCAGCCGAGGGGCGCCGCTGGGACAAGAAGACGCCAGGTGCCATGGGCGTGGAGCTGCGGTTCACCTGGGCCATGCCAAAGACGTTGGGCCGGGCGGTGTACTCGTGGTCCACCAGGCTGCCAGCAAACTGCTCCTGCTTGGGTTCTGGGGTGGGAGGAGTGGGCGCCAGAGTCGCCGCTCCAGGATCCGGATCCTGCTGCGGCAGAGGCAGGTCTGGTTCCACTTCGGCTTCCAATGGTTCTGGGTCTGGTTCTGGTTCCGGCTCCGGCTCCAGCTCTGGTTCCGGGCTGGGTGGCTTGGGAGAGGGCAGCTTCTTTTTCACGAGTTTCCGTCGCTGCAACTTCTGGTGTTCCTTAAGACAGACAGAGAGAAAGCAAAGAAGGAATTCTTTATTTAGAGCTCTAGTTGTGATCATGGCCAGCCTTTCTTTTTATTTATATATTAGTTTTTTAACATACCAATTTCAACAATAATTAAACATACTTTTACATCTTATTCAATTTTTTTGACTTCCATCAGTCCTGTCTGAAAGTTTTCCAGTCTAATCTCTTAGTATGCTTTTCTTATTTTCCCTATTACATTTCAAACTCATAACCGGTATCTCATCTTTTTCTACTTTGTAACACTTCATATATTTCTCCTTACAAAACTTCTTGTAGTCCTACTAGCGTAATTTGTTGATTACAATTGCTCTTCAGATAATTCATATACTTCTTCCAATCTTCTGTAAATCTCTGGATCGTGGCCAGCCTTTCGCAGGGCGCAGGAGGTGCCACCGGATGATGCCATCCTGATGTTGCTGGACTACAATGCCCATCATCCCTGACCACTGGCTAAGCTGGCTGAGGCTGATGGGACATACGTTGGCTTCTCCCTGGGATGGGAGCTCCAGGGCAGAGAATTCATAGCCCATCCCTGCTTTGGGTCACTAAAGTTATCTGTTAGCAGTGGCTGGGGATAATTCCAGAAATGGATTATTTTATAGGGTTACACAAAAGTTATTTTTTTTGGCCACAAACCCCACGAAGAATACTGAAATCTCTGTGAAATCTAATCCAAACACAAAGTACTTGAATAGGTGTAGCTCATGCAGATTTATTAGTCGAAACGTTGCTTTAAGAACCACTGACGAAAAGGCAATTAATGAATAAGTTAGCACACTGATCCCCTAACGATGAAGGTCAGAAATATTCTACCAAACTCCAGCCCTACCCTGCCTGAAACATCCTGAGGCCTCTGAGTTTGTGAAGCAAAAGCCTCTCCGATGTCTTCAAAGACATCCCAGCATCTCTGTCCCTTCTTCCCATCTCCAAAGCAAGTCCTGCCACTTACCTGCTGAGCCAGTTTAGCTGCCGCAGCCGCCAAACCTGTCTCGACAGATGCCACTCTGGTCCCCTCACGCACGGGGCGGTCTTGCTTGGGCAGTGTTGGGGTGACCCGGGCTGCAAGGAGGAAAAGAAATGTTGTTTGTGTTCCTGATGGTATTCTGGGCCTTGGGCTTAAAGGAAGAACAACACCTTCATCCTGTGCCAAATAAGAGAGATTTCAAAGGAGGAAAGGAAAGGAAATCGCTCTCCCTACTCCAAGTGGGAGCACGGAGAGGGACCCACAGGAATGGAAAATGCTACACAAACAGCGATCAGCACAACTTGCGGTGTTGCCCCACAAGCAAGAACGCCCCCTAGGCCAGGCTACTGGTAGATCGTGGGGTGATCCTGGAAGATCCTGGTAGATCTCTGGCCCTGCAGTCATCCCCTCCCTCCTTCCCTCCCAGAAAAGCTCAACAACTTTAGTCCATCCAACAATGATGGGTAGATCACTGCGAGTTTTTTTTATACTGTGAGTAGGATCACAGTCCATGGGGAGTTGGACGTCCCTGTCCTAGGCCTTCTAGGAGATGCAGCTTTCAATCCAGGAGGAGCCACACCCAGGAATGGCAGGTATATGCACATATGAGCAAAGGAAAGAGAAGGGAACAGCATGCAGTGTGAATGGAGGGTGCCCTTCACTCAGGGTGCATTTCAGAGCCATGAAGTACAGCCCTCTCAACACTGCTTAACAGGCTGTTTCTTTAAAAAAACCCAAACCTTTCTTTCTAAAAGAAAAAGCCCTTCTTCCCTTCCATACAGCAAAGGCTGTGTGTGTGTTTATTTGTGTGTTGTTGTTGTTGTTTTTTGCCTTCACCAGAAAAGTCTCCCCAAACCAAACTGCTTCAGTTAAGTCAAGCAATTCTGAGAGGCCAGTCTCTTTTGCACTCCATGATGCTGCAGAATTGCAGAACGGGCTGCATTACTCAGCACAGATTTTTGTTGAAGTGCAGAGAATACAAAATCTAGACCTCGGGGGTTCCCATCCTTTGCACAAAGAAAAGCTAGATTCTGCAACTTGCAAAACATACATAGCTAGCAAACGGCACACCTGCAACAAACCTGCACAATTTATTGGGTTAGAAGGCCAAGGCCCAATGTGGGAGACAGAAGGCCAGTCCCCAAATGCGAAAAACTTATTCATCAAATCCTCTCATCTCCACAGGCATTTCAGCCACCCACTTTCAAACATATCTCTGGATCCACCAAGGCTAGAAGCTCGTTTAGCAACAAGATTATGAAGCAAATAAACTCAGGAGATTGAATTTGGTGCTCTTCCTGCCTCTGTGCAGCATCACATTAATGCACCCGTCCCAGTGACAGGAGATGGGTTCTTACCCTTGGGGCTCCAAGGCGCATCGTCTGTGCATTTCTTCTTCTTTGGTAGAGACTTCAAGGCTGGGTCATCTTCGTCTGATTCCAAGGAAGGGTAAACTACGGAAAGAGGGAATCAGGCAGGACCGAGTTCTATAAAGGCACTTCAGTTACAAAAAACTGGTAAGCAGCATTTAGCCCACATCTTCACAATCAGACCAAGCAACATTTAAAAAACAAAATGCTGGAATTGCTAAGTGGCGTTAAACTGTGAGATTGCTACCACCTAAATCTTCTACACGAATTGTCTGAAATTCACAAAAACAGAGACCAGGAAGGAGCCCTCCAATCATGCTCTCCAGCAGCGCAAGGGTGGGCAAGGGCCAAACCAGAGAAAGGTGTCACAGTGGGGAATTTCGGTGCTGCTAGGCCAGTCTACTCTTGCTCTCTCTCACTCTCTCTGCCCCCTGCCCCATAGGGAGGAGGGGCACAGGGCATGCAGCCACTGAGCTCAGGTAGCTCAGCCCAGCCCCATGTTAGCTGTCAGCCTTGGGGTAGTGGCGGCACAAACAGGGAGACAGCAGCAGGCAGTGTTATCACCCTTTGGCCCCTGCTCTGGGGGAAAGTGCTGCTTACCCAGACGAAGGCCAAATTACAGTAAACAGACCAAAGCCACGTGACACTTCAGCAGTCACCTGGGAACCTTTTGCACCTTTTGGAGCAATATAAGCCTCCTTTAGAGTATAAGGATCCAGCCTGATTACGGGTCTACAGATTGGCTGCTTCCTTTAAAGCAGGGCTGGTGAAACCTGGTGGCCCTCCAGATGTGGCTGGACTCCAACTCCCATCAGCCCCAGTCAGGAGGGCCAGTGGTCAGGGTGATGGGAGCTGTAGTCCTGCAATCCCTGGAGGGTCCCAGCCCTTGTCTGGACCTCATTCTCTCTCCCCCTGCCCTGTTACTGCAGAGCAAAGCCCCTCTTCTCAGACAGGCCATCCTTACTGTACTCAGCATCCTTGAAGCAGGCGCCCAGGCTCTCTTGCTCGTCCATGCTGGCCTCTTCCTCGCTGTCGGTGCTGTGATGGGCCGGGCGCTTGATGGGCCTCTTTCCTGAGCGCTGAGTGCCGGAGGCTCCCGCAGAGCCGCGTTCGTGCCCCGCTGTCAACCAGGCTTGCAAGCTGGAGGCCCCTGGCGAGGATGAGGACGACTGGAGGTTGGCCATGCACAGCATGCCCTGGATGGCTTCCTGAGTGCTGGGGGAGGCAGGTGCATCACTGCGGGGGGGGGCGGGGGACACAAAGGAGGCACACGGCATCAGCCACAACCACCCACATCGTACTGCCAATCGAGCCCCCGACTTGGCAGCAAAGCTGAGCGTCCACAAGCACGGGCTCAAGCATAATCCATGTTTATTTAGACAAAATAAGTAAAGGTCTGCCCCAAGAAAAGCTGTAGAAATCCAGCAAACAGGCATCATTTCTCTTATTTTGAGAAATGTATTGTGAACTTTGTATGTACAGTGGACGCTTAGGTTGCGAACGTGATCCATGCAGGATGTACGTTCGCAACCTGCGTGTGCAGACACGGGTTTTGTCTGCACACGCGGGTTGCGATTCAGCCCTTCTGCGCATGCGCAAAGCCCTTCTGCGCATGCGCAAAGCACAAAGCACTTCTGCACATGCGCGACTGCTGAAACCCAGAAGTAACCCATTCCAGTACTTCCAGGTTTCGGTGGTCCGCAACCCGAAAAAACACAACCTGAAGCAGTTGTAACCCGAGGTATGACTGTATTTGCCAAATTTATTCTGGGTTTTTCTAGCTTGGGGAGGAGGAGCAGCTATGAACTTCTGCAGGACCCCTGGACAGCTGGAAATCATATTCAGCTCCTGCCACCCCCGACTTGTGAGATGATAGGCAGGAGGCATCACCCACACTCCGTCAAGCACCCCTTTGCCTCCATGAAGGGATAGGACTGAAATTTCATTCTTTTAAAAAAAGAAAACCGTATTAAATTATTTAAAATATGATTTAATTTTATTTTAAATTGCACTGTTTCAACATTTTTTCAACCTTTTAGTGTGGCAGCACCTACACTTTGGAACTCCCTGCCTAGGGACACCAGGCAGGGGCCTTCTCTGTATCCTTTTCAGCACCTGCTAAAAACATTTTTGTTTAGGAAAGCCCATCCAGATGTGTAAGTCTTGGCATGTTTTAAGCTCTTTTACAGTTAATTTTTTAAACTTTTTTTATGGATAATCTTAATATTTCTTGTAAACTGCTTAAGAGGTTTGACTATACTAAAGCAGTCTGTGTATCTTGTTAAATAATAAAAAAATGTTGACATTTGCTGCCCTGAGCTCCTTTGGAAGGAGGGACGGGATAAAAATGTATTACATGAATAAAATGAAATGAAATAAAAAGAGGAAATTTTCTTCTGGACCATTGACCAATGCTACACTCTGAGCTTCTTTGGACCCGCAGAATACATACACAGCTCTTACAGGAGAAAGAGGGAGCTAGATGAAAGGGGACCCCAGCGCTAGAGGTGTCTGTTTGCATTTCTTAGTACAGAAAGTATTGATCTGATGTGTAGAGATCTTTCCTATTCTAATTAATTCAAGAGGGTTCTAGAAGCTTCTCTATGTGAAAGAAACAAGCAGAAGGTTCATGATGTTTGGGTTATTCCTTCAGAGAAGCTGAGCACAGCAGCTGGCTTAAACTGGTTCTATTATCTCTTTCTGACAAGGTCATGCTGACTATAATAAGGCCAGAGGAGCCTGACTCTCTCTTTCTATCTCTTTTCCTTTCTGGTGTGGTGTTCTCTACATAGTACACTTAGTGTTAAGATTTAGACTTCTTATAAGTTACTGTAAGTTTAAGTTAAGTCTGTTGCAACTGGATTCCTTATGGACAGTGCAAACCCTGAATGTATTGGATTTGTGACCAATATGCTCATTTGCCTTCAGTAGCAGCAAAGCTCTGCTGGATGAAATACCATTGCCTCTGGTCTATTTTTGAGGGAATTCTGCAACGTTTTTACTCTGCTAACTATCGATACTGAGTAGAAATCCATGACAAGAGAAAGTGGGAGAAGGATATAAAAGGGGCTGCTGGATCCAGGCCAAGGAGCCATCTAGTCTGGCATCCTTTTCCCCCAGTGGCCAACCAGATGCCCGTGGGAAACCAGCGAGCAGAACATGAACGTAAGAGTCCCGGCCCCCTGTGGTTTCCAGCAACTGGTATTCAGAAGTATTGCTGCAGAGATAAGAGACCAGTCATTCTGGCTAGTAGCCATCGATGGCCCTCTTCTGTTTCTCCTCCACCACCTCCTCCTCCTCCATAAATTTGTTTAATCCTCTTTTAAAGCCATCCAAATTGGTGGCCATGACTGCCTTTGTGCTGCATGAAGAAGCCTGTTCTATGCTCTCCAGTAGAGGGAGAGCATGGCCATACTGGCATTGTGATCAGACACAGGGAAACCAATACAGTGGTACCTCGGGTTAAGAACTTAATTTGTTCTGGAGGTCCGTTCTTAACCTGAAACTGTTCTTAACCTGAGGTACCACTTTAGCTAATGGGGCCTCCTGCTGCTGCCACGCCACTGCCGCACAATTTCTGTTCTCATCCTGAAGCAAAGTTCTTAACCCGAGTTACTATTTCGGGTTAGCGGAGTCTGTAACCTGAAGCGTCTGTAACCCAAGGTACCACTGGACTGAGCAGGGAGGACCTAGGTGTGAACGTGATGGGTGGGCAGGTTACCTCTCCTATACGCCTGGCCCCGCACATGGCAGGTACAACATGAAACTGGAGGTTTGGGAGTGGTGCCCCTCTAGCTTTTCCTCCTCTGCCTCTTCCTCTCCTTGGTGACTGACTGACTTCCTGCCTCCCCCATTTGAGAGCAGGTCTTTCTCAGCCTGGCACCCTCCAGGTGCTTCCAACTAGAACTCCCATCAGCCTTTGCCAGCATAGCCACTTTGGCAAAGCGGAGGGGACAGGACTCCCCAAGGGGGCTGCTTGGGTGACGCATGCACGCAAGACAACATCTCAGTTTTGAAGAGGGTAGACTGTAGAGAAGAAATGCACTCTCAAATGTGGGGCTCCTTTTCAAGCCCATGGGTGACAGTTCCTTCTAGGCAACCAGCCAGCGTCCTCGTGCCAGTATGTGGACGGTATGGCTGGGGAGGGGTGTGTGGCCAGGGAGAGAGTGGCCTGGAGGCTCCCCACCTAAAAGGAAGGGAGAAAGCACCTCTTTCTTTTGCTCTTATAAGAAGAGAGCCCCCTCCAGCACTTCTGGACAAACCATCTGTTGCAGAGAAGGGAAGAGTGCCCCGAAACGTCCCATGGGCAGGTCTGTCCAGAGGCCTCAAGAGCAGCAGCAGTACCTGAGGCCCACCAGCGGCTGCTTCTCACCTGAGCTCGTCATAGTCTGCACCGCCCACCTGCCGGCTGGCCTTGAGCAGGTCCAGGATCCCGGCGGCGCTGCTGCTGCCCTCCAGCTGGTCATCGCCAGAGGCGTCTTCCTCTTCTTCTGTGGTGTAGTCCTCCTGAGAACGGAACGAAGTTCAGAGAGCCTCGGTTGGCAATTCACCTATTAAGTTTCTATCCTGCTTCTCTGTGCACTGTGTCCGATAGAAGGCCGCAGCAGCAGAGGCAGAGCCCTCTTTCCCACCCTCCTTAAGAGGAACCTGAGCAGCCAGGCTGCAAGAGTGGAGGAAATAGTCACACAAGCGCACAGAAACTGGTCTGCATCCCACAAAACCTAGTAAAGGGAGAAGTGGCTTGTTCCCCCTGGAGGTTGAAGCCCAGTGTTGAGGGACAGAGAAGGAGCCTCAGGAGAACTCATGGTTCTTCTGCTGCTCGTCGCTATTGGAGGAGGAAAATGATTCAGCAAGACAGGGTGACTGATGCCCGTCCCAGAGCACCAGTCTTCAGAAAAGGAAAGTGGCCATGTTTCAGACTAAGCTTCTTCTCTCCACTTAGGTGGTACAAAAAGAAAGGTTATTAAAAACACATACTTTGCACACTTCCCCGCTGATCTAGTCATTCTTTTTACTTTAGGCAGCTTGGAACAATAATAAAGGCACATTTCAAAAAACAATAAAAGCACATTTTTAATGCTTGATGTCTTCCTGTGTTTTAATTTGTTGGAAGCTGCCCAGAGTGGCTGGGCAAACCCAGTCAGATGGGTGGCACAAACAAACAAACAAACAAAACTAATAATAATAATTATAAAAATAATAAAATGAAAACAAGAGCAAATGTGTGAATCTTGCTGTGGCCTGCCCCCTTCAACTCCAGAAAAATCCCTGAAATGGCCATCCTGACCTGAACTGCTAATGATTAAGTGACATGAGAATGCCTTAAAATAAACAAACAAAATTACTGCTGACTTCCCTGAAGTAAGGCCATGAGGAGGCCACGACCCTCCAGATGTCAGACTCAAATTTCCTGGGAGATCGTAACCTAAATGAAACCTCATTTCTGCTATCAAGCTCCCGGCAGCACAACATTCCTGAAGTCCCGAGCGCAACTTACCTCTATGTCGAACTCTACTTCCCCTGGCTCTCGCACTCTGTTTGGGTCGGAGCAGGGCTTGGCTCGTGGCAACTTCCGGGGAAATTCTTGAAGCAAAAGACAGCAAATGTTCAGTTAACTGTTGGATACTAAGGAGTAGGGATTGGGGGCTGTGACAGAAGCACACCAGCATCTGCTAGGGAAGGGTCATAGACCAGTCAGGTGATTGCAGTGCAACACCTGTGATCTGGGAGGGGGCAAGGACCAAGCAGGTACAGGATCGGGCTGCCAGTTTGTCATTTAGCCAGGCAGAGACTTTGGAAATTCCACGATATTGCTGCTAATAATGCCTGAAGCAGGAGTTGGGCGGGAAGGGGGGTGAGGTGTAGCCCCTTTGGAAGATGAGTATGGCAAAGAGGAGGGCAGAGCTTGTTCAACAAGCCACAGAAGATGAGTGACAGGAAAAGTTCCTTGAAAGCAGGAAGTGGAGAAAGGCAAACTCTATAGAGTTGTGCACATATACTGCAATTCCACAGAAGTAGAAAAAGAATCAAGAATGTGAAATGCTCCCAATTCTTTAAACTTTAATGTTAATTTTGTTCCTTAAAAGCAAGCTCCTAGACCTTATACTCATGCCTGCCAATAAATGCTTGTAACTGTGTACAAAACTGCCTGTTAAATCTCAGAAGTTATCCCTGTATGCTTTTTGACGAGCGGTCAAGATGGACCTCTTGTTTTCCCTCCTCCTGCAATGCTCACTTGTGCTGCTGCTTTGCTAAGCTGATCATTGTTGCTTTTGCAGATTTTTAAATTTTAATTGTGATGTTTTTTGTTGCTTTTGCAGATTTTAAAATTTTAATTGTGATGTTTTTCCTAACCCACCCGGGACCATTTGGTGAAGGGCGGGCTATAGCGCCAATAGAATTAAATATGTGTTTTCCCGAGACTTCCGGCTTAGCGCCTCTGGCAATGGTGGAGCTCCTCCGATCAGGAGGGACCGGCTCCGTGAAAAACAGGGTCTGACCGCCACGGTGAAGGCGGAGACCCTCAGAAATCACAGACGGAAGAAGTCTGTGAATCTGGGATTCGGCTGGCACCTTCTGCACCCCCCCTACTCGCAGGGAGACCCGGTATCGGGAATCCGGAGCAACGTGGGGTGAGAGGCGCGGTGCTTTGAATCAACCGCTTATTTCACGGAGCGAAGCCGCATTGCTGCTGTCGGAGAGCGCTGACTTTTTTCCTGTGGACAATTGGATTTTAAACAACAACCCGTGAGTAGAACGGGAAATTGGACTTTTAAAATAATTTAATTTGGCACCGAACGGGGAAGGTTCAAACAGGAAGTCCACCTTCCCTTTCTGTAAACAGACTGAAGCAAAGTAGTTCTTAACTAAGGTTTTGGAAAGTCTTACGTAAAGGATTAAAATTCCACTGATTGAAACTATTGATTTAGACCAAGTGAACTTGCAGGAGGTGAAAAATTAAAAATCGAAGCATCACGTCTCTGAACCTGGGAACGGCTTGCAAAAAGTCCATCGACGGTAAACAGGATAAATTTGACAGCTGGCTTTAAAACAGGACAAATTTGACAGCTAGCTTTAAAAGAAAGACACTGTTTCTACTGTCCGCTTCTGCACCTAAAAAGAATAAAAGGTAACTGGAAACTGTTACTAATTTACTTTTGGAATTGTGCTGGAAAGGATTGATACAAATGGAGACTGTCTTCCTCTAGAGGGAGTTTTGGGACATTGTTACAAGAGTGCAGCTGGGAAATTGGCCTTAAGATACAAGACTGTGAGAAACTAGTTCTGACCTTGAACATCTTAAGAATGTCGGCAAAGGAAGAAGTAGCGCCTGTACTGAAAAGGACAATCTATCTGTTGGGAAAGCTGCATAAACAGATAGATGTCATGGCTACTAATATTGATATTTTGGGAACAAAAGTGGGTATCAACATAGAAGTCGACAAGAACCCGGCACAGGAATCTTTCTTAACTGAACAAATTGATGAACTAGAGAAGGAGAAAGTTGCTGTTGTTGAATATAAAGCAAAACAAGGGGAAGCCTTAACCCTAAAGAGGCAAATGGAGGATTACAACTTGAGGCCTTATATGACTGTAATTAGGAGAAGCCAGTTTTTGAAGATGGGTGCCTGGCCTGATCTGGAAAAGGAAAGGTGGAGAGATCCCCTTATGCAGGGATCAAATGACTTTTGGAATATGAATTTGAGCCAGGAGGAGATGGGAGCTTTTGGGGCCTTTGGACTTGGAAGAATTGTGAAACAAGATTTGGAATACTTTGTGGGCCCTGGCTTTAACTATGGAAGTCTGGCGGACCTGTCAAGAAGGAATATAAGCATCGTTGGGTTGGAGCTCCCCCGAGATCTGCTTTTTAGCATCAAGGATTGTCAAGAAGATCAGCAGAAGGGAAGTGAAGAAGAGTTAAGAGCCTCGGATATAAGATCTCCAGGTTGATGGACGCGGGGAGGTTGACGGAACTTTCGGCAGGGGCCGAGACCGGGGAGGGGAGACGGTGGAAGAAGATTGGGAATTTGAAGTGTATATATGGAGATTTAAAAAAAAAAAAATTAATGAGAGATGGAAAAGTTGTGGAATGAAACTTTTATGACCCTAGGGGAAATGTTTTAAGAGATTAAGTTCAAATATATTAGTTTTAATGAGAAATAAGATTAAACAAAGTAAAAATGGATGATGAATTGGTGAAAGAAGAGAATGTTTTGGAAATAATTTAAAGTTTATCTGCAGAAACATTGTAGAATTAAGGAATGTTAGAAGGTTGTTGGAATGAAGTAATGTGGTTTTAGCAGAAATGATATAAAGGACTGGGTTAAAATTGATTTTTTAATTGGTGAGAGACGAGAATTTCAGTATATTAAGATAAATTATTAGGATAAAAACAAAGCTGGAAAGGATTTGCTGAGACATCTAATTGAACTAGAATACAAAGGGGGGAGGGGGGAGGAGGTCAAGGAAATACGTAAAGGAAAGAAAGTTATGTAAAGGTTTGATTTGTTGTTTTTTTATCAACTGTTTGTATCTTTTGTGTTTTTTTTTCTTTTTTGTCCTTTTCTTTTTTGTATTTTTGTAATCTTTAAAATTTGAATAAATACTATTTAAAAACTAAATATGTGTTTTCCCAACCCGAGAGAGACGTTGACAGGCAGAGAGGCAGAAGCAGGGGGGGGGGGGAGTGGAAATGCGACATACTGGGCAGCCTCTTGTGCAACAGCAAGCTCCTCCTCTCCCTGCGCGGCGTCTCGTCAATCTGCAGGTCCTCCTCAGAGTCCATATCGGGGGCTTCAGCATCCGATGGGCTGTGGGGAACTTGTGCCAGTGCCCCTTTATGGCTCCGGCTGCGTTCAGAGGCCTTGATTTTCCTGCTAGGAGAAAACATTACGACTGGTCAGGCACGTGCCTCTCATGGCCCCGATCCAACAGCTGCTGTACACAGCTCGGTACTGTTTTGGGTGCCCCATACCATTTTCTCTGTACAAATATCTGTACATCACGAAAATCTGCCTTTACAGTTACCGTATTTTTCGCCCCATAGGACGCACTTTTTCCCCTCCAAAAATGAAGGGGAAATCTGGGTGCGTCCTATGGGGCGAATGCAGGCTTTCGCTGAAGCTTGGAGAGCGAAAGGGGTCAGTGCGCACCGACCCCTCTATGTGACATCCTTTTATATATTTGAACATGGCTATCATATCACCCCTTAACCTCCTTTTCTCCAGGCTAAACATGCCCAGCTCCCTTAGCCGTTCCTCATAAGGCATCGTTTCCAGGCTTTTGACCATTTTGGTTGCCCTCCTCTGGACACGTTCCAGTTTGTCAGTGTCCTTCTTGAACTGTGGTGCCCAGAACTGGACACAGTACTCCAGGTGAGGTCTGACCAGAGCAGGGTATCTCCTCATACCCTGTGTCTTGGCAGCAGGGGCTTGAGGTGTATTACGTGGGAAAGTCCCACAGCTGCTGCCATAACTCCTTTTGATGCCTTTGCTTCTGCCTCAGCTTGGGAAGCAGTGGGTGTAGGCACAGTTCTCGAGATCCAGGGCTATGGAAGGGTGGCGGATTTGGCCCTCTCAAGCTTCTAACTGACAATCTCTGAGGTAACCCCTAGGCAGCGGTGAAGGTGGCAGGCCAGAATTGCTGGAACATCACCAGCTCAGCTCTCCATTCTGTCTTGCTTTCCCATCCCGCCCGGCCCCTCTTGCACATCATAATGCAGGCACAGAAAAGCGAACCTGGCGCCCCGGCCGTTGGCGACCATCATGGGCAGCTCCTCCTCCGTCAGGTCAGGTTCCCCATCTGTGTCTTCCAGGCTGGAACTTGGCAGGTCAAACTGGAAAGGAAAAGGTGGGTAGGCTACAGGAGGCCAGAAGGGGGTGATGCTATATGCTAATCAGAAAGCGAGTTCAAAGCTTCAGGAGACAGGTACCCCAAGTCTTTCTCCCTCTTTCCCCCAATCCATCTGGACTCAAAACTCGCCTTCTGGAGAACCCCACTGTGCAGCCCCCTCTGAGTATGCGCAGCACAGTCACAATGGCAGCTCACCTCCTCCTGGCCAGGACTCTCTGCCTTCAGGGCCTGCTGCTTGTATTTGTCCAGTAGCTCCTGCTCCAAGGCTTTGACCGAGGCAACGTACTTCCGGCTGGCCTTCTGCTGGCTCAGCTCCTTGGGGCTCTGGTCTCCCCTTTTGGTGGCTGCACCAGGCTGGGTACCCCTCTGCAATCCAAATGGGCTGCCTGTCTTCCCAATGTTCTGCTGGAATATATCCTGGAAGAGCGTGAGCATCAGAACCCGAAGGAGACATCGCTCCCACTCCCCCCCCAGCCCTTAACGTAGACCTGATGCTATGAAATGCTGCTGGGCTGGGCCCTGCCTTCTGCTGCGCTTTACAAACCAAGAGGGAGGCATTTGCCAGTCGGAAAAACCTGTCTGGTATCCCCCCAGGACAGAAAGACCAAGCTTGCAAGTCCTCTGTGCATGTGTTTGGGCTGCCAGAATATATGCTTTTCTCTACGGTGTGGTATAAACAGCCAGGCTACAGTCTCTGCCATGGCTGCTCTGAGCACACCACGAACATGATCCAGCAAGCTGTGGAATTACTGGCCAAAGAGCCAATGGGATGAGCCCCTCTTCCCTCACATGGGTGAAGTGAAAGTTGAACCGGGTGAAGTGAAAGTTGAGCCTTTCTGAGCTCTCACTCTTGGCCACTAAGTTACACTCAGTCACATGCCCCAGACACAGTGTGGGGTCTGCTTGCAAGGGAACACTCCAGTCTCTATGGGGTATATCAACTCATGAGCAGAGATGCCAACCTATTGATTCAAAAGGCTAACTGGAACTAGCAGATCTGCTTGCAACAGGCACACCGGCAACCACCCAGGGCTTCTGCTTCAAGCAGCGCAGCATGGAAGCACAATGACCTGTGAGCACATCTCCTATTTGGAAGGAACAACATCTTATAAGCACCAAAGCTGCAGGGAACGAGATGTGACAGTCATCCAGACATTCATCAAAAGGAATACTGCAGGGGACTTTGTTCCTCTTTAACAAGGCACCAACATAACTACAACAAGCCCCAAAGTGTAGCCCTAGCCCTAGTCAATGGACCTACCAGGTGCTGGCCCTAAGCTATACCAGGCTGTTTATAGTATATCCTGCAGGCAGCTGTAATAAACTGTGGCAAACCCTCACCTACTGGTCTGCCCAGATAATGTAAGAATAGCCTGCTGGATTAGGCCAAGGGCCCATCTAGTCCAGCATCCTGTTCTCACAGGAAACCAGCAAACAGAACCTGAGCCCAAGAGCCCTCTCTCCTCTTGGTCTTTGGAAGCATGGCTGCCCCAGCTGCGGAGGTAGAGAACAGCCACCCTGGCTCTTAGCCAGACAGCCTTGCATGAATTTGTCTAATCATCTTTTGAAGCCATCCAAGTTGGTGGCCATCCTTTTTTTTATACGATACGATAATCTTTATTGTCATTGTCCCATACAGAACAACGAAATTGAAAAAATCTACATCAGACATTCAAAAACCAACAAGCCTGCTATCCTAGCCTGGTTAGCCCCCTAAAAACTCTGATACCCCATAATTAAATACAATATACTCCCATAGAGACTACCTTACACTGCATTTAAAACCAAAATTGCATTTGAATAGAAACTGTTTCTCAGACGGCTAGTCCTAGTCTTTATAACCCTGTACCTTCTTCCAGAAGGCAGAAGGTGAAAGAGATCATTTCTGGGGTGCGCACTGTCCTGCACTACCTCTGCAGCTTTCTTATGGCACCTGGAGGAGTGCACCCAATTATTCTCTTCACAGTCTTTTCCTATAGCAATTGCATCTGAGATGAAAAGGGCACTCAAGGCTGGACAGAAATGGTGCTACTCTCAACGCTGCTCCCCATCTCGGAATACAGGCCCCTCAATGCCAGGAGGAAATGGCCCAGCTTCCTTCTCATACTCACTTCCACGAGCCTGATCTCCTTGGCCAGGTCTTTGATGAGCTGCGCTGGGCGCACTGTGCCAGGGATTTCTTCCTCGTGCTCTGCCAGGGCCTGAGGAGGAGGAGATCAGGTTGCTGCAAGCTCTGCCCCTCTGTGCCCAACGGAAGTGCCACTGGCAAAGGGGTGTGGCTGGCAGCAAGCACCTCTCCAAAAGGAGTGGGACTTCAGCTCCCAGCAGCCCCAACCAGTAGGGCCCAGGGGTCAGGGATGAAGGGAGTTGGGAGTCCAACAACTTCTGAAATGCCACAGGATCCCACCCACAACTTTCCTCCCCCTTCAAATTCTTGGGATTTGGGCTTAGACCTTACAGAGGTGGTCAACCTGTGTCCAAGCTGCACCGCTTCAGACTGCAAGCGGAGGCTCAGGCCTGAATGCTTCTCCATACAAAATAAAAATGGCGTCCACAGAAAGGAAATGCGCCAGGGAGAAAGTTTATAGACTCGCTTTCTCCCTGATGTGCAGGCTGGTGGAGTCTATGAGGTGTTTTTGTCTATTCTTGACTGCTGGCAGGAGGGCAGGCAAGCTTTGCCCTGAGTCCATCAGAACCCTGGACAGCAACCCCACACAAAGAGCTGCAGCTCCAGAAAGGCCCTTCTTGCAACACTTTACCTCCTTCTTAGTCCAGGAGCGGAAGGCTGTGTTCAAGGCTTTGGCCCCGTGAACCAAATAAGCAGCCGGGTGTCTGCGATTCTCTCGAAGGCCTGTTGTGGGAGACAGAGCGCATTAGCAGCAGGAGCTCTCATGCCCAGCAGCTTTGTGGGGGCACGGAGGGGGCACTGCATGGAGGGGAGGACCAAATACCCACCTCGGAAGATATCCAGGAGGTGTTTGCCAACGTACCAGCAGATGGTTTCAAAGTTGGGAAACTTGAAGAGGTCAGCTGTGCTGAGACGCTTTTCAATCTCATAGGCTCTGGGCAGGAGGAAACAAAAAGACCAGTGAGGTTATGTAGGCTCTAAAACCATGGAATTCTGTGCCAGAGGAACTTAAATTTGGTGATCAGAAACACACCCCAAAACGAATTCTGTAAATTAAATCTATTTGCACAATTTCAAATCCTTTGTCCTGCTCTCTGCCAACTGCTTGAAGGCACAAGGAGTTTCGAAGGCCCCTCAAGACCCAGCCGGGCAACCTCCAGAAGCCGGGCAACTTCCTCAGCAGTTCCACCGGCATTATCAGTGTAACCATAAGGACTAGAAACTGGCACTTTTAAAAACTGAAATTCACTCAGTATCCCATTCTGTGGTCTCACAGAAATCAAGACATGCACACAGCTCTGGATCCAGCCAACACTGAGCAGGGGGCGCAGAGCATCATGCTGAACAGCACGTTCTGTTCTGTGATTATGTTTCTCTCCTGGCTCTGATCCCATTTAGGAACATAAAGGAAGCTTTTACACCAAGTTAGATCATTGGTCTGTCTTTACAGACTGGCAGAGATTCTCCAGGGTTTCAGATCAGAGTCATTCCCACCCTTATGTGGAGACTAGATCAGGGACCTTCTGCATGCCAAAGGGTGTGCTCCACCGGTGATCGAGTCTCCTCCCCGCCACTTCCCAAGATGCCTCGCTGCAGACCAGCAAAGCGCTCCCAGCCAAACTCACTTGAGCTGCATCTCAATGTTGAGACTGTGTAGGAAGTTTCCCCCAAAGGCCAGGCAGTCAATAGGAGTCAACACGGCATGGATCCAACCTGAAAGTGGAAGGAGGAAGCAGTCACATGGACGAAGGTCTGGGCCTCCCAGAAGGACTCATGGCTTATGAGAGGAAAGGGAAAGGGTGCCCCCAGCCGCTAGATGCAGCTGGACTTCACCACATTTTGAGCTGCAGCTTATTCTGTGTCAATGCAAGTCACTCACAATGGAAGGAGAGGTGTCCCTGAGTGGGAGAAAAACAAAGGCCCCAGGAGTAGCAGCGGCCACGAAAGTGGCAGGCAGGAGCTGGACTGACTCAATACCTGTGGGTATGAAGAGTGTCTGGCCCTGCCGGACGGGGCAGCGATAACATCGGTCCACCTGGTCCCCAAAAAACAACTCGTTCTGATTGGAAGAGCTGCTCCAGGCTTCAAAGAGGGTCAAGTTGGCAGCAGTGGGACGCACTAGGTAGAAGATCTTTTCTCCCTGCGAGGAACAGATGGTAGTGAAAAGGAGCTGACACACCACTTCTAATGTTTAGGGGCAAAAGAGCTGGCAAACAGGGCAAAAGCAGATGCTATGAAGTGCAGAGAGGGCTGGGGTAACAGAAGGATGCATCCTGTTGCACAAGGGGGCATTTAATGTGCAGCAAGCAAACAGCATGGCTGCTATCAAGTCTGCAGAGTCCAGCTCCTTGCCTCAGCCTCAAGGCAGGCTGATTTGGAGTGTCAGAGAATTACACAGAGGACAACCACAATGCTTGTTGTGGTTTCCCCTTGTGCTTGTATGGAATTGTGACACACACACACCCAGCCAGGTCTACTTTCCTGCCATTCAAACAATGTTTATTGGCCTGTAGATGTAAAAAACCCCTCCAATTTCTGACATCCTTTAAACACCTGAAATTTACCTATTCCATTCTTAATCCTCTTTCTTCTCTGAACTCAACATACTCCGTTTCTTCAGCCTCCGTCTATGGGGGCTTCAACCACCTAACAAGAGGCAGTTCTTGCCAGAAAAGAAAATGAAGAAGAGTACCAGCTCCAGAAATGGAGCAGCAGCAGTAAAAACAGCCAGCAGCTTCTGGAGTAAGGATGGAACAGGAGATGTGAAGATCAAACCGGAAGCAAGAAATCGCTCCCTGCTGCTCAGTTTTGCTAGGCCAGGCATGATACCCAAACAAGCTCATATTGCTAAGCAAACTGCCTAGCTTCATTCCTCATAGAACAGAAAGCATAAACACAAGGACAGCAGACTCATCTGACTGTATACCAGTTGCCACCTCAGACTCCAGGCCTGGTGCTCCAGGCTAATTTTTATCCTCCTACTCAGGCAAATGGCTCTTGAACCCTTCACCCCAATATGCCACCTTAGCATGTGCAAAATGGATTTCTTTCTAAACGAAAATATTTGGGGAGAGGGTGGGAAAAAGACAATGAAACATTCAACCATCACCCGGAATCTGAAGTGGAAGTACATCCGGGAGGTCTGCTGGTTCTGTGGCTCAGCTCTAAGATCAAGCTCCCTTCCTGCCCACCCCCAGGCCTTCATATTCTTACCCGCAGCACATGGTACCAGACAGAGGTGCCACCAAAGTCAATGTGGAAGTCCGTGTAGCTGTCTCGCACCCCCATCAGGCAGTACTTCTGCACGTTGGGACGCTCAAACACCGACTCGCCTGGCCACAAGTTCTCTACCCAGGACAATTTGCGCACAATCTTTGGAGTCTCCACCAAATTAGAGAGCCTGAAAAATTGTGAAGGAAGAACAAGTTAACTCGTCCATCTTCCAGAGATTTCTCCTGACAGGATTTTAGAACAGTAATCCAGTACAGTGGTGCCCCGCAAGACGAATGCCTCGCAAGACGAAAAACCCGCTAGATGAAAGGGTTTTCTGTTTTTCGAGGCGCTTCGCAAGACGAATTTCCCTATGGGCTTGCTTCGCAAGACGAAAACGTCTTGCGAGTCTTGCGATTTTTTTCGCTTTCCCCCCCTTTTTCTAAGCCGCTAAGCCGCTAATAGCGCTAATCCGCTAAGCCGCTAATAGGGTTGCTTCGCAAGGCGAAAAAACCGCAAGACGAAGAGACTCGCGGAACGGATTCTTTTCGTCGTGCGAGGCACCACTGTAGAAAGATGAGTGGATTTAGACCAAGAACATTGCATTTCAAATCCATACTCATTCAAGGAGTCACTTGGGCAAGTAACTCTCTTTCTCTGCCTTATTTCTCCATCTGCAATATGGGTACCACATAGGATGGGATGGGATTAAAATCTAAATAATAATTATTTATTATTTATTATTTATTATTTATTATTTATACCTCACCCATCTCGCTGAGCTTCCCCAGCGACTCTGGGCATTAAATATTAAAAACTTCCCTAAACAGGGCTGCCTTCAGATGTCTTTTAAAAATAGGATAGCTGCTTATTTCCTTGATATCTGATGGGAGGGCGTTCCACAGGGCGGGCACCACTACCGAGAAGGCCCTCTGTCTGGTTCCCAATAATAATAGCAGCTACTTTTAATATTTATATAGGGCTTTTGGAGTGTTCAAATTACAATACACTGTCTCAATATATCACTGTAAGAATAAGTCAGTATAACTATCATCCCCAGGTGGTGCGAAGAGGGACTCAGGCTGAGAAAACAGTGTCTCACCTCAGCCCATTTAGTAGGTTCATGATCAAGGGCCAAACAACCCATTACATGGGGAAGAATGTGCTAGGACCCCCCCCCCCCTTAAAATAAAGGCAGGAAAGGAAGCCTGGGAACTGCAACTGTGAGTGGAAAAGCAGCAGGTGCTTAACCCTTTCGCCTCCTACTCTTTGTAAACTCAAAATTGTACAGACTCCATCTGCTTTTCCATCTGCAAACAAAAAGAAATGTGGACCCTGCATGATATATGAGGAGAGCAGCTCTTAGGAAGGGCAATATTGAATGTGAAAACAATGGGAAGGGAAAGGGTTAAGCAGTTATTCTCTTGGCTGCTATATAATTTAAAATGCCTTCCTTCTCTTTTTGTCCCTCCAGCCATCCCTATCCCTGTTGTTTGACTTCAGCTCCCATCAGCTTATCAGCTTGGCCAATGGTCAAGCTGATGAGTTGTAGCAAAACATCAATTTGAGGCCACAGGTTCCCCACACCTGATCTTCGCACTCCAACTAATGTGTATCATGAGCTTTCAGAAGAAATGCCCATATTCTTTTTCATATTCAAAACTGCTTCCAATGACCTGCTAAAAGCCCAACAGGTACACAAGAAACGTATCTATCGGGGGGGGGGGGGAATGGACACACACCCATTTGTGAGAAAGGGAAGAACAAGAAGAGACAGATTTCTGTTGCACCCCCACAATAGCAAAGACACTTAGCGAGGAGAGGGATACTATTGCTTAGTAGGGAGGGAGATACTACAGCTTCATGGCAAAAGTGGGGATTCTCCAGCTCCAGGGTTTCTCTCTGCTGGGTAGGGTGAATACTGGGGAAAATGAAGGACAAGGACACACAGCTGCTTTCATATCCCCCTTTTCCTTGCCTGGTCTCAGAGAATTCGAGGCTGATGACGTTCAGTACTTTCTCCCGGCGACTGCTGGAGTAATATCTGACAAAGTCACCCAGGCGCATCTTCAGGTCGGCCTGGCGAGTCACGTCAATCACATCAATCTCCTTGTCAGCTCCTGTTGAAAAAAGAACCGACACGCCGGGCAGCTCAGATAATGGGGCTAGTGTCCGAGAGGGCTGCAGTCGCGGGAGATGGCAGGGCAGTCCTGTTCTCACCCCTCGCGAGCTTCATGGCTAGTTGGAATCTCTTTGCAGGGTTTCCCCACCAATGTGGCGCAATGAACTGTCAGACGTTCAGCACTGCCAACATCTCCGCTCCTCTCCTCCAGCACCTTGGCCAGCAACTGCTATCAAAGGGCCAGAAACCCACTGTTCCCCATTACCTGCTGCTTCCACACACATATCTTTTGCCTTTGGGGTGGCATTTGTGGAGCAGGAGGACAAGTAAGTCAGCATAGACATGCACCCTCCAAGACGCTGGGAAACAAATAATGGCACTAGGGGGATAACCAACCCACGTGGCTAAAGATAAGACTTCTTCTCCCTATTTATTCTCATCGAACACAACCACGGAAGAAAGGACGAATAAGATTATTCCCACAGACTACCGTATTTTTCGCCCTATAAGACGCACCTGACCATAAGACACACCTAGTTTTAGAGGAGGCGCTGCGTAGATTCAGATTCAGCTTTCCTTCTCTGCGCAGCACCTCTCCAGCGAAGCGAAGTCAGAACAGCAAGAGGGATCGCTGCTTTCGCTGCGCAGAGATCCCTCTTGCTGTTCTGGCTTCAGCGATAGCTGTGCAGCCTGCATTTGCTCCATAAGACGCACACACATTTCCCCTTACTTTTTAGGAGGGAAAAGGTGCGCTTATAGAGCGAAAAAATACGGTATTTTTCTCTCCATGCAATCATACGCAAAATGCAATTGCAAGTAACCACACCGCCTCTGCGATGAAAGGACAACATTACACCAAGCTGTGTGACTTGCTGGCTCCCTTTCCTGACTGCAATGAATGAAGCACCCAACACATAGGTCTCCTTTGGCCACCCTGCCAGCAATGCTCCCCTGCTACTCACCCACATAATGCTCCACATCCCGCACGGTGAAGGAAGGCGGAGGAAGGGTCATGCCCAGACCATCCTTCTTCAGGACAAGGATGGGGACGCTGAAGCTGTTCTCCTCCAGAAACTCCACAGTCAGCTGGGTCCCGCTTGGCTTTAGGATAACCTCGTCCGCACTGGGGAAGCAGCGGTGGGGGGGGGGGGGAGTCAGGCCCAAGAGCAACAAGCCAATCCTAAGTTTCTATCCCTTAGGTAAATTTTGCTGGAAGCCACCCAGAGTGGCAGGAGAAACTCAGCCAGATGGGTGAGGTATAAATAAATTATTATTATTATTATTATTATTATTATTATTAGTTATTATTAGTGCATCTGTCACAGAACACAGAGAGTCCACCACAGACTCAGCTGATTGCCCTAGCCTTCTATGTTATATGACTTGGTTTGCTACTTGCTGTGGTGGGAGGAGGCTCCCCCCCCCACCTCCCCACCCCCCGCAGCTGCAGCCTAGAAGACTCTCTTTGGAGACGCTCTGTGCAGCAGTGGGGTGGGGCAGGACCAAGGGTGTGAGCAGCTGCAGGGAGATTCCCCAAGGAGTCAGAAGGGAAGTCAGAAAACAATATATCATCTCAGGGCTCAACTGCCCATTGAGTAAGAAATCAGGATCACATGGAATGGTGGAAAAGCGTGAAGCACAATATCTTTGATTGAAAAGTAGGTGGTGGAGACCATCTTACAGGCAGCACTCAAGAGGCACAGAGGCCACTCTGAGCTCACCAAGTTCAGCCAATCTATGGAGTGGCTCTGTAGTCCTGCACGTGAACTGCGTGAGGTGGACAATTGACCACTTGCTGTATTTTAAGTACACCACCACCACCACCAAGCCCCTTTAGCAGCTGAGTCACTAATAGAGGACTTTGAACCTGGTCACCTTTACTCAGGATAACATAGGTCAGGCATAGGCAAACTCTGGCCCTCCAGATGTTTGGGACTACAATTCCCATCATCCCCAGCTAACAGGACCAGTGGTCAGGGATGATGGGAATTGTAGTCCCAAACATCTGAAGGGCCAGAGTTTGCCTATACCTGACATAGGCGCTGACTTACCCTTTAACCCTTTAACCCTCTGCAAAGGCAGAGGGAAATGAACGTGAGATCCCACAGTGATGAAATCCTCATTTTAACTATAGCTAAAGGAGTCCTGATGTTAAAAGAGCCCTGATGTTACAGCTGTACCATTCATCCCATCCTGCACAAAGTTGCTGGGAAACAAAGCCCCAGACAGAGAGCTTCTACCCGAGCAGGCAGGTTTGGAATAAAAAGGGCTTGTCCACAGTGCATTCTTGGCCTTCTGGAACAAAAGCTTCCCTCTACCTGAATACCAGCTACCCTGTAACATGGATTTTGGAAAGTCTTCCTTCTTTCCTCTTGGGTCACCCAAAAATCACCAAGCATGTGCCCACCTAGGGAACGTCCTGCTGCGAAGTTCCTTGATGAACAGACTGCTTCCAGTCTTCACCGCCTTGCCAACCTCTTTGACCGCACATGAGTCAGGCTGTTTTTGGGTCCCCCGGCGCCGCTTCACTGTCAGGGGGAGGGGAAAGCAAGTTAGTAAAAGGGGGGGGGGAGAGAAAAAGACATAAGCAGAGGAAGGTGACAAAGATACTGAAGGAGCTAAGAGAATACTCCTGATGAGGTTACAAACAAACAAAACACACACACCTGTAGTCAAGGGCCTACACATGAGTAGGTCTGTGCTAAACGAAACCTCCAGCTAAAGGCGTCCTCCTAAGACCCTAAATTGTGGGTCAGCTATTGGGCTAGACCAGGGACAGTCCATTTTTCAACACTGTATCTTTCTTTAATGGTTGCATAAATGAGAGAACTTGCAAAGAATAAGTTTCTAAAAACTCTGTACTGCTGCTGGAACTCCCTTATCCCCACAATGATTAAACATGGAGATATGGCAACATCAGCAGAGATGCATATACACCACAATGTTCTAAAGCAGAGGAGAAGAACTGAATGAGATATTGGACAAAATTCAGTTTCCTTCAACTCTCAGCCTACATTCAAAAACAAACAAACAAAAAAACCCACCCAAATTTCCACTCCTGGTGGTTGCAAAAGATTCTCTTGAAAGTGTGTGGGCAATACCTGCTGAAATTACAGAAGCCAGAAGAGTAGGTGAAACTTTCCAGAGGATTAGACTGAGGTCCTTACCCCTCTTCTAAACTAACAAATACTGTACATTACTTTAAAAAATAAACTCTGTAAAATAATGGAACAACGCAAACAGTTTATGCAAATCTGCATAAACTGGAATGATGTAAAACATTCAAAACGCAAACAGACTGTGCCAATTGAGATGAACAGCACACATCTGCATAACTTGTAAGGGTTGCAGAACCAGCTTGCCTGAGTACAGAATTTTTATGTACTCAGTTCTGAAAAATTAAGTCCTGCCGACCGTATGGTCGGCGGTTCGAATCCCCGCGACGGGGTGAGCTCCCGTCTTTTGGTCCCAGCTCCTGCCCACCTAGCAGTTCAAAAGCACCCCTAAGTACAAGTAGATAAATAGGTACCGCTTTATAGTGGGAAGGTAAACAGTGTTTACGTGTGCTGCGCTGGTGCTGGCTCACCAGAGCAGCTTTGTCACGCTGGCCACGTGACCCGGAAGTGTCTCCGGACAGCGCTGGCTCCCGGCCTCTTAAGTGAGATGAGCGCACAACCCTAGAGTCAGACATGACTGGCCCATACGGGCAGGGGTACCTTTACCTTTATTAGTCAAAAAGCACTGGATTGAATACTGGATAACTGAAAACAGCAAAGCTGCAAGGGAGGCAGGAAATTTGGGACAGGAGTCCCTGAGGCACTGTGCAAAGCCACAAATGCTTTCCCTGATCTCTGTTCTTGCATCCTTTAGCAGACACATTGTGTTTTTATATTACAGAATTTTTCTCTTGAACCACAAGGAGTAGCACTTTAAAAAAAAGAGAAGCTCTCATTCATAGGGATTTGATCAATACACCAGATTTTGTGATTTGTGATGAGACAGCATCCATGCAGGAATTAGTATACAATTATATCCTATTAAGCCTTCATCCCACTGAAAAATCACAGCAGGACCATAACTTACTGACAGATGGTCCATGAAGAAGTTGGCAGTTAGGGCAGTGATACAAGTCAATGTCGGCTGCTGCATCCTCTTCTACTCCAACACAGCTTGAAGAGAGAAAGTCAGTCACACACCTCTCCAAAAGACAGACAACAACCACTATAACAGGTATGGGAAGACTGTGGCCTCCAGCTGTCATTAGACTACAACTCACATCATCCCTGACCACTGGCCATACTGGCTGAGGCTGATGGAGCTGGAGTCCAACCACAATTGGAAGGTCACAGGTTCTACACTTGCTCTAAAAGAAGCAATATCCCCAAAATCTACAACCACCCAGCCCTAGATGACCACCCTGTACAAGCTCAGAGACAGTTTCTTCTAACTCTGAAACACAGGAACTGTACCCTAAGTCAGAGCGCCTAGTTTGTATATATAATGTCTCCAGTTCAAGGGCATGCAAGAGGAATGGGACAGTCATCTGCCAGAAACCTCAAAGATACACAGGACACTTCACTTGGCTAGACAGGTCCTTTCCAGTTTAAGGCAACCCTTTCTATTCTAAGCCAGCATGTCCTGAGGACCTGATGGAATTGCAGACAAATGCTCCTTAAAAGATAAACACCCCACGTTCCAACATCCACACTCTTTGTTTAAGAAGTTGCACCTAGTTGCTCATTTTTTAATCAACTGTCTGTCCATTCCATCCTGCGACCTGGTAGTGAAGGCATCTTCACCTATTAATGTCCTAGAAGGGAGTGTGAGAAATAGCTGTGTGAGAGGCTCTGCATGCAGTTGCTACCAGTTGAAAAAAACGCTGGCTAAATGAAGGAACAATCTGAAATTTAATCCAGATACGACTGTTGGTGATGGGTGTCTGACAGTTTGGCAAAAAACAGAGTACTCTACCATCAACCCTATGAGAGGAATTCCAGGAGCGACCACCAGTATTAAATTTACGGCATGTAATGCCCTAAGAGAAAATATTATGAAAATGATTTACAGGTGGTACATGACCCCAGTTAAGCTTGCGAAGATTTATCATCTGCCCAATAATAAATGTTGGAAACGTAATGAGACTGAAGGTACCTTCTTTCACCTTTGGTGGACCTGCCCAAAGATTAAAGCCTTTTGGGAAATGATTTATAATGAAATTAAGAAGGTACTTAAATGTACTTTTCACAAGAAACCAGAGGCATTCCTCTTGGGCATGGTCGGCCAATTGGTGTTAAGGAAGGATAGGACTTTTTTTATGTACGCCACTACAGCAGCAAGGATTCTTCTAGCAAAGTATTGGAAGACACAAGAACTCCCCACGCTGGAAGAATGGCAGACGAAAGTGATTGACTTTATGGGATTGGCAGAAATGACCGGCAGAATCCGTGACCAAGAGAAGGAGACGGTGGAGGAAGACTGGAAGAAGTTCAAAGCTTATCTTAAGAACTGTCACAATATTGATGAGTGCTAAAATGTCAAGGGGAAGGAAGATGCAGAATTGCAGCTGAAAACGTTTGAGGATTTAAGGCGAAATTGAGAAAGATAATAAACTTAAATTTAATTGGCTAAAAGGGTTGCTGAAAAACTGTAAAATAAGGATGCAAAAAGGGTGAGGTATGGGGAAGTCCGAGAAAGGAGGCTTATGAAAATAAGGTTAAGAATTTATATTTGTGTGTTTGTCTGTATTGGTTGATGTTTTTATGTTGTTGTTGTTGTTTTGTTTTAAAATTGGAAAACTAATAAAAATTATTATAAAAAAAGAGAGGAATTCCAGGAGCGAAAGGAGGCAGGTGAAGTTCACCTCAGGTCATGCCCCCGATGGGCCACCCCTGGATGAACTACCAACAACCATCATGTAGAAAAGACCCTAACGTGTTTTTGATATGTTACTATTTTCATTTTATTTTTAGAATATGTATTTGAAGGCCACCTTGGTAGGATCTGTATCCTGAATGGTGGGATATAAACAACTGCAATAAAAATAAAATAAATAAATCCGGCACAACAGAAAGCAGTTCTATGCTCACATCTTCCATGAAACATGACTGCGCTGCATGCAAGTGCAAAAAGAAGCTGTGTGGGGTTGAAACAGCACAATAGAAACAGGATTACAGCTTCTTAAATTTTTGCTGCACTTCTGTAACTTCAGATCCCGCACTTCTATAACTTCAGATCCCTTAATAGCCAGTATGGTCTGATTTAAGCACATTGCTTACCTGTTTGGGAGAACGGCTAACTTATTTTAAGCCTCCACACCAACTGACACTGTAAGAGCTTAGGGCAGGGATGGGGGACAGAGAACTCCTATCATTCCTGGCCACCAGCCACACTTCCTGGGGCTGATGACACCTGAAGAGCTAGTTTCCCCATCCATGACTTAAGGCATGTCAACTGTTTGGCAGGTATAAACATGAAGTCCGCTGGTCAACTCCTGTTTCTATGGATGAATGTCACGGTCCCCCAATCGATTTCTGGCAACCATCCAGAAGCTTCCATTCACAAAGACAGATCAACCCTAAACACCAGATGATGAGGACAGGCAAGAGAGGAAGACCCTTCCTGCCTTCAAGAGGTCTCAGACTGGCCACTTTTAGGAATCAAGCTTTAAATCTTGGCCTGATCCAGCAAGGTGATTCTTAGAGCAACTAGCCCTTTGAGAATTACTGGCATTCTACTCATACTCCTCATGAAGGCACCCAATTAAAGGCAGCACCTCCAAGAGCAGACATACCCTGGATTTAAAGAAACAGGGGCTTTGGAGCCGCTACCTCCAAATGTCAGTTCCCACCCAGTGCCGCCTTCTTCTCACCTGCCGTGGAACCAGTCCTGGCAAACGTCGCACTCAATCATGAAGCGGGTGACATCGTAGGGCAGGCGGCAGAGACAATACACAGGGACAGAGGCCATGGCGGAACCAAGTTCAAGCGAAGGAAGACCCTCCAGGAACCAAACGACGTCCAAGCATCCGCTATGGCAAGTTGAAGGACGTGGTCATGCTGAGGTCTGCAGGAGAGCCAGTCTTGGCCCGGCTGAGTGGGGGCTAAATTATTTCATCCCCCTTACCCACTCCAACTCCCCAAGCACCAACTTCCTTGCAAAATGTGCTTCTTGGATCCTTGAGATGTCCCCCCCCCCAAACAGCAGGGTGGTCTCTTGAACCCCAAAGTTTCGACCTGAAGTTTCACGGGCTGCTTCTGATCATCCGAAGCCCTCCAAGGCAGCCTCCCCAAGTTTGCACCCACTGCCCACCTACTGGGGGGGGGGGAGACCCCCCTCGCCTTCCTGGGATAAAACTTCCCAGGTTTATTTTTTCGGGGGGCAGGATCCCTCTTGCATCTGCTGCAGCCCCAAACTTGCCCGCTGCCTCAGTTTCTCCCCACAGGAGATTCCCAGCTGCTGACAAAGGCGCTGAGGGACATGGCGCTCTCCTTCGGGTCCGGCTCCTCTCGCGGTCAGCCCCCCCCCCCCCACTTCCCAGCCAGGCTCCCCTCGACTCCCGGGAGGAGTCTTGTCCGGAGGGGCTTCCTTCGTCGCGGCCAGAGACGCCTCGCCCCGGGCCCGCAGCGGAGGCGAAGCACCGCCGACTCGCACGCCCCGTCCCGCCGGGCTTCTTCCTCCCTTCCGGGCAGGAGCGCCTAACTCCACGGCGGGGATCGAGGCCTTCTCGCGCCCAAGCGGCTGCGCTGCTTCTCGGCGACTCTAGAGGCCTCGGCCAGGCCCGGGATCCTGCTCTTGCTCCGGCTCCTCAATAAAGTTTATTCAAAACCACGGGGGGGGGAGGGGAGGGGGGGAGGGAGAGACTCGAGGAGGCGCCGGCGGCCATCTTAGGGGAGGCGCAGCGCGGGACGCTTGGGAAGCCATCTTGGGAAGGGACGGAAGAGAGGCCTGCGTCGTAGAGATACGAAGGGGTAGAGCTGCCGTTCCACATCTGAAAGACGGGATAGACGCCATTCCCGCCCCTCGGGAGAGGAGCGAAACGCCGCAGATCCCCGTTCGGCTCTTTAGCGCGGCCGCGCCGGGGAACTGCGGAACTCCCTGCCTCATGAGATCCAGCGCGCGCTTTTGCTCTGCTTTTCTCAGCGCCTGCTAAGAAGCTCATTGCTTAAGCAAACCTACCCAGATGCTTAGAAAGTCGAGGCAATGCGAATCTGTTTCAGTATTTTGACTTTCGTGCTTGCTTGCTGAGTTTCGTTGCGGGGGTTGTTGGTGTGGGTTTTGTTGCATCTTTATTTCAGATCATGTGACTTGTGTGGAAATTATTCAGTTTGGTGGTGGATTCTTTTAAAGGCTTGAAGAAGAAGAAGAAGAAGAAGAAGAAGAAGAAGAAGAAGAAGAAGAAGAAGAAGAACAACAACAACAACAACAACAACAACAACAACAACAACAACAACAACAAATTTGTTGTCTGCGTTTTTCAGTTGATTTAGGATGAATCTGATGCGCTGAATCCATAAATCACATTGGTTTTGCTCAATCAGGTCAAGTTTTTGAGCTATGGCCACATGTCATTTTTTTACATTTTTGTTCACATGTACGCTTGTGTGGAGCATTTTAGAAGAAGTTGGTGGAGGTAAAATGCCATGTCGAATAATTATTTTGATGGGAAATTATTATTTTAATGACAAGAAGTATTCAAGTCAGATAGTTCTGGGTGATTATGTCAAAAAGGGATCAGTTTGAAGTCATAAAACCTCAAAATCTTCCATAAATTGGTGTGCTGTTGATGTGACTGGGCTCAACAGAAAGAACCCGAGCAGCCTCAAGTATCCTGATCTTCAATCAGCACATCGTCCTGTAGCTCATTGTGATGAAATTCCAGTGCCTATCTTCGGAGAACTTCCTGACATTAGTGACGAAGATGCCTCCAGTGTTGAAGGACATGAAGAAGAAGAAGTGGTTCTTGAAGATGATGCTCCACATCCATTTTCCCAAAAGGAGTTGAATGATCTAGTTTGCGACCTCAGCTTGTCAAAGGACTCTGCCGAACTTCCAGATTGAAGGAAAAAAACCTCCTCTCTGACACTGCTCGCATCAGCTTCTTCCGCAACAGGCATCAAAAGTACCTCCGTTTTTTCTCGGAATAGAAGGACTTGGTGTACTGTGCAGATATTGCGCAGCTTCTGCTCAAGCTTGAAGTGCCACAGTACGAACCCAAAGATTGGAGACTGTTCATTGACAGCAGCAGGCGATCACTGACATGTGTTCTGCTACACAACGGCAACCAGTTTGCCTCTATACCTCTGGCTCACTCGAGTACACTGAAGGAGAACTATGAAGCAGTGAAGTATGTGCTGGAGAAAATTGGTTATGATCAGCATAAGTGGTTTATTTGTGTTGACCTGAAGATGGTGACAACAGTCTTGCTTCACCAAGTACCCATGTTTTCTGTGCATGTGGGATAGTAGGGACCGTGCTCAGCATTACACGAAGAAGGACTGGCCTGTGCGGGAGGAATTGGTGCCTTGCAAAGAAAGGAACGTCATCAACGACCCTCTGGTGGACAGAGACAGAATACTCTTCCCACTGCTGCACATCAAGCTCGGCTTAATCAAGCAGTTCACCAAGGCTCTGGACAAGGATGGTGACTGCTTCACTTACTTGTGCCAGGCTTTTCCAGGATTGACCATGGAGATGTTGAAAGCTGGCATCTTTGACGGTCCTCAGATCCGTCAGCTCATCAGAGATCCAGAGTTCGGAAACTCAATGAACAAAGTGGAACTGGAAGCATGGAAGGCATTTGTTCTGGTAGTGAAGAACTTTCTTGGCAACAATAAGGCCAGAAACTACGCAGAATTTGTCAACAACATGCTGACTGCTTTCAGAAACCTGGGCTGCAACATGAGCGTCAAGATGCACTACTTATTTTCACATATGGACCGGTTTCCTGAGAACCTGGGTTCAATGAGTGACGAACAGGGGAAGAGATTCCATCAGGACATGAAAGAGATGGAGACCGGGTATCAAGGTCGCTGGGACGCAGTCATGATGGCTGACTACTGTTGGACTCTGAAGAGAGACCTCCGTGCTGCTGAGCATTCCAGGAGTTCCAAGAAACGGAAGTTCAAGCCCTGAAGTTTGAAAAATGGTGAAGCAACATGCAATTTACGTGTACTTACCTTATCAATGCCCACCATTCAGTTTACAGTAAACCTGACCTGATGGAGAGAAACAGATGCCATTTCCTGATTCAGCAGTGCAAAAATACCCTAAATCAGTTGTAGAAATCTAGACAACATTCAAAAAGTAAAAAATTGTTGCCCAGTGTAATTTTTTATTTATACCCCGCCCTCCCCAGCTAAGGCCGGGCTCAGAGCGGCTTACAAGCAATAATAAAAACAAGTTGAATGATTACAGCTTAAAAACAAAATTAAAATACAACATTAAAATATTACAACATTAAAATAAAATGTAGCCTCAACGCAGGAGGAGAAGGAAAGAAAAAAAGAAAGAGAGGGAGGGAATCAAATTGGCTCCAAGCCAAAGGCCAGGTGGAACAACTCTGTCTTACAGGCCCTGCAGAAAGAAATCAGATCCTGCAGGGCCCTGGTCTCATGAGGCAGAGCGTTCCACCAGGCCAGAGCCAGGGTTGAAAAGCCCTGGCTCTGGTTGAAGCCAATCTAACTTCCTTAGGGTCTGGGACCACAAGGGTGTTGCTATTTATGGACCTTGAGGCTCTCTGTGGGGTGGGGCATACCGGGAGAGGCGGTCCCATAGGTACAAGGGTCCTAGGCCGTGAAGGGCTTTAAAGGTCAAAACCAGCAGCTTAAATCTGACCCTGTACTCCACCAGGAGCCAATGCAGCTGGAAAAGCACTGGGTGAATATGCTCCCATGGCAGAGACCCCATGAGGAGCCTCGCTGCAGCATTCTGCACCCACTGGAGTTTCTGGGACAGCTTCAAGGGCAGCCCCGCGTAGAGCGAATTACAGTAGTCAAGCCTGGAGATGACCATCGCATGTATTTTATCTACTGTATACGACTACTTTTCCTATGTTGTACGTTTCATGTTTTAGCTGCCTTGAGCGTGGTTTGAACTGCGGAAAAGCAAAATGCAATTAATATGCATATGCATGTTTCAAAGTAGGGCGGTGATTTTTTTCGTTCTTATTGATATACCTTTTTGTAAACAGCTTTGAGGGTTTTTCGCTTTTCACAATGAAGCAGTGTGTAAATCTTATAAAATAAATGATACATAAACGGGACTCTACAGTTGAAACTAAAAAAATTAGAATATCGTGGAAAAGTTCATTTATTTCAGTAATTCATTCCCATGGGCATTGAACCAGGTTTTGGTACTTTTGGCAGTGTGGGCAGGTGCCAAGGTCCTGATGGAAAATGAAGTCAGCTCCCCCATAAAGTTTGTCTGCAGAAGGAAGCACGAAGTGCTCCAAAATCTCCTTGGTTTCCAAATGAGATGCAAAAGCTGCTCTCATCAGAAGAGAGATTTGGGGAGCCATGTCATCAGCTGGTGTTGGTCCACTGTGCTTCATGAAGCCCAGGCTCAACACAGCCGTCTACCAGGAGATTTAGTTAGAGGCAGCAGCCAGGCCTCTAACTAAAGCTCAGCACTTGTCAGTCAAATCATCGCCTCCTTCGCCTGCCCCCACGTGCCTCTCCTGTGCTAAATTTTAAACTGTAAGCCTGTCAGGGCAGAGATCTATCCCCTTGTATTTTCTGTATAGTGCTATAGAAGCTGATGATACTATATGGAGGAGGAGGATAATAAGAATAATTCCTCTCTTCCTCTCTGTTCTGTACTTTGCATTCAGGTAGTGCTATAATAATAATTAAGTGAAACAGTATATTTTCTGGCATCCAAATGTATTGGACCAGGTGCCCAGAGTCTTGTCCATCAGCTCCTTCCTGGAGCATCTCTGCCTGGTGGTGGAAACTATGGACCTGTTTGGGCCTCCTGTGGCTTGATAGATGGTTGCAACAGGAAGCTTCCCAATAATCTTGGCTGGACTCTGGACTTGCCCATGGGCTACTGATGTCAGAGGAGGCGCTGAACATGCCATCCTTAGAGCCAAGATGTGGCTTTGTGTTCTGGACATACTCTCTGGACATTGATAGATTTTGTGTGCTGAGAAGCAGGCAAGCCTGGGACTGCCTTGATATAAGACAAAGTACATAGAATCTGATGCTTTAATAAATTTTTCAGTGAGCTTTACTTTATAGTCAGTATGTGTTAACTGATTAAATATATTTGAGCCGGCGCACCATATTGATTAATCCATTACACAAACACAAGCAAAATCTTAATCAGAGTGTTTCTCCAGGTGTTCCTGACTCCAGTTCTCTTAAGCCCCATCCAGCATGGCCGAGGGTCAGGGATAATGGGAGTTGTAGTCCTAGCAGCATCTGGAGAGACACAAGTTCCCCATCCCCATTGCTGCATCTCTTTGTCTCTTTTGCCACCAGGGGAAAAGCAGCTAATAGCTGGCAGTGAGGAAGAGGAGGGGGCCCAGTGGCAGAGGAGCCAAAACGGATGGCGTGGCCTTGAAGTCCTATTTATATAGCAAGATTTGCCTTTTTTCTTTCTTTTTGGTAGGCTCATATTTTAAAACAGCAAGCAAAACTCCTGCACCTTGGTCACCACCTTTGCATTCTGGTGAAAGCTTCACCTGTTGGATTTCTGTTTGACATTTGTCGTAAGTTACACCTGTAGCTTGCAGCTCCCTCTTGAAGGCACACCTGCTGAAACCTGGGTTTGTGCTTGTGTAAAAAGACCCAAGAGCGCTTCTTGCCAGCCATTGCTGTTCCTGAACCAGGATAGTCTTGCCCAGTTATCCATGCTCTGGTAACCTCCAGAGTGGGATTACTGCCATGCGCTGTAAGTGGGGTGATCCTTGAAGACCGTTTCAGAAATAACTAGTGCAGAAAAATGTATTTAGTTTTGTAGTTTGCTTTCAGGGCTGGTAAAGGTAAAGGTACCCCTGCCCGTCCGGGCCAGTCATGACTGACTCTAGGGTTGCGCGCTCATCTCGCTCAAGAGGCCGGGAGCCGGCGCTGTCCGAAGACACTTCCGGGTCACGTGGCCAGCGTGACGAAGCTACATCTGGCGAGCCAGCACCAGCGCCGCACACGGAAACGTCGTTTACCTTCCCACTATAAAGCGGTTCCTATTTATCTACTTGCACTTAGGGGTGCTTTCGAACTGCTAGGTGGGCAGGAGCTGGGACCGAACGACGGGAGCTCACCCCATCGCAGGAATTCGAACCGCCGACCTTACGATCAGCAAGTCCTAGGCACTGAGGTTTTACCCACAGCGCCACCTGCTTTTCACCTTGTTGCATTGGCCAAAAAAAAGCAAAAGACGCTGGTGGTTGGCGCTCCTGGTTTCCAGGACGGGGTTCAAGCCCCTGCGGTGTCCCTGCTTACTTCCAATGCAACCTCTCTCTCTCTATCTATCTCTCCCCCTTAAGAACTAAATGAAGCAAAGTGCTCCTGTAATGCATCACTGGTGTGTGTCTAAGACAAGGTGGATTACATGGATGCTTCCCATCCTAGCACTCCTTGCCATAGGGAACAAAATACGTACTGTAGAAAAGACTGTCTTTTAATTTGGCATTGTTTAGAAACTAACCTAAATATACAAACAAACGGATCCTACTTAGATTATTCAGAATGTGGAAAAGGCCGGGATGAAAGAGGAAATGGCATGACATTCACTCATTAGCAGAAGAGGAAGAGCAAATATAAGATGCTCAGGTGTCCTATTTTACAGAAGACAGTCATCAATTTTCAGGGCTATCAGAGGCTTAAGATGTGGACAGGTGACAGTTCTCTGTATGAATGGCCGGGCATTCCCAGGTCTGGCTGAAAGATACAGAAGGAAGAGCAGGGACACTGAAGTTGCCCATCAACAGATAGCACCTTGGCAGCAGACTAAGCACAACCACCTAGACCACAGTCTTCCCCACTGCAGTGAGATGTATAATATTCCCCTGTAGAATTATAGGGTGACCCAACACATCAGTCATACTCAAGGTAATATCATATATCCAACTAAGTCATACTTGGAATCAATGAAATCACTGGGTCTAGTGACTATGACATAGTAGGAGATAAACTACTAATATTTTTAAATGTGCATCTAAGCAACAACATGTCCAATTTCTGCAATTGGGGTTATCTAGGGATGCAATATTGTATGTTCAGTCAGGCCCTTTTGTTTTCTCCTGATCATGAGGAATGCAGTTTGACCCTAAGTAAGTTTACTTTGAAGGAAGTCGGAGTGCTTCCAAAGACTTACTCCCTAGTAAGTGCACGTTGGGGTAGGGCTATAGCTCCGTTTCAGAGTGCATGCTTTGCATGCAGGAGGTGGGGTCCCAGGCATTTCCAGACAGGGCTGCTAAGAAAGATCCTTCCAGAGCCACTGCAAGTCAGGGATACCCAGGCATTAGAAGAACTATCCACCCAGATCTTCAGGAGGGCCAGAATTGCATTTTGCAATGTTTTCCACATTAGTTTGTGGAAATTTATTTCTTTCTTCAGGGCAGTATGTTGCTGAAGGGAACAGCACACCTTCCCCTGCAGCGAGAATTCCTACAAACACTCCACACACACACACACACACTATATATTGGGGAATGGGAGCACCAATGACTCACAATTCCTCTTCCAATATTTATTTTAGTGCATGTAATTCCCCTCTTCCAGAAAATTCCAATATTACTGTATTAGAATGAAGTGCATGGGACACTAAATGTGACACTCATTTGGTACCAATGTTCTGGGCCTGGTTACATGCCACAGAAGTGCTCTGGCCTGGCCGTGTCAGAGCTCCGCAGTCAAAAACCAGGGACTAGAAGCTCTCCCAGAAATATTAAACATAGACTACAAAAGTGACCTTGAATAGAGAGTGTGTCTCTTGTTGGAAAGGTAGGCTGTGTGTGCCTGTGAGTGTGTGTGTGATTTTCTTGTACGTTTTATGCTCCTTATCGCTACCCCCAACATCAGTGAGCTGAGGATCCCTTTCCCATCATCATCATTGGCCCAGATTGCGCTGGGCTCCCTGGCCCCTGACCCTGAGCCCCGCAAAGAAGGGATCAGCAAGGAACTGGATGTGACGGAGGACATCTTGCATGTGTGAGTATTGGCCAGGCGCCCCCTTCTAGAAGAGGCAAGGTGTGGCGACAGTCGGGGCAGATGGTGGGCCCTGAGTTCCCTGTGCAGCCTGCTGGAAGGTCTCCTGCACAAGCTGCAGGAGGATGAGAGACAAGGTGGCGCCGTAATGGATGGCATGTTGGACTTCAACCAGGGTTTAAACAACAACAACAGTTTTATTATTTGTACTCCGCCCATGTGACCAGGTTGCCCCAGCCACTCTGGGCAGCTTCCAATAAATATAAAAACATAAAACATTAAAAACTTCCCTATACAGGGCTGCTTTTAGATGTCTTCTAAAAGTTGTATAGTTATTTATCTCCTTGACATCTGATGGGAGGACGTTCCACAGGGCGGGTGCCACCACCAAGGAGGCCCTCTGCCTGGATCTCTGTAACCTCATTTCTCACAGGAGGGAACTGCCAGGAGGCCCGTGGAGCTGAACCCTTTTGAATGAGTCTGTTTATTGGCCTGACCCACCCTGCAGGGCTGTTTGGAGCATAACTTGGAGGCAGAGTGGGGTGCAAGTAAAAGAAAGTGGTGTGCTGAGCAAGACCTGCGTTTGGATCCTTGTGCTTCTGCACACAGGACAACTTCCTGGGGACGGAGGAATCTGCCTCTCATCCATTTAGCACAGGACCATCTGCAGTTTTTCAGGTGGACAGACAGGCGTAGCTCCCAGACCTGCCAGGGATTGACCATCTGCATGCAAAGTGGCTGCTCTCCCATTGAGCTGGGACACCATCAGCTGTACACCATGATCATCACAATTATAACAAATAAAGGCTTGGCATATCTCGCTTTGCATGTCATGAGTCTTTCTCATAGATTAGTTTCACCTTTTAAGTTGAATTACCTAAATAATGAACTTTTCCACAATATTCTAATTTTTCGAGTTTCACCTGTAGTGTAGCTGCCGTTTGGTTGTGAAGAGAGAACTTGCATTATCTGCAATGTTAAGCTGCTAGAATCCACCTTTCCTCCAAGGAGCTACATAGTTCCCCTCTCCCCTCGATTTTACCGTTCTTTTTTTCAAACCGCTTTGATGTTTCTTACAATCAGACAGTGTGCAAATGTGAATGAATGTCCACCAGGGGCTCGTTGTGTTGCCAGGTGTTCTGCAAGGAAATCCAGGGAAGAGTGCAGTGAGATGTGGTGGCTCATGCCTAGACAAAACAGTGGGTCTCCCTGGCCTAGACCTTTTGAGGGACTACATACCCATCATGTCGGGTCACTGGCCACCCCAGGAATGATGGGAGTTATGTCAAGAGGGCCATGAGGGTCCCCTACCCACTGCTGTAGAATACTGTTTGCCTTGAATGTTGGAGTTTGAAGATGGGGACAAGGACAGGCATGTCAGAGGCCTGTTGCAATATTGTAATAGACTGTATTTTTCGCTCCATAAGACGCACCTTTTTCCTCCTAAAAAGGGGAAATTTCTATGCGTCTTATGAAGAGAATACTGCGCGGAGGAGGGACGGACAGAAGCCACGGCTCCCATCCTTCCCTCCCCCGTGACTTGCTTTAAAGCAGCAAAGTGGGACAGGAGCCGCTTACAGGGGTGTAAAGCAAGGACATCGGGAACCATGTAATCCCCCCCGCCCCCTCCTCACTGGGATGGGCGGGCGCATGCCACCCCCTTGGGACACTCACGTGGGCAACGTCCCACATCCCCACAGATAACGTGTCGCCACGCAAGATCCTCCCTCTGCCACTGGTCTTGCCAGTGGACAGTAGTGCCTTCCTTTGCAGAAGTGTGAAATTTGAAGGGCGGCTGTGGTTTGGTCCTTGTGTTGTTTACGAAGGTGTGAATTAGGTAGGTTTGACTTTAAATGGGAATTGAATCAGGTTTCTCCCTCATTCCTCCCTCATATGAAAGCCCCCAGAGCTCTTTGCAAGGAACAAAAAGGAAGAAAGTCCCACTTCTTTTGCCTTTATTAAAATAATTGTGTAGGACTAAACCATATAATCCAAGGGACTCAATGTGGGAAGCTCATATATTTCCATTGCCTGCCCCCCTTACTAGGGGATAAATCTCTCTTCATTTGTTAATGACAGTGATGATGGTTCTTAATGCCACTGTTGACTGCTGTTCACTTTGCAGTGGTACCTCGGGTTAAGTACTTAATTCGTTCCGGAGGTCCGTTCTTAACCCAAAACTGTTCTTAACCTGAAGCACCACTTTAGCTAATGGGGCCTCCTGCTGCCGCTGCGCCGCCGGAGCACGATTTCTCTTCTCATCCTGAAGCAAAGTTCTTAACCCAAGGTAATATTTTTGGGTTAGCAGAGTCTGTAACCTGAAGCGTATGTAACCTGAAGCATATGTAACCTGAGGTACCACTGTACATGGTTGAAATATTATTCTGATATACCAGTAGTTTATTAAATAGTTTAGTACATTTGATTCAGAATTCCCCCCCCCCCTTGTCTTCCTCCTCTAAAAACTAGGTGCGTCTTATGGTCTTATGGAGTGAAAAATACGGAGGTCCACTGCAGGCCCAGCCCAAGACATTTTGGCACTTCAGGTGAACCACAAAACGGCATCCCACTGGCCAGAAGAAGGGACGAGTGAAGATATACAAGTGGCTGACCCAGCCTCGAAGGAGAGCGGGCAATGTGTTCCTTGGAGGCCAGATCTGCTGCCCCTGTGGACAGGTTTACATACACTATACATGTTTTAAAATATCTGCAGTTCTGCACTGCACTTTCCTTTTCACTCAAGTAACTTGAAGTTATTTGTTCAATGGGTCTACTCCAAGTATGAATTAGATGGACGTCACGCCAAATGAGTGGCTGCAGGGACACCATGAAGGAACACCTGAAATTCAGATGAGGCTGAATTCTTCACTTCTGCAGAGCTGCAGCAGACACATAGCACCGAAAGTGACACGACACCTTTCTTTCAGACCTTGTACCTTTACAAAGCTTAAAACACAGGAGTACAAACACACCATTTATTTATTTTTTACTAAAAGAATAGAATTTATTAAGCACTGTAAGTCTCTCTCCATCATCAACAGATGAACAACGCGCCAGGATTCCACCAGCAAAAAACATTCCCAAAAGACACCCAAGCTTTCTGATTGCAAACCTACTGCGAGTTTCCCCTGATTTAGAGCAACCTGTCCAAACTTACACTGATTAAAAAACCCAACAACCTATGGAGCTTGGTGTGGGGTGCAAGGATTGGGGAGATGGGGATTTGTTTATCAAGGTTGGGGTAGTAAAGATAACATTTATCCATCCACTAAGAACAGGTGTTAATATAGCATAAAAAGAAAATCCATTTTAAAAAAGAAGGGAATAATGAATTTATCCCACATAAATAAAGCATGAACTTGCAATTGACAGGGGATCACTAACAAGAAAAGAAAAAATCAGATTTACTCTGTTCATCAAAAATTGGTTTGTATGCTTTTTTTTCCCTTTAAAGCTAAAATCTCAGGCTAAACATTTTAAAAGGTGGTCATGGGGAGATATATATGGTAAAAATGCAACTTCCAAGGTTATTCAAAGAGGGTGTGTGAGGGGAAAGATTGGCTTAAAGTAACAACTGAGATTGAAGTTTTTACTTTTAAAATCTTACTAGGCATTTAGTTACTATCAACAAAGCATCTACCAAAATACAAGAGCAATGGTTATAAGTCAGAAAAAGTGTACATCCCGTCTGCGAGGGTAATATTATAGACAGATAAAGTGTACGCGGGAAGCGGGGGGTTGGTCTTTCAAAACGGAGTCAGAAAAAAATTCTAATCTTAAAAAAAAAAACCTAGAAAATGAGCGACGCTATCTGACTTTATGTAATGAGCGGTAAATAGCAATTAAAGACTGAAAGATCTCTAAACAGGTGTGTGTTAGATTTCTTTTAAACAATAAAAATGGACTTACAAAATAGATTGGTGTGGGGGTAATTGGAAGGATTAAAATTAAAAATAGAAGAACATGCATATTTAGCAAAATACATGTCAGGTAAGTTAGCTACTATAATGATTCGACTTCGGTAGTAAAATTATGCTAACAAGATTAAAAAAAAATTGTAGTTAGCTTATGATTCATCTTGCAGCTTGATCCTAATAACATTTACTTGGAAAGAAACACCATTATTTCAGTGGGCTTACACCCAAGTAAGTATACTGAGGATTTGCAGCCTAAGTTACAGTTGCGTGATAGGGGGAAAGTTGGTGCTTTGTGCCAACTGGCCACTGAGTGGCCCTGTGCCTTCCTCACAGGCTCTTAGCGTACACACGTTTAATCTGTGGACCGGGATACCCCTATTCCCCTCCACAAGAATTCAAGTCCCTGTCATAATGTATGTCTGTGACTTCCCCCCAGGGACCTAAGGGCTCGCTTGCTTGTTTGCGTATGAATCCAAGGAAAGGTGGAATTCTAAACGACATCAGAAAAAGTTTAAAAGCTGCCCCTGAAAAGGCTTCAAAGTCTTTTCTAGTACTGTTAAGTATATTTGGACAAAAAAAACCCTCTAACTGGTTGGCTAAGTTGACTAGTAGCCATCCTTGGGAACGGCTAGCCAGAGTCATATCCCGCATTGCTGCCTTAGGATGGGATGAAATATTTGGAAGAGAAATGCAGGAAATATTGGTCAGTAGGCTGGCTGTAAAAGGCCCCCCCCCTCCACCCCACCCCCCACAAAACAATGAAGGCAGCATGCTAAAATCCATGCCTTTGATTGTATGGTTTAGATCCTTATGAAGACTTCAAGAAACATGCTTAGAGGAGAATCTTGAATTGGAGCCTAGTACAGGAAGTTAAAAGTATTAGATTTGTTCCCACTTCAACTCATATTAAAAAGAAACCTTTCTTTGTCTTAGAGGCAGTGCTATTTTTCTAGAAAAAGAGGTGCCGGAACTCACCATGAACTCCTCCCTTGTTCTCTTATAATGGCAATAGCGCCCACATAAGAGGTGCCAGAACTGAATTCTGGTGAGTTCTGGCTGAAAAAAAGCCCTGCTAAGAGGAAGAAGATTTGGACACAGGAACATATTCTGCCTTCCTTATGAGCATTTAAGGTCCACTGCACAGTGCAGGGGAAAGTCATATTACTTCAGATAATTCTCAGCATCCAAGTTAGTAACACAGCAATTATTTTTAATATTCAAGATCCCTACAGTTGTTGTTAATGGACCTTACTCCATTGGGGATCAATGGCTCTGGATGTGGGATGCAGATCCAGTGACTTCAAAGGAACTCTGCCAAGATTGTACCATCCAAGGATCCAGCCCTGGAGAGAGTCCAAAGTGTTACACAGGGCAAATGAAAAGCAAGAACGCTGCATTTGAGAGCTCCGCTCTCAAAGAATGAACAACGCAACTCAACATAATCTTTGGGTCCAACTGATGCCACAATTACCTCAGGGTCACCCTCACAAGGGAAACCTGATATTTGTTCATGATTAGGACATTCATTTCACAAAGTCACAATCCATTCAAGCTCTACATTTTTGCCTCTTTGTCATACAATAGCTCCCACAGGCAGAACTGCAAGATGCTTGAAAAGTCCTTAATTTTACAGACAGCCTGCAATGCTAAGGTGACTAATTTCTGGAAACGTGGAGAAAAGAGGTCTCATTACAGAGGAATTCCATTACAGAGGAATCCTGAGGAATTTTATTTCTGTGAATTCTGATGCAAAGTGACCCGATCCAGACCCCCTGTGAATTAGAATTTAGTTATCCTTAGATTTTGCATTTATCTGAATTAATGAGACACAGGGATTGTCTCAAAAAAGTAACAAAAATCCTAGTTTAAATGTTTAGAAATGTATATACAGAGTTAAAATACGTTTTTAGATACAAATTTTCATGTGGATTCAAAACTAATCCAGAGTAATGCAGAAACTGAACGGAATGGATTTATGAATGAAGACACATGAAACAGACTGATCCATCCATCGCAAGGCCACGTACTGACCTCCCCTTTTGTGCGTCTTAGGATCAAGAGAAGTATATTCAGAGTTATTATATCTACATTCAAGGACTGTAGCTTTCTAGTCTCACAAAAGGATCTGAATTTTGAAATCTGCACTTAAAAAAAATTTGAAGTTTGCAAATCAGGGCTTCATTATTATTATTTTTAAATAAGCAAACTTTTTTGTTATAAAAAATAGCTATGGGGCCATCTAGTTATGGCTAGGTGCATTTGCAGAGACTCCTGGTTCCTGGCTCTATAGGCAAAAGCACCTCCGATATTAGCTTCAGATTCAAAAGCTGCAAGAAATGGGGAACCAGCACTGTTTCGCCGCAAGGTTAAATATGACAACATAAAGCTGCTTTAAGAGTTAGAAAGAGCCCTCTTTCAATAGTCAAGTATCATTTTCCCAAAGGACTTTGGCTCATCTCATTCCAACCAAAGCAGAGCCACCTTTGCCCAACAGTCATAGCTGAACTACACTTCTGATCTACGAGTGCTATCAACACCAAGGAACGAAGGCTTCTCCACTTTCCCCAGAAGCAAGGCTAACTTCTACAGGACTGCAAGTTTTAGAATCTTCCAGCTCAACCACAGCAGACTTATCTCAGTGCCTCCATAGATCATTTGCGCTTAGGGGTGGTGATGCCTGAATTCTTGTATCACACAAATTGCAGTCTCCAGTCTGTACATGACCAGCTCCAATTCTGCATGCTGGAGCCAAACAAGCTTGGGGGAAAAGGTATTTGCTTAGCTGCAGTACATTCTAAATGATGGGGAACCAGACCTCTGAGGGCAATCATCTGGTTATTGCTTCTCATTAGGTTTATAATAGATAGGTCAGGTTAGCTTGACTCTTGCATCATAACATGATGTCCATCACATCAGAGATGCTATTTTACATTCAGTAACACTAGTGGGAATGGTAGCATTATCCAACTGCAATTAAACTAAAGTCCATAGATATGCATGAAGGGTGTTTTGTCATTTGGATTTATTATGCAAGAGAAACCTAGGAATTTTCACCTACCTCTTTGGCTTTCATGCAACACTGAGCTTCAAATTAAATTGCTCAAGATTAATGATCCCCTTCCCACCTGGAAGTATCCACAATTCTCATAAGAGATATTTTAAAGATGCATGTTGCCTGCTACCTTTTTGGCTGAGCAAGCAGTGAGCAATTCTGAACAATACCACATCCGTTTTTGAATTTAAAGGAAAACTTATCTAGGATTTTTGTCAAGTGAATCTAGAGTAGAGTGACTTCAAACTTTATTTTCCCTAGCTTGCAAGGAAGAGACCATGTTGAAGTGTACTTCCCACAGTTAAAACAAGATAAAATCTAAAATATTCAGATACCGAATTCTTCTTCCTGTATAAATTATGCAAGTAACACACATTTTCAGTCTTATTTTGCATAATTTATTTGTTTTTTTAAAAAAGTTTTGCCAAATTTAGCCTGGTTCTAATGGGCACTACATAGGGGGGAAGCCCTATCCTGAAAGTGAAAAACTTATCCAGCCACTCCTGCTGCCCACAAACTTCCGAGGTTTATTTTAGTATCCATAAAAATTAGAAAGATTCGTTTTTAAAGACTGGGCCCAGTATCACATTCTGTACTCCCACATAATCACGGAAGATATAAATGTTTGGGATAAGGGCTCCCCAAAACTTTCCTATTTTTGGCTCCATTTGCACCATACATTTAAAGCATGGCTTCCCTCAAATGATTTGTTAGGGTGCCGAGGGCTGTTAGGAGACCCCAATTCACATCACAGCTACAATTCCCAGCATTTCCTGGCAAGAGGGATTGTTACACCACCCTGCTTAAAGTGGTACGGTACTGTTTCAGATGTGTAGTACAGATGGGACTGCACTAATGGCTACAGTCTGCACAGACAGACAGACAAAGTCAAATCAATCCCGCCACCTAATCAATAGCTTGCCTGGTGGCATTGCTAAGAGGTTAAAAAAGGGGGGCCAATCTGCTCCAGTTGCAAAGGTTTCAAGCACTGGAAATATGGTATATAAGGAAATGTGTCACAGAAGCCTGTGACGCAGATCCAGCTGCTCCCCTGGGCTACATGATATCAAAGCAATATAGCTGCGAGGCCTGTGCGAGTGCAGGCATGGCTCAAGCAGGCAGGCGTCTTTCTAGTTCTGGGGTATGACCTCAGAACTGGCAATGGTTAAGTTGCTTGGAAATGTGTGCCATTGGTCAGGAGAGGAAGTTGTCTTCCTTCCCAGCAAATACTGTCAAAGCTAAAAGCAACTGAAACACCCCCAAGGGAGAAAGAGAGTGTTAAATCCCTCCTCTCAAATTCACCATTTAAAGTTGCAATCCCACTCCTCAAACTTCATATGACAACTGCACGCCCAACTGAAGAGGTTGAACAGTGTCTCATTTGTGAGAGGAAGTATTATCGTGTAAGGAAGATTTACATTTACTCTTCACACCTGGGAATAAAGTGTTTTTCTGTTATCATCAAGCCAAACCCAGATCAGAGAACATTCAGCGACAGGGCACAATTAAAACTTAAAACACTTCCTTGTTCTCCACCAGTTTCCCAAGACTGTTGGTTTAATCCACTTGAGGCTGAAGTGAGGCCTTTTCTGAAAACCCTAATTCTAAAACCCTCGATATGCAATTTTAAGTTTTGTCTCACTTTACAGTCATAGCATACCAATGAGAATAGGACTGAAGATGATTCAGAAAGGAATGCACCCCTGCCTACAGCTGCAATGTTTCAAAATCTACACTGGGCTCTTTCTATTGCTTAATTAGAACATTTAATGCTTAATTAGGAAGCTTTAATGGTGAGATTCATAGTTCAGAGTCAATGCTTTTTTGCTTCCTATATACTGTAATCCCAGATCATACACCCTTTCTAGTAAAATCATTTCGAGGAGCTGGGAAAGATCTTTCCCGAAAATTATTAGCTGAAAATACTGTTCTTAGTGTGAGTTGGTTCATCCTGTTACCACTTTACAGAAAAAAATGGGGATTTAACACTCAGATTTGATATGCAAATAAATTTAAAAAAGAATGTATGTATGGGAGAGTCAGGTTCTGGAAGCCTGCAATGCTGTGTAGTATATACCTACTGCATTTCTGAATTTCAAGAGTCTATCAAGATTCCAGTAGCTACAAGCCAAATTCTGCAAGGGACTTCAATGAACAATGGACAAATTTCAATTAAATAAATATATGTAACAAACTGAGACCTATTCGGAGATAACTGTAGAACAAGGATTTCTGACTCACATGTGTTTAACAATAGCAACAGCAAAACAAGTCTGTCTATCTGCTGAAATGAAGGAAGGATGTGAGATTACCAAGAGTGAATGGCTCCATTCACTTCCTGTACTCTAAATCAAGTCTGGGATATGTACTGTATTTTTTGCTCTATAAGACTCACTTTTTCCCTCCTAAAAAGTAAGGGGAAATGTGTGTGCGTTTCACTGCGCAGCGATCCCTCTTGCTGTTCTGGCTTCTGAGATTCAGAATATATTTTTTCTTGTTTTCCTCCTCCAAAAACTAGGTGCGTCTTGTGGTCTGGTGCGTCTTATAGAGTGAAAAATACGGTAATTCTGAAAAGCATGTATTTTGCACTAGGGTCCTAGATCTTGATTCAACAACAAAAAACCCAAGTATATTCCACAGTCCTGAAGTTTGATGACTCCCAATTAATGACTGCAAAAGGGACTGGGAAAAGGCTTAGAAATACATAGGTAAGAAAAGAAGGAAGGTCAACTGTGCCGAAAAACTTCTCTTGCATCCTTCCCATCCCACACCCCCCTTCCAAATAAATGTTTGATGGACAAACAATAGGAAACAGACGTTCCCATTATGCCCTCCTGTGAACATCTTAAGGACATCTAGCTTGTTGCCACTGGAAACAAGAGTACCAAAATTCTGGTTTGACTCAGCAAGGTGGTAAAATTCTGGTTTGACTCAGCAAGGTAGCTCTTCCATTCTCAGAAATCTCTGGTGTATTGCACCTCCATCACAAAGGCTAGAAACCAGTTTTAGAAAACTGAGCTTTACTGGAATCCTCACAAGACCCCAACAATTAAGGCTCAGACAGAGCAATTTGACACCTGTCTATTCAGAAGCAAGTCCCACTGAATTCAATGAAATGTACTCCGTGCGGGGGGGGGGGGGGTACAGGATTACAGGTTTAAAGCCTCAATGAAAAGGAGATTGGACAAAAGCATGGGCCATAAAGCTATCAATGGCTACTAGTCATGATCGCTAGGTTGCCTCCACTAGTATCAGAGGCATAATGGAGACCACGATCGGAGAGGGTCTTGCCTGTGGGCCTCCCACTGGGGCAAACAGCTTGCTGGACTAGATAGGCTTTGGGTCTGATCCAGCAAGGGCTTTGTAAATTCTTCTTCTGGATCACAGACTTCACCCAGCTTTGGAAACATCTAACTCTAACAATAGAGAATCAGAAGCCTTTGGGGGCAGGTAGGCTTTGGTGATTTATGTATACAGTATTGCAGAGCCCCCTAAAATGTGCTTCTGCTTGGATACTTTATAGCATATAAATCTGACAAAACGTTTTTCTTTCTGGATTCCTCCCCACCCTGCTATTCAGAACAGAACTGCCAGTCATATTTTCAGCAAAAGAAAACGCTTCCATTTTCAATACATTTGAACAAACAGGAATTTCTAATACTTGGGGAGTTTGGTTTTCAGCTGCTTTGAACAATAATTTTAACAAAATAGGAAAGGGTCCCCACTGGGGTGTAGGGTAGATGGGTGAGAATCAAGCTGCCTTTAAGAGCTTACAATCCAAATTACCCTCCTGCACTTTAAATCAGTGACCCCTCCAACCTTTGGAAACCCTTCCTTGCTTCCTAAAATCCTGCCTGGCTCCCCAGCTATACAGGCCATCCTCTTGCCCAACTGCTCTAGATGTCAACCTAAATAGAGCATTGCCTTCTCCCAACTGTTGGCTACAGAGTTCTCACTAGAGTTTTTGATACAGAGAGGAGGTGACTTTTTCTAGCAGCTGTAGGTCACACCCCACCCTAGAGGTCCAGCCCACCGCATTCCTAGAGGAATCTTTCAGCCCCTTGGAAGATCCCAACACACAGTATGAACACCACACCGTAGGCCTTAGGCACATTTTAACTGCCCTTTTACGTTCAGAAAGAGATTCCTGAGTGGGTGACAGGGCAGATTCCCCTCCCACCTTTTCCCAAAGACTCTTGTTGTTGCTTCCAAGCAACTGAAATTCAAACGTATTCCATCCCTGAACTCCATCCAGCTATCAAGGTTAGTAGACATTTACAGAACCGACATCCCATACTCCTTGGGAAGGAAGGGAAGGATGCAAATTTAATAAATAAATAATAAATAAACTTCTGCCCATGGATTTGCCGAAAGCCCTTGTCAAAAGGATCTACAGCAGCGACCATCACCATACCCTTGTGGCAGTTAATTTCATACGCTCGCTATGCATCGTTAGGAAGTACTTTCTTTTGCCTATACTGTTTGTGGTCAAGGAGGCAGATATAGCCATCAGGACATTTTTTCTGACCAACTGTTTTTTATCTGTTCCTCTTATGATAGAATCACAGGTGGGGGATTCAGCCTACTAGAGAATGGATTGATTGATTGATAGCAGAAGGCAGAAATAAAAATCAACACACATTTCAGGTTGGAGTGGTCATTCTGACACTCTCACAATCTAGTAACTGAGGCACATGCCATGGATGATGTCAGAAATCAGACTGCATGGACGTATGCAGCTGGAAAATTGGTTAGCGTTCTCTTTTCAACAGAACTTTAATCCTGCTCACCCAAACTCCCACCTCAGTTATATGATTCTTCACTTTAAAACCACCCATTTTATCCATTCTATATAAGCAAAACTGTGTGTACTCTGCACTAAAAACAACAACCCAGACAGTTTCCGTACACAGTCTATCTTGTGCCATATGTGTGTGTGTGAGAACTGGCTTATTTTTGCAGTTACAGTGGTACCTTGGGTTACGAACTTAATTCGTTCTGGAGGTCTGTTCTTAACCAAAAACCGTTCTTAACCTGAGGCGCGCTTTCGCTAATGGGGCCTCCCACTGCCATTCTCATCCTGGGGCAAAGTTCTCAACCCGAGGTACTACTTCTGGGTTAGCGGAGTTTGTAACCCGAAGTGTTTGTAACCTGAGGTACCACTGCATTCAGCTTCTAAAAAATTTTTCCCAAGAGAACTGTAAGATGGCATTGGACATGGATGGAATGAAAGGGGCAGAAACGAATGGTGAGAGATGGGGAGTGGGGGAGATACCAGCTACAAGAAAAGCAGTGGCAGTTGTACAAGGCCCTAAAACCTCCCCAGCCATCTCACAAATGCACTGAAAACCCTGACTAGCTCTTCTAAGAAACCCTTTGAAAACATTTCCCTATTCAATATCAGTGGGGTTTTGTTTTGTTTTAAAAAAAGATAGTTGTTGCTTTGAAACCAAAAGCTGTGATTTGAGAACGCCAAGCCCTGCACTGATTTCGAGATTGTTTGCTGAAGCTGCAGGGTGCACACACCTCAGCCTATAGAACAGTATATCACTTGAACTGCTGTATGTTCTCCTGGGTTACCCCTCCCTCTCTTGCCCCCCCCCCAAGGCTCTGGGTCGGTTTGATTCTTTTGACTTCCAGCCTCCCCACCACCCGCCCCATGGCAACAGGGGGACAATCCACCCTTAGCCCCAAACCCCTTTACAGCCCCAGCCCTATTTGTTTGCTCACAGTCCTGGAATTGTAACAGTAAGTGCTCGTCCGCTTCAAGGATAAGAAGTTTTCTGTCTGATATCAGGAGGCCTGGTTCATCTGCCCCAGCAGCCCTGTTAGCAGGGCCAACTGCTGGCCGCTGGAGACACAGGTCCTTTAATTCACAAAGAACGCATAGCGCATTTCGGAACGCAAGTTGTCTCCCGGGAACGTTTTCACCCTTTCCGGGCTTGCCGCGTTCATATTTATATATAGCTCTATTCACGTTATATATAAATATAATCTCTCTCTTTCTCTCTCTTATATATAATAAAAAGCACAAGCTGACTGCTATACACACTTGGGAGTATAAGGTGCAGTAGCTGTGCTGCTCTCTCTCTCTCTCTCTTTTAAAAATCATTGTCTTTTCCTACACCCCCCCCCAAAAAAAACTTCGCTCCATGCTGTTTGCCTCCATCCCCCCCGCCCAAGCAACACTGCTGTTTGGCCTGCTGGTGGGGGAGCTGGCAAGAAATTAACAAGGCAGGCAGGAAAAATCTGCCCCTTTTTAAAATAAAACCTTGCCGGCTTTTTCTCCTTTAAAAAATATCCCATTCCCCAAATCCAGAATTACCATAAATCTTGCACCCTAAAAACAACTCCCCCCCCCCTATAAAATTAAAAAAAATCAAAACAAATTCAAATAAAAAATTTAAAAGGAAACAAAAAATGCCGCCCTTTGGGATCCGATTGGCACAATGGCAAATTCAAGGGGCAGAGAGCAAAAAGTGCCGATGTGGTCACCCAAGGTGGGACAAGAGTCCCAAGCCATCCCATGTCACCCCACCCCCCTCCAGGGCTGCATCTGCTACTCACAGGGAAGAAGAAGCACCCATGACACAAACCCTCCAAATGCGAGTTGTCAAGAAAGCTCTGCTCCCGGACATCCCCACCACTTAACCATTCTCACCAGCTCAAATGTTTCCATTCTGGGGATTTGCAGAAGTTGTGTATCCTCCCCCCCGCCAGCCCCACTAGTTTGCAACGCCATGACACTTCTCTCCACCGCCCCACTGCCAGCCAATCGGACCCACGGCGGCTTCCATTCACTCCTCTTTCTGCAGAGCTGGGAAGGAAAGCTTGTTCTCCGGGCACCGTTCAGGATCCCCGCTCAGCGTCCCGAAGAACGGGCTGTTGTTATTGCACGAGTCAGCGTCTCTGGCTAAGGCACAAGGTGATGTGGCTGAGGGGCAGGCTCCAGCCCCTGGGTCCTCGCCCACTGTGGGCGTGGTGCCCCCGTTCCCGTTCACCTGGGACTGAGGACGGCTGCTGCTGTTGTTGCTGCTGTTATCACCATTGTTGTTGTTGTTGAACTCTGGTGTCTTGGCAGTTCCCTCTGCAGAGCCCTGGCAAGTACAAGAGGAGGCCTTTAGCGGGGTTGGAGTTGGAAAAACTAAGTAGAACACCCAGGTCCTGGGATATTGACTAGAGAGGTCCAACCTAAAGATGCAAACACTTCTGAGATGGGGACAGAAGGCTGCTTCTATCAAAATCCTTTGCCTTGCATGCAGCATGACACACAGAGTCCATACTGTTTTCCAGTCCACGAGGTGAACTCTTTTAACCTCAGAGCCACTCGCCCACCTGCATCACACTGCCAAATCATGAGGAGTTTTTTCCATCCCAAAAGATGCAAGATAATGAAATATAATAAAGGTAAAGGTAACCCTGACCATGAGGTCCAGTCGTGACCGACTCTGGGGCTCATCTCGCTTTATTGGCCGAGGGAGCCGGCGTACAGCTTCCGGGTTATGTGGCCAGCATGACTAAGCCGCTTCTGGCGAACCAGAGCAGCGCACAGAAACGCCATTTACCTTCCCGCTGGAGCAGTACCTATTTATCTACTTGCAATATAATATGAAATATAATAACATAATAAATATATTATGAAATATAATAACAGGTGCCAAATAAAAGAAAGCAAAAGTGGAACAGAATACCTTGAACTAAACATAGGGGGGAAATTCCGTAGCAGAATCAAACATAATAAATTAATGTCACACACCCCCCCCCAAAAAAGGTGCAAGACGTGAAGTCCAAGGAGAGAAACAGTTCTCTTATTTCTCATACCCAGGTAGCTCTTTTCCACCTAGGAACCATTCAATAGACAGGTGAATTGCAACCTGCTATTCTTTATACTAGGGACGCGGGTGGCGCTGTGGGTAAAACCACAGTGCCTAGGACTTGCCGATCGTATGGTCGGCGGTTCGAATCCCCGCGGCGGGGTGAGCACCCATCCTTCGGTCCCAGCTCCTGCCCACCTAGCAGTTTGAAAGCACCCCTAAGTGCAAGTAGATAAATAGGTACCGCTTTATAGCGGGAAGGTAAACGGCATTTCCGTGTGCTGCGCTGGTGCTGGCTCGCCAGAGCAGCTTCGTTACGCTGGCCACGTGACCCGGAAGTGTCTCCGGACAGCGCTGGCCCCCGGCCTCTTAAGTGAGATGGGCGCACAACCCTAGAGTCGGACATGACTGGCTCGTACGGGCAGGGGTACCTTTACCTTTTATTCTTTATACTCAAAGGCTTCTTTTGCTGGCAATGGGCTAAAACATCGCCCTCATTTGATAGATGGAAAACTCAGCTACCTCTAGAAGGAAAAGGAGCTGAAAATAAGCAGGCAAAAGAAAGGATTCTTGGTTCTCCCAAGGGGGGGGGGCAGACCTCCAAAAGCCCTAATTTGCAGCATCCATTTTTATTTCTTCCAAAGTGTGCCTCATAGCGGCTGACATGAAGAGTACCCAGAAAGTGGGCCATTGCAGTGGTATCCCTTGGCAGCAAGTTGGCAGATACTTTGAGAAGAGCAGGGAAAGGAGGATCCACCAGTGACATAAAAAAGGGTTTGGATACTGCACAGGGAACAACAGGGGAGGCAGGGACACATACTTGCTTGCTCACTTTCTTGTTTCCTTTGGGGGTTTTTCCAGAGTTATCACGACCACGGCTGCAACAGAAAAGAAAGGTGCAACACCTCAATTTTATGAATGGAAATGAGTTATTTTATAACGTTCCCCATCCAAAGTAGTAAGTTATTAAATTGGTTAGCTTAGTATCCTAAATCTCAAATTGGTTATATATCCTTTTATCGCAAAAGGTATCTGTTAAAATCTAATTGATGAAACAATTAAATCATTAAAAAGGCAGATTCATTCAGCTTTAATCTTTAATTAATTCTAAGATCTTTCAACTTGCTCTGGATTCTCCCCACTCAATCCCGATTTACTGGCCTTCTCGTTCTTTTCCCAAACTGTTGAGACTCGTCTTCCCTTTCCACAGAAAGGTGCTGAATCCAGGGGCCAGGCTCCCCACTCCTCACTAGGAGCTCCAAATCTCATAAAACAGCAGGGGACAAAGGGAAACAAGACCCTTTCCTGACAACCAAGGCTATACGAAGCCAAGGTGACTCGTCTAGTGGCACCTACCCTTTCCCTGGGCCTCCAACAGATACCACTTGCATGCCGAAGGAACCCTGCCCACGGGATGGCTTGCTTCCAGCCCACTGGCCCACCACCATGCCAGCAATCTCCAATTTGCCTCCTTGTGGCGGGATAGGGTGAAGACCTAGGAAAAGGGAAGAATCAGTAAGCAACTAAGCAGAGTAGGCTGGTTTGCACCCTAATTTGATCACCTGCACCCACAGCTGAGGGTCTCAAGGTCAAAGCATGAGAGTTGGAAAGAAATGGCCCTACTGCAAATGCAACAGAGATCACTGCACAGATGGAGGGCAGGCGAGGAAGCAAAACCGTTTCTGGGGCTGTACTACTTTAGACTGCAGGTGGGGAACAGCTTGCCTAAAAAGAAAAGAAACCCACCCCTACCCCAAACATTAATAAGTGGGAGGGGGGAGCCTGCAGGAGGAAGTTTGTGCAAATTAGATCAAGAGTTTTCTGCCAGGGCAAATAGGATATGATGTTACTCCCAGTGGCTGGCTCACTATTTGCTAGAGAGAAGCAGGCTATATATCATATGAAGCAAACACGTAACAGAGGCAACTGGAAGCACAGCAACTTACCTGTGAAGCCTCTGGTCCTCCCAGGGGCTGAAGGCTGAACAGAACCAATGGCGCGAGGGTAGAGAGGCATAGGGTAAAAGGATGGGGCCATGGAAGATACAAAGGGTGGAGGTGGGAGCAGGGGAGGCGGAGCCTGGCGGTTGAAGTTGATGCCTTCCAGGATGCTCTGCCTCATCTTCTCTACCTTGGACACCTGTTCATTCTGTGGATCAAGGAGGAGTAGGAAGGAGACAAAAAAATAACTGAACCAGAGTTTGATGGTATTATAAAAGTGCCAGGCACTTCCCTCTGCCGTATCCCTCCAGTAGAACAGTATCAAGTTCATGGAGTGTAATAATAATAATATTTTTTTATTTATACCCCGCCCTCCCCAGCCAAGGCCGGGCTCAGAGCGGCTTACAAGCAATAATAAAAACAAGATGAATGATTACAAACTTAAAAACAAAAATAAAATACAACATTAAAATAATGGAACATTAAAATATTAAAATGTAGCCTCATCGCAGGAGGAGAAGGAAAAGAAAAAGAAAAAAGAGAGAGGGAGGGAGGGAATCAAATTGGCTCCAAGCCAAAGGCCAGGCGGAACAACTCTGTCTTACAGGCCCTGCGGAAAGAAATCAGATCCTGCAGGGCCCTGGTCTCATGAGGCAGAGCGTTCCACCAGGCCGGAGCCAGAGTTGAAAAGGCCCTGGCTCTGGTTGAAGCCAATCTAACTTCCTTAGGGCCCGGGACCACTAGGGTGTTGTTATTTATGGACCTTGAGGCTCTCCGTGGGGCATACCAGGAGAGGCGGTCCCGTAGGTACGAGGGTCCTAGGCCGTGAAGGGCTTTAAAGGTCAAAAGCAGCACCTTAAATCTGACCCTGTACTCCACCGGGAGCCAGTGCAGCTTGAAAAGCACTGGGTGAATATGCTCCCATGGCAGAGACCCCGTGAGGAGCCTCGCTGCAGCATTCTGTACCCGCTGGAGTTTCTGGGACAGCTTCAAGGGCAGCCCCACGTAGAGCGAATTACAGTAGTCAAGCCTGGAGATGACCGTCGCATGGATCACTGTGGCCAAGTCAGGGCGGGAAAGGTAAGGGACCAACTGTTTGATGCGGCGAAGGTGGAAAAATGTCGCCTTGGCTGTTGCTGTAATTTGCAACTCCATGGAAAGGGAGGCGTCAAGGATTACACCCAAACGCTTAACGGAAGGCAATGGCACTAATTGGGCCCCCGCAAGAGAAGGGAGTTGGTCCCTCATCCCCATGCCATCTCGACCTAGCCATAGGACCTCTGTCTTCGAAGGAGAACAGTATCAAGGTCATGGAGTGTAACTAGGGTGGGCCAGTTAGGGCAGTTTGCCCTGGGTATGATCTTGGGAAGAAGGGTGCCAAGGGCACATATTATGTGCTGCATTGACAACTATTTGAACAGACGATGGAGAATGTGATCCCGTCAAAGTTAAGCACTTTGACTCCCCCACTGTAATCAGTAGGATGTAAAAATGCCTAACGAGACTGAGAGCCTTGTGGTGTATTCTGTTCAGTATGAAGTAATTAAGTACGTTCTCCAGATAATAGATTGAAGCCAGATACCACTTTGCTCAGAGGCTTGGTCATGGCAGCAGGCCAGGCAGAGTGGCCGTTTCTCATTAGCTTTGTGCCTGCAGCTTAACAATACACAAAAAAAGCACATTCAGCTGTTGAATACTGCTGTGGTGGGGGGGGGGGAGTAACTAAAGGCATTAGACAGCAGCAGCCAGAGAACTTTTGACAACGCTCTTAGTTTCACCTACAACTACGAGGTGAGCATGTGTAGAACGCACAGGAACAACTAGATGTGGCACTGAATCAAGGACTAAGCAGCAACAACTCAGGAAGTCAGCAGCAGGATCAACTGCTCAGCAGCCACTTCCTTCTAGGAGTGCTAACCCTTACCTGTCCATCGCACAGGTCTATCAGGGGTGCCTTTTCCCACGTGGCTTTGATTAGCTTGCTCTGGAAAAGCTTCCCGTCAAAGTAGATCCATGGGCAGCAATGTTCCCAAGGGACGGGCTGCCCGCATGCATCGTTGGCGAAAAGGGCTGTGTCCACTCCACTCATAAATAGGGCAGCCAGCTGAACTCCCCGGGGATCCAGCTTCTCAATCTGCAATGGACGCAAAATACCTTCAGCCATCAAGGAGCTCAGTTTAGTAACAGTCCCCCACTTTGTCACGGAGACCTTAGTAACTGAGTGAGTTACCCACAAGCCTGTATTTGTAATGCAGGAGAGAGCAACAATGAGGCTTAGCACAGGATAATGATGATGATGATGATGATGATGATGATGATGCTAAGTATCAGATGGAAGCCTGAGACACAGCACAGGGCTTTCATTTTTGACCTCCAAAGTCAACCAAGTCAGACCTACTTGTATGAATAGCACAGGGTTAAAAAGAGGAGAGCATATCCGTCAAAAGTACAGGTCAGCAAACTTTTTCAGCAGGGAGCCGGTCCACTGTCCCTCAGACCTTGTGGGGGGCCGGACTATATTTTGAAAAAAAATAATGAACATATTCCTATGCCCCACAAATAACCCAGAGATTCATTTAAAATAAAAGCACACATTCTACTAATGTAAAAACACGCTGATTCCCAGACCATCCGCGGGCCGGATTTAGAAGGCGATTGGGCCGGATCCGGCCCCCGGGCCTTAGTTTGCCTACCCATGGTTAAAAGTGTCCTTTGGAGGACCCTGCTCTCACCAGCCCTGGAGAGATTAATCTACTACATAATGGGCCAGAAGCAGGAACCGGATGCAAATACCCCATATCAAAATTTGTTAGGGCTCAGGCCTGTTCCACCAAATCTTCCCATCTCTCATCAGGGCAGACCTCTCTCTGCCAGATGTTCTCTGTGCGCCAAACTTTTAGTGGCTCTACACTGGGCAATGCGCTCTGAAGTCACGGCTCATGTGGGTATCGTACTTCCACCCTCTTCTCTTAGCTTTTCTACCTATCCCTTGTTGGACCATGCCCCGTTTTTAATGGAACAAAAAAATAATAGATGCAAATACCTCCAGGTATGTATGACGTGTCCTTCGTTCCCAGGGAGTACCTGCAACCTGTCCCCTCCCTCCATATTTAATATATTAAGAAGCGGGGCACTCGGGGGGGGGGCACCAGGTGGCGCATTGGAAGATGGCCGACAATAACATCTCTCCGACCCACACGAGGTAAATAAGAGGCTGCTATGGGAAGTATGCAGCCTTCCCGACCCCCCAAGGAGATGGGGGGACTGCCTTGCCAGCGGTGTCCATAATGCACCCCCGGAATCGAAAGAAGGGGGTGCCCGGTCACTTGGCACAAGCCCTCGGTGAAGTTGGCTCTTCCGGACGCTTTCTCCAATCGCGCTCTGGTTTGCTTCAGCTCGAAAATATAATTGGAAAGAAGCTGAAGCACATACATCAAGCGAAGTTCGGGAGTTAAGACTGCTGATTAATGGATCTCTGTGACCGGAGCGACAGGAGGGACAAATAAATCAAATGATGAACCACCATTAAGAGACTGGTATGTTTGGAATGAAAAGGAAGGGGGGTGGAGGAAAAAACTTTTCTTTTCTTTGCCTTATGTGAGTATTAATAACCCTCTACCCCAGAAAGACGAATCGTTGCATTTTATTAATCACAAGCAGGAACTCAAGAGCTGTGTGGAGTGAATTATTGATTGAAGAGAGGACTGGTAAATATCGGAGAACGGAGGAAAATTTTATGACGCAGTTTTAAATGGCGTCTTGCTAAGACAGGCTTGTCTAAGAAAGACGGGGGGAGGAGGACCAGGATCATCGGAATGTGAATGATGAATGGAATGTGATCTAAACCTGGCAGAGCCCTCGGATATACTTGGCAAGCCTAGGAAAATTAATGGACAGACCGAGGATACATTCTTTATGGAGGTGTGGAATGGTGTCTGTCCCTATGAGATATGATTTTTGGAGAGTGTAAAACCCACACAGAGGATGTTTGTTTCCAACCTGCTTGTGAAGATTATCAGAGATCGCAAAGAAAGGAATATATGATAACAACAAGAAGATGAAGAAAGTAATAAAGAGACTATCTGGATAGAACTGGATAGAACTGTCTAATTAAAGCAGCAATATGTGATGTTTGGACCCCCTTCTGGAGCTTGGAGTATGGGCACCCCCAACAAAATTTAAAAATCTGGCTGTATAATTTGGAACTAATGTGATTTGATTGGCCTGTTAATAAAAATTATATATATATTTTTAAAAAGCAGGGCTCTCTTCCAGAGGGCATGGTTTCTGGCTCTCAAGCGGACCTGAGCCCCAGCACCTCTTTCCTTAACAAAAGGAGAGCTGGTTCTCCTGCTTCAGGCAACTTTTATTTCTCCAAAGATTTTTATTAAAGTTTTCACGATACAATAAAATAGTATCTAAGGCAAATAGAATCAAAAAGACAAGAAATAGAGGAGAGAGGGAAGAAGAAGAAAAGAAAGAGAGAGAAAAAGAACAGATAGGAAACATTAACACCAATAATAGTAATAATAATAAAACACCAAATTATATGTATATAGCCCTCGCTCATAAACTTCAATCCCCATATAAGGAAGAGTCTTCTCAGCTGTCACCTGGGAGAGCTTACCTCTTCCTCAGTCTCACACCCTGGAAAAGACCCTCTCCTATCACCTCTCTGTATGTATCTTCATTTAAGAAATCAAAAGAAAAATAAACTATAAAAAATAAGCAATCATAAAGAAAACAGAGTAAAGGGGGGGATGAAAGGGGGGGAAGGCTTTCGCTTCCCTATCTGCCAATTATTTGTATTTTCGATTACTCAAAATATGTAGCATTTAAACTCCAGAAATATCCAGTTTTCCCCATTCTGCTAGATGGGATCTGCTAGATCTCAAATTTTCTTCCCAGACACCCAGACATCTTTTCTCACTCAGGAAGTATAATGTAGCTCTTCATTTATGCATTGTTATCTTCAAGTGTCCAATTATGTATATTTTTCCCCAATTCCTCATGGTCAGTTTCTCCTCAGGGGTTCCAACCTTTCTCAGTAATGTGGTAATTTATCTTTGTTTGCCTGTTAAATCTTCATTAAATCATTTTTCATTCTTTTCTTTTCCCCCATCTCCTTTTCTGTTTGCGTATTTGTTATTCCACATCTCATCAGACACAGCTTTGAAAGCGCATTCAGTATAAAAAACTATGCTTTGAACTGTCATCAGCTGTTTTTGCGGTCAGTAAATTTCCAACTTTACAGCAGATTCCGTCATCAGCTCCCACCTTTCTGGCAGCCATAAATCTGTCTCCTCAGCTCCATCTGGTATTTTTTTCACATTTAGACAAAAATGGTCCCTCTGTTCGCCGACTGCAGATCCTACACCTCCCATTCGTCTTATCTGTATCCCAATCTCCTTAACCATCTCCTGTAATCTGTTTCTTAAGTCTATTAGCTGTGCCTTTGCATGAGTTTAAGGATCAGTCTTTAGTGTCAGCATGATATATTACGCTGTCTTCGCTTCCCTGTGTTTTGTGACGCAGACAGCAATTCCCACTTTCATTTTCCATCAACTCAGCACACGGAAGCAAGGGTTTACAAAAGACGTAAAAAATAAATGATAAGCAATTTTGAGCTGCAATATTTCCAGGCAGTAAATTATTTAGATCTTCTTGAAAAGGCTTTCCGCCTGTTATCTGTCATTGCTTTTAACTGTCTGCAGTCTTTTCCCTCTGTGTGTTATTAATTGACAAATACAGAATCCAATTTATATTCCTTTCTTTCCAGTCCTACTAATAATAATTAAGATAAGGAGGGTGCAAACTTTAAGCTCTAGTTTAAGAGCGATTATGCAGTGCTCAAACCAATATATTCACCTCGCTGTAGACACATTTCACCTCCACAGAGATTTATCTTTCCCTCAGTACGACAATGAATGTCTTCTTCAGAATATCTGAGGCTGTGCTCTTCAACATCCCTTAGTCTCAAGGGGAGTTAGGTAGCCAGATTTATCCCCTGACCACCTCTCATCTCTGCTAGTGTAGCGCTAGCAGATGTTATCTCAGTTCGCCATAGTTCCAACCAGAAGTCCCTGCTTCAGACAAAGATCACAGTGGCCCTCCTGTTACACCTCTAAACACTATGCCACGGATTTCTTTCACTGCTGCTCTACATCAAATTCCTCTGCTTAAAGGTCTATGCAATCCAATGTCAGACATGTAGAATGACTTTATGTACATCACAAGTTTTAGGTCTTGTTGTCATAAGCAACAGGAAGTGGTAGTAAACCCATTTGTGGATGGCCCCTCTGTAACCGGGGCTCTCATGATGGAATGTTCATGCACAGAAAAGGTTCCCTGTACACAGAAAACTAGAATACCAGTAAGAAAGCCAAGATATTAGACCAGACGCCTCCCTCAACCACCACCAGCAAGCCTGCATGCTCATTCTCTACGTACAAGGAATATATGATCTCTCACCTGCAGTCTGGAGCAGAACAGCCCAAACATAGGTGAATTCCAGTCTAAGAAACCTTGTCAGCAGAAGCCCCGTGCAAAGACTTCCACTTGCACAATGGGGCTTCTCCCCACCCCCTGCTTGAGTCCCAAAACTGACTTGTGAAGGAGGCATCAAGAGAACATCCAAAACACCTTGCAGGCAGGGAGAAGGGCTGTAATGCTTGGATAGACAGAATGTTTGTCCTAGCACAATACTGAATTCCACCCATTGTATCATCTGCCATCAGAGACAAGACAGGAGTCTGAAATTTCAGGTTTTGCAAAATTAGAAGTTTTGGGTTAGCAGGAACAGCAGCAATATGAGAGGAGATGGGATGGGATGGGGTGGGATGGGTGAGTGAAAGGCAGCAAGGAAGCATTGGCAAGGGGAGTGCATCTGCAAAAAATGCATGATTTGCAGGAAGGTTTTGCCTCTCATGGACAAGAAAGGTTCCCCTTCCTTAGCCCACGAGCTCTAATCCACTAAGCTGCCTTCCAGATTCCCTGCAACAGAGATGGGGAATCAATGCCCTCCAAATGCAATTTGACTCTAACTCTCATAGTCAGGGGTTATAGGAACTGTAGTCCAGCAACATCTGAGAGGGTTCCTAGATTAAGGTTACCAGATTTTTTTCAATGAATCCGGGGACACTTTTCAACTTCACTGGGTTTTGTATGGGGACTGATTTGTAAATCTGGGGACTGTCCCCGGGAAACAGGGACGTCTGGTAACCTTATCCTAGATTCCCCACTCCTGCCCTAAGGGTATAAAGATTGCAAAAATCAAATCCAAACTCAACCTTACCTTCAGTTCTTGAAGCTGATCTGGCTCATATAGCTGAGCAGACACAGCCTGGGCCAGGAAGGCGTCCAACTCATGTCTATGCAGGATCCGACCCCCAGGCCATTGTATCATGTATCTTAAAAAAAGGAGAAATATGACATAATTTATAAATCAAAAGAGTTACTCCACCACATACTGGGGAGGAAAGGAGACACAAGGGACACTGCCCAGCTTCTTTTTCTATTTAACTTTATTGCAGGAGAAGGTTACAAGCATTTTAACAGGAACTCAACATTAATAGCTAGCTAGATAGGTATTTTCTTGTATTTGTAATAGCTTGTATTTTCTTGGAAACTCAAAATGAGTAAATAAAATGTACTTTCAGTTACTAGAGTAGGTTTTAAGCCTCAAGTAGAGGAGACGATGTAGCTGGCGCTCCACCCACCAGTACACAGAGCCACAATTCTTCCAAATCCTGCTGTGCCATTCCACCCATCCTGTCTCAGGAGCCCTCTTTTCTGAGCATTCCCACCTATCATACCCAGACCTGCCCCACTCACCGTAGCACACAGCACATAAGCAGCAGATGTGTGGGGACATTGGCGGGATTGAGCATGCCGGGGGTGTCAGATTTCATACAGGCCAAGAAGGCTCTCATGCGTCGGTTCTTGTCCTCCACTGCTTTGCCCAGCCACAGCTTCTTGAGGTTGGGACACGTCCACTCTCGAAAAGCAAGGGCCGATACCAATTCTGGAGTCTGTGGGGATTTCCCCTTATACGCCGACCATTCCTTGACGATAACAGGAGGAGCTATGGAGGTAAGAACAGGGCCCATCTGACTGCGAGGATAAAACACTTGCACACTGTTCCTGTAAGGAGACACAGAAGGCACTTCCCCAAGCTCACATGATCAGGAGAAACACCATTTGGACCCAGCCCACCTGGAGGACAGATATAGGAAACCAGGATGCTGCCTATCAGTGACGACCGAACCTATTCAGCAGGCATGTACCACAAGTCAAGGCCAACATGTACCGCAGTTCAACACAGTGGGCAATAAAAAAAAAGCCCCTTGCTGCCAATGAATCTCCATATTCCAAAAAGTGCCCAGGATACCTCTGGGAGGCCCACCTCCCACTTTTACGAACACAACACTGGAACAGTAAAGCAACCACAGGTTGAAGAAGGGATGACCTACTTTTCACAGGGATACGCTTGCGCACAGCCAGCCGTTCCATCCGTCTCTGGGTCTCAGCCACACTGAAGAGGACACCATAGACATGTTGCCGTGCAGCCCGGAAAAGGACAGCTGCTGGCGGCAGCTCGGTGTTGCACTCGTCTTCAATGCACACTGGGATCTTGATTTCACCCTGGAATGGAGGGTTGGAAACTGAGGGTCCAGGACTGCTGGCTCTCAGCCCCTGTGCTGCCCTCCAGGCCACCCCACAGAGATCCAGTTAAAATAACTCAAAAGATCCACTGCCCCACCTCACCTTTGTTAGGACATGGTAGATGAATGGGTACATAAGCCCTCGCCGGTGCCGGTGCTCAGCCACCCGAAGCACCTCGGGGGCAACAGTGGGCAGGGGCGGGGTGGTGATGTCCATGTGGTTGCGAGTCGCCATGGAGAGCAGCGAAGGAATGTGAGCCTCAGGCCCACTCAGGCTCCTCTCCGAGTTGCCAGTGCCCCCAGGTGACTGCCCCCAGCCCCGAGTCATCCTCTTCTCAGCCCCAGGATCCTCCCAGCCAGACTTGCGAGGTCCGGATTCAGAGACGTGGCTGCAGCAGTGAGAGGAAAGGGATACGCTAGCAGTCCCACACCACGTGGCAAGCAGCAAAGCCAGGACCTGGCCCTTCTATCCTGCTTCTTCCCCCACCCCACCACACCATGAGATCAAAACTGAGGAATTCTCCTGGTTCCACCATCCCTGCTCAATGCTACGCACTTTCCCACACCCATGAAGAGCAGTCATGGGCCCCTCCAATCCACCTTCTTCCATACATCCATAGCTGCCACCCCAGTCTGTCCTGCAGATCTCAAAATGCCGCTACGTCCCCACTCACTTGGAGCTGGTTCCGTTGTGCTCTTCTCCATCAGAAGAGGAGGAGGGCGAAGACCCAGGCCCAGACGATGGGGAGGGCTTGGAACTCAGGTGGTGGTTGGGGAACTTGGCGGGGCAGTTGTCATATGAAACAGGCCAGTTGTTGAAGTGTCCGCCCTTCAGAGCAGGGTCCTCGTGGAAAGGGGCTGCATCCACCAGGCCATGTGGAGAGAAGAGAAAACTGGAGCCAGGGCCGGGAAGGAAAGACGAGGAGGTGGCAACACCGCCATGAGTGGAAGGCGGATGGTACTGCATCTTTGGCCCCATCTGAGGTGCAAACTGGAGATGGAAGCAAAGGGGAGGAAAGGGTTGACAGATTGTCATTGGAGCTACCTGAGCAAACCTGGAGAAGGGCCACAGCTTAGCAGCAGAGAACATGCTTTGCAGGCAGGTCTCTAATCCCCAGCATCTGCAGTAAAAAATGGGCTCAAAGAACAAGTGATGAGAGAGAGCTCTGCATGAAACCCTGGACAGTGGCTGGCAGTCAGAAATAGATGGAGCCGTAGCCTGATTCAGTATAAGGCACTTTTATGTGTTTCTGCATGGGAGGACGGGTTCAAGGCACTGAAATTTCTCCCTTTGGAGATATGGTCCAATCCTCTTTCTGCGATCATGTACTGTCTACATCTTTAGCTCAAGCAACTATAAGAGTTAGAAACATGAGTTTTATTTTTTTTAAGGCTGAGATGCCTCTGATGATAACATGCGTCAGATGCCACACTCCATATGGTATCACAGACGAATGTGCACAGCCCTGGCTTGGGAGAAGATGCAATGCAACAGATTTTAAAGGGGGCAGTGGTAACAAGAGGGGATCATTCTCATGGTACAGTTTTATAGCTCTCCTTGAAACGGGACCAAATGCTCGCAAGAGCACCTGCATATGAATGAATTGCAGGTGCAGACCTACCCTTTGCAAACACAGAATTTGGCCTTAGTCAGCAGATTTATACTTTATGAAGAATGAGACAGACTGTGGTAAAATTCCAGATTGTACTACTTCAGTCTGAGTGCAGGAGGGAGAGGGAGTCATGTTTTTGAATGCTGTAAACTAGAGGAATATGTTTATCACAAGCCTCTTTTTTATGTGCTAGTCTGTTATACGTATGTGGTTTTTTGCATAAGAGAGCATTTTAAAAAATGACACACGAATACCCCTTGCTGCCTGAAGTAGCACAATCCAGAATTCTACTACCTCACCCTCCACTGAAATACAAATAAGCTTGTTGTAGGCTGGGCTTGCAACAAGCAACAGTCTCCCCTCAATAACCCAATGAGCAATAAGGAGGCACAGCCACTGACCTGTCTATCTTGAACAGAGTAATGAACAAAATTATCAAGAAAAGCTGAACATCTGCCTAAAGCAAGTCTGGGGACTTACCACAGCCTTCCCAGAAGGGAGCGGTACCATTGGATTGCGGTTCATAGGTGCTGCCCCTCCAAAGTGGTTGGGCCCAAAAGCTGGAACTGAAACACAGAATTGTGACCTTGTTAAAATACAGGAATCTCCATTTTCCCAGCACACCCTTGCCAGGACCATTAAAAAGACTGAGTGTGGATACCTGCCAATGTACAAGTTGGTTAAACTAGGATGTGGTTGATGAACATTTCAAAAAGCAGGTGTGAGCAGGGGGAGTCATATTTTTGTGTTATGAAGGAAAGTCATTTATGTCTTTCCCAAGCTGGTGACTCTGACTTTGTACCTTTGGCCAACCTTATGGTACTCTGCCATGCTGGAACCCCTGCACATGGCAGCATGGTTTAGGAAAGTAGCTCTCAAAGATTTGTGTAAATCTCCTGAGAAGAGGGTGGTGTTCAATGCAAAATGAGGACGCACACTTTGGTCCAGAAATCCTGTAGGAATTTTGTCTGAAAATTCACTCCAGACCAAAAAAAGAAAGGAGGGGGTGCTGATTGATATACCAGTTCTCTTGTCCAGCAAAAGGTAAATAGTAGACTCTGGCAAACCATTGTTCAATTTTCAACAGATTCCATATTTCCTCCGATTATTGAGATTCTTGCAAAAGATGCTGGACTAGGGGAATTTAAAGTCCATCAAGGCACCTATATCCTTAAACAAGTAGGCATATTCAGAAGCACTTAACCCAGATTAGCTATGCCTCGTTAAGAGATCCTGAGAATGCACTCTTGCTATGTAACTTTAACACACAACTGTGGACAATGAGGAATGGCTGTAACAGTAGTTTCGTATGAGGGCAGAATGTGTGAATGGCTCAATGAGATTACCAGCCCCTGGCCTGGAAAGGTGCTCCAGTGCCTTTAGCAGACCGTGACACAGAGAAGTTCAAAAGGTGGAGTTTCTGGCTCCCTGTAACGCATGGCCACTGGAAAAGCCACTCCAAACTTCTTCCAGCCACGTGGCTAATGAAAGGCACCCAAGCCCTCTTTGGGCCAGGAGGTGGCAACTCTAAAGTGCAGACTTGATCTCTCCCAGCGGAGGGCGCCATAGGGTATCAGGCAGGGCCTCACCTTCTTGGACAGCGGGAGAAAACACGGCTGAGAGAGAGGTGAGGTTGACCAGCGCCGCCTGGATACTCACGAACATACGGGGACTGGCCCACTGGGGTAGGCGGTGCCTTCGTGGCCACGGAATAGTATTCTACAGCCTTCTTGAAACGCTCAATTTTATCTTCGGTCCTGGACTGGGGAGGAACCAGAGGAAAAGAAAGTGACAGGGGCGGAGACAGGAGTGCGGCCAATTGCAAGTCGCAATGGCATTCGGAGTGAAAATCCTACCGCCTTCTCAAGCCGACCAGCACAGAGGGCTTTAATGTTATGCGATCTGCTACTGTTATGGGCTTGGAGGCACAAGCCACTATGAACCAACCAGCTGCTGTGGACTGTGGAAGTGCTGAAATGGGAACCCAGGATGTAACCCTCATTTTAGCAGTCGCCATAAATAAGCCTCTTTTCCTTCTGTGGATCCCTTTATCCCAAACCTCTCCACTGCCTGCAACTTTCACAGCAGCCGTGAGGATAGGTGGAAATTTAGCCCTGCCCCACAGGCTCTGCCTCACCTGGGAGTGCTTGAAGACATCTCTCCCTATCACATCCAAGTTGGAGGGATTTTTGATGGAGCTGACATACTCGGACACAGCCTTGATGACTACATCACAGGGTGGCAGGACCAGTTGATGGGCGCGCACCTAGAACCAGCACACAAAACACTTAAAATCCCTGGCAAAGGCAAACAGCAGCAAGGCAACATCTCTGTGCTCTACAGGCCTGGTAAGCAACAACTTCTACCAGAGGGCTATTTTGGGGACAGTCCCCACACCCACCAGGTGGATGAACAGAAGTCCTACTGCCGCAGACCCTTTCTACATGTCTCTTTCTTCTCTGGACTTGCAATGGGGTGCCGTAGGAAGATACATGGCTTGTACCTTTCAGGGACCAAATTTGGCCCTGGGGCCTCCCAGCTGCTGATCCCTAGTGCAGAAACATGGTGCTCCCAGATCCTGAAATGGCTCCACCCTATTATGCAGTTCTTGCTAGTGACAGAAGCTCACCTGGTTCAACTGCCTTATCCTAAAGCAGGATCCTCTGTGCATCACTGACTTTGACACCAGAGTTTAAGGGCAGATTCACATAACAATCATGTTTGTTGGGGATACAGCATATTGTTTGGCATTTGCTATAGTAAAGGAATATGAAGGAAGACTGCTGGAATCTCTAAACATGAAGGGATATGAAGTGAGCATATACCAGGGAAGCTGCAAATCGGCTACGGCTCCCTGCCATACACCCACTGCATGTCTGAAGTCATATTATCTCCTCTTCATACATTTTTGTGTTTGCCAAGTTACTTGGGAGGTACTCATTTTCTCAAACCATCAGGGGAGACCCTTCTCTGGGTGCGCTCCCATCACCTTAAGGGGCATGGCCTTCTCAGGAATGGTACCCTCCTTATCCCCTTTCACTTCCCAAGACCTTTCTGTTTAGCTAGTCCTTTGAGCAAGCATCACTAATGTACTTTGTTTTATCTTGGCTGTTGTATCGATTTAAGATGTTCTAATTCCAATGTAGGTTTTGTATGACATTATTATAACTGTTTCCTAAGCCCCCTTGAGAACCCTTGTGGGGCTAGTAGACATACCTTTTCACACAAATAAAGATACTTACAACACAAATCAAACACTGGCATACACCTGACAAATATGACTGCCTAGGGCATAAAGCATGTACTGATCTTAGCTCCTTTACAGCAGCCAGCATGGCACATGACATTGGCAGAGAACAGGAGTGTAACCCATGCCAGAGGTTCATCATGAATTTCCTCTTCTTGTTGTGTGGCTATATCCACGAAAAGTCCACCAGCTATATGAAGCTGTGGCAGTAGTTTAAAAACAAAAAACTAAACAAACAAAAATGTGATGCTGAAAAAATGCACCCTGACCCCCCAAGAGTCATGCTGTGACTCCTTTTTCTAGACCTAGCCTAATCCCATTATATCTCTATACAGAAGTTGCTGAACTACAAATTCCATCATGTCTGACCACTGGCTATGCTGTGCCTGATGGGAGTTGGAGTCCAACATCAGGAGAACTACCAGCCCCTATATGCTCCACTCCTCTTCCAGAGCTAGGGACAGAAATCTTAGTTTTTATTAGCCTTGGTCCAAACTGCATTTCTCCCACTTGTCTGAAGGACAAATGTCGTACGGAGTTCAAGTAGAGCTATCCTCAGCATCACCACTCTAAACATCAGAGCCACCCTTTCCCAGAACTGTTTTCAAAAGCACTGCTTCTCCCACCGCTCCTCAGAAACAATCATGTCTCCCAAGAGTTGTGGACAAAAGATTTTGGAGTGCTAGTTCCCATCCACCTCACAAGTCTTTTTTCCTTAAGACACCACTGCACCAGTTCATTCCCCAAAGGGCAATCCATTTGCAGCCCTTTCAGTCCAGGGTTTCCTGCCTTGCTGCCCTCAAGACAGGACAAGGGGAGGCTGGCACTACCTTGAGTGAAGCTAGTGGGTGGTCTGGTCCAAGAAGGCTCCAATGGAAGGCAGCCAAATCTTCATCTGGAAGGATGTGGTTCCCTGGGAGCAAAAAGGGGATAATAACTGAACAGCTGCCAACAAACAAGAGGATTCAAACCCTCTGCCCCCGCCCATCCAATTTATTTCTCTGCCTTTCCAATAGGTAAAACACAGGTATGCAGAAACAGGTCTCACTGGACTGAACCTGCTAGTGTTAAGGTTCAAGCACATTAAGTATAAAGGTAAAGGTAAAGGGACTCCTGACATTTAAGTCCAGTCACGAATGACTCTGGGGTTGCACGGAAACGCCGTTCACCTTCCCGCCAGAGTGGTACCTATTTATCTACTTGCACTGCATGCTTTCGAACTGCTAGGTTGGCAGGAGCTGGGACCAAACAACAGGAGCTCACCCCGTTGCAGAGCCTCAAACCGCCAACCTTCCAATCGGCAAGCCCAAGCGGCACTGTGGTTTAAACCACAGTGCCACCCACGTCCCATACATTAAGTATAGCGTGATGCTAAAGACTCTCCTGCACACAACACACACATATCCACATTCTAGTACAGAAGTTATAAAAATTTGCATGGAGCTACTTAATTTGCACATATTCCTCCAGGTGAAACAAAGCACAAATTGAATCCAAGCCCAACCAAGGTGGCGGAAGTTCCTAAGGAGAGCATGTCTGGAGTTATCAATAACTCATTCTGAAAGGAGCAACTTGAATTCTCTGTCCACATTCAATTTCTCTCTGTGGAAGCTTCTTATGCCAGCAACGACCCAGAAACTGCAAGCATATTTGGCTTCCATCCACATTCTAGACTTCTGTTCAGCTGGACTCATAGGGATTGTTCTTATGGCCTTGACCAAGGCATCTCCTAAAGTTTTCTGAGGTCATAAGGTATGGTGGATCACTTACAGAACCACTTTCCAGATGCTCCCAGCCTCACTCAAAGCCTTTTCCCTGAGGAAATATTAAGCACTCATGTCCTGAACAGAATTTAAGTTCTCTCTCATCTTCACTGCACATTCCTCTTCTTTCTCATATTGAAAAGACACACATTGGCATGGGGCTGTAGCCCAGAGGTAATGCCATCCCAGTTAAAAATATCTTATCCAGGAGAGCTGCTGCCAGTCAGAGCAGACAATACTAGGCAGGATGATCTAACTCTGCACGGATCAGATATAGCAGAAGGCAGCTTCACATGTTCAGACAACCTTCCAGTTTCTTTCTAGTTCCTACCAATACTAGTGCAGTGTAGTGATTTAGCGTGTTGCACTAGGACCCCACTCAGCCATGAATGGTGACCTTGGGCCAGTCAGTCTCTTAGCCTAACCTACCTCACAGGGTTGTGGTGAAGATAATTAAGGGTGGCGGTGAAGAACCATGTGTCCCACCTTGAACTCCTTGGAGGAAAGGTGAGATATAAATATAATAATTAGATAAATAAATACACAGCAGCCCTTCGCCAGTATCTGGACACATCCTAACCCTCTTTTTCTTTCCCCCAGATCAGACACTCCCAGCTTGAGTAGCACCAAACACTGAAGTTGGGGGGAAGTTGGGAGTGTGAAAATGAATTTAGCACCTGTGATCTGACAGCCCTTCCTGGGTCTCTCATTAGCTTGAGAGATACCAGACATTCCATGTGAAAAATTAAGCCAGATCTTGGGACACCCTGGGAATGCTATAGTTAGGCAGAGAAAAGACTGTGTGTGAAACAATTCATTTTAAAGTCAAGGCACTGAAATATATGCTGCTGAACTGTGCCACTGCCTACTCCTGCTGATTTAATGTTTCACTCTTTTTACAGCCTTCACAACAACTGTGGGAGGTGAGTTAGGCCAAGGGAGAGCATCTTGCTCATGGCTGCCTAGTGAGCTTTTTGCCCAAGCAGGGAATTGGACCCAATCCTCTGAAACCTTCACTCACTTCACCACTCAGCCAATCCAGTTTCAACATACCGAGCAAGGCAGCGAAGATGGGAAAGCTGCTTAGCTTGAGGCCCAGCTGCTTGGCCACTTCTTGCATCAGGAACTGGTTGGTGGTGAGGTTCTTGCCATTCCAGCTCAGTTTGAGGGCATGGGAGCTATAATAGGAAGGTATGTTGCAGAGAGCATACTCGGAGTCATGGGCAATGAGCCCATGGAAACCATTCTCCCGGAAGAAGGATACCACTTCCTGATGATGATCCTCCAGGCTCTGGAACACCTGCAGAAAAGAAGGGACGAGGCTGAGTAAAAAGGCACACTGCAGCAAAGCTCTTTTTCGTGCTTTCTGTTAAGCCCACCCAGTACAGAATTCACTTCAGGGCAATTCCTCCACAGACTCCATCTGCTTATATATGCAGGAAAGCGGTTCACTTCCCTTTGGAAGCTGAAAGGTATGGCATGTGAATATCAAAAATGTCATCAGAACAAGGTGTTTCAGTTTCATGCTGTTCTGCAAACTCTGGTTAAAAGTCAACCGTGGTCTGTGATAAATTCAGGGCAAATATAACACTAAAGAGGACGGAGGAGAATTAGAAGGGGAAAGGGAGTGGGGAGGAAGGAGGTTCCTATCTCTTAACCATGATTAAAGGTAAAGGGAACCCTGACCATTAGGTTCAGTTGTGACCGACTTTGGGGTTGCGGCGCTCATCTCGCTTTATTGGCAGAGGGAGCCGGCGTACAGCTTCCGGGTCATGTGGCCAACATGACTAAGCCGCTTCTGGCGAACCAGAGCAGCACACGGAAACACCGTTTACCTTCCCGCCAGAGCGGTACCTATTTATCTATTTGCACTTTGACATGCTTTCAAACTGCTAGGTTGGCAGAAGCTGGGACCAGACAACGGGCGCTCGCCCCGTTGCGAGGATTCGAACCGCCAACCTTCTGATTGGCAAGTCCTAGGCTCTGTGGTTTAACCCACAGCGCCACCCGCACCCCATGATTAGGAGGTTGTAAAATATTACATGTACACTAGATTTAGGTGTTGAGAATTTTCAAGAGAGATCCCACACTACAGGTTTTATCTCCTATCAAGTGGGTCAACAGCCTTCCTTCCTTTCTTCCCAAGAAAAAGACATATAAATTACACCTTCCTTGTTTCTCAAGAAAAAGACATGATAAACATGAGAGATCACAACTATGCTGCTTTCAGGTGCCATCTGGCACCCATGAATTTCTGAGTTTTTCTATTCCCTTCCCCCTTTGGTCATGAGGTGGTGAGGATGGTTATCTGTTTCTCACTTGAAAAGTACACAGGTCTGAAGGAGGAAGCTGGAAGACTGATGTTCTTTGTCACTTCCCTTTTCAGCTCTATGTGCTTCTCAGGACTCACAGTCCCAGATCTGACTTTTACCTAGACCCCTTGGGAAAGTGTAGTGTGTGCACTTCTATCGTTCAGTCCTGGTGGTGTGAGGGTGGAGAAGAGAAGTTATTGGAGGGCATGGCACCCACAGCACTCGCTCCAAATGTGCCCAGAGGCCCAAAATGGTTGGCACCCGTAACCTATACAGTTAATGGTTTACTGTGATTCCCTACATATTTCTCAAGAGGGGACAGAGGCTGGAAAGCTATTTTAGTGTGAGAAAGAAACCAAGCAAAACAAACTGGAAGAAAGACAGAAACTCTTAAAAACCAAAGGTGATTAATGGCAAAGCAGCGAGAACACGGCTGTTTATAAAGTTTCAAATCAGGATTTTAAAAAACAATATAAAGGCAGATCCTGGGATTTTTTTGACAACCCTATTATCCAACTATTGAACATTTAAGGGATTGGGTCCTGTCACAGTAATCTTAAGGCTTTATTCCTCTGCCCCAACCCAAAAATAAATAATTTTTTTGACATTTAATGGGAAGCAAGACGTTACTCTTGCTATAAATGGCGGCCACTAGCATTTCCTTAGTGATCGTTGGTCCTTTAGCTGAAATCTTTAGCCCTTTCAGAAGAACATGTTGCAAACCCCTAAGGCTTAAAGATCCTGTCCCTGAAGAACATGAAAAGGGCCTCCTGAAGATGATGAAGAATTTGCTAGGGAGGGTTAATGGATAAAATGATGGAATTCGTTCCTACAAGACACGGTGATGGTTCACTAGCTCAATTAGCTTGTATAAACTATTTTTTGTCAAATTCACGGAGAATATGACCATCCATACTCACATCCATGATAAATACCTTTGATATTCAGAGGCATAAAACCTACTGAATACCAGGAGCAAGCCATCACCTGTGTGTTCCCAAAGACTAGGCTGGTTGCTAGACTACATAGACATCAGGCTGATTCAGCAAAGTTGGCTGCCTTCTCCCACCTGCAATTTTGGAAATTTAACTTCATTGGATCAGAAATTGAAGTGTGTCTCTGCTTCTCCTGCCGCCTCTCAAACATCTGTCAATTATTATTTTTATTTGTGTCCTTTCCTGTTTCCTGCATTGAATGATTCCATGCCCACCCACCCAGTAAATACAGAATGCTGGTATTGCTGCTGATTGTCTTACTTCATCTAAGAGCTTAAATCATACTCTGTCCTTCCTTTCTTATAGATTCATTGCCCTGAGAAACACTTAAGAGCCATAGCAATCACCAGAAAAATAGCAAGACAAGTACCAACATACTGATATACAACACCTAGCATCATCACAATCTGTCCCCACACAAGCCAACAATAAGACACAATAATTTCAGGACAGTGTTAGAACTTCACCAGGCGCCAGGTGTGTTTTGTGACTGGAGCAAGTCCAATTGTGACCACGTGGAGATCTCTGAGCACCAAGTTGGTGACTGACATCTCCATCTGGCTGCCCCTCCAACTTTCTTAAGCAGGTAAGCAGAAGAGCGTATTTATTGCATTTATACCCCACCTTTTTCTCCAAGGAGTCCATGGTTCACCCCCCTCCTCAGTTAATTCCTACAATGACCCTATGAGGTAGGTTAAGAGGCTGTGACTGGCCCATGGTCACCCAGTGAGCTTCAAGACTGAGTGGAAATTTGAACCCTGATCTCCCAGGTCCTGGTCTGAGACTCTAACCACTACACCACCCTGGCTTCCTAGAGTATTTCTGCTATGGGGCACCTATATAAATTAGGAAGGTAAATAAATATGGGGGAAATCAAATGTCCCTTAGAGAAGGATCTGAAATATTTTCCTTGAAGTTTGAATTTGTTTTATTCTGGATTCTTTTATTTGCTGTTTTAATGTGTTGTAAACTGCTATGATATTTTTTTCTTTAAAATATAAAACAGTATAGAAATGAAGCAAATAATCATAACAAACTTCATTTAAAAAAAGATGCATAGACATTGTGTTGTGGCAACCATAACCTTGGTTTAAGGTGCCATTAGCTGATATACATGAGTTTCTAACACTGTTTCAGGACCAACCATCCACACTTCGAAAAGACTACACTCCTAAGGTAACACACTCACATGGTAGGTCACCGAAAGCCAAATTTACATTCCAAAAATGAACAACAAAACAATTTGAAAAGTTATTTCTTGTAACTAAAATCTTCGTTTAAGAGATTAAAGCCACAATCATGATAGACAGCACAGAACATGGCCTCTGCTCCAGTACACAGCCCCATAGTTTTTTCTTTTAAGGAAGGGGGGGGGAGCAAATTCCTAGATCTCTCCCTCCCTCTCTTTTTTACAGGAAGAGAACCTTAAAAACATGAAGGGCTATTTATGCTAAATGCCTACAAGTGACAGGGTATCTCAGTATAGAATCCAGCAGAAAGTTGCCATACTTCACTGTGTATGAATCCCCATCCTTCCACATGTCTCTCTTGCTTTATATCCACACACTTACTGCTTCCAACCATTTTAAGAGCCTCACTCCCTGCTCTCCCATGACACACAGGACTGAAAACAAAATGGTTTCGTGCAACAGAGCAAAATTTAGACACACAGGCTTCAAATGGACTTGAAGTAATGGACTTGAAGCACTGATTCTGAACTGCGAGAGACTGGGATTTCTTTAGCGCAAAACCCAAGACCTCTTAGCAAAAATGAACAGGGAGAATGGAATGGAATGCTCAGTGGCAAACTATTAAGAACTTTTGCTCTGATTTGAGGCTTCGGTTCCCTTCAATCCATCCAGCCCACAATATACAGAAATACACAGGTCAGGATCCAAAGAGCTGCTGCTATACTAGCCCAGGCTTGGGCATGCCCAGTGGGGTTCCATTCCTCTTTTCTCTGCCCTGACACAATGAAACAGCCGACCAACCTGGATTATTATAATCTGCTTTTGAAATCTCCCTCAGTTTTCAAAACTGCCCTGTGGTATGGAAACTAACATTTTGAGAAGCCCACGTTCAAAGCTTCTTTGGATATATGGGACCTAATGTGGAATTGTTTGGATCCTGCCCACTGCAGAGATAACTGTACAAGACCAAAACCTAGTTGGGTTCAACTGTTTCCCACCCCTAAACAACATACAATCTAGATTTAAAGTACGTTTTATGTCTCACTTACTTCAAATGGAATGATTTAAGGGCAGATTCAATTCTCTCTCTGAAATCAACAGGGCTTTATTAAAAGAGTGTGCCCAATATTGTAAAACTGCTTTTCCAAATGCACTCAAAGTGGTGCTGAGAACACACTTTTTAAAAATGGGTTGATCATTTATTAAATGAGGCTGTATTTAAAGCTCATCTGTTTCAGGTCAGCTGTTTCCAAAGCTTATTCAACTTCAGCTGATCTCCAAGCCTTTGCTTGCCAATTTACCTTTGGCCTCAGGAGGTTACATGCAGCTATTTGAGGGAATTTAGCTGAAATCCAGTATTCTCCATCTGCAGCCAGACACGTTGCTCCAAGCACGCCATACGAACAGTCTTGTTGGATCATACCAAAGGCCCATCTAGTCTGCATCCTATTTTCACACTGGCCAAGGAGTTGCTTGTGCTTCTTGTAAGTGTCTTTAATGTGTGTCTTTAAAAAGGCCAGCAAACCCATCAGGTTCTACACAGGAGATGAGCAGCTTGTTCATCACTGAACGCTGTGACCAATTTCATATCTCACACATGAATGACAGAAATTGCACTGCATTTTTAAATGACCCTAGAAGATAACCAAGTTCCAGTTCACCATGGGCATACTGCAGTTATTCTAGAATTCTCAAATGGCTATCCTCAAATGTGAAGAACTTGTTGATCAACATTTGGAAAACCCCGGTAACAGGGACCTAGAAATCACAAGGATTGGATATACAGCTTTGGGCTTGGCCTTTACTTGCTTTACACACAGCTTTGAAAGGTGTGTGTGAGAGAGAAGAGAGACAGACAGACAGACAGACAGACAGAGGGAGGGAGGGACTAACTAATGCAGGCTTCCTCAACCTCGGCCCTCCAGATGTTTTTGGCCTACAACTCCCATGATCCCTAGCTAGCAGGACCAGTGGTCAGGGATGATGGGAATTGCAGTCTCAAAAACATCTGGAGGGCCGAGTTTGAGGAAGCCTGAACTAATGTCCATCTTTTACATTCTTAAATTGCTTTGCAGACATTAGCAATCAGTAATCATGACACCAACCCTGTAAGGTTGGTCAGCATATGGGAGGCTGAGACCACATAGCAAGTTTGTGGCCGAAGTGAGATTTGAACATGGAACTTCCTGGCCTCACGCTAACAGCCACTATGTGACACCAGCTGACATGGGACAAGCTCACATACCCACTTTTCCCACTGCTGCTGCTTAATTCTATTCTCACCGCTCGGTTTTTCTCACACACATCTGCCTACAGAGACCTTTTTGATTGTCATTTCCACCAGCCCCCTAACCCTGTAAGGATCATGCAAAATGCTGTGCAACGTCTAGGCAGGGCAACTCAGGGACTTCTCTTGGTCAATTTCAGATTTGAATTCCAGTTGCCAGAACCAAAGACTACAAGAAGCACTGCATCATACCGTGCTGTAAGGGGATTCACCAATTCTTGTTCTTCCTGAGCGTGTCTGCGTTACCTACTATGGGGGGGGGGGCTGGCGGGGGCTACCCTATATTGCCTTACATCACTTCATCTAAAGTACTTCTGCCATTTGCCCACTGTTAGGTATGGGGAGCAAACAATCACCCTTCACAGGGCGAAATGATTCAAATATATTTTGATCTGGATTAGCAGTATAATGCTTCAGACTAGAGCACTTCTGTGTGAGCATGAGGGTGTGGGTTCTAATCTTGTTGAATGTCATTTTCTTGTATAAAGCATAGTATGCACCTTGCTCTTATACCAGAAGCCTACAGAAGCAACTGCACATCCAACTGTGTCCTAGATACTAACTTTAGGTGTTGGTCCAGTCCACATTTTTCTAGGAAATTTTCGTTTTCCTAGCAAAAGCAATCTGTATAGAGTTCATACAGCCATAGAAAACTCAACCCATGACACTTTGCTAATTTCAATCCTACAATTGTCCAGGCTTGGCTTAAATAGGTGACGCAAACACTCTTGCTATTATTTCTTATTGCACAGATGGTTACACTGCGAAGATCTGCCCAGAATTAGTCATGTTATTCTTTCAGCCAAAGAAAAATCTAATGCCAAAAACCTTGGGTTCAAGAATATTAATGAATCAATTAAAGAGAGATTACCAAAATTTAAGTACTTAAAAATAGAATAAAGAAGGAGAAGGGACAGAATGTAACAGGCTTGAAAAATGGATGGGTAGTGTGAAAAGACACAGTACAGATTTGGTTAATAAGCTGCCAGTCACTTGTGTTAAGGAAGAATTGTAGCCTGTGGTAACTTTGTAAAAACTGTGCCTGTGGTAAGGAAGAATCACTTCCAGTTGACCAAGCAGTGGAGGTTTTATAACTAGGTAGAAAACTGATTGTTTCAGGCTGCCAATATGTCATAAATCAGGGGTGAGGAAAACAGTGGCTCTCCAGATGTCACTGGCTGGTGCTAATGGGAGATGAAAGCCATTAATATCTAGAAGGCCACATGTTCTCCACCCCTGCCCAGTGAAAACAGATGCACTTGGATGGACAACATAGTAGACGTTTTCCAGAGTTAGAAACCTCTGCAAATTTTATTTTATTTTTTTGCAAGGCCAGGCTATATGTCAAGAAGGATGCTCCACTGCTTGATGTTTGGCTCTCAGGTGAACTACAACTGACATATTGACTTTGTCAGGAACATAATAGTCTAGGCATTAGAATTAAAAACGCATAGGGCAAAATAAAAGGAAGGCAATAAGAAATATCAGTGGCAGACAAGGTGAGGGCAACACCTTTGCAAAATTAGTAGGCAGAGGGCCTTAGCTGTAAAGAAAGGTGCTGGAGCTGCTCGACAGGGAAGGCAACAGGTGCTGAGTGACAAGGAATTCTGAGATAGAATGAAACCTGGAAAACCATGATGGGCAACAGATGAACGGAATATAACAAAAATGCCCACTAAAATGGGAGTCAGGAAACAATTGAGCGTGAAGACGTGCAAGAACCAACAGAGATGGTCAACGTTTCCGAAGCAGAACTCTACGAAATGCAATGGGATGCGTTTGGGGTGGTGGTGTGGGCCTTACCTTGACCCGGAATCGGATCATGGCCAAGCGGACGCAGTGCCCCAAGCAGGCCGGGGGAAGGAACCAGGCCCGGGGTGGCGGGGTCCCCTTGTTGCCCACATGCCCCGCGATGAGCTGGGCTGTCTGTCTCTCCGCCTGCGCCTTCCTGCCCCACTCAGGCAGCCTCTCCTTGCCGAGCCCTCCGTTGAAGATGACAGCCAGCTCCAGCCCGCCTTGGTAGAGGCAGGCCTGCGAGAGGGCAGCCAGGTAGCCCACCATAGCATTCCACTGGCCCCCGCACACCCAGTCCGTCTGGTAGCCGCCGTAGAGGCGCTGCAAGGCCGAATCTGCGTCCACCAGGAGCCGAGCGGGGCACGGGGGGGCGGCGGCGGCGGGGCCGGGCAAGCCGGGCTGCGGGTGACCGTAGGGGCCAGCACCCACCACGGCTCCCAGGCCCGGCGCGGGCCCGGCGGGGGGCGGGTAGCCGGCGGGGGGCGGGTGGAAGGCGGCGCAGTAGGCAGGGCCCCCGCCGCCCCGGCCCCCGACGGCCCGCGCCAGCTTCAACAGGTCCACGGGCACCACAGCCCCCGGGCAGCGCTTCTCCACGAACTCCTGGAAGCCCTGCACCCCCATGGCCGCGCGCCCCACTTCCGCGACGGGGCGGGCACCCCCGGAACCAGGACCTGGCACAGGCAGAGCTGCTCCAGCTCCTGGCGCTTGGCTCCTCACAGCGCCCGGTTCGTGGGAATGGACGCGGCCGCCATGTTGTAGCTTTCTTCTCCTTCTCCTCCTCCTCCTCCGCTCCTCCTCCTTCCCCCGCAGCTGAAGCCGGAGCCCGTCGGGAAGTGTAGTCCCGTTTCTGCTGGTCTCTCATTAAGTCAGAAGGACCATGCGAGGCCACACGACTACAACTCCCGGCAGGGCGGGAAAGGCGCCATCTTGTTATGATTTCTTCGCGCTTTCCAGGGGCCGCATAGCTTCATGGGACTTGTAGTCTCAGGGAAAGTTGTTCTCCGGGCCGCCAAAAAGCTGGAGTCGGCCGACTTGGGACTACAACTCCCGGTGGCCTGAGGGGTCCGCCATGTTTTTGTACGGACTGATCTCCCCCTTGTGAGTTTGCGCGGCCTCACGGGAGGGGCGGAAGTCGGAGGCTCATTGCGAACATAGACTTGCAAAGCGCCACAACCTGCAGCCGGCCTCGCGCCGCCTCATACGAAGGCCTTCGTACGTTTTTATTTCGCTGCTCGGTTTCACCGGCTCATGGGCAATGTAGTTCCCCCACCTGGAAGGAAACAACATCGCCTCAGGGTTGGGCTCCAGTAACGGGCGAAAGGCCGCCCGGAAGGGGAGCGGGTGCCTGGTTGGGCCTTCGTTGGGCGCCATATTGTCACGTTTCTGTGTCCCGCTTGGCATGCTGGGAGACGTAGTCCGGATCGCCAGGTCGAGGAAGGGCCTCAGAGGAGCCGAGGCCGCCGGGAGTCGCGCGGTGTTTGCTGGGAAGGACGCCGCGGACAGAATCAGTCGGGACTGGTTGCCAGGCAGACTGGCCCCGCCATGAGGGAAGGCGAGGTAACTGCTGTTATGTACTGAAGTTCTCACCCTGGGCCAGCAGGGGGATACTGTAGATAGTTTTCACTCAGGTCCACACATGCAAATAAGGGATTGAAAGTGACATTCAGTGATTGGATAGTTACAGAAAGTTGTTACAGTTGCATTGTAGTGGAGCTCTATATAAGCCGGCTGGCTGAACCCTTCAGTTCAGTTCTGTTCTGGCCTGTGAATAAACGAGCTGTTTGAAGAATTGCTGTGTCTCATCTGATATGTTCACCCACAGCTTAACAGCTGCCTCGGGCAGCAGATCCCCGTGCAACTCTTTCTTCCCTGCTTGCTCCCGAAGCAGATCTTCACTCCGCTTGGGTCGGGTTGGGGCTTCTCCTGCTGCCATGTAAACAAGAAGAGCCGCTTCCTCAGGATTCGCACAAGGCCTGAGACCCCAGCCTGCCTTTGGCAGAGGCGCCCAGAGCCCGGCGGATGGGGCGGTGCGGAGGCAGCGTGGCACAGTGGTTAGAGTGGCCCAACTAGGACCTGGGAGAGACTACAGTTCAAATCTCCCGCTCGGCCACGAAGCTCACTGGATGTGGCCGGTGGGGGGCAGTCGCTGCCTCTCAGCCTAGCCTACCTCACAGGATAGTTGCGGGGTAGTAGCTGAGGATGGGGGAACGCAGCATCTCTGGAAGAAAAAGTGGGATCTAAATGCTACAAATGAAGAAACACACACACACACGGGAAGAAAGCGCAGTAGGAGATAAGCCGAGTTTCTGAAAATGGGGAAACTAAAGGCCTAGACCACTGCAATGTTGTCGGTGGTAACAAGACCATTGGGCCACAAGCCTCCCGTGAAAAGGAAGGAATAACTTCTCCCAGGGCAAGCCATGCACTCCTACCTGCCCAAGCACAGCCGGCACACACCTGTCAGGGGAGGCTGCATATTTCCCTGCACATTTCGCCAGGCGGGGCTGCATGCTCAGCAGTGACAGAGCATCTTATGAGGGTTGCCAGACTTTGGCCCTCTTTGCGGGGGGGGGGGGGGCGGCAACCCTGTAAGCAAGTTCGGAGCATTGTTTCCAGCCTGGAAACAGCCTGTTTTTAAACCGTTCCTAAAGGTAAAATGTTAGAGACACAGATGGCGCTGTGGTCTAAACCACAGAGCCTAGGACTTGCCGATCAGAAGGTTGGCGGTTCGAATCCCCGCGACAGGGTGAGCTCCCGTTGCTCGGTCCCTGCTCCTGCCCACCTAGCAGTTCAAAAACATGTCAAAGTGCAAGTAAATAAACAGGTACCACTCTGGCAGGAAGGTAAATGGCATTTATGTGCACTGCTCTGGTTCGCCAGAAGCAGCTTAGTCCTGCTGGCCACATGACCGGGAAGCTGTACGCTGGCTCCCTCGGCCAATAAAGCGAGATGAGCGTCGCAACCCCAGAGTCATCCGTGACTGGACCTTATGGTCAGGAGTCCCTTTACCCTTTACCTTTAAAGGTAAAATACTCATGGCCATGTGTACGGTATTTTCCCTTTTTAATGCGAGCGTGGATTTAGGCGAATTTCTCCTCTGTCTAGATAACTCTTTTACCAATGTGCATTTTATAGGGTGGGAGGGAACGATAAAAAGAACCGCAGCCTCAATTGCACGGTGATCTGGTTCCGCAGTCCTCCACTGCTGGCAATTGGTATGGGTGAAATTGCAACCACACCCAGCAAAATACTGCTAGCTTGCAACCAAGCCCTGCAGTGCTGTGCAGCTGCACCTGAGGCAGCCACACTCACCTACCTTCCCTGAGAAGCAAAGCTGTGTCTGATAATAAACACAAAGAAATCCACAATCCCAGAGTGGGCATTATTGGGACCAACCAAAATTTCTTCAAAATAGTGGGCCAGCTGTTGGGTTTTCCGTAACTCTTCATCCTTCTGGATATTAAATGTGTGAGGGTGTAATAGGAAAAAGCTTGCTTGAAATTGAAATGACAATGTGTGCAATTACTCTTAGCATGGAGATTGCAGGCTTAACTGGATGAGGCTCTTAACAGGTATTGCACAGGTTTCAAGTTGCACCCAGGATCACCAAGTGGCTAATCCCCATAATGCAGGGATTGCCAGTGTGCCATGGTACCCTCCATGTGTCCCCCTAGTGCCCACAAAGCCTCAGCCGTCTGCCCCCTTGGGTTGGAAGGGAGGTTTTTCTTCCTTGAGAGAAGTTAGAAGAGTGGCACTATTTTTCAACTCCTCTTTCAACTCTGCTTTTCAAGGCTCAAGTTAATTCTACTGGATCAAAATTTTACCAAGATCCCTTGGGAAAGTGAGTGCATGTGTGTGCTTTCTTTTCAGTGCATGTGTGGTAATATGACTAAATGATGTGATGTCCATGACGCTCACTCAAAAAACGAAATGTGCCCCACAGACCTAAAAGGGTTGGCCACCCTGTTCTAATGCTTTGCTTAATGTCCAATCTGATGAACAGTGGTGAAGAACTCAAAAACTTATTTACTACTTTCCTAGTAAAGGTACTGCATAACTGTGGATTTTAGAATATTTTTTACCCCACATGGCTGTTAAAGAGGATAGATGGGGTTGGGGGACAAGATTAACACTGCCTTGTATGAAGGCCAAGATAAAATTATAGATAGTATTACATTCATGCCACAACAAAGTAATAATTTGAATAATAGAATATTAGGGAGGGGGGTTCTCTTGTGACCGATCAGGACTGGATATAATCCATAACTTACCTTTATTAATTGAAAAATAAAGAATGAATCAGTTTTTTAAACAAAAACTAAGATTTTTATCTAAGATTGTAGACTAGATAAGAAGGTGCAAACTATTACAGCAGAAATTAAATAGATTGTTTTGAGGTAAGGGAATGTAGCCACCCCAAATCTTGGTGTTTTCTTTTTCTACCTCTGGAATCTCTCTGGACTGCTGGTGTTTTAAATTTATATACTCATTTAACAGATTTTTCTGCCATCCTAACAAAAAGTTTTTAGAGCACTCTTCAAAGTTACAAACGAAGAGTGCATATTCAGGGCATACTTCCTATCCCAAACTTCCATAGCACTTGAAGTTTTTGCTCCCGGGCTTCAATGTATCTAAAATGCAATGTATCAATGAATTAGTAGATGAACAAGTATTGCTAAGAAAGAAGCCACAATGTCGTAATATTTACACTGTATTTTCCAGCAATACTATTTATTTCCTTTGGCTTTCCCTCACCCCTCTTTAGCAGAAATTGCAGTAACATCCAGACTATATTTAATTGGGTTTTTTTTCAACACAGCCTTTATTTTCCTTTATAACAGTTTAAAAAAATATTTGTTAATGGTTGTGTACAAATGAAGTCAACTCACAGCTTGCAAAAATAATTAAAAAACACATGGAAACAACTGCTGATAAAAGACATTCGTTTTCTACCATAAAGTTCTGGGCTATGATTTTTCAAAAACTGAATGGGATGCCTCATCCCTGTTAACAATGAACCGGTCACCTGCATCCTCTATGCAGCCATAAAAATCTCAGCCTTAATGTAAAAAAGTAAAGAAAGGGTTTTTTAAAAAATAAGTCCTAAGATGCTACATTAAAGTATAATTCACATACATAAAAAATATTTCTGAAATTCAGAAGTTGTTAGCAAGTATGGAAATCTAAGGAGACATTTATTCACAGCATATACCTGAATTTATCATGCTGTTTTAGTAGGCCTGCATGCTCCTCAGCAATCTCTAGCAAAAACAAAAACAAAAAACAGAATGAAAGACCTTTTCTAAATAGAATATAGTAGTTTTAACTGAGAGGTCTTTTGTTTGCTTGTTTGAAGCTGCATTAGGAACCTCAAAGACAATTGCACTTCCAAAATGGCTGCCAAAATGTATGGTTAGGAGTTCTCTAAGGCATAAATGAACCAAAACAACACCCTTCTAGGATGCTTTGAAAATACAAAAACAGAAGTTTGTTCCTAGTCTTGCAAATTAAATCTATGGCCCTGGAAGGGAGAATTAAAACCTTACTCTTTTGCATTTTCTTCCAACAATCTATGTATATTTGTGCTTGCCTCTATCTGTGGTACAACTCGGATATATTTTACCACAGATTCCAATAAAAAATGTTTTCCTTGCTACTTGACAGGACAGGGACACCTCTTTTTCCCTCCTCTGCAGCCACCATCTTCTTCCTTCTGTCAGATGGAAGTGAGAAAAAAGAGCTTTGTATATAACAAATGCCCTACAAGGGGTTGGTTAAAGCATAACAGGCCACAACCTGCTCCACAGGACTTTCTGCACTTTCTGCACCATCACTAAGGGCTACTTCATGCATAATTTTTTTTCCTACATACAGGTAATCTCACTGTAGGAAAAGCATTGTCCATCATCATATGTGAAGTATATGGCAAGTATACAGGTTCTTACAGGCACTGGCTTCCAAAGTCATGCTTTCTACTGACTTGCAGCGAAGCAGTTGCCCATGGCCATATTCCACATTTTTCTACATGGAGATTGTCTCTACATAATAAATACATCCTGTGAAGGAAGCATTTTATGCGGGAGGATACAAGTAAGGCCTCCGTTTAGCAGACAGTTTATAAATTCATGCTTAGCCTTTTAAAGATTTTTTTTTCATTGGAAACCAACTCCTTCCGCACTCCAAAAGAATAAGATAAATGGTGATTTTTAAAAAGGAGGGGATTTGTTCTTACATACTATATGCGATAATCATTGCTGGTTTAAGCTGGATCAGTTCCATTAGCTTCAATGAGAGCTGCAAGGTAGTAAGTAGAAAATGCATAATGCCTTAGCAGCATTTTATTCTCAGGGCTCTAGAGGGGGCAGGGGCAGAATAGCATCCCATCAGTTGTACCAGGCCCTTGTGAACAACTGTTCACATGCAAGGGGTAGAATTTGGTTTGGTGAACCAATTTTATTGTACTACACTGCTCACAGTTACAGCTTCTTATAGAATGAAATGTGAATAAATTATAGGTGTGGGGTGGAATATAGACACCATAAATATTTACTAAGAAGAATAGTTTTTGAAGACAACCAGGAGGCAGGGGATGACCCAAGTCTGTATAGTGACTCCTTACAGAATCAGTTTTGCCGTTCCACCATCTAACTGCTGTATAAGTATAAAAAATACACAACCCTTCCCCCCCTTGCAAAAAAAACCAAAAAACCACGACAACATTCCAGGAGAGATGCTAAACTGGACTTCAGCTGATTAACTGAAGCAACTTTGAAATCATACAATTCACCTTTAAAGAGGTACAGCCTACAAAAATGACAGCACTTACAATAACAGTGTTGCTGGGTTTCAGAATTCAAAATAACCAGGAATGTATCATTTTATTGCCTAAATGCAACAGAAGGCCCCTGCCGTCCACAGGTACCCTGCACACCTTGTTCAGAGCCTATGCCAATCTAACACTCCCAACACTTTAAACTTGGTTAAGGCATCAAGCTGCGGGAGGAGACCGTGTGTTCCCTCCACATCGGTCTTAATCACAGTTAAAGGTAACAGGTCGCATCCAACAGAGTCACTCAGCTGATGGTTAGGCTTCTTTTTGTCAGTGCAATAGGGAGGCAATCCGTTTTCTGTGATTCCCCCTACAGCCCCCCAACTCCCATCCTAACTCTGCTCCAGAGGATTGGGAGGCCACAGCAGATTTGGGGGGGGGGCTGCAGGGGGGCGAGGCAGTAGCTGGAAATTGCTTCCCTCCCTGTTCCCACTGGAAGTCTTACCATCAACTGAACAAAAACTCTGGATCCAACCCAATGTCGGTACAAAGCTTAGCTGTGACTAATACAAGGGGGTTTGCTTTTAACCAGAAATTTGGCTTTAGCTGGGAAACAGCACACCCTGGTTTTAACATTAACCACTGTTGAGATTGGGGCCAACGCAAACTATAACTGTGAGTCAGGCCAGCAGAAGGGGAGGGTGGGAGGAATTTGCACCCCAAAAAAGTAGAGACTGAAGAAGGGAGTGCAATTGCACATTCTGCTGTGGATCCCTTGACCATGGTTAAGAGATCAGGAGCATTATGTTGGCACCGCCCTCAGTAGTTTAATTGTCAGCAATAATTCAATGCATATACAAAGGAAGAATTCCTTCCTAAACAAAGCAAGCTTTTTGCACTAATTTTTCCCATTGTCAAATGGAAGACTAATGAGGCAGTGGGTCACACACTTTGCTAAGCTGCCACAACCAGTTGCAACATACAGTAGACAATGCATGGACTTGTTCTCTTCATTCACATTTCGCTATAAGTTTAACTCAATGTGATGAATAAATCTCTGAAGTCTTCCTTGTGAAAGTTAAATATCCTCCTTAAAACAGTAAACAGCTTGAGTGGCTAGTGCCAAATTACAAACAGGGAAATGGGCTGGGGGGGGGGGAGTGAAGAGCCATGTGTGTAAAAACACCACCTCAAATTTAAAATAGACAAGAAATATACAGGAATGGTAGTTTAGTTCACAGCCTAGACTGAAACAGCACTAACAAATGAGGTAGATAAGAAAATGAAACTTGAAATGTAACATGGAAAAGCAACTCAGCTGGAATACAACTGAAAAATCCACCCAGTTATTAAAATGATACATTCCATTAATATCATACAAGCTTAGTCTCAAAGCATCACAGCAGAAAAAGTGCCTTTTAAAACCCAAAACCAAATTCACAGTTTGATCCTTGTCAGGATTAAAGTTTGAAAGAACAGCAAAATGTAAGAAGGAAGGGGGGGGGAACTGGATAGTAAATGTTTTGCATTAAATGTAGAGATTCAAAACCCAACGTATAAAACATACCAAATATTTTTCCTGTTTTGTCAAACGTACATTTCAGTGCCTCTCTCCATTTTCTAGACTGTGGTTCACTCAGGTCTCCCTAGCTGCAGAGATGGGAGTCAGGTCAAGTTTGTCTTTATTTCCTCTGAAGTTAGAAGGTGATGTGAGAAGAAGCATCACTGCCCACTGTGCACTGATTCGCCACCCCCTCTGCTGTCACCGATGGTGAAACAGGCTTTGGTTATGTTTCAAAATCCCACAAACACATGTTTAACCAAAGAATTGTGGGGCAGGGGAAAAAATCACACACACTTAAGGGCAACAATGGCTCCATCACACCCTGGTATGGACTTATCCTCTGATTTTTGGCCACATATGGCAGGAAACCAGATGTTACAAAGTACACATGGCAGCCGCTGAAAACAGTAGCCCCCCATACTCTACAAGAAGAATATGTGAGCACAATGATGTCACATCACATGTTCCTTTGCCAGAGGTTATGGGGAAGAGGAGGAGAGGTGTGGCAGTTCTTTGGGGCAGCAGCCACTTACCCTAAGTAATCCTTAATTCCATCCTAGCTTTTAATGCCACAGACAGTGGTATAAGCACTGGCGAACATAGGTTACTTCATGACCACCATTTTCATTCCATTATCAGAAGTGAGACAGACAAACAAACCATGTCAGGATTTGCAAAAGGGAGCCCCCTATTGTCAAATGTGAAGCAATGGCTCTGGGAACTCCGAGCAGCATGGAATGGTCAGATGGCTCAATGCACAAGACACAACGTGAGATTTACAACAATAAGCAGGAAACCTTGATTGGACCAATGGAACCCTGACACATGAACACCAGTGTTCAAGGACACATGCTTGCCATTTGCACTGTGCACGTCTGCCACAAAAAACACTGGTGTACCACTGGTGTACCCAACGCACACACAATTGCTGGGGGGAATAAGGCCCTCTACCATTTCCTAGCAGATTTGTGTTTTCAAGGCTTTCAAGTCGGCTAACTTGGCAACAGTTTTCAAAGACAGCACACAATTCCATGTTTTCCTACAAGTTATCCTAACTAGAAAACATGTATTTGTAGTCAAAGTGTCCGTTTTAAAAGAGATAGCAGGGGAACATTTTTTAAAAAAACAAACAGGATTGTGTTTCTATTTTGCAAAAAAGAAAGAAAAAATATATAACACTGTTCTCTCAGTTCTTCAAACTGAACCCCCACCCCCACGTATATATAATTCAGCTGCTGCAGATCCTAATGAGAGATGCAGCAATGCACTGTTTAAACATCATCAAACTTCAAAAGACTAGAACTACTTTTTTTGACTTTCCAGTAAAAATCTGAAAAGATACTAAAGATTATCTATCACAAGGCACTGCAAATCTTTGCAGGCAGAACAAGGAGGCTGCATAATGCATGGGAAACAGGATCTTTTGTTCATGGTGGGGAGGGAAGGAAAGCCACAAAACTTCCAGAGGCTCCCAAATTCACTGGAGCTTCAAGTGTCCCTTTGAGAGGCTGAGTTCAAACAAGCAGCTTGTCTCTGCAGCTACTCCAAAAAAAGGGGGTGGGATTACAGGTAGGCCCAAACCAAAGTACTCTGATTTATTTAATCCCATCATTTTAAACAGGATTTATCTAGTTGAAGTCCAAATCACTTTAAGGTAGAGAGATACAGCCTCCCTCCTCTTCATTCTCTAAATATTCATCAGCAAAGCAAGCCAGCTTCCATGTTCAACAGCATTGCAAATCTCTTACAGCACTCAGAAGACAAACATTTAACTTTGTTAACTCAAAGTGAACCAGAGCTTGAAATATCAGTTCCCTGACATATCAGTCCAGATATATCAAGGGAGAAAACAGGTCAAGGTGTGCATCAGGAATATATTTCAAGGATTCTGGGGTCCAAAAGAATCAACTGCTACATGAAATATTACCTTGAAAAAAGTTTAAGACTATAAGTCTTATAGTCTTAAGACTCAGTAAATTAAGACCTCCATAGTCTATGGCCCAGTTCGCATGTAACATTAAATAATAGTTTAAAATAAACTATGGTTTAAAACACAGGACTATATCATGCAAGGGAGGAAACAAGCCAGAGTCTGGCTTGTTGTGATGTGTGAATTCGGTTTGTGGTTTGTTTCCTGCAGATAAATCATGTGGCAAGCCAAGAACAAACCTTGGCTTCTATTCTCTGGGCAGAAAAAAACCATAAGTGAGGATTCACATGTCACATCGTGATAAACAAGCCTTCGCCTTATTTCCTGGCTCCACAGTCAGGGATGGGGGAAGAGCAAGGAACTCATGTAGGCTAAACCATAGTTTAAACTATAGTGCAATGTTGCATTGCCCTTGGCCCAATAAGGTCAATGTAACTGACTTAGTCTCCTGCAGAGATGAACTTGCAAGCATGGGCCTTAAAGGGCAGCTGAAGTTTAGTTTATAAAATAAGGGGGTTATGTGAGGTACAAGACTCCAGCAGGAAACGGACTTTCATGCATGTAACCTATTCAAAATAGTTTTAGATCTCTTGCTATTTTTGAACAGGCACATTTTTCTCTTTAAGTCAGAAAACCAGAAAGCCTGTCACAGCGGACCCTGGCACTACTTTCTTGCCATCATAAATGCATGTACAACCTACTCAGTTTTCAAAAGTTCTCCGTAAAGATGGGACTTCTTAATCTTGGCAGTAGGTGATCAAAGCACAGCAACCACTTAGGTGTTTTATGCTGCAAGAGACAACACTAATCAAAAGTAGGAGCATCTATCCATTCAAATCCACTGTAAGGCAGTCAACTCAATGCAAAACTCTGTGCACCTGTTCCAATGCAAAACTCTGTGCACCTGTTCCAACCTGTTTCAGTCCTTAAAACTGTGAAGTATGGATCATAAAAGAGAGGCAAAGGGGTGAGATGGGAGATGTTTTTAAATACCGTTTGGCTGTTTCCCACTCTGTTCCCACCCTTTCTGCAGCTTCCTCTCCACCACAACAAACTAACTGCAAAATAAATTTTTAAAAAGCTACATCCCCCAAACTCAAGTACTAGGTTTAGGCCAACAGCCCCAAAGGATCCACTGAATGTCATGTGCGTATGAGGATTGAGCTGCCATTATATAAACAGCTGTACTAAATTGCTCAAGAACAACTACAAGCCTTTCAGTAACAGGTAATAGGTGGCATTTGTGTCTCTTCCTTCAATGGTCCTCCAACTGTAAAAGGCCTGTCACTTGGGGTAGGAGAGGGGAGAATTTAAGACAGGATTCAGTGACAGCAAATCTTTCTGCAAATAAAATCCGCCCCCCCCAACCCGTCAATGAAAGCTGCCAATGAAACCAGACAGAAATGTAAAATTAAAAGAGGATCCAAAGTGTCACTTTCCCTGCTGCTCCCACTCCTTCAATAAATTAACTCAGATGCCAGTATGTGAACAATTTAAAAAGGGTTGCTATCAGCCTCAAAAACTCAAGGGACCTGGGGCCAGAATGACAGGGAAGGGTCATTAATAAGCAGCACATGGGCATGCTGTCCATCTCAGGAACAATGAGATGCACAGGCCAAAGCTCTCTCAAGTATGATATAAAAAAAATCCCCCCAAAGAATATTATATCAAGTATTCAAATAAGAGAATGCAAAGGCAATCTCCCACCACACTGCTGCTCTGGGGAATTCACCCCAAAATCCAGGCCGCAGAATGCAAGGCAGAGGAATGGAATCATGAGTTATAGGCACAGTCCCCATATCTATCATCCTTTTAGCCGTCCGCCTTCATTTGGGACTTGGGGGGATGGGAGCTGGGTTTTGCACAGGTGATGCTGGAAAGGCTGGCATGCTTATCCCTGGCTGAAATGGTCCCACAGGCTGGGCAGGGACAACAACAGACTGCTGGGCTGTCCCTGAAATGCCCACCCATTGCACTGGGTAAGTTGTCCCTGTCATGGTGTTATACTGGCATACGTGGGGTACTCCATATGGCGATAGTGTGCCGGTAAAGGGGGACAGGGGAAGTCCTTGGGGCAAAGCAGCTGGTACGGTCCCTCGGATCTGGGAAAGCGAGGAAATCCATGTGGACGTGTAGCCCACTGTAGATGTTGTCGTCTTTAAAAACAAAAGAAACAAGAAACTATTATTATGATGATTATTAGTATTATTAAAATTTGTATACTGCCCTATACCTGCATGTCTCAGGGCAGTCACAACTTAAAATCACAATATAAAAACAGAAAATACATAATAGAAACAAAAACAACCCAATAACCACCCCACCCCCCACATTTTAAAAGGGCATGCCAATCAGCCAAAGGCCTGGTTAAAAAGGAAAGGTGTATAATGAAGGTGCCAGCCAAACCTCCGTGGGGAAAGCATTCCTCAAATGGGGAGCCACACTGGCAGATGAAGATGATGGATTTTTTGGAGCTAGCTGACCTGACTGGAAGAGTTCGTGACCAGAAGGAGGAGGATCACCAGGAAGAATGGACAAAATTTAAAGATTATTTAGTTAAATATCTTAAGTTAAATTAATTGGAAAACTTGCAAATACCAGATAGGCTTAGGATGTAAACATGTAATGTGATAAAATTGAAATTTAGATTGGGAAAGAAAGAAAGATGTTAAGTGATTAAGTTAATTTTATGAGAATATAGGTTTTGGAAAACCGTTAAACTGATATACACTGAAATTCAACCAAGGGGATACAAGGAACTCACTTACCAATGTTAATAAGATTAGTTTTAATAAGGCTAGGATTTATGTTTGTTTATTTGTTTGTGTGTTTAAAAATTTTGTGGAAAACTAATTTAAAAATTGGGGGGGGGGACAAATGGGGAGCCACTGCAGAAAAGGCCCATTCTCATGTTGCCACCCTCTGGACCTCTTATGGAGGAGGCACATGATGAAAGGCTTCAGAAGATGACCTCAGGGTCTGGGTAGGTTCATAGGGAAAGAGGCACTACTTGAGGTACTACTTAAAATGAGAGGAAGTCGTTGCTTCAATTGATTCTGTACCTTTTGCTGTATCTTCCTAACAAAGGAGCACAGGAGAGGATTGAAATGTAGGAAGTGAAACAACTCAACCCTGCCAGTGGCTAAGAAATCAAATGAGGACTAAGGAGACCCAGGTTCAAACCCTCAAACAGTCATAGAGTTAACTGAGTGGCACTGGGTCAATCATCATATCTCCGCTGAACTTATTACACAGTGTTGTTTCGAGGATAAAATAATGAGAGCAGCCTGAACTCTGCCGAGCTCCTTAAAGGAAAGGCAGGAGACAAATATAATAAATAAATCCTCATGATCACCATGAAAACTAAAAGCCTGGATTTTTCCAGTCTAACTGAACTGGAGATGGCTCTCAATATGGTAATATTTCCAACTGTTGTAGAGACTCTAAGAGGTGGGTAGACACACCTAAGCACAAATTCTTTCACGTGGGAGGCAGCAAGGATGTTCCTTTCAGATCTTTATCTCTTTTCCAAGACTTATACAATTTTATAGGGAGAAGCTACTCTTTTTAGACACCTGCATCCTAGAACTGATGTTGGGCCTGTGTCCCCATTCCTCCATCTGTCCATCCTTCTGCGGCTTCCCAGGTCCATTAATGCAAGACCGGGGGGGGGGGAGCTTCTATAACTCTTTGGTTTAGATCCACTCCGCTAGTTTTGGAGTGAAGTCTTGGAGATTAAACCTAGGAGCAACCCTCTCTCCTCCCCTCCCTGAAGAGGTGACAATCCTGAGTTCACATGGACTCCAGCTATTACACATAGTGTAATAGCTAGAGAAAAACAGGTGCCTCCCCATAATGCCTGGGTTGTGAAAATGATTAAGTGGGGGTGGGGAGCAAGGTCACCCCCAGCAGGACAACAGCTAAGGTATCTCAGCTTGCACAAGCTCACCCTTGTGAACTTTATTTTATGAAATCCCACCCCCCTCACCTCATATACTTTGCTCCAGCTGTCGGAGTCCAGCCGATGCTTGTTCTGTTTGATCTGGTTGAGACTTGGCTTGATAAGGGAGTTCCCCACCTTTTCTTTTGTCCAGTCGTCCACCAGTTTGTGCAAGTCATCTGTGAACATCCCTTTCTTACTGGCCGTCGTCTGCTGACAAGAAGCAGTGCTGCTGACGATGCAGAGCTGGTCTAAGGGCGTGGGAAATATTTTAAAGCACATTACAGAAAGCAGAAACAATCCGTAAAAATGGGATGTGCCGTTTGGGTCTCTTCCCACAGGGGAGGGTAGCGGCGTAGATTGCGTGGCTGGTGTGGGTACATGTGCCCCGGAGTGGAGTGTGCGTGAACAGAGCCCTCACCCAGCCCACACCACTAATGCCGCTGGAGTGCCCTCCCCCTGCCACCAAGTAGGGCTGCTCTGCGCCCCTGCCACCTGCAGCCCTTGGAGGGCGCAATGCACATATATCCTAAGGGCGCACTCTGCCTTCCAGCTCTGCACCACTTAGCAATGCTGCAGGGCTGGGTGAAGCAGTGGCGTTGCAACAAGGGGGGGCAGTGCGCCCCAGGTGCCATGTCGGGGGGGGGGTGACAAGAAGGCACCCCGCAGGTGCCTCTGCTGCAGCCGCGAGCAGAGGATTCCAGTGTCGGCAGCAAACCGCTATGTACAGCATATGTGCGGCGTCGCATGCATGCGCTGTATGTAACACGTGTAGAGGATCTTCCGTTCGCAACTGCAGCCACAAGCAGAGGATCCCGGCACCGTCCATATGGCCCTGGAGCGGCGGCGCCGACAAACCACTATGTACAGTGTATGTGCGGTGTTGCTATGTGCAGCGCATGCATCGTACATAGTGACGCCGCACATGCACCCTACATAGCGACGCCCTGCCCCAGGTGTCACACGCCTTCGTTCACCCCTGGCGTGAGGAGGATGCAACAGGCATGCACCCCAAACAGGGAAGGGCACCTGTCTGCTGCGTCTTCCTCCCACAGTCCTGCAGCATCACAAAACAGCACTGGGCTGGCAGGACGGTGAGGAGCAAAATGCCCGCCCCAATGCGCCTGAGCTCACTGCCCCTCTGGCCCTGCCCACGTGATGCCACTGGGCGAGGGGAAGAGCGATCATGAGAGGCAGGACCGTGGTGTTGAACTTCAAAAAGTACATATTTCCGTAGCAAAGAAAATCAGATTTGCACTCTGAGTAAGCCTTGCCACTTCAACAGATTTGCATATATAAGCTTATTTTATTTTATCTCCAAATGTAGGTTGCCGGTTACAATTTAGATTTGCTTTTAAATCAATGACAGGAGGAGCAGGGGGAGGGAAAAATGAGGGGATTTAGGTTAGGTGGTCTGGCGATAGTTTAGAGCAGGAAATGGTAGCTGGTTGTGAAAGAGGGAGCTAGGTAGGTCAGTCCTACTCAGTGGTGGGAAGGTTTGCCCACAGGCTCCAGTTTCAGGGCTTCTAAATACATTAAACCTTTAAAGCACATTTCCCCCCCTCAATTAATTCTCACACTGTAGTTTACCCCTCACAGTTACAATTGACAGCAGCCATTAAACAAGCTGAGATTTTTTTGAGAAGAAAAATGTGTTTTAAAGGTTTAGCCTGTGTTACTGCCTTCTTATTTCCCAGATTCTCAGCTTCCCCATTTACACAGCATCAACACTACATTGACAGGATAAGCAGAAACAAGTGAAGTGGAAAGAGATGCATCCCCCAAACACTCGAAGATTGGAAGCCACAGAAGTTTGCAATCTCCTGCAATGCCTCTATAACAGGTACTGAAGTATGTATCCCCTTTCCAAACTCTAGATGTTTACGGCAAATACTGGTGTACCAAAAGCACTATATAAAATATGAATCACCTCTCAGTCATGGCAGCTAGAAACTTGTTTTTACACACTTTCTTTCTTTCTTTCTTTCTTTCTTTCTTTCTTTCTCTCTCTCTCTCTCTCTCTCTCTCTCTCTCTCACACACACACACACACACCCCCCACAATGCTAGCTATCAGATTCTGTTTGCATGGTGAAGTTGCAGAGATGTGAAAATTATTAGTCTGCAAAATATACATCTGTCATCCACAGACCTACAATGGAGTGGTGGTGTCATCTACCAACAGGAAGATATTAAATATAAAGCATTGGCATTTCAGAAGAGAAGAATGGAATGTGCAAATACCTTGGCTAGTCTCTGCTTGTGAACAGCTCTGGTGCAGCAAATGGGCCTGAATGCTCAACTGATAGTCTATCACAGAGGCAGCAGTGGTAGCACAACAGCATTCTGTAAGGCGAAGGAAAGTTGGGGGGGAGGCACATGATTAGAGGTAACAAAACTATGGGGTGGGAATGGAGAAGATGACAAATGAATGGATCTGTATCCAAGGGATTTGGGCACCCAACTTGTGACACTTGTCAAGAGATTTTTGAAAAGTTCAGCTCACCAGGGCAAAACATAACAAAGGAAAGTGGCAATGGGGAAGCTCTCTAGACTTCTACTACATCACGTGTAATGAGTCAACAAGGAAATAATATAGAATTCCCATGGCAAAGAATGCAAAGTGGAAAGGAAAACTTATTTTGTGAACCGGACTCCTTCATGCATTCGTGAACTTCAGACTTTTCTTCTACATTAAGGAACCCTTCAGCTTTGACAATTCCCTACACCGGCACCCATATTCTGAACCACCTCCCACTCCCATCTCTTACCGGGAGCAACGATGCCATTGTCAACATGCGACAGAGACTGTGGCCTGCTACGCAGCTTGCTTTTGAAAGACTTGGGCCGGCGTGGAGATGACAGTTGCAGGGAGACGTCAGAGGATTCTGACCTGCTATCTTTGATGGAACGCAGTCGCTCATACAACTCCTGCAGCTCCCTGTTCTGTTGAGCCTGAAGGTTCACTACCTCCTGAATGTGTCTACACAGAAGAGGAAGAGAACAAAGCCTTAAGACAAAGCCAAGCCCTGGCTTACTCAATACCCACCTCAGCAGCCACTAGATGCAGGCAAAGAGTGATGGACCAGCTGTGAGACTTTCAGCCCAGGGAACAGGCAGAGACTTTTTTGTGCCAAGGCTCAGGGTTAGGAGCTCGTTTACCTTCTCCTCACTCACATGGGTTGCTGTGGGAGAGGAGGGCCAAAAGGACTCCTCCCAATTGGCTCAGCAGTTCCTAAGTCTGCCCCCCCCCATTTGTAGCATTGGATTGTACTTTTTATTGAGACCTGGAACACACAGCATGTGTAACTTAAGCTGCTCCACAGGCGAGAGGTTTCTCCTGCAGCCCATGTGTTCCTGGTATAAATGACTATGGACTCAGCTAGACCGGTAAAGAAAAAGCATTTTATATGTGTTGTATATGCAATCTGACACAGTGACACCAGATGGCGCTGTGGAGTCCTGTCTTTCCCTACCGGATTTCCCTGTATGAGCTTGCAACGTGTTTAACTGAATCGCTTCTTTGACGTGTCTCAATCCAGCATATGTCTTGAAACTGAGGGAAGCAAATGTCCCATAAGGTATCTGCTTCCTGTTTGCTGCAATGGCTAAATAGTTAGGGAACTGTTCTGTGGCGTCTCCAGTGTGGGTTCATGTGCACGAGCTCCCTGTCTTTTGCCTCTGCGATGACTACTGCTGGCTCAGGCATACTAAAAGTGCATGGGAGTCATATTCCCCTTGTTGGGGCATGCTCTTGCATCTCTCGTTTCCCAACCATGTTCCCTACACTGTGAGTTACTGGAGGCTGCTGCTGTCAATGTGTGGCTGTGGCTCCTCTTGGGCCTATCCTCTCCTTCCCTTTCCCCAAGTGGCAAAATGCTCTTTTTCTCCTTTGGTGGCCTTGAATTCTCGTCCCTTTGCAAGCATTCTCCCAAGGCAGCAGTTTGGATGTTGTGTTATATGGCTTCTCTTTCCTTTCTTTTGTGTTGTGAAGAAAAACAGTACTTGTCAGCAGTGTGCAGTGTAAGAGGAACTGGACTCGTCTGTTCAGGGATGCCTGCGGCTCTTGGCCACTCACACAGCAGAAGGTGCTGGGACATCATTGTATATTTGTATTGTATTGTATATTTGGCAGACTGCATGCTGCGGGTGTGGCACGGGTGCAGCAGGGGTGCCTCTATGTCAGCATAAGTCAGTTGGCTCTGTCTGGTGGCCATAGGGCATTTTTGCCACATTGGCCACAATTAAATGTTCAAGTGCAGGTGGCGTTGCCATGGCTGCTGGGGGTGGAGCTGCTGCTGCTCCACCCTACTCTTTTCAGAGCCATGTGTCCCCCACCCACCTTCTGTGACGGGCAAGGGTTGGATATGGCAAATGTTGTGCCAGTTTAGTGGCAGCTTCCCTGTCTCCCTAGGGTACTAGAGGATAAGGTTGCTCTGCCCTACTTCTACTTAATTTATCGCACGTCTATCGTAAGGGCTGCAGTGTTTAATAGATTCACCTAGACTGATGTATTAATTAACTTTTTTGCTTGATTAAAAAGCTGCCCTTTGCTAACCAGGCAAAATATTTTGTAAGGTAATTATTTGTAAGGTAAGTACTTACAACTCTGTGGCTGAAAGTTCCTTCTTAGAAGAGGCAATGCTCCTTCTCTCACCCAGAAGGGAAGGCCACTTCTAAGATTAAGACTACTATGATGCAATTATACATAATCTAAAAAGAAGAAGAAATAACGACTCCCCCCTTCAGAATTAGTTTCCTTCATATGAAAATTTATGTAGATTCAGTTACATTGATTGGTTGTATGACAGATCACCTGAGAATTCCTTCATCAAATGGCCATCCAATCTGGCTTGCTAAATAGTGGCAGAATCATCTGGAAATAGCAGACCCAGACTTACCGAAGCTTTGTGATATTATCTAACTTCAAAATCAAAAAATGAATGTAATGGAGCACAAAGAAAATCTTACTCTGCTCCACCCTTTCCACATTTCAGTCCCTTGTTATAATGAGAACCTTGATGAATATGTTACAAGGCCCCATTTTAGTGCCCTTACTTCTCCCGCAAACGCTGCAGCTCCACCTTCAGGTCCTCATCTTCAATCTCAGACTCATCATCGCTGCTCATTGGGGAAGAGGGGGAGTAAAAGAGTGAACTGCGCCTCTTTACGTGGGTGCCATCCCTCTCCTCTTGCGACTGCTGGCTTCGCTCCCAGCCCTCCAGGCTACCACCCATGGGGGCAGAAAGTTCACTGTCAGAGCTAGGCTGCTTCCGCACAAAACTGCCTTTGGCCCATGGCTCTGAGAAGGACTGCATCCTGCTAGCGATAGCAGACTTCTCCTCCAGGTCCCGCTGCTCAGGGGTGGTAGGGGATGCATCTGTTTCACCCATGGCACCAGCCAACATAGCAATTTCTCCTTTTCTGGGAGCCTCTTCTTCTGGACCAGGTTCTGAGGAAGGAGGCATCTCACAAGGTTCACTATCTGAACCACCTGAAGCCTGTGGCACTGTGATGACCTGAAGCATACACAGAGAAAGAGAGAGGCAGAGAGAGAACGTCAGCTGAGTAGGTTCCCTTTCATAGAAAAGTTGGCCTAGTGTGGGGCAGAAAAATGGGCAGGATTTGGTCCCCAAGGAATATTTTTTTACAACTTCAAGCCCAGGCGGCAGCTCCCACTTTGGTGTCTTCAACATGACACACTTGTACTACTGGGCCTCAGATTGTAGTTAAGAGTCGACGAGGAATGAGCAGGGGTTGCAAAGAGCCAGGATTCCTGGGGTTTCATTTCCTTAGTTGGATTTTTAACCTACTTTATCTCCAAATGCTTAACCCGGGAACAAGATACATTTATAACAATATCATTTAAAATAGATTTAAAATATGAAATATTAAAAATATTGCATATATTTTTTTAAAATGTTCAACCACACCTTGCACAGATAAAAAGGTTTTATGTATGTTAGCTACTAAATGCACACAAAAGCTTTGACTTACATGACCTAAATAGGAGAGCAAATTCTTATCTTCCATTCAGAAAAAGGGGGAAACAGTGTATCATGTCATGCCAAGAGAGACCTGGACTACAGGGACATAAATGTCAGCTGACCCTACTGCTAAAAAGACCACACCAAACAAAGAATAAACTCCCCTCACCCCATGTATTAAATATCTATGAAGAGAGGACTTCAAAGAGAAAATACCAGATACACTAAGAAAACTGTCAATAATCAGCTTCATAGATTTCTTTAAAAACTACTTTGAATTAATATGCATTAATATGCCTTGCAAAGGCCTGCTAGGAGATCCTATAGCAACTGCAGCAAAACTATCCACAGTCAAGACAAAACTGAGTGGTTTTATAAGGACTGCAATACATTGATGGGGGAACAGAGAGAGTGAGAGACAGACAGGGGGAAAACGTACAGCAATTTAAAGCACAGGGAGCTACATGATACAGACCTACATACGGTTCACCAGGAAAGATACACTATAAGAATGCAAAGTACTTAGAGTGCATGAAGAATTACTGCAGAGAGATGGAGCAACAGACACAGCCCTTTTCATTATCTGAAAAGAACCCATAGGTACTGGTAACTATTCTTTCAGACAATTTTTTACTAAGAACTGTTTATCATAGAGAGTCCCCTCTAGTATTAGGACAACACTCCCTTGACCCATCTGGTCAAGCATCATGCCACCTCTGAAACCGCTTGTTGCAGGATTTTCTCTAGTCACTGCAGGTAGGCAGACAGCTCCTCTCATCACCTTTGCATGTTGCTATGAAATCTATAGATAAGTTCCTCAGCACTTTTCATACTCCCAAATGTAGGTTCCAAAGCTTCTAAATATTCATGTACCCTGATTTGGGGGGTTACCTCTCTGGTAGGCTGAGTATGATACCTGTTGCAAGCCACACATATTGCAAGAACACAGCTCAAGGCTCAGGGGAAGCTGACTGTAGCAGACACACTTACTGATAGCAGAGAGTCACAACAGGCAAGTCAGGGGTTTTTCAGGACCCTGGACAGAGCACCACAGATGGTGCTGGCTCGTGTGCTCGCATTTACACACAAGGAGAACTGTTGCCTCAGCAGAGTGCAGAGGCTGGCTGATCTGGTATTGTTCACACTCCCTCTGAGGAACAGCCAGTGTTCTCAAAAGGCCACTGCCCAATTCTGCAGCCTTTGCCTCCTACATTATGCAACAGTGAGGACTGTACTGGGCATGTGTCATCTGAGTCCAAGGAGTCTGGCAAGGTTGTAGAGTGGGAAATGATCCCACCCCAAGCAGTGCCCCCACCTCCTTTATGACTTCCTTTGAGCCTAAGGGTGACTGAGGCCAGAGAATGTGAAGAACACCTCCTTTTTAAATCTCTAGTACAGTGCTGTAACATGCTTGATTCATGCGTGAAGATTGTTCCTCCCCAATCCCTGGGTAACATGTACACAGAGGACCCTCAGTTTTCAGTAAGGAATAGCTTCAGGAAGGTTTTAGCATCCTCCCCAATATCTTCCCCACAATATGTATCATTGTAGCACTGGGAGCACGGGTTTCAAAGTAAAAACTGCCAGACCGTAGCTGCAAAGGTATTCTCCTGTTGCTCTAGAAAGTATACAAGGTTTTTCTTCCCAGTAACTACATTTTGTATTCAATATACTTTTTATGACTGCTAAGTGTCCAGACTCAGTTTGGTGTATACACAATTGTCCCGCAGGGTGTGCCATTCAGGCAATGTGCCTTCCCACCTAAAGAGCAACCAACTCAACCTTGCATAATCCCCCCCCCCTACATCCTCATCAAAGTCTTCAGATCTCTGTTGACCAATGTCTATATGACCCAATGCTTTCTTGGTATCATGACCCCAATCCCAGGCTCTTGCACTACACTGAGAAAGATACTGATGAGGAAATAATACATGCTGCTCTACTTAGAGGGGACCTCAGCATCTCTCCCTGGGCTCTTCTGGCCCAACAACGGAGCTCTCAACCTTCCTCAAACAATGAGCCTCCAATAATATTGATATCCCTTCCATGGCACAGGAATCAATGCTTGCAGAATAGGACGAGGCCCTTTAGGTCATCAAGGTAGTTGAGGCCAACTACCTTGCCAGCCTACTTTAGGCTTCAGATGGTCCTAGCTCTCTGCTGAGACACCGCTTTCCAAAACTCAGCCAGAAGGGCTATTGGGGATTTCCCAGGGTCCTGACTGGCTTAGGCAATCTGCCATTCTTTCCTCCCTGCTAGAAAGTTGTAGGAGTTATCTTCATTTACACAACTTTTGGCTCAAGCTGCAACTCAGGAAAATTTGGACCTCAATTTGTCTATTTGGGTAAAGGCTTCCTCCCTCACAGATCTGAGATGTAGTAAAAATAAAAGTATTTAATCCAATTACAAAAAAGAAAGAAGAAAGAAACAACAGCATGAAAAACTGGCTGCTTTGTCAAATAGCCTGTGCACTCTGTTTATGGGGTGACCTTCAATGGAAAACATTGTTCTTTGTAAAATACATGGCTTGCTCCACAGTGATGCTCTGACTGATGTGTGGGTTTGTGGGTGGGGAGATGTTTCTCATATCCACTCAGCAAACTGAACAAGAGTAGATGGAAAGAAAGACCCATGTCAAGTAGGGATTTTAGCTCACTTAGCTCAGCTCAAAGCAGTGATAAAAACTAAGATGACAACAGCTTCTTTACTCTTCATGAATCAGATTAGCAAAGCTTGCAATAGTACCAGCCTCTTCCTTTCAGAAGAGTCAGCTCACAGTCCTTTAAAAGCTCTCACATCTGGAGGGTTTACAGCAAAAGATTAGCTCTGAGCAGCGACCAACTATGTCCCTGGAAAGTTCAGTAAAAATGATCTCTCCTTATTCTAAACAAAATAAAAAAAATCCTTCCAGTAGCACCTTAAAGACCAACTAAGTTAGTTCTTGGTATGAGCTTTCGTGTGCATGCACACTTCTTCAGATACACTGAAACATGTGTATCTGAAGAAGTGTGCATGCACACGAAAGCCCATACCAAGAACTAACTTAGTTGGTCTTTAAGGTGCTACTGGAAGGAATTTTTTTATTTTGTTTTGACTATGGCAGACCAACACGGCTACCTATCTGTAACTGGATCTCCTTATTCTAGTATTTGTTTCTTGCCACTAGGTGGCTCCAATTTGATACCTCCCATTCCCTGAAGTTTTATACCTCCAAGAGTATGAGTTGAGTCACAATATGAAGCTGTGACAAAGATTTGTTTCATAAATGTGAACTATAGATAAACTTGGCAAAAGCTGAAATTGTGATTTTCACAATAAATGAAATAGTGGACTGAACATGCATTATATAACTCATAATTGGCGCATCATAACTTTAGACCAATTATCCAAGCCCTTTACTGCTTTAATGCAACGAACAAGCCACAGCCAGAATGCAAATCTCCAACAAAGCCGTAGTTCAAACTTCAGATTAAATCAAATGCTTTATCTAGTTAAAATAAGATGGCTCAAACCTACACCAGCTGCAAAAAATAAAATAAAAATCCAAATATAGGGAAATGCCAGCAAAACCTGGTCCAGAAGGTATGCCTAATAGTCAACATATCAAAAGAGTTGGTGGGGCAATGGTAAATTTTGCCTTCATTTTGCCTCTGTCACACTCTCCCAGAAGGTTGTCCAGATGGGAATGTGGCCATTAGCCTGAAGACAGTCCCCCACCCTTGAGCTCTTTTGAGCAAAGCAAGGTAGTAATGAAAACAAACAGCGGAAGTAAGACAATCATTGCATGTATATTTGGATTTACATGGTTTTGTGGATTACATTATACGTACCTGAAATCGGCCTCGCTGGAATGATCCAGCCACAGATTGACCGGGTGCTTTATTCTGCACTGTTGCATGCTCAGAGAGAGAAATCCAATCAGGAGCAACATCGCCAGTCATCTCCTCTGTTGTGTAATTTATTTTATTTTTGTCGAAAACGAACACAAAGAAAAAGAACACAGTCAGGCAAAGCTGGGACCCTGATAATACTAAAAAGCAACATTGCATTATAAAAAGAATGATTCTATTATACATGTAGGCTTTTTATTTTATTTTTTGTATCTAAAGACCTACACTTCTATGTGGAATGAAAAAACTGGTTAATCAAACTGGAAAACAAAGTGGTTGTGGGTGAAATGTTACACAAATGAGTAAAGGAGCAAAAATGTATAAATGGAAGAGGCAGGAAATGCTAAAAAAGGGGGGAGAGAGAAAATAAAACAACCATACTTAAATAAATCAAAACAGATGTTACCTAGTCTAGATCCCTGACTGTAAGCACACTACCTTGCCGGACTTTTGATTTCTTGAAAAAGCTGGTCTGCCGTAGCCTGTATGCCCAGCTTTTTAATTTGCGAGTCCAGGATTTCTTGCTAATAGGGTTTTTGAGACTAGGGCAAGTAAAGCTTAGGCCAAAATATCCACCTCCTGCATGCAGGTGCACAGCTCCACCACTTGATGCTGAAGCAGGACAGGCCACAGGGTTCTCAGGAAATGAAGCCTCCGGGGACATCTCCTGAACAAAAGAAGTGGGTGGGGAAGGGACAGAAGAAAGTGGTGTCTGAATAATGGCAAGGGGGAGTCTTGCACTATACAAGTCGAACCTTAAATATTTTAGAGCAGGGGTAGCCAACGTATTGTTGGACTACCAACGCCCATCATCTGGACCACTGGCCATCCTGGCTGGGGTTGGTGGGAGCTGGGAGTCCAACAACATCTGCAGGGCTCCTGGTTAGCTATCTGTTTTAGAGATAGCTTTCTTGCTGAGGGTTGCACATTCAAATCTCCAAGCTCAATGAAGTGCCTATTTTTAAAAAAGATCAATTTGTCAGGTTAAAATAGCCAATGACAGGTTAGGAAGTTATATGTAACTGCTCAACAATTTTACAATGCCTTTCTCCAAATAGGACATTTCCAATTCTCAGCCCAAGTAGGGCCTAGTAAAGTTCAGTTCTGTATTAATATAGGCAAACTGTTGCTGTAAAAATATCATCTAACTCCCACCCTGTGCCTCTCCCAGCACTGGTAACTCCCAGATACCAGATATTCATCAAGCACTCTAATAAAACTGATCCAGGACAAAATGTTGGGATAGTATGCCTGAAAAGGAAACTTACCTCTCACTTGCCAGCACCCATTAAGCTAGCAAATGGGTTTGTACAGCCATCTAGCATAGCTATAGATTTCTTGTTGCAGGAAGAAAAGATTTCAACCCCAGCCAATCTCCCTGCCAGTACTCACATGCGTACAGAGATCACCGGGAGCAGAGGTGATAGCACTGGGCTCCCTCATCAGCACTCGCAAACTGTCTGGATGACTTGCAGATGGGATCAGCATAGCCTGGGGGGCTGAAAGCTTGGAGGGGCTTTGCTGGGTCTCTTGGGGGGAGTCTGGTGCATCAAGAACTGGGCCAGGAAGAGTTTCTTCAGCAGACGAGGAAAATGGAGACTCCACGGCACTTTGTGTGTCTTTCTGGCTCTCAGGGGAAGTGCCCGACAAGCTGTGTTCCTGATACAGAAGCGTCCGCAGCTTCTCATCCAGAGTTTTGATGTTGTTGTCGACAAAGTCCATCTTAGGGGGGCCCTCACTGTCTGACTCCAGAGTGGATGCGAAGGGGGCGCCTTCTTGTCCTGGGGTCTGAGCCAAAGCACTGGCCTGTTCTGTGCTCATGGCGTTATCTGCTTCCTCAGTGGTTGGGATGTGGCAGGTGGCTGGTCTGGGCACAAAGGCCTCCGTGGGCATACTTTGCTCCGCAGTGCCAGATGTTGGATGGGGTGTATATGAAGATAAGTGAGTTTCGTCAGCCTGGGTCTCTGCCTCTAAAGACTCTGGCCAAGCAGAAGAATCGGAAGCAGTAACATCATAATTGTCACCAGCAGTGGCAGACAGCAGCTTATCCATGCTGCCTTCCACTTGGTGAGGAATTGCTGACTGCTCAGTTTCCGATGTTTGGGGTTCAGATACCATACTGTCACTTAGCTCATTTGAGCTGGAAGAGGGGATCGTTCTGTGCTGGCTGCTGAGATTTTCCACAGCCTGTGGACAATCCTGGGGGTGATCTTCTTTGCTACTCTCCTTTATATGGTCTGAAAACACAAAGAGATAAAACTGTTGACAAATAACACCCTAGGGAAAGCTATGTTGCAGTATGGCCCTTTAGAACAGGCTTTCTCAACCTCTGCCCTCCAGATGTTTTTGGCCTACAACTCCCATGATCCCTAGGTAGCAGGACCAGTGGCCAGGGATGATGGGAATTGTAGTCTCAAAACATCTGGAGGGCCGAGATTGAGGAAGCCTGCTTTAGAAGGACAAAACCCCTGTTAACTGCAGAGAGTGTCCCTTCTAAAACTTGCAATTCAAGATGGGATAGTTCTCAAAATTATGACTTTAAAAACCAGGGTTGCTGGCTTTAGAGAAGGGGTGTGTAACTTAGGCCAGGGGGCAAATTTGGCCTTCCTATTCAGCCCATGGGGCTCTCCACAGGTCACACCCCTTTCCACCTCAATGGTGCCTTCCTTGACTGCTTTTGCTTGGCTGGATTATGTCCTTGGAATTGTGATAATGCCTATTGCTTGCCTGGAAGGAGAGAGGTGTGAACACATGTGTGCAGAAACCTCTGCTTTTTGCCTGGCTGGAATGCAGCCTACTGTAAGAATCGCATCTGTTGCTCTGCCCATTTTTGCCTCTCACTTCCCTGCCTCCTCTCTTTGCCCACACCCACCATATGGCACCGGGAAGATTGCTCACGAGGAAATGCCTTGAGCTGAAAGGTTTCCCACCTCTGCTTCAGAAACAGCTCAGAAAAACAAGCCCAACATATTTGCAGCAGAACAAGCTTTTAGGCTATAATAAAATAAATTCCATAGTATTTTTTATAAAGGAGTGTAATGTATATGATTATATAAATATAACAAGCTCAAGGTGATGTATGTGTCCTATGAGGGCAGTCACTATTGTAATTCCGTATTCATCTTGAACACTCCTATGCCACTTTTTACAAAAGCCTCATAATACTTTTCATAAATATAGAAAGACAGTAAAGTTGTGAAAACAGCAGGAAAAAAGTGAGCACAAGATAAAATTACCAGTCAAGACAAAACAAAAACATTGGGGCAACTAAAACCTTCAGTCAATTAACAAAGTCTTCACCTGGCACAGTAAGACTGTATTTTTTTAATAATAAAAAATAAGACAACTGCATGACCACAATAACTGTGAGCACACTTCATTCCACACATTATTTCTTATCTCTGTTTAAACCTGATCTGATCCATGCACTGCTCTCCCCCATGAAGTATGCATGGGTCTTTCATTAATGATTTTAAAGGAACATTAAAGGTATGTTTTTTTAAATCAATCTATAACATTTTATTTTAGTGATATTTTACTGCTATTTTTTTAAAGTGTAATGTAGATTTTAAATTATTCCTTTATGTTTTATACAACTGTCTTTGCATACTGCTTTGTGAGGGAACGTGCCTTGAAAAACAGATTTTTAAAAAAGAAAAGAAATAAACCTGATTTCTGGTTAGAAAAGTATAGTGCTTTTTCAGTGCTTACTGTGAAGGTACTTTCTTGTTTGGGGTAAACAATGCACCCTTCTATGAGGCAGGGAGCACGTGACTAACTTTGTTGCTGCATTGGATGCTGATTATTATTATTATTATTATTATTATTACCCTACCTTTCCCCTAATGGGACTCAAGGTGGCTTACATATAAAAACAAGACTCACTAAAACCATAGAAAAAACTATCATTAAAATAAAAAACAAACATCATAAGAAATAAAATTATATTCATATCATATATAATCTATTAAAATGATGCTTGCTCCAGTTGCATCCCATGGCCAAGTTGAGACAGAGTCAAAGAAGGAAAAGGCAAAACACAGGAAGAGAGAGGTAAGAGATGACTCAGCACAGACTGGAGGTAACTGCAGATGAATGTGTGTGCCAAGACACACTGGTCAACAGGAGCTCCATGTTCCTTTCTCAACCTGAAGAGGCATCCAACAGGAATGGGATATGCCTAAGCTACTCTGAGGGACGCGGGTGGCACTGTGGTCCAAACCACTGAGCCTCCTGGGCTTGCTGATCAGAAGGTCGGCGGTTCGAATCCCCACAACAGGGTGAGCTCCCGTTGTTCGGTCCCAGCTCCTGCCAACCTAGCAGTTCAAAAGCACACCAAAAAATGTGCTTCCCGCTCCGGTGGGAAGGTAAATGGTGTTTCCATATGCTGCTCTGGTTTCAGTGTTCCCTTGCGCCAGAAGCGGCTTAGTCATGCTGGCCACATGACCCGGAAAAACTGTCTGCAGACAAACAGCAGCTCCCCTGGCCAGTAAAGCGAGATGAGAGCCGCAACCCCAGAGTTGTCTGCGACTGGACTTAACTGTCAGGGGTCCTTTACCTTTTCAAGCTACTCTGATTCTAGGGAGGGAATTTAAGATAAACCAGTGGGAGTAACAATGATGAAGAATATGCTGGAACATGCTGTCAAATGTCACCTCTACGGAGGCAAAGGGAAAGGGAGGAGGAGGCTCCCACATGACCACTTACATGCCATCAGCAACTGAAGGGGCAAGCATGGCTGCTGATGTTGCTGGTGCTGCTCTTGTGGAGTGTGTGCCATGACATTTTTGTGATGTAGGGAGGTGCTGAGCCAGATAGGTCAAGACCATGGAGGCTTTAGGCCATCTCACTAATATGGTGGGTGAAGTCTTTTTCCCCTAGGGACCTGGGGATTAAAGAATACAAATGGGGAGTCTGTTTGATGGAAGGCTTGAGTGCGTCTGGGACAAGTCTTTAGAACCCTGTAGACTAAGCCTGTGACAGGGGATAGGGAGGCTGGGGCAAAAGAAGGGCAAGATCAGTTGTTCTGTTTGGTGGAAAGCAGAGTTCGTTTTTGGAAAGAAGGCTGTGGCACAGATTTATTCTACCCTCGTGAAAAGGTCACAAGATGTGCCAGGGCTCCCAGCTCTGAAACCTCATGGACTAAGATTATGGCCACTAGGAAGGACACACTTTGGGATAACAATGATAAAAATGTGGTGGTCTGGAGGACTGCCTTTCAACTCAAGGAACTTGTGTGCTCCTGTGGCCATGAAGAAACAGGCCTCTGAGAAATCAGTGCTTGTGTGGATGTTTGCCAGGGTTCTGACGTTCTTCCCAGAGAGTCTGGATGACAGGGGTGAGGTCTGTCATTGCTGGGAGGAAAATTAGCCTTTCCACTCTGTCCCTAAGCAATAAAGTGGGTGTTCCACTGTGTTACTAAGCAGTAAAGTCTTCCGGACAGGTCAGATGGTTTTGGGGGAGCTTATCTATGGAGCTGTAGTTCTGTAAAGGCCAGAGTAACTAGGAAGTGTAGATGAGCCCTGTCTTGGGGTGAAGAGCTGAGAAAAGGCTATCTTAGGGATGCCATATGTCCAGAATACTGTGGGCAAAAGCAGTGTCTGGACAGAAATTGGCAAGATGTCCCAGAAAATCCGGACATATGGCAAGCCATGTCAGAAGTGCCGTTTTTGCCAATTTTCATAAATAATTATTCAAAATAGCTCAAAAATGGCAATTATTTTTGCTGTTTTGCAAGAAAAGCTCAACAACTCTGATGCCCACCCCCAAGAAGCTCAACAACTTTTTGTCTGGATGTTCACTTTTTGAAATATGGCAACCCTAGGCTATATATGTAAGCCCTGAAGCAGGAGGTGGTATCTACTGAAATATCCACCAGCATGTCAGTGCACTTGTACCTAGCTTTACCTACTCTTCTCTCCCTGTGTGTACCCTGCGCGCTTCCCAAATCAGCTCCAGGGGATTGAAAGAAACCCCATAACAGATTTAGGAGGTCCAGGGCATGCAGGGAGAGAAGTTTCATTGTGCAGTCAAAAGTCCTTACACTGACAGAAGTTGAGAACCGAGCTATTTGTAGCCAAGGCCACCTAACCACCAGAACTGTTGTCTTGCTTTTTGTAGCTGGTGCCAGGGCTGTCTGATGGAGGAATTGTGAGGTCTAGTGGAGAAATGGGAACTAGACTACACTAGCTTAGGAATTCTATACAGCCTTGGTCAAAGGAGGTCCTATTGGGCTGAAAAGAGTAAGGTTGCTTCCTTTTCGTATGTGTGCCAAGGGTCTCTTTTTTATCTTTTTTATCTACAAGGTGCACTTTGAGCAGCTCTTGACTAAATAGACAAGTCCCTCTGAAGTGGGCTGCTCACTGATTTGACCAGGAAGCTCAAGACCTTCTAGCTACTGTGAATGCTACAATGATCCTTGAAGAAGGCTAAACAGCACCTAGGTTGACATTGGAATGAATGCTGATTCCGTAGTAAGTCTGACCAATACCCTCTGATGGGTATTGTTGTCTCGATCCTTATTTTGCAGTCTATCCTCCAGCCAAAGAATCGTAGCTATAGCAGAATTTAAAGAGGTAAAGACAGCAGCCAGGACAGGAGCCTCATGGGACTTTTTAAAGAAACGTGGTCTGCCTTCTTTCCACTTTTTTCTCAGGAAAATGTGTCATTGTGCCTAGGGGGGATTGAGTCCAATAAAAGGACTTCCACTGCAGCAACCACAACTGAGACTTTTAACTGTTCCATTGCCTGAGGGGAAACAGTATACAATCCTCTGAGCTAGTCTGGTGGCTTTTTGTTTGGTTGGCTTGGTGTTCATTTCAACTAATTTTTTTTTTTTTTTACAAAGCGGATGGAAAGGGTACTTCTTTGGAGACTGATCTGGTCTCCAAGGAGACAAACGCTGCCTGGGATGTCGGCTGAGCTGGCTCAGGAGGTGACAGTTGCAAATCTACAGGTGATTTAGCTCTTGCTAATAAAGGTCTCAGTGGGAGGCTCCGTAGTAGCTGCAGTGGGCTTCTTTTTAATTGTTTCTTCCTTAACTAGCCTAATATGTTGCATTTTTTTTTCTTTCTTTCTTGCTGGCTTTCTGCCCACCTGAAGGAGCGATAAAGGATGAAGGGAAAGTCAATAAAAAGAGATTGATAAAGATTTTTTTAAAAGAAGGAGGAGGAGGAGGAGGAGGAGGAAGTGGGTAGCACAGGGACATCTGTTTGGGAGGAGCACAAAGAAGGGAACAATGAAGCAATGGGTGAAGGCAGGGAATCAACTGGGGAGGAGTCAGGAGCATTGGATGCCGTAAGGAAGTTTGTCATATGTTACACATAAGAAAAACCCTACTGGATCAGGACCAAAGGCATCCTGTTCCAGCATCTTGTTCTCACAGTAGCTAATGAGATGCCGATGGGAAGTCCACAAGTAGAACATGAGTGCAACAGCACTTTTACTCTTGTGTTCCCCAGCAACTGGTATTTTTGGTCCCTTCCAACTCTGCCATTCTGTGATTCTATTATTCTATGACCATGCTTTCTGTACTAGACAGGAGTTGCTATGCCAAGGGATAGAGAATGACTTCTTGCCTTCAAGGGAAGGGAATTCTTCCTCACAAAGAGATTTCTGATCTTCAGCAGCATTAAAGACTTAAACCTGGAAACTTCCACTCTGAAACTCTGAGCCATTCTTACTTGAGACACAAAGCCTGAACTCAGTGCTGGCTACAGTTCCGAAACTGTACGGATGCTACACTTTACCACAAACAAGTCAAAATTGAGTCAGGCTTTCTACAGCATCACATGTTCACCTGTTATCTGACACCCCGGGGCAGCTGTAGTTGACTGTAGAAGAGTGCAAGGTGTCTGGGTTTCTCTGTTCCTTATTGTTTGATTGATGCAAAATCTCCAGCGGCCAACAGGGGATGACTGAGGAGCGGATTCACCTGTGATGAAAGAAAGAAGTACAGGAGATGATCATTCCTCTACCATCTTTCAGGTGCATAACAAGTAAACAAAATCAAGATGTGCTTAAACAGGACTATGAGAACATCACTGCTGCTGTGAGCAGAAGCCTTAGGAACAACAAGGCCTAGCAGTCAGGATTCTGGAATTGGCCTTAAGGCACCAAGGCTGCAATTCTAATAGACTAAAGGAGGAGTAAACTCAGTTGATCAGAGTGGGATTGTTGCCATGGAGCCATGTGATCTGACTTTCTCCGGTTTCCTTGGATCAGTGTACTTGCACAGAAAAAAATGAATGCTGCCGGTGAAGCCATCCTTCCTTGGCTTTGCCCGAGTTCTGCTGCTTTCCCCTTTATTTATAGGGACTGCTAAAGCTTTCCAGACTTTTCATGTTGCTGACACTTTTTTTTTTTTTTAACATGCACGATTTCACAACGCAGTAATTCAGTTTTACTAGCAAACCAGAAGTTAAACTAACCCCTTTGCAGCCCTGGGAGGAGCGTGGGGAGCATTTGTGCGACACACCGACACACGGCAGCCGACACACTAACGTGGCATGACACACAGTTTGGAAAGCTCTGCTTTAGAGTCTGCACTGTGCCCTGCATGTACCTCCTTTCCCATCCCTGTCTTTACTAAAGCCAGTGTGGAAATTAGAATGTCAGACTAGGGTCTGAGAGACCAGGCCTCAAATCCCCACATGGCCATGAAGATCACTGGGTAACCTTGGGCCAGTCGCTGCCTCTCATCCTAACCTACCTCACAGGGTTGTTGTGGGGGTTAAATGAGGAGGGGGAGAGCTATGTATGCCATGTTGAGCTCCTTGGAGAAAAGATGGGATATACCATATTTTTCCATCTATAAAACACCCCCATGCATAAGACTATTTTGGGGGACTCAGACTTAAGAAAATGTGGGGAGATGGCCCTGTGTATAAAATGCCCCCTAATTTTTGACATGTTTTTAGGGGAAAAAACCTAGTCTTATACTTGGAAAAATACGGTAAATGCAATAAATAAAGTCAGGATCAGGCATGCATTGGTGCACTTGTTGCAGGTTTTTCCATGTCACATTGCTCAGACGACAACAGGAATATTCTGTTACACTACTATTTCTCACAAACAGTCCCACCAAATTACCAGAAACTAGCCCATGACTCTAGGCTGCAAGTTAAGAAGCTTAAATCATTTAACAAGAACATATGAATCAAATATTATCCATAAAATAATAGGGCCATTATCCAGTTTCAGTAGATTTACTTTTAATCCAGTATTTCCTTCTGGCTCAAGAAGAGAGGACTCTCTAATTTGGACCTGGGTGGCATTGTACATCTCATTTTTATCATAGTGCTTACTCTGCTTATATCATACTGTATTAAAGAACATTTGCTGGTATGAGACAAAAACCTGTAACACTCTGCCATTAGGAACAGTATCTACATTTATTGCTTGAGCACTGTTTGCTGCCTTGAACACCATTTGGTGGGATACAAATTTAACAAACAAGTAACTGTAATATGTACCTCTTATTAGTAGTCCAAATAAACATTTATCAATGTGTTCAGCACAATAACTTCAGGCTTACCCAGGGTCTAAACATGCTTGATTTAAATATATATACATATATATATATATATATATATATATATATATATATACACATATCTTTGAACAGCTGATCCCTATACTATATCACAGTCTGCTTTTGAAAGGTTCTCCTCAGTTTCAGAATTGCTCCGACATGCGGTAAGGAAGACTCCTCTTTCAGAAACACACCCAAAGTTCCCCTTAATTGCACGGAACGATGGTTTGTTGGATCCTGGCCAAAGTGTTCCAGTCCTCCAGGGACACAAAAATATATGTGCACTGGAGCAGGAAGAAATAACAAATCAAGAGCAGACAGATGCTCAACTAGTGGGTAAAAAACAAACATACCACTGGCATTGTTCTGTTGATACAAAGGTCATACCAAAATCAGAGAAAAAGAGATCATTCAGTGTTAATGGAACAAAGAGTAGCCAAGCAAAATGTTGGCCTCTTCTGATGTGCTTGAAAAGTAGTCCATCATGGTAATTAACTGCATTCGTATCACATAAAGGAACACAGTTGACTGTGTGCATTTCACTTTCCACTACGAAAAATCCCATACACAAGAGAGAGCATCTTTCCCTCTTTCAACCATTGCTTCTGTATTTCTTAAATGGAAACTCAGCCATTTAAATGTGCACGCCACATTTCACATCTGATGACACCACACGTGATATTTGCTACATAAACATAGGGGTATTTTTGTAGTCAACCTCAAAAAGGAAATTTTGAACTGGCTACATTTCCAGACACTTCAAACCACATCACCAACTGTAAGTTAGGGGTAGACAGAATGACGCCCTCTAGTTATTATCCTACTCCAGTCCCATCAGCCCCAGGTAACTTGGCCATGTAGTCCAATGACATCTGGAGGGCACCTAATTGGCTATCCTTCTATAAGTATGAAAGCTGGCTTGTAACTTCACCTGCTTTAGGATAATGTGAAGAGTCGCTACCAACCACAATGAAGGAATTTGGATTCTAGTTTCCTAAAGGTAAAATCCAGACCTTTTTCTTTGCTCAGCTACATCAAACCACCCCCAGAATTGATACCAATTTGGCTATACTCATTAAGAACTTGTTTATTATTTATTTTAAATGTATATACTGCTTAATTGATAGAAGATTTCTAAATGTCATATTTCAGCCTTGAATAATGTCACTCAAAATCTTTAGAATCTTCCCATACAGTTATCAGGACCATTGCAGAGAATCAATTATATGTGCCAAGATGACTCCACCTAAGACGTGAGCTACCATTAGAAGATTTGAGAGACGAAAGGCAGCCTAACTGACAAGGAACAAATCTGCTTTAGTTCCTGCCAAAATATCCACTATTTTCATCACTTTCACCTTTAAGGAGGGTGGTTTTGTTTTGTTTTTTTGTTTGACCTTCAATGTTAAATGTTTTAAAATAGTTACTTACTGCCAGTTTGAGTAGATGCTGGGTTTATCTGAACTTGTTCAGAAGATCCTGTCTGAATTAAAAATGAATAGATAAATATAAAAAGGGAATTTCCCAATACAAGCACACACTTTCCCAGAAAAGTGGTATCACTAAACAAACATAACTTACTTGGGTAAGATCAGAAGGTGTAGACTCTGTGCCAGTAGTCCGCTCTTCAACTGGAAGACTGCGGATGATGTCCTGGGCCTGGCAAACAATAGCCTTCAGTTCATCAACAAATTTCTCTTTCTCATTTTCCAACACAAAGTCATCTTCAACCTAACATGGGAAGGAAAAAACAGGGTAGAAGATGTAAATGCATCTTCTATCACATTTTATACAATCAGAGAAATCTTAGCTTTCCAAATGAATAATATTGTTTGGCTGAAGGAAAACTCATATATAGCCAAAACAATTGAAATTGTGCCAGTGTCTATGTAGCAAGAAGCCATCTCAAGTTTCCCCAGTAATAAGGAAGAAACATACTTATTCTAAAATGGTATCGCTATACTTAAGTATTCCTTTTTCTAAACATATTATTTTGCAAAATTCCAAAATCAGGGGCCAGAACTAATTATAATCCAGAAGCCAACCACAGGAAGAAAGTTTCCCTCAAAATCTGCTCACAGGTCCGGGCCTCACCCCTAGAAGCACCCAATGGCTCCCTGGGTGGGGTTTAGCCTCAGTGCATCCAATGGAATCCATTACCTGAGGGATGCCTGCCATCTGCAAAAAGGATAAAGTCTACTCTCACTCCACACCCCTGCATAGTACTAGAAATCACGACTGTACGTAAGCAGGGGGATCCAAGTCTTCAACAAACACCCCATTCTTACATGGGGTCTCCATCCAAGGAATGATCAAATCCACACCTACATAGTTCCAGGTGTGCTCCTGCATCAGGTGTCAAACCAGCTTGAAACTACAAGCCCCTGCACCACATCCTCATAGGAGATCAATGTCCTCCATTCAGTATTTTCTGTAGTATTAATCTAAGGTTTTAATCCTATCATACGTACCTGGAAATGAGTCCCATTAAATCAGGGATGTGGAGTCTGTGACCCTTCATATGCTGTTGGTTTACAGCTCCCAGTATTCTTGATCACTGGCCATGCTGCCTTGAACTGATGAGATATGGAAGCCACAACTCCATTAGACCCATCTTGCATGGCCAGTGATAAAGGATCAGCCTTGATGGGATTTGTAATCCACAACACCTTGAGTGGGGCTATACAAACCCCCTACCCCAGTTAAAAGATGTCTAGGATCAGGCAGCAAATTTTATGTCTAAAGAAGAAATGTGTACTATTGTCAAAGTTTTTGGCCGCTTATTTTTTAAAAAAATTAAATTTTACTGAACAACAAAAGCAAACAATACACACGAGAGAAAAACAAACATTAACAACAAAATAATATAAGTTTAATACAAGGAGCTTTTGATGATAGTCAAAGAAAAATTAAAAATTCAGAAGTGAATGAAATGGATAAAATTATAAACGAGATATAAAAACACAACTTGTGCAATGAAGGAAATAGGAAAAGGGGAGGAGTGTCTATAAGGAGGCAAGACCGTCTTCCATTGAATTAAATGAATTTATCCAACCTGCACTCCCCCCCCCCCCACCGATTTTCTAATGTTTAGGGCTAAAACACCATTTTGAATCTTATTAACCCAAGGAACAACAGATGGTCCTGCAGGAGTCTGCAGCAAACCTGAAATAATAACTTAGAAGGTTAGTTCAAATGGTTTAAGGATTTTTAAAACGTTTGTCTTGAAGTCCTTACATGCGACGTTTCCAAAGGTGACAGTGCCTGGGAGGCTGAGTTTAGTCAAACCTCCAAGCCCAGTTTTCATTGATTCCTCTAGCAGCCCCATTTTTAGGATCTTGCCCCAAGGCCTCTCAAAGTTAGTTCTCAAAATAATCTGTGCAAGTCAAGGGCATGTCAAGTGGAAGACTAAGGTTAGACCTCAGGGGTTTCCATATCTTGAGAAATGCTATGAACAAGACACAAGGCTATTGCACATTGTCCCGAGCAACCCAAGCATTTGAACAAAAAATCTCTAGCGGAAAGCAGGCTCTATGAAACTTGCCATGTAGTCAGCAATGTCTTCCGGAGCATCTCCATCAACATCAAATTTAAATGTGACCATCTTGTTGTTATGAGTCTCAAGCTGGCACTCCACCGTGTTGTCCCCCGATGTTGACACCTGATTGAAGGGGGGGGATTGAGTAATTAGATAGAGTCAGAACCTGCCTCTTCTTCTCCAATTCTTAGCAAACAAAGATGACCTCTACCTGACTGGTGTGACACCAATCCTGTAAAATGACAGCACTTGTCCAAAGGCTGAAGTGGCAAAGCACCAATAACTAAAAAGGTTTAACACTACATATTATCTTTCGTGTTGTTTTAAATAGATAATTATGTACATATTATATGTTGTCCTATAGCATGATAATGAATAGAGAAACGATTCATTTCTGTAGAATCTGGCATCTGTTGAAAATGCCAGCACTTGGTCTTTGGGATTCAGTGACCTCAGTTTCAAATATTCCATCAAAAGACTTTATAAGCATTTTCTGGAGGCTTGAAAATATACTTCTTCACCCAAAGACTATATTCAAATTTTTCCCTCCAGTTATGACCTGATTCCAAATACTTGCCTTCAATAACATTTGGAATGGATTCTAGATCCTGTTCACACATTGTGTTGTTTTAAAAGCAACTGATCTGAACCCATTCCTTTCTGATCTTGTGAAGCTGCAAGAATAAACTTAAGCTAAAAAGATACACAAAAAACTGTGAAGTCATCTGCTATCTCTGACAGCGGACACACAAACCAGAGTAGAAACATTAATTGTGTACAACATTGGATAAATCAATTGTTTTAATCAGTCCATTTTGCAAGTCTCAAAATTCATCCCACAATTTACCATCCACAAAGACTGATTCTAGGCAAATCTGAGATTATAGAAGTTATAAAAGTGCTCTTCTGCTCAAAGTTGGTGTTAAAAGAACAACTTGCTATTCTGTTTCCCCATATTGAGGTGCCCCCTGAAATATGATCTGTGAATATAAGAATTGACTGAGCCAAAGGGCTTCTTCTTAACATATATTAACCAGAAAAACAAATGATTATCTGGAGTCCAAGGGCAGGATTCAACTAAGTTGTTGCATGTCCAGAATGAGGAGTCTCCGTACAATGGAAGTTTCCATCCTCTCCTACCCCTGTGCACCCTCCTGCACCATTTAAATCTGCTCTGGGGGGTTGGGGGGAAACCCAGAAAAGGTTTGGGGTCATTCAGGGTAAGGAGAGGGTGGAAAAGTCTCATTGCATTAGTGGATCTCATTCTCTGGACACATACTCCAATTGAATTCCACACATAGTTGCAGAATTTATAGTCATTAAAGCATTGCTTGCAAATGGGAATTTGTACAACGGTGGTAGTAGAGCCCAGATAAACAACCTCAGATATATTTTCCAGACAGATGTTATTCAATTGAATTCTATTCTGGAGCTATGCATGGTTTAGCCTAGATTGTTAAAACATACATACCTGTAGCACAGTGAGCTGAAATTTGGTTCCCTTCTCTGTTCGGGCACATGAAGCTCTCCGTTGCTTGCTTTTGTCTTGTTTGCCATTTCCACTTGGAAGGTCACATCCATTGGCACCTTCCTTCTGAATGGCTACATCAGGGATCGGTCTTAAAAGATAGGAAAAGAGGTGAGCACTCTTAGAAGGAGCACACCGAGACACTTCTGAGGGGAAGCTCTCTGTAACTTCTGAACATTAATTTAAGTAAATTTTTGTTTTCCTTTTATCAACTAGCCCAAATGAGGGCTTGCATTACCTCACAGCAGCAAACCTACTCAATATTTGAATAGGGAAATAGATCAAAATAGGGCTGGCAAACACTACTTTTTAAGTGAGTTGAAGGTGGCTAGGTACCATATGCAGACATTGCTGTCTATGGTATATGCATTTAGTTTGTCACATTACCATTGATGGTTAAACACTTAAATTCACATGGGTGAAATTCACATGGGTGCCTTGGACAAACCACATTTCTCCCAGTCTCAACTACACAGAGAGAGACAGACACACCGCATCTGTAATGGGGAGAATATTAGCTTAGCTTACAGGGCTGTTGATGGTCCTCCTATTGTATACATTACCCTATCTGTGGGGCAGCGGGATTTCCCTGACTTCTTTCTAGGCCACTGTGGTCATGTTCAACATCCCAGTGCCACATAGATGGGACCAACAATGCCCACCCTTCCATCCGCTGTCTTCTAGGCAATGATCAGGTGAGAAAGGCCCAGATTACTGAACTCAAGGTTACTACAACAAAATGGAAGTAGCGAAGCCATGGAGAACTGGCTCCCAAACAACTTCGTAGTTGTGTACGAAGTGTCTTCTAAAGTACTGCAAACACTCAGGAAAAGCACTTCACAAACATTTTCTTACTATTGTTCTCTTTACCTTGTCTTAGTGTTGCTTGGGGTGGTATGCAGAGAAAGTTAATGGATAGATGGCACCTTTGCAGATGTACAGAAGGGGGGTTGTGGGGAGGACCAGGACTAGTCCTTACCTTAGGGTAATAAGGCACAGGGCTGGACCCTGCAGCAAGTGGGTGGTAACATGACTGGGGAGGAGGGAGAGATGGATGTAGCAACTGCTTTTCAACTGGTGACCTTAGTCTGTGAGGTGGGGCTAGGGAAGGTGCCATTTAGTTCACATCTCATTTGGCAAAAGGTTTGGCGCTGGCATTGAGGACTGGCAAATTCTGGGAATCGCAAACCTAAAGTCTTCCAGTGAAATCCATAAGTTAACTTTCTAGCACACTACTGCTTTGATCAGAAAATTCCTAACAGTTATCCTAAGTATTTACTTCCCTAAATTTAACTGAAGTTCTTAGCAGGGAGAGAATGATGAGAGCTCCTATCTTTGTGTACAATATGCTTCAATAATGTTTCTTCCTACCACAACTCTGCCAGCTTTCTTCTGGTTGAAGTGAACTCCCCCCTTCCCACCCCTCTGCAAGCCTTGAGCTTGTCTTCTCTGTATAGAAAATGGAGATGTTCACTAGTTTTGATCTCCATGCACTTAGCATTCCTGCCTTCCACCAGGCCAAAAAAATTAACCTTGGAGCAGACTCACCCTTGAACAAAATCCTGCTTTTGAACTGACGGCTGTTGTTCTGGTACCAAGATGGAAGCCTAGAAATAGGGAGGGAGAAAATTAATTATGTTGGTTCTGCATTTGCCATCCACACTTGGATGCAGCGATACTAAGCAAATTAAGTAATTACACAAAATGCAAACAATTTGTGTGCTTGAAATGAAACACAATCATACTTTTCCAGGCTGACATCCTCAGGACCCGGATCTGCTCCCCCCCCCCCCTTCTTCTTCTAGTAGCATTCAGCACCAGTTCTAAAGATAACCTTGAATAATATCTAGCTCTGGAGATTCTATTCCAAGCTTTGCATTTGCTTTGAAAATATTTCCCATCCATGGTTAGGAAAATATTTGCAGTCTCAGAAATGTATGCTTGCTATTTGCAATCCCAGGAGAAAAAGTGAAAATAAAAGTTATTAGAGTGGAAAGCTGAGGCAAGTTACTCTACAGTTAAAGACATACAATCTCTAAAGATCATTAGAATGAACACCTCTTGCATGAACAGCAGAAAGGATAAAACATTCTAAGGAGGTTAAACCTAGTTTATCCACAACATTTTCCCTTTTTATGGAATAGACACAGCATTGTGCTAGATCACTAGATTACAATCTGTAATCCAGTACACAGTTTGAAGGTGTCACAAATAGCTACAAATGACATTGGTGGCATGATTAGATATGCAGGAGAATGGAGAAACCTTTATCCACAGACACAACTGCAACAAGGAAAGTGCTGAGAACACAAAATAGGCAACAGGGGATGCTCAGATAGTTTCTCCTCAGAAATGAGAAATCAGGTTGTCTAGAACTGAAACTGTGTGCTAACCCTAAGAGCTATCTTGTCACGGTAGGCAAGATGAGCAAGAAGAGGTCTCAGGAGATGATGAAGCTAAGGAACAAGAGGCTCAGGTAGCCAAAAGAACGGGAAAGAGTCTGCAATGAACAGAGATAAAAGGTGCTTCCAGGTATGGATGATTTAGCAATCCCTCATCATTTTGGTTCTGCTTTCAGCTGAAAGTTGAAGAGCAATTCAGCCTCCACACTTCTTGAAGGCAGACCCTAACACTTTGTTCTGCAGCCAGGTTCTGAGTCCTCTTTTCCCAACTCCAGTTACTGAGAGGGGGGTCATTAGGACCAGGGGGGAGGGAAGACTACCTCCTCCTTCACGGTACTCCTTATCATGTCGCCCCATTGCTGCAACGTAAGAAGGAGTGGGAGAAAGAGTGCAACGCTTTTTGGAAAGAGAAAGGTCAAACTGATAGAACTAATTCCTAGAGAGGAGAAACAAACCAGAGAGAGAAAAAGTAGCTACAGCAATCTAGAATAACAGCACAGTAGCCCACCAATGCCCAGGGAATGTACTGTATGCAGCTACGAAAAGAGTTGAGAAAAAGTTGCATTTTCTAAGCTCATAAAAAAGGAAGTGGAACAGGGAAAAAGTGAGAGGAAAATGTTTTGTTCATGCCATCTTGCATGAGTAAGGAAGCAGTACATGTCCAGTGTGGAAGCAGTCACAGAAACCTAAAAGAACAGCAGATGGTAGAAGCAGAGGAAAAGAGACAGGGAATTAAGGATGAAAGTGACCGACAAAAGGAGAGGACTATTGAAACAAGGCAGTCAAAGCTGTATTAAATGGGCAGGAAAGGGGTGGAGAAGAATGCTGGATGAACACTGCTGGTTGAAAGATAGTGTGGCTGGACAAAGCAGGGCCAGCTAAGATGAAGCAGGAAGAAAATCATAGAATCATAGAATTGGGACCATGAAGGTCATCTAGTCCAAACCCCTGCAATGCAGGAATCTTTTACCAAAAGTGGGGCACAACCTCGAGATTAAGAGTCTCATGCTCTGCTGACAGAGCTACAAGGCAACCATTAGGTTGGCAGAGGTGTGACCATAGACAAAGAAAGGAGGGACTAGGGTTGACCTCTTTTTCCTGACAGGGCTACTGGATTAGAACAATTTTTCCATTGTTTAAATCCAGTCTTGCACGTAGCACTCATGGAAGGCTATACCTGCCAGTTGTCAAAAATACCACTTGTGAAGCAGATTAGAAGCACACAAATCTGATTAGCAAGAAATTAAACACAAAACAGGAAACATTTTTGGTTAACTCTGCACCCTCTAGAAAGAACAAAAGTTTCTGGCTGAGTCTTGTTTGCGCAGAAGAAAATGTCACCACCATCCCATGCTAAACAAACCCAAGCTGTGGGGACTGTGTAGGGTAGAGAAAGCTTTTTCTGCCAGAGAGCTGCATTTCCTCCTGGGCTGCCTTCCAGGGCCTGTGTGCCAGAAGCGGGATGGGCAAAAGCAGGCAGAGCAACAGATGCAACTCTTGCCTTGGTACACAGGAGGCTACACTCTGGGTTTCAACCCACACCTCTCCACTCTTCATTCAGGAAGCATGGGGCACATCTGTCAGGGCTGGATTCAGGCATAGGGCAGCAACAAAACAATAAATCAATGGAAACAAACCACAAGTCTGGCCTGTCAGTCTCAGCAACTCTTTCAAGGTCTTGCCCCAATGAAGCAGTTGTGAGGGCTGAAGATGCCTGCCTTCCCAGGGTCCACTGGGACTCCTCCTCTCCAGGGTCTTTCCCACTCAGTCTCAGGCGGCATCTGCGCACAACCCGGCTCTGCCCTGCCCTCTTGATTTCTCTGTGTGTTCTAGGAGACCAGGAGAGGAGCTGGTTGCACCGGGAGGGGGAGACTCTCTGGCTTCTTCCGCAGCCAGCCCCTCTGCCTTCTGGCCCCATTCCTCCCCAGCCTCTGGACTGCTCTCTGCCACAGTCTCTCCCTTCTCACTAAACCCTGTCACCTCTTCTGCTTCACCCTCTTCTCTCTCTGGCCACCCACCACCAAGGCCCTGGCTCTGAGCCCTCTTCCCTTGCGGGGGGGGGGGTGTTCCTCGGCTGGTGCCTCCCACCATTCCTCTGCATCCAGCCAATCCATGATCGTACCACAGCTCAAAGACGCTTTGCAGCCCCGCAAACACACTCAAGCAAGCCAGGCCAGTGTGGAGGTGCATGACCTGACGGCCAGATACAGAAGCATGGAACATCTCGTCCAGTTTGGCCCTAAAGTATGCAATCACCATTAAAAAGTCAAAATACTTAGCCACTTTGTTGTGACTCTCTTTTCTGTTGAAGGGGGCGGGAATCCTAGGAAACAAGTTTTTTTAAAAAAACGAATGATATACCTGTGAAATGTCTTGTCCTTGAACGTGTTCTTGGTGTGGCTGTGTCCCTGCGCTAAGTGATGCTTGCTGGTTCAGGGCTGCTGCTGCTGCTCCAGAACTCGTTGAAGGGAACTGCTTCTGGACCACTGGCTCTGCAGGCAACATGGACCCCTGGCACATTGGCAGCTGCTGCTGCTGCTGCACATATGCTGACTGTACTGAGGAAGCTGTAAATGGTTGGTTATTATCAGCTGGCTGAAATGCTGGAGGTTGCTGGAGGAGGCTAGGACCGTGCAGGTGCCCGGGAAGTTCTGGCGGCTGTTGCCTTGCATGAGCTGGCTCTGACTGTTCTGGCATGGAAGACACAGTCTGTGGTGCGTTTGGGGCAGACTGTGGGACTGTGGCGTTGAGGGGCTGAGGAATAGCATGCTGGTTGAACTCTTGATAGGGAGCCTGTGGCTGCATTTGTGGGATAAAAGATGGCTGAGATGGGACAAAAGGGGCCTGCGATCCTGGCTGTTGGCCTTCTGCAAACTTGTGTCCCGCCTGAGGAGGCTGCAGCTGCTGGTGCCCTATGCCGGAATCCTGCTGGATCAGATATGTTGATGGCTCAGGCTGGAGCTGCTCGGAGGGATAAGCATGGGCCTCCACTGGTTGCCCTAGGCAAACCTGCTGCTCCATGCAGCCAGCGCCACTATCCTGCACCGTATATAACGATTTCTCAGGAGAGCGCATGGCAAAACTCCGTTGATCTGCAACCTGTACTGCTAAGTGAGCCTGCTGGATCTCTGGAGGCGGAATTAGATATGGCGCTGGTTGGGTTACGAAAGCTGCCTGTCCTTGGTAAAAAGACGGCATTGGATATGTCGGTTGGTCCAAGGGCTGTCCTGGATACACTCCAGGGACTGCATAGACCAGTTGCTCTGTGCACGGAGGCTGATCGGAGCCTTGCATTGTGTAAGTGACACGCATCTGACATGGTGCTTGCTCTGGTGCCTGGAGCTGGTTGGTGGGCTGCACTTGAGGTGCCAGCTGCTCTGAAGCTGGGAGCTGGTGGGGGGGCTGCGTTTGATATATTAGCTGTTCTGGGGCTTGCAGGTGGTACTGGATGGGATAAGCCACCTGCTCTGGAGTTGAACCCGAGAGCTCGGCCTGCTGCGGCTTTTCTACAACTTGTTGAGTGACAGCTGCCAACTGCTCCGTAGAGCTGCCCTGGAAAAGAAACTGCTCTTGTTTCTGCTGCTGTAGAGGCAGGTGGTATAACATCTGTTGCCTTACACAAGGATGTTGATCTGTGGATTGGTGCATCTGAATAGCTTGCTGCTCTTGCTGCACCAGGGAAGGCTGCGCCGAAGCATCAAGGGGCAGCGTGGGATACTGTGGGCACTGTGGAAGTTGAATCGGCTGCGGCATGGCAGAGACCTGATGTACTGGCACAACCTGCTGGGACTGCTGAATGGAACCAACCTGCTGGGGAATTTGTGGAGATTGCTGAATGGAGCCCACTTGTGGGGGAATATGCTGAGACTGCTGCATTACTGCTGCCTGTTGAAGCTGTTGAATAGAGGCCATTTGCTGGGGCTGCTGCATGGATGGAACTTGCTGGGGCTGCTGCATGGGTGCCACCTGCTGGGGAACTTGCTGGGGCTGTTGCATAGCCACCAACTGCTGAGGAACGTGCTGGGACTGCATGGATGTTGCTTGCTGAGGAACATGCTGGGGCTGCTGCATGGACATCGCCTGCTGGGGAACTTGCTGGGTCTGCTGCATGGGTGCCACTTGCTGGGGCTGCTGCATGGACATCGACTGCTGCGGAACTTGCTGGGTCTGCTGCATGGGTGCCACTTGCTGGGGCTGCTGCATGGACATCGCCTGCTGCGGAACTTGCTGGGGCTGCTGCATGGGTGCCACCTGCTGGGAAACTTGCTGGGGCTGCTGCATGGATACCACCTGCTGGGGAACTTGCTGCATTGTCACCTGCTGGGGAACTTGCTGGGGCTGCTGCATGGGTGCCACCTGCTGGGGAACTTGTTGGGGCTGCTGCATGGGTGCCACCTGCTGGGGAACTTGCTGGGTCTGCTGCATGGATGCCACCTGCTGGGGAACTTGCTGGGGCTGCTGCATGGGTGCCACCTGTTGGGTCTGCTGCATGGATGCCACCTGCTGGGGAACTTGCTGGGTCTGCTGCATGGATGCCACCTGCTGGGGAACTTGCTGGGTCTGCTGCATGGATGCCACCTGCTGGGGAACTTGCTGGGGCTGCTGCATGGGTGCCACCTGTTGGGTCTGTTGCATGGGTGCCACCTGCTGGGGAACTTGCTGGGGCTGCTGCATGGATGCCACCTGCTGGGGAACTTGCTGGGGCTGCTGCATGGGTGCCACCTGTTGGGTCTGCTGCATGGATGCCACCTGCTGGGGAACTTGCTGGGTCTGCTGCATGGATGTCACCTGCTGGGGAACTTGCTGGGGCTGCTGCATGGGTGCCACCTGTTGGGTCTGCTGCATGGGTGCCACCTGCTGGGGAACTTGCTGGGGCTGCTGCATGGGTGCCACCTGCTGGGGAACTTGCTGGGGCTGCTGCATGGGTGCCACCTGCTGGGGAACCTGCTGCGTTGACACCATGTGTTGAGGAGCCTGCTGTGTAGGTGCCACCTGCTGAACAATTTGCTGGGGCTGCTGCATGGGTGCCACCTGCTGGGGTACTTGCTGGGGCATCTGTTGAACTGACACCTGCTGGGGAACTTGCTGGGGTTGTTGAATGGATGTAACTCCCTGTGGAACTGACGGCAGAGCTGAAGGGTTAGGAAGAGCCTGTGCTAAACTTGGCATATTGTTGACAAACTGAACTGAAGGCTGCCCCTGTAGCACAGGTGAATGACCAGCAGGCACAAAGCTGGCAGAAGCATGCTCCAGTTCCATTGATCCTGCAGCAGCTGGAGCCTGACTACCGATTCTAGCAGCAGAGGTCAACGGTATGTTAGCTGGCAGGTGTTGGTTCACCATCTGTGGTGCAGGGATAGTCTGAGGGGAAGTGGCTGTCAAGATCTGCTGGGGGACTCCCATGATGGATCCATCCAATGTCTGCCCTTCTGCACTGTAGGATACCTGTCCATCTGGAGCCTGGTGAGAAGAAGATATTTTAAAAAGTGGTTAAACTGATTGTCCTTTCTCCAAATCTTACTATAAGGAACCTCACCATCACCACCAACAGAAGAATCACTCTGAGAAGACTATAACAAAAAGAACTTGTAGAAGGAATATCAATATTCAAGGGATTTTGTATAAGTTAATAAACAGCCGCTTGTAAAATTCCATCACCTTGGCAACACACTTTCAGTGCTCCAAAATAACCACCTTATCTGTAAGCTACCGGTATATGAAGGGTAGCAAAGAACCACTAACACTTCTTTGCAATTTCAAAAGTATTTCAGTAGCTGGACAGCCAGTATTTAACTTAGCTATGTTCCAACTAGAATGAAGGAGTGGGATGATGGATTGAATTCTTATGTTTAGGGTGCCTGAGGAAGAACTACCGGTATTTTTCATGAAGGTTGGTCCATTCTATGAATACATTCTACAGGGAGCCGACTGCCACTGCTATATTCTACAAGCATTTCCTAGCGTGCATTCAGTTCTGCTTAAAACAGAGCTCATAATTTATCATTCAAGCTTCAGTCTCCACTGCATCATATAAAAACTCCTACAACTCTGACACAGGATCAGATATTCAGAGTAAAGCACGCCCCTCAGGCAGCTGCCTTAAGAAAAGGAGGACAGCATCAATTCCAGACACACCCAAAAATTACAAAGTGGTTTTTCCACAAGATGGTAAAGTAAATGGTATACCGTATTTTTCGCTCTATAACACGCACCTGACCATAACACGCACGTAGTTTTTAGAGGAGGAAAATCCGTAGGCATGCCACCTGTAGACATTCCCTCCATAACACGCACAGACATTTCCCCTTACTTTCTAGGAGGAAAAAAGTGAGTGTTATGGTGCAAAAAATACGGTAATTTATTTACAAAAGCGACCATTTTGGGGTTAATTGTGACTAATGTATTTCAAGTGTGAGAACTCCTCAGAGGCAAGAGTCACTTCTTGTTGCTGGAATGTGGAGTTCTTCCATCCTCTCCCAAAGCAGCGCTTTTGTAAATAAAGTATGGCACCTTGTGAGGTCCACCATGACCAAACCACCACGGCCCCACCTAACAAGCTGATTCCCCAGCCTTGTGCAAGAGCCTTTCTGCACAATTAATTTTTATGCAACGTGCGTTTCTCCACTTGCTGCACACAACTTGTTGCAGAGATATCAGTTTCCAAGTGTTCAGAGCTAAGCTACCTTGACCTACAAATGTATGAAAGCAATGGGTAGAGAAAGGATTGAGCAATATCTTTCTTCTGCCACTTATCCCTCCTAAAGCAGTTAGTTCAGCATACCATTGCACACATTTGCATGTAATGTATACTTTTGAGATAAAAGAGCAATACTCTGTACGTGAAAATGTTTGCACCACCACCACTGCTCCTGATGCTGAGAGAACAGGGCCACAATCCAGGGGCAGAGCATCTCCTCTGCATACAGAAGAAGGTCCTCAGTTCAATCTCTGTCATCTCCAGGTAGAGCTAAGAGAGACACCCACCTGAAACTCTGGAGAGCCGCCGTGTACACTACTGAGATGGAGGGAACAATGATCTGACTTTGCATAAGGCAGCTTCCATATGTTCCTATGTTCTTGTTATTGTGACCACTGAATGGGGTATGGGTGCCGGAGTGCCATGGCACCTACTAGGTATCATTTTGTGATGCACTTAAGACCAAACCCCCTGTTAAAATGCAAGCAGGTGAAACATTAGATCAGTGTCTCCTCTTCCACTGCACAGTGTTCATAAGACAAGACAGTTTATGAACAGAAGCAGCGGGGTGGAGGATGTTTAACCCTTCCCTCGCCAAGCACTTTTCTTCTGCCAGTTTTTCAAACCAAGTTTATTTCAGAAAAATGTCTGTGAAATCCCCTGGGGGGGGGGAGCAGATTGAAGTAAAAGTTTCAGAAGAAAAGTGACACTCTTTCTCCCCTGTCATTTCTTCATTGCAAATTGCCCCCTCTTGAGAATCCTTTGCAGTGAAGAAATGACCATCAGGCTTGTGTTACATACGGACATGTTGCAATGTGCAGTTTAACTTCGACTTGTGAAGCAAACTCCATCACCTGTTCAACATTTGATGTCATTTGGGGGTATTCCCCCCACCACAACCCAGAGGCTGCGCATTTGCCCCATGCAACTTCTCCATAGCGGCACACATCATCCGGACACATTTCTTTTTCAACAACAAGAACGCCTGCTACGTTATCTCCCACTTTATGTGACTGCCTGCTCTCATCATGGTGTGAAGTCCCTTGTAGGCGTATGGCTCAGAGTCCAAGATGCCCTTGTGAGATGCTATTTTAATGACAGTTTGAAAGGACCATCAGGTCAGTCGGACTATCCCTGGAAGCCCTTACCAGCCTCGGTGTGAACTGCTGAAGTGCAACAGGAGACGCCTGGGCTTGAGGAACCACAGGGGGGGCCAAGCTGTGGGTGGGTAGGGTTGAAGGCTGACTCTGGATTAGTGGTAAAGCGCTGGGGTGGGCCACATTTGCTGGCTGTTGTTGCACCTAACAAAAAGATAATTAAATGGACCGTTCATAGAAAAACTAATTGATTGCCTGTGCTTCAGCTCTCCTGGTCTCAGCTGCCCTGCCTGCATTCTCCGGCAACATATTCTCCTGGGGAAATGATACATCATCCTGAGACATGTTACCCACAGCAGAGACTGTGAACCTATACCATTGGTGAGCCACACAAAACACTGTTGTAACATTACTTACATTACTGCAGAATCCAACAGCTTAAGAGAATGTATGGAAGGGCCCCAACGCATCTCTTACACCTTTCACTACCATTCTTAGGAAAACATTCCTCCTCCAAGGCATCCCTTGGGATCCCTTCCAACTCTACAATTCTACAATTCTACGAAAAGGCAAACTCAATGGATGATAAAGGGTGCCTCTGGATACACATGGTGGAACAAGTTCAGGACTCCTCCCATTCTAGGCTATCTTAATTCTACTACATGTATAGACTAGAGAAACCTAGGACCTTTAAACGGTTGACTTCTATATTTTTTTAAAAAGACAAAGGCCTGGTCTATACACAGAGAGCAAAAGGAAGGTAGAATGATGGGAAATCACCATTTTGTTTAATGCCCCTCTATCTGAAAAATCCATACAAGTAAATGTTGTTTATATCCTTTTAACTTATTTCCTACCATTTAGCTCAGGAAGTTTTATAATTGTCAGAGAATTCTGCACAGCTCTCAATTCTGTGTATCCTGAATCAACAGAGGCCGACTGAATAAAAGATACTGCCTTAGCTATCTTATTTTATTCCTTCTCTAAGACTAGCACAGTCATGACAACATTTCCAGAAACTCGATACAAGCAGTTCTCTTACCATATTTAAGAAAATGATGGGTCACTTACCCCTGCCATCGACTGGTAATGTCCTACCAGCTGCTGGGAAGCGTAGATGTGTCCTTGAACACTGTTTTCAGCTTGTGAGAGATTGGGGGCCTGCTGGGGGCCCATAATCTGTTCCGAGGAGAAAGCCAGGCTATGTTGGCTGGAGGCATCCGAAAGTATAACTGAACCTGCTCCTCTCTCAGATAAACTGTCAGCTGCGTCAGTGTAAGAGGAGGGAAAGGACAAAAGATAAGCTGTTTCAGAGGAATCCATAACAATTCCCATCCTTCTCCCTATCACTGCCTCATGCAGACAAACCACTTGGACTTAATGAACAGGCCCCACTGGTAGAATCCCACAAAAGGATGTCCACTAGTACAATGAAGCTTTCCCACCCTTCTCCTCCCTCCACACCCCACCTCCCAAAATTGGGAACACTGTATGGGGCTAGGAGAGGAGACATCTTTCTGTCTGGTAAGATGAAAAGCTGATGGAACAACTGCTATAGTGCTACACTGAATTCAAGGGGCATAACAGGAGCTGTCTACAAATGCCTCATCTACAAGGATCAAATATTTACTTGAGAAAAGAATACAAGAAAATGCAAGCCTGCATTCTAGTTGAGGGCAAGGAAGGGTGATCCAATCTTTTAAAAAAATAAAAATAAACCCTATGCTTTTAAGCTGGCATCAGTAAGTTTTCTACATGGAACACAGGAAGCTGCTTTAAATCAAGAAAGAACACTGGTTCACCGCTTTCAGTGTGGTCTATGTTGTCTATACTTGCTAGGAGAAACTCTCCAGAGTTTCAGACAAGAATGAGAATTCAGGTCTATGTGGAGATGCCATGGCTTGAACCCGGAACATTACGCATGCAAACCAGGTAGTCTGCCACTGAACTATATGCTTCAGGTACATATGCCCCAAACCTCTTTGGAATATTATCTCCTGCTTCTACTAGGAGACAGTCTGGAGCAGTGGCTAGAGTGCTGAGCTTAAACTAGGGTTCACAGACCTACAAAGTCCATGAGCTTCAGTGGTTTAAGCTCCCATAACCTAACCTACTTCACAAGATGGTTGTGAAAACAAAAGAGGATAAAGCTACTTATCAGAACATAATCCTATGCAGACATAAACATGGCAAACTTGCATTCCATGTAAATTTTGAAATATGGGCCTTTTGATCAGGCAACAAAGGCTTTTTCATTGAATTCTTCTCAGCTCTGCCAATAACACCAATCCATGACCATGCCTTGTTTTGGGAACTATATGCTCTTTGGCAAGGACAAACTCCTGACCTTTAAGCCAGCATCCTTTTCAGAAATATTCAACACTTATGGAGCGGTTTGTGAAGGAACCAAGCAATATTATCACATGTTTATGCCAAACAAATGGTGACGAGGAAACAGAACACCAAATAAGGTCTGATTTGTAATGGAACATTACTCTGGGTTGGGAATAATCAAATGTCTTATTGTACAGTAACTGGAATTGTACTTAGTTTTGACCCTCTTGTTTTAATGTTACGTTTTAATTGTTGTAACCTGCCTGGGACCTTAAGGTGAAGGGTGGGTAAGCAACAACAACTACTACTGCTACAACTACTACATTTGAAAAAATGTTTTTTAAAAACCCTGCTGGATCAGGCCAAAGGCTCATCTTGTCCAGAATCCTTTTCTCACAGTGGCCAACCAGATGCCTATGGGAAGCCCGCAAGCAGGACCTGAGTTCAAGAGAACTCTCCCCACTTAGGATACCCAGCAAATGGTATTCATATTCTACACTTTTTTAATCAGTTGCTTTATTTGTGGCTCTGCCTGGCCAACAGTGCCATGGAGGTACGATCAACCTGCTGTTCTAATTTCACTACTCCAGTGTGGCACGTCTATCAATTGAACAGGGAGCAACATCATGGGTAGCTGCTGACCTCAGATGTTCTTTTATTGGGCAAAGTGGCTGCAAGCAGGTGGCTCTATGTTGTGTGAAGAGTTGCAGCGTAGAAGAGGAGGAAAAGGCTCAAAATGGCCACACAACTTGGCTACCCCCAAGCTGCTTTTCCCTTCTGAGAAAAAAAAATGGTACAAGTCTTTGAATCAGTAAAGGAGAAAGAAGCTGGGCTGAGCAGCAATTTTGAGTAGGCAAATGGTTGTGAGCAAAAGGGTTGTCCATTAGAAAACTCTCATCAGATTATCATGGCTGTGCTGGCTGAGGCTGATTGGAGATTCAGCCCAAAACATCTAATGGGAGTTCTAGTCCAAAACATCTGGAGGGCATCAGATTGGTAAAGACCGATGTACATGATATTAGCCAACAATTCAAACTGTGGGCAACTGCCACAGATACATGTCACAGTTTACATGCTAATTGACCTCCAATAAAGCAGAAAAGAGTTCAATAAATGCCTTGTGGAGATGCATCTGGATGAACAAAATGATGCTCTGATTCACTCTTTATAACCTTAGTTCAGGATAGCATTTGGGAGGACAGGCTGCCTTTGGTTGCTCATTACCAGCAATGGAGGAGCTGTGCTGCATTTGTTGAAGGATTTGCTGTCGGACATGTTGGTCCACCTCTGTTTCCTCGCACTCCGTCCTGCTCTGTTGGGAAGGAGTGGTGAATGATGAGCCCTGTGGCTGGAGTAATGGTAGCCCACTTGGCAGCTTGCTTTGAGAGTCTCTTCTCTCCTCCAGGTAGCCCACCTGCCTCCGCTCCCTTGTCTTCTTGATTAGGGAGACACGATCCCGGATGGACTTAGCCACAGCTTTAGAATCACTTTCGTGGAAAAATCCTGACTTCACCTGGACATCAAAAAAGAACGGTTCTATTAAGTATAACTCTGCTCCTCTGAACTGGTATCCATCGGTGTTTAGCAATGCTTTTCTGTAATTTCACATTAACTCAGGGTTCCATTACAACAGAACTTGCATTGACCACATACTAGATCAATCTTGGACCTATTGTATGGAGCGCCAAACAATACAGCAAGCAAGATAAAAAGGTAAAGGTACTCCTGCCCGTACGGGCCAGTCGTGACCGACTCTGGGGTTGCGTGCCCATCTCGCTTAAGAGGCCGGGGGCCAGCGCTATCCGGACTTCCGGGTCACATGGCCAGCGTGATGAAGCTGCTCTGGCGAGCCTGCACCAGCACAGCACACGGAAACGCCGTTTACCTTCCCACTATAAAGCGGTACCTATTTATCTACTTGCACTTAAGAGTGCTTTCGAACTGCTAGGTGGGCAGGAGCTGGGACCGAACGACGGGAGCTCACCCCACCGCGGGGATTCAAACCACTGACCATATGATCGGCAAGTCCTAGGCGCTGAGGTTTTACCCACAGTGCCACCCGCGTCCAGCAAGCAAGATACAGACCCACAAATTCAAGTGCTGCTACACTTTGGCTATGGGTTAAGGTCAAGTACATTGGCTGGATCAATACTAATTAGTACTTATGTGACTGTCTTCAACATTAATATACTGTGATGAAAATGGGTAGACAGAAGCAAAAGTGGACAGAGCAACAGATCTGTCTCTTACCTTTGGATAGTACACTATGTTCTAGGCATGTAAAAGCCACACCTCTCCAGAAAACAAGAGACATCATTTCAGCTCAAGGACACATTCCAAGCAAGCAAGAACACTCAAGTAAGGTCCAAGGCCGTGCCAGTGAGGGGCACGGCCTAGGGGAATCTCAAGGGATGGAGAGAGAGGACTAGTGGGCCACATTTGGCTCATGGGCCAGATATTCCCCACCTCTGATATTTATGTTACTTGATTAGAACAAGTTAATTAGAAAAAGATAAATATAACCACAATACTGTCCATCCTACTCCAGAAAAGGAATTATTATGAAAACAGTCATGTAACAAGTGGCTCTTGCTAAATCCTTGAATTATCCATGACAGATTTCTACTGATGGGACGTACAGTTATATTTTCAAGTAGTGATCCAGTTTAAAAGACAAGGAAATCAAGCACAGGTGTTGCATTAAAATGGAACCGTCAAAGGGGAGGTTCTTAGCTACCAACTGTTAGCAAAGTCACATCCAAACCTAGTTGAAAAACAAAGGGAAAATAGACCCAAACAACAGCTTTAGAGCACAACATCACAGAGCCATTCATAAGACACAGAACAAAGCATCTTGAAACAACAATTTAGGAGACTTCATAGCTGGCTGGTGGGTGATGCTTAAGCAGGAGTCAATTGTGCGCATATACATATGAGCAGATGCACTGCTATGACTCCTTGCAGTATCATTAGCCATCAGCTGTTACTTGTCAGGTTGCTGTGTAGCCAAATGTTTTGTGAAAACAAAACCAAGGCAACAGTGAGACAGAATGAAGAATCTGCAGTCTAAACAGATAACTTGGGCAAAGGAGAATAAATGAAACAAAACCGTAAGAGGAAAGGAGGGAGAAAGAGACTTGTTTACACTAATGCAAAAACTTCATCAGCTCTTGGCTGGCTTACGATTCACATACTGTAAATGAGTATAAAACCACAGCTTCAGAAATCATGCTCACCCATTGGCAAGAAGCTGACCAGTCCTTAGGTGACCTTATGCCTTGTACGTAACATGCACTACTACCTGTCCAAATGTCTCCCTGCACACAGAAAACTAAACTTGCAGCTCTGAGCAGGGTGGAGTGCACTATTAAGCTAAAGTTAAGTGGGAGTTCTGTGACTGGAACCCCACTTTCCCCCCGCAGACTTTTTTTGTTTCTTGAAAAGCAGCTGGGTAGATGGGTGGAGAGAGAGTTTTGGATCAAGGCCATGGAATGGAGATGGGTTGTTATACCCCTTTGCTCCTGTGCGGTTTCTTTTTAAGAAATGGTGGGGAGTTCCAGGCACAGAACTCGCACTTAACTTGTAGCTTGGCTCCATGGAGAAAGTTCTAGCCTACCCTAGTTCTCAGGGAGACGTTCCTAAACATTTGCTTCTGTGTCATCCTCTGTAGGACTGGGTTACAAAAATATTTCTCCTTGTAAACCAAATCTTTGAACCGTGTGCAATAAAGAAGTCAAGATTTACCCCTACGGAAAAAGTTTGGTCCTATGCTGCCCATGGCAATAGTCTTGTTTTATGGTTTTAACCTTCTTATAAACTTCCCAGAAAGCATCAGTGACTGGGCAACATAAAAGCGTAGCAAAGAAATAAAGAATAAAAATGCAACACTCTCTAAAGGAAAGTGTAAAAGTGGGAATAAAAAAAATGGTTCAGTAAACCCCATGTTTGGAATTTAGCAAATAAGAAGCGGCTGGAGATGCTGTCAACTCAGAAAGAAAAAAGGTAAGGGAATCAATGGTAATACATACCATTTCACAAGCCACCTCCTCTGGGACATCTGTTTCCAAGTTGAAGCTGAACTCAAGGGCTTCATTATCTTTGTGCTTGCCTTTCAGCTTCTTGGGATCCTCTACCCAAAGTCTCAAAGCCAGGGAAGAATTCAGTCCATCATCATCCTCTGCCAGTTCCACTCTAAGTCCAGTGTCCTCAGCAAAGAAGGCATGATTCAAAAGGTCTTTGATGGATAACCTGGCAACAAAATAATGGGCAATCACAGAGTGTCTTATGATACCCACACCCAGTGCTGGATTTACATATAAGCTAAACATGCTATAGCTTAGGGTCCCACTCCCTTGGGAAATTTAAAGGGGGGGGGGGGAGAACGGGATGTACATTTCCAAAACAAACAAACAAACAAAAAAAACCAAGTTGCATACAGCAACAGTGTTTTGTGTTGTGTATGGACCTGTTAGGTCCATAAATTACCATATAGCATATATTCAACACAAAAAACAGTGACAATTTGTTGTTGACAAAGGACAGCTGGACATATAAAGGGCCCCATCAGTAGCTTAGGGCCTCATCAAACCTAAATCTGGCCCTACCCACACCAGTGGTATAACTGACAACTGGTGGGTTGCTTTCATCCCATATTAAAGTTCCCTGAGGGACTTCTGTGATAGGTGTTACATTTATTTATCCAATAAGTTTATAACTCACCTATTCAGCACACAAAAAACAAACAAAATTTAAAAACAAGAACAATTGCTTAAAAACTGACAAACCGCATTTAAAAACAGCAAAATTGGACAGCCAGAATTTATGACACATCAAAAAAATATTAAACAAAAAGTTTTAAAGATCCAATTAAAGACAGATACAAGCTTCTCTGAGACAGAACTGCATCAACATCTTGCTATACGCACCACATGGGCACTGTTTTACAGTTTAAGCACTTAGCAGTATTTCAGGGGAAATCAAGCAGACACCTTAATTTCCCTTCACTCAAGACCATGGTGTTGCAGGGAGGGGAGAGAAAGTGAAACAGTAAAAGCTTCCCAGTTTTCTTCGAAAGGCATTATGCAGGTGCTTAAAAGCACTATGCAAAGCTGGAATGCTTTGCTTAATCAGGTTTTTTGTTGCCTGTACCAACAACTCCCTAGTTAAACTCACAATGACCACCCCTTAAATTTAGGGTGCACAACTTGGAGTGAGGAAGAGCACAATAAAATAGATCTGCTCACCTTTCAGATTTGTTTTGTCGAATGCAACCTTCAATGATCTCTTTCACTTCTGGATCAATAACCTTGTTAAAACTGGCAGGTTTAATGCCCTAGGAGAGAAGTGATGAATAGAAGTGATGTTAATAGATAATACCCAGCAGGAGTTCTCTCCATTGCTGCTACACAGAATTATGGAAAATCCCCAACTGCTCTTCCAAGCAACCTAAGTTAGTACAGTAGATCTTAACCATATAAACCCTTATCCTGAAGACATTCACTTGGAAATAAGTCACAGTGAATATCACCCAAATGACTTGCAAACTGCAGCCATTATTCCTTTTCTTAAAATCCCAGCATCCAGGCTTTATGTAATATGCATTGTGAAAGGGGTCAAAAATCATTCTAATTCATTTGACTAATCTCTTCTTACCCTTGTCTGGCCATTCACAGCCAGAAATAAGAACTTTTCTCTCCTGTGCATGAAACTTAACCTAATAAAGAATAATCTACACCCCAATGTTGCTTTCTTTGAGGACACAGAACACACAAGTGTCCTGCAAAATGTTTTTGTCACAAAGCTGAGAATCTTAGTCTTCTATACCTCTAAAGTGTCTTTCCAAGATGTATCCTCAACTCCTGGAAATTATAATGTAATGTACAATCAAGGAAAGTATCAGTTTCATCATGGAGAAACATAAATATCATCAAAACTATCTGAGTACTCTGGCTAGTATGCTAAAATATTGTACTCTGAATGTACATATAAAAAAAACTACATTAGGCAATACCCAGAAGCAGCTCCCCTACCATGAGACAAAGTGAAGCAGCTGCTTCAAATGTTTGGTTTTTGGATGCCATTACAGGCAGCAGAGGGGGAAATGAGAGCTCAGGCCCACAGGGCACAATTTGCTAGGAAGAGTAGAGCACCGCAGAAATAAACAGCTGTGCAAAAGCACAGTAGCTCCTGTTCATGACAATACAGTTTGCACAAGACAACTTCTCAATAAATTGCATCCATGTTAATTAGTAGAAAGAGAGTATCATTTGGATTTTCCTTCTGTCCCACCATTGTGTTTTGACCTAGTCCTGGCCAACCTTTATCGCCAAGTGGGAAAATACCATAATATGGTAAAGTGTGAAAACTGCAACTACTGGTAACTTGAGGGAGCACCTTTGGCAATGACAGACAGAATCCTTGTGATTTTGCTATTAAATACTTCCACAAAATCCTTCTCCTCTGATCTGTTTTCTGACACACACACACACACACACACACACACACACACAATGCACCGACCTTCAGTGTAACTAGTTCATTACAGCTACAGAACAAGCCACACACATTAGCCAGAGAATAAATGCATGGAAGCTATTTTTGATGTCTGAATGAACACATCATTTGAGTTGCCAGTCTGACTATGAAGCTGGGAGGAAAAGATTATGCAGGGATTGACACTTATGCAGCTCAATATTGTTAACTGCCCTGTGATCCTCAGGTGAAGAGTGGTATAGAAATTAAATAAATAAATAGACAAAGTTTGGTTAAGGAACCATCCATTCAATTTTTGGCCTAAAATAAGCAAGCATATTGTGCCATCTGAACACCAAACAGTAGTTAAACTTCTTCTGCAGATGACACACCTGAAACTATCAGTCACTCTAGAAAAAACTCAGCAATGTCTAGATAAGTCCAGGCTAAGTTTAGCAGCTGCTTTGCAGGGCAACAGGACTAGCATTAGTTCTGAATAATTGGCTTAGTTGCCTTAAGCTCCCAATATACAAGTTTACCCTAACAAAGAAGTTACATTTACACCTACACTGGTGACTTTTCGGTAGATTTGAGCTGCGTTTTGGCATTCAGAATATGGGTATTCAGAGGTCGCCATCTCCAGCATACACATTCCAAAAGCATAGACATCAACAGACTCATCATAATGTTCTTCATACATCTCAGGAGCCATAAATTCAGGAGTTCCTGGAGAAAAAGTAAAAAGAAGCCAACGTTTTTCCACATTTTGGACTGCTGCAGTCCACCAACAAGCATTCTGCAAGTGCTGCTGCTTTCCATGCAGTAGCATCCTATATACTGTTATAGATTTGGTGGGGGGACCCCCCTAAACCCTAGAAATTAATAAATGGTAGGATTTTGATTAACGGGGATATGTATGCAAGTACAAGCTGCCGAACTGTGCCAGACAAGGAATCCCTGGACTGGCTTATGCAAACCAGCCTGGCAAGCCTGGCAAAGAGCTAATCTGTTAACATGGCAAAATGGGTTGATGGGCTATCTGAGAGGGGTCCATTGGCCTGGTGAGATAGATGTTGCCAAGGTGATGGGGTGTGTGTTTGAAGTGACAGGAAAAGGGAGTCTTTAGCAAGCTGTTCCGGGAAGAAGGAGGAAGAAAGACGGGGATCCATCTTGGGCAGGCTGGCTGAAGGCTGGCTGGGAGAGATGCCTTAGATTCCATGGCTGCACTGCTGTGGGGGACAAGCCCCTCCTGAAATGACCATGGTGTAAGATCTGGACTCCCTCCATGCAGACTGAAGCTGTAAATAGGTGGATATGTCTTAAAGCTACGACAGTCCCCGCCGTGTCTCAATTCTCCAAAGGAACACAGACCCTAGGTGAGTGCCTGGAATCCTATGGACTCTTGCTACTGCTCAGCAGAGAGAGGGAGAGGCACCCAACTTTTGTAACGATACAAAATAGCGAACGTAATCTCTGAATGTGGATCCTTAGATAGCCAAACTGCTGCATTTCACACAAAAGAGGGAGATACTAGCTGTGGGGAAACAGCAAGTTTGGAAAAAAAACACACACCTAATAACAAAAATATATGAGGAGGTAAAATTAATTCAGTAACAACCAAGTACACTGTACTCAGTTGACATAGAATGCTAACTGACCATTAGAAGGAGGGACCAAAAAATTGCAGGAGAAACATGGCATAGAACATCCCAAAAGACAATATGACTGCCTAGAAAAATTTGCTGCAGATCCCACCTGTCCACCCTAATTCTGCATATTCTGACTTCCTGAAAAACCCCAAGGAGAAGAAAATAAAAAGAAACAATCATACTTCTATTCTATCAGAACCTCTAGCATTTGAATTAGGCATTTGACAAGCAAGTATCAGAAACAGAACTCTTTCAGTCATGGCATCCTTACTTTGGAATGCCCTACATAGCAAGGCCCTGATGGCTCCATCTATGGTGAAAGATCAAAGCTCAATGGTAGAGCATCTGGTTTGACTGGTTCAAACCTAGCTTCAATCCCTAGTATCTCCCAGGAATGACTGGGAAAGATTTTTTTCTGAAATGCAGGAAAGCGACTGCCAGTCAGTGTAGACAACACTGAGCAAGATGGAACAATGGTCTGACTCAGTATAAGGCAGCTTCCTATGTTCCTTCCTATGTTTCACAGTACGGACCTTTGGGGACTACGCCAATTGAATCATGGTTAAGGACTCTGTTATTAGTGTGCTTAGTCTTGTTATTTGTTTGGATTTATGTTTCACATGTATTCAAGTGAATTCATGTGAACAAGCCAAGGGGCTTCAACCTAGCAAATGGCCCATGAATGAATTCATGCAGATGAGTAACCATAATAAGGCAGCTCATGTATTAAGAGTCCACCCTTCAATCTCTAGATTTCAGTTATGAGGCAGCAGAATTCGGGTACTGAATTTAGGACCTAAAAACATTACACTGGAGTGTGTTAGAAATGTTTTTCATTTATGGTCAAAATCTTCCAGTGGATCAGAAGCATTACACTGGAACCAGTCAAGAGGCAGACTTTAGGAAGCCTGATCTTGAACTCTTTATGCACTATAGCAGTAGCACTGCTTGGATACAATTGCAGATTCCAGTCTCTACTGCGGACAAAGAGAGACACACCACAAGTGGCTCTCCAGTGGAGTACACAAACACACTATATTCACCAATGACACTCTTAGCGAACGATGTGCGCATTAAGGTGGCCAGTCCCAGATCGCCAATCTTCACTGAACCAGTGGGCCCCGTGATGAAGATGTTGTCACATTTCAAATCACGGTGGATGATAGGAGGGGTCCTTGTGTGCAGAAAATGCAGCCCTTTCAAGATCTGTCGGCACCAGCTCCTTAACACCTTTGGCTTCATGACTTTGAAACGCTTTAAGTACCTATGAGACAGAACACCACACCGCAGATGTTAACCACACCATCAAGTTAATCCACTTGCATAGTGCTTTCAATCAAGTTTCTGTGGAATTTTACACTGACACTTCAGTGATTCTGAGTAATATTCCAATAATATTAATAAGTTTTTGTGATGTTTGGGTTCTGCAGGATATCACAATGTGAGCAGGGGTTCCATAAATGAAAAATAATCACTGGGTTAGAATACCAAAAGATAAAGAGGGAGTCAGCATACTACAAGGAAATCTGTCTCAACTGTTTATAACAATCACATCTAATGTGCTATATGTGGGCCTTAGAATCATAGAATTGTAGAGTCCGAAGGGTCATGACCCCCGAGGGTCATATAATCCAACCTCCTGTATTGCAGGAATCCTGTCAACAGCTGTCCCTGAATGGGCATGAACCACCAACAACCAGACACTGACCTATGGCACCACTGTCTTGTGGAAATCTCAAGTGATCCATCATTTGACTGCCCAATTATTAATTTGGATATGCAGATGTTATTGTATTAATACAGTGCTTACATGCAGAAATCTGTGCTTACAAACAAAAACTGGAGTTTTTGGTGGACTATCTGCTCCCTCACATGTAAATCCACCTCTGCATTATCATCATCTGCAGGCCCTGCTTCCAGGGCCCTCCCCAGCTCAGAAGGAAGGTGGGTGGCTACTCGAGTCAGGACCTTTTCTGCTGTGGCACCTAGACTTTGGAATTCCCTGCCCAGCTATACGTAGTTGACAAGCACCCACTTTATGACATTTTCAGTTCCAATTTAAAAGGTCTCCCATGCCTTTGATATCTATTAAGCATGATTTAATTTCGTTTGTTCTCTAGCTATCAGCAGCATTCTTGGTTTTTGCTTCTATTACAAATTGTGCCTTTGATTGTTACATCCTGAGCCATTCAGCTCTCTTGGAGCTTAACAGAAGGCCCATTGATTTATACATCTCATACAGTAACTTATTGATGAGCCATAGGCCCTTTTCACAAGAGAGACCCACCATAAATTTGAAATTTCACACAGGTAAACTCACAAGTTCTCTTTTTTGGGGGGATCTTATAAATTCAAGTAGTAGCATCAATGTAAAAATGAAGTTATTTGACATTTTTAATTTATCCTAACAGCCTTAATTTTTGCTGCACAGTTTTCTACACCTGGGGGTGGGAAAGTAGTGGTAGAAATTAAAGAAGGACTAGACCAAAATTACAGAATAGGCTTCCGTCCCTCAGTCATACATTCCATCTTTCTTGTTACACGGTGTATTCCATAATATTCTTTTACACAGAATTTCTACATAGCAATGCTTTCTCAGCCCCAGTACAAAAATCCCAGCACATTTTCTTTCTTTCCTGATTATAACCAACTCACATAACGTATATGATCTGTCAGCTTGAAAACAGTAATCTCTAAAAATCAGTTAACTGCAGCAATTTTGCAATTTAGTTGATCTTCGCTGCTGCCATGGAACACTGACTCAAGAGACTTCTCAGTACAGTGCTGCCTCGCAAGACGAAATTAATCCGTTCCGTGAGGCTCTTCGTATAGCGGTTTTTTCGTCTTGCGAAGCAAGCCCATTGACAGCTTAGCGGATTAGCGCTATTAGCGGTTTAGCGGCTTATCAGCGGATCAGCTGATAAGGGGCTTATCAGCGGATCAGCTGATAAGTGGCTTAGGGCTTAGGAAAAGGGGGAAAAAAGAGAAAAAACCCCGGAGGAACTCGCAAGACATTTTCGTCTTGCGAAGCAAGCCCATAGGGAAATTCGTTTTGCGAAGCACCTCCAAAACAGAAAACCCTTTCGTCTAGCGGGTTTTCCGTCTTGCGAGGCGTTCGTCTTCTGGGGCACCACTGTACACTCTCCTATTTCTACCCCCATCCCACCCCAAAGAAAACTTAACCATCAATCGATGGCATCGATCCATGAAAGCAGCTAAAGAGGTTGACACACTGGTTATAATTTCTATAGAACTTTAAAAGGCTTATTTGTATTCAGTTTTTGTTTCCTTTATTCCACCTATCATATAAGGGTTTACCCAAGGCCAACCAATGAGTCTTGTGACTTTACAAGTCTGTGAATCTGAATGCCTCATATTCAAATTCAAAACTGTTTAGTGCACTGTACTGATATGAAGGAGATTTCAACCATACAGATTAATCAGCAAACCACCATGCCGCAGATGGGTAGCAAGATATTTACATATATCCCATATATGCCACAATGCAGCTCTGGTGCTAAGTGCCTAAACTTTGATGTGGCTGGCCTACAATACAACCACATAATTGGGGAGTGGGTGAAAACAGTCCTAGCAGGTGTGAATATACATTTTTTTAAAAAACACTATATCAAATTTGTGAAAGAAGAAACATACGTCTTCAGTGTTCCAGATGTCATCAGCTCAGTTACCAATACAATGCACTTCTTTCCTTTAACAGTTGATTCCCAGGAATCATAAAATCGGACAATGTTAGGATGTTGCAATCCCTTGAGCATCTCAGCTTCTTCTTTAAACCTCTGCTGCTCAGCTTTGGTCAGCTTCCTGTCCTAAAATGAAGAAAAGATGTACAAAGAATCACTACGTTATGTTGTGTGAGAATTATCAAGCATCTACTTAAACTTATGTCAAAACAAATTTGTTAGTATATCGGGTTCCATAAGACTCTCTCTTGGCTTTGGTGTAGCTGTTATTCCTGGTCTAGGTTGGTCAAGTATAGGTCACACTGCTGTTTTAAACACTCAGTGAGAGAGACACCAAACACGAGTGATAAAAGCAATGGGCGGTATCCAACAAAGCAGTTCAATTAACAGAAGGTCTTCCCTTTGTGAAACAGAAGAGAATCTCCTCCCCTTTCCTCTCCCCCTACACACATACACCTATGCCCTCCCCTTCCTCTGTTCTGGATTGTGTGAGGAAATCTAGAACAGGTTTAGGGAGTGCATGGGAAGAGGAGAGGAAGGGGGAACTTAGAATGCACCACTAGAAGTCCTACAGTATTTCGTTGGATACTGCCCAATGAATGGATATAGCCATAGTCAAGTCAGCAAAAAGAATGAAAAGTGCTGCTTCTAGAAATTCTAAGCTTCTAGAAATTTGTTTCGTGGGGAGCATTAAAGTAAGAAAAACATTCAAGAAAGTTTTCCCAGATGCCTTTGGTTTTTACACACTTGCAGATTATATATACTAAGCAGGACCCGACTGGCTCCCTGATATACTAAAAAACTGAAGGCTATGACGCAGCTTGGAAGCTGATTTGAATGAACATGGCAGAAGACTCCCCGCAAGTCTGTGCGATTTCAGGTAAAAGCTCCTTCTTTGGTTTACTCAATAGTGGCAGTGATGGCGAAGAAACATTATTTCTCCAACACTGCTGCATCCTCACAGTGTCATCCAATGGAGGTCCTTCTGGTGCCCTAAGGCCTTCTCTAGCTTGGCCAGGTATATGTGAATAAATCCTCAAGAGGCTTATTCTGACGCATTGTGGTGCCTGTCATTCTGAGGCCCTTCTCTAGCTCCCCCCCTCCAATTTTGGAGGGTAGCAACAAGAGAATGGGTCTTTTCTGTGATGGCTCCGATTGTGGAATGCTCTCCCCAGAAGGACTCCCCTGGTGCCATCATTATATGTCTTTAGACACCAGGAAAAAGCATTTCTCTTTACCCAGGCCTATGGCTATTAAATGATCTATGGCCTGTAAAAGTGTAGGGAAAGAGGAGTGTTATTAATATGTTTGTTTTACGATTAGGCTGTCTGTATGCTTTTTACTATGTTTTTATTATGTTTTTATCGTTGGTGTTTTGTAGTGCATTTCTGGTATTGTGCACCATCCTGGGATCTTTTGATAAAGGGAGGTATATAAATTATCATCATCATCACCACCACCACCACCACTTTGAGAATAGAAACCACTCATATTTGCCTTGACTTGGTCACCAGGGAAGGTAACCAGAGCACACGTAAGCTTGTTTCATTGGATGAATTTCAGCTGCTGGACAGAGTCCTTGGACATACAACCTATATACTTATACCCTTTGCTTTTCTTGGCTCATAATATCAAGCCAGGAAGAGATTGGACCAACACTTCCTTCAAAGAAGGGCTTCTCCAACCACCCTAGATGAAGAAGTTTTGCAACTCATCCTGAAAAATTCCCCTCTAAACCTAGTTGCAAATATTCCCTTCCTACCCCAAGTGCTTGAGTGGTAGGTTGCTGTGCAATCAGTTTCCTGGATGAGACTATCTAGGTCTATTTCAGTCCTGTTTTGTTCTAACACAGAGGTTGCTGGTCATTTTGGTGGATGAACTATGGAGTGATGCCACTCATCTGGAAGTCAAAATAAATTATTTTAATACTTGCTGAGTTCAGAACACTTTATATCAGTACCAGGCTTCTGATGATCTCTAACCTCCGTCAAGGACAAATGCAGCAAACTCAGCTCAACAGAACAAAACACTAACTCAACAGAGGATTCTGTGTTTAAGAGGAGGGTAAAAGTGTAAGATGTGCCTTGGGCTACGTTTCAACCTACTTCTGCCTTTATGATCTAAGTATTGAATCAAAATAAAACAGTTATGAATGCTGACCTAAGTTATACATAGGCAAATTATTTCCTTTTTCCTGCTACCGAAACTTCCAACTTGCCTTAACCCCAAACCAAACATTCAGGCAAAGAGGACAGACATGTACAACACACACACACACACACACACACACACACACACACACACTTTTAAGAGAACTCTCTCTTTACAAATAAAATACCACAAAATGCATCAGCCCTACTCAACATGACGGCAAATGAGTGATTGTAAGTTAACAATCCCCTTTAATTCCTTTGGCTGATGCTCAGTTAGCATAAATTTGGCAGCACATATATGCAGCAAAGCCAGGAAACACAATGAGAAAGGGAAGGAGCAATAATGGAAGGGACAGATGCCAAGAGGATGCAGTCTTCCCTCCACCCCCAACAGCCCAAGGAGAAGTGGGCACTGCTGGCCTCTTCACATCTGATGGGGCTCTGAACAGCCACTTCGCTCAACACAGTTCTACAGGAAAGACAAATCAAGGATCTCTGAACAACTCAATTGTTTTATGTGCCTATGTTCAAGTGATCAGCAAGCAACAATTTGCAAAATTAATGATGATGGGTGATTTTGCAAATCTGCAAACATTTTATTGTTTCCTTCAGGCTGGTTGAAATGCAACTGATTATAGAGTAATTGTTTTTGATGTTATTGACTTAATGCAACCAATTAAGTCATGCAACTTAACAGCTTGCAGTAAGAGCTGTTTGACAGTGGAACGGACTCTCTCAGAAAGTGGTAGACTCTCTTTCCTTGTACGTTTTAAAGCAGAGGTTGGCTGGCCATCTGTCAGGGATGCTTTGGTTGAGATTCCTGCATTCTTTGGGGGGTTGGACTAAATGACTTTCAGCATTCCCCCTAAAATTCCATAAAGAGATACTGTTGACACAGAAACTTGAACTCATGACATATGTAGTGCACCCAAAAAAAAATTCCCACACAAACGCACATTTAGCTTGGGGAGGAGAAAGAATATATTTGTACTTGCCATTTATTTTCCATTGACAATAATGAGTTTTGAATAGCACTCAGGAATCGGACACCATCCTTTTCCCATTGGTTCACACAAACTGAACTGGCATCAAAGGCCCCACCTAAAACTGCACTCCAAATTCACGCTAGGTTAATTTACAACAAGCAAGCTTTGTTTCAAATGGAACCTTTTGTTAATTGGTCAATTGCTGTCAACAATTCAGTTCCTGGTTAAACAGTTAGCTGATTATCCAGAATAACCACTGAGCCATAAGTCAAAAAGTAGGATGCAAAAGACAAATGCCATTTTTGGCTATGCAATCAGCAGAACCATCAACAAAGTTCAATGTGGTGCTAAGTGAAAGTCCCTTAGCCCTGTTGCACTAGCAGAATGGTTCTATTTTATAGTGTGCCTATGTTTATGTTCTTCTGTCCCTTGGACACCTGCTAGGTGACAAGCGACTAAGGAGTCAAATAAATAAAATAAATAAATAAATAAATGGGAAGGTGCAAGAAGCCAGCATGGTTCTTGTGACTGGTTGCACAACAGATGACTATAGCACAAATACTTCCTGTTGCACAACCAGTTTCACCAACTTCTGCTAGTGTAATAGTTGTGATGGATTTCATTTTGCCAAACCATTATTCTCACCCTTATGCTATCACAACAGCCTTTGTACTAGTGGTCAGAGAATGTGAAATCTGGACTATCATTTGCAAGACTCAGGAAAAGTACATAAGAACAGCCTGCTGGATCAAGCCAATGGAACATCTGTCTAGTTCAGGATTCTGTTTTCAGTGACCGACCAGATGCTAAGACCTGAGCATGATAGCATTCCCCAGTTGTGATTCCCAGCAACTGGCCTTCAGGGGCATACTGCCTCCAACTGAGGAGGTAAAACATAGCTAGTAGCATTTCACTGAGCACTAGCAAGACCTCACATGCAGTGCCATGTTCAGTTCTTGGCATTTCTGTTCCATGAAACATTAAGCTGGAAATAATTTAGAAAACAGTAAGTTTAGGTTAGAAAGCACACAGCATGAAGAAAGTTTGAAACAGCTCATTATATACGGCCTCAAGAAAAGGAGGCGGGGAGCTAATATGAGAGTTTTACAGATGTATCTCAAAAAATGAAAAACAGGGAATTGTTCATCCTGCCCAGAAGACAGGACAAGAAATAACCTACTGTAAAGTAGAATAAAGTTACATATTAGAAACAGCTTGCCAAATTGAAGAGCAGTTATCCTGTGGCATGAGGTACAGAAAGAAGATATGCTGTCTCCTACCTCAGAAATTAAGGCAGGCATCAGCTGGGGATGTTTTATGCTTAAGATGGTTGGACTTACTACTGTATAATGTCCTCACTTAGTTATAGAAAGGTGTATATGTTAGTGGGTGTCATGTAACAAAGTGCCTTGCTGAGACTACTCACTATAAGCTAAATATCCCCACTAATGCACTCCAAGCAAGCAGTTAAGCAGGTTTATCCATCCATAAACATAAAAATGGTTAATTGGCCCACCAAGAAATCAAGCCATTAGCAAAACAGGCACTGGAACAGGAAACTTTTCTGCTTCACTGAACTATATAATATGCTAATTTCTTTCCCTCCCTAACAACAGCATAGATTTTAAATCCTTTGTTTGTTTTGTTGTTCTTTTTAAAAAGGTGACAAGTTACAATGGCAAATTATCTGTTCGTACCATTTAGAGACAGTTTTATGCAAAATCTATTAAATTATGTAATGGTCTTATGCTTCCCTTTCTTAACTTATGCAATTGTCATTTTTTACTGTAGGTTTTAATCCCAAAGTCTCTTCTGTAGTTTAGCTGTCCAGGGTCATCTTTTATTTTCCATGACTAAATAAAAGAAACATATGCTTACTTAGCAAAAGAGGTCTCTTGTTCACTTATATAAGCCCACTGAGCTACAACCTCTTTGGAACATGGACCAGTGTTTGCATTTACACAGCATGTGCAATAATTATTAACATGATGGTTCTAACCATTAGAAACTAAAAACAATCATATACACTTTCAGCACTCGCTAACCCCAGTATGCAGAACAATCAAAGCTTCACAAGAGTTTTACAGAATTTTTCCCTCCATTTTTTGCAGATATTTGAAACGAAGGGCTGCAAATGGTTAAAGAATGCCACCCATGCTAATATAGATTTCTGCAGAAAGTGGGAAGTCAGTCCAGATCTTTCAATTTCTTTCATATATCATCTTCTCTTAAAAGCTGGTCCCAAGAAATAGTACAGAAACTGCAACATAGCCAGTCAGTTTGGGCTTATGTCATCAAGTCTAGCCTTTCTACTGCAAAGCTGCGCAATCCAAGCTAAGAACAGAAAGCCCCTGGGTGGCTTTGCACATGTAACCATATAGCACCACAAATCCTGGCTGTATTGGCTGACTGGTCAACAGAATAAAGGTAAAGGTAAAGGTAAAGGGACCCCTGACCATTAGGTCCAGTCGCGGATGACTCTGGGGTTGCGGCACTCATCTCACTTTATTGGCTGAGGGAGCCGGCGTACAGCTTCTGGGTCATGTGGCCATCACGACTGTCAGGGAACTGACATCGGAGCCAGAAGTGGAGGCAGGGCTCCCAAGCGATGCCGGAGAAGGACCAAGCAGGGAGAGAGGGAACTCAGAGGCTGGGGAAGGAAATCAGCGTAACACCAGGGATAAAGGGGGGCGGATGGGGGAATCGGAGAGGGGTCTCCAGGACTCTTCGCTGGAGACCAGCAGGGAGAGCACAGGTCCTCCTCTGCCCACACCCACCCTGCGCAGAAGACTTCCGCGCAGGGAAAGTAGGCGTAGACTTGGCGTCAAAGAGCTTCTGTGCTGGAAGAAGTTTAAGAAACGCCCACTGACGGATTCTGCTAGCAACTGAAAGCCACGAAGTGAAGGGCTGTCCAGCCAGGAAAGGTTTAAACAGGCTACCTAGTCAGGAGTGGCGGCAACTTACGCACGAGCAACCCCCATACAACCATTACAACGACTAAGTCACTTCTGGCAAACCAGAGCAGCGCACAGAAACACTGTTTACCTTCCTGCTGGAGCGGTACCTATTTATCTACTTGCACTTTGTGCTTTCGAACTGCTAGGTTGGCAGGAGCTGGGACCAAGCAACGGGAGCTCACCCCGTCGCAGGGATTTGAACCGCCGACCTTCTGATCAGCAAGCCCTAGGCTCAGTGGTTTAACCCACAGCACCACTCGCGTCCCTTATGGTCAACAGAATACCTTCCCATAAATCACTCCATGTCTGCCAGCAATTACAATCCATACAGATATTAAAATCTGTAGGGAGCAGCTACATACATTGTTCTACTCTTGATAACTACCATTACTGCTTTAACCAGCTTATCTGAGAATTAAGCAGACCTCTGTCACCAAACTTTCTTTTCCTTCCACATAAGTGTCTGATGCTTTGTAAGACATCCCAATGTCAGTCACTCTTTGCAGTTGCAAAGACAAAACTTTTCCAACAGCTTTGGAAGAAAGACAAAGAGCCACTGTTTACTTAAGTGCTGATCACCTGCCTATGAGGCCAATTTCCATGACTAGTTCAGTTTCGATGTTTCCTTTTTGTTGATTACCTTTTAAAATGACTGATGTTCCAACATAATCTCTTACATTTTAATAAGCCAAAATAAACAATAGTCTAAATGGCACTCAGAAGATCTGATAGCTGCTTAATATTGGAGGGCAGAAGGGCAAACATTTTGCCTGGCTTAAAAAATATAAGTGATGGAAGATGGGGGCCATATAGGCAACTGATGAAAAGCAGAAGGTACTTATGCTTGTAAAGTCTTACATTCATCTTCATTTTCTAAAATTAAAGATTTGCTTTCCTTATTCCATGTGGTGAAATATCTCTTTAAATGTAGTAAAATAATGAATTTATGGTCTTGTTGGTATTGCCACCAATTATATGATCTACCCTTACTGAATCCATGTTTTGAGACCATATTACTTTTTGAATCAATTTCTCATACAAGCAACTCTTAACTTGCAGGGGGGTTATGCTGTGGGGATATTGCCTAAAGCCAAAATTGTGTATAGTCAAAACATGTTGGGTTCCAATTGGATTCAGTGGTGGATGGGACTGCTAAAGTCTCTTTCCACCTCTTATTGATTTTTTTTTTGTTCAGTGTGCAAAGCTCAACATGCACAAGTTAAATGTGCATAAATTACAAGTAGAAAAGAGAACACTTTTAATTAATCTGATCTTTTATTGAACCAACTTCCTGTTGATAAAGAGCTCTAAGTAACTGGAAGGTATGCATGTGTCTTCAACAACAGAAGAGAATCTAATAAAAAGAATCATTTTATATGTTTTGTATTTCTCATTTTACAGTGCCAGTGAAGTGCTTCACTCGGGAATAAAAATTACCAGACACAGGAACCAATATTGGATACTTCCGTTTAGCAAGACCATAAACAGTTAAGTTACAGATAGGTAGCCGTGTTGGTCTGCCATAGTCAAAACAAAATAAAAAAATTCCTTCCAGTAGCACCTTAAAGACCAACTAAGTTAGTTCTTGGTATGAGCTTTCGTGTGCATGCACACTTATCTGAAGAAGTGTGCATGCACATGAAAGCTCATACCAAGAACTAACTTAGTTGGTCTTTAAGGTGCTACTGGAAGGAATTTTTTTATTTTGTCATAAGCAGTTAAATCTGCCATTATGTAGAAGGCAGAGTTTTTTTAAAAAAAATGTGAAAGCAAAGGATTCCATGCTAAATAGATTGCAAAAAACAATGTGAGCATAGTGGTCAGCTGCAAACGTGCACTAGAATTACACGTTTAGCTGTTAGTGCTGCTGCTAGTCAAAGCTTTCAGAGGGGAGAGCAACCTTCATGCTGTTCCTACATGACTTTTTTTTCTTATTTAATTTCCAACCAACAGGGATGTAATTTCCTTTTGAAAAGACATACACATGCTGGAAAGAAGCACTAAGAAGCTGTTCCAATGGACTGGCACTCAGTTCCAATACTTATCGCAGTCATTCAGAAAGGAAGACAATCAGGTCAAGGAGAGGCATTCCTCCTCACACTGCTGCCTCTGTCCCCCTCCGTAGGGAGTCACCTGCCGCCACCACCACACGTCTCTTCCTTCCCTGGGGAGCAGCAGGAATTCTGTACGCTGTGCCTTTCACTGCCACCTCAGTGTCTTCTGAGATCTGCAACCACTGTTCTTGCTCCTCTGGCCAAGAATCAGTGTCCGAGGTGAGGGCATGAAATTGATTTTGTAGTTCTGGAGATACAGTATGGCTCCTGACAGTCAATTTAAATAAGGCATGAGTGATCACACCAAGGGGTTGTATTCAACAAATTTTCATTCAGAGTAGATCCACCATGACTAACTTAGGTCCATTAATTTCTTGCACCTACTTCATATAAGGGTTAGATGAATACAGCCCCAAGTTTCCCTCCCACAAAAGAGGCACCATTGGCATATCAGCTTAAATTGGGCAAACTCTGCCACCTGACCATCCAGATCAAAGCCAGGTCCAGGAGCATTCCCAGGCTGTGGACCTGATTTTCCATGGTGAGTCTAATCCCATCCCAAACTAGCTGCATCACTATCCCAGGATTACTAGTCCTATCAACCAAAAACACCTCTATCTTGTCTGGATTGAATATCACTTAGACAGCTACCACCCAGAAGTTGATTAAATCCCAATTTGTTAGCTGATGTTTGATCCTACACACCAGCTCAACATGTTCTCCTTGATAGAAAAGGACATTTAGCTTACTGATGACTCCATGCCCCCAACTCTTCAGACAACCCCTTCCAGTTATGTAGATGCTATACAGCAAGATGGAAATCTGTGGAATGCCATAAACCAAGCTGCCTTGAGGGTTTTGTTGAAAGGTGTGTGTGTGTGTGTGTTTATTATTTTATTTATAAATACATATATAAATAAACCAGTAGAGGTTAGTGCTCACTGAGACTGATAGGGCAGAAGGTAGGGAGGTAGACATTACGCGGAGCCACCACAGAAAAGTCCCACCTATGCACCACCACCCTCTGAACTTTTTCAGGTCGACATAATTAATCCGGAAGTAATGAATTAAGTGGAGTGTGTGAAGCAAGGATGGATGGAACACACATTTCATTCTCCCTCCTTCCCATGTTGTCTCTAAGTGACTGTGGTTATGTGCATCTTTGGAACATGAAAAATAACAGTTGCTATGGTGACCTGTCCTTGGGATCACAGAGGGCAGGAAGAGTTTAAAAAAACTTATTTTAATATATCCTGCTTATTGAGGAACTTCCTCCACAGAGCAGTTCATTATTTCCAATAAAAACCAACTCTACCTGTTAATAAAATATAAAAATACAATGCAGCTAAAAAAAAGTGATGGAAAAATGCTTTGAAAAGTGTGGGAGAGCAATCATTTGATGCAATGTCATATAACCTCTATGCAAATCAATCATTCCAAACGAAAGCTCAATAAACAGCCCATCTCATCTAACCTCCCCCCGAAAATGTGCAAACAAAGCAGGACAAATGCTCAATAAACAGGCTACTGTATCTGGAAGTGATCTAGGTCTGACATTCATGTATAAAACATCTTTTAATCTTGTCAGTGCTGGGATGTATATTTGACTTAATTACTTCCTTACCTGCAATGCACACAAGGAAAGAGGAATTAGCATGGAAAGTTTCTGGGGCAAACTTTGAGATGGATTTAAAATAGATTCTGACAGTAAAGTGGGCAATGAGTTATTACGGCTGATAAAGTTAAAGCAACCCCAGCAAAAGCGAGCAGATGCAGTCTAGCATTAATCATCTCTAAGCCCTAGAATGATCACAAGTACCAAAAGATTTGACTAAAGGTTATGCAGCACTTCTCATACTGCACTTTTCAAGAAGCCTTACATCTTCCTGCAAATATGTCATCCACTTTTTATTGATGGGGCACAGAAAAAGGATACATTCCAGTCCCACAGCAATGTAATAGCGAGTCCAAGAATAAAACCCAGGTCTCCTGACAATGTTCTACCCTTAAACAATTTGGGCAGGGATAGCAAAAGCATTCTTCACAGAGAGGTGGCCAGCTATGGAATCTGCTACCACAGCAAGAGTTCAGAGCTAAAATGCCTTCATCTATATTTTAAGAAAAGAGCCTATATAAGCTTTGCAGACCAACAATACTTGGAGTTGATTCACAACCAAGATCTGGGGTCAAACACGTTCCTTAAGCTTGAGGACCAGAATTTACTTTCATTCAGTAATTAATGAGTTAAAAATATAGCTAGTAACATTTTTCATAAACACAATAAGTTTAATTCTGATGCTTCCAATAGGGCTTACTTTGAAATAAATATATTTAAAAGTAGGTCTAAGTAACAAACATACCACCTGAAATTCTCACATATTGTATTTATTGTTTTGATATTGTATCCAAACAAACAGCCCTGCTAAATTACTCTTTTAATGTGCTCAGGACAATGCTGGAGGAAAGAATATAGATTGCGGTGCTGGATCAATGAGTGTTGTAACTGATAAGGCTACAAATATGGCACAGCATAAGCTTTGCTTTAAACTCAGCCAGCACTGCAGAGGAGCTGTTTAGATGCATGGCATGGAAAATTCTGATGAGCTTAGGCTAAACTAGCTGTGGAGGAGATTAAACCAATTATTAGGCATTCAGTAGTTATTCCACCACCCACTGATGGGTATATGGGGGCGGGTGAGGGAACAACCACACACTGTTTTTTGAATCATAGCTACTCAAATCAATTTTCCATTACAAAGAAAATGCAAGCAATGACCCGGCTTGCTTTAAAATGGTACTTTCCCTCTGAATGGTCTTTCTAATGCATTCACCTGCTATTCACATAATATGCTTAGTCCTCTATTACAGTCTATCTGTTCCAAAGCAGGACAACTATGGGGGCACAATAGAATCAGAGAGTTGGAAAGTTGGAAGGGAGACCCCCCGAGGTTCATGAGAGCCAGTGTGGTGTAGTGGTTAAGAGCGGTAGTCTCGTAATCTGGTGAACCGGGTTCGCTTCCCTGCTCCTCCACATGCAGCTGCTGGGTGACCTTGAGCCAGTCACACTTCTTTGAAGTCTCTCAGCACCACTCACCTCACAGTGTTTGTTGTGGGGGAGGAAGGGAAAGGAGAATGTTAGCCGCTTTGAGACTCCTGAAGGGGAGTGAAAGGCGGGATATCAAATCCAAACAAACTCTTCTTCATCTGGTCCAACCCCACATCCAGTTTATTATTACAGAACAGGTAAATAAACTACCTTTGACAATAGAGATGCCAAACATTGTAAGAGTCCTGCTGGATCAGGGCCCACCTAGTCAAGCAGCCTGTTTCCCAGAGTAGCCAAGTATCTGTTTCCAAGAAATTTGCTAGCAGGCAACAGCTCTCCCACTTTCCTTCAGCAACAGGTTTTTGAACCTGGAAGTTCCTTTAAGCTATAATGGCTAATAGCCTCTGATAGGCCCATTCACCAGGAATTTGTCTAGTCCCTTTTTAATATCCTCACCCCAAAGTCTATTTGTGTCTTGTTTGCTGCCACCTCCAGAATGCTTTGCTGGCATAAGTGGGTAGAATGGCAAGATGTAAACAATAGAATTTCTGCATCTTTCATTGTTTTGAGTTTTTGGTCATCCCTGCTCCTTCCAAAATGCCACCTTTTACACACAACTATTAAAGTTACAGGCCCCCCATCAAGTGAATAAATAAAAATACTTTAGTAAATGTAGAAATAATCAGGATATTTGAAATTGAAATTCTCGCGGAGGTCATTTGGATGATGTATGTTGTGGCGCTTTCTAGCGATGCAACTGTCAATCCAACTGAGCGATAGGCATGGCTTCTGCCAACTGACCAGTCACATCACAGGTAATTTGGTTCTGGAAGCTTCTCATAGTTTCCAGCATTTTCTCCTGAAAGCAAGCACCTGCAGGGCCTGTGTAGAAACAAGTGGAAGTTTCTCACAGGCTATTTATACCACAGAAAGCCCTCAGGCTTTGTCAATGATATAGTTTAGTTTATTCAAGTTCAGAATTCAGATTGGTGCAGAGTTCATAGCTTACATTTGTTGTTGTTACGGTCAGAGGGGGGATGTAATTTAAAGTAATTTTAAAGAACTGTTGTTGAGACATTTCATTCTGAATCTGCTAGACAGAGCCAGACAGAGGATGATGGCAGATGGGTGCCCTGCCCCCCCCCAATAAATCCTGGCTACGCCCATAGTTACAGGAACCTTTCCCTTTTTAAAAAACTGGTCATCCTGTGGCAGGAATATTGTCTGAAACTTGGCAAAGAGCACTACAAATGAACTGCACACAAAAGGTTTCACCTGCATTTGGAAAAAAGCATCTTGTGACACTCACACCAGCCATAACACCACGGCCCACTTGCAGCTCTATCCTGTTGGCAAGCATAGCAACCAAGGGGCAAAAGTGGTGGTGTTTAACAGACCTGGAAGGAAGCAAAGACTTAAGAATGAATGTGGACACATAGGCATGAGCAACATCAGCAGAACTACTGTCTGTAAAGAGAAGTGAGTGACAACAGTAGACCTGGAGAAGAAGAAGCAATTTTTTAAAGAACCCAGACGTAGCTAAGAGTGCTCCCCTTATGTTAATGGACTTCAGCTCCCATCTGCCTCAGGCAGCACAGCTAATGGTTGGAAATGATAGGAGTTGTAGTCCAACAACATCTAGAACACACCAATTTGGCTACTTCTGCATCATTATTCATCCATCCCTCAGTAATGTTTCCATACACATGATGCCAACATTTGATGAGGCCTTTTCCTAAAATAATCCTAGGGACAAGTTCTATCTGAATAGGACAGAACAGAAGTGGAGGAGGAGGCAGGAGCCTAAAGTAAGGGTCAAGATATAGCAAAGGACAGAAGCTATGGAAGCAAGAGATGGATAGAGGGCAAAAGCAAAGAGGGCAAGGGAAAGCAATGTAGGCAATGTCTAGTTGAGAATGGAAATTGAGGCAAGCACTTTCCTGAGCAATTAGTGTATACTCCAACTTTATGGCCACATTTCGACATATACTTCCATCACTGGGAGAACATCCCACTAAGATAATAGTCTGAAGGTACATGATACTTCAACTCCTAAATTAGAGGAAACCACCCATTAATAGTGTCTGCTTAGGAAACCACTCAGAAACCATATGTAAACCATGTATTTATAAGCAATTATTTCCCGTGCTTACTTATAAATAAATATTGATTAGTCAGTTGGTTTGTGAACTAGTGAAAAAAAGAAATTCCTTGCTATCTGAGATACTCACAATATTATACATTATAAAAGTCTGTATAAAGTAATACCAACTCAGGTGAGATCCTATCATAGGCAAGGAATGTAGCCAAGGGGTGCTGAAATTCAGTGCTTTAAAAAACGTACTGAAGCCACAACAAAACCCAGTTCTGTTGACAATTTGCATAAATTTACTTAACATGTGTACTTTATTTGGTGCAGTTTATCTATTTGGGAGGGGGTAAGCACTGCATGATTGGATGTTTTCCCAGTTTATGACATGAACTGAGTAAAAGGTGTCAAAATTGTTAATAGTTCAGAAGTGGCAATGAAGTGCAGGAGGCAGAAGTAGTGGAAAGACCTGTGGCCCAACAATTGCAGATTATCTCTGGCTTCTAAGAATTTAGCAGAAATAGCAATACAGTAGTACCTTGGGTTAAGTACTTAATTCGTTCCGGAGGTCCATTCTTAACCTGAAACTGTTCTTAACCTGAAGCACCACTTTAGCTAATGGGGCCTCACGCTGCTGCTGTGCCGCCAGAGCACGATTTCTGTTCTCATCCTGAAGCAAAGTTCTTAACCCGAGGTACTATTTCTGGGTTAGCGGAGTCTGTAACCTGAAACGTCTGTAACCTGAAGCATATGTAACCCGAGGTACCACTGTATATTATTATCTGTAACAATGAAGACTAGTAACTTGTTCTTTTAAAAAATGCAAGCCAGCTTTCTCAAGATGCCATACAAGTTGCTAGTTCCTGCATTAGAAGCCTCTGCAGTATGACCACTCTAGTCATGTTGGTTTCTGGATATCCCAAAATGTACCTCTCAAAAGCTGGACAAAGTTAGCCCTTCTGAACACCAGACAGACACATGAATGACCGATGGAACTCATCTACACTAACCTGCAATTCACACCAAGCAACTTCTACCCAGGTTTCTGTGTCCAGGCCCTTGAACACTGTTTTGAAGGCCCCTCTCCCCAGCTCAATGTCGAATTTCAGAAACCTTCCTCCAGGCGATGTAGCCACAGCCTTCATCTCGGCCTCCTCTTCTATTTCTTTCTTGGTTCTTTCCTTAGAAGCTTCCAAATTCACCTTCGAGCCATGTTCACATCTGGCCTCCTGGCCTGCCACCAGACCGCTGGAAGAAAGATGAGCCACCCTCTGGTCACCCACCACAAACTGCTCCTGTTCATCCTTTGGAGTGGGTTCCAAGGCCTTTTCATCCTCCATTATCTCCACACTCTTTCGGAAAAACCTTTTCCTCTCTGTAGTTGCCCCAGAGGCAGGTGTGTTGACATCCTCTTTGGTCCTGGTCTCCATGGTCAAAGGGGCAACAGCAGAGGAGTCCCTACCTTCCAAAGAGACTCCATCAGGTTTCTCTGATTCCTCTGTGCTGGCTGATTCACCAGAGTCCGTAGCCATGACACAGCAGAGCCTTGGCACTTGGATATGTTAAGTGTTTCCCTTCCCTCTTCACTTCAGGCACATCATGAGTAACGGCAATGTTACCAGGACTTATTTCCTCTCAGATTATCATAAGATTCCCATGGCAACCTGTAACAAGAAGGAGGGGAGGGAAAACAGGATCATTTTAGAAAGTGAAATACGAAGCAGCCAGCCACCAAAAACGCAGCTTTCACTTAATTAATCTGGTTTTCCTTAATCCCAGCAACACAAACCTATTTGCTCTTCCTCTTTTTTTGCTGAAACTTTATTATTGCTTTAAACTCAATGAGAGTTACATGCAATATAGATCAAATCATACACAATAATGGCTTCAATATATTCTGTTACATCAAGTATACTGTATACAAAAGCACTGATTGTTTGACGTACAAAAAGAACTTGCTGACCTAAGTATCTCTCCTCCCCTCCTACTCAACTATTGTAAATTAGTTCACTCAGTTGCCAAAGCCGAACTAATGCTAACATTCTCAAATACACCTTTCCTGTTGGTCATCTCTCACTTTATTATTTGTATTACAAAGTACTGCATTCACCTAAACAAATATCAAAATTCCAATTCTTATTGGATGCTTAGAAAGGCCAGTGAATATTGTGGCCTCACACTATATAAAAACATTTTTTCAAGCCTACCTCCATGCAAAAAACTTTCAAACAGAAAGAAATTAGGAAGTATGTACATACACACACAGGAATCATATTGCTTCCACTGGGTCATACAAGGGAGCAAGGAACAGAACCCCCAGTCTGTTGATCAAAAATCCTAATACTGTACTGCCATTTATCTGAGGCAGTGTATGTATCTAAATTGACATATGCTGCCTCAGAACAACAGAAACCAACTAGCAGCTTTTCTTAGACACCACTCCCCTTATGTCCTGCCCTTACCACAATTGCTCCTTATAAATTAACTGAAAGAAGTACTTCTATTCTCATGTTATGAATGTGCATTGTGGATGCTTAATAATTAAGTCCGGATAAACTGGTATTTCCTGCTAGCATGTTGTATTATGAAGGTAGCACTGTGGCCACTGTGCTTGGGATTTTGAATGCGGTTTTGAGGCTTTTTTTAACAGCTTTCAAATGTAAAAAAGAAAAAAATCAATTGTTCAATGGAAATGCATTTAATCAGCTAGCATACAACAACAACAAAGCTTCAAGCAAATGGATGAGTTAATGGACTCCCTTTAAAACCCTCTAGATACTTGCAGTCATATGCCAAGTTTATTTACAAATATGTACTGTACTGCAACAAAGGCACATCTACTTGGCTTCCCTTCACCTTACTTTGTAACCAGCTCATCAAAGGCTTTTAAATATATAATTTGTTTCTGAAATAATTCAGTCCAACCATGCTGTTTTATCAAAGTTTAATCTTGGGGAAGTAGGGAAGACAATGTATTCATTTTAAACAGAGCTAGCTGAAACCTCGTGGTTCATTCAGCAGCTAAGTAGAATGTACCTGACAGAAGGCTCCTATGAAGCTATTATCACAGCATGTCTACGGGAAACTATTTTGCAGTTCTCCTGAGCATCTTTTAAAGACAAAAAGTATCTGGTCCCTGCTAAATAAATATTCCTTTGTGAAAGCATATTCTGAATGTGAGCTTTCAATATGGGAAGAAATATAACACAAGGGAGGGGGAAAGAAAACAAATATTTGAACTATCTCACAAAGCAACCATGAGTTAAAGCATTCTTTTCCGTCAACAATCTCAGTTCACTTTTGAGCAACATTTCATAATTACAGACCAGGTAAAAATATTCCGTTGAAGTATATTTCAAAGACTCAGAAATAAAAAGCAACCTTCCTTTTTAGTAATCTCATAAATAGTCCTGGAGGACACCAGGCTGCGGAAGTGTGGTTTATCCCAAGCAGGAAACTAGGGACAGTAGAATCATCAAATGACAAGCCATTAAAAGGAGCCAGTGGAGTGCTGATTAACAGCGGTGGACTAGGACTGGGGGACCAGGGTTCAAATTCCCACTCAACCAGAAAGTTTATGGGGTGATCTGGGGTTTGTCACCATCTTTCAGCCTAATCTATCTCACAGGAATTTCTGTGAGTATAAAATGGGAATGAGGGAACTGTGTGTGCCTCCTTGAGCTCCTCTGAGAATGAGATATAAATGAAATGAAATGAAATGAAATGAAATGAAATAAATAAATAAATAAATAAATGTGCTGAAGATGGATAAGAAAATTGTACTGGAGTCTAAATGAATTCTGTCTTTACTGAAGAAACTTTTGGAGAGCTACCTGTACCTGAACAACTGTGTTGGCGGATTGCATCAGACTAACTATGTCAAATATTTTTAGATGTGGTTTTAGTACTGATTGTCAAGTTCAAAACTGGCAACTTATTGAAGCTGGATGGCATTCACCCAGAGTTAAAAGGAACTCAAGTATGAAATTGCTGATCTTTTACAAAAAGTATGTGACTTATCACTAAGTTATATATTTAAACTGGAAGGTAGTCAAAGCAATGCCAGTTTTTTTAAAGGTAGACCAAGGATATTACAGACTTGTCAGTCTACTTCTGTCTTAAAGGTAAAGGTAAAGGTAAAGGGACCCCTGACCATTAGGTCCAGTCCTGGACAACTCTGAGGTTGCAGCGCTCATCTCGCTTTACTGGTCGAGGGAGCCAGCGTACAGCTTCCGGGTTATGTGGCCAACATGACTAAGCTGCTTCTGGCGAACCAGAGCAGCGCACGGAAACACCATTTACCTTCCCGCTGGAGCAGTACCTATCTATCTACTTGCAATTTGACGTGCTTTTGAACTGCAAGGTGGGCAGGAGCCAGGACTGAACAATGGGAGCACACCCCATCACGGGGATTCAAACCACCGACCTTCTGATCGGCAAGCCTTCTGTCTTAGGTGGCTGATAAACAGCATTATTAAAGACAGTGTTATTAAGCTATAGCAGAACATACAATACAAAAAAAAGTTTGTAAAAAGAAGTATTTGCTTCACCAAATATTGAGAAGTCTTTCAGCTTGTTGCTAAACATGTAGCTAGAACTATAATCAAGCCATTATTAAATTGGATTTTCAAAAATCATCTGACAAAATGTCTCAAAATAACTAGGATTTGTGGCAACCTTTGCCAGCAGGTCCGCCACCACCATGTTATGGCTAGGAAATGATTAGTGATACTCAGATCAACACAGCGGATACATTATACCAAAGAAGCCAGTGAAATTCTATCAATATCTCATTTATGTAGCTCTGCTGTCTTTATGTAATCAAAAGGCTAAAAGAAATTCTAAATTCATATATGCTATGAAAATTAATCATAACAACCTGCTCACTCTGTAACAATAAATGTTATTAATAGCTACCCCAGCACCACCAAAAAGACAAGATGGGGCAAAATGTGAATGAATTCACAGGTGCAACTTTGCTGCCAAGGTCATTAGCAAAAATGGTACTAAGCGAATATGCTAACAGGTGCAGACATATGACATATGATCAACAGTTCACCCTTGAGGCCAAAAGCCAGCTGAGCCAGTGACATTCCCATGGTGACTCTTAACTGCAGAGAAGCCCCAGCTTGTATACACAAATGCTAGTTTTAAAAAGGTTCATTGTTTTTGTTCTTTTTTAAATCAACTACCGGTACTTCATTTGCTCACAATGTCATTTTAGAAAACAAAGACTATGTGATCACAGAAATGTTGGGGGCAATTTAATGTTCAGTTTTGTTTTACCTTTTAGTCATCCCAACCATGGAGAATGTGGTTGGGTTACAATGCACTGAGCCCACAAATTAGCCAGACTAAAACTAGTAGAACAGATAAAAAAATACTGAGAGAAAGCACTGGCTATCTGTCTTGTCTTAAAGTAATAAAATGCAATTTAACAGCTACAACTTGGGAGGAAAATACTTAAAACAAAATAGAAGAAAGTATCTAGACTTGAATACAGTGGAGAATGGCCAAGGTTATAATTGGCCACAACTGAAAGCAAGTCAGCAGTAGACAGGATTGCCAAAAAACGCATCTACTATGCCATTTTGGGTTCATCTCCTTTAACATAATGCTATATTTAAGCCATAGGAAGCAGCAATACTGACCTTGCTTAGCACTGCTTAGGTCTCAGCTAATAATAATAATAGTAATTTTATTATTTGTATGCTGCCCATCTGACTGGGCTGCCCAAGCCACTCTAGGTGGCTCCCAACAGAGTATGAAAAACACAATAAAACATCAAACATTAAAAACTTCCCTAAACAGGGCTAAAGTAATGCTATCTAGCATTGGTAACCATATTTTATAAAATATGCCAATAAACATATATTTTAAATATGGCTGCCAATGAGAAGAGGGAGTAACAGGCTTGAGTTGCAGTAGGCTGAAGATGGATATCTGAAAACTCTTCCATATTATAAAAATAGTTGGGCACTAGAATGAGTCGTCCAGAGAAGTTATGCAATCATCTTCCTTAACCTTAAAAAAAATGGCAGAACAATGGAAACCTACCATTGCAGAGACTTCAACTGGGTGATCCTCAAGGTCCCATTCAACTCTATGCAGAAAAACAATAATAATGCTGTTTCCACCTATGACTATCTAATCCATCATATCTCTTCTGGCACTGAATGCTTCTGGATTAACTTCTGACTCACATTAAAGAAACTTGGGCAGGGTAACAAATGGCCAGACAGCAGATTCCCCTTCCCTGATCCATGATTCTTCAAAACCTTAGCCATCTAATAGAACAGATTCAGTTATAAGATTAATCCTATCTGTAATCTGAATAATGCACATAAATATTTTGGAACAGAGTCTCTAGCTATCATGGGTATAAAACTTTGCAGGGTGGAGGAAGGGTTGCAATAAAGAGATCTGAGATCTCTGTGTCCTCTATGACGGATGAGAAAGGCCAGTCCGGAAAATTTTCTTTTGAGGAAGTTTGATGGGTGGGCTTGGCCATACAATTATAATACAAATGATCAACACATTCAGTGTCAGAAACAAATCTCTAACAACCACAGTAACTGAAATTGCCTTAGCATCAAAATGATTTCTACATTGGTTCCTACTTGTAAGTCTCTGATGAGGAAACAACAGTCATAGTTGATGCTGAACTTTGTTTCAAAACAGCATTCATAGATGGAAGAGGTTACAGTTTTACTGACAGAGAAAAATAGAGATTCTGGTTAACAAATCAGCACATCTATAAAGTTAAAAAGAGCCAGCTCACAAGTTTTGGCTACCTTCCACAATCAGACAAGCTATGAACATAGATGTATAGTAGCTGTTAGCCAGAAATTAGATGTAGGATTGGTTTTTGGCTAAGTCAAAAAGTGATTGAAGCTTAAGCCACTTTAAATAAGCTGTCCAGCATGAATGAAAGCAGCAGCAGCAGCATAGGAACTAAGGGTTTTAGATGCAAGCCAGGAGCAAACCTTAGCCATGAACTCACTGGGTGGCTGCTGAGAAGACTCAACTTCAGCCCCTCATCTTTATTAGAATAACTTTGATAACATATAGAAAGAAGGCTCAACACTAAGAAAGCACTATCTAAATGACTATTAATATTTTATGGGAAGAAGAAGAAGAAGATGAAATCACAGGGTATTTTGTTCTTTTAAAACTCCATTATCATCATCATCATCATCATCATCATCATTAATGTTTCTAAAAACAAAGGGTGAAATAAAACGTTGCCATTTTGCTCATAGAATGGCTTTTGACCCACCTGAGGTGTCTACTAAGCAAGGAGAGGTGATTTTTGACAATTTGCCCTTTCCACCATGCCTGTTGAAAATTTGTTCCAAACTGTTGGGTGACCCTCCAGAATAGTGTGGAAGGTGCTGCAGGAGGCTGCAGTAGGAAAGAGAAAATCAGCAAAAATCACCTTCCCTTCTCTTATGTTAGCAGACTCCTCAGCTGGATTGAAAGCTGTTCCGCTTGAACTGGATTTCACCCAAAAGATTTTCTCCAGTACGCTTTCTTCACAATATGCAAAAGCTATCTTCCCATGTGTTCATTCTTAAAGACTACGTTGAAAACCCTGGACAAGGCATGGGAAGAGCCAGAAGTGTTACAAATGCAGCATCTGCCAGAATATCAACTCTTGAACATAACATAGACTTCAGAAATGTCAAGGAAATGTCTCAACCTCACCTATGCAGAAAAAAATGATTTAACATTTAAAATGTCTGCTACTCTTGGAATAGAGAACAGCTGTGACTTTGTAGCTGATCATTTGACAAAGCGGCATACTGTATACTCAAGCTATATTCAGGACTGGGAAAAGTTCATCTGCAAATTAGGAAAAAGCTGTTTAAGGCATTTAGGAGAGTTTAAACAGATAGTACTATATTCATTATGATCAGTAAGCAAGCATTGTAACTATGCTAAATCTACATATTCTAGCCAGTAGAAAAGAAACATAAGACAAACCAGGAACCCTGACTTAAAAGCAATGCTTTCTCTATCTGTACTATCAGAAGTGTGATTTGGTCCTCCATATTTGATCACAATGTTCACAGAACTACCTATACTTCGAATTCAATCTTTGACTGTCTCTTTTACTCAATGTTCCTCCATACTTTAGGCAAAATAAAAACTGCTAGCATCACCTACTATGGCTCAGAAGGCAGGTATATTAAAAAAGGGAAGAATCCATATCATGTTGGATATTGAGAAGTGACTATAGGAAGCAAAAAGGCAGCATACAAAACTAAAACAATAATCCCAAAGCAATCTCCTGCCCAACACTCAAGGAGAAGTCCAGAACTAACCATGCCTATGGAGGGAAGGAATGCCCACCTCTTATTTTGAGAGAGGTACAAAGTCTAGAGTTAGGGTTTACTACTAGGTCCAAGAAACAGAACAGTTCTCTTAAATTTTACACAAAATCCAAGCTTATCTAGCTTAATAGGGTTGATAAAGGGAGCTCTGGTCCCTTTCTGGTCCTGTTCTAACTGCCTCAGGTTTCAATAGGAGTCATTTGCTGCCACTTTTTAAAAGTCACCCACAAATAAATTAAAAAGATGGATAAGATACTAAATTAGGTAAAATTGTTGTTAACTCTCCAAAATAATACAACCTTGTAAAGAAATCCACAAAAGCTATAAGAATGCAAAAAGGAGAAATGTATACTAACCTACTTGGGGCTAGCTGACGAGTGATGATGAGTTTGATCCCTTCTGCAGTCTGTTGTGTTTCTATGCTGGCTGCAGAAAAGGGACAAAGCACTCCATCTCACTCACCTACATGGAATTCCTTGTTGCCCATGGCTACCAGGCTAGTGCTGAAATGCATAGTCTCTGATGCTTAAACTATTCAGTAAGGGACCCAACCTCTTTTAAGGAGTCTTGGTCTTTGACCAACAGCAGTGTTTGGGTTCAGCTACAAGTCAAAACTGTCTGCTATGCTCCCGAAAGATACGCACACAAATAACAGCTGGCTAATATTTTTTTTAAGAACTGTTGGAACTCTACATGACTTTTATTTAAAATGTACATTTCAACAGTAACTTAAAATAATCTGAATTGTTTCTGCTTTCAGGTTCTGTTCTAAGGAGCCTTGTATTTTTTTAAACTCATAATTGCAGACACTAGCAATAAACTCATGAACAGGGGACAGAGGGCTCCTTCTGATGAGTGGTGTGATTAAATCACAGAATTCTGCAACAGCAACACCCTCTGAGGGACCCCACCACCACCACCCTATTGCCAGAGATCCTTCCATACTGCCAAAGCAACAAGAGCTTAATGGAATCTTGATCTATGCATTGCACCTTTCTGAGGCAAATGGATATCTAGCAGCCAAAATTCCAAGTCACGGGGGACTTTATTTCCACTTTCATGACCCAGATAATAAAATCTGCTGCTCAGCTCCCAAGTTCTTACCTTTCTGCTGGCAACAGGAACTAAACCAGGAACCTAGATAGCTGCAGGATATATTTAAATGCCTTTTTTTAACAGTCTCAAACCATGAGCAAAATTTCATAATACAACTAGGAAACCTGGGTTTGTCTGATTGATACTTTTTAATGCACAACAAAAGTATGCAGAAAGCACTCACCAACCTATTTGTCCCTACTATTACATGACTTTCATTTCAAATGCAACCTAAAGGCAGCTGGATATTAAAGTATCAAAAAATAACATGATATAAGGTACAGAACAGACAAACAGCTGCAATGGTTCTGAAGAACAATTAATAAAAATCCATCTAAGGAAAGCAAAGGAACTATATATTTAACTTGGGTGATCAGACAAGGAGAGATGTCCCAGATGGAAGTGCTGATCAACTCCCCCCCCCCCCATCCCAATTGAAATATTTCACCAACAAAGCTAAATTACTCAAACAGCACAATCCTATGCATGTTTACTCAGAAGAAAGTCCCAGGATGTCCCGTGGAGGATATTCCCCCAGGAAGTGTGTTTAGTATTGTAGCCACAGTTATTTTAAAACAAACACAATCTACATATACACTCTCCCCTCTATGAGGAAAAAACCCCACTGATGAATCCAGTCTGCAAAATTCCTAGGGGTGGAGGAACTACACAGCCACACACAAAAGGTCTTTTAAAAAAAAATCCAGCAGAATGAGGTTGATACCACAACACAGGAGGGTAGATGCAAACAAACAATAATAGAAAGCACATACAAAAGGGAAAACAGAGGGGGTTTTTAGGCATGTGGTTAATAGGACATTGTGGAACAATGAGAGTAAAAGCCACAAATAATTTAAGAAGAGGCTTTCTTCTCTTCCCCTATCTGGTCCATTGGAATTCTATACACACGTACTCTGCCTCTTTCCTCCACATGCTAAATAAAATATCAGTATAAAATTCCAGCTCTATCGTTCCTCCCTGCCTCATCATTTTTGAGCACATGACTCACCCAACAAAGAAATTCCATCCATCGTGACCCCCCACACACCTGTCTTTTGAACACCAAATACCACTCACAGATTAAATCACCCCAAACCTGGGGGGGGGGGGGACTAATTGATACCTCAAGGCTGCACATATTTTCTAGGAACTAAGTCGTGTTGATTTCAAATAATTTAATTTCTAAGTATTGGTACTTTAGATAATAACATAAATCCCCGGCCGGATCCATTTTCTACTCCAACCACCAATACTCCCAACAGTGCTCAGCACGGCGATTCATCCAGACATACTGTAGTCACATGCACAAAAGCCGCCCAGACCCCCTCCTCTTTTTGCGATCTCTCTTCTTACTACCCACCCATCATTCAGGGAACAAAAACCATCCCTAGACCACCCCCTCCTTACCCAAGTGTATAAGGTTTGGGCTAGCGCCCGCGGGGAGGCATCTCTCCATCTCTGTGGACTCCTCTCAAACAAACCCCATGGAAGCAGTAAAAAGGAGGTGGGGGTGCTTACTGCATCAAGGGGAGAAAAGACCCCCACCTCCTTACAAGGAAGAACTTCCGGGTAATGGTGAACCTCGTCTGATAAGCAGGTGAAGAGCAATCCTCTCCCTTCTACCTTCTGTCTGGGCTGTACTATTCGGAGGAAACCCCTCCATATATACACAGAGAGGAGGAGGAGAGGAGGAGGAGATGGAAGCAGAGGCAGCCCTCGTACAGCTTGACATGCCAACAAAGTCTCAATGAAGCAAACTACATGGGGTAAACCATCTGCCCTATAAAAGAGAGGGGGAGAAAGATACACAGAGATGGATGGTGTATAAAGGCAGAACACCCGGATGTCAAATGAATATGTTCTTTCCCATCTTCAGCAGTGGAGATTTCCACTCTCTGTGAGAGCATTAAGCAGGCAGAAATAAGACATGGTGATAGTATTAGCTCACTTCTGCAGACACATGCCATTTAATTTAGTCGGTTTAAAGATGTGCTAGCATGACTATGCCAAGCTCAGCAAAACGTGCGTGCGCACACACAGACAGCCTCACGTTCTCAGCAGCTCTTGTGCAGGAACAGAACATCAACCACAAATTTACAAATGCAACTATAACATACATAGCAACCACAAATTTGCACATTTTAATCAGAAATAAATCACATTTGATGCTCATACACTACCAAACTCACAGTTCAATGCGAAAATAAAAACATGAAAATTACACCAATTTCCACAACCATTGTCTTTCTAGCATATACTTCATTGAAAATACTCTCTCATCTTCCAAAACCAGAAACAAAACTGAAAAGATCACACATACTTCCACATTTATTCTAGAGCTTCAATCAATTTTAAAACTTTTGTTAATTAAAATGGCATACTGATTAATTAGGATTTTAAATTGTTTAAATACAAGTAAATTGAAAAAACAAACACAAATTATAAAAACAAACATGGCAAACACCATTTTAAAAGAGCTGGTGCCTGCTGCAGTACATGTGTGTATCATCAGAACACAAAGTACAGTAAAGGTAAAGATAAAGGGACCCCTGATCATTAGGTCCAGACGTGGACGACTTTGGGGTTGCGGCGCTCATCTCACTTTACTGGCCGAGGGAGTTGGCGTATATGACTAAGCCACTTCTGGCGAACCAGAGCAGCGCACGGAAACGCCGTTTACCTTTTTACTGGAGCAATACCTATTTATCTACTTGCACTTTGACGTGCTTTCGAACTGCTAGGTTGGCAGGAGCAGGGACCGAGCAACAGGAGCTCACCCCGTCGCGGGGATTCGAACCGCCGACCTTCTGATCAGCAAGCCCTAGGCTCTGTGGTTTAACCCACAGTGCCACCCGTGTCCCATTTACAAAGTACAGTAGTAATAGTCAATTACATTTCACTCAGAGTAGACCTATTGAAATTAATGGACAGGTCTTAATCATGTTCATTCATTTCAGTGGTTCTATTCTAAGTAAAACTTAGCTGAATACCACTCAATAGTCTGCGACTAAGGGGGTATGAGTTCTGAGGAAGCAGAATGGATTGTACCACTTCAGACTGGAAGTTGGGCAACGAAGTTTTGAATGCTCCACAGTTAAAAGCTAAAGCAGCAAACAAAAGTGTTGTGGTAGATAGTAGTCCTTTTCTTCTCAACTTGCTGGTGTTCTTCTTGCAGGGAACATTTTTACATGCAGGAGCATAAAAAATGGCAACCCCACCTGCAGTCTGAAGTGATAAAATACAATTTCTAGCACCCCTTTCTGTACCATGAGTAAAGCAAGCCTAAGGAGAAATCTGTGCCCCATTTTCCAAAATCTACTTTAACACACAATCTACTTTTGCTCACCAGCAAAAATAAATAAATGGGAAAGGGGTTTCTCAAATACAGGAACATTGAAAACCACCAAACTAATGGAACAAGAGGGATACTAGAGCCTAATCACCAAAAGCTGGCTTTCATGGCTTTTGAATAGACCCACTCCGTTTCAACTATTCTGCTGAGACAATTGCTTTTGGCTCTTACTGAAATGCATTCACACACACAAAAAAAACACCCTTAGTACTACCTGCTTCAATGAAAAACAGGGCTCCTAAACCTTGTAAAACGAAGTATTCCAAACAGTGCACTTCCTCCCATCACAGTATAGTAGAAAAACCTGCATATGCTGAAATTCCCTTTTCTGTTAGGAACATAAGATTCCTTCATATACTGAGTCAGACCATTGGTTCACCTATCTCAGTATTGCCTGCACTGACTAGCAGCAGCTCCCAAAGGTTTCAGGCAGGAGTCTCTCTCACCCCTATCTGGAGATGCCAGAGATTGAACTTGAAACCTTCTGTATGCAAAGCAGATGTTCTACCACTGACCTAGTGAAGGCCCAGGACTACTATCCTATACAGAATTTATAACTATTGCCAGTTGATCCAGTCATAATCCTTATCAGTCTTCAGAGACTGGTCGATGTACAACCCTTGGTGTGCTGGAAGATATATCCCATAAATATTGAGGTCAGCATTGCTGTGTAAGAAAACCACTCGTGGAGGGCCATAGCTCAGTGGTGGAGCATCCACTTTGAATGCAGTGGTTCAATCCCTTGCATCTCCAGGGATAAACACACACACAATCTCAGTCCCACAAAGAATATGCCTCTGATTACAGGGGCCATTTTTATAGCACTGCTTTGTTTGACCATCCACTCAAAAATGTGTTGTTGTTTTTAATTGAAAGCCCGTAAGAAACAGGAGACCAATATCCCCAAAGCTACCTGCTTTCCTGCAAGCAGAAAGTGTGCTGGAAAACCTTGGACAGAGATATAAACTTGGACAGAGATATAAACAGAGATATAAACTGTGCTAGTGTAGCACCCTGCTTGTGGTTAACGCTTAGCTGGAATGAAATATTCAACGCAGCAATAGAGAAATTAAAATAATAATTTATTTGTCAGACAAATAAATATGAGGCACAGTGGTATATGGTTACCAAGCTCTGGCCTGGCCTCCTGCCATTCTGGCCAGCACTTATATTTCCTTAATCCAGCCCCCTTGCTCCTCCTGTGGCTGCCTCTGTCCAATCAGCCTGGTTGAAATTCCTATTGGCTGTTTGCTAGAACCAATCACAAAAGATACACCCATTTCCTCTTGTCCTTTTATGGGAAACAAAAAGATATATATTCTTCTATCTATAAATGACAAATAAGTAGTAATATATCTTACATGTGTCTCAACAAGGAACCTTAATTACCAGCTCACCTCGCCCTATTGCCCTCCAAAACAAATGGTTTAATCTTAAATTTTTATCTTAAACAGATGTCAAGGATCTTGAGTTCACATCATCATTGAAAGATCTCCTTCTCTTGGAGGTCTTTTAAACAAAGGCCTGACAACCATATGTGTGCTCTAATGATGTTTCCTGCTTGGCAGGGGGGGCTGGGCTGGTGGCTGATGGCCCCTGTGATCTCTTCCAACTATATGAAATAAGAATCTAGCATAAGGATTTAACATTTCTTAGCTTCTAATTCCTTTGCATAATTACATTTAAGCCAATATATTTAATACATAACATAGCTTTTTAGAAGAATAAACCTTTTCAAAGTAAAAAAGGAAGGAACAGTTTCCAGCCTCAAAATAAGATAGGAAAAAACCTCTCTTCTCCAGCCAAGCCAGTTGCCTTTTTCACTGCTCTTGACCTTTCAACCTTAGGAAAATATGGCTCAAGTTTAATGGGAGGCACATGGTTTTATTTTACTATTTAGGTAAAGGTAAAGGTAAAGGTACCCCTGCCCGTACGGGCCAGTCTTGACAGACTCTGGGGTTGTGCACCCATCTCACTTAAGAGGCCAGGGGCCAGCGCTGTCCGGAAACACTTCCGGGTCACGTGGCCAGCGTGACAACGCTGCTCTGGCCAGAGCCAGAGCCGCACACGGAAACGCCATTTTATTATTTACCCACTCTTAATTATGTTTTTCTCTGCTTTTTTATCTTCTGTAATATGTAGGGTCAGTGTAACCTTGGCTGTCAGCCTGTAATTCCCTTTTTTACGACTTTGAGAATTGTTTTCTGCTATAAATCAGGGGGCCCCCTTATCCAGGAGAATAAACATCTTGCCAAGGTTCTTAGGCAGCTGGTCTTCTGCCTGGCATGAACATTTGAAAATCTTTAAGCTCATTTTAAAATACAGGCCCTGATCAAGCCTTAATAAAAATGCAGGCTATGATTAGATGCCTCACTAGTAGCAACTAGCACACGGCGGATGACCAATAAAAGAGTAGTTGGGAACCTTATGTCCTCAAAATATGAACTAGGGAATGCATTCCTGTAATGTGTTGCTGCCAGGGTGAAGGAATGGCATGCTTTAGTTATTCTCAGAATTAAGAAGAGTGGACCTTTCAGTTCTTTCAGGCACAAGTACTCATAGCTAATGTCCCCCTCCTGACTCCATATTATCACATCTTTAAAAGGTAAAGGTACCCCTGCCCGTACGGGCCAGTCTTGCCAGACTCTGGGGTTGGTGCGCCCATCTCACTTAAGAGGCCAGGGGCCAGCGCTGTCCGGAGACACTTCCGGGTCACGTGGCCAGCGTGACAAAGCTGCATCTGGCGAGCCAGAGCCGCACACGGAAACGCCGTTTACCTTCCCGCTGGTAAGCGGTCCCTATTTATCTACTTGCACCCGGAGGTGCTTTCGAACTGCTAGGTTGGCAGGCGCTGGGACCGAGCAGCGGGAGCGCACCCCGCCGCAGGGATTCGAACCGCCGACCTTTCGATCGGCAAGTCCTAGGCGCTGAGGCTTTAACCCACAGCGCCACCTGCGTCACATCTTTATTCTTATCCAATTTCCGTTTCATTCAGATTAGCTCCCATAGCCAAATACTGTAAGCATATTGCCTCCCGAATGAAGGACATGTGTGAGGGAAATCTACAGCGGAAAGTGACAACCGAAAGGAAGGAGGACCAGAGGCAAAAACAAAACGCTGCAGGACTCAGAAACTCCGGCTGGATCGATGCCCACAAACATATCCCCCTTTCGTTTGAGACCCAGCCTAGGCTACGGGGGTTACAGTGCCAAGGAAGGCGATCCCTTCTGGGCGGCCTCAGGCCAGCCCCGCTCTCTCAGCCTGTCCTCCCTCACCGGGTTGTTGTGGGGAGGAAAGCGGCTGGCGGCCCGGAGGCTGCCTTGAGCCCCTTGCAAGAGAGCAGGGCGCCTATGTGAACTTTCGAAAAGGGGATTCGCGGGACTTTTGCACTGAGGAGCGGGCCGCCTCGGGAGTCGGGACCACGCCGCTCCCCAAGACCTTCTCCGACCGAACCTCCATTTTAGTTCACTGACCTTTCTTCTTGGGGGGGGGGGGCGGGTAAAGCGCCCCCCCCCTCACTCTTGGGCAACTACTTCTCCACAGCCACTGAAACTACCCCCAGAAAAGACCCTCCGTTTCCTCACCATCGCCCGCTAAGATGAGGCGAGGCGGGGAAGGAGGGCGGAGAGAGAGAGAGAGAGAGAGGATAATCCCCATTGACTTGGCTGCGTCTGCCAGCAGCAGCCCCCCCCCCCGCCAGCCTTGGCATCGGACTATTTGCGCGCGGGGTTTCTTGGGAATTGTAGTTTCTTCTTGTGGGAAGAAAGCGGGCGGGCGGGCGGGCGGGGAATGTGGCGGGAGAGTAGTGGCGGGTGAGATTCCACGTCGGCCATTTTGCTTTGCCTCCAGTAATGGGAAGGGATGGAGGGGGGGGTCGTTGCGTTGCCGCGCATTTTAACGGGAGTTACCTCAGTGTTGACAAGAGAAGGCGTGAAGGCCATGCATTGAGTTGTAAGAATTCAAAGGTCTCAAATGTAGAATAAACGTTCATAAATGTACACGGCAAACACAAAAACATAAGTATATAAACTAGGTGACTGAAATAGTACAGGAGAGCAATCCTGAAGCGCATTTTGACTCCCAAATTGACCTCGAATATTTCTCTGCAAGGAGGAAGGAAATGGGAAAAGCTTTCCAATTATCTTTGGACTGTAAGGGCTTGCACCTCCTTGCAAATATGGTCTGGCAAGTATCAGGCTGCGCAAACTATCAGTATGCGTAAGAGATTCAGGAACTAAAGCATTTATCCTCCAAAAGGAATGGCCAGGCTACCCAGAAAATGCAACCAAGTAAGGCATCATCAGGTATCCTGGCAGGAGAGAAGCAGCACTCAATTTTTTGCTGGAGAATGCCTCCTTCTGTGATGCATGTATGATATTTTGGAGGGTGGTCTTGGGCTGTCTTTATAGGGGCTTGTGCATCATTGTTCTGGGTCTCTCCTACCTCCTTGCAGAGAGGGGAGGGAACTCTTGCAACAAAAATCTGCCTTTCTTTCTATGGATCTTGCCTCCATCCATTCATCTCTGACCAATCATGGACTTAGAGGACTCAGTCCCTTGGGGAACTGGGCAGCAAAAGCCAACACCCCTATTTTTTTCTATAACAACTGTTCTACTGGAACAGGTTTTTAAAAGTTTCTTTTTTCTTTTTTAATCCACGGCACGCTATCTTCTGCTGCCCCATGGTCCCCCTTTTTTCCAAACAAAGCAGCAGAAAACAAATGTTATCAACTTCAAACAATATGTGCATCTTTCTGGAAAGAAACTACAGATATATACCCATTCCCTGGGAGAAAATCCCATTGAATACAGTGGAGCTTACTTCTGAGTAGAAGACATGAATCAGTTTGTGTTGCAAGTCACCAGAGGACAATGCCAATTTGTGCTCTTGTGGGTTTTGTGCCACAAGGCACCTGATCCATAATTTTCCTGATGGAATTCAGCAAAGATGTGAGATGTGATCATGAGAGTCAGGTATTAGTGTCTGGCTGTAAAAAATAAATAAAAATAAATAAATAAAGATCCCCTACCCAGGATTTTGCACCATTGTAGGGCAGATCTTCTATTCTCATAATCTCACATTGGGTCCTGAGGTATGTTTTTTGGGTGGAATGTGAGGAGAATCTGCACTGGGAAATTATAATTGAAATAAATACTGAGGACACTGTCAGGATCAGAAATTCCAGGATCCAGAACTTTGTGAACGGGAGGAAGGAGGCACCCAAATACAGTACTTGTGACTGGTTTTATTTTGCCATCATGCATGATGTTATCAGTCCACATTCTTCTCCTTGCTTCCTACAATTCTCTTAAGGTGCTCCCAGACTGGCACTATTTTTGTGTGATTTTCAATCACTTGCAGGCAAATTCAGATTGTATCGTTATACTTTTTTGGGAGTTATTGCACAACAAATCCTCTTCCCCAAAAGACTGGACTTTTTGTGATAAGGATAGTGATAGGGAAATGCACTTGAAAGTGTGGGATAAAATTTGCTTGATGCAACATTATCTAACCTCCCCACAAACAAGTCTGAATGAATTCTCAATAAATAGCCAACACTGTCTTCTCTCCCTGAAAACAAATCAGAATAAACAGGTTATCTGGAAGCATTCTTGGCTTTATTTGGTCCTCAGGTTTGACCTGAGAAAGATCTTGTATCTGCTTGCCCTTGGTGGGAAAGGTTTCCCCCAGCTAAATGGCTTCCTGCCATTCATGGAGAGAAGATACATTAGTGTTTGTGATATGTTTTTCAGGTCTGCTAGCTAAGTCAGGCACTGACCAAAGGTCTCAGAAGGGTCATGGTCTGATGACCACACCACCACTCATTGGCCCCCTGGGCATGGGCGCAGCCATAATTTATTTTACTGTGGCCCTGACCTAGCCACTGTGATCCACGCGACGGTCACCTCCAGACTTGATTACTGTAACTCAGTCTACATGGGGCTGCCCTTGAGACTGACCCAGAAACTCCAGCAGGTGCAAAATGCTGTGGCGAGACTCCTTACGGCGTCCTTGCTGCGGGATCACATTCACCCAGTGCTTTACCAGCTGCACTGGCTCCCGGTGGAGTACAGGATCAGGTTTAAGGTGCTGGTTTTAACCTTTAAAGCACTATACAGCCTAGGACCCTCGTACCTACGGGACCGCCTCTCCTGGTATGTCCCACGGAGGACCATACGTCTTCAAACAAAAACATCTTGGAGGTCCCAGGCCCCAAGGGGGTTAGGCTGGCCTCTACCAGAGCCAGGGCTTTTTCGGCTGTGGCCCTGATCTGGTGGAACGCTCAGTCACAAGAGACTAGGGCCCTGCGGGACTTGACATCTTTCCGCAGGGCCTGCAAGACAGAGCTGTTCCACCAGGCCTTTGGCCAAGGCAGAGTCTGACCCCCTCCTTTGGTAATCCTCATAGAACTCTAACCCATTAATTTGATTTTGAATTGATTTTAGAATGCTGTGTTACTTTTATTGTTGTTAGCTGCTCTGAGCCCAGCTTCGGCTGGGGAGGGCGGGATATATATAAATAATAATAGTAATAATAGTAATAATAATTTTAGGGGGCAGGCTTTATGTTGGGGGGGGGGAACTGAGTTATTTGCTATGCAATTGGTCAGTTAGTTAAGTATTTTTATTTATTTACTTGAATTGGGGGGGCAGGTGCCCCCCAGCTCTGCCCATGCCCCAGGGTAGCTATTTTAGGGTTTGGCAGGCAGCAGTGCTGCTTTTGAATGGAAGCAAAGCTCAGTTCCCATCAATGTGGCTGTTGGCCATCATAGTTTACCCCAGTGGGAGCGGGCAGTTGGTGGAGGGGAGCGGTGTTGCTCCTGGCGCCGCTGTGGTGAGAGCAGAAGGGGAAAAACTGCAGGATCATGGCTGGGTTCCGATCTGCGGCATCCTGCCAGGCTCCCACTGAAGTCTTCAGAAAGTCAGCTGAGATTGCCTAGCTTTCCATGATGATGCCTGAATCGTAGCTGTACGGATTGGGGCTGTCTGCCAAGTTAATGTTCCCACAAGCGTGGTTACTGGGAAGCCCCGACTTTCCAACGCCGTCCAGTGGCATTTGGCAACAAGCATCGGAGGAAGACCAGCAGCATATCGCCTTGTGTTTAGACGGCGTCCAGGAATATTGCACTGCTTTGGGGCGGGAGGTGGACGCGCCGCCGGCCGGCCGGGCTCGAAGCGGCTCCGCTGCCGGATTCTGCCTTTGTTGAGAAAGGAGAGGGGCGCTCGCGGGCTCCGCGCTCGGCTCCTTCCGCCTGCCCGCCTGCCATTTCCTCTGCTGATCGATAGCTCGGCGCTCGGCCTGGTGACTGCCTGCCGCTTGGTGATGGCGACTCCGCGGGCGGAGGCACGTGGCCTCTTCCGACAAGGGGTCGAGGCTGTCCTGGGCAGCTGGCCTGCTCTGCAGGTAGGATTCCTTCGCCACAGGCAGGGAGCGGGGAGAGGAGCGGGAGGCGGAGGCAGGCAGGCAGCAAAAGAGGCAGCCTGGAGCGCGAGCATGTGCAAAGTGCATTTCCTTCCTGTAGCCGCAGGTTCAAAGAATGCGGAGTTGGCTTAAGGACATAAGAAGAGCCCCCCCCCCCCCCCGGATCAGGCGGGTGGCGCATCTCCTCCAGCATCCTGCTCTCATGCAAGCAGGACATGAGCAAAGAAGCAAGTGGTATCCCATAATGTTCAAACCCCTAAATGTTAAATACAGGGGGCACGCGAACAATTAATTTTAATTTTTGTATTTAGAGCCCTGTTATATTCATATTGTCCCTAGTATTTCTGATATTTTTTATGATCTGTGTTATTGTGTGTGTTGATGCTGGTCTGTGACCATATTAATAAATTCAATTCAATCACGACATGAGCAAAGCAATAATAATAATAATAATAATAATAATAAATTTTTATTTATACCCAGCCAAGACCGGGCTCAGGGCGGCTAACACCCGATATAAAAACGATTGAAATACAACTTTTAAAAAATTAAAATACAACATTAAAAGAAGAAGAGTTTGGCTTTGATATCCCGCTTTATCACTACCCTGAGGAGTCTCAAAGTGAATAACATTCTCCTTTCCCTTCCTCCACCACAATAAACACTCTGTGAGGTGAGTGGGGCTGAGAGACTTCAGAGAAGTGTGACTAGCCCAAGGTCACCCAGCAACTGCATGTGGAGGAGCAGGGAAGCGAATCGGGTTCACCAGATTACGAGTCCACCGCTCTTAACCGCTACATCACACTGCAGCCTCATTTCAGTGGAAACTCAAATCAAAAACTTTGGGGGGGGGGGATGAAAACGTTAAGTCTTCACCAAGGCTAACTATCCAGACTGGTCCTACATGGGCCAGAAAAAAGCCAGGGAAGTCCCCAAATAGGAATTCCAACACAGAAGGAGAAAGGAAGAAGAAAGAGAATCAAAAAAGAGTCAAATTGATTCCAAGCCAAAGGCCAGGCGGAACAACTCTGTCTTACAGGCCCTGCGGAAAGAAATCAGATCCCGCAGGGCCCTGGTCTCATGAGACAGAGCGTTCCACCAGGCCGGAGCCAGTGTTGAAAAGGCCCTGGCTCTGGTTGAGGCTAATCTGACTTCTTTCCCCTCCTGCACTTCCAGCACGTGGCATTCAGAGGCATACCGCCTCCTTCAGGGGAGGCAGAACAAAGCTGTCTTGGCTCATAGTCATCAATAGCTCTAAGCTACACAGATTCTATCAAGAGTTTGGGTGCAACCTTTGACACTTCCCTTTCTATGGAGGCGCAGGTTGCAGCCACAGCAAAGGTGGCATTTTTCCATCTTCGCCATATTAAGCAGTTGGTCCCTTCCCTTTCTCGCCCTGAACTGGCCACTGTGATCCATGCGATGGTCACCTCCAGGCTTGATTACTGTAACTTGCTCTACGCGGGGCTCACCCAGAAACTCGAGCGGGTGCAGAATGCCGTGGCGAGGCTCCTTACAGGGTCCTTGCCGTGGGATCACATTCATCCAGTGCTTTACCAGCTGCACTGGCACCCGGTGGAGTACAGGGTCAGGTTTAAGGTGCTGGTTTTGACCTTTAAAGCTCTATGCAGCTTAGGGCCCTCGTACCTACAGGACCGCATCTCCTGGTATGTCCCACGGAGAACCTTAAGGTCCATAAATAACACTTTGGAGGTCCCAAGTCTCAGGGAGGTTAGATTGGTTTCAACTAGGACCAGGGCCCTTTCAGCAGTGGCCCCAATTTAGTGGAACGCTCTGTCACAAGAGACTAGGGCCCTGCAGGATTTGACATCTTTCTGCATGGCCTGCAAGACGCAGCTGTTCTGCCTGGCCTTTGGCTTGGACTCACTTTGACCCCTTATATAGGATTTGGTATATAAATTTTCCCTTGGCTTTTTTGCTGGCCCATGTAGGAACAGCATGGATAGCTGGCTCGGGTGAATATCTGATGTTTCCTCCCTTGATGGTCTTGATTTATGAGTTACTACTAAAATGAGGCTGCATTTTAAGCTGTATTTTAAGCCATTTTAATTGTTTGTTTGTTTGTTGTTTTTCCCCCTATTACGTTTTATTGTAATTTATAGTTGGTGTTAGCCGCCCTGAGCCCGGCTCTGGGTGGGGAGCGTCGTCCTTTAAATCCATCCAAATTGTTGACCATCACTGCCTCATGTTGTTTCCCATGAGCTCAGATAATAGTAGAAAAAGGAAATGTGCTTTTAAAGCAAAGTGTGAGGCAGATGGAAGCGGACTTCATACTTTACTGTGCACTTTGGTTGCTGGTGTGTAGGGTTGCCACCTTCGTTCTGGCAAAATACAGGCCAGGATTTAGGGTAAAAATGCACTGGGTGAGGCTGTAAATGTGTCTTCTCTGCTGCTATTTATGTACACGTACAAATGGTGGTAACTTTTCTCTGCAACCATGACACCATTTTAAGCATTACTTTTTAACTTTATTATATCATCTCCCGCTAGATGTCTTTCTAAGCCATGATGTGGGTTTTCTGGAAAACTGCAAAATGTTTGTAAGTTGGCATTGGAAAATTCTATGATGCCTAGATTGTGATCTAATTTAACATATTTATTTTAATTGTATTTAATAAACAAAGCTAAAAACTTTGAAACTGCCAAGCTTGCCCAGTACAATATTTGCAGCTGGCATTCATTCATTATTACTTATGAACCTTATGAAACTGAAATACATCCATAGAAAAATTTTGAACTGGAAAATTTTCCACCTCCCATCACTGTTTCTAAGCATGGTCCCTGTTCTGCATGTGTCCAGAAAAAAAATGGAAGAAATTAAAACGAATCAATTTCTTAGGGGCTGAGTAGCTATCACAAAAACTGAATTCTTAACTTCAAAAATACAACTAGAAAAGTACTCCTTTTTCCTATATAGAAGCCACAGATCTGTAAAAGTTTTAATATGGCATACAAAGATACCTCCTGAAGAAGTATAATTTTCAGAACTTTGAACTCTGTGCCAAAGGGGTTCAATATGGTACCTACATGCGCAACTGGTGTCGAGCCAATTAATAGTTACAGTTGGTTAGCATACTCTGCTGTTGAATAGGAACTCGTTACACAACTATGTGCACCTGATAAACATCCTGGAAAAAATAATACCGGTGGAAACTCTGGCTATAATCCAAAGAACACTCACCTAGGCATAAGCACTCTGCGACTGACATCTGAATAAACATGCCAGACAAAAGGCAGCAGCATATTCAAGCAGTGCAGTTAACCTGTAGAATTTGCTTCCCCAAGGTGTAGTGATGGCTACCAACTTAGACGGCTTTGAAAGGGAATAGACTTATTCATGGAGGGTAAGGCTGTCAATGACTACTAGCCGTCATGGCTGCGTGCTGTCTCTAGAATCAGGCAGCATGCCTCTCTGAACACCAGCTGTCAGGAAGCAGCAGTGGGAAAGTGCCATTGTCCTTCTCTCCTGGCCTGTGGGCTTCTGGTTGGGCACTGTAGGAAACTGGATCCTGGACTAGGGAGGCCTTAGGCCTGATGTTCTCAATGTTGCATGATTTTGAAGAACCAAAAGATTTTGCTAAAATTAATGGACTTAGCTGAGATGACAAAACTGACATGTTTAATCAGAGAAAAGTCATTGTTAATATTTACTGAAGATTGGAAACCTCTCATAGGATTTGCATTAAAAAGAAAAAGAAATGATGACATTTGGATTTGAGGATTGAAGGTTATGATTACTAGAAAGTGGCTTTATTAGGTGTTAAAAGTGGAGTGAATGAATGTTTGTATATACAGTCAGGTTGAATACGCTTCGAGTTGAGCATGTTCGAGTTGCGCTCCTCGGCAACCCAGAAGTAACAGAGCGCGTTACTTCCGGGTTTCGCCACTTGCGCATGCACAGAAGCTCAAAATGACGTCATGCGCAGAAGCGGCGAAAAGTGACACGAGCGTGCGCAGACGTGCCGTTGCTACTTACGTTTACTTCTAGATACGAACGGGGCTCCGGAACTAGTGGTATCTAGAGGTACCACTGTAGTGGTCAGATGAGGAATCAGAAGTTCTTTAGCTTCTTAATTTCTCTCAATCTTTTTCTATTCCTTTTTTCTACCTCTTTCTCTTTTTTTGCTTTTAGATTAATGTTTTAGTTTGGACAAAAAAATGATATTTGATAATAATCTTTATATTTTTCTTTATAAGCCCCATTAAAATTTATTTTAAAAAAGAACCAGGAGATTTGAAATAACCAGGGGTGACAATGTGGGTCACTTCTTTATTTTTAGTTATTATACAGAGGTCTTCATCTGCAGTTTGAAGTGGTACAAAAGTACAAACAGGAAAATGGAAAGCTGTGTCACTGTACATGTGGGCTGTCACTCATGCCCCCTCCTTTGTGCTTTAGGCAGACTATTTTGACACACATTTATGTTTCTCCATCTTAAATGAAAAAATGAAGGTTCCAAGGATTGTTGGAGGTGGTGTTTGTGATGTCATTAACGCTACCCGGTAGATGCCCTGCCCATCATGGCCATAACACATCTGTGACAAAGGGAGGAAGTGGCTTTCCCCTAATTCATCTTCTGAAAGACAGCTGAAAACCCCAAAAACTGTTTTGTTACATTATTGTAGTGGAAACCAGGACTGAAAACATGTGGGTGGTATCAGCTAAGTCATATGTAGAGTTGGCCCATTAAAATCCATGGAGTTTGGTTACTTAAGTCATTTGATTTTCAATGGATCTACTCTGGCTATATCAACATTGGATACCACCTTGTGTGAAGATAGTATTAAACCAGCCCCAGCACTCTTAATATCTGTGTCTTCACTCCAAGCAACCTCAACTCATTAGCTTGGAGTTTGCTTCCTGCAGAACTGCCTAACTACTCTCTTTTATGAATGTAGCTTTGTCATCTTCTGATGCAGGTCGCAGTTGAAAATGGCTTTGGAGGGGCGTACAGCCATGAGAAAGCTGAATGGATGGTGGAGGCTGTGGAGCAATACTTTCAAAGCAATGGTGAGGTCCCTAAACAAGATAATGTTCTGTTGAACCAGATAGCAGACTCCATGGAAGATAAACCTATTATTGTTACAGTGGTGCCTCGCAAGACGAAAAGAATCCATTCCGCGATTCTCTTCGTCCAGCGGTTTTTTCGTCTTGCGAAGCAAGCCCATTGACGGCTTAGCGGATTAGCGCTATTAGCGGCTTTTAGCGGCTTACCAGCTTAGCGGCTTAGAAAAAGGGGGGGAAAGTCGGAAAAACTCGCAAGACATTTCGTCTTGCGAAGCAAGCCCATAGGGAAATTCATTTTGCGAAGCGCCTCCAAAACGGAAAACCCTTTCGTCTAGCGGGTTTTTCGTCTTGCGAGGCATTCGTCTTGCGGGGCACCACTGTACTATTATATGTGCTCATAGCTGTTAACAAAACATCTCAAAGCAACTTAAGAAATATTAAATTACAGAGCAACTTATCAAACATGTAAAATCCACAACAGAAAATAAGAATAATAAAAGCATTCATCTGTGAACATCAGGAACAGGACAAATACTAACCCGGTCCACTAAAAGGCAGAACATCAGACAGGAGACCCACAGACTTTGGGTCTGCCCTGTGTTTGGCACAACATGGTGGGTGCCTCATTTTATTTTATTTTGTGTTGTGGTGGGCAGCTCAAATCAGGCTGGTCTCGCAGTTACCTAGAAGTAGCAGCCAGAGAGGTGCTTGCAGAAGCGAGCAGAGCGTCTGGCAAGAGAGTTAGGTTGAATGATTACATCTGGGGGCTTTGGGGTTCATTTGGGCAGGGTACTATCTGTGAGCCTGAATCCCCACTTTTATGGTTGGGAAGGAGGAACCTGTGCACCACCCCTCACCCAGTGTTGTTGGACTTGCAACTCCCATCATCCCCAGACAGCAAGGCCAGTGGTCAAGAATGATGGAAGCTGCAGTGCAGCAACATCTGAGAGGGCCAACGGGTCCCCATACCTGTTTTCTGGCATCTCTTACGGAGTTCCTGGCCACTTGAATCACTGAATTCTTTCCTCTTTTCTACACAGACTTTTAACTCCTTGTCTACCTTCTTCTCTGTAGCTGACTTGGAGCTGGATGAGATAGAAGATTTCCTTGCCGAGTTGATGAACAATGAATTTGACACTATGATAGAAGATGGAAGCTTAGCTCAGGTATATGCAAAGCCCTCTCTTCCTTACACCTACACACACACACACACCCTCTGTTGGGATGGAAGCATCTAGTCTAGGCTCCAAGGGACTGTATAGGTCTTTCCCAGGCTGTGTCACATTTGCTTCCTTCCTGCAAACCTGCACTGGCTGGTTTTCCCACTGAGAATGAGCATCATCTCTTGTCTTAGATCTCCTGTCTCCCTTTGAGAGTGCAGTGGTATTTCTTAGGACTTGTTTCTCACAAGCAGCAGGTGAGAAAACCTAGCCTGCACCACTTCAAACTGCAAATAAGGGCTTATGTGACTGAATGTTGCTTGGTGTAAAAAGAAAAAATTACACTTCCAAAATTATCATGTTGGGGAGAAAGCTACACTTGGAACTTTTCTCCCTTGCATCTAGTTTTGTACATCTAGAATATTTTTTTTAAGATAAGAAGGTAAAGGGACCCCTGACCATTAGGTCCAGTCGTGACTGACTCTGGGGTTGCGGTGCTCATCTTGCTTTATTGGCCGAGGGAGCTGGCGTTTGTCTGCAGACAGCTTCTGAGTCATGTAACCAGCATGACTAAGCCACTTCTGGCGAACCAGAGCAGCGCACAGAAACGCCGTTTACCTTCCCGTCGGAGCAGTACCTATTTATCTACTTGCACTTTGACGTGCTTTCGAACTGCTAGGTTGGCAGGAGCAGGGACCGAGCAACGGGAGCTCACCCCATCGCGGGGATTTGAACCGCCGACCTTCTGATCGGCAAGTCCTAGGCCCTGTGGCTTAACCCACAGCACCACCCGTGTCCCTAAGGTACAAAGGAGCATTCAGTCATATGAGCAATCCCCTCTTTACAGTCTGAAGCAGAGTGACTTTGTCTGCTGGTTGTGAAGCTTTGGTGTCAGAAATGATTCTTCCTGCAACTCCCAGAGCTCCCCAAACCATTGCTTTCCTCTAGACCAGGGGTCTGCAACCCGCGGCTCCGGAACCGCATGTGGCTCTTTTACACCTTTGCCCCGGCTCCGGGGCGGATACTAGCGAGGGGAGGAGGCGCATTGTGCGCCCCGACACTCCCCACTGTGGAGGGTGCTGTACTGGCTGTGACGTTGCATGGGGGTGGTGCGTGCGTTAGTCACACACCGTCCCGACGTCACCTTCCCGCCCGCCTGCTACATTGTAAGGGGCATGTACGCTGGTCACTGTTTTGAAGGGGAGTGAAGAACACACACACAAAAAAAGGTAACTTGTTAATTTAACGTTTATTTCTATGAGGAGGAGTAATTCTGAGGGGTCAAACAAAGAAATAATAAAAAAAGGTGACAAAAAAGTTATTTTTATAATGACGAGTTTTGCGGCTCCCAGTTTTTTTTCCTTCGGAAATGGGTCCAAGTGGCTCTTTTTGTCTTAAAGGTTGCAGACCCCTGCTCTAGACTGAAATGGGACTCAGCCCCTTCTTCTCTTCCTCCCCATTCTGTACCTAGCCAGAGCCAGTCTCAGGTGTGCCCACTTTACCATGCTTCAGTATTTGTTGACACCTCAAGTGGGGTTGGCCTTAGATAGTCTAGCAGACTGGTCTGCAAGTCACCAGGGCACGTGGGAGGTCATGAACGGCTTGATTTTTCCTTGCTGATGATTGGATGCTTTTAAAAATCATGGGGCTGGAAGGCCAGAAAGTCACCAATTCCAAATGCAAGGCAGGGCATACTGTGTCAGTGTCCTGCAAAGGAACCTACACAATCCATTGCATGAAGTGTCACAACTGGAGAGCAAAAGCAAGCCAAGGATGTAAATCAAAAATAAAGCACCAGGATTGCTAGCCAATCTGAGCTGAAACCATTTGCCCCAGTCCCCTCAATATGAAGGAAAACATAAAAAAACCACAATTTGGGGTAGGAATGTTAGCTTATTATAAGGCAGACCCAAAACTGCAGCCATTGAGATGAATTCCGCTAGTTCACAGCAAGCTGATTTAAAAAAAAAAATGCACTTGAGACTTTGCTTTTACAAAGCCTTTCTGCAAATATGAGTAGAACTTTATTTTTTTAACCCTCAAATTCTCAGCCCTCATATAGATGCCTTTCATGCAGTGCAGGAAGATGAATTTTGGACCTTGCAGCACAAACACATCAAACTAGTCATTCCTTTTTTTGTGTTTGGATGGATTCTTCTGCCCTTAGAAGGGTTGCTTTCTTTGTCACACCTTCTGCTCCAGCTGTATCCATTTCTCCCTCATTCGTGTAATCCAGCCCCAGGACCTAGACATTTTAACTGCCTCTTGCCTCCCCGATCTGACCGCCATTTACCACTGTGGGGCACTCTTGCACTGTACATTGAGGCACTGCAGCTACAGAACAGTGGAGAAGGAAAATGTCAGATGAAGTTGCCTTCCAAATCTGGGGAGCCAATTTTTTCCAAATGCTGCTTCTCACCTTTGCACAGCAGAGGATAGTATAACAGAGAAAAGGCAGGGTTTTTGTCAGTTTTGTGCAAGGCAAGAAATCCCATCTTAAAACCGGTAGCTAGAACAACCACACACACAAAATTACTCTTGCTTTTTGAGTAGGATCAGTTTATCCAGTCAACTGAAAGTTAGCACAGCATAGCAGCAAACTAGAGCCTTAAACCAGGGAGACTTGCTTAGCTACTGGGTGACCTTAGGTCAATCACTGCCAATCACTGAAGATTAATGTGAGGATAAAATTAGGAGGGAGAAAGCTCGTATGTTACTCTGAATTTCTTGGAGGAAGGGTGGCATAAAAACATAACATCCATCAGCTTCCTAAGCTGGAAAAAAATTGGCAGACACTTCTCCCAGCGAGAAAAGTCGGGAAGAGGAGGGGCTTTTAAGGCAACGTCTCTTTTTTCATTAGGACGGGTGCATGTGTGACGGGTGCCTTGTGACTTGCACACTGTAGCATTTTGGCCCCAGAGCCATTTCTGACCCTGGCTCAGCCCTCTTCAAATGTGCATGCAGATGGAAAGAACTCTCCCCAATATAAATGGCATTCTTTTTCCTGTATCTTGTGGCTATTTTTATTAGTATGAACAGAAGTATAATGAGATGGCTGCCAACTTCAGCAGTAAACATGCAGATAAGTTGAGAACGGGAACCTTTGGCTTCCGTTCTCTGCTCTAGGAGCTGTGTGTGTGGTCTGATGGAAGATGCTGTTCTAGTGCCAGCTCTGGAGGAGGGCATTGCTGCAGCGGTTAGCCCTGTGGAAGTTCTTGCTCTGCTCGCTGAAAGAGACTTGACCCTCTTCCCGCACTGTAGGTAAGCCAGCAATTGCGCCTGTTCTTTGGTCAGTGCCAGCAGGGAGAGGGAGCCGCAGTGCACGAAGCCATTGTCCGGCTGGCTCAGAAGAAGCAAGAGGCAAAGGTGGCAGCTGCAAAATCAAAGCCAGCAGAGGAAAGCAGCAGTGAGGAGGAACAGGGGACTGAGGAAGAGGTATGACAAATAAACTGCACAGAAAATGAAAACAGCCAGCCAGCCTGTCACTTGTTTTGCATAACCTCTGATCTGCTGGCTTTATTCAGAACCAGATTTCAAGTTTCTTCATAACTCAGTAGGCTGACACAAGGATGGAGGGAAGAGGAGGGAAACATGACAATGCCATGAAGGAAGGAGAAATAAGTTATGGTGCATAACCAAGGTCCAGATGACAGGAGCCATTTGCTCCAGTCTAAACTTGTCCGATGATGAGGTTAAGGAACTGGCTATTTAATTCAGCAGATTTAGACCGCAACTGGTTGGTGAGAACCATGGCTCCTTGGACTTGCCCAGAGACAGGTTTCTGTGAAGCATGTTCCTTTGTAAATCCTACGAACTACTGCATTTTTCAAACAGTGAAGGCTACAAACTGGGTTTTTGGCCCAGAATGTTAAAAGCAGAAATTACGTGAACCAGAAAACAGCAATTAAATCCAGTCGCCGATAACATTGTCTCATTTTCTCCCCTACCCAGGCTATGGACTGCAGTGCTGCTCCCAGCATGAATGGAGCCCAGCCCAGCCCACCACCTTCCTCCGGTGCAGATCCTGAAGATGGCTGGACCTTGGTGAGGAAGAAAAAGAAATGAAGAACAAGGGGCAGGCACCACGACTGCAGGAGTTCTGGTTGAGCTGGTGCGGCAGGGACATGGGATTGTGTGATTCCCCTCACCCCCAGCTGCAAGAGACTAATATTTATTTTTAAAGCATCAAAAGGAGCAACTTGGCTGACAGAGATGTTTTTGGTCTCTGCGTGTGAGGCTTCTGCACAGGCCTAAGTATCTTGTGCAGACACAGCTGCTTGGTCCCTCTGCTCCTCACTTGGTAAAGGCTCTCCTGCGCTGAAGGGGATACAGGTTCAGGGCTCAAAGGGCTGAGGATCCTTGAAAGGATTTTCTTTTCAATGCACAGGAGGCCATCTTCCACCTCTGCCACCTCCTTGAGCTTAAAAACGGCTGTTTTAGCAGCAGGGTGGGTTCTTTTGCAAGGAAATATCTTCTTCCATGGCAAGACACTGATTTCAACATTTCCATTGCCTCCTCTTCAACTCCCAGAAGACTAAATCAGGCCCATATCTTTTCCCCCAACCCCATCCCGAAGGGAAAGATTGCGTTCTAGACATTATTGAAACAGACAGATAAGCGTAACAGAAAAACAAAATTCTGTATTTAAAAAAAAAAAAAGACGACAATGGAAAACCAAATACAATAATGAAACTAGAAAGTAACATGGACAATACACAAATCCTTGGTTGTGGGCCAGGGCGCTTCTCTCAATAGAAGCCCCCTTCCCTATCCTCTGTAGTGGCCAGCCACTATACATGAGCAACAATAAAATATTATTTTGGTAAGATTTTGTATATCCATTAATACTGACTTTTTTAATATAAAAGTTACATGCACTAGCTCTACACCACGATGGGGATGGGAAGAGGATGACAAAGAATTGGGACAGGCACCAACAGCCCCCACCAGGAGCCTCTCATAAAACAGGGCAACCAAGTTGGGTGTTGTTTTTTAGGACACCCCCCCCCCAACCTGCTCACATATAAGTTGAAATAGTAGAAGCAAGGGGAGGGGGAGAGAAATGTTGGAGGGATCATAGGAAGCTTCTGTGACTGTCCAATAAAGAATTGGAACAGAATGGAGGAACACCAACTCACGTTTAAGTGCACTGCAGAGGGGAAGCAACTGCATTTGAGAAAAGGTTGTGCAAGAGAGGTTTTTCTCCCCATTGTAATGACCCCCTTTCTCGGCAAAATCCGCTAGGAGCATCTGCTGCACAAGCACCCTATTTTATATGGCATGGGGCTTGCCTGCTCAAAGGTGGCTGTGGCCTCATCTTATTTTTTATGTTTTATCACTGGCTTTATATTAGCTAGGGTAGGTAAATGGCACTTCCATGTATCACTCAGAACGGCAGGTGCAGAGAACAGGAGAATGGCTATTGATGTCATACCCTGCTGGCGAGGAACTCAAGAGACAGAATAAAGTATTGGCAGATAAACCTTGTTTTGATTGAGCAAGGCAGTTCTTAACTTTAATACTAAAATGAATGCAACTTGGGGGTGCATAAAATTGGGGCTTAAAATTGTAAACTGGTCATTTGCAACTGGTTTTTCTACCTTAATAGATTTCACCCAGAAAGGATAAGAATTGGGAGGGGGTGGGTGAGATCCTGGCTGGCATTTTGCTGACAATATCAGGCAGGCACCACAAAAACCCCACAACTTTGTGCAAAATTAACTGGTAGCCATCCAGGCTCTTGGGTAACGTCTTGCCTGTGTTCAGATTCAGCTTATGGAGTCTCATTCTGGTGCCCACCTATCCTAAAAATGTGAAGGCCAGAAAAATATTAAATTCAGAGAATACTAGGTTTGCAAATACTAGGGGGGAAATCCTGCATCCAGTGGCCTGGGTTTTTTGTTTGTACAAAACCAAGGTTGCAAACCTATCCAAACCAAACTCAGTGGTGCTTAGTTCTCAGTAGGCATAGGATTCCACACTGCATGACATTTATGCTTTTGAAGCTCCAATTATCTGGGAGTAGGCTCTACTCATCGGCGTGGGTTTAAAAAATCCACAGGACTGCTCTTAAGTTCCATTAAGATGCCAAATAGTACAATCTTATATGCTAAAAGAAGTTGTAAATTAGGCACATCATGTTGTTGAAAAAGTAAAATAATTTTAGGCTTGGCAAATACATTCTTGCGAAGAAGCTTGTAAGATGTGGGCTGGATGAGGTAACTGGTTGCTGGGTTTGTAGCTGGTTGACTGACCGAACCCAAAGTGTGCTTGCTAATAGTTCCTCATCGCCCCGGAAAAAGATCGCAAGCAAGGTGCTGCAGGGTTCTGTTTTTGCTCAACATCTTTATAAATGACTTGGATGAAGGAATTGAGGGGATGCTCGTCAGATTTGCAGATGACACCCAACTGATGCTGAAGCCAAAATCGGGATTCAAGATGACCATAACAAGCTAACAAAATGATTTTCAATAGGGACACATTTAAGGTTCTATTCCCTTAGGCAGGAATAACCAGCTGAACAGCACTAAGATGGGGGGACACCCAGCTTGCCAGCAATACGTATTAAAATTAGGGGTCTTACTAGACCACAAGCCAAACATGATGCACCAGCAAAAAAAAGCATATGCTATTCTAGGCAGCATCAGCATAAGTATAGTGTTCTGATCAAGGGAAGGAATAATTCTGTTCTGTTCTGCCTTGGTCAGACTACACTTGAAATCCTGTGTTGTTCTGGGCACCACAATTTAATAAGGGTATTGACAAGCTGGAACATGTGCAGAGAAGGGCAACCAAGCCTTATGAAGAACAGTTGAGGGAGCTGGGTGTTTAGCCTGGAAAAGAGGAGGCCGAGAGGAGATATTGATAGGCATCTTCAAATATCTAAAGGGCTGTCACATGGAGCAAGCTTGCTTTCTCCTGCTCTGGATGGTTGGACCCAAACTAATGGCTTCAAGTTACAAGGAAGTAGATTCCGACTAAGCATCAGCAAAATCTTTCTGGTTGTAAGAGTTGTTTTGACAGTGGAACGGACTTCACTGGAGGTTTTTAGCAGAGGTTGGATGGCCGCCTGTCATGGATGCATTATTTGAGATTCCTGCATTTTAGGCAGTTGGACTAGATGACCCTTGGGGTCCCTTCCAACTTTATAATTCTATGGGGGGGATATATATCACATACTGTATTCAGTTTCTCCCAAATTTGTTTTCCCCTAGAAAAAGGGGGAAGATTTTCCTTCCATAGTTTAAAAGGAAATTTTTTAACTTTAACCTGTTTTTAGGGATACATTTCCTTTTCAGGAGGCAACCCTTAGACAGGCTGCTCTCGCCATGCCATAAGGTTTTGCTGCTCACTTAGAAAAATCAACTGTAGATTACATTTTTCCAGGTATCTTTTACATGATCAATTTTCAGCAGCTTATTTCTGTCACACACACACACACCCCCCTTTTTACTGTTGGATTTATCTTGACTTCTACGTGATTTTATTGCATTCTTTCACGTTGTTGAAAGCACCTTGGAGCATATTTGCAATATGTAAAATTTCAAGCACAAACTGGAAGAGCAATTGTTGCAAAGATGTCACCTATAGCCTTGTGCAACTCCACCCACTTTAGCAGGGCTTGCACAGGAGAGCTCTGGTGTGGGCCGTGCCTTTGGACCCCTTGGCAGAGGCAGGAAGATTGGGTGGTGGCAGGTGGCAGGCACCACGGTCCAATTGCTGGGAGCGGGGCTGCCTTATCAGTAAGAGGGGACCCTGCATGCTATAGCAAGGACCAGGACCCTGGCTCCTCCTTCTTCTAACTAGCTCTCATGTCCCAGCTTGCTTGTTTTGTTCAAGGCGGTGTGGGGTGAGAGAGAGAGACTTCAAGTCATCATAATCCATCTGCTAAGGCAGACTCAAATCAGCCTTTCCAGGTCCAAAAATGGTCAGTATCGTGTGAGGAAACATCACAAGACAAAACGCCACCTAGTCTCACACAAATACAGGGAGGAGGGTAACAAGCAAGGGAAATAAATGCTCAGAGAGGAAAATTCCCACGCCCGTTTGCGTTCCACTGAATGAATTGTCTCAACTCTCTCCCTACCCTGCCCCAATTCCCCCAAACCACTGCAGAGGACGTATGTTCGGTAAGTGCTAAGTTCGGTAAGTAAGCAGTGGGGACTGAAAGAACGGATCTTGGCCCAAGATGCAAAGAAAGGGGGAAGCACGTGTTGGAAGGAAGACATCCACCCGCTCGCATCTATTTCTTCCTGCATAGAGGACGGGACAAAAGGAAGAAAGTGGAGGTGCTCCGATTACTACGTGCTGCAGCTAGGAGCAGGAACTGGCCTGGAGCAAATGTCAGGACGTGTGACGTGCGCTGCCTCTGCGGCTGGGAATGCGGCAAGGGCAGGGTGGCTGCGTTGATGCGGACCACAAGGAGGGGAAGAAAGTGCCAGAGAGAGGGAGGAAGGAACGTTCAAGTATACTGGTCAGAGAATGGTGAGCAAGTTCCCCAAGTGGGCAGAATCCGCAATTCCCAGCTGCCCAGCCCTCTGCCTCTAGGTTCTCTCCGCCTCCGTATCCTCATCTGCCTCTTGGATGGAGGGCGGCCCTCTGCCTTCTTCTCCACGGCCTGCCCTGCTCAGCACCTCCATCCACCGCTGCCGCAGCTCTTCAGTCTCGGGGCTGAAATACCAACACAGGTGGCTCTGGCTGATCCGGAAGGCGTGGCGTCGGTCCACCCGCTCGCTGGGTTCAGGGAGGCTCACTTCGAAACCGATCAGAGGCATCGATCGCTGGGCCTTGACATCCTGCAGGACAGGTAGGGAGAGAGGTCAGAACCCCACAAACATGGCCAGGCTGTCGACTGCCTGCCTAGCGCAGCATTCTGCCTTCCCAACACCAGGCCGAAGCGTGCTTTGAAGTCAGGCAAGGGATGTTCTGCAGCTCCCATGGTGTCTGGGGCTGATGGGAGCTGGAGTCCTGCAACCTCTGGAGGGCCATGCAGAATCGGAAGAATCTTTATTTGCACCGGCCACTAGTCATAGCAACAAAATAAAATGTACTGAAGATAGAGGTAAAAACTTAACTACACAAAATACATTCTGGAGGTTTACATCAATAATCTAATAATAGTTCTTATTCTAATTGTTATGTATTAAGATTAACTGCAGTTCTCACTCAGGGCCACCAGTATGCAAATGAAGGATTGAGAACTGTCGCTCACTGATTGGTTAGTTAGTTGGAAGTTGTTACTGTTACAAGTTTCTTAGTATTATATAAAGCAGCCAGCTAGGCTGCAATGTGTCAAGACTCCAGGAGCAGTTCTAACTGCTGTAATAAAGAGCTGTGAATCTAACAGAGCTGTGTCCTTTGTCATCTTTCCCACTATTTAACACTAATTGCCCCTGCTAATTTTATTATTATTATTTTGCAGTTTTTGCTGTCACCTGACTACCTTGATCTGCCACGCAGGTTTCCCACCCCTGCTTCAAAGGTGATTTGGGGCCTCACCCTCTCCTTTCCCTCCAGAATAATATCTTGGGCAAGAAGCAGCATGCAGGAGAACCAAGTGCCGTTGCCATACCTGTGGGGCTCCATAGATGTACAGCACCAGGGGCTCGTTTTCGGGGATGACAAACCAGCCTTTGTGCCAGGCCTTCCCTCCTTTTTCCATGTAGTGCAAGAAGCTGCAGATCACACTGTTCTCTGCCACCACGGAAGCCTGTTTCTGCAGGGGGGCCAGAAAAGTGTCCTTGTGAGACTCACACAGTCCTAACCCCCAACAGCCGACAGCCCATCAGCACAGAGCATCACTTTGCAATTCCGAGAGCTGGAAAGGGATCTCTGAGAACATCCAGTCCAGCCCCCGAGGCAGGAATTGCACTACCATTTATTCACTTAATTCATAAAATTTATGTACTGCTTGACTGTAAAAAAACAACAACCTCTAAGTGGCTTTAAAGCATCTCCCAGCTGCTCTTGTGTGTTGCGTAACGGGGAGGTCAGTGGAAATTATTTTTAAAATACAGATTTTTTTTAAAAAAAGTGATGCAGGCAAAAGGCACACTTTGAGTAGCTCTGCAAATATGAAAGCAGCTTAGAAATTTGCACCAGTAGGTGAACCACAGCTGACTCATTGCTACAAACTCCATTCTGTAGTAGCAGAGGAGGAGGAAAAGAATATTTAAAACAATCCCATATGTGTAAGATTAAGGGCAAAGGAAGGTGAAGGTGGTGAGGGACTGTAAGGGAAGGCTGTGACCAGTGAGATGCAGGAACTCAGCCTCACTCCCTTGCCCCCAGAGTGTTTTGGGGGGAGCCTGCTGCCTTGTGTGACACACCAGAGAGAAACAAAGAGGAGGAGGAGGGCAGGAAATGCTGCATGAATAATCCTGGCTCCTCAGTGTGGACAGCCTGCAGTTTCTACTCCTGCACTAGGCTGGAGTGCAGTTTTATTTTGCAAGCCACTCTGAGAGCCTCTCAGGGCCGTAAAGCACTGAGCTTCAACCATATGCCATGAAAGCCTTGAGAATCTGAGAATCTGCACTAGACTTCAACTGGTAGATAAGTAGCCGGTCCTGGGATCTAAGGTGGGTCTCAACAGCAGCTCTGCCACCACCGTAAAAAGTGTGTGTTTGTGTTGAACGTGTAGTAAAGGTGGAAAGGTGGAAGACTGCTGCTCCAGAGCAAGTGATCAGTATAACTATTGGGTTGTTGTTTTTATTTTTATTATGTATTTTGTGGTTTTATAGCTTGATTTTATTCTGTGAACCACCCTGAGACCCCCCGGGTATAGGGCAGTATATAAATTCAAATGATGATGAAGATGATAATATAACTAAGTAATTAGACATGTAGGATAATGAGCAAGACACAAGGAAGGACAGAGAGCTGCAAGGAAAGCCTCTCCTAGAGTTTCCATACCTTCAGCAAACTCTTTTAAAAAGAAATTAATGAACGTAAGTTAGTCAAGTCCATTAACTTGAGTGGGTCTACTCAGAGTGAAAAAAAGTGCTAAATAACACAGTAGATTTTTTTAAAGTTGCATTATCTGCAACTTTAGCACATGCTTTCTTTGTATGGAGGAGGTCCCCAGGTCAGTCCCTCAGATCTCCTGAGCTAAAGCATCTCAGACTGCAGGGCTGGAAGAAAGCTCAGCTCAAGATCTTGGAGAGATCTCCTGAGACAACAGGAAGAGGGATCTGATTCAGTTATAAGACAGCTCCATATACTCAACCAAGAGGAGTAGACACTTTAAAACAGCATGATTGCCAAAGAATCCGATCACTATGCTGGAAGGTAAGATGATCAAGAAGGTGAACTCTACAACCAATATTACATGATGTGGCTTTATCACACTTCCACAACTTTGGAATTCATAGAACTGCAGTGTTGGAAGAGACCCTGATGGTCATCTGGTCCAACCCCTTGCAATTCCAAGGAGGTGGAGAAATGTTAGAAGAAGCACAGATAAAACTGCCAAGACTCTGCACAAGAAGCTGCAAGGGGCAGGCTAAAGCAAGGCTAAGCAAGGGGGAATTCTCCAGGAAGAAGCCCATGGAAGGAAGCCAGCTAGTGCTCTGTGGCCATAAGGGCTTCCCACGGCCCAGAGAGCCAATCTCACCTCCAGAATGGACCTCCGGCGCTGAGGTGTGTTCGGATGTGGGGCAGGGCTGGCGGGGGAGCCCTGTAGCGTTGCATAGCAGTCAGTGCAGACACGGTTGGGCCGGTTGTTGTCATACACCAGGCGGGCCCGGAACTCTGAACATTTCCCACAGACAACCTGCAGCGAGTGGGCGAGAGAGAGGAGCTGTCACTTGGCTGCAGAGCCAGTTTATGCACCCAGAGGAATGGAGGGCTAGAAAGCTTTTCCTGGACAGAAGCTTCTCGGGCTGGCCGTGGAGAGTGGCTTGTCTGAATCCCTGCAGGATAAAAGCCATTCAGGGAAAAGAGCCTAGCCTCTTAACCTTCATCCTGGAAACATTTTTTCTTAAGTACGAGATTCCCCATGCCCCAGTTGGGAAGCAGTTAAAAATAACACCCACAACAAGCAAACTTATGCCTGCAAAAGAACGTAACCATCTGAGTTTCCTAAATGTGTGAACTAGTCAAGACAGAGTTTTCAAGGCTCTTGGGGGAGGGAGTTGGCATACGGAGAAGAGTCATCCCCATATGCCATCGTACCACATTAATTCTTCCCCATAAAAGAGTGTGTGTACATGTGTCGATGTCCAACTCTGGCCATGCCCAGTGGCATGAGGAACTGCCTCATGTGGCCCTTCGGGTTTCTCTGCCTCAGACCTCTCTCCGAATGCACTGAGACCTCGTGGCTAAAACAGGAGATGAGTCAGAATGGGGAAAATTCCCTACAGGGAGGCAACTTTTTAAAAAACAGAAACAAATTCTACACTCTGGAAAAACAGTTGCAGGGGAGACACCGGCATTTAGCCCAGACTATTATGGGTTGCATGCCTCACCCTCCCCTCCAAAGGGGGCTGCTCTCAGTAAAAGTAGACAGAAACAGGGGTGGCACTTGGGAGTGGGAAAGAGACGACCCCCCTGCTGGAAAACACTCACATGGCCACAGGCCCGGCAATGGTGCCTCCGCTTGGTGAGAGCATTGAAGGGCTCCTTGCACTGCATGCAGAGGGTCACCTCTTTTTCCCGGATGGGCGTGGGGGCCCGTCGCCCCAGCTCACACCCCTGTGGGGGAGGGGACAGGAAGAAAGTTAATAGGTTTGCCCCATGAAGCAGAGTCAAGTCATGCAAAATTAGAGAAAGCATGCTAGTGAGCAGAAATTATACACAGTACAGAATTCTGAGGTTTTTTTGTCGCAGGAATTGGGTTATGTTTCTGGTAGTTCCCCCTCCCCTCCGTTCTCTCTCAACTGATCCACATTCAATCACATATTAAAGCGCACGGTCTCACCAAACTCTTGCAGAGAGGCACACACCAAGGTGGAACTTACAGGCGAATTGGGTGGCGTTTCATCCTCACTGACCAGCTGCTTGCATGTCTCCAGAGTCTGCTCGTGTTTCTGAATTGTTGCCTGTATCGCCTGATGGGTTTTAACAAGACAGTGTTAGTGGCCACAGATAAACAGGGAACTGGGAAGTAAAGCAGAACCCCAGCCTGCTTCAACGAGGAAAAGGACAAGATTTTAAAATGTTGTCTTATTTTATTGTTGTTAGCCGCCCTGAGCCCGGCTTCGGCTGGGGAGGGCGGGATATAAATAAAAAATTATTATTATTATTATTATTATTATTATTATTATTATTATTATTATTATTATGGCAAGGGCCAGCAGGCGCCCACACTTCTCTCCAATCCCAGTTTCAGTCTGGCGCATACTGGTGGGCAGCTCAGGGAGGAAACAGCTACCCAAATCTCTCACAGAGCCACTGGATGCATCGCAATGTGTGAGCGCGCTGTCCAGGGCCGTGGTCTGCTGCACCCTCAAATGCACACCATGTGATCCCATAGGCAAGTGGGTCTGCTGGCCCACACAGCATTATCAAGAAGGCTGACTTGGCACAGAGTCATTCTGCACCACATTATTCTTAACTGAAGAAGCCTGTGACCCCTAACTTTTCTGTTGGATCTATGAAAGCCATCCATACAAGCATCCCCCAAACTAGCATCAGAAGGATTTTGCAGAATGGGAAATGTAACCACATGAGATAAGGAGCCAGGTCCTCTATTTCAGAGGCAAGGAAGCTCAAAATGTTGTTGGCTTCTACCTCCCACCAGTCCCAGGCAGCATGGCCAACTGCTGATGGGAGCTGTAGTACAACAACCTCTGGAATGCCCCAGATTCCCCTTCCCTGATCTACACCCATCTTTCACAGTAATAAAAGGTAGGTGAGAAAGGCCAGCAATTACCTGGATCCAGTCTCGCTTCTCCTCTTCAGTCCTAAGGAAAAATGACAAACGTTGGAAGGCATGTTAAGGAATTATTTTTCAGCAGACTTAGGGGAGAATACACCGATTCACTTGATCTGGGATGGTGGGCAAAGGAGGAAGGAGGTGAGTGGATTCAGGGCTCTCACAGGAAGATAAGAAGCAGCAGAGGAGAGTTACTGGGATGGGCAAAGCCGCGTCGCCAGATGAGGGACAATTTTTACAGCTTTGAGAAAGGAGAAGCTAAGTGACTGGCTTTGCTGGCTGTACCTGGCCTGAAGTTCTAGGGATCGCTGCTTCCCTGATACAAGGAAGGTCCTGGGCACATTGAGGCTGCTGGTCTCTTTCAGCTGCAGAGTAAGGAAGAAGGAGGACACAAGGTTGTTCAAAGACACATGCTTAACCTTCAATCAGCTACAGCATCAAGAGCAACTTCCCTGTGCAAACAACTAATCATATCATCACACATCGAACCCTGCTGTGAGAACTTCCCCCAGCAATCTCTAGATTCAGACACAATTTCTTGGAAAAATGGTTTCCATTCTTTTTTTAAAATAATATTTATTAAAATTTTAAAGGTTACAGAAAAAAAAGTAAAAATGCCACATTAAACAAAAACAAAACAACACATCACAATATAAAAAAACAGAAAAATAAAACCCATTAAACAAAAACAAAAACGTAAAGAAAAATACATCAGATCTCCTCATTACTAATCTTTCATTAGCTTATTTCCTTGACCTCCTCACACCTCCCTTTTTTGTATTCTAGGTCAATTATCCATTTCAGCAAATCCTTTCCTTCTTTTAAAATTTTTGTCCTGTGAATTGTCTTAATATAATGTAACTTTACTTTTCCTCCTTTCACCAATTAACTGTCAGTTATTCCCAAATCCTTTATATCATTCCTGCTAAAATCATATAATATTATTCCAACATCCTTCTAACAGTTATTAATTCATTCTTAAATACCGTTGACTCAGCTAATTAGAAATATAAAAGACCACTCGGATTTTCCTCAGTGTTTAAGAATATGCTTCTGTTATTTCTGGTTGTTTTTTTGTTTTTTTTTAATTAAGCAAATGATTGTATTGCTCTTTATTGCAGATTTACCTAGCTTCTTGCCCACCCTAGCGGTTTTATGTTGTTTTGCATATTCTTGCTATTTGAAAGTTGATTCTAATTGTTTTATAAAAAGCAGCAAGGATGTTTGGTTGAGAACATAACGGGGAGAAAAATAAGAAAGAATGATTAATAAAAAAATTAAGAACTCCCATCACCACTGCGGTCAGTTCACCTATTCAGATCAAGACATAAGCACACAAGACTGTGTGGTCCAGATGACAGTCTTGACTTTTGTTCGCTGTAACCAAACACATCATGCTGCTTTAATTCCCCCTTCCTGAGTCAGGAAGATAAATTACCCCGGACTGGAGAGCAAGTCCTGTCCTTCCCTCTACCTATCCTGTTCCATGTCCCTTGTTTCAACATGGAGCAGCTGATAAAACTCCAAGAGCTTGCTGGTCACCCAGAGACTGAGATTTGTGTGGTTCTCTTCTCCCCTTTGGGATGCGAGTGGCGCTGTGGGTTAAACCACAGAGCCTAGGACTTGCCGATCAGAAGGTCGGCGGTTCGAATCCCCGTGACGGGGTGAGCTCCCGTTGCTCGGTCCCAGCTCCTGCCAACCTAGCAGTTTGAAAGCACGTCAAAGTGCAAGTAGATAAATAGATACCGCTCCGGTGGGAAGGTAAACGGCGTTTCCGTGCGCTGCTCTGGTTCACCAGAAGCGGCTTAGTCATGCTGGCCACATGACCCGGAAGCTGTACGCCGGCTCCCTTGGCCAATAAAGCAAGATGAGCGCCGCAACCCCAGAGTCGGTCACAACTGGACCTAATGGTCAGGGGTCCCTTTACCTTTACCTTCTCCCCTTACTACCTTCCCCTCTCACCTCCATCCCCTCCACGTCTATGCGAGCACGGACTCCAAATTTCTGGCCTATGAGACGCAGCTTGGGCACGCAGTACAGCAACCAGTCGTTGAACTGGAGAAAGAAAAGGAGTTAATGGTGACAGCATATGGTGCAGAGGGCTTCTTGCTGTGCCCTCTCCTGAGATGGGTCAGGTGGAAAAGAGCAAAACCCCAAAAGCTCTTCTCACCAGGATCAGGTACCGGTCTTGTGTGGTACCATTCTTGGCAGAAAGCTTCAGGATGTGCCCTTCCTTGATGAGCTCATTGGTGGGATTCACTATGTCTTCCTCACCTCCAAGCAGCTCGTACACCTTCAGCAACGAGTGCATCCTCTCCTGGAAAGGGGTACAGATCACTGGCAAATAACTCATATATGGCACCCAGCTCTACTTGTTAAAGTGTTGGACTTGAAGCAGGTAAACTCAGGTTCAAATCCCCAGTTGGTAATGAAATTCAGAGAGTGATCGTAGGGCAGGTCAGCTATCCACTCTCTCTGTTTAACCCACTTCTGTCCAAATGGCCCACAGGGGTTGAAGGGGATATGGATCCCTCCCCCAGGCTGAATAAAGTTTCCCCCGCGCACCTACTCTAACCAATTTGTGGCGACCTCCTGCTTCAGAGAAAAGAGGACCCAGGCGTCCTGGCTTTCATTACCTCCAACACTTACCATTTTGCGGATGGCTGCATTGGAGTGCTCTGCTGCTGTTGCAATAAGTTCTAGGGATTCTGGCCATGAGGTGGAGAAAAAAAGAAAAGGAGAGTCTACATGGCTAGGCTGGCCTTACTCAACACAGTGCCTCCAAGTGAACTGAAAGCAGAAATAATGCTTAAACATGTGTCAAAATAAAGCCACACAGGTGGGTTACCAGAATTTGCTGACCACTGTGATGGGGCTACAGGTTCACCATTTAGGTCCGGAATTTGCAACTGGAGAACAGAAAGTGAGATCCAGCTCGCTGAGGTGTACTGCCTGGTCTAACCAGCAAGCAACCATAGCTGGACTGGGTTGGGGGGCTGTGGCTTGGTCACCTACCTCTTATTCCAGGGGTGGGGAACATTTTTCAAATTGAGGGGGGCCAAAACTCTGGGGCCACATGCCGCAACACACACATCACTCTTCACAGCTGTTCAGCTGTTTCCCCAGCAGCTGGGCAGCAAAGGGAGGGGAATATCTCTCCCCCTCATCCGGCTCAGCGGAGCAGTAGTGAAAAGGGGGCTGCTCCTTCAGAAACTGGCATGTCAACGTGCTCCAGTGCTTTGAGGCAGAGGCGGCTCTCAGCGGGCGAGGGAAGTCTTTGAGGAGAGCTGCCATTTTGAGTGACAGCTGGAGAGGAAAGGTGGGAAGAGCACTGCAAGGCTTGGAAGAGAGCAGGCAGCGTCAGACAGGTGCTCCGATTCTCCTCCAATGTTTGCACTGCTTTCCGCCACCTTTCAGTTACCTTTCGAAACATCAGTTCCCAAAGAGGGAAATTTAGGCCGCTGCCACGGTGGGCTGGCTGGTCCAAAACTCTTTGTGGACCAGCTCTGGTCTTTGAGCCACCAGTTCCTCAACACTGTCTTACTCAAATTTCCAGAGAAAATATCCCACTGACTAGGGTTTTTTGATACGCTGGGAAATACTGGGGTTAGTAAATCTCTGCTAGCAAACAAGAATATGGTTTTACAGGCACTGTGTGCTGTGGCTCTCCCCCCCCCCACCCTTTTTCTTGTATTTTTATGCTGTTTTTATGCTATTTTTCTTGCCATTAGATCTTTGGACAAAAGGTGGTATACAAACAAACAAACACACACCCCCTGCAATTATTCCCGGCAGCTCTACTCACTCTGAGCATCTTTGCAATCGGGCGAGTCCTGAGGCAATTTGAGGAGATAGTCCTTCAGCAGCAGCTCGTAGCGAGGGATTCTCTGGACAGGTTCCAGCATGTGGTGCTGCAGGGTCAGGTTCCCACATATCTCTTCCCTCTGCAGAAGAGAGTGATCTCTAGAGAGCTGTCTGCCTGGCTCTCCTCCAATGGCAGCCCGCCTGCTCCCATAGGGAACTGAGACTCAGGGAACCAGAGTAAGAGTTTCCAGAGTACGGGGCAAGTCTTCGTACAGAGGCGCGAGCAGCTGCTGAGACACGAGCTTCTTCCCCAACAATTCCTTCCAAACACTCCAATTTTGTTTAGATCTTAATTAGACCCCAAAGCCCCTCACTCCACATCCATGTTGAACAGCAGGGCTGGGAGGAGGGAAGGGCAATCAGTGAAGCAACCCCCTACCCTTTTGCAAGCGATTTATTTTTCTTTCCTGTGTCGGTACTTAAAACATGCTCGATTAATAACGTTTTAAAGTGCTTTTGAACTCTTAAGAAAAATTGCTGTATAGGGAATAATACAACTGGAATGATAACTTAGTTGCGCCACCTGGGTAGCTCCAATGATGAGGCTGCGTTGTTCCCCCTGCTGTTAACCTGAAGCGCTTGCTGCAATGCTAAGTTTGAGATCCCCCTGAACTAAGCTGACCTGCACTTCATGGATGATGCTCTTGAACTGTGCTGAGCGCTCCATCCAGGTGTTGACAAGCTCCATGGCACGGTCAAAGTTCTTTACATATTCGCCATACATCTTGAGGAAAGGGGCCAGTTTCTGCAGGATATCCCCGATGCGCGGGTGCTGGTCCCTGGGGAACAGAAGCAAAAAGTGTTAGGAAGAGGAGAAAGGTCCGAGACAGAAACTGAGCCGGCCCATTCACAGGGTAGGAAAGCATCAAGATTCTATCTGCAGGACCAACTGCAGCCAGAAACCCAGCCAGGGTTGTTGTTGTGGTTGTTGTTGTTGTTGTTGTTGTTGTTGTTGTTGTTGTTACTACTACTAGTTGTTGTTACTATTACTACTGCTACTACTACTACTACTACTACTACTACTACTACTACTATTACAGGGACCAACTACAGCCAGAAACCCAGCCAGATGGGTGGGGTAATAATAATAAATAATAATAATAATAATAATAATAATAATAATAATAATAATAATACAGGGACTGGGAGTCAAAAACAAACACCCAAGCAGAGCTCAGGAATCCCAACATGAGGAGATTCATAGCTCTTAACATTCTCAAACGGGTGCAAATCAGGGACAAGACATAAGGGAGCCATGGACACTAAACTTTCTCTATTAAGTTACGCCGCGGGCTTGCATCTTTACAGTTCTATGGTTCCCTGCAAAGGGTGAAGTATTTAGGAGAACAGGACATGGGTGGGCAACCCTCCAGATGTTGCTTGACTCCCACTCTCATCGCCCCAACCAGCCAGGCTTGAGAGATTGAGAGAAGGGCAGTGAAGCAAGAAGGAAAACAAGCACTATGCAGAAATTCCCAGGCTCAATCCTGGCATCTCCAGGTAGGGCTTGGAAGGACTTCTGTCTAAAGCAACGTTTCTCAATCTTTTTCCGACCATGGCTCCCTTCTGACCTTGTTTCCTTCCTGTGGCCCCCCGTCCTACTGGACAGCTTGGTGCGCGGAAGTGGAAGGGAGAAGGAATCAGAAGCGACGTTGCTGTGGAGTGCACATGGAGATTCCTTCACTGGGAAGCATGGCCACTTCTCTGTTCCCTCTGCTTCTCTGTTTTCTTTTCTGCTTTCTTTTCTTGGTCACCTCTCTGTTTTCTTCACTTTTCATTTCCCCTTTATGGCCCCCTAGTCTCATGCCTTGGCCCCCCCATTTACACGATTTTCATATGTGGCCCCCTTGGAATATCCTGGGGGGCCCCCGCTTGAGAAACACTGGTCCAAAAGATTGCAGAGTGTCACATAAACAAACCTTTGTAGGCAGTCGCACCAAAATGTTAAGCCAATGAAATTGTCCTCACCATTCCTCCATACGTTTCTCCAATTCTGGGAGCAGGAACTGTTGGTGGAAGCAGTAGATTGAGCAGATGTTGGCAAAAATACCCATCACCACGTCCACCGGGAAAGAGTTTCGGCTGCGTGCTTCCTCCAGCAGACGTGCGCAAAAGACCTAGGAGGTGGGAATGCATTTCAGCAACATAGGAGAGAGTCCCATCAGGCCCAGTCACCATGGCCAGTCAACAGGAATGATGGGACTTGAAGACCAGCAACACTTTGGCCAACAGATACCATTCTGCCCTGTAAGAAGGCTAAGAGTAAGGGAAGCAGGCGGAGACATCACCAGAGCCTGCGCCAGTCAAGGTATCCCCTCCCTCTGTAGGGCCAATCAGCATCATCTGCCCTGTGAAAAGGACAAAGGGTCTGCTTGTGTTTGTATTTTATCTGTTGGTGAGTGGGTGGGAGAAATGTAAAACTGTAAACCACCTTCGGTTCCTTGGCAAAAAGGTGGTATATAAATCCAAAGGGAAGGGAAGGGAAAACCCATGCTGATTCTACACCAAAATCCCTTTTCTAGTATCTGCAGCTTGGAAGAGCAGATCCACAATCCAAAGAACAGGGCTGAGTTTTCCAGCAGGTTTTCCAGCTGCTGCAGTCGGGCATGGCTTGCAGCACAGATGCTATATTTCGCCTGCAAAGGCTTCAGGAGGGGAAACTGTGGACACTCAATAGCTGTTTTGATATATTCCGTTGTATTTTAGGTACCTGGTCCAGCAGATACAGGCGAGACACATAGGCCTTTTCTGTCTGGAGAAGCTCGTTGGCAATTCGGAAAACCTTTTGTGGAACTGTCATCTGTCAAGGGGAGAAATTAAAATCTCTGTGGGGAACTTAACAAAATCCAAGTTCACCCATTTGCCCTGTACTTCATGCACCCGTGAAACTGGGCGTGAGATTAGCCCACTTTCCCCCTCCTCTCCAAAACACTTTCGTATCTTCTATGGCCCCCACTCCTCAGTTGCTGGCCTAGAAATGACTGTGAAATACACACTGCACTAATTCCTTGGTTCACTTTCTCACAGGCTCTCAAGGTGGATAAGAATCCCCACTTCTCATGGAATCGTAGAGTTGGAAGGGATCTCTGAGGGCCATCTAGTCCAACCCCCTAGATGCAGGAATCTCGACACACAGTCTCCCATCCCATCTGAAACCATACTGGACTCTGCTTAGCTGTGCAAATGAGATAGCAGTGTTTTAGCACCCTGTGAGTGAATCAAACCAGGCAGTGAAAATATTCTGAGGAGTAAGTAGTGCCCGTTAAGTGAATTACAGTCCATCAGAAACAATCCTACCCTCAGCACCTGAGCTGGCATTAACAGATAAGGATACGACCCAGATCGTATTCACTAACCATTCCTGAATCACAATACAAAAGTGGACAAGGCTGCTCACGCTTCCACCTCTCTAATCGATGTGTAACCCCAACCCACCCCAGTCCCCTGTTATTTATCCACCAGTTTTGCTTCTGACCTCAGTAAAGAGCATCGTACTCAGGAAAAGGCTTGGCAGGAGCCATCAGCTGTGTGGGTGAGCGGGTGATCACACTAACACCCAGGCATGCCAGTCCAAGTCTCTCACCTCCTCTGAGTCCTGTCTTTCTGCTTGTGGGGGAGGGAGCTCCGGTAGCAGCTCAGCCTCATCCCCACTGCCATCGTCCATGTCACTGTCCACTTCGGAATCCCGGGTTGAGCGGCGCTTGATGACAGCAGCAGGCACGGGTGGCCCCGCTCCCTCTCCTGTGCCCTCGTCAGCCCCAAAGCAGATCTCCTCGCTGTTAGATGGGGAGCTGATGCTGTCAATGCCACTGTCCCGGTTGGCCAGCTTCCCACCATCGTGAGACGGCAAGCAGGCAGCACCACCCGCAGGCTCTGGCCCTCCCTCCAGAGCCAGGAGGTCCAGGAGTTTGTGAGCCAGCTCTGCCGATTCCAGTGAAGTCGGGCAGTCTAGCGAGGGCTCCATGGGACCTGTCTCGGGGGTCTGGAGATCTGGACTGGGGCACGGCGATGGGGCCTGCTCGACAGCCAGGATTACAGGTTCCCTGCAACAACAACAACAAATCAAAACACAGACAGTCAGGCTCTCTGGGAAGAAAGTCTCTAAAGCAAGACCTGCTGCTGTTCTAGTCTCACCTTGGAAAGGGAAGTAGAATCTAGTGCGGTGGAAGTAAGAGAAGTAGCAGCCCTTGACTAAAAATAGAGTTAAGAACTGGCACACTCCATCAGTCCAACTATCCGTCTGGTTTGGCATTCTGTCTTCTGACTCAAAGGCTAGCCAGAGGCCTTAGGAAATTAACATGTAGGACAGCCATAGCTCCCTGCTGTTCATCTGGAAGCGAAATGTTCCAGAGCACTCTTCCAGTTTGGCTGTGCCGCCAAACTGGTGGCACTCCCTCACAGTGGCTATGGCAGGAAGCATAACATCAGAAGGGAGCACCAGCTACGTTCCCAGGGAGGCAGGGCCTTGCAAGCTACTAAAGCACCCACCTCTCAAACTTCTCAATGAGGCAGGAGACGGCAGATAATGGTCCCAATCCATCCTTTGGCAGGGGGCTGCGGCTTAAGCGGGGATCGGCAGGGAGCGGTCGCGATGGAGGTGGGGGGATGGATTCAGGGAGACGCAGTGGCTGGATACTCTGCAGATGGGCTGGTTTAGGAGGGACTGGAAAAGCAATTCAAGTTATTTTTTAAAAGCACACATAATATATGGATACTATACACAAACCCCCAGCAAAGACAAGTGACAGAAGGGCTACTTCTGTGGACTGGCATCATTACCATCAGGTAACAAACAAACAAAACCCAACAGCACCCTACACCCAGCCCATCTCCTTCTGCCACCCTTTCTCTGGAGAAAAAGAGTCTGGATCCTGCCCTACCTCTGGTAGAGGAATCTGCCATACACAAATATGAACATGTCCTGCACTGGATTTTATTGCCAGCTGCTTTTGGAGCCAAACCTGACTGAAAAAACAAGTCTAAATATACCCTACTATATATTTCGAAAAATTGTTTGCTTGTCTGCTTGCTTTGCACATGCTGTAACCCAATTTTGCACAATGGTTCTTGAGATCAAGGAGAAGGTTTTTGTCAATTGGACACCATTTTGAATCAAGATGGCGGACCAAACCTTTCAAAACTGCACCACCAATTTGGAAACTGCACTGTTTTCGTTGTTCTTGTTCTTCGAATTCCCAAGCAACGCCAAGCACAAGGCTGTTAGTAATGAACAAATAAATCAGAACCTCCCTCTTCTAACAACTGTGTCTCACCCCACTTTCTCCGCAGGGCCTGAGGCAAAGAATAGGAAAGCCACGTGCTCTGTCAAAGCCAGTTTGCTCTGCTTGCAGACTTTCTTCCTGGGAAGTTCCACAAAGAGCCTTGTTGTGATGGGCTCACTGGGGGGGTGAAGACTTGCCTATATACCTTGTGGTTTTGGTCCTGGGGGTCGTTTGAGTGGCCGGAGTTTGGCCACTTCTCCTTCGCTGCTGTCAGGTCCTGGATCAGAGATGAGTCGCTGGGGGGCTTCTGGAGAGCGATGTTCTGGACTAGGCTCCAAGGAGAGGCTCTTGACCAGGAGCCGAGGGGGCTGAGCAGGACCTAGGAGAAAGAAAAAAACACAAGACAAGATAGTGAAACAAAGGCAACCCTGCAGTATCCACTCTGTTGGGATGAAGTGGTTAGAGTACTGGCTGATGACCAGGGAGACCAAAATTAAAATCCTCACTCAGCCATGATTTCAGCTAGTCACTTTGTCTAACCTACCCCACAGGGTAACAGCCTACGGATAAACTGAAGCACAGGAACCATGTACACCATCTCAGGTTCCTTGGAGGAAAGGTAGGATATTAAATGTGGGAAACAAATAAACAAATAGTAGCCTCAAGGTTTCCTCAAAAAGTGTTAGCCCAGGAGAGAACAGGGGTGCCTTCAACAAGGGTGGAAGCAAGGGTTGATAGCCTGGAACAGCCTTGGCTTATTACATATAACAAGCCAAGTCATATAATGCCTAAGATAAAAGTCTCTAGGCGTTTAACTCTTTACATTGAAAGCAAAATAATGATTTCATAACTCTGCTTTGCAGAACAGACTTGCGAGCCCATCATAATGACTGATATGACACTTCTTCAGAGATCAGAATTAGTTTCCTGGCCTAGTTGCATCACATATAGAAAAGCTGCAACTACTATTTTAAATAAACAAATAAACAAATAAACAAACACACACATTTGTGTCTCAGTTGTGCTTCTGAACTGCTCTTTGACTGTAATAATAAATTAGTACTATTACACACATTTGTGATTAAGTGCCTTTCCATAGCAAGCTCAGAGTGACTATTAAGCAAATTCAAATCACAAAAAGAGTGGAAGAAAAATGCATGGCTCTACTTTTTAAGACATAAAGTCATGTTAAAAGCAAATATGTAAGTAAAAGCTGCAATAAAATATATGCAGTCTTAGAAGCCAAAACAAGTTAAGAGATGCCAATTAAAAACTAAATTAAACAAAGAAGGCTTTTTTCCCTACAGACAATAAAGTATTTACCTTGCTGTAAAAGAGGAATGATGGGGGCTGGCAAGTCTCCCGCGTGAGATGGTTTCACAGAAGAGTTTGCCAACCACTGAGAATGTCACCTCCCCCAAGCACTACTGGAAAATACTGCCCTAAAGAACACAGAGCTTGGAGAAGACTGTATGGCTGAAAGGGTTTCTCAACGTATCTTAGACCACGAAATTTTAATGCTCTACTGCTAATAAACTCCAATTGATCACAGAAACTCAATGGTAACCAGTGCAGGCAATGCCCCTTCATGCTCCGGCCTGATCCAGTTAACGCCCAGTTCACAAGCCATGGGACATTTTCTACCCCACCTACGTCAGAGATGCAAGCTGATGCAGATGTCAATGCCCAACACAGCAATAGCAGAGCTTATTGTGAGACAGAGCTATAGGGCCAAAAAAGTGGAAGGAGGCTGAAGCTGCGGATCCCAGCCCAGAGGACCCCCTCAATATTGGGTGTTCCAAGAGCAAAACTGACCCTTTCGCAAGGTAAGGTGAATGGTCACCTCGTGGCAATTTCGGCTTCCATTAAAAGAGAGATACAGAGATCCTTAGAATGTAAGAAGGACCCTCTTGGACCAGACCAAAGGTCCATCTAGACCAACATCCTGATCTCACAATGACCAACAAGACGACTATGGGACCTCAATGCAAGAGCCCTCTCCCCACTTGGGATTCTTAGTAACTGATATACAGAGACACATTGCCTCCAACAGTGGAGGTAAAATATAGGAATCATCGCTAGTAGCCATTAATAGCTTCATCCTCCATAAATTTACTGTTGTAAATTTTATTGTTGTTAGCCACCCTGAGCCCGGCTTCGGCTGGGGAGGGCGGGATATATATATATATATATATATATATATATATATATATATATATAATTATTATTATTATTATTATTATTATTATTATTATTATTATTATTATTATTATTTAAAGCCATCCAACTTTGTGGCCATCATGTTATCCTGTGGGAGGCAAATTACAGACCCTCCAAGTGTCCCTATTTTCCAGGGACAGTCCAGGATTTACAGAAGCCATCAAACTTCATCCTGGAATGTCCCGCTTTTCCTTAGGATGTCCCGATTTTCATCAGAGAGATGTTGGAGGGGATGGTAAAAAGGTAAAGGTAAAGGTACCCCTGCCCGTACGGGCCAGTCTTGACAGACTCTGGGGTTGTGCGCCCATCTCACTTAAGAGGCCGGGGGCCAGCGCTGTCCGGAGACACTTCCGGGTCACGTGGCCAGCGTGACATCGCTGCTCTGGCCAGAGCCAGAGCCAGAGCCAGAGCCAGAGCCAGAGCCAGAGCCGCACACGGAAACGCCGTTTACCTTCCCGCTGGTAAGCGGTCCCTATTTATCTACTTGCACCCAGAGGTGCTTTCGAACTGCTAGGTTGGCAGGCGCTGGGACCGAGCAGCGGGAGCGCACCCCGCCGCAGGGATTCGAACCGCCGACCTTTCGATCGGCAAGTCCTAGGCGCTGAGGCTTTAACCCACAGCGCCACCTACCTGGGATGGTAGGACGTCCCTATTTACATCGGACAAATGCTGGAGGGTGTGAATTCTATAATTTAACTGAGAGGAGAAGTAATTTATTTTGTTTGTTCTGAATCTCTCAACATTCAGCTTCACTGGATGGCTCTGAGTTCTAGTAATAGGCAATATGGAGTAAAACGTCTCAACATCCACATCACACAATTTTTATACACATCTCTCATACGGTACACAATATTCCAAGTGTGTACACACCATATATTTGCACAACAGCATTATGATATAGGTAACATTATTTTCAGTGTGGCGTAATGGTTAAGCGTGTTGGGGCTATAACTTAGAAGACCAGGACTCGAATCCCCACTCAGCTATGAAGCTCACTGACTGACCTTGGGCCAATCACAATCTCTTAGCCTAACCTACTGTTGTTGTGAACATGAAATGAGGGGGGGCAGGGGGGGGAGAGAACCATGCATACCACCTTGAGTTCCTTGGAAGAAAAAAGTTGGTATATAAATGTAATAAATAAAATAAAATAAAATCCCTAACACAGAATTGCTTGTTTTCGCAGCTGGGTCAATACCTTCATCAAGCTATCCAAGGTCTCATTCCTGGTCAGTCACTGCCAGTTGAGATCCCACGAGTATATATGTAAAATTATATTCCCACCACCATGTACACTGCTTGATATTTGCTTACGTTGAATTGCATTTGCCATTTTTTCTGTCTATTCCAGAGGCAGTGTGTCCCAATTTTCCGCTTGGGGTAAAAACATGAAGTGCTGCCTTGCCCTGCCACCACACGGCCACTGCCAAAGTGTCCCTTACCTAGGGTGCGCAGCAGTGGTGCAAAGCTACAGAGGCAGGTTCCAGAGAGATCTCTCTGGAAACCAGTGCTGAGGCTGCATTGATGCCACCAGCGGGGGTGCCAGGGCAGCTGCTTCACCCTGACACGTGGGTGGGCCACTCCTGTCCATTCGCTTAGTCTTGAGAGATTCTCTTGCAGCTCATCACCATCCCTCTTTGCTTCAATGACCCTGAACAATTTGGTTTCATCAGAAAACTTGGCTACCTCACTGCTCACCCCTAACTCTAGATCATGGGTAGGCAAACTAAGGCCCGGGGGCCGGATCCAGCCCAATCGCCTTCTAAATCCGGCCCACAGACGGTCCGGGAATCAGCGTGTTTTTACATGAGTAGAATGTGTCCTTTTATTTAAGATGCATCTCTGAGTTATTTGTGGGGCATAGGAATTCGTTCATTCCCCCCCCAAAAAAAAATAGTCCGGCCCCTCACAAGGTCTGAGGGACAGTGGACCGGCCCCCTGCTGAAAAAGTTTGCTGACCCCTGCTCTAGACCATTAGTCCATGACTGCCAAGCTTGCTCAGGAGTGGCTTTGATGAGAGACTTTATCTTTAAAAACAATAATAAAGAGTTCAGGTACACAATGTACCATTGGAGAACAATCCAGAACGAGGTTCCTAGGCACAAAGCTCATTGAAATGGACAAGAGCTGCAGAGAAGCATGACCATTTGGATTCTCTGCCTCAAGCTCCAAAATGTCTTGATCCAACCCTGGTCAGGAGAAACAGTTCCTACCCGCTTCTCTCACAGAATAGTATACATACCATCATTTGCGACAATTCTGACAGGTGCACCTTTTACCTGCTAGAATTGCTATCCTCAGCTCTGATATTTTTTTATTAGAGAATGTTTGATAACAAATCAATTCACAGACAACGAGCAGTATATATCCTTTCCATTGGAATCATGTCTGCATAGACTCCCTTCCTTTCTTTTCATGCCTGGCTGAGGGTAAGGCTAATGGCAAGCTAACAGAAGTTTTTATCACAGGAATCTCTCACCATGAGGTGGGGTATGCTTGTAATTTTGTCATATTTATGTTCTTTTGAGCTAACCTTCTGAGTGTGGTAAAACAATGGGGGGGAAACGGACCATGTTTATTTTGCATCGAAGGGTGTCTAAAGGCATCTCAAGGCAAAGATAGGCATTATATTAATTTTTGTTATGTAAAATGGCAGTTATGGCAAAGCCTTCAGAGCCTCAGGTCTCTGGGGGGTGGGAAGAGGAAGTATGTGTCTCTCTGTCTGTCTGTCTCCCACTTCTGTGATCCCACCAAAACTCCCTGAAGCTGCTATTTCAAGTGGCTTTTTGCATTTCACTTGAAATGCAAACAGCACAGATTTTATCTGGACCATGAAAGGGGGGTGGGAGAGAGATAGGGTATCAAACTGCCTCTCCCCCCCCTTTATGGTCCTGTGCCTGCTCAGGTTTCCCCACAAACACACCCCAAAACACACTTTAACATGCAATTCACACCACATCTTATTAGGTCCTCAATTTCACTGCAAGGAGCATGCTCACAGGAACACATAAGGAATAATTACCAGGAGAATGTCACCTTGTAACATGAGCTACATGTTAAAACCAGAAAATGATGATGATGATGATGATGCAAACATGGCTGTCTAAACAACATCAACAACAAAGCCAGGGCAGAGTGTGTTTGAGTGAATATAGATCAGAGCAGTGGCATGGTTAGAAGGGAGCTTTGGTGTTGTGTCCCCATCATGGTCCTATCAGAACTGGGCCTCCTGCATCTGCTATTTGCAGTGGGAAAAAGTCCCCCTTGGTGCCAATGGGAGCTTTCCTCCCACTGCAAATAACGAGGGACCAGGTTTTATTATTTCTTTCTTTGTATGTGCCCCTTCATCTAAAGATCGTAAGGTGGTTCTGATCGAGATCAAAACAGGGGGGAAAGAATTAAAGCCAACACCCCCACCATGACCTCAGTCTGGCTCCACACAAATAATTTACTTATTTTAAAAGTCACACAAGGGCTGAAGACATGAATAACATCATGACTAGTTTGGTTCCAAGCTGTTTGTAATATTCCAAATCCTTCACTTAACCGAGTTGGAAGCCGAGAGATGCAATTCCACCTAGATGTCTTGCCAGGGCTTGTCCCAGGGAGAAGTTCCCAACAGGATTTTAAATAGATCATCTCAGTGTTTCTTCTCCGTGCAGCCTACCTTAGAAAACTAGGAAATTAAGCTCTCTAAAAGGTTAAGAAATTGCACCTCTGGGCACCCTCCCCGTTCTATATAATCTTCTGTAGGGTTTTGAAATATACCGAGCAGAAACAACCTCAACTTCAACTTGCCTCCTCCAAGCCCCAGAGGCTAAGTAAGGGAAGGATTTCTAGGCAACACCTCCATGACTCAAATACACCAGCTACTCCAAGAGCAAGGAACTGCTTTCTTCTATTTAGGAAGATCTGAATAACGTTGTGGGAGAACCCCTGGTCAAAATGAGAAGCGGAAATTATGGAGTTGGGGGTAGGAACAGAAGAAGATGGTCTCCGTGTTGGCACTCTGTGACTTAAAGTCACTGTCCTAGAAGACTTAGTGGACACACCAATCAAAATGCCAAACTTCAGAAACTTTATTGCCTCTTAAGCAAAAGCAGAACAGCAATAGGAAATGCTTGATGCCACCCAGATATAAGTAAGTGCCCCCTTGTGACATTCACTGGGGTAGAAGAGAAGGGTGGAGAAAGAAGCTTGACAAGAGAGACAAAGGTTAGTTTTCCCATTTGTCCACTGTTAAGTTGTGGGCGAACATATCAGACGACACAGCAATTCTTCCAAAGCAGCTCTTTATTTGTAAGCTGGGACAGAACTGAACTGAGGAGCTCAGTCAGCCTGCTTATATAGAGCTCCACTAGAATGCAACAGTAACCATTTTCTGTAACTAGCCAATCACTGAACGTCACTTTCGATCCTTCATTTGCATACAAACTATCCAATCACTGAACGTCACTTTCGATCCTTCATTTGCATAACTATCTACAGTATTCCCCTGCTGGCCCAGGGTGAGAACTTCAGTACATAACATCCACTACAATTTATTAGTTTTTCAGGACTACACTGAAAGCCTGTGAAGACACACAAAAGGCTTCGGATGGATTCAGATGAACATTTTGCCACAAATCTGTACCAGGTATGCAGTTATTTTTTTAAAAAAAAATCCATGCCACTTGGCAGGATGATACAGGCAACCATTTTCCACATGGCTACTGAAACAGTGTGGTGCATTTATCATGGATAATGTTCACTTCTATCCACCTGGAGTGTGTTTAGTCACACAATTCTGGGTAAAAGAAAACATTCATATGGATTTGGCATTGGCAGTGTGGCTTCTCAGCTAGAACTCACAAACATGCACAGGCATATAGCAGAAAGAGAAGAGAGAGAAAAATATTAGGTTGTATCCAATTAAGCTATACCAAGAGCAGACTCAGGGATGCGGGTGGCCCTGTGGGTTAAACCACAGAGCCTAGGACTTGCCGATCCCTGCGACGGGGTGAGCTTGGTCCCTGCTCCTGCCAACCTAGCAGTTTGAAAGCACGTCAAAGTGCAAGTAGATAAATAGGTGGGAAGGTAAATGGCGTTTCCGTGTGCTGCTCTGGTTCGCCAGAAGCAGCTTAGTCATGCTGGCCACATGTCCCTCGGGCAATAAAGCGAGATGAGCGCCGCAACCCCAGAGTCGGTCACGACTGGACCTAATGGTCAGGGGTCCCTTTACCTTTACCTTTAAGAACAGACTCACTGAAATGAATAGACCTAAGATAGTAATGTCCATTAATTTAAGTGGGTTTACTTTGATTATGGCTAATGTCAGATACAACCCATTTAAAGGTGGTTATTTAAAAAGCAGCTGGCACAGATTTGTGAAAGATAGATGCTATTAACCCACAATAGCTGTACACCTCTGCTGGAAGGCAATGGGTGGGGATCTGGTCTGGTTCATCTACGCCAGGGGTCAGCAAACTTCTAGCAGGGGGCCAGTCCACTGTCCCTCAGACTTTGTGGGGGGCCAGACTATATTTTTTTAAAAAAATGAACGAATTCCGATGCCCCACAAATAACCCAGAGATGCATTTTAAATAAAAGGATACATTCTACTCATGTAAAAACATGCTGATTCCCAGACCGTCTGCGGGCCAGACTGAGAAGGCGATTGGGCCGGATCCGGCCCCGGGGCCTTAGTTTGCCTACCCATGATCTAAGCAACACAAAAGAAACCTGACATCACTCGGCACATAAGACCCAGCTGCTGCTCCTAAATCCTGTCTCCTCCCTCTTCTGCCCTAAGATAATAAAACAAGCTCCACCAGAAGACCTTGCGGATTATATTCCCTACTCAAAAGGTATAGCTTCAGGTCAAAAATTAAAACAGGTGGTTATGAAATGGAACATAGTCCATCATCACTTTATGCCTAGGAATTCTTGGGAGACAAAAGAGGAAGAGGCCTGTGCGTCTGGCAGGATAGTTAAACATACTGTACACTGGCGGCTACTGAACAGATCAAAATGAAACAACCAAAACCTAAAACCAAGTAATGAAGCACAGTTACAATTATAAAATAAATTACTTTTAAGTACAATCATCCCACTGCCTCTAGCCAGAAATCTGCAGTGTTGGGAATAGGCTTGCTTCTCACTGAGGAATTGAGGCAGAATACTGTCTACGTGTTTTTCCTGATATCGCCATATCTAAATGAGCTAAAGAAGATAATAACTATGACTACAACTTCTTCTTCTGCTCCTCCTCTTTTAAATAAAAGTTAACCATTCAATGAAGGAACTCTGAACTCATATCCATGAAAGAGTTTTCCCCCACCTCCAATGACTTAGCAAGTATTAACAGAATATTTAATACAAAATGAGTCATGTCAAATTACGAGCTATGTTCCAACGAGCTGATTAAAACAAATTAAAGAGACAGTTCTGAAACACCTAAAGGAAACCTTTATGCTTACTGATTGCTTGTGTTGATGGTGTAACTGACTTGGTAGTTAAGACAAGAGATGTATTATATTGGTGGATATGGGAGGGGCACTCCTGTTTATTTTTTATTTTTATTTTAACACAGCAAGTTGTTTGACATGATCCCGCATAATATCTCATATGTAAACCAGGGAGAGCAATCACAGAATGAGTTCACTATTGGCTGAAAAACTGCAACCCTAGAGCAATTATGAATGAAGCTCTTGGCTCTCAAATTGTTCAGCATTTTTTAAAATAGCAGGGATGGTATCCATGCTATTATCACAGAAATGACACAACTATGGAAAATAGGACTGGAATGAAAAGCGGTCCTTTAAAAATTGAAGAACTGGGCCAAACATATACACACATGATTAAAGCAGAGATAAAAATGTAAAATACCAGTTCAAAAACTGTGGTTTTTTCAGATCTCGAAAATGGAGCTCAAGCTTTCAGACAGGAGGGAAGGCCTGGCAGTATGTCCTTTATTGCTTCAAGAAGGATCTCTCAGACTTTGATATGCTCCTAGTCTAGTGTCCTGATTGTCTTAGAAATCCTTCAAGAGCAGACCTGCCCCATGCCCATTTGTGGTTTGCAACCCTGCATCTCCCTGCCTGCCTGCCCCCACTCCACCCAAATGCCTCCATACCTATTTTTCCTTGCCTGTAGTCTGGGAATTACATCCTTAGGCACTCTGACACAGGTTCATCAAAAGAAAATATTCACCGGCAGCTCCATGATGTTGCAAAATAGATGAATAATTCCAGTATTGCAAGCCTAACTGGACTAGATAACCAAGACCCATTACTGGATTTTCCATCTCTACATCAGGAGTGGGGAACCCATGGCTCTCCAGATGTGGCTAGACTACAACTCCCATTATCCTGAGCACTACTGGCCTTGTTGACTGAGGCCAATGAGAGTTGGAATCCAGTAACATGTGGAGGATTCCTGCTTTACATGTTAGCAAAAGGCAGTTGGGAGTGTGGGGATTCACACTGGGACTGTGGCGCAGGTGTATGGTTGTGAATGCTTTTCCTCAGTGCTGTTTTTCAGATTAAAATGCTTCCCACCCATCCGCAGCTGGAAACTTATATACCCAGCCTGGCCTAGATAAAAAAAACATATTAAGCAAGCAAGGAGCCCAGTTACACAGTGATGACTCAATGCTTCTTCCAAGGGGACACAGCAACATCTCCCTACATCCTGAGATCTTAAGTTAAACCTATTCAAAATTCCTGCAGCTTATAAAACTTTTCCTAGACTGTAACACTTCAGCCTGTATGATTAAATTTATTGCAAATAATTAAAAACACTCCCTGTATGTAGAAAACCAGTCTGTCAGGGAGAAGTCTAACCAAAGCCATTCTCACTGACATATTAGTTTTCTATGTGAAAGGATGAAACGTTTCACTCACAAATGGTCAAGAGATACATTTTCCACCTCTTCAAGCAAGGCAGAACAACACCCATCTGGCGGTGTCCTAGAACCCACTTGGGAAATCCATTTCTCCCTTTCCTTGCAAGCTCTTGAAGTAGCACCCACCCAAGAAAAGCTTTACCATTTGATTTGGCAGGTTGCTGAAACTGGCCTCAAGATCTCCCTCAGAAACCTCCTTAAAGTCTCAGGTCTCCACATTAAGGCCTAAGAAGGAATCATTGCAACCAGTGACGAATACACTGTTTAAGAGGGTCTTGTCGTCCCTGTCAATTCTGCGGTGGTAACTCGACTGAAGGGCATCGTGATGGAAGCACGGGGACCTAGAACACTACTTGATCTCTTGGCTGCGAGATCCCACTCCTAAATTCTGTACAACTTCAGGACAAGTTGAAAGTATAGAATCGGTGCTTTGAGATAAAGGAACTAAAGCAGGCTTCCTCAAACCAGTGGCGTAGCGTGGGGGTTGCAGGGGGGGCCGGCCGCACCGGGCGCAACATCTGGGGGTTAGGGAATCCACGGGTTAGGGGGCGCAAATCCACGGGTGAGGGGGCGCAAATCCATGGGTTAGGGGGCACAAATTACTTGCCTTGCCCCGGGTGCTGATAACCCACGCTACGCCACTGCCTCAAACTCATCCCTCCAGATGTTTTTGGCCTACAACTCCCATGATCCCTAGCTAGCAGGACCATTGGTCAGGGATGATGGGAATTGTAGTCTCAAAACATCTGGAGGGCCGAGTTTGAGGAAGTCTGAACTAAAGCATGAACACCCTACACAAGAATAGAAGGCCATTTCCTTATGCTGCCCATGCATTCTGCAGATAGTTGCTTATACTGTACAGGACAAGATTTGTCATGCCTTCTATGGTAAATGGTTACCAAAGAAAGTTTCTGTTTACATAGAGAAGAACCTCCTCTATTGAGTAAAATGGAGTTGGCACTAACATGCAAACTTTAGGCAGGTTAGGCTGCAGACGAAGAACCACTGACTCACACTGTGGGGCATCACGCTTTAAGGAACCAGATCACACCACAGCAACAAAGACGCAAAATGATTTAGATGGCAGACTTGTAAGGACAGGAACTGGGACCAAAGGTCAAGCAAATTAAAGAAGAGCAAGATCTACAAGGGGATAGCAGTCCTCAACTATGTTTAAAGCCTCTGCCATTTTTTTAAAAAAAGATAAGAGGATAATCCTTCCATACAGAGGGAAGGAAGTGGGGGTAGATTTTTTTTAAAAGACACTTTGAGATAGAGTGAAGATAGCTATTCAGACAATCTTAACTGTTAGCATAGACTTAGGCCCTGAAAAGGGGGGGAGGGGATCTTTAAAACTGCATTCCTTTGAAGGAAAAGAAATAAATAACCACGTGTACTTGGCTGTAGGCAGCCCAAGAGCAGAAGGCGAAAGTCTGTCTGGAGAAGCAAAGCCAGGCCAGAATGGTACACCCCCAAGGCCGAGAGCAGCCTTCGCCAACTTGGTGCCCTTCAGAGGCATCTGTTTGGGGGAAGGTCTTCATCAAGGAAGCACAGGAAGTTCATGCAGAAGCAGATCTGAGGATTAGCAAAAAGGCCAAACTGAGAAATCTCCCACCTGGGACAAGAGAAGACCGGTGTCAGAAACTCCACCAGCACATGGCGCATTTTGAGACTGACCCGGGTCCAACTCATGTCTGAGTGGGGATTTGAACTCTGATCTCCCAGGTCCTAGTCTGATACTCTAACCACTACACCACTCTGCCTTCCTAGAGTACTTCTGCTACAGGGCAGTGGCATAAAATAAAGTAGGTAAATAAATATGGGGAAAGCCAAATGTCCCTTAGAGACGGATCTGAAATATTTTCCTTGGAGCTTTAATTTGTTTCATTCTGAATTGTTTTATCTGACGTTTTAACGTGTTGTATACTGCTTTGATATTTTTTTCTTTAAAATATAAAGTGATATAGAAATAAAAATTATTATCATTAATAATGATGATGATGATAGTTGCCACAACAGAATGTCTAGGCACCATTTTTATGGGAGACAACAACAACCCCCATAAAAAATGGCACCTAGACATTCTGTTGTGGTGACCATAACCAAGGTTTAGGGTTCCATTTGGCGATTAGCTTATATATGCGAGTTTCTAATACAGTCAAACCTCGGTTCCTGAACGGCTCCATTTTGGAACATTTCAGCTCCCGAACGCCAAAAACCCAGAAGTAAATGCTCCGGTTTTCAAACTTTTTTTGGAAGCCAAACGTCGGATGCAGCTTCTGCTGGAGTGCTAGAAGCTCCTGCAACCAATCAGAAGCCGCGTCTTGGTTGTCGAACATTTCAGAAGCCGAATGGGGTTCCGGAACGGATTACGTTCGACAACCAAGGTTGGACTGTACTGGGGAAGACCCAAACCAGACGGCTGGCAGATGGGTCAGGAGACTGGGAGACTGCAAGAGTGTGAGGCAAACTGGGAAATTAGAGGACAAGCAAGGAGAGCTATCTATTCTAGACAGCAGTGAGGAGCAAGGAAGTAACATAGAAAAGTCCAAAGTCTGGAACGTTGCCCAGGCAAATATGCATATTCCGCCTAAAAGCATTTATAGCCAGGTCAGGCTTGGAGGAACGAATGAGCCTGACTAGGAAGTAGTTGTATAGCTGCTTGGGGGTTCCTGAAAACAGTTCTGTACCTTCCTCCTCTGCTTTACTAGTTTTCAACAGGTGGAGAGAGACCCACAAGTAGACCACACCTCAGCCTACAATCATATTCTTTAAGATATTTTGAGGGAAAGAAAGAGGGAGCACTTTATCTCACACACAATATGTGTGTGTGTGTGTTAACATAGATTCCACAACTGGTCGAGGCCTTTGGGCACTTAGCAAGTGATGATTAGATCAATTCAGGAAAAAAAGGTTGGCTGTACTTAAGACCCACTGAAATCAAATAGATTTAAATCGGCCGCAGCTCATTTATTCCTTTAGCTTTCAGTGGCACTCCCAAGGATGAATAGCTTTCTCTGAACTGGAACTTCAGTTCTGTTTACTTATCTAAAATAACAGACATTGACTAGCAAGGAGCTGCACATTTTTGTAATGGTCCAGGACCCCATAATCTCTCCTCAAATTAATGGTTTTTCTATTTCACGAAGTTATGAACTTCTAATTGTCAGGAAACAGGAAATGATCTAAAATAAAGCTATAACCTATTCTCTCTCTTACTAATTCTGGGTGACCAACTGACAAGAGTTGATACTGAACTATCAAATTGATAGTAGCCTCAGTGCAATGAAAGCAATCTCAGCAGGAGGATAAAGGTTCTGTTTTCTCCATTATCAACAAGCACACACACATATACCCACCAAATGAGGAGAAAGAACTAGGCCCACCAACTTCCAAGCAGGCCTGGCCTGGGACATTTCGGTGCCTGAGACAGAAAACAGAAATGGCAGCAGCTTCTTTGGGGCACAATCCACTCGGACCTTCTCTTGCACAAGATCCACTGAAATGTGTGGAAACTTTTACCCAGCTACTACTGATTTCAATTAGGGACGCAGGTGGCGCTGTGGGTTAAAGCCTCAGCGCCTAGGGCTTGCCGATCGAAAGGTCGGCGGTTCGAATCCCTGCGGCGGGGTGCGCTCCCGCTGCTCGGTCCCAGCGCCTGCCAACCTAGCAGTTCGAAAGCACCTCCGGGTGCAAGTAGATAAATAGGGACCGCTTACCAGCGGGAAGGTAAACGGCGTTTCCGTGTGCGGCTCTGGCTCGCCAGAGCAGCGATGTCACGTTGGCCACGTGACCCGGAAGTGTCTCCGGACAGCGCTGGCCCCTGGCCTCTTGAGTGAGATGGGCGCACAACCCCAGAGTCTGTCAAGACTGGCCCGTATGGGCAGGGGTACCTTTACCTTTACCTTACTGATTTCAATAGAGCTTCCATGGAATTCCCTGGTGGATTATGCCCAAGGACCAGAACTTTCCGGCACTACCGTTCTTAACTATAGGCAAAGCCTGTTGCTTGAGGAATTAGCCCCTGCATCTAAGATCTTCTCTCCCCCACTAGTATTATCCCCAGAAGAAAAGCCTACAAACTTGGGTTTCACTCACCCCTGTGGACGGGAAGCCCGTGCAAACACTTCCTTGCTTTCCAGGTCCCTCTGAAGCTCCTAAGAACGTGCGGAAGAAGTCAAAATTCCTCCTGCTGCCTCTATTCCTAGCAACGGCCAGTCCAAACAGTTTCAAACAGCACAGCCCAAACAGGAACCTACCTGCCTCTTTAAGGTGGCGAAATCTAGAAGTGGAACACAGGCTATGGAGCAATTTGTGTGTGTGGCTGGGGAAGGCAGGAGGGGGGGGGAATCTAGTTGTGAGCTAGATCAGAGTCCGAAATTAAGTCTAGGTCAGTGAGGAATGAGGGGAACATCTGAGTGCAAAGAATTGCGCACCTGGAACAATAGTTGTCGGCTTATCCCAAATGTTGGTGTTTGTATAGTTCCCACAGGAGGGGGGCGGGAGAGAATAACATGGATTTGATTGTATATTTTATTAGGACAACCAGTAATTTTTTAAAAAATGGTTCACACAAGTTTAGAATTTTACAAGTCTGTCCACCAAACTGGTTTAATGATCATTATGTGTGACAAAGTGTTTGGTGAAGCCCAGAAGTTCACACACCATCATTAAACTGAGGGTACTAAACTGATAGAAGGCATACAAATATTTAAAATGAATGCACAGGTCTGGGGTGTGTGTGTGTGTGTGTGTGTGTGTGTGTGTTCAAATAAATAGATGTTACTACTTCAAGCTAATCATTATGATTCCGTTCCTCTGTTCCTCAGGCTGTAAACTAGGAGTAGCAACTGCTCTGTTCCTTGTGATGTCTACTCGAAGGCAACGCATGACATGATATAGCCTCACCACGTAGCCACACCGTGCGCTCCCTGCCATGGCAGTTAATGATGCGAGGTGAAGTTGGGGTAATGCACAGCACCATGAGATCACATCATGGATCTTATTCAATGGCACATTACAAGGAACAGCTGTGGAGCAGAACCCCTCTGTCCTTTTGCACCATTAAATGTTCATGTCTATTCTTTGTTCAGACAGATACCGGTAACTCTTTTGCAATGAGTTATTAAAACTTCCAGTGCCAGGCACAACAGGATACACCAATGCAACATGTGGGAGAGAGAAGACCCTGAATCAGTACAGCACTTGGGATCTAACGCAGTTGGAACCTCAGTCTGTCTTGTGTAATTCACTTTCTCTTAGGGCTGAACTATGCGCAATGGTGGCACAACCAGGTGCTAGAACAGGGACAGCCAATGTGGAGCCCATCATCCCCAACCACAGGCCATGCTGGCTGGGGGGTGGGAGTTGGAGCTGAAAAACAACATCCAGAGAGGGGGCGCCCGGGTGACTGCCCCTGTGCTAGAAGATTGGCCATGCTGAATTCATAGAAAGCAAAGCAGGAAATTTACAGTGCACAGGCAGCAAGCAGGTGTTGAAACTTGCCCTCACCTGACATTTCCCTCTCCACCCCATCCCCCACTCACCCAGGGGGCTTTAGTTCCAGTTTCAGAGCCCCACTGAAAGGGGAAATAGCTGAGGGACGAGGCTGTGTGAGAAAAGCAGTTCCCCAGCTTAAATCCCAGCACATTTTATATGACTTCAACAGCAACCCATATTCTAACGCATGAGTTTATGGCCATCAGATGCAGTTAGTCCACCATCTATAAAATGGAGGCAACTATTCTTTGCTTCAGAAAACTATTGTGAAGGTGGAACAAAGCACTGTAAAGCATTTTACACATTAAAAATGATATGTGCATGGATATATAACTCCTCTGAAAATCTTTAATAAGGGGACCTATTAAAGCAATTTTTCTTGGGACTATCACAGATCGGAAAACCATCATCTCCGTAATGCCCTTTAACAGGTTTCCTTCAGCATATAACAAACCCTCCCAAGTTCAGGCTTTCCTCACACAGTATGATCAGTCCCTCCCCTGCGCTGGAGCCATTTCCAGCCATTAATGGACCAATCGCTGCAGAATCTAGCTAAACAAAAATGCAGCACTTTTTAGCAACCCATGGGAAAGAGTTCCAGTGTTTAACGGCACCTGACATGATTCTAAATGCAGCCCCCTTTCACGTGTGCTTTGCCCTTCCACGCAATCTGTAGCTGTACGCACAGATAATAGAGCTTACAGGCAAAACGGAGCCTCCCCTCCCTGCTCCCAAGATTCCCGCTTCCACCTTAACCCGGCCAGTGACCTCACCTGTAGGGCTCAGCCCTGCCAGCTCTGACTCGCCTGCTGCACTTCCGGAGCCTGCCTACCTGCCGCACCCGAGTCAGGAGTGAGCCTCCAGGCTGCTCCATGTACCTTCTGGGAGGGGCAGGGTGCCATCTGAGCCCAGGTTCAGTAGGGCTTAGCCTCAGCTGCAGAGTTCACTGACTTCTGGAGCAGCCCAAGGTGAGTGCCTTGCGCTGGCAGCTGGGTAACTACACTCTGCTCCATGCACCAAGGAGGGGAACAGGAAGGTTTCCAAGAAGAAAACAGGTATTCTAAGCAGGCTTTAGCCTTTATCCCCAACTGACGCTTAAATCCATCTAACTCAGTGGTGTCCAAACTTCAAAGATGGACAGATTTGATGAAGTGAAGGGCTATGAGGGCTGACCAAAGTTGTTGACCTTTTTTTTAGAATTGAAATTGTTGAGCTTTTGTTTGTTCAGGTTTTTTTAGGATTTTACCCCCCGGAAATAAACTGCCATGGGGGCCGGATTGAACCGACCGGCGGGCCGGATTAGGCCCCCAAAACACACTTTGGACATACCTGATCTGACTGCATTGCTCTAAGTCATCCTAAGCCTTTGTTACCCACAACTCTCCCTTTGTTTTCTCTTCCACTTTCAAAATTTAGGATGTAAGCTCCTTGGGGACAGAGACCTTCCATTCCTCTCTATGTAAAGTGACATGGGCACTGACAGGGCTATATAATAATGAAAGTTAAGAACTGTTAGCAGGGAGCGGAGGGAAGGAGAAAGTCGCCATGTTCTTTCCACACAAATCTGAGCTCTGGCAATGTGGGGCAGCTGGTCAAGAGCCAAATGGCAAACCCACGCCCCTTCCTACTCTCCCCTTGCCCCACGGAAAGAGAAAACCCATCAAGCTCTCTATTCCCCAGGGGGTTACCTGTTCCGCAAATGTGCTGACACCATCTGCACTGTGGAGTGAAAGGAACAGATGGCACAGGGGTCCCTTCTGCATCAGGGTCCCGACCCCCACTGCTATTCCTGCCTGAGGCTCTGCTTGCAGGTCCCACAGGGCTTTAAAGATCCTCCCCCCCCCCCCAACTCACAGCCCACCCCTGTAATGCAAGCCAGGCTGGGTCAGATGGATTAATGAGTCTCAAAGCAGGGATTAGACACTGATATGGATAAGGCAAAGGTGGGGACTGAGATATGGAGGTGGGGGTGTCAAGAGAACCCAGAAGCCTGCACAGAGGGAGGGGGGTCATCGGGGGTCGCGAGGAAAATCCCTGACCACTTATGTACAAAAGTGCTTGGAACACAATTAAAGCTCCGTTTTCCATTAACAAAACTGGAGGCTGGAAGGGCTTTTAAAAACCATTAAGCCTGTGTGTGTGTGTGTGTAAGAAACCCTTTTGTAGTATCTTTAATGTTTCCCATGGAGAGATGGACTTGACAGAGAAGTGCCATTCCCAGCCTCTCCAGGGCTGCAAGGGCTTCAAGGCTTCTCAGAAGCAGACAGCCTTGCTGCCAATCCAAGGCCACTTGTGTCTGGCAGTATTTGTGTCAAATCTGTCCAGGAGTCACCTACATAAGGCTGTCACCTGCAGGGGGTGGGGGAGAGGAAAAGAGCGAAACCCTGCCACACAAAGGATTCTGGGTAAAATAAAAATGCAAATCGCAGCCTTTGCTGGCGAAAGCAGGTTCCCAGCCCCCCCCCCCGACGAATTAATCCCTTCCCACAAACTGCAGCAATCACAGTGTGGGGACAAAACAGCTCCAAGTCTACCTTTATATGCACACAGATGCATACACACATAGCAGTGCTCCTTAGTGGGAGTATTTGAAGAAAGCTGTGAAGAGAACATCCTTTGCGGTCTCTCATACTGTTCTTCCTGGCTTTCACTCTGGCATTCTCGGGGTCAGTTAACTTTGTGCCCCACTGCTTCCGTCAGTGGGGTGGCCCCATAATGCACACCCTCCGTCTTTCTGCCAGCCAGACTGGGGCAGGAAGCAAATGCGCTACAGACCTGACTTAGAACAGTTAAGGCAGAGCACAGTCATGGGTTGAGGTGTGTGGGATTTGGGGCCTGCAGTGTTGGCAGGAAGATGAAGGAGGGGCTATGGCTAGACAGGAACAAGGATTGTGGGAATAGCAGGGGTCAGCAACCTTTTTCAGCCGTGGGACGGTCCACCGTCCCTCAGATCATGTGGGGGGCCGGACTATTTTTTTTGGGGGGGGGATGAACGAATTCCTATGCCCCACAAATAACCCAGAGATGCATTTTAAATAAAAGGACACATTCTACTCATGTAAAAACATGCTGATTTCTGGACTGTCCGCGGGCCGGACTGAGAAGGCAATTGGGCCACATGTTCAACCTTCAGTTCTGATTTCAGTACCAGTACTGGGAGATTTGTTAGTAATAATAAAGGAAGCTTAGCTGCTTTGCCCTTGTCAGAGTGACTAGCACCTGTCCCCAAACTCTTAGGATTAAGGAAAACTGGTTCAAAGCAGGTTTGACCCTCAGAGCCCCTTTTCTCCTGCAGAAATTAAGCACTGAGATATATATGCATTTTATTTACGAAGGGACTCATTGACTCACACACCCTTTCTGTTCTCTCTGATTCACCACTTGCATAAAGCCATGCCTTCATCCTCCGGGAGGGAACATAATCAACACCCCAGTCGCTAACATGGATTAGAACTCCTACACACCATCCATAAGCCTGCAATAAAACGGGGTGGGGGTGGGGGTCCACTACAGAACCTTCCAGAAAGCAAGTATAAGAGGAGAGTCTTGAGGGCAATGTTGGCATCAGGGCAGAGTGCGTCCAGGGTCCCACCCAGCTGGATGAGCAGCAAGGCTGCCTTTCATGGCTGTGTGCACAGCACACATTTCACGCACGTTTCTTAGCTTCAGGTTACAGATGCTTCAGGTTACAGACTCTGCTAACCCAGAAATATTACCTCGGGTTAAGAACTTTGCTTCAGGATGAGAACAGAAATCGCGTGGTGGCAGCGCAGCAGCAGCAGGAGGCCCCATTAGCTAAAGTGGTGCTTCAGGTTAAGAACAGTTTCATGTTAAGAACGGACCTCCGGAACGGATTAAGTTCTTAACCCGAGGTACCACTGTATCTTGAAGTGAAGTAGAGGCAGCGACCATTTTAGGCCCGTCCAAAGTGTGTGACCGCACATGCGCACATCACACCAAACCCAAAAACATTGCAAAAAGGGGTAGAACGGTGCATTTGCAGGCTTTTTCAATGGTGTTTCAAATACATGCGAATTCATTTAAACACGTGGTGCCTTGAAACGTAACCTCCATCTAAATTGGGAGTTGCCTGTAATGCACATTATCATCAAGAGGAAGACCCTTTAAAACCATTAAATCCAGAACCTAAACTTATCTAACTGCACTTCTGCTTAAAAAATAAATAATCCGTATTAACTGATTAGAATGTGCAGGTCCAACGTGACAGAATCTATCCCCCGCCCTGCCCTGCCAACAGAGCCTACCTGACAACCTCTGCATGACAACCCCGTAAATGTCCACGCCTGATGTTACAAAGCTGTTGCTTATCTATTTTCTAAACCCATCACTGGCACTGAAAAACCACACAAATTACTGCCACAATTAGCCGCCACATTAGCCAGAAAGGAAGGCAATCCAGGACCCAGAGGAAAGTGTTTAGCTGGCTCAGAAATAAAGAGGGTTAGGGGGCTTTTTTCAACACTCAGCATCAGGCCTTGGCAATCTCCTCCTTTGCTTAAAAATCTGAGCTGGTTGCAGTCTACCTCCTGACTCCACCCTACAAGCTTGTCTTTCTCTCTCTCGCTCTCAAACTGTGTCCAGCTTGCAGCAAATTAAAGACCTGCTTGTAAAAATTACAGGGCACCAATTCCAAGCAAGAACCAGAGGCATATGATGGCAGTATGTCTGTTGAGCATCCACTCCGCAGAATGCAGCATGCATGTCCTCGGTTCTGGTGAAAGGAAAGTAGGTCTTTCCCAAAAAAGTTTAGAAGCAGGCAAGCCCACCAAGTCTGGCAAGGAGTGGTGGCCATTCGGAAGGTTTTCCAGAAGTCCCCACCCCAAAACAAGTTTTGAGTACGTGCTGACCCCCAGTGTTCCATCTCCAGACAAAATACTAAATAGAATCTGAGCGCATAAAAACAACCTGGGAATATGTCCAGTATAAGCAGTGTGTGGTGGGGGTAAACAGAGATCCGTATCAGCTTTATTATACCCCCTCCCTTGCACAGGGAAGGCCAACTCAAAAGAAGAAACCCCGTATAGGGGCTGGAAGGAGATTTCGGTGTGATTCAGAATTCAGGGTGTCCATTCCACCAACAGCTCCAGCCCCAGGGCCACCGGAAGCCTCTGTGCACATGATGGGCCCATATGGAACATATTAAGGGTTCTGCAAGAGGAAAAAAAGTTGGAGGGAGGGAAGAGAAGCCAAATGTGGGTGGTGTAGCAGGATGTATCCTGCCCTCACCCTGTTCTGTTGGACTGTGGGGGGGGGGGTTAACCCTTTGCGTTTCACAGAAGAGGAAGAAGGGGGCGGGGAGTGTCATCAAAGGCTGGAGGCGGAGGCTGGAAAAACAGGAGCAGTTAAGAAACTGCAGGATTGCCAGCTTCTTAGTTGACTAACTTCAGGAGTGCTGGCCTGGCATTTTGAGCAGGCCCTATTTCTGGCCTTATCAGTTTCTATCCAAATGCGATTTTGGTTTTAAACGCAGTGTAAAGTAGTCTTTATGTGAGTATATTGTACAGTGGTACCTCGAGTTACATACACTTTAGGTTACATACGCTGCTAACCCAGAAATATTACCTCGGGTTAAGAACTTTGCTTCAGGATGAGAACAGAAATTGTGCTCCAGCAGCGCAGCGGAAGCAGGAGGCCCCATTAGCTAAAGCGGTGCTTCAGGTTAAGAACAGTTTCAGGTTAAGAACGGACCTCCGGAACGAATTAAGTACGTAACCCGAGGTACCACTGTACTGCATTTGCTGTCTCTGGTTGTGGGGGTCGGCCTCTGAGAGTATGCCAAGGGGTGCTTCTGATGGAGTGTATGAAGGGGTGAATAGCCGTGTTGGGTGCTGGCAAGCAAGACTGGGCTGCACAGGTGGGAGACTGGCTGGGTCCTTGAGTCTGCACACTTGTAGGCACAGCGGTACAGTATGTGAGACTTAGGACCCCACCCTGCAGGGCACCTGAAGTCTTTTGGAAGCTGCACACTAGCTGCCTGTGCCACTGGGGTTCATCATCTGTGGCCACCGTGGCATTGCTTCGTGCGCTAAGGGAACGTGGTATCACTGTGGACGCTTCCCCAGCTTGACCAGCATGGGCCAGTTCCTTCCATTATGGGCAATGTGGGATTGGCAGGCAATGGCAGCATTGCCAAAGGGCAGGACTGGAGTTTTGCAGAATTGAAAAAAACATTTATTTCAACTGTGTTTAACCCTTTACCATACAATCATAGCGTTGGAAGGGACCTCAAGAGTCCAACCCCTTAGCAATGCATGAATCTCAGCTAGAGCTTCCATGACAGATGCCATCCCACTTCTGCTTAGAAACCTCCTAGGAAGGAGAGTCCACCACCTCCCGAGGGGGACCGCTCCACTGTCAAACAGCTCTTACTGTCAAAACGTTTCCTCTTGGAGGGGCTGAGCATGGACTGGAGACAAGAGCTGTTCTGCCCACATAGTGGTGGAGTATAGAATTCCTCTGCCCAGGGCTTCATCTCAGCTGGGAGTGAGAACTAAAGGACTGACTGGTGGGAGCTGCGTCACTTCTTACTCTTCCTCCCATGGTTGCTAGATCCTTTCCCTAAAGATCATCTCCCACCAGCTCCACATAATGCGCTTCTTCCATTTGTCTAGTCCAAGGATGGCTAACATTTTTGGAGGGCCATAATGACCCATGCTCAACTCTCTGAGGGCCGTATGTCAAAGTGAGCTGTGTGAAACGTGGACAATTTTTAATTTTTGCTTTTTTAAAAAAGGACTAGTCCTTCCCCTAGAATATCTGAAGTATTTTAACTTCCACCTTGGAAACAATTATGCACAAGCAATCGTTCTAATGTGTCCACCCACCCCCAATTAGTTCCTGTTTTCCCTTCATCATGTATTTGCAAACTGCAGAGCTATGGGCAGGGCTAGTCTTTTGATTTCACTCTTGCGGCACCAAGCTATTTTTAGATCCCAATTAAATAATATTTATTCTGCATGTGAATCTTCTTCATCAGCATGATTTCTTCTGGCTAAACAATTTGGGTTTTTTCCTTGCAGGGTTTGGAGGACACAATGCACATAGCTGGAGCCTTCTCCAGCCTTCAAAGCAGGCATAGGCAAACTTGGCCCTCCAGATGTTTTTAAGACTACAGTTCCCATCATCCCTGACCACTGGTCCTGTTAGCTAGGGATGATGGGAGTTGTAGGCCCAAAACTTCTGGAGGGCCGAGTTTGCCTATGCCTGCTTTAAAGCCATCTGCCATACCTTTGCATGTGTGCACAGACCCCTGCACACAGGCTTACATGGCAATATGGCAATGCACCACATACATTACTCACAATGCCCCCCCAAATTTAAGTGGGGAACTTAAATAAAGGTTCCTGGCTGCTGCCTGAGGATGCTCAGTGCAGGCACCGGCCCTATACTTATTTGCATATATACCCTGACAGAACAGACTCTGGGACATGTTAATGATTAAAATTGTCTGATGCTGTATAGTTAAATATGACTTTTTTTAAGAAGCACTTCCTTTGGGCCTCACGCTAATATTCCAATAGAATGCACTTGGAAAGGGTAGGGGTCACACCTGGGCAAACTCCTCCCCCCCAAACCTCGGCAAAGCATCGAGCGACAAGACAGCGATCCCAGCAGTGCCAGTGAAATGTCACAATGACGCAGCGTTGGCACAGCAGTTCGTACGCCCCATCCTAAATTATTTTACTTGCTGGCACAGCAAGTCTTGGGATCCGGTTGTTAGCATACGGCCCTCAACGCCCTTCCCCTCCCATCCGAGAGCCCTTTCCCGTCTCAGGCCCAGGCTTCCCCTCCCCGCACAGAGCCTGGCAGCTGTTGCTGACACAGTGAACTACAGGCCCAGAGCTCCCCAGCCCGGCCCCTTTCTAAAGATAGCTCTTCTCACCCAGATGGATGGAAAAAAATGGTGGGGCCTGCTCAGTAAGACTGCAAGCAAGAAAAGAGAGCAGGAATCTTCCAGAGGTGCCCCTGGTTTTGGACCAGAGGGGTCTCTGCTGCCCCAGACATGGCCTCAAGACGTTTCCATGCCCACGGCAGAAGAAGACCCTTTCTCACTAGCCAACACTGAGGCACAGTCCAGCTGGAAGCCAGTTCTCCTATGCAAGCCCTGCTGAGCCCGGATTCATTTCCGAGGGTTGCATGGGAGAACTTCCCACCAGAGTAAGCTCCACAGGTCCAATATGCCTGGTTCCCATTCTGCCACCCTTAAAGGTAAAGGGACCCCTGACCATTAGGTCCAGTCGTGGCCGACTCTGGGGTTGCGGTGCTCATCTTGCTTTATTGGCCGAGGGAGCCGGCGTACAGCTTCCGGGTCATGTGGCCAGCATGACTAAGCCGCTTCTGGCAAACCAGAGCAGCGCACGGAAACGCCGTTTACCATTTTACTGGAGTAATACCTATTTATCTACTTGCACTTTGACGTGCTTTTGAACTGCTAGGTTGGCAGGAACTGGGACTGAGCAACGGGAGCTCACCCTGTTGCGGGGCTTCGAACTGCCAACCTTCTGATCGGCAAGTCCTAGGCTCTGTGGTTTAACCCACAGCACCACTCTTTCTGCCACCCTTAGTGATGCAGAAAACCTCTTCGTATAGTGAAGCCACTCATTTTACCTCTGCAGCAGCCTCATGATGGGCTCTGTGCTTCACTCTCCCAAATTTGAGCCTCATGGTTCCCTAGTTCCAAATCCTAATTTTCTCCATAATCCTCTTTTGGTTATGTCAGGAAGGTGCACCATGCAGGCAGCTGGGGAAGGAAGCATGAACCCCTGCCCCATGTTTTGAGACTCAAATAGAACAAGAGACAAAACATGAGTTCCCAGCCTGCACCTACCAGTAACACAGTCTAGGACCTGCCCATGTCAATTAGACAGTGCTAGAGAAGTGAGGGGACACTTCAAAGAGTGCCCCCCCCCCAAGAAGGCTGCAAGGCAAGAATTAAAGTCCATGGATTAATCTGTGGGACAATCCAGTGAGGACTGTCTTGTTTGTTTGTCAAGGTTCTTTTGAGTTTGGTCCATTACTGTAATAAAAGAGAAAGACAATACAAAATAGGACCTTTGTTGCTAACAATGAACAGTAAGCTTTGCAGCAAAACCCACCTCACGTATAATCAGAAATAAGTAATTCTGTAAATTCCCAGGCAAGCGTCCATAGGAGTGCAGCCTTGCCCATTTTCTGAAATTGTAAGTGGCCTCACACTTCTTTAAATATATCAAAAGGCACGTGGAGGTTTTGCAATAGGCATGCTGATTTAAATAAATTGGCATGATAGTTGTTGTCACAAACACAAAATTCTTTATAAAGTCAACAGCCCTGCCTTTAGGTTTGTGCTTCCTTTCCTGGGGTCCTTTCCCATGGCTCCCCCCACCCATTAATACAGTTGCTCAAAAGAGAAAGCACTGACAAATGAAGTGCTGAGTTAAGCTAACCTGAATCTCGGTTTCCTTTGACTCACTGCAACTGCAGGCTGTGCTCTTTTCTAGAACCACTGTGCTGCCCTGCGCCAGAGCCAAAGAGGTCTGGCTCCCGGTCTCCCTGGACCACATGCGTCTCCTACAGCAGGGGTTAGAGGGGCCGGGCCTTCTTCTCCCCATCCTGAGCAGGGCTCTCTGTCCCCCAGATAGTCCCCCTGCGGCTTTCCCTGGAGCCAGGATGTGGCTTTGCTTTTATGTCAACCCAGCAGCGTTCCTCCAGGCTTTGTAATGAAGGAAGATGGGGGAGGGAGAGCAGAACCGTTCCTGGGGCGGAATAAGCAGGCAGGAGAAAAGGATGGGCAGCACCTGGTCCGAGCGAGCTCAAGTTTCTCCTGCAACCACAGCACACTGGGGTAAAGAGCACCTAAACATTATGTTTTAACACATCTGATCCCCCAGTCCTAAATCCTGCCACTTCACTTCCAGGCTCCAGTCGCCCAACCCTCCTCCTCCTCCTCCAACCACAGGATTCCTGTCCCTTCTCAAAACCCTGGAGTCAGCTCCTGTATCCTTCTGCTTCGACCTCTCGGGCTGAAGAGAGCTGGGGAAGGGAGCCCAAAGGAGAGAGAAAGAGAGTGTATGCACAACTACAGTGGTACCTCGGGTTACAGACGCTTCAGGTTACAGACTCTGCTAACCCAGAAATAGTACCTCTGGTTAAGAACTTTGCTTCAGGATGAGAACAGAAATCATGCTCTGGTGGCACAGCGGCAGCAGGAGGCCCCATTAGCTAGCCAAAGTGGTGCTTCAGATTAAGAACAGTTTCAGGTTAAGAACGGACCTCCGGAACAAATTAAGTTCTTAACCCAGGTACCACTGTACTAGGTTCTGCTATTGCCTAAAAGAAGCCAGGATTTCCAAGAGGCTTCTTTTCAAGCACAGCATTTTGTTTTCAAGCAGCGCAAGTCAGCCAACTCCTATTGGAATCAACAAACCAAGGCTTCCTTTGTGGATGAAAATCTGGATTGCAAGATGGAAGCACAACTCTCTCTCTCTCTCTCTCTCACACACACACACACACACACAGGCACTGGCTTTAAGAATAGCCAGGTTTCCAGCTGAAGTGTTCAGTCCCGTCTGAGTTTCTTTAGCCTTCCTGCGTGCTGGAGGAGTGTAAAATACAGTGCTAGACAGCCAGGCATAAGAAAAGAAAAACAAAGCAAATCAGAAGTGGCTCACACCTCCCCAGCAAAAAACCTTCACTCCCTTTATTCACACCCCTATTATACCTCTTCATGGCACTGCCACTCAACAGTCCAGGCCTGGATCATGAAGGCAAGCCAGAAAGACCATCTTTTCAGTTTTGCCTTATTGCTTCCTTCCCACCTTTTGCTCAAGGGAGAAGTGGGCGAGTCCAGGGTATTAGAGAAGGGAAGGCTGGGAGCTAGGATTCCTGGGTTCTCTCCCCAGGACAGAGAGGGGAGTATAGCCTAGCAGATAAATCACATTTATCTACTGGGAGAAGATGATGTACAGGTGCCATGATAAATGCACACAAGTAAACTCCTGCCACTGCTAACAAAGCAAAATAATTGGTTGGGGAGGGGAGAGGAAACGGTGCTTCTACAAATTGAATGGGTTGCACACATGAAAGGCTTGTGTCTGTATAGTTTCTACACTGTGGCAGCACCCAAGGCTACTGGAGTCCCACTCTGGCCTCAGGCACAAAGCAAAAAAAAAGGGGGGGGGAAACACCACAAAGCTTACCCAAGTCTGAATCAACAAAGGAAAGGGGTGGGGAAGGGAAGGGCTTGCCCTGTGTCTGGGGTCACAGAAAAGAATCCACTGTTACATTTCATTCCCCCACCCACCCCCATTACAGCAAAGGCCAGGAGACCATTATCCAGCCCCCAGGGCAACCTGCTGTAGCTACTGGGAAGCCCCACCTTCCTCTGAAAGAGTGATGCCCAAAGCCATTAAGGAAATTGGCAATGTAATAGCTGGCATTTCTGAAGAGCCAGGCCTAGTACCCAAAGGCTGGCGTGGATGCTGAGGACTGAGACCCAGTTCTTCAGCCTCATTTCAAGGAACGCTAATTCTTCCTATTTTTTGTAATAACCCCCCCTCCCCAATCGCCTTTCTCAGGCCTCAGAATGTTTCTAATAATACCAAACTTGTAAGGGTGACTCAAATGCTTCAGTCTCTTGTGTGAGATTCTTCACAGTGGGAAGGGGGTGGGGGAGAGAAAGAAGAGGAAAGAGACACGCACATCTCCCCACCCCACCCCCTTGCACATTTCACACTTACATCTTGACAGGAGGCAATTTGCAAATCAGACCCAGAGAAAATGACACCAAATCCTGGCTCCAAACTTAATTCCACCTATGAATGTATGAGTTGTCAGGAGATATGGCTGATCTTTTCTGTATTAATCCTGTTAAATTTCCTCTAAGCCTTTGTGTGAGCTTGTGGCAAGGAGTTCCACTGGTGCAGTTCAAGTAGGCCAAGTCCTTTATCAATCATATTCAGAGTGGGGCAAGCTGTCTTGCAGAAGAGCTATAAGCAACAAGCTGGACAGAAAGGGGTAGAAATTTGTGTGGTCTAGGATGAGGGGGACACCCCAGAGTCGTTCCTGACTGGACTTAACTGTCAGGGGTCCTTCACTTTTACCTTTTTACGTCTTGCAAAGCAAGAAGACTCTGAGATGCTTGGGGAGGAATGAGAGTGCAGGCTGCAAAACTAATGCTCTTGCAACCCTCCCCCCTTGCCTTTTCTGAACCTCCCCCACTGCAATTTAACTGCATACCTCTTTGTTTCAAAAGCTGCCTTCTTGGTCTTTTATCAGGTTTGGGAATTTGCAAAGGAAAAGAAATCAAAATGGCAGGGTTGAAAGAAAATCTGGGCCAACTACAAGAGGTGTGGGAGAAAAGGAGCGGTGGGGCAGAGGCAGCTCTAGAGAAGAGAGGGCGGCTGCACTATCGCTGGAAGCTCTTCGGGGCAGAGAGCTACAGAGTTGGCAGCATAATTCCTCCTGTGCTCCAGGACCTCCAGGCACGTTTCGGAGGAGAGTGCAGATGACAGAAAAGAGGCCCGTTGCCCATTCTCATTTTTAACACCTCCAGTGACCCGAAACTGTTGCAAACTATGGACTTAAAAATATATATATATTAATCCACATTTGGTAGAGCTCTTTTATCCCGAGCTACTACGTTTGCGCGCACCACTACCCAGATTTCCACCAGACACCACACAAATCATTTCCTAGAGAGAAAACTGCCATTTCGGCATACTGCTCTTGGCCACTGGCCTCCACTCCCCCGAATGCGGAGCCAGATGCTCCTGGCGCAAGCGCTTCTTTGATCTAACCATTGCGCACGACTTCCCTTGCTCAAGGTGCAAACCGAAACCAGAAATCCACCTCCGCTCCAGCGTGGACGGCAGAACGAAGGCTCTCCCATTGCCCAGCCAAAGACAGAAAACGAGGCGCCCCCCCCCGGCCCCCCAATCCCTTCTCCCTTACCGGCTCGAATCTGGGGAGAGGACGCTGCTCCCGCCTCGATGTGGTACGAAAACCTCATGGCTTTGAACTGCTGGGAATAAGATCCACTGGGTTCCGGGCAGGGCATCCCCATCACGCTGGCCCGCTGCATGATCGCACGGCACCCCCCCCCCGCGCCCGCTCCCTCAGTCCCCCCCAAAATCCCTCCGAGGCCGCCCCCCAAACGCCAGGCTGCCGAGAGTCCCCATCAAACGGCCCGATCCCCTTTCAGGAAAAAAGAGAGTGGATCCGAATGCAGCTCAATCGACCGAATAGATCCACGCTGGAGCAAAGAAAGGGAAGGCGGGTGGGGGAGAGCGAGCGGTGGATCCTGCCTGGATTGGCTGCGCGGCGCGTGCGTTGCCCCCCCCCCCTCAAAGACAGATCCTTGCAACAAGTCAGCGCAGCTCTTGCAAGAAGCATCGCCTTGGCCAGGAATGTATCAGAAAGCGAGCTGGGAAGCTTTTCCACGTTCGAGTGTCTGCGCCCATTCCCCCTTCGCTTCCTCCTCCTCCTCCTCTCCGCACAGGCTCCTCGCTCAGTGGGTTGGCTCTTTCGTACTGCAGCGCCAGGCGCTGAGAGCAGATCGCTTGCAAGGAGATTTCAAACCCTCCTCTTCAGTCTCTTGGGGTGTGGGTTTGTGTGCGCGCTTTCTTTTTTGCTTTAAAAAATTGGATTGAAGTGGGATTTCGTTAGCAGCCACACACAGACATGGAAGTCTGCCTGGGCTGGAGGATTCTCTCCACTCCACCCGCCCCCCCCCCGTCCGCCTCTCTCCAGGATATTGACCAAAAAAAAAAAAGGCTGAAAAAAGGGGGTGTTGGCAATTTATTTCCTCGCACTTGGGAGGGTTCCACTGACAGCTGTTGTTTGAAAAATCAGCTCGTTTTGAAGTCAGTTTGCTTTGAGGTTTTTCCCTCTTCCCCCTCCTACACTCCAAGAAGGTTTCCACGGTTTGGGGGAAGTCTCAAGTCAGCCTTTGATCTTTCTCTGCGTTCAAACGAACAGCACATTTTGGGATCAAGTATCCGCCCCCCCCAAAAAAATATTGATTCCCCCTCCTCTTCCTGAACCCTGATTTCTTAGCCTTTAAGGTGTCCGTCTAGTTCTAGCACCACGCTGCCCCCTGAAGACTTGCCCTCCCCCTCTACAATAATCCTTTTAGAAAACATTTGAAGCCAGTTTGTGGTTTCAGAGATCTCTAGATTTCCTGGTCAACCCTGAAACCTTAGAGTTGGTTCCCTCCCTCCTTCTCCCCTTCCCCCTCCCCACATTAAAAATGTGGTTACACATTTTTAATAGCATCACAAACTTTTCTTTCTAGTAAGGTTCAAACAGACAGCAAACGTTTATTTTCCAAGACATTTCAGTTGCTTCCTTCACAGGAGTCAAGCTTCTTGGAAATTCTGGCTCTCAAGTTTTCTAAGGAAATTTAACAGTTTAGAAGAGTTCCAAGTCTGTTGTAAACTCTGAACTGTCTTCAAGCGGCTCCATCCCACTTTTAAAAACTAATAATAAAAATAGCATGGTCTGGATTTTTGTGGCTTCACAGCCAAATTCAGTTGCGCTTTTTCTTTTTTTAGCTGCTTTTGAAAGTAAACCGGCTTCTCTGGGTGGAGGAATAAAGGACAAATATAGGCCAAAAACAAACAAAAAAGAAAAAGCACCCCCCCCCCCAATCTCTGAACCCTTTACAGAACTAAACAGTTGTTAACTCTGCTCCATGTATGGGGGGGGGAGAGCCCTCTCAGATAATATGCTTGCAAACCACAGCAGCTGTGGACAATCTAAGTGATTTAAAGGCACAGAACCCTGCTTTTGCCAAGTCAGGAGGTGCACTGGCAGGGCAAGACGACCCATCCCATGCCAATGTGTTGAAAGCAGAGGTGCCCAGTCTGCCTGCTCTGCTTGCTTGTTGTAATCTTTGGAACCAGCCTTTCAGAACTCCTCACCTCCTCTGGGCAAGCTGTGAAATATATTTTGCTACCTTGGCAGCCAAATGCCACCTTTCTTGACTATTTTTGTAAAGTGAGAAGGATTCTTTAGCAGATCTGGTGCAGTTTGCTTGCACCTGCCCAGGGCTGTGGGGCAGGGGGCCTAGCCAGTTTTTTTGCCCCCAGTGAAGCCCCATTGAGGCTCCCAACCATGGCAGTTGCCCCCCCCCCCATCCACAAATATTATTGAAAAGCATTGAAAGTACTCAATTATCTGAGGTTCTCCCCCCCCCCCAGTAGAAGCCTGCTCCCCAGCAATGTCATATTTATGGGAATTTCCTTTAAAAAACTCAACAATTTTGGCTTCCCCCCCCCAAAAAAAAAATATTCCTGGCTATGCGCATGCATCCCAGCTTGTGTGTGTGTGTGTACACAAATGGACATGGGTGAGGTGCCAAACTGGGTTTTTGACCTGGGTGAAATAAAGCCTAGTTTTGCCACTGCACCTGCCCCCCCAGCTATCCCTTTCCCTACCCCCACTGCTGAACTGCACTGATCCCTTTGCTCCCTCAGCCCTCCTTTGAGCTCACTGATGCCCCAACCCACCGGACACACGACAGTGAAGAGCAGGGGGTGGCGGTGAGGGGAATCCGTGGCTAGAACAAGGGTTGGGGGACCTCAGGCCCTGGGACCTGAAGAAGGTTCTGCAGGCCTCTCTTATCTGGCTACACCCATCCTCCGGGGGCCATGCGCCTCCCCCACCTTCCTCCATGCCCTCTCTGAGTACTTTTGCCTGTCTGGAATGTGCCCTTGAACTCTGACAGTTTCTGGTGGAGGGTGGTGAGGGGTGTAAGAAATCTCCTTTTGTGTGGCTGGAATGTTGCCTCCCGTGCAAAGGCATGAAGAAGCCACCACTCTTGCCTCTCACTCTAGCCACTCCTTGCCTCTGTCCGCACCCACCATTGGCAGAAGGTTGCCCATGGGAGAACGTGGCCTCAGGTTGGAAAATCCCTGCGCTAGAGAGAGCCTGAATCCCTTATCCCTCACCCCTTGGGACCCAGCCCAGCCCACTAGCACCTCCACCCAAGACCAGGTTGCTGGGTCATAACGCTTGTTAATGAAGCCCAGCTCCAATTACAAGGCCCGCCAGGACAAGTCACCGGGACTCAGCCTAAATTACCGCACAGAGCTGTCCTTCTCCTCCTCATTTTATTTGTATGTTGCCTTTCCATAGTCAAAGCAATGACTCTCAGGCTGCCAATCAGTTTCTGGGCCCAATTCAAAGTCCTGGTTTTGTCGTAAGAAACCTTAAATGGCTCAGGGTGGTGTGGTGTAGTGGTTGAGAGCAGTGGACTCGTAATCTGGTGAACCGGGTTCGCTTCCCTGCTCCTCCACATGCAGCTGCTGGGTGACCTTGAGCTAGTTATATGTCTCTGAAATCTCTCAGCCCCACTCACCTCACAGAGTGTTTGTTGTGGGGGAGGAAGGGAAAGGAGAATGTCAGCTGCTTTGAGACTCCTTAGGGGGAGTGAAAGGCAGAATATCAAATCCAAACTCCTCCTCCTCCTCCTCTTCTTCGGTAAAGGTAAAGGGACCCCTGACCATTAGGTCCAGTCGTGACCGACTCTGGGGTTGCGGCGCTCATCTCGCTTTATTGACCGAGGGGCCGGCGTACAGCTTCTGGGTTATGTGGCCAGCATGACTAAGCTGCTTCTGGCGAATCAGAGCAGCGCACGAAAACGCCATTTACCTTCCCACCGGAGCGATACCTATTTATCTACTTGCACTTTGACGTGCTTTCAAACTGCTAGGTTGGCAGGAGCAGGGACCGAGCAACCGCAGCTCACCCCACCACGGGGATTCGAACCACCGACCTTCTGATCGGCAAGTCCTAGGCTCTGTGGTTTAACCCACAGCGCCACCCGCGTCCCTTCTTCTTCTTCTGCTTCTCTCCAAATGAACTCACCTGGAGCCCGAGATCATCTTCTGAGGCCCTCCTTCATGTGCTTCTTCCACGAGAGGTCTGGAGGGAGGCCTTTTCTGCAGTGGCTCCCCACTTGTGGAATGTGCTCCCCAGACCAAAGGCCCATCCCATCCAGCATTCTGTTCTCCCATTGGCCAACCAGATGCCTGTGGGAAACCAGGGAGCAGAACCTGAGCACAAGAGTCTTCTCCCTTCCCGTAGTTTCCAGCAACTTGTACTCAGAAGCACTGCTGCCTCCATCATGGCAAGAAGTGCTTGAAAGCCGCCTCCTCCGTGACTGAACCTCCAAGCACAACAAAGCCTATATATAAGCCACACAGAGTTTGATGAGTGGCAAAAACGAGGAGTTATCATTCACCACTTCTGTTATAATACATGGTCGATGGGCTACACCTGGCTTGGGGAGTGACAGATGGTATAGGTCTGTGTTAACTACGAGGTCTGAATCCAACTTGCTGCTATGGTATGTTTGGCTGTTGCAAATCCATTTACCCCTGGCCGCCAGCCATGTTCTTCCCGTCCCAAGATCAGAGATGACGGGCCTTAGAATCCCTTCCCAGAGATCTGATTTTCAGCTCTTTCCTCCCCAACTCCAACTCATCAGATCACACTTCACTCTCAGAAAAATGGACAAAACTCAGATTGCAGCATTCTAGTTTGAATGGATCTTCAAAGGCAACTTTTCCTGATGGGTCTGGATTTTTCTTTGCTGGGTCCCTTCTCTGGATCTGGGCTGCTGAATGAAATTCCAGCTGGGAATGGAATCCTGGCTATTTCCTGTTCTCTCTATACGTACTTAAAATCTTGCTAGGGTCCTGTGTTTCCTATGGCCTCTATACTTTGACAACAGCACAAGGAAGACTAAGAAAGAAAAAGAACCGCAGCCACCCATTTAGATATGACAACTGCACATAGGTAAGAAGCAAGCGAGACGCATGACACATTAGAAATCAGCCTGAGAGCCATAGATCAAAATTTCCATATGGCCTCAGATAACCCCTCAACCTATATTTCTATTTTCTTCCTGCATTCCAAATAGCACGCCTTCCAGCTGTAAATATTTAATAGCTACTTTTGCATTATGTATACAGATTACTGATGCAGACTAAATTTGGTTGCAATCCTGCACATTGTGTGTGTGTGTGTGTGTGTGTGTGTGTAAATATATGTAAAAATAACTGTTGTTTTAATAGGCTGGCCACAATCCAGATCTAATTGTGTGTAGTCCAATTATTCTCCTGTTCAGAAAACACACATGGACACACAGCCAAGTAGTTCAACAGGGCGCATAAAGACACCAAAATGCGAAGGCACATCATGATGCGCATCTGCATAGGGTGTGCATTCACAAGCACCCGTTTTGACATTCTAATTGTCCTTGTTGTATCAGGACATCTGTGTCTAAAACTAAGGCTTACCAACCACTGGTACATATTTCAAATGACAGAACATCTAACTTACTAGGAAACTAATCCTTACACCCTTGCCAATATGTACAGAATCACACTCTCAGTGGACTATCTGATTATGCCCTAAATTTATGTGCCTTGCAGGTACTTTTCAAATATTATTTGGCATTGTATAATCTCCAGACTCCATGCATTTTGAAGTTGCTCACACTCAGGATTCCCTTGTTCACTGAACATAAATGAAGTTATATTTTATTCAGTCAAGAAAAACCCTCAACCGTCTGGGCTGAGAATATCTCAAAGATCACCAGCTTCTATTTCAGCTGGCCTGAGACCTTCGTCTCTCTTCTGAGGTCTGGACTGGAGTTTCCTCAATATCTGCTGAGTGGGGTCCTAAGACAAGGACCTGGAACCACGCCCAAAGTTTATCTGCTTGATCCTGTTGCTGCTCATTTTTAGGCAGGAAATGAAGATCATTTTATTTCACTGAGTTTTTGTCTAATATTCTCTTAGCTGATTTTTTTTATGCTTCTGCTGCTTTTCCTGACCTTTTAAGACTGTTTTGGTTGGCAGGACTGCAGTTGTGATGTTTCTGAACCCTGTGCATGGTTTTTGTTTTTACTGTAAACTGTCTATCATATTTTACAGAAAGGTAGGAGGTAAATTTGCCCCACCTGCCTGCTAAGCGCACACCCTCTTCAAATAAAAGCAGCCAACACTGACCACCCCATTCAGGATATAAACGACGACAACACACACGGCACCTTCTGCTTCACCACCATCCAAAAACACACGTTGTATTAAGTCCTGGATACACACAGTGAAATATTTCCTCCATGCTATTTAGATGATACAAATTCATACCCTGTGAAAACATAGTCTTCCTCAGACACTTACTTACTTACTTATTTAATTGATTAAAATAGTTTATTTTTAAATTTAAAAATTAAATGTGCAAAGAAACCCTCCCAAAGTGACATGTAAAATAATAACATATACTGTACAATATAATCCTATTATTTCACAAACACGACTGTAGTCATGGCAAGTATCAGCTCTCTGGGAAGTCCTGTGCCCTTTTAAAATGTGGGTTTTGGGGGGGCATTATTGAGTTGTTGCTTTTATTTTGATTGTATATTTTGTGGTTTTATATTTTGATTTTGTTCTATGAACTCCCCTGACATCTCCGGGAACAGGGCGGTATATAAATTCAATAAATAAATAATATAAATAAATAAAAATGTATTCAGGTTGTATGCACACACACTTGTCTATGACTTGGGCTCTGTAGAAAAATTCCCTATCACCATATTCCTTCACAAAAGGGATGGGGAACCTGTGGCATTCAAGATGGACTACAGATCCCATCATCCCTGACCATGGGCCATGATGATGGGGGAGCATCTAGCAGCATGGTTTCCCATCTTGATGGCGTCTGGATTACTGTCCTGCTAAGTGTGTGGAAATGGCCTCTGGCCCCACTGTGGCTAGAACCACCTCAAAACATGTCACTGCCCAGGCAAGAGTAAAAATGGCACTCCCTTCCATTAATGGGAGTCAGAACCAGACATTTTGCTGCTTGAAGTGATGGACAAGATTACCATCTCTGCCCCCTTCCAGGCATGAACGTTAAATGGACGGGGAACTGAATATTTTTTCAATGCAAGGCCGGTCAGCACGATGCCACCACCCCTGAGTACAGCTGAGGAAGCACAGCGCAGGCCACAGCTCTGTCCTTCAGCATCTTGCCATTGCTCCCACCCTGGCATCTGCCGCCTGAGGCAGTCGCCTCGAACTACCTCATGTTAGGACCGGTTCTGTGTGGGAAACAATCTACCGGGAAGTTCTCTTGCACAAGTCCAATTAAACTATTGTTGTTATCGCACTGCTCCTGTTCATTTAAAAAAAAAAAAAAACTTAGTGGATCTTCCTAGTGGTTTGGGCCCAACAGTTTACATCTCTCTCCCCATCTTTCTGTCCTTAGTGGCATACAAAATTTACCGTTCTCTTGACTCAGGATAGGGCCCTGGCCACAAACTCCCAGTGTAGACCGTCATAGTTGCTCTCCTATGCCTGAACTGACTGGTGCTGACTGGCTCTGCGAAAGAACAGCTCTGCTAGGCAGCTGCTCACTTCTGTTCCAGTTTAGCTTTCTTTGGTGGTAGGTTCTGAACCTGGGGCTGGTGGGAATTCAGTCTAGGCCAGGGGTCGGCAAGGTTTACCTCACCTGGGCCGGTTCACTCGAGGAGATCCCTCTGTGGGCCGGATCGTGTGCACACCCGCAATTTCCAGCACTTGCGTCTGCGCAGATGCATTTTCTGGCGCCTGTGCATGCGCAGACCCGATTTCCGGCGCCATGGAAGTGCACAGGGACTCACCAAGTGGGTGGCTCAGTTCGGGGGCAGCTCGTGGGCCGGTTAAATGACCCCCGTGGTCTGCTTGTGGCCCATGGGCCTTAGGTTGCCGACCCCTGATCTAGGCACATCACCAGGCCAATGGAGCACATTACTGGGAAATCAAGTGGAGCAGTGCTCCTTGGTTAAATAAAAGCTTCTAGGCTTCAAGCAATGGGGAGATGGCTGTGCACCTCCAGTCTCATCTATTCCTCCATGGGACTAGAATTCATTTAGCCCAAAAATGGAAACAACAAAAAGTACCAACGAAAAAAGGGTGGCAGATGAAGATGATGGACTTTGCAGAACTGGCAAAGCTGACAGGAAAAATCTGAAAGCAGCATGATCAAGTATTCCAAAAGGACTGGAGTAAATTTATACAATATTTGAAAGATTATTGTAAGCAATTAACATCACTAGCAGGGTTGTCTGGAGACTTGTAATGAGAAGTTTTCTATCTTTCTATTTTTATTTAAAGTTTGAACTGTTTTGTAATGTGTGTAATTAGAATTGGAAAACATACAAAATGCAGTGATATAAAGGTTAATTTTGAAAGCAATGAGGCGGGAGGGATGGAAGTCGATAGGCTCTAAAGAGCCAAAGTGCTCAAGTGGATAATGATGATATGGATGTATAATATTAAATGGAAAATAAATAAAAATTGTTAAGCATTGCTCTCCCTCTGGTCTTTGCAGGGCACCTGTCCCTCTGCTGCCAGTTTGTTCATGCCCTCTGCAAGACGGGGGACTGAACTGCCCTGGTAGTGAGTTAGCTGAGCTGGGGGTGGGGATCACATCTGGCAACCCATGAGCCCCTTTGGTTTCAGATAGTACATGGTAGATGAGTCTAAAAAGCCTGGGGCACAATTTTTCACAGACCTCTGGCAGCTCATTTACCAGAAGTCATGTATTTAGCATTATCTCTGGAAGGATTGTGGATTATGCCGAAATGGCAAAGATGACGGGTGTGATAAGAAGCCAAGAGGGGCGAAATTACGTATTAAAGAATGGGGAAAATTTGCAGAATATCTGGAAAGTTCTGGCATGCAAATAAGTTCATTAGTAGGATTAATTTAAATCAAGCAGTTAAAAAATATTACTAAAATAAATGGAAGAAAAACTTAAAAATGGAGTAAAGTGAAATGTTAAAAATCTAAAGTAGAAAATGAACCACAAAAAGGGGGGGAGTCCAAATATGTAATTGCATTCAAAATATGTAAGGTGTGTATTTGTAATCTTGTGAAAACTGAAAAATAAAGTTTATATTTTTTATAAAAGCACTCTGGAAGTGTAAACTCGATTCTGACCAAACAAAGCCTCCTGATGTGTATTTTGCTCTAACTCCATTTCTATACAAAACTCTGTTTGAAAATGTGATGACGCAGAGGTGGGGGAAACAGAGATTACCAGCTAACTTGGTATCTCTTAAACCTGCTGAAATTTATATGCAAATTATGCTAATTATGCTGTTGCAGCATGTTAGCCTCCATCTCTTATGTGCTCTGTCTTCCAGTGCTGAACAAATGCCTCTCTCTCTCTCTCTCTCTCTCTCTCTCTCTCTCTCACACACACACACACACAAACACACAGATTCCCTTCACACACATCAGTTAGCTGTCTGCATCTGAGTGCAAGCAAACAGATTTCCATTTTTCTCCCCCCCCCTTTTCCTAAAAAAAAAAAAAAAAAAAAAAGCTGTTTCCATCTCAGAGAAGATGGTGGTGTCTTGGCTTTGGATTGCAGTTCCTGTGTACTGGGAATGATAATCCCACAAAGCCAGCAATCCAACGGTTAAGGCTAAGCTAGAGCTCCCAGTTGGCTCCCCTGGGCATTCTTGGCAGGAGCTACGGAGATCATGCAAAAGGCTTTGGCTCCAGCTGCCAGGCTTGTGGCCTGTCCGAGTTCAATAGCCACTTGTATAACTAGCCCCTTGCATCCCTGTTTATGGGGTTTTGTCCCCAAGCCAGGAACAGTGCATGTACACACTGCAGAGCTGTGCATCTGTGCAGAAGGCATCTGACAGTCTGTAAAGGCAGCCTGTCAAATGGTTAGAGCGCTGTGTGCATTGGAAGGGGGCAAAAGGGACGGAATTATAGTTTCTGGGTTTCCTGTCCTTGGTTTTTCTGAGAAGAATTTCAAATGATGCCTGGAAGATCAATTCCCTCACCCCACCCCAATATTTTCAGTGGCAAAGGTGCAAGGCTTCTGCAGGGACCCAGCAGGCAAGATGGCCAAGGGTCCTTTGGTTACTTTCTAGAGTAGACAACACACATGGGGCTCAAGGCAACAGACATCATGTCTCCCCTTTCTGTCCTCAGCTAGGTTCAGATGAGAGAGGTTGATTGGCTGAAGGTCGCCCAATGGGGCTTCATGGCTGAGTAGGGATCTGAACCTGGATCTGCCTGGTCCTAGCCCAGCACTCTAACCATTAACTGCAATGGCTCTTAATTGATCCAGGACTTGTTGTTGTTCAGTCGTTTAGTCATGTCCGCCTCTTCGTGACCCCCTGGACCAGAGCACGCCAGGCACTCCTGTCTTCCACTGCCTCCCGCACTTTGGTCAGACTCATGTTCGTAGCTTCGAGAACACTGTCCAACCATCTCATCCTCTGTCGTCCCCTTCTCCTTGTGCCCTACATCTTTCCCAACATCAGGGTCTTTTCCAGGGAGTCTTCTCTTCTCATGAGGTGCACATGTGGTGAAACCCGGAAGTAACACTTTCTGGTACTTCCGGGTCGCAACCTGAAAAGACGTAACCCACAGCGTTCATAACCCAAGTGTCAGGGAACTGCCATCAGTGCCAGAGGGAGAGAGAGGGCTCCAGAGGGATTCCAGAGAGCGTCCTGGGATTGGGAGAGGCAGCCCATCTTCTGGGGAAGAGAATCAGCGTAGCACCAGTGGAGAAGGGGAGCAGGTGGGAGAAGCGGCGAGGCGGTCCCATGACTCCTTGCCTGGGACCAGCGGGGAAAGTAGGGGTCCTCCGTTGCCCACGCCCTCCTTGCGGAGAAGGCTTTCACGCAGAGAGAGTAGGAGGAGACTAGGCGTCAAAGAGCTTCTTTGCTGGAAGAAGTTTAAGAAACACCCAGTGACGGATTCTGCCAGCGATTGAGTCAGCCACAGGTGAGTGGCTGTCCGAACAGAAAAGGTTCACTTAGGCAACCCAGCCAGGTGTTTGCACCGGCTTACGCACGAGCCACCCCTAGAACCATTACACTTCGAGAACACTATTCAACCACCTCGCCCTCTGTCGTCCCCTTCTCCTTGTGCCCTCCATCTTTCCCAACATCAGGGTCTTTTCCAGGGAGTCTTCTCTTCTCATGAGGTGGCCAAAGTCTTGGAGCCTCAGCTTCAGGATCTGTCCTTCCAGTGAGCACTCAGGGCTGATTTCCTTAAGAATGGAGAGGTTTGATCTTCTTGCAGTCCATGGGACTCTCAAGGAGTCTCCTCCAGCACCAGAATTCAAAAGCATCCATTCTTCGGCGATCAGTCTTCTTTATGGTCCAGCTCTCACTTCCATACATCACTACTGGGAAAACCATAGCTTTAACTATACGGGCCTTTGTTGGCAAGGTGATGTCTCTGCTTTTTAAGATGCTGTCTAGGTTTGTCATTTGTAATCCAGGGCTAGTATGTGTCTACTGCCCTCTGCTGATGGGGATAGGGAGGGGTGGATGGGGCTTCAAAGTTATTATTCTGGACGTATTTCAGACCCCAAGGTATCCACACGCAGGCGTCCCATGTTACTAATGTAAGGCCTTATGAGCACACTCCTTTTGACTGGGAAGGTACCTCTATAATGGAACACTTATTTTCATGCTTGTAACTGTCATGCACATGGTACATAAAAACAATTTTAAATCAACGAAATCAAAGCTGCCTCACCGAATTCTTGGAATGGCTATGTTCTGAAGGGACCCATTTTGGTCTAGGAGGCTGTGACATGCTGGAATAACATGGGACGGCAGCCATTTAAACAATCCACATCTGGCAACTCTCTTTGTAACCCAGAGCAAAGAAAGCTGTTATGTACTAATTTTGTGGCATTGCAAAGACCCCTTTATTCTCCTCTGGGTTATTCCCATCTATAAGCCTACACATAAATGCACTTTTGGCAGTTAATCTGAGCCGTTCAGTCAGCAGTCTGATTATTCTTCTGCGTTCTATTTTTTCCTCAAATTATTCTGAGTCATATCCTTACATAGACAATTTGGATTCCAAGTGGTACAACAAAAAGGCACTCAGTCCCAAACAGCGAAGAAGATTACATCTCTGGGTTTTGAAACCAGATTGAATGGAGGCTAGGTTCTGCTCCTGTTGTAATTTTAATGCATTGTTGCAAGCAAAAATACGCAGTACACTGCTAAGTAAGCTCAAATCCTCCGGATTTAAAAGTGGAACAAGGCCACTTTGCACTCCACATGCAAACCAGGGCCAGCTCTACCATTAGGCAGAGTGAGGTGATTGCCTCAGGCAGCTGCTTTGAGATATAATGAGAGGGCAACAAATCATTATTAGAATTTTTTAGTGGCAAGGAGAGGAAGAGGTGCTTGTGAAAATTTCTGCCACATGTGCCAAAATGACTTGGCTGGCCTTGGATATTATGCCTCTTGACTGTTGTACCTCAGGCAGCAAAATGCCTTGGGCTGGCCCTGGTTGGGACTTTGCTGTAGGCCCTTGTGCAAAATATATTTTGGGGGAGCAATTTCCCAATTTAGTCTTACTATACACCTTCTGTTGCAGATGAAATATCCCCAAGAGAAGACATTTAATTAAATAGGATCTATAAAGGTGATAGGACGTGGGTGGTGCTGTGGGTTAAACCACAGAGCTTAGGACTTGCTGATCAGAAGGTCGGCGCTTCGAATCCACACGACGGGGTGAGCTCCCGTTGCTCAGTCCCTGCTCCTGCCAACCTAGCAGTTCGAAAGCACGTCAAAGTGCAAGTAGATAAATAGGTACCGCTCCGGTGGGAAGGTAAACGGCATTTTCGTGCACTGCTCTGGTTCACCAGAAGCAGCTTAGTTATGCTGGCCACATGACCCGGAAGCTGTACGCCGGCTCCCTTGGCCAATAAAGCGAGATGAGCGCCGCAACCCCAGAGTCGACCACGACTGGACCTAATGGTCAAGGCTCCCTTTACTTTTACCTTTATAAAGGTGATATTCAATTTCCTGTCTCCAGCCTTAGGTTATCCATCCCTCTCTCTGCCTCCTTCCTGATCCTGGCTTCAGGACAGGCAAGATGCCATACCCTCTCCTCTCAGGTGATTGGTGAGAGGGGTGGGATCTGTCAAGCAGGCCTCCTGCATTATTAACTCAGCCTGCCCAGGAGCCCCACACCCACAGAAGACCATCATTCCTCTTAACCCCAGAAGCTCAGGACTGGACTATAGCATCTGACTTTGGGATTGGCCTAATGTGAGGTAAAAAATGGTGGCACCTTCAGTCCTCTGGGCCCTGGCATTTGTCCAACATGGGATGACCTCTGTCATTAGCTGGAACTGCTTGCTGGCAATTTGGGGCTGGGAACTCCTAAGCAAGGCTGCCAGACTCCCATGGCTACATTCACACTGTCACTTTAAAGAACTCTCTGTGAGAGACTTGACTTCGCTGAACCTGGATGAGCCATCTCAAAGGGCTTGAGCCCACGCTTTTAAAAGCTGCAAGGCAAGCAGACATTCACCAGGTACTGTTTTTGCCCATCATCGCTAACCCTGCATGCTCAAAAAGCTTTGCCTGCTGACTATCTGCTTGCCATAACAACGTAAGAGTCGTGCTGGATCAGGACCAGAGGTCAACATTCCCCACAGTGGCCAGACGGGGGCCTATGAGAAAGATGGTCTCTTCAGAGACATGGTGTCGCCAGTCCTGGAGGCAGAACAAAGCCATCGTGGATAGTTGAAAAAGCTTCTAAGTTGGTAGCCATCACTGCATATTTCTGTCTATTCCTAGACTTTCTTCAGAGTGTCTGTCACATCTTGTTGCAATAAATGCCTCATTTTAACTACACACTGTGTGAAGTGTTGTCTTCCTCTTGGCTCTCCTCAATCAGCAATCAGATTCATTAGACAGCTTCTACTATTATGAAGTGGGGGAAATCTGTCCACTTTCTCTTCACCATCCATGTGTAATTTAATATTCCCCTATCATGTCCCACCTTACGCATCCTTTTGCTAAGCTAAAAAGCTCAATGTAAACTTTCCTCCAAGGAGAACTGCTCCTCCCCAATAATTTTGACTGCCCCTTTCAGCACTTTTCTGGGCTCCGCAATATGCTTTTTGAGGTCCAGTGACCAGAACTCTACAGGAAATTCCTACTGCAGTTGCACTGCAGATTTAATCGAACTATGGCAAAGTTTGATTAAGTAAAAAGTAAAGAAATGGGAGTGCCTGATCACCTCATCTGTCTCCTGAGAAATCTCTATGTGGGACAACAAGCTACAGTTAGAACTGGATGTGGAACAACTGATTGGTTCCAAATTGGGAAAGGAGTACGACAAGGCTGTATATTGTCTCCCTGCTTACTTAACTTATATGCAGAATTCACCTTCCAAATGGCTGGACTGGATGAATCCCAAGCCGGAATTAAGATTGCCGGAAGAAATATCAACAACCTCAGATATGCAGATGACACAACTTTGATGGCAGAAAGTGAGGAGGAATTAAAGAACCTCTTAATGAGGGTGAAAGAGGAGAGCACAAAATATGGTCTGAAGCTCAACAGCAAACAAACGAAGATCATGGCCACTGGTCCCATCACCTCCTGGCAAATAGAAGGGGAAGAAATGGAGGCAGTGAGAGATTTTACAGTCTTGGGCTCCATGATCACTGCAGATGGTGACTGCAGTCACAAAATTAAAAGACGCCTGCTTCTTGGGAGAAAAGCAAGACAAACTTGGACAGCATCTTAAAAATCAGAGACATCACCTTGCCAACAAAGGTCCATATACAGTAGTTAAAGCTATGGTTTTCCCAGTAGTGATGTATGGAAGTGAGAGCTGGACCATAAAGAAGGCTGGTCGCCGAAGAATTGATGCTTTTGAATTATGGTGCTGGAGGAGACTCTTGAGAGTCCCATGGACTGCAAGAAGATCAAACCTCTCCATTCTTAAGGAAATCATCCCTGAGGGCTCACTGGAAGGACAGATCCTGAAGCTGAGGCTCCAATACTTTGGCCACCTCATGAGAAGAGAAGACTCCCTGGAAAAGACCCTGATGTTGGGAAAGATGGAGGCCACAAGGAGAAGGGGACGACAGAGGACGAGATGGCTGGACAGTGTTCTCAAAGCTCCCAAAATGAGTTTGACCAAACTGCGGGAGGCAGTGGAGGACAGGAGTGCCTGGTGTGCTCTGGTCCATGGGGTCACGAAGAGGCGGACACGACTAAACGACTAAACAACAACAACAACACCATATGTTGGCTATAGAAGCTGTGATATATTGCTGAGGGGGGCAGGAGAAGAGAAGAGATGGGGAAAGCAAATCTTAAATCACCAGTCTTGTCTGGGACTCATCCAGAAAGTATAGCCAGAGACATTTGGGCAAATTTTTAAAATGTTACCCCTGGAAAAGAGGATGTGTCCTGGAAAAAGAAGACACACGGCAATGGGGGGGGGGCAGCACTGATTTACCTGTGACACAATTGGTTAGTTAAGTATTTTTTTTATTTACTTGATTAGGGGAGCAGTTCTCCCCCCAAACCCCCAACCACAGCACCTGCAACCAGGGGCGAAGGAAGGGGGTGTGCGGTAGGTGCGGGGCCGCCCTCGGTGTCACAACTGACGGGGGTGACAAAATGCCGGACGGCACTCACCACCGGGCCTGCAGTGGGCCCAAGCCAAGCGTCTCTCCTGGGACCCACTGCCTCCCCCCCCCCCAGCTGAAGGGTGACTGAGTGGGAGGAGGCACGCAGACTTTGGAGGCCCCACGGTGCACCCCACCCCATGAACGGCTTGCCCCACCCTCGCCCTGCCCCTATGGGCAGCTTGCTCCCCAGGCGCTTGAGCGGCTTCCTCCGCCGCTGACTGTCCCTGGCAATAATACTGGTTTTAGCCCTCTCACTGGTCAAAGCTGAAGTTATTATTTACAACTTTAAAACAAGATACAACAAATTTTCACTTGTGATATTCATAGTTGGCAATTTTAGATGTTGATTGTAGATGATAGATAGATAGATAGATAGATAGATAGATAGATAGAGGTAGATAGCTTTAACAGTTTCTTAGCATTTTCTTAAAGCGATAGGCTATCCATTTTGGGGGCCCTGCCCCCCCCCCACAAGGAGAACCTCCAAAAAAGCACACTGTGGAGGAGAGTTTCCTGGCTGTCACTCAAAGAAGAATTCAAACTCAGGCTGCAGTGTCTACCAAAATCTTTAATGTTCAGATCGGTGCAATACTTGGGGAAAATGTCATTAAAAGCCACAGCAGGTTCTACACATAGCCAAGCAAACAAAGACATGGATCCCGGAATGACACATACCCTGGCTTAGGAGCTAACTCCTCTTAAGCCCATAACCCCCCCAAAAAATAATTGAGGGGGCTGGGAAACCCCCCAAGTTGATGGCCATTGCCATTTAATTGTGGGTGGCATGTCATGTGACTATGTAGGGCAGGGCTTACTGCCCCCCGCCCCCATATTTTATTAAAGATGGCCCCCCAGCAACCCTGTTATTAGAGAGTGGGGCCGGCACTACTTTCTCACCCATGCGCAGTGATCCCCCCATGTTGAAAACAAACCCATTTGTATCCACTGCATTAATGCGCCGAGGGACTATTTTATGTGTCCTTATGACTGACAGGTGGTGGAAGGAGCGAGCCAGAGTCTAGTGAGTGAGACTGTCCCTGGCTAGAATACTGGTTTTAGCCCTCTCACTGGTCAGAGCTGAAGTTGGGATTTACATCTTTAAAAAGAGATACAACCAATGTTCACTTGTGATCTCCATAGATGGCAGTTTTAAATGTTGCTTGTAGATGATAGACAGACAGACAGACATACAGACAGAAGATAAATAGATTCAGTAACTCCCTAAAAAGTGTTAGGAGACGCAATACATTTTAAATTTAAAGGAAACTGAAAGAAAACAAGAAGACCAAAAAAGAATTAATCATAGTAAAACAGGGAGAGTAAATTGTGGACAGATGCTGGACTTTGAGAAAGCCCCCAAAAGAAAGCTTAGCCAAGAAAAAATTAAACTGAAAACTCAAGAAAACACCAAGATGAAGATTATAAAGAGAATCAAGAAAAGCAGATACACCTGATGACTAGAAAAGCCAAGGGAAAACTAAGACAAAGAAAAGAACGTGAGGGGCAAAATCAAGTTTATTTCCCTTTCGAGCAACAAGTCTTTGGATGTACAAAGGAGCAGAGGAAAGGGTAGGTGGATCAGAAGTCTGCTTCAAGCAGAGTGAAGAATAATTTCAGAAAATAGAAGGCATTTCTTTTAAAAGGAGAAGCCATTTCATAAAAAGAAGGCTGGCGTTTCTGTTGCCGAAGTTCTTATTATCATTATTTATTGAATTTCTATGCCGCCCTATACCCGAAGGTCTAAGGGCGGCTCACATAAAATATCAAATGTACAGAATCGAAACAAAAAGAACGAGCCAAGAAGGGGTTCCCAGAGCAGAGACAGCAGGAGTCAGGCTCCCCCTGTCCAGAGAGGGGCGGGCGCAACTGGGCCAAAGCTGATGGAAGGCACTGGGGGTCACTGAGCTGACTGGGGGTCACCCTTGTCTCTCGCCAGAGGTGCAGGGCGACCAAGGCCCTTTCCGTGCCAAAAGCAGGACCAAACCCTGATGGAAATGGAGCCAGAAAAGCAGCTTCTTCCAAGGGCCCCTGGATCTGGTCTGCGACCTCTCGCTCCAGAACCGCGCTCCATAAGTTGGAGAAACCAAGGCAGGTAAGATTTTAAGACAGGTAAGACTTAGAAGTGAGAAGGGTGGGGGGATCCAGGGGGATCCAGGGGGAAAGAAAGCTGTGCATGTGCTAAAGAGCAAAGCAGAGGCGCAGAAGACAACATAGTTCCATTTAATGTCATTTTAGCTCAGGTTGCCTTGTTGACAAAAATGCTTTGCAGCCATTTTGTGATAGCTTCTAGGGGACTATAGATAAGCTCCTTTGCTAGTGGGCAGAACTTAATTTTATGTATTTTGTGGCTTCCAAGGAGTAGAATAACAAACCCTCTTGAGCAGCTGCTTAAAAGTGGTGGCATTTGGCACATGAAGCCAAACGAATTGTACTTACTGGGCAACTGCAGGTCACCTAAATATTGTTGAGTTTTTGTTCCTTCAGGTGTGTATAAATCCAAAAGGTTCCAAACATGTCAGCATTTTGCATCCTTGCCAATAATTCTGTTCCTAAGGTAGAATACCCATTTAGAATACCCATTTTAAAAGCTGATGCATCAAACTGCTTCTTTTGTCTTTAACAGTTGCCTTGCTGATTTCAGTGTGAAAAAGCAAATAAGGCATTTTGAGGGTCAATCTACTGGTGGCAATGGGAGAGGCATTGGAGTGAGTAGAGGTTTTCACCATTTTGCCAGCCATTTTTAAGCAAAAAAAGTCCAGCAAACGTTTAAGCACAAACATATTCACAATTAGGAAGGATGAGCCATGACCATTTTTTCCTGTACATAAAGGGCAGAAAATGTTGTCTGCTAATGGTAAGGCTTAAATGACTGAGAAAATATTTGAAATCTTATGAATCCCATCTCTGGCCATTTTTACTCATACATAAGGGGGTGGCTGATTGTTCCACTAATGACCAGAGTGAGCCCACACACAACCATAATATCCCACATTTGTCAAACATTTTGGAATATAGGTCTGTACCCTTCAATCCTGTAGATAAAGGAGGCATGTAGCTCCCAATTTTCTTTGCCTGGGGTACCGGTATGTCTGTTGAATGCAGGGAACATGATCCATAAATGCTGAGATTATTCAAAATTTAATTTGACCCAAATGGTATCACTGGCTTTTTAATGAAAACTTGCACGATAAAGTTGATAGTTGCTGGGTTTCCAACAAATACAAAATTTTGGATCCTCGCCAGTTCATCTGTTCCAAAGGTAATATATTTTAAAACCTGCTGTAGTGAACTGCTTCCTTTGCCTGTAACCTCTCACTTGGTTACCTTCAACTGCAATTGTAGCTTCTGTTAATAAAACATTTAAATTATCAGTGGTGGCGCTAACAACTAACAAGTAATCTCTAAATGCTCCATCGTAATTGTGGCAGCAATACAGTTGTGTGTCTTCTGGCTGAAGATCAACTAGGTGAGTATCTTGTGCTTGGCTGAGGAGAAAATCTCTGTTGTGTTCTGCTTGCAACTCTTTGTACAAAGATTCTTTCAGGTGGCAGTGAGGGGGACCATTCAAGCACCCTGAGCCTGTTGGAGAAAAGGTAGGCTCTAAATGGAATCATCCATCAAATATGCAAACTAAATATTCCAAAGAGCTTGTATTGAGCAATGTTGGTTATTCAATCCCTGTTTCAGAAGAGCTGCAAACTCAAGAGCCGAATGCCGTCACTCTCCGTGCTTCTACCTGGAGGGACTTCTTTGTCGGGACACCACTGCAGGGGAGACCCTTTCCTGTGCCATCACCACATAATAAGGTACATCTTTGGGTGGGACAGCCAGCCTTGTTTTGTTCCAGCTCTTATTTTTACAGACCTCACAGAGCTACCTGTGTCGGAAGCAGATCTGCTCCATTGACAAAAGGCAGTGTCAGAGCTCTTGATACATCAAGCGACCATCTGCAGTGCAGGATTGAGAGACACCTGCGTCTTGACTGCGCTGCTTTAGGTAACAGGCTGTTTTTGCTCCTGTGTCTGGAGGGGAGGGCTGCTCAAGACCCTAGTCTCTTCCAGGTGCATCTCAGGGATGCAAGAAATAGAATTTTGCATGCCTTCAGGAAACTTAACGGCAAGTGAACTTCACATTCCACAATTCAGTGATCTTTTTCAGTCCAATCCTTTTGTGCTGGCTTCTCCATTCCCCCCCCCCCCCCCGCTTGATCTCTTCACAGTTCTGTCCCAGAGCCCACCACACTCAGGTGAAGCCAGCTCTTCCTGCAGAGGTCAGGTCAGTAAGAAGAGTTGTGCTCCAAAAACATTTCTCTGGAATTGGCGAGAAAGGGCCGGGGACAAATTAATGAGTCCAGATTGCTTTTCACAGACCAGCAGAAAGAACTTCTAGGCCCATGAATTCACACTGGAGGGACAAACAAAAAGGTGAGCATAAAGGCAGAGTTTGAAGACTGGAACCAGTCTCTCTGTTCTGCCCTGCAAATGAATGGCAGTCAACATGGCACTCTGTGACTTATACACATCTAGGTGAATATCCCTTGCTAATGGCAAGGGATAAAACCTTGATTGTGTTCTGTCTGCAACTTCATCATTCTTAAGGGTTTTCTTTTTTCCTGAGAGAACATTCTGTATTCAGAGTGTTCTCTCAGGTTTTGCTTTTCACCTTGTTGCATTGGCCAAAAAAAAGCAAAAGACGCTGGTGGTTGGCGCTCCTGGTTTCCAGGACGGGGTTCAAGCCCCTGCGGTGTCCCTGCTTACTTCCAATGCAACCTCTCTCTCTCTCTCTCTCTTTATTTATCTCTCCCCCTTAAGAACTAAATGAAGCAAAGTGCTCCGCTGATGCATCACTGTGTCTAAGACAAGGTGGATTACATGGATGCTTCCCATCCTAGCACTCCTTGCCATAGGGAACAAAAGGATTTTTTCCACTTGGCAAATTGGCACTGGCCATTTGGTTTTCGCCTACCTCGTAGCAATCGTCACAACTTTGTTAGGGTTGAGGTTAGGCATTGATTGACCTTGTGTGGGGGAGGGGAGGTGTGGCCATCACCTGCCCCTCCATGCTTAAGGGTATTCCGTTAAAGGAATCCAGCAGTGTGGATCTTGTCTGAAGCCCGGTTGGGGGCTAGGGCCTTGACAGGACCCCGATGGGAACACCAGGGGGAGCTTGAGTTGGTCTGCATCGACAGGGCTCCCCCTACTGGTGGTTTACCCTTACTGGACTTCCTGCACTGCGGGCAGGAGTCAGATATAGTTGGGTCCAATCAATGCCTAAGCCAATACCGCTCACATTCTGTAATTTAATAAAGTTGTGGCCAAATTTGCCCAGTAACATAAACCTAATATCCGTGTCTCTGTGTGAGTTATTTCCCAACGAGGGGGTGGCTGCGGGGTCTCAACACGCAAGGTAACCTAAATATACAAACAGACGGATCCTATTTAGATTATTCAGAATGTGGAAAAGGCCGGGATGAAATAGAAAATGGCATTATGTTCAGTCATTAGCAGAAGAGCAAATATAAGATGCTCAGCTGTCCTATTTTACAGAAGACAGTTGTCAATTTTCAGGGCTATCAGAGGCTTAAGATGTGGACAGGTGACAGTTCTCTGAATGAAGGTGTCCTCTCTTTGAATGGCCGGGCATTCCAGGTCTGGCTGAAAGATACAGAAGGAAGAGCAGGGGCACTAAAGTTGCCCATCAACAGATAGCACCTTGGCAGCAGACTAAGCACAACCACCTAGGCCACAGTCTTCCCCACTGCAGTGAGATGTATAATATTCCCATGTAGAATTATAGGGTGACCTAACACATCAGTCATACTCAAGGTAATATCACATATCCAGCTAAGTCATACTTGGAATCACTGAAATCAATGGGTCTAGTGACTATGACTTAGTAGGAGATAATAATATTTTTAAATGTGCATCTACACACAGCGTATGTAAATTGGTGTCCATTCCTTTGGCCAAGTTTCAGTGGCCACTCTAAGCAAAGACGTGTCCAATTTCTGCAATTGGGGTTATCTAGGGATGCAATATTGTATGTTCAGTCAGGCCCTTTTGTTTTCTCCTGATCATGAGGAATGCAGTTTGACCCTAAGTAAGTTTACTTTGAAGGAAGTCGGAGTGCTTCCAAAGACTTACTCCCTAGTAAGTGCACGTTGGGGTAGGGCTAGAGCTCCGTTTCAGAGTGCATGCTTTGCATGCAGGAGGTGGGGTCCCAGGGATTTCCAGACAGGGCTGCTAAGAAAGATCCTTCCAGAGCCACTGCAAGTCAGGGATACCCAGGCATTAGAAGAACTATCCACCCAGATCTTCAGGAGGGCCAGAATTGCATTTTGCAATGTTTTCCACATTAGTTTGTGGAAATTTCTCTCTTTCTTCAGGGCGGTATGTTGCTGAAGGGAACAGCACACCTTCCCCTGCAGCGATAATTCCTACAAACACACCACACACACACACACACACACACACACACAGAGTATATTGGGGAATGGGAGCACCAATGACTCACAATTCCTCTTCCAATATTTATTTTAGTGCATGTAATACCCCTCTTCCAGAAAATTCCAATATTACTGTATTAGAATGAAGTGCATATGACACTAAATGTGACACTGATTTGGTACCAATGTTCTGGGCCTGGTTACATGCCACAGAAGTGCTCTGGCCTGGCCAGAGAACAACTTGGAAAGTTATACATGATTCTACAAACCATCGTGTTCACCATAAATCTACTCATAAACCTCTCTGGTTGTTGTTTTTTTACAGCTTTCTCAGAAAATCAAGCATGTGTGTAAGGTCACAGCCACACCATAGATGCAAAGCACATTTAAAGCACAGGGTCTCACCCACACACCCAGAATCGTAGGAACTATAGTTTACCCCTCACAGAGCTACAATGCTCAGCACATTTAAGAAACTACAGTTCCCAGAGTCCTCTGCGGAAGCCATGTGTTTTAAATGTATAGTGTAAATGAGACCAAAGTTCCATCTGCATTTTCTTGTGTCTCATAGATTTCTCCCCTGACAGAGGACAGTAGTTTCCTTGCTGTAACCCGTTTCTCTATGCAGAGGCCTAAAATCAGCAACAAATTAATTACCATTATGTGCCCCCTTCTCCTGCCGCGCACTGGAACACTCCCCCCTTGCCCAGCTCAGCCAGAGGAGGGAGCCTTCCACAAGGTGGCAGAAGGGGTGGGCAGAATGCTGCCTCTTGCTTTTTTGCCGCCTGAAGCGGGTCCTTTGCCCTGCCTCCTCAGTGGGCCGGCTCTGATTATGTGGTCCATAAAGCCAAAACCGCGTGTAGTCAAAACACATTGGGTGCAATGGCATGCCAGATTGCCCAAGTCTTTCCCCCAGATCCTTTCAACCCCATTATTTTAAATTAAAAAACCAAAAAAACCACTGCTGAGCACAGAAAGCTGAAAGTGTGCAAGTTAAATGAACATTTATCGCGGGATTGCTGTACTTTATACCAAAAGTGACTGGCCGATTGGCAAGCTATGCTGCCAAGTTTTGCTTTTGTGTTTATTGCTCTTCTGCGGAAAAACACCAACCCTCCACACATTGGGCATACCTCCCTATAATATTCATAAATGCATATTGTTCGCCGCCATCTCCTCTCCAACGCTACAGCTAAGGCTGGTGGATTCCGAAGGATTCCCCCCCCCCCCCCCGTGGGCTGGCTGGTCCCTGGGATCCACCCTCGGCGCCCCGGGGGGAGGAGGGGGAGGTGGCTGTGGCGATGGAAAGAGCAGTGGCGGTCGGAGGGAGCGCTGTGTCCGGGCCAGGCCTCGCCTTGTATCCGACAGAAAAGAAGCAGGCGAGACGAGGCAGCATTTAGTCAGAAACAACTAAACAACAACAATCAAGATCTTAGAAGCTTTATTGTCAGCCTGTTTCCCAATGATCCCAAACATGGGTCTTTTTCACAGCTGCTGTGCACTGGTCCAACATTTTCACTGAGCTATTCAACACAACTCCTGGTCAGCTGTTGTCAACTTAGCCCCTATCAGGATGTATTGCCTATTCGTCCAATTAGGAGCTGTTCATGATTCCCTTTTTGTTTTTACCACCTTAACTAATTTGTGTCATCAGCAGAACATAGCTCAAATCCTAACTCCTCCTTATTTATGAACAAGTTCAAAGCAGCTCGAATTGCAACACAGTCCTTTTGGGACTCGCTTCTGACATCCCTCCAATCAGAGAGCTGCCCATTTATTCCTACTCTCCACTTCCTGTCCTCTTAACCCGTGGCTTCTAGGTTTATTCAAGAGACTTGATCAAAATATTTTTTTTCCAAAGCTTTCCTGCCTGTTGCTCTATTGCAGGTCAGATACAGTCTCATGGGGCAAAATCAGATTTGTAGAATTAAAGATTTGCAGAATTTTGAAGATTTGGCATTCTTGTGCGACAAAACCACTTAAAAATAAAGCAGACTTTTTGCAGTGATTGGAAAATTCACTGGAAAGAGTGGGGTTACAATTGCTAGATGTAATAAACAGGTACAGTAGTTTGGTATACATTGCTATACGTGGTCAACTGCCATATCTGTGTCCACAAGCTGAACGCTCTCAGGTTAGGGATACAGGACTTGTGCAACTGGCTAGAGACGGCAGGCCTGCCAGAAATGAGTTAGAATATTGTTCAGTATGAACACTACAGAAATACAGTACTGAAGTTATTTTCTGTGCCTTTGCAGCAGCATCTGACACCCTTTGCTCATAGAGTTGAATGCAGGCCATGATTGCCCAGACAACGTTGGGATAAGCCTCACCCCATCAAAGACGACCCTGGGACCAAATATATTCACACTGGGATTTAACAGGGTCTCCACCGAGCCTTTATTATTCACTCCCACCCATGTCCAGGGTATGAATATTTCTCGTTTGAGCCCTTGCCTTTTTCTTGCAATCTGATGCTTAGCATCATCTTTTGCGTTTCCTGCACAGAACTAAAATTCCATTTTTTACATCCCTTCCGCCGTTCTCTCCATCGCCTATAGCGATCACGGGGGCGATCGCATATCTGGTTTCCAGAATCGCAAAGCTTTCTATTAAACGCAGTTCCTGCAAACCATCGCTGCCTGCCAGTACTGTGCACCACTCAGAAAGCCATTTCCTCCGGGCGATTTCACCGCACGGCTTGCAGCTTTGCATCCATGACTTCCTGCAGGTCTGCAAGGTGGGGCTGCTCACGTCCTCGAAGGGATTTCTCTGCAATGGGTTCTGCACTGCAAAACTCCCCCCTCCCCCAGTGTCGGCTGGGTAAAGACAACAACCGAAACCCCCGTGGCCTGCACTTTTGCAAATCGGGTCGTTCCCCTGGCGGATTTCGCAAAGCTCTTTCCGTAAAGCTTTTCCTGCAAATTCACACGTGCAAATTTCCCAACGCGCAAGGCGAGACATTTTTAATACAGCGACAGCCACAAGGGCTCTCCACGCCTTCGCGCCAGCCTCCCCATCTTTCCCTTCCTCCCTTCCCGGTTTGCTTTGTTCCGATCCCAAGAAATCCCAACCCACAGGCGTGCAAACTCAGCAAAGGGAAGGGAGGGGCGTCCCGGGGCCGCGCGCGCGCGCCGAGCTCCGCCCTCCTCGGGAACGCGCAGGAAACCACGTGCCCCATCCAGGAAGCCGCGTGCGTCGTAGAAAGCAGACGCCGCCGCCCTGGCAGGGGAGCTTGGAGCTGGAGGGTAAGAAGGAGGATCGGGGCCGGAGTGGGCGGAAGGGCCGGGCATGGGGCACCGCGGCATGCAAGTAGATTGGCATGCGCGTGCTGGTTACGCGGGCAGCTTTCAAGCGCGCGACCCCAAGCTGCAGGCTGAAGTTCAGCAGGGGAGGCGGCACATGGCTCCGGCCGATGGAGATCTAGCATCCTGCTTCGTGAATAATCAAGGGGATCTTTCAAAAGGGTTACATGGCAAATCTGAAGAACCATGAACTGTGCAGGCTGTTTATGTCAGCCAGATTTAATATGTTTCCCTCGATGATAGTAAGAGGAAGATATTTCGCTCTCCCAGACGCAGAGCGTCTCTGCAAATGTGATAGGCAGGAACCTGATACGTTGGAGCAAATTTTCATTTCTTGTGATTTTGGCATTTATGCCAGAAGACAGTTGTTAGAGGCCTTACAACTTAACAGGCTCGGCTCTATGCTGCCAATGGTTCAGGACCTGCTCTGGGATGGGAATGATCAAATTACTTTAATAGTGGTTAAATTTTTGAGTGTTGTCCATGTGGAAAGACTGGGCCATTATAGAGAGATTTAGTGGTTCTTGATTGGTCAGTGATGTGGTAGTGTTAGACTGTATTATTTATGCAAATTGTTATGCTGAATTCGTATTTTCCACAATCTGTATACTGTGTTTGTTTTATAATGTGTGGTTTGCTGTGCCTAATAAAGGATTGAATAAGATCGAGGGGATTAAGGAGGTGTGAGTGTCCTGTCCAAGGTTTGTGGGCGCTCTCTGCCTTGTTTGGTTATCCTCGTTCTATTTCTCCAGCAACAAGAGATCACAGGGTTTTGGTTCCCCTCCGATCAGATCTTTGTTTCTGAAATAGGGGTGCTGGTGGACCCTTTCTTCCTTTTCCAGTTGCTGTTAATCAGAAAAGAAAGCAACATAGAAGTTTCTCCAGAGGCCACAGAAGCTCTCATCGGACAGAAAAACAAACCTCCGCCTCTCTCAGCTTTTGACACCATGTCAAAAAGTAAGTCATTTTGCCAGGTTTTTGGGTCAAACGTTGAATTCCTACAAACTGGGGAACCCAAACGTAAAATGGTGCTCACCTTTGATTTTATTCCCCCCTCTGCAGAGCAGAAAAAATCCGGGAAGAGACAGAAACATGGCAAGGTGAGCAGAGACTGGCAGCACCAACCGTTCCCACTCTTCATAAGTCCTTTTGAAAAGTGAAATTTAGCAGGTGGAAGCACGAAGGGAGCCACCAAGGAAAAGAAGGGCCAGCTGCACTGAAGGCAGCAGAGAGGTCAAAAAGTGGAAAGGCAGACAGACATCTTTGGATTTGGCAGTGTGGTAGCTGCTGGTAATTTTAGGGAGCTGAGTTTCATTGGAGGAGAGGAGGCAGATTCTGTTTGGGTCAAAATAAGAGCTGTAAAAGACTAAGTAAGCCTCACTTAAATTAAAATCCAGAGTACAGTTTGCAGATGTGAAGCATAACAGGATTCATGGGCTCAGCAAGGGGGTGGAAAATAACAGGCTGGGAACTGGGAGGACTTTATTCCTAAGTTTTGAGGGGAAGGGAATGAAGCTTCTGACTGTAGCACTAGCTGGAAGAACAAGGGTCTTTTAATTTTTACTTTCAGTGAAGCTAAGGTGAATTTGTAGGGTCTTCTATCTCTGATGTCTCGTCCAGTTCATTGCCTTTACCAGTGTGTCTCCTTTGGCTTTCATAGAGAAGGGATGCAAAGCCTCATGGGAAAAAGGACCCAGGAGTGCCTCAGCTGTCACATTTCAAAGAACATGTCAAGAAAGGAGCAGCACTAAAAGAGAAAAGGGTGAGATTAAGCATTGGGAAGCCCTGCATGGGGAAATGAAGGCTGGCTTCTTCGAGTTCCTGCTTTCATTTCCCAGTTTGGGATCAGTGGTTGGGTACCAAACCTTGGCTCTAGAGCAGCCTTTCTCAACCTGTGAGTCCCCAGATGTTGTTGAATTACAACTCCCATCACCCCTAGCTAGCAAGGCCAGAGCCCAGGGATGATGGGAGTTGTAGTCCAACAACATCTGGGAACCCACAGGTTGAGAACCGCTGCTCTAGAATCTTAGGTTTCAAAGAGCCTGAAAAATGGGTCTCTTTCCAGTGGAGCTCGTGGCAACCTCTTTGAATTAAGGCTTTGCACATCCTCTCAGGCTACAGAACTGCAGGAGCGGCAGCGAACGGCACGGCAGAAGGAAATCAGCCGGTTCCGGAGTTTGGAAGGGCTGCAGAAGGATGCCTTGCACAGACAGCAGAATTTTGAGCAGAAGGTACTGAAGTTTCAAAGACATCAAAGCCGACTGCAGTGGGACCCTGTTCATTTAGCTGTTTAGAGACTACTTGTCTGCCTCCTTTTTTGGAGACCCTGTAAGGCAGAGCTGGGGAACCTTTTCAAAACTGATGGCCATGTTCCCTTCTCTCTGTGGCACCTTCCAAGGCCACATGCCAATGGTGTGTGGGGACAGAAGCAGAAGCAACAAATGTGGAGCAACAAATATATATTTCCCCTATGTACTGTAAGCTAGTTTCTATATTCTCAGGCCTCTCTATCCTGTGTTCCATCTAGACAAACACAGAGCATCATCAGCTCCATGTTTTCCCTGTCTTAACAACTTGCTGATTGTGCCCAGGCTTAATAATAATAATAATAATAATAATAATAATAATAATTTATTATATATACCCCGCCCATTTGGCTGGGTTTCCCCAGCCACTCTGGGCAGCTTCCAACAAAATATTAAAATACAATAATCTGTTAAACTTTGGAACAGCCTCCTGAGAGAGGCCCCATCACTGCCTTTGTTTAGACAGCCATTCTCAAAATGTGGATTTACTCCTTAACGTGAATATTCCTGTTGCTCTAAAATGGCTTGTTTTTAGGTTTTGGTCATATTTTACATTTTGTGTCATGTCGTCTAAAGCGCAAGCTCCCTTGTGTAAAGTTGTAGACGGGTAGGATAGAAATTATTGTCCTAAACCCAACCCATGGGCTTCTTGGTTTCCAGACAGTGGCTCATAGTGCCAGTTCTTGTAATTCTGCTTATGCTACAAGCAAAATTGCAATTCACTTTCCATGCTGTTCGAAGCATTGGGCTTGTTCCTTTATGTATGTCCCACTGGGTTCCATTCGCCCTGCCTTATTTTTTTAATTTATCTTTTACTTAGTGTTAAAATGCTTTCCCAGCTGTAATTATTATTAATAATATTTCTTATTTATTAAATTTGTATACCAGGGATAATGCTGTAAGGTTATTTAATTTATTTTTAAGCTAAAATATGAACTCTTTCTCTCCCTGCAGGAGATGGATCTGAAGCAACTGGCGAAACATGCCATGCTGGAAAAAGACAGTTCCTGCAAGGCCTATTATAGGGAGTTCAGGAAGGTTAGTGGGACTTCTTGTCACTTAGTGTGAGGAAAGATGCATCTGCTCTGAGTGCGACTCTCCTCAGGGGCTGAGCCAGTTGTCAGGTGGCAAACACTCTTGGCCTTCTTTCCCTTTAGGTGGTGGAAGCAGCTGATGTGATCCTGGAAGTTCTCGACGCTCGAGATCCCCAAGGCTGCCGCTGCCCCCAGGTTGAGCAGGCCGTGGTGCAAGCTGGAGCTAACAAGAGGCTAGTCCTGGTGTTAAATAAAATAGGCAAGTGTGAAGGCCAGCCATGTATGGCTCTCTGGGAAGGAAAGGGGGTCTGGCACTGGTATGCTATGATTCTAGTCCTCTCTGCTGTGTTACTCAAGGATAGCAGAGCGTTAGACACTCTCATAGTCAGTGTTCAGCAAGTGTTAACCAGAATCCTGCACTGTTATATTCAGGATCTATGCTTCTCTCCCAAAATTCAAATTCTGGCAGGGCAGTCCAAAGAAGTACATAGAATAAACAGACAAATTACAATAGCTGTTTTTCCATATTGTGATTTCAAGGTTCTTGCATTCAAATAATTTGGAAACATAAGCTTTGGGGAAGCAGAGAAGGGCAAATGAGGGAGCGGTAGAGGCTCAGCGACTGATTTTTTGCAACCATAAGCTTAAGAAGCTGAGTTGCAGCCCCACCAGGCCTTTGTTCCTTCCCTTGGAGGTGTGAGTGATTGAACAGGCAAGGAAGCCTTCAGTTAACTATGATTTCCCATTTTCACTCAGCTGAGCAACTGTGAATAACAGCTTCAGAACCAGCCATGCTAGGAAGCTTGTTGGGCTACTGCAAAGAGAGGAGGAAAGGGGCTGCGTTCACACCTAGAATGCATTTTTATATCTCAGCTTATTAAACTCAGAGATTACTCAGAGCAGCAGTCCAGAGGGGTTTGGCAAGGCTTGGCAGTTGATGCAAAGATGTTTTGTCCCTGGAGACGTGCTTGGTATTCAAGCATTGCTGAGGATCCTAAAGTTAACTCTTCTCTTCTGTTCCTGGCCCAGATCTGGTATCTAAGGAAATTGTAGCAAAGTGGCTGAAGTACCTGAGGAACGAATTCCCCACAGTGGCCTTTAAGGCTTCCACTCAGCAGCAGAGCAAAAACCTGGTAAGTGGTGCTGGGATTTTGCAGTGGGGCAAGTGAGTGACAACTTTGGCCAGTCATTAGGTTTCATTGAAAGCCATTTGGGGAAGAATGGGCTTCAGCCCTCTCCTCTTAAAGGGTTCTGCCGGCCAGTTCTGTTTCCACCGATTCCTCTTACTCCTTATTACTGTTAACACAAAGTTAGCAACTCTGAGGCCAAGTGGCGCCTTTCAAGAGGTATCAAGGTCTGATTCCTCATTGATGAAGCCCAGGGCATTTCCCTTTGGGATGGGGAATTGGAATAGTGTGAGCTATAGGGTGGGACATGAAAGCAGAGTTCTGAGAAGGGACACCCCACCCCCAATTTGTGTGTTCTGCAGTGACAGGGATTCGGGTCACAAAAGATTGGAGCAGATTTTCTTGGATTTACTGACTAACGCTAAATGCTGGTTCCCTCGGCCTGTAAAGCGAGATGAGCGCCACAACCCTAGAGTCGTCTGTGATTAGACTTAACTGTCAGGGATCCTTTACCTTTACCTTTTTTTAACTGTATGTGAGACTCCAGATTACCAGGGGTGCCAACTTGAATAAAATATTGGGGACAGGTAAGCCCCACCTCGCACAATCGACCGCATGACAAGGTGCATGCACACCTTGAATGGCAATGCCCATTAACTTTGGGGGGAGCCGGCCCCCTCAAATACTTTATGGGGGGGTGAAACCCTGTTGGCCCCTAGGAGTTGGCTCTTATGCAGATGATCCATAGCCGATATTTCCTTTCTCTTTTATTGTTTATATTCCTTGATTGTATTGATTGTTGGGGGAGGGGGCAGCGGCGTAGCGTGGGTTGTCAGCACCCGGGGCAAGGCAAGTAATTTGCACCCCCTAACCTGGGGCAAGGCAAGTAATTTGCGCCCCCTAACCCGGGGCAAGGCAAGTAATTTGCGCCCCTAACCCCTAACCTGCTGCCGCTGCCAGCTTCTTCTTGCTGCTGCCTGGGCTGGTTGGATGTGGTTCTCTCCCGCGCTCAGTGCTGCGCTGGGCAGCCGCTGCACTGTCCCCCCCCCTGATAGTCCCTCCCTCGCTCTCTCTCCGCTCCGCACTGCAACGCACGCCTGGCACGCTCTGCACCGCAACGCACACCCGGCAGCTCGGATCGGATTCGCACAGCCAGCACTGCAGTGAGAGAGAGTGAGTGAGCCAGTAGGGGCAGAGAGGAGCGAGCGCCCCCCCCAAATGTTGCACCCGGTGCGGCTGGGCCCCCCCTGCACCCCCCACGCTACGCCACTGGGAGGGGGGGAAACAGTAAAACAGTAAAGAAGAAAACCAGGCCATTTTTTTAAGCGGCAGAACTTCTGGCTGCAGGTGTGCATCATCCCCTTTGCCTGCTTCTCTTTTTCCCCACCTCCAGCAACAGAGCCGAGTCCCCATATCCCAGGCTTCGGGGGAGCTGCTCAGCGGGGGAGCCTGTGTTGGGGCAGACGGCCTCATGAAGGTGCTGGCCAACTACTGCCGGAACCAGGATGTCAGGACGGCCATCAGTGTTGGGGTTGTGGGTGAGTAGGGAGCCCCTCTTGGAGGGAGGTGGAAAGCCGGGCGGGCGGGGGGGAATCTCTTAAATCCTACCCCCATTGCTCAGAAAGACATTGGGGTAATTTGAGGTAATTTAAATATGTTTTAGTATTTTAACCTTTGTATGTTTTAAAGCAGAGTTGTATTCTTTCTTGACTTTATTTTGTTATCTTCTTGTAAATGCTTTGAGGGTTTGTTTTTTAAAAAAGTTAAGCAGTGTATAAATTTTGTGGAAATTTATAAAATATGGTAGGAATCGAAGCACTTGGGTACCTTTCCTGACCTTTTAAATATCGGACCTCTTGCCTCTCAAGTCCCGATGACCCGGGAAAGTTGTGCCAAGGGTGCATGTGTGGGTACGCACATCGTAAGAATAATCATTATTTACTTATTTATTCCCCACCTTTTCCCCTGGCAGCAGTTCAAGGCTGCTTAGAGATAAAATTAAAACAGCTAAAAACAGGGGGGGGACCCCAGCATTAAAAAATAATTAAGCATTTATAGCATATTATGTCTATTGTGTTTAAAACATACATACAGTCACAACAAAAGCAGTATAGCACCAGCTCCCTCTTTAAAAGCAGCCCATTCCCAAAAGCCTGTTGGAACAAGAAAGTCTTCACCTGCCCATGGAAGGACAGCCAGGAGGGAGCCAGTCCTAACTTCTCTAAGGAGGGAGTTCCAAAGTTGTCTGGCCACCACCGAAAAGGCCCTCTCCTTCGTCTCCACTCAGAGAAGGGCCTCCCTCAAAGATCTCAAAACCTGGCCAGGTTTGTAGGAGGGAATGCAGCCCTTCAGGTAGCTTGGCCTTAAGCTGAATAGGTCTTTATAGGTCATAACCAGCACTTTGCATTGTGCCCGGAAACAGACCGGAGCCGCTTCAACAAAGGAGTCATATGCGGCACATCAAAATGGCTTACTACTGAGTAAGGATCCTGCCTGTTGGTGTTGCTGGACATGAACCTTTGAAGATGCCTTTGTTCTGGCTACTGGCACTCATTCATTCAAAGAGGAAAGGCGGCTTGTGGGCAGCTGTGCCTTCCTTTTCGGTGCTGCATTATTTTTGCTATAGGGAGTGGAGAGAAGGAGGTGCTCACAGAGGTAGAACTAATCTTGAGTGGGAGCAGGGGGCAGGTGCTTTTGCTGATGGCTCTGCCCGCTTCGCCCATCTCTCACCGCAGGTTTCCCTAATGTCGGCAAAAGCAGCTTGATCAACAGCTTGAAGAGGAGCCGGGCCTGCGGTGTTGGTGCCACTCCTGGCGTCACCAAGTACGTGGCAGTCCTTCTGTGCATGCTGTGGAAGCCAGGGTTTTGGGGGTGGGGGTAGTTCTCCCTTGAGCTTTGTCTATGTATGGCAGCAGTTCTCAACCTGTGGGTCCCCAGATGTTGTTGGACTACAAATCCCATCATCCCTGAGCTCTGGCCTTGCTAGCTAGGGGTGATGGGAGTTGTAGTTCAACAATATCTGGGGCTCCACAGGTTGTGAAAGGCTGGTGTATGCTGTCTTCTTAAGCTGTTAAGGCCCTTCAGTTCTGTTCTAGGTTATCTGTAGAACCCGCAACATTTTAGGGTGTTTGTGAGCCAATCAGAGGCGCAGCTGCAGAACAGCATTGGTTGTGCTGGAAAGGAGAGCTTTGGATCTTGAGTGTTCAGGCCAAGTTGGATTTCAGGGCAAGGAAAGAAAAGGTTGGCCAGACAGTGTGTGAGGAAGGGGAATGATGGAACTGTGGATGCACTCCAGCTCAGCAGTGGCACCTGTGACATCCCCCCAGATGCTGGGAAGGGGCTGTGGGCTTCAGAGACGCAGGGAAGAAGATTTGTGCTGTGGGTCTTAAGAGATGAGGCAAGATGCATCCCTATACCCCCTTTCCTGAGACAGCCTGGACCATAGTTTAGAGGTCCCGGGCCCTAAGGAAGTCAGACTATCCACCACCAGGGCCAGGGCCTTTTCAGTGATGGCTCCGACCTGGTGGAATGCTCTGTCCCATGAGACCAGGGCCCTTCAGGATTTAACCTTCTGTCGGGCCTGTAAGCCAGAGCTATTCCACCTGGCCTTTAATTTGAATTCAGCCTGATCTTTTATTTCCCTTCTCTTCCCTCCCCCTCCCCATTTATGAAGATTACCCACTCTGAAACCCCACAGTTAATTCTCCCCTGGCCTCCTCGTTGGCCCAAGTAGGACCAATTCAGCCAGCTAGCCCTGGGGATTATCTAATGCTTATTTCCCCTAAATTGATTTCTGAATTTTATTGTTATGCATGTTTTTATACTGTATTTTATGCTGCTTTTATAATTAAGTCTTTTAAATTTGTTGTTAGCTGCCCTGAGCCCGGTTTTTTGAACCGGGAAGGGCAGGGTGGTAGTAGTAGTAGTAGTAAGAATAATAATAATAATAATAAAAACAAAATAAAAGAAAAAAAATTCCTTCCAGTAGCACCTTAAAGACCAACTAAGTTAGTTCTAGGTATGAGCTTTCGTGTGCATGCACACTTAATAATAATAATAATGTAGCTTTGGGGAACTGCAGAGGCCTTTTGAACTTGCACAGCTTTATTACTTACAGTGAGCTCTTTCAAAACAGAAGGATCGCCGTGTAAAAAGTAGCCCAGGTCTTCCCATTGCTTGGGAGCACAAGGAATGTTGCAAGATGGAGGAGGCATTGGGGGGCAGGTATCCTGCCAAAGAGAGATCAAACTGAGTGTTTGGTGGTATCCTATACCACCTTCGCTATAGGCAGATGGTGGGGGATGAATGAGAGACATGCTGGTAACTGTCTTGCTCCTCGGCACTCTGCTTATTTGGCCGATTGGTTGCAACTTAAAAATGATTAAATTCACAACAAAACTCCCAATGGAATAAATTAAAACCTCAGAATAATTAAACAGTTAAAATACAGTCGCAAAATAAATAAAAGCCATTTAGTCAGACCAGATAAAGGACTCCTTCAGAGGCACAGACTATTTTGCCTCTAAAACTCTGTTGACAAAATGGACTTTGTGCTCTTTTTCTGAAGGCCAGGAGAGATGTCTGGGGGGGTGGGAGTGGTTTTGCAACACTGGGGCTGCACCTCCGGGTGGACTTTGAACAGAGAGGCCTGAAATCAGATTCCTCCTCCAATAGTCCACAGGCTGTGGAGCGTTGCTATCACTGAGCATAACCTACCTTACAGATTTGCAGTGAGGGTTACAGTAGCAGTGGGGGTCTCTGCATATGCACCTCTGAGCTCATTGGATGAAGGGTAGGACAGTTGTGTGTTGAGACCCCAAAGGCCCCCCCCCCCCCCCGCTGAGAAATAACACACACAAGGACACGGATATTAGATTAATGTTATTGGGCAAATTTTGGCCACAACTTTATTGATTACAGAATGTGAGCAGTATTGACTTAGGCACTGAATGGTGATATAATCGTGCTCCGGCGGCGCGGCAGCAGCAGGAGGCCCCATTAGCTAAAGTGGTGCTTCAGGTTAAGAACAGTTTCAGGTTAAGAACGGACCCCCGGAACAAGATATATGACTATATCTGACTCCTGCCCAATGCGCAGGAAGTCCAGTAAGGGTAAACCGCCGGAAGGGTTAGCCCTGTCGATTCAGACCAACTCAAGCTCCCCCTGGTGTTCCCATCGGGGTCCTGTCAAGGCCCTAGCCCCCAACCGGGCTTCGGACAAGATCAACACCCCCGGATTCCTTTAACGGAATACCCTTAAGCATGGAGGGGCAGGTGATGGCTACACCTCCCCTCCCCCCCACAAGGTCAATCAATGCCTAACCTCAACCCTAACAAAGTTGTGACGATTGCTACGAGGTAGGCGAAAACCAAGTGGCCAGTGCCAATTTGCCAAGTGGAAAAATTCCTACCAGGCCCCTTAACGGGGACCAACCGAGGTCCATAGCCAGGCCAATGCCTAAAACCTGCAAATTAGGGAGGGACGGCGGGTGATTGAGGAATTAAATGGTCCCGGCCATACACACACACCCCGGGCCAGTGGATTGGCTGGCCAGGCTCTGACGTGGCTGGTGTTGTAAACAAAAATTGCCCTTTTCCCTTATGGGGTATCCAAGAGCCCATATAGTGTCCTTACATCGGTTCCCTATTGGTTGGAGAAGATTAGAGAGGCCGACCGGAGAATATTGAGAAGCAAAGCAGCTAGTAAGCCTGATCTTTATTGATCTGTTGCAACAGGGTCCTCACTCACTACACAAAAGAGGGAGGAAGAACCCAGAACAATGGCGCGCAAGGCCTTATATGGACTTTTGAAATTGCCACCCTGTAGATCAAGTCCACCCCCAGAAACATCATACATACATCACAGAAGGGGTGTAACCTAAGACCACCCCTCAGATACATCATACCTACATCACAAAAAAGGCGGTCTAAAACAGAAATTTGAACGTTGTTTTTCTCCTGTCTGGCAAGTTACTTGATTGGATTTTCTTTGGAGCCTGGCTAGTCTTTTGTAATGATAAATACTTAGTTCCTGGGCCAGGTCACAGGCTCACACCCTATTCAAACGCAGACATACCCTTAAGACAGGATTTGTGAGGAAAGAGACAATGGGAGATTTCCCACTTTGACCTTGCAGAAAAAACATTTGTTCAGTTTAGGAATCAAAATGGTTCCAGATTGGTCTTCCTGTGCTGATCTATGTACGTGCTTGGTTGGTACGCTTATGAACATTATCATATATCTAAGACCTCAAAATTCCTATCACAATTCTATCAAAATTCCTATCACCAATTCAGTCCCCGCCACCGGAGGGGAGTGGGTGGCCATGCGGTCCAGCACAACTCCTCCCCACGGTGGAAGTGGAGCGGATATGCTTGGAGTACTGTGCCCAGTTCTGGGCACCACAGATGCCGTATTGTGAGAACGTAAGAGCCTGGTTGCTGTACCAATGACCCATCTAGCCCAGCATCCTGTTCCCTCAGGGACGATTCAGATGTCTGTGGGAAACCGACAAGCAGGACCTGAGCACAAGGGTGCTCCCCCCTCCTGTCTTGTCCGACTAGTGGCCTTCAGAAATCTCCAGTCATGGAGGCAGAGCCATAGCCATCCAGCAGATATGCGTTCAGAGGTGGGTGGCAAAGATGGTGAGAGGCCTAGGGATGCAAGTCCTGTGAGAAAAGCTGGAGGTGGCCTGGAGAAGAGACAGTTCAGTGGTGGTATGAAAGAAAATTCAATATTTGAAAGGCTGTTGCACAGCTGACAGAGCAGATTTAGTTTCCGTTGCTCTGAAGGGAGAGGAGGGCCAGGCTTAATACTTGCAGATTCCAGCTAAAGACTGGAGTGAGCTTCATTATTTTTTACTAAATCATTTTTATTGATTTTCCAAATTTTAATGAATCAACCACAAATTAAAACAAATTTAATACACCCCCCCCCAAAAAAAAATTGGCTTTCCACCATCCGTTATCAATGTGTCCATAATTTCCTCTTGTTGCTGCATTGTTTTCTTGGTTATTTCCAATCCACATTCCACTCCCTGTAATTAACCTTACATTACAATATTTTTTTTTGTTATTTTTAACTTGTTGTCCTTAACCATCAGCTACCCACTTGCCAGTTCCTGCAAGGTTTTAAAATTTCCGATATCTACCAGTGAGGTTACTCATCAAATAGATCAGCTGGAGTGAACTTTCTGATGAAAGGAGCTGCTCAGAAATAGGACAGACAGTCTCAGAAGATTGTAGGCCAGGCACCCCCAAACTCGGCCCTCCAGTTGTGTTGGGACTACAACACCCATCATCCCTAGCTAACAGGACCAGTGGTCAGGGATGATGGGAGTTGTAGTCCCCAAACACCTAGAGGGCTGAGTTTGCCTATGCCTGTCGTAGGTTCTCCTGCACTGGAGAGGGAGCTGTAGGGTGAACATTTCCCGTGTCATCAGGACACTAAACTAGATGACCTTTGAAGTCCCTGTCAACTCTGATTCCACAATTTATGAAGTGTGGTAAGATAGACAGCTGGAGCAATAATGGTTGCTCTACGCTCTACCTTGAGGACAGGAAGGGATACAGCACAGTGCTTTAGCAGATGGTGCTAACAGGTGGAGGGGCATTTTTCTTGGAATAAGTTGATTCCCTCCCTCCCTCTTGTGCTGTCTCCTTTTAGGTGCCTGCAAGAGGTGCAGCTGGACAAGCACATCAAACTTCTGGACTGTCCAGGGATTGTCGTGGCTTCTCCCACCTCAGACGCCGCCATGATCTTACGAAACTGTGTCAAGATAGAGCAACTGGTTGACCCCGTGAGCCCAGTGGAGGCCATCTTGAAGCGATGCAACAAGCAGCAGGTAGCTGTGGGGCAGGGCAGGGGGAGGCAGGCCGGCCCTGGTTGTGATGGCGGGCAAACAATTGGGCAGCGGAGAGCCAGGAATTCTGAGCTTCTCTCAAAGCTTTAGGGAGAATTGGGAGAGAAGAGTTGTAGAGTGGCAAACTTAATTCACTTTCACTGATGTTAGCTTCTTAATTCACTTAATTCATTGATGTTAGCTTCTGGGGGAAGGGTTGTTGTGGTTTTTCTGGATTAAATCCAAGTTGAAAGGAGTGAGTGTGCCCTCCAGGTTCCATCCACTCAGATGCAATTTCGGGCAAAGGTCTTAGTTTAGAGCAGGCATCCCCAACCTGCGGCCCTCCAGATGTTTTGGCCTGCAACTCCCATGATGTCTAGCTAACAGGACCAGTGGTCAGGGATCATGGGAATTGTAGTCCAAAACATCTGGAGGGCCAATGGTTGCCAATGGTTGGGGATGCCTTCAAGAGGAGCACTGTGAGCCCTGAGTGCTTGTCAGTCAATCCTGTTCTTTTTGCAGACATCTGAGGATTACTACTAACTGGGCAATTGGCTTCTCTCTCCTCTTCTCTCTCTCTCCCCCCCCCCCCCAGATTATGCAGCACTACCGCGTGCCAGATTTCCAGGACACCATGGAGTTCCTGGCTCATCTGGCCAGGCGGCAGGGAAAGCTGAAGAAAGGAGGGACGCCTGACCATGAGAAGGCAGCTAAAGCCATACTAAGTGACTGGACAAGGTGAGCAAAGAACTGATTTATTATTGTTGTTGTTGTTAGAATTTATATACTGCCCTATACCTGGAGGTCTCAGGGCCATTTACAGAACAGAATTTCAACAGGATGAAGGAACTTTTTTCTCATGCAGCAGTTGGTGATGATCAAGTAGACCTGGTGGAATGCTCTGTCCCATGAGACCAGGGCCCTGCAGGATTTAACTTACTTCCGCAGGGCCTACAAGACAGAGCTATTCCTCCTGGCTTTCAATCTGAACTTAGCCTGATCTTTTATTCCCCTTCCTTCCTTCCCTCCCCCTCCCCTTTTTATGAAGATTACCCGCTCTAGGATCCCACAGCTAATTCTCCCCTGGTCTCCTCACTGGCCCAAATAGGACTTATTTAGCCAGCTAGCCCTGGTGATCATCTAATGTTTATTGGATGGATTCCCCCCCCAAAAAATTGATTTTTGAATTCTGAATTTATTGTTATTCAAGTTTTATACTGTATTTTGTGCTGTTTTTTGTTGCATCAATTAAGTGTTTTAAATTTGTTGTTAACAAACTGAGCCCAGTTTTCTGAACCAGGAAGGGCGGGGCATAAATAAACAAAATTTATTTATTTGTTTATAAATAAGTGTTTGCCATTGTTAGGGCAGGAGTGGGGAACTTCTTCCAGAGGGCAGCCAGGGCGGGCGGGGCCAGAGGCAAAGTGGGCGGAGCAATGAACCTAAATTTTACCTTTTTGCAGTAGGCAGGTTCACACACACACACACACACACACTCCTCTGTATCCTCCATAACAGGAAGCAAAAAGCATTATCCGAGTTCAAGAACACATTCCAGCTGGGCAGAAACACTTGAGGGGATGTAAAGCAGGGCTGGTGCCAGATGTGGCCTAGGGAGAGCAGGCAAGGTAGTGTAATGTTCTGAGGACTAGATGGAGCAGCCTCAGGCCTGCGTGTTTTGTGGCCCCCAGTTCTAATCCAGTCTCACGTGGGCAAGGACCAGCCATGGGGGAAAATGGATCTGAAGGGATACTTCCTCCCTCCCCCGTAATGCATGCTGCTAATATCAGTGTTCATTGCTTTCCTTTTTGTCCCTGCTAGTGGGAGGATCAGCTATTTCACACACCCGCCTGAGACCCACACGCTCCCCACTCACATCAGCGCCGAGATCGTTGCGGAGATGGGCAAGGCCTTTGATTTTGAGGCACTGGAGCAAGAGAACGAGAAAGTCTTGGCAAGTAAGTTACAGGGCAGAGAGAGAAGCCGAGGCACTGTGATTCTGCTTCCAGCCATTCCAGCTATTATTATTAAATTATCTATACAACCTTTCATCTGAAGATCACAGGGCAGCTTTCAGAATACAGTGGCACCTTGGTTTAAGAACAGCTTAGTTTATGAACAACTTGGATTAAGAACGCGGCAAACCCAGAAGTGGGTGTTTTGGTTTGTGATCTTTGCCTTGGAATAAGAACATGTTTTGCTTCCTTTTGAGTGTGTTCCATTTGTAAATTGAGTCCCCCACTGCTTTCGGAAAGCACGCCTTGGTTTAAGAATGCTTTGGTTTAAGAACAGACTTCTGGAATGGATTAAGTGCGTAAACCAAGGTATCACGGTACAAAAATACATACAGTGGTACCTCGGGTTACATATGCTTCAGATTACATACGCTTCAGGTTACAGACTGCTAACCCAGAAATAGTGCTTCAGGTTAAGAACTTTGCTTCAGGATGAGAACAGAAATCGTGCTCTGGCGGCGCAGCAGCAGCAGGAGGCCCCATTAGCTAAAGTGGTGCTTCAGGTTAAGAACAGTTTCAGGTTGAGAACGGACCTCTGGAACGAATTAAGTACTTAACCTGAGGTACCACTGTACCATAGTATCAAATAGAGCAATTCCCCCCCCCCCCCCAGTTTAAAAGGCTATAGATTGTATACTCAAGCAAGGGCCTGAGAGAAAAGGAATTTATTTGCCTCGTGCCCAAAGATACGTAGGCAAGCCTTGGCGGCACCCACCCCTACAGTGGCTTCTCTCATCCCACCCTTGTTCCCAGTGTAGCTCTTCATCCCTTCTTCCCTGGCTGGAGGAAAGGCACCAGTTGTGGTTTGCCTCAGGTGCCCAAATGTCTTTGGCCGGCCCTGCTCCTGGGTAGAGAGCAACCTGGCCTTGCCACTGTTTCCTTGGGATGAGGGAAATGGCGATCTATGAAGGTGCCCAGGAGATGGATGACCAGATTTTGCTCCTGTTCTCCTTTGGCCAGAGATGAGTCGCCACCTCAGTGTGTCGTCCTTCCCCACACTGCTGTCCCTTTTCATCACTTCAGTCTGTTGCAATTCAAGAGAGGTGTTTCACGGACTTTACCTGTTGCAGACTTGCCCTCGGGCCCTGCTGGCATCACCTTGGAGGGCTCTGGCTTCACCACTGGAGAAGAAGCTGGCATGGAGGAGGAGGAGGAACTCTGTCCTCAGAACCAAGGAGAGGTTAAGATGGAGGAAACTGGGAGTGAGGAGGTAGGCATGAACATAAACACGACCCAGTAAACAGGAGCAAGCCTGCAGTAAATCACAGACTCATAAGAGTTAATTTAAATGTTACTATTGTTACTATTGTTATTTAGATATATGTCTTTTATTTATGTTAATTTTTTTCTTCTTCTCGTCTTATTACCATGCATTCGACTGCAACATACTACGCATTGATGAAATGATGAAACAGAAAAGCAATTTAAAAAAAAAAAAGCCTGTAGTAAATCACACTGAGCAAGTTTAGCCTTTTATTAGCAAAAACAGGCTCTGCATCAGAGTGTCGGGTCTATAGTGAATAGCAATTCAATCCCAGGAGGTCTTGCCCCCACGAAGAAGTTATTGAGACTGAAGGTACCCCTCCCCCAGCTGCTTAAGTCCCCCCCTTTCCAGGGCTTTCCCCAAGCAATCAGAGACTGCTTGTGTGAAGCTAACTTCTCTTCCGCCCTCTTCCTGCCTTTCCTGGTTCTGGGAGATGTGGGGAGAGGAGGGGGAGACACCCGTGGCTCTTCACCAGCCAGACTCATCTCTGCCTCTTGGCCTCCCTCTTCACCTTCTGATTCTGGACTTCTCTCTGCCGCAGACTCTCCCAGCTCACTAAGCCCTGTTACCTCTTCAGCTGCTGCCACTTCCTCCTCCAAGTCTTCTCCCTCTGACCCCTCTTCTCCATCCCACCACCAATCCCTGGGCTCTGAGTCTTCTTCCCTTGGAGCTTCCCCAGCTGGTTCCTCCCACCACCCCTCTGTGTCCAATCCATTTGTGACATCCAACTTCAAGATCCTGGCAGCAGTTAGGGCTTGGGCTTGTCATGGTTCTGTTTTAGGAACCTAGGAAGCTACTTTATCCTGAGTCAGGCCACTGAGCTGCCTAAGTCAGTCTTGTCTACAACAGGAATGGGGAACCTCTAGCCCAGGCATCCCCAAACTCGGCCCTCCAGATGTTTTGGGACTACAACTCCCATCATCCCTAGCTAACAGGAACAGTGGTCAGGGATGATGGGAATTGTAGTCCCAAAACATATGGAGGGCCGAGTTTGGGGGGTGCCTGCTGTAGCCCATGGGTTGTTTGGGGAAGCCACACCTGATGTCAGAGGTGGGTAAGGGTAGGGCTTCAGATTGAGAGCTTGATTGCTAGAACAAGGTGTGTGCTAAACAGCTGATGAAAACGGACACTGCCATAGAGTCCACTTCTCCCTGCCAGGGCTTTTTGTAAATTTCAGAGCCCTTTCTAAGCCTTCCCGCGCTCCTCCTTTACACCTCCAACAATGGAGGTGGAATAGAAAAACGCAGGGAGGATTGCTATTGCAAAGGGAAACGAGAGAAAATGCGGGATTCCTCCTCTTGCTTAACAGAGGGTGGTGGTTGTAGGAAAGAACCTAAGGGGAGAAAGACATTCACAGTAGCAGGAACCAAGGGGAAGCTTCTCTCGCTACCTTCTCTCTCTTCCCAGCTGGGGTGGGCAGTAAAAGGGCAAAAGATTCCCCTTTGTTATCCTGGTTTTTGAATGTCTTATGTAGATTTTTCAATGTCGTTCTGTATAAGACAATGACAATAAAGATTATCTTATCCTGCCCCCCCCTTCTGCTGCAGGAACCCCCCAATATCATGCAATAGGTGGACAGCCCTGCCCACCTGTTAGATTTGGCCCACAAGCCTGACCCTGATAAGGATTTGACCCATGAAGCGAAAAGCATTCCGTTTTCTTTTTTGTGTGAAGACTTATTCCTGTCACAATGACATTTATTTTTCTCTTATACAGGAATTATTATCTTTTTCTTCTTTTATTGGGTTTTATAAACAAGAATAATGTAAAACATTCCCTTTTCCAGTTAGAAGGAGGTCTGTCTCAGCCCTCCCAGGAGACCCCAGGGACTGAACTTGGGACGTTCTGCATACAAAACTAATGTTCTGACACAGAGTTGTCAGGTATCATGTTGTGGAATATTCGAAACTTCCCCCCAAAATTCCCAGGTTTTTAAGAATTCCCTTTGTGGTTCATTTTAAATTTTGAACTAACTTGATGTGTAAAAAGAATACTTCGGTGAATTCAGAATTGTGTGTCTGATATTTGAAGTAGCCATTAGAAGAGTGCAAAAGTGGAAGTGTTGTGGAGTGAGAAAAGGGGCTTGAGGGAGCTGCTGGGTCCCCCCCCCCTTGATGTCCTGCAGCCACAAAAAGTTTTTGTGGGCTGTTTCCTCTCTCCCCCACCCCAGGTTTTATCAGGAATCTTGTGACTGTCAGATAGCCAAATCCACAGGCTTGTGGTTTTACCTTCTTGTGATGCCACAGCATAGAAAACACTCAAGGTCTGTTTGGTTTTTGGCTAGAAACAGAGGGGCAATCTGGAAGACGGAGGTGCTTGGAATGAGAGAGAGACTCCTTCCTCATACAAATTAGGAACAGCACTGGCAGCTAATGCCAGAATGAGAAAGGAAGAGAATGAGAACTCTCTGCCGCCTAAAAAACAAGATTCCTTTTCTTTAACTCCTAGAGTAATGTTCCAAAAAGCACAGTACAAGATGAAATATATGTCATGTCAACAGGAACAGTCCCTTGCCAGCTATGGATTGAAACAGAGAGGCAATGTGGTTTAGGGCGAATGCATGCCGGACTTTGAGCAGGGAGATGGCGAAAAACTCTGGGTGGTCGTGTCTAAGGCTCAGTCTTGCCCATCTTCATTTGGCGAATGATAACCTTTCATGTAGTACCTTTAGCCCTGGATCCACAGTGAGACATATGACAGTAGTGTTACAGACATGTAATCGTGATCATAAGTCCATGTATGATCTTTATCTGAATGGCTCCCATTTTGCACTAACTAGCTCAAAGATCTGGGTAAAATTGGATGGACTATCCATCAAGTTCAGTGCCAGCTCTCCAAATAAATACTTTTAGCCACGGCTGTATGTACTGAAATGTCACAATTCTGCATCAAGAAAATGTGGGATCTCCAACCTGTATGAATTGGGTCACTCCGTGCTGTTTGCCCAATCTGATCTGTAATTTTATGGGATGTTAAGGCCCTGAAGTTGTTGACTTCAAGCAATCTTATTTCATAAGCTCTTAGTTGCTTATATGCTGCCACTTCTTTTCAACATTTTTTTTTTTTTGCAACCAACAGGGCTAGAAACTTGCTTTCTCTTTTTAAAATGAAAGTTCAGATCAGATTTCTGCACACTGTGCTTCTTTGGAATGGCACAGCACGCACAGTCCTGGTCATAGCACCCAGGATAAGGCTACTTTAAGAGTATTCCAAAGAGTGTTTTTTGTTCTTAAATATTTATAGTGCAGTTGTGGCTGCAGTAACTGGGCCATGGCAGTATAACAGTGACTGGGCTCTAACTTGAGTTTAGGCATTGCAACTAATTCCAACCCAGCAGCCTCAAGAACTTAAGCCAACTGCTAGAGGCTGGAATCTTCCTTGTTTTATACATGCTAGAGAATGAAGCTTAAGATGAAGGAGATCTTCCTTTTGCCCTCCCTAGTTTGGCGCAATGACTGTAGAGCTGAAAGCCAAGAATAAGGCCCTAGTGGAAGCAGAGAAGTCTGTGCCAAGGGCTCCTAACCTAGCAGAGATCTCCGCCTTGGACCCTCTGCACCAGGGGCAAGGCCTGAAAGCTGCAAGCAAGAGGCGCAAGAAACAGCAGAAACGAGCAGGTAAAGGGGGCCCAGAGTGGGAGCAGATGCCTTGCTGAATATCTGCAAAATGTTTTTTTTCTCGGTCACTTTCTGGGAATCACCCTTTGAGTAAATTAAGGGACTGGAGCAAGCAAGGCTGTCGTCCTGGAAAGATTTAAGAGCTGTCATTTGGTCATATTCCTTTTCTTTGTTGTGGGGGGGGGGGGAGAGTGAAAAAATAAAATTCAAGTTCCCCCAATTGGAATCCCCATTCCCAGTGGATGGGGACAGAGCCTTGCCCACTGTAGCTTCTTCCCGGATGGGGTTCCAGGAAAAGCCCGTGAATGTCCCACAACATAACATTTCTGTGACAGAGCCTCCACTGTTCCTTTTCAGTAGTTCCCAGGCTTCAGGCACCCTTCCGTTAATACCCTTCAGTCCATACATGGGAATCAGTTAATATGTCCCATCCATGGAAGCAATGTGCAAGGATTTCTGCTTGCACAGCAGGACTCTCCCGCAAATCCTCCCACCATTCATTCATGGGGTATGGAAGGGCCCCCAAAACAGTAAAAAAGGTAAAGGGACCCCTGACCATTAGGTCCAGTTGTGGCTGACTCTGGGGTTGCGGCGCTCATCTCGCTTTACTGGCCGCTTCTGGGTCATGTGACCAGCATGACTAAGCCACTTCTGGCGAACCAGAGCAGCACACGGAAACGCCGTTTACCTTCCCGCCGGAGCGGTACCTATTTATCTACTTGCACTTCGTGCTTTCAAACTGCTAGGTGGGCAGGAGCAGGGACCGAGCAACGGGAGCTCACCCCGTCTTGGGGATTCGAACCACCGACCTTCTGATCGGCAAGTCCTAGGCTCTGGTTTAACCCACAGCGCCACCCATCCCAAAACAGTATGTGGAGGCATATTTTATTTGGCCAGCCAAAACGATCAGAAAAGCACAACATTGAATTCCTCCCTGTATGATTTTTACTGTCATCTAATCTTCTCCTTCACAGCCAGGAGAAAGGATGACACATTTGCATGTACATCATTCACCTTTCCTCCCTCTCTTCAAATGCCGAGGGGACAAGACTGTCCTTTCCCATCAGTTTGTTCCATTAATAGCGGCTGCCTGAATCTGATTAGGCTACTTCCCTGCAAACCTAAAATGGCCAGCCAGCTGCAGCTCCTCCTCCTTTGCATGCAGTAGCACATTTTAGAAAAGAGACAAGAGGTTTCCAAGGATGCCATTCAGACATCTAACCCCTTTTTATCTTCTCCTCTTCTGCAGAGAAGATCGCCACCAAGCTCTCTGCAACCTTGACGGCAGCCATGAATTTCAGCTTGTCAGATGACTAGGAAAGGGGGTGCTGCATTGTGCAGAAGAAGAGGACGGTCGCAGGGAATTTGTTTACCTACCTCAGAAAGGCTGCTATCTGTGGCCTGCCACACTTGGCAGGAGGCGAAATCCCTTGCCTCCTACGATACTCACATAACATTGTGGGAATCGACAGCCTGAAGCCTATGCAAAACGCAGAGTTGTTTCTGTAAGAAACTATTTATTAACAGGTTAAAAATTTGAAAGCATAAATAAATCATGTCTCTAAAAGACCCTTTCCTCAGCTTTATATATGCTGCAGCAGACTAACTTTCAAGGCATAACGAAGACTAACTCTGGTCCATATCGTCGGCTGTCCTTGGGCTTCTGCATCTCTTTGCTTGCAGCTGGGAAAGTGTCTGTCTTAAGGGGGCAGGCCTGAGAAAGTGACTCAAGGCGCATGTCCATGTTACTTGCCAAAGCTCCACTGAGATGGGGATGGTAGAGGGGAAATGACATTTCTTCTTTATTAAGAGTGGAAGTGGTCTTGCTTTCAGTTCTTTCCCTTGAACAGATAAAAATTAAGATTAGCTGGGTTAAATAAAAGAGGGGGGCACTTCTAGACCCTAGACTCAGTGGTTCTCAACCTGTGGGTCCCCAGATGTTGTTGGACTACAACTCCCATCATCCTTGAGCTCTGGCCTTGCTAGCTGGGGGTGATGGGAGTTGTAGTCCCAAAACATCTGGGAACGCACAGGTTGAGAAAGGCTGCCCTAGAGTGTAATGTCACTGCCTGCTGCAGGTAGCTCAGGATCTTACAGAGAGGAGTCACTTCTATGCTAAGGTCCAGCAAAATTCATTCCTGCTCTCATCATTGTCCCAATCCAGGGCATGAAATTACACCTAAACACACCCCAGGGTATTGTTCCTTTCCAAAATATTCCCACTCTGGCTGGAACTGAGGCTGCTAAGGTCCAGAGCTGGAAGCCATAAGAGAAATCTCCCCTTCAGCCGCATAGGTGTATCCTTGGAGTCTTCCCATTCGCAAGCCCAGCTTTAATGATGGATTGGAGGGCGAGGCACTTCCAAGGATCTCTGGCTCCGAAGGCTGCACTGCAGAGCCTGCAACAAGTGAGAGATTTGGCTTAAAGTGCCCTTCTGAGCACCTTTGGTTTTGCGGTCCTACTTTTTGAACCATTATAAGACAAAAAACAGGATTTTCGAAGCTAGAAAACTACATTACTTCCAGTGCATTGTGAGCAGCATCCGAAAGTTAAATTACACATAGCAGAGATATGCTAAAAGAGTACTGGCTCTCTTGGGCAAGGAAGCTTGTTTCTATAGCAGAACAGCAAAATACAAGAGGAAGGAATGAGCAAAACATGCATGAGATTCCAGCATTGCTTCCTCTGCTGTTTAATTACCACAGCCACACACTAGATTGAAGCCTGATCATATAGTAGCCCCTGCCCCAAATGTTTAAGGGTCTCTGTAACCACAAGGTGCAGACGTTCTATTTTGAACTGAAGCCACAAGAAACTTGTTTCTCAGAATTGCACTGGACTCCCAAGTTAGAAGCTGTACCACTGTCTGCTGTAGGACTGCAGCAATGCAGTACTGTGTCAACATTTTTAAAAGTCATCTTCTCTCAAGAACTTTAAACTGTTATATGAATCAATTAAGTTTACAAGAAGGTGATTTTGTTTTGTTTTTGCATTGGCTATGAATGCAAAATTATTGCATTGGCATGCATAATTCTAAAGCCTAAAACTTAACATTTTAGCCATGAGAGGTCTGTTTGCAACAAAACACTGCATTCCGCACTGTGGTGACAGACAACGTGCAGCTGGCCCTAGTCTCACGCCACCATTCCACAAAAATACACAAGAAGTCCTTTTCACCCTATGGTTCCTAAGCCCCAGTGGCTTGAAATATACACACACTCTGGGTTTGTGTGTGTGTTGAGTTAAGGTTTCCACGGGGGGAGGGGAGATTTCAGCCTTGTACATCTCCTTCCCCTCACCCTTCCTAGAAAATCTAAATTATGCAAAGCACTGCACCATTATACTAAGTGAGAGAAGCTATGCAAGCTAACAGAAGATGAGTCCTGCTGGACTGAAGGGCTCACCTATTCCCATGCTATAACTGGGACAGGAGCTTTGAACTGTCAGCTCAGATTTGCAAAAGAACACACAAGATTCAGTCTTGTTCCTGCTTTCCTTAATTGAATAAAGTGACACATCAAAAAAAATTATAGATGAAAGGAGGAATTGGGGTCAGGGGTAGTTTGTCCTCACAAACTAATCTCCCTGATAGAATTCTGTGCGTTCTCCTTGTGTCTTGGGAGCCCAATTCTTTGCCGCTTCAGCTTAACACAGGCATTCCCAAACACTGCCCTCCAGATGCTTTGGGACTACAATTCCCATCATCCCTGACCACTGGTCCTGTTAACTAGGGATGATGGGAGTTGTAGTCCCAAAACATCTGGAGGGCTGAGTTTGGGGATGCCAGGCTTAACACCCATTCTGCTGTCAAGGCTCCCTGACAGCATGCATGTGCACCCCTGCTGCTTTGGGAAGTTTATAAAGGACAAAGAGCCCTGGACAGTTAAGTCCAGCCAAAGGTGAGCAAAAGCTCATCTCGCTTTTCAGGAAGAGGGAGGATTGCTCCAGTCTCCAGTATTCTACTGGATTCCTATCCACTATTACTTTTACCCCCCTTTTTTGGGGTTCCAGGTCCCCTCGCACATAATACACCCACTCACGTTAGTAATAATTGATAGAATCAAAAAGGGGTTCCGAGTTCCGATGCTACCACTTTGATTAATTAGAGTCAAAGTAAAAGGGGTTAGGGGCAAATCCTTTGAAAACCAATTCCTAGTGATGTGCTTGGAAACAGGAGGCTAATCTTTTCTTGTTCTCTCCCTGCCCGCCTTTGCTCGAGTCTAATCCATAGGGCAGACTTCCTCCAAGTGACCCAAAGTGGAACTTTGGTTTCCAGCTGTTGGGTTTCTGTGCATATCCGTAGCATATGCAGTGAACTCACCTGCTCCAGAGGTATAGGGACTGCCAGCGGCTGGGCAGCGACATTCCTAGTCCGACTGCGCTGGCGGGACCGGGAGCGTCGAGTGCGGGACGGAGAACGTCGCGTGCGGGATGGAGAACGCCCCCTCCGCTTGGGACAGCTAGTCCACATCTCTTCCACTGAAGGGGTGGGAAATGGCAGACTGTTGGTTGCTCCAGAAGTGATATTTAGGCAAGAGAAGCAACTTCACCCCAAATATCCTCACAGGTGGCTTATAGTTACTATCCCTTTTGAATTGCCAAGTCACTACTTTTCTAGAATCAGCTAGAAGTGGGATTAAAGCAGAAGATCCACAGATCACTTCTTGACAGATCTATATTATCCAGCAATATCCTTCCTTATGGCCAAGAACCTGTTATGGTGCTTACTAAGAAGCAAGTCCCATTCAGCAAAGGTCCTTTTCAACTTTCATTAAAAGTTTCCTGCTTGCTGGGGTACTAGTCAACAGGAATAAATGAAAAGGGCAGACCCAGCAAGCAGGAAATTATTTAATGCCACAGGAGCCCTGAAAAGCCTCAACCACATTTTTGCTGTTGACATTGGGGGTGGCCATCATGATGCTGTTCAGATGTTATTGAACTCTCAACTTCCATCAGTCCAAGCCAGCATGGTCAAGGGTCAAGGATGATGGGAATCTCACTGGCATCCCTGTTCTATACCGCACAGCAGTGGTAGGGAGCCTGGTCCCCTCCCCAATTACTGTTGGACCACAACTCCCATCATCCCTGACCACTTGGAATGTTGTCTTGTGCTACTGGGAGCTGGAGTCCCAACAACATCAGGAGGGCCACAGGTTCCCTAGCCCTACTGTACAGGCGAGTGCTGCAACTGATCTTTTTGAACATGCCACGAGCCAGGTGGGTACAGGACAAGGATACCGAAAACACAAGAGGGAAAGCAGGGATAATGCTGGAATGCAATGTTTTGGAACAGACAGTTTGATGCTCCACAAGGGCGAACAAACAAACATACAGCAATTCCTTAGAAAGGGGCAAGTGTGGATGCAAGCTGTGTCAAAGCCAACTTGTTTTAGCTGGCGGGGTGGGGAAAACAAAAGCCTGCCACAAACCAAAAGTTAAAGCACAACATTTTAGAAATGGATAGGACATGAGTTATTGGAACAGTCTGGCTGAACAGATAGGTCTTTGCCTGGTACTGAAAAGACCACGGGAATGGTACTAGGTGAATTCTCTCTGGAAAAGCTGTTCCAAAACTGGGGGCCACTATTGGAAAGGCCCTTTTCCTGGTGGTTTCATTCGTCAGGGGCAGGATTACATTAACCTGTGGGCCTCCGGATGTTACTAGACTCCAATTTCCAGTAGCCCCAGGCAGCATGGCCAATGGGAGCTGGAGTACCGCACCACCTGGAGACCCCTAGGTTCCCCACCTCAGAAGCACAGCAGCAGTAAGAGACAGCTTTCAACACAATTGTGTTTGTGGTCTGTTCTGCCTCCTAAATGCTGCTTCAACCTCCTACAAGGTAGGTTAGGCTGAGAGAGAAAAAGAGAGAATTTGGCTCAAGACCATCCAGTGAGCCTCACTGGGATGTTGGAATTTTAAAGAAAGTTTTTTCTGCTTCGAGACCAGTGCTTCAGCCTCCCCCTTGCCCCAGCACACCAGCTCTCCACCTGCCACCTTCCAGTTCCTTCCTAATACAGTGGACGCTCGGGTTGCGAACATAATCCGTGCAGGAGGTACATTTGCAACTCGCAGTGTTTGCAACCCGCAGTGCTGCGTCTGTGCACACGCAGGTTGCAAATTGACGCTTTTGCGCATGCACAAAGCATGATTTAGCACTTCTGTGCATGCGCGACCGCCGAAACCCGGAAGTAACCTGTACTTCTGGTTTTGGCGCGTCTGTAACCTGAAAAACACAACCTGAAGCATCTGTAACCCAAGGTATGACTGTAAGTCACTCACTTTTCTTCTGGTCAGCCCTGTGTTCCTTTACTTCCATTGCAGTTCTGTGCTGTGAGCAGGGCAGCAGCTTTGGGAATCCTGAGTCGGTGAATTCCTTGTTCTCTGCATTGACCTCAGAGTCCAGAAGCAGGAGCTCTGGTTTCGGCAGTAGCCTCTCTGCAAGCAGAGACCACACACAAGCTGAGCAGAAAACCTCCAAGGTCTGTGGAGTGCAAGTGTAAAAGGAAGCTGCAAGCCAAGAGGCTCCTGGGTCAAATATGCTGCATCACTAAGGGGAGAATGAGGCTCAACAGTGTGGTGTAGTGGTCAAGAGCAGTGGACTCGTAATCTGGTGAACCGGGTTCGATTCCCTGCTCCTCCACATGCAGCTGCTGGGTGACCTTGGGCCAGCCACACTTCTTTGAAGTCTCTCAGCCCCACTCACCTCACAGAGTGTTTGTTGTGGGGGAGGAAGGGAAAGGAGATTGTGAGCTGCTTTGAGACTCCTCAAGGTAGTGATAAAGCGGGATATCAAATCCAAACTCTTCTTCTATAACTGATCCAAAGGCAACGTGGAGTTTAGGAAAGGCTACTAGAGGGTAACCCATACATAATCCACCCAGACTTGCTCTACTTTCTTCACAGCCCATTTCCTGGTCACTTCTAGAGAGGCAACCTTGCTGTTGCTGGACCTTGAGACCCTGACTCAGCACTTTTGCTAGGCAAGGGGGAAGAGGACATGGGGGGGATGCTCTGTGATGGTTGCTAGGCAACTGCAGCACTCTGTTCTCCAGCCACCCCCACACCTGCTATTTGCAATGAGTTGTGTACATGCATAGGTTCCCTTTCAAAATGGAAAAATGTTCATTGCGTGAGCACCCAGACTCTTTGAGATGGGGAGGAATCAGTCACTGGGAACGTCAGTGCATACTCAGGAGGAACAGAGTCAGGCCAGGTTGGCCTGGGGTCCCAGTAACAGCTTCTGCCCTTTTCTTAGCTCCCATCTGCTAAGGCACTGCTGTCCAAACTTTTTTCAAAGAGGGCCAGATTTGATGAAGTGAAGCAATGTGAGGGCCGACCAAAGTTGTTGAGCTTTTTGGGGGTTGAAATTGTTCAGCTTTTTTAGGGTTGAAGTTGTTGGAGATTTTACTCCAGAAAATAAACTGCCACAGGGGCTGGATTGAACTGACTGTCAGGCCGGATTAGGCCCCCGAAACTGACTTTGGACATGGCTATGGTAAGGAAAGCCTCACATGCCCTCTCCAGGTCTTATGCGAGGGAATTTAGTGCTGATAGGAGGGCCTATGGGATGGATTTTAATGGCTGGGAGAGGATATATTCATTGCCATTTATCCCTCCAGGCATCCACATGTGTGGGTTGAACAGAGTTTCAAAATCCCACTCTTGGCAGCAAAATTGAAAGCATAGGAATTAGGCTGTAATGCCTTGTTTTGAGCAACTCCAGCTATGAAGGAAGCTGGCACCCCCCTTCTTAAACCACTTAGCAAAGAATCAGGTAAGAACTTGTAAAGCAAGTTTTAAAATAAGATGTACTTACTTTATGATCATGCATTGGTTCACAGCAAAGGCAGCAATAAAAACTATGCAGGCAAAATTATTATATTTACTGTATACCCAGCTTCAGGAATACACCTAATGCTGGAGCCACCAGAAGCATGTCCACATCCAATAAGAGAGAGAGGAACAGGAAGCACGAGACTATATGCTTCTTCCTTTCCAGGAGAGCAGGGGAAATGACATCACACAGAGCCCTCTCTACCAATTGTATTTCTCTGGTCTGAGTGTCTGCCCATCAGCAATACATCTCTGTGGTCTTAGCCCCCTTTCATGCTGATTAGCAAGAATATGCATTTGTTTGGCTTGGTCGCTAATTTCCCAGAGAGCCCTTTCCCAAAACCACCCTACCTGTTTCTTGCAGAAGCCTCTGGATCTCTGTCCGGGTCTGCTGTAGACTTTGCAGTACCTCCTGGCTCTGTTTGGCTGGGTCTTTGTAGCTCCAGATAAAATAAGTCACCACAGCCAAGCCCAGACCAGCAAAACCGCGACGTGATAGGCCCACCCAGAAGGAGATTCTCTCCTAAAGTGAAGAAAGACAAGTCAGTGCAACCAGAGACACACAGATCATCCTACAGTATAAGAAGGAACACAATCTTTGAGTTCTCCCTAGAACATCAGCCTTCCCAAAGTACCTTTCCAGATGTGGGGGATTCTCATCAGCCAGCGTCATCAGAACCGGCCCTAATCTTAGGGGGAGTGAGGCAGCTGCCTGCCTCTCCTCAAGCAACAGGTGTTGGGGGCAGGCAGTGTGGCAGGAGGGTGTTGTGGAGCAATGCTGTGGCAGCCACATGGCCTGTTCTGCACGTGGCCTGATGCCCTCAGGTATAGTGTTTGGTAGACACAGTCCTGCAGTGTTGCAGTAAGAGTCTACAGCTAGGCCAGTCAACTCTGGTAAAATGGAGGGCGGTGGAAATGCCAGCTTGCCCCCAAGAAGCAAAATGTCATGGGTCAGGCCTGGTCCTCATCCTGGTGAGTCAATGTAAAAGAGGACAGGGTTGCTGTGCTTTTTAGTAGTTATGAGGGGTAGAAACCTGACCTACATTATTTCAAGTATCAGCTGGAAAATTAAAATTTAAGTAAATAATAATTAACTTGTAAAATTCACTGGTTGCTAATAGCATGGGTTACTTTTAGCAATACTGTAATTAGGCACATTAGCTAGATTCAGGGGTGGCTAACTTGTGGCCCTCAGGTGATGTTGGGACCCCAACGCCCATCAGCCGCAGCTGGCACAGTCAATAGTGAGGAATTATGGGTGTTTTAGTTCAAGAGTATCTGGAGGGTGACAGGTCCCCCAGCCCCAAGCAAAATGGAACCTACATTTGTGAGTTCCCCAAAGCATCTTGCCTGCCACTCTAGCCTTGATCCTACTTAGCAAGGTAGTACTTAACAAAACATGTGGTTATTTAAGGCTGCTTAATCTGCATAATTTACACAGGTTGCAAAATCCAGTTTTTCTTGGTGGAAAATGTGGGTCACCTTGTTGCTGAATTTAGATTTTGTTTTTTTTAAAAAAAGAATAACAAAATCAGCACACACCCAGAACATACACAGCCCTTGGCCCTGTCCTCTGCTTCACTTGCTCATCTCCCCATCATCACAGGCTGCCTTCCACTGATCCAGCCAGATATACAGCTTTAAGATTTCCCTCTCCTTATTTAAACTGCAACATGCAGCCACACCTCTATAGTCCCATTTAATGCAGATTTGGTTGGCAGTGGCAGCAAAACAACTACAGGGACCTAGGAATCTACAACAGCCCAGCCCCTGGAATGCAAGCACAGGGCAGGGCAAGGGTAGGGATGGCCGACTGTGGTCACGTCTAGCTTCCACCTTCAGGAAAACCAGATAAGGTGGGATGGAGAATGGATTTAAGGATATGCTAAACAAAACGCTTATCATCACCAGAGAAGTTCTTAAAAAAAACACACCCCAAAACTATAAGAGGGTTACTTAAAAGACAGGCCAGTAGTGTTGCTGGATTGTTGAGAAAAAGAAAGTTACGAACTGGACAGCAGCCTTATTATACAGGTTTTACCACAGAATTGGTGATTCATGTATCTCGGGCATCTTTCAGGAATGCAAACAACAATTAGTGTGTGGGGAACCTGAGGCCCTTCCTCCTCACCTCGCTTCCTCCTCACATGATCAGTGAGCATATTAACCTCAGGACTATTATTACTCATAGAGATAACAGCACAGTTTCCAGCCTGCAAGTAGATTTGGCTGGGGGCAAAGTCTTGTTGCTGGACAGTAGTCTTGCAGCAGAGGGACCAACAGAGTTGTGATCTGTCCTCCCAACTCCCTCCTCCTCTATCCCTCTTGCTTATTTTTGTTTTGTTCTAACTATAATGGTTTGAAATCCATTAGCAGCAACCTGTAAGAACAGGGTGAGAGGCAGGAGGGGGGCAATTCAGTGGGACTGCCAGCATTTGGTAGATCATATATTAGCACCTGGACTGGGTCAAGGGGACACAGCTAGGCCAGATTCGGAGGTGGGGCTAACAACAAACATGCCTTTGTCCACCCACCCTACATAAGAAAGCCCACATACGCACCCTGAATCCTGGGAACTGCCGTTTAAGTGTGCTGGGAACTGTAGTTCTGCAAGAGATAATTCTAGGATTCTTTGGAATTTAAATGTGTGTTGTGCCTGGGAACCGGCTTTTCAGTTCCCATAAGACAAGGATGGAGAAACTTCAGTTGTCCCAGATATTGCTGGATTAGAACTCCCATCGCCCCTGGCCATTGGGCTGGGGATGAGGGGGGCTGGGAATCTAAAATCATCTAGGTAGCCCCGTGTTTCCCATTCCTTTTGTAACCATTGTGGATGGATAATACTATCCAGATGCCCTGGAAAAAGTTTCTGCTCAGCACCTGGGGTTCACAAACCTGCCAGTTTTCAGGAACATTGGCAGTGCCAGTGTAATAATGGTTGGCCTGAAACGCTGCATGCACTAAAGCTCTCTGTTGGGTCAGTACTCCAGTCTTTCAAGTCATCGGTGCAGTGGGGAGCGCGATGGGAGATGAGGGTTCAAATAATCACTCAGCCAAGCAGCTTACTTGGCGACTTTGGGGGCTATTCACTGCCCCTTCGCCTAGCCTACCTCACAGGGTTGTTACAGGGAATGAACGAGGAGAGGGGAGAACCATGTACACCACCTTGAGATCCCTTGGAGGAAGAAGGTGGGACATAAATGCATTAAATAAATATAAAATAAATACCATCCTTGTTTATCTCCTGCTCTGTTTGGCAAATGTGTCACGTGCAGCAGGGGTCAGGGAGGGAGGGATAGTTTTTATTTAAAAATGAAAATGAAATGAAAAGCCAGTTTCTAGATCTTACGGCATTGAAATAGATGCTTGAAAATGCCTGCAAAACACTACCTGGCAAAGCTTGACAAGCCAGGAAGGTGGCAGAGAGAGATTTCCCCTCCCCTCCCAGCTCCAGTGCGGACGCCTTCTCTTGACAAGTGTGAGGGTGACACCACAGTGCCGTGGGGAAGGAGTGGGGCTGAGGCTCCCATCAAGCCACCTACGCTTGAAGGGCGAGACGGGGCCTCAGAAGAAATCAGCATCAAATTGTCACTCCAGGGGCAGCTTGTTTGCGGAGATGCACCTTGTCCTGCTCCCTCCCCTGCCCCACACTCCAACTCGGATTCCATTAGTGCAGGAAGAGGCCGTACCGTCAAGTCCTGGCCCCCGTCCCCTTCATCCATCAGAAGGCTGCAGATGACACGCTCTAGGTAAATGTTTGCTCCCACCAATGTCAGCAGAGGAAACCTGGAGACAGAAGGGGGGGCGGGGGGCATTAAGAGAAGGAAGTGCTTTAGGACAGCAGCGAGAATATTGATAGCCAGCTACTGGAAAGGAAATAATATACCAACAAAAAGAGAATGGCTAAGTAAACTATGTGAGTACCTGGAGTTAGCTAAATTGACGGACTTAATAAGGCGAAAACCTAAAAACATGGTACAAAAACAGTGGGGTTGTTTAAATGAATACTTACATAAACAGGGCTCAACTACGAAAATTTGGTTGTGTTTAGACTAACCTTGTGCGGATCATAAAGAATGTAAAGAGTTTAATGGATTACGGAAGATCTTAAGGGATGGAAGTGAAGAACAGAGGTAAAGGTGAACTAAATAACAAAAGACGTGTGGTTTAGGTGGTGGAAGTCTTTTAAAAAATATTTTAATTAAGATTTGCATTTTACAATGTGTGTAGGTATAAATTTGGTATTGTTGTTTATGGAAAGTAGCTTTCTTTTTTCTTTTCTTTTTCTTTCTTTCCCCCGTTTTTTCTTTCTTCTTATCTTTTTTTGCGGTTTTCGTATGCCAAGTATGTAAATAATTGTCTTTTTGCAGATGTGTTTGGAAATTTGATTGTATTATTCAATAAAGTTATTTTAAAAAATTGAGGTGGCCATTTTAAGGGCTTTCCCACGATTCTGCTCATCTCGTGCCTAACAAGCACAGGGCCAAGTGGGTTTTCTTTTCCAAGAGAAAACCCACTCTTTAGCTCTAAGTCAAATAGCAATCCCAAGAAAACGTGATTTGCCCTTTCCTCTAATTAAGCGGTTTCCCCCAATGAAACCCTAAGCTTCACCAGGTCCCTGGCTTGTGCCCAAGCAGGGACTGCTATCTGGTATCCAGGGCCCAATCTTTGCCTTCTGAGAGCCTTAGCTTTCTTTTTAAAGATAGCTTGTTTCTAGTGCTTATTGCGGGGAAATAAGTTTGCAAATGGGAAATCAGGCTTCTAGGGACTAGGGTTGCCAACTTGAATACAATAGGGGGGGGCTGGGGCAGCTAAGCCCCACCCCACATAACTGATCACAAGACATGGCACATGCGCACCATTTGAATGGCAATGCCATCAACTTGCGGGGGCAGCCCAATAAAATAATTTATTGGGGAGGACGAAGGGACCTCAGCCCCTAAGAGTTGGCTCCTATGCTAGGGACAATGGACAGTTTAGGTGTGCAAAGTACACTGGTACATGCTGTCTTCCCCCCTCACCCGCTGCCACCCACACAAAACTCTAAAAACCTAAATATTAGAAACAGAATCTTGCAGTGTTTATCTATGCATAATTTATTGGTCTTGCAAAAATGTATTTAGAATCATGGGCTTTTACTAAGAGCTAGAGCTACTTAACTGCTGAACCACTGTGGGCCAGGCAAGAAATTTCAGGAAAACAGAAATCTGCGTTCTGCACAGTCAGGCCAGAGTTCCTGAACCTGTGGCTTTCCAGATGATGCCGGACTCCAGCTTCCAGCTTCCATCATCCATGACCATCACCCATGCAAGTTGGGGATGATGTGATCTGTAGTCTAACAACATATGCATGGCCACAGACTCCCCATCCCTCCTCGATTGGATCTTGAATCTATGCTGGCACCAAAAAATGCATTATAAACCAAAGGAGGACATCTCACCATAGTGGGCAACACCGACCTGTGTGCCTTCTCAGTCTGCTACCCAATTGCTAACTGTTTATTGGCGACTTCAAGGCCCCCTCCTGCTCTCCATTCTTAAGGTTCTTGATCTTTAAAGTGAACCTTCAAGTAGAATAAGGGGTCGCCAGGGGTTCATCCTGCTCCTTCCTCTACTGCAATTAGTCTTGAAAAAAGCCAACTCTTGTTGGTCACAGCTGGAAAAAGGTTTGTCCTCCCCTCCCTGGATGTGGCTCCACCCACCAAACACACCCACCTGGCCTGCATGCCAGAAGCCTTGCACTGGCAGCAATCAAAAGCTTTTTTCAAAGTTAATTGGGAGGGGCATTAGGGGAGAGGAGTGATATTCCTGGGGGAGGATCAACTCTCCTCCCCCTGCTAAAAATATTGGGCTTGAAAAAGTGAAAACACCTTTCTTACACCTAATTGCTGGGAGAACGGAAGAATCAGGGCCTTTTTTTCCAGCCGGAAATCACCCGAACTCAGTTCCAGCACCTCTCAGGTGGGCACCATTGCCATTCTAAGAGAACATGCTGAGTTCCTGCACCTCTTTTTCTAGAAAAAGCACTGAGAAGAATATGTGTGTTTTAGTGGGATATGTTGCCAATGGCAGCTTCTTCGATTTCCAGGTGTGCCCATAGTGGCCAAGGTGGCCAATGCCTGGAATAAGAGGACTGTTTAAAAAATGAGGTACGCAGCAGCCCTGCTGGAAATCCTCCCATCCCATCTCTCAAGCCAGCCTACATGTTTTGATCAGGCTGGAGTGTCTGTCCTCCAGGGGGATCTTTTGCATCTTCCATCCACACCCATTTCCTTACCGTGCTCCTGCAGTCCGTTGGCTAGAGGTCAGCACCAAGCTGGCAGCCCCACTTAGGAGATGGAAGAAGATCGAGTAGAGAGCGCTGGACTCCCCAACGACAAAGCGGTGCAGAAATGTAACCCGGTTGAAGATCTCAGCAAAGGCTACTCGCTGCTCAAAGGCCGAATCCTGCAATTCTTGGAAGGCCTGGCGCACCCCTGCAGAGGAGAGAGGCAAGGCAGCAAGGTGCCATCCGCATTCCTCTCCCAGCTAAAACCAGAAACTAGGTGGAAAGAGAACATAAGCATCCCATTTCCATTTGTTCCATTTATTATCTTCCCCCTGTAAGCCATATGTTTTGTCCCACACAGATGATACAGAGCATGGGGCATGCAGATATGTACAGTGGTACCTCGGGTTACATATGCTTCAGGTTACATATGTTTCAGGTTACAGACTCCGCTAACCCAGAAATAGTACCTCGGGTTAAGAACTTTGCTTCAGGATGAGAACAGAAATCGTCCTCTGGCGGCGCGGCAGCAATGAGAGGCCCCATTAGCTAAAGTGGTGCTTCAGGTTAAGAACAGTTTCAGGTTAAGTATGGACCTCTGGAACAAATTAAGTACTTAACCCGAGGTACCACTGTATTTATTTTAAAGTATCACTTCTTTCTCCTGCTTGCTGCAGCTCTGAAAAGAAACTCTCTCACATTTTACAGTACTACCAGAGGCAGAGGCAGTGTGTTGTCAGGTGATCTTTGGTAATCTTTCGTAATGTAACGCCCTGTGTGAGGCCAAAATTTGGCGGCCTCCAAATGGATTTTCTCAGTTATGGCTGGAGTACAAAGGCACAAAGGTAAGACCTGCATCCTTTGCTTTGCCCACTTTTGATTCTGGCCTCATCTACCACTGGTATGTGACCCCACAAAGGTTAGCATGAGGGGAGAAAGGTTCCCAACCCCTGAGATAATTCCCCCGGTATCTGCATATTTGAAAGAAGGGTTTGGTTTTTAATACTAGTGCAGCACTGGGGAATGGGTTCTGTTTCAGGAAAAGGGGGTACTAGGACAGGGATGTCTGTGTAATATAACAACAACAACAACAACAACAACAACAACAACAACAACACATTATTATTTCTACCTCACCCATCTGGCTGGGTTTCCCCAGCCACTCTGGGCGGCTCCCAACCGAATATTAAAAACACAATACAGCATTAAACATTAAAAACTTCCCTAAACAGGGCTGCCTTCAGATGTCTTTTAAAAGTAATATAGTTGCTTATTTCCTTGACATCTGATGGGAAGGCATTCCACAGGGCAGGTGCCACTACCGAGAAGGCCTTCTGACTGGTTCCCTGTAACCTCACCTCTTACAGTGAGGGAACTGCCAGAAGGCCCTTGGTGCTGGACCTCAGTGTCCAGGCTGAAAGGTGGGGATGGAGATGCTCCTTCAGGTATACAGGGCAGAGGCCGTTTAGGGCTTTAAATGTCAGCACCAACACTTTGAATTGTGCTCGGAAACATGTAGGACTCTCAGGACCTGTGCTATATGGTCTTGGTGACCACTCCCAGTCACCAGTCTAGCTGCCACATTCTGGATTAATTGCAGTTTCCAAGTACCTTCAAAGGTAGCCCCATGTAGAGCGCGTTGCAGTAGTCTAAGCGGGAGATAACTAGAGCATGCACCACTCTGGCAAGACAGTCTGTGGGCAGGTAGGGCCTCAGCCTGTGTACCAGATGGAGCTGGTAGACAGCTGCCCTGGACACAGAATTGACTTGCGCTTCCATGGACAGCTGTGAAACCAAAATGACTCCCAGGCTGCGCACCTGATCCTTCAGGGGCACAGTTACCCCATTCAGGACCAGGGAGTCCGTCACACCAACCTGCCCCCTGTCCCCCAAGAACAGGACTTCTGTCTTGTCAGGATTCAACCTCAATCTGTTAGCCCCCATTCATCCTCCAACTGCCTCCAGACACTCACACAGGACCTTCACTGCCCTCACTGGTTCTGATTTAAAAGAGAGGTAGAGCTGGGTATCATCCGCATATTGATGAACACCCAGGCCAAACCCCCTGATGATCTCTCCCAGCAGCTTCATGTAGATGTTAAAAAGCATGGGGGAGAGGATGGAATCCTGAGGCACCCCACAAGTGAGAGCCCAGGGGCCTGAACACTCATCCCCCAACACCACTTTCTGGACATGGTGCAGGAGAAGGATGAGAACTCAAATAATCTAGCATAGGACTCTGGAAGCCCCTCCCCATGCTGCTGGACTCCAGCTCCCATCACCCTCATCCAGCATGACCAACAGTCAGGGATGATCTGAGCTGTAGTTCAACAGTATCTTCAGGACCATAGCACATTGTTGTACAACTTTTCATTTTATAATGCAGCTTTGTTTGTTTCAGAGATCATAATCCCTACCCAACCACCCAACTCCCAGCCTACCTTGGGAGGAGTCACGCAGCATCTGATGTAGCAGCTCCCCATCTTGCAGGATCTGCTCCTGAGAGCGCAAGGTGGCATCCTGTGCCTGGGCGATCTCTCCAGCAAGCTGATGGGTGGATTCCAGCTGGCGGGCCACAGTCTCTGAAGAGGACGTCAGCCTGGAACAGGCAGAGAAGGCAGGAACCAATTCATTATGACCAGGAACATCTTAACCACACAGCATACCCACTGCGCCAGGAAGGTGCTGAAGCCCAGATATTCTGCTCTGCGGGCAGCCTCCTTGGGTGAAGTCATTTCATCCCTTGAAGGAATCTGGCTGCAACTCTATGCACTCTGACTTGGGAATAAGTCCCACTGAACTCAGTACGACTTGATGTCTAGTTAAGCATGCATAGGATCAGAGCATTAATTTCAGAAAGGAGATTAAAAGGGTTCAAGGCCACCTAGAAGTTACAACTTCTAACCTGCCAGCCCTTCAAGGGCTAGATACTTTATTTTTAGATTACAATGGAGGGCTAGGGTTCACAGACTCCAGTTTTCACTCCCAGATTCCACACAATAGGTTCCCTATAGTGCCTGCACCCTACTGTGTTGGCCAACCATACAGGTTCCAAGTCCATCACACCTCCCCACCGCCCACGTTATAAAAACCCAAAAATATACTTGAGTCCTTTGGGGCAAGCCTAGAGGGCTTTGATGCCACAACTACAGTATTTTGGGCAACAAGGGAGCAGGAACTGTCAGATGCAGGCAGCGTCCATTATACCAGTGGTGGGGAACCTGTGGCCCCCCCCCAGAAGTTGCTGGACTGCAACTCCCATCCTTCACTGACCATGGGTTCTGCTGCCTGGGGATGGTGAGAGTTGGCCTTCAAGGGTGTATGGAGGGCCACAGGTTCCCCAGCCCTGCCTTGTGCTTCCTTATTTTGGTGAGCTGCAATTACCGTATTTTTTGCTCTATAAGACTCACTTTTTCCCTCCTAAAAAGTAAGAGGAAATGTGTGTGGGTCTTATGGAGCGAATTCAGGCTGCGCAGCTATCCCAGAAGCCAGAACAGCAAGAGGGATTGCTGCTTTCACTGCGCAGCTATCCCTCTTGCTGTTCTGGCTTCTGAGATTCAGAATATATTTTTTCTTTTTTTCCTCCTCCAAAAACTAGGTGCGTCTTGTGGTCTGGTGCGTCTTACAGAGCGAAAAATACGGTACTCCCTAGAGGAAAAGTCAAAATACAGCACGCGGCTTTGCTCTTCCCCTCCCTGCTCCAAGTCGCTTGTTCTAGATTTCCACCAAGTGTCAACCAGACAAATGTTGATGTTAAGCGGATCTGATGGTCCACGCTTCCCAAATTAGACTATCCTGTCACACTGAAGCTAGTCTGCTCTGGGAAATGCTGGAATTAAGAGTGTCACTCTGGGGTAGCTCTCCCCATGTAGAACAAGTGCCCTACTTTGGTGCTGCCGGTTCCAATGGCTCAGATGGAAACCCAACGCTTAGCTTGCCTGCTGTCCAGCCCAGCTGCTAGTCAAGGAGCGGTCTTTGAGGAGGGAGTAGACAGGAAAGAGCACCTCATTCATACTGAGAATTGGCAACTTCTTTACCCTAACAAAGGGTTGGGAAGAGAACAAAATTAGACATACCAAAGACCTCCACCCAACCTCTTTGCCCTCCTATCCTGGTTGTCAGTCCAGGGATAGTGGTAGGGTCAGGCAGCTGCCAGTGCTCCAGTTAGGGCCCCCAACCCTGATCTTCTCCTGGCTCTCCTCCTCTTTGCTGCTGAGCAATGAAAGAAGCAAGCAGAAAGAGCAGGAAACTCCCTACACGTTGTCCTCTTGCATGAGTGCTGGTGCGGATTGGATGAATATAAATGGGCATCTTTACCTGTTGAGACTGCAGTGTGGTTTTAAAAAGGAAGGGGGTAGGGGGAGATTATTATTATTATTTTTTTGCTATGGGCAACTGGAAGTGTTACCCCCCTCTGTAAAAACCACTTGACCCACTCTCTTTTCATCAGTTTCCTCCCACGGTAACAACGCACTCTTCCTTTCTATCTTCTTCCTTGATGTCTGGGGATGCTTCCAGAGGAGCTGTGATTGAGCTTTCATCCTGATTGGTTTGCAGGAGGTTAAATGACAAGACATCAAAGCAAGTCTTATCCCATGCTTGGCTGTGCACTTTCCTACCCCTTTCTATCTCACAAAAAGCCCAATCTTTTGGGGAGGTGAGTTTGCAGTGCAATACCTCCCAATCAACTACTGTATAGTTGTGCAATCTGAGTTTGCTGGTATGTGATTGAATCCATCCTAAAGATAGTCACACTCAGGAAGTGCACTGAATCACTGTGAACGATATTGATTCAGAGAGAGAGAGAGAGAGAGAGAGAGAGAGAGAGAGAGAGAGAGAGAGAAAGTAATCCTGTGTAGGTCTGCTTAGTACACTGAGATCAGAGGTACAGTATAAGCATGCATAGGATTAGCATCTTTCTAAGGGAGGAGGATGGTGAGAAAACCAGTTAGTTGGCTCTGCCAGTTGTGATCTCTGGTTCCAACTCAATGTATTATTAGTTGCTCTTCTCGTGCTTCACTAGGCCCAAAGGGCATCAGCCACCACTGGAAGATCAAAGCATCACCAGGAAACACAGGACTGCATACAAATTATGCTATGTGGACCTCCCCATACAAGTGCCTAGAAGCAGTCAAGGGAAACCCCACTAACATGTTTAGTGGTTCCAAAGGGCTCTCACCAGGCCTTAATTTTCTCTGCCCTCCCATGCTGTTTCATAGGAACTTGCCTTATACAGTGGTACCTCGGGTTACAAACACTTCAGGTTACAGACTCTGCTAACCCGGAAGTAGTACCTCGGGTTAAGAACTTTACCTCAGGATAAGAAAAGAAATCGCGTGGTGGTGGCGCGGCGGCAGTGGGAGGCCCCATTAGTTAAAGTAGTACCTCAGGTTAAGAGGTTAAGAACGGTTTCAGGTTAAGAACGGACCTCTGGAACAAATTAAGTTTGTAACCAGAGGTACCACTGTACAGAGTCAGACCATTGGGCCATCTAACTTAGTATTGCCTACAGTGACTAGCAGTGCCTCTTCAGGATTTCAGGTACAGTCAAACCTTGGATTCCAAACAACACCTCCATTTTGGAATATTTCGACTCCCGAATGCCAAAAACCCAGAAGTAAATGCTCTGGGTTTCAAACATTTTTCAGAAGCCGAATGTCCGACGTGGCTTCTGCTGGAGTGCAGGAAGCTCCTGCAACCAATCGGAACCTGCGCCTTGGTTGTTGAACATTTTGGAAGCCGAATGGGCTTCTGGAATGGATTATGTTCAACAACCGAGGTTTGACTGTACAGTGGTACCTCGGGTTACAGGCGCTTCAGGTTACAGACGCTTCAGGTTACAGACTCCGCCAACCCAGAAATAGTACCTTGGGTTAAGAACTTTGCTCCAGGATGAGAACAGAAATTGCGCGGTGGCGGCAGTGGGAGGCCCCATTAGCTAAAGTGGTACCTCAGGTTAAGAACAGTTTCAGGTTAAGAACAGACCTCCAGAACGAATTAAGTTCTTAACCCGAGGTACCCCTGTATGGGATATTCCCAGCCTTCCCTGGAGATTGAAACTGGGAACTACGCTTCCAGGCTAGTTGCTCTCTAGAGGAAGAAGGAGCCCCATTTTCCTTACCTGTGCATGGTATCTTGGGCTCGTTGTTGCCAGGCCTCATTGTGCAGGAAATAACAGATGCTTTGAGCATGGGTGAAGAACTCTGTGTACACCCCAAAGGCCACTGGGTCCATGTCCTGTGTGCAACCACGGATGGAGCTGCTAGGCTCACAGGGGGGGAACTTTCTCCCAGACCTGCCCAGGAGAAGACGGAGAATAAGCTGAAGCAAGCAGCTACTGGTCAGATGAAAAATGAAAACCAGTACAGCCAGGCTTGAATTATGTTTTTTGTTTGTTTGTTTGTTTGTTTGTTTGTTTGTTTGTTTGTTTGTTTTTACCGGTTTCTTAACTTTCTTTTTTTTTTAATTATTTTTATTAAGCTCTTTTTCATGAGAAAAGAAAATCACAAAGAAAAACATAAAAAACAAAGCAAGAACAAAGGAAAACAAAGGTAAACAACGTCAAAAAACAAGACCCAAACTCACCAACAAATACAACAACCAAAAAACACTAACAAAGAACACACCCACCCGTCACCAACAGTGATTGACTTCCCTTCAAAACGGCTTGAGTTGTAATCCCACATTATCTTCCTACGGGGTATTTTTATCTCCTTTATTTACACCTCTCAAACTTTATGTATCGCCCACTGAAATTTTAATATTTCCTAAGTTTGTTTCCATATATATAAAAAATTTGCTCCAGTCATTAATAAATTTTTCATTTTTCTGCTGCCTGATCTTCTGTGTCATCCTTGCTAACTCTATATATTCGAATAATTTGGATTGCCAGTCCCTGATGGTTGGAATATTAGGGGTTTTCCAGTTTTGCGCCAGCAGTATCCTGGCTGCTACCATTGCGTATTGAAACATGGTTTGATCTTCTTGTCTAATCTCCTTCCCAACCATCCCTAGAAGAAAGGCTTCGGGTTTTTTAGGGAAGGTATATCTCAAGATCTTTTTTAGCTCGTCATAGATAAGTCCCCAAAACCTTCTCACTTTTTTGCAGGTCCACCACATATGGTGGAAGTCTCCTTCCTTTACCCTGCACTTCCAGCAAGACTTGTCCCCCGTCTTATACATTTTCCCCAGTTTCACAGGGGTAAGATACCACCTGTACATCATTTTTTGTAAGTTTTCTCGAAGGTCAACACATGCTGTAAATTTCATGTCGTTATTCCAGAGTTTCTCCCATCTGTCGAAGTCCAGATTGTAACCAAGGTCTATGGCCCATTTGGTCATCACCTCCTTTACCTCTTCATCCTTCATATCCCAATCTAATAGTTGACTATACATTTTAGATACGAGTTTGGAGTTTCCTTCTATTATTTCCACCTGAAATCTGGACTTTTTCTCGCTCATCCCTATTTTTTTATGCTCATTCCATAGGGAGTTAATTTGGTAAAATTGCAACCAGATTGTTAATTTATCCTTCAGTTCTTCATAGGGTCTGAGCTTCCACCCTTTATCTGATTTTACCAATAGATCCTCATAGGTCCATCTTTGACCTTCCATATTAGGTTTTTTAATTGTCAGAATATCAACTGGTGATAACCACCACGGGGTGTCTTTTTCTAGAAGTTTCTTATTTCTGTTCCATACCTCGAGTAGCGCACCTCTAAATATGTGGTTGGAGAATCCTTTATGGGCTCTTTCCTTATCTTGCCATAGATACACATGCCAGCCAAATCTGGCATCGAACCCCTCCAAATCCAGCAGGTCTACATTTTTCAAGGCAATCCAATCCTTGATCCAACACAGACACGCGGCCTCATAGTAAAGTTTCAGATTAGGAACGGCAAATCCTCCTCTGTCACTACGGTCTGTAAGTAATTTAAATTTAATTCTTGCTCTCTTGCCCTGCCAAATGAATCTGGACAGGGTTCTCTGCTAGTCCTTAAATGCTGTTGTGCCCCTAATCACCGGAATATTCTGAAAAAGGAACAGCAACCTTGGGAGAATACTCATTTTAACTGCAGCCATTCTGCCCGACCAAGACAATCTTAACCTGCCCCAGGTATCCAGATCTTTTTTAATCTCCTTCCAGGTCTTTTTATAGTTGTCTTCTACTAAATTTATATTTTTCACGGAGATCCAAATGCCCAGGTATTTCACCTTCTTCACCACCTTAATTCCTGTTTTCAACTCTAGCAGATTGCTTTGCTCTTTAGTTAAGTTCTTTGTCAGCATTTTAGTTTTGACTTTGTTTAGCCTAAAGCCGGACAGATTTCCAAACTCCTCAAGCAACTCTATAACTTTACCGATACTCACTACTGGTTCTCCTAACAATATCACCAAATCGTCGGCATATGCTTTTAGTTTATATTCTTTGTCCCCTACTCTAATTCCCTTTATTTCGGGGGTTTCCCTGATCTTATTTGTTATCACTTCCAGTACCATAATAAATAGGAGGGGGGATAAAGGGCAGCCCTGCCTTGTACCCTTCGAGATCACAAATGAGCTAGTTAAATTGTTATTAATAATTAGTTTGGCCCTTTGGTCTGCGTAAATCGCCTTTATACCCTCAAAAAAGGGCCCCTCTATACCAACCCTCTCCATACCTTTTAGTAGAAACCTCCACGACACATTATCAAATGCCTTTTCGGCATCAATGAAAATTAGGGCTGCGGGGACATCGATCTTAAATTCCAGGTACTCCTTAATATTTATTATATGTCTTACATTGTCCTTTAAATGCCTGTTAGGGAGAAATCCTGTTTGGTCTTTATGGATAGATTTCGATAGATATTCTTTTTTTTATTTTTTTTAATAATATTTATTAAAAAATTTCCAGAATAAAAAGGAAAGATAGCAAGAAAACAAAAAAAACAAAAAAAACAAATATGATTTACACTTGGTTTCAGTGGCATCTTTCCCGGACTCCCCCCCCCCTTGTATTCCATTTCCCTTAAATTGATTCCACAGATTCTTACTCCAAATTTTAAAACCTTATTTGTAATTTTAAATAACCCATTTATTCCAAATTAATTTATCTTATTTATCTTAATGAACCATTTCTCCTTATATTTTATATAATTCCCTAAGATCGACCCCATTTCCCTTCCACGAATTCCCCTATTTTCAAACAACAAACATGAAAAAAGAAAAGAAAGAAATAATATATAATTTTACAGCCTTTGGATTCCAAATCTCTCTCCCCCCCCCCCATTCCCCGGTTCCAATCCCCAAAGTTCATCCATTGTCTACTGCCAGCCTGGTGTATCCACGTCTATATCTCAACTCCACTTTGCCGTCTTTTGATAGCTTTTAATTTCAGAAAGTCCAATCTCGAAAAAACTCTCAGAAAAAGTCATTGTTCTTCCATCCAGACCTCTATGTTTAAGAGTCTAACTTAAATTCTATTTCTTGGTCCTTTTAAAGTCTGGATGTTCCAAATACTCCGGCTTCAAATTTGGTCCAGCTCTTATTCCTCAGGTTGCTTTTTCCTGTTCTGCTGCAGAAACCTTCTAATTCAGAAACTTCTTGTTCTCCACAGAGGCTTTTGTTATTCAGGAACATAACTTGCGTCAAGTCCCTTCCTTTCTTCAATAGATAAATCCATTGTCTCCTTTAGTATAGAAACCTCTGTAGACAAAATAATGCTTCGTTTTTGCAGCTTTCCCAAGAGATAACAGATCCTGCTCAAATTCATAGTATTTTTCCACTTGCTGCTACTGTTGCAATGTCCCAGCCTCCCTCTAGAGGGAATATGGTAACTTAATTTCTTTCAAAATCAGACCCAAAAGTCAAATAACTTGTTGCCTTTATTTCCAATAATTTATGTCCAAATTGTAACAAATCTAACCAGCAAAGCCATCGTAACAAAGTTCTCTTTTATTTTCCTGCTTTGACAGCTACTTTGACAGCTGTCAAAGTTTCTGTGTCTCTTCACCAGTCTCTCATAGTGGATCGTTCCCGGTTCCCGGGGGGGTTGCATTTTAGTTCCCACAAATCAGTCTTCTCCTCCAGCACAATTATTGTAATTTCCCTTCGTGAAATTAATTTTTTTTTTCAGGTAAACAAGTTCATCTCTCGATCTTAGTTGTCAAATCCTTGCGTTGAGCCATCTACAACAGGGGGGGGTGGACTTCCTTTTTGCACTCCCCCCGCTCGCTCCAAATTCAAAGATCAAATTTCCCTTTTAAGTCCAATCAATTTACTCACGGGTTGTTCCTTTTAGTCCAAATCCGAAATTTTCAAAGAAGAAGTCGTTGCTCTCCGCCGAATGGCATGCGGCTTTGCTGGGCAGGGGAAGCATTGGACTCACAGCACCACACCCCCCCCGTCACCCGCTCCGCAGCCTTTAAAAAGGCTCCTTCACGGGTCGGGGGGGCGCAAACGGTGCCCGCCGAGTCACCAAGTCCATGGGCATCTCCGCCCATGGTTTTTGAGGGTCCCCGCGTCGCCGGCATGGCAGGACCCGACCCCTACCCAGCCGACTCCCTCCGGAGCTCGGAGGGAGTCCGCCATTCGGCGATGGCGCCGACCCGGAAGTCCCGATTTCGATAGATATTCTTTAAGCCTGTTTGCCATTATTCCTGCAAATATTTTATAATCATTATTGAGTAGTGATATCGGCCTATAGTTTCTTATGTCCAGCTTATCCAGATCTGATTTGGGGATTAACGTGATGTGCGCCTCTTTCCAAGAGTCAGGCACCGAACCTCCTTGTAGGATATTATTTATTACTTTGCAGAGAACCGGGACCAGATATTCTTCTAAGACTTTGTAGTACTTTTGGGATAGCCCATCAGGGCCTGGTGCTTTCCCTGATTTCATCCTCTTAATTATTTCCTTGATCTCGTCAACCGTTATTGGTTTGTTTAAGTAGTTTTTCTCCTCATCCGTCAGCTGTTCTTTTCTATTCTTTTCCAAGTACTTATCAATTTCTTCCGTGTCTTCCTCTTCCTTTTTATACAAGTTTTTGTAAAATTGAAGAAACCTTTCCTCTATTTTAGCGGGGTCCTCAAGTATTTGTCCTTCTACTTGGATTTTGTTAATCACGTTCTGTTTTTTCTTTTTTCTAAGTTGCCACGCCAGTAACCGCCCCGTTTTATTCGCAGATTCAAAATACTTTTGCTTCATTGATCTAATTCTCCATTCTACCTCTTGACTTATCAATATCGAGTATTGCGTTTGCAACATTTTATAGATTTGTTTGGTCCTTTCGTCACTAGGGTTCGTTATTAATTTTTTCTCACATTCCCCCAGTTGCTTGACTATTTCTTCCCTCTTTGATTCTCTTAATCTCTTTCTGAATGCATTTTGCTGAATAAACAATCCTCTTAGGACCGCCTTACTGGCGTCCCAGACTACATTAATTTTTGTTTCTTTATTCAGGTTCGTTTCAAAATACTCTTTAAGGGTAATCTTAGCCTTTTCAATTATATCCTCATTTTCAAGTAAATATTCATTCAATCTCCATCTATATGGGCCAGATGATTTACATTTTATTTCCAACAGTATTGGATTATGGTCAGAAAGGGTTCTGGGTTGTATTTCACATTTCATTGTTCTTGTTGATAATTTACTTGAAACCCAGATCTGATCGATTCTGCCCCAGCTCTGATGTGGTTCTGAAAAGTACGTGAATTGTTTCGTTATTGGATTTTTATGCCTCCAGATATCAATTAGGTCCAGATTCTCTTGTAGATTATTAAATGATTTGGGGAGTTTCCCTTGGTTCGATTTCCTCTTTTTCCCATTTCTGTCTAATTCTGGAGATGGTACTCCATTCAGATCTCCATGCAGAACTAACTTGTGATTTTCTAGTTCTAATAACATTTGCTCCAGTTTTTTAAAGAAATCTGCTTTCTTTGTATTGGGTGCATATACGGTTACCACATTAAATTTTCCCCCCTGATGGTTAATTTGAACTCCCAGGATTCTGCCTTCTTCATCTTTGCAAATCAGTACTGGCTCCCATTTTTCTTTAACATAAATTGCTAACCCTCTTTTTTTTTCTACATCCGAATTGATAAACTCTACTCCCAGCTTTTTATTTATCAATATGTGTTTGTGTTTTTTGGCTACGTGTGTTTCTTGCCAGCAGATCACATCATAGTTTTTATTCCTCACAATTTTTTCTAGTTTATTCCTTTTAGATTTTTCATTCAAACCGTTTACATTCCAAGTCAAAAAATTTAAAGACATTCCTCACGATTAAGTCTCTTTATTCAGTCACAATTTTTAAATTTATGTTTTGGGGCTACCGTTCCCAGTGTATTCCTCCTCTTCTGCTTCTTCCCCACCCGCCGCACCCTCTTCTTCTCCTGTTTCTTCTTCTCCTATTTCTCCTTCCTCCTGTTTACCTTTCTTGTCTTTCTTTCTTTTCCTCTCATTTCTAGATCCTTCCTTATCTCTTGTCTTCTCTTCCCCCTTACCGAGCTCTTTCTCATACCTTCTCAGAAATTTTTCCACCTCTTGGGTATCTGTCAGTTTAAATCTTTTATCTTTGAAGAAAAAGGCGATCCCCTCAGGGAACTCCCATCTATATTGTATACCATTTCTCCTCAGGGCACCAACTATCTGTCCATATCTTTCCCTTTTACGCAAAAGCCTAACTGGGATCACTTTAAGAATGATAATTGTTCTGTCCTCAATTATTAGTTTTTTATGATAGCTGGTTTTTAATATTAAATTCTTCATCTCGATTGAGTTTAGAATTACTAGGCAGTCCTCAAGAGGCTTCTTTAACCTATTTTGTTGGGGTCTCATTCTTATTCTAAAAACATTCTCCACCGAACCAGCCACCTCTTCTTCTTTTAATTCCAGCCACTTAGCCAACTCCTTTATCATTTTCTCTTTTATGTTCCCTTTATAATCCTCTCCTAGTCCTCTGAATTTTAAATGGAGGTATTTCTGTCGCATTTCTGTCATCGCTAAATTGTCCCATATTTGCTCCTGCACCTTATTCACTTCTTTCAGTTCTTCCTTTATCTTATCTGTCTCTTTTTTCTGCTCTCTCATCTCTTTTTGAATTTTTTTATTGGTTTCCTCATATATTTTTGACTTGGTAGACAATTCTTGAATTTTAGTAGAAAGTTCACCTATTGCTCCTTCTATCTTTCTATCTATCAGCTCTTGCATTTCTCCTAATTTGTTTTCGATATGTGTTTCATTTTGTTAAAACTCCTCCTTGATTTTTAACCAAAGAATATCTAGGTCTTTAATTTCTTCTGTGCGAGATAACTTCCTTTCATTTGGGGTTCCCACAGCTTTTTTCCCATCTTTCCCCCACATTGTGAGGGAAGAAGAGAGAGAAAAAAAAGAAACCTCTCCCTTAAAGGGTTCACAATCTTTCTTCCTTCTTTCCCCTCTTTCCCTTCTTTCCCCTCCTCTTTCAGGGTTATGCAGAAATTAGCAGGTCCAGTTGCTCCACCTCCTCCAAAAATATCTAAGATTATGTAAAATGTCTCACCCCTGTACCTTAAATTGCTCTGTGGGTGGGTCAAACTCCGTACAGTTGCAAATACAGTTGCAAAAACAAATTCCCAATATCAGAGAGCAAATAATCCTAACCTGCAAAAACAAGGGTAGATGGAATGATTTCAAGCAGACATCCAGAAAGGAGAGAGAAAAGGAAAAAACAATAAGTAATGACTAAATAAAAATTAGGGATAAGTAGAATTAACCCACTGTTAAACACGATTAAACACGTCCAAATGATGTAGATGGTGGGGGCTTCACTTCTGTGCGGGGTGTTTAACCACAAGTGAGCTGTTGTAAAGGCTGATTCACAAAAGTTATTAAGACAGTTCACCTAAGATTCTTCAGCCACTTGGCGGCCTAATCCAGCCGTGTTAGGCAGAGACTGCAGTCTGCAAAGAGGGTCCTTTCGTAGTTCGAAATTCAGAGTTCAGAGAAATTCAGAGTTCAAGATTTAAGATTCAAGATTCAAAGCTCACAGTTCGAGAATCCAAGATTTCACAGTTCTATATTATTATAGAGTTGTCCAGCAGCTGTTAAGATGTTAAACACGGACGGTAGGCAGGAGGGGGGGGAGTAGAAGGACGGTAGATGGGGGGTAGGCAGGGAGGGGGGTGGAGAAGAGGAGGTTGTTCTTTAGTTGTTAGCAGCACATGTCATAAAGGGAGGGAGGTCTGGCGTTCAGGTTTACTTCAAGCCCTTTCCCTCAACGGAAAGGATTGCGGCTTTCCTTAAAATTCGCCAATGCAGATTATTAATGCAAGCTGAAGTCATATAGCTTATTCGGATGATGGGAGGGAGAGGGAGGGGTAAAAGGGCTTGCAGTGTCCACTCCTATTCCCTTATATTTATGTTTCTGCACGTCCGCAGTTGGAATTTTGCCTCCGTCTGCCCCTACTCTTTATCTTTGTCTTTAGCTTTGCCTACCCATTCTTCTTAAGCTTTTTCTCCAGCTTTCCCCAGTTTGCCGCTGCCTTCAGTTCTTTTCAGTTACAAAGTTCCGGTTAAAGTTTATAACTGTATCTCTCCACCACCAAAACAGTGTATGCTGCAAGGAGGCAAGCTACAAAAGTTCAAACAGGCAACCTCTTTGTAACTTTGCATTTAGTGGACGCAGGTGGCGCTGTGGGTTAAAGCCTCAGCGCCTAGGACTTGCCGATCGAAAGGTCGGCGGTTCGAATCCCTGCGGCGGGGTGCGCTCCCGCTGCTCGGTCCCAGCGCCTGCCAACCTAGCAGTTCGAAAGCACCTCCGGGTGCAAGTAGATAAATAGGGACCGCTTACCAGCGGGAAGGTAAACGGCGTTCTGTGTGTGGCTCTGGCTCGCCAGAGCAGCGATGTCACGCTGGCCACGTGACCCGGAAGTGTCTCCGGACAGCGCTGGCCCCTGGCCTCTTAAGTGAGATGGGCGCACAACCCCAGAGTCTGTCAAGACTGGCCCGTACGGGCAGGGGTACCTTTACCTTTTACCTTTACTCACTCAGTCAGGCAATGGCCGGGAAACGGAAGCCACAGCTTCCTTCTTGTACGCTTAAGATTCAGCAACCCGCGCCATTTTCTCCTCACCGCCGACTGAATTCCTCACCGAAATCCTTAAACATGTGATGATCAGAAAGCCCTTGCAGCGACTTTCTGCGCTTCCTCACCGCTCGCGATCCGAACCGGAAGTCCAGGCTTGAATTATGTTGACTTGACATCCCAGACAAACAAAAGCAAGATCCACACCATACTTTGAAAGCACATGGCTTCCTATAAAGAATCCCACAAGGAACAGTAGTTTCGTAAGGGTGCTGGGAACTGTAGATCTGTGGGGGGGGGGACTACACCTCTCCAGATTCTTTCAGGGTAGTCAGGACTGTCAAAGTCCTGGCACTTTAAATGTATTTTGTGGGTGTGAGCAAAACGAAAGGGAAAAGCTCCTCCTCCATGAAGCTTTAGGTCAGGGGTCAGCAACCTAAGGCCCTAGGGCTGGAAGTGGCCTGCTGAGGTCGTTTGACCAGCCCCTGAGCCGCCCCCGAATTGAGCTGCCTGCTCGCCAGCTGTGCTAAATCAGTGCAGTGTGGCACGGGGACTCGCTTCCGCAGTGCCGGAAATCATGTCTGCACATGCGCAGACACTGAAAATCACGGGCGCGGGTGTGATCCGGCCCACGGAGGGATCTCTGTGGGACCGATCCGGCCCAGGCGAGATAAACCTTGCCAACCCCTGCTTTAGGTTCAAGCAATGTCTCTCTTCCACTGTCACCTCCAATGAGCTACTGAAAATGTTAAGAATTACAAATGTTACAAAAAAAAACCCTAATAAAAGCCATTAATACAAATTACTAAAAATAAAAAACTGCTGTAAATGCTGAAACCCTTCCTCACCTCTTCCAATTCCGAGCTCCACCCTGCTCTTACTCAGGGCCCAAACAAACTCACAAATCACCCCTCAAATCTCACACCACAGAGGGTTTGTGGAGCCTGCAGACATCACCCTAAACTCTCCTACTAGGGTTGATGGACAGACACCAATGTCGATGGGGCTTCCTCAGGCTGCCCACAGCTGTGCCCCATTTAGTACACAAATCAGCTGCGCATTGTGCAGTTCCAGGCTACAACAGGTTGGGCTGGGTGCATTTGTTGAAGCAAAGCTGAGAGGCTTTGGCTAGCCAAATTTCACCTAGTGGCATGTGAGGATCTGCTTCCAGATACCTCAAGCTCTAGGATGGGGTTTCCAAAACTGGCATTTCCAGTTGTTTTCGGACAATTCCAATCATCCCTGACCACTGGTCCTGCTAGCTAGGGATGAAAGTAGTTGTTGTTCAAAAACAGCTGGAAAACCCTGTCCTAGGACAACACTCTAGTGATCACTCTGTTACACTGGCTGTCACCAGCCCATCCCCCAAGACCCAGCTCTCTGGACTCACCGCTGGAGGTGGCAATGGGCAAATTTGATTGCAATGCGGCTTTGCTGCTCCTCATCCAGCTCCCTGCACCCGGCGTCTAGCTGCCCCAAAGCTCCCATCCAACAAGTGCCATAGCGGGGGTGTCGAGCCAGTTCACGAGCCTGTTGCAGGCGGGTCCTTCCTTGAGACAGAAGCTCAGGATCGGGAGACACCAGCACCCCAAAACTGGGACAGAAATAAGCTATACAAAGAACAACTGAAAAGCCCAGCATGACTATCCTTATGGAATGTAATTGGTGGGATGGGAGGAGATTGCCTGCCGTAAGCCCAGCGGATAAAAGTTCAGGTGATAGGTTAACTTCCCAGGGTGGAAGTATGGAAGCATTTAAATGTCCTGTAGATTTGTCCTTGTGGGGTGGAGGAAGCAGTAAATAATGTGGTGTGGGATTGGCTGCGATGCAGAGATGAAAAGGGCCCTCTCCTTTGTAAACTTACACTTAAAGCAGTATCATACAACTTTAAACAGTCATGGCTTCCCCCAAGGAATCATGGGTGCTGAGACGGGTTTGTTTGTTTGTTGTATAATATCCGTCACGGGGATTTGAACCGCAACCTTCCAATTGATCGGCAAGCCCAAGGCTCAGTGGTTTACACCACAGCACCACCCGCGTCCTGAGAGAACAAACATACCCCCCCAAAAACCCCCCAAAATCCAAGTGGCTCAAATCCAGGTGAAAAAGACCAATAGCAAACCAAAATAAATGAGACCACATAGAGGAGGGGAATTGAGATGTGAAAGCAAATTATCTCTGCAATACGCTAGAAACAAATAGAATAATGAGGGTTTGTTTTTTTATATTCTTGTTGGCATTTGTGATGCAGGTATTCAAAGTTGAAATACATTTGTCAGTTTTTGAAACACCATGAAGAACTCTTAATTTGTGTGTCATTTCCCGCCATAAAAGCTAAGTACAACACCTTGTGAAACCAGTATTATAAGGTTTCACCTTGCAACTTTCAATCTTTTCTCATTCTCTACTGGACTGCTATTAATAGATGGACAATCAGAAATTTGTCCTTGATGCCTTCTTCAGAGAAAGGTGCTGAGCACTGTTAGGAGACCTCTAGGCCCTCACAGGGAATTCCCAGAGCTTGTTGTTAAACTACTCTGAGAATTGTAGCTCTGTGAGGGGACCAAAGGTTTCCTAACTTTAAATGAATTAAAATCTCCAGGGCCTGATGAGCTGCATCCAATGATACTAAAGGACCTTGTGGGTATAAGCTCAGAGCCTCTGCCTATAATCTCTGAGAATTTTTGGAGAACAGATGAGGTTCCTTCATATGGGGAAGAAAGAAGACCCAGGCAACTACTTACCAGTGAGCTTGATATCGATACCAGGAAAGGTCTTCCAACAGAGTCTGTGAGCACTTAGAAAAGGATGCTGTGATTACTAAGACCTAGCATGGGTTTCTCAAAAACAAGTGGCCACCTGTCACGGATGTTTTAACTGAGATTTCTGCATTGCAGCGAGTTGGAGTAAATGGCCCCTGGGGTCCCGTACAACCCTACATTTTTTGATTCTAACAACGCTCAACATGCTTAACCAAGCTACATTTTCCAGGATTTTATGGTGGAAGATGTGCTTGCTTAAAGTGATATGATACTGCTTTAAATGTATAGCGCAAATGGAGTCTTAGTGACTTGAGCATTATAAACTTGTATTTTGGAGCTGCCCTCTGGGACAAAACTCTCTGTGGTCTGGTGTTTTTGTGAGACACTACCTTCATTAATAATTACAGTTGTGGAGCAACAACATTACAAGAGTAGGTATGGTGGAAACAGGGCTATCCTATGGCCTTGCAATGCCATGATGCTCTGGGATTTTTCTGTGTTCCACTCACTCACTGATTTGGGTCACAGAATATTTGCAAGTAGTGTCTCCGAATTACATGGGGCTCATACCCACTCCCAGGTAGTAATGTAATGACATCTGCATTCATGGGTCTCTGAATATCATAATCTCTTTATATGAGATATTGTACTGTTGATATTATTATATTAATAAAACACCCAACTTCAAACAGTTGACAGACTGTTCAATCCTATACATATATTTTCAGAAGTTAAGTCCCATTTTAATCAATGGAGCTTACTTCTAGGAGAGTGGATACAGGATCACAGCGTGGTTCACCTCTGCATTGATGCATGTAAATGCATTTGCTGTTTCTTGGTCCCTTCACACACTTGTCCTAAAACACAAAATGCTGTTTAAGTGCATACAGGATAGAGAAGGGAAAGGATGCTCACATTTTGTAGTTCCCTGGTTCAGATGGTGTCTGTTGCCCCCTACTGGCCCAAGGTGAGATATTGTAACCCCCAGCCCCCTCTTTTTAAAAGCAGCTCCTACAAGCCAAGTGGGGCCAGGCATTGTATGGTATTAAGGTAATTAGGATGGGTGGTGGTGAGACCTCATTGGAACTTGTGAACTCTCCAGCTCCCGCTTGGGGCAAGTGGTAGAACATGGGAGATGTGCTCTGCTCTTTCCTGGCATGAACAGCAGGAAGGTGATACCTTGGTTTACAACCATAGTCCGTTCCGGAGATCCGGTTGTAAACCAAAACAGGTTGTAACCCAAGATGCCAATGGGGCCTCAAAAGAAAATAAAAATGGGTTGTAATAAAAAAAAAAATGGGTTGTAATCCAAAAAAAGGGACACACACTTCAGGGTTTGATGTGGTTGTAATCCAAAACGTTTGCAAACCAAGGTACCACTGTAATGCCATTCCCAACCCCCCAACCCACTGCATCACACCAAAAGTAAAATTGAGAGAGCTTGGAGAAGGAAGATTCTTTGCCTTCTGCTTTAGCTCCAAGGGGTTATTCAGAAGCAACTATATCTGGGGCCTCTTCACGGCTTCTACATATGAACGGATCACTCTTAGCCCTTGAGCTTGCTCTTTCCCTCCTCCCTTCCAGTATCTCTTTCCTTTTGTGCTTGTCTTTTAGGTTGTACACCAGAGGGCAGAGGCTGTCATATCACTGATGCCTGTAGAGTTGCTTCTGGAGACTTCTTTGCTGAACATCAGGATAAGAAAAAGCTTTAAATTAATGTAGCAAATTGTGCACTCCCAGTGAACACCATCGGATTTTCCTTCTGAACAAACAGGCATGGGATGAAGTTAGGGTATGGAATACTGCATTCGGCAGCAGTGTCTGGGTGGAAATTGTAGAAATGTCCAGGAAAATCTGGACGTATGGCAACCCGTGTCAGCAGTGCTGTTTTTGGCAATTTCCCATAAAAATAGCTCCAAAACGCCAATATTTTTTTTTAGTGTTTTTGCCCCCCAAAAGCTCAACTTTGGGCAAAACTAAAGAAGCTTAACAACTTTTCTGTCCGGATTTTCACTGTTTGAAATATGGCAACCCGTGGCATGTCTGTTGGAGGCACAGATCCCTTTTCTTTAACACTGGGAGGGTTGCTTTACCAGTGTTTGTAGCTTGGCTACATAGCTGGTGTTTTTTATTTGCTGAGAGGTCAGTGGTGCAGCAGGGTGCTTTTCCACTCTGGACTCAAAGGTGCTTTAGATGGCAATGTATTACTTCAAAATGTGGTATGCCTGTGGGCAGGAGTTCTTCCTCTCATCCTGTTGAGCAGAGCTCTGGACTTCTGTCCCAAAGTCTAACCCTGACAGCATCACAATCCTGACAGTGAATGCCTATGCACATCTGCTCAGAAGTTAAGCCTCCTTGAGTTCAGTGGGACTTTCTCCTGTGTAGGTTTGTATAGAACTGCAACTTTAAGCATGCATAAGCGCAATATTTATAGCCTGCCATACCCCAAAGGATCAAGGCAAGTCAAAAGAACAAAACTGCACAGAATCGGGCTTGATTAAATTAAAGGAATTAAATTAAATTAAAGGAAAACTAGAATATTTTCCTGTTCCGTTTAATTAGATGGAAGGCTTCCATTCTGTCCTGGTAATAGAAATAACTTTTGGTATCTTCTTCAGAAATGGTGTCCCTAACCTCAGACAGAAATTGAACTACTCCTATGCAAGGCAGATTGCAACAAATATACTCCGACACAGTTTGCATTCATTTTCAAGGGTCTTGTGCAAGAGAACTTCCTGACAGATTGTGCTCCATGATTCCACCACTGCCTACAGGTCTCATATGGTTGCATATATTGCCTCTGGCTCCTGAAGCTCCTCAAATAGTCACTTTTTTTTTTACTCTTCTGATTTAAAAAGGAATTTCACAAGTATACTGTATACTTAAAATAATTCCGCAGAAGAGGAACAGCTTGTTTATTGGTTTTTCTGCAAAGATTATTCTCACAAAAGTTATTCTCTTTTCTATAACTGGTGTATTTAGTCGATGTTAAAGTAACAGGCAGCTCTGCATTAAGGAGCTACGTAATTTAGGCATGTCTTGGGCATGGCCAGTGGGATTTTAACATCATAATCACCATCATCATTTTATTTGTATCCCGCCCTGCTGACTGGGTTGCCCCAGCCATTTTGGTGGCTTCCAACATATATGAAAACATGATAAAGCATTACACATTAAAACTCTGCCCCGCTTTCAAAGAGCACACCCTCCCATCATGTTATTTCACAATCTGCTTTAGAAATGACCAGTTTCCAAACATATTTGCCAAGTGAAGTGGGGAGGCTGTTTTCAACAAATCAAACCCTCCGGGGTGGGTTGAACTAATTGTGTGGGTGTTTAGATCTCAGCCAATATGTATAGTCAGACTCCTCTTTATAAGAATGCAAGACACACCTATATTTTGCATTGCTTCTCCTCTGGACTCATTTTAACACACTGTTTCTCCTGTCTAGCCCCCATGTACTGAAGTATATTTGGATTTATATATCTTGCTATTTTTGTTTCATTTTAAAAATATTGATACATAATAACAATAATAACAATAATAACAATAAAATTTATTTATATCCCGCCCTCCCCAGCTGGAGCTGGGCTCAGAGCGGCTAACAACAATAAAAGTAGCACAGTTTGTATAAAATCACAATCTATTAATTGAAACACATTCTAAAATAAATTCATTCTAAAATCATTCAAAATCAAATTAATGGCAACCATTGGGCTAGAGTTCTGTGAGGATTACCGAAGGAGGGGGTCAGACTGTGCCTTGATCCAAGGCCTGGTGGAACAGGTCCGTCTTGCAGGCCCTGCGGAAAGATGTCAAGTCCCGCAGGGCCCTAGTCTCTTGGGAAAGAGCGTTCCACCAGATCGGGGCCACAACTGAAAAAGCCCTGGCTCTGCTTGAGGCCAGCCTAACCTCCCTGTGGCCTGGGACCTCCAAGATGTTTTTGTTTGAAGACCGTAAGGTCCTCTGTGGGACATACCAGGAGAGGCGGTCCCGTAGGTACGAGGGTCCTAGGCCGTATACAAACAAAAGAATCCCAACAAAGAGAAAATGGATTTTGGATTCCCCCCCCTCCCTGACAGTACTTCAGATACCATTTAGTTTGTCTTTTTTTGGCCTTTGTTTATATGTAATTTAGACTGCACATGATGTGTAATCTCGCTAAGCAAGTTTTCATACTGTTTGAAAAACCTATAAAACCTGTTTTATAGGAAAGGAGGTGTATGTTGACCATGGGAAACAAAGCGTCTCTCAAATTACCTACAGTTCATGTCTGTCTGCAGCCTTAAAAACAACAACCAAAAACCAGGAAACAGCCGCCACCCCCCATGAGATGAGTAAATTTAATAACCTATTGGATCATCGTTCTAAATTCATGTGTGCTCTTCTCTCTTCCCTCCATCACACTAACCATCTATTTGACAAGGGGAAAATCAGCATGGCCTCTTCCATCCAAAGGCTGGCCAGGTGCAAAAGAGGGGCTGGGATCTTGCATTTTCACAGTTGTTTAGAAGGAATTTCAGCAGATGCAGCTTTTTCTCTTTTGTCTAAAATAGGTTGTGAGCCTGCAGGTACAACCTGTCCTATCTTTTAATTTCTGTACAGTTCTTAGAACATTTTAGGTGCTTCTATTATGTTGCACATGAGGCTGAAACCTCATGTGCAATTAATTGCAAGGAAGTGGGACTTACTATTATAATAATAAATGAAGGGTATTAAACATTGCACTAAGTTGATCACCCTCATGAACTTGCATTTCAGCTTGCCAGACAGAATGGAGGATGTGGGAATGCAAGGGGGGGAACGCCTCATCTGAGTAAGTGGAAATAATTGAAAAGGGCTTCCGCTGACAGGCCTCATCAGGTGAATCCTGCCCTATATCCCACATTTCAGGATATAAAAATACTGAAGCTCACACTGAAAACAAAGAAGCCAAAGGGAAACACACACATTTGTGGCAGATACATTTCATTAAGCAACAGTATGAAGTGTATCCAAAGAATAATGATAATTAGATATTTATTTATACCCTGCCTTTTTTCCCTAATAAGCACTACAAATAAAAGAGGAACAACTAAAAGCATAGGAGGGGGTGATAATCAAAAACAATTAAACATTATTAGAATTAAAACTGTATATAAATATAAAAGATCTATTAAAACACAAAAGGAGGAGTGAGGCCTTGTCAGAAGGTAACATCTGTGCTCAGAGATCTGCTCTGGTTGCTGATTTGCTGCCGGGCCAAGTTCAAAGTGTTATCGTTAGCATAAAGGTAAAGGGACCCCTGACAGGTCCAGTCGTGGACGACTCTGGGGTTGCGGCGCTCATCTCGCTCTATAGGCCGAGGGAGCCGGTGTACAGCTTCCGGATCATGTGGCCAGCATGACTAAGCCGCTTCTGGCAAACCAGAGCAGCACATGGAAACACCGTTTACCTTCCTGCTGGAGCGGTACCTATTTATCTACTTGCACTTTGACGTGCTTTCGAACTGCTAGGTTGGCAGGAGCAGGGACCGAGTAACGGGAGCTCACCTTGTTGTGGGGATTCGAACCGCCAACCTTCTGATCGGCAAGTCCTAGGCTCTATGGTTTAACCCACAGCGCCACCCGCATCCCAGATAACCCCAATTGCAGAAATTGGACACGTGTTTGCTTAGAGTGGCCATTGACACTTGGCCAAAGGAATGGACTCCAATTTGCATATGCTGTGTGTAGATGCACATTAAAAAATAATAGTTGTTTGTATCCTACTAAGTCATAGTCACTAGACCCATTGATTTCAATGATTCCGAGTATGACTTGGCTGGATATATGATATTACCTTAAGTATGACTGATGTGTTAGGTCACCCTATAATTCTACAGGGGAATATTATACATCTCACTGTAGTGGGGATGACTGTGGCCTAGGTGGTTGTGCTTAGTCTGCTGCCAAGGTGCTATCTGTTGATGGGTAACATCGGTGCCCCTGCTCTTCCGCACGTGGCCGCCATGCCTCCTGAGTCTCAACAAGGTGCAGGAGCGCAGCCGAAAGTGCGCCTTCTTACCTGAGCAGCGTCAGCACCTCAGTCCCGACGGGGCGGGGCCATGAAGGTGGAAGTTGGCAGAGTTGGGCTGGAGAAGCAGTACCTGCCGCCGCCGCCGCCCCGCCCAGACTTTCCAGCGGGCCAGATCACCACAGGTGCCCGACCATTCAAATAGAGGACACCTTCATACAGAGAACTGTCACCTGCCCACATCTTAAGCCTCTGACAGCCCAGAAAACTGACAACTGTCTTCTGTAAAATAGGACACCTGAGCATCTTATATTTGCTCTTCTTCTGCTAATGAGTGAACGTCATGCCATTTCTTCTTTCATTCTTTTCCACATTCTGAATAATCTAAATAGGATCGGTTTGTTTGTATATTTAGGTTACTTTCTAAACAAACAATGCAAAATTAAGAGTCAGTCTTTTATATATTTACACTATATATATATGAAGTAAGTATTTTGTTCCCTATGGCAAGGAGTGCTAGGATGGGAAGCATCCATGTAATCCACCTTGTCTTAGACACACACCAGTGATGCATCAGAGGAGCACTTTGCTTCATTTAGTTCTTAAGGGGGATAGATAGATAGATAGATAGATAGATAGATAGATAGAGATAGATAGATAGATAGATAAATAGAGAGAGAGAGAGGTTGCATTGGAAGTAAGCAGGGACACCGCAGGGGCTTGAACCCCGTCCTGGAAACCAGGAGCGCCAACCACCAGCGTCTTTTGCTTTTTTTTGGCCAATGCAACAAGGTGAAAAGCAAAACCTGAGAGAACACTCTCAATACAGAATGTTCCCTCAGGAAAAAAGAAAACCCTTAAGAACTATGAAGTTGCAGACAGAACACAATCGAGGTTTTATCCCTTGCCATTAGCAAGGGATATTCACCTAGATGTGTTTAAGTCACAGAGTGCCATGTTGACTGCCATTTATTTGCAGGGCAGAACAGAGAGACTGGTTCCAGTCTTCAAACTCTGCCTTTATGCTCACCTTTTTGTTTGTCCCTCCAGTGTGAATTCATGGGCCTAGAAGTTCTTTCTGCTGGTCTGTGAAAAGCAATCTGGACTCATTACTTTGTCCCCGGCCCTTTCTCGCCAATTCCAGAGAAATTTTTTTGGATCACAGTTCTTCTTACTGACCTGACTTCTGCAGGAAGAGCTGGCTTCACCTGAGTGTGCTAGGCTCTTGGACAGAACTGTGAAGAGATCAAGCAGGGGGAAATGGAGAAGCCAGCACAAAAGGATTGGACTGAAAAAGATCACTGAATTGTGGAGTGTGAAGTTCACTTGCCGTTAAGTTTCCTGAAGGCTTGCAAAATTCTATTTCTTGCGTCCCTGAGATGCACCTGGAAGAGACTAGGGTCTTCAGCAGCCCTCCCCTCCAGACACAGGAGCAAAAACAGCCGGTTACCTAAAGCAGCGCAGTCAAGACGCAGGTGTCTCTCAATCCTGCACTGCAGATGGTCACTTGATGTATCAAGAGCTCTGACACTGCCTTTTGTCAATGGACACTGCCTTTTGTCAGAGCACAGGTAGCTCTGTGAGGTCTGTAAAAATATCCGCGATGGCTTTGTTCTGCCTCTACGGTGTGTAGTTAAAATGAGGCATTTATTGCAACAAGATGTGACAGACACTCTGAAGAAAGTCTAGGAATAGACAGAAATATGCAGTGATGGCTACCAACTTAGAAGCTTTTTAAACTATCCACGATGGCTTTGTTCTGCCTCCAGGACTGGCGACACCATGTCTCTGAAGAGACCATCTTTCTCATAGGCACCCGTCTGGCCACTGTGGGGAATGTTGACCTCTGGTCCTGATCCAGCACGACTCTTACGTTGTTATGGCAAGCAGATAGTCAGCAGGCAAAGCTTTTTGAGCATGCAGGGTTAGCGATGATGGGCAAAAACAGTACCTGGTGAATGTCTGCTTGCCTTGCAGCTTTTAAAAGCGTGGGCTCAAGCCCTTTGAGATGGCTCATCCAGGTTCAGTGAAGTCAAGTCTCTCACAGAGAGTTCTTTAAAGTGACAGTGTGAATGTAGCCATGGGAGTCTGGCAGCCCTGCTTAGGAGTTCCCAGCCCCAAATTGCCAGCAAGCAGTTCCAGCTAATGACAGAGGTCATCCCATGTTGGACAAATGCCAGGGCCCAGAGGACTGAAGGTGCCACCATTTTTTACCTCACATTAGGCTAATCCCGTATAGTTAAAGCTATGGTTTTCCCAGTAGTGATGTATGGAAGTGAGAGCTGGACCATAAAGAAGGCTGATCGCCGAAGAATTGATGCTTTTGAATTATGGTGCTGGAGGAGTCTCTTGAGAGTCCCATGGACTGCAAGAAGATCAAACCTCTCCATTCTGAAGGAAATCAGCCCTGATTGCTCACTGGAAGTACAGATTGTGAAGCTGAGGCTCCAGTACTTTGGCCACCTCATGAGAAGAGAAGACTCCCTGGAGAAGACCCTGATGTTGGGAAAGATGGAGGGCACAAGGAGAAGGGGGCGACAGAGGACGAGATGGTTGGATAGTGTTTTCGAGGTTACCAGCATGAGTCTGACCAAGCTGTGGGGGGCAGTGGAGGACAGGAGTGCCTGGCGTTCTCTGGTCCATGGGGTCACGAAGAGTCGGACACGACTAAACGACTAAACAACAACAACAAGGCCAATCCCAAAGTCAGATGCTATAGTCCAGTCTTGAGCTTCTGGGGTTAAGAGGAATGATGGTCTTCTGTGGGTGTGGGGCTCCTGGGCAGGCTGAGTTAATAATACAGGAGGCCTGCTTGACAGATCCCACCCCTCTCACCAATCACCTGAGAGGAGAGGGTATGGCATCTTGCCTGTCCTGAAGCCAGGATCAGGAAGGAGGCAGAGAGAGGGATGGATAACTTAAGGCTGGAGACAGGAAATTGAATATCACCTTTATAAAGGTAAAGGGACCCCTGACCATTAGGTCCAGTCGCGGACAACTCTGGGGTTGCAGCGCTCATCTCGCTTTATTGGCCAAGGGAGCCGGCGTACAGCTTCCGGGTCATGTGGCCAGCATGACTAAGCTGCTTCTGGTGAACCAGAGTTTTTGAAACTTCCCTCCATGTCCCAGAATACAGTGCAAAATACATCATAGTTACATCATGAATACATTAAAGAGAGGTTGGGTTACAGAGATTAACATACCGAGGAGAGAGGGGGAATATGCAGAGCTGGAGATAAGCGCTTCCTGAGTATTGGTAATGAGAGGACAATAGTCCAAATATGTAAAGTCTGGCACTTGGCATTGCCCGGAGGAAAGGTTGGCAGAGTGATTTGACAGGATTAGGGTCTTGACACCTTGCTTGAGGGATTATGGAGGACAGGGGAGGTGTCATGGAGTCCTAGAGAAATTGAGCAAATTGGCACGTTGATTTTCTATGAATTTTATAGATTTTAGTTCCTTTTGACATTGACAATTGGAAATAAATGGCTATATTGTAGCGAAGAAGGTGAAGAAGGCATGCCCCCCCTTCCGTATTAGTTGGGTTTTTCAATTTTACTGTTTTATCTTTTTTAAGCCGCTTTGAGGGTTCTTTCTTTTTTTAAAAAAATATTTAATCATTTTTTCAATACAAACAACCGCAAAAGACACATACAACAAAAACCATAATATCACTAACACAATTTGACAATTCAGCTTTGAATACTGATATACCTATGACTACACCTTTTTAAAAATATTCCCCCACCTCTTCTCCCCTTACTTCCCACCACTGTCCACTTTATCACTTAAATATTCCTTCCAGATTTCTTCATATTTATCCATTTTTAATTTACGTCGACATGCAGTTCGTTTGTATGCAGCTAGTCTGTCCATATTATCAATCCGTGTGCTCAATGGAATCTTTTTGTGGCTCTTCCAATTCATCAAAACAAGTTTTTTTGCTTCTAATCTGGCACGGTACATCCATTTCTGGAATATAATTTAGAATTAAATTCAATTCCCCTAAATAACAATTTCTTCTTATTACTCTTGCTATAACTATCCTCACCTTGCACCAAAATGATCTTATCTTTTTTTTTCCTTTTCCTTCTCCTCCTGCGATGAGGCTACATTTTAATATTTTAATGTTCCATTATTTTAATGTTGTATTTTATTTTTGTTTTTAAGTTGTAATCATTCTTCTTGTTTTTATTATTGTTTGTAAGCCACTCTGAGCCCGGCCTTGGCTGGGGAGGGCAGGGTATAAATAAAAAAATATTATTATTATTATTATCATTGGGCAGTTAATCATCATATGTACTAAGTTCGCATTTTTACACCCAGCAGTTGTCTGGGAGTTTCTTCTGGTATATAGTTTTGCTGGAGTGTCCAGTGGACTCTGAATATTATTTTCTGTTGTGGAAGTCTTAGTCCTTTTTATCTTTTTTAAGCCGCTTTGAGGGTTCTTTCTCACAATCAAGCGCTGTGTAAATTTTAAGAAACAGATAAAAATAAATACAGAATGAAAGCAGCGCGTAAATGGAAGCCATCCCCCTCCCCCACACCAACAACACCCGCAAAAATTTCCTTTCGCGTAGCAGGCTCTCGCGAGAGTTCAGCCCACTTCCCGCGTGATTACGCGAGCGGAAGAAAACCCGCCGCTCCTTCCCTCGTGCGCAGAATTGCTGAACAATCCGTCACGTTCTTTCAGCTCCCTGTTCCCGCGAGATTTCGTGGCTGGAGCTGCGCGCGCCACTCGGCCCCTTCTTCGCAGGAGGAGCGACTGCGGACTTCCGCGTGACGTCATTCTCGTGATATTTCTCCTCAGCCGTCCCCATACGCTGAAGCTCAGGGAGGCAGATCTCGTGACCAGATCTGCGAGTCTCGCGGGAGCTCCCTCGAGATACCAGTCCCCTCCCCCAACTCCATATCCCTTTATGGCTCCACATCTCAACCATAACCGAAGACATGTATGTATCTTAGGAGTTTCGTCACTAGAAGCGAAGGACGGCTACCCGCGTGATTTTATTCTCCAAATCTCGTGAGGTTTCCAATAAGCAAAAGTGGGAGACTTAGTCCGCCAGGGGAATTGCTCGAACTCTCGCGGCTCTTTGGGTTGTTCTCGCGTGGAATATTTTGCCTCAGTTCTCACGGCAAGTATCGCGATAAACGCTCGTTAACTAGCTCCTTTCCGAGGTCACAGACCTGCGGCAAGAATAGGAAAACAACTCTGCCCTGTTTCCCGCCGCCTCATCCCTAGAAGTAACATCCTCCACCAGAGGGGGAACGTCACCGAAATCTCGCGTGATTTCAACTTCCTCTTTTCACGTCTCGCAGGAAGCTGCCTTCTCAGTCATTGTATCGCGAGACTGTACTTTCCGCCATAACTCGCTTCGCCCTCCTCCTCCTCCTCCCGCAATTCTCGTGGGCTCTTGTGTTTCCTCAGATATCGCGTCTCTTCCTCCCTCCCTACCCGGTGGCGAGTTCTCGCGCGACCTGGCTAGGGCTGAGGCTCAGGGTCTGCTGTTAAGATGGCGGCGGCGGGAGGCAACGGGGTACGGCATTGACACCCCCTCCATTTCTGTCCCGGAGCAGGTACCCGTGTTCTGGGGCGGGGAACGGGAGAGCGGCAGCTGCGGAGGAGGGGGCCCGTTGGGGAAAGGCCCGAGGCGGGAGACGCTCTGGCGGCACGGGAAGAGCGGTGTGCGCTGAGGCGGGACAATGGGGCCTGGCTTTTCCCCGTGGGGAAAGGGCGGCGGTGGTTGAAGTCAGGAGGGAGGGCGGGGGGGGGGGCGCTTCTGCCTGGGCCTTTCCGTCCACTGGGACCTCGGTTCCAAGTGGGGAAGGAGTACGTCTCTCTTCCTACTAGGAGGCACTTCTCAATTCTCAACCCCCCCAACCCCCGCCGAAGCAGCTCTGTGGGCCTTATCACCCTTCACGCCCTTCCTACTCGCCTCATGTAGGGCTTCGTCCCCTCCGCTCCTCAGTAGACATTCAATCTATAGTCGCATCTCGTGAGGAAAGCCGGTATTTTCCGGTTTGAGACAGGGAGCTTCGTCGTTTATGCAAGAAAACAAGTCTGGTCAACATCCCGTTGAATTCATTAGGAAACATTGCAGAGGATGCTCATAGTTGCAGCCTTGACCTGCAGCCTCCTTGGTTTCCTTTGGGTCTAATTTCAGAACCTAAGGATAGATCCACACCATTGATTGAAAGCACATGACTTTTCCCAAAGAACTCTGGGAACGGTAGTTTCTCCCTCACAGAAATACAATTCCCAGAACCATTAACGAAACCTTAGTTCCCAGGACTGGGGGGGGGAGTTATGTGTTTTTAATGTGCAATAGTGTCGATCTGGCCTAATTGGCAGGTAATTTCTCTTGTTTCTTCTCTCCTCAAAGGTGTAGGGCTACTTACACCTTTTGTCCTGGTACAGTGGGAGCTTTTGGCACCCATTCCATCTGTTCCTGTAAACTTATGATAAAATCGCCCTTCCATTTCCCAGTGTAGGACAGTACTCAAAAATCTCTCTTTTGCCTGGGCTAGCTCATGTGGTATATTAGTTTATTCTTATAAGAAGTCTGGTAAAGATTGGGGTTCTTCTTTGTCCCTTTACCTGGTAGTTCCAAGCATCTTTGGAGTACCATTTTATTTGGAGTACCATTTATATGTGCTACATCAGTCTCCATTCCTATTTTTCTGGATAGAAAAATTATTGGGATATAAGCAAGATGTGTTCACACAGATGAGAAAAACTATTATCTGAGTCAGGACAAATGACTCAAATTGAATAGCACATTTCATTTGCATTAAGTAAGCCTTTTATTTTAACTGTATATAGACTATGGTAGTTCTTATACCAGAGAGCCTAAAAATGCAAGAACAGGTTTAACTCTTACCCAGGCATTAGCTTATGTTGCTCATAGCCTCTGAGGAGTATCAGTATAGTTCTAAGTTCTTTTAAAATATATTTTCCTATGATTCAGATGAGTTAATCCATGACACTATGGTCCCATTATAGTTTCATGGGTGCATTTTATTCATTTTTCAGTAGGAAGAGATATTGTTGGCAAGGAAAGTTGGGCACCTTATTGCATGGTTCTGGCAAGATAAGAATCCATGATCAGTTTCACAAATTGATTATTTTTAGTAGATATAGTTGATATGGCCATATTTGCCCCTGAAAACTTGCTTCCTAAGGATGCACAAGCTGACCATTTAATCTGAAAAAAAAGAAAAGAAATCAAGCCTTTGGGGAAATAGTACACAACGTAGAGCAAAAGCTGGTCATCTTAAAATTATTTAAAACTGTTACTTTACCACAGTAGACATAAACATTCTGTGAAAGCTTGTTTCTGCTGTCTCCTTCATTATATGGAAAGCTTACTAGATGCACAAAATGCCAAAGTAATGTGCTGAGTTTACAGCATTTCTTAGTTCTACTTGGCCAGTTCACTTTGGTATGATTAGGATGTCAAAATGTTCTTCCTATCAGTGAACTGTGCACTTCCTTGCTTGTATTCTAAGTTGTCCTGCATTTAAGACAAATATCCTAGCCAAGGGGAGCTAGATTAGCAAAGTCCAAAGCTATACCAGCCTGAATGTCTTTTCAAAAAATACCTGTCAGTACCTTGAACTCTGCCTGCTTGAAGCCCAGTACTAACTTGTGTGGTTTTGTTGCAGACCCTAAAATAGTCTGACATAAGTGGATTAGAGTGACTGTGAAACCAGAAGGTGTTACCCTTGGCTGACTAGGGTGAGGCAAAGGTGCCAGAACAGTGACTTGGATAGTAGACCAGGCCAAGTATGGATTGGCTGTGATTCCAGGTTAGTATTGAACTTTCTTTGTTTAATCCTGCTTCTCTTCAAATGGTAGTGATTCCCTGAAATTTTCTTTTTCCTAAAAGGTACCCTCTGATCTCAGAACAACACTTGTTTAAGAAAGGCTTCAGAGTCTAACCTTGGTTTGTATGGGGTTATGGCTGGTTGTTTATGTGGAGTGAATGTAATTCCTTAGTGGAGTGGTCATGCCCCTTCTTTTTTCTTGTCCAAATGCAAATGGTAGCTTTATTTGCTGCTTTAGAACTATTACTGTACACCAGTTATTCTTTCAATACTGTAACAGAAACCCGCAACAACATATGGTACAATTCTGCATCTGTTGTTGCTACTTAAGAGTGTAATCTGAGGCTGAAGAGGCAACTTGTCCCAAGCCATCAACAAATAGTTTGTTTGCATACCAAAATCCTGACCACAGAACCAAATTTGGGAATGGGAGTTGATATTGCTTTCTATATTCTTTCTGTGTAGAGGGCTGCAAAACTAGGGATTCAAAAACCCACTTTGATTTTTCAAAGCTTATTGAAAGGAGTGCTCAGTTGGTAGAGCATGAGACTCTTAATCTCAGTTCCATGGGTTCAAGCCCCATGTTGGGCAAAATATTCCCGCATTGCAGTGGGTTGGACTAGACCCTTATGATCCCCTTCCAACTCTACAATTCTGTGATTCAACTAAGTAGGAGTGGTTAAACTTTTAATGTTTGCTTGTTGCTTTTTTATTTTTAAAATCTTGTTCACTGCTCATGTCTACAAATATCTTTTCACTAACATTTTCATCAGTTTTAGATCTTAGTTCATTGTGGTTTTGCTGGATTAGACCAAACTTCATTAGTCCAGTATTTTCTATAGAGACTAGCAAGAGGCCTGTGGAAACTTGCAAACATTGTACAAAAGTGATGACAATGTCTTATTTATCTCAACATCTGTTGTTGGAATGTATATTGCTTCTATGTTGAGGTTCTGTTTAGCTGTTGTGGCAAATAATTTTCTTCCTTGATGCATCCCTTATTGATGTAATACAGAGATTACTTTCTCCCGTTGCTGAATGATTTTCCAAATATTTCTATGTTGCAGTAGTATGCATTTGTTACTGTGTAGCTGTGTGTGTAGTTGATAAGCATTTGTACAAGGCTCTTGAGCGTTCAGAGCATTTCACATACTGATATCCTTGCAATAGGTAGATGTTATCCCTTTATTGCTTGAGGCTGAGAATTCATAGCTTGCCTAAAGCTTCATTGGCAGAGGTGAGATTCCAAGCAGGGACTTCCTCACTCATAGGTCTGTCTCTGAATGGTAGTATGTTAGTAAAGGTTAGTAAATATTTTTTGGGTAAAGTGGATATTTGGTAGCATTTCTGTCCCCCACTGTAATTGTTATACAGTATTGACTTTAAAGTAAGAAAGGCAAAATAGATTGGTTCTGCATGGCAGTTCACACAACTCGTGATCTCCAGTGGCATTTATAACATCTTCTAATCTAACAGGTACAAGGAAATTTTAATTAAATGAGTGCAAGTTAGGGCCATTGAGTGATGTAGGAGAATATCCTAAAGTCCTTGGCTACCCCTAAGGAGAATGAATAATATTAAATATATTAAGCCATAATTCTCATGCTATATTGTGTGTGTATCCTCTGGAACATTTGATCCTTGTTTCTTTTTGTAGGCAACAAACTAGGTTAGATATTTCATAATCACCCATGGTGTATTCAGCACTTGGGAATGTGAGTTTTTGCTTAATAGATTTCTTTGGGTCTTTGAAAGGCATTATGATTTGACGCCTAGAGATCTAGTGTCCAACTTATCTTGGGCTATCTATCAAATCATTTAACTTTCTGTGTTTGTCAAATTCATCCTGAAACAATTCAACTGGATCTAGTGCTACTAGAGAGCACTTGGTGTTTACATATTACTCATTCATAAGCATGAAGGCAGACCAGTTTTTTCTTTTTGCAAGGTCCAGTAGTCCTGCTTTGATTCACCATATGCTGACAGACTGGATATATGACCTGAAGGCTTTGTTTAAGGTTCTGGAAGGTTGATGTATGCCAATTACCCTGTGACAGCTAGAAATAAAGTATTTGGGGATGTGTCCCAGGTGTTTTTGAGCATAATAAAATGTGCTATATTTATATATTATCCAGTGCTTTCTTGGGACTTAGGACTGATAATGTATTATAGCTATCAAAAGTTTCCTTTCCTGTACGTACACAGCATAAATTACAGAACTAGTTGCTCCAGTTGTTTATCAGATGATTATCTCAAACGTACAAATAAGTCCACAGATCTTAGCATCTTAAGATTTAACCACCCCTGTCTCTAGCTGATACTTGTTTCTCAACATAGGCCATTAGAGAAGGGCCAAAGTATACATGTTGGCCTTGCTGTTACCATGACTGAGAAAACTGACTTGATGTTTTTTTTGTACATGTATTAGTAATGGTTATTTTGTGCGTGTTAGCTACTTTTATTCTGAGTTCTTACATACTGTATAAATGGCTTCTTGGCTTAATAGCTACAATATCACTGTCAGAGCCAGTTTTGCCCTCTGTCTCAGAGACTTTTAATTTGATGTGTCATAATAGTAGAGTTGCTAAAACCTGATATACTTGTTGACCAGCTTAACACATCTGGCTGTTGGAGTGACTTGCAAACTTGCAAACAAATGTTCACAGTGAGGAGATTAGCTCTGTCTTCTTTTTTGAAGGTCTCTCCTATTAAATCCCTCAGTTTCCATTGTTACTACATTATTCCAAGATGACCATTGGCCAGAATGCTCAAGATATGTGTGATTGTAGCAGGATAGAGGCTGTGGTAAAGAGCATTAGCCTCTCAGTTTACTGCATGTAGAGAATGTCTAAAAGTGCCACTATGCTAAACTGTACAGCCATGTGAAACAGCTTAAAATATTTATTTCAGGCTTCATTGTTTGCCCAGATCTGTGTAAATACAGTACAATTGTCAGGAGATAGACATTCTCTTAGATTGGCATGTCTAATTACTCTTTTTCTTCTTTGGTGATCACTCATAGCTGAGTAAGATTGTCTTCTATTATTGATACCTTTGTATACAGCACCCTGAAAAATGCTTTTGAAGGGCAGTATATAAATTCCACATATGGTTGTAACCATTGTCTCCTGAGACAGACGTATACCAACAACATGTATTGAGCATTGCCTTTGCTCAATCAGGACAGGCTTCCACTTGTGCAGTAGGACTTCCTCTTCCTCTCTTTGGCAGTCCTATAGATGGTTTTGCTGAATTGTATTGGATTTTAGAACTTCTGTCAAGGTTTTGTTAATATGCTTGAAATACCAAAAATTATTGTATATTGTTAGTTGTGGCTATGCTGGGATGTAAGATGGATTGTGGTGGCACTTTTCCATTCAAACTGAAGTGTAATCCTTTATTTCCTTAGCTGTGCCACTTACTGAATGTTTGGCCTTGGTTGAATTGTTCTGCCATGTATCAGCTCCATCTCCTGTCTTGTTTATACTACACAGTTCCAAAGGGAAGTGATTTGTTGACCTTCCCTCTAAAACGTGGTAGGGATGCAGAATTCTAAAACATACAAAGACTTGATCAGGAGTGACAGATTTGTTTAATTGAAGAAACTTAAATATTATGGCAAGGTAAGAAGAAATCTCATTAAGAACCTAGTGAGGTGAACTTTTGGAGTACATGAAATCCAGAATATGGTCCTAAATTCACTAAGAGAAAAGAAAGAATTGCAAGAGATGTTAATCTGAAAGTGGTAGAGAATGAATGAATGAATCTTTATTTGCATCAGCCATCGGCCATAGCAATAAAACAACAATACGATATACAAAGAATAGATTTTAATCGAGTGGTAGAGGCATGGTACCCTGTCTCTCTTTCATTTGATATTGGACAGATTTGCTAACGCTGGTAGTCATGGGTTTTGAATCTGAAAGAAATCACTTCACACAACAGATCACAGAAACTTCCTTTGTATTATCTGCACCAAGCATTTAATGTATGGCGGAGGTTGAACCAGATAAGTAAATTATGCTCTTTAAAAAGAATTCTTACCTTTTCTCAAGAGGCAAGTTTGCAGAGCAGTTCCACTTGTTATAAAACTTTGAATAAGAAAAGACCATGGATCATGTGTTTACTACTTGTACTGTAGATCAGCTATTTTCACCAACTCCCACCCCCCATGTTTTGGGGAAACCTGTGCTTTCAGTTGGAGCTTATCAAGGATTAATGAGAAGATCACAACGTGCAGCCATAGTCTGGTGTTAAGTGTGCGCGCACTCTAAGTCTTCTACTGTGCACTGAATTTCTATGATTGAGGTTCAGGAGTTCCACGAAGGTAGAACACTTTTGAAAACAGCAAGACTTCTTAATTCTTCTGATGAGGTTTTTTGAACTACAGCAACTACAACATGTACCACTGAGACTTGCTTGGTCTTTGAGTAAAATTTAATAAGCCAACCAAAAGCTTTTGCGTGTTAGAAAAATCTATAACTTGAATCAGAAATGTCAATTGATTTGAAGAAATGTCTGTTTCAGCAGTCTTTTTGAAGGAACACACTGCATAAAGTGGAATTAACATGGAAGCTTATATCTTTGAAACTGCATCGAGTTTTCACTCCCACACTGCATTCCAGTTGAGGGACATGCACTGTTTGATGTTAGCCTTCATTCTGATATTCTAATCCAGAGGTTTTCAACCTTTTTGAGTCCATGGTTCTTGACCAACTGCATTCTTTCTGTGGCACCTCTGAGGCTTAGGAGCCCAGTTTCGTCACCCCTTGCCTGCAGAGCTGGCAACCCCTCACCCCTTTTTGAACACCCTCCCTTGTGGACTGTTCCCTCAGCCTCCTCTCTTCTCCCCTCTCCTTGGGAGTCTTTCGGGCAGCCGCTGCTGCTGCCCCTGGTCTCTGAGCTGCCTCCCCCCCCCCGCCCGAAAGAGAGAGCCACTGCTGCTGTCCCTGGTCTCTGAGCTGCCTGTCCCACCCCCCCGCCCGAAAGAGAGGTGCCTCCTCACACTGCCTCACAGGGGCCTGGGAAGAGGATGCCCCCAGCCTTAGTGGCCCAACAGAGACTGGCCAAAGTTGAATGTAAGGCCAGCACCTTACCTTGGGAGGCAGCAGCAAGCGCTGCCAGTCTTGCATGGCAAAAAGGCGCTCAGCACCAGGCACTCGGCTTCCTGGCAGGCCTTGCACACAGCAAGCACAAGAAAGGTCAGCGCACTGCTTGCTTCCTTACTCCAAGGCCACCTCAGCTCCTGACAATCAGCACCCCTTGGCCAGCCCCAGAGGCACCATTCACCTGGGGAGCTTATAACCAGCACTGCTGCAACAAACAGCTGTGCGAGCCTTTGGGAGGCAGAGATGCGAGGGCATCAGAGGAGAGGGAGGGAAGGAGGCCAGTGTTGTCCGCGGCACCCTTGACCATCATTCAAGGCACCCCAAGGTTCTAATCTAACAATCCAACACTTTCTGTGCTGGTTTGTTTTAAATGTCACTTACTGGGTTTTGGTTACCACCTGCAAGCTGATGGTGTTGAACCTTTACAGATCAGGTAGTTTCTGAAAGCCATTTCAAGAAGAGTTAACAGTGCTTGGCCTCTGCTTACCTGGAGCTGCAGCACAGGATGTGTAAACTTAGTCTCTCCTTTGCTGCATGGTCCTGTCAGACCTCTATGTATGCTGTTGTTGCTTCAGTAGCTGGGGGCACAATGAGTCACAACAGACAAAATGCAAAGGATGGTGCTGGGAGTTCCATCACTTGTGGACACTGTATGCCTTGCTTTTGGTGATGTGCTATGTTTCATAAATGAAACTTAAACTCTAAGTTGTTGCAATGACTAAGCATGTGTATTACAGGTCTCATAGGAGTCTAAGAGGAAATCTGGCAAGACATGCTAGTCTTTTGGGATTTCCAGAGTGTTTGCTGTAGTTAGACTCTAGGGTTTCTCATCATTCTTATCTGAGTAATTTTGACCCTTCAAAGGCAAGTACATGGATCTAATTCTGTCTTCATCTAGACTGTGTTTTTTTGAAGTCTGAAGATTTGAGACAACAGTGAACAGAGAACTTGTGGTACTTTCTTTTTGGAACCGTGTTGCTGCAAGGTGCAGGGCATCCATATCAGAATGCTTCCATGGTTGCTCTATACAGTGGTACCTCGGGTTAAGCACTTAATACTTTCCGGAGGTCTGTTCTTACCCTGAAACTGTTCTTAACCTGAAGCACCACTTTAGCTAATGGGGCCTCCTGCTGCTGCCGCGCCGCCAGAGCACAATTTCTGTTCTCATCCTGAAGCAAGGTTCTTAACCCGAGGTATTACTTCTGGGTTAGCAGAGTCTGTAACCTGAAGTGTATGTAACCCGAGGTACCACTGCAATTACTTATTTATATTTAGACCCCACCCTTCACCAAATGGTCCCAGGGTAGTAAGTACAATTGCAGTATAATAATAAAAGAAAACCACAGAAACAGCCGCTATCAGAATAACAAGACAGCAGCATAGAACAGCAGTGTTCAGCAGTATAAAAGGAAGGAATGCATCTACTTAACCAAAAGCCTGGGTAAAGAGGTACATCTTTGCTCATATCTTGCACATGGAAAGATAACGCCTTGGGAAGACAGAATGTCTTAGCCTAATGTTTTGTCTACGGTGAACTTTTGATATGGGAGAGCATTCAAAATCTCAAGCTTACATGCCCAGCTAGAATGTACCTCTTGCTTTGTCTTCTCATTAGGGGCCTTCATATAAACTCTGTAACAGAGATTACAAGCTCATGGATGGATTATGTATTTTATCCAGGAAATATAGTGGCTGCTCCAGTGGTCAGATAAGTCATTTTTTTAAAAGCATGAATCCTGTGGAAATGACAGTGTTATTTCTGTTTTATAAACAGTGGTTTGATTGCAGAAGGGTCCCTTGCTCAATCATCACTCAGATAGCAGGACAGTCTCTTAGACTTGAGAATCACCTACTCACAGTTTTTGTGCTGGGCTAAAATTCAGTGTAATGCTTGTTATTTATGGTCCTCCTCAGTAGACCTGGAGAGCCATTCTTTTCTCATGTCCCTACCAAGATGTCTGAACATTGTTAACAAGTTAAAATGCCTAGAATAGCAGTGGGGCAGGGAGAGAAGAAAAATGTTAATTGTGTGCTTCACAATGGAAGTAACATGGCTACGTAAAGTTGAGGATCTAAAATTCCCTAAGTGTACCACTAACTGGAGCTCCAGCCACACAGCGCAGAGTGAATCCACATGCCTCTGCTGCCCCCACTAGCTCCAGAGCTAGAGAAGGACAACAGAGGAGCTTCTGTTGGGTCCCAATTTTGTGCTGATGTTTACAGATGAAGGATAAAGTTGAAGGCAAGATCCTGTCCTTTAAGGGAAAGTGAATGTCCTGGTGAATACAGTTTTTTAGCTGACTATCATTGCTGCCCCAAATTTGTTGACCATTATTTATCTCCCAGTTTGGGTTATGAGTTACTCACGTGGCAAATTCTTCATCAGTGCTATGCATTCTAATTTAATTCCTTTTGGCGGACAGGTTCATTCCCTCTCAGTTGCAGTGGACACTGGTTTCTCAAACTTGAACACTTCTTTCAACTAGGGTTTTGTATAGATAGAACATCTGGCATGGATAGAGGATGGTAAAATGTTCTTCAGTTATGACTTCCACAAAGAGCAGCCCATATCTGACGTGTGTTGTCTGCTTTTTCAAATAGTTACTTTTAGGGCAGAAGAGAAAACATTGCGCATGATTTATTCCTGTTAGTTTGAAAAGCTAGTGAAAAGCGCTGTAGCTAGCAGATGTTGGTGTTTTCATGTGTGCTGAGTTTCTCTTGTATCATGAAGAGAGATTGGGAGCCAAAAGAAACCTTCATTAAGTTATATTGATGTGTGACAAAGTGTCTTGGGTTATGGCTATGTTTTGTGTCTAATCAGGATGCTTCAAGCATGAATGATGTGTCTGATCATGTAGATTTCTTAGCTGGGAATGCAGATGGAATGGAGAGGAGAGAAGCAGGCAACTGGCTGTTTCTAATGGGTGCTCTTGAAGTAGCAGAGTTCCCAATAATTCTATTTGCAAGATGATTTGTGGAAACAGCTTTTGTGTTTTTTGTTGCTCTTTAGTGTTGAGCACACTTTATTAGAAATGTAGAAAGATTTTGGAACCTTTGTGTCTGCAAGAGTATGAAGTTTATATTAGATGGATTCTCCAGAGAGGGTGCCATGTTTTTACTGAAAGAGACTAACAGAGTTTTGTGGTACTTTAAAGGCTAACAAATTTATGAAAGTTTACACTTCCATAGCCACATGGAGTGTAACTTTTCTTCCGTTTCCAGTGAATTGGATTGCAGTTTGCGAAGCTTATGCCATAAGTTGGTTAACATTTAAAATATCACAATGTTTTGTTTCCCCTTCATTCTGGTATTCTTGGGTGATCTGTGAATGAAAATCCAGCTGCTAGAGCAATTTGAATAGGTTTGTTGTAAACTTACTTATGGATGTGTGCTGGTGCAGGCATGTCATAAGGATCTCTAGAAATATCAGTCTTAAGTGTGTGCTTTTTATTGTAGAATTCTTTTCAGAGTCTTAAGGCACTTTCCAGATAGCTTCATAGGTAGAGCATGAGACTTAATCTCAGGGTTGTGGGTTCAAGCCCCACATTTGACAGAAGATTCCTTCATTGCAGGGAGTTGCGCTAGATGACTCACATGGTCTCTTCCAACTCTACAACTCTGTGATTCTATGATTCTGAGACTAAGCACTGAAATGACTTGATGAGTTCCATCTATTCAGTTTGGAGTGCGTTTGGGTGTTTATGCAGCCTACTTCAGACTGTAGCAAATTGTTTTGGTGCCAAGAATTGTTAGCATACTGGCCCTGTGTAGGCATAATTTCTAATTACTTCTGAATACACATGTCATGGTTAAGAAAATAATAACATGGGATTGTATCCTTGTTAATCCTACTTAGAGTAGACTTATTGGAATCAAAACGTGTGTCCAACTAAAGCAGTATGGTGTAATGATTAGAGATTCAGACTCAGAGCAGGATTGAAATCGCCATTTGGCCATGAAACTCACTGGTTGACCTTTGGCAAGAAACTGTGCCTCAGTCTATGGGAGGACAGGCAGGGTGTAGTGGCAGTGAAATAGTAGGTAGAACATAATGACAAAATCCTGTTGTTAGAAGTAAGCCCTGCCCCCTGTTATGCTCAATACAGTTTCCTTCCTTTGTGAGAAGGGCACTTGCCTTTTGTTTTGGAGTTTTCAGTGGCTCACTAATTAATGCAAGATTCTGGTAGGTTGGTCTGACTAAAGTCAAAATAAAATATCTGAAGAAGTGTGCATGCACATGAAATCTTATACCCAGAACAAACTTAGTTGGTCTCCAAGGTGCTACTGGACAATTTTCTGATTTTTAATTAATGCAAGTAACTGTAACGGGACATATATTTTCTCCATGTCTTCTTGATGTTCTAACTGTATAAACCTATCTGTGTTTGAACAGCAATTCTTTTTGGAATAGGGAATATTGTTGAGGTGCACATATATTGAAAGTACTGTATGTTTGAGAGTATGTATTATAAACTGATCCTCACAACAGTTTTAGGTATCTAGATATTGACTCTTGAGGCTGCTGTGTTCTGGACAATATCAGAACACAGCTGAAAGATTCTTTTTTGTTGGGACCAGTAAAGGGATCACATGATGCAGCATTTTTTCATTTACCATTTTCTGGTCCATTTCAAACCTGCAAATCACAGGTTGAATCCTGAATGCTCCTACCATCATGTTGAAACAGGTGGTGACTGGCTAGAGGACCATTGATTGTGGTTCCATTATTTTATATTTATGACCCACCTTTTTTCATGACAGGGAATCAAGGCTGTTTACAGATAAAATAAAAGCAGCTTAAAATATGTGGGGGGGGGACTCATTAAAAAAGAAGTGAAGCATTAATATAAATAAATAATATTACAATATTACAATATTTTTTTTTTTAGTACAGTATTTCTCTCCCTAAGGAAGCTTGCCTGATGTTTATATTGTCTTTTTGTTACCAGGCTTTTAATCTTTAATCTCTGATGAGACTTTGTAGCCAGTTCTGCTTTGTGAATGTAAGTTGCCTTGAGAATTTGTATTGAAGGGTGGTATGCATATTTAATAAATATTGATTCCACAGTAAGTATGAAATCACTTCCATAATGGAGAGAGGCTGGCCAGTGAGGATTTACATAATGAGTTAATGTCACCAAACCTAAAATCTTCCAGGATTTAACTATTCTTTTAGAGAGATGTTACCAGAATATGTGTGTTAAAGAAATAAATCTGCTTAGCGTTTTATGCATACTATAAGCCTTCTCCACCAGAAGCTTAGCTGGCAACTTTTAATGAATATGCAATTATTCACCCTTATATCTCTCTTCACTTCCTATTCCTTTTATCAGTTTTCCTTCCCCTCATCCCTCTGGACGACACTCGTTTCTTAAGACTGGGGTAGCTCAGTTGGGAGAGCATGAGACTCTTAATCTCAGGGGCATGGGTTTGAGCCCTGCATTGGGTGAAATATTCCTGCATTGCAGGGAATTGAACTAGAAGACCCTCATGATTCCTTCCAACTCTACAATTCTATCATTCTATAATTCTGCTCTCCTTGGCCTGCCGCTGCCTTATAAATTAGCCCTGTGCTACTAGTCTGTCATGATGAAGCAAAACCAGAGAGATATAGAATTGGAAATTGTCAGGGAACTGCCATCAGCTCAGAGGCGAGAGGTGGAAGGGCAGTTGTGTTATAGGGAACCTTCAAAGACCTTGCGAAGCAGTTCCTCCTCTGGCAAGCAGGAAAGCTCCGCCTCCAGTGGGGAGGGGGTGCAGGGACCAGGAGATGCTAGGGAGAGCCTCAACACTGAGCCTGAGCAAAGCGGAGAGGAGGGAAGTACCCCTTTGCCAGCGCCCACTCTGCGCAGTAGGTTTCAGCGCAGAGAGGGGAGGAGAAGGATGGGGGTCACGCGACTGTTAAGCTGGGGGAGGTACAAGGACTGGTCACTCCCAGATTCTGCTAGCGACTGAACCAGACATGAACTTGTGATGCTCTTCACTGTAAATAGTTTGCACTAAGAATAAAGCTTGGAAAAGACAGGTCGGAGTCTTGCCTGTTTGCTCTCAAGGCAACCACACCACCACCTGACAGAAATCTTTACTCCTCCAATAGCATTAGATTTCATTTTCATGTGACTGAATATCTTTTCCGTCATCTTAAAGCAAGGCTGTTGCTTGCCCTCCTTGAAGAACATGGCATCAGGTACATGCACACAATCAAGATCTGTGACCTGCTAAATGCAGCTAACTCATGTACTTATTTCAGCCAAATAAATGGAGATTTGCAGAATCACTCAGTGTTGTAATGTGCAGGAGTTGTATTTCAGGTGGTAGATTTAAAATAGTAACTAATTTGATCTTGGGTGTGTTAAGTCTTTCAGCGTTTTTAGTTGAGGGTGGGGAAGGGGAATCTTTCAAGTAGTGCTTGAAAATTGTCTATTTTCTAATCATCACTTGGTTTTTGTGAGCCTTCTTCTTTCTTTCTTTCACATTCATTGTTGCGGGGAGTAGCTGCCATCTCCTGATCAGATGGCTTCAGAGCCAAGTGTCGATCTTAACTATGTTGCATTCTGGGATTTGCAGTTCACTCTGCCTACAGCAGATGGGAACGTACTAGTGTCTGTCTAAAGGCAGACATTTATCCAGAGAAAGCTGTGCTTAAATTTTGACCCAGATGTATTAAGATAAAAACAGAAAACTGGAATGAAGCACTACTAGGTTAGCAGATGGAACAAGTTGTGATTTATGGACAAACACAGTCACTATTAAATGCTGTGGTAACTAATTTTATAGCTGATCTTTCCACAAGTTTGACTTGGCATGTGAATAAAAATGCTCATCATCCATCTGGCCCACAGAATTAAGCAGTTGACTGTGTGGAGGGCCAATACATTGTGGAGATTTGCTGAGTCTGTGGCAAGCCAACCCCTAGGGGTTGTAGGGACTTCGGCCCCGACAATAAAATACTGTCTAGTGTGTAGTATCTGTAGTTCTACAAAGGAGAGTAAATGCTGTGGCAGCAGGGACACTAAGATCACAGTCCTTTGCACGCTTGATAGGAAGGCTCATTGAACACAATGAATTTTCCTTCCAAGTAAGCATGCATAGTAACAGTGCAGTCCTTTGCATGCAAGTCACACTGTTCAATAGGAATTACTCTCCAGTAAGTGTGCAGAGTATTACAGCTTACATTCCTTTTAGCCAAAGAGACGTAAGCACTGATGACTCCTCCTTGTTAAAGAACTGCATTATATAATTTTACCACTTGATGGTGCCATACTGCTGACAGTTGTGCAAGGCATGGAAGGAACTGGGAATATGTAAATGCTTCTTGGTGTGATGACAATGACTAGTGTAAACTTGTACTCAAGCACCACTACCCTTCTCACATCAAGACAGGCAGCGTACTTGCCTGTTTTCCTTCTTGCATTTAAAGCACCTGTCTCTTCTCATTCTGCTGGTTGCTAATATGAATCAAGTGTAGAGTTTTTCTGCCTGTTACTTTACTATTTCTGGAAATGGGGACAGGCTGTTGTCTCCCAGGTGAGAGGAGGCTCCTGTTGGTCTGGAACTACTCAGAGCAACAAATAGGAAAGCTAGAAAGATAGCAGGAAGTGATGGAAAAGATAGCATGGGAACTGATCTTTCCAAGGATTGGGCAGATGGTTGCATCAAAAGATGGCTAAGAGAACAGGGCATTGGGCAAGATAATGAATGGGGAAAAGTGTTGAGCCCCCTGTGTAGCTGTGGCCACACATTGAGCCCCTCCTATGAATCCTCCTATGGTCTGGCCTTTCCCTCTTCTGCAGTGGCAGGTCAGCTGGCATCCTACATCAGCTGGGGCAATAACTGAATTAGGACTGGTATAGTCAAGGAAGTAGGACAGTCTTTTTTGACCTTTTCATGTTGTGTGTAATTTTGCCAACTTGTTTGAGAGGTAGGCTAGTATGTGACTGCTGTCAGCTAAATGAAGATCCAGAAATCAGCCTATAATACTAAAAGACACACGCACAACAACAAAGTAGGCCTTCCAATATAAGGATATAGTACCTTGAGAAGGGGAACACATCAACCATGAAGTTGTTGCTCCAGAACCAGCAGATGTGAAGCTAAGTAAAAGCTGAAAAATTGGTCTGTTAGACTCCAATATAGTCATGTTTTTTTTTGGGGGGGGAATCCACACACTTGGGTGTCTAGGTTTCTGTAGTTTTGATGTAGGTCATAATTTTTTCTATTGTTACAGCATTTTTTATAAATATGCTAGGTATCTAACAAATATCGCAGTTACAGATAGGTAGCCGTGTTGGTCTGCCATAGTCATAGAACTAACTTAGTTGGTCTTTAAGGTGCTACTGGAAGGAATTTTTTTATTTTGTTTTAAATATCGCAGTGACAGGTTTCTGTCACCAGGACCTTCCAGTTTAAAAGCAAAAGCTTTTGACTGTATGACAACCCAACCAGAAGTAAAATGTGGCTAAGCCAGAAAGGACAGTGGTGCATAGCCACTTCCAACACCAATTTGCTACCCATAATGTGGAGAGACTGGGTTGCTTGAGAGTCACAGCTCTAGGTAACCTGACAGCGCTCAGTGTTTTAGTGGGGTCTGGCTGTTTCACAGAGAAGATTTCTATGTATGAGTTCTTTGGTGCCAGAGAAATTCCTCCCAGGCCAGGGGGAGAGTAGAGCTAAAAATTGTCTCCTGAATAATTGTCTTATAGTTCTAGAGAAAGTAAAGGAGAGGCATCTAATAAGCTGTGCTAGTGGAGAGTGCAGCACCCCCCTGTATTCTTTGGCCAGGCTAGAAGGAACATGCAACACACCTTTTAAGCCCAGGGGTCAGCAAACTTTTTCAGCAGGGGGGCTGGTCCACTTTCCCTCAGACCTTGTGGCGGGCCGGACTATATTTTTTTTTGGGGGGGAATGAACAAATTCCTATGCCCCACAAATAACCCAGAGATGCATTTTAAATAAAAGGACACATTCTACTCATGTAAAAATACACTGATTCCCGGACTGTCAGTGGGCTGGATTGAGAAGGCAATTGGGCTGGATCCGGCCCCTGGATCCTACCCATGTTTTAAGCTGTTCTGATTAGTCTGCTTTTGGTCTTGCTGCATCACTTCCTGGCATGTTCAGCTGAGACTGAAGCCCGTGCTAGTGAGTTCCTTAGTATTATCACCTGTTTCACCTGCCATTGTTTTTAGACCGTGGAACACAGTCTCTTATAAGCTTAGGGATTTTAGTTGTGTATCTTAACTGCTGACTTGGTTTTATGGGATAAGTGAGGAGCATACTTCCAGAAAACCATTTTTTTTTTTTTTGCGGTACTGAACTGATTCTCCACCAGAAGGTCTTAAAAAAAATTATTAAATTTTTAAATGAAATACAAAATAACATGTAACATCTGTTCTTTATGTTCATATTTTAAGTCTTTTGGTTACGTTCAGTGTAAGACAATATGGTCTCCAGAGGTAGGGGGAGAGGGTGGATGATAAACTTGCACACCATTTTTTCATTTTTCCAGCTTTGTATAAGTGTGAGGTTTTTTTGTCAGCATCATTTGGGTAGGTTCTCTTTCTGTATATTTGTCAGCAAGGTCTTTCTTAATTTGATCTGGCTTGCCAGTGAAATGAGAATGTATTCATATTTTTGTGGCACAGGTACTCTATATACTATTAAATACAGTTAGATATGTTTTTCAGCATTTTTTTCTCTTTTTGGCAGTTTAAGACATTAATGCTGACACCTAAAAGTAAATTCCAGTGGAATCAAATTGAACAGGCTCTGATCAGTCCCTACTTGAACTTGTGCAAGACCCTTGGGGTCCCTTCCAGTTCTACAATGCTATGGTTCTTTGTTCAACCCTGTGCCTTACTGTCCTTCTCTATTGGAATAGATTTTCCTCTGCAACAACCTTTCAGTTTCTTGGTAGCTTTACTCGCCCCCCCCCCCCCGTTTGTGCCTCTTATTGCTGTCCCACAACCGGTATGCAATATTTAGGGTAACTGGGGACAGTAACTTGGTCTAAGGATTAAATGTGTTAAGAGAATAGAAGCCTTTTCCTTTTGGGAAATACATACAACCTGTTTGTATGATTCCAGCATGAATCTGTAGTAGTAGCAAATTTGAGAGATGTACAACAAAGAGGTGCCTACAATGAAATCAGAATAAAGCAGGAAGTATTTTGGTAGCCTTGTGTGCTAATGAAGCGTTCATGTGAGCAGTGGAAGCTTAGTACAGTGGTGCCCCGCAAGACGAATGCCTCGCTAGACGAAAAACGCGCAAGACGAAAGGGTTTTTCGTTTCTTGAGTTGCTTTGCAAGACGAGTTTCCCTATGGGCTTGCTTCGCTAGACGAAAAACGCGCAAGACGAAAGGGTTTTTCGTTTCTTGAGTTGCTTCGCAAGACGAATTTCCCTGTGGGCTTGCTTCGCAAGACGAAAACATCTTGCGGGTTTGCTTCCTTTTTCTTAAAGCCGTTAATACCCGGGGAATCCGCGCTCCGCAAGACGAAAAAATCGCAAGACGAAGCAACTCACGGAATGAATTAATTCGTCTTGCGAGGCACCATTGTACAGTGGTACCTTGGGTTACATACACTTCAGGTTACAGATGCTTCAGGTTACAGACTCCGCCAACCCAGAAATAGTACCTTGGGTTAAGAACTTTGCTTCAGGATGAGAACAGAAATCGTCCTCTGGCGGCGCGGCAGCAGTGGGAGGCCCCATTAGCTAAAGTGGTGCTTCAGGTTAAGAACAGTTAAGAACGGACCTCCAGAACAAATTAAGTACTTAACCCTAGGTGCCACTGTATAGAGGTCTTTGGTATACATTCAACCTCAGAAATTGCTTTTGATTCCTTATGTTTATCTAAGACTGCCCCCATTCTATGTAGTTTGAGCTTTTTAGGCTACCTTTGTTCTTTTGCACTGTCACTTGTTTGTTAACTGATTAAAATATGTCCTGTTGACAGTCAACTCTGTCTTTTTTTTTTTTTTTAACCAAGCAGGACCAGGAAGCGGAAAACTAATAAAAATGAAAGTGGACCGAACTAAGCTGAAGAAAACACCTACAGAGGCTGTAAGTATCACCTCTTGTTAACTTGAGCTCATCATAGGAAAAGTGTGAGAATATACTGCAATGGGATCAAGGAGCTTACAGATTTGACTGTATCTACAGCAGTGCATTTCTGACATTCCAGTTTTGAATGTCTTGGGTTGTGTGATAGTTTATTGCTGGAATAGTCAATCCGTTGTAGGCTGCATTCCCTCAAGGGTAATCTTTTGGGAGGGGGTGCATGCTTTTAGTGGGTAGAGCCATACACAGTGATGTGCACAGACAGAAAAAAACCCTCTGTGTTCCATTAACTAAACTGAAATAAAGACTGCCCTGCCTGGTTCAATTTTTACATGGCCACCTCACATGAGAATTCTTAATCCTATGCAAATCTACTCATAAATAAGCATCACTACCTTGGGTGAGATTACTCTCAGGTAAGGATTCAAGAGTTTTTTCATACAACAGATCAATATAGCTACTGTTCTGGAAAGCAAAGACAGTAAAAGCAGTTCCTTTCTGCCTTTGTGTGATATGGACACACACACACTCCAGAAAACTACCATTTTGTTTTCAGACAGTTGGGGAGAAACTTGCTTTTTGTAAGCCATACAAAAAGTTGTTTTAAACAATTTGTTTTTATCAAATAAAACCACCCAATGGCTCTGAAACTACATAGAGGAAAAGAGGGAAGGGGAGTTTAAAGCCCGGAAAAATTAGGAAGTAAACAGGATTCTGGGATTTCAAGAGTGAGGTAGCTTCCGGAAGCATGAATGTATGTGCATAAAATGAGATTGGGTGCTGCAAGCCTCTTCAAAACGGCAAGTTCCCCATCTGTGTTTTACTGAGTGCATTTTCCTTAGCAGCAAATGTGAAGATAAATGGAAGAAACTGGAGATCACTGTGTGCTAGAAATAAACGGACTTTCTTCCACTTGGCAGGTTATGATTGCCAGTATCTCAGAAGCTATAGAAATTGGTTTCTAATTTAGATCATTACTCCTACAAAAATGGATTCCAAAAGAAATGGAATGAAGGCTGCGTTCTTTGATCAGTATCCTGTAGTAGATTGCAACTCAGCGTACCCCTTAATTGAGTTTAGTAACTCATTTAGTGCAGACAGTGAAGTGCTTTTTTCTGATATTACATATCTGACTGTTTAAGCGTCACACAATGGGAAAAGGTAGAAATTTGGGAGCATTTTGTTTTCTATAAATATAAACACAGAAACACCCAAGTTGTTGTTGGTAGGATCACATGTCTGTTTGTGCACATTAGGCTGAGGAGAGAAGTGAATGATTTTTAAAATTTAAAACAACACAACTCATTGCTTACCAGCATTTTCTTTTATGAAGAAGCATCCATCAATGTGTAGCAATTAGTGTTCCTTATGCAGTTTCTTCACCTTTCAGCCTGCAGATTGCAGAGCCTTGATTGACAAACTTAAGGTTTGCAATGATGAGCAGCTGCTGCTGGAACTTCAACAGATCAAAACATGGAACATTGGCAAGGTATGTGGTAGCAGCAGATCATGTAGTAAAAAAGCAACTTGAGAAAATGCAATGCCTCTTGTCGTTTAATTTATATTTATTTTGAGGCTTTATAATACAGCATTTTTTCCAACTTAGTGTGCCCTAGCACCACAATTCCCATCTTCTGACCATTGACCATGCTGCCTAGGGCTGATGGGAGTCCAACAAGTTTGGGGAAAGCTGTTGTGGAAGGTTGAGGATGGCATGGGCTTCAGACAACCATGACTGGTCCCAGAGGATTAAAACTTTATGATGCACTTCTGGTTCTGCAAACCAATTTATAGCTTTATCCGTTGTTGTTGTTATTTATTATTATTATTTTACAATATTACATTCAGTTACACATTTTATCATTCTTTACAATACATTCCAAATTGTGTTATATGTATATATCTATGTGAAGATGTATATTTTCCTTATTTCTACCATTGTGTCTTCCCTCCACCAGAGCTCGACTTCTTTTGCATATCAATAACTTTGTTATGGAACAATGTTTTATCATATATTCTTCTACACATTCCCATTCTTTCCTCAGTTTCTGATTTGATTGGAATCTAATAGCTGCTGTCATTTTGGCCAACTCTATAAACTCACAGAGCTTGTTTTGCCACTCTGTTATTGAGGGAACAATGTCCCCTTTCCAATTTTTCGCTATTTGGTGGCAGCTATAGCATATAAAAACACTTCTTTTCTTATCTCCAGGGATGTCTGTTGAGACTATACCTAATAGGAACGCTTCTGGCTTTTTCTCAAATGATGTTTTAAACATCTTTTTCAGTTTTTCATGGATGCTACTCCAGGATTTTTTTATTTTCCCGCATCTCCACCATAGATGGTACATAGTTCCTTCTGCCTTACTACATCTCCAACACATATTTAATTTTAATCTGTATATCTTGGCCAGTCTGATGGGGGTCATATACCACCTGTACATCATCTTTATCAGATTTTCTCTTATTGTGTAGCAAGCAGTAAATCTAATGTCTTGCTTCCACAATTTTTCCCATTGCTCCATCTGGATATTATAACCGAAATCCTTTATTTCCTCATCTTTTAATTCCCACTCTAACAGTAAATTATAGGTTTTAGATAATAATTTCCTTTTGTTTTGTAATAGTTCTTTATGTAGTTTAGATTCTTCTTTTCCAAAGCCATTTTTTTTGTCCAAATTAAATATGTCATGTAATTGATGGTATTGCCTCCAACCAGTACAATGTTGTTTAATTTCCTCAAAAGTTTTCAGTTTCAATTGGCCATGTTCTTCTTTTAGTAGTTGGTTGTATGTAGCCCAGTTTTTCTCCATGTTTTTCTTTTTTACTGAGACTGCCTCCAGAGATGACACCCACCACGGTGTTTTGGGTTCTAGTAAATTTTGATATTTCTCTTAATTCTTTTTTGTATGGCATTTTGTTGTATGTAATATCCTCTTATGAAGGCCTTACTTGTGTCCCATATCACTCATATCTGTTTCCTGAGCCATATTTATTTTGAAGAATTCCTTTAGCAGATCTTGAGCTTTGTTCAGTATCTTTTCATCATTTAAGATCTTTTCATTCATTCTCCATCTTATATTTATTTTCTTGTTACCCCTTAATTCTAACATAGAGTTGTAAAAGTTATAGCTTTATGCTATTCAGGCTTACTTGCTGTGCCAGTTGGACTTCCAAATAAGCACACATGGGGGTTGGATGTAAAGTTTTACTCTCCAGTGACTTAGTCAGCTTTTGAGTCCACTGTATTTGGCTGTGAATATGGGGATAGCTTGGTTTCCTCCCCCGCCCCCCGGGAGGTATAGCAGACCCTTTCCCAAGAAGTCCAGTTATCTCTCCTTGTCACTGTCATTCTTTCCTGAATGTGCTTTTTCCTCTCTTTAAGTGCGAACTTTACCACTGGGTGGACCTGCTAGACAGATTCGATGGGATCCTAGCAGATGCTGGGCAGACAGTGGAGAACATGTCATGGATGCTGGTTTGCGACAGGCCGGAGAGGGAACAGCTGAAATCCTTACTGCTGTCAGTGTTGAACTTCACTGCCCTGCTAATAGAATACAGTTTTTCTCGCCACCTGTACAGCTCTATCGAGGTAAAGAACTCTAAAGTAGCAGGGTTGGGATTTAGAAGGGCTGAAGGGCCTCTCATCTGAAGCATGTTTTAGAAGCAGACGATGGCTTTAATAGTGTGAAGCTGCTTTTCTGTTGGGACAAGAATGACAGCCCCACTATATTGTTGATTGTGGGAGGCAGATGGACTCAAATATTTAATACTTAAATACTTAGCAATTTTATACAATGCTTTAAAGCATTCAAGAGGTTTACATAGCATACATTTATTTTTTAAATTTTAAAGCCAGTAGGCAGGCTAGTATTATGCTCCCCATATTGTAGGTTGAGGATTGTAGCTGCCCTAAGGCTGCATATGGAGTCCATAGCAAAAGCAAGGTTTGAATTATGGACTTCTGGTTGATAACTTAGTTTGTTAGCCACAACACTACAGTGACTGAACATGGCAAGGAAGACCAGAGTATTTATTTGCTATAACAGGAAAATATTAATCTCTTTGGAAATTAAGATTGTGGTAGTTTCAGGAATGTTTCAAATACTTTGCTCTTTGTTTAGCACTTGACAACATTGTTGGCATCCTCGGATATGCAAGTGGTGCTTGCAGTGCTCAACCTCCTGTACGTGTTTAGCAAACGCTCCAATTACATCACACGCCTGGGCTCTGACAAGAGGATGCCTCTTCTGTCCCGGCTACAGCATTTGGCAGAGGTAAGGAGCTGTAAAGAGACCTGCAAGAAAGTTGAATTTCATTGGCTTAATGGCTTCTTTAGATAATGCAGCTTTAGAAGCCATATTGATGGATCAAAAATGTAATGTCTCTAGTAAAAAATTATTCTAATCCGTTTCTCTCACATGGGACACACTTGGAGCATTGACAGTCATAGTATAAATGGATTTGCTCAAAGCAATAGAAAATGGAAGACCTCTGACACATTTTCTACCTCTGCTTCCTAAATTTAAGGCTATAGGCATCACATCTTAAATCTGGTTTGTCCTTTTGGGCTGTTTGCATCAGCCCATCTTACTTAGTGTTTTATTATGTACTGAGGTTTCCAGACAGGTATGTAGTTATTTGTAGTATTCCCGTTGTCAGAGTATTAAGACTTAAAAGCCTGAATTGTCGAGAAATTGTGTGAATTGTGTGAAATTTTATTTGCTTTGGGGTCTTCTTCATATAGCCAATTTTTTATTTGTTGTGGGAACAATTCCTTTTGAAAGGTTGTGTATTGTTAAACAGACTTCTGAGCCTAATGATGAAGCTAGTAATCCTGAAGATCATTGTGCTGCAGTTTAGCCTGCTCTTGTGGCCTTCCGTCACATTGCAGGTGTGGTGTAATCTGAGACAGAGAGCAGGCGTCAGATTCCTTGAGCACTGCCTTTTTATCTGCTATGTGATAAAAGCAGCATGCAGGCAGGGTATATAAAAGAAGTTCAGTCTGTGACTAGCTTTAGAGGTGGTATATTTTTGGCCGATCAGACCTCTAAGCATGCTGAGAAGTACAGTCCTGTAACTGATTGTGTGATGGACTGTTTCACGTGATGTGTTTTCCCACCAATTCTTCTGCACAGTACAATGTAAAAATGTATGGTACAAAAGGTCTGAAGGCAGATGAAGAAAAATTGAGAGGTTAAAAAAAGTGGATGGGGGGGACAGACACACAGATAAAACAGCACTTTGAGGGAATTGTGTACTTTCAGGGGGAAAACAGGAGTGGCTTTGTAAAACTTTGCTTTGAAAACAATATTTAAATACTATGTCTGTTCTCTGTCTGCTCTATTTTATGTTCTTGATTTATTTTCTGTATTTTATTGGTGGTATTTCTGTTTTGTTTATAATTGGAAACTATAATAAAGTAAAATATAAGCCACTGCATAGGTGGCTCCACTCATCTTTCTCTGGATCCAACCTACTAAGTTTTAATCTGTTTGTGGCTTGATTACACATCCAGATTACAAAACAAAGGTGACCCAATTCCTTCTCTCATTTTCAAAGCAGTTGAAATTTACGCTCTGGTGTCACTTGTAATTGCAGTTATCACAGGAAGCAATGATGTACATGACACTGCAATGTGCAGCTGGTTGTTTTCTTAAAAGGTCCAGTTTAGGTGTGCCTGTGGCAAAGACCGAGTACTATCATCGCAGGTACAAACTATGATTCAGTGAGTCATTTCAAGCAGCTCTGAAGGCAGCTGAGCACTGGCGCTCTTTATCATAGCCTGTGACAGTTACTTAGCTCTCAAACTTCTGTTTTACCAGTCAACATTGTTGCATTGGGTCATGTTGGATGGTATCTTGGCAGTTTCTCAGTGGTATGTTGGCTTTCATTTTGGGTAGCCTTCATTACCACAAAGCAGAACTTGTCAATTGCTTTTGGAAACAATCATGAGGACTATTTACATTAAGTAGGATTTTGGAGTCATAGGGGGAAGGGGGGCACTTAGTGAGATTTTAAATGCAGCTGTGAATAGAACATGCATGCCAGAACTTCACATAGCCAATTTTCTATTGATCAAGTCCAACTGAAGTGTACAGTTGAGTTTTCCTTCTGGATTGTTTTTTGTAGGGTTTTGGGGTTCATTCATCCTTTATGTTCTCCTCCTTCTGTCCTGCAGAGTTGGGGTGGCAAGGAGAATGGCTTTGGTCTGGCAGAATGTTGTAGAGATTTGCACATGCTGGTAAGTATTCCATTTTGAATTTTATCTTTTCTGCTACTTTGCGGTTGGTAGCTTGACTCATGGTGTGTAGAACTAATTCCCAGTTGCTTTTCTGATTTACGTGAATACATTGATAGTCCTTTCCCAAGTGTGTCTTTTATAGTGCCTCTCACACTGTTCGTATTTAATAGCAAATTGGCAAATAGTTGGTACTCTGCTCTTGCAGGAAGAAAATTTGGTCTTCCTAACAGGCAAGAGTCCATTAAAACACAGTAGGATTCTGCAATATATTTGATATAAAAGCCACATTGCATTGCCTGGCATAGGCTTTGGAAAAGTTTGACTTCAAACAGTGTTTTAGGGTTAGGGATTCTGACACCAAGATTTGGACACTGAAACTCTCATTTTTTGCTGGTATATATAATCTTCCTTCTTGAGGGTAAGCAATGTGTGATTTGAAAGAATACTGGGTATTTGGGGGCGGGAGTTCTTGGGTGCCCTTTCCTTGCTCACGGCATAATTCTTTCCCCTGTCCATGGTGGTCCCCTGAACCGGGAGAGATGCCAGCTTGTGGTGGTTCTGATAGTTACTAGCCTCATCAGAACTGCCCTGTTGCTTTAAAACTTTCCAGTGCCTGCTTTGCTGATTTTTGCTATGTTTTGAAATGGCTACACTCTGGAGTGAAGCAGCATCATTGTGGGCTGGATCATACATAGGGTATTTTCAAGATGTATTGTTTTTGAGAATGATCAGAGTAACAGTCATTTACAACATACACATTCTGGGTGTTGATCCTGGTGGAGATCACTTTTTGCCCCAGTTGGGTTAGCATGATCAACACAGATGGTACAGCTGCTATCATACCAAAACAGTGGCAGTTACTGTAAACTTCTGGAAATAGGAAGCAAATCATTTTTAAGGTGCTTCCTGGTTTGCCGCTACCGTCACTGCTGACAGCGATGTCAGGAAGTGCACCAATTGTAGGGCTCATATGAGTTGTGAGGCCCATAAGGTCTGATGGCATGTTCTGAAATACTGCCCTTGACCTGGGGCCAGCGGAATTCTCCCCCTCGGCTGCTTCAACTTTTACATTAAGCTTGCATGAGCTGAGTGATGCAAGGCTAAGTAGTCTTATATGCATTGCTATTCATACCCTGTGGGGCTGCTGGAGGCACAGGTCTAGGCCATTGTTCCATGTCTGTGCATCTTCTTGGATATTGCTGTTGTGTTCCTAGATATCAGCAGGGCTCCCTCTGCATCACCATGTCTTCATACCTAATCCTAACTTCTTACATCTTAACTCTCTTCCTCCTCCCACGTGCACAAAAAGATGTAAGGAGAGTTGGGGTGGTGGTTATACTCACACTTCTGCAAGTGGGTCTCTTAGCACCAGGGTGCATTGTCCTTTGTTACGCTAACGCCCCTCCCTTAACCTCCCCCTAGTCCAGGGTGAGAGTGGTTTGATTTTTTTTGGAGGGAGTGTTTGCCATCTGGTTTGTTCTGATTCCATACTGTGATCTGTACACAGAAATACCCTCCCAGTGCAACTACACTACACTTTGAATTCTATGCAGAGCCAGGGGCCGAGGTCAAAGTGGACAAAAGGGTGAGTCTCCTACAGACTTGTTCTTGTAGGGTTCTGAGGGAAGTGGGTGGGAGCAAGATTTGGCAAATAAGCCCACATTGGATTGAAAAAGGCTATAGCACGTTGCTCCCTATTCAGTTTCTAAGAGAAGTGGGGTTCTCTACTCCCAGTGAGTGAATACTAAGATGGAGGAAGTTACTTTAGGTATGAGAAGATGCTGGCAGCCAGTCTTCCTATTCTCAGATGCTTTCAGTAGCTTGATAAACTCATTTTGGAGGTTGTCATGGTCCACTCAGTGTCCTACCTCTGCTGTAGCTGCTGTGCCCTGCAATCAAACATGCTGCTTTTAACTCTTGGAGGTGGTGGTGATGGTGGTAGGGATTCAGTGGTGTTGAAGGCCCACTTTGTTGCCCTCATATCTCAGGGAGAGTTTGTTTTCCTATGTCTTGAGAAACACTCTATGAAAGGTCTCTTGTCAGGTGCAAACAGTTCAAACTTTGTCCTCCCCAAATTCCACACTAGGCCCTGTGAGGACCCTTACATAGTAGCTCCAGTTCCCTGAGTATTTGGGTGTAAAGTAGATGGCACACCTTGACAGTGTTCCCAAATTAAATGGGAACACTTCAGTGCCAGATACATACACCCTTGACACTTCCAAGGTAACACCTCTGTCCACCTGTGAAGAGACTTCTCCATTTTGCTTCTCTAAATGCTTGTTTTTTCTAGGTATGGATTTATGGGGCAGATGTGGATTTATGGGGCAGCAGCTCTTTCTCAAATAGGGGTTGCCAGCACAGTAATCCATATTGGGATATGATTAAAATACCCCACGAAAGCCAGGTCTGATTGTTGGCCAAAGGCACAACTCATTTTTGAGCTGTAGCTCTTGGTGGCTGCCCTTAAGCAGTTCTGTGGCACAGTTGTGACTTTGCCATGGCTTCCGAATGAGAGATCGGAAATGAACTCCGAAACCTTTTTGTTTCCTTTTCAGACTACCAGCAACACACTACATTATATTCACATAGAACAACTTGACAAGGTAAGTTAACTCCCCCTGCTTAATTGAATGATATTTTAAATTTTGCGTTTGTATTGGCTTCTAAGCCTCTCTTATTTGCCCAATGCAGATTTCAGAAAGTCCCTCTGAAATTATGGAATCCCTCACCAAAATGTACAGCATCCCAAAGGATAAACAGGTACATTGTCCGGAAAGACCAATGTGGTGCTCTGGGTGCATTACAGAATGAGGCTTCTGGTTTAGTTTCAAGGAAAACAAATTTGCTGTGCTTCGGAGATTTTCAGTAGCTAAATTGAGTTAATGAATCTCCTTGGTACTTGAAATGGATTTTTTTCTGGGCTTGGTGGGGCGCTTAATGAGTTGAGAGCTCTAGTTTTCAATACTGCTAACTTTGGCGTGGTTTCCATATTGTGTCCTCAAAATGGGGAGAGTGTGATGAGATAGAGAAATGGAAACCCATTGAGAGTGACATGGTTACAAAAGGTAGTAGCAGATACTGCCCTGGATTGCATCAGGTGCATTAGGGCCACCTTTATACAGATGGCTAAATGAGATAATAGAATAAATTGTATCATCTGGGAATTGCATTTTGAATGTGCGCTCTGTAGACAAAACAAGGGCATTGGGGAGACTGGTTCATGCCCTGCCCTTGTTCTAGTTTTCTGCTTGCAATATTTACTTATATACACATATGACTGAAGTAATAAAATTCGTTGCATCTCATTCTGCTGCATATGTAGATCCTGCCAGGTGACTGGTGTCAGTTATAACCCTGTGAGGGATGCATTGTCATGGTGGGTGCTTGGGCCTTTATTGCAACACTGCTAACTGTTTTCTTCTTGTAGATGCTGTTGTTTACACACATTCGCCTGGCCCATGGCTTTTCCAACCATAAAAAGCGGTTGCAAGCTGTTCAGGCCAGACTGCATGCCATTTCTATATTAGGTGAGCATGGTGGCAGATGGATTCTTATCTGTGGCGCTGCCAAAGTAAAGGGGAAGAATATGAGTTTATACAAGTGGACATTGGGATGGCTTTAAAGTGATACTTTTTATTTTGTTGCACCTGATTGTGTTTTCATGTACTGCCATGAAATAAATTAACAGGCGTTTGATCAACCAGTGGGGCAGGACAGGAGGCATCTTCTCCCTGCCACTCTGTCACGTGTCCATGTCCCCATCCTGGCACTATTTCTGTTCTTGGCCCTCTCCTTCCATGCCCAGCTGCCGCCAGTGCTTGCACTGGCTCCCCTCAGGCAGGCAGGCTTGGGACAGGCTAGGCAGTGGCCCCAAGCAATTTCCAGGGTGAGTCTGTCTCTGTCTGTGTCTCTCTCTCCTCCTCATGTGCCCTCCCCGTTAAAGTGGAGAGCTCTCCACTTTATGTAAGTTTACATGCATGTGCAGGGTCCTGGAACGTAACCCCTGTGTAAGGGCGGGGGAACGCCTGTACTATGCATTTCTGGGGACTCTTGAGTCACATACCTTACTTAGGTATTCAGGCTGCTTTTTAACTGATAGATGTAGTGGCTCACAACAAATGAAGTGAGCAAGTCTGTGTATCAAGGAAATCCTACAGTGTAGCTACCATTGCTGAAAAAAGACTTGGCCCTGGACATGTCAGCCTGTGCTCTCTATATATCAGTATTTAGACCCGGATGAGTTATTGCTATCAAGTCTTGACTTATTTCCCAGAGACTAACTGGTAACCAGCTGAGATCTTTTGGTACCAAGGAGGTGATTCCAATAGTCCAGGCATAGGCAAACTCGGCCCTCCAGATGTTTTGGGACTACAACTCCCATCATCCCTGACCACTGGTCCTGCTAGCTTATATATAAAAGCAGCAGTATCTTAAGATACAATCTTAATCTGTGATCTCTCCCCACCCCCCGAATCTAGATAAGATCTATTCCCAGTCCCCAAGATTAACAGGAGAGCAAACACCACAATATTGTCAATGAGATAAGTTTAAGTTGGCTGTAAGCTTCTTTCCTACTTAACTACTGCTGCAGCTACCAATTCAGGAATTTCACTGCCCCATATGTATCCGCAAAAAGGGCAAGCATTAATTGTTGCCCATATATTGATGATACACCATTCAAATTCTGTGATGACATCTCCCAACAGTTTCATAAACATATTAAAAACATAAGAGAGAAGCCCAAGCCAAGATGGTTTTTAAGTAGTCTGAGAAAAATAAAGAACTTTACACTAAATTGCCATCTTTGAAAGCTGTAGTCTCTTCCCACCCACCACCCACCCCTAATTTTTTAACAGGCTAGGGAACAAATGTTATTGTGCTTATTTGTGATGTTGTTTCATAGAGGCCTGGTTGACTTAAATGCTTGTTCCTTCATGGCCAGTTGGTGGGTTGTGGTTCATAGCAATGAGAATTTTAGGTTGTGGACTAACAGATGCAAGGACCAGAGGGAAGCCAAACAAAGCCATATAGAACCATGTTTGCTTTCTTCCTCTGATCTGGAGCACCTGGACATAGCTTGTACAATAGAAGCTTGTGCTTCTGGATCAGAGACCATAATTGTATTAACCAGTTATGTGTCACTTAAAATAATGAATAGGTTTGCCCCCCCCCCATGTCTGTCACCTGCTGCAAATTCTTAACAAAGCCTCTCTTTCCACAGTGTATTCAAATGCCTTGCAGGAATCCGCCAACAGCATTCTATACAATGGGTTGATAGAGGAGCTAGTGGATGTACTGCAGATAACAGACAAACAGTTAATGGTACGTCATCTATCAACCTGCTTCTCCTGCCCAGACTTGTTGGTAAGGAAAGCTAGCTCAATGCTACTCACCTTAGTTCCTTCCCAAGGTATTGGCATTGGGTTGGACTGTAAAGATTCTAGAGTTTTTTTTCTGCCATTTTCCCTGGAGTTTGTCACTAGCCTATTCAGCTTCCTTTGATACTGACTGAATGTGTGGATATTTATAAATTATAGTATAGCACACGATCCTCCTCGGAGCTAAATCCCTAATCTCCCCATTTCTCATTGACAGGACATCAAAGCCGCCTCACTGAGGACGTTAACTTCCATTGTGCACTTGGAGAGGACTCCAAAACTCAGTAGTATTATTGATTGCACTGGAACTGCCTCCTACCACGGATTTTTGCCAGTCCTAGTCCGGAACTGTATACAGGCCATGATCGGCAAGTATTTCTAGATCTCACATGTACTTTGGTTGTATTCTGCTTGTTGTATTCTAATGGTGCTTCCTTCCCTCTTCCCAGATCCCTCCATGGAGCCATATCCACATCAGTTTGCCACAGCACTCTTCTCCTTCTTGTATCACCTGGCAAGCTATGATGCAGGAGGTGAAGCTCTAGTCTCCTGTGGCATGATGGAGGCCTTATTGAAGGTAATGTATGCTCAGGAGAATGAGTAAGGCAGCCAGTTCCAAAAAATTAGAGAACTGTTTGCTGGACTCCGGTCAGACAAAAATTGGACATGCAGTTCTTTTAACTGTTGTCCAGAAAACTGGAGCACTGTTGTGTGTACAGATACCCTTCTCTGTCCCTCGCTTCCACATCTTGCTGCTGCTGTTCCCGTTAGACTACAGATGTTTGCCAATTTGTTTCTATTGAATTAAAACTGGTAAATCTTGAATGCCAGCCATGGGGAAGCCCAGTTTCTGAGGCCGAGAAACTATCTTAAGAGTAGAAAAGATTGGCTCATAAGTATTGGCGCCTAAAGCATGCATGCATATGTGTATCTGGTTTGTCTCAACTGAAATGCCTGTTCTGTCAAGCCAAGCTCTGATTTAATAGCATTCGAGATTAGGCATAGTAGCTGCCCTTTGAGAAATCAAACTGCTTGGTGGTATTCCAGAGCATTTAACCGTAGCCTAACTTTGCTGTTGTGACTTTAGTTGTTGTGTTCTGGTCCTCAGACCTCAAGAAGGGCCTTATAGAACTCGAAAAGGGCGGTCAAAGTGATCAGTGGGCACTGGAGACACACACACACACCCCTTTGAGGAAAAGTTACAGCGTTGGGGTCTTTGAGGGGGCAAGGGGGAACATTATTGATTGAAAGATATAAAATTAAGTATGGTGTAGAGCAGGGATGTCCAACAGGTCAATCCCAGAGTGATAGCAGTAGATCACGTGCTCATTTTCCTCCGTGTGTGTTTGGGGGGGGGGGAATAGCATCCCTGCGTGTGCTGTCCTGACCTGGCGAGAGTCAGTTGTTGCTCAGATGCCTCCGCCGCCCTGCTACATGGGTGTTTTGGAAGCTCCAGCCAGCGGGCTGCAACAGGTTAACTCTGACAGGATCGCGGATCCCTGGCTGTGCCTGTCTACTTATGCAATCGGGCGGCTGTAGACTGTTCCTGGTGCTCAGCCTCTGGGGAGAGCGGTGTAGTGCTTAATGTTTTCAAAGCGATTTATGGTGTGCCCCCCCCAAAAAGCAGCAGAAGTACTGCACCCCCCCCCCAAAAGCTAAACAAATTTGGACTGGCCCCCTTAAAAAAGCTAAGCAAATTTGATTCCCCCCCCCCCCCCCTGGGCAGATCACTGCCAGTTTTTTATTCTGAGAGTAGATTGCAGTCTCTTGGGAGTTGGACGCCCCTGGTGTAGAGAAAGTGGATAAGTCAGTAATCCAGGGTCACTGAACGAATCTGAATAATGGGAGACTGAGGATAGGCAAAACAGGTACTTCTTACAGTGCATAGTTAAACTGTAGAATTCACCCTCAGAAGATGCATTGATCGCAACCATGATCACAGCCCACTTGAATAATTTTAAAAGGGGATTGAACCCGTTCGTAGTTGAAAAGGCTGTTAATGGTTACTTAGGGTTACCGTATTTCAAGAAGTGAAAATCTGGACACAAAAGTTGTTGAGCTTCCCTCCCCCCCCCAGCCCCCCCCCAAACACTTCTGATATGGGCTGCCATACACCTGGGTTTTCATGGACATTTTAACCAACTTTTGACAATTGCGCCTGGACTCTCTTTTCAACGTATGAATCCCGGCTTTGTCTGGGAAATTCCAGACGTATGGCATCCCTGTGGTTACTAGCAAAGATGGCCATATGTTAACCTCCAGTATGGAGTCAGCGTGCCTCTGAATACCAGTTGCTAGGGAATTTGAGAGGGGAAGATATTATATTGTGCCTAGGTCCTGCTTGAATGCTGGACTAGATGAACCATTTATCTGATGCAACAAACTTCTTAGGTGTTTTCTTTTGAAATTCCGGATTCTCCCCAGTTTCAGTTGAAAATGGTGTGTTGTTGTACCCATGGGTTTATCATTTTTGTGGCTCCTGCATTCACACATTCTTACCTGCTTTTACATTTTTCTTCCCAGGTGATCAAGTTCTTAGGAGATGAACAGGACCAGATCACTTTTGTGACCAGAGCAGTCCGTGTGGTGGACTTAATCACAAACCTAGACATGGCAGCTTTCCAGTCTCACAGCGGCCTCTCTATCTTCATCTATAGACTAGAGGTAGCTGTGCTTTATTCTTGTGTCAACTGCTATTCATTGCATACTCTTCATGTAGGCCTGACTTCACAGCCATTGTTCATTTTTATTGCAGAGTTCACAATCATTGATACCAGTGATTCAGTTAACTCTACTCAAGTTGTTTTAAAGCTCTTTTTACATATAGCTTCCTTTGTGTTTTAGCATGAGGCAGACCTGTGTCGGAGGGAATGTCCCTTTGTAATAAAGCCAAAGATCCAGAGACCTGCTGCTACCACTACACAGGAGGGTGAAGAGATGGAGACAGACATAGAAGGTATCTCATAAGAGCTATTGGTCACTTTTACAGAGATGTTTATAGCTTACTGAACCAATAAACGTAGAGAGGAAAATCTACAGAAACGGTATCTGTGGATAGTATTGGATTTTATTTTAATTGCAACTTGATGTATTTCTGTTAGCTTTTATTACGTTTTAAAGAGATTTAATAATCCTATGTTTTATAGAGCTATAGCTAAAATGTTACATGTTAGATACAGTTGGGATGCTTCTGCTGCCTTTCAAGAACTGGATTTTGAAATAAAATGAATTAAGTAGAATTGTGAGATGAAAGGTAAACTTCATGCATTCTCCATAGATGGCAGATTTGACATGCTTAGCCAGTTTTGTTCGGGTGTGTGGTTTGGCAGAGTTGGTTCAGCACTTTTTGAGTGTTGGGGGATCCTCTGGGATTTTTACTTTAGAAAATGGGTGAGGTAGGGTGAGGCAAGATAGAATTATACATGGTGTAGAGAGAATAGATAGGGAGAAGTAAAATTAGTCTGTTGTTCTAGGGCAGGTTAGGTTGTTGAGTTTTGGAAAACAATGATAAAGAAGTCATGCCTACTGTCATCTTGTGTCGGCAAAGAGAAGATACAGCTTCTAAATGAAAGATAGGGTATTCCCACAGCTATAGCTTTGCAGACATAGGGTGGAACTTGTGAAGGGCCTCTGCTAATTTGTCTTACGCTGAGTATATCTCTCCCTCCTCCGCGCCCACGCACAATTGAGTCCAATTATTTCCTGTAAAATATCTTTCCATTTCTCTAGTTTCTGACGTAGCCATGGAAAGCAGCCCTGGGCCTTCCACCTCTGGAGAACATCGACAAGAAGTTGTGGTTGAAACAAGGGCCCCAAGTGCCATCACTCCTAGCAGTAGCGGTAGCAGCAGCAGCACAAACATGGTAGTCTCACCCCGAAGTGGTATGTATTGACTTGTATAAAAGAGCTTTTGTTGTACCACTGGAGTGTTTTCCATTGATTGATTTCATTTTCTGGATTCCTTCTTTATTCCAGGAGTTCAGTGTATCCCTCAGCGAGCAGCACTTCTCAAGTCCATGTTGAACTTCTTGAAAAAGGCCATCCAGGACCCAGCTTTTTCAGATGGCATACGGCATGGTGAGAGACTGCCTTAGCATTTGGGCTAAGCCAGCAGTTCTTGAACCAGCTTTCCCATGACCATCTTGTCATAATGACAAGATGCTTGTCTCTTTGTGGTGTATAGTAGCCTGTAAATGCTGGTGGCTACATAACTAAAGGCAAGAGTCTCCTGGGATGCTTCCATCCTCCTCCAATTTGGTTCTACATGGGCAACAGATCTCTATGAATTCATTAGCTTTATTTTCTTTTTTTGTATTTTTTTTGGGTTAAATTTTACATCTCAGATGGTGAATGTTATGTTTGAACGGAAATCTGAGAATTCATTAGCTTTCTTTGGTGACTTTTGTATTTCCCTCCTACACAGATGTAAAATTGTGAAATGTCACACTAGAGCTCTTTTTGGAAGTTGCTCTTGTTCTGGGGAATGAACTTCCCAGCAATAGTCACCAGTGTCTAATCTTGTGCAAAGCAAACCACAAAATGTGGAACTGGGGGTGGAATGTGACTTCCTTAGAATCCCAGTTTCATTGTTTAAACCCAGAGAAATTTGCTAGCCCATTATTGTAAAGATATGATTGGAACCGTGCAGAGAATAGTTACTGACATCCTTGGAAGCCAAATGAGTTGCTGAATAATATTTCTAGTGGTTTGGGGGTAGGGATTTAATTGCCCTATGAAGCTCCTTGTCCTTTACCATTACTAGTAAAACCAGAACAAATTGTACAGAGTGACAGAATATTTTGTACATTTTTGCATATTATAAAGGTGATAAAGTAAAACTTATTGGTGCAGCATTTTTAGTGGAAACTTTACTGAAAGTGCTTTATGTAATTACCGCATTATCCGTGCCTTATTCATTATGTCTCCTCCTTGCAGTGATGGATGGCTCTCTGCCTACCTCTCTGAAGCACATCATCAGCAATGCAGAATACTATGGGCCATCACTCTTCTTGCTTGGTAAGTGTGTCTTTCATTCATAATAAATAATACGTTTCTTAGCTGGTTTCCCTGGACCACATCCCTCTTGATTTGTTTCCCAAGAGTGACAGCATACTCTGGCAATGGGCCATTGTAATGGGAGGTGTCATCTCTCAGCCTAGCTGCAAAGTTGTCCTGCCTAAGAAGACCTGTACTGGTCAGTGACACACCTCATTCTCTCTTCTCTCCTGACAGCCACTGAGGTGGTAACGGTCTTTGTATTCCAAGAGCCTTCGCTGCTATCCTCACTACAGGACAATGGCCTAACAGATGTCATGCTGCATGCTCTCCTTATAAAAGATGTGAGTTTTATTATTTTTGCTACCTGTGTTCCTATAAAAGCCTCACGTTGTTGTTTTTTTAAATCTGGGAGCTGAAAGTGTCTTAGTAATTTTTACACTTCCCATTTTGCATTCCAAAGGGTGGCGCTGTGGGTAAAACCTCAGTGCCTAGGGCTTGCCGATCGTATGGTCGGCGGTTCGAATCCCCGCGGCGGGGTGAGCTCCCGTCTTTCGGTCCCAGCTCCTGCCCACCTAGCAGTTCGAAAGCACCCCTAAGTGCAAGTAGATAAATAGGTACCGCTTTATAGCGGGAAGGTAAACGGCGTTTCCTTGTGCTGCGCTGGTGCTGGCTCGCCAGAGCAGCTTCGTCACGCTGGCCACGTGACCCGGAAGTGTCTCCGGACAGCGCTGGCCCCCGGCCTCTTAAGTGAGATGAGCGCACAACACTAGAGTCGGACACGACTGGCCCGAAAGGGCAGGGGTACCTTTACCTTTATTTTGCATTCCAGCAGTTGCTAATTTCTGGCACTGCAATCTAATTCATTTTGTAAATGAATATACTTGATAAAAGCATTTCATATAGTTCATGTTACGTGTACTGTGCTGGCCCATTTAGGGGTTCATGGCAGAGTTGGAATTGCACTTGTGCTACTTTTTCGACATATCTCCTCAGCTACTCTTTTATTCTGCTCAAATGGAGGATTAATGTGGAAATACGTGGATTTACTTCCATTTTGTCTTTCCACTTTATTTCCACTCCTGCTAAGTAAGTTCACTCTACCATTTCTTTCCAATTTCCACCTTTGAATCTCTGCTTTCCTGTTTATATTGTTTTCTCTCAGCGTAGTCCCTTGAAGCTACATTTTTTCTCTCAAGTCATTCAACTCAGTTAAGAGAGTTCTCTGGCTCCTATACATAAGAATGGGTTCCCCATTCCACATAAAAATTCCTCTTTTCCCACATTGCTTTTATGCCATATCTCACTGCATTTTGTAACGTTAGGCCAAAGGTGAGCAGAAGTTTGATCAGGATCTGGTGGCAGATTTGTGTGATAGGAAGCAGATTGGAAAAAGGTTCTGACTCCCAGTTCATTAAGAATAACAACAACAAATTCTTTTTTCCATGTAAATCAGGTACTGGGGGGAAATTCCTAGGCTCAGAATGTGCTTGGAGGCAAACTTCTTTTCAGAATTTCAAGATCTTCCATGGAGTAGCCAGGTGCAAAGGACATGTAGCTAGAATTAAAAAAGCAAAGAAGATCTGACAAGCCTGAAGTCTAACCATTCTTGTGTTAGGTTGTTAGGCCTCATTTGCATCAAATAAACGTTTATAAAGAAATGTTACTTTTATAGCTCAAGTGCAACTTTGTGACCCTTTTGGCATTGCGGTGCACATCTCTCCTGACAGGTCCCAGCCACACGGGAAGTTCTGGGCTCCCTTCCTAATGTCTTCAGTGCCCTGTGCCTGAATGCCCGGGGCCTCCAATCCTTCGTTCAGTGTCAGCCTTTTGAACGCCTATTCAAAGTGTTGCTCTCACCAGACTACCTCCCAGCAATGAGGAGGCGTCGCAGTTCAGACCCACTTGGTGAGTATCTTCTGGAGTCCATGTGTGTTGGGCATTTCTCCCTACTTGTTACCATCCTGTGGTCCAGACATTAGATAGCCATATATATTAAGGGCTGTCACATGGAAGAGGGAAAAGTTTGTTTTATCCTGCTCCCTGGAGACAACTGGAGGGGTTCCCCCCCCCTTTAACTTTTGGAAATCATTTTGAATTTGACTATTATCCAGTCTAATTAACAAAGTAATCCTAGTGTTTTATGGCTCATATATAGGCTCTGTTCCTAGGTGAAATTCTTATAAAGTGGACTGTTAACAACCTGTGATGAGGAATTCCCCATTTCCCTTTTGAAAACAAGCTTCTATTTTTTACCATTTCTAATGATTAAGTTGAATGGAAGTGCAGTTTTTCTGCCTCAGAATCCTACTTTCCTGATGACTTAATACAGCACCCAGTGTGGTGCTGCTTGTGGTGTTTTAACACGTGAATGTGCAGCTTTCCACCTGGCATCTGTGTCTTCGCAGTGGGTGATCTTGTAATCACAACCAGAAATTGTACTAGCAGTAAACAAAATGAGCTGGCTATGAATCTGAAAGGTTTCGTTCCTTCATTGATGGTGCTTTAGAAATGTAACTTATTTGGCATACTTTTATCAGTTACAGCAAGAGTTGCCAATCATCATCATTATTATTATTATTATTTGGAATAAAATTTTATTAGTTTTCAATTACAGTCCAATAATAGCCTCATTATAGCAATACCAATTTATAATACAATTATTAATACCAATCATTCAAGTACTGAATTATATAATTTAGTTAAAGTGGCCCCCTGCATGCTTGATTTGATGATTTGATAATTTTCTTTATTTCTGCATTCCAAAATCTTACTAGTGTCAATTGCATTCTGGTTATAATAATAATCTCTTATACAACATCTGTAGTATTAATAACTCTAATTGTGTTGACACATTAAATGATTTATAAAATTTCAAGTGACGATCGCCAACCATATCCTTGTTCTTGTGTGTGGCAGTGTTCAGAATGGAGGGAAGGATGGGTGTCCAATGCTGGCATCCAGTGAAATATGGGCATTTTTAAGGAATGTGTTCTGTGTAGAAGAGGCTGAGCATGTATAAACAGAAAGTGAACAGAAGGAACATATGCTACTTGGGCTGCTGTGGTTGCGTAGAAAAATAGATTCTTTTGACCTGTGGGGACCCATACCTGATTCTTAAAAAGAAATGCAACCCCACTCAATCTTGGAATTAGTAGCATACCCAGCCAAAAGTGCTTCCATCTTGTTTGGGCAACTTGTTTACTCACATCCAGTTCATCACAGACCTTAGACAGCAGTTCAGAACCTTAGTTAACTCATTGAAAGCAGATGAAAAGGAGAGATAGCATTGAGTGTCCAAAATCTTCAGCCAAAATCTCCAGACAGTTTTGTGTAGATTGAACCTTGTGGCATTCTGCGTGTGAAAGGCCTTTGGATGGAACAATAACTCCAGCTGCCACCTTTGTAGACACACCTTGCAAGAAAGAGAGACCACAGCATGGCCTCTGTCTGCTCCAAACAAGAGGCAATTCAGAAGAATATCAGGGGATTTTGGAGAATAAACAAGATCCTATTCTCACTTTCCATCTCCTATCTATGCTCACCCACAGTTTATAATAAAGACATTCGTGCCTGAAGATTAAACACCATACCTAGAAGTTGGTATTCTTGAAAATATCATGCTAACTTTTTATGAAAGCAAGCTCCTGGCTTATGGATTTGGAGATTAATAGGTGGAAAACTCACACAGTGTCTGCAAGAGAGTCATACCTAGAAATTAGCTGTTACTCCCTTCTGGCCTTCTGTTATTTTCCCTTATACCTTGTTTCCCTTTCATGCAACACTGAACCTTTTTTTTATGTTTCATTAGAATATTGAGTCATGTAGATTAAGAGGACAAAAATAAATTGTTACTTACTTGACTGGGCTGGTTTATGCCAAGTACCATAGTACTTTATAGCTTAAATCTAATTTGCTCCCCTTTCCCGGTGTTCATTCTAGGGGACACTGCTTCCAATCTTGGAAGTGCTGTGGATGAGCTCATGAGGCACCAGCCCACACTCAAGACAGATGCTACTACAGCCATAATTAAGGTAGGAAGCAGAACAGAATGGTCCCTGTGCTGTTTGTCTCTCTATCTTGCCAACCTCCCAAGTTGTGCACCTAGATGTTGTCTCTTTTACACTGTTTTTTCCTGAATGCAGTCTTATTTGGAGAATAACATCCCAGACTGGTATTCTGGAAGTCCTAACCAGAACTTGTTCCATGCCAACATGCTTGTTCACTGTTCTGCAGTTACTAGAAGAAATCTGCAATCTGGGCCGAGACCCTAAATACATCTGCCAGAAGCCCTCCATTCAAAAGGCTGATGGAACAGCCACTGCTCCGCCACCTCGCTCAACTCATGCAGCAGAGGAGGCCTCCAGTGAGGATGAAGAAGAAGAAGAGGTGCAAGCTATGCAGAGTTTCAATGCCACGCAGCAGAGTGAGGCAGAATCCAGCCAGCAGTGAGTAGCTGAGGCTAAAAATAACATACAGCAATCCTGTGAATGGTGGCTTGCTGCAAAGTCTAGCCTGCGCTTGCTTTCTGATCAGTTTTTAAAGCTGCTTGAAAACAACCTGTATTTGAGGGCAGGGTGGATGGGGGGCTTGGCAAAACAACTGGGCTGTCCTTCATGTTTAGGAAGAGCGTGGTGATGGTTCAGAGAACCCATGAAGTTAATTCCATGAATCCAGTGAGGTCTTGTTTTTCTTCAGTGGCAATCCAACATGCCACATGGCAATTAGTTTTGAAACGGAGAGTTTCAGAGCAGCTGGTGCCGGTACGGGGTGTGTTGGGACGGGTAAGCTATACAAAAGTTACATCCGACTGGATTAGCAGAGGCTCTCTGAGTAAGCCTAAGCAACTCTCTGGATCCTGGTCAACGTGCTTCACATAACTGTCAAGGTTGCTGCGTATAGCAGAAAATGTACTTGGGCAGCTGTTACCCATGTTGACTGGCAAGTACATTGTACACAGCAGAAAATGCATTTGCATAGCTCTTCGTGTGTTAGCAAAGCATTTATTTTCCTGTGCGCTAATATCACTAGTAAAGGTAAAGGGACCCCTAACCATTAGGTCCAGTCGTGACCGACTCTGGGGTTGCGGTGCTCATCTCGCTTTACTGGCCGAGGGAGCCGGCGTACAGCTTCCGGGTCATGTGGCCAGCATGACTAAGCCGCTTCTGGCGAACCAGAGCAGAGCATGGAAACACAGTTTACCTTCCCGCTGGAATGGTACCTATTTATCTACTTGCACTTTGATGTGCTTTTGAACTGCTAGGTTGGCAGGAGAAGGGACCGAGCAACGGGAGCTCACCCCATCGCGGGGATTCAAACCGCCAACCTTCTGATCGGCAAGTCGTAGGCTCTGTGGTTTAACCCACAGTGCCAATTTGAGGCAACTGTTGAGCTCGTTTATTGAAGTGTACTGTTGCAAAAAAGAAAAAAGCCCTTCATAAGAGTAAAGTTTGATTCCTTTGAGCATTTTTGGTAGAGACTGTTTGAGAAATGGTGTATTTGTTTGAGTGTATGTTGTCTTGTTGTTCATGCCTGCCTTGTGGTTTTGAATCAAGACAGGATAAGACCATGGTCATTTTACTGTTTAGCATTATTGTGATATTGACCCTTCAATACAAGGTTGCTGACATTTAATACCTGCTTGGTATTGAAGCAGGCCACAGATTCACAAATAACTCCTTAGATTCATGGTTTGCATTTGTTTATTTGGTAGGTTTACAGTGCCACACAATGAACAGAGTATCTAGGCAGTGAACATAATACAGCCAGTGAATGGTAGAGTGGGCTCTGCTGGGTTTATAGCCCTGAGATGTAATTGAAGTGATATATTATACCAGGGGTCAGCAACCTTTTTCAGCCGTGGGCTGGTTCACCGTCCCTCAGACCATGTGGTGTGCCGGACTATATTTTGAAGGAAAAAATGAACGAATTCCTATGCTCCGCAAATAACCCAGAGATGCATTTTAAATAAAAGGACACATTCTACTCATGTAAAAACATGCTGACTCCTGGACTGTCCGCTGGCCAGATTGAGAAGGCCTTAGGTTGCCTACCCCTGTATTTTACAATTCTAAGAAAAGAGGGTGGGTGAAGCTGTTATAAAAATCACTTGGACCACAGCAGAACCCAGAGCTAGGTTTCAGTCAAAGTGGTCCTGTTAGCTTTTCTTTCATGTTTCTGCAAGCTGATTCTTCACTTACCTATTTCCTGCTTTGCATACATTTTACTTGGAAGTAAGAACCACTAGCTTTCGGTGGAATTCACTTGCAAGTGAGAGTGGGTGGGAATATTTAATTTCCTCCTCTCAGTTCCATTCTGTACTGTGCATGTGTAATCTTCCTGCTCATTATTCTATTGGCTTGTGACTAGGAGAAATTGGCTTTTGTGAGCTTATGGGTAGGGTTGGCATGCCAGTCAGTTGACAGATCAGACATTATAAATTCGCTATCTTGTTATCATTTGACCATAATCACATACCTCATGAAGCCACAGTGGTTGAACTTACTTGCTGCCTAATTAGCACAACTGCATTTAAAACCTACTTTTTAGTTGGTTGCTGCTGCTATACTTTATTTGGGATTTTATTTCATTATGTAGCCATGGACTGACCCTCGTGTTTGGGATAAAAGCTAGAGAACAGTTCAGTGAATTCACATTTCAAATGATTAAAAGTTATAATTCACTGCAGTTCTTTTTGTTTTAAATATGGTAGTAACTTTATGATTTCATTAACAGATTATTTTGTTTTTGTAATTAGTATAAATATCAAACAGGTTTATCTTTTTGTTTTTGTTCTAATTAAAGTTAATTCTTTCAAAATTAACCACTATTTGGTCAGTTGACCAAATCTTTTTTTGATTGGTCAGATGACCAAACTTAGCTGCAAGTGCTTTCTTAAAAATGCATCAACACAGAGTATTCGTTGCTTTGGAGAAACTCCCAGATTATAACTTACCAAGAACCACAACTTGGCTGGATCTTTTCAAACCTTGATAAACCTGCTTAATCCCACCACTGGGCTTTCAGATTGGCCATGTTCTCATGTAAGACTAAAACATGACAGGAAGGAGCTGCTGTGAGCCTTGGGCTTGTGTTCTTCCTCTCACCTCAGAGGACACCTACAGGGTTTAGTTTCACTTCCACAAAACCTGACTTATTACATATAAATCAGAGATTGTGATTTTTAAAAACCTGTTCTGTGTAAACCAGCCAACTTCAAACCATGAACTGTGAAACTGTCTTATTTAACTAGCCCAGAGGGTGGGAAACCTGTGGCCCTCCAGATGTTGTTGGACTCTGTCAACCTCAGGTAGCATGGCCCAGTGGTCAGGTATGATAGGGGTTGGGGTGCAGCAACATGTAGAGAGCCACAGGTTCCTCATCCCTGTTTTAAACCATGATACCTGATTCATAGGACATGATAAGCCAGGTTTTGTGGAAAGTGAAACTAAATTCTCCCAGCCATGTGGTAGGTGGTGTGTGAATTGTGTTTCCCCTCATAAGTGTGGTAGAACCCTAGAAACAAGATGTTTCCAGGTAGCTTCTGTTTTTACTAGAGTTTTATGTTTGATTGTTTTACCGAGAAGAGACTTGGGCTGTGGTCTTTTGCAGACTTGCAAGGGAGTGAGAACAATTTTATTCAGTAGAACATACTCTATAAGTAAACATTCATAGGATCAGGCTGCTTTCTTTAGCTCTACTTCATGATTTTGTAGATGCTGAGGAATAATTTTTATCACTAAAATGTGTTTCTGGTGTCTAGAATTCTGTACTTAATGTGTTTTGTTGTGAGTATGACATAGATTGAGGAAAGTCTGTAGCTGAGCTTGTGAAATCTAGTCTGCTGTTTACAGGTAGAATGCTGAGATCTTGGCAAAACCAGTTATAGAGAAGGTCCCTGAGCCAATACATATTTCATCGAACTGGTTTTGAGCAATGATTGCATTAGTTCTTGGGACAAGGAGCCCCCTATTGCACTAGCAAAGGGCAGGATTACATTTGGGGTGGATGGAGGGTCGCCTTGAGCATTTTTGGCATTGTTTTGCTTGCTCCCTGGCACCCTGATCCCAGCTGCGCTGAAGGCCTTACTCAGAGACTCTCTTGGCTCTGCAATACTTTGGCAAGCTCTGCAGCAGCTTCTGAGTGCCTGCCAGCTGTTTCTTTGTAAACTTCTGAACTCTGAAGTTTCCTGTCTATGGGGTTTCTTAACCCCATAAACTCCTGGCTATGTGGTACTTTCTATGTGTGCCATATGCTGGGTAATGCCGCGGGGGAAATGAGAGAGGAGTAGTCGCTGTCCTGCATTGAGAGCCTGCTGGCCCCGAGATGGCATGATGCTTTGCAGAGTGGGTGGGTGGAGGAAGAATGTTCGGGTGCTGGGAAAAAGTTTGCCCTGGCAGTTCTGGTTTATAGGGAGTTTTCTGGCTTAAGGAGCTCTGGATCCAGTTGTTTGCTGGCTTGAGGATCCTTGTTTAGAGTAGACTGTTTTGAATTAAGCATTTGTTTCTTTGTATTGCCTTAGTTGAGAACAGACCTGTGTGCGTGGCGGTTTAGAAACAGTTAAACTTCCTTCTAGTTTCAGGGAGGCAGCCATGTTTCTTCTGGCCAAACTTGCAGGGCCGGATTTCCTTTTGGCTTGCTTGCTGCCATGTGGCAGGTGCCTGGTGCAGACTGGAGAGGTCCCAGTATCCTCCACTTTTCTTTCCCCCGCCCATCCACCCCAAGCATTTTGCCTGGCCCCTCCTTGCCTGTGTCAGACTTCGCTTTCTTCTCTTCCTTCTCCGACCAAAACTTGCACCGAGCATGCTCTTTACGTCACTGCCCAACTGTTCCCTCCCCTCCTTCTCCTCCTCCCCAGCTCCATTTTGCTGCAGAACTCCATGGCGCCTGGCAGTCGACCATTCATGGCCCCTGCCACATTCCCATCTTTAATCCAATTTGAGGCCAGCAGCCAAGATGGGCAGCACAGTTATCCCCCTCCTTTTGCCTTTTTCTGGTGTCTCCTCAATGCTGGTATCTTTTGTCACCATGATGCATTCTGGGCTGCTTCAGGCGCGGTTTTGCCGCAGTCCTGGCGCAGGGCTGCCCTCTGGAATTTTTGTTGTTGTTGGAAGAGAACGATGGTACTTCTATTCTCCCAGTTTATCTTTTTGGGAAACCTTAATAGGAGACAGCTTTGCATAAAACCTGGAATGTGGGAGCTGGATATTGCGTGTCTAGGACTAAGAAAGGTGAGCAAAGATTTTGATAGTGTCTTTCGTGCGGTTGCCCTCTGATAAATTTGATTGGGAGCTGGGGGAGAATACTGTAAGGTGACTGCAAGCTGAGCAGCTAGCTCACATATCTACAACCCAAAATCAAGTGTCTGGAGGCCTGTATTGAACAATATGGTTGCAGTAATGAGCCTTTTTCCCCCCCTCTAGGGTGGTCGGGACAGAAGAACGGATACCAATCCCACTCATGGACTACATCCTTAATGTGGTAAGTTCTCTTAGTGGGCGGTCCTTGAGGGATACCTTGGCAGGATCGGCTTCAGTGTGTCTAGGGCAGGGGTCAGCAAAGTTTAACTTGCCTGGGCCAGATTGGTCCTGCAGAGATCCCTCTGTGGGCCGGATTGCGCGCCTGTGCGAGCATGTGCCCCCATGATTTTCGGCGGCTGCACAGACGCGGTATTTGGTGTCTGCGCATGTGCAGACACAGTATTTGGCGGCACGGAAGCGAGTCCCCACGCTGCGCCAGTTTAGCGCAGCACATGAGCGGGCAGCCAAGTTTGGCGGCAACTCATGGGCCGGTCAAACGACCTCCGCGGGCCATTTCCAGCCCTGGGGCCTTAAGTTGCTGACCCCTGCTCTAGGGAGGTATTCAGGCATCCCTAGCTCTTTCGGCTGACACCTTTTTTGTCTCCAGCCTCACATGCCATGTTGTTAGAATGAATTTGTATGGCTCTTGTAGCCACAGTCTTGTCACTCAGTAATGCTTCCTGAACTTGCTTGGTGTTGGTCTTACTTAAAGACACAAATACATGTTCAAAATAGCAATATTTTATCATTTTCCCCAGCTATAGAATTATTTTAAGAGGTAGGAGTTTGAGTATGTAATATTCACTTTCTTAACACATCAGTTAAATAAAAAAAATATATACTGCAGGTTTGCTGATTATCTGCAGAGAGAGTGTGTGTCCTTTTAATTAAACCTGGAATGTCAAAGTAAACTTTGCTTTACTGATTGCTTATTTTGGAGCAGCTAGCCTTGGAACCCATCTATCACAGGGTTGTGAGGATATTGGACCAAGAAAACACTCCTTCTTTGGGTTTACTGTAGTTGCCTCTGAAAGATGGATGAATTTGGATTTAGAGAGTGTAGAGAAACTATGGAGTTGAGAGCTCTACATGCTTCACTCTCCATTTGGGCTTGGTCTGGGTGTAGGCTACCCAACATTTTGTTTTTGTATGAAGTGTTGATTATTTTCTTCCCTACCCTCCTTTTCTGTCTCCCAGATGAAATTTGTGGAGTCCATCCTCAGCAACAATACAACAGATGACCATTGTCAGGAGTTTGTGAATCAGAAGGGCCTGCTGCCCCTAGTCACCATCTTGGGCCTGCCCAACCTGCCTATAGACTTCCCCACCTCAGCAGCCTGCCAAGCTGTGGCTGGAGTCTGCAAATCCATATTGGTAAGGAGGAGAATACAACATTTCCCTTTCCAGAAGGTAATTATCACTGCCATCAAGTTGGAAGTACACACAAGCTTCTGGAAATCCTACTCTTTAACTCCTACTCCCACCCCAAAATGCATCTGCTAGACGTTCCTGTTGACTGTGTCATTACAGCTAACAGGTCTTATTTTTGAAGGGCTAAGAAGCCCTTTAATTGGAGATAGCTTTTTGAGAAATGTAGCTTGGCAGAGGACCTCTGCACCTCTCCCAGCATTCGTTGTGGTCATGTGCATAATTTTAGTGTATTGCCAGAGAAGGGCCAGTGTCTCAAGACTTTGTCACCTGGATGGAGTTGTAGAACTATATTTAAGAAATCCAAAGTAAAAATGTAAGAAGGCATAAATCATATCTATAGAACAGGCATACTTTCACAGTTCATGTTGGGACTATCACTCTATAGCATGATTTCCACTTGTTGCTATTTTGTGGGAGCATGGGAAACCTGTAGAATACAGCTGAAGAATTCTGTTTCCTAAGAATCTCAGCTTTTTATTTGATTTCACTGACTGGGGTGGAGGGAGAACAGCAACAATTTTATGGTTTAAAGAAACGTTTTGAGGGTAAAACCTCAAATCAGAAGGGCTAGGATAACGTTTCTAGGGAACAGAGCTTTAACATTCTGTTTTAGCTCTTGGCTATTCCATATGATTTTCAGAAGCAGAATAATTTATGCTTCAACAGTTTAAACTGCATTATTATGCAAAACAAACCCTGCTGATTTGCTTGGGTTCCAGAATTTACACCAATTGCAAAGTTCAGCTTTTGGGGTTGTGGAACTTGGGCTATGTTGTTACAGAATGCTTAGTTTCTTTTTAGGACAGAGGCCACTCAGCCTTAACTGGTTTTTCTGATGAAACATTTTACTTCAGTTTAAAAGAGCAGGCTGTTCTCTGGAAGAAGCCGGGAATTAGTTGAAACAATTAAAAGATGTCAGACAGTGACAGTGGTTCCATGTGGTGGCAGCTCCACATTTTGGCGTGTGCAGTAGTATTCATAAACTGGTCATCATGTGGATCTCAGTTGCATGACGTCTCTGCCGGGGCTTAATTTGTGCCAGAGCTCACTAAGCTGCAGCCTCATTGTCTGTTGGTTTAGAGTTCATTTCCTTCAGACGCTGCACACATCAAGAATGGCCCTAGTGGCCCTAGGTTAGAAATGTTTGGAAACACCACACAATATAGATGCAATGATCAAGGAAGTAAAAAATTAACAAAGCAGTTACTGTAGTTTTAGTAGCAGTGCCAAAAATCTTCTTAATCCTCAAAGCAATACAAACCAAAGCCAGTTTCTCCTAGATAAGCACTGTCAAATTGGTTCCATAGATAGACTTCTTGCTTTCAGCAAAATAACCAACAATTTTTCATTTTCCAGCTTTGCATATAGAAGCGTAAAATAACAAAAAGCATTGAGTGAGTGTTCTTGGCTGATGCTGATTAGCAAATGTACAGCTACTAATTCAAGTTCATTCTTTTATAGTGTCTGTCCAGGTGACATAGTCTGTCTGTCAAGGTTTCCCTGTATATACTCTGAGCAATGATGCAGGGCCACCACATATAAAAGTTTAGTAGTAATATACACACTGCTGGCAAGACTCTGCCTATTCCCTCCCCTCAAACAATGCTTGGTGAGGGTTGCAGGGAAAGCAAACAACACCCTTACCATCCTATTTGTTTGCTATGATCTGTTGCTTACAAGTCTTTGTAGTCTGAAATAGGTTGTGGCCTCCACTTCATTGAAACCCAGTTCTTCACTTTAACATTCAACATTTGCTTGCAGTGACTGTTGATACATTCATAAGTGTTGCTTGTCTCCAGAAGACCTGGCAAGTGACATGGTACTTGATTCCTGGATCTCAGGCCATATTAGAACATAAGAGGAATCCTTGTGGCCCAGAGTCCAGCACTCTGTTCTCACAGTGGCCAACCAGATGCCATCCAGTTTGGGTTAGTTTAGAGCATGTGTCAACTGCATGAAACCAAGGTGTGTTATTGGATGTGTGCTGGAGAAAGGGGCTTTGTGCATTCATAGAAAAAAGACAAAGCTAAATCAATCAGTACTTTAAATGCTGACTGGTGAATAAGCTGTGGCAGCACCTTATACAGCCTTCTGGTGTTCAGCAATCCATGGTAGCGACACTTCCTTGAAGCTCTGGGTATAATGTCATGCTCGGCTTCTGGATGTTGGAAGGTCTTTTTATGCAGAAGATGTGCATTTATAATAGCGCTTACTGACATGCAGTTGTGTCGGGTCATTCTCAGCACTTGCTGTTTTGTTCTAAGAATAAATTTGTGTACCCATATCATTCCACATGCCCACAATCTCTCACCACCTTTGCTTCATTCAGTGTGCCAATATTACAGGCTTTCTTACCTTGCAACCTGTTTCTAGATCCATGATTAGCCCAGTCATCATGTTCATTTCTCTTCAGGAAGGCCAGATTAACTTTGACAGTTGAGGAGTCGTAATAATTAAATGGAAATCCACAGAGTTTACTTGGAGCAGTGAACTTTAGGGGTTTTGTTTTTCTCATTCAGTGTACCTGACTTGCTATAACTTTCTGTAGACACCTGAAGGCAGTCCTGTTTGGGGAAGCTTTTAATGTTTGGTGTTTTGTTGTGCTCCTTTATATTTTGCTGGAAGCCGCCCAGAGTGGTTGGGGCAACCCAGTCAGATGGGCTCGGAACAAGAAATAAGTTATCGTCGTTGTTGTCATTGTTGTTATTATTATCTACATAGCGCCACTTTTCTTACCAGGTCCACTTCTGCCAATCTAAGCAGTACCTAAACAGATCAAGGGACCAAAAAGGTCATGTATCAAGGATGCTGTTGTGGCATGAGTTTAAACACCTGTCCCATCAGGGATTAAACCACATAATTTAGATTACCGTGTTCTTTGCAGGAGCTCAACATCTCTATTAGTTTGAGCAGGCAGTGATCAGTATGCTGTGATCTCTTGACTTGGGGAAACCACATCTGAACTGTAATATGATCAGCCACTGCTCTTCTAATTCTGTCATGGTAGCTTAGTGGGTGGGTTTGGAGTGCGAGTCTGCGCACTTGTTGCTTAGCCTTCTTGTGTGGGCTAGTGAGTAAGCTGGTGGTACTAGCTTGATTAGTGGGGAAACATTATCTATATTTAGCCTTAAGTCACTAAATGTTAACAATGTGGCCTTAACAGCTGGAAAAGCTTCCAATATTTCCCTGAGAGAAAGTGATGGATACCTTCTGAGTGCTGCTGGGTATTCAGTAATCCACAGGCCACTACTGTAAAATGAACATCCTGAACCAGAGATTGGTATAGTGGGTGGTTTTGAGGCAGAGATCTGCACTTACTGAGCCTTGTTTAATGGATGTCACTATTTATCTTTTCTACCTTAGACGCTATCTCATGAACCGAAGGTCCTGCAGGAAGGCCTGCTCCAGCTGGACTCCATCCTGTCTTCCCTGGAGCCTCTACACCGGCCCATTGAGGCGCCTGGTGGCTCGGTCCTGCTGCGGGAGTTGGCATGTGCTGGCAATGTGGCTGATGCCACCCTCTCAGCCCAGGCCACACCCTTACTTCATGCCCTGACAGCTGCCCATGCTTACATCATGATGTTCGTACATACATGCCGGGTAGGACAGGTAAGAGCAACCCCCACACCTTGTTAATGACCCATCTGGTCTGGCTACTGCTTTCTGTCAGCAGAATGTAGTCCGGGCACTTAGCAGCGTGTAATCTCTTCTATTACAGAGTGAGATCAGAGCCATCTCAGTAAACCAGTGGGGTTCCCAGTTGGGCCTGAGTGTGCTGAGCAAGTTGAGCCAACTCTACTGTTCCCTGGTATGGGAAAGCACGGTTCTGCTGTCACTATGTACACCAAACAGGTATGGAGCATTTGGTGGTTGAGAGGCTTGGGCTTGGCAGTGGTGGACAGTTTTATCATTTACTCCCAGAATTTGAAATCAGTAGCAGCCAGGTTAATGTCTTCCAAGAAGTCATTTGTCAGACAAGAATTCTGAGGGCTGAAGAGAGCCAAATGTCTTAGACTTGTTCAAATGCATGTCCTCCTTGGGTCCCTTAAGGAGTTTATGTGTAACATAATATGGTAAAGTAGAAGCCATTAGTACATGCTCCCTTGGCAAGCAAAGGCTACAAGGAGCTTTCTCTTGTCCATCATACCTAGAGTCAGTTTCTTGGGGAAAACTCATCTGTAGATTAAGTGAACTGTGACCCAGATTCCATTTAGCAGCTTTGGAGCACACTCAGCAATTTCAGTTCTTATTTGGCCAGACTTGTTCAATCATTCCAAAAGCTGATGTGGCTAAAATGATCAAAAGCATGGGAGGAAAAAGCAAGAGTCCAGATGGAAATGTGGAGAGGGCTTCATCTAGCCCAAAGAGCATAAACAGCTCAGCACTGACTAGGGAGATGTCTGTGATCCTTCATTTCTGTGCCCCATGCTTGAAGGCTAGTGCACCCCCTTGCTCCATATTGCTAAATGTTTTTCTACGGTGCTGTAGGCTAATGTGGCCTGCCAGATGAGTGCCACCTGTAGCTGTGTCTTACCTTTCCATGCTTGCAGTTTGCCTTCAGGTTGTGAATTTGGCCAAGCTGATATGCAGAAGCTGGTGCCGAAGGAAGAGAAAGCAGCCCCCAATTCTACGCAGGGAGCCAAAAAAGCAGGTACGAGTGGGAAGCAGGATCCTTATCCTGGACATACTGAATACTGTGGCATCTCTAGAGCAACTTCTATTTTGTGGTACCTATGCAGTGCAACATGAGCATGGTTGTAGAAGATATGTTTTGTAGTTCAGTCGCTATATATACTACATGTCAAAATATAAACACCCTTTACTCTGGTCATAAAACGCTGATTACATGTTACACATTATTCAGGGCTACAAAACAGATGTCTTAGGCAGGGTGAGCAAAATTGACCTAATGTATGCTGTAGCATCAGCTCAGTACTAATATTTCTGTGATTTCAAATTTCACTGTCTGAGCTGCAGTCAAAACTTTGGTGTATCAATTCAGATTGCCCTGAAGGTTTTTGGTGGAAAACTAAAATTTTTAATGTGTGATATTTTAATGTATTTTTAATCTTTGTTGGAAGCCACCCAGAGTGGCTGGGGAAACCCAGCCAGATGGGCGGGATACAAATAATAAATTATTATTAAAAGCCCCCTGGTGCCACCTGAATTAGTAAATTGTGTATGGTGTGTGTGTGTGTGTGTGTGTGTGTATGTGTGTGTGTGTAAAAATAAATAATAAAACTAGTGTGGCCCCTGGGGGAATATGATCCCAACAACCCATTTAAGTTTGACACCCCTGCCCTTCCATGTGCCCTTTGTTGTCCAGTCCAGTTCCTGATTCTCTTGGCTCTTAAAGTACTTCACTTGAAATGACAATGTTGTAAGATGCAGACCTTTTTGAACCAGTGGGCACATTTGGAATTTTGAGAATGCTGTGGATGCCAGTCACAAGATAGTTGCTGTGGGTGTAATGTTTAACACAAAATGTTTGCCACATCTGAAGGAGTAGGAGGGAAATATATAGATAAAAAAGACAGGACCACAGAATGACATGAGCATGCCCCTCTCCAGCCAGTGTGGAAGGGAAGGCATCTAGATCCATCATTGATGTGCTCGGTCACAGAAGCTCTTCGCATCTTTCCTCTGGTATCCAGTGACATGTACATGCTTAAGGGGGCATGTTCAGTGTTGGAGAGGCTGAACCAGTCAGGGCAAACAGGCACTCATAAGGAAGAGCAAGCCATGTCTCGTGCATCATGAATATTTAAGGATTATTTACTGAGACCTTTTGTGGTGCCATAGGAGGTACCAGTGAACACACTAGCATCTGTGGCACCATGTTGGAGGCCCCAATGTAAAAAAATAAATCCCTTTCCAAACTCCTAAATTCAACTGATAGAGCTACATTCTTCAGTGATTGCTTTATCCAGGATCTTTTGTCTGCACATTTGAATTTATGGACTCTCGGTACCTCCTAAGTAGAATTTTGGAAAATAGGCTGGCAGAACCAGGTTTCCAAGTGATCTTGACTTAGAACTGGAAGAATACAAGACTAGTAATTTAACATATTCTTCTTGCAGATGGTGAATCGGAAGCAGTGGCAGCTGGGAGCATGGAAGCCTCTGCTCAAGGCCTGCTAGAAGGAATTGGCCTGGATGGTGACACACTGGCACCAATGGAAACAGATGAGCCCAGTTCCTCTGATCCCAAGGGGAAGTCAAAGATCACTCCAGCCATGGCAGCCAGGATCAAACAGATCAAGCCCCTCTTGTCAGGTGAGAGCAGGAGAATATTGGGGGTGGTTAAGAAAAGAGACAAGAGCTTAAGCAGAATATGCAGCTGGGGGTCAAAAATTCTTTGTATGCTATTTTGCTCCTTGTTTTCCTTTTTATGCTGAAGTACAAAGAGAAGGCACTGGAATATGACATGTCCCTTCCTTTACTGAAGCTATAAGATGTGTTAGGTTTTGGGTACCCTTTTTAAGAAAGAAAGAATAAAGTATGTCTCTGGAGCTACAGAATTGATTTCATGCTCTCACTGTGGACACTGCTTCTTGGCCAGAGGAGCAAGAACAACTGTTGTAGACCTCAGAACATACTTAGGTGGCGGTGGAAGCTACAATGTACAAAACGATTCCTGCTGCTCCTCAGAGAAGGTAGAGAGGGGTGACGGTGACCGGGGACAGAGGCAGCAGTGTACAGAAGAATGACTCGTGGCTTCAGTTGTCTAAACATGAGTGCAGTTGTCTCTATGGGAGACGAGAAATAATAACTTGAGCTCTTAATGCAGGATGGCAGACATGACCTGACAGCCATTACTGAAACCTGGTGGGATGAGTTTTATGACTGAAATGTAGAAATTGAGGGGTACAACCTGCTCAAAAGCAATAGATCAATCCGGAAGGGGGGAGAGGCAGCATTATATGTAAGGGATATGTACACTTGTGAAGAGATTCATGACTTGGAGCATGGAAGGCAGGTTGAGAGTACATGGGTAAAAATTGTAGGGGAGGAAAACAACAGTGACCTTACTATGGGTGTCTTCTATAGACCTCCAAGCCAGACTGAGGACTTGGATAATGAATTCCTCGAGCAGGTTACCAAACGTTCAAAAAGGAGAGGTACAGGGAACTTTGGAAGGAAGTGATCATGTCTTCTTTGCTTTTATTACACACATGCAAGGGAAAGCTGAGTGTAGTCAGACATGCACTCTGGACTTTAAGAAGGCTGATTTCAAAAAGCTTAAGGAACTACTGGGTGTAGTCCCATGGTCAGAAATACTCAAAGAGAAGGGAGTCCAAGTTGGATGGGAGTTTTTTAATATTGAAATATTGAAGGTGAAATATTGAAGGCACAAAAGCATACAATTCCGGCATGAAAGAAAAGTGAGAGGCACTTGAAGAAACCAGTGTGGCTGCATAAGGAGTTTACAGATGAGCTGAGATTTAAGAAGGAAATGTAAAAGTAATGGAAGAAAGGAGAAATCCCAAAGGAGGAGTATACACGAGTTGCTTGAAGAGAGGTTAAAAATAATAATAAAAGGTTTCATTGGCTATGTTTGAAGCAAGAGGAAGAACAAGCAAGTAGTATGTCTCTTGCGTGGAGAAGATGGAGAAATGTTATTGGATGACAGAGAGAAGGTGGAACTGTTCAACACCTACTTTGCCTCTGCACCCAAAAGGAAAGTAGTGCCCAACCAGGTGATAACAGAAGAAACGATGCAAGGAGGGAGCTGAAGTGCAAGATAAGAAAAGAGGTAGTAAGGGAACACCTTGCTACCTTAAATGAATTCAGTTCTCCAGGGCCTGATAAGCTACACCCATCTTGTTGCCCTCCAGCTGTTGCTGGACTCCAGCTGCCATCACCCCTGACGACTGACCATGCAAATGAGCTTGGAAGTGTACCCTTAGAGCTTTTGTATATAATCTTTGAGAATTCTTGAACAACAGGTGAGGTCCCTGCAGACTGGAGGCGGGCAAATGTTCCCATCTTCTAAAAGCAGAAAAAAGAATACCCAAGTAACTACCGACAACTGAGCTTGACATTAGTAGCAGGAGAAGTCCTAGAATATATAATTAAATAGTTGGTCTGTCAGCACTTAGAAAAGGATGCAGTGATTACTAAGACCCAGCATGGGTTTCTAAAAACAAGTACTGCCAGATGAATCTCATTTTGAGAGAGAGTGAGTGAGTATGTTATAAGGTTGGTGGATCAGGGGAATGCGCTGGACATAGTGTATCTTGATTTCAGTGAGGCTTTTGATGTCCCCCATGGTATTCTTGCAGAAAAGCTGGTGAAATGGGGGCTGGATGAGGTAACTCTTAGGTGGGTTTGTAGCTGGTAACAGCTCCTCACCATCCTGGAAAACAGTGGCATGCCACAGGGTCCTTGGGCCTATTGTTCAACATCTTTATAAACAACTTGGATGAAGGAATTGGGGGGCTGCTCATCCAGTTTGCAGATGACAGCAAACTGGGAAGGGTAGCTAATGCCTCAGAAGATAGAATCAGGATTCAAGATGATTAAGGGAAGTAATAGTCCTGCTCAATTCTGGCTTGGTCAGACCACACCTGGAATGATGTGTCCAGTTCTGGGCATCAAAATTTAATAAGGATATTGACAAGTTGAAACATGTGCAGAGGAGGACAACCAAGAGATTATCAAGGGCCTGGAAACCAAGCCTTATGAGGAACAGTTGTGGGAGTTATGTATGTTTAGCTTAGAAAAGAGGAGATTGAGAGAAGATATGATAGCTATCTTCAAGTATCTAAAGGGCTGTCACATGAAAGATGGAGCAAGCTTGTTTTCTCCTGCTCTGGAGGGTGCGACCTAAACCAATGGCTCCAAGTTACAATAAACAAGATTCCTACTAAACATCAGGAAGAACTTTCTGACAGTAAAAGCTGTTCAACAGTGGAACAGACTCCTACGAGAGGTGGTGGATTGTTCTTCCTTTGAGGTTTTTAAGCAAAGGTTGGATACTCATCTCATTTATGATCTAGCTGAGATGCCTGCATTGTAGGGGGTTGGACTAGTTGAACCTCTGCATCCCATCCAGCTCTCCAGTTCTATGATTTTATGACTTTATGGTTCTCAGTAAAGCAGGAAATTAGAGATTATGCCAACACCAGGTGAAAAGTCCTCATAAGCTTCTTTATTTTGGCACAGTTTACTCTACCAAGAGTTCCTGCAAGTAAAGAAAATCAGTTCTTCATTCTCTCTCTGTATCTCAGCTTCGTCTAGGTTAGGCCGTGCCTTGGCTGAACTGTTTGGGTTGCTGGTCAAGCTGTGTGTGGGTTCTCCAGTAAGACAACGCCGGAGCCACCATGCTGCTAGCACCACTACTGCTCCCACACCGGCTGCTCGCTCGACAGCATCAGCACTGACCAAACTACTCACAAAGGGGCTTTCCTGGCAGCCCCCACCATACACACCCACCCCCCGCTTCCGGTGAGTCCTGTCTACTATAAATTGATCTCAAGTTCCACAGTGTTTGCAGGAAGAAAGGAAATTTTAGACTTGGATGCTTGTAAATACTCTTCCTGAGGTGCTGGGACTCAAAGAATGTTTGAGTGTTTAATCTTGCAGAATCATCAGCCTAACTATCTAAATCTATTTTTCTTCTAGGTTGACTTTTTTCATCTGTTCTGTGGGTTTCACCTCGCCAATGTTGTTTGATGAGCGGAAGTATCCCTACCACCTAATGCTGCAGAAATTTTTGTGCTCAGGGGGCCACAATGCACTCTTTGAGTAAGCATTTATCTACTGCACTCCACTTTTTCTAGTATAGGAGACTGAAAATTGGGTTTGAAGGTTCTGTAGTTTTATGTGCTGTGGTCAAAAAATGAGATTGAAAAACTAAGACCTCTGTCATCCATTGTTTGCTCAATTACTTACCGTATTTTTCGCACGATAGGGCGCACCGGACCATAGGGCGCACCCAGTTTTTAGGGGGGGAAATCAAGGAAAATAATATTCCCCCCCCCCCCCAGCCCCAAAGAGCAGCGTACAGGCTGCACACAACCTCTCCCTGCCGGAGAGGTTGCGCGCAGCTATGGAAGAAGGCAAGGCAGCGAGCGGGATGGATCCCGCTCGCTGCTTTGGCTTCCCCTTTAGCCCCATGCAGCCGAGAGGCTGCGTAGGGCTAAAGAATCCATAGCCCCGTGCAGCCTCTCCTTGCAAGAGAGGTTGCGCGCAGCTATGGAAGAAGGCAAGGCAGCGAGCGGGATGAATCCTGCTCGCTGCTTTGGCTTCCCCTTTAGCCCCGTGCAGCCTCTCCTTGCCGGGAGACGCTCCGCAGGGCTAAAGAAGCCATAGCCCCGTGCAGCTTCTCCCTGCCGGAGGGGTTGCGCGCGGCTATGGCACAAGCCTGCATTCGCTCCATAGGATGCACACACATTTCCCCTCAATTTTTGGAGGGGAAAAACTGCGTCCAATAGAGCGAAAAATACGGTAATATAACATACGTTGCTAATGACACTAATTGTGTGGCTGATGGAGGTGGCACAAGGATATGTGAAAAGTAGCTTTTAAGTCAGTGGGAAGATCAATAAATGGGGCCCAAATGTGGGTGCATAACATGGTGGGATCCTGTAGGAAAAACATTCAAGTCCAGATGCTTAGAGGTTGTGACACTATTTGTGTTCATTCCTTTTTTCCTTTAGAACATTCAACTGGGCCCTTTCCATGGGTGGCAAGGTTCCTGTCGCTGAGGGCCTGGAACACCCAGACCTACCTGATGGCACAGGAGAGTTTCTGGATGCCTGGCTTATGCTGGTGGAGAAAATGGTGAATCCCACCACAGTGCTGGAATCTCCCCATTCATTGCCTGCCAAGCTGCCAGGTGGGCAGAACTACCTGCAGTTCAGTGCCCTGCGCTTCCTTGTGGTAACACAGAAGGTGAGCAGCCTCTCCTATCCAGGTTATACTATAGGTCTATAGGCACCATTATACCAGAATCTGGTTCAATGTGTCTTGACTGTGGCAAGGACTCTCAAATCATTTATTTTATTCTAATGTTATAGTCTAATAAAGCTGACCTGTGTGGTGCTCTCAGTAGTCCTTACAACAAACCTGTTCATCAAATGCTTTATAGAGAGTTCAAAATGCTATATACTGCTAAATTATAAAAATTTAATTCTGTTAATACTCCTAGCCAGGGCTTTGTGTTGCACTACTTAATGCAGAATGCACCATACTGAGAAATCTCTTGCTCTTTTCTTTGAATGATTCCCCTCCGCACGGACACATATTTTGCCACCTTCTGCTCCAAGGAATGTAACCCAAGTAGGACTAAGTTTGCTAATTCTTTCTCCGTGGTGCAGGCAGCCTTCACTTGCATCAAGAACTTATGGAACCGCAAGCCACTGAAGGTATATGGAGGACGCATGGCAGAGTCCATGTTGGCCATCCTGTGCCACATCCTGCGTGGAGAGCCTGTCATCCGTGAGCGCCTTGGGAAGGAGAAAGAAGGAGCACGCAGTGAGGAGGAGGCGGGGCAAGAGGAAGGTGGTGCCCGAAGGGAGCCCCAGGTCAACCAACAGCAGCTGCAGCAGGTAGAAATCAACTTATTATTCCACCATTCCACAAAAGAGCACCCTCCCACCCAGAGATACTCCATCCAAACTGTGTCTTCCACGACAGTCTCTTCAGTCTGCATTTCTGATCTTTTAAAAACCTGTCTCTCTCTCTTCAGTTGATGGATATGGGCTTTACACGGGAGCATGCCATGGAAGCTCTGCTGAATACCAGCACCATGGAACAAGCTACAGAGTATCTGCTGACCCATCCTCCTCCACTTATGGGTGGTGTTGTTAGGGTAAGGCCACTTAGCAGCTAAGACTAAGTAGCAGGGGAAGGGCATATTCCTGGGCTGCCACTCTCTCCAGCTTGATACTTCTGAAGGAAAATGTGTACTGCAAGCTAGTTTAATGTAGTTGTGGTGGCCTTAGCCAGGAGGATAAGCAGTGTACCCAAAGGGTAGGTCTCTTCCTACTTGAATTCTGTAATTTAGGCCCTGTAGACTGTTTGGTTTCCCTTGCATTGAGTTCTGTAACCTCACAGGGTTATTTCTGTGTTGTATGACAGGATCTGAGTATGTCTGAAGAAGATCAAATGATGAGGGCCATTGCTATGTCACTGGGACAAGACATCCCCATGGACCAAAGAGCTGAATCACCAGAGGTAAAGGCATCATAAGGGGATTCCATAAAGTGCTGGGTTGAAGGAATACTGGTGAGGTTTTTGGAAAGAAGTCGGGAGTGGGCTAGCATATGCATCCTGGAATTCAAAGGTTGCAGAAATGTGGTGAGAACCTGCGGTCATGACAATGTAAATATCGCAGACTCAGTTTTCTTTGATAATAATAGGACAGCTGCAAATAGCAGAGGAACCGTGCCTTATCTTTGAGGGAGGTAGGCAGGTGAGCTGTGGTACTGTGAAAGCAATATTTATAACCTGCCGTTTCTGCTCTCTAGGAAGCTGCCTGCCGAAAAGAGGAGGAAGAACGTAAGGCCAGAGAGAAGCAAGAAGAGGAGGAGGCAAAGTGTCTAGAGAAGTTCCAGGATGCCGAACCTCTGGAGCAAGAAGAGCTGCACAGCTTTACAGACACCATGCTTCCTGGCTGCTTCCACCTGTTGGATGAGCTGCCAGACACGGTGTACCGGGTCTGCGACCTCATCATGACTGCCATCAAGCGCAATGGGGCTGACTACAGAGACATGATCCTCAAGCAAGTGGTGAATCAGGTGAGCCTATCTACCAAGACCACACAGTCTCTTTACATTGGGAGGCGTCCTGAACAATACCCAGTCCATTTTATGCTATTCTTGCCCTGAACAAGACTGCATTATCCCAGTGCTCTGTTAGCCTAGGTGATTATCCAAGATGCTCTAGAAGAGGAAAAGGCTTCTTTAGGTACTTAAGTTCACCTGGTTTTCAGGGACAATCTGGAAGACAGGCTGCAAGCATTGGGTTCAGTTAGAGCTTGGATTTGAGATCCTGGAAGATAATGATATCTGTTCTGAATTGGGCCGCACGATCTGTGCTGGATGACAGGACTCCCAAGGACTGCTTAATGTACGATACATTAGGAAAAATCAAGAACGCAATTGAAAACTGCATGTTTTCCTCTTTGTGTAGAAAGCAGGAAGCTCAGTTGGCCACAGAGGCTTTGAGGTAGATGTGTACACACATGGGTAACTCAGGTGTAACGGTACAGGCGACTCCCCAATTATGTAGTGGTTACGTTCTGAATTTCTGCACGTATCACTGAAATCGCATAAAATGGGGAGTTGCCTGTCAGCTCAACAAAGCCCCGCTGATGTGTGTGGAAGAAGTTTCTTCCCTGTGCATCAGCTGAGCTGGTCAAGAAGACCCGCTGCCACTTTGGCTCGTGTGAGCCAGAGACACAGCGGGGCTTTCTGCCTGATGCTCGGGAAGGCGCAGCAGCAACCACTTTGCCACACATCAGCTGTTAGCTGGGAGCCTCAGCAAAGCCCTGTTGCACCTCTGGCTCATGAAGAGACCATCCCCGGAGTCCGAAAGATGTCCCCTTCAGGTAGGGTCTCCTGACGAGCTAGAGGCTCAGCAGGGCTTTGCTGAGGGTCATCAGGTATCTCCCCCCACTTCCAGGTTTCTGGAGCCATGCATATGCATTGTCACACGTGAATTGAACACATGGTAGTAGGGGGGGGATACCTGAATATACATGCTCTCTTGAAACATAAGCATTTATCTCAGTAGGGAAAACTCTGTTTAAGTAGCTGGGGGGCAGCGGGGAGATAATGTGGAACCCAAGGTATAACAAATTAACAAGAGCATGTCTCCAGGTAGAATTCATAGATGTCAGTGTTTGATATGCTTAGGTCTCAATTTTAGAACAGTTAACTTCCTGTTGCCAGCAGGTGCCTGTAGGGCCTAGCATCATAGCCTTCTGAGCAAATACCTTAATGCCATTGTGTTCTGGATGTTCTGTAATGGATTAAGACTAGTGTCCAAGAAAGGCTATCTTGCTGATAATCCACTCCATTCATAACATGCCCTTTCTTTGGCAGGTGTGGGAAGCAGCTGATGTCCTTATAAAAGCAGCTCTGCCCCTCACCACTAGCGACACCAAGACTGTCTCAGAGTGGATCAGCCAGATGGCTACCCTGCCACAGGCCTCCAACCTGGCCACACGCATCCTGCTGTTAACTTTACTCTTTGAGGTGAGTCCAAAGAAAGGAGAAGGAGACGTACCCTCCCCGCACCAGTTACCCCATGTCTTTGTTCAACTTTTACCTGGGGTGGGGTTGGAGGGTCAGGACTGGACATTCAAGCATTTGAGGTGATGGTTATCATGTTTTCCTATAGAATTTGGATTGCTCTTTACATATAGCGTTTATCTCATAGCCCTCCCTTGCTGTTTCATTGCTTTAATCACTAGATGTTTCTCACTTCTCACAAAGTCCAGGATATAGAGCATACGGAATGTAATTATTTGATAGAGAGAGTGGACATGATCACTCTAGTTCATGATACTTTGTCATTTAGGGTTTTCCATTGTAACTGCTTAGGTATCTATATGTTAAGCAGTGTCTGTATGTGTTATATAACATTAACATGAATATATTCATATTTCATATTTGACACTGAAATATTCCTTTTTTCAAGGATACTATACACACACACACAACCACAGAATACTCAAATTCAAATAACTTTGGTGAACACATCTACAGATTGTATTCTACTAGGCCAGCCTTCCCCAACCTGATGCCTTCCAAATTCTTGCTGGTACTGATGGGAGCTGTTGCTAACATCTGGAGGGCACCTGGTTGAGGAATGCTGTATTACAGCATACAGTTGTGTGGGATGGGGTAATTTTTTACAGGACAGTTGTGCTTTTCATTCAATCATCATCATCAACTATTCTTATTATTCTTATTACCACCCTACCCATCTGGCTTGGGTTCCCCAGCCAGTGTGGGCAGCTTACAGTATATCAAAAAACACTTCAATAAACTTTGGATAAAGAGGTTGATGTATGCTGTTAGATGTGAACTACGCTGAGGACCTGTACAATAGAACATGCACTTGAAAAGAAAATGCCTCACACTCCCCTTCACTTGGCTCTGAAGTGATGATAACACTTAGAACTTTGAATGTAATGGTCAGTTTGTGCTCCAATTAGTCCTATCTGCTGCATGGTTGCCAACCTCTTTACTTTTGTTTCCCTGCAGGAGCTTAAGTTGCCATGTGCTCGTGTTGTAGAATCTAGCGGCATCCTCAACGTTCTGATCAAACTGCTAGAAGTGGTGCAGCCCTGCCTGCAAGCTGCCAAGGAGCAAAAGGAAGTGCAGACACCAAAGTAAGCAACAAAACAGGATATAGGGTGGAGCTGGAAAGCCCCAAGCCAGGCTTACCCACACTTCGATATACATTACCTGGGTTTTGCTTCTGGTCTTTCTTGTGAGGAGAAGCTACCAGTTTTGTATTTGTACCTAATGAAATACATAATGGTTTAATAATGCTGGATGCAGTTACTAACCTGGAATGAAATTGGGTTTACCTCCCTCCTTGAGTCCAGAAGGTCTTGCTACTGTTTTCTTGGCAGGGTTTTAGTCCCAAAAATGGCTGCAGTATCTTGGCTTAGGAACCCATGCAATATATTTTGTTGGATGCCTTAGCTGATGTAATTAACTTGCCTCCCACAGGTGGATCACCCCAGTGCTGTTGCTGATTGACTTCTATGAGAAGACAGCTATCTCCTCCAAGAGGAGGGCCCAGATGAACAAGGTATGAGCTCAGGGTGGTGGTGTGGGAAATGCAAGCTATTACGAAGGGGACTGGGAAAAAGGATCCTGGCCCCTGTGGAATTGTGAGTGTGTACGGCAAATAAGCTGTGGCATTTGCAATACGCCCTGATACAACCAGGCTGCAATCTTTTATTAGAACTGGGAGCAAGTTCCATTGAACTTTATGGATCTCAATTCTGAGTAGACATGGAGAGAACTGCAGTGTAGGTCTGCAGATGCTAAGAATCTGTATTCTTTCTCTCCAGTACCTCCAAGCCAATGGCAACAACTGGCGCTGGTTTGACGATCGCTCAGGCCGTTGGTGTAGCTATAGTGCAAGCAACAACAGCACCATCGACACAGCGTGGAAAGCAGGAGAGACCAGTGTTCGTTTCACTGCTGGCCGGCGGCGCTATACTGTGCAATTCACTACAATGGTGCAGGTATAGGCATTAGGAATGTTGTCATGGGTGTTCTCTGAGGTCGTTGGGCACATGGGGTATGGTAGTCTTAACCTCCCTCTTGTTTCCTTAATCAGGTGAATGAAGAAACTGGGAACAGGCGTCCAGTAATGTTGACTTTGCTCAGGGTGCCCCGGCTCAGTAAGAGTATGAAAGAGGGCAATGGACAAGAGCTGGAGAGAACCTTGGAGGAAGGCAAGGAGGTTGAAAGCAAGCCAAAGGAGGAGAAAGCAAATGGTACTGAATATGTAGTCTCATCACTGGCTTACCTATAGAGTAGGAGACTGGAACTTGTAACCTCAAACCTATTTTATCTTCCCTCATCAGATAGCCCTGCTTCTACTGAGAGTCTCACCCTGGAGAAGGAAGCACCTTCAGAAGAGGCCAAACCATCAGAGATCCTCATCCAGGGCCTGACAGAGGAAATGGTTACCGTGTTGATCCGTGCCTGTGTCAGCATGTTGGGTGTTCCTGTGGAACCAGACACACTACACGCCACGTTGCGCCTCTGTCTGCGCCTCACCCGCCACCACAAATACGCCATGATGTTTGCAGAACTCAAGAGCACACGCATGATCCTGGGTCTTACGCAGAGCTCTGGCTTCAACGGCTTCACGCCTCTTGTCACCCTTCTTTTCCGACACATAATCGAGGATCCCTGCACACTTCATCACACCATGGAGAAGGTATGGCTTGCTTCTGCTGACTTCACCATAGAGAAGGTAGAGTCTTAGAAGCTTTCTTCTGTATAGGTCTTGCACACTAAAGAGGAGACTTGACTCAGCTTAGACAGCATATGGAAAATGTTGCTGCTTCGGTAATTGCTCGGGCTTCCTGAAATCTCCATTGCCTTGTCCAGTAGAACTGGCTTTTTCAATTGCCGGTATGAATGCACATTTCTCTTTTTGTCTGTTCCAGGTTGTGCGCTCAGCAGCCACCAGTGGAGCAGGCAGCACAACTTCAGGTGTCGTGTCAGGCAGTTTGGGCTCTCGGGAGATCAACTACATTTTGCGAGTGCTGGGCCCAGCTGCTTGCCGCAACCCAGAGATCTTCACTGAGGTGGCCAATGGCTGCATTCGCATTGCCCTGCCTGCTCCCCGTGGCTCTGGAACTGGTAAGTAATTCAGAACCCTGCTGGTTTTCCTACAGTGTCCGCGCTAAGTCAGTGTGCCCATTTGCACATGGAACTTCTTCATAATTTGAGGTAGAAGGAGGTCTGGGTCAGAGATAGAAGAGAAGTATGAATCCTAGAGTAATCTTGTGCCAAAATAAAAAGCAGCTGGAAAAATCGCAAAGAACTAAGCCCCTTCCCTCCTTAAGTCCCAGGTTCCTTTACCAGTGTTGGCTGCTCTAGTTTTTTTTATTATTTCTCCTTTTGCTCCCCAAGCCTCTGATGACGAATTCGAGAACCTGCGGATCAAGGGCCCCAACGCTGTGCAGCTGGTAAAAACCACTCCAGTAAAGCCCTCACCGCTGCCTGTCATACCTGACACTATCAAGGAGGTGATCTATGACATGCTGAATGCTCTGGCTGCCTACCATGCCCCTGATGAAGGTACATGACTGCCTGGGACAGGATGGGTGGGAATTTCTATGCATGGGGGAACCAAGGGCCTCGTTCTGTTGAGGAGGACTTCATGTTGCCTGAACAAAAGCTCCCTTCTGATCAGTCCTTTTTATTAAAGCTGGAACCCAGTATTATCCATTTCACTTCCCATCCCCAAAAGACTAGTAATAACAAAGTGCTTTTCTTTCAGCAAGATCATGGGTGTAAGATAAACACCACACCAGCTTCTTGAAATAAACACTTTGAATTTGCCATGTATATATGTATAACGGCTCTCTGAAGAGACATTGTCAGTGGTGGTCATGATTTCATTTCCCCTCTCCAGCAGACAAGTCTGAACCCAAGGCAAGCAGTACTAACCAGGAGATGAGCCAGATCCTGCAAGAAATTGGAGATGATATGTACCAGCAGTATCGCTCTCTAACCCGTCAGGGCAGTGACTTTGACTCTCAGACCGGCTTTGGCATCAATGTGAGTCTGCCAGAAGTAAAAACCCAAACTCCACAGTAACATCTATCAGCTGTCAAAATCATTGAGCCATTTTTTCTGCAGCAATATCATAAATCCCATATCATCTCATTTTTGGCTCTTTTATTTCCTTTTGCTTTTTGAGGTTTTCAGTTGTTGGGGGTTGTGGACTGTATCTGAAGCATTGTTTAGATGTTGACTGCTTCTCTGGTTTCTTATGGTTTGAGACCTCTGTGTATTCCACCTCTCTGTTGCTCCAAAGTAGCAGATGGCAGTGAAAACTGTAGTGCCTTGTCATGTGTGGAACTCTGTTGGTGGATTTTAGGCCATTCAGCACCATTTTGTTCATTGCCTTTGTTGTTCTTCTCTAGGCTCAGGTTTTTGCTGCTGATAGTGCAGCTGCTGAGACTCCCCAGTCTGGAACTCCCCAAGGAGATGGTAAGTCTCATCTTTGTTGATTAGACATAACAGTGTCTTAATGCCTCTCCAGGGATCTCCCTTGAAGCTATCCTGCAATTGGAAATACTAGTCCCTGATTAAAACAGACCCAGAATGACATTCCCCTGCTCAATCACTTCAAGTGTTGGGATGCCAGTCTCATTTCTCTTAGTTGTAAAGATGGGGCCCCTCAGTCTTTTTCCTGAAAGTGAGATCTAACCCCATCTGCCATACTGGAACCAGGTCTCTCCTGAAACTTTGTGGGGAGGTTTTTTTTTGGGGGGGAGGCAGGGAGCAGTTCTTTCACTGGTTCTCCTTTTCCCTTGTGTCCTACAGCCTCCACTCCTGAAGAATCAAGAGAAAACAAGAAGGATAAGGAGGGTGATAAAGCAGCAGAGGAGAACAAGCAGAAGGCTAAGGGAAGCAAGCCACTTATGCCTACATCCACCATCTTGAGGCTGCTGGCAGAGCTTGTGCGCTCATATGTTGGCATTGCCACCTTAATTGCCAACTACAACTATACTGTGGGCCAGTCTGAGCTGATAAAGGAGGTGAGAAGCCCTGGAAGAACAAAACAAACCTAATGAACTGTGGATTAGGAGTGGGGTAAATGCAAAATAAGACTTGGGGCCAGCACTGCTAGGTTCCAGAGAAGAGGAGTGAGTTTGGGTAGACTGCTTGGGAGGAGGAGTTGCTGATGAAAGAAGATGACTAGGCCACCCTGGCCTGCTCTCGCTACTATCTTTCATTTTGTCTTTTCAGGACTGTAGTGTGTTGGCCTTTGTGCTGGACCATTTGCTCCCTCACACCCAGAATGCAGAAGACAAAGATACACCAGCCTTGGCGCGCCTCTTCCTAGCCAGCTTGGCTGCAGCAGGTAGTGGCACAGATGCCCAGGTGGCCCTGGTGAATGAGGTGAAGGCAGCCCTGGGTCGGGCACTGGCCATGACAGAGAGTACTGAAAAGCATGCCAGGTGAGCTGGAAGATGTTGAGGATTGATTAGCACTTGAGAAGAGGATGTTGTATTACAACTCTCCTGTAATAGGTTCTTGCAGCTTTGCAGCCCAGGTATTCGTGGTTTTCAGTAGGTCCGCAGCAAAGGTCTTGACTAAATTATGTTTCTTTTTAGTAGTACCATTGTACCTTGGAAGTTGAATGGAAGCCGTTCTGGAAGTCCATTCAACTTACAAGACGTTCGGAAACCAAAGCACGGCTTCTGATTGGCTGCAGGAAGCTCCTGCAGGAAGCTCCTGCAGCCAATCAGAAGCCCCGTTGGATGTTCGGGTTCCAAATAATGTTAGCAATCCAGAACACTCACTTCCGGGTTTGTGGCGTTCGGGAGCCAAAATGTCCAATTATCAAGGCATTCAGAAGCCAAGGTACGACTGTATAAAATTTTCAGGTACACTATTTCGTAAAACAGGAATGGGGAACTTCCGGCCCGCCAAAAGTTGTTGGACACTAGCTCCCACCGGTCCCAGCCAGCATGGCTAATGGCGGGGGGATGGGAGCTGTAGAATATCTGGAGGGTCATAGGTTCTCTGTCACTTTACTAAATTAGAATACTTGTTGCAGGAAAATAGATCCTTCCTGTTACAGGGATTGGGGCAGGGTATTGCAGGATTTGCTAACCATGACACTGTTCTGGAAGTAAAGAAATGTCACTTTCCACTTTGACACTCTCTAGGCTGCAAGCTGTCATGTGCATCATCAGCACCATTATGGAATCATGCCCATCCACCTCTAGCTTCTACAGCAATGCCACAGCAAAAACCCAGCATAATGGCATGAACAACATCATCCGCCTCTTCCTCAAGAAGGGGTTGGTCAATGACCTGGCCAGGGTGCCTCACAGCCTTGATCTGTCCAGGTATGTGACTTATTTAACCGCAAGGAGATGGAGCGTGCCTCGTTCATGATCAGGGATGATGTCGAACAGTTGGTGTAGGGGACAAGGACAAGACCAAATGTAGAAGACAGATACAATCCCTTCCACTAAGATTTGGCCTTAGAAAGTTTTTTCCCCTATCTCTAGAACATAACTGAATTGGCATATTGAGAGAGCAGGCAGAATCATGACATCTTCCCACTAGAGGTTTCTCTTCGTTCTACCCCAGCTAAGGTTAGCTTTGCTATTAAGACCTTTGTTCACAGTCTGGAAACTCATATTGGCATGTGTTTTTCCTCCAAGTCCCAACATGGCCAACACAGTAAATGCAGCCCTGAAGCCCTTGGAAACGTTATCACGAATTGTCAATCAGCCCAGTAGTCTCTTCGGTAGCAAAAGTGCCTCGAGCAAGAGCAAGGCAGAGCAGGATGCTCAGGGAGCAGCACAAGATGCCAACAGTGGCCAACAAGATGCAGGTATGCCATCCTCAGCATCCATTGTTTATGGGTCATGTACCTCTTCTCTGTGATTTTTCATCAACCTCTTCCACAATAAGATCCACACCTGCCATCCCCTCCTTTCCTTGGCCTGGAATTTTTCTGACTTCCATTATGAGCCTCCATTAGTCTGTCTGCCACTAAGCTAATTCAAGGATGACTTGAGAGGGTAATATTTAGACCTTGACTTACAGGGGAGAGCGGGGAAGCAGAGGCCCCAGAGGAGGACCATGATGTTGCCCAAGCAGAAGTGACAGATGGTGACATCATGGATGGTGAAACGGAGAGCGATGCCGTGGTGATTGCTGGACAGCCGGAGGTTCTGAGCACGCAGGAGATGCAGGTATTGATGGTGGCTTGTAGGAACCCTGCCTGTATTGCATGCAGGAGGTGACCACAGGTTTTAAGGCATGGGATGTTGGTGACATATAGCTGGGATCACTTCCATTCCTGCTTGTGTTGCTTAAAGTTGCAATTTATTTAGGGCTATATGCAGAGGAGTGTGTAAATGAAGACTTTTGTTGACCACATCTTTGCTCTGAGATTAATGAGTACAATCTGGATAGCTGCACAAACTGAAATGACCCTTTGCTTGCTTAATTTAGATTGTGATACCTGAGGCTGGGCTACCTGTCGTATATAGCGTTTGACTTGGGTAGAGCACAAATCAGACCTGTGTCAGAAGTCAGGGTGATGCAGCTTGTTTTATGGTTTTGAGACTTGATTGTAAAGAACTGGAAATCACCAGTGTGTTTGTCTTTACCATCTTCTAGGTGGAAAATGAGCTAGAGGACCTGATCGATGAGCTTTTAGAGCAGGATGGTGGCTCAGGGAATAGTACAATAATAGGTGAGTACAAAGCCCCAACACTTTGCCTCAGAACTTTCCTTCAGGATCTCTGGACTCTCTGCCTTTCCCCCTCTGTGTGGCCTCTGAGGGAACCAAGTGCATTTTTGGCTTTGCTGTAGAGAATCCTACCTCATAAGGCCACTCCAGGTAGAGATCATCTACTGTTCTTCTCTCTTCCTCCTCCCTGCAGCTCTTCTTTATCACACAGCATGGGTGCTGTATCAGACATATGTCCGTGTTGCTTTTTCGCCCATTATAGAGATAATCTATTCCTATACAATTCTTGGTGGGTGGGGTGACTTCTGAGAGGCAAGAGACTTGTCATGGTAGCTTTATAACTGCCAAGAAAATCGCCATCTGTATATGGAAAGCAGCATCACATCAGGACCATAACGGGCACTCAAAGATAAATGGCCATCAAGTTTAGGGACTGCCCAGAAGGTCCTCTAAAGGGAGAGGGTTGTTTGCTCATAACTTTGCTAAGCCCTATACACTTCCTTTATGTCCTTCAGTGGGCCGAAGTGGAGAGGATGAGTCTCAGGAGGATGTGTTGATGGATGAGGCACCTTCCAATCTCAGCCAGGCTTCCACATTACAGGCCAACAGGGAAGGTGAGGCATTGCCTACGATGTTACATGGAGTCAGTAGAAGTGCCTATAGTCCCTGGAGGGGGAGGGGGAGGGTAAGTGCAAGAGAAGGGTGAAGTAGCATGATGCAGAAGGGTTGTTATAGGCTTGCGCTCTCGTAAGAGAAGCAGGAGGAGGGGGAGGTTTCTGAGACCTGGCTTTGTGAGGTTTTGCTTGTCTGGCAAAAGGAGTTTGAAGATAGAACTTGCCAGAAAGGTAACTGGAAGAATCTTCACTTAACCTGCAGGGGCCAATTCACCATAGCTACACTCTAATCTTCTCTAGATTCTATGAATATTCTGGATCCTGAAGATGAAGAGGAGCACACACAGGAGGAAGACAGCAGTGGCAGCAATGAGGATGAGGATGATAGTCAGGATGAAGAGGAAGAAGAGGAGGAGGAGGATGAAGATGACCAGGTAAGGGCATTGAAGGAAAGGCAGTGCAGAAGTCTTTACAGTGGGTGCTTTATGATCTTAACATAGGAGGCTGTGGGGCAGATGTCAAAAATAACAGGGAAAGGGTGGTCATAATTGAGGACAGCATGTAATAGGTTTTTATTGGGGAGCTAATGGGAGCTATGCACCATAATGTTTGGGTTTTAGATCTAGAATATTTTATAGTGTGAGAGCCAAAAATTTCATTGACTCAGTCTGTGGTTCCAGGTAAAGAGAGTGACTAAAGTTGGAGTGAGGAGGTATGAAGACTGGTTTTCATGATGCCGTATTCTAGCCGGCATTTGCTTAGCCTTGTGTTTGGTGATAACTTTCCCTCCAGGATGATGAAGAAGGTGAGGAAGGCGAAGAGGAGGAAGATGACGATGATGGCTCCGAGATGGAGTTAGATGAAGACTACCCTGATATGAATGCCTCCCCACTGGTGCGTTTTGAGCGCTTTGACCGTGAAGATGACCTCATCATTGAGTTTGACAACATGTTCTCCAGCGCCAGTAAGAACTCTAAAAACTGGAAAGCCACAGGACATGGCTGATTCTGGGGGGGCTGGGAGCCAAGATGCTAAGTTTTTCCCCACATCCTATGGACTAGGGAACTGGGGTTTTCTTTGAAATGGAATAACATTCTCTATCTAGTGGAACGGAAGCATCCACATAATGGGTTGTCTCCTCCCACTGCCCAGAACAGGCAGGATCAGGCAACCAGACTTTGCCCACATTCAGCATCATCTCAGTTCCTTTTCCTGCCTTATCCATGATCAGTGCTGTGTTCTAGCACATGATCTGTTTTCTAGCTTCAAAATGTTGCTCTGACATTTGGGAGGCTTTGTAATTATAGCTTTGTTGACCCTATTTCAGGCTAGTTCTTGTCTCCAGGGAAATTATATTTGTATGTCTTCAAAGCTCCATCTTGGCTTGCTAACTTTGCCTATTTCTATTCCCAGCGGATATTCCTCCATCACCTGGCAATATTCCTGCCACTCATCCACTCATGGTACGGCATGCAGACCATAGCTCCTTGACTTTGGGTAGTGGCTCCTCCACTACGCGATTGGCGCAAGGCATTGGCCGCAGCCAGAGGACCCTTCGGCAGCTGACAGCAAACACTGGCCATACCATCCATGTTCATTACCCTGGCACCCGCCAGCCCAACCCACCTCTGATCCTGCAGAGGTGAGACTTGAGGGAGTGGAGGAGTATCACATTTTGCCAAAAGCTGTAGAATACAGAACAGTGAATTGTTCTGGCAGTTTGGTTTGCCCCAGTGTTCCCCATAATCTTGTTCTGAGAACTGGGGGACTCTTTTAGAAGTCACTGCATCTCTGTGTAGGAAAACAAGTGTTCCCTTTATGTCTTCTTTAGGTTGTTGGGCCCTTCAGCAGCTGCAGATATTCTTCAGCTAAGCAGTAGCCTCCCGCTACAAAGCAGAGGTCGAGCTCGCCTTCTAGTAGGCAACGACGACGTGCACATAATCGCTCGCTCAGATGATGAGTTGCTGGATGACTTCTTCCATGACCAGAGCACAGCCACCAGCCAGGCAGGCAAGTCCTTAAGACTGTTTACTAGATTTGTAGGTAAAATCAAAAGGACTAATAGATTGAAACTCTACAGTGGGAATGGCTGACCCTTTTGGGGCCACATCGACCCTATGGTCAGCCCTCAGGAAGCCAAAGTGTAAATATAGGTGCAATGAGAACTAAAGTTCTCAAGGCTATCTTCCAAAGCAGGACTTTTTGGGAGTGGTTGGTCAGTAACACTTTTTTGAAATTTCAATTTTTCTTTTTAAAAAAAATCAAATGGAAAAAATTGAGGGATGCTTAGAAGACTGCAAAAGAACCTTTTGTGAATTAGCAGTCAGGTGCCTACAACATTTTTATACCATTGTGCATCAATTCAAACATCTTTATCAATGGAGTCAGTTCACATTTTCAGCTGTTAGGCAGATGTGGAGAATGGCTGGCCAACGGCACAGCTGTGGGTCTTGAGGGAGTTGGTGAGCTGTTGTATGGATTGGCTTATCAGTAATATGTCCTCCACTTTTCCTTCTATAGGAACCTTGTCAAGCATCCCTACTGCCCTGACACGCTGGACAGAAGAATGCAAAGTACTAGATGCAGAAAGCATGCATGACTGTGTGTCAGGTGAGCTAACAAGTAACTTACCTTGCTTCAGCCAATGCAGGCCCTTCTCTGTTTGGCTCTATTTAATCTGGTGCTTTTTCTCCATCCAGTGGTCAAAGTTCCCATTATCAACCACCTGGAGGCATTGAGAGATGAGGAACTAGAGGAGCGTAGAGAGAAGAGGCGCAAACAGCTGGCTGAGGAGGAGGCCAAAGTTGCAGACAAGGCCAAGGAGGCAGAAGACAAAGAGCAAAATGCCCAGGTTAGAAGCCCAACTTGAACATCTGTGACCTTTTTTAAAAGCTTGTTAAATGGCAAACTTTCAGCAGGACTGATTTCATCTGGTATGGTTTTCATTAAGGAAGCTGCATTGTGACTAGGGTGTGGGGACAGGACTAAGAGTTGTATTCATTGTAGCACTAAAGCAATTGTTAAATTAGCGCAAGGCTTTCTGCTTGCACAATGGAACACTCTCCTCCTGTGCATCCCTAAATCTGTTCTAGGGGTGTTTCCCCAAATCCTCCGGAGAAGTTTCAGGGAGGGCATGGGCTGCAAGCAGGGAACGTGGTAATGCTTGCAACTAGTAGGGCGAATCAGTTGAATATCACCTTGAATATATGCAACAGGGTTGTAAATGAGAAGCAGAGTACCTATAATTTGGAATGAAAATGCCAGCAGACGTGTTTAGGTCTTGGTAGCTTGATAAGACAGCAAATCTGTTCTGCTCCAGAGCAAAGATGTGAACTGTTTTTTGGTAAACTTTAAATTGTGGCAAGTGGGCCACCTTAAAATAAAGTTGGGGATGTTCATTCACTTAGGTATATAAGGGAAAACACAAAATAGAAACCCCTGCTGTCATTTCAGTATATAATTCCACATGTCTGTGTGCTCTTTTGCACATGGCAGACAGAGATGAAATCAGAGAATAAACCTCTGTTCCTTTCTTTCCCATCAGGAAGGCAAGCAGAAACTCAGACACTACACTGAGAGCTGATCTTTCTTAGTACAGTCTTGGGTTACAGACACTCCAGGTTGCGCATTTTCGGGTCGCGCACTGCACCAAACCCAAAAGTACCAGAACAGGTTACTTCCGGGTTTTGGCGCTCATGCATGCACAGAAGCACCAAATCGCGACCCGCGCAGACGCGGCGCTGCATGTTGCGAATGCTGCGGGTTGTGAACGTCCCTTCCACATGGATCACATTCACAACATGAGCATCCACTGTAGCTCTTTGTAAGAAGGAAAGTCATCACATTCCTTTCCTAGAGCCAGGTCTTACACCTGTTCTTTTTAAAAACAGCCCACCCCCACACTGTTACAGGAACAAAAGAAACTCTGTTATCAAGAATAGAGACACCAGCAGTAAGTGGAATATGGTAACAGTCATACCTATAATAGTTAGCAGACACAGGGATGGACACACTTTAATGTGTTTCTTCATATCTCTGCCTGTCAATGCTATGAGGATATTGTCATGAAGTTTGCTCATTGATATAATTCTATTGGATTGGTATCTTTAGCCATTGTTCCAAACATTTGCAGAAGAGAAAGTGGTCATTCTCTTACTCTTTCAATAAAGAATTTAGCTGTTAAATCTCAACTAAGGAGAAGGACATCTAAGACAGTTTAGCAAGATTGTTTTTGGATCTGAGGGAATAGAATATCTTGACATTTTTCTGTATATAATCTATAAAAGCCGGATATCTTTGTCAACCAATTACAGAAAGGAAAACTTATCAACACATTTTCCAGCAGTATTTAGAATGCTTGCTTCTATGTAGAAGAGAACATTTTGATAGATGTGCCTCACTGGACTAGATGAAAATCGGGCAGAGCTGTTGTAGCAAAAGGCATTCAGGTTACGTACCGTCCTCCTTACGAACACTTCGTGTAACGAGCTCCGCTAACCCGGAAGTAGGTCTCCTGGTAGCAAACTTTGCCCCAGGATGCAAGCAGAAGTCGCTCACTGGTGGCGTGGTGGCAGTGGGAGGGCCCATTCGCAAAAGTGTGCCTCAGGTTAAGAACGGACCTCCGGAATGAATTAAGTTTGTAACCAGAGGTACCACTGTAGAGAGAAGGTAGAGCTGTGACCTGAAGCTTCTGCCTCCTTTCCTTGTCCTGGGTGTCAGAAGCTACATAGGCAGTTTCCTGCCCAGATGAGTTTTAATCAGATGAATCTTCACCTACTTTTTTTTCCCCCTCTGCAGGGAGCCTTACCCCAGTCAAACAGCTCTGCTGAGCAGAACCTTCCAGGTAATTTGTTCCCTTACTCTATGTCTGTATGGTGTCTTCTTCCCTCAGCTCAGCTGAAGCAGATGCTGTTCCTGGGCCCCCTGGGATGAGGTAGTAGATTGTATAGTTTTAGGGTCACACCCGGTCTTGGAGATAACTATACAATCTACTGTCTTTCCTATGAGGACTCGCAACTCGCCGTGCCAGCACTGAAGAAGAGAGAAGCCACTGAGAAACCACGCCTAGCTCAGGAGGAAAGAACATGGGCTCAAGAACGAAATGTGGAATCAAAGCCCCTGAGTTCCTTGGTTCCATCCCTAGATGTGGACAGAAATTTGGGGATGGGGGTTATAGTGGGATAGTTTGTCATTAGATCTTGTAGGTAGGATTCCCTGGATCTTGCTGTGGCTTGGGGAGAGGATCGTCTACATGAGTGTTCTCCTCAGATCTATGTGAAAGGATTTTGCAGGATTTTTAAAAAACTAGCTGTTCAGATAGGGGAAGAACCAGTTGCCTGACGCTGAGGCTTTGTGACGTTGCTCCTGCTGGGGTGAGGTAGTAAGTTGTATTGTTGTGGGGTAGGGATTTGTGCCCCAAATCAGAGATAACTATACAACTTACTACTTTCCCTGGGAGGAGTGAAGTACCCAGGACTGGGGTGGGTGTTTGATGTGCCCAGCTTTTGAACTAACCTTGAGGGTGCAGGGTGAAGCCAATTCCCTGCTTGAAATCCTGCTGCTGCTCAGTGGCCTGGGTTTTAAGACAGCCTCCCTCCCTCTCTTGGCTCCCAGATGGTGCTGCCCATCCTGATGGCTATCCCGCAGTCCCAGCTGCAGCTGAAGACACCTCTGCTGGCCCCAAGCAGACTCTGGTCACGCTGGAGAGCCCCCAACAGCAACAGCAGCAGGTGACAGGGGCAGGCGAGCTTCCTTCAGAGCTGGCGGGGCAGTCCAATGCCCAGGGCTCTGGGCAGTTGTTGATGCCGGTGGAACAGGAGGACTCAGGCCCTGGGAGGCCAAGCACTGATGCTGAGGCCACACAGATGGAGCTTTCACCTGCTCCCACCATCAGTAAGTGGCCCCAGGCTTCACCCTGCAGCAGGTGTTACCCCCTTTCTGGCTGTGTGTCACTTGTACGTGCATAAACATACTCTGATTCCTACCATCTTCCACATGTTCAGGAGAAGGCAGCAATAGTTTTAAAGTGCATATATTTTCATCAGCCACCTACCTACTCAGTGGCCAGGAGCATCATAACTAGACACCAGAGAGAACATGAACCTGTGGTACCAAACCATATGGGAAACAGCCCTACTAGAGCAGCTAGCCAATAGACTGAAACTGACAGAGGGGCAAATAAAAGAGGACAGCTTCACCCCAGTGTGGCTCCCCTTTATTGCATACACAGCCCAACAAAACAAGAACCCACCAGCAGCATGCAAATCAATATGGCTAACTTGACCCTAACAACAACTCCACCTCATACACGCAAACAAAACTCACTGCAGCCAACTGCCCTGCTCCCAACCTCTCTCGCCACCAATGAAAACTAATAAATGAATAGAAAGAGAACCTGGCCACGTGACGCTGACACGAAAACCTTGCACATACGCTCTCCCCACTTCTCTTCTCCCCATGCCATATACTGTCTATAACATAAGTGTCTCGCATCGAGTATAACTGATCTATAGAAAGGGTCCTATGAATGGAAAGCAGAAATGCTGTATGCACTTTTGTAACCCAAGAAAATCTTTAATAAAAACAATTTTTAAAAAGTGCATATATTTGCAAATTAACTAACATTTGCAAAGTGAAAGTAAAAGCCTATGCACCCACCTAATGATTTGATCCTAGCTTTCAAAATTTGGCTGGATGTTTGTTTTTTAAGTAGCTTTTTATTGAGGTTTAAGCTCAAATTTTGAATCTCTCATTTTTAAAAATAGAAATGCTGTGCTGGATCAGACCTGTCAATTGAAAGTCTTCACAGGCAATTTCTGAAGCCTGTCACTCTATAGTAGTTGGCAGTGAAGGGTATATCACAGCCAAAACAAGATGTTTCCTTGCTAAATTGGAACCAGAGCCCAGTCGTAATGGGCAGCAGAATTTGAACCCAGTGTATCAGGTTTTCAGGCAGTGTTTCTATCAATGCTTCTTAGGAAGGGTGTCTAAAAACCAAAAGGGGGTCAATGGGTAGGTTTCTGCCCTTACCATGTTTTGGGCTGAATCTGATGAAAAGAATTCAGGTTTGTCAGACTTATCTCTCAGTCCTTTCTTTCCTTTCCCACCAGCTTCACTTTCTCCAGAGAGGGCTGAAGACTCTGATGCCTTGACAGCAGTCAGCAGCCAGCTGGAGGGCTCACCCATGGATACCAGCAGCCTGGCCTCTTGCAACCTCGAAGAAGGAGTTGGAGAGGCTGGTGGCCCTAGCAATGTGGACCAGGCAGGGGGAGCCACTGTTGTAGCAACGGCAGACACTGCCCAGCAGGGCTCCAATGCACAGGCCCTCAGGGAGGGCCAGCCAGATCCTAGCCAGCAGGTGGATGATGGGTAAGGAGCAGCGATGGGGTGCAAGGGGGTGATATGCCAATTTTAGCATTAGCACTGCACTTGCTAATACTGTCACTTCCTGCTCTTCAGCTCCCCACCTGCCTCATCTTCTGAGAGCTCCTCCACCAGAGATTCGGCGGTGGCCATTTCCGGTGCTGATTCTCGGGGCATCTTGGAAGAACCCCTTCCTTCTACCAGCAGTGAGGAGGAAGACCCCTTGGCAGGTAAATACTAGAAGAGAACATAAAAAGAGGGAGCTATACTAAGTCAATGCCCTTTTTCTTAGTAGGGATAGCAGCTACCTCTAACATGCTTTTTCATAGGGATAAATCTTCCGGAAGGTGTAGACCCATCTTTTCTGGCCGCTCTGCCTGATGACATCCGGCGTGAAGTGCTACAGAACCAGTTGGGTATCCGGCCTCCTGCCCGTACGGCCCCGACTACCACAACTGCTGCTACCCCAGCACCGCCCGTGGTGGGAAACCCTAGTGTGACAGAAGTCAGTCCAGAGTTCCTGGCTGCACTGCCTCCAGCAATCCAAGAGGAGGTAAGGTGGCACTTTTAGGAACAAGTATAATAGAACTATAAAATCTGAAGGAAACTCATGTAGCCTGTGACCCTGCACTGTACAAAATAAAACTTTCTGAATTTAGGATTCCTGACCTCTTAATTTAAAAAAAAAGAAGAAATTTTCCATTGCTTGAATTGTATTGTTTAAAACATGTAACATACAAACAAAACATAAAATGGGAAGTCAAAATAGGAAAGTAGGTGTAAAAACAAATCTACTGGACTGCCAACTACAGGTCACAAGAAAATCTGGGCAATTGCATTTCTCTTCTTTGCACTTAAGTTATAAATTGCATAAGGACAAGATATGCAAGTTATTTGTGTGGATGTGTTTGGCTCACCTTATTGCATGCATGATCCATAGTTCATTGCCTTGTGGGAAATTCCACATAAGGGGGATGTAATTCAGTGAAATATGTATTTCTTTGAAATATAGTGAAATTTCCAGGACTAAATTAATAATGACCAAGACTTCACATCCTAAAAGGGGCTTCTAGCTGTGGAGTTCCACCCGTCATGTGGTCACAGAACCCAGTTTCTGTCCCACCCCCACCCACCCCCCACCTCGGAAAGAGAGATAGCAATTTGTGGTTGAAGGAGGAGAGTCATTTTAGAGAGATTGGTTGGGTCTTTTTTTTTTTTTTTGCTCTGTTCTTGCTTAACAGTAGAAGTTGTTTTTATCTTTCCCCCTCCCATCTCAGGTGCTGGCACAACAACGGGCAGAGCAGCAGCGTCGGGAGCTGGCCCAGAGCACAAGCTCAGACACTCCCATGGACCCTGTGACTTTCATTCAGACGTTGCCATCAGACCTGCGGCGCAGTGTGTTGGAGGATATGGAGGACAGTGTTTTGGCAGTCATGCCTCCTGACATTGCTGCTGAGGCACAGGCTCTGCGGCGTGAGCAAGAAGCACGCCAGCGCCAGCTCATGCACGAGCGTCTCTTTGGCCACTCCAGCACCTCTGCCTTGTCTGCCATTTTGCGTAGCCCAGGTAAAGCACATCTGTTTCTGACATACTACTGTTTTTAGTTCTGTATGTCTCGACTCCTGATCTGATTGCTTTGCTTATTTTCTTTCCCCTAACTCAGCCTTCACAAGCCGGCTGAGTGGAAACAGAGGTGTCCAGTATACACGTTTGGCTGTGCAAAGAGGAGGAACCTTCCAGATGGGTGGTAGCAGCAGCCACAGCAGGTACAAGAGCAGTGTTCAAAACTCCCATAGTTCTAGGCACATTTTGCACAGGGAATTTCATTAGCGCGAGCAGTTTCTGAGCTCTGGCTGCAGTACTGCACCTAAGATTTCAGATTAAAACTGCAGAGTGGAAGGAAAGGAGGACTTTTTCTGCCTCCTCACTTCCAACTATTCTCTGAAGACTGGAGAAGAGACCCTCTTAAGAATATATGGGAGGGGCAGGGTAAGGACTAGGCCATGTGAAAAATGAACATAATATTTTAGCTGCAGTTCATTCATTTTCAGCCTTGTATTCCTGTTATTTAAAAAAGTGTGCCTAGACATTCTGTTCTTGCACCCATAAGCTAAGTTTAAGGTGCCATTTAGCTCCTAGCTTTCATATCTCAGTTTCTAACACCGTACTAGACTTATGGGGGAAGGTAGTGCAGTTTCTTTGGAGGGAATAAGCTGAGGGTTAGGATTCCTAGGGAAAAACCAATGTAACTTATTAGTTAAGTTGGGTATGCTTGGGGAAATTAGAAATATAAAAACTTTCCCAAATTGTATAGTACCTAAGGTTAATCTTAAAGTCTGGAAACCAAGGGTGTTATCTTGCTTCTTCCAATTATCAATCCTTCCCAATAACCCCTGGTTCTTGCAGGGCTGCCATGGATTCCTTTGGGAGGAAGGGTGGAAAAATGTTTAATCAATAATTCTCAGATTGAAAAAACCACTCCCTGCCCCATTGTGTAAGCTGAAAGATGGGCTCAGTGATCACTGGATCAGTTCAGGGATCAACTTGAAAGCAAGTGGGCAGAGTTGCCAGGCCAGCAGGATGTTCTGGTTTACAGGAACCAGCTGCAAGGCATGTCATGGTAAAAACTGTCTACCCTCACTTAGATGAGACACTGCTAGGGGAGAGCTGTTCACCTTGGATGCTGCTATGCTTTCAGAGTCCATTGTAGACTGTGCTGATGATATTTGTCTTGTTGTTTCCTAGGCCATCAGGCAGCAATGTGGACAGCCTGCTCCGCCTGCGTGGACGCCTTCTGTTGGACCATGAGGCCTTGTCCTGCCTGCTGGTACTGCTTTTTGTGGATGAGCCAAAGCTGAACACTAGCCGGCTACATCGGGTGCTGCGGAACCTTTGCTACCATGCACAGACACGCAGCTGGGTGATTCGGAGCCTGCTCTCTATCCTGCAGCGCAGCAGTGAGAGTGAACTGTGTGTAGAGACACCTAAGGGGACTGCTGCACCAGACGACAAAGGCAAAAGAGCAGCCAAGGCCTGTGCCCCTGACAGCCGGCCACTAGACCTTCTGCACAAGATGGAATCCAAAAGCTCAGGGCAGCTTTCTTGGCTCTCCGTCTCTATGGATGCTGCTTTGGGTTGCCGAACCAACATATTCCAGATCCAGCGAGCAGGAGGGCGTAAGCACACAGAGAAGCATGCTGCTGCCGGTTCCACTGTTCATATTCACCCCCAGGCTGCTCCTGTGGTCTGCCGCCATGTACTTGACACGCTCATCCAACTTGCCAAGGTGAAGACAAGGGCTGTCTAGAGTGGTGCTCTTTTTTATGCGATGGGCATTCTGTCACTCTGATGAAAGTCTGAAGCTTCTTGATCTGCATAGCTTAAGAGAAAAAGTTAAGGATTTAGATTACAGGGAGGTAACTCTCTAGACTAAATATTAGGGTGAGTTCCAAACTGAGAGCAAGCAGACAGTTAAGCTCCCTGTAATTGTTGTTGTTATTTAGTAGATTTAGATCCTGTTTGTCCATCAGCATGTTCAAGGTGGCTAACAAAATCGCCATTGCATAAAAACGCCTAAAACAAAATAAGTGCAAATTTGCAGCAAAAGGTGTAGGGGTCATCATTTAAAAAATTGGAAAGCAGTTATTTTAGTATTTCTAGGCTGCATTTCTACCCACAGACCTTCAGAACAGCTAACAAAAGTTTTTTAAAAGTTTTGAAATTGGTTCCTCTCTCCACTGCAGTTGCTGCCAGCTAATCAGCTGGTCTCTTGCTGTGCAGGGATTAAAGAAAATATGGGCAGGCATTCGTAGCATATTCTGTACCAGGAAACATCCAGTTGTGCTAGAAAGGAGCTAGACAAGTTAACTTATTGGTTCCTTTGCTGTTCAGAATAAATGAGATTAGTAAATAATAGCCATGGAAACTTCTTCTCCGTGAGCTACTTTGCACATCATGCTAAACCATTATCAGTGAGACTTGCATTATCAGTGAGAAAGGAGCTGCTGTGAGCCTCTTGCTTATGTATTCCCCCATCTTCCTGCACAGCCAAGAAGAACAGCCTTTTCCTCCTAGTCTCTCTCTCTCTCTCTCTCCCCCCCCCCTTGTTGTGTCATCCACACCAGGGATTGTTTATCACAACCTCTGGTTGATTTCAAAACAAGCTGTTTTGCTTGAACTAACCAGCATTTGGGACAAACAGTAGTCCCTGGTCTGGATGCCCTGACAAGCCAAGATTTAGGGAAACTGGTGTGAGGATAAGAACTGTTGGTCCTCCGGATAGTGGAGGAAAGGAAGACAGGGAAGCATGTGAGCCCACGGCTTGCAGCATCTCCCTGCTCATGTGTGACTTGCTAAATCATGTGAATACAGCATGGGCCCTACTTTTGTTAGCATGAAGCATCCTGAAAACCTGTGAATTTAAAAGTGCAAGTTTTTTTAAAAAAAACAATAATAATAATTACATTTTTTTTTAATTTAAAACAATTTAGTATCTTGTCAACAAATGATTCCAGAGCAGTTTTTAATAGCCTTTCCAATTCTTCTGTGATGATGGTTATTCAAGAGTGGGTTTCTCCTTACACTTGCCTCAGGGGCAGTGCTAATGTAACTCAGTTTTGTGCTTGGTCCCTCCCCACTTCTAGTTCTGCCAGTTTCAGGGTAGCAGAACTTTGTCAGAGCTCCACCTCTGTTGTTGTTGTTGTTTTTCATTGTGATGATATGGTGGGATCAGCATTTGTAAATTTGGGAAGTTTTTCTGACCCATGGAACAGGGAAGATGCTTCTGATTATCTGCTGTATGCCCCATGAAGCAAAGGACCAGAACTGGCGACAAAGAGGAGCATAGCTCTCAACTTCTTTCTGGCAAAGGGTGGCAGCTTGTTTCCCAGGCAAGGTTCATCCTCCTTTGGTTGGCAGAGGGGCCAACACCTCCTATATGAAGACTAATACCTTGTTACTGTCTTTTTAGCTCTGAATATGCTCATTAATATAGCTGTTAATAGTTCTGTCTTGCAGCAACCCTGGGGAATAAGTAATTACTTGGGTCCTGAGGTTATGTGCATGAGTTGCCCCAAACCATCCAGTGAGTCTCTCGCCTGTACCTGGAGTTAGGGCAAACATACATGGGGAGAGAAGTGAACTTGGTGCTCTGTAGATTGTTGCCACTCAGCCAAATGCTGACTGGGACCTGAGGAGACTGGCACACACGTGCTGCTGTGCATGGTCCCCTTTCTCACTCCCTGCTAATTTGAAGGAAGCTATAGAGATTCCAAATACTGGCTTTGGCGAAAAACTGTTGCTGGAGGCCTGTGTTAATGCTGCCTCAAAGGCATAGTTGTACTATTTATGGACCACAAGGTAGATATTCCATGTGGGACACCTTCCAATTACAGAGTGGAGACTGTCTTCCTGGAGCAAGGCTCTAGGGGTCGTTGCTCTGTGATTTAAGCTTATTCTCCCAGGACATAACTGCTGCTGAACAATTTGTTCTTTGCTGCGACTGGCAGTGCGGTATATATCTATGTATTCTAGGCATTTTCTAGAGAGCATCTACTTGGAACTGTTCAGGTTTATCTAGAGCCAGGTGTGCCAGTAGACTTGGAAGGTGAGGGGTGTATGGTTGGGGTTTTTTTAGGGATGCTGGTTGGAGAGGGTGCTGTTGTTGAACCTTGATTCGGTGGGCAGAGTGATAAATAATCCTATAGAACTGGAAGCCACATTTTTCAGTGAGGGATTCCAGAACATGATTTCACTTGCTTCTCTCCTCCATGCCCCCTTCCAGGTGTTCCCCAGCCACTTCACACAGCAGCGGACCAAAGAGACCACCTGTGAAAGTGAACGGGAGAGGGGCACCAAGCAATCGGGCAGCCCATGCCCAGGTCAAATGGGCACCAGTGGCATCTCCACTGACTTCTGGGACTTGTTGGTCAAACTGGATAATATGAACGTAAGCCGCAAGGGCAAGAACTCCATCAAATCTGTGCCTGTGAGTGCTGGCTCTGAGGGAGAGAGCTCTCCCTACAGTCTAGAAGCCTCTCCTCTGGGTCAGCTCATGAACATGCTGTCCCATCCAGTGATCAGACGGAGCTCCCTGCTGACAGAGAAGCTGCTGCGCCTGCTGTCACTCATCTCCATTGCTCTGCCTGAGAACAAGAACACGGCTGAGGGGGTAGCCAACCATGCTGCTGCTGCTGCTACTACTACTACTGCAACTACCACCCCAGCACCTGCTCCCGCCCCTGCCCTGGCTGCTGCCGCCGCTGTAGCTGCTGCAGCTGCCGCTGCAACTGCTGCTTCTTTCGGCACCTCTGGTGCTGCCACAGTAACTGTATCTACTCTCCCCACCACTGTGTCCAGTAAGTATTCTATTGATTGGGGTTTTTTGTGGGGAGGGGTGCTCAGAGACGAGAAGAGGAAAGGATACTTTTCTTCTCCTTGTCCCACATTCCATTTTCTTTCTTCATTTGAGTTGTGGAGCAGGACATGTCTAAAGAGAAAAATATATGTAAATTTCTACATCCAGGCAATCCAGACTCTGTGACCTGTACAGTCATACCTTGGTTTTCAAACAGCTTAGTTCACAAACATTTTGGTTCCCAGATGTTGCAAACCTGGAAGTGATTGTTTCGGTTTGCGAACTATTTTTGGAAGCTGAATGTCTCAACAGGGCTTCCACGGCTTCCGATTGGCTTCAGGAGCTTCCTGCAGCCAATCAGAAGCCGCGCTTTGGTTTCTGAACGTTTTGGAAGTCGAATGGACTTCTGGAACAGATTCCGTTCGACTTCCAAGGTACAACTGTATGTGTATTTGCATTAATTTAATTTATTTTTCATAATTCTGTGTTTTGGTGGCCATGGAGACGAGAAGGGAGCTATGAAGAACCCCAAATATTTGTCTCAGTTGCTAGAAATCTTACTTAGCCACCTTTTAAGACTTCAGTAGGTATTGCTGCACACACTTTCAAGCCATCATTGCAGCCCTGAGGAAAAGATTTTTGAAACAAAATAGAGAGCTGGGATTCTCAACAAGGCAAGCTCTTAAGATCACACACTGTTAAATCTGTGCTGTCGCTGAATTCATAGAATTATAGAGTTGTAAGGGATCCCAAAGGTCATCTACTCCAACCCCCTGCAATGCAGGAATCTTAATTAGATCATATATGACAGATGACCATCCAGTCTCTACTTAAATACCTCCAAGGAAAGAGTCCACCACCTCCTATGGGAGTCTGTTCCACTCTGTGCCAAACAGCTTTTGCTGTCAGAAAGTTCTTCCTGATGTTTAGTCAGAATCTCCTTTCTTGTAACTTGAATCCTCTGGTTTTGATCCTACCCTCCAGAGCTTGCTCCAGTTTCCATTTACGAGTGTACACATCCCTTACATATAATGCTGGTGCTCCTCCCTTCCTGACTGATCTGTTCCTTTTGAGCAGGTTGTACCCCTCAATTTCTACATTTCAATTACGAGCCTCATCCCACCAGCTTTCAGTAATGTCTATTAGATTATAGTTGCCATTCTGTATTAAGAGTTCAAGTTCTTCTGGCTTGTTTCCCATATTCTGTGCATTGGTGTAGAGACAACTGAAAGCATGAGTCATTCTTCTGTACACTGCTGCCTCTGTCCCCATCTGTAGGGAGTCACCTGCCACCACTACATGTCTCTTCCTTCTCTGGGGACCTGCAGGAATGGTTCTGTACACTGTAGCTTCCACTTCCACCTTGGTATTTGCAAACTTACCACATATATGAACACAGCCCTGATCAAGGAGGATATTGCCTCCCAATAGAAGTCTGATAGAGGGTGTCTCTGTGACTTCTGTGTAGGGATGTAGGTAGATGGTAGGCAAGTGCTCAAAGGAGACCCAGACTTCAAAAAATAGCTGGTGGTTTGTTTGGTCATTCTCTCACTGGTTAATTGTCAAATCCCAAGTTGGTTCTAGCTTGTATCTTGTCGTTCTCTGCAGCTATCGCAAAAAACAGCAAATCGCCAGCCAAGGTAGGCGAAGCGGGAGGCGGAGGTGGAACTGACAGCAAAATGGCTGCCTCAGGCCTAACGGAGAACCAGCTACAGCTGTCTGTGGAGGTGAGTTGTGGTGGGTGTGGCCAACGCACAATATGGGGACAGAAGAGGAAGGGATTAACATTTTGAGCTGTCAGCGGCACAGTGACTTTCTCATCTTCCATTTCAGGTGCTGACATCTCACTCCTGCTCTGAAGAAGGTCTGGAAGATGCTGCCAATGTTCTTTTGCAGCTGTCACGGGGTGACTCAGCCACACGTGACACTGTGCTCAAGCTTCTGCTTAATGGGGCCCGGCAACTAGGCTACACTCTTTGCAAGCAGATAGGTAAGGAGAGATGAGACTGGAGAAGTGCCAGTGTGAGGAGCTGGCTTGGTTAAGGGTCCTGCCCTGTCTCAATCACTGAGTACCACAGTGAACAGTCAGAAATGTGAAGCTAGGAATATTAGCCAGTAGCTTACAGAAACAATGGGCTTCAGCGCTCTTCTCATGTACCACTGTGATAGTCTGGGGATTTACATGTGCAAGCATGGGTAACATTTAAAGACACACCTCCTCACAGAGGATAGTAACTCATAAGACTGTTTTCCTTGCTGTCAGGTTTGAATGAGCTATAGTCTCTTTTGGAACTGTCTCTGCTAGAAAGAGTCACACCATAGCATAACAGAACTGTTTCTGGTGGTAGGGCAGGGTGATTCAACCAGATATGGGATTTCAGTCAGTTCTGAACAAGGTAGCAAGCATGGCAGGGGAATCCCCCTTGTGGTAGTGGAAGCCCTTGAACTGACTTCCACTAGCGCACCAGATAAGTTGAATCTGGGCCCTAAATTGTACTCTTACATGGCCACCCATGTTGATCCAGAATATAGCAGCTGTTATGGTGCTCACAGGAACACAACTATGTAAGCATGTCACCTATTTTAGAACAATTGCACTGGTTACCAGTAAGTTCGTGGGTGCAATTCAAAATGCCAACCAACTTGGCATCAGGCCCTAAATGGCTTACATCCAGGACCATTCATACCATCTACGATCTTTCCTCTGTGTCTCAGTGTGGGCTTATTCTAGGTTGGCTGGGATGTGTGAGAGCCCAGTAGCGGAATGCTCTCTCACTGGGACATTCAACTGGCCCTTTTAGTTTCTACTTCCTAGTGAACACAATTCCTTTTAGGCAGGGATTTTTTATTGCCTCGGGCTTTATGCTGACTGTTTCAAATTGTGAACGCATGATCTTTGTTTTCTGGATTTTAATGGTTTTACCATCATGTGTTTTGATATTGTTTGTTGTGTTGGGTATAGTTTTATAGTGGAGAGGTGGCATCGATTTTCTTAAATAGCACTCACTAATTCTCAACTCTCCCTTTCCAGGTACTCTCTTGGCGGAGCTGCGAGAATACAACTTGGAGCAGCAACGTCGAGCCCAGTGTGAGTCCCTGTCGCCAGACGGGCTCCCTGAAGAACAGCCTCAGACCACCAAATTGAAAGGCAAGATGCAGAGCAGGTGAGTCTCCTTCAAGTTGGCCTTTCTCTTTGTCTTTTGAGTGGCCTTCTCTGACTTTCTTCCCCACCTTCTTCCTCAATTGTTAGGTTTGACATTGCTGAGAACGTGGTGATTGTGGCATCACAGAAGCGCCCTCTGGGTGGTCGCGAGCTCCAGCTACCCTCAATGTCCATGCTGACTTCTAAGACCTCCACACAGAAGTTTTTCCTAAGGGTGTTGCAGGTCATCATCCAGCTACGGGATGACACACGCCGTGCCAACAAAAAGGCAAAACAGACAGGCAGGCTAGGTATGTTAGGCAGGAGAGCAAGCTCTGTCTGCACAAGGCCTGTTTGTAGATGCTAGAGCATGGGTGGGAGATCTCCTGATACTGGTTCAGACCAGTCATACTTTACCTATAGAAGACTGGAGAGGCCCATAGGCCACTGCAGTTTTGGGGGGTCGGTTCAAAGCTTGAGTAGGGGGTTAAATCTTAACAGGCTCAGTTGTAGGGGCCAACCCTCATTCTTCTTCTTCTCTCCCCCTCTTTTTGCAGGTACTTCCGGTCTGGGCTCAGTTAGCAGCATCCAGGCCGCTGTTCGGCAGCTGGAGGCTGAGGCTGACGCCATTATACAAATGGTACGTGAGGGTCAGAGGGCCCGGAGGCAGCAGCAAGCAACAACGGTTAGCATGGTGCCTGTGGCGCTTGTAGGCCACTCATTTTGTTTATTTGAACTACCCTTTTTCATTATTTTACATTCCTTTCTCCATCTTTTCTCCTCCTTTTTTATGCCAACTGGTTTGTCATCAGAGGAGCCTCTTTGTTCAGGGAAGGAAGAAGCTTCAGCTCCTTGCTGCTCTTGGCTCTTGATCCTAAAAAGCTGTTCTTCAGAGCAGGCTGAGGAAGAGCTTGTGAGGACAGTTTGTGATTTGAATTCTGGGTTCTGTGCAGTGTTTTTTTCTTCTAAAAAGATGTTTAGGGGTACTTTCATTTTGATTCAAGAAAATCACCATGTTATAGTTCAAATCGGGGGAAATAAATACAGTAAATGGACAAAAGCACAAAGATTCACAAAATGTTTAGGGGTATGCATACCCCCAGAAAAAAGCACTGGTTCTATGTATTGGGTAGAGGGATGAGAAAACAGCTGGTTCCAGTGTAAGAAATGCTGAAGACAAAAGAAGTCTTCCTTCTTTGTACCTGGCTTATGCATACACCTTGGCTGTTCTCCCAACAACCTCAATATACCTCCATGGGCTCTGGTGGTGGTTACCTTTTATGAAGTTTGCTTATTGATATGAAAAATCTGAGTTGGATATTTGCATAGTATCTTTTAACAAATTGTGGTCTTCGGACTTTTCACTCCTGCGAACACCCCTTTGTTTTCTATTATTTTAGTTACTCTTCCAACACTTAAAAAATGTGTTTAGCTTCTGTATGTCTTGGACACCTCTATGCCAAATAGCTCTAACCTTATTTGCTTCCTCTTCATACGATTTTGGGTTATCTGCTGAAGGCTGGTTGAATGGGGGAAGGGGTTTGTGGTAGGAGACAGTGAGCTGGGTGAAGAATCCTCTGCAGCTTCAAGATGCCTTCCCCATTTTGAAAGGCCGTCCACTTCCATGGTGGATACATCACTAACTCTGCTGCTTATGAATTGAGAACTGAGTTCGGGGGGGGGGGGTTCCTGTATTTATCTCCCCTTCCTTACTAATGGAAAGCCAAGGCCTGACCAGGAATAAATGGAAGGCTCTGCAGCTGTGTAAGCAGGGTAGGGATTGTTTTTCTGGTTTCAGCTGCCTTTTTCATACACTGTTTGGCTAGGATTGTTGGTTGAGAAGCTGGGTGTTAAAAGCTGAGAGCAAGCTAGCCATCTCTACAGTGGCAGATATTTAGCATTGGTGATCCGCCCTGGATTCTTCAGTTGAAAAGCAAAATGCTGCCTTTAAGAAATAACCTTCCATTGCCTACAGACCAAATCAGTTTTGTGAAGTTTAGCATTCTGATTGCTTAAGTTGTTGGAATTTTGACATTTTAAAAGGTGGGCATTGTGGTGGCGGCGACAGCAAGTATTATTAGTGAAGAAAAAGACAAGTGATCAGGGGACACTCTGCTGTGGTCTCAGCCGTTGACACTTGCTTGGTGCTTCAGATGTTCTGTAATTAATAGTAAATCTTTTGGATTTCTGTGGAAGTTTCAAAAAGCACAAACAACAAGGGAGCTAACCCAAAGCTGTACAAGTTGTGGACTGAACATGTGATCCATAGTTGTGGTCTGTCTCCCTCTGCCCTTCAGCCTTAGTCTCTTCTCCTGGCTCAAAGCCACTCAAATTGGAAAGCCAACTTGACATGGCTGTGAGTGAGCTGACACCCATGGTAGCTCTAAGAGCTCACTTCCATTTATAAGATCCAGCATGTATTCAGGGTACTTCCACTGTCTGTGTGGCCGCGGGGCAGGACCAGCACAGCAACCACACAGCATGGCTTGAAGCCCAAATTCTTAGGGCTTGTACACACATTACTTTCCTATGAGAAGTAGCTAAGCAATAAAAAGTAACCTGCATTTATTTCTGGGTTGCAGTAGGTAGAAAGAATGCATTAGAGGTCAACAAGAACCAAGCTTGTTTGCAAGCACAAGTGACACAACTGAATCACGTTGGTGGACTTTTCAATCACAACTGTTGTGGAGTGGATGTGACAATACAGTAATGTGTGTACAATCCTTGAGCCTACCTCTCTCCAGATTGTTGCATCTTAGAGGCTCCAGTCCTGCCCAGTTTCTCTAGAGAGATGTGGGCTGCCTTTGCCCCTGGCATGTGGGTCTTGTTAAATATGAGGTTATCCCTGCAGGAAGGTCCCTGATGACAACTTTCCTCTTCTCTCCACACCTGTTCTTTGCTTTCCAAGAACTTTCCCCACTCTGGTGCATGCACTTCACCATTGCTCCTGGCTGTAAGTGCTCCACCTTCAGATTCACGCATGTCATGCTTTCTGCTAGCTTTTTTCCCCTGCTCCCCTCTTTCTCCTGTAGCTGTGTCATTCGGCTCATTCCCTCTGCAGATTTTAGCTTGTGTATAGCAGCATGTTTAACCTCTTTTGGTCTTTGTAAAGGATGGGGAAAGTGGTAGGGCCACCATGCACAGTTCTGTTGATGGTCCATTTTCTTCCCTGCCTTTTGGGAGTTACTGGGCTGACCTCCCAGCACCTATTTCCTAAGTGCTCTTGGGAAGCTTCAGCCCTCACTAATGTTTGCGTCTCTTCTGTTCAGTCGGAGCCAAACCAGGCAGAGGGTTCTGTACGAAGAGACGAATCACCTATGGATGTGGATCAGCCGTCACCCACCACACAAGACACCCAATCAGTTGGTTAGTATCTGCTTTTTGCAGTTGAGGGGTGGCTGTCTCCGAAGTAGAGAAGCTGTTTTACCTGCCGTAGGCCCTCCTTCTACAGGTCTGAAGGAGTTGCCTGTCCTGAAACTGGGAAGGCTAAAGTGTGAAGGACTGATCTCTTGTTCTTACAGTGTCAGAAGGATCCCAGCAGGGTGAGAAGGAGAAAGAGGAGCGTCCTCCAGATCTGCCTCTGCTAAGTGAGCAACTCAGTCTGGATGAACTATGGGATATGCTGGGCGAGTGCCTGAAGGAGCTGGAAGAATCGCATGACCAACATGCTGTGCTTGGTAAGGTTCTGGGCTGCTGGAAGGTTGGTCTGCTTCAGGCCTCCCTGCCTCTTGGAACTTCAACTTCTGCTCTCTTCCCTACAGTGCTGCAGCCTGCAGTGGAGGCCTTCTTTTTGGTGCATGCTACAGAGCGGGAAAGCAAGCCCCCAGTGCGTGACACCCGGGAGAGCCAGCTGGCTCACATCAAGGACGAGCCCCCACCCCTTTCACCTGCCCCACTGACCCCTGCAACACCCTCCTCCCTTGACCCCTTTTTCTCCCGTGAACCTTCTTCCATGCACATTTCCTCCAGCCTTCCCCCAGACACACAGAAGTTCCTCCGCTTTGCAGGTTAGTTCAAACTGTGACATGTCTGGCTGTGTCCAGGGTATTAAGACTAATTCTTTCATGAGGGCTTCAAGTGGGGGTTTCTCGGCTGTCTCTATCTCAGAAGGGCAGCTGGTTTGCTGAGGGAGGAGTGTGTGGATCAAGGTGTGACTAACTAGGGAATATACTTGTGGAGGAATTTCATTAACTGGTTTCTGCAGCATGGCTGGAAGAAACACAATAAGGAGCGTGCAGCCGAACCTTCACTTTTGTTCTCATCTTGCAGAAACACACCGCACTGTGCTGAACCAGATCCTGCGCCAGTCCACCACCCATTTAGCTGACGGCCCCTTTGCTGTCCTCGTGGATTACATACGTGTGCTGGATTTTGATGTCAAACGGAAGTAGGTTTTAGGGTGGGGTGTTAGTATTCTGTTTCCTATTCATTTTAAATAATAATTAAAAAACAAGGAGATGCCAGAGATTGATTGTAAGCATGAGTATGATGTCTCACTTTTGATCTCTAGGGCAGATTGCTTGAGTGATATTCTAGGCTTGTGTGCTGACTTTTCTATTGGCTGTGATGCCCTCTAGCTTGGCCAGACATTTCTCATTTCTTGGCTCCTCCGTTCAGCTCCTCCATTGGCAAAAAGATCAGTGTGGGGCAGGAGAAGTGGTGGTGACTGGATGGGTGGTCTTATTCAGTTTTATATGCTTCTTCCCCTAGAATGAAGTATAGTCAAAAGTGTCTCTCAGCCCCAATTCTGAAGACACTTTGTTAAGGGTTGGAGAGATGGCAAACCCGCCCACTTTTCATCTACATCTGTAGAATATGTCATCTCTTGCATTGTTAGTGCTTTGCAACTGTAACTGTGAATCGGCTTCAGGGAGTTCCATAGTAATAGCCCTGGGGGCTGCCCAGTGTGAGAGGTAATGGCTACATGCTTACTCTTCTTTCCAAGGTACTTCCGGCAAGAGTTGGAAAGACTTGATGAGGGGCTGCGGAAAGAAGACATGGCTGTGCATGTGCGTCGAGATCATGTCTTTGAAGACTCATACCGGGAGTTGCATCGCAAGTCGCCCGAGGAAATGAAAAACAGATTGTAAGCAACTTCTTCAGCTACTAGAACTTTTAGCGTGCTGCTATAATCAGAGTCTTCTTATGTGCACCGTTTTCTTTCTTACCCTTGCTGAGGACCTTTGCCCACGTTTTGTCTAAATGTTGATTTTTCCTTATTTTGTAGATTGAACCTATAAACCAGACATTCAGTCCCTGCCAGCCTTTTTGTTCTAAACCCATCCTCCACTTCTGACATTTCCTTATTATTATATCCTCTTCTGTTTTTCAGGTACATAGTATTTGAAGGGGAAGAGGGTCAGGATGCTGGAGGTCTCCTGCGCGAGTGGTACATGATCATCTCACGGGAGATGTTTAACCCCATGTATGCGCTCTTCCGCACATCGCCTGGCGATCGAGTTACCTACACCATCAATCCTTCCTCTCACTGTAACCCCAACCACCTGAGCTACTTCAAGTTTGTAGGGCGCATTGTGGCCAAAGCAGTATATGATAACCGGTTGCTGGAATGCTACTTCACCCGCTCCTTCTACAAGCATATCTTGGGCAAATCTGTCAGGTGAGTAGTGCCTTTGCTTTTAGGGTTTTTGTTGAACTAGTCCATCTAAAATGGTTTCCCATCTTTCCCAAAACATGTTCCTAACCCAGCCAGCTTCCTTCAACCATACAGGTACACAGATATGGAGAGTGAGGATTACCACTTCTACCAGGGACTGGTGTATCTTCTGGAAAACGATGTCTCCACACTGGGCTATGACCTCACCTTCAGCACAGAGGTAAGCTGTCCCCTTCTCATGGAAGTATTTTGGGGCAAATCTTTTGGAAGTTGAAGGTTATTGAAGCTAAAGAGACAAAGGGCTATCGCACAGAATGGGCAACCATTCAATTTGGACAATTTTGAAGATGATGGATAAAAATCAAGAAGGTGGTAGAATTCCTCACCCAGAAGTTGTACAAATCCCTCCATGTGTAATAATAGGTGAAGATGACTATATATTTGCAGCGATTTTCTAGCAGTGGATACAGCTCTTTCCTTTTGAATTCAGATTTCTTTTGATCTTAAAAAATTAGAACTCTCTAAACAATGTGAGAAACAATGAGGCTGTGGATATTGGCATTGATTATCAAGCACTGTAACAAGAATGGCATTCGGACACAGTGTTCCAAAATAGTAAGGATGTATTACCTGGTGATAACTGCCAGAGTCTTCGTTGCCCCTGAATGATGGCTGCTGCTGTTCTGTTTTGGTTGTGTGTTTATATTTTACTATGCACAAGGGGTAAATCTGATTCTTGCAACTACATTATGGTGTTTTGTTAAGAGAAGCATCCATTGGGTTGTAATTTGAGGCTGAGGAGGAATTTGTGAAACTGAGAAAGGATTGAATCAAGGCCAGTATTGAGTCATTCTGACTTCTGGTCCTTGTCAGAAAGAGCAAGGCAAGCCTTCTCTTTTCCCAAGAGATGTTCTTGTTAATCCAGTTTCTACTTATTTAGTACACTTCTGTCTTTCCTCCTCCCCTACCCAAACAGGTTCAAGAGTTTGGTGTGTGTGAAGTACGTGACCTTAAGCCCAACGGAGCTAACATCCTTGTGACTGAGGAGAACAAGAAGGAATATGTACACCTGGTGTGTCAGATGCGAATGACAGGTGTGTTGGGGGAGTACACCTGAGAACAGTGAAAAGAACCTGATGATCTAAACCCATCTCTGCTGGAAGATGGGATCCCTCCACTTATTAACTTGCATCTACCTTTTGAATTAACATTCCCTCCCTATCTCATAATTCATACTAAATTCGAAGCAAAGAACTAGTGTCATACCAGAGCTGTCCATGAGTTGCTGTTTCACCGGATCAATAGCAATAGCCTGAAGAAGGAAGCCAAACTGTGTTTTTTAAGGAAAAGTGTACAAACAACAGCAACAACAAAAACTTTAGTTGTCTAATTCGGTCTAAGGTCATTACGTAGACTCTGTACTTGAGGCAGATTCATCTACCAATCAGCTGTGAGAAGTTGTAAATTTTACATAAATGTGCACATTTCAGTGTTTAGGTTTTATTCCCTCCTGAGCAATAGTTTTCCCTCTTCTTCGGCTACTTAGAACTTCCATTGCCTTCCCCACCCATTGATAATCCATATTCCCTTCTGGCAGGAGCAATCCGCAAGCAGCTGGCTGCCTTCTTGGAGGGCTTCTATGAGATTATCCCCAAGCGCCTCATCTCCATCTTCACGGAGCAGGAGCTGGAGCTGCTAATCTCGGGGCTGCCCACCATTGACATAGATGACCTGAAGTCCAACACAGAGTACCACAAGTACCAGGCAAACTCTATCCAGGTTAGCTTTTCCTTTCTAGCAGGTTGCCTTTCACCAACTCTCTATTCTCCAGAGTGGAAGTGTCAAGGCCTTATGGAGAGGAATCCTCTTGATTTTTCTTGGCATGTTAACAATCAATTTCCTTAGTTGCTTGAGTTCAATGAGACTTTGGGTAAACTTGTATAGTATCGCAGCCTTGATATGTTTGACTGCAAGTTTGATCTTGGAACACTGTTTGCCACTAAGCACACAATGAGGTGGCTCTTCTCCTGTTGGGCGTATATCCCCGCTACCTCCTGCTTGGAAGGCAGGAAATGTGTGACCCCATCCCTTCTGCTATCCTCTCCCCCTATTGGCTCCTCTTTGTGTTGGTCCTTCTGGGCCCTTCACTTCTGGAGGCCTGCAAATTTCTCATGTTCTCAGAAATGCCAGAATCTCTGACTCCAGTCTCCACTCCTTTTGTCCTTCTGCACAGATTCAGTGGTTCTGGCGAGCCCTGCGCTCCTTTGATCAGGCAGACAGAGCAAAGTTCCTGCAGTTCGTCACAGGCACATCCAAGGTGCCCTTGCAGGGGTTTGCTGCCCTAGAGGGCATGAATGGCATCCAGAAATTCCAGATCCACAGAGACGACCGCTCAACAGATAGACTGCCTTCTGCTCACACGTGGTAAGAGGCAAATGGATAAGCCCATTGTTAGTCTTCAAATTATAGTTTTCCATTATGCAGGAAATATTTTTATGTAAATGGAAGTGTGTCATATAATCACCCTAACTCCAAGAGGCCCTCCAAACTTCTGTAAGTGCTAGAATTCGCTGGTTATCATCTTGAGCCATAACACTTATACCATGACGCTGCTGAAGGTTTTACCGATGAATATCTGTAAGGGCCTAGCTATTTTACAGGAGCTTCCCTTCTACAGCAGTATCTGTTGCTCCTTTACCTAGAAACACAATTGGGGATTTTGTGAGCCGGGAGGGGAGAAAAGGAATGAGTGTGTTTCTGAAACAGAGGCTATCTATAACTTCAGTCATGAGTCAATGGTAAAGTCCTAAAGAAAGAGGTGCCAGAACTCCAGTTTTGTGCCTTGCAAATCCAAATCCCAGATGGAGAGTTGGATGGGGTGACAGTTGTTTGGGATAGACATTCTGCACATGTGCAGAGGATTGTTCATCACTTCCAAGGGCTGAATTTTGACCTTCAGAACAGGTTCTTGGGCTGTCCTCTAGTTGAAATGAAACACTTCTAAGAATCAAATGTGAGCAGGCTGTAGATCTGTAGGTTTTTGTCAGTAAAGTGAGCACGGCCTACACATTAAGAGTTCTGGCCAGTTTGGGGAGGGTGAAGGTACTGTCTTTTGCTCTCATTTTGAAAAAAGAAAGGCATTGACTTTGCAATCAAGCTGCTTGGCCCCACCCCCTTACACTGATGCTTTCTTCCTCCAGTTTCAACCAGCTGGACCTCCCTGCCTATGAGAGTTATGAGAAATTGCGTCACATGCTGCTACTGGCCATCCAGGAGTGCTCGGAGGGCTTTGGCTTGGCGTAAGGGTGGCTCCAGCTGCCATATTTTTCTACTGTCAGACTTGGGGAGCAACAGGAGGGAGTGGAACTGAGCGATGCTGCTCCCCCTTTTCCAACCACCTGTGTGTGTGTGTGCGTGCCCTGCTGCCCCCTTACTGAAGAGAGCCAGAGACCCCCAGCCAATCAGCCGTCTTCGGAGGTGGGGCCGGGGTGCAACCCCGAGAGAAAAAGACAAATTATATATATAAATATATATATATTTTTTGGTTTAGTTTGCATTTCTTAATTTGTGCTTGGAATGTGTTGATGAGGCGGCGGGAGGGAGCGTTTGGATTCTTTTGTTGGTCTCTTTCCTTGGCACCCATTTGCTGCTGGAAGGGAACCTAAGGTTTAAAAAATTCCAAAAAAAGGAAAAAAAAATTAAAAAATAAAAGCGCACTCTTGATAAGAATGTACTGTGCCTGTGTGTTCATTTTGGTAAGCGTGGAGAGTTCACCTGGCTTTGGGAAGATCTTCTGGAGATGCAGAAGGAGTCCGTAAGGCCATTCTGAATGGTAACATACATGCTTTGCATACAAAATGTTCCAGGTTCAATCCCAGACATCTCCATGTACAGCTGGTTAACACTTGTGACTGAAATTCTAGCAAGACAAAGATTACTCAAGTAGGATGGGAAGTCTCTTGACAACATGCCCACCCCAAATAATGGTCCTCCATGTGGTTGTTTCCTGTCTGCATAGTGTTCTGGCAAGCTGGGGTGGATCTTGCTTCTAGCACCTATGACTGTAGTTCAGTGGTAGAGCATCTGCTTTCCATGCAGAAGGTCCCGGGTTCAATTCCCAGCATCTCCAGGTAAGACTGGGAATGTCGTCAATCTCAATATCTGGAGAGCCTCTGCCAGTCAGTGTAGGCAATACTGAGCTAGATAGACTAATGGTCTGACTTGGTATAAGGCTGCTTCTTGTGCCAGTTTTCACCACTAATTTTATTTGCTGGAAACTGGGTGTGTAGATTCCAACGTGAGAGGGAAGCAGCTCTCTTGATTTTGGCAGTTTCGGGAAGGCAAGGTGACATCTCTAGTTATGTGTCAGAGGTAGCCAACAATAAATCACACAGAATATGTGAAGTTAACTCTTCATTAGAAGATACAAGGTCTGCTCAGGGGAGCCAGGCCTAATGAGCACAACAATTCTTGGTAGGTATTGCCCCTTATGGAGGCTGAAGATCCACACCTTCCCACAGCTGTCTAAATCTCGTCCTTTCCAAACAATCTGAGACTATGCCAACACACCTGTCTCTGCTCCTCTCCCTTCATCCCTCTTCTGGTCCTGGGCAACCAGGGGGATAGGTAGCTTGTTGCAGCAGGCAGCAGGGAGACATCCTAGCTTCTTCGCCAGCCTGTCTCATCTCTGCCTCTTAGACTCCCTCCTCTCCTGCTTCACCTTCTGTTTCTGGACTTCTCTCTGACACAGACCCTCCCTGCTCACTAAAACCTGTTACCTTTTCAGCTTCTGACACCACCTACTTCCAGGCTTCACCCTCTGACCACTCATCGTCATCCCACCACCATTCTCTGGGCTCTGAGCCTTCTTCCCTTGGTGGTTCCCCAGCCCGTGCCTTCAACCATTCCTCTGTGTCCAGCCAGTGCATGACATGCTTGTATTTTATGAGATCACTAGTCAGCATGCCATTTTGCATCCTGAGCAATCAAACCTCACTTCCTTTAACCAGGTTTGTACCACACATCGCTTTGGCAAAAATACCTTGGAGTTATGTCTGAAAAGGCAAGATGCTAAGAAACTGGCAATGCTTCTCATTTAACAGGTTGGGGCTTGAGTGTCCAACACAAACTCCCTGTCCTCCACCCCACAATGCAATTTCCTGTCATCCTATTTCTATCCCTTCTGCTACATGAATCCTTGCCAGAAATTCCTCTGTGAACTCAGTGAACAATCTCAGAAGACCAGAATAACTTCTGAATCATTTATTCTGGGCACTGAATCTCAAAGTGGAGTGTTTTGTTATTTCCGAATACCTAACATTAATACATATTGCATCGCTACCTATTGTTTGTTGCTTTGGTAGAGGATTAAGACTCCCAGATTTTGAAATGGGTGGTCTGGTAGTAAGAGGGTAAACGGGAATGGAGAAACTCTGGCTGTCCAGATCTTGTTGAACTGCATCTCCCATCATCTGTGGCCATTGACCATGTTGGTCCCAACATCACCTAGAAGGTCACTAACCCCAGCACTCCACCTGGAGAAAATAACTTGGAGGCAGTTAATGAGTCAGCAGAATGCTGATGAAACCTCTTGAATGGTTTTATTATGTGAGAGGCAATGGCTTCTTGCCCACTCTTCCTTTCTGTCCTCTGAAAGTCTCTTTAAAATCTCCATGTCTATTCCTTTCTGTACCCTACTGCTTCATTTAGGGCAAAATTGAATGACGCTACTACTTTCATGCTTGTGGTCAGGAGGGAGGAAACAAGTTTGTCCAGTTTCATGCGGGTGGCGCTGTGGGTTAAACCACAGAGCCTAGGGCTTGCCGATCAGAAGGTCAGCGGTTCAAATCCCAGTGTAGGGGTGAGCTCCCGTTGCTCGGTCCCTGCTCCTGCCAACCTAGCAGTTCAAAAGCACATCAAAGTGCAAGTTGATAAATAGGAACTGCTCCGGCGGGAAGGTGAACGGCGTTTCCGTGTGCTGCTCTGGTTCACCAGAAGCGGCTTAGTCATGCTGGCCACATGACCCGGAAGCTGTACGCCGGCTCCCTTGGCCAGTAAACCGAGATGAGCGCCGCAACCCCAGATTCGGCTACGACTGGACCTTTACTACTTTCATGCTTGTGGTCAGGAGGGAGGAAACAAGTTTGTCCAGTTTCTGTCTCCCCAGCAATAACAGCTGGGCCTAATGTACAGATTTCTCCTAAGAAAGGCAAAACTATCATTCAGAGGAAAGGAAGATGAGCACCTTTCGGCAATCTGCTTGAACTTTTCAAAATGAAGTTACAGAGATCTGCACTGGAGAGGCAGCAGCCAATTTGCTGACTTTTTAACTAGTAGTGAAGCTACAGCTGGGCTTAACAGCATGATGCCTATATCCTTAGGTTTTGTGAGTGGCAGGGGAAATGCTCTTGTCCTCTGTCCCCTTTGCCATAAGTTGGCAATGGGGATTATTGTTTCCTCCTCAAAAAAATGACACAAGAAAGCAAGTGGGAAGTGTGACTCTCCCACTTCGTCTTTTAGCTCTCTCTGCTTCTCAAGGCTCAGCTGAACAGAAAGTGGATGATGGGGGGGGGGGGGAGATAGGAGGAAAAGGGAAGGGAAATGGCCTGACTGAGGAGAAGGCAGGGGCAAGATAGTGGTATGTCATGAAAGGAGACAGAATAGAGCAGGCTTCCTCAACCTCGGCCATCCAGATGCTTTTGGCCTACAACTCCCATGATCCCTAGCTAGCAGACTAGTGGTCAGGGATGATGGGAGTTGTAGTCTCAAAACATCTGGAGGGCCGGGGTTGAAGCAGCCTGGAATAGAGCAAGAATGAAGGATGAGTAGAGACAGAAAAAAGAGGGAGTGGTGTCAGATTGGGTGAGAGGCAAAGACAGTGAAGAACCAGAGAGAGAATTCATATGCGCACACGTTTACCTGAGTCAGATGCAGAATCCTCTTGAAATTATTCACAGGTTACTCCTTACCAACCCCCCCAAAACAGAACATGTTTTAACTGACTGAACTGTAAAAAATAATTGATTCAATGCTTTACACCACTGACATGATACAAAAAATTGATGGTCATAGGCCCAAATAATATTTGCAAGATAGTCCCTCAAAGCCACCATTCTGTGATTTATTGGGTTTTTTTGTTATGCAGGTGGCGCTGTGGGTTAAAGCCTCAGCGCCTAGGGCTTGCCGATCGAAAGGTCGGCGGTTCGAATCCCTGCGGCGGGGTGCGCTCCCGCTGCTCGGTCCCAGCGCCTGCCAACCTAGCAGTTCGAAAGCACCTCCGGGTGCAAGTAGATAAATAGGGACCGCTTACCAGCGGGAAGGTAAACGGCGTTTCCGTGTGCGGCTCTGGCTCTGGCTCTGGCTCTGGCCAGAGCAGCGATGTCACGCTGGCCACGTGACCCGGAAGTGTCTCCGGACAGCGCTGGCCCCTGGCCTCTTAAGTGAGATGGGCGCACAACCCCAGAGTCTGTCAAGGCTGGCCCGTACGGGCAGGGGTACCTTTACATTTACCTTTACATAAAAATCATGAGGATCCATGCCTTGAATCAGTGTTTTTCTGTTGCTGGCTAGCAGAAGATTAGTGTGGTGGTGTTTTACTGTGCAGTACACCAATGTAAGCTTTATTTCAGGAAGTTCCATTTTAATCCTAATGGGACGCAGGTGGCGCTGTGGTCTAAACCACTGAGCCTCTTGGACTTGCAGATCAGAAGGTTGGCGGTTGGAATCCTCACAATGGGGTGAGCTCCCGTTGCCCTATCCCAGCTGCCAACCTAGCCAGTTCGAAAGCATACCAGTGCAAGTAGATAAATAGTTACTGCTGTGGCGGGAAGGAAAACAACATTTCCGTGCATTCTGACTTCCATCACCGTGTCCTTTTGCGCCAGAAGCAGCTTAGTTGTGCTGGAAAAGCTGTCTGCGGACATACGCTGGCTCCCTCGGCCTGAAAGCGGTGATGAGTGACACACCCCATAGTCAAATTGGACTGGAATTAACTGTCCAGGGGTCCTTTATCTTTTTGCATTTTAATCCTACTGGATGCAACCTTTACCCAGATCCTGTGAGAACACACACAACGTGCTCTTGCTCTTCTTTCCATCTGCTGGGGTGGGGGAAAGAAGCAACTGAAGAGGAAGTGATGCCCATGGCACTCTCAAAATCCCAAATGGGTCCCAAACAGTTGACAATCCTTGTGCCTCAGTATTGGCCATGATGTCTCTTTCCTGCTTACTCTGAGGCTGTTTTGCTAGTCGGGGGCAATACTCTTCCTGCTCAAGCAAAGGTAGTCAGATGCTGCAAAGTACAACTCCCATTACCCCTGACCATTGTCAGTACTAGTGAGGGCTGGGCTTTAGCCCAGTTTTAGTGTAGGCTATCCATATGCCAAAGTCTTCACTGTTTACTTCTTGCACTTGACAATCGGAAGGTCGGCGGTTCGAGGCCCTGCAACAGGGTGAGCTCCCGTTGCTCTGTCCCAGTTTGAAAGCATGCAGTGCAAGTAGATAAATAGGTACCACTCCGGCGGGAAGGTAAATGGCATTTCTGTGTGCCGCTCTGGCTTTGCCAGAAGCGGCTTAGTCATGCTGGCCACATGACCCGGAAAAGCTGTCTGCAGAAGTGGACAAACGGCTCCCTTGGCCTGTAAAGCGAGATGAGCGCCGCAACCCCAGAGTTGTTCACAACTGGACTTAACTGGACTTAACCTTTAGTCTTGCTTCAGTTTTCCTTCCCATCATTCTTGGACAGTTTGCTCTTCCAATCTTCATATGATACTTTCTTTAGTCCAGATTCAGGTAGGCAGCCATGTTGGTCTGACTTTAGTCCAAATAGCCTCATGCTGTCTGCTCTGGCAGCAGCTGCTCTCCAGCGCCTCCGGCCAAGGTCCTTCCTTCCCTGTCATGTTACCTTATTTGGCTGAAGATGCTGGGATTGAACCTGGGCTCTCTGTATACAAGGCATGTGCTCAGATCAGTTGGTTGGATAAAAATCATGTGAATAAGTAACAGAATGAATGCTTCCTCCAAATCATCCGGCACAATGGACATTGAACTCTTCCAGCCTAGCACTTCTCCCTGACTCCCCCAGGCCTGCTGCCTTCTCAGTACTCTGTCTCTTCCCCCACCCCTTTATGAAAAAATTATTAAGAGATTCCCATAATACAGTAAAATTACAGCTACAAAAAAAAAAAAAGTTGAATGCAAAGTTTTAAAAAGTAATTCTTAGCTCTTACCACCCACAGTGGACACTCGCTCCTCCCAGGTCTCACCTGGGTCTTTATCCTCCCAGCCTCTCACCCTGGGAGACCAACCTTTCCCTTTCTCTCACATGGGGTCCTCCATCAACCATCTACCACCCCTATGAGTATACAATCTCTGGGTGTTAATAAGGGCCCCAAACATAGGACTCTGAAGAAAGAAGAAAACCAAAAGGAGGCAGGGAGACAAAAAGATACTGAAAAGAAAACTGATTTTCCATCTGCTGGTTACATTAAAAAATATGATCATTCAGCCCATGCTAACATCCATCTTCTCCACTTTCAGTTAAACAATATTTATTTTAAGTCAAGGTATCTAATTTATTTTCTTTTTCCCGTGAAAAGACAGATTCCCTAATTGTTATTATTGATAAATGTCAACCATTTTTTAAAACTTTACTTCTGTTAATTCCCACCACCATTACTCCATACTGAATGATAATAAGTTCTTCTGTCCATGTCCATCTTAAAGTCTCCCCACTGTGCTCACACACTGGGCCAATATTCCATATTCCTCCCCCCTCACTAAACATGCATTAGGTCGTGTCCAGTTCCATACGTTCAATTCCATTTCCTGTTGTATTTTAATTTCCTGTTGCGTTTACAATAGTATCCTAATCTTATCATCTATGACCTTCCATTTGCTTTTTCTCCAGAAAGAGTACCATAATTTTAATAGCATCATTCTCTAAATTCGCTCCAGTTCATATGCAGAATATTATCTCCTTGTTAGAACTGAAGGAAGGCCAGGACTAAAGTTTTCCTTTTTTTTAAAAAAATATTTTTTATTAACTGGCCAATCACATCAAATTAAATCACATCATATAAATTCCGAATTACAAAGCCAAATTTTTAAATTTTGTTTGTTGGGGGAACCCATACTTCAAGATCCAAAGGGGAATTCAGATCATCTTCTTATTACTGCGTTAATGTCCAAATCAGTCCCAATCAGTCCAAACAAAGTTCGTAATTCTATCCAGTCTTATCTTGGTGTTGCCACATCATATCTTGTTCGTATAATTTCTCTTTTTCCTTTACGATCTCTTCTGTTAGTCTCCTTAAGCCGATAGCAAGTGTAATAATCCTGTGTGGATTTCCCGTTCCTCCACTAAGTCCAGATGGTTTCCATATATCTCCTTCGTAGATAACATCACTTTATCCATCGTAAATTTTGGCATTTGTCGCTCTTAAGTCCCACCGAGGAGTTGATTCACGATATGTAAACAACTCTATTTCTCTCTTTCTCCTCCCAGACCCAAGAGCTCCCACAATGCCTCACAAAATGGCTAACGGCATTTTTTCCTGACTGCGTCACTCCAAAACTCTTAGCTTTCCAGCTTCATCTTGAAACATTGCTTTGGATCAAAAGTTTATCTCCACACAGCCTTAAATCCACAGCTTAAGTCCTTAATTTCTGACTCATTAGGGGAGGGGGATTCTTGTTAAATCACATAAAAAGGTAGAGGCAGGTTTTTCCCCCCCTCCCCCCTCAGTCATTACCGTATCTTGACGTTCTTCTCGTATTTTATTGTTGTCTTGTTATCAGAGATCTCTTCTGTCAGCAGTATTTACTCCCCTTTTTCCTTGATGTATGTGCAATTAATCATGTCCAAATTATTTCTTTTAAAGATCATTGCAACCAGCGGCGCGAATCGGGGACGGCGTCGAGGAGTGCCGAAAATCCCACAGGAGGGCTTTGTGCCTAGTGCCCCCACCCCCACAAATTCGGGGGTGGTATAGGGCACAGCAGGCAAGGGCCGTCCCCCCCATAATCCTGGGGGGGTTAATGAGGCTAATTACCCCCATCATAGCCTCCAAATTACCTCGTGTGGGTCGGAGAGATGTTATTGTCAGCCATCTTCCGATGCGCCACCTAGTGGCCCCCCCAACTAAAGTTTTCCTAAAGTTTGTCCCCACCCCTCTCAACGCTACCAGTACCATATCTGAATAATTCATCTCACCATTTTTTATTTTATCTTCTCCTTCTCCAAATCCTTGTATGGTAGTCATTTACATTTTTAAAATTTAACTATTTCATGATCCAGTGCTGCCACTTTTTCATCAATTTGGTCTGAATTATCTGAGTGTTCCCCATTTCCATTTTCCATATCATATCTCTCTGGCTCATTTTCTTCATCAAACATTGATCTGATCATTATTAATTGTTCAGCCATCAACTATTGAACAATACCAGCGGTCACTGGGAGATCCAAAAGTACCTTAACCATACTGGATACTTTTGATGTACTAGATATTATTAGCAACTAAATCCCCCTTAATATTTCCACAGCTGCAACTGTGTCTTATCTCAAAGCAAATTCCTTTCTCACAGCTAATGATGATCGCTTTACTTTCAGCTTTTCCAGTTCTCTAGTGGCAGGAAACAGAAAAAGGATTAAGGATTTTTCACATATAGGGGGTTCCTCTCGTCTGTTTAATCTTTCTTGTCAACCATAAATTGGGCTTTTCACTCTGCTTTAGACACTTTTAACAATCAGTTTCCTTTCTGTTTTTCTCAATGACAGAAGGCAGTACTTTCAGACTGTAGATTTTCTGCAGCAGATGAAGTGGGGTTGGGGTCTGTTACAGTTTCCTTGTCCCAGAAGTGTTTTAAAAAGAGAGAGTGCAGTTATTTCTTACCTTTAAAAGGTGATTACTCAGCATTTGGGCAAATCTGGAGATAGTCTGGAGGAGCATCCTTTTTAATAAAAACCCTCTAATTTCTATTGGTTCTTAAACAAATACAAAAACCATTAAGCACTCATCCAGCAGTACATCTAACGGTGTTGGTGCTGTCCATTGACTCTAGACATAAACTTTTACATTCAACGTTCAAACGTATTACTTAATGTAACCTCTCCAACTGAAAATATTGAACTGTTTGTATAACGAGGTCTTGATATTTGTCATTAACAAGCTTAAAGAAAGGAGTGAGTCCTTTCTCTTGGAAGGTGTCTCTATTCGTTATGCCTTTAATTGCTCTCCTGTGTCTGGTGACAGACATTGCTATATCTGGAGGGGCCTCCTTGGTGTCTCCATAGTTGGATTCTGATGTGTTTAACCAGATTCAAATCCTTATTCAGCTATGTTGTTCACAGGGTGACCTTTATCAAATTGCTATTTTGGAGTCCAACCTACCACCCAGGTCTGTTGTGAGGTTAAAATTAGAGAATCCTACGTATGTTGCCTGGAGTTCCTTCCAGGAAGGGTGGGAAGCAAATGCTATAAAGGATGTCCGAGACACAGAACATCCTGCTTAGTTTTCCTAGGCTGGCTTTTGAGAACTCTTGGGGAAGTTAGTACCTCATTATTGAGAAACATTTGTTATTTTTAAGCAGAGCTCAAGTCAAAACAAGTAATGCTTGGATGCAGAACAGAGTGTGGCTGTAACTAGCCATTTATGATATATGAGAGTGAGAAAGCCTGTGTATCAGCCTGCCTTGTAATTTGCCACTTGGATGAGAAGCACTTGCCCATAGCCAAACCACCTACATGCTAAGCATAGCAAAGCCCTCTTTAATTGAGGAGGGGGAGCAACTGTGTGAGCTTCACATATGGCTTGAATTTGTTCTCTCTCTGCCTCAAAGGCATATTGTACCTTCATGGTTATAGGCTAACAGTGCAGCATCAAAAGCAGCTGTAATAGAGGAACGCACATCTTTAGCACCACCAGAGGTGCTCACGACCTCTAAGGAAGGATGCAGCAGCAATACGTTTGTGGCTGTTTTTGGAGAGCCACCTAGCGTGGTTCAGCGCAGCATTCTTCCCTTAAAAAAAGGTTTATATTGAAGACTTTGTGTTACAAAATAAACAAATAAGGGAAAATACATATAGCGTCTCCACTTTCAATTCATAGTCTTTTCCAAAACTTAATGTTCAGTATGAGACACTAATGTCATGGACATATTATGGTTGTGGAGAAGAAAGTGGGCGAAGAAATGGGGGGTGTTGTTCTATTGCTTAGACTGCATCTGTTTACATTTCCCCCTCTTGGCAGCTCTTAAGTTGGTCCAGTGGCCCTTTTGTGGAGGCAGAGTACCCAGGAATTTGGAGGGGGGGATGAGAAGTGGCAGAACAGGATGAAACACATTCAAAGATGGAATCCTGCATCTTTGGCATGGAGTCACATTGAATTCAAGTCAAGTCAAGTAACCTTTATTGGCATCCCATAAGAACATTCAGAATACATTTAAAATAGCTAGGCCAGTGCGATCTCGTCGCCACCCCAACAGCACAGTCACTCGCCAAAGGGCAGAAGAGGCAAGCAATCTGCCTCATCTCTGTGGGTTTCCAGCAATCCTGTAGCATACTTTGGCGACAAAAAATCAAATAGAGGAACTTAGCTACTGTCTTGGTGAGCTCCTGGTCTCTCCCCTGTAATAAGAAGCGCATGACCTCCGTCTCTGGTTTCCATGTTGGAATACATAGATGGTCTAGAAATTGTTGGCGGAGATCATCATACATTTTACAGTTAAGGGCCATGTGAGCTAGAGTTTCCACCAGGTGGGCATCGCATGGGCAGATCCTATCTCCTTCTGCCAAACCTGCAAACCTGCCCCAAAGGAGGTTAGAAGGATTAGAATTGAACTTGGCCAGTGAAAAGGCCCTTCTTTCTTGTAGATTAAACAAAAATTGTAAGTAATTAAGATTAAATTCCTGCGCCCAAGAGAGTCGAAAATAAAAAGGAGGGCATGTTTTTTCCGCAGCTGAGATTAGTTCCTGGCGATCTATGTCCCACAGCCTAGTTTTTAACATGGTCTTTGGCAAACTGGGAAAGCCACAGCGCCCAGGATATCCTCTGAAACCCGAGTTCCTGTATCTTTGTGCAAAACAGTTGTAGCCCTGGGGAAAGGAAGGAGTCAGACAGAATGCTAAACACATTTAAAGATGGAATCCTGCATCATAGGCATGGAGTCACATTGAATTGAATGTGACTTACTTAGGAGACATGTATAGGATTGTTTGCATCCAGCACAGCTCTGTCCTGAGCATGAAGTGCCAGTTCTAAACAAGTCTCACATGCTGGATGTGAAGGGTAGAAAGAAGAATGTGCGTGTGTGTTTGTGTGTGTGTGTGTCAGAAGGATGACTTTCTACTCTTTCCCCTGTTGCCCTTTTGGAAGTCCATGATGAAGACTTGTCATCCACCACCCCATGAGATCTTTCAGCAATCTTTGCTCTGGTGTCCCGTTTTCCCTTTGCCACAGAAGCAACGTGAGGGTGGAAGCGGATCTAGCTAGACGGCGCACCCTCGTGAGACTTAAGCAGTCGAGGAATGCAATTATTTTGTCGCTGGAATTCAAAAGTATATTGGAATTTGAAGGGCAGCGCTTCCCCCATGTTCATGCACGTCCCCGTCCCCCCACTCCAGTCTGCTGGCCGAGGACAGAAACACAAACATGTCTGCATCTTGCCTTCCCTTGCAAGATAGCCTCTGCCCCTAACTGGTCTGATCGTTCCGTTCCCAGTGAAGCAGCCATTCCTACGTCCTCAGACGGTTCTGCTTGGGAAAACATATGTTGCTTCTTCATGAACCACGAAAAACACGAAGACAGTTGGGGCAGGCAAAATCTTTGAGTGCCAGTTCCTTCGTAGCCATCTTGAGGGCATGGAGTGCAAAGGCGCCCTCATGGAGAACAGCTTCATGGGGCCGACACCATCTTTTAAAGGGGCGAGGGGACAGATCCCTAGGCAGCTAAGGGAGGTGCTTGCTTCGCCACTCGCGGGAGGCCAAGTAGGAATGGCAGCTGTGGGGATGGTCGCCAGGGAAAGCACCCTGCGCTGATGACTCAAGGCCCTCTTTTGAACATTTTGGGTGGTCTGAGGGCAAGTTGAAGCGTGAGGGGAAAGCTGGCTTTGCCCACCTCACTGGCCCATGTGAAACATGACTTTCCTCATGGTGGCAGTCTGAGGGAAAAGCGGGATGATGATGATGATGATGATAATGATGATAATAATAATAATAATAATAATAATAATAATAATAATAATATCTAACTCAAAATATCAAACCCCGGTGACTAAGAGCAGGAATATGACGCTTGGTGCAGATCTTACTTTTTGAGAATAAGCATAAAAACGCTATGTGGTATTTTGTTTCTAGTAGGCATTTTATATGTGGTCCCCCCAACCCCACTCTGGCTGCTCTTTCTAAATAATGTTTAACATACACACAAACCTGAGCCCTTTGAATGTGTTGAGCTGGCAACTGAAAAAATAAGTTCAATCGTACCAGCACCCTAAAACCAGGTGACTGTAAAATTTGTGTGAATTTTCTCTTAATAAATCATTTCTGCCCCTCCACTATTTATTCCATTCTAGGTATGAACACAGGTATTTCTTTATCTAAACATGCACACCTAGAAAAAGATTGACAAGAATTGCACAAGAGCAGATACAGTATTATAAACATATTTCACAGTGTGGGGAAACGAGGATTGTGCTTTGGGTGGGGGAGGACAAGGGAACATCAAATCCCACCCATCTATGGGTTCCAGATATAATAAAGGACCAGAATACAGCAGCTGCATTTACTTTATGAAGATCACCAGAGTACTCAAAGCTTAAGCCCACCTGAGCTAACTCTGTTTCCCTTCAACATTACCCCACTTCCAGGTCCCAAATTCTGTTGCTTAAAGATAGTCACAATACATGTATCAGCCATTTTTTTAAAAAGGATCTTGTGCAAGTTTGCTCTTATGCAAGACCTCTATCAAAATATTGCCCCTGCTCCAGTGACGAGGTTCCTTTGACCAGCCATTTACTTTCCAAGAAAGAAGCCGGAGCAGAATGAGTGCAAGTTTTCACAGCCTTTATTGGGGTTCATGGCTCTCATAGCCACCACTCCAGCCAGCCTCCACAACAGCCTGGTTGTGGCAAGTGGCCGCTGAGTTGCAGATATCAGTCTGGACATTCCACTTGTGCACCAGCAGTAAAAAGGCTAGGTTATGATCCTCAGCTGAGCAGCAAAACAGAGCAAAGGGGGTAGTGATAGAAGCCAGCCACATGACAAACTGCCCACTAAAACTAAGGAGCTTCAACATCAGTGACTGCAGATGTATAACATGTTATACTTACTGGATTTTGTGTGCTAAGGAGCAATCGATATTAAATGGGGTGGGGAGCATGGGCTACTTTTCTGATGATTTCACCTTGATACACTAAAAACTTGCATGCATGAGTAGCACCAGAGCTTTTTTCTGTCTGGAACTCAGTTCTGGCACTGCTAGAAAAATAGCACTGAGTAGCACTCATTCCACAAACTCATCTGGAAGTGCCCCTTAGCGGCTAACACTGATATGGGGAGTAGGAGAATTCCATTAATGAACAAGTACAGCTAAAGCATGCTCGTTCTACAGTACCATGGTACCTCGGGTTACAGACACTTCAAGTTACATACGCTTTAGGTTACAGACTCCTCTAACCCAGAAATAATACCTCGGGTTAAGAACTTTGCTTCAGGATGAGAACAGAAATAGTGCTCTGGTGGCACGGCAGCAGCAGGAGGCCCCATTAGCTAAAGTGGTGCTTCAGGTTAAGAACAGTTTCAGGTTAAGAACAGACCTCCGGAACGAATTAAGTTCTTAACCCAAGGTACTACTATGTGTATTCACACAGCAGTAGATAACACAGCCCTGTATTAAACACTAGCAACTAGGAATTCAATGAAAGTGAGAGAACAGGCCTATGGAGGAGAGATGGAACACTCAGTACTCTCCGCACATGAGATAAATGCATCCAAGAGGGACAGAGCTCTCCATCCTTCCTGTCTGCCTCCCAGTAGGCTAGTAAACATTTTTTGCAGGTGATTGGTAACACCTGCGGCTTTATTTACAAGGCTCAGAGGAATCTTATTTTAAATGCACCTTATTCTAGAGTGTAACAGTGCCATAAAACATAATTAGTATCCCTAATTGCAAACTACTGCCATGTCCATAATTGCACAACAGTTCTGTTTTAACATACAGGTCACAGTTGGCCCTCCACATGTTCTAACCCCTGCTAAATTCCACTTTCTGGGAATCACAAATGGGTAGAGTGCTGCTACACTCAGGTCCTGTTTCGGCCCTTCCCATATGTTTCTGGTTGCCCACTGTGAGAACAGGTTGCTTGGACTAGGTGAGCCAGGTCCAGCAGGCTTTTCCCATGTTCTTATGTTTCTGGGATTCCAGCTCCCATCAGCTCCAGCCAGTGCTGGGAACAGCAGCATCTTTGAAAGAGAGCTGCATTCAAGGATCAGAAGAGGTGACAGGAACACTGAACTAGAGTCTTAAGGCATGCTAGAATTCAAAGCAGGTCTCAAGAGTTCTATGGAGTTGATGTCACAGGTGAGTCTTTTGTGAGATTAAATGTTCCATCCCAGACAACCCATGTGCTGACTCCCTGCCTCAGTGGGGCCTGTGAATTACACTACCTCTTCTCACCTTCCCTATGAAGCACCTTCATGACCCCAAAGCCTCCCTCTGCCATAGAGAGGAAGGATGGAGCTTCTCCTTGGGCTCTCTGCCCTTTTCCAGTTCTTTTTGTCCTCCTCCACCACCTGTAAGTGACCACAGTCAGAGCTAGCACACTTGAGTTCTGTTCCCCATGTTATGGGAAGCAGAAAGGCTTGTGCAACCCAGAAACTCTTTAGGATTAAGTGGTATAACTGAATGGGAGGTTTCAAGTACAGAACATTAGCCCCTGACAATGAACTATGTATAAAGCTTATATTTTTAAAAAAGAAAAGGGTTCCATGTGGCGTTCATTTGCACAATCATTTGACTAACCTGTACCATATTGAGGGAGGGTGTGCAATACTGGTTTACATTAGAGGTTAACTTAAGAACTGGCCTGCAGTGTTGGTGAGCCATCAAAGACTCCTCCATTGGGGTTAACCACCACTCAATATCCAAAGCCCCAACTAAAGCATGTATTACACATTGTACCACAGTCAGGATGCAGGGAATAGGAGATCCTACAATAATAATAATAATAATAATTTATTTATACCCCGCCCATCTGGCTGGGCCTCCCCAGCCACTCTGGGCGGCTTCCATAGAAACCAAAAATACAGTAAAATCACACATTAAAAACTTCCCTGAACAGGGCTGCCTTAAGATGTCTTCTGAATGTCAGGTAGTTGTTTATCGCTTTGACATCTGCTGGAAGGGCGTTCCACAGGGCAGGCGCCACTACCGAGAAGGCCCTCTGCCTGGTTCCCTGTAGCTTTGCTTCTAGCAATGAGAATACAATATTCTACTGTTCCTCTGTAGTCTGTAGCATCCGGCATCCCTGGACGAATTGGGACAAGTCTCCCTCCCCAGAAGAGAGAGAAGCCCTGGAAGCACCATGGTTAGTGAACATATTTGGCAATGGCAAAAGGTGCCAAGGAGTTGTCCTGAGCAGCTGGTGGGTCCTGACAGCAGCCAACTGTTTCCTACTGATGTGAGTAATGTGAGAGATTGGAAGTGCTTTTCTCCTGATGGAGTGCTAGCTCTGGTCCTAAGATGGTTGGTTCTGAAATGAAACAGAGTGCCTGAACAATGAACAGGCTGTTGTGGAGTAAGGTCTCACCATTCAGGATCTGATAGCTATGGTTGATTATAAAATGACCTTCCATGTTTGCCTTGCAGGCAGCCGAGCAATGTAGAATTCACTGGTGCCCATGGACGTTTCAGCACCAAGACAGTGAGCCAGTTCATTTCACACCGTGGTTTCAGTTCTTGGGATGCACCACCCAACAATGACCTGGGACTCATTCTGCTCGGCCAGCCAATTGATTTAAGGAAGCCAGACATATGGCCAGCTTGTGTCATTCGGAAAGAAAAACCCTATGACACACAAGAGGAATGTAGGATTATTGAGCGGAGACACGACGGTGAGTTTGGAGGTGCCCTGTCAAGGTCTGAGGGGGTTGTGCGGAAAGTGACCACAGCCCAGAGTCAAAGTCATAGGTACTAATAAGTCTGCAAGTTATTTAAAAAGACTAAGTGTATGTGTCACATCTGTTAGAACCACTATACTCAACTAGTATGTATTTGGCCCATAGTTTAATATATTGAGAGTGTTGGGGTGATTATTACTCAGTTATATTATTGTATAATTATATTATTATATAATTATATAAATTATATATCTTAGGGCTATGGAAACTTTAGAAAAAATATGGTCAGCGAAGGCTTAGAAGTTAGAGAAGGCTATGTAGGAGAATTTGATTTTTTTTAAAAAACGCATGCACACACACGCACGGCACTGAGACTGATCAGTGCTGGAGTGGATCCCTAGAGTTTGGCTAACAGGCCTTGCAGTTTATAGTCATCTCTCCTTCTTCACAGGGTCCTTCAGATGGTCAGTGAAGGAGATCATTGTGCATACTTTGGTGACATCGGAATGTGCCAAGCAATGGCCTGACGTAGGCAAATCATGGAACTTGTGTGTTTCAAGAGAGGCGTCTAATGACACAAACTGCATGGTAATCCCTTATGAATGGATTCAGGGTTGATTGTGTGAATGGACACACACAAACACACACACACTTTACACCAACCCTAGTAAAGGTGTTGCGGCGCTCATCTCACTTTACTGGCCGAGGGAGCCGACATTTGTCCACAGACAGTTTTTCTGGGTCATGTGGCCAGCATGACTAAGCCGCTTCTGGCGAAACCAGAGTAGCGCACAGAAATGCCCTTTACCTTCCCGCCAGAGCGGTACCTATTTATCTACTTGCACTTTGACATGCTTTCGAACTGCTAGGTTGGCAGGAGCTAGACCTGGCCACAGAAAACTCTTCCCGTTGATCACGTTGGGGAGGAGGGATTGAACAATGGCCACTTGCACATCATTTTTTGTCCAGACCACATCTCCACAGCAGAGTATATGGGGTGCTTTCTGGTAATGGGGTGGATATGGGGTGACTCACTCATCAACCCATCACAGCTCATTACCATTTGTATATAAATCCCACACAGGGAGACCAGATAATAGGGTGCACAGCATGTGTCTGTATTTCTCTGACATCATGTTCTACACATAAGGCTCACAAAAGGGAACCTTGGTCATGGGAAACAGGTAGAAAGGGTACTTTGTACAGAGAAGAAGCCTCTTGTACAAAGCAACGTGTCTCCAGAACAACCCAGGAGTTTAAGCATTGCTAACATTTCTTCTCTTCCTGGATCCCTTGCCAGGTGCCTTTTCTCTAGCAAATGGGGCACCAGGACAGAGTACTTCACACAATGCTATTGTTGTTGTCATATCTCTTTACATTTTGGGGTCCTTGTTCAAAATTCAAAAAGGCAGCTCCATATGAGAAGGGCAGCACTTCCCTCATACTTCAGCAACGGCCAGCAAATTGTGATTCTGTATTCCAAACCAACTCTACCTCATCAGTTCTCTAGTGAGTGCCCATTCTATACTTCCCTTTTCTAGTCACCATTTTGTATATGTGGGAAGTTAGATCTGGTCTTATACTATTTGATAGGACCAATGTGATTAGAAAGGAACTACAGTCAGCAGAGGGGAAGGGAAGATTGGCCAAGGTTTGGAAATACCAGAATTCTAATGGGATTTTTTTTTTTAAAGTGTGAGTGTATAGGACACCAACAAACATTACCAGAAAGCACAAATAGTTATGTAGGAGAAATGAAGGGCGGGGATGAAAGGGACACCTTTTCTTCATTCTGGACACATCCTGTCATGTTTCACCTGCTGGTGCGGACAGGAAACAGCACAATCAAACAAAATAATTGCCTCTTCATGCCAACTGCAGCATAGCTGAGGAGCTGGAAAAAAACTAACTGAGCTCCTATACTTCCCAAGAGGCAGCCTTTCTTACTGCTTTTAGTGGCACAGACCCTTTTTTTATCATCTGCTTTAGTTGTCTCATTCCATATCTGATTATCATGCTCTCTTTTCTGCTACAGGTGTCTGTAGGCAGTCCTGTGATTTGTCGTGACCCTGGCAGCGGGCACTGGGAGGTGATGGGTGTTGTGTCCCAGAGCTTACACGACTGCACAGCTCCTATCCTGGCTTCTCAGATTTTATCCCATTTGAAGTGGCTGAGTCAAGAAGGAGCACTTGGTCTGCAACTGAAAGATAGCGAGACCACTAATGGTGAATTGTCTCCCCCAGCAATCACACCATTATATGCTCTGTCTGAAACAGAAGGAAAATTATCTTCAACAGCTGGAGAATCTGTAACATTCCCAACAGGCAGAGTATTCACATCAACAGCACAAACAACCACACAAGTCCCACAAGCGTCTATAACACCCCCAATTGTGGAACAAGAATCTGAAGCATCTGAAGCAGTTGGACCTGTTGAACCATCAGAAGTAGCTTTGACAACCAACCCCCCACTGTTGGATTCTACCTTTACAAATGAACTCTCATCGCCAGAAGCTACAAAACCATTGACTGTAATACCTACAGCTTCAGTGCACTCTACATCTGCACTCAATAGACTACAGTCAGTAGTCACAATAGTTGCAGCAGATAATCATGTAAATTTTACAACATCCACAACAATTCAGAAAACATCCACAACAACACAGTCCCTCCCCAATATCACAACACCCCATGTAACACTTACAACTACCAGACACTCCCCATTTTTATCATCTTCAACAACTGGACAGACATCTACAATGGCCAGAGAAACATCTTCTGTAATGTCTTCCACACTTGAACATCTATCTTCTGCAACATCTACAATAGCACTAAAATTCACAACAGTGCAGAAGTCATCCACAACAGCAGGGCATTCGTCCACAACAACAGGGCAGTCGTCCACAACAGCAGGGCAGTCGTCCACAACAGCAGGGCAGTCGTCCACAACAACAGGGCATTCGCCCACAACAACAGGGCAGTCGTCCACAACAACAGGGCAGTCGTCCACAACAGCAGGACAGTCGTCCACAACAACAGGGCAGTCGTCCACAACAGCAGGGCATTCGTCCACAACAACAGGGCAGTCGTCCACAACAACAGGGCATTCGCCCACAACAGCAGGGCATTCATCCACAACAACAGGGCAGTCGTCCACAACAGCAGGGCATTCGTCCACAACAACAGGGCAGTCGTCCACAACAGCAGGGCATTCGTCCACAACAACAGGGCAGTCGCCCACAACAACAGGGCAGTCGTCCACAACAACAGGGCAGTCGTCCACAACAACAGGGCAGTCGTCCACAACATCCTCTACAACCAACCAAATATCTGTAACATCCACAATACCCTCAACAGAAATGTCAGCTGTTGTACAACCACACATAATAATAATACCTGCTACCACTTCACAGCCACAAACGCCTCCTTCAACAGCCGTAGCATCCATACCAGACACTTACATCAACCAAGGTGCTCCTGTTCATATTGTTGTAGCTAGGCCACAGTTCCCCAAGAGTAAACGCGAGGAAGGCCCATCTCCTGGCCCTTCCCTAGCATTACTTGCCCCACCTAGTGTAACCATAATGCCCAACTTGCAACTCCCTGTACAGGTGACGCTGAAACAGTGTGAGATGGGATTGGCATGGGATGCCAACTCCCATACCTACCAACTTAACAAGATGGCAGTTCTTATGGATCGCAAATTTGGTGAGTACATGTACTCCCCACCCCTGAATAATAATAATAATAATAATAATAATAATAATAATAATAATAATAATAAGGGGGAGATCTGAGGAACTGTTATGTGTGTGCCACCAGTTGCTCCCTCATCATTCTGTCAGGAAATAGACTGTACTGGATAATATTACTTCAGACTTCTGTTAGATAAACTGAGAACTGAAGGCAAGCAAATTCATTTCTAATATGTTGGTCTTTCCGTTCAGGATGTGGGCTGCGGCCTGGTTTTGTGCCCAAATGCCCAAGCTGCTCTGAGGCTGAGTTGGGGGAATTTCCCTGGGTTGTTGCTCTCAAGCTGCCCATCCAGCATTTCTGTGCTGGCTCCATTCTCAACCCCTGGTGGATTTTAACCTCAGCCAACTGTGCCAACCTTATGTAAGTATCCTGTTATTCAGGTTGATCTAGTTCAAGATGGGTGCATTGTCTTGGTCTCTCTCTCTCCCTCTCTCTCTCTCTCTGCATTTTCAATTTTACAGTACACCATACACATTTTACCTTATACTATTTTTTTACAGACTTCCCAACCTAACCTTCAGTGACATTAACAGAATCTTAGTTTGCTGCATTTCCGTTGTTTTCTACACCTTATTTTAATTCTACCAATTCCTTCGTTTTATTTTACTGTTGTTCAAACAGTTGATTGCAGGCCAGTTGTAATATCATTTCTTTTTAGGTACTCTCTGAAATATTCCCACTCAGCCCTTGTCCTCTCTTCATCACAATCCCTTATTTTAGAAGTCATGCTTGCTAATTCTGCAAACTGTCAGTTTATCGAACAATTGCTTTTCTGTTCGAATAGCTTTGTCTTTCCAAATCTTTGCATACATAATTCTTGTAGCAACTGTGGCGTATAAAAATATGTTACACACCTTTTTTGGTAGCTCCTCTCCTATGATGGCTAGCTGGAAGGCTTCAGGTTTGGGGGGGGGGAAGGTGAATTTAAACATTTTTAAAAATTCTTCATAGACCATCTCCCAATATTTTTTGATTGCTTGCAAGGCCACCACATATGTGTTAGGGATCCTTCCTCCTCTGAGCATATCCAACAGAGTTTAGAGCCCCTTTTGTACATTTTGATGAGTCTTGTGGGCATCAGGTACCACCTATACACAATTTTTAATATATTCTCCTTCATCTGATAACAAGCTGAAAAATTAATTTTTCGGTGCCATACATGGCATGGCAACAGCAGAAGGGAGGGGGGGGGACAGAATATTATAAATAAAATCACAGTGCTAGACCAAAACTCTAAAGATATAAGGAATGAATTTCAATGGTTTTACTCAAAACTGTACATTTATCTGCCCTGAATCCTTCAACATTCAGCTTCCCTGGATGTCTCAAAGTTCTAGTGTTATGAAACACCATCCACTCTCTCCATTGTTTTATTCATTTCTATCATGCCTCCTCCTACACATCTTTTTTTAAACTAAAAAGTCCCAAAAAGCTCCTATCAGCTTTCCTGATAGGAGAGTTGCTCCATCTCCTTGATGATTTTGGTTGCCCATTTCTGAACCTTTTCCAGCTCTACAATAAATACTCTTTTTGAGCTGTGGTGACCAGAACTGTACACAGTATTCCAAAGGTGTTTGCACTATGGCTTGAATAACTGCCTTGTGATATCAGCATTTTTATTTTCAAGTGGAATTTACCTTTCCACAGCTGCCACACATCTTCATCAAGCTATCCACTATGACCCCTGGTTTCGTTACTGGTCAATCACCACCACTTTGGAGCCCATGAGCGTATAAGTCAAATGAAGTTGTTGTTGTTTGCCCATGTAGACATTTGCATTTTCCATTTTACTTTGAATTGCATTTGCCATTTTACTGCTGTTCACTCTTACAAAATATATTGCTGTCCCAAGCACCTGTTTGCTACCAGTATCGCATCCATTTTAAAAAGCTGAATTTTATGGTATTATTATTATTGTTGTTGTTGTTGTTGTTGTTGTTGTTGTTGTTGTTGTTATTTTATACTGCCCTTCTTCCTAGGATCACAGGGTGGTTGACTAGCATGCTAGAACAGTATGCATTTTTATCCTTCCCAGTGATTTCCAGACTTTTGCTGAGCTGTGCCTTAAAAAGTTACCCAGCTACCACATTGGAACATGTATTCATCATTCTGTGCCCACTGAAGTAGGAAGTCCTTATGTAGCATTAATAACCTTCCCACCCCAAATATATGTCATTTGTTTTACATGCTGTGCAGGTGTTATGGGGCCACAGAAGCACATTTTATTTGATTGCATTTTATATCAAGTTCACAGTTCATATAATAAAAGTTCAAATAACAACAGTATCTACAATAGAGTGCTTAATACCTGCTTCTGCAACATGTTGCGTGTGGTTGCTGAAACTATTATGCTGCTGTATCTCTGTTTCAGAAAAAAATCAGAAGCTTTGGCCCTGGTGCAGGCTGGTCTAGTTGACATCTCCAAGGCAACGTACTCAGTGCAGACCCGCCAGTCTCTGACACACCCAAACTGGTTGGAGCACAGGGACCTTCACAACCTGGGCCTTTTGCAATTGGAGGAGCCACTGGAATTTGGTCCCTTTGTTGCACCTGTGTGTCTCTCAGACAAGGCAGATGCAATAGGTGACTTCAGAAATTGTTGGCTACCAGGCTGGTCTGTGCTGGAAGGTGAGTGGTGCACTTGCTTCCTGCTTGTACACTGTGATCTGAATTGGCTCTCTTAAATGACCTTGTTGGTTCTTCCAGTCTCTGTGATTCTGTAAGCAAGATTGCATATCAGTTAGTAGTTAGGGTACCCAGAAAAGATACCCAAGAGAGATAAGTCTGTTTGGTTTTGTGCAGTGCCCTCTCATGAAATGATGCATGAAAGGTATAATGCCAGTGTTACATCACTCTTGCAGACAGCCAAAGAGCTGGCTTGCTGTTTCAGATAAGTCTGAGAACATCAACCTTCCACAGCTCATGTTCATGGACACTCCTGTCCATTGTCCACTCTCTATCCCAACATTCCTTTTCTTTTGCCCTGGTCTGGACTCTTCTCTTAATTCCTCTTGCCCACTTCAACTTCCAGCCCTCCTGTTCCCATCTGCTCACTTTCTTTATCCTACTATAGGGGTGGGGAACTTGCAGTACTCCAGTTGCTAAGGGACTCCAACTCCCACTGGCCTTAGCCAACATTGTCAAAGGTCATGTATGATGGGAGCTGTAGTCTGGCAACAGCTGGAAGGCGAAAGGATCCTCATCTCTGTGCCCTGCCATATCCTCTTGTGAGCCCTACTGGTGGTCATCACTGAGGGCCTGGAGATGGTTTTATGCTGCCTAACTTGAGGGCAGATGGTGCTACCCCCATGTGTTCTCTCCCTGCTGTAGGAGGCCCTGCCGTGCTGCTGAGACATCCCTTAGACATCCTGAGCGTCACCAGCTGCGACCAGCTTGGAGAGCAGCTCTCCAATGCCATATTCTGTATCAAGGCTCAAATGGGCCGGGAAGGAGTCTGCACGGTGAGAGAGAGCTTGGGAGTAGATCATCATTATGACCCACCTCCACCGCTTTTTGACTCGGCGCTGATATCAGCTGGGTGTGGATTTAAAAAGTCAGTCTCCTTGCCCATTTGTTAAACTGAAGAGGTTAAAAGACATAATTCCTGCCTGCCACACATAGCTCTTTCGGGTGTACAACAGCACCTAGATATTGCATGTTCTCTGTCTCTGTCTCTCTGTCTCTCTCATACTGCTATCATGAATCCAGTAGATGGGTATTTACAAATTAGCTTGAGACATGGTTTGCATAGAGGCGGCATGTCAAAACAGGAGGTGCCGCCTTGCCCTGCCACTGCCGCCACCATACCTGCTGCCACCAGCAGCAATTTTGGGTGAGATATCACTGAAATTGCTCAAGATTGTGCATGTTCCACAAGGTCTTGCAAAATTTCGGATGTCATTTCAGCCAAAATCGGCACCAATACTAGCGCCGTTTCTGTGCCAGCAGTGGGGCAGGTGGGGCACCTGCAGGGCTAAAGCCTTGGGGGCTCCTGCTGTTTGAGACAGCCACTGAGCCAGCTCTAGCATAAAGTGCCCCACAGAAAGGAGGTCAACTGCTGTTTGAAAGAGTGTAATGGTTGGGAAACTTCTTTTGTACCTACTTCTCTTTCTCATTTTCTCTTCCTTCTCCCTCCTCCTGTCCAGGGTGATGTGGGCTCTCCGCTGATCTGCCCTGACCCCCAGGGTGGGGGCTGGCTTCAGCTGGGGGTGCTGAGCAGTTTTGATGAAGCCTGCTCTCGCCCCTATGTCTTCAGCAGTCTGCCCCACTACCTGCCCTGGCTGGAGAGGACCACAAAGGTTGCAGGGTATCGTTACAATCGCACAGTTCCTTGGAAACATCTGAGGCCTACAAAAAATCTTAGGCAGCTACAGAAACCAGAGAGTGAGTGATAGCTTGGAATTTCTCATGTGAGCTGCTTCAAAACACATGTCCCTTCTCCCCCAGGTCACTGTGGCCTGTACATAGGATGGCACAATGCCTTCCAGAGCACCTCTGACAGGAATGGCATTCCATGTACATTTCCTGCTGTTTAGAGTTAGCCTCCCTCGCTCTGCTATTGTCCTCTCCCCCACCACACACTGACCCAGCCTCTTTGCCCGCTTCAGCCCTGGCTGCATGGATCTCAGCACAAGTGTCCTTGCCCTGGCAAGTGCTCATCGCCACATGTGAGAATCAGAGCTGCGGGGGCTCAATTCTGAACCGCTACTGGGTGTTGACTACAGCACAGTGTGTTCAACAGACGTAAGTGATGCCCCCATTCTCGTGGCCTCCTTCAGAATCAGTGTCAAATGGGAGAAGCATGGTGGGCCAACTTGGACCCACAGGCTAGAGGTTCTCTAGCCCTGTGTTAGGAGATTGGAGCCCATGCCCTTTGGGGGACTCTAGTTCATTATCAGTACAGTGGTACCTTGGGTTGAGAACTTAATTCGTTCTGGAGGTCTGTTCTTAACCTGAAACTGTTCTTAACCTGAAGACCACTTTAGCTAATGGGGTCTCCCAATGCCGCTGTGCCACCGCTGCACGATTTCTGTTCTCATTCTGAAGCAAAGTTCTTAACCCAAGGTACTATTTCTGGGTTAGCGGAGTCTGTAACCTGAAGCGTCTGTAACCTGAGGTACCACTGTATTCACCCATTCCGTGCTACATGTTAGGGTAGGGAGACATTTCATTACCGGGTGAATGTGAAAGAGGCACACCTATTTTGTTCACCTAGGCTGTAGGACATGGGTAGGCAAACTAAGGCCTGGGGGCCAGATCCAGCCCAGTTGCCTTCTAAATCTGGCCTGCGGATGGTCCAGGAATCAGGGTGTTTTTACATGAGTAGAATGTGTCCTTTTATTTAAAATGCATCTCTGGGTTATTTGTGGGGCACAGGAATTTGTTCATTTTCCCCCCTCCAAAATATAGTCTGGCCCCCCACAAGGTCTGAGGGACAGTGGACCGGCCCCCTGCTGAAAAATTTGCTGACCCCTGCTGTAGGATATAGCTGCTCAGAGGACATACAGGAAAGGGAGATGGCTGTACTCCACAACATGACCGATGAGCTCGGATAACATGAACAGAAGCAAGAAAAAGGCCCAGATTAATTTTAACATGGGTCAACATCAAGTTTACCATAGTTTATGAAGGAGTTGTTACTTTGAATAAACTATATAAACATAGCTGACCCTGCTGCCTGGCCTGTCCCATCATTATGGGTCCTAAAGGTCCAGTCGTGGCCGACTCTGGGGTTGCGGTGCTCATCTCACTTTATTGGCTGAGGGAGCCGGCGTACAGCTTCCAGGTCATGTGGCCAGCATGACTAAGCCACTTCTGGCGAACCAGAGCAGCACATGGAAATGCCGTTTACCTTCCCACCAGAGTGGTACCTATTTATCTACTTGCACTTTGACATGCTTTCGAACTGCTAGGTTAGCAGGAGCAGGGACTGAGCAACGGGAGCTCACCCCATCGCAGGGATTCGAACCGGTGACCTTATGGGTCCTACCAAGAGCAAAAAAAATGAAGAACAAGAGACTATTCCCTGTTAGTGATGGCTAGTGCCCATTTGGGACTGGTAGGGTGGGAAGCAGGGAGGCCACAATGGAGTTGGAGTCAATAACAGCCAGCGCCAACTGATTCTAGTTTTGTCCCCATCCTGGTCCCTGCGGAGTTCTGCAAGGGCAACACAGAGACTAAGGAGGAGGAAGAAGCAGACGGCCAGTGCCATCACCTGAACTGGTTGTAGCTAAGAAGGCAGGTGGGTAGGGGCTCAGGGCAGACTGAGGTTGGTGGGGCAGTGCCCCATTTGCCTTAATGGACTAGCCTACACTATTCTCTTTGCCTTGTTGCTTTTCCTTTGACCCAAAACAGAGTTATTCCAGGCCCCTCTTTACTGTTTGCAGGGACCCAGCAAACATAGCTGTCTTTGTGAGGCTGACACAGCCCAAGGGCCACGCCAGAGGCATCCATGTTGCTGCAATTTACCCTTATGAGGAGACGGCGCAGTACAGTCTCTCTGGCAGCTCCAACGTGGCTCTGCTGCTCCTCCAGAAGCCCATCGCCTTTGACCAACATGTGGCTGCTATGGCCTACTTCCCAAAGGAGCCCTGGGATAGCTGCAAAGTGATGGGTCTACAAATGATGCAATCTGGTATGCCAGGAGACTGACTGGGAGTTGGGTGGAGGGAGAGGGAGAGAAGAGAGGGACCTTGCTATTGTATAGGGCTGTATGCTCCAAGACTATTTCAAACAGTCTCTGTTCCTTAACATCAAATATCCCTTAGTACATTCATTTGGAAGCCCTGTGACGTTGCATCAAGTTGCTGCATGATTTGTGCAGGCAGCCAATGGAGCTTAATCTGGCTTTTGCCCCCAACTACTGTGTGTGCGTGTGCACGTGTGTGTGTGTGCACGTGCATGTGTTTGCTTACACACACACACACACAGAGAGAGAGAGAGAGAGAGAGAGAGAGAGAGAGAGAGAGAGAACTTGTGTGTGAACTGTAAGGATCAGCTGTGCTGAGTGGAAGTGGACAGTCCTTGAAGACACACCCAACAGGGAGACATCTACTCTCCAAATCTATATTCCATCAATCTTTATGCAATGGCCATGGCTACCTGCAAAGAATCCTGAGCATTGTAGTTTGGCAAGGGTGCTGAGACTTCTCAGCGATCTCTCATGGAGCAAAAAGTCCCCAGGGTTATCTGAGGAGAAGGAATGGCTATTAAATTAGTGCAAGTGTATCAGAAAGATGTTGAGAGGAACTCTTGACTGCCGCTGCCTCACGGCACCTCTTGTGTCTCCCTAGTAACATTTGTTAAATGACATGTTACATGCCATCATCATGCACATTCCTCCTTGCAAACATCATCCAATGAAGTACAGTGAAAAAACACTGAAAGCAATGATGATATATCTCATGTCTTTTGTAGTTAAATGTTACCTGGCAGTTGCAGAGGGGACCATATGTCTGTGGTAACGTGTCCCTCACAACATGTAAATTAGGCCCCGTGTTTATGGTGTAGATATGATGAAAGCATATGGCTAAAAGCGTAGGGAAGTGGTGGATTTTTCAGTGGTGCTAAACTAGATTATTATTGTGGTGATGGAAGCAGAGGTGGGGTGAGGGCACAATTCCTGAGACAAATTAGTTCAGGATAAAATGGTGTGATTCAACGGACAAATGTAGAGTCCAGGCATTTGGGAGTCAAGGCTGGATTCTGACAGGGTGGAGCTTGGGGCAGTATGCCAATAGGATGGAGGAAGGATTCTGGAAGTTTTCTTTCCCAAAATTGGGAACTGAGTTGGAAGCAGTTTGCTGGCTAATCACCCATCTTTTGACAGGTGAAATTGAGGCTGACTCCAGCGCATACCAAGTCAAGGTGCTGATGCCCTCAGACTGTGCCAAGGAACATCCTGGGGTCAATCCAGGCATGTACTGTGTTGTAAGAAATAGCTCTAGCTACCTGCCTGGTGCTTCTGTGAGTATCTCTCCAAACAGCCTCCAACCAACCACTCATCTTCACACCTTGTGAGAGGCCATTCTTGCTTCATTCTTTTCTTCTTCTTCTCCCAGGTAGGTGAGGGTGCAGCCCTGCTGTGCCACTTGGAGGCCAACAGCATGGAGGCCAACTCCATGACATGGAGCCAGGTTGGCTTGATGAGTGAGCCCTTTCCGGGATCCCAGATGGTTGTTCTGTCCTCCAGCATCACCTCCTATGTGGACTGGATAGAAAAAACCTCCAGACAAGCCAAGCACCAATTATTCCTGCCCCGTGGGAGAGCAGCAGCCTGTGGACCAAGTAGCGGGATCCTCCTCCTGACCCTGTCATTGTTTAGGGAGGCAGAGTTAGGTTGAACACACATAGTAGTGTGTTCTCATTCCTACTGAAGGTGCTGCGTTGGACGGTTCAGCTTCTGCAGTCGATTACCGGGTGCATGACTTTCCGTGCTGGAGGTGGCCCTGCTCTCCTCATCCCTGCAGGCACCATGGGATATCCACAACAAATTGCCAGGTGAAGGGCAGTTGCTACAGTTGCCTCCAGCAGTGGTCTATCAAGTCTCAGCTGGGATGGCCGCATGAGCACCTTTCCGGGCAATGCCATCAGCTAGAGGCCTGTCCCTGGGAGTGAGAGTCTAGAAACAAGTCCTGAGACTACTCTGGACTTCTGCGCCAGCTATTGCTTCAGTAAACGAGCAAGTAACAAAAATGAGATGGAGATATTTCAATAATATGTAAGGCATCATCCTAAGGACTTTAAGGGAGAAAGATAGAAAAACCATGGTAGACGTTCTGGAGAATTTCCCATACAATACATAGTAGACCCTCCAGATAACTTCTGATTTGTGCAGTCTCCCCTTACTTCTCCGAAGCATGGTATTTGCATAGAATATGTGTCTGCAATTGGGGAGTATAGCTGATATCAGCACTTGGACTCTAATCTTATAATTAAAACTACGAATCAATTTAAAAAAAAATGCTCTCAAATACATTGTAGAGTTCAAGTTGGTATAAGGCCAATATAGGGCCTAGCACTGAAACTTCAAGTTCTTCTTTTCCTTGTTGGTGGCAAGGAAAAAATACGGAGGTGGGGTGTGTGTATGTACACACTTTCCAGATGACATTATCCAGGTTTTAGGCAAGTATTCTTTGGTGAGAGAACCCCAGCAGAGATTTACAATCACAAAACATGCAGCAAAGTAAAGCGTTGAAATATAGGCTCTCAGACCTAAAATATGCCCTTGTGAGTTCCAAAATAGTCCCCTCTTTCCTTGGCATGGAAAAAGACCACATGTTTGGTAAGTTAAAAATGATTTGCTTGCAAACTCTTCAAAGGTTGGATTCATGCACTTTCCCCTATGGCATTCAGAAAATGTTACACAGGCAGTAAAACTTGGTTTCGTTATAAAGTGATAAAAGTTCCTAAATTATTGGTACAGGAACATAAGAGTGGCTTGTTAGAGCCATGCGGTCTGAGCTTAGAGCAACCAGGGATCATACCTCATACATGCTTAGCTTCTCAGGTAGACTGAGGTACAACAAAAGGCTTGATTACCCTCCTCCCAAGGAGAGTGGGAGTGCCCTAGCTAAGCCTGGCAGACAGCTTACTCTATGGCATTTAACTCCTTCATGCATTACTTAGACTCAAACATGTTGGCTATATGAGGCTGGTTATCCCACATTTTTCATCCAAAGGATTCCCCCACAGGAACCATTTTCAGCCCCTCCCCCTTTTCTGGCAGAAACTTCACAGAGGCATGCAATAAGCTGTGAGGAAGTGGTTGGTGTGTTTGGGGTTTGTAAGCAAATATCTGTATGTCTGTATCTGGAACATGGCTTGTTGCTTCCATGGTCTGTATATCAGCTGGCAGTCTTTTGTGGGCTAGATTTGGCTTGGGGGCTGTCAGCTGCTGACCATTGCCTTAAAGCCAGGGCAGGGACAGGGGGGAACCAAAGGACACTGGAAAATGTGGCAGGATCACTTGCAGGGTCAGAGAAGGAGTGGTGGTGCATGTAGGTTTAGAGCGAGGGAAACAGCAAAGCAGACAATTACTGCAGACATGGAGGGAGGGGGAAGGAATACCTGGCATTCCACAGCCAAGGCCCTTGGGGCTGGAATCTGTGATTTACCTTCTTCCCCTCTGAACTGCCATGTAATTTTGAGTTCTCTTCCCTCCTCCACACCTTGCCTACTTCCAGCTTTTATGTCCTGTTCTTGGTCACTTGCAGGCAGCCTACCTATTGAACATTCATTATTATTCATTTGCACAAAGGTTCTGGGGACCTCCTACGATGACAGCTATTTACTCAGCATTCATTCTGATTTGTTTGCAGGGAATCTATACAATTGTTCAAGTCCACACCATAAATTTAAAGCTCTGTTAGACCACTTTAAGAGCCATGACTTCCTGCAAAGAATCCTGGGCACTGTAGTTCGTTAAGGGTGCTGAAAACCCTACTCACATCACAGAACTACAATTCCCAAAGTGGTTTAACAGCTCTATGAGGGGACGAGGGGTCTCCTAACAACTCTCAGCACCCTTAACAAACTACAGTTCCCAGTATTCTTTGGGAGAAGCCATGGCTCTTAAAGTGGTATAATGGTGCATAAAATGTATGTTGTGAATGTCACCATTAAGCAATTGTTATCCCACATTTCCCAGTGTATTTCTCTGTTACTCTCATTATTTATTATTTTTTAAGCCTGAGCACCAAATCCATCTTAACTGCATGGCCTGAATTTCCCAGTCTGGAAGTGCCCTGTTCTCACAGACACCCTCATCTTCTGCTTTCCACTTTATGCAGGAGCCAAAAGCATGTACCAAGTTCTTCTCAGGAAAGGTGCAAAATAGTGTCTTCTGCATACATTAGGCATAGCTACCATATTTGGAGTGTGCAAGTGACAGAATCCAGGAGTTCTGATTCTCAGTCCTGGCCTCTGCCCTAACTCCACCAGATGCACTGTGTCAAGAGTTGCCTTCACAGTATAATTAACTGGGTGATTCAGCCAGACGTTACAGACAAAAGTCACATCCACACCAAACATTTAAAGCACATTTCCATCCCTGAAGAATTTATCCCCAACACCCTTAACAAACTACATTTCCCAAGATTCTTTGAAGGAAACGATGTGCTTTAAGTATAGATATAGCTGAGAGAGAATCTATAACATCTCATCAGAGACCGTCTACATTTACAGGTTTTCAACTTCGCCTCTATTCTCTTCCAGCCCACAGTCTTGGGATAGTGAGGAAACCTTAAGTGTAGATCTGTATTTGGCCCACATAATGGTTAGCCTGAACACAATGTAGACAAGGTCTAGAAGTCTCTTTCTGGCTTTTCCAATAACAGGCTCAACTCCCTTCCAAATTTACCAGCAAGGGTCGAAAGCGAAGGTTGGAGAGTGCTTCTATGAAGGGCGAGAATGGATGCCCAAGTTGTTTTTCTCTCTGGGATTTGCCTCTGTTGTGGATTGCAATAGATTTCCTGGCCCGAAGAATTTGACCTGGGACCTAAACTCCTCTAGGGGGTATGTAGGTTCCCCCCATTCCTCGGCTGGTTTTTCAGGTCCCATCTGCCTCCGCCCAGTTTGCGCTTCAGAGAGCGTTGCTAGGTACCCCCACCCCCATGGAACTCCTTCCGCCGGCACCTGCTGGCAATGGGAATAATCAAACCCTCCTCCCCTAATCAGGCTCATTTCTCTCTCATCTCTATCAACACATCCTCTTCCCTCTCCCTTTAGTAATGCCCTCCCCTGCAGCCCCCTTCCATGAGGTTGGGGGGGGGGGACACCAGGAACCGTGGGAACCATTCCTGCTGTGTGTGGCATGCACACAGGATGGGGAGGGGGACAGGAATAGCTCATGCTTGGGCAGCAATTCCTAACAATAAGGCTGTAGCATGAAAAGAGGCATTTGCATTAGTCTGGGAAATCTGGGCATGGGGTGGGGGAGGGGAACTCTTTAGCACAGGGAAGGGAATTGGATTTTCCCAACTCTGTGCAGTACTGTTTTCCCATTTTTATTTTTGAAGGGCAACCTTATAAGTGAGCATGTTCCCATCTTTCTTTGCCTTTCCCACCTGCTCTGATTCTGGTTTTTTTACATTTGTGGTTGAAATAGAAGGTTGCTTAAGCAGAAGGAAGGAAGGTAGTGAGAAGGGTCATTCAGAAGCCCAATGTACACAAGACATTTGAAATCCTTCCAAATATACAATGCACAACTATAATCACTCACAAATATTATCTTCTGGCGTGATATTTTCTTAATACAAGAAGGGTGTTGGCTTCCTGTGCCTTTGAACAGAGTATTTTTTTCCCCCTTCTCAAGGTCAGTTTATACTGAGCCTTCCTGGGGAGAAGGTCGTATGAAGAACATCGGAAGCTGCTTTAGACTGAGTCAGACCTTTGGTCCATATCGCTCAGTATTGTTTTGCAGTGACTGGCATCAGATTTCCAGGATCTCAAAGGGGTCTTTCCCAGACCTGCTGCTGGAGATGCCAGGAATTGAATCTGTGTTCCAGCCCTGATCTGCAGAGTCTCTCAAAAAATGAATCTGTTATATATATAGTGGTACCTCGGGTTACATACGCTTCAGGTTACATACGCTTCAGGTTACAGACTCCGCTAACCCAGAAATAGTACCTCAGGTTAAGAACTTTGCTTCAGGATGAGAAGAGAAATCGTGCAGCAGTGGCACGGCAGCAGCAGGAGGCCCCATTAGCTAAAGTGGTGCTTCAGGTTAAGAACAGTTTCAGGTTAAGAACGGACCTCCAGAACAAATTAAGTACTTAACCCGAGGTATCACTGTACTAGGACTGTTTATCCATCATGCCCAGTATTGCTTGCTTCCTCTGACTGGAAGCAGCTCACCGGGTCTCAGGCAGAAAGTGGTCTTTCCTATCATCTGAATAGTTTTAACTAGAGATTAAAGTTGGGACCAGCGTGCTCTGCCACTGAATTATGGCTCTTCACTATTAATTAATTAAATTTATATACCACATTTCATCCAAATTTAAATACCACACTTTATCCAAAGATCACAGGGCAGTTTACAACATAAAAACACAAAATGCTAACAACAACTACAATATACCCCCACCCCACAAATATTTAAAAGGCCAAAGACTGCTTAATGGCCAAAGACCTGGTTGAAGAATGTTTTCCCTATGCAGCCTTTAGGTGTCTCCCACAAGGAGGCAAGGAACCTGTTGACTATTTCTGATTCTAGCTAGGCGTTGCAACAATATTCTGTTAGATGGCCAACCACGCCTTCCCTACCCCCCAGGCCGCCACCAAGTCATTTTGTAAAAATTAAACGATTCTGTGGATTCACGTGGGCTGGAAGGTTGCACCCAAACTGAAGAACTACATATTGCTCAATCAATTCAATCTAGAAGGCTCATGTTCATGGGCACGATCTGGTACCCAATAAATCGGTACTCTCTAAGTATTAGCTCAATAAAGTATTATTACATGGCAATGTGATGTGCAATGTTTAAATTATGCATCCTCATCAATAGGTTAATGAAATGAGCAAGCTGCTAGGCCTCCCTTTTGCATTGTCATAGACCAAGGTTCACAATGACCCACTTTGTGAAAATATAATGGGAATCTGTGGCCCTCAATGTTGTCAGAGTGAGACGCCATCTCCCATCAGCCTCAGACAGGTAATAATCAGAGGTGGTGGGAGTGATGGTTCACCAACATCTGGGGGGGGGGGCACCAGTTCCCCATCCCTGCACAACACAAGACCATATTTGGTATAAATCATGTGTGCTGTGTTTCTTTTACAGTTCACTGACTCATGTTTTTTACATAGTTTTGTAGTGCCTGTGGTTGACTATATTTACAGGCCGTTGCCTTTGGGGGTCTTTCGTTTAGAGTTCAGTGTTTCTCCTGTACTGTAGCAAAGGAAAAGATGCAACAGCCTCACCAGAGATGACCCTGGAGGCATCATTAGAGCAAACTTTCAGGGCTGGATCTTGGGCTCACTATGCCTTGTATGTAAGATGTGGTCCAAAGCTCAGGAAAGCAACCTCAGAACAGTGGTATGTTTGGGCCACCCTAAATGGTCTTACTGGGCAGTCAAACATTGGACAATAAAGTATATTATTTCGCTAACTTCAAAATGCGGTGAGTCAGTCCTCTGGGGGCTCAGACTGCTGTCCTTTCCTGACAGCCCCACTTTCTCAAAACCACTGGGTCATAAAGAGTAGAGATGCATCAGGGAGGGGGGGAGGTTGGAGAAAGAGACTTTCTTCGATTCTGCGCCCATTGAAGGAGGCAAGAGTTGTGCCGCGGCGCTCCTGTGAGCTGCACTCCTGGAAGCTACATCCTGGGCTGTGTTGTGCAAGAGCTGCCCCATCCCATCTCCGCTAGATGCCAAAGTAAGCCTGGCGCCATCCTGTCTTTTAAGAGGAGCTCGATCAGGTGGGTCGCCCGGTGCGAAGGGTGCGCTAGTGGGAAAGATCTGGATTCTGGAGGGGGGGGTGGCCTGCCCACCTGTCAAGGCGTCTTTCTCGCCTCTCCTCCTCCAGCCGGATCTGCCCCGGGCTCCTTCCAGCACCTCGCACCCCGCCTTCTCCGGCTCCGCTGCCAGGGACCCCCCTCTCCTGGCCTCCTGCAGGTGCCGCCCTCCTCCTCGCTGGGGAGAGGCCAAAGGTGCGGCTGGCAGGATGCAAACCGCTCCCCAGGAGCGCGCCCCGGAGCCTCCTGGCCCCGCCGGGCACGAGAGGGGGCGGTTGTGACACACAATCCTGGCGCAGGTAAAAGACCTCTCTCAGCTCCTCCTGATTCTGGACTTTGCTCCTGGAGCCAGATTCTCTCCCCGCCCCCCCCCCCCGAAGGCTATGGGGCAGATTTGGAGGAGCGCCCCATAGAAGGCAAGGAGGGATCAAAGACACGCGCGCAGGGCTGAGACCCCCGGCTGGGGAAGGTCTCCCCCCCCCCGCCCATCTGCTGGGAGTCCCTCCTGCCCGGGGAAGGAGGGGGCGCCACGCCGCCTCGACAGCGCTTCCCTCTTCGGCTCCGGGAGCAGCGAAGGGGTTAAGGCGTCCCGCCCGTCTCGGAGAGGCGTCTCTGCCGCTCGGGCTGCGGGAGGCAGAGCAGGAACTTGCACGCCGAGTCGCGCGGCGGCGGCGGCTTTGCCCGACGGGGCGACGTGCAGCCGCTTCCCTTTCCCTCCGCGGAGTGACAAAAGCCCGGAGCCCGCGGCTGGGGAGGCGGCGGGCAGCGATGCGCCTCTTCCCTGCGCGGCGAGCGGCTCCCCTCCGGAGGAACAGCACCGCCGAGAAAGTTTCGTGCGCGCCGTCGGGGGGACGCGCCGTCGGGCTCTGAGCCGCCGCGTGGGTCGGGAACCGGGAGCAGCGCGGGCGAGGGGCGGTGAGTGGCCCTGGCCACCATCCTGGCCCTGCTCCTTCGACCCTTCTGGGGGCCAGGCAGTGGCGTAGCGTGGGCTGTCAGCACCCGGGGCAAGGCAAGTAATTTGCGCCCCCTAACCCGTGGATTTGCGCCCCCTAACCCGTGGATTTGCGCCCCCTAACCCTAACCCCCAGATGTTGCGCCCGGTGCGGCCGGCCCCCCCCCCCCTGCACCCCCCACGCTACGCCACTGGTCCCAGGAACACCCCGCCAACCTCCACTGCAATCCTCGCTTGCAACATTCCTCCTCTCCACTCCTGTTATTTATTTTTCCTCTGAAGCTGGGGAGGGGGGGGCGCACACTTTGCGCCGCTTCTACTTCGCTTCTCGCTTTGGCTCTGCGCGCGTTTACCCAAACGACGTCCCGCGGGCGCAAGAGTAGGACTCGCTCCCGGGACGGCGCGGCGGGGGTTGCAGCTTTGGTCGGGGGGAGGGCCGGGCAGCAAATAACGGGAGGCTCCTGTCCTGCTCAAAACAACAGCGTGGCGGATCTGGGCGCGGGGGGCGCGGACCTGGGGCTGGCCCCCGAGGGGGACACGGAGTTCTTGCGTGTCGAGGGAGAGCGCGAGAGATGTGGCCCAACATGCCAAGCACGGGCCCTGGATTTCGGGGGGTGAGCCAAGCCCCTCTGGCCCCTGGGGCCCTTTGGGACTCCATGTCCCAGCATGCCCTGCATCGCTCAGCTGCACCTGGCTCAGGTATGGAAGCGACAGGTTGCAGCACGTCGGCGGCACTAGGGACGGGACAGACTGGCAGGCGGATCAAAGCGCCCAGCCCGAGCCCCGCCGGCCCGGAGTGGGAGCCGCGCGGAGGGGGTGCTGCTGGCATTGTCCCCTGGCACCTGTTGTGTGGCATGGGGAAGATTAGAGCCCGGCTGGGGCTCGGGGAGGGATCGCTGCCGTTCCTGCCCCCTTGGGCTGAGAGTGATGGCGTCAGGAGGCCGCCGCAACATCGGTGCCCTCTCCAGAATGAAGGGGGCCGGCCCAAGGCGAAGGGCTCCGGGCGGGGCGCCGGCAGGGGGCGCCATTTCCCGGGGTCCAGGGGCAGTCCAATGAGGTAGAGTTTTTTTTTGGGGGGGGGGTGCGGTGGGCTGGGATCCAGCCCCCATTTGGGGACTCCCAGCCCGCGCCCCCCAACTTCAAAGTGCCGCAAGAATGGCGAGGGGGGAGCGTGCAGGCCAGGCGGGCAGAGGGAGAGCGAGCCTTTGAAGTGCCCAGGAGCCGCGGCCCCGCTCGGGTTACAGCGCCTTGGCCGGGCGCCGGGGGGGCGGGGGGGGCGGGCGAGGCAGCGCCTTTGATCTCGCGCCCTCGGCCGCAGCGCCCTCCAGGCCTCTCCCCGCCAAGCGCCCGGGGCGCGCGCGTCTCCCTCGCCCGCTCCCTCGCCAGGTGCCCCGGAGCCCGGCAGAAGGAGGGCGCGCCTCCAGGTGTCTCTCTCTTCCCGCCCCAGGTGTCCCGAGGACTCCCTCGGCCATGGCGCCCTGGGCACCCCGGCTGCCGCTGCTGGCGCTGCTCCTGCTCCGCTGCTGCTGCTGCTGCTGCTGCCTGGGCCAGAGCAGCCTCGCCGGCGCTCCCCGGGTCTACCTAACCTACAAAGGTAAGAAGAAGAAGAGGGCGGCTCAGCGGGACTCAGGTGAGGCCCAGGGCTGGGGGGGGGAGGAGGACAAGGCCCTGTGGGCGTCGCCTTCCAGGTGGGCACGGAAGGGAAGCGGGAGGTGTGGCACCACCGGGCAGGGCAGTGCCGGCGCCGGGCTATTTTGCCCCCTGGGCAAGGCTAAGTACTCGGCACCCCGCCTCCCAAACTCCTAACTTCACTCTTCAGAAACATATGTCTTGTAGACATAAGATTCTTCAAAATATAAAAGGAAAGCATTATCAGGAATTTATAAGGTGTAACAAAAACTGATCTGTATCAAATCGTGCCCCTCAGAGGTCTGCACCTGAGGCAGCTGCCTAGTTGGTCTAAGGATAGTGCCGGCTCTGGTACTGGGGCAACTCTGGGAAGGGGCGCTGCTTAGAACTGAGAACTCTTATGGAGGGGTGTGTGATTTTCATTGCATTGTATCCAGTGTTAGTCCTGCTCAGAGTAGACCTGCTGAAATTGATGGACATTACTAACTTGGGTCCATTCATTTCAATGGGTCTACTTTGAGTAGAACTTAGTTGGCTACAGCCCATTGCATTTCTTTTTAATTTTATTGATATCCTGTCTTGAGGTTCAAGGCAATGCACTGCACACAGTTCTGGTTCCCCGCCTTTTTATCCTCTCAACAACTCTGTGAGGTAGGGTTAGGGAAAGAGGTAATGACTAGACAACCAGTGAACTTCGCAGCTGAGCAGAGATTTTAATCATTCTCTCCTTAGTCCAACACTAACCATTACACAACACTGTCTTTCCATACTAAAATGTGTATGTTTGCTTCTGTCAGCCAACCTAATATGGGGTTCTCATGGCAGAAGGCAGCACCAAAAGATCAGGATAGTTAGGGCTGTCAGCTGGTGAAAGAAACCGGTAAGCTGATTAAGCCATGCAAGATTTTTAATCAATTGAGCAACTGACTGTATCTGCAGTGGTTTGCATATGAATAAAACTACAGTTCTGAGGCAGGAGTGTAGCATTCTTCAATAGTGGGTGCATGTGGGTGTCCCCACTCCAGAAGAGGCATTCCCTCCTTGGGAGAAAGTTGGAAGGGGGTGATTCCTCTCATCTGAATGTGCTTGCTGCCTGTGAATTCAAAAATATATGCATGGGTAAAAGCTAGTGAATTATTTTAAATCTGCTGCCCTGTAATATCTACAAGATTTTGAATTGCTCTGTCTCACTGATTGGCTTATCCTTTCGGCCCTACTAATAATAATAGTGCATTATTACTGTGCAGGAGCCTGGTCATAGCTGTCCACTTTTCCCTTTTCTTGCGAGGAGTCCTATTTGGAATAAGGCAATTTCCCTTTAAAAAAGGGAAACGTTGACAGCTATGAGCCTGGTGGAGGGGGTGTTTGGGGAGAGAGATCTTTCACTCCTTGAATTTGCACTTGAGTTCATCTTGAGGATCGCCACACGTGGCTTTCTCTATAATGTTCACTTGTTGTGTTTGTACTCCAAGCTCCTTGGAATTGTTTGAAGTCATAGCCATTCATTGAGGAGGAGGAGATTGTGTGTTGATCAGTCAGAGGGCAGGCTGTATGTGAGTAAGCAGTGACATGAAAGGAAAGAAGAAAAACAGGGGCAGATTCACAGGTGCTTGTGGCAGTGGTGGACAAGGGCTTTGGGTTGTGTGTGTAAAATGTAGGCATTTCACAACTCTAGCATGACGCAAGGCCACTTGGGCTAGAGAGATATACAATTGGCTCTAAAACTTCCTGCATGATGTTGGGCCAGTCACTATCTCTGATCCTAGCCCACCTCACAGGGAGACCGTGAGGATATAATGGGTGCTGTGTGCTGCTGTGAGCTGCTCAAACAAAGGTGGACTATAAATGTTGATATCTGCCCATCTGCAAGTGGAGGAGGACATGAAGATGCCCTTTTTGCATGCGGATGAGGCCCATAAAGAACGACACCACATTTATCACCTTGAAAGTTGGCTGATACAAGGAAGCATGGATGTTCCTTTATGCGAACCACATAACCCACAGTAGGGTGTTCTAGAACAGGCATGTCCAACAGGTAGATCTTGATCTACTGGTAGATGATGGGGTGTACCTGGTAGATCCTGGTAGATCTTTGGCCCCTCAGTGATCTCCCCCCCCCCCCCCGAAAAAAGGGAGGAAAACAACTGTGGCTCAACAACTTTGCCTTTCCCAAAAAAGCTCAACAACTTTGGTCCATCCAATGACAATGGGTAGATCACTGCCAGTTTTTCTATATACTGTGAGTAGATTGCAGTCTATTGGGAGCTGGACGTTCCTGTTCTAGAAAATAGGTACCCTTTTCTACCTATGTTTATGCTTGTGCAGTGGGTCCCTCCACAGGGCAACAAGAAAAGGTCTCCTGTCAGATCAGGAAATTTGTTTGTTGGTATCTGACCGATGGCCTGGATTTTTTGGGCTTGGAATTCTGCCAACAGCAGCCAACCAGAATCCTCAGAGAGATTTGCAAGCACAGTCTGATGCCCATGTCCATCCCTCATTGTTAAGCCTTCTGATGTGGTAGCCAGAGAGATGCTGTTTTCCTTTATGGTGGCTGTGTTTTTGGCTATTATGCCTAGAAGCCACCAGTGAAGTCTGTTTTCCTTTTGCTCATTTTAGCAGCCACACCACCATGTGGCAATAAGTTCCATAGTCACCACATAATCATGCAGCCTTATTCCGGCAGCTGTATGTGTGTAGTCTCACAATAAGCAACACCTTTTCGTGTGCTGGCAAGTGTGTGAGCAGTTGGTTACACTTAAATGGGAACGTTTAGCCACAAGCAGATCTTTGGACAGGGATCGTCAACTATATATGTGAACTATAAAGCCATTCACAAATAAGCAAAAGTGAACACATTCCCACAATGGTTGCCATGAGTTGTATGTATATAAGCAGCATTTTGTGCCATGTGTAGGACAGCATGAGTGGGCCATGCAGTCAATGTGCGCAGGGCCAAGTCTGCTTGTGTGGGTTTCTCTCCCTGACGGCGTCCTATGCAGCAAATCATGTCACTTCATGTGCCAGTGACACCTGCGAATTTGGCACAAGCGTCACCTTCAAGGCATGCCCTTGCATGCTGAGATACCGCCAGAAGGCAGGAAAATCGCCTAGACTGTGTTCTTACTGTGCAAAGTGCCTTACTACAGGTGTATTTTTTTTCCAGTTGCACAAACGCATGCCATTGTATGTGTGGGTCCTCTGCTGTCATGTTGGCTTCTGCTGCTGCCCTCCCCCCATCCCCAAATTCATCTCCTGTGACCTTGCTGGGTTCCCCCTACACTCTCTGTTCTCGGGGATTCCGGGATCTGGTTACTTGCCAGTCACAGGGGGAAAGGATTTCCCAGAAGGGCTTAAAATACCCAGCATGCCATACAGAGAAGAGGCTGGAACAGACTTGGATGGATTCCCCTTTTCAAAGCACATTGTTGGGAAGGGGAAGTGAGAGAGATTGGGGCAGAGAGGAGATCGTTTAATTGCTGGGGGAGTGCGTGCCACAACCCCCATTACGGGCACCCAACCCTCTGTCCTCTTTGCAGCCCTTTCCCCCTCCTTTCCTTCAGCTAAGGCATTTGGTGCTAGCCCAGCCCTTGAAGTGGATGGGTGTGCATGTGTGTGCAAGAGAGCGAGAGAGAGAGAAACATCCTTGGCCAAAGGACAATTCATTCCTTTTGGCAGCAGCAATCCTGCCTATAAAAGGCAAAGCCCTGAACACCACTCTGCCCAGTGTGTGTGTGCGTGCGCATGAATGCACACATGCATAGACACGTGTGTTTGCCTGTGTCTGTGTGCACCCATAGGACTGCATGTGGTGAGGACGCATGTCATGGATTGCAGGCTTGGGGAGTCAGTCATCTCATGTGGAGCCTGGCCAGCTTATGTTTCATGAAGGCAGGAGGGTGTGCAGTGGAAGTATGGCTGGGCATACTATTTGGGAACAGTGTGGGGAGAAGAGTGTTCTGCAGTTGCTCTTTGTGAACTGAAGCCGCTTGGTTGCTGCAGCCTAGATTGCACCATGGGCTTGGCCAGGGTGTGGCAAAGATCTGTGCTGGGGGCGCAATGTTCTTTGTGGCTGTTCAACACGTCTGCCGCATGAAGAGCCCATGCACCTTTACAAAGCGGGTTCTGCTTGTGTGTGCCTTTGATATGGTGGGTTCTCCTGCTGTTGCCCAATGTGGGAAGGTCACTTTTTTGTTCATGTCCAACTGATTGTCTACCCTGTGCCAAGGCATGTAACAACATTTTATTTTTTAGCGATATAAAGTAGAACCAGTGAGGCCACCCAGTGAGCTTGGGGCAGAGGGGACAGCAAGTTCTATTGCAAGGGTCATTTGCCACTCGTGCTGACTTCCAGAGGCTTGTTAAAGTTCATGGCTTTCCAAAAGTGTTGCAGTCTTGCTATGCTAACAGTAGTATGTAGATGCAGGAAGTGTCAAGGCAGTTTTATTGGGAAAATAACATAGACCCAACTAGTACAGCATCCTCTTTCCACAGTGGCTAAGCAGATGCCTATGGGAAGCCACAAAGCAGGACCTGAGAGCAAAGGCATTCTCCCCACTTGTGATTCACACCCACTGGCATTTCAGGAGCACCCTGCCTCTTTCTGTGGAGGTAGAACATTGCCTTGGTGGCTCGTAGCTGCTCATAGCCTTCTCCATGAATCTGCCTCAGAAGATTCTGGAAGATTCTGGAAGCCATCCAGGTTGCTGATGACCATCACTGCGTCTTGTTGGAGTGGATTTCATGGCTCAGCTGTGTGGAGAAGAACTTCCTTTTGCCCACCCTGAAGCTTTGAATGTTCAGCTTCATTGGGTGTCCCCAAGTTCTAGTGTTATGTGTGAGAGAAAAACTTTTTTCTGTTCACTTTCTGCTTATGCCATGCTAAATTTTATACACCTCTGCCATGGACAGTGGTACCTCGGGTTACAGACGCTTCAGGTTACAGACTCCGCTAACCCAGAAATACTATAGTCATACCTCAGGTTGAAGTAGGTTCAAGTTAAGTATTTTCGGGTTGTGCTCCGCAGCAACCCAGAAGTAACGGAGCGTGTTACTTCTGGGTTTCAGCCGCTCGCGCATGTGCAGACACTCAAAATGATGTCACGTACGTGCACGGAAGTGGTGAAATGTGGCATTCACAGACGCACAGTCACATCTTACGTTTACTTCAGGATGTGAACGGGGTTCCAGAATGGATCCTGTTCGTATCCAGAGGTACCACTTTACCTCGGGTTCAGAACTTTGCTTCAGGATGAGAACAGAAATCGCGCGGCGGCAGCGGGGAGGCCCCATAAGTTAAAGTGGTACCTCAGGTTAAGAACAGTTTCAGGTTAAGAATGGATCTCCAGAACAAATTAAGTTCTTAACCCGAGGTACCACTGTATTCTCTTACTTTCCTTTCTTCTAAACTCAAAGGCCCCTATGTTGCCGCTGTTCCTCACAGGGACTTGCTCCATCTCCCTGATCAGTTTGGTCACCTTTTCTGAACCTCTCCTAGTTCCACCATATTCTTTTTTGAGGTGAGACCACCAGAACTGCACACAGTATTTAAAATGCTGTTGCACCAAAAATTTGTATAGAGGCATAATGATATTGACAGTTTTATTTCAAATTCCTTTCCTAATGGTTCCTAGCATGAGATTTTGGGGGTGGGGCAGCGGCAGCAACTGTTCCACGCTATTTCACAATGTCTTAATTGAGCTATCCACTACAACCCCACGGTCAGGTAGTGAGTAGGTTTTCAAACCATTTAAACATGTTTTTCACCAACAGTTATCCAGGGCTAACAACCAAGTGCTTTATTTGAGGAACAATGAAAATAAATTCAGTCAGCTGAAGTCTGGGATGAATGCAATTAGAACCAGTAATCTCCTAAACCCATTCCCACTCAGCTAATCCCCTCTACCCTTCATCCTCTCCTCCCTCCACTGTCAACCAACAAAATTTGATCACCATCCCAACTGTCAATCCATAACTGCCTCCCACATTTCATGCCCCAACTGATTTCCTCCAAACACTAACCCCAAACGTGGTTCCTTGCAAGAAGATACCCCACCTGGTTCTAATAAATGTCTGGTGACAGTTTCTAATACCTTCTCTGTGTGGAAATAGACAAAAGGCAGTACGTCTTCCCACAGCACATACTCAAACTATGATATTTGCTTCCACAGGATGTGGTGACAGCCACCAATTTAGACGGCTTTGAAAAGGAGATTAGACACATTCATGGCGGATAAGGCTAGCAATGACTACTCGTCATGATAGCAGCTATGTGCTCTGAGCTCCAGTCTTTGCAGGACAACAGCAGGAGAGAGAGCTATTGCACTCATATTTGGTGTGTGGGCTTCTCAGGGACCTCTGGGTGGCCACTGTGACCACAGAATGCTGGCCTAGATGGGCCTCCGGTCTGATCTAGCAAGGCTCTTATTAGTGGCACATCTCTGGTCTGGATATGCATTTCAGAGAGTCTTCCTGCACGCTCCTGACAAAGTTGCCCAAATGCCTGTTGTGTGAATACAGGAAGTGATGTCTGCTTTTGATTTATTTGGTTTTTGGCTGGTAGAAGTCTCCCTCCACCTTGGCTGTGCAAATGTGGGGCAGCTTTCAAAGTATTCTGTGTATTGTTGTGGTGGAGACACATCTAAAGCACCAGTCGTTGCCACTGGTGGGCCCAATCAAGGAGAGAAGACACGAGGGGTTTTCAGAGCCCCAAAAGGTCCTTTTCCTTGCAGATTTGTGTTCCTTAGCAACTGTGCCTTTGTTTACCCAGCAACAGAATCACCACATGAATTTCCCCAGACAGAAAAAACAACAGCACGTTATTTCCAGAGAGATTCCAGATTTATCCCGTGTAAACGTCATAAACACATTCTTTCTCCAAAGTCTCTGGGGTCCCATATAGACAGCCTCCCAAACTGCTGCTGGTATGGCAAGAGCACCCTGTGGTATTTCTCCCCTTCCTCTCAGAGAAGAAAATCAGGGAAGTTGTACCTTCACCTAACACCTAATAATTAATTATCATAACTGACGGTTTTCCACTGGTAATTATATAACACTCAGTTTTCATATGGAGTGTGTGACCCTCCAGATACTGTTGGCCTCCAACTCCCATCAGCTCCAGCCAGAATGGCCAAAGGCAAAGGATACTGGGAGTCCAACAACATCCAGAGGGTCACAAGTTTACCGCCACCACCTCCTTTATGACTGAAAAACTCTCCCATGCCCTCTCAAGTTGCTGCTTATAATGCCTAAGAAATAATCCAGTATTGCTTGGTTGTGTGTATATCCCTGAAAGGGGTCCCCAGCACTGCTGGTGTATGCAGTGTTATATAATGGTCATTGTATACATCGGATCTGGGTATGCGTGACACACCCTGCCCTGGGCATCCTGCCATGGGGCTGCCTGACATTTATTGCAGGGTGGGGAATGATAGTCTCCCACCTGCCATGTGTTAATGCTTGGGGAATTCCACCAGGTTCTCCGGGTTCTGTCTCCAGCATTCAGACTCAGTCGGTCGGCTGAATTGGAGCAGAAGGAACAGAGGAGAGGGCCCTGGAGTCCTGCTCCTGCATTTACTTTTGTTCCTTTCATTTTAATTGGATCTCAATTCCTCATCCCACTCAGGCTCCTTTCCCTCCCCGCTCCCCACCTGTCTCCCTCTCTGAGCTCCCCGGAAATCTGCTCTTCTGTCCACTTGTCCACAGGGATTAGGCCAATTTCTGTCCCTGGTCTCTGAATTCTTGCCCAGACTTGGCTGCAGAAAGTAGCTGGGCAAAGAGGCTGATTGTCCTCTGGCCACATCCCCAAGGTCACCGCAGGTGGGAAGCTCACCAGGCCACCCTCTGATCTTCGCCTCTGGAATGTGGCCAGGGGGATTGCTGGGGGATTTAGGCTCTTTGCTGTACCAGCCGCTGAGCGCCCTCCCCCCACCACCCACGTCGGCTCCGCCTTAGCCACTTCATGGGACCAAAATACCCCCTGAGCTCAGCTCAGCTCGGCCTGAGCCCAGACCAGGGATCACGTAGATTAGCTTGCTCCCGCTGCTGCCCATTCTATGGGGAAGGCAGCAAGAAAGAAGGGGGATGAGGACGCTTGAGACTTACCCTCCTTTTGGAGGCCAGTGGGCTGAGGGAGTGGGCTGGCTTGTGGGACTAACCCTTGACTCCGAGGATGTCTCTCCCCAGAACTCCTGGAGACACGCACTGCCCGCCCCTTCAGCTTTTCCTTCAACACAAGCGATTATCGGATCCTGCTGATGGACCAAGACCAGGAGCGGCTCTACCTGGGGGCACGAGATTTCCTGGTGGCCTTGGATCTTCACAATATCAACAAGGAGCCACTCATTGTAAGCTCTGCTGCAGAGGGCCTCAAGGAGAGCTGCGCTGGGTCAGAACGAAAGGGGCCACATTGCCCAGTATTTATGGGGTTGGGCTGTGGTCCGCTGGATGCGGCCAGAAAAGGCTGGGTTCAGTTGGTGGGGGTAACATGGGAGGAGATGAAGAAGAACATGGGATAGGCTGGAGCAGAGGAAGCCAGGGAGATGGGCACCCTGGATTCTTGGCCAAGCTTCAGAAGGCAGCTAACAGCAAGTGCGTGAAGGCTTGGCATGGAGGGGAAAATACCTCCAGTCTCTCAAAGCCAATCCTCTTCCTGTTCATCTCTCTCTGCACAGATTCATTGGCCAGCACTTCCCAGCCACCAGAATGAGTGTCGCCTGGCAGGGAAGGGGCAGAGGGTGAGTTGTAGTTGCTGCTCCATCGCTCTCTTATTATCACCCTGGGTATCACCTCACAACAGCTAGTGGGTTTTTTGGTCTAAATGCCCCAAATCCCTGTGGAAAGACCATTTGTCAATGTGGCTATGGCTGTCCCTGAATCCATCTGACTCCTTATTTTAGTTTCTTACATTTATATCCTGTTTTTCTTCCATTGTGGAACCTGAGGTGGCATGCATGTGGCTCCCAGGCCCAGACTTGCTTACCTTCAACCAGATGATGTGCATTCAGGCAATACCCCTTCAGGCAATACTCCTGGGTTTTCTTGTGTACCTCTAAGAACAATACTGTATTACCAAAAAAAAGCAAACAAAGCTGTTACCTCCATGACAGCATCTTTGCTATCCATTGATCCTGCATAGCCTGTTTCTGAGCTGTTGTGTTTCTAACAACACTACCCAATCTGAAAGTTTATCTCTGAGCAATGCCCCCCACCAGAAGTCGGCTCCCCTTCCTCTTTATTTTTTGTGGAAGGGACAGGGTAAGAAAATGGGGGTTGAACCAACGTCTGGCTGCCAGGAGGATGTCTGCCAGCTCATGCCCTGTTTCCTCTTTACCCTCCAGGGTGAATGTTTCAACTACATCCGGCTTATGCAGCCATTGAACCGCACTCACCTGTACGTGTGTGGAACAGGGGCCTACCACCCAGTCTGTGCCCTCGTCAACCGTGGCTGGCGCTCAGAAGTAAGCAGAGAACCTGGATTGCTTCCCGCTGGGAGGAGAGCCACTGCTCAGTGGTAGAGACATGATTTGTATGCCCAAAGGCCCAGGTTCAATCCTTGGCATCTCCAGGCAGAGCTGGGAAGGATCCCAATTGGAAACCCTGGAGTGCCACTGCCAGTCAATGTAACTCAGGTGTGGGCAACCTATGGCCCCACAGATATTGCTGGGCTACAGCTCTTATGATCCCTGATCATTGGACATGGAGGCTGAGACTGATGGGTGTTGGCAGCCAACAACTTCTAGAGACCCACAGGTTTCCCTGTTGTTGACCATAGTGAGTTAGAACACAAGAAGAGCCTGTTGGATCAGGCACATGACCCATCTAGTCCACCTTCCTGTTCTCCCAGTGGCCAACCAGATGCTTGTGGGAAACTTGCAAGTGGGATTCGAACACAAGAGTATCATCCCCTCCTGTAGTTTCCTGCCAGTGGAGTTGAGAAACATTGATGCCTCCAGCTGTGGAGACAGAACATAGCCGTCATGGCCAAGAGCCATTGATAGCCATCTCCGCCATGAATTTTTCTGATTCTCTTTTAAAGCCTTCCAAATTAGAGGGACCAATAGTACGCTGGACAAATGTACGCTACATACATCCTATACCGCTAAAAAACATTCTGGGTTCTATAGTTTGCTCAGGATTGTTAAGCGTTGTAACTCTGTGAGGGGTGAACTACAGTGCCCAGAATTTTTTGAGGGAAAGAATGTTCTACAGATGTGCTTTAGTGAGTACACAGCCTTAGTTTAACGCAGTTACCTGTGTGAGCTTCTGAAGAGAGAGGGTACTTCTGAAAAGGAGAGCAGGTCAAGAGTGGGATTTTGTCCCTCCACAGTTTTGGAAATGAACTGGGCTTTAGGTTAGGTGTTCAAGGTAGGTTTCCATGCTAATATTCATACTCTCTTCTTTTTTCATCCCTTCAAAGGAGTACCTTTTCCGCATGGTGCCTCGTTCACTGGAGCCCGGGAAGGGCAAGTGCCCATATGACCCCCGGCAGCACAGCACGGCTGTGCTTGTCAGTAAGTGACTTTGAGTGAGTTTGCACGTGTCCCTGGATGCAACCCTGCTACCAGATATCTCTGTGAAGTACCAGTAGTGTTGTGCATATACATGTATTTGTCTTTTAACTCTTGTTTTTCTTACAAGAGAGCTCTAGATGAGTGTGATCCATCTTGCTTGCCAGCATATAAATGGCCACAGGTTGCCCAGTTGAGCCAGAGACCATGTCATTGTGTGTTTGCAGCCACCATTGTTTGATGACTTGTCTTGCTCTTGCATTTACTAGACATGCTGCATTAGCTAAGCAGCCAGTTAGCGCTAAACAGCTGATTGGCAGGGAACAAGAAGCTGCTGAGGATGTTGCAGGCCAAGAAGATATTTTCCACTGAGGGGCCATAATTTAGTTTCAGAGCACATACTTTGGAAGTATAAGGTCCCATGTTTAACCACAATTGAAAGGAGATTCAAAAAGAAGGTTAGAAGACCCACATCTAATGTTCTAGATTTCTGTTTCTCAGTTAAAGCAGACAACACTGGAGCAGATGACCAAAGGTCTACGCTTTTGTACCCAGTTCCCTTTCTTTCAGGTTTGCATCGGCTACATGTCTACATGCGTCTCTGTGTCTATTTGACTAATGCTGCCATGTGCCTCTTCCACCGTTCTCCTCTCCCCAGATAACACACTGTATGCTGGAGTTCATGTGGATTTCATGGGCACTGATGCTGCCGTGTTCCGTACGATGGGGCCTCGACCGGCTGTGCGCACTGAGCAACATGATTCCCGCTGGCTCTATGGTATGAGGCTGATGGAGGTAGCCAGAAGTGGGTGGGGATGAGTGCTGGGATAGCAGACTGTGGATAATGGTGAGAATTATGGCTCACCTCCTGTGGCGTGAGTGGCACAGGTAGCAGGGTGTGTGTTGCAGCACACCTGGAGATCCTTGCACTTGGCAGGGCCATAGAGGCGAAACCTGCAGCCCTGCCTGCTTCTCCTCTGTTAGGCTGCTGCCTGCCACTCAGCTCAGCAGACTTACGCCCGTCCTCATCCTCATTATTATTTGTGTTCATTTGCCACTTTTTTCACAAAAGTGAGTTAAAGTGATTCGTGGCATTAAAAGAAACATTAAAACTGTGTGTACAAAGAGCAGACTATGAATCTGAATGCTCATCGTGCAAAAGGACAGATCCAACTCACCCACCCCGTTGAAAAAAATAGCATTACCCCAATGCATAAGAATATGTGTTATAACTAAAGCAAGCTTTCTCAACCTCGGCCCTCCAGATGTTTTTTGCCTACAACTCCCATGATCCCTAGCTAGCAGGACCTGTGGTCAGGGATGATGGGAATTGTAGTCTCAAAACATCTGGAGGGCCGAGGCTGAGGAAGCCTGGACTAAAGTGTAGAAAATTTCCTAGATGTTGTACTTGGCTTGTGGTGGCACGCTTGCCCCCAAAGGTTGGCAGCCACTGGGCTAAAGTGTTTGCTTGTGCTGCCTAGTGGCGGACCAAGGTAACGGCACTTTCCCCCTCCCCACCAGACCCTGTCTTCCTCCACGCCCGCGTCATCCCCGACAGCTCCGACCACAACGATGACAAGCTCTACTTCTTTTTCCGTGAGAAAGCGCTTGAGGGTGCCGTGGGGCCTGCTGTGCTCGCTCGGGTGGGACGGGTTTGCCTGGTGAGCGACGCTTGGAGTGGGGGAGACACCCACCCACACGGTTGAGTTTTGGCTTGAGGCATGGGGAACCAGGCTGAGAAAGATGGAGCAGGCTGGGGGCTGCTGCCTGAGGGGTGTGTGAGCGTGTGTTTTGCTGGTGGCGATGGCTGTGTCCCTGCTCCTGCAGAGCTAAAATTGCACCTGGAGATCCTAGAAAAGGGTTCCAAATTCTGGGTTTCCTTAAGTGTAGCTAAGTCAAGGTCCAGCTAGCCTTAGGATTACTGCTTGCTCAATGGGACTTTCCCCCATCTTACCTTTGAATACATCTAAATTTCTTCTAGGGTTCCTCCAACCCCCTGGAGCAAATTTTGGGGCACGTGTAGGGGGAGGAGATGGGGAGGGATCCTGTTGTGCTAGTGGTAATCCACACACTTACAGGATGCATTAGTTGACTACCATACAGTGTGTTTGATTTAATAACTGGACAATGCTTTACTGTACTATAGGAATTCAGAGTATGGCAGATGCTGCTGTTGGGGAAATCTAATGGGAGCTGCCTGATGCTTTTTTTGTAAACTCCCCAAGGAGCAGGATAATGGACTAGAACTTTCATTGGTCTGTTCCAGCAGGGATCTTCTTTGGGCCATATCACTCCTTTTCAGCTAGTGAACTCTGCTACTGAGTGTCAGCAGGATTACAGCACCAAATTAGGCAACTGAGGAATAAAAGGGAGGTGCCAGCATGCTTGGGAGAACCTCAGAGTTTACAGAAGTGCAAGCTATCTTTGGCTGGGCATGTGTTTGTGCGGCAATGAAGAAACCAACACAGAAAAGCTAGCAGCCCAATGAACACTCGGTGTCTGTTGTTGGGTGATGGTGTGTTGTGGAAGAGAACACTATTGGAGGGCTGGAACCCTGAACAGGAGCCCTCCCCGCTTCCACATTACTCTATGCCTATCTCTCTACATTCCCACAAGCACACAGAGATGCAGACACACAAGCAAGCACATTGGTCCTGTGCCAGTTGCGGCACAACTGTGCACCATAGCGAGCCTGTGGAAGGTATAGGTATATGCACAGCCATTCTGGTCTTCGTTGTGCACAGGTTGTGACCACAACCAACTCAAATGTTTTCTTGCAAAATCCCTATTGAAATTCATGGGAGCTTGGAAAAGAGCCCAGATTCCCTCATCCTTTCATTGTGGCTTGTGCAGGGAACTTCCTGGTAGATTGTGTGTGATTATTATTTTAAATTTCCCTGACAACTGAACACATGGCCATTGATACCCTGTCATGTGATTAGGGAAGAGCCACTACATTCTGAGTTATGGAACATTCATGAGAGTTCAAACTGTTGTTCAGGTCTGAAATGCTCTCAATTACATTAAGTACAGAACCCTACCCAGCGTGGGGGGAACCTGTTTTACTTAGCCTAATGATTTGCCCAGCAGCGCATAATAAAGGATGCCTGAACAGATTACCCAAAATCCTTTCTGTTTTTTAAAAAATATTTTTATTTTTTATTTTGACAAAGTAATAATAATAAAGAATAAAAATGTGCACCCCACCCACAAGACCATTCCATTGTAGCTATCCAACATCCCAAAATTTCAACACCTCTCTTGCGATGGTTTGACCCCTTTCCATTTTAACAGTAAAAATTCTACAAACCCCTTCCATATCTCCTCAAAATCATTTCTCTTGCATATTCCCCGTCTTACCTTAATAGCACATGTTAATTTATCATAAATAAATCATTAATAAATTTATCCCACACCTCTTTATACCATTCTTCCATTTTATATTCACCTTGCCCCTTCCACTTCCTAGCTATAATGACTTGTGCAGCTGTCAATAAATTTGTGAGCAAGTCCTTCATAGCCTGCGAACTTTCCACACCGTCGTAAATTGATAATAATGCTACCTTTGGACTTTCGGTCAGCTTTTACCCAGTGATTTCTGTTATCTCCTTAAACACCCTTTGCCCCCCAAATTGTACGTATTTATACCCCCACCACATGTGAACTTAATTCCCGGTTTCCTGGCATCCCTTTTACATACTCTTGTCCCTTTGGCCAGTTCATTTTTATTTTTAAACTTTTCTTCCTTATTTTTCAATAATCAATAATCAAGGTATGGTTCAAAGAAAAGTGGGCCAGACCCATGTGCTTTCTTTTTGTAACCTCTAAGTTTTTCCAGAGTGTGCTGTGAGTGGGTGGTGGGGCCATATATTTATAGCACCATAGAATTGTTGGGACCAAGGACAATCTAGTTCAACCTCCTGCAGTGCAGGAATTGCAACTAAAGAATCCCTGAGAGATGCCCACCCAACCTCTGTTTAAAAACATCCAAGGAAGGAGAGTCCTTCACTTTCCAAGGTCCACCATAGTTCCTGATTCTTTTAACTGTGTAGATGTTGAAATACCAGCAAATTCAGGTCACACAATTAAAGTTGATTGTGAAGAGCTCTCCTCTGGAAATTAGTGCTCACCCAACTGTCTTCTCTATGGGTAACAGGGCTATTGCTGAAAAAGAGTTAGAGCAGGAGTAGACAGAAAGACCAAGCTCTGTTGATAGATCTCTGGCTGATTTGCAGTGGATCAGCAAAGGTTTCAGAGGGTACCCTATTCCTTATTTCTGTGTTCCCCCGCCCCACCCACCAGCCACTATTTTGCACACTGTTCTGATGGGTGGACCTTGATGTTTTGATTAAAAAAAAGATACAGTTAAATATTTCAAGCCTGAAGCCTGCCCGTCCCTGGGTTAGAGAATTTTGATCCACCCCCTAATTGACTCAACTAAGAGTCTCCTGCTGCTCTTAGATCTCCAAATCCGAGGGTCTCTGTTTGGCTTTCTCTGCTCCTCTGTGATAAAACTTTCCTACCATTTCCTATTCCATGCCCTCCATGTTCTAATTTTTTTTAAAGCTTTCTGATTCTTGCTTGCATGCTGGTGTTAAGGCAAGAGGTCCCAGTACAAATAATGGCTTTCTTCATCTTCCAGCCCAGAGGTGGCTGCTGGATCTATTGTTCTTCAGGGGTGAATGAAAGCTCCCCCCTGACCCAATGCAGATTGCAAGTACATCACCCTCTTTTCTAGAATGGGAGCATACTGGTGGCGGGGGAAAACTAAAGCTCCCCCCCAATATCCTAATCCAGACTGGGCTCTACATGCTGTCTATTTCTGCAAGAAAAGCTGTGCACTCAGAGACCAAGCATGTGATTCGCTTTGGCCACTGTAGGGATTAGCTGACAGACCCTTGCACATTTCCCTTTTCAGAATGATGATGGCGGGCAGCGCTCTTTGGTGAACAAGTGGACGACTTTCCTTAAAGCTCGGCTTGTCTGCTCGGTGATTGGAGAGGACGGCGTGGAGACTTTCTTTGATGAGCTCCGTGAGCTGCTGTTTTGGAGAGGGATTTTGTTTTGGCGGGGCAGAAATGATTTATGTTGGCAGGGGGAGGTTAAGGCCATAAGGATTTCAGGTTCCACCCTTGGTGCAGAAACCTGAGGCTTAGTGATTGTCTCTGTGTGTGCAGGTGACTGTAAGAGGGTTGAGGCACAGGAGACAGAATTGCACCCTAAGCTCTGGAGAAAGAATTAGCTTGAATGACTTAAAGCCAGGCGTAACCAGAGAGTGGCCATTGAAATATCTTGGCTCTGTCAACTTCAAGGGGTTCTTGAGGCCATTCCAAAAGACATCTGCCAAGATGCTTGTTGTTCTTAGCATTCCAGATCAAGGTAGAAGATCCCAGCCCTGTGTATTCCAGTGGCCATTGGGATGAACAATGCTTTTCTTCATTTGGCCATTTGTAAAGGTAAAGGTAAAGGTACCCCTGCCTGTACAGGCCAGTCGTGTCCGACTCTGGGGTTGCGCACCCATCTCGCTTAAGAGGCCGGGGGCCAGCGCTGTCCAAAGACACTTCCGGGTCACGTGGCCAGCGTGACAAGCTGCATCTGGCGAGCCAGCGCAGCACACGGAAACGCCGTTTACCTTCCCGCTAGTAAGCAGTCCCTATTTATCTACTTGCACCCGGGGGTGCTTTCGAACTGCTAGGTTGGCAGGCGCTGGGACCGAGCAACGGGAGCGCACCCCACCGCGGGGATTCGAACCGCCAGCCTGACGATCAGCAAGTCCTAGGCGCTGAAGTTTTACCCACAGCGCCACGCGTGTAGATCTCCCTAAATTCACTGTGTAGCCAAGGATGGGGATCCTGTGGATTCCCAACTCCCATCAATCCCATCTCTGATGTAATCAACCTATTTCTCTGGACTTGATCCATTCTTATGACCCTTTGGAAGGAACCCTTGGATTTCCATGTGTGTTCATAGAATCATAGAATTCGACAGTTGGAAGGGATCTGGGGATCATCTAATCCAACCCCTTGCCGTGCCATTTGTTTGCTGTCATTTGCTTCAGTATGTCCCCCCTAAGCCACAGCACAGATGTTATTGGGAGATGCATGCAAGGTATAGGCACCAACTTCTAGGGGCTGAGGTCTATTTGGCTCCCCAAAAAAATATTTGAGGGGGCTGCCCCCTAAAGTTGATGAGCATTGCCATTCAAATGTTGTGTGTGCTTCTTGTGATTGATTATGCAGGGCAGAGCTTACCTCCCACCCCACCCCACCCCAAATATTTTATTCAAGTCACGCCTGATGCCATAGACCAGATGGGGACTGGCAATCTTGCACGCACAACCTACCCACCTCCCTCAAGAAGCTCTGCCTCTTTGTTTCCCTCTTCCAGGTGATGTTTTCCTGCTGCCAACTCAGGATGAGAAGCACCCTCTGCTCTACGGGGTGTTCTCCTCATTGGGGTGAGTGAGCACCCCGTGGTGGGGACAGCTGGGCTTCAGTGTTGGGGCTTAGCCTGCTCAGCAGGCCTTGGGCCTCACACAGGTGCGTGCCCCTTTCTCCCTTCTCCCTTCCCCAGGTCCGTGTTCCGTGGCTCTGCGGTCTGCGTTTACTCCATGGCCGACATTCGCACAGTCTTCAATGGGCCCTTTGCCCATAAGGAGGGACACAACTACCAGTGGGGCCCTTACACGGGACGGGTGCCCTACCCTCGCCCTGGAGCTGTGAGTCACCAAGGCCTCTCCCTCTCCTAATGTGTTAGTCTCCTCAGCGCCTGGATTTCACTGCCTGCCTCCCTTTTCTCCTTCCATTTCCCCCAAGCTCCTTGCAATTTCTTCCTTATATTTACCCCCTCGCCTGCTTTACACTCAGTTGTGTGTTTCCTTTGCATTATGGGTAGGGTGGGGAAAGCTGGACCCCTACAGTTCCTCCCACCCTGGCCAAGACTCTGATTCTACCACCTGGTTGTCTTTCTCAGTGCCCAGGAGGAACCTTCACCCCAGGACTCCGCTCCACACGCGAATTTTCGGATGAGCTGGTGACGTTTGTGCGTGCCCACCCTCTGATGTACAATGCTGTTTACCCACTGCAGCGCCGCCCCCTGCTTGTGAGGACCAATGTGCCTTACAGCTTCACCACCTTGGCCGTGGACCTAGTGGATGCAGTGGACGGGCGCTACGAGGTTCTCTTTCTTGGGACAGGTAAGTAATGTGTGCTAGAGTTGCTGGAGAGTGCTTAGCTAGGGATGCTTTCTGACATTGTCACTCTTCAGCCTCCCCCACTGCCCCCATCAGTCAGGCTGTGGTGGAAGTCACCTAGAAAACTCACCTTCAAGTGCATATTGAATACCACTGAATTCCCAGCTGTGACCTGAGTGACTTCTCTTTTTCTTAATTTCCCCGACTGAATGGGAAAACTGTGACTCTCCAGATGTTCTCAGACTATAACTCCCATCATCCCTTACCGTGCTGCTTGGGGCTGAGGGGAGTTGCAATCCCACAACATCTAAAGAGCTACACAGGTTCCCCATCCCTAGCCTAGGGTTTTGAAGGTAAACACCAACACCTTTGAAGTTGTCCCTAAATACTGTCCACAAGCAACCAGTTCAGCTCTTTGAAGCACTGGAGTAAAATGTCCTCCATAGCTTCTGAAGGAAGATGTCTGGGTCTTCTTCCTCCAGACCAGGGCACAGTGCAGAAGGTGATTGTGCTGCCGAAGGAACAGGGCAACTTGGAAGAGCTGACCCTGGAGGAGGTGGAAGTGTTCAGGGTGAGTGAACACCTGGCTCCCTATCGTTGCTGCCCTAACACTGCTGCCGTCTCTGCCCTTCTCAACTTTGGCCTCTCCTCTTTTTGCCCTACAGGCTCCAGCGCCTGTGAAGACCCTGTGGATATCCTCTAAACGGGTAGGTGGTTGAGGTACCTGTTGCTGAGGAGCAAAGTAGGAGATGAGCACTCTGGGTCACTGCTCTGACAGGGGTGCAGGTACCTGAAGGACCTTGTGGGCTTAGTCCTTCAACTATGAGGTTAGCGTTCTGCTGCTGTTACGCAGAGGCTGAAGACCAAGACCCTTGGCTTCGTCTTGTAGGAGGCAAGCGGGTGGTCTGGCAACAAGAGGAGAAATCCAGGTTCCCATTCAGCCGCTGCTCTCTCCTCTCTGCTCTGCAGCAACAGCTGTACGCCTCCTCAGACGTGGGGGTCTCCCAGCTGAGCCTCCATCGGTGCCGCGAATACGGTGAAGCTTGTGCCGATTGCTGCCTGGCCAGAGATCCCTATTGCGCTTGGGATGGACAGCGCTGCGCACGCTACAGCCACACAGCCAAAAGGTAACATCCTGAGAGTGCTAAGTTGGGAAGGCAAATGCCGTGGGAAGGAGGGAGGGAGGGAAGCGTGAATGTAAGGCGAGCCTGGAGGTTAGATCAGGCCAGTGGTCCATTGAGTTGAGCGTTCTGTTCTCACAATGGCCAACCGTGTGCCTGTGGGGAGCCCCCAAGCCGGACCCCAGCAATTCAGAGACATATTTCCTCTGCCAGTGGAGGTAGCCATCAAGGCTAGCAGCCACTCCATGGATTTGTCTAATCATCTTATAAAGCCATCCATGTCGGCGGTGACCATCACTATATCTTGTTGGAGTGAATTCCATTCCAGGGGTAGGGCTTGCTCTTTGCTCTGGCAGAGGCACCCAAAAACACCACTGGCAAGGGAAAGGGAAAGCGTCAGCTCCTCCAAGCCCACTTCTATGAGGGCTATTTACTGCCATCAGGTCTGATCCCTGAGCAAAAGTACAGTGGTACCTCGGGTTACAGATGCTTCAGGTTACATTCGCTTCAGGTTACAGACTCCACTAACCCAGAAATAGTACCTCGGGTTAAGAACTTTGCTTCAGAATGAGAACAGAAATCTTGCGGTGGCAATGGGAGGCCCCATTAGCTAAAGTGGGTTAAGAACAGTTAAGAACAGTTTCAGGTTAAGAATGGACCTCCAGAACAAATTAAGTTCTTAACTAGAGGTACCACTGTAATGTGTGACTGTGGCTGTGGCAGGAGCATCCCTAGCCTGGTGGTTCTCTCCTCCACTCTCAGATTGGTCTGGGCGGTGGCTGCTCTGAGGTGGCTTCCCCAGCCCCCCCCGTTGCCACCAATACAGTGGTGCCCCGCAAGACGAATGCCTCGCAAGACGGAAAACCCGCTAGACGAAAGGGTTTTCCGTTTTGGAGGCGCTTCGCAAAACGAATTTCCTATGGGCTTGCTTCGCAAGACGAAAATGTCTTGCGAGTTCCTGCGGGTTTTTTTCCCTCCCCCCCCTTTTTCTAAGCCGCTAAGCCGCTTATCAACTGATCCGCTAAGCCGCTTATCAGCTGATCCGCTAAACCGCTAAGCCGCTTATCAGCTGATCCGCTAAACCGCTAAGCCGCTTATCAGCTGATCCGCTAAGCCACTACTAGCGCTAATCCGCTAAGCTGTCAAAGGGCTTGCTTCGCAAGACGAAAAAAACGCAAGACGAAGAGACTCACGGAACGGATTCTTTTCGTCTTGCGAGGCACCACTGTAGTGAGTTTTCCTCCCCTCCCCACCTTGCCCTATTTGCCTGTGGTGTGTCCCTTCAGTGTGGACAAAGGGCAGAGAGCAAGGCAACTTGTGGGTGGAAACTTGACTGAAAACTATTTTGTTCAGATAGAAGCAGCCTTGAAGCACTAAACTGAAGGGAGGTAGGATGAGTCGGTCAAATCAGGGATGGGGCATCTGTGGCCCTCCAGATGCTGTTGGACTCCAACTCCTAGCAGCCCCGGTCAGCATGGCCAATGGTCAGGGGTGATGGGAGTTGTAGTGCAACAGCATCTGGAGGGCCACAGGTGCTCCATCCCTGGCTGTTAAACAGAAAAATAATAAGCACCATGATTGATGGGATGTGGGTGGTGCTGTGGGTTAAACCACAAAGCCTAGGACTTGCCGATCAGAAGGTCGGCGGTTTGAATCCCTGTGACGGGGTGAGCTCCCGTTGCTCGGTCCCTCCTCCTGCCAACCTAGCAGTTCAATAGCACGTCCGAGTGCAAGTAGATAAATAGGTACCGCTCTGGCGGGAAGTTAAACGGCATTTCCGTGCGCTGCTCTGGTTCACCAGAAGCGGCTTAGTCATGCTGGCCACATAACCTGGAAGCTGTATGCCGGCTCCCTTGGCCAATAAAGCGAGATGAACCCCAGAGTCGGCCACGACTGGACCTAATGGTCAGGGGTCCCTTTACCTTTACCTATCATCATGATTATGGTTGGTCGGTGTTTACTAATTTCCTTTAGCTGCTCAAAAGGAAGTCTCCTGGGTTGGAAAAGGGAATGAGTTTGACCTCTTCCCTCTCATTTAGGAGGAGCCGCCGTCAGGACATCAAACATGGCGACCCTTTGCGGCAGTGCCGGGGCTTTAATGCCAAATGTAAGTTTTCACAGCACCATCCCAGCCTTATTCTCCAAGAGTTTGTCTAATCCTTTTTTTAAAGCCATCCAAGCTGATGGAGATCCATAGTCCATAGTCCAACTGTGTGCTGTGTGAAGAAGTGCTTGCCAACAAATGTGCCGTTTCCCTTAACGCAAATGATGCCTTCATGGAACAGATGGCCAAGCATGCAAAAGGAAGGGAGATAGTAGTAATGGGGGACTTCAATTACCCGGATATTTGTTGGATGTCAAACTCAGCCAAGAGCATAAGGTCAAACAGATTCCTCACTGGCCTTGCAGACAACTCCATTGTCCAGAAAGTGGGAGAAGCAACAAGAGGAACAGCCATATTAGATCTGGTTCTAACCAAAGTTGATGACCTGGTTAGTGGGGTAGAAGTGGAAGGATCATTAGGCGTGAGTGATCATGCTCTTCTGAAGTTTACTATACAGTGGAAAGGAGCAGCCAAGCATACTAGGACTCAATTTCTTGACTTTAAGAAAGCCGACTTCATAAAACTTAGGGAAGTGCTGGGTGAGATCCCATGGACAGTAATACTAAAAGGAAAGGGAGTTCATTATGGCTGGGAGTTTGTTAAGAGGGAGATAGTAAAAGCACAACTTCAGGCAATACCAATGAGACGGAAACATGGAAGGTGCCTAAAGAAGCCAGGACGGCTATCTAAAGAACTTTTAACTGAGTTAAGATTAAAAAAGGATGTGTACAAAAAATGGAAAAGGGGGGAAACCACCAAAGAGGAATTCAAACAAATAGCCAGCACGTGTAGACACAAAGTCAAAAAAGCTAAAGCACAGAATGAACTCAGGCTTGCTAGAGAGGTTAAAAGCAACAAAAAAGGCTTTTATGGGTATGTTCGTAGCAAAAGGAAGAACAAAGAAACAGTGGGGTCACTCAGAGGAGAAGATGGTGAAATGCAAACAGGGGAGACAGAAAGGGCTGAACTCCTCAATGCCTTCTTTGCCTCAGTCTTCTCCGATAAAGAAAACAATGCCCGACCTGAAGAATTTGGAGCAAATGATTCAGCAGAGGAAACACAGCCCAGAATAACTAAGGAGATAGTACAAGAATACTTGGCTAGTTTAGATGTATTCAAGTCTCCAGGGCCAGATGAACTGCATCCAAGAGTATTAAAAGAACTGGCAGATGTGATCTCAGAACCACTGGCAGTCATCTTTGAGAATTCCTGGAGAACAGGCGAAGTCCCGGCAGATTGGAGGAGGGCAAATGTCCCTATTTTCAAAAAGGGGAAAAGAGAGGACCCAAATAATTACCACCCAGTCAGTCTGATATCAATACCAGGGAAGATTCTGGAGCAGATCATTAAGCAAACAGTCTGTGAGCACCTAGAAAGGAATGCTGTGATCACCAATAGTCAGCATGGATTTCTGAAAAATAAGTCATGTCAGACGAACCTGATCTCGTTTTTTGACAGAATTACAAGCCTGGTAGATGAAGGGAACGCAGTGGATGTAGCCTACCTTGATTTCAGCAAGGCATTTGACAAGGTGCCCCATGATATTCTTGTAAAGAAGCTGGTAAAATGTGGTCTTGACTATGCTACCACTCAGTGGATGTGTAACTGGCTGACTGACCGAACCCAAAGGGTGCTCATCAATGGTTCCTCTTCATCCTGGAGAAGAGTGACTAGTGGGGTGCCACAGGGTTCTGTCTTGGGCCCGGTCTTATTCAACATCTTTATCAACGACTTGGATGATGGACTCAAGGGCATCCTGATCAAATTTGCAGATGACACCAAACTGGGAGGGGTGGCTAACACCCCACAGGACAGGATCACACTTTAAAACGACCTTGACAGATTAGAGAACTGGGCCAAAACAAACAAGATGAATTTTAACAGGGAGAAATGTAAAGTATTGCACTTGGGCAAAAAAAAATGAGAGGCACAAATACAAGATGGGTGACACCTGGCTTGAGAGCAGTACATGTGAAAAGGATCTAGGAGTCTTGGTTGACCACAAACTTGACATGAGCCAACAGTGTGACGCGGCAGCTAAAAAAGCCAATGCAATTCTGGGCTGCATCAATAGGAGTATAGCATCTAGATTCTGCTCTGGTCAGACCTCACCTGGAGTACGGTGTCCACTTCTGGGCACCACAGTTCAAGAAGGACACTGACAAACTGGAACGTGTCCAGAGGAGGGCAACCAAAATGGTCAAAGGCCTGGAAACGATGCCTTATGAGGAACGGCTAAGGGAGCTGGGCATGTTTAGCCTGGAGAAGAGGAGGTTAAGGGGTGATATGATAGCCATGTTCAAATATATAAAAGGATGTCACATAGAGGAGGGAGAAAGGTTGTTTTCTGCTGCTCCAGAGAAGCGGACACGGAGCAATGGTTCCAAACTACAAGAAAGAAGATTCCACCTAAACATTAGGAAGAACTTCCTGACAGTAAGAGCTGTTCGACAGTGGAATTTGCTGCCAAGGAGTGTGGTGGAGTCTCCTTCTTTGGAGGTCTTTAAGCAGAGGCTTGACAACCATATGTCAGGAGTGCTCTGATGGTGTTTCCTGCTTGGCAGGGGGTTGGACTCGATGGCCCTTGTGGTCTCCTCCAACTCTATAATTCTATGATTCTATGATTCTATGAAATGTTGACAAAATTTGGCAAGTCTCGGGAGGGCTGCCTGGAATAGGAAGTCCGGCTCCTCTGGGGATCAAAAGGCAGAGGCAAGCTCAGTTCCTTATTGCCACAGGAGGAAAGGGTTATCTCAGCTGCTCAGACCAGGACATGCCTGCTCAGCACTCTCAAAAGAAAAACAAATTCACTGCTTCTGCAAGGAAGGTAATGTAATAAAGGTTGAGAGAAAACTCTGTGTGGTTTGGCTGCTGCAGCAACTCCTGGCTTTATAAAAGCCAGCTCTGTTGCTGAATGAAGAGGCCATATGACATAGGATGAATACAGAAGGTGTCAGAATCAATCCCTGGCATCTACAGCTTTTTTTAAAAGAAGGGTTGGTTTAGCAAGTGATGGGCAAGACTCTTGGCTGAAACCCTGGAGAGCTGTGGCCAGTCAGAGTACTATACTGAGCTGGATGGATAAATATTCTGACCTGGTAAAAGGCAGCTTCCTTTTCCCCTAAAAGTAGTGTAATTCCAAATTAGAAGGGGAGGATTGCATATGCTGTGTTAAACATAATGAGGATTTAGAAGATAAATTTGAAGGTATTTCTTCTCTACATTGAGTGTCAGAGGACGATCTAGATTAGAGATTTGTGGGAGTGGGAAATGAACTGAATTGACCATTTGAGGATCTACTATTGCAGGGGAGATGGGTGCCAGGATCTTCAAAAGGGGAGCACAATGACCTTCTAGTGGATTAGGAATGGGGAGTGGGATAATGCTAAGAGCCAGCACTGGGGTTGTGCAGGGAAAGGTGGCATGGGCAAGCAATGTGATCTCCACGCATGGGAAGCATTTGTGTAAGTTGGCACGAAGCCCTCCTGATATCTCTGCCTGGCCTTCAGGAGTCTTCCCAGGCCACTTTTGATACCCCTTTTGTGCTTTTGCCTGGTGGGAATGTGTCCTTGGAGCGTGAGAACTCTTGCTTGCTCAGATAAAGTATAGAGAGAGGTTGGGTGGAGGTAGAAATCTCATCTTTTGGCTGGCTGGAATGTAGCCCGTTGGCAAAAGTAAGCATCTCCACCCCCTTTGGCTTCTGTCACTGCCAACCACCAGCAGTTGGTTGGCAGCACTGCCAACCAACAAGCCTCCAGAAGGTTGGCCATGGGGGAATGAAAAAGATTCCCCACCCTTGTGAGACATAAGCATTACTACCCCTATGCATGATACTCCTGTAATGGAAGAGTAATTCTTGCACAATGGCAAGATGGGTTGCTCCACAAGAACTGCTGCGAGTTACCAGAAGAAATGCCACCTGTGATGGGTTGTGTATGCTGGTTCTGAAAGAGAGTCTTGCTCTCTAATAAAGTTACAAGGTGCTCCAAACCTGTGTTTCTGTTTCATCCTTTTGGTGACAAAGGTGAAAGATGGGAGAACCTTTTAGAGTCTTGTTTTTTAATTGTTTATTTTGAATACTGTGCTCAATTTCTTTGTTAAAGACCCTTGAGGCCATGGAAATCCTATAGAAGTGTAAGAAGAGCCCTGCTGCTTCAGAACAAAGGTCCGCCTAAGTCTGGCATCCCAAACCGGCAAGCAGAGCATGATGCCAACACAGCTCCGCTGCTTGCCCCACAGTAGTTGAAATTCAGCCTCTGAAAGTGGGTGTTCCATATAGACCTCATGGCTAATAGCCATGAATGGAGCTACATCCTCTGTGACTTTGGCATAAATGACTTTAAAGGAGGATTAGACAATGGCCTTCACCTTGTTGTGAGGCAGTGAATTTCATAAACTAATGATGCGCTGGTTGAAAAAAGTGCTTATTTTTGTCTGTCCGGGGATCTGCTGCCCATGAATTCCATTGGGTGGCCTAATGTGATGACAGAGGGAGAAAAACCTCTCTACCTACAACATGCGTAATTTTATGAACCTCTGCTGTGGTTCCCTTGGTTGTCCTCCTGCATTGTAAGCCACGAAGCGATCAGAAACTTTAGGCTTGCAGTGATGATGCTTTAGCCCCTTGATCATCTGAGGTTATCTTTTTCTGCACCTCTTCCAGTGCTGTGTTCTGCTGAGGTGGGTTCAACTAGGACTCTGTCCTAGTGACCTCATTGCTACTTAGGTGTACTCTGCCTCCTTCCCTCCAGACAAACCCTCCTAAGGATTTGAGGGGTGGCCTGGTGGGTCCACAGGGCTTTGCTGAAGCAGATTCAGACTGATCAGCAATAGTCTGGGGCTCAACACAAAATCGTCAGTACCTTTGACACAGGGAATTTCAGCAACAGTAAGTGGTATTCATATGTAGCGCACGCGCACACACACACACACACACACCTTTATGTACCACCAACCTCTAAGCAGTTTGCAAAAAAAGTACAAATATGGCAAATATGGCACCTATGGCAGTGCTAATTCTGCAGATCAAAGTGGCCAAGTGGGCATACATGGTGTGATTCCACAAGTAAATAGTTGTGTTGCACAAATCCACACACGCACCCTTTTTCACATGAACACTGGTACATGTGTAGATACGGCTTGTGCCTATGTTTAATGTGACATGTGAACAACCCTCTATTCCCAAGAGCTTAATAATGTGAAGAGAGCCTGCTGCATCATGCCAATGGGGCAGCTAGCATCCTGTTTTCATAGTGGCCAACCAGATGCCTAAGGGAAGCCCAAAGGACCTGAGCACAACAGCCCTCTGACCAGCAAATACTTTCCCCCTTACACACTTCCTTATGCTATTATTCCTTGTGTTAATATCTAGTTCCTTGTGTTCAGTCTAGTTCCAAGATGCCTGGGAGGGTTTATAATTTTTTTGACGGGGGTTAGTGAGATTGCTTACACCTATGCAGCTCTTGGGCTTCGCTGCTTATGAAGAATACCTGAGAGACATCATCGCAGAAGGAAAGACAGTCTACTTTAGAGGCAACAAAAGAGAATGGGGCTAACACTATCAAGGCTTATCATCAGGAAGGCTTACTAAAAGCCTTCTTACTCTTACTCTTGCCAACTGAGTAGAAGCACTTGCCAAGTCATTTCCTTTCTTATTGTTATCAGTGGCAGCTTCTGACGAAGAGTCTTGAAATTTATTTACTTTTCCCAAAGGAGTTTGTCTAAGGCTGGCCCAAGACATTTTGGTTCCTGATGCAAAGAACAAGATGGTGCCCCCTGCTCCTCACACACAAACAGATTGGGGCTGAAATTGAAACAAACTTAGCACTAGCAATGGGACAGTGTCTTCCAGTTTAGAGGTTGCAGAATAAGCTATAGGCCACACACAGCTCTGGTTGGCAACAGAGGGGAATGGCTGAGGTTCTCAGGTGGAACATAGGCAGACACTGCTGCAGAACACACACTTGTTGCCTGAGATGATTGCCCGCCTCCGAATGAAAACATTGGCGGAAGAATGCGGGATGCAAAGATTATCTTGACTGATGCCTGTCTTCATGTTAGTGTTTCCAGAAATACAACTGTCTTTATTTCAGCAAAGACAACAAACGTTTTGTGGCACCTTAAAGAGAAATACTTTCTTATGGCACAAGCTTTGATGGACTCAAGCCTCCTTCCTTAGATACAGTGGTCATTTTTGGTGTACTTTGCTTTTGTAGTGTGGAAACTGTCGCAATGGGCTAGGCCTTCTCAAGGAATAGGAATGGAGGAATTGTGGTCCTCCAAATGTTGTTGGACTCGAACCCCCATCAGTCCCAGACAGAAGAGCCAATAATGGGAGCCAGGGATGATGGGAGTTGTAGTGCAGCAACATCCAGAGGACCAAAGGTTCCCTATCCCTCTTGTAGTGTGGGATTTTGCACCTCTAGGCCAGCTCTGAGAGGATTTGGCTCTGATATCAGTCATGGTCAGGATGTGTTAGTTGCTAACTCGGTGGGTGACAGTTTCACCAACGGGAGAAATGGTATGCAAAGCTTAATTTATTTTAAAGTTGTTTTGAAGTTTCCCTGGAGAATGTTTCTTTATCACTAGCCTGCCCCTTTAGCACAGTCTCTTGGGCCAAATCTTATGCAAATTGTGGCAAAGCAATCTACCTTTTAAGCCAGATCAGGACGGTCAAGATGTAATCATACACAGTTTTGCTGAAGTTGTGTTTCCAGCTTTGCACACTTTCCTGCCTTAGCTGGCACTTGAGTGGGGCTGTGAGATTGTGAACATCCAGTTTTTGCTTTGTCAACTGTATTGCAGGATCATTTCAAGCTTGGTAGGTTTGAGGATCACAGGAATCTCGGCTATCAAAGCAGGGTGTGTGTGCACTAGTACTTCTTGCTATTCTCAGCTTATCTGAAGGTTAAATTCTTCTATTAAATTATTGGATATCAGGAATTTCTAAGTGTTGCTTGCTTGCTGCTTCTGGCTGCAAGAGTGTGTTTGTTTTTGTCATACGCCTATTCAGATGCAGAATGTTTTATCTTGGGTATACTAAAAAGATGCTACATCAGTTCCACAATGAAGGCATTCCCTTATCTCAAATTGGCAGTGAACACTTCCTAAGAGCTAACTCTGTACATCCCTGTTCCTGGACTTTTCTACATTAATTTGGCAATTTTGGCAGTCTTCCTGCGTTGTGAGGTATGGTATCATTGGTAATGGTTGTCATTCCTCTTGTCCTCCACTTCAGAAAGTAGAAAAGTTGGAGAGGGGAATGAAAGGTATTTTTGATGGCCCAGAAGATACAGGATACAAAATAGAGTCTAACTAAAAGGAAACTGGGCAAATTTAGTCTCCGTTGCATTTCTGATCTCCAATAGGAAAGCAGCAAATTTATGTTTTTTATTTAATTTTTGTGATTTTTGCAGCTGAGGATATGTTCCCATCCAAAGCAACACATTTTTAAACAGATATGGTGGGTATTTTTTGTCCACGATTAGCCTCTGTTGAAGTTGTGACAGACTCTCCTAAATTTTTGTAATACTGCTTGAGCCTTACTTACACTTTGGTCCAGAATCCAGCACTAGCTCTTTTCCTAGTGACTGACTTGGCTGCTCAACTCTGTCACATTTATTGCAGATTCAGCAAAGTGTGATCTCCCAACGTATTTACTGCTTGCCACGTGGTTGGCAGTTTTACTAATCCTCCATTGGAAGACTTATTACGATGTATCTAAATCAGGCATAGGCGAACTCGGCCCTCCAAATGTTTTGGAACTACAACTCCCATCATCCCTGACCACTGGTCCTGTTAGCTAAGGATGATGGGAGTTGTAGTCCCCAAACATCTGGAGGGCCGAGTTTGCCCATGCCTGATCTAAATCAAAGGCACGGTTGGCTTGTCTTTTTCGTGGGTTCTTGAACAACTCATTCCTATCTGTTGGAAGCAGTGGAGAATGAGGGCTGCTTGTAGGCGTTCAGTAAGGCATCACTGGTGTGATCCATAGCTCCCAATGACAGAAGTGCTTTTAATATAGTTCATAACATGCTGTTAGAGCTTTAGATAACTGAACCCACACCACTCTCATCTAACAAGACTGGGGTGAAATTATGTTGACTTTTAAAATGTCTAGCAGAAAAAAGCATTGGCCCTCCTGCGACTTATATTCCCAACCATTGAACAAGCCGGTCAGGTTGGGCCTCTCATTAACTGAGCTCATTGCTTTGCTTTTGAAGATTTACCAGGACTTGGCCCTGTCTGCACACCTCCCTCACAGGTGCAGAAGTGCTCTGTTTTGTGCTAAGCTGTAATGCTTGTCATTTTACTGCCTTTCCAGGAGCACTGCCTATATTCTACTCAACGTAGGTGTAGCCTAAAACTGGCTGTGCTGCAGGTAGCTGTACTTAGTCATGGTGCCCAGTTCCAAGGCTGTGGGGAATTCCTACTGCTATCTCTTGCTACATGGAACAGAGATGAAGCTTTGGGCAACACAGATGTGGTGTAGGCATGGGGGATTGGGCGATGACTGCTGAATTCTTGAGTTAACTATTTCTGCAGCAACAATTCTGGAAAAGCAAACCTCTGTGCTAACCAAGACAAATTTGCAGAACATACAGAATTACAGTGGGGTTATAACACTCAACAAATCCTGGACTTATTTGCAACCTTTTTTTTTTTTTTTTACAGTAGAGCAACAATTACATGAGCAGATTCAATATGGACTAGAAGGCGGAAGTGTATTCCTAGAGTGTGAACCACGATCTCCCCATGCCTCCATCAAGTGGCTTATGCAAGCTCATAATTCTGACAAGCGCAAGGTGGTAAGTCCCTCATCCTGAATAGCCTTTAGCTATGAGTGTGTGGACTGCAGAGATGTTAAACTTTTTTTTTTGGGGGGGGGGAGAGTAGTCACACTGACATTTGTCTTAAAAAAAAACCAAAACAGCAGTCTGATAGCATCTCTGACATAAGAGGAATGTTGGGAGCAGCTTTTACTTATCTCACAAAAACTGCAGCTACACTAACTGATGCATGAATTTATGGACAGAGTGCAATTTCTAAAGAGAAAATTTAAATCCCTTCAGTTACCTCACTCTCTTCTTCCCTTTGCAGCTGCCCCGTGATCGTGTGTTGCTGCGCACGCCTCAGGGTGTGCTTTTAGGCCCAGTGACACCGGCTGATGGTGGGCTCTACCAGTGCATAGGCACAGAGAACAGATTCCGCCACACACTGCGCCGTCTTCGTTTGCACGTACTTCCACATGCCTTGCTGGAGGGGGCCATCACCCAGGAGGCCCCTGCTCTTGGCATTTGCGAGAGCTACTGGCGACAGCTCAACAAAGGCCAGGATACATGGCGTAGTCGGAGCGGCCGCCAGTCCCACTCTGGACCTAGTCTGTGGGACTCGGAACAGGGAAGCAGCTGGTACAGAGCCACCCAGCACTCTCTGAACTGGACCAGTAGTCGTCCCCAGCACTCCCAAAGAAGCAGCAGCAGCAACAGCAGTAGCCGCCGCCGCCAGCACCACCACCGCTCCAAGCCATGGACAGGCCACCATTCCCCTCCTCGGAGTTGAGCTTCATGGGAGGGGAAAGAGCGGGGAGAGGATTTGAACCCACGTTCTCTGGCTTGAGAGAATGACATTCCAAGGGACTCTTTGTAAGAGATGGGTGGATACAGAGACGGGGGAAACCTCTCTCCTCCTCAAACTGAGGGGACAGCACTGATGCTAATAGTGTGTGTTGTGTTGTGTGTCCAGGCTAATTCCAAGGTTTTGCAGGACCAAGGCTCACTGGCTTTTCCCACAGCTGTAGATACATGACCAGTGCAGATTCCAGGGGCTTTGGTTTTAGAGTCTATTTTTTACAATGCTCATTCACTCCCACCCACCCACCTACCACCACCATCCCCGCTAACATGACAAACTGTTTCCTACTGTGATAGGAAAATGGTGGGGCTTCCTTCAACATTAACCTCATGGTTTATTATCCCTCTGTTACAGGAGCAGACTGCAGAGAATAAAAATGCCAGTTTATTTTCTAAACAAAATGCAGAGGGCCATGGTGAATTTCTGAAAGTAACAACATTCCTGCACAGTGATCCTAAAATTATATTTAAAATGTAGTTGTAATGCCCCATCCAGTTAGATCAAAGACCTACCGAGAATGGGAGGGGTCAACACCAGAGAAGGATAAAAAACATGTTATTAAGCTGACTTTTACCTTGGCTACAACACAGGTATAAAACTGACCCTTACCCTTGAATGGAAGTAATCAACAGACAGATCTATCCTAGGTTTTGTCTGGTCTCTGGCCAAATAAGCAAATACAGTTAATTTGAATGAGTGGGAAGACCAATTGCTCTGTATATTTCAATATCCAACTTAGGAAAATACTTTTATTAAGTGAACCAAAATGTTATAAAGGTTTCAAATTCTTTAGAATGCTTCTTCAGGTAAACAAAAGCAGGGAGGGGAGAATTGGCTAGTGCTGAAACCATGGAGACTACATTTAGTTAGAATCGTAAGATGGAATGTGGGAGGATGTAGCAGACATTCAAATGAAACACTGCTAGGTAATTTGCAGGTTTCATCCATCATGTGTGCCTTTTCTCCCTGCAGCCATAGATGCAACCTGAAACCTGCAACTATTGCATTTTATTTAATGTGCTTTATATACCGCTTAATCATCAAAACCTCATTGAATCATGGAACTGTTGCATTGGGAGCGTTCCCGAAGCCATCTAGTCCAACCCCCTCCAATGAAGGAATCTCAACTAGATCATACGGTTCTTGCCTTGGCAATGGTTCCCGCAAACACTGCTGGTCACCAGCAGAATGGGTGCATTTATGCCTTTTGCCATCCTTGGTGGGTTGACTGGGCTCTCACTTCCTCTTAATAGTCTGGGGGGACAAGTCATCAGGCTCAAGTCTCTCATTTTAATGTCTGCCACCTCCTTCTACGTGCCACCATAAGACATCTACAGTCCCCCCTGCTTTGTTTGCCATCTAGCCTGATGAGAGTGTTCTGGATAACAATTTAGTGAGAGTTTGGTTGGGTTAAGTTGTTGCTCTAATGTGAAGTTTGGAATTTTTCTTATAAGACAAGGCTACTTTTGCTTATTATTATTATTATTATTTTGAGTCCTGTATAAAATGCTTGTTGAACTGAAATGCAGCAGCAGGCTTTGGACTGCAGGTTATTCAGATGATTGGAGTTCTCCAGCATTTCTGTTTTGTCTATAGCAGGAAAGACACCCTTTTACATGTTCTCTGTTTGCAGACTCCTTCTCCCCACGGTAGGGGAACTGCTTTATGCCTCAGTTGTAGGAGGGTTCTGCCTACACCCCTGCAGCCCCACCTTCAAGTGCTGGACCAAGGAGGAAGGGTAAGGGGGAAAACCTAGCAATGGTGCTACAAAGGCACCGGAAGGACATGTATCCAGCTCAAGAACCAAAGGTTTCGCTGATGGATCAAGCCCCATCTAGTTCAACATTGTGTTTTGCAGAAGCTGCTGGAAACAATAGCCATCTTACCATTCCCCCCCTCCAAAAAAATCTGGTGTTCCAGAACACTGTTTTGGCACATGTAATTTCCATTAAGCTTCTATTGTTGATGAGTAGCAATAGCTCTGTCCTCCACACATTTATGTAATCCTTTTTAAAAGCCATCGGAGCTTGGTGCTATTATTATAACAACTAAAAGCACATTGTGTAGGCTAGTTACACATAGCATAAAATAGTATACACCTCTGCGGAGGCCCCTTTTGAAGCTTTGCCCTGACTCCTTAGAATTTCACCATTTTGAACAAGTTGGTGTTATTTGCAGAACTTGGCTACTTACTATTCCCTGCCTATAGTTTGATTAAAAATATTACATAGCATCAATTCTAAGAGGGACACTTAAAACACTACTGGCTGCTCTTCTCCATTGTGAAAACTACTCAGTCACATCTACCCTTTGCTTCTCCCTGCTTTATAGCCAGTTACTGGTCCATGGGAAAATTCTTCCTCTCATCTCTCACTGCAAAGCTTTCCTAGGAAGCTATGGGGAGGGACAGTCAAAAGCATTCTGGAATCCCAAGCATCTAATGCTGATTGGTCTTAGCTCAGTGTTCGAGACACTGAATTCCAAAGATGTTAAGGAGGCAAGACTTCCTCCATGTTGATTCATCACCAGGAAGGCCAGTCCTATGTAGACTTAAGTATCTTAGTCTTAAATAATGCTTTCTACCAGTTTACCTGGGGAAATGGCTTTCTAATTTCCTGGATGTTTAAAAACCCTGTTATTCCACTGCCTGCCTTCAACTCCTCTCCAAAAAAGGAAAAAAAATAATTTTCCTGTTTTACACAAAATATCAATGATTTAATATTGGAGGAAAAATGCCTTGGTTAAAGTGTCATGCAGCCCAGCCCAGCTGATGTTAATCTTTTATTTGACAATTGAGTTCTGAAATATCATCCTTTCTTACCTCTCTTTAACATAGCTTTTCAGGTGCACTCGCTGTTAAGTCTCAAAGATAATCTGACACAGAAAAACCTATTTACCTGACTCTGTCTTTGTTCAGTACCCTTCTGTCACCTACTGCTCCTTCTACTTCTCTGGGCTTTTTGGGGGGTGGCAGGGCTTCTCAAGTATTAAAAAAAGTTTTAAATATCCATTTTCAGAGCCATAACAATTTGCCCCTCAAATTCCTTCTTTGTGTCTTATTGGCAACGTATGTAGGTTTGGCCTAAAGGGCTTTCTCTTTTCTTGGTGATGTGCAATTCACTACTGGAGGGAGAGCAGGGCTTGCTACAGCTAGAGTATGGGAAACTTTCTGTCAGGAACCATGTGCCAATGATGGGCCGGGCTGCTGCCAAAAGTGGGCAACCTTTTTCTCTATTTTCCTGTCACCCACTTCTCCCTAGAGAGTGGACTGCTAGGGAAAGGGACAGATTACATTTGCCACAGGACTGAACTGATCAATTGTGGAATTTTCCACCCCCTCCTTCTCCTCTTCTGGTAGGTTCCCCACCATCACCAGCAGTATGGGATTAGGCTGACAGCTACATGCGGCCCTTGGCCTGCAGGTTCCCCACTCTGCCTCTACAGTGACTATTAGGCACCTGGAAGAATCATATCACACTATTTTTTACTGAAAACTAGGGTGCCAGAACTCAGAATTTCAAAAGGAGAAAGCAGCTAATCAGGGCTTCTCAGTGCTCCACAGCTACCCTCCTACATAGCAGGAAGTTACAAGACAGGAGCAGTCACTAGACCTGTGCATGCCTACATTTTACATGACAACTGCTAAAAGCACCCCTGACGGATGAGGTGGCGCTCACCCCCAAAATCCAAGTAAGTTCATTAACCTCCAAAGTTTAATAATAATAAAAAATCATAATACAATAAAATAACACACCCCTCCCTACCCTCAACAGCCCACCCTCCCCTGCTGGAAAAAAGGAAAAACACTAAAAAGAGAAAGACAAAAGGACTTTAGTGTCAGAGCCTGAGGCAGCATGGGGCCCATGATTTGGGGTAGGAAGGTCAGGGTGGAGTAGAGGCTGGAGTGGAACGGGAAGATTCCTTGCCCCGTCCACCACCCTAAAGAACAAAGTGGTTACCCCAGTTCCTATAAAACCCAACAGGTACCAGGAGGAAGATAAGGGTGTTTGGGGAGAGCTGCCCCTCTGTGCAACAGGAGGCGCTGCCCCTGTTGTATCTAGGGAATGCTGGTACGAGGAGCAGGGCACTGCCCTTAAGAGGGCACCTGATTCCTTTACTGCCAGAAGCAAGGAGCTGGGGATTTTCCCAGCACACACTGCTATCGCCACCCACAACAGGTCTCTGCAAGGCTCTAGTCCTTACAGCAACAGGGTGCACCCTGCTGCTTCCACCAAAGGGAACTGGTGGGTCCTGCATTTGGTGCCCATGGTGACCCCTGCAATGCCTCCCCCTGCCGAGGTATCAACAATACAAAAGGAGGAAAAGAAGAAAATGAAATATTACATCATCTGAAAATAGTCTGGTGCAGGGCCAGTGCTGAGTCCGGGTGGGGGAGATTGTAGCCTCCAGCTTCTGGGACTAGGTGCCTCCCCCCCATGCAGAGTGCTAGTCAAACCAACAGGGTGACATGGGGCTGCCAGAGTCCCTTGCAGTGCAGTATAGTCCAGGAAGGGGAAATCCAGGCATCATCTAGCCGTCACAACTGCTAGGAAAAAGGAAGACAGTTACTACACATTAACTATTGGGCTGAGAAAAAAACAAACAAACAAAAAAAACCCAAACCCCTGAGTGCCCCACTACTAGCTCAGAACATGCCCCATTCCACATTTACCCCAACTCCATTGTGGCTGCAATCTGTGCCTGCTGCAGGGGGAGCCCCACCCTGAGGCAGCGCTGGGTCTGCCCCCCGGATCTTCTTTGGCTCTAATTCCTCCTTGGGCAAGGGTGGGTAGTCGCCGCGCTCTGTCTTCCGCTTCCGCCTTCGCTCAGAGTCTCGGCCTCTCCCACGGGTGCCACGCCGCTCTGCTTGCTCCAGCTGAAAAGGAACAAACAAGAAAGCAGGGGCTGACAAATCCTGTTTTTCTGATGCTTATGTGGGGTTATTATGTAGTTTATGCCTCTTACAGATACACAGTGTAATATCCTAACCTACTGCAAGCTTTGGCTTAATTTCTTTTTTTTTTTTTCATGGCAGAACTACACCACAGAATCAGATCTGTCATGAGGGCACTCATCTGTGCCTGTGAAGTTGCTGCAGCCAACTCACTCAAAGTATTCAAAAGTATTCAAACTATTCAGAAACCCAATATTGGGAAAATGTACAAAGTACAACAATGGGCAGGGTTGATTTCCTTGATGCCATATAGAGCAAGACCAGGGTGCTCCAATTCTGCCCCTGTGTGACTTCCAGAGAATATCACACAACTGCTGCAGTTACTGCAAAATTCAAAAAGGGAAAAAAAGAAAAAGGATGGATTCAAAGCTAATTCCAAGATAATCCTGTGCAGGTAATTCTAATACCTACATAGTAATCAGTTGCTTCTACAATGCTGTTAACTTATGACTCAACGTCTCTGCACTGACCTACATGATAAGCCCTTCCTCAGGCCCCTTCACACAGGTAATGCAACTATAGGCGCACTTACTCTACACCAGAAGTCTACCACTTATTCTAATAAACCGCCTTCAGTTTTTCTGGATTCTAGATCTGCTCTCTGCTAGAGAGCAGGTTGGATAAAAGAAGCCATGTTAGGAAAACAACAAAGAATGTTGCAGCACTTTAAAGACGCAACAAATAGGACATTTTTAAAGGTGCCCCAAGGAATTTCATTGTATTTTTGTTTATTGCTGTTAGCTGAGCACCATTTTGTTGAAAGGCAGGATACAAATGTAACAATTTTTTAAAAAATGAACAACAACCACCAGCTGCTCAGTTCATGAGCGACTCCAGCTTTGATAAGAGTCCCTTGAGGTATCAATCTACTCCTAATTCACTGACAAATGCCACACCCAGGAGTCCTCCTCCCAACACTCCTGTGATGAAGGAGGCCATAATGAATTCATGGCTAGTGAAAGAAGTCCCAACAAATAAGGAATCAGATCAGGATTTCTGATGATAATTAGAATATGCCCCCAGAGGGGGGGAAAGCATGGTTGCTTACATCTAGCAACTGGTGGAATTTGTCGAGCTGGGGAGCAGAAGCAGCCTGCAGCAGGCGCCAAATGCTCTGGCTCTCATCTAGCGTCACCTCCAGAAGATCTCCCTCCATTAGCAGCTCCTCCAGGGGTAGGCGAATGGCATCTGTCACCTCCAGCACAGGGCCCTGCAGCCGTGGCAGGTAAGAGCAGAGCGTCTCCAGGTCTGTGAGAGGGGCAGAAAGGCAACTGAGGAGAAGAAAGAGCTAGAATCCTCTGCTGCACAACAGGGCTAGGACTAATTTCCCCAAATAATTGTTAAACCAGGCGCCTAAAAATAAGTGGAACACTCAACTACAAACTTCCTAAATTCTAAGTGGGGAAGCTGGCAAAATAAGGGCTTTACTAGAGAAATACCTGAGGCACAGGAGCCATTCTTTTCTGGAGCTGTGGAGTCTCCGTTCTCCAAGGAAACCTGATTGAGGAAAAGGAAGATGTGTGATGAAATGGACTTCCAAGTCACAAATGCAGTTTCTGCACAGGAACTAATGTAGCCCTGTAGATGGTGAGACGGCACATGAGATTCACTTGAGATCATGGTAGTCAAGGCAAGGCAATTCAAAAGATGTATATTACATCACACTTTGTCATGTTCAAACCTTTGAGAGACAGAGTGGCTAAACTGGTGTGATAGATTGGAATGCTCAGCTGTTTAAGGAACAAAGCAGTTGGCAAACCAGCTTTTGAGGGAAGAAAGTGGTAGGTTTGGGCGAGGCTGAAATCTCACACACAGTCTGAGGACTGTAAGGAGGTCCCAGGACATGAAACAGCTACGGAAAGAGAGGTTCAGAATAGGCAATACAATGAGAGACCTGTAGAAAGTGTCAGGAGAAAAAGGCTTGCAGAAATGCAGAGAAAACTAGGAATTGAGGCAAGGGACTTATCAAGAAAAGCAGAAAAGGACACTGAATGAACTTTCCAGTGCTTAAGGAGAAGTGCTGCATACTAAGTGAGGGAGAGAGAGGGGAATGCTGGAGGTGGTGGTCCAGAAAGAGGGTGGCTAAAACCAAGTGGGACAAACTAGACAGTGGCCTGAAGAACCAATGGGTGATGGACGTGGGGCAAAATAACACACAGTGTCTGGCGATAGGACAACTGCGCATTAATAACAGGAAGCGGGCAAGCAGGGGTGTATAAGGGCTAGATGCAGGAAAATTCTGGCAGCAGTGGCTCCTCCTGTTATTATAGCAGTGTGGCAAGGGAGATGAAGGCCAAGCAATAGGGGTGGGAGATGAATTTCACATATTGATCTGAATCAAATAATTATTTGGTTTCCAGAACAGATGAAAAGATTTAAGATTCAGAAGCTGGCAAAGAATTGTATTTTTCCAAGTGGCTCCATTCTCTTGCATATTAATGGCTCCAGCACTTCTTTTTGTAAAAAAGAAAGCAGATTATTGTTCCTCCTTATCTCCCTCCCTACAGTATCTTTTTGTAATTTACTTTTTTTTTTTAAACCAAAATTACCAAATTCTTCGAAGGCCCCAAATACAGTAAAGTGTATTCAGAATTCTGCCAATAGGTGTGGGCACTAACAAATGTACAACAAAAGAAGTTCCTTATTGCAAAGGCTGGAAGGATGAACACCCACCATCCACTGACTGCACAACTGTACGAGGATTTCACTGCTCTTTCTACCATGGAACATGTGGATTATAACCATCAGTCTCATTTAGATACCTATTTGGACAGAAAATCTCTACATTTACTTTTTATTGTTATTGCTAAGCTGACGTTTCTACAAAATAAGAACATTCTGCCACTGGAAAGCAAACACACCTATATGAAAGACAAATACATGCACCACACTTATGCTCCCAATCCAGACTTGGCTAGTTAGCACTAAAAACCAACCCATCTCCCCCTGTAATCACTTACCTTGGTCTGTTCATTACAGCTGCTCTCTTTGAGAGCACCTGCCTCCTTGGCCGAATCTCCAACCAGTCGCTGCCGCAGCCCCGCCAGACGCTCCAAGGCAGCTGCTACATCTGAGGAGGCTAGGAGCTGACGGGCACGGTCCTGCCATGTAATGGCTCGCTCTGTCAAGCACTGTAGAGCTTCTCCCTCAGGCAGGCGCACAGGAAGCTTTTGTAGGGCTACAAGCAGAGCCAGGATCGTCTCCAGGCGGGGCCGGCGAGAGCGCTGGCAGAGTGGGCAGAGGAATTTTGCTTCCCATTCCCACCATGCAGGAGAGGGGCGGGGGTTGCCAAGGCGGGGCCAAGCCACACAGGTGGTGTGGAACCAGTCCTGACACAGTTCACACTGCAGCATAGCAGGGCTTGGAGGCTGGGAACATACACAGTACTGGCCCCCAGGAGAACTGTGCGTTGATGGCACAGGCTTCTGGGCATTTGACTGACGTAGGCGTAGGATCCCCGCTTTCTCCTTCTGCTCACCTTCTTTGAAGGCCAAGATCTGCTGGCACAAGGTTACATAGTCGTGATTACACAGAAGTAAAAACTTAAGCAAAATCCCATTCTCCTCACTAGAACCTAATTTCCCCTTCTCCAAACAAGGTACTACTAGATTAGTGATGGGAAATCTGTGGTTCTCCAGATGTTGCTGCACTATCTGGCTGGGCATTTATAGGAGCTGGAAGGTTACAGCTACCTCATCTCTGAACTAAAGTAAGTTATTAGCAGAAATCCAGACATGCTACCCATTTCCCAGATTCTTCAGTACTCATCTACAAAAGGACAAGTCCATCGTATCAATTTTTATATTTCAATAGCAATGCAGTCCTACTTACTTTCAGAATCATTAAAATTTAAATATGGACCTCAGCAATATCTAAAGCATTGCTATGATTTTATTGAATTATATAAGCATTGCTAAGATTTTGTTGAATTGTATCAATCATTTTGATGAATTTGTTGTTGTTTGCTTTATTCATGTGTTACTGTGTTTGATAGTATAGTGATTGCAATGTCTGTTGTTTTTTAATGCTATTGTGATGATTGTGAGCTGCTTTGAGCTCAGAAATATTAGATCAAATCAAATCCATCACCATTGCAGGTGAAGGTATGAGAAACAATCCTACCAACCTGGGGCTAGTTCAGAACCAACACCTCTCATAGGAAAAAGACCCCAGATCCCATTCATAATACAAACAGCCCTCTCAAGCCAGCCACTCACAACGGAGCCAGGGTCCCTGAGGTCTTGTGCTGAGAGGCCCAGGCTTTCTGTATCAGATTTGTATAGGCCTGGTTCCTTCTCCCGCTGCCACTTGGTGCGTTTGACACTGTCCGAGTCGGCATCAGCACATGGGCACAGCACCTGGGAGAAAGAGGCGAGGTATGAAGCATTTGATTCAAGAGGTCAGGCCCTAGAATGGCATCCACCGATCTCACATGCACAACACCATCACTAACCTCAAGTAACGTGTAACAGGAATTCTTTTTGAGAAAGGTTTTGGAAGCCTTTTCCCGCCAGGAATGTGCAGTAGCCACTTGCACTTCTAAGTGACGCAGTTCCTCCAGACGCACCGGCAAATCCCTACCCACAGCTACAAGCCCCTCCAGGTCATCCAGGCAAGGATAATGATCCCCATTCTGTAAAGAGATTATAGTACATATTGAAGAGGTTACTGTGTGATTCTGAGGCCTTTACAGCAAAGTTACCCAAATCCTCAGGGCTACAGCACACCTGGATCTCCTCAACATCAGCAATCCAAGCCTGTGCCTTAGAAAGAGCCTCCTTGAGTGACAGGATATTGGGCAGGTGCACTGGGATGTTCTCTGCCTCTTTGATGATGGCCTCTAGTGTAGCTGGTGGGTGCTTCTGCCTGCAAGTGATGGGGAGGGAAGTCATCAGACAAGGATTTTCATGGGCATGTTTTGGCACATACACAAATAACTAAGTTCTGTTGAAGTGAACCCTCCCAACAAGAGCTGTGGATACCCAGGCATCTGAACTCTTCCCTGTCAACAATGGTGCTTAAACCTCACCTGGCCTCCAGGCACATCTGGGCTTTTTCCTCCCAACGCTGGGCAATAGTGAGTAACTCCTGTAGTTCAGCCATGGCTTTGTCCACAGCAAGGCTAGGTGCAACCCCACAACCAGAGGTGATGAGTGCTCTCATAACAGATAGAGTGACTTTATCTTGGGGTGAACGCAGAGTCTGCTTGACCTCCTCCAGCCAGACAGCCTGTTGCACCTGTCTCTCCAGTAGTTCCATCTCTGGCACCTCCACCCCTAGGCATGTTCCCTGAGCCAGCAGTCTGTGCAGCTCTGGGGAGTTGCCTGGGAGATCCTGTAGAGCTTCCTGAACCTCGGCTTGGAAAGCTTCCACCTTCTCCAACACACCCTAGAATATGATACATATCATCAAGTCAGACAGATTCCTTTACAGTCACTCAGTGTTTCACCTAGAAAGCAACACCAGTCATCAGTGTTCCCAGTGGAGCACAATATATCTCCAGTTGTGGCAGGGGGCCACAATACACCACCAATTATCCCACCTGGACTTCTTTGATTTGGTGCATGACACAAGGCAAGTTGCTCATTTGCTCTAGGAAAACACGTAATTCTTCCACTGTCATATGGACTGATGGTTCCCTGTAAGAGCAAGCAGGAAAAAGGACAGAATGCACTTAGCAGCTATAAAGAGAGAAACACAACAAAACTTGATCCCACAGAAAACTACTGAAGAAAACAGCCCCCTCACTAATACAGTACGATTAAAACAAAGAAGAGTATCCCTGCAGAAGAGACACTCTGGAAAACGGACTGCCTCAGCCCAATGGACATATAAAGCGGGATGCAAGACTATGCCATCCACACTTTCTATTGTTGTATATAAAACTCATTATCTGCAGTCTTCACTCACCCAGTTTCTTGGCTGCTTATCAGACCCAGGGCCTCTGAGACACACTTCTCTGCTTCACTCAAGCAGCTTTTGAGTCGATGAAGGAGCTCATTCTCAGGGAACTTCCTCTCACGTGCCTCGGACTCTAGGGCACGCAATTCCTCCAAGGCTGCAAGAGCAGACACACTCCATGAAGTTCAGAGCCAATTACACCTCTTCAGCTACACCTCCTGCTATCAACCTCAGGAAGCCAGGTCAGAAAAAAGCCCATGAGTTGCCAAAAGCTTTCCAACGATTGTGGGATTCTTGTCTCTCAATCAGTGGGTGACACATTACCTGATTCCCAGCTCCATCACTCTCATTCTGAATTTTATGCTTCAGTTCCTCCTAACGTGTCCCACTTGTCACTGCTTTTCTCACATTCTGCTTTACAAAAGGAAGCCCTAATGCTTACAGCAAGGGTGCATACTTTCTGCTCACATCATACCTCAGCCTGTATGCAGGGACTTGGGGGATAATTGCACACTTCCCCACTGAGACCATAGAGATTAACCTTATTTGTTAGAAGACACCAGTGCCTTAAGAAATAAGATGCCCAAGGTCACTTACTTCTTTTGCGTCCATCTTCGACTTCCAAAGCAATTCGAACCTTGTTGGCCCACATGTCAAAGCACTCAGCTCGAACCTTCAGCTTGTGTAACATGGCTGGGAGCTCATCCAGAGTGTACCGATACCTGAATGGAGGAATAAAAAGAAGGGATCAGTCTGATCTCAAAATCAGAGCAAAGCCCACAAAAGTCCATTCATCAACCCTCAAATCATACCTAACAACCTGTACTGAAACTATTAATTTCCTCCTCTCACAAAGCAACACACCATCTTTTTAAGACTTTGAATGCACCTACAATTTATTTTAGTGTCAATCTTCCTATCACTTTCATTGTGTCGTAGTTACTAGAGTGGCTGGGGAAACTCAGCCAGATGGGTGGGGTATAAATAATAAATTATAATAATAATAATAATAAATTAATATTATTACTAATGGCTACTGCTTATCACTTCCAAGTTAGCATCTCTGAAAAAGTGAAACCTTCGGCATTCCTATTCTGCAGCCTTTTTACAGACAATAGGTTTATAGGAGCACTTCAGAGCACTCTTAACATAGTAATAAGGTATCCTCCAAACTTCCACATGCAAGCCTGAAATGTCAGGCAGGCACAGATGTGCCATTATCTTGCAATGTTCTCAACAAGTTTCCCAAGCCCACCCACCCTTTTCCCAGGTTATCTCCCAACCCCAACATCTGAGTCAGGGTACCAAGATGCTGCCGTGTGGACCACTGGGGTAAACACATCACTCCTGGAACAGTTGTGACTGTTGCCAATTTTGTGTGCTAGACAGATGGCTGCCTATGTTAATTTTGTTTTTGAAGTGTGACAGTCATGACGATTTCACCTATACAGAAGCTGAGCCTAGTAACACTTCAGGAGTCATAAACCATACGTTTCCCTGTGTCCAACTCAGCACCTCTCCTCTAAAGTGACACCAAGAAAACAGTCTTAAGATCGCAGCTGCTTTTTTAAAAAAAGCAGTGTGACATGTTTCCAATGCTATAATACTCAAATCAATGTAAAACACCTAGTTCAGGCCTTCAGCACTGAAAGGGCCAGTCAGCCAGATGAAGGGAAACAAATAAGGGGTGGAGACAAAGAGCTTGTTCAAAATAACTCGTTTACATGTCTTGCATTTACATGTCTTTTTGCTCTGGCTGGTTAAATTACCTGATTTCTTCTTTTCATGTGCTTTAAACTGATGTTTTGTTGCTTTTATGTAATTTTTTGTTTTTGTTTTCTTGTTACACACTGCTTAGAGCTTTTTAGAAGTCTAAAGTTGTTTATACAGTGGTGCCCCGCAAGATGAACGCCTTGCAAGACGGAAAACCCGCTAGACGAAAGGGTTTTCCGTTTTGGAGGTGCTTCGCAAAACGAATTTCCCTATGGGCTTGCTTCGCAAGACGAAAATGTCTTGCGAGTTCCTACGGGTTTTTTTCCCTTTTCCCCCCTTTTTATAAGCCGCTAAGCCGCTTATCAGCTGATCCACTAAGCCGCTAAAAGCCGCTAATCCCCTAAGCCGTCAATGGGCTTGCTTCGCAAGACGAAAAAACCGCTAGACGAAGAGACTTGCAGAACGGATTAATTTCGTCTTGCGAGGCACCACTGTAAATGCATTTAAATGAATAAACAAAGCAGTCTACTTCTTTCTGCCCACCTGAGGTACTGCTTGCTGCTGGGGCACTTGCAGAGGTCATTGATGTGGTAGAGGCAGACAAGACAATCTGGACAATCATAGCAAGCTAGTGCTGACAAGAAACATGTTGTCTTGCACTTGTCGCATTGGCGCTCATCATCTGGGAGCAGCTCAAAGGCCTCCCGCTCTGCCTCCGTGATACCCTGGGGAGGGAGGAAACAATGATCAACTGCTCAGGCATCCACAGCTATCATACAATTGTTCCCTGTCCCTGCATCATATAGCCATCATATTTCCCTGCACCTTGTCGAGAAGAGCCTTGCGCAATTTGCGCTCCTCTTGCACCAGAATAAACATCTCTTTGTGCACAGCAGCTGCCAAGTTCAGGTCTAGCTTCTCAGGGCAAGCAGCCATCTTACAGATAAGCTCCTCATGTGAGAACACACAATATCGACGGAGGCGGCGGTAGTGCTCAATGCACTGGCGACCAGCTGGCAACTAAGAAGAAAAAGAAAGAAGTCCATTCGTCAATACAACTGAGGATCTCTGGCTCCAGGATTGTCAGGTGAACCTTACATACTCCACAGTCATAAACTGCAACCCACGTTCATCACCCTGAAGTCCTGCTTTGGTAGGGTAGCCCACCACACTCTTTCTTACAAGAAAAATATTCTAAAAATGCAGAAATATGACTCACCCAGTCAGCAGTACAGAAGTTTACTGCTTCAGCAAAGTTATAGCCCTGGTTGAAACCACTGTGGTAGGCTCTAGGGAAGGTAATGACAAACTCTCCAGCACACTGGTTGGTTCGGACAACCTGCAGAAGCATACAGGGGGAAGCAATGAGAACAGGGCAGTGCAAGGGAGACACACATACATGCTACTTAGACAGATAGATTACTCACTGGGACCCCATGAGCCATGAGTGTGTTGGGGTTCATGAGCGTCACCAACTGGTGCAACAAGTCTGGTTGACTCTCAAACAGTTCTGGGGTCAGCTTCTTCATTACATCTTCCAGATGTTCAGCAGCAAATGATGGGACCCCATACCAGGTTTTGGGTTCACCCCTGGAAAAAGAAATTGAGTCAGGAAGTGCTGCTTTCAGCTATCCTTAAAATGCGGGAGAAGGCAGCCTGAGCATCCATTGATTCCCAGCCTCAAAATGCCCCCTCAAGACATATGGTTACTGAAGTATATAGAAAGAGGCAAATTTTATTTCAGACAAATTTTGTCTCCCAAACTGGTTCACATCAAGGTTCAAAAACAGGTGGTAGTGAAGGAAGTCAGAAAAAGAGAGGAAAACTGACAGAGTAACAAAAGAAAGCGTGCTCGCTGCGCTGCTTATCTTAAAGGCTTATTATTTAAGGACTATATAATGTGAGCTCCATTATAGCAGAATTCGTTCTGGGGTCCTCTAAATTCCATGCAAAGTGCCATGAAAGCGGACTTGTGTTCACTGTTTTCTCTTTCATCTGTCTTTCTATTTAGATTTAATAAAAATAAAATAAAATATTCCTTCACCCTTATTTGTGATTTTTAAATTTTTACTCTTTGTAATTGTGACTTTCTTACTTCCAACTTGGGCTGCCTTTAGAGAAGCCTTGCACTCGACAACAAATCCAGCCTCCATGGCCCCTCCCCTCCCCACCCCAGATGTCTTACCAGTGGAGGTAGTTAATAGAGTAACTCCAATGATCCTCGATGTGCCAGCAGAAAGCAGAGAACACCATGCCCACGTAGAGCCATGGAACCTTCATGCCCGAAATATCAGCATTTATGTGGCATAGCACTGACTGCTTCAGCACTGGCATCACATTGAGGTTCCAACCGCTAGCTGCATACTCCTGCAATCACATGTAGAGAGCTAAGAAAGAGGGTAAGGCTAGTAGTACAATGTAAGCCTCAAGTTACAAACGGTGAGGGGCTTAAGATATGTAGGCAAGAGGACGTCTGCCTTCAATAGGGTACACACCGCTTCCTCTGGAGAGAGCTGCCTTTTGCCATCATTGATGGGGAAGCCACTTCCAAATTCCTTGGAATGGATATCAGCCCCATACTCCACTGTTACATCTTCTTCAATGCTGTTTACTAAGCGCCAGAACTCCTTTTCCACCAGCTCTGTTGGCACCATCTGGGAAAAGAAGCAGAGGAAGAAGTCAAGAATACAGACCCCACATTTTTAAACTCAAGACACTAGAAACTGCATGGCAGAATCTGCAAAAGAACAGGATGCTGTGTTCCTTCCTTCCAGCACCCAGCATATTCCATAACCTTCCCAGAAATAAGTTGGGTCCTACTAGCCCATGGCCTTGCCTACAGTGAGGGTACTGTGACTCACATGTACAGGCATATTGAAATAGTCTGCCTTGAAAGAATCTGCCATCTCGCCAAAGCTCTGTAGTGTGTACTCTCGAGTGGCCTGCTCAAACCCAAAAGCCTCTGGGGGGCGCTTGCATTCCTATGGAAGAACAAAGACAGAAAAAAATAAGTAAAAGGATTCAGACATGGCCACTGCCCCCTCCCACCAAATTATCAATGATGATCAGGTTAGCAGTAGATTCATAATTATTTTTTAATAAAAAAGAGATCCATTTAGATCAGGCATCTTCACATCTAGACATGCAAAAATGTTCCACTGTGCCTGCTGTCAAGAGGCAGAAAGGGACCCCTTACCGCCATGACACATTTAGGACACCTCCAGACGCCTTTTGGAATTTCAGGTAAGGGGGGCAATAGGCAGAAGATGTGGTAGTTGTCATCACAGCCATCACATAACAAGAGCTTGTCATCCTCATCTCCCCGTGCACAGATACGACAAACAAAAGACTCAATCTGGAAGAAAATAGAGCAAACCCTAAGCACTCATATAAGAATCAAGAACATGTGTCTGCTAAACCCTATCAACAGTGTTTCTTTGACAGCAGCCATCACTGCATGTTCCAAAGGAAAGTACAGGACGGCGATTCAGCTATTGAATACAAGCAAGCAAAGTGCGACTGAGGTCACATCTCCCTGCAACCAGCATCTATTAGTCACTCTTGATCCATTCCATCACTGATAAAGAGGAAAATGAGATCCTGAGACCTTGAACAAGAGAGAGGAGGTAACCCACTCTAGATGCCCTCCTCCGCCAACAAAGGATACTTAATGCAAAGGCAGGATATAGAGGGGTAAATGGAGGGCACCTGACTAATGAGTAGGAACACAGAAGATTCCACTTACAAACTGAGTGTTGTGGTTGCGACGCAGGCGCATTGTCATCTTGGTGCAAGGTTCTGGACTGTGCCTCAGCTCCTCCTTCATGTTTGCATAGCGTCGGGGTGATGTGGGTTCCAGCTTAGTGTCTGGAACAGGGGCCTCCTCTTTCACTATCACTGTTGGAGGGCACTCAGGCATCTCCTTGTCTATATTTGGGGAGAAAAAAACCTTAGGAATGGAGAGGGCCGACTCTGCCTCCAGCTTTTCAAATGCAGGGCTAGCTCACAATTCCCACCTTTCTTGCGCATATTCTTGTCCTTGGCCACAAGCCCCAAACCGAGCATTTTAGGCCCAGCACCATAAATCTGCAGTTTCTTCAGTTCTGGATTCTTCTCAATGTCTTCCTCTGTTGGCTCTGGCTGCAAGGAAGGTGTAATTAGAAAGGGGATAACTATATAAGGTTACCAGCCTTAAACGGTGTCACAAACACTCGAAGAAAGCAGCAGCAAAGGAAAGCAACAGTAGAAGATAGACTGGGGAGAAGAACTGTTGCATAGGGAGAACTGGATACTGCAAGGATAGTGCTAAGCTGTGACTGAGCTCCTGGGGCAGAACCTCACATTGTGCAACAGAATTCTTGATTACATACATCCCTGATGTGAAACATGCCATACTGCAACATAAACAAAAGTCAAGAGTGTATTATGGGAGATTTAGTCTCCTTAGGCCGTATTTCCCATTTTATGTGGTCTATGGACTTCCAGCCATGAAGCAGGGTAAGTAAGAATAAAAGAGAGGCAGGAGAGATGGACAGAACAGGAACTGTACCCATGCTTGAGGCGCTCGCTCAGGTAACAGAGCTGGGGCGCTGGGAGGCTCAAGGCACGATTCGGATTCCTGTAGGAGGGCGACAAAATGAGTGGGGAGTAGGGATCAACAACAGGGCTGCAGGAATTTTAATGAAGGGAGTAGTACTGGATTGTAATGAAGGAGATGGCTGCCTGGTCTATGACTTCTTTTTCTTGAACATCTAGAAATGAAAGGAATTAAGGTGCCTTACAATTGAAAGCCATCTGCTACAATGGAGCTAAAACTGGTTAGGCTTTACTCTCTCCTGGAATTCCTCAAGAATTTCAGGGTAGTCATGGTGGGGGAAGGGGCAAGAAGAAAAGGGGAGGAAAACAACAACTATTTTTTGGCTCATTTTACTGATGGGGTTATCAAGAGGGGAACTATTCAGCAACACAGCAAAGCTTAAAACGTGGGAAGGGAGAAATAATCCTGGAATTTTAATTCTTACCACCACCCCTCATCCTCTATAGACACCCAAGGCACCTTAATGTAGATTAGCTAGCCATTCACACCTTTACACCATGCTGTCACCCTAGTTCTTTCAGAGTTTTGAGAGTAGGAAAATGTGGATTTTGAGCTATCCTTTCACTGTAAACAGACAAAGTGGGGATTCTAATCCATATTCATGATGAAGACCATGGAATCATGAGGTTATTTCAGATTAATTCATGCCAAAGATCTAACCTTGTTTGCGAGACATACCCCAATAAATTTCCATGCTCCTAAAGATGAGCAACTCCCAACCCCTTTACTATTATTGGTTGTGTCTTTCATTTTATAACTGAAAACAAAATATGTCGTTTGCTCTTCATGATCCTGCTCACCCACTGAGATATGGCAGAAAGGTCTTGCTCCATGTTCCACCACTGCCTAAAGTAGGGATGGGGAACTCCCAACTTCTGAACCAGATACAGAACTCAGCGGAACTCCTTCAGGCTCCACTCCCACCTATCAGTTCCACTCCCACCTATCAGCTGTTCAGCAGGGAATGGCTGAGAGGGAAAACTGCTTTGGTGTTGTGCAAAGTGTGCAAATGCAGATCCTTTCTTTGTAAGAAGATCAGCCAAGAGGTAGTCTTGTGTTCCTGGCAAATATGCAAAAAGCATCTGTACATATTGCAACTGAATGAATGAAATGAGGCTTTGAATAGCTGCAAAGCAGGGCTTGAAGTTCAGAGATGCATTGAGGTTATCTGCATTCTTCTGCTGGTATTATAGGGTATTTTTTGTTTTTTTGTGTGCCTTTTGCAGTCAGGATAAATGGTTTTGAAGAACTTTTTTTTTACACTTTTAAAAACAAACTAGAAATGGTGAAACTAGAGCAGATTTACTAAGAATTAAACATACGTCTCTGTTTCCATGGGAAATAGCTTTGCGTGTGTGTGAATATGACTGTGTGGTCTGGCTCCATCCACTTTTGGGGCTGGTGGCCACCCCCCACCCGCTACTGGAATGCAGCTGGACAAAAGGATAGCAAGTGGCTATGCAGGACAGGGCTCCCTCAAGTTGCAGCACCCATACTCTGGAATGCTCTCTCTTGTGAGTCTGCTCTACCCCTTTCCTCTACTGAAAGACGGCCTCTTTAGGCAGGCCTTCATCTTGGAATAATCCACACTCCACAAACCAGCATATTTTTATCCAACTCTTAATGACGTGGTGTCTGCTGTTCTTTTATTGAATCTTTATCATATTTTAGTTATTTTATTGCATGCCACTTTCAAAGAAGCTGCTGCAAAGCAGCTTATGTATTTTAATTAATAAAAATGCATAAACACACCTGTTCCTTGAACATGCTCTAAACAACTAGATTCAACATTTACACATACTGTACTATACAGGTACAAGAATAGTCAGATTTTGCTTTCTTAAAACCAACCAACTAACAAAAAACAAAACATTTTTTTAAAAAAACCCCAAAACTACATTCCAATAAACCTTTAGTGGTTCACAGCTGACTAAGGCTTAAACCTACATTGTTAGCTCATCAAGATGAAACTCGCACACAAAAAAGTGAGGCAATATCCCTTCTATAGAAAAGAACACCCACGTTTGTAAACTCTCATCTACTTGGTCTTATCACCATTCCTTTCTCTTCCTGCCATAGTAATTTAAAATCACTGAGCTTGTTCCCTCCAAAAGCAATGCTTTGTCCCAGAAGAGCCAAAGACACACATTTCCAGTCTTTAAGACCTGTGAGGACAAGACTTCTTTATGTGGGAGGGATGCACCCCAGCAGGTCTAGGAAGAAACAAGGCTTTCTGCAGAGTCAGGGAGATGCATGTGTGTAACAGCCCTGGGAGTTAGTGACTGGCCCAACCCAGAACAAAAATTGTAATTAGGGCTGAAGGTGTGTCTTATACTCACCTCCTGCTGCAGACGCTTGGCCCGGCGCCCATAGCTGTTGAACTTGGATGGCTGAACCGATTGGCGCAATGGGATGCTGTGTGGCTTATACTCCTTGTCTTTCTCTTCGTTGTCAAATGGATGGGTATTGCACTGCTGGGGGAGAATAGAATTAGCACCAAACAGACCTCATGGCTACACCGACCCATCACTAGGGATCAGATAGCAAGTGCCTAATCCAGCTCTCCCACAAGAGCAAGAGACTAACACAAAGGGAGCACATGACATCTTTGTGCAGCTCAAGTCTCTGCCTTCCTGCCTACAAAAAAATCATTTTCCAGAACAGAATAGTTCCCAAGGGGAATGCATTCATGAGGTTCCAATCTTTCCTATAAGCATCTAAAATAAGAAGGAAATGGCAAGCGCAATGAGGTTTTAAGAGATCTGCTACTCACCACCAGGTTGGCACCGGACTGGTACATTTCATAAGGGTAGATTATGCGCTCATAGTGGGAGCGAAGAAGGGATCCAATGTTCTTCCCGGATGGATAGGAAAGGCGTTGAGCCACTCGTGCCCACCGCCGATCCTTGCAGATGGCTTCATATCCACCTTCCTCCATCACAATCTGGAATACAAAAATATTGAGAAATACTATTCCTCCCAAACTTGGCTAATTTCACACAATCATCACACAAAAGGAATGCATATTCCAGTATCATACTTGGTTTTTCCTATCCCCGTCTCCAAATCACGATCCACAGCAACCCAAGGCTGAGCCCTGGCAGTCCCTTCACCAAACCAGTAATGAAATCCATCCATTCTACCATCCCTTTTAAACTTTACATATTATCTCCCATCTCTGTTTTTAAGGAATAGCTTATTTTCAATGGAGGAATTTAGTTTCCAACTTACTTTGCTGAGGCTGTACAAGTCAAGGATTCGCCTCTCTACATTGGGGATTTTCAGTGCAGAACCTTGGATTTCCCAAAACTTTGCAATCTGGTCTAAATAGTTCAGCTTCACTCTGGTCTGTGCCTGGCAATAGGGACATGACAAACTGCAGTCAGCTTTTCTCATATCAATGACTTACATTAGTTTCCGACTAATCATGGAATCTTTCAATCACCAATTACTGACCTCTAACATATTTTCATGGTGCCATGATGAAATCAGTTTTGTAGATAGCAGACACACTCATTGAACTGGGCTTAGACATGTGCACTATAGTAATATTTCAACTTTTCTCATCTACATAGCTAAGACTTTAAACTTTGACTACTTCACTCCAAAAAGGAAGCTAGAGTGCTAGGTCACCATCTCACACCTTAACTCCCTACAGCACAATCCTATGTAAGTAATTCTCAGTGCCTCCAACAGGGCTTAACAAATGCATTTAGGATTGCAGCCTCAGAATGTTCACTTATTTCACCAAGTACAACTCAAGCTGCAATCCTATACACATTTAAGTGGGAGAAAGACTCACTGAATTCAATGGGGCTTTCTTCTGAGTAGACATGTATAGGATTGTACCATCTTGCCAGTACCTTACGCACATAAATCGTTTGAAAAGTAGAAGAGAAGAAATAACAAGAGCAGAGAATCAGAGATACTCTAATTAAAGCAATGAAGATGTGGGGAAACCCTTAAAATAAATTGTAATACAATTACTACAATACAAACAAATATACTACATACAAAATTGACAGCCATTAAACCCAGAAATCCCACAATTTCTCATTATCCTCCAGGATGCTCTCATATTTCTTGAATTATATTAATTTTGCTGCAATTGATTAAAGGCTTCTCCTGATAACCTTTTCCAGTACCAAAAAACAAGAAGGCACGCCATCTGTCTTAGCTAGCCTATTCATTTTATCAAAAATGTGCAAGGAACCTTACAGTTCTCTGTCTCTACACTTGCAAGACTCACCTCTAGTTCATTGAGCCTCTGTATTCGTGGGGTAAACCGGAAGTTATCCACTTCCACAGCAAAGGGAGGCTGCCAGTCCTAAGAATGAGAGGGAAAGATGGTGTGGTTAGGATCCCAATGCTCTGTGTGCACACATGTAAATCTTTTAAATCTAAACAGCAAGAGATTCCAGTACTTTTGCTCACAACACACCACCATGAGCAAGGATTAAGCTAAATATCTATGTGCCTTGAAACTCAGAAAGTAGTCTCACAGGATCCCATTTGATTTTAAGCTTAGACTGCTTAAGCACGTTAGTTAGATTAAAAACAGGAAAACTTTGGCAGAAGGGGGAATACCCTTGATGTAACAACAAAACAGCCCCCAATACACAAGAGAGATCAAGAAGACACAGCTGACACTTGAAAGAGGCCTAGCTTTCCACATGGATGCCTCCTAGTGAAGCATGAATGCATTAGGCAGTGTAAAGTGGTGCGCATGTGTATGTCTTCATCTTGACCATTTATACAGATAGAAGCACAGGACATCATCAGTGTCTCTTTCACCCATTAGCAATATTCTTCCCCAAGGCACTGGACATACAGGAACTGAACTATGCTGATGCTGATACACAGGCACTTCAAGGGTGGGGCAACTGCTTATGGTCATCAAATGCCAGACATAAAGACAAGGGAAGGCCTGTGAAGGAGAGTGTGTGTGTGTGTGTGTGTGTGTGAGAGAGAGAGAGAGAGAGAGAGAGAGAGGCAGACAGAGAGATTCCAGGTCTCGTAAGAAAAGTGGGTCAAATTGATGGTTACACATTTTAATTTTGATCAGCTTGAACAGCCACCAGGATTTGTGTCCCCCCCCCCTTCCTATATGATTCATATAAATATGGGCTATTTCTTGGATTTGTGGCAGCAAAGAATAGTATTTTATTGGTTTCTAACAGCATAACTCAACTAAAAAAAAAACAAACTTAAGAGGCAGGCTAAGTTGGAAAATTCCTGTTTTCTCAGTTGTAAGGCATTTTATCACATTGCTGATTTCTAGTGAAATGCTTGCTTAAGGGATAAAGCAGATCTACAATGCCATACATTCTACTAAATGTTAGCACACAAAAAAAAATCATAACAAAGATATCAAACAGTAATGCCTCTTAAAATTCCAAAACCTAAAAATGGAAGAGGAAAACCAAACATGCTAACAAGACAACTCTTAGGTACCATTGTCCAGACTCACATCATTGTCCAGACTCACATCGCCCAGGTTCCCATCCTACATCAAGCTTGACTACAGCAGAAACAGTCGATATGGAGGACACTGACTAGTCTAAACTACAGCATGTACCTCTCTAGAAACAAATGTGGAACAAACCACTTGTTCAAAATGTTCCATTTTACCTTCACAAAAAAACTATTCACTGGACAGACGTTGGTGCACTGACTAAAAACCACAATGGTTTCTCAGTGAAGAAGAGAAAGAAGGGTGGGTGGAGTTGTTTCAATAGCTTAAGTGGGACCAGAAGGCAAGAAATGCTAAAACAGATGGGCCCCCTCCTCTAGACACACCTACCTGAATTCCATTTCACCATCTCTTCTGGTCCCACAGAAGAATCAAAACTCTATGCAATGCCTCGTTTGATACAATCTCTGCTAGAAAAGCAGCATTGCTCTAATAATACTTACTAGCATTTCCCTCTACTGCTTCTTAGACAAAGTTTATGTCATTTGGACATTACAGAAATGCTTTCTGTTTTGGGTTTTGAAATCTTTAGGCTATGTCCAGTTCCCCTGCATCAAAATAATACAACAGGGAAAGAACTAAACAACATACATGCAAATCAATAATATAAGCTTAACCTCATCACTGTTGAATGAAACTGTTAGCTGTAGTGCAGTTTACAGCTGAGGCCCAGCAAGGGAGAAACTAAGAAATTCATGAGACATCAGAATGTAGAAATAATCATGAAGTAATAGAAGCAGGTGATAACCCAATCTACAACTTTGGAAAAGAACAAGCTCTACATCAAAACACACATTTCACCACATCTTGACAACTCAATCAGAAACTGAAGCCTCTTCCAAGCCCACAAAATTTGACAGAGGTTGATACCAATACTATGAAGACAGAGAATCAACATTCTTCCAAACAAAGCCAATCACTCCATCAACTTGCTCATCTACTCAGCATCCATTCACTGATTATGTCACAAGTGATGCTCCAATGTGAATGCAGATGGCTCAGCTCCCAAAGAGCATGCTGGGCATCACTGCCTCTAGCATCCACAGATGCTACGTATCCATTCTTATTATCATGCCAAGACAAGCATCCCAAAGACTAAAAACACCTAATGTGGTGATCTCCAGATATTGTTGGACTACAACTCCAATCATCCTTGATCTTAGGCCACTCTGGTTGGTGCTGATGGGAACTGGAGTTCAACAACCTCTGGTGGGCACTGGATTGGCTCCCACTGCTATGACTTGCTGGAAGAACCCAAATATTTCAAACCCACCAAGGCCATACATCTTCCACACCACACTCTACTCCTTCCATAACTATGACAGCTGTCAATAATTCCTTTCAAGAGTTACAACAGCCCCATACATCCTTAAAGTCATGTTATCCACACCCAAGCTCTGTCACTGGTGCTTCTTGAAATTGAACTCTCTCACCCACTGAAAGGGGAGCACCCCAATATAATTCCCACTCGATCTACTCCACTTGTGGACACTAGCCCCAAGGGCCCTCACCTGCTCTAAGCACCTGCCTGTCGCACACCAAGAACCTGCTGCTCCAAATTCCGTACTGGCAGGCACGGGCTACTCCGAAATCCACAGGCGCCCCCCAACTGGTGTCCCCATACTTACGGCAGGAGGGCGGATCTTGCAGATGCCGCTCTTCTCTGCGATGGGCCGGATTTTCGCAATGTAACCTAGTGGGTCGCTGAATTCAGCCCAACTGGGCTCAAAGACGGGACACTCGGGCGGCGGCAAGAAATCCTCCGGGGGCAACGGGGGTTCGGCTTCCCCTGCCCAGGCCGGGCCACGCTCCACCCACTCGCCTTGCTCTGCCCCCCAAAGCCCCCGGTCCGCCTGGTCCGCCCCTCTGGGAGCCCGAAGAGCTCGATCTCCCCGGGGACCCCCATCCCCTTGCTCAGCCTTGTCGCCCCTGGGAGCCCCTCGCTCCCCCTTGGCAGCCCGCTCGGCCTTCTCTGACCTGGGACCACGCTCCCCACAATCCCCGTGCTCCCAACTCTCCGCCCTCGAACCCCGCACCCCTCGCTCCCCTTTCTCCTCGCGAGGCGCCCAGTCTCCCGGGCCTTGGTCTCCCGCCTCGGTCTGCTCCCCCAGCTCCTCCCGGGACTCCATGCCCCCCGCCCGCTCCTCCCTCCCGGGGCCCCTCAGGGGGCCATACCCGGCCCCTCCCCCTCACTTGAGCCGCAGGCCTGACTGAAGAGGGTTAACTAGGCCGCTCGGCCGTAGCGGTTCCCCGGGGTCGCCGCTCCCCTTAGCCTTGCTCCCGCCTCCTCTCCGGGGTCTCCCTGGTGCCTCTCCGGGCCCGGTGCCGCTCTCACAGCCCTCCCTTCCCGGACTCAGGGCCTGCCGGGTCCCCTCGGCCTGGCAGCCGCCGCCATCTTGGACTTTCTCAATACCCTCCGCTGAGGCTGTGCCATCAACAACAAAGCGTCTCCCTCCGCCACTCTCCTCAGGTACGAAAGGAGCCTCCCCCAAATGTCGCCGCGCGCCTCTAAAGTGACGTATCTCATGCAGGAACCCCCATCCAAACGGCTTAGCTAAGTGCGTTGAGTTACGTCGGGAGCTCCAGAAGCAAAAGCAAGCAGAAGAAAAAGTCCCTCAGGGCCAAGGCGGAAGGATTCAACCAGCAGGGGAATGTGGTTGCTGGAACTCTTTGCGCACGTTTAAAGGACCGCATCGCGCCTGCGCCAGAGAACAGAAAACAGGAAGAGGGGGGAGGACGGTCGAGTGGGCGGGGCAAGTGCTAGCCCCACCCATTCAGTTGTCAGAGCAGCCTGAGCCTCACAGCTGGTTCGATTCAGTTCAGTTTCTATCAGCATATTGTTGACAGATTACCTCCTTTAGGCGTATATGCGATGCGTTTAGGAACAAGGCCAAGTCAAACTTTTGACTCCCGATTCTTTTGTTCAAATATATCTATTGTTCAAATATATCCTGGTCCAATGAACTGGCGGAAATGACTGGCAGAATCCGAGATCAGGGAGAAGAGTTGGTGGAAGAAGATTGGAAAAAAATTAAAGATTATTTACAGAAATATTGTAAAATTAATGAATGTTAGAAAAATGATGGAATGAAGTTATATGGCTTTAGCAGAAATGTTATAAGGAAATAGGTACAGATAGATTGTTAATGTATTAAAGGGGAAAAAAACAACAAGGTTAGAATATGTTAAGACAAATTACAGGACAGAAGATAGAGAAAGATGGAAAGGAATTGCTGAAACAGGTAATTGAAGTGGAATACAAAAAGGGAGGTGAGAGGAGGTCACTGAAACAAGTGATTGAAAGGCAAGATTTTGAAATTATTGGATGTGTTTTTAATTGTTTTGTTTTGTTAATTTAATGTTTTATGTAGTGTTTTTGTTTTTGTAATGTATTGTATTGTTTAATTCTTTTTCTTTTTTCTTTTTGTAACTTTTAAACTGTCAATAAATATTATTAAAAAAAACAACAACAAATATATCTTGGTCCAACAGCTGGCTTTTCCATTTTAATTGCAATCCATCCAACAGGCTTCAGCATGAGCTTCTTCAGTGCACGCAGGGCAAGGCAATCTTGTCCTATAGAGAATTGCTATAATATAGAAGTTTATTTCTTGGATCTTGACAATACTGGAGGACAATGCGGGTGGCGACAAGCCAGGTAGCAACTAAGATGTTCGCATGTTGCTGCTGTATCCTGGTTTGAGAATTTCAGAAAAGTATTCTGTTAGATGTTCCTTTCTACACTCATAATGTCTACAAAGGGACGCAGGTGGCGCTGTGGGTTAAAGCCTCAGCGCCTAGGGCTTGCCGATCGAAAGGTCGGCGGTTCGAATCCCTGCGGCGGGGTGCGCTCCCGCTGCTCGGTCCCAGCGCCTGCCAACCTAGCAGTTCGAAAGCACCTCCGGGTGCAAGTAGATAAATAGGGACCGCTTACCAGCGGGAAGGTAAACGGCGTTTCCGTGTGCGGCTCTGGCTTGCCAGAGCAGCGATGTCACGCTGGCCACGTGACCCGGAAGTGTCTCCGGACAGCGCTGGCCCCTGGCCTCTTAAGTGAGATGGGCGCACAACCCCAGAGTCTGTCAAGACTGGCCCGTACAGGCAGGGGTACCTTTACCTTTACCTTTTAATGTCTACAAGGGTGTGTTGCATACTGCTTGTGGAACAGGCCAATGCTTATCACTGATGCAATCTATCCTTATTGTTTTTCTTTTTCTTTTTTAAGATTACATGGAAATAGTGAAGTTATCAGGGGTCCTTTGCCAAATATCAGTGGGCAAGGAAAATTACCAAATGCCTAAAGTAACTGGGGTCTCAAACAGGTAAGAGACCTTCTCAAAATAGATTAGGGAAAATAACTTAGGATTCTGCCTATATCATTAATGATATAGAGTGGCTGGGAAAACCCAGTCAGTTGGGCAGAGTATAAATAATAAAATGATTATAATGATTATAATGATTATTAATGCTCATTTTTGTGGCTATACCACTTCAAGAACACTGTAGTATTTTTTTTTCATTTTTTTATATCAAACAAACAAACAAACAAACAAACCTGAAGTTCATTCCCATGTTTACAAAAGAAAAAAAGGGAGGGAGATGTGACAGAGCACTGCTGAGATCCACTGAACCCCAGAAGTAAATTCCACTCTAGGGAGTCATGCAGTGCCAGGTTGACTTTGTCTTGACACAGGAGTTGTAACACTGATTTTGGGTATTTGAGGAATGTTAATTTGGCAGGGAGAACTTATTGAAGTTATTTATTGATCTGTTTATTTATATGCTGCTTAATGCCAAAACAGGCTTCCAATTGGTTTGCGAGTAAAAAAACCAATTTACAATGAACTCAATTTTTCATCTAGGCATTTTTTGTTTGTTTTCTCTTCTGCTATGAACCCAATATTTCACTTCTGCTGTACATCTTCTGTTTTCTTCTCTAGGGCTTCCTGATAGCCTAATGAGGAATTTAAATTAACATTGCAGGGTCTAACTTTCCTCAATAATTTTTGTGTTAAATTCTACTTTTGAAGCATGTTAATAGTAAAATTACTTTTTAAAAGTTACACTGTAGTCATTTTGAAATCAATCATTTACTTTACTTCCAGGTAGGTCTTCAAAGGGGGCTTTTCAACCACAATAGCAGACTGATAGTGGCAAAAGTTGGGGGCAGGTGAGATTTGTGACGGCTTGATATATTCCACCATTATAAAAACCTGGATGTTCTAAAAAAGAATAAAATGAAGAAAACTTGTCTAAACTTTCTGTAATTTATCATGACATATCTACCTGATGAGTGCTATGAGCTAGCCATGTTTCAGGCAGCTATGTTGAGAAATGGCTAAAATGCAATACTTTAAATCCATTTCCCTTCTTCAGCAATTTTCCTTTTACGGCCATTACTCCACATAAAGTTCCTTCTATCTCCCTCCCCCCCCAAATACATATATATTGAAGAAAAATGGTAGAGAATATTGCAATGGTCTTGGTTTTCCCATGTTTGTGAAAACCATAATGCCCTCATAAAGATATGCACGTTTAAAGCTCCTATTGTAAAACAGGGCAAATATTTCAACCCGTGCTCAGTGTCAGATTTGTTTCTTCTCAGATTTGTACCTTGGCCAGCAGTCGCCCTGGTGCTGGTCAGCAGTAACCTGTGCCTTGTGCATGCAAGTAAGTGCCAGGGCAGGGGGTGGGGGGAGAGAGAAAAGGCCCCTGGTGGTCTGGATTGGCAGCACAGAAGCAGTCCTCCCCATGCATGGGGCAATGCCCCCACCCCCTAAATCTTGGACCTAAGCTGGCACCTCTGGTTGAGGGAGCTAGGTATGTTCAGCTTGGAAAAGAGGAGACTGAGAGGAAATATGAAAGCCATCTTCAAATATCTCAAGGACTGTCACATGGAAGATAGAGGTGAGGGAAGAAAGTATACCTGTCCTTAAGCAAAGCAAAATGTGTTGAGTCCTGGGGAGAGCTGGGTAAATTGTCCTGTTGAATATGGAAAGCTAACTGCCTACTAGGAATCTTGTTTTTTTTCATAGAATTATAGAGTTGGGCGATCATCTAGTTCACCATTCTGCAATGCAGGCATCTCAATTAGATCTTACTTAAAGGTAAAAGGTAAAGGTACCCCTGCCCGTACGGGCCAGTCTTGACAGACTCTGGGGTTGTGCGCCCATCTCACTTAAGAGGCCAGGGGCCAGCGCTGTCCGGAGACACTTCCGGGTCACGTGGCCAGCGTGACATCGCTGCTCTGGCGAGCCAGAGCCGCACACGGAAACGCCGTTTACCTTCCCGCTGGTAAGCGGTCCCTATTTATCTACTTGCACCCGGAGGTGCTTTCGAACTGCTAGGTTGGCAGGCGCTGGGACCGAGCAGCGGGAGCGCACCCCGCCACAGGGATTCGAACCGCCGACCTTTCGATCGGCAAGTCCTAGGCGCTGAGGCTTTAACCCACAGCGCCACCTGCGTCCACAGATCTTACTTAACAGATGGCAATTCAACCTCAGCTTAAAAATTTTCAAGGAAGGAGAGTCCACCACATCTTGTGGGAATCTGTTCCACTGTCAAACTGCTATTACTATCAGAAAGTTCTTACTGGTGTTTAGTCGAAATCTCCTTCCATTGGTTCCAGTCCTAGCCTTGAGTGGAGAAAATAAGCTTGCTCTGTCCTTGTGTTGAACTGAAGGTGAAGTGTTCCAGAAGCTTTGCTAATGTAACCTCACCATTAATTGGTAGCAATGAGGTCATATATGTATATATTCAGTTGCTTTGATATAAGCTAATTGGTTTGCTGTGATGTTATTATCTGTGGGCTTGGGGTGCTGGGCTCTGAACTCAGAAAGGGGAACTATTTGTAAGACTTGGGTATCTGTCACCTATGCCATCATTTGGGCAGGTGAAGTGATGGAAAATCCCAGACAAAGCAATGTATGTTGGAGGGTATGGAATTACAGCCATACCTCAAGTTAAATGTGCTTCAGGTTGAGCATTTTCAAGTTACGCTCTGCGGCGACCTGGAAGTAACAGAGCGCGTTACTTCTGGGTTTCGCCACTTGCGCATGCGCATACACTCAAAATGACATCACGTGCATGTGCGGAAGCGGCAAAACGCAACACACGCAGACGCGTCTTACATTCTACTCAGGATGCGAATGGGGCTCCGGAACAGATCCTGTTCGCATCCAGAGGTACCACTGTATGCAACCCCCAAGCCAAGGAGAGAAGTAACTTAAAAACCTTTAGAAGACATTTGAAGGCAGCCCTGTATAGGAACATTTTTATTGTTTAATGTTTTTATATATGTTGGAAACCGCCCAGAGTGGCTGGGGCAACCCAGTCAAATGGGCAGGGTATAAATAAAAATTGTTTTTGTAAACCTAATTTACCCTTCTTACATATTTAGGGCTTCTGAATGAATACTGACTCCCACTGTCCCCAATTATCATTTAACTTTTTCCTGCCTCCCCCCCAGCTGTCCCAGCTTCCTTTTTTTGTTTAGTCGTTTAGTCGTGTCCGACTCTTCGTGGCCCCCTGGACCAGAGCATGCCAGGCACTCCTGTCTTCCACTGCCTCCCACAGTTTGGTCAAACTCATGCTGGTAGCTTCCAGCTATCCAACTATCTCGCCCTCTGTCATCCCCTTCTCCTTGTGCCCTCATTCTTTCCCAACATCAGGGTCTTTTCCAGGGAGTCTTCTCTTCTCATGAGGTAGCCAAAGTATTGGAGCCAGCTTCCTGCTTATGTACAACACACTCTGGGATGGGTAATTCATGAAAGACAGAGGAACTATTTGGATGGCGTGCTGCCTCTTACCTTCCTTTTCCACTTTTGAGCAGTGTGCATGTATGTGGCAACAGTATACAAGGTTTGAACCACTGTGTTGCAGGAACTCCTGGAGACCAGCAGTACACTGTGCAGTGGAGGGTGCTCTGTCCTCTGGAAGGTGCCATGGGAGCACAGTCCCATCAGTGTGAGTGGATTGGCTCCTTCCTTGGAGGAGTGACACAGGGATGTTGTCACCACCATAACTCATTGTAATAAGAGTTTTAAGGTCTTAGATATATAATAAATGTTCATAAATGGACCAAGCAAACGTACATAAATATATAAACCACATGTCTGAAGGAGCACAGACAGTCCTGAAACCATTTTAACTCTCCCAAACTGACCAAATGCAAGGAGGGGAGGAAATGAAAAAAAAAAAACCTTCCCATTGTCTTAGGAATTAAGTAATCACCATCTCAAAGGAATGGCAAGACTACCAGAAAAGGCAATCAGATAAGGCATTATCAGATAACCTGACAGACAGGAAAAACAACAACATTCAAATTTCTGTTGTAGGCTGCCTCTTCTGTGATCTATGAATGATGTATGGAGGGGTGGTCTTGAGCTCCAGGGCAGGGAATTTCAAAATGGCTATATAACGGCAAGCACACATGGTTCATGGTCCTCCTCCTCCTCTCTCCTGCTTGTGGGGGGAGTACCCTGCTGCAACTGTTTAATAAAGATTATGCTTACTAGCTGCTCTGCTTCTCAATATTCTCTGGTTGGCCTCTGTTATTTTCTCCTACCGATGGAGAACCTACAAAGGACTCTATAAGGGCTCTTGTGTACCCCAAAAGGAAATAAGGGCAGATTTTGCTTACAACACCATAAATGGTAATGGACAACAGTGTTGCCACTAGTTTAGGGTTGCCATACGTCCAGATTTTCATTGTTTGAAATACGGCAACTCTACACTAGTTTTGCATGTGTGTTTTGTTTTTTTACTGCGGCTTTGCCCTCTCTCCACTTATGTGCTGGGAATATATATAGTGTATGCTGCAATACTACTATTGTGCTGGCATAAATGTCCCTCCTTCCTTGTGTAAATGGAGTAGTAGAGCCTGTGCTTGTGGCAAGGTGAGGGGTGGGGAACGCACAGATGTTCAGACCTTATGCCAAACCAGTGATAGGGATCCTGTGGCCCTGCAGATGTTGTGGGACTAAAACTCCCATTGTCAGAGATCATTGGCCATGCTGCCTAGGGCTGATGGGAGCTGGAATTCAAAAATATTTAGAATGCCACGGGTTCTCCATACCTGTGCCAGACCACAGGTAAATGGGCTTACTTCTCACCTTGCCCACCAGCAGCTCTAGCCCTGCATACTGTCAGTATGCTGCCTCCAACATATTATCCCTGAGGGAATGTGGCCCTCACTGGAAAAAGAGTATCCTACCCTTTTAGGAACTAAATCAGAACTGCCTCTTCCCTGTACAAACCTACATAAAAACTCCCTCTCACTTTGGAGGCTCTCTTCCCTGTCCCCTGGCCATCAAAGATGCAGTAAGTGAAGGAGGGACCCCTCTCCTCAGCTGTTGCACACTAGTATCCACATTGCGGAATAGCTGCCCCTGGCCCTATTACTGGTGACCCCTTAAAATACTGAAACTGAGCTTGCAGTGAAAAATGAAATCTGAATTTTGGAGGATAAAACAATGCAGCTAACACCAGCTGCAGTCCCAAATAAAGGTAAAGGTAAAGGTACCCCTGCCCGTACGGGCCAGTCTTGACAGACTCTGGGGTTGTGCGCCCATCTCACTTAAGAGGCCAGGGGCCAGCGCTGTCCGGAGACACTTCCGGGTCACGTGGCCAGCGTGACATCACTGCTCTGGCCAGAGCCAGAGCCAGAGCCAGAGCCGCACACGGAAACGCCGTTTACCTTCCCGCTGGTAAGCGGTCCCTATTTATCTACTTGCACCCGGAGGTGCTTTCGAACTGCTAGGTTGGCAGGTGCTGGGACCGAGTAGCGGGAGCGCACCCCGCCGCAGGGATTCGAACTGCCGACCTTTTGATCAGCAAGCCCTAGGCGCTGAGGCTTTAACCCACAGCGCCACCTGCGTCTTAGGTAGGTAGCATTATAAAATTTTAGGTTGCACAAACATAGCAGATACACACTCCACAGAAAACCAATCCTTCACCCTTCAAAATTTAGGAAATGTTTCCTAAGAAAATTGCACCTTATTTTAGCACACAGAACCATCCCAAAAAGCCATCTTGGCTCTCCTGATGACTCTAAATATTTCCTCTACAGAAGAGAAACCTTTTCCAATAGTTCTTTCACTTACAAATCCTAAGGGCATATTTTGTGCATGAATAGGGTAGGCCTGTGACTTGGATTCAAGAACTAAAGCATTTACCATCTCAAAAGAAGGCAGGAGCAGGTGGTGTTATGGGCGCCGCTCCGTGCAGCTGGCGCGGGTCGCCTCCGCTGCCACCTCTGCCTGCGCCGGCTGCCCCGGGGCGCTGGGCGGAGCCGGCGGGAGGAGCCGCAGCCGGCGCCGAGCTCCAGTAGCAGGAAGATCCTGCTGCTGGAGGCCGAATCCGGGTGAGGCGGCGCAGGAGCGGCGGGGTTCGGAGGCCTCTCGGAGGCGCTTTCCCAGGCCGGCGCCTCCGGGCGAGAATCGAGGGGCGCCATGTGGAGGAGATCGCTGGGCGGCGGAGTTGAGTATGTGGGCCCCGCGCGCGCCACGAGAGACGAGGGGGCTGCCTCGGGGTTTGGGGGGCGGGCGGAAGGGACGCGGGTGCGCGAGGGGTTGTCGAGCGAGAGCAACGGGGGGAACCGGCGTCCTTTCCTGGGTCGCGGCAGGCAGAAGTGCAACAGGTCTCGCTTCCCTGCAGCAGCAGCAGCAGCATCTGCGTAGCGACGGGCGGGCGGGCGGGCGGGAAGGAGGCTTCAGGAGCTGCGCCGCTGCCGCCCGTGCAGCTTTTAAAGGCTCGGGGCCCGCCTGTCACCTGAGGGGAGGGAGGGAGGGAGGGAGGGAGGGAGAAATTTTTTTAAAAGGTTGATTTTAGAGTAACTTGGGGAGGGTTGGAGAACAAGATGGGGGATTTAGCTCCGCTGCCCCAAAGGTCCAGATTGGAGGGAAATCCGAGCAGCTTTAAATTCTCTCTCAGTGTGTATCAGATCCCCTTCCAGTGTCGAGCGATGAGTGGATCCTTGGCTCCCCAGCCCCGAAACTGCAGGTGGAGAGGAGATCCAGGGCAGGTTAAAAGGAAAAGAGCCCCAGGGTCAGACAAGGAGCGGTTCACTCGTGGCAATTGTGGCAGGGCAGGCCCCCCCACCATAATCCTGAAGCCTGCTCTGGGATCAGGAAAGATATCGAGGTCAATTCAACTCCCTAGAATTCAGGGGGTTGTTATTAACTACAGTACTGTGCAATTTCTTTGAGGTGATTACCGGTACCTTGTTTTGCCCCTGTGGCTTTTGAGGACAAATGATGATGTGGAGCAGAGAGGAACGGGATGAACAGGATTAGCCAAGATCCCGTGACCAGAGAGATCATAGTGGAGTAGGAACTTGAACCCTAGGCCAATGCTGCTAATATACAGTGGAAGCCACTTCAATAATAATAATAATAATAATAATAATAATTTATTATTTATACCCTGCCCATCTGGCTGAGTTTCCCCAGCCACTCTGGGCAGCTCCCAATCAGTGTTAAAAACAGTACAGCATTACATATTAAAAACTTCCCTGAACAGGGCTGCCTTAAGATGTCTTCTGAATGTCAGGTAATTCTTTATCTCTTTGACATCTGATGGGAGGGCGTTCCACAGGGCGGGTGCCACTACCGAGAAGGCCCTCTGTCTGGTTCCCTGTAGCCTCACTTCTCGCAATGAGGGAACCGCCAGAAAGCCCTCGGCGCTGGATCTCAGTGTCCGGGCTGAACGATGGAGCCTGGTCTGCAGACAGGCAGCAGAATGAGAGGGTGATAGAGAATTCTGAGGTTCTGCAATGCATCGTACCACTTCAGTCACTAGGCCAGAAGCCACATTCTTTCCCCAAAACTCTCCAATGTAAACAAGCAAGTGAAGAGAAACCACCTAAAAAACATGGCAGAATGAGAGGAGAGTTCTAGCCCAGGTCTCCCTCACAGTATACTGTGCACCTGTTTTTTGTTTAATGTGAGAGAGCATTCAAAACATTGCTCGTACCACCTCGTTTTGCTGTAGACCAGGCCTCACTGCTGTCCAGTGAGTGGTTTGACAACATTTCTGGGACATTCCTCAGTCACTGCATCTCAGTTGTAAAACATCTTTACCATGGTGACTTGCTGAAGTCTTCTTCATGTGTTGGATTTTTAAACAGGACAAAGACATGTTTAAAACAGAACACAGTTGTTTGCACCGCTAGCCATAAAGATTCCTGCTGTGTTTACTTTGAGATTGGACAGTGTCCAGTAGTTACAATTGGTTAAAAAATGTAGGTGCAAAACTCTTGCTTGAAGTCTTGTAGTATAATGCCTACTTTGAAGGAGCTGCACTGGTTACAGATAAGTTGTCAGGTGCAATTCTTGGGCTTATGTTGACCTTCAATCCAAACCCACTGATATTTGACTAAGTCCCATGGAACCCAGGGAGACTAGCTAGGGTCTTGGGTACCTGGAGACTGGATGTATCTGGATACATCCAAAGCTGCCTTACAGGTTTAAGAGGAAGTCCTATTGGACATACTATTGTACTTTTCCAGGTTTCTTCTTTTTGGATGAGCTAGCATGCCTGTAACTTTATTGTCCAATAATTGCACAACTTCAATTGTACTCACAGGAAAGTTTAAGTTACTGAAGTTACTGATCATAGTTGGGTTTTGAAAACATTTGTTGAGGGAGTTTGGGGGCAACATTCTTTCTTGCCCACCTTCTTAAGCTGGAGGCCAACCCATCTGACATGTCCAAGGACATGGAAATGCACTTGTTAGACAGACTGGCCCTTCATTCACCACCATTCGGTATCCCCTCCTCAGCCCTAATTGAGTTGCACATTTATTGCCCACAATAATTAAATATCCAAGAAGAGCGTCATCAGAATTTTGCTCTTGAGAGAACTGAGCAATAAGGTTCTTGGGAACCACTAGGAAATGGGTTGGAGCTTGTGGGGAAATGTCACGGAAGGCAAGGCACTTATCATCCTCGAAGATGATCTTCCCTGGGATCTCTTTGTGGGTGAACTTCCCAAAGATAGTGTTTCTGCCTGGCTGCACCACATGTGCTTTGCTGATCTTGTCAGCCATCGCTCTCCCCACCGCCTCACCTGCTCACTTTTTGTATGTTTGATTGAGGGGTATTGCAAATGTTGGCTTAGTAGCTCTGAACTGGAGAGAAAGAATTCAAAACTCATTTCTGTCATTCTACCTTTAGGGGTGCAACAAATGCTTCTGATGCTAATACAAGTCCAAGGATAAACTCCCTCTCCCCCCCCCCCCCCAGTTCGGAGCTGGGGTAGAAGGCAAGGATGAGACACTTCATCCTGTTGTAACATAAACTAAGGACAGAGTCTGGGACTAGAATAGGCAGGGGTTTCACCCTGAATTTTTGTCTAGCTCCCAAGTCACTCAGAAAACAGTGAGATGCTAGGTGCCTCTGAGGTCAGGGAAAGCCAGGTCTGTTTGTCAGTCATACGCCATTGAGGAATTGGCAGGTATAATTGTGGTCTCTTTATGGTTGGCAACAACATGATTGAGGGTTGTGATGTTCCAGAAATGGAATTCCCCTGATTGGTCTAAATACTTAGGAGGTTAATGAAAACTATTCATTTTTAGAAGAGTATTTGGATTGGTTTAGCACAGGGTTGGGAGACTTAGCATCCTCCAGATGTTGGACGCCAGCTCCACCATCCTTACAGCAGCCAGCATGGCCAGCAGGTATAGTGGTTTTTGTGTCAGACTATGACCTGGGAGACCAGTGTTCTAATCTCCACTTGGCTATGAAGCTCACTGGATGACCTTGGGCCAGACATTGCCTCTCAACCTAACCTACCTCACAGGGTTGTTGGGATTAACTGAGGGGGAGAACCTCTTTGTGATATAAAAGCAATAAAGCAATAATAATGGGAATTGTAGTCCAACTACACCTGGAGGGTACAGGTTCCCCTTTCCTGTGGGTTGATGGGGTTTTTTATGCAGTCTGATGTTGATATATTTTATTTATTCATTTCATAAAATTTATATATATATACCACTTGATTGTAAGAAAAAGCCTCAGAACAGTTTTAAGTAATTGAGGGTTTTGTTTTTTTACAGATTCATTAATTAGTACATAAATTATTCTTAATGGTTTGCCACCACAGGGGCCTGCATTGACTGTTTTGGCAGAATAAATCTATTTCAAATAAAATTAAAATTGGGTTTGACTGTGGCTCCCTGCTGAGAGGGCAAACCAGGGTTTGTTGCTGTGTAAATGTATGAAATGGCCCATAGTCTGGAAATAGTACATGATTGTTATCTTGGTTGTCTCGTTGGGTGCTGTGAAAGTAGTACTTTAATATTTGTTTGACATTTTTATGTTTATGTTTTTTTGAGTAGTGCAGACTACAGAATGGGCTGTTTGCGTTTTAAAAATTCTTTGGGCTGATTCAGATTACCATTTCTGATCTTTGTAGTTTGAAGGGTGCATGTGACTAACCCATCTCAGAATCCCTCACCTGCCCTGGCACTTCAGGAGCCTAGTAGCATTGGATTGTCGCTGGTTCCAGACACCCTCAAGGGGCCATGAGACTAGCAGGTGAGTTTTAGCTTGAAAGAAACATTTAGATTTGGTTAAGACACAGAATTGCAGCACTTAGCCAGTGATATCAGATATGCCTTTTGGAGCCCTTAAGCTCCTGGGACAACAAGGGAAAGATGTAGTAAGAAGGACTGCATTATGGCGGCAGTTAGGTTCAATCATTCAGGGGTTTGCTGGTGGTGTTGCAGATCTGACTTTGTCTGTCTTAACCATCTCAGGTCCCCTTCGTGTTGTTGTGATCGTCTTGACAGCAGGACTGACCTGGATCCTTGTCAGCGTCTTGTTGGGTACCCAGAGTGGCTTCTCTCGCCTGCAGCAGTTCCTCAGGAGTAAGAACCAGAACAGCTAGGAGTGGGGATGGGGGCTATGGTGGGGAAGGGTTGGAGCACTGGGTCATGGTGGAACAGTTGCCTTTGCAGCTGCCACTGCCTTACCTGCGCCTGTTTCTCCATGCTTCACTCCCAGCCATGTTGTTGGGTTCAGGAAAAGGAGAAAGTGGACAACTATGGTTGTTAAACCTGGAGCAGGGATTGGATCTGTGGCCCTCCAGATGTTGTTGGACTCTGATCATCTCTGGCCATTGGTTATGCTGGTTGAGGCTAATAGAAGTTGGAGTCCAACAGTCTCTGGAGAGCCCCAGGTTCTTCATACCTGATCTAGTGGTGGCTGTGTGGAACTGGCAGCAGAATAACTGGAAGGCTAGGGTGATTTTTAGATTAGCATTGCATAGGTCTAGTAACAGCTATTAGCCATGAGATCCAAGTGGATCTTTTCAGACAGTGTAACTCCAAATACCAGCTGCTAGGGACGGACAAGGGGAGAAGGCCCCTGCCTTCATTCATTTCATGCTTGTCATCTGCTCCATGAGGGCTGCATGGTGAGCTGCTGAGAAAGTTCCACTGTGCTATGAGCATATTGTATCTGTGAGTGTTTCAGTGTCTTGGGCTAGCCCTACATGGCCCTAAAAAAAGAAGTGAGATTAGAGACCTTTATGGAGCCCAGTCGCAGGTCACTAAAGTCTCTGTGCCTATAACATGTGACTTTAGAAGAGTACAGTGGTGCCCCGCAAGACGAATGCCTCGCAAGACGAAAAACCCGCTAGACGAAAGGGTTTTCCGTTTTTGAGGCGCTTCGCAAGACAAATTTCCCTATGGGCTTGCTTTGCAAGACGAAAACGTCTTGCGAGTCTTGCGATTTTTTTCCGCTTTCCTCCCCTTTTTCTAAGCCGCTAATAGCCGCTAATCCGCTAATAGGGTTGCTTCGCAAGACGAAAAAACCACTAGACGAAGAGACTTGCGGAACGGATTCTTTTCGTCTTGCGAGGCACCACTGTAATTAGGCTTAAAATAGAAGCTCCCTCATGGCAAAATCTTCTGACATTTACTGAGTGCAATTTATTTTCTGCTGATGTTTTCACACTTACTTCCTCAGACATGAGATGTTGCTCCAATGAATAATTCCGAGAGTACTAATTATGTAACTTCTGCAGAATTTGCACTTACTGTTCCAATGCAGTTTATTTATTCTCCCCTTTCCCTGCCTTGCTAATTTTTGTAACCCAAGGGAGTTGAGGGCCATGTACATGGGCTTTAACACTTCCCCCCCCATCAATGTCCCTGTAAAGGAGGTTAGGCCAGCCTTGTATTTAAGCACTTGTTTGTTAGCCATAGCATGTAGGCTGGTAGAAGATGGACAGGGTGCACCATCACGCCTCTGAACCTAGCATGAGATCCAAGCAGGCTGCTGAGGTGGGGGGCAGCTGTCTGTTTCATGCCTAGTGTAGAAATGCTGGAGAATATACAGAGCTTAATAATATAGATATAGATATAGATATAGATATAGATATAGATATAGATATAGATATAGATATAGATATAGATATAGTGGTGCCTCGCAAGACGAAAAGAATCCGTTCCGCAAGTCTCTTCGTCTAGCGGTTTTTTCGTCTTGCGAAGCAAGCCCATTGACGGCTTAGCGGATTAGTGCTATTAGCGCTATTAGCAGCTTTTAGCGGCTTATCGGCTTATCGGATCAGCTGATAAGCGGCTTAGCGGCTTAGAAAAAGGGGGGAGGGGAAAAAACGCGCAGGAACTCGCAAGACATTTTCGTCTTGCGAAGCAAGCCCATAGGAAATTCGTTTTGCGAAGCACCTCCAAAACGGAAAACCCTTTCGTCTAGCAGGTTTTCCGTCTTGCGAGGCGTTCGTCTTGCGGGGCACCACTGTATATCCCAGCCATCTGGCTGGGTTTCCTCAGCCATTCTGGGTGGCTCGCAACAGAATTAAAAGCATAATAAAACATCAAACATTAAATACTTCCCTAAACAGGGCTGCCTTCAGATGTCTTCTAAAAGTCAGGTAGTTGTTTATTTCCTTGACATCTGATGGGAGGGTGTTCCACAGGGCGGGCGCCACTACCGAGAAGGCCCTCCGACTGGTTCCCTGTAACCTCACTTCTTGCAGGGAGGGAACCGCCAGAAGGCCCTTGGAGCTGGACCCCTCAATTCCTCCACTGCAAACCCCCAGCAGGCTGCTAAGAAATTTTGAATGCTTCTAACTTTTTGTGAGCTTGTTTACTAGTCTGGGTTGGATCAGACAGAAAGTGATGGACTTAGGGTCACTGAGTGAGCTTTGTGACAATGTAGGGGAAAGATGGGGAACCTGTAGCCCTCCAGATGTTGTTGGACTCCACCTCACATCAGCCTGAGCCAGCATGGTCAGTAGCCAAGCCTGATAGGAGTTGTAGTCCAACACCTGGAGAGCCACAGGTGCCTAATCCCTGAAACATAGATTTGGACTCTGAAGACCCATGTTGAAGTGGATAGTGTCAAACTTGATCACATTTATTTATTTATTTATTTATTTATTTATTTATTTATTTATTTATTTTTATTCATTTATTCATTCGATTTATATATATATATTTATTAAATGTTTATTAAAGTTTTAGCAAATAAAACAAACATACAACAAAAACAAAAAGAAAAAATACTTCACACAAAGAAAAAATAAGAAGACAATAAAGACATAAAAAAGAGAAAATCCACTTTTTAGCTTTATGTCTATATAACTCTCTTTCTTGACTTCCTCACATCTCCCTTTTTTGTGTTCCCCTTTACACAATCAAGTTCCACCTAGAAGCCTATTTTTTTGTCCAAATTATAGGCCTCTCTAATTTGATAATAATGCAACCAATCTCGCACTTTATCTTTTAATTTCTCAAAACTCTGCAATTTCAAAGTGTCTCCTTCTTGTTCTAATATCTCCCAATATTTCGGCCACTTGGCCTCCATATTGAGCCTTTCCAGAGCCTTAGCTTCCATAGGTGACAACCACCTTGGGGTCTTGCTTTCCAATAAGTCTTTGTATCTTGTCCAGACATTAAACACCGCTTTTCTGACAATATGATTTTTGAATGCTCTATGAGCTTTAACCTTGTCGTACCACAAATATGCATGCCACCCAAAAACATTATTAAAACCTTCTAAATCCAAAATGTCAGTGTTCTCAAGAAGCAGCCAGTCTTTCAACCAGCAGAATGCTGCTGATTCATAATAAAGCTTAATGTCTGGCAGAGCAAACCCACCTCTTTCCTTAACATCTATTAATATTTTAAATTTTATTCTGGGCTTTTTGCCCTGCCAGACAAATTTGGAAATATCTCTCTGCCACTTCTTGAAACAATCCATCTTGTCCACAATCTGCAAAGTTTGAAACAAAAATAACATTTTTGGCAATACATTCATCTTTATAGCTGCAATTCGACCCAACAAGGAAAGCTTCAATTTTGACCAAATTTCTAAATCTTTTTTAACTTCTGACCAACATTTCTCATAATTATCTTTAAATAGATTCAAATTTTTTGCCGTCATATTAATCCCTAGATATTTCACTTTCTTAATCACAATTAAACCTGTCTCATTCTGAAACCTTTCTTTTTCCATTAGTGTTAAATTTTTCTCCAAAACCTTAGTTTTTAGCTTGTTCAATTTAAATCCTGCCACATGACCAAATTCTTGAATCAGTTCTAAAACCCTTTTCGTACTAGATTCTGGCTCCTGTAATGTCAAAACCAGGTCATCTGCAAAAGCTTTCAATTTATATTGTTTACTCCGACCTGAATTACTTTAATCAACCGGTCCCTTCTAATCATGTTCAACAGCACCTCCAGGACCGAGATAAATAATAATGGAGAGATAGGGCAGCCCTGTCGTGTTCCTTTTTCTGTCTTAAATTCTTCTGTCACCACATTGTTAACTATCAATTTTGCTTTTTGTTCTGAATAGATTGCATCTATACCATTTTCAAACCCCTGTCCCACTCCCATTCCCTTAAGATTTTTCTTCATAAAATTCCAAGAAATATTATCAAAGGCCTTCTCCTCATCAATAAAAATTAGAACTGCTTTTGTGTTAATATTCATTTGCAGTAACTCCAAAATATCAATTATGTTCCTTGTATTATCAGACAAATGTCTGCCTGGGAGAAAGCCTGCCTGATCCTTATGTATCACTTCAGTTAACACTCTTTTTAATCTGTTAGCTAAAATATCTGCAAAAATTTTATAATCCACATTTAAAAGGGATATGGGACGGTAGTTCTTGAGTTGTGTCTTTTCAGATTCAGATTTTGGTATAAGTGTGATGAAAGCTTCTTTCCACGACTCCGGCGCCTTCTTCCCCTCCATGATTTCGTTGCACACCTCCTTTAGTGGTTGGATTATATAGTCTTTCAAAGTCCTATAATACTTGGAGGTTAGCCCGTCCGGCCCTGGAGACTTGCCCAGTTGCATGTTCTGAATGGCACCTTCAATCTCCTGTTCTGTTATTTTATAATTCAACATTATCTTATTTTCTTGAGATATTTTTTGTAATCCATTAGTTCTTAAAAATTGGTCTATGTCAATCTCTTTCTGTGGCCCCTGTGTGTAAAGTTGTTTGAAGTATCTCTGGAAGCATTTTCTAATCTCCACAGGATTCTGGATATTTTCCCCTTCAATCTCAAGGTTTGTAATCGTATTTAACTTCTGTCTTTTTTTCAACTGCCACGCTAGCAGTTTTCCACATTTATTAGCCGACTCAAAAGTCTTTTGTCTCATCTGTTTAATTTTCCATTCTACTTCCTGATTTATCAGTTTCATATATTGAACCTGATATAACTTAATTTATCTCAGAATCTCCTGTGACTTTGGTTTCGATCTTAATTTTTTTCTCTCCTTTTATTTTCTCCAAGATTTTATCTTTTTTCTCATTTTGAGTTCTCTTTTTTATTGCATTCTGTTGTATCAGAAACCCTCTCATCACCGCTTTACTTGCGTCCCAGATTACTCTTTTTTCAACCGTGGTTTTCAAATTTACTTCAAAATAGTCTCTCAAAGTCTTATGGGCCTTCTTGACAATCTCTTGATCTCTTAATAGGGCATCATTCATCTTCCATCTGAAGGAACCGATTGGTGTTAGTTTCATTTCCATCTTTACAGCATTATGGTCGGAGCAAGTTTTTGGGCAGATTTCCACCTTTCTTGTCTTAGGTGCCAGTCCTCTAGTTATCCATATTTGGTCAATTCTAGTCCATGTCATTTTGGCTTCAGAAAAGAATGTCCCTTCTCTTCCTAGGGGATTTTTAGTTCTCCAAATATCAATCAAATCCATATTGTCAGTTAATTCAAAAAACGTTTTCGGTAGCCTGCCCTCTTTTGTTACAATCTGTTTTTGTGCTTTATCCATGTTCGTAGATACCACTCCGTTCATGTCTCCCATCATAATGATGTTGTTATAGTCCATATAGTCCAACATTGTCTCATGCAACTTCTTGTAAAATTCCGATTTCCCCTCATTTGGTGCGTAAATTCCTAAAATCAAAAATTTTTCTCCTTGGGTTTGAATTTCAATTGCCAGAATTCTTCCTTGCTCATCTTTAAAAAGAAATTTTGGTGATAGGCTTTCTTTTGCATAAATAACAACTCCTCTCTTCTTTACTTTATCCGATGAGATAAATTCTTGGCCTAAAGGTAAAGGTAAAGGTACCCCTGCCCGTACGGGCCAGTCTTGACAGACTCTGGGGTTGTGCGCCCATCTCACTTAAGAGGCCAGGGGCCAGCGCTGTCCGGAGACACTTCCGGGTCACGTGGCCAGCGTGACATTGCTGCTCTGGCGAGCCAGAGCCGCACACGGAAATGCCGTTTACCTTCCCGCTGGTAAGCGGTCCCTATTTATCTACTTGCACCCGGAGATGCTTTCGAACTGCTAGGTTGGCAGGCGCTGGGACCGAGCAGCAGGAGCGCACCCCGCCACAGGGATTCGAACCGCCGACCTTTCGATCGGCAAGCCCTAGGCGCTGAGGCTTTAACCCACAGCGCCACCTGCGTCCCAAAAATTCTTGGCCTAGTCTTTTGTTAATTAAAACTTTCCTGTGAAGCCTAATCACATGTGTTTCCTGTAGACAAATTAAGTCCATTTTTTCCTTTTTTAATAAATGAAAGATTTTCCTCCTCTTCTCAGGGGAGTTCAAACCATGAATGTTCCAACTTAATAGTTGCAGGGACATGTTGAAGTAGTTCTATTTTCCTCGTACTGCTCCCAAAAGTTCTTCCTCCTTTGACGGTGGTATCGCTTTCCCAGGCTCGTCAAGTCCCAAAGGTGTAAGTGCGGAACTTAATGGTCCAGATCTCAAGGCTCTTAATTCTTCCTCAATCCCTTTCTGAAGGTCTTCTCCGTAGTCACTCAAAATTTTTTCCTTATCTTCAACTGATTTGATTTTAACTTTTTTCCCTTTAAAGGTAAAGGATAGCCCCTGGGGGAACTCCCATCTAAAGACGATTCTGTTACTTCTCAATAATGCCACTAGGTCTCCGTAGTTAGTTCTGAGTTCAAGTAAATGTTTCGGGATGTCCTTGTAAATTTCCACTCTTGAGTCTTTGATCTCTAAAGTCTTCTGAAAGTGCGCACTCAGTATCTTATCTCTTTCTTCCTTCGTTCTGAGGGAGATCAAACAGTCTCTCGACTTGTTTTTCCTCCCTCCCTTTCCAAGTCTGAATGCACTTACAATCTTAAAGTCTTTATCCTCTTCCAAAGACCAAAATTCTGCAAATTCCTGTGTCAAATACTCAATTAAGTCCTCTTTTTCAAGTTCTGGTACTGACCTAATCCTCAGATTAATCTCTTTATTTTTTTAATTCTATCATAGACAGAAGTGCCTGATGTTCACCTATCTGTTTACACATAGGTTTTATTTCTTCTTGCACAGCCTCTACTTTCTCTTTTGCCTCCTCGGCCGTTTTACGGTTTAGTGTAGTGTCTTCCAATAGTTTCCCAATAGACTGAGCATTTAAACTAACTTGCTGAGTCAAATTGTTAATACTGGCTGTATTTTGATCAATTTTAGTTGATTGTTCAGTCACTTGCTTACTTATGCTATCCAATTTTTCATAAATTTTATTTAACACAGAAGTAAAGTCCCCTCCTGAGGCCATTCCGTCAGGCCTGGTTTGATCTAAGTCTTCCTCTTGTGCCACAGGAATACTGGGAGCAGATGATCTGCGTAGCTGGGAAATTATACTAGGCTGCTGTGTTTTGGTTTTAGTTGATCTTGTTTTCCTACTCATCCCACTTCTGTCTATGAGTCAAGGACCTTGACTCAGTCATTTGATTTATATACCGCCCTTTATCACAGCTTATAGTGTGGAAATGCAGGAGCCATCCCATATAGTGTTTTTTTAACTGACATAATTAAATTTTACTAGTCAGAGTAGGGGTGGGAAACCTGTGGCCCTACTGTTGCTGGACTACAACTCCCATCATCAGCCTGGGGCTGATGGGAGTTGTAATCCAGCATTGTCTGGAGGACCACAGGTTCCCCATCCCTGAGCTAAAGTGTGATCTACATTTTTTTCTGGCACCTGAGATTTCACTCCTGTTAAATGTCTAGACTCTACATCTAAATCCTTATTTGCCTAGTTCTTATAGTGCTTTAGAGATGTTACACATTTATTTCTTCAGTGATGGAATATATGTATGCTCAGGTAGCCTTTGGCACCCTTGGTTGCTTGGCTGGGAAGTTCTAATCTACTTTTCACCATAAAGAAGCTGCTTTTCCCCCTGCAAACATTACACTGTTATTTTAATGATGAAATTGAGTGATTTTGCAAACTGGATAGCTCAGCCTAGTGATACAATCCAAGAAGAGTGCAAGAAGAGTGTTTCTTTTCTTGCTTTTTGAGTATCGCCTCCAAGCCTTACAATTTTATATATATATCTCCTGACCTAGTATTGAATTGTGATGATGGGTGGGATAAAATACTTTAAATAAATAAACTGAAGAGGTTTTAAATCAGTTCTTTGGCACCTGTCCTGTTGGGGTGTTTTGAGGAGTAAAGGAATTTTAATCTTGACATATTGCTGCTACATCCTTGAAGTGATGAGGCAGGGCACAAGATCTGGAGTGGATCTTGCTGATACAGCTGTTTCTTTGCTTCCTTGCAGGTCCTGAGAATCCTCCTACATCAGGTAGATGGCTTTGGCTACATTCTTATGGGGTCTACACTAACACACACCTGGTTTGCAAACTCATCACTCACTCTGACTTTGTTGGGAGCAACACAGGTCTTGGAGCTTGGGCACTCTTAAACTGTGTTGAACTGTTCTGCCACTTAATGGAGAGACTTTTTTAACTTCCCATAGTGCAACTGAGATAAACCAGAGAGATCCTGCTTGTTTCACAGTGCTGATTGTCACTTTGGATCAAGGAGAAGGCAAAGGGAAAGAGCAAGGAAATCCTCAGGGGGAAATGGGAGATTTATCTAATCATAGCCCATCATACAGCACCACCAGCTGAGGGACATACAGTTTGTCATGTAGCACCAACTACCAAGCAGTGGTGGGAGACCAAACAAAATGCTCACAGAAATTAAAGGGGTGGCAGAGAGAAGTCTTCATTGGCTATCTAGTACAGTTCTGTGCTGTATTGCGGTTCTCAGTAGCTATCTGATAGAGTGGGGTTCAGTTTGGGGTGGCTTTGTGGTATATCTTAAGATAAAGTGGAATCATTAATTTCCCTTAGCAGCAGATGTGGTGGTAGTGATTCCCTGCCACTCCACTGTGGTAGGAAATGAGTTTGAGGTGACCAGTTCAGGAGAGATTATGTTGTACTGTGAACTCCAACTCCCATCATCCCTAGTCGTTGGCTATACTGGCTGGGGCTGATGGGCGTTGGACTCCAACAGCACCTAGAGCAGAGTTTTCCAAACTTTTCATGTTGGTGGCACATTTTTTACATGCATCATTTTGCGACACAGTAATACAGTTTTACTAGCAAACCAGAGGTTAAACTAACCCCTTTCCAGCCCTGGGAGGAGCACAAGGAGCATTCTTGCAACACGCTGACACACTGACTTGTCATGACACACAATTTGGAAAGCTCTGATCTAGAGGGTTTGCTCATCCTTGCTTGTTAGGGTAAGTGGGAAATGAGGGTTCCACATCACTTTTTCTTCTGCATCTCCTCTGGCTCTTTATGTGTGTTTTGCCATCCCTAGAAAATATTGGTTTACCTCAATGTCCTCGGGTTATTCGCCAAGATTTGGCCAGCATGCTTGATGAGATCAGAGTGGTCACGGCAGAGAAAGCAGGCAGCAACAGTAGACACCGCAGTGAGTTCAGATGAGCTGAGAGAGTGGAAGTAGAGGATAGTACAGTGGAGCATGTGAAGGCCTGTTCAAAGCAATACTTATTCCCAGCTTTCTGCTTTTGGTCATGCTGGCTGGGGAACTGATGGGAGCTGGAGTCCCAAAGGAACACCCAGAAAGCCTCATTCCTACTTTAAGAGCAGAAGTGTTATCATAGTTCAGTCATAGAGCACGTGCTTTCCATGTAACTTTCTGCCGTCTTTGGGTTTAAAATAATGTTTGCTTTGACGTCAGGAAAATCCACAACCCGGCCTCTTGGAGAGCTGTTGCCGGTTCCATGCAAAAGTCTCCTTCAGTTCCTGGCAACAGCTTTCCTTCAGCTGGTCAAAAAGTGGCTATCAGTGGAAGGGAGGTGTCCAGACATGGGGTGTCCCCCTCAAGACAGGCAGGGTTAATTGATGCAGCTTTGAAGACTGAGGCAGGTAGAGAAGGCTCCATCCTGGTTCCTTCCCTGCCTTGCCCAAGTTCGGATTAGTTACACTTGCCTCTCTTGGCCTTTTTTTTTGCCTGGTCCACTCTTAAGCCTTTTATCTTTCTTGTCTAGTCTTATCTTAAAACTTACTTGCCTTGTTGTACAGCATTCCTTATCCTAATAGAAAAAAGCCCATTGCCTCTGTTATTCCCCCTCTGCTATCCCTTCTTTTTTCCTCCTTGCTAGAATTGGGGGGGGGGGGGAAGGATGGTCACTCTTGCAGTGAGAAAAGCAAAAGAAAGCACAAGTCAGCCTCCCTGGGGAGGAGTGAGACAAAAAGCATCACTTAGCCCTGTGGCATTGGCAGCCATCACAGAATCTCCCGCAAGGCATTCCCAGAGAGGATTGCCCCAGGAATTCCATTATTATAATGTATAAGGTGGGCAGGATCTTTTAGGTGACGTTCACTGTTGTATCTTGGGGTTGGATGACTAATCACTGTTGTGCCTCTCCTCATCACCGGCAGTTAAGAGCAATGCAGAAGTGTGGGGTTGGGGAACCTGTGGTCCTCCAGATGTTGCTGGATTCCTATCCTTGACCATTGACCCTGTTGGCTGGGGCTGATGGGAATTGGAGTCCACAGATTGCTCAGCTCTTGACAGGGCAAGAAAGCATCCTGTTTGGCGCAAAAGGGTACTTGTAACGATGGGGCTTTAGGATTTCTCCTTTGCTGTCTACTTAGAACCTAGGCCTAAGAAGTACAAGTGTGGCCTTCCTCGGGCCTGCCCAGACAATTCGTTCGCCTTCCGGATCATGAGCGGTGCAGCTAATGTCATTGGGCCCAAGATCTGCCTTGAGGATAAAATGTGAGTCATTGCCACTGTGGCTCTCAAAGCCTTTCTGTCACCAACCTGACTGGAGGTGGTGATGCTCATGGGCTGCATCTACTTGCTCAGGTGCAATCCCCTATGGGTGGATATTGGGGTGGGGGAAGAAACTAGGGGAAAGCCTTACCAGCCAGATGTGACCCCACTCTAGCCTCACTTAGATCTCTTGATGGGACATTTTCTGACCAGCCCTGATCTTCCTTTCAGGCTAATGAGCAGCGTGAAGAACAATGTAGGCCGGGGCCTGAACGTTGCACTGGTGAATGGTAAGGTGGGCTTTTGAGAGGGTGGTGGCCATGAGTGATGTTGTTGTAGGGCAACATAAAAACTAGTCACCAACACTGTCCTGTTCTGCTCTGCTTTGCAGGAGTGAATGGAGAACTGATTGATGCAAAGTTCTTTGACATGTGGGCAGGAGGTGAGTGTGCTGTGTTGGTAGGAGTTTGGTACTCAAGATGGGGCAAAAAGAAGGGGAGATACAGGGATTATTTGAGAAATCTTAAGGATGTGTTCCAATATGGTTATGGGGGCACAAGCAGCCTTTGGATTTGGAGGAAGGCAAAATAATTTAAATAATAATAATAATAATAATTTTTATTCATTTGAAAACATATTTGTCAGGGAACTGCCATCGGAGCCAGAGGGAGAGGGAGGGCTCCAGAGGGATTACGGAGAGCGTCCCAGGAGGGAGAGAAGCAGCCCATCTATTGGGGAGGGAAATCAGCGTAGCACCAGTGGAGAAGGGGGGCAGATGGGGGAATTGGCGAGGTGGCTCCATGACTCCTCGCCGGAGACCAGCGGGGAGAGCACGGATCCTCCGCTGCCCACACCCTCCCTGCGCAGAAGGCTTCTGCGCAGGGAGAGTAGGCGGAGACTAGGCGTCAAAGAGTTTCTTTGCTGGAAGAAGTTCAAGAAATGCCCACTGACGGATTCTGCCAGCGACTGAGACAGCCACGGGGGAGTGGCTGTCCGGACAGAATAGGGTTCACCCAGGTAACTCAGCCAGGTGTGGCGACGACTTATGCACGAGCAACCCCTAGAACCATTACAATATTAATTGTCATAAATTCCACAAAATTTCACCTCTTATACAATCTTTTGGACTTCCATCAGCACCTCTGATGATCTCCCATTTTTATGATTTCTTCTGCAGTTCTTAAATTCATATTGCCTTTAATTATCATAACTAACGTCATCCTTTTCATTCAATAATACAATAATTCAAATTATTCCCCTTACAAAACTTCCTGCAAACCTACAAATGTAATCTGATCATCACAATTACTTTTCAAATAGTCCGTAAATTTACGCCAATCTTCTGTGAATGTCTGGTCCCGCTGGTTTCGAATTCTTCCCGTTAGTTTATCTAGTTTATCTGCATAGTCCATCAATTTTAGGAGGAAGGCAAAATAATTTCAAGGAAGGTTGCCATGTTGACTAACATGCACTGGATTACAGAAGATAGAGGCTGCCTAAGAAGAGGCTATAGCATAGGGTTGCTGTCACTCTATACTGCTTTTTCACCAGGCCAAGAGCTCTGGGCAGGAGGCGGAACAACAGTGGATGGATTTGCAGGCTAGGTCTGTGTGAACAGGGGCGCCTGAGGCTGTGCAAATAGCTTGTGGTACTGGTGCATACTGGACCTGAAAGGGGACTAGAATGTGCTTTGACACCCAGCACAACTCTGGATGCTTGATAGGGGGAATGGGCCCTGAGTCAAGCAGAAGACCTAGTACAAATGCATGTGCTAAAGGATCCTCAAAGGTCAAGACACTGTAAATGCATCAAGAGGGCACATCCAGATTGCAGCATATTGATGATGTGGAGGGCATCCCTTGTAAAGGAACAGACTTTAGGGGTCATGGCCATAAAATAATTGCTTTGCACATTGATCACACTTGCATATTTTCTGTGTTGATACTTACACCCTTTTTTGCACAATGTATTCCTAATTTGTCTCTGCTAGTACTGAGGAAGGGCTAGAGGTTAAGCAGAGTGCTGAAACCTCACACCTAACCTCTGAGAATTGTGTCCAGCCACCCTTCTATCATCTAATAATTCAGCAGGCATTGCCCACTTGCACTTGCATATCTGCCCCAACCACTTTGGAGTTTTTAAAGTTACGTTTTTCAGAATGCTGAATTCTACACCCTATGCCACCATCTCTGCAGAATTGCACTTCTGCAGAATTGTAGCCTTTATGCAAGCCTTTGGTCTATGACATTTGGGAGGAACAGTTGTTCTGAGATCTCCTTCCATTCTCTCCCTACCCTTCCAGATGTGAATGAGTTGTTAAAATTTATCCGGCCGCTGCACGAGGGGACGCTGGTGTTTGTGGCCTCATACGATGATCCTGCCACAAAGTGAGTGTTAACAGGGGGACAGTTATACTTACTTCTGTAAAACAAGAAAATCTTTAATAAAAACAAAAACAAAACAGGGAGACAGCCAGCACAGGTTATGCTCATGTAGTAAAAATGTACTCAGCCTGAAAGGAAGCTACCTAACTTATATAAAACTAATGCAAAGCGGTTGTTGGGGAGGCTGGGGAATCCCCCTTTTAACAGGTACTCAAGTAAAATTGGGAGTGTATTGAGAAAAGACAGCCGTTTGTTGCATCTGTTTTTTTATGCCTAGCATTTGAGACTCTGAGATCCAAAGTTGGTCTCCTTCAGATGACTGAGAGGGTGGTCTATCCTGTATCTAGCATGGGGGCCACTGAGGGCTTATTCAGACCTGCATACCCATGGCTTGATTACTTATCCTTTCATTACTCAGCCTTTGTGTCCTGAACCGCTGGCCCAAAGGAGGGATCATGGGAGTGGTTGAGTGCAGGTATCCTGAAGAAGGATGCCAAAAACACCAGAGTGCTTTATTAAAGAAAGGAGTAGACTTACAGCCTGCCAGGTCTCCTAGCCGTTACATGTTCGAGACAGACACAGCAGCAGGGAGATGGCTTGTCTGCACCCAAGCAAATGTGCACACATTCTTTATATACAAAGCAGCATACATCACTTTGTCTAGAATTTCCCATCACTTCTCCTCCCCAGATGAAGGCATAGACTGGCAAATATCCAAGTCTTACAGATAGCTCCCCTTTCTGGGCTCAAAGCCCAGTACCCTAAACCCACAGATAACGATAGCATCAAAGCAAGCCAGTTAGCTTATATCAAAGCAAGTGAATATAAACAGTGCTTTTTTTTCTAGAAAAACAGGTGCAGGAATGCTGCCCTGTCCCTCCTGCTTCTGCACCAGTGGAAGAGGGAGGGCTGCTGTGTGAACGGGCAGAGATAATGCACAGGGAAGAAGCCTCCCTGCGTGTCTGCTCTGCAAGCTACCCTGTCCCTCCTGCTTCCGCGCACAAGCAGGAGGGGCAGGGCAACTCTATGGAGGGGGAAGAGCAGATGAGCAGAGAAGCTTTTTCCCTGTGTGTCTGCTCTGCAAGCTACCCTGTCCCTCCTGCTTCCGCGCACAAGCAGGAGGGGCAGGGCAACTCTATGGAGGGGGAAGAGCAGATGAGCAGAGAAGCTTTTTCCCTGTGTGTCTGCTCTGCAAGCTACCCTGTCCCTCCTGCTTGCTTGCACAAGCTGGAGAGACAGGGCAGCTTGCAGAGCTGAGGCAGGGGAGGCTTCTTCATGCGCATCAACTGTTAGCCCAGGAGGCTGAAGAGCCTCATTAAAGCCCCAGTGCACCTCTGGCTCATGAGAAGACCCTCTCCATTGCCCATAGAGGATGTCCTCTTTGCGCTCCAGGGAGAATCTTCTTGTGAACCAGAGGTGTGGTGAGAGGTGCCGGAACAATTTTTATTCATACCCCAATTTTTAGTTATTGCCCCAGCCACGCTGGGCGGCTTCCAACATATATAAAAAACATAACAAAACATTAAACAATAAAAAGTCCCTATACAGGGTTGCCTTCAGATGTCTTCTAAAGGTTTTTAAGTTACCGTATTTTTTGCTCTATAAGACGCACTTTTTCCCTCCTAAAAAGTAAGGGGAAATGTGTGTGCATCTTATGGAGCAAATGCAGGCTGCGCCGCTATCCCAGAATCCAGAACAGCAAGAGGGATCACTGTGCAGCAATCCCTCTTGCTGTTCTGGCTTCAGAATATTTTTTTTCTTGTTTTCCTCATCCAAAAACTAGGTGCGTCTTATGGTTTGCTGCGTCTTATAGAGTGAAAAATACAGTACTTCTCTCCTTGGCTCGGGAGTTGCATAACTCCATATCATCCAACATATGTTACTTTGTCTATCACTTCACCTGCCCAAATGACAGCATAGGTGGCAAATACCCAAGTGTTACAGATAGTTCCCCTTTCTGAGGTCAGAGCTCAGAGCCCAGCACCCCAAGCCCACAGATAAGGATAACATCAAAGCAAGCCAATTAGCTTATATCAAAGCAAGTGTATATAAACATACATGACCTTATTGCTACAGCAACTGCCAATTAATGGTGGGGTTATTTTGACTAACAAGATGGCGTTAGCAAAGCCTCTGGAACAGTTCACCTTTGGTTCAGCACACCTTGATGAACATGCAGCCTGGACCTGTTAACAAGCACGTGTGTCCGAATGTCCTGAGAAATGTTTGGTGTGCTTATATGCCACCATTCAATGTAAAGTTGCCACAGGGACTCTTATGTTAACATAATAGGGTAACAAGACAAAAAAAGTGTTTAAAATATGAAAACATGAAATATGAAAGTTCTATCTGATTGGTAATGACTCCTCCACACAGGCAATGTGTGGTGCTTGATGCTGCAACTTTCAAATGATGGGCATGCATGTATGAATAAGCTTATAAGAGAGGGGGTTTGAAATTAAGATATTGTGGCTTTATATTATGGTTTAGGACAGAGATGGGGAAGCAGGGGCCCTCCAGGTGCTGTTGGACTCCTAACTCCTAGCATTCCCAGCCAGCATGGCCAGTCGTTGGGGATGATAGTAGTTGTAGACAAGAAACATGGTGGGGGCACTGGTTCCCCATTGCTGAATATTGGATCAAAGGGAGATTGCCAGACTTGGTGCAGGACAGGGCTTTTTCACCTGAAGGAATAACTTGTGTTTAAGTACAACTTCTCACACCACTACAGCATTTGAATGGGAGAAGAAATTCCAGTTGAAAGTCTTGCTCTGTACAGTAGTTTCTTGGCACCACACTGAACTTTTTCCAGAAAGAATAATGTTTTACTGTGTTGGTGGGACCAGAAGAGTGAATAGTAGAGGTTTGTTTACTCACATTTTCTGTTCCCTCTAGGATGAATGAGGAGACCCGTAAAATCTTCTCAGAACTGGGCAGCAATGTTGCCAAAGACCTAGCTTTTCGAGATAGCTGGGTTTTTGTTGGAGCCAAAGGGGTGCAGAACAAAAGTCCTTTTGAACAGGTACTGAACCATTTTTCCTTTTCACAGATGTCACCTTGAAATGCCTGTATTTCAGAGAAATCCTGAAATCACTAGCTCACACATGAGGGAAACTGGAGCACTCCAGATATTGTTGGTCTCCAACTTCCATTGATTCTGACTTATTGGCCATGGTGGCTGGGACTGATGGGAGGTGGAGTCCAACAATATATGGAGGGCTGGAGGTTCTCTACCTCTGCCTTAGATAAAATCTGGGAGGAGAAGCAGAGGAGTGTGAAATATCCATGTAAACCCTGATTTTGTTATTTTTATAGCACGTCAAGAACAAAAAGAGCTCCAACAAGTATGAGGGTTGGCCTGAAGCACTTGAGATGGAGGGCTGCATTCCACAGCGAACTGCTGAGGTCTAGCGAGGACCGGTTTCCTTGAAGCCTGCGGTGTCTTTTTGTGGTGGGGGAAAGGTCCTTGCTTGTCCACCTGTTGTTGTCTTCCCATATGGTGGCAGCTATCCATTCTCCTTCTCTCCAGCAGCCTCTGCCTCAACTAGGCAATCAAGTTTTCCTTTCCACAAAAGGCACATCTGGCCCAAACCCTGGGAAAGGAAGTGCGGTATATGTGAGGCCACCCCCCCCCCAACTCTCCCCTAGTGCCTTATTTTTCTCTTGGTTGGAAGAGCTCACCCTACTTCCCCTTTGCCTGTTGCTCTGAATGTGATGAGCAGATTAGTGCCCTCTGCTCAGAGGAAGCAAGTGTATTTATGTGACAGCCTTTCTTTTTCCACAGTGATCTGCTCACATGGTGGGGAACCTGTGGCCCTCTGGATGTTGCTGGACTCCAGCTCCCATCAGCCCCAGTCAGCCCTGCCAGTGGTTATGGGGTGATGGGAGTTGTAGTCCCAACTACATTGGGAGGCCCACAGGTTCTTCATTCCTGCGTTAAAGGGACCACTACTTTTCTATATTAGTTCATGTGGTTTAAGTTAGTTCTTCCACTACTACACACACTAATATATAGGAGGAAGGAGATTAAGGACAATCCTTTTTTTGGTTTTGGTGAATCTCTTGAAAAATGTCAAGTTGCTGTTTCCTGAAAGACAATGTTGGTACTTAAACTGTGATGGGAATTGGAGATGGATCACTGTTCATACATTGTTGTGGAAAGGAATCAAAGCTGAGTTTCTTTTTTTCAGAACACTTGTTGATAAACGGTATCTCCAATAAACAATATGCACAGCAGCTGTTGGTTAATTGTTGTTCTTTCAAGAGCAGAACCAGTGCTGTTCCCTTGGGATCCGCAATTAGTGGCCAAGAGAGTGATTGCACTCTTGTAAACTCTTCCATTTCTGCTTTAGGTAGAGGTCTGCCACCAGCATTTTGGACTTCCACTGCAGATAACGCCTAATCTGCCCTTGGAGAGTGGGATCCTAATTTCTTTCCTGTTGCAGTAGGAGGACCCAGCTCACACATTCTTGGAAGGAAAGGATGCTACCTATGTCTGAACCTGGGCTACAGCAGCTCTTTTAATAGCTGGGGTGGGGAACCTTAGGGACTGAAGACAAATGCTTCCCTTGGGACTCTTCCCAGCCCTACCCCCTCCTAGTCTTGTTTTGTGCTCTCCTTGAGTGTTTTTGTCTAGCCTGGCTAGAATGTGTCCTTGACTCAGATAAAGCCTCTTGCTTCCCTGGATGGAGGGAAAACAAAGAAGAGTGTGAGTAGAAACTAGCCTAGTGTACAAAGGTAAAACTTTACATTCTTTGCTCTTCTCACCTTTGCCTCTGTCTTTGCACACAACTGAGTTGCCCAGAGGTGAATACAGCTAGTAAGGTTCTCTAGCCCTTTTCCAGGATTTGGGCTTACTATCTTCTCCCTCACCTGTTCCCCTGCTTTCTCCCCATCACGTACCCTGTCCAAGGTTTTTCATCACCGCGAGCATAATGTAAGACTGTGTACAGAGTTATGGTGATCCAAATCATGTTGCCACCAGATGGGCTTATCCACACCTTAGTTTGCCCCAGCACTTTCCTCAGGAAAACCCTCTGTTTAGCCCTGAATTGGAACAAATGGCAGTCAGATTTTCTGTGGACTGCCTTTGTTCCAATTGAGCGCTAAAGAGTAGGATTTCCAGGGGAAAGTGGCAAAGGCAAAACTGCTCAGACCTGTGCCTAGAAAGCACAGGACAAGCAGCAGGGTGGACAAGCCTGATGTCCTCTGTAACTGGGAGCAACATCCAGAAGGGGGAAGCACTTCTACCAATCTCACAATCACCCTGATGCTTGGGACTTGGGACATACATGTGTCTCTGTGCTGAAGACTAAACTGGATTTTACTCACACTTCTTTTTTAAAACTAGCCACTTATGTTGAAGAAAAAGTAGCCACTGCCCCATTCCAGTATTCGCTTCTTATCATATCAGTTTTTTCTCTCAACATCACCTTGCTGTTTGCATTCATTGGCACCTTTGAGGGTAAATAGCAGCTGAGGAAGGTGACTTAGGTTAGGAAACTGGCATGGAACCTTGTGAACTGCCCTGAGATCTACAGAGCAATATGTAATAATAATAATAATAATAATAATAATAATAATAATAATAATAATAATAATAATAATAATACTGGGGCCCCAATCCAGATCAGCAGCTGCTTTTTCTTTAAAATAGTGGCCACTTGACACATGCTTCTAGAATAACATGTAGTTTTTCCTTGGATCATGTCCATAAAAGCTGGGCTGGCTGCATCCTTTGACTGCTGTTGTGCAGTTTTAATAGAGCATTTAGGGAAGCCTAGCTTAAACTAATCACTTTTGCCTGTTGAACAGAGAGCAAAAGGTGTCCTCGGACAGTACCTACAGAAGAAGTTCCAGGTAATCTCAACTTTTGTCTGCCCGGGATGGGGATTCTTCTGGATCCATGCCATTCTTTCAAGTATTGCCAAGTACCTGGGGCAGCCTTCCCCAGCCTGGAGTCCTCCAGATGTTTTGGACTCCACCTCCCAACTGGCCAGTGATCAGCAATGATGGGAGTTGTAGCCCAATGATCTCTGGGGGGTAGCAAGTTGTGGAAGGCTGACCTGGGTCAATCACTTTCTGCTGGAAAGGGGGGAAGGAAACAAAGATATGCTGCCTTGGGTTTACAGGTGCTCTTCACATACTCATGGTCATCTAAGGCACAGATTTGCAGTCAGTTCTCGTTAGTAAAGAAACAATACCTACCATGCCATGCCTTGTGCAACAAATTCCTTGTGGAATGGGAATGGTTTGAGGAAGAGAACTTAGACAAGTTCCTTGAGCTGCAGAAAATCAAGATGCATCAGAGGAGCAAGACACAGGAGCATGTCTCATGGCCAGTGGAGCCTGGTGCAAAAAACAGAATTAAGAATATGCTGGCTCTGGGCCACTGCTGAACAAATGGATTTAGTTTAAGTGCCAGAACTGAGCTGAGCTCACAGTCCTTCCATACAAAAATCCATTGTTGTTACTGTTAAACAATAGGGAGTCAGAAACCTTGCCAACTTCTCACCCAGTGATTTACTAATGGAGCTTGCTCTGCCTTCTGCTGGTGTCAGTGACCAAAGTAAGCACACTGGAGAGAAGGAGCTGCCTTGTATGGAGTTGGACAACTGGCACATCTAACCCCTAGAACAGCTGATCTACTGACAGGAGCTCTCCTGGGATTTGACCAGGGGTTTCTCAATCCTGCTTTCCAAGACTGGCCACAAGCTCTAGGGTGCTCAAGGCTGTCTCCCTCTCTCTGTCCCCTCACCCTTTTTGCTATTGACACGTACTAGGAGGTCTCCCTCAACTCGGCTCTGTTGCAGCTTTGTGACTTCTGAGTGGGCAGCAGCAAGCAATGGATTGAAGTATTTTGTCTGCATGGTAATATTCCTTTTGTCCCCTGCCCCCTTTTCCTGAAAGCAGTAATAAAGCAATTATTTTTAAAAGTGTATCTGTTTTCGCCCACCAGAGTCCCTCATCTTTGCTCACAATTATAGTGATCATTACCACGCAGAAAAAATACATAAGAAGAACCAACCTAGATCAGACCCAAGGCCTATGTAAGCTGGCATCCTGTCTCCACAATGACCGCCTTTGGCAGGGGGTGAAACTAGGCTTTATTTCACCCGAGTCAAAGACCCTGTTTGGAACACAAACACCCCATGTGCATTTGCACACACACACAGGCTGGGAGCTTCAATAGAATGCCTCTGGAGGCTTCACCCAGGGCAAAAAAACCTGGCTAGCCTCGCTGAAGCAACGCCTCTGCCTTTGGGAAGTCCACAAGTGGGATTTTACATGCAAGCGAAACTCCTGAATGGTGAGAGATCTCAGGGATACCAATACACACCTTGAGTGTGCTACCCTTAGAAATAAGGATGCTAGAGACACATCTTTTATAGTACATGGTTTTATTTACACACATCTACAGGTTGAGTGGGACGCGGGTAGTGCTGTGGGTTAAACCACAGAGCCTAGGGCTTGCCGATCAGAAGGTCGGCGGTTCGAACCCCCGCAATGGGGTGAGCTCCTGTTGCTCGGTCCCTGCTCTTGCCAACCTAGCAGTTCGAAAGCACGTCAAAGTGCAAGTAGATAAATAGGTACCGCTCCAGCGAGAAGGTAAATGGTGTTTCCGTGCACTGCTCTGGTTCGCCAGAAGTGGCATAGTCATGCTGGCCACATGACCCGGAAGCTGTACGCCAGCTCCCTCGGCCAGTAAAGCGAGATGAACACCACAACCCCAGAGTCGGCCATGACTGGACCTAATGGTCAGGGGTACCTTTACCTTTACAGGTTGAGTATAAGATGGAAGGGTTCACAGCATTAGCACTCAAACACATCATGCTCCACCATTAAGTTTCCAGACTTCCACAAAAGCTAAAACTGACCTAGCTGATGATCTCCTCTCCTCCAACATTCACTGATGATATCACTTCAAGGGTGGGGCAGCGGCAGGGAACCTATCCACTTTTTGCTCAGCTTCTGAAAGCATCTCCAGTCATAGTTTCTACGGCAAATCAGTCACTTGGACTTCTTAGTCATGCAAAGAGATGCTAAACAGGCCTGGCTAGAGCTATTAAGAGACTGGTTTGACTACTTCAGTAGCCTTTCTTTCTTCAGAATATAATTTTACAGATATACAGGCTTGGAGGGAATCTACAGACAGGGTCGTACCTAGGGGTCCGCTAGGTTGGCCCCCACCCAGGAAAGGGTGCAAAAAATCACACCTCTCCACACCAAAACATCTTGCCAAAGGTGCACATGACTCTCTCTCTCTCTCTCTCTCTCTCTCTCTCTCTCTCTCTGTGTGTGTGTGTGTGTGTGTGTGTGTACCAATGCAGTTCCTTGCCAAGGACACAAGGGAGCCTAGGTATGCCTCTGCTCACAGATGATATCCAGACCACCACTCCCCCCAGTCCTATAACAAGGGGATGAGGGCAATCACCCTCTCCTGCTGTTCTTTCCCAGTGACTGGTACTCAGATGCACAAAGACTAGAATTGCAGCAATCAAGCTTGCCAGTCATTAAGGTGGTTAAATTGGTATACTTGTTACATCTTTCGAAGGCCTAATCATAGGAGCTTTTAATAGGTTATGGGACTACAAAGCAGGAGGGAAATATCTTGAGATGGGACTATAAAACAAAGAGGAAAATTATGATTGCAGTCCCAATCATAATCCCTACAGATGTTAAAAAAAAAGAAACAAACACAGGTAAACCATGTGTTTTGAAAAAACCTCCATTGTTATCAAATGCCATTTGTTCCACTTTAACGTGGTGGTTTGGAGTTACATAATTTAGCAAGTTCAAATGATACAGTCTTGTGTAGTACAAGACCTATTGCAGTCGTTAAGAGTCGTCAACAGGCTCATCACAGCTATCTGCCAATCACCCATTCCCACCACCCTTCTGAGTAATACCCCTCCCCACCTTCTCACTATATAGAAGGGTCTGGTGACTTCTGTTTCAGTGTATCTGAAGAAGTGTGCATGCACACGAAAGCTCATACCTAGAACTAACTTAGTTGGTCTTTAAGGTGCTACTGGAAGGAATTTTTTTCTTTTATTTTGTTAGTACAATCCTATTTCATATCATAGCTGTCAACTTTTCCCTTTTCTTACGAGGAATCCTATTCAGAAGAAGGGAATTTCCCTTAAAAAAGGGGAAACGTTGACAGCTATGTTTCATATATATTTAGAAGCAAGCCCTGTTTAGTAAAATAGGGATAACGCCCAGGTAAATACATACAGTATTGCAAAATACATGATGAGTAAAGTGCTTTGAACAATCTGAAGTGGTATATAAATCACAGAGAATCATAGAGTTGGAAGGGAGCTCCAGGACCATCTACTCCAGCCCCCTGCAATGCAGGCATCTTTTTGCCGACTGTGGGGCGCAAACCCCAAACCCTAAGATTAAGAGTTTCATGTTCTACCAACTGAGCTATCCCAGATCCTAAATATTAAGTTCCATCCATTATCTTCTATCAACCTCTGCTTAGCACATCCCCTGGTGCCATATTGTTACTGACCTGACAGGAAATGGCACTGGGAGGACTCTGCTTGCTTTTTGGTTTTCTTCCTTGCATTTCTATCTTCCCCACAACATTGCACAAGGGGAACAATGATTAAAGTCCTCCCTCTCATCATCCCTGAATAAAAATAATAATCCCAAAGCCTCTGCTTGAGCACAGGAAATACTCTAACTAAATGCATTTAATTGATACAAGTGAATCCGTAATCCCAGCAGAGCAAAAAGCCTCCCAATCCCATCAATCCGAGGATAGAAGGCCTTTAAATTGCCCAATCGAATAAAAGGATGAGCATAATCCTTTCCATCACATCACCGCCTAATCCCATTGAGATAGTTAGCGGTGGAGTGCATCCGTGTCTTCCAATCAGCGCTCAGCGAGTTTCTGACCCAGCCAACCAGGCAAAGGGTTTTTGCTAAACGGAGCAGAATGTAACTATTAATCTCCCATTTAGGACAGACGTGGTTGTCCACTTCCTCCAATCAGAACCCAGAGTGCCCCTATGATCCTATTTATCGAGGCACAGAGCGAGCTTAATGCCTCCTGCTGCTCTCTGAGATTTAAAAACACACACAAGCCAGCCAACCAGCGCATGGCAGGGAATTCTTCTGGCTTATACCAGATCCGAAGTGTTTTTCCTGTTGTTCTCTGCACCTAAATAGCATTTATTTATGGTTTTTGCGGGGGGAGACTACAAATCCCAGCATGCCCTGCTAAACTCCCGGGTTGATCCTGCCATGAATTCGCATTTAGTTGCTGTGGGCGTGGCTATGATTGTGATGCGCCGCCACCCCCGGGGGGCGGAGTCGGAGAGGAAGGAAGGAAGGAAGAAGGAAGGAAGGAGGAGAGCGCAAGCAAATCCAGCGGCGGAGTTCAGCTCTGGGGCGGCGGCGGCGGCGGCGGCGGCACCAGGTGAGGCGGTGGGAGCGCGATAGAGGCGGAGGGGTCAGACCAGGGCAGATTTTCGGGCTGAGGATCGCGGCTTCCCTGAGCGCTCCTTTGCAGAGGACTTGTTTAATGGACGGCTGGGGAGAGAATCGGGAGGGGGGGCAGCTGCCCAAGGCTCTTGCTGGATCGTTGCAGACTTTGGGGGGCTCTTTCTTTGGTAAGACTCTTGTAGCGGGTTTTTTGGAGGGAGAGAGATAAGAGGACGCACTGGGTGGGGGGGGGTGAAGGGACGGGCCGCCTCCCTTTCAGGGAAAGTGGAATCGGTTTGGAGGAAAGTGTTGCGAGAGGGCGGCGAGCTTTTCCTCTTGCCTAAGAAAAAAGGGGCAAGAGAGAGAAAGCAAGTTTTGTGGCCAGCGGGCTCTTTCCCAACAGGTGTTTATGGCTCGGAGAGAGAAGTGACTCAGCTGAGCTGCAGGGGAAGCAGGAGAGCAAAGTGGGGGGGCTGCTGGTGCCCTGCGCCTCCTGCTCCCCTTCCTCTCCCTTCTGCTCACGCGCGCGCCCTTCCTCTTCCCAAGGGGCCACTGACTGAGTGCGGGAGTTCAATGGGTGGTGGGCCAATTCCCGTGGGAAACACTTTGCCCTCGTGGGCTTTAAAAATGTTTGAGGAGTTAGAAACACTTCAGGCCTGGGCAGAGCAGCTTAAACACGCACTCCTCAGATATAAAGGGAAATTGTAGGAGGTCAAGACATAACAAATGGAACACACCTAGAGCAAGTGCATTTATGGCAAGCCTGGTGCTATTTAAAACAATCCTGAGATGGAAAGGCAGGGGAAATCATTGTTTAGTCTTTCTCTGCACAGGGGAAGTGGCAAGGTTCTCTCTTTTTAAAACTATCTGCTGAATTTAAAAGGGAGGTTAAGGGGAAACGTACTTCCTTGTCAGGTTTTTAAAAGATAAATGTGGGGCTGCCCCCCGTGTATTATTGCTGCCCTAGGCAAGTTGAAATGTTGACACACTGATTGTTATGCCCGTCTTTACCTTTACACAGGGCAGCCAATGAAGGTCTGAGGGTTACGGGGGTGCTGCCTAGCTTGAAAGTGCAGGCAGGCTCTTCCTCATACCATTGTTTAGCTATCTGGGGCAGGCACCCCTGGAATTTGGGTGCCCCAGGGGGTTGCCCAGCTTGCCTTTTTGTTGGATTAGCTCTGTTGAGCAAAGGGTTGCATAGGCTGGGAGCACTCTGGCAATCCCTCTGCCCCTCTCATAATCCTGATTATGTCATCCACCCTCCCGTATTCAAGCCAGCCTGTGACATTGCACCCAGATGGGGGTTCCTGGCCATGCTCATTGTCTCAGCACCCACTCTGTGACCCTTCCTGCCTTAGGGTCAAATGAATGAGAGCCCTCCTTGTTCCAGTTGTTGGGAAGGGAGGGAACAGTGGAACAGGAGGATCTGTGGCTGCAAGACTGTTAAAGATTAGAGGGTTCTACAGTTTGTATTATGACAACCCTCACCTGGGATGCTCTAGGCCAAGGGTGGCTAAACTCACTGGCCGTTGGCCGGGGCTGATGGTAGTTGGAGTGCAGCAACGTCTGGAGGGTGTCACATTGTTATGGGCCCAGAATATCCTTCCTTGGGTTAGGACATGGGTAGGCAAACTAAGGCCCGGTGGCCAGATCCGGCATAATCACCTTCTAAATCTGGCCCGCGGACGGTCCAGGAGCCAGCGTGTTTTTACATGAGTAGAATGTGTCCTTTTATTTAAAATGCATCTCTGGGTTATTTGTGGGACCTGCCTGGTGTTTTTTACAGTAGAATGTGTCCTTTTATTTAAAATGCATCTCTGGGTTATTTGTGGGGCATAGGACTTTGTTCTTTTTAATTATATATATATATATGTAGTCCGGCCCCCCACAAGGTCTGAGGGACAGCTGAAAAAGTTTGCTGACCCCTGGTAGGAGATCAAATGAAGTGGTTTACTTGGTCATGGTGTGTGTGCCTCTAAGAATTATCCAATGTTTATTTCCTTGTAGGTGAACACTGTGCACTGTGCTTGAACACTCTGCCTCCCTATCCACTCCCTGATTAGGTTGGATGCTTCTGCGCCATCAGCAGAGGGTGCCCTTGGACCTGAGCCCAAAAGGAGAATGACCCCTGCCCAGTGAATCCATGTTTTGTCCATGCTGGAGAGGGAAAGAAGTTCTGCATGGAATGAGTCCTTTACATGACTTTGCCAGCCAGCTGCGCCATGGGTGGGGCAGCCCTCTTCTTTCTCCACCTGCTGGTGGCTGGTTGGGCTCAGGGAGCGACTGCTGACAGCCCTTACCTTAGTGTGGGGGACGGGACAGCGTTGGAATTTGACTTCCCTGCACACAGCCGTGGTGTCTTGCTGGTTTCCTGCCGCTATTCAGGGCCCAACGCTTGGCTGAGCGCGGAATCTCTGGAACCTACCATTGTTGCCGTTGAGAACGTCAGCGCTTCCTGGGGAGGAGGTTTTATGGTTGGGTTTCAGTCCAGCTTAGCTGGCCTAGCTCCTCTGCAGCTGCAGCTGCTGGAGCAGAACCGACTTATCGAGAAAGCCGATTTCCAGATCCGTGTCAGTGCTCCAGAGCCGGTGGCATCGTCGGGGCTGGGCCACTTCTCTGAGAACCCCATCCTCTATGCTCTCCTGCCTCTCATCTTCCTCAACAAATGTGCATTTGGCTGCAAGGTGGAGGTGGAGGTTCTGTGGAACCTGGTGCGCCAACCCCACCCGGTCATGCTAGGCATACTAGGCCAGTTTGTGGTCATGCCGCTGTATGGCTACCTCATGTCCGTGGCCTTCTCCTTGCCTAAGCCGCTGGCCTTGGGACTGGTCATTTCTTGCTCTTCACCTGGCGGTGGCGGTGGCTACCTGTACAGTCTTCTGCTGGGTGGCGACGTCACCGTGGCCATCTCTATGACCCTCCTGTCCACAATTGCAGCCACGGGGCTGATGCCGCTGTCCTCGACATTCTATGGCTGGTTGCTGGGTGCCCACGAGACTCTCCACGTCCCCTTCCTCAAGATCTTCATCACCCTGCTCTTCATCGCTGTGCCCATCTCCGCTGGCATGTTGGTCAAGTGCAAGCTGCCTCGCCTCGCCCGCCTCCTGCTGCTCCTGATCAAGCCGTTCAGCTTCACCCTCATTATAGGAGGCCTCTTCATGGCGTACCACATGGGCGCCTTTATCCTGGCGAATGTGCAGGCCCCAATTGTGCTGGCGGGCGTCACTGTGCCCCTCTTTGGCCTGCTGTTGGGCTACTTGCTAGCTTGGTGCTTAGCGCTGCCTGGGCCACAGCGCCGGACGGTTAGTATTGAGGTTGGGGTACAGAACAGCCTGCTGGCTCTGGCTGTGCTGCAGCTCTCCTTCCAGCGGGCCCAGGCTGACTTTGCCTCACAGGCTCCTTTCATCGTGGCCCTGAGCAGCACTTCAGAGATGTTGTTGCTGGTTTTGGGGAACCTGGCATACAACAGACTCTGTTCTGCTGGCTCCTGAGTGCTCCTGGGTGAGGGGAGGCAGATACCAAAGATGTCAAAACATTGGCTGTGGCCGGCAAGAAGAGACTGATACCATAGGCCTTAGAAGCTGGTCTTGGGGTGCTTTCCCCCATCCCTGGGGTGTGGATTCCAAGGCCTCAGCCTCTCAACCTTTCAAGGGGTGGCTTGGGTACCAAAGGGGCCCTTTGAAGTGAGAAGCACACTGCTTGTGTGTTAGGAATCCACATCATCTGTCCTTTTTGTTTTCTTTTTTCTTGTCTACTTGTTTTTCTACACAGCGAGTGGTGCCTCTGGAGCTTAGAGCTAGAGCTGTACTGACTGTGAGGTGGAAGATGGGGGGTGGAACTGACCCATTTCTTCTCTCCCATTCACCAGGGATACAGGGTTTGAATAAAACGAAAGAGATAATATGTTCTGTGTGGCTGTCTTTCTTCTTATTTCCTTCCAGGAGCTGCAGAAATGGGGCTTTGTGGAGTGATGGGCAGATGTGGAGGCAGCCTAGGAGGATTTTTTCACATTTTTTAAAAAAGCTAGCGCCCCTGAAATGTGCTTGAAGGCTTGGGTGAAAATGTCAGAAACAAATAAAAACTCCAAAATCCACACTTGTGCGATGCCTTTTATTACGGCCAACCAAAATGTCACTTGTAGGACCTAATAAAGGTGTTGCCCAACTGTGGATTTTGGATTATTATTATTTTCTTATAGACTGAGATGGCTACCTTTGCTTTTTATATAATGAAGTAAAAAAAAGTTTGGAGTTGGGTGATAGTTTTCTTCAGAGAATTACAGGGAATATGAGAGGGGCATTGTAGTCTCCCTCACTGTGTGAGCATAAGTGTGTGTAAGAATATATATGCATCCTCTCTACTGTTGCCTCTGGTAAACAAATTTCTTATTAATGTTTTTGCACCGTTAAACAAGTTTGTTAAATGGAGGCAGTGAGGAATTGTATATGCAGACCATGCTGTCGCTCAGCAGTCTGAACAAAAGGAACTCTACCTCTGACCTGTGAAGAGCCAGCTCTGCTGCGTCAACATTCAGTATCCTCCTAGTCCAGCAGGCACTAACCTGTTGGCCTCCGGCTCCAGCATGGCCAGTGGTCAGGGGTGAAGGGAGCTAAAGTCCAACAGTGGGAAAACCACACGTTGGCCACCTCTGAGCTAGTTCAACTTCAGCTCGCACTACTCATGTAGAATGCCTGCTGAGTATAGATCACAGTCTGCTTGCCTTTCACTATTTCCAGGCTGGCTGTGCCTGGCATACTACAGGGGACATGGTGGAGTGTGGTGACATTTGTGCCCAGTCCTCTCGTCTAGCACAGTTTGTTCTGAGGGCAATGATCGTTTGCTGCGGTTGGGTGTCTCAATTAAAGGTATTTGATCCTGTGCCAGAGGGAAACAGTGACTTTGCTACTACTAAATTGCCCTTCTCACCCGTCAGCTTAAAGAGTTCAATCTACTTTTTCAACTATGGCCCCAAATCCATTTTATGGACCACTTTCCCTTTCATCACCCCCCTCACCCTCCCCTGCACTGCTTGGTTGGGTGGACAGCGCTGGAGATGGATTAACAATCAGACAGAGAATGGAGTAAAGTAGGACACACACACACCTAAACTGGGAGCCCCTCATGTGTTTTAAGTATTCAGGAGAGATAAGGAGATGCCTGTTCTGTTCTAGTCTTGGTGGGGAGAGGTATGTTCTGCTCCAAAAGTCTTCATGGAACGGTTTGTTTCATTGTTTGATAGGGCAGTAAGGATGAGTACTGGCTAATGCTTGCAATCCTACCCGCACTAGGGAGTAGGTCTCATTGAAATTCAGTGGGAATTGTTTCTGAGTAAACATGCATAGGATTACATTGTAAGTTTTGACGTTGGCCTGCCAGCAAAGCTCTTGGGTAATGGTCGGGGTGTGCGTGATGGAAGTTGTAATCTAGCTTTGAAGAGGAAGTTAAATGAAAAAGAGAAGTGGTATCATAGATGCATTCTGGAAATGGTCGGGGTGGGGGTGGGGTTTCAACTAATGAAAATTGTGGGATTAGCAGGACGTTCATAACTGTTCCGCATCTGAGGATGAGGGTTGCCTAAGGGCATCAGATGTATAGAATTCAAATTCAGTCGTCGTAGAGCTCCTGTATCCTTTAATCCATTGCTGGGCATTATCTTTGTCGATTTGCTGGGCTATTTCCATTACTTAGAAGTGGATGTTGGAGGACGGTTACTTTCCACACTCGAAATAACTTCTTTGTGGTCAGGTGTCGTGTTTTTCTCTCCTCCTTGCATATCCCATGTCAGCCCAGATAGAGCTGCTCTTCCAGGATGTCTGCATTAATTTTACCAACACCTCCACTCAGCAGCCCCGTTGGGTAGCAGAGCTGGAACCTGCTCACCTAAGAGCTTCTGGACAATGTCTTTATTAACATAGGCTTCACAGATTAAAAAGAAAAAAGTGTTGGCATGAAGGCCACTTGGTAGAGCCCACCCAGAGTGCCAAGTGTACCCAAAGGTAGGCCGTTGAAGGGGCAGAACTAGCAGGACTGCCATATTGTGCTTTGCTAAGTAGAAGTGGTTGACTAATATTTCCCCACCCCTGCTGATAAAAGAAAAATCCCATATCCTCTAAACTCCTCTACTTCCCATGAAGGGAGTATGAGATAGGGCTTGAAAGGCAAGATGGGGGACACTCATGTGTTGGAATAAAAGTATTTGGGGAGATTTTATGAGGACTTTTTGCTCATTTCCCCCCTTTGATATCTTTCTTAGTTCCCACAGCGTTAGTGGTTGTGATGTGTAGATAGCCATTCAAAGGAGCAGGTTGAAATTTGTCAGTTTGGCTTAGGAGTTTCTGTGACTATGTTAACACAAAAACAGTGGTTCCATATAAGTATATTATTATTAATTCCATATCAGCATCTGTTTCTACAAATAAATAAAATGTGTAGATTAGCAATTGGGAGTAAATGGCTGAAGGGCATAAGAGGCTCCTGCCAAAAACACAGGGGAGCTACAAAGGTGAGGAGTTCTTCTCAGGCAAGATATTGCCCAACTCATTTCAGGAGGAATACTTTTGAAAGCGCAGGTCAGGGCTGTGTACACACCATACATTCAAAGCCCCCACACGCCAAATCCTGGTAACTGCAGTTTACCCTTCACAAAGCATCTTAACAAGCTGCAGTTCTCAGGATTCCTTTACATGCAGCCCAGTCTGGGTGTTAGGGGGCCCAGTTTGCACTTTCAGAGCACTGGACAGCCTCTTAAATGAGGTGAGCTGACTGAAGGTACTGATCAGACTGGCTGACAGCCAACCTGATTCATGTTTTCAAATGTGTCCCTCTGGCCACTGACCCATGGGGGTGGGGAATCAAAGCTCCTCATTGATTTTTCTTCTGTAGGTTAATGGTCCCTGATAAGACGTACCTCACCCCTATGCCAAAGAATCATTTGTGTAAGGAGTGAGTCAGTGAGTGGAGCAAGTGTTGGTGACTTAGCATGTTACCAACATGGAATTTGTGGGCGCTTATTGAAATAAGACTTGTTTATCTGAAGATAAGCATGCCCACATTAAAAACTCTTGCTTCTCTCCCCATATTCTACACCCACTCCTAAAATCTTGAAGAATGTGGAATATCCCATAATCAGATGATGACCAGTGGATGGTTGATAGATTGGGGGGGAGTGGCTCATAGTTTTAGAATAGTTCTACAAATCTCTTCATCTTGTACTCCTCACATGCATAGAGCTTTGATGGTCTTTCTCAATCCCCAGCCAACTACTGCTGAGCTCTGATTTTTTAATAAACGAAAGCAAAAATATAAACATTTTGTGCAAATACATTTATTATGCATTTGTAAAAGTTGCAAGAACCCCCATCAAGCTTTTCTTTGGGGGAAGTTATAGAACCGTAATGCTCATTTCTGAGAACCGGACTTCAAGGTGGTGGAGCTTTACCTCAGATGTTCTTTGGAGTGGTATTGCCAGCCCAGGCAATTGGATTGGACGTTATATTGTGGCAATGCCTCCACTAGTTTTTAAAACTAAGAAATGCAATCATAACATGTCTAAGTCTGGCATTTCTTTTTCTTCTGTTGCTTTGCCTAAGATATTGAATCCAAAAATACAGGCTATTCAGCACCTGCTCCCAAGATGCACACAGATAAATTATCCACAAATACCTATATATTATTATCCTTTGAGTCAGGTCAGAGGCAAAAAAAAGGAAAGAGAAACTGATAAGTGGAAAGGAATGAAGAGAACTAATTTGAGGGCAAGGTTAATCTAACTTGACAGGGCAGGTGGAATGCAATCCGGTCTGCACACCTGTGCGCGCCTGCACACGCCTGCAGTGGCACTGTAGACAGGAAATTTCCATGAGATAAGATCACACTCCGTAATTACCTTCAGTTTACAGAAGAAAAAACACCTTCTCCCTCTGTAACTAGAGACATATATGCCACAACAGTGGAAGATGATTCCGCAATATCAGCAGCATTAACAGATGGAATACAATGAGATTCTCAAGGACCAGACTGGCTTTATTTCTGAAAGAATGAAAACACTGTCCCTGTCTGGCCACTACAAGCATCTCCTAACATGAAAAAAATACAAAGGGGGGGGGGACACTCTTCACTAAGATGTGAAACTGGTTAAATATCAGTCTCTACAGAGGTTGCCAAGCTTTTGGCGCATGTGGACATATTTGCAAAGTGGAGAAACTGTTGTGGGCAACCTATTGGGGAAGGGCCATAGCTCAGTGGTAGAGCACCTGCTTTCCCAAGTTCAGTCCCCACTGGCATCTCCAGGTATAGCTGGGAAATAACCCTACCTGGAATCCTGGAGAGCAGCTGCCAGTCAGTGTGAACAGTACTGAGCTAGATGTACCAAGGGTCTGACTCAGTAGAAGGCAACTTTCTATTCTATTGACTACAATGAAGTGATTGTTTCAAGGTTAATTTCAGCAGGGATAGGGTAGGTGGACACTGGGCTCCAGAGAAGGCCTGGGTGGTTATAGAGGAGTACTGGGAGGGGCCAAGTTGGCGACCCTGTAGGTATTTCAAATCTCAGTTTTAAAACTCTATTCCTCTGGCACAGGTATTTATGTGCAATGCTATTTGTTGATGTTGAAACTGCCTTGACTGATTCACTTGTGAATTGAATCGGATCAGAGATGTTTGTTTTTTAATCACAATAGATGGGTTAATTAGCTGATCAATATGCTACAATGTCTGTGACTGAAAAACTTTGTGTTTCAGATTCCAGTATCTTTTGTTCCAGCCCAGGTTTCACCCCTCTGCAGATATCTTTCTGAAGTACTACCTGGCTGTGCCTTTCTGGCAGACAGCTGTAGCAATATCCCAAGGGACATGGCTAATTGTGGTAATAAGATTTTACCTGCCTCAGATCCCAGTGCTGTTACCTTCCTGTTGTTCAATCCATATGTTAATTAGCTGGCCATGGTAGACAGAATAGGCTTGAACTGCTGCAATGTCAATTCAAATCCTCACACTGCCATGAAGCTCACTTAGGGCTCATCTACACTTACTTTTGCTCTGCACTTTCCAGACACAGGTCTGGGCTTTCCAGCTCTGCGTCTGAGCAGGGTTTTCCCCTGGCGCTTTCCCCAGGAAAACCAGCATTTCACTGCTGAATCAGACCAAATGGCAATCCATGGAAACATGGCACAAAAGGAAGTGTGGGCCTTAGTGGGCCTTTGATGACCAACCAATGGAAAACTACAACATATAAAGGAGGGCGTAGGAAACATTTTATTTGCATAAATCCCAAGCCCAGTCTAATGGATGATATTGTTTTTTCTAGCAGAACAACCAGTGGGGCTGTTTAAATTGTAAACTTCTCAAAACTGCTGATGCCATGCTGACAGCAAAGTATTTTCTAGAACATGGCAGTATAATTGGCAATGGCAATTTGAAAAGTCCAGTATGAAGAAAGGAAGGTCATAGGAAGCTGCCTTATACTGAAGCTGCAAACACGTCATACTTTTGAAGTACATTTATATTACATGGCTTTCCCCAAGAATCCTGGAACTATAATGGTGCTGGGAACTGTAGCTCTGGGAGGGGCACATTACTGTCCCCAGGATTCTTCAGAGGAAGCCATGTGATTTAAATACGCTTTAAATGTATGGGGTGTGTGCAGTCTCAGTATAAGGCAGCTTCCTATGTACCTATCATCTCTCCTTCCTTCTGTTTCAGTCTGGTACTCAGAAATGCTGCTTGTGTGCAGTGTGTGCTATAACTTGAACACCTGCCCCTGTAGCAACTGGGTTACTGCTGCCTGTTCCACTGGACTCTTGGGAGGGTTTGATTTTTTGTTTTTTACAAAATGATTTTTATTGCAATTTAAAATTCCAGGTACACATCAAATTTTTCTTTACATTGACAGACATCTTCTACTTTATTCTTCTACACATATTTGCATACTCTAAATAATAATTACTGACTTCCCTCTACCTCTTAACAACTTCTTCTTCTCTATTTCATTTTCTTTTGTACTGTGTCAAAATCCTACCAACCTTCTCTTTATCTATAACTCCTCTAAATATTTTGTGATTTTGTGAAATTTACTCTAAGCACATCCAAGTTTTGATCTGGGAACCATGTTTAAACATATAATTTTTAAAACAATCCCATTCTTTTTTGATCCTTAAGCTCGAGTGATTTCTTATTGCTTCTGTCATGTTGGCTAGTTCGATATACTCACAACACTTTCTTCTGCCATTCTTCCTTAGTTGGAATCAAATCCCGTTTCCAGTATGGTACTTGACAATTAACACTCTAGCCCAGGGGTTGTCAATCTGGTCCCTACCACCCACTAGTCGGCATTTCAGGATTTTGGGTGGGTGGTAGGGGGTTCTACGGCACAAGCTGAATCCTCCTTCCATTGAGCACTGGTGGGCGGTAAGGAAATTTTACCATCAAGTAAGATGCATTAGTGGGCGGAAGGTATAAAAGGTTGACTACCCCTGCTCTAGTCGCAGTTGTTGCATAAAGAAATGCTCTCTTGCTTTTTCTTGAGATGTTTATTGTCATTATGTCCGGTTAGAAGGCCTCTGGTCTTTTGGAAAATGTTTGTCTGAGCATTTTCTTTAATTCTTCATAGACCATGTCCCATTTTTTTAAAATTTGGGGACAGGTCCACCACATATGATATAAGTTGGTGTTGTGTGTGCAATGGGGCAGAAGGCTGTCACTGGGGTGTGCCTGCAGCATCTATCCTTCCAGTTTGTGATTTGTGTATGTTTGCTCAGCCCAACAGAAAAACTAAAACATAAATGAATTGGATGAAGGTACAGGGGGGGTGCTTATCAGATTTGCAGATGACACCAAAGTGGGAGGGGTACCTAATACCACTGAAGACAGAATTGGGATTTGAGATTACTTTACCAGATTGGAGAACTGGGCCCAAAGTAACAAAATGAATTTCAATAGGGACAAATGTAAGGTTGTGCACTTAGGCAAGAAGAACCAGATGCACAAATATAGGATGGGGGACTCTTGGATGGCCAGTAGTACATGTGAAAGGGATCTGGGGGCCTTAGTAGACCACAAGCTTAATATGAGTCAATAGTCTGATGCAGCAGCAAAAATATCTTCTACATCAATAGAAGTATAGTGTCAAGGGAAATCAAAATAGCACTCTATGCTGCCTTGATCAGCCCACACCTGGAGTACTGTGTGCAGTTCCAGGTACTACAATTTAAGGATACACAGGTAGATGCAGAGATATAAATAGAGACCATTATTTGTGGCGCAACACCCCTTTTGCTTGTATTTATTTTTTATTCAGATTTGGCATGGCATGGCCAGTGACTAGTACAATAAAGTTATTTGGATTGGATTGGATATTGATAAGCTGAAACATGTGGAGAGGAGGGCAACCAAGATAATAAAGGGTCTGGAAACCAAGCCTTATGAGGAATGGTTGAGAGAGTTGGGAATGTTTAGCCTGGAAAAGAGGAGATTGAAAAGAATATGATAGCCATCTTCAAATGTTTAATGTGGTGTCCCATGGAAGATGGAGCAAGCTTTTATTCCTCCAGCTCCAGAGGCTAGGACTCAAATCAATGGCTTCAAGTTAGAAGAAAGGAGATTATGTCTAAACATCAGTAAGAACTTCCTAACAGTAAGAGCTGTTTGACAGTGGAACAATCTCCCTCAGGAGGCTGTGAGCTCCCCTTCCTTGGAGGGTTTTAAGCAGAGGTTGGATGGCCATCTGTCATGGATGACCTAGCTGAGATTCCTATATTGAACTACATGACCCTTGGAATTCCTTTCAACTCTACAATTCTATGATTATATATTAGAAGTTTTATTTTTATAAAGAAATACTGTGTTTACATGACCCAATCCAAAAGGAAAGAATTAGGGCAATTTAAGTGTGGTTGTCCTGTTCCATAATTAGTGTTCTCTCGACTGAAGCCAAAGGTAAGATACTTATTTCCAGAATGGCACACTGACCAAGGGAAATATATAATATACAGTCATACCTCGGTTTACAGATGCTTCGGGTTGTGCGGTTTCAAGATGCGCACCACGCTGAACCCGGTTGTACCGGAACGGGTTACTTCCAGATTTTGGCGCTTGCGCATAAGGGCCAAATTGCAACCCGTGAATGCGCAGATGCGGCGTTGCGGAGGTGCTTCCTACACGGATCACGTTTGCAACCTGAGCGTCCACTGTACAATATATAAAATACAAAACCAGCTCACATTGCCAGTCTAACAGCAATTGGCTATAAATAATGTATGTAACAAATCACCTGACAAAACAAATCAATTAGTAATATTACAGATTCACTTAGAGCTATTACAAATTCCTGCATACAAATTATCACACAAACATCTGCTTTACAAAACAAAAATCAGGTTCCCACCAATGATGGCTTTGGTGGAAACCAAAATGGAAAGTGGAATATTTATGTGACAGTGTCCAAAATTATGAACAGGAGACATACCCAGAAAATGAAACCACTAACATCGACAAAGGTATGTTCCTAGTAATTGCTCCAGTCTTCACAGACCAAGTTGTTCTGGTTACCTGTATCCTGTTCTGGATCTGTGATCTGGTTTCTCTGCTAACCAGTGTCTTAATGTTACTGGAGAGATATAACAATATTGCCAAGTGTTCCATGCCGCCCATATTTCCAGTGCAATTAGCACACTCAGAGTGAAGGGGCAAGAGCAGAAGGGGCTTAGGAAACAAAGCAAACTTTTAAAGCAGGGCTGAGTTATGTTCCCATTTTGTTCAGGTGTTTTGAAATAACCATGCCTGTTCGCACCCCAAAAGTTGTATCACTTGCTAGAGGAGCCTGCTTCATCTTTGATTGTTCAGAAGAAAAGGTTTTACAGAGAAAAAGGCAGCCCAATTTATCAGAATGGAACACTTCCCCATGAAGAAAGGCTATATAGATTACAGGTGTACTTTGGAACCTGAACGCCTTGCAAGTTGAACGTTTTTGCTCCCGAACACCACAAACCTGGAAGTAAGTGTTCCGGTTTGCGAATGTTCTTTGGAACCTGAATGTCTGACGTGGCTTCCTGCAGCCAATCAGAAGCCATGCCTTGGTTTCTGAACGTTCTGGAAGTCGAACGGACTTCTGGAAGGGATTCCGTTGGACTTCCGAGTTACCACTGTAGTACCTTTTGGTTTATGAAAAAGGTAAGTAAGAGGGGTTGGGATGGATGATAACAGCATGAGAATAATAGAACTGTAGAGTTGGCAGGGACCGCAAGAGTCATCTAGTATAACCCCCTGCAATGCAGTAATAAAAAAGCCTTACCGGATCATGCTAATGCCTTATCTAACACAACATTCTGTTTCCGACAGCCACTATATTCATGCCTATGGGAAGTCCGCAGGCAGGCTATGAGTACAATAGCCTGCTGACAACGCTAAAGTTGTTATTTATTTATTTATTTATTTATTTATTTTCTTGCCTTTTTCCCTGATGGGACTCATGCATGAAAACTTTAAAAAGAAGCACCTGCCTGGCCAGCAAAAAGAGCAGACGGCTTGTAAAGGCAAAATTATAGATATGATATGCTTTCACAAATTAGAACCACCAGTTTTGTATGCAAGTGCACTGAATGTGCTCTGGTGTGTGTGTCAGGGGCCCCTTTGTATTTTTTTGTTTTTTGGAAGGGAAAAAAACAAAACTCAACATTTTGCTCTGTCCATAGCAGAGGAAAGAAAGCCGGGACCAACCTACTGATGTAAAGGAGTGTCAGCTTGGCCCTACGACTGTGGGTTCCCCGCAGCGCCCATGGTCCTGGCACTGAAATCTGTGGGTCCCCAGCCCTTTCACGGGGAATTTTATGGGTGCTTCCAGGGCCCCAGGAAGTTGGCACCTCTGAGTGAGCCTGCCTAGAGAGAGAGAGAGAGACACAGTGACATTTTCTAGCTTCTTTTGTGCTTTCTTTGAGAGGCGGCACACAGGCCCAGACAGAGGGGTGGCCATATGGGCCACTTGGCCCGGGCCTCCGATTGCAAAGGGGGCCTCGGTCAGCATATTTATCTATATTTTCCATTTTGTCTTTCTATGCAGATACGGTTCAAGCCTTGAAATAAAATTATTTGCCAGCATAACTTTTGGGGAAATTATTTATATACTTACTTATTTATAAGACTTCAGTTATCCCCAGGGGAAAAAAGGGGGGGGGGCACATGATCTACTTGGCTCGGGCCTCTGCCTGGCTCTGCAAGGCCCTGGCGGCACAACTACTGTATTTATTTATATTTCAAAGCACTTCAACGAAGGAAAGCTTCGAGTCCGCCTGGATTTCGGCCTTTTATATTGGCTCCATTTCTACCGATTTCGCCCCGCGCTTGGCAGATTTTAAGAGCCGCGATCTACAATCTGAAATCAATTAATCAACTAATTAATTACATAAAATTTACACACATCAAAAACCCTCAAAGCGGTTTACAAAAAGATAAAACAACAGAATCGGGGGGGGCCTCACAACCCTACTTTAAAACATACACAAGTTAAAATAGCGAAAATGAAAATGAAAATAAAATTACCTCCGCTTTCTAAGCATCTTACTAAAGTCTCTCAGGCTGCGGCCCCCGCGACCCCCAGTCTCCCTTATTCCCGCTCTACCCCACCTCCACTCTATGGTTAATCACTCCTGGGCACGTGAGCCTTTGCATCATAGAGTTTCATATGACGTAAAAGAGGTTGGGTGTCGCCGCGCCCGCCGCCTTCCGGTCTTCTCGGACGTTGCGCTCCTCCTGCAGAGTCAAGTTCCGCCTCTCTGGCCGCTTTCTCTCTCTGGCAGCTTCAGTGCGCGTGCGGCCCCCGTCGAGATGAGAGGCCTCGGCGTCTTCCTTTCGCCTACGTAGCTTCCCTTCCCTTCGCCGCGCCGCTCTGCCTTCCGGACAGCTTCTTCCGCGCCTGTCTATGGTTCAGTTAAAGGGGCCGCTTCTGGCTTTCCGAGCTGCGGGGTCCCGAGATGCTGCTTACGGTGAAGGCGCTCCAGGGCCGGGAATGCAGCCTCCAGGTATCCCTCCTGCTGCTGCTGCTCCCGGGCGGTGGGAGGCTGAGTCAGGGGCCGAGGCCCGAGCTGGGTGCGGGCTCTTGCCTGGGTGTAGTCCTCGCCCGCCGGGAGGATCTGGCCCGGAGGAAGGAGGCCGAGGGCGGCAGGAGCGGGGGCGGGGGCGGAGGGCAGCGAGGGGTCCCTTCCAGGACGAAGAGAGCGCAGCAGAGGTCATGTTTCCTGAGAATCCTCCGGAAAAGCAACCTCTCAAAGGACCGGCTGGTGGCATTTCACCATTGTACACTGTGGAGAGTGGTTGGTGTGTGTGGTTTGGGAGCTGCACGGTCAGAGGAAAAACAATGCTGTCCAGGGTTGTAAAGACTGCAGAGAGAATAATTGGGTGCACTCTTCCCACCTTAGATCTAATCTATGCTTCCAGGTGCCATAAGAAAGCTGTAGAGATAGCGCAGGACAGTGCGCACCCCGGAAATGATCTCTTTCAGCTTCTGGAAGAAGGTAAAGGTACCCCTGCCCGTACGGGCCAGTCTTGACAGACTCTGGGGTTGTGCGCCCATCTCACTCAAGAGGCCAGCGCTGTCCGGAGACACTTCCGGGTCACGTGGCCAGCGTGACATCGCTGCTCTGGCCAGAGCCAGAGCCGCACACGGAAACGCCGTTTACCTTCCCGCTGGTAAGCGGTCCCTATTTATCTACTTGCACCCGGAGGTGCTTTCGAACTGCTAGGTTGGCAGGCGCTGGGACCGAGCAGCGGGAGCGCACCCCGCCGCAGGGATTCGAACCGCCGACCTTTCGATCGGCAAGCCCTAGGCGCTGAGGCTTTAACCCACAGCGCCACCTGCGTCCCTTTCTGGAAGAAGGTACAGGGTTATAAAGCCTAGGACTAGCTGACTGAGAAACAGTCTTCAAATGCGATTTTGGTTTTAAATGTAGTGTAAGGCAGTCTCCAAAGGAGTGTATTGCATTTAATTATGGGGTATCAGTTTTTTTAGGGACGCGGGTGGCGCTGTGGGTTAAACCACAGAGCCTAGGACTTACTGATCAGAAGGTCGGTGGTTTGAATCCCTGCGACGGGGTGAGCTCCCGTTGCTCGGTCCCAGCTCCTGCCAACCTAGCAGTTCGGAAGCATGTCAAAGTGCAAGTAGATAAATAGGTACCGCTCCAGCGGGAAGGTAAACGGCATTTCTGTGCGCTGCTCTGGTTCGCCAGAAGTGGCTTAGTCCTGCTGGCCACATGACCCGGAAGCTGTACGCCGGCTCCCCCGGCCAATAAAGCAAGATGAGCGCCACAAGCCCAGAGTCGGTCACGACTGGACCTAACGGTCAGGGGTCCCTTTACCTTTATCAGAGTTTTTAGGGGGCTAACAAGGCTGGGATAGCAGGCTTGTTGGGTTTTGAATGTTTGATGTAGATTTTTTCAATTTCGTTGTTCTGTATGGGACAATGGCAATAAAGATTATCGTATCATATAGATGGCTGTGAAGGGATCTAGGGATCTCATGCACTCTGGGGGTGGGGGCTCCTGGGCAGATCTGACACCTCCCCGCCTTCAGCTGTTTCTCCTGCCGCCTTTTTCTTCCTCTGTTTACAAAGTCGAATTCAGCTCTGCCGCTGGAATATTTATTTTCATGGAGTCATAGAACGGTAGAGTTGGAAGGGACCCTGAGGGTCATCTCGTTCCTTTCAGTCTCCTCTTCTCCAGGCTGAACATACCCAACTCCTTCAACCGTTCCTCATAAGGCTTGGTTTCCAAACCCTTGAACCTCTTGGTCTCCCCCCTCTGCGCATATTCCATCTTGTCAAATATCCTTCTTAATTTATGGTGCACAGAACTGGACACAGTATTCCAGGTGTGGTCTGACCAAGGCAATATAGAGTGGTGGTATTGCTTCATTTCATAAAATGTGTACACAGCTTGGTTGTAAAAGACAAACCAAACCGAAAACCTCAAAAATACAAAATGGCAGAATCAAGTTAAAATGCTAAAACAGATTAAAAGTGGCATCAACTTCTAAGTATCTGGGTGGGGTAGGCTTGTCTAAACAGCCTGTACCTATTTGAGATCAAGCAGGAGCCCTCACTGTACCAAAATGGCTCCTGCTTGATCTCAGTAGGCAGGGAGTTCCAAAGTGCAGGCGTGGGCATGCTAAACAGCCAAGTTGTTACAAATGTGGCACCTGCAGTAGTGCCAATTCCATCCATTGGATGAGTTGATTAGGGTAATGCGATCTTATAGGTAAACTGGTCCTAAGTTCTTAAGGGCTTTATAGTGTCTGCTATTACTAGGGCTCAGGCCCAGGATCTGGAAAGAGGAAGGTTTCTAACCATGCATTCTGTGCCTTCACTTTGCAGGAAAATAACCACATGCCTTTGGGTCAGGGTTAAGGGCTCTTAAGGGTTGGGGTACCTGTGGGAGTTGGGAGCCCAGCAACATTTGGAGGGTCAGAGGTTCCCCATCCCTGATTTAGCACATTTATACCCCACATTTCTTCCATAACGCTCAAAGCAGACCAGACCTAAACCACCTCAGCTTCAGCAAGTGGTTGCATCATGTGGGAGGGTTGTTGTACTCGTGTTCTGTTTGCAAACTTCCCACAGGCATCTGGTTAGTCACTTTGGAAACCGAATGCCGGACTAGATGGTTCTTTATCTGATCCGGCAAGGTTCTTCTTGTGCTTTTATATCCCCTCAGATTGTACCTTGAAATAAGATTCCTTCCTTCCAAGGTTGGAACATCCAGTAACGTTAGAAGTACATAAAAAAATGTATTTCATTTTTCATAAATCTCAAGTGATTTAACAGTAAAAAAATCAACAACTAAGACGGTTTCTGATATAAGAGCAAAACAATCTCCACTTAAAAGAACTGTTGAAAAATCAGGAGGTCTTCAGCAGCACCAAAAAGACAATAGAGATGGTGCCTGTCTGATATGCAGTAGGAGGGAGTTCCAAAGGATAGATGCTGCCACACTAAGAACTCAATTCCTGCATTGTATGGAACAGACCTCTTGCTGAGATAAGTGTTTGCAAGAGGCCCTCTCCGACAGAGTGCAGTGGTTGGCTGGCTATATAAAGGGTGAGACCATCTTTTAGGTATCCTGGTCCCAAGCTGTATAGAAGGCTTTGAACACCAGGACCAGCACTTAATGTGCATTGCTCTTCCTAAGCATTGCACACGCATGAACATGGTCATTCTTATAACAATTGCGTAAGGCATCCCTGTATTTATAAAGATATCAATAAATGATAATAGTATTATTGTCATGTTACAGCTGGGGGAACAGACTTTCAGTGGTTTCAAGGGAAAACAGAGATTTGAACTATGAATTTCCAGTTCATACCTTGTACAGTCAAACCTTGGCTCCCGAACGCCTCCATTTTGGAACACTACGGCTTCCAAACACCGAAAACACAGAAGTAAATGCTCCGGTTTTCAAACGTTTTTTGGAAGCCGAATGGACTTCCAGAACAGATTACTTTCACCAATGAGGTTTGACTGTACTTTCTACCTTCAAGTGATATCAGCATTTTCATGCCTGGGAGAAAAAGGGGCCAACACTAACTTAAGTTGAAAAACACTATATGCCTACTCAGTAATATTATTTAACAACTACCTGAAAAGCAGAAAATATTCATGCTGTGAAAAGCTGCACTTACTGATCTTCTACCTTTCACAGGAGCTTTGCCAGAAGGAGAAAGAAAAAATGCCAGCCATAAATAGAACAAAATTATTTCCTGTGGACCAATTTGTCAATGGGGCAAGCTTCTTAGAGCAACTGGAGGGGGGTGGGAATTCACTCTGAAAAGGACCTGAGAACAGACAGGTACTGTAAGTGTAGTGTATATTACTGAACAAAAGGTTTGATCAGCTTTACTAGTTCTGTGCTTGACCAGGGCCTATATTCTCCAGCATATGAAAGCCCTTGCTCTGAGCCTGTCAGTTTTGGGGGGCAGCCCCACTTCATCACATTCTTCCTTCTTAGGTCTCCCCAGATGAGCGGATCTCCTCTCTCAAACGCTTGGTCTCCGAGAAGTTGAATGTCCCAGTATCCCAGCAGCGCCTGCTTTTCAAAGGCAAAGCTTTGGCAGGTGGGTGCTGATGGTGGTTTTTTGTGACTGTGTTGCTGGCCCTCTATGGTAGAGTATGGCAAGGTGAGTCCTATCATTAGGTAGAATAGGTGCCAGGTGAAAACATTCCTCTTCAACCAGGCCTTTGGCTAATTGACATCCAATACCCTCGCTTTGGGTTAAACCACAGAGCCTAGGACTTGCCGATCAGAAGGTCGCAGTTCGAATATATAAAAGGATGTCACATAGAGGAGGGAGAAAGGTTGTTTTCTGCTGCTCCAGAGAAGCGGACACGGAGCAATGGATCCAAACTATAAGAAAGAAGATTCCACCTAAACATTAGGAAGAACTTCCTGACAGTAAGAGCTGTTCGACAGTGGAATTTGCTGCCAAGGAGTGTGGTGGAGTTTCCTTCTTTGGAGGTCTTTAAGCAGAGGCTTGACAACCATATGTTAGGAGTGCTCTGATGGTGTTTCCTGCTTGGCAGGGGGTTGGACTCAATGGCCCTTGTGGTCTCTTCCAACTCTATGATTCTGTGAATCCCCGCGATGGGGTGAGCTCCCATTGCTCGGTCCCTGCTCCTGCCAACCTAGCAGTTCGAAAGCACGTCAAAGTGCAAGTAGATAAATAGGTACCGCTCCAGCAGGAAGGTAAACGGCGTTTCCGTGCGCTGCTCTGGTTCGCCAGAAGCAGCTAAGTCATGCTGGCCACATGACCCGGAAGCTGCACGCCGGCTCCCTTGGCCAGTAAAGCGAAATGAGTGCCGCAACCCCAGAGTCGGTCACGACTGGACCTAATGGTCAGGGGTCCCTTTACCTTTTATCCTTTTAAATGTGTGATGGTGTTATTGGTTTGTTTTTGTTCTTAATTTTATTATATATTTTGTGTTTTTTATATTGCTATGTTATGTTGTGAACTGCTCTGGGATCTGCAGATGAAGGGCGGTATACAAGTTTAATAAATAATAATAATAATGAAGCAGCTGTCTCAGGCAGCTAAGTTTATTGAAAGGGTAGGAAGAAGTTTATTTATTATTATTGTATTTTACTCTCAGAGTGAGGTGTTTGTGGGATTTCCTGTCTTGGACCAGACCTGACTGTGTGTGAGGGAAGGGCATCTTTGGATAGGAATCAATGGGATTGGTTTGGGGGCATGTAAGTGGGGTTGTAAATGACCTGTATGTATATGTAAGAGATTTGCATTGATATAGGAAATGCAATGTTTGAAAAACATTCAAGAAAGCTTTTATCTGTACTGAAAGTATATTTTCTTATGCTTGCAACCTTTCTAAAAAATTGCTACCTACAAATGGAGCTTGATGACTTCCTTTCATTTCCCTAACGTCTTCCCAAAGCATCCCAACTACAGCTCTGATTTGTGCTGTTTTTGTCTAAGCCTTTTCAAATCTCATTTGCCCTTATTTCATTTTAGACTCATGGCAGTGAAATTTGTGACATGTTTCATAGAAAAGAATAGTCTCTTAAGATTTGCCAATATGCCTGCAAAAAACCCTCCTATGTCACTGTGGGGACTGGATGTTCTTTGACAATATGAAATAACCTGGTTTTCATAAGCCAAAACACAGATTTATTTTGCAGCAGATATTAAGAATCTATAATCTTTGCCTTTATGGGGGGCATATATTTTCTGCTCTGAACTCACAGCAAAGGATGTTTTGACTTTGAATGCAAATGGAGATGTGACTAGCTAGGATTGTGGAAAATTTAGCATTTTAGATGAACAACTCCCATAATAATAATGATATTAATTTATTCCATACCCTGCTCATCTAACTGGGTTTCCCCATCCATTCTGGGCAGCTTCCAGCTTAATAAAAGCACAGCAAAAACATCAGACAATAAAAACTTCCTGATATAGGGCTGCCTTCAGATGTCTTCAGAAAGTTGTGCAGTAGCTTATCTGCTTGACATCTGATGGAAGGGCGTTCCACAGGGTGGGTGCCACTACCAAGAAGGCCCTCTGCCTAGTTCCCTGTAACTTCACTTCTCGCAGCAGAGGGACACACTCCTGATCATTGGCAATGCCTGCTTGGGGCTGTTGGGAGTTGTAATTCAGCAGCAGGGGTGCCAACTTGAATAAAATATTGGGGTGGGGGGAGCTAAGCCCCACCCCACATAACTGATCACATGACACAACACCCACACTCACACACCATTTGAATGACAATGCCCATGAACTTTGTGGGGGCACCAGGCCCCTCAAATATTTTATAGAGGGAGCTGAAAGAACCTCGGCCCCTAAAAGTTGGCTCCCACATTCAGCAGCATCAGGAAAACCAGAGGTTTGCCACACCTGCACTAGCTGGATGCTTTGCCCTTTAGTTTTCTGTAGTAAATTGTATCCTTCCAGTCCGTGCAAAGCTATGGCTGGTGTGAGACCATAGCTTTGTGGCCCTGTGGAAGTTCTGGTTGTACCTGGCCTTTCAGCAGCTTGTGCTTCCTTCCCAGATGAACACCGTCTCTCTGATTACTCTATTGGACCCGAGTCAAAACTGAACCTTGTGATCAAGCCACCAGAGAAGGCATCGCCTGAGGAACCTGGCCGCAGAGCTGGACCCCCACAGAACCCTGTCATCTGGCACACACTGGCCCAAGTCCTAGGCAGGCATTTCAGCGTAGCTGATGCTGAGAAGGTGTTGGAGCAACTGCAAAAGGTAACTTTCTAACAGGAGTGTCAGGGCCGTCTTAAGCATATCTGGCGCTGTGGTGCAAAGCTCCCTCCTGTCCCCGTCCCCCCCATTTTCCAGAGTTTTTTAGGGAGGACGGCAGGGCTGAAGGAGGCGGGCAGCTGCTGGAGGGCGGCTCCTCAAACGGGGAAGAGGCGGAGGCTGGATGTGGCACCTCCCGGCTCAGCTGGCCGCTTTGTGCCGTGGTGGCCATGGCAGACGAAGGCTCTGTGCGTGGTGCTGCTTCGGCGCGGCATGGCAGAGGCGGGCGAGGGCAGCAAGCTGATGCCGGGAGGCGCACGTCCAGCCTCCGCCTCTTCCCTGGCGCCCTCTAGAATTTGGCACCCTGCGCCACTAGCCTCTATGGGTAAGACTGAAGAGTGTAGGTGGGAATCCCCTCAGGTTTGCCTTATTGGTTCCTCTGACACTTGTGCAGCCTGATCCTAAGTGCCTTTAAAGGTAAAGGGTAAAGGGACCCCTGACCATTAGGTCCAGTCGTGGCCGACTCTGGGGTTGCGGCGCTCATCTCGCTTTATTGGCCGAGGGAGCTCGGGCGTACAGCTTCCGGGTCATGTGGCCAGCATGACTAAGCCTCTTCTGGCAAACCAGAGCAGCGCACAGAAACGCCGTTTACCTTCCCGTCGGAGCGGTACCTATTTATCTACTTACACTTTGATGTACTTTTGAACTGCTAGGTTGGCAGGAGCTGGGACTGAGCAACGGGAGCTCACCCCGTCGCGGGGATTCGAACCGCCGACCTTCTGATTGGCAAGTCCTAGGCTCTGAGGTTTAACCCACAGCGCCACCTGCATCCTTTAAGTGCCTTTACTTGGAAGTAATTCCTTCCGAGTTCAGTGAGGCTTACAGTGCAATCCTAACTATGTGCCATGGAGGGGGGCGGGAATCTCATTAAACTCAGTGGGCTTACACCCAGGCAAGTGGGGTTAGGACTGCAGCCTTGATCTTGACTGAGTGTGCTTGTGTTTGCAGTTTCAGCCTGCAAAACATTATTGCTGTCTTTATCTTACTCAGGCTGCAGTTCTGTACCCAGTTATCTGGGAGTAAGTCGCATTAAACTCAGTGGGATTTACTTCTGAGAAGACATATATAAGCTGTCGTGCTGCCGGTGTCCCAACAGCTCCTTGGGAATAACCTGCTTTTATTTGATGGCAGCGGCAGCTGAGAATGAGCCAGGCACCTGGTTCACTCACACACATTCATCAAGTGTGTATGAATCAGACTCCAATGACTTGCCCAAGATCACCCAATAAGCAGGATTTTTAGCTTTTGTCTCCCACATCAAAATCTGTCACTGTATTTTAAAAGATTGCATTGGCTAACCTCCTGCAAATCTACACACACAGCAGTTTTTCATTGGGACTCTTTTAACTACAAAATGTCTGACTATCTGGCAGGTGTGCTTCTGAACGCTGTGTTCAATTCTCTCTTTCTCTCTCTCCTCTCCCCCCCCCCATCCCAGGATTATGAGCGGAGCCTTCGATTACTGAGCTTGGATGACATTGAGCGCTTGGCCACACGCTTGCTTCACCCTGAGGTGGCCGAAGCTGTAGAAATGGGCTTTCTGGATTAGCTGGTGAACTTGGGGACTGAGCCTTCCTTTTTGGACAGAGAGCCCCTGGGCAGGGCCCAGCTTGGGGCTTAATGGGGGCGATCCCTCTGGACTGCTGTTAAAGGGGCACAGAGCATCTGTAGCCACTCCCCGTCCATTAAAGGTGGTGATGGGTGAGACTGATCTACTCTGTCTAGTGTGTTCGTCCGAAGTGGGGGAATGACTCTTGGGGAAAGATTGCTTGCCCAGTACTGAGAGATGCAGCTGCCACTGGGGTTGGGTGCTGCTGTGTTTAATAATATGGGGGGTTTCTTTTTCATCACCTAAGCCTGGTTGCATCTAATAGATTCATATTTATTGTTGTATCCAAAGGCCATCCTAAAAATAAAGTTTACCAAAATTTTCAGACAGAAAATCAAATCTGAATAATCCAAATTTAAAATACAAGTTCTGAAAACCTTAATATTGATGCTTTCATATATGTGTGTGAGAGAGAGAATGAGAGAGAGAGAGAGACAGAACCAGACTTGCATTGTGCTGGGAGCAGAACGATGTTGCCTTTTTGCTAGTAGAGCAGCTACTGAATCCAATCCAATATATGCTCATTGGAGGAGGAAAAACGCACAGCCCAGAAAACACAAAAACAGGAAATCAGCAAGAGATGCTTACAGCATTCCAGGACACCCTACTAAAAACCATTAACCAGGGACTGTCCTGGCACTGCCACCTGTATAATGCTTACCCCAGAGCATAGAGGCAGCCAATGAAATCACCAAGGTGCAGACATGTTCTCATCACACAGCCCTCCATCACTGCACACATAATGTCAACAGTAATGCCAGCGTGCCCACTTTCCCTCAGTTCCTGTAGAACAAACAGCAGTGGCCCCAGCAGCACAAGTCCCTGGGCATCCCTATAATCAGAGGTTTTAATATTCTGGTGCTCCTTATGAAAACAACACAAAAATGCACAGAGGGGAGAGAGGAGGACCCACATAATGAATGTAGCACTTCCATAGTTCCTGCAGGAAGTATACATGGCCCTCCTATGGACAAGGGTTCAAAACCTGCCCAGGGTGGAGAAGATTCCTTTGCCAAGCAGCCAAAGGCAGGGGTGAAGACACACTGGTAGTAGCCCCCACAGGCTCACTGCATGGGCCAGAGGGGCTGAGAAGCAGGAGCCAGGAGTGTGAGCCCCATTAGGAGGAAATGATAACTATGGTCCTAGTTGCCTTCTGAATGCCTATGAAGCAAGGGAAGTACTGCATTTGTTGCTCTATAAGACGCACCCGACCATAAGACGCACCTAGTATTAGAGGAGGAGAACAAGAAAAAAAATATTCTCTCCCTCTCTGCACAGCACCCCTTCAGCGAAGCGGCAGGAGAAACGGAGCCCCTTCCATTTCTCTTCCCACTTTGCTGAAGGGGCGCTGCGCAGAGAGGGAAAGCTGCGCAGTGCCTCTCCAGCGAAGTGAAGCCAGGAGAGCAAGAGGGATCAGTGCGCACCGGGAAGCCTCTGGTGTGCAGCGGGAGCTCCATAAGATGCACACACATTTCCCCCTACTTTTTGGAGGGGAAAAGTGTGTCTTATAGAGCGAAAAATACGGTAATATCATTTGCAAAAGCGTAAAGTGATGTGCAACTGGTACTCAAGCCCATGCTGCAGATCTCACAAGGCAGGTCCCTAACCACTCAGACACAGCAGCAGACAGGGATCAGGCAGATCATTCATCTTCCCCCACCCACCTCCAGCCTCAGCATCCAATCAGATGCCAGTAGGAGGGGAAGGGGGGGGCAAAAGTGCTACAGTTACAGAATGATTTGTCCCTTTCTAAGAGTACAGATCATTCTTCTTGACTCATCCTGTTCAGATTGTATGAAAGATTTCCCACCTCATGCATAGAGTTATAAATGAAGTATTCAGACAGCATGGTAGATCCTCCATCTTCAGGATGCCACAAACAAACTCTCTGAAAATGTTTAGTTGTTGCTTATGTGGCTGTCAGAGGCAATTGCTAATATTTCTTTGTGTGGTGTTTCTGGATGGTGGCCAGATAACCAGCTCAAGGAAACTGAGTCTGTAACTGAAAGGCACCCCAAATCAAGGCTGTATAATATATTCCAGGATTGTGCAGAAGAAAGAGACACTGTACACTTCTGGCAAGCCGAAATGGACATGATGCAGGAGATCTGGGACTGAATCTCCAACATTTTCTTTTTCACTTAAAAGCAGCTGCAGAGAGCTATGCTGCAGAGAGCTATGCATGTCGTCAGAGCCATGTCTCTAGGGAGGGGAGAGAGTGACCAGCCCCTACCCCACCAGCGATGCTGTCAGTTCTAAATCTCCCTGCCCAAAAGGTGCTTTGAGTATCCCTAGCAAGAAAAAGCAAGCCTCTCTTTCTCCCCTCTTCAGCCCTGGGGGGATCATAGCATCTTTGGTGTTTGTGTGTCTAGATAGGGTACTTTAGATCTGGGATACAATCATAGAATTGTTAGGAAGGGTTTAATTCCTATTTCTCCCAGTATCTTTGCTTTTTAAGTAGGTGAATAAACGCATAGGAAAGTCCAGTCGTTGATCTCTTTGTTTCAGGCCTTACTTAAAAGTTCTACTTACTTATAGTGTATAGCCCATACTGCAGTGGGAATCAGGGCTAACATCTGCCACTCCAGATGTTGCTGGACTCCAGCTCCTATCATCCCTAACCATTGGCCTCATTGGCTGGGGCTGATGGAGTCCAGCAACATATTGGGGGCAGAGGAGAACCGATTCCTCACTCCAGATCTACGCTAAGATGTTGCCACTTGCGTAATCAACACCATAGATGGATGTTGGCACAATATTATCAATCTATGCTCTCGGACTTAGACAATGAACAATCTGGATTCTGCAAGGTATTCATGAAAGTTGTTCCTGTGAGGTGAAAAGGCAACAGTTCAAGTTCAGATTTATTTGGATTAAGGCGCTAGCCAATTAACCATGCCATAAACTTAAAATATAGCACATTTCACATGAAATACTTAACTCTCAGGCATAAGGTCAGGCCAAGAGAGCCTGAGAAGAGGAGGAGGGGGTGGTGATGGTGGCTAGCAATAACATAATTTACAGAGATGTAAGATTAGGGAGGCTGGATACATTGGGGTGTATGTGAAGCAGCAGCAGGCTGTGTCTGGGAGCTATGGACTGAAGAGAGATGTGCCAGCAAGTGGCAGCAGGGGTTATGGGAGAAAGGGCTGGTGGGGTTTCTCTTGGACCTATGACACTGCAGCTAATTTTAACAGGGATTATATTTTGAGTTAAATAGAAGCTATCAAAACAGTTGGCTCTGCCTCTTCATTCACTCCCATCCATGTGAACTAGAATGCAAACAGACAGTTCTTTAACACCTTTCTTCCCAGTGTGGGTAGCAAACATCCTTGTTAGAAGAATAAGCTTCCTTTAATTTTGACAACTCCTTCCCCTTGTTGTTATTGTTCATACTGGGAGGGTGGGATGGTCAAGTGCCCTTTGCCAGTAGGCTTTGGAAGAAGCAGCTGCTGTGTGTGTAATAAAGTCAGGAGATGCTCAGGGCCAGTTGGAGGCTGTCTGCTAGCCCAGCAATTATTTTTGTTATGTGGCCTTCAGTGGTTCCCTTCCAAAACAAAACAGCCAGCTGTGCAGTGCTGAGTTGCTGTCTTTGTGATTGCTCTGCACCCTGATTTCTGACGTGTGCAGGCAGGCTCGGCCTAAACAATGGGGAGGGAAATGTGTGTGCTGTGTACATTCAAAGGCATATGCTTGGTTGCTGCTGCTGTTTGGTGAGGGAGGTTAAAATCATATTCTGCACTGAGCCCTGCATCTCAAGGTTAGGCACTTTTGGGCTGGCATCACTGCAGATATTGGAGTCTAAAGGAGGGAGGTAATTCTGCACTAGTAACAGAAGGCAAACATTTGCACAGCTCAATAGTGGAAGAGAACTGGAAATTATGGTTCTGCTAATGGCTAGAGCTGGGAAGGGGAACCTGTGTCCTCTAAGATGCTGCTGAGCCACCAAAGGCCATCAGCCCTGCCACCATAGCCAAGTGGTCAGGGATGATGGAAGTTGTGGTCCAACAACATGTGGAAGGGCACAGCCTTCCTCACTCCTCAGCTAAATGGAGCCTCCCTATTCAGTGGCAAAATACCTCTGAATATCAGCGGCTTGCGGAGCAATGGCAGGAAATTGGTGTTGTTGCCTTCATGCTTTGCTTGCGGGCTGCCCAGAGCATTTGGCTGGCTATGTTTGGGAAGAGGATGCTGAATTATAGAGAGCTTTTGATCGGATCTAGCAGGTCTCTTCTCATCATTCTATTTCTGATGTTGCATGCTGTGAGTGCTATTGTTTATTGTATCCTAAACAGCATCTCTCCCCCAACTAAGAGAGAGGTAGCAGCAGAAGTACACAAACCAGGTACAAAAAGGCTAGAGAATCCAGAACCATAGGACCGAGCATGCTCTGTGGCCACATAGGACCGATTGATTGTTGGAGGAGCTGAAAGCCAGTGTGGGGAGAGGGGGAAATAGAATAGAGTGGCATGGATGAGGGTGGGGGGAGAAAGAGACACAGTCATAAAAAGTTCAGAGAGCACCATCTCATTGTCTGGAAAGGTCAGTTCCTGATTCACACTGAGATGCTATTTGCAAATTTCCCCAGGGAGGAACGGATGCAAGAACTGCCCAGTGGCGTAAGTGGAGAAATGAAATGATTGTACCTGGCGTTGAGGACAAGCATGTCTATCACATACAGAGAAAATTAAAATGCAGAGAGAAAACCCAAATGGAGAGGGGGAAATCGCCCAAACCGGTCAAAGAGGATTCAGCATGCCCAGTGGCCACGAAATGCCAGCAGAGTGTTGGGGAGAAAGGGAATTCTGGGGCCTGGGGAATTCTGAACAGGGAACCCTCCACAGTTAAATGTGTGCTCTTCAAATGAATGAATTGCCCTGGCTGCAAAGGAAGTGAATGGAATTTTCTTCCTTGTTGAGGATCTAAATGGAAGGGAGAGCTATAGCACCTACACACCCATGTTTTTTTGCAAGCTTGCTTTGAATACTGAAAACCTTGGGCTTTTGTTTTACAACAGTGAGCTCTGAAAACAAAACTTCTAGCCCAGCCCACACGGCTTAAGGAAGGAATAAACAAAAAACTTCAAATGGTATGCAGCATGATGTACCCAAAGCTGAGTGGGCAACTCCATTTTCTCCAATGAAAATGATTAAAGGCAGAAATCTAGCAAACAGATGCTTCCTTCTGATTGTACTTACATGTTTTGCATACACACAGTGCTTTTTTCTGGGGGTACACATACCCCTAAACATTTTGTGAATCTTTGTACTTTTGTCCATTTACTGTATTTCTTTTCCCTGATTTGAACTATAAAATGGTGATTTTCTTGAGTCAAAATGAGAGTACCCCTAAACATTTTTTTGGGGGAAGCACTGCATACACATATTACAAGGGTAGCATATCACTGACTATATGAGCCAAGGAGGCAAGCAGATTTCTCCTGGAAACTCATTTACTGAAAAGCAAGTTTCACAATAATCAATGGAACCTCCAAGTACAGGTTGGCACCTGAATGTTTACCTCTGTGGCATCCACTGTGAACTTGCATACAGAATAGAATCATAGAATTGTAGAGTTGGGTATGTGTCTGCATCCTCACAGATCAAACTCTACAGGCAGAACATAATTATTTGCAAGTATTTAAAGCACTTTAACAGTCATAAAGGTAAAGGTAAAGGTACCCCTGCCCATACGGGCCAGTCTTGACAGACTCTGGGGTTGTGCGCCCATCTCACTCAAGAGGCCGGGGGCCAGCGCTGTCCGGAGACACTTCCGGGTCACGTGGCCAGTGTGACATCGCTGCTCTGGCCAGAGCCAGAGCCGCACACGGAAACGCCGTTTACCTTCCCGCTGGTAAGCGGTCCCTATTTATCTACTTGCACCCGGAGGTGCTTTCGAACTGCTAGGTTGGCAGGCGCTGGGACCGAGCAGCGGGAGCGCACCCCGCCGCAGGGATTCGAACCACCGACCTTTCGATCGGCAAGCCCTAGGCGCTGAGGCTTTAACCCACAGCGCCACCTGCGTCCCTTAACAGTCATAGCTTTCCCCAAAACAATCCTGGGAACTGGGAATTTGTTAAGGGCACTGGACTCTAGCTCAGGGCAGGGTTTCTTAACAATTCTCAGCGCCCTTAACAGACTACAGTTCCTAGTATTCTTTGGAGGAAGTCTTGTTATGGTAGTGTCTTACGTGTACAATGTAAATGTGACCATTGCGGTATGGATTAGTGATTACATGTGAAGAGCTGTCGCAGGCAGATAATCACAGGCGAAACCTTTTTTCCTGTAGTCATCCATGCATTCTGCTGTAAGGCCTCAAAAGCTGGGGCATACGTGTTTACTATTTGAGCACTACCACATCCTGTCATAACTTGCATGTAGGAGAAGAAATAAGAATGCAACCAGAACTTGCATATCACCACAATGCTTTCAATAGAGGTGAGCAGTCAGCTTATATCTTCAGCTGCAGAGAGCTTGAGATACCCACCACTGATGTACATACATGTGTGAACTGAGTATACAGTTAGGATTGATATGTAAGGCATTGTCGTAACTTTAACATGCCCATTATGAATCTGATGCTGAACTAAAGATATGCCAGTTCTCGTGCCACCTAATGCTGCCAACCACCCTCTTCCTGAACAACTACATGCCATGCATAAATTCAGACAAACACTGTTTTCTTCACTGGCACATCCCTATGCCAGCAAAGACTGTGCCTGTTGGATTGCTGCCTGCTGTACAGCTGTCAAAAGCTCAGGATGTGGCGGCAATTCTCTTGCCATCCCCATTGGTTCAAAGAGTCCTGATGATGAGAAACGACTTGGCACATCTCCCAACATGCTGGGAAGCGTTTCTTGTAATACAGAAAAGAAACCAAGGCACAGAGTTATAGATAGTTTGAGCCCAAAAGGGAAAACAACAGATGGCATTTGAAGGAAGGTGCATTCCGGTTAGAAACAAAGATAGCACATTGCTATGTAAACTGATGATGTTTTATTTATATTGTGTCCTTTCCCCAGGTCTCAGAGCAAGTAGCAGCATATTTGTTTGTTTCAGGTGAAATCCGTAAAAAACAAGTTTTGACAAAACAGAAAAGCCCCCATATTTCCACGTCATCAGTCCAAAAGAAGATGTTACCATGTCTAGGTTCATATGGTGGGGACTTGACTCCTGAAACAAGTATTTAGTTTTGTAGTTTGCTTTGAGGGCTGGTACACACACAAATATTCATCACCAGATCACTGCAATGCCCAGCAATAAGTTTCACCTGTGAATGAACACCACAGACTGGACTTTTACCATGCTTCAAATGCAATATTGTTTCCCCTCAATGAAATCCGTTTACACATTCAGCAGGTAAATGCAGAGAAACGAAATTATGGAGAGGGTTTTTATTTTAATTATAAAGTGTCTAATGTTTTCTCTCTAACATTTTCTAAAACAATGCAGGCCCTGCTCACAGAATTACAGTCTTTCCTTTGTTTTCGCATGTCTCATATATGAACTTAAACCCAAGACAGCTGATTCACACAAGCAATTCATCCTCTAATGTTACAGTGTCTAGCGACAAACATTGTGGGAACAAAACCACAGTATTCTGAGGTTCCCTCATCCCTGCTGCCTGGGGCTGATGATGGGAGTTGGCTTCCAACGTCTGGAGGGTCACAGCTTCCCGGTTCCTGCATTAAGGACCAACCATGCACATGTTGTGTGAATAGGCCTGCCAAGAAGAGGAAACAAAAATGATGTTGTTTTTGCAGGGTCTTTTACGCAGTGGAATGATGAGAAGTACATGCCACATGCTTTACTTTACTTTATTTACAGTTCAATGCTGAGAGAATACAAACATGCATCTTGCTTCTGCGAGAGCAGAGAAGCAACTTCCTCTCTCCTCGGAATCACCGAGAGAACTGAGAAAAACAGGAAACCAGTGTACGTCACATCCAGTCTCCCATTCCCGTGGGAAAACCCAACAGTACTCTGACTGTGGAATGTAAACAATGCCTTGTGACTGGCATTTCGCTGCACAGTGAAGAAAGCAGAAACCAACATCCTCCCCCTTTCTGTGAACATCACTGGGCAGCGTGTTCGTACAATATCAGTACAAACCCAACTTCTGCACATAAGTACAGTGTTGATCCCTTGATACAATCTTGGACAATACATCAGCAGGAATTTCATTACCTGGCATATAGGACACCGTTACGAGTCTCTTCTGAATACATTCCCTAGCATGTTGCAACTTCAATTGCAAGTGCTTCGTGCTTTGCTTACAACCTTCAGAATTCAGCAAAGCCAAACATGCTTTGTTGTCCTGGTAAACCTGGATTGGACATTTGACAGGAATTTTCATGTCTTTGCACAATTGTAACAACCATTCACAATCTTTAAGTGAATAAGACAGTGCATTCAGTTCAGCTTCACAAGTACTTAAGCTAACTGTTGTTTGCTTCTTGCATGACCAATCAAATAGACCCTGATTGTACATGTAGCAAACTCCAGATGTACTTTTCCTGTCTGTAGTGTCACTTCCAAAACTTGCATCTGCAAATATCTCAAGACCACCAGACTTCTGATTGTTAAATCTCAGTCTGTAATGCATAGTGCCTTTCAAATAGCGTGCTATACGTTTCAGAGCTTTCCAATCCTTAACAGTAGGATTGTTGACTTGTCTTCTTAGCAAATTACAGCTAACAGCAATGTCTGGTCTTGAACATCTGGCAATGAAGTTTAGTTTGCCTAGCACACTTCTGTACAGTGTAGTGTCAGAAAATGCTTCTTCAGTGTCATCTACCTGATAACCTGTTGTCATCGGTGTGTCTACAGGGTTAGCATCCATCAGGTTTAGTTTGCTTAACACATCAGCAATTTTCCGTGACTGGTGTACTAGAATGTTACCGTCTTGATCTCTTTCTATCTCCAGAGATAGGTAGTTGTTTACCTCACCAAGATCTTTCATGTCAAAGTGCTCTTTCAGTTGAGCTAGGGCGTTATTGTACATTGTGACATCTTTCCAAAAGAACAAAATATCATCAACATAAAACAAGCAATACAGCTTCTTTTGCCCCTCCTCTTTGACAAATACACATGGATCAGCTTTCCCTTGCTTAAAACCTAGAGAAAACAATACTTCAGTGAGTTTTGTGTGCCAACACCGTGCACTTTGTTTGAGACCATAAAGGGACTTCTTCAGAGCACAAACAAATCCCTGTTTTACCTGTACGCCATCAGGTGGAAGCATATAAAGTGATTCACCTAGAGATCCGTACAGAAAAGCTGTATTCACATCGTGGTGACTAATGTGTAGATTCTCCTCTGCAGCTAGCTTGAGCATAAGCCTAATGCTCTCATACCTCACTGTGGGTGAGTAGGTCTCGTGATAGTCTTCACCTGGTACCTGTGCAAAACCTCTGGCTACCAATCTGGCTTTGTGTCTGACTATCTTGCCATTTTGATCAGTCTTCGCTTTGAAGACCCATTTGCTTCCAAGTAGTTTCATTCCTGGAACTACTGGAACAAGCTCCCATGTTTTGTTCCTTTCTAAGGAATCAAGCTCAGCCTTCATGGCATTTAACCATGGCTCAGCTTCCTTTGAATCCAAATCCTGGATTTCTTGGAAACTTGAAGGTTCAAATACCTTTTTGGAGCTTTTAACAGCTGTTACTGCTATCTTAGCAAACTCATCAGCAAATCTCTTTGGAGGTCTGCCTTTTGTGGCTCTTTGTGACCTGCGAATTAGCCTTAGGTCTTCAACACTCTCCTCTTCCTTCTTAGGAGAAAAGTGACCTATTGTGAACAATGGTTCTTCCAATTCTTGATCAGAGCTTTCAGAGGGTCGCATAGAGGCTTTCGCACTCTTGAAATCCTCTGAATCACCCGATTCAGTTTCAGACTCAGAATCAGAACCTTCATCAGTGGGTGTGGGTTGTTGTGGCTGCTTTTGTTCATCCTCAGTCTCATCACTGTCATCAGGATAACATTGGAAAATTCCCACATTCTCCCCCCACTTGGCATTGTACTCAACACTTCTTGTGAGCTTAATTGTCTTAGAGTCAGTCATCATTATTCTGTAAGAACCTTTCTGATAACCTAGAAAGATACCATGCAATCCACGCTTGCCTAACTTGGAGCTTTGTGGTGTGTGAACCCACATGTCAGAACCAAAAATTTTCATGTGTTTGATGTATGGCTTCTTGCCAAACATCTGCTCATAGGGGGTACAACCAATCGCTGAAGATAACCTGCGATTATAACTGTAAGTAAAACACAAGACAGATTCGGCCCAATAACTCTCTGGAAGATTTGCATCATGCAGCAAGGTTTTTAACCCTTGAAGCAATGTTTGATTTGCCCTCTCGCAAAGTCCATTCTGCCATGGCGAGCGAGGACTAGACAAATCGTGTTGAATTCCTTTCTCAGTCAGAAAAGCTTCAAACTGCTGAGAAGTGAATTTCCCCCCCGCGATCAGTGAAAAAAGTCTTTATCTTCTTACCATGCACATTTTCCAACCAAGCACAGAATTCCTTGAACCTTGGAAAAGCCTCTGATTTCTGCTTGAGATTGTACACATAAATATACCTGGAAAATGCATCAATGAGAACCATGAAGTACCTATTTCCACCCAAAGAGGGCGCTAGTGGTCCAACCAAATCAGCATGAACAACCTGGTATGGTTCTGTAGCTTGCCTACTAGACACCTTACCTTTCGCAGCCATTTTTACCTTGTTTGCTGCGCATGCCTTGCACTTCATGTGGTACCTGCAGGGTTTAATAGTCATACCTTCAACCAAGGCAGGCATCTTAGATACTGCCTCAAAATGCAAATGACCAAATTTCCTGTGAAAATCATGAATACATTCTGCATGCAAACTTTTGTTAGAACCTGCAATGCAACAAGTTTCATCCTGCACAACATCATCAAAATACAAAACAAACAAACGATCAACATATTCAGCATGCAATACATAATCGTTTTTCTTTGTAATGGTGCATTTCTTGTTCTTGAAGGAAACGTCAATGTTCCGTTCATTCAGCTGCGCAACACTGAGTAGATTGTGTTTGGCATCTGGAACATAAAGTACATCTTGTATCGATAAGTCCAAACTGTGAAGAACAACAGTTCCGTAGCCTTTACTGGGGATTGTGTGGTCATCCGCCTGGTGAATTGCACCTTCCTGCGGTGTAAAAGACACAAACAGATGCTTATCGTTGCACATGTGGTGCGTTGCAGCCGAATCCACCACGAAGAAAGATCTAGACGTCTTCTGGACCTTTGCAACCTTTGGAGTGAAGCGTGAGACCATCGCCTTGTGCTGCATTGTCCTGGACACCGGACCTTTGCCTTTGCCTCGGCCTTTTCCACGCGATGAGCTTTCGCTGCGCTGCTCTGTCTTGGCCCTGGGATATCTGCATTCCCTCTTCATATGGCCTAGACGTCCACACGAGTAGCATTTCACTGCCTTCAAAGCTTTGGCGCCATCTGGTGGTTCCACTGCACTCTGGGATGATGTCTGTGAAGACTCCCCCTTACCCATGCAGCTAGCACCCCGGCGGTCTGCTTCATTCAGAATCACGGCAGTAACATAGTCTACTGTGAGTTGAGCAGTAGGCTGAACAGCAATCTGAGTGGCAACGGACTCCCAACTTGAACCCAAAGAATGTAGTATCATGAAGGAATACACAGCCTCTGGAAAGGTGAGTCCTCTCTGTTGCAGCTCATGTCTCAGATTCTGCATCTCCATCAGATGTGTACGCACATCTCCACCTTCTGCAAGAGCCATATTATGCAGCCTAGTATAATAAAACATAGTGGACCCAGCTTCTGTCCTCAAGTGAGCCTCTCTCAAAGCGCCCCAAATTTCTCTGGCTGAGGTCTTACCACGCAACAGACAGAGCTCTTCTGGGGATACTATCAATGTAAGAGTTCCCCTAGCTTTGAAATCTTTAGCTTTCCATGCATCTGTCAATGGAGCTGGGGGGTTTTCTGTAATCACCTCAAAAAGACCCTCTTTCCGCAGAATAGCCTCAGCATAGAGAACCCACTCTGCATAGTTTTTCTTATTGAGCTTAGGAATCCCAAAAGCATCAGCTAGCTTTGCATTAGCCATCTCTGCTGCGTTAAATCAGCTGCGTCACTGCTGCTTCAAACCTCATTCCAAAAGCAATTTCAAAAGTGCTTTAGGTTTTCCAGCGTCCCAAGCCTTTGCCTTGTGCCTGGCAAACGGCTTTTAAAAGTTCAAAGTCCAGCCATAAAGCCATTAAGTAGAAGCTGGCAGGCTGCCCGGAGCATGAGCACATACCTCTCATAAATCATCCTGACGCGCAGAGCAGATAACGTCCGATCCGTCCCTCTGCATTCCGATCCTTTGCTGGCACTCCGATTCGACTTCTGAATTCCATTCTCAATATGACTGCGTTTTTCTGGGCCCATAACCAAAAATGTTGTTTTTGCAGGGTCTTTTACGCAGTGGAATGATGAGAAGTACGTGCCACATGCTTTACTTTACTTTATTTACAGTTCAATGCTGAGAGAATACAAACATGCATCTTGCTTCTGCGAGAGCAGAGAAGCAACTTCCTCTCTCCTCGGAATCACCGAGAGAACTGACAAAAACAGGAAACCAGTGTACGTCACATCCAGTCTCCCATTCCCGTGGGAAAACCCAACAGTACTCTGACTGTGGAATGTAAACAATGCCTTGTGACTGGCATTTCGCTGCACAGTGAAGAAAGCAGAAACCAACAAATGACTGGTTACTTGTCTCTCCATTGCTCCAATGGTTTGTAAAGCCCCATCCTGGTGGGGAACAAATGGTGAAAAAAACACTTGTGTACCATTTTGGCAAAATAAACAACCAAATAAATTAATTAATTCTGAAATCATTATAATTGGTTATAAACTAAACAGGGATCCGTGGCTCACATTTTTTGGTTCGGGGGGGCGGAATCTCACCCCCAATATTCCTTCTTTGACGATGGTCACTTTTCTGACAGGCACTGCCAGAATGGAAGTATCTGTCAGGTGGGAAATGGGGGGAGGCCCTCACTTTACGAACTTGTTTTTCCCAGGTATGGGAAATGGCACAATCTGGGAGTTTGAATCAACACAGCAATGAGATGATAAATGGACAGAGTAAGAAGGATAAATTTCTAAGTACATGGTAATTGTTCATTGATTATATCAACAAATTGGCACTGTTGCTATGACCACCTGCCATGGGTGTAGCCAGGATTTATTTTAGGGGGGGGGCAAGTTAGGGTTGCCATATTACAAAGAGCAAAAAAGAGGACGCCATGAAGATTCTCATTTTAAATACTCCCTCTATACGTAGGCTATAGAAGCTGTGATATATTGCTGGGGGGGGGGGAGGGCAGGCAGGAGAAGAGAAAAGATGGGGAAAGCAAGTCTTCAATCACCAGTCTTGTCTAGGACTCATCCAGAAAGTATAGCCAGAGACATTTGGGCAAATTTTTAAAATGTTACCCCTGAAAAAGAGGATGTGTCCTGGAAAAAGAGGACACACAGCAACCGGGGGGGAGGGGCAGAACTGAGTTACCTGCGACACAATTGGTCAATTAAGTATATATTTATTTTCTTGATTGGGGGGGGGGGCAGTTCTCCCCCAACCCCCCCGGCCACACCACCTGCAACCAGGGATGGAGGAAAGGGGGTGCGGTATGTGCGGGGCTGCCCCGGGTGTCCTCACTGAGGCGGGTGACAAAATGCCAGGCGGCACTAACCATGGGAGCTGCAGTGGGCCCAAGACTCTGTGCTGCCCAAACAGTTCGCCCGCTGCCTCCCCCCCAGCTGAAGGGCGACTGAGTGGGAGGAGGAAGGCAGACTCTAGAGGCCCCGCAGTGGACCCTGCCCCTATGGACGCCTCACCCCACCCTCGCCCTGCCCCTATGGGCAGCTTGCTCCCCAGGCGCCTGAGCGGCTTCCTCCGCCGCTGACTGTCCCTGGCAATAATACTGGTTTTAGCCCTCTCACTGGTCAAAGCTGAAGTTGGGATTTACAACTTTAAAACGAGATGCAACAAATTTTCCCTTGTGATCTCCATAGTAGACAATTTTAAATGTTGCTTGTAGATAGAGAGGGGGGGGGGGTAGACAGGTTTAAATTTCTTAGCATTTTCTTAAAGCATTTTCTTAAAGCGATAGGCTATCCATTTTGGGGCCCCTGGGGCCCCTACCACAAGGAAAACCTCCAAAAAAGCACACTGTGGAGGAGAGTTTCCTGGCTGTCACTCAAAGAAGAATTCAAACTCAGGCTGCAGTGTCTACCAAAATCTTTAATGTTCAGATCAGTGTGATACTTGGGGAAATGTCATTAAAAGGTACTTCAGGTTCAACACATAGCCAAGCAAACAAAGACATGGATCCCGGAATGACACATACCCTGGCTTAGGAGCTAACTCCTCTTAAGCCCATAACCCCCCAAAAATATTTAAGGGGGCCGGGAACCCCCCCCCAAAACTGTTGATAGCCATTGCCATTTAATTGTGTGTGGCGTGTCATGTGACTATGTAGGGCAGGGCTTACTGCCCCCCGCCCCCCATATTTTATTCAAGATGGCCCCCCAGCAACCCTGTTATTAGAGAGTGGGGCCGGCACTACTTTCTCACCCATGCGCAGTGATCCCCCCATGTTGAAAGCAAACCCATTTGTATCCACTGTATTAATGCGCCGAGGGACTATTTTATGTGTCCTTATGACTGACAGGTGGTGGAAGGAGCGAGCCAGAGTCTAGTGAGTGAGACTGTCCCTGGCTATAATACTGGTTTTAGCCCTCTCACTGGTCAGAGCTGAAGTTGGGATTTACATCTTTAAAAAGAGATACAACAAATGTTCACTTGTGATCTCCATAGATGGCAGTTTTAAATGTTGCTTGTAGATGGTAGATAGACAGACAGAAGATAGATTCAGTAACTCCCTAAAAAGTGTTAGGAGACGCAATACATTTTAAATTTAAAGGAAACAAAGAAAATAAAAAGACCAACAAAGAATTAATCATAGTAAAGCAGGGAGAGTAAATTGTGGACAGATGCTGGACTTTGAGAAAGCCCCCAAAAGAAAGCTTAGCCAAGAAAAAATTAAACTGAAAAATCACAAAAAACACCAAGATGAAGATTTTAAAGAGAATCAAGAAAAGCAGATACACCTGATGACTAGAAAAGCCAAGGAAAACTAAGATAAAGAAAAGAATGTGAGGGGCAAAATCAAGTTTATTTCCCTTTTGAGCAACAAGTCTTTGGATGTACAAAGGAGCAGAGGAAAGGGTAGGTGGATATGAAGTCTGCTTCAAGCAGAGTGAAGAATAATTGCAGAAAATAGAAGGCTTTTCTTTTAAAAGGAGAAGCCATTTCATAAAAAGAAGTTTGGCCTTTCTGTTGCTGAAGTTCTTATTATCATTATTTATTGAATTTCTATGCCGCCCTATACCCGAAGGTCTAAGGGTGGCTCACATAAAATATCAAATGTACAAAATCGAAACAAAAAGAACGAGCCAAGAAGGGGTTCCCAGAGCAGAGACAGCAGGAGTCAGGCTCCCCCTGTCCAGAGAGGGGCGGGCGCAACTGGGCCACCAGCCGAAGCTGATGGAAGGCACTGGGGGTCACTGAGCCCCTTCCCTTGTCTCTCGCCAGAGGTGCAGGGCGACCAAGGCCCTTTCCGTGCCAAAAGCAGGACCAAACCCTGATGGAAATGGAGCCAGAAAAGCAGCTTCTTCCAAGGGCCCCTGGATCTGGTCTGCGACCTCTCGCTCCAGAACCTCGCTCCAGAAGTTGGAAAAACCAAGATGGGTAAGATTTTAACACAGGTAAGACTTAGAAGTGAGAAGGGTAGCAGGATCCAGGGGGATCCAGGGGGAGAAGACAACATAGTTTAATTTCATGTTAGCTCAGGCTGCCCTGTTGAGAAAAATGCTTTGCAGCCATTTTGTGATAGCTTCTTGGGGACTATAGATAAGCTCCTTTGTTAAGGGGCAGAAGTTAACTTTATGTATATTGTGGCTTCCAAGGAGTAGAATAACAAACCCTCTTGAGCAGCTGCTTAAAAGTAGTGGCATTTGGCATCTGAAGCCAAACGAATTGTACTTACTGGGCAACTGCAGAAGAGGGTCACCTAAATATTGTTGAGTTTTGGTTCCTTCAGGTGTGTATAAATCCAAAAGTTTCCAAACATGCCAGCATTTTGCATCCTTGCCAGTAATTCTGTTCCTAAGGTAGAATACCCATTTAGAATACCCATTTTAAAAGCTGATGCATCAAACTGCTTCCTTTGTCTTTGGCAGTTGCCTTGCTGATTTCAGTGTGAAAAAGCAGATAAGGCATTTTGAGGGTGAATCTACTGGTGGCAATGGGAGAGGCATTGGAGTGAGTAGAGCTTTTCACCATTTTGCCAGCCATTTTTAAGCAAAAAAAGTCCAGCAAACGTTTAAGCACAAACATATTCACAATTAGGAAGGATGAGCCGTGACCATTTTTTCCTGTACATAAAGGGCAGATTTTTTTTTCTGCTAATGGTAAGGCTGAAATGACTGAGAAAATATTTGAAATCTTATGAATCCTGACTCTCTGGCCATTTTTACTCATACATAAGGGGGTGGCTGATTGTTCCACTAATGACCGGAGAGGGCCACACAAAATCATAATAACCCACATTTGTGAAATGTTTTGGAATAGAGGTTTGTACCCTTCAATCCTGTAGATAAAGGAGGCATGTAGCTCCCAATTTTCTTTGCCTGGGGTACATGTATGATTGTTTAATGCAGGGAACATATCCATAAATGCTGCGACTTTATTAGAAATTTAATTTGACCCAAATTGTATTGCTGACTTTTTGGTGAAAACTTGAACGATAGGGTTGAAAGTTGCTGGATTTCCGACAAATACTAAATTTTGGATTCTCGCCAGTTCATCTGTTCCAAAGGTAATATATTTAAAAACCTGCTGTAGCAAACTGCTTACTTTGCCTGTAACCCTGTAACAAGTGATCTCTAAATGCTCCATCGTAATTATGGCAGCAATACAGTTGTGTGTCTTCTGGCTGAAGATCAACTAGGTGAGTATCTTGTGCTTGGCTGAGGGGAAAATCTCTGTTGTGTTCTGCCTGCAACTCTTTGTACAAAGATTCTTTCAGGTCACAGTGAGGGGGACCATTCAAGCACCCTGAGCCTGTTGGAGAAAAGGTAGGCTCTGAATGGAATCATACATCAAATATGCAAACTAAATATTCCAAAGAGCTTGTATTGAGCAACGTTGGTTATTCAATCCCTTTTTCAGAAGAGCTGCGAACTCGAAAGCCGAATGCCGTTGCTCTACGTGCTTCTACCTGGAGGGACTTCTTTGTCGGGACACCACTGCAGGGGAGGCCCTTTCCTGTGCCATCACCACACAATAAGGTACATCTTTGGGTGGGACAGCCAGCCTTGTTTTGTTCCAGCTCTTATTTTTACAGACCTCACAGAGCTACCTGTGCCGGAAGCAGATCTGCTCCATTGACAAAAGGCAGTGTCAGAGCTCTTGATGCATCAAGTGAACATCTGCAGTGCAGGATTGAGAGACACCTGCGTCTTGACTGCGCTGCTTTAGGTAACTGGCAGTTTTTGCTCCTGTGTCTGGAGGGGAGGGCTGCTTAAGACCCTAGTCTCTTCCAGGTGCATCTCAGTGACACAAGAAATAGAATTTTGCAAGCCTTCAGGAAACTTAATGGCAAGTAAACTTCACACTCCACAATTCAGTGATCTTTTTCAGTACAATCCTTTTGTGCTGGCTTCTCCATTCCCCCCCCCCCCCACCGCTTGATCTCTTCACAGTTCTGTCCCAGAGCCCACCACACTCAGGTGAAGCCAGCTCTTCCTGCAGACGTCAGGTCAGTAAGACCAGCTGTGTTCCAAAAACATTTCTCTGGAATTGGCGGGAAAGGGCCGGGGACAAACTAATGCGTCCAGATTGCTTTTCACAGACCAGCAGAAGGAACTTCCAGGCCCATGAATTCACACTTTGGAGGGACAAACAAAAAGATGAGCATAAAGGCAGAGTTTGAAGACTGGAACCAGTCTCTCTGTTCTGCCCTGCAAATGAATGGCAGTTAACATGGCACTCTGTGACTTAAACACATCTAGGTGAATATCCCTTGCTAATGGCAAAGGATAAAACCTTGATTGTGTTCTGTCTGCAACTTCATAATTCTTAAGGGTTTTCTTTTTTCCTGAGAGAACATTCTGTATTCAGAGTGTTCTCTCAGGTTTTGCTTTTCACCTTGTTGCATTGGCCAAAAAAAAGCAAAAGACGCTTGTGGTTGGCGCTCCTGGTTTCCAGGACGGGGTTCAAGCCCCTGCGGTGTCCCTGCTTACTTCCAATGCAACCCCTCTCTCTCTCTCTCTTTATTTATCTCTCCCCCTTAAGAACTAAATGAAGCAAAGTGCTCCGCTGATGCATTACTGGTGTGTGTCTAAGACAAGGTGGATTACATGGATGCTTCCCATCCTAGCACTCCGTGCCATAGGGAACAAAATACTTACTTCTTTTATATATACTGTATATATATAAAAGACTGTCTCTTATTTTTGCATAGTTTAGAAAGTAACCTAAATATACAAACAAACAGATCCTATTTAGATTATTTAGAATGTGGAAAGGCCGGGATAAAAGAGGAAATGGCTTGACATTCACTCATTAGCAGAAGAGGAAAAGCAAATATAAGATGTTCAGGTGTCCTATTTTACAGAAGACAGTCATCAATTTTCAGGGCTATCAGAGGCTTAAGATGTGGGCAGGTGACAGTTCTCTGAATGAAGGTGTCCTCTCTTTGAATGGCTGGGCATTCCAGGTCTGGCTGAAAGATACAGAAGGAAGAGCAGGGGCACTGAAGTTGCCCATCAACAGATAGCACCTTGGCAGCAGACTAAGCACAACCACCTAGACCACAGTCGTCCCCACTGCAGTGAGATGTATAATATTCCCATGTAGAATTATAGGGTGACCCAACACATCAGTCATACTCAGGGTAATATATATTCAGCTAATTCAGTGGTTCTAGTGACTATGACTTAGTAGGATACAAACTACAGATATTTTTATATGTGCATTTACACACAGCATATGCAAATTGGTGTCCATTCCTTTGGCCAAGTGTCAATGGCCACTCTAAGCAAAGATGTGTCCAATTTCTGCAGTTGGGGTTATCTAGGGTTAGGCCCTTTTGTTTTCTCCTGATCACGAGGAATGCAGTTTGATCCTAAGTAAGTTTACTTTGAAGGAAGTCTGAGTGCTTCCAAACACTTACTCCCTAGTAAGTGCACATTGGGGTAGGGCTAGAGCTCCGTTTCAGAGTGCATGCTTTGCATGCAGGAGGTGGGGTCCCAGGCATTTCCAGACAGGGCTGCTAAGAAAGATCCTTCCAGAGCCACTGCAAGTCAGGGATACCCAGGCATTAGAAGAACTATCCACCCAGATCTTCAGGAGGGCCAGAATTGCATTTTGCAATGTTTTCCACATTATTTTGGCGAAATTTCTCTCTTTCTTCAGGGCAGTATGTTGCTGAAGGGAACAGCACACCTTCCCCTGCAGTGAGAATTCCTACAAACACTCCACACACACACACACACACACACACACACTATATTGGGGAATGGAAGCACCAATGACTCACACTTCCTCTTCAATATTTATTTTAGTGCATGTAATTCCCCTCTTCCAGACAATTCCAATATTACTGTATTAGAATGAAGAAATGTGACACTCATTTGGTACCAATGTTCTGGGCCTGGTTACATGCCACAGAAGTGCTCTGGGCTGGCCACAGACAAACTTGGAATGTTATACATGATTCTATAAACCATCGTGTTCACCATAAATCTACAGCAGTACTCATAAACCTCTGTTCTGTTTTTACAGCTTTCTCAGAAAATCAAGCATGTGCGAAAGGTCACAGCCAAGGCATAGATGCAAAGCACATTTAAAGCACATGGTCCCACCCACACACCCAGAATCGTTGGAACTATACTTCACCCCTCACAGAGCTACAATGCTCAGCACATTTAAGAAACTACTGTTCCCAGAATCCTCTGGGGAAGCCATGTGTTTTAAATGTACAGTGGTACCTCAGATTAAGTACTTAATTCGTACTTAATTCGTTCTAGAGGTCTGTAATTAACCTGAAACTGTTCTCAACCTGAAGCACTACTTTAGCTAATGGGGCCTCCTGCTGCTGCCGCGCCGCCGGAGCACAATTTCTGTTCTCATCCTGAAGCAAAGTTCTTAACCTGAAGCACTATTTCTGGTTTAGCGGAGTCTGTAACCTGAAGCGTCTGTGTAGCAGGAAAACCCCCCCCCCATCATTCAGTTTGTACAAACTTCACACACACACACACACACACTCACACTCACACACTACATATGCTACGCTTCTGTTATAAATTCATAGAAAATCAACCATGCATCGGATTTGCACTGTTCTACTTTTATTTTACTCCATGAAGGAAGGACTACAAAATGGGGAAGGTTTGATACAGGGTAGCCATAATCCCTTGAGCATACCAGCACATCCACAGGAGCCCTGCCCAGTCGCTATGCCAACCCTGATGGTCCTAGACAGAAGACAATCAAGATCACAAAGAATTTGCATATGGGAATGGATTCAGCATGGACTGGAACAAAGGACAATGATCAGATCTTCCCTCAGGGGGCAGGAAACTGCGACTACCTTTTGTCTTCAGAAAATGACTCATGGGGAGGGGGAGAAGGGAACCAGCCCGGTGACAGGACACTCAGGTTACCACCACAACTCCTCCCTCAACCCCTCCTTTCTGTAATGTATGCATGATGTTTCTGGGGGTGGGCTTGACCTAGAGGATAGGAATTTCAAAAGTTTTTATAAGGTCTTGCACACCATTTTTCTGTGTCTTTCCTCTCACCTGCAAGTGAGGGGAGCACCCTGTTGCAACAGTCAAGAAAGGCCAAGCCTACAGGCTGCTGATTTGCTCCAATTTACTCTGGTTGGTGTCTTTACTTTTTGTCCAAGGGAGCCCTCGGATTTTTCCGGTAACAGTCTGTAACCCGAGGTACCACTGTATAGGGTGAATGGGACCAAAGTTCCATCTCATTTTCTTGTGTCTCAGATTTCTCCCCTGACAGAGGACAGTAGTTTTCTTGCTGCAACCCGTTTCACTATGCAGAGATCTAAAATCAGCAACAAATTAATTACCATTATGTGACCCCTGCTCCTGCCGCACACTGGAAGACTCCCAGATTACAGGTGTAAAAACTGGGAAAAGTGAATTCAAGTTAAAAGTGTATGCAGATGACCTAGTGATAACAGTGGAAGAACCTAAAACTTTACTCCCTAAAGTAATAGAAAAAATTCAGAATTTTGGGTAGTGGCAGGATTTAAGCTAAATAGGAATAAAACTAAATTATTAGTTAAAAACATGAAGGAAGAAGAAACAACCAAATTAGAACAAAACATTGAGATTGAAGTCCATAAAAATGTTAAATATTTAGGGATTTGCTTAACATCAAGAAATATAAACCTATTTAAAAATAACTGAAATAATTTGGCTTGAGGTAAAAAGAAATTTAGAAATATGGAGCAGAATGAATCTCTCAATGTTAGGAAAAATATTGGCGATTAAAATGAATGTGTTGCCAAAAATGCTATTTCTTTTTCAATCAATACCAGTCATCCTGAAAGATGAATGCTTTAAAAAATGGCAGAAAGAGATTTCAAGATTTATCGGGTGGGGGGGGGGCAAAAAGCCAAGGATAAATCATAAAATACTTACAGATGTAAAAGATAGAGGCGAGTTTGCCCTCCCAGACCTTAAATTGTATTATGAATCTGCTTGTTTGGTATGGATCAGGGACTGGATGAGATTGGATAAGCAAGAGGCATTAGAACTAGAAGGACTTGACAACAGATTTCGCTGGCACACATACTTATGGTACAGGAGAGGGAAGGTTCATAGAAGTTTTTACAACCATATAATCAGGAAATCACTAATGAGAGTATGGGAGAGATACAAAGACTTATTGGAACAAAAGACCCCGTGGTGGCTCTCACCACATGAAGCATTACTGCTCAAACCACTTGGAAAGAAAGGAAAATGGCTCACATATGCTGATTTATTAAAGGAACGTGTTGGAAAATGGAAATTAAGAGATTATGATGAGATCAAAGACCACTTTCAGAGTTGGTTGCATTATTGACAACTATATGAAACACATAAAGAAGACAGCAAGAAAGGATTTAGTTATACTAGATCTAGGTTTCAAATGGAAGTGATTGAAGGGAAAGTGAAACTACTGAAGGCCGCATACAGCATACTATTAGAATGGGAGACGAAAGATGAAGAGGTAAAATCAGTTATGATTAAATGGGCACAAGATGTAGGTCACAACATTATGATGGATGATTGGGAAAAATTATGGAAAACCGACTTAAAATTTACAGATTGTTCCCTATTGAAGGAGAATTACATGAAGATGATGTACAGATGGTACACAACACCAGTGCAGTTAGGGAAAATGTACAAAACTAGTTCAAATATATGTTGGAAGTGTAAGGAAAAGGAGGGGGCGTTTAATCATATGTGGTGGGATTGTAAGGTACGGTAATTAAATTTTTTTGGGAAATGATATACAACGAATTGAAGAAAATTTTCCATTTAACATTTGTTAAAAAACCCGAGGCATTTTCGTTGGGGATTGTAGGGAAAGACCTGCCAAAAAAGTTGAAAAACATCCTCATGTATGCGACAACGGCTGCGAGAGTTCTGGTAGCACAAGGATGGCAGACTGAAGAAGCCCCAACTAAAGAATCATGGCAAGAAAAATTGATGGACTATGCAGAATTGGCGAAACTGACATATAAGCTACGGGACAAGGATAACTGTGACTTTAAGGATGAATGGGAACCCTTTACAAAGTATTTGAAGACACAACAAAGAGAACTGGACTCCTTGGCTGGTTTTGAATAAACATTTACAAACTTGTTATTGATAATAATCAGCTAAATAGTTTGAGGATCTACAAAACTTTGTAACATGCAGAAAACAGTATTCTTAGAGAAACCAAAGACTGGAACTGAGGGAAGTCAGGGGTGGGTGGGTGGGTTTTGTGTGGGAGGGGGGGGGAAGGAAAAATGGGGGGGGACAAGGATGATATGTTTTTGGATAATATGTCTTATTATAATTTTGAATTAAAGAAAATTTAAAAAAAGAAAAAAGGAGGACCCCCGTTGCCCAGCTCAGCCAGAGGAGGGAGCCTTCCACAAGGTGGCAGAAGGGGTGGGCAGAGCGCTGCCTCTTGCTTTTTTGCCGCCTGAAGCAGGTCCTTTGCCCTGCCTCCTCAGTGGGCCGGCTCTGATTATGTGGTCCATAAAGCCTGCAACTTATGTGGGGCTTTGCGTTCTGGAATGGCACCTAAAGCCAAAACCACGTGTAGTCAAAACACACTGGGTGGAATGGTGTGCCCATATTGCCAAAGTCTTCCCCCCAGATCCTTTCAAACCCTTTTATTAAACAACAACTGATGAGCGTAGAAAGCTGAATACGTGCAAATTAAATGCACTTTAATCGCGCGATTGCTGTACTTTATACCAAAAGTGACTGGCCGATTGGCAAGCTATGCTCCCGAGTTTTGCTTTTGTGTTTATTGCTCTTCTTCGGAAAAACCAACAAAATACATTAAAAACAAAAGCAAACCCCAACCCTGCACACATTGGGTCTCTTTCCCTCATAAGCTCCTGTTGCTCGCCGCCAGCTCCCCTCCGACGCTGCTACAGCTAAGGCTGGTGGATTCCGAAGGATCCCCCCACGTGGGCTGGCCGCTCCCTGGGATCCACCCCCGGGGGAGGCGGCGGCGGCGATGGAAGGAGCGGCGGCGGCGGCCGGAGGGAGCGCTGTGTCCCGGCCAGGCCTCGCCTTGTATCCGGCGGAAAAGAAGCAGCATTGCGCCCGCGGAGGAGGGGGCGGGCTGGGCTCTCGGACGCCTGGGTCCCTTGGAGGGAGGCTTCGCGGTCCCCCCCCTTCCTTGTTTCCAAGAGGGGCGGGCATTCCTGCTGGGGCCTCCTCGGGGGGGGCAGTAGTTTCCCGCACTAGGTTGGGGGGAGGACAGCGCCGGGATGGCGGGCGAGAGCGAGGGGAGGGGGGATCAGGCCCCGGCTGCCCCGGTGGGGCCTCATCCTGCCTGGAGGAAGCTCCGCTGGGCGCCGCCGGACTCGCTTCTGCGTCAAGGCGCCTGTCAGGAAACGGGCAGGAGGTGCAAAGGCGGTAGAAATGGGTTTTCCCGCTTGCAGATCGAAAGGGAATTTCACCTCCTGCCCAAATACCCGCCTTTTTGAGGTGCCAGAAGCGCAAAAGCCTCGCCCAGTCCTGCAACTGAAACCCGGATGTACGATGTAAAAATAAAATAGAAACGGGTCCTGTGCTGTAGGTTCAGATGAGAAGTGCGATTAGGATCCGGCAGGTTGAGCAGGGGGAGAAGGGCCCTGCTCACTTGCCAGGGTCTTGCTGAAGGACTCTAAGCGCAGACCCACAACATGCATTTGAATGAATTGCACGTGTGCCAAGTTGAATTTCTACAGCTGCTGGGAAATCAAGGTGGTGGGTTGCAAGGGTTTCACCCGCAAAGTATTGTGGGCACTTTGTAGCTTTGTGAGGGGTAAGCTGCAGTGCCCAGGATTCTTTGGGGAGAGAAATGGGGATAAGTTGCCCTTTAATGCGTTTTGACCCCTAACTGCAAATACGACAGAATGGTGACTGAGTGGGGTGGAGGGAAAGAGGTAGGAAGGCCTTGAATGAAATCCACATGCCCTGGGCCCCCTCCTCTTCTAGGTATAACACATCTTCCCCTGCTTCCCTGATGCAAAACTCCCCTCTAAAAACATTAAGCGAAAGAGATCGGCACAAAAATGGCCCCCTCTGCCCTCCACCCTGCAATTTGAACATTGGTCTTGAGTTTTCTCCCATCCACAGTCATGGAGAAGCAGGGATTTCTAATCCGTGTCAGAGTTCCAGTCAAAAACCAGGGACTAGAAGCTCTCCCAGAAATATTAAACTTAAGAATACAAAGGTGACTTTGAATAAGAGAGAGTGTCTCTTGTTGGAAAGGTGGGCAGTGTGTGCCTGTGTTTGTGTGTGTGATTTTCTTGTACGTTTTATGCTCCTTATCGCTACCCCCAACATCAGTGAGCTGAGGATTCCTTTCCCATCATCATCATTGGCCCAGATTGCGCTGGGCTCCCTGGCCCCTGACCCTGAGCCCTGCAAAGAAGGGATCAGCAAGGAACTGGATGTGACGGAGGACATCTTGCATGTGTGAGTATTGGCCAGGCGCCCCCTTCTACAAGAGGCAAGGTGTGGCGACAGTCGGGGCAGATGGTGGGCGCTGAGTCCCCTGTGCAGCCTGCTGGAAGGTCTCCTGCACAAGCTGCAGGAGGATGAGAGACAAGGTGGCGCCGTAATGGATGGCATGTTGGACTTCAACCAGGGTTTAAACAACAACAGTTTTATTATTTGTACTCCGCCCATGTGACCAGGTTGCCCCAGCCACTCTGGGCAGCTTCCAATAAATATAAAAACATAAAACATTAAAAACTTCCCTATACAGGGCTGCTTTTAGATGTCTTCTAAAAGTTGTATAGTTATTTATCTCCTTGACATCTGATGGGAGGACGTTCCACAGGGCGGGTGCCACCACCAAGGAGGCCCTCTGCCTGGATCTCTGTAACCTCATTTCTCACAGGAGGGAACTTCCAGAAGGTCCTTGGAGCTGAACCCTTTTGAATGAGTCTCTTTCTTGGCCTGTCCTACCCTGCAGGGCTGTTTTGAGCAAAACTTGGAGGAAGAGTGGGGTGCAATTACAGGAAGTGGTGTGCTGAGCAAGACCTGCGTTTGGATCCGTGTGCTTCTGCACACAGGACAACTTCCTGGGGACGGAGGAATCTGCCTACCATCCATATAGCACCATCTGCACTTTTTCAGGTGGACAGACAGGCCTAGCTCCCAGACCTACCAGGGATTGACCATCTGCATACAAAGTGGCTGCTCTCCCACTGAGTTGGGGCCCTTCTTCACCCCGACCTTCTGTTGTCTCCCCTTGCTGACTTAGCTGCCAAAATCACTCATCTCTCACAGCACTCCCATAACATGATGCTCATCCCTCGGATGTATCACAAATGCCTTGCTCTTGCCTTCAGAGCCCTTTGTGGTCATGCTCTCCCATCCTTAGGACAGCATTCTTGTATCCTGATACATCTTTGCCTGTGAACTTTGCTCCTCAACCTCTAGATGTCTTCTGTTCCCCGAAACAACTCTGCCTTTTCCTCCCTGGTGCCCCATATGCCTGGTACACCCTCTCAGAACCCCCTCTGTGCATCCTCCTCGCTTATTTCCTTCAAGCCCTCGCTCCCATCACCTTTCCCACAAAGCCCAACAACAACAACAACGTGTAGGGTTGGGGTTTTTCCCGCAGATGAACAATAAACACAAAAGCAAAACTCGGGAGCATAGCTTGCCATCACCTTTCCCATGAAGCTCTTGGAGCAGGGACACTGCAGCAGCCAAGCCTCTAACTAAACCTCAGCACTTGTCAGTCAAATCATTGCCTCCTTCACCTGCCCCCACGTTCCTCTCCTTCCTCTTTTGTGCCAAATTTTAAACTAAGCCTGTCAGGGCAGAAATCTGTCCTATTGAATATTATGATACTATACAGGTGAACCTCGGAAAATTAGAATATCGTGGAGAAGTTCATTTATTTCAGTCATTCAACTGAAAAGGTGAAACTAATATATGAGATAGACTCATGACATGCAAAGCGAGATATGTCAAGCCTTTATTTGTTATAATTGTGATGATTATGGCGTACAGCTGATGAAAACCCCAAATTAACAATCTCAGAAAATTAGAATATTAAACGAAATCAGCAAAACAAGGATTGCAAATAGAGCAATATTGGAGTTCTGAGAAGTAGAAGCATGCATATGTACTCAGTACTTGGTTTGGGCCTCTTTTGCATCAATTACTGCCTCAATGCGGCGTGGCATGAATGCTATCAACCTGTGGCACTGCTGAGGTGTTATGGAAGACCAGGATGCTTCAATAGCTCTTCTGCTATTCAGCTCAGTCTCATGTCTCTCATCTTTCTCTTGGCAGTGCCCCATAGATTCTCTATGGGGTTCAGGTCAGGCGAGTTTGCTGGCCAATCAAGCACAGGAACCCCATGGGCATTGAACCAGGTTTTGGTACTTTTGGCAGTGTGGACAGGTGCCAAGGTCCTGCTGGAAAATGAAGTCAGCACCCCCATAAAGCTCGTCTGCGGAAGGAAGCATGAAGTGCTCCAAAATCTCTTTTCTGATGAGAGCAGCTTTTGCATCTCATTTGGAAACCAAGGACCCAGAGTCTGGAGGAAGAATGGGAAAATGGAAGAATGAAGTCCAGTGTGAAGTTTTCACAGTCTGTGTTGATTTGGGGAGCCATGTCATCAGCTGGTGTTGGTCCACTGTGCTTCATTAAGGCCAGGGTCAACGCAGCCATCTACCAGGAGATTTAGTTAGAGGCAGCAGCCAGGCCTCAGCACTTGCCAGTCAAATCATCACCTCCTTTGCCTGCCCCCACGTCCCTCTCCTTCCTCTGTTGTACCAAATTTTAAACTGTAAGCCTGTCAGGGCAGAGATCTACCCCTCGTATTTTCTGTAAAGTGCTATACAAGCTGATGATACTATATGGAGGAGGAGGATAATAAGAATAATTCCTCCCTTCCTCTCTGTTCTGTACTTTGCATTCTGGTAGTGCTATAATAATTAAGTGAAACAGTATATTTTCTGGCATCCAAATCTATTGGACCAGTTGCCCAGTGTCTGCCAAGAGTAAAAGGGAAGCTGAAGGACCAGAATAGAATGAGGATATTGGCAGAAGGAGTGGCATGTTCATTGGACTGTTAAGTGTAGTGCAAGTGTTGACGTTTTATGTTCCAGTCTGCACAAAATATATATATTTTATTTTTTTGCAGTCGATGGAGAGCGGATGAAGCCCGGATTCTGCGTGTGTCCATCAGCTCCTTCCTGGAGCATCTCTGTCTGGTGGTGGAAACTATGGACCTGTTTGGGCCTCCTGTGGCTTGACAGATGTTTGCAACAGGAAGCTTCCCCATAGTCTTGGCTGGACTCTGGACTTGCCCATGGGCTACTGATGTCAGAGGAGGCGCTGAACATGCCATCTTTAGAGCCAAGATGTCGCTTTGTGTTCTGGACATACTCTTGGACATTGATAGATTTTGGGTGCTGAGAAGCAGGCAAGCCTGGGACTGCCTTGATATAAGACAAAGTACATAGAATCTGGTTCTCTAATAAACTATCCATTTTAGTCTGCATGTGTTAACTGATTAAATATATTTGAGCTGGCTCACCATATTGATTAATCAATTACACAAACACAAGCAAAATCTTAATCAGAGTGTTTCTCCAGGTGTTCCTGACTCCAGTTCTCTTAAGCCCCATCCAGCATGGCCGAGGGTCAGGGATAATGGGAGTTGTAGTCCTTGCAGCATCTGGAGAGACACAGGTTCCCCATCCCCATTGCTGCATCTCTCTGTCTCTTTTGCCACCAGGGGGAAAGCAGCTAATAGCTGGCAGTGAGGAAGAGGAGGTGGCCAAGTGGCAGAGGAGCCAAAACGGATGGCGTGGCCTTGAAGTCCTATTTATATAGCAAGATTTGCCTTTTTTCTTTCTTTTTGGTAGGCTCATATTTTAAAACAGCAAGCAAAACTCCCGCACCTCGGTCACCACCTTTGCATTCTGGTGAAAGCTTCACCTGTTGGATTTCTGTTTGGCATTTGTCGTAAGTTACACTTGTAGCTTGCAGCTCCCTCTTGAAGGCACGCATGCTGAAACCTGGGTTTGTGCTTGTGTAAAAAGACCCAAGAGCGCTTCTTGCCAGCCATTGCTGTTCCTGAACCAGGATAGTCTTGCCCAGTTATCCATGCTCTGGTAACCTCCAGAGTGGGATTACTGCCATGCGCTGTAAGTGGGGCGATCCTTGAAGACCGTTTCAGAAATAACTAGAGCATAAAAATGTACTTAGTTTTGTAGTTTGCTTTCAGGGCTGGTACACACACAAATATTCATCACCAGATCACTGCAATGCCCAGCAATAAGTTTCACCTGTGAATGGACACCACAGACTGGACTTTTACCATGCTTCCAATGGCTTCCAGCGTCTGGAGGGTCACAGCTTCCCGGCTCCTGCATTAAGAAGCAACCATGTTACCCCTGAAAAAGAGGATGTGTCTTGGAAAAAAGGGGACACACGGCAACCGGGGGGGGGGGCAGAATTGAGTCACCTGCAACACAATTGGTCAGTTAAATATTTTTATTTACAGTGGTACCTCGGGTTACATATGCTTCAGGTTGCATACGCTTCACTTTACAGACTCCGCTACCCCAGATATATTACCTCAGGTTAAGAACTTTACCTCAGGATGAGAACAGAAATTGTGTGGTGGCAGGAGCAGGAGGCCCCATTAGCTAAAGTGGTGCTTCAGGTTAACAGTTTCAGGTTAAGAACAGACCTCCGGAATGAATTAAGTTTTTAGCCTGAGGTACCACTGTACTTGATTGGGGGGCTGTTCTCCCCCGAACCCCCGGCCACACCACCTGCAACCAGGGGCGAAGGAAGGGCGGTGCTATAGGTGTGGGGCTGCCCCGGGTGTCCCCACTGTGGGGGGTGACAAAATGCCAGGCAGCACTCACCACGGGGCCTGCCGTGTGCCCAAGACTCTGCGCTGCCCCAACGGTCCGCCCACTGCCTCCCCCCCAACTGTAGGGCGACTGAGTGGGAGGAGGCAGGCAGACTCTGGGGGCCCCACGGTGTGCCCTGCCCCTATGGATGCCTCACCCCACCCTCGCCCTGCCCCTATGGACCCCTTGCCCCTCCCTCACCTGCCCCTATGGGCAGCTTGCCCCCCAGGCACCCAAGCAGCTTCCTCCGCCGCTGACTGTCCCTGGCAATAATACTGGTTTTAGAGGTATATAGCTTTAACAGTTTCTTAGCATTTTCTTAAAGCATTTTCTTAAAGTGATAGGCTATCCATTTTGGGGGCCCTGGGGCCCCTCCCACAAGGAGAACCTCCAAAAAAGCACACGGTGGAGGAGAGTTTCCTGGCTGTCACTCAAAGAAGAATTCAAACTCAGGCTGCAGTGTCTACCAAAATCTTTAATGTTCAGATCAGTGCGATACTTGGGGAAATGTCATTAAAAGGCACAGCATGTTCTACACATAGCCAAGAAAACAAAGACATGGATCCCTGAATGACACATACCCTGGCTTAGGAGCTAACTCCTCTTAAGCCCATAACCCCCCAAAAATATTTAAGGGGGCCGGGAAACCCCCCCCCAAAAAAAAAACTGTTGATAGCCATTGCCATTTAATTGTGTGTGGCGTGTCATGTGACTATGTAGGGCAGGGCTTACTGCCCCCCGTCCCCCATATTTTATTCAAGATGGCCCCCCAGCAACCCTGTTATTAGAGAGTGGGGCCGGCACTACTTTCTCACCCATGCGCAGTGATCCCCCCATGTTGAAAACAAACCCATTTGTATCCACTGTATTAATGCGCCAAGGGACTATTTTATGTGTCCTTATGACTGACAGGTGGTGGAAGGAGCGAGCCAGAGTCTAGTGAGTGAGACTGTCCCTGGCCATAATACTGGTTTTAGCCCTCTCACTGGTCAGAGCTGAAGTTGGGATTTACATCTTTAAAAAGAGATACAACCAATGTTCACTTGTGATCTCCATAGATGGCAGTTTTAAATGTTGCTTGTAGATGATAGACAGACAGACAGACATACAGACAGAAGATAAATAGATTCAGTAACTCCCTAAAAAGTGTTAGGAGACGCAATACATTTTAAATTTAAAGGAAACTGAAAGAAAACAAGAAGACCAAAAAAGAATTAATCATAGTAAAACAGGGAGAGTAAATTGTGGACAGATGCTGGACTTTGAGAAAGCCCCCAAAAGAAAGCTTAGCCAAGAAAAAATTAAACTGAAAAATCATAAAAAACACCAAGATGAAGATTTTAAAGAGAATCAAGAAAAGCAGATACACCTGATGACTAGAAAAGCCAAGGGAAAACTAAGACAAAGAAAAGAATGTGAGGGGCAAAATCAAGTTTATTTCCCTTTCGAGCAACAAGTCTTTGGATGTACAAAGGAGCAGAGGAAAGGGTAGGTGGATATGAAGTCTGCTTCAAGCAGAGTGAAGAATAATTGCAGAAAATAGAAGGCATTTCTTTTAAAAGGAGAAGCCATTTCATAAAAAGAAGGCTGGCCTTTCTGTTGCTGAAGTTCTTATTATCATTATTTATTGAATTTCTATGCCGCCCTATACCCGAAGGTCTAAGGGCGGCTCACATAAAATATCAAATGTACAAAATCGAAACAAAAAGAAGGAGCCAAGAAGGGGTTCCCAGAGCAGAGACAGCAGGAGTCAGGCTCCCCCTGTCCAGAGAGGGGCGGGCGCAACTGGGCCACCAGCCGAAGCTGATGGAAGGCACTGGGGGTCACTGAGCCCCTTCCCTTGTCTCTCGCCAGAGGTGCAGGGCGACCAAGGCCCTTTCCGTGCCAAAAGCAGGACCAAACCCTGATGGAAATGGAGCCAGAAAAGCAGCTTCTTCCAAGGGCCCCTGGATCTGGTCTGTGTCCACTCACTCCAGAACCTCGCTCCAGAAGTTGGAAAAAGCAAGACGGGTAAGATTTTAGCACAGGTAAGACCTACAAATGAGAAGGGTAGTGGGATCCAGGGGAATCCAGAGGGGGAGAAGACAACATAGTTCCATTTAATTTCATGTTAGCTCAGGCTGCCCTGTTGACAAAAATGCTTTGCAGCCATTTTGTGATAGCTTCTTGGGGACTATAGATAAGCTCCTTTGTTAAGGGGCAGAAGTTAATTTTATGTATATTGTGGCTTCCAAGGAGTAGAATAACAAACCCTCTGGAGCAGCTGCTTAAAAGTAGTGGCATTTGGCATCTGAAGCCAAACGAATTGTACTTACTGGGCAACTGCAGAAGAGGCTCACCTAAATATTGTTGAGTTTTGGTTCCTTCAGGTGTGTATAAATCCAAAAGCTTCCAAACATGCCAGCATTTTGCATCCTCACCAGTAATTCTGTTCCTAAGATAGAATACCCATTTAGAATACCCATTTTAAAAGCTGGTGCATCAAACTGCTTCCTTTGTCTTTGGCAGTTGCCTTGCTGATTTCAGTGTGAAAAAGCAGATAAGGCATTTTGAGGGTGAATCTACTGGTGGCAATGGGAGAGGCGGCCTGGTAGAGGCACTGGAGTGAGTAGAGGTTTTCACCATTTTGCCGGCCATTTCTAAGCAAAAGTCCAGCAAACGTTTAAGCACAAACATATTCACAATTAGGAAGGATGAGCCGTGACCATTTTTTCCTGTACATAAAGGGCAGATTTTTTTTTCTGCTAATGGTAAGGCTGAAATGACTGAGAAAATATTTGAAATCTTATGAATCCTGACTCTCTGGCCATTTTTACTCATACATAAGGGGGTGGCTGATTGTTCCACTAATGACAGGAGAGGGCCACACAAAATCATAATAACCCACATTTGTGTAATGTTTTGGAATAGAGGTTTGTACCCTTCAATCCTGTAGATAAAGGAGGCATGTAGCTCCCAATTTTCTTTGCCTGGGGTACATGTATAATTGTTTAATGCAGGGAACATATCCATAAATGCTGCGACTTTATTAGAAATTTAATTTGACCCAAATTGTATTGCTGACTTTTTGGTGAAAACTTGAACGATAGGGTTGAAAGTTGCTGGATTTCCGACAAATACTAAATTTTGGATCCTCGCCAGTTCATCTGTTCCAAAGGTAATATATTTAAAAACCTGCTGTAGCAAACTGCTTACTTTGCCTGTAACCCTGTAACAAGTGATCTCTAAATGCTCCATCGTAATTATGGCAGCAATACAGTTGTGTGTCTTCTGGCTGAAGATCAACTAGGTGAGTATCTTGTGCTTGGCTGAGGAGAAAATCTCTGTTGTGTTCTGCCTGCAACTCTTTGTACAAAGATTCTTTCAGGTCGCAGTGAGGGGGACCATTCAATCACCCTGAGCCTGTTGGAGAAAAGGTAGGTTCTAAATGGAATCATCCATCAAATATGCAAACTAAATATTCCAAAGAGCTTGTATTGAGCAATGTTGGTTATTCAATCCCTTTTTCAGAAGAGCTGCAAACTCAAGAGCCGAATGCCGTCGCTCTACGTGCTTCTACCAGGAGGGACTTCTCGTGTCGGGACACCACTGCAGGGGAGGCCCTTTCCTGTGCCATCACCACACAATAAGGTACATCTTTGGGTGGGATAGCCAGCCTTGTTTTGTTCCAGCTCTTATTTTTACAGGCCTCACAGAGCTACCTGTGCCGGAAGCAGATCTGGTCCATTGACAAAAGGCAGTGTCAGAGCTCTTGATGCATCAAGTGAACATCTGCAGTGCAGGATTGAGAGACACCTGCGTCTTGACTGCGGTGCTTTAGGTAACTGGCAGTTTTTGCTCCTGTGTCTGGGGGGGAGGGCTGCTGAAGACCCTAGTCTCTTCCATTTGCATCTCAGCGACACAAGAAGTAGAATTTTGCAACCCTTCAGGAAACTTAACGGCAAGTGAACTTCACACTCCACAATTCAGTGATCTTTTTCAGTCCAATCCTTTTGGACTGGCTTCTCCATTTCCCCCTGCTTGATCTCTTCACAGTTCTGTCCCAGAGCCCACCACACTCAGGTGAAGCCAGCTCTTCCTGCAGAAGTCAGGTCAGTAAGAAGAGCTGTGTTCCAAAAACATTTCTCTGGAATTGGTGGGAAAGGGCCAGGGACAAACTAATGCGTCCAGATTGCTTTTCACAGACCAGCAGAAGGAACTTCCAGGCCCATGAATTCACACTTCGGAGGGACAAATAAAAAGGTGAGCATAAAGGCAGAGTTTGAAGACTGGAACCAGTCTCTCTGTTCTGCCCTGAAAATGAATGGCAGTTAACATGGCACTCTGTGACGTAAACACATCTAGTGCTAATGGCAAGGGATAAAACCTTGATTGTATTCTGTCTGCAACTTCATAATTCTTAAGGGTTTTCTTTTTTCCTGAGAGAACATTCTGTATTCAGAGTGTTCTCTCAGGTTTTGCTTTTCACCTTGTTGCATTGGCCAAAAAAAAGCAAAAGACGCTGGTGGTTGGCACTCCTGGTTTCCAGGACGGGGTTCAAGCCCCTGCGGTGTCCCTGCTTACTTCCAATGCAACCTATCTATCTATCTATCTATCTATCTATCTATCTATCTATCTCTCCCCCTTAAGAACTAAGTGAAGTGCAAAGTGCTCCTCTGATGCATCACTGGTGTGTGTCTTAAGACAAGGTGGATTACATGGATACTTCCCATCTTAGCACTCCTTCCATAGGGAACAAAATATGTACAGGTGAAACTTGGAAAATTAGAATATTGTGGAAAAGTTAATTTATTTCAGTAATTCAACTTAAAAGGTGAAACTAATATAGGAGATAGACTCATGACATACAAAGTAAGATATGTCAAACCTTTATTTGTTAGAATTGTGATGATTATGGGATACAGCTGATAAAAACCCCAAATTAACAATCTCAGAAAATTAGAATATTGTGAAAAGGTGCAGTAGCTATTCAATCCATAACACCTGCAATGGGTTCAGTAGGAAGCACAATCATGGGGAAGGCTGCTGACCTGACAGTTGTGCAGAAAGCCATCATTGAGACCCTCCGTAAGGAGGGAAAGCCTCAAACGGTAATTGCGGAAGAAGTTGGATGTTCCCAAAGTACTGTATCAAAGCACATTAATGGAAAGTTATGCGGAAGGGAAAAGTGTGGAGGAAAAAGGGACACAATCAGCCTGGAGAGGATTGTCAGGAAAATACCATTCAAACATGCTGGGGACTTTCACAAGGAGTGGACTGAGGCTGGAGTTAGTGCATCAAGAGCCACCATACACAGATGGATCCTGCAGATGGGCTTCAAATGTCGTATTCTTCTTGTCAAGCCGCTCCTGAACAAGAAACAACATCAGAAGCATCTTGCCTGGGCTAAAGAAAAAACAGAACTGGTCTGTTGCTCAGTGGTCCCAAGTCCTCTTTTCTGATAGGAGCAGCTTTTCCATCTCATTTGGAAACCAAGGACCCAGAATCTGGAGGAAGAATGGGGAGGCACACAATGCCACACAATGCTTGAAGTCCAGTGTGAAGTTTCCAATGCCAGATGCTTGAAGTCCAGTGTGAAGTGTTGATTTGGGGAGCCATGCCATCAGCTGGTGTTGGTCCACTGTGCTTAAATGAACTCGCCCCATTACTAAAACTGGTGGATGCTCACAGCCGTAAACTAAATGTATAAAAAATTACCATTCTTCTATATGCAGATGTCAGGGGCTCAGGAGCAGAAGCACAGGGAAGAGGGGAGATGGAGAGCGAAGGGGAAGAATCTGAGGGCAGTGTAGGAGAAGATGACAGTGGCCCGAGAGATTCCATGAGCCTCTCCAGCGAATCGGAAGATTCACAGAAGGGGGCGCCGGTGGCCAGGGCAAGGGGGGTCCCAAGGGGGACACTCCCGAAGCAAGGGACCAGCGGGGACTCCCAGAGCAGCAGTTGGAGATCAGGACCAGCTTCCCCACCTGAGCATAGTGGGGGGGGGAAGAGTCCCAGGTATCAGGGGTAGCGTCTCCCCCAGCAGGGAGAGAAGAGGAGTCAGGGCTGACCACGCCTCCATCGGAGAGTCAGGCAACGGAGGGGAGGTCAGGTCCGGCTAGCATCCCGGAAGAGGGAAGCAGTGACAGAAGCAGTGCAACGGTCAGGAGGAAGGTCACTGGGTTGGCGCGAGAGCCAAGTTCAAAAGTACAGGCGCGCGGGGCAGCAGAGAACGAGGATTGGGAGCCGGGTCCTAAAGCCCGCCGGAGGCAGGGGGAGGAGTCAGGGGACTCAGCGTCAGAAGAGTCCAGAAAGGGGAATGCCCCAGCGGACAGGAGGACCCAGAGGAGAAGAGAGCAGAGGAAGAGGTGGAGCAGGGCGAGAATCTTAAACTGGTGTCAGGGGGGAGGAGATTCAGACGGAACTTCGGCGGTCTAAGGTTTAAGACGTAGAGCTGCGCGCTACGGCTTTGGAATGGAAACTGAACTTCAATAAAGACTTTTGTATATAACGACGACCTGGCGTTGGTCCTTTGTGAGCTGGGACCTTGGGCAGCTCTGACAGCAGATGATATAATTGTGCTCTCATGAACTAGAATTGGCTTAAAGCGTTTGCTAAATGCCTGTATCTACTATTTGTCTAGAATGAAAATGAGCATGAACTTCAATAAAAGCAAAATAATGGTCTTCGGGAATTCTCGTAAGATATATAGTTGGGGTTTTGGTGGGAAACATATCCAGCAGGTATTCAGATTCAACTGTTTGGGGATCACTTTCCATCACAGGCTCTGGTGCTCCTCGCACTGCGCAGTGGCGGTAAATGCCAGCCAGCTGTCTATGCAGGCCATATTGCGCTTTTCTGCAACAAGAGGTAACCAACACATACCTTCTGCTTTCAAGGTTTTTAATGCTAAAGTTAGAGCCAAACTGCTCTATGGAATTTCAGTCTGGATGTCAGGGTTTACCCAGTCAGCGGAACAAGTGCAGGCAGCCTTTCTATTGAAGATTTTCGCTGTCCCACTCTATGTACCTTACACAGCCTTGTTGTGTCTAGAGGGAGGCCAACATTAGCTAGAGACAGTTGGACGAGTTTTCTTTTATGCTGGCTAAACATTTGTTTTTCAGCAGACAAAGATACTTTACTTAGCAAAGATTTGTCAGACCCCTTCCCTTCCCTTCTCCAGGGCTACAACTGTTTTGCACAAAGTTGGGGCAACTTGGGCTTTCAGAGGATCTCCTGGGTGCTGGGGCTTTTCCAATCGCCAAGGCCATGTTAAAAGTTAAAGAAAGTGAGCAGTTGGGTCCCACAAGGATCAGAACCGCTATTATTTCATTTATTCATTTTGTGATCTAGAATTAGTGCTGGAGACTATTGAAAAAGGAACTGAATCAGTATGTAATGTCCCTGTACAGTTCTATAGTGTGGTCCCATTTGGAATACTGTGTACAGCTTTGGGTGCCATATCTCTAAAACGAATATGGCATAGCTGGAAAAAGTGCAGGCGAGGGTGTTCTCACTCTGTGTGGGATGGTCATTCTCTTACATGGAGTGTGTGGCTTTGGGGGGGGTGTGCACAGTGATAGGGGTGGCAGACACATTCCTTGCCCGTCTGATCAGCCAGATCAATCCTGGTGATCAACAGGGTGATAAATGTGGCAACCAGATTGCTCTTACATCTAGAACTGGGCAACCAAATGATTAAGGGGGTACAGTGCTTTTCCTTTGAGAAAAGGCTGAAGAGTTTGGAAATGTTCAGTCTATAAAAGGTCTATAAGAGGGTAGCAGACATGACAGAGGTTAGAAAATTAAATAAGATAAAGTGGTTAGAGAGAACTTTTCGTCACTCTCCCGAAATACTGACCTCAGGGGCACCCAGCGAAAGGAAGAACCACTTTATTCCATGAGAGATTAAACTGTGGAGTTAACTGCATGAAGATTTGGTGATGGCCACAGGAAAAAAATATTATTGGGACAAAAATTCTGGCCCACTGGTCTTATGTACCCATTTAAAATTAACTTTGGGAAATTATTCCAATAAAAGAGACCATGCCAATATATAGAGCTTTCTTAGTGACATTTCTGAGCAATTGCACAGAAAGGTAGAGACAGAGACACTGAATTAAAGCTGATCATTTAACATTTTCCTGTATAATTTTATATACATTTGTGCCAAGAGAAAGGAGAAATGGATAGAACTAGCAGGATACACAAAGGTGAAGGGAGAACTGAGAAAATCAGAGCTTGGGTTCGATATTAAAAAACTATAATTTAAACATTTACTGAACAGTCACAAAGATCAAATATGCACAACTTTCTTTTGCAGAAAGAAAGGTCATCCTGCAGTTAACTATCAGCCTCATGCAGCCTTCTCCTCTGTCTGTCCACATGCTCATCACATGGAGACCTGAAAGCATAATGCAGAGAGTTATATGCTGAACTTACATTCTTCATTCCTCCTTTCATAACAACTTTCCCTAAACATTTGTCTGATCTTTTAGGAAGATATTTGAGGCTTTAGGTGCTATCATAACACTAATGTTTCAAAAATGATAACAGGGTATTTTTGACAACTGGAAAAGGCACTTGAGGTGTGGTGTGGTGGTTATGAGCGGTGGACTCAGTGGCGAAGCTGCAAGCTCTGGCACTGGGGGCAGACAGCATGTGGGGGTGTGGCTTGCGCGCATCACAGGAGGCATGGAGTGTGTCCTGGGGGCGTGGTGCACTGCATGTGGGGGTGTGGTGTGCATCCCGGGGGCGTGGCGAACATCCTGGAGACGAGGTATGCCGCCAGTGGGGACGTGGTGCCTGGTGCGCCAAGGGAGCGCGGCACGTGTCCGGGGGTGGCCGCGATGGCACCTCAACAGAATGGTGGTGCCGGGTGCAGTGGGTTCACTCTACACCCCTTCCTCCGCCACTGGGTGGACTCGTAATCTGGTGAACCCGATTCTCTTCCCCGCTCCTCCACATGCAGCTGCTGGGTTATCTTGGCCTAGTCACACTTCTCTTGAAGTCTCTCAGACTCACTCACCTCACAGGGTGCCTGTTGTGGGGGAGGAAGGGAAAGGATAATGTTAGCCACTTTGAGACTCCTTAAAGGGAGTGAAAGGCAGGATATCAAGTCCAAACTCTTCAGGCTGCTATTATTGCACTAAGATACACTGTGGGACGAACAGACACTTCACTTTGTTAACGGAGAAATCTGAGGGCTCCCTTGGACAAAAAACAAGGATACCAGCCAAGAATACCGGAGCAAAACAGCAGCCGGTAGGCTTGGTCTTTATTGTAGACCGTCACGACAGGAACCCCACCTGCCACAAGGTGGAACAAGATGGAAGCCCCGAACAAAAGAGCCCCCAAACTTTTATTAGCTGCTAATCGCCATGTTACACCCCCCCAAACTACACCACTAATACATCACGGTTACATCATGAAAGGGGAGGTCTGGTGGCAGTAATCTAAGCATCTTGGACCCTTCCCCATGGTTCTCCTTGCCCTCCACCAAACACCCATCAAGTGAAGCAAAAAAGATATTTGCATTTCCCTGTTTCCCAGCCAAGTTAATCACACCCTTTTCTCTTCATCTGGATTTGTTATTTCTGGAAGGGCTACCTGTCTGGCACTCAGGTTGCCAGGAATTATCACTCAGGCAGGGGGGCTGCTGAGTAGCTGAGCTCACATGTCTATATGAATTTCTGAAGTTTACCCAGTGAGCCAGTACATAGATACATTTATCAGTGAATTGTTACATTTGGTATTGTGCAGCAGAGGCCCTTTGAATAGATAGGAAGAAACTGTGAGGAAGTGCTTTGTGGGGACAAGTCACAAAAGTCACAAAAGTGATTGTGCTGATTTTGGTAGTGGGCTGCATGTGCATGATATCTGCTGGAGGGGCAACCCCCCCCCAACCTATGCATAAATTCCTGCAACAACTTAGACTGTACTCTTCCCCAAAACATGTTATCTAGGACTGGAAAAAGACAACTGCAACATACTTAGGTCACAAGATGATGCAGGTGTTTCCCCCAAACCATCTGCATTTGGGTGACTCAAATGGACTCAAACATTGACATGAGACAGCCACTGTAGCATCAGAGTGGAGGTAACTAGAGAAAAGATGATCCTTTGGGAGGGGGGCTAACCAAATCTGCCCCCCTTCCCACGCATCTACCTGTGATGATGTTGGTGTGCTGGCAATCAAAAAATGTGTGGGGAGGTGAGACAAAGTTTTTTCTTAGCTATACATGCAGGGAGGGAGCAAAACTGCAGTAGAATCATGCCAGCACCTCAGTGGGCTTCCCTCAGCCCAACTGGCAGCAGTGTAGGTCTGTGAGGCCCTCGCTTCATTTATAGTCCCCTTTCTCCCCAGTGGGGACTCCAGAAGAAACACATCCTTCTCCTGACCTCTACTTGGTACTCACACCATGCCGCCAGTTCTAGTGGTGCATCCAGAACCTCAGTGGCTCCCCTTGGTTGCTTATGAGAAGAACTGGCTCTGCATTCCAAACAAAATGGTGTTGTGTCTGCTGTTTGCTACAGGGATTGAAGATACTCCCTCCCAGGTTTTGTCCTTCATCAAGAATCAGTTAAGCACTTCCATACCCCATTCCTTTAAAGTGCAGAATAAACTTGGCCCTTCCATGAATCTCATTTAAATCTATAACATTACTTGGTTGTGTCCCAGCATATTTATGGGAAATGTCACTATTATAAAGAGTTTGGAAGAAGAGTTTGGACTTGATATCCTGCCTTTCACTCTCCTTTAGGAGTCTCAAAGCGGCTAACCATCTCCTTTCCCTTCCTTCCCCACAACAAACACTCTGTGAGGTGAGTGGGGCTGGCCATCCATCAGGAGTGCTTTGCTTATGTGTTCCAGCATGGCAGGGGGTTGGACTAGATGGCCCTTGTGGTCTCTTACTGCTCTATGATTCTATGATTTTATGATTCTGTGACACTAGCTAGTACACTGCACTGTTCCATTAGATCAGGCATAGGCAAACTTGGCCCTCCAGATGTTTTGGGACCACAATTCCCATCATCACTGACCACAGGTCCTTTTAGCTAAGGATTGTTGCTATTTTTTAAGCTTAAGGTTATGTATACAGTAGCTGGCATCTATTTGTCATTGAGCTAGCGTGGTGTAGTGGTTAAGAGTGGTGAACTCGTAATCTGGAGAGCCAGGTTCGCTTCCCCCTCCTCCACATGCAGTCTGCTGGGTGACCTTGGGCCAGTCACACTTCTTTCTGAACTCTCTCAGCCTACCTCACAAGGTATCTGTTGTGGGGGTGGGAGGGACTTCTTAAAGGTAGAGAAAAGCAGGATATAAAAACCAACTCCATGAATAAGAATTCTATGGAAAAGGACCATCCCTGCCATGATGATGAAAACTATGTGTTTAGGTTTTGCTGTATTATACCAACCTGTGGAATATGACAGTTCGCAGTTTCAAAATCTCTTTGGCCACAGTGGATTGACAATCTGGACACACAAAAACCTCTGGAAGATCTTTTGAATCAATGCCTATGCAAAAGCAGTCCTTGAAGTTTCCTTCACAGTAAACCATAGATTGGTCACACTCAGTACTGGGCCTCCTGCACCCTTCCTTCAAAAAACGTATTGACCAGCTGCCTTCAAACAAGGTAGGTAAAAGATCTGAGCAATAGGTTAGTGTATCCTTCCATTCCTCTGGGCATGATCTAGACAAAGTAATGTGACTCTCTTTCAAGCTTTGTCTCTTTGTGGGAGGAGGAGCGGCAATTTCAATTGGAATATATTTTTCTCGTCCTTCAAGATAGGTTTTCCCAGTGTAATGTATTATTTCTTTTGCAATCCAGGGTCTAATGGCGGTCATATCCTTTTGTGTGTACTGTAATTGGGCAGCAGAAGCAGTCAGATGTGCAATGGTACATGTGAAAGGACCACAGTCACTGGAATTACCTTGCCTGGTTACATCAGTTGGTGCAAAAAATGAACAGTCCACAAAACTATAGGGACAGTCTGAATCCATCTTATACAGACATGCTAAGAAGGATGTTATTGCATCAATCACAGAGTGGTTCAATCCATGGTTGGAATCTAGGTAGAGCTTGGTCTTCCTTTTAAAAATGATTACTATCAGTATTCAGTGGACTCCACTGTCATTTACTGGAATAATCCAAGCATCTTTCTTTAGCACTCCAAATTTCAAACAGGACTTCAGGGCTTTCACTGACAATTTTTGACACATGAGGGTCTGAATGAAGAGGCAACTAAATGGGAAAATTGTTCCATTGTGACCTAGCTCAGAAGACATCTTAAGGCAGCCCTGTTCAGGGAAGTTTTTAATATGTAACGCTGTATTGTTTTTAACACTGATTGGGAGCTGCCCAGAGTGGCTGGGGAAACTCAGCCAGATGGGCGGGGTATAAATAATAAATTATTATTATTATTATTATTATAGCTCTTTTTCATGATCACCCTGGAGGCAAGAAATGCATGTATTATGTGGTCATTTATCCAGTTCGATCCTTTCAGTGTGTCTATGTCATAACCATAAACACAGATGTTGGCAACTGAACCCACAAGTTCCTCGGTTTGTAGACTGAGTGTGTTGAAGGTACAGTTGTGCCATGGAGGAAGTGATGTAGAAATCATTGAGTCCAACTCCTCAGCAGCCTGCACTGAATCAGATGCTGGAACTACAGTTATCTTTTCCTTCAGTCTGGAGAACTTTCTTCCTGAGCTACTCTTCTGCCTTTTATTTCGCTTCAACTGTGTGAGCTGCAACCGGCAAGGCTTCCCTGGTTCTGGTGGCATGCCGATAGATTTTTTGGCAGCTATAATATGGTAGCAAGTCCTGGATGATGGGCAAGAGCAGCTCTCTTTGGAGAAAAGGCGGACAACATAATGCTTTTCCTTACTACCCCTTACCACATATACACCAAGCTGTGGACAAACAGCTATTATATTGTTCAGTACCATAAAGCCCGCTAGTACCATTTGACAAACTGATGGTGCCTTCTCATAGCTTTCATCTTTCTTAGGCCGCGGAAGTTCTCCCCTTTGTACAAGATCCATGATTTGTGATGGATCACAAGCTATTTGAGGAAAGACTGTATGTTCTGGTGATCTTGAGTGTCTAATAAACTGAGGCCGCAAATGAAAGTTTCCAGTATTACATAGTTCACGCAAAGTTTCTCTCCAGTAAGAATTTTGCATTGCATATAAGGATAACACCATTGCTTCCATCATCATTTCTTTCCATTGTGAAAGTCTTTTTAGAGCTACATGAAAACTCTCAGAGACATTTGTGGGGATTCCACTTTTTTCTTTATATATGTTCAGTCTCTTTAGAATCCAGGTCCCAGCATGATTTATTATTGCTTGGTGCAGGTCTTCCTCAAAGTAGTCCAAGAATGCTTTGCTCCAACCTGTATACTGAGTTTATCAAATTTGAATGTGTAGTCTTGCTCAGAATTTGACTACAGAAGATTAAAAAAGGCAGCAAGGTATACCTTGGTATCCTCTGAACTGGCCCCATGTTTTTTCAGCCAAAACACGATGTCTCTGCGGATGTGATTCCAGCATACCACTCTGTGGCTCTTGAGCAAAACATGATCTTAAGCCTTTTCAATTCCTTTTTCTCTGTCAGACACTATGACAACTTTTTCTGAATTGAGCAATGGAAACTGATTTGGAAGTGTTTCCAAAAATCTCCTGTGATTGTCCTCTCACCTGCTGTCATGTATCATGAACATTACAGGAATCAGTGGTGATTCAGCGAAAAGCACATTTTGAAATAATAAAATAGATAGGAAGAAGTCTCCAAGTTGAAAAGTTGTGTCATATGAAAAAAGCATAGGTAAATTTGCCTTCAGTGATATTATTTTCCCAATTTCAGATGAAATATCCTGTAGGACCATAACAACAATCACTGTAGGACACATGGATGAAGCCTTCAAGGAGCTCTGTTAATTCACAAACACTGTACAAATCATCACGACTGATTTGTGAACGTTGTCTTTCAAGCTTGTTTGTTTCTTACCTAAGGAAACAAAAATCAAAATTGTATTTAATGCTTGTAGAGTACAGTGGTACCTCTGGTTACGTACTTAATTCGTTCCGGAGGTCCGTTCTTAACCTGAAACTGTTCTTAACCTGAAGCACCACTTTAGCTAATGGGGCCTCCTGCTGCCGTTGCGCCGCCGGAGCACGATTTCTGTTCTCATCCTGAAGTAAAGTTCTTAACCCAAGGTACTATTTCTGGGTTAGCAGAGTCTGTAACCTGAAGCATATGTAACCCGAGGTACCACTGTAGTCATGAGAGGTCATTTCATACAACAAAATGCTGTGTGTGTGTGTGTGTGTGTGTGTGTGTGTGTATATAATATAAAAAAGAGTAATCTGCCAAAGATAAAACAAGAAGAGATAGTATTCTTAAATACACAAGTAACAGACCAAGAAATCTCCGAGGCAATAAGGCAAATAAAGGTGGGCAAATCACCAGGAACAGATGGATTATCAGCAAAGTACAATAAAAAAAATTAAAGAACACCTTGTAAATCCAATGAAAGATAAAATTAATGAAATATTAACAAAAGGGGAAATTCCAGAAACATGGAAGCACCCGCTGGAGTTTGTGGGACAGTTTCAAGGGCAGCCCCATGTAGAGCATATTACAGTAGTCAAGCCTGGAGGTGACCGTCACATGTATCACTGTAGGAGATTACAAAAATAGAAATTCATTAAAAAGTCAAGTATTTAGGAATTTGGCTTGATAATAAAAAATAAATTTATATAAAGACAACAATGAGAAAGTTTGGAATGAGATGAAGATAGATTTGGAAATTTGGAAGAGAATGAACCTCTCCTTGATGGGAAGGATAGCAGCAATAAAGATGAATGCATTATCAAATATGTTATTTTTATTTCAGTCAATAGTGATAATAAGCAACTTTGTATGATATACAATGAATTTGGAAAAAAATGTTCAAAAAGACTTTTGCTAAGAAACCAGAAGAATTACTCCTAAAAATTATAGATCAAAATATAAAATAAGAAAATCAGAAATTATGTATGCAGCAACAGCGGCAATAATTATATTAGCACAAACTTGGAAGACAGAAGAAATACCAACGAAAGAACAATGGCAAGGGAAGCTTATGGAAAATGGAGACCTTGCAAAACTATCAGATAAACTACATGAAAAGGACAACAAAGACTTTAAAAGAGAAGGGGAACCATTTTCAACATATATGAAGAGGCAACATAATGAAATGGACTCCTTGGCAGGGTTTGAGAAAACAATCACAATTGTATGCAAGAAAAAGTAAAATAATATGCATTCTGTGAAATTTTGGGGAAACAACATGCAGGGTGAACAATATGGAAATAAAGCAAAATAGGCGTATGAGGGAAGTCCAGGGGAGGAGGGTGGAAATATAAAAAATTGTTAAAGATACATTGTTAGAAGAAGTATACATGGAAAAATCAATTAAAAAATTTTTTTTAAAGTTTGTTTCTTACCTGCTCCCGGCTTCGTGGCTGAGCTACAGGTATATAGGCTGAGCTGGTTACAGGGTCATTAAAGGTAAAGGTAAAGGTACCCCTGCCCGTATGGGCCAGTCTTGACAGACTCTGGGGTTGTGCGCCCATCTCACTTAAGAGGCCAGGGGCCAGCGCTGTCCGGAGACACTTCCGGGTCACGTGGCCAGCGTGACATCGCTGCTCTGGCGAGCCAGAGCCGCACACGGAAACGCCGTTTACCTTCCTGCTGGTAAGCGGTCCCTATTTATCTACTTGCACCCGGAGGTGCTTTCGAACTGCTAGGTTGGCAGGCGCTGGGACCGAGCAGCGGGAGCGCACCCCGCCGCAGGGATTCGAACCGCCGACCTTTCGATCGGCAAGCCCTAGGCGCTGAGGCTTTAACCCACAGCGCCACCTGCGTCCCTTTACAGGGTCATTACAAAGGTCTTTAAAGGTCTTTATAGATTTTTGAGGGCTTAGCACTTGTATCTGAAATCTTTCTTATTACTGAAGGCATTGTCTGTACATGTGGTCTTAGCAAATTTCTCTTTCTGTCACCACGAGGAAGTGCACAGAATTGCCTCTCATTTCCAATATAGTGTATCAGAACCATTTCACAAGAAGGCTCTAGCAGTCTATAACTGTGCCTTGTGAAGTTGTCTGGACTTGAACAAGTTTTGATTTTATGGTAAAATTTCCTCAGCTTCGGATTAATTCTCGGCCATCGTCGGACACCACAGTTGATCCAACAATATTGATCACAGCGCCAATCATTTATTTTCTGAGGAGAACCTTTGAATGAATACAGAAAGACATCACCACCAATAGTTTGCATGATGGATCATTTACAATCTTCTGATAATCAGGATGAGATGGAATATGAAGGGCTTCACCCACTGTAAAAGGAGTGGTTTTCCTGCAGTATAAGATCATTGTGAAGAGTCCTCCACTCTACATAATCATGAAAGCTTGTTGCATAAAATATTTTTTAAAAAAATGGAACACACAGCTCCAGGTCCTTGGGGGACTCTGTGAGCCCGCTAGGTAAAGAGGGTTCCCTGCGGTCGGAGATTAAAGAAACAGGCAGGACCAAGGCAAATTGTATAGGGAAGTGGCTAAGAAGTCTGAGCTTTATTGTAAAAGCAACTGCTATAGCAGGGTCCGCACTCCTCTGGCAGCGAGACGAGTCAGACCTCGAACAGAAGGTGCCCCCCACTTTTATTAAAGGTAAAGGTAAAGGTACCCCTGCCCGTATGGGCCAGTCTTGACAGACTCTGGGGTTGTGCGCCCATCTCACTTAAGAGGCCGGGGGCCAGCGCTGTCCGGAGACACTTCCGGGTCACGTGGCCAGCGTGACATCGCTGCTCTGGCCAGAGCCAGAGCCAGAGCCAGAGCCGCACACGGAAACGCCGTTTACATTCCCGCTAGTAAGCGGTCCCTATTTATCTACTTGCACCCAGGGGTGCTTTCGAACTGCTATTTCATCATTGCTACGGGACAGTACCTGGGTAGCAGATAGCAGTCTTTTCCCACCCTTTCCCCATCTCCTAACACCCGTTAACACAAGACACTAAAACTATTTACAGTTCCTGACCCCTCTGGTCAAGTTCTTCACGATTCTTTTGTCCCCTGGAGTCCAAATCCATTTCAGGGTTGCCCATCTTTGTGATCTGTCTGGCGTTGGGTTAGGTGTTTACCCTGCGGTGAGGCCATTTGCCTACTGACTCTATGCTTCCTGGTAAATGGCTCTCCTGAGTCACCCTTTAGGCCTACCTTTCCCTGTACAGAACAGGACTCATGGAAAGAACAGCTGTTTTCTAGTGGATTCCTAAAGTGTCTTGTACAGTTTTTGTTATACAGTGACTTATACATGAACTTTCACACTGTAACACTCTAACTGCCTGGGAGGATACCTGCATTCATAGAGGCTAGTTACAGGTAGGTAGCCGTGTTCTTAGAGACCAACAAAGTTTGTTATTGCTAAGAGCTTTCGTGTGCATGCACACTTCAGATACTTCAGGCTGTCACTGAAGTGGATACATTACATTTGCCTGTGGCGCTGTGGGTTAAACCACAGAGCCTAGGATTTGCCGATCAGAAGGTCGGTGGTTCGAATCCCCATGACGGGGTGAGCCCCCGTTGCTCAGTCCCTGCTCCTGCCAACCTAGCAGTTCAAAAACACAACAAAGTGCAAGTAGATAAATAGGTACCACACTGGCGGAAAGGTAAACGGCGTTTCCGTGTGCTGCTCTGGTTCACCAGAAGCGGCTTAGTCATGCTGGCCACATGACCCAGAAGCTGTACGCCAGCTCCCTTGGCCAGTAAAGCGAAATGAGTGCCGCAACCCCAGAGTCGGCCACAACTGGACCTAATGGTCAGGGGTCCTTTTACCTTTACCAGTGTTCCATACTCTAGTTGGTGCTGTTTGCTAACATTCATTGGTTGGAGCTTGACAAGTCATTTAAATAGACAATTCAAAGCACCAGGTCTATTCATTCACTAGATGTGATAGTGCAGTTTTCTTGTTATTCTTTGGCTGCCTTTATTTAAAGGGCCAGTAATGCTTTTTATTGTGTACACTCTAGCTAATGGTTTCAGGTAAATACACATGAAATAGCCGATACCAGAGAATTGTTTGCTTGCACGCATGGCAACTGTACTGACCGTGCGCCCTCGGCCGCTCTACAGCTGGGGGGAGGCAGTGGGCCACCTTGTCGCACACACCCTGAGGTGGCCCCCGGGGTAGGGGTCACACTTAGTACGCCCCTGCAGCAGCCAATCAAATGTACTGTGACCAATCTGAAGTCATGCTGGGCACAATTCACCACTGATCCTGTCCTGTCCACTTTCTGAAAACATGTGGTGGACTCCAGGAAAGTTGTCAGCAGGCCCATGGGCACCACATTGGAGACCCCTGATTTCCATGTTTGCACTGACAAACATAGTGTTTTCAAATATTCATATAAAATAAACCATAATCCTTTCTGCAAGAAGTCATGTTCGCAGCAATCTCCCCTTCCTGAAAATAAGGTCACACGCAAGTGCCAGACTGCTCCTCATTGACTTACTGTGCTGGTCCCGTGGGTTACCCAAGAGGCGAGGTCCAAGTCTGGTCCGTGGTCAAAGGTGCAACGGGGAGGCAGTCCGTAGTAGCAGAAGCTGGGTGCAGGGCAGGGAGTCGGGTGAAGTCAGGAACAGGCTTGCAAGCAGGGAGCCAGGGCGGGTCAGGAGCTCAGGTAGGAACTAGCAGCCAACAATGTTGCTCCCGCAACTTGGGACTGGGGCTGGCCGGTGTTTGTCTGCCCCGAGGCATAGGGCGGCCCCGATCCTCTGGTGACTCGCCTCTCCTGGCCTGGAGGCGAGCACTCCTCCTGCAGGAACTTAGTTCCCTCTGCCTCTCTGCCCTGAGCCTCTGCAGCTCAGGAGAGGCTGGAGGGTTACCGGACCCAGAGGCAACCCAGAAAACTGTGGAGCCATATATATATATATATTCAAATTTAGGAGGATAGGGAAGTACAGAAAGGGGGGGGGGAATAGATAATATTGATAAAGAGATATAGATAGATAGGTAGATTAGAAATTTAAAAGACCCATAAAGATTATCAAATCCTACAAAGTACTGAGCGCAAATATAACATTGAATCACAATGGCAGAAAATAAGTCAGCAAGCTGACATTTGCCAAGAGTTAGACAAAGGTTAGTGTACTAAATATTATTTACAATTCTTGGTAGTTTGCTATTAGAGAAATACCAGATATTTCTTCAACACCTCAGGACATATTTTCCACCGGATTTTGATGAACACCAGTTCGCTTATAGGAGAAATAGGTCAACAGATGATGCCATAGCCACAGCTTTTCACCTTGCACCAAGTCAACTGGAGAGACCAGGGAATTATGTCAGAATGCTGTTTATTGATTATAGCTTGGCTTTTAATACCATTCTTCTGGACATTCTTATTAAAAAGCTGGTGGACCTGGACATTTCCCCTACCATCTGTGGTTGGATTAAAGACTTTCTGAGGGGTCGCACACAAATAGTGAGGATTGGGCATGTTACATCTACCTCTCGGAAGCTGAGCACTGGCACCCCACAGGGATGCGTGCTGAGTCCCTACCTGTACTCATTGTATACATATGACTGTATTTCATCTCATCCATCCACTGCAATTACTAAGTTTGCAGATGATACCACCATAATGGGTCTAATTACAGGTGGAGATGAATCAGCGTATAGGGAGGAGGTTCAAAAAGTCTCCACATGGTGCCTAGAGCAGTGTTTCCCAACCTTGTGCCTCCAGCTGTTTTTGAACTACAACTCCCATCATCCCTGACTAGCAAGACCAGTGGCAAGGGATGATGGGAATTGTAGTCCAAAAACAGCTGGAGGCACAAGGTTGGGAAACACTGGCCTAGAGAATAACTTGCACCTAAATATCAGCAAGACAAAGGAGATGGTGTTGGACTTTTGGAGGAAGAGAGGGGAACTAGCCCCGTTGTATATCAGGGTGGGTTGTGTGGAGAGAGTTTCTTCCTTTAAATTCCTTAGTGAAGACCTCACTTGGAAAATCAATACAACCCAGGTGGTTAGGAAGGCCCAAAAGAGACTCCATTTCCTCAGGGTCCTGCAAAAGAACAAGGTCAAACAAAAACTGATGATCTCCTTCTACCTGGCCACAATACAAAGTGTCCTTTCATACTTTATTACAGTGTGGTACGCTGGTTTGATATACATCTATATTCTCTGCAGCCAAAGATGGAGAAGCTCTATACAGTCAGCAAAAACAAGACCTGGAGCTGACTGTGGCTCAGATCATCAGCTTCTTATAGCAAAATTCAGGCTTAAAGTGAAGAAAGTAGGAAAAAACACTGGGCCGGTAAGATGCAATCTAAATCAAATCCCTTATGAAAACACAGTGGAAGTGAGGAACAGGTTTAAGGATTTAGATTTGGTGGACAGAGTGCCTGAAGAATTATGGATGGAGGCTCGTAACATTATACAGGAGGCAGCAACTAAAACCATCCCAATGAAAAGGAAATGCAAGAAAGCAAAGTGGCTGTCAAATGAGGCCTTACAAATAGCAGGGGAGAGAAGGCAAGCAAAATGCGAGGGAGATAGTGAAAGATACAGGAAATTGAATGCAGCTTTACAAAAAATAGCAAGGAGAGACAAGAAGGACTTCTTAAATGAGCAATGCAAAGAAATAGAGGAAAACAACAGAATGGGAAAAACCAGAGATGTGTTCAAGAAAATTGGAGATATGAAAGGAAGTGATGATATTCCAGCTGAACTATTTAAAATTTTAAAAGATGATGCTGTTAAGGGAGAGAAGGCAAGCAAAATGCGAGGGAGATAGTGAAAGATGTGGCTCACATTTTTTTGTTCTTGCGGGGGGGGGATCTGAACCCCAATATTCCATCTTTGACTGTGGTCACTTTTCTGATAGCCACTGCCAAAATGGAAATAGCCGTCAGATGGGTAATGGGGGGAGGCCCTCACTTTACGATCTTGGTTTTACCCAGGTATGGGAAATGGCACAATCTGGGAGTTTGAATCAACACAGCAATGAGATGATAAATGGGCAGAGTAAGAAGGATAAATTACTAAGTACATGGTAATTGTTCATTGATCATATCAACAAATTGGCACTGTCGTTACGGCCACCTGCCCCGGGTGTAGCCATGATTTCTTTTTTTTGGGGGGGGGGAATTAGGGTTGCCATATTTTGAAGAGCAAAAAAGAGGACGCCATGAAGATTCTCATTTTAAATACTCTTACTAAATGTAGGCTACAGTGAGGCATCTAATCATAAGCCTGCATTTTTATCAAAGCTTATATTTTTGATCAGGGCCTGCATTTTAAAATGAGCTTAAAGATTTTCAAATGTTCATGCCAGGCAGAAGACCAGCTGCCTAAGAACCTTGGCAAGATGTTTATTCTCCTGGACAAGGGGCCCCCCTGATTTATAGCAGAAAACAATTCTCAAAGTCGTAAAAAGGGAATTACAGGCTGACAGCCAAGGTTACACTGACCCTACATATTACAGAAGATAAAAAAAGAGATAAACATAATTAAGAGTTGATAAATAGTAAAATAAAACCATGTGCCTCCCATTAAACTTGAGCCATATTTTCCTAAGGTTGAAAGGTCAAGAGCAGTGAAAAAGGCAACTGGCTTGGCTGGAGAAGATAGGTTTCTTTCTATCTTATTTTGAGGCTGGAAACTGTTCCTTCCTTTTTTACTTTGAAAAGGTTTATTCTTCTAAAAAGCTATCTATGTTATGTATTAAATATATTGGCTTAAATGTAATTATGCAAAGGAATTAGAAGCTAAGAAATGTTAAATCCTTATGCTAGATTCTTATTTCATATAGTTGGAAGAGATCACAGGGGCCATCAGCCATCAGCCCAGCCCCCCCTGCCAAGCAGGAAACATCATTAGAGCACACATATGGTTGTCAGGCCTTTGTTTAAAGACCTCCAAGAGAAGGAGATCTTTCAATGATGATGTGAACTCAAGATCCTTGACATCTGTTTAAGATAAAAATTTAAGATTAACCATTTGTTTTGGAGGGCAATAGGGCAAGGAGGGCAAGAGGTGAGCTGGTAATTAAGGTTCCTTGTTGAGACACATGTAAGATATATTACTACTTATTTGTCATTTATAGATAGAAGAATATATAGCTTTTTGTTTCCCATAAAAGGACAAGAGGAAATGGGTGTATCTTTTGTGATTGGTTCTAGCAAACAGCCAATAGGAATTTCAACCAGGCTGATTGGACAGAGGCAGCCACAGGAGGAGCAAGGGGGCTGGATTAAGGAAATATAAGTGCTGGCCAGAATGGCAGGAGGGCAGGCCAGAGCTTGGTAACCATATACCACTGTGCCTCTCATTTGTCTGACAAATAAATTATTATTTTAATTTCTCTATTGCTGCGTTGAATATTTCATTCCAGCTAAGCGTTAACCACAAGCAGGGTGCTACAACAGCAGCTGTGATATATTGCTGAGTGGGGCAGGAGAAGAGAAGAGAAGGGGAAAGCAAGTTTTCAATCACCAGTCTTGTCTAGGACTCATCCAGAAAGTATAGCCAGAGACATTTGGGCAAATTTTAAAAATGTTACCCCTGAAAAAGAGGATGTGTCCTGGAAAAAGAGGACACACAGCAACCGGGGGGGAGGGGCAGAACTGAGTTACCTGCGACACAATTGGTCAATTAAGTATATTTTTATTTTCTTGATTGGGGGGGGCAGTTCTCCCCCAACCCCCCCGGCCACACCACCTGCAACCAGGGATGGAGGAAAGGGGGTGCGGTATGTGCGGGGCTGCCCCGGGTGTCCTCACTGAGGCGGGTGACAAAATGCCAGGCGGCACTAACCATGGGACCTGCAGTGGGCCCAAGGTTCTGTGCTGCCCAAACAGTTCGCCCGCTGCCTCCCCCCCAGCTGAAGGGCGACTGAGTGGGAGGAGGCAGGCAGACTCTAGAGGCCCCGCAGTGGACCCTGCCCCCATGGATGCCTCACCCCGCCCTCTCACTGCCCCATAAGCAGCTTGCTCCCCAGGCGCCTGAGCGGCTTCCTCCGCCGCTGACTGTCCCTGGCAATAATACTGGTTTTAGCCCTCTCACTGGTCAAAGCTGAAGTTGGGATTTACAACTTTAAAACGAGATGCAACAAATTTTCCCTTGTGATCTCCATAGTTGGCAATTTTAAATGTTGCTTGTAGATAGATAGATAGATAGATAGATAGATAGAGGTAGATAGCTTTAAGTTTCTTAGCATTTTCTTAAAGCATTTTCTTAAAGTGATAGGCTATCCATTTTGGGGGCCCTGGGGCCCCTCCCACAAGGAGAACCTCCAAAAAAGCACACTGTGGAGGAGAGTTTCCTGGCTGTCACTCAAAGAAGAATTCAAACTCAGGCTGCAGTGTCTACCAAAATCTTTAATGTTTAGATCAGTGCAATACTTGGGGAAATGTCATTAAAAGGTACTTCAGGTACCCAGTTGATGGCCATTGCCATTTAATTGTGTGTGGCATGTCATGTGACTATGTAGGGCAGGGCTTACTGCCCCCCGCCCCCCCATATTTTATTCAAGATGGCCCCCCAGCAACCCTGTTATTAGAGAGTGGGACCGGCACTACTTTCTCACCCATGCGCAGTGATCCCCCCATGTTGAAAACAGATCCATTTGTATCCACTGTATTAATGCGCCGAGGGACTATTTTATGTGTCCTTATGACTGACAGGTGGTGGAAGGAGCGAGCCAGAGTCTAGTGAGTGAGACTGTCCCTGGCTATAATACTGGTTTTAGCCCTCTCACTGGTCAGAGCTGAAGTTGGGATTTACAACTTTAAAAAGAGATACAACAAATGTTCACTTGTGATCTCCATTGATGGCAGTTTTAAATGTTGCTTGTAGATGATAGATAGACAGACAGACATACAGACAGAAGATAAATAGATTCAGTAACTCCCTAAAAAGTGTTAGGAGACGCAATACATTTTAAATTTAAAGGAAACTGAAAGAAAATAAGAAGACCAACAAATAATTAATCATAGTAAAACAGGGAGAGTAAATTGTGGACAGATGCTGGACTTTGAGAAAGCCCCCAAAAGAAAGCTTAGCCAAGAAAAAATTAAACTGAAAAATCATAAAAAACACCAAGATGAAGATTTTAAAGAGAATCAAGAAAAGCAGATACACCTGATGACTAGAAAAGCCAAGGGAAAACTAAGACAAAGAAAAGAATGTGAGGGGCAAAATCAAGTTTATTTCCCTTTCGAGCAACAAGTCTTTGGATGTACAAAGGAGCAGAGGAAAGGGTAGGTGGATCGGAAGTCTGCTTCAAGCAGAGTGAAGAATAATTGCAGAAAATAGAAGGCATTTCTTTTAAAAGGAGAAGCCATTTCATAAAAAGAAGGCTGGCGTTTCTGTTGCTGAAGTTCTTATTATCATTATTTATTGAATTTCTATGCCGCCCTATGCCCGAAGGTCTAAGGGCGGCTCACATAAAATATCAAATGTACAGAATCGAAACCAAAAGAACGAGCCAAGAAGGGGTTCCCAGAGCAGAGACAGCAGGAGTCAGGCTCCCCCTGTCCAGAGAGGGGCGGGCGCAACTGGGCCACCAGCCAAAGCTGATGGAAGGCACTGGGGGTCACTGAGCCCCTTCCCTTGTCTCTTGCCAGAGGTGCAGGGCGACCAAGGCCCTTTCCGTGCCAAAAGCAGGACCAAACCCTGATGGAAATGGAGCCAGAAAAGCAGCTTCTTCCAAGGGCCCCTGGATCTGGTCTGCGACCTCTCGCTCCAGAACCTCGCTCCAGAAGTTGGAAAAACCAAGGCAGGTAAGATTTTAACACAGGTAAGACTTAGAAGTGAGAAGGGTGGGGGGATCCAGGGGGATCCAGGGGGAAAGAAAGCTGTGCATGTGCTAAAGAGCAAAGCAGAGGTGCAGAAGACAACATAGTTCCATTTAATGTCATTTTAGCTCAGGTTGCCTTGTTGACAAAAATGCTTTGCAGCCATTTTGTGATAGCTTCTTGTGGACTAGTGGGCAGAACTTAATTTTATGTATATTGTGGCTTCCAAGGAGTAGAATAACAAACCCTCTTCAGCAGCTGCTTAAAAGTGGTGGCATTTGGCATATGAAGCCAAACGAATTGTACTTACTGGGCAACTGCAGAAGAGGGTCACTAAAATATTGTTGCCTTTTTGTTCCTTCAGATGTGTATAAATCCAAAAGGTTCCAAACATGCCAGCATTTTGCATCCTTGCCAGTAATTCTGTTCCTAAGGTAGAATACCCATTTAGAATACCCATTTTAAAAGCTGATGCATCAAACTGCTTCTTTTGTCTCTAACAGTTGCCTTGCTGATTTCAGTGTGAAAAAGCAAATAAGGCATTTTGAGGGTCAATCTACTGATGGCATTGGGAGAGGCGGCCTGGTAGAGGCACTGGGGTGAGTAGAGGTTTTCACCATTTTGCCAGCCATTTCTAAGCAAAAGTCCAGCAAACGTTTAAGCACAAACATATTCACAATTAGGAAGGATGAGCCGTGACCATTTTTTCCTGTACATAAAGGGCAGAAAATGTTGTCTGCTAATGGTAAGGCTGAAATGACTGAGAAAATATTTGAAATCTTATGAATCCCTGCTCTCTGGCCATTTTTACTCATACATAAGGGGGTGGCTGATTGTTCCACTAATGACCGGAGAGGGCCACACAAAATCATAATAACCCACATTTGTGAAATGTTTTGGAATAGAGGTTTGTACCCTTCAATCCTGTAGATAAAGGAGGCATGTAGCTCCCAATTTTCTTTGCCTGGGGTACATGTATCATTGTTTAATGCATGGAACACGATCCATAAATGCTGAGACTTTATTAGAAATTTAATTTGACCCAAATTGTATTGCTGACTTCTTGGTGAAAACTTGCATGATAGGGTTGATAGTTGCTGGGTTTCCATCAAATACTAAAATACTTAAATACCTTCAACTGCAATCGTAGCTTCTATTAAAAAAGACTTTTGAATTCTCAGAGGTGGCGATAGGCACTCATAACTAACAAGTGATCTCTAAATGCTCCATCGTAATTATGGCAGCAATACAGTTGTGTGTCTTCTGGCTGAAGGTCAACTAGGTGAGTATCTTGTGCTTGACTGAGGGGAAAATCTCTGTTGTGTTCTGCCTGCAACTCTTTGTACAAAGATTCTTTCAGGTCGCAGTGAGGGGGACCATTCAATCACCCTGAGCCTGTTGGAGAAAAGGTAGGCTCTAAATGGAATCATCCATCAAATATGCAAAGTAAATATTCCAAAGAGCTTGTATTGAGCAATGTTGGTTATTCAATCCCTTTTTCAGAAGAGCTGCGAACTCGAAAGCCGAATGCCGTCGCTCTACGTGCTTCTACCTGGAGGGACTTCTCATGTTGGGACACCACTGCAGGGGAGGCCCTTTCCTGTGCCATCACCACACAATAAGGTACATCTTTGGGTGGGACAGCCAGCCTTGTTTTGTTCCAGCTCTTGTTTTTTTACAGACCTCACAGAGCTACCTGTGCCTGAAGCAGATCTGCTCCATTGACAAGTAAGAGGCAGTGTCAGAGCTCTTGATACATCAAGTGAACATCCGCAGCGTAGCACTGAGAGACACCTGCATCTTGACTGCGGTGCTTTAGGTAACCTGCTGTTTTTGCTCCTGTGTCTGGAGGGGAGGGCTGCTGAAGACCCTAGTCTCTTCCAGGTGCATCTCAGTGACCCAAGAAATAGAATTTTGCAAGCCTTCAGGAAACTTAACGGCAAGTGAACTTCACACTACACAATTCAGTGATTTTTTTCAGTACAATCCTTTTGTGCTGGCTTCTCCATTTCCCCTGCTTGATCTCTTCACAGTTCTGTCCCAGAGCCCACCACACTCAGGTGAAGCCAGCTCTTCCTGCAGAAGTCAGGTCAGTAAGACCAGCTGGGTTCCAAAACCATTTCTCTGGAATAGGCAGGAAAGGGCCGGGGACAAACTAATGAGTCCAGATTGCTTTTCACAAACCAGCAGAAAGAACTTCTAGGCCCATGAATTCACACTTCGGAGGGACAAACAAAAAGGTGAGCATAAAGGCAGAGTTTGAAGACTGGAACCAGTCTCTCTGTTCTGCCCTGAAAATGAATGGCAGTCAACATGGCACTCTGTGACTTAAACACATCTAGGTGAATATCCCTTGTTAATGGTAAGGGATAAAACCTTGATTGTGTTCTGTCTGCAACTTCATAATTCTTAAGGGTTTTCTTTTTTCCTGAGAGAACATTCTATATTCAGAGTGTTCTCTCAGGTTTTGCTTTTCACCTTGTTGCATTGGCCAAAAAAAAGCAAAAGACGCTGGTGGTTGGCGCTCCTGGTTTCCAGGACGGGGTTCAAGCCCCTGCGGTGTCCCTGCTTACTTCCAATGCAACCTCTCTCTCTCTCTCTCTCTCTCTCTCTCTCTCTCTCTCTCTCTCTCTCTCTCTCTTCTCTCTTCATCTATCTCTCCCCCTTAAGAACTAAATGAAGCAAAGGGCTCCTCTGATGCATCACTGGTGTGTGTCTAAGACAAGGTGGATTACATGGATGCTTCCCAACTTCATACACACACACACACACACACACACACACACACACACACACTAATATATACATATACACACACACACACACACACTAATATATACATATACACACACACACACATATACACATGACTGTCTATTAATTTTGCATTGTTTGTTTAGAAATCCGCTCCACTTCCCAGTGGGGAGGAGTTGCAGTGGACCGCGTGGTCACCACCTCCCCACCAGGGGCGGGGGACTTTGTCCCTCATTGCCTGGGGGGAGGATCCCGGCCACCTCAGAGTACGGCCAGCCAATCCGCTGGCGGGGTGTGTGTGGCCACGGCCATTTAAACCGAGGCACTAGCCAGAGGTCTTCCTCTTTGGCTCGCTTCCTCAATCACCCGCCCTCCCTCCTTATTTTGCAGGTTAGGCAATGGTCTTGCTATGGACTTCGGTTGGTCGCCTTGGTTGTCCGAGGGGCCTGGTAGGAATTTTTCCACTTGGCAAATTGGCACTGGCCATTTGGTTTTCGCGTAGCAATCGTCACAACTTTGTTAGGTTTGAGGTTAGGCATTGATTGACCTTGTGGAGGGGGAGGGGAGGTGTGGCCATCACCTGCCCCTCCATGCTTAAGGGTATTCCGTTAAAGGAATCTGGGGGTGTTGATCTTGTCCGAAGCCCAGTTGGGGGCTAGGGCCTTGACAGGACCCCGATGGGAACACCAGGGGGAGCTTGAGTTGGTCTGCATCGACAGGGCTCACCCTTCCGGTGGTTTACCCTTACCAGACTTCCTGCACTGCGGGCAGGAGTCAGATATACTGTAGTTGGGTCCAATCAATGCCTAAGCCAATACCGCTCACATTCTGTAATTTAATAAAGTTGTGGCCAAATTTGCCCAGTAACATAAACCTAATATCCGTGTCTCTGTGTGAGTTATTTCCCAACGAGGGGGTGGCTGCGGGGTCTCAACACGCAAAGTAACCTAAATATACAAACAGACGGATCCTATTTAGATTATTCAGAATGTGGAAAAGGCCGGGATGAAAGAGGAAATGGCATTATGTTCAGTCATTAGCAGAAGCAGAAGAGCAAATATAAGATGCTCAGGTGTCCTATTTTACAGAAGACAGTTGTCAATTTTCAGGGCTATCAGAGGCTTAAGATGTGGACAGGTGACAGTTCTCTGTATGAATGGCCGGGCATTCCCAGGTCTGGCTAAAAGATATAGAAGGAAGAGCAGGGGCACCGATGTTGCCCATCAACAGATAGCACCTTGGCAGCAGACTAAGCACAACCACCTAGACCACAGTCTTCCCCACTGCAGTGAGATGTATAATATTCCCATGTAGAATTATAGGGTGACCCAACACATCAGTCATACTCAAGGTAATATCATATATCCAACTAAGTCATACTTGGAATCAATGAAATCACTGGGTCTAGTGACTATGACATAGTAGGAGATAAACTACTAATATTTTTAAATGTGCATCTAAGCAACAACATGTCCAATTTCTGCAATTGGGGTTATCTAGGGATGCAATATTGTATGTTCAGTCAGGCCCTTTTGTTTTCTCCTGATCATGAGGAATGCAGTTTGACCCTAAGTAAGTTTACTTTGAAGGAAGTCGGAGTGCTTCCAAACACTTACTCCCTAGTAAGTTCACGTTGGGATAGGGCTATAGCTTCGTTTCAGAGTGCATGCTTTGCATGCAGGAGGTGGGGTCCCAGGCATTTCCAGACAGGGCTGCTAAGAAAGATCCTTCCAGAGCCACTGCAAGTCAGGGATACCCAGGCATTAGAAGAACCAACCACCCAGATCTTCAGGAGGGCCAGAATTGCATTTTGCAATGTTTTCCACATTAGTTTGTGGACATTTCTTTCTTCCTTCAGGGCGGTATGTTGCTGAAGGGAACAGCACACCTTCCCCTGCAGTGAGAATTCCTACAAACACACACACACACACACACACACACACACACAGAGAGAGAGAGAGAGAGAGAGAGAGAGAGAGAGAGAGAGAGTATATTGGGGAATGGGAGCACCAATGACTCACAATTCCTCTTCCAATATTTATTTTAGTGTTTGTAGTTCCCCTTTGAGAAAATTCCAATATTACTGTATTAGAATGAAGCGCATGGGACACTAAATGTGACACTCATTTGGTACCAATGTTCTGGGCCTGGTTACAAGCCACAGAAGTGCTCTGGCCTAGCCATGTCAGAGCTCCACAGTCAAAAACCAGGGACTAGAAGCATGCAGAAATCCCAGAAATATTAAACATAGAATACAAAAGTGACCTTGAATAAGAGAGAGTGTCTCTTGTTGGAAAGGTGGGCAGTGTGTGCCTGTGTTTGTGTGTGTGATTTTCTTGTACGTTTTATGCTCCTTATCGCTACCCCCAACATCAGTGAGCTGAGGATCCCTTTCCCATCATCATCATTGGCCCAGATTGCGCTGGGCTCCCTGGCCCCTGACCCTGAGCCCCGCAAAGAAGGGATCAGCAAGGAACTGGATGTGACGGAGGACATCTTGCATGTGTGAGTATTGGCCAGGCGCCCCCTTCTACAAGAGGCATTATGTTCAGTCATTAGCAGAAGCAGAAGAGCAGGGCAGATGGTGGGCGCTGAGTCCCCTGTGCAGCCTGCTGGAAGGTCTCCTGCACAAGCTGCAGGAGGATGAGAGACAAGGTGGCGCCGTAATGGATGGCATGTTGGACTTCAACCAGGGTTTAAACAACAACAACAGTTTTATTATTTATTATTAGTTATTTATCTCCTTGACATCTGATGGGAGGATGTTCCACAGGGCGGGTGCCACCACCAAGGAGGCCCTCTGCCTGGATCTCTGTAACCTCATTTCTCACAGGAGGGAACTGCCAAAAGGTCCTTGGAGCTGAACCCTTTTGAATGAGTCTGTTTCTTGGCCTGTCCTACCCTGCAGGGCTGTTTTGAGCAAAACTTGGAGGGAGAGTGGGGTGCAATTACAGGAAGTGGTGTGCTGAGCAAGACCTGTGTTTGGATCCTTGTGCTTCTGCACACAGGACAACTTCCTGGGGACGGAGGAATCTGCCTACCATCCATTTAGCACCATCTGCACTTTTTCAGGTGGACAGACAGGCGTAGCTCCCAGACCTGCAAGGGATTGACCATCTGCATGCAAAGTGGCTGCTCTCCCACTGAGCTGGGGCCCTTCTTCACCCCGACCTTCTGTTGTCTCCCCTTGCTGACTTAGCTGCCAAAATCATTCATCTCTCACATAACTCCCATAACATGATCCTCCTCCCTGCCTGCTCCCGGATGCAAGTGTTGACGTTTTATGTTTCAGTCTACACGATATATTATTTTTTTGCAGTCGATGGAGAGCAGACGAAGCCCATATTCTGCGTGTGTCCATCAGCTCCTTCCTGGAGCATCTCTCCTTGGTGGTGGAAACTATGGACCTCTTTGGGCCTCCTGTGGCTTGATAGATGGTTGCAACAGGAAGCTTCCCAATAATCTTGGCTGGACTCTGGACTTGCCCATGGGCTACTGATGTCAGAGGAGGCGCTGAACATGCCATCCTTAGAGCCAAGATGTTGCTTTGTGTTCTGGAGCCAGCGGGGAACTCTTTGGTGTCAGATACTCTAGGACATTGATAGATTTTGGGTACTGAGAAGCAGGCAAGCCTGGGACTGCCTTGATATAAGACAAAGTACATAGAATCTGGTGCTCTAATAAATTATCCAGTGTACTTTACTTTATAGTCTGCATGTGTTAACTGATTAAATATATTTGAGCCAGCTCACCATATTGATTAATCAATTATACAAACACAAGCAAAATCTTAACCATAGTGTTTTGGGGTGGGGTTTTTCTTTTTGAGGCTCCTGAACTGAGATGATATCATAAGAGAGAAAATTCTAACAAAAAGACAGATGCTGATGTTCATTGTTTAGAAAAGGGAAAGCCATCTGTTTTCTAGAAATAGAAACAGGAAAACCATCAATTCTTTTTCGTCAAATTTGTCAAGAAGGCAGTGCTCTGAGGCTTGTGAGTTTATAAATTGTGACTTTGGAGTTAAATGAAGCTGACAGATCTATGCTTCTCCTCTTCCGTTCTGTTCTCTCCTACATCAGCCATGGAAAACCACAGGCACTCCAGGTGTTGCTGGACTCCAGTTCTCTTTAGCCCCATCCAGCATGGCCGAGGGTCAGGGATAATGGGAGTTGTAGTCCTTGCAGCACCTGGAGAGACACAGGTTCCCCATCCCCATTGCTGCATCTCTCTGTCTCTTTTGCCACCAGGGGGAAAGCAGCTAATAGCTGGCAGTGAGGAAGAGGAGGGGGCCAAGTGGCAGAGGAGCCAAAACGGATGGCGTGGCCTTGAAGTCCTATTTATATAGCAAGATTTGCCTTCTTTCTTTCCTTCTGACAGGGCTCCTACTTTTAAACAGCAAGCAAAACTTTGCCACCTTTGCATTCTGGTGAAAGCTTCACCTGTTGAATTTCTGTTTGACATTTGTCGTAAGTTACACTTGTAGCTTGCAGCTCCCTCTTGAAGGCACGCATGCTGAAACCTGGGTTTGTGCTTGTGTAAAAAGACCCAAGAGCGCTTCTGGCCAGCCATTGCTGTTCCTGAACCAGGATTGTCTTGCCCAGTTATCCATGCTCTGGTAACCTCCAGAGTGGGATTACCGCCATGCGCTGTAAGTGGGGCGATCCTTGAAGACCGTTTCAGAAATTACTAGTGCAGAATGCAACTGTCAGGTCCCAAATTATAATACAGCACCAGACTTGATAGCCTTGCACTGGTTGCCTTTGTGTGCCTGGCCCCAATTCAAGGGGTTAAAATTGACACATAAACCTTAAAAGACTTGGGACCCAGATAATTGAACGCACATGCAAGTCTCTTTACTAACTTGCTCATGCGCCTAGATTGGCAGGAGAGACCCTGGACTGGCCATAAGGAGGCCATAAATCAGGCAGGCAGGTGGGGACTGGCTGAGTTTGGGGGGCAGAACCCTCTTAGCCCCAGTGGACCAGCCTCCACTTTCTCCCTGGGCTTAGAAAAACAGGGAAATAAACGGACAACATGGCCCAGAGTGACCCACCTTGTAGGACGGAAGCTAAGATCAAAGGCAGTAAAGGAAGCCGCATTCTTGGGTCGTCTAGCATTTTTATTTGCCTTCAAGATGCTAAGCGTGGTCTGAGATGACATCAGCCCCGTCCATCGGAATGGGGCGATGATGGCATTTCTTGAAGGGCGGAGGGAAGTTGGCTGATCTGGGTTGTCTGAGAGATCGCCCTCCCCGGACCCGCCTCCTCTCCCCTCCCTCTGGCCTCCTGCCACCGCGCACAGCTCCCTTTGGCCCATTCCTAAAAAGGTTTCGTTGCAGAGATATCAGGATTCCAGCCGTGTGAATCATCCCGCACCGGGTCTCTCAGGGGTGCCAATTATAGGCTCTTGCCCCCCTCTTTTTCCTTCATTTTTGGTGAGCCAATGAAACTCCCTCGCTTTCCCCCTCCCCCTTGTTTATTTCTCTGGCTCCTGGCATTGCTAGATGTGCGGCTTGGGGGAAAAAAGGCATTTTCCATTCATCGCCTTTGCGCCTCCATTAATTATCCCCATCTCTGGCCGCGCCGCGGTTCCTGGAAGTGGGGTGCGGGGGTTGGGGGTCCAGAAAGGGATTAGAATTGGGGCTGGAAGATCCGACTTCTCCCTTACTATAAAAGGAGCGTGCCAGGGAGGGCAAGGCGGTTGCACGATGGTTCTCCAGCGACAGATGAAAGGGAGGAAGACGCCTGTCGGGGAAGCAGAAGATTAGCTCGGCTCGGCGCGAGTGCAGCAAGCCCGCCACCAGATGGCGCCCTCCCCCCGCCCTTGGCCGCTTCGCCTCGGCTCTCCAAAGCCCCCTTTTATTTATTGTTTCAAATTTTCAAATTAATTTTCCAAGAATTTTTAAGACAAACAAACATGCATCCTAGTTGTACCGTAATTAAACCAATCTTAATAACATTGTTAAGTGACTTCCTCAAATCCCCCTGGTTGAGTTTCATTGTATATCATTTTAACAGTTTTTGCAAAATCAATTTTCTCTAAAAATTAACTTGATCACTTAACATCTTTCATTCTTTCTAATTTAGCTTTAAACACCTTAATTCCTATCCTCACATATTTAAATCCTAAGCCTATCTGGTATTTGCAAGCTTCCCAAGCCCCCTTTTGAAGGAGACTGAGAGATCATTCCGGCGAGAATTCCTCTTTAGGGCACATTTCTTTGCCCGCTGGCCTCTTGCACCTGCCCCGCATCTGGCGCTGGCCTTTGCTGCTCTGGCGAGTGGCTGGCAGCTTCTCTTCTTGCTGGTCCTTCCCCAGAAACAGCTGCATTTCTGCATCAGTACAGAAGGCGATTCCCACTCCATCCCATCTTCACCCCCAGTTCTAAGCAGCTGCTGAAGCTCTTGTGCGCCTCTGGGGAACCATGAACGCTCTCTTCTTCTTTGCGATGGCTAGCTTTTCTCTCCCCCCCCCCCCATTTTTTATTTTAAAGGGGGAGGAATTAATCACATCTGGGCTCTGCAAAACCTCACCCTGAGTGGCTCTTTATTACCCCCCGGGGATGAGGGGAGGCCGGGGCAGATGGTCAGGGAGCACGTGTCTGTGGAAGCAGGAGAAGGGGCGCCCCAGCGTCCTCCAGACATCATCTGCAACCCATTTCCTCAGGCTGAGATCTCTGATTGTGGATTTGAGGATCTGGTGGTGGGGAGGAATTAAACTGCTACCCCTTCTCTTCTGCTAGACCACTGAATTGCCTTCCACCCCCCACCCCCAGGCTTGGCAAAGAACCCCGGAGTCCTGGCTGCAGAGATAGGAAGAAAGTTGGGAGCAGAGAAGATGCAAAGACCCTCCTCCCCACCTTGGCCCCTGATTCTTCTTACTGATGCACCTCACACACTTCAGCACACGGGAAAAAGAAATAAAAGGAAAAAACAGGGTCCAGAGAGTGATCTCAGCTACCTGGCCTCCTTCTGAGGAACTGCACTGCCAACCTCCAGTCCAGAGCCTCTGGTTTGTTTCAGTGGGGAAGACTCTTGCCTGGGAGAGCTGATCTGTTGATGGCATGTCTACCTTCTACCTTTTGCTGATTATTTTCAGATCTCCCAAAGCAGCAGAATTGAACCATGGGCATAGCCAGGATTTGGGTTTGGGGGTTAGGCCTTTTGTTTGAGGGGGGCAGAACCTTAGTTAGCTATGTATTTTCATTGATGGGGGGGCTGCCCCCCGGCTATGCCCATGCATTGAACCCATGCATCCTAGCTAGTTCTGCATTCCACCCCTGCGCCTCCGGTGATGCCACAGAATTCTTTCTGGCTCAGAAGATGGAGCCTAGGCATCCCTCCCTTTCCAAGCTCTCCCCGGTCTGAGGATGCAGTTGGCATACAATGCCACTTCCGTATGCGATTAATGTGCTAAAAGCCCCCTGATCGTAATTAATCTTTATGAGGCTGCTCTGAACTTCTATCCGATTCGCATTATAATCTTCCTTTCTCTCCACCCAGAGGCAGAGGGTGTGTGTGGGGGCTAAAGATTTACAGGCAGACACAGGCAGGCTCAGTGGAGTATGGCTGTCTCAGGCCTAGTTCTTGACTGGCTTTAAATGAGAGGGGAGTGTTAAATGCCGCTCAGGGCTCCTTGAAGACCACACCCAGGCCCCTCCAGACTGGTGCTGCTCCAGCAGGGTGTGCTGGTATTGCGACTCAGTAATAACGCATTGGTGGCAGATTTATACTGGAGCATCCACACATCATTTTGCTTTATTAGCTGTTCTTTGATGCTTCCCCAACATTACTGAATGATTGCCACCCAGAGGGGCACAGGGGTGAGTGCAAGAAAGCAACACAAAACCTTGGAACCTTTGTGCTATGAAAAGTTACAAAGATTTCAGCAGGGAGCTGGGGAACACACACTGAACGGAAAAGAAACCGGAACTTTTGTAGGTGAAAACAGTATTCAAAGCAGGATCAAATAATCATGAATGCACAATAAAAATGACTCTTGGAGAAGCTGCAGCTGAGGATGGGAGAACAATATTTTTGAGCACTTCCTTACTTTAAAAAAAAAAATCTCCCTGCAAGTAGAAAATTAGCACAGTGCACAGTATTGCACCCCAGCTTCTGCAACCGTACAACTTGAGTTATGAAGTCATCTCTCCCAGAGTGCCGTGTTCGACTGAGGCACTAGAATTCTGGACTGTGCCACTTCACAGAGGAAGGGCTGTGGCTCTGTGGCAGAACAGCTGCTTTGCATGCAGAGTGTCCAGTTTCCGTCTCCCAAGTGGGGCTGGGAATGTCCCCTGCAGAGTTGCTGCCAATCAGTGTAGATAATTCTGCGCTAGATGAAGTAACGGTTTGACACACCATAAGAGCTTCTTAGGTTCCATACTTCAGGGGGCACCACAACAATGCTGTAGAACAGAGCATGAGAAGTGGGGGCGTGCCAAATTTTGACGTTGCACCAAGTGCTGCTGAAATTTGAGAGCCCCGACTGCTACTGCAAGAGCCCAGAAGTATTCCACCATGTCAGTCTACACTTTGCTCTGGGTTATGTGCACAACTGAAGGGACTGAATGGGGAAGCCCACAGGAGAGAGGAAGGCTCCCAGGATTCTTGATAGCCAAAAGAACTCTCTCTCCCTGGATGAGGTGGGTGGGCAGCCTTAAGGGGGCTGCAAAATTATGCCTGTCTCCTTTATCAAGCACATGCATGTTCACATGCACACATACGAAGCAACTCCTTTCATTGCAGAATCAATCCTTTTGGTGTTTGCTGAAAGGGATTATTATTATGGGGATTCTAACCCGTGTTAGGGATGTGGGTGGCGCTGTGGGTTAAACCACAGAGCCTAGGGCTTGCCGATCAGAAGGTTGGCAGTTTGAATCCCCGCGACGGGGTGAGCTCCCGTTGCTTGGTCCCTGCTCCTGCCAACCTAGCAGTTTGAAAGCACGTCAAAGTGCAAGTAGATAAATAGGTACCGCTCTGATGGGAAGGTAAACGGTGTTTCTGTGCGCTGCTCTGGTTCGCCAGAAGCGGCTTAGTCATGCTGGCCACATGACCCGGAAGCTGTACGCCGGCTCCCTTGGCCAATAAAGCGAGATGAGTGCCGCAACCCCAGAGTCGGCCACAACTGGACCTAATGGTCAGGGGTCCCTTTACCTAACCTGTGTTGATGGTTGAAAAATGAAGGAGTAGTTCTTCCAGCTGAACTAAAGCAAAAGGTACGAAGAGGTCTCCTATGTGGAATATGTTTCTTCAGAAATTATTCCTCCATTAAAAAACACCAGGCAGTACCATTCGAAGGTGTTGTATGTGCGGCTGTGACTTAAGGTGAGCATGTGTTGACTGTGAGCGTGACGCCTGCAAGAACATTTTCTTGGCTTAACCTACTGCATCCTGCTTCCCCTTCCCAGATTTGGACTCCAAAGAACCTGGAAATTTTGATACATTTCAACACAAGAAGAAAACGAAACAAAAAACCCCGAAAGTAATAGGAAATAGGAAAAAGAAAATTATGTATTACATATTCTATTACATTTTTTAAAAAAAACCCTTTCCAAACTTTTCATGTTGCTGACACACTTTTTAGACATGCATCGTTTTGAAACACAGTAATTCAGTTTTACTAGCAAACCAGAGGTTAAACTAACCTCCTTCCAGCCCTGGGAGGAGCGTTTGCACAACACACCTACACCCTGCAGCCGACAGGACACCGAGTTTGGAAAGCCTTGAGCTACAGCACAGGCAACAAGTTCTGAGCAGCATTATTAACAGCCGCTCGCTTCGCTCTGGCTGCTGCCCCCAAGCCTCTTCTCAGACGAGGAAGCAATTAACAATGTTAAAGGCTTTATTAATGCTGCTGGAAGCCCACAAGGTGACGCCTAATGAAGCAGGAAGCAGGCGGGCGGCAGTGGCAGCCGTGGTGGAACTGGGGGTTAGTGGCAGGTTTCACTGGCAAATCAACAAGACTTCTTACCGCACAAGGTCATTTAGAATTTGGGCTGAGAATCAATAGTTGCTTGAAAGCTTTGGCTGCAGAATCCAAGCTTTCTTTTCCTGGAGCGAATCCTGGGAGCCCAGTCAAATGGGTTTGGCGTCAGCATGCAGCACCCTCAGGAAGGTGTTGGGCCCATAACACGTGCCCACCCCTCAGCTCTGCCACTGTATTTCACCCCCTCCAAGCGCCACCATTTTAATTACCCACAATGCCTCCAATGTATCATCACTGGAGCACTATGGGAAAAATTAAATGGCAGCTTCCAACCACCAAGTGCAGGTCAAGTGTGCTCCTGTGGCCATACGTCATCACTAGTGGCTAAATTTGCTAGGGTGCTGGATCTGACCTAGGCCCAGCATCCTGAAGCCTGGAGTCAGCCCTGGAAGAGATCCAGCACTAAAGGGCTATGGCCCTTTTGTGGGTGCTCATTCCATCAGGGATGCTTCATATATTGGGTCTGTGTGAAACCCACAAGTGCCTCTCCCTGGGAGCAAAAATGCAACAACATTAAAGAACCTCTTCATTTGCCATCCTTTCATGAAACCCCAAGTCCACCACCTGAGGCATCCATCCACTTCACACTGCCTGATGGTAGCCGGACCTGTTGAGAGTGAAGAAATATTCCCAAATAATTTCTTTGTTTTCTGAATTCTGCCGCATTTTGCCAAACCTGGGCAAACACTCGCTGCAGCTAAGTGATGGTCTGTAATCTCATAACATCCATACTCTCTGGGCATTACTCCTCCAATCGTACAATAGCTTGTGACAGACTGCTATGGCGTGAGAGCAAAACTGCATCCACACGTTATCAGCCAGGCTACGGTTCTCCAGGATGGCTAGACCTTCAGTCTGATGGCAGCAGCCGAAGGAAACAGTACGGCAGATGTATCCAAGATGCGCTATGAACTGGGGTGTGCGTGGAAAGGTCATGTGCAGTTGCAGATGGGAAAGTGTGAAAAGGAAAAGAGACGCACCCAGCGCCAGTCGGAGCAGTAACATATGTGTGCAGCAACATGATGACAACTGCATTTGTTTCTTCTCCCCTCTCATGTTGGGTTTCTGCTGTGTTATTTTAAAAATCTTTCCAGCACTTGTAGCTTCATCTAATCTCTCTGCAATGCAACTTGTTAGTAATGTAATTGGTATTTTGCTTCATTTTGTATGTTAACTTTTGAGGACTACTTTGGGGGATTTTGTGCACAAAAAGCAGCAATAATTAATAAATTAAAAATAATGTTTTAATATGACATCATCCTCAGGAGAGAAAATTTAGGCAGACCCTAATGTGAATTAAACAAAAAGCAAAAATATTAAATTAAAATGCAACAGCCCCTACAAAAGGCCCCTTTCCCATGCACCATTAAACCTTTTCCCTCAAGGGCATCCTGGAACCTCCCATCAGCCCTGGCCAGCCTGGCCAATGGTCAGAGGTCACTTCCAGACCTGTTTATCAAACTTTTATCCTAATTTGGTTGCACAAACTTTGCGATGTGGTTAGGGGATATTAACTCTCATTCAACACACATTCTAATTTGTTTGTGGGGAGGTTACATGATATTGTATTAAGCAAGTGTTATCCCACACTGCCCAGTGCATTTCCCCATCACTTTCCTTATTGCAAAAAGGCTGACCTGGCTGGGGATGTGTTGTGGAGAGGTTATTTTTGCACAGCCTGAATTTGCCAATATGTGATTGAGCCTCACTCATAAACACAACTGCCTGGAATCACCCAGAGAGAATATAGCCCAGCAACATCCAGAAAGGCCTCTGGTTTCCCATCCTTCCACAAGAAGCCTGAAGTCAAAGAGTTGTCTGGTTGTTTCAAATCAGCACATGAGCTTCATCTGATCTCTGACTTCCACAGCTCCTGGTCACACAGTGGTTCTCCTCACCACTCAGTCCTCTTCCACTGTACAGCACGTGAATTGGGGGCCCTGAGCCTTCTCCTCCCAGACACAGACTGCGTCTGCACTATACATTTAAAGCGCATTCGAAGCACATTTCCCTATCAAAGAATTCTGGGCACTGTAGTTTGTTAAAGGTTCCTGGAAATTATAACTGTGAGGGGCAAACTACCACTAATGTGAGAGCAAACCCCAGTGAATTCAATAGACGTGGCTGGGATTGTGCTGTAAATCGTTTTTCCTTCCAGTGCTGGTCCAAGATGTTTTGTTGCCTCAAGCAAACCTCTGAATGCTCCCTCTGCCCACAGGCAAGGGCCAAAAAATTAAACATCCCACTGCACCATTCCAAAAAGCACTTCCTGCCCTCTTCTCATCCCCATAAATTCCACAGTCACCTGCTTGGGCTGCCCCCAACAACTGCCAGGAGTTAAGCTGTTTTAAATGGTGTGGCAGCCTCCCATGAGCTGCAGCCTTAAGAAGCCCCATTGGCCTCTTCCAATGCGGCCAATGCTGCTTCTACCACCTGCTTCCCTCTAAGGCAGGACTCACATAGCTGTCAACTTTTCCCTTTTCTTGCGAGGAATCCTATTCGGAATAAGGGAATTTCCGTTTAAAAAGGGGAAACATTGACAGCTATGGGCAGGAGTGGGGAGCCTGGAGCACTCAAGCCGTTGTTGGAACTCCAACTCCCATCAGCCTCAGCCAGCACACCCAGTGGTGAAGGATGATGGGAGTGGTAGTCCAGCAACATCAGGAGGGCTGCATGTTCCTCATTCCTGCTCCACAGCTCAAGTTCTGTCTTAGTCTCTGCCACTGCAGGTGAGAGAAGATGCAAGGCAGTTAAAGGCACTTTCCAATTTCCTTGTAAGTGGTGTTGCATTCAACACTGTTTCAGACAGTGGGTACCCATAGCTGCCCTTCCGCAGCTCGCACACCTGCCCTCTTCCCTTGCCCCTTTGTCCTTGGCCTGGGTTGAAGAGGAGAAAGTGACCCTCACTAGACAGATTCTCCTTCCCGGGGAAGGAAATGGTTGAGTTGCAGCTGCAAAAGTGACATATGCAAGATAGACAGGAGAGGGGAGGTCAGGGGAGGGGATGTACAGAATGGCAGAGAAGAGAAATAGCCAAGGAAACGGAGGCGCAGCCACAGGGAGGGAAGTGAGTGCAGTATAGTCAATAGGGTATTGAACCAGGGACCCCTGAGTCACATCATCTATTTGGTTGGCACCAATCAATCAGAAATCATGACATTTTCTCTCTCTGGAAATGGTTTCCATCTGACTTTTTGGCCATCTGGGTTCCTCCTTCCCTGCTCACAGCCACCTTTCCTTTTCCTTTTTTAAACATCAGGCAAGAGGGTCTTGCCTTTGTTTCGCCCATCTCACTGTAGGGAACTGCTTGATCATCCCAGGCTGGGCCTGGGCTGAGCGTTAGCGCTGCCAAGCCTCTTGCTGGCTTAGATGTGCATTTCCCAATGGCTTGCGAGGACTGGCTTGTTGGGTTTTTTAGCTGCGTCTGTAGTAATCTGAGCCTCTTTGGGGTTTGGATCGCTGCTCCATTGGTTGGAGCCTGTCGCAAAATCAGGCTGCCTCCATTTGGGGTTGATTTTGAGAGCCTCCTGTGCTTTGCACAGAAAAGAAATTTATTTTAGCAGCGTTGGGCGAGGTTTCTACTCTGGCCCACTTTAACCCATTCCTCTCCCAGAAACGAGACTTCTGTCCCCTTGCTGAACTGGGGAGGGGTCCTTAATCCCTTCTGCTCAAATGAGCTATGTCTGAAAGGGTGGGAGAGAGAACCTTTCCCTTCCTCCCCCCCCCCACCCCCCTCAGACTTATTCTGAGATCATTGCCCCCCTCCCCCTTCTCAGGATTTATATCTTGGCTCTTTTTCTCTCTGGACTTTTTTGAGACAGAAACAATAAAATTTCATTTACGAGGCCATTAGCGGCGGCTGGCGGGTGAAATCGCCAACTTGCGGAGGGGAGAGGAAGGGTGGCTGTGACAGGCCCTGGGTAGGATTGATGCTCCCCCCGCCCGGCACTCTGCTCTTGATAAAAATGTTATGTGGCGCTGCCAGCCACTAATGGACACCAGTGACTGGTGATGGCATGAATCACACATCGTGGCAGTTCGGGAAATGTTGTAACCGCACAGCAACGCGCACCCCCCCCCACTACTGGTGATGTGTGGGAAGCCTATTCTGCGATGTTAGGGGGTTACAGCAACCCAAGTCATAGGAACTGAACCCACCAACCATTATGCTTTCCTTGGCACCCCCCATGCCATTATTCTGTTGTCTGTACCTCCTCAGGCTCTGACCCCTAAAGGAATCGATCCCTGCAGGTACGTTCAGGAGTGGGGGTAAATAACCTTCCTGCAGAGTTTTCTGTATGCAGGCCTAAGCTCCTGAAGGCTGGAGGGGTACTTGGGGGGTATGACAGTGTGCCTTCCCCCATGGGTGCGCATGCTCATGCAACCCCTCCAAGAGCCCAAATAGGTCCAGTGAAATTTATTTGGCGATTACACCCTCCTCTGATTCAGATAGCATGCAAAGTAGGTCAACAATTTGGTCAGACCTGCAAAATCCCAGCTGGATGGCAGCCCCAATTTCTCTTTCTCAATTTTTACGGGAGCTCTGTTCTGTTTTCAAGTTACCACATGGCCTAGGGCTGAGGCGGAGGAGAGGGCTCCCTGTGCTACAGCCCAAAATGACTGAAGCTCCCTTCCTGCTTATGCTGAATCCAGGCAGCTTTTAAGAGAGAGGTAAAACCTCCTTTTTGGGACGCAGGTGGCGCTGTGGGTTAAAGCCTCAGCGCCTAGGACTTGCCGATCGAAAGGTCGGCGGTTCGAATCCCTGCGGCGGGGTGCGCTCCCGCTGCTCGGTCCCAGCGCCTGCCAACCTAGCAGTTCGAAAGCACCTCCGGGTGCAAGTAGATAAATAGGGACCGCTTACCAGCGGGAAGGTAAACGCCAGAGCAGCAATGTCACGCTGGCCACGTGACCCGGAAGTGTCTCCGGACAGCGCTGGCCCCTGGCCTCTTAAGTGAGATGGGCGCACAACCCCAGAGTCTGTCAAGACTGGCCCGTACGGGCAGGGGTACTTTTACCTTTACCTTTACCTTAAAACCTCCTTTGGGCAGACTGGCTGTTTGTTTTACACTCACTAAAGAACACACGTCCAGTTTTAAAATGGCTACCTCCTATTTTCTATTATAATTTAACTATTTTTACACAAAAAGAAGTCAAAAGATTAAGTACCCTTTTAATGTGAAAATGTATGAAGACACCGCTCCCAATTGGGATATCCTTATTAATGTGCAGTATTTCCTCCAAATAATGGTAATATTTGAAATCTGTTGCATTTGCTAGTTAGAGCTTGGAATTTCAAATACAGTGGTACCTCGGGTTAAGTACTTAATTCATTCCGGAGGTCTGTTCTTAACCTGAAACTATTCTTAACCTGAAGCACCACTTTAGCTAATGGGGCCTCCTGCTGCTGCCACACCGCCGGAGCACAATTTCTGTTCTCATCCTGAAGCAAAGTTCTTAACCCGAGGTACTATTTCTGGGTTAGCGGAGTCTGTAACCTGAAGCGTATGTAATCCGGGGTACCACTGTATGCAAATAGGGGAGAGTAAAGGGAAAGGATTGGTCTACTGGTTGGTGACATCACAGCAGCCTTTCAATAGCTTCTGGGTTCAGCCATGTTCTTAGTGGGGTGGTAAAGTTTTGGGGACTCTCTACCAAAAAGGAAGAGTCAGATTCTCTAAACATGCAGATCAGCATTCAGCCTCAGAAGAGGTCAAATATCCCATCCAGTTTGCTTCATACAATAGGCAAGCAGAGAGTTTTGAATCTGGCTTTCCCACAGGCGCCCACTGCCCTACAATGTCCAGAAGAGCACTCTCTTCCATCAAATACAAATTTATTCTGTCTGGGCTTTTTAGACTGTCAGCATATGGGTGGGGCGGACAGAGACAGTGACTGGAATAGGTAGCCCAGATGACAGATTCCTCACTCTCCATGTTGCTGAGGGATCTTCTGTACTTAAACCACCCCCAACCCTAAGCACCTTACATTAGGCCCCGAATCCAGCTAAAGTAATCCTTATTAAGTCCCATTAAAACCAATACAAGAAGGTATTAATGAAGCTGATCAGGGCTCTTTCCAGGTGGGTGCCACTGCCATTATAAGAGAACAAGGGAAGGGTTGACAGTTTCAGCACCTCTTTTTCTAGAAAAATAGTGCTGAAACTGATGATGATGTTTGCAAGCCCATGTTCAGCTTTCTCGTACCATGTATTGTGTCCTGGATTCTTGGGGTCTAGTGTGAGCATGTTCATCCCCTTCCATCTCTCCACCCTCACATGACCCTGGCAGATGGAAGCAGCAGAAACAGAGGCACACACACAAAGAAGCCTCTGGCCACTGCCTGCTCTGCTTGATTATTCATTATTCATCCCCCTCTGTGGGCAAGCAGCTGACACAAGGTTAATGGATGGAGTCAGCAGTGGGATTCCCTCACCTTCCTCTCCCCACAACCCACATAAAACAATTGCCAAAGAGTACGGTCAACGGTTTGTTGGTACTACACAGTGTGGCACACCTGGGAGATGGGACTCCCAATTATTACCAAATCCTCCCACTGCATTGCAATGCTCCTTAGCCGCATAGCGATGGCAAACCCCTTTAAATATTGAAAATGCATGGTTGGGACAATTGGGTGCAAAGCATGAAGAGAACGGAACATTTAGCATGTTCTCCAACTGATGTCTACCCTTGCCGCCACCCACCCCTGTTATCAGGGACAATCCCCATTTTCCCAAATATTGCTCTGTGGCAAATCACCTGTAATGTAACATTTGGGATGGAAATGTTGGGTTGGCCTAGTTAAATTCCAAGTGGCTAGTTAGGAAGACCCTTCCCAACTGTGGCACATATAAATCATATGGAAAAACTCAGGGATGGAATTGGAAAACACCACCGCACAGCCGCCTTCCTTCCACCCAGCAGAGAACCAGTGGAGTGGAGTGCCAGATTGGGAGGCCAGGGTTCAAATCCCTACTTAGCCATGAGGCTCACTGGGTTACCCTAGGTCAATACCTCAGCCTAGCCCATCTTGCAGGGTTGTTGTGAAGCTGAAATACAAGGGAAAGAGGGAAAACCACGTATGTCTCTTTGAAGGAAAGGCAGGGTATACATAAACAGAAAGAAAGTAAATAAATCCTTCTGCCATAAAGATCTAGTTTAGATTTTTACTGTGAATCAACATGGCTTCTTTTGCTTTTTGTGTGCGTTGGGAGAGTACAGATCTAGAAGTAAATGTGAATGTGTTTGGAGTTGCAGCTGCACTGTAAACAAACCCACTGTCATTAAAGCCTACGGGGTGAGCTCCCGTTGTTCAGTCCCTGCTCCTGCCCACCTAGCAGTTCAAAAGCACAAAGTGCAAGTAGATAAATAGGTACCACTCTGGCGGGAAGGTAAACGGCATTTCCGTGCGCTGCTCTGGTTCGCCAGAAGCTGCTTAGTCATGCTGGCCGCATGACCTGGAAGCTGTACGGCCAATAAAGCGAGATGAGCGCCACAACCCCAGAGTCATCCGCGACTGGACCTAATGGTCAGGGGTCCCTTCACCTTTAATGGCCTAAAAAAAATCTCAGGGTGTTTCTTGGGGTCAGTTTAACATAAAGCAGGCAGGGGAGGCCTCAATAACATGTAAGGATTGTGTATTAGGTGTGCTGGGGCAGGGGGCGCTAGCAAGCATGGGCAAGTCTGTTCATTCCAGTTTTGGTCATTTTCTAATTTTTCTACTCTTTGCATTTCTGTGCCAGCCTGTGATTATTATTTTTTTAAAGTTCATCAGCATTTTAGGGCAAATGTATCCAAATGTGCACATTTTTGTATGCTGTTTTGCCTAATATAATGCATCTGCATATCTGAAGAAGTGTGCATGCACACGAAAGCTCATACCAATAACAAACTTAGTTGGTCTCTAAGGTGCTACTGGAAGGATTTTTTTTATTTTGTTGCATCTGCATAAGTTACTTTCACTAAATATATGCATTTTTAATGCAAACTGTACCCTAGTATATGCATTTTCTTAACTTGGCTGGGTAAGTGTATAGGGTGGATGTGAATTGTGAAGGACGGCTGATTTTCAATTTTTTTACGGTTTCAGAACGTGCAAATATGGGTATATTTGCCTTTAAATGCAACCTGAATCGCCTTGCTCCTCCATCCCTGGGTATAGACCAGACATTGATCCTTCCTATGGCCCCTCTTTTTGTCTGTGGAAATGTTAAAAGGGCATGGCATTAACAGTTCCTTACATTCACCATGCAACATAGGTTATGTTCTAGTAAGAAAGGTTTATGGCTTGCCCCTTAATCCATAACATAGGCTAGCTGTAGTTACTCAGCAGAGAAGAAAGAATACTTTGCCTATGTGTAGGGGCACTCTCTCCAAGGCCAAACTGGCTGGGGGGAACCAGGTCCCAGAGCTCAGCAGTGACCTCTACCTAAAGTGCAGATTTGCTCTGCTGCCACGAGGCAGGAGGCTTCACCAACTGCGTAGAAAATAACTTCAAAGGGTCCGGATTTAGACAGCTCCCATGGGATTAAAGGCAGAAAGGCTTCTTGCCCATAATAAGGGATCATCTTGAGGGTGGCAGGGGTGGAGCTGCAGAGAGACGGGAGGAGAGGGCCTGACAAGGATGGGCTGGGAATGAGAAAGAAAGCAGAAGACTTTAAATTTCCCCTGCTCTGAAGATTATGTATCATGGATGATGGGGCAGCCGGGGGGGGGGGGTGCATGGAGAGAGAGACAGGCAGACAAAGAGACCTTAAGCAAGAAAGCAAGAAAAGAGCTGTGAAGAGGCCACGGTACATGTGGGGGGCACGGATAAGATGTGGGGAGAGGCATTGCAATGGGAAGGGCACACTTGCCGCTCGACAGCAGAATTCAGCTGCTGCCTGTCAGAGAAGCGAGTTTAATGGGACCGGGCATTTCATTTCCCTGAGTGGCCCTTTGTGGGCTGCGCTGTCAAGGCTGATGGATCCAGATTGAATTAGCTGGGGATGTAGATGTGGCATTTACAGCTCTCCTCCCCCCCCCATTCTTTTTGAAAGCCCCAGGGTAAGAACCACCAGACACTCCCTTCTTCGCTTAGCCTTTTTTTTTCCTGGGTGGGGGGTGGGGAGACCCCAATTACTGCCCTCTGCCCATGGCTGAGTGACTACTAGACAATAAGATCAGCGCTGCTGCCAACTAGGAGCATCTTACATCCCTGCTAAGCCATCAGTTGTGCTGCAGTGAGGAGGCAGCCCCAACCACCCACTAGCCCTGTTTTGGCCTGGCCATTGGCAAGAAGCGTAGGAGCAGCTGAATGCTGGAGAGAACTAGATTCAGCAAAAGGGGCAATAGCTTCTCAGCCTGTGTGAAGACTTTAACTTTGCTATATCATTTATTATTCATTGTATTTATACCCTAGCCTTTCCTCAAAGGAGCTCACAGTTCTTCCCCCATCACCATTTTATCCTCACAACTGTGACTGGCCCAAGGTCTCCCAGTGAACATCATGGCCAAGTGGTGATTCAAATCCCCATCTCCCAGGTTCCAGTCCAACACTCTAACCACTACACCTCTGCTATGTGCTGATGGTGTTCCCTTTTAAGGTCTGCTCCTTAAACTCCTATTACAGTTGTTCCCAAACTTTCCCTCCCTCCCACTACAGAGCACTTGAAAATTGCTGAGGGTCTTGGCAGACCTACATTATGATTTTTCTTCCAGCTGTAGCAATTGTAATGCACCATGCACGATGCTATTTGATTCTTAATTATACTTTTATCACTTCTTTTATTTCTTGTATATCATATTACAATTTGAATTTCAGAGAATGCAAACTGTAATAGAGTAAAATACAATCCGAGAAATAAAAAACTGCAATAAAAATACAATTAAAATCAAAATGAATATTTAATGTGATGGATGTGCCATCTCTCATCTCTAAGCACAAATGCAGAGACGCCACAGGCCACCTGCATGAACCTCTGCTCTATTGCACCCAGCTAAAATCAAGCTTCCTTACCTTGGTACCTATTACAGATGACAGGGCAATACTTTACGAGTCATATATACAAGTTTCTATAACCTCCATCAGTTAACAGTTAAAATAAACAAAATACACGGATTATTGCTCTTGTGAAAGGTGACTGTGCTGACTTTGCATACATTTAAGCTCTACTCAAATTGTGATAGACTACTTCTAATTCTAGCTTCTGCCTTCCCTCCTCCACCCCATTGCACCCATGTGTATATATACGCCTCTCAACTGCATTCAATGAAGTCCATGAAAGCTTATGCAGTAAACCAGTGCATTCATTTTTAGCTTGCACTAGTGCACTTCTGTTCTTTCGCCAAGGATCCTTACTAGCTGAGGTGCCCCATCCGCCGTAAAAGACACTGCTGAGGGGGGCTCTCCAACTCCTATGGGTAAAGGCAAGTGCCATATTGTATTGCCTTGAATAAAAAGAACGAAATAATTAGAATTTATATCCCTCAGCAAGTTAACAGTTGACAATGAGCCTTGGCAGCTGCACAATCTGAAGTGGCAAACTCGGGCACACACCGATCATGTTCATAATTATTAAGGCGGGAGAAATTCAGCGTAGCCGTATGGCCATTGTTCCATCAGCACAAGCATCTCATATCCCCCCCCCACTGTTCTGGGGTTTTCCTGAACCAATTTTTATGGGGGGGGGGCGTTCACAGGAGAGGAGGGAAGCCCACTGTTCTAGCAAGTCCTTGCACTAGCTCCCGCTAGTTAGTAGGACTTCTTAGCTCCAAGATTCCCAGCTGACTAGAGTTTATCAGGAACGAACATGGTGCTGGTCAACACTGCCCAGTTAATCCCAAATTGTTCATTCCTTGGCAGGGGCAGGAGAAACAGACCAGTATGCAACTGTTAAGCTTGGCTTCCTGTTGCACCTGAAGATGGAATCATAGTTTGTGGCTCCCTATCAAGTCATGATCACTAGCCACAGCCTCAAAACCAGAGTTTGTTGTTAGATTACAGATCCCGTCATGTTAGGAAATGACAAACAATGACCCCAAGTTTGGAGATAACATGAAGTGATGCTTAATTGCACTTCCCTGGTCTGATTCTCCCAATCATGCTGGGGTTTGAGGGGAGTGAAGAGGGAGCGATCAGGCAGTGTGCATGGCGAAGTTAAACTAGTAACCTTTTGCCATTGTGCTATGGAAACTCTATGACTGCCCGTGCATGTTCCTATACACATGCCTTTATGCACTAGAGCTGAATCAGAGTGTCTCAGAGGAAGGGGCCGAGATCTGGAGAATGGGAAGTTTCACGAAAATGTGTGTAAGCTAAAAAGGGAAGTTGGCAAAGAGAAGACAGAGAGCAGTGGTTTACAAAGAAAAAGTACTATCAAAAATGGAACAATCCCTAGTAAATAGGTACCAATGGACTCTGAGTTATCTGTCAACTCCAGACTGTCACTATTTTGTGGGTAGGATTTCCATCCTGTATTGGAAGTGTAGCTGTGTATAATTAAAGTTTGCAAACGGATCCGCTTTTTAAAATTCACTAAAAAGTGTGGGATAATGATGGACTGACAGGAAGACAACTCCCATCACCACAATTAAAATCAGGGCAAATGCTCAATAAAAGAGCAGGCATTTTGCACACCCTCCAACATTTCTCCAATGAAAATAGGAATGTCCTACTCCATGTCCTACTCCATAAGATTTTTATGTAGGTGGCTTCCAACATATATAGAATCATTGCCTCTGTCTTCTCCGATAAAGAAAACAATGCCCGACCTGAAGAATTTGGAGCAAATGATTCAGCAGAGGAAACACAGCCCAGAATAACTAAGGAGACAGTACAAGAATACTTGGCTAGTCTAGATGTATTCAAGTCTCCAGGGCCAGATGAACTGCATCCAAGAGTATTAAAAGAACTGGCAGATGTGATCTCAGAACGACTGGCAGTCATCTTTGAGAATTCCTGGAGAACAGGCGAAGTCCCGGCAGACTGGAGGAGGGCAAATGTTGTCCCTATTTTCAAAAAGGGGAAAAGAGAGGACCCAAATAATTACCGCCCAGTCAGTCTGACATCAATACCAGGGAAGATTCTGGAGCAGATCATTAAGCAAACAGTCTGTGAGCACCTAGAAAGGAATACTGTGATCACCAATAGTCAGCATGGATTTCTGAAAAATAAGTCATGTCAGACTAACCTGATCTCGTTTTTTGACAGAATTACAAGCCTGGTAGATGAAGGGAACGCAGTGGATGTAGCCTACCTTGATTTCAGCAAGGCATTTGACAAGGTGCCCCATGATATTCTTGTAAAGAAGCTGGTAAAATTCGGTCTTGACTATGCTACCACTCAGTGGATTTGTAACTGGCTGACTGACCGAACCCAAAGGGTGCTCATCAATGGTTCCTCTTCAACCTGGAGAAGAGTGACTAGTGGGGTGCCACAGGGTTCTGTCTTGGGCCCGGTCTTATTCAACATCTTTATCAACGACTTGGGTGATGGACTCAAGGGCATCCTGATCAAATTTGCAGATGACACCAAACTGGGAGGGGTGGCTAACACCCCAGAGGACAGGATCACACTTCAAAACGACCTTGACAGATTAGAGAACTGGGCCAAAACAAACAAGATGAATTTTAATAGGGAGAAATGTAAAGTATTGCACTTGGGCAAAAAAATGAGAGGCACAAATACAAGATGGGGGACACCTGGCTTGAGAGCAGTACATGTGAAAAGGATCTAGGAGTCTTGGTTGACCACAAACTTGACATGAGCCAACAGTGTGACGCGGCAGCTAAAAAAGCCAATGCAATTCTGGGCTGCATCAATAGGAGTATTGCATCTAGATCAAGGGAAGTAATAGTGCCACTGTATTCTGCTCTGGTCAGACCTCACCTGGAGTACTGTGTCCAGTTCTGGGCACCACAGTTCAAGAAGGACACTGACAAACTAGAACGTGTCCAGGGAAGGGCAACCAAAATGGTCAAAGGCCTGGAAGCGATGCCTTATGAAGAACGGCTAAGGGAGCTGGGCATGTTTAGCCTGGAGAAGAGGAGGTTAAGGGGTGATATGATAAGGTAAAGGTAAAGGTACCCCTGCCCGTGTGGGCCAGTCTTGACAGACTCTGGGGTTGTGCGCCCATCTCACTTAAGAGGCCAGGGGCCAGCGCTGTCCGGAGACACTTCCGGGTCACGTGGCCAGCGTGACATCGCTGCTCTGGCGAGCCAGAGCCGCACACGGAAACGCCGTTTACCTTCCCGCTGGTAAGTGGTCCCTATTTATCTACTTGCACCCGGAGGTGCTTTCGAACTGCTAGGTTGGCAGGCGCTGGGACCGAGCAGCGGGAGCGCACCCCGCCGCAGGGATTCGAACCGCCGACCTTTCGATCGGCAAGTCCTAGGCGCTGAGGCTTTAACCCACAGCATGATAGCCATGTTCAAATATATAAAAGGATGTCACATAGAGGAGGGAGAAAGGTTGTTTTCTGCTGCTCCAGAGAAGCGGACACGGAGCAATGGTTCCAAACTACAAGAAAAAAGATTCCACCTAAACATTAGGAAGAACTTCCTGACAGTAAGAGCTGTTCGACAGTGGAATTTGCTGCCAAGGAGTGTGGTGGAGTCTCCTTCTTTGGAGGTCTTTAAGCAGAGGCTTGACAACCATATGTCAGGAGTGCCCTGATGGTGTTTCCTGCTTGGCAGGGGGTTGGACTCGATGGCCCTTGTGGTCTCTTCCAACTCTATGATTCTATGATTCTATGATAATAACATGAAACATTTAAAAACCTCCCTATGCAGGGCTGCCTTCAGATGTCTTCTAAAGGGTGCATAGTTATTTAGATCCTTGGCTCGGGGGGGGGGGGTCACATAACTTCATACTCTCCAACATTTCTCTGACGAAAACAGGGACGTTCTAAGGAAAAGCGGGACATTCCAGGATCAAATCAGAAACCAGGACGGCTTCTGTAAATCCAGGACTGTCCCTGGAAAATAGGGACACTTGTAGCAAACATTTAAGAAGGTGCTTTCTCTGTACAGTGGTACCTCTGGTTGCGAACGGGATCCGTTCCGGAGGCCCGTTCACAACCTGAAAAGAATGCAACCTGCATCTGCGCATGCGCAGGTCACGATTTGCCACTTCTGCGCATGCATGTGATGTCATTTTGCGCATCTGCGCATGCGCGAGCAGTGAAACCCAGAAGTAACCCTTTCCGGTACTTCCGGGTCGCCGCGGGACGCAACCTGAATACGTGCAACCTGAAGCAAACATAACATGAGCTATGACTGTACAGTGGTACCTCAGGTTACAGACGCTTCAGGTTACAGACTCCGCTAACCCGGCATTAGTACCTTGGGTTAAGAACTTTGCTTCAGGATGAGAACAGAAATCGTGTGGCGGCGGCGGCAGCGGGAGGCCCCATTAGCTAAAGTGGTGCTTCAGGTTAAGAACAGTTTCAGGTTAAGAACGGACCTCCAGAACGAATTAAGTTCTTAACCTGAGGTACCACTGTATTAGCCTTCCCTAACCTGGGGCCCTCATGATGTTTCGTACCACAACTCCCATCAACCCCTTGGGTGGATCAGGCTGCCCTACATCACAGTCATGCAGACATTTTTTGACCTACATCCCTTCTCCTCCCCCCTTCCCTAGTTTATTCTGGCAGTTAAAAAAACTCCCCAACTCAGTAAGTCGTATTGATGCTTAGGAGGCACAAAACAAGGCCCCCTCCTCCCCACAGCTACTCAGCACCCGGCGCTCCTGCTAATGAAGGCCCCTGATGCAGCCATGACTTATTCATAAAGCTGCCACCAAAACTTTCCTTTTATCTTACTGCTGCCTCCCCTCCCAGGCGCTGCTGGTTTGCCTCACTCCCACATCAAAACACACATACAGGCACACAAGACACACACAGTCCTCTCCCCACCATCAGACAGCCACAAATGCCTGGGGAGCCCACAATGCATTCTTCGCTCCAGCCCCTGGGTCCTTTCCTAAACACCAGAGTCTGAAGGGTGGGGGAAATCTCAAGGCCACAAAATGAACTCCAAAAGGCCCCCTCCCTCCCTAAGAGGAAGGAGGACGCCGACTGCTCACAACTCCAGGGGACCAAACCTACTTCGAAATGAGCACCTTAAAAAAATGAGCACTCCAGCTTATTGCAGGTCAGTTGCTCCTCTTCTATGCAGTTTAACCCACATCTAGGCACACAGGGCTTATCCACTCTTCCTCTTGCCCCGCTGCTTTCCCCAGGGGAGGGGGGACGGCTGTTTAGCGCATAGTCAGGTTTCCTCCAGATTACGATTTGTTTCGGACTACATGCTAAAGAGGAGGTTTTCCCTTGGAAAGGAACAGATCAAGGGGAAAACTGCTCAGATACCCATGTTTTCTAGGCATGGCACAAGAGGAAGTGTGGATGAGCCCAAAGTCAAAACGCTCAGAGAAGAGTGGAAGACCTGGTTTACCCTTTCCCAGCCAGAGTTTTCTATGTATAAAAGCTGGAATAAAGTGGAGATTTTAATCTGCATAATTGCAAATATGGAAGCAGAGGGGGTGGGTGTTGCAGAATAAGCTTCTTGTGCAAGTGAAATTGTTAGCTGACAGGCAAGGAGGGCAGAATGGACCATAATTCGCTTTTGTCTTTTTTTCCTTATTAGAAAAAATAAGCAGCAGTGACGTTTCTCTCCCCCTTCAGCCATTTCTTGGGGCAGAGTGTGGCTGGGTTTTGCCCCAGAATCCATATTTCTAGAGAGCTGTATGTAAAAAATGGAACATCTGCTTGTCTGGTCATTAGTGTGTGGGATGTATGGGAAGGCAACCCCCTTTGTCCAGCACTTCATTTATAAAAACAAGCCCATAGCTTTGTTCTGCATTTTTCTCACAGAAGCTAGAACTTTACAGCTGCCCCAGATCTTTGGATCTTCAATGCTGGGATGCACAGTGAAATCCCCAGCCTTGGGTTAAGAAGAAATAAAGTGTGGGCTGTTGTACTTATGTGGTGCTCCAGCAAAGGCGAAGTATAGCTAGTAGCAGCTGCTTTTGCCAAACCTTGCTCTGTTGCCACTGCATTCTCTCCTCTCTAGCTATCATGTTGATATAAGAATGCTCTTTGGTTTGGGCACCCAATCCTCCTCCTAGATGAATTTAAGGAGACCTGGCCACAGTGCAAGGAGCAGGTGCACGCAGGATGAGCAGCATTTGGTCAAATGGCATGGAGGTATGTCCAACACGTTGGCTCAATGAGATGTTTATGCCCAGACAATTGAAAACAAAGGGTTATTAGTATACAACAAACTAGTCCAGAAGTGGCCCCAGTACAACTAAAGCGTTTCCACGATGTGAAACTGAATGGGCATAGGAAGAGTTCTGAGCATCTGCTCAGAGTGGAAAGGGACCACAAGGCAAGAACACCAATGTGTGCAACCAAGACCACAATATACTGATGCTAGAAAATCTTGGGCTGCTTCCATACTTGATATTTTCAGGACTGCTGGTGAATCAGCAGGTTTAGAAGACTCCAGGCCACCAGATTTGAAGAGAGAAGCAGCAGCCTAACATTTTTACAACCGGAGACCTAATCTTATGGGGCTGGCCTTTAATGGAAGCAGGGAATGGAATAGAAGTTGCACCAAGTTCCATAGAACTGGGGAGAGGAACAAGTGAGATTAGCCTAGCTATGGCGAGGACTGCTGTCTGCTTGTGTGGTGCATGCTGAACTTTGACTAAGGTAGGGCACTAGTTGCTGCTTACAGTCAGCTGGGATTGGGCGAGAACAGGGACAGGGGCTAGACTAGATGACCCTTGGTATCCCTTCCAATTCTACAATTCTATGGAGGAGTAAAAGAGTTTTTAAACTTTTGGTTGACTGAAAAAAAATGGCCTTCCGCTATCTATGATTCTACGTTTGTCTTAATTTGTCAAGGGGCAAGGCACTTTTCTTGCAGCAAATGTATGTGTGAATATCACATTTGCCTTCCCAAGAACCATGTACACATGCCCAAGAATCCCAATTGTACAACAAAATCACGCACACAGGTATTTAAGGATGTGCACATACGTTTGCGGCATGTACTGAAGTGTTTTTCAACAGCAAGACTGCTGGGTAAAAGGTGCTGCTCCTGAAAGAAACTAAAAAATATGATGTGGGCTGATATATCTGCTGGAATACCAACAACCTGACTGTTAAAATACAACAGCAACACACACAATTTATTCCATGTGAAAAAAGAGCCAGCAATAGCCTGAGCTTGGGGTGCAATTCAAAAGAGAAACAAATATTGATCAGAGGGATTGGTTCTGTAGACAGATGGACAGAGGATTGCCATATGGGTGCTGCAAAGACCAAACTATCCTTGTATCAAAGTGAAATGCAAGTGTTTGCCCACTTACCCAGGATTCTTCTCTTGGGACACCCCCCACCTTGCCGATCCCCACATGACAACAAGAGGAACATTTTTCCACGCTTTTATTTAGCAAAAGAAAAATTAATTATAAAATGAACCAATAAAAAGCCCATGCAGCTGCAGGGACATTTCCCCCACCCCAGCTCCTTAACCCCAGTGGGGGATTAAAAAGTGTAGTTTTCTTTTATTTTGGGGGAGGAGTGGGGGACCGATTCCCTCCAGGCTGCAGTGCAAATATTTACACAGACTCGAAGGATGCGGATGGGGCAGGGAGGAATGGAGGACTTTTTACACTGAAATCTCTACACCCAGGGAATGGAATCATTTACAGCCAATAATCTTAACGAGATGCAATAATAAATTAATGAGTAAGGCACTGCACCCGGAGAGGGCACAACAGGTGGGGTGGGGGTGAGAGGGTGGGGGGTTTATCAGGTAAGGATTAAAAATATCTGATTGCCATGGTTACCAAAAAAAACAGAACAAGGGCAAATTCCACCAGCTACCAACAAGGAGTGGGGGACTAGGGAATGGTCTGGATGATTAAGGGGAGGGTCCACAAACATTTGGGGTGAGGGGTCTCCATTTAGCTGCCAGCTTGAGAGGGGCATTATCTGGCTGCACCCCAACCTTATTGTTCACTCTGAGTTGCTCCTCCCAATTCAGATGCTGAGGAAAGGGTGCTGGTTATTGCTTCCGGGCTGAAGGTAGGGAGGGGTGGGCAACACAGCCTCTTTCTGAAACCCCAGGATTTCAGCCTTACAGGGCAAGAGGTCACACGTCTCTTGTCGACAGGGAGGTTAAAAATGTCAAGTCTGTCACCCTTGGGGGGCCACAAGTCAAGGCTGGAGGTAGAGTCCTTTTTTCTGATACGTCTATCCTGGATGCGTGCCCCCCCTGCCCACTCTCCCTCCCCCCCCCCAATCACTCTCAGCTATTTCCAGAAACGAGAGTGATGACTTGTTCAAGCTTCAGCCTCAATTTGTGTTTTCGGCAGGCAGCATCACGTTCCAGCGCTGTCAGGATCTGATGGGTGGACAGGCCATGGGTTGGGAAAACACGAGGGTCCGGAATAAAGGAAAGAGAAAGGTGAAAAAAAAAGGTCAGGAGGGACTAAGCCCCAAACGTCCAGGAGCAAAACGGGAATAAGAGATGGGCCCTAGGATGGAGAAGTACCTGGTAAAACTGGGAAAGGGGCAGGAGACAAAGAGAAAGGCTTATGGGGTCTGTCCCGTCACCTGGAGTCAGGCAATAGTTTTAAATCGGAGCTTGCTGACGGCGATCCCATGGGAAGGGCTACGGCTAGAGTATCTGGCTTGCATGCAGAAGGTCTGAGGTTCAGTCCTTGCCACCTCTAGGTAGGGCTGGTAAATATCCACCAAAACATTGCAATGCACCAGAGTGTTTGCTCTTCCTGCTCAGTTCCTGTGAGCATTTGCTCAATCTCTCACCTTGGAATGTGTCCCCTTTAACATGGACACATTTTGTGGGATGCCAGGCTTGAACACCCGCCCATCCACTCCAAACAGAGGAGAGGGGGGAAGAACTTCTCTCTATGAGTGAGTGCAGAGGTGACCAACCTTTCCCCACTGATGGGAGGGCATGCCCATGCTATTTTGTGGTTCTTTCTTTTTCCTAGGCTGCCATGTTTTGTTGTGCCACCCCCAACAGCAGCTTGGAATTCCAAATGTGCTCAGTGGCTCAAAAAGGTTGGTGACCCATGTTTTAAAGAGTGTCATAATGCACTTTCAGAGAGACACGGTTCTTTTGCCCTGCCCACTGCCACTTCTGGTTTCTGAAATAAAAAGCCAGAAGAGTGGACAACACTTTCTTATCGAAGGTGAGAGTCCAAGGAGTGTGCATACAGACACACAAGCAGCAGTCCCTCTCAAAATACCTTCAGTTTTTGGCAGCAGCAGGGGATCCCTGTTTTCTCCAGTATGCTAGGTAAGGGACAGATTTATGGCGTGAAAGCTCCAAATGGGGGAAATGTGTAGGTGAGAGGGATAAGCATGGAGCAGAGGTCTCCATTTGTCATTCTACCTTCTCTGAAGTCCTAAGCCAGGTGTGGGAAACCCGTGGCCTCTCCAGATGTTGTTGGATTCCAGTCTTCTGGAACCACTGGCCATGCTGACTGGGTCTGATGGGACCTGGAGTCCACCTACACCTGGAAGTTGTACAGGTTCCCTATCCCTCTCATAGACTACCCCTTGGCTATTGAGATGTAGGGTGTTCTTAGGAGAGTGTCAAGGGCTAAACAGAAGGGTACAGGATAACCAATGAGGCAGTAGACGGTGGTGCCTTAACTTATTATGGTACCTTAAATTCCTCCCCATGAGCCATTTAATTACAGAGGATCTGCAGTAGGGTCCAAATTAGGCTCTATCCTCATCAGATTTATAGCATAGCTGAATAACAGGTTAAAAACAATGTGAGAAACTTGTGGTGTGTGTGAGAGAGAGAGGGAAAAAACCAAATAGGAAGGAAAGAGTTGGGGTGGAGCCTCACCTCATCACGGTACCTCCCCACGTAGCTGTAGAGCTCCCCCAGCGCACCCAGTGTGTTAAATTCGCCTGCGTGCTGCCGTGATTGCTCCACTAGATAGGCATCCATGTCTTGGTCACTGATGGAAGCCATCTTGGTGATATCCCGATAGTACCTGGTAAACATATGCATAGCTTTTGGATTCCTTGGACAGAAGATTGATCAACACTCCCACGTCAGCAGAAGGTTTCCACACAAACCAAAGTGAATAAATGTGCATGTTTATTGCATTGCAGTCCCTTCTATGAATGGAAGCTATAAATGAAGGCTCCAGATTTTGCCATGTTGAATACAGAGCCATATGGCTCCTCCAGATGACCTAATTAATTAATTAATTTTATATCCCACTTTTCCTTCTATAGGAGCCAAGGGGGATATTTACTGAGCATTCATCCTGATTTGCTTGCACAAAGCTTACATGGTGATTAGGCTACAACTGGTGATTATTGAGAATTTGTTCTTTCTTGAATATTTGCGTTGTCCAGCCACTTTCCAAATAGCAAAAAAGTTTGGATTTTTTGTTAGAATTGTATTTGTTGCACCAGGATGACTGAGCCCTTTGATCCACTTTAACTGTGCAAACTTAAAAGTTTTGGTACGTATTTGAACCTCTTAGGCCGAATACTGACTGCATGGAGGCATTGACAACTGCATAACCCCCGTTTTATCATGGCTTATATGGTGCAACAGATAACCTTCAAAGCGTGAGCTGTGTTCACTTCAACACTGAAGGAACCCATGTGTGGAGGTCAAACTCTGGCTTGGGAGAAGCCGTAGCTCTGCAGCAGAGCGTATGTGCTTTTCACACAGAAGGGCACAGGTTTAATTCCAGGCACCTCCAGCTAAAAGGATTTGCTAGCAGGTGATTAGAAACACATCCTGGTGAAATGATTTGGGGGAAATGTGCTTGCGGGCCAAGACTCAGTCTAGAGCAGGGGTCAGCAACCTTTTTCAGCCGTGGGCCGGTCCACCGACCCTCAGACCATGTGGTGGGCCAGACTATATTTTGGGGGGAAATATGAATGAATTCCTATGCCCCACAAATAACCCAGAGATGCATTTTAAATAAAAGCACACATTCTACTCATGTAAAAACACACTGATTCCCAGACCGTCTGTGGGCCAGATTTAGATGGCGATTGGGCCGCATCCGGCCTCTGGGCCTTAGGTTGCCTACCCCTGATCTAGAGGTTGCCTGCACCTGCCTTAGATGAGCAGGTCCTTGCTTCCTCCAGGAGCACCCTCCTTTGCCAGTCAAGATGAATCAGCTGGTGCTTTAAGGAGACATGCAATAGATTAGGGAGGTCAGTTTAGAGACAGAAGCGGCAGACTCACTACACTAGCTTCATTGCAGACCACTGTTGTTTACTGAGGGAGGCAGTGTGGAAATCAGTCTGGTGCAAACACACTGGCAGGAGGGCTGAATTGATTCTGCCAGTGCTTTTGCACTGCCCTCCCCACCTCTCTCCCTCACTGGTAAGCAACAGCAACCCACCTTCAGGAAGCCAGCACAGCAGCTCTGCCCCATCCAGGATGCCGCTTCTCTGTGTGGAACAGCAGCAGCGGTGACTCCTTTCCAAAGATGCTAAGAGAGGCCAAAGTAACAGAGTCTCCCCATCCTCAAAGACACCTGCCCTTCTTGACTGTCCTGAACTCGTGGAAAGCCACAGCATTCCTTTTCCCAACATGTTTGAGGATGGCCCTCATTCAAGGAACCAAGTTTCAGGCAGGATCTTGTTATCCTCGTACAGTAAAGAGCTACCAACTTTATAATGCCGTGGGATGATGTGCTAAGGTCAATCCCACCTCTGCCAGTTGTAGAGGCAACACAACTTGACATGACCCCTCTCTGTAGCTCACCTTTCCACCCAGCCTTTGTAGACAGGGATGTCCTTGGCATAGAGCAGCTTTGTTGAAGGGGAATCCTTGCCCAGGCGGTGCTCAGAGGTGGAGCACGAGTCCATGAAGGTCTGGGCCACCACAGAGAGGCAAGCATCTGTAATGCTGCTTTTGTGGATATCAAAAACAAATTGTGGGTTCTTGATGACGTTCACCCAAAACCTCAAGGGCAGGCTGCAGTGGAAGAAAGGAAGAAAGATGAAGTTTCAAAAGACACACATGAGAGGCAAAGGGTTAGATAGGGATAGGGCAGTGGTGGTGAGGAAATTAGAGGTTGAAGCTCAATACTCATGTTTTGTTGAGGGTTTTTCATTTGTTTGTTTTGATACGCTGGGAAAACACAGAGTTCAAAGCCAATGGGTTGTATCCTGAGTAGTGCTACGTGAAAGCTCATGTCAGTGAAAGGATTTCTGCTTGCACAACAGAACATTCACCACTAGATCCAAATTGGTCTAGGGGTTTCCTAAAACCTCTGGAGCGGATTTGGGAGACTGTAGGGTACAGGGGCGCTCCTCTGTTATTCTTGTGGAAATGGAGCAAGTGAACTGGATACTGCCCCTTTAAAGGATTCCTAACCATGATTCTCCATGGAACTCAGCCCGTTTCCTGTAGACAGCACTTCCTTGTTTGCCAGCCTGTGCTCCACGAAGGTAACATCCCATAGCTGAGAGTCGTCAGTGGTGTAGCGTGGGGGGTGCAGGGGGGGCCGGCCGCACCGGGCGCAACATCTGGGGGTTATGGTTAGGGGGCGCAAATCCATGGGTTAGGGGGCGCAAATTACTTGCCTTGCCCCGGGTGCTGACAACCCATGCTACGCCACTGAGAGTCATCATGGCCTTTCTCCATCCCGGTCAAGGGTGCTCCCCAGCCAAAGGAATGCACATGCCAGAGAGTTAACTCTTTGTTGTCAATGGTAACAGAGTCATTTCTACAGCTCTGTAGAATAAATACGCACACCAATTTAGCATCTAGGCAGCTTTTCCCAGGTCCGTGCTCCAGGGAGCAGTTGCAGCAATGGGGGACCATTCCCCCTCCACCCATTTATGTACCTTCCCCTGACAGGCTGCACAAACGTGGCTGGAGACTACGTCTGCATGGAAACTTCCTCTGCTGCTTAAATTATCTTCTGGTTCTAGGAGATGGTGGTGCAGGAGAGGGTGGGAAAGCACCCGGCCCTTCACTTGCCTGGCCTGTCTCTTCCTCCAGCTCTGAAGCTTCCCCTACCCCTGATTCTTGCCTCCTGGCTGGTACAGGTCTCCACAAACCACTGAGCCCCACTCCAGCCCCCCTTCCCTTGGTGCACACTGATCAGTGTCCTGCCAGTCCCTGACAATCCCTGAAGTAGAGGAATGGAGGATTAGCAAAGTCCTTGGGGTCATGGGAGGTGGGGAAGAGTTGGCTGGCATCAAACACTTAGGGGTCATGAGCACTGGATTCCTTGAGGCGAAAATTTCTTCCTAAAGAAGATTTGTTCAATCAAGGTAGGGTAGGACAGAGCCTGGAAAAATGAATGGCTGAAGGCTGGTCGAGAGCAGAGCCCAAAGGCAAGGAGCCCCAAGTCCCAAGCACAGCATCTGGAGGGGGAAAAACCAAGGTGAGGAGAAGAAAAATACACAAAGCCAATCTGGTAGTAGCTGTGCAAAGATTCCTTAGGGCTAAAAAATCTTTCCCCATCTGCTTAAATATGATATGCTAGCTGTCAGTTACTCGCAGCCAGGATAGGCACACCGGCTGCTACCGGCTCCCTACCATTACCGACAAGTGGGAAACACTGGCCAGTGAGGGCTCCAACTGGAGAATAGCCTCTGCCAAAGGTGTCATGGACTTTGAAGAAGCACGAACTCAGGAAGAAAAAGAAAAATGATCTAAGAGGAAGGCACACTTGGCAAACCCTCAACATGATCAACGCCTGCTCAGAAACCTATGTCCCCACTGTGGAAGGACGTGTGGATCCAGAATGGGGCTCCACAGTCACTTACGGACTCACTGTTAAGACCATATTCATGGAAGACAATCTTACTCGGCTACAAGTGATCACCAGAGAAGAAGATTTATTACTTTAGGGTACTGGCTGGTGGCCAAAGGGCCAAAGCCAAAGGTCTCACCAGTTACTTTTCCAGGTATGTCGCACGTCAGGGTCCCCAATCTGCCTTCGCTCTGCCTGCTCGTCCAGGAAGTCAAACATGTATTTGATGGGCAGGGGGAGTGCACTGGCCCGGTGTGCTGTGCTGAACACAGTCTCAAACAGGTCGTCTACAAACTTCTGCAATGTGCCCTGAAGAAGCAGAAGAGAAAAATTTCTGGAAAACATATTTTGGGATGGATGGAGAAAACAACTGCCAACATTTGGAGATCATAGGGAGCACTCCCACGGAAAATAGCACCACTCTTCCATCTTGCATTTGTATACATAATATTCACAAGCACATCCAGTCCCTTTTGTTTAATAATAATAATAATAATAACAATTTTTTATTTATACCCCGCCCTCCCCAGCCAAGGCCGGGCTCAGAGCGGCTTACAAGCAAAATAAAAACAAGATGAATGATTACAACTTAAAAACAAAAATAAAATACAACATTAAAATAATGGAACATTAAAATATTAAAATGTAGCCTCATTGCAGGAGGAGAAGGAAAAGAAAAAAGAAAAAGAAAAAAGAGAGGGAGGGAGGGAATCAAATTGGCTCCAAGCCAAAGGCCAATTTACCTAACTATTCTGCTCCAGACACTGTCCCTGATTTTCTCGAACTCTCTTATTGCAGTAGCCTTCCAAATCATCTCTGCCATAGTATTCTTGATTTGGGACACAGTCTCAAATAAGGGCACATCTACACTTCATTGTAGGCCAGTTTTACACAAGTTTTAATGGTTGCCGCTTCTCCTGAGGGGACCATTCAATTGGCAGCTTGACACCAATCTCATTTGCAGAATGGATAAGCCTTAAGAGATACAGGCAACGACTATTTTGCGCCAGGGTTCTGTTCCCAGCTCCCATGTGCCGAGCCCCATCCGCCCTGCCCCATTCTGTCCCCCCCTCCACCCCCATTCTTCCCTCTTCCGGGTCCAAAAAGGCCCACACCTCATCAATCGCATGCCATGTAGATGCAGTGCTGGATTTGCGTATAAGCTAAACAAGCTGTAGCTTAAGGCCCCACTCTCTTGGGCCCCCCAAAAAAAATTAGAAGAAAAAAACACCTGGATGTACATTTCCAAAATATAAGATAAAAAAACAAATAAAACCTAAATACAGCAACAGTGGCAAATGGCTTTAGCTACCTATTAGGTCCATAAATTACCATATACGGTAGCATATATTCAACACAAAAAAATGACAATTTGTTGTTGACAAAGGACAGCTGGACATATAAAGGGCCCCATTGCCTTCAGTAGCTTAGGGCCTCATCAAACTAAATCCGGCCCTGTGTAGATGCGCCTAAAATGGTCGTTGCCTGTATTTGAAAGACTGTGCAATGCAACTATTATTATAATGTAAGCAGATGATGTACTGCTGAGAGGCAGTCATTGCTAGGGGGAGATTATTATTTGCCTCTTTCTGTTCTTCATTCTGAGTAATATTTTTTGTTGTAATCTGTAACAAAATCTGAATGAAAATATTTTTAAAAATAAGAACTATGCAAGCAGACCTGCAGAGCTGAAGGGAGGCCCCCTCTGTCCTCTAACACAAGCCAGGGGAACAAGGGTCACTTGGAGGTTGCACCTTCTGGCTCCCAGGAAAAGCATCATGACGAAGGGGAGATAACTTGGCCCCATCCATTGGCCAGTGAAGAAGCAGCTGCTCCAGTGCTTTTCTCTTCCCTCCTCATTCCTTTTCCTTTTGTATCTATTCAATTGTGAGCCTGCAGCCAGCGACTCTCATATCTTTTAACATAGGTACAACTTATGGAAATCTTAGGCAGTGTTTGTTTTTATGATAAATAAGAGGGATTGCCAGTTTAAAAAGGAACCTGTACACAATGGTAATATTATTACCGCTTAGAAATTTTGATAATTATATGCTTTGAACTGCAAATATTTATATTTGGTCTATAAATCGTGTTCATTAAATTACAACTGGCATTTGTATTTGTACTTTATCTCAATAATCCCTGTAATAACTCCAAAGTTGTAACAACATATCCCCATTTTGCAGATGTGAGGACAGTGACTTACCTTACACCATTAAATAAATTCATGGTGGAGACAAGATTTGAACCGAGGATCTCCTGGTTTAGTGTTTCTTATTACCATAAAAAGATCAACACCCCACTCCCTTTTCAAAGGAAACCAGAACAATGAAATTAAATCACAACAATATCACACTCTTAGCCACTACACCAGAGCAGCACTACAAAATGCTACTAAATGTATTACAGTCAAATACTGGATTAAAGTAAAATGATTAAATAGAATGAGCAGAATGGTAGAATACAAACAAAAATCACATGCCTACGCACATCACATTACACAAACAATCTCGCACAATTCAGACCCCAAATGACACATTCTCTGCATTCCTTCCTCACTGTCACTGTTTTGGTGACAGTAGCATCACATGCCATGTCCATAAAGTATCTGCGCTGTACTTAGATGTCAGTTGGCAGACACTGGAAGCTGCAGCGGGTTTGCCACGAGGCCCAGGCCAGAGGCACCAATGATCACACCCCTGCAATCCAGACAGGCTGCGGTTCAAAGCATGCCCTGCCCCAGGAGACGAGTTCAGGCCACCTCTGTGAAGGGTTGACCACTGTTGGAACACAGGAAGCTGCCTTGTGCAGAGTCAGACTACGGATCCATCTAGCTCAGTATTGTTTACACTAACTGGCAGCAGCTCTCCAGGGTTTCAGGCAGGGGTCTCCCAGGCAGACGTGGAGATGCCAGTGGGGACTGGACCTGGGACCTTTTGTATGCAAAGCAGAGGCGGTGCCACTAAGCTACAGTCCTTTTCCAAACTAAACAAGGACAGAAACGTGAAGAGGACTGTGGGGAAATGTCTCTCCCAAGACCGTGTGGGATCTACAGAATTTGCCCTAGGAGGCAAAGGTCTGCACTGCCGTTTTCTGCAGGCTGCTGTAGAAAGGTCTGCCCTCCTTGTCTGCCCCAGGAAGAGGAAAGCAAGGAGCAACCAGGGAGGGACAAAGGGACACAACTCTCCTTGTGTCATCCCACTGCCGCTGGGCTCTTCACCTTTCTCTTCCTGGGGTGAGCAAGGAGGCGGCCCTTTTACAGCCAGCCTCCTCCTCCTAGAAATGGTGGGTAAGCTGCAACTGGCCATAGAACAGCTGCCCCTCAAGCACACATTCAGTGACTCCTTGCATTCCTGGCTAGGTTTTACTTATTGGAAGAGATGGATGGTTGGAATGCAAGGACTCGCCAAGCAAGTGCCCGGATGGCTGTTTTGGATCCTGTTTCGTGGGCCCCTGTACCTGCTGTCTGGAGCACGTGCCCCCTCTCGCCTCACTCTTAACCTGGGCCCGCTCCAACAGAGCTTTGTTGAAGACTAGAACTACAGAGATCTGTAGGTTTCTATCATGAAAGGTTGGAAGAAGAACCTCAGTGCGTTTCATCTACCAAAAGAAAATACCAACAAGGCAGAGGAAAATAGGGTGATAATTCTTCAATTGTTAAAAAGGGTATCAGGGAGAGCTGCAATGAGGGCAAGCAGCAATGAGGTTCTTTTAAAACAAAAACAGGAACAGGAAGTCACTTTTAGGTTAAGCATGAAAAAATAATATTTTCCCTGGCAGTTTTCAAGGGAAAATGTCTGCCATGGATTGATTTACAGATTGGTGCAGAATCTTCTGCCTGCCTGGTTTGGGGCAAGGAGCTTTTAAAACTAGCCAATCCCCCATTTCAGTGATCCAGTTCCTTTCCTGACATACCTTGGTGGCAAGGAGCCTCGTGAGGTAGATCTCAGACACCATCTTGCTCCCTCGTTCCCCTTCCTTAGGGTCTCCAAGATGCTCGTGGTTCTTGACTAAATGCCAGAGACGGGTACCTGAATCTTGATCTGGAGTGAGGATGGGGGCTCGTGAGCGCAAGCTCTCTGGACTGCTAGAGGTGCGGAGCAAACTCTCTGTGGAAGATGGGGGGGGGGGGGGGGACGGACGAGCAAGAACCTCTTATGAGCTTTACCCATGTCAGCCCTCAAGACCAACCCTCAAGAGCCTGGGTTCCATGCACCTCTTTTCAATCTTTGCTCTACACCAGAAGCTCACCTGAAGGACAGGTTTGTATTTATTCAGCCTTGAAGAGTGCCTGCACCCAAGCAGGCACTGGTAATACCAAAACCACCAGCCTCCACAGGCCAAGTGAACCACTCCCCATTCCCCTCCAACCACAAAGCCACAGAGTGGGAGTGGCAGTAAAATTACATGCATTCCAGGCTGGAATAGCAAACATAATTACAGCCAGGCCAGGGTGGTGCTGGAAGAAAGCTTAGGGATAAGAAGTTTGGACGTGGCAATAGCCCTCCTTGAAAGGCCACCTGGCTTAGGTGATAATAGGGCAAGCCACAAAAGGCCAGGGGCTTGCTGTGTCACACGGTAAGAAAGGACACTTCACTTGTGAAGGACAAATCTTCTTACGCTCCAGTTCACACTGTATACAGCAGGGAACCAGGTCACATAGATGGACAACAGAAAAATCCTGCCCGCACAAGGTTGCATTCTCGGCTCAGGAGGGCTCAGGTGAAACACTGACAGATGGCATTGCAAAAGAGCCAACAGGTCAGGAAAGAGCTGTGACCAGCTCTGTGGACTCTGAGAACAAGGCCAAGGACACAGCACCCCTATGTGCATTAATTCCAGCTTCGTGGACCTGTGCACGTGCTGTGATTCAGCAGGAATGAAGAGGAAGCACAAAACAGGCAGCACAATGTGCAGAATTCAGCATCAGCTTTTAATAATAATTATATTGAGCAAGTGCGACTGAATAAGAGTTCCAGTGGTTGAGGGCAGTGACTAAACCCATGGCTAACAATGAGAAATTGTGAAAAATGGAAGAAGTATGTAAATTTGCATAAATTAGCATATATAGACTGAATCCAAAATATGGATTGTCTGAGAACAGAATTAATTTGGGGAGGATGGGGCGGAGCAGAAGGTTGAAGATTCTTGTGTAGAGTGTACAGAAGGATGGAAGATGCATTTTCATCCTCTCAAACTTTAGTGGCAATGGGGGGGGGAGCTGAATTTGACTCCATCACCACCCAAAAAACGCAGCATAACTTTGCACAACATTGTGTTACCTTGTCAAAGAGAGAAGGCAGGAGCCATTGGTCACTTAGTGCAGCCAAGCATTAGAGGGAATGGGGAGTGTTGAGCAGGATGTGTCATTCCTTACCATAGCGGCTCAGCGAGTGGGTGAAAGTGAAAGAGCTGGCTATATTGTAGCCCGATGCCTGCCTAGGAACCAGCGCCACTGCAGAGCCATCTGCTACCTGCACATTGAATGGCAGGGGTGGCAGGGGTGGGACAGGTAAAGGTGGGGTTAAAAGGGGGGGGGGAGAGAACAAAAATTGACATAATAATAATAATAATAATAATAATACCACATCTACAATTTTCAATGCATTTTGCCTGCATTATCTTAGCCTTGGAAAGTAGGCCAATATTATTATTATATGGGAGTGTGTGCAAGCATATGTGTTTGTGAACCTGAGAGAACAGTGGCTTGGCTTAAGTGGCCAACATAGTGAATTCATGATGGAGACAAGATTTGAACAGGGATCTTCCTGCCTTGAAGTCTTAAGCCATTATGCTACAATCAGCTTCTTTCTACCTCAGCACACAAGAAGAGAGCTAGGATAATCCCCCAGAATACAGTTTGTCACTGAAGCTTCCAAACAGTACGGAGTATGACTCCTTGAGTTGTATTCTTGAGGTAATCCAGTGTTCTTTGCTTGGTCAAGACACTCACATGCACAGCCCCCTCTTCCACCCCCCTTGCAACCTGCTCTATTCCACTCCTCAAATCTTCTATGGCGAGCAAAGCATTATTTATTTCCTGATTCCTGCCGGAAATATTCCTAAGGAATACAGAACAGCCCTCACACCTTGTACTGCTCGGAAGCTGCTTGCTCCCAAACTCTACCACGTTTTCCCATTTTCCCCAGGCTATGGTAAACATATTAGCAATCCAAGGTAGTTCATCTGGCCCTGAGCTGGGTGGAAGGGAAACCGGTTACCTGATAATGCCCAAGTGTATTGAGCCGTTTCCAGTCTCCTTCAATCTTGCTTGTGGCATCCTCATCCTGCAGAATGGTTCGCCCCCCACTGCCTTGACACCATTCTGGGGTGAAAAAGAAGGTCAATGAGGAGAGAGCTGGCTTGGTATTATCCCTCCCAGGCTCCTCCCTATTTTAATACAACTTAAGCCAGGGGTGTTCTTGAAGCTATCAGCATGAGTTTGACCAAACTGCGGGAGGCAGTGGAAGACAGGAGTGCCTGGCGTGCTCTGGTCCAGGGGGGTCACGAAGAGTCAAACACGACTAAACGACTAAACAACAACAAGCCAGGGGTGGGGAGCCTGTGACCCTCCAGATGATGTTGTTACTGAAATTCCCATCAGCCCCAGTCAGCATGGCCTGTGGTTAGGGATAACGGGACCTACAGTCGAAGAGCATCCGCTGGAACCAAGGTCCTCCACCCCTAGCCTAAGCCCAGTGGCTAATAACCAAGGTGTCCAGTCCAGGCTCCCAGCCCCACCTGCTTTCTCCCACGTTCCTGCCTTCATACCCAGCTCCATGTCTTCAGCACGTGGGCGTTGGGAATAGGGCACCCCACGGTACACAGCGTCCAGCAGCTTCTCCTTCACTTGCGTCACTGAGTCACAGTTTAATACCTTGACAGGCACAGCAGGGCCCCCAGGGGGCTCAGGAGGGGTACATAACAGAGTCTGGAAGCAGAGAAAAAACCTGCTAGCGTTGCAATCGTCACAGTTTCAAGGCTCATGCATCCCTAGTTACATGCACCCAGGGTCATACCTAGACAGTTTTTCAGCTCTGGTCATTCCTCACATCCCCAACGACCATTTGTGAGCAACTGAAGTTCCAGCATCGCTGTATTTGGGGTCAGTCTGATGTATGAACTTGGAGACATTTTGAAAACCTTTTTATTGCCAAACTAACATGAAGGTCCAAGGGCAGGTTGCCTAATCTACGCCAGGATGGAAACAGGGGAAGGCCCATTCTTTTCGTGGTCAGCCAAAGTAAAAAACAAACAAACCAAACTTTTATCCCTACATAGAACTGTAGGAATGGACCCCTGTTTTGCCCTCACCCCCAGCTGCCTGTAAGCAGAACCTAGTGCCTCACCTTAGCCAAAGTCCAGCATGCACCACACAGGCACACAGCAGTCTTTGGCATCACTGGGCTAATCTCACCCTTCCCTGTTCCTCTCTCCAGTTCTATGGAACTTTGTGGAACTTTCTTCCTTTAAGGCAGCCCCATTTGAGGCTTAAGTAGGTCAGCCCTATAAAGTTATGTCTCCTGCCATTAAAATGTTAGGCTGCTGCTTATCTCTTCAAATCTGGTGGCCTGGAGTCCTCTAAACCACCAAGACTGCAAGCCAGAATGGCCTGTGCAACAGCAAACCCGCCCCCCCCTTCACAGAGCAAACTAAACTGTTCTCTCCCCAGACTACGAAGAGGCGTAGCACAGCCACCAGCATCCTCACCAAGGTCTTGTAATCTATTTGCTGGCGAATGAGCTTGTCCTCGCTCAGCGAGTAGCGAGCCTCGCCTGTGATGGAATCTATGGGTCCTTTCTCCATCTGCTGCTTGATGGCACAAAATAGCATAAATAGCGGCTCTCCAGCACATTCCTGGGGGTGGGGAAGAAGAGAGAGGTTCATAGGCAAGGAACACAGGGAGCTCCCTTATCCCAGGTCAGATTATCATCCATCTACATTGGCAGCAGGGCCTCTGGCAGAGAAAGGTGCTCTCCATCACCCAGAGGGCAGAGAGCCCGGCAGGAGGCATGAGCAGTGGCAGACGCAACCACAGCCAGTGAGAGGCAGAGCCAACACATTCGAGTTCTTCCTCACTCCCATTCCTCCTCCCTGCTGAATAAGGAGGAGGGAGGCGGCAGGCAGGGCCACACACTCCTTGACCGGTTGTAAGTAAGGAGGGCAGGCAGCAGGGCCAACCGAGGGTGGTAGGGATGCGTCTTGCTTGGCCTAATGGACCAGACACTGCTGCTATCATCCCCTGCTACCTGGTCATTTTTCAAACTGCAGATCCTAGGGATTGGATATGGAAGCTTATGCGTGCAAAACATTTCCTTCCCTAACCACAGAACTCTCATTCCCAACTCCCTATCCCCAGTACAAAGACTGTGGGTAGAAAATTCTGGATCTTTGGCCTCTAGTTTCCCTCAGCCCCCTTTAGATTCCTGCTCTCTGCTGGAATAAGGGCTAGGACCCATATGTCAGAGGCCCCGTCCCATCTCTCTCACTTCTCTCTCTCCCCCTGCCCGTCCCCCTCTCTTTCTCTTGCATGCACTCACCTTGAGGAACCTGTGCAACAGGAAAGTAAACCAATTTGTCAACATTTTCTCAGCTACGGACTCCGTCCTGGGAAAACAGAGAAAGAGAGAGCACAGACAGCTGAGTTCCCCACATGTGGGAGGTGGAGGGAATCCTCAATGCCCACACGCACACAGCTGTGAAGAGAAATACGCATAAATCTGGGAACCCCTTTGCCATGTCACAGGGACTAGAAACTTGACCTCCCTACTTCCTCTGCCCCAACAATGTTCACTTCAACAAATGGGATGCTGCTACCCTACACCGCCCCCCCCCCCCCGGATTACAGGCACATTTGGAGGGAAGGAAGAGTCACACTGCATCAATTCAGTCCACCAGACTGGAAAGATGGTGGGGAGAATTACAACAGGGAGGAGCACAGAAGTTGCAAGGAGGACTTTGCATGTTAAGAGGTGGAACATATGGCATAACTAGCAGGGGCTGAGGACCCATAGCAGCTCTGTGTGGAAGTGCTGCAGAGGAGCAACACGATGCTGATACGTGGTTCCCAGCCTTAAGAGGGTCTGGCAATCTCTTATTTAGAAGATGGGGAGGCAATCGAGGGTGTTATGGCACTTGTTTGGTGGCAGTGTGAGGGTTAAAGGCTTATGGCATTAAGTGGTGGTGAGGAGCAAAGAAGGCCTCTCACCGGCGGAGCAAGAGCTTGGGGTGCGCACGGTTCTGCAGGTTCTTTTCAATGAGGTCTGCCAGCAGCTGCTTCAGCACACCAGTAGCATAGTCCAGCCTGCCCTGCAGAGCCACCATAGTCAGGGAAGCAACAGCCCCCCGGTCCCGCATGGAGAAGCCACGCTGTCCCTCCAGGGTGTGGATGAAGGTCAACAGGAAGGGCCGCGTGTGCAGCAGCTGCCCGAAGAGGCGGAGGCCTTTCTCTGTGCTCGGTGGCGTCTATGGAGGGCAAGAGAAGCGAGAGAGACACACCCCTTGAGCTAGCCAGGACACCTGGAAAATGGTCATGCACATTAAAAACATTCCCATGGAGGGTCCTGAAACTTTGCACATGGAGATGCTGCTGCTCACAAGACGGCAACTGAGAGAGGAATGTTGTCATCTGCACTATTGACTCTTGTCTCTTCTGCATAAGAGCATTAAAAGAATAGGAACATCCTTTGCTGCTAGATCAGAGCAAGGACCCACCTAGACCAGTTTCTTGTTTCCAACAGCAATGAGATAGGTGTCTTTGGGGGCTGACAGGCAGAAGACCCTTGCTGGATGAGGCCAAAGGCCTCATCATAGTACAGCGTCCTGGTCTCACAATGGCCAACCATGTGCCTATAAGGAAGGCCAGAGGCATGACCCGAGTGCAACTGCACTCTGCCCACTTGTGACTGATTCCCAGCAACCCATCTACAGAGGCACACCTGCTTCCGATTGATAAGGCAGGACATAGACATTATGGTTAGTAGCCATTGATAGCCTATCCTCCATTAATTTGTCTAAGCGAGGCCAAACAAGTAGTTCAAGAACATGTACCTCAATGGAGGAAATACCAAAGTGGGGCAGGGGACTGACCTGCACCCAAAAGCTAGAAGGCCAAGACTTCAACATGCAAGAACCCCACCACCATGGACTTGGTGGTTCCTCCATGACTTGGTTCGTGTCAGATGGAGATCATGAAACACTAGCTTCTGATCTCCCTTTTCTGCCAACTGTAAGGCAAAAACCTTTGCTAGGTCCCTATCTCTCCCCCGCCTTGCAACTTACACTGGTCTCCTGCAGCGCTGGGTGCTCATCCACCCCTGGAAAAAGCACACGCCTTGCATAGGTCCGATAGTCCAGGAAAGGGATCTTCACACCATCCATGTTGTTTGTCAGCTCGTTAATGTCTGTCTGCAGCTCAGCAAAAGCTGAAGAAGGTGGAAGATGGTCAAAAGTGTTGGAGACCATGCATAACGGGCCACCGTCTCCATTGTAATCCCCCCCACAAAAAAACCCACCCCATGGCTTTTGAAACCTAAGGGAGTCAAATAATTTAAAGACACTTGGGTTCCTAGGGTTCTCCAGAAGCTGCCACATTTCTCATTAAGGACCATTCATGGCAAGTGCCTTTTCTCTGAGCCCACCAAGCTGTATCAAGCACAACCCTCTCAACATTTCACACAAAGGAATGACACATACTTGACATATATTTACACCAGAAATTACCGCCTAAGATGACTGCACTCTTCTAAACTGTTTTCTAAAGCAGGGAATGTGTGTCTATTGGGACAGGTAGTCATGGTGTGCAGCAGTGGGAAAATGGAGCAGGGGGGCAATGGTACCTTGGCACTTTGTGCCTATGCCCATGTCTTTGTCACCTAGAATTTAGGCGGACCTTCTCTGTCCTTCTTGCCCAGCCATCCCCAGAGAAACACCAGAGATTTAATTTCGAGACACCCAAGGAGGGGCTGAAACCTAAACAAATCTTCTGTGCATTAATACGTTAACAAAAAACTCCCAACACTCAACTATTTCACAAAATGGAAACAAAATAGGGATGGTTGTGGGATAAACCCCGCAACCAAATACTTTTGCTACCTATAAACCAACTACATTTTGCTACCTAAAGCAGAACAGCAAATCCCACCCCCAATCATGGCCAGCTTAAAGTTGGCCAAGTTATTCTGGCAAATGAGACAGAAAATCCCACAAGCATCTCTCCTTGCGAGTGGAGATACTATCAGAAATACCTTCAATAACTCCTGGTTTCCTGTCCCTTCATGACACCCAGAATTAGCTGTCTGATGCAGCCATCCCACTCTCCTGAATGGTAGGGCTGGCCTTGTCGCAGTGTTACAGGAGCTGGTGACTGCCACAAACTATTTGCTGTGAAAAGAATATGGAGCCCATAATGGCTGCACATCTTTCCAATCTACAAAAGGAACTATTCCATACCCTGGGAACCAGCCCTGATGCATACATAGTGCCCAGAGGGAGCTGGACTTCCGCACTCCTTGTTGGAGGCTACAGATAACAACTAGAGAAGGCACCTTTGCACCCAAAGACCTACATTGGCATCAGTCGCTTCCTAAGAGAGGAGATGCTGAAGATTACATTAACATGTTCCAGCAACAACTACCAACCTTGGGCCCAAAAGTCAATGTTGCTGCCCCCTACATTCACGTCCCTTTATTTCCCAGCCCCCTAAATACCTTCTTTGCACTCCAGGGCCACACGAGACTCCAAGTTGTCCATCTGCAGCTGCAACCGCTTCAGAGTACGGTCAGCGTCCCGAGTCTTCCGCTTGTAGGCCACCAGCACCCCGATGATAGCGCCCAGAAGCAGACTTCCTCCTGCACCTAACCCAACAAGAGCCGGCAAAGGCAGGGCTGTCTCAGGGTAAATGTGTAAGGTCCCAGGGGAGAACGAGAGACCCCCCACCAGGATCTACAAAAAGAAGAGCAAGAGATTAAGCCAGGTCACACAGGTGAAACACCCCTGCTGCATCAGGCCAAGGGCCTATTAATATAGTCCACCATCATTAAGACAACAGCTTTCCCATCCCCTTGTACATTTAACTAATTGGCATCTACTGTTCAGGATATGTGCTGTCTCTGAAAACAATGAGGTCCAGCAGCTTAGCTCAGGGGAACAGCCTTCAAATGCACTTAGGGCATATCTTTTTGGACATCAGGACTTGTTCTTGAAACATTGTTGACCTCTTTGTTGGTGGCAAGGGGAAAAAAGGAGAATTCCTAGATGCCAAAATCCAGGTTTGGGGTAAGTACTATTTGGTGAGAGAACCCCAGTATATCCCACACTCTTCAACCTAGATGTATGGGGTGCTCTGTTCTGTAATTTTTTTTCTTTTAGTTGGTCCACATGGTTGGGCAGGCCCACCCACCAGCTGTGTACCTGCACTTGCTGGGGAGGGGCAGGGATGACATTCCTCAGTCTAACACATGCATACTACTATGTCACATCACCAGGACAAATCACTCACTGGACAACCCCTTGCATGTCCATAGCATTGGCAGTTCTCCCTGGAATGGGCAGACTGGTCCCATCTGCTCCACATCCCCCCTTCCCTCCCTGACTTCCAATGATAGGTGTACCGTAACTGGCTGTTCCCCAGTTTGGCTTGGTGAGTCACACAGCAGTTGGGTCTCTGAGACAGTCAGGATGCAGGGCTCTCCGCCGATTAGTACTGTATAGTTGAGTCGTGCGCTGCCCGATACTGCTGGGATCAGGTTCCTGCCCTGAAAGACACAGACATAAGAGAGAAGATATGGGAGCATTCTGTCACAGGATCCTGAATCTAGGCTTGGAGAAGACAGTCTCTTGCGTCCATGCCCAGGACTCCCAAAGTGCACATTGGGTACCCACTCTGCACAAAGTCCATTCAACATAGCACCAAAAAGCACATTCATTCTCTGCAGCCAGTACAGAACATGCAAAATTGTATATTTCTCTTAGCCATGGAGAAAGGCAAGGATCTAAAACTAAATTCCTTAACCATTGCGAATCCTCTTCAGACCACCTTAACCAGATTTCACCAAACAAGGCCTATATCTACTCACACCTACTTTGGCTGTCATAAGGCCTAGAAAAAAGTTTTAAAACATATATGAAAGAAAACTAAATTCTCAATTTCCGATGGAATTCTGTATTTGAATGCCACAACCATAAAATAGGCACTCCTTTCTTTTTTGGAATGCTTATCTCTAACCAAAAGGTAAAAAGCCACATCATGCTGGACAAAATAATTCTGTCATGGTTTTTATTCAGTAGGCTTTGAGCAGGCTATAATTTGATTGACTTGAGGTTTTCAACCATTAACGTTTGAAAAGCCCTGACACAAACGCTTCAGTACCTTGAGGACTACATGGGATCCAGGCTTAATCTCCAGGATGCCGCTGGGACCAAACGGCTCAAAGCTGGGGTCAGGGTAGTAGGTAAAGGCGGAGCGGTTCAAGGTACGTGCGGCTGCCACATCATCCAAGAGGAAGCCAAACTCGTCAGGGTGAGCACCTGCAAGGGGCAGGGCCTCCTCCCCAGGTATGATGCCAGGGGCCTTGCACAACATCACCGAGTCATTCAGCACCTGGCAACTCTGCAAGGAAGGAAAAACAGACACCCCACAACCGAGGGGGAACAAAGAATAATCCGCTACACTTGGCTTCTGACCTTCAACACCCAGCCGTGCATACCTACTCTGCTGTCTTAAAGACCAGCAGTCCTTACTTCTGACATGCAGTCTCTTGGCTTTCACAATTAGCTCTCTAAAAATGTGTTGCCTTTTAAGGGCTTGGAAGGGAGGACTATTCCCTCCTTCCCAGAATGCTTTGGGCCTCCTAATCTTTATCTTGGATTCAAGACAGAGACAGATATGTTTAAGAACCATTTCATGGTTTTACTTACAATTTTATGGTTTACATTTTATGGTTTTTACTTACAGAGTCTTGGGAGTGGAAATACATGATTAAGAAAATATATATCACATGATGGAGTTTCCTTCTGAACTTCACCATCCAGAATGAAAGTGGGAGATCATATGTCTGAATAGTTCCTTAAGCTACAGACTTTCTCTCAGATGGTGGAGGGAGAATGTGCAGTGAGTTTATATACAGTCAACTCGCAACTGGTGTGCATTCAACTTATGCAATCACAGCTTTACACGCTTGGCGGCTGGCCAGCTACAATCACACAAATTTAATGCACAAAAGATGGACAGCTTAAAAGCGGAAGTGAAAACCTGGCAAAAGTTTGAAGTTAAGAACTACAGGTGCAGTGGACATTCTGCTCTTGAACTCCTGGGTATGGAGGACTGATCTATATAGATCAACAAACATGTTTTAAGCCAAATGATAGTACTGGTTGATACACAATATGGGTTAGTGGTATATTGTTTCTTAGAGCAGAGTAGCTAACCTGATGGTACAAATCCCATTTCCCTCCCTCCCTCTCTCCTCTATGTCTGTCAATTGGCTCTTTTTTGCTGCACGCTCAGTCTGCATCAGTTTAGCCCACTCCACAGAAGACTCACATTGATGGTTTCTATTCCCCCATAAACAGCTCGAACACGGGGCTCCTGGATCGTCAGCAGGTGGGTCCCACTCACTGTGAGACTGGTACTACCACTGTAGGGTGAGGGTAAGAAAAGACAGAGGGGGAGGTAAATGGATTCAGCCCACAAACACTGGGGTGGTGCAGATGATAAGGAGAAGACCTTGCCAAAGAAAGGGAAATTCATGACTTTGGGAAGACCCCATTCTCATAATGGCACACACCAGGGGTGCGGCAATGGCAAGGAGACCAGGGATACGGTTGCATGGAGAAGACCAGGTATACTCAGAATGTCACAGGTGCTTTCCTATGCAAATGAGCCAAGGGAAGTTCGCACAGGATCAAAGCTAGTGCGCTCCCTATGTGTGCTCCCCCTCCCTTTCCAAAACTCGATTTCCCCAGTGTTTACCATTAGCCTTGAGCATAGAAGTCAACTCCTAGGGGCTGAGGTCCCTTTGACACCCCCCCAAAATATAGTTCGTAAAATTAAAAATATGCATACATATATACTAACAAATCAGGATCTCTTTTCAGCTTAACCCCACTGCCTGTAAATGTTGTCCTCTCCATGCTTTTTAACTTGGAAGATGGGTCTATAGTACAGGAATATAATTTTTTAGTACAGGCGTCCCCCCACTTATGTAGTGGTTAAGTTCTGCCCCCCCCCCCCGTAAGTGAAGATTGCATGAGTGAGGAGCACCCTCTAAAAAGCTTTGAAACGCCTGTTTTTTCCTGCTCTCCAGCTCTCTCTCCCCACAACTTTCTCCAGCTAGAATTGAAGCCCTGGGACCAGCTTGGAAGATGCCTGGGTAAGTGGCAGCTGTGGCTGCTGCTGTGCTACACCATGCGTCAGCTATTAGGCAGGGAGGCTGAGCAGCTTAAACGAAGCCCCACTGTGCCTCTGGTCTCTTTGGGGCTTCCTCCGCTCTCACTGACGTCCTCTTCGGGCTACTAGGAGGGTATGAGGACTCTCCAGCTGTCTCCTGCCATTTCCTGGTTTGAATCTATCTATTTAATTCCCAACCACACATATACATGGTTGTGTGTGACTCAATCATGTGTATGTAGGGGGTAGGGCAGGGCAATATATTGATATATCGTCCAATATTGGTTTCTAGATCACATCACGATAACTGTCTAAAAACAACTGACATGGCAATGCATCATGAATCACAGTTTGTGTGAGTGTCTGATGTGGATTTGCCTGGAAACAGCTGGGAGAAAGAATGGTCTCATGAAGCCACTGAGGCTGAGTCGCTGACTTCCCTCGCAGACACCACAAAGTAAAAAACAACAACACCCCACCATATTGCCCTGTGTTCTTCAAGCCTCTTTCCTTCCTTGCTCCCTTCTGCAGGTGTGACTTGCTTCCTGCAAGCCTGATCTCCATGCCTCTTTGCTCACTGGCACACCCAATCTCCATGTTCCTTTGCCCAGCCACACACCCGATCTGCACCCCCTCCCAACCTGCATGATCTCCACAGACTGCTCCTTCACCCAACCTTCACCCCCCTACATAGTTCCAAGTTTCAAAAATCATGATATATCACTAAATTGTGGTGTTTAGCTGGTGATATATCACAATGCTGAAAACCACGTATCGCCCAACCCCAGTGGAGGGAATGCCTGTATTAGCAATATTGTCCTTGGAACAGGGTAAGGTGTGCGTGTCTCTAAATATCTGTCTATCTATTGGAATCTAAACAAATTGCTGGCCTAGAAGATGAGACTGTGTTGGTCAAACATGGGTCCCCAACTGGTCCTGCTAGCTAGGGATGATGGGAGTTGTAGTTCAACAACAGCTGGGACCATAGTTTGAGAAACACTGAGATGGGAGACAGATTGAATAAACGAGACAAAGCAGAAGTGTCTAAAGTAAAACTTTTTAAATGTGGAGGATGGAGGGCAGCCCCCAATTTTCCTCTCTGAGTCATGAGGGGGCGGGGAAGCATCAGGGCCCTCCCCACTAAGCAGCAGTCATGGGGAAGTTGGGGGGAGAGCCTTATTTCCTCAGTTACTCCCATCTACCGATTTGGGGCCTGGGCACCGTCCTGTGGGAATGAAAGATGCTTAGTAAAGAAGCTTAGAGCTGTCACAGGCTCATCACTTACTTGGCAATGCTCCAGGCAGGCTCTATCCCTGTGACAACCGGGTCAGGGCTGTAGCGGAAAGAGACTGTGCCGTTGGTGCTGATGTTAGCACGGTCAATGCGAAGGCTGAGCTCAGCGAGGCCTGGGCCTAGGGCTGAGGGGGGAGACAGGCAGACAATCTCCCCTGCGCTACGCCTTGGGAGAGGGAAACTGAGAGTTATTGCCCCTAAAGAAACAAACACAGCCTCCTCACAAATAATCTAACCTCAAAAATTATGCTTCCTCCGCACCCCATCATCCAACACCTTCCACTTTCCCCTCACCCACGTTGCACTGTCCAACGTAAACACAGAGCTTCCCTCCTCTGTGCCTGGCCACCTTAGGTCTCAGGCCATGGACTTATTTCATTTTTATCCTGCTCTAGGGCAGCACACCTGATTCTCCCCACCACCACCACCACCCTATTCTATTCTGAGGTAGATTAAACTGAAAGGCAGTTAACAGGGTCTAGGAGCTTCATGGCTGAGTGGGGATTTGAACCTGGCCCTCCTCAATTCTGGCTGGATACTCTGCCTGCTGCACCATGCTGACTCTCGGTTCATAGCTTCTACATAACAAGGAGCTGCTATGCAAAAAATAAACGGGCCTAGGGATCATCCAGACTTGTGCTTGTCCCGTGCCTAGAAAGCATGGGGCCAAGCAGATTTCCACTTGTCCGGTGCTTTCTTGCCCATGGTGCCAGGGACCCCTGCATGGGTGAAACAGATCTCTGGGGTCTGCAGAGTACCAATTGGTAACCACTGACTTAAAGAGTCCTTTCAGTCCAAGGGCTTCTGCTTGCCCGGCGGAGCTTTCCCCTCCTCTCCTCCACTTGCGCCCACCCCCCCCCCAAAAAAAAGGCTTGGAGGGGATTTCAGGTCAACTCCCAGAACAGAGCTTGGGGAAGGAGATGGGGGGATTGTTCCGCCTGCTGCAATGCTTGTCCTGAATGGACATTCACCTCAGCGCGATGCTGAATTCCACCCAATTCCTTCCCCCACCCAAACCCAATTTAATAGTGAGCCTGTCCACGAGTTCCCAGCCAACTCCACTGAAACCTGAATGGCACCCCAAACAATACCTTATCAGCTGACATGGTGCTCCCCGGATCACAACACTGACATTGCTCCCAGCATCCAGATGCGTTCCCAGGAGGCTGATTTTCGTCCCGCCTGAGGCAGGACCTCGTTCTGGGTATACCCCATGAAAACTGGGGGTCTACGTGAGGAAACAGGTAGAAATCAATAATGAAGATACACTTCACGAACAGTCTCCCCCTTCCCTCAAGCTGATTAACGTGGACACCCCTTCCAGAACCAGACTTTTTGGGTCTGGGGCTCAGAAAACACCCCTTCCCACAGTTAAACCCGCCCACAGTTTGCAAGCAAGACTTCTACCATGTACTTCATTGCTTATCATATAAGCTAAATATGCCTATTGAGCCCTAACCCCCACCCTGATTACCACAAAAGTGAAGGGAGTATCAGACTGGGTCCGGTAGTCAGCACTGCAATCGCCTACGCACAGCTCCACAGGCCCGGGCGGAGGGTCAGGCAAAAGCGATGGCTCCAGTTCGCATACCAGCCTGAGGGGAGAAAGGATGATTTGTCAGAAGAATATGGTTTCCTCCCCATCCCATCGCCACCACACCAATCCCTGCAGCCCCATTGAGTCCACCACATCCCTTCCCTTCGCAAGGCCATCAATTGCTTCTCATAATTTTTCCACCACTCAGCTCTCTTTGTCTTGCCCCAGACTGCAGGTTTGTTAAGGCCTTGCAAGAAACACTCCTTGAACAGAATGACGTTTGCCTGGTAAACCTTACAGTCTAGTCAGTGCTCTTCCCTGGGGAGGGGATGACTCCTCATTTCCTCAGGAGTGCCTGTTGGGTCAGCAGCATTAGCCTTGGTCAGAGAGGACTTCAATGCAATCCTCTAAATTTTCCTGGCATCTCTCCTAGCTGCCCAATGAATACTTTTGGCCTGGCCTATCTTTTCACCTCAGTCAAGGCAGCACCAACATCCTTCTCAGCACAAAATATAGTGGAGCCTCGGGTTACGTCACCCTCGGGCTTGCAACTGGCGCAAACCAGGAAGTACTGAAACGGGTTACTTCCGGGTTTGCGCCATTCGCGCACGTGCAGTCGCGATAGATCGCGTCTGTGCATGCGCAGAAGCGCTAAATTGCGCCACGCACGTGTGCAGACACGACACAACACGACACTTTGGGTTGCGTCGTTTTCGGGTTGTGGCAGGGCTCCCCACCATAACCCGAGGTTCCACTGTATAAGGAAAACTCAGAGGTTTCTGCAATAAGGGGCTAGGGACACCATCTTGTTTTGCATTGGGAAGGCACCTTCCACCCACTGCCCCGCCCAAACAAGAGGAAGCAATAAATTCATGATCATGGCGGATCTGAGTCTCCTACCTGTTAAGACTGAAAAAGTTACCCATCCATGTGCTATTGAAACCTCAAAGTCCACTTTGGCCTACCTAAGAGCTTATCTACACTTTCCCTTTTGCTTTAAAGCTTTGTGTCCAAGTCCCCCTCCCTTTTTTTGCTCTGGATCATTCCCCATGAAAACCCCGGAGCAAATGGCAATCAGTGAAAAAGCCAAACTGATGTTTGTTCCAACTGAATGCTAAAGCGCGGATTTTCACAGGGAAAGTGGGAAATAAAGCTTAAACACAGAGCTCTTTCCCGGTGCCTGGAAAAAGCAGAGCAAAAGTTAAGTGTGGATAACCCCCAAGAAAACCCATTATTGGTAGTTTAGACCAGTTTTACCAAAGTGAGAGAATCTGGGCATGGGAACCTTGTTTCTGGAGTTTAAGAGGGAAACATTTAGACAAACATGTCTAAATTCAAATGAGTGGAACATGCAGGGATGACACTGGGGGCGTGGGGGGAGGAAAAGACTAATTTATTGTCCTTTCTTGCAACAGAAAGTGTGAAGATTAAAATGATAACTTCATCAAGTACAGCTGTGTGCTCTTTAGCTCACTGTATTGGCTCCTTTTCATTCTTCCGATTTTGCAACGCTGCAGCCTCCCTTCTTAGATATTATTTTGTTTTTAGTTAATATGACAAACCTGCCTGGAAGCCCTGGCTCACAAATGCACGAGAACCAAGTGCTATAACTAAAAGGCACTCTGCCATAAATTGTACTTTATGATCCTGGGCTTGTTCCAAAGCTGCTGATCAGAGTTTCTTCCATTCTGGGAAAAAGGGATACTCTGGTTAACTAGGGACTTCCTGGTATAAGTACAAAGGGAGGAGTGAAGGAGCTGCATTCACAGAGTTCTGGCATTAAATGCACCACCAGGTCCAGGAGGTGGTGTTAAGTGAGAGACCATGAACCACACAGTTGTTTTTGCAGTTTTGCTCCTACCCAAATTCCCTGTTCTATACCTTCCCTTGACAGCACCCCGCAGGCTTCTCCTCCACCAGCACCCAGTGTTTTCAGAAAACCCTCACCAACCTCTCAGCGCTGATGTATTCAGCAGAGAGAGAAGTGCAGCGCACGCCTGCCACACGGACCCCCACCTCGAAGAAATGAAGCCCCAGGTTCTCTCCCCAAACTGTCACTCGTGTCCCACCTTCCTTGGGGCCAGTCAATGGCAACACCTGCAGAGAGATTGGGGTGGGAGGGGAAGAGAAGAGAGAGGAAGGCTGCTCATTGGGGGGAGGGAACCCAGCGAGGTTTGCAGGGGTTCCAAAAAAGAAGGAAAAACACAGGTAAGAGATTGCGGGTGGCGCTGTGGGTAAAACCACAGAGCCTAGGACTTGCCGATGAGAAGGTTGGCAGTTCGAATCCCTGCGACGGGGTGAGCTCCCGTTGCTCGGTCCCTGCTCCTGCCAACCTAGCAGTTCAAAAGCACGTCAAAGTGCAAGTAGATAAATAGGTACTGCTCTGGTGGGAAGGTAAATGGTGTTTCCGTGCGCTGCTCTGGTTCACCAGAAGCGGCTTAGTCATGCTGGCCAAATGACCCGGAAGCTGTACGCCAGCTCCCTCGGCCAATAAAGCGAGATGAGTGCCGCAATCTCAGAGTCGGCCACGACTGGACCTAATGGTCAGGGGTCCCTTTACCTTTACCTTTAAGAGAACTGTTAAGCAGTTTTTCTTACCTGGGTGATGCGGGGGTGGGTGCAGCGGGCCCCCCGCCGTCCAGGTGGCACCCAATTCTGCCGGGAAGTAGGGCAGTGAGGGCGCAAGAGACAACGGCGTTCTGGAACACACCAACCACACTCATAGCGCGGGTCTGACTTGAGGCAGAGCCCACAGCTGGAGCGCTGGGCTGAACACTTGTACAACAGAGCTGGGGAGAGGGAAGAACAAAATGGAGATGAAATGAAAGGAACTTCCTCTCTTCTCAGTGCAGCAAATTGCCACCTCCCTCAAAGATCCCTCCACCTATGCTGGCAATCTAAACCATGCAGTGTGGGCCAAGATTCAGCTGCATGCTTAACATGGCAGAATCACCATAAACGTTTTAGTAGGTTAGCTTCTTAATGCAACTGTGTTTTTGAATGCACCCGGGCTAGAAATTATCACACCAGGGTCAACCAAGATGCAGGGCTGAAGCTCAGAGGTACAGCATCTGCTCTGCATGGGTAAAGTCCCAGTTTTAAATCCCCAGCAGATCCAGATAGGCCAGCTAAAATATGTCCAGTCTAAGACCCTGGGAAGACTCTAGCAGGAAGTGTAGACAAAACTAAGGTAGATGGACCAACAGTTGGATACAGTTTAAGACAGCTTCTCTATCTTCCAGAGACGGCTTTACCAGACATACATCAGGGTTAAGTCACTTGTTTTAGGCAGCACCAGAAGTAGGGAAGGAGTGACAGATGAAGGCAGAAAATTGGTGACTGAAGAGTGTAGTTAAAAAAAAAAAAAAGTGTTGGCCTTAGCAGTGCTGGTAGGTGGGTGTTGAGAACAGAGGCGGAGCAAGGTGGGGGTGGTCCGCCCTGGGTGTCATCCCTGGGACGCACACTGCCACTATCTCTGCCTCTGTCCATCCCTTTGGGTGCTGCGCAGTGCACCCCATCCTTAGCCCCCATGGGTGCCATGTGGCGCAGTTCACCCTGCCCCTATGGGCGGTTCGCCCCACCCCTGGGCGCATCGCCCCAGGTGCCCAAGAGGCTTCCTCCGCCACTGGTTGAGAAGGGGCATTTCTGTTCTTCAGGCTGCAAAAAGTTTTGGAACGGCACTAATGTGCCTTGGTGTACTGCATTCCTACTATCACTTTGTAAGGTCTCTCTGTAACAAAATGTTCATTTTAGAAAACTGGAAAGTGATTCATGAGAAATCAGACCTAAGGAACCCCCATTAGCATAAATGTGCACTCTGCATCTAGGGCTCATACCTTTGAACCCTGGTGGCTTGTCAATGGCGAAGTCTCCATCCCAAATGACATCAAAATCCAGCGGCAGTTCCCCCAGGTCGTCACTGTCATACCAGTACTGTGGGAAAGAGATGGGTCACAAATGTATGAGAGGGCAGAATACCAGGAATTGATTCACCTGTCAATTTCCGTTTCTCATTTTCCCAATCTTAAACTGGGTTTTCCACATTTCTGCAACAATAATTTGCATTTAAAAACGAACCATCATGAAAATTTGTCAACATGTTAGGGTGAAATTCTCCTAAAATATACATTTTTGTATGCAGTTTTGACAAATATACCCATTTTTAAAAAGCAATTTTCCCCAATATAATGAATTTTTATATGTTATTCTTTAATGTAAACTTTTCTCTAATATATGCATTTTCACACACACTGGTTGCTAGGGAATGAAGAAGAAGAAGAAGAAGAAGAGTTTGGATTTGATATCCCGCTTTATCACTACCCTAAGGAGTCTCAAAGCGGCTAACAGTCTCCTTTTCCCTTCTGTAATGTTTCTAGGGGTTGCTCGTGTGTAAGCCGGTGCTTATCTCCCCGGCTGGGTACAATCACCTGGCTGGGTTGCCTAAGTGAACCTTTTCTGTCCGGACAGCCACTCACCCATGGCTGACTCAATCGCTGGCAGAATCCGTCAGTGGGCGCTTCTTAAACTTCTTCCAGCAAAGAAGCTCTTTGACGCCTAGTCTCCTCCTACTCTCTCTGCGCGAAAGCCTTCTGCGAAAGGAGGGCGTGGGCAACGGAGGACCCCTACTCTCCCCGCTGGTCCCAGGCAAGGAGTCATGGGACCGCCTCGCCGCTTCCCCCATCTGCCCCCCTTCTCCACTGGTGCTACGCTGATTCTCTTCCCCAGAAGATGGGCTGCTTCTCCCGATCCCTGGGCGCTCTCTGGAATCCCTCTGGCTTTTGCTCTCTTCCTCCAGCACTGATGGCAGTTCCCTGACACCTTCCATCCCCAAAACAAACACTCTGTGAGGTGAGTGAGGCTGAGAGACTTCAGAGAAGTGTGACTAGCCCAAGGTCACCCAGCAGCTGCATGTGGAGGAGCGGAGACGCGAACCCGGTTCACCAGATTACAAGTCCACTGCTCTTAATCACTATACCACACTGGCTCTCAATGGCAGCACAAACTTTGGAGAAGGGTAAAGTTCAAAGGATATTTGTGTGTTGGTCTGTACATTGGGTTTGAGAAGTGCAAATCAGGGAGTTTCTCATTGAAATGCAAACAATATCAAATCTCTCTCCCATTCCTACAGTGTATGACTGTAGTGATGGGGATCCCTATTCAGAAATACACATTGGGAAAACCTAAAAGAGGGCACCTACCCAGAATCAGACAGAACACCCAACTGCCTTGCCACTTAGGAAGCATGAGCTGTATTTAAGAGCCTGCCAATCCCCCTTAAGGCTCAACTTTCACTCATCAGAAACACAGACTAGGGCAGCAGCAACACACCCTGCTTTACAGAGGACAGTCTTCTGTCTGAAAGGCTGCCTGTTCTGAGTTCTGTTTAAAGACAAAGACCTAGATGAAATCTCCCTTCATGTGCATCTTTAAATTGGACTTGGAGAGGAATGGCCTTGAAGTTGCCCATCAACAGCGAGCATCTGGGCAGCACACTGAGCAAGCCCAAGGTTCAACACGAGAATCATCTTCCCCAGTATGGAGACATGAATTGTAGTTCTATTTAAACTGTAGTGATCATTTTAATATTTGCACATTTTATTTAGGTCTGTGTCCTCCTTTACCCTCTTTGTTGGTGTTGAGTAAACGGTCACCCTAGGTGCAAAGGACCTACTTGCTAATCTACTGAATCTGGATCATAACCCCACTTCTTGCGCTGTTAGCCCTTCCTGGGTTCTCGGCATGTGAGGTGGCCTCTGCAGGGATTTATCGACAGCTGCCAAAAGCAGCAGAAGCTTTTCTATAATCCCCATCTTACATATTTATATTGCACACATACACGGAACCTAGAGGCACAAACCAGGAAACCTTGTTTAGAGCACGACCTGTAGGTCCCTCCAGATGTTGGTCATGCTGGCTGGGGATGATGTTAGTTGGGAGTCCACAAACATCTGTAGAGCCTAGAGCAGGGGTCGGCAAGGTTAACCTCACCTGGGCTGGTTCACTCCAGCAGAAATCCCTCTGTGGGCCGGATTGCGCATGCGCGCATGAACACACACAGCCGCAATTTCCCGTGTCTGCGCGGACACAATTTCCGGCATCTGAGCATGCGCAGACACTGTGCCAGTTTAGCACAGCGCACGGGAACTCGCCAAGCGGGCAGCTCAGTTCGGGGGTAGCTTGTGGGCCGGTTAAATGACCCCCATGGGATGCCTGTGGCCCATCGGCCTTAGGTTGCTGACCCCTGGTCTAGAGGTATGAAAGCCCTAGTGGGAGGAACAGGGAATATGGGAGCGGCAGGTCCTCAATTCCCCCCCCCAAAAAAAAGCCTTTGTTTTCTTTTAAAACGATAAAAACAATGTTTAAGCAAAGGTGTTCATGCATTTAATAGCCCCAAATGATTTCTAGAACTGTATAACAGAAATGCTTTTACATAAGACTATGCACAGAATCAGATCATTACAATTTCCGTACACTGAGGACAAGCAATTGCTGAGCTGTACACTGAGAGTACGACCCTGAAATGCCAGAGCCAGACACATTTCTGTTTCTTGGAGGACACTGCCATTATCACAAGAGACAGAAGGAGGATTTAATTCCTTCTTTACTTGTGGCCTTCTTCTTGTTAGCATACTTGGTGGCTTTGTTTCTATCCTCCCAAAGGATTGGAGTGAGAAAAAGTATAGAGCAGGCATAGGCAAACTCAGCCCTCCAGATGTTTTGGGACTACAACTCCCATCATCCCTAGCTAACAGGACCAGTGGTCAGGGATGATGGGAACTATAGTCTCAAAACATCTGGAGGGCTGAGTTTGCCTATGCCTGGTATAGAGCAACAAAGGTTTGCTGCCAAGCTTCGTTAACTAAAAATCCCAAAATATGGGACCCCTTGAAACTGGTGCCATAGTTTTTGCAGTCGTTTTGCAACAACCCCCCCACCCCCGCCGCCGCTTTTTGTTTCTCCACAAACTGAGAAACTGATACATCAAACCCAGGGGTCAAAGGGTCACCCAAAAAGCCAACGTCACCCGATTCACTCTAAATCATTACCAAAGTTTGGCAATGTTTTGCAGCGCCCCACAAATGGAGCAAAAGAACCTCAAACCCAGGGGTCACACCAAAACCCATCGCTGTCAGATTTACTCCAAACTGGTGCCACTGTTTGGCAAAAGTTTTGCAGCAAAAACCCTGTGTTTTGCAGCACCCCATAAACGGAGTACAGTGGTACCTCAGGTTACATATGCTTCAGGTTACATACGCTTCAGGTTACACACTCCACTAAGCCAGAAATAGTGCTTCAAGTTAAGAACTTTGCTTCAGGATAAGAACAGAAATCGGGCTCTGGCGGCGCAGCAGCAGCAGGAGGCCCCATTAGCTAAAATGGTGCTTCAGGTTAAGAACAGTTTCAGGTTAAGAACAGACCTTCAGAACAAATTAAGTACTTAACCCGAGGTACCACTGTAATAGACCCTCAAACTCGGGATTCATGGGGTCTCGCAAAAACCCAAAATTCATTGTCTGAATCAACTAAGCTTCTCATATTCCAGGCATGATAATTCTATAGTAAACTAAGTTATACATAACACATTTCCCCCAATTTTTTCCAAACCCCCCCCATAGCTTCAGAATTTCCATAAATGTTATTTTTTTACAGTTTTAAGTTTCTTGTTGAGGTGTTGAGCTCCGTCAGCCAAACCATCTCCCTGCCTAGCACACGGTTTCCCAACCTTGTGTCTCCAGCTGTTTTTGAACTACAACTCCCATCATCCCTGACTAGCAAGACCAGTGGCAAGGGATGGTGGGAATTGTAGTCGAAAAACAGCTGGAGGCACAAGGTTGGGAAACACTGGCCTAGCAGATGGGTGATGAGGACTGGAGAGGGCAAATGGTTCTTTTCTTGACTTAGGAAGGGGAAGATGGGGCTTGCTTTGATGACATCAGAAAGCCAAAAAGTCCTTTCTAAGATGTGCTGGCCAGAACTCCACAGGCTGTATAGTAATCCTACAAAGACCCAGCAATGAAGGGATGAAAAGTTTTAAGAATCAAAGCAGGGGTTTTCCCAGCTCCTGTCTGGACGTGCTGCTAACAATCTGAACTGAAAGTAAAACAAAACCAAAGCAATTGCTTTGCCCCTAACTGGGTGCTGTAAAACTACTGTATTTTTCCGTGTATAAGATTATGCTTTGTTGCTTAAAAATTTAGTAAAGCATTGGGGGTCGTCTTATACACGAATGGTTTTTTGGCTTGGGCTGGCTGGAGCACGCATTCGGCGGGGCGATTGGGGGTTGCAGTTTGCCTGCTTGGACAAAGAAAGTTTAACAACTTTCATGGCGGTCAACCAAAAAAGCTCAAGAACTTTCCGCCGCCACCGACCATTCCCGGACATGGCGAGCGAGAGGAGCCCAGCAAGCTCAGGCCAAGCTGCCCTGGCAGCAGGGCCCTGCGAGATGAAGATGGTGCTTGCCCAGTAGCTGCCACTGTTTGTTCGGCAGCAGTGAGGCGCTCAGCTCCACCATTTAAACCACGGGCGGCAGCAGGAGGAGGAGGAGGAAGAGGAGGAAACAACAATTTGCAGCAAAACCCACCACCAACCAAAGCACTGACGCTGATGTTGCCGGTCTCATCAGCCAGCCAAGCATGGTTTTGGCAACCCTAGTTTAAAATGTTGATTTCTTAATTTGGGGTTCAAAAAAATAGGAGTTGTCTTATACACGGGGGTGTCTTATACACAGAAAAATACGGTATGCAGTTCGGCAAGGAAATAGCTTAACAGACATTGCCCAGGATGCAAAATGCACAGTATTCAAGTTCTGGCTGCTTCACTGTGTTCATAATACTTTTTATCTCTTTCTCAGGATTCTCTGGAAGTTTTTGGCAGCTACAGCATGTTGATAATTTTCCTGAGTACAATCTCCTTTCCCCAGTGGGAAAACATTAGTTTTAAACTAACAAGCACACACCTAAATAAAACAACAATACCCAGGCATGTAATTTTATTGTGTGCACTTGTTTTAAAACTTTATTTGTATTTTGATCAATTGTATACCTATTTGTTTGTCGGAGAGTTGATTTTATTGGCATTTTCTTATGTAAATTCCATATTGCTTTATGTGCACCACACTTTTTTTTTGTTGCTGATATAAGTGGTATATAAATCTTGTTTAATAAAATAAATGAACATTAGGAGTCCGAAGGTGGGGGCATCGCTTGCACCATATCCAGCCCCCAAAACTGCCTGTCCTGAGGTAAGAGGGAGCCATGGAGGCAATGGCAACAGCTCCCCAGTCTTCTCTCCAACTTGTTGACTAGGGCCACAGATGTAGAAAAATAAAATCTTCCCTGCATCACATATATAACTTTGCTGCTATATCAGCCCTCTGTGTTCTCAGCCATTTTGTTCCTCAGCCACCTGGTTTACTTTTATTTTTATTTTTGACACATCTCTGCAGCCTTCTTTGTACTTTGCCAGCTGGAATTATTCTGCATCGCCTGCAGAACATTTGAGCCTCTTTAGAGTCGGTCCATCCTCTCTCACATCATTAATGCATGTTAAAAGTAAACAGAACAAGTGCCAACACAGATCTTCAGTAAGTCCTGCTGTTTATTTCTGCCCCAGCCAAAAGAAGAGACTCTTTAATCCTTATTAAAAAAAAAAGGCAACGTGGAATCCTTCATTCCATTCTGTCACTGTTTCCATACCACTTAACTTATAGAAATGCAACAGTGTTAATTAAGTGGAGGGGAAGGTGGGAAGGAAGATAAAGCCTTTGCTGCCAAGCAGCACCCAAAAACACCATTAATCTCTCCTTCTAGACTTGCTGCCCTGAAATGAGCCAAAAGGAAGGACATCCATTCACCACCTGCCTCAGACTTCCATGGTACCCCAATACTGAGAGCAGGTGAAGCTCTGTGAGGTGCCTGCAGAGCAAATAGCTTAAGTTAGCTCAGACAAGCAAGCCAAGCCATGTACTGATGCAGTTAGCATGCTACAGTTTTGGAGGAGAGTTGTAAAGGGGTGGGGAGGGAAAGGAAGGTGGTTCCCAACTTACAACCATTATAGGTAGATTCTCACCATTCCTACAGAAGTAATTTTGGCTTGTGGACCTGGCTTTGGGAAAGCTCTGACATATTCGTATCTCAGTTCACCATGTCCCGAGGTGGGGGGACCTTCAAAAACCAAGGCCACAATTTGGATACAAGAGCTCCATTTTGCCGGCATAAACAGGGGTGCACGACTGCACCTGATAGCCTAACCCTCAGCATCCCCACTGAGTCTACCCCAAACTTCTCAGCATTGGGGACTAGTCACACATTCACCTGAACATACAAACAACAATAATCCTCCCCACATGTTCAACCAAACATTCAAAGAATCATCCATCAGACTTTCCTGCTCCACATGGGAAGGCTGGTGGTGGACATGGAGGCAGACCCCAGTGGCCACAGAGCCATGTGGGGGGCTGCTCACAGTTTCATGCCACCTCCATCCACCTTTATGCCCATACATGCTCTTTAAATGTATGAATAAGGCAAAAATATCATTCATACATCATGCACACGGCCTAGGGTTTGGGCATAGCTCCATTCAAAGGTGTGCATTGTAGGACCCAATGTCTGAACCAGGCAATCATGAATTCCAAATGGTTTGAAAACCACCTATAATTATTATCTATGAATTTTTATCCAGATTGGAGACCAGGGCGAAAGCCAACACAGCACTAAGTTTTTGTTCTGTCAGCTCCTTTCACAACCAAACATTCTCCCAATCTTCCCCCCACAAGCAGCCCCTAAATCTGTTCCAACCCTCTGGAACAGATTTGGGCAGGGTACTGGGTCTGCATAGGGGGACAGAGGGCAAGTCCCCTAGTGCAAGAGGAATCCTTGTGCAGATGGGATGGAGTAGCTGGTATCAGACTCTGATGAAAAGCTATCCTCCTGAAATTGTCTGTGCACATATACTACCACCACCATCCAGCCGCTGCCCAAAAGTGTCTGCGGATCAGATATAAGTCAGTTTCCCAACAGTACTCAACACCTGGCACCAAACCAGCCCATGTTCCCTTTACTGCAAAGCACCACAGGGATCAGAACCTAACCCCAAATGCAAAACACATATAAGCCCTCTCAGTTTGATCACCATCCCTCAGGCTGAAAATGCTACCTCAGCAGCTACAGCAGAAATGTATGAGTCACCGCGAAGAAGACTGTAAAACCTCACCAAAAAAATACATGACAGCCTAATCTCACGACAATGAAATGTGCAGAAGTGAGGTAGTTTCCTGCCAAAAGCCAATATTAATAGAAACAGAAGTCACCAGCAGGAGAAAATGCCAAACCCCACAGAAGCAACCCAATAGGAGAGCAAAGGAAGGGGGAGATCTTCCCCACAAACACATACCAAATAATCCCTGATTATAAGATGATTGTTTGTTTTTTGTCTGTATGTCTGTCGCTAGAAATTCCAATCTAAAAGCCCAACTTCTAGCACTTACACTGGATCTAAAGTGTCATCTAAGTTGGAGAAGATGAGAGCAATTTTTACTGGTGAAGTGCTTGGCAGATAAATCTCAACAGGCTACCAAGGGTTCATTACAATCACCCTGGGGACCTAAATGCAGAAGATTTCTGTCCACTCAACACCGGCTCTGCTGAATGGCTCAGCAGAGATACAACAGTGGCAGAAAATTAGTTTTTGTTTGCTGCCATCGCTGCCACGAGGGAGCCTCTAAAATGAGCTGTAGCCTGGATTTGCTCAGTCTCATTCCAAGTTCCTCTCCACTCACATTCCAGCGAGCATCCCTATTGCTTCATCACCCCAACCTCCTCTGTATTCCAGGAGAAGGGCTGTCATGAAACTGCTTGGATGCATCAGCTTTTGGAGTTGGCCCAACCTCCTTGCCCCCATTCTCACTCCACTCTTGCAGAGGACTGGAGTCACCACCAGGTAGTGATCTGCCCATGGCTGGGAAACAGCCAAGAAATCCCTCAACCCGAGGACCAGTGGCGTAGTGTGGGTTGTCAGCACCCAGGGCAAGGCAAGTAATTTGCGCCCCCTAACCCGTGGATTTGCCCTAACCCCAGATGTTGCGCCCGGTGCGGTCGGCCCCCCCTGCACCCCCCACGCTACGCCACTGCCGAGGACCGCTATCAATTCACCCTCGACAAAGAACATCACATGAAGAATATCAAATGAATTGGGTACAAAACATTCTGGGAATAGCCTGGTGGTTCTCACGGGTGCCGTAAGGTCCTGAGCCTCATTACCAAAAGTCCAAGACTACCTCCTTCAAATCAGGCAAGGCAAATATGAGGCAGCAAGCTGGGTGGTCAGTACACTAATAGAACCTTTGTTGTGTGCCAACTAATCAACAAACACTCAGAATGAAGGCTCTGCAATACATGAACCTGGAGAGGAAGATGGAACTCTTACAGACTACAATAAATCCTCCTATCTGACCTCCTTTTGATACTGAAACGAGATTCCAGGAGGACATAATTGAGATGAGCTAGCCTAGCTTGCCTCGTCTGGATTGGAAATGCAAGCCAGGTTGGTCCTTTGTAAGAATATAAGAGCCCTGATGGCCAATAGCCCATCTAGTCCAAGGGCTCACAAGGGCCAACCAGAAGCCTATGGAAAGCATGCTAGCAAAACCTGAGTGCAACAGTTCTCTCCCAGGAACTGGTATTCAGAAGCATACTACTTCCAACAGGGAGGTAGAACCTGTGGTGGTCTGTGCCCATCGAGACTAGTATGGTGAAAGCCAGGGAGACCAACAGTGGGTGGAGATAGCACCAATGACAGACAGAGCCAGCTCATTCTAGTTTTGACGCCATCATCTTCCCTGCCAAGTTCTACAAGGGCAAAACTGAGTCTAAGAAGGAGGAAACGCACTAGCAGAGCCACCCTCTGAAAGAATGCCAAATAAAAAGGCAGGCAAAGAGGGCAGACTGAGTATAGTCTTAGATCAAGTCTTAAATGACAGCTCCTTCTCCATGGGTCAACTTTAAGCATTTAATTTCAGCAATCTCAGACTCAAGGGCACGTTGATATGGGAACCTGGGTGGTCTTGGGATAGGAAAGGGGCAGTGGCTAGGGGGGGAAAGAGGAGTAGCTAGACCCCAAGGAGAAGCAGTGAAAAAAAGAGGATGCTCGCCCTGTTCCCATTTCACAGCAGCCAGAATCCCCTTGACCTTGTTTGCAGACCAAAATCATTAACAGCCCAGATGTTTTTGATACTTTCAGGGTGTTGGGACAAAACACACACACACATTACCCCAAAGATGGCATTAATCTTTGGGACAGGTAAAAATCCAGAACTTTCAGCTGGGTGGGTTATCGTAAGCATGAAGTGGCCAAGAATTTGTTTTTTTGTTTAAGCTTTGCCGCTGCTTCAACCAATAGCTCTCCTGCCCTCACAAGCCCAGCCCGGCAATGTCTCTTTTGTAATATGGAACTCATCATCTATAGGGTAAGCCCACACCCACTGGGAAAGTTCTTCCAATTTGCCCACTCACCCAAATTTGCCAATATTCCAATCCTAATTTTTGTGGAAGACAAATGGTCCAATGTGTGTGTGTGTGGGGGGACCAACCTTTGCTAATAATAGCCATGGGGAAAGGATTACTGAGTGCAGTATTAGCTTATAAACAGCAGAGGGAAACCTCGGTGGAGCATCCAGTGGAAGCCCCACATAAACACAGATAAGGAAGCAAAGGTGAGGGTGGTGGGCCTGACTCTGGCCAGCTCTGGAAGTGGGTCCTACAAAGCTAAGGATTGTTGGAGGATAAATCTGCATGCTTCTTTTCACTCTTTTAGTATAGCAAGTTCAAATCATTATTCATTTAGATTTACACTTCCAAATCTCAAAACACAGGAACTACTCAACAGTGGCCGGCCAGCCAGCCAGCCAGCCAACCCGCCAGATGCCTCTGGGAGTTCAAAGGCACTCCATGAGGGCAGCAGCTCATTAGGCACTGAAAGCAGAGTTCTCCCCTTTCACTTGCGTCAAGCACCTGGCACTCAAGAGGCAAAAGCCCTGCTGGATTAGACTAAAGGTCCAGCATCTTGATTTAGCCCAGCACCATCATCCCCACAGTGGTACAACTTATGGGAAGCTTACAAGCAGAGCGTGGAAGTAATAGCCCTCCTGCGCAGTTGCTCCCAGCAACTGTCATTCAGTGGCCATTGATAAATTCATGGAGGATAAATCTCCCTAATCCCCTTTCAAAGCCATCTTAACGTAACTGCTATCAGCACATCGTGTGGCAGCAAATTCCACAAGTTAATTATGCATTACACAAAGAAGCAATTCCTTCTGTTTGTCCTGAATTTACTGTCCATCTATTTCATTGGATTACCCTGAATTCCAGTATTACAAGAGGAGGAGGAAACAGTCTCCCTCACTCACCCTCATCCCACTTTCTACATGCTCAGGGCGTAATATGTTAATATGTTCTTGCAGCTGTTTGGGCTGCCATTTAATCTGTGTAGTCCACTTGACATTACCCTCAAATAATGTCATTCTCAATGCCTTCCACCTGTAAAATTTGGGCTTACTCAATAAGGGAAAATCTGGCAAGTTGGGGAAAACTGGGCTCCAAACTGCTTCACTTGGGTTGCAGATTATTCCTTCTGATGTTTTGGGTGGGTGGATCAATAATAATTTTCTGTTCCCCTTTCCATGCCTACTAGTGCCTCAATGTTTTCGCGTGTTTTCCAGCTGTGTTTGTAACTACTTTCAGTGCACTCTTGAACAGAGGACAAAGCAGCCAGGCACACACACACACACACACACACACACACGGGGCTAAGGCTATTTCTTTTGATCCCTCAGATTTTCAAAATAAAACCCAGAGTACAACAGAAGTGTTCACTGAGAATTTACAGCAGCAGCAGCAGCAGCAGCAGCAGCAGCATACCTGCAGCTATCTATGTACATGCCCTGATGGTAGTTCATTGGCATAATAGAATCAAGAAATTAGAAGGCAGAGACAAACACCAAAAATGAGAACACTTACAGGTATGAACAGGAAAGACTAAAGTTGCTTCTCAATATACAAACTCAAGTAAGTGCAGGTATGAACTACTACAGTCTAATTCAAAGAAGGGAAAATGGACTAACAACTAATATTGCTCAAATGCTGACAATGCCCTGAATTTCATTGGGTTCTAAAATTATTTGAGAGCGAAAAGGGAAATCTCACTATCCAACTGCTTTATAGTTAGCTTTATAAAGCTCTTCTGTAAATCCCCTTTAGCTTTGTGCTTCAGTCAAGTTAATGTTTTAGTTGTCCTTTCTCAACCTTTTCCAGATGTGTGATGTCATTTTTCAGATGGAGTGATAACGCCACACAGAATACTACAGTAGTTGCAGACTTATTTTCAGTCCCTTTGCCAGTTCCTAACATCAAATTAGCCTTCCCCCTTTCCACTATTTCTGTACACTACAGTGAAGTATTAAATACATTTTCCCACTGTGATTTTAAATCTCTTTCCTAGATACTCACAGTCAATTTAGTCCATCATCATTTATGCGGTTATATTTTATTTATTTATTTATTTTGACCCAACATGCATCTCTCTAGCTACTCACCCTAAATTGCAGTTGTGCTTGCAGCCCATTTTGTTAAATTTTGTTGGGAGTTCACCCTGATTTGGTTTCACTGGCAAACCTTCCTACCTCAGTGAACATACATGGGTTTGGGCAACTCTACTCATGGGGCAAGAGCAGGATGGTGAGCCTGTGGCTCTCCAGATGTTGTTGGACTCCAACTCTCTTCATCTCCTGCCAACATAGCCAATGGTTAGGGATGGTATGGGGGTTCACAAAGGAGAGAGTTACTGTCTTTTTTTTAAAAAAAAAGAGGGATGCTTTTTATACTTTGGGAGCGTGCTAAAGCTCATATGCAAAAATGTAAGCAATCAAACACTCAGTGTACAGAACGCTTTGTGTTTGCACCTTATTCATCATTACAGGAGTACAATACTGTTAATTAGGCTACTATTACCAACCTAGCAGTTTGAAAAGCACGATGTGCAAGTAGATAAATAGGTACTGCTCCTGCGGGAAGGTAAACGGTGTTTCTGTGCGCTGCTCTGGTTTGCCAGAAGCAGCTTAGTCATGCTGGCCACATGACCCAGTATGCCGGCTCCCTCTGCCAATAAAGCGAGATGAGCGCCGCAACCCCAGTGTCGTCCGCGACTGGATCTAATGGTCAGGGGTCCCTTTACCTTTATTACCATTATACGAACAGACAACTGAGGCCAAGAAAGTTAGCCATTTGATGGTGTGTCAAAACAAGTCAACAGCAAAGGCTTGAACCCAACACTCCAACCACTGGAACATCATCCGTTGGGATGGGTTCTGGTCCTTGCCCTTAAAACATGTGTGCAGATTGTGCCACAGATGCGCAAGGAGGCATTTTACAACTGTTGAGAAGCAGGGGAAGTGAAGCACAGGGAAGAACAGTGAGACACTGAATCTCCTTTTTCCATTCCAATGTTTCCAGCCTTCGCGGCTGCAGAATGCTGCGGAACATGGGAAAGAGGTATTCAAAATACAGGCGTAAAATGTGCGGCTGCCTCACCGAGGTGTTCTGGCACTGCACACTGCTTGAATTGAAGCGCACGGCTGGGACTCTCTGCTGCCGGCCTTGGATGCCCAGGACGCACTCGTAGTTCTTCTGTCCTGACTGAGGCTGAGGAAGGTTCTTGGCACGCAGGGTAATGGGTTGCAACACTCCCACTGGGATCAGTATCTCGCCACCAGGAAGCAGCTCAGGGCAGCCCTACAGGAGAGAGGAAAGGCATTTGCATGTGGTATTAAAAATGACACATTGACTGACACACACACAACTTCTTGTACTGTTTCCATGCACTTTTGAATGTTGCCAGTGCAGGACTGAAAGCAGAGGAGATATATGGGTCTAAATCAGAGGTCGGCAACCTAAGGCCCATGGGCTGGAAGCGGCCCATGAGGGTCGCTTAACCAGCTCATGCGCTGCCTCCAAACTGAGCCGCCCGCTCAGTGAGTCCCCCAGTGCTGTGCTAAACCGGCACATCACAGCGCAGGGGACTCTTCCGCAGCATCAGAAATCGCTTCTGCACATGCCCAGATGCTGGAAATCGCGTCTGCGCATGTCCACGGTGCTGGAAATCGCTTCTGTGCATGTCCAGACGCCAAAAATCGCTTCTGTGCAGGTGCAATTTTCGGCATCTGGGCATGCGCAGAAGCGATTTCTGGCATCGCAGACATGCGCAGATGTGATTTCCGGTGCCACGCTGTGCCGGCCCAGCCCACAGAGGATCTCCACTGGAGTGATCCGGCCCATGCCCGGTAAGCCTTGTCGACCCCTGGTCTAAATTATAACCAGTGTACATTTGAAACAGCAGACATGAGAGACTGGGGCGTGTGGGAGGGAGAGAAGTAGCTCTCCCCCCCCCCCCGCCTGCTCCAGGCAGGCTTACTTACAAGTAAGCCCACCGGCTTACCATTCCACTGATTCCCAAGTATTACTAGGGGCACAATCTTGGCTCCACACACAACCCTTTCCACCACAAGAACTGAGGCTCTTTCTGCCCCCACCGGAAAAACATGACCTTTCCCACCCCCAGAGACCCCTGTCCTGAGCACAAGATAAAACCCAGGAGTCTGGCTTCCACCTCCTCCTCTTGCCTGGGGCAGCCGCGGGAGAAAGATGGAGATGAAAGAGCCTGCTGGGCGCTCTGAGTTGCCATAGAAACCAGAGTCTAGTTAATTGCTCCTTGGTACCAAAGGAAAGGTGGGGGGAGGCGTGCTGCTCTGTTTACATGGCTAGCAGGGAGGTTGGGGGGGGGGCAGTGACGCCAGGAAGCAATAGAGGAAATGTGGTCCTGACCTGGAGAACAATCAAGCCCTGGGTGCAACTTCCTGTCCAGACCCAAGACAATGGGGTCAAGACAAAAGGCAGGGCAAGCAGAGAAGAGCAAAGCACTAAGTTCCCTCCCCGCTCTCTCGCTCAATTCTAGTGTGCAGCATGCGTGCGCGGACACATACACACACACACACACAGGTCCTCCCGAGCGCACACCCGTTTTGCCAGTGCTAATTCAACCCCAACTGTTACACTGAATGCTCTACTTCCCAGAGCCTCTGAGATTGCTGTCCAGGCCACTCCCAGCTCCAGCCACCACATCCGACCGCAGCCCGAACGCTGGCCCCTCAAAGGGAGCTGCTATCAATTACCTACCCACAAAGAGCCCCGGGCGTCTCTAGGTCTATTGATCCCGCCGCCTGGGCCAGACGATTGATTATGAGTGACTGGCCCCACTCCCAGCAAATACCCTGGTCCTTCCTGCCCCCCACCAGCATTGATCCAGACCCCCGCCCCAGCAAAGGCACTTTAGTGCTATTATCGGCTGCCAATGCCGTCGATCTGCCACCTGCTGACTTTCCTCTGATTGCTTGGGATTCCCTGGTCTGTGGGAACGTACATTTGTACCAAAGATCCCACGGCAGAATCATAGAATTGGAAGGGACCCAATGGTCATCTAGTCCAACCCCAGCTAAAGAATCCATGACAGGCAGCCATCCAACGTTTGCTTAAAAATGTCCAAGGAAGAACAGCTCTTCGCTTGCATGCTACAACACAGGAAACAGCCTAAAGACAATCTAGACTTCCACAAATCTCAGTTCTCTGTTCACATTTCAAATAAAATTTCTAGAGCTCATGTCATCTGAAGGTATGTTGTCTTGCTGGGGCAGTATTCAGCGGTCAGGTAAAAGGATACCTTTACCTTTCTGTCCCACCTCACAACTCTTAAAGGTAAAGGTAAAGGGACCCCTGACCATTAGGTCCAGTCGTGGCCGACTCTGGAGTTGCGGCGCTCATCTCGCTTTATTGGCCAAGGGAGCCAGCGAACCAGAGCAGCGCACGGAAACGCTGTTTACCTTCCTGCCAGAGCGGTACCTATTTATCTACTTGCACTTTGATGTGCTTTTGAACTGCTAGGTTGGCAGGAGCAGGGACCGAGCAACGGGAGCTCACCCTGTCGTGGGGATTCGAACCACCGACCTTCTGATCGGCAAGTCCTAGGCTCTGTGGTTTAACCCACAGCGCCACCTGCGTCCCTCAGCCCTATTTAGGGAAGCTTTTAATGTTTGATGTATTACGATATTTTAATATTTTGTTGGAAGCTGCCCTGAGTGGCTGGGGAAGCCCAGCCAGATGGGCGGGGTATAAATTATTATTATTATTATTACTGAGGAAGCTTCAGATCCACCACACAAACTCCTATGGATTTCTTCGGCAAGCAAAGGGGAGGTTGCAGGTGGACTACATTGAGTGGGGAGGGTAAGAGGGGGCATGGCTTGGAGTGGGTGGCGTATTGGTATCCCTGAATGAAGCCTGGAGGTTCTCTCCAGGGCCTGGCGGGCATTCCCACAAGGTGCAGCGGGGCAAGAGGGAGTAAAGAACACCTTACAGTGCCAGGACTGCACTCACCTCCGTGGTGTTGACTCGCCCTTCTAGGAAGAAGCACTTGGCAACGTTGTGGGTGCAAGTGTGTCTATATTTACACCAGTGGCAAGGGTAGTGGCTGCTCACACACGACAAGCATCTGCAGGAAGAATGGAAATAAAAAGTCAATAAAGGGAAACAGCAGAAGAAGAAGAAGCAACAACAACAACAACAACAACAACAACAACAGGTGTACACCCACATGTACCCTTTCCCACAAAAGCCACCCACCCCCTTCTTTCCTGGACCTTTTATTCCCTGTTGCCATTGTTCGGCTTGAGGATATGGAGTTCATGGGAAAGGGGGGGAGGGGGGAGGGACACTGATTGAATCAGCTCCCAAAGTCCTGCCAAAGCCATCTGCTTGCTGCAGAGACAAGCCCGGGGGGCGAATGTTGACTGAAGCCATTGCCACAAATGGACTTGGCGGTGTATAAGGCTGTGTGCCCCAGAACCGAGAGGGGAAAGCGCTTCTTCAAAATTAAACAAGAGATTGTATGTGACTTCCTATTTTAAAACGGGGGGGGGGGGGTGAGGAAACAAGGAAGGAAGGAAGCGTGTGCCAAGCCATGAGAAAGGACAAGCAAGGCGGCAGATCGAGTGCTGCTGCACAGGCACCTTCAGTGCTTTGTTTCTAAAAACAAGAGGCGAGCAAGGCCCAGACTCGCTCAGCCGCCCTCACCCTCTGGCCTGAAAAGAGCTCACCCACCACCACCAAACCCCGGCTGCAAACAGAGCTGGTTATGGGTCCTGGTAAAGGGGAAAGCACTCTGCACATGCTCAGACATCCTTTGCATTGGTTCAGGTGCCCCAATTCAAGAGGAGTTCTGAGACTAAAGCCTAGAAAGTCTTCCTGCCTCTCCCCTGCAGAAATATTCTGAATTGGCTCTCTTTGGGTGAGAGTGTGTGTGTATATACTGATGTTATTGTGTTCAGCATCATGTACAGTCATACCTTGGTTTACAGACGCTTCAGGTTGTGTTTTTTCGGGTTACAGACCGCCAAAACCCGGAAGTACCGGAACGGGTTACTTCTGGGTTTTGGCGCTTGCGCAAAAGCACTAAATCGCGCTTTGCGCATGGGAAAAGTGCCGAATCGCAACCCGCGCATATGCAGATGCGGTGCTGCAGGTTGCGGACACTGAGGGTTGCAAACGTGCATCCCCCACGTATCACGTTCGCAACCTGAGCGTCCACTGTACTCTGGTGACACTCTGTAAATCAGAGGTACCCAAACTTATCTGGCCTACCGCCATCCTTTTCATTAAATCTATCTTCTGGAAATCTATCTTCTTTAACAGAACAGAAAGATGCAGTAACAAATGTGCATTATTTTATGTATCTATATTTCTACCTACGTCCTACAACATAGTAAAAAAGATGTTGTAAGTAAGACACCTTGAAGTCTGTAATTATAAATTTATTAAAATCAACCATAGTAACATTTGCATTACACACACAAAAATTAGATAACGAAGGATAATATGAAAATAAAAATTACGAATATTAAAAATAATAGTAATGAGAAGGCTGAACCTGGTGCACTGCTATCAATTTATTAATGTTGGACTCTATTTTTGTCAGTAGCATTCTCAAATTACCATGATTAGCTATTTGCAGTCAGTTTCTTTTTTTAGTTAACAGATTTGTGACCACACTGAAGCCATGTTCCACTAAATATGATGAAGGAAATGCAATTAAAAACCTTTGTACTATAGCTGCAATCCACTTCCCGGGTCTGGGTGAAGCCAAAACGTGTTCAGACAAGCCCGGGAAAACCCTGCTGGAACCAGGGGAGGCGTGGATGCCATCCTGCAACAGTGCCCAACTTTACGGTAAGCATCATGTACAAATAATTTTCCAAAATTCTCTTCTTTCTTTATGCTTCTACCCCCTTATTTTTATTCAATGCCCCCCAAATGCACCCAAGGCTACTACCACCACCCCCAGAACATTCCAGTGCCCCCCAGGGGGCGGTATCACCCACTTTAGGAAACACTGCTGTAAAAGATAGTGGAAGGAAGCCTGGGGGGGGAGCATTTGCTGAAGAGGGAAAAGGTAACAACTCAGCCTTTACATTAGTTCTCTTCCTTGTTTTCAGACCCGGGACCCACCTTTAACCCAAACATGCATTTGGGGATCCACTGATTATTTATTCACAATATATTTAATTTATTATTATCATCATCATCATCATCATCATCATCATCAATACCCCAGCCACTCTGGGTGGCTTTCAGCACATATAAAAACTTATTATGTTAATAACTTAATAATAATAATTTATTATTTATACCTCGCCCATCTGGCTGGGTCGCCCATTTTAGATTAGCCCATGATGCAAGTTGTGGGCCCCCCAGCTGGAGTTCACAGATTATTATTATTAGTAGTAGTAGTAGTAGTTGTAGTAGTAGTAGTATTTTATTTATACCCCGCCCATCTGGCTGGGTTTCCCCAGCTACTCTGGGCAGCTCCCAGCAGAATACTATTATTATTACTATTTAGTAAATTTATATACAGGGCAATTTACAACACAAATGTAATGTCATATAGACGTCCTTAGTAAAAGACATGCAACATGGGTGCTTTATGGGTAAGATAAGACTTAAGCACTCCCGGGAGCGCTTGGGTGGCCATTTTGGGCAACAGGATGTTGGCTGAATAGGCCTTTAGTTTGCCAGATCAGAGCTCTTCCTAAAGGGAAGAAATCAAGACTAAGGAGCATTGTCTTGGGGTGAGGGGACAGTTGCTCAAAGCTGGGACCAGGTCTGGGGTCTGAAGAAGGGAGATTATGGCCCCAGGGTCAAAACTCACGTGCGCAGAAGGCTGCAGTCGTAGAAGACAAAATTAGTGCTGGCGAATTCAACCCCTGTCTCCTTTGAGAGAAGTCGGAGTCTAACAGTGCGAACATCACCTGAGTTGGTATTGCGGGGGGGGGGGGGTTGGAAAGGAGAGAGATCAGTAAGCATCTGTTTGCAAGATCACATTCTACATTAACTTGAAGTTACACACTCAAAATTAGGAAAGCAGATGAAGCTCCCCTCTCATAAGCATAAGCATCTGATTTACAAAGTTTGTGTCTGGATGTGGGCGGAGAGGGAATAGTTCATTGACCATTTTCTGAACACCTCCAGCTGCGAATGGGAAAGGAAGCACCAGAGTGGTAGCCAGTCTGTACAGAGTGATCTTGAGAGCTCAGCCCATGATTTAAAGAGGGTCCCCTGCTGAAGTGCTGTTTGGGTCCCAACCTTTCCTACATTTTATCAGCAGCAGCAAACGCAGCACTTTGAATATTCTGAAGTGCTTCACATACAAAATAGCGTTGTAATCCTTATGACACTGTGGTCACAAGCACACCATACATTTAAAGCACTCTTATACTATTCTGAATAGCCATAGCTTCCCCCAAAGAATCCAGTGATTTGTTAATGGTGTTGAGAGCTTTTATGAGACCCCGATTTCCCTCACAGGGCTACGATTCATAGAGTGATTTAACAATCAGTCCCTCTTCCCAAGGAACTCTGGAAGCTGTAGCTCTGCAGGGAATACGGTCTCCTAACAACTCCCACCACTCTTTGCAAACTTGGGGGAAGCCATGACTGTTTAAGGTGGTATAAGAATGCGGGTGGCGCTGTGGTCTTAACCACTGAGCCTCTTGGGCTTGCCAATCAGAAGGTCAGCAGTTTGAATCCCTGCGACGGGGTGAGTTCCTGTTGCTCGGTCCCAGCTCCTGCCAACCTAGCAGTTCAAAAGCACGTCAAAGTGCAAGTAGCTAAATAGGTACTGCTCTGGTGGAAAGGTACCATATTTTTTGCTCTCTAAGACTCACTTTTTCCCTCCTAAAAAGTAAGGGGAAATGTGTGTGGGTCTTATGGAGCGAATGCAGGCTGCGCAGCTATCCCAGAAGCCAGAACAGCAAGAGGGATCGCTGCAGCGATCCCTCTTGTTGTTCTGGCTTCTGAGATTCAGAATATCTTTTTTCTTGTTTTCCTCCTCCAAAAACTAGGTGCGTCTTATGGTCTGGTGCGTCTTATGGAGCGAAAAATATGGTAAATGGCGTTTCCATGCCCTGCTCTGGTTTTGGTGTTCCATTGCGCCAGAAGCGGCTTAGTTATGCTGGCCACATGACCCGGAAAAACTGTCTGAGGACAAACGCCAGCTCCCTCAGCCTGTAAAGCAAGATGAGCGCCACAACCCCAGAGTCATCTGCGACTGGACTTAGCTGTCAGGGATCCTTTACCTTTTTAAGAATGCTTTAAATGTATTGCGTGGTTGTGCCTTGTAAAGCAGCTCAGTGTTACTGCATATCAGAGTGAGAAAGGATGGGGAGTCAGGGGCTAGGATAGACAGTGTTTACTCCATAGCCACCTGTTATTATTAATATTATTTATTTTTTTGTACTGCCTTTCATCCAAAGATCATGGGACAGTTCACAACATTAAAATACAAAATGAGAACAAAATAATATGTAAGAAAACAAAAACAAACCTAGGTAGCATGTTCATGCAGATTAGAAACTTCCTTCGAGCTCATAGCTCAGTCTCTCAGAACCACTGTGCTTCACCAACTTTCCCTCCCCACCTCCAAGCGCTCACCGTACTCCCCAGGGGGTTCATCCCTCAATGTAGGAGAAAGACATCGGATCCCTCCATCCACCTGCAGTTGCCCCTCGCTCTCTCCGAGGCTCTCAAAGGAGCAGATCACACCGGCTGTCAGGTCTGGGGCATTGTGGACAGTAAGCTGAAGCTGGAAACACAGCCCAAGAGAGGACAGTCACTAGACAGATTAAAATGTTTGGGAATTATATCCAAGGGAAGGAAGAGGGCACCGTGTGTGTGTTCCTCTACACTAGGGGTCACTTTTCAGCCCATGAGCACATTTGCAAACTGGATAAACTGCCATGGGCACCAGGCACACACTGCTATCAAGGACACTCTGCCCCCTGTTCTATTGGCTACAACAGAATACTTCGTTCAAGCTGAATTTCAACAGGGCAGGAGAGGGGAAAGAGATCCTCTGCGTGCCAAGAAAATCTTCTGTGGGTGCATGCGTTGCATTGGTGACCCATGTGCTACATGCTCCCTGACACATTTTATGCCACAAGATAACTCTGCAGCATGCATAAACTATAGAGGTGAAGAAGAAATTTCCATGTCAATTATCTTAGTTCGCAAAACACTTTCTGCAAACGTCAGTATTTTGCAAAAATTAGTTTTGTTTCTATGAGCTGGGTTGGGTGGCACAAAGCAAGAAGCTATGCAGGGCACTGAAGGCCTGCCCACCGACCTTATTCAGTGACTCACCTGGCTTCTGAGATGCCACCAGGTGTCACGTCACTCCCTTTCAAGCATATCTTGACAACCATAAGGGCTAGAAACATGCTTTCTTAAACAAATTAAAATAAAGCTAAGATCCTTATGAATCTGGATTGTATGGCCAATCCCATGTTCTGCAGTCCCAGCAGCCACACGGCCTTGGCCCCAATTGGCATAAAGCATAGAGTGTCTCTGGTACAAGCCTGAACAGCTGGAACCAGAGCTTGGAATGGTGGTGAAGGAAACTGGTAATTAAGCCACACTCCAGTTGTGGGGCTCAGCCAATTAAGCTAGTTTACTGGTGCAGTTTGCAAATAATTCCATAGTCAATGTAGTTGGCGAGTCATAAAAGAAAACAATTGCCAGCAGACTGTCTGATGAATGTCTTCAAAGGGCGTCGCGAGTACAACTCCAGGCTAGGAAATTGAGCCTAGTATTTACATTGGCCATTTTGGATATCTTGGGCCTAAACTGTGAAGTGCTTTACAGATCCTAGCCAGCACTTTGAATTGTGCCCGGAAACAGACTGGTAGGCACTGGAGCTGTTGTAGAACAAGGGAAGGGTCTGCTCCCTCTAACCAGCTCTGGTCAACAATCTAGTTGGAGCTTTTTGGGCCAGCTGGGAGTTTCTTAGAACTTTTCAAAGAGAGTCTCACATAGAGCAGGTTATGGCAATCAAAACGGGATGTAGCTCAGGACTGTGTCACTGTGGCATATATTATCCAGAGAACACAAGCCTAAGGAAAGGACCCCTCCTCAGAAAGAGGAGCGGGATCAATACTTTCCCGCTTCACCACCTGCAAACACAGAAGAGGTTCCCTGCCAAAGAAACACAGGAGAGCGGAAAGCCAAAAATCCAGGCGGGTGCAAGGGGTGTACACAGGACTCACCACAATGCTGGGCTCTGTCACCGAGATGTTGTTGGGCTCAACAAGCAGCCGCACACATTGAGTCAGAGATGCTGTGAAACGGTGAGGCTCTGTGGCGCGGGGACACTCGCTCTCTCTGCAACACCTGAGCAGCAACAGAAACAAGGCAGCTTGGGCAGGAGGGGAAAGCAAAGGATGCTTTCACTGCCTTGCATTCTGCCCCTCTCCATAGCCTTCGGCCACTGCTGCCACCAATGGGACTGGGGTGGGTGTGGGGGGAGGAGCTCACAGGGATCTGCTACTAAAGGAACAGAACTTCTTATCAAAGCACTCAGCGGAGCAGACTGTCTACTGATCTGGCAACAGAAAGCAGCACACATGGAAGGAGGTTTTGGCAGGGGAAAAGTTGGCAAGGGAGATGGGGGTGGAAAGAGAAGCCAGAGAAGGCTCAGCAGTTCAGGTGTGTTAGGTGTGCACACGCATACGGGGAGTGGGGGGTGGCGAGGAAGCGACTGCTTCCGCTCCAGCCCCTGGAGGCTTGTTAGGCTTGTCAGTGCTGGAAGGAACCAAAGGAGCTTGGGGAGCTGGGGAGGGAGATGCCTGCCTTGAGGAAGGGTTGGTTTGTTTGTTTATTAGATTTATATCCCGCCCTTCCTCTCCAAGGGGCTCAGGGAGGCTAGAGTGAAATGCTGCCCACCCCCCAACAAGGGTTGGCAGGAGGGAGAGTGACGCGAGCAAGCAAGCAAACCTCACACTGCCGGTCAAGGAAGAGAGAGACCACGCTGGGTAGTGTGGAAAGAGGAATTTCCTGCCCTCTCCTAACTCCCTCCGTGGCTGATTCAGAGAGCAGAGGATTGCAAGTGGGGGGGGGGGGGGAAGAATTGGCTCAGGAGTGGAGGAGCAGTCCTAAGAGAATCAGCAGCTCCCACTACTTCTTATTTCTCTTTCTCTCTCTCCCTCTCCACTCCCCAAACCCAATACTACTGTGTGTGTGGGGGGGGTGTCACCTCCGTTCTCACTCTTTCTTCACCCCCCTCCAAGTATTATCACATAATTCTATATTAAGCTCGGAGGTGCAAGTTGCTGCGCCAGGTGCTGAGGCAGTGATAGGGAATTGGGAGGGAAGAGGGAGGGTAAAGTCAGGAGGGAAACATCTGCTAGCAGAGACACAGCCGTGGCTGGCAGAGTGGGGTTGCCCTCTGCCCCATCTCCCCCCCCCCGACCCGCTCTGGCTCCGCTCTGCCTCCTGCAGGGTGGGGGGATATGAAACGCAGGGGAGACAGGAGGCATTGTTGCTGCAGGGAGGATGAAACTCAAGCTTGCTTTCAATGGGGGCGGGGGCTCAGAAGACACCCCATGCTCTCCCCCCTGCTGCCTTGCTCAATATGACATCGAGTGATGGGTTGTGGGAGTGGAAGGGAGCAGGAAATAAAACCCACCACCTCCCACTCTCTTGGAGGGACAACCGCTGCTATCTTCTTCTTCTTCCCCCTCTCCCCCTCCCCAAAACCCCCTCTAACTGTTCCTCCTAGTCAGCTCAGTGCTGGCAGATTTAATAGGATTAAGGCTCCTGCAGAGGCTAGATAAGGGGGAGGAGGAGGGAGGGAGGCCACAGCAGGAGGCAGGAGAGAGGGGGTCTCACACTGGGCTGCCACCTCCCTACTTGATCCCCCAACATCGGGTGGGAAAATAAAGCAGCATTTTTGAGGGAAGGGGGTGCTACTGTTGGATCATGGATTCTTCGCCTGCCAGCCTGTACAGTGCTTCTTCCGGGGGGCGGGCAGTGCGTGTTAGGAAATTCACTCACCTGTTGTGCAGGACGCACCAGCCGCAGTGTGGGTCTCTGGAGCCCAGGCACTCAGCACAAGACGAGTACTGTTCACAGTTTTCCACGGGGAGCCGGACCACCTGAGGGGAAGGGCTAAATAATTAGACAAGGCCTTCCTTCTCCTCATCAGAATCACGAGGTATCAGGGTTGCTATTCCTCTCCACCGCTGCCCCCAGCAAAGCTTCTGTGCCTTGAGCAGATCCACAACAAAGTCAAAATCCAGCAGGTGCAGGTTTCTGGTACTGGGGAAGGCACCTGTTGAATTTCTGCCTGCTGTTAAACTGCACAATACTCTGATAAAGAGTGGGGAAAGCTGGCAGCTCTGCACAGCACCCATCCTCCCAGTAGCCCTAACCCCAACTCCTACAAGCCTCTTCCCCAGAAATCATACTCTTAACCTCAGCATCTGATCCTGTCTCACGAACAGCACTGTGATTCCATTCCAAATGTCAAATTTCACAGCTGCCTCCTCCACAAAACAACAGGTTTTGCCTCTTTGCAGCTTTAGGGATCTTGTCTCTCCAGAGAAGTTTTGCCAAGAACCATACACACCCCAAAAACCCCTTTTCCACCTGTTGTCCCCAATAATGCACTAGAGATTTCCCCTCCCCTCTTAGAAGGATAAAATACCAACTAGTTCCTCTTAATAGGCATGTTTTAAACACAGTGAAATATATGCAGAGTCAAATTGCACTGCTCTTAGCACTGAGTGCAAAAAAATGTGTCTGGGATGTGTGCCTTTTATAAGTGGGAAGACCCATTTCTCTAACCCCAGAAGTGTTGGGTGCTGGTGGCTGTAATTGCTCAGAAATGACTCTGATGGAAAATAATTATTCACAAGCCTTCTTGAACTCATTGCCTCATGTTCCAGCATAAGGCCTGGATCATTTTCTTCAAAAAACAGTACCAGTTAGATCAGGGGTGGAGAACTTCAGGACCAGGGCCCAAATGCAGCTATGCAGCTCTACAGCTCTTCCTCTCCCCACCCACCACCCCTCCACGTCTTCCTTGGGGGCTTCTGCCCTGCTACTGAACACTAACAATACCTCTTCCTTGCCTGTGATTTGAAATGTAGTACGAAAGCAAAAACCAGGCCTGTTGCCCCACCCCACTTTTCCCCCTGACCACACCCACTTTTCCCTCTGGCCCCACCCACCACTGTCACGTGGCCCCTGGAAGTTTGCCCACAAGAGAATGTGGCCCCCTCAGGGGCCTGTCCTCTCAGCTGCAGTGCGACAGAAGCCACTCCATCCCTCTCCCTGAGGCTGACCTGTCTCTGGCTGAGCAAGTAGAGATGGCGCTGGTCCGGACTCAGGACCATGTCGCGCAGCAGCGGCTCCCCAGGCATCACAGGAACAGACTCGTACAGATGGGCCTCCTTGGGGTTGTCCACACGCACCTGAGGAGTGAAAGCGCATGAGCAGCTTTGTTTATATGCCAAGTGTAAAGGGTATTCTTCTCTTCTCACCTCCACAAGCTTCCTCGGGTCACAATCCAGTATTTGAGGGGGTTTGCAAAAAACTGGGCTTTGTTGGCAAACGAAAAGGTGTGGTAAGGTAAAGCCTGAAGCTGGGTTCAGATTGCAGCTTGGCACTCTTCTGATTTGCTGGGTGGCACTGTAGCAAGTCATGCTCTCAACTTCGCGTTTTTATCTGTTATAAGGGCAACAGACAAATATAGTGGAGTATTTTGTGCCACAGGGAGTTACAGAGCTGATAAGGAAACATTTTGTATGTGGTGTCAGCAGTGGGATATTGTTTCCTTGGAGGAACTGTGAACCATGAGATTGATGGAATTAGCAGCATAATATTATGGTACAGGAAATTCAGAAGCCCCACCCCCCCGAAGACAAAAGCCTTTTGCAGGTTTATCTCCTAAACCTGGTGGTCAAATGTTTATTCCAAACTATGGAGCCTGCTGAAAAGAGCACTGCATCTGGGTTAAAATTTCAGTCATACACTGGCTGGATAAACCACCATCTCCAAGACGGCTGCATATTTCGGGTGCTGTATACTGGTGCTGGTGCACATATACCACAGACATTCATTTTCCTGTGAAAGTTATGAAGGCTGCATGCATTAAAAATCACAGCAAAGGTTCAGGCTGCATATACACACACACACACCTGAAGGGTGCACACCCTTCATCACTTGAAGAGTGGTTTAAAAACAAACAAACAAACAAACAAACAAACAAACAACCCCAGAGCTAATTGTTACCCTAATCCACAGTTCCCCATTTGTCAAATGAAAATGGTATTTGCTTTCATCTTTGTAAACACCCCTCCCAGTGTAGTATACCTGCACAAAATGTGCCTCACTGATGCCAAAGGAAATCCACTAGCAACATGTGGCAGGCAACCTTGGACTCAGTAAGCTGCTTGCAAGCTGCTTGGAATGGCAAAAACTGGAGGGAATGAATGAGGGAATGGATGGATGGACAGATAAATAAATAAATAAATAAATAAATAAATAAATAAATGTTGGCTACATGCCCTGAAGTATCAAGTTTATGAGAAATTTTGTACTGAAAAGGCAATCAGGCACCACAAGAATGTTTTTTGAAGAGTCTGGATTACATAACTGCTGAAATTCTCAGTAATCTGTGGTATGTACAAGACCCCACACCGAATTATACATTTGGGAGTCTCCAAAGATTAACAGCTCTGCCTATTTAAAGGGAGGTGGCTTACTTTTAAGTTTGCAATTTGGGAGGGGCAAAGCAAAGAGATCCAAACTGCCCACTGCTGGATACCTTCAAGACGATATTGCAGCATATATATTTAAGCACATGTATTTGAATCTTCTACAGGCATGGCAGTCACACTGAAAAGGGTCAGTGCAAAGGATGCAAGGCCAAATCTAGGCCCCTGAGACTTACTAGTGACTACTGTTTGCCCACAGAAGCAATGTGGGTGGGTGGTGGTAGCAGCAATGGCAATAGGACTTGGTACTGGGGAATGAGAGGTGTTGCGTGAAGCAATTCAACTATTTTATTTTTTTTACACATTTTCTATTTGTTAGCAAAATTGATAGTGCAATCCTAATCCTGATTAAGTGAAAACAACCATCCACTGGAATCTGCAGGTCTCTGCCGCTATGGAGGCCCACCCATCAGCAGAAGTTCTCCATCCATAGTAGCAGAAAACCACAAAATGGAGCAGGGCGCCAGTGCTTTTGGATCTGCAGGATCCAAACCCCCATGCATCCTCTGATGGGCCAGATTTCACACAGCCATTCAGCTGTGTGAGCTTGGAACTGATGCAGCAAAAGAAAAAGGAAATACATTCTTTTTTAAAAACAGCCCCCACCTGCTGCCTCGACCAGAGCTAGCTGTTAGGGCTTCCGATGGGGCAGAGGATCAACCACTGCTGTGCTGCTACTGAACTAGTAATTTTGCTCTATGAAAGCTTGCTCTTTGCAATTTTGTCATTCTGCTTGGCTTTGCAAATTAAAAATAGGCATAAGATTTGGACACAAGAGGAGAATTGCAGAAGTTAATCAAAATTTCTTCCATGCAAAAGGGAGTTTGTGATTAATGTTCCCGTTTCTTTGTCTTAGGCTGTTTTTCCAAGGGACATTGTTGCTTTTGCAAGCTAAAATAGAGACTACTATCTTGGTTTTATTTTGGTACTTCAAATAATAAAGTCAATAAAAAAATCTGAATTACTAATATGGTTACTGGTAAATTCAAAAGTCATACAGCAGAACTTAGTAAAATTTCTGGGAGTCATAACACCTGAGAATTTTCAGAAATCTAATAACCCCTTACTCACAAGCTTCCTCTGACCAAGGCACAGACCCATTTAATCTTCTGTATTAGCCACTGTGTGCAGAACCCCCCATTAGCACTAATTTGGACCACTTTGTGCAAAAATATTTCACTTCCAGCTACTAGCTGCATATCACAGGGGAAGTTGTACAGTATGCATTTGGCAAATTACCCAGGAAATACTCTCACAGAGCCCAGATGGAATTTGCAAGGCACTTTCCAAAATGGCCCCAGAGCTTGAATGTGGCCTAGAGCTTAATGCCACTTTGCAGACAGAGTATGTTGTCCCTCTCTTCAACCCCGCAGTGGTCCCAAAGAGTTTCCACTATGTTTTCTTAAAATCCACTTTACTAAAAAAAACACCAAAAGTCAATGATTTTGACAGTTACTCAACTATTTGATATTTGCATTTTTGAATGGGTAAAAGGAAAGACATGTTACTTTGCAGTACATACAGTATTTAGTGGTATGACTTTTAAAAATAGCATTCTGAACTTTTGGGACAGGTTGGCCCTCTATATTTTGTCAGATAACATCTCCCACCATCCCGGACCACTGGGGAGTCGGGAGTCCAACAATATCTGGCAGGCCACAGGTTCACCACACCTGCACTGAATGACGTACAGGCAAAATACCCCTCTCTTTTAAAGAAAAAACATTTGGTTATTCTGCAACAGCCAGAACTGGTTCCACAACCATCAGGATGAATGCTTCTTCCTGAAGAGTTTCAGAACACTTCTGAAATTGATAATGGGATGTGGCCTTTTATGGCTTGAGCCACTTAACTGCCCAGCAGCTCCATGGTCAAGCCAGCCCAATATTAATGGTTTCCAAACTGATCTTAAAACGACGATAACTTTGAAACACTGTGCAAAACATTAGATATAATTGATTCACCTGTGACCTGGATTTCCCGTGAAGTGTTGTTAGAATTCAAAGACAGCATCAAGAAGGCCCAGCGGAAAGAGAAGAGGTCGGGGGAACAGGGCAGAGCACTGCTCTTCAGCCTTGGGTCCCCAGATGTTGATGGGCTACAACTCTCATCACCCCGACTGTTGGCTAAACTGGCCAGGGATGTTGTGAGTTATAGCCCAACAACACCTGGGGACCCATGGCTGAAGAACTCTGGGGGTAGAAGTTGACTCCAGGTGCTTTTCCCCTACCCCACCCACCATGATTATATTCCTACCTACCTGGGTCTCGAAAGATGTTCCAGGCTTGGATAGTGGCCTTTCCCCTGACCAGTAAATCCCATGCAGGGCTGCTTCTTTCCACTCTCTCCCTCCCTCCTTGTAATGTTATTTTGAATTGTTAACATATTTTATTGTATCCGTACTTCGGGAATCTGACAGGACTGAAAAGCAGTCTAAAAATAACCTCGATAAATAGCCTGGCCTGCACTGGCTTCCAAAGCGGTGTGTGAATAAACTGAGCAGAACCATTTCCTCCTTCTAAAACCCAATAAAAGTTCAATCATGAAATAGATCTGTTTGCTGCTATTCTATAATGAGGAGAATGTACAGAGCAACCCTAATGAAGTTTACTCAGAAGTCAGACCCACGATATCCCCAAAGGATTGCAGCCTTAATCGCATTCAGCAACATTTATAATCTGGAGAGAGAGTAATGGGAGAGGGATGGAAGAGGTTCGGCAGCTCTGTGTGTGTCCCTCTGTGCAGAAGCACACATGTATAAACACAGAGAAGTGTAAACACAGCTCCTAGAGACCTGGGGTTGGGAGGTGAAACTTGAGAGACTCCACTGCTTATTTACAATGTTAAAAAAACACACACCAATAAATTGCCAAGAACAGGTATAAAATACCACATTCCCAATAAATAAGGACAACTGGGTCATAGGCATCTGTGTTTCCAAAACAGACACAGAAACAGAAGGGAAGGAAACATAGATTGTCTTTATTCGAACCTCTCTTAAAAAGTATGAAGTAAAAAAGGGAAGACTATAGTCAGGGCCAGATTTAGGTTTATGAGGCCTTAAGCTACTGAAGGTAGTGGGGCCCTTTACATAGCAGGCTTACATTATAGGAGCCTACACAACACAAAACACTGTTGCTGTATGTAGGCTTTATTTTATTTGTTTTTTATCTTATATTTTGAAAATTTACATCCAGGCTTTTTTTCTTCTTTCAATTATTTGGGGCCCCCCAAGAGAGTGGGGCCCTAAGCTATAGCTTGTTTAGCTTATATGTAAATCCGGCACTGAGTACAGTCCTTGGAACCTATGCAAACACTACAAAATCACCTCATAGGCATCTGGCAAGTTTGGGAGGGGAGAGATGGGTGGGCAGTGGAGAGGCAACAGAAGGAAGTGAATCCCCCCCTCACAGGTTCATAATGCTCAAGATTTGCCACCACACTACACAACCACAACTCCATTAAAAGTGCCCATTGTGTGTGGTCTGGGAAAGAGACAAGTTGCCCCTAGGACAGGAGTGGAACTATCTTCTAGAGTGGAGGAAGCCTCCAGATGTTGCTTGACTACAACTCCCATCATCTCTCACTAGTGGCTATGCTGGCAGGGGCTGATGGGAGATGGAGTCCGCAACAACCAAACGGGCACCACACTGGCTACCCCATGCCCTTGAGTGATGTGGTAGCCTCATGGGCTTAAGGTGGAGCCCAGGGGCAGAACGGAAGGATTCTTTCTTTTCCACATCTGAAGAAAATACCTACAATGGGAAAGATATTCTCTCTCTCTCTCTCTCTCTCTCTCTCTCTCACACACACACACACACAAACACACACACACACTTGCCCCCAGGAGATTGCTCAAAGGAGCTTTCATCCTGGCCAACAAAGCCCCATTGAGCCTCCCCCACAAACCAACCAGGCCCAGTGCAGGGGGTCAGTGCAGTTGTGGAGCTGGAGACTCAGATAGGAGTCCTCCTCCCTTCCCCAAGGAACGGGATAATGGTCCTTTTCAGACTTGACTGGGGGAACTGGCAGGTCACCCCTGGGTGAGGCTCCAGGCTGCACAGCAACAAGGCAATTAGTGTACTGAAGGCGGCAGAGGGGGATCTGGGAATGGAGAGGCAGACAGAGGGGCTACCTCCCTGCCTCCTGCCATCCTAATTGAATCGCCACCGTTTGCATGAGGGACAGAAGGGGGTCGTGACCTCCCTTCATGCCCCCTGCCAGGGGTTCAAGAGTTTAAACAGCATTTCTCTTCTCCGTCTTCCCCCACCACAACAAGCTGTAACTCAATTCCAGGCCACCAGCCCCAAGGACCAGACGCCCCGTACACTCCCAAGGACCCTTCCACTTCAAAACTGACCCCACAGCTGGTGGGGGGTGGGAGGCAGCACGGGGCAGAGAGAAAGCTGGAATGGGCAGCTGGGGTTGGGTTTTCTCCAGAATCAGAGAAGTCAGGAGGCTAAAGCACCCACATTGCACCTCGAAAAGGCCCACCCTGGGCCAATTTTAAATGGTGGGTAACCCAGAGAGTGAGAAAGATAGGAGCCCAATTGTCCAGTGAGGATTGAGACACAACAAGAAAGCGAGACTGAAACCAAAGCCGACATACAACCAAGGCACTGTTTAGGGAGGAAGGGAGAAAATAATAACATAAAATAAAGAGAGAGACGGACAGATGCAGGGGATGCAGACAGATGATGAGGGGAAAGCATTCTGTACAAGCTAGGAAACACATTATGACTTCACATGCTCCAGAGATGGAAGATGTTTCCTTAAGTAAATTATGGGGTCACATCCTGGTGACAAAGGGAACCCTGAACCTAACTGAGGATAATTTATGGCATTAGGTCGCATGCCTCCCATCTGCCAGCAACATCTCCTTCCCACCAACCACGCACACACTTGCTGCAAAAGGCAACCAAATTAGGTTGGAACATGCGGAAAAAGCGGGGAGGATTAACCCTGGCGCATCTGCCCCACCAGGCACCATTACCTGAGCTTCAGCCTCTGCGACCCCAATGCCTGGACACTCCCCTGACCCCTCCAGCTCTTTTACAGTGCACAATTACAATCTCCATCTGGCTCTGCTCCTCTCTCAGACTTGGAAACACCCCCCCGCCGCCGCCCAGCTAGATGGAGGAGGGGTGCGCCAGCTCATGCGCCGCCTGGTTAATATTTAATGCGCCAGGTCTGTTGGGCACAAGCCTCTGCAAAGTGGCAACTAATGGCAAAGGGTGGGGGCTGCCAGTAACAACGGCTTCTCTCCCACCCCCACTGCACAGCAGGCAATGCTTGGGGGGTTGGGTTGAGAGAAGAGGTTTTCCATAAAGAGAAAGGGCATTGCATGCCTCCTCAGAGCCCCTCTAGAATATTTTGCTAGATCTAGAATGGGTTATGGGTTGTTGTTGTTTTTTTTTTTTTGGGGGGGGAGACAGTAACCAGCAATTTACCTGGACCTTTGACACTTGAAATAGAAGGACCCACCCGGTTCTTCTGATTGAAAATTGTTCTAACTGGTTTTAATATTGTATTTTTATGTTGTTGTATCCTGCTCTGAGACACAGAGAGGAGGAATAAGAAATCCAATGAAATAGAAGTCTGTCCAGTGACCACCACTGTTGCCAGATATGTTTCCACATTGCAACCCCCTCCCCACCTCAAAGTGTAATTGCGAGAGGTGTGGGACAGTTGCCTGGCGTCCCGTGGGGCACGGCCCAATTCCTGAGCATGCAGCTCCTAGCATAAACTAATTTTATTCTCTTGGCACTTCCTTGCCCAACTCTCAGCACAGCAAGTGGAAGATGTGATACCAGAAGTGTGAAATTAATTAAAAATAAGAAATGCACGCGGGTGCCTAAGATTTCCTGGAAGCTGCTTCCACCCTTGCCAGCCCAGGTGTGTGGAGCCCAGCTAGGGAGATGGCAGTGATGAGAACAGGGCACTCAGCACATAGACAGAGGTACTCAAAATATGTGGCCACAATGCGCAGAAAAATTTAGTCTCAGCCAATGCATCACTCACATTCTACAGGCTGCCACTGACTTTTGTTTAAAATTCTAACAGTGACACTTAGGAGTTCTGAACAAGATTACACAAGATGTATCCTTCTGTTCTGGAAAAAAGGAGAAGACCTGACCACATAAACTGTGTTGGAGAATGCATTTTTATTTTTCCTGGTGAAGGTAAAATGATAGCATACCCCCACTAGTAACAGAAATCTCTTCTAGAAAATACAGTAGCTGTGCCAGAGAGGATGGTCCCGATTAGGGGAGGCTTCTGAGGAATTTTAATTCATTTACACAGACCCAGCTCAGATTAAGACCATGATGTCTCATAGGAAGCTGCCTGAATCAGAGTTGTCTACACTGAGAGGAATCTCTTCAGGATTGCAGACAGGCTCCTTGCCAGCCCTGCCTGGAAATGCTGGGGACTGAACCAGGGAATCCAGCCACACTCGTGTGGAGACAACCACTTCCGCCCTCCCACATTCTCCCTCCCCACCCCTTTTCCATACACCGAAGGAGAATATCTCACCTTCTTGAGGTTGCCCGCCCGCGTTCCAATGAAGACAACCGAGTGGCCACGGTAGGTGTAGGCAGCAACGCTGGCCATCCCCTCAGCCTTCTCCTCCAGCAGCGGGAGCCCTTCAATGACCTGCAACCCCCCTAGGGGCTGATTCAGCACCAGCCCACAGAAGTTCCCATTGATCTGCATGGGCTGGAGACAGGGAGACAAGGAAGCGAGAGTCAACATCAAACGGGATTGGGTGCCCTTTCCCTGCACGACAGAGCTAGAGTTGGGTACACAATGGCACTCTATTCCCCAGCAACTCCTATATTCTAGAGCAGAGATGGGGAATCTGTGGCCATCCAGAGGATGTTGGGCTCCATCAGCCCCAGCCAGCAGTCAGAGATGATGGGAACTGTAGTTCAATGCAGTGGCGTAGTGTGGGTTGTCAGCACCCGGGGCAAGGCAAGTAATTTGCGCCCCCTAACCCATGGATTTGCGCCCCCTAACCCTAACCCCCAGATGTTGCGCCCGGTGCGGCCGGCCCCCCCTGCACCCCCCACGCTACGCCACTGGTTCAATGACATCAGGCGGCCACAGGCTCCTCACCCCTATCCTACAGTGTGTTTGTGCCTCGATTTTCAGAGGAAATGTAACAGGTTTTGTTCACAAGACCCAAAACAAGACTTCCTGGGCTGTTACGTGTGAGTTCTGGGGCAAAATGGGACCAAGGAGGTTGAGAGAATGACAGAAAGGGCCCAAACATCTCTCAAGCACCAAAATTTTGGGGAGGGGGTGTCCTATCCTTGGGGGGGGGGCAGAAACTAGCAAGTAGGAACTGCGGGTGGGGGAGAGTCCAAATCGCGCAGCATCGTACCGTGTTGATGCAGGGCAGCTCTTTGTTGAGAAGCCAAGGGAGGGAGAGCCGGCCTTCCCCTCGGTAGCAAGACTGGATACGCTCCCGGATGCGCTGGTTGACCTCATCCAGCGTGAAGAGGCAGAGGAGGCTCTCGCGGGGCGGGGCAGCGCGGTTCTTCTGGCCTTGCGAAAAGGCGGCGTAGAGCACATCCTGCCCTTCCGCGATGCCTAGCGACCGGGCCAGTTCGCGGCCTGCCTTGGCCAGCTGTGCAGCCTGCACAAGGCGGTACTCCACGCCATCCTTGGAGCAGCCCAGCGGGAACTCCACGTAAGAGTAGAACTCTGTGTCATTGGCACACAAGCGCACGATCTTGGAGGAGAAGAACCGCTCTCCGCCAGTCACACCCGGACCACCTGGGCCTCCCGCTGGCTCCAGCGGGGTCTGAGCTGTGTCCAGCTGCAGGGTGAGGAAATACACAAAGCCACCGGAGACAAATGCAGAAACGTAGTAGATATCGAAGGCTGGGTAGAGCGAGAGAGTGTCCGAAGGTACTTTGATCTGGGAGGAGACAAACTCATCCTGATAGACCAGGCTGAACATCTCGGGACTGCTGGCGTCGGGGGTCAGGCGGCGGCTGGAGAGAGTGGGGAAATACTCTGAGCGCCCCCCAATGGATGTGCCCACAAAAAACTGGCTGGGCTCCCTTGGCTGCTCCACAATCACACCAACCATGGCGTCTGGCTCGCGCCCGCCGGAAAGATAATGCTCCTTGCGCTGGTGCGGCTCCCCCAGCTTGGCCAAATCATCCAATCGCAAGAGCTGACACACCCCTTGCCAGACGCTGCCACAGGCCACCAAGCGGCTGCCAGCGTAGTCGATCAGCAGTAGCTTGTTGACGTTGTCGGCGGGGGCCAGGCGATGAGCGCAGAGTCGCACGCCGGGCGGAGGGTAACAGCGGGGGTCGTCAGGCACCGGGCCCGTGGTGTGAACCCGCAGCTGGGTCAGGTTGGCCGAGAGCTTGAGGATGCGGTTGATGGCCCCAAGGTAGACCTCGCCCGTGTCATGGTGGACAGCCAGGTGTGTGAGGGACAGGTCCGAGACTGTGAAGGCAGCGCGTGGGGACAGAACGCCCAGGACAGGTGGCGGCGAGGAAAGGAGGACCACAGCTGTAGTGGTGGCCATAAGTAGCAGCCACCACATGATCACCAGGGAGTTGCCTGGGGTCAGGCAGGGCCAGACACAGGCAGCTCATTCAGCCTGCAAGTGGGGGGAGGGAAGAGAAAAGGAAACGGTGGTTAAGCACCAGTCCAACATTGTGCAGTGAAAAGGCAAAGCCTCCAGCAGCAGAGCAGAAATGACATGTTTATGTATTTTTGTATGTATAATCAGCTGCCATCCTACACATCAGGAATGAGGAACTTGTGTGGTCCTCCAGGTCTCGCTGTACTATGCCACTCCCATCCTCCCTGGCCCCGCTGGTGGATGGGAGCTACAGTCCAGCAACATCTGGAGGGGCAAAGATCCCCCCCCCATCACTGAGTGGAACTCTCCTCCCAGGAGGCATGCAGGAAGGACTGGGCAGCCAGGTCGTGCAGCACTTATTTGGAGGGTTGCTAATAAAGGGAGTCTTTTGGAATTAGGTTTACAATTACTAATGCCAATCTGAAAATCTCCCTAGAGCCCCTCCCAAAAGGGGCTGCAAATGCATAACAGCACCTCTTGGCTAGAGATCTGGCTAGATATCCACACTTCGCACCCGCCACCACCCCAAGTAAAGTGTCACAGCCGCCAAGGAACTCGTTTTCTTCCTTCCAACACCCTTGCAGCTTCTCATTAGCACCCGCCATGCACAGCATGAAACAGCACCCACAGAATTGAGAAGCAAACACAGCATCTTGCATCTTGCATCACATGCACAAGCACACACACACACACACACACACCTGCAACAATGAAGAAAAGCTGAAGGCAGCAATGCCACCTGTCACACAAAACGAACAAAGATGGCACTAACCAGAGGTGGCTCCCTTCTCATTCCCAAGGATTCTCTCCACACAAATATCCCAATATCTACAGCAGGAGCTGCAGACTCCGGCCCAGGGGCCAAATGTGGCCCTCTAAGCCTCCTCTGGGCCACACAACCCCTGGCCTGCTCTACACCATTGTCAAGCGTTTTGCCTAACGAGAATGTGTCTTTGAAGGGAGGCAATGCCTCTCGCTTGCCAGGGTGGAGGGAGACATGGAGTTTGTGTGTGTGTGGAAACCTCTGGCTTTTGCATGGCGGCTGTACGAAGGTCACGTCTTACGCCTTCACTTTCACTTCTGTCTCAGCCCACCATTGGCATGTGGCCCCAGGAAAGCTGCGCATGAGGGAATTTGGCCCTCAGGCTGAAAAGGATTCCATTATGCCTAGCCGTGGCCTGGTACCAAACACGCAGACCTCAGAGGACAAACCCAACACGCCACAGATCTGGATCTAGCCCCGAGGGATCCTCCGAGGGAAGGACCATTGAATAAGATACTCTTCAGGTCTCCAGAACGCCAGCACCAAAAGGTTCAGCCTGAAGACTGATAGCACAGCACATGTCCACAGACTGCATTGCTAAAGAGGAAAGGTTTTCAGGTGAGAAGAAGTGATGCTTCTGAATCCCAGTTGCTGGAAACCACAGGAAGAGGGGACACTTTTGCACGGGTCCTGCTCGCAGCCTTCCGACCAGCATCTGAGTGGCCATTCTGAGAAAAGAGTGCTGGACTAGTTAGGCCATTGGCCAGATCCTGCACTATCATCTTATGTTCATCACCAGCAGCTGTGGTTAGGGTGTGGTCTAGGAGGCCAGAATATATCAGGTCTCCAGGTGCCCAGCCTTGCTTGACTTGTATTCCCTTTGCTATTGACCGTGGACTGTACCTTGACCTTGCCTTTCAATGATACTTTGAACCTGGACTGATTCTTAGGGCTTGAGAGCTTAGCTTGCTTTGGGCACGGCCGCACCATCATCCCAGCTCCCCTTGGTGAGTGTTTTGCATAGGTGTCTTATACCTTCTTGGACTGGGACACTGGCTCTCAATGGCGCCTGCAGCCCCTGATCCTTGCTATGTACATCATCACAGTGCCACCACTGAAAAATAATGTGGGCAGGCAAAAAGAACTTGCCCATGCTGCCCTGCATGTTCATGGGAGTCTCATTTACATAGGGCCCTCAGCCACTACATGCCACTGCAAAACCTGCCTCAACTACAGATCCCTAGAATGTTCAGGGCCCCAATTAAATTGACTACTGGGCATGTGCAATGCTTCAATGGGAAGTTCTTGCCAGTTCACCTCATATTCAAATGGGGCCTTATGAGCTGGTTCATAGATGATGGCTCCATCATCAAGGAGCCACTCTGGAACATGTGCAGAGAAGGGCAACTAGGATGATCAAGGGTCTAGAAGCCAAGCCTTATGAGGAACGGGAGCTGGATATGTTTTGCCTGGAAAAGAGGAGACAGAGAGGAGATATGACAGCCATCTTCAAATATCTGAAGGGCTGTCACATGGAGGGTGGAACAAGCTTGTTTTCTCCTGCTCTGGAAGGGATGACTTGAAACCATGGCTTCAAGTTGCAGGAAAGGAGATTCTGACTAGACATACGGAAAAACTTTCTGACAGTAAGAGCTGTTTGACAGTGGAACAATCTCCCTCAGGAGGCTGTGAGCTCCCCTTCCTTGGAGGTTTTTAAGCAGAGGTTGGATGTCCACCTGTCATGGATGCTTTGGCTGATATTCCTGCATTGCAGGGGGTTGGTCTAGATGACCTTTGGGTCCCTTTCCAACTCTTCTATGATTCTATAATCAAGGCAATACTCTGCATGTCTGAATGAGCTAGGAAAATAGAGAGCTGCCTTCTAGAGATCAACCTTCAACCAGCCCTGCCTTGTTTTCACTGACTGGCAGAGACTCTTCAGGGTTTGGCAGTCTTTCCTAGTCCTGCCTGGAGATGCTAAGGACTGAACATGGGACTTTCTGTTGGTCAAGCAGTCTTCCTTCCACCCCCAACTGTAGGCCATAAACCACATTTCCCCATCACTTCAAACACAATGATTTTCACTAGACTGGCATCGCGCATTCAGCTTAAAGAGGCGAAGTAACAAGAAACCAAGCACTGTGGTTTTGTGTGTGAACTAGATCCCTTGTGCCTACAGGCCCTCAGCTGCATGTTGCACACCAGCCGGGTTTCAGAAAGCTCCTCCCATGCTTTACTTGTCAATATGTCGTCCCAAAAACAGCTCTCTGAAAACATTTGTGGTCACTTCCTGCCCTTCATATGCAAGATCACAGGTTTACACTTCAGGTGAACACACACTATCCCCACGCTTACAAATTCAATGGCTCCAGCCATTAGCAAGCAATGCAAATCTATCCTTTTACCACTGGCTGCAAGTATGAACTGGTGGCTAAAGTATGCATTAAAGCAGGAATGGGCAAACTGGTAGCCGTGGGCAAAGGCTGGCTGATGAAGCAATTTTACCTGCTTCCCAGAGGCCCTACCAAGCACTGTTCTAAGGTGTGGTATAAACACAGTTTCTCCTAAGAAAATAATGTTTTAAAAATGGAGCAAAATAAAGAGCTACTCTACACTTTAATGTTATAGCCTTGTTTTGAGCCTAATACCCTGTGATGGCACTTCTGCAGCCAAAACCATTATCTTGTGGCACCTGAAAGACCAACACTTTTAAGACAAATTTGTTAGTCTTAAAGGAACTACAAGACTCTTTGTTGATAGAGACTTGCAGAATTTATAGATTTTTGCAGAATTTATAGATTCTTTGTTGATAGAGACTTGCAGAATTTATCATAGAGTCTAATCTAGAGAACAGAGTAGCTCGAGATAATGCAGACACACAGCTTCAAATCTATACCTATTACACAGTAACACCTCCCAATATTCCCATGCTATTTTGGACTTCTTGTCCACAGATCACAGAACCGTAGTACACGCTCACACACACATACAAAGCCTGCAAGCGCCCCCACCTTAGCTTACAGAGGGAGGGAGGCCAATTAGATCATCAGTCCGCCTAGCCCAGTGTCATCTACTTAGACCACTGAGCATACTTAAAAATAGGGATGTGTATAAAGCTGTATGTGGTCATGGAGAAACTATGTTTCTGTGGTTTTTATTGAGTGTGGTGGGAAGGGACCCCCCCCAATTAAGGGTCATCCAGCAACCTTGCCCCCCACTCTACAGCTGAACTGGAACAAACATGCAAACCCTATACTGCAATAAATAAGTGTAATATACAATCACGTCTTTACACACACTCTCCTGCTGCCGATACACACATTCCAGTGGCTTCCAGCTGCCACCTTGTCCCTTCCCACCACACTAAGGCACTGAATCAGCCCCACCCACGATCGTGGCTTCACAGCAGACCACCTCATAACATCAGTACCCACCAGCCTCTCAGCCTGTCGCTCCAAATATCCTAACCAATGTGCATACACATTCAACGCAACCTTCTGCAACCCAAGCAAACCACAGACCGCTGGGTTCGCTATTCATTGATATAGCTCCTCCAACAAGCTATTTCATTCCTCCTCCTCTCCCCCCAACCCAAATGCTCAGCCTCTCAATCATCCACCTCACAGGAAGAAGAGAGAGATCTCCCATCCCACATACCAAGCTTCTCCCCCTCCCCAATGCCTTTTTCTCTACTTTCCCCTCCTTAACAGGCATGAATTATAAGCAGACCCCTCCCAGAAAGAGGCCTGGAAGAAGCACTGGGTGGAACAGCAACCATAACCATTCTAAGACCCAATACATTATCACGCCCGCAACCAGGGAGGGAAGCACAAGTAGGAGGAACAGTCTGGGATCAACCAATCTTCCTGCCAATAGAGAGAGAGACCAACCTGTTACACACGCATTTCAGAGTTGTCCATCAAATACAACACTGGGCCTCGGAAACCAGGGTTCAAAACAACATCACAGCCATAGGTCCTCTAGGGGTAAGCCTAATCTCAGTTTTCCCACTCTGCAAAATGGGAACAATTGGATTTCACTCACAGATCTTTTGTGGGGATTAACAAAATAAGGAAATCCTCTTTTTTTCCTTCTTTTTCTAAAAAAGCAATGCATTCAATTAAAGGTACATGAGAGCCTAGAGCTCCTTCCTCTCTTCCATTCCAGAACACACCACCATCAATCAAGTTGACCCAATTCCCAGAGCTTGGAGACCCCTCCTCCAAAACCCACTCCCTTGAACTCCAAACAGCCATCATAAAGGTACAGCAGGAGGAATTCTGGCCCCTCCAGCAGAATCTGCATCCTCACCAGCCCCACTAAGATAACATGCTTGGAAATTCCTCCAGTACAAATGACTAATTTTGGGGGGTTCCAGGAATGATGATAAGGGAGGGGGTTTTGTTTTTCGTTTTAACAAAAGCAAAGAACCAGATGCAAACAAGTCCACCGGCAAATCGCATAGAATCGCCAGATCAGGGGCCAGCGAGGTGATGTCTATGTTACCTACTAAGCGACCCCCCCCCCAATACACACACACACACACACACACACACACACACACACAGGCAAGTCAAGCCCAGCTGGAGTGTGATGGGCGTTAGCCAGGCTCCTCCACTCCGGATCGGGCTCTTCCAGGGTAAGGAACCAAATCATTGTGTGGCGGGGAAGAAGGAAAGAGTTGATCTCTTCCACCCAGACACACACCCAGCTGGTGCCATCTCGAAACGGCCAGTCTTCTCTGACTTGGCATTCTCGCCCCGATTCCCTTACCTGTTCGTTTCGCCTCCCCCCTTCTCCCGGCCCCGCTTCCTTCCTGTGACGGCCGCCCACTTGCTAGGAAGCCCCCTTCGCAAAGCAGAGAGAAAAATCAGCGAGGAACCTCCCTGAACTGTGGGCTTAAAAGAGCCGGCAGTGCAAGAAGCGCCACCACAAAAGAGGGGTGGGGGCAACAGATGGGGCGTCTGCTGCTGGCACAGAACCAGGCAGGGGCTCCCCCGCCCTGTCTAGCAAAGACCCCAGTGAAGGGAGGGGGATCCCGCGCCATCCCCCCCCCCCCCGCAGCACCAAACCACCCTTTTCTTTGCGCTCCTTGTGGCTCGAAAGCGCTGCGATGGAGGGCGAGTGGGGCGGCCATGTGTGGGGTGATGCCTCCCCTCCCTTCCTCACCCCCGGGTCCCCCCAACCCCTCGGCACTTTGCGCGGATCCCGGCTGTACCTGCCCGCCGTTCGCTCCCCGCCTGCTGCCTCCCTCGCCTCCGTCTCCAGCCGCCGCTCTTGCTCAGCGTCTGCTCCCGCCCCAGCCGGTCGGAGCCCTTTAAACGCGGCCAGAACCATTAAAGGCATGGGGGGGGAGGAAAGAAGGGAAGGGGCTTAGGGGAAAGCGCCCCCTCCCCAACCCCTTCCTTGCCCGGTCCCTAAAACCTCTCTTCCCCGGTTTTCCTTTGCGTGAGCCCCCGTCCCTCTAAAGGCGGCGGGAGAACCGTCTCTCTCCTCCCCGCCAAGGAGTCGCCATGCACGCGCACCCCCGGCCCCTGGAATGGTACCGCCCGGGCACTCATTCATCCAGACCCGGGAGCGGCGGCGGCCAGTGCGAGAAGCAGGGACGTTCGGCAAGCGCCTGGCTCCCGCTCTTGCACGCGCGGAGCTGCCGCTTGGGTTGGGTTTTTTTTGTAAATAAGTGCCCAAGCTGGAGAAGGAAGCAAAGGCTTGCCAAGCCCACGAGGCAGAAACTGGCTGCAAAAGTGAACACTCCCCAGGCAATCGGTGCAAGGAGCGCACGTGCGCAGCTCCCTCTCGCCCTCCTCTGCTTTTGCACTCCTCCTTGCAAGGGACAGTTTCACGCGCGCGCGCCCCCCCAGCCCCCCCCCCCCGAGAAGATGCCAAGAGTTAAGAGGAGGGCTCTTTTGCGAGCAAAGGAAGATGCTAGGATAATAAATCCTCCATCTCTCTGCTGCTAGAATCCTCGAGCCGCCTTTCATATTTATTTCGGGGGGGTGGAACCTCGTGAAAAGAAGCGAAAATCTGCTGGGTGGAGGGCAAAGGGGCTGACCCCCCCCCCCCCCGGTTTATAAATTCCCAATTACACCCCTTCCCGGCCTTAGGCAACGTTGCTGTGTGTAAGGCGCCTCCTAGTGGAGAAACCGGACTAAGGATCCTGTCCTTCCCCCACCCCTGCCTAAAAAAGCGGAGGGCGGGGGAAACACCAGTTGCACGCCTGGAAATGAGCTCGCCCCCCAATGACACCCCGAAGAACAGCTCTGCCGGTCCTAGCCATCTTCTCGCCCCCAGACCCCCTCTCCAGCTCCCCGTGCCCTTTCCCCGCTCCAGACCCCCGATCTCTCCCCGCACCCTTGTTTTGGCTGCCGCTGTTGCCGCCGCTACTGTACCAGCCAAGGCACGTTGTCATGGCAACGGGAGCCAGGAGATGAGAGATGATGGACGCCCCCTTGGGTGGCGGGAGGATGTGATGGAGAGACCTGGGCGGTGGGATGGGTCAAGGAGGGCGAGGGGAGACAGGGGCGTGGGTGGGTCCAGGGGACGGGCAGGATGGAAGCACGGGCTCTAGAACCATTGCACCCCCCCCCCCCCCACTTCTCTCTCGAACTATATCCCGGGTCCGGTCCGGTCTTGTACCTCCTCCTCTGCCGGGTCCTTCCGTCTAGGATTCGCTCGCTCCGGCTGAGCTGCAAAGCGCGCAGGCTCGAGGGCGGGGGCTGAGTTAGTGTCCCGGCTCAGAAGAAACGGGGAAGGGCTCGTCCCGTCCCGGGCCGGGATCCAAGGGAGGGGAGGCGAAGCGGGGCCGCGGCCGGCCGGCCTGCAATGCTGCCGCTGCCTGGCACCGCCAGCGCCCAGAAACCGCGGAAACTCAACCCGCCCGAGGCCTCTGATGAGAACCAGATGCCAGCGCCGTCGCAGCTACCGAGCCTGGCAAGGGCCGCGTCCACGTGGGCTGGGCGGGCAAGGCGGCCGGGCAAGCGGAGGGCTCCGGGGGGGGGGGAGTCTCGCATCAGGGAGACGGACGGGGCGGAAGTGGAGGAGCCAGACTTCATTCGAACCAGAACCGGATTTCAGTGCGAGGTGTCTGTGTGGCTCAGCCTAAGAACGCACAGGGCCAACTCCCAGGGGCCGAGATCCCTTTGGCCCCCCAACAAAATATTTGAGACCCCCCCACCCAAAGTTGATGGACATTGCCATTCAAATAATGTGTACCGTGTGAAATATACTGTGAGTCGAGTGTGGATTTCATGCTCTTTATTCAGCTCATAGTAGCTAGAAATGGAAGTTCCCCCAAAGTGTCTTCTTTATATACATTATTTACACAATGGTCCCCACGTGATTGGCCAATTCTGGGATTCTCCTGTAGGCCAATCAAGTTGCGGATTCACTTCCACCTGGATTGGGTGGCTCCTGCAGACCAATCAGACTGCTGCATTTTGGATCCTATTCAACTCAGTACATAACACTGTGTCATGTGATCGATTATATGGGGCGGAGCTTACTTGCCCCCCAATACATTGAAGTTGGCACCTGTGGTGATGGGAGAGTGCCTCTGAACATATTCAGAGTGCGCCCCTCATCCTCTTTTTGTTTGTTTGATGGCTACAGTCCACCCACACAGATCCGGAGCAAGGCAGATATTTTAGGCGTTAAGTACTCGGGGTAGGTGGAAAAAGAGTAAGTGCTGTATAACATTAAAAAAATTATTGCCTTATGCAAGATTTGGTTATATAAGTTAGTTGATCTAAAATAAGTTTAGATGAAACAAAAGAATAGAGAAAAATCAGAATGGAGCCCTGAGTAGCTGGAGAAAAGGGTTTTCTTGCATGACAAGATTATTGGGATTCGCAAATGCTTCTGGCTCTTCCGGAAATAGGCACACAATAGCAGAGTAGCAATTCCCACCCACCTACACTTAGAATGAATTGCTCCATAAATTGGGTTGTTTCTCCCCCCTGAAAGTTTGTTTTATTCTTCATATACCACAAAAATGGGAACTCTCTCTCAAAACTGGTTTAATCTAGGATTGCTTGCTATGTTCCTGGTTTAGGAAGCAATTTTGTCCAAGATCAAAAGGTTTCAACTCATTCTAAACCAACTATCAATAGATGGAGGCCTGTTTTTTCCGTCGTACATACTGCTCCCAGCTGAAATTTCACTGCAATTAATAGCCGAGGTAGAAGGTCCTTTCTCAGAGGCCAATGCTCTCCGAGATGGTAGACATGTATCTGGGCTGTACCTTTTGAGATTTCAGGTGGGCTCCATTGATGGAATGCACATAGGGGACTCTAGCCTAGGCTTCACCCTTCTGATATTAAAGGTTCACAGAATCAAAGAAACAGAGAATTGCTGAGTTGAAAGGGACCATGAGGGTCATCTAGTCCAACCCCCTGCCATGCAGGAACCTTTCACCCTGAATTATTTCTGCGCACACCCCTTCCTCAACCCTCACCCGCTTCACATATTTCTTCTAAAACACACCCCACAATATTTTGTTTATTTATTAAATTTTTATATTCCCCTTTACTTGAAGCACAAAAGTACAATATAAAAACAAAAAACAAAACAAAACATAGTCTTTCCTGGTAAGGAAAGTGCTCCACAACTACATGGCCGCACCAAACCTCTAAAGTCCTGCTCGGATCGTGGTAGTTTTATTTCAGATCCCTCAGAAGCAGCGGCACATCTACTATTGTTTCTTTTTCATGCGCAAGGATGATAATAATGATTATTAGGAGCATTCAGTCATGTGAGCTCCTAATTGTATCCTGATGTGGTATAGCTCTGACACAGGTTTACTTTTTCACTGAGAACTAGGATATTATAGGATATAACTAGGAAGTCTAGGATATATGATATGCTATTGGAGTGGTACACAAAAGATGAGGAGGTGAAGGAGGCAATGACTAAATGGCTGGAATTATGGAATAGCAACATAAAGTTCACGGCGTGTATGGCATTGAGGGAAAACGTGTGGAAAATGATATATAGGTGGTACCATACGCCGGTGAAACTGGCTAAGATGTATAGGTTAAAGAACAAAAGATGCTGGAAATGTGGAGAAGTAGAGGGTGATTTCTATCACGTGGTAGTCATGTAGCAAAGTGAAAGCCTTTTGGGAATCAATCTATAACGAACTTTAAAAAAATTTTAAATACACCTTTCCCAAAAGGCCCGAAGCTTTTTTGCTAGGAATGACGGGTAAAGAAATTAAAAAAGAAGATAAGATACTATTCCTATATGCTACCACAGCCGCAAGAATTATGTTGGCACAAAATTGGAAAACGGAAATTATACCCAATATAAGTGATTGGCAGGTTAAAATGGTAAATTATGCCGAGCTTGCTAGAATAACAGGAAGAATAAGGGACCAAGATGAACAGAAATTTCATGACAATTGGAATAAATATTGGAAGTATATTGGAACCAATTTGTAGATGGCACTGGCGGGGTTGGAATAACTCTAACAGTAAGGGGCCACTATGTAAGACTAAAAATAAAATATGTGACTATGGAATTTATTTGATACTTACCAAAGGGGTGGAGGGGAGTCCAAGGTGGGTTTTTTCTGTATGATTTGGGGAGTGGATATAAATATGTGTAACTTATGTAAATGAAATATGTTTATATATTTATTTGTGTAATACTAATAAAAATGTATTTTTTTTTAAAAAAAGAGAGAACTAAGGCCTAAAACAGAGATGGGGAACCTGTGGCCCTTTTCAGATGCAACTGGATTCCCCTCAGCCCACACCAGCACGACCAAAGGCCAGGGAAGATGGAGTTGTAGGCCAGCAACATATGGGGAAACACATGTTTCCCCATCTCTCAGAGAAAGAGACTCTGTTCTGGTTTTTCAAAATCAGCAGTTTGGCTCTATAGAGAGTTTGTGACTGTTGTTGTTGTTGTTTCCCTACATTACATTGTCACTTTTCCACCAATATAAATCTTCTTTTTTTTTAAGAGGTGACAGCTGTTCAAAACTTTCTACATCCTTTATAGTGCTACATTTAGGTGTTAACATTTGTGGCAGTATTCCAGATGTTGTTGCTTGTTCTAGGCTTGCCACCAGTTCCTTATTTCAAGAAACAGTTGCTAAATGTTAATAGGAAATAAGGAACCATTCCCTCAAATAAGGCACACGTGACTAGGTCAATTTGTTTCCTCAGATCTTGCTCCCATGGATACATTTTTTTTCTAATCTTGATAATCCAAAAAGTTATTGTGGTAATGAGCCATACCTTTAACGTATGTGAACCACTGTTATATAACTACCTCAAATGCAGTGAGACAAAAATGAGGAAACTGTGATTCTCTAGCCCAGATGATGTTGTACTCCAGCTCCCATCATTCCTGGCCATTGGCCATGCTGACTGCAGCTGATGGGAGATGGAGTCTAGCAGTGTCTGGAGGGCCACGAGTTCCCCATCTCCTTTTCCTGCTTAGTAACTTGAGCTTAGAGAAATGGTGAACCGGATAGACTGCAACAAGGCTAACAGCTTCCAGAAGGGTAGTCCTGTTAATTCATTGCAACAAAAGCAGCCAAGATTCTTGTGGTGTTTTAAGGATTAAGATCCCCTCCCCACCCTCACCCGCGAAAACCACTTATGGCCTGGAGTCCACTTCATAAGAAACATCAATCTGTGACATTTCTATCTATTTGCCTACTGCCTATTTTCTGAGATTGCTCCTCTCCGGTCATTTTTTCATTGTTTTGCCTTATCTCTCACAACCCATTTCCAAAGCAATTTGCCCCTGAGCCCTCAATTGGAAAGGCAAATAAATTCAAAATAGAGAGAACCGTGAAATGTCAGGCCCTGGAAGCCAAGGTTTCCCTCCAATCTATCCCACACTCCCAATGTGGCGTTGATATCCTAGGAAGACCTCTGGTGCCTAGAAACCTCAGACAGCTCAGTAAACTGGCCGATCCCCTTTAAGGGTGTGATCCTACGCATGTTAGTACAAGGATGGGCAACCTATGGCCCTCCAGAGGTTGCTGGACTTCAGCTTCCATCAGCCCCAACCAGCATAGCCCATAGACAAAGAGACAAAGATGATGGGGACTGTAGACCAGCAACACCAGAGGGTCACCAGATCCCGATCCCTGAATACAATACTGCTTACTACTGAGTGGACATGCATAGTAGGATGGTGCTATGATGTTTCATTTCCACCCATGTGTTCCCAGATGGAAAACCTATTTAACTTAGTGGATTTACTGGTGAGGAAGCATGCTGAGGACATTTCCAGTTCAGGACATTTTGACCTACTGAGGCTTACCACATGTTGCCTTCTCATAGTTCATGCCACGTTAATGTGAATGTATATCAGTGCTAGAACATAGTTTAAATACAAGATGTGTCTCTACACAATCATGTGCACCCACAAACATTGTGTGTGGGGGGGGTAAGGGTTCTGTATTTGCAAGAGTGCTGGCAGAAAATATGGAGGTCATCATGACATGTATATGGGGTGTTCACAGGTGTTTCTATTGGCAAGTGAGAACTTACCTGTGTGCCAAAGGTATTTACGCACAATCTCTGTGTTAAGCATGCATAGCCTGCACATCTGCACTGCACACAAAACCCCATAAGAAACAGTTCAAACCCAGCTTGGGGGGAGGATGCACAAACTCCAGCAAAATATAAAAAGAGATGTTGCTGAAATTGCCCCAGATTTGGAAGTCCCTCGGTTGTGTTTTTGTGATGTCTTTGATTGTTTTAAAATAAAAGGAGTCTGGTGTAGACGAAGACATCATAATCATCATCATTAAAATTTGGATACAGTGGTACCTCTGGTTAAGAACTTAATTCGTTCTGGAGGTCCATTCTTAACCTGAAACTGTTCTTAACCTGAAGCACCACTTTAGCTAATGGGGCCTCCCGCTGACACCACGCTGCTGGTGCGCGTTTTCTGTTCTCATCCTGAAGCAAAGTTCTTAACCCAAGGTACTATTTCTGGGTTAGTGGAGTCTGTAACCTGAAGCATCTGTAACCCGAGGTTCCACTGTACTGTACTGCCCTTCATCCGAAGATGCCAGGGCGGTTCACAACATAGAAATACAAAATGAGAATACACAATACATAATGAAACAAAAACAGAAGGCCTTTGCAGATGACTTAGTATTGACCTTGCAAGAGCCAGACACTAGTACCAAAAGAGCTCTAGAACTAATTCAAGTATTCGGCCAGGTCGCAGGATTTAAGTTGAACAAACAAAAAACCAAGGTACTGGAAAAAAACTTAACAAATGTTGAAAGAGAGAGATTCCAAGAGGAAACTGGGTTAGTGGTGGCAAAGAGTGTAAAATACCTGGGGATTAACATGACATCTAAGAATGTAAACTTATTTAAGGATAACTATGATAAGTGCTGGACTGAGATAAAGAAAGATTTAGAAATATGGTCAAACCTGAAGCTTTCCTTGTTAGGTCGAATCGCAGTAATCAAAATGAATGTATTGCCTAGAATGTTATTTTTGTTTCAGACATTACAAATTGTTGATAAACTGGACTGTTTCAAGAAGTGGCAGAAAGATATATCTAAATTTGTCTGGCAGGACAAAAAGCCCAGAATTAAGTTTAAGATACTTACCGATTCTAAAGAAAGAGGGGGGTTTGCCCTGCCGGACTTAAGACTCTACTATGAATCGGCAGCTTTCTGCTGGTTAAAAGATTGGCTACTTCTTGAAAATGCAGACATTCTAGATTTGGAAGGATTTGATAATAACTTTGGTTGGCATGCATATATCTGGTATGACAAGGTTAAAGTGTATAAGGGTTTTAAAAATCACATTGTCAGGAAAGCGCTATATAATGTTTGGATACGGTACAAAGATTTATTGGAAAATAAAACTCCCAGGTGGCTCTCACCTATGGAGGCCAAGGAGGTAAAGAAACTGAATATGAGAACTAATTGGCCGAAATATTCTGAAATTTTAGAACAAGAAGGTGGTGAATTTAAATTACAAAGTTATGAGAAAATAAAGTCCAAGGTACGAGATTGGCTCCATTATTTTCAAATAATGGAGGCCTACAAACAAGACAGGAAAATTGGTTTCCAGGTGGAGAAATCGAAACTAGAAACAGAACTGTTAGAACCCAATACTAAGAATTTATCAAGAATGTATAACTTGCTGTTGAAGTGGAATACACTAGATGAGACAGTGAAGTCTGCTATGGTTAAATGGGCACAGGACATAGGTCACGACATTATGTTTGCTGACTGGGAGCAGTTATGGACCACAGGTATTAAATTCACGGCATGTAATGCCTTACGAGAAAACATTATGAAAATGATTTACAGGTGGTACATGACCCCAGTCAAGCTTGCGAAGATTTATCATCTGCCCAATAACAAATGTTGGAAATGTAAAGAGACTGAAGGTACCTTTTTCCACCTTTGGTGGACCTGCCCAAAGATTAAGGCCTTCTGGGAAATGATTTATAATGAAATTAAGAAAGTGCTTAAGTGCACCTTTAACAAGAAACCAGAGGCATTTCTCTTGGGTATGGTCGGCCAGTTGGTGCCGAAGAAGGATAAGAATTTCTTTTTGTACGCTACTACGGCAGCAAGGATTCTTCTAGCAAAGTATTGGAAGACACAAGAGCTACCCACGCTGGCGGAATGGCAGGCGAAAGTGATTGATTTTATGGGATTGGCAGAAATGACCGGCAGAATCCGCGACCAAGAGAAAGAGACTGTGGAAGAAGATTGGAAGAAATTTAAGATGTATCTTAAGAACTATTATAAAACTGAGGAGTGCTAAAATGCTGAGGGAAAAGAAGACGTAGAATTGCAGCGGAAAATTGTGTTTAATTTTAGGGTGGAATTGAAAAAGAGAATGAATTTACATTTAATTGGTTAAGAAGGGTTGCTGAATAATGGTTTAAAATTAAGGATGCAAAAAGGGAAAGGTATGGGGAAGTCCGGGAAAAGAGGGTTATGGAAATAAGGTTAAGAAAATATGAGTTTTTGTGTTTGTTTTATGTTGTTTTTGTTTATGTTAAAAAATTTGGAAATTAATAAAAATTTTATTTAAAAAAAAAAAAACATAATGAAACAAAAACAAACCAATAACCCTCTCCAATACATTTTAAAAGCCAGAGAATGCTAATCAACCAAAGGCCTGGCTGAAGAGGAACTATTTTGCTTGGCGTCTAAAGGTATCTAATGAAGGCACCAGGCAAACCTCTGTGGAGAGAGCATTTCACAGACAGCCACTGCAGAAAAGGCCCCATTCTCATGTTGCCACCCTCCAGACCTCTCATGGGGGAGACACATGAAGATGGGCCTCAGATGATGAACACAGAGTTGGTTCATATGGGGATGGCGGTCCTTGAGGCATTGCAGTCCTGAGCCACTTAAGGCTTTATAGATCAAAATCAGCACTTTGAATTGGGCCAAGAAACTCTTTGGCAGCCAGTTTACACAGTATTGCACCAGGATCGGTGTAATATTCTCAAACCATCTTGCCCTGGTGAGCAGCCTGACTGCCAAATTTTGCACTAGCTGAAGTTTCTGAACCATCTTCAGAGACAGCCCCATGCAGGATGTGTTGCAGTACAGTAATCTAACCTAGTTACTGGAACATAGATGGCAGTCTATCCCTGTCCAGATAGGGATGCAATTGGGCCACCAGCTGAAACTGATGGAAGGCACTCGGTGCCACGGCCTCAAGCGACAACAAAGGATCCAGAATTACCCCCAAGCTACCTCCCTTCTCTTTCAGAGGAGGCATTATTATATTTGCATTGGGGAATTTTTCTCCCTTTGGATGTTGTGTGCAGCAGTGGTACTGCCTTAGTGAAAAGCACACATACCTCACTATACAGGGACCCCATTTCCCTCCTGTATATAAAAGCCTTGAAAATGGGTTGAGCCATGCCTCTAATGGGATTACAGCACCCCCTGGTGCCCATGGGAGAAAGTGTCCCATTGCAGCACGTTTTAGTAATCCAATACTTTCACCAGTCACATTGTTTTAAGCGACTCTGTACCATCTTAAGTTGGGAATAAAATACCTGACACTGGAGGGCCATGAACTCTATCCCCAGCTCTTTATGAGGAAGATGGCAACACCTGTGAATCCAACTCTTTCACTGCGAACCATTTTCACTGTGAACCATGATTTGAGTAAACTAGTTATTCGCTCAGAATGCACTGGTTAAATCTTCAGGCAGACTCTCGTCAAGCCATTATGCATTATGTAAGCCAAGCAGCCCAAAGACAGAGAAACAGCAGCCACGTAATTAACACAGCAAACAGATGACAGAGTTCCTGTTCATGTCCATACAGAATCCTTTACTACAGCTTGCTAACTTGTGGCCTGAGTTGTAGGTGGACTACAAGTCTGATCACTCCAGATCTTGGCCAAGCTGGTGAGTGTTATCGTAAGAGCCATAATTCTTTAACTCTGCACCTCCTGGCCATATGAAGTCTTCTATGCCCATTCTCTCTCTCCCCCCTTCTGAGTTGCTTTCCCCCTTTCCTGCAGTTTAGTCCATGACAGAGACCCTACTGTCTGTTCCTCCTCTCTGTGACATTGCTGCAGCTCAGCCAATCAGTGTGAAGATGCTTCATAATCACCACCAACTACTCTATTGGTCAGCATAAATATAAATAACCTACAGTATTTTGGAAGTTGTCATTGTCTGGAAGCAACATGGCAACCAGGAAAAGTGAGGAAACACTTTAGTGACTGTTAAGATTCCAGGTCAAAAAGAACAGAAATGAGGGACGATAGCTATATTTAGTCAAGGTGCAGTTTGATATTCACAATCATCCTCCAACTTGTAAAGATGGGTGTTACATGTGTTGTGTTTATTACACCTCCATCAATACTTTTTGTTGCAAGTTTGTCTTGCACCCTGGAATTGAAGTTATGTGAGAATTATGGAACACATTCCACCCTCTTGAAAGGAAAGCCTTACAGAAATCCAGTTCTGAGATTTGCATGTGGGTTTTGAAAGGGATTTTGTAGTCCTGGCAGCCACGTTGGGTGGTGGGTGGGGAGTGCAGAGTCAAAAGTGGGTTCATAGTAAAGCAAGTAAATTACCCCTTGTGCCTTTAACAGAGTTTGAATATATAAAGTAGATACACCTTCAGTAAGGCTTGAACCCTGGTGCTTGCATGGTTGTTTGGGGTGAACAATAACTGTTTGCAGGTAACTAGGAATGGAAACTATTCTAAATTAGAAAGGAGTTTGTTCTGCCCCCACACCTTCCTTTTATATGTCAATATGTCCCTTTAACTGTTATTAGAATTTTTTGTATATTATTATTTCAGTTTTCTTCTTTCTTTTCTCTTTAATTTTTTTAATTATTATTATTTAATCTTTAATCTAAATTAATCTTTTTCTCCCCTTCCCCTTGTTGAATTAAAAACAGATGAATACAACTCTGATGAGGGTGAGGCAATATATTTTCAGGCTAGCATCTTTTGTTACTTATTTTGCATCTTAGCAGTAAGTAGCATGAAACACTTGTTAGAGAAAATGAGAAATCAACTGATCAGGCCTCCATTAGACCCAGAGTCTCAAAGCAGATTCCAGTACTATCCTATGGCTCAAATGAAGTTTCAGTCTGGCAGATTTGGCAGCCCTTGGCCACAAGTGGTACAACACAACACTTCATGTTTCAGTGAGGCAAAGTTTATTTCACCAAAGGCTGATACAGTTAGGAATGAAGGTGCAGCTGCAGAGGTTGGAGGGCTGGAGTGGGATAAAGGGCAGATGCTGCAGCAGCTTCCGGAATGCAGCCACGTATCACACCAACAGAGGTTCAGCAGCTTCATCTGTCCCTCAGCGGATCTGTGGGAAGGAAGAAGAGGTTGGGAGTTGTTCCAGTACCATGCTGTAGAAGTTTTGCCAGGAAGCAATGGGCACCGCTTGTAAAAACCACATGAACTGGGGCACCACTCCATAGCTAGGTCAGGTACCACAGTGGCATCTCTTTGCGCTTAGGGTGACTACAGAAGAGCAGTGCCTCGTTCATTTACAGCGGAATAATGCTAATGACCTAACAGACCACAGTGATAAACCACGAGTGAGGAAATTTGATGATGCAAAGGACAAGGCCATGGCCTTGTGGGTTAAGAATCATCGTTTCTGCTAGCTGCTGGGAAAGCAAAATGGCAGGAAACAGATTGTGTACGAGTCATCAATTGGATGAATCTGCAAGAGGAGGAGCTTGAATTTTAAGAATCTTTGACGCAGATATCACAGCCACACACAAAAAAGAGGATGTTAAAGAGCACCAATCAGCTCTCAGTCTCCTCTATTCTTTGGGTACAGGCAAATTAATGTTGTTTATCATCCCTTCTTGATGTTATCTTAGTACTTGCCATGCTATATTCTCCTTTAAAATTATTTGCTTCTTTGTTAATTAAATTTACATACTGCCCTTCATCCGACAATCTCAGGGCGGTTTGCACAATGGGGTGATCAAACCTGATCGCTTTGCAGATGTGCTAAATAACTGCAGCACAGGGTGCTCAAGATTCTGGAATGAAGGAGTGAGCAATTCGAATGGAGGACACTAACCTTGACAGATTAGAGAACTGGGCCAAAACAAACAAGATGAATTTTAACAGGGAGAAATGTAAAGTATTGCACTTGGGCAAAAAAAATGAGAGGCACAAATACAAGATGGGTGACACCTGGCTTGAGAGCAGTACATGTGAAAAGGATCTAGGAGTCTTGGTTGACCACAAACTTGACATGAGCCAACAGTGTGACGCGGCAGCTAAAGAAGCCAATGCAATTCTGGGCTGCATCAATAGGAGTATAGCATCTAGATCAAGGGAAGTAATAGTGCCACTGTATTCTGCTCTGGTCAGACCTCACCTGGAGTACTGTGTCCAGTTCTGGGCACCACAGTTCAAGAAGGACACTGACAAACTGGAACGTGTCCAGAGGAGGGCAACCAAAATGGTCAAAGGCCTGGAAACGATGTCTTATGAGGAACGGCTAAGGGAGCTGGGCATGTTTAGCCTGGAGAAGAGGAGGTTAAGGGGTGATATGATAGCCATGTTCAAATATATAAAAGGATGTCACATAGAGGAGGGAGAAAGGTTGTTTTCTGCTGCTCCAGAGAAGCGAACACGGAGCAATGGTTCCAAACTACAAGAAAGAAGATTCCACCTAAACATTAGGAAGAACTTCCTGACAGTAAGAGCTCTTCGACAGTGGAATTTGCTGCCAAGGAGTGTGGTGGAGTCTCCTTCTTTGGAGGTCTTTAAGCAGAGGCTTGACAACCATATGTCAGGAGTGCTCTGATGGTGTTTCCTGCTTGGCAGGGGGTTGGACTCGATGGCCCTTGTGGTCTCTTCCAACTCTATGATTCTATGATTCACTAGGCCAAGCTACGCATTACACACAACATTGCAGCTGGTGAACCTGTGGGCCCTTCAGATGTTGGTGGACTCCCAATTCCCATTATCCCTGACCATTTACTGACTGGGGCTTATGGGAGTTTCAACAACAACTTCTTAAGGTCCACAGGTTCCCATCTCTGCTCTAAAGGCACTGAAACATTCTCCCCTCCTGCTTCTTCAAAACTTGAGGTGACTTACGATTATTAAAACACAATAAACAGCCCAGGCCCAACAAAAACCACTTCACAGCTATAAAAGACTGCTGCCAAAATGCCTCAAGGAATGGTGAGTTTAAAACGTCTACAACCACAAAGCAATTGCTCAGAAAACTACAACTAATCGAGAATGTGGCAGCTAAACTGGTGACTGGGAGTGGCTGCTGTGACCATAGAAGACTGGTCCTAAAGGATCTACACTGACTTCCCGTACATTTCCAAGCACAATTCAAGGTGTTGGTGCTGACCTTTAAAGCCCTAAACAGCTTCAACCCAATATATCTGAAAGAGTGCCTCCACCTCCATTGTCCAGCCTGGACACTGACGTCCACCTCTGTGGGCTTTCTGGTAGTTCCCTCACTGTGAGAAGTGGGGTTACAGAGAACCAGGCAGAGAGCCTTCTCGCCCTCCCAAAAGATGTCAAACAGGTGACTTTTTAGAGCCTTCCAGAGTGGCTGGGGCAACCCAGTCAATTAGGCAGAATAGAAATAATAAAAGTTGTTATTGTTGTGGTTGTCACGATCATCATCAAGCAAAACCTCACAGGTTCAGTTAGACAGAGAAGATGAAGCAGAAGATAGAGAGCACCATCAAGAATTCCTTGGCAAGAGAGTTCCAGCAAGGGAGAATTTGTGAAGACAGATTGTTGAGTACTGTGGTTGTTAAGGGAACAGTCCCAGTTCAAATCTGACCTCAGCTATATAAACTTGCTGCAAAGGTTTATGCAAGCCATTATCTCTCAATGATCCATTAGTAATAGGGATACTGATCAATCTTGGCCTACCTTACAGGGCAAGACATCACAGACATAGCATTTAGAGTACTCTGAAAAAAGCCCAATACAGTGGTGCCCCGCAAGACGAACGCCTCGCAAGACGGAAAACTCGCTAGACGAAAGAGTTTTCCATTTTGGAGGTGCTTCGCAAAACGAATTTCCTATGGGCTTGCTTCGCAAGACGAAAATGTCTTGCGAATTCCTGCGGGTTTTTTTTCCTCCCCCCCCTTTTTTCTAAGCTGCTAAGCTGCTTATCTGCTAAAAGCCGCTAAACTGCTAATCCGCTAAGCCGTCAATGGGCTTGCTTCGCAAGACAAAAAAAACGCTAGACGAAGAGACTCGTGGAACGGATTCTTTTCGTCTTGCGAGGCACCACTGTATAATTTCACAGGGATATACTCATACTGCCATAAATTCGCAAGGCAAGTCATTTGACACTCCCAGTATTTGAGACGCCTCTCCCCTGCTGAACGCTCCTTCCTTCAGAGCTCCCCCATCCTTATCACACCCCTTCCCCCAGCTCCCCCCACTCCCTACCGTGTACTTGTCCCACTTCTTCTCGGGGTCGTAGGGCTCCCACCGGCTTGCAGGGAAAATATGCTTGTTCTTTTCATACCAGCTGCGAAGCACCACTTTGCCGGCGTGGGACTGGAGATGGCGGACAAGAGGGGAATTGGGGTGGGGGAAACTATGGTCAGAAAAGCCCAACCAGCTCAGAATGGGGGTGAAAGCTTTATCTGAAGACAAGGATTGTTTGAGCACGTCCCCTCCTTCCCCAATGCAGACAGCAGAGTTGGTGGGAAGGGGTTCTTTGCATCAGCCATTCCCCAGTCAAGTGTTGTCCATGTTTTCTGGAGTGAAATGTACTCTATGCGGTGCTTCCCTTGCACTTGATCCAGAAGGAGCAGCAGGATTTCCCTTAGCTTTGGACCAGTTTACCTACAAGATAGCCTGTCCTCGCATGAGCCCACCAGACTACGTCAATCAGCAGAATTGGTACTACTATAGAGGGAAAGGGACCCCTGACCATTAGGTCCAGTCTGGGGTTGCGGCACTCATCTTGCTTTATTGGCCGGGGGAGCCGGCGTACAGCTTCCGGGTCATGTGGCCAGTATGACTAAGCCGCTTCTGGCGAACCAGAGCAGCGCATGGAAACGCCATTTACCTTCCCACCGGAGCGGTACCTATTTATCTACTTGCACTTTGACGTGCTTTCGAACTGCTAGGTTGGCAGGAGTAGGGACTGAGCAACGGGAGCTCACCCCGTCGCGGGGATTCAAACCGCCAACCTTCTGATCGGCAAGTGCTAGGCTTTGTGGTTTAACCCACAGCGCCACCCACATCCCTGGCACTACTATAGGTGCCACCTAATACAGAACTTGATCATTTAGCATGGCAGTGGCTATACTTTGGAACTCCCTGCCTATTGAGACTAAGCAGGCGCCTTCACTGTGTTCTTTTCAGCGCTTGCTAAAAACATCCCTGTTTAGGCAAGCCAACCGTGATGTTTAGGAAGCTGAGGTAAATTAAATCTGTCTTAGTATTTTACGTTTTGTTTGTTTTAAAGTATGGCAGTGAATTTCTTCTAATTTTACTGTTTTATCTTTTGTAAACTGCTTTGACTGTTTTTTTGCAACCAAGCAGTGCATAAATGCTATGAAATAAATAGCTCCCATCAGCCCCAGCAGGCAGGGGAGGATGCGGGGAGCTAGAAGACCATTAGCATCTGGAGGGGGCTGGGCTGGGGAAAGGAAGGAGGGGTGGGGTGGGCTGCTGTGCAGGAAGCTGAGTGCCTGCGGTAAGAGACAACCATGCTGGCTCTTATGTCAGGTGGAAGGATTTCTCAGTTGGAAGGCCTGTAAAGACTATGGACTTGGCAGCACTGGGCCAGGTTCCCTCCTCCTCCTCACCTCATCTTTTTCCACCGTTGCATCACTCAGAAGCCGAACATCATCGTGTACATCAAAATTGAAGAGCGGCCCTGGATTGGGGAGCACCCCAAGGGAGAGAGAAACGGCTCATACTGGAGCTTATCACTCCTACCCCCACAGCCCAAACCCCTCTCTTGAACCTTCAACCTCAGCCAAGTACTTTTATAACCCACAGAAAAGTCTGCATCCCCTTTTCAGCCTCTCCCTTTCCACCAATGCTTCCGTCGCTACCCCTTTGATTGTCACCATGTCACAGGGGACAGTCTCATTGGGATTTGCCCATTGATTCTATGTTTATGCCCCTTTGCCTTTTCTCTTAGCCCAAGCAACCTTCTCTCTGCCAACATGCAACTGCAGCCCAATCTGACTCTGACCACCACTGTGTCTGTGCCACAGTAACTAGAACAGAACCCGCCCCCCGCATTACTTCCCCAGGTAGACTCAGAATGGAGGAAGGGCAGAAAAAACTCACCGCTTTTCCCCCGGGCCTTGGTGACGATGAAGTCATAGAAGCTGTGGTGCTAGACAGGCAGGAAGAAATGGGTTCAGGAAGGGATGTCTCAAAAATATTCCCAGCCCACAAAGAGGAACGCAGCCAATGGACTTACTTTATTTGTGGCAGATGGGAACTGGGACGGAAACAAAGGGCAGTGTCCCCCACAAAAAGAAAGTGTTAACTGGGGTTTGTTTCAGTGTTTGAAAAAGAATGGGGTCCCACCCCACTCAGACAGACGTAGAGCTATTCCACTTCTTTCCAGGGGGGACTTAATTGAATCTGGCTTAACCATCCCACTTCACATGCTGATTGAGTCAAAGGAAGATCACATGGGACTACTGGGGGAGATGGAAGTTGGGGTCTCTTTAAATATTTCTCAAAGCAGGAAGTGGACTTCCCTAAAAGCAAGCACTGGCAGTCCCTGTGCACAACAAGTCAAGTGTTTCCTCCTAGTTTTGTTTGAACTTTTGTTGGGGACAGGAGGGAGGGAGAATCCTGCTTCACACACCCCTCTAATGCTCTGGAAAGTCTAAGTAAGGAAGTTCAGATCTTCTGGCTCTTAGATCACTAGGACAAGGATGATTAGGTACAATTTGGATGCCTTCTCCCCGTGCATAAAGGGGGCAGGGTGCTGAAAAACAGAACAGGCTGGCCCAGGGCCGTCCACTCACATGTGGGATGATCAGATCCTCCTTGATGTACATAAGTTGCTCCACACCAGCTGACCTGCAAGGGGAGCAAAGGAGAGACATACTCAAAGTCTAAACGCAACATCTTCCCCTGCCCAATAAGCCTCATACCCTCAGCAGCCAGTAACTCTGACTGAAACATGCTCCAGAAAAACATCCACCTTTCTCCCGCACTCTGCTTGCCTTGTGTTTGTGTACATGTAGTATGATGGCTGCATTACAAAGTCTGTGCTGTCAGCTCCTACTGTGACTTTGCATATTAATGAATCATCCTCATTTTACAGATGAAGATCTAAGGCCAAGAGGTAGGGACTTTTAACTCAAATCTACCACGGCCAGATCTTACACTCCCTACTAGACCACGATGACTTGGACTCTATGATCTCTCTCTTACGCTTTGGCCATACCATTCCCGCCACCCTGGGTGAGCTACCTCAACTCTGCCAAGTCCTTTACCGGAGTTCACTGAAGTCCTTACGCAAGATCTCCAGGGCCTTTTGCAGGAACTGCTGGATGGTGTTGCCCTTCTTCATCTGCACTGCGGGGAAATGAAAGTCAGTCTGGAATGGATCTTCCTCATTTACATGCCCCAGCCCAAAAATATAACCTGCAGAATCCTCAAAGGATACACACACGGCTAGTATGTATGTGTGTGGGGGGGGGGGTATTTATTACATTTACATCTTGTTATTCCTTCAAGGAGCTCAAACCAGCACATGTGTTTCTCTATGCTTTTGTCCTCACCACAATCCTGTACAGCGAGGTTGAGAGAGGGACTGGTTCAAAGTCACTCAGCAAGTAAGCTTCATGGCTGAGTGGGGATTTTAACCAAATACATACACTGAGGCTCTAAACACTACAGCGCACTGATGCACACCCTCTCTCACACTCAGTCACTCCACTGTGTGTGTGTGTGAATATGAATGAGAGGGGATTATTTTACATATAAGATTAATGGCTTCAGGCCTTAATTGGTAGATTAGTAAACTAAAACTGTGGATATTTTGGTGCAAGTAGCTATTAATTCATGGGGTAGAGAGCTAAGAGCAACGTTATCAGTCCATAGGTGGTCATACACTGGGGGGTTTGTGCTCTGCAGGGGTGAGGATCCTCCAGCCTGTGTGCCAGCCTTTGCCTGCCAGGGGGTTCAATGTGGCCCGCAAGGCCAATTTCCCCAAACCGTGCTCACCCGCCCATCAGCTGACATCACTGTTGACAGCAGCTGATGGGCAGGAGGACAGGGTTTAATTCTGTATTTGTTGTGTGTCCTGTTCCCATTTGGGATGTTAGCTGACAGGCAGGTGCCCCCAGCCCTAGTCAGATTTGGGATGCAGGACAAAAAGGTTCCCCACCACTGGTGCACTGAATGGAAAAAGCCAACCACATGGGCTCCTACCACCCCACACGCTAAGCCACCAACTCCTTTTCCAAAGCTAAGAACAGAGCAAAGCTCACCTTGACAGTCCGGCGGTGCCCAGAGCCATCCCAGTAGCTGAAGGTGATTTCTATTTCTTCACCTGGTGGGAGAGGAAAATCGCAGAGGAGTCAAGAGAAGAGCAGAATAAAAACCTCTCTCATCAGAAGAAATATGAAAACCTCCAGCATCTTCCTGTAAACAATACCCCTCCCCTGCTATGACCACATGACAGGCTCTGATAACCAGTGGTCAAGGCCAGGCCACCGACACCACATTCCATCACTCACTCTTTATTTTCTCCTGTTTGGCTTCCCACTCCTGGCGAAGTTCTTCTCGCAGGCGATTTTCTTCCTCCTGGAAACCGGAGGAGGAGAGGGCAAAAGCTGTCAGGGTGATGCCTTGGTGGGGCTGGGGAAACCCAGCACCTTCCCGATGTTTTTGGACTCCAACTCCCATCAGCCTCCAGCCAACATGGCCACTGGATCAGGGAAGATGGGAGCTGGAGTCAGTCCAGTAACTTCAGGAGAGGCCACAGGATCCTCGCTCCTGCCTTAGTGCAGAAAGGAACAATCCACAGAGGGAAAGATGGGAGCAAAGTGCCTTGCAAGATGCAGCTGGCAAGGGGCATTGGGGACCCCTCCAGGGCACTTGAGGATGGAGGTGGGTGGGCGCCACAGAAGGCAGATAAGCAGTGTACCTCACGGTCACGGTCAGGCAGGAAGCTGGTGTCCACATCTGGGTTCTTCCCCAGTTTCTTCTTCTTGGGGGCCAGCTCTGAGGGAGGTGGTGCAATCAGACAAGAGTGAGGAGCTACCCTTGAAACTTCACAGCCATCCCTTCACAGGCCCACCTTGCTTCCAGCATCACCACTATCCAGGCCCACCTGGGCTTCCCTCTCCACCTGGGAGCACCCAGCCTTCCAGTCCTCACCTTCCCGCTCCAGCTCTGCCTCTTCCTCTTCCTCCTCGATGCCATCATCTTCCTCCTCCTCATCCAGGGTGAAGGACAAGCTTGAGATCTTGCGCTTCTGCTCCTGCTTGCGTTCCCGCTCCCGCATGCGCTCCAGCTTCCTATGAGGAACAAGCCAACATCAGCTTCACAGGGCATGTCCCCTCATGGGGAGGGGGAAACAAAGCATTCCAAAGATGGTGGAGGAAAGCAGAGAGTTGAAAAACAGCAAGTGACCTGAAGAGGAAAGAGGGGTTGATGTTACGAGTATCCCCAGACTGGTCATACTTCTCAGATTAGGGAGATAGGCAGGAAGGGAACTTAAGAGTCACAAAGCTGCTACACTAGAGGTAAGTGAATAACAACATGTCCTTATTTATTTAGGATTATTTATATTCTGCCTTTCTTTTATCTTGGAACTTAAAGCAACTTTCATGGGGTTGTCAGGCAGTCTCCCATCCAGATCAGACCCAGGCCCAGTGAGTGGCTGCATCATAAGCCTTCAGGCAATACCTGTGCTTAACAATGCTCAAAGTGTTTCACAACCATTACCACAGTAATCTTCATAACAACCTTGTAAGTTTGGCCAGTATTGTGTTGCCTGTACTGCAGGAGGAGTCACCAAGGCTGAGAGAAAATAGTGGCTTGCTCAAGGCCCTGCTGGATCAGATCAAGCACCCACACAGCCCAGCACCCTTGCTTCCAACCGTAGCCAGTGGTTGCCTTGGCAAGCTCACGAGAAAGGCATGAAGGCAATATTCTTCCTTGGTTTAGCTCCAGTTTTTTTCTTAGTTTTGTGCAGATATAATGCCTCTGGACACAGAAGTTCCATTCGGTTAGTGGACAGGCTAATTAACAGACAACAGATTGATCCCTTTTTTTAATTCACAAAGGCTTAGTGGATTTCAAAATTACGCAATGCATGAAGAAGCACCTTGTTCTGCCTCTCCTGAACATGACTGACTGCATGTCTTAGTGTTCTATAGTTTAAAATGGGGTGTTCTCACTGCACAGCCTACATCTGAATAGCCACCCACCAGGGATGCTGAAGGTACATTGTGCCAAGGGCTTGGACCAGATGACCTCCATGGCCCATCCAACTCTACGGTCTTAACCATTATGGCACTCCAGATCTTATACACCACCCTATAGTATAGGGGGAACATTCATGAAGGAGAGAAAAAATATTGCCCATCCCAGTCTACCCAGAACACCCACAACTCACAGCTGCAGCTCTTTGGACTGCTCCTTCTTTGCCAGCTGCTTCTCCCGCTCCTTTACGAGAGCCTCTTGCTTGGCCTTCATGTCGTTGAGGGTCACCAGACCTATCAGAAGAAAATGTGCTGGGAATCAGGCCTCCCATGTGATGATTACCCAGCTCTGTGCAGGGAAGTAGAGTCTATTCATCCATTCAAGTCAAAGAATGGAGACTAGGACCCCGCAGCCTCATTCCCCAGCACTGGGCTCCCTTCCCACACTCACCAACAGTGCTGGATTTCAGCTCAGCTTCCACTGCATCATAGTGAGCTGAGAATTTCTTGTCAATGTTTGACTTCATGATGTTCTCCTGCCATGGGAAAGAGGAGATCAAGTTTGCTGCCGCAAGAAGCTAGAGACTCAGCGATATTCCAGTTACTACTTCCAGCCCACCTTCTTAGACTAAATCTACAAAGATGTACAACTACCCCAAGAGGAGGAGGAACACAGATTAGGGGACATCAACCCATGTGCTGTTTGGGGTCAGGGCAGCCATAGGAAAACCTCACATGCCCTTAGTGTTCTCATCTCATCCTGCCCTTGGTTAAGATAAGCACTCACACTCTGTATCCCAACTATTTTAGATTCATAGCCTACCTTAATCCAAAGACTTGGGACAGATTATGTACATGTTCTACTGATTTTGATTGAAAGAAGTAAAGAAAAAGAGGAAAATCCTTTTCACCAAGGAAAGAAGTCAAGTTGGGCATGGAAAGGTCCTCAACCAAAATGTTTTGCTTCACAGGCAGTGCTGCCAGGAGGAATTCCATGTCTTCAAGGCTGAGAAGTCAGGCTCCACAAGAAAGGGCCAACACCCCAAACCATATTTGTTTTATCAACATTGCCATTGCCTTGTCAATCGAATAAGTGATCTACAGCACACCCACCCTCTGGTATCCCCCAGATGTTTTGAACTCCAGCTCCCACCTGTCCCAGCCAGCACGGCCAATGGTCAAGAGTGACGGCAACTGTAATTCAAAACATCTGAAAAGTACCACACTGGGAAGGCTGATCTAAATGGTTGGGAGATGTGAGCCCAGAGAACAAAGTCCAAGGATCTGTAATCATTTTTGGAAGGAACAAGTGCCCTGCAGAAGCACAGGAAGGTCCAAGGCAAGAAGAGAGCTCATTTGAGACTTTCAAGCACACAGCATTTTTGTATACTAAGAGGGAACCCAGGGGAAGCAAGCAAGGTGAGCTAAACATTGTCAGAAGCAGTGGTACTGTTGGCAAGACTTGTTGGGGAAAGCTCTCAAGACTGAAGTGTCATTATTATTCAGGGGGTATAGGTTGTTATAAAAACACAGGGAAAGGGGGAAAGTAGTCTATAAACTCAATGCATTGCAGAAAAAGTATACGGTCACCCAGGTCCAAGATGAAAGGAATGGCAATACCTGTGAATGTATCTGGATGAAGGAAAAAAGATAACACTGTGAATGTCTGCTTAGAGACCCGCAAAATCCATCAGAGCTGTTGAATGAGGAATTCTCTAATAAAGAATTAAATTGTTCTCTGGCACTAAATACACACTGCACAATCTAAGCTCTCCTGTTTCTAGTGAAACACCTTTCTGTTTGGTGAGCTTAACACTACAGAAAAAAGCAGTGTTGAAGCCCAGGCACTTCATATAAAACTTTGAATCTCCTAATAAAGCAGAAGAAAAGGAAGTTGTGTCTGCTCCCTCACTGGTCCTGTCATCCACTGCCCCCCTCAGGTACGACACACTTAGGATTCTTGCTTGTGACAGCAGGTAGAGGGAGCGAGATGCCAAGACTGGAGTAGGTAGAAGCAGCTGTGTTATGCCCTACTGCTTGGAGGATAGGGAGATTTCAAAGGCATGTGCTTGGTGTTCAAGTTGCAAAGCAGCGAACCAATATTCAAGATCAGGTGTTTGGCCCTCCAAATGCTGAACTACAACTACCAACATCCTTCGCCATTTGCCATACTGATGGAAATTGCAGTTCACTGACATCTGGAGGCCCCAGTGCTTCCCACACCTGTTCAATATAATAAGGAACTAACTCAGGACTGGAAATATTTCATGTTTTGAGGCACATTTCTGAGCACCTATAATTTTTCTACATTTGCTGCAATTACCATATTTGTTGGAGACAGAACCTATTTAACTATGCAAGGGACTTTGCATGCATTTGAGATTATTTTTTTCTCTTTCAGCAGGTTAATAGAATGGTAAGAATCTCAATTCATTTAAATCTTAGTTCACTTCGACAGAGCAATACTAACAGACAATGTGATGGTGATGATCCTAACATGAAAGATGTGATTAATCAAATAAAATGAAAGAGAAAGGATAACAAAGTCCAGGTTTTAAAAGAGGTGGGGTGGAGGGAATGTACTTCACTATACTCAGACAGTTAGAAAAGTATTTTGGAAAGATAAGTTATGTGACAGATAGGCTGAGGAAGATGGGCAATTTCTGACAGTAATAACAGAAGAAAACTGCAAACCGTAGTCATGCAGAAAACGAATATTCACAAAAAGGGATACAACCACACAGGAATTTTTTTATCTGGTAGCCAGGAATTTTACAAGAGGTGGGGTGGACAAGTGATTGAAAAGGAGAGGTGGGGTGGACAAGTGATTGAAAAGGAGACAAGAATATACAGAATACATCAAGCCAGAAGAATAAAAACCTCTAAGAGAAATCTGGTGATAGAGAGATGGGGAACCTGTGACTCTCCAGTTGCTTTTGGACTATGACTCCTGTCATCCCTGATCATTGACTATGCTAGCTAGGCTGATGGGAGCTGAAGGTCAACATTTGGAAGAACAGAGGTTCTCCATCCCTATGGTAAAACAACAAGTTGTGAAATCTTCCTAGAGAGGTTTGCAAGGAAAAATATTTAAGGTTGCTTAGGGCAGGGATTGAACTGACCCATAGTACCCCTTCAACTCTATAATGGAAGAGAGCAGTGAAGTTAAAGAAAAAACAAAAAACTATGCCAAGGGCCAACTGAAATGTAGTGGGGGGAAGGAATCGTGAGGAAACTATTATCCACAACTATTGCCAAAAGATAGATACGTTGGTTTAAAGTATTTTTACTCAGCATGCTCAGCTTCACCATGGACTAGGGTGTTGTATTACCTGCAACCATCATTTGAATACGCTGTTAAATATTTATTAGAACATCTGCTTGATTTTAAAATGCCTCAATTTGGTTTCTTATACTGTATGAATACTACAGATTGCAGAAAAATGGCTTAAAGGTGCATTTGAAAAGCATCACATATGAAAAGCATTGCAACTTTTTAGATGACTCTCGTGGTCCCTTCCAACTCTACAAAATTCTATGATCATTTTGAAAACACCTTTCTGCATTTTGCACTGGCTCTTCCTGACAACCTGGCAACAAAGAACAGACAATTCCATGCTGCTGCCTTCTTTCCCATTCCCTGCATTCAGAGTCCTCCAATGCTTCTGCACCACACCCTCCTGGTAATACCTCTCTCAGCAACCAAATACCACCCCCCTCATCTTGCCCCTTAGGACCTTCTGCTTCCTTTCACCTCAGCAATCCGTTGCCTCATCTGTTCCATATGTTCCCGCTGCCTCTCCCTCTTCTTCATCAGCTGGAGTGCCCGGCCAGCCTCACTGGCAGCTCCTTTGTATTGCGCCATGGCTGTAGATGGACCTGTGAGGCAAAAATAAAAATCCCCACATAGACATGAATGTATGAAGCAGCAGCTTTATAACAAGCAACCATTGGCCCGTCTGGCTCAGTTCTGTCTGCTCTTGACTATTTATTTATTATTTATTCATTTCACAAGATTTATACACCGCTTGCTTATAAAACAAACACAAAACAACAACAACCTCAAAGCGGTTTACAGGAAGACAAAACAATAAAATTAAGAAACAATTACAACATTACTTTAAAACTTACATAAGAGATTAAAACTACTTTAGCCTGGCTCTCCTTCCTTGAAGGTTTTTAAACAGAGGTTGGTTAGCCCTCTGTCCTGGATGCTTTAGCTGAGATACCTGCATTGCAGGGGGTTGGAATAGAATCAGGGGTGGCCAGCTCCCAAGAGACAGCGATCTACTCACAGAGTTAAAAACTGGCAGTGATCTACCCCCTTTTTTGGGTTCAAGTCAAAGTTGTTGAGCTTTTTTAGGGGAGCCAAAGTTGTTGAGCTTCTTTGGGGTAACCAGTGATCTACCACAGACGTTCAGTGATCTACCGGTAGATCACAATCTACCTGTTGAATGTGCCTGGACTAGATGATGGTCCCTCCTAACTCTTAAGATTCTATGGATAGCTCAGTTGCTTAGAGCCTGGAGCTGATAGCGCCAAGGTTGCAGGTTCGATCCCCGTCTGGGACAGCTGCACAGGAGGCTGGACGAGATGCTACTGTCTACAATATGATACTGCTTCAATCTTCTAACCATCTGGGCAGGGTTTGGGAATGTTTCTAAGCAGGCGCCGAAGAGAGCGCAGCGAAGGCGCCTGCTTGATCAATCGGCAGGGAGTTCCAGAGTGCGGGCGCTGCCCGCACTAACCGGCCGGGATGTTGCGCCTGCGGGCTGGCAGCGTCCCTAAAGAGATTTCCGGCCTCATTAGCCAGAATCCTTCCAAGCGGCCTTGTGTCGGGGCTTGTGAGGGCTCTACCACAGACCCCCCAGCTCGGCCCCGCAAAGGCTGCTGCCCGGAGAGCAGGAGCAGACGAGGGGGAAGAACCTGGGCGGCTGAGGGCCTCGGATCCGGCCGGGGAAAGAGGGGCGCGCCAAGGGACGGGCCCGGTGTGAGGAAGCTCTGCGGCCTTGCCTGGTCAGGAGAAGGAGCACCCGCTGATTTCGCCGCTCCTTTCTCCAGCCGCGGATCCCACCAGCTGCCTTAGCTACGTCGCTCGCGAGCGGAACTTCCGGCAGGGGGGAAAACCGGAGCCGCCCGCTATTGGCTAAGTTCCGCTCTGGCCCGCGGCATCACTATGGTGGAAGCCCTGTCGCGATGAAGCGTCTTCCGGAAACTCGCTCAGGGAGGAGTCAGTGCGCAGGACCCATTTCCGGCTCCGCGATTGGCGACGACGCGGAGCCAGCGCCCCCTAGAGGGCCGCCGCCGAGCGGACGGAAACGGTGCGGGTTACTAATCCCGTGTGTCTCTGGAGGACTCGGAGGAACGCGCTTGAGACAAAGGCGTGCAGTGCGAGCCTGTGAACACATTTACTCAGAAGTAAGCCCCATTGAACTCAGTGGAGGCTTACTCCCAGGTGTATAAGATCGTAGCCTGTATAGTCTTTCCCCTGATACGGAAGGGGGGGCATGTCTTCTTCACCTTCTTCGCTACAATACTGTATATCCATTTATTTCCAATTGTCAATGTCAAAAGGGACTAAAATCTATAAAATTCATAGAAACTCAACGTGCCAATTTGCTCAATTTCTCTAGGACTCCATGACACCTCCCTTGTCCTCCATAATCCCTCAAGCAAGGTGTCAAGACCCTAATCCTGTCAAATCACTCTGCCAACCTTTCCTCCGGGCAATGCCAGTACATGGACCATTGTCTTCTCATCACCGGTACTCAGGATGTGCTTATCTGCGCATATCTCCAGCTCTGCATATTCCCCCTCCCTCCTCCATATGTTAATCCTGTGTAACCCAACCTCTTCTTAATGTAATCATGTTGTAATCTGTATAACCCAACCTCTTCTTAATGTATTCATGATGTAACTGGGATGTATTTTGCACTGTATTCTGGGACATGGAGGGAAGTTTCAAAAGTTCATGTCACCCCTTTCTCGCTGTTCAATCTCGCCTTGAACCTGTTGCACAATAAACTTGGATCTTCTGCAGCTTGCTCCTGTCTCCGGCTGAGCTCATTTTCCTCCGCAAGGACCCGCGGACTTAGTCCGACGAGCTGGGTGGCAGAGCAGCCTCGCACCCAGATTTTACCGTAACACCCCCATTGTCCTCCCCCCCGCCATCATCCCTGATCAGTGGTCCTGCTGGCTAGGGATGAGAGAAGTTGGAGTCCAACAACAGCTGGAACATCTTCCCTCCCCAAGGTTGGGAAAGGCTGGTTTAGGCAGTCAGCCTGCAGAAAGCCCCGTTTTCTTTTGTAGTTTGCAGGGGGAAACACAGCCTCCCCCTCTCCTTGCATCTTTGTCCCCACTAGCAGCAGTTATTTTATGCCCTTCAAAGTTGTCACACTTATCTGTTAATCGCTTTTCTTGCAAAGATGGAAGTGACTAATATAAGAATCTTTTTTTAAAAAAAAATATTACTTTTTTAAAAGGAAAAAAAGACAAGAGAGAAAAAAAAGAACAAGAACAAGAAGAAGGGGGAAAAACAAAGAAAAAATAGAACTAATATAAAAATATAAAATATAACTAATATAAAAATCAGTGAAAACCAACAATAAAAACACAACTTGGGACAAGCTTTTTGCGGTGTGGGGGAAGGCAACATGATGCTTCCAGTTCTTCCAGAGTACTACAAGAAAGAAGACTTGCAAATCCTGTTCCCTCAAAACTTACTACATGGTGTAGAAATTAAACAAGTTAAATCCTTCCCTGCGCATCTCAAGTCTGTTGAATTTTTGTCTTTTAAAGGTACAGACATCCCAGCAGAAAAGGGATTTGAACCCTGCAGGATGTGTTATCTTACCTTCATAAAAAAACCCAAAAAAATAGAATGTACTTTTCAGAGTACTGCAATGAAAACTTCAACCTTCTCTGTGCCTGGAAACTATACCCATCAGAGACAATTTCCAGCACCCTTAAACTTCTCAGGATTCTTTCAGGGAAGCCATGTGCTTTAAATGTATGGTGTAGATGTGACCAGTTTTATTTAAATGTTCTGATTGCATTTACAGTGATTCCTGCGTACTTCTACCACACTTGCCCAGATGTGGAGAATTCTGCAATTGGCAGCTGGGAGTGAGACCTGTGTGGATATCCTTTTTAAAAAATCCTAGTTTGAATCCTCTTCTGTTTAGAATTTCCCACCTTTCTAAATATTGTAAACAATGTTTTCATTCTACTTGAGTTGGCTCTGCAGCTCAACAGGAAATAAGTGGTGCCCTCTAAATTCTTCAATATGCAAATTTCACAGTATCTGCCCAAAAGGTTTATCCATATATGAACTGACCCAGACCCTGCAATCCTCATCTGAGGCCCTTCTTCGTGTCCCTGCTCCACAAGAGTCAATTAGAGATTTCTTCTAGAGCCTTTTAATGGTCATTGCTCCAGTATGGCAGAAGCACTCTGCTAGAGGAAGAATAAAAACCAGCACTCTTACTGTAAAGAGAGGCTCCCTGAGGGCAGAATAGCAGAGAAGGCATAAGAACTCTTCACCAATTCTCCCCTGCAAGTACTGCTCCTGCCCCCATATTATCTTGGCAAACAGGGTTTCTGCTCCAAGAGGAAAGGGTCATAAACTAACTGGGCCAAAATGTCTTAGCTCAAGGTAGATGAGAGGTATTTATGCCCAAATATGTGCCACACTTCTAGATACATATTAAGGGTCGTATTTTGCTAAACCCTGCACTTATCTGCTTTCAGATCTTGGTGACACACAGGGAGACTGGGGAAAGTTTGAATAATCTGATCAATTCCAGCAGTCGGCTCCCTAAAACAGCAATTCTTCATTTCCTTGCTTAACTCTAAATTCTTGAAAAAATGACACTGAGCAGTAGAAAAAAGCAGATGAGATGGAAGTCTGTAACAAGAGTTAAGCTGTGCAGGTTAAAACAAAATTCAAGTTTCATGGTTCACATGGGGCTGGGCTCTACACTGGAATTCCTTTCCAAAAAGATTAAGCCACAAAGGCCAGGCTCACATGAGAGTTTTCATCCATCTCCTGAGTTTAACATGGTCTTTCTCTACAAAAGTCTCCCTTCTCTATTTAGGAGACGGCCTAAACGTGACCTCCCCTCCCCTCTCATTCCCATGGTGGTGGTACCAGACAAGAGCCAGAGCTAGACTAAGTGAATTTATTACTTTGAGACAATTGAGCAGCTGTGGGGTGGAGGGAGCTGACCCCTCATATCCCACTAGAGTTACAGACAGATTGTTAACCATAAAGCCAGCTTTGGCAGGAAGGAAGCCTCTGACACAGAACAGACCCCAGGCCTTTTTGCTCATGCCAGGGCCTAACCGCCCCCATCCAAACCTCGTTAATTATCAGGTGTGTCAACAAAAGTTTGACCTGCTTCATTAATAAGTTACAATAAGTTACAGCAGGTGGCAGCAAGTGGAAGGGGACAGAACCACCACCCTGTCCCTATGTCCAGCACACGAGAGACACATACACACACGCACACGCACACACAAATCTTCCCCCACTTTAGGCTAAAGTAACTAAGAGGGAATTGAGGGGACAAAATGGACACAAGACAAACAAAGAGGCCTGTGAGAACCTGAAGTGGCAAGGTGGGGGAGGGGAGGGACTGGCCAGAGGGACAGCATGTGTGGAAAGAGGCGGTTCAGAGGGGCCCTTCACGCCCCCCCAAATCCTGTAGTGCTAGTCATTCCAGCCTCTTCTCAGCATACAGAAATGAAGATTCACACCATGATCATGATAAATATGGGAAGGAAGGAGGGCTGCGTTATATGTAGGTGGGGGGAGGAATGTCTGTCACAAGTGAAGCAAGCAAGCTAATTCACTGGGATCAGAACTGGAAAGGGGGGGGATTGTGAGGCACAGAAAATAACATGGGAGCTGAGAGGAGAGAGGAGGGCAAAGTGGAAGAGATGAGGAAAGTTTGAGATTAGCAGCAGGAACAAAGGCCAAACTGCATGCTCCATGCAATTACATGTCTTTAAACCCCTGATGTCTGCTTCTTCTAGGAACAGATTTGTGATGGGGCAACTTGAAGTGGAAAAGTGACTAGTGTGCTTACTTCTGCCCGCTTTCAGATGTGTGTTTATCCTTACAAACATGCAGAGGGAAGGAGCTGCAGCAGAAGAGTGTGCCAAATCACCCAAGCCTGCTTTTTCCTAGAAGTTGGTAGCCAGCAGAGGTTAAATGCATGCAATTGAATACAATACAAATCCCTGTTCTGTAAGAGAATGGGTCCCCAAAGAATTTCAGCTGCACCAACTCTGATGCAACCTCAGTTGTTGGGGGGGAGGGGTCTTTCGCTTGTGAGCAGAAAGATAGGAGATGGAGTGGAAAAATAAACTAGGAATGTCTTTTCTCCCTGCGGATTAAGGGGAATGGTCACAATTAAGAGAAATCAATCATAGCTGAATGAATATCTGGAAGGGCCAGTCTCAGATGAGGTGTGGGGTAAAGCCAGTCCCTAGTGGGAGTATGGTCCCTTGCATGGGGAAAACCCAGGGGGAGGGAGGATGGGGAGGGGAGGGGAGAGAAAGAGAAGGGGAGTAGTCACTGCTCATCCTCGCCGAAGACATCATTCTGGCGCCGTTTCATGCTCTCAAAGTCAAAGGGAGCCCCTGCCATGCGCCGGTAAATGTCTTTGATGTCGTCGCATGTTGTCTCAAAGTGGGTGGTGGCATCATATGACCGTGAGCAGAATACCTGCAGGGGAAACAGAGGCAAGAAAAACCACAGGTGCATGAGATGGGCAATGGAAGATAAATAATAATAATAATAATAATAATAATAATAATAATAATAATAATAATAATAATTTATTATTTGTACCCCGCCCATCTGGCTGGGTTTCCCCAGCCACTCTGGGCAGCTTCCATAGAAACCAAAAATACACTAAAATATCACAGATTAAAAACTTCCCTGAACAGGGCTGCCTTAAGATGTCTTCTGAATGTCAGGTAGTTGGTTTTCTCTTTGATATCTGGTGGGAGGGCGTTCCACAGGGCGGGCGCCACCACCGAGAAGGCCCTCTGCCTGGTTCCCTGTAGCTTTGCTTCTCGCAATGAGGGAACCGCCAGAAGGCCCTCGGCGCTGGACCTCAGCATCCGGGCAGAACGATGGGGGTGGAGACGCTCCTTCAGGTATAAAGAAGCCAGGATCTTCTTTAAAGCCAGCTATGGGCCATGCAGTAACGCTCTCCCTTCTCTAAACACTTCGGAACACCAAATACGTTGTGGAGTCTCACCTGACTTTCAGTTCCATCATCGGTAGGCTCATATATGTCACTGATGGCCACAAACCTATTAAAAAGGAAAGATGCTTATGAAAGTCTTAAGGGTTTGAAATATGTTTGAGACAGGCTTCACTCCCCACACACTGCTTTTGCCATTTCGGGTCAAACAGGCCTTGAAAGTTTTTGAAATAATAAGAGAGTAACCTGCAAACTCTGTTACCACAGGCAAAAATGAGATTCACACACACCAGCAGCGATCCCTCTCTCAAAGCCGTTTCTCTGTTCCTTGCTACTGAATTTCTGACTCAACCCTGCAGCTTGAAGAGCCATGAACTGGAGGGCCTAGCTAGCCCAAAGTCTCTAGCCCCAAAGTCTTTGTTTCCACTGTCTCAGCATCCTTCAGCAGGCCCTCTTCTATTAATTTATCTGAGCTTTTATCAGATCCAGCATAAACCTGTTTTAAACTTTCTATGTAATCTTGCGTCTCCCTGCCCCTTGTTTCCTTCTATCTCATTATAGCCTCATTTATTTTTCTTTTGTTAAACTGTTTTCTTATTCTATTCAGAGGCCTAGTGTCTTGATTGTGCCACTTCAGATTGCAAGTAGGGCTTGCATGAGGGAACACACCCACACATCGAAAACTAGCATGTTAGGGAGTGACTAGGCTAGAATCTTCCTGCCATCATTTAAAAATCTGGAACAGCAGTCACTCACGCGCAGTCCAGATATTAGTGATTGCTGCATCTCTTGTCCTTGGATTTTCCTTCTTTACCCTATGTGGAAAATCCCCTAGAAATTACCATTTTTATCTTGAATGAAATGCAGCTGTGTCCAAGTATTTGAAGGCCCTTGTTATGTGTGTCCCCATTCCCTCTCCTTTCAGATTGTGAACTGTAGGCAAGAAGTTCTGTGTCCTAAAGCAGAAATTGTGTCCTACAGCAATCATATCAACATCATAATCCTAGAGACTAGTTCTGTTCCTCATGTTTTCCTCTGGCCCACTCACTTTTGGTCGACAGGCTCAAGAAGTTCGAGGGCTGGCTGCACTTCATTCTCAGGAGAGTCCGTCTCCACAGTAGTGCTGGCAATCGCAATGTACTTGCCCTGCGCAGCCACATTGTGGGCGGAGGAGATCAGGCAGACATAGATATCTAGGTAGGGAGGCAAAGGAAAGGGTCACAAGCCTGGTGGAAAATAGCCCAAGCGAAGCAGCCCTAACCCCAACACATACACCGTACCAACATTATCTTATACAGGATGCCAGAGGGTAAATGTGTGTGTTTTCGTAACAAAGGAAAGGACGGTAGCTCAGTGGCTGCAAAGTCCCCTCCCTGAAACCCTGGAGAGTTAGCACTAGTCATTGCTGAAATCCTGAGCCTACCATGAAGTTCACTTGGGCCTTCCTAGTCCACGGAATTGTTATAAGATACAGAACTAGAAAAAAATGTGAGCATTATAATGCCCTTGGTACACTTCATATTGGGGATAGGGCAGGGATTGGCAAACTAAGGCCCGTGGGCCGTATCCGGCTCAATTGCCATCAGGATCTGGCCCGCAAACAGTTCTGCAATCGCCACTTGGATCGGCGCAATCACTATTTTTTCCCCAGGTGCCATTCTTTTGTGATTTTCCCCCCTCCCTCCCTCCCTCCGCGCAGCGGCGTCTCCTCCCTCCTCCCTCCCTCTTCCTGGCTTCTCCCTGCCCTATGAAGGAAGGGGGCTGGGCTTTGCTAGGAAGCCTCGCTACCCGCCTGCCGGCCTCTCCCTATGGAAAGCTGGCCCGAAAAGGAGAGGTGTCACCACTGCCACTGGCTCCCAACCACAGGCAGAGTGGTGGAGGAGGTGGGCAGGAGGAGGGGAGGGGCTGGGGGAGAGGGGGAGAGAGAGAAGCCCCCTCTACCGCTTGTGCGCTCCCCCGCACACAGTCCAGCCCATCACTAGGTCTGGGGGACGGTGAACTGGCCCCCTCCAAAAAAGGTTTGCTGACCCCTGGGGTGTTGCTGGACTCCCCACTCCCATCTGTCCCAACTATCATGGCCAATGGTCAGGGATGATGGGCCACTGGTCCTGAAGAGCCACTGGTCCCCTGTCCCAGCTGTATATGATACTGTGGAAGAAGCCCTCAAACATTAAATCCTGCCTCCCCTTCCCCCAACTCTACCCAGAGCCCCATATCCACGTGTACTCACCAGATTTGCGCCCCACTTGGTTCTGGGGGATGATGATTTGACAGGAGTTAGAGTCATTGGTGCCACGGATAGGGTGGCTCAGAATGCAGATGACACGCACCACCTTTCCTGCAGGGCGCACCCGATCTGGCACATAGCTGGGGTCGCAGATCAACTGCTTGCAGCGTGCCACCTGGAGTGGGGGAGTAAACATTATGCAGAGGGACACTGGCAGAGCCCAAGACTTCCTAGGATGTTACTCCATGCAGTTAAAGGTTCGAAAGGCCCAAGTGTATAACTAAGAAGCTTGGCAGAAAGATGGTATATAAATTGCAAACAAATAAATAGAACAAAATGCTCCCTCCCCAAATTATGCTCCTGAAATGAAAGGGGGTGGGGGACCTTGAGAAGCCAGAACTGGATTTTTGTATGAAATGACTTTAAGATCAGTTCTGATGCTGAAAATAAATTCCAAGGTGCTCAGAGGCATCTTGTTCTATTCTAACACTACGCTCACTTCTGAGGCACTATTTTGCACTGCTAGCTTTGTTTGGTGGACCTCTGGGATTCTAGTAATCCTTATGTTTTCCCATCTCTGCCCTTCCCCATATCGCTTGTCCAGGTTCCAGCTGGCAAAGTATGCAACAGAAGTGCCATGCAGCATAAGTGCTTGCTAGCCTTAGACTGCATTGGGAGGAATCACTTGTTTGAATTTGTCCCATATCAAAAGCAACCAGCCAAAGATAGGGCTAGACTAGGTTCATCTCACAAGCCACATACTCAGGCAGGAGAAAGGATGATGATTTCCCATTCCAATTGCTGCCAATCCACATGGACTAACAGAATCAGCTTACAGGCAGAGAAGGTGGGGGGAAAGTGGACCCTGGATGCAGATGAACAATGGTAACTCAAGCCTCTTGAAACAGGTAGTACCTCTTTAAAAGCCAGGTACTTCACTTACAGAACAGTCTTCCAAGCACCATTGCTCCCAGGATGTAACTTGAGACATCCCCTTCCCAGCCTTTCTACCATAGAGGGGTGAAAGGTCAGCTTCCCATTCTCACCTCGCCTTCAGATTTGACCCCGATGACCTTGCCACCTTCCATGACAATCTCATCCACTGGCTTGTTGAGCATGTAGGTGCCACCATAGATGGCGCTGAGCCTGCGGACATGAGATGGGTGGGTGGTGAAGGGCACTGACCAAAACAGACCTCAACCCTAACACACACCTCATGCAGTTCAGCTACAAGGGCAGAACTACTTTGCCAAAAGATGTAAGCAATCCTTTTCCCATTACTTTCATCCCTCTGTTAATTAACAAGTCAAACACTAATATCAGAATTGTTTGTTTTCTGTGACTGTGATCAAATATAATTGAGTTTCTTTAAAATCTTAACATTTTTAAGGTATTACCTAGTCCCTTATGCTTGTGAAAGCATGCAGATGGGATCTATGAAAAAGCGATCCAGGGGTTCAAGTTTCTGTGCTGCTCACATGCATTTGTTTCTCTCTTGGAGTAACATTCATGTTTCCTTGTACAGAATGTAAATGTGTCCATCACCCCAGAAAACCAGAGAACTCTGCAAAATCTTAGATACCAAGTTCAGAATAAAGCATACACATTTCTGCAGATTTTGCATATAACCTATTTGAAAGCTCACATGTAAAAGTTCAGAGTCTCAATATCCTGGAACAGAACTGGGTGGTGGTGATGGTGGAAATAGTAACTGTGACTGGACTCAATGCCCTTTCTTTCTACTAGTCTAAGGACCAAGGCAAGAGTTGCCCCATGTACTTGGAGCCCTAGGATATGGCATACCTGGCAAAGCCCTGGGGTAGTTCACCCAGACCATAAAGTGGGTAGAGATAGGGACTCTTCCCATAGCGGGCCAGGGATTCACTGTACAGTTTGATGCGATTGATGGTCTCCAAGCAGGGCTGATCCAAGTAGCTGTGAAAAGAGAAAACAGCCTGCTTCAGTCCCACCAAGAATGAACAACAGGAAGCAGAGGACAAGACAATTGGGAGTTTCCTAAGGGAAAGGTCAGGGCTGTCTTGTGGGCTGAGGGAGCCAATGACCAGTTTCCCCTTTTTGCAGAGAAGGGGGAGAGTCCATAATTTTTCATAGGCGTTTTCCTTGGGCATCTCCCCCTGCCCACCCTGTTTCTAACAAGCCAATGTTTGACATCACTGTCCTCCCGGTCACTCTCAGCTGACAAGGAGCTACTACAATAACCACAGGATGTGGCACAGCTACATAGCCAGGGGACATAGAAAAAGCTGCACTCCCTGTGAGAAGGAGGGTTTAGGATCAACTACTCACTCATCGGTGCGGTAGAGTGCCAGCGCATGACCTGTGAAGTCAATGACATCCTGGCCCAGGTCAAAACGTCGATAGACCTCGCGCATTGTGGTGCCGTGAGGATCCACCCCTTCCAATGTCTTCGAGTCGTTCTCATCAAAGTTTGCCACAAACACCAGGAACTTACGGAAGCGCCGCTTCTCAAACATGCCCATGAGATCTAAAGGAGGAAGATGGGTTGGACTAGAGACAGCACACTGGAGAGTCACACTGAATTACCAGGGCCTTGGCTCAATGGAAGAGCATGTTTTGCACTAGGAAGGTACCAAGTTGAATCCCAGGCATCTCCAGCTAAAAGGATCTCAGGTGCCAGGGTGCCACATCTTCAAGGGAGGAGACACGGAGAGGGTCCTTCCAAACTTGGAGAAGAGTAGTGTAAAGGTTAGCATCAAGTCACTCCCTGGACTCCAAAATTTTAGGTAACACTTAATTGTGACAAAAATGTTCCTATTTAGGGTAAGCAATCCCATCTTGTACACTGCATGGCAATAAATAATGTGGGTCAAAAAATCACAAGGCACCTGTGAGCCCAAGTCCTCACCCACAGAGAAGGCTGCCCAACAGAAATCCTCCTGACTTTGCTGCTCTGACTTTGCACCCTTCCTTCCTCTCAGCCTCTTCTGGGGGTGGGTAGTCCTGCTGTGTGATTTAGATCAGTCAGTCACTCCTGGTGTGGTGATGCAGCAGAATTACCTGCCCCTCAAAGGATGCACGTCCATAGCAGTGACTCACAGGCACACAGGGCACAGGCTCCTCCGAGAGCAGGCCCTTCTCAGAGAGCAAAGTTTTTCAGGTGCAAAGACTGAACTATACCTCCAACTTTAGGGTTTTTTTTTGGGGGGGGGGCTCAGTTATTAGAAGTTTTAAAAACTCTAGAATTATCTTGCCAATGTCATTATTATGGATTCCTTTAAATTATTTTATAGTCATTTAGCACCATTCGATACCAACTAAAGTAATCTTTCTGTCAGCACAAGTATTTCGACTTGCTAGGTGGAATGATCCCCCCTCTTCTCCCCAGATACGCTGTTCCAAGGGTTCTCGGAAGCCCAGAGGAAGGAGAACAGGGGAAGATCTGGTGCGCAAGTGCAAGTCCTTCCACACAGCTTTTGCTTGGGGGACTCATTAGTTCAATCCTGCCCAAAATGCTCTGTCTGCTTCCTTGAGATTCCATTATCTACTATATATATTGTTTGTCTGTTTGCTATGTGTTTAGCTATCTCTTATGGTATTGTAACTGAATTTTGCATGATGGTTCCTGAGATCAAGGAGCAGGTTCTTGTGTGTGTTTGAATACAACTGGATGCCATTTTTAATCAAGATGGTGGACTGAAGTTTGCAAAACTACACTGATCCTTTAGTTTCTTAAATTTCTAAGCAGTATTGGCAATGAGACTGCTAGTTGAATTATAAAGCAGGAAATTTATTTTAAAATAAAATTAATGCAGATTAAGTATAGATATGAAGGTAAATGCAAACACTGAGAATCTGAGTTTGTTTGTTAATGAATGTTTCATTGCACGTTACTTTTTTGTACATCAGTAATATATATTTACCACAAAAGGAATACAAAGGTCCCTGTGAGCCAAACACAGTACAGTTTTGCAAGAAATAGGCTTACTGGATGCCAGAGCCTCTGTCTCGGTCGACGGCACTTTGTAGATCTTTCCTGCCTTGTAGACAAAACTGCCTTCCACCACTTTGAAGTCTAGATAGCGTGTCACTTCCGTATACAGCAGCATTTTCACCAGCTGGCCTGCGTGGGGGAAGGAAAGCCTCATTTAGAGCCCTTCTACCTGCATTATAGAGAGAGCCAAGATGAAGGTACATGAGACCTGCCACTTTCTTGACGGTAAAGAGGCTTGGGTCTGACCAGTGTTTGGACAGGCAAACTGCGAGAACCATTTGTTCCTTAGGTTCCATAATGAAAGAAATCCAGGATAGAAAAGTGAAGTAAATAAAATGCACACAGTACAAAGGTTCACAGCAAATGATAGGTGAATAAGAGGGGAAATGCTTGCCAGATAAATGTGTGTAGAGCATACAGGCAGAGCTGTGAGGTGTGAGGGACAGAGCTCCATCAACTGCAGAGCGCCATTTTTGGCTGCTTGTTCTTCAGCGCCCGCCAATGATATGCAAAGTCCTGGCCCACTTCAATGAGCCAAGATGTCTCACAATACTATTATGTGGGCCTGTCCTATGCCACTACAGACTGCCCTTCTAAAGTGATTCTTCAAGCTCATCTCACCCCTTTTTGAGTAAAACGAATGAAATCTCTGGCAAACAGACCAAGAGACAACAAGGGCATGGACTTACCATTGGCCATGAGGAATTTGGGGATAAGGTCAACATTCCAGTCCCGGCCACGCCCCATAGATTCAGGGGGGCCATCACCAATCTCAAAGCGCTTGTAGAGCTGGTAGTTGAGGAAAAACAGTACATCACACACACTCATTCAGACAGGGCACCTCAATTAGAATATACATATTAGCCTAAGACAAATGTATCAGTGAAACCAAAATGCAGGAGGAGAATCTATCTCAGCTGTATCAGTCAGAGAAGTGTCAATTCAAAAAGGAGACCAGGATACTGCAGGAAGCAGTCCATCACCCCAAACCACTTCTCCTATCTTCCAGGCTCCCTGGTGCAAGTTATCTATGAAACACTAGAACCAGCATGCAAACATTTACTTTGCCATTTCACGCAAGCTGGAAAGATTCTGGGAAGTGAAAAGATGCCGAATAGGATTTATATGCTTTTCCTGAGCATTGTTCAGGGTGGATTTGATTTAAACCAGGCGTAGGCAAACTTGGCCCGCCAGATGTTTTGGGACTACAACTCCCATCATCCCTGACCACTGGTCCTGTTAGCTAGGGATGATGGGAGTTGTAGTCCCAAAACACCAGGTGGGCCAAGTTTGCCTTTACCTGCTTTAAATCAAATCGATTTAAATCACAATTTAAGCCACTAGTCAGTAAGACTTGATTTAATCATTATTTTTTACAGAAAGACTCATTCTTGCTGGTACAATCTTAATATTTACAACCAGATGAATGTTTCATTTTTGGAATAATAAATTTTCAGAGTAGTTTTTACAGTTGTATCAAAAATGACCAATTTGGTTATACTATTAGAAATACATTGACAGATAATTATGAAATTATGGTGAGGTTTAAAAAGTTAACTGTTTATATTTGGACAACTTTTCTGCTGTACTTTATTGGAAGGAGAAAAGTAATCATTTCCATAATAGCAATTTAAACATTTTATTTAACTAAAACAGTAACATTATAGCATATGTATCCATGTTTGTTAACTGATGTGGTTAAACAATTTTTTTTAAAAAAAAACTTACACTGAGTTTTAGCACACATGAAAAGCTTAAAACAAATCCTTATTTGCTGATGAATAGCCTTTGGACTATAATGTAACTTAAACAGAAAACTATCTTTAGAAAGATTTTTCCTCCAAAAGCATTTTATTTTAAAAATCCAATTTAAATAAAAAAATCCAATTTAAATTAAAAAAAATGATTTTTTTATATTAAACATAAATAAATCATTGATTTTTATCCACCCTGGCATTGTTCAAAGCACTTTGCATACATTATCACAGAAAACCTTACAAGAATGGGTGAATTACACCCTTATCACAGGTAAGGGAGTGGGATCAACAGCAGTGGCATAGCGTGGGTTGTCAACACCCGGGGCAAGGCAAGTAATTTGCGCCCCCTAACCCGTGGATTTGCGCCCCCTAACCCGTGGATGTGCGCCCCCTAACCCGTGGATTTGCCCTAACCCCAGAAATTGCGGCCGGTGCGGCCGGCCCACGCTACGCCACTGATCAACAGAGAATGCCTTGGCTCCAGCCAACTATTGAGTTCAGGGCTGAGGAGAGATTTTAAATGGGAGATTTCCCACCTTAGCCATCAGAGCACACTTTCTCTTAGATCTAATCCAACAGAGGTATAAACACGCCCTATGTTCCTGGTTCCTTACCTCTTCCAGGGGGGTGATTGATGAGCTCTCGCCCCCGTAGTACGGATTCCGGTCCATGTGCAGGACCTTCTTGCCGTTCACAGACATGATGCCAGAAAGGATACATTCCTAGGATAGAAGGTGAGCAGGGTTATGGATGCCCTATGGCATGATTAGTTCAAAGTATCTCCCCACAGCAGACGCAGGTGGCACTGTGGGTTAAACCACAGAGCCTAGGGCTTGCCAATCAGAAAGTCGGTGGTTCGAATCCCCACGATGACGGGTTGAGCTCCCATTGCTCGGTCCCTGCTCCTGCCAACCTAGCAGTTCGAAAGCACATCAAAGTGCAAGTAGATAAATAGGTACCGCTCCGGTGGGAAGGTAAACAGCGTTTCCGTGCGCTGCTCTGGTTCGCCAGAAGCGGCTTAGTCATGCTGGCCACATGACCCAGAAGCTGTATGCCGGCTCCCTCGGCCAATGAAGCAAGATGAGCGCCGCAACCCCAGAGTCATCCGCGACTGGACCTAATGGTCAGGGCTCCCTTTACCTATGTCCCCACAGCATGGTAGCTTTCACAGTGCAGGGTTGGGGAACCTGTGGCTCTCCCAATGATGTTGCACTCCAACCTCAACAGCCGTAGCCAGCACAGCCAATTGTCCCCACCACACCAGGACCAACGAGGACAAGCAACCAGATTTTAATTCTTTATTGGTGAAGCAGTAGGTTACATCAGCAAGAGATATCCAGGAACACTCCCCGCTAACTAGATGTTTAGGCAACCTACGACTGCAGTCCTATGCTCTGTCTCAGATAGATAGCTCTTTCTTTTTCTTTTTCTTTAAATAATATTTATTACTTTTAAACCTTACAAAAAAGAAGATAGAGAAAAGAAAAAAAAGAAAAAGCAAAAGAAAGAAAAAACAATACATTACAATATACACAACACAACATTAACACATTAAACTAAACAAAACAGAACAAAAACAGTTTAAAAACATACATCATACCATTTCAATGTCTTATCCTTCATTCCCTTGTTTCCTCGACTTCCTCACACCTCCCTTTTTGTATTCGAATTCTATTAATTGTTTCAGCAATTCCTTTCCATCTTTCTCTATTTTCTGTCTTATAATTATCTTGACTTATTTTAACCTTATTTTCCATTAATACTATAATACTTATTTCTACTAAAGCCATATAATTTCATTCCAACATTTTTCTAACACTCATTAATTTTACAATATTTCTATAAATAAACTTTAAACTTTTTCCAATCTTCTTCCACCGTCCCTTCTCCCTGGTCTCGGATTCTGTCAGTCATTTCCGTCAATTCCATATAGTCCATCAACCTGGTGATCTTCTGTCCAAGGCTCTTAACTCTTTTCCAAGTCCCTTCTGCGTGTCTTCTTCATATTTATACATGCACTTTACTTTGTCTTCTGCTGATCTTGTTCTTAATTTCCTTCCTTTGATGCTGAAGAGCAGATCTCGGGGAAGCTCCGACCTAGCAATGTTTTTATTCCTTCTCGACAGGTCAGCCAAATCTCCGTAGTTAAAACTAAAATCCAAAAGATATTTCAGGACGTGTTTGAAAATTCCTCCAAATCTGAAGGTCCCCACAACTCCAATCTCCTCCTGACCCAGGTCCAGGTCCCAAAGGTCAGTAAATCCCTGCATGAGGGGATCTATCCAACTTTCCTTCTCCAGTCCAAGCAGGGCTCCAATCCTCAAAATCTGACTTTCTCTGAATTCACTCATAGAAGGCAACAACTTATAGTCATCAAATTGCCTCTGTAAAACTGGGGCTCTCTCCCTCTCCACTTGTATTACTTTAGGTTCAACAACAACAACTTTCTCCCTCGCGTTCTCCACAGTTTGCCATATCAAAATAGATTCCTGTGTCGATTCCTGAATAGTTTCTGTATAGATATTCACTTTTTGTCCAAAATTAGTTACTTTTTGACCCAAATTATCAATTTTAATAGTCATCACGTCCATCTTCTTGTGGAGCTGTTCCAATGAATCACTTATCTTACAAAATGCAGTCACTAAGGCTTCTTCTGTCGACATTCTTAACCAATCCAAGGTCAATCCCTGGTTCTCACGATTTTTTATCTTGCAGCTGGAAATCCCCCCAGCTCAACTCCTGTAACAGCTTCAAAGGCTCCCTCTAGAGGGAAACAATTTCTATTTGTATCAATCCTTTTAGGCACAGTTCAAGTAATAAAATTAGTTTCAATTTTCAGTTACTTTTACTCCTTTTTAAACGCAGAAGGAGACAATGGAAACTATGTATTTCTCTTATTTAACTAGCTGTCAACAACAATGAACTTTCCCAAAATGTCGGTCTTGCTAGCAGCCCGTTTTCAGGTTCAGAGCAGTGGTAATTTAACTTTCTTCCCTCTCTCCTGCAGGCTTACACGATCCAAAATTTCCCCCCTCTTCTCCTGCTTCCAAGGGGGGTTTAATGATTTTAGCCGATGGAAGTTTAATCCTTTACAGAGGACTTTCCAAGACTTTAGCTTACAAGCTCTTTGCTTCAATCTATTTACAAAAGGGGAAGGCGGACTTCCTGTTTAGAGCCTCCCCGTTTCAGTGCCAAATTAAGACGTTTAAGAATCCAATTTTCCGTTCTACTCACGGGTAGTTGTTTAGAATCAAATTGTTCACAGGAAAGTCAGCGCTCTCCGGCAACAGCAATGCGGCTTCACTCCGTGAAAAAAGCAATCAATTCGAAGCACTGCGCCGCTCACCCCACGTCACTCTGGATCCCCGAAACCAGGTCTCCCCGTGAGTAGGGGAGGCGCAAAAGGTGCCAGCCGAATCCCACGTTCACAGGCTACTCCCGCCTGTGATTTTAGTGGGTCTCCGCCTTTGCCGTGGCGGCCAGACCCTAATTTCCACGGAGCGAATTCCTCCCGATCAGAGGAATTCCGCCATTGCCGGAGGCGCCAACCCGGAAGTCAGATAAATAGCTCTTTCTTGAGGAGGAGGGATTCCAGGGGATTTCGAAGCCATGACCCCTTCTGGGAGCTTTGCAGGCTCTCTAGGTTCCAGGACCTCCTTTGGCTGTTCTCTTGTCTCCTGCTCCTTTCCCCCTTGCTCTGGCTGCCCAGTCTCCCTCTCCTGACCCCCTTCTTTCTCTTCTGCTGGCAGCTGCCGCACAGGTGCTACAGAACCCCACAACCCACTAGTCCCTTCCCCTGGAGCCTCCTCCTCCCATTCTGTCTCGTCTGCCTGCACATCCCCCCACTCCTACCCATCACTGCCACCGCTGCCCTATGCGGCCTAGGACCCACATACCAATGGGACCGCCTCTCCTGGTATGCCCCGCAGAAAACCTTAAGGTCTACAAATGACAACATTTTGGAGGTCTCAGGTCACAAGGTGGTTAGATTGGTCTCAACTAGGGCCAGGGCCTTTTCAGTACTGGCCCCGACTTGGTGGAACGCTCTGTCACAAGAGACTAGGGCCCTGCGGGACTTGACATCTTTCCACAGGGCCTGCAAGACAGAGCTGTTCCGCCTGGCCTTTGGTTTGGACTTAGTCTGACCCTTATGTTGCCCTCCCCTTACGGTCTTGATCTATTGGCTACTTTTAAAATGAGACTGCCCGCCCCCCCCCCCCCATTATGTTTTTACTGTGATTTTATTGGTGTTAGCCACCGTGAGCCCGGCTTTGGCTGGGGAGGGCGGGGTATAAATACAATTTATTATTTTTATTATTATTATTAATGCTCAGAGATGCTGGGAGATGTTGTCCCAGAACACCAGGAGGATCACAGATTTCTCCATCCATTTTACATAGAGTCCTGGCATATCAAAATCAACACAAAAAGGAGGATAAGAAGTACACATGTGTATGTGAAGAAGGGGAATAAGCCTGAGGTTGTTATTTTCCCATGCCATGCCACTGTGTGCTCCAAACCAGTATACAGGGGTGCTCAGTTACGAACAGTGGAGCTGGCACCAGGCAGAAACTGGTCTCAAGGAAGTTTGGGGAAATGACAAGGGTTTCTGCACAGAATCCACAGCAAGACTTGTACTGGGATTTTAGGGGTAGACAGCTACGGTGCAACTTACAAGGACCTAGGAGCCAAAGCTAAGGTCTGTAGAATGCTCTTGTTGGTTTCACCTCAGTAGCTTACAGCTATAATAAATACTCAAGGCAAAGTCTAAAGTCTAGCTGCTGTTGGGCGGGTAGATTTATGGATGGGTGAGTGAGAAAAGGAAGCTCAAAAGGAAGATTATCTACTCTCCCTGGCTGGATTCCACACCACCGTGGTTAACATGTGGATACCTGAAATCACCAACTCCTTTGTGAAGCACATAGCAACATGCAAATTCCTATATAATCCATCCCACACACATAATTTCAACCAATTAAAGTGATTTGTTTTCAGTTTTCAGAGTGGCGGGATATTTGGCCACATGAAGGTGGCAATCACGCTGCTCCTGCAATGCAGGTGGTAGACAATCTGTGGCCTAATTTCATGCAGTAACTGGTCCCTCCCCCAGCAGCCTACTGGAAGGGGGAGGGGAGAAAAAGAGAGGGGGTGGGGTGGCAGAGAGAGAAACACTGTAATGCAAGCACAAGCCTTATCATTTCAGCTCCGTGAAAGTTCCCAAAGCAATTGCATAATGTATTATTAGTGATGTCACAGGCACTATTCAATAGGCTCCTGGGACATTCATGCAACTCCATTCCACAATCATCCCTACAAGCTGTAGAAGAAATTACATTTCATTATAAGAATGAAATTGGTCTTTGAGTGCAAGGGAAATAGTGGATGATCCCTAAAACAGAAATGCTTCCATAAGCAGGATAGCTGGATACCACTCCATGGATGAATACTAACTGCATGTTTGCTGTATCCTGAACTGGTCATTTGAAACGGTGCATCTATACTACAGACTTAAAACTGGCTGAACTGTTATTTCCTACCCTTCAGAAAACCATGGCTCTATCAGGAGGGCCAAACACTAACAAAGAATACTTTAGGAAACACTCTCACTTAAGCTACAGCTCCATGGCAGTAAAAATAAGTTTGTGTGAATTTGCTGTTAATGAATTACAAGTGGTGAAAGAGAGAGCAGCTTGCTTGCTTGCTACAAGAGGATGAAGGGCTTCTCATGGGATATGAGTTCGGATTCATCTAAGGACAAGCCTGGTTTGTGAGGCTAAGGTGGGAGGAGGAGCGGAAAACATTTTCCTCCTTAACAGATTCTGTCTTAATTGCTGCTCCATAACACGAGATAGGCTGGTTCCATAGTGAAGGGTCAGAGTTTAATGGAAGAACATGTCTTTTGCATACAAGAGGTTCCGGATTCAATCCCTGGCATCTCCACTTAAGAGCTAGAAACTAGAACTAGACAATTAGTAAGCTAGACAATCCAATCGCCAGACCCATTATAGGGCTGTTTTCTATGTTCCAGAAACATGGGAAATTCAGTTTAGCCCCCTACCATACAGGGCTGCATGCAGAAGATTGAGAAAAAGCTGTGTGTGTGATGAATCAGAAAACATCATCCTTCTAAATTATAATTTCAAGGGGGGGGGAATGGAGCATGAACAGGGCAGAGTAGACAGTGCTCTCCACACTAAGGCCAGGAAACCACAAGAAAAAGAAGGGAGGGAGCTTGGAAAGATGCCAAACTGAGAGCAGCATCCCTTTGATGTTCCTGGGGAGAGGAGAGATAGAACAGAAGTTAAGTTCTGCAAAGCGCAATTAATCTGTAGAAAAACATATGAATTACACAAAAAGAGGTGTCTAGCCACTTGTTGAGGGCAAGGAAGAGGTGCCTAAATTGGTTTCTAGAACAGGAAATCCCATCTTGCAGTAATGTGTAAAGAGGGACAAATCAGTATTGGGGTGGTGATGGTTAACATTCCCTGATAGGAGCAGGAGCAGGGGGGGGGGGAGTTTTTTTAAAACTCTGGAGAGAGAGAGAGAAATTCATTCAGTTCTACTGAAAACCATAGATGGCCCAAAGCCAAGCTGATACAGTAAGAAGGCACAGGGCTGCTAAGGAGCCTTGAAAGGAAGAAGACCAGGAAAGAAACCTTAACATCATGGAGACTGCAAGGGTCAAGCAGTATGTGCTTCCTAGACTGCAAGGAATTGCAAGGGGAGATGCAGACTAACCACCTAAGAAGGAGAAGCATTTACTTTAGTGGAGCAGATTTCTTTTTTTATAAATAAGCTTAAAAGTTCAGAATGGGGAAAACACTGGCAGGGGGCTGCATTAATGAGAAAAACCAGGAAACTGCATACAGTACATGCAAGGTTTACCTCTGCACTTCAACCACATCTGCAGTAGGTACAGGGGCGCTCAGGACCAGGCGGAGAACACTCTGCGCTTCAGACCCTTCAGCCTTGGGTGCTGAAGGGGCAGCCAGTTTACACTGGGACTGCAGGATTTGGAAGTACGTACAGTTAAAGGACTGCACTGGAAGAGCTTGAAGGGATGCTGCTGAAGGGTTGGGGGGGCATAAGGAGCATGGGAACTGCAGCAGCGCCCCTTCCTCCCCCTATTGAGATGTAAAAGAGGGCAGGGTTGCTAACCGACCAGAAAACACACACAACTGGCCTGCCCCTCGAAGACCCTGTAGCTCTATCTCCACAAGGCGCCACAAATACGGTTTTCCTGCATTGTCACAAGGCGCTGCTAGATGCACAGCAGCCGCAGCCAGCTGATGGCTTGGCAACCCCCGAACGAAGGAGGGGCGCTGGGTGGGAGAAAGGGCCGGGAAAGGGCGCGGGCAAATGGGCGCCCATCGCTTTCAGAAGGCGGCTGATGGCGGCGCGGTGCATCCGAAGAGTTGCAAGCGGGGGCCCAAAGGCGCCTGCCGTCCAAGGCGGAGGGGAAACGGAGCGGGGCAAACGAGGCGGGCGAACCTCCGGGAGCAGCAGCAGCAGCAGCTGCTAATTGGGGGGACAGGTGCAATATTGGTCTGGAATAGGGAGGGGACGAGGAGGACGAGGCAGCAGCAGCAGCAGCACGGAAGCAGAGGGGAAAGGCGAAATTATGTGCTGCTTCTGGAGCTGCGTTGCTGCAACGAGAAAGGCCTCGTGGGCTGCGGGGAATTGCAAACCCCGCCCGGACATGGCAGGGATGCAGGAGGATGCAGCGGGAGAGCACGGGATGCACGAGCAGCAAGGCGGGGCGGGCAGGGGTGCAAAGCCGGGGGGCAGGGCGGGCGGGCGGGGTAGACACTCACGGTCAGGCCGGTGCCCAGCACGATCACGTCGTAGGCCTCGTCCATGGTGCCGGGTGCGGAGCCGCCGCCGCCGCCGCCGCCCCCCCGCCCCGCGCGGAGCCAAGATGGGGCCGCAGCACTGGCAGCCCGGAGGAGGATCCCTCCGCCGCAAACGAGTCCCGGCAGAGGGATCCCTCCGCTACCGGGAACCGCCCCGCCGAGGTCCTTCTCCAGAAGCGCTATGTCGGGAACGGGGCGGGGGGCGAGAGATGCGCGAGCATCGCTCCTTCCTCAGTCCAGATGGTGCCTCCGCGCGAGAGAGGAGGCACGCAACAAAACGAGTTCCGGCTCTGCTGCTGCTTTTTCTTTTTCTGCCATTGCGGGGGGCGGGGGGGGGGGAGGAAGAAGCTCGCAAACCCAGCGACCCCCCCCATCTCTCGTCCCCATGGCAACCGTGACAGCACCGTCGGTTCTTGCGTCCGCCTCAGATAAACAAAAGCCGTATTGCTTGAGAGGAAAACTCCCTCAGTCAGTGGAGTTTTATCTGTCGCGGCGGGAAAAGTCATCCTCTTCGGGCCCCCCCCCCCCGCCCTGAAACGTCCCCAGAGGAAGGAAATGCCTTCGAAACTTATTCTCGGGGCTTGGAGGGGCTACTCCCGCTAAGGCAAATAGTTTTGTGCCTCATGAAACCTCTTGGTCAGGGTGGGCGCCCATTGCTGAGGGGGAGGAAGGTGCCAACTTGAGGGGCTGCCAACTTGAATTAAAATATGGGGGGGCATGATCACATGACGCAAGGCACGCACACTATTTGAATGGCAATGCTCATCAACTTGGGGAGGGATAAAAGACCCCCTCAAATATTTTATTGGGGGGCCGGGGTCGGCGCCCCCACGACCCTAGGAGTTGACTCCTATGCGTCAAAGTGTTGCGTGTCTTCTCGCTGCTATCCTTTATGGATCTGGGTCTGCAACGGGGAAATCCTGTCCTTAAAACGGGCCCAGCTGCTCTACTTTCCTGGCTTTGACAGCCCGCTAAACTGCCCCCCCCCATGAGGTGTGCAATGGAGAATAGAGATCTTGTTACTTTTCCACGGTATTGTTAACAAAGGAATTTAGGGCAGGGTAGTTAGGATCGTCTCACAGCTTTGCAAAAGTGAGGAAAGTTATATTGTCATAATTCTTCCTTCCGAATCAACACAAACAGAAAGGACAACAGCCGAATTCTTCTTGGCATTCAATCATTTTCCTAGCCAGGTCCACCTTCAAATAAGCATCCTGGGGGCTCCAGCACTCTACTCCCTGCCAATAGAGGCTATCACAGGTATTAGATAAGTGGACCTTCCTTGTAGCTCACCATGCCGTTTATTATACTGTGGAATCTTTCATTTGGAAAATGGTAAGGTACACAGACCACTTACATACCCAAAATATATTTAGGGTTACAATGATCCACTCTTCTTTTGTCAATGTTGGCATTGCTTGTAAAACTGATATAGGGTTGCATTTAAATAATACACAGCACTCCACTTTATATCATGAGTAAACTTTATCCTTTCTATACTGGTAAGGAAGCTAACCTTTTCCTACCTTCTGTAAAAGCCCACAGTCGTACCTAAACTGAAGGAGCATGCCTTGTTAGTCTAGTTCTTTTCATTTACTGATACCAGTTGGGTATCACGACGATGCAAAAGTTTAGAGGCACCAAGCTTATGCTAGTTGCTGAACAATATATTTATACTTTTGAAGATCTGAAACATATAGAAGACAAACACATTCTTACTGTGTTTTTGTTTGTTTGTGTGTATGCACACACTATGCCAGTGTGCTTGCTCAGTAATGTTGATCGTTTATCACTGGACTACGACACTGGTTGCAGGAAGGGGGAGAAAAGATAGGAAGATTACACACTGAGTAGCAAGACATTTCTAGTGGTCAACCCCAAAAGAAAGCTGCTTCGGGATCTCTTCACTTGCAGGGTTTCCTAGAGGAGCTAGACACAGACAGACACACACACACACACCAGAACTCTCTTTTATTCACATCGTTCAAGTTGACTTAACAGCAAGGGGTCACAGGAAGGAAGCCCCCACCCACCCTGATCAAGAACAGCATGGTGTCCCAAATACTGAGTCACTGTAAACAGAATTAATCACAGATACCACATAAATAAATAAGGAGGGGAGCACTTATAATACAGCTGCAAACAAGGATTTGGGAAGGGGGCAAGGTAAGGAAACTTTTAAACACCACAACAAACTTAGAGGATGTACATCAGAAAGCAAGCCTAATTCTGTCCCGCTGGACAGAACTGAAGGGGAATGGCAGTGCATCCTTGAAGATATTTACCTTCAAGCAAAGTTCAGTGCAGACAGCCTTGATGCTGCAATAGACATAGGATTTGCACTTCCATACAATAGTAAAACTACACCTCCCCTCTTGTTTACATCATGTCCCTTGGGATGCTTTAGGCTGGAGAAGCTAGAAAGAAAGAAAAGAAGTGACCAAGGAATGTCAGTGGAGAAGCAGCTGCTGGGCAAAAGGAAGTAGAAGGAAGAAAGGCTAAGGGACTGGGACCAATAGGGTTTAATGCATTGTGCTGGGCAGGTGGGGGGGGGGGAAGGAGATGTGACAACAGATGGAATGAACAGAACAAACCCAGCCCTGTAAGAATGATCCCAGGGCAGGGAGTACATCAATTGGCCCCTACTCTGTCTGGGGCACAGATATGGTAGGTCCCTTGGGGTCATCAAAACGGTCCATAGTCTTGAGACTCATGACCATGTGGAGGCCATAGGTGAAAATGGCAACAAGAAGCAGGGAGGTCAGCAACCCCATCCAGATTCCATGAGAGAAGAAGCCGGCACAGTCACTGGCATAAGAAAATCTTTCACCTGTCACATTATAGCTCTGGATCTAAAAGGGAAAAGAGTTCATGCGTTAGTGATGGAGGCTGATTTGTGGTCCCCCACCTCACAACACAGCATAGGATGAAACCTAGTTCTACTTTAGAGGCTGTGGGAGGGGGTATAAGAGTCCCTTAGGGTTTTCTCAGAGAAAGAAAGAGATACCCATACATCTCCCATTGCTAGAAGAGCTTGTAATGCCTTGATCCAAGGTTGGGGTCACATAACATTATATCACAGGGAGACTGTCAACGAACTGTCTTTCTAAAGGATCTAAAACAGGGCAGTGGAAAAAAACTAATGACAAAGTCTACTACAGTATACGCTCCCACTGCAACATACCTGAAAATTCACCATGAGCACCTTCCACTGGCTAGCAAAACTGTTGTTAGGTATTAACATGGCTTCCGAGGCTGTTGGATGACTGGCCACATAGGTGCAGGCAAAAGAATAATCGCTGGGTGCCACAATCTGGGTGGCATTGAAGAGAGCTGGGGGGTTCTGAGGCCTGACCAGCTCCACATTGTGGAGGGTAAACCAGTACCGTGCAGAAACTGGGTACAGCAAGTTCGTCATGCGAAACCTGAGAGGAGAACGGGTGCAAAGAAAGTGAAGACCAACAGCTGGTAAGGTCACCTGGAGCAGATCTCTAAAATCCAGTTAGACTCCCCCATCACCCCACCCCAAATCATGAAGTATTTCTCAAACTTCAATTGCAGAATCTCTTTGGAATGGCAGGGCTCTGTCATCTTACTGCCTGAAATAGTTCCCATCTCCTTTTACTGGGGACTTCTAAGCCCCTCTTAAAGTTTTGACTAAATATTGCCCACCTGGCTGCTTATAACCTTAAGACTCAAAAAGGGAGGCATAAATTGCTAAGTGATTATATGTCACAAAAACAAAACTCTGAGGAGCTGTGTCCATCATACTTACGTGATTTTCAATGGAAACCCACCCACATTTGAGTATTTCAGTACCAACCTACAATGTGGAAAGAAAACAGAAGCGTTAAAACCTGCAATATACATCCCCTCAAGTCTGCATACCCCTGGGAAAACATTTTCCCTCCCACCCATCATTTCTATAGCCTTGCCTCAGCCCTTAACCAATTTTGTGAGAAGAGGGAGTATTTTAAGCCCAGTTTCTAGTTCGTAAGACCACAGAGTCAAGTTGCAGGGAAATGCAGGCATTCTGAGATCTCGTCCCGGAACCCAGAGACAGTGGTGAGCAGGACTCCTCATGGTTTGGAGACAGGACTTCCACACCACCAGCCCCCATCATGGCTGGAGAAGCAAAACTGCACCAGTCAGTAATTATATGGAGATTTGTTTGCAAGTGGCTAGATTTAGACAAGCCACCACAAAGCGCACACACATTTGGTCCTCTTCAGCACCACTAGCAGCTAACATCCTTACTGCATCCACCCGCTTTCCCCAACTGTCCCAGCCTCTGCTTTTGCCTCAAGCCCTCTCTTCTTCATTCCTACCATCCATCATGCACCTGATCTCAGATCCTTTGCCAGCCCTCAACTCACTCAGAAGCATTAGGCGTCCACTTTGACTCGTCCACATTGACAGAGCGTTGCTCTCCAAATGTGAGGTTAGTAAGATCATGCCATGTTGTGCCATTAAAAGCCACAGAGAAGTTGCTGGCCCAGAAGAGTATCTGTGGGGTCCCAGTGACAGGGAACCGAAGCGGTGCAGCCACAGTTTCCTTCTGGAGCAGCTGCCGACCCAGCCTCTCAGGAACCATATCAGAGATATCTCGAACAACCTGGAGAGAGAGAAAATAGGGCAGAAGGGGAGTAAAATGGGATTGAGAGGCTTCAGAGAACTGCCTATGCTTCAAATTGTAAGTGCCTCCCCCAAATGAGCCTCCCTTCCCCACCACCTCTTGCCTTGCTTAGAAAAGATCAGGATGCGTTGCTTTAAGAGCCATGGCTATCCGTAGTCATTGTGGTAGCCAAACACAGCAGGGCACACTCAATAATGGAACCGGTTCCCTGGAAAACGTGCCCGAAAAGCTTACCAAGTTCCTATAGTGTTGGCTTTCTTAGCAAAAAACACAAAACAAAACAAAACACACTATGTTTTTAAAGAGTGTTTGGATAATCCTGCTGGTTTTAGAACTATCTTAATGTATTTTTAGTTTACTGTATTTTAATTGTTCTTAAATGCTTGCATCCCATTAATGTGCCTGTCTTGGGAACAATATTTGGGGGCCTAAAGGCAGGGCATAAATGGAAGTTAATGAGATGAAAGGACATTCCCGGGAATGGAGGAACACTCAGAGCAGGTATCTAACCAAGGTAGGCTAGGAATCTAAAGAGCCATGTACCCGTGAGGGCCGCAAAGCAGTCAGGATGGCCGTGTAGGGGATGTCCTCCGACTGAAGAGCACTCAAAACTTGTCCAAGGATTTCATCTGCAAGGAGAAATCTTGTTTTAGAAAGAGAAACTCTCCAAAGGCTAGAGACTCCCACTTACAAAAGCACAAGCCCATGAAAATACTTCAGTCCTAAGCAGCACTACTTGTATCCTAAGAATCCAGCCTCATTTATAAATGCACCAAACTTCCTGGCTTTCCTATAAGACTGGTGTCCCTTCTCAGAGAACAACAGTCACTTTACAGCTATGGCTCATTTGTATGCATTAATTCACAGAGAAATACGCAGATTGTAGTTGCTCCCCCACTCCCTATTTACTGAACTTATATCCTGCCCTTCTTCCTGAGGGAGCCTAAGACCTCAAACTGCGAAGCAACAAATACCCACCCAGAAAGCTAAGTGCAAGGCCAGACGTTCCAAGCAGCGACCTCTCAACCCAATCTCAGACCCTTCCTAAAAGTTTCCAAACAACCCTGCTCCACAATGCTCACCATTGCTGGTTAGAACTTCCTTTGGGGCCATGAGACTAGAGCTAGAAGGTGGGGGATGAGGAGAGAGAGAGAGAGAGAGAGAGAGAGAGAGAGAGAGAGAGAGAGAGAAAAGTTCTGTTATCTTCTTTATATAGGAAATGTCATCAATGCCATCCTAGCCGGTGGGACAGGTTTTCGTCATTAGTTCAATGGCATCTGTGACCATATTGCCTCTCCATGTACAATTAATTATCTGAGATAGAAGAGAGTCCACAACCTTGGCAACTGAACGTACATTTTAACACCATGCAGCGGACTGATGGGTTTGTTTGGAACACCAGGGCAACCATTCTTGACTTGATGCCCTCCAGGTGTTTTAGGCTACAATCCCCATCAGCCCCAGCCAACATGGCTAACCATCAGGCATGGTGGGAGTTGTAGTACAACAACCTCTGGAGGGCAGCAGGATGGAGAAGGCTGTGCTAAGGGAAGTATAATATACACTTGCGAACAGGGAGTTCTGAAGCAGAAAATGAGGGATGTGTCCACATACCCTATAAGAACAGGAAAGTACAAGTGCCAAGATACAACGGCAGGCTGGAAAGACCAGGTGTGGTGGAACAGGTTGAAGACATTAAGATCTTGGGGTACCAAGGGGTGTCAACCGTGAGAGCTGGAAACTTGCTTTTTCAAAGTTAAAATAAGTCAAGTTTCTCAGAATGTTAAATTTCATGCTAAACAGCATGCTCTGTTCCTTGGAAGTTAACCTCACAGACACAGGAATACACCAGGGCAGCTCATGCATTAGGGGAGGTAAAGCAATTTGCTTCAGTCGTAAGATCTGCCCACATCGCTGTGCTGCTGCCAGCCCCACCAGGGCTTCATCTGCACTGCTAACATGGCCCCAGTGCCTTCACCATTGCACCCTTACCGCTGCTGTTGCATTGTGGCAGCAATGCAGCCACAGGTACAGTTGTGGTGATGGGGCTGGCAGTAGCGCAGGCATGATAGTGGGGGCATGGAGGGGGCCCAGACCTGCCGGGGGGGGGCATTGTCGTGGGGCAGGCAGAAGATTCCACTTTGCATCCAGTGCCATGTGGCCCCTTGGCAACATAAGGAAATGTACTATGGAGCTGGTTACAAACCCCGTGGCATACGGCAGTCGTATCAACAGCAGGGCTGGCAGGCTGGCGTTGAGCCGCAGCTCCTGCAGGGTGTTCTGATCGACGTGAAGAGGAGATATGCCCAGCTTGGCCTTCAAGAAGGCGGGGACAGCACTGGCTGCAAACCAATCCACAGATGGAAGCACCAACGACGACGGAGCGGCACCAAGCGCATTCTGTCAAAAAGACACGGTTAAGAGTTAGAGCCAGAGCCATAGGATTTCCTAAGGCAAACAGCATGCCTGCCCCAGCCTGGTGCTTTCCAGATAATGTTGGACAACAACACTCATCATCAATTGCCACACGACTGTGGATGGAATTCAGAGCTCATTCTGAGACATGCAACTTTCTGAAAATGTACAATGTGTTGAACAAGAAAGCTGTGTGTTGAGAAGGCTTATTGTCAATGCCCCCCACTTGCAAGGCATCTAAAATTCTGTGTGGCCACAAGAGGTACACTAATGAACCACAGACAGTTTGCAGTAAAGACACAGATATACGTTTGCATTGCATAAGAAATCCAGCAGCTGTTTAAATCCAGACATGTCCATCTTGCTTGATGAAAAGGGTTGGAATTTCCAGAATGAACTTAGTCCATGTTCTGAACATATAGTGGAAAACATACACACTGCTTCTCCTTTGATCAAGTTTATGCACCCTTCTAAGAATGCTTCCAGGCGGCTTCTTCCCCCAGCAACAGCAGTTTAAAAACAATAAAACAGCGGGCAGGTTGGTAAGGGAGACAGAGGTGTTATTTCATAGACGTAGTACTTGCAGGATGAGAATTTGGCATTACACTGCAGATTTGCAGTATTCTTATCCTGCTCTCCATCGTAAAGGAAAGGAATCCTAGGGGGGCTTACAGTCCCTGCCTTCAGGCTTACAATTTAGAAGTCATAACACAAAAGGAAAAAGGGATTGGCGAGTGGGGGAAGCAAATTTAGGCACTAGTTCTTAGTTACAGAATTTCTGAAACAACTACCGGTAGCTAGACTGGAACGAGCTCAAGCAGAGAAGGAGCCAGAAACTGCTAAGTCTTTCAGCCGAGTCAATGGAGAGGCCCGCATTCCCATCTCTCCCTCTGCTATTGTCTGATAGAATGGCTACTGCTAGATGACCGTGGAGGCTTGAGCCAGGTGAACTACTAAAGGCCAGCATGACAATCTTCTGATTCCTAGCATAAAGTAATTTTTAAAACTGTTTCTAAGAAGAAGGTAGTGTTTCCCTGACCAATGCATGTGATGCTCAGTTCATGCACTGGCTGTTTCACTGTTTCCAAGGACATCATTCCATACGACTGTGAATCATTTCCATCTCTAGAAAGAACTTCTCTAAAGCCAGGAGTTAGGTTTTGTGCAACACACTTTTGAAGCATTTCAGAATCCTACCCTGATGAAAAATATTTAGCAACTTCAACAGGGTATTGTATGTTTCTTTTATGTTTCAATTTGTAATTTCCTTTCCAAAAATATAATTTATTTAGGTTTCTCACACATCTTGGGTTCTTTGGAAGAGCCAATATCCAGCAAAGCCTCTGACAGCTTAGAAACAAGTTATTGTTGCGTTATCTTTTATTTAATTCAGAAGAGAGGTACAGAGAGGAAATGTACATGTATTTAATTTTTCCTCAGACCTACACCCAACTGTTGGCATCTTCCAATTCTAGCCAATACAAAACTTGGTTAGAGCTTGTTAACGTTGTAGCTAGAATAAAGTATAATCAAAGTTTTATTCCTCACTTTGTCCAAGGATGCAAGTTTCTTCCCCACCCCCCAGCTCAAGTTATTTTTCTTCACTTTATCCTCTAATCCAGCCATTCTCAACCTTGGGTCCCAAGATGTTGCTGTACTACAACCCCCATCTTCCCTGACCACTGGTCCTGCTGGCTAGGGATGATGAGAGTCGCAGTCCAACATTTGGGGACCCAAAGTTGATAAAGATTGCTGCAACCTAAGGAAGTGGAACATGTGTCCCTTAACATGTTGATGGGCTACAAAGCCCATTATCTCTCTCTACTGGCCATGCTAGCTGGAGCGGATGGCAGCTGGAGCCTAACAACATCTGAAAGGCCCGTATACCAACAGAGGATCAAAGAGCAGAGCGAGATGCTCCATCTTACACTGCAGACCATGGAAAGAGGAGGAATGGGAAAAGCACAACCCTAGTTAGCTGTACCAGAACTTGAATTTACAATTGCTCTTAAAGTTCCTCTTTTTTATATATGTTCTTGACACAGCACTGCAGTGCAGCGCAGTGGCCCATCAAAAGTATAGACGTATATATAAAAGCAGGGAGAGACACCGGCAACTTGCCTAAAATATAGCTCCCCATTTCTCACTTACCTCCAGATTGGGGAAGGCACTGTCTGGCTTGTTTCCAAAAACCCCTCCATAGGCTGTGAAATCCTCAACACTGAGCTGGGAGAGAAGATTGATTTTTAAAACCTTTTTAAAAGTACAATTTTTAATGTTTCACAGTGATGCTTTTGTATTGTGTTTAAAAATATTTTTTCATTCCGATTGCTGTTCAAACACACAGAATAAAGAAAAAACTAGGAGCAGCTTTTGACAGCAAGCACTCTGCAGGCTCCCAAACGCTCCAGATTAGAAGCCGCCTAGCTTCTTCAGCCTCCATCTTATATTTCCCCCCAATCACGTTAACAAACATTAGATGCAAAAAACAGCCTAGGCACAATTCATCACCAGAGGAACTAGCAAAGAGAAGGGGGGGGGGTGATAAATGGAATGAGGAAGTGATAGAGAGTCATGAGACACCCAATTCACATGACCAGCAGAAAAAAGTTTCTTCTCCTTTATGCTGTACAAGCTCTGAAAAGACTACAAGCACCTCTTTTTGCTCAAGCTCCAAATGGATGAAATGGGTGGAAACAGCCCTTTGGACAATTATTGAATTATGCTGTTGAAAAAAAGGCCATTTCCAGAATATAATTCCGACCTCTGAAATGTGAACTAGATTAAGTGGGGGAGAAGTGGCTGAAGGGTATGCCTGCAGTAAAAAGTGAATTACAGTGGTGCCCCGCAAGACGAATGCCTCGCAAGACGGAAAACCCGCTAGACGAAAGGGTTTTCCGTTTTGGAGGCGCTTCGCAAAACAAATTTCCCTATGGGCTTGCTTCGCAAGACGAAATGTCTTGCGAGTTGCTGCGGGTTTTTCCCCCTTTCCCCGCTTTTCCTAAGCCCCTAAGCCGCTTATCAGCTGATCTGCTAAAAGCCGCTAAACCGCTAATAGCGCTAATCCGCTAAGCTGTCAATGGGCTTGCTTCGCAAGACGAAAAAACCGCTATACGAAGAGCCTCACGGAACGGATTAATTTCGTCTTGCGAGGCACCACTGTAATTGAAAACTGCCAAGCCAGTTAATGGCTCCCAACCATAAAAGAGCCAAGCGTGTTTAACTTGAAGAAGAGGAGATTAAGGGGAAACATAACAGTGGTCTCCAAATATCTGAAGGGGTGTCATGCAGAAGATGAAGCAAACTTGTTCTCTGCTGTCAAGAGAACAGGACTAGAAGATATGGGCGGAGATTGCAGGGAAGCAGATTTTGACTAAATAGCGGAAGAAACTTCCTATTGGTGAGAGCTATTTGAGCAGAAGCTGGATGGCCATCTGCCAGGAATGCTGCCATTGCCTCCTGCACTGCACAGCCTACACTGAGCACAGGTTTGAGCTAAATGACCTCCATAATTCTACAAACTCTCAGCACTGTCACAACAAACCCCAGGGTTCCTTAGGAAGGAAAACTTTTCACTGAAGGTCTGCATCTGTGGTGCATTTGTGACCTCAGCAAAGAGTTCTGCCAGGGGCCAGACTCACTTTCTCCTGAAGGAACAGCAGCACGTTGTGAGGTCCACCGTCTAGGGCAGAGTCCAGTAAAGCTGCAAGCTGAGTTTCTGTCACCACATGGCCCTCATGTGGTACTGCCAAGGGAGACCATAAGGAGCTGTATTCACAAAAGGAAGAGAGACACACACAGTGAGAAAGGGATAGACACAGAAACGGGGTCATAAAAAGAGCAGTTGTGATTGTGTAGATTGTCTTTTATTTCACAGGTGCCATCTCCCTACTCTTAGAGTAGCAGATAGGAATACAGTCGTACCTTGGACTTCCAAAACGTTTGAAAACCAAACCACAGCTTCTGACTGGCTGCAGGAAGCTCAATCAATGCAACTCAATGCAGCCAATCAGAAGCCATGGAAGCCCTATCAGACGTTTGGATTCCAAAAGAATGTTCACTTCTTTTGGAACAATCACTTCTGGGTTTGCAGCGTTCGGGAGCCAAAACATCCGAGTTCCAGGGCGTTCGGGATCCAAGGTACAACTGTATATTTGTCTGTTTTATGAGGACTGAAGGGCTACTTCACCCATTAGAAAACAAAGGGCAGAGGAAACCCAATGAAGGTTTGTGTTCACTATATGGCTGCTGATGAGGCAACTCAGGTCCCATCTACACTCTGCTGTACATTTAAAGCAATATCATACTGCTTTAAACAGTCATGGCTTCCCCCCCAAAGCATCCTAGTAAATGTTTACAGAGTTCTCTGAAAAGAGGGATTGACTGCTAAACCACTTTGAGAATTGGAGCTCTGTAAAAGAAATGGGGGTTTGTGTGTGTATCCAAACAACCCTCAACATGCTTTACAAACTGCAGCTCCCAGGATGCTCTGTGAGAAGCTCCAATGGTTTTGATACTGCTTTAAATGTATGGTGCAGATGGGGCCTTAGTGTTCAAAGTTATGTGCCATGTGCAGGCTGGGGTCAACCATATTCTCAGTGGGGAAATCACCATTGTTAGCTTCTACAACTAAAAAATGAGAACAAACCACACAATTCTGAGGAGGAACAAGACAGTGCAGTATCAAATATCTTCTTTAAAACCTGGATTCTACTTAAAAAGGGTGGTGGTGGTAGGAAAACCAAATGCCAATCCTTCTCACACCCACACCAGGTTGGTTGCTAAATGTTTCAAGGACACAAACACTTCTGCACTTGCACAGTCTTAATCAGACTCTGGTCAACTGACCATGGGTTCTTCATCCCCATCCAAGTCTATTGCCTGAGGCAGCCTTCCACAGTCTAGTGCCCTCCAAATGATTTGGAGTACAATACCCATGCTGGCTGGGGCTGATAGGAGTTGTAGTCCATAATATCTGGAGAGAACCACACTGAGCTCAGGGCAGTCCAAAGAAGCCTTTTTAAATTCTCAATTCCACCTCCAATACAATTTCTCACTTTAGAACTGTAGCTTCCCCCTTGCCAGGGAAAAGAGAAAAATAGAGTCAGAAAATATCAAAGATATAGGTGTCAGGAGGTCAAAATGAAGTGAAACAGGGAAAGATTAAATCAGCATCGTGTGAAATGAGGAGGGACACCAAGGAAAACAAATTTACCTTTAGGTGCTAAATAGGAGTATTATACCAAAGCTGTAGTCCTATACCCACTTAGCTGCAACTAAGCCACACTCAGTTCAATGAGACTTGCTTTCATGTACCGTATATAAAGATCACCTGTACAGTACTACTTTGGGAAAGCAAACACATCACACGCGAACCAATACCCTGCCAATCCAGTGTCAAAGATGCCACAGCTCAGGTAGCCTCTTTGCCACCTTTGACGCAAGACATGATTTATGAACAACTTACCCCAAAGGTGGGATCCTGCCATTATCTGTATGTTGCTCTTTCCTGTCCCTTCCATACTTTGACAATTCAAGTATTTTGTTTTGTGGTACACACCCTTTTTTGAATTTATACAATAAATTCTGTTACATTTGGAATGGTTTTACTTGTTTTATCATTGTAACTGTTTTATCTGTTTTCATAATTGTATATTGTATTGTCATTAGGGGTCTTGGGATCTTGCAGTGAAAGGCAGATAAGAAATCTTTAAAATAACAGTAATAATCATAATCATAATCATCGTCATTATTATTGCGAGCCTGCAGTGCTAAATGAAGACCAATCTGCTGCTGTTTTTCTAACTATGAGTTGCTCAGTTGCCCTATTTTATAAAGCATTTGCTACATTATGCTTTTGGAGTGTGTGAGGGAATAGCAATATGCTCAAATACAATGATGATTCTTAATTACAAATGTGTCTAGAGACTTTAAAAGCTGGGATTCACTACAATCCCTGGCCACACGTATTTAGAACTAGCAAACATTTTTTGCCACTATAAAGCCGTTGTGAGACTGACAGCCTTCTCCAGATGGCCAAAGGACGAACTAGGAAGCAAATTAGAATTGGCTCTTTCCCCTTTTAGCATCTAATCCTTGCTTGTCCCTATGGCTGGGCTGGTAAGAACACACTTCAATGAACAAGGCAACGGCAACCCAATGGGCCACCCTAGTTCCTCACTGCCATGCCAAGAGCCCTAGAACCAGCCTTTCACCCTACCCTAGGAGTGTGCATTTCTATTCTTACTCTCCAGTAGACATCACAGTACCCAGCAACCCATTGACCTCACTATATTGCAAGGCTAGTTCCATAACCCACCACATACACAGAAGAAAGCCCCAACCTGTCATTCTTGAGTTACAAACTCACACATCAACCACCCCTCTCTGTGATGAGAACAGAAGAATGTTTCATGCTGCCCAGTACCAGAAATTTTACTGTTGGCTAACTCTGGTTTTGCAATGCATTTATGTACCTAAACCTAGATTTAGGTGCAGCTCATTATGGGAAAGCGGAATATAAGTGAACCAATCAATCAGAAAAGCCACCAAACTCTGCACTCAACGCAGCTCATGAACAAACCTGCCAGACAACAACACCTTTGCAAACATGCATTTGTGTTGTGTTTCCAAGCGCAGTGCAGCACACTTTCAATACCTGAAGCCACTAGTGTGAACAAGGGCAACCCAGAGCAACTGGTCAGTGCTTCTCAAGCTTTTCTTGTCTGGGCCATACATTTACTTTCAGAATAAAAATTTGCTTGCGGCACACCGAATACATTGGAAAACAAAAGCAAACAACTCCTGGCAGTGCTTGATTTATAACACAGAACATAACTGCTTTATACTATGACCATGGGACATCTAGAGAGTAGAAAACAATGCAGCTACATAAGAACACGAATCATTACATTAAGCAGAGCATGAGACGCTTCAACTCAGGGTTTGTGGGCAACAGATTCCTGCACTGCAGGAGGCCGGACTAGATGACTCGCGCAGTCCCTTCCAACTCTGCAATTCCATGATTCCCAAAATATAGTGTTTGCCCTTGAATCTTCCCCCCTTGGAGAAGCACTACATTCAGAGAGATTCAGGCGAGTTGCCCGTGCGCATCAAGCCGCCTGCGGATCTGCCCCCAGCCGAAGCGAGCCTCACCGCGCGCCCCCCCCCAGCCCAGGGCCGCCCACCTACCTGCGGCTGGACCAAGCCACCAAGGGCACCTGCCCTGTCTGCGCGGACACCAGACCCAGCAGCGCCAGAAGAAGAAGAAGAAGCCCGGCCGCCTCCCGCCCCGCCATCTTGCCTTCCCTGCTTCCTTGCTCCTTCCAGCAGCAACGCTTCCCCTGCGCGCCCCAGCCAATCAGGACGCCGGGGGAAGCGAGGCCGGGGAGGCAGCCAGTCAGGGCGCGAGGCGGGACCAGCGGCAGCCAATGGGAGCCGCCAGCTCCGCGCTCTTTCCTCCTCCGCTACCCGGCCTCCCTGCCCCTGTTCGGCGAAACCCGCAGCTCCGCGGATTCAGTCCCGCCCCCTGTCGCCGCGCGTTTGGCTCGGTGCCCCCTCAGGCCGGCGCAGCCGCGGGGAAGCCGAGCGTCGTGGCGCTTCGCCAGCTTTGGCCGCAGTGACGCAGGTCTCGGCCCCGTCCCAGGTTGACTCGATGTGGGGCTGCCCTTGGCGAGGGCGCTGGCCGGGCTGGTTATCTGGGGAGAACACGGCTCCCTTGCTATAAATGTTCATAAATGTACCAACCAAGCACATGCATAGATATGTGGACCACATGTCTGGAGCAGCACATGAAACCATTTTGACTCCCAAACTGACCAAATGTTTTCTCTGCAAGGAGGGAACCTTTCCATCGTCTCAGGAATTGGGTAATCACCATCTCAAAGGAATGGGCAGACTACCAGGAAAGGCAATCAGATAAGGCATTATCAGATAACCTGGCAGACAGGAAAAACAACAACATTCAAATTTATCTTGTGGACCACCTTTTCTGTGATGTATGTATGATGTTTGGGGGGTGGTCTTGGGTTACACCCCTTCTGTGATGGATATACAGTGGTACCTCGGGTTAAGTACTTAATTCGTTCCGGAGGTCCGTTCTTATCCTGAAACTGTTCTTAACCTGAAACACCACTTTAGCTAATGGGGCCTCCCGCTGCCGCCACGCGGCCGGAGCACAATTTCTGTTCTCATCCTGAAGCAAAGTTCTTAACCAGAGGTACTATTTCTGGGTTAGCGGAGTCTATAACCTGAAGCGTATGTAACCTGAAGGGTATGTAACCTGAGGTACCACTATATGATGTATGGAGGGGTGGTCTTGAGCTCCAGGGCAGGGAATTTAAAATGTCTATATAAGGGCAGGCACACCTTTGTTCGGGGTCCCTCTTTCCTGCGTGTCGGGGGAGTACCCTGTTGCAACAGTTCAATAAAGATCAGGCTTACTAGCTGCTTTGCTTCTCAATATTCTCTGCTTGGCCTGTTATTTTCCCCTGCCAATGGAGAACCTACAAAGGACTCTATAAAGGTTCATGTGTCCCCCATAAGGGAATAAGGGCAGATTTTGTTTACAACACTAGAATACTCTCCTCAGAGAGGCTTGCTTGGCACCTTCATTACATATATTTGACTCATTAACATCCTATGGCCTTTAATTGTCTGTGGGAGGGGGGTTATTAGAGGTTGTTTTTTACTTCCGCTTTTGTTGTATTATGCTTTTTGTGTTTTCATCTGTATTTTAATGTTGTGAACTGTGATCTTCGGATCAGGGACAGTATACAAATTTAATCAATAAAATAATAGCAATAATAGAACAGCTCCACTGCCTACTGGTCTGTTTCCACTTATAATTCAAAGGGCTGGTTATGACCTATAGAGCCCCATACAGCTTGAAAGGCCGTATTCCCTCATACAAACCTGCCTAGGTTCTGAGACCTTCCGATCAGGCCCTTCACTCAGTCCCACCACCCTCACAGACACACTTGGCAGGGATGCAGGATAGGACCTTCTTGGTGGTGGCTGATACCATAAGCTGACCACCACTCCACCCACCCTTATAAAAGGAAGGGTTTGCTTCTGTGGATGGGATGGCTGTCGTTAGCCAAGATGCAGCACCATATGGAAACAAGCCCACACTTCAGCAGAAAAAGAAATAAAGACTGCACTGGATTGGAAAGAGACATAAATTTTCCAGAATCAGCTGAAAATCAAAACAGTAGTGGTACCTAAAGTGCCCACGTCACTGTGGTGCATCAGGCCAAGGAAGCTGTCTAATTGCATGAGTCCTCTGGGCAAGAATTGGTGCAGATTCTTCCAGCACTTCATGAATTAGGCCACAAATATCTGAAAGACTGTCTCCTTCCCTATAAACCCTCTCAGGTATTAAGGTCAGCAGAGGGTCATTGAGCTAAGAAGTTGGGGACTAGGTGGTGGCCCAGAAGAGAGCAGTCTTTTTAGGCTGTGGAATTCCCTCCCCAGAGAGCTGTATCTGGCAGATTTCATTATGACACAGCTCTTTATCCTGGCCATTTGACGCCCGAGATATTTTTCAGGACCTGCTCTAATTCCATTTTTAAAAACCAGTTTCAATAGATTTACATTGTTGTAACCTGCCCTGAGACCTGATGTTGAAGGACAGGTAAGAAATATTATTATTATTACAGTGGTACCTCGGGTTAAGAACTGAATTCGTTCTGGAGGTCCGTTCTTAACCTGAAACTGTTCTTAACCTGAAGCACTACTTTAGCTAATAGGGCCTCCTGCTGCTGCCATGCGATTTCTGTTCTCATCCTGAAGCAAAGTTCTTAACCCGAGGTAATATTTCTGGGTTAGCGGAGTCTATAACCTGAAGCATATGTAACCTGAAGCATCTGTAACCCGAGGTATCACTGTACTGCTGAAAAAGGAAGGTCCATCCTGGCCAGTCTCATCAGAGTCATCTTCCCCCACTCCCCACAGTGGTAAGTCAAGGTAATACAGTGGTGCCCCGCAAGACGAACGCCTCGCAAGACGGAAAACACGCTAGACGAAAGGGGTTTCCGTTTTGGAGGCGCTTCTCAAAATGAATTTCCCTATGGGCTTGCTTCGCAAGACGAAAATGTCTTGCGAGTTCCTGCGGGTTTTTTCCCTCCCCCCCCCCTTTTCCTAAGCCGCTAAGCCGCTTATCAGCTGATCCGCTGATAAGCCGCTTAACAGCTGATCGCTAAAAGCCGCTAAACCGCTAATAGCGCTAATCCGCTAAGCTGTCAATGGGCTTGCTTCGCAAGACGAAAAAACCGCTAGACGAAGAGCCTCACGGAACAGATTAATTTCGTCTTGCGAGGCAGCACTGTATTGCAATGGGTATGTTCTGTGTGGCACTTAAATCACCACAGAGAGAGAGAGAGATGCAAGTGAAGAGAGAAGCCTTGACAACATTCTAGCACAATGTCTCCTCTGATCAGCAGGAGGGAGGCATTTTCCTTGACACTAAACCACTAAACCACAGCCTTCCTCAGCCTGGCATCCTCTAAATGTTTTGCACTACAAATCCCATCAGCCACCTGGCTGGGAAAGGCTCCTATAAATAGAGACGAACTGATATAAACAGATGAGGCATCCTTTGCATGTGTCTCTTTCTGAACAAAGAACAGCATGTGCAGAGAGCCATCGCCAGTCCTACTCTCCTCCCAGCCACCAGAAGAACTCAGCACAGGCTGCAGCAGGGTTTAAAATCATTTACTGGAAAATTGCCAAGTATAAAATCCACATTGGGGCCAATATTCTACAAAAAAGGAGAGAACTGACGGAATCAATCACCGATCCTTTCCAGCCCCCACTAAGCAATGCAGGCTGGTGCAAAAAGGGGTCACTGCAAGGAGGGGCGGAGCCTGCTTTACCGTCCCCTCCCTAGCTCCTCCCCTTGGTCCTGTACATCCATCACCCACAGCTGCCAGTCTGGGCCCAAGCTCCTTCCAGCACCTCTGCTTCTGGTCACAGGGAACTCCACAGTCAATAGTCTTTCTGTGTTTCTCCCCTCCCTTTGGGAGGAAGCACAACAACAGAGCGTGAGACACACGGGTGGGGGTGGGGCTCCATGAGGTACGCAGAGAGCCTTCATCCATCTCTCTACATGCAATGCCAGTCCACTTGTGGCGTGGCATGGGCAACAGGTGGCAAAGTGGGAACGTCAGAGGTAGTCCATGCATCGTGTCGCACAGGACTGCACAATCCATGCTTTGGTGGAAGAGCTTCTGATGCTCATCCTGTTCACATCGCTAGCCCTGAAGCTTGAAAGTCTGATGCAGTCTCTCGGCCTGGTCCTTCAGTGCCTGGATCTCCTCCTGAATGAAATCAGTCAATGCTTTCCGCATCTCCATCTGCAAGCACAAGGAGCCGTAGTCAGCAAGTCCATGCAACACACGCCAGCTCTCCGCCTATGTGCGGATGGGTACACCAGGAGCAGGTGTATCCCAAGAACTATTCCCCACCTCCAGTTCAAACAAATGCACAAGCCTGGGGCCCAACCTAAGCCATCGTTTGGGATCTCAAAGACTCTTGACGCATAAATGATAAAATCATCATGCAGCTAGGGTGGACCAATTTATAAATCAGCCAGGTAGGCAAAGCTTGAGCCCCCCCCCCGCCAGTCTCTCCCATTCCCATCAATGCCAGCCTGAACTCATCATATCTTCAACAGCTGATAAGTACTTCTGCTTCTCTTAGCAGATCAGTCTTACTTATTCCCATCATCATTCTCCTAGAAAGATGGCTGTTGGTTTCCAATTGTATTATAAAAAGGAGTAGTCCCATGTTTCAGGGAATTATATGACAGCCACAATGGCTGTGTTTTGTCTCCACTGCCAGAGGTTGCTGAGAATGGCAGGTGGGCAGAGTCCTGTTGCACTCATGGCATCTGGCCACCCACTGTGAGAACAGAATGGTGCCCTAGATGGGCCACTGGGCTCTTTTATGTTCTTATGAAAGGCTAACATAAGAAGCAGGCTTGGCACACAGTCTTCCCTCATTGGGGGGAAATTTGCTCATCCCTGCAATGCAGTGCCCAATTCTATAGAGAATGAACCTTAAGGATGAATCCAGCTCTGAACCCATCAGTGCAGTATGTCAAGCCCTTAACGATCAGCCATCCTATTTCTTCCCTACTTTGCACTCACCGCTGATTTGTTCTCTGCCCGCAGGTGCTCCAGCAGTGGACGGGCACTGAATGGCTTCCCAATTAGCACGGTGATCTTCTGTAACAAGAAGAAAAGGCAGCATGAGCAAACAGGTAACAAGGGAGGCAAATTGCTTTACTTGCACAAGTCCTCAACTTGCTGGTGACTTAGAATCCCCTGCCTCTCCTGTCTGCAATGCTAGGAGCGCCTCTTCCCATCTCCAACACTCACCTGCCCAGCACGGGGCACGTATGGGGGTGTATTGGGGAGTACATCGTTCATTCCTAGGGAGATGGAGCGGGGGAAACAACAACACAAACAGTTAGTTTTGATCCCAGCCCCATCATAAGCCATATATATAAAAAATGACAAAATGGAATAGGATTCCTGTGTATTTAATAGCTGTACAGAAGGGATCATTTTAGCAGGACCTGAAAAGAGCCTCCACTACTAAATTCATAGCATTCCATGTCGATTATGCAAGTAGGTTAGACATACAGCCTATTCAGACAAAGTAGAAATTGACATGTGTTTAAATTCTATTTTATTTTTTTTAATACCTGGCTTTAACAGTTTTTATATTTGTAAGATTTTACCAAAGATAAAAAAATAAAAATCATGTGCTAGATAAATGTTGGAGTTGTGTGTGGAGCCCCGGCTCACTCGGCAGCGGCAGAGCAGAAAATTGGGAGAGGCTCCTCCCACTTCAGAGAACAAGGTTTAAATAGAGCTACCTCTGGAAGTAGAAGGGAGGAGTTACTTGTTCCAGGGTACCCTCCAGCATCAAGTGATAAGAAAAGGTCATGCTGGTTTTTCAAAACCCAGTCCCGCATCCTGAATCTCAATATTCTCACTAAACTACTTCTGAAATACAAAATGTTGGTTTGGAAAGTAAGATGGAGAGTTAGTTTGTGTCACATTCTGCCAGCCTTCCTTGTGCACACTTTGGGCATTGCCTTTGGAAGCACCCTTGGGTGGGAAATCTGGCCCCTGCCAAAATCAACCTTTCTGCACAGATCTTAAAGGAAGACACGTGTCCTGTTCCACCAGAAATCTGAGAACCCTTATATCTTCTACCTATGCCATTGCCACCTGCCTAACATCAGACCTTGTCCCTCTCCTGATTCAGGTCTCACCTACATGCCAGAGTGGCAGTATAATGGGGTGAAGGCGGCATTCAGCCAGAAGACGCCCAATGCCTGGAAGAAATAAGAGGAAGGGGAGTTAGAGGATGAAATGGTCCCAGAATGCTCCTCTCCTACTAAAAAATACCTACCCCATTTGAAGCGCATGAATTCCTGAGTCATGTTTACTTTGCCTGGAAGAGGAAGATGGAGAACAGTTAGGGCAATTGGTGGGCAGTGTAGGTTAGCCTCTGAAGCAAACAATATCACCACCACACCTATATCTATCTGCCACCCCCAGCCCCAGTGGCCCCCAGAACCACTTCCAAGCATTGCTGCCTACCTTCTGGGAACACGTGAACCCAGTCTCCATGGTTGAGCTTCTCAAGAATGTAGTCCATGCCTTTCTGATAGACTCCATCTCCTGCAGGAAGAATGAACAGATTAATGGCAGTTCAATCCCGCATGGAGGGCTCATGCAGCCCTAACCAGAACATTCTCTCACCATGCCTAGACAAGTCATAAGCATTGAAAAGAAAACAGATTTTTGCCTTTAAGAGTGATGCTTAATAAGAACTCTTTTCATTTGCAAAGCAATTAAAAATCTCTTTCTTCACAGCATCCTTGTTGATAAGCCACTATTATTCCCATTTTACACATGTCAGCTGGAAAATAGAGGCTGGGAGAAATGGAGGCACAAGGCTTCAAACTGAGTAAGTGAATTACTTCTCAGGCCTGGATTTGGTACAGCTGTCCATGGCCCAAGCCTTGTCTGGGCAACCACCCCATTTATAACCCAAGAGCTGCTTGCCTGCCCCATGTCTATTAAGCAAACCATCTGCTTACCACGACAGACAGGTACACATCGCCCAAGGCTGAAGAAACGGGAATGCAGCTCCTTGGTGAAGCAGATGTCTGCAGCTGTTGGGGTCCTGGGAGAGCACAGAGACTGTTAAAACCACGTCACAACATGCTCAGCCAAGTTTTCATCTGGGCTCTCCAAAACCGTGGGAGCTCAAACTGAATATGATGGGCAGCTCTACAAACACCCAGGAGCTTTTATTTTTATTTATTCAATTTGTGTACCGCCCTATCCCTGTAGCTCTCAGCTCATTCCTTCCTCACCTTTCCCAATACTTACCAGCGCATTTTCTGCAAGTTCCATACGTGCCGTAATTTCAGGATCCCTGGGGGAGGCACAACTACATGAATACAGGGAACAATCCAAATTAAATCTACCACAGCTAATGCAGGAAAATGCTGCACGCACAGGGGGTCAGGCTTGGGGTTCATCCTTAAGATAGACAAGTTAAGCCTCCTTCATGAAGGTCCTAAGGGGGGAGCACTCATTCTTGCCCACTGTGCTCCAGACCTCAGGAAGGCGATTGGCCTGGTCTCTCAAAAAGAAGAAAAAAGCAATACCTTCCCCTTCCCATCCACCAGGTGGCAGCACTTCCCTTCTAGTACCCTACCCCACAGATGTGGATCATCCATGCAGGACTGGTGGTTGCAGACCGTCAAAAGAGGGATGCCTTTCTGGCGCTTCTCAATGAGCTCATACAGTACTTCTTTGTTATGGACATTCAGCTGGTTCATATACCCTGAAAGTGGGAGAGCAAAAAGACAGCTCAGTGACAGCAAAGGTACAAAGAGAGTGTAGAGAGAAAGGCTGAGGAGTTCCTAGGTTCGAATTCAGACTGGAGCAAGATAGATCGATCTGTCTAGGTTCCCAGTGATCTATCTAACCATTAATAACAATGGATATCTGCAATAATTTGTGGCTTTCCATATTTAGCAGTCATATGGCAGTTTTGAGCAAAGCATTAGGTAAATGTAAAGGTAAAGGACCCCAGGATGGTTAAGTCCAGTCAAAGCATTACACACAGTTCACATAGGAAGCTGCCTTGGTATTGGCTACACGGCCTGGCAGCAGAACTGTCTGGTTCCTGGGTTCAGGAGTCTTTCCCAGACATGCCTGGAGATGCCAAGGATTGAACGTGGGACACTTTGCATTCATAGTGCAAGCTGCCCCACTGAGATGCACACATTGTTTTGCTGCCACAACCTTGAAACAACCTTGCAAGGCCAATATTGTTACATCCACCATTGCCAGAGTGCTAGTAGTGGATGGGTTGCCTAAAGATACCTAGCAAGCTCTTGGCAGAGAAGAACTACAACAGCTCTCATTAGGGGCATGGGATGGGGAGAAATGGGGAAAACAGAAGACCTAGCTTAATACAAGGTTCTGGGTTCTGGTGGCCCTCAGGCAAGACTGAGTGGCTATAAAGCAGAGGAAGAGGCCAAGATATGTAAACAAGTGGAGCACACGCTCAGCTCCCTCACTGGCTTTGCATTCACCAGGTCCTCTCTCTTCTCCCAGGGCCAGATTGTGGCCTTCCAGGTCTCCCTATCTGGCCTCAAAACTCTCCTCTGGGTGTACCACTTCTGAGCCCGCTTTTCACCCTGCTTCCTGAGAGATTTTGTCTCTTGCTTGCCTCTGGCTCCTGCTCAGGTGAAACGTAACCTATTACACAAAGGCAAGAATCCTCTCTTGTTCCACCCACTTTTGCTTCTGGCTCCACCCACCACTGGCATATGGCCCCCAGAAGTTTGCCCAAGAGACAATTTGGCCCTCAGGTGGAAATAGGTTCCCCACCCTATGCCCACCCCTGTCACTAATCTAGTTCTGACTCCAAGAGCTCAGTCTCCATTTCCCTGCCCAGCAGAAGTGAGTCAAAACCTCGGGATCCCTTCCACTTCTACATATTAACATTCTAAGGAATCTCCATATGTCTTCCTGAGCTCCAGGAACAGCATGAGTCTCTTGTACTGCTGCAGTCTTCCAGGAGCCTAAATGGCAATGCCGTCAAGCATTTCTGCACAGCCTACCATGAACTCTTTTTGTCCCTTTTGTGACACTAGCTGTGTAGGGGCAGAAGTGACAGGTACTCACTGGTCCAGAAGCAGCTGTAGGTGCCCACCAAGCCCATGACCACCCTGCTGGCCAAGGTCCAGGGCAGATGTGGGGCCCGGGGAAAGGGCCATTTCACCTCAAGGGGCATCTTCCCATCCCTGGCAATCCTTGAGGTAAGAGTGTCAGCTGTCCCTGCCAAAGAGAACAGCAGATTGCTTTGCAACCTATCACATTTGCCTATGACTCTTAGTATGTAGTCCTCTCCCCTGCCAAGAAGGTTGTGTTGCAACTTGCAGGTGGAACCACCACATCCTGCCGTCTCACCTCTGCCTGAGGGCTGTCACCACATTTTAAAAAAGAAAAAGGTGAGGAGGCTAAACAACAGGATTAAGCAGAACAGTGCAGTGATGAGAAACAGAGAGGTTGTAATTGAAGTTACGTGGGCCAACCCTATAGAAATTGAGAAACTGCTGTTGCAAGTCCACACCCAGCAAAAATGATTACTAAAGCACCTCTGCTGTGTTTTACCACAGATCTAGAAAAATTTGTTTTGAGGTAGAGGTGTGAAAGGGTGGCAAAGATCACTAGTTAGTGGTGCAGGGATTTTACTATACACATTAAATACAAATATACTGTGAATAAAAGCTTGGAGAGAAGTAATTTTGAGAAGTATTTTGAGGAAATGCCTTCTTTCCACCCTTCATCCCTGATGTACCCATTCTTTTTTAAACTGGTCCTCTAATCAGAGGAGCAATCTGAGCAACACAAACTCAAGAAGTGGCTCTCAAATGTTTTAGGTGGATATTTATTGCACTTTTGGTCATAGTTATTTATTTCACTTCTTCAGTGTAGAAAAACCTTGAAGTGGTTTACAAAAAGAACAGTACAATAAAACTATTTTTTTAAGAAAATAAAACATTCAAAAAATAAAAACCAGGAATAAACTAAAAACACATCAGAATTCTAGAAATCTTGGTAATTTCTTTTGTGAGCTGAATCTTCTTCCCGTGTGCATACAGAGGTGTAAGGAAAGATGCACCAAATCCCTCAGTCCTCCTCTCCCCTTCTACCAGCCTTCACCTCCTCCTCTTGCAGCAAGCAGGCAGGTGATCTCCATCCCCAAGCCCACTGCTCCCCACCTGCGCCCTGATACCCTCCCACATCTCTCCCATGGAAAGAGGGACATCCTAAGGCAGCATGTCCAGAGTCCATTTGGGGGGCCTAATCCGGTCCCTGTGACAGTTCATCTCCTGGGGTAAAACCCTACAAAAAACCTCAACTTCAATCTTAAAAACAACTTTGGTCGGCCCTCACGCATGTTCACTTCATCAAATCTGCCCCCCTTTTAAAATAGTTTGGGGCCCCCCGTCCTAAGGGAACATTCCTAAGGGACGTTCCGGGATGAAATCGGAAGCCCAGGTCGGCTTCTCTCCATCCCCTGGAGAAGAGGGAGGGTCCGGCCTTTGCCTTGGCGCCTCTCTCTGCCTGGGGGTCTGGGAGCCCCCTTCCCTCGCCCGCCTCTACCAAGCAGCCTCTGCCGGCCGGCTTCCGCAAGGCCCAGAAACCCAACAGGGGCAGCTTCCCCACCTGGGCGCCGGGGGAGGCGGGGGCCAGGCGGAGATGCCAGGCGCCGGGAATGACGCCCCCGCGCCTCCTCCCCATTGCACCCCACTCACCTCCGCCTCCTGCTAGCTGCCTTCAAACTCCTCTTCTTTCTTATCGCGGCCAGAAAGAAGCAGCTCGGCCCCAAAGCGCCCCAGTTTTGCAAACTCTCTTCCCACGTAAATATTTTTTATTTATTTATTTATTTTAAGTTTAATAAAAGAGGCGTAATCAGAAACAGAGGGTCGTAAAGCGTCCTCGGACACTTAGCGGTCGTGAACTGTCGCAAAAGGCTACTCGAGTGACGCGCGCGCTTTCCGGCAAGGCCTCGGAACCGGATGGTGGCTCAGAGTGACGCGAACGATAGGAGCTTCCGCTAAATTTTGAAGGCAGCAGTGTCGCTCTACCCCGTGGCATCTCTATGGTGGAATCCCTATTCGCCTCGCCTTGGGAGTTAAAAGTGGGAAATATCCTCCTTTAATTTAAGTTACAGATAGGTAGCCGTGTTGGTCTGCCATAGTCAAAACAAAATAAAAAAATTCCTTCCAGTAGCACCTTAAAGACCAACTAAGTTAGTTCTTGGTATGAGCTTTCGTGTGCATGCACACTTCTTCAGATACACATGTGTGCATGCACAGGAAAGCTCATACCAAGAACTAACTTAGTTGGTCTTTAAGGTGCTACTGGAAGGAATTTTTTTATTTTGTTCTCCTTTAATTTAGTGAGGAATAATCACGAATAATGAACCTCCTCCCGCCTTGTTTTATGATACGAGTGGAGAACTCCGGCATTTTGAAAGACAAACAGAACAGAAGCAGACAGGACAGGCTTTTGTTCTTAGATTAGGAACTTCCTGATGGGTTAAAAAAGAGCTGGCTGAGCTCGCTTAAAACATGCTGCCCCCTTTCATATAAGCATATTGTATTCCTTATCTGTCTGTGTGTCCCATTTTATCCCATTTTAAATGGGAGCAAACACAATATTCCATGTGCAATGTCCCTATATTTGGTGCCTTTTAACAGCGCCCTTTAACAGCGCGATGTTACTGAAACGGACTTGCTTTGTTTCAGGAGACTCGCGGCGCAATCCTGGTGCACGTTTTCAAAAAAGTCCTACTGAGCTAATCCCAGAAAAGCGTGCATAGAATTGCAACCTTTATTTAATGTAATAGATCACTGAATATTACTTTGTTTTGTATGTTGTTTATTTCAAGTCATAACTTTGACTTACTTGTATCGGATCGGATTGTTATAAGATGTGCGACCTTTGCGGTATGTGTTGTTGCTTCTTCAGCTTGTAAAGCCCCTTGTATATACCAACACAGAAAGGTGATATGCAAATAAAAAGTGATGATGGCGATTTATAACTGAATCTCATCTCGCCACGTGCAAATCCTTTCCCCTATGGAAATGCGTTGAAGCCGAAAGCGTGACTGGATGTAGCTCGTGAGCATCCAAACGGCAGCAAATAATGTGAAGGTGAAAAACAAACGCACCGGCGTGAAACGTTTGGCAAAGGACTACATTTCCCAGCAGCCGCATTAGGGTTGACGCATGCCCTCGCGGGGCTAGAAGCCCTCTCCAGGTGGCCGCTGAAGGCTTCCCCGTGCCCCGATTCCCATTCATCAGTCCCGGAGCCGTGCACGACCTCGGGAGCCGCCGGCATGTCTTCTTCTGCAGCGGCGGAACCCGAGAGCAAAGCGCTGCCCATCGTCGTGAGGACGTACTTCTCCGAGGTCGTGGAAGACGACGGGAACTTCATCCAGGCAGTTTGCAGCCTGTGCAGGCACAAGAGGAAGACCATCCGAGGGCAGCACAAGGCGCCATCCAATTTCACCAAGCACGTGCAGGTACAGAATGGCAGCAAAGGGCCACTACGCATTCGCACGTGAGCCAGCCCCATCTGCAGATAGGTTTAAGATTAGCGATCCGGGAGCCCCCGTGGGCACGACCGGCATGCAAACTCCCCGTGCAATCGTGCAAAAGGGATGGCGGCTCAGGTGCTCCGTGCGCTTCAGGGCAGCTTATTATGCTCAGGAGCGCTTTGCCGTTATTAGCCACCCACGCGCGCGGCAGCATCTTGTTTCGGACCTCGATGTCGCCTGGTTCGAATGCGCGCGTTCAAGCAACCTTGGTCGTCCTCAATAGATCAGATTCAGGCCATGGCCCTCCTGCAGTTGCTGATCTCTACCCTTTGGGCTGGAACAGGGATGTGGCTCTCCAGGTGGTGTTGCACTACTTTTATCATCCCCAAGCCAACATGACCAGTGAGTGGTCAAGCATGGTGGGAGCTGTAATCCAGCAAGATCTGGAGAGCCACAACTTCCCTGCCCCGAAGCTAAACAAAGACTACTCTGAATTGCAAGGAGTGGAGTCTGGACTCTTACATCACCCGATTCCACAAATTGTGGTTGACCTCTCCAGTCCTCAAGGATCCTAGTCTTGGACTGGAGAAGAGATAGCACATCACGTTGGAGAACCACACTGAAATATTTTCAGTGCATATTTTCATACACATCAAATGCCAAACTACAGCAGATAAATTTATTGCCTTTAGGATGATCTTACTTTAAAATAATAATCATGAAATAGGAGATGCTTAGAACATAAGAAGAATCTTGCAAGGAAGCTGTGGACCTCCAAGTGTTGTTGAACCACAGTTCCCATCATCCCTGACCACTGGCCATGATGCCTGAGAGTGATGGGAGTCCAACGTCCTCTGGAGGATCACCGGTCCCGTCATCACATGTTTTAGTGGCTCCAGCCAAAGGTCCATAGGAAACCATCATTCTGTTTGGGAAGGCCTGTCAGATGCTTCAGGAAAGGGCATAAGATGAGTGGAAAAGTACCCACCCCCAATTTTTTATGCCCAGCATTTGGTATTCAGAGATATACTGCCTCTGAATATGTTGATTCTAATCGGTTGTCATAGCTAAGAGACTTTGCAAAAAACATACCTTAAAATCAGATGTATTATAAAAAGAATTTATTTTCACTTAAAATAAATTTTTAGCAAAGTTAGTGGATCCTTTTGCTTCTTCGCTTTTTTCTGTTTAGCAATTTGGCAGCATTCTTGCAAATTTCTCTGTAAGGTTATGGAGACTGGATATTTTAAAATACAGTGGTACCTCAGGTTAAGTACTTAGTTCGTTCCGGAGGTCCATTCTTAACCTGAAACTGTTCTTAACCTGAAGCACCACTTTAGCTAAAGGGGCCTCCTGCTGCCGCTGTGCCACCGGAGCACAATTTCTGTTCTCATCCTGAAGCAAAGTTCTTAACCTGAAGCACTATTTCTGGGTTAGCGGAGTCTGTAACCTGAAGCGCCTGTAACCCAAGGTACCACTGTAAAAATAAAGGGGCTGGATTCAGCTAGTGAGTGGACATCCACATAAGGACTTCTGCTAGTGCAATGGGACTTTCCTCCCCACTGCAACCCCCATTGGCTTAAGTTGGGATTGGGAGAATCCCCAGAACAGGACATGGGGTGTGGTGGGAGGAGAGGGGAGTTGATTCCATCAAGCAAGCAGAAATGTTTGTGCTGATGAAGCAATCTCCTTAGTGCTATGTTGAATTCCTCCCAATATCTGTGAGATCCTGACTCCACAGGCCACTGAGCAATTCATCAGGTCTGTCAGTACTTTTGCATGTGACAAGTATTTATATATTTCTGTATGATTCCCATAATAATTTCTATATCCTATAGCACTGACTGAAATAGTTCTCCTCTGTTGTAGAGAATCCATGGAGAAAAATATCTGAAGCTGATGCACACAAGGAAAAATATCCATTGCAAACAAATTGGTAGTGGCATGTTAAAAGTTTCTGAGAAAATTCCAAAATACAGTGAGCCTCATTGGGACCCTTACTCACAGTATCAGCTCTGTGATCAGTCTTTATCCAAAGAAAACCTGGATCAACTAATTCTCAATTTTCTCATCACTGATATGCTTCCCTTGTCGGTTGTTGACGGAAATGGCTTCCACACTTTGATTAAAGGGATTATTCCCAGTGCCGCAGTCACTTCTACAGAAACCTTACGGAACAACCTTGCAAGACAGTATTCCTTGGTTCTTGAAAAAATTAAAAGGAAATTGGACTCAGTTTCTTATGTTTGTACAACTGCAGATGTGTGGATGCATCAGGGGCAAAGTTATGTGGGTGTCACATGTCACTGGATCAATTCAGCTAACTTGACAAGAGAATCTGCTGCCTTGAGCTTCCGACGCTTTCCTGGGCCATGTTCCTACAGCAAGCTTGCTTCTGTGCTGACTGAGATCCATTCTCAGTATGATTTGGACTCCACAAAAATAACACACATTGTCACGGACAACAGGAACCATTTCCAGAAAACCTTTCAGCTGTTCTCTGGACCCAAAGAGCAGCTGGAGGATAGCTTGGACCAGCAAGAGAGGAATGATGTGGAGAAGCAAGTGAATCCCCCGGATGCTGATGCCTGTGTCAACGTGCGCATTTATGAAGCCTTGTCAAGTGACACCGTTGATTCTTCTGACCTCTTCTACTTGCCACCCCGCGTGGCCTGCTTTTCCTGCACACTCAGCTTTGTGGCTGCGACAGCTGCTTCCAGAGCGCTGGCCACCAACCCTCCATACAGGCACCTTTTCCAAAGCGTGGCAAGCAAATGTTGTGCTTTAAGGAATGTTTCCCAAGATAGCCTGAAAAATGCAGAGCTTGTTAATTACGCCCTTGGAAAGTCTCTCCCCAAACCGGCCTCCATATGGAATTCTGAGTTTGACAGCTTTTGCCGCATATACGACATGCGGGGCACGGTGAATCTCATAATGGCCTGCCTCCAGCTTCCAAAATTTACCAACCTGGAGCTGGAGTTCTTAGGGGAGTGGTTGGAGGTGATGTCTCCGATTGCTACAGCACTTGACAAACTTCAGACAGAAGAGGCCATTGAGTCTTTCTGCGGTGCTGTCCTGCCCATGGTGCTTGTGTTAAACAGCCGACTTGAGTCAGTGTCTCCAAAATACACTTCTTGCCTGGCAGATGCACTGAAGGGGGAGCTTCAGAAGCAGTTTGGGCACATGCTGACCTTTGACACAGCCGTAAGTAGTAAAAATACAAAGCCACTAGTCATTGCTTCTGTATCACATCCATTTTTTAAATTGCGTTGGCTGCAAAGTCAAGATGATAAGAAGATCGCTCAGGAGCTTTTCTTACGAGAGCTGCTCCGCTGTGACACTCTGTCGTCGAAGGCTGACAGTCAAGCCACATCAGTGAAAGCTGCCAATGATTTTTATGGCTTTGATGATCAGGGGGTGGCGGCAGCTGAGTCTGCATTAAGGAATATTGGGGTGCAGTTCCTCAACGATCCATCGCATGAGCTGAGGCAACTGAAAAGATACCCAGCCATCGCCAAGCTTTTTATCAAGTTCAACACCACTCTGCCAAATTCTGCTCCTGTAGAAAAACTGTTCAGCCACAATGGACAAATCCTGGGGCCCAAAATGGCCTCCCTTCAGGATGATGTGTTAGAGATGATGATGTTGTTGCAGAAAAATTCCCAGTTTCTTGTATGATATATGTCCATAGAGCAGTGGCCTAGAGTCAACATGGTGCCCTCCATATGTTGTTGGACGGCAACTCTCATACTCATCTCTAACCATTGGTCATACTGGCTGGAGCTGAAGGAGTCCCAACAATGTCTGGAGTGCCACAGGCTCCCACACCACTGCTCTGCAGACCAGTTTTTCCACATGTTCCACCTTCAGAAATACTCTTTCCATGTTGCTCCTTCTGCTGAGGCACCAATGAAACTGTCACATCTCTCCTGTGCACTGCAGAGTGTTTTGGGGCATGTTCTAGGGCGCATACTCAGGGTTGGCTCAAGAAAGGTGCTGATGTTGTTGTTGTTGCTGCTGCTGCTGTATTAAGCACCGTAGGTGTGATGGGCTACAGGGACTCGCCAGTAACTTGCCAGTACCTTGCCCTTAAGTAGACCCCAGTCCCTACCACCAAGCAATAACAGGGCAATGAATCCTGAGGAGGCCGTGTTTGGTCTCCTTGCCTGGAGGCTCCACTTGTGCTAGAAGGGGCATGGTAGCTCTCGTTCACCTGCTTGATGGGAGAAAAGGAGTACCTGGAGGATATAAAGCCACAGGGAGAGGGAGGAGGGGCAGTGGAAGGCCAGAGAACAGGCTGGACTACCTAGGCATCTAAGAGGGCTCTCCAAACAAATAAGGGTGGCTTGGCCCATACTCCCCTGCCAGATGCCATCTGCAGTCTTCTGCAATCTTGCTGAGTTTTCCTCAGACAGTTGCCCAGTGCGCCTGCATGGTGAGAGCCAGATCTGTGTCCACTCAGTTCATGCTGAGCACTGGACAAGCTTGTTGGCTTTTGTATAAACTTGGTTTGAAATTTGCTGCTTTGAACTGTATTCTTTTGATAAATATTTTACACTCTGTTTTACGTAAAGCATAGCCTTGATTAAGTGACATATACATTTTGTTAAAATAAAAGAAAACATTGCCATGATCATGAACTGACAGTCCCCTCTGACTGTATATTGCACAGGAAGATCATCAGCAATAAGGAAGTTTCCTTTCTCGGCAGCTTGTCCACCCATCCTGATTTTACCAAGGACCCCTTCTGAGAGGAACTCAGAAGCTTGAGACTGCCATTCAGGAGTCTGCCTTCTCAAATGCAGCCAAAGCGACTCCATGAGGTTACAAGGAGCTTTAGATGTGGTGACACCTAGTTTGCTTGGTTGATATTGTGGCATGTTACTTTAGTGTGGGGCCTCCCCTCTGGCCACAAGTAAAGGCCAGTCTGAGAACTGCTGCTGTAGAGAGAAGATGATATAGAACAGGGGTCAGCAACCTTTTTCAGCTGTGGGCTGGTCCACCGTCCCTCAGACCATGTGGTGGTCCAGACTATATTGGCGGGGGGGGGGGACTGAACGAATTCCTATGCCCCACAAATAGCCCAGAGATGCATTTTAAATAAAAGGACACATTCTACTCATGTAAAAATACGCTGATTCCCGGACCATCCGTGGGCCGGATTGAGAAGGCGATTGGGCCGCATCCAGCCCCCGGGCCTTAGGTTTCCTCCCCCGATATAGAATTCTTCCTAAGAATGTGAGCTGGCAAATCCCCTGGTTCAAATCTCCCCTCAGTTATGACCCCCTTAGATTGCCCCAGGCAAGTCACTCTGGTAGCTCAGTTGAAGACTGCCTCTTTGCATGCAGAAGGACCCAGGTTCAATTCTTGGCATCTCCAATTAAAAAAACACATTGGGTAACAGTTAGTTAATTGGGGCACTATCCAACTAACTTGTTCCATCAGTGCAAGGATTTCACTTATCCTCTGGCACACATCTGCAATAAAGACATAATAATGGTGGCCTACCTCACAGAACTGTTTTAAGGAGTTTTGGGAGAATATATATCAAGAGCTTTCAACAATTGGGTTAAGCACTATATAAAAGCTAGATATTATTGTTGGAAGATTTATATAGTGTAGCAGACATGTCAGAAGAACACCCACATTTTCATGGTTCTCAGTACTTTTTTTGTCAAAATGCGTTTATAACATTTAAATTTCAGAAAGCCACTATATATGATACTTTTTAAAAGTGCAAATGAAAAAACTGATCATTGAAATTCTTCATAACTCAACAAGCAACAGCCGAAAACCAAAACAGATAACTGTTTCATGTGGAGAAAGACTGTACTCAGAGCTGGCCTACCCATAAAGCAAGTTGAGGCGACCGTCTCAGGTGGCAGGATTCATCACCTGAATTGACAGCAGATCCTTATGTTGATCTTCCTTCTTGGGCCAGCCCTGCGTATACTCAGTTAGTGACACTCCTGCATAGGATTGCACCTTCTAGCTAGGAAGTTTTGATTAAAACAATGAGGAGGATGTAAGGATGTTTAAGATTCTCTTGTGTTCTTCGCTTATCAGATTTTCCACAGAAATTGCAAATTTGGATTAAATGGAGAAATAACATGGGGTGGCATTTTGACGAGGGTGATGTCCTGCAGATACGGCATAAAACATGGACGCATGAGCAGCTCTGAGTGCACAGTGAACTGCTGTAGAGGCGCCCACAAGGTGCTTCTTCAAGTATACATGGCACAGACCACTGAGGGCTGGGGTAGGTAAAAGTATATATAATTAGCAGACCTAGAAGTTAACTGGCAACCATGAGTTTAAGCTGTCATGGTTCTTGGTGTCTGCCCCCCAACCCCCACCATGTATATGATCTGACCTGTTATCCTGGTATGTCCAACAAGCAGTAACACACATTGCATTGAAAATGCTTTTGCTTTCTCAGATGTTGTGCTTGATACTTAATGAGCTTTTATTAGTGTTAGTGAAGACATACTGCATAATGGATTGCTGTAGTATTACCACATCAGTTTAAGCATGTTGCCCCCCATACTTTCACTGAATGTGATGACATTGTGGTTGGTTGTATATTCAGTTGTTGCTGGATATAGTTTCACTCATGGGTGTACCCAGGATTTTTGTTAGTGGGGGGCAGGCCTTTGTTGGGGGGGGCAGAACCTCAGTTACCTATGTATTTTTATTTAATTTTATTTATTTGGGGGGACAGCTGCCCCTTCCTGCCCCCCTTGACTACGCCCATGGTTGCACTGACCATACATGGTTGTGATGACAAAACCAGGTGGAAGTACAAGTTTACCCTTCCTTAAACAAGGTTTTATGTCACCTCTTGGCACATATTAGTGCTTAGAGCTGTGTCCTTTTTGCGTATGTGCTGAGTTTCTGTGTTCAAATGTCTATTGATTTTTTTGTTTCAGTGTGCTGAAGTACACGTTTGATTTTGAGTCACTTGAGATAGGGGAATGTGCTAGGACACCCTGGGGAACAGTGAAACCTGTGGGATTCCTGAAACAAAGAAATGTGGGGGCGGATGGAGATAGGAGTATGGTGAGTAGTCAGTAGAACAATAATGGCACTTGTTTTACAGGTTTGGGATCTGATCAGAGAGAGGGAGGAGAGAATGAATATGGGAATTCCTGTTTGAATTGCAAACTAGTTGCAACATAGGGTATGGGATAATAAAGGCAAATCCTGCACTTTTCCAGACAAAAAAATAATACTCGAAACTTTTATTAAACTATAAACTATTAAACTGGAGTTAATATGCTTGCAGGAATTATTGCTCCTCCCCCGCTGTAGTAACAAGAAAGGGTGGTAGATGTACACCACTGTGCTAAAGGATAGGACCGCACATGTTTCAAGTGAAAAAAATAATAAAAGTTTATTTAAATAAAATATTTAAATAGTTTTTCTAGATATTGCAAGAGATCAACACAATATTGTCAAGCAATAGTGTTCACTATCCCTCGTGAAAGTGCGCAGAAGCTTTACATATATTAATTAGTGCAATATATCTGTCCACAGCGCCACCCGCGTCCCTTTACTGACACCTTAATGTGGCAGCTACACATGCCACATGATCTATGTATATCTCGGGCCAAACTAGGCATGATAAACACCAGGGGTAAGTCATTGAGCTCTCTAAGTGTATTTCCACAGAAGCCCCATAACACTGAAATGCACTCAGTATATGTGCTGATCGCCGAAGAATTGATGCTTTTGAATTATGGTGCTGGAGGAGACTCTTGAGAGTCCCATGGACTGCAAGAAGATCAAACCTATCCATTCTGAAGGAAATCAGCCCTGAGTGCTCACTGGAAGGACAGATCGTGAAGCTGAGGCTCCAAGACTTTGGCCACCTCAGGAGAAGAGAAGACTCCCTGGAAAAGACCCTGATGTTGCGAAAGATGGAGGGCACAAGGAGAAGGGGACGACAGAGGACGAGATGGTAGGACAGTATTCTCGAAGAGACCAGCATGAGTTTGACCAAACTGTGGGAGGCAGTGGAAGACAGGAGTGCCTGGTGTGCTCTGGTCCAGGGGGTCACGAAGAGGCGGACACGACTAAACAACAACAACAACAACATGTGTGGAATATATTAGCCATGCCAGCCACCTGCTTCTCCTGTCAGTCATTGGTACGGAAACGCAACACCCAAGTGGGCTGATTTGTGGGGTACCCCGCAGTGGCGTAGCGTGGGGGGTGCAGGGGGGGCCGGCCGCACCGGGTGCAACATCTGGGGGTTAGGGTTAGGGGGTGCAAATCCACGGGTTAGGGGGCGCAAATCCACGGGTTGGGGTGCAAATTACTTGCCTTGCCCCGGGTGCTGACAACCCACACTATGCCACTGGTACCCCGTGAATGGGTGCCCTACGAGGGGGGAGGCAAAAGGAAGCCAGCCTCCCTTGTCCGTTTTATCCCTCTTAAAAAGTTCTGCCCCGTTTTCTGAGGCCCTTCCTCCACAAAGCGACTTACAGTTTTATTTAAAATAGAAGAGTTGCACAACGCGGTGCCCAATATAGGCCAGGCGTGTTCGCAAGGGAGGCCCCCCCCCCCTCGAAAGCGGGCTCGGGGAGAAGTGGCGACTGGCCCGGGGGCGAGCGCTCCCTTCTCCCGCCCAGCTGCGCCTCCGCCCTCCTCGGAGCTCCCCGAGGGGCGCCTCCTTCCAGCGCGGGGCTGGACTGTCCCGCCCGCCCGCCCGCCCGCTCCGTCTGGCTCTTCTGCTGCTGCTGCTGCCCGGCGCGAGGAATCGGGCCCGCCGCGATGCGGGTGAGAGGAGCGAGGCGAGGCCGTGGGGCGGGAGGGCGGGGAAGGGCTGGGGGGCGGCTGAAGGGCAAATGCAGGAAACAGCCGTCCTAAGTTGCAGGAAGGGGCGCAGCGGGAGGAGCAGCAGTCGCTGCATCGGATCCGCCCTTCCCTTTTTGCCTTGACCGCGGCGGACGCAAATATGTTCAGCTGCTGGATGGTTCCTCAGCGGAGGGTCTCAGGATCGGGAGCACCCAGGTCCTTCCCGACAAATTAAAGGACAGTCCGAGACAGGGAGGAAACTTCCTCTTCCTTGGAAATAGACAGGTTAACTTGGAATTAACCCGTTTCCGGATAAGCAGGGTTGTTGTGCATCTGAGCGCTTAGCCAGGCACACACGAGATCTGATTATTGATGATGATGATGATGATGATGATGATGATGAGATTATGATTTTGTTCTGTCAAAAGATTTTGGTACCTACCTTGCACATCACATGAATCAGGAGTAGTGGCTGGACTCAAACTCCCATCAGCCGTAGCCAGCCTAGCCAATGGTCAGGGATGATGGGAGTTGTAGTCCAGCAACATCTGTGGTGCCACAGGTTGTCCACACCTGCCGTAAACAACCTTGCAGATCTGGCTTAACTGAGAAAAATAATTTGGCATTCGCTCTTACTTTACGCACAGTGGGTTCAATACCTGTTATTAATTTATGCAAATTAAAGCTTTTTCTGGTACAGTGAAACCAATCAGAAGCCACACCTTGGCTGTCGAACATTTTGGAAGATGAACGGGCTTCCGGAACGGATTACATTTGACAACCGAGGTCTGGCTGTACTAATAATTCTGCCTGACATTATAAACAGCTAGGAATACAGATGACTGGGTTTCTGCTGTGTTTTGACTTACACAATAATTCTTACTCTGAAGTTTTGGTCCACACAATTACAGGCTGGTCCTTCTGATGTTGTAGCACACACACACTGGGCACCCACAGTATAGGGCCCAAGGTGGCACTATTGCACTGTTGATTTAAGTTCAGCTTGTGGTCTACTAGGGACACAGGTGGTGCTGTGGTCTAAACCACTGAGCCTAGGGCTTGCCAATTAGAAGGCCGGCGGTTCGAAGCTCCCATTGCTCGGTCCCAGCTCCTGCCAACCTAGCAGCTTGAAGGCATGCCAAAAAAAAAAAGTGCAAGTACATGAGTAGGTACCACGCAGGCAGGAAGGTAAATGGCGTTTCCGTGTGCTGCTGTGGTTTTGGTGTTCCGTTGCACCTGAAGTGGCTTAGTCATGCTGGCCACATGACCCAGAAAAACTGTCTGTGGACAAACACTGGCTCCCTCAGCCTGTAAAGCAATTTGAGCACCGCAACCCCAGAGTCGTCTTCGACTGGACTTAACTGTCAGGGGTCCTTTACCTTTACCTTTTTGTGGTCTACTAAATCAGGTGTCCTCCATCTTATATTTGTACTACTGGTTCTTGCTGCCTAAGTGTAGAACCTTACATTTGTCCCTACTGAAATTCATGTTGTTGGTTTGGGCCCAATTTTCCAATCTGTTAAGGTCCTCTTGAATCCTAATTATGTCTTCTGCAGCATTAGACACCCTACCAGTTTGTTGTAATCTGCAAATTTGATGAGCATCCCCTCAGCTCCTTCATGCAAGTTGTTTATAAAGACAGTGAACAACAACGGGCCCACAACAGAACCCTGCGGTACCCCACTTGTCACTTCCCCCCGAACTACAATTCTCATAATCTCCAGTCATTGGCTATGCTTGCTGGGGCTGATGAAAGTTGTAGTTTAACAGCATGTGGAGTGCCAAAGTTTCCCCACCCCAGTTGTAGACATCATGAAAGAGGATCTTAGATGTGCAAAAAGTGTGGTACTCCTGTGGTCAGACTTAGGACTGAGGAGATCAGAGTTCAAATCCCCACTCAGCCATGAAGCTCACTGGGTGCCTTTGGGGCAGTTAGGGGCAGTTAATATCTCTCAGTCAAACCTATCTCATCAAGTTCTTGTACAGATAAAATGGGGAGGGGGGAGAAGATGAGAGAACCATAGACTAGCCTGAGCAACTTGGATATTAATGTAATAATACTGTCCAAACGTAAAGTAATGTCTAATTTGACCCTTAATGCAACTTGTGAAAATGCTGTTGGTCTATTCTTGATCTATATGAATACCCTCCATATTTCTTTGCTTGGCACTGGAGAATGAGACATTAAAAATCAAATATATGATATCTTCTGTAAAAGCTGAGTCACTGAAAAGAAATAAAAGAGTGTGAGAAGCCTCTGTGGGCCAGTGTGGCCTAGTGATTAGAGTCCTAGATTAGACCTGGAATAAAGGTAAAGGTACCCCTGCCTGTACGGGCCAGTCGTGTCCGACTCTAGGGTTGTGCGCCCATCTCACTTAAGAGGCCAGGGGCCAGCGCTGTCCGGAGACACTTCCAGGTCACGTGGCCAGCGTGACGAAGCTGCTCTGGCGAGCCAGCACCAGCGCAGCACACGGAAACGCCGTTTACCTTCCCGCTATAAAGCGGTACCTATTTATCTACTTGTACTTAGGGGTGCTTTCGAACTGCTAGGTGGGCAAGAACTGGGACCGAAAGACGGGAGCTCACCCCACTGTGGGGATTCGAACCGCCGACCATACGATCAGCAAGTCCTAGGCACTGAGGTTTTACCCACAGCGCAGCGCCACCCGCGTCCCTAGACCTACTCAGCCCTGAATTTCACTGGTTGACTCAGCCTCTACCTCACATGGCTGCTGTGAGCATTAAATGAGGAGGGAAGAACCATATGTCCCCCCTTGATCTCCTCTAAGGAAAGGTGAGATGTGAAGCAAAAAGGAACAGACATTAGTCGCATTATTTGTATGCCACCTTTCATTGAACAGGAATACCAGAAGAGGAACCCAAAGGCCGGTCTCACCCAGCAGCCTGTTGTCAGAGTAGCTAACCAGACTCCTGTGGGAACGCCATAAGCAGGGCATGAGCGCAGTAGTCCCCTCCATTCATGGATTGTTTGGGGGTAGCAAAATCCTTAGTTTTATTCTGTACCGTGTGAAGGACTTCCTTTCCCTGGATGCTGAGTTATACCTGCATGGAAGCTGTAACTTCTAACTTGGAAGCCCCACTCCCTAATTTCAGATAGGTTAGCTTGTGAGAGATGCATATAGCCTGCCTTTTCTCTGGAGGCCCTCACCGCATGTTCTAGAGCTGATGCTGGAGATCAAGGCGAGTTTTTAGCATCAAAGCAGAAGATGGGTTAAAGGTGTGAATACATTCAGCGGATCTTCGAATTTTAAAGTAATGCTGCAAAGGGGCCTGACCAACTTCATGGCTGCAGTCTGCAGGGGTGGGGTGGATCTTTCTCTCTGCACCATGATCCTGTTTAAAATTGGCACAGCAGCTGCCCCCTCCAAGAGGAAAACTGCCTCTGTGCCAGTGCCCCCTGGCTCAAACCAGGCCTTGTCTAGGAGGAGTCTGTTGGCATAAGAATCATGAACTAACACGCTGCTGCTTTCTGCTCTTTAGTTTGTGCTGGTCTTTATTTAGTAGCACTCATCTCTATATTTAGATTCGTCCCAGAAGATTCATGAGTGGCCACTACTGTAGGAGTGATTCCCTTGACAGGCTCCCAGCCACTGCCACCTCCTCCATCGGCCTGCTTTTCCATCTTTCTCTGATTCACTTTTATCTTGCACAGAATCCGTCTGTAGAAGGAACCTGACTGGATTCCCAAGGATGGAGCCCTCCTGCTTTCTGCGCTTCTTGCTGCTCTTGTTGCTGTGCCCAGCAGGAGCCCCCTTCCGGATCTGTGCCTTCAACACTCAGCGCTTTGCCCAAGGGAAGGCAAGCAAGGCCAGTGTCATGGACACACTTGTCAAGGTGGGGACTTCAAGGCAACCCCTGGCGGGAGCCCTGATTCTTCTGGATGCATGTCACTTCTGTGGGTTGAATTCCTTCTTTAGAGAGGATTTGCTCACATGAACAACATGTATTAACAAGTTCTAATGGGTGTGGAAGGAGTAGGAAGGACAGGTTAGGAAGAGAAGCCACTAAAGTTAGGTGTAGGGCTGGATCTGCTATGAAACCACCCCTGGTTCAAAGCGCCTAATTCCAGAGGAGCCCTAGAAGTGACTTTAGTCTACAATGCTTTAAAATATTGGGTCCAGTAGATCCAATTTGAGTTGCATGACTCAAATTGATTAATTTTTTGCTGTATATATTTTGATAATCCCAAAGTTTTTGAGTAAAGCTGTTGTAAAGGTGTGGAAATCTGTTGTGGAACAACCCCATTGAAGAAAATAACAGTGGTTGGTTACCCAGACCTTTTTGCTGGTTGCAATTGGGCCCCCATGGCAGTTCAAGTTTCATGGCCCCCAAAATGCAGGTCCGTCACTGGTTAGGAACTCCAGGGGAGAGCCAAAGTTCAGTGGTAAGAACACATGCTTTGCAGGCAGAAGGTTCACCTTTAAATGTGAACTGAATCAGAATTCTCTCCCATTCCCTAGGTATAGCCCAGACACAGATTTACCACCTTATTTAGGACTAACATGTTGGAGTCCAACAACATTTGGGCTCTCTACCCCTGATATACAGGCTAATGTGTCTCTGTTCCCTCCCACAGATCCTCTCTCGTTGTGATATTGCTGTCCTACAAGAGGTGATGGATGCAAAGGGAAAAGCAGTTCCTGCCTTGGTGGCTGCCCTGAATCGGTGAGTGTGAGTAATATGGGAGAAATGCAACCAGAGGGAGAGGAATCCATGAAGAGATAGTGGAGAAGGAGACAACAGGGCCTTTGGAAAAAATATGGATTGGGAAAGAGAAATGAATGGGAGGAAAGCTGGACAGTTGCATGATGGGAGCAGAGCTGGCCCAGATATTTTGGTGCTTGAGGTGGAAAAACCCTTCCCCCTAAAGTGTGTTGGGCATAATTCCCCAGGCTGTTCTGCATGAGTCTCACAGGAACGAGAGGGAGATCTGTGCAAGATTAGCAATACCATTTATTTCAATGAGGCTTGTGCAGGAAAATTGCCAGTGTGCTGTGCTTTGTCTCATGGCAGGACTGTGTCAGAATGGGGAGGAATCTTGGATATGGTGATGCTGTGTGTGTGTGTGTGTGTGTGTGTGTGTGTGTGTGCATGTGTGTACACTAACCCCCAGCCAGTCAGTAAACAGAATACAGTGGTACCTCTGGTTACGAACTTAATTCGTTCCAGAGGTCTGTTCTTAACCTGAAACTGTTCTTAACCTGAGGTACCACTTTAGCTAATGGAGCCTCCCGCTGTTGCCGCGCTGCTGGTGCACGATTTCTGTTCTCATCCTGAGGTAACGTTCTTAACCCGAGGTACTACTTCCAGGTTAGCAGAGTCTGTAACCCGAAGTGTTTGTAACTGGAGGTGTTTGTAACCCGAGGTACCACTGTACCAGCTAAGGGTCCCCACTGGGTTCATAACTCTGAGGCTCATGCCTCAGGGGAACTCCTGAACCCAAGGCCAGCCAGCAGGAGCTCATTGAACCTGATGCACAGCACCAGGGCACATAAAACCAGCACCAGGACTCTCCACAGCAGCACAGTGACCATACTGAGGGAGAACACTGGATCTGGGAGCTTTATTGTTGGCAGCAGCAGAGGATTGGTTCTCCTGAATTACGCTACTCCCAGCACCAAGAGGATTCTGGACTGTAATGATGGTGTCCTGGCCTGAACTGCCTGAAGCTCCCTCCTCTGACCTGGGTGGTGCAGGAAGCGAGTGTCTGACTTTCAAAACTCCCACATTGCCTTATAGTAGGGCTGGAGAACCTGTGGCCCTCCAGATGTTGTTGGAATTAACTCCCATCAGCCCCAGCCAACAAAGGCCAATGATCAGGGATGGTAGTTGTAGTTCAGTAGCTAGAGGAATACAGCTTTTCCATTCCTACTTTACAGTGAGACTTTTTCTCTATTTATCCACTCACTGGCTGAAGTGCTTTTTATATATCCACGTATATCTACAATGCAACTGAATTCTTTTTTCCTGTCAGGTATCATAGTTCTAGTCCCTATACCTACCTCACCAGCCCTCTGCTGGGCCGGAACAACTACCAAGAACGCTATGTATTCATATACAGGTGAGTGTCATGAGTGTGAGTGTGCATTTAGATGATGGTGGTGATGAATTAACGTTTATATAGTGATTTTTAGTACATATTATAGAGCTTTTAACTACATTATCTCAGATATCTTTACAATGCTGTAAGATATGGAGAAAATAATACTGACCTATCACAAATGGGAGATTGGAGGCTGATAGAATAGAAGCTTGGCGTATGTCACACTTTTAAATTGTGTCTTACTCCCCATCTTCAGAGGATGAGGCTGTGGGTTCAGAGGAGACACCAGACTGCCCTGGAATCTCTGGCACAAGAGGAGCCTGTTTTTGCCAGCACCTTTCTAGCAATTATTGCCTTGTTCTACCTTGACTTACCGTACCTTCCTTTGCTTTGCCAGAGCCTGGACTTTGCTTTATCTTGCCTTGCTTAGCTTGACTCTGTGCTGCCTTGGCCGAACCCTGGACTTTACCCTGCTCTGCTGGACCTTGAACTCTTGTCCTGCTTCTGCCAGAATTTTCATGCTGCTGTGGCCATCACTTGGAACAGAACCAGGTTATTTGAGGGAGGGCCTTCTCCAGTACAAACCATCCAGGTCACTGTGGTCTCTAGGTGGGGCTTTCATGACTGTGCCACATTTTGAAAAATGCAGAAATAATGAGACCCTTTTATTGCAAGAAAAAAGCAATTGTTGGTGCCCAATCAAGGATATGCTATTGACCTTGATGAGGGCTCTGCATCAATTTCCTGCCCCACATATTTTCCTTAATTGTAATCCCCACAGATGCAAGGAGTCAAGTTTCTCTCTTAGCAAATATCCACCACTTATTTCATCCTTATTCGCTAGACCACAGATAATGTGAAATAAATTATTCCTTTTGTTGCTCACACAGCACTGTCTCTGTAGGTACAATCTAGGTACAATCTACAATCTAACTACTACTACTACTACTACTACTACTACTGCTAATATTTATATGAATACCTACTGAGACAATCCACAAACAGCAATTGTATCATTATGAATTACTGTTGAAACAAGAAATATTGGGGGGGGGGGAGTGTGCCAAATTTTGTCCTCACTCAGAGCACCACATTAAAGTCCACCCCTGCATACTTTCACCTCTTCCCTGGGGCCAGAGTTATTTCTGTGTTCTCCCCTCCCCTAGGGAACAGAAGACTCGGATGCTAGACTTCTACTCCTACGAGGACAGACATCCAGACCGGCCTGATGTCTTCGCTCGGGAGCCCTTCATTGTCCGCGTCAGCATTCCAAACAAAAGTAAGGAGCCTAGGACAGCTCAGGAGTTCTCTTTCTGCGTGTGGGAGAGTGGGGAGCCTGAACTTCTAGAGGGTGATATCTGGGTTTGAAGACTGAAAAAAATGTTGTTTTATGGAAAGTAGAAGAGTTGGATGCTATTCTGGAGCAAGAGTTTTGCATAAGTCTATGAAGCTGATTAGGTGCAGAATCAGAAGTCTTTTTTCTTTATTTCCTCTCTTTTAGTTTATAATATTAAAAATGCTTGGTATTTGATGTTAACTTTGGTGTATTATTTTTTCTCTTTTTTCCAAGCATTAATAAAAAAAATATAATAAAATAATGAGAGTTATTTGGAGACTCCTATTCCCCTTACAGAGCTACAGTTTCCAGAGTTCCCTGGAAAGAAGGATTGACTGTTAAAGAACTCTGAGAATTGTAGCTCTGCGAGGATATTGGGGGGGTGGGGTCTCCTCTCAGCACCCTTAGCAGACTATAGTTCCCAGGATGATTGGGGGGTGTTGAAAGCCATGACTATTTAAAGTGGCATGACGCTGCTTTAAACCTATAGTGTAGATGTAGTCTAAGAGACCACCTACTTTTCTCCTGCATTTTCTCAGATCATCCAAGCAAACATCTGTTGACAATAGCATTCATACAGCATGACTAGTTGGACATAATAGAAAACTATGGGTTTTTGTTATGTGAACAAGCTGCAACAAGCCTTGTTTTTGTGTATTCCACATTCTCCTTTATCATATGCTACAGTAGGAAATCAGAAGTATCCAGACAAACCATAGTTCCTATGATGTATGAACTCAGGGAAATGTGATTTGCTCAAATTATGTTTAGTGAGAACAAGCCAGGATCAAAATGGTGGTTTCAGATCTTGTTTTGTTTTCAAACCATAGGGGCTATATTGCGTTGGAATTCCAAGTTGCCTAGATTACTCTGTACCTTGTGGTTACCTTTTTCTCCATTTCCATTCTCGAGAACTCAAGGAGCTGGTGTTGATCCCACAGCACACAATGCCCAAGGCAGCTGAAACTGAAATAGATGCTCTCTATGATGTCTTCCTGAGTGTGAAGGAACGCTGGGGCACAGAGGTAAGGAATGGGTACTTGCAAGGGAGCTGAGGTTTAAGAGAATGGCAGGGGATTTGCTGTCTCACCGTGCATCTACATGGGAAATTTTTCTGCTGCTTCACTGCTGCAGCTACTGCTGACCATGTCCAGCCATTGTAATGTTTGCAGTCTTGTTGACCATTGGTAGATATCATGGACTGGCTGGAAGCAGAGGAGTCATGGGAAGCACCAGCTGGGGAGCCCCAAGGGGAAGAAGGCTCAGAGCCAGGGGAGTGGTGGCGGGATGGCGATGAGTGGTCAGAGGGAGCAGTCTGGGAGGAGGTATCAGAAGCTTAAGAGGTCACAGGGTTTGGTGAGCAGGAAGAGGCTGTGGTAGAGAGCAGTCCGAAAGCAGAGGTATAAGTGGAAGTTGGGGAGGGGGGAGAGGCAGAGTTCAGGCAGACTGCTGAAGAAGCCAAGGACTTTCCCCCTCTAACTACAACCAGCCCCCCTTTCCCCTGGTCTCCCAGAAAACAAAGAGGGCAGAGCAAAGACAGACAAGGCAAAAAAGTCTCAGATTGCTTGGGAAGGACCTGGGGGGGGGGGAATGAGAGACTTAGAGAGCAATGGGAAGGTAGGGATCTTCAGTCCTCACAACTGCCCCATTGGGGCAAGACCTAGTTGGAAGAATTGCTGTGCTCATTAGGCCTGAGCTGTTTTGTTTCTTTGAATAAAGAGTTAACTTCACTGACACCTTGATAAGTTATTGCTGACTGGCAAACGGCTTCCACCTTGACAGTAGATTCTGCCATATTGGAAATATGTCTGGATGAAGCCTGTGATGCCACCACAACCAATGCAGCTTGCTTCGCAGACAGAGCACAAGGCAAGTTCTCTGATGTTGAGCCAAGTATATGAGATGGCACATATTGGAGAAGCTGGTCCTTTAGGCAACCAGGCCCCAGGCGGTTAGGTTTCCTGTCCTGTTCCTTGACATAAAAAGTTCCTCTCCCCTAATTTGAAGGACAAACACCATCTCTGCTTGAGAACCTGGCAACTGCTTATTTTCCAGCCAGCATCTCTTTTCTGCTCTCACTAATCCCGTTGCTCACTTAACGAATCTTGGCGAGCTGATTTTTTTCTCCTTCTTATTCCTCCCCAGGATATGATTTTCTTGGGTGATTTCAATGCTGACTGTGGCTATGTGGCAAAGAAACGCTGGGGACAAATCCGCCTACGCCAGGACCCTGGCTTTCATTGGCTCATCGGTGACAATGCCGACACCACCGTTCGGGACACAACCCACTGTGCCTATGACAGGTGAGATCCCGGAACCAGCCTTACCGGTCAGGGGATGAATTGCATGATCCACCCTATTTTAACCCATGCCTCACTCTTCCTTACACCTAAACAGGATTGTGGTCCATGGAGAACGCTGCCTGGCTGCTGTGGTGCCTGGATCTGCTCAGCCGTTCAACTTTGCCAAAGAATTTGGGCTCTCAGAAGCAGAGGTACCGGGAAATTCCTATTGGGAGGGGGAAATTGCTTGCTGATAAGCACATAGTATGGTATGTTTCTGCATGCACTGGGCCAGTGACATGTTGGGACAGCCCCATCATCATCATGGCAGCCATGAAGTCCTTAGCCAGTTGCTTTGGCATGAATGTTGAAGTCCCACAGAACCAGCAGCCTGGGAGTCCTCAGCACGGCCTCTGAGACCAGCTCTGTCAATTCAGACAGGGAGACTGCTGGGTGGCGAGGTGGGCAGTAAACCAGCAGAATCCCTAATCTGTCCTGATTGCCCAGTGCCAGGATCCCCCAACTGGACAGAAAGCCTGGAGAGAGAGATGAAATCTCTATAGACCACAGCAACTCCCCTCCCTGACCCTCAAGTCTGCCCTGATGTTGCACCAAGTACCCAGGTTGGCATAGCTGGGTGAGACCAACTCCATCCTGCACATCCACCCAGGTCTCAGTGATACAGAGCGGGTTGGCCTCTGCCTCTGCCGTGTGCCCCTTACCTGTCCCCCCCACACACACCCAGAGCCACTGTGATTGGGGTCACCTCTGCCTTCCCCAGCTCCTCTTTACCTAGAACACATTCTACACTCCTTATTTTAAAACAACAACCCCCCCAAATTTCAAAACACATGTTGGTAGCAGTTAAAAACAATTTAAAACATTTTAAACAATTAGGGCAATAATAACAGCAGTGCAAACCCCCAACAAATGCCCCTAACAATATCCGAACCCAAGAGTCTGTTCAGCCACCTCAGCTTTGCTGCTGGAGTCAGTCAGTGGAAAAGCCCTGCAAGGCAGGAGTAGGTCTTCCAGGACTGACAGCCAAGGTGGTTGATGCTTCTTGCTTACCTGGAATGAAGGGAGTGTGATTGCATGTAGAAACTCTCCTAAAGTACAAAAAGTTACATTATTCATTCTTGCATTTCCCCCTACCTTTTCCTCCAAGGAGTTCAAGGGGGCATATATAGTTCTCCCTCTCAATCCCCACAACATCCCTGTGAGGTCAGTTAGGCTAAGAGACAGTAATTGACCCAAGGTCACCCAGTGAGCTTCATGGCCAAGTGGGAATTTGAACCCTGGTCTCCCAGGTCCTAGTCCAACCCTCTAACCACTACACCATACTAGCACTCAGTTGCTCCTCTCACTTCTGCTTCTGTCCCCACCCACCAGCCCTCAAGCTGAAGAAGGTTCCCCACTCCTGTTATAGAGGGTTACAGGGTTGCCCATGCCTGCATTAAAGCACTGGAATCTGCTATGGAAAAGAACCCTTTTTTTTTGTACAGGGGATAGCCCAGCTCCTCATTTTCTCTTTATCTGCTTTTTCAGGCTTTGGAGATCAGCGACCATTATCCTGTAGAGGTGGAACTGAACAGAGCCCATTGGAGATGCCAGCAAGCCAGGCCAGCTGGCCTTGTGTTGCTGGCCTTAGTCATGCTGGCTGGCTCAGGATATGGCATCTAAAGCTGTTCTGATACCAGGGGTCCAAATGCTGGTGGCTGCCTTGACTCTACAGTTACAGAAGTGTTGAACTGCCAAGAGGATTCCCCTTTTTTACATGAGAATGGATGGCTTGCCTGTGGCCACCCATGGAGTGAGCTTTGACGTGGGACTTTCACAGTTCACACTTGGTCAGCCAGCATATTATGTTTTTGTTGCCCCTGCAGTCCAGTACTAGCAGATTTTAAACACTGAAGGAAGCACTGTATTGATGCAGTCGGAGCCCCCTCTGCAGCAGAAGGGAATGTGGATCTTTCAGCACAACTGGACCACTTATAGGAAGGTGAATTCTGTCTGGTAACTGCACCAAAGAAGATTTGCATGGATTTTCAGGCACCCTCATTCTCTTGCAGAGTCCAGGCTTTCCCGAACCAGATCTGGGTACTGTTTCAGGCTGCTTCGGAAATTTGCAAAAAGGGAATCAGCCGGCTGCTGATGAAAGTTTGTGTCACTTCTCAGTTACAATCAAAGAATTGGGATGGGCCTTGAAAAGGGCCAACGAATCATCTGACTTTTTGACAGAAGGACCTATCTAGACACAGTACAGTGGTACCTCAGATTACATACGCTTCAGGTTACATATGCTTCAGGTTACAGACTCCGCTAACCCAGAAATAGTGCTTCAGGTTAAGAACTTTGCTTCAGGATGAGAACAGAAATCGTGCTCCGGCAGCGCGGCGACAGCAGGAGGCCCCATTAGCTAAAGTGGTGCTTCAGGTTAAGAACAGTTTCAGGTTAAGTACGGACCTCCGGAACGAATTAAGTACTTAATCCGATGTACCACTGTACAGACATGGGACTGAACCATTCTGGACTACAGGTGGGGTTCATTGAAACTGAATGCTGCTCTGTGTAAAAAACTGCCTCTCTGTGAAAAGCTGGCATATCAGAGAGAAGGAGGCCCCATCTGCACCATTTAAAGCAGGATCACAGCACCTTAATCAGCCATGGTTTTCCCCAAATCATCCTAAGGGGAGTAGTAAGTTAAGGGTGTTGAGAGTTGCTAGGAAGCCCCTGCTTCTCTCACAGAGCCACAATTCCCACAGTTCCCTGGGCAGAGGGATTGACTGTTAAACTAGTCTGAAAATTGTAGCTCTGGAAGGAGAATGGGGGTTGCTCCTTGTAATTCTCAGCACCCTTAAGAAACTAGAGCTCCCAGGAGTGTTTGGGGGAAGCCATGGTTGTTTCAAGCGGCATGATACTACTTTAAATGGGTGGTGCAGCCAGAGCCAGAAGCTGCTATCTTTCTCCCTGTTGTGTTAATTCCCAGGGTGCAGGGAGGGTTTTTTTAATAGGAGGTGGAGCCTACCTGCATTTTGAAGTAGCACAGTCCCAATAAAGCTTCACAGAAGACTTTTTCCACATGAGTAAATCTCAATACCCAACCTAAAAAAAGTCTTCCAAGTAGAGGTGTAGGAAGGGGGGGCAGGGGGGGCAGGCCTCCCCAGGTGCCCTCACTGAGGGGGGTGACATTCGGTGCACCGCCCACCCATGACTCCCAAGCCTACCCCGAGCCGTTGGAGTAGGGGGGGAGCTGCGCCACATTCCCCCCTTCCCCCTTTGTTTTGACAGCTTGGGGGAGGCTTGGGAGTTGCTGGCGGGCAACATGCTGAATGTCCGCCATGGACAGTTTGCTCCACCCCCATGAGCAGCTTGCTCCGCCCCTGGCTGCAGGGTGCATGCGCTGCTCCAGGCACCCTCCACCCCACGTCCCCTCGGGAGCGCACCCGCCCTGGGCAGTGTGGGCATATGCTGTGCCGCAGCTTCCAAACCAAAAAACATACAGCAGAACTTCACCACCTTTCTAATCCTCCCCCTTCTGCTGAAGTTCTCTTTAGGAAGAACTATTAATGAAGTGCAGCCGAGATCTACTTCTCAGTCACTTAAATAACTTACCTTTTGTACTTCTTCCTCACCCACAATTGATAGGGTGATCTATCAGCATGTCAGGCTTTTCCCTCCCTGCCTTTTTTAAAAATAAGAACAGGTCATATGTGCCATTCTTCCTGAAAAACAGGGCAGTCTAGGTGAAAGAGAAAATGGTAAAGGACATACAAAGAGGAACCATGTTCTCAGAATGGGAAGTAGCCAGTGGCGTAGCGTGGGGGGTGCAGGGGGGGGCCGGCCGCACCGGGCGCAACATCTGGGGGTTAGGGTTAGGGGGTGCAAATCCACGGGTTAGGGGGCGCAAATCCATGGGTTAGGGGGCGCAAATTACTTGCCTTGCTACGCTACGCTACTGGAAGTAGCACTGAAACTTCTTGCCATTTTTGACTCAGGGAACATTCTGCTAGGCAACAATATGACAAAGCTCTCTCTCTCCCCCCCCCCCTTGTGTGTGTGTGTGTGTGTGACAGAAAGAGAGATCACATTGTTTGTGTAATCTCATCCTTTTACGCTATAGGAATCAGTAGATGCCTATTTTCTCCTGTATAAAAAGGTGCACAGTAACATAGGAAGATGCTTTAATGATGACTCAAACTACTCGTCTGTCAGTCTTCTCTATACTGACTGGTTGTGGCTCTGTGGGGCTTCAGGCAGGGGTTTGGCCCAGTCCTGCCTGGCGATGCTGGGGACTGAACATGGGAATTTTGTATGTAAAGCATGTGCTCTGCCACTGAGCCACAGCCCTCCCCTATCATTCTGATTTCTGAGATGCATTAAAGGACAGCTTTGATGCTGACAAGACCAAACACGCAGTTTAGAAGGCAGTGTGTGTGCTATGGATATTTCAGTTGCTTTGTTTTCGGCTGTGGGTCGGTTCCCTCTCTTTCTAGGAAGAGATGTATAAAGAGGGTTGGATATGGATTATATGTGTTAGTAGAATTTTCATGCAGTAGAAACTCTAAACTCAATGATAAAAAGCAAATGCTTTTTGTGGTGTTCTATAATGGTTTTCTGTAGCCTATAAAATCTTGCGTCATGACTGAACTAAACTTCAGAAGGAACATTTCCTAGGGGGGTAGACATGTTAGACTTGTGGCACCTTAAAGATGTAATACCTTTTATTACAGCAAAACCTTTCATGGGGTGTAATATTCACGTATATATACACATGGGCAACATGTAAGGATGGAAGTGAACTGCAATGGAATACAAAAAGTACAGTCTGACAATTAAACTAGAGCTTGAATGTATGCAAAATGAGGAACATTTGATCCATGCCAAAATGATGCAGCTTGGTTCCAGTGGTCCTCAGCAAGGTTCTTGGTTCGTAATGAGAAGCACAGGGTCTTCTGCAAAACAACTTTATGCTCTTGTCCCATTCATTATTATTCCTGTTATTTGTGGGTTAGCTCTTACTGCCATACTTTTAAAAAGCTGATTGTATTTCCTCTACCTCTGCAATCCGTCTTCCTTTAATGCATAGATTTGTTCAAAAAATCCATTAACAGATGGACCTTCTCACCTTGACCATTTCCAAAGAAGACCCTCCAAAGGATTTGTCCTGATAGGACAATATAAAATTTAAAAATGTATATACACATAGCAGTGCGGCCTCTTTATACCATGCACCTGTGCTTTAATTATACCAACAGAAAAATCTGAAATGATCAATAAAATAATGAATTAATAAAAGAGAACTGCTAGATGTGATTTAATCAGAGATAAAAAAAAGCAGGTATCAGGGGTTGGTCGGCAATACATCACACAGAATAAGTGAAATCTTTCTTAGAAGAAACAAGGTCTGCTCAGGAGTTCCAGGCCCAATGGGCACAGCAAATCTACTTGGTAGATCTTGCCTCTATGAGGCAGTTGTGGGACTGAAGGTCCCTGCCTTCCCCCAGCTGCCCACCAGTAAGTTTCTTCCTCTCCCACAATTTGAGACTGTGCTGGCGTGCCTGCCTTTGCTTCTCTCCCTTCATCCTCCTTCTAGTCCTGGGAGGTCAGGGAAGAAGGTAGCTTGTCACACCAAGAGCAGGAGAACTCCTGGCTTCTTCAACAGCCTGACTCATCTCTGCCTCTCTGGCCTCCCCTCTTGCTTCCGCTTCTGATTCTGCACTTCTCTCTGCCACAGACTCCCTGCTCACTAAACCCTGTTACATCTTCAGCTTCAGACACATCCTCTTCCCAGGCTTTTCCCTCTGACTATTCATCATCATCCCACCACCAAGCCCCAGGTTCTGAGCCTTAGTTCCTTGAGGGTTTCCTAGCTGGTACCTTCCACCATTCCTCTGTGTCCAACCAACCCATGACACAGAGAGACAGGAGAGAGAGATGTGTATATGGACAAAGGGATCATTTATGGACAATCCATGAGGCTGCATATACTGTTCAGCTTATTCTGAATGGTTGCTGGTTCTGGAAGGACAGTGGCAGCAAGTGAGGATTAGGGAGGAGAAAGTGGGAACCTGACTTCTGGGATGCCGCCCTCTCTCAGCGAGTAATCATGCTGGTGTGGTCCAGCACTTTCTCTGCTAGGTTGTCATATGTCAAACACAACAGTCAGTACAAAGGCCTCCCCCCCCCCCGGATGCTGATGCAGCAATACAGTCCTCTGGGCTATCAACACCCTCCAGCATCAGCTTGATACATACATCAAGGAACACCAGTGCTATGGGACAGAGCTTCACCCTTCTGCTCATCTTTCTGGGCGTGCAGGTTGTGACAGAAGCCTTCAAAATCTGTGCTTTCAACATACGCAGTTTTGGGAGAGCCAAGGCAGCAAACCGGAGGGTCATGGGAGCTCTTGTCCAGGTGAGTTTGTGATTGATTTGGACCAAGGGCAATGGTGATAACAGTGCTTCATTAGTTTAATGAGCAATTCTTGCTCTCAGCCCTGCTTAGAAATAATAATAGTAATAATAATAATAATAATAATAATAATAATATATATTTATACCCCGCAGCTTTCAACAAAATATTAAAATACAGTAATGCATCAAACATTAAAAGCTTCCCTAAACAGGGCTGCCTTCAGATAACTTCTAAAATTCTGGTAGTTGTTTTTCTCTTTGACATCTGGTGAGAGGGTGTTCCACAGGGAGGGCGCCACTACTGAGAAGGACCTCTGCCTGGCTCCCTGTAGCTTTGCTTCTCGCAGGGAGGGAACCACCAGAAGGCCCTTGGTGCTAGACCTCAGTGTCTGGGTAGAACGGTGGGGGGTGGAGACGCTCTTTCAGATATACTGGACCAAGGCTGTTTAGGGCTTTAAAGGTCAGCACCAACACTTTGAATTGTGCTCGGAAACGTACTGGGAGCCAGTACTTTCAAGACCAGTGTTATATGGTCTCGGCAGCCACTCCCAGTCACCAGTCTAGCTGCTGCATTCTGGATTAGCTGTAGTTTCAGGGTCACCTTCAAAGGTAGCCCCATGTAGAGTGCATTGCAGTAGTCCAAGTGAGAGATAACCAGAGCATGTATCACTCTGGCGAGTCTGCGGGCAGGGAGGGTCTCAGCCTGCATCCCAGATGGAGCTGGTAAACAGCTGCCCTGGACACAGAATTGACCTGTGCCTCCATGGACAGCTGTGAGTCCAAAATGACTCTCGGGCTGTGCACCTGGTCCTTCAGGGGCACAGTTACCCCATTCAGGACCAGGGAGAAACCATGAACTGTATCCCTAACCCTAGAGATCTGGGGGCAGCTGCGATTAAGGCAGAGGTAAAAACATTGTGGATGACAGGTGTATTCTTGCTACAGCGATAAGCAAATAGAATCATAGAACTGTAATGGACCTGAAGGGTAATCTAGTCAAACCCTCTGCAATGCAGGTATCTCAACTAAAGCATCCATGGCAGATGGCCATGATCAAAGAGCAGAGAGAAAAATGTACCAGCTACTCCACAAGCTGGGAGATTTAAGACCATGTAACAAAAATGAGTTCTGAGCAGGAGGTCTTTCAGCTGAAGCAGTCTGACAAGCAGCTAAGTTCAAAGGCCTGCTCTTGCATGTATTAAAGTTGGGTTTAATTGCAAACATAGAAATTTTAAGAGCATGTATCTCATAACTATAGCAGTGTTAAGGGAAGGGCTCAAGTTCAGTGATAGAGCATCCGCTTTGCATGCAAAAGGTCCCATGTTCAAATCTTGGCATCACTAAGTAAAGACTGTTGTCTGAAAGCTGGAAAGCTGCTGCCAGTCAGTGTAGATTCTAAGCAAGATGGTTCAGTGTCTGGCTTGGTAGAAGGCATCTGTTTAATACAAGTCACACAACCCTTGTTTTTAAGCAAAGGGATGTGTGCTTTTGACAAACATTGGCCCACTTGATTTTTTATAATGGCAATGCAATGTGTAGAAACCACACATTGGTCAGCTTCACACTGACTGGAGTGCTTACGCAATTCCTAATTCTAGGCAAGACCTGAAAACCTTTGCCAGACAGAATTGTAGAGTTGGAAGAGATCCTGAGGGTTATCTAGTCCAACCCCCTGCAATGCAGAAATCTCAGCTAAAGCCCTCTGCTTAAAAATCTCCAGTGAAGGAGAATTCACCACCTTCTTATGGAGTCCATTCCACTGACAAACAGCTCTTACCGTCAGAAAGTTATTTTTGACGTTTAGTCAGAATCTCCTTTCTTATAACTTGAAGCCATCACTTTGGGTTCTATCCTCAACAGCAGAAGAAAACAAGTTTGCTCCATCTTCTATGTGACATCCCTTTGGAGTCGGCTATCATAGTCTCCTCTTTTCCAGTCTAAACATACCCAACTCCCACAACCGTTCCACTTAAGTCTTGGTTTCCAGGGCCTTGTCCATCCCCACCATGTCAACGTCCCCGGTCACCGCATGCTAAGGCAGTGATATGAACAAATGCTGCATCTGGTTACCTTTGATCATTCTTTCCATCTGTTTACTTAAGAGTTTGGCAAGATCTTGTGAGATCTGGCAGAGGATGATGCTGCTTCTCCACCAGGGCAGAGGTGGAAGGGCTGCTGCTTCACTCTGCTCACGAATGGAGGGGGCCTGGTGCCTACATTCCTTTCTGTTACTAATTAATTCATCCAAGACGTCAATGGATTTCCCCATCACTTCCTGCACCACAAACTGGTTACTGTTGTTTTTTAAAAGCGGGCAACAAAGCACTCTAATCCACTATGAAGTTCTGCAGAACAGTGGCAATGCGGAAGCAACAAGGACCAAGAGAGAGGGGGAAATATGTGTGACAGTGACAATGCCCAGAGCATCTCATTGCCCTGACCACCCACTCTTCTCCCACTGCCAGATCCTCTCTCGCTGTGATATTTCTGCCATCCAAGAGGTGCGAGACTCCAGGGGTACAGCTATTCAGACGTTGCTGCGGGAGCTGAACAGGTAGTACCAGCAGAGGCTGCTAATCATAGACCTAGTCAAAATATGCAGTAGGAGGGGGTATAATCTGAATGGTACCATTTCAGGTTACAGGTGTGTGGGGAGATCGCGCAGTTAGTTTATTTTTATTCACAGGGAGATTTCTTTTTTTATTGTGGGGGAGCATTCTAACAAGGCTTCCCCCCATTGCTCCATTCTTCATCTGAGGATTCTGTACCACCCCATTCTGTTATTAGGCAAAGTGGCATCTTGAACCCTTCTCCCTGGCAGGTATGATCCCTCTCATCACTACAGCCGCCTGGCGAGCAAGAGGCTGGGGCGAGGCAGCTACAAGGAGCAGAATATCTTTGTGTATCGGTAATGTCTGGGGGAGCTGGGAACATGACTAAATCAGAGCCCCAGGAACCAAAATCCAACTCTGGCCTATATATGCATGTATATAACTCCCCCTCTCCCAGGATAATGTTTTACGGGGTGGCCATTTTGTTACCCAAGGTGAAGGACAAAATGATACCTGCCTTCCTCCATTTCAAGCACCAAAGCTGAGCAGTGTGAGAATTTATTTATTACTTATTTCAGTAATAAACACCCAAGTCACTAGGTAGTAAGGCTAAAAAGATACAGTGAATATGAAATCAGTTAAAACTAACCAAAAAATCAGAAAACGTAGCTAAAATGCCTGCTGATTTTTAAAGAAAGAAGAAAACATTTTCACTAGATGTCAAAACTTCAAGGGGGGGGGGGCTATCTGATCTCAGCTGTGGGTTCCACAGAAATGGATCCACAGTACTGAACATACAATATGTGCTAGAAGCTGTCCAGAATGGATGGGTAAGGTATAACAACAACAGCAACAACTTCCTTGCACTGCTGTTCCCCTCCTGCCCACCCACCTACCTAGCTATGGCATCTACCAGCTGAGGCAGCCACCTCACTGCCTAACGATAGGGCTACTTCTGGTATTTTAATTGCCAATCAATTATAACACATTTTAACAATATGCATTTCCATATTTGTTACCCCTATAATCCCACCCTTCCTCCAAAACTATTTTTTAGCCTCAGAAAAATGTATTTGGGCAAATTGGGGTATGAGACAATAATTTTCCAGTGAACTTTGTTTTGGCTGAGCAGCAATTTCAGTCTGGATTTGCCACATATGAAGCTGGACTTAAGTGTCCATCCACTACTCCACACCTGCTCATTAGTGTTGGGTCTCACAGCTCTGGTTTGTAGTTGGGGAACCAAGGCCTGGATCTCCTGAGGATATAAACCTGCGTTTGGGCTGAGACTTTGGCCTGCTGACAGAGGCTTACCTGATTTCATCATAATAATGACCCCTTCACAAAGACAGATTGCAAATGGGGGTGAAAGGGAGCAACTGGGTGCTGACATCTAGCTTGCTGTGTGTGTGTGTGTGTGTGTGTGTGTGTGTGTATATATATATATATATATATATATTTAAAAAAAGGATAGAGGAACATGCAGTCGTGAGAGCTTCCACTTGCAGGCTCTGTATTGGAACAAAACCAGACACAGGTTTACTTGGATAAGAACTCACTCAAAGGCACACAGACCCAAATCTCCCAGAGCCAAGTTCACCCTCATATTCAACAGTCGAGAGAGAGATTATGCATACTTTAACCTTTTGAGGGATGAATGTTCCCTCTGATGCCTACTTTTTTTACCTTGACAGAATGGATGTTGTGTCAGTTACTGATTGGTGCCAGTTTGGGGATGAGGATGCCAGAGATTACAAGGCATTTGCCCGGGGGCCCTTTGCCGCTCGCTTTCACTCTCCATACACAGGTAACACCCAGTTTCTCCACACAGAGGTCTCAATTGTTCTGGATACTTGTCCACAGATTCTTGGTGATCCAGGAGCTGTTATCTCCAAGGCAGTTATGGAAGACTACCTCGGTTTTAGGACTGAAAGCCTGGCATTTCTTTTGGTCCGTTCTTAACCTGAAACTGTTCTTAACCTGAAGCACCACTTTAGCTAATAGGCTTTCCTGCTGCCGCCGTGCGATTTCTGTTCTCATCCTGAAGCAGTTATTAACCCCAGGTACTTTTTCTGAGTTAGCGAAGTCTGTAACCTGAAGCGTATGTAACCCGAGGTACCACTGTATAGCCCTAGTTGGATGGTTCAGTGCTGCTTAGGGTAGATGAGGAAACAGAAGAAATTGAATGTATTGAGAAGCTGAGGTAAAGGAGCTAGCTCTTGTTAAGTGTGCATGTGTGTAATAATAGCCACTAAGAGGAAAGAGTAGGGAGATCAGTAGTGAAACCTCTCCCATCATCTGAACTGCTGTCTTCCACCCCACAGCTATCCTAGATTTTGTGCTACTTTTACACCACACCAGTCCTCGGGAAGCTGCCCAAGAACTTGATCTGCTGTTTGGAGTGTGCACAGAACTGATGCAACGGTGGAAAACTGAGGTATATTATGGGGGCAGATGTTGTAAACTCAGCAAGTCACTAAGAACATAAAAGCCCTGCTGGATCAGAAGACCAATCTAGTCCAGCACCCTGTTCTCACAGTGGCTGACCAGATGTGTTAATAGGACATTCTCCTGATTCCCAGATGTGTTAATAGGACATTCTCCTGATTCCCAGCAACTAGCTTTCAGTCTCATGCCACCTCCTCTAGTGGAGATGCTACTCACATACAACCCTTTCCTTGTGATCTGAATAGAATGTGATGCTGCTGGGAGATCTGAATGCTGCTGGTGCCTACATCCCAGCAAGTGCTTGGGCTGGGATCCGCCTGCGCAATCACCTTGCTTTCCACTGGCTCATTGGTGACGGAGAGGACACCACAGTCAGCCACCGGACCTGCTGTGCCTATGACAGGTACCAGAGGACACTTTTCAGCTCCACTCACCCATTCTCAACATGTTTCCCCTTACTCCCAAAAGCAATCCAGCATTTGCCAGCCTTTTAAGCAAGCATGCCAGACAGAAAGTAAGCCCTGAGGAGATTGTGTCACTTACAGTGTATACCATATGCCCTTTTTTGGTGTGGTTTTGCTTCTGGTCTGTTGAGCTGGAGAGCAGACAACACTAGAGGCAGAGACTACTCCAGATCTGTACCACAGCCAGGCCAAGAACTTAAGAGCTAACCTGGCACACTAGACTCCTGCTTTGTCTCACGTAAATTGGCCATGCTTTTTTTATTGGGGGCAGAGCAGAGACCCATCACACTCCACTTTTGTACTCTGTCCTCCCATGCTAGGATTATAGTCCATGGAGAAGAGCTGCTTGGCGCCATTGTACCCAGATCTGCCAAGCCTTTCAACTTCACACAAGCACTTGGACTATCGGAGGAAGAGGTGGGTGTAATTGGGCTCCTTTCTTAACTGGCTGCTAGTTTGAATGTGATGTAAAGACCTGAATAATCCACACCATTTCATTCCTACAGGCCCTAGCAGTCAGCGACCACTATCCTGTAGAGGTGAATCTTCGGCTTGCTCCGAAAGCCCAGCGAGAGCTCTAAACCGTCAACCATCCTTCTGGCTATAGAAGCAAGGGCAATGGCAGGGCAAAAAGAAACTAAATTCTCTGACTATTCCATTCAGCAAGATCCGTCTAGGGCAGCAGTGGAATCCCCATACAGTAAAAGCAGTCTAATACACATACACTCCCTCCCCCCGCATGAAAATCAAGGTGACAGAAGAGCTCCATCTACGTTGCAGCTAGGACTTGCAAGCCTTCACGCAGGCGTATCCAGGTGTTGCCACAAAATTCACCACCTAAGCTTAGGGCTGGGTGAATGGTAAATATCCTACATGGATCGTAGGCATTAGGCGCAGCATTCAGCTTCCTTAGAAACTACATTTTTAAAAAAGTATCTTATGAAAATAGCACTTCATTTCTTTCATTCAGTTGTCATCTATATCCCATCCTTTACCCCCAGAAACTCCCAACATTGTTTATCCTAGATAATCCTATTTTTGTTTCAGCTGAACCAACCAACCCTGATGAAGCAGGATACTGCCTCAGTAAGCCATACATCTATAATGCACACTGAAATGGCCCCCTTCCCAATCTGCTCTGAATTACAGGGCAACCTTTTCCTCTTTACTTTGCCCTGGAAGTCTTGCAGGTTTTTTTTGCCCCATCCTTAGGAATGCTTATGGGAGACCAGCCTGAGGGCTTCACTACTGTGAGAATTGTCTTGTGTGACACTGACAAAGGAATACTGATATTCAAATTCATTACTATGTTCACTTGTTTCCAAAAGCGGGTGAAGGTATGTTTGATGTTATATCAAACTCACAGTAACATTAACGTAACAGTAAACAAAGCAGCTCAATAGACATTTTTTATTTCCATTCATCTTCCTTCAAGAATTGAGGAAAGCAGCTTGTGGATAAACACCAAGCACTTATGCTGCATGCAATGCACGCCACTTGTCCAGAGGGCCTCTGTTGGGGATGTATTTCACGCCACAGCCATCAGGGATAAGGCGCTTCTCAGCCACCATGTCCTCAAATTCATCAGCATTGAATTTGGTGAAGCCCCATTTCTTGGAAATGTGGATCTAGGTGAGAGAGAAGACATCAGAAGCTTGCCTCAGACTTCCCAGCTATTATGCATCTACTACTGAGTATCAGCCTGTCTTCGTTGAGCTGAGACGCAACACCACAGGTCAAATGGCCTGTCCCTCCATACCAACTTACAGTCAGTCACTGTACAGTGGTGCCCCGCAAGACGAATGCCTCGCAAGACGAAAAACCCGCTAGACGAAAGGGTTTTCCGTTTTGGAGGCGCTTCGCAAAACGAATTTCCCCATGGGCTTCCTTCGCAAGACGAAAGCCCATAGGGAAATCTCCGGGACAGCGGGGAAGCGCAGCACGTCGTCCCCACTGTCCTCGGACCTCCTCCGAAGGCTGGCGGTGGGGCGGAGAGACCTCCCGCCAGCCTTCGGAAGGCTGCTCCGAAGGCTGGCGGGAGGAGGTCTCTCCGCCCCACCGCCAGCCTTCAGAAGGCTGCTCCGAAGGCTGGCGGTGGGGCGGAGAGACCTCCTTCCGCCGCCAGCCTTCAGAAGGCTGTCCTGAAGACTTGCGGTGGGAGGAGGGTTTTCCTTCCCACCGCCAACTTTCAGAATGCTGTTCTGAATGTTGGCGGGGGGAGGAAAAACCCTCCTCCCACTGCAAGCCCCGGGAACAGAGGAGAAGCGCTGCGCGCCTTCCCCTCTGTTCCCGTACCTGTCCTGAAGGCTTGCGGTGGGGAGAAAAGCCCTTCTCCGCACCGCCAGCCTGGCAAGCGGTCTCCACAGGAACGCATTAATTGATTTTCAATGCATTCCTATGGGAAACCGTGCTTCGCAAGACAAAAAACTCGCAAGAAGAAAAAACTTGCGGAACGAATTAATTTCGTCTTGCGAGGCACCACTTTAGATCAAAGTCATATGACAAAGTTCATTCTCGGCAAAAGGTTGTAAGAGCAGCAAACTAAAACTTATGATCTCACTAGCTATACTGAGAGATTTATCTCGTTTTGCACCCTATCTTTAGTGGTGCAATGCCTGTATACTTCTGGACTGACAGTATTCTTCCCCCACCAACACACACATTACCTTCTGGCGGCCAGGGAACTTGAACTTGGCTCTGCGCAATGCTTCAATGACATGTTCCTTGTTCTGCACCTTGGTACGGATGGACATGATGACCTGGCCAATATGCACACGGGCCACAGTGCCCTGAGGCTTACCAAAGGCTCCACGCATTCCGGTCTGGAGTCTAATAAGAAACCAAAACCAAATCTTAGGGTGTTATCCTCAAGGACTAAAGCATGCTGCTACACCCACCACCAGTCAGGCCCTCTTGGCAAATGTAGAAGCCAAGAGCTTCAGCCAGTCATGCACCTCACCAGGACTCAAGTGTTCCCAGGGTCCCTTAAGGTGCACTGTACAAGGAACAGAGCACGTACACAACCAAGGGAGTTACTGTGTGCAGTCAGTGCACACCACCCCCCGATAGCAGCAGGGGCTGGTCGGCTTAATTGACTGCAAGGTCAATTTTAACACCAGAACTGGGTCTCTACCCATTCCTCACCTATCAGCTCCAGCACATGACAACATCTTGTTGATGCGGATGACATGGAAGGGGTGCAGGCGCACACGGATGTGAAATCCATCCTTACCACAACTTTTCACCATGTATTTGTTGGCACAGATACGGGCGGCCTCTAGAGCTGCAGAAAGAGAGACAGGGTGAATGGGGCAGACCGTAGAAGCCCAGCAAAAAGAGTGGTTTGAGTGGTCTGTTGGTGCTCTGTACCTTCTGATGAAAGCTGCTCATATTCATCTGACACCATGTGCCCACAGAGTGGGAACTCATCAACCTTGGCCTTCTTCCTGCCCAGGTCAAAAATTCTGATCTTGGGATCTGAAGAATAGAAAGTAATATTATCAGCCAGTTCACTAAAACTCGGATTTCCTAACAGGCCAAATTAGGTGCAATCTGACCAGGCAATTAAGTCTCATCAGGCTATCCTCTGTTGGATTAAATTCTACATTCCTATCTGAATGCATGCAGTTCAATTTAACAGTTCATCAGGCAAAAATAAATATCTTACTCACCAGGAACACCTCTACAGAAACGGGACTTGGGGTAAGGCTTGTTCTTGCAGTATCGATAACTAGAAGAAAAAGACAGATAAGGTAGTCAGAAACAATTTTTTGAAATTAAAGTCACAATTGCTGAATATGATAAACCAGAAATGGGGAACCTATAGCCTTGCATAGGTTGTTGAACTACAGCTCCCATCAACCCTTGTCTTTGGCCATTCACATCTGATTGGGGGTTGGTGGTTAGAAACTGGTCCAAGATGCAGTCCCAGATATTAGCCTTTTAAACCAATTTACTAGCCTAATGGAGTTTAGCAGTGGAAGGATGAAGAGCTCCAATCTTCCTTCAGCAGCTCATTTTATGTCTATGCTGGGCAAACTTAAGGAACAGAATCCTTCTTCCATGTTGCTAGTCTGCTCACTTGCCACATTCAGTTTCTTGCTGCTCTATGGCTACCAAACAAGTGCTAAATTAAAAATATGTCTCATACAATTAATAAAGAACATGTAGACACTTATCTGTATTTACTGGCTTTTATTTCCATACTAGTACTGTTTCCTAACAGTAAGTGAAGTTCTGTGAACCCAAGAACTTCTACTTTCCCTATCGAAAGCAAGGTGTTTAACTGGAATTTACATTTGGCTGACAGATCTGGCTCCCGTCCCAAGATCAATAGTAATTTCTGCAGCAATGTTTACCACAAAGTTACACTTGTCCCTAAACCTGGTATAATAGTATCTGAAAGACTGATATATAAATCAGAGCATCCAAGGTTTTTAGCTACTCAACAGCATGGTTTGGACAATCGTTTTCGGCTCAACAAACCATGGCTTTTGAAGCTCGGAATGGGGCACTTGTGAGAAGCATGTCTCCTATTCCCTGTCAGTTTCTATGCAAAGATCTTGGCTTGTATTAAGAAAAAAAATCAGGAAATCTGGATATATGCTGGCCTGCTGGGGGTGATGTGTGACAGAATGGTGAAATGGGGGAACGCTCAGCCCCGATGCTAGTGCCTGGCTTCATAAACGTTTTATGAGGCTTTGAATGAACGTCTGAACCAGGCCATTAGGTGGTCTCAGGCAAAGCCACTCTCAGTATCAACTCTCTAAGCTTAGTATCTAATGCTTAGTGTCGTAAGAATAAAATAAAGAATATTTATATGTCATACTGTACTCAACTACATCCTACTCAAGAGTGCATCCACTGAAATTAGTGAACCTGTTAGTCATACCTGCTTGCTTCAGTGGGCTTACTCTGAGTACAACTAGCAGTGACTGGGGAGGCTTCAGCCTTCATGTCCCGCTTAAGGGTTTCTGATGCATGCATGCATGGCCACTGCTAGGAGGCAGGATGCAAAACTAGGCAGGCAGCCCCTTGATCAAATCTGGCAGAAATTTCTTGTTTTTATGCTAAACTCACGGGGGATGTTTGTGCGTGCTTGGGTCTAATATCCATCCCACGAAAGCAACCTTGCTGCTAAGAGCCACCACGGGCGGCAGCGCAGAAGGGTCCACGGGCCACAAGCAAGCCGTAGAAGCCCAGAGCCCCCAAGGTGGGGCCCGTTTTGGTCGCCCACCCTCGCCCTCCCCGATCGCGGTCCCCGCCAGAAGAGGAAAGCGGGAGATGCGGCTGCCAGGAGAGACCCCTTTCGGCCTCTCCTCTCCCGTTCCTGGCAGAGCCGCCTCCCCGCGCCCTCGCCAGCCCCCGACGGAGCGGCCACGCGGCCTCCTCCCGGCCCTGCCCGTCCTCCGGGCGGCCCAACTCACCAGCGCGCGGGTCGGCGGCCCATGGCTGCAGGTCTGAGAGGCAGAGAGAGAGAGAGAGAGAGTCAGTCCGGGGCCGCAAAGGGAAGCGGGCCGAGCGCAGGGCCTGCTTCTCGCTCTCAGGCCCAAGCCGCGCCGCAGCCGCCTCACCCGCGTACTCACCTCGCCGAGCGGAAAGAGAGCGGGGAGCGCGCCTGCGCGCTGCTTATCAACGCTGCCGCTCTAGGACGGCCGCGGACACAGAGGTTGGGCCTTGTCTGGACCGGAAGCAGCGGAAGCTTAACGTATCCGGAAGGTCGTCGCGACACATTAGCTTCCGGGTTGGTTTTAGGGGAAACGTTCTTCTGACTCCATTTGCGTGGATGTTTAAACCTTTAACTGAGGGATAATTGTGCGTTTCCGAGCACAGTTCAAAGTGCTGGTGCTGACCTTTAAAGCCCTAAATGGCCTCGGTCCAGTATACCTGAAGGAGCGTCTCCACCGCCATCGTTCTGCCCGGACGCTGAGGTCCAGCTCCGAGGGCCTTCTGGCGGTTCCCTCCCTGCGAGAAGCAAAGCTACAGGGAACCAGGCAGAGGGCCTTCTCAGTAGTGGCGCCTGCCCTGTGGAATGCCCTTCCAGCAGATGTCAAAGTGATAAACAACTACCTGACATTCAGAAGACATCTGAAGGCAGCCCTGTTCAGGGAAGTTTTTAATATGTGACATTTTAGGGTATTTTTCATCTTTGTTGGAAGCCGCCCAGAGTGGCTGGGGAACAAATAAATAATAATAATAATAATAATAATAATAATAATAATAATAATAATTATAGAAGGGCGAAGGATGTCCCCGTGCAATTGAACATACATTTGCTGCCGAAATTTTTTAGATGGGAGATCTTAAAAACAACAACCACCCTCATGTCAGTGCTGATCGTTATAATACCCTCAGCATTTTGAACTATATAACGTGTGGAATTGCCCATGGCTTTTGAGTTAGGTTTTCAAGGTCTTTATTCATGGGAAGGCGCTGCAAAGCCTCTGTCGACCTCCGCTCTTACTTGGCACTTCGAAATACAGTAACATAGTTGTTCTTTTTATACATCTATATATCTTTATCTACTGTATACTATTTCTGTTATCATTGTACACATAATTAATAAAACATGTACTGTACATGAGTGACAAAAAAATGGTTCATCGGGGGTGTGAAATGCTAAACATTATTTTACAATACCGTAATAATGAGGTAAACCAGTTCAATTCTTCAAAAAATCAACTTGGGAAACAGAGTAATAGTTGTTTTATTAATGTGGCTGTAATAAGCAATTTTGTCGAAAGTTTACAGAAAAACAGAGCAAAGGCTTAATTCACACTGATGTCCAATATGTATAATTTAACTTGCTGGCTTTCCGTATAGTCTCCCTCCCCTCAACCCCGAAACGAGGAGCAATTTTATTAAGACGTCCTTGCTTTCACAGTTCTACTCTTACTAAGGATGCATTGCATTGCAGCTCTCGTTGCATTCAGCTGAAATCATAAATAAGCAAAAGAAACACTAAACGAAGAGCAGAATAATTAAACGAATTTCTATTCGTTTGGCGCCTACTGTGAGCCCTGCTTTCTTTGGACATTGCGACCTGCTGGGTTAACAACTAATAAAATGGCAGCTGTGAGTTATTTATGGTTGCAAAGTACGAATGAGAATGCTAGGAGAATATCCCGGAGAATATCCACCGGGAATTATAACGATCTGAAGCTCTGTCGGAAGAGACAGGCTAAAGCAACTTTACTGCGCATGCGCTCCTCCCGCCGCTTGTGCGGGAAGACGCGATTTCTTACGGGATTTCGTCACAGGTCTCGCGGTATCTGGATAAGACTCCTGTTAATTCGCCCCCCTCAGAAGATTCAAGGATGGCGGCTTCGGCAGTTTTGTATACTGGCAGGCAGCTGTGGAGGCCAGCCTTGTTGGCGTCCCGCTCGGTAAGACGACGGGTTCTACTGCGGTTGTGGACACTGACCTTGTCCGGAGGTGAAGGGAAACCGGCGCCGCTCCTTGGTTTCCTCTCAGGGGAGTGGGTGGGCGGGCTGGGGCAACCGTAGCCATGTTTCCGATTGGTTAAGGAAGCAGGCGGTGGGTGGGACAAAAGGAGAATGGTGCTTTCGCATTGGCTGGCTTCTTATGGATAGGTTTTTTATTGGGCGCTTCCTTTGGGACTCGTTGCGTAGCAGATAATTTTGATTGGGCGATAGATATGAGACTAGGAGAGAAGAATTAAAGGGCTAAAAGCACAACCAAGGAATTAAAGGGAAGGAAACAGCCCTGTTTGCACGAGATGATGATGATGATGATGATGATGATGATGATGATGATTAGTAACCACTATAGTAATGAGTCTGGAATAACTGCCACCCATTGCGTTCATACAGACTTATTTATTAATTGCATTTATCTCCCACCTTTCATCCAGGGAGCTCAAGGTGGTTCACACTTTTCCTGTTGCTCCCCATTTATCCTCACAACAGCAACCCTGTGAGAGGTTGAGAGGCTGGCCCACAGTCACCCAGTGAGCTTCAAGGATGAATGTGGATTTGAATCCTTCACTAGCATTAAATACTTGATCTTATTTGATGGGACAGTTGACCAAGAACGCTTTGACAGATCAAATATCCATCTCTAGCTTCTGGCAAAGGGGAGTAAATGAAAGATCTCACTCAAACCTGGAATTTCACAGAGTCAGGCAGGACACCTAGTGTTTCATTCCTGTCTTGTAAGAATCCTTTATTTCTGGATTCCCCAAATCACCTTCCTTAGCCTATGCTCTTTTTCTCTCCCCCCCACAGGTGCAGGCTCTAACAGATGGCAGTCGCAGGAATGTGGCCTCGGTTTGTATTGCTTGTGCTTGCTATCCTTTGTCACAGAGAGATGTTAGGGGAGGCACTCTTGTGTTCATTATTTCCCCCACAAATTCACTGACCGCTGTCTATGGACCGAAGGGGGATGTAAATGGTCCTAATGTGACATCTGTTTCTATTCTCTGTACTGATTGGGCACCCGAGGAATTGGGATCAAATCTGGTATGCAAACAAAATGTTGCAATCTAAGACAGTTTCTCCTCTTGGAGGAAGATGTTCTAATGGGCTTTGCCATATTGATCTGCCTTTTCCATAACTTCTCTCTGTTCAATTGGAGTAATAATTCTAACTTATTAACTGTGTAGGGAAATTACAAGGTACTAACAGTCTTGTACCTTTTAAAATCAATGGTTAAAATCAGTGCAATTTTCAAAGGTTCAGTCCATTATCTTGATTCAAAATGGCATCCAATTTTATCCCAACATAGATGAAAACCTGCTCCTTGATTCACGAACTGTTGTGCAAAATTTGGTTATGATATCTTGAAGAGGTATCCAAATGCATAGCAAGCAACTAACTTTCCCAAATACATGGAAAAATTAAAAAGATCAATGGATAACATTTCAGAGGTACTAGATAAACTTTATAACGGTTCTGAGGACCTATGAGATTGTAAAGCACTCTGCTGGTTAAAATTCTAGATGAAGGATCTTGGCAAATGTTTGGTTAACAATATATTTTTTTTTTTACACTGCTGCCTGTGAAACTCCTGTTCTTTTTTCCCCTTTCCCATCTTCCCAATATCTGTTCCTGACACACTGCCTACAGCAACAGACTATTGTAAGTAGTTTTCCTACCATTTCAATTTTAAACTTGGAGTTACAGCCAATGGGTTTAAGTCTATTCCAATTATCAAGTATTCATCAAGCTGCAAATGTCCCAAGTAACTGGCAAAGGGTGATTGCTAAGACTGACACTACTGAGCTAAAATATATGGACCATTAGTCCTAAGTTGTTCTTTAGCCTCCTCTCCCAGGTTGGAAATAGTGGGCTTAAACCTTTCTTCAATTTGGTTTTGGAAACACTGTCTCCTGAATGGGGTTTGATAAGCTAGGGTTGGGAATACTGGTGTCTATATTTACCACTGGAAACCAGAAGTCAGAGTGGCTAAAATGCAAGGCAATTGAGAATATCATGACAATCCTTAGTGCTGGTTGAATGTAGTGTAGCAAGCTAAAAGAATGAGGTGAGAATGGGGTGGTCTGCTGGTTAGAATAGAGCAGCCAGTGTTACCTGGCTGGGATCTAGGACTCTCAGGGTTTCATTCTTCACTTTGAACACTCTATACTCTTGTTGTTTTAAGCTCTCCTGATCATCAGAAGCTTGTCAGGGGTTCCTCATAGGGAAGGAAGATCCATAAGGATGAACCAGTTTGTTTGCCTTCCATGCTTTGTGTAGGCATAGGGAAGTGCTGAGCATGTTCTAGGATGCTCCCCCTAGTTAGCAAGGGGTGACAGTGAAGCCCAGTAGGCCTGACCAAGCGCTCCATGCAAACTGAGTGGGTGACTTAGAAAATGCTCCAGAACCTTCTGCAGTGTGGGTGGGGGCATTTCATGTCAGACTCTGCATGTCAGTGTGGAAAGGGTTATTCGGAGACTTGTCTGAAAGGCATTGGCCTAGATGAGCATGGCAGGGATGTGTGTAGTTACTGAGAACAAAGGCCTCCTAAGATTCCTGGGCAGGGGTGTGGCCTAGCCGAAAGGATTACGATTTGCAAGATTTTGTTCTAAACTGCCTAAACCTGCACCTCTTTCTCCACAGCCTCCACCCGCCAAATATGGGGGACGCCATACTGTGACAATGATTCCTGGAGATGGGATTGGGCCGGAGCTTATGCTTCATGTCAAGGAGGTGTTCAGGTACAAATTTCCTCTCTGTGTGCCTCTCCAGAGCTGTGCATAAGACCCAGAAGGCCTGCTTGTGTGCACTGATCTGTCCTGCTAACTAATAGACACTTTTTGCCTTGCAAAGCCATGGCTGGAATTCACCTTGACTGCCCCACCCTTCTCTTCTCTCTACCCCAGGCATGCCACTGTGCCTGTGGACTTTGAGGAAGTTCTGGTCAGCTCAGAGGGATCTGAAGAGGACATGCAGAATGCTCTCATGGCCATCCGGCGCAACCGTGTAGCCCTCAAAGGTGATCCTTTGCTTTTCACAGCATGCAGAATTGTGCCAAGTTCTGCATAAAGTGAAGTCGAAAGGAGGAGAAAGGGGTGTCCTGTGCATCTTTTCAGGGGGCGGTTGGAAATGGCAGATTTGTTTTACTGGGCTGCATGGGCTTAGTAAAGGCCAGTATCTATTTATTTTCCAAAGCCACATTTTGGATTCATCTGGTCCCCTTTCCTTCTTCCCTGCTTCCCTCTTCAGTCCAAAATGAGCCTATTCTAGGTAAAGGTAAAGGTACCCCTGCCCGTACGGGCCAGTCTTGACAGACTCTGGGGTTGTGCGCCCATCTCACTTAAGAGGCCAGGGGCCAGCGCTGTCCGGAGACACTTCCGGGTCACGTGGCCAGCGTGACATCGCTGCTCTGGCGAGCCAGAGCCGCACACGGAAACGCCGTTTACCTTCCCGCTGGTAAGCGGTCCCTATTTATCTACTTGCACCCGGAGGTGCTTTCGAACTGCTAGGTTGGCAGGCGCTGGGACCGAGCAGCGGGAGCGCACCCCGCCGCAGGGATTCGAACCGCCGACCTTTCGATCGGCAAGCCCTAGGCGCTGAGGCTTTAACCCACAGCGCCACCTGCGTCCCCGAGCCTATTCTAGGTTTCGCCTTAACAGTATTTGAAGATGCTTATTTTTTTTATTACATTTATATACCATCTCTGTCTTCCAAGGAGCTCAAGATGGTGTGCAGGGTTCTCCTCCTCCCCATTTCATCCTCACAATAACACTGTGAGGTAGGTTAGGCTAAGAGATGGTGACTGGCCCAAGGTCACCCAGTGAGCTTCATTGCTGAGTGAGGCAATGCTCATAGTCCAATACTCTGCTGCATTTAAACCTATATCTAATATTGCATCCTTGTGATAGCTCTGGAAAACTGGTGCTGCTTATTCCCATTTTATGGATGGAGGAACTGAAACTAACAGCCTCTCAGTACATGTCTGACTGCTGTGGAATCTGAATCCAGATTTCCCAGGCTTGATATTTTATCCACGTTTGTTTCTAACCCATCAGGAAAGAGGACAATTTATATAGCTGCAACTTTCAGATTGCCCCATATTGGTGTGCTATGTTTACTAAGGCCAGGGAGTGGATCCTCTTATTAACTGGTTCTCTTTTCCTGGCTTTATAGGAAATATCGAGACAAACCATAACTTACCACCTTCTCACAAGTCCCGGAACAACATAATGCGGTGAGTTGAGAGAGAGGCTTAGCCCAGTTGCCAAGCAGAGCCTAAGAGTTGGGAGTGCAGTTTAGTCCATATACAACCATTCATTTCCATTTTCTACCCCTGTCTAGAGGCTTAAAAAAAATAGTGGAAGTGGAAGTATGTAAATGAGGCCAGTAGTCTTAATTTCTGTATTGCTTCCCATAGTGATGCCACAAGTCACAGGACTCTAGTATGCTGCCACACATTATATGCAGCTCCGCCCTCTGTTCCTTGGTGTGGTTTTGCTTCTGGTCTGCTGAGCTGGAAAGCACATTGGAAAAGCAAGCGGCAGCCCTCCTGCTCCCATCCAGGTGTGCCACGGAATCTCATTTCCAATGATGTGGGTTGGTCATCATCCATAGCATATGCGGTTCATCTCTCCTATCAACACGATACTCTTGTTAAGACAATTGGCGAAACTAGGGAGAAGGTGGATCTGGGGCAAAAGGAACAATTGTGCTTTCTGAAGTACACAGAATCACAACAGTTGTTATTCTGAGTAGAATCTGTGCCATGTGACCTTTTCCTTTCCCTCTCTGATTCCACAGCACAAATCTGGATCTGTTTGCTAATGTGATTCACTGCAAGAGCCTTCGAGGAGTGGCAACCAGGCACCATGACATTGACATACTCATAGTCCGAGAGAACACGGAGGGAGAATACAGCAGCCTGGAGCACGAGGTGCTAATTAGCAGAGGCAACCACTTTTGCCCTCTTTATTTCTGCCCAAATCCCCCTCCCTCCTCAACCCTATTTGCATTGGGGCAGTGCTGTTTCCTCTCCAGGTGGGCTTTTTTCCTTTCCTTCCCTTTCCTTCTAAAGCATACTGACTCTCTGCTTGTGGCATATCATGATCAGGATTGAGTGGTGATGGGATAGTCCTGCTATATGGCAAGTGACCTTTTAGTGAGGTGTCAAAGATTTTATGATGGTGGCCAGCAACTGACAGTCCAGGGGTTCAGTCTGGCTCTCATCCTTCCATTCCAGGGATTCCTTCCTGTGATTGCGTACTTCCAAATGGTTCCTCCTGACAAAAACCAAGATGCTGGCAAGTGGCTTTTTTCAGTCACAGGGCCTGGCTCTGTAAAAGCTCCTCCATACTAGCATATTCACTCACTCACTCACTCACTCACAGACATTTGCTTTGTCTCGTATGGGTGTGGAAAAAACAGGCGAAGCCTGCAGCTCTTGCTCAGTTAAATAGATGGCCTCTAACCGGGGTTCTATGATACATCATAGGGGAAAACCACAAGCAGAAAGTTGGTTTCCTAAAACTGGCAATCCCTCCAAGGATTGCAGTAATCTTTCCAAGTAGGACATCATTTCCCACCCAGTCCCAACTGAGCTAGAGGTAGAAACTAGGAGTTTTGATTTTGCGTGTTCTGCCCCTGCCCCCTCCAGAGCGTCTCTGGTGTAGTGGAGAGCCTGAAGATCATCACAAAGACCAAGTCGCTGCGCATCGCAGAATACGCCTTCAAGCTGGCGCATGAAGCTGGGCGCAAGAAGGTGACCGCCGTCCACAAGGCAAACATCATGTACGTTAGGGAACATGTAGGCCTTTCTTCAGCGTACGTGTGTGGGAGCAGGGTTGGGAGTAGCTGGGGGTGGTGGTTTTCTGGCTCAGGGGTGTAAAGTGTGCCACAACTTGTGCCCAGTAGGAGATGCCTCAATTCTTATTTATGCACCCTGCAAATCAGGGCATTGTGCCATGAAATTTTATTCCTAGGCTCCCAAGTCAGGGATCAGGTTTCTGTTCTGTGTGGAAGAGGTAGGCTGTACAGGCCTGACTGTACGCTAGCATCAGAGACCTTTCTGCTCTTGTTCAGGAATACCACAAACATTTGCTGCCTCTACAGTTTGTGGTGCCTTTGCTGCAGCTCTGGCTGACATTTTCTCTCTTTTTCTCCCATATTAGGAAGCTGGGTGATGGCCTTTTCCTGCAGTGTTGCAAAGAGGTGGCAGCTGGCTTCCCAAACATCACATTTGAGAGCATGATTGTCGACAACACTACTATGCAGGTACTTGGATGTTCTAGCCTTATGTCTAGCTGCCATTTCAAACACAGGACACCTGAGTCTTCTTTGTAGACAGCTCAAATCTTTGTGTTCTTCATTCTCTTTGGCAGTGCTGTTCAGGGATTCCCACTGTAAGTCCCTTTCAGATTACCACCTTAATCCATTCACATGGATTAAACATGCACAGGAGTCAGTCCCAGCATTTTGTGCCCACAAGCATAACTTTGGGGTTTTTTGTTTTGTTTGCTTTTTTAAAATAGAATCACGAGAACTGGAAATGTCAAGTTTTGTAATAGTCAAAGCAATTGTTATAAAGGAAACGGAAGACATTTCTCAGGATTTACTTTGGAGGGAAAACTGGTTGGCTAATAATGTAACTTTCTGTTTAGAATATGTGACTTTTGCAGATCATTCAGAGAAATTGTTTAAATTAGGAGTGCTTTTATGAAAGCTTCCAGGAAGATCTGAAACTACATCACTGTTCTGTTGTGGCTGGGATGGGTGGGGAGAGGAGGGGACATGAATCACTACTCTCACCTTTAAACTCACTGCTGTCTCTGATTTTCCTAGTTGGTGTCCCGTCCACAGCAGTTTGATGTCATGGTTATGCCTAACCTCTACGGCAACATTGTCAACAACGTCTGTGCTGGACTGGTTGGGGGCCCGGGCCTGGTGCCAGGTGCCAATTACGGGCGTGATTATGCAGTTTTTGAAACGGTGAGTTTTTGAGAGGGTGGTGGATGTCAGGCTCCAGTAAAGTGGGGTTGTGATGAAGAAGCTCCGAGGGCAGGAATGCTACTTGACTGAGTGAGAAAGGGCTCCTAAGGCAGAGGCTCTGGCTTCCAGATGGGCCTGAGCACCAGGATCTCTCCAGTAAGCATTGCCTGGAAGAAAACTGAGGGAGATGGAAGAGAGCTGAACACACCAGCAAAAAAACAGACCACTTGTATCTTTGCCTCTCCATTATTCTATGTTGGTTTCTTTCATTTTGGAAACCCTCTTGCTCCCTCAGACAATATAGCCTGCTCTCTCAATGCCTTATCTCTCTTTTCTCCCTCTTCAGGCCACGCGCAATACTGGCAAGAGCATTGCTGGCAAGAACATTGCCAACCCCACAGCCATGCTGCTCGCCAGCTGCATGATGCTGGACCACCTCAAGTACGTGCGCATACCCCTTTCCCTGTCTCACTGCCTAATACAACTGTTTCCCCATTTCCCAACTATGAGAGCCAACGTGGCATAGTGGGTTAGCCTCTAGGATGGGTTTGTGGAACCTTTGGCCCTCCAGATGTTGCCGTCATCACCCCTGACGGTGCTTGCTATGGCTGATGGGAGTTGTAGTTCAGCAACATCTGGGGGGAACAAAGATTCTCTTCACCTGCTCTAGGCATTCCCAAGTTCAAATATCTACTCAGCCACTAAATTATTGGGTGACACTAGGTGGAGAGATGTATCTAAAATGTGGGAGCTACTGAACACTTACCTGATCATCTTGGGGAAAGTGTGAGACAAAAATGAAATGTTTGTCTCAGTGGCAGATTCTTCCATCATAATAGGGGAGGGTGGGGGAAGAGAGACTGCATTTGTGCTGCTGTTTCTCATCGCTTCGCTCTGTTGTTCATTGCAGACTGCACAACCATGCATCAATTATCCGCAAGGCAGTTCTGGCCTCTATGGACGAAGTAGAAGTGAGTTGTTTTTTCCCTTCCCAGGCCAATGGCCTATCAAGAGAATTGGGGATATGGGCTCTAAGGTCACTGGATGTTCTTCTTGGGTCTGTACATACCAGCAGAGGACTTAAAAACCATTGTCAAATATCTCAGATTGATTTCTTGTTTGTTTTGGAGGGCATCCAAAATGTGACTTGCCAATCCAAGTCAGGCTTTTAGGGTGCGGGTCTAATTGATTCCTAGAGCCAAGTGTGAAGGATGCAGCCATTGGGCCCATGAGTCTCTAAAGATCCCTAAGGCATGAGAAAGACAGCTGAGCAGGTACTAGTCCATGTGCCCTACTGGGGCTGCAGTTGGATCAGAGAACATGACCATGACTTGTACAGCAACGCAGGGACTTGTAGTGAGAAGTAAATGAAGTTTGTGTCAGTTGGTACAGTGGGGGAGCAGAAGTATCAAGTTGGTGGCATTGTGGAAAGAGGGTTGGGCGGAATAGTCTATCCCTTCAATTGGTCAAGAGCCACAGGTTTCCAAGAGTGCACCATCATATGTGCACAACCACAGCATGTATGCGTCTGCATGTGGGTCTCCCTTGGTAACTGTCCTTACACTTTGAGTAGGTAGCCCATCTTCACTACAAACATCTGTTGCCTATTTGGCATTTTCATTTGTGGATGCCATGGGAAATAGTTTTTAACTTGGCGATATCTCTAGCTCTCCCATCCCTTTGGGAACTGCAGTTTCCAGTGTTTTGCTGGGACAAAGGGATAATTGCAGTGCAGATACACCAAATGTTCTAGTGGCTTGCAAGTGTTTACAGCTAAATTAAACAGTAAAAAAATGAAGGTCCCAAAATGCATGTTTGGGCTGAAGGGGGTTCTTGGCTCCCAAGTTTGAAGACAGACTGCTAGTTAACTAAACTGGACTGTGAAGGGGCGGTTGTGAGTAAAGGTGGCTTAATACAACTTTTTCTTTCTTTTTCCTCTCCAGACTCACACACCAGATATTGGGGGCCAGGGTACAACCTCAGCGGCTGTTCAGTCCATCCTGCAACAGATAAAAAAATCTAACCCGAACCTGGCACAGGTGAGTTGGGTAGGAAGGTGACAGGTTTGCAGCTCTCAGGGGGAGGGGGTTGAAGTGGAAGGTGAGGAAGGGAAGTTATAAGATTTTGATGAAGTGCAGACTTCTTGAAACCTTTTTCCAAGGTTTCAAGAAATGTTATCATACCAAAGTTTTTGTAAGATTGTACTTGCTTGTCCTTACTGAGCAGCTTCTGCCTTTAGGGATTGGATGTAAGGCAGGAGAAGGAAGGGCAGGGGCTTAGGGGGCACTGGTAGAAGCAGAATTTAGGGGCTGTGTGGACACGAAGGATCCTCCTGCAACTGAAGCCAAGCAGTTTTAAACTTCACTTGTCCCTGCCTCAGGCTTTGCTTCTTTACAAAATGGGAATTTTAGTGATTAACCAGTGTGAGGTTGGGCAGAATGAAATATAAGTAGTTCTTAGTCTGTGTAGCTAGCTTTCCTAAAGACCATTCAATTCTTTTTACCTTTGCCTGTTATTGTTTTTTAGTGACATTCTGAAGCCAAAGAACCAGGCTCAATAGCTGTTTGAGCTGCAACTGAAACAAATACCCCTCCTGTCTGCCTGAAAGAGGCCAGAGCAACTTCTGCCTGTGACTAGAACAGACTGTTCCATTGTGAACTAGCCAAGCACAAACTCCCATCGTCTGTATATAGTGTGTAAGATGGCAATTCATACCCACCTCACTAAAGGGAAATAAATGGAAATGTGAGGCCTATCATGTCTCTGTGTCTCCTGCTTTTAGGCTGACTAGTAGATACGCACAGCTAAGTGGATTAATGGTGTGGTGAGAGAGAGCAGCAAGGGAGAGGGAAGTTTGGGGCTATGGAGCATGGTTTTTATCGTAGGGAAGGATCCTGGTGACTTACACTGAAGGAACTTACAATCAAGGACCGGCTAAGGCAGCAGCCAAATGCAAGGGCCAGACTCCCCTAGTTAGGGAAGGGAGCTGGCTGCTTCCTGCAGTATAACCTACCACTACGGCACCTGCGGATTGGAATCTAAGATGGTGTCAATTTTTTAAAAAGTAGGTTTTCCTTTGTCTACAGCTGCACATCCCTTTGTTCCAACACAGTACAGAAAGACACACTTAATTTTCAATGGATTTTGTGAATGCCAAAGAGAATGGTGATATAAAAGCAAAATTCTGCAAGCAGCATAACTTCTGCTGCTGCTAGCAGTGGGGAGCACTAAAGAGCTGCAGCCCACTAATGCTTTGCCCCCAATCAAGCACTGCCTAGACTTAAAATCCCATCTTTACAGTCAGGGACTAGAAACATGCACTCCAGGGCAGCAGGAGAGGTCTATACAGAAAGCAGCTTCCTGGTAAATGGTTAGGTTCATGCAGACCTTGCTGAGCTGTCTTAGGTGTGGTAAATTTCAGGCCCACAGGCTGGATGTGGCACTCTAGTCCTCCAGAACTCTCCACCAGACTGCATCCCGTACCGGACCTGCTCTCTGTCCTTGAGTGCTTTTGCCCAGCTGGAATGTGTCCCTGGAACTGCAATAATGGCTCATGTGTCTGGCTTTGGAGGTGTGTATGTAGAAACTTCTGACTTCACACAGGTGCAGTAGGTGACAGTCCACCTAAGGTAAGAGTCACATCGGTTGCTCTGTCAACTTTGCCTCTGACTCCTTGCGCTGCTTCCAGCCCAGCCCTTGGAAGTGTGTGTGGCCCTGGGCTGGGAGAGGCTCCCCATCCCTGGTGTATTGGGGACCTTCTAAGTTTGCTTTTTCTTTTACAACACAGGGCTGATATTTCTCAAGGTGAGTTTTGTTCTGAACTTCCATTCTACTCTGTGGCAGTGTGAACTTTTACCACCACCCTCCCTCCATAGCACTGCACACCCAAGATATCAATCCCAGAAGGGAAGTAAAAGAACAACTTTCCTTAGAGGGAGTAACTCTAACCCCTTTCCCCTCACAGGAGTTGAGAACCTGATCCTCAAGAGGTTCTCCTCCAGTGTGGTCTTCCTAAACCCAACTTTGTCCTTAGAAAGGAGGAGGAGGGAGAGGCTATTGCAAACATTTTAATGAAAAGTCTTGAACTCAAATCCCTGGAACAGTAGAAGGGCCTTCAAAACACACACACACACACACACACACAAACACACACACACTCCCCAACATGGGCAACACCCTAATGCAAGGGCAGGGTTTCTTGTTCCAGAGACTGCAGTGCAAGGCAACAGTATTGCTTCCCTTTCCCTATGCCCAGTTCTCTTGCACCACAACTTTGGTTTAAAGACACCAGTCTTGGGCAGCACTGTGACCAGTTGTCTGCCATACCTAGGAGGCTTCCCCAACACCACCTCCCCATTTATAGTATGAGGCTGCAGTATGCAAGAGCCAACCACAACTCTGGGTTCCAGTGCTATAGCCATGGGACAGGCATCAGAACTTGGGACTTTGGGTTTAAGCCGAGCTCCACACATCTTTTTCCTCCTCCTGTTCTGTGTCTTTCCTCTGGTTGTGGTTCCTCCTTTTCTGAACCCAAAATGTTTTGGGGAAAATGCTACAGGGGCACTCCCACACCATTCAATCTTTCATCATGAACAGTAGATAAGCTTCTTCCTAAAGGCACAAAACTAGCTTGGAACAGTGTCAAGCTTTTTGGAGCAGCTACACTCTGCCTTATAATAATGAAAACTGACCACAGGTAGCAAAAGTGTCAGGAAACGTTGGGGGGCGGGGGGAGAGCGGGAGCTGTAGTAGCAGTTTGAGAGAGCAACAATGCCAGCCATTCCAAAATACGCATTGTGGGGAGTAGTTGGTGGGTAAAGACACACACACACACACACACACACAGCTAGCTTGCTTTCTCCCACCAGCTAGGGTAGTGGGTGAAATTCAGCATGATTCCCATTCACCTCAAACTGGAGTGAAAAAGGAAACTGAGGCAAAATAGGACTAAAAGACAATTAGAAATGGGGGAGAAGAGACTTCACAACATACAAAAAAATCCCAGCTATTGAAAGCTGCCCTTAGAGACTTTCCCTTTGCAAAAATCTTTCCTTAGCAATGACAAGGGTTAGAAACTTGTTTAAAAAACTTCTGAGATTCTTAGAATACCAAATTTGTGAGCAACTCCTGGCTAAAGTAAAGCATGTTAAGGGCCATGACCCATGCCTAGGCAGCAGGGGAAAGGACTCACAAAGGACTCTTGGAGTAGAGGAGGGGCCCATTCATTCAACTCTTAACCACAAAGTTGCTGGCAGAAACCTGCCTGTGAAGTGCAGAGACATCAGGTGCTGACAGCCAAGCCAGAAAAACGAAGTCTTTCACCTCCACGGCCTATACATTTCTACTGCTTCCTGCATCAGCTACCTTCTCTCATTCCCTCCAAACAGTGCCACGGCTGGACCTCCAGGCCACGGTAATGTCACTTTGCACACATTCATTGTCACTTTTCCTGCAATTCACTGGCATGGAAATTTGGACAGGGTAGGGGCACCAGCCAGGACCTGCCGCGTCTCTCTGCCACCACATAAAGAGCTGCCCTTCCCAGCTTTCTTGCTAGAACATCCACGCACTTCTTCCTTTTCATCATTCACACTCTGCTCACATACTGAGCCTCTCTCAAACCCACACATGCTGGGGGCTTCACAGCCACTCTCTTTGCCCACCAGTTAGAAACGATGGGGAGCAGAGGGCAGGGGGAGAAACTGGCAAGGAAGTACCACAATGAATTCTTAAAAGTCAAACCGCATCAGTCAAGGGTACATGGAGATGGTGGCCATGGAGACCTCCCAAGAAGGCAACTTCTAGGAAAAGAGTCAGCAAGGGATTGTGGGAATCTTCTGGCTGTGCTTCAGAAATGACCACAGAGTGAACCTGGCTCCTGGGTTCCAGTCCTGCTTTACAGTTCCCCCTTCTCCACTGTGATCAGCCAGAGAGAAGAGCCTCTTGCCTCCAGTCCTCCAATGCAGTCCACTTAGGGGAGGAGCTGGGGGATACAGCCTTCCCCCCTGCCCGTCAACTCCAGTGATGGGACCAGGTCCGTGCCAAGGAAATCTTGTGCAGGCGAGAAGACTGCTTCCTTCAAGCAACCAGTCCGTCTGGACTTCTGCCTGGCCTTAAGAGTTGAGCCACGGATGCTCCAGGCACTGGGAGGCTGTAGTGCGTTCTTCTGGGATGTATTCCATCATGGGCAAGAGGAAGTCCGTGAACTGGGCTGCTTGCTCGAGGGGCCACTCATATTTCTCCACCAGGACCTCGTACAGGCCCCAGTGCTTGAGATTCTTAATGTGGCGCAGTTCCCCTGGGGAAGGAAGGAGGACAAAAAGGGCAAGGTTAGTGGAGAGACCCCATCTCGGGCTGTGTGTACTTTGCACTGGAGGAAAGTAAAATGAAATGAAAATTCTGCACCAAGGAAAGCCAAACTCGTGCCTGGTTTATCTCTTATTTTGTGAAATTAATTCTGGGCCTGGCTAGTCATGGGGACAGGCAAAGAGTTATTGAACAGTGGGCATCATATTCAACAGGCATTGCTCACACACTCTAAAGCTGTGTTGTCACAGTACAAGGGCTAGAAACTTTCACCTCAGGAAGTGGAACATGATGCCCAAAGCCACATTCAGCTTCTATGCTCCTGAGATCGCAGCGTACAATCCCAATCCAGGCCAGCCACCTGTTCCAAAGTTAGACAGACTACATGGAAAACATACACCTGTTCTGAAAAGAACATGCAATGTGGCCCTGGGATCATCCTGCATAAGCCCCAATCATCACATTTTACCTCTTAATATATTGTCATAGAGGTGCTTGGTGTGGGAAAGATTGCCCAGAGTGGTGGTAGTTACGCTATTAATCCCACCCTGCTGCTGTATAACTGACAGCGCACCCACACTGCATCTCTTGGGGAGAGGCCCAGCCTCCCAGAAGTGAAAGCATTAATATGATCAAAACAGTCATTTATTATGCAATAAACAGAGTGTGCAATAAACTTCTAGATCCTGTATCCTTTGTGGGCCTTCATGCTGTTTCTCTCTGTGGAGCAGGAAAGGTATGTAATTAGTAGAAGCTGGCTAAACTGTGGGAGCTTCCTCTGATGTAGTGCCCATTCATTTTCCCACAGCAGCTAAAAAAAGTGCCCCAAAGCAGGGCATGAAAGTAGCAGCCCTCTTGACTCAGCATCTTGTACTCTGAGGTTCCATTTAGCTACCACTGATAGACCACTCCTCCATCTAATGGTCGTCAACATCATCAGTGGCCAGATTCATTGAATGAGCAGCAATTGGGCAAAGAGAGAAAAAGAACAGACAGGTGGACACGGCAAAAAAGGCATGCAGAAACAACAACAGTCCCAAATCACTACCCAGATACTCTTAGTACTGATGACAAAGGTTGAGGGACCACAGAGTTCTGCAATGCAGCAAACACTCTTCTGCCCTAATGAAGAAGGACTAAAGAGTAGCTGTTCATGGCTGTTTGTAGGTGCCCACCTGAAACCTGTGAACCTTGTCTAGCTAAAGAAGACGAGGTGAAGTGGCTGCCAGAGGTGGCAGGTGTGGGTGACAGACAGACTGAAAGTGCAGAGTACAACCCACTGAGAAGTTGGGCAAGCCCAAATGAACGAAAGTTGTTCCACGTTACTTGGAACGGAGAATGTGGGCTGCACTTAAACGACCAGCCACTTGCGGAAGGGGCTGCTTGTGCATGCAGGTAGCCTGATTCTGGACACCCCAGACAACAAATTCTGTGACCTTCATGACATTTACCACTGGCAGGGTAGGCAGAACCTATTAATGACCCCCCCCCCGAAATGTTGACATGTTCCCAGCCTTAGGTTTCACCACAAACCTGTTTTTTTTCTGGCCAAAATCTCAGCTGCCTGAACAACTTCTTTCCTTCCAGTGGTCATGATCACACAGTTCCTTCAGCTTCTTGTTATCAACTTCTCTTACACACACGCTCTCCCCACCCCTCACAATTCCTCCTGACAGCCTTTGAGCATGATACGGATGTGTTGTGGAAGCATCCACTTGGAACAACATCCTCGCAACCCAGAGGGAACCCTGCATTCCCTAACTTACCTCTCCTGTTGAAGTACTCGCGCGAATAGCGCCCGGAAAGAGCAAAGTGCGGAGGGATATCGCCTAGTAACTCAACAATGTGGGCAATATGATCTGAAAAGGAAAAGAGGAGGGGACATCAGGGCCTGCGTGTCCCAGTCTCTCCCCCCTCTGTACCCCCCCAGAGTTCCAGCAGGCCTGTTGTGAAATTCTGGCATCAACAATGCCTCCAGATTAGAGCACAGAGAGAGATTTAAGCCCAGCTGGCTAGGCAGGCCTCATACACAGCATCCTCAACCAGTGAGAGCTCTTTACCTTCATCCCTGGTATAGTCCTCGCCCGAGTGTGGTTCAAAGAGGTAATCGCCAGTAGCCAGCTCAAATGCCTGTCAAAGAAAGAGAATCATCAGGTTATGCAGTTAAGGCAGGGGTGGCCCATCCCATTTCACCACATGAATGGGCTTTCCTCTGCCAGACCCACACGCAGTGTTCCACAAGCCCTTGCTGCTTGAGTTCTCTACCCCAGAGGGGGGAAGACGAGTAGCAATGCTGTGCGTTGGAACACCTCCCTCTCGTCGAAACCTGGTGAGGGGGGTGTTCTGGTGGCGACGGAAGCAGTGGGGCAGGCAGAGTGCTGCCTCCTGCACCTTTGCCACCTAAGGCAGATGCTTCATGGGTGGGCTGGCTCTCAGTTAAGAAATCTCTCCTCTTCCCCATGGCCCGTTGTGACTTTTCAGATCACCTAAATACCAGGACCTAGGTGGTTCTGCATGCCAGTGCCAACCTCTGGCCAAAGGTGGGAACTACATGGCAGCCAGTCAGGCCAGCAAGGAAGGCTAAGCCCAAGGCCTGAAATGCTCATGTGGTATTGCCTGACCCTCTTGAGAAGGTTTTTGAGTTGGCATACTCACTGGTCTAAGAAGCAAAGAGAATTATCTGCTGTGCACGCACGCACGCACGCACACACACACACACCCTGCCATGAAAGCCTGGCAGAACCAATGACTGACATCTGAATATTTGTTCTATCATGCATCAAACTCAGGCAGGCAGGACAGAGAAGGAGCCTAGAGTGTGAGGATCTTGCAGGGCTGGCTTATTCGCCACACAGAGTCATGTAGAATCCGCGTTTTCAGATTTTACCACGTGCTGATATTAAGATGTTGGTGCAAAGAAACTGTGGATTATACATATTATATATGTGTATATGTCTGTGTATCTCAAGCAACTTAAACTTTTTCTTTTCCGGCAATCGCACCAGCTTTGGAGGAAACTTCATTGAAAGCAATTGCATGGGAATGACTTAATTGCATGACAAAAACATCACAAGGAGCCATTTTAAAGAAGCCTCAGGGTGGACGATCTGTGAGACGGGCAAGCCGGACTTTTCCCCAAGCCTCATCCCCCTGCCCACACTCAGTGTGCTATACGACATCAGGTTGGGGGGGCCGATAAAGATGCAGCTGCAAAGGGATGGTCAGGAGGCTTAAAGTGCACTTCCGATTGTTCCAGCGGGGCTTGTATTCAGCGCCTCTTAAACTTAATGCCAAATGGGTTCCTCTCAGGAGCCCCAGAGCTGCTGGGTGGAGCCGGGTCCCTGCCAAAAGCCACGCTTCCTTTGCCCAGGCAGACTGATTCCAAAAGAAGCATAAAATGGCAAAGCACAGGAAGGGCAAAGGTCAGAAGCATAAAGTTTCTAAAGAGTGTGTTTGGTTCAAGTACTTGTTTTGTGTTAGGATTTTAAATGTGCGGCTATTAGACTGTAGATAGGGTTGGCAACAAAGGAAGTATATTTATATCTCATTAACCACCTAACATTCAGCTCATCCTGGCACACAGCCACACAAGCAAAGCCTGCAAAGGAAGCGGGAGGTATCTTGACAAGTAACAGTCACTACACTGACAAAAGGGAAGGCCTGATTTTTAGTAGGGTAGGAGAGCTAAAAATAATGCCAAAATATTTCACATCTGGCAACCAATACACCCCTTTGGTTTCAGATAGTACACAGGTAAAAGGTAAAGGTACCCCTGCCCGTACGGGCCAGTCGTGTCCGACTCTAGGGTTGCGCGCTCATCTCGCTCAAGAGGCTGGGAGCCAGCGCCGTCCGAAAACACTTCCGGGTCATGTGGGTCAGCGTGACTAAGCGGCATCTGGCGAGCCAGCACCAGCGCCGCACACGGAAACGCCGTTTACCTTCCCGCTATAAAGCGGTACCTATTTATCTACTTGCACTTAGGGGTGCTTTCGAACTGCTAGGTGGGCAGGAGCTGGGACTGAAAGACGGGAGCTCGAACCGCTGACCATACGATCGGCAAGTCCTAGGCACTGAGGTTTTACCCACAGTGCCACCTGCGTCCCCTAGTACACGGGTAAAAGGTAAAGGTAAAGGTACCCCTGCCCGTACGGGCCAGTCTTGCCAGACTCTGGGGTTGTGCGCCCATCTCACTTAAGAGGCCAGGGGCCAGCGCTGTCCGGAGACACTTCCGGGTCACGTGGCCAGCGTGACATCGCTGCTCTGGCCAGAGCCAGAGCCAGAGCCAGAGCCAGAGCCGCACACGGAAACGCCGTTTACCTTCCCGCTGGTAAGCGGTCCCTATTTATCTACTTGCACCTGGAGGTGCTTTCGAACTGCTAGGTTGGCAGGCGCTGGGACCGAGCAGCGGGAGCGCACCCCTCCGCAGGGATTCGAACCGCCGACCTTTCGATCGGCAAGTCCTAGGCACTGAGGCTTTAACCCACAGCGCCACCTGCGTCCCCAGTACACGGGTAGATGAGTCTAAAAGGCCTGGGACGTAATTTTCATGGCCCCCTTGCGGCTATGGTGGCTCATTTACCAGAAGTAATGTATTTAGCGTTAACTCTGGAAGTGTATACTCAATTCCGACAAAACAAAGCCTCGCATAGCCAAACCAGGAGGCTTAGTTTGGTCTGAACCCAGAAAGCCTCAGAGAAGGACCTTGCTGCTTTTCAGCAAAAGAGCATGAAAAGAGCCTTGCCGGATCACACCAAAGACCCATTGAGTTCGGCATCCTGTCTCCTGCAGGATACCCCTGAGGAGCCCACAAGAAGGGCATGAGTGCAACAGCTCCCTCCTGCTTTAGCTCCCTGGCCACAGGCATTAATCTGAGGCATGCTGCCTCTGAAGCTGGAAGTTCCATATGAACATTGTGACTGACAGTCAAGTGCCTTTGAGATTCAGTGCACGGTTAGCAAGACCCCACATTGCGCATCTCCAGGTTTGGACTTGCCAGAATAAAAGAATATGCTTAACCAATGGCAAGATGGTGACCACATTTGTGGACGTGTTTTTCAGTTGAAAACCCTAACCGCCATTGAGCTCTGCCACCACCACCACCACCAGAATATGGCACAAGAAGCAGAAGGAGCCCGGTGAACCTACCATGCATGCTGTGCTCCAGATATCAGCAGGAGTGCTGTAGATGGCACCAATTAGCACCTCCAGTGCCCGGTATTGGCGAGTCTGAATGTCCTCCGTGAAATGTTTGTGCTGAGGAAATTGAGAGTGTGAGGAACATCCCTGTGACATACCTATGTACGCACGGACATGCTCTCTTGTGCATATGTGCACATGTTGAACCCACATCCCATGCTCTCTTCAACAGCTGGCCTATTGGCCAATCCAGTGTGTGTCTCCCACTGTGACTACCATTTCCTAAGCCAGAGCATATATGCGCTGCTCACCAAAAGCAGAGCCCTACTTAACCCCACATGTACCTTCCAAAAGGCAGACCACTGCCACCATCGCCACTCCTTACTAAATCCCATGTAATTTTTCCTCCTTGGCAGCTTTACCCAAGACACCAATCCATGTACTCCCTATATGGAGCCCTCGTTTAATTTTTTTAAGAACCTTAAAAGCTGGACATGTTGAAATTATAAACATATCAATATGTTTGCTGCCTTCCCATTGAAGCTTGAAATGCTCAGAATCTTTTCAATTGAAGAAAAGAAGTGTGTGGGGGGGGTGTGCTCGTCTCTTTTAAATTTCCACAGCACAATAAGTAAAAATTGAAGCAAAAACTGTGTAGAGTGTAAATGCAGAAATACACATTACGTGGGAAATACAGGGTGCCCATAGCTTCAAGTCCCCGAACAGCCCACATGCTCCCAGTCTCTTCTGTGCAGCCACCACATTCCACTCCCCATGCGACAGACAGCCTCACCAGATCTGCTCCCTTCAGGAGGTGTGAGGAACATGCGCTCCAATAACTCACCACCCAGCAGGCATTTCCCAGATCTGCTATCTTCACTCTGATTTTGTCTGCATTTTGAGGTTCCAAGGGGTTCACCAGGAATTCAGAGGTACCAAAAGCTGCAGAGGCAGACCAGGGCAGGAAATCAGGTGAAAAACAAACAAAACAGTCCTTCAAAGGCCACTTTTATGGGGCATCCACAGATGCTGAAGGGGTAGTACGGTAAGTAATTGGTTTAGCCTAACAGTTGTGCTATTCAAATGTAACCACTTGTCCGGCCAGCTAAACCAGGTGAGGGTAGTTGATGGGTCTCAAACCCCTGGTGAGTTAGGAACCTCCCCTGCATGCAAAGACAGGCTCTGGCAGATTGAGTGGATGAGACCAAGAGTGGGTCCAGTAGTCAATAAGGCAGTTTCTGCACATGTTGAATAGGGAAGTGAGGGGTAGATGGGGCTCGTCAACATAAGAAGGTAGCCTCTCTAGAAGGAAACTCTGATCCTAAACTTTCACCAGTTTGCAGGATATTTTTGGGAGAAGAAAAAGCTCAGGAGTAAACCCTACACAAATCTGGAATGGAGTCCCCAAGTTGGATGGAACCCTATACACCTCCTTCTGGCAACTCCTGCAGCCACGCTGGTGCCAAACGTATTGCTCTGCTTTCCTTTGAATCTCATCAATGAGGCTGAGTGCAGGGTCTTGACATCTGGGTAGCCCAGCACCTCCATAGATACAGTGGTGCCTCTGGTTACATACTTAATTCGTTCAGGAGGTCTGTTCTGAACCTGAAACTGTTCTTAACCTGAAGCACCACTTTAGCTAATGGGGCCTCCTGCTGCCACTGTGCCGCCGGAGTAAAATTTCTGTTCTCATCCTGAAGCAAAGTTCTTAACCCGAGGTAATATTTCTGGGTTAGCGGAGTAACCTGAAGCATATGTAACCCGAGATACCACCGTACTGTCCTGTCTTGCACCATGGAGGGGTCACTTCAGTGCTGCTAACACAGTGTGGCAGGCAGCATTTACGAGTTACTGGTCTCTGCAGCCACAGCAGACTGTCAGGAGTCGGAGTCAGGAGCAGGTCAGCAATAAAACACCTGGTGTCAGTGAAGTTACCGTATTGGCCCGAATATAAGTCGCACCTGAATATAAGCCGCACCTTTAAAATTGGAGGGGGGGAAGAAAAAATACCCAAATATAAGCCGCTCCATTCCTCACTGCTCCTGGCTGCATACTGGGGGGGGGGGGGGGGAGAGCTTCGCTGCATTGCCAGAGGCCTTTCCCCTTCCTCACGTTCTCTCTTCCAGGCCATAGGAGACGGGGAACTATGCACGGAGTGGGTGCTGCTTTGCCGCGCTCTGGGCGCTGTTTGCCCAGTGCTCCTGGCTGCATACCGTAAGGTTGGAATTTGAGAAAAAGTGAGGCTTATATTCAGGCCAATAAAGTAACACTATATTCAAAGAAACCAAAACAGCTCAGGCCTAGTGATCAGAGCCACTCTTCCAAGTAGATCTTGCCCCAATGAGGCAGTTGTGAGGACTGAAGATCTCTGCCTTCCCACTCCTCTCTGACTCCTCCCCCAGCAACCTGAACCTCCTCCATCTTGTCTGTCTTTGCTTTGCCCTCTTCCTTCCTCTTTGTGTTCTGGGAGACCAGGGGGAGGAGAGCTGGTCACAGCAGGAGGGGCAGACCCCCTGGCTTCTTCAGCAGCCTGCCTCCGCTTTGCTTCTTGACCTGCTCTCTGTCACAGCCTCTTCCTGCTCACTAAACCGTGTTGCCTCTTCAGCTCCTGACACCACTTCCTCCTAGTCTTCTCCCTCCTCTCCCGCTGACCCCTCATAGTCATCCCACCACCAGTCCCCTGGCTCTGAGCCTTCTTCCCCTGGGGGTTCCCAAGCTGGTGCCCCTCCACTCCTCTGCTTCCAGCTAGTCCATGACACAGGCACAGTGATTCTCTGGCAGTTTGACTTCACCCCCAGAAGCACACTCCATTGTCTTGAGACAGACAGATGCCAACAAACAAAAGGAAGGTCCACCTGAACACCTATCTCCTGTCCACTCACTAAACCAAAAAGCCTATAAGTAGCACAAGTGTTGCTTGAAAAATGCCAGCCCAAAACACTTTGGTGCTCGAAGCAGAAAATATTGTATTTCACTGCATAATGGTCACATTTTACGGTAGAGCTCCCACTATAAATTCTGTCACATCTCTTCATCAGTCTTTCAGTTACTTCCAAAGTTAGAATGACCTGAGCTCAGAAGGAGGATACACAACAGTGACTAATACAGAAGCACAGGTGATTCTCCTTAAAATTAATTCTTTGGAGTGATAAGACTGAAGGATGCCTCCAATTTTAATTAAGAATAATGGTTTGCCTCTGCTATCACAACTTTAGAAAACTCTGGCCAAAGGGAGAGTCAGTTGGGCGTTTGGGCCTACATGGCTCCTTTGTCATCTTGCCCCTGTAAACTCATGATACTCACTGCTGGGGGAGAGAAGCCCTCCACGCTCCCGCTGGTTAGAGACACCTGACATGGCTGAGCCAGAGAAGAGGGATCCTGAGAAGCCGGAGGTTGCTGAGTCAGGGCTGAAATGGCGGCTGGCTGTGCCTGGTGGAGAGTGCCCGTTGCAGCTGTCATAGGCATTGTGTGTGTAGAAACCAGAAGACGATGTCAGACTCTGGGGGCTGCAAGCGAGAGAGCCCCCTGAGGGCTCTGTCCCCCCAGCTGTGGAGACCATGATGGGGGCTCCGCCAGGCAGGTCTACAGAAGAGGAAAGAAGAGGGTCAGGGTTTCCTGGTATCATAAAAGAGTGTGCTGCGAACAGCACTGATTGAAAAGGAGAAAGAGAGCTGCATTATATGTTTCTGAAGGGGTGAAAGGGCACCAAAAAGGTAAGAATCAGGAGGTGACTACATCCCATTTCAAGAGTCAGGATGTAAAATGTTCAAAAATAAAACTATTTACTGCAAGGCAACTGGGCCCACTTTGCTGCTTCTTGCTAGCATCGGGGGGAAACAAAACATCACCCCTGGGCTTAACATTACATTTCAACCATAGACTGAGTCGCCATTTGTTTTGCTCCAAACAAACCACCATGATAAACCAATCTTTGTTCCTAGCTTACTAGTCATGGGTTGCTTAGAGTAAGATCCCTGGTTCAGGCAGAAGGCTAAGCCAGGGGCCTGCATTTTCTCCGTGCGCTAGGAAGGAGGAGGAAAACATACTAGACAGGTACATTCACAATAAAACGTTAACTATGGTTTATTCTGATGGCACGTGAAATGGACCCATGTAAATGTCAGCGACAAACAACAGGCAATGTAAATGCAAGAATACAAGTGTAGGGGAGGCAGTGAAGGGGCACACACTCAAATATTTTAAGCTGCACAAAAGGGTGTGAGAGCAAGTATGCAGAGATGGAGGGGGTGTTGTCAAGCCTCCAGACCTGACCACACAAGAGAACCAGCTGCACCCAACAGCAGCCGACTTCCCTCTCCCAAACTCACCTGGATCTGCCGTGGGCTCGCTGGCATCTCCTGCTGCCAGGGTCGCCAGTTCCTCCAGCTGCTGAAGGTCCCGGAGCCGTTCTGCCAGGAGCTGACTTTGTCGTTTCTGCTTCCTCTTCAGTTTCTTCCGCTTGTTCTTCGAAAGCTTCCCATTCTGGGAGATGAGATGACCCACATCTTACTTACAATTCCAGGGCTGCATGGGAAAGTGAGGGGGGGGGGAGAGCATGCAAAGGAGCCCCATGGCAGGCCCTGAGGTTTGGGGTAGAGAAGGGGAGAAGGAGAAGGAACAAACCAAGGGAATCACCAGGAAGCAACTCAAAGTGTCAGTGGGCAGTGCCAGAACCCCAAAGCAGCGGGGTGCAATTTCACAGCAAAACACACAACTTGCAAGAGAGTAGTTGTGTGCAAACAAATGGGGGTGGGCAAGGGGTGAATGAGGAGGAAGATGTAGCAAAAAGAAGAAGAAAGGCATTACATATCTGTAAGAGCAGATGCAAGAGCAAGTGAGCAAAAGAGGCCTAGTGGCCAGCCTGTTTCTGGTTACAAATGGGGATTCTCCTAACTGAAATGCTACCCCAAACAAAATAACTTCTGCCACACTAGCATGTCGAGGAAGAAGGCAAGATGGACAAGGCCCTTCCCCCCAAAACATTAAGTTTTCTATGTGCAGTTATTTATTTATGCAGGAACATTTTACTCAAGTGAGCACCCACCACAGTGGTACGGCCCAAACACCTCACTGAACACTAGTCCTACAAGGGAACAAGGACTTATGTAAAGGCACAAGCCAAATGTAAGGGAAGGATTAGAGTGAGGGCTGAGGCCTGCAAGGGCTGGGCCTATAAAAAAAGCTGGGCCAGACCAACTGTAGAAGAGAGTGGTCCCTCACTGATAATATATTTAGGGGTGTCAAGAAAATTGTGCACAATTCAAATATTGGGGCCCAACATCTGCTGTGATCCTGCAAAGCATCGGGTGTGTGTGTGTGTGTGAAGGCAAACTGGATGGAGCTGCTGCTTATTTAAGTAAACCAGGGGTGGCTGACAGGAGGCTGCAAGCAGCACATCAAGAGATTGTGGGTGGCTTGCAGGCATTGTAGCTTTTAACTCCCAACACCCCCCACCAATAAATCATAGTGTTGGGAGGGACCCTGAGGGTTATCTAGTCCAACCCCCGGCAATGCAGGAATCTCAACTAAAGCATCCATAACAGATGGCCACCCAGCCTCTAAAAACCTTAACTTTACTTTGGCATTTGCAACTGGGCTTCCCCAAGCACCTCACTGCTTTCTAAAGCAGTGCTTCCAGGAGCACCATTAACAGCCCTACCCATTAACAACCAATTCTCTTCCCTCCTGCGCATGGCTGATTGCACTGTTTATCCCACTGTGATGACTAATGATCTCTCAGTGTGGGAAATCAAAATGGGAGAAATACTGTAATACAGCCAGAAGTGAACAGAAGTGAAGTGAATAGAAACAACAGAAATGAAAGAAAGTTAGCACAACCTATTAATTGCAAATGAGATGCATCTGGGAGGGAAAAGAGGGACTCTGAAGGAATAATAAGGGGAAATAAATCAGTTTTTTTAAAAACAAACAAACAGAATGAGTTTGGGGAGATTAAGGAATGGAACTGCCTGACTTTGGATGGAACACATCATCAGTTAAAAAATAATAGGAAGTAAATAAACTGCTAATGGAATGAATCTGTGAGAATAAAGGAAGGGAACAGCCTTACTCTGGATGGAAATAAATGATCTGGCCATGCCCATTTTACCATGCAGCCCTCAGAGGTTGGCCATGGGCCACTATGGACTTCTGCCCCAAAAGGCTTAGCCACCCCTGTAGTAAAATGTCTTGGGTTAGGCCTGGCTGGGTTAAAGCAAAAGCAGGTGCAGGAACAAATAAATGACGTACAGAAACAAGGGTATGCTCGGTGGCAGAAGCATGAACTCTGGAGAACACACACAAGGCATGAAGGGCATGCAACTGGGAATGAGAAGACAAAAAAACCATAATGGGTGTGCAAGAGGACACCATCTTGCACTTCCACAAGCAAAAAGGGATGCAAATCTCTCTCTCTCTCTCTCTCTCTCTCTCTGTGTGTGTGTGTGTGTGTGTGTGTGTGTGTGTGTGTGATGATATATGCGAAGTGGTGTTTTTAAGGTGGAAAAGTAAAGCAGGAGTTGGGTGGGCAAAATAAACAACTAAATGCTATGGGATGAGCATATGAATTATGACCCTTTGTCTTTCCAGCAAAGCTGAGCAACAACCAATGCCCTATCCAGCACTAACACAACAGAACAGCAGGAATAACAATGCGGCAGCAGCAACAGCAAGAACCGAGTCAGGAATTATGCGATCTTAAGGGAAGGTTTTTATCTACATGCAAGCCCATAAACCTGTATTGGCTGATTACCATCACATATCCTTTAAAAAGTGTTTGTTTGTTTTGTTCTTGTTTTTATTATGTATTTAATGTTTTATCTTTTATTTTTATGCTGTGCACTGCCCTGAGATCTTTAGATGAAGAGCGGTATACAAATTTAATAATAAAAAGAATAATATTCTATCCCCTTCACATGTGCACATAGAAGTCATGTTACAAAATACCGGCATCATGGCACTTGGGATATGGACCCATCTGTACAGAAAATGGAAGGAGGGAACAAGTCAAAATATACAAGGCTCTGCTGTATTAACCAAAGAACTTCTATCTTGTAGCAGCTTTGTGTCTGTTAAGAAAGCAAGTGGTCAAGCTGGTTGCATTTCCTCTTGGCTGGCTTCTGGTGGACTATCAAAAAAGAACTGGCTTGCTTGATTTCTCTAAGGCTAGCTGTAAGATGTGGTTTCCCTGGTCCAAAACTCTCTCCTTTTTTTGTGTTCACACTTGCATGGCTTCTTGTCCCCCTTACTGGCACAGGCAGAATCGAGAGTGCAATGTCCCTGCTTGGGATTTGCTACATAAAGGCCAAAGAGGAAAAACCCAAAGAAGTGTGAGAGGCAGCGCAGGTAAGCAAAGAGTGTCCACAGAAGAGAGTGCAGAGTCTTTGGAAATCATCAGATGGCTTTACAAGTTGAAGTGTAATCTTGGAAAAGTGGACGAGAGCCAGTCCTCAGCCAGTCCCAACATGGGGACATTTCAGAAACGAGGAATCAAATCTGGTACACCTTTCTGGGATAATCTGTCTATCTATCAAATGTGTGTGCACATTAAAATGAAAAATGAATTTGCAGTGCTGTCTCTGCCTTATTTGTGTACGTTATGTTTCCCATGAACACTTCTGCCCTTCTTTGAAGTGACACAGCTGGAACCACGCAGGCACAATGACTGGAACACAGGGAACTGCCTTAGAGCAGGTCGGACTATTTTGTCCTTCCAGCTCAGTATCAGCTTTTCCGCTTGGCAGCAGCTCCCTGGACCTTTTCCATCATCTGCTAAACATTCCATTTAATGGGAGATGCCAGGGACTGGCATGTGCTTTTCTGCTGAGCTGTGAGCCCTCCCAGAGAGAGGATTAGGCCAATGCACAGGTGCATTTTCACACTGCAGGGCAGTGCCACAGTTAAATTAACTGTGTGCCACACAGAACAAAGTACAACCCACACAAGGCTCTTGCCTCTCTCTGCACTTGGTTTTTGTATCCAGTAAAGGCTGCAGACATCTCTGGCACATGTGAAAAATTGTCTGTGGCTGGGTCCCGTTAAGCCTGGACTGTTGGTAAACACAGGTGTGACCATGAGAACCTTGTATGCGAACATGTGTATCCATCCACACAAGGCCACAGAATACAGCAGCAACAATAATAATTACCAATTCTAAACTTAGTTTTTCCACCACCTTTGAAAGGGGTAGTGGCACCAAGAGGAGACTTACCAGGCTCTCCTGGGGTGCAGAGCTGACTGAGGGAAGAGGTGCACAGATGGAGTGAGGAGAGAAAAGAGGGAGAGAAAGAGACAGAAATGATTCCCAGAATCCAATAGCCAGGAAGTCTAAGGCAAACAAACAACAATCAGTAATGCTGTGAAAATAAATAGGGGAGGATGTGGGAGGCAGCCAAGCTCCCTAGTGAAGGTGGACTGACATTCTAGGCCATGGCTGGTAGTCCATGGCCCACAGAGTGACATTGTGATTCTTGCCCTCTCCTTTCCTCCCATCAATCATCCTACAAGTCTACCCTGCTTGGCCTTGAATGTGCAGTCACCACTTCTGGAGATCCTTAGCACAGTCTGAGTTCCTGTGCAAATACTCCGTAGCACTGCTCTCTAAACCTCCAGCTCTAACCATTAGCCATGCCGACTGCGGTTGATGGGAGCTGGTGTCCAACATTATCTGGAGGGTCAGAGGTTCCTTATCCATGGACTGGAGTGACACACAGCCGTGGCCTTCTGTGACAAGTAGAGAGACTGGGGAGAGCTGCTCTACTCAATTATGTGCATGCACACACACACACACACACACTTTTTGCACTGTGTTTAAGGCTGCTGCCTGGAGATCAGCAACTGCACCAGCCGGGTCCTCCATCTGCTGAGTCAGAGAGGCAGGAGTCTAGGTGGGAAAAGTGTTGGCAAGAGCGGTGCAACTTTCTGACAATTCAGTTGCAAAGGGAGAGTGCAGGTTATATTGAATTCAGTTATATTAACAGAGCTATGCTTCAATTAGGTCCATTATTTTCAGTAGATCTACTCTTGAGTAGGATTAACATTGGAAGCAACCCTGTGTGTATGCCTGCAATCTCTGTATTAAAGTAGTAAATAAAGAGTAAATAGTTGCCAACTAGGGGCCTAGCCCTTCACGAACCATTGTAGCTTCAATTTTTCTGCACATCTTCCCAGTTGACTCTCCTCTATCCCACTCCACAATTCAGTCAAAGTTTTTCCTGTTTTATGCTTTGCCAAGGATTCCCTGGACAATTTGATTTATTTAGCATCGCTAGACTTGTATTGTTGTCTCTCTCCCTACTACTCTGATTCCTGCAATCCAACTTCACCCATATGTCTTGTAGGGTTGGGCAATACTTGGTTGGCAACACTGCGATGTATCACTAGCTAAACATCGCAATAGACCGATAATAATCATGATGTATGTAATAAGGATGGAACGATGTAGAGGTGTCTTGGGTATTTATAATTTAGTCACAGTTCAGTAAACGCAAACACAGGCACTACTGCACTAAAATTAGTTATTAAGTCAATTGGAAAGAGATGCTTCCTTGACTTCTTGCTAAAGTCTCCAACTTTTCCACTTGCCAACCCCTGGTCTTGCCTGTCTAACACAGACAGGAGAATGGAGCTGGGGATTATCCTCTTCCTTCTAAAGAAGATGTGCCACTATAAAGATTAAAAGAACATGGGGAGGATGTGACTATTTACCTGCAGAGCCAGAGGGGGGCGGGCCCCCAGCTTGCTGCCAGACAGTGGCCTCAGCTGCCAGGCGGCGCACGTAACTCTCATCTACACACAGCAGGATGTTCTCTGGCTTTATGTCTGTGTGGATTATTTTGCACTTCGTGTGGAGGTAGTCGAGGCCCTGCAATACCTGGGAAGGGAGAATTCAAGGGTTTCCGAGTACAGAGGTTGTGGTATCAGGAACTACACAGCTTATACTGGGAACCTCAGAGCCCGGAACTTTGTTAACTACCATGGATCGGGTGCATGTGCTCAAGATACAGAATCCTCTTCAAGAGCGGAAGGACGAGTGTGCAATATCAGCCTCTAGATAGAACTAGATTTGGGCATGACTGCCTTAGGCCCCAGCCTCTCTTCAACAAATAGACGCATGCTCCTCTGTTCACCTGAATCCCCTTCCATCAAGATGGGTGATTTTAGTCTAACCTTCACTGCAATGGTCTAGCTCACTACTTCCCAAACCAAGGTTTCCAGCTGTTTGTGGACTACAATTCCCATCATCCCTAACTAGCAGGACCACCCGTCAGGGATGATGGGAATTATAGTTCAAAAACAGCTGGAGACCCAAGTTTGGGAAACACTGGTCTAGCTTTCCATATGCAGAGACTGGAGTTTTCTTTTCTTTCATGGAAAGCAATACAACATGCAATACCCCACTGGTGGTCTAAAACTATACTCCAGAAAGAACTCAATGATATGATACCCCCATCCCCAACATACAGGCACCTTCATTCCTGCCCAAGTTGTGTGGCTTTTTTGATTCAACCTCCCAGTGATTTTGAATATAATACAAGTAACCTAAATCTGAGCAGCCTAAATAAAGAAGGGTTGAAATGATCTTGATGCTACAATAAGATCCCCCCAATTGGATTTAAAATAAATCTTTTTACCTGGCGTAGGATGCTCTTGACGCAGGGTATAGGAAGTCCCTGGTAGTTGGACTTGATGATCCATTTCAATAGTTGGTGTCCTAAAACCTCAAGGACCATGCAGACATCTGGGCAGAGGTCGAGTCAAGGAGACACAGTAAGCTAAAATGATTTTCCTAGGTCTGAGCGATGTATCAGAACACTATGACCACCCTCATTTTCCCCATATTAATGTGGTGTTTTTAATGTCTTAAAATCAGATATGGAAGAGAAACTGTGCCAGTATTCAGTGAGGAGAACACTGAATACAGATGTTTTGAGACATTCGCCTATTGACAACTGGCCACTGTGTGAAAACCATGCAACTTTCCACATGACCACAAAACCCGGATTCCTTTCCAGAACATCTCATTCAATAGCAGGAGTAGCATTATCTGCAGGGAATGACTGCATGCTTGCTGCTTTGTGTCTAATTAAATAAGGTAGATGTTGTGGACTGAAACTCTCACCATCCTTGACAACTGGTCATGCCAGCTGAGGCTTGTGGGAGCACACAGCCAGAACACAGAACACAGAACTATTCATTAAATGTGGCAGGGAATTGTAGAGGACAGGGAGCCTTGCCGGCTTTTCCCATGTCCTCACCTATTTACCATTTAGTTTTTAAGAGGCTACATGAGAACTCCTACGAAAAATGGAATAGCAATGAGCACAGTCACCAATTTTTATTTTTAAGCTATCAAAAAGTCAGTGTGTGACTGTGTGTGTGTGTGTGTGTGTGTGTGTTTGCATACTGGAGAAGGTTCTGGTCATCATCAGAAGTGTCACACACAGCTACTAGCCTATATATTCCTTCAACGCTGCACAGCTACAGTAAATGCGACATTCCAAACATCCATCATGGGGGGAGAGGAAAAACATCTTCCCAGCAAAAACAAATTGCAACTCATCTCAGGCCAATGTATGATTCTTTTCCGACAGTGACATGACCTGGGGGGGTGCAGCCTAACAACAGTTGTGCCTCTGTTCAACAATAAAACAATCATCTAAAGCAGACTGCAACTGTTTATGTCCATCCTCATAGGCCTGATCCAAACAGAAAGTTCATTGCTTGCTCCAACTGTCTCTGGACTGTATCATGTCATACAGCAGGAGGCAGAATGCAGAACTGAACCCTCCCCCACAGAAAAAACATTCCTGAGCATACAAAACCAGGTTGCAAGGTCAACTTTCTTCTGAATATGCAAACTTTTTATCTGTGTGAAGAATTTGGTACTGCTCTTTGAATGTTTCCCCAACAAAACAACCACACCATTCTGGTCAAAGAAGTAGCAGAGAAAGCTTTGTCCTGAACTAGACATTCACCCAAGAGATACCTTCAGAAACCATACATTTGGAAGTCAATAGTGGCTCCTAACAATCTGAACAGGAGCACCTATGGTTTTCTGGGCCTGCTTGTGGAAGGATACGGACACCATTGATCCCTGAGATCTTGAAGTCATCAATCAATTGGACAATGTTCTCGCGCTTGGGGTCACAGGGATCAGAGTCTCGCACCTGGAGAGTAAAAAAGGGGGGAAATGACACATCCTAGATCAGAGTCATCAACAGAAGCCCTTGGGTCAAAACGGCCCACCCTCCCCAGTTGCCAACCTAGAGATAAAAAATGTAGAGATGTAGCATCTGTGGTAAATAACTTGTTAGCAGGACACTCTAGCAGGCGCGTCCTTCCAAGAAACCTACATATTGGCCAGGCTTCTGATCCAACCAAATCCTTCTAACTGAAATCCCACCGCCCACCTTGCAGGAAGATGTGTGGGGCCTATGTGGCTGGAGGTGAAGTATGGAATGCTTAAATGTTCCCTAGAAATAAAAAAGGCCCCGTGTGAAGAATGGGTAGGTTACAACAGAATCTCTGCTAGTACTCAAAGCGTAGTGAGTTTTTATTAATGTGAGGGAGTCTAAACCCTCACTGCACTATGAAGTTGTACAATCCCAATCATACTTTAAAAAAAAAATTCAGGGTTTATATCCCACCTGATCCACTCAAAGGGACTTACAATATAAATAAAAACATTATAGAAAAAGGGGGGTGTAAGTAAAACCACAAAGCAGTCCAAAAGGACTTTAAAAACCCTAAAGGCAGAACCAGTATAAAGAGTGATAAGTCTCCAAAAGCTCCCTGGAATAAAACTGCCTTTGTTTGCCTATCCACAAGTGAGCAATGATAGAGCCAGGCAAACCATCCTTGGGAGGCTGTTTTAAATCATAGATGTCACAGCTGAACCCCCCCCCCCAACTTGGGTACACTTCCACTGTATTTCTGATGTCAGGGGCCATGGGTATAGCCAGGATTTTTGTTAGGGAGGCCAGGACTTTTGTTAGGGGGGCAGAAATGACACAATTGGTCAGTTAATTAAGTACAGTGGTGCCCCGCAAGACGAACGCCTCGCAAGACGGAAAACCCGCTAGACGAAAGAGTTTTCCGTTTTGGAGGCGCTTCGCAAAACGAATTTCCCTATGGGCTTGCTTCGCAAGACGAAATGTCTTGCGAGTTCCTGTGGGTTCCCCCCCTTCCCCCCCCTTTCCCTAAGCCGCTAAGCTGCTTATCAGCTGATCCGCTAAAAGCCGCTAAACCGCTAATAGCGCTAATCCGCTAAACTGTCAATGGGCTTGCTTCGCAAGACGAAAAAACCGCTATACGAAGAGCCTCACGGAACGGATTAATTTCGTCTTGCGAGGCAGCACTGTAGTTCTATTCGTTACTTGATCGGGGGGGGAGCTGCCCCCCTTGGCTATGCCCATGGCAAGGGCTCCCCTACAGAAGCTGAACCAAATTGTCAAACCCATTATTATTTCCAAACAATATTCCACAAATAAACACTGTTTAGAATAGGGAAATAGTGTCTTTGTGTGGGATGGGGAAGAAGGAATGTTTATTAGGAATCTACTTCAAATGTCAGAGTAGCAAACCAAACTCTCTGCTCCGAGGTGGTAGCTGCGAGTAGGCTCTCCTGTAGACAAGTACTTTTCACGCTGCTCTAAGGCAGCCTTTCTTAACAGTGTTAGAAACTGAGATATTAAGGCTAGAAGCTAAATGGCACCTTAAACCTGGGTTATGGACGCAACAATGAAATGTCTAGGCACGCTTTTTTAGAACAAGAACACAAAGCTAAAAATGAATGAACTGCAACTAAAATATTATGTTCCTTTTTCACATGGTCTAGTTCTTCCTCTGCCCACCCCCCTAATATTCTTAAGAGGGTCTCTTCTCCAGTCTTCAGAGAGTAGCTGGAAGTGGGGAGGCAGAAAAAGGTCCTCTTTCCTTCCACTCTGCTGTTTTAATCTGAAATCTTAGGTGCAGTACTGCGCCAGAGCTCAGAAACTGCTCGCGCTAGTGAAATTCCCTGTCGCAAAATATGTCTAGAACAATGGGAGTTTTGAACGCTGTTTCCCAATCTGGGATGCCCTCCAGACATATTGGACTGCAATTCTCATGAGTCCTTACCAGCACCCAGTGTTTGCTGGGGCTGATGGAAGTTGTGGTCCAGGTCATATGCAGAGCATCAGATTAGATTGGCTAAGCGAACAGAAGACACTGTGTCTGACAGCAAAGAGTGGGATCTAGATGGTACACAGAGCAAATGGATCCAGGGTAGGGGTGCTTCACCTAGGCTCTCCAAGGGATTAGATAACATAATAAAGAGTGCCATGATCTACTCACATACACATGGGCACCGGTAGTTTATGGCTCAGGGCTCCCAAGCAGAAGGGGTTCCAAGTATGCCAAAATCTCACAAACTTCCTCTCCTTTTATTTAATCACTACTCCTCGAGAGGAGACAGGGCCCCCAGAACTTGGGAAAGGGATGGGAAAGGAGGACAACTCACACATTTCAGCAGCTTTATCTCATCCACGGCTGTCTCTGTATAGTGCACAGCGCTCTTCACCACTTTGAGGGCCACAAAACGCTTCCGCCTTGCGGGGGGAGGGGGGAGACAGAGAAGGAAGGGACTGGTTAGTCCTGCCTCCCCCTTTCCACTTTTTGTTTTAAATTTTGCCCCCCCCCCACTTTGTAATCTCCACAGGAGCATCAAGACTTCTCAGATAAAACAAGTTAAAGACATAGTAGTGATTAAATAATAATAATAATAACCAATTCATAAAAGCAAAGTGGGAATACTTAACAACTTACAGTAGGAAACAGCAACTTCCTCTGCTATTAAGACACTTGACTACCATGCCCACCCTCTCCTTGTCCCACACACACTCAGCGACCCCCCCCCATCCTCATGGGTCTTTTCAAGATCTGTGAACACAGATTAGGCAATCCCTTTACGCCCATCAATTATTTTGTACTTAACAATCAGTAGCCTGGTAAGAAAGGCTGAGTTTCTGCCCCCACCCCTTTGCCTCTTATAATAATAATAATAATAATAATAATAATAATAATAATAATAATTTATTATTTGTACCCCGCCCATCTGGCTGGGTCTCCCCAGCCACTCTGGGCGGCTTCCATAAAAACCAAAAATACACTAAAATATCACAGATTAAAAACTTCCCTGAACAGGGCTGCCTTAAGATGTCTTCTGAATGTCACGTAGTTATTTATTGCTTTGACATCTGCTGGAAGGGCATTCCACAGGGCGGGCGCCACTACCGAGAAGGCCCTCTGCCTGGTTCCCTGTAGCTTTGCTTCTCGCAATGAAGGAACCGCCAGAAGGCCCTCGGCGCTGGACCTCAGCGTCCGGGCAGAACGATGGGGGTGGAGACGCTCCTTCAGGTATACTGGGCCGAGGCCGTTTAGGGCTTTAAAGGTCAACACCAGCACTTTGAATTGTGCTCGGAAACGTACTGGGAGCCAATGTAGGTCTTTCAAGACCGGTGTTATGTGGTCTTGGCGGCCGCCCCCAGTCACCAGTCTAGCTGCCGCATTCTGGATTAGTTGTAGTTTCCGAGTCACCTTCAAAGGTAGCCCCACGTAGAGCGCATTGCAGTAGTCCAAGCGGGAGATAACCAGAGCATGCACCACTCTGGCGAGACAGTCCGCAGGCAGGCAGGGTCTCAGCCTGCGTACCAGGTGGAGTTGGTAGACAGCTGCCCTGGATACAGAATTGACCTGCGCCTCCATGGACAGCTGTGAGTCCAAAATGACTCCCAGGCTGCGCACCTGGTCCTTCAGGGGCACAGTTACCCTATTCAGGACCAGGGAGTCCTCCACACCTGCCCGCCCCCTGTCCCCCAAAAACAGTACTTCTGTCTTGTCAGGATTCAACCTCAATCCATTAGCCGCCATCCATCCTCCAACCGCCTCCAGGCACTCACACAGCACCTTCACCGCCTTCACTGGTTCTGATTTGAAAGAGAGGTAGAGCTGAGTATCATCTGCATATTGATGGACACCCAGTCCAAACCCCCTGATGATCTCTCCCAGCGGCTTCATATAGATGTTAAAAAGCATGGGGGAGAGGACGGAACCCTGAGGCACCCCACAAGTGAGGGCCCAGGGGTCTGAACACTCATCCCCCACCACCACTTTCTGAACACGGCCCAGGAGGAAGGAGCGAAACCACTGTATAACAGTGCCCCCAGCTCCCAGCCCCTCTAGACGGTCCAGAAGGATGTTATGGTCGATTGTATCAAAGGCCGCTGAGAGATCCAGCAGAACTAGGAAACAACTCTCACCTTTGTCCCTAGCTTGCCGGAGATCATCAACCAGCGCGACCAAGGCAGTTTCAGTCCCATGATGAGGCCTGAATCCCGATTGGAAGGGATCCAAATGGTCCGCATCCTCCAGGCGTGCCTGGAGTTGTTCAGCAACCACGCGCTCAATCACCTTGCCCAAGAAAGGAAGGCGTTGGCTACTTTGGAATAAAGAAGCTACAATCCTGTGAATACACTCTGGATTTGTATTTCCAGCCTTATCAGTCCTCCTGCTAAGGACCTAGACTGGGTAAAATGCACACAATGTGTGGTTCCAAAGGCTCAAATGGGCTTTTGTGCAAACTAATAACCACAATGACAAGAAGTTTAAATTTAAGCAAGCTTCTAGCCCTCAAGAGCAGCAGAACAATCATGATCATATAAGCCCTCAGCACATTCCTCTCTTTTTCTTCTCCTTGCTCTGAATCTACAGTACAGTCATTGAATATGCTTCAGGTTGAGCGTTTTCAAGTTACGCTCCGTGGCAACCCAGAAGTAACGGAGCGCGTTACTTCTGGGTTTCGCCGCTTGCGCAGACGCTCAAAATGACGTCACACGCATGTGTAGAAGCGGCGAATCGTGACCATCGCACGTGCAGACGCGGGTTGCGTTCACTTCAGGATCCGTTCCGGAGCCCCGTTCGCATCCAGAGGTACCACTGTATATGGTATAAAAATCACTTCCTGAGTATTTCCATTTCCTTTAATTCTTCCTTGCTTCACATAGCCTCCCTTTGTTGCTCCATAATCTGACCAGTCAGAAAACACTGCCTTTTATTTTTCCATTTTTCAGGAAAGTGAAGTCCATTGTACTAGCCTTCACTTCTTAATTCTCTGGTAGGGGACAGAAACGAAGCATGCCCCCTGTCTCCCTACCCCGCCATACTCACTGAATGTCCCAACAAAGCCAGACAGTCGAAAAGTGCCCCCAGCCGAGTTTCCGCACCACATGGTAGCGCCCGTTGAACAGGTCCCCAATCTTTACTGGGTAATACCCACCTAGCAAGGCAACAAGGGGAAGACAGGTTAATTATACCAGTTGCAGAGTCACAGAGAACACCCCCGTCCTGGCCCAGCACAATTGCCACCCTGGACCATGGTGCACCTAGCGCTGGGGTGGGTTACTTCTGGTCCAACAGCATTTGGAGGACTACAGATCCCATCAGCCTCAGCCAACCTGGCCAGAGGTCAGGGATTGTGGGAGCTGTAGTTCAACAGCACTGGAAGGCCCACAGGTTTCTCACCCATGTTCTAGCACTGCATGTGGGCAATTTCTAAAGACATTAAACAGTTTTGTTGTTATTCTTTAGGGGCATAGAAGAGTGCTCTGCAGGACCAGACCAAGGGTCTAGCTCTCTGGGTTGTCTTGCTGGAAACAAGAGCAACTTCAGAAGCTCAACAAGCAGAGGGTATGAAGGCAGTGCAGTCTTCCTTTGTTTATCTGCTCTCAGCATCTGGTACTGCCCACCTCGCTTACAATTCCGAACAGAAAGCCCCTTATCTGTCCCAGCTTGGGGGAAGAATAGCCTGCCCCACTCCCCACATTGCCCAAATACCTCGGCAGTAATCTCGGGGGTCCTCTTGTTCCTCATCATCAGATCCCAGCTGCCCTCCTCCAATCACTGCAGGGAAAGGCAGGGGGGGTACGGGAGGGGTGCTTGGAGCGTCATCTGAGCAGGAGGGACTCAGTGGCCTGGAAGAGTTGGGGGGGGCGTGGGGAGAAAGAGAGATTGTCAGGAGCATCTCAATTCCCAATGATGTCATTTACTTTTTAATTCATGTTTATCCCGCTTCTATAAGCAGCTGTTTATGCAGACATCTCTTGCCTTCTTCCAACCTAAGAGTCACCTCTGGAGAGGACGAACCACACGGGCATTAATTCTCTCACACACACCCCCAACAGAAAGTTTAAGGAACTGTAACTTTTATTTGCTCATATTCTTAAACCTCCCATCTCCCACTCTGTCAAAATTCAGAGAGTAAGCCCCTCAGGGCAGGGACCTCTCTGTTAGGTTTATATCGTTTTGTAAAACACCATGCACATCAATGGCACAATAAAACAAAATAACACCACCACCCTCCTTTCACAATAATTTTAGACATACCTACTGCCTCCTAGTCCCTCTTGCATCGTTTCCCCCATCTCCAAAAATACACAGGGAAGCGATTCAGAGTGGCCAGGCATAAAATGAAATTAACTGGCACCCTTTTCTCTGCTGATCTTCCAGTTCTTGTCAAAGGAAGGTGTGTATTTGGGGGGAGGGCAAGGGGAGAAGACCTGCTCTGTTCCTGACGCGTTCCCCAGGGAGAAAAAACTCCTCAGAACAAAGTTCCCAAATCTGGGCGGGAGCTGCCGATTCTGGCGTGAAAGCCAGGCTGGAGTGACGGGCCCTGGGATGGAGACAGAAGACTGCCTCAGCAAAGCATGCCGGCAGCTGGGCACCTTATCTGTCCACATGCTCCCCTCCTTAGTAAAAGAGGAATTAATACCTTGTGAGCTCAGAACCCTCCTCCCCGCCAGAGCCCAAATGTGCACAGAGACACCAGAGGCGGGCGGGGGGTTAAAAATAGCCCCATGGCCCCCGGCAGCTGCCGCCCAGGATGGGAATGGAATCTGGGCAAGGGGAGCGGGATGAGACCGGCCAGCGGAAGCGGCCAGCCCTGCATGGCCTAGCTCACCAGGAGGCCCCAGGTCCAGACCAAACCGCGGCAGGTGCTCTCTCTCAAGGCTGGCTGCTCTCCCATGGAAAAGAAACGAAAAGCTCCCTAGAATGGGAGGGGAGTTTTAGCACAGTTTTGCCGTAGCTTGCTAGTTTCCTATGTGGATATACTTTTTTTTTATTTAATCGTGTAATCCCCATCTGCAATCTAAATCAGCACAGGAAGATGATCTAGGCCTGGGGTCAGCAAACTTTTCCAGCAGGGGGCCGGTCCACTGTCCCTCAGACCTTGTGGGGGGCCGGACTACATTTTGGGAGAAAAAATGAATGAATTCTTATGCCCCACAAATAACCCAGAGATGCATTTTAAATAAAAGCACACATTATACTCATGTAAAAACACACTAATTCCCGGACTGTCCGCAGGCCGGATTTAGAAGGCGATTGGGCTGGATCTGGCCTGCCTACCCATGATCTAAGCTGTGGGTTCAGCATGTTCCCCACAGAACCAAACAACCTATTTTTCCCCCCTTTGTGGCATCTGACTCAGATTCAGAGGCAACCTTCTCCAAAGGCACCAAGAAAAAGATACTGTACATCCACCCAGTAACCTACAACACCATTTCCAACCCCCATGGAACCTTCCAGGGAGCCTCATTCCTCTAAAAAGGCCTCAGCACCAGCATTACTCCTTTAGCAGTCACTCTTTTAAGTGGCACTTGCCTTAAAAAGGGAAGTCAATAAGCTCAATTTCACAGGCATGCTTGGTGGGGACACGGGACAGGGCCTTCTCGGTGGTGGCTGCTCCCAGACTTGGGAATTCCCTCCCTAGAGAAGCTAGACTGGCTCCCTCCTTGTTGTCCTTGCACTGCCAGGTGAAGACCTCCTTGTTTCAACAGGCTTTTGGGAACCGCTGTGATGTTTTTATTGTAACTATCTATATTTTTAATAAATCTGTTTTATAAATTGTTTTACTTTTATTAATTTTTAGTAAGTTTTTCCCATGTTTTTTACCTGTTTCTATTTTATCCGTAAGTCACCTTGTGTCCCGGTTTGGGAAAAAGGCAGGATATACAGAAAATAATAGTAACAATAATAATAATAATAATAATAATAATAATTTCAGATGATGGCAGGAATTATCTTATCTCAGGGGAGCCTTCCCTCTCCTGGTGCCCTCCAGATGTTGTTGGACTCGTAACTCCCATCAGTCCCAACCAGGGGTAAGGGATGATGGAATTAGAAGTCCAACAACATATTGAGGGATCTAGCTTGGTTCACTTGTTCGAGTCATTTGGATTTACTAGTCTGTCACAGCCATCCTGGTGCAAATGACATCCAATCCACGTTCATGAACTGAGGCCTCTTAAAAGCCTCACACACTTATCATGGCACAGGCTTTTGTCTAGGCGGCAACAACAACGAGCAAAAAACGAAACTCCTTACTCCCGGAAGCTCACAATAAAAATCGTTGTTGAAGAGGTAAAAGTGAGCAAACACAGCCACTCCTACTCAGGTTTTGCCTTGAAGACTGGTGGTTGAGCCTTCATCATCAGAAAGCTGAATTCCTTTCTCGACCAGCTCTCCTGACTGCTTTACATGTCAATGAAGCAATGTAGAAGCGCTCATATGATTTAAATTGCAACATTAGTTTTATCATCATTTTCCCCCTTGCCAGAGAAATGGAAATCATAACCATGATTTGGTCTTCTCAGCACCCAAATTACTTGTAGTCAAACTGCCTCCACTGAATTGCATTTCAGATTATATATATAGCGTTATACCTGTGATGGACATTCACACATGCAAACTATGCCATCTTCCAGAGACAAAAGTGTGTTATGAAACTGACCGATTTCCTGAAATTTCCACCCTCCAAACACTAAAAGTCGCTTACACGTGCACAGATGCCACTGGCGTTCTTGCAGCTTGAAGGTTGGCAGCGGAGAGCCTGAAAGCGGGGCGCTTTAGGCATTTACACCCGTGTTGGCCCGCCCACTCAAGCCACGATTCCGAACATGCACGTCTGAATCTGCCCTGAGAAGCCGCAGCCAGCCCTGCACTCACTCCCCTTGCGGCTTCCCCAGAACCTGTTCCGCAAACCTGCCCCCCCCCCCAGTCATGCCGGCTTCCTCAAACCCCCCCCCCCAATCCGAGAGCTGCAGTTTCCAGAAGCAGGACCTCTCGCCCGCATTCACTCGCACACGCATCCCCGACGGGGCAGGGTCGCTCCTGCCGCCGCCCTCCCCCCGAGGTAAGATGCGCTGGGCGCCCCACTCACCCCGTGGGGGTCTCGCTCTCTGCCGGCTGAGCTGGAGGCGCCTTCTCTTTCTTGTGCTTCTTCTTTTTGCCGCGGCCGCTCCCCGGGCCTGAGGGATGCCAGGGAGGAGAATTAGCGCTCCGCCCGCAAAAGTTTCCTAGGCAAGCTTGCAAATGGCAGCAGCAGCAGCAGCCGGGACCGACCGTGCAAGAGGAAAGCCCCCCTGCCGCCGCCTCTGCACCTGCGCGGCCCCCTCTTTTCTCCCCATGCAACTGCCTCCCCCACCCAGGATGTATCTGCAGCCCCCATGCACGCACCCCCCAGACTTGAAGGGCAGCCGCGAGCCCCCTCTTTACCGTTCTTGCTGCTCATGGCCCCCCCAGCCCCTGTGAGCTCCATCCAGGCTCGGGGATGCCCTTGCGCCTGCGCGGCCCGTCCCCTTCTTCCCAACCGCACCAGCTGCTTCTGCTCCACCACGTGAGGCTGGCGGGGAGGAGACTGAGCGCCCCCCCCCCGGGCCTGCCCCTCCATGGGGCGGGGAGCGGGAGAGAGAAGGCGGAGAAAGACGAGGCAGATGGCAGTTTTGTGCTTTTAAAAAGCAAGTTTCCTGAAGCGTCTGAGTGACAGGTGCTAGATACAAACATACATGCTCATAGAATCATAGAGTTGGAAGAGACCCCAAGGGCCATCGAGTCCAACCCCCTGCCAAGCAGAAAACACCATCAGAGCACTCCTGACATATGGTTGTCAAGCCTCTGCTTAATTTTTTTTTTTTTTTATAAAATTTTTATTAGATTTTCACATTTTATACACACACACAAAACAAAAACGAAAACAAAAACAAAACACATATAATTTCATATTCTTACTTTCTTTACCCCCTTTCCCTGACTTCCCCCCACCCCCTCCTCATACATCCCAATTCCAATAATTAATTCAGCAAGTTCTTATCTCTCATCTTTAACATATTATTATTATTTTGGAACTTAGCTCTTTTTACTTATCCACATTTAACTTATCCAATTCTATTATAAACATTAAATCCTTTTTCTAAGGTCGACCTAATTTCCCTTCCAAGAATTTCTCCCTTCATATATTAATTAGTTATATGTCATAATGGCCAAAATACAAAAATCATAAAATTTTGAAATTCTATTCTCCCCTCCCTCCCTACCCAAGCAGATGTCCACAAAAACAGTTCCTAGCCCGGATTCCTCACATCCGAGGCCTTCAAGTCTCTGTCAGTCTCTCTCTGCCGATTTTGTTGATAACCCTTTTTATTGGTCCTCAGGTCTCGAAGGAGTTCTGTCGCAATCACATCAAATTTTCTTCCATCCAAAATACTTAAAAGCAGTTGCTGCAAAAGGTCAACTGATCCCCCATAATCAAAGAGGAAGTCCCAATCATATTTCTTTATTCTTTTAGATTCCAGTATTCCAGGGACTCCAGGGACTTCCTCCTTCATCTTTCTCATCTTTCGCAGATTTGTAATCTGAAGATCTTCTTCTTTATTTCCTGACAATATAGGCTTCTGATTGGTATTTTCCTGTAATTTTTTCACTCCTTCCTTCCTCTCCACCAATTCCAAAGGCGTCTCTTCTGGTTCAGCTGCAGATTCCTTATCAGTCAAATCCTTTATGCATTCAGCAGAGTTGTTTGTTTTAGAGTTCAAGGTCATAAGTTCTTTATTCATAGCCGTACTCTGCTCTTGCAGGATTCCCACGAGAAAAAACATTTTTTCTATCTCTGCCAGTAATTTTCCCTCTGCAGCCATTGTAATGTCTCTAGTTCCCCCAGGGGGATTCCAATTACTTGATAGTCCTTTTTCCAACAGTCCGTTACTTTGTTGTTTATAGCTACGTTGTTTCCAACCACCTCAATTCAAATGCAACACTTTTAATTCAGAGAGTCATTAAATAACAAAGTTCTTTACTTTGGCCGCCTGTTTGACAGCTCCTTTGACAGCTGTCAAACTCCTTATTCTTTTTCCTCCGGCTCACACACAGGACGCTCCCAGGTTCGGGGGGGGGGGTTTACACAAAAACTTCCAAAATTCCTCCCTTTCTCTCCAGCACAAGACTTCTTCTGTCAAATTCTTGGAAGTATCTTTTATCTGACACCAAAAACAGTACTCTCCACCTTAGTTCTCCGATCCTTGCTTTAGATCGTTTGTAGGTGGGGGGGTGCGGACTTCCCTTTAGCACATCCCCCGGTTGTACTGAATTCAAAGGTATAAATTTTAAAGTCCAGGTTCCATTCTACTCACGGGTTATTCTTTTTCCAGTCCGAATTTTGGGGGAAAAGTCAGCGCTCTCCGGCCATGGCTGCGCGGCTTCGCTCCACTGAAGTAGCGGTCTACTCACAGCACCACGCCGCTCCCCGTACCCTCTCCGTAGCCTTTAAAACGGCTCTTCGTGGGTCGGGGAAGGCGCTTAAAGGTGCCCGCCGAGTCACCATGTCCGCAGGCTTCCGCGCCTGCGGTTTCTAAGGGTCCCCGCGTCGCCGGCGCGGTAAGACCCGTCCTCAGCAGAGCCGATTCCCTCCGGAGCTCGGAGGGAATCCGCCATTAGCCGACCGCGCTAACCCGGAAGTCAAGTCAAGCCATCAGAGCACTCCTGACATATGGTTGTCAAGCCTCTGCTTAAAGACCTCCAAAGAAGGAGACTCCACCACACTCCTTGGCAGCAAATTCCACTGTCAAACAGCTCTTACTGTCAGGAAGTTCTTCCTAATGTTTAGGTGGAATCTTCTTTCTTGTAGTTTGGATCCATTGCTCCATGTCCGCTTCTCTGGAGCAGCAGAAAACAACCTTTCTCCCTCCTCTATGTGACATCCTTTTATATATTTGAACATGGCTATCATATCACCCCTTAACCTCCTCTTCTCCAGGCTAAACATGCCCAGCTCCCTTAGCCGTTCCTCATAAGGCATCGTTTCCAGGCCTTTGACCATTTTGGTTGCCCTCCTCTGGACACGTTCCAGTTTGTCAGTGTCCTTCTTGAACTGTGGTGCCCAGAACTGGACACAGTACTCCAGGTGAGGTCTGACCAGAGCAGAATACAGTGGCACTATTACTTCCCTTGATCTAGATGCTATACTCCTATTGATGCAGCCCAGAATTGCATTGGCTTTTTTAGCTGCTGCGTCACACTGTTGGCTCATGTCATGTTTGTGGTCAACCAAGACTCCTAGATCCTTTTCACATGTACTGCTCTCAAGCCAGGTGTCACCCATCTTGTATTTGTGCCTCTCATTTTTTTTGCCCAAGTGCAATACTTTACATTTCTCCCTGTTAAAATTCATCTTGTTTGTTTTGGCCCAGTTCTCTAATCTGTCAAGGTCATTTTGAAGTGTGATCCTGTCCTCTGGGGTGTTAGCCACCCCTCCCAGTTTGGTGTCATCTGCAAATTTGATCAGGATGCCCTTGAGTCCATCACCCAAGTCGTTGATAAAGATGTTGAATAAGACCGGGCCCAAGACAGAACCCTGTGGCACCCCACTAGTCACTCTTCTCCAGGATGAAGAGGAACCATTGATGAGCACCCTTTGGGTTCGGTCAGTCAGCCAGTTACAAATCCACTGAGTGGTAGCATAGTCAAGTCCCCATTTTACCAGCTTCTTTACAAGAATATCATGGGGCACCTTGTCAAATGCCTTGCTGAAATCAAGGTAGGCTACATCCACTGCGTTCCCTTCATCTACCAGGCTTGTAATTCTGTCAAAAAACGAGATCAGGTTAGTCTGACATGACTTATTTTTCAGAAATCCATGCTGACTATTGGTGATCACATTATTCCTTTCTAGGTGCTCACAAACTGTTTGCTTAATGATCTGCTCCAGAATCTTCCCTGGTATTGATGTCAGACTGACTGGGCGGTAATTATTTGGGTCCTCTCTTTTCCCCTTTTTGAAAATAGGGACAACATTTGCCCTCCTCCAGTCTGCCGGGACTTCGCCTGTTCTCCAGGAATTCTCAAAGATGACTGCCAGTGGTTCTGATATCACATCTGCCAGTTCTTTTAATACTCTTGGATGCAGTTCATCTGGCCCTGGAGACTTGAATATATCTAAACTAGCCAAGTATTCTTGTACTATGTCCTTAGTTATTCTGGGCTGTGTTTCCTCTGCTGAATCATTTGCACCAAATTCTTCAGGTCGGGCATTGTTTTCTTTATCGGAGAAGACTGAGGCAAAGAAGGCATTGAGGAGTTCAGCCCTTTCTGTGTCCCCTGTTTGCATTTCACCATCTTCTCCTCTGAGTGACCCCACTGTTTCTTTGTTCTTCCTTTTGCTACGAACGTACCCATAAAAGCCTTTTTTGTTGCTTTTAACCTCTCTAGCAAGCCTGAGTTCATTCTGTGCTTTAGCTTTTCTGACTTTGTGTCTACACGTGCTGGCTATTTGTTTGAATTCCTCTTTGGTGGTTTCCCCCCTTTTCCATTTTTTGTACACATCCTTTTTAAATCTTAACTCAGTTAAAAGTTCTTTAGATAGCCACCCTGGCTTCTTTAGGCACCTTCCATGTTTCCGTCTCATTGGTATTGCCTGAAGTTGTGCTTTTATTATCTCCCTCTTAACAAACTCCCAGCCATCATGAACTCCCTTTCCTTTTAGTATTACTGTCCATGGGATCACACCCAGCACTTCCCTAAGTTTTATGAAGTCGGCTTTCTTAAAGTCAATAAATTGAGTCCTAGTATGCTTGGCTGCTCCTTTCCGCTGTATACAGTGGTACCTCGCAAGACAAATGCCTCGTAAGACGAAAAACTCGCAAAACGAAAGAGTTTTTCGTTTTTTGAGTTGCTTCACAAGACGGATTTCCCTATGGGCTTGCTTCACAAGACGAAAACGTCTTGCAAGTTTGTTTCCTTTGTCTTGCAAGTTTGTTTCCTTTTTCTTAAAACCATGCATTCACTTCGAGGAGCAACTAATAGCACGCGGTGTGGTAGCCTTTTTTGAGGTTTTTGAAGACTTTGGTGATTTTTGAAGCTTTTCCAAAGTCCGTGCTTCGCAAGACGAAAAAATCGCAAGATGAAAAAACTCGCGGAACGAATTAATTTCGTCTTGCGAGGCACCACTGTAGTAAACTTCAGAAGAGCATGATCACTCGCGCCTAATGATCCTTCCACTTCTACCCCACTAACCAGGTCATCAACACTGGTTAGGACCAGATCTAAAATGGCTGTTCCTCTTGTTGCTTCTCCCACTTTCTGGACAATGAAGTCTGCAAGGCCAGTGAGGAATCTGTTTGACCTTATGCTCTTGGCTGCGTTTGACATCCAACAAATATCCGGGTAATTGAAGTCCCCCATTACTACTATCTCCCTTCCTTTTGCATGCTTGACCATCTGTTCCAGGAAGGCATCATCTATGTCCTCCGTTTGGCTTGGGGATCTATAGTAAACTCCCACAATGAGGTCACTGTTATTCTTCTCTCCCTTAATTTTGACCCAAATGCTCTCACTTTGGCTTTGAGGTTCTAAATCTTGGATCTCTTCACAGGTATACACATCCTTGACATATAATGCCACTCCTCCTCCTTTCTTGTCTGGTCTGTTTCTCTGAAATAGATTGTATCCCTCCATTATTACATTCCAATCGTGGGACTTATCCCACCAGGTTTCAGTGATGCCTATTATGTCATATTTAGTTTGCTGTACCAAGAGCTCAAGCTCATCTTGTTTATTCCCGTGCTTTGTGCATTAGTGTACAGACATTGAAGTCCATTAATCATTCCCCCGTGTCTCTTATTTAAGGATTTTTTCCTCCCACCACTAGGTCTGCGTGCTGTTTGCTCCATTTGGTCTATGACATTTGGATGATCATCTTCATCAATTGATAGACTCCTACCTTCAGGAGCACTGTCTCCCTCCCCCACATTAGTCAGTTTAAAGCCCTCCTGATGAGGTTTATGAGATTTTTGGCAAAAACATTCCTCCCAACCGTTGTGAGGTGCAGCCCATCGCTTGCCAGAAGTCCATCTTCAAGAAACTGCAGTCCGTGATCTAAGAATCCAAACCGTTCCTGTTTACACCATTTGCGAAGCCAGCTGTTCACTTCCACTATTTTTCCCTCTCTCCCTGGGCCACGTCGTTCAACTGGGAGGACAGATGAGATGACAATTTGTGCATTTAATTGCTTCAATTTCCTGCCCAGAGCCTCGTAGTCCCCTTTGATCTTCTGGAGGCTATTGCTTGCAGTGTCATTGGTTCCCACATGAACCAAGAGGAAGGGGTATTTGTCAGTGGGTTTTATGATTCCTTGCAGTCGTTCAGTTACATCTTGGATCTTAGCCCCGGGGAGACAGCACACTTCCCGAGACATCTTGTCAGGTCCACAGATCACTGCTTCTGTTCCCCTCAGTAGAGAATCCCCTATCACCACTACACGCCTCCTCTTAGTCGGGGTTCTTCCGTGAGCTGTCCGTTCCAAGGTCGCCTGCACATTCCACATATATATATATATATATGTGCTGTATATATATGGGGGGAGGGGCGCTAATCAGCTCAGTCTTCTTCATCATCATCTTCATCAGCTACCACCACCCTGACAAGGTAGGTCACTATATGAATTCCACCGTTCAGATGGGCGAACCTGAAAGTTAGTTGTTCTCACAAAGCTTTGCAAAAACTGCAGTCCTATGTCCATTGCAGGGGGTTGGACTTGATGGCTCTTGTGACTTTCCAACTCAACAATTCCACGATCCTATGATTCACTGGAGAGCAATTCCTCGTTATGGCTGAAATCATCATAATGCTGCAGCTCAGTGATTTGCATGGAGAAGTTCCCGAGTTTCAACACCTGACCTTTCCAGGTAGAACCGAGAATGCTCTCCATTCGAAACCCTGGAGAGTGGCAGCTGCCATTCAGTGGACAACACTGAGCTAGCTAGAGGTGCCATCTGGCTTGGCGTGAGGCAGGTTCTGATGCTTCTTTTTTATAGTGTTAAAGCTTGTGAAGTGCTTTGAAGTCCTAAGAATCACCCTATGAGAAGGTAGGTCAGTTCTGTATCATTATCCCTTACCATATTTTGCAGATGTGAGGGAAGGAGACTGAGGATCAGGGCAGGTCTAGAACTGAACCAGGGGGTTCCCATTTAAGGATGCAATCCTAACCCCAACTGAAATGGAAGTAAGCCCCATTGAACTCAATTGTGCTTACTTCTGATTAGTATCACACTGTTGTGGTTCATTCTCTTGGCCATTGGACCTGGGCCCATTAAAAAGTGTAAATAATTTGGGGATGTCCCAAGAAGTTAGTTAAGTAACAGGATTAAAAAGGTAAAGGGGCCCCTGACCATTAGATCCAGTCGTGACCGACTCTGGGCTTGCGGCGCTCATCTTGCTTTATTGGCCGAGGGAGCTGGCGTACAGCTTCCAGGTCATGTGGCCAGCATGACTAAACCGCTTCTGGTGAACCAGAGCAGCGCACGGAAACGCTGATTACCTTCCCGCCGGAGCGGTACCTATTTATCTACTTGCACTTTGACGTGCTTTTGAACTGCTAGGTAGGAAGGAGCAGGGACCAAGCAACGGGAGCTCACCCCATCACGGGGATTCAAACCGCCGACTTTCTGATCGGCAAGTCCTAGGCTCTTTGGTTTGACCCACAGCGCCACCCGCATCCCTAGTAACAGGATTAGGGCAAAACAATTGGCAGAAACACATAGAAGATCATCTTGCAAGAGGTGGGTGAATTCAGGTTCTCTGCCTTGCACAGTTGCTCTGTCCCCTGATCTTCATTTCATCATGAGCTCACAGCCCTTGAATGCACTTAAAGAGGCTGCCCCATGACGACGGTTTCCCCCTGTACAGATCTGGTTTCTCTCCCTGTGTGGGGAAGATTGGTTATATGCATGAATGAATGCACGTTAAAGCCATTGTTGCATTCTCTGAGGAGACACTGAAACTGGGACTCTAGGCATATTTATGTTCAATCTGCATCGACTGCTTCAGTATATCTTGTCAGCAGCAGTTGAACTTGCACTGCTACTTCACCAGCAGAAGATTTCAAGTCAGCAGCAATTTTGATTATGTAAATTCTTAAGGTAACACAGATAACCCTGGTGTGTGTTTTAAACTTCCTGCTCTTCTTTTGACCCACTTTGGGCCTTCAGGGCAACTTGCAAAAAATACCGTAACAGTTAGTATAGTTAACAGCAGGTTACAACAAGTAGTTTAACCACATAGATCACACAGCTTAGGACTTCTGAGCAATTGCAACAGAGCAGAGCACCTTAGCAGAAAATGGATTTTAAAAAATGAAGCAACTGCATAGAGTGATGTGCACCCATGGTGTGCAGGGGCAAGCATACCCAATACCATGCAGTGGTACCTTGGTTCTCAAACACCTGGGTTCCCAAATGGCAAAAACCCGGAAGTGTTCCAGTTCTCGAACGTTTTTCAGAAGCCAAACGTCCGATGCGGCTGTCAGCTATTGTTTCTGAGGCACCTGCAGCAATCGGAAGCTGCGCCTTAGTTTTCGAACATTTCAGAACTCAAACGAACTTCTGGAATGGATTGTTTGGCGCTTTTGTTTTTGCTATTTATTTTGCATTTTTGTTTTTGAGGCTTTTTTGGTTAATTTGTTTTTGTGACTGTGTGGAACCCAGTTCAGCTACTTATTGATTGTGTGATTGCAGAAATGGATAAAAGCCCCCCCACCCCCATCCAAACAATGACTATCATCAGTGCAGATAAATAATAACTTTTTTTAAAAAAAAACTATCATCTACAATACTGTTTTATTTATTTTATAGTACAGTACATTGATTATTGCTTTCATGTTATGGATCAATGGTCTTGTTAGATAGTAAAATTAATGCTAAATTGCTGTTTTAGGGGTTGTTTTTAAAAGTCTGGAATGGGCAGATGAAGGTGATGGAGTACATGGAACTGGCTGAGATGACTGGCAGAATCCGGGACCAAGGAGAAGAGTTGGTGGAAGAAGATTGGAAAAAAAATAAAGTTTATCTTCAAAAATATTGCAAAATTAAGGATTGTTAGAAAGATGTTGGGAAAAGGAAATTATGTGGTTTTAGTAGAAATGACATAAAGGATTAAGTAAAAATGAGTTGGTGAAAGAGAGAATGTAAAATTATAGTATATTAAGACAAATTATTAAGATAAAAATAAGGTTGTAAGGATTTGCTGAAACAACAAATTGAATTAGAATACAAAAATGGGAGGTGTGAGGAGGTCAAGGAAATAAGTGAATGTAAGCAAGTAATGTACAGGTTTGATTTGTTTTTTTATCTTTTTTCTTCTGCTTTCTGGTTTTTGATTTTTTATTACTATTGATTGTTATTATTTTCTTTTTTTCTGTAATCTTTAAAACCTTAATAAAAATTTATTTAAAAAAATAAAAAATAAAATAAAAGTCTGGAATGGATCAATCCAATTTGCATTAATTTCTATGGGAAAGCGCACCTTGGTTTTGGAACGCTTTGGTTTTGGAACAGACTTCCGGAACAGATTAAGTTTGAGAACCAAGGTACCACTGTATTTCATGTATATGTGGAATCAGAGAATGCACAGCAACTTGGGTTTGGAACACATGCAGTTTCTAATCAACTAATCCGGTGACAAAGAGCCTGACCATCTTAACTCTCCGGAGGCAGTTCAGTCTTCCCAGCTTTCACCCCTTAGTTACCTAGTGGGAGTCATCTAGTAACTTGTTTAAGGCAAACCTTTCCATTCCCTTCCTCCCTTAGGTTGTGTGAATAAACCAGACAACAGTACTTTTCTGAAAAGTGGTGTGTGTTTTTTATTCTTCAAAATCTCATTAAAATAAATACAATCCTGGAGCAGGGAGCTCCCATATATACATAAAATGGGGGAGTTGGGGGGGGGGAGAGATGGGGAAAGTTAAAAGAGAGACTAGTTGAGTCTGTTCAGAGGAAGGTGGCGTTTCCACCCCAATATTAGTGCATTACCAGCCAGGAAATTGGGGCCGATCCCCCAAATCCTAGAGACTGCAGTGGTCAGCAGGGACCTGCCACAACCCCACTCCCCCAAAAGGTGGGAAACAGTAGCTGGTACCCTTTTCAGAGAGCCACAGAAATAAATACACCCTTTTATTTACAAATCCAGTGTATTGGACTCGGAAGATTCTCTTTGCAGCTAGTTTAAAAAGAAAGAGAGAAAGAGCACTGAGTGCGAGAGACCCTGGCAGCTTCTATGCAGTTAAGGCACTGACTGGAGGCATGGCGTGCGCACAGACCCATGCACAAAGGTGGCAGGGAACTTTCAGTATGGCTCAACCTTGCCCCCTTAAAAGGCTGCAACCCTAAATAGCACAGTTGCTAGGGAATTAAGCCCCATTGTACTCAGTGGGATTTCATGCTGAGTCAACCTGTTTAGGATTGTACAGTTCCTCGTGTGTGCTGAATCTGAGCAGGTAGTGGACCCAGGAGTGTCACAAGTCAGTAACTTTGTTCTCTACGAGAGCTGCAATCTGTTGCAGTCGATACGCCAGTTGCATCTTCTGGCCCAGTGGGTCCTCTTCTAGTGCACTGATTATCTGCAAAGAAGCACACAAAGTCAATATTTTGCCTACTTATCCTAGCAGAAGTCTTTCTACAGCAGGGCTGGCTAACTTGTGCCAGAGCCCTCCAGATGCTGCCAGACTGCAACACCCATAATCCCTGACCACTAGCCATACGGGCTGGGCCTGGTGGGAGTTGGGGTCCAACAATATCTGGAGGGCCACATGGTTCCCATCCCGGTCCTACAGGCCTTCCCTTCCCAGCAACCAACCTCTCTGCAGGGAATGGATTAGAATAGATGGGTTCACTCCCACTCCACCCTCTCCCGCAGAAATTGATCTGTTTATGTCCCTCCGTCCCACCCCCACCAACATCCTGCAAGTACAAAATCTCAAGGGATTTATCATACCTGATCATAGTACTTGTTAATATAATTATAAAGTTCTTGCAGGGCCACCAGGCAGTTGAGGTCAGAGGAATATTTCTACCGAAACAGGAGGATGGAAAATGAAACGTTAGATGTTTTAATTACATTTTCACTACAACTACACGTGGACATAGGAAGCTGCCTTATCTAGTCAGGCCATTGGTCTATGTAGCTCAGTACTGTCAACACTGACAGGCAGAATCCAGGGTTCAGAAAAGGAGGGCTCAACCAGACCTACCAGGAGATGCCAGGAATTGAATGTGGGACGTTTTGTATGCAAAGCACACTCCCTGCCACTGAACTACGGTCCTTGTATTTTTGCATATTTCTACACATTATGCTATGTTTATATCATACTCATTGATACCCCTTCTCACCCTTCCTTATAACAATCCTAAAACAACAATTAAGACAACTTCAGAAAGGGAGTAATAATTGATGGAGGGACAATGTGTGATTGCAGACCTTGCTGATGGGATCCCAAAAAGGGAGCACAATGCATGCCTGTGCACAGAGAGGTGCCCTGCCCCAGTTTTAGTGGACTGGTATATGATGAAGTGATCTGGTAAATACAAACAACCCCCCATTGACACATGTTCAATATGTGAGCATCAGCTTATAAAACTGCACGTTATTACAATGATCCTGCCAATGTTCTTATCTGTTTACAGTTTGTTTCTAAATATTCAATAAACCATTTCCATTATTTTATTTAGAAAATTGTTATCTTGATTTCTTATTTTTCCAGTAAGTTTCATAATTTCTGCATATTCCATAAGTTTTTGTATCCATTCTTCTTTTGCTGGGACTTCTTCCCAATGGTGTTTCAAATATACAGGATTTCACATACTGTATGTGCACGGTGCCTCGGAACGTAATCCCCTCGTAAATGGGGAGTTGCCTATATAAACAAACCAAGTTTGGGCCAAACTGCAGCAAGCAGCCCTTGTTCAACCTGTGATTTAAAGACTTTCCAAGATCTCTTGCAACATATCCTCAACATAACTTGGAACAGCACAATTGTATAACTTTTAGAAGACATTTGAAGACAGCACTGTATAGGAAGGTTGTTTATGTTTGTGGCTTTATTGCATTTTTATATTTTGCTGGAAGTTGCTCAGAGTAGCTGGGGCAACCCAGTCAGATGGACTGCATGTACAGTGGTGCCTCGCAAGACGAAAAGAATCCGTTCTGCGAGTCTCTTCGTCTTGCGGCTTTTTCGTCTTGCGAAGCAAGCCCATTAGCGGCTTAGCGGATTAGCGCTATTAGCGGCTTAGGGGCTTAGCGGATCAGCTGATAAGCGGCTTAGCGGATCAGCTGTTAAGCGGCTTAGCGGATCAGCTGTTAAGCGGTTTAGCGGATCAGCTGTTAAGCGGTTTAGCGGTTTAGCGGATCAGCTGATAAGCGGCTTAGCGGCTTAGAAAAAGGGGAGGGGAAGGGAAAAAAACCCGCAGGAACTCGCAAGACATTTTCGCCTTGCGAAGCAAGCCCATAGGAAATTCGTTTTGCGAAGCACCTCCAAAACGGAAAACTCTTTCGTCTAGCGGGTTTTCCGTCTTGCGAGGCATTCGTCTTGCGGGGCACCACTGTAAATGTAATAGTACTACTACTGCCTCAAATAAATGTCTCAAAATCAAGGGACTGAGTAGCAACCACTCCCCTCCACCCACCCACATACTGAAGTCAAATCAGTTGACATATTCAGTGGATTTTCATGATGGTGACGATAGTAGTCGTCATCATCATCATCATCATCATGAAAATCCACTGAATATGTCAACTGATTTTGAGGCATTTATTTGCTCTGCCACGCAACCTTTCCTTGTTTGAAAGTGGCAGATTAAGTCAGCATGGGAGAGTTTTAAAATTAGTGAGGTGGAGAGAGTGCAGTTTTTAAATACTATTTTTGGTTCTGGAATCATGGCAGGATTCCCTTACCCCCGAGAGTTCAGTCAGGGCTGAGTTCATCTCTTGGTAGCTGGCAGGAACAGTCTGTCGAATATCAGCATAATACCTAACCGTGGAGGAGGGTGGGGGGAGAGAAGAGAAAGGTTAGTGGGGAGGGGCCAGACTGCAATGCAAGTCTCCTTTGCCTGCCCTAAAAATGACATTCTCAAGCCAGCCAGCAACATTCATAACATCCAACGCTGTCTACAACACAGTTCTGTTCCTCATACTACAGTTCCTCATTCTGTAGTATGCTGAAAGATGTCATTGCTTTAATTTAATTAATTAATTTAGTTAATTAATTAAGCAATACTGGGAGAAGACCACTAAGCATTTCTCTCATTCATACTGGGTAACAAAAATGGTGGGCCTTTTCACCCTTTCAATGCATTTTTGGATGTGAAATCTTTGAGCAATGTTGATTAAATGGATGTGGTCCGGAAGGTGTGATTTTGCATCTGTGCAGAAAACATGCAGGATTCAGTTCCCTTAGAATTGTTGTTGTTGTTTAGTCGTTTAGTCTTGTCCGACTCTTTGTGACCCCATGGACCAGAGCACGCCTTTGTCCATGGAGTTTTCTTGGCAGGGATACTGGAGTGGCTTGCCGGTTCCTACTCCATCCCTTAGAATATCTTCATTAAATAAAAGAAATTTATGAATCTGGAATTTATGAAGATATGCTCACAAGTTTGTGGATGCTGACTGAGAAATCTCCAAAGCCATGGAGGAAGCTAATAAGATTCCCATTAAAGATGGGGCTTCAAAGCCGTGTCTAGCTCCTTACTCTTCCATATCACTGGCAGAAGCAGAATTATGTAAAATAAGGGGGGGATGTAAATCTGCTCAATTTGCATAATTTATAACTGTTGCAAAATTAGTATTTCCTTTTGCATATTTTTTAAAAAATGTAGAAAATATGCAATCAGCTCCCAGGACTCCTGGCTTCCCCAAACACGCCCACAACCTCTCATTTTCTGCAGAGCTAGGTATTATTCTACCACAACAACCTTTTTTCTGTTTTTCACACTTACTTCTCCACCATCTGTTTGTAGTGTGGGATTTCCCTGGCATAGAGTAGTTTGTTGACTGGTGAATCCTGAGGAGGGAGAGAGAGGGAGGGAGGGAGGGAGAGAGAACAAAAGGTGATGTAAGGTTTGAAGAAGTTTTGGAAAGGGGACAGAAGTCAGACTCAAGAATTATGTCTCCACCTGTAGGTATGGTATGGTATGGTATGGTATGGTGTGCAACTGGTTAGTTTTCAGGCTGTCCAGACTGCATTTTAAGAGAGACAGAAAATGTAAAGTTTATAAGACCAATTCAGCATTTAAATAGGAGCCCATTCCAAAGCATGCTCCCAATGCAATACTCTGCAAAGCTAACGGAGAGGAGGGGAAGTTCCTCTGAGCATGTGAAGAGTCAAAGCCTGCCCTCTCACATGCAGGTGAGGAAATTCTCCTACATGCAAAAAACCCCTGCATCCATAATAATATTAATAAAAAGATATTAGAGAAAACAATTACAGCATAGCTTTTTCTCTGACATAGTTGTCTGCATGCATAAATCTCCAATTTTCTCTGAAACCTACTTGCAGCATAGACAGATTTACCACCTCAGTGAAGCCCTCTTCAAGGACATTGCTATCAGGTATTAAGAAGAAGTAGTAAGAGTAAAATAAGAAGAAGGGGAAGAAGAGTAAAATAATAATAACAAGAATAACAACAACAACAACAACAACAACAATAATAAAATAAATAAATAGAAATGAAATGAAATTTAAAAAAATAATAACCAGATTCTGGGAACAAATGGGATGGCCATCACCTCAGTGTCCTGCTTTTGAGATTCCCAAAGGCATATGGCTGACTGCTGTTGGGAACTGATGCTGAATGAAATGGACCTTGGCTTGATCCAGCCAGCCAGCATCATTAATGCAGAACAGAAAACACAAAAGTGCTAATTCTAAATCCCAGCATACTTTCTATGCCAAGATACTTTTGCATCCAAACATAAATAATGATTTGTTATTTCTGAACGTGGCTTAAAGGTGAAAAACACCAACCACCCTACCTATTGTGCTGGCTTCCCTTCCTCCCAAGAGGGACCTCCCACCTGATCGCACAACCCTCTTTCTATAGCAAATCTAGAATTCCAAACAAAACCTCAGAGCTGGGCATTTCTGAAAAGGCATCCTGGCAAAACACTGTAGGGGCATGATGAGCTGCTGAGTAAGGTGGCTGAACTAAACCCCAAATTAAAAATGGAAATGCCTACATTTTAAAAACATAATCAAGTGAGCTCTTGGTCATAGAAAAAAAATGATTTGAGAGAACCACCAGTCCTTGGGAATGATGCCTGAGAGGTGGCAAAAGCAGGTCTCAGTCAGGTCTGACCAGTTTGACAGGCTGTTACGAGAGATTGAGAGAGATCAACTTCTACAGTACATGCAGAAACAATCCTTCTTGTCCCCAATACTACAGGATGTTCTCCCTGCCCCCACCCTCATCTTCTAGAATTGCTGGGTTTTGCGTGGAAATGACAAAAATAAGCTGTACCTGTATTTTATTTTTAAAGGAAAGAAAAACGTGCCCCAATATATCTAAGACACGATTTAATATGCAACATGTTTCAGGCCCAGCGAACCTTCTCTCAGGGATCTACAAAAAAAACCCCTGAAAATTGTTTTCAGAAATTCTGGAAAACAAAGCTGAGACCCTCAACCCATATGTTTCCAGAGAGTGACAAGAATGTGGGAAAGGCACTTGGGGCCATAAATTGGGGCTTATATTTGAGCCAAAGTTCAGGTCTAGAACATATGGTGATGTGTCTTAATCTCAATCTCTAAATCTCTCTCTCTTTCTCTCTCTGTCTCTCACTGTGTGTGTGTGTGTGTGTGTGTGTGACCAAGCATGGCAGAGCATCACTCATTCACTGTTGTACAAACAAACAGGGAAAACTCCAACATTTCTATGATGAGGGTGGAGATAAGACTTTTAGATCAAAACGGCTCTATAAGTGAAGGCTCCCTTTACATTTCACACAAACATCCTTGCAGTCTCAGATTTCATTTTAAAACACCTTAAGGCTTGATTGTGTGGGCAACACTGGGTGAATTATCAGAGGGCATTAAACAGCTGAGAATGATTTCCAGTTTAAGAGGGCAGTATTTCAGTGCTCTACATAGCTCCTTGCACATCCCCAAAGAAAATTGCTCAAGTTGAGGAAGTAGAAAAACTGGGGGGCCACGTGCAGCCCCCACAGTTCTGACTGGCAACCTAAGTGTATGCTGGCATGCCTGGATTTGGAACTGCTTGTAACCACAATTTTGAACATTGTAATATGTACCCAGACGGTTAAAATGTTAAGGTGCGGGAAATGATATGTTTTGCAATACAGAATGTTAAGTGGAGTGATGCAATGTAATTAACAAGGTTTGACTGTTAAATGGCCTAGATGGGAGAAAAGTCATTCTCACACAATCAGGAATAAGCATCTTGAAATCAGTACTTCTGTGCAAGTGTTTGAAACAGGCCAAAACCACAACAGACATACTGGAATCCAGATGATAGTTTGGTGGATTATAAAATACCACTGAACTAAGAATGGGACTTTCGCTCTTATGTCAAGACTATTGCATTAATGAGTACCTTTATATGCAAGAAGACATGAACAGTCATGCTCATACTTGCAATCAGTGATTTGTGACGCTGGGGAAAAATTTGCTCCCCCTTTGTCCAATATCTTGAACTTTGCTCTCCACTTCCTCTGGGACATCAGAAATGGTCCTCAGTAGAGATGGGAGAAGGTGGCTTTTGCTAGTTAGACAGACACCTTTGCTCCCATGAAAGCCTGGTTTCATGGAGGATTTGTTTTCAAAAAGTGTCACTTGTTTCAATTCCTTGAGCCAATATGGAGTGTTTTATTCAGCTGCTCTTCAAACAAACAGTCTGATTAAGGTCCCTCTGCTGTGTGCTGTCCATTTTGTTCCTGTTCTGTTTATGGCAGTATGCTAACTGTGAGGGTTAAAATCGTGGCAATTATAAGGCACAGGACAAGAGATTTTGGTGCCTCAAGCAGGAAATCCAAATGGCTAATTAACATGGGAATCCCCTGGGAATCTTCCACATTAAAATGAATAGGAGAGTCCCAAGGGTACTTGCCCAGTGGACTGTCTCGCACATAGGCCCTCTCTCTCAGTCTCCAAATCTGCTGCCCAAATGGCATCTAAAATCCATAGTTGAACAGCAGGGCTACCTCCAGTGGTGCTGACTTGCCCCCCACACTGAGGGGGCGCAGGTAAAACATGTGGAGGGCGAGCTCCACGCTTGCTCGTCCCAGCCCCCGCCCGGCTTCTGGGCTGCCAGGCTGCAGCTGGGATGAGAGAAGCAAAGATTGCCCACACTTGTCACAGCCACTGCCTGGCTTCTGGGCTGCTGTGTAGAGGCTGAGGCTGGGGCACTTGGAGGGTGACTGACAGCTGTGGGGACAGCGGCCCCCTCAGTACTGGGGTGGCACTGCCCCCTGCCCAAAAATACTGGGGGAAATGAAGCCCCCTCCCCCCCTTTACCCAGTGCAACTGGCTACCCCTGTCAGTGGCAATGGGATTCATATTCAAGTTAAATGCCTGCAGTATCCCGTTTCAGAACAGAGGGCAGGCCTGACTTCATCAGGATCAAGGCAAGCACTACCTGTCCTCTTTTGATCCTGGTCTGATATGGGTGTGACTTTTAGACATGTGCAGATGTATAAACTTACCCTGCCAACTTTGTGCTCAGCAGTTGTGCAGGCATCAATGAATGTCTGAGCAATGACAGTCAAGTTGGCGTCCACATTGTCAGAGACACGCACATCAAAAATGAACTGTGGGTTCTTGAGTGTGTTCACCCAGAAGCGCAGCAACAAACTAAGGAGGAGGGGGAAAGGCAGAAACCAAGTTAGCAACTGGCTGACTGTCTTCAGCCCTTCTGGCTGAAAATGTTCAATCTCCACAACCCACTTTCCCAGTCTCAGCTCCTACGGCCACCATCCATTCCCAGCCAATGCTGCCTCAGTAACCCCGTGTCCACCTCACCTGTTTGTTTTCCAGATGTGCAGCGTCTCTGGCTCAGTGACCCCGTGCCGCGCTGCTAGCTCATCCAACAGGTCAAACAGATACTTGACAGCAATTGGTACTGGGCGGTTCACACTCAGGACAGCCTGGAACACATCATCCACAAACTTCTGTAGCGTCCCCTTTGGAGAATAAAGGGAAGAAAGAGGGGATTAGAGACTCACAGGTGCACTGCTGAGACAGCCAGGAATCAGCCACATAAATATCAGCATGTTTCTACAGCATCCTGCAACAGAGCAATCTGGTGTCCAAATACCTTTTTTTTTTTGTACAGACAGAAACTGCTCCTGAAAGCATAACATGGGGAGTCCCTTTTTCCTCCCTTGAAAGAACTTTAAACCAATAGCTAAGCCTATAGATCTGGGATCTCATCTCCAGTAGACCCTCCAACCCATTCCATTCTCAAAACAACAACTGTTAGGCTCTCAGGAGCATCTAGTCTTAAATACATTTCCAACATTACTGTACCTCTGTATTATAGCCCTAAATTTAATATGGATGGAAAAGTTTGACTTCTATGGAATGGAACTTGCCAAGGACAAAACAAACCATCTGCCACCATACTAGTTTCAAAATTGTCAAATAAATTGAACTGGCTGTTTATCCTTCAGTTTAGAGGGCTGTACGAAGTATCTTTGGCAACTGCCTTAGGCTAAGAATCATCACACCCCAAACAAACAAGATTTAACCTGCTCAACTGTTGATGCGTTGCATATGTGACAAAAAAATTCCTAGAGTAGTCAATATACAGCTGTCCACTAGAGTAGTCAATATACAGCTGTCCACTTAACCCTATTCTAACCTCTTAATTTAAATTGTTGGTAACTGGACCTGGGACCTCATGGTGAAACACAGGTAAGAAACAAAGTAGCAGCAGCAGAAGCAGCAGAAGCAGCAGAAGCAACAACCAGAACAAGGTTCTAGTCCAGTGGCGTAGCGTGGGTTGTCAGCACCCGGGGCAAGGCAAGTAATTTGCACCCCCTAACCCGTGGATTTGCGCCCCCTAACCCTAACCCCCAGATGTTGCGCCCGGTGCAGTCTGCACCCCCCACGCTACGCCACTGTTTTAGTCTATATTGTATTAAGTATTAATCCTGGGGTACTTCCAAGAACAGTGTCTACAGCAGCCTTCCTCAAACAGATCCCCTCCAGATATTGTTGGACTCCAACTCCCATCTGCTCCAGCCAGCAGTGCCAATAGTTGAGGTGATGGGATTTGGAGTCCAACAGTATCTGAAAGGAAAGTCAAGTCTACAGGAACTGCAAAATACTGTATGCCTATAACCAGTGCTTTTTCTTTCAGGGGGGGTTCAAGAGTATACAGAACCAGCACCTCTTTGTTCTTGTTGTTAAAAAGTGTGGCACTTACTGTAACAACTTTATGGTACCGGAGCCTCTTTTTGTTGTTAAAAAGTGTGATAATTCTTGGTGAGTATCAGTGCCGATTTTTCTAGTAAAAAAACACTGCCTATGACAGATACACAAAACTTTTCATCTGCACTACCTGCAGGCTGGGAGACAAGGCCCTTGTACTTTCTAGATGTGGCAGCCAACATTTTCAGATTTACCATGTCAAGGAACCCAGGAAATATTCTAGGGCAGTGGCTCTTGAACTCCACTCATCCCATTCCTGGGCCACTTGAAAACTGCTGAGGGCCTCGGTGGACAGCAATTGTTTTCCTGACTGTTGTAAGCAAGTGTAATGCACTGGGCTAGACGCTATATGATTTTCAACTGTATTTTTATTTCTTCTTTTGCTTCTCCAATTGTATTTTATTGTGTTACAACTTGAACTCCACAGAATCAATATGAAAAATCAATACAATATTGAATATGGACACAGCACGGACCACCCAAATGAAGTGCAGAGACCATGGACCATGGTTTGGGAAGCCCTGTTCAAGGGCACCTAGTCACCTTCACGCAGGGAAATGTGTCTGTCATTATTGATCTACTGACTGAGGAAATCCTGATTAGGCTCCGAAGAATCCCACTGCTCTAAAAGGGCTGGTATAATTGGAGAATGGCTGGGGGGGGGGAATGCTTTCCCTCTTACCTTCATGGAAAGCAAGCGGGTGAGGTAGATCTCAGGAATCGCTTTGGCACGCTCCCGAAGGCTGCTGCGTCGCTCTTGCTGCTGCTTTGTGAGTTCAGGCTCTTCAGATGGCTTTACCAGGTGCCAGAGGCGTAGCCCCCCATCCTCCCCATCCTCTAGCATTGGAGTGTCTGCAAAGGGTGCAACAGGATTCATTACAATGGAAAATGGGGCAGTCCACTAGGCAGCCCTCAGGGCACCTGCCTGTCCTGTGGACAGCTGAGACAACAGCGAGGGCCCCAGTCCTGGCTACCAGCAGCAGCAGCAAACAAAGGTCTGAGATAAATGATGATCCCTGAAAGAAGGAAGGAGGAGACACGGGCCCAGTGGGAGGCTTGGTGGGACTGGCATGGCCCCTACACCCACACCCACAAGGAATAAAGGAAGCAGAGGCTTGACAACCATATGTCAGGAGTGCTCTGATGGTGTTTCCTGCTTGGCAGGGGGTTGGACTCGATGGCCCTGGTGGTCTCTTCCAACTCTATGATTCTATGATTCTAAGCAGCACAGAAGTTTGGGAACTTTTTATCATGGCCAGGTGCAGAATATTCTTCTGTAATGCAGAATCTAAATGGCTCCCACATAAACTATGCTATTATTTGAAGGGTTTTTTTGGGGGGGGGGTGTAAAAGGGAGCCAAAGAAGTATCTAATCCTCCAGGTGACAAAGAAAAATCTAAAAAAATGTTTAGAGTTTCTGTTAAAGGCCTACAAAAACAACACACACACACACACACACACACACACACACACAGGCCTTTCCCCAACCAATGTGGCACCTCACTCTCTTAATTCCAGTACCTCCCTAAAAAGTTTCCAGTTTGTCTGCCTCTGGCCCTGTGCACCTCTTGTTGCCGCTCCCAGAGCATTTAAAACAAATGTCAATCTGTGCTCTTCTTTCCTAGACTAAAAGAAGACTAGAAAAAACTTGACTCCCTTGTTTGCAAAACAAAAGGCCTCTATAGATACAGAAATAAAACAGGCTTATTCCCATGTGATAACTTGAATTACCATTATGTACAAAAGGAGAAGGAAGAAACATCTACAGGCATTGATTTTAGAGTCTTCTGGTCTGGAGCATTTCCATTACTTTTTCAGGCTAGAAAATTAAGGAACTCTTCACACACATTACAAAAAAAGGGCTAAGGTGCTTCTCCCTACCCCATGAACAGGCAAGAGACCCACCATATTGAGGCTGCACTGCTCACCATTTATGGCCATAGTGAAAACCACATCTCTTTGCAATGTGCCAGTTGCAGAGAGGAGGGAAAAAGGAGGTTGCTCTACTGCATGAGAGAGCAATGGCTCAAGGAAGAGAGAGACAAGCAGACTCACTTTCTCCAGAGAAGAAGTTCTGGCTGGTGCCTTGGGAGACGTCATTGTGAAGGCGGGGAATGAGGCCAACTGTGGCCCCATCTGGAACCTGGGGAAAAAAGGGACAGTAAACAAGTGAAACACCTACAAGAAGATGAGAAATTGTTCAGGTGAGAGACGGGTTCCCAGCACCATGACTCTCCTGCCAGAAGCAAAACATGCCTTCCAGATGCTGCTGGACTATAACTCCCATCAACCCTGACCACTTGCCATTCTGTCTGGTGCTAATGGGAAGTGGAGTCTGGAGGGCACCACATTCGCTACCCGACTCCATACTCCCTCCCTCCCAGCTTCTACCATTCAGCTGCATCCCACCCAACCCCATACCTTGTAATGTTGTAGAGTGTTGAGTCTCTTCCATTGGTTCTGCGTGATGGAGGTCAGATCCTCATCCGAAAGCGTCAGGTGGCCAGCAACGCCTGAGCGCCACTCTGAGGAAAGGAAGAGTGGCAGGTGAGGGTCTCCTACTTCCACCCCCTGCCCTCAAATCTCCACAGCAAGCCCAGGACAACTTCATGTGGGCCTCTCTCAAAATGAACTAAACATCCTCAACAGGTTTTGGTCCTTCCTTATCCAAAGGAAGACCCACAGATTGGGGTGGGGTGGGGAGTAGAGAACGGAGGAGACTCCTTACCCAAGTCAAGGGAGTGCACTGAGGGGCGCTGGGAGAAAGGGACGCCTTTGTAGACCTGGTCCAAGATTTTCTCCTTCACTTGAGTGATGGTGTCTGTATCAAGGACACGGGCTGGGATGCGCTGAGTCTCACCCACACCACCTGGGCCGCCCCCCCTCACCAGGACTGTCAGGTTGAGGGGCCGATACTCCACGTCTTCTCTCAGCAGCCGCCCATCGTTCAGGGTCCGTTTGGCCTTGCCTGTCACAGCATCCACTGGGCCCTTGTCCACCTGGTACTTAATGGCACGGAAGAGCATGTACAGGGGCTCACCAGCCACCTCCTTCGTAGGAAAACACAGAGGAGGAGGGGAAGGAATGAGAAGGAAGCCTGGGCTCCAGAGTCACTACAGTCCCTGCACTGCACTTAACAACCCCACACATGCACAGCTAGAAGTAGGAGCCTCAAAATCATACATCTTTCTACCGGACCCACCATCAGGGCAGTGTACATTTTTGGAAATTCCAAGCAAAGTGCCAAAAAAGCACAGCTGGTGGTGCTGGCCACTTAATTCAGTTCTCAAGTGAAGCTTGAGAGAAAAATCCAATCCACTGAGATGTTTTCCTACATACATTTCCTATGAAAGCTGATGTAGCGTCATGGCTAGAGTGTCACACAAGATTTAATAAGACCCAGATTCCTATTTATCCACAGGCATTTACAGACTGGCCTTGGGCCAGTCACTCTCTTGCTCAGCCTAGCCTCCCTCACAGGGCTGCTGAGAAGATAAAAGGGGGCAGGGAAACCACATGTGCCTCTTCAAGCAGCATGAAAATGCAATAAATAAATGAATATAATCACTCGCACAAGGTGGATTATACTCCACTCTGAATTGAAGTATGTTTGGATAGGGTACTCTGGATTGTTCTGCCTTCAGCATCAAAATGTCTTAGGCATGCCCTGGACTAGCTGTGGGACGAGAGAGCATGATAAAATGTTTACCCCTATGAAGCCTCAACAAGCCACAGGACTAGGCAAGAACAGTAAGCAGGAGAGTGAGCACTCGTGGAAAAATGTGGGGCAAGTTTTGTTCCCCCACCTTCAACCAGACCTCCACCTCCCACCTTGGACATGAAACATGAAATTTATTACGGTCAGAGACCAGCTTGAGAAATACAAATGGAACTACAATCCTAATAGCAAAACAAACATTTAAAACAATATACAACAATGGATTTTAAGTTTAAAAGTGCAAAGTCCCACCTTAGAGGCAGAAGGCATCATCCAGGCAGGCTTTACAACTTACCCTGAGATAGGAGTAGAGGCAGATGGACATCCAGTTGGTCAGCAGTTTCTCTACCATGGTCTCTGTCCTGCAGGACAGTTGAGGAGCTAAGTAGAGTTGCTAGCGTCCCCCTCCCCCCTCATGCCAAGTTAGGCTACCAGTTGTGGCACAAGATGGTGACAGCAATCCTTGGCCCACAGTTTTAAATTCAAAGCTCTGTTCTGCAGGGTTAAGTAGAGTGGTTATGAAATAATAACTTGTGGTACCTTAAGATGAATACTTTTTAAAAAACAGGTACTGAGGGCCCTTTGGATGCAAAGTAAGTTTAAGTGTTGCTGTTTATAAGAACAACAGGACAGTCTCTCAACATATACAGAATGCTTAAACCTAGTTCAAGGGACTGCTTTCTGTTTATAAGTATAAAAAACTTACTGTTTTAATATAAAGCAGCAAAATGAGAGTTTTTAAAATGCTCCTCATCTCTAATTTATTTCAGCATGTTTGTGGTTTGAGACATTCCAGTTTAAGCATTAATTACCTTGTGGACATACAACACCAGCAAAATATAACAGGTTTTTTTTGGGGGGGGGGCAGGGCATTGTATTCTTCAGTTCTGGCAGCAAGCCAGGGGGATTAATTCTGGCCAGGCAAATAAAAATTCTTGCCAGTTGGCAACCCTCACCAACTGTGAAAGCATTCCACCCCCCTGGGGAAGGAGTGGGAGAAGGCGCCTATAGGCACTTCTTGGAACAAGGACATCTTTCCCCACCTCCACAATGCCCCATCCTGAACACAGGGCCTACCTGCGAAGCATGAGCTTGGCATTGCGGGTGACGCAGTGGGCAGCAAGATCACTCAGCAGAGTCTGCATGATGTCTGTAAGATACTCCAGGCGCCCATGAAGAGCCAATGAGAGCAGTGATGCTGCATGACATCGATCCCGCTGGGAGAAGGTAGGCTGGGCCTCCAGAGTTCGGATTAACTGGGAACAGCAAGGGAAGACTCTCGTCACCTCTGCCAGAATCCTCACACTACGGTACAACCCGTTCAGTCCTACTCCTTCGCCAGAGCAGGAAACAGAACTCGGGGCAGATGTTCTGTGCCGCCTTCATCCATTCATACAGCAGAACAAAACCTCTAAAGTGCACACACAGACACAAACACCCTGATGGTGCTGCCGGACTATCTCCAGGTGCTGCTGGACTACAGCTCCCATGCTGGCTGTGGATGATGGGACTTGGAATCTAGCACCACTTGGAGAGTGCCAGGTTCTCCATCCCTGAACAAGGAGGTGCCAGACTGCAACCCCCAGAGGTTATCAGCACACACTTTGCATGGTCTAAATGCAGGAGGAGACTTTCAGAAGCAGCTGCTCTCGAACTGAAGTCTCTCCATACTGTATCTCCACCTACTGTTCAGTACAACTAGAATTGTGCTCCTTAAGGCTCGCTCTCTCATCTGGAAATTTAAAAAGATACTGCTGATCTCCCATGCAATAACCTCGCATTCATATGCATTCTCACACACAAAATCCCCCCAAAAACTCCACTTGCAAGACAACCTCTCCCCCCACTCCCTATCCGAGTATGGCATCGGACTGACCCTCTAGCTCAGCCACTTCCTAGAACCTCCCCCTTATTCCCCCTTATTCCCCCAGATCACCCACCGTCAGCAGGAAGACTTTGCTGTTTAGCAGATTGGAGAGCTGCCCCAGGCCCTGCTCCACTGTGGCACGGCGCCCCTCGGGCAGATCCAGCACACGCCGCAATGGCACGTCCCCCTGAGCCGGGAAGAAGACGCGCTGGGTGTAGGTGTTGTAGTCCAGGAAGGGGATCCCTGAACCCTCCAGTTCCCCACTCAGGTCAGTCATCTCCGTCATCAGGTCTGAAGCAAGCAGGGGGTTGTGTTGGGAGACGGGTGGGAAGGCAAGAATGAAGAGAGGGGTGGAGAAGAAAAGCAAAAGAAAAGAGTGAGCAACACACAACCATTACATTAGGAGAAAAGATCCCTGTTAGATGGAATTCTGTACCCAAATATGTAGCTGTTAGCGATTCTCAGCAAACATCCTTCTGCAATTCATCTCAAAACAGCTTCCTTTATGAAATTCTGGAAATGTATCCCTTCAGGAAATACCCTTCGAACTCTGTTCTTGTGCATCATCATCATCATCATCAATCAATCATTATACAGCCACAGACTCATTAAATCCTGCACATTTAAACTAGGAACGGGGAACCTGTGGCTTTTGGGGTGTTGTTGGTCTCCAATGCACATCAGTCCTGGCCAGCACAACCAACGGGTCAGAGATGAAGGGAGATGAAGTTCAACAACATCTGAAGGGCTACTGGCTCCCCAACTCCTGGCTTTGAACAGCCCAGAACTCAGAAATTAGGCAAGTGAAATTTGTCTCACCACCTCCCTCCATGTCACCTGCTTAATTTCTGTGCCCCAGGCTGCTGCTTATAATTACGAGAGTAGGGTTATTACAAGGGGGTGGAGGGAGTGATAACACAACCTTATTCCTAGCCCTCCGTATCATTCAGGTATCATTCAGAAAAGCGTAGTTTCACTTCCCCCACCCTCCTCAAGCTGTTCCTTCGTCTATTTCATGCCACTGCTCTCCTGCCTGTGGCTCAAACTCACCTCCTCCCTCCTCCATACTTGCTCCCCCCCCCCATCCCATACCAGTGAATTCCTTGCGGCACTGGTCCCCAACGCTGATCTCCATGTTCTCAAGCTGCACCAGCACTTTCTTGTAGTCTCGTAGGGCTTGCTTGCTCTTTCGCCTGCCAGGATGAGGAGAGGAGCAACGCAGTTTTTACAGAAGCAAGGATTTGGGGGGGGGGGGGCGGGGTTTGAAGGGAACAAGGCAACTTTTCATCCCCCTCCCCCTGAAACATTGTAATGTTGATACCTGTACATAAGGATGAGCAGCAGAACTACAAAAGCCAGCACGGCTGCCCCCACCCCCAGCCCAATTTGGGCTTCCGGCGGGAAACGGGAGGGTGGCTCAGTGTCATAGCGAACTCGGCCAAGATCCAGGCGCAAGTTTCCCATCTGCACCTGTAAAGTGACAACGACAACACAGAAAGATGACTCCAGAGAGGTGGCCGATTTGTCTACAGCAGCAAAACAGCAAAGTCTTGTGGCGCCTTAAGAACTTACAAATATACTGGGGCAAAAGTCTTTGTGAACTGTAGTCCAGGTCAAATGATCACCTGAAATTATTACAGAATTTGAAGACTCCCATCCCCTTTGCCCTGTTCACCCTCTTGCCAGATGTGCTTAATACTCCCTCCCCATCATCCATGACCACTGGGCATGCTGACTGGGCTGATGGGAGTTGGGAGTCCAACAATATATAAAGAAGGGCCATTCCAAGCCTGCAGATCTAATTGTATACAACAGGAGATTCCATACTTTTCAAAGACAAAACCTAACCCTGAAACAGTTGCTCCTACTACTGTGAGGAAACCTCAGCTTGTACTGGTTTCTTCTTTGTTTCCTGACAAGTCTCCCACAATCTACTGAAAAGTTCTGACCTACCATTTAATCCAGAGGCACAGTGAAGCATAAGATTGGGGCATGATAGCCAGCAAGTTTCCACAAGCTTTTAGCCTACTTAAGGGGAAAGTGTTTGCTTCAGTGTGTTTTAACCGGCTGAATCAAAATCTGTCTGTATCTGACCAATGCATTTTACTCTCTCTCCAGGGTAGCCACAAAGAGTGTAAACACCAACTCTTGCTGTTGCTTAACCTGTTTTGATGACATTTTGAAGGCAAGCCTAATAACTAACACAAAGCTTTTTAGATGCCTAAGTTGGGGGGGGGAGTGGAATCACAAAATGGCAGCCACTTAAAAAATTATTTTGGGCAACACCAAAACTATTTACAAAATATGATAGGAAACCAATTGTAGGACATTAAACACGGCACAGTTTGGTGTGCAAACCAACCTTCTGTGACACTGGGATGTTGAGAAAATGGACATTTAAAATCCCATATGTCAGTCAAAAGGCTTACATCTAAAATAAAATTGAAATATGTACTCTATTTTGTAATCTGAACGAGGAAAGGTAAAGAGCTACAAAAGCAGTATGTGATGTTACACTAAAACAATTCCTAGCTGTTTTTTGTATGTGCTTTACATCAGCATGTTAACATTTTTGAAGATATAGGAGAGCCAAAAATAAAAGGATTCTATGACCTTTTTTATAGCAATAAAACCTGTTTCGTTCCTTTAAGTTTTCAAATAATTTAAACCAGCCAAAGAGGGGAAAAAGTGAAGGTATGTTACATGCACATAAAAAACGGACAGAAACAGGTAAAAAATGCATTTCTGAGCACTGATCCCACACAGGGCGTGGCCTGCAAGTGTGCAAAAGCAGCCACCACCTCTGGTCAGGGTTTAGCAATCCTGATCCCAGTCATCAACCAAGTGACTTTTGGTTGGAGCAGGAAAAGGAAGGACGCATAAGCAGGACCTAACTCAATTCATTATCTCCTTAATACCTTTGCACACACAGTAAGGCCACATAAAGGATTCTAAATTTGATCTTGATCACTAAGTACATATTTACACTACATAAACCAGTTTAAGCCACTCCCTCTCCTCAGGGAATTGTTTGTTATGGGGTATGGATCTCCAACAACAACCTACCAGGAAAAAGCCACGGCAACGGCAGTTGACACAGGCATAAAACCAATATAGCATTACTGTGTAGACCTTTGATTCCTGTACACACTCTATGGGTGGAGTGGGAAACTTGACTCTGGTAGCTACTAATTTGTCATTATGCAAACTACAAGGGTGTGAGCTTATATATGCACTTTAAACAAGTTACGTTCTTAGTAAGAGAGGGAGGGTTGCCTGATAAAATCTAAGCCACGCAGGAGGTCTTTCCAAAGTTTCAAGAGAGGAAGAACTTTCCCCATTACAAGGGGAATCCCAAAGAGGTTAACTCCTGCATGCAGCCTATCTCTCCCTTCCCTGCAACCTACTCACAATGAACTCTGGGAGCACAGAGGAAGCATTAAGTGGCTGTGGGGGCTGCAGTGGGGGTTCACAGTACAAATGGGTCAGTGTTAGGGTCTTGACGGTGCAGATGCTGTTGCCAATGATGACCCTCACTTCGTTCTTGCTGATGCCAAGGGTCAAGCCTTCTCCCTGTAGGGTAGCAGAAAGAGAGAAAGAGGCAAAAGGTGAATTTCCCTGTATGTACACACAAGTTGAAGCAGTGCTGCGGGCCAGCATAAACCCATATCCCCTTTGCTTCCAAGCTGGACACTGTAATACAAGCCCAATACCTTCTGATCTCACCATTAATGGCATAAAGACAGACCCACCCAATTGCCCAAGAGCTCATCAAGAGCAGGAGAAAACAAGGCAATAACTTCACGTGCTAATAGCTAAAGAAACAACACCAGGGATTCACAATTTGTGACCCATCGAGCCAAATGCAGGCATCCAGTGACGCCATAAATCTACCCGTTTTGCTGCCTGCATAAGACTGGCCATCCTCTCCACACAAACACCATCAAAAGGAGCGGGGCTGAGTGGACAGCTGGCCGCCAAGATAGGGCTGTTGGGCTGTGCTCAATACGTAGGCTGAATGCATGAATTGCAGTAACGTTTTCTAAACTTTTGATACCTAGGGCAGCACAATTATTTTCTGAATTAGTGTAAGTAATACTTATTTATACTATATTTATACTAATTCAGAAAATAATTGTGCCCCAGGTATCAAAAGTTTAGAAAACGTTACTGCAATTCATGCATTCACAACCTGCAGCCTACTAGTATTAATTATTATTAAAAATAGATATTATCCATATATGGGGACGTGGGTGGCGCTGTGGTCTAAACCACTGAGCCTAGGGCTTGCCAGTCGGAAGGTCGGCGGTTTGAATCCCCACGACACAGTGAGTTCCCGTTGCTTGGTCCCTGCTCCTGCCAACCTACCAGTTCGAAAGCACGTCAAAGTGCAAGTAGATAAATAGGTATCGCTCCAGTGGGAAGGAAAACGGCATTTCCGTGTGCTGCTCTGGTTCACCAGAAGCGGCTTTATCATGCTGGCCACATGACCCAGAAGCTGTACGTCAGCTCCCACAGCCAGTAAAGCAAGATGAGCGCCATAACCCCAGAGTCGTCCGCGACTGGACCTAATGGTCAGGGGTCCCTTTACCTTTACCTATCCATATATGTGTGTGAGTGTGTGTGTGCACACGTATACACACACACACATGTACATACACAAACATACTGTACATACACACATACATATATTTCTTGAACAGTTCCTGTAGCAATTATTATTATTTTATTTATTAAATTTCTAAAATACCCTTCATCTGAGGATCACATGGTGGTTTACAATTTAAAAACACAAATATACATAACATATAGAGCTGCTATATTTCAAAAAGCTGGGTTTTTTTTAATGTTTTGCCCAAAGTTGTTGAGCCTTTTTTTGCAAAATCAGGTACAAAAGTGAAGTTTTTGAACTTTTTAAAACCATGTGTCCGGATTTTCCCAGACATTTGAGCAATTTACGTCCTAATGCTGTTTCCAACGAGCAAATCTCGGCGATGTCTGGGAAACTGCAGACGTATGGCAACCCTATAACCTAGTAACAAAAAAACCCAATAACCCCCCACCTTCATTGAAGCAGCAGAACAGCCTTATTAATGTACTGCCTCCTAGCATCCTGATTTTCTAGTCAGCTGGAGGTTGGGGATTGTAGGGCAGCATATTGATTGCTAACTTACTATACAGTGGTACCTCTGGTTACAAACATAATTCATTTTGGAAGTCTGTTCTTAAGCTGAAACTGTTCTTATCCTGAGGTGCACTTTCGCTAATGGGGCCTCTGGCGCGTGATTTCCGTTCGCATCCTGGGGCAAAGTTCGCAACCAGGAGCAGCTACTTCCGGGTTAGCGGAATTCATAACCTGAAGCGTTCATAACTAGAAGCGTTTGTAACCAGAGGTACAACTGTATTGTATTTTTACTGCCAGTGAGAGGGAGAAGTCCTTGTGTGATCTTCGGCCTCAAGTGCCCTTGGGTACAATGACCATTGATTTGGGGACAGGGTCACCACTTGCTTCTCTGCCTCAGGTAGCAAAATACCTTGAGTGGGCCTTGATATTTGCAGACGGTGGCTTAGCTTTTCCAAGGTGCGGTTCAGATCTCTCTTCTGACATGCAGTCAATGCAAGACTGCTTCAAATCAAGACCACTTCACTGCAATTGTGTGTTCAATAAATCCACATACAGGGCATTCATTGATGACGATTTGCAGGCCTTGGAAGCAGCATAAAAGGGCAGCTGAGCGAGTTTTAGGGTAGGGGTAAGAAACGTCCCGCTCAGTATCACTGGGCCAGGAGGCAAAGGAGTGATTCTTGCATCCTAGGGACTCCACTCCCCACTTCCAAGGCCTTCCCCCACCTTAATATGGCCACTCACCTCTATGTCCAAGACATTGCCAGGTTTAAGACTGAAAGGACGTCCAGTGGAATCCCGCCCAGGCCAGCGCAGGTGGGGGTTAGGCTTGTAGGAGAAATTCTGGCCCCCACTGGCATTGCTGAAGGGGACATGGAGTCCATCCAGCTCAAAACGAAGATGTCGGAAGCGGGCATTGGGTGGCACAGCAGGCGATGGGCAGAGGAGAAGGGTGGACGAATTGGCGCAGCAAGGCTCCCAGCACTGTGGAGATGCAAGAAGGGAGAGGGAGGGAGTGAGAGACCCCTGAATTGTAATCCACAAGCCAAAGCATTCCTTTCCTCCCTGCACTCACCTCCAACATGTCTCCCACCTCAGCACAGGGGTGGGGTGGAGCTGGGGTCAGTGGGATGTGGGGGCCCTGCAAGGAGTCGCAGGCTCTTTTCTCCCGGCTGATTCCACTTGCCATCTCCTCCGGCTCCAGGATGGCTTTGATGAGTGGCTGCTGCACCACATCCAAATTAGTCCCTTTCACATAGATGATCCGTCCGCCCCTGGAGAAACACAGCATCCAGGAAAGTGAGAAGTGGCTGAAGCAGTGAAGGGCATGTCACCCATGAGTTTGACACAGGCACAGACACAGGAACATAAGAGTGGCCCTGCTGGTTCAGACCAGAGGTCCAAACAGATTCCCATGGGAATTTCACAGCTGCAGGGGTCCACGTGTGACCCTACTTTCGCTTTGCCTCAATTTCCTCCTCAGGTGCCCGATTCCCTTAAACATCTCTGTCCTTCCCCCTGCTGCTCCTTATGCATCATAATAATAATAATAATAATAATAATAATAATAATAATAATAATAATAATTTATTTGTACCCCCACCATCTGGCTGGGTTTCCCCAGCCACTTTGGGTGGCTTCCAGCAGAGATTAAAAATACATTAAAACATTAAAAACTTCCCTAAACAGGGCTGCCTTCAGGTGTCTTCTAAACTTCAGGTAGTTGTTTATCTCTTTGACATCTGAGGGAAGGGCGTTCCACAGGGCGGGCGCCACCACCCAGAAGGCCCTCTGCCTGGTTCCCTGTAACTTGGCTTCTCACAGTGAGGGAACTGCCAGAAGGCCCTCAATGCTGGATCTCAGTGTCCGGGTAGAATGATGGTATGATAATTATGTCCCTCCCAAGACATCTACTCACACCCAAATTTCACTCCCTTCAAAACTTTGAGTTATTCCTTTACTGATTCCCCTCAAGTTAAAGGAAGCCCAGTTACCCATCTGCAAACATTCAGCCTGAAACCCCTGCACCTCTTTCAGAATTTAGCACCAAACCAGACGGAAGATCATCACATTTTAGCCCTTGCTGAGCTGATTACAAATAAAAAATAGCCAGCACATTCATGCATGCATGCATATTGATTTGCACTGGGACTGTAATGTCTCTCCCCCCATCCCAATTCAATACATTTGGTTATAAAAATGAAGATGGCAAGGCCAGTCACCCATTTCTCCTTGTAGCAGGGGAAGACTTAAAGAAAAACACAGATATACGCATTGTGGTATATGCATACATCATTTAAAAACAAAGTAAGCTTGGTCTTTTTGCAGAACTACAGTTTTTAACTGCAGCAAACTCATGTAGATTTAATTGACTGATGAATCAATATTTTATTTAACTGGGTGACAGCCCTGATCATTCCCACTCCCCTATATTTTTTTTACCCATGGAAGCTGGTGAGTGGGGAAGCCGCAGTGAGTTGGGGGTTGGGTGTGTAATGGAAGGTCTTGCCCTGCAGCTGGCGCTCAGCCCCTTCATACTGGACCCAGACAGACACCTCTTGTGGCTTGAGGCTAGCACTGGTACGACAAACGATGGCTCCTGGTTGCACCGGCTCCTCGCTGTTGGGAGAGTAAAGATGTTAAGTGAAGGCTTGAGGCAAGACTAGTGGAGAAAAGAAGAGGAGGAAGGAAGGTCAAAGTCAGAGGGTGATGAAAAAAGCCACACCACTTACAGAACACAGGGCAGCGCCCCTACGTAAGCAGCAATCTCAGTGCCTGTCAGAAGTTCCTCCCCAGTGATGGTGACTCGAGTGCCCCCAGCCATGGGGCCAAGCTGGGGGTGCAGATCAAGAAGGGTGGGGTCCTGGGGAAAGAAGCACCCATTAGGCCTGTGGACAGGGGTTAGGTTCGCATATTATACTTAACTTTATGTGTACAGGCAGGAAGTTGTGGCCACAAGCCTCCCCTTCACCGTTCCCCCCCCCCCAGGTGACCTGGAGGAAGACTTCAGCAGCTTTCAGTTTTGCTCTTCCAAGGCCTTGTCTTGTTGCCTGAACAAGGGGTTGTGGCTTATGACCAGCTCTTGTCAGTTTCAAAACAAGCAAACTCCCAATTGTGATTTCTGAAGCTGGCCAACTTGAATAAAATATGGGGGGCAGGTAAGCCCCACCTCGCATAATCAATCACAAGACATGGTGTATGCACACCATTTGCATGGCAATGCCCATCCACTTTGTGGGGGCCTGGCTCCCTCAAATATTTTATTGGGGGTGGCGAAGGGACCTAGGGCCCCTAGGCGCCGGTTCCTATGAACCAGAGTCCTGAGTTTGGGCAACGTGACAAGTCGAGATTCAGTGAAAATGGGGGGGGGGGAGCTGCCATAATCCGCCTTCCAGCTGCAAGGGGAGAAAGGGAAGTGGGAGAGAAGCACCTGAGCTCGAGGCTCGCAGGGGCTCCTTCCTGCTCATGTACATCTCACTAAACCATGGTTTAAATGGGACATGCTTGTGTGTGTTGCCAACATCTGACTTTTCCCTCCCATTTCCCTCTCAAGTAGTAGTGACATGGAGGAAGTTTACAGTGTATGGGAACCACTAGGAGCAAATACGCTTATCTCTGGCCTGGTCCCCCAGTTCCAAGCTGGAGTATTTCCTTAGACCCACCCCTTGGGCATCTGCCAGTCCTCTGTAAGATACTGACCTGATAAGTGAAGTGAGTCTCAGAAACTCCTGGCGGACGGTCTCCTACAGTGACCTGGACAGGGCCAGATAAGCCTCGCTTTCCAGGAGAAACATGACACACAATCCTGTAGAGAACAGCAGAAAGGCCCTGTCATGAAGGAGCCTGCCAAAGTCCATGGCAGACATTTTGAAGAGCAAGGACAAAAGTGATAGAGCCGGTGGACCAGAAGAGGAAGAAGAGGCAAAACACAGCACTAAGGAGATCATCCCATAAACTCAACCATTTCTGCTTGCCTGATGGAGTGATCTCCCCTTTTCTCCTCTATGTGCTATACTGGGGGGTTCTCCCGACCCTGCAGAGTGAATTTGGGGGAGGTGTGGGAGAAGCCCCATTGCACTAGCTAGAGTCCTTGTACTGGCTTCTGGCAACAGAACCAGGTAGATGAAACTGACTGAACAAGTCTACTCTGAGTAAAACTTAGTTGAATACTACTCATTATGTGTTTCAGTTTCTGTGCCTAGCGTTTACTTGAACATGAGAGACCAGAGTTCAAATTTAGCTCAGTCACAGATCCAGTGAGTGGTGCTAGGCCAAGCTTTCTATTTTGTCCTCAGCCCTCCATCTGAAAAGTGGGAGTCATGACTAGCCTCTTTCTCGAGGCTGGCAAGAAGGAATGCTATTCAAAAACCTAAGCATTCAGATAAGCTAGAGAAACTGCTATAAAGCGTAGGGGCTTTTGGGTTTAGGGAGGAGAAATGATTAAAGACAGACAATATGAAGGCTTAAAAAGATATGGATTAGGTAAGGAAAGTGAGCAGATAAATTTTCTCCAGCTCCCTTGTAACGCTAGAATTCAGTGCCTTCCAATAAAAGTGACAGGCAACAAGTTCAGGACAGGCAACAACATGTAAATTAATTTATGGTATTTGCTGCCACAAGATGCATTGAATGGCACTACCTTGGTAGACATTACAAGAGGGTTAGGGAAAAAAAACCACAGGAGGATAGATGAATAAAGGCCTCTGTTTGGAAGCTCCCAATCCAAAAGTATCAAACCACCATGTGTCAGTTGCTAGGGAAAGGGCTACTGCCTCCACGCCCTCCTGGCTGCTGCAGGAAGAAACAAGATGCTAGACCTTGTGGTGAATTATGATGTGTAAGTTGGCTTGATTCACTTTTGTACACTATCCTGAATAAGGAAAAGAGGCTAAGAAATATTTTAAATAGATAAAGCAGGCTACTGGCTCAGACTTCTCACATTTAATGAAAATCAGTAGAATGCTACACAGTAAACATTCAACAACACATGCAACTGATATAGCTTTACATGCATAATACCAAATAAAACTGATATGCAAATCAGTGAAACAAAATAGGTTCCTCAGCCTCAACTTTCTTGGCTGGAATTGGTTGCTCTCTGTAGCCCTTAATAAAAATCTGGTTTTCAATGTTTTACACTGGAGAGCCATGCCCTTCTCCCAGGCCTCCTTACCTGGTAGAAACCAGATACTGAGCCCGATCAGGGATGCATGGCAGTCCAGCCACAGTCACAGTTTTGGCCACATCCTCAAAGCGACGGCCGAGGTTGGATCCCGTCACTGTGAGAGTCAGGCCCCCCTCCAAGGGTGCAGTGATGGGGTGGATCTGGAAAGCAGGAATATTTTATTAGCAGCATTTATGTATTGCCCAGTTCCCTGGGCAGCTTATAAAAATAATAAAAATCATGAGGATAAAAAACAACCAACAGATTCCAGTTTTTTTTACAATTCAGCATAAAAACATCTTTAAAAAACATAAAGAAAAACACAGTGCCATTATAAGTATACAACTGACCTAAAATTCAGTGGATTCAGCAACTTGCAACTGAAAAGCCTGGGGTGGAGGCTATGGGAAAGTCTTCACCGAGCACCAAAAAGACCACAAGGCCTGGCAAACCTGTGTGGGGAGGGCATTCTGAGAAGGCCCCTTTTTCCAGTGGTCACCCATTACACCTCATTTAGTAGTAGCACCCAGACTGGGCGTATAGCACCAAGCCAAGTCCTCCCTGCTCCAGATTGGACTAAAAGATACAAAAAGCACTGACAGCAGACTAGAGACGAATTGGTTTACTGCAAGAGTTCTCTCAGGCAATAACCTAGTCTACCAGATATATGAGTGACTGGGAAGGACGTAGATGCACACACACAAAGTACAGGCTGAGGCCTAGTTTCCATTGAACTGGTATTAAGTGGACAACTTCAGACTGCAGGTCAAGGGTTACATATCTGAATACTCACAGCACACACTCTCTTGCTCACAGAAAACTGGATGTCAGGATAAAAGCTATACCAGAACCCTTCTCCCTGACATGCCAGTTTTCTACATTTAGAAAAACTTTTTCTATGGAGAAGCATTCAGTGGTGTGCACCATCAGCAATCTGAACAGGACAAGCACTGGTACTGTTTATTTCATAAATTTTATATTCTGCTTGATTGTGGAAAAACAAAAACCTCATTTACAAAATGGTCTCAGTTTTTTGTTAGCAGAAGTGGGCCCTAGTCAGCTTCCCAGCTCAAGTTCTATACAAAAACTTCCCAAGAAATGGACGAGCAGTTAACCAGAGTAGCAGACCTAACTGTGCTGATTCTCACCGAGTGGATGACGGGTGATGGGCAAGCAGCTACGTCAGTTTTGGATGGGCACAGGTCCTCATAGATGCAGCTGGCCACCTCTCCTAGCTGGCACCAAATGCAGCGGAAATGCTGGGGAGCAGCCTTGCAGCGGCTGCAGTCAGAACGGCCAGCAGAACAGTTGTACAAAGTCACTGGAGAAGGAGGCAAGAAGGTAAGCAGTGAATATCAGATTCAAGTCATACTGTTAATATTGCCTTTTCCAGACCAGCAACTGTTCATTCCTAACCCAGGGAAGGCAGGAAAGTGCAAGACTGCAGGGCCTTGAGCAACTCAAGGGTAGTGATGGGACATATCCAGGGTTTAGTATACCATGCGCTGATTTTTTAAAAAGAAATTGCACCAAGAAAACCTGAATTACGCAGCCTGCATCAACTATGCAATTTGTTTGCTTATTCTGCATAATCATTTACATGGGGTTTACTATTTTGCCTGATTTCTTCTAGTTTTGTTATGGTGGGGAAGGGCACAGCGTTGCACAGGGCACTGAAGGCGCATCTCCAACCACTGAAAATCTTACCACCCCCAGGTCAAGCTTTCAAGGCTCTGTGCATAATTGTTTAAGCATCTTTCTGCAGCTGTGAGGGTTAGAAGTCTACATTCTTCCTTTAGAAATTTATAAAACGGGATTTCATGAAACTGAATCCTGCACCCAGTACCACATTCTGCACTCCCTGTTGAATTGTGGCACACACAAAGGCATAACCACAACATTATATATATATATATATACACACACACATATATATAAAATCCAACCTCCACAGGACATCATCCCTTACCATGCAGGTCTCCATGGCTGTCAAGGCGCCGGTCTTCCCCTATCATGATGTAGAGAGGGACATGTAGCTCAGGGGCAGGCTGTGTGTAGTTATATGCCTGGGGCAGGCACTGCACACGACGGGATGTTCCCCTGTCCCCTTCTTCCAGGGATGCTGGAACCACAACCGGGGTTCCCTCCACTTCCAGTACACAGGAGAGTGTCACTGGGGCCTGAGGATGAGGACAGGGTGAGACAGGGCCCTGCACGCCACACCTGCCCTCTCCTTCCCCAGTCCTGCCACAAAGTCTGCTCACTCTCAGTCCTGCTCTCCCTGTTCTTTCGTTTGCCAGTCCTAACACAGTGGGGCGATGCCAACTACATCTGTCATTGCAAGCTGAAGCCCCTCAGAGGAGAGCAAAGGCACGACTTGCATAGAAATAACTGGTATGTATGATGTTGCAGCTACTTTTATTTTTTTATTTATTGCATTTATATCCCACCTTTCCCCTCTAAGGAGCTTAAGGTGGCATACAGGGTTCTCCCCCTCCTCATTTAATCCCCACAACAACCCTGTGAGACAGGCCAGGCTTAAAATATTAAAATAGCACTCAAGCACACGTCTTCAAATTCCTAGCTCATTTGCAAGACCAATCTGAAACATGTTCAAACTTCCACAGTTCCCCACACAATCTTGGGAATAGCGTTCTGCAGAGGAGCTGGGGGAACAAGTGAGCCTCCAGATGTGGCTGGACTGCAGCTCCCATCATGCCTGACTATTGTCTGTGATGGCTGCAGCTGATGGGAATTGTAGTGGAACAACATCTAGAAGGCCACCAGTTCCTCATCCCTGGGGTATGGATTCCCTTAAAAGTTATGAACATGCATACAAAAATGACACATTCCTTGGGTACTTAGACGTGGCAGACTCAAGTGCATTTTAACTTTGAAATGAAGAGCCCCTTGTGTCCCAAGAGGTCTTGTCAAGCCCTATTTCCTTTCACACACAGACACACCAGTAACTTCTAGGACTTTTAATCTTGTCACTTACCTTCAACAAGTGCAGATTCCAGGCTACCAGGTTCAGAGGCATTTTTACACCAACAGGAATCAGGTGGGTCTCACCAATGCCCCCCACACTGGGGCAGGCAGCTGCACCACGGGGCTCTTCAGAAGTTAACTAAGACACAGAGACACAGAGGGCTTAGATGCAGAAACATTTCTCCCATTCTTCCCCCCACCAACATAATTTATTCTGGAAAGTAAGGAGGGACCTGCTATACCAGGGGTAGGCAACCTAAGGCCCATGGGCCGGATGCGGCCCAATCGCCTTCTCAATCTAGCCCGTGGACGGCCCAGGAATCAGTGTGTTTTTTCATGAGTAGGATGTGCCCTTTTATTTAAAATGCATCTCTGGGTTATTTGTGGGGCATAGGAATTCGTTCATTTCCACCCCAAAAAATATAGTCCGCCCCACCATGGCTGAAAAAGGTTGCTGACCCCTGTGCTATACAGTTACTCACCTTCTGATTGTACACAAGCCCCTCTCCATCTGGGCAGGGCCCTCCAGGGACACAGCGGTGACTAGAAGGGCACCAATGACACATCCAGGGGCTGTCCACACATGTCCCACACCTATGGGAAAAGGGGGGGGGGGCGTTAAAGGAAAAGGATCTTTAACCAGGACTGTATGTGGACAGCAAGTTCAGAAAGGGAGGTGAAACATACTTTTTTTTTTTTAACAAACAAGCAAGATTCTAGCTTAAGGCAGCAAGAATATGCTTCAAAGTGTCAGGTGAGATCTTCAAAGCTAGGGGGGGACATTCAGTGAGACTGTTTTCAACAGAGAATGGGGCATTAGATCTCTGCTTTGCTCTTGCTCAGAAACAGAATAATTTATGTAAAACAAGCAATTATATGCATGTGCTTAATTTGCATAATTCATAGGAAAGTTCCAGAATTCAGTTTTCCTTAGTGCAGAATTTCAACCTTTTAGTACAAAGAGTGAACACAGTTTTGTTTTCAACAAGCTTCTTGCTAGCTAGGGCAAGTTCTACTATACCCCCTCCAACCTCCCACCCTCACAAAAAATCTTACAGATGCTTCTCAATATCCAACCTGCAGCCCCCTCCCCCCCAAATGCCCTCATCCCCACTCAACATTCGCTCACGGGGTGGCATCAGCAAGTTGGCTCACAGCATTACAGTCATAGAAGGAAAATCCCACAGACGCCACCACTACGTCCTGGAACATCAAGGCCAACGCCACAGTCACATGATCTGAGGAGGGGAAAAGCACAGTAAGAAACTTTCCTCGCACTGACACATAATGCAAGATGAATGGCTACCTCCACACACCCTCTGAACAGCATCAGCATGCATGCGCACCAATGGCCTCTTGACTTTTCCCACCATTTAGGCATTTCTGGTGAAGACCCTTCAGAGATTATCTCTTGGTCTAGGCCAGAAGCATTTAACGGTTGCTGGGTAACAGATAAGCATTTTCTCAGATGGCTTTATAGTTTTGAGAATAGGCAAAGGCAACTGAAGGGAGGCCACGATGCCCAAAGCTAAAAAAGACTCAAAGGACATGTGGATGTGATTGCCTTCCACTACAGTGATAAAAATATAATAGATGACCAAGTCAGAGTTCTTATCAAGGTGGCAAACCTGTGTCTGGGCTGCACCACTTCAGTCAGCAAGTTGAGATTCCGTAGGAAAAAACCCTCCACAGAGAAAACTAGAATGTCAGGGACTAGCACACTTGTCCCTGAGCTTCTTTTGCTTCAACCTGTAGCCTGAAGTGGTAGATCCAGGCACAAGGTGACACCTCATGTGAGAACTAGGCCTTGGTGTAGGCATAAGAACTAGCCCCACGTTTGCCAAAAGGTTTTTGGGATTGTTTTAAGCATCTAAAACTTTTTTTTTGGGGGGGGGGATAGTTAATACCTATTGGATTGGTTTATAAGCCTCCATGGGAGTCCATGGATGGCCTAGAACAGGCATCTCCAAACTCGGCCCTCCAGCTGTTTTGGGGCTACAACTCCCATCATCCCTAGCTAACAGGACCAGTGGTCAGGGATGATGGGAACTGTAGTCCCAAAACCGCTGGAGGGCTGAGTTTGGGGATACCTGGCCTAGAATGTGGGGCACTGTAAATACATTCACACAAGGGGAGATGCACTTCCTCCCTACAACCCCCTGGCAAAAGCAACAGGACTGGCTTTGAAGCATGGCACTCATAGCAAAGCCTCCACATGCCTCTGGGCATGAACTCCCAGAGGTTTATTAAGGCCTTGCCAGAAGAATCAACAGTTGGGCTTGATACTTTGCAAAAGCGCTGCTCCCCTACTGCCTGCTGGAAAACAGAATAGCACCAGGATATAATTCCCCACAGTAATCCTACTATGACACCTAGAGCACATGTTCAAGGTCAGTCCACATAGATTAATTACTTAAGATATTTTAGCGCACCCCCCCTTTTTTTTGCATATGAACATCCTTTTTGTTTTTAAAAAGGAGGGATATCAAGCAATTTCTTTTTCAGTTTAACAAATGTATGTAACTTCATAATTCTACTTTAATGACTGTCAGCACTAAGCCAAAGTGGAAGCAGCAAACAATAAACAGATTGCCAACTTTTCAAGTGGGGGCTACTGCTGTGTTTTTAAGAGGAACTTGATCAGCAGACATTCAGCAGGTTTATCTACATACTTCAAAAAGCTTCATCTGCTAGTTGCAGAAGATCAAGCTGCTGTTTTACAGGCACAGAAGAAGATTGCTTGAAATGTTGACAACCCTAGTGATAGCTGTTCTGGAGAAATCAGGGACAAGCTACATATTGGGTCAATTTTATTTTCAAAGGAAGAATAGCCACACTGATCAAGGGCATGCTCCTTATCTGTATCGCAGTATTATTATTATTCATTAAATTTATATACTGCCCTTCATCCAAAGATGCTGTCCCACTGAAAAACCATCCCTCTTCTAGGGGAAACAATAGCTGTAAAGGGTACAATACAGTGGTACCTCGGGTTACAAACACCTTGGGCTACAAACATTTTGGGTTACAGGCTCCGCTAACCCAGAAGTAGTACCTCGGGTTAAGAACTTTACCTCAGGAAGAGAACAGAAATCGCGTGCTGGCGGTGCAGCGGAAGTGGGAGGCCCCATTAGCTAAAGTGGTGCTTCAGGTTAAGAATGGACCTCCGGAATGAATTAAGTACGTAACCAGAGGTACCACTGTATTGCAAGGTTAGAAGTCAGGCATACTTTCCTGGCTCACCTTTGCCCTCTTGGGTGGGTGGCACCTGCTGGGGAACAGGTGAGAGGCAGCGAACCCAGGAGTCTTCCAGGTGTGCTTGGCTGTCTTGGCTCCCGAAGGCACAGTGGTATTGCTCTCCCTCTGCCAGTGCAGGGAGACGTGGGACCAACATGGAGACCTGGGCAGAGCAGGAGACACATCGTTTTATAGGAATGTAGCTTAATTGGCTGGGCCACTTTTTTGTGGCTTAATTTTTTATGGTCTTAATATTATATTTTCCTTAAGTTATTTTTAGGAGGACTGTATGAGCAGCTTTGGAAATAAAAGCAGATCACTGATCTTAAGTAAATTAATGTTTGGTGAGCCAATGTTTGGTGATCCCTCTCAGGCACAGGGCGAGTGTGGTAGCAGCTAGGGATCAATCTTTGCCAGAACTTGATGAACACAAGGAAAGGAATTCCCAGGCATCAATGTCAATATACATGCTATGAACAATGTGTGTTAGAGGAAAACCTAGGTGACACTGAGATGCTTCATTCCACACACATGCTTATTAAGAGGGTAACATGTGAATAACCACCTGATCCAAATCACAACCCAAATCAAAATCAACCTTTGACTCTCCACATTCACCTCTGTTTGTTCTTCTCGGCTCTGATTGGCTGGTGACATCTGTTCCACTCTCAAACATTGGCTCTCAGCTCCATAGCTCCAAAGCCAGTGATTGGCCATCTCATGGCGCTCACACTCCAACTTCCGGGTACACCTGCCAATCAGCCAATTATATTAGAGACAGAGAAAAAGAAGGTGTGTCTTTTAATTTGAAATAAAGCACACTCTGCTAGTTCTCATCTGAGACCCACCTACTCTGCAGAACACACCAACCACAGAAGGGGTCTTGGGCGCGCAGGCAGGAGGCACAGTCCTGGAAGTGAGGGCATTCAGAGACTGGGACCTTGGAGACCTGGGTTGGAAAAAGGCAACTCATACACTATATACTCAAAAACCACCACCATCAGTAGAATCTAGGCTACTTTGCATCCATTTTTGCATCGGCCTCTACAAATTTCAGATATATTCAGAAGGGAATAGTTTTAGGCCAAGGGCAAAGGGGTGGGAGAGAAAAGGTATCGATAAGGAAAAGGATGGTTAAAACAGGAGTGGAGTTTGAGGTGGCAGGAAGTTTGGCACTACAGGTCACCCTTACTGTCTTATCCTACTACTCCAGACAACACCAATGAACTAAGCTAAATATGATACAGGAAAAGAAATACATTCTAAGTTACAATTTATTTCACTTTGTACCATATGATCTGAAGAGAAACCAGGGTATGTCACCATAGGTCCTAAAAGCCATTTTCGTACCTCACAATGTCTGGACAGTTTTATCCTAAAGTATCTCCTACTATGTTTCGTTAACTGTTTTGTGCTCTGATCCATGCACTTTTTCTATGCCAATAAAGGAGATTGATTGTTATAAACTCTGTACCATCTCATAATCTAGTAACAGCGCTTACATTACCTCTGAGCACATAACAATGTTTTTTTTGCACAAGGCAGCACAGCAATGCTGCAAGTTTTCAACATAAAAAGAACTTATGGGGAGTCCTATGAAAACTCAACAAAAGCAGATACAATGCAGAACTTTCCTGCATCCAAACCGAGGATGACAAACAGAAGTGCTGTAGAAGTAAAGGGAGAAGGGGATTGTGCCCCATGACTACTCACACACCTGGGAAGCTGTCATCACATACAGGTGGGCCCCACTGCCATCCAGTAGCAGGTCTGGATTGACTGGGGAACGCTGGCCAGTGGGAACAGTGCTGTAGACTTCCGCCACGGTGCCATTCAGGTAAACCTAGAGAAATGAGTAAGGACTATCAGTGCCTATTAAAAAGTTGTTTAGGAAGCACATGACAACAAGGAGGCCTCTGAGGCTAAGCACCTCTGGAAATAGTCTACATAGGTTAACACCCTATGTAGGTCCTTGTACTTACATATTCTTCCTCCTCAAATTCCACCGCTGACCACAGTCAGTAAAAAAGGATCCTGTTTTGGATCAACCCTGTTGACACTTTGGGGTGTCATCCAGTTATCGCTGGACTGCAACTCTCACCACCCCGACTATTAATTAGGCAATTAGGCAATTGGGAGTTCCAGGGGTACCCCAAAGCAGCATGTTATAAGCAACATGGGGTTACCACTGAAAACAGAAGCCCCAAGTAGAGGCTCTGGGCCTTTTATGGCTGGAGAAGAGGGGAAGGGCAGCACGATGTTGTTTATCCTACGTAGCTTTGCCTTGGGTTCTGTGTGGTTTTGCTTTTTTTCTTCTATCGGTCTCGATTCCATATGCCAAGTTAAGGGCATTTTGATAAGTATGGTTAACTGGAAGAAGAGATTTTCTCCTGGTCTCTGGGACTGAGATGCTCTTGGGAAATGGGACAATAAACCTTTAAAATAAAAGCCATTTAAGGTAAAAATGTCCCAACGCCTATCCAAAAAGTTACTTATGCAAATCTATTTATGCACAGGTAGCTCTTTTGCATTCATTGACTTGGTTTTTAAGGCTTGTTTTGCAGCCAGTACCTGCTTCTGTGTTTGTGTGTGTGTACATAACTTAGATGTCGTAGGGAAATGGTAGAAGGGCACCTTAGAAAGGAACTGGTAGGCAGATATGAACAAAATAAAAATCCAGCTGATTCCCTTGCCCTGTCCCATGGTAACAACACCTATAAACTAAATAAAAGTTTGCTTCCCTTTAATGGCACCCCAACATCTAATGCCTGAGGCAGCTGCCTCAACCCAGCTTAGTGGGAAGACCAGCCCTTCTGGTAGCACGAGAAAGACAAAAAGCTCCATCACCACCCAGAAAGAAAGGAAGGAAGAAAACATGTTGTCTCTGCCTGCAGGCTTTTAAAGAGAAAGGCAAAAGTGATACCTAGAATCCAGTACTCTTAACAGAAAAAGAGGGAGCAATTGCTGGATAACATCTAATAACCAACAAAAGAACATTTAAAGGCTGTAATCTTAAATACACTTACCTAGGAATAATGCCCATTGAACACAGTTGACTTACTTCTGGGTAAACTTGCATAGGATTGACCACTAAACAAATACTAGATAGGAACACCATTTATTTATTTAAAGCACTTTTCACTCTTCAGCTGAAAAGGCTCCCAGAGTTGTTTACATAAGACTGCTAACAAAAGAGACCCTGCCCTCTGACTCACAATCTAAGAGACACTGCACAAAAGAAAAGGGGAGGAGGAGGGAGGAGGAAAAAGCATATTCAGGCACTAGTTCTTTGCAAATTTCTACAAAAACAGCCATTGTTATCCATCTTTTGAGTGGAAACTCATTTCCACTGGAAGTGAGTGGCTTTCTAAGCCCTTCAGTCCGGGATCCTTTTAACTGGTGACAGCAAGGACTGAACCCAGGAACTTAAGCATACAAGTGATTTCTATGCATAAATCCCTGGGTTCAGCTTTACTATGGAGCTACAGCCCTTCACACATTCTCTGTTTTCATCTGGCTGCAGCCTTGCTATGGTGTAGGAATGGGGAGCCTGTGTGGCCCTCCAGATGTTGTTGTCCAACCCCATCACTCAGCCAGTGTGACTCTTGATCAGGGATTATGGAACTTGCATTAGTACAGCAACAATCTGAAGGAACACAGGTTCCTCAATTCTGAAGTTAGTCTGACAAATTTAGATTTAACTGCTGCCGAGTTATAGGGCTAATCTTCCAAGATTCTGATCTACAGACTCTGCTTGATACAGGGGACAAGCCTATGGTGGCCATAAATACAGGCTGAAGCTGAATTGGTAGGCAAATGTTGGCTCTTACTCAGCTCTGGGTGCCCACACACATTCCTGACCATAGATTTCCAGGTTGTTAAGCATGGTAGGTGTTTCCCTTTGATTGCAAAAGAATGCTAAAAAGGTGTGTAGCAAGAGATACAATTGCGGAGTAATGGCTGATTTCACAGAGGTTGCAATAGTTTCTGAAAGCACTGATACTCCCTGTTAATGCAGTTCTTTGTAGGAAGTGTCCTTCTGGGGTGTAAAATGGTGAATGTCAACTACTACCTTCTCCTCCCACGCATCTTCCAAGTGATAGTAATCTTACCCGAAGAGGGTGTTTTTTGCAGAAGGCAAACAGATTAGCAGAGATGTGGGCCATGGTTACGCAAGACGGCCATTGTGTAGAAAACTACGCAGGCAAGAGCTCAGGAATGCCTACCGAGCCACAAATGTAGGCACCCCAAGTCAAGTCATATCCAGTATTGATATTTTAAAGACTAACATACCAAGAGATCCCAGCAAAATTATGGTTTTTAAAATAAATACCATGTGGGACATTAATCTTTATGTGATAGCTAACTAAACACAGTGTGGTGGCTACAAAGTTAGACTCTGGGCTCCAGTTTCCAATGAAGATCATGGTGTCCCTTCAGGTCAGCCTTTCTCCACCTAACTGACTTCACAGGGACGTTATGGGATACAGTGGTACCTCGGGTTACATACACTTCAGGTTACAGACTCCGCTAATCCAGAAATAGTACCTCGGGTTAAGTACTTTGCTTCAGGATGAGAACAGAAATCATGCTCCAGCGGCGCAGCAGCAGCGGGAGGCCCCATTAGCTAAAGTGGTGCTTCAAGTTAAGAACAGTTTCAGGTTAAGAATGGACCTCCGGAACTAATTAAGTACTTAACCTGAGGTACCACTGTAGCTCCTTGGAGGGCAGGTGGGATAAAAATGCAATAAAATAATTTTAAGACACTTTAGAGTAATTTAGCAAAATCTAGTTCTGAGGTGTCTTCTCGCCCACCCCCCACCAAGTATATCATACTATCACATAGAATTGCTTCTGGAAATGTGAATGTAGGACTTGTGAGAGAAACATGATTCAAGGCCAAAATGGTCAATTAAACCAAAGGCGACTTGGGTTAGATTCCACACAAGCCTGATTGATACTACAGCAGAATTATGCATATTCTTGTACTAAAAAGATAAAATAACCTCCAAGCTTGGCACTAAGAAACATTCGTCAGGTACTGGAATAAATCTTTACTGTATTATTATTTCTTTACTTTTCAAAACCTGCCCTACTCCTTTCATTTATGGAGAATAATGTATTTATTTAAATAAAAGGATTTCTGTACTACTCTCTCACAAAACACCAGCAACATACAAAATACAATACAATCGTTGACTGGCTACTCAAGATAGATTTTAAACAATTGCATTGGCCTGTTGGCATAAAACAATAATGTTTATGGTGATAATTATAGACAGAAGGCACTGTAGAATAATGAAGGTTAAGAGAACAAAGCCAGGCCCCTGGGCTTACAATCTCAAACCAAACACAAAAACAGAACTATAAAGAAAGGAACACCAAAGAAGACTGAGAAGAGGCAGAGATCAGAGGTTAAAGATGGGTTGCATTTAAGCAATAGCTGGTAGAACTGGTGACAAGGAACTGTATGCAGATCAGTGGCGTAGCGTGGGTTGTCAGCACCCGGGGCAAGGCAAGTAATTTGCACCCCCTAACCCGTGGATTTGCGCCCCCTAACCCTAACCCCCAGATGTTGCGCCTGGTGCGGCCGGCCCCCACTGCACCCCCCACGCTACGCCACTGATGCAGATGAGCACATGGAATGCTATGCAGCTGAGTGAGCAGGCTGGCAGAGGAGGGGATGGAGCGCTCCCTCTCTCCTCTGCACACAGCACAGAAGTAAAGGGGGCTGCCCTTCCCAGCACACCAAGCCTAGAAATGCAGCAAGCTGCTGGAGAGAACAGAGTTCTCCCATCCCTCATCTGCCAGCCGCTCGGCAGGCTAGTAATTTTTATGGGCTTATTTGCAAGGCTGGATTAAAGGCTCAGCAGAGGAGATCAGTTTTCAGACACTTGCACAGGGAGTTCCAGAAAAAAAGGGGCGGGAAAAAGGGAGAAAAGGACACCAGCATGAAGTAAAAACAAGTAGCCCAGATCTGTAGAGCAAAGACAATTAAGGGGCAAATAAGGAGAGGGAAAGTAGATAAGAAAGAGCCAAGCTTTTTTAAAAAAGAAAAAACTGAATGCCACATTCAAACTGATCCATTGAGGAAACAGAAGCCGGTGAAGAGGGGGATGTGAAAAAGGAGAAACAAGGGCAAAACAGATAATGAGAAGGAGTGAGGGGTGGGGAGAAGAATGGGCGCCAGAACTGAGAATAAGGGGAGGGAAGGGGGGAGAGGGAGGATGAAACCAGAAAAAAGGCAAAACAGAGAGATGAGGATTAGTCATCAAGCCAAGAAAGTGTAAGAGAATAGACAAATGTGGTTGTTGTGGGCAGAGGGAGAGAAAACAAAGGGTAGCACTATTAAGAAGCATGAGTCCAGACTTGGGAGAAACTTGGGTAGCCATCCAAACGCTCTGCCTGCCAGAAACCTCTTTCTGCCCTCAAGTGGGAGAGATCTTGTCTGGGAGGGTCTTGGCTGACATCATGCTACCCTGGACAGCCAGTGCGGTGTAGTGAGGGATGGGGAGACCCGGGTTCAAATTCCCTGTCAGCTATGACGTTCACTGGGTAACCTTGGGTCTGTTACTATGGTCTCTCAGCTAACTGTACCCCATTGGTTCATTGCAACGAAAAAACAGGAGATCCTTGAAGGAAGGGGAAATGAAGAAGAAGAAGAAGAAGAAGAAGAAGAAGAAGAAGAAGAAGAAGAAGAAGAAGAAGAAGAAGATTTAGTAAATTTGTACACCGCCCTTCATTCAAAGATCCCAGGGATGTTCACAACAGAAAGAGACACCGGACACATTCTTAGGGTCCCCATTAGTGACGGATCGTGTGCAGGTAACAAGCACTGTACTCTGCTTTCACTTACATGATTTCAGCTTCGCGCAGGTAGAGGAAAAGTAAGTAAATAAATGGAGAGCAGAGTAAGCCCACCATTCCCCACCCTCCATGTATTTATTTTCCCCCAACCCAGGCACCCAGCAGGTTTTCCTTGCTTACTTTGGGAAGGCAGTGTGAGGGCCCTGGCAGCAGCCTAGATTCCCCTCAAGGCTCCTACCCAAAGCCTGATAACTAAGACTTCCAAAAAGGTCATGGGAAGGCACTGGTAACTGCCCTTCCCAGAGCCCAGGAAGCAGCCCTCCAACCTGCAGGGGGGCAATGGCTCCTTGGCTTCCTGAAATTTTACATTTACACATGGACCCCAGAACCTGACCCTCGCATAAGATAAAGATACCTGTACTGGACCATCCACATACCATCCTGCTTTATTAGTTTTTCAGTCAAGCCTCCTCAGTATTATCACATTATTGCCATCTAGAAAGGCAGTCTTACACTGCAGCACAATTACATTGGGAGAAAACCTCTGAAACATTTGTGGGATGAGTTACAGGATTTCAGCAGGAAACTGAAACTTTCACCAGCGTAAGCAATATTGACAGCAGGATCATGTATAATTGCCCCGATAGCAGCACAAGCACAAACTAACATGAATGCACTACAAAAAGGACATCTGGAAGAGCCTTTAGTGCAGAGCTTTCCAAACTGTGTGTTGCGACACATTAGTGTGGCAGCTGCAGTGTGTAAGGGTGTCACACAAAAGTTCCCACACTCCACCCAGGGCTGGAAAGGGGTTAGTTTAACCTCTGGTTTTCTAGTAAAACTGTATTACTGTGTCGTGAAATGATGCATGTCTAAAAAGTGTGTCACAGTTGTGGAACAGTTGTGGACCACCGGTATGAAATTCACGGCATGTAATGCCTTAAGAGAGAATATTATGAAAATGATATATAGGTGGTACATGACCCCAGTCAAACTTGCAAAAATTTACCATCTGCCCGATAATAAATGTTGGAAATGCAAAGAAACTGAAGGGACATTCTTTCACCTTTGGTGGACGTGCCCAAGGATCAAGGCTTTCTGGGAGATGATATATAATGAATTGAAAAAGGTATTTAAGTATACCTTCTTGAAGAAACCAGAGGCCTTTCTTCTGGGCATGGTCGGCCAATTGGTGCCAAAGAAGGACAGAACTTTCTTTATGTACGCTACAGCAGCAGCAAGAATACTCATTGCAAAGTATTGGAAGACACAAGATCTACCCACTCTGGAAGAATGGCAGATGCAAGTAATAGACTATATGGAACTGGCTGAAATGACCGGCAGAATTCGAGATCAAGGAGAAGAGCAGGTGGAAGAGGACTGGAAGAAGTTTAAAGTCTATTTACAAAAACACTGTAAAATCTTTGAATGTTGAGGACATTGAAAAGGAAAAGAAGGGGTTCTAGTGACTGAGTTAAATAAGAGCACAAAGGGAGGGATCAAGAATCAAAACGAACAAAGATTGAGCTTGCTGAACTAATTATTACATAGAATACAAGATCGGGAGGCGGGTGGAAGTAAGGAAAATAAGGTTTTGAAGGTTATAATTGGAAAGTGAGTTTATTTTTATGTTAAAATCTCCTTTTTTCTCTTCTTCTTTTTTTGTTTATGTCTTTTTTCTTTCTCTTTTGTAATGTTTGTGAAAATTTTTCTTTTTTGTAATGTTTGTGAAAATTTGCTTTTTTGTTCTTTTTTGTGGAAAATGCAATAAAAAAAATTATTAAAAATAAAAAATAAAAAAAAATAAAAAGTGTGTCACTGACATGAAAAGTTTTGGAAAGCTCTGCTTTAGCGCCTGAGAACCATGGAACAACTGTAGCAACAATCCCCTGCCACTACCTTCTCCTGCAGCTCAAGCTTCCGAGAGGGATGCTGATGAGAAAGTTTCTCATCAAAGTATTTGCAGTGGCTCCAACAAAAGAAGAAAAAAGTGAAAAGAGTGGGGAGGAGAACCAGTGCCCCCCCCCGGCCCATTGTTGCTGGACAGCCTTCCAATGGTCCAGGATGATGGGAGTTGTAACGCAGGAATATCTGGAGGGCCCAAGGCTCTCTACTCCCAAGTTAAAGCACAGAAGCACTACCCAGAGTAAATAAAAAAGGAAAAAACTACAGCACAACCCCTGAGCTTCAAGCAATTTATTTTAACAAAATTATAAAACACAATCACAAATAGCAACAAGACAATCAGAGAGGCTGAAACCCAACAAAAGGCAGAGATAGTCACCTCTGCTTTTCATCTTCTGAGCTAACAGGCGAAAGAGAAAGGGATAAAGAGAAGAGGGCCCAGCCAAGAGCCTTGGGGATCTCTTCTGGGAAGAAGGCAACCTGCCCTGTATCCGTGCTTGGTAGTCAAGCAGAGTGCCTGGGGCAGATGTCCTGGGAGCCTACATAGCAGGAAGCAGAGAGTGGGAGAGGGTCTCTACTCAAAGACAGAGACCACCCTTGCACATATCCCTTTCCCTCCCACACACTTCAACCCTAAACTACTCCAGAAAAACTTATATGGGAGAACAAAGGGGTGACAGAGGAGCAAGAACTTCATCCGTACTACATGGGACCATGAAATAGCATGAATGAAAGCTGGAGGAACAAATGGGACAGCAGAAAATATTGGGCACCCAGTACCCCTTGGCATCATCCTCACTCCAAACTGGCAGCAGGCTGCTCATGTGTAGGACCCTCATGTTCCTGGAGAATATGCCCAGCAATAGCGAACGTTGTGTGGGTGCTACGCCCCAGACCAGCTAGGACAGGGTGGTGGAGAGTAGCCAATGGCTGACTCATTACTGGGGAAATGGACATGGCGAACATGCACGATCTGTGCCCTGTTCTTGAGCTGCACACACACACACCCCGGACCCTTGGTACGACAAGAATGACTGCTCCTTTGCTGCTTAGCACACAGGCCAATTCTCTTCTCCCAGCCATGAGTTTTCACAGGACCCAACCTTTGTACAAAAAAAGAACAGTCTGAAACCACTCCACAGGGCAGGGCAGGGAGGGCAAAGCATGACTGACAGGATTCTGGAAATCCTACTCGGCGCCAGGCTGGCTTTGGAGACCTTCACCAGATAAATTTGTAACGATGTGGATGGCTACTTCCGCAGCTGGAACACATGATGCTGCTGCCTTATTTACTGGTCCATCTAGTAGTGGCTATTCTAACGGTCAGGACCTCAGGTCAGCATTTGCCACCCAAGTGCGACAGAGGATTGAGTCCCCAAAATGCAAGGAGGTCTGCCCCTAAGATACAGGTCTGCTCCAACCTAGAAACCTGCTTTAACAAATGAAAGTTGAGGTTTTCAGGATACTCAATTCTGCCAAAGCCTGTCCCTGGGCAGTCCAAAGTTATGCACTCCAGCCTAAACCTGAATAAACTGCAGTGCAAGGCTGCAGCTGTTGAGGAACTATGCGGGAAAACTAACCCATGTTACTGATGCAGTTTCTCACCTGGACAGAAAACACTAACACACTGGGCACCACTGATTCTAGGTTGAAGGCAAATGTGTGTGCGTTTTGGGATATGAGGAGAGGTTCTACTAGAGAGGAAGAGAATAGGAACCTTGGACTACAAGCATCAATTGGTATGAAGAGTGGATCAATCACTGCCCTAGGCCCTTATAGTGAGCAAAATTAGTAACCACAGTTAATTAATTAGTTAAATCAGCAATATTAGAACAGTGGGGCTGAGAGTAAAGCATGCTCATATTTTTAGGTTATGCTGGTCCTGGACTGTTACTGAAAGGGTTTGTCCTCACTTCCTCTTCAGTGTTCAATCAGAACAAACAGCAATGTGGGTTTCCTCCAGAATCCGGATTGACATTTGTTCTGATTTAGAGCTCACAGTGGGTTTTCCCTGAGAAAAGAGGGAGGAATAAATGGCTGCCTTTGTTTACTAAAGTGTAATGTTCTGTCTAACATTTCCTTCATTATCCCCCTCCCCCAATATGCTTATACTGGTTCTTTTTTTTAGCCTAAAAACTTAGGTTGAAATCAGAAAATTGGTTAAAAGGCAGATCAATCAACTAAACATTATTTAGTAAGTGGCCAGTCCAAAGGGGAAACCGCATGACAGAATACAGTATGGCAAAGCCATAGACAGCAAAAACTCTAAAAGGCCGACAAGCCTTCTTAAGTCTCCAGGTTCTTCTAGACTCAGTACCAGGAATCAAGAGCAATTTTTCCAGAGCTGAAAGAGTTGCAGTAAATACTTTATGCCATGAAAGGATCTCCTATCACTTTCCTTCTTAGTGAGAGGAGAATTTTTATGGGGCTTCCTGCTCTGTGACCCATTTGGAGAAACTGCTTATTATACACTTAGTTTAATTTTTAAAAATCCTCCACTCTTAGCTCTTCCTTGTCATATGGCAAAAGAGAAGCAGCAATCATCCCAATGCAAGAAAATTTACAATATGCTTCCAGCATAAGCAACACAACAGCCTTCACTCTGTGCAGTGTAGTAGGTCTCAGGTTTAGACTAAGAGGGAGGGAGGGAGGGACAGCCTGCTTGGAAGCAGGTGCTGGCACTGCACACATGAAACATGCAATTTTAAATGGCTTGAAACACGCAATTAAAAATCAAAATCAAACCCAGTCCTACCCCTACAGGCAGGATGTGCCAAATCAGCCCTCTCTGTAGAATATTCTTTTGGTCTTTAATTTGTGGGAAAATGGAATCTCAGACTCGGGAGGAGAAGGAAATATGCCAGACACACCTTGCATTTTTTAAAAGCTAAATTTCTGCTCCGGGGTGAACTAATTCTGCACTCCAAACAGCTATACTCCATAATCTGAAAGGAATTACAAAACTTAAGCCGATCTGCATGTGCTTCATTTGCCTGCACAGGTTTACAATTTGCTTCTATTACTCGTGGGAAAGAGCAGTGACCAATCCTTACACTAGTTTTGTCTCCTCTCTGGTTTCAGAAGCATCACTAGGCATCAACCACCTACTTAAACAATTATTTCTGCACCAATATAGCTAGAGACTTGCTCTGAAGAGAGGGAGAGAGGAGGAGGTTCTCAGGATGTTGAATTAGTGACCAATACCAAATTTTGCAGCTTGCAAACAGCATGAGCGGTTCCACTTTTTATCTCACACATGTAGCAGGCATCTCCCAAGCCTATGCAAATAAATTGTACTGTGGGATTAAGACACACAGATGCTAACTTATTCAGAGTCTCAAACTCGGAGCGCTTTGGAGGAAAAGAGGTCCAGACCTTGAAGAAATTATACCAAGCTCTGCACACATGTGGATCAGAGGCATAATTAGAGGTTTGAAAACTCCAAACTGCAGAAATGTATCTACTTCTGGTATGGAGTTGCCTTCCCCCTGTACCCCCCCCTTCTAGGATATTGAAGAAGTTAAAGCAAGATCAAAAGGCACACGCAGTTTGGGGTCTAACTCTTGACTCGCTTACAGACTTAGGGACATAGATCAGTAGGATAGCAACTGCTTTGCATGCAGAGTCCCAGGTTAAATCCTCAGCATCTCCAGCTGGGGCTGGGAGACCACCTTGCCTGAACTCCTCAAGATCAAGGCCAGTCAATGTAGAGAACATGGATCCAGACAGACCAAGTTGCCTACACTGAAGTGAGTAAGCAATAAGTCAAATATGAATGAAAACATGTGAACACAAGCACACGAGTTCTCTTTTTAATTTTCCTTGAAGAACAGCTTTGGGAAGCAGTGATTTGGAGCACAGAAGCAGCTGCAGGTACTCTTGCTCCCCACTGCTGCTGCTGCTGCTTCTCCACTCCAAATCATCCTACGGATCCTGCCACACACAGGATGAACCCAAAATAAAAACAAAACCACCTATGCAGAAATATGGGCTAAATAAATTTAAACAAATATATAAGGGGGGAGGAGGAAAACAGTAACACAAACACCCATTTAGCAGGTGCACACCTGGGTGGAAGCTATCAGCAGCACAGCAGGATTACAGCACACAGCTCAGATTATTGTCACTGCGTCGCCCGTTACCTTATGCAGCTGCCCAACACCATCTCCAAGGAAGGCGATGGTATGACCTGCTTCTATCATGGCCGCCACGGCTGTCAGTCTTGGCATGGTAGTTAGAAGAGCCTCGGCCACCAGTGGTTTCCGGCTAGCAATGGGACTAGGTGTGTGCTCATCCCCACAAGGGTAAGACACTGGCGACTCCTGGAAATCAACAGAAAGGTTGGAATGCAGCCACCTCTGGGTTAGGGAAGTCTTTCCATTGCCCCCTGCCTCTTCCCCCACGGAAAGAAGGCAATCACTTCCATCCTTTCTCTCACCTTAGGCAAATAATTGCAGCGGGAGGTCACCCCATATTCAATGGCGGCCTCCTGCTCATTTGTGGCACCAATTCCAGCCGAAGTGTAACACAGCCGCCGTGTCTGCTCCATGGCTGCGTTCACTTCGCCCAAGCTGTAGGAGCACAAAGCTGTCTGCGCTGTCGGGGAGGAAGTGGAGCCCTGCCCAGCGGCTGAAACGACAAAGAGGGTTGCCTCGTCCCCGGGGAAGCCGGATGCCAAGTGCCCAGCCTGAGCCAGATTGTAAACATGCCCTTTTGCGTCCCGGCACTCGAGGGGCAGCTCGACGTAGGAGTAGAGGTTAGTGTCGTCCACGCAGCTCCGCGATAGGTAGGGGCGATACTCCATTTGTGCCTTTGCTCCACGCCGAGAGAACAGGAAGTAGACGTAGCCCCCAGAGGCAAAGGCCGCCACGTAGCTGTTGTTGTAGTCCGAGAAGTCCCCCACCACCAGTTTGCCCATCCCTTCATTGGAGAACGCCTGGGGTCCTTCCAGCTGCCGGATCGTGAATGGTGGGATGCCCCCGGAGAGCTTTGCAGTTAGCCCACGACCCACAAAGAGCAGGTCACGGCCATCGTGTTGCCCCACCAAGCCCACGGTCGAAACCCGCGGCTCGTTGGCTGCCACAAACTGGTTGTCACCAGGATCCTCGGGACGGTATAGCACTTTGTTGATGTCTGCTAGGGCTCTCTTCTCGCACACTCCCTGGAAGAGCTGCCCACAGACCACCAGCTCCCCGGCCCACTCATTGGCCAACAGCAGCTTGTTGGAATTGTCCGTGAGCCGGGCCTGGGGGCAGTCGCGTGCGTCGCGGAAAGGAAGACACTCGGGGCTGTCTTGCGCGGGCCCCGTTCGCACACGCCCTGCCAGCCTCAGCTCAGGGCTCAGCTGGTACAAGGCATTGACAGCACCCACATACAGTGCCCCTGTGTCCCGGGCTCGGGCCAGGTGGTTGAAAGTCGTGTTGGGGGCCAAGAAGGATGGGTAGGAAGGGGGCCGAGCAGCTGGGTATGACGGCAGGAGGAGTGTCAGGGCAACCACCGAGGGCAGCAGCAAGTGGCCTAGGAACATGGCCAAATCCTGGACAGAAGGAGAAAGAAGAAGGCATGATTAGCACTCAGAGACACAGCAGGCAGCCTCTTTCGTGTGGAAACTCCAGGCTCAAAGGAGTCATTTAATTTACTTATTCAAATAAGTCTTGTGACTCATTAGCCGCTCTCATCCAGCACAGAACTGTGGCATAGCATGCTGTGTGGGAATCACCAAGCTGGAGATAAAGTCTGGTTTCTGCACCAGATCTTTTTCCTTGGATAGGATCTGTACCACATTTCAAGGGGATCTGCTGATCAAGGCTCCGCTGCTGGATTTTGACACTGAGAAGTGAAGTGCACCCATCAACATTCGGCAAAAAGTCTGGGCAGACACTCTCTCCTTACTGCTCCCCAGGGCTAGTAAAACCAGACTAACTTGTGCAAAACAGATGCAATGCCAATTTGATGATGTTTTGTCTGGTTTCTCTTGTCAGGGTGGGTTAATGAGGAGGCAAAAGAAGATCTCTTTCCACTCCACCAATTATACACTTACAAGTGAAGTTGGAATCCTGATCGCCATTTGTGAATACAAGATAGGGACTGTCTAGACTGGTCTGTAGTAAAGAGGTGCAATCTTGCATCCTCTGTGCACCACACTTTTAAGGCAGCACCAAGAACCCAGGTGTGGAAAATTTCTTGTGTCCCCCCCCCACCACCACATTGATTTTTTTTTTTTTGCCTCCAAAAATGGTTTTACATTATTTCATATTTTCTTACAAAGGAATGTGGATTCTGAGCCTCTGATAAGAAGTAGGCGACTATGGACAGATACTTAAATCTACAGGATGGATTGTGTTTTGGCTTGTGTTATTTTATTTATATTTATTTATTGTTTATTTATTTAATAAAATTTATTTTTAAAAACCTGCAAAGTGGTTTACCAAAACAAAAAACACCACAGCAGTAAAATCAAGAAAAATTAACAATCCTACTTTAAAACATACAAAAGCTAAAATATTAAGATTAAAATTACTTCAACTTTCCAAGCATCTAGTTATGCTTGCCTAAAGAAGAATGCTTTTAGCAGGTGCCCAAAAAGAGTCTAGCAAAGGCATGTGCTTTGTTGAAATTTCAGCCTTCACGACATAGGAAAAAGGACACGTAAACAGATGTTTTCGTGGAGGAGGGTCAAGATATTAACTGATATGCATGAAATTTCATAGTGTAGTAGGATCAGGCGTTTGGAGCAGGCATTTTCAAAAAAAGTTTTTTATGAACCGCCCTCGTAGGGCAGTAATTGTTCCCTGATAATTTGTCACTCCCACCCCCCTCATGATGGCACCTGGGGCAGTCCGTCCCCACCCCGCCCCCTTTCCTATGCCCCTGCCCAGGAGTCCTGGCACACTTCTTCTACCTCCCTGACTTAGGATGCCTCTCAATGTCCAGTTTCAGTGCCCCTTTTCCCCAACTGGTGCTCACTTCTGCACATTATTCCTCTCCCCCGCTCTGCCCACCACAATGGATGCTGCAGAATGGTGACTCCAGTCCCTCCTTCCCACAGTGAGCCCAGGATCCCACACTTTGCCCTTTCAGACCCAAGACATTTTGCTGCCTGAAGCAGCCCGAATTCTCCCTCCCCTCCCGAAGGCCAATACTTTAAAGAGTTGAGCGCATCATTCAGACACCAACTCCTGCCTTCATTTGTCTCCCCACATGGTGCTGCAAGAAGCCGCTCAAATTACCCCCAAGAGGAAGTGGAAGGAGTGGAGGGGGGATCCAGTCCGCTTTCACCTTGGAAATGAGTGTCCTCCCCCTCCTTTCCAACACCAACTGGGATTTAGCGGCCCAGGGAAGGCGATTAAGCCACATCCCATCGGAATTAATCCCCTCCCTCAAGCGAGGTCACAGCTCAGACAGCAACTCGGGCGGGAGACAGTGGCCAATGGGGGCATGAACAGCACGAGGATGCTCTCGACTTCATCACTGCCCAGCCCCTCACTCTGGCCTTTGCTTCTATTTGCCATTCTTTAAACGGCCTGCAAAGGCAATGCCTACAAGACACCCAAAGCACAATGTGTGCTCACAAGTGCAGGAAGAGGAGAGACAGAAATGGGACTACTTTTTAATTAATAGGTTGTTTTGGTTTTGGTTTTTTTAAAAAAGCAATAATGCACTGATAGGGATATTCTACAGGTTTAGCAATCTCAGTTTGGAGCCAAGGCAGGAAAAAGAGAGCGCCAGTGAAGAAGAGTGTGAACTGGCAAGCCAATCTGCATGTTAGCACAGGAAGCAAACGAGTGTGCAAAGAATGTAATTCACAACGAGGAAACTGCATAGCCGCCTCCTCACACGCACACCCCCTCGCAGGGCCCAGACAGATGCCATCAGGAAGATGGCACCTAAGGCGGCGGGGGGGACGGGGACGGGACACCTCTCCCCCTTCTGCTCTGCTCCAATTCCCCTGACCCAGCTGTTGCCTAAACACACAGATGTGAAGGTGCTTTGTCCCACTCCCTCCTCCCCAGTGGAATTCCCAACCCAGCAAAGCACACACAAACACCACCCTTCCATATTATCTCAATGCCCAGCACATGGGCCCATCTGCCTGCTGGAGGAGGGGAGGGTGCAGAACCTAGATATTCAACATCCTGGCTGGAAACCAAACCTTCTGTCTCATCCCTCCATCTCCCCCTACGCCCAGTCTCAGGTGGGGGTGGGCAGGCAGGAAGCACAGAAACGAGAGCTTACAGTAACCCCCACCCCTTCCCTCCTGGCAACAGCTGGAAGGGAGCAAAGGCAGCGCATGTAGCAACACCACCACCAACACACACACAAAATCCCTGGGGAAGGTGAGAGAGAGACACACAGGCAGACAATGGCACAGGGGTGGGGCTGCAAGGGAGACAAAAGGAACCACACACACACACACTTTCAGGAATCCTGGTCCTCGCTTCTTAGCACGGAATAGCAACCCAAGTCTGTCATCAAAGCATATCACAGGGCAGTATCAGAAATGTGTCACACACCAAACTAAGGTTTTCCAGCACCTGCTTCAGCTCATGACATGCGCACACATGCACATCCCCTCTGCCCAGGAGCTATGGTACTCCAGCACAGTTGCGCCTCCCCTGTTAAATCCCATTTTCCTCCTCTGCAATTTCCCCTTCCTACACTTCCAAGGCTTACCGTTTGGCTGCGCTGGGGGCATTTCAGCTCCCGCATGGTGGCGTTGAGCAGGAGGACTCAGCAGGCATCCCTATGGGTGGAAGAATGAGATAAGACAGCGGGTGAGTTGACATGGGTGCTGGGGGACGGAGAGGGGGAGAGGTTAGATGGCAATTCAAGGCTGCATCAATGGCTGCTGTGATAACCTTCCCCAATCAAAGCCCCCACTGTTCCATCTCGGCTGTGCCATCACAGAGCCACACGGGGGCTAAAGGGGCCCATTATCCCCTAGAAACAGAGCTCTCACAACTTATACACATAGCACTGGCACCCCAGAGAGAATGAAACAGGCTGGAGGGGAGAGGGGCTGTGGGTGCAAAATGAAGGGCATTGCCAGAGACAGGAGAAGGCAGCTGTTGCAGGCTGGGAGTGGGGGGGGGGGTCCTGAGATTGCAAGAGACGGACAGGTCGGGCTTGTGTCTGGCCCTTGGGTGGGGAACAGAGGAATCCCTTGTGATTTCTTTGCATGAAGTTATTGATTAACTGGAAGGGGCAGGGAGCGGGGGATGGCTGTGCCTGGTTTGCTGGGACCTGAGGTGGCCCCTTTTTAATTTTGGGGTGGGGACAGGTCATAAAGCAGTACAAGGCTGACCCAAACCATTTAAACGAAAAGCTTAAGAAAGGCAAAACCAGTCAAGGAATATTGTCTGATAGACCCATTTCCAAAATTGATTCCCAAACCTTTCTGATCATTTTGCTACAGGGCTTCCTAATGCCTGAGGAAGGAGGTGGGAGAAGAAGTCAGTTAACACCCCCTAATTAACTTGGGGGCCTAATCAACTGGGAAGGTCTCCTGCACGCAAGACTGACCAAAGCTGTTCATTTCAGCAGAGCTGGTGCAAAACTTCTCAAGGGAGGGATTGAGTCCCACAGATCAGGACTTTGCCTGTCTCCCATTCTCCTGCCCAAAATCTGCTGCTGGAGGCAGGTGCCACCATGAGGCACCTGGCAGAAGCCTTAATGTGTAGTGTGCTATGAGCTTAGAATCCAGCTTGGTCAAGTCCAGCCCATTTCATGCCATTTCAGCCTCAATCTCTCAAAGCAGCACCCCTCCCTGGCTTTCCCAAGCAATTATTGTGCCCACCCCACGCTATAGCATAATAGCAATTCCATTAGAGCCTCATGGAATCATCGATCCCCCTTTGCCGGCTCCAGGAAGCTGCAGAATCGGGGACATTTGGCCTGAGTGGGGAGGGGCTGGACATTCCCCACAAGGGAGTGGGTGGCCAGCAGGGGGTGGGTGGGGAGAAGCAGCAGAAGGGGAAGGACAGGGAAGAAGAGAGAGAGAGAGAGAAAGTGTACAGAAAGTACAAACAGCCAAGATGTCAGGAGTGTGTGTTGCTTCCATTAGGCCTTCCCCAGGTACCTAGGCCCTGTCACAATGGGTCCTGATTATTCCGTTCCCCTGCAAAGTTTGGTTTGGGGCAACACAACACACTCTTGCTTTGAGCTCAGGCCCGCCCCACCCTGGATGCTTTTGCCACTCCCCACAATGCCACCTCCTGTGGCGCCCTGGAGTCAGCAGAGGCCTCGGCTGAGAAGGTGTCGGGGTCAGCAAGAAGCTGCAGTTCCCTGGCGAGCGCCCAGCGCAGCCGCCCCCACAGCGGGAAGCAGGCGTGGGGAGAGCCATGCCAGTCCAGGGGCTGCTGAATGCCCCCTTTGTCTGGCTCGGGGTAGGGGGCAGGAACAGAGCCACCCCTGATAACAGTCCAGGGAATAATGAGAGACTCTGGCACAGGGAGTTCAGAACCAGCGTGTTTAACCCTACAAGTGCCAAAGCCCACCAGAAAAGTGGGGAAAGGAGGGGAAAATTGCAGGTACAATAACCTGACATCTCTCCCTCTGTGCCAACACACACACACACACACACCCCCGCCTGCATGCACACCATGCATTTAAAGCACATCCTGGGAGGTGTAACTTGCCCATCTCAGAACTGCAATTCCTATTATCCTTAACAAACTACAGTTCCCAGGATTGTCTGGGGGCAGTGTGTGCTTTAAATGCATGGTGTATAACCAGCCACACACTTATGCGCAGGCATGGCGGGTAAGACTCCTATGGACACAGACAGTGGCGTGGGAGGAAATCAATGGGGCTTTTGAGTGCCTCCCAGGGTAACAAGCTCTGGGGCAGCAAAGCGCGCAGAAGGCTGAAAGAGGGCGTCAAAGCAAGTCAGAGCGTGAAGGGGAAAAAAGACAAGAGGAGAAAATGTGGGGCAGACGTGAAGGGACCACAGCCAAGAGGGGGGGCTGGGACCTTGTCATGAACCTCTCTTCGTTTCCTCAACGCTTGAGGCTTCAGATGCACACCCTTCTCACTAGCATTGCCCTACCAAGCACAGCAGCACATCATGTCCCCTCAGACGGACCTCAGCATATCTATTTTCCAGCAACAGGCACCTTCACACACACAAACACACCACTCACAATCGACCACCACCCTGCCCAGGGCCATCGGAGGTACCGTCCCCTGTGGATTTCTTCCTTACGCGGCCTCAGGCTCCCTGCGCACACCTGTTCCAGCGGGAAAGCAGGTTTTTCCTCCTCCTGGGAAGTGCCTGGCACTGCTGCCTTTCGCACAGGTTCCTAGGCTGGGCAACACACATTGCTGGTGCTGGTGCCCACAAGAGCAAACCGTGGGCGGCCTCAGTAATCCCTCACGCAGCAGCAGCAGCAAGTGGGGCTGGGAACCACAGCAGCCCCCTCCACTGGAGAAAAGGATCTCAAAACAACCACAGCCGAAGTGCCTGTGCAGCAAGTGTCAGCATGTGTGGCAGGTATATGGGTGAGGACGAGAAGTGTCTCCACACACACACACACACACACACACACCCCGGCCGCTGGGGTGGGTGGGGAGAGAGGGGCCCTAACTGGGTCCAAAACCTGAGCTGGGGTCCAGGAGGGGATCCCAGACTCAACCACAGCCATCCCAGTGCCCCCACATTCCCAAGTTTGTATATAGGAGGAGGAAAACAAGGGGAGGATAATCACTTTGTTTGTTATATAATCCAGGCAAACATTAAGCACTATTTGCCAGTCTATGGTAAACCGTCCCATTAAAGGAAGACAGGCACTAATCCTTCCCCCACCCCCTGCTGTGTCAGGGGAGGAGGGGGAAGAGTCAGACAACGACAGGATTAGAATCATGTGATTCTGAGTTCTTGGCAAATCCATTCCTCTCCCCAACCCAACCCACTGGCCACTGCTTAACCGTGCACTGGCTGAAGTCTCTGGGGAGGAAGGTGGTCTCCCCCCCCCCTTCTGCCTCACCCCGATAAATACACACCACTTTAGAAAGATGAGACAAACCAACAAACACCCATTGTGAGTTTAATAACTGTGTGACTGGCAGCAGTCAGGCCTGCTGGGACTTGCCCTGCAGTCGACAGCAAAGGGGGGAGGCAGGAGAGACAGACTCCCACCCTCACCTACACGTGGCAGCTTGCCCTGCAAACCTTCCCCTGAAGACTAACACCTTCACATCTGGTTTCTTTAAGCATTCCTCCCCCTCACTCCTTTGTAACCCCAGCGTCAGAAAAAAGGGAGTTTCACATTTAACATATCCATTTGGCTGTCCTAGCTTCAAATCACAGGGAGGAGAGAGAATCCCACCTCTGTGTGAGGAGAGAAAACAAGTCGGCATGGGACTGCTAGCAAGCCTACTCCATAAATTCAGCAAATGGTGGGGGGTGTGGTCCTTTTCCCCAGTTTGCTGATAGCTAGCCTACCACTTGCCTTTCCTTGTTATACATCCTTAGGAGCATTCAACGTTTTAGGTTTTTGAGGGGTGAGGTGGAGTTGGGGGCAAACACACTCAGAAATTACCGTATAACTTAAAATACTAATAATTATACATAGATACATATTGTTTGTGTGCCTTTCCTTGCTATGTATAATTATTAGTATTTTAAGTTATAATTTCTGTATGCAAATATCTGCTTAATTTAATAAAAAGGAATTTAGTGGGTTCAAAGAGAAATCCGCTTTCAGCACAGGTGGGATCACGTTAAGGTGCAAGGAGGCTGGGGGACCCATTTATTTTGCGGTGAAGGCATCATTCCAACTAGTTTAATTGTACTTTACTGTACTTGCAAACCATGCAATAGTATTGCCTCTTTGTGCAAAATGAGAACACTTAGCCCCCCCCCCCCACCGAAGCTCAGCTGCCTTATCCCAAGTCAGACCATTGGTCCATCAAGCTCAGTACTGTCTACACCAGGGGTGGGGCAGCTGTGGCCCTCCAGGTCATGTGGGACTCCATTTCCCATCAGCCCCAGTCAGCACAGCCAATGGTCTGGTTTCCAGTCTCTGGTCCCCCTGATGGGGAGCAGCTTTGCTCAGTTCCTGAGAGGAGTCTTTTGCAGCCCTACCTGGAGATGATGAGAATTGAACCTGGGACCTTTGACAGGGTCTGCCACTGAGCTACTGCCCATGCCCAAGGAGACCAACTCATCTCAGACTGGACGTCACTTTCCAAGCTGCAATCATTCTTTCTTAATCTATCCTGAAATCATGGTGTTAAGTGCCCCTACTCTTGGCCAGCTCAGCTGCAGAACTTTTAAATGGGGAAAACTGAAAGAAAATCCATCATATCTATCTGTGATGTGGACATGTGAAAAAGGAGCAGTGCTTGTTGCCTATTAAAAATACAACATGCAACATGGTGACAAAACGCAAGTCTGCCTGGAAACACCAATCTCTGATCTGACAGCCCTTCCTCCTAATTCCCAATGTGTGCGGCGTCTCTGCGGGTTGCCCAGTGTATGGAAAACGCACTCTGCACCTTCTCAGGGCCTGGCAATCTTCTCTTACTTTAAATATTCTGGCACTGAAAAGAGGTCAGAGCTGAGCTCTAGCACAAATCAAGCAGCCTCTCTGCAAATGAATGGGGCGTGCTGGCAGGGACGCAGAAACAGCCCCTACTAACTCTGGCATTCAGGGAGAGGCAAACGATGCCCTTCCCACCTGTCACCTCTTTGAAGCTACCGGAGAAGGTGTGATGCAAGGAGAAACAAACTCTGGAAATCCACCCGGGCACGGGACACAAGCCGCCTTTCCCATTGCACATCTCCGCCAAAAACACGCCACGCTGAACCAAAGCTGGTTCCCCGAAAGGCGAGTGGCTCCCCACCTCCATGCAAGACCCTCCGCCAACTCCCGACGTCCCAAAGAGTCCCGGCCAAAAGCACCTGTTTGGCCGCCCGGCCTGGGAATCTTCCAGCGCGACAATTCGGGCAGAAGCAGCATGGGCGGGCGGGCGAGCGGGCAAGGCAGGCAGGCACACAAAGCAGCCGGCTTGCGCAAGGGGCGCCGCTGGAGAAAGGGCTTTGCAGCCCAGCCAGCCGCCCGAACCCCCCCGGCAACTCCCAGCCGCCGCTTCCCTCTTCCCAGCAGCGCCTCCGCTCGCAGAAGGGGCGGGGATCGGGACCCCGATGGGGGAGGAATGGGAAAGTGCGGGGAGAAAGGCGAAGGGGGCTCGGGGGCAGCCGGGGGGGCTCGGGGACAAGCAAGGAGCCGCAGCTGGGAGCAGGGAAAGGGGGCGTCGCGCAGCCTGGGAGCCCGGCGGTGAGGCTCTGGCGAGCGCGCCGCCCGTGCGCCTTACCTGGCCAGCCCGCGCCGAGAAGAAGAAGAAGAACTTGCAGGCGGTCGCCGCTGCCAGCCAGAGCCGCTCCCGGCGGCGGCGGCGGCCACTCCCCACAATGCACCGCTGCCAACTCCGGAGCGGCTCCCTTTCTCCGAGCCGCTCGCTCGCGGCGCCCAGCCTGCCCGCCCCTTCCCAAAGCCCCGCGGCGGGCCAGCGCCGAGGCCCGCAGGCGCCCCCTGCCGCCCCGAGGCAGCCGCCGCTGGAGAAGCCGGGCGCGCCTCCTCCCTCCCTCCCTTCCCCGCGCGCAGGAGGGGCTCTGGCGAGCAAGGCGAGAGAGGGGCCAAGCGGGGCCCGGCGCCCACCAGGCCGACTGGGGCGGCTCCCACTTTGCTGCCCCCAGAGAAGAGGTTTCTGGGTTCCTGCGAGGTCTCTCTTAAGAGCATAGCTGGCAACTTTGCCCTTTTCTTGCGAGGAATCCTATTCGGAATAAGGGAATTTCCCTTTAAAAGAAGGGAAGCGTTGACAGCTATGCTAAAGAGTCCTGCAAGACATAGGAGCCAACTCCTAGGGGCTGAAGGGTCTTTGGGCCCCCAATAAAACATTTAGGGGGCCGGGCCCTCCACAGTTGATGGGCATTGCCATTCAAAGAGTGTGTGTGCACCACTCATGTGATCAGTTATGCCAGACAGGACTTATCTGGGGCCCTCTAGTTTTTAATTTGTTCATTTAATTTATGCTTTTGCAGTAAATTGGTACATCCATTTCACAATATTCTTCATTATCCTTCTACATGATTTGGCTTCCCCACACCTCCCGCCATGGGTTCCTTTTTACTCTTGGTTGTGCTACATATCTTTCTACAGGGCCCCTCCAATATTTTATTCACCTTGGCACCCATGCTGTGAGAGCCCCACAAAATTGCATGGAGGCCCCTGGGAGATCTTGTGGGGTTTTCTCCAGACTCTGCAACTGCACAACTCTGAGAAGCAAGGCTTTGGTGATGGCAGCAACAAAGGTGGCGTGGCACATGGCACCTTCCCGCTTTGCCACAGGCAGTGAACTGGGACAGACTGCCCTAGTGCCAAAGGCAGGGTCCTAAGAGAGGGTAGCCCCCAGCTAGGGATTTGGACGGGATGGAGATTGCGGTGGACGGGGAGGCGAGTGCTTAAATAGTGGCATCTTGACACGGGATGGGGTTGGCACTGTGCAAAGGCAGCCAAATGCTCCCATCATATCGCCAAGAACACCCATCTTCATGTCTGAACCAAAGAAATGCATTTGAGGCAGTATTGCAGTTCAGAATTCTATCCTGACACCTTATTTCAGTGATACGGTAAATTAAGATATATCTACACCAGGCATACCTTTGGTTCCCTAGCAATCACTTCATTTTTAAAACTTGGGGCAAGCAAGAGATGCACCGGGTGGAGGGATGAATTTTCAGTGCAGGGTAAAGGAAGGTTAATCCCCTGTGTTGTGGGGTCACAGGGCAGATCGAGTGCCCCAGCCCCATCGCTGATTTTTGAAAAATGAAGACACGTGGTCGGCACTAAGCATAGGGTTTGATAACAAGTCCTACCTACTCTGATCAGGGAGCAGGGACAGCAAGGTTCAAAACAAAAAGCGGTGTTTCTCACACAAAAAAGAGGAATTGAGACAATATCAGCATTTTACCCACAACAGAAAACGTTTACTAACTATTTTGCCTATGTGTCAGCTTTACTGACATCTATCCAATATGCTGTACTCAGCACCTAAATTATGGAAACTCCCCTGTATCTGTTAAAGAAAGTTCCCTGCTTTCAGTGATAGGCTGGGGGTGAGCCACATGTGATGCAGAAGATCACCTGACTGGTTATAACTTTAAATCAGTTGCAGAAAGAATTCTGAATGTGGAATTTCCCCCAATGAAATTGTGTTGCTTGATAATCAGACCTGGACACACAAACACACACACACAGTTGGACAGCCATGTGAAAGCAAAAGGGCCCATGTCATCAGAATCATCCTGCAGATTGTGCTTGATCTGCAGCAACTACTTTTTCATCCCTTGCCACATGCAGACACCCTCGATAAGGATTAAGCAACCTGGCTACAAAGCACAGAGACAGTGAAGTAGTAAGAAAAGGTTGAAAATTGGATTGACTGAGAAGGTGAAGTCCCTTCCTGCTTTAGAATTTACTGTTCAGTTCACTGGACTGTGCTTAATAAAAAAATGCCTGAAATGTTATTTTCAAGCATTAAACTAATCTCCAGACACCAGAGAAAGGACCACTAGAGAAGAGGAATGCACACATCACCACATCCTTATCAAGCCTTGAGAAAAACTGATCTATTGGGAATGGCAAATACTTGGACAAGAGGGTTGTGGACATTTTCCTGCTGGCTCAGCCTGAGGAAAGCACAAACCATTTTATTTCTTTGGTAAATAAAACAAAAATAATAGTTGACACTGCTGGGTCAAACGTCAGATCCCTCACACAGGTTAGAACCCCTCTGCATTTCTGTCATTGGCCACTTCTACTTGGGTTGGATTTGTAAAAAAAACATGTGACTGACTAGAAGCCACTTTCAACATACCATCTAGTGCTTAATGCATTTCTAACAAGTCTAGTCTAGTCTGGTGAGGAGGACAACACTGAGAATGAGCCAAGCATAGTGCTTGATTAGTGTGCACAGCGGTATTTTACACCCTGTTATAACATAAAGGCCTTTGATCAGCTTTTATAATGGCGCAGATGCATCTTGGGAATATCCTCTCATGGGTGTTATTGTACTACTCGCAGGACCGGCCCACCCATGAGGCAGACTGAGGCAGTTGCCTCAGGTGGCAGAATCCCAAGGGACGGCACCCCATATGCCGATGGAGGCTTCGAGTTAGATCTTGCTGCTGCCACTGCTTCTCCCGTGGTGGGTGGGTGGGTGCCCTCCCCGCTGCCCACCATCACTGCTGCTAGAGATGCATCTGTGGCTTCCAGGTTCTGGCAATATCTGATGGGACCTCATGTAATATTTCACCAGACCCCAGAAGCCGTAGCTGTGCGACCCGATATATGAGGTTTCAGCAATGGAGTGGTGGCACAATTTCGTTTCACCTTAGGGAGCGAAACAGGCTTGGCCGCTCTTGACTACTTGTGCTGTGGGGACTTCCCTTTCTACTCTTCTCCTGTGTGCTCCCCAAAATCTGCACCAGAGCGTCCACTGGCCCTCTGGAGCAGATTTGGAGGGCGTGAGAGGTGCTACGGAGGAGGAGGGAGTTCTGTTACACAAGTGGGAAACCTGCTGCATGAGCAGGCCTAAACTATTGGCCTAAATCCATAGTTGCTCTCCAGGTGTTATTGGACCAGAGCTCCCATCATCCCTGACTATAGGCTGGGGCTAATGGCAAGTGGAGTTCCATTACAACATCTGGAGGACCACGGGTTTCTCTTTCTCAGCCTAAACCCAACTCAGACTACCAAACAAGCTCAAGCAAGCCTATTGATAGACCCAGCTCTATGATGGATTTAGGCCCTTGATTCTTACACAGGAGAACCTCTTGGTGGACTGTAGTGTTATTTGACAAACAGTTGTCCATGTCTATGACTGATGTCAGTTTTAAGGCCACAATCTTTTAACAATTTAAAACATGCCCTGTTGAGTATAAATGATTAAGCCCTGAATGTGACTATTCATATGAGACAATGACGGAGATTTTCAAATCAATAAGGCTAGAGCACTTGGTTATGAAACAGTTTGGGCTACATCCAAGCACTCCAACTGAACTAGTTTATGGATTAGGTGGAGACACCATTTACCCCATGCTCACTTGTTTTTCATAAACAAACAAACAAACAAACAAAAACAGATCAATTGTGTGTCAATGCAACTGCAAGCCATGGAATCTATGAACGTCCTACACCAGATCAAAGACAGGGTCCTGAAGAATTGCACTTAAAATAAGCAAATACCAGCATGCATGTTCTCACTCACCCTGGGGAAGAAGCCTTCTGGATTTTCAGGTAACGGTGCATCTGCAATGTAATCAGAAATAAAGCAACAGGAAAAATCAGAAAGTTCAATAGGAATTAATGCTTATTGCATGCAGATATGTACATGCATTATAGCTATCAAAACATAATGCATAAATATATAAATGTAAAACAAAGCAGTTTATGTGCATACTAATTATAGATGATGGGATGGGGGGGGGAATCCAGCAGACAAGTTGGCACTGGGGTAGCAGCCTTGTTTACCTGCTATGTTGCTGACCAGGGAATTCTTAAGCGAGATCTTTGCGTGTTGCTTCCTGCTAGTGCTGGGCAAGTCTTCTGGCACATGCTGCTGAACTCTGGGCTTGTCCTATCCATTCCCAGGACCAGCCCTACCATTAGGCAGAGTGATGCAGCCACAAAGGGTTGAAGGACAGATCTGCCCAGCCTGCTGCAAATCAGTCTCTTAAGCTTAAGCCAAGAAAGAGTATTCTCTATAAGACTGAATATCAATATACGTATCAAGACTTTGAGATTAGACCACTGAAGAAGCCTGGAAAACTATCTTGGGAGTGTGCTACCTGCAAGCCCCAGTTAAAGGGCCCCATTGGGGGCGAACAGGTGCAAAACACTAACACCCTGTTGTCTACAACTTCACCGTCTACAACTTTATTAACATCTATCTACAACTCTACTAGCATCTCTCAGTATTGTGAACATCACCAAACTTACCTTTTGTTGGTATCTTCATGAACTTACTTAAAAGACTGAGTTAAGCATTTGAAAAATCTATTGAAACCAGACATTATAAGTTCATTTTAGGCTGGGTAGTTTGCAAGTCTTTGTGGCTTTGTTTAATGTTATTTTTCTCAGAAGGTTGATAAAGTATGTATAATTATTGCTCTGTGTATATTAATCGCCAGCGTGTTGCATGAGTCGCACTACTACCCAGCCTGGAGGGAGGATTCTGTTAGTTGCCAGTCCCATCAGCTTCGGTACATGGCATGGTGTGGGTTACTATCGCAGAATGAAATGGGAGGGTGGGCAGTCAGTCCTGGCCATCCTGAGCATTAAAGGGAGCTCATGAAGCCCCACAGAAAGGGGTCATGAGTGGTTCTATGAGCAGGACTAGGGTGGCTGCTTATGTGCTGCTAAAAATGCATCACCAACGAGAAGACGACAAACTAAGTCCTTGATCTGCATAATATTCACATCTGCTACTATATATGTAGGGTGCCAGGGTTGCCATACGTCCTCTTTTTCCAGGACACTGCCTCTTTTTCAGGGGTAAAATGTGAGACAAATTGCATTCATTTGCTTTGAATGGCCATCATAGCATCCTCTTTTTTGCTCTTCAAAATATGGCAACCCTAAGAGTGGCCATGTACAGTGGTACCTCAGGTTAAGAACTTAATTTGTTCTGGAGGTCCATTCTTAACCTGAAACTGTTCTTAACCTGAGGTACCACTTTAGCTAATGGGGCCTTCTGCTGCCGCCGCCCAATTTCTGTTCTCGTCCTGAAGCAAAGTTCTTAACCCGAGGTACTATTTCTGGGTTAGCAGAGTCTGTAACCTGAAGCATCTGTAACCCAAGGTACCACTGTATCCTATTTTGCAGAGGATGTACTCTGTTCTGGAGGGCGGCTGCCAGAAGACAGTCCTCTCTTTTGAGGGCTGCCCAAGCCAAGTCAGCTGTATATATAAGGAGCTGGATGAAGGGGCCTTGGAGCTGCTCACCAGCAACTGCAGCACCTGGTCAGCAGAGTGAGCAAGTGCACAAGCCACCTGCTGTCTTCCTCACTATGGCAGGATGTGCTGTGTTTCTATTTAAGTTATAGTAAGGTAAAGGTAAAGGTACCCCTGCCCGTACGGGCCTGTCTTGACAGACTCTGGGGTTGTGCGCCCATCTCACTTAAGAGGCCAGGGGCCAGCGCTGTCCGGAGACACTTCCGGGTCACGTGGCCAGCATGACAAAGCTGCATCTGGCGAGCCAGAGCCGCACACGGAAACGCCGTTTACCTTCCCGCTGGTAAGCGGTCCCTATTTATCTACTTGCACCCGGAGGTGCTTTCGAACTGCTAGGTTGGCAGGCACTGGGACCGAACGACGGGAGCGCACCCCGCCGCAGGGATTCGAACCGCCGACCTTTCGATCGGCAAGTCCTAGGCGCTGAGGCTTTAACCCACAGCGCCACCTGCGTCCCCTTAAGTTATAGTAGTTATGCCTAAATTTGGACCTAACTATAAATTACAATATGCCCGTTTTGTGCAAATTGGTGCCTTCTTTTCTTTCAGTGCATAACCAGCCACACTAACATATAGATGTGCATTTCAAAATAATTTCTGAAATCTAAATCTAAATCCCATAAAGGAGATGACTCTGACGAGGTGACCTGTATACCTGCTTATTCTGCTCTCCAGGTACTGTTGACAGGCAGCTTCGGGGTCCCCTTTTGCTCTCCCTTCCTAGGGTTCCTTACCATTAATCTGGACTTGACCCAGACAGACCTTTGAGGGGAGATCGCTTTCAAACAAAGGACTGCCCTCTCTAATGTAAGACACACAACCACCCTAAGCAGAACTCAAAAGAAAGAAAACTGGTGGTGCGGGTGGTCTAGGGCATGGTGGGGAATCTCAGCCTGGGGCCCAAATGTGGCCCTCCAAGCCTCTTTGGCTCTCAGAACATTCCTGAGCCACACGTCCCACCAGCCCTACTTGGCACCCTCAATATTTTTGCCCAGCTGGGAAGTGTCATTTAATTCTGGTAATGCTCTCACTGGTCTGGATGGACGGGTGTACATAGAAACTGGCCGACTGCACAACAATAATCTTTACATTTGCTGCCCCACTCATTTTTGCCCCTGCCCACCACTGGCATGGAAGTTTGCTCCAAATGGAATACAGCTTGTGGGCTGATACAGATTCCCTGCCTTTGGCTTAGTCACAGCAGTTCTCAACCTGTGGGTCCCCAGATGTTGTTGGACTACAACTCGAGTGGCGGTTAGGCATTGGTATTGTTCTGTAGATGGAAGAAGGGAGGTAGCGCCATCACCTGCCCCACATATTGAAGGGTAGTCCAATAAAGGATTCGGGGGGGGGGCATGGCCCTGTCCGAAGCCTAGGGAGGTGTGGGCCTAAGGCACGCCCCCCTATCGGTGACCCTGGGGGAGTTCCTAGTTGATGTGCATCAGCAGGACTCACCCAATGGTGGCTAACCCTTCCTGGACTTCAAGCGGACGGGCTGAAGTCGGATATAGTCGGTTAGGACCAGTGCCTGAGCCAATACTGCTCATCACCTGTAACCAATAAAGTTGTGGCCTTCTTTAGCCCATTAACCTTAATAATTGTGTCATGTGTCGTTATTTCCACTGGGGGGGGCGGGAACTCGCCACGCAACTCTCATCATCCCTGAGCTCTGGCCTTGCTAGCTAGGGGTGATGGGAGTTGTAGTTATAATAATAATAATAATTTATTAATTATTATATAATTTATTAATTTTTTATTTATACCCCGCCCTTCCCAGCCAAGGCTGGGCTCAGAGCGGCTTACAAGCAGTAATAAAAACAAGATGAATGATTACAAACTTAAAAACAAAAATAAAATACAACATTAAAATAATGGAACAATTAAAATATTAAAATGTAGCCTCATCGCAGGAGGAGAAGGAAAGGAAAGAAAGAAAAAGAGAGAGAGAGGGAGGGAGGGAGGGAATCAAATTGGCTCCAAGCCAAAGGCCAGGCGGAACAACTCTGTCTTACAGGCCCTGCGGAAAGAAATCAGATCCTGCAGGGCCCTGGTCTCATGAGGCAGAGCGTTCCACCAGGCTGGAGCCAGAGTTGAAAAGGCTGTTCAACAATGTTCAACAACATTTGGGGACCCACAGGTTGAGAAAGGTTGGCTTAGAACAAATTTTGAAGCCGAGCTTTGGGGCTGGGGTGGGGGGCATTAGGAAACCATAGCGAAGCACTTTGCACTTCACACAAAGGGAGGAATGAGCAAGCAAGCACACAGCACCACACTCACATAGCTTCTGCGGCAGGAGGTCTGCAGAAAGAACACCAGCCCTCCTTGAGAGAAGGGTTCAAGGAGCGACTGTTGCGACTGGGACTCTACTTCCCACCCAGGGAGGCCGGGCACTACTAAGAGTGCAAGGGCAGCTGTTCTGTTGCATGTGTCTGGGCTGTGATCCTGCAAGGCAAAAGTCCTCCTGAGTGTCTGGCCAGCAGTTGTTTGAGTGCAGTGCTTAGCCTGTGCTGATAAAATAGAGCTTGCAGTATGTGGGGGCAAGTGTTTTCTCTGTATGGGAGACACCGCTCTTCACTGCTGTGAGTGGCAGAGAATGTTACAGCAAGAGACGCAGTCATCACATATTGCAAGGAGGGGGAGGCAGTTGTGCTTCGCAGGATGACTCCCACTTCCCTTACTTCCTTGGGTGGAGTGCTCTGCCCTTGTGCATTTGTGTCTAGAGCAGGGACAGGTAAGGAATGCACTTCAGTTTGCCTTTAAAGGCAAACCTATGTAATTCACATATTCTGAAATAAGATGCAAACCTAAACACAACCACCTGTCAAAATCCATCCTTCTCTGAATTTTGCAATGCAGTTCTCCTGCCAAGTAATATGTAATAAAAATGCATATATCGAGGTTAAGTGTAATCACATTGTATTAGCGAATTCAAAAAAGCATTATTTGAGGGGAAACTGCTTTGTTGAAAAGTGTATATTAGGCGAAATTGTGACAAAAATGAGCATATTAAGAGAATTTTTTGTTAAAACGCTGATCAATTTTCATGTAAACTGATGTGGAAATGTGGAGAACTTAATTTAAGCCTGGGGAAATGAGAAGCCGAGAGAAGCTGAGATTGATATATTCACCTACCCCTAGTCTAGAATCCCCAGGTGAGCTACCTGTTTGGGTTCTAGGAAGGGACATGTTAGCATGTACCCAAAGTGTTCTGGAAGGAGATTGGCTACCTTGTGTAACAGGCTCCCCCTTTCCTGCAAAGTGCCTTTGTTCCATAGTTTCCATCGCCAGAGTTCTCCCTTGTGTGCTCTAAGGGTGCACAACATCCAGCCAGAGAGAGAGGACCATGTTTCACACCATATCATCCAAGTTATGGCACTTACACATAGATGCTGGTGTGCTGTGATTGGCTAAGCCTTCAGGGATAGGGAAGCAGTGGCCCTCCAGGTGTTGCTGGAATACATCTTCCACCCTCCTTACCAGCTGGGGCTGATAAGATTTGCCATCCCTACTGTACTTTTATGACATAGACAGGGAGGCCAGGAGGGATGAGTTCAGTGGGATGGAAATGCTTTGCACCAGTTCTGTTGTCATTATAAAATTGTGCTATTGATAGAGATAGTCTGGGGGAGCATAGGATCTGAAGAAAGTGCTGCTTCCTTGTGTTGCCCATGTCTCTGCCTTGCCTTGGCTGTTCCTCTAGAGGTGTGTTCAGCTAGTGTATCTGAGCAGATGTGCTCGTGAATCTCTCTTGTTGGCCGATGCCAGCTTCTGCTATATCCTATACAGCTCCGCATTCAGCACATATTTAGTATAGGACTATGCCCAACAGATTTCTGATTTACAGTGATGTAAAGGTAAAGGTAAAGGGACCCCTGACCATTAGGTCCAGTTGTGGCTGACTCTGGGGTTGCGGCGCTCATCTCGCTTTATTGGGCGAGGGAACTGGCATACAGCTTCTGGGTCATGTGGCCAGCATGACTAAGCCGCTTCTGGTGAACCAGAGCAGCACACGGAAACACCGTTTACCTTCCCGCTGGAGCGGTACCTATTTATCTACTTGCACTTTGATGTGCTTTCGAGCTGCTAGGTTGGCAGGAGCAGGGACCGAGCAACGGGAGCTCACCCCATTGCGGGGATTCGAACCGCCGACCTTCTGATCGGCAAGCCCTAGGCTCTGTGGTTTAACCCACAGCGCCACCCGCGTCCCAACAGTGATGTAAGCACAGTGATAAATAAACTGTGTACTAATAACATAAAAATAAATAAATCATTTATTACATTGATTTGGGTCTCATGTAGATTTAAGATAAATGTATAGATTAGAACATCAGCACTTGTCTATGTTCAGCCTCTTGTGAACTTTCTGCTGTTGGGAGTCTTTCTCTGAAACTTCAGAAGGAAGCATAAAAAAGGGAGAAACCTGAACAAAATCCCTTCCAAACTTCAATCAGCAATGACTGAACTATCAGATTAGCATACGATTAAATGTCTACCAAATGTATTTATTAATACACTCTTTAGACAAGGTGTAATGAGAACAGAAGTCACTTCCATTACATTAAGCATTTGGCACGTGAAGAAGGAACTAATAAGTTCAGCGTTGTTAACAGATGCTTGCTTGCTGATTCCAGTGCAACCTCATGATTTATTGCAAAACATGTAATCATACAATATTTAGCTGCAGTCAGCGTTCAGAGAGATGTGGCACTGCAACTCTGAATAATCCAACTCCCCAAAGCTATATATCTCCAAGATTTATAGAAAACAATGCAGTCAGGTCCTTTGCATGCTGACTCAGAAGGAATTCCCACAGAGTTCAGTGGAGCTTTCCTCTAAGTAAGGGTGCATAGGCTTGCAGGTGGCAAAAGAGGCACTCTTGAATGCAGCAGAGTTTACTTAGGAACAAGGGGAGTTGCCTTATACTGAGTCAGACCACCGGCTCATCTACCTCTGTACTGTCTAGATTGAATGCCAACTGGCAGTGGCTCTACAGGCTTTCAGACAGATGTCTCTACCTGGAGATTTCATCCAAATATTGTCTTCCAACAGCAAACTGCAATACTTCTCTTAGGTGGTTTACAGTATCAGACTGAACATTGCTTTGCACTTGCAATGTGAACCTTGAGAGTAAGTCCCATTGAACTTAACGGCATATTCTTTTGAGTAAACATACTGTACAAGGCACCATGTTGCCAGATTGTGAATCTGTTCAGGGACATTGCCATGGGAGTCTTGATAGCTAAACACTGTAGGTGAGTTGAGATGGTTTGCGGCCGGTGCCAGAGCCAGCTACTAGCAGGTTTCAGACTGGAATTCAGTCAATATGGCGCCCTCTGGATGTTGCGGGACTCCAAATCCCATCAGACCCAGCCAGCATCATCCCATGATTAGGGATGATGGAAGCTGAAGTCAGACAGCATACATTGAATCCCAGACAGGCAGTTCTTTATGGCTATGTTTGTACAGAGCTTCAGTTGTGAAGCAAGCACTTTTCTATGCTCACTCAAATTTGGGACATCCAAGTAGAAAACGAGTTCTCTGAAAACAGCTTCACCCATTACCTCCTGCTCCCCATTATGCCTAGAACTCCCCCCTCACCAGAGCAAGGCTGGCCAGCGATAGTATTAGGCAGGGTGAGGTGGGTGCCTCAGGAGGCAGGTTCTTGCGAGTGGGCCCAGGGGGGAAGTGTGGAGAGATGCAGTCCCTGAGCTAGCGCATTGCCCTCGGGTGTGGCAGAAGACATTGCCCCACTGACATGGTTGAAGGAAGATCTGATTGCCAGTCGGATCACCTTCAGTGTTCCAAGTTAAACAAAAAGGACAGTCACTACTTACTTCTTCTGTGTTTTTGTTTTAAATGCAAGTTGCATTATTTCACCAACTTGCTCATCAAGAAGTCAACCTGCTCCTGTCTGCCTAGCTAATGAACACAAAAAAATCACCAGGCTGAGCTGACCGGTATTTGGGCACTTTTCCAATGTGATGTACTGAATTAATTTCATGTAAACAATGTCCTTAAAACATCACACTATTAGTTAAGGTTGTTTAAACTCAGTAACTAAAACATTACTTTTATCTCCCTTTGACTCACAATAAGCCCCTACCATTGGTTTTCCCCATTCAACGTTTCTGTTTGAATTTCTAGTTGAATCAAAAGGGCCTCCCTCAAATTAAATAATTAAAAAAAATTAAATGACAAAGTGCAGAGACCTGTGGATAGGGTTGAGGGAGAAATTTATTTCAGTCACATTTAAGGGTGATAGAGGGGCCTGGGACAGAGCAGTTGATGAATACTAGAGGAAAGGAGGCTGTGTCAAAAGTATCCTCTGGCACAATGCCTTCTACCACCCCTTGGACCCCACTGAGGACCCCCACCTCAGTGCTAGGGCTGGCTCTCCCAATACCAATTCCAATTGCTACCATTCTTGGCAGTAGCCATGCAGAATCCCATCCCAGAATCCAGAATCACACGGACAGCTGTTTGTGATCTATAATATTTTTATTATCAGCATCTGAATAAACCTGGCTTCTGCCAGCATAAAAGGCACTGTGAGGGTAGGAGAAAGGGGGAGTGGGATGGCAGTTTTGCACGTACATAACAGCAGAGAAAGAAAGTCTTTGTTGCATAGTTTTGTAAAATTCTGACATCAGTGCCAGCAGATGGGAACAGCCTCATTCCACTGAGAATTTTGACACATGCTCAGCCCTCCATGGCACACACTCTGGCTCTCCCCACCCCCCTTGCCAGGCAATAGTATCACATTGTTTACTTGTGGGGCTTTCATACTGGGAAGGGCATGAAGTGGATGGCAGGCTAAAAATAAAAATAAAAAGATGGTCCGAAGACAATTCAGAAATAAGTTTTTAAAACATCTTACAAAACACACAGACATACTACAATTAAATAAATCAGCAATTTATACAATCAAGTAGAGGAGAGGAAGAAAAAGTTGAAACTCCTCACTCCAAACACCTGGGACCCACTTGGGAAGTCCCATCTCTTTGCATGTATTTATAGGGTTTCAGAGCTGTTCCAGAATGAACAATGCAGAGATTTTATTTTCTCTCCAATAGGATTGTGGTGTTGCTATGCACACACTTGCAAATGGCTTGCCTTAAAATTTGGCTGGAGTAGCTAAGCCAGGCAGGTCTGTGATCAGGAATGAAAGAAGAACCTATGTTGCTGCTGCTCCTCTAGGCAATGGCGGCCAATACAAGGAGCTGCTCATGAGAGCGAGAGAGAGAGAGAAAACACAACAGCCCTGAACTTCCAGGCTCTCTTTTCAAGGCTTGCAGGAAGCTGCAGCAATGACGAGACTTGCAAACATAGAGAGCAAATCAGAAGCAGATATAGGAGAAACCAATGGCAACACACACACATGCAGAAGAATGTGGCAGAGGGGGCTGTACTATTTCTAACTTCTGGTGGGGGCACTCTCTTTTGATGTTCACACGTACACAAACTCCCGGCAAGTATAAAACTAACACAACATGGAGAAAGTTTCTTTCAGCTTTCTCTTTGCTCTGCTGTTTGCTTAAAAAAAATTCACAGGAAAGCATATATATGTGTTTATATATTTAAGGAGATGACTGCCAGCAAACTAAAGGAGTGCACTTTTACTCTGTCAGGTTGTTACCATCTCTTTCCTTGACAGGTGCAGATCCATTTGTTTTTGTGATGCTGGTATTTTATGGGGTTTGATGCATTTTTGTGGATTTGGTTTTCTTGTATATTTGATTGTTGTAAGCAACTTTGAATTTACTTTTGTAAAAAAGCAGAATACAGATTTAAAAAAATATTTAATAACTCCAGTGTGGCACTTAAAAGACGCCGGGGATGGTGGTGATGTGTGGGGCATGAAATGACCTCCCCAGTGCCCAAATTGGCTGGCGACACGGGCTTTGTGCTTTGTAAAATGTCAGCAATTGCCGTTGGGGAAAGGAAAACTCATTGGACTAGTTGACTGAAATTACGTTAAGAATTTATGTGGTTCTCTGAAGATGTGAGCACACTCTGACTGAGGTGGCCTCTCTGTGAACATGGCTGGACTAGGCAGCAGAGCCTGCAAAACACTGTATGAACTTGCTTCCCTTGTTAGCATCTCAAGATGATCCGCCCTGCACAATGTCCTCCCCCACCACAATGACATGTCAAAATTTGGAAGTGGCAATTTCATGGGGCACAGGGAGCCTCAGGAAAGTTGTATGAAACCTGCAGGCTGTGGGCTGCCAAGCTGTGGTTTTACTCCTCCAGAATCAACATGCCATTTGAGAGCAATGTGTCTATCCCAATCCGGGATGGCTCCCCCATAGGACAAGCAGGGTTCCAGGTGCCAGTCCTATGGGGGGGGTGCCAGAGGGCCAGTTGCCAGGTGTCCCTGGGCACAGAGGTGCGGAATCAGGCCTGCCACCCAGCTTAATGCAGCCTACCAGCCTCATTGTCAAATAAAGCCTCCTGCTCTGTTTTTTGCCTGTGGTTGCAAGAACAGAGATGTAGTCAATGCGGGTTGCAGGGTTGGTACAGCTCTGAGCCCCCCCCCCCAGGAAAAGCTCCCCTCCCCTATGGCTAAGGCCTTATTTGTCAGCAGCTGCTGGGCCTGAGGTGCTGCACACCATGCAAAGTACTGCTAAATCAGGCACTCTGTAGAACTGTGGGAAAGTTAACACGGTAGGTGGTTTGCCAGACTCTGCTGCCGCCAGTTAAGTCCAAGGGCCAAACATGGTAGGCCACACGACTGCAGGCCAGTGCAAGATGTTTCACGAAGGGAGAGCAGAGGGTTCATTTCTCCTAAGCAACCATGCATCTTCTTTGCTTTCTTAGGAAGATGAGGTGTGCTTGGAAGCAGTAGGATTGGGAAAGGGATGCAAGTGGGGAGAGGAGGAAATACCCGTGCAAAGGGGCAGAGGGGAGAGAACCAGGGCAAACCCTGATGTCTCACCATCAAAGCCAATGGCTGATTTTTTTAAAAAAAATAACTGTGTGATGGCTGTAGCTAAATGTGCATTTAAAGGACATGGGAGCACACATCATTAATAGCTTGCTGGTATGTTATTTCACGTGGAAAACACAACTGGCAGTGAGCCTTCTAACAACAACAACAACAGTAACAGTAACAACAACAGCAGCAATCACCTTCATGACTAATTAAAAGAGGGCTCAGTTTTTAAGAATAGACACATCTGTGCAGACTAACACTGGCATAAGTGAAATAGGGGACAACCACCAATCCTAGTTCCTTTGCCACACGCTCCCTCTCTCCATCGCATCACGCACATGGCAAGAGGCAAGACCCAAATTGCTGCACTCCTCCCAATGTGGATATATGCTGTGCAGTTGAACTAATGCAGCTCCACTGGCTGAGGCCTTGTGGTCTGTATACAAAAACATCTCTTTCTCTTTCTCCACCTCCACCCTGCTTTAGAAAACGGGGGGAAATGACCCTAGGAGAATTCCTGCTATTTCAAGGAGAACAAGTCCTAAAGGACAGCTGTATGGAAATCAAGTCTCAGCAAGTTCCCATAGAAAGTGCCCTAAGCAAATGGCACAGGGCCTTCTGCTGGCCTTCACAGGGAAGACCAGTCCCTCAAAATTAAGGGACTAAAGTATTAGAAGCCACGAGGACAAAGCCTCAGGAAGGGCTTTATGTTCTACAGAGTTGCACAAGGGGGTCCCGAGACAGCCCAGGACCGTGGCTTTCAAGGCTTCCCACCTCAAGGGACTCCATATTGGCTTATCTGCTGAGGACCCAATCTGTGTCTGGGACCCCTGCAATGTGAGAGGCATCTTAGGCCACACTCTCAGTTTGTAAGGGCATGAGGCAGACCTAAACTGTTGCCCCTGAAGAATGAACCAACCCCACATTCTGAAAAAGTTGTGGAAGGTCGGTCAAAGAGGTCGTGGTGAGGTTTTTTGACCGCTTGCCCTGCATAACTTACCCATCTTCTCACTGGGGAGCTCTTTGTAAGTTCTGAGGAACAGCAAGGTTTCAGAGAAAACTGTTGAAAATTACTGATCTAGAGCAACGTGGATTTCCTAACTTGCTCCCTTGGCTGCCATGTCACCCACATGGTGTCCAGGTAAGGAGACAGGCCTTCCTCAAGCGGAGCTCAGGGGGCGAAGGTTGAAGGGGAGGGGGTTTTGGTGCTGCCCTGTGCAACCAGCTTCTACAGCCCAGTTGTGGCAAAAAGGAGGCCACCGGGAGAAAGGTACAAGAGCTACATTCATGGCTTGGATTCGTATCAAATGTTGTGCGGCTGTTTTGTGTGGAGAAAGGCGGAGACCGGTCCCGCTGAACCTCCCAGGCCTCTGAGGTGTGGCTGATGCTGGAAGTTCACTCCAAAACATCCACAGATGCAGAGGGCAGAGAATGGCAGTGGGGCAACAAAACCCACGCTTTGGCATTACTATCTTGGGATATTCAGGCACTGTGTGTGTGAGGTGTGTGTGTGTGGGAGAGAGAGAAAACTTCAGAGTCACTTGTCAGGACGGGGTGACCCATTCCCTCCCTCCAGTCCTAGAACGAGGCAGGCTAAGAGAGAAGGTGACGAAGGGCACAGTCAACAAGTGCCAGAAATAAGCGATGCCCCAGCAGAGAAAACGTGACTCTTCCTTCAGCAGCCTGGGCAACAGCCGGCCTTCTTCTGCAGCTCCCAGGAGGAAAGGAAAGCAGCCGGGATCCTCTTACTGAGCACTCAGCCGAGTGGGCCGGGGCAGGAATGGTGAGGGGATGCTTCAGGGTGCCTGGCTCTCTCAGATGTGTCCCGCTGGAGAGGCCGTATCTTCACCCAAGATTTGGCAAAGTTCACTGAGACGCTGCTGCATTTCGGGGACTCCGGCCAGCTGCTGCTGCAGGCGCTGCTTCTCCTCTCGCAGGGAGAGACGGGCTTCAGGGTCCAGCTTCTCAAAACGCCAGCCCCCCTCCCCGTCAAACTGCAGGAGGTGGGTGTGGTACTTCCTGAAAGGGAAGAGGGAAGGGCTGCTTGAGACGCTGGTCTGTGCTACGCTTTGCTCTGGGCCTCCCAGCAATCTCTCCACACCCCCATGCGCTTGGCCTGGAGCTCTCGCTGCTGCCCCTCATTCCTCGGAGTCCAGCGAGCGCCCTGTGTGTGGGTGGGGTTGGCATCCCTGCCTGCTCCTGGGGAGGGATCTTTCCGCTGAGCTGTCTCTGGGGGAGTCAGGAACAAAGCGGCTCTCAGTCTCCAGGGATGAGACTCTGATGCCCCCCTCCGCCCACACGGCTTCCTGCTGGGGACGTGACTCCCTGCTTGGGAGACAGCCAGGGACTGGAGGGGCGGTGGAAACAGGGAGAGATGCGGGGAGGATAGGAAGTCTTCTGGGGGCAGGAAAGGACAAGGTGGGCAGGCCCAGGCGCAGCCAGACTCTATGCAAAAACAGTCCCCTGTCCCTTTCACAATGTGTGCAGAAAGGAAGATTTTAGCAGGTGCATCCTCTGCTGCCGTAAAGCTTCAGTTATTAAAGACACAGGACTTTTGGAGTCGATGGGTTATTCTAGGTCCTTCTCCAAAACCCCTTTCTCTTTCCCTGTCCCGGGTTGAGCAAAGGGGCACCAGACAGGTGATCCACTCTATGGCAGCCTCTACTGGTCACAGAGGAAATGACAGGTCCTGCCTCCAGGCTCACACAACCCTTTCCTACCCTGTCTGGGTGGCAGTGCCAAGTGTGATGAGGTGGGGACCAGAGGAGGAAGGGGGTTCATGCAGTGGCAACTGAGATTTGGGGGTATGATAAAAGCAGGGATGGGGAGATACTGACTCTGATACTGGGGGGGGGGTCTGGCAGGTGGGGTGGTCTGGCATTCCAGCTTCTTGGGGAGAAAGGGGGGATATAAAAGCATGCACAATCACAGGGATAGGTAGAAGCAGAGTAAATGGATGTAGAAGTGTGGACAGATTCCTGGAGGCATTATAAGCCTGCCAGTCCACTTCTTAGCTAATGCTCAGATGGTTCCCCATCCTCCTCCTCCCTGTCCCCTGTAATAGAAAGAGAGAGAGAGAATAAGGGGTGGCCCACAGGGACTCCTGCCTGCTAAATCAGGTATGTGGAGAAACTGCTCCATGCGTGGCAGAGGTGTACCACCATGGAGACTGAGGGCCTGAGGAGGCACACTGCTGCAGGGATCTCCCTAGCCTTCCCTGCTCTCTCAAAAGCCCCACTCATGGGCACAGCTGACTCCACAAACAGCTGATGGGCAAGAAGGGAGAAAACGTGTCTTCAAATGACTCCAACTAACCAACTAGCCTGGATGTCCTGGTCTTGTAGACAGGAAGCTCCCTGAGCAGAACAGGAGAGTGATCCAAGAGCACCCAGTACTGTAGAATCATTAAAGGGAAGCGGGAAGACCACTAACTCGGAGGGAAGACCATTGAAGAGTGAGATAGATGTATATAAAGTCCTTGGAACAAGGGGCTCCAAAGGAAGCCTAAAGAAACATACCAGGCAGAAGACTGTGGGTAGAGCACAAAACATACCAGAGTGAAGGTCGGTGGGTGATCGAGAGCAATGCTATCCCAGCATCCTTTGCAGCTTGAAAGATCTTGCCTTCTACATCAATGCTGACGGCACTGGTGCACTCATCCAGGAGAGCGTACTTTGGCCTAGGGAGGAAGAGCAGCAGCCCAAATGAGAGACCTCAAAGTGGCTCTTTGGCCAAGCCAGTCTGTACATGGCCACTCCTAACACTGCAGTCCTCCACCTTCCCCTCCGCACCTCCTGCCTGATCCAATCTGTGCCTCTTCCACCTTTCAGCTGTGATCCTGGCAATATTTCCCAACATCATTCTTTTGGGCTGCCCCTGGTGTGACTTTCGCTGGTCTCAGCTTTGGTTCTGCTACCTTTCTACTGACAGAAGGACACACTGCATTCCCACCCTCGGCTGGCAGCAGGATGAGCAAAGGGGCCGCGAGAAAAGGGGTCACGGGACTACAAGCCCCATCTTCCCTGATCGTTGGCCATGCTGGCTAGGACTGATGGAAGTTGTAGTACACAATGTCTGGAAAGCACAACACTGGGGCTAGTCCTCTGCTAGGGGGATTATGGTTGATTCCAGACAACCTGCCTCATTTCTTTGCACAAAGTTTGTGGGAAGGTTATGCAATACCTGCTGCTTAAATAGCACTCACCCCGATTTATTTGCCAAGAGGTTATACAAACATTGTGTCAAGAGATTCTTCTCTCCTGCTTCCCAAAGCTTTTTCCTGTCACTTTCCTTACTGAACCCCCTCCCCCCCTTTTTGAAGAAGTAGGTTTGTTGCACAAGACTGCCAAAGCCACTTTAATTGCTATATGTGAATTTGCTGGAATGCAACTGAATCCCATGCACAGAATAGCAGCAGCGGCCAACAATCAGGCCTCTCACTGCACTTGTAGGCACTAACCTGTGGTAGAACATGCGGGCCATCCCCATGCGCTGCTTCTCGCCACCAGAGAGCACATCCTTCCAGTCGCTGACGGCTTCCCAGCCTGGCCCCACCCGTGGATGGAAAGGTAAGAGATTTCATTGGTCACTCAACGCGGATGGTGCAGCAGACCCTCCTAAGCGTCCTGCTTGCCCATTCACTTTCTGCTCCACACAGCCAGAGGCAAAGGAAGCAGAAAAGACAATTTCCCTCCCCATTTGTCTCCCATGAATTAAAGGTTTGTGTGTTCTCTCTCTCTCATGCTCACCCCACCTCTCCTGGTTGCACCCACCTCCCTCACGCTGCACAATGTAGTTCAAGTTGACAATGCCCAGGATCCGCTCCAAGTCAGCGTCCGTCTTCCCTTTCCGTGCCATGTCCTCTGCAGTGTCTGGGTAGATCACCTGGTCTCGCAGGGTTCCCACAGACATGTATGGCCTACCATGAGATACCAAGCATAACATTCCTTGGTGTGCAAATATATTAATATGACAACAACAACAATTTATATCCCACCATTCCTCCCAAGGAGGCCAGGATTGCAAACACACAAATGCTAAAACAACGTGGAAGATGGAGCAAGCTTGTTTTCTCCTGCTCTGGAGGGCAGGACTCAAACCAATGGCTTCAAGTTACAAGAAATGAGATTCAAACTAAACATCAGAAAAGAACTTTCTGAAGGCAAGAGCTATTCAGCAGTGGAAGGCTCTCCCTCGGGAGGTTGTGGACTCTTCCTTGGAGGTTTTCAAGCAGAGGCTGGATGGTCATCTGTCATGGATGCTTCAGCTGAGATCCCTGCATTGCAGGGGTTGGACTGGATGACCCTTGGGGTCCCTTCCAGCTCTACAATTCTATGATTCTATTTCCTAATTTTAACACGTTCAGCCCCATGAAGAGCAACCAATAGTCTTAGGTTCTCTCTTTTTTGTTCCATTGTATCACCCGCCTTTCCCTTCCCTGCAGGCATCTGAATACTGGTTCTTTGTACCTCTGTGGAATGTAGAACATACGATGTGGGGGTGGCTTGTAGAGGATGCCTTCATATGTTGGCCAGAGTCCCCCCAGGATCCGGAACAGTGAGCTCTTCCCGCAGCCGTTTGGACCAGTGATAAGCAGGTGCATGCCCTCGTCCACCTGCAAGAAGACATCAGAGAGTAGTATGTCTGATTATTATTATTTTATTATTTATCACCCACCTTTTTTCCTGACAGGGACTCAAGGTGACTTACAGATAAAAAAAGAACAGCTAAAAACATAGAGAGGTAAAAATCACTGAAAAACAATTAAACATTAACAGAATTAAAACTATATGTATATTTTTTAAAAATACAATCACATCAAAACAAAAACAGCACTGGGAACAGCAGTTAGTTCCCCAAAACTCACTGGAACAAGAACGTCTTCACCTACAGCGGAAAAACAGCAGGGAAGCAGCCAGTCTAGCTTCTCTAGGGAAGGAGTTCCAAAGTTGCCTGGGAGCAGCCACTGAGAAGGCCCTCCCTGCACCCCCTCCAAGTGTGCCTGTGAGGGTGGCAAGACCGAGAGAAGGGCCTCCCCAGAAGATCTTAGAGCCCAGGCAGGTTTGTAGGAAGGAATACACTAGTTTGGACCCATAAAGCAGCTCAGGACCGCAATAGCTCAAGGACCACTTCTCCTCATATGAACTGAATTGAACCCTGTGATCATGATCGAAGGCCCCTCTTCATGTGCCTCCTCCTCGAGAGGTCTGGAAGGCGGCAACATGAGAAGAGGCCTTTTCTGTGGTGGCTCCCGCTTTGCAGAATGCTCTCCCCAGGGAGGCTCGTCTGGCACCATCATTATAAATCTTTAAGTGCTAGGCAAAAACTTTTCTCTATAGCCAAGCCTTTGGCCTTTCACTATCTGTGGCCTTTTAGAAGTGGGTGGGATGCTTTTAATGCACTGTTTCCCTCCCCCCCCCTCAGTTTTAATGTATCTATGTTTTTGTTGTTGTTAATTTGGTTGGTTGGTTGGCTGTAAGTCGCTTTTGGTTGCCTTGGACCTGTAAAGGCCAGACTCCCCTGCCCCATCTCTCCTTGGCCTTCGGAGGATAGATTCAACTCCCCTGCCTTGGGAACCTGGCCCCACTCCCACCCCAAATGGCCCAGAACGTAAGAAATCTGTGATCTGCCAGCTGCTTTAGGCTACCTGCCAAGTGACATTACCCCTATGGTGCCCTGACAACTATCTCTGAGCCACGTCAGGCTTGCTCTCTCGCCCCACTCCTGTACTCTGGCCGATTTTCCAGCTCTTTCTATGCTCTTGCAAAATATAATAAAGAGAAGGCAGTGATCAAGGTCTTATCAGCTCCCCCCCCCCCAACACCACACCCCCTGCTCCTCCTACCTGACCTTGCAAAGTCAGCAGCACTGGCAGGGACTCTCCGTCCCACCCACCCCCTTCCCTCAACTTTGCTGCTTCATATCTCCTACCGACAAAAAAAGCTTGCAATCTCAGCCCAGCCTTATCTCCATCTTTCTTTTAACAACCCTGCTGAATCTGAAGAAGGTTCTTCCAGGCCTTCAGCATTAGAATCCTCTCAATGTTAGAACTCTGCCCTAGGATATATCTTTCAAGCAACAATGCAGAACAGAATTTCAAGCAATAATACACAACAGGCTTAGCAACCAGTAGCAAAAAAGGAAATGGGGTCTGCTCTGCTCCTGTGCCTTCATGAGCAAGTTGATCTGCAGAAATCTGCAAATGAAACTTCTCATGGCATTAGAATATAGGGATCAATGTTATCACATGCAAATTCCTGGATATCAGGCAACTGTTAAAGGCACAGCCAACTCAGCCAAAGTCTCCCGGCTCCTGCTCCCCGCTTTCAAACTTTGTTTTTTACTACTTACCCGAATATTGAGGCTGGTGACCACGACGTCTCCAGTGGGGGTGATGATGGGGATGTTTTCACAGACAATTCCATTGTCAACATCAACCACACGTCCTGTAAGCAAAATGGGGTGGGGTGGGATGGGATGGGATGTGGGGGGAAGGAAGGAAGAGACTGGATATCAAATCCACAATGAAAGACAGTGTTCCAACCCTTGTGAGAGTGAACACAGACTCAGTCAGAAGGGGGCAGCACACCCTCTCACAATCCTCCTCCTGTCTCCTCTCTTGCTCAAGCCCAAATTTAGACTTTACCTGGGAATGGAGAAAGAATGCAAGGTATCTGCTAAACATTGTTCATCTCAGTCCTCAGGATGGTTTGCGACAGGCCCCTCTCTGACACTGGATCTGCAGGGAATGGCTATGGCTCACTGGTTAGATTAAGGCAGTCTGCACATGCTCATGTGCACTCCTCCATCTGGTATTAACATGCACATGACTTTATGTTTCTGGGAACAAAGCATGGCTTTCAGAAGAGGCTCCAGGACCCAAAGCCCTGCTGGTCTAATCCAGTCAGGCCAGGGAGAATGATGGGATGGAAAGGAGGGCTGCTCTACTACTGCAAACCAAATGGGAGACATAATTTTGACAGGTGCCACTTCATACAAAGTGGGGAACACTGTACCTGCCAAAACTGACAAACTGGAACGTGTGCAGAGGAGGGCAACCAAAATGGTCAAAGGCCTGGAAACGATGCCTTATGAGGAATGGCTAAGGGAGCTGGGCATGTTTAGCCTGGAGAAGAGGAGGTTAAGGGGTGATATGATAGCCATGTTCAAATATATAAAAGGATGTCACATAGAGGAGGGAAAAAGGTTGTTTTCCGCTGCTCCAGAGAAGCGGACACGGAGCAATGGATCCAAACTACAAGAAAGAAGATTCCACCTAAACATTAGGAAGAACTTCCTGACAGTAAGAGCTGTTTGACAGTGGAATTTGCTGCCAAGGAGTGTGGTGGAGTCTCCTTCTTTGGAGGTCTTTAAGCAGAGGCTTGACAACCATATGTCAGGAGTGCTCTGATGGTGTTTCCTGCTTGGCAGGGGGTTGGACTCGATGGCCCTTGTGGTCTCTTCCAACTCTATGATTCTATGATTCTATGAAAACTCCTCCTCAGCTTTCAAGGCACAGGAGACAAATAGTTATCCTTCCACTGCGGTCATGTTATCTGACCCAACTGGAAGTCACCTTGCGGTCAGGTCAGAGGAGGTTCAGCTGGTATTTGTTTATGGGATGAAGCCAGGATAACAGGTGAGGAAGTGTATTAGGATGAGCCATTAGCTGGTAGGGTTGCCAGAGCTGTCCCAACTTAGAGGATCCAGTGATAACCAACGGACATACAAATAGCCCTGACGGATCAGACCAAAGGTCTGTCTAATCCACCATCCCATTTCCCCAGTGACCAGCCAGATGCCCCTGAAAGGCCCACAAAGAGGACATGAGGGAAATGGCCTACTCTCAGCAACTGGCATGGAGAGAGCCGCTGACCCTGGAGGTAACATATGGGCATCATGCCTTGCAGCCAGCAGCAGCCTAATCCTCCCTTATCCACCTTTAAAGAAGGTGGCTGTCCACACATCCTGAGCAAGTGAATTCCTGAGCAAGCAATTTCACTGCTTATGTGCTTGGGGAAGAAGCACTTCTGTCCTGAATGTCCCATCAACTAGCTTCACAGGATGATTCCAAGTTCTAGAGTTGTGATGAAGGGAGGAAAATGTGTCTTTCTCCATGTCACGCAGCATTTTGTGAACCTTAGTCATGTCCTACCTTATTCACTTTTTTCCTGAACTGAAAAGCCCCCAGAGCTGCAACGTTTCCTCCTGGGCAAGTTGCTCCAGCCACTGATCACTTTGGATGCCCTTTTCTGCACCTTTTCCCGAACTAACAATGCCATTGAGGCAACAGTTTTGTAGTGCAGGAGTGTGGAGTCTTTTTGGCCCAGTGGGCTAAGATGTTTATTTCCCCAACCCCATGAGCCAGCTTTGACAGGTGTGTGGGGCCACCCATCTGCCAATCATCAGGTGCAAGGTGGGTGGAGGAGTCTGCAGGACTGACGTCTCCATTCTCCAGCTGAAGAGTGGAGGGTTCAACACTGCTCTCTGCAGGGGGCTCCTTTGCCATCATATCCCACCCCCCACGACTAACAGAAACAGGACCTATTGTGCAATGTTGTCAATAGATTATGCAAAACATATCAGGGAAATATACTTAACTTGCATAATTTATCCAGGGCACTGAATTTAAGCTCAATTTAAGCAGATTTTAAAAAAATAAAAAATGAACAGAATACCCACAGCCCTAGCCTTGTTGACTTGCAAATTTCAACTCTGTAAGTCACTTGAGCCATTTCTTTTGATAGAAAGGCAAGATAAAAATCTAATGAACATGCACAAAACAGAATTACCAGCCCAGACTCTGGCCTAGAACTGTACATTTTAATAATAGCCAGGGAAGCTGTTGTCAACAGAGAGTAAGGAGCAGGTACAATGCCTGCTCCCACGATGTGATGGGCTGCAGGGTGAAGAGATGGAGAGAGAGGTGTAAAATGTGAGGGGAAATACAAGAGGAGGTGAACTAGCTTTGGGACAGATGGAGATGATGCTGGAGAAAGAGAAGGGTTTGGTGGAAGAGAGAGAACAAGAAAAGAAGCAGGACACCAAAAAAAGAAGTAAGAGCGGACACAGAGCAGCAGAGAGACAAAACTTACAGGCACAGACTCTGGATTCACAGACTGCCCACTCCCCAAATAGAGATGGGCAACTGACACAGCCATCAACTCATCAAAAGTAGTTTGGGGTTGTGTTTCCTTTGTCTTTCCATTTACCCATGCTTTATAGGTTAGTTGTCCGTAGCATAAAGCAGGTGTGGGGAACCCTTGGTCCTCCAGATGTTGCTGAGCTAACCCTCCCACTGTCCCTGGCCATTGGTCATGCCAGCTGAGGCAGATGGCAGTGGCATGGGGGGGGGGCAAAGGTTCCCCATACCTTGGACCTGGAACAAAATGTTGCAGTGCAATGCTCCCTATTCAGGATTCCCGCCACTCCATCTTTCCATTTTTACCTCCCAAGAGACAGTCAGCATTAGGCACCCACTGAACATGCTTAGTGTTTTCGCATGTCTTTCTCTAAAGGTTCTTTTGTAGTTCAAATGGCAGTGTTCCCCCGAGTCTGCTGATGCCTCCCTCTTGTGCATGGGTAATACTATATTGGCTACATAAGGACTGGCACTCCCAGAATTGAAATCACTATTTGTCTGTACAGGATGTTGCTCAAGCATCTATTGTGCTATAGAGCAATTGCCAATCTGCACCTCCTTAGCAGTTACTAAGGGCTATGTGCATTACCCAGGAAGGGAGGGGAAATAAAGTAGATGCACAGTCAAGCAGGCAGGAGACAATCCTGACTTGCTGGCAGAAAGGCCTAGTTCTCACCGAGGTGGTAAAACATGTATCCGGAATGTACCACTTTAGATTGTTGGTGCAAGAGCTCCCTTGAAAAGTCCCCTCCATATGAAACATGTTTTTTAAACCTCCACACAACCACCCCCCCCTTGTTATCTGGGGGAAGCCTTCCTCCTGACTTTCTTTATTTTGGACTGTACAAAAAAAAAGTAACTAAAATAAAGCACTTGCAAGTAGCTCCCCTGCATGTTGCAGTAAGAAAAAGCAGGAACACAGCTGAGAGAACCCCTGGCAAGATGGCTCCTATGTGGTTTGTTTTGTAATGAAGTGCCTTCAGTCACGGGAGCCCCTACCTGCAATTCGAAGTGCTATAGCCCAGGCCCAGGTTTACCAGCTCACTGAGAACTAGATCTGACGGAAGCTATGCAGCTGTCTCTGGGTTCCTGTACCCTGATACCTATGCATGTTTACTTGGCCGAAAGTCCCATTGGGTTTTATGGGACTTCTGAGTAATTGTAAATAAGATAACCATCTTGGTTTGATCCTTGCCACCACGTGAACATCATCTCTTGATCTAGCAAGACGCATCTCGCAGTTACCAGGCCAGCAGCAATGCAGGTGTGCCATGTCAGCCCAATACAGTCTGGAGCTGAAGGCCTTACCTTGGATTTTGAGCGGCCCTTCTACCCGTACGCCATGCTTCATCACTCTCCCAGCATGAGCCTGACCCTCCTCAAGTTCTCCAGGGCGCCGGAAGTTGCAGGCTTTCACCTCTTCAAACACTTGGAACATCTCATGTACGCGAGCAGTGTACCCGGCCAGCTCCGTCACCTGAATTAGGAAGCAGCAAGTAACATACCTTAGCGCCAGAAGGGAAACACAAAGCTTTTAGGGATGGAGTTGGGATGTTCTTGGTAATAGCCAACATTAGTCTTACTGAGAGTAGATCCCATTAAGTCCACTGATATCCATTAACTCATAGAGTAAACCCAGAGTATTCAGCATTGGGAAATCACTCCAAGCATACAGGTAAAAACAACAATCCCATAACAATCACTAATATTTAAGACTTTCTGGCTTTGCTCCAGGCTCCTGAAACCAGCTCAGTCTGTCAAGTTTTATTATGCCTAATTACTCGGAATTCCCATATAGCTCAATGCTCCTTTCTCCCAAGCAGACACAGAACTGCATCTCATTAACGGATATAGAGAGCTGCCACATACCAGGTCAGACTCTTGGTCTCATATATGTAGCCCATTATTGTTCTGAGTGGCTGCAGCTCTGCAAGTGTCTTAAATCTCAGCCTTTCCCATCATCGGATTCTTTTAACTGGCAATGCCAGGGACTGAACCAGGAACCTTCCGCATGCAAAGCATCTGTTTGACCACTGAGCCAAGGTCCTTTCCCAAGGTTGCAGGAGGTTGCTTTAGCAAGCTTCCAAGAAGGAAAAGTTTCCTAAGGCAGAGTTCCCTAGGAAGCTCCTGTGAGTAACCACTGGCAGTTTCTCTCTACCTTGGGCACATAGTTGGCATTGTTAGGAGGATGCCATTAGATGGCAGGGCAGGGCAGGGCAGGGCAGTGTGTGTGTGTGTGTGTGTGTGTGTGTGTGTGTGTAACTAAACACATTTAAATAAGTTTCAAATCTCTTTAACTGAGGGTCCTAGATGTCTAACCAGGAATTTCATTGGCCCGTTTCAATCAAAGCTTATGCATACACTATACCTTTAAAGCACATTTTCTCTCAAAAAATTCTGGGCATTCTAGTCTGTTAAGGGTTGCTGGGAAATGTAACTCTGTGAGGGATAAACTACAGTGCCCAGGATTTTTGGGAGGAGAATAAGTTCCTAATGTTCTTTAAAGATATAGTGTGTAAAGAACCAGAGTTTAAATCATGTTTAAAGATCAGTCCTGTGGAGATTCCCTTAGAGTGTGTGATGAAATAAAGGAAATACAGTATGTCCTGGTCCAGGAAAGGGCAGATTTGTGGAATAGACTTTGCATTTCCCTAGAACCCTCAAGCTCCACCAGTTGGAGCCTGGTTTGGAATACATGTGCTAAGAATTAAAGAACATGGTGCCTTTGAGCAGTTACTGAACCGAGGGAATTGTGTTGAGTTATCAGAACTGAACTGAGTTCACAGTTCTTCCATGTAAAAAATCTACTCCTTGTTACTCCAGCTTTCTTCATTTTAGAAGTCTGGTTGGGAAGCAAGATATGTCATTTTGTTGCTGCAATTATTAAACAATTGGGAGTCACAAATCCCTGCAGAAATACCGCACTAGTTCCAGATCCACCTTATGCTCATTCCTATTCTAGACCAGGGGTTAGCAAACTTTTTTAGGAGAGGGCCAGTTCACTGCCCCTCAGACCTTGTGGTGGGCTGGACTACGCACGCGCACACACACACACATGGAACAGAGGGGTATTCTCTCTCCCCCCCCTCCCCTCGCTTTCCTACCTCCTCCGCCGCTCTGCCTGTGGTTGGGAGCCACCGCTGGCGCTGCCTCTCCTTTCCGGGCCAACTTTCCCAGGTGCCAGGTGGCGGGGCCAGCAGGCACGCCAAGCTTCAGCCAAAGCCCCGTGACGCACCCGTCACGATGCCCACAGCGCGGCCATGGACGGAGAGGCTGGCGGGCCCAGCTCCCATCCTCTGCAGGGCAGGGAGAAGCCAGGAAGAGGCACCGCCATTGTGTGTTGGGGGGGGGGGGGCGGAAATGGCGCCCGAAAAAAATTGCAAAAAAATGCGCAGTCCAAACAATCACACCGATCCAAGTGGTGATTCCAGGATTGTCCGCAGGCCGGAACCAGAGGGCAATTGGGCCTGATCCAGCCTGCGGCCCTTAGTTTGCTGACCCATGTTCTAGACAGATCCTATGCATAAGTCTCACCAAGTTCAAAGGGAATTATTCCCAAGAGTGTGTACATAGGAGGGCAAAATTAGATGTTTGCTTTGAACCATTTGGTCTGTTACAGATCGAAACCAATCCCACGAAGTATTAGAGCACTGCACTAGGTCAAAGATCATGCATGTGGGTGTTGGAAAACATGATCGTGTAAGGCAGAATCTAGGACGCTGATGTGCAACCGGGAACTGATGCCAGGACATTGTTCTCCCAGGTCTTCCAACCTTCTGGGTGTGGGCTGTGCCTTGCAGAGATGTGCAATTTTAGGATTTTCCCTCAGAGGAAAACAGAAACGACGTGGCTTATTCCCTTCCTTCAACTGATAATCAAACCAACCCAATTCCTTCTGGGTCAACCCAAGCAGCCAAGCTGCATCCGTACCTCTTTGTAAGAAGAGATGACTCTCTCTGTGGCATCAGCTGCTGCATTCAGTAGACTCCGTGCTGTGGTGAAGGCTTCGGTTCTCAGGCTCACCAGCTCATTCTCCTCCATGTCCAACGCAGCTTGCTTCACTGCCTCAGGGTCTGGCATAGGAGGGGAAACCGACATGGTCAGCAGAAACTCCAAGGACAACATCTCTACCCTCCATTTTCTAGCTCCACAGCTGTTTTTAGGACCTGAGTTTGCCTGGAAATCACATGCTCTCACCTGGAATCCTTTCCCTCTGGCCAAGAACACTTGCCTACTGATTACTTCCTGCATGAACGAAAACATAAGCAGGGGACTCTGAAACTCCCTCCTCCCAGCATCACTGGCATTGGTGAAACCTCTCCCGTAGGCATTTGAGGCATTTGCTTCTAGGCACAGGAAAAGGCTCTTTAATTCTCTCTTGCACCCTTGGGGTTAGCAAAGATGTTCTAACAGAGTTCTTCCCTTAAATATTTCCTTTGTTTGCCAGATTTATTTATTTGGAATACTTATTACCTGCCCTTCATCATATGTCCCAGGGCAAGGTGCATTCCAAAATCAATAAAACAAATTCGAGCAGCATTAAGCTAAAACCATACTTGAAAACCATAGCATTAACTGAACAATGGCAAAACAGCTGCAGCAACACAGCATGGGGAAAACGGTTATTCTATCTTTAACCTCCACCTCCAAAGGCCTGTGAACAGGTGTGTCTGCTGGAGGGTATGCAATGTTGGGGCCAGACACATGTCGGAGGGGAGGATGTTGCAACACCTCTCTTGTTCTGCCACCCCTTGAGTTTTGCAGGGCAGTGGTGCTGCAAACAGGGCCTAATGTCAGGAACATATGGTGACAGAGCCTTCCTTGTTGTAGATGTGGGTGCTGGAGGAAGGAGTAGCTTAAGTAGCCATTGGCCTGTCTCTTGGCTAACATGGGAGAAAGCAGCTAAGACATAATATAGGTAGCGGAGGGGCCCTTGGTAGCAGATGCTACAGCTGCAACCAGATTAGGAAATCCCTGAACAGCCTGTACTGGATCACTGGACCTTCAGTTCCTATTCTAACTGGGCAGGTTCTAGAGACTAAGCTAACAAAGATCCTCTTCAGACTTCAAGGAGGAGGAGGAGGCGGCGTTGGCGAGGGCAGGGACAGCTCAGACACCCACAGCGAAAACAACAAAGAAGGCAACAAATCTTCCTGGGATGATCAGCCTTTCAGTTTCTGTAATACCTTTACATTTAACCATCAAATATCTGTATAATTAGATTTAAACTCAGGAAGAGGAACCTGATCACCTACTGCTGATCCTGATGGGTCATTTCACCAGAACTTTGAGCAACAAGAGAGAAAATTGCCTTCCAGAAAGAAAATTGTTGCATAAGGCAGCAGGGCTCTAGCCTAGGCTTAAGCCTAGAAATTATAAGATTATCAGTCTGACAACACCCTTCATGTCATTCTAGGTATCATTACTCAAGAAGATATATGGAACAGGTGAGCTGCCGACCTGCCCAGCAAGTTATCATTGACGAAATCAGGATCACACACACAGGGTGAATTTATAATAATAATAATAATAATAATAAATTATTTATATCCCGCCCTCCCCAGCCGAAGCCGGGCTCAGGGCAGCTAACAACAATAAAATAATACAACATTCTAAAATCTTCTAAACATCCTAAACATTCTAAATACTACATCCCATGTAAAGTTTCACTGTGAGCTGTCTGTATAATCTGCTACCACTCCTCTCACTTCCACCATAAGTGGAGCTCTTGCAATTAACACAAGGACACCTGTTGCCTATAAAACTAAGGAGGAAAAACAGGGTCTCCTCTTCACATCTCCCCAGCTACAGCCGTTTTTCAAAACCAACACCTGTGTTCAGTGCCATAGCTAGCGATTTTCATGCGCAGTGAAGATTTCCAGTTCTGTACACACAAAAACAACTGACCTCAGGGAGAGTTAAGAATGGTTGTGGACCTTTAAAAGCAAAGACCAAGGACTAGGAACGCAAGTATCTTCCAAAGAGGTGCAAAACAGCAAGAAAGGGTGCAGCTCCAAACTAAAGCAGTGGATGTGCAGGGCTTAACCCTTTCTTTACCTGCTACTTTCAACCTTCAATCACCTTGTTATCATCTCCTGCCCCAGTTCAATCTAAGATTCTGCACATTCATTTACTGTGTTATTCAGGAAAACAGCTTAAATTTTCTTCCACTACCCGAAGCTTCTTCTCTAAATCACAGTCTTCTGTCACTTTGAAGCTGTTTTGAATGTCCTGACCCCAGACTCTGCCAAATGTGTAATTCAACCCAAAGATTACAGCCACTTCCACATCTTCACTGCTCAAACAATCTGTTCCTGCAAGGGGGGCGGGACTGGAAAGATGTGGCTGAGACAGGGGCTGCCATGTCATATCTATCCTGTTTTCTTCCCTCTCTGCAATTCTGTGGTTATATGTACTTCACTGTGGCAAAACTGGAAAGCAGAGGGCCAAGGAGAATCTGCAGCAATGCCTAGTCTGATGCCCTGCCTAAGCCTCTTAAGCAAGCTGGTATCGGGCACTTCATCTGGCATCTTGAAAGCATTCTCAAGTATCGCCTGCCCACAAACAATTATTTACTTTATTACTATATCAATAAGTGACACCCAACATGCTCCCATCACCCTGTTGTTCCATTCTAATTACAAAATCTGCCTCCACTCACCTGTCTCAGAATAGCCAGTGGCGGTGATGATTGGCACAGCTACCATGACCAGCCCGGCAGCACTCCACACGTACTTCATGAGGAACTGCTCCAACATGACATACCAGAGCCTTTCTAGGAGCAGCACATTGATCTGGGAGGCCAGCTCACGATAAGAGTGCCGCAGAAGGGACAACTCCACCTGGAGGGGAGGCCAGGAGACATTATGGCATTCGGCAGGGTGATGAGATGTTTATTATTTATCATTTGTATACAGGTATATCCCCTATGAGGTTCCCAGGTCTCCCATCCAGACTGCGACCAGACTGCGACCTGCTTAGCTTCAGTCAGGCAGCTGAAATCCCACGCCCTTAGACTTTGCCTTAATGCAGCTGCTGAGATGGAGGGCATTTCCATATGGCTCTAATTTCAGAAGAACTGCTGCTTTACTTCCAATGTTTGGAGTTTAATTAAGAACCAAAGAAGAATCCTGCTGGATCAGGCCAATGGCCACCTAGTCCTGCATCCTCACAGTGACCACCCAGATACCTGCAGGCTGGACATGAGCACAACAGAACCTGAAATTCCCAGCAACTGGTATTCAGAAGCAGTACTGCCTCCCATTGTGGAGGCACAGCAGAGCTAGCAGCCATGGATAGCCCTCTCCTCCATGAATTTGTTTAATCCTCTTTGAAAGCCATCTACGCTGGTGGCCAGCATTGCTTCCTGCAGGAGCAAGTACTATAGTTTGACTAAGAGCTCTGTGAATGAGTAATTTCTTTTATCTGTTCTGAATTCTTCTGACATTCAGCTTCATTCGATGTCTATGACCTCTTGTCATCTGGGCAGCCCAGGACCCACAGACATACTGCCCAGGCTTGTGCTGGCCCAGGGAGGTCACTTTGGTGGTGCTAACATACTGGTTTGATTTCACCCCCAGAGGCACACAACATTGTCTCAAGACAGACAGAGGATCACAACAGCTCCACTTTTCTCATGATATACACAATTTTATAAACTTCTATCATACCACCTCTTAAAAAGGGACGTGGGTGGCGCTGTGGGTTAAACCACAGAGCCTAGGGCTTGCCGATCAGAAGGTCGGCGTTTTGAATCCCCACGACGGGGTGAGCTCCCGTTGCTCGGTCCCAGCTCCTGCCAACCTAGCAGTTCAAAAGCACGTCAAAGTGCAAGTAGATAAATAGGTACCACTCCAGCGGGAAGGTAAACGGCATTTCCATGCGCTGCTCTGGTTCACCAGAAGCGGCTTAGTCATGCTGGCCGCATGACCCAGAAGCTGTGCGCCAGCTCCCTCGGCCAATAAAGCGAGATGAGTGCCGCAACCCCAGAGTCGTGCGTGACTGGACCTAATGGTCAGGGGTCCCTTTACCTTTTTTAAAGATGACTAAGAGGTGGTAAAGGTAAAGGGACCCCTGACCATTAGGTCCAGTCACGGACGACTCTGGGGTTGCGGCGCTCATCTCGCTCTATAGGCTGAGGGAGCCGGCGTTTGTCCACAGACAGTTTCCGGGTCATGTGGCCAGCATGACTAAGCCACTTCTGTCGAACCAGAGCAGCACTTGGAAACACCGTTTACCTTTCCGCAGGAGCGGTACCTATTTATCTACTTGCACTTGACGTGCTTTCGAACTGCTAGAAACTAAAAAGTTTCAAATGCTACAAACTTTCTTTGTCTACTCCCTGGAGGCCAGAGGTAGCATTACCTCTTTGTTAGAGAATCTGCTTCATCTGTGCACATGTGATGAAAAGGTTCAATGGTTCAAAAGCAGCCACTCCCACCAGGTGAAGTGCTTTTAGCAGAAGACTGACCTGCATAAATAAGGCAGGTGATGCTTTGCTCATTCCTTTATCTCCATGTCAGGAAAAGTTTCCTTCTTTACTGACCACCAGCCAGCTCTTAAAAGGCACTTGAGCAATTTCCACAAGAAAGAGGCAGAAGGACAGTTTGGTTCATTACATGTGTGTCTTTTTTCAGGACTACAGAATTAAGGGACGACTGACATATGTGAATGAGCCATTCCAATTCTCTGCTGTCATAGACAGAACTCTTAGAGAGTTTAACTCTAAGATTTTAACCAGCCCTGTCCTTAACAGCAGCTACGGCAGCAGTCTCCACCCCCATGACAAGAGAAGCCTCATCTACAAATATTTGCCCAATCAATGTGCTGTTAAAGACACAGCAGCAAGGGCAAAAAGAAAAAAAAAGTTGGGTCACTGGTAACTGTCAAGTGATAAGTACTCAAGTGATGTACCTGAATATGTGAACTGACCCTAAGATTGTCCCTCCTTTTCTGAAAGGGAGGAGAAAAGAGGTGTAAAGTAATCTCAAGGATAAAAAGTAGGGGGAAGATTTCTAAAATTCAGTTGTTCTAATAGCACAATCCTATGCATATTTACTCAGAAGTAAGCTCCAGTGGTTGCAATGGGACTTGCTTCCCAGTAAGTGTGGCTTCCACTATCTGTGTGACTACAGAAATAGGAAAAGTACTATAGCAACACACACCCTGAACTTTGGGTTACAAACTGAAAAGCCACATTTTGAATAAGGAGTCCCAGTTCCAAAACCAGCCTTTACTAGCACTTCACTGGTGCTAAATGGTTTGTCAGGGTTTTCATCACATAGATGCAGGGATGCAGCAATACAACACAGTATTTGCATTCATGGAGTAATGGCCAGTGGCAGTGGGGAGCCAGGGGGGCTATGGTTCCGGGCACAAAATTCTGAGGGGGTGGCCTCCATACAGCCACCAGCTTCTGCAGGGATCCCTATCCTGGCAAAGGCAGCAAAGAAGCCTGTCAGGGGGTTGCGCCACTGCCACCCAGGCACATCCCAGGCTCCCTGTCCTTGCCTGCCTGCCTGCCACCCAGGGTTTCTGGACCCTGGAGCCCAACCTGGCCTTGCCGCCATGTCCCTGGCAGAGGCTAGCAACTGAAGAGGCTCCGTCCACCTTCCTCACATTCCTGAGGCCATGCCACCCTTCATTCTCCAGGCCATGCCATGCCAAGGCCTCACTGAATGGCTGCCCGGCCAGTGCTTGCTCATTGTGCCACGCTCCTTGGACGGCAGCAAGAATAGCCCAGGTCCACAGTGAGTGGATGCAGATGGAGGGAGGGTGACCCCAGGGCAGCCCAACCCAGCGCTCCTCTCTGCAGGCATTGAGGGGTTTTGCCCACCAAGGGTCATGTAAGCCAGCTGGGCTCCCTCCTGTGCAGGCAGGCAGGTGGCACAGCACAGCCCCGTTTGGTTCCAGTGGCATTGGTGGCTTGCCTGCCCCAGGCGCCAGCAACCCAGGCTACACCACTGGCCAATGGCAGCTTTTAATTAACTACTGGAAGGTCAGGCTGTGGTGCTAATACCTAGTCTTGTCCTTAGTTCTCTGCAGTTGAAATTGGGAAATTGCTCTGTCCCTTCATCTCTGTGGTACAAGCCCTGTTAGCCTCACAACAGCAATTCGCCTGGTGTTAAATCTGACTACAAAAGTGCTAGTTCAGCCACATTGGGACAGGGAGCCTGGATTGCACCAAACCAAATCTACCTGTGCTCTCTCCAGGAAGGTTTGCCTGGCACCTCCATTATACACCTTTAGGTGCCAGGTGAAAACATTCCCCTTCAACCAGGCCTTTCGCTGATTGACATCCGATGCTCTTTTAAATGTGTTGTGGGAGGGGGGATTATTGGCTTTTTGTTGTTCTTATTTTTACTATGTATTTTTTGTTTTTTATGTTGTAATTCTATGTTGTGAACTGCCCTTAGATCTGCAGATGAAGGGCAATATACAAATTTAATAAATAATGGTAATAATAATAAATAACACCCTGAAAAAATACAGGAGGTGCAAAGGGGTATGAGATAATCCTGCACCAATACCACAACTTTAATAGGGAGGGCAAAGTTAATGAGTACCAAGGCAGGAAGGTCAGCATTTCCTGTTCTCCACTTACTAAAGCCATTGAGGTGACAACTAACAGATCTTGTCTCAAAGAGATGGGGATGGGGTGGCTACTGTTTTTGGGTCACAGTCCTGCTATTCTGACAAGGGCTTTCATATGGGAGTAGTATTTTTGTCCTATGCTGTGTCCCCCACCCTTCCAATCTGCTGTGCAAGACTGGTGGGAAGCCATCTTATGCTGAAGAGCCACAGGTAGGTAGACTAGTGGAGGAGGGGGCAGCTGGAGGCACAGCACAAATGCACCCAATAGCCCTAAGAAAACCCTGAACATTCAGAGATAATTGTCTTAAACATCACAAGTGGTGACACAATTCAAATGTCATCATGACTAATACTGGTCATGCTCCTTTTTCCTAAAGGGCAACTGTGGCTATAGACTTTTTGTTTGAGGTGTGTGCATGTGTGCACAAATCTACATGGTTCTAATAAATGTTTAAGCACAAAGGCTGGCCCCATTGCTGTATTTCTGTGTGCGAATGTGACCTACAATTACCCTTAATTTGGGAAGGATGCCAAAGGTAGGAGAGTTTTTGGCCTTGGAATGTTCCTGACACAGCTGGGCTGGAATGGAGAGGGGCGACTGCAGTGTACATGTGATAGAAATGACGATTAACTTCAGTCACCATCGCCCTCGGTATAAGAGCATTTCCCCCCCCCCCCCGCCCCCCACCCTCACAATGATTCAGAAAACAGGAAGAGCCTAGATCCTGATTCCCAGCTCTCATCTGTTACTGTTATATGTTATCTGATCCATTGCTTTTCCAAATCTGGGGATTAGAAATGGTGTCTGATAAACACACTGCAACTGCCGTCCAATCGCCTCCGCTAGGCAGTGCAGGAATCCTTAAGTGCCACACTTGGAAACGCCTGGGGCTGTTTTGACGGTTGAGGCAGAAGTCAAGCATGAGCAATAGAAACCAAGAAAGGTTTCTATGGAAATTTAGACTGGTGGAGGATTACTGAACATAGACAGATTTGAAGCTGGATAAATTCAGGTCAGGGCCTCAGCCTTGCCCTCGGACAAATTCAAGGAAGAAGACTACAAAGAAAAGGAAGTAAACAAGGGTGCTGGTTTCAGCTCTAGCTTGTCTCTCTATAAAGCCAACTTCACTTCCACTGGCCGAGGGCTGGTAGGGACAGCTGCCTCCGTTTCAGAGCTCAGGGGAAGAAGAGAAAGTAGAAAGACATATAACAAAAGTGGGGGGGGGGGGTAAACTACCCCTCTCGTGTTTCTCCAGTTCTACTACACTATAATTTTCTGTCCGGAAACCCAGGAGTCCTGGCTTCCAGTAATCCTCCTATCAGCTGATCCCTGCTTTCCTCCCAGAGAACCATGGCACATTGCCCACTTGCTTTACCTTATGGCCCCCATAGAAAGCAATCTCTTCCGAGTTGGCGACCACCCGGGAATGCATGTAGCGCAGCTCCCCTTTCCGCCGTGCCTCTTCAGCCACCAGCTGGCCAAACTTTGGCGAACAGGCACGCAGCACCTTAGCAGTGACGCAGACCACCAGGCCGGCAATGACCGAGGGCCAGGCTGTGTCGGCTCCTTTCGATCTGGCCGAGCTGAGCAGGGTATAGGAAGTGACAATCACATCCAGCACCGGCTTGGTCAGGTTCGAGTAGAGGTGAGCCACGGAGTTGGCGAAGGCCACCAGATCTTCCGTGAGAGACTGGTCCGGGTTGCGCAGGCGTCCGTCCATGTTGCTGACGCGGTAGTAGGTCTGGCCCTCAAAGTAGAGCCGATAGGCATGGTCCGCTAAACGTCCGCGGAAGGCCAGGCTCAGCTGCCCTTCTAGGTATCGAATGGCACTGTTGACAAATGTGGCAGGCAGGGCAATGAGCAGCCACTGAAGAAGCTGCCACGTAAAGTCATGCGGGTTCTTGCGGACGATGCAGCGGGCCAAGCGCCCGTCCAGCTGGGCCACGTAGACCGAGAGGAAGGTGCGGCTGGCTAGGGCGGCTGAGTGCAAGGCCAGGAGCCCCGTTTCACGGCACAGTGGCCCAGGGAACAGCAACCTCAGCAGGCGCAGCAGGCGGAAGAAAAACACCCTGTTCACCCCAGGTGGCGATGCTGCCACCTCATCGGCTGCCCCCCACTTGGAGGCTGGCTCCTCAGCACTGTGGTGCCCTGCTGAGTTGGCATTCACTTGGCGGTCAGAGGAAACCCAGTGTCGCCGCAGGACTGGGTACAACTTCTTGGCTCCATACGCCGCCACCAAGAGTGCCACCGCCGCTCTTTTCGCCGTGACCCCCTGGGCCAACCTGGCTGCCACTTTGGCTGTGGCAACTGGCATGGTGTCCCTTAGGGTGGGGTGGGGGGCACTGCCCCTTGCTCCTGGCTTCCTCTCTGCCCCCCCACCACTCCTTCTTCTCCTCCTCCTCCAGCTCGGGTGCTCTGCTCTCTGCCTGGCTGTGGCAGGGCTGGCCGCTCAGCCAGAGTCTGCTCTCACCCCACAATGCCCAACCCTCAGCCTGACTAGGTGGGAGGGGACTGAGCCATGGCCATCCCTTAGAACCATAGAGAAAGCCTCAGGGCACCATAGAGAGGACGGCGACAGACGGGCGCTCCTCAAGGCAGCCACGAGGTGGCGCCTGGAAGAATCGCGCGCGTTTAGCTCTTTCTCTCGCTCGCTCGCTTGCTTTTGCTCTGCCTTTAAATCGCTCCAATTCGGAGGTTTTAGACCCCGCTAGAGTCCCCTGCACCAATCGCACTCACTCAGATACAGCATGTGTCCAGGCGTTCCTCTTCAATCCAGAGGTTTTTTGTTTTTTTAACCCATTATTTTGGGGTTGGTTGATCTGACGCGTCCATCATTGCAAGCAATGGCGCTGTGGCTTCTGAAAAAACAACGGATGATTTATTATCTAATTAGAAGACGCCGAGGAGGAGCAGGTTTACTGCTTGCAACTCCCCGAGAGAACACAGTTACTGCGTGCTTAATTAATAATAAGTACATGAATGGAGATGACTTTAAAAGTTTGACAATAAAACCTGATGTAACACACGAGGTTAAGAAAATATTTTTGCCATCAGGAATCTCTGTTTGGAAGGTAGGGGGTGGGTGAGAAGGGGGTACTGTTGGATGTCGGTTTTGTTATTTTGAAAAACCAGCAACATATATAGAATATCTTTTTAAGCAAATTCTGTCTCCTGTTGGGGGGGGGGTGTATGAAAGAGACACGAGCCCTCCTGGTTCAGGACCAATGGCCCATCTAGTCTGGCACCTCGTTCTCACTGTTGGCCAACCAGATGCCTACCCACAAGCAGGATCCGAGCACAAGAGCACTCTCCTCTCCTCCAGTTTTCAGCAATTGGTACTCAGAAGCATTGCGCCTCCAGCACTGAGGCAGAGCACATTCATCATGGTGTGTGGGAGAATGGAAATTGCATTGCGTAGCGTTGTTAGATCATATCAAAAAGGCTTTCTGTTGTGGGTTCCAGATGTTGTTGGAGTTTTAATTTCCATCATCCCCAGCCAACATGGCCAATGGTAAGAGATAATGAGAATTGTAGTCCAAGACCATATAGAGTAGGGATGGGCAACCTGTGGCAACCCTCCAGACCACCAGCTCCCATCGTCTGTGGTCATAGATCAACCAAGTTCCAGTGTTTTGGAGTTGTAGTCTAAAATATATGGAAAGCACCAGTTTGGGCAGACTGTTCTAGGCAGTTACTGGGGTACCATTTCAAGCGCAGGGAGCAGCTTCCAACAAAATGGAATTTCACTTCCTTTCATGCCCTGGAAGATGCACAGTAATGGATGCATATTGAGAGGAAATGTTTTGGCAGCATAAATGGTTTCGTGAGCTCAAGAGATAATGGACATGGTGAGTATGCTTGTGTATGAGGAGAGGATTAGATTATTTTGCTAGCTCAGTAATCCACCTCTACTCAAGTTTGAACACACCAATACTTTAAGTCTTTGTGAGTTCCCAAACTATACTCTGAGGTGGCGCTGTGGTCTAAACCACTGAGCCTAGGGCTTGCCGATCGGAAGGTTGGCGGTTCGAATCCCTGCGACAGGGTGAGCTCCTGTTGCTCGGTCCCACCTCCTGCCAACCTAGCAGTTCGAAAGCACATCAAAGTGCAAGTAGATAAATAGGTACTGCTCTGACGGGAAGGTAATCAGCGTTTCTGTGTGCTGCTCCAGTTTCGCCAGAAGCAGCTTAGTTATGCTGGCCACATGACCTGGAAAAACTGCGGACAAACGTCAGCTCCCTTGGCCAGTAAAACGAGATGAGCGCCGCAACCCCAGAGTCGTTTGCTACTGGACTTAACTGTCAGAGGTCCTTTACCTTTACCTTTAAACTATACTCTGCTCAGTATGTTAGAGTTTCTATAAGAAATAGACAATCCAAAAGCTTAAAAAACTGCTAGTGTGAGTAGGTGTACAAAGTTCAGAGCTGGCACCATAGAGATAAAAATTAGACTCTGTCCTGATTGTTATCACTGCGGGTTCTTTAATTTACCCCTCAAATGTCTTTTTAATCTGAAGGAGCTAAAGGTCATAGTTCTTTTAGAGGAAGGAGCTGAAGTCCTCAAAACCCCAATGTCAGCAAAGTCCTGAAGTTTTCCCACCAGCTGCATGCAGGATCCCCATGGATGAAACCCATCCCAAGGTTTGTGATTAAGCCTCAAGATCTTTCAGTTTGCATTCTTTACAAAACAACTGCCTGGGATTTCACAATAACTCAAAACGTTTCCATGACTTCATGGCATGTATAAATTTCACAAAGCAATTATTTGTTGATGTCATGCTTACATTGCATCCTTATATAACCAAAGGCTAGGAAGCAAGAATGCTGCTATGAGCATAGACCCCATGACAAGTTTCACAGTAACAGCCACATTAGGATCCAATAAAACATTCCTTTCAGGCTTGCTGCTAAACTGAGCTAGCCATGGTGACTGGAGGAGGGCTGGTATGTCCTTGGTGATCAGTCTGCTCCTTTGGCCGTGATGCTTGCAAAGTCTGTTTGACTACATGCATAGCAGCATCGCTGCTGCAGAAGCGAGGTCCTCAATGACTGGGTACTCTGCTGTAACTATGGTTAGTATTTGTTCCGATTAAGCCAAGGGAAGGTGCTGCACACACAGCAAGTGTTCAAGAGCACATATGCAAAGTGGCTGGTTGTTAATATGGCAGAGGTAGAAAAGGGGCAGGTATTGTGGCAATGCTCAATTGAGTGCAGTGCACTAAGCATGGTCATGCACCTGCTTTTCTGCCAGAACCCAGTTCCAGCTCCTTTTGGAATCCTCCCCACAGCAAGAATTGGAAACCAGTTCTTGAAAAGACAATAAAGTAAAAAAAGGGCAGAACTAGAATCTCCTTTTCACTGCAGTGCTTTGACATAAACATGCCTTCCACCCCGCAAAAGAGTGTTTGGCTGGCCTGGAGGAGCCAGAAGATTAAAAAGAACCTGGGGATGTGGAGTTTGGACTGTTGGCTACTGTATTTCCACGTCTCTATCTTTGCACGGAAGAGCCTATCGCCTGCGAATGGGAACCTGAAGTCTCATTAGCCTGGAAATCACTAAGGCCACTACCCTTTGGCATTGCCGTGGCAACCGAGGTTTCCTGTAGTGTCATGACACTTGCTCTATTTGTTACTACAGAGATAAGAAAATGTAGAGTAACACACCATCTAAACTAAAAGTATAAAATTAAATTGACAGCTGCCATTGGGTCAGAGGTGAAAATTCCTTTTGGTAATTAAACAGTAGCAGCCAATTCAGTTTAATGAGATGAGTGCCAATAAAAGCTCTGTTCTTTTTCAAGTACCAGAAACAGAAACCTGACTAGAACTGCATCCCCTCCATCTGTTCCTGGTCACCTTTCCACTTTAAAAAAAAATAAATAAAAATATTAAAGATTTTCTTGTTTTACAGAAGTAAGTGTAATGTCTCTCATATTTTTTTCCATGTAACATTTTTACAAATCCGTTTCATTTGTTGAGACATTAGGGGGAGGGAAAAAAAAAAGGGGTGGAGGGAGGGAAGATGTGTGGGGGTGGGGTCGGGTGGCGATGTTCCTGTTATGCTTAATGTATGTAGGGTTTGGTGTCAGCGTCGATTGTGCTGTTCACTTGTGATCCTTTGGTGGTGAGAGAGGTTGGGGTTGGCCTAGGGTGTGGTTGTTTGTGATAGGCTGTGGTGATCTTTGTTTTCGTGTGTGAGTGGGGTGGGTGGGTGTTTTGGATCAGGTTAGCCATATTGATTCGTATGCTGTTGGTGGATTATTGTCGTTGTCTTGTTGGGCTGTGTATGTGATAAAGAGGAGCCATACCGGCATCTTCTTCTGTTTGTCCCCGTGTCAGTTTCAGTTTATTGGTTAATTTTCCTAGTAGGGCCGTTTCCCATACTATTTGGTACCATTGGTCCATGCTTACTCCTGACAGGTCTCTCCAGTGTCTGGTTATGGTGTTTCTGGCTGCTGAAAGTAGGTGGGTTATGAGTTCTTTGTGGTGTAAATGGGCATTGTTGTCTTGGAAGATGTTTAGTAGGGCCAATTCTGGGGTGATGTCTAATACTTGCTGAGTTATTTTACATATTTCTTGTGTGGCTGTTTTCCAGAATACCGTATTTTTCGCCCCATAGGACGCACCGCCCCATAGGACACACCTAGTTTTTTTTTTTTTTTGGGGGGGGGGGAAATAAAGAAAAAAAAATTATTCCCCCCCAGGCGCGGGGCTGGCGCGGGGGAAGCCCAAGCTTCCCCCGACCCCAGCCCCCAGAACAGGCTGCTGCCTGCAAGTCTTGCAAGCCCAGTGCGCGAGGCTTGCAGACATCTGTCCGAAGCACAGGGCGTGCTCTGCAGCGCGCCCCGTGCTTTAGGGCTGCAGCCCGCAAGCCTTGCGCGCCCGGTGGGACCTCCCACCGGGCGCGCGAGGCTTGCAGGTAGCTTCCTGAAGCCTGGAGAGCGAGAGGAGTCAGTGCTCTCCAGGCTTCAGCGAAAGCCTGCATTCGCCCCATAGGATGCACACACATTTCCCCTTCATTTTTGGAGGGGAAAAAGTGCGTCCTAGAGGGCGAAAAATATGGTAGTTGGATTTTGGGGAACTCCCACCACATGTGGAGGTATGTGCCTGTGGAGGTGCACCCTCTCCAGCATTTTGGTGAGGTTCCTGGGCGTATTAGCGCTAGTTTTCTTGGTGTTAGATACCACCTGTAGGTGAGTTTCAAAGTGAGTTCTTTTCTTTTTGTTGATATGGATTTAAAGGGGGGTTTAGACCACATTCTGGTCCATTGAGTGGGGTTAATCTCATAGCCTATGTCATTCTCCCATTGTTTTTTTATTGCGTCTAGGGGGTTTGTGGGATTTTGGAGTAGTATTTTGTATATTGCGGATACCGTCCCTTTCCACTTTTTATCGCATAATTTAAAAATAAAAATAAATAAATTCGGCACTGAGGTTCTGATGAAAGCAGGAACCACAGAGATGCAAATGAGTTTGAGTTTAAGAATTCCACTTTGTGGACCTTGCTTCCAGTTCAACTTTGAACATTGCCCTATGGGGATCAAGAGCCCAATACGGGATGTGGGGAGCTGCCCCAAGCATGATGAGCAGGGCCAGCTCAATACATTTTGGCACCTGAGGCAAACCACAAAATGGTACCCCCTCCCTGCCAGGGAAGAAGGGGTGAGTGAAGATCTGTCTCCAGGACAAGGGCAAATAAAGATCTATATCAGGATCTGCCGCTCCTGTGGATTCTGCCACTTGAGGCTGGCACCTTACATTGCCTCGTTGTTGTGCCCCAGACAGTTCTCATTTTATAGTATTGTTTCCTTCTCCCTGGATCAGACCAGACTTGTCCATTTTGCAGACCAGTCTTTCTCAGTTAACTTTTGACACAATTCCTCCACCCCTCTCAATCACCCTCCAGTTTAGTGGGGCAGAAATGAAAACAGCTGTCAGGAGAAAGCAGAAAAACCTAGCTATTTAGGACAGCTGTTATCTGGCAGCTCCACAAACTCCTCAGTCAAAATCAGGGAAGCAAAAGAAATGGGAGTTTGTAGTTTTTGGGACTGATTGATTTGATTAATTTACTTACATGTCACTTTTCCACCATGAGCTGTACCCAAAGCACCTTACAGCAAACATTTAAAAACATCAAAATAAAGACCATTGGAAATAGAAATATGCAATATACAGAACATGGCAATAAATTCAAAAATGACAAAAATCGGCAATTTGGAAAACACAGAATATATTCAATATTACAAAAATAAAAGGAAATATAATTAAAATAAATATAGCAATATATAGCATAACAAATTTTTTTTTTGCTGTGAATTTATCTTTACTTTTTTAAAAAAATGTGCTGCAGATATAGACACAATTATCCCCATACTGCAGATGTGGGGAGGAAGGCGGAGGAAGCGGTTTTCTCCACAATATAAAAAGGTAAAGGTACCCCTGCCCGTACGGGCCAGTCTTGACAGACTCTGGGGTTGTGCACCCATCTCACTTAAGAGGCCAGGGGCCAGCGCTGTCCGGAGACACTTCCGGGTCACGTGGCCAGCGTGACATCGCTGCTCTGGCGAGCCAGAGCCGCACACGGAAACACCGTTTACCTTCCCGCTGGTAAGCGGTCCCTATTTATCTATTTATTTCGAACTGCTAGGTTGGCAGGCGCTGGGACTGAGCAGCGGGAGCGCACCCCGCCGCAGGGATTCGAACCGCCGACCTTTCGATCGGCAAGCCCTAGGCGCTGAGGCTTTAACCCACAGCGCCACCTGCGTCCCTCAATATACTGTAGTCCAATTTTATTAGCCCCAGGTTTGTGGAGGGAGCTGAGGCTGCGACCCTATGCACACACCACCAATTCCTAAAGCTACTTTGACGCTGCATTGTTTATTCACTCATACTAATTTTTTGCCTTCCAAATGCATGTCAAAATGATTTACAAACATACCATAAAACAGCTAACATATATTTTTAAACAGGAAAAAATAGCTAAATATAGGTTTAAAATACAAAATTAGCACCCAAGTTGTTGAAATAAAAAAAGTCTTCAATTGTTTCTGAAAAATATTGTTGTGAGTTTGGGGGGGGGGACCCCCCTAAACCCTAGAAATTAATAAATGGTAGGATTTTATTTGGAGTATTGAAGGGAAGATTGCAGACCAGTGGAAAAATACAGGTCAAGCTTTCTTTCCAAGCCAGAACCTCACCTGGGATAGAGGCATTAATTAGCATGACAAAAAGGCATTGATGGCTCATTTAAGAGTTATCTTGGGCCTGGATAGAAAGTTGCTAGAGTAACTGGGTGTGAATTGAAAGGTAAAGAATGTATTTTGCAAATGTGCTGGAGAGAAGAGAGATCCATCTTGGGCAGGCTGGCTGAGAGAGATGCCTTAGACCAGGGGTCGGCAACCTGTGGCCCACGGGGGCAGTTTAACCAGCCCACGAGCCACCCCAGAACCAAGCCGCCCACTTGATGAGTCCCTGTGCGCTGCGCTAAACCAATGCGGTGTGGTGCGGAAAATCGTGTCTGCATATGCCCAGATGCCGGAAATCGCATGTGCGCGATCTGGCCCACGGAGAGATCTCCCCGGGACTTGACTGGCCCAGGCAGGTGAAACCTTGCCGACCCCTGCCTTAGACTCTATGGCGGCACTGCTGTGGGGAACAAGCGTTGCTTGACATGACCATGCTGTTGAGATCTGGACTCCTTCCATGCAATCTGAAGGTGTAAATATCTGAATAAATCATATTCCTTAAAGCTACAACAGTCTCTACTGCATCTTGAATACTGGTGGTTCAAGGCACTGATGTTACTTCCAGCAAGGCTGACGCGCAGCGTAAATTAATAATGCAGAGTTTTAAAGAATAAAAGCTTTACTGAGTTAAAATAAACTTCTCCATAAACAACATGGTTCCAAACAGTTTGACTGAGATTACATACTGACTCTGCTCACAACTGAAACAGACTCTCACTGACATCTTAAGAGAGCACAAAAGAGAAAGTGGCTACTAAGTCAGTCTCAGAGTGACTCCACAGTTAGCAGTTAGGCCTGGATAACTTTAGGTAAAGTAAAGGTACCCCTGCCCGTACGGGCCAGTCTTGACAGACTCTGGGGTTGTGCGCCCATCTCACTTAAGAGGCCAGGGGCCAGCGCTGTCCGGAGACACTTCCGGGTCACGTGGCCAGCGTGACATCGCTGCTCTGGCCAGAGCCAGAGCCAGAGCCGCACACGGAAACGCCGTTTACCTTCCCGCTCTTAAGCGGTCCCTATTTATCTACTTGCACCCGGAGGTGCTTTCGAACTGCTAGGTTGGCAGGCGCTGGGACCGAGCAGTGGGAGCGCACCCCGCCGCAGGGATTCAAACCGCCGACCTTTCGATCGGCAAGTCCTAGGCGCTGAGGCTTTAACCCACAGCGCCACCTGCGTCCCAGTGGATAACTTTAGTAGGCCCAAAATGACTGTGCAGTCCCAGCACTTCCCAGCCTGCTTTGCTGCTTCTGCTCTTGTGTGTCTTTGTCACATGACAAAGGCCAGGTGAAAAGTGTACACTCCACTGCTCAGTGAAACTGTACTTGCTTTGCATGTGCAAAGTCCCAGATTCAGTTAAGTCTTCTTTATTTGTTAGTTTAAAGGACCTCAAGTTGCGTATGATGGGGGAGACCCCTTTGTGAGGGATGCTAGCTGTTAATAATAGAATATACTGGGGAAGGTGGGCAGGTATAAGGCAGGTTTGGCTATCCTGTAGCCAGCTTTCCCCTTATACATGCTATTCCTTTAAAGCATATTCAAAATAATTGATGGCATTGGTACCTTGGGGTTGCTGGGGACTGTAACTCTGTGTGAGGTCAACTACAGTGCCCACTGCAGGCGCACTGTCCAGAGAAGCCATCACCCTGTGGTCTTGCAGTTCACTCCTATGCAAGCTGTGCAGAAGCAAACCCCACTGAGCCAGGCGCCTTTGGGTGTAGCAAGACCAGTACCACAAACTTTATTGTGGGTTAACTTTCCTTTTTGCTTTGTATTTATGTACTTAAGCCTAGATTGGTGTTGGGTGGGTTGTTTGTTTGTATGTGTGGGGGGTGTAATACTCAATTTATTCTGCGTCTGCTAAATTGCTTTTTAAAAAATTTACTGGCACACTCTGCATCTTGTACGTTTGCTTTTCCAAGGCTTTGCAACGTTTGCTGTGGGCTGCTTTCTGGGCGCAGCTTGTCCTGCAAAAGTGGAAAGTTAAGTAATATTATAATAATAAAATTTGGGGTTGACTTTTAAAGTCCTAATTTCCCACCAAGGGACCCAGGATCCGCTGCTCGTTATCAGTCAGAGAAGAATGAGTGGAGGCAGGAACCAGTTGAGGAAAGCAAGGCCGATCTGTATTTTTCTGTTGCAAGAATCCCCCCTTCCCATTTTTCTGCGGAGCGTGTGCCCGCTATATGTATGCATCTTCATTTTTTTAAAGCCGTAAAGAAGACTCATCGGCTCAATGAGGCGGCCCCACATTGCAAGCACCCAACCTAAAATGGAGGTCCCTTGGAGGCGCCCTTCCGAGAGTCCCAAGAAAACAACTTTTCTGCTCTTTTACGGCGCCCGCTTCCTTTGCCGGGGCTCGCGCTCCCTGCGGAGTCCCTCCCTTTGCATAAGAAGAAACCAAACCCAATACGAAACTAAGAAGACGCAGCAGCGAGGGCGGGCATGCACCGTGCGCGGCGGCGGCGGCGATGGCGAGGCGTCTTCCGCCCGGCTCGGCCGCCCTCTTCCTCCCGGCCGACGAGACCCGGGGATGCCGCGCCCACCGCCGGGAGAGGCGGGGCCTGCCAGCCTTCTAGTTCCGACTTCGGCCGCAGCTGGGCTCTGCTGGAGGGCCTGGTAAGTGGGGCGCCGCCCGGCCTGGGCCCCGGGGGCAGCGCGCGGGGCCGGGGCGCACAGAGGGCGCCGCAGGAGCGGGCCGGGCAGCCGAGGCCTTCCCGGGAGAGCGGGGCTCCGGCGTGGGTTCCCGCTGCCTCCCCGCCCACCCCCACCCCAGGCAGGCTCCTCTTGCCCCCTCTGGCCCCTCTGAAATCTGGCGGGGGCGGGAAGCAAGAGGCGCGCGCCGCCCGGGCTCCACTTGCAGCTCCCGGAATCCCCGTTCCCAGGCGCGGCCAGCCTTTAGTCGCGCGCAATTAACTCTTCCCCACGTTCCTCCGGGGCTGCGTGTCGGCCTGCCTGGCGAGCGCTGCGGGTGAGGCTCCTCGCAGGCAGCGGGCGAAACCCATCGGCGCGCAGGTTTCTCCGTTTGCTGCTCCTGCTGGGCGTTTGCGTGGGAAGAGCCGCGCACAGACTGGTTCTGCAACAATCCTGCCTCCTCGGTGGTTCGCAGGAGCCCTGCTGGATCCTGCGGCTGGTTCTGCTGGCTATAAAGCGTGGGAGAAAACGCATTGCCTTCTTGCAGGGGCGAAACTAGGCTTTATTTCACCTGGGTTAAAGACCCAGTCTGGCAAAAGAAAACCTATGCGTTTGCGAACGCACACAGGCTGGTGCACCCCCGGAGGCTTCACCCGGGGCAAAAAACCCGGCTAGCCCCTGCCCCCCTTGTAGCTACGGCTCTGCCTTATTGCTCGGACATTTTAAAGTTTAACAACCTAGAAGCAAGCTTTAGAGTTAGACAGAACTCCCCCCCCCGCCGCCTTTTTAAGGCCTTAGGTTTCCATAGCAGACCAAAAATTTGCTTTGCACCTTGCCTTGTTCCAAGTACATACCGCTTAGGGAATGATTTTCCTTGCCCTGCCCACGTGTTCTCTGAATGTGGCTGATGGTGTAACACTGTGGGAGGCGGACAGAACTTTTTCTGGTGCTTTCTCTGGGCGTGGAAGTGAGGCAGGGAACGGCAAACGAAACCCCTGTTTGCTGCAAGGGTCTGTTTAAGCCCCTGGTGGGCTATTTCTGCACCAAACCCTCAGATAAAAGGAAGCGAACAGGCTGTGGTGACCCCTCTGCTGTCCTGGCATTTATGGGCCTGTTCCAGGGTTGTCTCCATGCCTGCACTTTTTCAAATAATATGCTGAAATAAGTGGAGAAGAGCTTTCTAGTCTCAAATGCAACTCATCCACTGGGTCTTTGCAAAGGTTGTAAAGGTAGCAAAGGTTGAAATATTGATTGCTTCTAAACACTGATGCTTGCTGTGGGGCTGGAGGCCTGCAAGTTGTTACTGAATGAACTGCCTGTTAGGTGGGGCACTATCCTGGTGTCCATGGCAGCATCACTCCCTAAATGTTTGCGCAGGAAAGATGGCACTGAACCGAAAGCGCTACTTTTGTTTCTTTCCCTAAAAGAGTTTTTCTTGGGGTCTCAGACCCTGCCCCAAGGCATTAGACTGTGCCTAAAGCAGGGTTGGGAAACCGGTGGCCCTCAAAGTTGTGGGGCTACAAGCCTGGCCATCGGTCATTGGCTGGGGCTGATGGGAAGGAGCTGCAGTCCAGTAACATCTGAAGGGTCACAGATTCCCCCAACCCTAATCTGAAGGTAAAATCAAAATGGAGACGGGGAGGAGAAAGGCCTTGATCTAAAGAGACAGCAGATGATTATCATAGGACACCTAATGTATCCATCTCTGTCTGGATTGCAAACAAATCTCCCATGGAGCAAGCTGTGTTAAGAATATATTTATTTATTTAAGCCGTTATGTATTTATTTAAGCCATTAACGTTTTTAAGTGGTGTACATAAAATTACAGACTAGGACCCTCCCTATTTTTTGTGATTGTGTTGTTCAGTTGTCAGTTTTTTAATTGTCGTGACTCGCCTTGCAACCTTAGGGTGAAAGGCGGGTACTAAATTAAAATAATAATAATGATGATGATAAACTGTACAAAGATAGGAACCATCCAAATTATCATAAAACAAACTATTTATATAAGCTGTATTTTGGGCAGCTCACAAGGTACAAAAGAATAAATGCTAAAATGTGAGGATGAGCCTAATTACCTAAGGAAAAGGAACAAACTTGTTCCAGTTCTTGAGCAGCTTAACGACATGTTCTCACCATTGTGTCAAATACATTTTGGGGGGGGGTGTTGATGTGGGTTTCATGAACATTACAGACTTTAAGTACATCGGAGCCCTGTATCTGGATCAGGCCAGAGGCCCATCTAGTCTAGCATCCTGTTCTCATAATGGCCAAACCAGATTCCTCTGGGAAGCCCATAGCGAAGGCAACAGCACTTGCCCCACTTGTGCAACCCCAGCAAGATACACTGCCTCTGATCCTGCAGGCAGACCCTGCCTGGGCTTACTCAAAGGCTGTCCTCTGAGATGGCAGTGAACTCGCATGGTGTATAAGCTTAGCCAGTCTTGAAAGCAGAGGGGAAGAACCTGTGGTCCTCTGATGATGTTGTACAACTCCCAGTGGTCATCCCTGACCATTGACCATGCTAGTTGGAGGTGATGGGATTTGGAGTCCATTGCCATCTGGAGGACCATAGGTTATCCAGCACTGCCTAAATAGATAAGGGGGAACCAATAGCTGAGGCTTCTCCCTCCTTTAGTGTGCCATACAGGTTAAACCTTAGCTTTGGAGTTGAGTGGTTGTTGCTGCGAGGGTACAAGATAGGGGATTTTGCGCAGCAAATTTCATATTCAAGTGTATTCTCTCTCTCTCTTCCAGCTAAGAATTGCATCCTAGCCGTGAAGTCTTCAGTCTCTCCGACGTAGTGTCCCTTCCAAACTTCTCACGATGAGTCTCCAGTGGGCGGCTGTGGCCACCTTCCTCTATGCAGAAGTCCTCCTCGTTTTCCTCCTGTGCATACCCTTTATCTCAGCAACAAGGTGAGCTGAGGTGGGCATGGGATTGCGGGTGAACCACAGCTGTTGTGTAACACAATTAAGGACGCAATCACACCCTCTCTCGGCCTTGGTTTCTAGGATGTTGCAGGAGGCGGATGCCTGTCAACGAAACAGTGGGTTGAGCTGGGTGAGAGTGATTAGCTCTTGCAGACCGATGGGAAATTATTTTTAATATCTGGTTGTCACTGGAATCTGTGAGAGGAGACAAGGAGGTGGATGAAAAGTCACTCCCATTTATTTAGCCAAGTTCCTTATTGTCAAACATCTGCTAAGTAGCTCAGAGGGGGGTTGTGGTTTGGAAATGGTGCAACAGCCCTTATGTAGGACATAGTTCTTGGACAGTGTTCTTAGGAACCACCCTATTCTATGACACTAATTTATTTTAAGCTGATGAAAATACCTATTAAAAAGTGCTGCAACTCTGGGACTTTATAGAAGGGCGGCTAAGTAATTATTTATTACTATTACGAAGGTTGATAGTAAAGCTCACTGTCAGGGCTGTTTGTATTCTGATGCACTAAGAAATAAAATTCTGTAGCCTGCTAAGTCCAAATTTTGCAGATTCTGCAGCAAGAAAAGCCATGTTTTGCTATATAAACTTGTAAACGGTGTTTGGAATTAGCCAGTTGCGACTGGTGCAGGTCCAGTTGTGACCACATGGAGATCTCTGGATGCCAGGCTGGCGATTGAGGAAAACAAAATGCCACTTCGAGAAGAATCTGAAATGCTTTCCTTGAAGCCTGAATTAGATTTATTCTGAATTGTTTTATTTGATGTTTTAATGTGTTGTAAAACACAGAGATTTGTTCTTTAAAATATAAAGCAGTATAGAAACAGAAATAATAATAATTATCATCGTCCCATGGGGGTGGGTGGGGAATGGTGCCATTGGGGTGACCGCAGCCTTGGTTTAAGGTGCCATTTGGCGATCTATATCTGAGTTTCTAACACTCGTAAACTTAGTTTGCATAATTCAGTTAATGAAATCCGATTGTTGATTTGAATCTTTTGTGTGACATGATTGGAAAATGAGAGGCAATTGCTTAAAAAATATTTTTGTGTTTGGTGCCATGTGTCACAATCCTTAAAATGACCTACTTAAACCCTGCATAGTTCTGCTAATTTAACTTTTTGGGAGAAGCAAAGAGCTGCCTGGGACACTTCAGCTCTGTCTCTAGCTCCTGCAAGCCTTCCTTGACTGCTCCTCTGGCTTTTGAGTCTTTCGCAGGCACTGCTCACCTTACAAACATACCTTCCCAGTTATGAGGCCTAGAACCTTAGTTTTCTTTTTTAAAAAATACATATATGCAAGACTCTCAGGAAGCTGAATTCTCTTCCCAACCTGCACTTCTTTAGAATCATGGCATACACATCCCCCCCCCCATTCCTTCCTCCCATCTCCTTCTGGCATCTCTTCCGCTGCTGTTTAACCCAGACGGAAGGCTGTCTGGGGATGTTGCTTGGCAATTACCGAGTTGTCTCCTGATTTCTTCCAGGAGTTACACTCCCTCCAAGGCATTGATGTAGCCCCAAAATGCCTTCTGCCTGAAAGTGCCTCCATGGCGTCAGGTTAGGCAGAGGTAACCGGGGAGGCGGGAAATCCCTGGAGGTGGGGAAGGGGGAACCTAGAGCCTTCCAGATGTTGCTGAGACTCCCATCAGCTCAGCCAGTGTAACTAATACTTGGGGATGATGGGAATGTTATAGGCCAACTGCGTTTGGAAGTTTACCATCCTAGTCTTGGTCGTCGCTTGTCCACAGCCTCCTAAATAGCCCAAGAGAGGAAAAACTGGGTCCTGTCTCCATTTTGCTTCCCCACCCATAGCAGAACAAGCTGCTGCCTGTGTTGCGGTCAAGTATGTTTGTGTTTGTTGCCTGCAAAGCATTGATCCTAACCTCCAACCTTCTTCCACAGATGGCAGAAAATCTTCAAGTCCCGCTTGGTGAAGATAATGTTGGCCTATGGGAATACCTTCTTTGTTGTGCTCATAGTCATCCTGGTCCTGTTGTTTCTTGGTGAGTGGAAGGAAGCCACTGTGCTTGGGGCGGGTGTTCTCGCCTCACCTGCTCATGGGAGCATTTGCTTCTCTGCCTGTGCCTGCCAGGTGCTGGCCAGGTCCCCAGGGCCTTGGGCCACTTCTTCCTCCTGTGCTCTCTGAGCTGCTCATAGCCCAGCACTGTGACAGAAAGGGGACAGGAACGTGGCTGTGGTTCAGGGCCTTTCTCCACACCCGCTCAACTTTATCTTGGCCAGTGATTCAGGAGAACCATCTTTCATCTCCCTCCATGTAGCTGGGGTAGGGCTTTGCCCAGAGTGCTGTGCTGGGTTTGGCTGTGAAGGATTGAGGTTCAAATCCTGCCCAGCCATGAATTTTCTTGGGGTCTTTCTCACAGGGTGGCTGTGAAATCTAAAAGGCAACCAGAAGCATTTCTGTGCTCTGGAAAATCCTAGAAGAGTAAGAGTTGAAGATAAATCAGAGGGGGAAAGCTGGTGTCAAAATATTGGGAGTTGCGGGTGCGAAAGTGGTGGAGATGACAGACCTCTGCTTTATAGGTACCCGTATTTTTCGTTCTATAACACGCTCCCAACCATAACACGCACATAGTTTTTAGAGGAGGAAAACAAGAAAAAAAATATTCTAAACGAAACAGTGGATGTATGATTTTTGTGGTTCATGCTGTGGCCACAGACATGTGATCTGACAGTGAGTTTGGGGTAGCCCAATGCAAAAATCCTGATGATCCATGTGGATCTGTGCTTTGTAACCACGTTTTTGCTCCACTGCGGCCCCAGGCAACAGTGGGTGCGTGATTTTTTTGGTGCAAGCTGTAGCCATGGACATGCTATGTGATCTGATGGTGAATTTGGGGTGACCCAGTGCAAAAATCCTGAGGATCCATGTGGATCCGTGCTTTGTAACCATGTTTTAAGTGGGGAGGGAAGGAAAAGCACTCAAGGGACAAGGAACACGCGTGGGGTGGGTGGAGAAGGATGCTGTTAATAATGCAGAAGAGGGGTATAAGAGGTGAAGGCTCTTATGAGAGGAGTGGGGAGAAGAGAGAGACAGAGAGCCTTCTTGCGAAAAACTTTGCTGCTATTTAGCGAATGGGGAGGAGAGAGAGACAGAGAGCCTTCTTGAAAAATCTTTGCTGTTATTTAGCAAGTGGGGAGGAGAGAGGGACAGAGAGCCTGCTTGCTTTAAAGGAGCAAAGCGGGAGAGGAGAGGAGCCGCTTACACGAGTGTAAGCGGCTCCTGTCCGGTTGGCTCCTTTAAAGCCTCTGTCCCTCTCTCCTCCCCACTCAGCGGCTCTTCTCCCGCTTTGCTGTTTCAAAGCGAGCCACGGAGGAGGGAAGGAAGGGGAACCATGGATCCTCTGCTCACGACTGCAGCAGATCCCGCCCCCCCGCCACCCATAGGCATTCGCTCCATAACACGCACAGACATTTCCCCTTACTTTCTAGGAGGAAAAAAGTGAGTGTTATGGTGCGAAAAATACGGTACCTTCTTTCTACTTCACCATTGCACTTAACTGCTCAGGACAGTTGAGTAGACAACTGCTTTGCATCCATTTTGATGTATTTTTAATCTTTGTTGGACACTGCCCAGAGTGGCTGGGGATATAATAATAATAATAATAATAATAATAATAATAATAATAATATAATATCAGCAGCAGCAGTTGGGCTAGGATGCCAAATATCTTTTGTGTGGGTTATGGCAATGTATTCTATTCAGGTGGGTGGGTGGGAGATAGAGACCCTGGAAGCCTTGTGAAATGAGGCTGCTCTTTTGACCCCTACCTCCACTACACCAGTTCCATTTGTTTTAACTCCCTTGCATCAGGACATTTCAGGAAACAGCCTCCTTCATGTGATATTTGTCTGCCTTTCGAGGTCCTCAGCAGATGCCCTGCTCTGCCACTGTTAGAGATGCAGTCTACCCTCTACATGGGACAGAGCCTTCTGGGTTGTTTCTCCCAGATTATGGAACTCCATGCCCTGAAGGGCTCACTTGGCCCCCTCTCCCTGCTAGCATTTCGACACTTGGCCCAGCCTTTATGTAGTGCCTTTGTGGACAAGCTCTCCCCTGGATTCTGTGCGTGTCACTCCTGATCCAGTTTTATGGTGCAGAATTCTATATTTTTAAAAGATAAGGTTGCCGGCACTTTGAAGGCCTTTGAGATGGAGAAACGGCTTGGAAATAAATTGGATCAGAAGTTGGGCACATTCTTACCTCCCCCTCCTTTAAGATAGATTCTGTGGCTGGGTTGTTGTCTTAGAGATGCTCAATTTCCCCTAAAGCAAGGATGGTCAACATGGCGCCCTTCAGCTGTCCCTGAACTACAACTCCCATCATCCCTGACCGTTGGTCATGCTGGCTGAGGCTGTTAGGCGTTGCAGTACGCCAGCACCTGGAGGGCACCATGTTCTTTGTCACTGCCTCTAAAGTCACCTGCGGTGATGGCCCAGAATCCAGCGTTCTAGCCAGCAGCACATGCCCAGTGACAGGTAGGCTGTTCCCTGTGAAACATTCCTGGCTGTTCTTCAGCAGGTTTCTCTGCTTCTGGCTCCTTTGGCAAGAGAGACTCTGCAGCGCAAGAGTGTTAAAATGGCACATGCAAGCTGCAGTTCATGCAGAGATGGAGCTTGCAAGGTATGCAAGAAGTTGGCTTCTGCTGCCCCCTGGAGTTTTCAGTGGGACAGTGAGGGTGAGAGGTGCACTTTTCCATACAAACCCCTTTCATGGACTCAGAATTGTAGAGTTGGAAGGAAACGCTGAGGGTCATCTAGTCCAACCCACTGCAATGCCGGAATCTCCACTGAAGCATTCGTTTTATGAGTGAGTAGAGCGCCATCCCATCAGTTTGTCGGGGCTCCCTATGGATGGAGCTGATGGACTTGTGTGCCGTATTCCACACAAATGCAGAAACTTATAGAACCAAAATGAGACTCCAGCCCATGGGTCATCAGTCAGCCGCCCTGTTTTAGGGAATGAATTCAACATAGAGCCAAGCGGATCGCTCTGTCGGCTCACTCATTTCTGCTTTCCTGATGAAATGAGCTGCCTTCTCCTCCACTTGCCTGCTGTCCCAGTGGTTCTCCTGACCCCCAGAGCCAACTGGAGGGGCAAGCCCCATTGCGCTAGCAGAAGAAGTTGTTGCGCAGGCTTTTTTCTTTTCTTTTGAAGAGGCTTTCTTGTAATAATGGTCAAGGGCAGGGATAGGGCACTTTTTCCTCCTGGGGGCCACAAAATGGGCATGGCCAGAGGCAAAAAAATGGGTGGGACCCCAGACATTACTCACTTGCATATAGCAGGCTCCACTCAAGTCATGTAAAATCCAGAGATTCCCATGCAGACCTCTCTAGTCTCAGTTCCAGTCAGGCAAAAGTCCTCCAGGAGACAGTGGGGCAGGTGCTAGTGTGGGCTGTGTCCTGGAGAGAGTCCTGTGGGCCAGATAGAGAGGTCTTGGGGGTAGATGGGTGTGCACTTGGCCTCTGGGCCTCAGGATCCCCTACCTGGCCTAGGAGGAGGAGGAGAAATTCAGTGCTTTAGTTCTCAGTCACTTCAAACTTTAGTTACCTTTATCCTGCTAACCCCATATATTCTTGAAACCTGACTATCATATTTGACCCAGACTGGATGATATGTTTGCCATGTGACTTGAGCTTGATTTTCCTTCTGGAAATATCAGCTGTGGGGGTTTGACTTTGGGTAGGATTTGTGGGGTGAGGGAATTGTCCCTTCTCTCCACACATTTCCCCCCTCAAAATTGCCTCCCAAGCTGCTTGTGGCAAATCACACCTTTAGGGGCAATAAGCAGAAGAGTGGATTTCTAGTGAGAAAAAGGTTGTGGAGTAGGTCACCACCACACACACACACACCGGTCCATGCACTGTGATCCCCATCTGAATTGCACCCCAGCAATTTCTGTTGCTAAAAGTAAAAGAAGCCTGGGCAGCACAATCATGTGACCAACGTATCGCCTGGTATTGGAAGTCCGCTGCTTTTAGAATACTTGGCGAGGCCGAATATGTGAGGAAATAGTTTCACCTTTAGCACAGTCAGTGAGGAGTCAAAACTTTATTTTGCAATCATGCATTGCCATGACTTAGGCTGTCAAAATGGCTTGTAATGTTAATACCCAAATAGCATTTGTACTGTCTCAGAATGGAACAGAATGAAGGAGGGGTGACATTGTCTTACATCTACACAGACCTTTCAGCTAACATTGGCTTAATTCTCAAGCATGAGAAGCAGGGCCCTTCTGCCCCCTTCTAATAGTACCTCTATTTCTTTGATGCTCATGGCAGCCATTTTGTGCTGGCACCCACAGCACTTTGGTATAGATCCTAGAACCGGCACCTCATTATAATTATTCTTTTAACCAAAAAAAAAACCCTGAAATATATGACAATGGAGTGGAACTGACAGATTTCTCTCAGGAGAGAATTTAACTTGGGCGCCATGCTGAATATATCCTATTCCTGGTGACAGCTGATCTTGCCTCAGATGATCATGATTACATGAAGTAATGTCTCATGTGTCAATCTTAATTAATGTGGTGGGTGGCAAGTATAGGAGAAAGAGCTCATTAAGTGGCTTCCTAGATCAAGGCCACTGAGGGCTTTAAAGATTATAAGCCGACACCCTAAGCTGGGCCTGAAAACAAGCTGGCAGCTAATGGCGCTCTCCTCAGAGACTGGGCTGGGGAGCGTGTGACCCCCCCCACCAAGTAGTTGTTGAACTACAGCTCTTATCATCTCCAATCATTGGCCATGTTGGCTGGGGCTGATGGGAGCTGGAGTCCATAAATAGCTAGAGAGCCACAGGTCCCCAGCCCTGCTCTGAAAAGTGAGATGTGCTCCTGGAGGTTAGTTCTAGATAGAAATTATGCTACTATATTCTGGACCAGTGGAAATTACCCAGAGGCTCCTCATGGTAGGAGGGTAGCAAAGTGTTGCATTGTGTGGGGGCAGCTGAAAAGCTTGTTTATGTTCCCATCAGTCTAAGACCTGCTTTGGGGACCCTACCGTTGGTCAGTGGGACAAGCATTCTCAAGTTGGCATGACCAAAACCTACCTCCATTTTATACTTCTGTCTGGAACACATGCTGTTGTGGCATGGTGGATTTTGGTGGAGTCTTGTCAAAGACTGCAGCTGGATTCATGGATTCATGGCAATGGGCTGGGCTTGGGACGAAATCTCCAGAAACCAACCGGAGCTTAAGTTCAAGCAAGGCTTGCAAATAAATTGTCAGTCTGTGGAGCTCTGACTCGTGTATAAATTTGTGACTTTCAGATGCCATTCGTGAGATCCGGAAATATGACGATGTGACGGAGAAAGTGAACCTGCAGACCAACCCTGGGGCTGTGGAGCATTATCACATGAAGCTCTTCCGAGCCCAGCGGAACCTCTACATTGCTGGCTTCTCGCTGCTGATGTCCTTGTGAGTACCTCAGGGGCACTGCTGAGGCCAGATCAGGTGGCGGGCAAGCTGCCTGGCCGGCCAGACTCATCACCCCTGACTATTAGCCATGCTGCCTGGAGCCTGATGGAAACTGGAGTCTTAACAGCATTTAGAGGGCCACCATTTCCCAATCCCTGGGCCAGATGCTTGGGAATCTGGGTAAGGCTTGGATACTAGGTTTGAATTCAGGAGGCACTGGAAATAAGGCATTGAGGGGAGCATCAGCTGCAGCCAGATTGCATCACCCTTAGCATCCACTTCTTGCCAGTAAGAACCAAATTATTCACTTTGTGGCCCTTGACATAGTTCTTGCACATAGTAGCAAAGAGTTCTCTTGGGAGCATCCCTCTCCCCCTTTCAAGGGTGGCCTCCATATATTCTCCTTTGCAGAGAAAAGCTTCTAGGCAGGCTTTGACATCTCCCCTTAATGATGCTTTGCCTGGTTCTATTGCACCGTAGGTGTTGGCTGCAGAGCTGCATAAAAGGTGAAGGGACCCCTGACCATTAGGTCCAGTCGCGGATGACTCTGGGGTTGCGGCGCTCATCTCGCTTTATTGGCCGAGGGAGCTGGCGCACAGCTTCTGGGTCATGTGGCCAGCAGGACTAAGCCGCTTCTGGTGAACCAGAGCAGCGCACGGAAACGCCGTTTACCTTCCCACCGGAGCGGTACCTATTTATCTACTTGCTCTTTGATGTGCTTTCGAACTGCTAGGTTGGCAGGAGCAGGGACCGAGCAATGGGAGCTCAACCCGTTGCGGGGATTCGAACCGCCGACCTTCGGCAAGTCCTAGGCTCTGTGGTCTAACCCACAGCGCCACCCAAGAGGATGGCAAAGCTAGAGGCAGGGAGCCTCTGGCCCATGGGCCAAACATGGCTAGCCAGGCCTGCCCACTTGGCCTACAAGGCCTTTTTGTGAATCCAGGCCCACCGCCCCACATACATGATAGCAGGTGTGGGACAGGTAAGGGTGGGGTTTCAAAGGAACAACCAGGAGCTTAAAGTGGATTCCTGACTATTCTTTTGCTGGAGCAAGGGATACTCCCAGTCATGGCATCAAATGATGGGCAGTAGGAACGCACCTTGCTTGAGGTGGGCATGTGGTTTCTATTCAGTGGAAGCTGCTTCTCCCTTTTTACAACTGCTCTCCTGTGCTTCTTTCAGCCTACAGAACATGGAAGGCACAGGGCTGGCAATGCCTCCTGCACTGTGACGCCAAGTTTGGGAACCCTGCACAATGAATTTGGAGGGGTGGCCAATCATCTGGTGTTGTCTGCCTCAGAGCTGTAGCTATAGGAGACGGGGGCTAGCCAGGGTTTTTGCTCAGGTGAAGCCCCCAGGGGGGCACCATTGAGGCTCCCAGGCTGTGTGTGTGTGTGTGTATGTGTATGTGTATGCAAATGTGCATTGGGGGATTGGGTACCCAACTGAGTCTTTGACCCAAGTGAAATAAAGCCTAGTTTCGCCTCTGGGATGGATTGCACCACTCACCTGTCAAAGGTTGGCCCACATGGTGGACGAAAAAGTCTCCCCACCCTTGCATAAGCAATGCAATTAATCTTCTGCAGTGTTGTTCGCACGGTGCATGCCCAGGTTGTCTCAACAACTGTGAGATGTGCAGATTGGCAGGCAAAGCAATACTAAAAATTACTCACTGAAGATAGATTTGAAAACCACTGCTGTACAAAAGGAGGCATGGTTTTCATCACATTTCCCTGCTCTCCCTTCTGGAAGCTTTGACAACGAGCGTGATGTCAGCTGCAGAGGGGTTTGCCTCTTCTCCCTGCTCCCATTTGCGTTGCTCTGTTTAGGTCAGGGCTGCAGAACAGCATCTAGAGCTGGCATCCCCAAACTCGGCCCTCCAGCTGTTTTGGGACTACAACTCCCATCATCCCTGACCACTGGTCCTCTTAGCTAGGGATGATGGGAGTTGTAGTCCCAAAACAGCTGGAGGGCCGAGTTTGGGGGTGCCTGATCTAGAGGGCCACATTGGTTTCCTGTTCCTGGTTTAAAATAACAACAACAACAACAACAACAACAACAACAACAACAACAACGACAACAACAACATTTTTTATTTATACCCTGCCTTCCCCAGCCAAGGCCGGGCTCAGGGCGGCTAACAAGCAATAATAAAAACAAGTTGAATGAATACAACTTAAAAACAAGATTAAAATACAACATTAAAATATTGAAACATTAAAATATTAAAATGTAGCCTCATCGCAGGAGGAGAAAGGAAAAGAAAAATTAAAGAGGGGGAGGGGATCAAGTTGATCCCAAGCCAAAGGCCAGGCGGAACAACTCTGTCTTACAGGCCCTGCTGAAAGAAATCAGATCCCGCAGGGCCCTGGTCTCATGAGGCAGAGCATTCCACCAGGCCGGAGCCAGTGCTGAAAAGGCCCTGGCTCTGGTTGAGGCTAATTGACTTCCTTAGGGCCCGGGACCTCTAGGGTGTTGCTATTTATGGACCTTGAGGCTCTCCGTGGGGCATACCGGGAGAGGTGGTCCCGGAGGTACGAGGGTCCTAGGCCGTTTAGAGTCTCATTGGGTGCTATCTCTCTGTTTCTTTTCTCTCTCTTGTCTGTCTGGGTGGCTTCCATCCCATCAAAAGCTTATGCTGTAAAAAACCTGTTAATCTTCATAGCAGGACTCCTGTTTTCAGTATCAGTCTGGCACAGCAGCCTAGCTCTTTTGGAAGGCCTCTTGGAGGAGGCAGGGTGTCAAAATTTCTATACAGCAACACGATCTGCAAGAACTATGTCAAGGGCCTTACTGACAATTTGGCCTTACTGGCAAGCAGTGGGTGCTAAGGGTGATGCAATCTGACTGCAACTGATGCAACTGCTCATCTCAATGCCTTATTCCCAGTGCCTTCGGTATTCCCGCTTACTATCCAAGACTTAGAGGGACGCAGGTGGCGCTGTGGGTTAAAGCCTCAGCGCCTAGGACTTGCCGATCGAAAGGTCGGCGGTTCGAATCCCTGCGGCGGGGTGCGCTCCCGCTGCTCGGTCCCAGCGCATGCCAACCTAGCAGTTCAAAAGCACCTCGGGGTGCAAGTAAATAAATAGGGACCGCTTACCAGTGGGAAGGTAAACGGCGTTTCCGTGTGCGGCTCTGGCTCACCAGAGCAGTGATGTCACGCTGGCCACGTGACCCGGAAGTGTCTCCGGACAGCGCTGGCCCCTGGCCTCTTAAGTGAGATGGGCGCACAACCCCAGAGTCTGTCAAGACTGGCCTGTACAGGCAGGGGTACCTTTACCTTTTACTTTTACCACTGTAGTTGTAGAGGCTGAAGCAGCCTGCTGTGCTCTCTTTGGCCACAAGGTGGCAGGCGTGCATAATTTCTTACCTCTTACTGAAAATTCCTGAGGATGAGGACAGCAGCTGAGTCTACAAGCCAGTAGAGTAGACTCTTCAGAGTTGGCGATTAAGCCACAAAGTGATGCCCTAATTAGCACATGCTGGACGCTTTCTCTGGACAGAACCACCACTTCTGGGTACTTGGACTGTAGTGAGGGCCAGGCAGCCCTTGGCCCTTCGTGCCAACTTTTTCTTTAGAAGCTTCTGAGATTAACAGTAAAAAGCCTAAAAGAGGTGAAATTCCAATTCCTAAAGCTATTCTCCTGCCCACATAATGGGTTTTTATGTTTGCTATTCATTTTACAACCTGTTGAGAGTCAGACCATTCGTCCATCTAGCCCAGCATTGTCTGCACAGGCTGGCAGAGGCTGTACAGGGTTCAGCCAGAGGGTGTTCCTAGCCTTACCTGGAGGTGCAGAGGACTGACCCTGGGACCTTCTGCATGCAGAGCAGACGCTCTACCACCGAGGTGTGGCCCTTCGCCCAGTGGAGGAAGGTGGCCTCATGCTGAGTTAGAGCAGCTGTCCATCTAGATCAGCGGTTCTCAACCTGTGGGTCCCCAGATGTTGTTGGACTACAACTCCCATCATCCCTGAGCTCGGGCCTTGCTATCCAGGGGTGATGGGAGTTGTAGTTGAACAACATCTGGGGACCCACAGGTTGAGAACCGCTGGTCTAGATATTGCAACACTGATTGGCAGCCACAGCCCCCAGGGGTTCAGGTGGGCGGGGGGCATTTCTAGCCCTACCTGGAGATGCCACTTGGAGATTGAGCCTGTGGCCTCCTGCTCCACCCCTGCCCCCTTGCCAGTGGTCCTTGCCATTGGCAGCAGCTGCTCACAGAGGCCGGCTGAACCAGGGCTCATGTCCTCCCTGGCACTGAGCAGGCTGCAGGGTCTCTGTTGTGTCCATTACGGTGCCTGTCCAGCCAGCTCTCTGGTTTGATGAGCAGCCGCTTTTGGCCGTACAGGACAGCTGGCGAAGGGTGTGAACAATGCCTGTGGGCCATAAATCAGCAGCCTGGGTGCAGAGTTGCATGCAAAGGGAATGTGCTTGACTGTGCAGCTGGGGCTGGAAGTAGGGATGGGGGGGGGGCGAGCTGTCAGCTTCCATATCTTTGCTGTGTGTGAGTGTCTGGCCAGGAGGCAGGATGTTCTGGTCTTGTGAGCTCAGCCCTTGGCCTTCGGGCTGCAGCTTCTCAGCTCACTTTCCCTTTCATTGTTGCAAAATGCGTTTGTTGTCCGTGCTCAGAATGGCTATACAGAGGGAACTGGGAGTCCTGGGCCAGATCTCACTCCCATAACGCTTGTCCAAGGTGGCATTGCCCTTCCCTTGCGCTTGAAAGCACGTTGACTTGCAAGGCGGTTATTCAGAAAGGTAAAAAGCCTGCCCTTCCCTCTCTTGTGTCCTCGCTATCAAGAGAAGCTTTTTAAAAAACGGGATGGAGCATTTTCTCCAGGCGAGAGCTACAAACCACCGTGCTCTGGGATCAGTTGGCATTGAAGCACTTGAAGGGACTGCCAGTGTTCTCTCGTTCCGCTTTGTGGCCTTGCGCTGGCAGCTCTTGCTGCCAGAGGAATCTGTGCTGAGGGCCATCTCTGCCTTGCGCTGGGTTTATTGCCACCTCACTCCCTTCTCTGACCGACATTTTGGTCTGTGGCCTCTAACAGACAGTGGTCACCTGGGGGTGGCAAAAGCCTGTTTGACATCTGGCCAAGGCTGAGCTTTGTGGGCGGCACTCTTGGCCTGTGTCCTTCCACTCCCTTGTCGTGATCGATCTGCTTGGTGGCTCCTGGATGGGGCAGCCTTCCTTCCCCGGGGCCAATCCAAGCTGCCGGAAGGCGCCTTGCAATGACTCTGGGGGCTGGCTCTGCATGGTTCCCTGTACATTAGTCTGCCTCCTGTGGTGCCAGTGTGGTGTAGTGGTTAAGAGCGGTAGACCTGTAATCTGGTGAACCGGGTTCGCGTCTCCGCTCCTCCACATGCAGCTGCTGGGTGACCATGGGCCAGTCACACTTCTCTGAAGTCTCTCAGCCCCACTCACCTCACAGAGTGTTTGTTGTGGGGGAGGAAGGGAAAGGAGAATGTTAGTCGCTTTGAGACTCCTTAGGGTAGTGATAAAGCGGGATATCAAATCCAAACTCTTCTCTTCTCCTATGCTGAAAAGGAGCTGCTCCTTGAAAGGGCGATGTGCAGTGGCTTCTTTCAAGCCCAGGAAGTGTTGCTTCATTGTTCTTGCTCCTCTGGTGGGGTTGGGGCAAGAAGTGATAAGGCTAAGTTGGAGGGAAGCAGTGGTGATAGCAGGTGGAGGGTGGAGAAGAAGCTGTCTCTAAGCTGAGAGCCCTGGTGAGCAACAACCTTGTAAGAGAGGCCATATTTTGATATAAACAATTGCAGAAGGGCTGGCAGAATGGGTTCTCAGTGTGGAGCTGTGCCTGCATTGGCAGGGGCCACAACCACTTCCTGACTTGGGAGGCAGCAAAGGCTTTGGCCAAGCTCTCCACGGATCCTTCTGCCTTTTGCTCTCCTCTGTCTTGGTGTGGGGAGAGAACTCCTGTGCTGCAGAATCTCTGCTGGTCAGGGTACAGACGATAGTGGGCTTGATGGACCAATGTCCTGACTCTGTGTAAGGCAGCTTCTTTTATCAAAGGTTTGCGGAACCTCGACATGAAGCAGGATTGGGGATCCTAAGTAGCTCTATGGATAATGTTGGACTCCGGGTTGTGTCAGCCGCAGCCAGCACGGCCCGTGGCCACAGATGGTGGGAGATGGTGGTCCAGCAACACCCAGAAAGTCACAGGTCCCTATCCTTGAACTTTTGACACGAAGCAGTCTTCTCTACTGCAGTTAAACCCAGTTAAACCCAGTTAAACCCATGATCCTGTTGATGGCAAGACCGGCCTTCCATTTTCTTACCAGTCTTCTCTGGTCAGAGACATTGTTAGACCTTGCTGTTCTGTTTTCCCCAAAGGGTATGCATGGCTCAGTCGTTTTATGACCGGAGGTGGGGGCTTCAGTGATCCAGCGGATAAAGCACTACTGGGTTCAGATTCAAGTCCCACCTGGTTAGCCTTGGGCAAGGCCTAGTTGTGTTCCTTGCTTGCTTTCCCCAGTATTCAGAGACAGCCTTGGTGGGTAAGGAAGCTACTGTCACTCCCAGTTTCCAGTACAAAATCCTCCTTTCCCAAGGCCAGTGGGGAAGCCTGTGACGGACCTGGAAATTGAACCCGGTGCTTTATCAACTAGGTCACTCCAGTGCCCTTTACAGCAGACCCAGATCTAAAGACCTCTCTGTGTGTGTCTTAACTCTCTTGTTGACTTGGTTTGCGATGCCCTCTTTGAGCCACCTTCTGCCTCTGTCCTTGCAGTCTGCTGAGACGCCTGGTCACCCTCATCTCCCAGCACGCCACCATCCTGGCTTCGAACGAAGCCTTCAAGAAGCAGGCAGAAGGAGCTAGCGATGCGGCCAAGAAGTACATGGAGGAGAACGACAAGCTAAAGAAGGTATGGTCTCCTGCCTGGGCCAGAGGCACAGGGGAAGCTGCCGTGGGGCAGTTTTGACTTTAGCAGATTGCTGCAGTGTTGTGACAAATGTGAGTTTTGAGGCTCCCCTCAGTTTTAGCAGCAGATGGCCCTGCTGGATGCTAGTCCCTCTGCTCTTGAGGAAACACAGGTGCAGTGGCCCCTCTGGGCAGTAGTTTGCACACTTCCACACATCCTCAGACTTCAGAGGTCTGATTTATGGGTGTATTGGCTGGTGTCTGTAATCCTATAAGGCTCTGAGACTGTCTGTCACACTATATACCCGGTCCCCTTTTATGGCAGTAACCTTACCCAAGGGGTTAATCGCCCGCTGGTGCCTTGTTTTTTCAGGAATACTTGGTGGGTGACTTTGACCTACAAGATTGCTGCACTAGCAAATGCCAAGCATTCGAAGCAGCTGGCATTGCAACCCGCTCCCTCGATAGCCTGGTGTTGGTGAGAGGCTTGCTGGCACCTAAATATGGAGTATACCTCAAAATGGGTTCAAGATGGTGTTGGCTAACCCTCTGGTAGTCAAGGCACACTTTCTGAATTTACATGTGAGGCAGGCTTTGTTCCGTCCACCACATTTTTCTTCAGTGAAGGTGTGGGGAGGAAGATGTAGCCCACTGTGGCCTACCTGTGACCAGCAGGTGGTCTCCTGGGGCTTGGGGGCCCTTTCTTGGCACCAGGAGACATCTGGAATTGGACCAGGGATGTTCTGCATGCAGAGCAGGTGACCCCTCCAAGCCAGTGTGGTGTAGTGGTTAAGAGCGGTAGGCTCGTAATCTGGGGAACCGGGTTCGCTTCCCTGCTCCTCCACATGCAGCTGCTGGGTGACCTTGGGCCAGTCACACCTCTCTGAAGTCTCTCAGCCCCACTCACCTCACAGAGTGTTTGTTGTGGGGGAGGAAGGGAAAGGAGAATGTTAGCCGCTTTGAGACTCCTGAAGGGGAGTGAAAGGCGGGATATCAAATCCAAAACGCTTCTTCTGCATTTCCTGGAATTGCCTCCCTCCAGCGAGAGCGCAGAGGTGTTGTAGGCCAAACTCTTCTGGGCAGGGGTATAGCGCCATTTGCCAGAACCAGGGGTGGCGCAAATGCTCACCAGTGGGAGTGGAGCGCATTTGCCCAGCTCTTGCTGCTGAACGCTGCCAGGCAGGTGCTCATGCGCCGGGTAGGGTAGGGGCACAAAGGGTGCTCTTTGCCCTTGGCACTCACCCAGTCCTCACTGCCGGAGCCAGGCAGGGCGCGACAGAGATGCTGGTTTGCTCCCCTCCAAGATTGTGTGCCAGGGCCATGACCCGCCCCATCTCCTGGGTGGCAAATAACTTTGCTGATTTTTTGCCTTGAGAACACTGGGATGATCTAATGAAGGAGCTAAGCTCCTCTGAAGCCTTACCTTCTGACCACTGGAAATCTTCTTGCTTGGTTTTTTTAAAAACAAACTCTCAAACCTTTCAGCATCATGCATGGTGCTTGTGACAATCTTGCAAAGGGAAACTATAACTGCGGCCCTCTGAACTGGTGCTGAACTACAGCCTCCATAATGCTTGACTGTGGGCCATGCTAGCTGAGGCTGATGGGAGTTTCCCCCCAGAAATATATGGAGTGCCAGGTTCTCCATCCCTGGTATAGGACATTGTGCTCTGCCAGGAGAAATATTACATGGTGGAGGGCACCAACTCAGCACCCACAAGCAAGGTGGCACCTGGAGAGGCTTTCATTGGTACCTTTGGGCAGGGGCTCCGGACTCTGAGTTTTCCTTTTTCTAAAGAAGCAAGTCTCTTGCCCTTCTAGACAGAGAAATGGGAAGCAAAATATGCAGGTACCCCTTCTAAGAAATTTCTGTGAAACAAGCTGGACTGACTGCTCCAACCATTTTAGCCAATGAGTTGTTTGGACACCAGGCTTTAATTATTCCTGTGGTCCTAAAGAGTTGCTGTTTTCCCCCCCTGTTCCATGTTCTTTTTCTGCTTCAGACTTATTTTCAGGTCCTTGGAATTCCTGTAGTTGCCATTCCTTTTCCCCAGCAACCAGGATGCATTTTTCCTGTGGTCGGTTTTTATGAGATCAGGGTAGTCCCTAGAAATCATTTTCTGCAAATAATACTACACAGTGAGTGAGTGTGGGTGCATGCTATGGAATCCCTCCTCCCCACCGAATGCAAAGGTTAGAACTTTGCAAACAGGCTGCACCATCTCTCCTTCTGTGTGGGAGATAAGAATTCACTGCAGTACTATTGTGCACATGTCTACTTGGACGTAACACAGGAGGAAAGTGTAGTTTGGCTGGCCAGTCGCTGCACTTCTCAACGGCAAACTTTCATTGAGACCAGAAACCGTTGCTCTAGGGTGGCTGGGTGTTTTTCAGTGTGTGTTTTTGCAAGCTTTTGAATTGTATAGTTCACTGTGCATTTATTTTTTGAAAAACAAAACACCGTGTGTAAGCTGGCAGCAACGGAAAGGCACCCCGATGAAACAGGGCGCTGTGTAGTCTTGCACTTAAATGATGAAAGCGGTAATAACCAGTCTGCACTAGTAATTTTGCACCCTTCTACTCGAGCACGGGTGCCCGAGGCCTCTTCACACCTGGCTCACCCTGAGGGAACAAATACAGTCATACCTTGGGTTGCGAACGCTGTGGGTTACGTCTTTTCAGGTTGCGACCCAGAAGTACCAGAAAGTGTTACTTCCGGGTTTCACCGCCTGTGCAGACATGCAAAATGACGTCATGCGCAGAAATGGTGAATCACGACCCGCACGTGCGCAGACGCGGGTTGCGTTCCTTTCAGATTGCGAACGTGGCTCCGGAACGGATCCCGTTCACAACCAGAGGTACCACTGTAATGTCTGAAAAGTCTGTAAAACCCTGACACCTGAAATATTTTGTTTCCATCTGCTTCCCCCTCTCCCTTGCAAAAGGAAAAGGTATCTGGGAGCTTTTAAGTTCCCTAAACATAGGCTTGCTAAATAGTCCCACAATCTTTACAGCTACAAAGCCTTGAAACTTCTGAGAACCTCGGCTTTGCTTCATAAGAATCCTGAACTAGATCCCAGGTCTTCCCCACCCCCTCTTCACGTGGAGAGTGCGGCTGTGAAAGGCAAGCTCTGTCGCATGGCAAGTGTGTTGGAGTTTCTGGGAATTCATGGCAGCTGCAGCTTCTAATGCAGAATCCAGATTTCCTTAGAAAATAAAAAAAGAGCAGGCTTCCTTCCACCGCATGATGGACAAAACAGGTGAAAGTGCCCCTGCATTCTCAAGTTTCAGCTTTGGAGGGTGGGGCTCCAACCTGGGGGCAGCTCCTTTTCATGCTCATTCTTTCTTCCCTTGCCAGCTTTTCTCCTCTGAGGCCCAGCCCTACTTTCTGTCCTCCCTAACTAATAAAACTAAGCATGGAAATTCATGGAATTTCCATTTGCAGCGGGGTGAGAGGCCTCACATTTGCCTGTGTACCAAAGAGCCTTCAAACCTTATGTGTTTTAAGCCACCACCCGCCATATGGGGCAGGCAAGCCCCACCACACTGGGTTGACATGAGGGCACTACCTTAAATAAGGCAATAATTTTTATGGAGTCAAATAAATAAGGACTGTGCATTAGCAAGACAGCCTTGACCCTCTGGATAGTAGGGTGGTGGTTGAATGTATCGGCTTTGGTGTGTCTTCAATCTGCAGCCATAAACAGGATGCAAAGATAAAAATGCAAACCTTGCTCAAGGGCGGTGATTATGACTTGGGCTTTTGATAGTGCCCCAGTCCCTTGCGGCTGTTTTTGGAGAGCTCTTCTCTCCCCCGTTCTCTGGCACTACAGACTGGCACAGTTAGAGATTGGCTTGGAATGGACTTTTCTATTCCATTTAAAGTCATCTCTTGTGAATTTTGCTTGGGGAGGGTCTGCATCACAGGATGGGGATGTGGCACCCCGGTTTGGGAGGAAATCCCCCCTTTCTCATTCATTTTCATAGAACCTTAGAATTGTAGAGTTGGAGCACCCTTCAGTGAGCCAGGATGCTCATTGCAAAAAATTGGAAAAACCCACCAATAAAAGAATGGCAAATCAAATTTTGTGAACATACATATTTGGCAAGATTCACAGCATTTTTAAGGGGACAGTTAGACCAAAAATTAGTAAAAGAATGGGGTTGTGTTAAAGAATATATGAAAAAACATTGTTCTGGAGTAAGTATATCGGTATGTAATGAATGAGGCTTTGCAGGGTTAAAGAAATTGAAAAATGGTGCAAGAGGTATAAAGATAGAGGGAATCTACACTAGACACAACAATACAGAACGATCAAAAACTATGAGGTCTCAGAACAAAGGAAGGAAGTCAATATGTGTAACGATTAATATGACGATACGGTTTTCTTTGTAGGTGTGATTTTTATTTTTGTTTTCTTTTTTCTTTTTTTATCTTTGTTTTTTGTTTCGCTTTCCTTTCACCCCCGACCATTAGATATGCTGACTGGGGCTGGTGGGAATCCCTTACAGGCTTCCTTTGGACTAGCTTAACAGCATGTGAAGGGGCCACAAGGAACCCACCCTAACCTAGAGGGAGGTGGGCAGATCACTTTCTTGAATGCTGGCCCTGTTGCAGTATGTCTTGGGAGGGGTGTGCAAAGAGGATCAATGCAGAAGCTTCTCTAAAAACTGGCTGTGTACACATGATTCCCTCCCCACCCCCCAATAAAAGAATTCTGGGAACTGTAGGTGCTGGGTGTTGGGAATTGTAGCTCTGTGAAGGGGGTATGCCATAGTTCCCAGGACTCTGGGGGACGTCATGTGCTTTAAATGTGTAGTGTGTACTCAGCCCATATTCCTGGCTGCTTAAGGCCAGCCAAGTTGGAGGGAACTGTGTATTTTAAAGACAACGGGAACTGGTCGAACTGCTATTCTTGTTTGATTAAGGCAGTTTTATAAACAGCCCCTTCTTGGGTGTGGCAGGTCAGTCTCTTCAAGGTAACCAGGGAGGGAAGTTTTAACAAAAGATTCTGTGTCCTTCATTTTGGCCACCAATTACTTGGTACACGTTGATGTGTGAACTCAAAGGCTGATACCAACAAATTCAATGACATAAGCTTCCATTGATTTCAGTGGGTTACTCTGAGCATGATTGAGGTTGGACATCGCCTATAGCAGGCGTGGCCAACTCCCAAGAGACTGTGATCTACTCATAGTGTTAAAGACTACCCCCATTTTTGGGGTGGTGCACGTCAAAAGTTGATGAGCTTTTTTTTAGGAAGGGAAGAGGGGGGCTGTTTTGGGGGGTGCAGAGCAAAAATAAAATGTTGAGCTTTTTTTAGAGGAGCAAAACTTTTTGAACTTTGGGGGGGGGGAGCCAGTGATCTACCGCAGACGTGCAGTGATCTACCATTGAAGGATTTCTACTTTTTCAGATTGTCACAGGAGAGCTGGAATAATGTGTTGTAGCTGTTGGGAAGCAAATACACAGCCTTTGAAGTTGGTTGACGGAATAGTGTCATCCTGCAAAACACAGGCATGAGCAGATGCACGCTTTCTACATCTCCATATAACGGCTGCAGAACATGAGGGAGGATATTTTTAGGTTGCCATTTTGAAAGCAGTTTGAATTTAAGAATCCATGCATGTTGTAACTTCTGTGAAAGGAGATTCAGTGGCCCTTGAAGTGGCAATGGAGCAGTTGTATGTGCAACACAGTTGAATATTTGTGTATTTTGAATCTCTTTCTCTCTCTCTCTCTCTCTCTCTGTGTGTGTGTGTGTGTGTGTGTGTGTGTGTGTGTATATATATATATATATATATATATATATATATATATAATATATATAGAGAGAGAGAGAGATGTGGTATACAACATGAGAATAAAATAACAAAATGTCCATGAAAGCATAAACACAGATAAAACACCAGTCAACCCTGATTTGTTAAAAAAGAGAATTCATATTACAAAGATCTGGCTTAGAATGGTATGGTTTTCAAAAGACCTCTGGGCTAGTTCCTGCGAAACATCTACTGGCAGGGAGTTCCACAGGGCAGCGCCTGCGCCACTAAAGGTTTGGTCCCTTTTACTTGAGCAGTGGAGAGAAGCAAGGGGTTTCCAGAAATGGAGGGCACAGGATATAAACACACTTGAGGGCATTAAGAATAGCCTTGCTGGATCTGGCTACCCAGGAGGACTCCCCTGCTCAGCGCCTGAGGGCCCCAGTCCTGCCACTCTCCAACTGGCCTAGGGTGGCGATTGACGGGCTCCATAAAGGACTGCTGGCGCCGCTGCTGGGCAGAGAGGGCTCCGTTTTTCTTTTTTAATTGCTGTTTTTTTTTTTTACCTTTGTCATTTCAAACTGATATTAATGCTGTAATCTTAGTTTTAGATTTTGATTTATGTGGAAATTGTTTTCCATTTGGTTGTGTATTTTTCTGATGTGGTTTATTTATGACTTTTGTAATTATGTAAATCTTGTCATGTTGTAAGCCGCCTTGAGCATTGTTTTTAATTGTGGAAAGGTGGCATACAAATAAAATGCTGATGATCTCACAACCAGATGCTTTTTGGAAGTCCAAAAGCAGGACCGGGCACAGCAGCAGTCTCTCCAGACGCCTGGCTCACTGCCTCTGTTGGTGGAGGCAGAACGTAGACATTGTGGCTTTGATAGGCTCCATTCTCCATGAACTTGCCTTTTAAAACCACCCAGGTTAGTGGCTGTCAATTCACCTTGTGGTAGCGTATTCCACAGTTTTAACTGTTCTGTGTGAAGAAGCGCTTCATTCTGGTCTGTGCTGATTTTCCACCCAGCTTCAGTTGCTGTCGTGTCGTGTGCCACAGGCTTGGGCATCTCTGCTCTGAAGGTCTTGTATAACATTTTTTCTATACATAGCATTGCTAATGTCAGGCTGTCGCTTTTGTGCCTGTCATGCCAGTGCTTGCAATCACAACTGCTTCTTCTCATATAAGACGAACCATGATTGGAGAAAGCTTGTGCAACTCCCCCCTCCCAGTGGAGGCTCAGTTTGAGGATGAAAGATTCTCCTCCTCACACCCCCATGCCTTGTCTTTTCAGCAGCCATTTCTCTCTTCCAAAACCTCAGGTTTCTCTTTGCCTAGGAAAATGTCCCCTTTTCTGTCCTGGGCTTATCCAGCTCCCTTTGAGCTGCCCAGAAGCAACGTCCGTTGTTTTATACACTCGCGGTTGGCATTTCCAGGGGTGTGTAGGCAGTATGCCTATTGTTTGACTGGTTATTATGGGATACTTTCCTTGAGGGATTTTTCCCAAAGTAAGAAATGTTAGGAGAACGACAGGATTCAGGGTGGCTTTTCATATGCATCAAAAATGGGAGAAAGTGATAGGATGGAAATGAGGTGGCTGGGAAGTTTGTGGAACATGGCAGGCGAGTCTCTCAGCTAATCCAACTACAGGCTGTGCGCGAGAGGCAGCTGTCTCCCTGCTCCTTGGAGGCAAAAGGATTCTGGTGGGAGCTGCTGCCTGGCAATAGAAAAGGGCGAGAGCCTAAATCATCCTAGTTGAAAAACTTTCGTAAGCCACTTCTTGAGAGCACCTCCGGGCTATAAAGCAAGATACAGGTATTTCAAATGGGGCATTTTATTGTGTAAAAATGAAATTGCCCAGAGTCCTCCAATAGGTAGACGCCAGGTCAAATCTTGCTTCATCCATGAGCTTCCTGGTTGGTCTTGGGCAGGCCTCACTATTAAGCTTCCCCATTCTCATATGAGGATTGTTTGTGCAGTGGTGTAGCATGGGTTGCCAGTGCCTGGGGCCACGCACAGGGGTGGATGGGAAGGAGGAAAAATGGATGCATGTGCATTCAACTGCCTAACGGCATCGTGCCACCCAGGAGATCACAGAGAGATGTAGAGTCATTCCATTATCTGGAGAGGTCACTTCCTGAGTCGCATGGAAAAGCTGTTTTCAGTGGAGCCCAGTGGTGGAAGCATGCAGCTGTAATGAGGCAGCATCTGGTGTTCAAATTTTGTGCCCGGGGTGTCTGCCCTTGTGGACCCCCCCCCCCCAATGCTAAACCACTGCATCTGTCTTTGCAAACTTGATGGCTCTGCATACTTGATGACTTGGTTGCTAAGCCATGCATTACTGCAGCAGGAAGGGCCCAGTCCTTGACCTTCAAAGCACTAGGACAGGGATTTTGCCCCTTGCCCAAGGTTCAGTCTCAGAGTAGGAGAGGGGTAGGGGCATCGTCACTATACTTCTCCTCCTCTTGGGAAGCCCAGCATCAAATGGGTACCAGTTTCTGCGAGGTTTCTAGTCCTCAGGTTGGAAGGAAACATGGAGACTTGTCATGCTCAGCAGATGTGTATTTGCCATGCCAAGGGAAATTGTAGACCACTGAATGTCATGCTGACCATCCCTTTAGAGCAGAAGTTTTCAACCTTTCTGAGCCTATGGCTCCCTTAAACAACTGCATTCTTTCTATGGCACACCTGTGGGGCTCAGGAGCCCAGTTATGTCACTCCTTGTCTGCAGTGCTGGCAGCCTCTCATCCTTTTTCAAACACCCTCCCTTGTGGAGCGTTCCCTCAGCCTCCTCTCCTCTCCCTCTCCTTGGGAGTCCTCCAGGCAGCCGCTGCTGCCGCCCCTGGTCTCTGAGCTGAAGAGGAATCCCAAAATTGCTTCTTTGGATTCTGCAATAGTGGTTTGCCTATCTAGTATTTTTGGCTGTGTCAACTGTCCTAGAAATGGGTTGACACTGAAGTTTTGCAAGGTAGGTTAGGGAAAAGGGTCAGGAGAAAAGCCAGCTGACCATGTACAGGACAGGGGTTTGTCTGTACACACACATTAAATCTTGTGTCAAGCTATTTCTCATTGATGGATTGATTTCTCCTGTGTCCTCTAACCTTCTCTCGTTCTTCTCATTCAGCAACTGCAGCAAGCAGGGGTGAAAATAACAGATCTGGACACCAAAGGCGCTGGAGGTGAAGAAGAGAGTAAAGCACTGCAGGGTGAAGTGAAAAAACTGAAGGATGAGCTGGCCTCCACAAAGAAAGGTGAGAGACTTGGTGGAGTATGTTTAGCGCATGCCCCCTCCAGTCCTGGCTGCAAAATGACCTTGTGTGGTAGATGCCACAGCCCAGTAACTTATAGGGAAAGGGCATGACCTATTAGAGACCCTGGACTATCCCTCTCCCCCCACGTCCCAGTTGTGTACAGCTGGATCATCCGGGCTAGATGCCGACGAAAGGGTGATACACCATCTATTTATACTTCTAGAACTGTACAGCCATGCACCTTCCTCATGTACAATCTCAGAATTCTGTCCCCCCCTCCTGCTTAAAAATACTTCACTTGGCATCAGACTTTGGGAACAGATGGGCCCAGCCCTGAAGAGTTTGTTTGTAAACACTTTGGTTCTCTATAGTTGTGAGGATGCTCTTTTCCTTGCTCTACAAAGCAATGTCCAACTTTGGAATTGGTCTCTTTAGTTATTGAAAAGGGAAATGATGATGGGGACCACTAATTGGTGCACTCAGTTCTTCAAATCTGAATGTTTGGGCACTGCACACACTGGCAGGTTTGGGACTTCTTTATACCTTCTTTGTCACAACTCCCATCAGTCCCAGCCTGATGACCAATGCCCAGGCATGGTGCAAGTCCAACAGGACCACAAATTCCCCATTCCTCTCCTGTCCCAGTTGACATGCAGCATAGGCTGATGTAGTGCCACTTGCTCACATTGGTCCCAGGTAGCCTCCTGCGAAGTGGTTGATTCTGGCAGCAGTGTAGGTGATGCTGCTCTGAGCTGTGGCGCACAGTCAAGTGGAAAGTTCTCCTGCATAAGCCCCACTGGAATGGGTGGGAGATGTGTGAGAGCACAGTCACTTAGTGGGAAGGGAATGCTGCTGTTTGGTGCTGTCGGCACCATACTTCACCACTGCTAAACCCTTCCCTCCTCTCCCTGTGTCTCCTCCACAGTCAAATGTATTTATTTATTTCTTTGATTCAATTGATGAATTGCTTCCCATAAAATATCTTGATCTGATTTCGCAGTAAAGAAAATCAAACAATTCTGTATGTAAACTATTTTATACTGGCAAGCTCATACCCAACAATGATTGGGAATGCTAAGAAACGTCATCAAATTGAGTGCAATTTTGAAATCAGTGGTTAAAATCCACACTGTTTTGTAAGATTCAGCCTGCCATCTTGATTCAGATTGGCATCCGATAGATGAAAAACCCGTTACTTGACCTCAAGAACCATAATGCAAAATTGGATTACGGTATCTTCACAGTGTCCAGATGCATAGGAAGCAGACAAATGATTTTCCAGGTGTCCTCCAAGAAAATTGTTTGTATGTCTACTATAATTGTTTGTATAGTAGATACGCAAACAATTTAAAACCAATTCTGTTTGTGAAAAGAACTCCAACTCCAATACAACTCCAACTCCAAATAAACGTTGCAAGCTTTTTTAGGGTAGCAGGGCAGGGTCTTTGCACATTACTCTAAAACCTTGCAATGACATAATGGGATACTCTCTCCCCTCATGCTGCATGTGTTTGAAAACACACACACACACACACACACACACACTCGGGGGGGGGGTACAGTTCTCAGTTGCAGTATCAACCAGTCTGAGCAGCTTCTCCAGGGCTCATTTCCAGAGCTGGCAAACTAGAGGGGTTGACATCAGTGCTGGAGGAATCCTGGAGCTGGGAAGTTTTGGGTGTCAATTGCCCTTCCGACCTTCTCAGTTCTTGGTGGGCTTGTGTAACATTCCCAGCTTCTCTTTGACTCCCCCTTCCCATGTAAATGGCACAGTGGCCAGGCACGACTGTAACTGGTTGTGTACTGTGCAACACTAGGCACACAAGAAGTGCTCAATATACCTTTTAAGTTTGTTGAATTATTTAAGGTTCTTGAATTATTATTTTGTGGCTCAGATTTCTTTTTTGGGGGGGTGCAGGGGGTGTTTGGCTGTGCATGCCTGGGTTGAACTGATCTCTTGTCTCTTCTTCCAGTGTGCCCTCTTTTTTTATAGCTGTTGTAAGGGGTGCTGCGTTTTGTTCCTTCTCTCCAGTCTAACACCCAAATGGTGCTAATTGTTAAGCCACAGAAAACCTGCCAAATTTGGCACAACTTGTTCTTCTGGCCCAGAAGCTCTCTGTTTCTTTAGCACGGTGGTCCTCCACAAGGGAAGTGTCCCATGTGCTGGATCAGGCCAATGGCCCATTTACTCCAGCATCCTGTTCTCTCAGTGGCCAACCAGATGCCTGTGGGAAGCCTCCAAGCGGGACCTGGGCGCAACAGCAGCCCTCTCCCCTATTGTGATTTCCAGCAACTGGCCTCTGGCAATGGAAGTGAAATGGCCATGATGGCTAGCAGTCATGGATAGGCTGATCCTCCACAAACTTGTCTGATCCTCTTTTAAAGCTGTCCAAGATTGTAGCCATCACTACTTCTCAGGGGAAATAGTTGAATAGCTTAACTATGTGCTATTTGAAGCCAGTGAGGAAAGTGAAGGAAGGAGCATCTTTCTCTGAGTCCTCCTTGAGGAGCCTCAAAGCCTTTCAGGTCTGCATCTGACAGAAACCAGCCTTGGGTGTCCCTCTCTTCCAGTGATGCTAATGCTATCATGGGACGTGCGCCAGTTGCTCTCTGACTATCTGCATCCGGAGCCTTGAAGCGCAGGAAGTGCAGCTTGCATTTGGTGCCAAATGCAAGCTTCAGAATGGATCTGGTCCCAGGGGGGCTTGCACTTGACACACTAAATTTAAATTCAGCGCTGACCACGAGCTCAACTTTCGGCACAGATTGGCTCTGCTTGGAAAACTCTGTTGTGCCGTTGATGGCCAATATGCAAAAGGCCCTGAATGCAACCTCCTCTTGCCAAGGAGCAACTGAGAGTGCACCTTTAGGCTCCCAATTGTTCCTTTGCAGATGTGGCTTTACCTGCACCACACCTGAAGTCATAGGTGACTCCAGGTGTGGCAGAAACTACCCTATGGGCCCAATTAGGGCCTCTGGTGGCTCTGATTTGTTGTGTGGGCTGGAGGTTCCCCTCCCATGATAGGTTGTAGGAATCTTAAGAAGCAGAACTGGAAGTGACTCAGGGAATTATTTGGGTTAGGGTTCTGGTTCTCCGCTCCCGCAATAAACCACTGGTGAATGTTAGAGGTGATTTGGACCAGGGAGCACAGTCCTAATTCAGAACAAAAATTTGGATGAGAGCTTATTGAGAATAGTTGAAATGTGCTTGTGGTGACATGATCCAATCGGTTATTTCAGGCTTGCCTAGTACTAATTACACTCTAGAACCACAGTCCATGTCTTTGAGCGTTACTTTTTAAAATTCTGTCTATGCTGGTGGTCAAGCACAAACCCTGTAGTGGGCAAAGTGGCAATTGAGAAGCAGCCTAGCTTATTGTCCAGTGATCTCAACTTTGAAGACCAAGAGGGAAATAAGTGGCTAAGCTTTATAGCATCCTCATTTGATAGCCACAGCTGATGGGAACATGGCTGCAGCCACCTTAAGTTATTTTGTAAACTGTCCTATGATCTTTGGATCAAGGCAGGCATACAATTTTTATTAAGTAAGTGCTAGAAATCAAACTACTCACCTCTGTCCTTTCATGGAGTTGGATGTCAGAGGAATGAACTTGGTGGAAGATCACAGCTCCTCCTCTGATCCAAAAGTCTGTGGTTTTCTATTCCTGGAAAACCAGGATCTGCAGTGATCCATTTTTTACACACAGACACATGCATGTGACTTGGCTTGCTGTTGCCTGATTATCTGGGTCAGTTGGGATGTGTAGAGATTGCTCTAACCTGTGCTTTTCTTCCCCCTTTAACCTCCAGCCCTGGAAAAGGCAGAGAACGAGGCCCTGGCTATGCGCAAACAGGCTGAAGGACTCACCAAGGAGTATGACAGACTGATGCATGAACACACCAAGCTCCAGGTGCCAGGGGAGGGAAGTGGGGTTGCAAATATCTGTTCTGAGGTGGGAGGGAGTCAAGAGGGGCCTGGCTGGCATCTGCATGAGGCCACTGTTGTGTCTGGCTGGACTATTCCAAAACTCTAAAAACTGGTCCTCTCCCTGGCTTCTGCAGGTTCCAGCTTGAGTTGGTGTCTTGCTCCAGGAAGAGCAGTGGTGTTTGTGTTCTAGGGCAGGGCAAGAAGAAGGCAGTGGTGGTGGTGTGATGAGGGGTTTGGGGCTCAAAAATCCTTTAAGAAAAGAAAAAAGAGAGAGTGTTTGTCCCATGAGTACTGTGGCTACTCTGGGAATGTGAGGGTCATCGATGCCAGCCTTCCCCAGTCTGGTGTCCTTCAGATATTGTGGGTCTACAGTGCCCATCATCCCTAACCATTGGCCAAGCTGGTTGGGGCTGGTGGGACCCCAACAAGATCTGGAGGGGACACCTGGTTGCAGAAGGCCCATCTGCTTGGTTTTAAGAGAAGGAAGCTCCTCTTTTCCCCAGCTTCAAGGGGGGGGGGCTCCTTATTCCAGCCTTCACTTGAGTGCCCTGTGGACATTCTTCCTTGAAAGAGAGGTGGCTTCCCAGTTACCAGAATGCATAAATAAGGGAAGAATGGGCTGACTCTCGAGAAGTAAGGTTTCGGCTGCGGTCGGTCCTTACAGTGGTTGAGAGGGAGGCATCCCAAGTAGAACCTCCTTTTTTCTTGCCCTGTGCTTTGTTCCTTGTTGGATTTCAGCTGTGTGTGAGGTGGTGAGTCCAGCATGGTCACTCCTGCTGGGCAAAGCCAGTTTTGTGAACAAATCTTCCTCCAGATGAGGGCAGCTGGGGAGTCTTCTGAAGTTTCAGCTGTAACTGAAAATAAATGTGTGTTTTGCTGTTGTTTAAGCTTTCAGGGAAAGCAGGAGCGGTGCCCCTGCTGCTTATAGTCCTACAACCCATGATTAACTCCTCAGGGGTGTGCTCTCTTCCCCCACCCCCACCCCTTGCACCCCAAACCTTTTGACTGTGCATCAGATATCCTTAAAAGTTAGCAAGAGCCTTCCACAAGTTCTGGAATCTTGTTGCTGACAGTCTCTACCTTCAAAACATACATCCTTCCAGTCCTCGAATGTGTTGCGGGAGGTTTCGCATGCAGTGGGTGCTTCTGAACCTCCCCCTTCTCAGGGTCCCCTGAAAGTCGCCACCCCTGTAGCAGGAAGAAAGGAGTAGTCAGTCTTTTATTTTTGTGTGTGTGTGATTATGTTGATGAGTTGCTTTGGTACATTAATGGAGGTTCTTTCTGCATTCTTAAGGGAGGGCTTTGAATCTGTTGGATTACAGCTGTCTTCTGCCGCAGATCCGCCTTCTCTCCTACCCTGTGTCACTGGTTGGCTAGGTTTAAATGGCCAGCCCACAACAAACACAGCATACACACACACACGTATAAAAATAATCCAGCTTTCGTTGCCAGGGTAACCTAATCTGCACACAGTGGCTGAGAGAAGCTGCCCAGCCTTGGTTGCGGGTTTTTTACTCCAGCCTCTCCCATTCGCGGAGTACCAGCCAGGGGGAGGATCTTGGCAGCGCCTGGGAATCCTGCCCGGTAAACAACCCTCCACGTTTCTCTCTGCACGTAAGCAGCAGGTCACAAGACGCTGCCTCACCTGGGAGCTGATAACAGGTGGGCGGGGAGGAACAATGCTGGGCCTGGCACCACCTCAAGGAAGTGCGGAAGGGGCTGGGCCCCTCGCTGCTCGGGTTTTAAAACAAGACTTGAGGCAGCACTGCCTGCAAAGATGTGGAGGATGTTTTTCTTTTCCCCAGGCTGGACTTAACTCAGGAGTGAAGGACTATATACAAGTTCATTAACAGCAGCTTGGGACTGGGATAGTGATGTCTGGTTCATAGCTGTCAACTTTCAGATTTGAAAATAAGGGATCAGCAGCCTCACCTGTCCTGGGGACAGTCTACGGGATATCTAACAATCCGGGATAGCAGTGGGAAACGGCGCTGAAATAATGGAATTTCCTGCAAAAAAAGGGGAAGGTTGACAACTATGGTCTGGTTATCAGAGGTGGGAAACCTCAGGAACAGCCTCCCAACTATTGTTTTGGGACCAAATGATATTTTCTAGTAGATCTTAGGAGGAGGTTTCTCTGTGTGTCACTGTCCAGAAGCTTACTGGCAATTCTTTGGAGTTGGGAAAATACCCCCCCCCCCTTTCAGTCACAATCCTGTGATGGCCCCCTTCCCAATTCCCACGCTTAACCAGCCCCTCTTGTTATCCAAGGCTGCATACACACCTTGCATTTAAAGCACATGGCTTCCCCCAAAGCATCCTGGGGACTGTGGGTTGTCATCGGCACTGGGAATCGTAATTCTGTGAGGAGTAAACTACAGCTCCCAGGATTCTTTGAGGGGATCTCTGTGCTTTATTTGTATGGTGTGTCCACAGCCATAGTCCCCATTGGGCATTCCAGGAAGCCTCCCTTGGGGAATGTACTTGATCGCTTGCACAGTTCTCCCATAGCTTGTGACCGAGGGCTTGCCCCTTTCGCTCTAGAAGTTTGCAGTTGGGGAGGGTGGTTCTGGAAGGCTTGACTGGGCTCCAGACAGTTCACACGAGCCGAGTCTTCTGCGTTTTGCTTGCTCTCTGCTGCTTGGTGGAGCTTGGGTGGGTTGGACCGGAACAGCAACCGCCTCTTCTTTCTTAGTTTTAGGATGATTTAAAAAAAAAGTTTCAAGGTTCTGTTGTAACCCATGCTGAGCAAGCCTCCTGCCTTTGGGGCTTAATTACCCCCCACGCAGCATCTTTCTGGATTGCAATGGGCGTTGCTCTGAATATCCTCATTCCAATCCCTTCTCATCCCCATGCTCCCTTCAGCCCACAAGTCCTTACTGAGCTCTGTCTTGGCTTCGCCTGTGTGCTGCAACCACCTGCTTTCCCCCTCCCCTCCCCTCCCCAGAGCTGGTGTGATCCGGCTGCCAAGACTCAGTAAGAGTGTGCCTTGCCAGCTGCTTAAAAATAGGATCTCAGTGTTGTTGCTATTCTGATGGCTCTGCAGGCTGGCCCTGCTGAGGAATGGCACCCTCCTGCTTCTGAAGGGCCAGTGTGCCTTTGGGTACCTAGGGAAGCAGAGATGTCCTTGCCCTGCGAGGAGGAGGAGGGTAGGGGCCTTTCCAGCTACTCACATGCCCTTGAGCATTGTTCCTGGGTAGTGATCGGAGGCTCTCATGTTGGCCTTTCCTTAAGGCTGCCTTCCAAATCCTGGTGCCCTCCCATGAGCCCCAGCACAGCCTTCTAGAAGGCACCAGGATGGGGAAGGCCATGTTGAGGAGGTGTGGGTGCAAACAGCAGCATTCTCGGCTGGTGTCTTGGGAACTCTGTTCAAAGCATGTTTTCAAAGGGAGGGGAGAAGTAAGTGACAGCAAATGCTAAACAGTGCGTGGGAACTCCTCTCTGCAGTGAGGTATCCTGCTGAGCTAATATTTCACGCGCAGCTCTTCATCTTTGCTGCCATCATACTCCAAAGCACCCTGTACTGCGGACTGGCATGGTTCGCTCTAGATACTGTTGAGCTTCAGCCCCAGCCAGCATCACCAAAAGTCAGGGATAATGGTCCCCTGTACAGGGTGCTGATAGACTGCTCTGCATCTTGCCCAGACATCAAAATTAGGGGTGCATTGGCCTTTCTGCTCTACTTAAGTTGAGCACTACCGCAGCCCTTCAAAGGGGGGATTTGCAGGGTGGAGGGCGAGGAGGAGAAAGACTGGATTCTGAATGGGCAGCAGAATCCAGGACGGTATCTGAACCTGTGTTAGCTGGTGATTTCTGGCATCTGCTTAGCTTGGTAGGAGTGTTGTGGGCTGTAGCTGCTGCTAGTTTGATTTGCTCATGCAGCTGTTTCCCTTTGTGGCCATTCTGGGCAGCTTCCTCCAGCTTTCTCCAGGTTGCATTCCTGTAGGGAGCTGGGTGGTCTTCCCCCTCCTTGGGCTGTGTAAACAGATCCCTCCCCCTTGGGTAGGATTGCAGTGCTAAGGGCTGTCTAGTTGGCAGAGAGGCAGAATGTTGCTACTGCAGCTGCTGTCCCTCCTAGACAATTGAGCTCTGCACTTGGGCACAGGATAGAATTGCATCGGAAGTCCCTGGCCATCCGTGGAGGCTGGGGTGGGGGCAGCATTTCTGCTAAGGCAAAACTGTGTTTTCAGAAGGACTGTTGAGAATGCCTATTTGCCCCTCAAGTTGCCATTACCTTGTGGAGTAGCAGAACAGGGCTATCCCTAAGATGATATCCTTTCAGCCATGTGGCTCAGTCTGGTGGAATTTGTGGACATGTGTCTGTCTCAAGATGCCTGGGGCTAAGACTGAGCTATGAATGGGCATAAATTCACAAGGTGGCCTCTCTCTCAGCATGCAAAAAGCCTTGATTTTTGAGCATCCCTAACTGGTCAGGGTAGGGAATCGCCACTGGCTGCTGTGGAAATACATTCACAGAACCTGCCTTTCATGGGGCTAGTGCACACACTGACCAGCATTAGGCATGTACAGCACAGAAGCAAAACAAATGCAGCAGCCTTGAATGATGTGCCTAAGAATGAGCAGCTTATGACCTTGCAGAATACAAAGGACAATGGCTTGAATGGAGATATTGCGTCATCGGCCAGCAGGGAGTCAAATCTGTTGTGTACATTTGGGCATGCAAGGCCTTGTGACTTGCTTATTATCTGCCTGAAATGACAATGGACTTGTAGTTCGCTTTCTGCTGCAAAGTGTCCACTTGCTACCTTGCTCTGCTGTCTGCAAAGTTCTGTGAAACTCCAAATCCAAAACTATGTGTCTGCCTTATCCTGCAAAAGTAACAAGCGCAGCATGTGGCAAAGGACAATAAGGAATTTTGTTTCCTGGGAATCTTCACTTAAAGCTGATTTCCAGGCCATAATGGCAGCAACACATGCCTGGGAGTGTGTGTTTGCTGTCCTCTCAGAAGTCAAAGGGGATGACGGAATGAGAGTTCTGTGGCTTGAGCTGTGGGGCCCTTAGTGCTGCATAACTTCTGGCTCCTCCCCATAACCAGCACAAAAATAAACCACTTGCAGAATTCAGTGTTATTTACTCGGCTGCAGTTTTTGAAAAGGGGATGGGGGTGTAAGCATGGGGAAACAAGACAACTGTCCCTAAAGCGTGTAAAATGGAGAAGTTAACTGTGGTAAGCCACTTTGCACTGGCTTGTCCAAAACGTGGCTTAAAAATTCTCCTCTTATGTAACGCCATGTTGTTCCCCCACCCTCCTTGTTTCTCCCAGGAGGCCTGCGATGGACCAAGAGACAAGAAAGAAGAATGATTCCCCTGCTGCATATTGGTGGTTCTGGCCAGTCTCCACCTGGTTGCTGTACACTCATGTTTCATGGGGCTGGGGGCAGCCTAGCTGAGCCCCCTCCCCTCACTTTCTGGGCACGGGTTTGGGTGATCTGCTCATCCACCATTATTTGCTCCTTCCCCATCCTGCACCCCCCTTCAGTGATATAGCTTTTGAGTGGATGGCTAACTCTCTTTATCCTTGTGCCCCTGCCCCCCCCCCAATAAAGAGACTGGATGTGAACTTACCAGAACAATACTGCTGCTTGACTGTTTCTCGCAGGTGGAGGAGAGGAGGAAGACAAAGTCGTGTCTCTCTGGGGAGGCAATTGGGGCTGGGCTACCAGGGCCAGAAGCATTTCATGGTGGTGAGGGTTGGCTTGGTCTATTTCAGCATGTGCTCTAAGGCTGTCCTGCTGTCTTTTAGCTGCACTTGCTCCCCCAGACTCTGGGTAGTTTCACTTACTCCATCCAAAGCCTGAAGGGAGCATGAGTGGAGCATCATGTGTGGTGCTTATGTGCTCCTGTTGATACCATCTGGCTGTGATGGGGAAGATCTCCCCTGTGTCCGTATGTGTTTTTTTTATAATATATATTAAGGACAAGGTGTCTGTACAAAGCTTCTCATTAAAACTCTGGTAGAACAAAGCTTTCAGTGTGGCCTCTGAGTGAAATGGGGGTAATGGATTAAAAAAAACAGAGCAAGGGGAAATTGATCTTGTAGTCTTGAATTCTGTGTTCTGGATTAATGAAGAGCGGGGGATGTTTGGGTTCTTCTGATGGGCTAAACCGAAAGCCCCCACCCCTGTTGACTTGTTTCTGTGGCAAAAAAATGCCTGCCTTCTGGTCTGCTGGCTCCTGAGTCCCACCCTGGTTACAGTCAAGGTTCTGGTCTTTGTCCTTTTGCACTCAACTTCCGCCTCCTAAGGTCTGCCAAGGACTTGAGCAACAAGTTGCTACTGTGTTCAGTGCCTCACTTGGTGCCAAAACCATGGCCACAGAAGGGACGCAGCTTGTGTCTGTAAGTGGTTTTCCTGGGCAAAGAGAACAATGCACTTTAAAAAAGGAAAAAAGTGAAGAGGGAGCAGGATTTGAGGGAGGAGCGAGTGGAGATGGAATAAAGGAGTGCTAGGGGAAGCGTCTCCCCCCCCCCCGGAAGAAAGGAATAGTTTGAAGAATTAAGCTGAGGAAGTAGAAGGGTTCTGAAAGAAAGAAAGCTGCATGGTCAGGAGTGTTAGAGTTGCCACGCAGATGACAAGGGTCTTCAGGATGAGGGACAGAAAGAGACTCAGAGCCCTTGTGCCTCAAACGTGCAAGGAGCAGGATGGCTCAGTCATCCTTGAGGCAGGAGCAATCTTCTTTCTTTGGTGACCACTCGTAGCTGAGTAAGATTGTCTTCCATAAACACGCTTTAAACAATGAATCCGTAAGTGACTGTGGAGGCCAATTTGGGATCCACACGTCCTTCCACAGTGGAGACCTAGGTTTCCTGGCAGGAGTTGATCATGGTGAGGGTTTGCTAAGCGTGCCTTTCTCTTAGCACGTTTCTCCCTTGCGTCCTGAGTTCGAGTGTCTTCAAAGCCCATGACACCTTTGGTAAAGGCTGTTCTCCAACTGGAGCTCTCGCAGGCCAGTGTTTCCCAATTGTTGGTGTTTATACTACATTTTTTAAGATTCGCCTTGAGGGAGTCTTTAAACCTCTTTTGTTGATGACCACCAGCATTACACTTTCCATTTTGAAGTTCGGAATAGAGTAGTTGCTTTGGAAGACGATCATCAGGCATCTGTGTGAGGCAGGAGCATTAAAGCTAAAGGCCTCCTCACCACCCCCAGCGGGTCAGAGGAGAGGTCCTGCTTTTCCCCTCGCTAGCACCAGGTGTTTTTGCAGGGGAGAGCATGTGCCTCCTTGGTTTTCTTGGTGGCTTGCAGACTGACGCTTTCCTCTTCAGTGCTGTAGGACAAGTGAAGAAGGGGTGTGTGTGTGTGTAGAGAGAGAACACAAAATGCCCTGCTGGATCAAGAGCCTGTGGCTGGCCAGGTTCTCCTGGAAAGCCAGAAGCTGGGCATGAAGGGACCCCCCCCCCCGGTGGCATGTGGTGAAATTTCTTGTAGGGGAACAGTTGGGACCAGAGGCTCCAGCTTGTGAAGGTGGTGGCGGGAATGTCGTGTGCATGAACATCACACCTCTCTAAGCCGGGCAGAAGTTTCCTGGGCTTTGGGAAGGAGGCGTCAGACTTTCAATACTTTACAGTGGTACCTCTGGTTGCGAACGGAGGCCTGTTTGCAACATGAAGAGAGCACAACCTGAAGCACCGTATCTGCGCAGGTGCACAGGGCGATTTAGCGCTTCTGCGCATGTGCGAGCAGCAAAACCTGGAAGTAACCCTTTCCGGTACTTCCCAGTCGCTGCGGGACGTAACCTGAAAGAACGTAACATGAAGCAAACATAACATGAGGTATGACTATACTGTGCTCTAATTTACCAGGAACATTCAGGGGACTAGCCTAGTCTCCATAGTCCACTGACTGCATGCCACTGCTTCCCCTCAAAACACACACACGCACACACACACACACACACACACTTTGCCTCTAGAAGCTGGTGCTGAACAAAGTTTCTGTGTGTCTCCCTTTGATCACTGCTGTCAGGCATTTTGGGTGTATTCATTGCTCCTGTTCTTCCCCTGTTTTTCTCATAACTATCATCCAAAAAACTGCCCTGTCACATCCTCCTGAAAAACCAGTGTGGCCACCATGTTAAACTTCATTTTTGCACAAGGGAAGCAGCCCAAAGGCCATGTGGATGGCGCTACAGGTAGCTGCCCAGTCTTCCAAAGCACACAGCCAAAGTGGAAAGTTTTTGCTCTCTTTCTCTCCCTCCCCCTCCCTGCCCCTAGTCTTGAGTTGGTGTTTGTGCACTGGTGGATCTGTTTTCCCAGGCCCTGCCAGGTGATTTATCATGGCGAAAGCCGGTTCCTAGCCAGGAGTAACCTTTAAAACGCTCCTTGGGCAGCCTTCCTGGCAGGGCAGTTGAGAGGAGCTCTCAATCGAGGGTCTGTTCTTTCTCTCCCTGTTGAGGGTGATTCTGGCCAGGAGCCTTGGCAGGAGGGAAGGGTCCCCCTGCTTTTTTTAACGGCAGGATGTGTTTTTCCTCCCTCTTTCTGACAAAATGTGTGTTTTTAAAGAACACATTTATTGTGGACAGTGGGGAGTGGGGTTTTTTTAAACACTCTTCCCTCCACCCCCACCCCAAAAACGTTGGTTCTGAGTGCTGGCTTCCAGCCTCCCCAAACCCAACTTGTCTCTGATGATTTCTCACATTCAGACCCTGAACTCCTCTGTTTTGGAGCTGCCTCAACAGCTTCCCCAAATTCTTTGATGGCTGCCCCTGACAAGGAGGCTCAATGTGGTTTGCTGCCCAGCACATGATGACAATCCCAGGGAGGAAGCGAGCCTTGAGCCCTTCTCTTCCAGTTGGCTCCGTTCCTTCTCCTCCCCTATCCCTTTTCCTAGAAATGGGAGTGTAGTTGAATGACAACACACACAGCTCCCAGAAGCTGAACCTCCAGGCTACATTTTAAATTCCCCTACTTGAATCTTGCCTCATTGTGCTGGTTGAGAGAAGGATCATTTGCCCTCTTGCAACAGCTTGTTCTTGGGGGTGTGGGTGGGTCTAGGGAGCCAAAACACACCAAGGGGGCAGGTTTCTATCCCATCTCATGTTCGCTGCATCACACTTCTCAGTGCTGGCAGCTCCCTTGGCCTTCAGTTGCCCAGTTTGAGCAGGCTCAAGGCCTGGGTGCAAGCGGTCCCTTACTGACATCCGCCCCTGGTGTGCATGTGTGCGCCGCCTCAATTTTGTGTGGTGTGTTGCTCATGATGCACAAATGTTTGCCCTAGGTCTTATTGCCCACCTCATTTAGGCCTGCTCTACCTGCAAGCTGTTGTCTGTGTGTCTCCTGATAGTCCTGACTGAACTGGGAATGAAGGCCAATATAGTAGATGCAAGATTCAGCTTTCTGAACGTCTTTGCCCCCCCCCACTTCTCTACGCCAAGGGTGGCCAACAAAGGTGTCCTCAAAGGTGTCTTTGTCACTGCTCAATGACCCACCCTTGCATCGTGGTGTTCCCCTTCTGTTGTCAGATGTATTGGTTTTTATGCTTCTGTGCTCTTATGTTTGTACATATTTTATGGGCTAATAGCTGTAAATAAATAAATTTGAATTTGAATTTGTCCTCTAGATGTTGGACTACAACTCCTGTCATATCTGGACAATGGCCGTACTGGTTAGGGCTGAAAGGAGATGGAGTGGAAGAACATACAGTGGTACCTCTGGTCGGGGACAGAGGGTGGCGCTCGGGGGGGAATTGTCATCGCGCCACTCCTTGGTGTGTGGAGTGCCTCAGGGTGCGATTCTCTCCCCGATGCTTTTTAACATCTTTATGCGCCCCCTCGCCCAGCTTGTCCGGAGTTTTGGGCTGGGTTGCCATCAGTATGCTGATGACACCCAACTCTATCTGTTGATGGATGGCCATCCTGACTCGGCCCCAGACACACTGGCGAGATGTCTGGAAGCTGTGGCTGGATGGTTACGTGGGAGCCGGTTGAAGTTAAATCCTTCGAAGACAGAGGTCCTCTGGCTGGGGCGGGACGATATGGGATTGAGGGGGCAACTCCCATCTCTTGCGGGGGTGCAATTAGTGCCAGCACCGTCTGTTAAGAGTTTGGGTGTAATCTTCGATACCTCCCTCTCTATGGAGGCGCAGATTACAGCTATAACAAAGGCGGCATTTTTTCATCTCCGCCAAGCTAAGCAGTTGGCCCCTTATCTCTCTCGCCCTGACCTAGCCACTGTGATCCATGCGACGGTCACCTCCAGACTGGATTATTGTAACTCGCTCTACGTGGGGCTGCCCTTGAGACTGACCCAGAAACTCCAGCGGGTGCAGAATGCCGCGGCGAGACTCCTTATGGGGTCTTCGCTGCGAGATCACATTCATCCGGTACTATACCAGCTGCACTGGCTCCCGGTGGAGTACAGGATCAGGTTTAAGGTGCTGGTTTTAACCTTTAAAGCCCTATACGGCCTAGGACCCTCGTACCTACGGGACCGCCTCTCCTGGTATGCCCCACAGAGAAACCTACGGTCTGCAAATAATAACATCCTCAAGGTCCCAGGCCTCAGAGAGGTTAGGCTGGCCTCAACTAGAGCCAGGGCCTTCTCAGCTGCGGCTCCAATCTGGTGGAATGCTCTGTCACAAGAGACTAGGGCCCTGCGGGACCTGACATCTTTCCGCAGGGCCTGCAAGACAGAGTTGTTCCACCAGGCCTTTGGTCAGGGCGCAGCCTGACTCCCTCCTCTGGCAACCTGCACAGAATCTTGCTTAATCAGTTGCCATTAATTTGATTTTAATTGATTTTTATAATGAAATATTTTTAGAATGTGCGATTATCGGATTGTTTGATTGTTTGATTGTTGTTAGCCGCCCTGAGCCCGGCTTCGGCTGGGGAGGGCGGGATATAAATAAAATTTATTATTATTATTATTATTACCTCGGGTTAAGTACTTAATTCGTTCTGGAGGTCCGTACTTAACCTGAAACTGTTCTTAACCTGAAGCACCACTTTAGCTAATGGGGCCTCTTGCTGCTGCCGCACCGCCGGAGCACAATTTCTGTTCTCATCCTGAAGCAAAATTCTTAACTTAAAGCACTATTTCTGGGTTAGCGGAGTCTGTAACCTGAAGCGTATGTAACCTGAAGCGTATGTAACCCGAGGTACCACGGTACATGTTTCTCCCTCCCTCCTTTTATCCTCACAGCAATTGTTGTGCTGGGGCAACAGAACCCTTTAAGCCACTAACTGGGAAGTCTCAACTTCTGGAATGGGCTTCAGTCTCTCCCACAAAAGAGTGACCGTCTGGAGACTCCCTAAGCTTCCCTCTCTCCCTCCTCACTCCCCTCTGCCAGATGGTGTGTACTACTCGAAGGAAACAATTACCTGGACTATTCCCAAGAGCATCCCTCCTCTCCTGGTTGGAGCTGGCATTGTCAAGGAGCTGAAAGTGGACATGGGGGTCAACCTGGACAAACTGTCTACACAAGACATCAGAAGTTGGGGATACTCACTGGCTAGTGACAAGGATGCTATTGTACTAAAGATGCCCATTGGTGCACCGGGTGGTAACTACAAGGTGGGTACGGATGTTGTTCCTGGATGCTTTAGATAACTCAGTGGTCTAGCACAAAGTGTTTTTGAATGGGGAGTAATTTGTTAAGTGGCAGGGAGGCAAATGGATGGCCATACGTTGCTTCACTTCTAAACTATGTACTCTACAAGAGGGGTGGGCAGAAGGTGGATTGGGATCTACTGGTCGTTTCTGGATTGTTTGAAGTAAGTCAGGCTGAGAGACTCCTCACAGGGAGCTGCATGGCCGAGGGGACATTTAAAACATCTCTCTCTCAGGTCTTCGTCTGACTGTCTTAACTGGTACACTGCACTCCCTTAAGGATGAAAAACATACTTGGAGTGGTGTGGCAATTTAACACTGTCCAGCTTCTGAGCTGATATTAAATGCCAAATGGCATTCCCCCCCCCCACCCCCGGTTATCCCTGCAGTAATGGGCTTCTGTGGAAACAAATGGGGAAATCTGGTGGCTTTATTGTATTTAACAATGGGACAGTAAAGATGGGAGTTCACAGTTTTTCAGTGGGCCTCTTCTGCAGGGGAAAACGTTTTTTTAAATATTTATTTAAACATTTAAAGCACAGTGCAGTTGCATGTCATTCAGTGGACCACATGTGTCAACATGCAATTGAATACTGCAACTAAGATTTCAGGGTGGCATTTTAAGCAGAGCTGACCTTTGTTTCAAGCTGAGGGCTTTGGACTGGAAATCCCACCAACCTTGGCCTCACCTCTAGCCTGAAGTACTACAAGTGGACTGTATTGCAGGACTGTTGCGAGGTTCTTTCAGCAGCAGCCCATGGGGAAAATTATGGCGGTTTTAGCAAGGCAGTTTTTCAAATGGGTACGAAACAAACTGCATTCTTGAGGTGAAACAGATCCTGAGTCAGAGCATGAATTCCTCTCTTTGCTGCTACCTCTTGTTTATGAGCGGCTGCACTGCTGCCTAATCACAGCTGTGCTACAATCCTGGATTCTTTTACTTCATATTGTTATTATGGTGTTTTATACCTTGGAGACAGAGGAGATGGTGGCGGGAAGGTAGTCTCAGGGCCTGGTTTGACAGCATGTGATTCTAAGCAGGCCTGGGCCTGGCCTGTGTCTGCATTGGGCGACCTGCTGGGAACCACATGGAGGCCACTTGTGAGTTCCATGATGGAGGAAAGATGGGATATAAATGTATTGAAATAAAATAGTGGGTTGTCACTCCAGTACGTCTTGTCTTTATGTGGAAACCCCGTTTCCCCAGAAACTATTGGAGAAGCTGGAGAAGGAAGGGGCAGAAAACGGCTCATGGTAGCCGTTTGGAATAATGGGATTAGGAAAAAGGCGTGTGCATTTAAAGTTTTGAAAAAGCTGGTGGCGGCAGCCATAGCCATTGGATCCCTCATGTCTAGTTTGGCTGTCAGAAGGCTTATCTATACCTACTTTTCCTCCACGCTTTCCAGGCACTTTCCTCTCATAGCCATTTGCGCCCCCCCCCCCTTTCCAGGCTCAGGTCTGAGCTTTAAAGCTGCGTGTCTGAGCGCACTTTGCCCCATGAAAACCCTCCCTTTACTGCAGAAATAGACACGAAGCTTTGAAGCGTGAACCTGTGCCTGGAAAGAGCGGGGCAAAAAGTGTGAATAAGCCCAGAGTGTAGGCAAAGGCAGAGGTGTGCTGATGTGGAATTTCTACAATATTTATTTTTTGAATGGCAAGCAGTTCTTATTCTCCCCACCCCACCTCCCAAAACAACCAGAAATGTCCAGTTCCCATTATGAACTTCTCAGGCTGTGAAAATTCCAAGAAGCGAAGGACGCTTGCAATGATCCCTACCAGGATTCCTTTGGCAAATGTTAAAGTAAGATGATCAGAATTGCAGGGCTCCCACTGAGACCAGTGTTAAGGATCCTCCATTTAACTACCCTCCCTACTAAATAGCCTTTGACACACCTATCCTTTATGAATTTGCCCCAAACCATTTATTTTCCTTTTAAGAAATCTGGGCTTGTGCCTATTGCCACATTGTGAGGTTTCATATGTCGGAATGGATAAATATTGCCTTTGTTGGTCCTAGGCCTGATGCCATAAACTTCACAGGGTCTTTCTGAGTTCTGTTAGTGTGAGGAGGTGGAGAAGGAACATTTCCATCACATGTTTGTTCTCTCCAAATTTTTTATCAGCCCCTGTAACATTCTCCTTCCTGATTTCTGCATACTGATAACTTAATTTCTTCAACAAAAAGCTGAAGAGTTTAGAGAAAAAATGGTCATGGCAGTGCCCATGCCATACCTTTAAAACACATTTCAAAGACTTTTGCAAACTGTACTTTGTTGCTGGGAATTGTAACTCTGTGAGGGGAAAACTACAATGCCCACATTTATTTGAGGGAAAGGATGTGCTCGAATGTGCTTTAAAGGTATAATGTGTACGGCAGGCTGTGTTTCTAAAGGTTAGATGAATAGTCCCAATAGTGAGGGCAAATTAAGTTAAGTTGCAGGTAAGCTAGAGAAGAATAAAAACAATGTCAAGGGCAAGTGGCAGTTTCTGATAATAGTGTCAGGTGTCAGTTTTGAAGCAAATGTTGAATTCTTGGTTGCAATGGAATTTTTGCCACGCAAGACTGATCTTACCATGAGGAAGAGTGAAGCCCAGGTAGATGTTTGAATGCCACAAAAGAACAGTAAATGTTTCTCAGTCTGGTGCTTGTGGAGTTTTCTGACTTGGATACCAAAATATCATAGGTGCTGTCTGCTCAGAGTAATAATAATAATAATAATAATAATAATTTATTATTTATACCCCGCCCATCTGGCTGGGCCTCCCCAGCCACTCTGGGCGGCTTCCAAAAGAATATTAAAATACTATGATACATCAAACATTAAAAGCATCCCTGAACAGGGCTGCCTTCAGATGTCTTCTAACAGTCTGGTAGTTGTTGTTCTCTTTGACATCTGGTGGGAGGGCATTCCACAAAGAGGGCGCCACTACCGAAAAGGCCCTCTGCCTGGTTCCCTGTAACTTGGCTTCTCGCAGTGAGGGAACCGCCAGAAGGCCCTTGGTGCTGGACCTCAGTGTCCGGGTAGAACGATGGGGGTGGAGACGCTCCTTCAGGTATACTGGACCGAGGCCGTTTAGGGCTTTAAAGGTCAGCACCAACACTTTGAATTGTGCTCGGAAACGTACTGGGAGCCAATGTAGGTCTTTCAAGACCGGTGTTATATGGTCTCGGTGGCCGCTCCCAGTCACCAGTCTAGCTGCTGCGTTCTGGATTAGTTGTAGTTTCCGGATCACCTTCAAAGGTAGCCCCACGTAGAGTGCATTGCAGTAATCCAAGCGGGAGATAACCAGAGCATGCACCACTCTGGCGAGGCAGTCCACAGGCAGATAGGGTCTCAGCCTGCGTACCAGATGGAGCTGGTACACAGCTGCCCTGGACACGGATTTAACCTGTGCCTCCATGGACAGCTGTGAGTCCAAAATGACTCCCAGGCTGCGCACCTGGTCCTTCAGGGGCACAGTTACCCCATTCAGGACCAGGGAGTCCTCCACACCTGCCCGCCTCCTGTTCCCCCAAAACAGTACTTCTGTCTTGTCAGGATTCAATCTCAATCTGTTAGCCGCCATCCATCCTCCAACCGCCTCCAGACACTCACACAGGACCTTCACCGCCTTCACTGGTTCTGATTTGAAAGAGAGGTAGAGCTGGGTATCATCCGCATATTGATGAACACCCAGCCCAAACCCCCTGATGATCTCTCCCAGCGGCTGCATGTAAATGTTGAAAAGCATGGGGGAGAGGACAGAACCCTGAGGCACCCCACAAGTGAGAGCCCAGGGGTCTGAACACTCATCCCCCACCACCACTTTCTGAACACGGCCCAGGAGGAAGGAGCGGAACCACTGTAGGACAGTGCCCCCAGCTCCCAGCCCCTCAAGACGGTCCAGAAGGATGTTATGGTCGATGGTATCAAACGCCGCTGAGAGATCCAGCAGAACTAGGAAACAGCTCTCACCTTTGTCCCTAGCCCGCCGGAGATCATCAACCAGTGCGACCAAGGCAGTTTCAGTCCCATGATGAGGCCTGAATCCCGACTGGAAGGGATCCAAATGGTCCGCTTCTTCCAGGCGTGCCTGGAAGAATTGGGTGACATTTGGGTGACATTTACTTTTCTACCTCAGGGAACGAAATACCTTGGCTGGCCTGATTTGTTGTAACCTCCCGTTGTCCGAAGATAATGATCGAAACTAATAGAGTACAGGATGTACAGTTCCCACCTGAATGCCTGAATCATTAAGTTACACCTCAGCACAATGACAGAAATCATCCCATTGGAGCTCTGCACTGGGAAGAGAAGTTTTAAACCTCTCCTCTTAACTCTGTGATGTGGAGGAAAATGGGGTTTGCCAGCCTGATCTGCACTGCTGGTTTGCTATCCTGCCTAAAAGCAACAATATAGCTTGGTTTCAGAATATCCAACAAAGGCGTGAATGAATAAATGTTTGGTAGAGGAGCTAGGGATGCCAACATCTAGGTTTGCTTGGCTTCCACTTTGCACAAATGAGTGAATGTATCATAGTCATAGAGTTGGAAGGGATCCTGAGGGTCATCCAGTCCAACTCTATGCAGTGCAGGACTCTCTTTTTTTCCCTTCAAATAATTTTTATTAACAGGCCAATCAAATCACATTAATTCCAAATCACATTAATTCCAAATTACACAGCCAAATTTTTAAATTTTTCTTGGGGGTACCCATGCTTCGAGTTCAGAAAGGGATCCAAACATCTCTCTTGCAAGATGAATGTATTGCCTAGAATGTTTTTGTTTCAAACATTGCAAATTGTGGACAAGATGGACTGTTTCAAGAAGTGGCAGAAAGATATTTCTAGATTTGTCTGGCAGGGCAAGAAGCCCAGAATAAAATTTAAGATATTAACTGATGTAAAGGAAAGGGGTGGATTGAAAGACCCCCCCTCTGCTGGTTGAAAGACTGGCTGCTTCTTGAGAACACGGACATTTTGGACCTAGAAGGATTTAATAACGCTTTTGGGTGGCATGCATATTTGTGGTACGACAAGGTTAAAGTACATAAAGCATTTAAGAACCATATTGTCAGGAAAGCATTGTTTAATGTTTGGATAAGATACAAAGACTTATTGGAAAATAAAACCCCAAGGTGGTTGTCACCAATGGAAGCAAAAGCTTTTAAAAGACTCAATATGGAGTCCAAATGGCCAAAATATTGGGAAATTTTGGAGCAAGAGGGAGACAAATTGAAATTGCAGAGTTTTGAGAAACTAAAAAATAAAGTGCGAGACTGGCTTCATTATTATCAGATAATGGAGGCTTATAAATTGGACAAGAAAATTGGATTCCAGGTGGAAAAATCGAAATTAGAAACTGAATTGTTAGAACCCAAAACTAAGATTTTGTCAAAGATGTATAACTTGCTGCTGAAATGGAACACCCAGGATGAAACGGTGAAGTCTGCTATGATTAAATGGGCACAGGATGTTGGGCATAATATTATGTTTGCTGACTGGGAACAGTTATGGACCACCGGTCTGAAATTTACGGCATGTAATGCCTTAAGAGAAAATATTATGAAAATGGTTTACAGGTGGTACATGACCCCAGTCAAGCTTGCAAAAATTTATCATTTGCCCGATAATAAATGTTGGAAATGTAAAGAGACTGAAGGTACATTCTTTCACCTTTGGTGGACATGCCCAAGGATTAAGGCTTTCTGGGAAATGATCTATAATGAAATGAAAAAGGTATTTAAATATACCTTCTTGAAGAAGCCAGAGGCCTTTCTCCTGGGCATGGTTGGCCAATTGGTGCCAAAGAAGGACAGAACTTTTTTTATGTATGCGACAACAGCAGCAAGAACACTTATCACAAAATATTGGAAGACACAAGATTTACCCACTCTGGAAGAATGGCAGATGAAGATGATCGACTATATGGGACTGGCAGAAATGACCGGCAGAATCCGAGACCAGGGAGAGGAGTCGGCGGAGGAAGATTGGAAGAAGTTTAAAGACTATTTGCAGAAATATTGTAAAATTAATGAATGTTAGTATGATGTTGGACAGAAATCAAGTGGTTTCCAGCTGTAATGCTTAAGAGATATGGAAAATAAGGTTTTGAAATAAGAAGAAAAAAATCTAATGGTGAGGATTTGTTGAACAAACGATTTGAATTGGAATATAAGAAAGGGAGGTATGAGGAGGTCTGGAAAATAAGTTAAAAGAAAATAAGTAAATGGAAACTTTATGTGTTTTTTTAGTTGTTATTTGTGTTTTTTGTATTTTTGTTGTTTTTTTCTTTTTGTTTTACAATGTATTATTTTTGAAAACTTCAATAAATATATTATAAAAAACAAACAAACATCTCTCTTGCTGCTGCTTTAATCTTCACAGTTCTGTCCAAATAATATTCACAGTTCTATTCAATCTTCTCTTTATTATTTTCCTCATCTTCTTGTTGTTGTCATATATTCCTTTCTTTGTAACCTCTGGTAGTCTCCACAAGCAGGTTGAAAACAAACGTTGTTACTGTGTAGATTTTGCATTCTCCAAGAGCCATATCAAAACAAACAGATGCCATTTCCATACTTCCGTATAAGACATTCTTAAAGTCTGTCCCTTAATCCTTGCAGGCCTGCCAGCCCTCAATTGTTAGGGGGTTCTGCCAGGTCAAACTCACAATCCGATAATAACAAACCATGGTCCTCCTCCCCCTCGATCATCCTGAAGCCAGGCCTGCCGTAATAAATCTCTTTTTATAACTGCTTCACAAAGACCTTTCGTTCCTTTCCAAAACTTCCCACAAGCCATGTCTTTGCTTAGTAATTTATTTCCACACAGTTCTTAATCATCCTGCTTGTAATCAGAAATTGCAACGATTCTTCTTGGGGGCAGGGTTGTTAGGTACTCACATAAGATAAAAAAAGAAAAGAAAAGTCCCCCCCTTTTCAGTCCCGTTCCGACATACCGACCCTTTGAAGTATCTTCTTCTTGATTTATTGTTGAATCCAGCCCGTCGCTCCACTTCACAGAGATCACTTAAATTAGCAGTCTTCACTCCTGATCTTCACTCGAAATATGTGCATTTGCTTCTCTCTAATTGTTTATTTTGAGCTCCTGCAACCAGGCCGCGCGATCAGAGACAGCTTCAGGGAGAGCCATCTCATACGAGGGCTGTGTGCCTAGTGCCCTCACCCCCTTCTTTCGAATCCGGGGGTGATTTATGTCAACTGCAGGCAAGGCAGTGTTCCCCATTCCCTTGGGGTAACCAGAGAGGCTGCATACTCCCATATCAGCCTCTTAATTATCTCGTGTGAGGCGGAGAGATGGTATTGTCAGCCATCTTCCAACGCACCCCTAGCAGCCCCGCAATGCAGGACTCTCAACTAAAGCATCCATGACAGATGGCCAACCAACTTCTGCTTAAAAACCTCCAAGCAAGGAGAGTCCACCACCTTCAAACAGAGACCATTCCACTGTCAAACAGCTCTTACTGTCAGGAAGTTCTTCCTGGTGTTTAGTCAGAATGTCCTTTCTTGTAATTTGAAGCCACTGGTTCGAGTTCTACCCACCAGAGCAGGAGAAAACAAGTTTGCTCCATCTTTCATGTGACAGGCCTTGAGATATTTGAAGATAGCCATCATATCTCTTCTCAGTCTACTCTTTTCCAGGCTAAAAATACCCCCTCAACCATTCCTCATAAGGCTTGGTCACCCTCATCTGTGCATTTTCCACCTTGTCAATATCCTTCTTAATATCCTTAAATTGAAGCACCCAGAATTGGACACAGTATTCCAGGTGTGGTCTGACCAAGGCAGAATAGAGTGATACTATTACGGTACTTCCCTTGATCTGGACACCATACTTCTGTTGATGCAGCCTAGAACTTCATTAGCTTTTATTTATTTTTTTCTGTTGCATTACACTGATTCATGTTTGGCTTGTGGTCGCCAAGACCCCTAGATCCTTTTCACATGTACTGCTAGTAAGCTAGGTGTCTCCCATCTTATATTTGTACATCTGGTTCTTCTTGCCTAGGTGCAGAACTTTGCATTTATTGCTTTTGAAATTCATTTTGTTACTTTTGGCCCAGTTCTCCAACTTGTTAAGGTCATTTTGAATCCCAGTTTTTCGGCCTTAGGTACCTCTCCTAGTTTGGTGTCATTGTGAATTTGATGAGCATCCTCCCGTTTCTTTGTCCAAATTGTTTATAAAGACATCTAACAATAATGGGCCCAGGACACAACCCTATGGAATGCTGCCCATGCAGCAACAGTACTGGGGCAGTAAAGACAATAAATAAATCGGAACCTGGAAGAACAAAAACCACTATTCATCTATACTTAACACCAGTTGGGAGCCTACTATGCTGGTCCAGTGTTGGCTTTGGTGATCTATACCATTTTGTCAGATCAGATGGTAGTAAAAACATGACTTTGGCTAGGGCCCTGGTGTCATAAGAACATAAGAAGAGACCTGCTAGGTCAACAGCCCATCTAGTGCAGCATCCTGTTCTCCCAGGGGCCAACCAGAGGCCTCTGGGAAACTCTAGCAGGATCCAAGTACAAGAACGCTCCCCCTTCCTGTGGTTTCCAGCAACTGGTATTCAGAATCATTAAGGCTATGCTGGGCCTGGGGGTAACCCGAGCAACACGGTCCAGGTCCGGTCCCAAATCCAAGGGTTCCATGAGGATACAGTCTGACAGGACCAAGGCAGGACATCTGACAGGGCCAAGGCAGGACACGAGGCAGGAAACCAGGCAAGATCAGGCACAAGAACACAGGCAGGTTCTGGCAAACAGCAATGTTGCTCCCGCAACCTAGGGTGGGTTCCAGCAGCCTTTTATCTCTGTCGGGGTAACGGCCGGTCCTGATTCCCTGGTGACTCACCTCCCTGTCTTACCCGAAGGCGAGCACTCCTCCTGCGAGTACTCAGGTCTCTCCTTCTCTCAGACCTGAGTCCCTGCAGCTCAGGAGACGTTGGTGGGTTACTAGACCCAGAGGCTGCCTCAGCCTCTCCTGACCCAACTAGTAGTGGAGCAGCTGTAAGTGATTGCCCAGCTGGAGGCAACACGGTAATCCCTGCATCTTGAGCCAGGGCAGGTTCAGGCCACTGACTCAGCCCAGCTGGTGCTTGTTGCAGGGCAACCTGTGCAGACTAGGGCTCTTCAGAATCAGGCCCCAGCCTAGGTTCAGCTGCCACCTGAGGCAAAGGAGCCTGAGTCCGAGCCTGAGTCCCAGGCCATCACAAAGGCCTCTCAATCTTGAATCTTATTCTTCTCAGCTTATTAGTCTCCTTGGAGCAAAAGTAGTTCAACAGGAGGCTTCAGCTGGCCACAGATTCTTACTGTATTCTTAATTGTCTCTTTCTTTCTTTGACAATCACTCGTAGCCGAGTAAGATTGTCTTCCATAAACACGGTTTTAACAATGAGTCTGTAGGTGACTGTGGAGGCCAATTCTGGATCCACACGTCCTTCCACAGTGGGGATATTGGTTTCCGGGTGGGAGTTGATCACGGTGTGGATTTGCCAAGCGTGTCTTTCTCTTAGCACGTTTCTCCCTTGTGTCCTGAGTTCGAGTGTTTTCAAAGCCCATGACACCTTTGGTAAAGGCTGTTCTCCAACTGGAGCACTCGCAGGCCAGTGTTTCCCAGTTGTCAGTTTTTATACTACATTTTTTTTAGATTTGCCTTGAGACAGTCTTTAAACCTTTTGTTGACCACCAGCATTATGCTTTCCATTTTTAAGTTTGGAATAGAGTAGTTGCTTTGGAAGATGATCATCAGGCATCCGCACAACATGACCAGTCCAATGAAGTTGATGTTGAAGAATCATTGCTTCAACACTGGGGATCATTGCTTCTTCCAGTACACTGATCTTCCCAAGTGATGTGTAAAATTTTTTGGAGACACCATTGATGGAATCTTTTGAGGAATTGGAGATGGCGTTTATAAGTGTTCGGTGTTTCACAAACATATAGTAAGGTTGGTAGTACAATAGCTTTGTAAACAAGCATTTTGGTTTCCCTGCAAATGTCCCAGTCCTCAAACACTCTGCACTTCAATTGGGAGAAAGCCACACTCGCAGAGCTCAGGTGATGCTGGACTTCTGCATCAATGTTGGCCCCTGTAGAAAGATAACTGCCTAGTTAGGAGAAGTGATTGACATTTTCCAACGTTACACCACTGAGTTGGATTCGATTTGTGGTGCTGTGTATTTTGTACTTGTTGGTGCAGCACTTTGGTTTTTTGGATGTTGAGTGATAGGTCAAGCTTTTTGTAAGCTTCTGCAAGGATATTTAGGATGGTTTCTTAATTGTATTTGCATTTACGCTTAGCAAGACAAACACCCACAGATGGGCATGCTATGATTAACACATGCTGTGTAAAGCTTTTCTGCCTGGGAAGTAGTAGGCCTAAGGATCTCTGTCTTAAAACTAGCATGTAGCCTGTGCTACCTAGAGTGTGTCCTGAAATTTAAAATGTGGGATATTTACAGTTTTAAGACATTTTGTAACCATGAAGGCTAGTAACTTGAGTTTTGGAGCAAGAAACAAAATTCCATGCCCTGCCTTTGTCTAGGGATGCAGGGAGAGGCACGAGGAAGTGCTTATAGTCTGGCAGCTCTTGATTTATATGCCTTGTGCTGGGAGTTGATCAAGTAGAGCAAATGCCAGAGTCCTGGAGGCCTGTAACTATGCAGCTATTTCAGCACTAAACTCAGCACAAAGTGATAATGCTTCCCTGTTCCCCCCTCTTTTATGTAGAGTAAGCAAACTAGATTGGGAGGCAGGGCTGGAGAACCTGTGGTACCCTTGAGATGTCATTGGACTCCAGATTCCATCAGCCCCGATTCCCAGTGCAGGCAATAGTCAAGGATGATGGGGCTTGTAGCCCATCAATGACTGGAGATGGCAGTTTCCCCGTCCACAAGTAGGGATGAGGAAGTGAGAGAGGTCCATAAAAGTGTCTGAGTGGCCCATAAAGCATCATTTAGTTGGTGCCCACTGTTTCTCCCCTGCCCCCTCACCAGTTAAGCATCTCTACCTGTGGGTCTTGCCCATGCCAAGAGCCTTGCAATCCCTCACTCTTTTAAATTAAAGTTTACATCTTAATAAAACAGGATAAAAATTGAGCCACTGGTACAGAGTGGGGAAAGTATACATAAAGACAGATAATAGGGGATCCATCAGAGAGCTGTTAAAGGGGTGGAAGCGAGAGAACAGCATACAAAAATCTCAAAATAACAGGATGAGCATCTAGGTCATGAAAATATTTCCAAGTGAACTCGGGGCTAGGAGAGAGAAAGTTCCTTTCCTGATGATTATTCAAATAAGTGATAAAAGCCAGCTGCAAAATCTTCAGCTCTGCACCCCTCGAAGCACTTTCAGGTGATAGTAAGTGAGGTTTGTGACAGAGCTCTGCATACAGCTTTCTTAAACCAAATTGTCAATGGTGGTGCACCAAATGCTTGCTTCTAAATCCTTTATCCAGCTCTGTCTTGATTCCAGAGTCAAGGGATGCCTCCAGCCTGTCACTATTTTGTGTGAGCCATTTAAACACATACTGGAAATTAAGGTTTGTGAAATTAAGGTGATTAGCGCACTCTTGGTGCTAAAGGCACAACAATTATTCTTTAAAACGACAGCAAGACTTTTGCAGTCAGAAATATGCTGGGGACATGCTGTGAAAAGTGTGTGGTAAATGAATGTTTAATGGGAAGACATATAAATACCCCACAAACAAATTGGGATGAATGCTCATTGTTATAAAACAGCCCTGCATATGAATCAGAATAAATGTTCAATACAGAGCACACATTGTCTAATCTCTGCATAAGCTTTGTGCAAGTGAATCAGGATGAATGCTTGATAGACCTGTCACCTGGAAGAGCTCCAAGGATACTTTTGGAATACATCCCTAATTATAAAAGTATACTTCAGGAAATGCACATATTTTGCTTCTGCAGAAGCTTGAAAGGTTTGGAGTAATAAGAGTTTTTGGTCTTTCGTGGCTACAGAAACCTCCATCGCATACAGACATGTTCCTTGCCCATAGAAAGCCACCACCCTCTCTGACTGATCCCATATATCTGCATGTTTGGGTTGAATCTCAAGGTACGCAGAATAACAAAACATTAAGAACATCAACCTGAATGGGGCAAACAAAAAACCCCACAAAAAATAATTTGTAAGAAATCCAGGACTGAGCATGCTCCACTGCCTGTACCAGTTACACAGTGTTAACTGTCAGCAGGAAAAGGAAAAGGGGCTGAGAAGAGACGTTGGTGGCCTCCAGCCCTTTGTGGCTTGGAAGGGCATTGCTGGCTGCCTGGAACCCTGAACATCAGCCTTCCAGTTGGCAGACGGTGTGGATCCATGGCAGCACTTTGTTTCAGGTCACACTTGTACTGACGAGTTGAAATCCAGCCTGGAAACCACTTTTGTGCCAGTCTATATGCTAATCTTACTTTACTTCCTTATGCTGCTTTCCCACCACCATATTCTCCTGATCTTTGGAGGAGTGCCATTCCTCATAGTTCTTCTCCGCCCCCCACAAACAATCCCAGCACAGAATGCAACAGGTATGGGCAGGTTTACCTCTTGAACTCCTGTTTGGCATGGGGATTTTAAAGCCAGAGAATCCTTGCCAAAAAGATGGGCAAGTGGCTGTGATATAGGCCTCAGTGAGAATTTGGGGGCAGGCCTGAGCAGTTGGCCTTTTGGCTGCTCTTTCTGAGCCAGCCTTTCCCTTGGCCTGCCTCTCTTCATCCTGCTGCCGCGGCGTCTGTTTCATCTGCCAGTCTTGGCCGTGGGGAAGCTGAGGCAGAGTGGAGACAGAGCTTTGGCTGCCGGAGCACGATGTCTTCCTGAGCGCCAAGCTACTCTCTTTTCTCTCTCGCACTCCCTGGCTTCATGAAGCAACAGAATAAGCGTCCCCAATCTGTTTATGGTTTCAAGAATTCCAGCCCTGGAGGTGGTGGGGACAAAGGGTGGGGTGTCAGTTTGAGAGCCAAAGAGGCCTTAGCTACGAAACTTGGTATCAGTGTCTTTAAAAGAAGAATAAATAGATTAGTAGAACTTGCTCAGTGCAGCCCAAGAGGCTGATGGTTCTTTGCCATTGACAACATGCTTGCACAATAATCATTGGGCTCTGCCCTCGCTAAACTCCACACTGCCTTGGCCAAGTATTTTGACTCATGTGTATGGCCCAGTTGATCTTGCCAGACATAGGAGCCAGCTCCCAGGGGCCGAGGTCCCATCACAGAATTGTAGGGTTGCAAGGGTCATCTAGTCCAACCCCCTGCAATATAAGCCTTGATAAAAATGCAGGCTATGATTAGATGCCTCAGATGGGCATTGCCATTCAAATGGTGTGTGTGTGTGCTGTGTCATGTGATTGATTATGTGTGACAGAGCTTACCTGGGCCCCTCCAATATTTTATTTCAGTCGGCACCCTGTTCCCAGGCATTGCTCCCTGAGGGCTTACTGTTCTGTGTAAGAAGAATGGGAGCCATTTTTAATCACGCACAAATTTCCATGGCAATAATTTCCCCTCTTTCTTTCCCTGAGCTCTATTCCTTCCATATAGGGGTGCAATCCACTGGGAAACTTCCTTTGAAGTTACCCTCCCCATAGCCTGCTTTTAATGGTGCTGGAGTTTTTTCAGTAATTTCCCATGGATTTGTAGTTTGGCAGTTTAAATCATCTGCCCTGAAAGCTCTTGCATGTGTGAAATAGGGAAGGTGCTAGTCCTCATGACTTATGCAAATATAATCAAACAGGTGCCAGATGTCATGGGCTGTTTGGATGCAGAGGAATGGTGGGAGGCACCCCCTTGGAACCCCCAGGGGTCATCATGATGATTTATTACGGTCAAAGACCAGCTCGAGAAGCACAACTGGGACAGCTTTCACAAGAATAAAATATACATTTAAAGCAGTGTACAACAACAGCTTAAAGATTAAAATCCAAGATAAGCGCATAAACACATAAAGACCTAAAAATTTGGGCTACCATACAAATTGGCCCTGACACCCTGGAGGCCGACGATGAGTGGACAGAGGGAGAAGATTGGGAGGAGGAGGTGGCAGAAGCTGAAGAGGCAACAGGGCTTAGTGAGAGGGGAGAGACTGTGGCAGAGAGAAGTCCAGGTGCAGAAGCAGAAGCTGGAGCGGGGGGGGGGGGAACAAGAGAGACCAAGAGGCAAAGATGAGTTAGGCTGGTGCAGAAGCATGGGTGCGTCCCCCTCCCAATGGTGTGCAGTGAAACTTTTTCACAGAAGAACAATGAGGGCCAGTGGCACCAACTTGAGGGGGTGATGCCGTATGTGTGATGTCCCGTGTGTATGCATTGCACCTCCCTCTCTAAGCTGAGCAGAAGCTTCCAGGGCTTTGGAAAGGAGGCACCCGGCCTCTGACATGATGCTGCAGCCCTCCTGCCAGGTGGGCTTTGGGAAGGTTGTGGAAGAGCTCTTGGATCCCGTTGGAGCATTGCACCTCCCTCTCTAAACCGGGCAGAAGATTCCCAGACTTTGTGAAGGAGGCATCAGGCTTTAATACTGTAATACTCTAATTTACTGGGAACATTTTGGGGGCAAGCCTAGACCCCTAGTCCACTGCTCCCTCCTACTGCAACATGCTCCCCTCCCCACTGGTCTCCCAGGGCTAGGGAAGGGCATGAAGCGGGAGGAGCAAAGTCAGTCTCAAAATGTGGGAGGGGAGGAGACAGGCATCTGTGGAAAAGCAGGCAACCTTCCAAAGAAGAGTGGTTGTGCTCATTAGCCTGGCACTCCTGAGCAGATCCCGTTTCTTCTGATAAAGAGTTAACTTCACTTGCTCTGTGTGATTTATTGCTGGCTCACTTCTGACACCAGCAGCCCTTGTCCTTTTCTAAAGTGAAAAGTTCCAGATCTAAGCCTACCTGGCAGCAACTGGCCCAAATCCTGTATGTGAGAGAGAGGTGGGCTAGTCAATAAAAGTACAGGTAATGGTGTTCTGGTCCTGCTGAGACCTTTTTCGTTGTTTGCATTTTCCTGGGTTGACTCCAGTTGTGTAGTACTTCTGGGCCTTTCTTTGTAGGATTTCCAGGGCTTCTGGGGCTCATGGCCTACTTCAAAAAATAAAGCACACGCACACACACACTTTAATGTGTCTCCTAACTGATCTTCCTTGTAGGATTCGTCTTCCAAAGCAACTACTCTATTCTGAACTTAAAAATGGAAAGCATAATGCTGGTGGTCAACAAAAGAGGTTTAAAGACTGTCTCAAGGCAAATCTTAAAATATGTAGTATAAACTCTGACAACTGGGAAACACTGGCCTGTGAACGCTCCAGTTGGAGAACAGCCTTTACCAAAGGTGTTGTGGGCTTTGAAGACACTCAAACTCAGGACGCAAGGGAGAAACGTGATAAGAGGAAGGCATGCTTGGCAAATCCACACCATGATCAACTCCTTTTTTTTTTTTAAATGATATTTACTAAAGTTTAACAATAAAAACATACACAAACAGAAAACAAAAAGAAACAAGTATAATTTCCATCCTTATTTTCTTAAACCTAATTTCCCCGACCTCCTCATACCTCCCCCTTCTGTATTCTAGTTTCATTATCTAATCAGCAAATCCATTCCCTTACTTCCCATATTTTTTAATAATTCTATTCTTTTTCCATAATCAACACCCCTGAAAACCACATAATTTTTAAACCCATGTCAATTCTAACCTTCGTTAATTTTATAATATTTATTAAGATAGTCTTTAAATTTCTTCCAATCTTCTTCCACTGTCTCTTTCTCCGGATTCTGCCAGTCATCTCTGCCAGTCCCATGTAGTCTATCATCTTCATCTGCCATTCTTCCAGAGTGGATAGATCTGGTGTCTTCCAATACTTTGCAATAAGTATCCTTGCTGCTGTTGTAGCATACATAAAGAACGTTCTGTCCTTCTTTAGCACCACATGGCTAACCATACCCAGGAGAAAGGCCTCTGGTTTCTTCAAGAAGGTATATTTAAATACCTTTTTCATTTCATTATATGTCATTTCCCAGAAAGCCTTAATCCTTGGGTATGTCCACCAGAGGTGAAAGAATGTACCTTCATTTTCTTTACATTTCCAACATTTATTATCTGATAAGTGGTAAATTTTTGCAAGCTTGACTGGGGTAATGTACCACCTATAGATCATTTTCATAATATTCTCTCTCAAGGCGTTACACGCCATAAATTTCATACCGGTGGTCCACAACCTTTCCCAGTCAGCAAACATAATGTTACCATGATCAACTCCTGCCCAGAAACCAATGTCCCTACCATGGAAGGACGTGTGGATCCAGAATTGGCCTCCACAGTCACTTACGTACTCATTGTTAAAACCGTGTTTATGGAAGACAATCTTACTCGGCTACGAGGGATCGCCAAAGAAGAAGAGACTACTTCTACCTACATTGGCGATGGCTTCTGACTCACTCCCTATCAGAGAGAGAGACTACAACAGGTAGGGAAAGTTGGGTTGTTTTTAACTTTCCAAAGAAGAGAAGGCCAGGGATGGGCCCTGAGGCAAACAGCCAAGCTTTCCTTTGCTTCCAACACCCTGGAGACCTTGACATACAATGTGACATAATGGTTATAGAGTGCCGGACTGGAACCTGGAGTACCGGGGTTCAAATCCACACTGAGCCATGAAGGTGACTGGGTGACATTGAGCCAGTCACTCTCTCTTGGTCTAACCTACCCCACGTGGCTATTGTGAGAAGAGAACTAAAAAACAAAACAAAGAGCTGATGGGGGAAAGAGCCATGTACTGTATATGCCTCAAACTCCTTGGAGAAAAGGTGGGGCAAATATCTGGGGTCCAAGGTTCAGAGCCAGAGTCCTCATAGTCCTGCTTCTTGACCACTCCTTTATGCTTCCCAAGTGATCTTCCCTGGCGTGGCCATCACCTGCTCTCCCTTCCTCACACCTTCTGTTACTACAAATCTCTCTCTCCAAAGCTTTGTCTTGAAGTGGTGAAAACTGTATCTCATGTTATAGATATCTATAGCCTCCATTTTGAGCAGCCTTTTGAGTTCCCTGCATGCAAAATTTTGATTGGCTGGGTGCTGTGTGTGTGTGAAAAATTCTGTTCATAACCCAACAAGGGAACTGGTGGGTTTATGAGCAGAATTCCTCCCTCTTTCCCCCAACCCGAGCTCCCCACAATAAACAAAGACACATTCAGCTGGAAGATCAGGGTGGTTCCTTTTATTGCTATGTTCCATGATAAAGTTAGCACAAAAATCACAGACAGTATATAACCTGCACTGGGCAGGACTTGAGGGGTAGGAAGCGAAGGAGAAGGTCTGAGACAACACTGGCATTGAGACAACACTGGTGGACTTAAAGCTGAAACCCTGGAAGACTGTGTTTGGGTTCTCCCACGGCTCTGGCAATGCAGGCGTGAGTGTGCATGCAAGAAGATGGAACAGTTGCTCTCCCATTGAAACCTGGCCCTGAGCAGATGAGACTTCTGATAGCCACTCGCCCCTCAATTTGCAGGAGGGTACTGGGCAGACACTTGGCACGTTCACAGATCTGGAACATCTTAATGATGGCAGCAGCAGCAGGAAGAGGTGTGGTGTTTGGAAAATCCCTAATTTTGGGCCCAGTTGCAAGGGAAATAACTCTCATAGTTATTATGGAAACTGGAACTGGTGGAACTGGTTGGCATTCTCAGGCTTAAAGAGCACAGCAGTTATTTCATCCTCAGAACTAACCATTGTTAGCAAAAACAACTTCTCACCTCCTAAACCATGTTGACATTCCCCATCCCCAGCCATTCAAGAGTTGAAAACACTGGGTTCTTGGGCCCTATTGCCTTTGCTCTGGCTTGCAAATTTGTACGGGAAACACAAAGGGGTGTAAAAATCCTGTGCAATAGCTCAAAATGTCAGGGAAAGTGGTCTGTAGTTTTACGATGAAAAGCAAAAAGAGACTATTTAGATCATTAGCATAGGCCAGCAAATTCCTCTCCAATCATTATATGAGTAAGGCAGTTGCATTTATCATCACTTAGGAAAGGTGGTTTGTTTTGGTCTGGGACAGACAGGAAATCAATGGCCCCACTTTGGCAATCTGTGCCAGAAGCTAATGGCCTTTGAAAAATGAAGAAAAATCTGGCCAGATTTCAGCCCTTCCATCCATCAGGAATCCCAGGACTTCCATCTGCTTTATCAAAGGGTTAGTTGTTACTTGCAGCGTGGGGTGGGGCAGAGGTTGTTTTCAGGAGATGAACAGGAGAGGCTGTGTTACATAGCTAAGCGGTAATAGGGGAGAGATGAAGAACCGACAAGAGCCGTTAAAAAGGGGGAGGGGTATTTGGCAAAGGATATGCAGCTCCTAGGTCAGGTGAAAAGCTCAGCCCCAACCAAAAACCAGTACATAGTCCAGAGCTGTACAAACCTACAATTTGGTGCCTCTTCCAGCTGGGAAAAGAAGTCCCTGATCCCCTTACCCAAAATGTACATAGGCAGGAGGTAGGGACCAGGAAGGATGGAGCATGACCCAATCTTCAGCTGGCCCAAACTCTTTAAGAATGATAACTCCCATCTATTGATTATTTCCCAATGTCCTATGCTAGGAACCTTGGTCATTAGCAGCAGAATATGACTCAGAAAGCACAAGGTGTCTACAGAGTCCCAGCAACTGTTGGGTTAACACCCAGAGCAATCTGTGGCAAGATGTTTTAACACCTGCAGAGAGAGTAGGGCTGGACCAGGGGGCATGAAAGATTCCTCAGAAAGACAGAATCAACAGACTTGCTGGTAGGACAGTGGGGTGGGTGGAGAGAATCTGAAGTATCTCCTGGAAATGTCCAAACAACTCTTGAGATCCAACCAGTTCTGCACCAGCACCTAGTTCCATTCCAAGGTGGTGTTCACTGCTGAGTGAGTCCCTTTGTTATTTAAATTTGTGTTTCTTAATACAATATTCCCTCTTCTTCCCATACAGAGTGTTTTGAAAGATTTGCATTTTGTAGCCAGTTAGCAATGCATAAAGGCTTCCTCTTCCAATAATTACTGGGGAATGGGGGCAGGGAGAGAAGCTATTGTTTCCATTTGAGGAGTGGTGGTAGAATAATTAAAAACAAAACAAAACAAATTCTACCCCACTTATACAGTGCTCAGACTGAAGTTTATGTGGTTGTGTGTGCATGCAAAAACATTTAAAATATTGAAAAGATGCTGTTGTAAGAATTCATATAGGCAAGTGTGTGCAAAATGCAGAATGGGAGTCCATGTTAATAAAGGTTGTTGAACCTGAGCAGCCATGAGCATAAGAAATAGGATTGTAAGGTTTAATTTTAGGTGCTGAGGGCAGATTTTGGTTGCTGGGACTGAGAACAAACAGCACATGTCTTTTGAGGCTATTTTGGCTCTGATGCTGTGCCATAATAGGAAATGATAGAGGAAAGCATTAAAATATGACCTTTCATTAGAACAGGGAGTCACAGATCTTATACTTACAATGCAATACACATCTCAAAAAGGCACCTATATTGAGATTTTGGTAACATGCAAATATATTTAAAACGAATCATTCAAAAGGCATGTGATTAAACAACTGAGAATTCCATAATCAGCAGAAGTTTAAAAGCAAACAACTTGATAGAGGAGGAGGTGGAGAAGGTTTTCCAAAGCGCTTGCCCAAATAAAATTTGCTGGTGTTAAAGAGCATTTTGTTAAGAATTGGCAAATTTGTTATGTTGGCAAATCTCCTGCACATTTCAGGAAAGAAATTGTATGCAACTTGCATGTAGAATGTCATGTTTAACAACTGGTATTCTGCTGTGAACCCAGCAAGATGAAACACGTGTAATCAGAGGCGTTCCTAGGCTCCCTTGCACCCTTGGCAAAGAGGTCCACCGAGGCACCCTGAGGAGTCGACATGCCATGGCCGGCTGCCCAGAGTAATGAAGGGGTGGCCCAGGGAGTGGGCAGATGGGCAGGGGGGCTCCTAGGCACTCTGAGCCAGAGTCAACAGGTGTGAATTTTGCCCCCCTGGGCAAGGGCCAATTTAAGTGACCTGTAGGTATGTCTCTGCATGTGACTTGTCAGATGTGGTCCACAAGAACATTGCATGCTTTTTCTTGCTTGAAAGAAAGCATAACCACTTGAGTTCTGCTGGATTGGACCTCAGGTCCACCTTAGTCCAGCATTCTGTTTTCAACAGATGGCAGGCAGATGCCCTTGAGATGCTCACAGGCTGCTCATGAAGACAACATCCCTCCTCTGTTCCTCAGAGTGTGCAATTTAAAGGTATACAGCATGTGACCATGGAGGCTCTGTTTAGCTTTCTGTGCAGGAATTTTGTCATGCTAGGAAGTGGTACCTATTCTGTGAAGTATCAGTTAACACATTAAGTGCACGTTATACATTAGGAGTGTAGACAAAGCAAGCTACACGCAGCAGAGAATGGAACAAATCACTCAAGTCTTGGCTAGTGCAGCGAACACAGTGTAACCCTCATAATCCTGGCCACATTTCCTCCCCCACTGCTATTTGCTACACTGACATCTCTCCCCCCCCACTCCACACAACCCCCCCCACTACAATTTCCAAACACCCCAATCCCCTGTAGCATGAGGTTGGCTTGTTATGCAATTTAATCTCATTATATATATATATATATTTATATGTATGTATTTATGAAACAAATATAGACATAATATTTATAATTTTGTCACAAAATAAAATTCTGTGATTTCTCTCTCTTTGTCTCTGCTTTTTTTTACAACCTGCAGAAATATTAAGAAAATTAGATATTTCTCTTTCTTTTATAAGTGCTTCCATTAAAAATATACACGCGAGAAGCTTTTTGTACTGTTACAGTTATGCTTGTTTGAGATATATGTATAAGTATGGGAGTTTATCACTCTCTCACACACACATATACTATCTCTTACTCTGTCATAGAAAATGTGCAAATTAAAAGCGTAGCAAACATATTTTTTTTTGAGGGAGTGTGGGAGGAGAAGCTAAGCATAGAGGGATACCAGCTACTTGTTTCAGAGACAGGAAACTGGTTAGATCCTGTCAGGCAGGGTTAAGGGATTTTGAGTATAATCTTGACTTGGACACACAGGACACCTGGGTTCCTTATCTAAGTTAAGGGAGAATTCCACATGTTGTCTCACCCCACCCCACTCCAGCAATCAGGAAGACAATTCCCACAAATCATTTCACAAGTTGGATTTCAGAGTCTTGACTGCCCCAGCGCTCCTTAAGATACACTGGTGCAAGGGGTGGGGCACCTGCAGAAATGTTGGCCATTGAGAACCTCCGCCTCCCACGGTCAACATGCTGTTCCCGCCAATCAGCTGTGTGGGCACCAATGAACGTGGGTTTCCACTATTTGAGAGCACATCTGAACCTCAAAAAGGGACCCTCCTAGTTGTCACATGAATGACCCAAACAGTGAACCTGGAGCAGCCAGCAAGTGTACGCAGCCAATCCCAGTGCCTTGACCATTGTATCTAAATGGTACCCAAGTTTGCAAACACCTGTCTGTCAGGTTCAGACTTTACATTTTTAGGTGTATGCCCCAGAAATGTAGCAAGTGAGGGATTCTAGAGGCTGAGGCCTGCTGCACTTTCCCCTTGATCAGTCTGCCATGTCAGAATAATAGAGTGACTTAATAGCAGGGAGCCTTAGGAGGTGTTGGGAACCTGCAGAAGGCCAGAAATTTAGGAAAGGGGTTTGTTCTTTGCAGGGGAAGACACAGGGGTTGGCAATACCTCAGAGTGAGTTTGAGGAAACTTTCTAATGCTATTAAACACAGTTTCCCACAAAGCGCTCCAAAGATTTATGACATACTGTGGCAGACATTATGCCAGGGTTTGCTTCTGAATCAGATGCTGGTATATCTGAGAGCAGTTCTGTGCACCTGGGCTTAATGCATGGGAGAAGTCAGGGGTATAAAAGAGTTCCTTTGTGCACTGTAAACCTCAGCCCAAGGGCCTGGTTGCGGCTGGCTGCTTTACAAAACGCTTCTGTTGGGGCAGAGGAATGGGCTTCCCGTAACACTGTGACTGGTCAAGGAAGTGGGCTCAAGGAGGGCAGACATTATGCCTTGCCTCCCCGTGGGGAGGGCAGAGCTATTCCACACAGGCCATTGGAGGCAGGGAGGGGTACGTTTGCCACCTCAACGCAACAGGGACCCAGCTGCTCACCACAAGCTGCTGGATATGGCTCCCCCACTTGCCACTGTGGGTCGCACCTAGGTGTCCTGGTCCACAGCACCCCTTTTTAACCCCTTCCTGCTTCTTTTGACTGTCTCCTCTCACAGAGCAGGAGTGGAACCCAGGCGTCCTGCATCTAACCCGTTAAGATCCCAGAGAGCTCTGGGAATAAAATTCCAGGACTTCTGGATCCCTTTGGGTGGGAGGGAATTCTCCCTCCTGTGTGTTTGGCTAAATATAGATAGGTAAGAGATATATAATGCATATATAGAAATTTAAAATATTTTATCTTTAAAAAATAACTTTTCTTTTTTTAAAAAATGTAAATCTAAGGCTCTCTCTCCCCCCCACTTCCCTCCCCCACCCCCCACCCCTATGGCCTTTAGGACCCCCACCCTCCACTCAGAGATCTGAGGGGCTGGCTCTCCCTCTCGCCCAGTCGGGCTTCATTCTGGCCCCTGAGAGGAGGAGGTGGGAAGTGAATAAAGAACCAGCAATACCTTTCCCCCCAACAAGCAGGGAGCGCCGCCCCCCATTCCACACATGGCAGGTGAACTGTATCCCTCCCTCCCCTCCCCCCCAATGGCAGCCAGGGGTTGAGTGTCACAAAGAAAGGGCGCCTCTTGTTGTGGGAGAAGAGTGGGCGAGCATTGGTCACATGACGCTCTCCAGGATGACTGCCTTGCTGCCCCCATCGGAGACAGGAGTCAAGGTGGTCAGAACACCAAATTCTGATTCAGGCACCTTGTATTCCAGATGGTGCAACCCCCAGATCGGCTGGGTGAGGTGGTGCCAGCGCTGTTGAGTGGAGAGAAACAGACAGTGAAGACCTGTATAAACTCAACAAATGCATGCTTTTTTGCACATAATACATTCTCTGTGCCCTTTACTACTAGAGACATTGACAGTCTCATAGCCAATGCCCCCAGCAGAACACTAACCTGACATGGCATTCACGTACACTCTCTCTCTCTCAGAGGATGGCCAAGGCTTCAGCAGTGCTGCTCTCTTCCTTGGCCCTTCCCACCACCAACACCTAACCTTAAACACACTGTGCTTACGTTTTCTCCTAACTTTGCAGAAGTTGGAATGTTTCTGTACTTCCCCTATCATGTCAGCAGAAGAGTGAACAGCTACAGAAGACTCAAAGTAACTTCAACTCAAGCCAGAGCTCTCAGAGCAAATTGTTACGGTGGCAGCAATCCCTGCAGTATCCCTTCTCTGTATTTTTCTTTTTTTGGTTGAGTTTTTTTGAGCCATTCAATGTCAAAACTACTACTTTTCTGTTTATATGCTTTAATTTGATATTTGTCTCTCTACAGCCTTAAGACGATTCTCCAGATCTGCCTTTGACAAAATGGACGGGCAGGCAGGCAAGTGGGTGGCAATGGGATGTTTTTCCAAGCTTACACTTCTCTTCTATTTTTGCATCTTACAGCTATTGTGCTAAAAATGGCAGAAGCACCGAAAAATAAAACTAGCCTGGCTAGATCTGGGTGAAAGGGCAATGCAGGAAGTGAACTGAGAAGGCTCCATGTGCCTAAGAAGTGCCTCAAATTCTCTAAATGAAACAAGCAGCAGCATGTCTGTTGGACTCTCACTGACGGTATCAGGCAGCACGGCACGTCTAAGCCACGGTTGCTGAGAAGCATCTCAGGAGGGAGGAGCTGGGGGGGGGCACCAAAGGAGGAAAGGAGAGGTCTGGCTGCGGGCTGTGGCCATAGTAGCCTCTGCAAACTGATCAGATCACTGACCTGGACAAGTCACTATAGGAGCAGGGGAGCAGCGACCCAAAGAAATCAGGAGCCCTCCACAGTCAGCGCTCAACAGGGTCTGCTGGCAAGGGGCAGGGGCCCTTCTGGCACAACTCATGGCTGCTGCACACTGGGGCAGGTGGGCGTTGAAGCATGCATGGCTTCAGCACATGTCTGCAATCCTCATGGGCTAGAGTGCTTCAGCATACATTGCCCCCTGGCACACCCCTGGTCATGGTGTGGGATGTTCACCCTCCAAGCTCACCCCCCCCATTTGAACCTGGGAGTCCTGGGTCTCTTCCATTCTGGAGATCTGGGAAGGAGCCTCACCTCAGCCAGTGTCCCCTTGGCACGGATGAGCTTGTAGAGAGCAGTAAGAGGGACACACAGCATGGAGGATAGTGCGAAGCCCCAGCCGATGGCTTCTCCCCACCAGGGGTAGACGTAGCTGTTGTTGTAGATCAATGGCTTGTAGTAGGCAACATTGAAAAGAAAGACGCCCTGGAAAAGTGGGGGGAAGGGGGGTTTGAGAGGTATCAAGTGGTTGTCTGGTGCAGTCAGGTTTGTAACCCCACCTCCCCTCCAAACCTTTCAGTTTTCCTTTCTTTTCTTGCTTAGAATGAAAATGTTGGTATCCCTCTTTAACATTTTGACCATGTTCTGGTGAATGGATCTATCTCTAGGGAGCATTCAAGTTGTTCTCTAAGGTGTCCACACATAGGGTTTTTGCCATCATGGCTCACACAGCTCTACATACCCAATCAGACACACGGGAGGTACCCAAGATTGCAGCCACTTCCTTTGGGTGACCTTACTTTGTGGACAATGGCTGCTTGCTGTCACAACTGTCGATATAAGCAGGTTTTCCAGCTGCAAAAAGCTGCTCACAACAGCAGCAGCACCTGAGTATGGAAAGCGATTGGGAGCATTCAATGTGATCCTTTGAGAGTACACTATATAAGTGTGGATGCCTGAGTGTGCAGATTCAGGTTTGCCACTTGCAGGAGGCAAAGTGTATTGGGACAGATTTAATATTCCCGTTTTGCAGGGATGAAGGAAGGCCAAGAGCCACAGCTGAGCTGGAATTTGAACCCAGTTCTCTGCTAGGTTCCAGGGCACCTCTATAGAGGTTGCTTGTCAGATCTGTCATGGTGTCTGCCCAGCCTCTGTGAACAAGAACTCACACCTCGCCTCTCTGTCAATGTTACATTTGTATGGAATCTGTTTGGAATCTGTAGAAGTCTAGCAGCCATTACCTCACCGGTAAGGGTTGTTAGATTTCAGGTGTGAAGCATCAATATTTTGATGAGATGAGATGAGAACTTTGGTTCTCCCACCCTCATGTGAGGCTACAGTCCTGATCCACTGGGCACAGACCACTAGGTGTCATTACCCACCCTCACCAGGCTGTACCTCATTCCACCAGGCCTCACCTCTTGGCACCACCCTTTAGCTCCTAAGCTCCATAACCTGACAACCCAAATCAGCAGTGGCACCAGGTGGGGGAAACATCTGAAGTGGTGGTGTTGGTGGGGCAGAGAAAGAGAGCAAGAATTGGGCACATGTGGTTCTATGGGGACATACAGATTCTGAGAGGAGAATGCAGAGCACTCTCCTGCTTGAAAACAGCTGTAGCTCTACATTTAGCTGCCAATGGGACTACGGAGAAGATGCAAATATTTTTTGTCTGGAGTTGGCTTCACCATGACCTAGGAAGGTGAGGCAACCACCTCCAACAGAAGACTCTGGGCGCAATTAGGGGCAGCAGAGGGGGAGGCAGACAAAGCAGGCCAAATGCACCATGCAGTTGTCACTCCACGACACGTGAATGCCGAGAGAGAAGATCCAAAATGGTGCATTCACCTTCTCCCTCCTTAGCAATCCCTTGGGAAGTTTGAGTGCACCAGTCTCTGTCTGTTGAAAAGGAGTGGCAGAAGATCACAGTAATTCCTGGTAATGTCAGTGAGTTTTCTGCAGGTGAACTTCCCCAGGGGATTTTGCAGCAGCTTAATTAATAGGAAGGAAAATGTGTCATTTTGGGTTTTCTGCTTCAGGCATCAAAATGTTTTTGCCCAGTCTTGCATCCCTGAAGCACCATTTGTGTGTGTCATGCCACACACATCTTTTTTTCCTCCTCAGCTTTGCCCATTTTCCTACCACTTATTGTTATGCCTGGAAAAGTTTGAGCCACTAAATCTCTCTCTCTGTGTGCCTGGCTGCTGCTAAAAATGTGAGCAGGGTCAGCAAAAAAAGGCAGCCACTCTGCTCTGAGCTGCAAAAGTGTCATCTGTTGCATTTCTCCCCAAATGATTCAGTGCTTTTGCTCAGGAACAGGACGGCCACCTGACTTGCAGGCAGACTGTAGTTCAGGGACAGAGCATTTGATTTCCACGCAGAAGATCTCAGCTTCAATCTCCAGCATCTCCTGGTAGGGCTGAGAATGTTCCTTGTCTGAAACCCTGGAAAGCTGCTGCCTGTCAGTGCAGACAAGCTGAGCTATGTGGACCAATGGACCTGAGTATGAGGCAGCTCCCAATATGTCCCTTCCTGTGTGTCTTTAGTGGCAGCCAGATTCACACACAGGTGAATCTTTTCCTGCTGGATTTCTGCCTGTCACCCACCAGTTTAAGGCCCAGAAATCCTACTGGGGAACAGTTGAGCTAGGAACATGAAGATGCCCAAGAGATGTCCTTGTATCCACGGCCCACACCACTCTCCCCCCTTAGAATCCCACCCTGGAGTATTACCAGGCAGACGAGAGGAGTCAGGAACATCCAGCACCACTTCATCCACAGGGAGGGCCGGTAGCCAATCATGCAGGCAATGTCATCCATGAAACGATCGGCACCTGGAGGAAGTTGGGAGAGCGCATGAGAGCATAGCAAGAGCCCTGCTGGCTCAGAACAAAGGACTGTCCAGGCCAGCATCTTGCTTCCCACAGCAGCTGGTCAGGGGTCGATGGGAGAGCAGGAGGGAATAGCCCTCTCCTGCTGTAGCTCCTCAGCCAACCTCCTCAACCTCTTGCAGCGGTTCTCAACTTGTGGGTCCCCAGATGTTGTTGGACTACAACTCCCATCATCCCTGAGCTCTGTCCTTGCTAGCTAGGGGTGATGGGAGTTGTAGTTCAACAACATCTGGGGGCCCACAGGTTGCAAAAGGCTGTCTTAAGGGAAATGCTGCCTCTTTGAGATGGAGCAAAGGTTTATGATTCTTTGTTCCAACCCCTCCTGGAGCCTCTTGGAAAGCCCTTGGCCCCACGTAGGCAGCCCTGCTCGCCTGCTCCTCCCTCCTCCCTCTCCTAGTTGCTACAGATAAAACAGGAACCTTTCAAGGGCACAGCTCTGCCCAGGAGCCCAGAGAGGAAAGGGAAGTAGAGACACCTATGACTGGGGATGGGGCAGAACAAAACATGCCAGTTTCAACTTTTGCCTACATTTGCTGCACACACAAGGTCACACCTCGTTTTGCTCCCGACCCATTAAGCCAGAACAGTGCTAACCCTGACCTTGAACACACAATCACTAAGTGAGCATGTTCATGTGGAATAGTTACCATTCAGCCCCTTTTAACTGCCCCACTGTGCTTCTAACTATGATGGCTGAAGTGTGCAGCTTGGCCCCACGACTGTGGGTGCCCTGCAGCGTGCATGGCCCTGGCACCCAAAATTGTGGGTGCCCAGCCCTTTCATGGGGAATTCTGTGGGTGCTTGGGCACCCAGGGCCCCAGCGAGTTGACAACTATGGCTGGGAAAGGTGCTTAGTGTTTTCCCTTTGCACTGGAGTGTGAAGTGGGCCTTTTGTGAAATCCACTCTTTTGTTGCTTTTCAGCCACTCAGACTGTGAAATATGGAAGGGAGTTTAGGTGTGTGTTAGCCAGAGGTAGAGCTAGCTGCTCCGGCACCTGGAGCGGCACACATGCTGTGCACCTGGGGGCGGGGTGAGCGTCCCAGGGGGGCGGGGTGGTGATGTCACCCCCCTCAGGGATGACATCTGGGGCAGACCGCACCCCCCACACCCCCTTCCTCTGCCAGTGGTTAGAGCCAGTCCAAATGAGCAGCAGAACATGCGGGGAAACGGTTCCTGGGTTGTTTTAGGCTCCAGATGTGGGTGGGGTTGATGATGAAATGCTCCCTCATATATTTTACAAAGGAGTAAACACACTTGCAAGGAGAAGAATGGTAGTCTGCCCTTTTCTTTGCCAAGCTAGCTATCCGTGGCTATTTCCCCACACGCATCCGGTCATGGGACCTTCCGCTTGCCCCACTGGCAGTCTAAAGTCCAGGAACAGTTCTAGCATGAGACCAACCCTTAGAGCAGGAGTAGGGATGCGGGTGGCACTGTGGGTTAAACCACAGAGCCTAGGGCTTGCTGATCAGAAGGTCGGTGGTTTGAATCCCCACGATGGGGTGAGCTCCCATTGCTCGGTCCCAGCTCCTGCCAACCTAGCAGTTCGAAAGCACGTCAAAGTGCAAGTAGATAAATAGGTACCGCTCCAGCGGGAAGGTAAACGGTGTTTCCGTGCGCTGCTCTGGTTCGCCAGAAGCGGCTTAGTCATGCTGGCCACATGACCCGGAAGCTGTACACCGGCTCCCTGGCCAATAAAGCGAGATGAGCACCGCAACCCCAGAGTTGCCTGCGACTGGACCTAACGGTCAGGGGTCCCTTTACCTTTTAGCTAACATGGCACCTTGCAGACATTGTTGGACATCAGCTCCAGCCAGACGGGAGCCAAAGAACACCTGGAGGACACAGCATTGGCTGCCCTTGCTTTAAATCTGTGGCAAGTGACCTTGTGCCATATATTTGCTAGACTGACATTTTGCCTGCTGTTTCAAACCAAGGCTGTCATAGTGTTGACCATGTAAACAAATTACACCACTCCATGGTTGTTGGCTCCCTTGGTGCAAATTGAAAGGGCATTTTCACACATCAGTCCTAAATCCCTTTGTGTCTCTTGCACACTGCAGGCAAAAGCTCCTTGGAGGAAAGGTGCCATATAAATGCAATAAATAAAATGAAATACAAGACAGAAAGCTGAAGAGAATAATTTGTAATACAAATGAGCATTCTGGCCAACAGTGTTTTTTGTTTTTGTTTTAAAATCATATTAAAACATCCTCCTTTCACTTGCAAAGTATGTTGGGCGTCTGTGACTTCCAACACCCAAGCAGTGCTGAGTCTCACTCCTGATCTGGCCCTCATATCCCTGCAGTTTATTCCCCAGAGGTTCTTTCCCTCTCCCCATCTGGAAAACAGTGCCAGGTGGGGATAAGGCAGGTGGAAAGGCTCAGTGACACACAGACTCAATGCCCCTCAATTCCCCACAAGCCAACAGAAAACATTTATGTTTAAAAACATGAGTCTGCCCTGGCCACATGCAGTTTGAGGTCCCGTCTACACCATGCATTTAAAGCAGCATTGTGTCACTAGGAACAGAATCCTGGGAACTGTAGTTTGTTAAGGGTGCCGAGTGTAGTTAGGAGACTCCTATTCCCCTCTCAGAGCTACAATTCTCAGAGTTCTCTGGGGAAAATAATAGATTGTTAAATCACTCTGGGAATTCTGTGAAGGTAGCATGGGGGGGGGGGCAGGTTGTGTTCTGTATGCTGCCTGGTGTTTGCTACAAATAGTAATTGAGCCACTCTCCAAAGGTGGCACCCGTCTTAAACGCAACAGTGGTCTCCCTCTTCACCCAAGAAGACTAGAAACATTTTCTCCAATTTATCCAGAGTGCAGCCTGTACACATCTGTGACGACCAGCTGGCATTCTGGGGGACCAGCATGCAGTGTCAACATTTGCGACTGCTTCTCTGTTTAGCCAATTGAGTTCCCCCCACTCTTCCAAACAGGGACACAACTTGATCTTACCGTAAACCCAGCCGACTGCTATGCACTCCCAGAAGGCCTGCCAGAGAAGGGTCGTGCCACTTGCCGAGTAGTAATCAAATAGCTGGAAGACATACATACCCCCCTGGGTGGAGGGCCTGGGTGTGAGGTTCGCAGGGCACCACAAAATGCTTATCCAATGGCTTCTTGTTTCCAGCACCTGGCTCCTACCATCCCACACCTCCCTTCAACATTCCTGAAGCACCTCCATTCTTCTAACTAGGGGGTCAGCCTTAGTTCTTAGCAGTGGTTCAGAGCAGCTCATTTCTCCAGAGCAGGAGCAGCGCTTCTTTTCCTGGCATTGCTTTTGGGAGGTGCTGAAGAGGATGGCTGGCCCACAGGCAAAGGGGTCTGTGGCAAGAGAAGGTAGGCCTGTCAGAGGCCTGAGGTGGTGAATATAAATTGTGCACCCTCCCGCCATGTGCGCACATCCTGTGGCAACAGTGGTGCTTCTGGGATTCCCCTGCACCTGTCAGGGGCTGCAGGACGGCTGCATCTGGGAATCCCTGGCTGTCCTTACTCCTTTCTTCAGGGTGATGTCACTGCCCAAATACGGGCACCAAGGGAAGACTCTCAATAAAGGACTCCCTGCCCACATGATCACAGGGTGCTTGTTGCAGCTGACCTGATGGCTTAGTCTTTTGAGCCTCACCTCACCCTCAGTCATGTGCTCTGATTACAATTAATGTGCTCTGGCACACAGTTCAGGAATCTCATAGCAGAGGGTTTGTGCCTAAAAATAGGAGCGGCCACCTTCTTGCTGCACTTAACAGACATAACTGCCTCTGCTTCAAACACTGAATTGCAGTGCAACCCATACCATGTCTTTCAGAAGTATGTCCTACTGAATGTCCTACAGGGCTTGCTCCAAGGTAAGCAGGTTAGGACTGCAGCCTTATTGCCAATGGTTCAGGTGGGCTGTCCACCATTTATTTATTTTTTTAAATTAAGCATCACCTGTACATATTTGAAATTAAATGTTTGTGCAGCACTCTGCTTTAATATTTATTTTTTTAAAGCTCAGATCAGTTTTTTTAAAGTTCAAAAATTGCCCAGGGGAGAGGGAAGTGGTATTGCGATGTCTAAGCCACCAGACAATCAGTACTGTGCACAGCCAGTTGCTCCCAACTCACTGAACGGTTTTCCTTGGGCCTGGTTCTGAAAAGGAATAGGTACACCCAACAGCCACCAGAAGTGGTGAGTGCACTTCTAGAGCACAGCGGCCATTGATTCTAAGCCCATCTGTTTGCACACTTAAGCAAAGGACAGCTGGCAGGTGCAGTTGTGGCAACAAAGGCATAGCAGAGGCCCTTGATAAGCTACTTAATCAGGCAGGGGCGTGAAGAGGGAGCATGAGGCCCCGGGCAGCTCCAGGATCTTGTGTCAATTTTTTTCTGACCTCAGCTGATAGCTATTCACTGCCAGATCTGCCTGTACTCTCTGACCATAAAGCCAATCCCTTTCCTGCTTTGCAATGAGATCTCTTTGTCAGGTCACTTATACTTTCGCATAGCTCCCCATTAATCTATTTTGGACAATGGCACACAAGGTGAGCCAGCCTTAATAGATCAAGGTAAAGGTGCCTCAGCTGCTGTGTACAGTCATCAAAACAATAACTGAGAAACACCTAGACTGAGTGGAGCCCCTATAGATCCCTTTTTGGAAATTAAGGCCTTGCAGAACATGCTCTGTTAGGTTAAGCCGGGCTTCTTACGAGACTTCAGCAACAATTGGATTCCACGTAAGTCCTGAGATGCATTGCAAAATAAGCTTCACTAAACCTGAACTGTTACATAACTCAGATCTAAAGTTTTGCAGGCAGATTGCAGCCACTTTGCCAGCAAGTAGAACAACAGAGACTCAAATCTTTCCAGCCTGAAAGCCATATCAATGCATCTTTTTGCTTTGTTCTGTTCTAGCATGTGTTTAGGAATAATTGGCAATTAAAATTTTACTACACTTTTTTTTTTTTTTTTTTTTGCTTTGCTTGTATTCTAGATCTGACTGTGACAGCAGCAGGAGGAGCCCAAATTTACTAGCAACAATATTAGCAGCCTTGGACCACAGATTTTGGGTGCCATTAAAGGATGATGGAATACAATCTACTGAGCACTTTAGACCAAGGGCAACCAGGAAGCTGCATTCTCTGCTCCCCTGGAAGAACATCAGGGCAAAGGAAAAATCAGCACCACACATCAGCCAGAGAGGGAGAAGCAGCAGGGAGCTTCTTTCCTCCTATCCTTCCAGAAAGGAACACTCTGTTCCAGCTGCCCTGGGAGAGCAGAGCAAAGGAAAGCTCAGGACTGCCAGGGCTATGTAGATTTTAGGAGATATGTGTGTGTGCACAAATCTTATTGCAATGGATTGTAAATCGCCTTGAGGATCTTAGATAGAAAGGTGGGGTATAAATCTTCTACATAAACAAAATCTCCTGCACCAAGTCCTCCTCATTCATTCCAGTGATGCTTGTGCAGGGAGAAGGTCACAGTGAGGGAGGTCCTCTGTTGTATTATACCTCGGTCACCATGGACAGCTCAAGGAAGAAGCAGACAGCACAGGAGACAGCCACAATGACCTCTCGCTGGAATCGGAAGGTGTAGGCGGCTGGGAAGAAATCCAGGATACCAGTGATAAAGCCTTCAACGCCCACGAACTGTGAAGGTGGGGAGTGAGATATAAAAGCAAGGCGATTGGAGAAAGAAGGAAGGAAAATAGTAAGATGTCGGGCAATGTGCTTGCTTTGCCCTCCCCTCCTCCTTCATGAAAACACTCTGCTTCTTGGCTACTTCCCACCTTGCCCTTCCCTTCCCGCCCCCAAACTCTCACCTGGCTATCCAAGCCCAGGAGCAGCAGCATGAAGAAAAAGAGGGCAGCCCAGAGTGGAGCGACAGGCATCAGAGTGACAGCTCGTGGGTACGCGATGAATGCCAGGCCAGGCCCTGGGAAGAGGGGAGGAAGGAAGAGACAATCTTAGAATGCTGGAACATGTGGACCTATTAAGGGATGTTGGGGCTGTATTCAACCAAGAGTGGACCCAGTGACATTAAGGAACCTTAGTTAGTGATGCCCATTAACTTCAATGGGTTTACTCTGAGTAGAACTAGTGTTGACTACCAGCCTCAGTCACACGTACCCCATGCAAGCACTGATGTTGGCACCTAGGGCAGAAGTCCATCTCTATAAATGTTTGGCACACATTTAGTAACAATAAAGCAAGCCTCTAGTTACCAGGGCTGCAGAAATGAGGTGGCCACTCCAGCTGCCAAGGGCTCAGAGCTCTACACGGCTTTCTGGTTCTCCTCTGGTTTGATGTGGAGCAAATTATGCATGATTGACTTGAATAATTTATTGGACCTACTACATTGGCATCAAACCAGAATTCGATGGCTGCTGAGTTCAGGCAGTCTTGGTTATTCCTACACAGTTTTATTGTTGTGCAATGCAAGTGCTGGAGTGGGCTTTGGCTTTCACATTCAGCATCCAAAGGATCTCAGCATTCATCTTCCTCCCTCAAAACAAAACCAGTTTCAAGCCCTTATGGGCTTTGAAGGATGTGGGCAGCACATACTAAGATATTGCGAACTAGAAAGAGGGTGGGGTGGAGGAAAAGTACCATTATTCAGATTGCTATGTAGCTTTTTGCCCTTCTCATGACAAGCAGGGTCTAACCATCCGTTATGCAAAATAAGCCAATATAAATCTGCAGAAGTCCCAGAATTTTGCTTTTTTTGGAACACAGTATCAATCAATCATAAATTTACCAAATTGGACTATCAAAGCGTGAAATGGCATTCAACTATGGTTTACTCAGAGGAGACACAATGAAATGAATGAACATGACTAAGTTAGGTCCATTAATTTCAACATGCCTGGTCTGAGCAAAACTTAGTTGAATACCAAGCATGGTGTTTTATCACTGATAAGACAAAAGAAATACTCACAAACAGCATCTTTAAAAGCAACACAAACCAGTGTATATAAAATGATGGGGGGGGGGAGAGATATCAAATTAACCAAAACACTTAAATTCCTACTTTTGTAACTGGCCATGAAGAAAAATGATATACAGTAAATCCATACCTAGATTTAACAGCAGCAAGGCCAAAACAACAGGAGTACTTTATACATGGACAAAATATTAATCCCATTCACAACATAAATAAATTCAAACCTAAGTTGGACAGGTCATATGCAACAAACCCTTTTTGTTATTATTTCTGCATCAGATCACAAACTGGATAAATAAAGAGATATGAAGAAGATCCTCTAACTCATTTCCTCCAGTTTAAAAGAATCTCTGCTCTTTTGGTATCTTCATATAATTAAGTGCATTTCCATCTCCAGTAGCCACAAACCAAAGGAATCTAAAGGGGTTTCCTGAGATTGGTGTCCTAGAACTCTATCGAGTAACATTCAGGTTGAAATGTTTTCTTAGCGGAGGAAAAAAACACACGAGAAGGTGAAGACTTCTAAACTATGTGCTAACTAAAACCAGCAGCAGTGCAGAATATGAGCTATCTTTTACTAGAGGTTAGTTGTTCAGAGTTTACACAGCTCTAGCTATCCAAACATGTTTTAATACAGGCATGGGAGACCAGTGGCTCTCCAAACATTGTTAGACTCCAATTTCCATCATCCCTGACCATTGGCAATGCTAGATGGGCATGATGAGAGCTGGAGTCCAGCCAAAGAGAGAAGGCAAAACTGCTCAACACCTACTTTGCCTCTGTCTTCACCCAAAAGGAAAGCAGTGCCCAACTTGGTGATAACAGAATAAACGACACAAGAAGGAAGCTGCAGCCCAAGATAGGAAAAGAGGTGCTAAGGGAACACCATCCTACTTTGAACGAATTCAGTTCTCCAGGGCCTGATGAGCTGCACCCAAGGGCACTAAAAGAGCTTGTAATCTCAGAGGCTCTGTCTATAATCTTTGAGAATTCCTGGAGAACAGGTGAGGTCCCTGCAGATTAGAGGAGGGGTGTGAGCACTTAGAAAAGGATGCTGTGATTAGTAAAATCCAGCACAGGTTTCTTGAAAACAAGTCATGCCGGACAAATCTCATTTCTTTTTTAAAAAATAGATTTACAAGCTAGGTGTATCAGGGGAATGCTGTGGATGCAGTGTATCTTGACTTCAGTAACAATTTTGACAAAGTCCCCCAGAATACTCTTGTGGAAAAGCTAGTAAAATGCGGGCTAGACGAGGTAACTGTTAGGTGGATTCATTGCTGGGAGACTGATCAAACCCAAATAGAACTCATTAATGGCTCCTCATCATCCTGGAAAAAAGTGACAAGTGAGGTGCCACAGGGTTCTGTCCTGAGCTGGTTGTTGTTCAATGCCTTTATAAATGACTTGGATAATGGAACTGAGGGGATGCTCATCAAATTTGCAGATGACCCCCAAACTAGCAGGTAGCTAATGCCAAAGAAGACAGAATGAGGATTCAATGCGACCTTAACAGATGGAAGAACTGGGCCAAAAGTAACAAAATGAATTTCAGTAGGGCCAAATGTAAGGTTGTGCACTTAGGCAGGAATAACCGGGTGCACAAATGTAATATGGGGGGCACCTGGCTTGCTAATAGTACACGTGAAAAGGATCTGGGGGTCTTAGACCACAAGCTTAACGCGAGTCAACAGTGTGATGCAGCAGCGCGAAAAGAAAAGAAAAGAAAAAAGCTACTGATATTTTAGGTTGCATCAACAGAATTATAGTGTCTCAATCATGAGAAGTAATAGTCCTGCTCTATTCTGTCTTGGTCAGACCACACCTGGAGTCCGGTGTCCAGTTGTGGGCACCACAATTTAAGGATATTGACAAGCTGGAACATATGCTGAGGAGGGCAACCAAGATGATTAAGGGTCTGTAAACTAAGCCTTATGAGGAATGGTGGAGGGAGTTGGGCGTGTTTAGCCCGGAAAAGAGTAGATTGAGAGGCGATGTGATAGCCATCTTCAAATATCTAAAGGGCTGTCACATGGAAGATGGAGCAAGCTTGCTTTCTCCTGCTCTGGTGGGTAGGACTCGAATTAATGGTTTCAAGTTACAAGAAACAACATTCTGACTAAACACCAGGAAGAACTTCTTGACAGTAAGAATTGTGGAATGGTCTCCCTTGGAAGGTGGTGGACTCTCCTTCCTTTGAGGTGGAGGCTTTTAAGCAGAAGTTCATCTGTCATGGATTCCTGCATTGCAGGTGGCTGGACTCTATGATCCTCGGGGTCCCTTCCAACTCTATGGTTCTGTAGCACATGACAGGCCACAGTTTCCCCTTTCCTGCTCTGAATCAATTACCTTTTTTAGTAAAATATTAGCCTTCCCTGTACCCTTTGTCAGGCCCACTTGAGCTGCCTTGTGGCTTACAGCACAGTGGCTGTTCTCTCGCCAGCTGGGAAGGGAATGAATGCCAAGTTCCAGTTATGGAGAGATTTAAATGACAGATAGCCAACCCAACATGAGGAGAACCACGGGGTTCCCCGTCCCATGACTACCTCTTGCAGAGTAGTAGTCAACCCAGCATCTCAGTCCCCGAAGAGACTCTGTGACAGGTGGTCTGAGCACTCACCAGATTCAGCTACCTTGGAGATATCAACTCCTTGTTCTGCTGCCATGAAGCCCAGAATGGAGAAGACCACAAAGCCAGAGAAGAAGCTGGTCCCACTATTGATCAGAGCCAGGATGATGGCATCTCTGGGGAGGGAAGGCAAAGAGTAATAGCTATCAAATGGGGCTGCAGGCCAGCATGGAAGAGAAGAGAGGAGAGAGAAGAGAAAAGGGATTTGTGCTGCCTGAGGACCTGGAGAACGGTTGCCAATCAGTGGTGAGCCAGATGGACCGTTGCTCTGGCTCTCGACAATGCAGCTTCCTTTCCAATCAAAAGCAGACACAAAAGAGGGACTTCCTTAGCAATGCAATGAAAGGCCCAAAGGACGTTCATCAACAAATGCATTCACCATCTCGTCAGCTGCAAATATCCATTTTACACTGGTAGGCAACATTCAAGGAGCAGATAATACTCTACTGTGAAGCATATAACTCCATCTTATGTCAAATGAGGCACCTGAACACACGTGTTTTTCAATGGGTTTAGGCGTGTCTAATCAGGCTACGAATGGAGTAGCAGCAGGTGGGAGGCCTTTTGACATGACATGCCTGCATACATGTGCATATGGCATGCTAGTGGGAGGGAGCCTATGGCTGGGAGCCTAGAACCAGGAGGAAGCATGGAGATAGAGGCAAGTGGGAGTGGGGTTTCAGAGTCTGCTTGTGGGATCGGGAGATGGGTTGGGAGGGAGGCTGCAGCAGGAGGCGTAGAGGCAGGAAGACTCACTGAGTGTTTGGAAGCACATGCATGTGATGGAGGTCACGTCTGGAGGAGTCTATACGCTGGCAGCAGGAGGCAACACAGAGATGGGGATCAGGCAGGGAGACCTTAAGAGTGTCCAGCCATGAACATGTGGCAGGAAGTTGGATTGTGCTGCTGTCTAGGGATGGGGAAACAGTGGTCCTCCATATACTGTGGATTACCATTCCCATCATGCCTCACCACTGGCCATGCTGGCTTGTTGGGGGGCGGGGGGAGATTGACAAAATCTGGAAGACACCAGGTCCCCATCTCTGGCTTTAACCCAACACCAGCAAGAGGAGGGAGTGCAGAGTGGAAGGAACTTTCAGAACCGAAAGGCTTGCCTGCCCATCATTCTCCTCCATAAGGGCTCCCCACCCACAGAGCTCAGCTTGAGGGAACATCCAGAAACCTGTCACAGGACCTACAGCTTCTCCTAGTTGTTGTATCCTTAATGCATTTGGTGAGACTTGCATGTGTGCATATGAGGCAATGATTAAATACAGGTGCGCAGCAAAAATATTCAGTTTGTGGCTTCCCTGTCTCCTTTTGTGATCCTCTACGCTGTCTACTCAGGAGTAAGTCCCAATGACTTCATTGGGACTTATTCCCAGGTAAGTGTGCACTCCTAGAAATGCTTCCTGGGAGTAAGCTCCAAAAAAACCAGTGGGATTTCTGAGTAGACACATACCTGGGATTGTGCTGGAAATCTTCCAGGAGCAGAAATGTTTGGCAGCAGTGGGTGATTTGGAAGGTATCTGCAATTGAGAACATTTCCTGCACTGTTTCATTTTCAGTAGACCCAGTATTGCAATCAGTGAGTGTTCCCTATAATCAGTCCTAGGCAAAATGAAATTGATTCAGAGAACCATCTTGGATTTAGGGGGGGCGGGGGCGGTTTAAAACAGTTGCCAGTGGTCTGACTGCCAGTAGAATGGCTATAAAGAAATGAAGGCAGAGCTGTTCCTGCTGCACCATTCATAGTTGCGTAGAAGAGGCAATTCCAGTGGGGCTTGTCATTTGCTTCTATACACCTGTTAAAGGTGTGTTTGAATTACAACTCCAAGCCAGCCCCAGCCAGTACATGCTAGCTGGGGCTGATGGGAGTGCTAGTCGAAAATATCTGCAAGGCTCCTGGTTGGCAAAGTCTGGTGTAGAAAGAGGAACCCTGCCCTCTCTGGCACCTGTCCACCTCTATTGTCAAGAAAGTCTCCTCCAGACCACGACCAAGTGACGCCCCACTGTGTCAAGCCTTCTGAAGAGTTTTGATGATCCTGCATAGAATTTGGTTGTGCCTAATAACTTGTCCCATTTCAGTTTACAGAAATAACATTTTATAATTGCTTTGATGAACACACTGTTGTTGTTGGCATCCATCTGTCTCGAGAAACAATGGAGTGGACCTCCAGGTGTGAAGTCAAATTGCTGCATTAGCAGCACTGAAGCGCAAGCCTGGGCTGTGTGTATGGAAGTCCTGGGCTGCCCGGACAACTAAACCCTGCTCTTGGCCTCGCTGATGTAGTCAAATGACACATCATTTCCCTGCCCTGCCCTGATGCCATCATACATAATAACTTCCATTCTACATAGGAGAAAAGGGAGAGTGCTCACCAGCTACAAAATTATTATCTACTATTGTATTACTGGGTGATTGCTGTTTTATTACTGGATGGAAGTCGTTCTGCACACTGGGCAAGTCAGTCAAGTAGGGTAGACATCTAGCATTGCCAAACTAGCCAGAAAAACCAGCAAATGGCGTGGCTGTCTCTTGCATGTTGCAAAACTCCCAGTTTGAGATGCAGAAATCAACAGGTGATACATTTTGTGGGATGGAGATAAACAGACACAACTTGCTAATAGATGAAGATCAAGCTATGATTGGCTACAGCTGAAGGCTGAAAAAATCAGTTTTTATGAGTTGCCTACACATCAAGTCATTGTTATGGGGCAAAGGTGTTGAACAATGGAGAAGATTGTGTGGGGAGGGGTGACGTTCTCTTTTGCTGGAGGATTTTAAGCCGGGGGGGGCCCTCCAGATGTTGTTGGTCTCCAACTCCCATGAGCCCCAGCCAGCATGGCCACAAGTTCCCCACCCCAGATTTAAGCAGAGGTAAGATTGCCATCTGTCAGGATCCTGGGATTGCCCCTGGCCTTGCTGATCCCTCCCGTGTCAAGCAGGGTGTTGGATTTTATGTCCTCTAAGCAGCCTTCCAACTATGAATTTATGATATCCACAATTCAACCGGTCCAGGTTTTTCATGCCTGGAGATAATGTGTTTTGTCTGTTGAATTTCCACCTGCCATGCAGCTGTTAAAGGGACAGGAGCCCAGCTAGCAGAGGTGGGGAAATGATGGCAACCCTACAGGGCATAGCATATTTTTTCTATGCCCTGCCTGGTTGCATAGGAAATGGGCTCTCACTTATAGCAATTGTTGTTGAACCGGTTATAGCTGCCCAGGGCAGTGAGTGCCCCCAGTCCTATGGCATACGAGAAAAAGATTTGGGTCCCAGCATCGATCCACACCTGGGAGAGAAAAAGAAAGAGAGAAAGAGAGATTGAGGTATGACAGGGAAGAGCCCAAGAGTCTTGGCTCCAACCCCTTCTCAAGAGAGTTGCCAACTTTTCAACCAGCCATGGCTATTGTGCCCTTAACAGCAGCTTGATCTGTATTACCTGACAGGCAATACGTTTGTATTTATGTTGTGAAATACTTCAGTTACAGCTGCAGCCCTCTGTAGGCTAGTGGCTACTTTTGGAGTAAGTTGCCTAACAAATCACTGACGCAGAGCTATTTGGTTGCAATGCATTGGGATTTGTATAACTGGCGCCCATACATTTATCTCCTGCACCTGCTGGACTTTTGCTTGTTTTCTGTTTTGTGGTGCTGCGCTTGTGGTGTGTTCAGGGTTGAGGAACCTGAGAGCCTCTAAATGTTGCTGGATTCCAACACCATCATCCCCCACCATTGGCCATGCTGGCTGGGGACAAAGGGAGTTGGGAGCCCAACCACACCCAAAGGGTCTTGCCCACTTCTGTGCTGCTTCCTGCACTCTAAGTTGCTCTTAATGCTACAGAAGCTGGCTAACAAGTTGGCAACCCTACTGCTGCCCTCACAACCGCGCTTCCCACTTACCTGAGGGGAGGCCAGTTTGGACCAGTCGGGTTTGAGATAGTAGATTATCCCATCCTGAGCTCCAGGCAGCATCACCCCTCGGATTAGCAGTATAATGAGCACCACGTAAGGGAATGTAGCAGTGAAGTAGACAATCTGTGTTGAAAAAGGAGACGAGGGGCAGGAGAGTGTTATGCCTGAAAAGAAAAGGCTTTGCTTTTCAGCTCTCTGCTCAGTATTGGGAAGGCAATGGGGCAGAAGGTGGGAGGAACATGTGCAAGAAGACTTGGGAAAAGCATTGGATTTTTGGCAAAGGAGTAGCTTAAGTACCTCCTTGGAGCACCTCCTTGGAGTAACATTGCCAAGGGGCACAAATTATTGATATTTTACAGTGGCTACCTTTTAAACTGGCCATCCTCCTGCACTTTTAGCAGCAGTGTGACATGGAGTCAGGTGGCCAGTGAAGCTTCCCCACTGGGTAAGATGCCCCAAATCCTTTGAAACACTTCATTGTAAACTACAATGCCCATAATTCTTTGAGGGAAAGGATGTGCTCTGAGTGTGCTTTAAACGTAGAGTTTGCATGCAGCATCTATGTATGTGCTGTGACGTGGGGAATGGCTCGCCATCTGCGCTTCTGCCTCAGGTGGCAAAATAGCTTGTGTGTCAGCCCTGGACTGAAGACCTCCACACATATGGATTGCCCAGGCCCAGCTGTCACACATACGCACCCCTAAACTGTGGGAGACCAGGAAGCTATGGCTCTCCTGCCCCCCACTCCCCTGCCTTCCACAGTCACCATCAGGCTTCCCCTTCCCCACACCTGCTGCATAACACAGATGGAGTTGTGCCTGTTATAGCAGGCAGGGGGGAGGTGGAGGCAGGGCAATAGCTGGGGTGTGTGTGTGAGCTGGGCCCCCGCCAGGGGTGCAAGTGATGGGGCTCCCCCACAAAGTCGGATAAAAATATGTCCATAAATATAAATTTTGGCACTGTTATACAGTGGTTTCACTCCTTCCTCCTGGGCCGTGTTCAGAAAGTGGTGGTGGGGGATGAGTGTTCAGACCCCTGGGCCCTCACTTGTGGGGTGCCTCAGGGTTCCGTCCTCTCCCCCATGCTTTTCAACATTTACATGCAGCCACTGGGAGAGATCATCAGGGGGTTTGGACTGGGTGTCCATCAATATGCAGATGATACCCAGCTCTACCTCTCTTTCAAATCAGAACCGGTGAAGGCGGTGAAGGTCCTGTGTGAGTGCCTGGAGGCGGTTGGAGGATGGATGGCGGCTAATGGATTGAGGTTGAATCCTGACAAGACGGAAGTACTGTTTTTGGGGGACAGGGGGCGGGCTGGTGTAGAGGACTCCCTGGTCCTGAATGGGTTAACTGTGCCCCTGAAGGACCAGGTGTGCAGCCTGGGAGTCATTTTGGACTCACAGCTGTCCATGGAGGCGCAGGTTAATTCTGTATCCAGGGCAGCTGTCTACCAACTCCACCTGGTATGCAGGCTGAGACCCTACCTGCCCACAGACTGTCTTGCCAGAGTGGTGCATGCTCTAGTTATCTCCCGCTTGGACTACTGCAATGCGCTCTACGTGGGGCTACCTTTGAAGGTGACCCAGAAACTACAACTAATCCAGAATGCGGCAGCTAGACTGGTGACTGGGGGCAGCCGTTGAGACCACATAACACCGGTCTTGAAAGACCTACATTGGCTCCCAGTACGTTTCTGAGCACAATTCAAAGTGCTGGTGTTGACCTTTAAAGCCCTAAACGGCCTCGGCCCAGTATACCTGAAGAAGCGTTTCCACCCTCATCGTTCTGCCCGGACACTGAGGTCCAGCACCAAGGGCCTTCTGGCGGTTCCCTCATTGCGAGAAGCAAAGCTACAGGGAACCAGGCAGAGGGCCTTCTTGGTAGTGGCGCCCGCCCTGTGGAACGCCCTCCCAACAGATGTCAAAGCGATAAACAACTACCTGACATTCAGAAGACATCTGAAGTTTTTAATGTGTGATATTTTAGTGTATTTTGGTTTCTGTGGAAGCCGCCCAGAGTGGCTGGGGAACCCCAGCCAGATGGGCGGGGTACAAATAATAATAATAATAATAATAAATAATAATAATAATAATAATAATAATAATAATATTGGTTATTGCCTCTTAATAAATTATTTTAAATAGAGGGTGAATTGAATGGGTGGATGGGGGGGCAGGTTGGAGGAGAGGCGTAAAGGAGAGCTAATTTATCCATGGCTAGGGGGTGCAATCTGGGTGCAAGATCACCTAGTTACGGCTCTGGGTGGAGGTGGGGTGGGGGGACAGACACATATGATTCATCTCCTGCTGCATTCGGGAATTTCAAGCCACAGATGTATTCTCCTGAGTCACTGACTTGGCAGTCCTAAGCACTCATGACCCCAGACATTTGCTCTGTTGAGATGCTCAATGCAATCAGGATTACAAAGCATTCTTTGTTGCAGGATAGAAATGGATATGGATACACACACACACACACGGAGCTGGCTTTCATCTTGCTTCCTTCTGATGGGAATTTACTAAGCCTGTGGGTGATCAACAGTTTCTCCACTGCAAAGCTGCTTTGGCATCACTCCTTAACAACTTTCTTCAGACTGGCATTCTTAGAAACATAAAGGCCTAACTCTGAATGCTTCCCCTTCTCTCCCACCCTTCCTCTGGATCTCTGGGGACTTCTCGTTGTCCGCTACTACTGGGGAGAGCATGTGGGCCTGGGCAGGCAGCTGCCAAGGTCTCTCCTCAGCCAGGCCCTGTGAACACAACAGTGGCCTACTGTGGGAGGCCAAGCCACATGTGTGCCTGTCTCGCCGAGGCCTCAAGGCGGCTGCCCCCACCTCCAGCTGCCGTCTGGTGAAAAATGTCAGGCTCTCTCAGGCATGGAACTTGCTGACGGGTGGGATTTCAAACGCACTGGCCATGCACAGGAAAAGGAGGAACAAGCGCAGGGTGTCTGAGAAGGAGAGGAACGTGCGCGCGCATGCGCACAACAGAGAAAGAGAGATTGTGTATGCATACCGCATGGCAAATGGAGAACTGTGACTTTCTTTTCTGTGTACAGAAAGGAATGGGCCATAGGTCATCAGCAGAGCACAGGGATTCCAAATGCATATGTCCCAAATTCAATCCCTGGCATTTCCCTTTTTAAGAGGGTCTCAGGTGGCAGGGCTAAGAAAGGAAAGCCTGACATAGGCAGCCACAATGTCATTTTTCTCCCTTGAGGTTTGGGAAAGCAGCTGCTACTCAGGCTAGACAGCCTAATGGTGGGACTCACTATAAGGCAGTTTTCATATGTCCGGCCTGCGCTCCACGTGACCACTCTCCGAAACACAAGTGCTAACTCAGGGATAGGGGTGTAGGCATGGAGCCCCACTGAGAAAGGTTTTCAGCTTTGTCAAAACCCTTTTCTGCTTTCCTCAGGTGCTTTAAATGTCACTTTAGGTGAAATAAAGAGTCCTCTGTTTTGGCCCAGGTACCAAATCTCAAGAACACAAGAAGAGGCCTGTAGGATCAGGCCAAAGGCCCATCTAGTCCAGCATCCTGTTCACAGGGGCCAACCAGATGCCTGTGGGAAGCATGCAAGCAAGACCTGAGCACAGCAGCTCTTCCCAGCAACTGACTGTCTCTGAAAGTGGTGGGAGAATGTATTGTGTAGAAAGCTGTCTCAACTGCCCCAGACTCCTAGCGGACATCAAACAGTATCTCTGTGTGTGAAACAGAAATGATATCCACAAAACTGTTTGACTAAGAACATTCCATCCCCCAGGAATTCCTAATAATCTTATTGGAACTGGTTTCAAAATTCCTCAGGTGATTCATTTGAGTGAGAACGTCCAACTTTTCCTCACACAAAATTTATTGTTTGCTTACTTATTTAGATAATGTTTACCCTGCTGTCCAACCAGGTATATCTTTGCCATCAGGACAAGACAGAGGAAGGGAGTGTTTGGCTGCGGCTGTCAAAAATTGTTCCTGTCTCAGTCCATCGGCAAATGGCAGAAGAGATGCAAACTTATGCTATGGGAGCAGGACATCTCTAGAGGAAGCCGCAGTTGACATGATATGAGGTGGTCTCCTCAAGTAGTGGATCTGGGGCTCTTTTGGACAGATAGGTCTGTCACACAGGACAGAAACTGGGGGGCAAAACAGAGCCCTCCAGACACTGCTGGACTGTAACTCTCATCACCCTTGACCACTGGCTATGCTGGCTGGGGCTGAAGGGAGTCTAGAAATCTGTGGGGGGCACCATGTTGGCTATTCCTAAAGGAGGACAATTGCCTATCCTGCCAAGAGTCCAGGATGACCTCTACCCCGGTTGACCTACATGTTTCTCCCCTTGCTCCTGTCCCTGGAGTCGTGCCACCTCCCCAAGCCCCCTACCTTTCCTGTGGACTTGACACCCTTCCAGACACAGAAGTAGACAAGGACCCAGCAGGCTAGCAGACAGAGGGTCACCTCCCAGTTGATCTCACCAGGGAGCTCCAGGCCTCCTGACAGACGCAGCACCTTGTTCCTGCAATCAGGGAGAGAAAAAGTGAGCACTGGCTAGGGTGTGGCAGGTGAGGAGAGGGGCTTGGCAGTCTTTTTGGATCAGTGGGTTTTGCCCAAGCCAACCCAGTTCATCCCAGGAGTAAAGACTAGCCAGTGTATGCCAGCACTCACTCCCAAAACTCGATGACAGGCGACCTCTTGTCGGAGAGCTCGTCACAGGTAAGGTTGCCTGTGGCGGTGCCATTGGCGCAGTCCTCATGCCGGAAGATCTCCACACATTCATCAGAGTTCCAGGGGTTCCCGCAGGTTGCCCAGGGCAAGGTGGCCGCAAAAGATTTCACCAGGTAATAGAAACCCCAGGCAAGCACCATGATGTAGTAGGTGTTGCAATAGAAGACGATCACCATAGAGGCAAAGCCCAGTCCTGTGGAGGAGAGGAGCTGCGTGAAAAGAGGAGCCCGGGGCAATGAGGCGCCACTTCTTCAGTTGGCTCAAAAGTGTCAGTGCCACGCCTGCCTCCTGCAATCGTACTGGGTGGTGCACATTTAACTGGGTGGTGTGCATGCACTGTGAAAACTTGGATTCTGAAACTTGTATAGATTGTGCAAATTAAGCACCCCTGCACAACAGTTTATTCTGCTTCTGCTTCTTATGGGAAGGAATGGGGAACAAGGGAAGGACTGAAGCCCCATCTCCAGAATAAGGTGGGCATCTTATTCTGCCACCTCTCTGGCTTCTGAGATTTCAATAGACCTTCACAGCCATAAGGGCTAGAAACTTTTCTTTTTTAATGAAAGCCAAGATTCTTAATATGATTCCTGCAGGCAATCCAACACTGTGAGCTCCTGAAGAATCATGAAGTCTCCCTGCAGCCTCTTCCTTTTTATTATTTTTTATTACTTTAGGACACTCCATCTTGCTTTCTTATTTTCCTGCCACCTGCTAACATAGATGACTGTCAGTTCCTGACCTCACTCCCCCACTCATCTGATGTAGACTGGAGGGACTACATCCACACCTCTGCTTCATATATGGAGCATCATGTATGAATGAAATTTACATGGTGGGGCTCCCTGCTCAAAACCAGATACAGATCAGCAAAACTGGCTTGGTTAGAGAGGCTGGCTACAGCCTAAATGGTGGCTTATAGCACTGCTGAGGTGTTGTTCCCTGCTGTTCCCAGGTAAGTCCCAGAGGCCTGCGTGGGGCAAGGGGCACCAAAGGCCCCTTTGGTGGCAGGAGGAGGTGGAGATTAGGTGGATGTGGAGACAGGCATACACTCCAAAACGGTTGAGGTGCCAGACCTTCCATTGCAACAAGAACCTGTTGTGAACCAGCCCCAGATTTGGAGTGGGGAGGGGGGGGGGAGGAGGAGAGGCAAGTAAGGCTCCAGGGGAAGGAGTCTCTTACCTTTGAACAGTGGTGCGATGTTCCATACGTTGATGCTCCCGGCCTTCATGAACTGCCCCAAGGAAATTTCCAGGAAGAAGATGGGAATCCCGCCAATGAGGGCAATAAGAAGGTAAGGGATGAGGAAAACACCTGTGGCCAGGTGAGCAGCACAAAGTAAGCAACAGCTCCCTCATTCTTCAATCCCAGCCCCCTTCAATCCCAGCACCCCCCCCCCCAAGCTATGGGCTGGCCTATGTGTACTAAAATAATCATAAAAATCTGTAGCAAGGTAACCCAAATTCTGTGCTGAAAAACTTTATTTCTGTGCCATGTATAAAGTACAGAAATTTGCATGACTTCTCATGCTTTGCACATTTTGTTCTCCTTCTAAATGACGACACTGGAAGGCAAACCGTTAGAAATCCTATTTAGCCTTTTGATTTCTGACATCACCAGCACACCCTGAAGCATATTGTTTGCTGTCATAAAGGAGTAGAAGCACATATATAAAACTGCCACTCTTAGGAAGCTGAACCTTTGCTTCCAGAACCAATAACTGTTGCTTTCTGTGATTCCATGGAATTGCAGCTTGAACCAATGCTTCTTGATGCCACTGCCTCCCCTCATTTTAACTGTAACATAACCTTCCAGCTTCATTCAGAGATATTTTGTTTGCAGCACAAAAGTCAGTATGTACAAATGACTGCAGAATATACAGAGGAACAGATTCCTGAGATAGCTGCTAGGGAGCGGCAAAGAGAATAGTTACACTACAGAATATCTCGTCCCTGTTTCTCCCCCCTGCAGCTTTTATCCTCCTAGCTCTTCCATCTTAGCTTGGGTTGGCTTCAAAGTGTGCTGTTCCGCCTGTCTACTGCTGCTTCTGCTTCTCAGCCTTCCTTCCCCAAACAGCCCACGTCTTTCCTGCCATCACTAAGGCACTTGGCAGGCCAGCCCTGTGGCTGTGACTGACAGCCCTGTGTGTTTCCCGGTGCACGTGGGTCTCAGTGTGAACCACTCTGGGGGATGCTATTTATATCACAGATCCCTGGGCTATGGGAAGGCCCAAGCCTTGCTCTTCTTCCTGCAAATCCCTGGCTAAGAGGATAATCTTGCAGATGTAAGATCTTTCCCATGGGGATTAGCAGGGCAGTGGTCAGCGAACCCATTCATCACTGTATGCTTGAAAGGGCATCCATGGTCCAGGGACTGCAAACACCCGTCTGTGCATACATGTGCTCATAGGGTGGAAGGAGCCTGGCTCTGGCAGTGTATGTAATTGAGTAAGATATGCTGGAGTGTGCCTCATTCTGTGTGTGCACCTAATGCTCACTGAGGGGGTAAACCTGTACCATTTCTTAGTGTAGGTATAAGCTCACATGACTGAATAATGCTCCGCAAATAAATAAATATCTGCACAGAGAAAATTAGCATGCCAGGGGGAAGCAAATCTAGCCTCACCTTCTCCCTGACATACTAGTTTTTTTAAAAAAAACCACAATAGCAGGGTGTTGTTTTAAAGGGGGCAGACACATTCAATCATGTGAAGTCTCAACTGCAGTCAGAAGACATCCATTCAAGACAATAGTTTTCTATCTCTTCAAGAGTTAGTCCTGATATACAGGACCAACCCTCCCTGGAATCTGTTTTTCAAGGCCCAAAACATTTGGGTCCTGAGAGGCAGAAAAATGAGCAGGCGCTGCGCAGGAGCAGGATTGTGCCCCATGTGTCTGTTCAAGCTGCCTCCCACTTTGCTTCAGAATCTATTGTCTCTCATTTAACTCATCTTGGTTTCAAAGCCAGAATCAATTGCTGAGATATGTGAAGTAATAAAAGAAAAATCTGCCTCTGAGAACATGCAAAGTGTGTATTTCACACAACAGAGTAACAGTAGTTAACTCCCATGCATCTGGCCATCCAGGACAGAGAATGTAGCTTCTAGACAAATTTAATCTTCAGCATCCTTAAAAAATGTAATGTATGTAGTGTGTATCTACACTACAGACAGTAGTATTAAGCAGGAGTTCCCTCTCTGCAAAGAACTCTGGGAACCCATGGACCTCAATGGAATTCTCAGCACAGTTCCCAAGATTCTGTGAGGAAAGGCATGACAATTACACACTTATGATAGCAGTAAACATGTGTAGCGTAAACATGCCTCATGTGTTGCCTTTATATACGAGATCAGTGACTCATTAAAGGCAGGAATTAGAGAAAGAAACTACAAATGCAACCTACTGATTATTTTCACTAAACAATGGCTATTTGTATGGGGAAAACAGAGAACTTTTGCTGCCATTTGAAAAGGATTCCATAGACCTCTTTCTGACTCAGGGGAATTCATACCCAGAAAACATGAGCCAGAGAGATGCAACTGATCAAAATGGAAAAATGAATCCCTGGAAGCAGAAGAGATCCCCGTTCTGTGGAGACTTGCAGTCACATATGAGAGAAACCAGTGATATCTTAACACATTCTTGCCCTGAACACACAGTTGACTGGTGGCCCAGCCGACCTCGTTGGAGAGGGAAGTTCTTTGCCATTGAGGACACAGAACCAGGGAGTTGCCAGTTTCCTCTGGAGGAATAAAGCCTTGTGGCAGACTAGCTAGCAAAACTAGCCTGGCCCAGTGGCGTAGCGTGGGTTGTCAGCACCCGGGGCAAGGCAAGTAATTTGCGCCCCCTAACCCGTGGATTTGCGCCCCCTAACCCTAACCCCCAGATGTTGCGCCCGGTGCGGCCGGCCCCCCCTGCACCCCCCACGCTACGCCACTGGCCTGGCCCTCAAGGTAACATGTCTGTTTAATGCTTGATGACCAAAAATTAGGCAAAAGATTGTGCATGTGAATGAGCCAACACAGATGCAATGCTGCAAACAGAACTTTCCTGTCATACCTCCTCTTGATGCAACACATGTTTGTCAGCTGAGGCAGTTCACACATTCACCTGTACGCCACCGAGCAACACGCTTGTGTCCCTGACTCCTGCAGAAGCCGTTTGTACTCAAGCCGCCCTATGCCCTTCTGTGGCTTTTATACAAATGAAGCTGCCGTCAGCTGCCTGCAGATTAAAAAGGGGAGGATGCCTGCATCACTCTCACTCAGAGGGGTGGCAGTGGATTATCCCAGTCTCAGCCCAAGCCAACACCCGTCCTGCCACTTTCCCTAGAAAGCGCCCAGCAAGCAGGGCGGGGGGTGTCATCCCAGGCCAGCAAGGTTGTCCAGTGACAGCCTTTCTTATGTGCTACTTTAGCCCTGGCCTGCCCACCCCAGCCAACTTTGATGATACATATCAGTCCAAAATATTCTTTCTCCATGTTTTGTTCACCTCCGCATCACACTCCCATGTAGTTTCCTTCCTGACCCCTTTAACGCTCTGGCACACAGCACTGCCTCAATCACCTCCCGCACCGACTCCGAGCTCCTATGAGCCTCAAAATGTTAATAGAACAGTTTAAACTTTTATTCTGTCAGGGTTGAGAGTCAAGAGTGATGAACTGCCTATGCTGGGGGTGGATTTTGCCATGCCCCTCTCTTTTGCTGGCCAGACAAAAAAAATAAATAAAAAAAATCCTTTCCTCAGAACCCGGGACAGAAGCTGGATAAAAGCGGAACCCTGCACTCTAATGGCATAATAAGTCATGTGCCATTCTCTCACACAAAGACATACAAACACACACCATCTCTAGGCCACTTGCCAATTTCAAGATTTTGGCAATCCCTTGGGTGTTAGCTCAGTTACTCCATTCAGTGAGGCTCTATTAGCATAACAAGATATACAAGTAGTGTCAAAACATCTAGGAAGGACAGATCCCAGATCTTTCCAGTGGAAAGGGGAAATAATTCATTCCACCTAAGAGGTGCCTGGGTAACATATCTGGGGCTGTATCCATTTCTTTTCCAGTTTCATTAACCAGTTCCAGTAGCAGGTGTCTGCAGACCACAATGCTGCTGCTTCTCACCTGAAACTGAGCAATTTTTCTCCTTGTTTCTCTCTTTAATATGAGGAAAACAAGGGTTGGCATCTGTGGGTTCTGTCTAAATACGTCATCTGCAAGTAATAGATATAGACTGGCTCCAGGGACGCAACTTGAAGAGCTGACTTTCTGCCAAAGCATACGTTGCACCCCCTCACCACCATACACAGCATCCTTAATATAAAAAATGGCAATATTTTATTCAGAAGTGTCTAGTCCTCAGTTAAGGGACGTGGGTGGTGCTGTGGGTTAAACCACAGAACCTAGGGCTTGCTGATCAGAAGGTCAGCGGTTCAAATCCCCTTGACGGGGTGCGCTCCCATTGCTCGGTCCCTGCTCCTGCCCACCTAGCAGTTCGAAAGCACGTGAAAGTGCAAGTAGATAAATAGGTACTGCTCTGGTGGGAAGGTAAACGGTGTTTCCGTGCGCTGCTCTGGTTCGCCAGAAGCCGCTTAGTCATGCTGGCCACATGACCCGGCATAAAGCGAGATGAATGCCGCAACCCCAGAGTCATCCACGACTGGACCTAACGGTCAGGGGTCCCTTTACCTTTACCTTAGTCCTTAGTTGATGCAGGAAGCAAAATGCAAGAGTAAGACCATTGGAGGGAGGAGCAGCTGATATGTGGTTTGCAGGCAATCTTAGCTGGCACTATGCTAGCTAAGCTGACAACACACTTGCATTGGGCTTCCAGAGCTAATTTATCTGCACTGAATTTATTTTATGTATTTTTTTACCCCACTCTTCCTCCAAAGAGCTGAGTTACCCCACTTCTCCACACCCACAACCTTCACAATTCTGTGAGGTAGATTAGGCCAAGAAATAGTGACTAGGCCTAAAGTTACCAGGTGAGCTTCACAACTTGAGTGAGGTTTGATTCCGGGTCTGCCCTGTCCAAGCCCAGCACAAAGGCACACCCATCACAGAGAGCACTTGGCAGGGGGACATCTATGCAGACCGGTCAGCTGGTCAGGTCATTTTACCAGGGAGCACCTGACTTGTGTGTGTGTGTGTATGTGACTTGATACATGTCACATCACCCAAGCTGTGATTTCATCACCCCATTTACTCCCCGGCCAGCACAAGGAATGCTTTCCCTTGCAGAATAACTTCTGACTTTCTGTTTTTGTTTCCTTGCTTTCAAAAGGCAATGAGGGGAAAAAACCCCAGCCTGGGGGTGAATGAGATGGCAGACTTGGCATCTTGCCCTATAGTCACATGACACTTGATCAGGAATGGAGCAATGCTGAGGTCATGTGCCAGTGGCATGGTGAGTGAGATTCAGACCTCCAGGCTGGATTGAGCCCCACCACCAGCAGCCCCTACACTTAATTTCTTTTCTTTCTTTTCAATTAATTTTTAAACTGATAGGCATCAGGAAAGAATGCAGGCTGGCCGGAAAATCTGTGACCTCTGGCATGTAAGCCAAGGTGTATGGGAGCTGGCTGTGGCAACCTTTAGGGTGTGGGGCTTTCATCTGAGCATGTACAGAGCATACTCCGGACCTTCCTGTGTTTCATGTTTTGGAAACAGGTCCTGGAGCTTAGCTAAAACGCCCTGGCAGTGCCCACCCGCCTGCCTCCATCCCATCTCTCGCAGGCAGATTTGTCCTTCCATTGTAGTTTGACAACACTTGCTTCCTGCACCATGTTGTGCCAATTAAACACACCTGTCTGGAAACAAATTGATCCTCGCTTCCCACTGACTTCCTCCTCCACATCCATCCCCTGCTTCATCAGTTAAAAATGGACCAATCGTGAGGCGGTTGGTGCTGACGGTGGCCTGATGTGTCATCCTTGACCTTAACGGTCTGGCGCTCTATTGAGATTTAATGAGTGCAAGCAGATCTGCCCAAGAGCTCTTGTCTGTTCAGGTTCTCTGCAGATTCAGGCAGCAGTCACTGCGCCCAGTACACCCTTGGCTGATGCCAGGGGACGTTTGCTTCACGTTTATGTTATTTTATTACTTACTGAGACGTGGTTTGCCTCAAGAGGACATTTGGGCCCCACGGAAACTAAGAAACAACAGGCCCACTTGTTTTGAGAGAACCTGAAGAAGGCAGTGCTTAGAGCATCAGATGGCAAGGACCTGAGGGGTTCAGATCCTCACTCAGCCACAGACTCTTTGGGTGACCTTGAGCCTGTTGCTCCCTCTCAGCCTAACCTTCCTGACAGTGTTGTAGTGGGGCTAAAATCGGGCAGGGGGGCAACCATGTGTGCCACCTCCTTGGAGAAAAGAGAAGATCTAAATGGAATAGACTGAAAAATAAAATATCTCCCCCCACCTGTGTGCTCCCTCACATACAAAGCATCAAGCTAGACATTACCTCCGTGAAGATGTGTTCCCTGCCACATTTGCCAATGGGGACAGGAGAATGGGGTGCCTAATCTCTCATATGTATACAAAACTCTCCCTTAAGCAAATGCCTCCTCTGAGGCTGGGTCCCCCTGCAACTAACTAGGCTCAAGTCCACTTTCAAAATTTACCTGAGAGGAAAAAACACTTTGCAATAATAATGAGGGAGGGGAGGCAGGATTTTACACATAAATCAGCAGGCAAGGGGCGGTCAAGGTGTCCCCCTCACTTCCCTAGTTTGGTCCACAGTTGTAGGCTGAAATAGCCCGACTGTGAAGGAAGGCGAGTGACTGGATACTGGAGGCTACTAAGGGTGACAGGGCAGGGCTTACCTGCCCCACCTAAAAATATTTTATTCAAATGGGCACCTCTGGTCAATAACCAGGACCCCCCACCCTCTGATCTTCCCTCCCAGCATCTCACCTCCGGGTTCTATCTGTTGCCTCCAGAATTACAACCTGGCAAGATTCCTTATGTCAAGTGATGCCATGACTCATTTTTCGAGGGAGGGTGCTTCAGTTCTACAATGTGAGGTCCTTCTGGAGCCGAAGATTACCCAGCACTGTAGTCACCCAGGAGCTTGATCCCAGATGCCCGAAGGTTGGCTGTGGTCATTCATTAGGAAGGGAAAGACATTCTAGACATGCCAAGAGACATGTTCTTTACACGTGTGCCTGGACTTTTGAAACGGCGTCTGGGGCCAAAAGCAGACGTGCCCTAATTCAACCCTGCAGCCTCCTTTTTGTAGGAAAGGGGTCCTCTCTCTCTTCTCCCAATGAATCCCAAGTTATCTCTTTTTCCTTTTTTGCTTTTGCCGCCGTGAGTCCGTGAACGGAACACAGCAGCCCTTTTGTTCAGGGAATAGCAAGGGACGCCTGGAGATCCCGGTCTCCGTTTCCAGGCTGGACGCCTGTCGACGCTCGCCACTGCTGGACTACCTTGGATCTCGGACCTGCTTCTACGGGGAGGGGGGGGGGCTGCCTCTCGCCTTTTGCACAAAGCTCCCCTGTCCAGATTCCCCGGCTAGAAGTTCGCCTCTCGGAGCCCGATCCCCGCCTGCTGAGGAATTGCTCGCTCCCCCTAAGCGGCAGCACCCGCCCCCCCTCGGTGGGCGCCCTTCCGACGGGACCCCCCCCCCGTTGCACCCCGCCCCCCGGCACGTGCCCGCAGCTGCTCACCTCCCCCGTTCTTGTAGCACAGGTACGGGAAGCGCCACACGTTGCCCAGCCCCACGGCGAAGCCCACGCAGGACATGATAAAATCCATCTGCCGGGTCCACGTCTCCCTCTCGGGGGGCGGCAGGGCCAGGCTCGGCCCAGGAGGGTCCGCGGCCTCCCCTTTGCCCGCAGCGGGGACTCCCGGGCACATGGCGGCCTTTTTGTCCTGCTGCTCCACCGAGACGCTGTAGATGCCGCCGCAGCCGCTGCTGTCCGACGAAGCCCCCTTGGCCATGGCGCCGGGGGGGGACCCCGAGTCCCTGCCGCCCCCCTCCAGGCGAATCGGGCGATGCTCCGAGGAAGGCGGCGGGCGGGCGGGCGGCGCGTCGGGGGTCTCGGCGGAGCCGGCAGAGAGGGGGTCTCGCTGGGTGGGGGCTCGGCGGGGGGAGCGCGGGGGGCGAGTCCGGGGGACTCAGAAACAATCCACGAAGCACTTGAAGGTCAACCTGAAAAACCTCATGTGTTCAGTGGACGCGGGAAGGGAGTTGCTGGAGGGCGAAGGTCGGCGAGGGCAGCCGAGCGGGGGACACCCCCGCAGTGGCCGGCCCGGAGGCTCAGCGGGGCCGCGGGCGGAGCGCGGTCGGGGAGCCCTTCCCTTCTGCTGCGCGACCGTCCGCCTCGGCTCCCTTGGCGCTTCTGCCGCCGCCGCCGCCGCCGCCGCCGCTCCCTCGCCTCCCTCCAAGGCAGCTGGAGGGAGCGCGCGTGACGTCACGACCCGCCAGGCTCCCTCCTCCCCCCCCGGCTCCTCCTCCCGCCTCCTCCGCGCGCCGCTCCAGCATCGCCGGCCGCCAGGAGGGAGAGACGGGCAGCCGCTCGCTGGGTCGGGGGGTGTTGGGGGGGTCTGTCCTCCTCTGCCCAGAGGAAGAGCTGCTTCCCCCCCAGCCCAGCCCAGCCCCGCCCAGCCCCCTTGCACCTGCGCGCCCGGATCCATAGGAGGATTCGCCTCCCGCTCCGAAGCGAGAAGCGCCAGGCGACCTGCGTCTAGCGAGAAAGGCAGCAGCAGCAGCAGCCCGTCGCCTATAGGGCGCTGAATATGCCTGCTGGGATCCATCCAGCTGTAAATGTCCCCAAAGAAATCAGCCGCAACCTCCGCTCTGCTGCGCGGCGGCGCTCCCCAATGCTCTTCCGCACACGCGCCCGGAGCCTGGGAGTTAAGGCTGGGTGCCTCGTCCCTTGCGGCGCCCGCCTCGCTGGCCGATTCCGCCTCCTTGAATAAAAGTGGACGTGCTTCGTGGTTTAGCAGGCTTAGGATCGCTGCCTGCTAGTCTGTGACAGCACCCGCTCCCCTCCCGCGAGTCCCGCCCCCCCCCGCGGCACTTTCCTAGCTGAGCTTTAACGCAAGACTCTCTTCTCTTTGTTGTGGTTGCCTTCCCTAGCAGTTACGGATCAAACCTCTGAAGTATGCCGCCTTCTGCTCATTGTTGTAAATAATCCTGCAATGTGCGCCGGATAATTTCAAAACCTGCTCCCACCCGCCTTATGCATCTATCTTCCCACCTCCCGTTGGAGCTGGGGGGGGGGGGAGTCGCTTCGTTGGTGATTAAATGGCAATAAGGAAATGTTAAATTTCACCACGGGCTGGATACTACTGTACACTGTCTGAACTGTGCCTCCAGATGTTTTGGACTACAACTCCCATCAGCCTGGGATCGAGGGTAGTTTTAGTCTAAAAGAGAGAGGGCCGGCTCTTCATTCCAAGTGGCCCCCAGCAATACTTCAGCAGGGTCCTAGAGCCCCACAACTCCTTCCCAAAGCATTGGGCTTTGGGAAGGCAGCACGAGGGGTGAGGGGGGTGTCAAATGTTGCTGAGGGTCACCAAAAAAGGCCTCAAGGGCTACACGTGGCCCTCGGGCCACACATTGGACCACCCTAGTCTAAAATATCTGGAGATTGGCAAAGTCTTCTTTAAATGAGGCAAAAAACCCTCTTGACCTCAACTCTTTGTGCGTGCCCTCCCCCACAAATATCCCGTGCTGCAGACTCATATGTGTCAGGAGGGCTTGTAGTCACTCAGCGACACAAGGCCCTTTGCACATGAGAAGCAGCAGAGTCATGGGACACCTTAAACGATTTTGGCTGCCGTCCTAAATAGAGTTACTGGCTGGCCCAAGGCATTTAGCTGTCTAAGGTGGAAGAAAAAAAAATATTTCCCCTTCTCTCCACCTCGCAATCCCACATACAGAAGTCGCCTAGGCTGGAAGTTGAATCTTAGAATTATAGAATTGTGTAGAGTTGGAAGGGACCCTGAGGGTCGTCTAGTCCAACCCCCTGCATTGCAGGAATCTCACCTGAAGCATCCATGAGAGATGGCCATCCAAGCTCTGCTTAAAAACCTCCAAGGAAGGAGAGTCTAACAGCTCTTACTGTCAGAAAGTTTTTTCTGACATTTAGTTGGAATCTCCATTCTTGTAACTTGAAGCCATTGGTTTGATTCCTAGTCTCCAGAGCAGGAGAAAACAAGCTTGTTCCCTCTTCCATGTGACAGGCCTTGAGGCATTTGAAGATGGCTATCATATCTCTTCTCACTCTCCTCTTTCTCAGGTTTAACATACCAGCTCCTTCAACTATTCCTCATAAGGCTTGGTTTCCAGTCCCTTGATCATCTTGGTTGGCCTCCTCTGCACACATTCCAGCTTGTCAGCATCCTTCTTAAATTGTGGTACCCAGAACTGGACACAGTACTTCAGCAATTACAATAGATTAGTGCCCTCCATTATAAGCAATGGGAGTCAGCTACCTTAGCAGACACAGGCTGGTTCTGATGTAGCGCACACAACTCTTGCCTTCTAACACTTTGGCAACACTCCTCAGTCAACCTGCATCAATCTCCTGAGGTAGCTGCTTCAGTCTGCTAATGAACATGTTGCTTCTGTTTGTTGGGGCGTAGCCCCCAGTGAACACAGTGAAATTAACTTCTGAGTAAACATGTGGAGTAGAACGAGTGTGAAGTATCATTGTCCTTCCAGATGTTGTTGAACCATAATCCCTAACCACCACAGGCCACTCAGGGGCAGACTTTGGTCATCTTTGGTAGTACAGTATGGCACCCTGAACTAGGCCAAAAGTTGGTGCCCCCCCGAATCTTCTCAAGGATGGATCTTCTCAATTTTGCACCCCCTCAACTCGGCACCCTGTGCAGGGGAACCACCCACACCACCCAAAATCCAGCACTGGCCATTTTTACTGGGGCTGATGGGAGTGGTTATTTAGCAACATCTGGAGGGCCAAAGGTTCCCCACACCTGATGTAGGGAATTACGTGCTTCACAAGTTATTGTTTTATAATATTTTATAGGCTAGAGCCTCCGTCAGATGCTCCCTTGTGGACTATGGCCCATGAATGCTTATTTCACAACAAACGTGTTTAGGGCACCACGAGGCTGTTTTGTTGTTTTTGTTGCAACATGATTTTGCCTCTGGACTTTGTACCTGCCTTTTTTGTCAGTTTCACTCCACGTATTTTAGACCTAAACCCAAGCTTTGAAAAAGGCTCAAGAGCTCCCTGTGCCTGTGGAGCCATTACTTGTCGTTTGGGCCACTAGACTTAGGCTAAGAAGCCTGAACTCCTAGAGTGCGCCATCATCATGGTTTGGAACTTTTTGACTGCTGTGAGAATGCAAACAAATGGTCTGTCCTGCCCCAGGTCTCCAGCCTTCAAGCAGCAGCTAACCAAAATATGGAGAGCAGCCAAAATGGCAAAATAAACTAAATGCATGCATTTGCTCTTTGCATTGGCAAGAAGGAGACATGATGAGACTCCTTTACTGATTTTCATTAACAACTAAAAATTGGGCATTAGTTTGTATGGAAGTTTCCCTATGCCTTAATGAATGGTATGCATATATTTGACGTTAATGTTTTAGTTGTATTTGTACTGTATTGTAATGGAGAGAGGGGGACACAATATTTTGGGTTTGGGGTAAGCACCAGTGAGCCCTATTTCTCCCTCCAAGCCATAAAACCCCTCCCTCCTCACCTGCTAGCTCTCCAGTGGCTCCATTATTTGCAGGGTTTCAGGACTCATGTGACCTCTGAAGGCTACATTCTACCCTCCAAGATCATAGAATCATAGAATCATAGAATTGTAGAGTTGGAAGGGACCCCAAGGGTCATCCAGCCCAACCTCCTGCAACGCAGGAATCTCAACTAAAGCATCTATGACAGACGGCCAAAAGATGAGATGCTTCTGAACAGCAGTCCCTGGGGAATGACAGTGGGAGAGGACTATTGCTCTCGTGTCTTGCTTCCGGACTTCTCATAGAAAAACAGGATGATGAGCAAGAGAAGCCATTCATCTGATCCAGCATAGGACTCTCTTATACTCCTGCATTCACCTCACCAATTTCCTTCAGCAGTCATGCCTGTTCTTTCATCATGTCTTGGATCATCTGCAAGCAACCATAACTTTGCTTGGCTACCACAAAGCCCCATGATAATTCCTAAACCAGCTCCCTTGTGGTAAAGAGAATATACTATCCATTAATGCAGAGATGGCTAAACTGTGGCCTTGCAGATGTTGCTGGACTGCGACCCCCATTGATCCAACCACATCTGGAAGGCCACAGGTTTCCCCCACCACTTCTTTAGTACAAGGGGACCTTGGATTCTTGGAAATTAGGGAGTGCTTAACTTCTAAAATGCCAGGCGCTGGGGCTTAACCCTTCCTCAAATGACTGACCTAGACCCCTCATTCCAGCTGTGCCAAGACTGCTTGTCATAATGAATGCCCTGTGCATGCGCTCAAAGGTGCTCTGTGCTCCAAGTCCGTGTTCTGGCACTGAAAGGAGGTTCTTGGACCTGGTTCAAACTGAGTCCTGCAACAGGACTGGCCAAGACCGCCCTTTAGGGCAGGGGAAGCCAACAGGGTGCCCTCCAGATGTGTCAGATGTCAACTCTCACCCACTGCAGGCAGCGTGGCAGATGACAAGGGACAGTGGGAGTTGTAGTCCAAAATGTCTGGAAGGCACTACATCTCCTATCCCCGCTTTAGAGTTCATATTGCTGCCTCTTTTCTCTACTGCAGGCCCTGAGATTTGTTGGGTTTCATTTCCTGAAACAGGGGAAGAAATAAATTTCTTTGGATTGGATCACAGAAGTGCTAGGATTGCCAACAGAGCAAAACAAAAAATTGACCAGGCTTTGTGGCTTCTGGGGCAGTTGCCTATTGTTATTTTAATACAAAAGCCAGAATTTTGGGCTCACAGCCCACATTTTGCAAGTAACGCTGGAAAGTTTTGGGGGCAGGGGAGTGTGTCATCAGTGGCAGCATTCTCATGTAATCTTTGAATCCACAATCATATTTGCTGTTTATTGTTCAGCCTTGCAGCACACACACACACACACACACACACATGCGCATGAGCTAGGCTGATGAACTCAGCACCCCAGAGCACTTTCAAAGGCCCTGACTCTCTTGTGCCTAAGGGAGCAGAGTGCATGGTGAGTGATAGCCACACAACACCTTAGCTGAGGAATCTTTTAGAGATTGCCTTCACACTCACATTCCCTTCTTCATCCGACACTCGGATCAAAGCATGGTATCTGCCAGCAAAAAGCTTTTACTATTAGCTGTGCCTCTGCTGGTGTCTGCCAGGCTCTGCCTGTCCCTGGGTCTGATCCAGCATCTTCTCCCTGGCCTTCCATGTACCAGAATGTAGTAGGGAATCGAAAGCTGGCAACCTAAGTAAGAGCAGAAGAAGCCAGCAGTCAGGATTTCTGTTCTCTCTGCCTCCATTTCCTGGTGCAAAATGGAATGGCATTGTGTGCATGTGCATTTTGCCACATACACAAATTCACAATTACTGATTTGATTACTTATCTTTGATGGACTAAGAGCCTGAGTCAGTAGAAGATAACTTCCTGTGTTTCTATATTCCTGATTGCCAAATCTGTTGAATGTGTCTAATCTTTTTGTTAAGCTATCTAAATTAGAGGTCAGCACACTACCATAACCTCCAACATTTCTCCGATTAAAATAGGGACGTCACATTCCATAATGATAATTTTACTATTTATACCCCACCCATCTGACTGGGTTGTCCCAGCCACTCTGGGTGGCTTCCAACATATATAAAAACACCATAAAACATTAAACATTTAAAAAAACTTCCCTATAAAGGATTGCCTTCAGATGGCTTGGGGTTTGGATAAGTCCATACTGTCCAATGTTTCTCCACTGAAAATAGGGACATCCTAAGGAAAAGCAGGACATCTCAGGATGAAATCAGAAACCAGGATAGCTTCTCTAAATCAGGGATGTCCCTGGAAAATAGGGACACTTGGAGGGTCTCCGCTACATCTTGCCAGGGATGCTGTTGTTGCAGAGTCGGCATTGTGCAGGGGTTAAGAAGACTCAATGACCCCAAAGTTCCCTTCTAATATTCTAATTGCCCCTTCCTCTCATTTGGTGAACCTGAGAGAGGGAGATAAATCTAGCACTCCCCACCCCCAACAGCATTCATATTTTTACAAACCTCAGTTCATGCATCCCTCCCATTCTAAACTAAAAAATGTCTGATGCTTCAGGCTTTCCTTGAAGAAGGTGCTCCAGTCTCTCCTGGCCACTTTGGCTGCCCTCTTCTGTACTTCATGCAATGGGAGGCCTTTAGTTTAAATAGCCCATTCAGCATTTCATTTGTTCATAACATGAGAAAGCTTTTGATCATTGAGATATCTGAACAGAATTTAGTATATGTGCTCAGAACACAATTCTGTGCTTCAGGTTCAAATGCCACCTCAGAGCCTGTCTTTTTTCCTCAAAAGGGAGGCAGAACATATTGAATATCATGCATTGTGCTATATACCAGAAAGATTCAGGCAGCAATCTTAAAAGCACTTTTTAGTGTGTAAGCCCCATTGGACAAAATGAGACTTAATTTCTATGGAAGCAGGCATAAGATTGTGCTCTGAACCAGTGCGAACATTCGGGACCCTGTTGCAGAACTGAAGTTTGCTGCAGCTGTTTCCAAAGGTGCCAGGAAAGATTTAGAACCCACCACAGAGTGATAAATACTTGGAAGAATGAGACATTGCACTGAAAGCAGGCGCTCAGGAAAACGCGCCCCCCCCCCCATTTAAAGTTTGAACTACAGCCAGCTTAACGCCTTACTCATTTTCAGAGGAGCCAGGAAATATGTAAACCATACTCTCCCTTGAGCGTGAGGTATTTCAGTGAAATTTGGTATGCATGTTTATGACATAATTCTGTGAATCCTAATCCCTACCTCCAAGTGTGTGTTTGGGGGGGCGAGAGCGGGGAGTGGAATGGGGAGGAAAGCTGAAAAACTTTGCTGTTCTAACTAATATTCAGAGGTGGATAAATCCATGCAAAGTCATCTTGATCACTGTCATTTTTGTCCCCTCATAATGTTGCATCTGTTGAAAAGGTGGGCTAAATGATGGAGTGTTAGGTCTCTTGTGTGAGAACGAGACCCAGGCATAGATGGTTCCTCTGCTCCCTTGCCTGGCACTCATGGCCCTCTTCAGCATAAGATAATTTATGTCTCTAATCACTTTGCGTCCTCAGCATGCTGCATAAGCCACCAGCCTCCTGAAATAAACAGGATTTGCCTCTTAACGCTGCCTGGGAGAGATCGCTTTAAAAAAAGAATCCAAGCTCAGGCACATGATGCCAGGGAAGGTTGCCAGCCTGGCAAGATCTGTCCCTTCCTGTCTCTTCCTAGGGTGGGGAAGCTTCTCCTTCATGGTGGGGGGGGGGAGGGGGGAGGTGTCTTTCCCACCTCCTCACCTCCTACCCACCGGGGAACAGGACAGACTATTCATGTACCGGCTGGGTTTAAAAAACTCCAGCACACATAGCTTGGTGGTTTGTTTGCTTTGCCTTTGGTTGCCAGAAAAACAGGAGGAAGGCTAAAGTTGTACATCAACTTAAACAGACAGGTTTTGTGCTGGACTCTGCCCCCAGCCCCCCTGAAAAAACCCCAACTGGGCTCTGTCCCCAGATTTACAAAATAAAAATACCCTTGGCACCTTTCTGGGCTCCACCTCCTCCCCAGAGCATGGCCAGCCTGAGACATTTTGGCACCTGAAGTGAACCCCAAAATGAGGCACCTCTCCTTCCCACCAGGGAAGAAGGGGTGGGGGAAGCTCAACATCAGGAACAAGAGGTGGTGGAGCAAGATCAGCATGGGGATCTGCCGCCCCTGGGGAACTTGCTGCCTGAGGCAGTAGCCTCATTTTTGCCTCATGTGTGGGCCAGCCCTGCTCCAGAAAGATCTGCCTCTGTGAATTCAATAGTTCGCATCCTTTTTTATTGTTCATATCTACATCTAAAATATGGGATGTGGGTGGCACTGTGGGTTAAACTACAGAGCCTTGGACTTGCCGATCAGAAGGTTGGCGGTTTGAATCCCCGTGATGGGGTGAGCTCCCGTTGCTCGGTCCCTGCTCCTGCCAACCTAGCAGTTCGAAAGCACCTCAAAGTGCAAGTAGATAAATAGATACTGCTCCGGCGGGAAGGTAAACGGTGTTTCCGTGTGCTGCTCTGGTTTCACCAGAAGCGGCTTAGTCATGCTGGCCACATGACCTGGAAGCTGTACGCCGGCTCCCTCGGCCAATAAAGCGAGATGAGTGCCGCAATCCCAGAGTCGGTCACGACTGGACCTAATGGTCAGGGGTCCCTTTACCTTACATCTACAATATTACAAAACGTGAATTTTGTAAAGCACAATTCTATATACATGGTGCTGTATAAACCCTTCGTCATTGATGCTGCCTTCAGGGCGGGGCCCCCACTGAAGGGGCAACACCGAAAGGTGTCATCCCTTTAGGGGCAGCACTTTGGGGGTGGAACAGGGCATGGGGCATTCCCTTTGCGCCAGTGCTCCACTCCAATGAGCTTCTCTCTGCTGGAAGCCAAGCCCAAGAGGGGCTGCTGCTCCTGGCCCTGCAAATGGACTGCCATGCACACCTGTGCTGGCTGCAGCAAAGCCTATGCCAAGAGCTCCCACCTGAAGGCTCATATAGCGTGAAAGAGAAGTCAGGATTAGAAACCCTGACAGATCTTACCACCTGGACGTGTGTTGCCTCCTGCCCTGAGCAGAGGAGAAGCCCCTTGCTCAGAGAGGATGTCATCTGTCACAGGGCTGGTGCTCAGCAGCTTCAAATCAAGTCAAAAATACAGTGTCCTACCTCCTCTCCTCACCCCCCTCTCTTTCTCATACACAAACACACGCTCAGGTCCTGTTTGTGGGCTTCCCTTGGGGGCCTCTAGCTGGCCACTGTGAGGGAGGATGCTAGGCTAGATGGCCATGGGTCTGATCCAGCAAGGTTCTTCTGAGGTTCTTATCTAATAATAGGACTCTTTTCTACATTTGCTTGCCTCCTCCTCCTCACCACTCCCTCTGTTCTCCCCTGCATTATCCACATTAAATTGCCAGAGAGGAACCTGCTGAGCTCCTAATGCAATCCCATAGAGGCACGCCGTGCTTCAATCGTATTGTATAAATAAATAATAATCAGGCCACTCCTTAAAAGGGAGAAGTCCAATATGACCCCATTTCTTGTCCCACTGAGACAAAAAAAACCAGAAGCCTCCTGCCCTCAGGCCTTCACCTGAAACTCTTAATGTCCCTGCCTCTTCCAGGCCTCCTATCCCATCCCATATTGGTTCCCTTTACATTATGGGAGGAAAGTCATGGCCTTTCTGAAAATGCGTGTGTGTGAAGACATGTGTTTTTCAGCTGACACATTCCTTGTCACCTTTCCCAGATGGAGGAAAAGTCACCAGATGGTGAGTCTCGTTTCTTCTGCTGAAATTAAATGGGATGAGCAATTTTGCAAAAGGTGGGTGATGAGAGAAGAGGGGATTTCCGGGTTGCCCCAGAAGGTGATGAGATTTCCACTGCAATTCACACACAAAGCCTTCTGGGGTTTGGCTTTGGCCCACAGACCATCTGGGTTTGGCATGGAAATCTGGCAATGACCCACAGACCAGCTGATTCTTATACAGAGCAGCACAGAAACACTCCAGGGCTTTTCAGTAAAGGAAATGAATGGGAGGAATTGTGGGGGTAAGAAAGGTAAAGGCAGACACTCCAACTCTGCCGTTATATATACCTCACATGACCTTGGGCATGTCACTTGATCTCTCGGGACTTTGCCACCTTGCATGAGGTTTTAATCCTGTGAGTCACTGGTGTAGTGCAATGTATTTCTGATCAAGTTGCAGCCTACAGCGTAATGTAATAAAACCTATTGCTTCCCCCCTTTGCCTCCTTGCTCTATTCTATCGTCTAAATTCAAAGCCTTTTGCAATACCTGGAAGTTGTCAAATGTTTCACTGAGCGTCAATTCTCCTCCCCCCAAAAAGGAGAACAGGGGAAAAGGAGGAACATCTTTGGAGCAATGCCCATTAATAGCAGTCTTGGTATTTCTTGTGCATCAACAGAAGTTGATAACATTGCTTCCAGAGGAGTTCAGTTCCATTCATTCATTCATATTATATTTATCTACTGCCCTTCGCATGGTGCTTTACAGTATAAAAGTATTACTGGGAAGGTTGCATATTTTTAAAAACCAAATTGGTATTGAATTGCATCTTTAACTAATTCCTACTGCAGGATTCTAGTTCTGATTTTGTCCCGAGTTTCTCAGGTTCTGCCCTGCAAATATTTCCATTGCCATCCTGTGGCAACGCGATCTGTCTTTATGATGGTCTTTAAAGTCAAGGAAGTTCTGGCTGAGAAAGCATTGCTGCCTACATGTGGAATGGACGTGGAGCCCCCTACTGTAAGCAGGTGGAATTTCATGACTGTTCCATAAATGGTGATAGGGCTGCTCACAACTGGAGACTTGGATGGTATCTCCAGACATCCTTTTTATTATACATGCATGATTACTTGTTCTCATGATGGCATTTCTACAAGCCATCCTTATGTTCCTGTAACAATAATCTAGGAACTTCCATCACTTTGGAATTAACCTAAGTTTTACTGCCTGTGTTTTCTGAATGCTAGTTTATGCAAAAGCACATGAATCTGATCTTTGAAGAGTTTGTAAATAAACCATTTTTAGCTTACCAAATATGTGGTCATTTTCTACTCTAGGGGGAGAGAGAAATTATGGGAGGGACTTAGAAGGACATACCATATTTTTCGCCCTATAGGACGCACTTTCCCCCCTCCAAAAATGAAGGGGAAATGTGTGTGCGTCCTATGGGGTGAATACAGGCTTTTGCTGAAGCCTGGAGAGTGAGAGGGGTCGGTGCGCACCGACCCCTCTCGCTCTCCAGGCTTCAGGAAGCTCTGCGCAACCCTCGGGAGCCTGGCAACTCTTGAGGGTTGCGCATAGCTGCCTGCGCTCCTGGGCTCTGTGCAGCTCTGCGCAGCTCCACACAACCCTCCGGAGCCCAGCGTGGCTCCGGCATCGCTCTGGCTCCCGTTCTGGGGTCTGGGGTCTGGGGAAGCTTGGGCTTCCCCCGCCCCAGCCCCGTGCCTGTGGGGGGGAAAAATAATTTCCCCCTCCCCCCCCAATCTAGGTGCGTCCTATGGGCTGGTGCGTCCTATAGGGCAAAAAATACGGTATTTTAAAGGTCTAACAGCCTATATTTCCATGCTTTGCTTTGCTGCATGTTTTGTGGTTTTAGATCTCTGCTGGGGTTCTCTCACCAAAAGCACTTGCCCCAAACCTGGATCCTGGCATCCAGGGAATTCTCCTTTTTATAACTAATTCTTCTTTGCCAATCAACAGACCAGTGGTGGAGCATAATCTAAAGGTGCTCTGGGTGGACACCTGGGGCACACCCCTGACATAGGTGAGGCCTGTTGCAGCCAGGTGCCTTGCAAGCTGCAGCCTCCCTTCACTGCTGGGTCAGGCTTGACCTGGGAGTGGAGCTGCGGCTGGTGGCGTTGGGCCACACAAGGAAGCTGTCTCTGCAGCTCCCGCACATGCCAGAGTTAGGCTCCAATGAGGGAGGCTGCTGTGGGGGCACCTGGTTGTGCCCCCTAAAGGAAATGTGCCTGGGGCCACAGCACCCACAGCACCTCCACGCTGTGCCGCTGCAACAGACCACACAACAGGTCAGATTATGTGCCTGCCTAGTTTAGTGATGGCTACACTGACTGGCAGGGGCTCGCCAGGATCTTTCCCAATACCCATTAACTGGTGATCCACCCTGAAGTGAGCTGTCCTAGTTAGCTGCTTATGACCCATTTGTACATTTGGTGGGATCATGAAATATACTTGGAGTCGAGTGTGAATTTAATGCTCTTTATTCACCTCATAGTAGCAATGAATGAAACTTTCCCCAAAAATGTCTAGCTATATATACATTATTTGCACAATGGGCCCTGCGTGATTGGCCAATTCCGGGCTGCTCCTGTAGGCCGATCAGGTTGCGGATTCACCTCCACCTGGAGCTGGATTGGGTGGCTCCTGTGGACCAATCAGACTGCTGCATTCTGGATCCTATTGATCTAGGATTCAGCTCAGTACCTAACAGATCAACTGATAAAGCTTTTCCTGGATTCTACCACTTTAGGCTGCCAGTTTGAGGTTATGTGTTGGAATGACCCCCTTACAAAATAAAACTTAGGGATAAGGAAAGGCTGAATGTTTCTCCCCCAGCTGTGTGTGTGTGTGTGTGTGTGTGTGTGTGTGTGTGTGCGTGCGTAGTCATTTTAGCATTCAAATATGCGATCCTCTACCTCAGTGGAGGTTGGTCTGTGCCTCTTTACCACATGTCCAGGGGTACATGGCACTGTCTGCCTTCCATATGATCATGGAATCTTGATGGTCTCCCATTCACACACAAAACCCCCCATCCTTATCAGTCTTTCCCAGCTTTGTGTCCCCAGGTGGTGTTGGACTGCAACTTTCATCAGCACCAGCCATCATGGTTCAGGAATGGTGAGAATTGTAGTCCAATAACTTTTTGGGGCCCGAGGTTGGGAAAGGCTGGCTTAAATTGTCTATTGCCTCAAACACAATGCTTTTCAACATACATGTGTACTGCCCACAACCATATGCTTGAGTGTGTTGTTGCCTTACTGAAGCAAACATGCCATCTAGTGTCCACGTGTTGCAAAACAGCTCATTTCTCTGCACGATTGCCAACACTGATCTTTCCCTAACTGTCCTTGGAAAGGAGGATGGTCCATAACTTGTGCCTAGAAGTTATCAGTTGCCCTCCTCTCCTAGGTTGCCAGTCCCCCACTCCCTCCCCTTCTGGACCATTGTGGACATGAGAGGAGAGGCCTATCCCAGGCCGGCCCTACCATTCAGCAATGTGGGGTGGATGCCTAATGCAGCTGGTTTTGGGTGTCATAGAAGGGCAGCCTATTTTTAGTTACTTGAATTTATTATTGTTATATTTTTTTACTGTCATAGAGGGGAAGAGACACATGCGCCTGGGACTTTCTGCCTCAGGAGCCAAGATAATTTGAGTGGTTTGTTAGAATTGTGGGTGCCATTTGCCTCAGGCAGCAAAATACCTTGTCTATCAATAGACACTGGCCATGGCAAGGCAAGCGGAGCCTCTACCGTATTTTTTGCACCATAACACTCACTTTTTTCCTCCTAGAAAGTAAGGGGAAATGTCTGTGCGTGTTATGGAGGGAATGCCTATGGGTGGCATGCCTACGGATTTTCCTCCTCTAAAAATTACGTGCGTGTTATGGTCGGGTGCGTGTTATAGAGCGAAAAATACGGTAATTAAGGCAGGTTATTTCTTTCCGTGATTTTTATCCCGCCTTTCAGCATACAAATCCTTCCAAGACTAGAAACATCAAACCACATTAAAATACGCACACATATGCACCAGAATCCTTCCCACAAGACAGTTGGTGTGGGGAGAGAAGGGAATAGTCTAGATGGAACATGTGCGATTGATGGGTGCTGAGGAGCATTGCTTTTGCACTTTCCCTGTTGACTGTGTCAGCATCTTTTGCCATAAATCAGGAATGGGAAACCAGTGGACCTCTGGATCTCATCGTACTCCTGACTCCCAACAGCTTGTATTGCCAGTGCTCAGGGCCAAAGGGCGCTGTAGTCCATCAGCGTCTGGAAGGGCCATAGATTAAGAACAGAAGAAGAGCGCTGCTGCATCAGGCCAAAGGTGTACCTACTCCAGCATCTGGTTCTCAAAGGGGCCAACCAGAGGCCTACAGCACCTATGATCAGGACTGGGCAAGATTAACGCTTGCAGTGGTGCCAACTTCAGGGGTCCTGGGCTACCTGGGCACCCAAATTTTTTTTGCTGTGGGTGCCTGGCCTCTACCCCTCCCCTCCCCTCCCCTGCCAGTCACCACCTTACCTCCGCTACTCCAGCGCCATGGTGGCGACTTAGACGGAGCCTGCGCCTCCACCCCATGGGCCTGCCGCAACCAGAGGCACAGGCTCCGGCCCAGTCGCCACCGTGGCACCAGAGTATGTGCACCCCACGCCATGCTGTCATGACATCACATGGCGTCATGAGGTCATGCCACACAATGTTACAACAGCGCTGCATGCGTGCCAGGCACCCACAGTCTAGGGTCCAAGTCGGCACTGCTGAACTGTGATTCAGTTCTTCTATCTGTGTCATCTATAAGAGCCTTGCTGCATCAGAATTTGGGTCAATCTAGCAGGGCAGGCTCAAGACATTTTGGCACCTGAAGCGAACCACTTCCTGCTGAGGAAGAAGGGGTGAGTGAACATCTACATCTGGAACAAGGGGGGTGGGTGGGGGAGATCTACATCAGGGACAAGGGTGGGAAGAGACCATCAGCATATCCCATTTAATAATAAATAAATAAATAAATAAATAAATAAATAAATATTTTATTTGTATCCCACCCTCCCTGGCCGGAGCCGGGCTCAGAGTGACTAACATCATATAAATAACACAGTATACATTTAAAAACAAGCATCAATTAATTAAAATGCATCTTAAAATTAATTCAGACAAATTAAAATCTGGACAAATGGCAGTTATCAGGTTAAGATTGAGAGTGGTCAATACTTGCCAGGACCAACTGTTTTCACTGATCATATAAGGACCTGTGAACAGGCTGGGATAGTGCTAGTTGAAAGTCTGCAGAACTTCACATACATTATCTCAGTAATCCTCGGAGTACCCTTCTAAGCGGAGTAGCATTATTATTCCCATATTGAAAATGGGTTGGGGTCATAAAATACTATTTTCAAAAAACTATGTTAGGAAAAAATGTGTTAGAAATTTGCCAAGAGGTTGCTGGGGGGGGGGGGAGGTGTGGGAGGCTGCCAAGGAGGCGGCAGATCCAGCCTCTGGGAAGCGCACCAAAGCTATTGCTGCCACCACAGTAGCAGCAGTGTTGGAAGCGGGCAATGCCTCCCTTGGAGGCTGGGTCTATCACCACACCTTGTCTCCTGGGCGGGCCGGCCCTGTCATCTGGCACAGGATGCTCTGAACACCAGCGGCTTTGCATGTGCTTGTGGAGTGGCTTACAAGCAGGGCAACACAGGAACAGCCCTGCCTTGTTCTCTGCCCCAGAATCTGTAATAATAAGAACCACCACCAGATGTTGTTAGGAGGATGTTAGAGGAGCGAACAATCTGCTTACATGTATCAACAAATAACTGAGCCACAGGCTTGCAGGGCTATTCACATGTAATATTTTAAGAGGGTTCAGTTTGCATCCATAATTGAATGTGCAAATCACCGAGTGTACACACACTTGGCCCTGTGTAGAGACATACTGCAGCTGTGCTCAATACAAGGTGCCACGCGAACAAGCCTGTATTCAGAGTGTTTCACGTGTATGATCTGGTGCTTTTGACAACAATCAATGAGAATTGTTCTATGATATCTCTGAATTGCAGTTGGTGGGGGGTGGGAGTGTAGCGCTGCAGCACAGGGGGACTTAGTCCCTTCAGGTCAGACGCGATCTTCCAACAGAGGACTTCAGCTGCCTCTGCCAAGAGATACACTGCCGCCGCACGTGGAGGCTCTGCTTCGGAGATCGTGCCCGACACCCTGGACCGATCGTATGTCCTCTGATGGTCCCTCCTTCTCAGACAGTAGCAGCTCCGGAGTGACCACTCGTGTCCCCCTCCGGCGATTTCCAGCCGGCCAGTTATTTCCTTACAAGGCCGGGCCCGAGCGCTGCTTGAAGGGAGCAGGCGAGGAGGCGGCGCGCCAGGCGGGGAGGCGGGAGGCGGGCCGCTCGGCGGGGCGGGCTGGCTCCGTGGGCCGGGAAGGGGCTGCCGGGCTCGGGCATGGGCTGACTCCGCACGGCGCTCCCGCCCGGCTGCCAGCAGGTAGGCTGGAGGGCAGCCATCCCGGGGAGGGGGGGGGCGCAGGCTTGGCGGAGGGCAGGGCAGGGCAGGGCGGAGCGGGGCGGGGAGGGGAGGGGGTGGGTTTGCGCGGCGCGCGGGAGTGGGCTGCTCGTGTGCGCGCGCGCGCATCCCACTCCCGCCGCCCCCGCGAGGCGCACGCAGCGCCAGTCTGGGAAGCGCGCAGGACGCGGACGCCGAAGGAATGCAAAGGGCGGCGGAGTGCGGCGGGAGAAGCGCGCGCGCTGCTGGTGGTTCTGGCAGCGGAGGATCGGGCGCGGGAGTGAAAGGCGGAGAGGTAGGGCAGGGCGGCGGGAAGCCGCGCAGGGCTCGCGGGGACAGGCGGGGGGTTGCGCGCCCAGCCCTGCGGGTCCGGCGCCGGCAGGGCGCTCTCTCTCTGGCGGCGAGGCGGGAGCCCAGTCCGGGGTCCCGCGGGTGGGGAGGGGAGGGGGCGGCGGGGCGGGGGCGCAAGGGACAGGGATCTGCCCAGGTGGCCACAAGGAGAGCGCCAGCCAAGAAAGTTTTATGCACCTATGTAGGCATCGGATCTAACCTAGAAGTCGGGCTCTCGACGGGCAAATGACGACGGGCATCTTAAATTTGCTGCAGGCAGTCGAGGGATATCGAATTTGTCGGGTCTGTTTTGGTCGGGTGAAGCTCCCCAAATCGTTCTTCTTTGCTGTGTCCCCAAACAGGAGGATCCACCATTTGCTGAATTGTTTGTGTGTCTGTGAATATGTAAGGTTTCACTGAGCTGTTTTTGTTGTTGCTGAACACATGCGAGACTTGCCTGTTGTGCTTCTGTAGTAGAGCTCCTGCTATGCTGTTTCTCCGCTTGCTGCACCAAGCTGGCTAGTCGTCCAAGCTTGTATTAGTCCACCAACAGGTTCTTTTCTGTCTCCCCACCCCTCGTCTGAACCTTTTTTATCCATCCATCAGTTTGTCCAGCCATTTTCTGGATTCTTTCAGCCCCCATATGCTCCCCTTCCCATGGCATGCTCAAGCGCTGCCTCCATAAAAACGCCTTTCCTCTTCAGCTAATGCTTCATCATTTTCAGTCTTCATCAATATTGTGTACCAACTCTCATCCCTCCATTCACATCTATGCACCACATCCAGATCCACCCTTTGCACACACTCCCCTCCCATGCCTCCATCCTTATCCATTCATGCCTATTTATATCACTTCATATCCATCTATGCAGCCTCAGGTCTGACTGCCACAAAATGAGACAGTACACATGCACATCCACATTTCAGCTGTATGCAAACACATGTTATTTACACCACAGATTCAAGTGTACCTCCAATGTACGTACATGCAGATTTTCAAAATCTCGTGTACTGGCATACATACATGCAATCATATTCATGCAGTGTTTGATAATGCATCTACATCTCCCTTGTGTTGCAGTCTTCACATACAGCCCCCCAGTGCTTTTTCCTGGGGGGCCGCAGGGGTACGCATACCCCTAAACATTTTGTGAATCTAAGTTTGTCCTCATTGAGGGGCAGTATTTCAATATGAGTAGGGAAATGAGAGTACCTCCTAAACAGTTCCACACACATCATTTGGGACTTCACACACGCGTTACTAGCTCACTGTGATCGTAATATGATGCACGATTTATGCAAACATTATGCTTTCCACTCAAATTTCCCAGTATGTTGGCAACATTCATTGCATGCCAAACATTACACTCCCCCAGCATATACCTCCATCATTCATTAAAAAAACAAGAGCAGTTGAACACACAGTCATCCCCCATCACAATCAGACACATTGGTCCTCACATGTAGATCCAATGCACATTCAGTCCCAGACAGCTATATAACCAAGATGTAACTGAGTGTTTTATAACGACCACGATACTCAGGTAAACAAGGGGAGAATGTGGTATAATTATGGACAGAATATCAGATGGAGTGGAAAGACCTGCTGTTAATCTCAATGCCTTGGACAATTTATTTTCAGCATTTACTGAAAGTTAATCCTCACAGGCTTGTTGTGCAGATAAAAGGGGGTAACGATCCCAGCTATGCTGCCCTAAGATCCTTGAAGGAAGATACAAATGTGACAGTTAAATAAGAACAGTTTGCTAACACACACATATGGGCAGACACACCCGCCTCCTTAAACACCCTGGTTGGCAACGCAATCGCCTGATTTAAACATTCTCTTCTGTACACGCACTTCAGCATAATTGGTGTGTATGCACATGGCACCTGAGGCACAAAATCCACATCCTTCCTAATTCTGCCCCCCACAATATAGTGTGTGTGTGTGTGTGTGTGTGTGTGTATAAGGTAAAGGTAAAGGTACCCCTGCCCGTACGGGCCAGTCTTGACAGACTCTGGGGTTGTGCGCCCATCTCACTTAAGAGGCCAGGGGCCAGCGCTGTCCGGAGACACTTCCGGGTCACGTGGCCAGCGTGACATCGCTGCTCTGGCGAGCCAGAGCCGCACACGGAAACGCCGTTTACCTTCCCGCTGGTAAGCGGTCCCTATTTATCTACTTGCACCCGGAGGTGCTTTCGAACTGCTAGGTTGGCAGGCGCTGGGACCGAGCAGCGGGAGCGCACCCCGCCGCAGGGATTCGAACCGCCGACCTTTCGATCGGCAAGCCCTAGGCGCTGAGGCTTTAACCCACAGCGCCACCTGTGATATATATGTATATATATATATGGTTTTAGTGAAAGGCACCCATGCGGATTTGGTGGCAGCAGCAGCAGATTTTTAAAATAATAGTTAAGAACACTCTGTCCATTCTGGCTGGTGATAGGTGAGGGGTTGTGGAGGGGCGAGGGACTTCTGTGCCACAAAGACCTCTGGCCGGGGGAGCAGTGGCCTGAGGTCTTTGTGCCACAGGCCACCTTGCAGGCCACCTCCACCCCCTCCCTGGTCAGCATTAGGTTCTGTGAGAGAACCAGGATACCCATGGTTACGGGTGGAAGGCTAGCTTTGCCCCCCCCCCAAGTGTGACACTTCCCCTCACTTCTATCAGTGGTATACTTGGGGATGTTGAATGTTCCTTGCCTCTTAGTGACTCCAACCATGGAGAACTAAAGTAGATGAAATAGCAGCAGATTTGTGATCGGTACAGGCACTGCCCAAATCCCATCAGATTTCCTTATTGAAAATGCCTTAAACTTAGATTTCCTTATTGAAATTGCCGTATCTGCAGCTACAATTTGCCCCCCCCCCCGCAATAAAACACATCCGGGCACCCTTGTGGTGTGACAGCCCCAGTCTGATTTTTATCCCCACTTGCAGAACTGCTGTTTAAAACCCCGAACAATCTCTGCCTATTAATAAAGAAAACATCTGTGCTGGCCCTGAGAATCAAGCTTACCCTTTGTTGCCTTAGCCCATCTAATTGGTTCTGTTTTTTGGTCAAGACAATGCCAGGTCTGGGGTTGGCTTTTTTTAAGCCCCAATTGTAATGTCAGCCTCCACACTCCTACGTTTTTTATTTCTTCAGTAAATTTTTCTGCCACCACTCAGGGCAACACTCTCTCAAAGTGGCTTATAAGCATAACTAAAATAATATTAGTTTAACAACAACAACAACAACAACAACAACAACAATAATCCAGTTATAAAACTAAAAGGCCAGCAAAACACCTTTTGTAAAACTCAAGATGGAAACAGATCATTTTTAAAGGATATTTAAAAGTCACACGGGTGTAGTATTTTATGTTCCTTTTGTCTTACTTTTTCTTCTTACTTCTTTGGTTTATTTTGTGGTTACGTGTGTGTATCTTATTGTTTGTTTTGTTTGTTTGTTTGTTTGTAAGTATGCCTAAATAAAACGTTTAACTAAAAAATAAAAATAAAAGTTAACAAATGCTTCCTCTGAGAGATAGTTTCAGAGATATGGGGCCACCACGGAAAAGGCCCTGTCTGTAGGCTGGGAAGTGGGGCCTCTGAGGCTTATCTTAAGGCTTGAGCAGGTTCATATGGACTGCTGGGGAAGTTGATGCTACTCTCTGCCATCTGCAACTCCAGTTTGGATGTTTGTTGGTTTAGTCAGGAAGGAAGTGTAGGCACAGTTACACTCCCACCCCAAGCCTGTCCTACTGCCAAACAGCCACCATAGGCAGTTGGATGTTTGGAGGAATTGAGGTTGGCGGAGTGAGAGACAGGCAGCTCGGATCCATGGGCCTCTTCATCTCAGTGCAACTTGCACAGGCAAACTTCCCGCTGGATTGCAAATGAAGGGGAGGGGGGGCTGTCTTTTCAGTTGCCTTCTTCGAACAGCCCAGGTGTGTTGGGTTGGCCCTGACCATGTGCCTGCTTTTCTGCATAATTCAAAATGTGTAGTGATTGTCTTTGGCAGAGGAAAGGGGCAACCCACATATTCTTCTTGGGATTTTTCAATGTTTTTAACCACCTCTATGTCCCATATCCCTTCTATTCCCAGGCATTGGGGCAGACTACACCAATTAGAAGGCAACCTGAGGCCTATCAGAGATGCACTTTTTAAAAATAAAAAAGTAGTAAAGGCAAGGGGAAAAGAGATATCCTGGAAGTATATTTTATACATTACTGTTAACCACCTTGACCAAATTCTATCTTCTTGATAGCTCTTCTGTTCCTTAGGCAGGGGTCTGGGTGCTGGAAGTATATTTTGCCAATCTGTCCCCATAAAAGTGGCCAGATTCTGTAACAAAGTTGACACCTTCTAGCAGCAACTGTTTCACAGTTAAGGGGGTGTGTGCGCTCCAGCAGAGCATCACACACACACACACATACACACACACACACACACACGTGTATAACATGCAGAGTCCTAAAAGTGAGCAGTGGTCTACAAGTGTGGAGATGGAACTTTGTTCACGTAGTAACATTTTCTCTGTCTCTTATCACTTAAGCAAAAATTACCTCTTGAAACAACAGGCCAACCACACATCTGGATTTATTTATTTTTAGTTGGTGAACCTTTTAGCTGGCTGTGGCACAGCTCCCATTCATTTCAAACTCAACTTCTCTCATTCTGGAAATTAATAAAAGGAAACCATCTTTCCAAATACTTACTGTACATATTTTTTGTCTGCCATTTCCTGTACATAATCTGTCTTCATCTTTTTGCATAGCTATTATTTTATTGTCAATTATCTTTTGCTGTTGCTGCCACATACTGCAACTAGTTGCTGCTATAATGTATGGGATTAATTTCTCATTTTCAACTTCTGCATAACCCTACATATTTATCAGAGGAGGGGGGAAGCAATGGACCTATATTTACAAAATACTTGGTTTTTCTTTGTTCAGGTCTTTAGCCTAGAGTTTCCAGCTGGCCCCTGGAAGAAACAATGCCCAGCAGCCTGGCCTTGCTCCTCTGCAATTTAGCAGTCATGAGATCTGCAGAAATGAGCAAGCAATGCTTTTCACAGCATATTACTTGTTGATGTCTGCAGGAACTAATAGCACAGGTGCAAGGGCAAATAAAGAAGTAGTCAACCCTGTCTTTATGCTGCCTGTTGCTACACAGTGATGGGGGAGAAGAGACTACAGACTCTTCAGGATGAAATGGCTATTCTCTGTCCCCCCCCCCCACTTTTGCTTATGTGACCATAACAGCGGTTGAATGGCCTCCTAAATAGTCAGGAGATGAATCCCAAACACAATCAGCATTCTTTTTGTGTTGGACAGCTACTCATTACGAAAGAAAGAAAGAAAGAAAGAAAGAAAGAAAGAACTTTGCATAAAAATGTGCACATCCTAATTTATATAAAAGGTAAAGGGACCCCTGACCATTAGTTCCAGTTGCGAACAACTCTGGGGTTGTGGTCTCATCTCACTTTACTGGCCGAGGGAGCCGGCATACAGTTTCCGGGTCATGTGGCTAGCATGACTAAGTCACTTCTGGTGAACGCACAGAAACACCATTTACCTTCCCGCCAGAGCAGTACCTATTTATCTACTTGCACTTTGTGCTTTCGAACTGCTAGGTTGGCAGGAGCTGGGACCGAGCAACGGGAGCTCACCCCATTGCAGGGATTTGAACCACTGACCTTTTGATCAGCAAGCTCTAGGCTCTGTGGTTTAGACCGCTAGTTTATATATGTACATGCAAATTTGGAAATAATGATGACAATAGAAATGAAAATATAATAAATCTCACCATAGTGGGGAAGACTTGTGGGCCTGCTCCATCTGCTTTCCAGGTGCTGCAGATGGACAACTTCAAGGCCCTCTCCCTACTCTCTCTTCTAAGGGCTCTTTATCTTTAAACCGCTCGGACCAGAAAGCTGTTCAAGTGGAGGACACCTTCAAATACAGAGGCATGTTCTCTGAAAGCTTTTCAAATAGGGGATGGTCTTCTGTAAAGTAAGACACATGAGAACCCTATTTATATACTCTGGCCTCCTAAACCAGCCCTAACCCCAACTGCTAGGAGTGAAGGAATATCAGGGATTACTTACGCAGACCCCTTACTTACCCCATAGATGCATACTGTGCTGTTGCTCTTCCGCTTGGACCCAAAACTGCTTGCACTCTTGAGGAGTGGGGTGTGTGTGTGTGTGTGTGTGTGTGTGAGAGAGAGAGAGAGAGAGAGAGAGACTCCTCTTCTGACATTTCCAGAAATTCTTCCCTATGTATCAACCTAGAGGGCCCCTCAAGGGGGTTAGACTAGATGACCCTCGGGATCCCTTCCAACCCTACAGTTCTATGATTCCCCCGGTGGATTCCATGCCTGGCACCAGGTCAGGGCTAGGCATGTTGGGACCCAGAAACTGCTGCTAATCAGGTTGGACCAAAACGTTTTGCTGAATGAGGCAAAGCAGCAAATGGCGCACACACACCCATAAGCCAAGATGCATATAGGACCCAAGCAGCGGCGGAGCTAGCCACTCGGGCACCTGGAATGGTGCATATGCCATGCACCTGGGGGCGGAGTGATCCACCCAGGAGGGATTTTGTCACACACACCCTGGGATGACACCTGGGGCATACTGCCCCCACCGCCCCTCTTCCTACACCCCTGGACCCAAGGCAAACTATTTTTGCACCTGAGGGAGAAAATCTCACAAGTGCCTGTTTCTTCCCTCGACAGTAGAAATACGCGAATCAATTAAATTAATTAGAACAAAATAACAATTTGCTGCCCTTTCATGATACCCCAAACCAGCTGCTTGAGATGGCTGCTTTGCTTTGTCTAATGGTAGGGCCAGCAGCAGATTTTGGGGACCATTCAGGATGGCAGAGTGGGAGGCAGCTGGTTCTCTTCCATGGATCCCAAGTGCCCAATGTCGCCTGGGCGACCTCCCATCTCGTTCATTTCAGAAAAGCTTGAACAGAGAACTTCTGAGTGGATCATAGCCAAATTAATACATCTGTATGCAGAGCAGGGGAGCTGTTTGGATTTTCTGCCACAGGCATCAAAGTGTCTTGACCTGGCTCTGCACTGGGCCCTACATTCGACAAATGTTTTATATCTCATGACAGAGGAATGATCTCTGAAGTTTCCGGCCGAAGAAGCCGTGGGAATGAGCTGACCCCATTTCAGTGATCTGTTTTGTGTGTGTGTTCCTTCCGACATCTCTGGGCCTAGCTATTCCTGCGCTGCCCGTCTGCAGCCGTCCGCAATGCCGCTCGGGAAAGGCTGGAAGAAAAAGGTCGAGGACATCACCAGCGTCTACGACATCAAAGAGAAGCTGGGCACGTGAGTGAATCAACAACGGCTAATGGAAGACCTGTGTGGGGCACTCTGTGCCATGTGGGTCCTGCCAACGACACCCAATTGGGAACTGAGGCTTCCTGTTACTCATCATTCCTTGATTTTAAAGCCTCCTTTTGCTTCCCATGTTCTGAGCTGCCCCTTCTCTGCTGCCACAGCAGACTTCCTTAACCTGGTGCCCTCCAGAACTTTTGGACCACAAATTCCATCAGCCCCAGATGGCAAAGTAACGTCCTCTCTTCCTCCCACCCACCTTAACATCATTTTCTTCCTCTGCTCCCAACCCAATCCCTGGCCAACTGATCTGAACCTACAGGGCTTCTCTCATGGGGATAAACTTTGGTTTTGCTCTGCCATTCCTCAAAGCCCTTCTCCTTAACTTCAGTTGACAAATCAGTACTCATTTTAAACGTTGTCAACATAAGCAAAATTAGCCTTTCCCATGGGTAGTGGTGCCCTTAGGTAATTTTAGATTTCAGACCTCATGGTCTTAAGGGTGGAGCTATTGGGATGGGCAAGGCAGACCACGTATTTCAGAATTTTTAAAGGCAGCTCTGCTGTGTTTGGGCACCCTCCTGTCATTCTGCTGAGCAGAGCCATGTAGGGCTGCCCCAAAATCCTGTTCTGATGGCACCACTGGGCAGGGAAGGTGATAGGGGTGGCTGTGTGCTATGCTAGCAGCTCACACCTTACCTTCCTAGTTCCAAGCCCAACATGATGCCTCCCTCAATCTGCCACTCTCAACCTGCCCTTCTCTTAGCCCCCTGGTCCTGCCCCATCTCCTCTGCTGCTCCAGCAGTTGGGCACCTGTTCCCCACTGCAGGGTGTCTCTTTCTGCAGAGACACCCCAGGAATGGCGCAGCTTGATGCACTTCATTTGCATGCTGCCATCCTATTGGCTGAACGGGGGGGGGGGGCTCTCACACATGTCTGACGTGTATGGGACAATAATAGACCAAGAGTCCAGGGAATCGGAAGTGGGGGAGTGAGAACAGCCACAGAGTTAACTCTTCCCTAACTGAGTGTACAAATCTATCTCTCTCTCCCCCCCCCCCCCGCTTTTTGGGTTTTCAGTGCAGTGGAGTAGAATGGGGTAGAAATAGGTACCATTTCAGAAGGGGCATGTAATCACCACCACTCCACAAAAAAACACTTATTCTGCCTGAGCAGGGGAAGCCGCAGGCCTGGGTCCACACATGCATACTCGTCAGCTGTTTTCTCTGTAGCATCCAGTGATTGCGAGTGAAATGGCATGTTGGTTTAGAAACCCTTTTGCTGGAGGCAGCTCACACATTTATCTAAGGACCATCAGATCATGAAATGTCAAGCAGTAAACAGAGCTGTGCAAATCTGTTCCCCATGTGATGAAGAAGCAGGATCCCGCTGTGAGCACTTGCAGTAACTCTCAAAAAGTTATTCCCCTTGTGCATTTTGGTAACACTTGGGTCATTTGCCCTACTAAAAGGAACCCACATCTGATTTAACTTAGTAGTGAAATTCTTAACTGTTTTTGTTGTTGTTTCCAGCACCAGTACGATGCAAGCTGAGGGTTTTTTTTGGACTGGGAACAAACGAATGCTAAGGGCTTCCTGTGAGAAAGTGAGAGAGACAATCTGTGACATTTAAAAGCTGATTCGCTCTTTTGCATCTTTTAGGCTGGAATCCTGTAACCACTTTCCTGGGACTAAGTCTCGCTGAGCCAACTCAGTGAAACTTACTTCTGGGTAAACATGCATATAGGATTGAGTTGTCAAGGGCTACTGCAGCTGTTTTGATTATCCCACTATCCCTGGCCAGACCATAATGGCTGCCTGCATCTTTACTGAAAATATTATAGCCAGTGGTGCAGTTAGGTAAATTTAGACTCTGGATTTTATGTTTTTATGAGGAACACCTTTTTAGGGTAAAGCATGCCACATGGGAAAACAGTTCTGTGGCATTGAGGGAGGTGCACGTGTGTGTGTGTGTGTGTGTGTGCGCGCGCGCGCTTGCAGACAGGTGGGTTTATTCTACCTCTCTCTGATCCTCCTGCTGCCCTTTTCTGACAGAGGGGCCTTTTCAGAGGTGGTCTTGGCACAGGAGCATGGATCCCAACGCCTTGTAGCTCTCAAATGTATTCCCAAGAAAGCTCTGCGGGGCAAGGAAGCAGCAGTGGAGAATGAAATTGCTGTTCTCAAAAAGTAAGTAACTGTGTGTGTGTGTGTGTAGAGATAGATACCTAGAAATATTCATGTTCCTTCTGGAATATAAAATGCATCCTCAGAATCTGCTTTCATTACTGGGGTTCAACTCTGTTCAACCAATAGTGATAGTGTTAGTTTTATTATGTGCCTCAAAGCATGTACAGAGAACCTTTCCCTGAGTGACTAAAATCTAGTCCCTACAGATTTGGGATTGGGGATCTAGGATCTCCCACTTTTGGGTCAGAGAATGTGGCTTTCAGTTAGACTTTTAACCACCACCCCCAAGCATTTCCTATACACTGGGTCTCTTGGTTCAACATCTTGCAATATTGTTTATAAATTGCATTTATTTCTTAACTTTCCTCCAAGGAGCTCAGGTTCTTTTCCCTCTCCATCCCAGGTGGGTTAGGCTGAGAGGCAGTGACTGGCCAAGGTCACCTCGCTCACTTTGTGGCCGAGTGGGGATTTGAATTAGGGTCTAGCTTGTCATGCAAGCTAAATCTGTTGAAATTCCCTCTTCTACACCCATGTTAAAGATTCAGGGGGAGCCCTTTCCTCTTTGGCATCTGAGCCACCCTAATTTGAATGTGGGTCTCCCCAGTCCAAGTCCAGCTGTACTCACCATGGCACTCTCAAGCCTTGCATGTAGACCCTTGACTGTATTATGTTCTAGACACAAGCCTGTCTCACAGCCAGGGTTTTCTGACTCATGCCTACTCCTCCATCTCTTTGTTTCTGTTTAATCTCACTGGCACTGCAGGATTCAGCATGAGAACATTGTGGCTCTGGAGGACATTCATGAGAGCCCCACTCACCTGTACCTGACCATGCAGCTGTGAGTAGAAGTCCCTTGTGCTATTCATTTGGGTCTGGGTCAGGGGTGTCCCCAGGGTGTCTTGGAGATGGCTAGTCCTTTCTGAATTGGCTGGGAGTGGCAGGTGTGATGACACTGGGTTAGGTAGTTCAAGGGCTGATGGAGCACATGCAGCTACAGGTATTCAGTACTGCTGCAGATGAGAGCTAAGGGGCTACGGCCAGGGCTTAATGCAGAAGCCGGCCTTTGAAGAGAGACCTAACGACGGGAGAGAGGAAGTGCTGTGTTGGAGGATCTCGGCCCATTAGGATCGCTTAAGCCAGGCATGTCCAAAGTCCATTTTGGGGGGCCTAATCCGGCCCGCTGGTCAATTTAATCTGGCCCCCATGGCAGTAATGCAAAAAATAGCTAAAAAACTTTGGGGTAAAATCCTTAAAAAAGCTCAACAACATTGGTTGGCCCTCATGCATGTTCACTTCATCAAATCTGGCCCTCTTTGAAAAAATTTTGGGCACCCCTGGCTTAAGCGTCTCAGAATATACCAGCCTTGACTCTTGTTCTTGGGGAAGGCCAGGCAAAATCTGCAAAAGAACCTATTGCAGAAGGCAGTTTTTGTAGGGGGAGTTAGAGGATAGAACACCTGGATCTGGGCTGGCCCAAGACATTCTGTTGCTTTATATAAAAGTCAAGATCACTTATCTCCCTCCCAATCCGTGCATTTCATTTATGGGAGTTAACTGGACCTGCAGTTTAATATTTGGGCACCATCTGCACTGCACATTTAAAACCATATCGCTACTTTGAGCAGTCATGGCTTCCCCCAAAGAATCATGGGAATGGTAGTTTGTTAAGGGTGCCAAGTGTTGTTAGGAGGGCCCCCATCTCCCACACAGAGCTATAATTCCCAATATGGCTTAACAATCAATCCCTCTTCCCAAGAAACTCAGGGAATTGCAGCTTTGTGAGGGGAACAGGGGCCTCCTGCTTGAAATGTGGATGGGGCCTGGAGGTAAGCCACCTGTCTCTGGTTTGCAGCGTGACAGGAGGAGAGCTCTTTGACCGCATCATTGAGCGGGGCTACTACACCGAAAAGGATGCCAGCCAGCTCATCCGGCAGGTGCTGGAGGCAGTGAACTACCTGCACGATCTGGGCATTGTTCATCGGGATCTCAAGGTGAGAGCACAGAGGGCCCTGGGATGGTCTGGGGCAGGAGTGGGGGTGCTATGCATGATGTCAGGTGTGGGGTTGGTGAGCATGTGGTCTCTTGGGTGACAGACGAAGACATTTTAATCTTCTCAGGCTTTGAAACTGAATTTTTTTAATCCACTTAGTTTTAAACCTGTTGTGTATAGCTAGTGACGTTGTGTATTTTCTGTGTTGTTTTATTCTCTGCTGCTGATTTGTTTTCTGTTCTTTTGCTGTGTTTTAAAGTGTTATTGTTTGCAACCAGCCCAGAGAGCTTGGCTGTTGGGTGGAATTCAAGTGCTACTAATAAATGAATAAAGCAGGGAGGGAGGAAAGGCTACAGTCGCTGCTCACACTTCCATAGGAATTCATTTTCACTCCTGGGGGGCCTTCAGAACTTGTGAGCCACCAAGCCGAATGCAGCACATGAGCCACATAGGCCTGCCGGCCAGCTCACATTCCTCCCCACCATCTTCTGCACCTGCGGGTGAACTGCAAAAATGGGAGGTTCATTGGAGAACTTGGATGGACTGCACTCGGCTTGATAGGCCTGCGCAAGTTGTGCATTTGGTGGGTTAGAGTAGCAGGTGGTGCGAGGGGCCTCTGTTATTTCTCAAGTTGATGGAGAAAGAAGTTGCGTGGGGACAGTCCTTGGTTCACATGCTAGTTGGGTTTAGCGGCAAAAACCAGACTTTGATGGGGGAGGTTCAAATCCCTCCTCACCCATGAAGCCCACTGGCTGAACTCTTGGTACAACTGCCTCATGTTTTTGCTTGAGGAATCTAATATTTGTAGATAGAATTGTAGAGTTGGAAGGGATCCCAAGGGTCATCTAGTCCAACCCCCTGCAAGGCAGGAATCTCAGCTGAAGCATCCATGACAGATGGCCATCCAAGCTCTGCTTGAAAACCTCCAAGGAAGGAGAGCCCACCACCTTCTGTTCCACTGTCAAAGAACTTTTGCCATCACAAAGTTCTTCCTGGAATCTCCTTTCCTGTAACTTGAATCCATTGGTTTGTGTCCTGCCTTCTGGAGAAGGAGAAAGAAGCTTGCAAATAATAATAATAATAATAATAATAATAATAATAATAATAATAATAATTTATTATTTGTACCCCGCCCATCTGGCTGGGTTTCCCCAGCCACTTTGGGCGGCTTCCAACAAAGATTAAAAATACATTAAAATGTCACACATTAAAAACTTCCCTGAACAGGGCTGCCTTCAGATGTCTTCTAAATGTCAGGGAGTTGTTTATCTCTTTGACATCTGGTGGGAGGGCGTTCCACAGGGCAGGCGCCACTACCGAGAAGGCCCTCTGCCTGGTTCCCTGTAGCTTAGCTTCTCGCAGTGAGGGAACTGCCAGAAGGCCCTTGGCGCTGGACCTCAGCATCCGGGCTGAACGATGGGGGAGGAGACGCTCCTTCAGGAGGAGCAGGCAAAGAGCCCCTTCAGGGACTGGCTGGCTACAGAGTTCATGGGGGATTCAATAATGCAGTGCAGCCCAGTGAGCTTGAAGGAAGTGCCTGTCAGCTGATGACTTCAAGCTATGGCTTTCTTTTCTGGGTTGGGGCTGGCTAGGGAACTTTGTAGTGAAACGGATCCCAGCTGGTTTGCTCTTACCAGCTGACTGGTGGTCACAAGAAGCCTCTCTACTCAATGTACAATTGGAAGTGCACTTTAAAGCTCCCAGTTGTGCACTGGGAGCCATGTCTCCAGTTGCCCCTCACCTGGCATCAGATGTTATGCCTGGTGTGCAGCCAGCCACTGGCCATGGTTTGGGGGGAAAGGGCTCAGGCCAAAGTAGACCAGTGGGGTGGACAGTCAGCCATGTTTTACTATTTTGTTTGTCGCCTTGGGCTCCTTTGAAAGGAAGGTGTGTCTGCTAGTCCATCAGTTGGGTTGCTTACGGGAAAGGAGAAATGGAACTAATATGCAGGTAACCAAATTTTGTGCTGCACCCCAAACAGCCTGAAAACCTTCTCTATGCTACTCCGTTTGAAGATGCCAAGATTATGATTACAGACTTTGGGCTGTCCAAGATTGAGGCTGATGGGATCATGTCCACAGCTTGTGGTACCCCTGGCTACGTGGGTGAGTGTGGCATGGGGGAGGTGGGCATTGTAAGCTGAGTGGGAGCAGTGAGATGGAGGGTGCCTCTGCAACTAAAAGGGGAAATTCATCTGCTTTTAGCCTTTCTTCATGTAATTATGGCAAGCTGCAAAAATGGTCTGGTTGGCTGCTCTTTCTAGGGCAGATAATATATAGATGGATGCCTGAAGTATGGATGTTGTGGGGTTTGTGGAGGGATTGAGGTAACAAAGTATACATAAGCAAAACACTGTTCCATTGGCAGAGCTTCCAAAAATACTGCCCATGTGTATAGACATAATCTTGAGGTGAAGAATTCTCTATGCTAAAAAAAATAAATAAATGCCATGATAACCTGAATTCTACAATCTATATAAAATTATGTAACCTTTTTTTCTGCTGCTACTATTCACTGAGGATATTGCAAGCAACAATTACAGGGCACGGAGGCTGTACCCATGACCCCTGGCTAGTGGCGTAGTGTGTGGGGTGCCAGGGGTGCTGTTGCTCCAGCCACACAATCGGGTGGGGACATGAACAAGGCTCCCTTTCGCAGAGATCCCTGTCATGCCCCCCATGCCCCGTCCCTGCCTGGCACATGAGTGCCTGCCCAGAGGCAGTGGGGGCCAAGGTGCCTTCACCCTCCATGCCCTGGTCCTAGGCGCTGGCAAACAGTGCTACGCCACTGCCCCTGGCAATCTTACACCCATGACTTTTGTATCTTTGCCAGTCATTAGGTTTACACTTCCATGCATGTTTTTCATAAGTATTCATGCTGCTGCCTTTTAATTAATTACCAGACAAAAGCTGAGGTTTCCAGGTGGCAAATTTGGAGGTGTTTCTGTGCCCCTACAGAATGCCAGCATACACGCAACCCTGTTTTGTAATCCCTCAGATTCTCCCAACTGGAGTGATTCAGAAGTGGGTGGGTTGGGGGTGACCTAGCTAAGGCCGCTCGCCCTTAATTATGCAGGGTCACAGTGCTACATGAGCACACAGGGGTGAATTGTGAACAGGTGCAGTCGACAACAGAGGCCCAGTATGACACTTGGCAGCAGGCAGGCAATGTTCTTGGATATTGCCTACAGGGTGAAAGGCTGCTCTGAATTTCTGGAGAGATGCCTGGGCTCAGATCTGGGCGGGGTGGCAGGGAGAGCCCTGCTGTCTGTCACGGAAGGAAGTTCTGCCCCTTAATTCTAACTGTGTGGCGGTCAGGTTGTGTTTGCTCAGAGAAACTAATTCCGTGTGCACTCAGGGGTAACGTTATTTGTACAAAAGAGGGAGCGTAGTCATAAATGGGAGGGCTCTACTAAGTTAGAGGAAGCGGGGGCTGCAATAATAATAATAATAATACTGTAATAATAATACTGTAATAATAATAATAATAATAATAATAATAATAATAATAATAATAATTTATTTGTACCCTGCCCATCTAGCTGGGTTTCCCCAGCCACTCTAGGCGGTTTCCAACAAAGATTAAGAATACATCAGAGGCTCACACATTAAAAACTTCCCTGAACAGGGCTGCCTTAAGATGTCTTCTGAATGTCAGGTAGTTGTTTATCGTTTTGACATCTGATGGGAGGGCGTTCCACAGGGCGGGCGCCACTACTGAGAAGGCCCTCTGCCTGGTTCCCTGTAGCAAGAGCAACAGCACCTTTCAAGAAACATTTTGTGGGAGGGTGGGCCCTGTGTGTGCTGCTACACTGTCAGGCAGAGATGCACAACCTGCAGCCCTCCAGATGTTGTTGGACTACACCTCCCATCATCCCTGATCACTGGCTATGCTGGCTGGGGCTGATGGCAGTTGTAGTCCAGAAACATCTGGAGGGCTGCAGGTTGTGCCCCCCTGCTAAAGGAGGTGGAATTAAAGATAGGGCACACACCAAAGCACCATGCCCTCCCCTCACTCTTGCCCATTGTGTCCTCTACAGCCCCTGAGATCCTGGAGCAGAAACCGTACGGAAAAGCCGTGGACTCCTGGGCGCTTGGCGTCATCTCCTACATCTTGTGCGTATCTTTCTCTGCCTTCCCCCCTGGACAACCTCTTGCATCTTACCACGGGTAGCGGCCTCTGTGCAGGCCTTTGATTCAGTGCCCTTTGCTGCTCCCTGCAGGCTCTGCGGTTATCCCCCTTTCTATGATGAGAACGACTCTGAGCTTTTCAACCAGATCCTGAAAGCTGAGTATGAGTTTGATTCTCCATACTGGGATGATATCTCTGAGTCAGGTGAGTGGAAGCGGGAGGAGGGCCTGGGAGGGCATAGGGAGGGCCACCTATAGAGTCATTACTAATACGTAAGCAAAAAGAGAGAGAAAACATATCCTCCAAAAAGAGGACAAACACTCATTTATGAAAACTGAGAAATAATTAGCATAACTTACATAGAAATACAACAGAGCCAACCTGATCAGTCCAGGGAGGTATTGCCCGAAACCAGATGTTTGAATAACCAGATGTTAATAACACAACAATCTTATATTGTTGTGAGGTTTACCAAAATAAATCAGTCCTTCATGTTTTAACTTCAGTCTTTGTGGGAAATTAGATACAAGACAGACAGAGGGCCATCTTGTAGGATCTCTCATTGGAGACACCACAGAGATGTATCTGAGCTGTTACTTCAAAGCTGCAAGAGTCCTGTGGGTGTTTCAGTCCAGACTATTTATATATTATGACAACACAGCAGCTAGTCAAAAAGCAGCAGCATAAATCTTGGTGCTATTAAATTTGGAACCCCCAGGAGGCTTCAGAGAGGGCAGTAAGAAAATGAGGAGGAGAAAGATAGCATTGCATTGGTGAAGGGGTTTCCATGCCAAGCAAAAAAGCAAAGCCTCGCCGTGGATTTTGGGTTCATTGCAAGGCAGTGGCGGCTGGCAGATCTGGCCGTGGTGTGACAACTAGGCAGCACCAGTGGACAGCTGCAAGATGCCACACGGAACTGTTGAGAAACATGGAAAAACGAAGGCAGGAAAGAAATGGTTATGAAGGAAAAATAAAAGCGTGAGAAGGGAGTGGGGCAGTATAAAAATACTTTAAGCTGAGCTTGAAATAATTGCTCTCAGCAAAAAGTCACAGGGAATGTACTGACTGTGAGTGAAGTAGTCTGAGCACCCCAAACATTTGCAGCCGCACGTGGTTTTGAAAGCGGGATGAACTATGACCCTACCTGCCCGTAGCCTTATGAGCACAGGTGATCATGAATGCACAATAAAAAGGGCAGCTGGAGGTAGAATGGTCCATAGAATGGTGATCTACATAAAGGAAATGTCTCAGTGGATAACTCTTTTAGAGGAAGGCTTTCCACTTCAGGCAAGATCATAGACCGTGAAAACCATCTTACTTTGGCCAGCCTTCCTCTGCATCCAGTTTAGGGAGTGTGATAATTTTTACTTCAATGAGTTTATTTTGTTAGAAACTTATTAGGAGACCCCAAATGGAAGAATTTTGTTGATTAGAGAGACACTGGATAGGAAACAGTATACATTTGCCTCACTGTATGCCCCAAATAGTAAACAAAAACAATTCATAATCAAAATGCTTAAGAAATTGATTAAGTTTTCAAAAGCAGAGGTAATGTTGGCCAGAAGCCTAAATTGAAGTTTATTATATGGTTAGAACAAATAAAAACAGAAATATTGTAAACAAATGAAACACTGAAAAAACCCCACCCAATTACAGTAATATAACTTGTTGGAGAAAAAGACGTGGGTGGAATCTTTCTTCCTTAAGTGGTGGATTTCTGTGTGGAGTGACAGGTTTGTATGGAAGAGTATTACAATAACTGTCTGAGGTGGTAAAAATGTAGATGCAGAGCTACTATGTCACTGAGAACTAGGGATCCATCTTAACAGTAAGCTTTTCAGATCAGCGGCATAGCGTGGGTTGTCAGCACCCGGGGCAAGGCAAGTAATTTGCGCCCCCTAACCCGGGGCAAGGCAAGTAATTTGCGCCCCCTAACCCGGGGCAAGACAAGTAATTTGAGCCCCATAACCCAGGGCAAGGCAAGTAATTTGCGCCCCTAACCCCTAACCTGCCGCCGCTGCCAGCTTCTTCTTGCTGCTGCCTGGGCTGGGGTATTTACGGTAAGGTAGCCACGGCGGCGGCGGCGGGTCCGTGTCAGGTGATCTGAGGCGAGTTGCCGCTGGCGCTGCCGCCCAAATGACGACGCTTGCCCGGAGGAGGAGGAGGGCAGAGAGGCGAGGAAAATGCAACATGGCCCAGCAGCTGCAGCAGCTGCAGCAGCGGCGGCGGCGGCGGGGCTGTGAGGAGGGGCTGCCTGGCGCGCCCTCCGCGGCCCTGACACGCAGGGACCGCGGGGAGCGCTGAGAGCCGCTGCCTGCCGGACACCTTCAGCCCGGACGCGTGCACAGCTCGTTGGTTCCGCGAGACATGGGGCTCTGCTACAGCCTGCGCCCGAGGCTCTTCGGCGACTCTGGAGGCGGCGAGCGCGCCCCCCCCAGATGTTGTGCCCGGTGGGGCCGGCCCCCCCTGCACCCCCCACGCTACGCCACTGTTTCAGATAACTGGCAATTGTTGTCTATTGCCAACAATAAAAGGGAACAGCATCACTATTGCTCCCTGCACTTTTCCTCAGCCTACCACATTAACCTGTAGCACGTGAAAGTAAAGTAGGTACCCACTTAGAGTGAACAAGGATCAGGCAGACACAGCTTTTTGGAGAAAGAGAAGGTGAGGTTTTATTGCTGAGCAATAAGGACCCAGTTGGAATCTTTTCCAAAAGGACTGGGACCCCGAGAAACACAAATCCTGAGGTCTTTATACCTGAGCAAATCACAGCAAATCACAGATCATGAGACAATCATGAGACAGTCACGAACGCCAGTGAAAATTAGCCAATTAGCGTGCTTCTTGCCATGCTCCCAGCTCCTGGTCAAGCGCAGAGTTCTACTCCCAACTTCTGCTTTCCGTTGTCTGCACAAATGATGCACAATGATGCACAATCTGACCTTTTCCCCAGTTCTGACAGAACAGGGAGGTTTTTTCCCCCAAATAATATTTATTCAAGTTTTAAAAGATTACAAAAAGGAACACAATATACAAAAACAAAACATATCCACAAGAAAAATAAAAATAAAAAATACAAAAAGCAAAAACAGCAAAAAAGAAAAAAAAAGATACAATCAAAAAGACAAAAAAACAAGTTAAACCTTAATATACAGTGGTGCCCCGCAAGACGAATGCCTCGCAAGACGAAAAACCCGCTAGACGAAAGGGTTTTCCGTTTTTGAGGCACTTCGCAAGACGAATTTCCCTATGGGCTTGCTTCGCAAGACGAAAACATCTTGCGATTTCCCCCCCGCTTTCCCTCCCTTTTTCTAAGCCGCTAAGCCGCTAATAGCCACTAAGCCGCTGATAGCCGCTAAGCCGCTAATAGTGCTAATCCGCTAAGCCGCTAATAGGGTTGCTTCGCAAGACGAAAAAACCGCTAGACGAAGAGACTCGCAGAACGGATTCTTTTCGTCTTGTAAGGCACCACTGTAACTCCCTTTCTTAACTTATCTCCTTGACCTCCTCACACCTCCCCTCTTTGTATTCTAATTCAAATAGATATTTCAGCAAATCCTTCATCTTTGTTTTTATCCTTATAACTTATCTTAATATACTGTAATTTTCCATTCTCTCATTCGCCAATTAGCCATCCACTTTTACTTTATTTAATCTTATTTCTCCTTAGAACTTATATATCTAAACTTATTCTCTTAAGACGTTTCCCCTAGGGTCACAAAAAATTCCATTCCACGATTTTCCCATCTCTCATTAAAAAGAAAAAGAATTTTTTTTTTTAAATATCACAATATATACACTTTAAATTCCCATTTTTTCTTTCACCATCTCCCCTCCCCGGTCTCGGCCCCTGCCAACTGTTCTCCAAAAGTCCATCAACCTGGAGATCTTATGTCCGAGGCTCTTAACTCTCTTTCATGTCCCCTCTGCCAATCTTTTTGATAGTCTTTGGTGTCAAAGAACAGGTCTCGGGGGAGCTCCAACCCAACGGTAGTCATATTCCTTCTTAGCGAGTCTGCCAGACTTCCATAGTTAAAGGTAGGGCCCATAGAATATTCCAAATCTTGTTTCACACTCCTTCCAAATCCAAGGGTCCCAGAGGCTCCAATCTCCACCTGGCTCAGATTCAAATCCGAAAAGTTATTTGATCCCCACATAGGGTGATCTCTCCAACTTTCATTTTCCAAACCAAGCCAGGCTCTCATCTCCAAAAACTGGCTTCTCCTAGTTGCAGACGTATAAGGCCTCCAGTTATAATCCACCATTTGCCTCTGTAGGGTTGCGACTCCCCCTTGCATCACTTTAACAACAGCAACTTTCTCCTTCTCTGGTTCTTCAATTTGTTCAGTTAAAAGAGATTCCTGTGCCGGATTCTTGTCTACTTCTTTGCTGAAGCCCACTTTTGTTCCCAAAATTTCAACATTGGTAACATTTCAACGTTTATCTATTCTTGCAGCTTTCCCAGCAGATAAAATGTCCTATTCAATTCAGGCGCGACTTCCTTCTCAGCCACCATCCTTGAAATGTCCAAGGTCAAAGCTAGTTTCTCAAAGGCTTTATCTTTAGAACCAATTTCCCAGCTGCATCCTTGCAACACTATCCCAAAACTCCCTCTAGAGGGACACAGTTTCCATTTACACTCCTTCTAGCACATTCCCAAAAGTCCCAAATGTAAAATTGTAACAATTCCAAATGCCTTCCTTCTTTTAAAACACAGAAACTGACAGTAGCAACAAAGTCCTTCTTTTGTATCTTGACAGCTGGCTGTCAAATTTATCTATTCACCATCCACGGGCTCTCGCAGACCGCTCCCGGGTTTAGGGAAGTGGTGCTTCAATTCCCAAATTTTGACCTTCTCCTGCAGGCTTCCCTGCTTCCAAAAGAGTATTGATAGTAGTTTCAATCGGTGGAGTTTTAATCCTTTAATCCTTTAGGTAAGACTCTCCACGACCTTAGTTAACCAATTCTTTGCTTCAGTTTATTTACAGAAAGGGGAGGTGGACTTCCTGTTTGGACCTTCCCCGATCGGTGCCAATTTAAAAATACTTTAAAAGCCCAATTTCTGTTCTACTCACGGGTTGTTGTTTTAAAATCCAATTGTCCACAAGAAAAAGTCAGCGCTCTCCGGCAACGGCTACGTGGCTTCACTCCGTAGAAAATAGTGGTCGATTCAAAACACCGCGCCGCTCACCCCACGTCACTTCGGAACCCCAAAAAAGGGGTTTCCCTGCGGGTAGGGGGGGCGCTTCTGGTGTCAGCCGAATCCCACATTTCCAGGCTTCTTCCACCTGGGATTTTCGAGGGGTTTCCGCCTTCGCCGCGGCGGCACGACCCGAATTCCACAGAGCGGGTTCCTCTCAGTCAGAGGAACACCGCCATTGCCGATGGCGCTAACCCGGAAGTCCAGAACAGGGAGTTTTGGAGTTTTTGTGGTTTGGCCCTTCCTGTTCTGTGGACTATTTTAGCCTGCATTTGAGGGGGATTTTGTACCAGTGTCTCTGATTCATGTCTTCCCCTTTGTTCAGGGTACAAGGATGTTTCTAGGGGAAAGGTTGGTTCTAAAGTTGCTGTTCCAAGCAGTTTGCAGTTAGCTAAGGCAAAAGCTTCCCTTTGATTCAAAATGGATTATAAAAATACTGTAAGCCCTGATTATGTGTGAGCATATGTGAATATATTGATTACTGATAACTGATTATATGAATAGCATAAGGGTAGCCCTTTTTTCCTTGCCTCAAACCGACAAAATGGTGGTTCAGCAACCAAGAAAGTGAGTGCAGCCATGCCAAGGGGATGCGCCCCTTGGGTTGCCAGGGCGACACTTCAGGCAACAACCTTCTGATTAAATTGTGAGGCTTGCCCCTTTGTTTCCACACAGCCAAAGATTTTATCCGACACCTTCTAGAACGGGACACTGAGAAGCGATTCACCTGTGAGCAGGCCCTGCAGCACCCCTGGTAAGTCCCACCTGAGGGGGGGGGGCGGTCTGCAAAGGTCTTGGTGGGAAGGGGAAGGAAATAATTTTGCCCACTGCTGGCATTTCTGTGGTGTGGTGAAGAAGAGTTTGGGAGATACGGTGGTACCTCGGGTTACATACGCTTCAGGTTACAGACTCCGCTGACCCAGAAATAGTGCTTCAGGTTAAGAACTTTGCTTCAGGATGAGAACAGAAATCGTGCTCCGGCGGCACGGCAGCAGCAGGAGACCCCATTAGCTAAAGTGGTGCTTCAGATTAAGAACAGTTTCAGGTTAAGAATGGATCTCCGGAACAAATTAAGTACTTAACCCGAGGTACTACTGTATGACAAAGATACATACATAATACTGCAGTAGAACAATACGGTGTTTTGTTTCATGAGCCAAGCTGCCCCCATTTTTGGTGTTCCCATATTATCAGCAATGGCCCTTTAGTGTGTATGTATGTGTAACACACACACACACACACACACACACACACACACACCCCTACCTTTGGGAAAGGGAAAGATGGTGTGGAGAGCAGCAGTGGGGAAGGGGGCACTCTAACCCTTCCATGCTTGCTCTTTCTTCTCCCTAAATTCTCCGTTCTCGTGGCTTTTCTGCCAATGGACTAAAAATGCACTTTGGGCTGGGGAGGGGCCAGCTGGTAAAGGAATTTAAAGTGAAGAGCAGCGGGAAGAAGGTTAAGCACTTCCTCGTCCACTCAGAATATTCCTTACCAAGCTTTGCTTTTCTTCAAAACAGTGGTGAGGCTCCACTAGATCAATGTGATTGTAACAGGAAGGAAAACAATAGATTGCACTTTTGTAGCACACATGCTGGGTTCCGCCCAACTTTTGGGGGGCCAGACGCATATGTGACGTCATGTGGCGGAGGAGGCTCACTGGGGCCTGTTGCAGCCATGGGACTGGGGCCTTGACATTTTTGGGGGGCCTCGGCCCCGGCCCCAGATGGCACCCCTGTTCTGTAGTGTATTGCTTTGATTCCACAACCTTCTGTATTCTGTTGGAGCTTAGTCCCGCCTGCAGGCCTAGTACTGAGTACTTTAATTCAGTACCTTAAGTGGTCTCTGAAAATTGTTCTGTCTGGAATGAAATAGGTAGCAAGATTGCACACCAAAGCCTCATGATAAATCCTGCTTTTCTCCTCTGCTCCACGTCTTTCACAGTTTATACGTGTACAGTACCACGTTAAACCATAGACACCAGGGCACCAAGATTTTCACACATGCGAATATGAAGTGGCCAGAAAGTGAGATGTGCATCAGTTGAACTAGACCAGTCCCAGACCAGTGATGACACCAAGGCAAAATTATCTAACAAAAGATAATTACCCTGCCTGTTATGTATTTCAGGATCTCTGGGGACACGGCTTTGGAGAAAGACATTCATGGCTCTGTGTGTGAGCAGATCCAGAAAAACTTTGCTCGCAGTCAATGGAAGGTAAAGAGGAATGTTTAACTTAAACCCAAGGTGGAGAAGGGTTTGCACTCTTTCTGCATTGCTTAATTTAAAGGAAGTGGTTCTAGGGTCCCTGCAAACCTCTGCTCCACACCTGATAACAGGTGTAGGATGGGGTTTTTGTGACATGGCCAGAATGTACTTGTGGGCCCCATTAAAAGCATGACCTGCAATAATAATAATAATAATAATAATAATAATAATAATATTGTTATAACAGAATAAAACTTCAAACATTAAAAACTTCTGAAGGGCTGCCTTCAGATGTCTTCTAAAAGTTGTATAGTTATTTATCTCCTTGCCATCTGACGGGAGAACGTTCCACAGGGCGGGCGCCACCACCAAGTTTCCCACCACTGCAGAAGAGTTTCCCCTGCTAATTTCTGCAGACCAAGCTGCTGCTTCAGGCCGGGCAGTTTTCTCTTAAGCTGGCAACCTTTTTCACACTTCCATTCTTACAGCGAGCATTCAATGCCACATCCTTCTTGCGCCACATCACCAAGCATGGACCTGGTGCGGAGGGCGAGGAAATTGGAGAGGCCACTTCTGGAGCGCATCATGGGAAATGGTGACCAGAGAGGTGCGTGTGATAGAAGAGCATTTTGCCAGCTGGGGGCTGCTGGGGGCTGGGGGGGGGCAGATCTCTCACTTCTTTCTGCTCACTGCCCCGTACTCCTTACCAGTCGCTGGATATGCAGAAATTAAGCAAAGATGGCTTCTCTTAGCAAGGAAGCTAAGCAAGCAAGGCCTTTCCTTTTATTTCTGCTTGTCAGTCTTATTTTAAAAGCACTGGGGCAGGAATGTAATTAGAAGCTATGCAGTTGTGGAGAGGGACTAAGCCTGAGAGCCATACTCAGAAGACCACTCTTGCCGCTCTCTGCCCGCTTGGCCTGCGTTTTGCAACGAAGCGTCAGGGGGAGATGAGTTGAAGGGCATCCTGCAGAAGGGGGTGGACTATTCTTCCTTGGATTTTTTTAAGGTGATGGCCAACTGTCAGGGCTTCTTTAGCTGCAATTCCCATATTGCAGGGGGTTGGACTAGATGACCCTTGTGGTCCCTTCCAACTCTACAATTCTGTGAAAAAGCAGCCTTTCTCAACCCTGGGTCCCCAGATGTTTTCGGCCTACATCTCCCATCATCCCTGACCACTGGTCCTGTGAGCTAGGGATCATGGGAGTTGTAGGCCAGAAACATCTGGGGACCCAAGGCTGAGAACCACTGTAAGGGGTACATTGCCCCCTTAGGTAGGTTTTTCTGCTCATTGGTTTTGTGGCATGATTAGAGCCCGGGAGGGAGGAATGAGGTGGGGGGATGGCCGTGGCAGTGATGTGCAGGAGGGATCCACTAGTGCAGTGTTTCCCAACCTTGGGTCTCCAGCTGTTTTTGCACTACAACTCCCATCATCCCTAGCTAGCAAGACCAGTGGTCAGGAATGATGGGAACTGTAGTCCAAAAGCAGCTGGAGACCCAGGGTTGGGAAACACTGCACTAGGGCACGGCTAACTCAGCTGAATTGTGCACAGAGAGCGCAATTTGGTTCACTCTACAGGCTGCTCTCTGAGAGTGACTGCTTCTACGGACTGCTAGCAACCCAGCCTAGTCCTGGCTGCCATGTTTCATTACTGCAAGCACAGTGCACAAGGAAACCTAGTAGCTGGCACTAAGGCATGGGCAGCATACAGAAATAGGCTGCAGGGCAAATAGCAATGGGAAGGAGGGGCAGTCTCAGTGGGCGCAAGAAGGTCTTATCCAGGACCAGGGCTCCAGAAGATGGGGCTGCTTTGTCCTGGGAGTCCTGGAAGGGCAGGGACTTATTATCACAGAAATGGCCTGTCTTTAACCCATTTCTTGCCACCCGCAGGTGCCTGGAGAGCCTGGGCCGCTGCCCTTTGCATGAGCTACCCTCCTGCATGCGGCTTCACAGCCATGACGCTGCGCCAGTACCCTCGCCCAAGAGGTGGGCGTGCCCTTTCATTTCCTGCTCCCCCTTCTGGGGACATCTCTGCCCTGAGGGGCCCAGGAGTCACGTCAAGTCAGCCACTGTCCAGCCTGCTTTTAGCAGGGTTTGAAGTTGCCCTGCTGCCTGGGACTAAAGCCCGCCTCCCCCTTAAGGCTGGTGAAGCCCTCACAACCCTGCTGTGTTACTCACCACACTTCCTTCCATGTTGGCTGTAGAGCCCAGCGAGAGCCCTGGATGGCTCTGGGCGGGGGAGAGGATGCTGTGTTGGTGGAGGGGCTGAAAAAGACACCCTTCCCTATAACCCGTTGGGGGGATTCCAAGATGGATTTGAGACTCTTTCTCCTCCCTGTGAGAGTAACAACATGGTAGCTGCCGAGCAGAGAAGATCCGGTGGAGCAGAAGGACCCCACAGTAGCTGTGTGGGAATAGTGGAACGGGAAATCGTAAAAAAGCAGCCGCCAGGAATCCTGAGACCGGGAGGTGCCATTTGATAGACATTGGGGGGACCTCGGGAGTTGGGCTCCAGGCGGTGAAGACAGATGTAACATTTAAAAGACGGATGCTGGTGTTTTGTAGCAGCCTCACTGTCTCCAAACTAACTTATACTTTTCTGTCACGGGGTGCACATTTTGGGGTGGGGGTGGGGATTCTGTAGGGTTTTTCTTAGCATGGTTCAGTTTGAACCAGGGAAAAGTCAGCTGTGATGAGCACCAATTTGCAAGTACCCAGAATATCTCCAACTTACACCTCCACATTCTGAAGCAGTTTTGCAGCCATTAAAAAAACCCAACGTTGAGGTTGTGTTTCCTTTTTTTAAGATGAAGGAAGGACACATCTAAGCCTCAGCACATGGGCAGTGCTGCCACAAGTAACAAAACCGTAAGAGGCAGACAGGTCTGCTTCACGTACAAGGCATGGGGCAAGGATGTGGGGTTGACACATTGCCTTGCAGTAGGAAGCCACTGGCCAATCCAGCATTTGACTTGTTGGCATGAGTTGCATAGCTGGTGCTGCCCTGTGGGGCAAGAGCCTGCTCTGAGAATGCTACATCTGTCTTTACCTCTTGCTGATTAGTGTTTTGTTTTTCAGTTGGGCCAGTTAGACAAAGTGCTGGTAGATTCTAGGGAAAGAGAGAGTCAGCTGGGACCAGCCAGGAGCAGCCAAGGCCTCCTGGATTCATCAGGTGCTCTGCTTTATGTTCACAGATCCGTCGCTACTTGCCCCTTTCCCCAGGGAAGAACTGGGCTCCATAGGACAGTTGCCGCACCCAGTCCGAAATAAAGTTGCTTCTTTGGGTGCAGCTCAGGGGTGCCCCACTCGGCGGGGGGATGGGCTATCCCCTAATGTTCCCCAAAAGATATTGGTGGGGAAAGCAGGGGGGTCAGCAAGGTCAGTTGCCCTCCTCCTCTATTCCACACCCTCTACCACCTGCCCTTGTATTCCTGTCAGACTGAACATTTGCTTTGCCGTGTTGCTCAGAGCTGGAGATTGTTCTTGTGGTTCTTGTGGGGACTGGTGGGGGGTTGTTTCCGTCATGCTTCCCCTCCCCACACGTGTCAATAAATGAAAACTGTAACACCGTATGGTAATGGTCGTCCTTTCTGTGTGAAGCCGGGCCTCTTCTCCCCCATCTACAGGTTATAACAAGCAGAGATGCCAGCCTAGAATGTTGCCCTGCCACAGAATCGGTGGTACTGCTTCACATATCATTTCCCTGACTTGTTTCTACCAAATAATGAGAACAGTTCTCTTCCACACATTCAAACTGAACACTGTCTCTCTCACTTCCCAGTTTGTGCTCCTGGTGAATTATTGTTAGGCTAGAAGCCCCCGTCTTTCTGCTACTGCTTCCCTTGTCAGGAACTACTTCTCCTGGGCTGGACAGTCACTTTGAGGGTACAGCAGAGAGCGGGTCAACCCTGTTCCCCTCCTCGTGCCCTGCTGGCTGCTGCTGTGTCCACACCCACTGTCACTGCCAGCTAGACCCACAGTTCTGCCTCTTCACTGGTAAATGGTGGGGGTGGATTTGGCCCTGCACCTGCCATTTGATAATCCTTAGAAAGAAAGTCTATCCACATTATGCTGGTGGATAGAACCCAGGTGTTCTGTCCTTCAACTTCTGCTTGGAGGAGGCAGTCACACTACACTTTGCATTGCTGTAGCACATTTAGCAATGCGTTATGCAAGAAGTCTTTACAAGAGCTCTGAAAGAAAGGTCAGAGTTGCCATCTTCCATGTTACAGATGAGGGACAAGCTAAGACAAGGAAAGCAGCTTGGCTCAGCTGATCCAGGAAGTTCATGGCCCAGGTGAGATATGAAGTGGAGACTTCTCTGTTTGCTTTGTTTGGCACTCGTGTTACATCAGCTCTATAATACAGCAACCTGTTAAGGAGCAGACCATTTGGAGGAATGGCTGAAGAATGCCTGAAAATTAGCAGTAGTGAGTAATCCTACCTAACACTCCAGCAGCTTCCTCCTACATAACCAGAAGAAGAGGGAGGATGTCAGAGAGGAGCAGAAGAATGATTCACAGCCCAATCTTATGCATGTTTACATGGAAGTAAGCCCCACTGTTTTCAATGGAGCTGACCATGGGCGTAGCCAGGATTTATTTTTTTTGGGGGGGGCAGACTTTATGTTGGTGGGGGTGCAAAACTGAGTTAACTATGATGCAATTGGTCAGTTAAGTATTTTTATTTATTTACTTAATTTAGGGGGGACAGCTGCACCCCCTGGCTATGCCCATGGAGCTGACTAGCAAGGGATTTAGGACTGCAGCCTCAGAATAAGCCACTGACCAACGAGTCCCTTGCTTTAGGACTAGGAATAGGCAAATCTCAATGCTGGTTTCTCGTTTTTCCATTCTTAAATTCAGTTCTCCACATTTCCACATCAGTTTGCAATTATTTTTTGTTAAGCCCTTTTAAAAAATCTGCATTTTAGTGTGAATTTCTCCTAATGCACACATTGTTTGTAATTATCCCTAGTATAACACACATTTTTGTTATTTTCATTAAATATATGCATTTTTAGGAACACTAGCAATTGCATTTTTGTACACATTGCTTAACTAGATAACTACATTTCAAAATTCAAAGAAGAGCAACTATGGAAAGAAGGCTCTCAGTCAACAATTTGCACATTGTTGTGGAAAGTGTGATTTTTGTAAGTTTGCCTTTAAATGCAAAACTGACGAACTTCTCCCCTCCCCCTACTCAAGACCCAGCAAACCTCAGCAAGCCAAGTACCCTATTGCGTAAACCAGAAATAACTTCACCGGGGGGGGGGGGGGGCGGCTACATTGAACCAAAATATATGTGACAAATTTGGGAGTCATGTGACTCTTCTAAAAGTGCTATTCTTTCTGCTTAAAGCAAAGTTAAAAAAAATAAAATTCTGTGTATATTATTGGAGGGAATATTTATCTTATAATTGACTCCAAAAGCAAAGCTGAAGCCTGTGGTTTACTTTGAGCAGATTCTCTGCTTTCAGCACAGTAATTTAGCTTTGGTTGCTTTCGGAGTAGAGGAGACCAAGACAGTTATATGGTGTCATCTTCCTACCACTGAATTGCAGAAAATCCAGACCACCCCTCCACCTGCCCACGAAGCAGCAGTTGGAGCTGGCACTGGAAACACTTCTCTTCCTGTGCAGAACTGAAGTGAAGAAATTCTGAATACAAGTTTTGAATGTACATTGCAAACTGATTTTTGAGCAAAAACTGAGCAAGAGCCAAACTCTACATTAAAAGAGACTCAGTGCTGCCGATCCCCTCCCTGTCAGAGATGCTGATGCCTCGCAGAGGTGGTAGACCTGCCTCTGTGTTGTACTACTTCAGACACAGGTAGGTAAGCATTTGGTCGCATGACCTTGCAAACCAAAACTCCTCACATAGAAAATGAGCAAGGTGGGGAGAAGGCTAAGCTAGAACCATATTTTTTTTTCTGACACCTGGGCTGTGTAGACAGCATGCATTTAAAGCATGTGACTTTTCCCAAAGAATCCTGTAATAAAAAATTTAAGGTCTTACATATATAATAAATGTTCATAAATGTACCAACCAAACATGTACATAGATATGTGGACCACATGTCTGGAGCAGCACAGGAAGACCGCCCTGAAACCATTTTGACTCCCAAACTGACCAAATGTTTTCTCTGCAAGGAGGGAGGGGGTGAGGGAACCTTCCCATTGCCTCAGGAATTGGGGAATCACCATCTCAAAGGAATGGGCAGACTACCAGGAAAGGCAATCAGATAAGGCATTATCAGATAACCTGGCAGGCAGGAAAAACAACAACTTTCAAATTTCTGTTGTAGACCGCCTTTTCTGTGATGTAGGTATGATGTATGGAGGGGTGGTCTTGAGCTCCAGGGCAGGGAATTTAAAATGTCTGTATAAGGGCAGGCACACCTTTGTTCTGGGTTCCTCCTCCTTCTCCGGTGTGTGAGGGGAGCACCCTGTTGCAACAGTTCAATAAAGATCAGGCTTACTAGCTGCTTTGCATCCAAATATTCTCTGGTTGGCCTCTGTTATTTTCTCCTACCGATGGAGAACCTACAAAGGACTCTATAAGGGCTCTTGTGTCCCCCATAAGGGAATAAGGGCAGATTTTGTTTACAACATCCTATTTTAAGGGTCCTGGGAATTGTAGCTTTGTGAGGGGTAAACTAGTTTCCAGGATTCTTTGTGGGGAAATGCATGCTGTGTATACCACCCTAGTTCTCTGCATGGAGTTTTCTTCCCTTCTAAAATGGAGGAGCGATTTATCCTACAGGCTCCCACCTGCAGTATGAGGTGATACTGCCCAGATGCAGCCAAGCCTTTGTCTCTTTAATAGTTAAGCCCTACACCTTATATGTGAAAATGCCCAGTTGTTAATATATAATGCAAAGTCGAAGGGAGGCATTTGTAATCTGAATGAGCACTCCTGGCCCCTTGCGGACTACTGCCCTTGCTACTTGAAACCACATGTGTGAAAATGCATCTTCCTGCTTGGACGAGCTCGCTGGTTATGTAAGCTCTGTTTGTGCTGCCTGAGAGCTGTAGATGTCTCTCTCTATCTCTCTCTTGCTGCAAGCGCTCTTCCCCTGCCTGTTCTTCTGCCTTTATAGTATGTGGTTGCCAGGTTGCAACCTGGAGGGTCTCTCTGCGCCTTTACGCCATTCCTCCCACCCTTGTGTGCTCTCCTCCCTGCTGTGCTGTGCACCTGATGCCTTGCTTGCTAGACCAAGGGGAGACGGATGGAGGGCAAAAGGACAAGGGAAGGAACAGGCAAGCGAAGCCATGGCTCAGTTCGTTGGTTGTTTTAAAAGCATGTAGCAAATTGACGTGGCAAACACCCACCCCTTTCCATTTGTGTTCTCTCTGCACTTTAAATAAATGCGAGTTTTAGACTGACATTTGCTTGCACAAATGTGGTCTTCAGTGACAGTAGGACAAGCAGAAATCAAAAAGGCGATGCGACCCCATCATCACTTCTTCATGCCAGGAAAAGCGTCGCTTCCTAAACTGGTGCATGGTGGGCTGCTTCTGAATGCACAAGGGTTGTGGTCATTTCTAAATGCTGGCAACTGGTTCTTGTCTCTCTTAAAACTCTGAAGTTAGGCAGCATTCAGGAAGCGCAGCACCAATAGAATTTCCTCTGAATTTTGAAAGGAGCTTCAGCAATAGTGTTGCCAGCACAAGGCAGAAGTGTGGGGCATCACTAGGCAGAACAGGGAAGGTCCACAGTTCATTGGTAGAGCATCTGCTTTCCATGAAGAAGGTCCTGGGTTCAAGGCCCACTGGCATATCCACGTATGGCTGGGAGAGACCCCTGCCTGAAATCCTGGAGAGCAGCTGCCAGTCAGTGTGGACAATACTGAGCGAGATGGGCCAAGGGTCTGACTCAGTGGAAGGCAACTTCCCTCCTACAAATGAGTATGAGCCGCCGCCACCCCAGGCAGCAGAGTTGGCTTACCACAATTTGAAGCAAGTGAAATAATGCACAAATCACCAACTAAAGAGGTGGGGATAGGAGGTTCTGTAAGACCATTAAGTCCAGAGTGCAAAATTACCCAACTGTCCCACTGAACGTGAGTCTTTTTTATATGTAATAAATTTTTGTTAGTTTTCAGTTATAGGCCAGTATAACAATACCAATAATAGCCTCAGTATAACAATACCAATTTATAATACAATTATTAATACTAATCATTCAAATACTGAATTAAATAATTTTGTTTATGTTACCCCCCCCCGTGTGCTAGGTTTGATGATTTCATAATCTTTAATTCTGTGTTCCAAAATCTTATTAGTTTCATAATAATAATCTCTTATACAACAACTACAATATTAATAACTTCTATTTGTGTTGACACATTGAATGATTTATAAAGCTTCAAGTGAGTAATAATAATAATAATAATAATAATAATAATAATAATAATAATAAAATTACTTATACTCCACCCATCTGGCCGGGTCTCCCCAGCCACTCTGGGTGGCTTCCAATAGAATATTAAAAACATGATAAAACATCAAACATTAAAAACTTCCCTAAACAGGGCTGCCTTCTGATGTCTTCTAAACGTCAGGTACTTGTTTATTTCCTTGACATCTGATGGGAGGGCGTTCCACAAGGCGGGCGCCACTACTGAGAAGGCCCTCTGCCTCTAACCTCACTTCTCGCAGGGAGGGAACCGCCAGAAGGCCCTGGGAGCTGGACCTCAACTCAAACTATATTTCTCATCCTGTGTGTGGCAATTATTCTGTCCATGGTATTTCTTCCTGTCCTTGTAAGGTGTTATGTCTTTCTCTCAGTTGTTGCTGTTATTCATCATGCCTTGGATGGAGCTGATATCCAGAAATTTCTCCATTGCTCTGGCTCATGTTTCATTGTTTTGCACCAAGAGCTTTAACAACAAATGCAAAAGTTGTTCTGTCCCAGTAAATAAACTGTTTTCACCATTTTCCCTCTCAGCCTGGGAAGAAGAGTGGTCTGTTGAATTGCAGATGACTCAATAAAGAACTTTATCAATTCCTTGGCAGCTCACAGACTCCTTTTATCCTTCCTTCCAGCTGAAGATATATGGCCAGTTATCCTTCCAATTAAATTAAATTCCAAGCCCTCTTAGCATTATTCAGTTCATTTCATAGATAATAAAGTTTCTAAGTTTCTAGGTGAGCCAGTGTGGTTTAGTGGTTAAGAGTGGTAGACTCGTAATCTGGTGAACCAGGTTCGCTTCCCCGCTCCTTCACATGCAGCTGCTGGGTGACCTTGGGCCAGTCACACTTCTCTGAAGTCTCTCAGCCCCACTCACCTCACAGAGTGTTTGTTGTGGGAGAGGAAGGGAAAGGAGATTGTTAACCACTTTGAGATTCCTTAGGGTAGTGATAAAGCAGGATATCAAATCCAAACTCTTCTTCTTTTCTTCTTCCATCGTAAACCTTTTGCAAAATATAGCTTCCCTCCCTTTTCCCTTATTTTTACACACACAGTTCTGTTTGATGTTATATTCCAAATTTATAATCCAATTTCTTCCATCCTCACTTGTACAAATATAATTTGAACTAGCATTCAGTGGAGGGTTGCCAAATCCTAATTGTAGAGAAGGAAACTTTAAATAAAGAAATCGTAGGCTCCCCTCCCCCCATCTTTTGCACCGAATGAAGTCTTATCTCAAATTCAAACCTTAAAGTCTGCACTTGGTTTGTTCTGCAGTTTGTGAACTCATCTCTTCTAGCATGCACCTGTAAGGTAAAGGTAAAGGGACCCCTGACCATTAGGTCCAGTCGTGACCGACTCTGGGGTTGCAGCGCTCATCTCGCTTTATTGGCCGAGGGAGCTGGCGTACAGCTGCTGGGTCATGTGGCCAGCATGACTAAGCCGCTTCTGCCGAACCAGAGCAGCGCACGGAAACGCCATTTACCTTCCCGCTGGAGTGGTACCTATTTATCTACTTGCACTTTGACGTGCTTTCAAACTGCTAGGTTGGCAGGAGCGGGGATTCAAACTGCCGACCTTCTGATCGGCAAGTCCTAGGCTCTGTGGTTTAACCCACAGCGCCACACGCGTCCCTACATGCACCTGTACGTTAGTCCAATTAAGCTCTAATTAGCAGGAGTAGCTCTGCTTCTTAATGGCAGCGTTGGAGTGTTTTTGCCAGGCAAAGGGCTTTTGCACTCAGTGCCTCCTTGCCCCCCGCATTCCATACAGGAGTGAGTGCCAGGTACCAAGACAAAATGCAAGTGAAGCCAGTTCCCACTGTCCCGGGGGGGGGGGAGGGATTTACAAGGATGGCTTACCCTCAATCATACTTGTTTTTCCTTCGCCTACGATCTCCCGCTGTCATGGGGGCTGCCTCCATTAAGGCAGCGCTGAACCAGAAGTCCCACTAAACATGAGTCTTGTCCCTTTTGGAATGTGGTCACTCTTAACTAGATGGGATATTCATTCAGCTACACCTTGCTTCAAAGTGTGACAATAGGGAGCATGAGAGGGAATTTTAGCAGATGCAGCTTTTCCTCAGCTCTGCATGATGTGCTGCTCTTGCCTCAGTTCTGTCTTCTACACTACTAAATCGGCAATAGAGCCCTACTGCTTCCTAACGCCACAGCTCGCTTCCTGCATTTTTACACAGAAGGTAAAAATCCCTGCCTGCTTCTTACATTCCTGCAGTCCTGGACGGGAAACATACTGGGCAAACCTTTCCCTTCTCTAGAAAGAGAACATGGCAAAACCTGGCTCCTTGAAGGAGGCTGGGGTACGTCAGGCCCAGGGGCCACCTGCCCTCCTCTGAGCCTTACTCTCTGGCCCTTGGCACCTTCTGCAGGCCACATGCTCTTGGCTCCCACTCCACGTCCTCCTGGGCTGCTTCTACCTAGACTTTGATGAGCCTAGATACACAAGAAGGGGGCTCTGCGTGTGGCCTTTTGTGCAAAGAAAAGCCACGGCCTTGCGCCACCCGTGCCTTTTCCCTCTTGGAGCGTGGCCCATGGAAGGTTGTCCACAAGGGAGCGGGGCTCTTGGGCTGAAAAATGTTCCCCACCCCAAAATGCAAGGATGGAGAAGAGGCTCTTTTGCCCATGCAGTTCCCTTGACTCGCAGCAGATGGCAGGCACACCCCACCTCAGAGTCAGTTTGCCTCTTGGCATCCCATGCGAACTTGGTGGGTGTTTTGAGGTTGCTGCCAGGATTATGCAACCACCAATGACGAATCCCTCCTGCCTCCTGGCTGAATCACACCTCCCCACACACATCAACGCAGCCTCTCAGAGCCCTCCTCCTCATCCAAGTGCACAGCTGATCTCGGTGGCCCTTTTGTGCTGTGTGAGCGGGGATTGGGGGTTCTTGCCCCTGAAGATGCTGCTGCAACCCAGAGAGAACTGAGAGGGATTATGTAGCACAGGAAGGAGGAGCAAGAAGAGGAAGACTTAGCAGGAGCCATCCAGGGCCTCTTGCCATGGCTCCTTCCCTCCTCACCAGTGCTGCCAGCAGGACAGGGATTGCAGTTTGGGGAGGGGGGAGATTTCCAGGGATCGAATGAGCAGTAGGGCTCCCAAACACAGAGCAGGTCTAGCTCACCACACATAAGAAAATAAGGAGAGTCCTTCTGGATCAGGCCCATGGCCAATCTCCTAGCATCCTGTTCTCACAGGGTGCCAAAGAGAAAGCCACAAACAGGACCCTGGCCACCTGCAATTCCTGGCCACTGGTATCTGTAGCTGCACCACTGTTCCTCTCCCTCTGCAGCGTTTTCATGGCAGAGGGGAAGCTGGTGCCATGAGCAAATCTGGGGGCAGCGTTGGCAGTTAAGCAGAATGGGGGCAGGGACAAAACAGGTGGGCCTGCTCTGGTGCCTGTAATAGCAGCATGATGCGCAGCAATGAGCATGTGAAGCCTTTCCCTGCCCACAGCATGAAGGGTGAAGCATCACCATCACCTGCCACTAGCAGGCATGGTCAAACTTGGCCCTCCAGCTGTTTTGGGACTACAACTCCCATCACCCCTAGTTAACAGGACCAGTGGTCAGGGATGATGGGAACTGTAGTTCGAAAACAGCTGGAGGGCCAAGTTTGGAGGGACGCCTGTGCCTTTAACAGTCCTGGGTCTTCCCCATGCGCAGAGTGCTTTTCTCCCTTGCATGAAAAGCTGCCTCTGCTGTGGTTTCCTTTTCTATGCCAACGTAGCCCTGTCCTCCTTTGAACCTGGCCATCCCACCTGTTCACACCTTCAGATAAAGTGGCCATTAAAGGAAAGGACGGAGGGGGGGGGAGTTATAAAGCGGGCAACATTGCCTGTGCTGAAGTCCCTGTTATCATGAGTCTGTGGCACAGGCCCTATGCATTCTGACACATGAAAACCTTCCTTCCGACTCTCCAAAGCACGTGCCTGGTAAAGTAGCCAATGGAACCTCATGCCTCAGTAAAAATGGTCAAGTTTTTAAGGTGTCACATTGCGATGGTTGACTTAAGTCAGATATATTTTTCTCCTCCTTTGTGTGATTTCTGAAATGTATGTCGAAGGTTCAAATTACGCACCTTTGTAAACAATGAAGTGTGTGTGTGTGTGTGTGTGTGTGTGTGTGAGTCCACCCTGCCTTATAAATATGAAACCCTGTCCAGCAGAACTTTCCTATGAGCCTGTTTCATGTTGCCCCACCCTGTTTATTGCCAGAGCTGAGAATGGCTTTCTTTCTTAGGAAGGGCAAGCGCTTCAGCGGAAGCTGCACTTCCCCTTCTCTCAAAGAAGGAAGCCAGATCTGGCTCCAAGATCAGGCTGGCAGGAAGGCCTGTTGGTCTGGGGCAAAAGCCATCATGAAAACAGAAACAGCATTTTTAGTGCAAGCAGTGGCATGTTTTGAGGATGATAATAGGTGGCACCAGAGGTGGGGGCATGGGGCTGTGCGCTCCCAGAGAGAGGAGCCTACCCTCCATTTCTGAACTTTTGTCATTCACACATGCTGTTATTTTTCTTTTTCGCCCACCTAGAAATATACTTTGCCTCCACATAATTTTTTTAATGGTGCTGCCACTGAGAAGGATCCTTACTATGCTATGGTTTAGTACAGAGCTTTCTAAACTCTGTGTTGGCTGCAGTGTGTAGATGTGTCGTGTGAACACTCCCTGCTCTCCTCTAAGGGCTGGAAAGGGGTTAGTTTAACCTCTGGTTTGCTAGTAAAACTAAATTGCTGTGTTGCAAAATGATGCAAGTCTAAAAAGTGTGTCACCAACATGAAAAGTATGGTAAGCTTTGGTTTACTCTCTGCATGCCTTTCCTTTCAAGGGTTGAGCACAGGGCAGCAGTGTTGCGTAAGCTCATGGTGTCTGCGGCAGGCTTGTGGGGTGGGGCATGGAGGGTGAAGAAGCCCACCTGGGCACCCCAGCCCACACCACTGACCCCACTGGAGCGACCCCACCCCAGAGCCAAGCAGGGCTGTGCTGTGCCACCTGCCCACACTTGCAGGGGGGAGTCTGGCCAGATGATGTGGCACTTGGTGGGTGCCAACCAGGCATCTCCATGCTGGCACCCCCAGCGTGGCCCAGCCCAGTGCTCCTCTACATGAGCAAAATCAAAGCTTTTGTGATAAGGAAAGTGACCTCAGCCACACTGTGCATTTAGCACATTCTTATACCCATTGAGTAATCATAGTTTCTTCCAAAGAATCCTGGAGAACTGTAGTTTGTTGGAGTGCTGTTAGGAGACACCTCACAGAGGTACAGTTCCTAGTAACCTAAAAAAAAACTACAGTTCCCAGGATTCTTTGGGAGAAAGAGTGACTGTTAAAGTGGTTGTAAGAGTGCTTGAAATGTATGGTCTGCATGTGACCAATGCAAAACCTCCAAGTGTCCCTATTTTCCAGGGACATCCCTGATTTAGAGAAGCTGTCCTGGTTTCTGATTTCATCCCGAGATGTCCTGCTTTTCCTTAGGATGTCTCAATTTTCATTGGAGAAATGTTGGAAGGTATGGAGTTACCTGACCCCCAAGCAGTCTGAAGGTAATCCTGTATAGGGAAGTTTTTTAATATTTAATGTTTTGTTATGTTTTCATATATGTTTCATATATGTTGGAAGCTGCCCAGTCAGATGTTTGGGGTATAAATAGTAAAATTATCTTTATGGAATGGGATGTCCCCTTTTTCATTGGGGAAATGTTGGCGGGTATGCCAGTGATGTGAAAATGCATAGAAAAGTGTGGGATAGCACTTGCTTGATGATGTTGTATAACCTCCCCACAAGCCAATCAGAATGAGTGCCTAAGAAACAACTGACGTCACTTAATGTCCCCGCAAACCTCATGCAAACCATTCAGGATGAATGAGCTGCCCTGGTTTCAGTTTCTCTCTGAGTCATGAGACACATTGGGTGACCTTAGACCAGAGACAATAAATGACACTATGCTGCCGCCCAGATTCCCACCCAACCTACTTCACAAGGTTGTTGTGAGGATAAAAAGTGCAGAGGCATCTTATTCCACCCTCTGTTCCTTGGAGGAAGAGCAGGGTGGAAGAGGGTGGGATATGATTTGGTCCTTGGTTCGACCAAGTGGGCTCTCTAGTCCACAAAAACTTTTGCCACAATATGTTCTTTCATCGTTCTGGTGCCACAGATTATCTCTTGTCATTTTCCCAACCACAAAGCATTTAGTGTCCTGTCTTGTGGCGTTTTTTGTGTGTGGACACAATAAGGATTGTAAAGCACATAGCACAACACAATGAGGACAAGAATGACTGTTCAGGCGACAGCAATCTCCTCTGCATAGGAAGTTGCCCTTCCTGTCCTCTGACAGGAAGAAAACTGGGTGAAAATAATCCCTCGGAAACAGCTTGCAGGAAATGGCTGCAAACAGGGGAAGGGTGGTGGTGGGAACGGAAGCTCACAACCAGAGAACCAAAACTGCGCCTGTGGAAGAGAGACCAAGACACACCGGGGCAGCTAGCTCTCCCTATAGGACTGTGACATATCCCCCCTCCTGTCCCTTTAACACAATGACAGAACTGTTTCCTGGCATGGAGAAAGCATTTTTATTTAGCAATAACCTCTTGCTCCACCACAAGGTGTGGAGAACCTTTGCCTGTCCCCCTGATGCGGCTGAACTATAACTCCCATCACTCCCGGCCATTGCTGGGGCTGATGGGAGATGTAGTTCAGCAACCTCTGGCAAACCAATGGTTCCCCAGACCAGCCATACAAGAAGCGCAAAGTCACACACGTGGTTTTCTCCACACAACCCTTCATCCCTACAACAACTCTTTCAGGTAGATTAGGCCGAGAAAGAGAGAGAATGGCTGGCAAGAGAGAATGTCATATCTGAGTGGGAGCTTGCACCCAGCTCTCCAAGGAATAACATTATAACCCTTCCATCTCCATTCTCTTCTAAGGTAAACAAGGCTGAGAAAGAAATGAGTCGCTCCTCAAGACCAAACCAGGATGCAATCCATGTCCACTTACCTACTCTGACTTTTAAATGGAGTATTTTTCCTTTCTTGAATGCCTGCCTTTGGGCAGCTTTTGAAGGCCCAGCCTATTGGGTGGTGTGGAGAAGATGAAAGCTGGATTAAAGTGGTAGAAAGAGTTTGTCACACGTGTATATATTTCTGTCTTCTCGTGTTGCAACCATTAATTTTTATCCTCAGGTGCCTCCGTCCTTCAGGTACAGAAATGATAGCAGGTCTGGGCCTCCCCACGGCTCAATCTGGCATTCGGATGATACCTGCCTGAGGGTGGGCCTGGTTGTGACGTCTAATTGGCAGGTTTCTCCCACACTCTTTTCTTTTTAAAAATGGGATAAATTTGTCCCTCTAAAATCTGGTGCGACTGTCAGCAGTGTGACATTCCCAGGAACCCTCTTATGTTGTGGATGCAAGTGACACAGGCCACGCATGTATTGCAGTGTGCCACGCTGCCCCCTGGGGAAGTGAAAGTGTGTTTGTATGCACACACACACACACCACACACACAGACAACTGGTAGAAGGGAAAGTCCAGTATGGGCATCCCCCAGGATTACAGCTAGTTTCCCTCCCACTCCACCCTCTTCTCAGAACAGAAAAGAGGCTGGTTACCAGGCAACTGAATAGAAGAGTTTTTAAAAAACACAATGAAATGAAAAGACACAAAACAGACACAGATGGGAAGAGTGCAGAGAGCGCCAAGGGAGGAATCTTGTACTAAAGCTGAACCAGCCACCATGCTGAAAAAGGGAACCACAAATTATATTTGAAGCATGAAACAGGAACATGCAGCCCAGTGCAAAAGGGCATGGATTTGCGGGTCAGCTGAAAAAAAGAAGTACCATTAGATGTGTGGAGATCTCCATCTGAGTTCTTTGCTGCCCATCATTAACATGGGCACCCCTCCCCTTTCTCCCACTCTAGCAAGGTGGCAGAAACTTCCTAGAGCAGCCAGGACCATCTTGGATGTGACCGAAAGAGGCTGCCAAGTGAGGAAGCAAATGTTGAGGATGCCACTGAGACACTAGCATTTTCCTTCCAGGCTGTGGAGTGCAGCTAGGCTTGTCAGGTTGTTTTGGCCTGAAATTCACCCAGTTATAGAAGTAGCTTACAGAAAACTACGTATCTGCTTATGAGCAGCGATTCCTGCCCCACAGAGTAACATCCAACTCTCCCCCTTTCGCTTGCTGGTCGTTTTCTTTTACATTTCTGAATTCTGAACCTATTTTTCATTCAGCTGCACTGCACTGCACTAAAATATTGACCAATGTCATCCTGTAATGGTTGGGTTATAGCTGGAGTTGTGGCAGTATCTAGGCGAGCCTGGTAAAACATGGCCAGGGATGACGGAAGGATTTTAGTCCAGAAACAGAAGGAAGAGGACAGTGAGATGAGGAACAGGCACACATAAAAGGTTAGAATGAAATGTGGTTTAAATGCTTTGAGGGGTAAGTGACCTTAGGAGGACATTGTCCTAAAAGGCAGAATATAAGTATATAGGTATATTTGCAAGGCAATCATAAATAGCAATAGCAACTGTCTTTGGAACTGTGCGTGTGCAGCCCCCAAATACATTGCGGGACATAAAAGGAAATGTGTGTGATGCAACACTTGGATACTGTAAGTGGTTGCAGGTGGCACTGTGGTCTAAACCATTGAGCCTCTTGGGCTTGCCATTCAGAAGGTTGGCAGTTCAAATCCATACAATGGAGTGAGCTCCTGTTGCTCTGTCCCAGCTCCTGCCTACCTAGCAGTTCAAATGCATGCTAGTGTTTAAATAGATAAATAGGTATCACTATGGTGGGAAGGTAAACAGCGTTTCCTTGTGCTCTGGTTTCTGTCATGGTGTTCTGTTGCGCCAGAAGCGGTTTAGTCATGCTGGCCACATGACCCGGAAACTGTCTGTGGACAAATGCCAGCTCCCTTGGCCTAAAAGGGAGATGAGCGCTGCAACCCCAGAGTCACCTTTGACTGGACTTAACCATCCAGGGGTCTTTTACCTGCTGTAAGTGGCCTAAAATATGAAACTCCTGGATTTGCCAGGTCTGGTTTAAATACTGTCAGGCTGGCCTACCAACCCTTCCTTCACTGGTCAATAGCATAGCCAAACGGATGGGAACCTCCCAAAAGTTGCCGGACTACTACTCCCATCATGAATGGCCAGTGACCACACTTGCTGGGGCTGACAGGAGTTGGTTCCCCACCTCTGCCATAGCCCATCATCACAAACTGTGTAACACCAGGCAATTTCGGTTACAATTAGTTTTGAAATAGTTGCCACTCTAGGTTTCAGGTCTCTGTTAGTGCTTCCCAGAACTCAGTTCTGTCCACTCGCAGAGCAATTTGGTTCCTATCATCATTGTATTTGGCAAGTGCTGCAGATCTGAAGATCTTTCTTTGCTTATGATCTGCTTTCACTTACACACATCCTCTGGAAGAAAGAGTAGCTGTTAATCAAAGACCCTCTGCTCCTCTTATAGCCAGTAATTAACCACAACCATCCTGGGATGCAGGGGGGCAGGAAAAGAGAAGTGTGTTGTACAGGGGAAACATGTCGCCTACAACCATAGCTCAGTCCCAGGCATCTCCAGCCCTGGAAATCCAGTCACGGTCAGTGCAGACCAGGAATGGGCAACCCTTTTCTCCTATGTAGGGGCAGATTGACTCAGGAGTAAATTGTGGGGACAGAACAGAAGCAGTGAGCAGAGACAGAGTTGAAGATGGGTGAAGTGAGAGACAATGTCCTGAATTAATCATCTAGAATAAAGACCCTCATGCTTCAGTCTTCCTCAGATTAGAATGCCAATCCTGTGCAGGTCTTCTCAGAAGGAAAACCTACTGGGTTTGATGGGGTTACTCTCACCTAAGTAGCGGGAGGGTTTTGTTGTTGGTGATGTAGTACAGCTGCTGTTCTGCAAAGCAAGTGAAAGTAACTCCCAATTTTAGTGCCACACACGGAGAACAGGTGCCTACCTAATTATTCTCAGATAGCTGGCAGGTGGACTCATTTTTCCAAGGCATAAAAGTGGGAGTTGGGGCGGAATCATGCAAAATACTGTACCAATTTTCCGGAACCTACACAAGAGGGAAGAAACTATTTTTAAAGCCTGGAAAATCGAGGAATTCAAGGAAACCTGGCAGCTAAGGAGGTAGAGGCTAAGGGGCTGCAGGTGTAGAGAATTCTGAGCGAGTGGTCTGACTCTGTGTAAGACAGCTCCTAAAATCACCTCATCTCAGGCTTCTTCTGCCTTCCTGGGAATATCTCTCCTCCCCTGAGCTGCAGTCAAAACCACAAATCTCTCCATTCCGCCTCCGCCTCCCAGCCCCATCCAACCCTCCCATCCTAATCCATTTAACACAGATTACTCTGAAAGAGAAGCTGTTTGCTGACATTCTTTTTTTCTTACATTGGTTCCCCAGATGTTGTTGGACTACTAGGACCCCATCACCCCCAAGCGCTGGCTAAGTAGCCTGGAGATGATGGGAGCTGCAGTCCATTGAAATTCCGGGACCCAAGACTGGCTCTGTGGTTCCTGCCACCACCCACCAGCTTTTGTTCTGACTTCTGACCAGCCACAGTGAAGGCCACTGGTGGAGAATAGCGCAGCTGGTTAGAGCATGGGGCGGATAATGCCAAGGTTGCAGGATTTCTCCCCATAAGGGACATCTGCACAATCTTGCATTGCAGCGGGTTGGACGAAGGATCCTCAGGGTCTCCTCCAACTAATTCTGATTCTCTGTATCCAAGAAATGACAATATAAATGGTAAATTCTGCAGAGACCCACCTCTTTTGCTTCTCCCCACATACTTAGTGTCAGGGGAAGGTTAAACAGTAAGTTGTCTTCTACTCAAAACATGAATGAGTGAGGTTTTTATTTATTTCTGAGTATGCCTATACAGCCACATTTTAAATTATAAAGATGGTGTACACTATAAAACACCATTCTGTTTTTTATTTAAAAATCCAGATGATCTCAGTGATCATAGTCATTAGGGTTATGGCAGATGTGGGGAACCTTTTGCCCTCCAGATGTTGCTGAACTACAGCTCCCAACAGTCCCAGCAAGCTTGGCCAATAGCCAAGAAAGATGGGAGTTGCAGTTCAGCAAACAACTCCAGGGCCAGAGGTTCCTCACAGCTGGGTTAGTGGCTTTCTTTGGATTGGTCTTGTGCATGTGAAGTGGTTCACCATCAGCTGCTTTTCATCAGCATCAACACCAAACAAATCCACACTCCTTCGTATTGTTTAAAGGCCTGTTTTTATTGAAGTGACTGTGTTGCCCATGGCAATGACAGTCCTTGCCTGTCTCTCCAGTTGGCTCCGGAGCCATATACATTCATTTGAAAAACAAAGAGACCAGGATGCCAACCATTATTATTATTATTATTATTAATTATTATTATTCTTAAAAAATGACCATCCTAAGGCAGTTCTCTTAGCTGCCATGAAGAAAAGAGGAAAAGAGAAAATGACGGACCTGCATTTTTCACATACAGGTACACAGGACTGAAGTCTACAGCCAAATAAAATTAAAGGTTGTGTCCAGGCAGTCAAAATTCTCCCCCTGCCCAAAGCTGAATTCTGCAACCCACATGAATGGTACTAGATGAGCAAATTTGCGTAATTGCTTGTATTTCGCACAAGCTAAGCTGCAGTCCTCTACACCTTTACCTAGGAATAAGTCTCATTGGACCTCATAGGACTTAATTCTATGCAGACACATGTAAGACTGCACTGTTACTCTGCAAATTTTTGCTTACAACTCTGCATCCTTTATCTTGCTTTTGCTAATCATAAGGAGGTCCACTATTCAGGACCCTGAAGCCCACCCGCTTTGACCCCTGGAGCCCCTCATTCTGCAGCTGCTCGAGATTATTTCAGCAAGCTTTGCCTGCAAGCACTTTTAAGCATATCTTCATAGCCAAAAGGGCTAAGAAAGTTGCTTTAAAAAAAGATCAAGAAAGAAAGGCGGGATCAGGAGAGAGCCAATCCTGCAAAGATACCAACTTATGGAATTGCAGCAGAGACACAGCCCAGCAGATCCACAGTGAAGAAACCTAGGGAACTTATCATTAAGCAGGGGGCACCAGAATGCCCTGGACATAGTTTAGAACATACAGGCACAATCTGTTATCTGACTACACTCACTTACAGGCAATACACTTACAGGCAAGTTAATTCATTTTTTAAAGGAAGTGCTGAGTGCATGCCTACTTAGTACAAGTCACATCCTTTTACCCAAGAACTGTAGCCTATTGCAGGGGAGCAGTCTGTGGCCAGCAGTCTGCCCATTTACCTACTACTTCTTTGATTGTTTTTCTGCCCATGCTCAGAGGTGCTCTCTTCTTTGTTACTACTTAACTTGTGCCTGGACGGAGCACCTGACACTGAAAGCAAGTTTCAGCCCTACGTTCTGGCCACAAATTAAGCCCTGCATGCAGGCTAAGCAGACGCTGTCTAGTACTCACATACACAGCTCTGGCTGCTTACAAGCAGGCATTAAGGCATACACACATTCAAACTTTGTACAAACACAGACATGAAATTCTGAGCTGCTCCACTTTCTCCACCTCTGTGCAGGAACTGATCACCATGCCCCCTACTATCTAGGTCTTCCAGCTGGCTCCCTGATGCAAATCTGCTCCAAAGCTTCGACCCCACACATTTTCCTTCTGCCTTTCCGAAATAGCTGGATTAACTCCAGAGTGGCTGGCCAGCCTGCTTTTGGGATGGGACGTTGTGGGGCAGATGATGGTTGAGGTATGATGAATGATTCAGGCTTCTGAATCTGCATCCAAAGCTCGTAGGTTCTTGACCCAGAGATTCCTTAACTGTCCTAGTTCCAGAGCTGCAGTTCTTGCATCAGGCATGATAGGATTAATTCCTAGAACCGGAGGCCAAAGGCTTAAAAGGGTGTAGATTCTTTTGTTTGGTGTCTTGTACCATTCCTGGCAGGGGCTCCTTAAGGCAATTCTAGAGTCTCAGACTATACATGCTGTGACACCATTTTGGATTCTGTGGTTCATGGTTCTAGAACCAAGAACAAGATAGATAGTTGGGGAACCTTTCACCTTTGAGATATAGGTTTCTAATCTGGATTATCCCTTTATTCATTACAGAACTGCCACAGGATGTTTCTCTCTTTCATATCCCCCCCCCCCAATTCCCCCCTTAAACTGAATGATGTAGCTTTAGAACCAGAAGTCCTGGGGAGAGAGGATTCTCATGGGAGCCGAAGGTCTGCAACCTAACCAGTTTCTAGATTATGGCTGTAGAATGGGAAACATCCTATATAAGATGGGCATTTTAGCAACCAGCAGGTTCCAGCCCTGAAAACGGCCCATTCCAAATCTTTTAAAATCTAACAGGGTGGTCTGGACCACACGGTCTGTGTGTCCAGAGGAGACACTCAACATTTGTCCAGGGATCTTGGGAGAATGGAGAGGCAGGTGGAAGGGTTGTGGGGGCAGGGAGGGTCTTTGGTTATGGATCTGGCCCCATCAGCTGAGCTGCATGTTTGGGAAGATGTGCAGCATCCACAGCAACAAAGGCAGCTGTAAGAGGTGCCTTCCTCTCTGGCGTGAGGTATTCAGTTGGTCCCCAAAGGGACTCTGCCACCAGGGCAGGCAGGTAACACTGAAGAGGAGGAGGAGGCCAACGACGATGACAAGAAGAGAGGCCACCACCCTCTTTTGGCCCTACGTGGGATCCAGCTCAAAGACGCTGTCGTCAGTTGGCGAGGTGAAGAAGCAGCTCTGGCCAGAGGGGGGGCGCCGGCTGGCCCTGCTGAGCCCCAGCGACTTCTCAAAGTCCAGCAGCTGTCCCATGAAGTTGAAGTTGGGCGAGATGTTGGACTTCTTTCGCTTCACCAGATCGTAGGCGTCGTTGAGGGACAGGTTGAGCTTCTGCATGAGGTAGGCTACAGTGACGGTCACCGAGCGGCTGATCCCCGCCAAGCAGTGCACCAGAATGCCACAGTTCCGGGACAGGGCCTCATCTGGGACAGAGAGGGAACAAGAAAGGGAAAGAACAGGTTGGGCGCGTGAATACAGCTGCACTGGGGGGGGGGGAGCAGAGACATCACCGTGCCAACAAAGGTCCATATAGTAAAAGCTATGGTTTTCCCAATAGTGATGTATGGAAGTGAGAGCTGGACCATAAAGAAGGCTGATCACCAAAGAATTGATGCTTTTGAATTATGGTGCTGGGGAGACTCTTGAGAGTCCCATGGACTGCAAGAAGATCAAACCTATCCATTCTGAAGGAAATCAGCCCTGAGTGCTCACTGGAAGGACAGATCCTGAAGCTGAGGCTCCAATACTTTGGCCACCTCATGAGAAGAGAAGACTCTCTGGAAAAGACCCTGATGTTTGGAAAGATGGAGGGCGCAAGGAGAAGAGGACGACAGAGGACAAGATGGTTGGACAGTGTTCTCAAAGCTACCAGCATGAGTTTGACCAAACTGCGGGAGGCAGTGGAAGACAGGAGTGCCTGGCATGCTCTGGTCCAGGGGGTGACAAAGAGTCGGACACGACTAAACAACAACAAAACTGGGGCTGTAAGGGCTGGGGCAGAGAAAAAAGTGGGGATGAGGGAAGGGTGGCAGGACAAGGGAGGCAGGTGGGGAAGAACCCAAGGGTGTGTGTGAATGTTCAGGTTAAGAGCAGCGCTGAGGATATCCTGCAACTTCACTAGTGAAGAACTCAGCTTCCTAAGGATCCTATAGTAAATATATATATATATATATATATATATATATATATATATATATATATATATATGGCAAGTTTCTAGTCCTCAGGGCAGATTGTATATAGACACTGACTGCTGAGTAAAGCTCCCAGTTATTCAATAGGACTTAAGTGCCCCACATACTGCCATGTTCCTCCAACTATATGAAGCAACTAGGAAAGATGTAGATATGCTTGGTCACATAATTTATAGGTAAAGGTAAAGGTACCCCTGCCCTTGCGGGCCAGTCGTGTCCGAGTCTAGGGTTGTGTGCTCATTTCACTTAAGAGGCCGGGAGCCAGCGCTGTTCGCAGACACTTCCGGATCACGTGGCCAGCGTGACGAAGCTGCTCTGGCGAGCCAGCACCAGAGCAGCGCACGGAAACGCCATTTACCTTCCCGCTAGAAAGCGGTACCTATTTATCTACTTGCACTTAAGGGTGCTTTCGAACTGCTAGGTGGGCAGGAGCTGGGACCGAAAGACGGGAGCTCACCCCGCCGCGGGGATTTGAACCGCCGACCATGCGACCGGCAAGCCCTAAGCGCTGAGGTTTTACCCACATAATTTATACATGTCACCGAATTGCTTTGCCCCCCCCCCCCGAATAAAAGTGACCTTGCTTTGACTTTTCACACAGACAGACTTGCCTAAGGACCACCACAGCAGAGCAACGGCCCTTTGCATCCTGCTGGGGAGAAGCCAGATGGAGACAACTTTGATAAAAGGTCCTTGGTGGGCGTCATCTCTCCTAAACTGTCCCAGAGACTATTCTTCCATCATGCTAATATTTTTTTAAATGGAAGATTTTATGCTGAATTTTCCAAAGGAAAAGTCTGAGAATTGTATGTCCATGATTGCATGCACTGCAACAGCATATTTCAAACTGTGCCAAAGAAACACAACATCTAGGTTTAGAAAAGAGTGTGCAAATTGTTTTCTTCTGGCTCCAGTTCCAGAAAGGCTTGCAAAGAATTTGGAAGTTTGGGGGCAAAAGGAAGTGGGCAGCAAAAGAGAGAATGAAACAATGAGGAAAAGGGCATTCGAGCTGACATTAGAGGATCAGGGGAGAAAGCTCAAAAAATAGTTGTGGCCCATGATAAGGGACAAAGGTAGGGAGTTTGGGGGAGGGGCAGGCACCCACTTCCTAACCACTGGAAGGGAGGGGAAGTGGAATGAAGTTGCTGGAATCCTGAACAGCAACACTCAACACTGCAACATTTTGTTGCATGCAAGAAGCACTTTGTGAAAATTTGAGTGGCCAAGCAAAGTGATTAGAATGAGGAATGCAAGTAAGTCAGTTTATGAGAATGCATTAACTCTGTTGAACAGAGAGAGAAGCGAAAATGCCTCTCTTTGAAGATGCAGTCTACATGCCACTAGTTTTGGAAACGTTTGGTTTAAAACTGTTAACTTTTAAAATAAGAATTCTCTGTTTTATCAGAGGCATCTGAACAAAATATATTAAAATGATTAATCTGGAAAATTCATCAATGATCCATTGCAGGCCTAGTTGGTGCCAAGGCATCATATTCTACAGATGATGCAGGAACAGAACCAATCTGAGGATGCACAGACCACAGACCTCGCTGTGTGCACACACTGAAGCTGCTCAATGAGAAAGAAAAGGGGGAGACTGGCCAACAGCAAAGAATCAGTTTGGGAGTGTAGGAGACTTAACGTCAGGGAAGATTGCAGGTCTGTAATGCAAAGGAAGAGTGAGGTCCCTAAAAGACAGTGGGTGGCTGGAGGGGTCAGTTAACCCAGCCCATGTAGTAGATACCTTGAGCAAGCGCTTATGCTCACAACCATCTAGGGCTAACTTGATGCTCTCAGCAGGTAAAGGACTCCTACTCTCCAGCAGCACGAAATTCAAAACAGATCAGTATGGGGCTGCTTGAAAAATGTGCCTGCTGAGAGTATCATGAGGACAAACCAGAATGGAATGGCACACCATTGTGTTGCCTTCTCCCCAGGATGCTTAATTACTGTACCTCATCACTAAAGATGTAGATCAACTGGGAGCCCCACAAGTTCTAAGGACTTTGCCTAGTAAGCTGCCTGAGGACCCATGAGCCTTATTCCTGTACAGCAGATATGGGGAACTTTTGTTTCTCCAGATGTCACCAAACTACAACTCCCCTCGGTCCCAGCAAGCATGCCCAACGGCCAGGGATGATGGGAGCTGTAGTGCAGCAACATCTTGTGGGTGGGGGTGGAGGGCAAAGGTTCATCCACAGCTGATGCACAGGAAGCTCTGGCCCCACTGACTTTGGGTGAGGCCTTTGGATCACCCAAGCCAGGGATGAATACTGGAAGCCAGGCCTCCTGCCCTTCCTTGCTCCTACCTGACCTTAGTTCAACCACCAGCAACTCACTATGGGGACCCTGGCTTGGAAAACCACCCATTTTCAAGTGTATCTATCTGCCCACTGGCCCCGAAAACTAGATGCACTAGTGCAGGCACCCCCAAACTCAGCCCTCCAGATGTTTTGGGACTACAATTCCCATCATCCCTGACCCCTGGTCCTGTTAGCTAGGGATGATGGGAGTTGTAGTCCAAAAACATCTGGAGGGCCGAGTTTGGAGATGCCTGCACTAGTGGGACAATCTCTGGGGTGTTGGTTCCAGCTCCTTACTCACTTGCAAGCCCCAGGGTACTGAAAGTTCCTAAGTGGTATGTTACAAAAAACTGCGGTAGACACAGTGTTTCTAGGTTCTCCGCCCCCCTTATGAATCAATCGTGAACCACAGAATTGCAGAGTTGGAAGAGACCCCGAAGGTCCATCAAGTCTGTCCCCCCCACCCAACATGAAGACACAAAGGTGAGTGACGGGGCCCAACTAGTAGTCAGTCAGCTGTGAGCTGCAGTGAGAGCCAGTCGCCTCTCAATGGACTCAGATGACTGTCTCAGGGACACAAGCCATATTCCCTCAAATGCTTTGCAGGGGTCATGTGAATGGGTCCTCCGATGGCCAGTAGACAACAGCCACAGGAAAACACAACCGGGAGGCCAAGGGTGGGGTTTTCTGCCTTTCTTTCCCTTCACTCACCAATGAACTCAATGGCCTCAGGGAAGAACTGAGAGAGGTTCTGGCTCCAGTGGTCCGAGATAGGGATCTGCTTGTAATGGAATTCGCCGTTCTTCTCAAAGAGGTTGGGCAGGTTGGGGGTGACGTTGAGGATGTAGCGGATGCCCAGCTTGGCCAGGGTGTCCATGTTGGCAGAGTCACGGGCGCTGCCCAGGTAGAGGTTGGGTAGAATCTGCACGGGGAAGGAGGGGGGGCTCGCCCCTTCTGACTCCATCCCGCTGCTGAGGGGCCCCGACTCTGCATCGGAGCAGTCGGAGCTGAGGCTCAGGCCGCCCAGTCCTACCACAGGAGCTGCCGGGGGCACAGGTGAGCTACTGGCACTGGCTGTGTCCAGGTTGGTCTCACAGAGGTGCGGCCATTCAGCCTGAAATTTATGGAAGCCTCCTGCAAGGAAGGACAAAGCCAAGAGACGACTCAGCAGCAGCACAGCCACAGTTGTTACATGCAGAATTAAAGCACTGACAGTGGAGGTTCCCCTGTCATATTGGGGACACCCTTTCCTATAATAATTATTAACAATAACATTTTTTTATTTGTACCCTGTCCTGAGTTGCACCAGCCACTCTGGGCAGCTTCCAACAGAATATTAAAAACATAAGACATTAAACATTAAAAAAAAATCAGTTCAGATGTCTCCTAAAGGTTATATAATTACTCATCTCCTTAAAATCTAATGGGAGGGCATTCCACAGGGTGGGCGCCACTACCAAGAAGGCCCTCTGCCTGATTCCCTGTAACCTCACTTCTTACAGCAAGGGAACTGCCAGAAGGCCCTCGGTGCTGGACAATGGGGGTGGAGATGCTCCTTCAGGTATACAGGACCAAGGACGTTTACGGCTTTAAAGGTCAGCACCAACACCTGGAATTGTGCTCAGAAACATACTGGGAGCCAGTATAGGTCTTTCAGGACCGGTGTTATATGGTCCGGGCAGCCACTCCGAGTCACCAGTCTATCTGCTGCATTCTGGATTAGTTGTTTCCGGGTCACCTTCAAAGGTAGCCCCATGTAGAGTGCGTTGCAGTAGTCCAAGTGGGAGATAACTAGAGCATGCACAACTCTGGTGAGACAGTCTGCAGGCAGGCAGGGTCTCAGCCAATGTACCAGGTGGAACTGATAGACAGCCACCCTGGACACAGAATTAACCTGGGCCTCCATGGGCAGCTGTGAGTCCTGCACATCTGGTCCTTTAGGGGCACAGTTACTCCATTCAGGACCAAGGAGTAACCTGCCCCCCAGTATTTTTGCTCTACCTATAGCCATGACTTTCTGTACTTGGCAGTACAGTTAAGAGGCAGTCAGTCCTGAATCCTTTCTGTTGGAGCCCAGACCTCTTGCCCCCACTTTAACACGCCCCCCTCCCTTTGCTTACAGACGCTGCTGCAAAGTGTTGTGCCAGGAGATTGTTTGTTTACAGACTGTTGCCTTGGTGATATTACCTTTTGATTGTAGAAATCTACAGGGCATGTTTATCAAAGATTACATAACAAAACGCTTTAACTGCTACAATTCCAGGCTTTTTACATTTTTTAAAAGAGCACAGAATCATAGAACTGCAGCGTTAATGGGACCTTGAGGATCATCTAGCGCCAACCCCTTGCAATGCAGGAATGTGCAGCTGTCCCGAAACCTGCAATCCTGGCAGTCTTCAGTGTTGTGGGAGCAGGGGTGAGGAGAATTAGGGAGACCTGGTGAAAAAGAGCCGTGCTCCTGCACTATATATAGTTGTGCACAAGAGAGAATTTCAGAGCAGCTTGCACTGTGTGGGGTAAAAAACCCTGTGTTTTCATCTTCCACTTAATCACTGTTTCCAAAGGACAAAGTGAGCAGCGAACTACATGTTAAATGCTGCTGGGTGTAGCTTTGCCTCAATATATTTTTAAGACCATCTCACATGAAAAGGTAGCTGCAGAGAGAGGTGCAATCTTGAGTGGAAGATCTGTGGGTGGGAAGGAGAAGCTTTGCCTACGTTGCTTTTGCGCTGAAAATCACTCACAACTACATTTCCCTGATGTGGAGAAAAACAGATGAAGGGGTGATTTTGAAGAGACAACCACCGCTGCTGGTGGAAAGGTTAAGCAGTCCCTCTACCCAACTCTGTTGAAAGGCTACAGTTCAAAAATAAATAAATAAAGAGTATCAGAGTTACACAGAACTGTGCACTGTGTTTGGCAATCCTACAAACAGTCAGTCAATAGGTGGACCCGGATTAAGGGTAGCCAACCTGATGCCCTCAAAATGTTGTCGAACTACAACTCCCATCATCCCTGACCATGCTGACAGGGACTGATAGACGTTGTAATCCATAATCTGGAGGGTGCCCCGTGGTCTAGCTAAGGGGTAGCCAAGGGTTGAATCACAGCAAAGCTCCATGCAGAGGAAGGCAAAGAGACGAAGTGGGAGCTTCATATACCCTGCTGTAGAAGCTAAAGTGGCATTCTCATAGTTTGGACTGCACTGGTGGCACACTTGCCAAAAGGCTTGCTGAGATTTAGAGTCGCAAACTGATGATGGGTGGGGGGGTGTATTGGCAAGCTCTTTTGCATTTAGCAGCAACATGTTGTGCAGAAATCTGCAAGTGAAACTTTTCACAGCATTGCAAAGAATCACCATTTGCTCAGGGTCTGCAAATCAAACTTTTGTTAAAAGCACAGCTACAATGGCCAGTTGAAAAGCTGGCAGCCTTATTCACTACTGTTCTTCTATTCTGGCTCCCGGCCCGGTTGCTCTGATGGGTCAGGCCTAGGGTGACACTTAACAGGCTTGGGCAGCGGCCAGGGAAGTTTCCCAGGTTGCGTTGCCATCCAACCCACCCCCCCGGCAGTCCCTCTTGTACATTTAAGAGCTGGGTGATAAAGAAGACCTTGAAAGCATGCAGATGTAGCCAGGGGAAAACACTTCACTTTCTGAGTTTCTGTACTTCAGGACTTCCTTTTTTTAAAGTCACAATAACAAATGAACACAGTACCCCATCAGTTTAAAAGGCCTGGGAGATGCTTTCGCCGGGCACCTAAAGATATGTAGTGAAGGCACCGGGTGAACCTCCCTAGGAAGTGACTTAAAATCTCAGGCAGGTGTGAGGAACCAGTGGTACCTTCCAGATGTTCCTGGACTCCAGCTCCCACCATCCCTCAAGCCTTGGCCATGTTGGCTGGAGCCAATGGGAGTTGGAGACCACAAGAAGGACCCAGGTTCCTCCATCTCTGATACAGGATAATATTCCTGGCTAAGGTCACTAGGAAGGGATGTGTAACAAGACCAAGGCTGTGTCCACACCCCAATTTACTGTGTCCTCACTGCACTTCCAGGGCTGGGTTTGTAATCCATGTTCCCACAGCGTTATCCAAAATACATACGTATGCTGCACTTTGTTATCAGATGCTACCGTTTGAGGCATTGTTTCTCAAACTAGTTTCACACTTGATTAGAGCCCTTAAGCCATTCTGTAATTCATCTCTAGCCAATGTGTTGCAGGGTGAAATCATCCGCTGCCTTGTCCCCCCACCCCCACCCATGAGTGTTCCCTGTGTGTTGCACAAACAAAAACAAACTGAACTCTATGGTGCTAATATGGACACACCCTTATGCCCAGTCAAACCCCAGGTCTAACCCTGATGGCCAGGTTTCACCTCTGCTGTCAGAGGCAGCAATTCTCCTGAGTTCCAGTTGCTGGAAACCTGCTCTGCCCCATTGCCACAGCTGAAAAACTGCTGATTAGAACAGCTGGGGGACGGGGGGACATGGCAGTACAGGGATGGGTGTAATTGTGGTTATCTGCTCTCCTGGTTCAGCAGCAAATTTAAAAACAGAGGAAATCTCTGGCTTGAAATCTGGCAACAATATTCCTGAATCTGCCTTTTCCCTGCTCCACTGGAGAATGGACTGGTTAGGAGAAGGGCCACAGCTCACAGATAGAGCACCTGCTTTGCATGCAGAAGGCCCCAGTTTCAATCCCCAGCATCTTTGGGAAGGGTTGGGAGAGGACGCTGCCTCAAACCCTGATGAGAAGCTGCCAGTCAGTGCAGACAACACCAAGATGGACCAATGGCCTGACTGAATATAAGGGAGCTTCCACATCTTTTAGGCAAGGGCCACAGCTCAAAGGTAGAACATCTGCTTCGCATGCAGAAGGTCCCAGGTCCAGTCACCAGTATTTTCAAGTAGGGCTGGGAATACCTGCCCCCCCAAAACCCAAGAGAACCTTTGCCAGTCAGTGTGGCTTGTTCTGAGACTGATGAGGTCGACTCAACATAGGGCAGCCCCCTAGGAAAGAGATAGGTTTCCATATGTCGGGTAGCCCTGCCCCATCTCAAAGTTACCTCCCACCTTCACAATTCCTGCTTTCCTCAGCACACCCACCTTGCAGGTAGTAGGCGGGGCAACCTTCCTCCCGCAGCTTCTGCAGAAGCGTCACCAGCACTGACCCTTCGTCCTCCTCCTGGCTCCCTGATGGGGGCAGCTGGAGCGTTCCCTCGTCATATAGGAGCACCGTGCTACCCCTGAGGGCCTGGGGGGGCCCCGGCAGCAAGGACCCGACTGAAAGATTCCCTTTCCGGAGACGACGAAGCAGCAGCCCCGGGAGGGCCACGCTCAGGGCCCGCTCCACGTGGGACGAGTCGTACAGCTCCCGGCTGCGGCAGTCCAGGATGTGGAGGCACGGAGACGGGGAGGCCAGCTCAGCCCGCAGCCACGACGTGGACTTTCCCAGGTCTTCCATGTGGCTACAAGCCACGGTCTGGAAGATGAGAATCTTCACGGTCAAGACTGCCCAAGCCAACCCTGCCGAAATCTCAGAGCCCCGCCTGGATTCTCCCCACTCGCAATGAAGCTTGCCACTTCCAGGACCTGAAAAAGGGAGTCTGCAGGGAAAGGTTTTGTCCAATTGGCAGATTATTCCAAACTCAGGATCCAAAGTCCCAGGTGCCTTTGCCTGAAGGAATCGCTACCTCATGTTGCCAGCACAGGTCTCACCCCATCCATCGCAATCCAAACAGCCTGGGCTAGCAAAGCAAGAGGAGGGTACAATGAGGGGTGCCTCCATGCGTGGAAATCATCCTTCAGTCTCTTTTTTTGGAGGGGGAGAGAAAGGAAAGGAATGGTATGGTGCCCAGCCTCTCAAGAGGTGAAAGTAGAAAAGGAGAGATGGGTCCCAGCGCTTTGTGACAGCCTGGAGGAGAAGAGGCTACAGAGGATTCTCGCATAAGGGGGGGAAGTGGCTTCTTGGACACTCCGCTCAGGATCCTGACCTGCCTTACCGCTGTGGTTTCCCTAGTGCTGCCACACAAGGGGAGATCTTCCAAATCAGGGTCAGCTGCAGCCAACCAAAATTAGGATCGCAAGTTGTGCCAGATTAGCCTCCCCTGTCTCTGCGTGTGAATCCAGCTGATATTGTTCCTCTGCCGTTGCTGCCCTGAGAGTTACCGGTAGATCTCTGCCAGCTGAGGAGAGCCACAACTTGTGTCCCAGCCTGAAGAAAAATCCCTTGATCCTCCTGCCAGCTGAAGTCTATCCAATGTCACTGGAGAGGATATGCTGAAGCAGAGGCCAGGGAGGCGTGGGTCTGTGGTAGGCAGGCATCCAGGTAAGCCAGTGGGGGGGGGAGGTAGAAAATGAAGCAGGGAGAGAGAGGGAGAGAGAGATGCACACTCTGGGTACCAAAAACAGCACCTCAGGCTTCCAGAGAAGAAGGGGATGCTAGCACAGATCCTGGAGGAACCTGCAGTGGGAAAGCAAAATGGGAGAGTGAGGCTGGGGAGTGTGGGAGAGGGAGCACATAGGCAGCAGGCTAAGGGAAACACGGGAAGTGCGTGTTCCCTTCCTGGCACCTTGCTGTCCCCTCCATCCTGGCCAGATGCTGACGAGAGACTTCCTGGCAACCAGAGGGAAGACAGCAGTAACTGCCAAGAGTCGGATGACAACATAGGCTGTGTACACACTGCAGGCACCCGGGGCTTTCATTCCTTAATTTCAAACCAGCCACATTTTGCACACCCAGGAAGCTTTTCGCTCTGAATCCCAGATGTGTGTGGGGTGACTAAAGGTAGTCGGCATGGGTGCAGGAGGGGAAGAGGCACTCCACATGAGCTCAGAAACACCCTATACTAAGAACCATAGGTCCAGTGGTATGCGCTTGAGCAAAGGTCCCAGGTTCAACTCTTGGCTCGTCCACCTAATGGGGAAAGGGCTCCGTCTGAGACACAGGACAGTCACTGCAAGTGCTGAGACAAAGGGACCCAGGCTGACTCAGGACAGCAGCTTCTTGCGTTTCTTATACTTTAGGGTATCAAAAGGAGGAAGTTGGCAATTTCCTTATTCAAGCTTTTCAAAACTATTGTGCAAATCTCTATGTCCAGTTAAAGATTATGAATCAGTGGCACATACAATTAATTTATTGTAGTTTAATCAATCTGGAATAATCTCCACCCTTGGCTCCATAATGCTCAGTTGTACTTAGGGTTGTCAACACCTAACCCCACCCCTAAAAAACCCTGCCCCATAACCTGGCCTGCTCTTTTCCCTTTAAGAGGCGATTGATCTGCAGAAAATCAGCAGGAAAAAAGCTTTTTGTGGCCTGGAAATAAACATCACAGGCTAATGCCCGCAGATAAAGTGCTTCTGTTAAACATGCAGGTGCAAGAGCTGGTTGAAAAGTTGGCCAACCTATAGCTGAGAAAGATTAAAGCCTCCACTCAGCAAAACAGAAAAGCACACATCTATTCTGAAATGCTTATATAATGAACACAAGCAGGAGAAATTAATCAGCATTTTACAAGTTCCTAGTATTATTATTATTATTATTAGCAGTAGTAGTGGCATTTATTAAATTTATATACAGGCAGCAGAGTTTTAGGCACATCCGATATGTGCGTGACCATGCTGAACTTGGAAGTAACCTGAAAATGTCAGAAAAAAGGGAGGGATGGGGCCGGAACGGGGTGTTTGGGGGCTTTTTCAATGGTGTTTCAAATATACAATATTTCACTTGAACGTGCGGTGCCTTGGAATGTACCACCCATGTAAACTGGGAGTTGCCTATACTGCCCTTCATCTAAAAATCACAGGGAGGCTTACAGCATAAAAATACAAAATGAGAACACAAAAATACATAACAAAAACAAACAAATCAATAACCCCTCTCCCACAAGCCCACTGAAAAGGCCACAGATCGTTTAAACAGTCAAAGGCTGGTTGTAGAGGAACATTTTCACTTGGCACCTAAAGACATATAATGAAGGCTCCAGGCAAGCCTTCCTGGGAAGAACATTTCCCAAGTGGGGAGCCACTGCAGAAAAGGCCCCTTCTCGTGTAGCCATCCTGAGGACCTCTCCTGGAGGGGGCACACAAAGAACCTCAGATAGTGTTAACAGACAACTCTTCCTCTTCTAAGATCTTGGATAAGTTTGGTGGGGCTTTCCTTTGAGTTAGGATGCATAGGTTTAGATCCCCCCCCAAGGCTTTTTTCTGCAGGTCTATTGTGCAACATGACATTCAGGCAATACTAGAGCACTTGTTGTGGATTTATAGTGGACTGCTTACACATCATTCTGCTTTATGAGCTGTTCTGTGATGGTTTCCCCATGTTGCCACATTACTGCCATCTGGAGGGGCACCACTGCGCTATAGTCAACACAAGCGGGACAAGACTCTTGTTCCAACAGGCTTTTGGGAATTGACTTCCGGGTTTCGGTGGTTGCGCATGCGTAGAAGTGCTAAACCATACTTTGCGCATGCACAGAAGTGCCGAATTGCAACCCGCGCATGCGCAGACGCGGATTGCGAACATGCATCCTGCACGGAACATGTTCGCAACCCGAGCGTCCACTGTATAGTTTTAATTCCATTAATGTTTAACTGGATTTAAAAGATTGTGGTCCCCGCCCCCCACGTTTTTAATGACTTGTTTTTATCTGTAAACTGCCTCGAGTCCCGTCAGGGAGGAAGATGGGGTATAAATAAATAAATAAAATAATAAAAAGCAAACTGAAACATTTTATTCTGTAAAAACTTACAGCGCTCCAGCAGGAGGTTATGGGGAATGTATCAACTGGAAAGAAAGCAGGATGCCCACCTCAAATCTTTAGCAGGCGCAAACAGTATGGAAAGCAGGGTCCCATATAACCACCCCAATAGTCTCACGAGCACAAATCATCACAAAATCCCCCCCCGAAAGGGTGTCTGGATGGGCACCCAATGTGGAGAGCATGCTGAGCTTGCTGGAGCCATGTCAATAGTGGCTGGTGAGGTGGCACAAGTGGATCTCCAACACCACAGGTTGTTGCTGCTTTCAGAGAGGGTTGAGGTGCAGGGAGTATGGTGTGGCTTGCAGTGGCAAGAACACTGGATCAGCTGCACTGCCATGCGCCATCCTGCCTAGTTCCCTGTGCCTCTCTACCCTCCTTCCCAGTAACTCAGGAGAGCAAGGTAGTCCCACCCGCACCAGCCACAACTCAGACTAGTTACAGTTTATAATTTATTTGGAACATTTCATTCGGTAAGAATTTTGCAGGCTTCGTCTTCACAACACTGCTGCGAAGTAGGACACCACTGAAACAGACAAAGTTCACATGCAGTATGCCTATGGCAAGAGGTGACACAAGTCAAGGTTGCCTTAGATCAGGTGAGGGGAACCCTTGGGCCCTCCAAACATAACCAAACTACAACTCCCATCTACCCCAGCAAGCATGACTAATGGCCAGGGATGATGGGAGTTGTAGTTCAGCAACCTCTGGAGGGCAACAGGTTCCCCACACCTGCTTTAGACACAGTGAACTTTGGGAGGCATAAAAGGTAATGGAGCGGATGACTGGAGTTCTCCTGTGCAAGTCCTGGGCAGGGTGGGGAGACTGCGCCAGGTCAAGTACGGGGAGGGTAGTAGTGATGAGGGTGCCATTTGGCTGTTCTGCCTCAGCCCTGTCTTGGGCCTGCTCCATCTATCCCTTTCATCGGTGCTCTTCAATGTTGGGTTCTCAAAATGTTGCTGAACTATAACTCCCACCAACTATAGCTCCCTGTGCTAAGGCAACCTCTTTCCTGCTGCAGCTGAAGCCAACCAAGACTAAACTTTTCATCAAAAAGTCTATTGTTTGAGTCTTGCCTCTGCCACGATCCACTTCACAGACAAGCCTCCACTCTCTTGATCTCCCACTAGCAATGAAGATATTAATAACGACCTTTCTTAAAGAGTGGAGGCAAGGATTGCAAGGTGTGTACAGAAAGGGCATTCTGAAGACCGCTAATATCCATCCCTAGGAGTGTCCAGTGGAATAACACCCTCCCCTCAAAATAAAATAATAATAATAATAATAATATTCTGCTTTGCCTAGTAGCCCTTCTCTTAACCTTTAATGTGCACAGGAAGGCTGGCCGTGGTTCCTTAGTGATGGCACTTTACACATGCTCAAAAGCACCATTTACCTTGTACCGCTATGCAAGTTTACTCAGGGCCTGGAGTTAAAGCAAAAGTACTTCGCGCGTGCCCAGAAGCCCCGACTTCTCTTGAATCCGCCTTCCTCTTCTCAGGGCTGGAGTCAACCTGCCCGCCCTCCTGAGTTCAACGAACGGGATCGAGCTTCGGGCTGGTGCCTTTAGGATTAGGACTTCCCACGAACTTGGCGCACAGCAAAGAAGAGGACCCGGGGCTGAGCCCTGGCCGCGTCAACGCTGCGGAAAAGCGGAGCCCCAGGCGCGCGTTCCTCTTACCCTGCGGCGCTCGCCGCGCTTTGCGGACGCCTCGCGGAGCGCGGCCATCCCGCCGGCGTCGGCGCCCAGGACGGGCCGCGGTTTTCGGAGCGAGCCCGACGCCGAGGCGCCCTTAGCGCGTCTCCTTCGGCCTCGGGAGAAGAGCGAAGCGGGCGGGGAGGACTCCTGCGCCAAGGCGGCTCTCGAGGCCAAGCGCTCCGCCGCCAGCTCGGCGGCTTCGCTGGGCTTCGGCTCAGTCGCCTGATGCGGCTCCTGCGCTTCCGTCGCCGCTAGAAAGGCGACTCGCCGCTGCGGCAGCGGGAGGAGCGACGGAGTCCTCGGCCGCCTCCATCTGCAGGGCGGCGGGGCGCGCGCCCAGGGAGCGGTGCTGCGAGTTCCGCGCGGGGCGGAGAGAGACACCGGGGAGACACTTCTTTGGGAAGATGCCCGAGGGAAACAGGGCGGCGGGAGGGGAAGCGCGGCCGGCGAGGCGGCCTCGAGGCACCGTCTCCAGCGCCGCGCGGCCGGCCAGCCTCTCTCTCCGCCTCTCTCTCTCTCTGCCCGCTGGGCCAGGCGCGTCCCCACCCCGGCTCCACGTGGTGGCTGTGTACAGCCCGGAGCCCCGCCCCGCCGCCGCCGCCGCGCCAGGGGCCGGAGGCGCCGCCCCGGGAAGGCGGAGCCGCTCATCAAGGCGGCCAGGAGCGCGCACACGCGCGCGCACTTGCGCGTCCATCCAGCCGGGCAAGGACGGGGTCAGGTGGGCGCCTTGGGCCGGGGCTCTGCTCCCTCGGGCATTGAATGGCAGCCTGGCGTCACTGGGGTTTTAATACCCTTGGTCCCCTCCCTGTGCCAGAACGGCGCTGTGTGGGCTTTTGGCTGCGTCGGCATCATACTGTTACGGATATGAGGTAACAGAGCCTATTAGTGAATAGGTAAAGGAAAAGGTAAAGGGACCCCTGACCATTAGGTCCAATCGCGAACAACTCGGGTTGCGGCGCTCATCTCGCTTTATTGGCCGAGGGAGCCGGCGTACAGCTTCCAGGTCATGTGGCCAGCAGGACTAAGCCACTTCTGGAGAACCAGAGCAGCGCCCGGAAACGCTGTTTACCTTCCCGCTGGAGCGGTACCTATTTATCTACTTGCACTTTGACGTGCTTTCGAACTTCTAGGTTGGCAGGAGCTGGGACCGAGCAACGGGAGCTCACCCCGTTGCGGGGATTCGAACCGCCAACCTTCTGATCGGCAAGTCCTAGGCTCTGTGGTTTAACCCACAACGCCACCCGCGTCCTGCCTATTAGTGAATAGTAGAAGGTAATAAATGGTAGGGTTTTGATTATCTGAGATATGAAGGGAAAATACCAGCTGCAGAGGGATTCCTTGGCTAGCCTAAGGAAGACGACCTGGCAAGGTACAGGGCCATTGAGGGCCTTTGGCAGTGCAGGAGAACTGTCCCCTGCCCGGAGATGTGAACAGAGACAGGGGATTCGGAAGGTTTCCAGGATAATGGGGTGAGTTGTCACAGGAAGAGTTGGGGGGCCTTTGGCCTTCGAGTAGCTGAGAACAAAGGGCAGAGCCATCTTGGCAGGCTGGCTGAAGGCAGGCTGGGAGAGATGCCGTGGGCTCCAGTGCTGCACTGCTGTGGGGAACAAGCCCCTCTTGAGGTGACCATACTGGACTTCCTCTATGTAGACTAATAGTGTAAATATATGTAATTTAACCATAATTCTAAAAGGATGACAGTCTCTGCTGTGTCTTATTCTCACTGGAGCATAGACTGTGGGTGAGCACCTGGAACCCCCTGGAATCTTGACACAGCTTGGCAGAGATTGGGGGTGGCGTCCAGCTTTTGTAACAATGCATTTAAAACACAGCCCCCACCCCACCCCCAAATCCCGGGAACTGTAGCTTACCCAACTCTGAGCTACATTTTCCAGCACCTGTAACAAACTACAGTTCCCAGGATTCTTGTGGGGAGGGAGGGAGAGGTCCTTTAACTGTGGCGTATATGTTTTAACAGCCATAGTTCTGTGGCTGTGGCAGATTAGGATATTCTGTGAGATTCTGTATAATGGGGGTGGCAGCTTTGGCAAGAAGGGGTTTCCTTACAAACAGGAATGGGGAACTTGTGGCCTTCCGGGTGCTGCTGTGCTCTGACTCCCAGCATCCCTGACCTATGACTGTGCTGGCCAGGGCTGATAGGAGTTGGAGTCCAACAGCATCTGGAAGACTGCAAGTACCCCATGTCTGGTGTAAAAGCATGCACAAGTCCTTTATACAACTGTGTCATATTTCAATGGAGACTGCAAAGGAGAATTCTCTCCAGGATAGTGCTTGTCTTTATTTAAAACATATTTGTACACTGCCTTTCATCAAAATTGAGTTCAAGATGCTATACAATATTTTTGTAAAAGTAGAAAATTATCATGTAGTAAACTGACAATAAAGAAACATTTGTCTGAGAGAGCTGTTTCAGTTTCTTGGGACAGGTATAATGTTATGTAATGCAGGTTATGGCATTGAAATAGAAAACAATTCAGTTGACATAGTCCTAATCCCTGCAGGAAAAACTCAAAAGTTTCATTGGCCATGACAGGTGCAGAGAGACATCACTCTACACCTTGGTGAAAATTTATATAGCTTGCCTTGAAAGTTAGAATGAAAAACCAGTTTTCAATTTTAGGTCAGAGACAACAAAGATGATTTGTGGATTAGGGCCTCCTTTAAAGCAAAACAAAACAAAGTAAAAAGCACAAGAGGTGTGATAAGTGATGACAATGGATGAAATCTGTCTGCGCTAAGAATCTGAGGAACCCACTAGCAACAGAAGCCCCCCTCCTTGACTGCTGCCACGACTACCTTTCCACTGTGGTATTGCCAGTGAGCAAGCAGCTGGGGCTTAGAACAGATGGGGGTGAGCGGGCATTGGTAGGTGACTCAAGCAAGTGCGGCAGGTGCCACAAGGTATCAGAGTCAGCCAGGATTCAGAGCTTGAAGGGAGCTGCTGGAGCTGGAGGAAGAAAGTGGCAGTATTCTGCCCCCCTTCTCAAACCAGTCCCTGCAAAGTTATCCACCTCACCTCCCAGCCACCTTCCCAGCCATTTCAAAATAGCTAACCCATAAATAGTTCTAGTTTTTTACCTTAGCAGAAACCAGATACTGGCCTTGCTTGCATGGCCTATTATCTGTTTGCTTGTTTGTTTGTTTGTTTGTTTGTTTGTTTGTCACTTTATTTATTTTGTGAGGGGTTTTTTTAAGTCTCAAAGCAACTTAAGAAGATAAAATAGAAAACAGATAAAATCAGTTAGAAGCAGTTTTTTAAAAAGTGTACAATACAGTGGTATCTCGGGTTACATACACTTCAGGTTACATACGCTTCAGGTTACAGACTCTGCTAACCCAGAAATAGTACCTTGGGTTAAGAACTTTGCTTCAGGATGAAAACAGAAATCATGCTACGGTGGCGCGGCAGCAGCAGGAGGCCCCATTAGCTAAAGTGGTGCTTCAGGTTAAGAACAGTTTCAGGTTAAGAACAGACCTCCAGAAAGAATTAAGTACTTAACCCGAGGTACCACTGTACAAAATTTCTAGAATACTCATCCAACAGCACAGTAGGAAGGACAGGGCCTAACCCAGCTCCCTAAAAGGTGATCAGCACAGCAGAGTCCAGCTTCAATACATTTAAAGCATTTGCCTTCCGCCAGAGAATCCTGGGAACTGTAATTGACCTCTCCCAGAACAACAATTCCCAGCCCCCTTAACAAGCTGCAGTTCCCAGGATTCTTTGGGGAAAGTCATGCACTTTAAATGCATGGTGTGCACACAGATTTCATCAGAGACTTTGACTCAGAATCAATTCTGACTCTGGGTTGGCCCTCTTGCGGATCTGTCCCATTTCTGCACTGCCACTCTTCTGGGACCTGCTCCTTCAAGTCTGGCTCTTTACAGCCTTGCACTGACCAAGGTGATGGGCATAATCCCCTTGCTTGGTGGCCCATGGAACTATTGTGACATGGATGCAATAAGCAGATTTTAAAGAACAATGCTAGATGGACGTGCTTTGCATTTTTCTATCCCATCTTTCCTAGTGTTCCTATTGCCCTTATGAGGCAGCTAATCATAAGCCTGCATTTTTATTGAGGCTTGATCAGGGCCTGTATTTTAAAATGAGCTTAAAGATTTTCAAATGTTCATGCCAGGCAGAAGACCAGCTGCCTAAGAACCTTGGCAAGATGTTTATTCTCCTGGATAAGGGGCCCCCCTGATTTATAGCAGAAAACAATTCTCAAAGTCAAAGGGAATTACAGGCTGACAGCCAAGGTTACACTGACCCTACATATTACAGAAGATAAAAAAGCAGAGAAAAACATAATTAAGAGTGGGTAAATAGTAAAATAAAACCATGTGCCTCCCATTAAACTTGAGCCATATTTTCCTAAGGTTCAAAGGTCAAGAGCAATGGAAAAGCATCTAGCTGGCAGAAAGGAAGAGAGTATTTTGGGAAGTCTTTTTCTAAAGTTGTTTCTTTCTTAAACTGAGATCCTTTTAAGATTTCTTTTCCTTTTAAAAAGCTATCTATGTTATGTATTAAATATATTGGCTTAAATGTAATTATGCAAAGGAATTAGAAGCTAAGAAATGTTAAATCCTTATGCTAGATTCTTATTTCATATAGTTGGAAGAGATCACAGGGGCCATCAGCCACCAGCCCAGCCCCCCCTGCCAAGCAGGAAAAATCATTAGAGCACTGGTTGTCAGGCATTTGTTTAAAAGACCTTCAAGAGGAGATCTTTCAATGATGATGTGAACTTAAGATCCTTGACATCTGTTTAAGATAAAAATTTAAGATTAAACCATTTGTTTTGGAGGGCAATAGGGCGAGGTGAGCTGGTAATTAAGGTTCCTTGTTGAGACACATGTAAGATATATTACTACTTATTTGTCATTTATAGATAGAAGAATATATAGCTTTTTGTTTCCCATAAAAGGGCAGAAGGAAATGGGTGTATCTTTTGTGATTGGTTCTAGCAAACAGCCAATAGGAATTTCAACCAGGCTGATTGGACAGAGGCAGCCACAGGAGGAGCAAGGGGGCTGGATTAAGGAAATATAAGTGCTGGCCAGAATGGCAGGAGGGCAGGCCAGAGCTTGGTAACCATATACCACTGTGCCTCTCATTTATTTGTCTGACAAATAAATTATTATTTTAATTTCTCTATTGCTGCGTTGAATATTTCATTCCAGCTAAGCGTTAACCACAAGCAGGGTGCTACACTTACTGTGCAGGTGAAAACACATGCCTACAGCCCTGTTTCAGCCATGGAGAACTAGCTAAACACGGACCTAGGTAGAAGCTCTGTCAGTGATTCACAGTGAAGAAAGAATCTAGGCAAAGTAAATTTCCAAGAATAGTTTTATGAAACACACACACGTGTCTGTGTTCTCCCCTCCTCCTCCAGTTCTAATCTCCTTAGCAACCTATCCATTTTCATCTTGTGGCGGGGGGGCATGGGGGGAGCTAAAACAAAAATGGATTTTCCAGTTTCTATGCTATGAGTGGGTGATTTTCTCTATTAATAATGATCCGTAAGTCTTGGTACATGGTAAGGTTTTTCTGTTCTTACATTAGCCAAGAGGGCTCATGGACACCACTTGATTTAACCCAAGCATTCCTAAAGCTTGCTTAAAAGCAAATGGCAGAGATGGTTGATGGGGGAGGGGTGGGGAAGCCAGCAGTGACCCTGCTTTGAGTGCAACATCCTTTGAAAAACTGGTTGTTGGCCACTGTCCAAGAGAGGAACCTGGTGCTGTGAGGTGCAGAGAGGGTGGCTGCCCCCAAATCCATACCTGAGTAGGCTCCAGCCTCAGAAACAGAAATCAGAGATTCCATACCTGGATTTTGGAATATTCACCAAAAAACAGTAAGCAGAAGGTACTTCTCTGCCCCTGCCATATATAGTAGAGCTTTCAGTCCATTTAACAACTTTGCATCACCTTGCCTCCCTCCCTGTTCTTGATTACAATTCTTACTGCATTATAGAAAGCCTTATAGAAGTTGTTACCAGCACTTTGACAACCTAAGAGCCATGAATATACCACCCACCATTCAAAACTGGTGGGCACTGCAGTGTGGTGAAGTTCCACTGGGTGGTTGTTTCTTCATTTGATATTGGGTCAGAGGCGCCATCTTCTTAACAGGATTGAGGGGCCCCGTGCACGATGCAAGGAGCCAGGGGGCAGAAACTGTCTTGGGCCTTGGAGCTGGTGCTCCTGTGCTGGTGCCTCTCCTCACCTGCTCACCCTTACTGGCGCCCAGTTGCCTTTCAGCAGCCTTTTGTGGGCGAGTGCAGAGTTCTGGCTGGCTGGCCGTCTGGCAGCAGCAGCAGCCAAGAAAAGGCCACAGGGGATCCAGAGCTTCCCAGCCGGCCCTGCCTTGGATGCTCCTTGGAAGGTAGAGCTGCAGGTATGCAGCCCCACCTAGCCCCCACTGCACCTCACTCACCTCCCCGTTCAAATGGGCTCTGCTCCAGTCCTCCCCATCTGTGCTCCCAATTCTTGGCCCCAGGCTTGTGGAGCTCCCAGGAAAAGTGCCCTTGCAGTGAGTGCTGCAAGGAGTCTGGGGGCAGAGCTGAATGCCCTTTGAATATTGGGGGGGGGGGTCCTCCGCCCCCTCAAAAATACTGGGAAGGGGCAGAAACTGCCTTGTCTCTTAGGAGTTGGCACACTTGTATCGGGTGGTGCTACTTAACCCTGCTGTAATGAACACTCTGGTTAGGGGAATGGCAAGAAAGCAGTCCCTAAAAGGAAGGTAGCAAATAGGGGTGCTGGGCAGAGGTAGCCTTAGTCCATATTGTTCCATAGCTAAGCAACTGGTGGGTTTGTATCCATTGCCAAACTCCGCACAGATTACATAAAGGAAATCACTATATATTTCACGCATGTGCACTTTCTAAATAATTCATCTTGCTTCCAAAAAGAGTGATGGAAAGCTTGTGGAGTCTGGGTGAAACTGATCAACAACAGGAGAAAATAATCACAGTCGTGGGAGAAAGATAATATTGTTTTTTAGGATACATTTTCAAGCTGCTCCTGGAAATCCTGAGGGCTAGGAAGTTAAGGACTCTGCTGATACAAAGGCTGGCACTAACCCAATCATAATTTTAGCAGGTTTGAAGGAGTCCCCTGCCCTAGTGATAGCCTCCCCTCGTTATGATTAAAACCGTAGAAAGGGTGCAAAGGCAAGCAGTTGTGTTGTATGGCAAATGCTTCCATCTGATTATTCCTGAAGCAAAGAGTGAAGGGCTGTTGGGAACTTTCCCTTAGGAAGTTTGTTCATTCCCAAAGGGCATCGTAGCATCAACCTCTCTTGACTCCCCTTGATGGCAATTCTCCCTCCTCAAATCACTCACTGTCTGCCTACACATCATCCCAACTGTCTCTTCCCTCGCACACAAGGAGCATTCCCATAGCCACACACACAATGCAGGCTAAGCCTGCAGTCCTCACATACACTTACCTGGCAGCCAGCCCTGTGGAACTGAAGGCGAGTACACCCTCGCAGCCATACACACACCGCCATTTTCATTTTCATCCCACTAGTACATTTACCCCACAGATGTAAACAGCCGCAGCACTCGCCCTGTGGAGGTTCAGACACACCAAAAAGGAATGCTGCTTGCTCCCTCCCACGCACGCACGCACACTTCAAAACACAACTGCAAGCGTGAACACAAACATCCTCTTTTCTCTCTCATGCAAATAAAGGCATCCATTCATCCCACTTGTGAAGCCCAATCATACCACTCATGGACTGGAGAGCCGTTTCTTTGGCCAATATGTGGAATGAATCTAGGCCCTCCCACCGTCTCTGAATGAGCTGGATTGGCTAGCACACTCTGGCCTGAGACTGATTCTACTTCCCCTCTCATCAAGGCAGGGCTATGGGATTCCTCGTACAGTATTTGTTTTCATTTCTAAAATTTATGAGTGGCTTCTTTGCCAGGCACTTCAGGTGACGTGGGGCTGTTTAAAACCAACACCCAGAGCGGATTTGCACACATTGCTAAGCCAAGCCATGATTTTCTTGCAGGTTGACATCATTATCATCCTTTGGTGCCAGCCAGGTTAAACTGTTTTCCTAGGCTTTTGGCAGATTATGACACGGTGGTTGATGACCTATTGCAGTGGTTTTCAACCAGTGTGCCGTGGCACCCTGGGGTGCCTTGAATGATGGTCAAGGGTGCTGTGGGAAACACTGGCCTCTGTCCCTCTTTCCTTCCCTCCCTCCTCTGATGCCCTCTCATGTCTTTGCCTCCCCAAGACCAGGGGCGGCAGCAGTGGCTGCCCAGAGGACTCCCAAGGAGAGGCAGAGGAGAAGAGGCTGAGGGAACCCTCCACAAGGGAGACTGTTCGAAAAGGGGTGAGGGGCTGCTATCTCTGCAGGCAAGGGGTGACATAACTGGGCTCCTGAGCCCCACAGGGGTGCCGCAGAAAGTGTGTAGTTGGTCAAGGGAGCCATGGACTCAAAAAGGTTCAATGTGCCTATTGAATGAAATGTCCTTGCTTTTGCTGCAGGGTTTGTTTATGGGTTATTGGAATGGTTTTGTTGTTTTATATGGTGTACTTTTTTGGTCTGTCACCTTTCTGTAAGTGACTTAGAGACCTTTTTTTGGGGGGGGGGAATAAGTCAAAATAATGGAAATGGTGATGTGTGCTCATTTTCCCCCACTAGTGGGACAAGCATCAGCTAGGTAGAGGACTGAATGCAAGTGAGATTAGGAGAATAGCAGAGGGGAAAGGGTTAAGCACCCTTACCTCACTCTGCACCAGCCTAGATCCTCACTCCCTATTCACTTTAAGTGTAAATAAATCCCTACTGTTTGGATGCAGTACTAAGCCTTAACCATGGTAGCATCTGCAGCTTAAGGGCTCCCACTTGGTCCCTTTCTTCCTCCAGTAAGGAATCAACCATGCAGGAGTTGGCTTAGTGCTATGCCCAAACTACTGATCATGGTTTGTTTTGCTTCGAGAGAAACAAGCCATAAGCTTTGTTCAGGTGAAACATTAAAACCAGACATACATCTCATCCAGGATGTAAATTAAGGATAGGAGGCATATTATTGATGCCATGTGTGGCAAAGCAAGGCCTCTCACACATTCCAATATTTCAGATAATTGGTTTTAGATTTGTTTCTGTTTGTGTTCACACCAGAAGTGCTGACCAGGTGTGTGCTCAATGTGTGTGTGTGTGTGTGTGTGTGTGCCTTACAGGCAGCACAATCCTAAACATGTCTACTCAGAGTAAGTCCCATTGAATTAAAGCCTAATATTATGAAATGTAATAAAAAAATTCCTTCCAGTAGCACCTTAGAGACCAACTAAGTTTGTTATTGGTATTAACTTGTGTGGTGTGCATGCACACAAAAGCTCATACCAATAGCAAACTTAGTTGGTCTCTAAGGTGCTACTGGAAGGATTTTGTTTGTTTGTTTGTTTCAACTACGGCAGACCAACACGGCTACCTAACTGTAAGTAGAATTATGAAATATATGCTTTTAAAAATGTGTATATCACAAAATTCGTACAAATATGTGTATATTACGTGGAAATGTGCACCAAAATTCTGAGGAATTCTCATGAGGACTTTTTTCAAAAGAACTCACAAACTGGTGTGAAAATGACCCGTGAACCAAACTTTAGATTAGAGAAATAGGAAACCAAGAGAAACCGAAATGGACTTATTTACTGACCTCAGAGTGCTCACAGCAATACAGGAACAACCTACAGAAGAAGAGAACAACCCGCATAACATCTTTATTAATGCCCTGTTTCCTTTTCTCTTTTACTTCCAAGATGCAGCAATAACTTATGAAATGTAGTGTGAAGGCCAAGGACTTAAGACAGTTTTAAAAGGGGATTATACAGATTCATGGAAGAAAAGGCTGTCAATGGCTTGTCATCACAATGGCTATGTATAATTCACCCAGAATTAGAGGCGGCATCTCTAAACACCAGTCGCTAAGGAACCACAGAAGGAGAAGAAGGGTGCTGCCCTCATGTTCTGCCTGCAGATGTCCCTTAGGCATCTGGCTGACCACTCAAGGAAACTGGATGCTGGACGAGGTAGGAAGTTGATCTGATCCAGCAGAGTTCTTATTATGTCTGCAACTCAACGCAAACACCTTGCTGAATGGTCAGTGGGCCAGCCATGACTCCCCTGTTCCCCGCAGCTTTTACTTAGCTGAAATGCTGCTGGTCTCTTTGAGTGTATCTCTCAGATGGCACCATCTCTTTTGAAAGGGGGAGACATGCCAGGAGCACATCATCAGTCAGGCTTACACACAAAGGAGCAGAGAGACGGCAAGAATCATCCTGACAAACAAAGGGCTAGTTTCACAGGCCAGCGATCAGCCCTTGAAAGCCTCCCTCCCCTCCCCACTTTAATGGAAGAAGTAGTGAGTATAAACAGATGATCTCATCCCTTGGCTGGTTCATTCTGTTTCTCCATTACCCACTCAAGAGATGCCAGTGTGTGATTCCCGTACTCTCGGCAAAGCTGAGCCAGAGCAGAAAAGAAAGCACAGTTTATGATATATGTCAGAGAAGTCGCATGTCCTTTATTAAATCTTTCTCTTTCTTTCTTTCTTTCTTTCTTTCTTTCTTTCTTTCTTTCTTTCTTTCTATCAGAAACAGTTGCCTAATGCTTCCCAGACTTCTGATATAAAAAGCACCTTTATTTTCTTCCTCAATTAAAATTGGAGTAGCACTTCCCTCTGACATACTCCTGGGAAGGATTACTTTTAACAGGTGAAAGACAGGCAGGCATTATGGAACAGGATGCGGAAACTGGTGGTTGTTTCTTTAAACAAACTTCAGCTGTGTTCTGATGAAGCACCTGTATTCGGGACACAAATGTTTAACCCAGCCTTTGCCAGACTGGTGCCCTCCAGCCAGATGTTTTGGACTACAGTTCCCATCAGCCCCAGGCTGATGAAGGCTGGGATAGCCATTTCTTCTACTGCACTTTGCAATGCATGTCTAGCACTGGTCTGGTTCTCCCTGCACATGCATAGAGGGAGGGGTGGACTAAGGCTCTGTCCACACAACAGCCTGTTTAAGGGACCCTGATTGCATAGGCTCCTGAAGATGCTTAGGGAGTCAGGGCAGCATCCTTCTGGCCTGAAGATGCTTTGCTGCTTCTGTCCATGGCCTCTTGCCTGGTGTGTTCACTGCACTCTTGGGCTGGTGAAGAAGTCTGGAAGGCCCTGAATTCCTAGGGCCCAAAGGAAGGTGCCGTGAAGGTCCTGGCTCTGATTTTATGGGCCATGGTCCTGTGGGAGCCAGTTTAGTCTGCACCAGCCTGCCAGCATCATGTTTCCTGAGTCCCTGATCAGCACCATCAGGCCCAGAGCCAGGAACCTGGTCCCCCTCCTCAGCTTGTGGCACCATGGCTTCCGACTTGGAATCTTGGTTGCTGCTGGACCATGAGGCCATGCACAAAGAACTGGGATGGGCAGAGGACAGCTCTGTTCAAGTCTGGTTTAATGATACAGGACCACAAGGAAGGAGAACAGGAGCGGCTCATCAACAGTTAGTGCGGATAGCTGACTCAGCAGGCCGACAGGTCACTTGGTCATAAGACTTCCTTACTTTGGTGAGTTGTAACAATTTCTAAAATGGCACCTAGGCATATAAATTAGCATAGGTTAATAAATATGTGTTGCCCTTCAAAGTGTGTGTGTGTGCGTGCGCGCGCGCATGCCTGCTGCATTTCCTTTTCTTTTTTGGTTGATGCAGAAATGGCCATCCCAAGATTGAAAATGTTGCGGGAAAGGGGACAATTTGACAACTCTTCCTGGGCTCGGATAGTTCAGTTGGGCTGGAGGAACAGATAATTCTATCCATTGATTTTTAAATAAGGTTTAGCTCCCATCATAGAATAGCAATGACATCATCTTAAATTCAGGGTTGCATGAGTCATTCAAGAGACTAATACCAAAGTGAAGAAAAGAAAGATAACATGACATAATACGGTCTGTGGAGAAACAATTGGTTTGTTGTATAGGCCTCTTCATGGGGGAGTGTTCAATCACGGGGCCTTATCTATAGCTTTTGCTTAAGGCTGGATACAGCTGATATAGATAGATATAGATATAAATACAGATATAGATGATAGAGCTATAGCTATAGATATATGGATTCAACCTGCTGTGTGTTTTTCAGTCTCAGCATCCCTCGATACAACCTGAAAACCTACATCCAGGAGAATCTTATCCAATGCAGGGCATTCCCAGGCTGTCTCTGTTTTTAGGTGGGTTTCAATCACATGCCAGCAAATTCAGGTTGCACAGTTATGATTGATTTCAAACTCTTGCCCAATAACCCCTCTCCCAAAGTGGGCTTTTTGCAATCTGGGAAGTGACAGAATAAGTGTAGGATAACATTTGCTTGATGTGGCATTGTCTAACCTACCTGCAAACAAATCAGAATGAATGTTCAATTAAGCAGGTCATCTGGAAGTGACAAAGCTTTTCATCTGTTTCTCAGAGGGTGCTTCAGACGGCTGCTATTTTCAGGTGGGATTCAGTCACATAGTCATAGTATGACTTTGCTTACATTGCATTCTGTAATTTCTAAAGGGCAAGCGGATGGTGCAGCGGAATTACAGGAGCAGTGCCCTTAAGCACATAGCCACAGGCCCACACCCAGCCATGCTGCTCCTGCTCTCTGGTGACGGGGGTGGAATCAGTGTCGTGGGGATGGTACCTGAAAGAGGAGGGAGCTGTTGAGGAGGAAAGGTGTGCCTCAGAGCCATGCTAGCCACAAACAGGCCCTCATCCCTGGCATGTCGGTGGGTACGGGGAGCTGCCAGTGCTTTGACTCCTTCCCACTGATGCTTCCCAGGAGTCTCCTTGCCCTCAAGCCAAGGGTCACTGTCACAGACACTTTGTCAGGATGCAATGATTTTAGCTTCGTATACTTGATTTTATAGTTTATACACTTAGCTGGAGTGCAGCCATCTTGGCTCTTGAGAGAACCTGTATGAATGTGGAGGTGGAACTGTCCATCTTATTTAAGATGATGGTGCTGATGGTGCCATCGTTGTGGCTGGTGCTCTTTCCCGCTGGCACTACAAGCTATGCTATCCTTGCACAGCCCAAATCTCTTCCCGGCCCCCTCCCAGCTGTCTGGCTTTGCTGCCTCCTTTCTCAGCCCTGTTTCTGCTGGAGCCGGTGACCGCTGAAAGAGATTTGACACTGAGTGAGGCTGCTATAAATAGAAAAAGGAGAAAAATCAATAACTAAGAGGCCAGACATAATGCAATTGTAAACCACACTGTATCCCATCCCATAGTGCTTGCTCCCCCCCTTGTGTCTTGGCTACCTTGCTTATATTCCTCCCCCTCTGCTCCCAATTGACATTTTAACCAAGATGGTTCTCTTCTTGAATACAGAGTATTTTCAGTGACAGGAAATGTACTTAAGAACAGCTCAACGTAGTTCCCTCCCCCCTTTATTTCTATATGCACAACAGTTTCTAATTTCATATTTGGAAAAGTTCTCTTTCTGTTCTCATTCTCACATAGCATGTCCCCAAATAACCTCCAAAAATGGGATAGGCAGGGATTTTCATTTAAAAGTCTCAGTACTTCTGAATCACAGATTATTAAATTTATTTTTCCTGGCAAGGGGAAGTCAATTCATAGTTTGAAAGCCTTTGAGGCTGGAAATATTACATATCATAATGGCTGTGTAGACTCCTGTCCAGTTTTCAAAGTGCTGAGATGTCCTGGCCCTGCAGTACATTCACCCGGTCTGGTTTCCTTGGGAAAGAGGTCACTGTACCAGAAGCGGTTTGAGAATTGTGCAACCAGTTTGGCCACACTGGGTGCTGTGCTGCAGGGGGTGCCACTACAGCACTGCACAGTGGAGCATGAGAGGCAAAGTCTGCCACTGGCTGAACAATTACTGACATTCTGTGGTATATGGTTTGTGTATGCATACATTCACATACAGGTTGAGCAGATCTCCAAGCCATGCAAAAAAGGAAAGAAAAGAAAAGGTCAAGCACGTGTGAATCAGCATCCTATTGCAGAGCCCACTGCAGCAGCATTATTCAGTGGTTCTGTTGTGAAATAAAGATAGTACAGTCTCTAAAAGGCTGGACTTATACCCATTTACCCACTCTGAAGTAAGCCACATTGAACTCAGATGTGCATAAGATGGTCCTGTAGACCTCTGGTCAGCAGCTAATTTTCCTGAAGGGTCATTTAGAAGGAGGGGGGCCACAGGCCAATACATCTGTCCTCTTCATTGGCCTGTCAGAAAAGCTCCATTGCAAAGGAAGCCAATGTCTTCACACCTCCTTATCTTTTAAGAGCTAGGAACATCTCTCAGATTCAGCACCTCCAATAGTTGACCTCTATTCTAAACCATTTGGACTTGTATATTTGGATGGGCAGCTATCTGCAAGGTCCACCCAAGACATTGTGCTACCTGAGGTGAAAGACAAGGTGATATCTCCTCCCCATTCCAGATATAGAGGCTGACTGCGTTGGTGGTTGAATCTTGCTTCAACACTGGTGACTAGGCTGATGTCCTCCCTAGCACACAAGGGCAGCAGGCTAGCTTAGAAGTCATAGGGTAGACTGTGGCCCTCCACGCCTCTCTGTTTGGCCCTTGGAAGTGTCCCCAGGCCACACTTCCCACTTGCTGTGCTTCACAGCCCAAATATGTTGGTCTGACCAGAATGTATCCTTGCTTATTTGGATAAAGAAATGGATAGGAGCATGTGAGGGCGGCTGTGTACACATTCCTGCTTACTCTGCGTCCAGCACGCTCCCACTGCTGCCTTGTGAGGCCGCAGACACACAACGTTAGCCGCAATACACGTCTGTTTTGCAGTTCCCACCAAACCAGGTCCAATCTGATTTGAAACAGTAAGTCAAATGGACACCTACTTCCCCTCCCTACCCACTGCTGTAGTCAGACTGTGGGAAACTTGGAAATATATCCAACTATAAATGCTGCCCAATGTGCTTTTCTCACTGTGCCTAATGGTAGGGATGGCCCTGCCTGGGTCAGGCAAGGAGGGCTCATCCATGGCCACCTGGACTGTTGTTTGACCCTGTTAAATTTGGACGAATGATCCTGAGATGGAAAGGAGGAGTATGTGGTGGTCTGAAAACATCTCTGCTTCCTTGCCTTCTCTTCCCCATGACCTGCAATGTCTTCTCTCTCCCTTCCCCCCAAACCCAATTTGCAGTTAGCATTCTGCCCGCTTCCCTGATGATCAGCGGTGACTTCAAGGAGATGTGATACCTGAGACTTTTAAAAGGCTCGCTACTTGACATACTCCTAATGGGTCTGATTGATTCTCAGGCTGTTCCCTGCCTACCCCACCCCCATGGAGGCTGCTGGAAATCAGCATAGATCCTAGCTGAACAGTAGCAAATAATAAGTTGTTCTCTCCATGTTCCCCCAGCCCAGGGGGAAAAAGTTTCTAGTCACAAACTGATGGCTCACATGTGAATGGAAACCACGGTAACGGGAAGTGGGGGGAGACTGTTTTAGCTTACCTCCCTATGGTGGTGGTTGTTGTTGTGTGTGCGCATACACACATAGCGCTGTGGTTCTTCAGACAGTGCATTACTTTGTGGCAAATGTAGCACATCAGAAAAAAGGGCTTGGTAGCTTTAGCTGCAACAGCCAGATGGAATGAAGGTTGGGAATCATGAATGCAGAGCGAGTCTCACCAGGCTTAATACGTCTAGAACGGCTGCCGCCTACATCTCCTCTTACTGCTTCAGCTCTAGATGCCTTTTTGCGTTTATAGGCAGCTTCCGCAACAACATGGAAGCGACCTTCTAGAGAACAAACACTAACAAGCTTTGGGATGCTACAGTGTTCTACCTTGTGCCAAACAGCGCCATGCACCTCAAAAGCTTAGTTTCTTCGATCAACCCAACATGGCTGACCATCCAAGGAGCTGTGACGCCACATGTGAGAGGGGCTGGATCCATGTGAAACATGGCAGGCGAGGGGATGCCTCACCAGCCTCTGTCCACATGCCCCTTTTGTTCATTAGATTGCAAGCCCACCAACCTCTGCTTTACATGGGTTTCTCTTTTTTAAAAAATAATAATAATAATATTTATTACCTTTTCCAACAATTTAAACACAACAAAAAATAACAACCATACAATACAATACAATACAAAAAAACCCCACTACATTACACTAACAAAACACTAACATTAAACTAACAAAACAAAACAAACACAATTTAAAACACATCAAATAATTTCAATATCTTATCTTTCATTCACTTATTTCCGCGACCTCCTCACACCTCCCTTTTTGTATTCCACTTCTATTAATTTTTTCAGCAATTCCTTTCCATCTTCCTTTATTTTTAATCCTATAATTATCTTAACACATTCTAATCTTATTTTCCCTTTAATACTCTATTAATCTATTTATCCTTAATTCCTTATAACATTTCTACTAAAGCCATATAACTTCATTCCAACATTTTCCTAGCATTCATTAATTTTACAGTATTTCCGTAAATAGTCTTTAAACTTTTTCCAGTCTTCTTCCACCGACTCTTCTCCCTGGTCTTGGATTCTGCCAGTCATTTCCGCCAGTTCCATGTAGTCCATCAACTTCATCTGCCATTCTTCCCGGGTGGGTAAATCTTGTGTCTTCCAATATTTTGCAATGAGTATTCTTGCTGCTGTTGTTGCATACATAAAAAATGTTCTATCCTTCTTTGGCACCAATTGGCCGACCATGCCCAGGAGAAAGGCCTCTGGTTTCTTCAGGAAGGTATATTTGAATACCTTTTTCATTTCGTTATAAATCATCTCCCAGAATGTCTTAATCCTTGGGCATGTCCACCAAAGGTGAAAGAATGTACCTTCAATCTCATTACATTTCCAACATTTATTATCGGACAAATGGTAAATTTTTGCAAGCTTGACTGGTGTCATGTACCACCTGTAAATCATTTTCATTAAATTTTCTCTTAGGGCATTACATGCGTTAAATTTCATACCTGTGGTCCATAACTGTTCCCAGTCAGCCATCATTATGTTATGTCCATACATGGGTTTCTCTCTCTGAATCTGCTCCACACTTGAACTGGGATAATTCTTCTTGCTTGCTTCAGAAAGAGGCACATGCAGCAAACACTCTGGCTTCCATGGGGTTGAAATGGAACCTGCAGTACAAAGGTGAGAGTCCCATCCATTGCTGCAGCTGCTCTTCTCTTTGGCCTTGGCTGCTATGGCAGTGTGGACCTTGGAAGGCTCTCCATGAGGAAATGTGGCCTTTGGGCTGAAAAAGTTTCCTCACACTTGATATAAAGACGCAGTTCTGACACCGGCTGCTTTCTTCAGTAGCACACGGCTCCATGTCCCTGCAGTAAAGGTGATATACAAACGTAATAAGAAAACCTTAGAACTAGAAACCAGCCTTACAAGGTGCTTTCCTCAGGGCTCTTTGCAAAGCTTTGCAGTTATTAATTGTTAAGTTGTGGGTGAACATATCAGACGACACAGCGATTCTTCAGACAGCTCTTCTTGAACTGAACTGAACTGAAGGGCTCAGTCAGCCTGCTTATATAGAGCTCCAGTACCATGTTACTGTAACAACTTTCTAAAACTATCCAATCACTGAATGTCACTTTCGAGCCTTCATTTGCATAACTATCTACAGTATCCATCCAATCACTGAACGTCATTTTCGAGCCTTCATTTGCATAACTATCTAGAGTATCCCCCTGCTGGCCCAGGGTGAGAACTTCAGTACATAACATTAATCTATTCCAGAGGCCAGAGGAGGTGAACATCTGGCCCACAGGCCAGTTTTGACCCTCTAGGCCTCCCCATTTGACTTGTAAGGTTGTTTCCCCTGCAGGCCCTGCCCTTGATGTCAAAGTGATGTCAGGCATGGGTCTGGATCAGCTGCACCCTGTGGAAAGCAGGATTGACCTTCCTACGCATCAGCTGAGGGGCAGGGAGTTCAGTCTTTCTTTGTTCAGGTGCATGAGCAAGTTCCCTGTGGGAACTCAGATGATGTCAGATGACTGAGAGGTTGGGTGGTTCTGCCTATCTGTCAAAGTTGGCTCACAGGATAGGGGTTGATGAAGATCTGGCCCACTGGGCCAAAAAGGTTCCTCTTCAGTCAGTCATGCTCTTTTGGGGGGGAATAAAAGATAAAGGTAAAGGACGCCTGACAGTTAAGTCCAGTTGCGAATGACTCTGGGGTTGCAGTGATCACCTAGCTTTACTGGTCGAGGGAAGCCAGTGTTTGTCTGCAGACAGTTTTTCCAGGTCATGTGGCCAGCATGACTAAGCCGCTTCTGGCGAACCAGAGCAGCGCATGGAAACGGCTTTTATCTTCCTGACGGAGCAGTATGTGTTCAGCTACTTGGACTTTGACATGCTTTCAAACTGCTAGGTTGGCAGGAGCTGGGACAGAGCAACGGGAGCTCACCCCGTCGCAGGGATTCAAACCGCTGACCTTCCGATCGGCAAGCCCTATGCTCAGTGGTTTAGACCACAGCACCACCCGCACCCCTTTGGGGGAATACTCCATTCCATTTCCCCCACAGCAGTCACCCAACATTCTGTGACCACTAAGAATGCTCAGTCTTTGTTTTTTGGATTATTTTCTAAATATTTTGTTTCTGTTTCCAGAAACTGTGGGTTTCGCACGGATGGTGCCCCTTTGACTACATGAGCATTGGCACTGAAATGATGAATTTGTGTGTGCGCTCTCTCTCTCTCTCTAATAACATTATTGATACGCTAAAAGCCTACCCCCCACCATCAGAGGGAAGGGGGCTGCCTTCTTCAGTAGCATGTGGCTCTGTTCCCCTCAATGAGTCACACAGATAATCTAGTAAAACAAATTCCTTGATCTGGAAATACATCTCTGTCGTAGAGTTAAAAGCTGAACCCCAGCTTTCTATTTTCAGCCTTTCTTTAATTTAGAATAGTTTTGTTGCCACTTTATAATCCTGAGGGTCTCTCAAACTGCAAAAAAAATCTCAATAAAAATCACAACCAGGTCTGGTATCAGGGACATTAATGCCAGAGTGTCTCTGTGGTGCCAGAATTGGTCAGCAAGCATTTCCTGCCTTGGTCTTCCTTTTGGCTGCCATGTGGCTTCTGCCTGGTAGGTAGCAGAGCCTCCTTCTAGGCACAGGACGGGTGCTGGAAAGCTGGACCTTGCTCAGCTCATGATGGAGGTGCATCTTCCCTTTCTGGCAGTTGCCAGGCAACAGCTCCCTCTGAGGCAATAGAGTAGGGCTGAGCATCTGGAACAATGTGGGAACCTCTGTTCAAAGGCAGCACTTAGGAAATTCATTACCACATGTGCCATGGCAGCTCCCATTGCCACAACCTCAAGGAAAGTCCAAAATCCAGGGAGCTGTGTTGATCCAGAAGACATGAATTTACATCCCTGATCATCCATGAGGCACAACTGTGGTTCTGGGCATAATTTCCAGGCAGTGAACTGCATTGAACTCAGTAGTGCTTACTTATGAGTGCATAGGTTCAACTTGCAAATCACACTGAACTTTAAGGCAAGACCTAGGAACACCTTCAGCCAACTGATATACAACATGTAGCTTAGAAAAGCAAACAACTCTGCAAAGTGGTGTTGTCATTTTAAATTGCAGGCATGAAGTAGGAACCCCAACAAAAGAAAGCTGTCTCCAGCCTCGCCTTGTTTATTCCCCATCCTTCTCCGACTTCCTTTATGTAATTTGCAAGAAACTTGAAATCTTCTTTACTGCCTCATTCCATTGTCAAAGCAATGAAGGTTCATTAGCTACCCCCTGGTAAACAGATTTGGCAGATTTGATCTTGTTTCAAAAGCATGCACAACTTGTTTGACCAGGGATTTGTTGTTCTTGGCATCCACCTGTCTTAAGAGACAATGGAGTACTACACTTCGGGGGGGGGGGGCACGGGTGGTGAAGTAATACCACTGGAGAATCACAGCACCTGCTGTGGCTGCAGAGACCAGTAACTTGTAACGGCTACCGCCTGCATTGTTTTTGCTGTGTTAGCAACACCAAAGGAACCTCCTTGTGGTGCACCCTTGGGCAGAGTGTATGGGGGTCCTGGGCAGCCCAGACAACAAGACCCCCTCTCTTGGCCTCACTGATGTGGTCCAAAGGAAAGCAGAGCAATACATTTGGCACCAGCTTGGCTGCAAGAGTTTCCGGAAGGAGGCATACAAGAGACTACTGTGGAACAAAAGGAGTATGTGAGTAGCACGGTTCTCATGTTTTAAAAAAACTATTGTCTGTCACTGGCCTAGAATTAAATATATTTCTGCTAAAATGCAAAAGTAGCTCCCACTATGTTTATCCTGATTTCTCAGCACTCAGCAAAACCCTCACGATGCATCTCTCTGAAGGGTCAATTCATTCTGTTGCTTGTGGCAGCAGTCCTGTGCCCCGAGTTTTCCCTGTGTTAAGTGCTCATGCTGCTCTTTCTCACTGAATTCAGACGGAGTTCAGCCTAGGAGATGGCCAGGTTGCAAGCAACGCCTCCCTCTGCTCTTCTGACCCAGGTAGTAGCTGGTGATGATGTGTATGAAACATTTCTGTCAAGGTTGTGGTGTTCTGCACACCAGCAGTGCAAGCTGCCGAGTATCAATTACTGATGGGAGTACAACAGTACGGAACTGGGCAGGTGCCAACTCATGGCTCCTTTGCACAACACTGCAGCTTGGCATGATGTGGCTTCTGGCAAGGGTGCTAAAGAGAAGTTTTAATCCGCTCCCCCCCCCCCCCGTGTTAATGAGACTCAAGTAGGATGTTCTAATGGGAGGAGGGGAGGTAAAGGGGATTTAAAAGAAGTTCACGAGCCCCACCCTTGACTCACCACCATTTCCCCTCTTCTAAAAGCAACCAAAGAAGCCATCACAAAAGGCAAGGGAGACAGATCACCTCTGCCCCCCCTCCATATATCAAACACTGGTTTTCAGCTACTGCAAGTCTTAGGTACTTAGAACATATAATCTAAGACACAAAGCGCAGGTTTTAATATAGTGGAAGATTTTCACATTCTTTATTGGAATAACTCGGGTGAATATAAACTGTTAACCATCAGGGCTGTGTGATATTGAGGAAACACAGGAAAACCTGAGAATATGTTAGCCTTGTTAGAATTCACCTTTGAGGAAGCTTCATTTACTATAAACTAAACTAAGCTGGGGACGCAGGTGGCGCTGTGGGTTAAAGCCTCAGCGCCTAGGACTTGCCGATCGAAAGGTCGGCGGTTCGAATCCCTGCGGCGGGGGTGCGCTCCCGCTGCTCGGTCCCAGCGCCTGCCAACCTAGCAGTTCGAAAGCACCTCCGGGTGCAAGTAGATAAATAGGGACCGCTTACCAGCGGGAAGGTAAACGGCGTTTCCATGTGCGGCTCTGGCTCGCCAGAGCAGTGATGTCACGCTGGCCACATGACCCGGAAGTGTCTCCGGACAGCGCTGGCCCCTGGCCTCTTAAGTGAGATGGGCGCACAACCCCAGAGTCTGTCAAGACTGGCCCGTACGGGCAGGGGTACCTTTACCTTTACCTTTAAACTAAGCTACTTTCTGCTCCTTGTGGTTTCAAAATTCTGTTCTGAGGTTCTAAACAACTTCAGCCTTTGAATGTTGTTGTTGTAATACTACTACTACTATACTGTCCTTCAACCACAGATCACAGGACAGTTCACAACATAAAAATACACAAGAATACATCACAAAGCAAAACGAAGAATAACAACAAGCCAATAAACCCTTTCCTTAATTTACACCATCATAATAACTTACGTACATTTCCCCCCCAAATGACCTACAGATATTGAAAGATAATATGTAGTATTTGCGGCTGAGTTGGATTTTGAAACCAGGTTTCACAAGGCCAAGGCCACAGCATTATTTGCTGTGGCACACAGTATTCAAGCTCTGATGTTCCAGAAAATGTAGGTCATGTTTTGTTTGTGGCTTTTATCTTGCTATCTGAATGTGTTCTTTGCACTTCTGTTACCTTTAAATCTTGTTCACTGGGTTTTTTCTTCTGGTGTACCTCAGTGCCCAGGGTGCTCTTCCAATTTACTCTATGTAGCTGGTGAAAGTTAGGTTAGGCTTAGTAAATTTGTATTTACATGTTAATAATTCGCACTTTGTGAAATCGACTCTTGACTATGGATTTGAAAGTGCATGTCACAATAAACTGCTTGATTTTTCAGATGCCGCAGGACTTTTTCACTGTGACAGAGACTTGAACCTTGGAGGCATGTTCCTCAACAGCCTTCTAACGAAAAGGATATCCTCCCAAATGTTGTTTCAGACCCCCAGTCACTGCAGTACAAATGCATAAATTGAAAATGTGCAACCAGCCATGAGTTGAGCAGTCTGCATGAATGCAGGACATTTCCTTTTTTCCAGGCTTCATTGGAGAACTCCACTAGAGGCTGGATGGGGTTGGGGCTGGTGAGGCAGTTGTGGGCTCTCCCATCCATTTTTTTCACCTGCCTCTATCATTTGCCTCAACTCCCACCTACCAGCCTGCTTGGCGAAGAAGTGTGTGAATGGCAGCACTGGATGGAAGAGAGGCAGGGAAAGCCCCATTCTCAGATTTAAGGGGGGAAACTCTGGGTTGCAAACTGACAACTGTGCTGAAACTGACCAGAAGCTTCCAATAGGGTAAACACCATGTGTTTTCCTGTAGAAACACCATGGTGCACAACTAGATGCCCTCGTCTGCCCCAGCTGCAACAAAATATGCCTCTCCTGCAATGGTCTCAACAGCCATAGCAGAAGCTGTAACTTTCCACGGGTTGACTTTGCCCCCCAATGGCACACTCTTTCTGAGACAGACAGATGCCATCAAGAAAACCAAGATCAGCTGGCTCTGATGTATATTATGGTATAGAAAAAATAGGGGGTTTGGCTTTTGCTGCCCAACTCCCCAAGGGACTGAGTCCCCTAAGTCCATGATCAGTCAGAGATAAATGGATGGAGGCAAGATCCATAGAAAGCAAGGCAGATCTTTTATTTTTCTGTTGCAACAGAGTTCCCTCCCCTCCTTGCAAGGAGGTGGGAGAGACCCAGAACAATGGTGCGCAAGCCCCTATAAAGACTTTTGAAATTGCCCACCCTGTAACCCAAGACCACCCCCAAAACATACCTACGTCACAGAAAGAGGTGGTCTTCAGCAGAAATTGGAGTGTGTTGCTTCTCTCCTGTCTGCCAGGATACCAGATAATACCTTACTTGATTGCATTTTCTGGGCGCAGCCTGGCCATTCTTTTGAGATGGTAAATACTTTAGTTACTGAACCTCTTACACATATTGATAGTTTGCTCAGCTTAACAGATACTTGCCAGACTGTTTTTGCAGTGAGGTGTAAGCCCCTACAGTCAAAAAACAATTGGAAAGCTTTACCCATTTCCTTCCTCCTTGCAGAGAAATACTTGAGGTCAAATTGGGAGAGTCAAAATGGCTTCAGGATTGCTCTCCTGTACTATTTCAGAGATGTGGTTTATGTATGTTTGCCTTGTACATTTATGAACATTGATTCTGTATTTGAGACCTTAGAATTCTTATAACAATTGCCATTAATGTGCATGGTACTTTACAGTCTAATATTTATTTAGCCGTGGTTCCTGCATTGCAGGGTTGGACTCGATGACACTTTGTGTCCCTTCCAAGTGTAGAGTTGTATGAATCATAGAACTGTAGACTTGGAAAGAACCATGAGGAAACTTAGCCAGATGGGCGGGGTATAAATAATGAATAATTATTATTATTATTATTATTAGAGCGTCATCTAGTCCTACCCCCTGCAGTGTAGGAATATTTGTCCAATGTGGGGCTCAAACCCCAAACGCTGAGACTAAGAGTCTCATGCTCTACCAACTGGACTATGATTTATATTATACGATAAACAGGAAAGCAAGAGGAGGAGGCAGGGCAAACATGTTGTTTCAGTTGCATTGCTTAGGCTTAGGTCTAGGGTACGCTGCTGCTTAGCTATTTACTCAGAAGTAAATCCCACTGTGCCCAATGGGAGGCTTCCTCCTTGTTGTTGTTGTTTAGTCGTGTCCGACTCTTCGTGACCCCATGGACCAGAGAACGCCAGGCACTCCTGTCCTCCACTGCCCCCCGCAGCTTGGTCAGACTCATGCTGGTAACCTCGAAAACACTATCCAACCACCTCGCCCTCTGTCGCCCCCTTCTCCTTGTGCCCTCCATCTTTCCCAACATCAGGGTCTTCTCCAGGGAGTCTTCTCTTCTCATGAGGTGGCCAAAGTACTGGAGCCTCAGCTTCACAATCTGTCCTTCCAGTGAGCACTCAGGGCTGATTTCCTTCAGAATGGAGAGGTTTGATCTTCTTGCAGTCCATGGGACTCTCAAGAGTCTCCTCCAGCACCATAATTCAAAAGCATCAATTCTTCGGCGATCAGCCTTCTTTATGGTCCAGCTCTCACTTCCATACATCACTACTGGGAAAACCATAGCTTTAACTATACGGACCTTTGTTGGCAAGGTGATGTCTCTACTTCTCAAGATGCTGTCTAGGCCTGTCATTGCCCTTCTACCAAGAAGCAGGCGTCTTTTAATTTCGTGGCTGCTGTCACCATCAGCAGTGATCATGGAGCCCAAGAAAGTAAAATCTCTCACTGCCTCCATTTCTTCCCCTTCTATTTGCCAGGAGGTGATGGGACCAGTAGCCATGATCTTCGTTTTTTTGATGTTGAGCTTCAGACCATATTTTGCACTCTCCTCTTTCACCCTCAATAAAAGGTTCTTTAATTCCTCCTCACTTTCTGCCATCAAGGTTGTGTCATCTGCATATCTGAGGTTGTTGATATTTCTTCCGGCAATCTTAATTCTGGCTAGGGATTCATCCAGCCCAGCCTTTCGCATGATGAATTCTGCATATAAGTTAAATAAGCAGGGAGACAAAATGCAGCCTTGTCGTACTCCTTTCCCAATTTTGAACCAGTCAGTTGTTCCATATCCAGTTCTAACTGTAGCTTCTTGTCCCACATAGAGATTTCTCAGGAGACAGATGAGGTGATCAGGCACTCCCATTTCTTTAAGAACTTGCCATAGTTTGCCATGGTCGACACAGTCAAAGGCTTTTGCATAGTCAATGAAGCAGAAGTAACTCCGGACTCATCCATCCGTCAGGCCATTTGGTTCCAGATGAATTTTGAACCGGCACCCTCTCGCGGGGAATCGTTGTAAAACACGCCACAGCTCTTTCCAGTTACAGGTAACTCGCATCTTGAAGCCTAGGATACTTGCACGACCACAGGTTTATGCGGGTGGCGGGAAAAGAAAGAAAGAAAGAAAGGGGAGTTGGCGGGGGACCTGTCCGTGGAAAGAGTTTGGGAGCTCTCTGCCTTGTTCCCGGAGCCCTCGCGAGTCCTTCCCGGAAGCTGGAAGGCTCCAAAAGCTCTTTCCGCGGCGTGTTTCCCGGTTTGTATTTTCCTGGTGCTGCCCGGGCCAGAGCTTCTGGTCTCCGCTTCCCTTGCTTGCCCGAGCCCAGGCGCGTTTCCCCGCGGAGCCCCGTCGAGGGGCAGCAGCCGGCCAGCGCAGAGCTGCGCCTGGAAGGGGCTCCGGCGCGCGGGAAGCCTCGGCGGGAAAGAAGTCTCCGCCCAGGCCAGGAAGGGAAGGCCGGCCCCCCGAGGGGCGGAGAGCAGGAAGGGCGCGCGGAGGAAGACGGCGCCGCGCCCGAGAGGACGCCTCCGGCCCGGCTCCGCTTCGGGGCGACGGGGCCAGGGAGCTGCGCGCCGGCTCGGCTGCCTTTGGGTCCGCGCGGAGGCGCCGCGCAGCGGCTGCAGCGCGCGGCCGGGCCGGGCCGGGCTCCTCCTCCTCCCGCGCCGCCAGCTGCGCGCCTGGGCTCCCGCCAGTAGCAGGTCGGCGGAGGCGGGCGAGCGAGGGCCCGGGGTGGGTCGGAGCCCCGGAGGGGGGCGAGGGCGGCGCTGCGCCCTCCTTGCCTTTGTGCGGAGGCAAACCGGGGAGTCCCGGGCGGGGGGTGGGCTCTGCAGGGCCGGCGCCATCCTTAGGGCAGCCGGGCAGCAGCCCAGGGCGCAGACCTCTCGAGGGGCTCAGTCTTATGCAGAAAGACCGTCCTTGTATCTTACAAAGTTCTGATAACATTTTACGTTTGCATTTTATATTTTGAAGGATGTTATAATTTGTACAAGACATGGGCTTTTTTTGACAAATCGAGGTGAGCAACTAAAAATATTGGGTGGAAGTACTTCGCTTTGCCTAGCGTGCAAAATAGATTGGCACCAGCTGGGCCGAACTTTGCAGACTCTGGGTGCTGCTGTGTAGGCCCCAGCGCTCTGGAAGTCTGGTGCCCTGGCACTGTAATGCCAGAGGGACTTTCCTACCGTGGTTCAGGGGCCGGGCATGGTGTGCCTTTCTTGCACTCCTCCTTCCTTCCACTCCACTGACTGGAGAACCCATTTTTGGAGATACCTTAAGAAATGTTGCTGGATGCAACTCCCTTGAGCTCTTAAAGGTAAAGGTAAAGGGACCCCTGACCAGTCATGGCCGACTCTGGGGTTGCAGCGCTCATCTCGCTTTACTGGCCGAGGGAGCCGGCGTACAGCTTCCGCTTCCGGATCATGTGGCCAGCATAACTAAGCCACTTCTGGTGAACCAGAGCAGCGTACGGAAACACAGTTTACCTTCCCGCCAGAGTGGTACCTATTTATCTACTTGCACTTTGACGTGCTTTCGAACTGCTAGGTTGGCAGGAGCTGGGACCGAGCAACGGGAGCTCACCCCGTCACGGGGATTTGAACCGCCGACCTTCTGATCGGCAAGTCCTAGGATCTGGGCTCGCTCTGGACACAGCGCCACCCGCGTCCCCCCTGATCTCTTACTGTTGCTCAAACCGGCTGGGGCTTTTGGGCGTCCCAGCAGTACCACAGGTTCCTCCATCCCTGTCTTTAAACAGTCCTGGCATTAATGAATTGTGGGTTTCGCATTGGGGTATCTGGTCAGTCAAGGTGAGAGCAGGATGCTGGGTTGGAAAGGCCATTGACATGATCCAGCAGAGCTCTTCTTCCGTTCTGATTCATGTTTGTTGATTCTGAGTGTTCATACTTCCTCTAGAGTAGAAAAGATAGCTGGAGGAGGAGAGTGGCTGCCAATATATATATGCATATATATGTGTGCTTATATATGTGCATATATCCACATGCTCCCTCCCTTGCCTTCCAGAGCCATATTCTCTTGCAGGGGCTCCCCCACTTCACAGAGAGAAAGACACATCACCCGCCCCCCCACACGAAGATGTATCATCAGGATGGGGAGGGAGGGCAGGTTTAACGCCCCCCCTCCAAATCCCACGCACACTGCTATTCGCTTTTCTTAACTCATTTTTATTAGATGGGGAAGTGAAAGTTTACAAGACTCCCCCACCCCAGCAATCCTGAGGAACATCACCCACGAATCCTGCCTCTGCTGAACTGTGGGTGAGGTTTTCCCTGCTCTTCTGACATTTGAGGAGGAGGAGGAGGAGGGGGAGTGTGGCCTTGGCTGAGGTGCCATGGGCCAGATCCAGCCTGTAGCCTAGTGGTTCTTTCTCACTGGCCTGTACAGATACTTTCACAATGTCCTGCTGGGAACTCCTCTGACTTGTTTGCAGTGGGAGGAATATTAGTGTCCCACTCTTTCAGTTTGGCTTGCACGGCAGATTCATCTTCCCTCCTCCTCCCAAGTGCTGTTCTGAGGCGTTCTCCAACACCCACTCCCACCCACACCGCTGATTCAGTGGAAGTAGGCCAGAGCTGCATCCCTTCTCTTAGTGTGTGCATAGAAAGTGTTGCCTTACCATATGTTAGGGACAAGCACGATCTTGTATTTTCTGGATGCTGTTTCTATTTAATCCTGTCCTCCTTGCGCTACAACCTGCTATGAGCATGGGCGCTAGTATTAGGTGCTCCTCTTGACAGGAGTTATAAATAGTACCCCCCAAGCTGTTTTAGATAATGTTTTGCTTTTAGACGGAGATGGACTTCCCTCCATAAAAAGGTAAAGGTAAAGGACCCCTGACAGTTAAGTCCAGTCGCAAACGACTCTGAGGTTGCGGTGCTCATCTCACTTTATTGCCCAAGGGAGCTGACATTTGTCCGCAGACAGTTTTTCTGGGTCATGTGGCCAGCATGACTAAGCCGCTTCTGGCGAAACTAGAGCAGCCGTTTACCTTCCCACCGGAGCAGTACCTATTTATCTACTTGCACTTTGACGTGCTTTTGAACTGCTAGGCTTGTAGAAGCTGGAACCGAACAACAGGAGCTCACCCCGTCGCAGGGATTTGAACCGCCAACCTTCCAACCGGCAAGCCCAAGGTTCAGTGGTTTATACCACAGCGCCACCTGCGTCCCTTCCCTCCATATCTCTCCTTAATTCAGTGCAGCCTGAGCATGCAACTCTTGCTAGATTGCCATGGCCTTAGGGAGTGGGGCAGGTGGTAGCAGCTGACTGTCAGTCAAAGGAATGGGACTCAAAGAGCAGCATCCCACTGGGAGCAAGGGGCTTTGCCTAGGCCGTTTCCTAGGGACGTTTCCTAAGGCAGTTTTGGGTTCTTTTTGTTTCTGCAGACTCTTTGGAACACACCAACATTCATGGATTCTGCTGGGTTGTCAGAGGCCGGTCAGGTATCTGCCGATGCCAGGACACACTTCAAAGTCTGCAGGTTCATCATGGAGGCAGGTGAGAGGGGTGCTGGGCTCTGCATTTTGTTGCAGCTGAGGAACGCTTGGTCAGTAGTGCCCCAATTCCTGTGAGAAAGGAGGGTTATGTTGGAAGGGGAAAGGTGATTTGAGGAGACACAGGACCAGGTGTGGCAATCTTTGTGGCTTGGAGGGTAGAGGGTCCTGCCTGTTTGGGTTGGAGGGAAGCCCAGAGCTGCGAAATGGAGGAGTTGGTGGGCGTCATTGTTAGTCAGTGAGAAACAGGAAAACAATTCAAGCAGTATGCTCTTTTAAAATTAATGCTGTTTTCAGTTAACTGTAATAAATTGTTAAGCTCAATGACATTTTGTTTTTAAAAATAAATTACATAGTGTCGGTACTTTTGCACTCACAGGAAAACTGAAAGGTGGTGGAGGCAGGCTTGGGGTAAAAACATTGTCTGAATAATTTGTCTTATATCTCCAAAAGGAAAAGGCTGGTTGCTTCATTTTAGAACGGAAGCTAAAACGTCAAGTAAAATCAAGAAATATTGTTTAGGAGGAAATCTGCCCTGATTGAGGGAAGGGGGAGCCCATAGGAATCTCGAGGGTGGAAGCGACATTTAGGTGCCTACAGGCAGAAAATCTGAAAGCCCCTTCCTCCCAATGGTTAAAATGGGATGTAATCCACTGGAAAAAAATTCTGAGTCTGCATCACTGAAAGGAATTGGATCTGCGCATGGTTTGGCACAGCTCCCATTCATTTTAGAGAGGTTTGTGCAGGAGAACTTCCCAGTGGATTTTCCCTCACCACAACCTTGTTAGTTTGCCCTCTCCCTCTTCTGCACTCACCTGTGAGTCAAGGGGCCCTGCAGTTTGCTTCCCCCCTCAGTCCCCGGACCTCGCCTTGCTGATTCTTTTTTCCATTGACAGGTGTGAAGCTGGGCTTGCGTTCTGTCCCCATTGCCACAGCATGCACCATTTACCACCGGTTCTTTATGGAGGTGCCTCTGGAACCTTATGATCCCTACTTAGTAGCTATGGCTGCCCTTTACCTGGCGGGGAAGGTAGAAGAGCAGCACCTGCGGACAAGGGACATCATCAATGTCAGCCACAGGTAATAGGGACCGAGTGTGAGCGCTGGACTTAGCTGTATTAGGAGTATATATCTACATGGATGCAGAATAAGGCAAGCAGTTCAAATTTTTCTGTTCCCTCCCCAACAGCCATTCCTTAGCCACTGAGTACGCTTTGTTCTCACTGGCTTTTTTTTGGGGGGGGAGTCCCTTTCTAATTTACTTTTTTTGTACTTTTGCAGACCTTGGGGTTTCCCCAAGCCTGCTGATTCCGCCTTCTTGTGCATGAATAGTGGTGTTGTACCTACATAAGGAGGCATACTTGGAGAACTGAGTTTGCTCTTAGGATGTACAGAATGAGGGATTATACAGTTGTGCCCCTCCTCACTCATCTTGCCATTGTATCCTCCGCTTTCCACAGTGGGTGGCTGTTCTTGCAAGAGCAAGGAATAACAAAACTACCCCTCTTTTAATTTGGTTAAAGACATATACATCCCCACTTGCTTTTTTGAACTGCTTAAATCCAGTTATCCTCTTGACTGGCTTATGTCAAAGTTTATTCACAAGTGGCAGTGCAGACATTTGCCCCGTATAGTAAAATTAGTAGGTCAACGCTAATGTGAACAGCCCATGTGGCATAAACAAAAAAGGACCCCTTGCTGCAACCATCAGCCAGACTAAAGAGAAAACTGACTTAAAAAGTGAAATAAATGCTTTATCCATTAGGCTTTCTCCTTGTTGATTAAAAGTGCCCCCCCCCACCAATTAATCAACTAACAGCTGTAGTTGATAAATCTACTAGTTATGGGGAACAAAGGCTGTAGCCCCAGTCAGAATTCTAGGCAAGGGATTTGGCTTTCCACAAGATTTCCATAGAAGATTGTTCAGGCTTAGAAGGAACGCCTCCCTCTGTAAGACATTTGCATGCAGCTTTTTTTGGGTGTTCAGAGAAAGAGAAAAATCAGTTTAATTTGTCACCTGCAAGAAGGAACCCCATAAACCCCCAGAATTTTTCCTCTTCTCCCCCACAGGTACTTGTACCCACGAAGTGACCCCCTGGAACTGGACATGCATTTCTGGGAGCTGAGAGACAGCATTGTCCAGTGTGAGCTGCTCATGCTGCGGGTGCTGTGCTTCCGTGTCTCCTTCCAGCACCCCCATAAGGTGCGGGCTGCTCAGGGTGGGGGCTCAGGGTGCAAACGGGGTGCATGACTTGCTTGGGAGGCAAAGGGCTACACCTTCACGACTCTCCTCCCACCTGGAGGAACTGTTCCTTGCCTCCCCAAGCCTCTGGGTTCTGCTTCCACCTTCCAGATGGGAACAGACTGCAGAGGGTTAGACTAGGAGGAACAGCTCAGAAGTCACAGTTCTGGCCAGAGAAGGGAGGGGAAGCCAGACACAGTAGCGGGGAGGAAAGATGGTACCCAGCAACACTTGTTCCCCTAGTGGTGGGGGAATGAACCCAGGCAGGCTGGGAGCCAGCACTCCTGACTTTGGAGCCCTTCTCTGTGGTTGAGAGCAGGTGCAGTAGGATTGGACGCTGGGGCAGCAGGATGTAGGAATGCAAAAGCCAGTGTGGTGGCATGAATAAAGTACTGAGCTTGCGGGAGAGACCTGAGTTCAAATCCCTCGCAAGTCATGAAGCTCACTGGGCAAATAGCTTGCCAGTTTCATCTGTTTTCCAGGGTTATTGTGAGAATAAAAGTAGAGATTTTTCCACTACCAAGTGGCCAGGTGGTCTTCAGTGGGGCTGGGGAAGCTGTGGCTTCCACTGTTCTCAATCATTAGTTGGGCTCAGGTTGTGCCTGATGGGAGTCCAGCAACACTGAGGGCCACAGTGTCCCTGGTGTTCAGGAGTCATCCAGGTTTTTTCCTAAACCAAGGTGACCTCCATGCTGGAGAGCCACACACATGTGAGGACAAAGTGGGGGAAAGTTGTGAGATTGTGTTGTTAGCTCCAAGGGACTGAATCATGGGACCAGAAGCCAGTGGGGCTGAAGCAAGGGTCATGGCCTTTGAAGAGCAACTGCCATGGATTTGCCACAAGCTCTGATCCCTTTTTGAAAGGAAGAGCTTTTGTGAGAGATGCTGCTCACAAGCGGAGCCCCTGGGTTTTCAGCCAGCGCTGACACTTGCTGTTCTCTTTCTGCAGTACCTTCTCCACTACTTGTTGTCCCTGAAGCACTGGATGAACCGGCACAGCTGGGATCGGACCCCAGTGGCCGTGGCAGCCTGGGCCTTGCTGCGGGACAGCTACCACGGGCCTCTGTGCCTGCAACACCCCCCCCAGCATATCGCTGCATCCGTCCTTTACCTGGCCCTGCAGTGTTATGGGGTGGAGGTGCCTGCTGAGGCTGAAGCAGAGCGGCCTTGGTGGCAGGTAAGGGCGCGGGAGTGAGAGGTGGGCCGGCCGCTGGCTGGGGGCAAGCAGTTGGGTATCCCCTTTCAGCCCGACCTGGACCTGGACTCTTGTCTTGGAGCTGGCGCACGCAGCAGCCTCCTTCCTTCTTAATGGTCCGTTTTTATGCTGAATCAGAAGTACAGTGGTACCTCTAGATGTGAACGGGATCCGTTCCGGAGCCCCGTTCGTGTCTAGAAGCAAACGTAACCCGTGTCTGTGCGTGCGCGGGTCACGTTTTGGTGCTTCTGCGCATGCGCATGACGACATTTTGAGCGTCTGTGCATGGGCAAGCGGCGAAACCCGGAAGTAACGCGCTCCATTACTTCTGGGTTGCCACGGAGTGCAACTCAAATGCGCTCATCCCGAAGCACATCCAACCCGAGGTATGACTGTACAGGAAATGCCAGCCATTGGCTACTGTGCCTCTGCAGTCCATGGACTCCATGCTTCACACCAGCCACTTCCCAGCCTCTTATACAGTCATACCTCGTGTTGCGTTCCGCTCTTGTTACGGACTTTCAGCTTATGAACGTGGCAAACCCGGAAGTGTGCTGCCATAACCAAAGCTGACGCCGCTTCTGCTGCCACTGGAGCAGACTGGGAGGACACAGCAACCTGCTGGGAGCAGTGGCTTTGGACCTGGCAGGTTGGCCTCTCCAGGAGGCCCTTCGTATTTTGGCAGCGGCGGCAGCTGCTCATCTTGCCCTTTGTCATCCTTCTCAGACTCATTCCTCTTCCACACAGAACATTTTGCTTAGGCCCAACCGCCCCTGGCGCACAGGAAGGAGCAGCCCAGAAAAAAGGGAGCGAGGCAGAGCGCAACCACCGCAGCAGCCCGGAGAGCGTGCACACACTGCCGCCCGCTCCTCAACTCACTCCCTGCAGCTGCATCAACACCACAGTTGTCACAGTGCCCCCTTCCCCTTTCTGCCATGGGGGAAGTGGGGAAGTAGCTGCTTTCTGTGGCTATGAAACACTTCCCTTCGTCACTATAGACGGCGGCAAGAGCAGCCACCAGGGTGCAGACTATAGAAATTTTGTTATTAAATATACCAAGAAAGAAGCACACCAAGAACTCAGGCCAATGTAAGTTTCAATAGTGGGAGTGGGCCCTACTCGCAAATCAATAGTCAATAGTAACAAAAACTAATTCATTCAGAAGTATGTATTCTGACAAGGATTACAAACTCAAATAGAGATTATGAACTCTAACAGAGATTACAAACTCAAATTCATAAAAATATGTATAACACAATAATTCATTACAGAATTAGAGATAAGAGTTTATGAGTAGAGATAAGTTCATGTTAGTCCAGATTCGTCGTGGAAGTCTTAGTTTCAATCATTGAGCAGAAGTCAGAAGGCAATTATGGATTAGAAACCAGGACAGGGCTCTGTTTTGATGTATTCACCTTCATCAGCTAATTTTTAAAGGGTCATGTAAGTTTGAAGACTTTCGGATAAATATATCCTGTTATTTTCTACGTTTCTCAAGGATAACAAGTGTGGGTAGATCAACGTGTATCTTGAGCTTGAGTTTGTAATCTCTATTTGAGTTTGTAATCCTTATCAGAATACATACTTTTGAATGAATTAGTTTTTGTTAAAGGTAAAGGTACCCCTGCCCGTATGGGCCAGTCGTGACCAACTCTAGGGTTGTGCGCTCATCTTGCTCAAGAGGCCGGGAGCCGGCGCCATCCGAAAACACTTTGGGGTCACATGGCCAGCGTGACAAAGCTGCAGCTGGCGAGCCAGCACCAGTGCCGCACACAGAAACGCCGTTTACCTTCCCGCTATAAAGCGGTACCTATTTATCTACTTGCACTTAGGGGTGCTTTCAAACTGCTAGGTGGGCAGGAGCTGGGACCGAACGACGGGAGCTCACCCCGCCGCGGGGATTCGAACCGCCGACCTTACGATCAGCAAGTCCTAGGCACTGAGGTGTTACCCACAGCACCATCCGCGTCCCATTAGTTTTTGTTACTATTGACTATTGATTTGCGAGTAGGGACCACTCCCACTATTGAAAGTTACATTGGCCTGAGTTCTTGGTGTGCTTTTTTCTTGGACTATAGAAATCTGCCATCTTGAGCCTGCAGAAGCAATGTGGGGAGTGAGGGAGAGGAAGGGTTATTATGGGATTATTTCTGCTGGGAATGGTGGTATTATTGAAGGAAAAAACATTAAAAGTGGTTCTGGTATTAGACTAGTGCAATGTAGTGGAATATTTTTCTTTGGGGGGGAGGAGAGGTTCAGGTATGGTGTACTGGCAGAAAAAAGCACTGTCCCAACTCCTCCCTAGAACATCTTGCGGAGTGTAGTAGTGTGTTGAAGTCACAAATCCTGTATCTCGGTTTTCCTTGCGGGTGTGGGCAGCATTAGCTGTGGCAAATCGTCACTCTAACAGGGTCAGGACCTTCTGTTTTCTCTGCTTAGGATGAGATTTGCCGTAGCACTGGTGTAGCTGTGAGCATGAGAAGGGTACTCTCAACCTCACTTTTCAAAGACATGGTTTGCCACCTCTCAGACTTTTGGAGGAACTCCTACAGAGCCTCTGAGATAGGAGATGTTGGATCAAGACCTGGTGTTTTAACTTGAGTGATGTCATTAAGTCGCTCCTCTTGGAGGTTGAACTCCTGTCCAGGTACGGGAGTTTCTGTGAACTCAAGGGGATAGGCGAGAGAGGCAGGGTCCAGCGTGGTTGACAATTAAGGCTGGAGACAGAAAATAACTAAAAAATAAATAAGCAGCTGAAGGTGACTAGAGAGAAGCTTCACTTCCATAGTGCATATGCACATTGCTTTTGTCTTCCTGTTCCCTCTAGTGAAACAGGCATCCAAAGCCTGTTGCAGAGTTGAAAATAGGCAGAGTATAAACGTACCACAAGCAGCAATCTACCTTTCTAATCACTGTAAACTGGAAAACCACCACCACTGTCTGTTTCCACCTTAGTGACTTCCCTTCTCTGCAGAACCTTTTCCTTCCTACCTGGTTCCTTATGAGGAACAGTTGAAGGAGCTGGGTATGTTTAGCCCGAAAAAGAGGAGACTGAGAGGTATAATAAAGGTAAAGGGACCCCTGACCATTAGGTCCAGTCGCGGCCGACTCTGGGGTTGCGGCGCTCATCTTGCTGGCGTACAGCTTCTGGGTCATGTGACCAGCATGACTAAGCCGCTTCTGGCGAACCAGAGCAGCGCACGGAAACACCGTTTACCTTCCCGCAGGAGCGATACCTATTTATCTACTTGCACTTTGACGTGCTTTCGAACTGCTAGGTTTGCAGGAGCAGGGACCGAGCAACGGGAGCTCACCCCATTGCGGGGATTCGAACCGCCAACCTTCTGATCGGCAAGCCCAAGAGGCTCAGTGGTTTAACTCACAGTGCCACCCGCATCTCTGAGAGGTATAATAGCCACCTTCAAATATCTCAAGAGCTGTTGCTTGGAAGAGGGAACAAGCTTATTTTCTCCTGCTCTAAGGTAGGAGAATGGACTTGAGTTACAAGAAAGGAGATTCCGACTAAGTATCAGGAAGACCTTTCTGACAGCAAGAGCTGTTTGACAGCAGAGCGGTCTCGCTCGCTTGGGAGGTGGTGACCTCTAATTCCTTGCAGGTTTTTAAGCAGAGGTTAGATGGCCATCTGTCACAGATGCTTTAGCTGAGATTCCTGCACTGCAGGGCGTTGGACTAAGTGATCCTTGGGGTCCCTTACAACTCTACAATTCTCTTCTGGTTTTCTCTCCTTCTAGGTGTTCAGCGAAGATCTCTCCAAGAATGTCATTGACCAGATTGTCTTGGGCTTGATCCAGATCTATACTCTGGATACAGAAATTTCTTAAGTACATCGGGCCGTAAGGAGAAGGCTTCAGCGTCCCAAGTCGACTGGTCACTTTTAAGTGGGGTTGAGGTGATAGTGTTGCCCCCTGAAAACACACCAAATTTGTATCCTGTTTGTTTTGAGTGACCCAGTAGAACAGAACGGGCTGGATTGGTGTTTGTGCCTGGATAGACTGTGTTCTGTGGTGTCCCTGAATCCCTCTCCAGCCTGGAATTAGTCTGAAGCCTTTGATCCTCTACTCTCAACTTGGTGCCAGCTCAGAGTCCATGGGGAAAGAAGAACATGGAGAAGGAACCTGTTGCCTCCTGTAATGGTTCTAGGGGTTGCTTGTGCGTAAGTTGCCGCCACTCTTGGCTTGGTTGTCTGGTTGAACCCTTTCTGTCTGGACAGCCCTTCACTTCGTGGCTGTCTCAGTCGCTGGCAGAATCCGTCAGTGGGCGTTTTTTGAATCTCTTCCAGCAAAGAAGTTCTTTGACGCCAAGTCTCCTCCCACTCTCCCTGCGCGGAAGTCTTCTGCGCAGGGAGGGAGTGGGCAGTGGAGTACCCGTGCTCTTCCCGCTGGTTTCTGGCGAAGAGTCTTGGAGCCTCCTCTCCAAATCCTCTCTCTGCCCCCCTTCTCCACTGGTGTTACGCTGATTTCCTTCCCCAGCAGATGGGCTGCCTCTCTCCCTACTGGGACCCTCTCCGGCATCCCTCTGGAGCCTTCCCTCCGCCTCCAGCTCTGATGGCAGTTCCCTGACACCTCCCTACTACAGGTGAAACATGTTGCCAGGATATTTCCCCCTCCTGTTTCTGGAATGGTTCCCCAAAGCTTCAACGTACCAGTCATAGATCTTGGATGAAGTACCATGACTCCATGACATCTGACAAAGACTCCACTGCTGTGAATGCCTTAATTCCAGAGTAAGAAAAATTCATGGATGAACTATGGCTGCCAATGAATAGAAAAAAAAATGGCACCACTCATTTCAAGCCTCATCATACCCCCTGCAGTTCTTTCCTCCCAGTGTTAAAAACTCAGACATATAAACTAGGAGCCAATTGGCACCTTGAATCCAGGTTGTGGTTGCCCCAACAGAATGCATCTTCGCCAGGGGGTTGGACTAGATGACCCGAGTTCCATCTGTCAAGCTGAAATTTTGGCACTGATTGAACAGTCAAAAGTTCAATCCTTGAGTTCTTCCCTTTGCTCTTTCAAAACTCTAGAACTCGAGTTTCATCCAGTTACACGGCAGTATCTTCAGGACATGCCAAAGTCTGCATGTTGATAGCACAAAATAATTAACGTGAGATTTATTGCCATGGGATGTGATGGCTCTTAAAAAGGATTAGGCAGATTCATAAAGCCTTGGTCCGTCACTGCTCTTAGCCTTGCTAGCTACTGGATGCCTTACAGGGAGTAATTCATAAATAAAATTAAAAATAATAAGTAACGTGTCCACAGACAGTATACCTTTTGAGTGCCGTTTCATTCTTACACCTTTGCCTGTCCCACTTGGGGTGGGGGTCAATTCTTCATGCTTCATAATGGCCAGATAACAATTGTTAGCCCATCCTAGTGTGGCAGAGAAAGCTCAGGGACGCTGCCTGCCTTTGGCGACTAGGCCAGTGTGGGCCAACTTTCAAGGACATGCTGCAAGTCAGGTCGAAATGATGAGCCACTGCTGCTGCCATGTGCACTACAGTCCCCACGCCCCCATTTGTGGTTTGGGGTGGTTTTGCCCCCACCCAGTGGCATAGCGTGGGAGGTGCAGGGGGGGCCGGCCGCACCGGGCGCAACATCGGGGGGGGGGGGCGCTCGCCGCCTCCGGAGTCGCCGAAGAGCCTCGGGCGCAGGCTGTAGCAGAGCCCCATGTCTCGCAGAACCGAAGAGCTGTGCGCACGTCCGGGCTGAAGGCGTCCGGCAGGCAGCGGCTCTCAGCGCTCGCCGCGATCCCCGCGCGTCAGGACCGCGGAGGGCGCGCCAGGCAGCCCCTCCTCACAGCCCCGCCGCCGCTGCTGCTGCTGCAGCTGCTGGGCCATGTTGCATTTTCCTCGCCTCTGCCCTCCTCCTCTTCCGGGCAAGCGGCGTCGTTTGGGCGGCAGCGCCAGCGGCAACTCGCCTCAGATCACCTGACACGGACCCGCCGCCACTGCCGTGGCTACCTTACCGTAAATACCCCAGCCCAGGCAGCAGCAAGAAGAAGCTGGCAGCGGTGGCAGGTTAGGGGTTAGGGGCGCAAATTACTTGCCTTGCCCCGGGTTAGGGGGCGCAAATTACTTGCCTTGCCCCGGGTGCTGACAACCCACGCTACGCCGCTGCCCCCACCCCACTGTGAATGAGCGGAAGCAGATGCCAGTAGAGCCCTTTCTAGGGCATAGCTCTTGCGCCAGAGCCCCCTGCTGCCTGTGCCACTGATGGCTGCCAGCTCACCACTTGTTAACTAGATCTATTCCAGATTGACCTCTCATTGCAGTACATATGCAGCTCAGCTCCTGCATGTCTGCCATATTTCTACTTTAGTATATTTCTACTTTAGTGACACACATCCTGAACTTGTAGGAATGACTCTTCAGTCTTCAGTGGCCCATGGAAGCAAAAATGGCATTTCTTCATCTCTAGGGTGAATGCCCTTTATACTTCATATTAGAAGTCAGAATGGAAAACCAGTTTAGTTTTCAAATGGAAGTGAATGTAAGGACTGAGGATGTGTGTGCTTCTAGTCCCCACCCCCCACCACCTGTGGTGTGTCTTCCAAACCTGGCAATACCCTTAGCCAGCATACTCTTAAGAGACAATCAGGCATCAAGTGGAGAGGATGCTGGAAGTGGAGTTCTAACAAAGGAAGCACCTGCTACTGGTTAGAACAAGTTGGACTAGCCACATGGGGTTGCAGAGAGACGTGCTCCAGCTCTTGGTTCTAGCAAGCCAGCCACCCCTTCTCCCCACCACTGTCAGTCAGCATCTTGTGTCCCACACTGCATGCTTAGTTTTCATTGTTTTGGGACCCCCTTCCGCTTTTAGGGTTTTCTTCTACAGTTTTTTGGGACAGTGGATGGAGCTTACTATTAGTGTATACTCCTTAGGATGGAGGAGAGTGGGAAAAAAGGTTTACCAAACTTACGCAAACTGTAGGTCCCTTATGGATGGTCCCCAGTGTGGTCCACTTGACAGTGATGATAAAAGGTAAAGGTACCCCTGCCCGTACGGGCCAGTCTTGACAGACTCTGGGGTTGTGCGCCCATCTCACTTAAGAGGCCAGGGGCCAGCGCTGTCCGGAGACACTTCCGGGTCACGTGGCCAGCGTGACATCGCTGCTCTGGCCAGAGCCAGAGCCGCACACGGAAACGCCGTTTACCTTCCCGCTGGTAAGCGGTCCCTATTTATCTACTTGCACCCGGAGGTGCTTTCGAACTGCTAGGTTGGCAGGCGCTGGGACCGAGCAGCGGGAGCGCACCCCGCCGCAGGGATTCGAACCGCCGACCTTTCGATCGGCAAGCCCTAGGCGCTGAGGCTTTAACCCACAGCGCCACCTGCGTCCCTTTTGACAGTGATGATGGTAGCAGCCAAAGAAAGGAAATAAACTCTACATACTATTTATTACAGCCCACTGCATTTTGAGAAAAAGTCCTTTATCAAAGGCACTGTAAATGTACAAATAACAAGAAGGATAACTGGTACAAAATGCAATAGATTATCATAAATGCATGTTAAAATTTATCCAATACCCAAGTTCGGTGGTTTATATATTACTTGTACATTTACAATGCTCTTGATAATTTTTTTCCCCCAAAACAAATTGGGCTTACAAACAATATTTTGTAGCACTTGTAGTTTATTTCTCCCCCATTTTTGCTTGAAAGTGTTGCTATCCTGGGACTATGGCTGGTTTTCTGCTTTCGCTTTGGGTAGCAGCCTGGTCTTGTTTTAATAATCAAGTCATTAAAGCAATTTAGCAATCTTGGGGGCTTTTAGCCTGATGGCTTTGTGATTTTTGGCCTCTTCCATTTGGACAAATGTACAAGCGCCTTTTTTTTACTTATTTATTATTATTATTTATTATTATTTTTAAAAAACCTTTCACCCTCTCCCCCTTTTTACTATGATTTATGAAAAAAAAATATCCCCAATGAAACGCAATCCCACCCCTCCCTTAGAAGGAATGCCCTTACCCTCCCGCACTTGTGAAATAGCAGAAACTCACTGATAAACACCTGGCAAATTTGTACAGCAGCAAAGTGATCTCTTTTTTGTTCGGATGGGGTGTGTGTGTGCATATATAAGCCCAGACTGGGACTAAAGCTTTCCTTTGGTGGCCCATTCCGTTTACTTGAAAATTAAACACTTAAGATTTCCATTTTTATTTTTTTCCCCTTTAAACACTCAGATGAGGAAAAAGAAACTTTTTTTTGTTTTCGTTGTTTTTCTTGGAAAGAAAAGATGACGACAAAAAGATTTACAGATGGGTTTGGCATTTGCCCTTCCGAAGAAGGGATGGCTTTTCTGACAGTGCTGCAGCTGGTATTTTCAAGCAGGTTTGCCCTGGGAAAACGCAGAGTATGTTCCACAGTTTCTAAATATTACAGACTTTTAGTTACGTGCGAAAAAAGCTGGGGCTGCAAGGGGTTGAGGGCGACTCATCTTTGCAGCAAAAGACAAAACAGTCTGGTCAGGGACAGCACCCATGAATCCTGACTCCTTCCCCATCTCCCCCTGGCTGCTGTAGGTGCAGCTCCTTTGTCACCGTGTGTGACAGAACTATGAATGGTTCTTTGGTGGCCTCTATGTAGCCCCACATTGCGGAACTGTATCAGTGCAGACCACGGCACCAGATACTTGTAAGAAACCCTCAGCATCATCCAAAGGGTGCTGGCCCTTCATTTAAGTTCAGTGGTTGCACTCTGCCCAGATCCGTGCTTGCTGCCATGGAGAGCCAGTGGCAGTTAGGAGCTTTTCACAGGTTCTTTCTGGCAGGAATGTTGTATAACTGAGGTTAAGATAAGCTGGTTTGGTTTGGAAGAAGATGAACGCAAGCTTAACCTAGTGGAAGCCAGTATTCTCTCTGGGCGATAAAGGCGTTTTTCTGACCTTATGACACCATGTGCTGCTGTGCCGTAAACCTCAACTTTTCTTTCTCTGCCCTCGCCTGCTAGACCAAAGGTTCTCTAAGCGAGAGCCAATGCAGTGCATCCATCCAATAGCGCGTCAGAGTCACACCCAGCCATGGAAGCTACTTGTTGGCCTCTGATACGGCATGAGATTCTTGATCTCAGGGTCGTGCGTTTGATCCCACCTTGGGCAAAAGACTGCTGCAATTTTGGACTAGATGGTCCCTTTCAACCCTAGGATTCTATGAACTCATTCTCTAACTCTCTGTCCTGACAGGATTGTTGCAGGACTAACATAGAAGAATGTTCTATAGGCTACCCTGAACCGAGAGGAAGAGTGGGATATAAACGAGCAAAGCAAACATTACCTCCTCACCACCACCTCACAGCACTTGTCTGTGCATAGGATCAAGGTAGCATGTGAGCCAGGAATGCACACTGCTCAGCAGCAGGAATCTCTGCCACCTTCAAATGGTTGCCTTGTGATTTTGGCGTACGAGGCAGAAATGCGTACAAATGGTACGCATTCTCTACTGCTAACTAGTATGAGGCACAGCCCACCAGGCCATTCACCTCTACGGGCTGAACAGTAATGCATGGGAGCTGCAAGAAAAGGCAGCAGTGCTCTCTATTCTCTGTGCGGCAGACCAACTTCCCAGTGAGTTGGGCCTCATGGACCTGTCTCCCACCTTGTCACTCCTAAGGGCACCCCAGTCCTCGCTGCCGTGGTACCTTTGGGATCGTGGCTCCCATGTGTGAAGGAAAAAATAGTGAAGTAGAATGGAAATGCATGAAGTCTGCTTAAGGAAAAGTGGAATTCTCTTAATAACCTTGTTTCTCCCAGCCCAGCATTTGCAGGTACTGTCATCGGGTCTGGAGATATGCAGTCCTTGAAACCACTGTAAAATGAAAAGCATTATAACATGACTAAACTCTGGAATAAAACTGAATATAAATCAGCATTATTAAGTAAAAATGAGTGGAAGCCAGAACTACTTGATGAGTAGTCATTAACTACTAAGGCCACTAAGCCTGCATGCATTCAAATGTCTTTCCACAACCATGAGGGCTAGAAACCTATTCCTTCATTTTGGGCACAAAATATAAGATTATCAGAAATACAACTTCTTTGCCAGTCTGATCAATGCTTTGAATGAGAAATTTCTAATATCAAGAAAGTTGTTGCTTTCTTTCTTGGTAGATTAAAAAAAAAGTAGTTCAATCTTTATCTTTCCCCCCCTTCTATAAACAGTCTCTTTTGCTCAGATATTTATTGGAAGCTGATCAAAATTACCAGCTTTAGGAAGCATTTGGATTGAGAGTACTTCCAGGGAGGGGGCTTGGGGGGCAGTACACCATTTCAGGGAGGCCTGCTTTGGATCAGGTTCTGTATAACTGTCTGAAAAGGCCCAAATTTGTGCCAGTGCAACTAGACCCTTAATTTCCGCCACTCTGCATCTGTGCAAGACCCAGCCCATCAGGGCTTCTGTTACTGTACTCAGCAACTGCCCCACAGTCAATTCCCACTCCCAAGAGGAAATAATCAATGTTCTTTCCCCGGCAAACCCTGATATAAAATACAAGCTACAGCAAGCAATGATCTTTTTTAAAAAAAACAAAACAAAAACAGATTTGCCCTAGGCTGAAATTCCCTTGGGGGAGAGGGGAAAGGAGAAAAGAGGGTTTGATAACAGGCATGCGTTATGGTCAGAAGGTCCGTTAATACATCTGTTGGTTGGTATCATATATATATATTTAGGATAATAGATGTCTAGATTATTCCTCTTTTTTCCTTTTTCCTTTTTTTTTGTTCTTTTCCCGGTGCAAATATAGTTCCTTTTTAAAACTTTTTTTTGGGGGGGAGGGGAAACCTGAAAAGAGGTCCCAGAAATAAATCAAAGCAACCCCCAAACGGGGGATTATCGTGGGTTCGGTGAGTGTGTTTTGTGTCCAAAGAGAAACGAAGAACAGACTAGAGAAATGGGTGGTTGTTTTTTTTCCTGTACACCCTCCGGGACTCAGCCACAAACCCCTCATGGGTGATTCTGAAGAAAACTTTTCTCCCCCTTCACAGTTTGTCTATCGCTTTTCATTGCATCAGTTCAGTTTCTCGTCTTGATTTGCCTGAGCCAACCAGTGGCAGAAACCGTGTCCATTTCCACCCCGTTAAGAGAAAAAACCTCCAGTGTCAAGAGGAGAAACACCATCTCCTGCCCGGTTTCTTTCCTGACTCACTCAGCTAGTCCTTGTCTCCCAGGAGGAACTGAAGACCCCTGCTGTGCACAAAGTCATTTTGACTGGTTGCATGGTGGGGTTGTGTTAGAGGGAAGTTTCCATGCTGTGGAGCGGGCTAACAGGGCTGGACGAGGAGGTAGGTGTCTTGCTGGCATCCGTGCTTAGGTAGATGCCGCTGTCAATGGCGTTGTTGTTCTTGTTGGGGGATGGTGGGGGACTGGCCCGGAAGCGCCGTCTCGGGGGACCCTCGCTCTCCTCCACGTCTGTATCATCAATGAGGGGGATGTTGTGGATGTAGTCGTTGATCAAGAACTCGGGCGTTGTCATGAAGTTATGGATGGAGGTCTTCGTATCTGGCTTCTCCAGCCCTTCGTAGAGGGAACTACGGAACGCTTTCACTACGCGGATCTGCAGGGAAGGCCAAGAGGAAAGAGAAGAGAGAGAATGAGAGCTTGTCTCTTCAGAGCCGGAACTGACGCCAGGCCACATTGGTGGGACTTGCTAACTTTGTCCTTTGCCAAGCTGGCTTGGTCAAGGAGAAGGCTGAGGAGAAGGGATAGGACCTTGCAGTCCTAACACTTAACTTTCCTCCTCATTCCAGCCCCTGTCAGTGCATTGTCAGTGGTTCTCCAGGGTTTCATAAATATCTCAGGTGAATTTGTTTTCAGCCCTGCTAGCTAATTGAGGGCACTTCTATGATACAAAACAGCATATATCAGTTTTATACCAGTTTAACTGTCATGGCTTCCCTCAGCAAATTGTAGCACAGTGAGGGGGCTAAGAATTCTGTATGTCTCTAATTCCAATTAAAGAGTTACGATTTCATGGGAATGACTGTTAAGCCAGGATAAGTCTGTGATGTTGTACATTTTAAGGTGATGGTAACTTGGACGTAAGCCATACAAATTTTGTGTGCTGCAAAAGCTCTGCTCTGACCCACCTTACATAGGCTATAAGCAGAAGCAAAGAAGCCAAAGACAGGCTTGTGCAGCTTTATACAGCTTTACACTGTTCTTGATATCACCTCCCGCTGCCCTACTTCATTTTCTTTGGCTTCTAAGTCCCAAGGCCTGACTCAAAGCTGGTGGAAAGAGCGGTCGCCCATGCAGACAACCAGCCCCTCTGCTTTCTTAACTATAGCCCAGTTTTCATGTGTTTTGTTGTTCTTTATTTTCCATTTCCTCGCCATACCTGGGATATTATTTATGATTCCTGGTGGACATTGATGGAAGGGGTGATTGGGGAGAAAGGTGAGGGGGACTAAAGGAGCCCTCATCAGCAGTGAAGAACTAAAAAAACTAAAAGGGATGAGAAGAAGAATCAATAGAAAAAATGGCAAGTGCGGATGGTTAGAACAGGAATGGGGGAGGGTGTTATGTGGCCAACATTTTTTCATTGGGTGAAACAATCTAGTGGCTTTGTAAGGGACAGACAGTGGAGGGTGGAAATGAATTTAATCTAAAGAAAGTGAGAGAACGGAAAAAAAATTGTGTGTGTGTGTAAAATCCTCTACACTCAGGAAAAATCCTGAACTTTTTGTTTTGGGTACAGCATTTCATACCTGCTCTGTTTCTTTGCTGCTTGTTTCCCCCCATCTTCTCACCCCTCAGTCTGGCAATTAACACTGGCGTTTAAAATTCAGTTGGGCTCCCCTTAATTTCCTCAGAGTTGAGAGCATAGCAGCTAATTTACCAAAGGTGACAGGGGAGTAGCATTTGATTTCCCAGCTTCAGAAAAAGCTTAAAATATTCTCAGCTTGTCTGGTTTCACGAACGGAACGAACCTGCTGCCTCTTTCAAGGAAGGGCTGGGGGGAGATGGCTCAAAAATAAACAAGCAGTGTGCTTACTGCCATGTCCATCTTAATCAGCCCTGCAGTGCTTTGTGGGTAAAAATCCTAAACCATTCTGCTCCTAGCTCAAAATTTCTGGTGCGTTTTGGTGTGGGAGAAGGGGGAACACTTTTTCTCCCATGAGAGAGGAGTGGCTCATCTTGATTAGTGCTTAGGAAGCTGGTGGTGGACAAGAGACACATAATGTGGACTAGTCTGCATGCCCAGTGAGCAAACGAAGTAGGACAGAAGCACAACATTCTAGGGCAGCGCATGCAGTTGGGTGCCTGCATGCCACATCATGCTTTAGGGGCCCAGAATCCAGTTCCTGTACCCAGGAGATGGAGTGGGAAGGATCAAGCTGAGAAGGCCTAAAAGAGAAAGACAAAAAGCAACAAAGCAAAACCCAGAACCCCAGCACAATTCGGAAGCATGCAGGAAAGGCAGAAATACTGGGTCATATACTGAAAGGTAGCTAAGCAAGTAAGAATGGAGCTTAGAGAGAATATGGCATTTGAAGGTCTGAGGCTCCTAAATGCTCTTTCCTCCATTGGGAAGGGTGTGCGGCTATTATGTGAGAAGAGAACCATTTTAGGTTCTACAGTCAGCAAAGAGAAAAATAGGGTTCTGTTGCTGTTCATGGTAAAGCAAGGAGTCCTACAACCAACTTTCAGCTTTGCGCAGAAAGTGAAAAACAAAACTGGAACCCAACATTTCAATGTGGCTGCTCAGAGTAAACTTTTAGTGAATACACACGATTTTTTGCTGGGTGGTAAGATACTAGATAGTGCACACAACCATTTGGTAAGCCCATTGTTTCTATTGTTCTGCCAAGTTGTGAGGAAAATCTTCATACTTTTCAGAAACCCAGGAAATAAGGGGAGAGGTAAAATTTGTGTTAGCACATGATAAAACCATGCTGGCTTAACAAGTGGTTACATGTACACTGGTAAATTACCAGCTAGTAAATGGTCAGCTACATGAAGGGAAAGGGGGCAAGTTCCTATGCAATTGTGTAGTCATGAATGTAGCAGGTGCTACATTCTACTTAGGCCTCTCTGGGACTGGGAGTGGAAAGATTTGTCTTAGCAGCATATAATAAATCTAAAAGACTAGGAATATGTTCAGTTTACTCTGTTCCATGTTGGCAATGTCATTACTATGCTCTTCAACCCTGGCCTCTGATTAGTCAAAGAAGGTAATTATATCACCCTGGGTTATATCATGTTTCAGTTCCAGGTATCTTGGTTGCTGCATTATGTGTTTAACTTAACATTATCTGTTGAGCCTCCCCCCCCCCCCCCCCCGGGTAACACTGTGCCCCTGCCATGAGGTAAAGCGAGCTTGTTGCCTCAGGCAGATTTTGTGCATTATTAAGGGCAGCAGAGTTGGAGACCAATCCAATGCATGAAGCCCAATCCACCAGGATGTTCTCATGCACAAGTCCCACTAAAATGAACAACTGCTTCATAATGATACAGTGGTTCATTTCAAAAGGGTGTACATATGAGACATTTTCAAGGTTAGTTAGCAGGAGGGAGGCCATGCTGTTTTTCCATCTCATTATGTCTTTGGTCAGCCCTGTCTACCTTAAACAGTGCTCTCCTTTTTGGTTTCCTGGCTCTTTCTTGCTCCCTGAACTGTTGGCAGTTGACTATCTCAGACCAGTGACCTCTCAGCATATCGCCATCTACAGGGCAAGTTTTAAACGTTTCTGAGCACAGTTCAAAGTGTTGGTGCTGACCTTTAAAGCCCTAAACGGCCTCGGTCCAGTATACCTGAAGGAGCGTCTCCACCTCCATCTTTCTGCCCGGACACTGAGGTCCAGCGCCGAGGGCCTTCTGGCGGTTCCCTCCCTGCGAGAAGCCAAGTTACAGGGAACCAGGTAGAGGGCCTTCTCCGTAGTGGCGCCTGCCCTGTGGAACGCCCTCCCACCAGATGTCAAAGAGAAAAACAACTACCAGACTTTTAGAAGACATCTGAAGGCAGCCCTGTTTAGGGAAACTTTTAATGTTTAATAGGTTATTGTATTTTAGTGTTCTGTTGGAAGCTGCCCAGAGTGGCGGGGGAAAACCCAGCCAGATGGATGGGGTATAAATATTATTATTATTATTATTATTATTATTATTATTATTATTATTTGATGATTGTTAGGGTTCCACCTGTCAAAGAAGGTAGATTGCCAATCATCATACTGGAAAGACCTAAATCACTCTCAGAACTACATTTCTCACAAGAGGCAAAAAGCTTTTGGGGGACTGGTGGGGGGGTTTCTTTTTAGTAGATACAGATCTAAAGGGCAAAGGGTAAAAACCAAAAATAAAACAGCCCTCCATGCAGCATGTCTTCATGTGCAGTTTGTCTCTAAAACCTGAAGGTGGAGCAGGGATGCATCACCTTTTCTCTGTCCGGTTCAAATTGTCATAAATGGGTATTGTAACCAGACTGTATGTAGCTCACAGGAGAGTTGAGAGGATGAATTAAATGAGACCTACATAATTTGTAATTCACCAAGCCAGCCCACGAGCTTCCTGTTTTTGGTATCTGCCTGTTGGTGTCAAGTATCTACCAACTGGTGGTATCTACACAGCTGGTGGGCTACATTCAATTTGCAGGGCCAAAGGCTGTGCAGAGCTGAATGAAATGGTCCCATAGTGCTTTTTCCCTCTTAAGAAGGGATGGAAACACAGGATTATTACTGGGGCAGGAAGGGAATCAACTAAAACAATTTGAGATTTGAAATAGGGATATTGGTCGGGGGTTTTTGTTTAAAGGAAGCTGGTGATGCCATCAGACCACATTCCTAACCAAGCCATGGACCCACTTGGAGTGCTGCCCTCTTAGGAAAAGGTCGCAGTGTTGTGCTGTGCAGATGGGAAAGCAAGGTGGTGGATGGTTTGCAGCTGCTGGTACATATAGCAACACGCCCCCCCCCCAATGCACCACTGGGAGAATGCAAGTTTTGGATGGAGGAAGTGGAGATGAGGAAGGAGGGGTTGCTTTCATGCTGCAAGAAAACCAGGGCAGAAAACCCCAAACTGTGACTTCAGAGAAGCAAAACAGCTCAGACAGGCAGACAGACAGACAGTGAAAGATGCCTCCAATCACAGCCTCAGGACACGAAGTGAAGAAAGACCCATGCATTGCTGCAACAGTACGGTAAACTTTCGAGTATTGAGGCCCATCCTTGCTGTTTTGGGGAGGAGACAAGGGAAGGGAAGATTATGAGTTCATGCTGTGCCACTGGTGCCTCCGTCCATGCCCCACAGGCTACCCTCTTGCCCCTGCCCCAAAGCGGATGGTAAGACACAGAAAAGAAAGATGAGCCAGCAGGTTGAGGGAAAGCAGCAGGTGAGGGGGGCAGGATAGGACCCTTTTGGAACATAAGGGCTCAAGACACTGGGCATATAGTGGAAATACATATGATTCAGCATTGGCTCTGCACTAGCAGTTCAGGAAAGGTTACAAAACCCACTGCTAACACTCCCCCCCCCCGACATGTCTGAATTCCAGCCATAAACTGATCAAGTAGCAGTTCTGCTTCTGGGAAACTGCAGTTCTCTGACAGGAGCTATGCTTCTGTAAAGGAGAATTCTCACCACCCTTACCAAACTACAATTCCCAGGGTTCCCAAGGGGAAGCTGACCTGGGCCTGCTCCACTAACAGGCTGAAGTTTCAAGTGTTCCAGATTTAATAGAATTTACTTTGTACTCTAGAACTCAGATGAAACCACTGATTCCTGAAATTGCCTGCCATCCCTCAGCAGAGGCTGCCTCGAGGTTCCATATTGTGGTCATGTTAGAGCAGGGGTGGAGAACCTGGTACTCTCCAAATGTTGTTGAGCTCCAGCTCCCATCAGTCCCAACCCAGCACACACAGTGGTCAAGGATGATGGGAAGTGCAACATTTGGAGGGCTACAGGTTCCCCCAGCCTGTGTGACAGAACCACTGGCTTTTATAAGATGAAATTTAGATGCCAGATCTAAACTCCAGCCCTCTTGTGTCTCCAACCTTAGTGAACTCATTCAGCCAGGGGAGGACTTCGGTCCTTCAAATTTCAGCAGCACCCTATGCAAGGCAAAAATTTGACACCTGACCCTTGCCTTCCTTTCTGCTCAATTCACTACTTCATAGTTGTGGTGCCCTGTCCTGCCCCCCCTAGGCTGAATGCCTGGTGCAGTGGAAATGGTTATGCTGCCCTAAACCCGCCTCTGATTGAGCTACTGTAGGCATCCCTTGCAAGAGAGCCTTCTTATATTAATGGGGGCTGGACAAGTAGAAGCTCCTCCCCTCCAAGAATGAATGACACCACTCACATACATGGGTGAAAGTAAAGGCATGTATTCAGGAATACCACATGGATAGGTGAATCCAGTGGGTCTTCTTCCTCTCAACACTGTTCTGGATTTTAGCATTTACTTTATTCTAACTTCTGATTGGGGATTTTCCAACTAGATCAATGTGGGGCCTCTGGATTTCAGATCTGCTTTCTCCTTCATTAAGAGGCCCAAATGCCTGGTGAGCCTCACTGTCAGCTTTCTAAAATGCCCTTTACATGGTCAGATAGAAACCGTATTCTAAAACTGATGTTGCTGGTTTAGCAGGCATCTCTCTCTTTGTTGATCCTAAAGAAGCAGCCACTATAGAAAATCTGGACCTTACATAGCTGAGGGCCATGCTAAAATAGATGAGGGTCTTCCTATCTTTTTCATTCTTTCTTCTTTTGGTGAGGTGGCAAGGGTACCTGGGAAGGCAGGCTGCATCTTATACCTGCATGTGATGACCCAAGTCCCCATGAGAAAGCAGAAAGCAGCAGTGATGAGATGAAGGTGGCAGGTGAAGAGAAAACAAGGAAAGGGAGTTGGGGGAGGGAGAAGGGAACACTTTGGCTGGTTTATTGTTTGGGGTTATTGTTTTTTGTGTCTATTTTTTCTTTTTCTTTTTTTTTACAAAAACACTACAGGAAATCCCCGGCTGATACTGAGGTGGTTTCATCCATGATATCTCGGCAGCTGCAAAGGGGAGAGAATAGGAAGGGAAAGTTTGTAAGGGAAAGGTGCAAGGGAGAAGGAAGAGGACAGGGGGTTCATGTCAGGCTCGTGAAAAGGGGTTCCAAAAATAGGTTCCAATAAAGTCCAATGCAGCCTTCCCTCACCTGCTTCCATCCACCTATTTTGGATTACTGCTCCCATCAGCCTTAGCTACTGAGTTCTGAGGTTGATGGGAGATGTTGTTATCCAAAACTCCTAGAGGGGACCAGGTTAGGGAAGTCTGGTCTAGTGAATATTGGGCAGCAGCCCAGTGGCGTAGCGTGGGGGGTGCAGGGGGGGCCAGCCGCACCGGGCGCAACATCTGGGGTTAGGGCAAATCCACGGGTTAGGGGGCGCAAATCCACGGGTTAGGGGGCGCAAATTACTTGCCTTGCCCCGGGTGCTGACAACCCACGCTACGCCACTGCAGCAGCCTGTGGGAGGCTGCAACCTTCTACTTAGGTATCCAATATATCTTAGACTTGGGTATCGAATATTGGGTTTTGTTTTATGTTGTTTTTGTCATGCATATTGTGCTTTGTGTATATAATATGAACTCAGAACTCCCTGGGAAGGTGTTAGCGGAACTGGGAGTGTCTCCCTAATGCTTCCTATTGTCAACTACAACCAGTTATACCTTGATAACCTTATTAGTACAGACTTCAACTACCACATTCTGGTTCCAGATTTACAAACATGAATCAGAGCCCAAGTCTTTACATGAATCAGAGCCCAAGTCTTTACTCTTGTTATGACGACAGCAGGATGGCTATTAGTGGGCAACAAAGTCTGTGTTATCTTATACATGCTTATCTGGGAGCAAGCCCCATTGAATTCAGCTTATTTCTGAGCAGAGAGGTTTAGGCTTGCAGTGAAAGTTGCAAGTTGTGATTCTGATTATGCACTCCTAGGATGCCTCACGTCACGGCTGAGCTGGCAAATTGTGTACAGATTATAGCTTTCCAGATAGTGGTATTGTAGAGGTCATACAATGCTTATAATACATGCACTCCATTTTGTGTGTATGTGCGACTGCTCTCACAGTATTGGCCAATTTGATTTTGCAGTGTAACAAATTCCTGAATGTATGACCAGGACTGCTGTAGTAGATACTTTTACCTCAGCAGTGGAGCACTTGGGTAATTTTAGATTCTGACTAATGGTCTTATGTGTGAGAGATGTCTTTAGAATATCTGATTATTTCAATATGTAGCTAGCCAGTCCTTTTGAGTTTGGGGGCTCTCCTGATCATTCTGCTGAGTAGGACCTTGGACATCTGCCCCAGAATCCTGCCCTGACAGTGTCACTGCTGTTCATGATAAACACAGCTAATTTTGTCTTTCTAGCTTATGGTCAGGGAAAGTAACACTATGATAAAAACATATAAGCAAACATTTAAATTGAATAAATTTTCTTAAAATAAATATTAAAACTCCGCCCCACTCTTATTTAAACACTAGCCCTAGCAAATAATGAAATGTACACCCACATCCAGATATGATTCTTACGTAGGGTCTACAATACCTGGCACATCTTTAAGAGTACAGGTAACTCACAACTTACACACATTTAACTTGTGTGCATTCAGCTTTACATGCTTGGCAAAAAATGTGCTTTGACTATACGCAGAATGTAAGCCAGTGTAAGTTGGGAGTCACCTGTATATCAAAACAGATGAGCACTTGAGCAGTCAAAGTTTTTCCAAGCAGGCAGCAGCAGCCTTGAAGGAACTTTCACTTGTCACCAATTTGGATGTCGGAGTCTGCTATGAATGGCACAGAAGTCTTGCCAATAACTGCTCAGCTCATGTGTATGAGATATGATGTTAAGAGCTTGTCCGCACTTCCACTTGTTCCACTGCTTTTCCACCGGGGAAACCAGCTGTTTACCACTGAATCAGAACAAACCTGTTTTTCTGCAGATTGATGTTTGTCATAATTCACAGCGGTGGGTTTTCCCAGGGGAAAGTGGTGGGACAAGCGGAAGTGTGGACAAGCCCTAAGCTACAAAGGGAATTGCAATTGACTTTCCACGCTATCAAGAGGTATATGTGTAGTTTTCTGTGCAGGCATCCTGTTGTGTTCTATTCCAACCTGCTGTGGTTGAAGCAATCTGAAATTCACTCACCCATGCAGTGAGTGGCGTTTATGACACCACTTTTCAAAAAAATAATTTTAAATTAGATCTGAAATGTTATTCCACCTTTATTTTCTTTAATGAAAGACAGTTATGCAACAGGAAAATGCTGTTAAGTGTCTTTCTGTATTAAGGTGTTATAGTGCTAAAACACTGTAAAATAATAATGCAAAATGCTAACTAGTAATTTGTTGCCACCCTGCCACGGCCCTGTCTAGGTAAGCTGCAGCAGTGCTGGTGTCAAATAGGGGTGTTGTTGTTTTTTTACAGCTCTGCCTACTACCGATGATAATTCTTTATTTTAAAAAGATGTAATAAACTTTTGGGATGACATCCATTTTATCAACATGGTTAACGGCAGTGACCAAAAAGGGTTCTTGGTGTATAGGACTATACACCTCTTTAAGTAAATACATCTACATTTGTGGAAATTGTGTCACTATTCTGTTCATGTCAATTTCACCCTAATCATTTAGTGTAGAAGCACTCTTTACAGAGAAGCATTTGTGCCACCATGATAAGAGGAGGAAGGTTACATTGGAATCTATCAGGCTTTATTCCAAGAGGTGATGTGAGATAGCTGCCTGTGGCAGTGATTTTAGGTGTCATTAACAGTTGCAGGACACAATCCACCGGGACGTTCTTGTGCAGCTGCCACTTTGAAATGAACTGTTACATGGGTTTATTCATTTCATTATGACTTGATCAGGGGAGCTGCTGAGTATTTTGTGCCATGTGCTAATTAGGGGCAGGGAAGAGGGATGGTGGAAAGTGCAGTTTGGATTTTCTGTTTCATGCACCGAAATGTTTCAGGTGGTCCCTGTTTATTCTGTGAGCCTGAAATGACAAACTCCCCTTTGGAAAAATTAGGGTGGAGAAACCCATTTGCCATCCACAACATGGTTCCTAAAAAAGAAACATAATCATCATCAAAACAAAATAAACCAAAATAACTGACACAGCACTTCCAAGATGCAAGAGGTGGGGGAAAGACCAAAGGCCATTAATGGATATCAATTTCCCAAGGAGCAACAGCAGTTCGCTGGAAGGGAGGAAGAGAGTTTAATATAAAGGCAGCATTTAAAGAGAAAAAGAGAGAGAGAGAGAGAGAAACAACTGCTGAAATTGCAGCAAAGATTACGAGGCCATACTCGAAGGTTTACATGGTAGGGTGCACACCCTTTGAAAAGCAAGGCCAGTACATGTCATACCAAAAGGTACCATGAAACTGCCACACCACAGCGCTGGCATGACCACCAGCATGGCTTAGATTGGTTAAAAGAAAAGAGAAGAGACTGTTGAAATATTCTAAACAAACCAACTTGCTGAGAATACCTGAGACCTAATCCGAGGGCTGGAGTTCAGGGAGTGGAGAAGCTTACCTCTTTGGTTCTTTCACTGTCGTGCAAAAAAATGAAAAATAAAGAGGGGTTTTGTGCCCCCCCTCCAAGAAAGCATTGGCATAGCATAGTTTCTGAAGAGGGAAGGATAGGTGAGGCACAGGAAAGAGACTGAGGAGGGAAAAAGGAGCAAGGGAACCACTTTTTTCATTAACATGCAGAGGAACTGGTCCATGACACCCCTGTGGGTGCCTTCAAGAGGCATGTTCTCACCTTTTGCTTCTGAGCAAAGTGAAAGGCTTCCCTTTCCTGACACATCCCAGACCCCAGAGTTTCATTCCTTTCCATAAACATGCTTCTCACTCTTGTAATGCCTCGAGCCTTCAGAGCAAGGATTGTTGTTTTCTCACACATTCTCTTTCAAAGTATTTGTTTATTCAGAGGCTTTCTATAATAAATTCACTTTGAGTGGGGGGTGAACAAGAGCTGCTATGACATCTTCTCTGGACCCCATATGCTGTCTACCATGCATATTTAAACCAGTTTCAAACCTGCTGCGCTGCTTTGGCTCCCAGTCTAGGAACCAAGACAGGGCTGATCTAACATACAAATAAATGTAGTTTGCTGAGGATGCTGAGAATTCTGTTCGAGATCCTTGCCCTGCTCCTCCACACAAAACTGCAGTTCCCAGGGTTCCCAAGGAAGAAGGAGGAACTATTAAATGTGCCTGGAATCATAGATTTATGATAGCTATCTTACAAAAAAAAAAAAAAAAAAAAAAAAGGACAAATCTACTCAACACCCTGGATTTTTGATGGGCAAGCCTGACACTAAACCTGTCCACACTGGTTTAAATGTGAAGTGTAGGTGGAAGATGATATTTGAAATCATGTAAGTGAAGATGTTTGCAGCTGCTGTTGAGCAAAGCCTCTTTATTCCAATGTGAATTGCACTACAGCTGTGATTATTAGTGGCCCGAATCAGCCTCATCTGGTGTTTAGAAGTAACAATACGAGTCTGACCTGCCAGCTCATTCTAGTGTCCTCTCCAGTCAGGGGGCATGAAGTCACGGTTAGAAGGAAGAACTTCTCATGTGATGGTTGACTGGTTCTATGCAAAAAACTGCACTTCTTTTTCTTTTTGGTACTGACTTCCTACAGATTTAATATACACCAGAATTGCCTTGATCCTCACTATGATCAGCAGATGACTTCATATTTATCCCAGGAATGGTGATGCAATAAGCTGTTGTTGTCCAAAAGTTTCATGTTGTGGGGTCTGGTACCCAATCTTTTGCTCTCCTCTATGCAACACCCATCCACCCCACCCCAGCAAAACTCTGACGTGCAACAGTGAGTGACACACACCAAACACCACAATAAACACCAATCACCATCAAGATGTGTGGCTAGGCCGAGAAATGAAGCTGGATCCCCAGCTGGTAGTGCTCTATGGTGCTTCAGTTCCTTTGACTGAAACACAACCCCCTGCCCATGCAGAGCCCTCCCTCCCTGCCCATGACCTCACCAGCTGGGGATCTGACTCCAGTCCATTAAAAACCAGCAGCCACTGATAGAGAAGGTGAAAGAGGTGAGCAAACGAAGGAGAAAAGGGGTGCAGGTGGCTAAAGAAGGAGGGGCAAAGCGCAGAAATTGTATGGCTTTATATAAGTTGTAAATCCGGCGTGACTGAGACCGGACAGAGAAAAAACTGAAATAAATAATATTGCAACAGTGATTGCAGCAACGAGGGGCCAAGGGGGTGGGTGGGTGGGGTGGATAGAAGAGAAGGGAGGGGATACTGGAGGAGGGCAGCAATAGGATGGGGTTTTTTTTGTCTTTGTTTGGTTTGGTTTTTTTTAAAAAAAATCACAAGCAGTAAGAGGAAATCAAGACTCACTCCCGGCACCGGCGCTGGCATTTGCGGCGGAGAGAATTACGTGAGTGGGGGTAGAAATATTGGTTACATCGTGCAGTTGGCTGAGGACGGAAGAGCGGCGTCGGACAGCCCCCTGAAAGGAGCCACTTCTCTTGAAGGTGCTAACTACCTCCATCTGCGGGAGAGAAAATGAGATAGAAAATTTGGATGGCAGCGGGCAGCGGCTGCAGTGGAACAGCGCATACCAGCCAGAATTGGCCATGCTGGGGGTTTGGCCTCCTGCCACAGTCTATGAAGCATTATGCACCAGAGGCCAGCTAGTGGGAGTTGGCACCACACTGATGTTCTTTTATGGAAAGAGCAAATTGCACCAGCAGAAGATCGAGGCAACTGGTCACACTTGAAGGCTCCATTTCTAAAGAGTTTACACAAAGTACAAACCCTTAGCAGCACATTATACCAGAATTGTTGGGGGGAAATCCAGCAAGACACAAATGGCTGTAGCCCATCCATTAAGAACAGAGTGCAAGGCACAACTGACCTGAGGAACTCGTTGCTACAAGATGTTTGTGAAGAGCAGTGTTACAGCTTCGTTGGGGGAAATAATAAAATAATTAAAAGACAAGAATCATGGACAATAGGTTCATCATTAGCCATCACCAAGGGGCAAAGAGTACAGCCTCAAACAAGAGGATGGTCATAAAACATTTGCACATTTCAAATTGCTATACAGTGGTACCTCAGGTTACATACGCTTCAGGTTACAGACTCCGCTAACCCAGAAATAGTACCTCGGGTTAAGAACTTTGCTTCAGGATGAGAACAGAAATTGTGCTCCGGCGGCGCGGCAGCAGCAGGAGGCTCCATTAGCTAAAGTGGTGCTTCAGGTTAAGAACGGACCTCCGGAATGAATTAAGTACTTAACCCGAGGTACCACTGTATAACTGAGCAGTAATACAAATCTCTCATTCAAGAAAAGTCTGTTCCTTCTTAACATATGGCCACATTCTAGCATGACCAAGGAACTAAGCCAAGATAGGATTTTACACATGAAGGGGTGGGGTTTTGTAGAACAGTTGGCTGGATCCTTGAGGACTGGGGTGACCAGCGATAGGGAGTAGGGTTACCTCCACTTATAATTGTGTCCCAGTGTATACCGTTTCACTTCCTCTTGTGCATGTGAACAGCTGGCATTAATTCCTAAGGGGAAAAGAAAAGCACTGCCCTTGAGGTCACGGTTGCTGTCAAGGCAAAATCTACTCCCTAGTGCCTGGCCTTCCTTGGCAGGATTCCAACAGAAGGAAGTGCAGTCTCTAAACGGTGCATTTTGCAGTTCCCCTGCTCTGAATCTTGGGGGATACTATGTATGTTTTGAGCAAGATTGTCCTGAACCCAAGCACAGTTGATTGCATGAGAAGTCGCTGTAAGAATATACCCAACTCCATGAAACTTTCCACTCACGTGGAATCCCACCAGGAGCCATAAACAACTGAAACATAGTTGTAGGTCCCCTTATGTTATGTCAACCACTTTGAGATCTTCTTGTGGATAAGCAGCATATAAATATTTTCTAAATAAATCTGAGACAAATTATAAATATAAGGCTAATTCACACATTCATACAATGAGATTCTATTTCTTTTATACTGTTGAAGTTGCCAAAGAAAACCGATTCTCCACTTCTGATTTGTTGAAGCAACATGAACACAGTGGGCTTACTCAAAACAATGTGCTATTTTGTTCTGTTGTTTTTATTTCCTGCTAACGCACTAAGAATTGCAGCCTAAATATTGTATATAAAAACCATCCCTATTTATTGTTGAAGGTTGATTATGAGTAGTTTTCATTCTGTAGCCTATCTCATTGTTGGAGGCTGGCTAGGAACTTGTTTTGTTTTGTTTAATCTTAGTTATGCAAATAAAAATTGTTGGCAAAATTAAGTATAAAATAAAATGTCTGGCAGCAGAGTGCTAGGGGTGTGGTTGGTTTGTGCGCACTGGGCGCAGAGCCACAGGGGATGTCAGAACTATACTTCAGAAGGGAGAGGGGGAAGGCACTGGATTTTGGCCTGCACAGGGCGCCTGGGAAATTTGAGACCCCGAGGTCCCCCACTGCTGGCAGGGCTCAGGCAATATTAAGTCTGAGATGGAACAGCAAAGTAGCACCCCTGCCTTCCTGTTGCATACGCCTTATGGGGAAAAATTGAAGAGTGTGCTGTTGTGCAGCTAGCTAGATGAATGCTCCAGTGTTGGTCTGTATAGAAAGGGAACACACTGCTGCCCAAGAGATAAATAAAAGAACAAAAAATTGCTAGGTCGTGTGTGAGCGGAGACGTTTGCTACCTACATTTGCCACTTTTTTGCTTTAAAATTTGCTTTAAAATTGAGCTGCCCTACATTGAAGCATGCCGTGCCATGCCATATAAGTAATGAATCAAAGGACTAATATTAGAATATTACTGTGTAGAAAAGGCTATCTACCTGAACAAAAAAATCACAGAGCATCTACCTCCCAATCCTGCAAATTACCCTCCTTGAATTCTTGTTTGATGTAGTTCACTACTATACCAGAGTGTGAAAGCAAACAGGCCAAGATATTTATCGAAGACTCAAGCAAGCAAGTCATAGTCACATGGTTAGGAAGACACCCCCTCCCCAGATTTAACGGGGCGGGGGGCATTTCCCCTGCCCAAATATAGCAGTTGCATTTGGTACTTCTGAAACACACATAGCTAATTCATGCAGCAGGGTTATGGGACCACTTTATACAGAATTGGGGTGGATAGTGGTATCATCCATTTCTGTAAATGCCTGAGTGAGTATGCATTGCTCACATTATTTGTCCATTGAGAAAAAGGAGTGTAGGTATCCTATGGACAAGCCTGCTCCCATAGGCATTTGTGTTTGTAGACCCTGGTTCAAAGTTTTTGACAGAGGTAAAAACACACCTGGCTGCATGTGTCACCTGCATGCCAGGGTTCTGTTTAAGCCAGCCCTTAGCCACTAACCACCTCATCTCATCTCCTTCCCACCCAAAAAAGCATAATGAGGTATTAAAGCTATTGATAGATTCAGCAGAATTAACCAGTGAAGCTTTTCCTAGCACTTTGGGGAATGTTCCCCAGAAACAAACTTGCACAAGTAGAAAACTAGTATGTCAGGGGAAACATGCCTTGATATGCCATTTTTCTAAATGCAAGGATGTGTCATTTATTTTTATTTTTATTGTAGGAGGAATCATTCCAGTATGTAAACAACAACTGCAATAGGAAATGGTATAGTGATGGTCCATAGAAAGCCTTACCATTTGAATTGCACTGAATGTATGAACAAGGTGTGTCCCATGCACCTGACTGAGCAACTATGTCTAGGGGGCTCAGTGACGCCACAGGGGAAAGGATGGTGGGGAAGGGAAAGAGCCCTTCAGTGAACCCTGCGTAAATAACTGAACCATAGAATATGGTTCCCAAGGATCACCTAATCCAACCCCCTGTAATTTGGGAATCTCAACTAGAGCATCCATGACAGGTAGCCATCTGAAGTACCAGAATAAGAAACAAAAATCTGACTGCTGTTAGCAGTTCTCAAATATAGGCAATTGTATGGAACATGTGATGAATTTCTTCTGTTGCAGAAATAACAATTCTCTCAATTCTCAGTCTTGTGGAGTATTTCAGTCACACTGCAAGCTCACCTTCATTGCACCTTCACTTTTTCATGACTACCAGCAACATGTGAGCAGTGGCGCAAAGCCAGTGTTGCTCTGCAGGGAAAATAAATTAAGTGTGAGAGTTTTAGCTCACTGAGGTGGCCTTTGGCAAGTCACTCTCTTGGCTGCACTTCCCCCCAGTTATGCAAAGGGGTACTTGTCCACACTAGGTTGCAGCAAAGGTTGTGTATATTGTTATAAAACCAAATGAACCCATCAGGGAATGGAGGGAAGGCCATGGACCAGTTGGGAATTCTTGATCTCCTGCTGGTGCAAATGGGATGAGCAGCTGGATGCAGGTGAGCCTCCATCGTTCTGAGGCCAGTCATCTTTTTATACAAGGCATATTCTGAACCACAGGAAGCACCCTGCTCCCTTCTTCCTAGGCTGGCACCACAAAAAAAGCAAACGCATCAGCCAAAAAGGAGGACAAAGGAGGACACAGATTGCATACAATTTGTATATGCTAGTTTATATGTATAGGTGCAAGTTTAGAAATAATTACTATAATTTAAGTCAAAATACAACAAATCTCACCATAGCAGGGAAGAAGACCATGACTAGCTGAGCTCTGTGTGTCTGCACAGTCCATATGCTAACTATTGATGGGCAACTTCAAGACAGGGCTCTTTAAACAGGGCCTGGACCAGACAGACAGCCCTTCAGGTACAGGATTATCCCCTGCAGAGCAAGACACATTGTCATCCTACCTCTTTAACAGCTAGCCGGCCTCTTGGGAAATGCTTCCACCTTTCAAGTTGATGCAGATTGGTATTAACACCAGGTTGCTGCCATGCTTTGTCACCATCTCACAGGATAAAGCCAGTTTAGCGGGCTGGGGATAAGGCACAGTGCTTAAAAGTGAAAGAGCTGGGGCTTGGGCCTGCCTGGAAGCCCTACACTCCATTCTGGAAGCCCTGCTCCTTCATTCCTGTAGGGGAACATCTTGTGAAGTTTACCGTATGGAGCAAAACCAGGATCCCTGGGTTGCATTGCATTGCTGACACATGCTGCATATGAGTGTGTGTTGTTTTCTTCTTAGAAAAGGGAAATAAGAGGATGGGGACAGCTGAGCAGTCTCCCTCACTTTGGGATGCCTTGGAATCAGCCATATTTACATGGAATGGAGCTAGTACAGGAGAAGAGTTGGGATTCCGGGTTCTATTCATTTCATTTCATCCATTAAGCAACAACTTTGCTATGCAACATGCCATTGGTCATTCCTCATCATGCTCCAGGCCTGAGAACTTCTGAGATCCCATGAGCATCAAGTCTTAAGGCAAGAAAAAACCAGCTTTTGTTTGACTTTCTAAAGGGAAAGAAAAATTGCCAGGCACATGTCCCACCCCCTCTTTAAGGCAGTTTGAGGAAGTGGGAAGGGAGGAGGGGGTAGGGAAGGGCTGCAATCAGAAAGCATGTTGTTAGAACATAGAAGCCAGACATGGTTGTCTTGAAATTGTTCCTCTCACATGGACCTAGTTTGAAGTATGTGGCACAGAATCCCCACAATGGCTAGAGGTGGTACAACCTGCCCTCAGGTGGGTTTTGTGTCCGAGTATAATCTTGCATTCTTTTATTGCAGAGCTAAGACTGTGGTACTTGATCTTCAGTGCTGATGTCAAATACCAGATAATCCTAGCTTTGATTCGCCTTTTAGAAATAAGACACAAGTTTCTGGACCTCATGGCTGTTTACAAGCCTGATGAAGTAAAAGTGGTTGCCTGAGGGTGCTTCCAGACTGTAGGCTATTAGAGCTACCCAGACATTGCTCTTCTGCTTTAAACAACATGTGAAACTGAAATGGACTTCCCATACTTCACTCAGCATTGCACTTTTGGAGTATGTACATCTTATTCTGTTCTGTCCATATTAAAGGGCGTAACATAGCATTATGGGTAAGAAAGTAAGGCAGGTTATTGTGGACACTGGGCTTATCCACACTTGCATTTTGCCCCAACCTTTAGTGTGGATAAGCCCACTGTTCTGCTCATGCTTCCAAGTTTTTCACAGCATCCACACAACAACAACAACATCATCAAAAAGATGTCCCATACACCCCCCCATTTAATCCCTATTTATCATTTTCACAGGTTCCGTTTTGATGAAGACGACTTTGAGTGGGTGCTGCACAAAACTTGTATGTATGAGCAGCACCAAGGCTGCTACAATAAACTGCCACGTGGAAGCGGTGTAAAAATGCATTTCAGAAGCATGTTCATTTTATTTGTTAATTTTAACATTTGCAGTAGAATGCTTTTTCACTGAAGTGTTATTGTGTCGCTGCTCTTATTTTTTTGTTAATGTGACAAAGCATTTTAACACAAATCTAAAAGTAAAGCTTAAAAAATTCAACACACTGCTAAAATGGAGTCAGATGGATAGGTAATAATGAGTGTTCTAAGGTGAAAAGGTGTGGCAGATTAGGGCTCAGTTGCCCCAAATGTCACTGCACACATCAAAACCACATTTCTTAAAAAGATAAAAAGAAGGACAGAAGAGTAGAGTTAAGGTGCTTCTGCAGCAGTTCCATTCTATTCAAACAATGTCGGCATTTGTGGGCTCTCAAAATAAGTTGAAAAAAGTACAGGGAAAATATAAGGCAGCTGCACTTTAATGACAATGTCATATAGATGTCCCTTAAAAGAGTAAGTGGACAAAGAATCACAGTTCCAGAATAAACCCCTAGTGTGGAAGCAGCCTGAGACTTGAAGGAGAGTTGCAAGGTTTCCAGTGACTATGGAAGGAGTTCTTTTCTGTGTGTCATAGTGCCTATTTTCTGTGAATACCTCTTTTCCTTATAACTGGGATAATGTCAGTGTCACTGGGTGGTATTCAACTAAGATTTACTCAGGATAGGCCTACTGAAATTAATGGATCTGACTTAGGGCCTATCCATACTTCCTGTTGTCCTGTTGCTTTTCCCTGGGGAAAACTGCTCTTTAGCGCGCCATCAGAGCAAACAGCAATCAGGTTTTCTGTAGATTGTCATTTGTTCAGATTTACAGCTAAAGAGGGGATTTTCCCTGGGAAAGGAGCAAGGCAAGGGGGGAACTGCTTGGACCCATGCCTAGAAAGTGGGTTAAGCAGAAAACTGCTTTCTGGGCATGAGAAAAGTGGAAGTGTGGATGAGACCTTAGTCATGTTCATTAACTTATACAGGCCTACCCTGAGAAAAAACTTGGATGAAAACATCCACCGTGTCACTGTTGTAGGTGCCAAATGAAACTTGCGTCTAATAAATCACATTTGAATGATTTATGGGTGTGGTAGAAAACTAACTACCCAGTCAATTAAGCACATTTGCAGAATTTGATCTCCATATTTTATTCTTCTTGTGGCAAACTTGTAAAATCTGGCTATAAGGAAAGCAAGGACTGTCTTACAGAGGAAACAAGGTGCATATTCATACTTTGAGGCTCTAGATGCTACTCAGTGCAGTCGCCACCATATGGGGACTATAGACATCATTAATCTACAGGGAGGTATGTTCCTGCCACTAGTAAGATGAAGGGATATAAAACCCAAATGACTTGAAGGGCCAAATTCCTCATCACTCCACCACTGAAATGCCCATTCTCCTTCAATTTGACAAATATCATTTCCCCTAAACCTATATTCCATTTGTCCACCACCCACTGCAAGTGCTTCACTTTCTAAAATATATTCCAGGCAGGGAAGAAAAGAGGCTTTGAAAGAGGGTTCATAACAAAAGTCTGCTTCCTGGAATCTGCTTACTGCACCTCCCCAGTACAAGGAAGCACACAGACATTTGCAAGCGTGTCTTAGGCACAGATACCAATTTAATGTCAATAGCTTGGGCTATTTCCAACAGTGGCTTGGTTTGAGAGTAAGTACACCAGCCTGTGGCTTTGTGGCCCTGCAAATGTTCAGATTGTGTAGACTATAGTAGGGTGAAAACACTGCAGGATCTTATGTTTGATGCCCCAGCTTTAATACCACACTGGGTTCCTGAAAAAAACAGGAGCAATGGAGCATGGAGCATAACATCTTGGGTGATTCAGACAGTGCATGTTCTGCTGGCCTTACTATGTCTGCCTTCTGCCCTTCAAATGGGGCAAGAGCACAGAATATGGGCTCAACTCAGGGAGCATGTGGCTTTGCAGGGATCCTTGCTACTATCAGAGAGGTCAGAACTGAGTCCGTCTTTAGCTACAGCCACACTGGATGGCCTTGGACAAGTCACCATCTCTTGTCTTCCATTCCCTAAAAGTAATATGGGAATTCAAATGACCTACCTGATAACTATAGAAAGGACTACTCTATGACTGCTGTTACTACTGCTACTTCCACCACCAACATTTCTGCTGCTACCATCTCAGCCACAGATTTTGTTCTCATTTTTCTGGGCATTTCCAAACCACCCAGCAACTCGTCATCCCATTTCTGCTTCTATAGGCTGCCTCTGTTCATGCACCCAAGCACTGCATTCATTAGTTCTTTCTGCTGAAACAAGGCAGCGGGGAAATGAAATGCTTAGACCAGCATTGGAGGTCTCTCTCTCTCTCCCCCAGGCATGAGCATCAGGTGTCTTGGGATGGGGTAGGAGATAACCAGATGAAAGGTTTATCGTCAAGTCACTGCTAAAGCAAAGGAAGGGTTGGGCAAGGGTGAGGGAAGCCTGGCGGGAGGCGCCTCCCCATTATCTCATACCTGGGTCTGGATACGGTTGAGGCCACGGAACCAAAGGATCTGACCACGACGGAGTTCCCGCTCAGCATGGTCAATTTCCTCCTCATCCTCCGCCATTTCCTCATCAGTGATCTCATCCTTCCCGGGGCCATGCCCTGCCTCCTTCAAGCATTTCAGGTGGCTGGTGGGGATGGTGGCAATGACCTGCAGAAGGGAGCAGATGTCGGTTGAACATTTCAACATTTTCTCAGTAGAATAGGAGCCCTTATGTGACTGCATAGCTTAAGCCAGGGGTCAGCAAACTTAAGGAGTGGGGAATTTGGAGAGAAGTATTAGTAGGGCAGAAAAGGGGCACTCAATCATTTACCATGTGATTTTCATCCCTATCAAGATCCCCAGAATCTCCCCAAACTCTCTAACACCATCACCTCCAGAAGCAGTAAAACCAGGGTTTTTTTACAACTGTAAATTTGCCTGATTGCATGCATTCGTGTGCAATGTTTGGTTACAATTCCCAAGATTCACAGCATTATTTTATTTATTTTACAAAAAGATTCTAGCTCTTCAGGTGAGGCCATGGGTTTCAGACAGTGGTGGATCACCTTGACCTCACAGCACTGGAGTCGCTGCAATTTACCCAGAGGATATGAGGGGCAAGGCCAGCATGCTGCAAACACACTGGTGGGAACACTACATAGCCTCCCCAGCGCCTTGCCCCCTTCTCAGTGACCCCTGCCAGAGGGGTCAGGTGAGAAGGCCCTCCACTCTGCTCTACCTACTGCCAACAGAAGGTAGGGCCTGAGGGCTTCATTGCCTTCTGGGGAGCCCACTGAGGATCATATGCCATTGCCCCAAAAGTGAATACCCCACAGCTCTAGTATGTCCAGTTAATGAGTCAGCTCATTAACTGGACATACTAGAGCTAAACAAGGGTGTTGATTGGTGCTTCCCCAGTTCCAAGAGAACGTGGCATGCCTGTCTTTAGTATCTGACTATATGGTGCAACTCACAATAAAAGAAGAGGTCTAAAAAACTTGATCTTCTAATCCTACACGGTTGTTGTGCCAGTGGGCAGGATTCAGTGGCTTGCAATTTCTCAGGACAGCAAGAAAGAAGTACCTGCATATGCTGCCTCTGTGCACAGTCCTTCCTAAACATTAGTCCGCCAGATCAGCATTTTGTTCCCAAGCCAGGGCCGGCCCACTCATGAGGCAGTTGCCTCAGGCAGTGCACATGCCCAGCTGCCTGCCTCCTTTTACTCCTCAGGCTGCCTCAGGTGGCAGCACAGGCATGCAATGGCATTTTCCATTGCCCAGGGCAGCAAAACAACATAGGCCCAAGGTAGCCAAAATTCTGTGCATAGAAAAGCTAGAGTCTGTAACACATGTACATCATGCAAATCAAGCATGTTTTCATATATTTGTGTTGAGATAGATACATTCTGTTTCTCCAAGCCATAAAAAAGAGGTAGGATACAATCAGGACACTGAAACCATACTCATGGCTTCTGAGATTTTACTGTCCATTTTAATGCCATCTTTGCAGCCACAAGGACTAGAAACTTGATGTTGTTGTTGTTGTTTAGTCGTTTAGTCGTGTCCGACTCTTCGTGACCCCATGGACCAGAGAACGCCAGGCACTCCTGTCCTCCACTGCCCCCCGCAGCTTGGTCAGACTCATGCTGGTAACCTCGAAAACACTATCCAACCATCTCGTCCTCTGTCGCCCCCTTCTCCTTGTGCCCTCCATCCTTCCCAACATCAGGGTCTTCTCCAGGGAGTCTTCTCTTCTCATGAGGTGGCCAAAGTACTGGAGCCTCAGCTTCACAATCTGTCCTTCCAGTGAGCACTCAGGGCTGATTTCCTTCAGAATGGAGAGGTTTGATCTTCTTGCAGTCCATGGGACTCTCAAGAGTCTCCTCCAGCACCATAATTCAAAAGCATCAATTCTTCGGCGATCAGCCTTCTTTATGGTCCAGCTCTCACTTCCATACATCACTACTGGGAAAACCATAGCTTTAACTATACGGACCTTTGTTGGCAAGGTGATGTCTCTACTTCTCAAGATGCTGTCTAGGCCTGTCATTGCCCTTCTCCCAAGAAGCAGGCGTCTTTTAATTTCGTGGCTGCTGTCACCATCTGCAGTGATCATGGAGCCCAAGAAAGTAAAATCTCTCACTGCCTCCATTTCTTCCCCTTCTATTTGCCAGGAGGTGATGGGACCAGTAGCCATGATCTTCGTTTTTTTGATGTTGAGCTTCAGACCATATTTTGCACTCTCCTCTTTCACCCTCAATAAAAGGTTCTTTAATTCCTCCTCATTTTCTGCCATCAAGGTTGTGTCATCTGCATATCTGAGGTTGTTGATATTTCTTCCGGCAATCTTAATTCCGGCTAGGGATTCATCCAGCCCAGCCTTTCGCATGATGAATTCTGCATATAAGTTAAATAAGCAGGGAGACAAAATGCAGCCTTGTCGTACTCCTTTCCCAATTTTGAACCAGTCAGTTGTTCCATATCCAGTTCTAACTGTAGCTTCTTGTCCCACATAGAGATTTCTCAGGAGATAGATAAGGTGATCAGGCACTCCCATTTCTTTAAGAACTTGCCATAGTTTGCCATGGTCGACACAGTCAAAGGCTTTTCCATAGTCAATGAAGCAGAAGTAAATGTCTTTCTGGAACTCTCTAGCTTTCTCCATAATCCAGCGCATGTTTGCAATTTGGTCTCTGGTTCCTCTGCCTCTTCTAAATCCAGCTTGCACTTCTGGGAGTTCTCGGTCCACATACTGCTTGAGCCTTCCTTGTAGAATTTTAAGCATAACCTTGCTAGCGTGAGAAATTAGTGCAATTGTGCGATAGTTGGAGCATTCTTTGGCACTGCCCTTCTTTGGGATTGGGATGTAGACTGATCTTCTCCAATCTTCTGGCCACTGCTGAGTTTTCCAAACTTGCTGGCATATTGAGTGTAGCACCTTAACAGCATCATCTTTTAAAATTTTAAATAGTTCAGCTGGAATACCATCACTTCCACTGGCCTTGTTATTTGCAGTGCTTTCTAAGGCCCATTTGACTTCACTCTCCAGGATGTCTGGCTCAAGGTCAGCAACCACACTACCTGGGGTATATGAGACATCCGTTTCTTTCTGGTATAATTCCTCTGTGTATTCTTGCCACCTCTTCTTGATGTCTTCTGCTTCTGTTAGGTCCTTTCCACTTTTGTCCTTTATTATGGAAATCTTTGTACGAAATGTTCCTTTCATATCTCCAATTTTCTTGAACAGATCTCTGGTTCTTCCCATTCTATTGCTTTCCTCTATTTCTTTGCATTGCTTGTTTAAGAAGGTCTTCTTGTTTCTCCTTGCTATTCTTTGGAAATCTGCATTCAATTTCCTGTATGTTTCACGATCTCCCTTGCATTTTGCTTGCCTTCTCTCCCCCGCTATTTGTAAGGCCTCATTGGACAGCCACTTTGCTTTCTTGCATTTCCTTTTCATTGGGATGGTTTTCGTTGCTGCCTCCTGTATAATGTTACGAGCCTCCATCCATAGTTCTTCAGGCACTCTGTTCACCAAATCTAAATCCTTAAACCTGTTTCTCACTTCCACTGTGTATTCATAAGGGATTTGACTTAGATTGTATCTTACCGGCCCAATGGTTTTTCCTACTTTCTTCAGTTTAAGCTTGAATTTTGCTATAAGAAGCTGATGATCTGAGCCACAGTCAGCTCCAGGTCTTGTTTTTGCTGACTGTATAGAGCTTCTCCATCTTTGGCTGCAGAGAATATAATCAATCTGATTTCGATGCTGCCCATCTGGTGATGTCCATGTGTAGAGTCGTCTCTTGTGTTGTTGGAAAAGCGTGTTTGTGATGACCAGCTTGTTCTCTTGACAGAACTCTATTAGCCTTTGCCCTGCTTCGTTTTGATCTCCAAGGCCAAACTTGCCAGTTGTTCCTTTTATCTCTTGACTCCCTACTTTAGCATTCCAATCCCCTATAATGAGAAGAACATCCTTCTTTGGTGTCACTTCTATAAGGTGTTGTAAGTCTTCATAGAATTGGTCAATTTCAGTTTCTTCAGCACCAGTAGTTGGTGCATAAACTTGGATTACTGTGATGTTAAAAGGTCTGCCTTGGATTCGTATCGAGATCATTCTATCATTTTTGAGATTGCATCCCAGTACAGCTTTTGCCACTCTTTTGTTGACTATGAGGGCCACTCCATTTCTTTTACGGGTTTCTTGCCCACAGTAGTAGATATGATGGTCATCCGAACTGAATTCACCCATTCCCGTCCATTTTAGTTCACTGATGCCCAGGATGTCAATATTTATTCTTGCCATCTCATTTTTGACCACCTCCAACTTACCCATGTTCATGGTTCTTACATTCCAGGTTCCTATGCAATATTTTTCTTTACAGCATTGGACTTTCCTTTCGCTTCCAGGCATATCCGCAACTGAGCGTCCTTTCGGCTTTGGCCCAGCCGCTTCATCAGCTCTGGATCTACTTGTACTTGCCCTCCGCTCTTCCCCAGTAGCATGTTGGACGCCTTCCGACCTGAGGGGCTCATCTTCCAGCGTCATAACTTTTATATGCCTGTTGTCTTTGTCCATGGAGTTTTCTTGGCAGGGATACTGGAATGGCTTGCCGGTTCCTCCTCCAGGTGGATCACGTTTGGTCAAAACTCTCCACTATGACCTGTTCATCTTGGGTGCCCTGCTCGGCATAGTTCATAGCTTCTCTGAGTTCTTCAAGCCCCTTCGCCACGGCAAGGCAGTGATCCATGAAGGGGAGAAACTTGATATTTGTTTTAAAAAATGAAAACAAAGATTCTTAGGAAGCTGAGTTCTGCACTCTGCACCCAGAGGTTTTTCTGCACTTGTTTGGGATACTGCAGTGTTACAGCACGGCTGGGAAGTTTAAATGCTACACGAGTGTGGGAAATAATCCTGAGCCAAAATAATATTTCAAGTTTTGCTAGATAATCAAAGGTTAAAAGACACATGGAGTTCCTCTGTAAATTCCCAGAGTGGACACTCTGTGAGGTCTCATCTCCTGCTTGCCCCAGTGGGAAGTAACAAAGGAAAAAAATCCTCACTACTTCCTCTCTCCTCAGAGTTCAGTCTCGTTTTGCCATGTAACTGGTGTTCTCCTGAGAGCAGATTTCATTTTTTATCTCAACCATACATTTTATAGCATAGAAGTACAGTATATTCTGCCTGTCTTGTTTTCACTGCTGTATCCAAGTTTGGAACTTTATGTAAGCAAACAATATTTTTATCCTGACATGGCTTCTGTGTGATTCTTTGTTTAGAGGGATGAAAAGGGGGAAGGCCCAGCCTGCTAAATTATTATCTGTCCTGGATAATTATTAACAAGGTTAAGCAACCTTGTCCCAGAAGTTTCTCCATTTTATGCTGCACTCTGCTAACCAGACACTAAGCTCACACAAGTGAGGAAGAGGAAGGATTAATAATAAATAATACCCTATCCTCCACTCCAAAACCATCCAATGATGAGCACAAATGAAGATGTCAGGAGAAGGGTTTTCTTACCTGTCCCCAGACAAGCTCCCCAAAGCCCACAAAGAGACACCAGAGCCATTGCTGTGCATTCAGTGGCGAACAGCTGAACGGTTTCCCCCCAAACTGCACAATGACGATCTGTGGGGGGAAGAGAGGCAGAGTGAGAGAAACTCCTGTAGGGGGAAGCCCACCTTCCGTATCTATACGCACTGTTGGGAAAGGGTGGGCTCATGGGAGCTGGTGGCCAGGCAGGACTGCATATAGACGAGAGGAGATAAAAGACTGGATCCAGGAAGATCAGAGTGGGCAATAGTGACAATGGGAACGGAGAGCACACAACCAAGGGTGCTTAATACTCTCAATGGGTCATTGGCAACAAAGTTGTTGTCATTCTATTGGATTTCCCCATAAAGGGCTAATCTAGATTAAGAGTCACCTTGGTTCCCAACTTGAGAGAAAGGTGGGATACAAATACATTAAATAAATAACTAAAAATATGGACTGGAATATTGATGACAATAACACTGTGCGGACACTGCAAAAAAACTTGTATGCATGAGAACCAATCCCACAATAAAAACATGTCTGGAAGCACCCCAAGTTGAAGGAAAGAGTCACAGATGGTAACAGCAGGACAAGGAGAACCAGAGGTCTGAAGAGGACAACCACGAAGATACAAGGAGCCAGAGCTCGCTCTGAGGCAGAGCTATGGAATTTGCTCTTCTTGTGTTCTTAACCAAACTGCCCACAGTCTTGTCCTGACTTTTTGAAGGGCTGCTGGGATATGGGGCTAGAGCAACAGATGTTTATTCCAGCTGTGCCTCATTCCTCACCCCTCAAGAGAAAGTGAAGCCTAAATACATATATATGCAATTGCACACACCTGTCTCCTGTTAAGGATGCCTCCCCCTTTCCCTCCCTCTCTCATCTTCCTCACTTTCAACATTTATACAGCAAGCTCCTTGGGGCAGGGGCCTGTCTATTTCCCCTTTTGTTACTTGAGGCTGTGTATACATACCACACCTTTAAAGCATATTCAAAGCACATACTTTCCCTCAAAGATTTCTGGACACTTGTTTACCTTTCATGGAGTTACAATGTTCAGCAACCAGGGCTTTTTTCCCCAGCTGGAACTCACCAGAGCTCAGTTCCGGCACTTCTCAGGTGGGTGGCCTTTCCATTCTAAGAGAACAATGGAGGCATTGAGTCCTGGCACCTCTTTTTCTAGAAAAATAGCACTGCCAGCAACCCTCAACAAATAACAGCGCCCAGAATTCTTTGAAGTGGAAATGTGCTTCGGATATGCTTTAAAGGTTTAGTGTGTACACAACCTCAGTTAAGATGCTTGATATATTGATATAATAGCAACAACAGCCTATGGGGCCAGGGGCCTATGAAACCTTATAAGACACGAAGAGCACAAGCAACACTGTATGATAAAATTTATTATTAAAGCAAGAGTGTATGAAAAGCCCAGTTTCTTAAAAAAACAAAAACAACTAGCCAGCCAGCCAGCCAGCCAGCCACCAACACACATTTCCATCCATGTAGTCATCCATCCATCTTGTCTTTCCCACCCTCCCAGCTCAGTTTGGTTCTTCACATCCATTTAGACCAGGCCTGTACCTGTATGCCAAAGGTTCCAAGCACAATACTGCAGAAAATGGGGTTGCCAAAAATGCCATCAAAGACATTGCGCTCGCCGTGAATTTTGCGGGCGTTGATCTCATTGAAGAGTTGCATCATGACAAAGGTGTTGAAGATGATGGTGTAGTGCTCTGAGGGCGGAGAGTGCAGGGGCGCATTGCGGCCGCTGTCAATGTCAAAGAAAACCTCACCTGCGGGTGAGGAAGGTGGGGTGTAAAGCAGTGCATCACAGAGAAGACACTACACCCAGCAAACCAAGCCTCTCCCTCCTCCCTCTCCGAACCGTGGACCCAGACCCACCCCTGCCCCTCCCAACTCCAGCTCAGTGTCCTAAGAACCCACCCACAAAGAGGAGGGTGAAGATGATAACAAGCTGGTAGACAGCATGGCCCAAAATATTCTTCATCATGGTGCGGGAAATGAGGGGTTTGTTCCGTCCGTACGGCTTGCGCAGCAGCAGGGCCTCCGTCGGGGGTTCGGTGGCCAGAGCCAGGGAAGCAAAAGTGTCCATAATCAGGTTAACCCACAGCATCTGAACTGCTTTGAGTGGAGAGTCCTGCAAGAAAAGTGGAGATGAAGGGGCATTGCGGCATTGGAACGTCAGGTATTTGATGGGCAGGGATGGCATTTTGATGGCAATGACATTGTACGGATGCTGTGAAAAAACATGCATATGTCAGTTCCACAGTAAATAAGCTCATCTATCTGGAAGTATCCAGTGCCATCGGGCGAATGGGGTGGGAACTCCCATTTGTCTTGAAATAGGTAGTTCTGCCCTGAGGGTTTGGAGAGTCAGAGTAGTCATTGGCTCAGGAAGTCCTTAGACTAGACGGGCCAATGGTCTACGGGAGCCTCATATGCTTGCATTTATTTTGGTTCAATCCACTTTGCAAAGGTTTGTTAGGGCATGGAAAGCAATGAACTGGACCGGTATTAAATCATCTACAGGATTAGTTCAATCCAGAGAGAATTTACAGATCAAATTTGGAGGTGTTTCTTCACACTGTTCCTGTCTGCTAAAAACACCCCTGTTAAGGATACTGGGGGTTTTTATGTCTCTGAAATATTCCTGATTCAAAATCACAAAGCAGTGGTTCTGTTTACCTTTATCCTTCAAGACAAATGGGCCTTACCTCACAGATTATCTTTGGAGCCTGGTAAGCAACTACTCCTAAATGACCAATTTACTCAGCCCCAGAATTCTTCCCCACTTTCTCAACATTCTACTCAGAACATGGAGCTGGGCCTCAAATCTGCTTCCTGCCTGGTTCTCAAGTATGTTCTTATAGGAGAACTTGACTTGATATTCTCCAAGAGCCATGTATAATAGAGCAACTGTATTCAGCATTTCTCTCGTGTCAGCTTAACCTCGCTGCTCCTCAAACATTCATTTTCCATGCACCTTACCATGATTCTCCCCATATGGCTACTCTTTCTCAGAAAGGCTATGAGATACACCTACAACTCCCAAATGTGTAATTTCCTAATTTTCGGGCAACATTAGCTATGTTCAGCAGGCATTTACTTAAACGTGCAGTTGAACAGGGATGGGAACATACATACAAGGGACATACAAGCACCCCACCCCCAGTGTCCCAGGGCACACACGTCAGATCTCTATGCAGGTTGGTGAAGAGGGTTTACACATCTCAGAAATGGTCCCCACAATAAGGAAGCCTGATATACATCGCATCAAACACACTCAGAAATCCTCTCCCAGGGCTGGCTGAGGGCTGGCTGAGGTCGGTGGGGCAAGTGCCCTCTTCCTCCTCATGGGCCAGCCTCCTCTGGGCCTTGCCACTACAGCACAGCAATGAAGCCTACCTGTGTGATGCAGGCACCAGTGAAGGCCACAATGACTGCCACCACATTGACTGTGAGCTGGAACTGCAGGAATTTGGATATGCTGTCATAAACATTGCGCCCCCACATCACGGCCTTCACAATGCTGGAGAAGTTGTCGTCAGTCAAGATGATGTCAGAGGCCTCCTTTGCCACATCAGTGCCTGCTATGCCCTGGGAATGGCACAAAATGAGGGGTACTTTATTACAAGAATCCTCAACCGTCTCTCTCCCTTGGCCCGTGGGTCAACTTTATAATAGCACTTTAGCCTCACTGATGCACAAGGACCAAGCCAGCAATTCAAAGAAGGACTTCTGCAGGAGCCTTCATCGTCTCTTGTCGGAAAAGATGAACCTGTTAAGTTTTTCTGCCAACAACACAACCACAAATTTCATGCCTTTCTCCACCACTTCCTTTCCTCTTGGATGTCAAGATTTACCTTGCCAGAAAACTCTGAACACTTTCAAAACTTGACTGCTGGGAATATAATACATTATGGGTAGTAACCAGGCAAGTACCGGTAAATTACAGTGGTACCTTGGGATGAGAACGGGATCTGTTCTGAAGCCCCGTTCACATCCTGAACGGAACGTAAGATGCAATGGCACGTCTGCGCGTGCACGGGTCGCATTTCACCGTTTCCACGCATGCGCGTGACATCATTTTGAGCGTCTGCGCACGCGCAAGCGGCGAAACCCGGAAGTAATGCGCTCCGTTACTTCCAGGTTGCCGTGGAATGCAACCCAAAAGCACTCAACCTGAAGCACATTCAACTCGAGTTATGACTGTAGTTGCATTTCCCCCATAATTAATTGGATTGCCGTATTTGTGTTTCACCAGGTAGCTGCATTTCAATTGCATATTCAATATTAAGTCTTCATTTACATTTATCACACATCTGCAGGACATATCTGTAAACTGAAGGGATAGCAACGATGTTAACAAAGAATAACTGCTCACCTGGAGCTCTGGGTGGGCAACATCTGCCACATGGCATGGCTGTGGTGGGTCCAGAGAAGCTGCCATCTTCTTCCGCGGCCAAGGGGAGGGGTTGGTCACCTGGTGCCACCCCACCTCCGGCTGCGACAGTCTTTCAGATATGGGCAGGCAATGCCCAAAAGGCCAATCAGGGGCAGGGGCTTGGGGGCTGCACCTAGCCCACTCCTAGCCTATTTAAAGGAGTGGCAAGGGGCAGGCTGGATTTCCCCAGCCACCCACCCTGTCTGTTAGGGCCTGATCAAGTGGGGAGCGGGCGTGTGGTGTATGGACCTTGCTATGGTTTACTCAGTTGCCATGGAACGAATTTTCTCCTGCAAGCAAATTGGCTGGCTTGCAGGTTTTTGCCTACCTCATAGCAACAGTAACAACTTTGGCAGATAAGGCATTGGGCTGGATCCTTAGTCACTGGAGTACCCCGTTAGAAGGGTCCAGGAGAGGTGACTCTGTCCAGCAGTCCACAGGGGGCCCAATGGGCCAATACACTTTTCCCAATGGTGGCCTGGGTGGGGTCATGGCACCCAATCCATGTTGGGGGCAACTCCCCAACACAGGCTGACCCCACCAGGTTCCTATACATGCCCAATGCCTGAGCCAAACCTACTCTTTCCTGTAATCAAAGTTGTGGCCTAATTCTACACAATACCAGTTTCCACTATGCGCCTGCACTGGCAAAGAAATGTCTATGGAACATATTTCAACCTCTCCTTTCTCCTGCCTAACCTAGAAGCCTAGAAGCCTGCCTAACCATCACTCTGACAGTAACCTCTCATTTCCCTCTACATCCCATGTTTTGCTCATCTACATTATTCCCACAATACACTAGGCATGTGTATTATCTTAGTTTGATCGATTTTAAATTTAAATTTAAAACAACATAAAAAACAAATGTTAAAATAAAGGGTGTGACACATTCTACCTAATGGGAGATATAAGAGAGCACTGCAATATTTCACCACCAAAGCATTCCAGAATGGTATTCATATTTTCCCCAAATTATCTGTCTTTTAAAAACCAACCAACCTATGTTTGCTGTTTTGTTCTTCTATCTATGACTGGTGTGGGATAACCAGCCTCATATAATCAACATGCTTAAGTCTAATTAATGCCTGGAGGGGTTAATACCATAGAGTAAGCTGTCCTGCCAGGCTTAGCTATGTCCACTTCCCTTACCTTGGGAGGAATAGGTAATCAGGCCTATTGTTCTTCTCCAGAAGCTCAGGGTGTGAAGAGGTTTAAGCTGGTTGCTCCAGCTCAGACTGCACACCAAACCACTTATATTATACAAATAATTTAGAAACTTATACCACTTTGTAACTAAGCCAAGTTTTACTACCTGTGCAACTTTTTCTGAATGCTGTATGGATAAAGCACATGAATCTGATCATGGGAGACTTTATAAGAACACCATTTTTAACTTACCAAATGTGTGGTATTTTTCTATGCTAGGGAAAAAGGGAAACTTCGGAACTCACTTTAATAGGGCACATCTTAAGGTTTTACAGTTTATATTTCCACACTTTACTTTGTTGCATATTTTGTGCATGCAAAATCTCTACAGTATTGGGGTTCTCTCACCAAAGAGTACTTGCCCCACATTTGGATCCAGGAATTCTCATTTGTATATACTGATTTTTTCCCCTCGCACTAACAAATGGAATACGAATGGAGTGGAATTTAGTGAATTTTCAGAGAAATTGTTTGGCAGTTACACAAGCTCTTCCAGGACAGGCTTCTTATGATTCACTCATTGTGCAAATTTCTGGGATATGACAAAATATTTGGCAAGTGTAAAGGTGAAATTGCTCATTGCACTGATAACCAATTTGTTATATAGAAATTATCCTCCGAAGGAGCAATGACTGAACATGTCCCACAACATGCGGACTAGAAGCAGCCATTCCATCAGGTTGCAGCAGAAGGAGAGATGAGACTACAGGGCCACTCCATCAGCTCTGCTGGGAGACCAGCTCCATGTGGTTCCTCTCAAGTGTTTCCACCTCAGCTGGTCATTATGAGAACTTTGCAACTTTAAGAACTGGTGCCTGAGTTTGCTTGTTGTCCTCTTCCCTCCTCATCCCTTTTCCCTTTTGCGTCCTGTCTTTTAGATTGAGGACAGGGGCTGTCTTATCATTATTGAGTTTATGTAAGCTGCTCTGGGAGCCTTTTCAGCTGAAGAGCAGGGTAAAAAAAGGCTTCAAATAAATAATCAAAGAGTTGCCCCCAGCATTTTGCTTTTGTGTCTTCAGAAGCCTGCACTTGGGATTCACCTTTTTGTCAGTCTATATTGAGACCAGTAGGCTCTGAGACATCTTCTGCAGCACAAAAATGCACATGGCTATCTAGTGAGATTTCTTTGATATGTTTTTAGATTGGATACTTGGGTAGCCTGATTCCATATTTCTATAAAGGAAATATAAAGTGAATTCAGCATCAGAGTTTAAAATTTCGTAAACTAATATTGTACCTTTATTCTGAATGTTTGCTGTTTTCAGGATCATACATATTTATGGAGCAGGTTCCTGGACCATAAAGATTAAATAAAAGTTGTATCAATTGAATATATTGCCAGAATGAAAATATAGGGAATGCACATTTTTGTTGCAACTCCAGAAACAAAAGGATATTAGCTTCACGATTAATGTCATTGCACTGTTATACATACAGGATTCACAAACACAGGTTTTTGTAGAAATTCCTAGATCCTGAGATATTTCCATATTGGAGCTAGAATATGTATAACTGGGACTATTCTTCTTTGCCAGTTTAAAAATCACAGGAGTTTCAATGTGCAAGATAGATTCGTGCTTTGCAGACAGTGCTGCTGGCCCTTCAAGCAGGGCTGTTACCACTGATCCAAATCTTATTCACTTCCTGTACAATTTGATGGAGTCCATTTCATTAGCTTTCAAAGCACTCCTATACATGTCCACTCAGAAGGAAGAGATTGAATTCAATAGGACTTACAGCCTGTGCTGTATGATAAATTTAAAGATTAACAAGGTGAAAATTAGGGATGTGCCGAATTTTCCTGTTTGAACATTTTTGATGTAAAAATAGTGCTTTTAAGGGCTTAAATAACCACCAGCCTGAATCCTCAAACTCAGTTTTCACTTTTGTTTGAGGTCTGTTCACTTTTCAATCAGCTGTTTTTTCTGCATTATTTGCTTATTTTCAATAGTAGGGGCTGTGTTCAATGAACTTTTAATCTGACTAACTAACTAACTAACTAACTAACTAACTAACTAACTAACTAACTTAAAACTATTGATTTCACCAGGTCTACTCTGAAGAAAGGTTAGCTGTATACAACACAAGGGCTTCTTCCTGGCTATGAGATTCCAACTAATTGGAGATCAAAGAACTAGCATGACAGTGACAAAACATCAACATGTAGCCAATGGGATCTGGCTATGTGATGCCAATTCAGAGCGAGGGCAGGCAAACTGTCCTCACTCTACGTGGGCAAGCATTTCCCTCCCTGTCTGCAGACCCCACAGACAAAGGATATGTGACACGCTCTATTTTTATATTACATCCTGTTTCCCTGTGAAGGAAATGTCCCTGTGGACACAGGGAACTCAGTTCAGCATCTCTTACCATGGCAAAACCCACATCGGCCTTCTTGAGTGCTGGTCCATCATTCGTCCCATCACCAGTGACAGCAACCACCTGGCGCTGGTCCCCGATAGTGCTGTCGATTATGCCTTCAAGGGCAAGAATGTGGGTTAGCTAGTAGTGAGTGAGCTACACATCCAAATAAATACCAGTGACTTTACAAGAAGTTTGCATCCATATATGGGTAAGACTTGCATAGATAACCTGGTCTGAATATCTGGAGTTCACCGACAGAAAATGACAACCAGACCCCATGGCAGCCCTGACTCCCACCACCCCATGTTGCTCTCTCCTGCATTGACTAAGGGCAAAGAGACTGGCAATCTCTTACCTTTCACCAAGGTGTGTTTGTCGGTGGGTGACGATCGAGCCAGAACCCTCAGTTTTGGCCAGATTTTATCAAGGCGTTCTTGTTCTATCTGCAGGGCAGAGAGGCAGAGACAAGTAAGATATGGTTATAGATTTTTTCAATGAATCCGGGGACCCCTTTTTTTTTTTGAAGCTGAGTAGCAACAGGTAGTGGGGATGGTGAGGCAAAAGACCCTGGGCCCAAGCACACATGAATATTGTATAAAGGTGCAAAGCCCTTCTTTCGCACCCTATAAAACATAAATGTGCCTGCCAGTGACTCCCAAGCCTTCCCTGATCTCTTGCCCCCTTCTCCCTTTGTTTTGACAGGTCGTGGGAAGCTTGGGAGTCGTGGGCGGCTGGCCGTTGCCCAGTTTTTTAAAAACTCTGCACATTTATGTTTCGCAGGGTGCAAAAGAAGGGCTTTGCACCTTGCCTGGCAGCGGCCAGCAGCCTGCAACTCCTGAGACTCCCCCGATTTGTCAAAACAAAGGGGGAAGGGGGCAGGAGATCTGTACCGCCGGACGTCCCTGGTTCACCTTTGGCAGTGGTGGCGGCAGCAGGGAGCTCCTGAAGCCAGCTAGAGCCAACTGCGCTACCAGACTGGCTCCGGGCTGCTGAGGCTGCCGCTGCCATGTTTCCCGGGGACAGATTTGCAACTCTAGGGACATTCCAGGATGGAATTTGTCCAGGGACAGATTTGCAAATCTGGGGACGTCTGGTAACCCTAAAGTAAGAACTACTCACTAATAAAGTGAAATGAGCTGCCTTCTATTGAGTCCATCGAGTTTGGTATTGATTGGACCAACTGGCAGTGACCCTCCTGGGTTTCAGACAGGTTCTTCCCAGTCCTACCTGGAGTCACAAAAGATTGAACCCAGAACCCTTTTCATGCAAAGCACGTGCTCTGCTCCTGAGACCCTGGGCCTTCCCAGACACGGACCACACTTACACAGTTTCTCTCAAATACTTCAGGACTAGTTCAAACAGGCATGGTAATCCTTTGATGGCTGGCAATGCAATCCAAACCTTGATGACTGACAGCACAATCAGAAACGACTGGATGGCCATCTGTCATGGATGCTTTAGTTGAGATTCCTGCCTTGCAGGGGGTTGGACTAGATGACCCTCGGGATCCCTTCCAACTATACAATTCTAGAGTCTATGAAGGTGGTGTTAGGACTGCAGCCTGGAATACACATTCCCAGGCAGAACTTTCAATGCAGTCACTGCAACACTTGTTGCAGACTGAGGCAGAAATAAGGCAGTAGAGTGGGCTGCACTGTTGCATATTTCATTCATTAATAGAAGGATCTATACACCACCCTTAAGTATTACCTATCAGGGCAGCTAATAATATAACAAAACAATGTAAAAGTCTGTTGATTTCAGAAGAAGAATTCAATTCTTTTAAATGTTCCTCCCTGGGGGAAAGGAGGTGGCAGAGCTGGGAAAATTTCCCTGTGGTTTGTTCAAAACTGAAAAACAGAATGCAAAAGCTTCTGACTTCCTCTTCTGGTGTGCAAAAGAGGAGGAGAGAAAAAGGAACACAGGAAGCTGCCTCACTAAGTCTGACCATTGGTTTAGCTCAGTGCTGTCTGCACCAGGGAATAGAAGCCTCAGGTCTGGAGCCCACCAAACTTCTGTACCTGACCCTCAAGACTCTCTCCAGGCCACATCCTTCACCAGCCCTCACTGAGTGTTTTTGCCTGGCTGCAATGTGTCCTTGAACTCTGACAATGCTACTTGCTTGCCTGGACGGAAGATAGTGAGGGGTGTGTGAGCATGAAGAAACTAGCATGCTGTGCAAAAGTAAAAGTCACAGTTAATACTTGCCCTACTTTTGCCTCTGGCCCCGCTCACCATTGGCATGTGGCCCTCATAAGGTTGACCAGGAGAGAATGTGAAAAAGGTCCTAGGGATCTTAGTGAACCACAAGCTTAACATGAGTCAACAGCAGCGAAGAAGAAGAAGAAGAAGAAGAAGAAGAAGAAGAAGAAGAAGAAGAAGAAGAAGAAGAAGAGCTATTCTAGGTGGCATCAAAACAGAAGTCGAGTGACCAGATCAAGGGAAATAATAGCACGATTGTATTCTGCCTTGGTCAGACCACACCTGGAATATTTTATTGCGTGTTTTAAAGTTATGTTTTATTATCACATTTTTGTATTGTATTGCATTGGATTGTTATAAGGTGTACATTATTTGTTTCTTCAGCATGTAAAACGCCTGTAAACCACAAGATGGTATACAAAGATGGTATACAAAGTAAAAGTGATGATGATGGAATACTGTGTCCAATTCTGGGCACCACAATTTAGGAATGTGGAACGTGTGCAAAGGAGAGCAAGCTGGAACATGTGCAGAGGAGAGCAACCAAGATGATCAGTGGTCTAGAAATGAAGGCTCAAATCTGCTATCACTTTGCACTGCTATTGATAATCATAGAATCACCCTGGAATTTAAGGAGCAGCACCATTCCAGACACTTAAAATAATTTATTCAGTCACCTCTCCCTTTTCATTGCGGATCCGCCGGTTGAACTCCTTTCCTTCTAGGCACAAGAAGTCCTCTCCTGGCTGGATGATGCCACACTTGGCGGCAATGGCCCGGGCTGTGTTTATGTTGTCTCCTGTCACCATGCGAACTGTGATGCCGGCACGTTGGCATTTGCGAATGGCATCTGGCACCTGCAAAGGAGGCACAGGGCTCACGTTGATTTTTTTGCAATTCAACATGTTTGCTGAGCGATCACTTGCCCCCATATTGAAACTGCTAGCTGGTTTTGTTGTAATATACAGTTATTGACTCCCTCACATGCATGAAAGGGTTAACCTGAGCCCTGAGCTCAAGTTACCAGAGAGGATCAGTCTCTCCCCCACCCTCTTCTTGGTCCTTTCTCTTGGTGCTTCCTGGAACAAACAAGAAGCCGTGTAAAGCTGACTTCTATATATTACTCAAATGAAGGAAATGGCACAAATTTTCTTACATTTGCAAGTTATTCTACTAATTTTGCTAATCATGGGAATTCCTTCTCCAACTACTGGAAATCAGTTAGCCATTTCTCTGGCTTCTAAAATTTCAGTAGGCATTGCTAGTTATGCTTTTGCTGCCATGAGAGGTAGAAACATGATCCCCATTTTGCCTAAAAATATAAAAGCAGAAATTCTTAGGACGTTGAATTCTGCAACAAATTCAGGGTTGTTGTTGTTGTTGTTGTGCCATTCAGCAGAACTGCAGCATTCGTGGAACATTAGCAAAGTTCTCCCTGGGTCCAAGTCCAACATACTATCTACTGTATCATGCAGGTGGTTGAAATCCATATTTTTGTCATTGTTATTAGCAGGGGTCCTGTGGTCCTGTCTGTCTGAGATCTTAGAACTGGAATCAATTCTCCTCACCCAGAAAACACTCAGGATGGGCTGTGAGTCCCAAGGGACAGACAGGGATTTATTCACAGAAAAGGCACCCTAGTTTAGCTGTTACCTCAGGCCGCACGGGATCCTCAATTCCCACCACAGCAATGCACGTCAAGTCTATTACAATATCGTTCTCACTGTCCCATTCGGGCTCCTTCCCTGCTGGGAAATCGCGGTAGGCTATGCAGATAGTCCTCAGTCCATCACATGCCATGGGCTCTATCACCTTCTTCACCATTTCATCTCGGTCACGGGGCCGGAAGGTGCGCAACTCCCCATTACTGTTGAGAATGTTTGTGCACCTGGAAAAAGGGTAGAGAGGAACAGTTTACAGACGATTATTTTCTCTGGAATATGCAGCTTTGCCACACATGATATGCAGTGGCTTGGTCCACCAGGCTCCTTATTACTTGCGCCTGAAGGGGTGCCGCAGGGTTCTGTCCTAGGCCTGTTGTTGTTCAACATCTTAATACACAACTTGGATAGAGGAATTGAGGCGATGCTCCTCAAATTTGCAGATGACATCCAACTGGGGGCGGGATAGCTAATGTCACCAAAGACAGCATCGGGATTCAAAACAACCTTAACAGACTGGAGAACTGGACCAAAACTAACAATATGAATTGCAATATAGGACCAAACGTAAGGTTTTACACTTAGGCAGGAATAACCAGCTGCACAAATCTAAGGTGGGGAACACTTCCACTGTGATTACTTTTGTTGGCATCCATCTGTTGCAATAGACAATGGAGTGCACCTCCAGGGGTGAAGTCAAGCCGCTGGAGAATCACAGCACCTGCTGTGGCTGCAGAGACCAGGCTCTGACTTCTGGACATTCTCAATGGTCTCACTGCCTTCTGAAGTAAGGCAACCTTCTCAGTACAGTACCGACATCCAGTAGTCCAAAAGTGCCCTGAAATTTCCCCCATGTGAAAACCTTTTTATTTGCCTTACTTCTTAAAATATAATTTGACACTGTTTTTTGTGTCCCCTAACATCACCGCCATTAGTGTTGTATACTTCTCTGCAGCTTTCTTGTTTTAGTGAAATTTGCTCTTTTCATTGGTTTTAAATTGTGAGCAACTCTGAAAGCATTTTTGGAGTTGAAGAGCAGGGCAGAGATGCTGCCAAAGGACTGCATGATTCTGTGCATACATTATCGTGTATTCTCAAGTGTTGTAGTTATGCTGGTGCAAATTTCAGAGCTAGAATGAGCACTCAGCAGTAGCAACAACTTGTGTGGGCATCATTTAAACTCATACAAGGGAGCGCAGACTCACTTTTTAAGGACGATTTCAGAAGCGCCTTTGCTGAAGAGGCGGTAGCCGCCATCAGGCATGCAGATGACGGTGCTCATGGATTTGCGGACAGAATTAAAGGTGTAAACCTTGTAGAGCTTCTCCTCAGGGATCTGTTCACGCACAGGCTGGTAGTCACGCCGCAGGTCAAGCACAAAGCCCAGCAGTGAACACTCCGTCTTGTTGCCGACCTGGCGTGGCAAGCCCCCTTCTTTCTCTGGAGGCTGAAGGAAGCAGAGAATAAGAGAGGAGAACCTCATTCTTCAGTTCTGGAAACCTCATCCATTTCTTCCGCCAATGGGCTGAACTAAAAGTTTTGGGATCCCACAACCGCAGCCCTGCAACAGGCCTTGAATCTGGAGGCATATATACACTATACAGTTATACTGTGGCTCCTCTCCGCATGGATTTTTGGGAACTGTAGTGGATTGCAACGTTCTGATCAAAAGTTCTTAGTGTCCTCAAACTACAATTCCCAGGGTAACTTGGGGAGCACAAAAACAGAAATACAGCTATGTAACCAACATAAGTATGCAGAATGCAGGTGAGGAGAGACGAATCCTTCCCAAATCCTCTGTCTATCTTCCTGCAGGCTCTCTTCCTTATTGTTTTATTTATGTTTATGATTATCATTGCATTTATTCATTGCTTACTACATAAAATATCTCAAAGTTACTTACAATTATGAAAGTGTGTGTAATACAAAAATAAAAACACATCAGAAAGATCAAAGAGCATTATTGCTCATCCTGTAATAACATAAAAAGGAAAAATCCTATGCCAATCTACTAGACACTTTTTATTCTAACTGGGTTTATATCCTGTACTGGAGCCTTGCTGGGGAAAAAAATGTTTGGGAAGCAGATTGCAAGGAGGTAAACCCAAGGAATCAGGATGGTTCAGATCCTCTCTCACTCATGCCAGACCAGCTCTGAAAACTGATATTTCTCCCTCGCTTTGTAAATGACAGGGGCAAAGTAACATTTACAGTGGATCAAGAGAATATGCCAGAGTCTTCCACAACATTTATGAGTTCCACCCCTCTGAGCTGCCCTAACATTCAAATGGCACCCAAAGGTAGTATTGCAGCATTGGCCTATCTAGCCTGAGGATGCAGTGGGGCATCCCTGGCCCCCACTCACTAGTATCTTGGTGGTGTAGGCACTGTTGATGGCGATGGCGTGCACAAGCAGATCCAGATTCTTGGGTGTAAGGTTGCTGGGGTCAGGGGTCTCCTTGTAGTGAGTGTCACCCATGTAGGACTGCACAACGGTCATGCGATTGGTGGTCAAGGTGCCTGTCTTGTCAGAGCAGATGGCGGTGGCATTGCCCATGGTCTCACAGGCATCCAGGTGTCGAACCAGGTTATTGTCCTTCATCATTTTCTGCAGTCAAAGAATGAGATCAGAAGTTTAGCTGCACCCTAGTGTCTTCCTCTAAGGTGCTGAGGGGTGTGTTGAACCAGGACCTCCCACAGTCAGCTACCATCTAAGCTGTCAGCTGACCCCACAGAAGACCCCACAGTCAGCTGACATCCCAAAATATGCAGAGGCACCAGTCATTCCTTCGAAGCATGTCAAGTCATCTGAAAAATGCTTCCCTTCAGCCAGCAATGCAGACTCTCTCTTGCTTTGCCTAACATCATACTAGCCCTGAACCACCTCCCTTTACATCATATATCTAATGCAGTATTTGACCTCCAGCCTCTTCTGCTTCTGTGTCATGGTTCAGCCGACACAGACCTTGAACCTGATGAGGACCAAGGGGAGCAGGACCCTCCAACGATGTTCATACTACCAATGACCCCAACAAACCAACACATCTGGACATATTTGCCCCAGGACTGGAGATACCTCACACCAGTTGCCACTCTGCCCCTTATTTCTCACCCTAGGGTCAAGGAGCAATGGAGACAGAAAGCTGGGCAGGAACTTCAGAGATGCTGCTGAAATGCTTGCACATGAGGCTGTCCAGGGGACGGGGAAGTGCAGGGAGACAACTGCTTGGACCAGGGCCTGGTGGGCCTCCAGCTCCTATAAAAGCTTCCAGTTTGAGCTGCTGCATTGCTGAAGCAACAAGACCCATCTAAGCTGCAGCCTTCCTGAACTGGGGAAATGGACACTCCTATTTTCCTGACCTGTAGCTTGTTCATGACTATGCCTCCTGTCTAGCATGTCTATGGCCTTATCAAGGTCAGGCCCAGATTCTTTGGCACCTGCTGTAAGCTAGGCCCCAGGCCTGGCACTCTTCTTGACTGAATCTAACAGACATTGTACTGAGGGCAGAGCAGAAACAAAACATAGAAGGATCTAAAACACCATGCATCTAACTCCCATTGAAGTCTACAACATCAATGCTATACCTTAATTTGTAAGAGACGACTATCAGAGGGCACTACTTTTGCCAACCTGGTATTTCAGAGACAGTCTCTCACATGAGAAGGATACCAACCCTGTGATGTATGCCAGACACTGAAAATTTGATTCTTACCTTCACAGAATAGGCTAAGGAGATAGTGACGGCCAATGGGAGGCCTTCAGGGACGGCCACGACCAGGACAGTGACACCAATAATGAAGAACTTGACAAAGTATTGCACATAGACAGGGGTGCACTCAGCCAACCATGCCTTCCCATCGATTACAAATGTCTCAATAACAAAATACAGAACCAGGATGATGACAGTGATGGCTGACATCACCAGCCCTGGCAGGAGTAAGAGAAAGAAAGAGAAACGGACAATCAGGTGTGACAATTAGACCTAAGCCTGAGTCCCTGTGATCACCCACCCAGCCCAAGTCCCACACTTTAAGAATATTCTGGCTCTAAAGCCAGAACACGAGGAATTGAAACTAAGGCTGTGTACACACAACATTATATTCAATGCTCACTGAGATCTTGTTTTTTCTATCTAGTCTACACACATTCAGGACACATTGCACATTTTATGCCCCTGAAAATAGCTTTTCACAATTCCAAAAATAAAGGCTCAATGCGAATTGATTTTGCAATACACCTCACCCCTCCCATGTCCATTTGAACATGGACGGAGTCAGTCCCAGTAATGAGGGTGTATCCACACCTGCCTAACAATGTTGTGGACATAACAAGGTCACAATTACCAATTCTTCATTCACCTGGGGCATGTGCAGGAAGGAAAAGGTGTGGATAACCTAACTGAGGGATTTCAAGCACATTATCAAGGAATCCCACCTACCCTTGTGGGCAGCAGGATCATTCTTGAATTTAAGTTGAGGATTAGCATGAATGATTCCATATTCAAAAAAACTACATTTTTGCACTACAGATAGGAAGTGTGTCCACATCCTAAGTCTCCTTTGCAAGGCCCCTTTGCACATTACTCATTCAGTCCCCAAAGCCACGTCAGGTATTTTCTGCTAAGACAAGGGTTGATAGGAGCAGGCTATCTAGAAAGGCAAAGGAATTAAAATGTTCAGAAACTTGCAAGGTGATGGGGTGGAAGAGAAAGAGGATCAGTGGGTAACCTCTTTTATATTGTTTCATTTCTAAGTTGAGCAGTGAGAAATTGGGGGCAGCCTTCACAGTTTACAGATATTTTTGGAGAACTGAGCACTGGAGACTTGTTATTTACAAATATGCAAATTGATTTATGGAGGTGCCAGAGGAAGCAAACAGGTGATCAGTGTTGCCTCGCTGCAACAACTGAGTTTTTAACCACTTTTTTGCTACCCAAATTCAAACTAAACAGTATTCAGTTCTTTTTGTTCACAAAGTTCTTTTGACCTTCCTCAGATCAGAAAAAACTGATTTCCCACCTTCACCTCAGCGAGTTAGGTGTGATTTCCATTCTAGACAACTGAGGCAGCCAAGTGCCCATTGTCTCCTCTCAATGACCAGACCAGGCAGATCTACTATGAAACTAATGAAGCTTAAGCTCCAGGGTCCCTAATCCCTGAGGGGCCCCAGAAGTGACTTTGGTCCAGATTGCTTTTAAAAAAATGGGTCTAGTACAACTCAAATTAATTTTTTGTTGTATATATTTCAAAAATCCCAAAGTTTGAGTCTATAGCATGGAAGTTGCAAAGGTGGAGGATTGTGTTAAGTTGGCTGGTCTGCTGTGGTTAATGTAATTCTTTCCCCTTTTTAGCACAGGTCAAGACCGCTGAGATGAATAACAATGAGTTCATGAAAGTACTTAAGCAGATACCAAAAATCACACTCACAGAAGATTTGTGGAGATCTGCCATGGAACAACCCCATTGAAGAAGATAGCAGTGGTTACCTTGTTGCTGGTTGTGAATGCCCCCCCAATAGTTCAAGCTTCAGGGCCCCCAAAATGTAGGTCCACCACTGGACCAGACCATGCAAGGCTTAAGGAAAGACCCATTTCTCCGCAGAGCAGAGTGGGGACTGGGTCACACAACATTACTAATTGAAAGAGTTCTCCAAAATGGGGCAGGTCAATGATGCATTGGGCATCACCACCTCCAGTCCCTATGGGAAAAGGCTGCATGTCAAATTCAGCTTCCTGAGAATCTCTGTTTCTAGTCCTTGTTATGGTTATGAGGATATGCCTCAAAGTGGTCAATGCCTGATGAAACCTCAGAAGATGGGAGGGGAGACTGAATATGGTTTTCATTGCTTCTGGTTGGGGCTCCAATAACCAAGACATTTCATTTAATTGTCCCCCCTAAACATTGATAAAACCTGAATGATCAAAAGTGTAAAAAGAGAGAAATAAATCGTTCAAAATAAAAGGAAATAAATCCATGCAGAACTTTTGTTCTTCTTCTTTTGTTTGGGTGGGGGGGAGGAGAAGAGGAATTAATTTCTTTTTGTCATGAAGCACAAAGTTCTATCTTTTCTCATCCTCTAAGAAAGGCCACCCTCCTGCTATTTCTCAACATGGGTCGCTCTGCTTGGTCCTGTGAGACGGCATCCCAACATACCTGCTTTCCCGATCTGCACAGCCAGTTTGGTGAGCTTCCCTTGCAGAACAGATTTCTCTTTTTTGGGCACACTGGCTTTCTTCTTCTCTCGCTCTTCCATCTCACCACCCTCTGCACTTTTCAGGGGTTGCATCTCCATGGCAACTGCCCCATCCTGCTTTTTGGCTGCAGAGAGAAAGGGGGAGCAAAACACTGGTTCACCCATAAGGGAAGAATATCTGTCCCACCCTACTGTCATATTAATCCTACAGCTAGGATTGACACAAAACAAAACAAAAACAAACAAATAGAAAAGCCACCCTGCTCTTGTGCTGTTAAACAGCATCCTGAGGCACTAGAAATAAGGTACTGAAGCAGGAGCTGGGCAGCCATCTGTCAGGGGTGCTGCCATTGCAAGATTCATGCATTGAGCAGAGGGTTGGATAAGATGATACAGGAAGCTGCCTTCTACCGTTGGTCCATGTAGCTCAATATTGTCTACACTGGCTGGCAGCAGCTCTCCAGGATTTCAGGCTGGAGTCTCTCTCAGCCCTACCTGGAGATGCCAGTGGGGACTGAACCTGGGACCTTCTTGCATGCTCTATCACTGAGCTACAGCTCTTCCCTTAGGGTACTCTAATGACTTCCAATGCCCTTTCCAACTCTAAATTCTATGGCAGATGAGGTTTTCCACATATCTCCCCCCCCCAAAAAAAACCACCAGCTGAATTTCTGTGTCACATGCTGATGTCAACAAGGGTCTGGGTCACAGAAAAAGTTGCAGCCCCATCCCCTGACTGCTCTAGTGGGGCTCCATTCCCTGCAGCACATCTGGTGCCATCAGAGATGGGGAAGCCTTCCCCTTCTGGGGGCCGCATCCTGGTGGTGATCGGGGCCAAAGACAAAAGCCCATGGGGCAACAGGTGTGACTTTGTACAATATGCCACTTTCCAGCCATGCAAAAAAGAACAGCAACAACCACCCAGGAGTCCCCGCCTCTCCCTCATACCTCCCCCCAAGCAAGCAAGAGGCAAGCAAGAGTTCATGGACACATTCAAGCAGCCAAATGCACTTGAGGAGTGGGTGAAGTAGCGAGGAGTGTGGCCTGGGGAGAGTCCTGCTGAGGGCCAGACAGAGAGGAGTGGAAAGCTAGATTTGGCCCCTGGCCTGATGTTCCATTCCCCTGTTCCAGATGCTTCCTTGGGGGAAATAGGAATTTGCCTCCTCCTAGGATAAAGTCAAGGGGACGCAGGTGGCGCTGTGGGTTAAAGCCTCAGCGCCTAGGGCTTGCCGATCGAAAGGTCGGCGGTTCGAATCCCTGCAGCGGGGTGCGCTCCCGCTGCTCGGTCCCAGCGCCTGCCAACCTAGCAGTTCGAAAGCACCTCCGGGTGCAAGTAGATAAATAGGGACCGCTTACCAGCGGGAAGGTAAACGGCGTTTCCGTGTGCGGCTCTGGCTCGCCAGAGCAGCGATGTCACGCTGGCCACGTGACCCGGAAGTGTCTCCGGACAGCGCTGGCCCCTGGCCTCTTAAGTGAGATGGGCGCACAACCCCAGAGTCTGTCAAGACTGGCCCGTACGGGCAGGGGTACCTTTACCTTTAGGATAAAGTCAAGTGAGGAGCTGGTTTCTTAGAGGACCAGTTTCAGATCTGTCCGCAGAAGGCAGCACACACAGGCATCCACACTGTCTGTTGTTGCCTCTTTCACATTTTCTCTCAACCCACAATACACCCCAGCTGTGCAAAAATACATACAGCCACTCTAGTGCAGTCTTATCACAGGAATATCTCCCATGTAGAGAAAGTGGAAATAAATGTGGTTTAATTGTCATAGCTTCTCCCAGTGAACTCTGTGAATTGTGGTTCCCTGAATGAGATCTTTCTGACAAAAATCTCAGCACCTTCACACAAAACTACAATTTCTAGAGTTTTTTTTAGAGGAAAGTCCTTCTAGTGCACAATTCAGGTGAACAATTCTTTACATGGTAGGTTCAAAAAAGCTTGTGCTCAGATGGACAGCACTTTCTAATACTTACATATGTGGCTATTGAACCAAGAGAAACACAGGCGTGCATGTGTGCACACACATGCACACCACTCCTATCCCTTGTGATTCTAAATACCCAACACTGTCTGACATTCCAACATGTATTTTGATAACACTCTCCCACTAGCCTTTGTACAAGATGCTTATTTCCTATGAACCATAGGAGTGTCAGGTCCAATACTGGAGTTCCAAAATCTCTGAGCAGCTCAATAACTGACAAATATATGCAGTCTCTGCACTTTGGTACACCCCTGTCTGTAAACAGGGAATATTTTTATTCTTTTGCAACAACTACAGGAACTTTCCTGGTTGTGTTGGCTCTGCTTATTCTGCAGGCCAAGGACTCTCTTAGTGTGACCAGAGGCAGAAGGAGGAGATCAACCCTCTTGCTTTCATAATTGCACAGAAAGAAGAATGTGGAGACGTGCAGCTTGGCATGGAAAGGTTAGAAAAATTGTACCCGCTTGCCAACTGACCAGGATAAATACAGCTTGGCTACCTTTTATGATTTTTAGGCCAGTTGCCAGAAAAACAAGGGGCAAGATCACTCTACCCCTCAATCCTCATTCACATGTGTGTGTTTTAAGCTGTACAGCATGGGTGAATACAAAGATTTTGTGCTGGGTGCTACCAAGGGTTACCATCTGAAGACCTCCACAATCAGGAACCCACTGTGAAATTGTAAGAAAATAATGTATTACATGTGTTAGAACATTTTAACAGCACTTCATTTGAATATACCACCCTTGTAATGTACTAAATTGAAGTTGTTTTGTGCAGTTATGGTGCATGTCACAAATCAATGAGGTTTCCCGTTTGCCTTGAAATGAGAAAGTCCCAACCGCTAGACTTGTTCAGAATGTATGGGCTCTGCCCGCAACTCACCCAAACCTCACTGGGCTCTGCTCCTGTCTCCATTGCAGGCTGGCTCTGGGCTTTGCTCCCCAAGTTAGCAAGCTTAGTACCCAGCTCCACCTCTCATGTATTTCAAGAGATAACATCCCTAACAGGAGCTCTACATGCTTTTACCTCTGGTCACACGAGGTCTTGCTTTGCTTTGTTTAAACATGTCAGTTTTCTGAATGCAAATTACATATATGGCTAGGAAATCTAGAATCAGTCTGTTAAAGCCTTGTGATGACTAACTGTTTCCACTATGGATACTACTCTAGCTGAAGGTAGAACTACAAGGGAGGCATTCAAAATGTGTTGGGGGAGTGTCCCAGGATTTTTACCTTTGTTCTGATTATTCTCCACTGCCCCATCCTGCTGCTTTCCTACAACAGAAGAAGGGAACGCAAACACAGGACGCTTGAGAACAGACAACACGGCACCAGCACAGAACACACAGTATGGAGACAGCATGGGCATTGACAAACAAGACATTCCACCCCTTCCCACTTCGCCCCATGGAAGAAGCTGGCTAGGTGACTTTACAAGGACATATGGGCAGGCAGAGCATCTACTGAGAAAGAAAACTGACTTAATCTGGTGGGCTCCATTTCTGAGTCAGTCAGAAGATTTCCTGCTCCACCCACTACAAAACCAAGCACATAGCCCAGGCTGGGTGTGATAAAGAAGGATATCTTATTTGTTGTAGAAGTGCAGAGGGTGGGAGCTGGTTAAGGCTAAGCATGATGCAGGTTACTGTTAGTGCACAGGGCTCAAGGTGAGAGAGAAAAGGAAGTGGGACAGTTTAGTGTCTGGTTAGGCTGGACTTGAATTGCATCCATTGAAAAGAAATTGGATAGCTTCAGATCCCTCTGAAAAAGAGGGGGGTAGCAACTGACTCTGTCTCAACCCATAGCAAGCCCTGGATGTACATGCAGAATACATGGATATAATGAAGTGTGCATTAATACAGCAACAGATATGCATATGTTTATTGGTTATTTAAAGTGAAATGCACTGAAAAACAGCATGTTTCCTGCTATAGAGGATATTTCTTAGGGAAGCCCATTAATATTGCCCTATGAGGACCTTTAGAAAGCTGGTAAAATGTTACTTATTTTGTGAGAGAATGGAAATGTTCATATGTGAACTTTTGCTACTGGTTCTGTGGTTTGGCTGTTGGAATTGGTGCTGTTTTTGTGTGCTGACCCAGTGTTTCCATGGAGACAGCCACAGTCCCCCCCCCCAATACAATTCCCTCAGAGAGTGACAGAAGGTCACCAGATACTGGTATTTTTAGGGGAACTTGCTTTGTTCCACTGAAAGCAGCAGCAGCAGCAAGAAGTTCTGTCACATCAGCTGCTCCAGAATTCTTCTGCAGCTTTCTAAAGACGGGAGGGGCTTTTGGCAGAGGACCAAGGCAGGCATTGCTGGGCCCTCAGATTGGTAGGATTGTGAGTTCTAAAGTGGGCTCTGTGATCTGGTCATGATGATCCACTTGGCTCCCATCAGGTGAGATCCAAGCACTGCTGCTTCCTCCTCCATCCCTGCCCATATATTATAAACTGCTGCGGCTTTGACAGCATCAACTACATTCCCCAGGCTCTCCTGCCAGGCTTTCCTTTTTGGTTTTAATGGTGCTGCTTTAAAAAGGATTGATTGTGCTGCTGTTGCAGCGAGCCACCCTGGTGCGCCTCCGGCAAGTTGGATGGCAGGTAATGAACAAGCAAGCAAGCAAATAACCTAAATGGCAGCAGTGTGGGTTGTCTGTGTTGCAATCACAGCTGACAGGAGTGCCCCTTCAAGGGAGCTGTGGCCTAGTGTGTGCATCTCTATGTGTGTGGAGGAATTGCTGCCTTCTAAGAGGTGGCGCTGTGGGTTAAAGCCTCAGCGCCTAGGGCTTGCTGATCGAAAGGTCGGCGGTTCGAATCCCTGCGGCGGGGTGCGCTCCCGCTGCTCGGTCCCAGCGCCTGCCAACCTAGCAGTTCGAAAGCACCTCCGGGTGCAAGTAGATAAATAGGGACCGCTTACCAGCGGGAAGGTAAACGGCGTTTCCGTGTGCGGCTCTGGCTCTGGCCAGAGCAGCGATGTCACGCTGGCCACGTGACCCGGAAGTGTCTCCGGACAGCGCTGGCCCCTGGCCTCTTAAGTGAGATGGGCGCACAACCCCAGAGTCTGTCAAGACTGGCCCATACGGGCAGGGGTACCTTTACCTTTACCTTTACCTTAAGAATGTGCAAGGATGAAGGGGAATGCTTAGAAATGCATGTTGTCAGTGTCACATAGTGAGGTGGCAGCAGCATGCCTCTGATTGACAGCTGCTAGGAGGGCAAAGAGGACGGTGGTGTTAGGGAGGCTGCCCTCATGCCCATCTTGTGAGCTTCTGAGGGGCATCTGGCTGGACATTGAGAGGAACAAGGCTGCTGAACTAGGTGGACCTCTGGCCTGAACCAGCCATGCTCTTCTAATGTTCTCGCTGGTGGGGACATACGTGTCATGGATGCATGTCTAGCATGCATGGTTGGCCTGTCTGGGAGCGTATGCATGTATTCTGGAGACGCAGATATATGCCCTTCTGCACATACCCCCCTTGTTCTCAGTTTCGGAAGTCTCTGCATTAGCGTCTAGGGGAAATGAATGAAAGAAGGGACCATGGGAAAGAGGAGGTTGGAGTGCAAGAGGAGGGGAAGTGCAACAGGGGTCAGACGTGGTGGGGATCAGGGAAAAGAAAAACAAAACATTAATAAATAAATTTTCAGGGTGAACTGACAGAACACAGCCGCCAGGGGGCCAAAAGGCCCTCTCCCAATGCTCCTTTCTGGGCTTGGTCCTGAAGGCAGGTTCAGAACCAACGAAACACAGTGCTCCAAATTCCTCCTCCCCAGAGCTGATCCAGGAGGACATGAAGGCTGATGGTAGACCTGGGTGATATTTCAGTTCAATAACAGTCTGAAACTGGTATGAAGTTCAAATTGTGATACTGTACTGGCTTCAGAATTTTTGAGCTGACAATACATTGTGGCTCCCTGGCTGCCACCAGCACAGGGCATTTTACTCCCTGTATGTTTGCCTTCGCCCGAGCAAGCTGGGTCGGTCAGGAGGAAAGAGGCAGCCTGCTCCGCTTGGCAAAGGCCAGCACACAGGCAGGCAGGCAGGCAGGCAGGTGGAGCACCTTCTCAGGCTCCCTCTGCTGAGGCTGGGTTGCAGAGGGATGGAGGGAGCGCGGGGGCAGGATCTCCTTTGCCCAAGCAAGTGGACAGCCTCCTTCCCTTCCTCCTGGTTGCTCCTCTCTCCCTCCACAGCCCAGCTGCTTTTTCAGCCTTTCCCTGTGTTATTTCAGACACTGTGTTATTTCACTGTATTGCAATGGTTAGCTGGTGATATATCACAATGTTGAAAACCAGATATTGCCCAGCCCTTGTTGATGGTATCAAATGCCAACAAGAGATCAGGAAGCAGGAGCAAGGACACACTCCAGCTATCCTGCTCTCTGCAGAGGTCATCCATCTGACAAAGGCCAACTCAGTTCCATGAGCAGGCCTGAACCCAAGTTGTAACGGATCTATATACTACTACAGCGATACCTTGGTTCTCGAACTTAATCCATTCCGGGAGTCTGTTCAACTCCTGAAACCATTTCAAAACCAAGGCATGGCTTCCAATTGGCTGGAGGAGCTTCCTGCACTCATGCAGAAGCAGCATCAGATGTTTGGCTTCCAAAAAACGTTTGCAAACCTGAACACTTGCGTGTGGGTTTGCGGCATTCGGGAGCCGATTTGTTCAGCCACTAAGCCGTTCGGGAACCAAGGTTCCACTGTACTAACAATAACAATAACAATAACAATGATGATTTTATTATGTGTACCTCGCCCATCTGACTGGATTGCCCCAGCCACTCTGGGCAGCGTCGAATAAAATACAAAAACACAATATATCAATATTAATATATCAAACATTAAAAACTTCCCTCTACAGGGCTGCTTCCAGATGTCTGTTAAAAGTCAGATAGTTGTTTACTTCCTTGACATCTCATGGGAGGGTGTTCCACACGGCGGGCGCCACTACTGATAAGGCCTTCTGCCTGGTTCCCTGTAGTTTAACTTCTCACAGTGAGGGAACCATCAGAAGACCCTTGGTGCTGGATCTCAGTATTTGAGCTGAATGATGGGGGTGGAGATGCTTCTTCAGGTATACAGGGTTGAGGCCATTTAGGGCTTTAAAGGTTAGCACAAGCACTCTTAAACATACTGGGAGCCAATGTAGGTCTTTGGACCAGTGTTGTATGTTCCCATCGGCCACTCCCAGTCACCAGTCTAACATCCGCATTCTGGATTAATTGTAGTTTCTGAGTCATCTTCAAAGGTAGTCCCACATAGAACACATTGCAGTTCAAGTGGGAGATAACCAGAACATGAACCATTCTGGTGAGACAGTCCACGGGCAGGTAGTGTCTCAGCAGGCATATTAAAAGGAGCTGGTAAGCAGCTGTCCGGAATGCAGAATTAATCTGGCCTCCATGGACAGCTGTGAGTCCAAAATGACTCCCAGGCAGTACACCTGGTTCTTTCGGGACACAGTTACCTCATTTAGGACCAGGGAGTCCCCCACACCTACTCACCCCCTGTCCCCCATAAATAGTACTTGTCAGGATTCAACCTCAATACATTGACTGCCATCCATCTTCCAACTGCCTCCAGACAGGCACACAGGACATTCACTGCCTTCACTGGTTCCAATTTAACCAAGAGGTAGAGCTGGGTATCATCCACATATTGGTGAACACCCAGCCTCAGCCGCCTGATGATCTCTCCCAGTGGCTTTATATAAAAAGCACAGCAGAGTGGACGGAGTCCTGAGTCACCCCACAAGTAAGCACCCAGGGGTCCAAACACTCACCCCAACACTACTTTCTGGACATGGCCCAGGAAGAAGGAGCAGAACCACTACATAACAGTGTCCCCAGCTCCCAACCCTTCCACGGTTTTTGGGAACGATAGACCAGCATAGTTGTTTAGCTTTTTTGGGGGGGGGGCAACAAGGATCGACAAGGAATGGCCCGTGATCAACTGGTTGGACATTCCTGCATTAAGATATGTTTATAGAATTAGGCTGCCTGTTGGAAACAGCAGAAGGAGAAGACTGGGAGGAGTGAAAAGATTTCATCCTATAGAGCTACTTTCCTTGAAAACTGGAACCTTGTTGTGCTGGGAGTGATTGAGTGGAGTTACTTCAGTGTTTCTACACCTTATGTGGGTCTGAGGTAGTTAATGAGTTGAACCCTTCTTGTACTGAAGGCCCAACAATAAAGAGACAAACGCCAAAGGCTTTGAGTCATGACCAGTCTCTTTTCTGAATCAGACTCCAAAAATGATGAGCCATAATTCGGCAGATGAGTCAACAATGTTGAGCAAGAGTGCCGAGTCAAATGCAATTACACTGTGATGCCCTTTAGATGTTCTTCTGGCTGTGTGGGAGTCACTTATCCATGTGCAACTGAGAGAACATTTAAATGGCCCAATCACATGGGCCTTTCCCATGGAATCAGCAAACCCTCTCCTGCTCCAGGTGCGGCACCTTTTCTGTGCGAAGGACCCTGGTAGTTTACCTCTGTGCATGTGACTGGGCTATTTAAATGCTCCCAGTTGCATGAGGAGCTGCCTATGAATAAGCAGCTCCTATGTCGCTACAAGAACATTGAAAGGACACTTGTGCCAAAGGACAGCTGGATGGGACTGTTTTACGTCAGGGAAAAGGGGTGACCTGCACCTGCACCTGGATCTGGATCAATAGGGCAAAGGGATGATGGGAAAATTGAGAGGAGGGTTGGCAGTAGAGCTGGCTGGTCAAGCATTTCTGCTTCAATTTTTGATTTTCTTTTTTTAAAAAAACACAAGTTCTTGTGAAAGTTCATCAGTATTTTAGTGTGGATTTCTTCAAATATACACATTTTTGTATGCCATTTTCCCTAATATGTAGGAACTAGGTAAGCTGAAGAGAGGCGCAGACTGCCAAGAAGTGAAGGATGTTAGACAAAAGCAGGAATGATGAGCAAGGTCTGTAACAGCTGTGTCGGGTTTCACAGATGGAGAAGTCACAGGAAAAGGTAGTAGGGACTGAAAGAGGCAAGATCCAGTCCAGATAGGGAAGGTGGTAAAGTGAGGGACAGAGCCAGAAAAGCTGGTGGGTCCAGGAGATTTAATGAGCCCAACAGAGGTGCAGTTCTGTCTCAGCCCTCAAGTTTGAGTCTGCTCTCCACCACTGTAAGAAATCCCCTAAACTGCTATCCAGGAACAACAGGTCAACATCTACAGCCCACAAAATACTTATTTGGTATCCAGTGCTACTGAGCCCATACGAATGATGCTGAGTTATAGTATGTGGCAAACATGTTTAATAGTTAAACAGCCGATTCAGGGAAAGATCTGGGCAGCAATATAGTACCGTGTGAGATACTGACTCTGTCCACATTCTACCTTTGCAGCACTTTAGAATCACATTATTTCCCTCAAATAATTCTGGGCATTGTAGTTTGTTAAGGGCTGGAAATTGTTTGTGAAAGGTAAACGACAGTGCCCAGAATTCTTTAGGGAAGGAATGCCTGAAGGCACAGAACTGCTTGTATAACCAAGGACAGCAGGATGATGCTAAACTTGAGGGCACTTGAATGAATTTGATGACCTTGAAGGCAATATCTAAGTAGTGAGGTCCTATTATGTTGTAACCATGATTGTGTGCATTGACTTAATACTACACAGATGAGAGACATTGTGGACAAAAGCTGGCCAATTTTGAAAACATTGTTGAAAGACGGACCCGAGAGAGACTGATCATGTCACTCTTGCATTGGTAAACAAATGGCTGACCTGAACATGAAGACTTGAAATGTGTCACAAAGGCTACAGATATGCACTGGGGAATGGCTTACCTACGCCAGAGGGAATACCTTACCTTTTTTGTCTTTCTTTTCCTCCTCTTCTCCACCAGCACCCAGCAAAGTGAAGATAATCCCAGTCTGTGAGTTGACCCCAACGGCTGTAACAACCATTCGCCCAGAGCCTTCCATGACGTGGGTGCCTGGGAAAACAAAGGGAGAGTCAGTAGGGTATCTGAAGAAAGTTGGAAACCAAGCCAGGAGCAGAAGGCTCAGATCACTTGGAGTCACTACAAGATCCCATAGTCCAGTGGCTATTCAACTGTGCCCTGGGGAACACTGTGGTTCCGTGGAAGCTTAACAGGAATTTCTTGATGAGAAGACCAATAAAGGCAAACAACTCCCCTGAAAGCTAATTTGCCAGCCACTAACAATTTTCCTTCATGATCTGCAGCCACAGGAAAGTACTGGGTGATTTTTAGGTACATGATGTTTATGTGGGACATTGGTGAGCCTGAAAGTTCTGGCCAACACTCTGCATATGCCCCCTAGACCACCCTCCAGGATCTTTTGTAAATGTTCACGAGTGTTTTGACAGACAAAATGCGGTGCAGAAGGTTTCCTGAAGGTGGAAATTTTGAAAACCATGCGATGGTAGCCTACTAAGTGTTGCTCAGAGTAGACCAATTTAAATGAACAAACCTAACTTAGCAAGAGTCATTCATTTCAGTGGGTCTGTTCTGAGTAAAACTTAGTTGAATACCACCCCACAGTTGAGTAAATGATCACTTGAGTAGCCCCACTTCTCCCAGCTTCTGCCCCTTGTTGTACAGGAATTATGGGACTTGGGTGCCAACTGTAGTAGATGGATGAGGAGGAAGATTGTCAGGGTCCTCAAGCAGTGTGAGGTGCCTCCAGCCCCATATTTCCTGAAAGGAGGTGGCAAAAATGCAATTTAGTAGACTAGTAAAAATAATGGGCCTTGGTGCTAGCTTGGTGCTTGCAAGGTGCTAGCTTGCAAGGGTGATTGGGGGCCCCTATGTCGTGTGTGTGATGTTGTGATGTCCCAGTGTTGCACATGTGACGTCAAGATGTTGGGAGGAGCCAGAGATGGGTGGGCTTTGGGAAGGTGGTGGGAGGGCTCTTGGACCTTGTCGGAGCATTGCGCCTCCCTCCCTAAGCTGGGCAGAAGCTTCCCGGGCTTTGGGAAGGGGGCGCCAGGCTCCTTTTGGGGTGGGGATGGCAGTGGCTTCTTTCTCCTCCATGGCCGTCTCTGGATGTGTCCTTCTCCCTCCCTTTCACTGTGCTAGGCTTTAGTCTCTCTGCTCTCTCTCCAAATTTCAACTCTCCTTAGAATCTTCTCTAGCTCTCTCCCAGCCTCTTCAGAATCTCCTCCAAACCCTCCAGGCTCCTGTAGTAGCTCCTGCAACAGCTCCCAACGTGCTTCAGATGTGCTACTGCAAGCTAAATGGGGTTAAGATCAGCAGAGAGAGCTTTCTAAGCTACTGAATAGCAACAATAATAATTTTTTTATTGGTACCCTGCCATCTGACTGGGTTGCTCCAGCTACTCTGGGTGGCTTCCAACAAATATAAAAGCATAAGAAATCACCCCTTCTCGCAGAGGTCCATGCATCTGGTCCCTTCATTGTATAGCTTTTGCCATACGCTGAAGACCACACCCTATTATTTAAATAATAAATTGTTTTAACTTATTTTAATATTGTGTTTTTCAATTGTTGTAACACACCCTTATGGTGAAGGCCGAGTAATAAATCTAATAAATAATAATAATAAGTTGCATTTTGCAGTTGCACTTTGTTTTAAAATATTGTTGCAAGGGTGACTGTCACACTTATTGTGAACGGAGTATGGTTTTGCAACAGGAGCTGGAACTGATGGCAGGCAATAGGAGAACTGACCCAGTCGCTGAGGCAATGGGGGCGCACTTCTGCTCCTGACACCCATTCCGACATCCTTCGGCATATGCCAAAGTCACCATGGGTGCCATAGCAGCATTCGCAAGCTCTCCTACAGCAGAGGTTTTCAAGTTGTGATCCAGGGAGCTCCGAGGGAAGTTTATCCGGGGCTTTGCAAGGAGAAGATCAGCAGTGGTGACAGCAGCTACAGGTAAAGTGATGGGTGGTGCTTTAAGACTCAGCTCATGGGAGGCAAGTATCCCCCCAGCTCCTTAAACCAAAGGGGGCTCTATGGCAGCCACACTCGTTCCTTGCAGATGCACCACAGTGGAAAGGGTTTCCTGAAACCAGAGAATTTGGAGGCTACTGTCAGGGGCAGAGGAAGGGGTGTGTGTGGTGGGGGCGGTGTGCCCCAGGTGTCATCTCTGGGGGGGGGGGGTGTGACATTTGGTGTGCCGCCTGCCTATGACTCCCAAGCCTACCCTGAGCTGTCGGGGGAAGGGGTGGAGCTGTGCCACCTTGCCAGCGGCCTTTCCCCCTTCCTCCTTCATTTTGACAGCTTGGGGGAGGCTTGGGAGTCACGGGTGGGTGGCGTGCCATTCCCCCCCACTCCCGGGCTGCTTCCTGGGGGAGGGAAGCCTCCCCCGAGCTGTCAAAAGGAACGGGGAAGGGAGGAAGGCTGCTGGCAAAGCAGCGTGGCTCCCTCCCCCCCCCTGCCCAGGTAACAGCCGGCCATGGGTGGCTCACTCCGCCCCATGGGCGTCTTGCCCCCGGGATGCTGGCTCCGCCCCATGGGACACTGGCCCCGTCTCTGGGTGCACAGGGGCAGCTAGTTCCACCTCTGGCTACTGTCAGTGCACAGCAACCAAATCAGCACATGATCCTTTTGGCTTTCCTAAATTGCATCCCTTTCTTTCTTGTACCGCTCACCTGACAGAAGCATGGGATCCTTGTCCACTGATTTGCGCACGTGATCTGACTCCCCCGTCAAGGAGCTCTCATCAATCTTGAGATCGTTCCCCTGGATAAGCACCCCATCTGCAGGAAGCAAGTCACCTGGAGAAAGAAGCAGGTCAGAGTCATGGTCTCAAAGAACAACTCTGCTTAGGCTGCAATCCCATAAACACTTACCTAAGAGGAGTAATTCCCACAGGGCTCAGTGCATCTCAGGAGACATGCACAGGATAGTGCTGTTCATCTCCGAATACCACCTTCTGTTCCCTATCCCATCTCAGTTTCTTAGCGCTAGCAGGGGTGCCCATTTAATTACCCAATCCATATACTATGTTTGGAAAATGTGGTCTGCTAGAAGGATGTTCTCAATGTTTGTTCTACCACTGCAAAGCTTTCTGAACCTGGAATTATAGGATGCCTTCTCCCCCATGCGCCACATCTGCAAGGGAACCTCACATAGAGGTAGGCTCTTGGTAACTGCTCCACAGCTGTGAAGGAGCCCCATCTGATGCCACAGGCACCCTTCATGCAGCAAGGATCTCAAGGGTTCCTCAGCAGATTTTAGATCTCAGGACTGTCACAGATCAAATCCCAAAAATTTATCTTGATATCATTACCCAGGCTCTCCCTGTAACAGTCACGCCTTCAGCAGGCCCCCAATAATAAATCCAGCCCAGCCCACCAGCCCCTTCCTTGTCCCTTACCATATTTGATTTGAGCAATGTCCCCGGCAACCAGTTCAGCCACAGGGATTTGGACCTGTTGCCCATTGCGGATGACGGCAAACTTCTGCTCCTGCTCTATGCGGCTCTGCAGACCTCGGAACTGCTTCTCCTTACTCCAGTCATTGAAGGCTGTGACCAACACTACACAGATCACCGAGAGCAGGATGGCAGCACCCTCAATCCAACCAGCTTCTGACTCACCCTCATCCTCTGCGCTGGCTGCCACGTTCCCGCAGACTAGGAAAATGGGGGAGAAAAAGAAGGTGTTGGAGAGGGAGGAGGCTCCTATCCTTATGACCACATCATTCTTCAGTCAGGGATGACGAACCAAGGTACCTCCAGAAGACACTGGATGACAACTCCCATCATTCATAGCCACGGAGTGGGGATGGTGGGAGTTGGAGTACAACAGTCTCTAGAAGGCCACCATTTCCCCATACCTGCCTTAAGTCTTTGAGGTTTTTTCTTACAATCAAGTGGTGCAGAATTTTTATTAAAGGCAGAGGTCTGGGGCCCTGCTCAGCAGATCACTTTGCCATCTAAAGCAGGGGTGGGGGCTAGACATTAAGATCATGAACTCCAGAGTCTGAAATTACCTAAATCACATAGCCCTAGTCCTTCTTCCAGATTGTCAGTTCCCATTCTGTGAATGAGGCAACTTAATTTTCTGGTGTGCATATGTCCTGAACATCTCACAACCTTCAAGTATGTTCCATAAATATAAATTTATCTTGGTGAATTTGCTTGTTGTTAACTACTAACCACAACTACATGGATCTGGATGATTGCCAAAGGCTACCCTAAATGGGTCATTGCATGGGTACGCTTGGAGTGTAAAGCCCATTTCAGACATGAACTTGTGCAGGAGGACTATGAGAATAGCAGTCCTCTACCTCAGAGGGTTGTTATGCAGCTGAAGGAAGTAGAGAATCACATAATACTCTTTGTACATTAAAAGTACTTCATAGGAACAAGAAAATGAATGAATCAGCAGGGTAGATAAATGGAGCAGTCAGTGGAAAGTGATGGAGAACTCGATAAATTTCAGAAGACTGGAAAGCAGAAATAGTTGTTGATTCGATGGATGTTTCAAGAAGGCACATTGATCTTCTGTTGAAAGACAGATCTTAGTTTTGACCTCAGCATCGTGAAGCCAAAGGCAGTCTGTGTGGGCCTGGGATCTGGCCTGGGATCCCCAACATATGAAGCTCACCTTGCTTCTACAAGATAGAAGGGCATTCAAGTCTGTTAGCACCTAGGCTGTGGGACACCTTGCCTTGTAATATTAAGCAAGCACTTCAGCACTTTGCTTCAAATACCTGCTTAAGACCTTATATTGTTGTTTAATGAATGCTAGCTGTCCCGGGCTCTTATCTTCAGGTGGGACATAAGGTGACCAGCTAGCTAGCTAACGGGGGAACCTATGGCCCTTCAGGTGTTGTTGGACTTCCAGCTCCCATCAGCCCAGGCCCTCACAGCCAATGGTCAAGGATGATGCAGCTCAACATCTTCTGGAGGGCCACAGGCTACCAGCCCTGCTGCAGGGTCTTATGGGAAAGGCAATATCCTAGATAGGTTGGCTCAGAGCCCGCCTTCTTCCTTTAATTCCAAGACTAGCAGGCCATGACCTCCTTGAGAAGGGAGTTCTGCTCTCCAGCAGATCTAATGACTCTATAAGGAGCACATCTCACCTTCGCTTTCTTCGCCTGGTGGAGCATAAAAAGACAACCCCAGGGAGATTATGGCAGCAATTTCAAGAATGATCAGTGTCACATCTTGGAGGGCCTCCCATACTAACTGCAGGAAGGTCTTAGGCTTCTTTGGGGGGATGAAGTTCTGTCCGTAGATCTGCCTTCTCTTTTCCAGGTCAGCTGTGTTGTCCGAGAGGCCTGCGGGGGTGGAGGGGGGAAGAAGAGAGAGCAGATGACATCAAGCTGTACAAGTTGTAATTCCAAAACTAGGTGATTTATGGAGGGCTGTTGCCTGCTCTTCCATACAAATGCTCCAAGTGGTGTGTAAAGTTCTAACGTACTAGGAAAAAATACATTAAAAAAACAAAGAGTGGATTTCCTGAATTGGTGAGGGGTTGGGTAGATGGCTTTTGAGGGCCCCTTCCGTCTCTAGTGTCTCTTTGTGTAATTTCCAGTTCCCAACATTCTTTCTCCCTGTGGCCTAGGCTTAAATACATGCCCTTGATATGCTACTCTTCCATATGCAAGCTATTTTCTTTTAGCGTGGAGGAGCATCCAGTTATGTGAACTCATCCCCTTGTACTTTGAAATGGTACAGCCCAGACACAGGCTAACTATCGCAGTGAGAAATTCCTGACTCCAGGTGCCTAGACCTGGGATGGGGAACCTGTGGCCCTCAGATGTTGTTGGACTCCATCTTTCCTGATCATTAGCCATGCTGACTGGGACTTGAGTCCAGCAGGTTCGCCACGCATGACGTAGACTATGAAATGTCATGGATGGAATCAGGGGTTCCCTGTTGCTGTTGTTTTGGTTTAAGAGAGACAGGGAGCACCTCCAGTCTATTGCCATTTTGGAGTGGGATTCAATCATATACAGTGGTACCTTGGGTTACAGATGCTTTGGGTTACAAATTCCATTAATCAGGAAGTGGTTGCTCCAGGTTAAGAGCTTTGCCCCAGGATAAGTATGGAAATCGCGCGCCAGCAGTGCAGCAGCAGTGGGAGGCCCCATTAGTGAAAGTGTGCCTCAGATTAAGAACCGTTTCAGGTTAAGAATGAACCTCTGGCACGAATTAAGTTCTTAACCCGAGGTACCACTGTACTGTACTGGCAAATTCAGGATATATGGTTATAGTTGATTGGGAGGTCTTCTGCAATAAACCCACTTCCCCCTAAAGTGAGGGAAAGTGAAAGTGAAATGCAGCAGAAAGGTTGGGGTACACTTGCTTTGATGCAACATAATCTAACCTCACAAGCAAATCAGAACAAATGCTCATTATATATCCAACCTCCTCTAATCTCCCTGGAAACAACTCAGGATGAATGCTCAATAAACAGGTTGTCTGGAAGCAGCCAAAGAGAGGCCCAATAAAGTTATTGCCTGGCTTCCTGACTGGTGTGTCCTCTAAGCCAAGGATGGAGAATCTCTGGCCCTCTAGATGCTGTTAGACTCATCAGCCTCAGGCAAAAAAGGCCATGGTCAGGAATGGTGGGGATTGTAGTCCAACAAATATCTTGAAGGTCACAGGTTCCTCAGACCCTGCCCTTAGCTTTCCACAACAACAGGATGTATTTCTTTTGGGAGGAAAGGGTGATGGAATGGAAGTTGTGCACTGGCATTTGGGTATTTCACCCAGAATCGTAGAATTGTAGAACCTGCTTCGCCACAGCTTGGTCTTGGTCACATGAGGATCCACAAAGAGGAATTTGTTCATTCGGTTAAAGGTACTCAAGGACTGCCTCTCCCCATATGAACTGACCCGGACCCTGCAATACATGGGTCTGCTGATGAAGACAGTTCACAAACTTCAGATGGTGTAGAATTCAGTGGCCAGGTTGCTCACTGGGGCAAGACAGTTTGAGCATATAACACCAATCCTGACCCGGCTGCACTGCCTGCCAATTAGTTTCTGGGCCCAATTAAAAGTGCTGGTTTTGACCTATAAAGCCTTATGGCGCAGAACAGCAACACCTTAAGGACTGCCTCTCCTCAGATGAACCTGTCTGACCCTTGTAATCATCATCTGAGGCCCTTCTTTGTGTGCTTCCTCCATGAGGGGTCAGTGGCTCCTTGTTTGTGGAACATGCTCCCCAAGGAGGCCTGCTTGGTGCCTTTGTTACATATCTTTAAGTGTCAGGGACAAACTTTCCTCTTCTCCCAGGTCTTTGGCTAATTAAACAATGGGGGGTGTTATTGTTTTTGTTTATTACTGTGGTGTGTATTTTTGTGCTTTTATATTGTAAACTGCCCTGAAATCCTCAGATGAAGGGCGGAATATAAATTAAATAAATAAATACAGAATTAAAAAATACCCCCAATACTCTCCAACCTTATCTGTTTAGTACTCCCTCTTCTTACACTGGTGGGGAACTATTAGGAGGATCAGGTACATATCTGAGTGGGGGCAGATGCATCTGGACTGTGGTGCACATGGATGCCAACCAGTGTTAGAAACTCGGATATATAAACCAGGCGCTAAATGCAACAAAGGTTGCAGTCACCAAAACAGGATGTCTAGTTGCCATTTTGGGGCAAGACGGCTCTAAAGCCTTATTTTCCAAATGAGGGACTGACTGTGATTGATTCTCAGTTAAACATCTGGCTAGCCGAGATGACAACCTTGAGCTAGGCTAAGAATTTTGAGAAGAAGTTCTTCTCAAAACAGAGAAGTCCCTTGATCCAGGGACAGCCCACATACTGTATATATTGGCCTATTCCTCCTTCTTTTTCTTAATGGTGACTGCTCCTGCTCAGGCTGCACAGAAAAAGCCTTTTGGTTCCTGAAATTCATTCTGACTGTGTAGATAAAATATAACTAATAGAATTCTATAGGATGTGGTGTTAGTGTGTGAAAACAGCCAAGATCCAATGGTCCCCATACATGCAGCCCCAGATGGTGGAGATCTCAGGTGCCAGCCTGTTGCCCAGGCATCTTCACTTGGCTGCAAGTGATTGACAGCCAGGTGCAAAAAGCGCCTGGCTCCTGGTTGATTTCGAACACTGACATCAACGTGCACATATTGGCCACAAAATGCCAGTGTGTGGCAACCCTTGCTCTATACTCTCCTATATTCAAAGGACAGAATGCTCTGAATGTGTTTGAACTCACAGCTGATCTCTCACCTGATCTGCTGCGATATCAAACATTCAGTGAAAACATTCTAAAGTATTACCACATTTTTCCATATATAAGACGCCCCCTATTTTTTTGAACCCTAAATTAAGAAATGGAGGCAGTGAAAGATTTTACTTTCTTGGGCTCTATGATCACTGCAGATGGTGACAGCAGCCACGAAATTAAGAGACGCCTGCTTCTTGGGAGGAAAGCAATGACAAACCTAGACAGCATCTTAAAAAGTAGAGACATCACCTTGCCGACAAAGGTCCATATAGTAAAAGCTATGGTTTTCCCAGTAGTAATGTATGGAAGTGAGAGCTGGACCATAAAGAAAGCTGATCACCGAAGAATTGATGCTTTTGAATTATGGTGCTGGAGGAGACTCTTGAGAGTCCCATGGACTGCAAGAAGATCAAACCTCTCCATTCTTAAGGAAATCAGCCCTGCGTGCTCATTGGAAGGACAGATCGTGAAGCTGAGGCTCCAATACTTTGGCCACCTCATGAGAAGAGAAGACTCCCTGGACAAGACCCTGATGTTAGGAGAGATGGAGGGCACAAGGAGAAGGGGACGAAAGAGGATGAGATGGTGGGACAGTGTTCTCGAAGCTACCAGCATGAGTTTGACCAAACTGCGGGAGGCAGTGAAAGACAGAAGTGCCTGGCGTGCTCTGGTCCATGGGGTCACGAAGAGTCAGACACGACTAAACGACTAAACAACAACAACAACAAATTAAGAAATCAATATTTTAAACATCAGGCAGAACAACTTTGATATTTTATTAAATATTCAAAGCACCGGTGTAACAACTCCCGGTGGCTCCTGGGGTGGTGGGGTGCTCGCTCATGGGCAGCAGCACAGCCTGCCCCCCAACACCTGAGATCACCCAAAGTTGTTGCGCTTTTCGGGGGGAGATCAGCCAAGCCAAGCACCTGGGAAGGTCAGTGGCAGCTTCTTCATGGCAGCCGCAGGAAAGTACCATAAGTAGTGTGGTTTTTTTTAACCCCTGTGCATTCACTATCCGTGTATAAGACGACCCCCAAATTTTGTCTAAACCCTTTTAGCAAAAAGCATTGTATTCTACAAGGAAAAATACAGTATTTTCTTTTGTTTCAAGTAAATGGTTATCGGCTGTATACACACCATACATTTAAAGCACATTGAGAGCTACACTTCAAAGAATTCTGGAAACTGTAGTTTACCCCCCAGCAAGCTACAATTCGCAGCACCGTTAACAAATTACAGCTCCCAGGATTCTTGGGGGTGGGGAAATGTGCTTTAAATGCCTGGTGTGCATGCAGCCATGATGGCCAGTTTAATTTCATAGTGCAAGCAGGGAAGAGACTTTAGCAATGTGCAGTCAAGACAGCGATCCTTTCTCATGCTAATAAGAATTTATCACACAAGAGTGTTACTATTTTCAACTGCAAAATGCTGGAAAGCCTGGGCATCCCAAGTATTCTCAAGAAACAGACAACAATGCTGAAAGCACTGTTGTCACGCAGCAAAATTTGTCCTGAACTGCTGTACACCTGTATTATAGACATTTCAAAGAGTTAACACCTGTGGCGATGGAGGAGGCCTTCGCCCCAGGCCCGGATCCCACTCCTGTGAGATGAAAGAGCCCCAGGGTAGCACTGCAGTCATTCTCTCTTCCTTTGCTTAGCCTTGGACTCAGGGTGGGAGGGCTTTGTGAAATATTAAAAATGTCAGAGACCCAGGCAGCCAGCAGGAACCACAACTCAGGGTCTGTTGTCAGATCCCCTCCACAGCTGGCCATGAAAGAGACCGGCCAGCAGATCACAGAAACCCTGAGTCCCTCTGACTAGGTGTGACTACCTTCCCAAAGCCAGGGATTCAGATTCCACTGACACTGCCTCCCAATCTGCTCCTTCTCCCTCTGACCCAGGGGTGAAATAAGGCTTTATTTCACCCAGGTCAAAAACCCAGTTTGGCATCACCAGCACACAAACACACACAGGCTGCAAGCCTCATTGGTGCCCCTCTGGAGGCTTCCCCCGGGGCTACAGCTCTGCTCTGACCACTCATTGTCGTCCCACCACCAATCCTCTGACTTGGAGCCCTCTTCTCTGGGGGTTCCCGACTGGTGCCTCCCACCGCTCCTCTGGGGAAAGGGTTAAACCTGCACCTCCCCCCCACCTCAAACAAATCAGAATGAATGCTGAATAAACAGCCAACACCAGGAGCTTCCAGACAACTTAGTTACTGAGCAATTCATCCTGATTTGTTGGCAGGGAGATTAGACAACATTGACTATTTAATATGCATGTTTGTTTGTTTGTTTGCAGGGATATTAGATGCTGTTGCATTCCAGTGCATTTTTCAACCTTTGGAGAATGTGGGCTTGTGAGAGGCTTCCCAGCCATGCCAGAATTTGCTGTTTTGTGATTGAATCCCATCAAAATATAGTGACCGTCAGGAAGCGGCCGTCATGTAACCTCTCCACAAACTTTGTGCAAACATATCGAGATGAACACTTAATAAACAGGTTGTCCAGAAGTGCCCCTCTGCCCACAGGTGGAAAACAAAGACCAGTCTTTCCCCCTTATATTAAAAAACAAAATGCCATAAACCTTGATGGTGCTACATAATAAAGCTGCAATTCTAAATGCATTTGCTAAGGTGTAAGCTCTCCTGAACACAGTGGGACTTGTTTGGGTAAGCATGCAGGGGAATTGTGCCCAAAGTATTTTGGGGGTGATTGTAATAAAGAGAGTCTATAAAGATCAAGGAGAGAGTTGCTGTTTGATGGACAAGATGGCACAGATGCCTGAGAAGTTTGAGGCCAAGAAGGGATCTACTGACATTTTCCTGTCTCTGATGCTATTGCTTCTCTCCCCCTGAACATTCAACTTGGATTTTGTAGTGCTGCAGGCATATCTGAGCCGCCATCACTCCCTCCAATCAAATTGTTTGCTCCCTCTCACACATTGAGAAACTCCAAGTACGGGATGGAGACTTCCCCCTAGTGAAAAAGGATGACTTTTTTCAGTTACACTTGATGCTTAGAGCAATCCTACCTTCAGCCCATATTATATTCCACTTGTGGCCGTGAACAGGGCTGGCCCTACTATTAGGCAGAGTGAGGAAACTATCCCACACAGCTGATTTTGAAAGTCACAGCAGGACAGCACCATGTGACTTTTAAATTTATTATTATTATTATTTTGCTCCCAGGGAGAAGCGCTTGTAAGATGTTGTGCCTCAGCTGCCAACAGCAATTGACCAGCCTAGGTATAAGACATTTTGACTTGGGTTGCGTTTGCAGCAAAATGTCCGGAGCTGGTCCTGGCAGTGAGGCCTCTATCACAGAGTGGCTGAGCTGGGATAACACTTAACCACTTGGCCTTTGGGTCTCTTTTGACTTTGCTGTTCTGTTTAATCTGGAAGATTTTGTGTGTGCGCACACACAGTACTTCGATTTACAACATGCAAAGTTTCCAAAGCACTGTACACACATCATTATCAGGAATTCTTAAACTAGCACCCTGTGATGTAGGATGGTATAGCACCTCTTATAAATGAGACTGAAGCCTCGTTTATAAAAACACCCATCAGAGGTGACATGCAATGCCCACAAACAGTTCCCTGAACTGGATCCCTACTTGCTCCCTGAAATCCAGCCTCAAGGGGTGGTCAAGTGACTTTGACTGGAGAAGCAGTTTGGGGAAGGAGGGAAATAAGTGTGTGTGTGATTTGTGTGTGTGTGTGTGTGTGTGTGTGTGTGTGTGTTTAACCCTTTCCCCTCAGACCATTTTCCTGACCAATATCCCCCCTCCCTGAGCTGCACTCCTACCTCCTATTTTTTCCTCTTGTGGAAATAGCAGCCTGGGTGTGTGTGGCTTTTGGTCAGAAAAACAGTGCAGTGACCAGAGGCAGGGATGGGGGGTGGCACTTCTAGAAGACCTGCTTGTTGAGTGCTCAGCCTGATTTGTCTGCAGGGAGATTAGATGGTGCTGACTATTTACTGACTGACTGTTCATTCTGATTGGTTTGTGGGGAGGCAGGAAGACAGATGCATCAAGGGAAGTGTTGTCCCACACTCCGTAGTGCATTCCCCCCCCCCCCTTTCCTAATGCAGGAAGCCTGATATTTTTGAAGAAGTGGGTTTACTGAGCAAGTTTCCCCAATCAGCTGCAAATGCACATCCTGGGGGCTTGTCCATACTCCCCTTTAGCCCTGCTCTTTCCAAGCACAGCTTTAAAGCTCCATGTCTGAACACCCTTTTTTTTTTGCCACAGAGCTTTCCCTGTGAAAACCTGCTTTTTAAAGCTGACACACAACAAATGGCAATTTGGGTTTTCTGCTGGAGAGCGCGGAGGAAATGTACGGTAAGTGTGGAGAAGTGCTGAATTTGCCAGTGTGTGATTGAATCCCACCCCAAAATAGTGACAGGCTGGAAGTGCCTAGAGACAGGACTCCTGTTATCAGTGATGGATGGAAGGAAGAGGAAATATCAGCAGGTGTGGCTTGCTGAGTGGGGTGGAGGGGGGGGGAGTGACACCATCCAAATCTGGACCCATGAAGTAGAAGTGCAGGAGCCCTGGAGCCTTCTTTGCATGCAGACAACCTGCCAGCAACCATTGCATTTGGAATGCTCCCTGGGTTCACCTGTTTCTCTCCCCACTTCCTCCTCCCCACAGCCTTGCTCAGACAGCTCCCACTCCCTCCCCTGCTCCTCCTCAGTTGCAGGCACCTGCTGCCCTCCTCATTTGCCTGATTTCTCCTTCCCTTCTCCTCTCTGTGTGATGGGGAAAGAAGCCTTTAGCTCCCTGCAGCAGAGAGACAGTACCGGCTGCTGCTGCTGCTGCTGCTGCTGCTGCCGCAACCTCAAGGACAATTCAAGGGGAAACCGGCAGAGAGGCAGGAAGGCGGCTGGACCAGTGTGCCATGAATCTTCTGGCAGTTTCCGAAGGTCTCCTCGTCAGGCACCATTGCCCTCAGAGGAAGGAGCCTTACAGGGGGCTAAGAGGGGACCGCCTGAGCAGAGCAAGCCCCCACCGCCTCCCCACACACAGACAAAGGGAAGAGGGATGCAAACATGGGCATGCCAAGATTTGAACCTATACCAGATGCTGGCCATTAACCATGGTCAGGGGCAGGTCTTTAAAAACAAGCCACCCCCACACCTCAGAGAAATGCCTTTGATGTCCTGCCCCTAAACTCAGAAGTGTGAGGGCTGTCTTTGGTCACTCACCAGCTGCTAAATGAAATTTATTCTGCATGTGTTCTGAGGCACTCTTTCTTTTCACACTCTTAACTATTCTGAGGGGCTGACCAACAGGCAGATTAAGCACAAGATTAAGGTAAAGGTAAAGGACCCCTGACAGTTAAGTGCACCCGCAAACGACTCTGGGGTTGCAGTGCTCATCTCGCTTTACAGGCCAAGGGAGCCGGTGTTTGTCCACAGACAGTTCTTCCGGGTCATGTGGCCAGCATGACTAAGCCGCTTCTGGTGCAACGGAACACCAAAACCACAGCAACGCACGGAAACGCCGTTTACCTTCCCTTTGGGCCTGCTTTCAAACTGCTAGGTTGGCAGGAGCTGGGACCAAGCAACAGAAGCTCACCCCGTCGCAGGGTGATTGACAAGCCCAAGAGGCTCAGTGGTTTAGACCATAGCGCCACCTGCATCCCCAAGCACATGATTAGGGCATCAGTAAAGCAGAGGCAAAAAACAAACCACCCAATTTTTAGGTTTTTTGTGGGGGGTAGATCTAAGTAGCCACCTGGAAAACCTAGAAAGAATCTATTTCCACTTCAGCATACCTGTAAATTTGGTGTCATTTTGAGAACTTTGCCCTGCAGCATCTTGCATTACCCTAGTGGGCTCAGCTTCCACATTAGAAAGGTAATGTGAGGAATGACCCATGATCTTTTATTCTCTTTTTTTAAGTACATCAGAGGTGAGGAATCTTTTCAGCCTGTGGGCTGCAGATTATTAAATGCATAGTCTGCATTTCTAGATTACTACCTAGGATTCCATTCAGAACACATACAGTGTAGCCTTCATTTCAAAACAGCTGCATTGGTCACCGCTCATCTCCAGGCCCAATTCAAGCTGTTGAAAGTCCATTAGTGTTTAAAGTCCTAAATGCCCCATGCCCCAAATATCTGAGAGACCACTTCCTTCCCTACAGGCCCTCTCAGGAGTTAAGATCAGCTGGGGGGGCCTGTCTTGGTAGTTCTGCTACTGTTAGAATCTGGGCGGAGGAGGGGGTGGCAGCCCAAGAGGGGGTATTATCTGCAGCAGCCCCTAAATTGTGGAACTCCCTCATCAAAGAGCTGCACCTGGAACCACAAGATGCGGTTTGGGATGCATGCTGAGGATGTATTTCTTCACCCTGGCCTTTAACTCCCCATTCTTTATTTCTGATTGCAATTTGTTTTAAATGTTTTGTTTTAAATTGTAACGTCCTCTGGGAACTCAGGACAAAGGGTGGGTAAAATAATAATGATAGCACACATCCACACCCACCCATACACAATTATACCCATGCATTCATACATAGCTGTTAATTCAGACATACACTGACCCACCCATTCAGTCATCTGCTATCTTACTTACATCTGCTCAGAGTGATTTAAGTCATGACCCCACCCTCTTAGCTTTAACAATGCAGCTGGGCCATGTCTCCTCTGACTATTCTCTTCTTCCACCTTTCAGTGACCTGGGTTTTATGAAAATCTTCAACCCAGACAGAAATAGCCAGTGAATGAGTCACAAATGCCAAAGGTCCTAATAGTGTTAGAGCTGCCTATGTTGAGTCCATCTAGTCTAGTGCTCTATCTAGCAACTGGATGCATCTTGGAGAGTGTTCAAATGGGTTGTAGTAGGGGGAAAGGGGGCTTCTAATGAAATTGTGAATTATTTACCCCCATTGTTAGCCAAATCATGCCCCTTAATCTTCTCAGACAGGAGCCAAGTTGCTGTCTGAAAAGGTAGGGCACTGCCTCTCTTTTCCCTCCCCACCCCCCCACCCCCCATTAATTGAACACTGCTCTGGAAAACTCACAAATGAAGAAGACAGTCAGGGGCAATTCTTTGTTGTTTCCCCACAACATTTGGTAACTGGAGGTACAGTTCCTTTAGATATGGGAGACAGTATTTGGAATCACAGCAGAGATTGCAGTGCCAAGGTGGGGTAGGAGGGGAACGCAATGTGGGGGTCTTCAGGTATAAGAGTCTTCTCAACCCACGCTCCAATTCTGCAGATCAGAATTGGTAGCTAAATCTTCCCTTCTGCCTCTGGAACCACACACACTGACCAACCCACATGGTCGCCCGTGTAAGTCACAGGGGTAAAGAGAGGGGAAGTGTGAACATGGGTCTGAAAACTTGTTGCAAAACAACTGGATGAGATGGGATCAGGGAGGAATCAGTGTCCTCAGGGAGCCCTGGCTAGTTCTTTGAGTACCATGGTTTTATTGAAGAGTGAGTGAAGTTTCTTTTCCACTTTCTCACCATAAACTTACTGTCAAGTCTTAGGAACATAGAATTCCATTTTATATGGAGTCAGGCTATTGGTCCACCTAGTCAGTATTGTCTACACTGGCTGGCAGCAGCTCTCAAGAGTTTCTGGCAGGGGTTTCCCCTGGGGCCTTCTGCATGCACAACAGATACTCTGCCCCTTCTCTCTTCCCTTGCCACACAGTCTGAACTGAACAGATGATGAAGCAGGAGGGGATCCATTTCTGACACCAGAGCTTTTAAATGTCAATGCTGAATGGCACAGAGGATCAAAAAGGAAAGGCAGAGCTCACTTTCTCCCTTTGATGAACCGTGGCCTAGGCAAAGACACTGGTTTATGCAACCATCGAAGAAGGATAGCAAGCTTTGGGTCAAGCTGCCCACAGGAGGGGTGAGCTACTTTCTTTTCATGGACTGCCAAATCAAACCCAGTTGGCTATTAGTGCCTGTCTGTATTAACCTTTGATGGCCAACCAGCCCAGTTCCCTTGCTGTGTCAAGGGAAGCAGAATCTGGAAGCTAAAGGTAACACAGCTCCACTTCTATCCATTTATACTGGGAGTGAAACTGCACAAGCTTTGCTCAGCCTTTGCCTTCACTCCCTTAACACATCCTAAACACATTTACTAGGAAGAAAGTCCCATCTGCTCAAAAGCTTAAGGGGGTATGGACCATTCTGCTGCCTGGGGACGGGTCCTAGCTTAGCATGCAGAAGGTCCCAGGTCCAGTCCCTGACATCTCCAGGTAGGACTGGTTGATACTGAAGCAAGGTGGACCAATGGTCTGACTCAGTGTAAGACAACTTTCTATGCTGCTATGTTTTCATGGCTCAGCTGATTCATCCTCACCTCATCCTTGTGTCCATAGACCAAACCTCAGATTGCATTCAACTGGACTTAGATCATAGATCATAGATCATAGAATCATAGAGTTGGAAGAGACCACAAGGGCCATCGAGTCCAACCCCCTGCCAAGCAGGAAACACCATCAGAGCACTCCTGACATATGTTTGTCAAGCCTCTGCTTAAAGACCTCCAAAGAAGGAGACTCCACCACACTCCTTGGCAGCAAATTCCACTGTCAAACAGCTCTTACTGTCAGGAATTTGCAGAGGACGACTAATGCTTGCTTTTTAGCAGTACCTTGGCCCTGACCCTATTATCTCTGAAGGAAACAACACTTCCAAAGTCTGAATTGGAAGTCTGCAAAACATGAATCAATTTTTAGCGTTTATGCCTCCAGCAATCCATCAGCCAATTTTGCTTCTGAGTCGCAAACGCAGCAGCAGAATTGACTAAACAGATGAACATCGGTTAGATTATAAATAACAATAACAATAATAGTAATAATCATGCCAAAGTGATTCACTATACTTAAACCTAGAAATTGCCGTGAAGATATGCCTGTCAGTCTAAGACTAAAACAAACTGTAATAAACAGCTGGTCCTGTTCCACAACTGAGAAGTAGCTGCATCTCAGCCTCATAAGAAGAGGGATCAGACCAAAGGAGCTAACTGCATGTTTATGGGAAGCTCAGGCACATGAGGCCAATAGCCTTTTCCTGGTGCTGGTATTCATGAGGCAGACTGCCCCTGCGGTAATATAAAGCCATCATAGCAAAGAACCATAGAGGGCCTTGTTTTCCAAGTATCTGTCTAATTTCATTCCACATCTCAGAACATTTCGTTGTTTTAACTATGGTACAGAAGTCCTCTTTGCCTGCTCTAAATTTCTCATAGTTCAGCTTCCTTGGGTGACCCAGGGATCAAGTACTGTGAGAGATGGAGAAAAAACTTCCCCCATGCCATGCATGCTTTTTGCACTCCAAGGTGGAAGTGGACCTCATTCCATGCACATAGCATAGTTTAATCCTGCCTGTTTTGGGGATTCCAAGTCCCACCAGCCCCAGCCAGCAGGGACCAATGCCAAGGGGACAGGAAGTTGCATTCCAACAACATCCAACGTTCCCCACCTTTAGACTATGGCACTCTAGGAGCCAGGATCATTGGCTCCTATTAATTCTGGGATAAAAATAAGATTTGCTGGTGATAATAAAAGTATTATTATCAACAACAACACCACTGTTATTAATAAATTAATTAAATTTATATCCTTCTCTTCCACCCAAAGGAGACCAGAGTGGCAAACACAAAAGGATCAAAAATAAAATAAAAGCACATTTAACACATTTCAAAACATGTAAAATTAGGTTGAGATGGGACAGACTGGACTCTTCCACTCCTCTAATGAAAGTATGATAATGAGAAAGCAGCAAGTGGAGTTTGAAAAAGACACTTGAGGCAATATTATCACTTGCTTGTTTGTCGCAGAGCTGCCACTAAAGGCCAGAAGCAGGAGCATGTTAAAAAGCTGGCAGCCTCAAAAATTGGCAAGTTTAAGAGCCAGGGCTCCTGGGTCCTGTTCTCACAGAGCAGGACGATATGGAGGCTCTGAGGTTGTGTCCCCAGCTCTACAGATTGGGGGCAATTCGGGTGGTGAGATACAGGTTTCTTAACAAGTAAGAGAACAGACATTTTGCGATCTGGGGTTTAAGTTTAAACTGCATGAGTCACAAAGCAAAGAAAGCTAAATGTGGGTAGCCCAATAACTGTAGTTTATCCCTACAAACCCCCATCATCCTTCACAAACTACAGTTCCCAAGATTGGGAGAAATCATGCACTTTAAATGCACTTTAAAGGCATGGGGTGTGTGCAGCCTAAATAAAAAGGCTAAAAGCAATAAATAAAACAAAACTACAAAGCCCAAAATTCAAGGAAGTGGCCTGCTGAAACATTCCGAATTGGGCCAGAAGTTTTCAAGCTTTCACTGTAGCTGCAGCTTTGGACTAGTGTGTAAGGGTTGTGCGAACAAATGTCATAAATGTCAGAGGTAGTAAAAAAAAACCAAAAACCAAAAACCAGAGACATCACCTTGCCGACAAAGGTCCATATAAAGCTATGGTTTTCCCAGTAGTGCTGTATGGAAGTGAGAGCTGGACCATAAAGAAGGCTGATCACCGAAGAATTGATGCTTTTGAATTATGGTGCTGGAGGAGACTCTTGAGAGTCCCATGGACTGCAAGAAGATCAAACCTATCCATTCTTCAGGAAATCAGCCCTGAGTGCTCACTGGAAGGACAGATCGTGAAGCTGAGGCTCCAATACTTTGGCCACCTCATGGAAAAGACCCTGATGTTGGGAAAGATGGAGGGCACAAGGAGAAGGGGACAACAGAGGGCGAGATGGTGGGACAGTGTTCTTGAAGCTAAGAACATGAGGGAGGCAGTGGAAGACAGGAGTGCCTGGCGTGCTCTGGTCCATGGGGTCACGAAGAGTCAGACATGACTAAACGACTAACAACAGCAACAGTAATGCTTCTGAATACCAGTTCCTGGAAACCATAGAAAGAGCGAGAGCTCTTGTGCTTGGGTCCTGTGTGCCAGATTCCCACACGAATCTGGTTGGCCACTGTGAGAACAGGATCCTGGATTCGATTCCCTGAGCCAGCAGGCTCTCTCCTTCTGTTCTTAAGCATGGGAGATGTGGGGACTGCCTGCCTATTCTGCCCACCCAGCCCTACCCAAAGCCTGGTACCTTCAGTGGGGGAGGTCTTGAGTCTCCTGCAGAGCCCATTGACATCAGTGTAGGTCTCCTGGACTTTCTGGATCGCCTCGGCCCCACGCAGCTCCATGAGGGAGCGCAACTCTGCCAGGGTGCAGCCAAAGCCACCCGCATGGTTCAACTCTCGCCGTTGGCTTTTGGGGTAGAAATCCACAGAGCTGTTGGCCATGTCTCCCATGGTGGAGGTGAAGCTGCAGCTGAGCTGAGCTTCGCTGGGCAAAGGTGTGGGGAAAGGGGGCAGGGGGTGAAGAGTTGCCTTGGGCTAGGTCAGCCTGGTAGACAGAAGGAGAAACCTGTGGGGATGGAACAGGAAAAGCCATTCATTGGAAGAAAAGGAAGTAATTCCAGGAAATAACTTTGATCCCACCCCATGCCCCGGATAGTAACCTGCTCAGCTTCCCTGCTTACCTGCTCAGTCACAGTGGTGTCCTCTGTTCATCCTACAGAGCCCCAGATGGAGGGGCCACAAAGTGTTATAGAGGCCAGCCAGGGGACCAAGCCATGGAAGAGGTGGAGGAGAAGTCCTTGTCAGAGTGTGGCACCACAGGTCTCCCCACTGCAGAAAGAGAACCTGTCAGAAAGGCAACATGGGTGTTAGCAGAAAATTAAAAAGACAACCTTGTCACATACATACATCTGCGCAAACATAACCTGGATGTTTCTCTCCCCCACCCCCGCAGCCCCTTTCATTTATTAATCCCTTGTTTGTTTGCTTGCTTATTTCCAGTATGGCCCTCTACATCCCAAGGTGTAGAGTCCTGGGTTCGAATCTCCCCATGACCATGAAGCTCATTGTACCAGTCACAGTCTCTCAGCCTGAAGTACATCACAGAATTGTTGTGAGAATAAAACGGGGAGGAAGGGGACCATGCATGCCACTTTGAGCACCTTGGAGGAAAGGTGGGATAAAAATGTGATAAGTAAATATACAAATAACAGTTTAATAAACAAAAGCTACTACTTGTTTATAGAAGGAATGGCCATCTTTAATATTTTCTCCCATTTCCTGTAACACACCTGAGATACTTTCTCTCTCTCTCATGCACTGATCTTGCTAGGTCAATTCATCACCAGTGGCCAGTAGTTGACAGTAGGTCACATCCATGTTCATAACAACTTATATTCATTTGAGTCAATTCTGTGATCCTTTACACTGTAACACACTTGCCTGCTATCTCTTGCTCTGCTTGGTAAAACACACACACACACACACACACACACACACACACACACACACACACATTTTCTCCTTCTCTTTCCATTCATGATAAACCCACTCACTTGAGATTCACTTCATTCACTTCATGCATCTGACAAACTGAACTGTGGCCTGCAAGGTTTCTGCCAGAAAAAGTTAGTCTTTACAGTATTAAATAATACTATTCCTTCTAAAAATATTACAAAACTCTTTGTTCTAAAACCTTTTCCTTGATATCCTATTTCTCTGCATGCAGAGTGTTTTTTGAGGGCACGCATAAACATGAACACACACCTGTAGCTGAAGTGATGTGCTTCAATGAAATTGTCACTCAATTCAATGGAAATCCATTGAATGCGTGAACTTGCCCTCATTAGACCTCAAATGTAAACCAAACTGGCCCCAGAGAGTGTTCTTTCCCCATAAAAAGGTGGGGACTACATGCTCATTCCTGATTCTGAGGGAGGATTCCTTTACATAGTGTTTAGAGCAGGATGGGGAACAACTGCTGGGGTCCAGGACACGACTTTGTCCCCCAGCAAGCCTCATGGGGAGTCTGTAGGTTTGCGTAAGTGCTGCCTGGGGCTGAGTAACAAGGGGACATCTCCAGTCCAGCCCCCCCCATGCTTTAAGAAGTAAGCACAATATTAAACTTTAATTGTTACGTATTGATTAAGGAATATACTGCATGAATGCTTGCTGAATGCATGTATGAATGCATATTTTAACAGCTGGGTAACTGACACTCCTAAATTAAAGCTTTGAGATACCAAACAATCAATGTACCCACCAGTGTCTAAGGCTATAAACAAGATGTACACTGTCTGGGGCCTCCCAATCCAATGCTGCTCACAGGATGTGATAGCAAAATAAAATACATCTGCATTTATTAATATATTTTACTTTATTTACTTCACCTCCAAGATCCTGAATGAGTATGGCACAATAAGCTGTTGGAAAGGCTGAAGAGCTGTCCAGGGTCCTGAAGCAAGCTCCTCAGCCCAAAGCTGTGCTTGGTGCTGATGCGGAGGAATTGAGACAATCTTTTATGGTGACTGTACTAGTATTCCCACAATGGAACTTCTGTGTGACTATTAATTATGTAAATATAGTAACATGTCACAGACAAGAAGTGAAATCGCAGCTCATCTCCTCCTGAAATTCCTCTGAAATATGGGGTGTTTTGGACATATACTGCTTGCCTATTAACACATTGGCTAACCTCTGCTTTAAGAATGTTCTCTTTGAAAAAGTTTTGAGAAACGAGATCTACAGCAAAGATCTATCTTTCTTTGTCTTAAACACTTTAAACACTTCAGTTTTTGAATGTGCAGGGAGTTCCCATCCCCGCCCCAAGATAGGACCAAACATGCTATTTCTCTTCTGTAAGATACAGTCCAGGAAATGTTTACCCCTGAATCTGCTGACACTATAAACTGTATCTCATCTGTCACTGTTCATAAACCTGGCATCTCCACTGGTTCTACCATTACTGCCTAGCCCTGTTTTCATGACCTTGTCTCATTTCATAATCTTGTCTCATTTTAGCAAGGAGAACCCCCTGAACTCAGCTATAATCTGTTAGAATGCTCTGCATGTGTTAATTTCTGTTCTGCAAGATCTGATGCATGAAGACATTCCCTTTTGTAGGAGATGAGGAGTCAACAATGGCACTGTAACTATGCAAAATTATAAAATGCTCTGAAGACCATAAGACAAACCAATCCTTCCTAAAATGAATTGTGCTTGAGGGAAGCATGTTGCTGGATGTCTTGTGCCAAGTGATTCAGGTGTGTGTGTTTTCCCAGAAGAGGCACGTTCCCATCCACCTGACCCCCCCCCCCCCCGTCCCCACTAGAATCAACCTTATCTCTGCTCTTGTAATTGTAATCATGGGTTGCCTGCATGACTGGATGAGTGTCTGAAGGAGGCCTAATTCAGGGGACAGATTCCAAAGCCATGGCCAGGGCTGTAGGAACACTGCTATTCTGCATAATGAGAGGAACTGTGCAGAGCTGGCTATTGGATACCAATTGGAGTGGCTGATAGAGCTCTTTAGTGGTCAGTGGGTGGCACTTCAGTCTCCTTTGCATATCTTTTTGCTCCTTCCCAGTAGCAGCCAGTATGGTGGGGAGGGGCAACCCTCCTGCCACCAGCATTATCGCAGTTCACATGGGCAGGGCTGGGGCAGGGTGGCGGTGAGGTTGCAGCTGTGTGGATGCACTGACAGGGCTGCTGGTTTGGTTCTGCCAGTGCATCTGCACAGCCCAGACCTCACCACAATGCTGCTCCATCAGAGCCCAGTTCAGTGACGCTCCACCGATGCTGGTGATGGGATGGCTGTTCTGTAGTCCTCTCCCACCACACAGGTTGCTATCACTCTTCCCCGTCACTTCCAGAAGTAGATATACAAATGACACAAAATAAAAGAAACCATGTAAAGGTGCTTAATTCACACAGATTGCAGATATTAGCTTTTCTTGGCACAGAACTGCGGTTACCTGGATGCAGAATTTTGCTTATTTTAGCACACACAGCCCTGGTCATGCTTGCACTTGGATCTCCTCCCTCCTCTTGCTTCTGGTTGGTGGAGTTGACTGAATGGGAATTCGAATCTTTAAACAAAGTCCTTTGCAGCTGCCTAGTAACTGGATGACATGCTCCTTAACCACTTCCACATCAGCCCCAAATGGGTGGGAGTGCATCCTGCCATTGCTAAGAAACCATACAAGGCTTCTCCCCTAGTGTGGCAGTTTCTGCCAGAGATAGAAAAACAGGAATTGCTCATTGGCATGTATGCAGATCTCTTCATACCCTAGTAATGAGCCAAGGCTCAGTAACTAATCAACCAGGTATCAAAAGATGCTTAAATTGGGAGCCTCTAGACCTGCACTGGACTACAATTCCCATAATCCCTGACCATTGGCCATGCTGGCTAGGGATGATGGGAGTTGGAGTCCAACAACATCTGGAGGACCACAGATTTACCATCCCAACCAAAAGCATACACATTGATCAGTTTGTAACAAATTTAGCATAAAGTCATCTACCTTACCATTACACGTACATCATTTTGTTAATTGCTTTCTATTTGTTATTGCTCAGGTTTTTTAAGAACCTAATTATATTATAAGGTGCATATTTCTTTTCTGAGAGTGGGTGATACACATTTCAGCTGCTGAGCTCCCAAAATACTACCAATAGATATAAAGGGATTAAACAGCTGGACATTTCTGTAATAATACCTAAGAAATTATTTCAATAGTACATATTTAATGCTGCAAATACTAATGAAACAGTCTTTCCCTTCATTACAACCTCAAAAGCTATGTAGCAATTTCTAGCATATTTTATTGATCTTATATGGGCTCAACCACTATTGATAATGGATTTCAAAGACACCTTTTAAAAAGCCCAAACAACTGATGAGGAACAATATTCCAGATGGTAGCCTGCCAAGGTGGTTTAGAGAACAGGGTGCTGAATTCAGTACTGGGAGAAATTGTTTCCAAATCTTAACCAGGAATCTCACTCAGTGACTTTGGATCAGTCATTATCCTCTCCATCTACCCTGAAGGATTGTTAAGAGCATCACAGCCAGCCCAACACATTTTTCTACCTGGGGCAGAACAGCAAACAGTACCTACTCCCCAAGGTGTATAGGACCCTAGACTGGCCAAGTTATTTTGGCACCCATAAATGCCATTCATCCCATGGGAGTAAAAATAGAGCAATAAACGAAAAAGTAACATTGGCTAGTTTTTCATGGCACCCAGACTTGTGGGAATGTTCAGGGGTGCAGGAGAGGATATATTGTGAGATCATATCCTAATCCAACTTGTGCTAACAAGTTCCCAAAATATCAGCAGAGTTTATGACATTCCCCTTTTAGTTCGCAACGGTAACATCTGCACAGGTTCGCTAGAACCACTATAATAATTACTCTGGTAATTTCCCCTTTTGTTCCCTCTTAAAATACAAGACACGACACAGTCTTTATAAAAGTATAAAAGAGTTTACTCACGTTCTGTTCACAATATGATCCCAGAAGGCAGACAGCTTAAAAAAGGTAAAATACACTCAGAATCTATCTTATAGGAAGATAGTACTGTCCTCTCTTGGCTGAGAGCCAAGAGGGCATGTTGCTCCTTCAGAAGATGAAGATGAGAGAGAGAGAGAGATGGCTGCCTGCCCTGTGCTTTTATCATTTACCTGCACAGGTGAGGCCACACCCACCTCTGGTCACATGCGGAGGAAGTCCGTCCCCAGGAAGTTTACCTACTTGCTAGACAGACATCCCTCCCCATGTTCTAACACGTACACTCTAGGAATGTTGTCATTGACTGCTCCTGTGTTTACATCCCAAAAGACTCTGCTGCCTAAGGCAGCTGCTGAACTCCGCCAAACAGTAGGGAATGAAATGGAGAAAATAGCGATCCAGCTGCCCTGAACTCCTCGGAGAAACAGATAAAAATGTGGTGAATGAATAAACAACACTACTATTCCATGTTCCATGTTCCAAAAGTAGGGGAACTTATGTAACTAGGAAGAGAGTTGAGGAGAGCTTCCCCGCTTTTGTGGCTATCTTTCAGTCCCTAATGAAGGCTGGGCCATAAATGCCTAAAATAAAATACATCGGTATCAACTGAAGGTATGAATGGACTAGTAACTTTTTGCAAACCTATTTACAAGGCTGAGCTAAATAAAGAATGTGCAGTAGGCAGCTGGGAGCAATGAGGGATATAGGGAATGTGGACTTTTAAGGCCTGCAGTTCATGCCGGAATCTGTTACAAGGACAAACATTAAATCCTAAAGTGCCCCCTAAAGGTACAGTATATAGAGATGTTCTCTCACTTCTGTTTGTTGAGTGCCCAACTGCTTCTGGATTCAGTCCCATCATATAACATTCACAAAGCATCCTCTTGAAAACAGCCACACCTGAATAATTCTGAATTTTTAGCATCCATTTACAAACAACTAAATTTTTGCTGCTGCACTAGTACCAGGAAATCCTGAATTCCTGGACAGGTGTAACTTGAATACAGAGCTAACTCATGCTCTGGCAATTTATGCACACACCTGCCCCCCACATTACTTGCTCTATGTGGGGCTGCCCTTGAAAATGGCATTGAAACTTCAACTGGTGCAGTAGGCGGCTGCCAGACTGCTAACCAGCTCTGGCAGCTGGAATCATTCTGGAATACTTGTACTGGTTACCTATACACTTCTAGGCCAAATTCAAGGTGTTAGTGATGACTTATAAAGCCATGAATGACTCGGGACCTGGATAGCGAAAGGAGCGCCCCTCCCAGAACTAGACTTCCCGTGTTTAAGATCTTCCTACTGTGGTGTGGGAAGGGGCCTTCTCTGTGGTGATGCCCTGTTTATGTCACACACTGAGGGACAGTTGTTACTGACTCTGCCTTTGTTTGTTCTAACTTAAGATGTAGCTGTATACCAAGGCTTTAAAAAGATGTTTGTTCAGACAGGATTGCGGCAGAAGGAAGGAAATATTCTGCACAGCAAGGATGGGGAACCTTTGGCTCTCCAGATGTTGCAGGGCTACAATTCCCATAATCCCCACTGGCTGAGGCTGATGGGAGTTTGAGTCCAGCAGCATCCCGAAGGCCACAGGATCCCCACTCCTGTCCTACAGTCTTAAAGGCAATAACTGCTGTTATTATTAATATTTTATCTGCTCTGCCATTCTGGGTAGTGCATTGTTGTTCGTATTAAACCTTTGTGGTTTTTAAAAAATCCAGTTTCAGTACATGTTAAACATAAATTTAAATTTTACCACAAAACAGGTATTGAAATGTGTAATTCGTGTCAATATTTGAATTTCCAAATGTGTTTTATGCTAAATTATGTATCTTTTTAATGCATTTTGATCCATTATTTGAGATGGGAATTGTATATCACAAAATTCAGAGAAGTGCAAAATGTGAAAGGCAAATATGTTCCAGTCCATCATATGCAAATGGGCTCAGTTCACTTAAAATTCTCCCTTATTCCTGGACACAAAGAGGCTGCTACTTCCTAACCATGTCTGTAGCTAGGATATCCAGCCTAGATTTCTGTTTCACATGAGCTTCTGCTTTTCTGCTTAAGAGAAAACTCTTTGCCGTCACCAAGGGTCATTCTTACACTCGTGAAAATGGCCATATGCAGTCAGACCAGTGGCCTAGTTAACCCTGTTGTCTGTTGACAGGGACCACACAAAGATGACAGGCGGACTCTCAAGCAAGGCAAGGTTCTCAAATTGGACCCCTTCCCTGTTATTAGTCTCTGCTCCCTGGTATTCAGAGGCATACTATCTCTGAATACCTTTCATAAACCTATCTTCAATTTGTTTAAAAGCCATCACAATGCCATGTGGGCCTGAGTTCCTCAGGACAAATTAAGCACTGCATGAAGAAGCATTTAGCCATCTTTGAAACTGTTGTTTTCACTTTGAAAAATGATGTGACATATATGTGCTATGAAATAATAACAAACTATTTAAAGTTTTACTAGAGGCAATCATTTGTTTCTATTATTATTATTATTATTATTATTATTATTATTATTATTATCAGCGCAGCAGCAGCAACAGCAGTAAGGCAGATTAGAAGGCTCATCCATAAAGTGAATGCAGCGCGTCACGGCTCAGTGTCAAACTGCAGAGACACAGAATGGGTAACCTGATACCTTTTATTGGACCAACTTTCACACACATAGACCAAAAGAAGTTTGTCCAGCAAAACAAATCTCTTTCCTCATCTCTTTCCTTGGAACCAATAGATCAATAATATCTGCAACTTGCTGGGAGGAGGTAACAGGCAGCATTCCACTAGAATGGCACCATTTCGTAATGACTTGAGTGAAGGAAACTCATCTGATCTTTCAGATAATTAAAACATATAAATGTTGCTAGTTGCAACGACTGCAGAGGATGTGATTTTAAATCTAAAATGATTTTGGTTTATTTGAGTACCAGGCTGGAAGCAATAAAATTAAATTGAGCACATTCAAACCATTACATATGAGATATAAAAACAAAATGAGCGACAGTTATCTTGGCTTAGGAGCTGCTGTGGGATATCATATGTAAGCTACAAGGAAATATGAGCACCATTTAGGGCTTAGCTGGACTATTGCATCTGTTTTGGTCAACATAATTTAAGGAGCAAACAAGCAAATTTGAGATTATTTGTGTTAGCAGCAAGGATTAGAAATGGTTTGAACATGAGACTAGTGAAATATTATTTATTTTATTTCATAAAATTTATATACCACTTGACTGTAAAAAAAACAAAAAAACCCTAACCCTCAAAGCACTTTATAACAAGAAAAACAAACAATTACATTATCGGTAAAAACCATTAAAACAACTATTCTAAGCATTCAAATTTCCCCAACCCCATATTCAGGTGAATTGTTCTACAGGGATTCACAGGGGCTCTCTAGGGTAGTCTGGTTGGCAAAGGTTGCTCTGGGGTTTCAGTGAGAAGGGGGGGGGGGGAGAGATGCTGCTCAGGATGCAGGGCCGGCCCACCCATGAGACAAGGTGAGACAATTGCCTCAGGTGACAGGATCCACAGGGGCAGCAGATCCCAATGCAGATCTTTCTTTCCCCTCTTGCTCCTGATGTAGACCTTCACTCCCCACTTCTTCTCTAGCAGGGAGAGCAGAGGCATTTTGTCGTTTGCCTCACGTGCCAAAATGTCTCAGAGAATGTTGGGCAAAGGGGTATTGAGAAGCTTTCGTTGGGGTGTTATTTTTGCTGTTATTTGAATTATGTTTTTGTATTGTTAAGGTTTACTATGAATGATGAGAGATTTGTTTGATTTTATTATATGATTCTCAATGAGAATGTTTTCATTAACATATTATTTGAATATTTAAATGTTGCCATATTTTGTAATTGCAAATCATGTAATCCCCCCTCCCCTTGTTGTAAACCACCTTAAGCATGGGAAAGCAACATGCAAATAAATGGGGATGTTTCTTGGAGATGCTGGGGGTCAATCCTGGGACCTTTTGCATGCAACCTGCTATGCTCTGCCACTCAGCTGTGGCTCTTGCTAGGTTGCAGGATTTTTCTATAGAAGAAAAGGTAGGTAGGTATCTGCACAGGTGTGTATTGATGCGCAGGTGGGCATGCAAATGAATAGATTTGATACCGATCAATGTCTGCTTTGTGCATCACCTTGAGGAGCCTTATGGCCAAAGAGCAGACCCAAAATGTTATAGATAAATAAATATTGTGTGGCCAGATCTTCTAGGCACCTCAGTGGAGGAATCTGGTCATTGGTGTGGGCTGTCACAGCAGCCCTGTGGGGCCCCCTCCCCTGTCAGGAAGGGGCGCTATTAGAGTTGTGAGTGGAGCACCCAGAAGATGGAGAGAGTGGGCAAGAGTTGCAGGAGGAAGAAAAAGGGAGGGAGGGAGGGAGGGAAGGAGGGAGGGAGGGAGGGAGGGAGGCAGACAGATGGACCAACGGAGGAGGAGCAGCAGAGCAGACCTGACCCCAATGGCCAAGTAAGAAGTTACTGGCAGAGTGTGAAAAGTGACAAGAAGCAAACTTTTTGAGTTTCTGATCCATGGTCTCTCCCAGCTTTAGAGGCTCCGATACACCTCCTTGCCAAGGGTGCAAGGGAGCCCAATACACTTCTGTTGCTGTTTGATCCATCTGAGCGCTGAAGAGCAGTTTCCCTGGGGAAAACAGTGGGACGAGAGAAAATGTGAAAAAGCCCTAAGTCTAAGGCAGCTTCCCAGGCTCGTAATGGCATAAGAATTGGCCAGGCTGTTCTCTCCCTCACCCCCTTCTGGTCAACTGGCTACCCTATTTATATCCAGCAGCATTGATTTTGGTTCCCATGGCCTCCCCTCCCCCTTTATAGCCACACAACAACCCTGCGAAGCAGATGAATCGGAGAGGTCGGACTGCTCAGGCGGACCCAACAAGCTTTATGGCGGAGCAGACATGCATGAATCAGGGCCTCAGAGCTGACTCACTACCATACGCTACTCCACACTGGCTCAGAATTCACTGCTTCTGCTGGGGGCTTTTCAAAATTAAATCTGGCAATCTTGGCTAAATATATCCATTATACTGCTTTCTGCCTGATTTCAATCCACATCAAGGTCTGAGTGACCACTCAGACTTCCCCCTGTTTCTGAAGTCCAGAGGTGAGAGTGTAGGTCCTTCATTGGGGTTGGCACCCAACCTGTGTAAGACAGAATTGTCCCTTATTCCAATGTAAAATGCTATGTCCTGTATTGATTCAATACAGGATGCAGTTTATATTTCCCCTACTTCCTCTGCACTTCCTCTTCCTCTTCCTCCCTCCCCTCCCCTGCTCTCGCTTCTTTTCTTTTTTCTCCTTGCTCCCTCTCCTCATCCCACAAGGAGGAGGAGGGCAAGGCTTTCTTGTTGCCCCTTCCGGTTCTTGCTGCTTTGGCTGGGCTAAGGAGACCATCCACAGAGCTGCAGCCTGGAAGTGCTGGGCCCAGTCCCTCAGAGAGCAACAGGTTCTGAGTCTCTAGAAACAAACGGTTTTGTGTCACTGTAGCTCAAAAGCCCCAATTCTGAACGTGATCTGCATGATATCTGAGAGAGGAGGAGCGAGGGCGAGAAGTCACTCCCCACAAGGCATGTCCCCTCCCGCCCTTAATGGTGTTTTTTTTGCTAAAGCGCCACAACTCACATGTTGGGAGGCTCCTCCAACTAGCCTGTCAGGGAGAAGGGAATATATTTGTATGAAAAAGCCCTCCATTGTGAGAACCTGCAGTGTGAAGTGACAAAAGTCCAGATGCAGGTACCGTATATCCTTCAACTATCATGAGGCAGCTGTTTCCAGAACGGGGACTTAGCTTGGCTTCCATGCCTTCTCCTTCCACACCACAGGGCTTGCACATCCGGCTCCCTGTCCATACCACCAGCAGAGCCATTAACAGGCCATTAACACTTTAAGGGATGCTTCTTCCACAAACCTTAGAGGAGAGAAAGTAAACATGGTGCTCTCCAGCTGTCCTGGACTTCAGCTCCCATCATCCTTGACAGACTGGCCAAGCTGATGAGAGATAGAGTTCAGCAACCTCTGCAGACCCCCGGTGAGGAGAAGCACCACATTCTTACAGTAACAACACCAGGTTTATTTAAGGATTCCAGTTATGGTAACTCCTGTTCTTATTCAAACTGCAATAGCTTATTCAATGCAATAGCTTAAATTGGACAGTACTAAATTGCATTCATGGGCATCATGTGAGTATTTCTTTTAATTATTATTGTATGATTGCTAAACCATTCTGCTGTAAGGAATAGTTTTAGTGAAAGACATTGCAACCCCTAAACTGGTAAAGGGGTAGTTGGAAGGGCATAATGCCCTAGGAAGGCCTGTGAGCAATTTGGCAGGGCTCGCTCATGTCTCGCCCTCATTTATCCTCAGGTTTAGTTAACACAGTCAACTGAAAGAGGCAGAAAAACTTTTTCCAGAAGTCTACCAATTTAGATTATGGGTGGGGTGGGGTGGAGGATAAGAAGGATGTTAAATGTTTGAATGGCACTCTGCCATGGAGCAAAGCAGCACTGCTGCAGCTGGCAATGACTAACACCACCTCAGATTCCCAGAGAATGGCCTAGAATTGAATCCCATGGTGCAGCCTTCCAGCTCACCATTTCTCTCTCTGAGCCAAACTGCACATTGGCTCCACATTTTTCTGCCATCCCTGCTGCCTAGCTCAAGGGCTAAAGAGACAAACTCCAATGGGTGTTACATTCCAAAAACTGAAGAGAGGTTCTTAGTTATCAGGAACGCATCTCCTGCAGTTCGCTTTCACTGATGGAAAATGATCGTTAGTAAGTAATAAAGGATGGTCAGCCAACATCCCCACAGCACCTTCCGGACTGCAAAAGTTGCCAGAGCTAGGATCTGTGTGAGCTCCCTGTTCACCCTGTGGTTGCTTCCTTTGTTCTCAGACCACAGCCAGGTACGACCATCTGCCAGGCCAAATGTGGAGATATACTTTAGCTTGCTTAGCTTGCTCTGAATACCAGCTACACCTGGCGAATAAGAAGGTGTGCATTCACTAAGCTTTTAAAGTACTCCTGCAGGTTTAAGAACAACATATAGTTTATTTCTTTGGAGTGCTGCTAGTTCTGGAAACCCACTAGTTGTGCACACACCGACGCATGGGAACAATTAAATGGGCATATGCACTAGGCATGCATGCAAACAGAGGCACACCTGTGGCCCCTTGGCAAGGAGCAGCCTGGGAAGTGTGCAGATAGCATACTCCTAGCCCCTCTGGAGAGGTGCGATTTTTGCACCGGCTCTGGGCCTGCACCCTTGGCAGGTACCCCCCCTGCATGCAAAAGACACATATCCCTCTTCTTGACTACAATGTACAAATAACATTGCTGCCTACCTACCTCCCTGTTTATCTGCCCAGCATCTACTGTATATATTAACACACTACACACTGTTAAAATATTACTGTATTTGCCATTTGTTCTTGAATATATACAAGAAAGGGCCTTTAAACTTGGTTGAAAATCTCACCACTGCTTTTAAAATCTCACCTTTGCTTCCAAATGAAATCTAAAATGGCAGATTTGCAAGTAGGTATTCCAATGAAAGATGCTCACACAGTTATTTGGTAACCATGGTGAGCAGCCTGAAACAGAGTCAAAGGAAAGGCTGAAGGGGGGCGGGGGCGAGATTGAGAAAAAGCTGAAGCAAGCCAGCAAGTCAGGTATGGCCCATCATTGATGGTGGACCACCAATGATTTGCAGGCCTGACTTTTAGCCTATTCTGTCAAGCATAGATTCCCCCACAACCCCGAGAGCTGTTTATACAACACACTCTCTTAGTCTCTGTTATTTATTTTAACTGTCCTTCTTAATAACTGTTAATATTGCTGCATTTGTCAGGTTTGATTTTTAGATTATTATAACCCATGGCTCTTCCAGACTGTTTTCAGGTGGGATTCAATCACATAATGACAAATGCAGGTTGTACACTTGTATCTGACTGTGAACCCCCTTCCCCAAAACACAGGACTTTTTGCAATCTGGAAAGTGACAGAGAAACTTGTTGGAAAGTGAGCTAAGACTGGCTTTGATGCAGCACCATTTAACCTTCTCACAAACAGATCAGAATGAACATTCATTAAATAACCAACATTGCCTGATCTCCCTGTACACAAATCAGGATAAAAGCTCTTTAAACAGGTTGTCTGGAAGTGCCCCGTCCCAAATATGACATGATCTACAGCAAAATATGCCTCAGTGGGAATCACAAAATTACATATGCTTTGAGACTACAGATCCTGTGGCTGAGCATGACTTAGGGTGAAAAATATACATATGTGAGGATATGCAGCCTCAAGAATACAACCCCATGTACATCACTACATTACGCATATAAGAGACTTACGTGGGAGGCAAAAAAACCCAAACAAATGATTGCAAGTGGAGAGCAAGAATTGTCTCCAGGGACCCTCGTTCTGTTTCTTTTAGGCTATAGAACACCAGCAATGCTCATTGAAAGGAAATTCCAGGAGAGCCCTTTATAGTGTCCTTGGAAAGAAGAAGAGTGCTGCAGTTTTCTGGTGCTTTTGCCACATCATCTGAAAAGCATGCTCAGCATTTTGTGACGTTTTAGTCAGTCCTAAAAAAGGCATAAAACACTATAGATCTTGAAAGTTTTCTTATGGACCAACATGGCTGCTTTGATTCTTGTAACAACAACAACAACAACAACAACTCCTATTATTCAGTCAATAAAAAGTCTCCAAGTGACCCCCTATCTGGTTTACATTCTGGAAGAAGCAGGCAGAGAACAAGACAGAAAGTTATAGTTGTTAAAGGAACATCATCTCCCCAAAAGTAACACCACTTAAGAGACAGGACTGGTATTTAGCAGTATCTAAACATATGAAGAAAGAAAGAAAGAATATACACCATGCCTTCTCTCCTCTACCACCACTACACCAAACAACCTTGCTTGGTAGCCAGATGCTGTTCAACTACAACTTTGATCAGCCTCGGTCAGAATGGCCACTAGGCAGGGATGAGGGAAGTTGTAGTCTGGCAACACCCGGAGGGCTACCCCTCATCTGACCTGGTGCAAATGTAAGCGCTTCTTCCAATCTCATTCGCCTGAGCTGCAAGATCTGCAGACAGTGGAGTCCTCTACAGCTTGCAATATTGTTTTGTGGCATTTCGGCTGGTCTAAGAAAGAGAGTGTGTATATCTGTGTTGTGTATTATAATGTTTTAATTATAGGTGATATAATATGTTTTTGGGAGATCTGTCTGTTTTATGTTTGTTTTTGGCAATAACCTGTATTTGGTTGACAAATAAAATCTGATGCTGATGAAATTGCCCTAATGCAGATTTCTTTTGGAATCTTTCTTCCGGGCTGAGGCTTTTACATTTGACTTCACACTTTACGGCTCTCCTAGATTCTGAGGCAGGGGGGTAAAGGTGTCCCTAGGAGGGCCGTTGGCTAAATGGGCTTCAGATGAGGGCAGTGAGGCCACTTGGCACTCCATTCCCTGCTGGGGCCTCCTGTTCCACAACCCCTGTACTCCCAGGGAGCTCTTGCTATAATTAACTTCAGCCAGCTGGAAATTCCGCTCATCTATTCCTATGAGCTCTATTTCCTTGGCCACCTTCTCAGAAGCTTGTAAAAATAATTATGCAAAGGGAAAAAACCTCAAGAATCAAGCAGTGGATGGAGGACTCCCAAGGGTGTGTGAATGTGAAAGTGTGTGTGGGGGGGTATTCTCTAGAATATTGCTTTTCTGAATTAAAAGACTAGCTAGCACAAGTTTCCAAACAGGCACAGTTTGGAATCTGTCATGCTGGAATGTCACTACAACTCTGACCAGGAAGGATGCCACCATGTCAGATATAGCTCAGCCGAGGAAGCCCTGAAACAAAGCAAGGGGAGGGGAGTGAAGTTGGGGGCACATTCGTTGATTTATTAAATTTAAATCCCAACTTTTCCTCCATGGAGATTAAGCGGGCAGACATGGTTCCTGCCTTCTGATCCTCTCAACAATTCTGTATAGCAGTAAGGAGGGCGAAACATGGATTTATTCTGGAAATCCTTGTCAAGATTCTGTGGAACTGTAGTAAGCTCCCATTTGGATTTTATGAACATGCAAAGTCATATGTGGAACAGAAACTAGCAAATATTTGGACTCTATGCATGAACTGATCTATTGGGACTTCTGTTTACTTTGTTGTACTTTATGTGTTTATGTGCGAGAGAAATATTTGATACTGTGATAAATACAGAAGAGCATTGCTTATGTGAATGCAAAACAAAACAAAACAATCCTGTATAGCGGGATGACCCATAGTCGCCTTTGACTGTACTTAGCCATCCCAGGGTCCTTTGCCATACCTTAAGTCCCTGGCACATGGTCACCCAGTGAGCTTTGTAGCCGAGGGAGGACTGAATCCAGTCCTAGTCCAGCACTCTGCTCACTATACCAGAGATTAGGAACATGTGGCTATCTAGATATTATTCAGTTCCAACTCCCATCAGCCTATGCCAGGATGGTCAATGATCAAGGATTCACGGGGAAAGCTTCACCTATGGAATATCTACCTGGCAGGCAGGTATTTCTACCCATTAAACCAGGGTGCCTGACCTGTAGCCCTCTATATGTTGCTGAACTACAACTCCCATCCTCAGTGGCCATTGGCCATGCTGGCTGGGCTGATAGCTGTGGTTCAGCAACATCTGGAGGGCCACAGAATCTCTGCAAGAAATACAGGTGGCAACTTTACTGAGCCTTATCATTTGAAATAGGTTCTGGAGCTGAGATGTGGCAAGCTCTGGTTCAAGCAAGCATTGCTGCTCTGCCACCAGGGCCACAGCCACTCACTGTGGCCTCCCATCTCTGCCCATTTGAGTCTCTGTGTTTGTTGCCTTGCCTTTCTTCCTAAAGTCCGTGGGCTGGGGGAGAGATGGAAATAACCCCGGGACAATGCTGTTCCCTGCCAAAGATGCCCCATCCCAAAGTACACTGTCCAATCAGATTAACGTAGGGAAATCAAGAGAGTGCACTGCTGTTGTGCCTTATTTTATTTACATGACTCATTCACATCAGATTTGGATTTCTCAGTAGATGATTGAAGGGTTTTTATGCAAATAGTTATCACGACCAGTTATATATTAGCAAGTGTTCGAGAAATCTCTGAACATGTCTTTGACAGTTTTTCCGTAATAAAATATATTGTCATGGGTGACCTTGGTCTCATAAACAAGGGCAATTCAGGTAACAGGGGTGGGGGTCCAGAACAAGCAACACTGCATCATGCTGAATAATGTCTCAGCATCCCTGAGACAGTCCTGGCAAGCTGAGCACATAAAACAGAGCAGGAATTCACTTGGAGAAGGCGCTCGGAGCAGAAATGACTGGACATTTCTCCTGCAGCTTCCCCCGCCCTCCAGCGCTTGAAATAAATAGGGCATGCAGAAGATTCCTGGGCTGGTGCCACTCACCCTCTCCCTCCCCCACCCCACCCGCCGCCCCATATCTCTATATTTGCAGAAGGGTGTTTCCCAAAGTGGGACATCTGGCTTCCTATGACAAGTGGAGCAGCCCAGTAGGTAGGAGCAGATATTGACTCAGGGAAACTGCCGGTTGAGGAGTCTTTCCGCAGCACAGGGAGGCTGCAGGGTTGCAGAGGAGACCTGCTGGGATGGAAGACTGCAGAGCTTTGTCTGTCCTGTCTGGCAAGGCAAAGTCCCTGGCCAGGCAAAGGGGTGACTTTTCATTCCATGTCCTGGCGAATGGAAGCTGGTGGCAGGCTCACTTCCCAGACATTACGATCATGATTATTTCGATTTATAGCTTGCCCTTCCTCCCCAAGGAGCCCAGGGCAGCAGACACAGCAATAACAAACTTTGTTAAAAATTCTGAAAACAGTTAAAGGCATTTTGAAGAGAGTTTAAAAAACATTATAAGGACATTAAAAAAATTCTTTAATTTTCAGTTGCAAAAATACATACAACACTATAGCTTCATATTGTAAGTAGAACAGTTAATTCAGATTTGCCAGGAACAGCACCTTTTGGTAGCCAATGCCTAGGTAAACAGGAACATTTAAAAATTTCTCCTGACAATAGTGAAGGTGGCAGGCACACCTCACTTTTGAAGGTCCCAAACTTGGAACCACTATCAGAAGGCTTGAGCTGGTTGACATTGGGGGAGGCCTGCTTTTAGGTACTGGGTCCCAATATATGCTAGTGCTAGCACCTTGAATTTGGCTCAGTAGCTCCTTGTCAGCCAACACAGTACAGTCCAGACACAGGGTCCCACCAGGCAACAGTGCTTACTAGCACTCACATTCTGCACTAGTGGCAGCCTGCAGACTGTCTACAAGGGCAGCCCCACATGCAGTGCATGGGAGGAAGTCACCAGGGCATGGACAACTGAGACCACTCTATCCCAATATAGGAATGGCCATGGCTGGTGAACCAGTTTAAGCTGGGCATAAGCCCTCCTAGCCACATTTGACTCCTGTGACTAGTTGGAATCCAGACCATGAACCTGTTCCTTCAGCGGGAGCGCAGTCCCTCACAGAAGAAGTGGTGCACCTAATTCCCAGACATGGGAACCGTCGACCAACAGCACTTCCGTCAGACTCAGTATTTATTGGCTACCATCCAGTCCACCACTGCCTCTAGACACCTGCCCAACACCTTCACAGCTTCTCCTGATTCCAGAGACAAGGAGAGACCAATGTCACTGTACTTCCAAAGCCCAGGGCTGGATCTAGACACAGAAAAACACGTTGCAAACCTCAAAGCGGGAAATCACGTTGGTGAAAGATGGAACTCCACAGCACCATCTGGTGCCACAGTGTTATAACACATATTTATTTACTAATGCAGCTGAGTCCCAGGATGAGAGTTCCCAACATTTTCATATGGATATTAAATATCATAGGAGACAGAATGGACCTTTGGGGAAAACCCACAGCCCCCAAAGCCAAGGAAGTGAGCAATGTTCTCCAAGTGCTACTTTCTGGTAGTGATTCTGCAAGTAGGAGTAGAACAACTGTAATACAGTCCTTCCAACTTCTATCTGAGAGGTTCCAGAACACCAATAGTGCCAAAAGCTGCTGAGAGGCTCATCCACCCATCCACCCATCCACCCACCCCCCTACATGCCTCTCCTGATGGCTCACAGAATCAAGAGTATGCCCCCACCTAGCCCCACACAGAGGTCAGATTAACCTTGAGCCTAATTTGCTTAAACCCACTCTGAGCCTCAGTCAGCCCAAACCAGCAGGCTTTACCATTCTTATGAAATTTCATCAAGGTTGGACTGAATCTGCAGTGGGAAGGAGTATCTCAAACAGAGAACAGCCACCACCAAGATCCAGTCTATTCCTGCTCTCTGAAGCTAGCAAGTGGTCTGTCTCATTAAGGCTCCAAGGGTGTAATATTTTTCTCAGTTTTAAAAAGCAACCGTAAGGCAGCCCCAGGTGGAGAAAAACAACAGGAGAGGGTGGGAAATTCAAGAGGAAAAACACACAGCAGGTTAAGTACTCCTCTTACAGCTTCTGACCAGTCACTCCTCGCTCAAGATTGCAGCCTCTGAGGCCGCTTTGCATTAAGAAAATTAAAGTTAGAAGAATGTGACATGTATCTGTGAGTAATCTCTCTAGTCGTCTGATCTTTTGCAGATTTCAGAGTGCCATCATCATGTGCGGTGGGTGGGTGGGTGGGGGGACTTGATGGAAAGCTGTCTGTAAGGGAAGCTGTTTCTCCTGGGTTTTCCGGATTCAAATGACCCAGTTGAGTTTTCCAGGCCCTGCAGTTCAGTAGCCCTGGGCTCCTCTGTTTCCTTTACAGCTAGAACAAAGTGAGATGCTGAGAGAGAAGATGACACAGCTGACCTTTGTCTGACGGTGACAAAGCCAACTTTGACTGAGGTGCTTTTAATCTTGAACCATGCTATTATTAGCCAAACACCTTGTGAGAGTGAAAGAGAATGAATGAACAGCATCTCCTTTCCCAGGAGAACATTCAGGTTGGCCATCAAACAAAATGGGGAGTGCAACAGGGAAGTTAGCAGTAGAAATAACCTTAACTCTGCCCCTGTGCTTCAGTCAGAGAATTGGTTTGTCCCGTCCCCACCCCGTCCCCCTGCCCCGTGAGACACAAGACTCATTTCGATGGTGGTGGTTTAGAAAAACAAAATGTTGCCGTGCTGCTGAGTACTCCTGTTCCACATTCCAGTGAGCCAGCCAGCCAAGCTCCCCTTCCAAGCTATACCATTGCATGTGGCTATACTTCAGGGTCTATTCCATTCCACCTCCCTCTTTCCTGGCCCCCTAACACAACAGTCAGCATTCTGTGGGCACTGAGCATGCCCAGTCCATGCTGGATCATATAGGGTTTTTATTTCCTTTTCTAAAGATACTTCAGCAAACCATGTAAACTCTCCTTGCCTGCTGATGACACTGTTTTAGCTGCATGACACGCAGACAAGAACTTGTAAATCTGTCTGTGCTTTGCTACCTAGAGCTTAAAGAGATGACCTTTCACACCCCTGCAGTACTGTACAGAAATGCATGCAGGCCAGGGCAAAATAAACAAATAAAGAGTGGGGGCATATTATGATGAAGGAACAAGCTTGTTCCACATATTAAATTTCTGAAGGAGAGAAAAAACTGACTTGGGAGGGGTCAGGAGAACCCTAAGAACTGCGTACAGGTGAAGGAGAAGGAGGGCGTCTGTCAAGCTGCAGTGCTTGCGCAGGAAGAATGCTTGTCATAGCTTGACATTGAATCCCCCCAATATAATTAATCAGACCCTTCAACTGTCCCTATTTTCCAGGGACAGTCCCGGATTTACAGGAGCCATCCTGGTTCTGATTTGATCTGTGGAATGTCCCACTTTTCCTTAGGATGTCCCTGTTTTCATTGAAGAAATGTTGGAGGGTATAGAGCTATATGACCCCAGAGCCAAGGAGATAAGTAGCTAAACAGTCTTTAGAAGACATCTGAAGGCAGCCCTGTATAGGGAAGTTTTTAATGTTTTTATTTTGTTTTATTCTGTTTTTTTTATTCTTGTTTTATTCAGTTTTATTCTGTTTTTATATATTTTAGAAGCCGCCCAGAGTGGCTGGGGCAACACAGCCAGATGAGTGAGGTATAACAACAACAACAACAACAACAATAACAATAATAATTGAATGGGACATCCCTATTTTCATCGGAGAAATGTTGGAGGGTATGAATTAATGGGATGAACAGACCTCCAGTAGAATGAACTTCTATAACCCAGGTTCAGTCAGCTGGTGATTACAGAAGCATAGCATAATAGAACTGTACAGTTGGAAGGGACCCTGAGGATCATCTAGTCCAAGCCCCTGCAATGCAGGAATATGCAGCTGTCCCATACAGGGGTAGAACCTGCAACCTTGGCATTATCAGCACTATGCTATAACCAACTGAGTTATCCATCAGCCCCAGCCAGCAATGGCCAACAGTCAGGGTGATGGGAATTGTAGTTCAGCATCATCTGGGGGGCCTCAGGTTCTCCATCCCTCCCGTAAAGCAAGAGGAAATGGTCCTTCTCTTCCCAGAGCAAGAGAGGATGCTCAGGTGCAATGGGTCAGCAAGCTTTTTCAGCAGGGGGCCGGTCCACTGTCCCTCAGACCTTGTGGGGGGCTGGACTATATTTTGAAAGAAAAAAAAAATGAACGAATTCCTATGCCCCATAAATAACCCAGAGGTGCATTTTAAATAAAAGGACACATTCTACTCATGTAAAAACATGCCGATTCCCGGACCGTCTATGGGCCGGATTTAGGTGATTGGGCCAGATCCGGCCCCCGGGCCTTAGTTTGCCTACCCATGGTGTACATCATCACTGCTCTAGTCCACTGAAATCCCTCAGTGTCATTCAGGCTCCGAGCCATGCATTCTCTTTGCCGTGTTCCAAAATTTGCAGGATTTTTGGGGCTTCTGATTGTTCTGCACTCTCTCTCTCTCTCCTCCCCATCTAGTGCCAGGACTGGAGCAGTGAGTGGAAGCTGCAGTGATGCTGCCTGTGAAATATTAATGAGAATCTCTCTCTCTCTCTCTCTCTCTCTCTCCACCCCCAGCTAGTTCCAAAGCAGCAGCAACAACAACCCCACAAGTTAGGTTAGGGTGACTTGCCTGATGGGAGCGCCATAGCTGAGCAAGGTTTTGGGTGACCCACGTCTCCTTGTTTCAAGTGTAGCCCGGCCCTGCTGGCAGTGCTGGCCCACCATCTCCATAAACAGCAGAGTTATATGTAGTTAGGCCATCGAGCTGCACACTTCATGTGCTGTTGGCAGCAGGAGCTCCCCAGGGTTCCCAGGAAAAGGCCTTTCCCAGCTCTGTTACCTGATGGCTCTTAACTAGAAACAGCAGCAGCAGCAGCAGCAACAACAACAACAACCACCACCTTTGAGGCTAATTACAGCAAAAGCTTTCATGGACTATAGAACGCTTTCACCAGTTGCAGATGGACCAGATTACGATGCCATAATCAATTTGCTAGTCTAGCCTTCAAGACCTGTGGTGCAGTAAGGCAATTTTAGACTCTGTATTACCTCACTGGCTTCACAATGCAGGAAGCCACTTCTGCTGCCTCGAGAGGCCCTCTTGCTCAGTGGGGCCTGGATTTGTCCCTCAAAGTCTCTCCCACCCACGTGGCATTTTGCTACAGCGGACCAGCACAGCACAGCCTGTCCTCTAGTTAAAAGTAAGAGTCAGGCGTGGACAGAACCAGGAACCTTCTGCCTCCAAAGTGTGCACTGCTGCACCACTGAGCTTTGGTGCTTCCCCACAATCCTCTCACGGGTCAAAGGCCCTCATAGCGGAATGCAGCTATCCTTCAACGTTTGCACTTCTCTGAACAAATGCATATAGTAGGGAACAGCCACACCATGATGAATTGTATTAAAAGAAATCACTTGCAATAATGTGTGTATCACGTACAATTTGAAACCAAAATATGTACCTTGGGTTACATATGCTTCAGGTTACAGACTCCGCTAACCCAGAAATAGTACCTCGGGTTAAGAACTTTGCCCCAGGATGAGAAAAGAAATTGCGTGCTGGTGGAGCGGCAGCAGCGGGAGGCCCCATTAGCTAAAGTGGTACCTCAGGTTAAGAACAGTTTCAGGTTAAGAACAGACCTCTGGAACGAATTAAGTTCTTAACCCGAGGTACCACTGTATATTAGAAGTGACCACGAAATGCGTACAAATTATTGTGTTGGCATTTTAGGGGGCAGGGAGCAAGATTGCAAACTGATGTGGAAATGGGGTGAACTCAACTTAAAATTTGAAAATTAAGAAACAGAGGGCCATTGAAATTGACAGGTTTCTTCACTCCTATTCTACATAAAATTGTAGAACTGGAAGGGACCCTGAGGGTCATCTAGTCCAACCCCTGCGATGCAGGAATCTCAGTTTAAAGCATGCATGACAGATGGCCAGCCAATTGGCTTAAAAACCCCAAAGGAAGGAGAGTCCACCATCTTCCCAGAAAGGCTCTACTGTCAAACAGCTCTTACTGTCAGAAAGTTTTTCTGATGTTTAGTCAGAATTCCTTTCTTGCAACTTGAAGCCATTGATTTGAGTCCCACCATCCAGAGCAGGAGAAAACAAGTTGCTCCATCTTTCATCTTCCAGAAAGCAAATGAGGGAGATGTCTGCAGCACTAATCCTTTTTGCTCTAAAATGCTAACTTACTACATGCAGGGAGCTTTTTATTTTATGCCTTTTTATATATCCTTTGCAAGATTTCTTACAAATCAGTAAAAATTTAGAATTTACAATCAGAATTAACATTTACATTTTAAAAAAGCAACCCACACCACATTATAATACAGAACATGTTATTAAAAAGAAGAATGTGTTCATAGATGAGAAGGCTGATGAGGAAAATTAAAAGGTTAACAATTCTTTTTTTGTAATTCCCTTATATGTATATAAAACTCTACAAGGATGGAGGCTGTGGAGGAATGTCCTGGTTCTCAGGAAACTGTATGAAGAGATGCTAGATTTCTAAGCAATAGAAATCTTGCTCTTGCTCTGCTCTGAGGTGATTTGATCTGATGGATCATTTTTTCCATATTGAAAACATCCCATAGGGCTTTTCCATGTTAGAAACAGCAGCGCATGAACCCCAAGATGGTTGTCACCAATGGAAGAGAAGGCACAGAAAAAACTCAATATGGAGGCCAAATGGCCGAAATATTGGGAAATTCTGGAACAAGATGGAGACAGAATAAAATTGCAGAGCTTTGAAAAATTGAAAAATAAAGTGCGAGATTGGCTTCATTATTACCAAATAATGGAGGCATACAATTCGGACAAAAAAGTTGGCTTCCAGGTGGAAAAATCAAAATTGGAAACAGAATTGTTTGATCCAAAAACTAAGCATTTGTCAAGAATGTATAACTTGTTGTTGAGATGGAACACTCAGGATGAAATGGTGAAATCAGTTATGATTAAATGGGCACAAGACGTTGGACATAACATAATGATGGCTGACTGGGAACAGTAATGGACCACGGGTATGAAATTTACGGCATGTAATGCCCTAAGAGAAAACTTAATGAAAATGATTTACAGGTGGTACATGACACCAGTCAAGCTTGCAAAAATTTACCATTTGCCCGATAATAAATGTTGGAAATTAAGACATTCTGGGAGATGATTTATAATGAAATGAAAAAGGTATTTAAATATACCTTCCTGAAGAAACCAGAGGCCTTTTTCCTGGGCATGGTCGGCCAACTGGTGTCAAAGAAGGATAGAAAATTTTTTATGTATGCAACAACAGCAGCAAGAATACTCATTGCAAAATATTGGAAGACACAAAATCTACCCACCCGGGAAGAATGGCAGATGAAGTTGATGGACTACATGGAATTGGCGGAACCCAAAACTTCTCAGAACTAAAACACATCAGAACCCAAAACTTCTCACTCAGCCCACCAAGCCAAGTCATTTGCTGAGTCCCCAACGGGATGTGATGCCTGCAGCAGGGACAAGCAGCTTCCAGGAGCAGCAACAGCAGGAGCCCCCTGGAAAAGGCATCCCTGCCCCCACCGAGTAAGACAAGGGCAAGACTGTGCAGGCAGGAGACAACTTCCAAATGTCTCCGTTTCCTAGGGGCAGGGCCATGTTTTCTGGTGCTCATCCTTGGCAAACCACTGCCCTGTTGTAGCTTTTGGAGAATACTTTTTTTAAAAAAATAAATACAGTGGTACCTCGGGTTAAGTACTTAATTCGTTCCGGAGGTCTGTTCTTAACCTGAAACTGTTCTTAACCTGAAGCACCACTTTAGCTAATGGGGCTTCCAGCTGCTGCCGCGCCGCAGGAGCATGATTTCTGTTCTCATCCTGAAGCAAAGTTCTTAACCTGAAGCACTATTTTTGGGTTAGCGGAGTCTGTAACCTGAAGTGTATGTAACCCGAGGTACCACTGTAAATAGAATTTTGCGCTTCCTTCGCTTCTGCTGCACTAGTACAGCAGCCACAAACAGGAAACTGTGAGGCCTGCTTTTTTTAGCAAGCCGTGTGCCAGAAGCCAGTGCAAAAGGCAGACTACTCGCGGAGTAAAACAACTAACCTACACCTAGGATTGCCAACACTTCCTCCTGCGTGTTTAACAGCAGCTTGATCTGCAGCAGTGAGCAGGTGATGACATTTCTCTCCATGCTGCAAAAAGGCTTTTCCTGTTGCCAACCCGACTACACCTACAGCACACAGAGCCCGTGGGCCTTCAGCAATTTGCCATGACAGAAGAGGTGAATCATAGAACTGTGGAGTTGGAAGGAACCCTGAGGATCGTTCTAGTCCAAGCCCCTGCAATGCAGGAATATGCAGCTGTCCCATACGGGGATTGAACCTACAACCTTGGCGTTATCAGCACCAACTGAGCTATCGAGGCTGAAGGGCCACTGCTCGGTGGCAGGCACAGGCTCTGCATGCAGAAGGTCCTGGGTTCAATCCTCAGTATTTCCAGGTAGGGCAGCCAGAGACTACTGCCTGAAACCCTGGATTGCTGCTGCCATTCAGTGTTGGCAATGCTGAGCTAGGTGGACAAGTGGCCTGGCAAAATGATACTGGGTGTGAGGACGGGGTGGTACACCGTTGCAGTGGCCCTATTCTCAGCTGTGAGATGACCTTGTGCTGGGCCCACCCAACCCAGTTGGCAGTCCCTCTCCAGTGGCATCTTTCTTGCCCTAATACTCAGCATACGAAGAGCCCTGCTGGGTCAGAGCAAGGACCATCAACATCCCCTTCCCACAATGGCCCTGACAGTGGAGGAGGGACACAGCCATTGTGGCTGGCAGCCGCTGGTAGCTTCATCCTCTGTTCTTGTGCTCTGTCGCTCTTGCCCTGCCCCTATCTGCTTCCAACCACTGGCCCCTAATCTTAGGAATCACTGCTCAATCTCTTTTCTCCCACTGGGGTCCCATTCCTCTTGCCTGGCCCTTCCTTGCCCCATTGGCATAGTGTTGGACCATCTGCCTGCCTGCTGCCGTCCCTGTGTAGCATTGAGGGCAGTGCCATGCTGGGGGAGGGGAAAACGCCTTTGATCTCCAGCTGCTGAGCAGGTGCTCCAGGTGTCTGCATAGTGGCAGAGTTGCCCCTGCCTCTTGGTGCTGCAGTGCCCTGCCTGCCAGTGCCAGGCAGCCTATTCCCTTTGAGGCTTGTGTCTCCACCGGCCTCTCATTTCCAAGCCACAGATTCCTCCTAGCTCAACCCACCCGCCACTCTCAGCCCAATTACCACGTCAGAGCCGAGATATATACCGTTGCTATATTGACCGATGCAGCCGTCTCTGTGTCTGGCCAAGGGAGATTGAAGGGGTGAGGTCGGGGGAGTGACTCAAACTTCTCTTCCCCATTTAGGTCATTACTCAGGCCCTGAGCAGTTCCAGCAGGTGCTGGGAAGGACGATGTGAACTCCAGGCCCGGCTTCTAATGGAGCCATTAGCTGCTTGTTAGGCAGAGAGCAGATCTTTGGTGGAAGGCCAAAGCAGCTTAATGCACTGGCTCTGGTGCCCGAAAGAGGGTCCCCAAGGGCAAGGCAGGGTAGGGGAAGAGAGGGAGAAAGTGGGAAATGGTGGGTGAGACATTCAAATTCAGACCAAAGTAACTCATTGGGATTTACCACCATTTAAACTGGGCCCATTTATGCATCCGATCTGGCTATTGACACCCCCCCTTGCCTGGCCCACTACTTGGCATCAGGAAGGTCTCCTCAACCCCAGGTCAGATTGGCTAATAATTCTAAAGAGTGTTTTTCTTTTTTAGCTTTCCCTATTACATGTGATTTAAGACCACTTGCTGAAATAATCAGAAAACAAGACTGTACTTGGGGGTGGGGTGTATGCAGTGCAAGGGTAGGGGTTATATCTCTGGTGGGCTTGGGCCCCAAAAAGGCCACCAGTGCTGTTAACACAGTGGTTTGGCTTGCACCTCAGGGAGGTCGCTTCGGTGCTGCTAGGGCAGCAGTTTGACTTCACCCCCCCCCCCAAGGTGTACTCCATTGTCTCTCAAGGCAGACGGACACCAACAACAACAAAAACATACTTGGCACCAGTGGTGGCTGGTGCCAATAGGGTCTGGTGGGGCCCAAGGCAAGGCACCCTGCCGTTGGTTGGAGCCAGAGCCAATGACGAGTGGAATGGACCGAGTCTAGTTTTGCTCCATCGCCCTCCCTGCTAAGTTCCACAAGGAGCAACACTGAGACTAAGGAGGTGAAACCTGGCAGGCAGCACTGCCATCCCCAACACAATGGTTGGAAGAGAGAAGGCAGGCAGGTGGAGACTCGCTAAGGGCAGACTGGGGTTGTTGGGTCAGTGCCCCATTCCCCTAATGGACCAGCCTCCATTGCTCAGCACTAATATTTATATAGGGCTGGATTCTGTAACCTATATAAAATTGTGCAAATTGAGCACATTTGCACATTTCTTTTTTCTTTCTTTGCATAATGCATTTTGCAATTTTGGTTACTATTTTTGCCAAAGTCTTGTTGCGCTAATCACAAGTGCGGGAGGCAGGGATGGCAAGGGAATGAGCTACGCAGAGTGCTGAAAACCTCCCCACCCCTCAGTCCTCTGAAAATCTATTTTGGCCACCCCTCTCACTTCCCAGATTTCAGCAAGTGTTTCACCCACACACTTTCAGGCACAGCTTCACAGCCATAAGGGCTAGAAACTCTCTCTCTCTCTCTCTCTCTCTCTCTCTCTCTCTCTCTGTGTGTGTGTGTGTGTGTGTGTGTAGGCTGGGGTTCTCTCGAAACCACATTCATAGCTTAATAGCAATTTCTCCTCTTTTTCTGTACACCAGTGGAGATCTCAGCGTGCATGCAGCCCTGTCTAAAGCTACCAGTTCTGCCAGCATTTGACTGCAGTACATCTGCATGCACACCACTGTTTCCAGTGTTCAGGCTGTGAGTGCCATGGATTAGGGTGGCAAAACATAATGACCCATGCTGAAGAGGGAGATATCAAGAGGCTTTGGTGATGGTGAGGGGGGAGCAAATCCCAGGTATGCAGTGCTCTGGAACACAAGGTCTTGGCTACAGTTGTCTGCTAACTTATTGAATTATTGTGGGGACAGGGCACATTTTAGGAGACAGCATGTGGTTGGAGGCTGACCTAGCACCCAACTCTCCTCTGAGTAGGGCAGGGGGTGGGAGGATCATTCCTTGTTCAGCAGCATCCCATCCCTTCTTGCACCAAATCAGCTCATTGGCACATTTTAGCTCATTATAGTCTACGATGATGGCCAGTGCTTCTGCAGGGTTTCAGACAGGTGACTTTCTCAGCCCTACCTGGGGATGCCATTGGGGACTAAACCTGAGTCTGTCTGCATGCAAGGCTTCAGGATACTTGTTCAGGTAGTGGGGAGACTGTGGCTTCCCCTTATGCCTAAACCAGGTTGAAGCCTCCAGTCACTTTGCACTCCTACAAGTGTGGGTGGGTGGGTGTGGGTGTGGGTGTGGGTGTGTTTTCAAGAGAACCTCTCCAAATCCCCCTAATGACTCTCGTCTGGGCAAGCCCTAGAAGAAGAAAAGCTACTAACTAGAATGGAATTTTTAAAGCAGCATTTCCAACAGCAGTCTCTCTTGGAGATGCCTGGGATTGGACCAGGACCCCTCTCCTTGCAAAGCAAGAGCTCTGCCCCTGAGCAACTGCCCTTCCCCAACTCTAGAAAAGGGGCTCCCTTGTGGGGCACTGGACACCTGGAAGAGAGGGTGCAAAATTCCAGGGAAAAGGTCTGGGCTTGAGCCTTCCAACCCTTATCAGCCAAGACTATGGTGGGAAGATCTGAGGTCAAAAAGTTTAAGAAAGTCTGCATAACAGCATGCTGAGCTTGCCCCAGAGACTATCTCTTTGCCCCAGGCCTGTCACTGAGTGCCTGGTCCTGGTCCTCTAAGACTGCAGCATCAGTACAGCCAAATTCTTCCAAAGCCTGTGCTATTTTTACCATCTGTTGCCAAGCAATGGGAGGTGGAGCCGCCTGTTTCCAGCTTTGCCACGTTCCCTAACTTGGCACAAGCCCATTGCAGGGAATAAGAGTTGGGAAGCCAATGGAAGGGAGCTTAGGGGCTGCGGTAAGTATTCCCAGGAACATCAGCATTGTCTTGCTGATCAGGTCAGCCTCACACAGCAGCTGGGCAGGGGCCACTGGAAGCACGATGGAGATGGCCACCCCTGTTTAGCTCTAGCATTCCGAGGTATGCTGTCTTTGGATACAGAGGCTCCATTTTTAGATCTTTCCTTCATAATCCCCCATCTTTTTGGAAAGCCATATATGTGTGTGGCTGTAACACATCTTGAGGCAATTGTGCACTGCATGAAATATTTCCACCTTTGCCTCAATTCCACTTCATGATCTTGAGTTCAAAAGTTCTGAGAGTGGTTGGGAATGGAGAAGACACCTCTCTCCACAACACTCATAATTTCATAAATCTCCATCATGTTTTGCTCACATGCATCAAACCCTCTCAGCTTTTTCTTTTTCTAAACAGTTGCAACATGTAGAGCTTTGCTCTTGGTAGTGGTGCCCGCCCTGTGGAACACCCTCCCACCAGATGTCAAAGGAAAAAACAACTACCAGACTTTTAGAAGACATCTGAAGGCAGCCCTGTTTAGGAAAGCTTTTAATATCTGAAGGACTATTGTATTTTAATATTGTGTTGGAAGCTGCCCAGAGTGGCTGGGGAAACCCAGCCAGATGGGTGGGGTATAAATAAATTGTTGCTGCTGCTGCTGCTGCTGCTGTTGCTGTTGTTATTATTGTTGTTGTTATTGTTATTGTTATCATCATCATCATGATCCCAGGACCGGCCTACCCACAACGTACATTGCGAGAACTGCCTCGGGCAGCAGGATCCACAAAGGCAGCAGATTGCAATGCAGAGCTTTATTTCCTCCTGCCTTGTTCCTGATACAGAACTTCACCCATCCCTTTTTCCCTCGAGGGAAGGGGGCTATTTTGTGGTTCACCTCAGGTGCCAGAATGCCTTGGGCTCACCCTACTTTCTCCCATCTTTCGGCAACCCAGTGTCCTCCTGATGTTTTGAGCTACAACTCCTGTCTGCCCAGCTAGCTGGGATTGGCGATGTCTGCTCCATCCCTTTCCACACTGCTCCAGATGCCTCTTCAACACCTTGGCTGTATGATCCCCATTTTGAGGCGGCCTGAAGAGCATTGCCTACAGCATCCCAAACAGATTGATATAACAGCAGCATTTTGTTTTCAAAGCCTTGTTGGCGGAGAGGGAAGGTGGTGGAGGAAGTGGGAGGAAATTCAGGCTTCTGCTCCTAGTCCTGTCAGGGTCATTCAGTCCTGATCCACAAGCTAGCCCAACCTGGCACTGAGCTGGGCGCAGCCCCAATCCACATTCCTTCCATGAGCTCTGCTTCGGGCAGTCAGGAAGTGCTAGATTTGACTGAAGCCTGTAAGCAAGGGAAATGGGATCAAGGGGTCATTGATTCAATGAAACCAAAGACTTCTGGTTCCCATTTGAAATTCAAGGCAACCAGTGGGTAGGAGCGAGTAGGAGATTTACAAAGCACCACAGTAGTTTCTCCCTTTTCCATGAGCTCCTTTCTTACAGATGACAGCTTTCAAACAGAAAATAGAAGGTAGGTACAACTCTGTAGGTACAACTCTTTTAATTTTTGGTATCTGTCTGTTGGCATTTCCTGACCATAATGAGTCCTTTAGGGAGAGCCTGGATAGCTCACTTGGTTAGAGAATGGTGCTGATAAAGGAGCCCTTCATTTTCTTGGCTGCAACACAATGAGTATTTACTTGAGAGTAAGCCCCACTGAAGCTCTCTCTCACTTTCTTGGCTGCATTTCTATGCATATTTGGAGTAAGCCCCATTGGAATTTGTGGGGCTCACTTCTGAGAAAACATGCATAGAATCAGGCTGCAAATTGGTTTAAATGAGTGGAATTCTTATATGTCTTGCTACTTTTGGAATGATTGAAATATTTGTCCATCCTAAATGACCAAGTGCATGTCTCATTTTTATCTTATAAAAAGGTGAATTGTGAAAAATGCATTTAAAAATCGTGGTGATTGGAAGAACATTTAGTTGTTGACAGGAGAAGAACAAATGATGTCTCACCTTAGTGGACTACTTCCCACCTGAAAACTTGCCACTTGATAACCACAGCATCAAAGAGGGACTTGCTTGTGTGAAAGAGCTGTCATCACCATGGAGGGAATGTCCACCTTCTCTCAATGGCAGACAAGGCTTGTCAGTGGCTTCAGTTCACACATGAAGCATTGTGCAACCAAGTGAAGAGAAATCAAAGAGGCAGACAGAAGTATGTGTGAATCATCCTGTAGATTTCAGTCTCCATGTGAGCTCAAATGTGAGCCTTAGAGAAAGACACAATCTTTTGCCTCCCCCATTGGCTAAGAGGACAAACAGATTCAAAATGTGAAATGGCCTGCATGTTGCTATGTACTACCCACCCCTTGCCTAGTTGGTGTTGGATGGCCTGGTAATATGTTTTTGGAACTTGGGTCTCATGGGCTGGTCCATGCATGCATGTTACTATCAATTACTGCCACGTGAAGGGATTACCTACATGTATGAATGGACTATTGCATATCTAGCACCACAGAAAGAAACAATGTAAATATATGTGTGAACTAGGCTTAGGTGGAGGAGAATAGAAATAGGTGGAAAAGATGGGCTACAACTTCTGATTGGACCCAGTAATGGGAGGTAGATATAGAGATGGATGATGATAGATAGATGATGATAGATAGATAGATAGATGATAGATAGATAGATAGATAGATAGATAGATAGATAGATAGATAGATGGCAGATGGCAGATGATAGAGATAGATAGATGATAGATAGACAGACAGATAGATAGATAGATAGATAGATAGATAGATAATAGATAGATAGATGATAGATAGATAGATAGATAGATAGATAGATAGATAGATAGATAATAGATAGGATAGATGATAGATGATAGATGATAGATAGATAGATAGATAGATAGATGATAGATGATAGATAGATAGATAGATGATAGATAGATAGATGATAGATAGATAGATAGATAGATAGATAGATAGATAGATAGATAGATAGATGATAGATAGATAGATGATAGACAGATTGACAGAGGTGTGGGTGGGTGGGTGTATTTAGTAAGTATAAAGATAAGATAAAGACATGAAAATTAACCAGCAGTTCTGAATATCAGGCCTTCCACTGTTCCCTTTAAGGCTTCTAAGGAAGGCAGAACATCCAAGTTAATGGCTGGCAACCTTAGAAAATGAAGGAATTCAGATTCAGGCCTCAGCTGTGACCCACCTCCTTAGTCAGATGGGTAGCCAGATGGCAACCAGATGGCACATCCTTCAAAACCTGACATAGGAAAACAATTGCATTTATTTTATATATGAGAACATTTGGATTCAGCAAGCCAAATGAGTGTACCATTTTTGTAGAGTGTGATCTTGGATGCCATGTCCTGCAAAAGCAACTGTGAAAAATAAAATTTGGGGTTTACATTTCCCTACGACTCGATAAACACATTTTCACTTTACGTTGTTATAAAATTGAAAGGGGACTTTAAAAAGAAAGTGTTTGTGTTCTACTGCAAACACACCTTCTTCTCCAAATGCTTAAATCTGCCAGAAATTCGGTGTGTTAGTAAAGTTGTGAAATTCAGTTTCCAAGTAACTCAGATGCTATTGTGCCAAACCACATTGAGGCAAATGGAATGATTGCGACAGCACATAATCCTTTCCAGTGAGGCTTACAGAGGGGGGAAAGCCCCCAGTGAGATGCACCAATATGTATAAGGGAGATTATTAATTTAAGAAAACTGACAGCATATCAAGGGCATGTAAGAGACTGCAGAAGAATAGCAGAAAGCTGGTAACCAACAGTAACATATATTCACAACTATAATATGATTCTTGTTGGGCTGTATGGAGTGTTAGGGGAGGGGTAGTACCTCCAGTGTAGGACATGTCATGCTTCTTCTGGGGTTGTTTGCCCACCTTTGGTCCCAACCCTGCACTCAGCTCTCACCTGTGGCTCCTAGAAGCTGTCAGCATGTGGCAGTGGCCACACTCTGAGAAATAGCTTTGACTGGCCAGATAAACCAGGTGAAGGGAGCTGATGGGTCTCAAGCCCTTGGTGAGTTAGAGACTTCACCTGCATGCAAGGGGGGGGGGTGTAGTGATGTTGGGAAATCTTAGCAGGCTAAAACTTTGGCTCATGTTAAAGAAGAGCATTGTGGGAGAGCCAGGTGCTGCAGAATCCTGGGAATGTGTATCTCTTTAAATGCAGACTTTCTGTCTTTAAGAGTGTGAGTAAGTTATCTTCTCCATCTGTAAGAAAGGGAGTTTCTAGCTGATTTGTGGTTCTTGACACCTGGCTGTCCTGGACAGACATGGATTCAGTGTGAATGGGCTATCTTGTTAATTTACAACTCAAAGAATCTGGTTGTCTGTGGGAATGCTTTAATCTTCAAGGTCTTGGGACAAACAGGATTCAGCTGCCAATTCTGAACATCAGTTCTGAAAGACCTACATCGGCTCCCAATACATTTCCAAGCACAATTCAAAGTGTTGGTGCTGACCTTTAAAGCCCTAAATGGCCTCAGTCCAGTATATCTGAAGGTGGATCTCCACCCCCATCATTCTACCTGGACACTGAGGTCCAGCGCCGAGGGCCTTCTGGCAGTTCCCTCACTGTGAGAAGCAAAGCTACAGGGAACCAGGCATAGGGCCTTCTTGGTAGTGGCGCCTGCCCTGTGGAACGCCCTCCCATCAGATGTCAAAGAGATAAACAACTACCTGACATTTGGAAGACATCTGAAGGCAGCCCTGTTCAGGGAAGTTTTTAATGTGTGACATTTTAATGTATTTTTGATCTTTGTTGGAAGCCACCCAGAGTGGCTGGGGTACAAATATATTACTGTTGTTGTTGTTGTTTCTTTGACTTTTGACAGCTGGAGCACAGAGTGGTGGTTGTTAAAACTGGAGGGACACATCATCCTATGAATAACAACAACAACAACAACAACTACTACTACTACTACTACTACTACTACTACTACATATTATTTCAATTAGTTTGTGGAACAATGGGTGGGTATCCTCCAGAAACTGGAGGGTAGCAGCCCAGTGCCTCGTGTCTCTGGAGTTTCCCACCCTGCTGTTTGCTTAGTTGCTTCAGGGTCCAGAGAGATGGAGCGGTGCTCTCTGGGCACCAGTGGTGCTTCTGGGGTTTCCCTGCACCTGTCAGGGGCTGGAGGCCGGGCTGCATCTGGGAATCCCAGAGTGTCCTTGCTGCTTTCTTCAAGATGATGTTAATGCCCAAAGACTGGCACCGAGGGAAGACTGTCAATAATGCAAAAGGACTCCCTACCCCCAGAACTGATGGCTGTATCCAACTTGATGACCTGACTTTTCAAGGTGCAAAAATCTGTGCCTCTGACGGTAACATCAGTGTGCGTCAACATACAGTTAGGGAATCAATGCTCCCAAGGTTCAGCACCTTGGACAGCGTTTCCTTGCATTGCCTTTATTTGGAATATGCATGTCATCTTCTCGTTTGAGAGGCCACTACTACTACTTCTTACTTACTTCTCTCCATCACCACCCACTGTGGGAAATGCTAAAGTCCCACCCACTATGGAAAATGCTAGAATATAAGAGCAAGGAAAATCATATCCACTGCAGCAAGTTCACAACACATTATTGATTAATTAGTGAAATTTATATCCTGCCGTCCTTCCATGGAATTCAAGGAGGCAAGCATCCTAAGTGATCTCCCATCCAGATACGGACCAGACCCGAACTTGCTCAGCTTCAATGAGATTGCTGCATAGAGTGCCTTCAGGCTAAAACAAAGCAAATTATCATGAAGGAGGAGGAAATCTGCAACCTCAGCTTTACCACTAGAATCCTGCCTTAAGGCACCACCAGAGCTCTGCAAGGCAAATACTCTGCAAAATATCTGAGCTGCCACTAATCCAGAATCAAAGCCAACACAATTCTAGTGCTCTCCAAAGACCTGGTCTGCTATCAAGTATTTTTGTAAAGAAATCAGAAATCAGAACATGCAATTAAATTATTGTTATTTGAGATAGCTTTCCTTACTTATGAGTAAGCCGCACTGGATGCAGAAATAATACAAGCATCACACTTCACTCTTAACTCTCATTATGTGTATAATAAAAAAGGTAAAAGTAAAGGACCCTTTGATGGTTAAGTCCAGTGAAAGGCAACTACAAGGTTGCGGTGCTCATCTCCCTTTCAGACCAAAGGAGCCGGCGTTTGTCCACAGACAGCTTTCCAGGTCATGTGGCCAGCATAACTAAACTACTTCTGGCACAAAGGAACACCTTTATGGAAACCAAAGGGAACAGAAATGTCGTTTCAATAATAGGAATAGGAATAGGAATAGGAATAGGAATAGGAATAGGAATCATAAGCTCCACTGAAAACACTGGGACTATATCAGAGGAAATATTCATAGGATCAGGCTGTTAACAATAAGAATATTTTTGTTTGTGTTACAATGGTACCTCGGGTTAAGAACTTAATTCGTTCTGGAGGTCTGTTCTTAACCTGAAACTGTTCTTAACCTGAGGTAACACTTTAGCTAATGGGGCCTCCTGCTGCCGCCATGCCACTGCCTCATGATTTCTGTTCTCATCATGAAGCAAAGTTCTTAACCCGAGGTATTTCTGGGTTAGCAGAGTCTGTAACCCGAGGTACCACTGTATTATCAAATACTATAGTGATGTTTTCTCTTGCAAAAGAAAATATACTGTATATTTCCGTGTATAAGACTAGATTTTTCCCCTAAAAAATAATGTCAAAAATTAGGGGGTGTCATACATGGATATATCTCCCCCCATTTTCTTAAATCTGAGTCCCCCAAAATAGAGGGCATCTTATACATGGGGACGTCCTATAGATGGAAAAATACAGTATATCTTCTGCAGAACTGTGTTAAAATTCTGACTTTTCTCCAACTGAGTTAACAGCAGCATTTTATTTATTTTATTAATATTCCTGTTTATTTCAGCACCAAAGGTGTTTTCACACTCAATGCTAAAAGCCAAGTGTACAAACTGTATTACATCTGGTTTAAAAATGACTCCTGCCAGCTTTCCATCATGCATTCACATTTGCAATGTGAGCAAGAATGTGCAAGGAGGGTTGGAATTCGTTTTGGTAGTGGTGGGCTTTGATTTTTGTTTTTTAAGTCCATACTCCCTCAGGATCCCAGATAATTACATGTCTCTCCAAAATCATGCCAAATACAAAAAGGGTAGGATAACCTTCCTGGGTTAACATTAGCAACCAACGCTGGTCCAAATGAAAAAGTGTCATAGCATTTCTGGAAAATGTTCAGATTCTGTCCATGCTTGGTGAAGTGTGCCATAATTGTGCAGCTGCTTTAGAGAATTATTACCTATAGCACCACATGGATTTGCCACATTGTGGGAGCAGTTAGAGGAGTGGAGCCTGCAGAGATTGTGATGGGGGCCTGGAACAAAAGGTAGCCTTCAATAGAGCATGATGAGGCCAAGCAAACTGAGGGCTTTAGGAAACTCATCATCTTGAATTCTGCCCAGAAAGCAAGGGAAAGGCCCTGGAGCACTGGATTAATGTGCACCTGAAAATCTCCAGAGGAACATGAAATGTTGCCTTATAACCAGTTCAGGGCCCTTCCAGTCATCCTTTTATTGTGCCTTCATAATGATCTGTGCTCACGATGCTATCAGAGCAGTTATACACAAGGCCGCTTTCAATATTGTAAGTTTAGGGGTGGACATTCTGCTTCATTTCCAATCAGTCCATGCCCTGTAGCTTCCTGTTGAAGTATGGCAGCTGGTCATACCACAAGGCCCTGACTGATGCTCTTTGCATTAGATGCAGCAACGTTTGTCCTCCGCTTTCCTGGCCTGTATCTTGAGTGTTGTTGTTTTATTTTACCACATCACTTTCCCCAGAGAAACGTGCTTGTTACTGCTTAATCAGAGCAATGGGCAATTCAGCTTTTCTACGGACTGCCATTTGCTCCAATTTGGCGGTAAAGAGCAGGTTTTTGCAGAGAAAGCAGTGGAGAGAAAAAAACCATGCTTGGACACGGAGCTTTAAAGAATGGACCAGTGCCTGGAAAGAGTGTAGGCAAGCCCTTACATAACTTCAGTGTAAGAGCATTCTTGTATTTAGGCATTCTGCAGCTTCTCATTAAGATACAGGTCCCACCCATTTCCTTTTGCAGTACTTGAAATGTGTGAAAAGGCAGCAGATCAGACAAGGAAAAGAACAGGCCACAACTATGCTCAAGGGAGGGAGTCAGATTACAAGTTGCCTCACATGGAATAAAAACCAAGATTCCACCTAGAACAGGCGTCTTATCCTGAGCCCTAGAGGGGCTGCCACTTTTCAAGGAGGACGAGGTGCGTCCGGCACAGTTAACAGTTGTGCAGAAGACGTTCCACTCAAGAGGCTGAAATTCCTTCTACACAACCATTAAAAAGGCAGGAAGAGCCTGGTCCTCTTTTCCATCTGACCCCTCAAATCCTGACTGCAAGTCTCAAGCTGGAGCCTCGCCCAAATTGCAAGTGCAGATTCTTGAAGTTAGGTTGCTATGGATAATTGGTGTGGGAGCACTTTCATCAGCCCCTCCACCTTTTATTTTTATTGAGCAAAGGTCCAGGGCTGGGGCTGGGATTCTGGATTTTTCTCAATACAGTGGCGCCTCGCAAGACGAAATTAATTCATTCCGCGAGTTTTTTCGTCTTGCGATTTTTTCATCTTGCGAAGCACGGACTTTGGAAAAGCTTCAAAAATCACCAAAGTCTTCAAAAACCTCAAAAAAGGCTACCACACCACGTGCTATGAGTTGCTCCTCAAAGTGAATGCACGGTTTTAAGAAAAAGGAAACAAACTTGCAAGACAAAGGAAACAAACTTGCAAGACGTTTCTGTCTTGCGAAGCAAGCCCATAGGGAAATCCGTCTTGCGAAACAACTCAAAAAACGAAAAATCACAGAAAGGGGGGGAGTTGAAATTGGAGAGAGCACGAGAGAGAGAGAGAGAGAGAGAGAGAGAGAGAGAGAGAGAGATAGATATTGGTTTTTAGGGGTTTTTTCATGCTGTAAAACTAATTTTATAAATAAAAATTTAAAAAATGTTTTTAAAAACAGCACCCCAAAAACCCCTATTGCCAATACTCTTGCATAAGAACCTTCCTCACTGTCTTCTGTTTCAGCCACTCTCATTTAGCTGTACTGCCTTCCATCTGCAACCCTGGCGCTATTTTAATGAAAGATGCTAAGCAAAGTAAAAAGTGCTACAGGCCAAACATGTCTGAACATGTGCGGCAAGGTATCTCTTATTTACCACTCAAGCAGCTTCCCCACCCTGAGCAGCCCACCTCCCAGATGCTGCTAGATGACAGTTTCCATCATCCCTGTCCCTTGGGGCTGATGGGCATTTAGAGTCAAATATCTGGAGGGCACCAGGTTGGGAAATGCTGCACAAAAGCAATTGCAGCCTGTCACCTGCTCACTTAGAGTTATTTATCAGAGCTTCCTTCCAGGTCAAATGGCAGGGTTGCCATCTCTACCTGAACCCTAATCTCTCTCTCTAAAAGAAATGAAACTGATATGACAATATGGACTTCAAATCAGTTTGCGATGATACATTGATGTATCACCCAGCCTTACTAATCAGCATGGCCAGAGGACAGGAATGATGGATACTGTAGTCTGTTAACTTCCAGAGGAACATTACTGTTCTAGGTTATGTGCTCTCAAAACACTGCTAAATCTTATACCTGTGTACACCACCCTTGAGTTCTTTTTCACTCTATAAGTTTTTTCATATATGACTAAATCTTCAATCCAATGCCCATTTATCTTGAATAAACCCCATTAAACTCTGTGGTGTGCACTTGAAAATGTCAAGGCTGGATGTGACAAAAGAAGTGTGTTGAGGGTATGCTGGACTGCTGGCCAACCAGAGCGTGTTGCCATGTATTATGGTGAATGGCTGGGTGCCTGTTCACATTTGCCACAGATTTCTTGCAGTGTGCCCCTGAATTTCTAGTCTACCTAACAGGGCAAGCAACAAACAGAAGGGGGGGGGGGGAAATGCGACGTAAACTGAGTGCTCACAGCAGACCCCTCTGCTGTAGGATCAGCTCCAGCTTATTCCCAAGTTCCTAACTGAAATGACAGACAGGCAAGTCCACAGACCAAAATGATGGCTCAGTAGTGCTGTCCCTCTCACCCACTGAAACAAGTGGTTTCCCCTTTTATTTTCACAAGCGCTACGTGAACATTCTTGCACTTATCTGTTAATTTGTTGTGTTATTAATTGTTTATTTTAAAGAAATCTAAGTCTTGTCATTGGACAAAACAAAATAAAAAAATTCCTTCCAGTAGCACCTTAAAGACCAACTAAGTTAGTTCTTGGTATGAGCTTTCGTGTGCATGCACACTTCTTCAGATACACTGAAACAGAAGTCACCAGAGCCTTCTATATAGTGAGAAGGTGTGGAGGGGTATTACTCAGAGTTTTCCCCCAGGCATTTCACTCAGCACCCTGAACCAGCCTCTGCCCCAACCTTGCAGAACCAGTATTCACCCCCCACCCCCCAGCATCTTTGCATCCATCTTCACCCATAAATTCTTCCTGCAGTGTTTCTGAGGCAGGAGATACACTCCATTGTCTGATTGAAATGGGTACTGGCTGCCTAAATAATGTATAGGCTGTTGATAGCAGAGAGGCCTGGCTGGCTGCGTTCGGCCAAAGGGGTAGGAGACCAAGGCTGATCAGTAATGCACTGACCCCTGGCAAGTGCCAAGCAGGAGAAGTGAGACACAGACGCACACAGAGAGGCAGGCAGGCTTCAGTTGAAATGGATGGTTCACAGTGTTTTAAGGGAAGTATCTGTAAGGATGGATTGAGAAACCTGGATGAAAAGAGGAGGAAGGAGCTTGAGTAGGAGGTCAGCATCCACCTGCTGGGACTCAAACCAGGAGTCTCCTTGGTTTGTGGGCTAGTAGGGCTAGTAGGGACGCAGGTGGCGCTGTGGGTTAAAGCCTCAGCGCCTAGGGCTTGCCGATCGAAAGGTCGGCGGTTCGAATCCCTGCGGCGGGGTGCGCTCCCGCTGCTCGGTCCCAGCGCCTGCCAACCTAGCAGTTCGAAAGCACCTCCGGGTGCAAGTAGATAAATAGGGACCGCTTACCAGCGGGAAGGTAAACGGCGTTTCCGTGTGCGGCTCTGGCTCGCCAGAGCAGCGATGTCACGCTGGCCATGTGACCCGGAAGTGTCTCCGGACAGCGCTGGCCCCTGGCCTCTTAAGTGAGATGGGCGCACAACCCCAGAGTCTGGCAAGACTGGCCCGTACGGGCAGGGGTACCTTTACCTTTACCTTTTTAGGGCCCCCATCCACTTGAGATCACAGAGGGGGAGAGGGAAAATGAATTCGATGTAAGTGAAACATAGCTCAGTTGGTAGAGCATGAGACTCTTAAGCTCAGGTTCATGGGCTTGAGCCCCCATTGGCAGGGGCATAGGAAGGGGGGTGTGGCCCACCCCAGGTGTCATCCTTGAGGGGGGTGACAAAAGGGCACACTGCGGGGGTTGACACTTATTGCGGGGCCTGGCCTGTAGTGTGCCTGAGACACGCATCTCTCCTGGGAGTAACGCAGTGGCTCGGGGCCCGGCGCTGCCCAAAATGGCAGTGTGGGGCTTGCGTCCACCAGGCGGATTCCTTGGGCAGCTTGCTGCACCGCCCCCTGGGTAGATCACCGCAGCGCCCCCATGCATGGATTGCCGCAGCACCCCCATGCAGCGCCCCTGTGCATGGATCACTATGGCTTCCCTGTGGGTGGCTCGCCCGGTCCCTGCCGCTCCGGGTGCTGGAGCAGCTAGCTAGGCCCCTGCCCATTGGACAAAAGATTCCTCCTTTGCAGGAGGTTGGACTAGATCAGCTTCATGGTCCCTTCCAACTCCACACTTCTCTGATTCTATTCTCTCCCTGCCCTGCAACTCCAGGCTTAGCATAGTTCCATCAAAGGCAACCCCTTGCTCCCATCTAATCAGATCTGCATTTAAACACATTAGAATCTCTTCCTGACTTTGGCCTTGCTTGTATGGCTCGCCAGATCTCTGCCTGCCTTTTCTTCCCCATCTCCCTGCTGCTTGATTCTGGCCTTCATTTCAGCCCTCCTTCGGGTGAGCTTAGCAGAGCTCAAATCCTGGCATACCAGTAGCTCAGCTTCCAGGTTGGCTGGCCTGTGGATCTGCTCCAGGATGCCAGCAAACTTTGTTGTCCTAATCCTGCCAGGGCTCCTACTTCAACTCCATGTCCTTCACTGCCTGTGGCCCAGTGGGTCACAGATGCGTTGGACAAAGGAGCCATCAAATTCAACGCATAATCATAAGATTATGACCACCATAATCTTGGTGAATCTCAAATGGAGAACACCATGCTGAAGCCCCCCTGCATACTAAGCAGAGCCATTTGCTATGATGAGGGCTGTACACATGTTGATTCTTTGAAAGTGAAGGAAGGTGAACCAATACTGGGCACAGTCTTCAGTTTCCTTTAATGTATGAAAAGCAAGTTCCTTTACCTAATGGAAACAAAGCTATGTTGAGTGCGAAGTCTAGCAAAGTTTTCTTGGAAATCAGAAAAACTGCTGACTCATCTTTCATTTGGGCAGATTTCTTAACCTTTTGGTTAAAGAAAAGCAGCAAAAAAATATGCAAAATAATATTTTGCATATTTTATACAGGTAACAGAATTCTGCTGCTTGAGGATTTGAGATTTTTTGTCCCTGAACCCAGTGCTATTTTTCTAGAAAAAGAAGTGCTGGAACTCACCATGAACACCTCCCTTCTTATCTTAGAATGGTAATGGTGCCACCTGAGAGGCTGGGAGCTGAAAAAAGCCCTGCCTGAACCACAAATCATCATGTTCAGTTAAAAAAATAAATCCCTTCCCAAAGATAATCAGTCAGTCAAATCATGAGCACTCATGATCATAAGAGCCACATTCCAATGTATACCAAAATATAATAATATACTTTTTATATTTATAAATGTATATAAATAATATACATTTATATAATAATATACAGAGATTGGGCTACTAGTGGGTTTCTTGGCCTCGTAAAAATATTTGGCATCTTTGTGAGGTATTAATATGATTGTTTTCACTTATTGTTACAGACTGAAGGCCTTTCAAAATGCAAATTTGCCAGTGGCCAGGTTTGTGGGCCTCTCAATATCCCACCAGTGGATTAACGCACAGATGGATAGAAAACATGTAATCGGATGAGAAATGAAAGAGAATGAATGAGTAGCAGAAAATCAATGCATTATGGCAGCCTTGGGCACCCGGGCACCCTCCAGATGTTTTGGACAACCAGCTCCAGCCAATTATAGTCTGAAACATCTGGAGGGCACCAGGTTGGCAAAGGCTGGATTAGGGCCTGGATGGAGCTATGAGTGGAAGTGTCTGAATCCAAACCTGGCATTGATCTCTTGCCTGAAATGAACTTCCAAGGACTAGGAAAACTACTTCTCAATTTCCCCCTGAAAACGCCCCCTTCCCCCAGGCCATTGTACATTGTGTTCCCCCAGCCAGGTTCAGAAATTGGAAATAAGCTCATCTGGAGGGGGGGGGGCAGAGACACACTAGGAGAAATAAATTGAATAAATTGAAGGCAGGGGATTAAACATCATTTTCTATGCATTCTCCTCTGCAGTTGCCCCTACACACACACAGGAATTGTGCATTATCTTGGCAGACAAAGGTTTGGGGAAAAACACACACTCAGTGGTTTTAGCAGGAGCCCCAGAGCTCACCTACCTAGTATTTCCATCAGATCTGGCCAATCCAGAGGCTTCATACTGCCTTCCAATCACAGCAGGTGGTGTTGTGCTATGCAATTCCCTGCTATGCCTGAAGTCCCTTTCCTAGGCTAGATCCCAAACTTGAATATTCATTAAGTTTCTGGTTTAAGCATCTGATATCCTAATAAGGTACATTAAATATGTATCTGTAGAGATATTCCATAGAAGCAAGGAATATCTGTAGAGATATTCCATAGAAGCAAGGTGCAGAAAATGCCCCAAGAAGAATTTCTGGGGTTGAATTATCCAAAAAATACTAGTGCACACATCTCTCTCCTCCACCCACAATTGTTTACATAATAGACTCTGGGCAAAACAGATCATACAGACCAAATAACAAATACAAACAAATAAGATACTATGCTAAATAAAGCTAGGAGAATTTGCTATCAATGGAGATACAACCATTCAATCAGAGGTGTCATTCATGGGCCAGGGAATCCTGTTCTTCAAACTACAGGTGTTTATCGCCCTTATTACTTCTTATTTCCATGATAGAACTCTGCATATTGAAAGCCTGTTGTTACGAACATACAAATGGACTAATTTACATAGTATGCATACCAAAAGCACAAATCCCTGTACTTTTATTTTTAAAGGATAAATAACAACTTACAAATATTTTCTAAAAGTTTTACAGAGATTAAAAGGCAGCACAGAAAGAAACCACAGAGAATGCTCTTGAAATATCCCTTCCCACACTTCTGTTCTTTACAAAAGCAAGTGAAAAATATCACTCTTATTCCCAGCCCCCAAATCTGAAAATGACACCCCAGTTGTTGTTACAGAAAAGCTGTAGCCTTCTCTAAGGGGGGAGGGGAGAAGTTTGTCTGGCTGGTCTGGGACCAGAGATGGGGCAGGGTGGGGAGTGGCAGAGACATGACAAGGGCGACCTCAAGAAGGGGAAACACTTGAGTTGGTTACTTAATACAGGATTATATAAGCAGAGAAGGGGGGGGGTGTAGGTGGATGCTTAGTTACTGGAGCTAACCATGGTTCTTGGGGAGAAAGCTAAAGAGAAAGCTAAATTATGGAGGAAGCTGAGGAGAAAACTAAATTTCCAAGGCTGGAAATTTCCTGGAGGTCATTAATCTCTCCCTTAAAACAGCGTCCATCATAAGCACAAGGTCTAACTAGAGAAGATAGGTTTCCCCACATTTAGCTGTGAAGGGCTATGGGGTCCCTGCAGATCTGAAGGAGATTCTACACACCATATAATTTGCTGTGTTGAAGATAGATGTGCGTAGAAAATAACAAGCATGAGGAACATTCAAGATGGCTGGATGAATGAGCCCAGGCACAGCTCTGTGGGCACCACAGACCCATGTGAGCAGGTGAGGGGAAATAGATGGGTCGGCTAAGAGCTGTGTAAATATAATAGACTTGTGAAGTGTGGGTATGTGGTTGGATAAGCAGAATTTCTAAAAACAAGTTGTACACAGTGTCAGTGACAGAAGCAAAGAAGAAGATATATATATATAGTAAGGAGGAGAAAGGGAGCGAATAGAGCCTGACTTGCATGCTGACTGAACTGACGAAAGAGACTCCAGTCCACAAAAGCTGCTGCCACATTAAATTTCTCAGCCTCCCAGAGGCCATCTGACTCTCTGCTGTCTTTGCTGCTGCAAACTCAGTTACCTCTCTGGAAGTTGTCACCAGGCATGAAATTTGTGTGTGGGGTATTCATATGTCCCATTTGTTTGAGGGTGTTATCGTGCATTGTGAGAGTTGGGTCTCCCCCTGGAACACCCAACATGTGTGGGGTCGAGGGGACCCTGCTCTTTCCCACCAGACAAGAAGGAATACCTGCCTGGGAAGGGCATGAACCAAGGGAGAGGAAGGCAAGGCCCCTTTTAGGCCGCAGTGGACATCACCCTTCCAAAGTCCAGGTCTCACTTTTAAACTGAGGCTTGGGATCCATGATTTTTATCTCACATAGTTAGGGTACCGTAACCTTTCACTTGTTCACTTTATCCAGGCCAGATATTTTCTTGCTTCCCTTCTTTTGTCCTATTTCTCTGCCAGGCTTTCTCCTTCTCTTGATCTCTGCTCTCTCTTTCCCTTTCTCTCTCATGCTTTACTCTTTCCCTCCTCCCCTCCTCGTCTCCAAGAGATGATTGCGGCACCATCTTGCCCCAGCCTCCTCTTTCCCACAGTGGCCATACAGACGCCTCGGGGACGCAGAGCACAGGCGACCCTTGGATCCTTCGCTGCTTGTTCTCACGACATATGGTACCCAAAGGTATTCTGCTTTTGAACGTGGAGGCTCCAGTCTGGCTACAAGCCACTGGGAGGCCTCTCGTCCAACCCCCTTCTGCAGCCACCAGACATCTTGTGCGGGCAGCGAATTCCACCAGTTCATTCTGCACAGAGCGCAGAAGTGCCCGTCACTCCGTTCCACCGAGGGGTCGTGAAGTTCTGGCAGCAGCAGAGGCGGGGGGGGGGAGGGAGACAAATGGATGAACCTCAAAGGGAAGGGGTTCCCTCCCCACCCCGGGAAGGAAAGGCAAAGGCAAAGGCCGGGGGGCCTGCGGGGGGGCATCCCGGTCTTGCCAACCTTCCTGCCGCCCCCGCCCCCATTTGCCACCTGCTGCCGGGCCCAGAGATTCCTGCGCTTCCGCCCCCCGCGTGGGAGCCCACAGCCCAGCCCCCTCCCCGCCAAGGCCCCCTCGCCCTGCCCGCCCCGCCTCCGCCAGACTCTTCCCCACCGCCCCCCCCCACGCGCTGCCAATCAGGCCTGCTCGGCCAATCAGGAACAGAGAAAGCCAGCCCCGGCAGCCTGTGGAGCCCGCCCCCTCCCCTGCAGTTGCCTGGAGAAAAGCAAGCGCCGGAGCGCGCCCGCCCGCCTTGCCATCCCGAGCACTGCGCCAAAGGAGAGCGCGGAGAAGGCGCTCGCTCGGTGCCCTTGGCGAGCTGCCGGCGGACTGTGCGGCCGCGCAGGCAGGCTCTCCTCCCCCCGCCCTCGGCGCCGGCCGCCTGGTCTCCTCCAGCGCCCCGTCTCCTTCCCAAGACGTCCTTCTCCGGAGCCGTCCGCCCTCGCAACGAGCTGAGGTCGCCAGGAGGCCCGTTGGATGGCCCGGGGCGGAGCGGGCGGGAAGAAGGCCAGGAAAGACAGGGAGGCTGCAGGACACGAAGCAGCGCATCTCGAGGGGAGAAACCCCGAAGGGAGGCTCACATCCCCTCGCCTCCTTCCAGCGCCGCTTTTGCGCTCCCAGGGGGCGTCTGGCTAGGCTAGCCTCTCCCGGGAGCGAAGGGAGATTTGGAGCTGAGCGAGATCAGCCGGGCTCTGAGATGGAGCACCCCGCAGAATACGCCCCCCCCTTCATCCTCCTGCTGTCTCGGGCCTTTCTCGACCCATCTCCGCGTACTTCAGCCCTTTGCCCTCGGTTGTGTCTCTCGCCATCCCGCCAAGTGCTACAGCGATCATTTCGTCTCCTTTCTTCGTTCGCAGTCTCCCTAGCCAATCCCTCGGCCTCTCCGTTTCCTTTCATTATCCAGCCCAAGCCACTGAAAGAAGCTGCCCCCAAAGGATCCCGAGAGATTCGTCCCCACATTCACATGTTCTTCCATCAGCCAAGACATTTTGGGGAGGGAGAAGGAGCAAGAGGAGGAGTGTTCCCCTCCCCCACATACGACAGCAGGGATGGGGGAGGCTTGGAGCTGTCAGAAGCTTAAGTGGCTGCTGCCCCCTCCTCCTCCTGCCCTCCGTTTAATGCAGGTGCATCGCTGCAGTGGGTGGGTGGGTAGGAGATCCCTATTGGGCTTGAAGTACGCCCCCACCCACACCCCCTTTGCTGATCTGGCCAGGTACGTCACCGGCGCTGCCTCCTCTCTCGCGCTCCCTTTTCGCTCCGTGTGCGCGCGCGCGCGCAGCGCTCTCTCTCACGCACACACACACACACGGTCACCACAGGAACATGTCGCTGTCACCTTGAGATGCAGGCAGGCATTGCAAGGTGCACCGGCGGAGAAATAGACGCCAAGGCGAAAAGGATGGGAAGGGGCAGTAGAGGAGGTGGGAGCGGGGCCACGCGCGAGACACGGGACGCTCTCCCCCCTCCCCTGCCCTCCCCATGCACATTTTGCCACTTCTCCCTCCCTAAAGCTGGAGCCGCTTTCGAATTCTGCCTCCTCCTCCTCCTCCAGGTCTTCTGCTCAACGCCTCTCCTCTCTTCCCTCTTCCCCAAATTAAAGGTTGTAGAGAAAGACTAGTAAGGTGTTTGTTGTTTTTTTTAAAAAAAATCCCACCCGACCCCCCAGCCTTCTTTTCTGCAGTGACTTGTCCGCACGCCATCCCGACCGCATTGCCCTCCCTCCCCGCGCACCCACCCCCAGCTCCGCGCATCTCTGCATTACAGATGACGGAGGCTGCCCGGATTCCCCTCCGCAAGAGGAGGAAGGGGGCGTCTTTCATCCATATCCCCCCTCCGGGAAAAAAAACCCAGGCTCTTTTATTTTTATGTTTTGACCGACAGTCTTTTCCATCTCTCTTTATTCCCTCAACTCCCCTCCAAAATAGAAAGTCTCCTCAAGAGGAGCTACTTACCAGGCCATGCTAGAACCCAGGAGAGACTGAGGTGGGGAGGAGGGAGGCAGGTGAGGGAATCCGCTGCGGGGAGAAGATGAAGCGTGGGGTGGAACTGCGGGTCCCTCTCTCTCTCTCTCTCTTGGCCCAGATCCAGTCGAGAGGAGGAGGAGAAGGAGGGGGAGCTTCCTCGGCCTGATTTGCCCCCCTCAGGAGGGGATCGGAGGGAAGGGGAGGGTCAGGGCAAGGGTGGGGGGAGCCGGTTGTCTACAGCCCCGGGGATGCTGCGGCTGGCATCGCAGCGGCTACATCCTGCAAGGATGGAGAGAGCTCGCTGAGCGCTGGTCCAGCGGCAAATCTCAGCAGAGCGGGGAGGGGGGACGAGGGGAGGAGGGGAACTGTGGTGCAAGCGGGGGGGAGGGAGATGTGACTGGAGGCCGAGAACCAATCGCAGATCTCAGCCTCCTGCACCCCCTCCCCCACTTCACGCAGCCAGGTCCATCCCCCCAACTCCTCCTTGTTCTCCACACCTCCCCAAATCAAGAGACACCCATAGATGTATTGCTGGAACTCACAGATGGCTGCTTTCTCCCCCCCACTCCAGTCCCGGTGATAGTACGTTCCAAGCAGCCTATCCGTCACTGATGGAAAGGATGCAGGGATGCAGCGATGGAAGGACCATCTGCTTGGTGCAGATCGTACCTGCCCCTGTAGCATCCCAGCCACAGCCACAGAGTCCTTGGCCAAGTGGGCAGCTCCGGATGCCTGAGTGGTGCTGCTGCTGGTGGATGGGCTGAGAGGGAGTGCCTTTCCCAAGGCCATCCACGGAGCTTCATAGCCAAGTGGTGATTTGAACCACTGCCCAGCCAAGCATCAAACTCTTATCCATTGCATTCTAGCGACGCAGACAGAGTGGCGGGACCCAGCTAAGGGTGCCACACACAACAGAACAAAGGGCTTTTTCAGCCATTTCGGCAGGGTGCTGTGGAGAGTCAGGAAAACTGCCCTTGCCACCATGTCACCCAACATCACTACTATGATGGAGGGTAAAACGGAGGAGCCCTTTACCCCTTTCCTCTACTCAGAGCCTATTGCACTTGCACCTGGTGCTTATGCTGGATCCTGCAGCTACTGAACAGAAAGACACCTGGGTGAATTTGGATCAGTCTAGCTGATCTCCTGTGCCTATCTTCTTTCTGTCCTCTTGTTTGTGCAGTGCTATAAGCCTGGCCAGGTTTGGGGTCGTTACAACTGTCTGTGATCTCTCTTCCAGTCAACTATTCTCATTTTTTTCTCCTTCTGACTGCTGAAAACTTCATGAACAGGGCCACAATCCACCTCAGCGCTTGGTTACACATGTTCAATCCCATCTAAATAATGAAGTGGCTGAAAACAAACATTCCTGATGTTCAGCTACCTTTCCATACTGCCTGATGAAGCATTCTGTAACTTGAAGCTTGCATTCTCTGATGACAGAATAAACTAGTCAGTCAGATTACATCTGTCACCAAAACTAATTTGTGTTAGAACTGAACAGAAATGTATCAGAAGACTAATCCCATCCTTTTCTCTCACCGTCCCCTAGAAAAAGTAGGCCACTTTGCAGGATTGTTTCCAAATATCCTCCAGTCTGTCTCTCTCTCTCTCTCTCTCTGTGTGTGTGTGTGTGTGTGTGTGTGTGATGCCACTGCACCCTCCTCAATGCCCTGGAAGGACTCCAAGTCTGTGTATTGAGAAGGATGCAAAAGAGTGACCAGGTACACAGTTGCTGCTGTTGCCACTTGCAAGAGCTACAATAACTAATCACAGGGTTGGGGGGGATAAAACTATGCTACTGTCACTGCTTGTAATAAGTCTCACCTCTGAGAAACTGCAAGAGAATTTCACCCCAACTAGGAAGAATTTAGTGTAATGGTCTTCAGCTTCCACCTCCAAGTTCTTTGTCCACAAATAAGAGGTGATTCACTTCACCAGGCACACAGATTTGCCCCCAAAATTGACACTCTGAGCAGCTATCTTCTGCAAAACAGAAATCTAAGAGATCAGCATTTACTACCATAGAAATATTATTGTCCTTCGTTTTGTACAGGTTTATGTTGCCACATCTAGCGTGTTATGACCCATTGAGATGAACAAAGGTCTTCCAGATGCTTGAGAAACAGGTCCCTATCCTGTGTGTTGCTGTTACGATTTATGGAGCAGTTTGCAGTTCTAGGCTGGCAATGAAAACAGGAGGTTTATCAAGTTCTTCTTCATGGACACTCATACAAAGCAATTGGTTTGGTGGGTGTGGTGGTGTAAACATTGCACTTACCAAGGGTTGCTGTGGAGCTATTGATGAAGGCTGCAACTGATGCAATTCATAGTGGTCTGACAGAGGTTACCAAGTGCAGAGTGGATGCCCCAGTGTCACTGCTTTTTCATTGCCTACAATCAGTGCCATTAACTACGAACCCCAAAATATGGGGTCCCCTTCAAACCAGTTGATTTGCAGCATCTTGCAGAGATAACCAGTGCTTTTTTCTGGGGGTACACAGGGGTACGCATACCCCTAAACATTTTGTGAATCTTTGTACTTTTGTCCACTTACTGTATTTATTTTTCCGGATTTGAACTATAAAATGGTGATTTTCTTGAGTCAAAATGAGAGTACCCCAAACATATTTTTTAAAAAAGCACTGGAGATAACCCTGCACTTTGCAGCACCCTACAAACTGAGCAATTGATACACCAAACATGGGGTTTGTACTTAACATTGACTATGAACCCTAAAATTTGGGGTCCCCTCCAAACCTTCCTACAAACTGTTGCCTGATGATGGCGTTGGCATATAAATACCGAAAGAGCCCAGGTCTTCATTTCTTTGAGACAATCAGTGGTCTCAGGCTGACATCATGAGAGCCTTTCTAGCCACACACCCAAGGAAAGTCCAAAAATGCAGGCAGATATGTTGATCTACATATTTGGATCAGGTTCAAAATCTATCATACTCCAGAATCCTGTTCCCACTGTGACCAGCCAGATGCCAGTGGGAAGTTTGCAAGCAGACCAGAGTACAATAGCGCTCTTTGCACTTCTGCTACCCAGCAGCTGCTGTTCAGAGGTATGCTCAAACCCCTTCATCATCTTGGTTACTCTTTTCTTATCCCCCCCCCCCCAGCTATCTGAGAACCTTATTGAGATGAGGCACCCAGAACTGTACACAGTGCTCAGGTGCAGTCTCACCACAGATTTGTATTATGACATTATAATATTGGCACTTTTATTTTCAATGCCTTTCCTAGGGATTCCTAACATGGAATTAGCTTTTTTCACAACTGCCACACACTGAGCCATAGCTATCAATGTTTTCCCTTTTTTAAGGGAAATTTCCTTATTCTGAATAGGATTCCTCGCAAGAAAAGGGAAAAGTTGACAGCTATGCACTGAGCTGACACCTTCATCAAGGCCAAGGTCTCATTCCTGCGCAGTCACTGTCAGTTCAGACCCCTAGCTATGGGAAGTTACATTTTTTTGCCCTGATGTACTTCACTTTTAACTTGTTTACACTGAATTCCATCTGTCATATTACTGTCTATTTACCCAATTTGGAGAGATCCTTTTGGAGTTATTCGCAACCCCCCTTTGTTTTATCCACCCTGCAGAGGTTGGTATCATCTGCAAACTTTTCTATCTCACTGGTTACCTCCAAATCTAGATAATTAATGAACAACTTAAAAATTGCTGGTCCCTAGCACTGATCCTTGGTGGACTCTGCTTCCCACAACCCTTTGAAATACTGTCCATTTCTCCTCTCTGCTTCCTGTTTCTTAACCAGGACCTCTCCTCTTCTCCCATGACTGTTAAGCTTAATCCGGAGTCTTCAGTGAGGTACTTTATTAAAAGTGTTTTGAAAGCTGAAGTACACATTGTCAGCTGGATTGGTTGTGTGGATGCCATTCAGACCCAGTAATTTGACAATCTTCAATTCTCAATGAGGCCTAGAAATTCATCACTTGTCACTATTAGTCTCTATTATAATCAAGCAGCAGTACAGAGCACAGAACTCAATTTATTAGACCTAGCATTCAATCAATCAATCAATCAATCAATCAATCAAACCTTTATTGCATTAGCATACAGCCATAGCAGGATAAAAAAATAAAATAAAATAAAAAAATGCTAGAGACAAACAACCAAACAAAATTCAAAGCGATATTACTGCGAATGTATATAAAGCATATAATGGCCCCAAAATAGGCTCGGGACATTAGGTTAAAAAGGTAATAAAAGAATTAAGACAGGTCCAGGTCTGGGACACACTACCTCGTCAGAGTAGCCCTGAGTTTCAAGGCCTGCACTATAAAGATTGCCACCCCACGTGTAACTTGGGGATTTGCGTCCACAAGAAGCGATTTCAAACAGTCTTCCTTAGATGTGATGGTGGACGGGATCAAGAGGAGGAGCTTAGTTCTTATTAGCTCATAAATAGGGCAGTAGAAAAAGAAATGTATGAAGTCCTCTACTTCATTCATTGTGCATGGACATAGACGCTGAGTAATAGGGGTCTTAGAATAAATCCCCTGCAGGAAGGCCGTGGGTATAGAATGGAAACGGGCCATGGTAAACGCTCTTCTCAAATTGGGCTCCGTCAGGTCTATCAAGTAGTTGGCAAGTGATCTTACCACTTTCACTTTAGGGAGCCACATGGAGAGGCGAGCTGTGGTGGACTGTGCCCGGTCCATGGCCTCGTCTCTAGTAAGAATCCAGGCCCGGATTTTATGTTGATCCCAAGCTGACAGCGTGTCCAGATCTGGGAGGGAGTAGCGTGCAGTAATAGTCTCCATGGCCTTGGACCATTTATTGCTATGAGAACTAGTTAAAAAGGCTTGCCTGGCTAAAAGGGAACCTGGGGCTTTGATTAATTTACAATAAAAACTAATAATTCTAATGTGGGCTCTCGCAACAATGGAGGGGAGGCCCAGTTCTGTTCTTAACTGTGCAGCAACCGAGCCCTTGGGGAGACCCAGTACCTTTCGTGCAAAGGAGTTTTGTAGAATCTCGAGCCGTTGTAGTGTTTTTAAATTCCACCCCCAGATTTCAACCCCATACAGTAGCATCGGGAGGACTTTGCTGATAAATGCTTTTCTGATTGGTGGAACCAAGTGGCCGCCTTTTGCATAGAAGAATTTCTCCAAAGCTTTGATGGTTCTACGGGCAGCCAGGATGGACTTATTTAGGTGAGCTGTCCAGCTAAGCCCATACTGAAAAGTGATACCCAAATACTTGAATGCTGAACAATATTCAATAGAGTGGCCCTCAAAATTCCAAAATGGCTTCCGAGTTTTCGTGCCAAAAGTAAGAATTTTGGTTTTGGCGAAATTGATTTTGAGGGAGTTGGTATCACAATATGTCATGAGCCCTCTGAGCATGTTGTTTAAGCCCTGCTTGGTTAAAGACAGTATCACCATGTCGTCCGCGTAGAGTAATATGGGGATCTTGAGCTGTTGTAAAGAGGGGGCAGATTGGTTTAGGGCCTTCATGGTTGTAACGATGTCATTGATGTAGAAATTAAATAGAAAAGGGGCCAAGAGGCAGCCCTGTTTGACCCCTTTATTCAGAGGGAAAGAATCAGAAAGGGCTCCCAGAGGGCCAAATTTTACTCTGGCCGATATATCATTGTGAATTTCCATAAGAAGGTGGAGGAGCCTCTTATCTATGTTGGTGTAACTAAGCTTCTGCCATAGCCTATCTCTAGGGATGGAGTCGAAAGCGGAGGTCAGGTCCACAAAAGCCGCGTGTAGTTTGCAGTTGAACCTGTTTAGGTATTTATCAATCAGGGTAAATAGAACAAGACATTGGCCTAGACCTAGCATTAGTGCAATCGTAAGCACAGTTTCCTGGGAGTAACTGCATTGAACTCAGTGGTGTTCAGTGGTGCTTCCTTCAGACTACAAAGGTTCAACTTTCAAAGCATATAGAGCTTTCTTTACCGAAGGATCTTCAGTGAGTTGAAATGCAACCTTTTGCTTTTAATTCAAAAGGCAAGCAATCTCGTAAATAAGTGTTACCTTTAAAATTGCGTCAAAGGAAAGGAAAGAAGTATCCACCTCTGCTTTATTTATTTTCCTGATTATCTGACTTCTTCTGTGCTAATCTTTTACAAACAAACTGGAAAGACTCATTATCCTCTCATTCAAGACTTGCCAGAGCCAAGAAAGGTTCGACAGTTATCCCTTCACTCTGCAAAGAAGTTGCCTTTCCCTTCCTTCCTTCCTTCCTTCCTTCCTTCCTTCCTTCCTTCCTTCCTTCCTCCTTCCCTCCCTCCCTCCCTCCCTCCCTCCCTCCCTCCACACCAGTTAATAATTTTTCTGCAATTCCATTGTGATGCCTGTGGGCTCTTGAGAGAGCTCTGTGTGTGTTAGCAAGGCCAAAGGAAGGTGCATTCCAGGTGTTATTTTCCCAAACTAAAAAGCCCCCTGCTATGGAGATCCGCCCAATGCCTGAGCCCCCTCCCCACCGGTAATGCAAATGTAATAAGAGCAAGTCACCCTGAGCATGAAAATTAAATTGTTATTTTGTCCTAAAAGGTGGCCTAAAAATGTCTAAATAAACGTATAATTAAAATAATATATTAACATCCCATGTTTCAGCCATTAAAATAATATATTAACATCCCATGTTTCAGCTTAAAAATTGCCCCCAAAGGTGACTAACAAATCACATGAACCATTAAAGTCATTAGCCTGGATTATCAAGTAGACATTCATACCATGTGTCTGAAACACATTGAAAAAGCCAGGAAACTGTGTTTTCTTATGGGTCCTGGTAATTGTAGCTTTGTGAGGGGGTGAACTACAGTTCCCATGATTTTTTGGGTAGGTGCAATGCGCTTTAAATGTTGCATGTGTCTCACAGGGGAGGTCATTCTTTAACACAGCGGCCACCACAAGCAAACTTCCGCAAACTGTGGCACGCAAGTTGTTTGTTAGATGACTGTGGGGAAAGGCAATCTCTCTTTAAAAAAATCATAAACAAATTTATTACAAAGAAGAACTAGGAAACTAATCAGGAAGCAATAATTTAAAGAAAATGGACACTGTATTGAGAATATGGAAATAGCATTGATGAAATAGCATTGATACAGCCAGCAGTCTCTAGCTTACCTTTGTGTCATCTGATTTAAGCACCTGCCCTAACAAACAATATGTGCTAGATAGATATATGATAGATAGATACTTTGGGCAGCTCCACACGCCCTCCCTCAAAGCAGGCTGGCAAATGCTCAAGCAGGAGTGCATCCCCCAGTCCCCAAAGCATAATGATTTATTAATTTTTTGCCTTGCCAAGCAGGTTGTTTTGAGCAAAGCTATCAGCTAATGGGCACTGCTGGCCAGCTGGCAGGGCAAGCATGATCCCCACTCCAAGAGCCCACTGTCAGCAGCACTTACTTGCACCATGAATTATGGATGCACCCTTGGTTTCCACTCTTTGGCGTTCCCAACCGGCAGAGACCATGCTTGTCTTCACCAGCCTTCTCCAACCTGGTGCCCTCCAGATGTTTTGAATTACAACTGCTGCCAGCCCCACCCGGCACAGCCAGCAGTTGGTGATGATGGGAGTTGTGCTCCAACAACGTTTGGGGGCACCACGTTGGGAAAGGCTTGACTCAGAATACTTTTCCAGCAGCAGAGCAGAGACGAAGCGGCTGAAGAGAGGGAAATGAGACTGTCAGCACTGGTGGTGGTGGTGGGGGCACTGTAATGGATGGGGGTATTTGCTGGAAGCTCAGAAAATGGCACTTTCTCATCTGTCAGCCTCAGGATGGCACAAGGCAGGCCTATAGCTAAGTAGGGAGTGGGGTGGGTAACTGCCTTCCTGGGTACATTTAATTCCCACCCCCATGTAAAAATAAGGTGTTCATGATTCTGCCTGCTCACGTTTCTTAGTTTGAGGTTTTTGTGGTTGCGTGGAAACTCTCAAGGAGTAGTACAATGTCTGTCAAATATGTATCTTGCTTTTTCTTCGATTGAGGAAAAAAGCACTTTAGAAAAGCCTTTTGATTGAGTAGAGGTTTTTTTTTAATCCCAAGTGCCTATGAAGACAAATACAGTTGTGCCCCTTATTACCAGCCCGCTCTGCCTCCCCCTTGCTGATATCCTAGCAACGGCCCTGACACAAGTTACTGGTAGGGAACAGTGTGGAACTTCAGTGTGAGATGTGTGTGTGTTTCAATTTAGTCTTGAAACATATACAAGAGCAGGCCTATAACCTTTGCTGTGAAGCTCAGCCCTGAGATCAACTTTTCCTATCCCCCCCCCCCATGAATTGGACCATAAACTGGGTTGCTACCTGTGTGGTTTCACCTGCTCCAAATGGTTAAAATCTGGGAATTGCCTCATCACCAGGCACCTTCTCTAACACATAAACACAGCAAGGGCCTGGGAGATGACAGAGAGGTGGCTCAGGAAGACGGGAATAGATTGGTTTGGGTTCTCCCTGCCTTCTGCCATCAGTTGGCTAATTTTTATGCTGTTGCACATGGGAGTTTAGATCACATCCACATCATACTCTTAAAGAGCACTTTAAAGAAACCTGGAAACCGTAGTTTTTGAGGGTGCTGTGAATTGTACAGTAGCTCTGTGGGAGGGTAAACTATATATCCAAGGGCTGTTTGGAGAGAGCCTTGCCTGTTAAGGTGTGCGGTATATGTGACCTTAGATCTGTTGAGAGCAAGGAAAAGATGAGCCATGCCAGCGCAAACCCTGTGACTCAAGTCACACCCACACCAAACATTTAAAGCACTCTTATGCTACTTTAACAGTCAAAGAATCCTGAAAACCGTAGTCTGCCAAGGATGCTGAGAGCTGGTGAGAGACTCCCCCACAGAGCTGCAGTTTCAGCACCCTTAACAAACTACAGTTCCCAGGATTCTTTGGGGGAAATCGTGACTCTTAAAGAGGTCTTTAAATAGCAAGTGACAACAGAGGAGGATGGAGCATTCCCCAGACAAGTCTATCTCTTCTCCAGGATTGGTGGAAGTTTAACAATAAGGAAATAAGGTGAGTCCTGCTGGGTCAGACCAAGGAGCCACCTAGACATGGGCGTAGCCAAGGGGGGGGAGCTGCCCCCCATAATCAATGAAAAGCAATACAAATCTGACGTTCTGCTCCCCCAGCAAAAGCCTGCCCCCCTAACAAGAATCCTGGCTATGCCCATGCATTTTGACCAGCACCCTGTTTTCTATAGCAGCCAACCCAGTGACTCTTGGAAGGCCACAAGCAGGGCCTGAAAGCTACAGCCCTCCCTGTTGATGGACCTGCCCTCTTTAACTGTGTCTAAGTCTTAAAATAAAAACTTGTTGGATTGTTATGGATCCCTGAGTAAGTGAGCATCATGCCCCCTCCTTGCTATGCACAACCTTTGTCTGGAAGAAAGAACACCAGCACCCTCATCCCCGTGGGAATGTTCAGGGAGGCAGGAGAGGATATATTGTTTAATAATATCCTTCCCAACTTGTGGTAGCAAGTTCTATAATTTAGCAGAGTAACATTCCCTTTTAAACTTACACAGCGGATAACTTGTTGCCAGGCTTGCATAAGCCTCAAAAATAAGTTTCCTGGTAATTCCCCTTTATTCCCTCCTGAAAAAGAATAGACACGACAAAAAGTATAAAATAGTTTACTCACACATTCTGGATCCCAGAAGGCAGACTTAAGTTACAAAATATATACACTTGGAATCTATCCCATAAGGAGATACAGTGGTACCTCAGGTTAAGTACTTAATTTGTTCCGGAGGTCGAAACTGTTCTTAACCTGAAGCACCACTTTAGCTAATGGGGCCTCCCGCTGCCGCTGCACCACTGGAGCACAATTTCTGTTCTCATTCTGAAGCAAAGTTCTTAACCCGAGGTACTATTTCTGGGTTAGTGGAGTCTGTAACCTGAAGTGTATGTAACCCAAGGTACCACTGTAGTTCCTTTGTCCTCTCACGGGTTCTCAGGATTGTTCTGGTGTTTGGTGATGACATTGATGTGCTAAAAGCAGCAGAGACTCAGTACAAGTTGCATCCTGACAAGACTGGCAGTAACTTTCTTGAGCACGGAAGCCAGGATTACTTGGGGCAGCTTTCTCAAACACACACACAATATGTGTATCTGGAGGCGGTTGGAGGATGGATGGTGGCTAATGGATTGAGGCTGAATCCTGACAAGACAGAAGTACTGTTTTTGGGGGACAGGGGGCGGGCTGGTGTGGAGGACTCCCTGGTCCTGAATAGGGTAACTGTGCCCCTGAAGGACCAGGTGCACAGCCTGGGAGTCATTTTGGACTCACAGCTGTCCATGGAGGCGCAGGTCAATTCTGTATCCAGGGCAGCTGTCTACCAACTCCACCTGGTACGCAGGCTGAGACCCCACCTGCCCGCGGACTGTCTCACCAGAGTGGTGCATGCTCTAGTTATCTCCCACTTGGACTACTGCAATGCGCTCTACGTGGGGCTACCTTTGAAGGTGACTCGGAAACTACAACTAATCCAGAATGCGGCAGCTAGACTGGTGACTGGGGGCGGCCGCCGAGACCACATAACACCGGTCTTGAAAGACCTACATTGGCTCCCAGTACGTTTCCGAGCACAATTCAAAGTGCTGGTGTTGACCTTTAAAGCCCTAAACGGCCTCGGCCCAGTATACCTGAAGGAGCGTCTCCACCGCCATCGTTCTGCCCGGACGCTGAGGTCCAGCGCCGAGGGCCTTCTGGCAGTACCCTCATTGCAAGAAGCAAAGCTACAGGGAACCAGGCAGAGGGCCTTCTCGGTAGTGGCGCCTGCCCTGTGGAACGCCCTCCCATCAGATGTCAAAGCGATAAATAACTACCTGACATTCAGAAGACATCTTAAGGCAGCCCTGTTCAGGGAAGTTTTTAATGTGTGATATTTTAGTGTATTTTTAGTTTCTATGGAAGCCGCCCAGAGTGGCTGGGGAAACCCAGCCAGATGGGCGGGGTACAAATAATAAATTATTATTATTATTATTATTATTATTATTATTATTATTATTACATTCAAATACAAATGCTATGGAACAAAGACTGGGAAATGACTGGGAAACTTGACATTTACTTACTTACTTACTTACTTAGTATTTTTTTAAAAACCATCCTCCAGATGATTGGAGGAAAATACCGGTAAATTGCGAGTGAAGGTATAGGAAGAAAGGTAGCTGGAAGGAAATTTGATTTCCAGGACAGGACAACTCCCTCCTCTGCCTCTCCACAGCACCCAGCTGTCACTCAGCCTGCAGCTCTCATTCACCCAGCCTGTTTTCTGCTGGTCTTCTTGTGCTTGACCAAAGTTGTGCGCTGAAGGGAGGAGGAGGTGTCTTCCTGCATTAGCTAATCCCATTGCTTTGCAACATTCTCCCTTCACCCGCTGCCACCCCTTCACCCCTGGCTTCTGCACCCTGCTGCTACCCCTGGGAGAAGGGAAGGTGGCTCTTGAAATTGGTTCTGTGCCTACACTTGTTTTTATTTTAAATGCACGACACCCCAGTCGACTCTGGGCATGCTTTTGAAAGGTATTTGCATGTGACCAGTCGTGCCATATATAACCGACTTCTGGGATATGCATGCAGAAATGCATGTCCCATTTAAAAAAATGCAGTGCAGGCATGCAGCATCTGCACTTGGGTGCACATCCAGGTTTTATGCTCATGGCTCCTGATCAAGCAGAAAGACCACCTAGATGCATTGATTGGGGTGGATGGCTGGGAAGGCCTGGCCACAAATGTACAGTGTACAGTGGTACCTCAGGTTACAAACGCTTCAGGTTACAGACTCCACTAACCCGGAAGTAGTACCTCAGGTTAAGAACAGTTTCAGGTTAAGAACAGACCTCCAGAATGAATTAAGTTCTTAACCAGAGGTACCACTGTACATGCAGTGTTTGAAAAATATATGAATGTGTCGTTATAGAGATTTAAGGTGGCACCCAAAAATGAAGCTTATCTTGGGAGTGGGGAAGCTCCACTGCTGTTGCTGTTAAAATCGTTGAACCTGGAATGGTGCAGATCTGTGTTCAAATCCACACACAGCCACAAAGCTCCCTGGATAATGTGATCTTGGGTGACTCACAAGTCACTTGGGCTAATGTACCTCCCGGGGTTGTTCCAATAAAAAATGGGATAAACCCACATAAGTCCAGCAGGAGTTCCTTGGAGGAAGGTCAAGATAATAATAAAAAGTGATAAATAAATTATGATTATCAAGTGCTTAAAATGCTACTAAGTGTTGTACAGAGAATGAAACACAGACAGGTCCCTGCCAGGATGGGGGATGATTTATTACCATTATTCTAATGGCAGACACATTTTATGCTCAGTCTAAAAAGCTGTGCAATGTGGAATATGCTTTTGTGCAGTTGACTATATGGGATTTAATAAAGAACTAGGTACATTCTAAAAAAGAAATAGATGAGAAATGATAAAAAGAAATAGAAAATGAAGATGAATACAACTTCATTTCTAAACTTCATAGCCATTTATATTATGGGACTGATTACTTGATTAGTCAAATGCATTTATTGACTTATATTGAACTCTACTTAAACAGTGTGTGTAAGTGTACAATTGTCACATATCAGTACGAAGAAACACAGAACAGACTATCGCACAGTTGTGCAATTGTGCCTCCTCTCACATTATGATGTGCACGTTCACATTTCTTCTACAGTGGTACCTCGGGTTAAGTACTTAATTCGTTCCAGAGGTCCTTTCTTAACTTGAAACTGTTCTTAACCTGAAGCACCACTTTAGCTAATGGAGCCTCCCACTGCTGCCGTGCCGCCACCACGTGATTTCTGTTCTCATCCTGAAGCAAAGTTCTTAACCCGAGGGACTATTTCTGGGTTAATGAAGTCTGTAACCTGTAGCGTATGTAACCTGAAGAGTCTGTAACCCAAGGTACCACTGTATTTCAAAATGGTCAGATTGCCATCATCTGGGTCTGGGTGTTATGAGCAGTTTCGCTTGCAATCCTTTGGAGGGGTTAACTCCTTAAACCACATCTGCTCTCTTAACTGTGTCTTTGGTTTTGTGCTCTTGTGTTTTGTCATTTTTTAATTGAAACTTTTTAATATATTAAAACTTTTCAACATACAAGGCAATAAAAAAACAAAGAAATCTAAATAAAAAATAAGAAAAAAGAAAACAAAAGAGAAAGAAGAGGGGAAAAGAAAAGAAAAGAAAAAAATACAAAGCCCTCCATCAGAGGTAATCTTAACTCTTGTCTCACACAAAAGCGGTTAAACCTTCTCATCTCTCACCTGAGAGCTTCCCTTTCTTTTCCTAGCCTCCAACCCTGGAAGATCTTCCCTGCCTCTCACACAGGGTCCTTCAGCAACCATCCATCACCTTCCTGTGCTTACCCTCATTGAAGCAGAACAGAGAACATCAAAAAACAAAACATAGGCAAGAGTAAAGTGAATAGAAGAAAGAAAAAGAGGGAAACAGGAAATAAAGATAATATTAAAAGGGGGGGGGACTTATGTATACTGTATAAAGATTATTCAAAATATTCAGTGTTCACTCTTGGGTGGTATCCAGCTATATTCCAGGGCAATAACCTGCTGTTCCTCAAAATGCTAAGTGGTGTTTTCCAAATCTTCAACCCCAGATATCTCAAGGGTTTTGTTCCTTTCCACACAAAAGGTCCTCTTCAATTGTTATTATCACTATATGTCAAGAATAGTTTTTCTCTGGTCTAGTATAGCAACTTTATCTCCAAGGAATTCCAACATCCATTATTAGAATAATAATCCATAATGTTTACTTGGTGTATATTCATTAATTCATACCCAGCTCCATATCTTATGATCCCATTTTCTGTTGGCCATGATTTTCCACCCTAATTTAGAAAGAAAGTTTCTTCCATTTCTGCTTCTTACAGTCTTTCCCCAGAAGAACCACTAGGGGCTTGGTGGCTTTTCCCTCTGAATTCACTCCAACTTGTACACAGGATCATTTATCTCTCACCTCCATCTCTGCCATCTCAAAATGTTTCTTAATGTCTCTATCAGTGGTTTCCTTCCACTCCTCCAACATCACAGCTCCATTGTTTGTCTGTTTCACTCCTCCAGGCACCTGTGTGGAGGTCCTCTCCATTCCATCATCTGTTGCCTCCTGCTTTACCGTTCCACTCTCATATTCAGGCAGATCTTGATGAGTATTTCCCCGCAAAGTTCCTGTGTATTCTTTGGTTTGATCTTTCTTTGATCCATTTTTATTCACCATTTTACGTATCTCAGTTCTGAGCTCTTTTAATTGCTCATCCAGTAATTGCTGTACGATACCAACAGTCAGTGGGGGTGTTCAGCAGCACCTTTGCCGTATTGGGTTCTGTTAGTCTCCCCCTTAACAGTCTCTGCCTTGAGTAAGTCTGTCCCTTTAAGAAAAAAGTGCATTCCTTTCCCATTTTCATTTTAAAGCCAGCACTTCACAAGCAGGGTGGAGAGTTAAAAGTAATATAAAATGAAGATTCTTAACAACCATAGCACCCTTATCCATGTATAACCTTTCTTAATCACAAGAAATTAAGATACATTTATTGCTTTATTCTTAGGTCTGTTAGTTAAGGCTTCTTCTGATGCCAGCAGTCAATTTGCATTCTAGGTGAAAATTAATTGGCAGACAGAGCACATAAATTGTAATTCCTCCCGATCTTATAAGTAATTAAAATAAGGGAGGTTTAGCTGACCTGATGTCCTGAGGGCAAACCTTCAGGGCTATTATGTGGGCATGATGGCAGTTCCTCACTCCAAGATTCCCCTCTGGCATGAAGAGCATTTGAGATTAATTCCTTGATCTTTCTGTCTTCAAAAAGAGAGTGTAACAACCAAGATTTACATCTTGGCTATCATTAATCACCACATAATTATCTCTGTTGATGGAGTTTCAGCAGGCAATGATTATCCAACCATCTTTCCTTCCAGAAGTTTTGTGCTCTTATTTTTTTAAAAAAACATTGATGCCAGAATTCTGTTCAATGCATGATGACACATAGTGATAGTTATATATGTATTTATTTTCTGAATCAACTTAGAGTCTGTTTCTGTTAAAGACTCTCCTCCCTGGAAGAGAGGGGAGTGGTTGTGGGCGGGAGCCCGAGCTCCGCCCCTAGCAGGGGGCGGTAGTCCCCTGCCTCCCCCACTCACCTGGCTGGCGCCCACGCCCATCGGCAGGCACCCAACCAGGTGTCTCCGAGGGGGCGTGTTCAGCAGCCTATGTGCTGCGGCGCCAGCCCCTCCTCGGCCTCATTCTCCTCTCATCGTCTCATCACGAGTCACCCACCCTCCACTCCCTTCAAGCTCAGGGTCTTAGTTCCTTGGCCTTGCTATGGACCTTAGGTTGGTCGCCCTGGTTGTCCAGGGGGCCTGGTAGGAATTTTTCCATTTGGCATTAGGCTTTTTGGTTTTTTCGCCTACCTCGTAACAATCATCACAACTTTCGTGGTATTGGTGGGTAGGTTAGGCATTGGAATAATGTGTTGCGGTGTGTCGAAGAGCTAAGTGTGGCCATCGCCTATGCCTTCAATTTTTGGGTATTCCGTTAAAGGAATCCGGTGGTCGTGTACTCTGTCCGATGCCTGCTTGGCAAGAGGCCATGGCACGACCCTCGGTGACATCAGGGGAGAGCCTATAGTTGGATTAGCATCAACAGGCTCCACCTACTGGTGAATAAACCCCCTTGTTTTAGACACCCAATGTCTAAGCCAATACCTTATCACTGCTGTAATCAATAAAGTTGTGGCCTTTTCTTGCCCATTAACTTTATATCACGTGTCCTTGTGTATTCATTCCACGTTGCGGGGGTCGGGTCCTCGAACCACAACTGACTTCACGGTGATGCTTGTGCTGATGGGGCTTAGCTGCCAGAAGACAACCATACACTTTGTGACTTTTCTGTATGCATCAGATAATGCAAGGAAGTAAACCAAAAGGGGCGAGATCATTTTGTGAAGATCACTAACGTTGTCAAGCTGAAGTATCTCCCTGTTATCTCCCTCTGGCCTCTACTGGATCTCCAGACCAGGACCTGCCAGCAGCTGTGCTAGTAGGGCAAGGGCCAGGACCCTGGACAGGTAGGCAGCATTGGAAACAGGTGCTGCCCAACCAGGCATGCACCAGTTGCTCTATAAAGCCTGCCTGCCCTAAGGGTGGGATCTTCCCTTTGGGAGTGGTACTTTGGGGGTGGAACAAGGATGTGGGCCATCCCCCTTGTGCTAAAATTATGGTTTTAATGGGGATGGGATTTTAACTTGGGTGGGTGTTGCTTCTTTGTGAGGTGTGTGGGGTTGTTTTAAATTGTTCTTAAGTGTCATATGTCAATTTGTATTTTGTATTTGTATCCTCGGCTTTATAAGGCTGATTAATCTTTTACAGCCTTTTAAATGTGTTTGTGGGAGGGAGTTATTGTTTTGTTGTTTTTGTTTTAACTATTTACTTGTATTTTTACCTTGTATTTTTATCCTGTGAACCACCCTGATATCTTGTGATGAAGTGCAGTATACAATTCTAATTGATAATAATGATTTAATATAATCTAGAGAAAGTTCTGTCAGATCAAGGTCTGCATCTAGCACCTTGTGAACCTCTTCCAGGTTTACTGAAGTTTGCAAAGTGGCAAAAGGCTTCATGCTTCAAGTTGAGTTCAGCATCAACTTCAGAACAGTTCAGTCAACCACTTCATTACAGGCAACGCCAACACCTCTCCTTTCAGATGCCTACAGGTGGTGTCCCTTGCATTAGTTTGTTTGGCTTCTCAGGAGCTGAATTCCTTGAAGCATTGAACATTTTCTCATGAGCTTCATCCTTGAAAGCATTGATCTAGCAGCTGTTCTTTCAGTGCTGAGAGCTTTGATTTTACTGGTGTAGCTTCTCTGTGTCAAGGATGGTGATTCCATCTCTTGGTAGATGCTTCTGGTACCTACTAAAGATCACATCATCCAGAAAAGACCTAAGTTCGAGATTTCTCTAATGCCTTTGACTGGACTTAACCATCCAGGGGTCCTTTACCTAATCAAGGACGAATGCAAGAAGCCCACTTGCTACCTCCTCCTCAGACTTCTTTAAGAATGAGAAAATGCCCAGGCTCCAGTACTGAACTCACTAGAGAGAAGGAAACCTCCACCCACCTGACCTCAAAAAGCTTGGGGAATACAATGAGAGGGTAGTCGCTGGCTTCTGCAATGTCTTGACGGTCTCTGGAGCTCAGGGCTGATGTGCTCAGCCCTACAAGCTGCTGGAGCATGTACTCAGCTTCCCTGACTGAGTTATGTGTTCATCTCTATGCAAGATTCGATCTGTGGACTCCACATCAGATCGTCAACAGGGGGACAGAAAATTATTGATCATCACCCCTGATTTTGGAGTGGAAGATAACTCTCACCTGACTTTTCTCCCGCATTGATGGATGCTCTGTTTGTGACCAAGCAGGATGCATGCATGAAGATAGGCCAGCTACTGCAGTTCCAACTGTCTTGCTGCAGGGATCTTTGGCCGCCCCCAGTATTCATTTTGCAGCATGGATGCAGGGTTCTTTGGCACATAGAAAGTACAGCTTCTCACCATCAGAGTTTGTGATGAATTTTGCCGTTACATAAATTGTATAATTTCTGGTTTGCTCCACACTATCACATCTCATGGACAATGCCAAAGTGCCAGCAATTAAGTGCACTGCATAAATTCTTTGTGGGCAGCTGGAGTCAAGTACTGAAAGTCCATCTTGGGCCCACAAACTGATTGTGTGCTGTTTAAAGAAAAATAATATGCTGCTTTATTCAAAACCACGATTGCAGGAAATGAGCAGGCACTCACAGTCCGCTTCTTTGCATCTGCATGCAGCAGGAGGCTGTGAACTTTGCACAGTTTTCTTTTGCCTTGGATATTGCTTTTCCCATAGAAGAAGTCAGCAGTTTCCACAGTTTGTCAGTCAAAGTTCTCTAGTACTTTCCTAGCATCACAGAATCATAAAATTGCAATGTTGGAAGGGACTCCAAGAGTCCCTAGTCCAAGCCTCTGTAATGCAGGAATCTCAACTTAAAGTACTGTATTTCACCACATAATGGTCGCCACTGCATAATAGTTGCACCCCCCTTTCTTTGATCCCTAAAATCAGTCCCAAAGCATTCACCACAAAGTAGTCGCAGGGAATTCTCTGTACCAGAGGGATGGCCAGACAACTGCTGCTTAAAAACCACCAAGGAATGAGAGTCCACCACCTTCTGAGGGAATCCGTTCAACTGCAAACAGCTCTTCCTGTCAGAAGGTTCTTCCTGATGTTTAGTTGGAATCTCCTTTCTTGTAACTTGAAGCCACTGGTTCCAGTCCTACCCTCCAGAGCAGGAAAAAACAAGCTTGCTCCATTTCCCATGTGACAGCCCCTTAGATATTGGAAGATGGCTATCATATCTCCTCTCAGTTAACTCCCTCAGCTGTTCCTCATAAGGCTTGGTTTCCAGACCCTTGATCATATTGGTTGCCCTCCTCTGCACATGTTTCAGCTTGTCAATATCCTTCTTAAATTGTGGTGCCCAGAACTGGACACAGTATTTCAGGTGTATAATAGAGTGGGACACTATACTAATGCTGATGTAGCCTAGTATAGCCTAGCATGGATTTCTGAAAAATAAGTCATGTCAGACTAACCTGATCTCGTTTTTTGACAGAATTACAAGCCTAGTAGATGAAGGGAACGCAGTGGATGTAGCCTACCTTGATTTCAGCAAGGCATTTGACAGGGTGCCCCATGATATTCTTGTAAAGAAGCTGGTAAAATGTGGACTTGACTATGCTACCACTCAGTGGATTTGTAACTGGCTGACTGACCGAACCCAAAGGGTGCTCATCAATGGTTCCTCTTCATCCTGGAGAAGAGTGACTAGTGGGGTGCCACAGGGTTCTGTCTTGGGCCCAGTCTTATTCAACATCTTTATCAACGAGTTGGATGATGGACACAAGGGCATCCTGATCAAATTTGCAGATGACACCAAACTGGGAGGGGTGGCTAACACCCCAGAGGACAGGATCACACTTCAAAACGACCGTGACAGATTAGAGAACTGGGCCAAAACAAACACGATGAATTTTAACAGGGAGAAATGTAAAGTATTGCACTTGGGCAAAAAAAATGAGAGGCACAAATACAAGATGGGTGACACCTGGCTTGAGAGCAGTACATGTGAAAAGGATCTAGGAGTCTTGGTTGACCACAAACTTGACATGAGCCAACAGTGTGACGCGGCAGCTAAAAAAGCCAATGCAATTCTGGGCTGCATCAATAGGAGTATAGCATCTAGATCAAGGGAAGTAATAGTGCCACTGTATTCTGCTCTGGTCAGACCTCACCTGGAGTACTGTGTCCAGTTCTGGGCACCACAGTTCAAGAAGGACACTGACAAACTGGAACGTGTCCAGAGGAGGGCAACCAAAATGGTCAAAGGCCTGGAAACGATGCCTTATGAGGAATGGCTAAGGGAGCTGGGCATGTTTAGCTTGGAGAAGAGGAGGTTAAGGGGTGATATGATAGCCATGTTCAAATATATAAAAGGATGTCACATAGAAGAGGGAGAAAGGTTGTTTTCTGCTGCTCCAGAGAAGTGGACACGGAGCAATGGTTCCAAACTACAAGAAAGAAGATTCCACCTAAACATTAGGAAGAACTTCCTGACAGTAAGAGCTGTTTGACAGTGGAATTTGCTGCCAAGGAGTGTGGTGGAGTCTCCTTCTTTGGAGGTCTTTAAGCAGAGGCTTGACAACCATATGTCAGGAGTGCTCTGATGGTGTTTCCTGCTTGGCAGGGGGTTGGACTCAATGGCCCTTGTGGTCTCTTCCAACTCTATGATTCTATGATTCTAGAACAGCTTTAGCATTTCCCCCCCCCACCCCACATCACAATGTTGGTGCATGTTCAGCTTGTGGGCTACTAAGACCTATCTAGATCCTTTTCATATGTGCTAATGGCAAGCCAGGTGTCCCCCCATCTTATATTTGTGCAGCTGCCTGTTCTTCCTGCCTATTTGCAGAATCTTACATTTGTCCTATTGAAATTCATTTTGTTCTCCAAAGCCAGTGTGGTGTAGTGGTTAAGAGTGGTAGACTCGTAATCTGGTGAATTGGGTTTGCATCTCCGCTCCTCCACATGCAGCTGCTGGGTGACCTTGGGCTAGTCACACTTCTTTAAGTCTCTCAGCCCCACTCACCTTACAGAGTGTTTGTTGTGGGGGAGGAAGGGAAAGGAGAATGTGAGCCGCTTTGAGACTCCTTAGGGTAGTGATAAAGCGGGATATCAAATCCAAACTCTTAGGGTCATTTTGAATCCTGATTCTGTCTTCTGCAGCATTAGCTACCAGTCCCAGTTTGGTATCATCTGCAAAATTGATGAGCACCCCCTCAATACCTTCATCCAAGTCATTTATAAAGACATTGAACAACAACAGGCCCAAGACAGTACCTGATGGCACCCCACTTGTCACTTTTTCCCAGGATGACAAGGAACCAGCTACAAATCCACCCAACAACTACCTCATCCAGCCCCTATTTCACCAGCTTCTCTACAACAATATAATGGGGGACTTCGTCAAAAGTCTTACTGAAATCAAGATACACTATGTCCACAGCATCCGACCTGATCCACCAAGCTTGTAATGCTATCAAAAAAAGAGATCAAAGTTTTCTAGCATGACTTGTTTTTGAGAAACCTATGTAACCACATAGGTAACCACAGCATCCTTTTCTAAGTGCTCACAGACTGACTAAGTATCTGTTCTAGGACATTTCCTGGTATCAATGTCAAGCTGAGTGGTTGGTAGTTGCCTGGATCTTCTTCTCTCTCCCCACCCCCCTTGAAGTTGGAGACATCTGCCCACCTCCAGTCTGCAAGGACCTCACCTGTTCTTCAAGAATTCTCAAATATTATAGACAGAGGCTCTGAGTACATCCACAAGCTCCATTAGTCCCCTTGGGTGCAGCTCATCAGGCCCTGGAGATTTGAATTCATTTAAAGTAGCTAAGTGATCCTTTACCAACTGTTTTTCTATCTTGGGCTGCAGCTTGCTCCTTGCATCATTTATTCTATTATCACAAGGCTGGGCATTGAAGGCAGAGGCAAAGTAGATGTTGAGTAGTTCCCCCAATAGCATGTCTACAGTGAAAGGATTGCTCCAAATGCTTCTCATTTGGCTTTTTCCAGTAAATAGTTCTACGTACTTTTGCCGTAGGGGGCACTTTAGTAATAGCTGAAAATATCCTGGAAACATAAAACATGCTCTACGTTTAACATATTGTCAGCCATTTTGATGAAAATGTTCTAAGTCATTGTCATTTGGGTCATGTTTTATGAACTTGGAAGAAAGTTTCATAAAGTCCTCATGTCCTGATGTTCTACAAGATGTGGTTGACTTGGACATAGTGTTTTCAGTGTCTTCAACTTCCTCCTGATTGCTGATGGGGGAAGACTCATATTTGATCATTAGTGGTGCAACAATAGTGTTACAGCAGTAGTTTCTTTAGCAGCTGCAGATGATAACATAGCTGCCAATATTGTGTTGGCAGATAGTACATTATATACATTGGTGAGCACAACCACTGTAGGCGGTGGTAGTGAATTAGAATCATAGAATCACAGAATTGTTGGATGCTACTGCAGGAGAGTTGGCAAAGTGAACTTTTAGGTTGAAATGATTTACAAAAGACACAGAGACTCCAGCACTGGTGTACACAGTCCTTGCCTAGCCAGCCCGCTGGAAAGGAGTGTCTGTTTGATCACCTAGTCCGGAGACTTTAGGTAGGCAACCTAAGGCCCATGGGCCGAATGCGGTCCAATCGCCTTCTCAATCTAGCCCGTGGATGGTCCGGGAATCAGCGTGTTTTTACATGAGTAGAATGTGTCCTTTTATTTAAAATGCATCTCTGGGTTATTTGTGGGGCATAGGAATTCGTTCATTCCCCCCCCCCCAAAAAAAATCTAGTCCAGTCCACCACGTGCTCTGAGGGACAGTGGACCAGCCCACGGATGAAAAAGGTTGCTGACCCCTGCTTTAGCTACTTGCTGCACTAAATGCTATGCCCAACCCATGCTTCAAAAGGAAGGTGCATGGAGGGAAGGCTTTGGTTCTTAACTGGTACCTAGCCATGCCTTTGACCTCTCATGTAACTGCTGATCCTTGCAACCTGTGACTTGCCTTATGTACCATTCCAATCTGACAGACAATAAAAGCCTTTGGCAAAACTGGAGTCATGAGTTCTACTTCCTCACTGGACAGGGAGAGCCTGGACACAATGGGATCCAGAACCACGGGTGTACAACATGACCAGACATTTTAAGCTGTGTGGTGAAGGGTAGTATACTTCTTGTTAATAAATTGCCTCCCAGGAGAAATACGCATATGTCCATGATGCTGTCCAGGAGTTCCTAATGTGTCAATTGCCTAATGTTGGACCACATTCCTTTGCCCACAGTTGTGACTTTGAAGGGCACTTGTGAGATGGCTCAGATTTAGCACTGTTTTAATTCTGCACCAATATCTGTGCACTCTGTGAGAGATCCTGTGAGCCATGACCTCTATACTCTTTATTTTAGCATGTGTCAGCTTTGCTCAAGTTTTGAGTCTTGTTTCATTTGTGTGTGTGTGTGTGTGTGTGTGTGTGTGTAATTTGGGATATTGTTCTGGCAAATAATGGGATGGTAACAGGAAAGGCAATAGTGTCAAATGAGGAGTAGTAGAGTTGTGTGCACTTGGATTCATATCCTGGGGCCACAAGGAAGAGACTGGTAGTTATAGGGACCCATAAATGTCTCTGTCTGAACACTGAAGCCTTTTCTTGACACTATTAGCATTTTAGCTATAAATGGCCTCCCCATCAAATAAGAGGGCCAGCAAGTTTATACCCCCCACTGGATATAAAATATGATACACATGCAATTTAAAGTCTGAAGAATCAATGTTTTGTACTAGGTATATTGTTCCACATAACTTCTGCACGAATTGCATTGCACACAGACTCATTCTGTCCACATATCACTAGTGTGCAAGAGTTGACAATGATCCAGAAAACAATAGCATGCCCTGCTCTTGTGCTTTTAGACAGCAGCGTGAAGTGCAGAAAGCAGATAGCAACCCTTTTCACATCATGAAGAGGAACACCTCTTGCTAATGTCTGCAGCTTCTGTCAAAGGCCCAGTTACAGAAGAAATAGGGACATGGGAATGTGTCGTATTGCTTTATTGTTCCACCTTGCTCAGTGTTGCCTGCCACAGTGGTTGCCTCTCCAGGGTTTTAGGAGAGGGTCTTTCTCAGCCCTACCTAGAGATGCTGGGGATTGAACCTTGGACCTTTTCCATGTGAAGCTGATGCTCTGCCCTTGAGCTACAGCCGTTCCTTCTTAGGGTAGTTGCCCTACCCTTCTCAGTAGCAAAGGCACATGCAGCTGCCCCAGCAGAACCCGGCCTCTCATGTTTGCTCTGCTTGCTGCACTGTGTCAGAGGGGGCAGGGAAGCAGGGAGACACGCACATCTAAATTTAAAACAGCTCCTAAGGCAGATGGAGACTTGAGTAGTTGGGTCACGTTGCCATGGCAACAAAAGTTTTCTAGTTTGGGATGGTGGGATGGACTGGAGAGATAAGGGATAAAGAGAGAAAGACAGGAAGGAGGCTGATTTGGCACCAAGGAACTTTATCACAAACTATCACCAGAGCTGTGTGGATGCTGTGATTCTGTGAGAGGCTCAGATTTCCTTTCTTTGTCAGATGGGGAAAATGATAAAATTACTGCAGGTCAAATGGTTCTTAAAAGCATAGCTAAAGGGACCAGTTCAAAAGTTTTACAACCCAGTACAGATGACTGTGGTTATTCCTTAAGAACATTATTTGTATAGCCATCACTAGACTTTGCATACTGAGAGATTATTGTAAGAAGTGTTTACATGCTTATAGATACAGTTTCATTAATAAAGTAAGTAGCTGGTCCTATGTTGATAGCAGCGTTTCAGTTTTTATATTATTTATTTATTTGTTACCATCCTAAATTTGTCTTTTTGCAATTAACCTATCTTGAATGTGGATGCAGACCTTTGAACCTTGCTGAGTGTCTTGCTCTGACCCCCTTTATGTGCAGCGTGAAGAAGCACTTTCTTTGGTCTGTCCCGAATCTCCTGCCAACCACCCTCAGGGATGACAACACAAGCATCTCTCTAGCCACTTTACTCAGTCCATGCCTCGTTTAATACACACCACATACACACTGACTCCCCCTCCCCCCTCCCCCACTACAATAACCAAAACACCGTATCCCTCCTAATAGGGTGATTGCTCCCAGTCTTTTTACATTTTGGTTGCCCTGTCTCCCTTCTCAGTTGCCAGGTGGCCTGGAGAAAAAGGTGTCTGGTGTTACCTGCAGCACTTAGACTTCCCAGACAGTCTTCTTTCCAGGGACCTGCCTGGATTGCCAGATCAGGCAGGATGGGGTCCACTCAGAGCTGCAGGTGCTGGAGAATGGACCTCTTCCTGTCACAAAGGTCAGTGGACCAAGTCACACCCCTTGACCTTGACCTTTATATTTGCCTGCCTCTAGGGAACTCGTGATGCCATTCTTAAAGCTCCCAAAATCAAAACGAATTCTGGAACAGGTGTTCTTGGGGGGAAATAATGTGCTTTTACTGTTTGGTATGAATGCAGCCTAAGTCCTCCTATCTCCAAAGAAAGGGTGGAGAATCTTTTGTGCTCTAGATGTTGTTGGAGACCAACTCACATTAGCCCCAGCAAACATGTCCAGTGGTCAGGAATGATGGGAGTTGTAGTTCAGCAACTTCTGGAGGGCCACATGGCCTCCCCCCATGATGTAAGGCCCCACAATACCACCATCTTTCTTTGCTCTTCATCCTGTGAGTGGGCAAATCAACACTTACCTTTCCTCTGCATGTTACAGGCACAGCCTGCGCTTTAAAGCACCCTTTTATTTTGCTCCCAAAATGTTGTTCAAAGAGCAGGTTTTCTGGGACAAAAAGAGTGCTCAGACACGAAGCTTTAAAGCATGGATCCAATGCCAGATTTTGGGAGTGATGGTGGTTCGCTTGCACAGGATGCTGAGCTGAGGGGGTAGCCATAATTGGGAAGATCCATTCTGGGGCAGCAATTTTTGGCCTCGCTCAGGGTGCCACACTACCAAAGATTACCAAAGGCTGTCCCTGGAAAGAGCGGAGCAAAAGGTAAGTGTGAATTAGTGGCTCGGGAATTGCCAAAATAACCTTGATGCTTCTTCTTAATGCCCCTGGGGAGTTTCCTGCAGAGGTAGAGCCTGAGGGCTTATTCCCCCCCACTTCCTCTTCTCCTGATGTGCTCAATCAGAGCAAGTGGGAACTGGGTTTTCTGCTTTTTAGGAGACTGCTTCCTCGTGTATTTGAAAATTATAAAGGCACCATGATTAAATAACTACAAGTCCTCTCTCTCTCTCCCCCCCCCTCTCATATCCAAACTGTAGCCTTGTCCCTGGAACACCTCACTGCTCAGAGAAGTGGGCAGTGAGTACTGATATTCTGTGATGCCCTTTGAAAACTGAGATGCTGCAGTGATAATAAGTCCTGCAGCTTGGCTGCCCCCTCTCCTCCGCACAGAATTCACACAAGGCATCAGAGGTCCTGTCCCACACCCTTGCTGTAATTATACAACCCCCACCCCCACCCTCCAGAATGGCCTCCTGGACCCACATTCCTCCCACCGCTTCACGTCAACATCATCACTTACTGCTGCTGCTGTCTTTCTTGGTGATGCTGTTAGAGCCGGTCTGAGTCCAGGGAGGGGGAGGGGAAAAAACAATTATCCTTTCTCTGTCCTAGAATGGACTGCTCCCAACAATGCTTTTCCCTTTGGCAGGCAATAAAAATCCCCTTCCCCAGCCCTGTGAAGGCATTGGCTCAAATCCTTCCACTTGCTTCTGTCTAAAAAGCACCCTGGAAGGCATTAGCAACATGCTTTAAATTATAGACTCCTCTTCTTGTAAAAGGGAATGTTGGACCAAGTGGACTCACACTGGCAAATTCAGGTTGCACAATTCTAGTTGACTGTAAAGACTTCAGATATTTCTTGTGTGTAAATGTACCTTCAGTCTCTGAGTCTGCCCCCTTGTGACAGACACTACCCAAGCTTTTTGTCTCTTAGGGCCTGAGCCCCAGGATACTAGGCAATAACCCAAGCCATATCCCATCCTAGTCTAGCTAATTTCCCTATCACAGCTGACATAGTAGAGGCTTTCCTGTCTGGAGCAAGAAAGAGCCAACCTATAGGGCCTGCTGGCACATTCTCCTGCACAAACTCCACTGGAACAAAAGAGGAGCTGAGCTGATCAAGAGCCCTGCTGTGGACTATGGTCTTTGAGAATGCCAGGGCTGGCCCAAGACATTTTGGTACCTGAGGCAAAATGGTATTTTCCTCCCTGCCAGGGAAGAAGGGGTGAGCATACCCTCCAACATTTATTCAATGAAAATAGGGATATCCAATTACATAATGATAATTTTTCTATTTATACCCCACACATCTTACTGGGTTGCCCCAGCCACTCTAGGCAGCTTCTAACATATATAAAACATAATAAAACATTTTTTTTAAAAAAACTTCCCTTCAGATGGCTCAGATAACTCCATACCCTCCAACATTTCTCCAATGAAAATAGGAACATCCTAAGGAAAAGTGGGACATTCGAGGATCAAATCAGAAACTGAGACAGCTTCTCTAAATCAGGGATTTCTTTGGAAAATAGGGACACTTGGAGGGGCTGAGTGGGTGAAGATCTACATCAGGAACAAGGTGGGAGTAAATATCTACATTGGGAACTGCTGCCCCTGCGGATCCTGCCACCTGAGGCGGTTGCCTCACCTTGCCTCATGGGTGGGCTGGCCCTGGCTAAAGCATATCGAAGAGGCAACCTCAGAATTCAGTTTATGAGAAGCTCTTTCACCCAGCATTACATGCTGAGCAGGCAAAGTGAACCAGCCTATCCTAACATATCCACATTCAGAATTTTGGTTCCAGGTGCAGATAAGGGCAGAACTCCTATTATGTCTTCAAAACTATGCACACGATATGTATAGGCAGAATGTATCAAACACAGATTTCATATATATTTATAGCAAGGATAATATTTTCATAATCATGATAGAAGAATTGGGTTCCAAGAAAGCAATAATTAATTTGATATGGGAACAGGTGTAAATCATAAAGTTAACTGGGATGATATGTCCATCATAACAGTAAGGGAGAAAATGAAGAAATGAAATTTGACACACGCACATGCTGGTCCCACTTACTGAACACAGTGCACTCCCTGGAAGCATAGGAGCCAACTCCTAGGGGCTTGAGGGGTCTTCAGCCCCCCCAAAAAATATTTGAGGGGGCTGTCCTCCCAAAGTTGATAGGCATTGCCATTCAAATAGTGTGTGCGCGCGCACTGTGTCATATGATTGATTATGCAGGGCAGGGCTTACCTGCCACCCTCACCTCCAATATTTTATTCAGCTTGGCACCCCTGCCTGGAAATCATTTGTTAGGCAATTGTTCACATAACAAGTTGACAATTTCCATTAATTCCTATGGGGAAATTTCTAATGCATTTCTGACTGTGGCATTTTGTCCTGTGCCTGAAAAGTCTTCCCAACCCAAGAAAACTTATGGAAAAAATGCTCATTATTTCCAATCCCTCCCTCCATTCCTCAACCAACCAGCAAAAAGCAAATAAGAAATAAAAATAACGCTCTCTGTTTGGATATCTGAATTTTTGCATAGAAAAAGTTTGTAAAGAGGGACCTGTATGTATATAAGAAGCAGGTGTAACAGATTTGCTTCTAATAAGGAAATGAATACACATACACATATACACATTTTTATAAGAAAACACTTAAATATTTAAATATTTGAGATTGAGATTTTAGTAATAATTTGTACATTTATGGAAGAAAATAGATTTGCATTTAGCAATAATTGTGAAGTCAAAGGTTTTCTATTACGATATCACAGAAATATTGAATGGTTTCTATAATAGGAGGTGTTACATTAAACATCAATAAGAACTTTCTGACAGTTTAACAGTGGATTGGACTCCCTCAGAAGGTGGTGATCTGTACCCAAATCAGTCCAGAACAGACGTTTCCAAGTATAGGAAAGACTCTATTCACCTCCACAAAATGATCCACAGCCATTAAAGGTTAGCAATTATCACTAACTTTATTGGACACCTTTACAGAAGTTAATATTGCACATGGTTTAAGAGAGCGTTTAAAAAACAACAACCCAAAGAGATGTTTTTAAAAAGAGAGCAAAGACAGTCTTACAAAGACATTCCCTACATCCAGATAGAGAGCCAAAGGCTTAGAAGTCAAATTCACAAGAAGGCCAGAGGTTCCAGCCTCAAGATTCTGAAGGAAATGGGTACCATTATCCATTAAAACGGTTTTTATTTTCCACATAGGTCACTGTGGGAATGCAAGTTATCTGTAATAGCAACCACCTTACCAACCTTCCAAGTTTCGTCCCCCTCCTCACTTTAACCAAATGGCTAAGCAAAGCAACAGATCCACCTACTGACAGTTTAGGAAATGCAATCAAAGGCATTGTGGTGGTGCGAAGTTAATTTTAAGGCACTAGGGTTGCCAGGTGCTGTGTAAATGGCTGCCAAGTGGCTGTGCATAGGAGAGGCACTGCAGTGCTCAGGGAGAGCAAGTGGAACCAAAACTGGAGTTCCTTTAATTAAAGAGAGAATTCCACCATGCAATACTGGACTAAAGGAAGTGAGCATAAACTAGGGTTTTCATCTCCGAAATTATTCTCCTGTAGCCCCAATCAACTGTCATTCTTTGTATACACAGGCATCACTTTTGCTGGGTCAAAAACAGATATAAGAAGCCATGCAAAAAAGGTAACTGTGACATAAGTTCCTTCATTGGTGGGGCATATATATATATATATATATATATATATGCACGTGCACACACCCTTTCCCTTCTATTCTGGAGCTGCTGGATCTTGCCTTAAAATCTAGCCTTACTCTTCTAAGAACATTCCTTCTATATATATTTTAAAATACAAACGGCTTCAGACAAGCTTTGTTGCCACACACACCCTTTTCTCCAGGGGGTGTCATGTGTTCTCCCACATTGATTTCCTCCCACCCCCTGCAGAACTTGGATGGGGAAATTCATTTGTTTTATTTGTATCTCCAGTCGTCCCTAACCAACTTCAGCATCCTCTCCAGGTGTGCCTAGGCCACATCCGGCAGCGATTAGTGCTTGGGCCTGAAATCTGTGCTCTGCATCTGGTTTGGGGTTGCTTGGTGTCTGAGAGTTGACTTGAAATGTCAGGGTCTCCAGCTTCCTTCTCTGGGTTTCTGGGACAGCATTCAGAGAGGGAGGTGGGCTGTCCCCCACCCCCTTCCCTCTTGTCCTTCAGGCTTCCCTCCTGAGGCACCAGGGCTGCACAGGCAAGCACTGTTGTCCTCTGTGGCCCCAGCAAGCACTACTAGACCTCACCTCCACCTTATCAGGCTACACCCACCTCACGTCTACCTGGCACCACCCTCTGAGCCTCAGGGAGCCTGGACACTGTCCTTGGGGTTTGGGTCTTCAAGGCGATCAGCACTGCCAGCTTCTGCATTTTGGAATGGCTCAGGGAAGTTGGCCTTTGAGAGCCCCTCAGGCACCCAGGTAAGCAAAGGCAAGGCAGAGGAGGGGTTGGGAACTGAGGGAGCACCTCCCTTCCCCCTGCCCCAGACCCCTGGGACCCTCCCCAGGCCGCAGCGTCTTGGTCTGGCTGCAATGGCTCTTGTTTGCCTGGATGGTGGTTGGAGGAGGTGTCTAGCCTACTGTGCAAAGGAAACATTCTGCGCAAAGCATACTCTGCAAAGCATACATAGAATCATAGAGTTGGAAGAGACCTGCCAAGCAGGAAACACCATCAGAGCACTCCTGACATATGGTTGTCAAGCCTCTGCTTAAAGGCCTCCAAAGAAGGAGACTCCACCACACTCCTTGGCAGCAAATTCCACTGTCAAACAGCTCTTACTGTCAGGAAGTTCTTCCTAATGTTTAGGTGGAATCTTCTTTCTTGTAGTTTGGAACCATTGCTCCGTGTCCGCTTCTCTGGAGCAGCAGAAAACAACCTTTCTCCCTCCTCTATGCGACATCCTTTTATGTGACATGTCTAGCCTACATTCGTTGCTTGGCCGGTTTTTGCCTCTGGCCCCGACTGGCACTGGCACGTGGCCCCCAGAATGGGAAGGCAGCCCCTGGGCTGAAAAGGTTCCCTGCTCCTGCCCTATCCCACCACAGGGGACTCCAGGGCAGCCTCCCCCTCTATGCAGAGCCTGGCCAGGTTGGAGGCAGGACATGCTGTCACTCACTTGGCTGGGCTTTCTCATTGCAAAAGGGAATGGAAATGGGAGTGGTGATGCTCAGCCTCTGGCTCCCAGCATCTGCCCAACCCTACCACAAACGTGGGGCCAGATGTGGCAGTTAGGAGCTAGACTGGAGGAGGAGCTGTGGGTTTGAGCTGAAACGATGCTCTGTGGTCACACGGGGTTGGAGTGCTGCGTTCACACTTGTGTTATCCTTTGAATGTCCACATAGGGCCAAGAAGGCCGCAAAAGGTTTGTTCTGATCTTAAAATTCTTGTACACCCGCCATTTTCAGGTGCCATGTGCACCCAGAAGACACCTATTGTAGATATTTTTCTACAGTAAAGATCTCAATGGGAGCAGAATAATGGGTGTCTCAGATCACTCTGATTTGGAAGCCAAATTGCTAGGGGCTGCCACTCAGATTTAAAATGGCTACACTACAGCCTGAAACTGATTTTATGGTCATTTCCTTTCCCCAGAATACCCTGGGAAATGTATAGGTGGAGGGAGCAGAGAATTTTCAGTTTTGCTCACCAAACTTCACTTTCCAGGATTGTGTCAGAGGAAACCACCGTGACTAAGCTGGTATAAAACTGGTAAACATTTGTAACATCAGCAGTGTTTCCCTCTTCTTTCTTTTTTAATACACAGAGGCTGGTTTGAATTTTGAGCAAATGCAGTAAAAGATATGCAGAATTCACATAGGCACTCAGTTTTCAGCACTTCCTATAATGTGCACAGCTGCCCAGATCTAAAGGTTGGAGTCTGGAAAATGGCATCCCCTCTGGAAACTGGATGGTACAACTGCTTTACGGGGGCGGGGGGGGGGGGGATATTCTCTCATAGATATTTGCCAAGAGCACCCACAGCCATTTTGGGAGTCGGCAAAGGACTAAATCTGTGCATGAAATTCAGGCATCATTCCCATGTTACATTATTGTGCACATACAGCCCTACACTTTCATGTTGAGATACATGCACACTGTAATGTAGGAATGGCTGTAGTGGATTGGGAAAGGTTCACCTCAATGTATGGTGTGTCGGGAATACACTGATGTGGCCATTGCCTTGTTTACCAATACATGTGACCCCATGGATTCATGGACTTGAGCGTAAAAAGCTGTAGTTTGTGAATCTGCCTTAAGAGCGTCTGATAGAAAGAAGCACAGGAAACTGCCATATACCAAACCAGACTATTGAAGCATCTAGCCAGTGTTGTCTGCACCTACTGGCAGTGGCTCTCCAGTATTTCAGACAGGGGACATGCCTAAACCGACATGGAAGTGCCAGGGGTTGAACCTGGGATCTTCTGGATGCAGAGCATGGGCCCTAAAACCAAGCCGCAGCCCTTCTCCAACGACGGCAACTTCTGGTGGTGGAGAATCCTGTGCATCCCCACATCCTGCCCCACCCCAGGGCAGCAGTAGTGATCCTTCTCAAAGGAACAACCAAGTTTGTCTAGCACAACAAATTCACTGAAAATGCAGCGTTATTGTATGGGCTGAAGGTCTGAAGCTGGTGAAATTGTAAGATCTGTACCTCTTTCCCTCCACATGTCAACTCTTCCCTTCCCTTCCCATCCCTTTCTCTTCCTTGGGCATTGGCTGGTATTCTGCCAGGTCTCTTTAATTACCCCAACTGGGTCCTCCCCACTGGCTCCCTCCTCCCCAGAATGGCCTTTGCTTTTCCACATTCCCTTGCTCACCCCCCACCCCTACCCCCAGTTTTCCCATTGGCTTTCTCTGTCCCTTCATCCCACCCTCCCTCCCCATCACCCTCCTCTAACTTCTTTATTTCTTGTAGTTTCCGAACTGGATAGCCAAGCGATTCGTAGCGCAGCGGAAAGTAGCTGGTTGGACCTCCCAGTAGGGCACAGGGTTGGCAAAGAGGCTGATGCCGTGGTACGAAGCCCGCTTTACCCCAAAGCCTACGGGACAGAAGTCGTTCACACCAATGTGAGTGATGTTGTTGGAGTGAAGGTACACAACCTGTGGAGGGAGAAGTGAGACTTGGTTACCCAGAGGTGGAAGATCCACTGAGCTTGCTTTTGTCGGCTTGTGAGGCAGCTGAGACCTGGGAAAGAGCTCTCCTTTGATAGGACAACTCAGATCCTGCAAGGCTCCTCAAGGTAAGCTCAGGTGTGTGCTGTGGTTTCGTAGGACTGCAGACAAGTCGCTGAATGAGCTGTTGGCCTACATTTTTTTAGCATCTTGGGAATCTCTACTATTGGTTTTCTTTTCTTTTTAAAGAAGTGGATGTGTTTAACTTCAGGACAGTAAAAGAAACCCCCATTTTATTTACCTAGAAATGACGGTGCTGTGATTTAAATGAGTTTTTAAAATGCAAAACTTCACATGCTCAGACGGTGTTTTTTAAAAATTATAATTATTAGGGTTGGCAAACTGTATTTGTTTGGAAACCTCTTGTCTTCAGGCCTATGTACACCCACCAGGCCTCCACATTTGCCTGTTTTGACCAAGCCACGCTCACTTGCCTGACACCATATATAACATCCATTGGGGGGCAGATAAAGATCCAGTTGGGCCAACGGGAGCCCCAGAGCAGGCATTGGTGATTGGTCTGCAGTCCCTGTAAAGCCTTGTGCTTTGCAAGTCCCAACACTTACCTGATGCGCAGCTGATGCACAGTGCTGCGGCTTGCATAGCTCTGTACAAGACACTTTGTGCCAACTTTGTGTCTGCACGGGCAGAAATAGTTCTCCCGAAGTCATTGTGAGATCAAGTGATTTAACTGATGGGTGGCCTCGCCCACTGATCAAACTTGACCCACAGGCAGTTGGGAAGAAAAGGATCTGGCCAGATCTAGTTCACCCCTACTGTTAATATATCAGGAATGTAGAGGCGGTTGCAAAGCATGAAATGATGGTTGGGGAGAAGAAAAATGTTAATTGTTTGATGTTAGAAAGATGTTGGAATGAAGTTACATGGCTTTAGCAGAAATGTTATAAAGAATTAAGTACAATAGATTGTAAATGGATTAAAGGAAAAAATAATGTTAGAATTTGTCAAGTTAAATGATAGGACAGAAAATTGAGGAAGATGGAAAGGATTTGCTGAAACAATTAATCAAAGTGGAATGCAAAAAAAGGGAGGCGTGAGGAGGTCAGTGAAACAAGTAAAAGAAAGTTAATAACATTGAAAGTATTGGATGTGTTTTGTTTTTTTAAAAATTGTTTTTGTTTTATTTTTGTTATGTATATGTAGTATTTTTGTCTTTGTATTGTATTGTATTGTATGGTTTTGTTATGTTTAAATCTTTTTCTTTTTTTTCTGTAACTTTCAAAACTTTAATAAATATTATTTTTTTAAAAAAAGAAAAATGTTAATTGTTTGTTTCACAACTCAAGCAAAACACATGCCAGCCTAAAGAGGAAGCTGCAAGATGACCTATCTGCAACACTGATGGTCCTGGTTCTCAGTTGCTGGATACCTTCAGGAATGTAGGGTCCTACCAGCTGCCCAAACTTGCCTACTCCTGAAACTGGTCCTGCATTTGCTCACCTCTGCCACAAACCACCCCCAACCCCTCTGGTACCTGCAGAAACTTGAGGCCAGGCAGTCCTGGAGGAACTCGTGACAGCTTGTTGTTATCCAAGTGCAGCTCACGTAGGCTGGGCAGGAAAGCCAGACTGCCGTTCTCAATCATGCGGATGTTGTTGTGTCCCAGGCCCAGCCTAGTGGGAAGAAAGGAAGGGGAGGTGACAAAGAAAACAAAGGGAAAACAACAGCGGCTTCCAAATATCACCAAGGTCAAGTGAATCAAAATCTGTCTCTTGGAAAAGGGCTGGACTCTTGAAGAGTAATGGGGGAGACAGGAGGGTGTTCAGGGCTACAGCCAAAATTAGGATGGCTAGCTGCCCTCCTTTACACAGGGTGGTCCTCTGTTCTGTAGGGTTGCCAGAGGACAGTCCTTTATTTGAAAGGATCCTCTGTTTCGAGGGCTGACCTCAGTCTGTTTAAAAAAATAAGGAACCATAAAAGGGGGGGGGCTAGGGGTTTCTATCAACAGTTAGCAGCACCTGGTCAGCAGACCAAGTAGGCGTACAATACACCTCTTGTCATTCCCAATACGGTGAGATGTACTGTTTTTCTGTTTAATAATTATTTCTAGTTTTGCATCTATACCTATAAATTACCATATGCACATTGTAGGCAAATTGATATCCTTTCTGCCCTCCTTTTTGGGTGATGCATAACTGGCTGCTCTAGCCCAAAGCCCTGTGCATCTGTGACTCAGAAGGTGGGACCCAGCAGAGTCTCATTCAAGCCCCAAAGCGTATGGCTGTGCAACATTGGGTCCCTGTGGTTGGCAGAGAGGCAGCATGAAACCTCAAGCTTAGCCAGGCCTTCTTTCCTTGCCTAATCAACTGAACAGTATCTTCCCTTTGGCCAGTAGGGGCCTGGGGTTGGGAAGCCCCCATTGCCAAGTCTGGATTTGGAATATGGCTGCCTGTCACTCTGCCTCTTTTCTGCTTCCTTAATGCCCTTCCTCCAGTTCTTTCTCTGATTGCTGGAAGCTTCACATTTCAGGTGTGTAGAGAAATGTGTTGCTGATATAAAATGGGGGCTTAAACAGTTGCAATTACAAACCACTACAGCTACATGCAGCAGTCAGCCAGTGTCCACTTAACTATAAAACAGGAGAGGATGACGTAGAGAGGGATCAGACAAAAGCAAGCCATCTTGTTTATTGAGCATTCACCCTGGTTTGTTTGCATTTATGGTTTAGGCCAGCAAATTCAAGGCTCAACATTCCGGTCAGAGACAGAGTTTGCCCCTGGCAGCATTCCTTTAAGCGTGGAAGATGGAGATAAAGCTGTCGTGGGACCTCTGCAGATCCTCCTGCCTGATCCCTCCTGCCAACTACCCTGTTCCTACACCTGCTGTGGCAGCAGGTCTCCAGGTGTGGTGATCAGGAGGAAAGTGGCTATAACTAGGCCAGGGCGAGAACAGGCTCTCTTCCTGCTCTGGCCTGCGCCCTCTTCCTCCACAGAGTCCTCTGACAGAGAGTGTCCTATGGGAAACAGCATCAGGTGCAAGTGCCTCATCTAGAGGGTCTGGTGGCTTTGGGGTAAACAGTGTGGTTCATGGAGCATCTGTTGTGTGAGAGCCGCTTTCAGAATGGTAGTAGAAAAGCAGGATAGAAATGTGCTTAATAAGCAACCAACCAACCAAAAGAAGGAAGGTGTATGTATGAGGAGCATCACACTGAAAAGTGGCCCAAGAATCAGGACTAATAAGTATGGCTCTTTCTCCCTCTACTGGCTGAGACTTGAAAGGGAGGACTATTTAGGAGTTGATGGTTGTGAGTGCAAGTCAATGCTACAAACTCATACCAGCTTCAAACCTGCTTTACAAAAAGCTCCAGCTGCCTCTATTTTCTTGTGTCTATTCCTTATAAAGAACTGTACCTGCCCTGTTTATATATATTTTTTAAAACGGGCAAGGGTTTACACTGGGAAAGAGGCGAACCCTGTCTACTTGCCTGTGAGGTGTGCTCACTCCATCCCGAAATTTTCTGCTCCCCCTCCCCTGTTGAAGACCTCCTACTCTGTTTTTGAATTCATTAATAGGGCTCCCATTTTGTTCCTATTCTATCTTTTGGAGGAAATATTAGATATCTGAAAGCTAAATGAGTTGGGAAAGTCATCTATCTGCATGATGTCATGAACAAAATATTTGCCTCAGATGTTTTCCCTCGCTGATTTCTGTCCTCCCTGCATTCCCTGCCACCCACCCACCACATTTTTTACAAAGAAAGCTTTGGAAACTTAACACAATAGTTGTGAAATTTCCGCAGGTGCAGATGGCTTATATTATGCAGCTATTCTGGCTCTTAATGGTCTGTGCATGTTGTTGTAGCCAGGGAGTCATAAACATGGTGCTTGCAGGGACACAGGTGCCCACACCCGGCTCAAATACCCAGTTTGGCACATACCTCCATGCACATTTGTGTACATGCACTAACACACACACAGGCTGGACTGCCCCTCTGGAGGCTTCACCCGGGGCAAAAAAAAAACAACTGTCTAGCCCCCCTTAGCTAGGGCTCTGGTGGGTGCATGTGATTTTGCCAGTTTGCAAATGTGCCTGGGGGCTCAAAAAAGCTGGTGACTCCATTTCCTAGGTTGCTCTAACTTTATTTCTCTAGAGTCTGTTTATTCTCTCTAGGGATCATTCTATCAGCTTTCCGAATAGAGTTGCCTTTATTTTCACCACCCTCTCCCCAAAATTCAGCGGGGAAGGGAGCACTCTGGACTGGGAGTGCAGTGAAGGGGGAGGGAATATTTAACAACAAGCCCCCCCCCCCCATTTACACTTGCCCCCATCCAACACTTGGGGCTAAGGAAAGGAGGCTATGCTGTGCTAGAAGTCTAGAAGCAGAGTTGCTATTTCACCTCCGACTTAAAGCAGGACAGCAGGTAACAGCTGCTTCCAATTGTCCACCTCTAGAAGAAGCCTCCTTGCCTTTGGCCTTCTGGGCTGCTGCCCTCCCAACCTTAGGCCCACCTTCCCTTGCTGAGTACATTATATGAACAATTAGCTCCCTCTAGTATGAATGGCAAGGGGCAAAATACATTTTGTAAATGTTAAACTTCACTATGAATATTTCCCTGTGTTTGTGCTGCATATAGATGCCACAGATCTTTATCCATGCCTGCTGCCTCTCACAGTGCAAACTTAGCTCCAAGACAATATATTGTTGTTGGCATCTATCCGTCTTGAGAGGCAATGGAGTGCACCTCCAGGGGTAAAGCCAAACTGCTGGATTAGCAGCACCAAAGTGACTTCCCTGGGGGACAAGCCTGGGCAGTGTGTATGGAGGTCCTGGGCTACCCAGATGACAAGGCCACACTCTTGGCCCAAAGGAAAGCAGAGTGATATGTTTGGCCCCAGGTTGGCTGCAGGAGTTGCCAGAAGGAGGTGTACAAGGCACCATCCAACCATCTTAGGAATTCCACTCCAGATTTGTGTAGGGTTTACTCCTTAGCCGTTTCTTCTCCCAAAGAAGGCAGAAGAGGTTCAGGACCAGAGTTTTCCTTCTCCTATATGGGCGACCTTCTCAGGTGGATGAGCCCCATCTGCCCCACACTTCCCTCTATAGCATGTGCAGAAACTGACTTCATGACCGTTGGACCCATCATAACAATTTTAGGAATGTTTATCGGTCCACTATACCTGAATGAGTTTCTCCACCCCCTTCATTCCACCCGGACACTGAGGTCCAGCTCTGAGGGCCTTCTGGAGGTTCCCCCACGGTGAGAAGCCAAGTTACAGGGAACCAGGCAGAGGGCCTTCTCAGTGGTGGCACCCGCCTTGTGGAACGCCCTCTCACCAGATGTCAAAGAAAAGAACAACCACCAGACTTTTAGAAGACATCTGAAGGCAGCCCTGTTTAGGGAAGCTTTTAATGTTTGATGCATTACTGTATTTTAATATTTTGTTGGAAGCTGCCCAGAGTGGCTGGGGAAGCCCAGCCAGATGGGTGGGATATAAATAATAAGTATATTATTATTATTATTATTATTATTATTATTATTGATAATAATAATAATAATAATAATAATAATAATAATAATAGAATGGGGTGGGCAATCTTTTTGGCCCCAAGGGCTGCGCGTGGCAACAATTTGAGGGATACACACGTGTGTGTGCACAAACACACACAAGTACCTCCTTTCCCTCTCCCATGCACAGACAAAAACATACACACAGTATGTTTTTGTCTGTGCATCTTCCACCCGCTCTCTGTCACACCTGCAAACTCACACAGCCTTCCAGGTCCCACTCGCTCTTCTGGTGCACTGGGAACCCATTGTGCCTCCCCAGCTGGTTGGTGCTGGGAACAACTGGGCAGCAAGCATGTCTGTGCCCTCCTCACCTGTTCCTAGTGCCAGTCAGCTGGGGAAGGGGAGTTGTGTGTTGGGACTGCGGAGGAGCAACCTGGTCAGCACACACCTCTGCTATTCCCAGAGCAAATCATCTGGGCAGGACTGGGAAGGCTGTGAGGAGACAGCTGAGTGGCGGGATGCGATTGCTGGTTGGTGCTGGCCATTGTGTTTCTTTCCAACCTCCAAATAGCTGTTTAGCAGATTGAGGAGAATGCAGTTGTGGCAGGGAGGAAGGTGCACAGGTACAGATGTACTCATGTCCCTTACTTCCCATGTAAAACAGACTCCATGTAAGCCTCCATGCAGCCGTTTAGCTAACTGAGGACAGAAAATTGCCAGGGTGGGGGCAGAGTGTGAATTGTTAACCTGCGACAGGTTGCAGGGAACGCTTGTGAGGACCCCATGTGTCCTGCAGGCATCTTAGAGGTCTTGGCTTGGCAATGGACTGGATGAGAGCCAACAAACTGAAGCTCGATCCAGAAGAGGCTGAGGCCCTGTTAGTGGGTGGTTCCCTAGACCAGATGGATGGGAGGCTGCCTGCTTTTGTTTTTTCTTTTTTTTTAAAGATTTTTATTGATACAACAAGAAAAAAAAAAATACCAAATTACACACAAGAATAACCATAGACACATAATTTTCTTAGCAAACAATAAAACATATATTGGTCTTAACACTAAAGACCCAACCTCCCGTCTATTCCATATTTCAATTTCATATTACTTATTGCCAATACACACTTTTATCATAATTAAACTTATTCTTAATAAATCTAATTTCTCATATCTACCTTGCAACTATTACTGAAGTTCCTTGAATGCTGCAACAGAATTTAAACTACTATATTTATTTTTCAGATATTCTTTGAAAACCTCCCATTTTGAAACAAATTCCTGTTTTGATTTATTCTTTATCTTTTCTGAAAGACCATCTAATTCAGCATATTCTGTCAGCTTTTGGATCCAATCTTGTATAGAGGGGGTGGGAGGCTGCCTGCTTTTGATGGGGTTGCATTCTCTCTGAAGCAGTGGATACATCGCTTGGGGATCCTCCTGGATCCATTGCTATTGTTTGAGGTTCAGGTGACCTCAGTGGTACAGAGTGAATGCTGAATAAACTGGTTGGATGCTGAATAAACTGTCTACAATAAGCCTGCAAGTTACACACATTTAACTTGTGTGCATTTACATGCATGGAAGAAAATAAAAAATAAAAATAAAATTGGGGTGGAGTTCCAAGAAAAATTACTTTGGCAATTCCAGCCACCACTGAACCCAATCTGTTTTGACTATACGTGGTTTTGGCTTTAGGCATGATTCCCGGAAGGCAACTCTTGCATAAGTTGCGGACCTACTGTGCTGTAAACTGTCCTGTGATTCTTGGATGAAGGGTGGTATATAAATTTAATAAATGATAAAATAAATAATAATAAGCAAGCCATCTGGAGGAGCCCAGCTCACACTACCTGTAGACTTTGGAATACCGGATCAGATCCTCTAATTCAATTGCCTGGATCTTGTTGTGGTCCAGATGTAGCTCATTTAGGGTTTCAGGAAGATCTGGTTGTGGAGGCGGAGAGAGATTATTTTTATACATCTATGTATTGTATGGAAAGATTGATAGGATTACATTTCTGTACCACTTGCCCATCCCCGGAACCAGTGCTTTTTTCTGGGGGGACACGGGGTCTGCATACCCCTAAACATTTTGTGAATCTAAGTACTGCCCTCTCATAGAGGGGCAGTATTTCAATGAGAGCAGGAAAATGAGAGTACCCCTAAACATTTTTTTAGTAAAAAAGCACTGCCCGCAACACAAATCAATGTTTTTTATGAAATCATGTCCTAAAGCCAGGAGCATGCATTGGTCTTACAGAGCAATTGGCTACCAGAAAATTACATTAATAATAGCCAAGTAAAGCTGTGGCTAGGCATTGCTATGAGCTATGAGAAAGAAGTCATGCACATTACCTTTAGGTACCCCCGTGAGCTTTGCTTCTGAGATCCTCAAGTAGTTCAGCTTCAGACCATCAAAGGCACCAGGTTCAAAACCGCTGTTCTCCAGGGGGTTCCCTCCCATCTCTGTGAGGAGAGAAAACATGTCAGCTAGAACAAAAACATCCCATTCTTATCAGACCCACATTTAATGCCAACATTTGGCATCTTTTTAATTGTTTTATGTCCATTTCTCTCTCTAGGGTGGCCAGATGCAAAGGAGTGTTGTTAAGCAACCTGTTGATAAGCTTTATTCTCACATAATTTTCTCTGATATATTTAAAAGGAATTCTTGGATTCTTAGTCTTGCATTTTAGTTATAATATAATTTTTATTTAATATGGTTACTGTACTATCGAATGCAAACACATTATTTTCTATAAACTGCTTTGAACACAAATGCATCTATAGAAAATAAACTGATATCAACCTGGTTTGCAGGTAATGCAAAAGCCAAAACTGTGGCTTAGTGAGAACTAGTGAATGTGAAGACTCTCAGAGGGAAGATCATGGCCATGGGGCTCCCCCACCCCCCCCCGACCTGCTGGTGCTACGCTGCTTGGGCTAAGCCATGGCTTGATTTAAGATAGAGTCTAAACCTGGTCTCGCCATATGCCTCACTCCTCTATACAAACCATAAGCTGTAACTAGGGGCTGTAACTAGGGGTGGGGGAGAAATCCATTTCAGATCACATTTAAAGGCACATCTATCCAATCCACTTGATTTAAGATAGAGTCTAAACCTGGTCTCGCCATATGCCTCACTCCTCTATACAAACCATAAGCTGTAACCAGGGGTGGGGGAGAAATCCATTTCAGATCACATTTAAAGGCACATCTATCCAATCCACTTTCCAAAACAGTATGAGAACCTAAACCCAGCCAACCTTCAAAATTTGCCCTTATCTGAATTTTGCAATGTACAGTAGTTCTCTAACCAACCAACCAACCAACCAACCAACCAACCAACCAACCAGTGTTTACAAAAATGCACATATCAGGGGAAAGTGAGTGTAAAAATGAATATACTGATGAAAATAAGATAAAAATGCATTCTGCTAGCAGAAATGGCTTGCAAAAATGTGTACATTAGTAAAAACTGCATACAAAATCTGTTTATCAAGAGAAATTTGCACTAAAATGCTGGCAAATTTTGATGAGGATAAAATAAAATGAAACTGCAAATTGCTGCAGAAACATGGAGGGTTGAATTTAAGATTGGGGAAAGAACAAGAGCCTGATGGAGTCAGGTCCTTCCATCCCTAGCAGTAACCAGTGCTTATTCTGACCAGTTTCCTAAGTTCCTCAGAAAACTCATGGAATGGGACAGCTCACAAAGCATGTCTAGGGAGGAACGGCCCAGTGGGCATCAGTCCAGTAGAGCACCCATGTCTCACCCCCATGTCTCACCAATGCAATTCATGTTGTTGAGCCCATTGAAGACATCCTTGGAGACCTTCTTGATCTTGTTATCATGGATGCGGAGTTCAACCAAGGAGCTGGGCAGGTTAGGAGGGATCTCCACCAGGTTGTTCTTGGAGATGTAGAGTTTCTGCAGCTTGTGCAGCGGGCTAAAGGCCTTTGGGTGGATCTTGGAGATCTTATTGTTCACCAGGACCAAGGCCTGCATCCACAGAAAGAAACTGCATGAGGGACAAGGTACGTGGGGGGGGGGGATAGAACAGGGAATGGAATCCATCCTCCAGGTAACTTTGCCAGTACAGTGGCCAGGAATGGGGCAGTGAGAAAGGAAGAAACCTTCCACCATTTCAATCCAGAAAGGGAAGGGAAACCCAGGCTTGCATATCAGAGGTTCCAGTCTCAATCCCTTGGATTTCACCTTCAAGAATCTTGGGAAATGGTCCTTGCCTGAGACCTTGGAGAATGGCTACCAGTCAAAATAAACAGTACTACTGACCAAGGGGACTTGCTCAGTGCAAGGCAGCTATTTATATCCTTAAGAGTGGGTGCTTATGTGGGGAGATCCTGACTTCGATTCTCACAATGAGGGATAAATGCAGGAGGATTGACGAGGCACTGACCTGTTTGTTGAGCATTCATCCTGATTTATTTGTGGGGAAGTTAGATTATGTTGCATTGAAGCAAGTGTTGCCCCACACTTTCTAGTGCATTTCCCCATCAGCGCTTATTCACACTTACCTTTCCTCCGCTTTTCCCAGGCACAGATCCACACTTTAAAGCTTCGTGTCCAAGTGCCCTTTTATTTCCTCCAGAGCTTTCCTTGCAAAAACCTACTTCTTTAAAGCTGAATTTAAAACTGGAATTGCTGTTAGCTCTGATTCAGCTTTAAAGAGCAGGTTTTTGTGAGGAAAGCTCTGGAGGAAAAGCAAAAAAAAGGGTGTTTGGACATGGGGCTTTAAAGCGCAAGCCATGCTTGGAAAGAGTGGAGGAAAGATAAGTGTGGCTAAGCCCTGTGTTGACAAGGGTGAAAAAATGCAGGTGCACACCCTAATTCTACCAGCAGAAGGTAGTGCACAGATAAGGTGAGGAGGAGGAGATGGAGATCAATGCTGTCTTTTGAAAAATGTGCTTTAAGGGAGTGCAGTGAGAGTTGTGGTGATCTCTCCACAGGCAGAGCAGACAGACGGGGCTCAAAGCCTTTGCACAAGCCTCCTTCACAATAAAGACAGAGGTAATAGGTTGAGGAGAGGAAGCTTTTGCCATACTTACATACAAGTGATGCAGCCCCTTAAAGTCATCTTTGCGTAGTTCAGTAATGTGGTTGTTCTGCAGATCCAGCAATTTTGTATCTCGCGAGATCTCCTTTGGCACTTCCTTGAGACCTGGATGAAGCAGGTGAAGAAGGATGGTTAGGAAAAGTTAATAGGGCAGGTTAAATCATTGTGGCAGTTGCTAAGCAGCCCAGAAGGACAGAGCCAGGACTAGCCCAAGATAATTTACTGCCCAAAGGGATATAGAATGGTGCAAATCAAACAGGCATGTCCCAGAATTCTTTGCACTGTTGCAGAGGATTCTGGGGGTGAAACTCTTGCACTGCAGAGATAAATTAATGACCAATTTAAAGATAAAGGTGAAGGGACCGCTGACAGTTAAGTCCAGTCGCAGACGACTCTGGGGTTGCAGCGCTCATCTCGCTTTACAGGCTGAGGGAGCCAGTGTTTGTCCGCTCTGCAGACAGTTTCTCTGGGTCATGTGGCCAGCATGACTAAGCCGCTTCTGGCGCAACGGAACACCGACACCAGAGCAGCACACAGAAATGCCATTTACCTCCCGACGGAGTGTTACCTATTTATCTACTTGCACTTTTTTTGTGTGCTTTCAAACTGCTAGGTTGGCAGAAGCTGGGACCAAGCAATGGGAGCTCACCCCGTCGCAGGGATTCAAACCTCTGACCTTTTGATCGGCAAGCCCAAGGCTCAGTGGTTTAGACCACAACGCCACCCGCATCCCATAATGACCAATTTAAGGGCCTGCAAAAAGCAAGAGCAATGCCATCTTTGCAGCAAACAGGATTCTAAGATGTGTTGCCACTGCAGGAGGGGAACCGACTAGTCTGGACGCACGTGCTGCCTCTCATCTAGCCAGGCCCTCCCTTGAAGTAAAAATGCAATGTCCCCTGGCTGCCAGCTCTTCCTACTCAGAAGGCATGCTTTTAAAAGCACTGCTGAACTGGGAGACGAGGGAGCCAGTTTCTCCTGGGCATTTGGTCTTCCTCTCTTTCACCTGCCATGCAAAACACCTGTGCAGGTCTGTACAACATCTATGGAGTGTGGGATGGGAGGTTGACAAAAGACCCATTGTATGTGTATAGAAGGCGGGAGAAACTGCCTCATATTTTGATTCAGTGGCAGATTTGAGAGTGTGGGGTGATCTCCAGGCCTGCAGAATCATGCCCAGAATCTGTTGAGCTATCAGAGCCACTAGTCCTTTGAGATATGTGGGGTTCCAGAAGGCTGTGCAGGGTGAGGATGCTGTGCCCACCCATCATGTCCTGCCTGGAAACCAAACAATACCTAGAACCACTTCTGGGTTAAACATGAGTTTGTTAGGCATGGATTGGGAATGCTGCTCTAACTTGTATCCTTCTTCCTGTCACTTCTGCCAACCTAGCAGTTCAAAAGCACGCCAGTGCAAGTAGATAAATAGATATGGCTGCAGCGGGAAGGTAAATGGCATTTCCATGCACTCTGGCTTCCGTCACGGTGTTCTGTTGCACCAGAAGCGGTTTAGTCATGCTGGCCGCATGACCCGGAAAGCTGTCTGCAGGCAAACGCACGCTCCCTCGGCCTGAAGCGAGATGAGTGCTGCAACCCCAGAGTCGCCTTTGACTGGACTTAACCGTCCAGGGGTCCTTTTCCTTTTACCTTTACCTTTACCTCCTTCCTGTTAAAACGCACACACCCCTTCTTGGTGCTCTCCAGGTTTGCACCAATATGGGTTGCTAGAAATAATTTGGACCAAAACCAAGGGTAGGTCTCTCTCAAGCATATAATAGTGTCATATTCTGACACACAAGTTTGAGAAGAACCCTCAAGTCCCTAACCATAATCACTCCTGATAAATGGGGCCATCAATGCACAGCTTCCAAACAATGTCAGCGAATACTCAGTTCCTTTTTTCTTTTCTTTCTTTCTTTTACAATTGTTGATCAGTTACCTTTATTTTATATGTCTTTTTTATATAAGACCTTGCATTTTACTCTTAGTTGGCCTCCTAATTGCTATTTTGCATAACCACCAACAGAGGGTGATAGAGCACCATTAAGACCAGGCATGTATTGCAAAATATAGAGTAGCCTAAGAGCAGGGGTAGGCAACCTAAGGCCCGGGGGTCAGATCCGGCCCAATTGCCTTCTCAGTCCGGCCCACGGACGGTCCAGGAATCAGTGTGTTTTTACATGAGTAGAATGTGTCTTTTTATTTAAAATGTATCTCTGGGTTATTTGTGGGGCATAGGAATTCGTTCACCCCCCCAAAAAAAAATATAGTCTGGCCCACCACATGGTCTGAGGGACGGTGGACCGGCCCACGGCTGAAAAAGTTTGCTGACCCCTGCCTAAGAGGGTGGAACTGAAGACTGCAAGGTGGGGGCAGGCAAAAAACCTGCGGCCCTTCAGTATGGTGTAGTGGTTAGCATGTTGGAATAAGATCTGGGAGACCAGAGTTAAAACTCAGCCATGAAGCTCACTGGGTGACCTTGGACCAGTCACTGCTTCGCAGCCTAACCTGCCTCTCAGGGTTATTGTGGGGATCAAATGAGGAGCCAGAGAACCATGCATGCCACCTTCAGCTCATTGGAGGAAAAGGTGGGCTATTAAATGCAAGGAATAAGTAAAATAAAATACAGTTTGACCACAACACCCATCATCCCTGACCATGCTAGCTGGGGCCGATGGAAGTTGGAGTCCAATGGGATTTGGAGGCTCCCCTTTCCTTGTGTATAAGCAGCTGTTGGGCCCCGAGTGTGTGACTGAAACTTGGACCATGATAGCAGGCTCCATGCACTTCAAATTCCCCAACAATAGTTTTCAGAGTAATATGTTGAGCCCTTTTGTTAGCTCTGCCTACCTCACCCAGTGGCACACCACCGACTCCCTGTTTGCAACAGAACTGAGGCCTCCAGAATCCTCGGCTGCTGTTTTGCTCCCATGCTCCTACTCACCCAGGTCAGAGCACTGCACCACCCTAAGATGGCAGTGGCAGCCAAAGGGGCAGAGGCCCGGGTAGAAGGGCACGATGTCCTCAGCTTCGGCCCCTCCTGACGTAGGGAAGATGCCAGACGCCTCTTCCTCTTCTTGGACATTGGGGTCATCCATGGAAAAGTCCCAGAAGCCTCTCTGCACAAACGGCAAGTCACCGCTCACCAGACCCAAGAGTGGCATCAGCAGAAGAAGGTGTTCCATGGTGGGAGCTGCTAGGCGAGAATATGAGAGGGAGAAAGAATGACAGAAGTCAGTTAGATCCCAAAACTAAGAACTTGTCAAGAATGTATAACTTGCTGTTGAAATGGGGCCCTCAGGATGAAACGGTAAAATCGGTTATGATTAAATGGGCACAAGATGTTGGACATAACATTATGATGGCTGACTGGGAACAGTTATGGACCACAGGTATGAAGTTTACGGCATGTAATGCCTTAAGAGAGAATATAATGAAAATGATCTATAGGTGGTACATGACACCAGTCAAGCTTGCAAAAATTTATCATTTGCCAGAAAATAAATGTTGGAAATGCAAAGAGACTGAAGGTACATTCTTTCACCTTTGGTGGACATGCCCAAGGATTAAGACTTTCTGGGAGATGATCTATAATGAAATGAAAAAGGTATTTAAATATACCTTTCTGAAGAAACCAGAGGCCTTTCTCCTGGGCATGGTCGGCCAATTGGTGTTAAAGAAGGATAGAACTTTCTTTATGTATGCCACAATAGCAGCAAGAATACTTATTGCAAAGTATTGGAAGACACAAGATTTACCCACCCGGGAAGAATGGCAGATGAAGGTGATGGACTACATGGAACTGGCGAAAATGACTGGCAGAATCCGAGACCAGGGAGAAGAGTCGGTGGAAGAAGATTCGAAAAAATTTAAAGTTTATCTACAGAAACATTGTAAAATTAAGGAATGTTAGAAGGATGTTGGAATGAAGCTATGTGGTTTTAGCAGAAATGTTATAAAGGATTAAGTAAAAATGGATTGGTAATTAGTGAAAGAGGAGAATGTAAAATTATAGTATATCAAGATAATTTTTTAGGATAAAAACAAAGATGGAAAGGATTTGCTGAAATATCTAATTGAACTAGAATACAAAAAAGGGAGGTGTGAGGAGGTCAAGGAAATAAGCAAAGGAAAGAAAGTTATGTAAAGGTTGGATTTGTGTTTTTCTTTTTTTGTGCTTGTTTGTTTAACTTTTTCTACTTTTCTTTCTGTAACCTTCAAAACCTTAATAAAATCTATTATATAAAAAAAAAGAATGACAGAAGTCAGATTGTGCTGTGAAGGACCGAAGATGTGAGATCCACAAGGCTTTTAGAATCACGGAGCGTCTTAGTGTTCATAATCAGCAGGGCCAGAGTGGCACTGTCTGGCACCTGTTGTTCACTTACCTCATTGCCCACTGCAATTCTGCCCCTCCCTCCTGAAACTCTGGCCCTCTGGCACCTCAGACTGGGCTTTCCCCATTTTCTGTCTGGCCCAGAGAGTCTCTGTTAATGGATTTCTTAATGGGTTAATCTCTTGGCCATTCCTGTCATGGTTCTTCTGTCAGGCAGTTCCCAGGACACAGGAAAACTGGCTTGAAATCCAACCCCTACTAGACCCATGAATTTAGGGGTTTGCTTAAATTCTTACCCTTTTTTTTTTTTAATAATATTTATTAAAGATTTTCAAATATAACAGAAAAAGAAAAACATCCAAATTTAAAACCTTATTTTCATTGGCATCTTTCCAGGACTTCCCCTTCCCTCCCCCTCTTGTATTCCAATTCTTTCAAATAGATTCAACAAATTCTTACCCCAAATTTTAAAATTATTATCATTGGCCCAATTTAAAAAAAATATTTTCCCATCCCCTAAAATCGACCTGTTCCCTTCCACGAGTTCCCGTCTTTAATATGCAATACAGATTAAGATAAACAGAAAGATAAAAAAAAAGAATAAAATGTAATTTAACACCCTTTGGATTCCAAATTTCCCTCCCCCCTTTCCCGGTTGCGTTCCCAATGTCCATCAATGTCTACTGTCATCCTGGAGCTCCCACATCTAAACCACAGTCCTTCACCAGTCCGCTTTGCCGTCTTTTTATTAGTCTTTGCCATCTTTTGATCATCTTTGGTTTCACATGTCCAATCTTGGAAGGAATCTATCTTCCAACTTTGTCCAGTTCTTGTTATTCTTATTGTTCTTGTTGTTCTCTCTCCTCCTCTTTTTTTTTCCCCCCTGCTCTCCTGCACAAATGTTCTAATTCCAAAAAGCTTCTAATTCCTCTGCAGAGGCTTTGTTATTCAGGAACAAAACATTACGTCAAGTCCCTTCCATTCTTCAATAGATAAATCTATTGTCTCCTTTAGTGTGTAGACCTCTGTAGACAAAATAGTGTTCCATTTCTGCAGTTTCCCAGGCGATAAAAAGTCCTATTCAAATTCGATGCCAACAATACTTGTAGTGTCCCACAGCTCCTCTAGAGGGATTATAGTAACTCAGTTTCCTTCCCGATCACACCCAACAGTCAAAGTAACTTATTATTCCTTGTTTTAAACAATTTATATCCAATTTGTAACAAATGTGACCAGCAAAGTCCTCGTAACAAAGTTCTCTTTTTGTTCTTCCGCTTTGACAGCTCCTTTGACAGCTGTCAAAACCTCTATTTCTCCTCTCCCGGCGCTCTTTCAGATCGCTCCCGGGGTTTCCGGGGGGGGGTTGCATTTTAATTCACATTCCACTTTTCTCCTCCAGCCCAGTCTTATAATTTTCCATCGCGAAGTTAATAACTTTATCAAAAAAAGGTTACACTCGATCTTAGTTGTCAAATCCTTTGCTTTAGCTCCTCTACAACAGGGGGGAGGCTGACTTCCTTTTTGCACCTCCCCCGCTCGCTCCGAATTTAAATAGAATTTTTCCCCTTTTTTAATCCAAGTTCCAATTACTCACGGGTTATTCTTTTAAAGACCAAATTTTCAATGGAAGAAGTCAGCACTCTCCGTCGAATGGCATGCGGCTTCACTCGGCAGGGGAAGCGGAGGACTCACAGCACCACCACCCCCCGTCACCCGCTCCGCAGCCTTTAAAAAGGCTCCTTCGCGGGTCGGGGGGGCGCAAACGGTGCCCGCCAAGTCACCATGCCCATGGGTTTCAGCGCCCATGGTTTTTGAGGGTCCCCGCGTCGCCGGCGCGGTAGAACCCAGCCCCTGCCGAGCAGGCTCCCTCCGGAGCTCGGAGGGAGTCCGCCATTCGGCGATGGCGCCAACCCGGAAGTCCTTAAATTCTTACCCTTTACTGAATCAAGATATTTTAGGGGAGCCTTGGCTCCCCAACTTATAATAATATTGTCCTCCATTAACTATGTTAACGCGTGAAGAGCTGTGCCCTGGCATGCCTTATCTCCCTTTGGTCTTTTGTACAGGCACTTCCTGCTCTGGTACTGGAAGTGAGAGGGGCAGGGGATGTCTCAAGAAGGAACAGACGGTATGGATGTAAAGATGAGAGAGAACGGGCTTATCCAGACTTTCTTTTGTGCTGCGTTTCCAGGCACAGATCCATGCTTTAAAGTTCTGGGTCTGAGCCGTGGAAAACCTGAATTGCCTAGAAAGTGCAGACCAGAAGGTAGGTGTGGATGAGCCCAGAAAAGAGTGTTCAGCTCCTCTCCTGTTTACATAGGATGTACCGGTAAGTCAACCTGCTGCTCTGTTTTACATGGAAGCAGCACAAATATGGCTTCTGACATCACATCTACGTAAATTTGGCCATTTCCTTACCTACTTTACAAGGTTGTGGTGAAGATAAAAATGTAGAAAGTACCACATATCAACCTGCAAACTGCTTAGAGGAAGGATGGGATATGTACATGTCTGTGTGCATGTGTGTGTGTTCATGCGTGTGTGCCTGCTTGTGTTTCCAGATGGGGGTATTAATGTATAATGTACTTCAAAGTGAGGTCTCAATACTGTAAACTTGTTGCTGTAACATTGCAAATGGATCATTGGCAGCAGTTTGCTTCTCAGATCTGCTCCAAAAAGGGTAACTTAAGATCAAATAGAGTAAGAAAAAATGCAGGCCTGCATTTTGGTGACAATGACGTCATGTAGATGCTGCAACAAACTGCATGCATGAGAAGCACCACAATAAAAGCACCCTGTTCCTATTTTTGTGGCCCTCTTGTTCCACACCCTCCCTGCACATGGTAGGAGATTATGCTCTAGGCAAGACTAGGCTGTATGGTAAATAACAGTGCATGCCAATGAATATATAATGATATAAATCCAGTAAGTAAATGGTTGAGGGAGACATGAATTGAATGAGGCACTTCCTAGTGACTTGACCATGTCAGGAATTGAAAAGCAGGGTGGGTGGGTGACTGAACCATGAGGGATTGATGAGGGAGCCATGAGTAAGTATCCACAGGAAGGAAGTGTGTATGCAAGAGTGTGGCCAGTTGCAACACAACTGACTGTGCACAAAGATCTCTCGAATCTGCCCGCAGGGGCTGCATTCACAGCCTGGATTCTGGCCTGTGGTCCTGGCCCACCAGGACTCTGTGTGTGTGTGTGTGTGTGTGTGTGTGTGTCAGTCAGACCCTGCAGTTTGCAGCTGCATTTTGTTGCCCTCTATTCAGTCTGCGACTTGGAACAGGGCAGCACGCAGCTGTAACATTGCTCCTCTGAGGATGCCAACTGGTTTCTGCCAAGACGCATTTGAAAACATTAGTAGAGAGGGTTTGCCTTTTTCTGACTGTACAGGAAACAATACTGGGACCTGGGGGCGATGAGGGGGAGCCTCTTGAGAAGGCTAAATGCCAGCTGTGGAGGTTTAAGTGTGTGTGTGTGGTTTCAATGCATAGCCCACCATACGCTAAACAAAGGAAGGTAATAAGGTTACGGTCACTGCCGTGAACAGCCCACTCCTACAACTCTCAAGCTCATATCTCTTATGGAAAACAATGCATTTGAGGGAGTACCTTTCCCCCAGGCTTCCTTTGTATTTGGCACACTATCTCGATCTCTGCCCCAGCCTTCGCTAACCCCTCCAGATGTTGTTGAACTACAACTCCCAACAGCCTCAACTAGCACAGCCACGCTGTCTGCAGCTGATGGGAACTGTAGCTCAACAACATCTGCAGAGCACCAAGCTGGTGAAGGATGTTGTTATGTAGTGAAGTTTCACCCTGGGCCAGCAGGGGGATACTGTATATAGTTTTCACTCAGGTCTGTAGATAGTTTTCACTCAGGTCCACGTCAGTTATTTTAGGTGGGAAACGCTGGGCTGTTGTTGCTACAATGTTGACAGCCAGCTGCCTATAAAAGCAGGCCGGCTGAGCTGTTTGCAGTCAGTTCTATTCCAGCTTACAAAATAAAGAGCTACTTGGAGAAATCGCTGTGCCGTCTGCTATGTCAACCCACAACTTAACAGATGTTCTACCCTGAGATTCTTCCATAGCGCCAGTTGTTTCTCTGTGCTTTTGGAGACCCCTTGCTTCAAGTCTTCCACTCCCCACCTCTGGTTTGTGGTCATAGAAAAAGGCAATGTCTTCTGTGAAGAGCTTGCTCCCCCCCCCTTGTATTTTTGTGATGTACTTTTATGTTGTGAACCGCCCTGAGACCTGCAGATGAAGGGTGGTATACAAATAATAATAATAATAATAATAATAATAATAATAATGTGACCGAAATAAGGCAGTTTGTTGCCACATGGTTTACTACTGGGCTACCTTTTCATTCTTCTCTAAGACTCTTGTATCATCAGGGGTTTTGCCTTAGCAGAACAATATTTGCTGTTCGCTTCTCCCAGCTCCAAGCAACCTTTAAACAGATTTTTCCTCTCTGTGGTGGCTACTATACTGTGGTGACCTAATCTCACATCTGGTCTATGACATCTGTATCATCTGCCTTGGTGGCCTTCCCTCTGCAGTCAGCTCAGGAAGCTAAACTAATATTTCTTATTCTTCAGCTGTCATCGTGTTATGTCTTTCCTTACGCTTGCTGCGAGTCCAGTCCTCAGGGTGACGGTGCCAAATGTGGGTTGCACAAAGGGCTTTTTTCCAGATGGACCTTAACTCCGGCACCTCTCAGGTGGGTGCTGTTGCCTTTATAATAAGGGAGGCACCTCTTTTTCTAGAAAAATAGCACTCGTTGCACCACATCCCTTCCTCTGCCCTCTCCTCTCTTTATTTTTAGAGCATTTCTACAGAGATTTTCACTTTGATTCTGCTTCCCTTCAGATATGTTACACACCTTTGCCGTGATAAACTATAGAATGCGAGAAAGGAAGATACTGAACGAAGGAGAAATTGTAGTGCTTTAAAGCTCAGTAACATGTGTGTTTCAAATCTTAATAAACATGTAAGAGAAAAATATTCTAGTCCTCACATTTACTTTTTTAAAAAATCCCTCTCTCTGTCCCTGAGAATAGTTGTCTCCAGTGCTTTCTTCTCTAGAAAAACAGGTGCTGGTACTCACCATTAAGTTTAGTTACAGAAAGTGTCACACATTTTAACAACAAAAAAAGATGTGCTGGTACAGAGTACCCTTGAGTACCCCCTGAAAAAGAAGCAGCAGCAGCAGCACTGCTTGTCTCCATGCTGAAGCCCTTTGGCACTCCTGAGACATTGCTTCTCTTTAATCAGAGGGAAATGAAATTAGGACAGAGGCTGCTTCCAGACAACCTGCTTATTGGGTGTTCATCCTGATTTGTTTACACAGAGTTTGTGAAGAGGTAAGATGACACTGGTGCTTATTGAGCATCCATTCCTATATATTTCCCCATCATTTTCCATATTGCAAGAAGTCTGTTTTTTGTTTCGGAGGAGGAAGCATTTTTTGTGCATGCAAGAATTCTGAATCAACTTTAATTGGTTTGTGTTGTGTTCTTAAATTTTGTGTGGTTGCATGTCTGCTCAGAGTGCCTTTTGGCAAGCAGACAGAGTATAAATGGCTGAAATCACCCACCCCTTCGTTTGCCATTCGGCTCTCCCCTCACTGTTGTCAATTATTGAAAATTGTTCTTTATCCAAGGCATGTAGGCTGCAAAAGCCCTCTGGGTGGGGAGGGATGTGACCTCTCTGTTCCAGGCAGCACCTAATGTACCCACGGCTGGTAATCATTTTGAGCACTGGGATTTGGAGAGCTTTATATGTTAAGTATGGGGGGCCCACCCAAGAAATTTTGTTGGCTGAGGCAGAAAAATCCTGAAGTGGCAGCACATACCCTTTCATCTGTTTAATAGGGGACTTGGTCCACCAGGAAGGTCCCCTGCACAAACTCTGTCAATGATTAGGAGCAGCACAAGAGCTTTCCTGTTCAATTTCAATGAGGTTTTGCTGAGATAATAGAATCACAGAATTGCAGAGTTGGAAGGGACCCCAAGGGTCATCTAGTCCAACCCCCTGCAATATGGGAACATTGGCCCAACATGGTGCTCAAACCCACAACTCTGAGATTAAGAGTTTCATGATCTACTGACTAAGCTACCCCAGCCACTGAATAGTGTGCCCCATGGGTCAGACTTGCACTGTCTCCCACTCTTAATTCCACTCTTAATTCCACCTGATTGCATTAAATAGAATATCTTTTCCCTTGGCTCAGCTGTTAACATTTGCTCTTTTCCTACCAGAGCTATCTCCATCAGAAACCACTCAAGCTGGTGCTTAGAGAAGCATTACCTAGCGTCATATAAACCAGAGGTTACAGACTTACACCTTCTACTCCATGGGTAGGCAAACTAAGGCCCCGGGGCCAGATCCGGCCCAATCGCTTTCTAAATCCAGCCTGCGGATGGTCTGGGAATCAGCGTGTTTTTACATGAGTAGAATGTGTGCTTTTACTTAAAATGCATCTCTGGGTTATTTGTGGGGCCTGCCTGGTGTTTTCACACGAGTAGAATGTGTGCTTTTCTTTAAAATACATCTCTGGGTTATTTGTGGGGCCTGCCTGGTGTTTTCACATGAGTAGAATGTGTGCTTTTACTTAAAATGCATCTCTCAGTTATTTGTGGGGCCTGCCTGGTGTTTTCACACGAGTAGAATGTGTGCTTTTCTTTAAAATACATCTCTGGGTTATTTGTGGGGCATAGGAATTCATTCCCCCCCCCCCCCAAAAAAAAAATAGTCCGGCCCCACACAAGGTCTGAGGGATAGTGGACCGGCCCCCTGCTGGAAAAGTTTGCTGACCCCAAAATCTACTCTTCTGTGTATGTGTGTGCTTAAAACATCTTGGAATCCTTGTGGATCACCAATGTGCTGTAAATGTGTGAAAGAAAAATGTACACCTTTTGAAGTTGAGAGGCAAAGTGCATACAGATAAAAGTGGTTTCCATATTTGTGTGGCTTATAAAGATCCACTTTTCCTGCTTGCATGTTTGGCAAGTTCGCTTCCACACATTCCCAGTCCTGTGTTTGCTACCAGTACCCAGGCACAGTGATTTCCCCTCACCCTCCAAGTACATATAAGAACCTTATGCCTATTCTGTATGGCAGGTGCACCTCCAGACAGATGAATGGTGGGCAAGTCATCCATGTTTAGGGTCACCATTGCCAAAAAAAGAGGGTGCAAATTTGCATATGGTCATTTAGAAATATTTAGAAATAATAAATACCGTATTTTTCACTCTATAAGATGAACTTTTTCCCTCCTAAAACGTAAGGGGAAATGTGTGTGCGTCTTATGGTGCAAATGCAGGCTGCGCAGCTATCCCAGAAGCCAGAACAGCGAGAGGGATCGCTGCTTTTGCTGCGCAGCGATCCCTCTCGCTGTTCTGGGATTCAAAATATTTTTTTTCTGGTTTTCCTCCTCCAAAAACTAGGTGCATCCTATGGTCTGGTGCGTCTTATAGAGCTAAAAATACGGTACATCTGGAAAGGATTACTGTCATTGAAACAGAAACACATCTCACCATGGTAGAGGAGATGCCACACAACTGATATGCCTGCTCCCTCTGCTGACCAGGTGCTGCTAACTGTTGATAGGAAATTTCAAGGCTCCCTTTCTATTGCTCCTTACCTTTTCAACCAGACTTGGGACAGGACAGCCTTCCCAAGGGAGGACACCTTCAAAGAGAGGCCTGTCCTCTGGCAGCCCTTCAGAATGGAGGGTTGTCTTCTGTATAGCAGCACACACAAGACACCCTGTCCGCATTTCCCATTGCATGTAGTTTCCTATAGCAAGCCAAATCAGCACTGTTTATAGCTATAGAAATTTATAGACACCCGGTCCTTAAGAAAGGAGAGTTCCTTTGCCTAGGTTGTGGCGTCCTGTAATTCCCTGGGGCTGAGAATAGCAGGACTGTAATTTACCAGCTATTTTCGCCTGCCTCCTGGCCTGAAGTGGTCAGAAAGAGACACATCCCTTGCCTCCCCACCCCCACCCCCCACGAGGGTTTCTTTGGACTGTGCTGCACGGGCAGGAAAACGATGGGAGCCTGCCATGGATTTAGTTGGCACTTCTCTCTCTCTCTCTCTCTCTCTCTCTCCCTCCACACCCCACTCCCTACCAATTCCCCCAGGTCTTTAGATGTGGAAAATTATAGCAAGTCATCGTGGGTTTCCAGATGGCAATGCCTGCCGAGAGGTGAGATCATTGTGACTAGCTTGTGCAGGTCCCACGCCCGCTCTCTTACTGTAAGGAAGTAGGACTCATGTGAGCTGATGTCATGCAGTGAGTGTGCTGTGCAAAGTCTCTCCACTGTCAAAGCAAGCTTGCCTGCTTTTCATTTCTATTTGGACATGGGGGCTGCTTATATGTATATGTTTTAAGCCCATATTGATGGACTATTTCTATTGCAGGTGTGAGCCAGGGGCAGCCAATGTGGCACTCTCCAGATGTTGCTGTACTCCAACTCCCATCAGCCCCTCTTTGCAGGGCCAATGGTCAGGGATGATGGAAACCGTAGTCCAACAGCATCTGGCTCCCTGCCCCAAGTGAGCTGATTATGTTTCTTTTTCGTTTTGTTTGCCCCCCAAAAAAGTACAAAAAGATAGAGTTTCCCATTTTTTATGTCAAGATATTTGGCTCTTATAGGCAGCAATGTATTCGGTCAAAGTCCAGGTCCCACAGTTCAGGGAGTTGGGGGCACCAAGAGTGGAGGAAGAGGGGCAGCAGGGCCTGTCCATAGTTACAGGTGCTCATTTTATTATTTTTACTTCTAAAATGCACAGTAGATTGTGTTTATTCTTAAGGAAGCATGTTTAGCAGGAGGGCAGCAGAAGCCAACCCTGTTTTATTCACATAGCCATGATGGTAGCAGGATTTAAGTGAATTTAAAATGCAAAAACTGCACATGCTCAGAGTATTTTTAAAAAAATAATCAGGGTTGCTAGGGTTGCCATATTTCAAACAGTCAAAATCCGGACAGATTTCCAAATGACAGTGGAAACATTGTGTGCTTCCCTTCAGTACTGGAGATTAAGATGCAATAAGTTCTTTCAGTGAGGACGACTACCACTTAGGATCTAATCTTAAAAGCCACGTTCATGAAGTATCTTTTCCAGACCTTGGCGAATACTAGATTTGGAAACTTCAAGCAAAAGGTCATTAATTCTTCCCAGCCCAGGGTCCTAGATTTCACCAGGTGGAGCCTCCCTATTGTTACTCTGTGTCATGGACACATCTGTGTGCATGCTGCAACTCTGCAGGGGTGCAGAAAAAGTAGAGTGTGTGGCAGTTGGCAGATTTCCATCAGCCAAGAGTGCCCCGCTTAACTCTTTGATCCTCACTATAGCAGTGAATACATTATGGGGAAAGAAGCAACATGATGTCAGGTGACTGGCAGGTTTGGCCCATGGAGGCCTGGTCACCTTCAGATCTAGCTCTCATACCAAAAGTGATTCTCCACCTTTGTTTTAAGAACTGGTGACAGGTTGCGCATTTTCTTCCTCTGTTCCCTTCCCCCTTTTCTTTTGTGTAGTGTTTTTTACATTGTAAGCATGAAGGTAGGGACTCTTTTGTTTGTTATGTAAGTGTTATGTACTGAGCTGAATCCTAGAATAGGATCCAGAATACAACAGTCTGATTGGTCCGCAGGAGCCACCCAATCCAGCTCCAGGTGGAAGGGAATCAGCGACTTGATTGGCCTGCAGGAACAGCCAGTCAGAGACCTGGATGGAGTGAATCAGCAACCTGACTGGCCTGCAGGAGCAGCCTGAAATTAGCCAATCATGCGGGGCCCATTGTGTAAATAATGTATATTTAGCTAGACAGTTTTGGGGAAAGTTTCATTCATTGCTACTATGAGCTGAATAAAGAGCATGAATTTCACACTCGACTCCGAGTATATTTCAGTAAGCCACTCTGGGAAGTTTTTCAGCTGCAAAATGGGGTAAAAGTGCTTTAAAGAAATAAACCCAGAAGTAGGTAGCAAAAATGAGGAGGGAGGTTTTGTCTCAGTCCCTGGATTCTTGTATAGTAAGAGAAAGTATGGTTTGCTCAGGGCTGCGATTCCCAGTTAGGGCCTCTGTCTGTCTCACGATGCTTCCTTTCTGACTGCTGAAGGGTCAGGAGCCAACAGTGGAGACCTAGCCAAAGGTACGCCTGGAAACTGCAAATCCTGAACCGGCGTCTGAAATTAGCAGAAAGTCTGAGCAAGGAGCTGTTACCTTTGGAGAGGGGGCTGTGCTAACATACACTGCTCTGCTGATGGATCCCTTTTTCCCTTGGACACTTGCCTTTCTGCAGAGTGTGCTTTTATTTTCTCCACACACACACACACCCTTAAAAAATAATAATACTGTTTAAAGAGGCAAAGGTTTGCAACATTACTACAGGTTCCAGAGACAGGGAATTTTCTGTACAGAGCCAGAGGCTCAAAGTTTCCTGGATGCCTCAAAGCTGGAAGCTCTTTTCCCTAAACCGAAATGTATGGCGAATTTGGGTTGTGAGATTGCCCATTGCTTAAAGGGACTCTTTTCTTTGTCTGGGCTGTGCCCTAACCCTTTCCTCCTAATCCTAAATCTAAACCTTGGCTCCCACAGAAAGTGACCAGCTGCGCAGGTTAGCAGATTTAAGGCACCTGCACCTTAAATCAAGGATGGGGAACTAGATGGTCCTCTTGCACACATGCCTCAGCAGACGTTTTGAGATTTTAGAGGACAGTGTAACAGAATGCTGGTGCACCTGCCCATTCTAAGAAAATCTTCAAATCGGAACAATATCCTCAGCTTCAAGACTGGGCAGAGATTGTTTCCCATCAGCTGAAGTCCAAAAGATCTGGAGGATACCAGGTTAGTGAAAGGTGGTTTCCTATATTAAATAGTGCTACTACCAATATTTGGTGCCCCTAAATTATACCTTCAGTTTTTCTTAGAACTGAAAACCCATATTCTAGAAACAAAATGGCAATTGTCGCTTTTTTAGTTTCTGGCTCAAACGCATGTCTATGCCAGGAAGGTAGATTATCCGAACTCTGAGCTGGTATGGGACAGAGGCTGCCATGAAGCAGGCTGCTTCAGGCAGCAGGATTTAGGAGGATAAGTATATGATGGCAGGAACTGCTGTCTGAATGGTGTAGCAAGACACTTGAAAGCAGGCGTTTGAACTTTAGGCTGGCAGGGTCTGGCTTATTTTTTTTTTTTTTCTGAGCCCCCAGGGCCAAGAAATGGAGCAGAGGACAAAATTTCCCTATGGAAAAATGTGCTGGGTATTAAGAATTAAAGAAAATGGTACCTCAGAGCACATATGCAGGCCAGGAATTTGTGATCAGTACCAGAACCAAACTCACATTCTTCCACACCAAATTCCACTCCTTTCCAACCAAGCATTCCTTTTCAATAATCTTTCTTTTTGGGAAGGGATCTTTTTAATTGATATTGTTAGAAAATTGGAACACAGAAATACTTGTCAATCCACTGCAAATCACCCAGAGTTCTGCCAGTAGATCCCAATCTATGTTCTTGCCACCCCCGATTTAAAATGTTGGCTCTAGAATAGAGGAAGGTGCCATTTGGGTTCTGCTTGGGCAGCAGAAAGTCTTGGACAAGCACAGCTTTGATATTTTGCAGAACAGAATGGTTTGGCTGATCCATTCTTACAGCTTCTATGGAGTCAAGAGGTCTTTCGCCAAACTAGAATTTAAGAACAAGCTGAAGGAAGTCTATAAACAGTATTGTTCCCTGGTACACCCCAACTAAACATCAGCAGAGCCTGAAAAATTATTCAATAGCTTTGCCAACAAATTCCCTTTGAGGAAAGCTTATACCCTCTTTTAGTTAACATAATCTGCTGTTTTAGATGGAAGATTTACCAACAGAATAATAGAATTGTAGAGTTGGAAGAGACCCTGAGATTTTTCTAGCCCAACTCCCTGCAGTGCAGGAATCTCAGCAGAGAATCAGCAGGGCTGCAATTGCAGAACAGGATAAATCAAGTAGGTATTCACAGAATTATTTCATTGTCCTATATGTGAGGATTATGAGGAGTGAGAGTTTGGGTCCAATTTGCAGAAAATTTATTTTCTGTTTTCAAAGAGATGCAGAAAATAGATCTTTCTGTTTTCAAGCAGCGATTGTCAACAAAGTGGCTAATTTTGTGTTAGCCTTGATGAAACCAAAGGGAACATTTAACGACTATACCTCTTTCCTTGTGTATACTTTGGATCAATTATATTTTGGTTTGTGCAGTAATGGATCAGTTCAATTTTATCTTGCCTGCTTTCTTTAAGTATGATTTCTGTCAGTTTTGTTATGGACTACAGCTGAACAAACACCTTTCTAAATACAAAATATCACAGGAAACTGAGCAGCTTCCAAATTTAATGGCTATGACTCAGAATACAGGGTTTGGAGGCAAATGAAAACAGAGCTGATCTGAATGTACTTTGGGAAACATATTTGGTTTGAACCTGGAGATGGGGAACATCTTCTGTTCTGCCCTGTATTCATCGCATGCAGCACATCTCTGTTCTGCTACCGTTTGTCTTCCACCAAAAACTATGTTATTTGACTTGCTGTCTGCTGTGCCAAAATAACTTAACTTGTGCAATTTACATACTTAATTACATAAGTAACATTGTCATCTCATTATTCTATCCCATTCATTTCAATGCAAAGAAAATGCAACACAAATGGGGAAGAAAACATAGTTAATTTTCATTTTCAGACCGAAGGCAACAAGAGCAGTGCATCCCAATTGTATTTGCTGGATTGATTTAGGTTCTGGACATGGGAGAAAAAAGTGAATGTTGGCAATTTCCACTCCATTTTCTGTTTTTTTTCAGAATTATCCTGCATCCCTATTGCCGGGCAACTCTTAACTGGCCAAAATGCTCATTCTAATTAAACATTGGTGGTATCCAGACACTCCTCTCTCATTTGTGCAAAGAAGGCATGCAGGGAGGGTGAAGGCCTTGCAAGGGCAGCACAAGCGAGTCCTGCCCTGTGCTGTCGGTGTGTCAGGAGGGAACCGTGCATCCCAGTCTACAAATTTAGTGCACAGAAGCATACCTTTGATCCTTTTATAAGAAGCCTTCTGTTGACACTCATCACGAGCCCCACCTGCCCTGCTCACTGAAGCCACTAAGGAGAGCCTTCCTGCATGCCCCAGCTTGATCTCCTCCTCCTCCTCAGGGATGTTCTCAGGTGGCAGGGAGAACGTCACGTGCCTGAATGCTCCTCCACAAGTCAATCACTGTACATGAAAAGTTAACACTGCCACTTCCCGTTCGCAGACATGTCTAGTGCAAATTATTTCCCCCATTATAACTCAGAGCTTTAAATTTTAGGCCAGCCACCTCATTTTACTTGTATTGGCATAGCAAGCAGGCATGCCAGATAAACTGTACACAGGGTGATAAAGAAGATGTCAAAAGTGACATCAAATGTTATATTTCAAAGGTCACGTGTACATGCATGAGATGGCTTGGGCTGCTTTTGGGGAAACTGTCACAGCTCTCCAAATAATGTACCTTTGGAAATGTGTCACACCAGAGGTGGAGAACTTGTGTGGTCTTCCAGTTGTTGTTGGACTACAACTTCCACCATCTTGGACACTTAGCCATGCTGACTGAGACTGATGGGAGTTGGAGTCCAACAACATCTGGAGGGCCACAATTTCCCCATCCCCGCAATACACAAATAAAGTGGCCACATTCAAACATCACAACAAACTAGAGTCAAGCCACTGTCATCAACTTGTCTGCCATTACTAATTTTTTCATCACGCTTAATTGAAATAATGACCCATTTTAAAAATCTTTTGAAGAAAATCCAAGATTTCCCTGGAACACTATTTGAAAATTATTGTTGGAAATTATGATGGCCCACTTTTTCTTGGATCAGCAGAAGCTGCAGAGGGGGTGAGCTTGCTAAAGACTCCCTTCCCCCACTGGTAGGCTTACTCGGTCGCTATTGGTGTCCTCCTCCCAGGGTTTGTGGCTGGTTGGATCAGTCAGGTACTAGGGCCTGACAGGACTGACCTGGCCCTGCCATTCCTCTCTGCCTCTGGGTGCAGTAAGAAGGAAAAGGGCTCAAGCAGCATGTTCTAGCAGAGGGCGAGGTCCTTAGGTGTTTTGCAGGCCCAGCAAAAAATTATGAAGGCTCTCCTGATGAACAGGGTGATCCTGGAGCCTCACGGCACAAATGTCACCTCCTGTAAATACGGTAGGTACCACTGTGGCAGGAAGGTAAACGGCGTTTCCGTGTGCTCTGTCACTTATCACAGTGTTCCATGTGCCAAAAGCAGTTTAGTCATGCTGGCCACATGACCCAGAAAAGCTGTCTGCGGAAAACAATGGCTCCCTCAGCCTGAAAAGCAGAGATGAGTACCACACCCCAGTAAATTTGACTGGACTTAACCGCCCAGGGGTCCTTTACCTTTACCTTTAGTTGAATGGCATGTTAGAAAAAGAAAACTTTAAAAGCCATGCTCTTTATTTATACACATAAGGATTTGAACATCTTAAGTATGTGCACATACACACACCATGAGCCCACAATGTGTGGAGTGGCCATTAGATACGGATGAACCTTTAATCCCTTCCAGTTATGAATCTGAAGTAAGCAGTGGAGGTGAGGAGCTTATATTTGAGTCGTCTGCCTTGGGAATTAAAATGTCTTGGGCCATCCCTATGCTCAGTTTATTTTTATTATAAATTTGTATCCTGCTTTTCCAAAATTGTTGGAGGTGACTTTTCTAGACGTTATAACTTTAGAAAGAGGCATTCTCTCTCAGTCAGCCTCCCTCTCTCACCCACTTGTTGTTTTGCAAAAGACTTACGACTCAAACTGGTGGTGCTGAAGAGTGCGTCTCAGGATGCTGGGACTCAACCCAATAGTATTTTGCACACCTGGAAGTTCCTTTCCTTCTTTTACCTGAAAGGGCCCACTATTCTTCTATGCTCTCAACAGCAGCCTGCCATAACAGCTCAGGTACGCTTCCCACCCCCCATTTTACCTTCATGCTGCGAAAGGTGGCTTGATTTTTATTTCTTTTAAATCAAGCTACTGTTGTGGGCACAGGAGCAAGGCATGGGGGGAAAGGTGGCCACGCACTCAGCACAGCAGATTGTCTCTCTTGGAGCAGCCCAAAATTTGAATTATGGCCTTTCCTTGTAAGAAAAGAGCTGCTTCCAGTAAAAGCTGCTCTCCGCACAGGCCACAGCCAACAATTACAGGAGGCTGGCGTCTCTGCCGAAGCGCTTCACATCCCTTCCAAATCCACAGCCCCCTCAGAGCCCACAATAGAAGCCTTTATATCCCAAGATCCGAGTGTTTGCGATTACAGGCGGGGTCACACCCAGTTCTCCGTTCCAGTTTTGGAGCAGACGCCAGGATGGTGGAAAACTCTCCCTCCCTGGCATCTGGGTCCGCTCATGCAGCACTAGGCAGAGACAAAACACAAGCAGGACTGACCAGTGGAGGTTTTTTTTGGGGGGGGGGGAGAGAGAGAGAGAGAGAGAGAGGATACTAGGTAAGGGAGTAGCAGGCTGGCCCAGATGCCTTGATCACTGCGGCAGAAAATCCCAATGCCATCATCTCTCTTCCATTCATTATCGTGGGGCAGGATTCGTCAGGATGTTCTCCTATGCAAGCCTGACTGACATGGGGAGTGTCATGACCACATGATTTTGTTATTTGTACAGAGTAAGAAAACCTGTGCAACTCAACTTGCACAATTTACATAAATCAAAGATTTCAGCTACAATTTGAGTCCACCAGTAATCAAACACAAAAATTCTGAATATGCTTGTCATTATTGTTAAGCATTTAAGGTACCCCTGCCCGTACGGGCCAGTCGTGTCCGACTCTAGGGTTGTGCACCCATCTCACTTAAGAGGCTGAGGGCCAGCGCTGTCCAGAGACACTTCCGGGTCATGTGGCCAGCGTGACGAAGCTGTTCTGGCGCGCCAGCGCAGCACACAGAAATGCCGTTTACCTTCCCGCTATAAAGCGGTACCTATTTATCTACTTGGGGGTGCTTTCGAACTGCTAGGTGGGCAGGAGCTGGGACCGAAAGATGGGAGCTCACCCCGCCGCGGGGATTCGAACCACCGACCATGCGATCGGCAAGCCCTAGGCGCTGAGGTTTTACCCACAGCGCCACCCGCGTCCCTTGTTAAGCATTTACTTGACACTTAAAAAATGCAGAGCACCCTACTATCTTGGCCTGTTGTTACAACAGACCCTTGAAGTAGAAATTAATTAATATTCTTGTTTTACAGATAAGCAATTTAGTTTTAGAGAAAGTTACTTATTTACCAGGCATCAGAGGTTGTGAAGGAAGTTGAGCAATGGTCCTCCAGCTCAACTGAATGAATCAAGTCTTCTTATTAACCTACAAGGGGCTCACTTTGAACCATACAACAATGATACCCTGTTGCTTCACTCTTGTGCACCAAATATGGTTCCTCCTCAGAAGGTACCCAAATCCTGCTCTGAGCCACTGTGGCCTTTTTCTGCTAGGGTTGCAAAATTTGTTGCAGGGAGGGGCATTGAGCTGCCCCACTCCCTTTCACAATCTGAAGTGCCTTTATCCAAGCTAATACTCCCATCCGTCACCTGAGGTCTTTGCTGTAACATGGATGTGTCTGCAGTCGAAACCATTGGCAGTAATTTGTGAAGTAAATATCTGAGGCTATCTCTGAGTGCTACAAGCACCGAACTGAAGATGCTGGCAAACAATTACTCATTTTTTAGGTAAAGGTAAAGGTACCCCTGACCGTTTGGCCCAGTCGCAGACGACTCTGGGGTTGCGGCACTCATCTTGCTTTACTGGCTGAGGGAGCTGGCGTACAGCTTCCAGGTCATGTGGCCAGCATGACTAAGCTGCTTCTGGCGAACCAGAGCAGTGCACGGAAACGCCGTTTACCTTCCCGCCGGAGCGGTACCTATTTATTTACTTGCACTTTGATGTGCTTTCGAACTGCTAGGTTGGCAGGAGCAGGGACTGAGAAACAGGAGCTCACTCCGTCGCAGGGATTCGAACTGCCAACCTAGGCAAGCCCGAGGCTCTGTGGTTTAACCCACAGCACCACCTGTGTCCCTTACTCATTTTTTAGTCTTGGTCAGTTTTAGTCTTGGTTCGGAAAGACAAACTCAAGCTGTGTACTATTAGCACTCATCCGTCCCAAGAAGCAACTGCTGCATTAGCAACACCAAAGTGACCGTCCCAGGACACAAGCCTGGGCATATGGGGTGTTAGGGGAGGGGATAATACCTCTGGTGGAGAACAGATCATGCTCCTTCTGGGGTAGTTTGTCCACCTTTAGTCCCCACTCTCACCTCAGCTCTCACCTATGGTGCCTAGAAGCTGTCAGCGTGTGACAGTGGCCAAAATCCCAGCCAAACCAGGTGAGAGCCGCCGATGAGTCGGGGACTTTCCCTGCATATGAAGACAGGTTCTGGCAGGTTGAGTCCACGAGACCAATAGTGGTTCAAGAAGGCAGTTTCTATGCTGAGTACACACTATACAATTAAAGCACATTTGAAGCAGGGTTTTGCCCCCTGAAAAAAACCTCTGATTGATGTTTGCTCTAATTCTGCTGTAAACAGTGGGTTTTCCCAGGGGCAAGCGGAAGTATGGGTGGGGCCTGGCTTCTACAATGGTGATGGGATCGTGTCCTCCACAGTGGGGTAGTGGGGGGGGGCTGAGAGGGCCATCGCCCCGGGCACAGTTTTCGGGGGGGGGGTGCATCAAGGCAATTGCAATTGCTTCCTCGGCTCCCTCCAGCTGGAGAGCAGGTGGGAAGGACGCAGCAGGCGTGCCCCCTGGCCTGTGAGCCCAGCTCTGCTTTTCCAAGGGGCGCTGCTTGCAGGGAGGGCACAGGGGGCTGTTGCGTCCTTCTCATGGTGCCCTCCTTGCGACCCCAGCACCCCTTCCAAAAGCAGGGCTGCAAAGTGACAAGGCTCACTGGGCACCCTGAGCATGCCTCGCTTTGCAGCAGTGGGCAGAGGACTGGCCATGTGGCATGCACAACTCTGCCTTCCAACAGAGGGGAATGGCTGGGGTGGAACAGCTACTGCTTGAAATGCTGCTGGAAATGGCCTCCTCCATCTGCCTTACGAGGTTGTGCAATTCACACCCCCCAGAGGCCTGGCTAGAGTCCAGGCCTCAGCACCTTTTGGAAGAGTTAGAAGCACTTCCTGCATTTTGAGGCTGGTTGGGGGGGGGGGTGAGGGGCTTATGCCGACAGGTGATGGGAGACTTTCCAGGAATTTAAATCTGATTATATTTTATTCCGTCTTGTTGGGAGGTATGCTTTTGTTGCCCACCTCAAACACCCAGGATGTGGTAAATAAGCTTTAAACCCAAACAAACTTCTAAAAAGACCGACTCGTTGGGACTGAAGCCAGTGTGCCTCTCATGCCCTCCAGCAACCTAATAATCCTAGAAATGTAGAACTTTGTTCCAGGGCCAGGGGTTTTTTTCAGCCGGAACGCGTCGGAACTGTGTTCCAGCGCCTCTCCCCATGCCATGCCTCTGGTTCACATTAAGATTATCCCTGGAGCGCAAAGAGGACATCCTCTGTGGGCACTGGAGAGGGTCTTCTCATGAGCCAGAGGTGCACCGGGGCTTTAATGAGGCTCTTCCCGGGCTAACAGCTGTGCGGGGGGGGGGGAGCTTCCCCTGCCTCTGCTCTGTAAGACTTATGCAAGTCTCTCTGGCTTATGCAAGTGAGCAGAAGGGAGAGGGCAGCTTGCAGGGCAGACCTGCAGGGGAAAAGCTTCTATGCGCATTAGCTGTGCTGTTCACAAAGCAGCCCTCCTTCTTCCGCTGTCCGGAAACAGGAGGGACAGGGCAGCATTCTTGCACCGTTTTTTCTAGGAAAAAAGCACTAGCCGAGGCATAACAGAAATTAGGGCTCACCTGCCCCAGTCTGTTTTCAGTGCCAGAACTTTCACCCCTGCAACTTATTTATTTTATTTATGGAATACATTTACATCTTTTCTCCAAGGAGCTCAAGGCAGCACGCATGGGTCTCCCTCCCTCCCATTTTATCCTCAAAAAGACTGATTTTTTGGAGGAAGCAGATTTATTGTGCAAGACCACCCAATCAGCTGTAACAGAGCCATGTGAATTTGCCGGTATGTGATTGCATACTACTCAAAAATAGTGAGTCTGGAAGAGCCCTACATTCCCCAGTCCTAATCTGACAATGCAGCTACTACATCACACTGCTCCAAGATGGGGCAGGAGGAAGTGGTTTCATGACATCACAGGCTCTAACCAATCAGGGCAGCCCTCAGTTGGCTCATGCTGCAAGCATGCTCACTTGGTTTTCCCTGAACTCAGTCCTGGAGAAGAGAAAGTACATGTGATACACTGTGTTTTGATGTGCTTCCACAGCACCTGCATTGTTCATCATATTTATATCATATTTATATACACTCTGGAATGAGAGTGGGGCAGTGTTATCAGAGGAATTAGGTTCTGGGCAGGATGTAGCCTGGGCACCTCTGTTTTTAACCACTGGCTGCAAGTAACCAGAAGTGAAGGAAAGGCACTCTACACATGCTCAGAGGCCCACTCTGCTTAACTTTTTCTATATCACCTATCTCTGTTAGCCACAAAACCTGCCAGTTCTACCATCCACAGCACTCTGCGACTCTTAATTTATCTACCTTTTTGCAGTATTGCTTTTCTGCTCCCCAGTTTTTCTTCCCCAATCTGCTCAGTGTTTATTTTGGCCTTGAAATTTCCCAAGTGCTACCATTCAGCAGTTAAGGGTTTGAAGCAGCTGCATTCATCTAGAAACTCCTTGCAAGAACTCAGCTGGTCTGTGTATTAGCTAACAACCCATACGGGCTGCATGTTGAGAATATACATTTTACATCCACAAAATCAAAGTGAAACAAAATAAGATCTGAAACTTCTTTTCAGCCTTGATGACTGTCAATATAAAATTCTCCACATTTTTGCTTGCTTTACTTCTGCCCTTATAAGTAATATGGATGAATGTTAAAAGACTGTGCTGTGCAGAAATGTGAATTACCATATTTTTCGCTCTATAAGACGCACCAGACCACGAGACGCACCTAGTTTTTGGAGGAGGAAAACAAGAAAAGAAAAATACTCTGAATCTCAGAAGCCAGAACAGCAAGAGGGATCGCTGTGCAGTGAAAGCAGCAATCCCTCTTGCTGTTCTGGCTTCAGGGATAGGTGCGCAGCCTGCATTCGCTCCATAAGACACACACACATTTCCCCTTACTTTTTAGGAAGGAAAAAGTGAGTCTTATAGAGCAAAAAATATGGTAAGTTTCTCTGACTTTTAGCCTGGCCTAAGAGGGAGACCTAACTCACAGCCTGCAATCTAACCCCATTAATTTTCCACAGCAGTGCCCATTCACAGCTCCATTGCATTCCAGTGAGACTTGCTCTGCAGAACTTCTTAATGGGTTGTGCCATCATGGTAAATAGAGAGGCGGGTGCCATTTAGGAAGAGCCTTGCTAGATCAGGCTAAAGGCCCATCTAGTCCAGCCGTCTGTTCTCACAGTGGCTGTCCATCGAGGCTGTCCAGGCTGCCTACCAACTGGTATGCAGAACCGTATCATCTCTGGCCATGGAGGCACAGCAGAACTTTTGTGGCTAGATTTAGATTTCTTGCCACAAGAAAGTATTGCACCAGTCCTGACCGTGCTCCTATCCTGGCACTTTTACAGTTACCCGAAATGTAACTGCCCAGCTCCACACAGCTCCCTCTGTGTTACAGCATTCTCCCATGCACTGGGATCCAGCCAGATTTTGCTGTTTATGAAGCAAACAAACGTAGGAGACCAGGCTTTCAGTCATCTGTACTCTTTCAGCTCACCAAACTGCCCTCCCCTTTACCAAAGGGAGGCATCAAAACTCCACGCCTTACATTTGTCTCTAAACCGCAAGTAATTTGGCTTCTGTCCGAACATGTAACCATTTTGGGACGGGATTATATTTTTAACAACAATGCCAATGAGAGGACATTGTGCAACATAAGCCTGCAATCAAGCAACCCTCTAGATCCCAAGAGCAGTTCTGAGTGATTCTGTCTACAATAGAGTCCTAAATAGTCCAGCTTTCAGTATTTTCAAAAGTAGGTTTCCAGGCCTCATGGTTGTGATGGCTAAAAGCTATCAAAGAAGGCCCAAGTCAAGTTTGCTATTTCAGATCTCCTGAATAAAATTTCTTTTATAAGGGGAGGAATCTAATTAATTGGAGGATAAATGTTCCATGATCATATAAATCTCAGATTTAAGAGTCAATAGCCACGTTTTCACATAAAACTAAGCCAAATTATGACCTGGGGCTTGCTCACACTTCCACTTGTCCTGCTTTTTACTGTTGAATCACAGCAAATGTCAGACTGAGGTTTACCTGATTCTGCAGTAGACAGAAGGTTTTCTGGGGCTATGGCAAATGGAAAACTTATTGGACCCAAGGACAAGTGGGAAGCCACCCAGAGCTGTGCTTTCTAGGCACAGAACAAGCAAAGAGTGGGTGAACCCTTAAAGGAATGTGCTGGAGGAGAATAGCAGCTAAGTAAGCCAAGGCTTGCTTAGCATGTCATCAGAGCTGCAGATCATGGTTAAGCTCTCTCCTCATTAACCACCATCTATAAAAGGTGAAGGTAAAGGACCCCTGACAGTTAAGCCCACTCACGAACGACTCTGGGGTTGCAGCGCTCACCTCGCTTTACTGGCCGAGGGAGCTGACATTTGTCCACAGACAGTTTTTCCAGGTCATGTGGTCAGCATGACTAAGCCGCTTCTGGCGAAACAGAGCAGTGCACGGAAACGCTGTTTACCTTCCTGTCGGAGCGGTACCTATTTATCTACTTGCACTTTGACGTGCTTTCAAACTGCTAGGTTGGCAGGAGCTGGGACCGAGCAACAGGAGCTCACCCCATCGCAGGGATTCGAACCACTGACCTTCCGATCGGCAAGCCCTAGGCTCTGTGGTTTAGACCACAGTGCCACCCGCATCCCTAACCACCATCTATAGCCAAGGCTTATTCTTGGCTGCAGACAATGCTTAAGGAACCTTGGCTTAGCTGCTGCGCTGCAAGCTGCCTGATGGGAACCAGCATGTTTGAAAATTTCCAGTAAACCATAGTTTGCCTTACTGTGCTAAATGAACCTGGTGACTGTGGTGTAGTACAATGGGGAGCGACTGTAGGGCATGTGTTTGGCATGTAGAAGGTGCTGGATTCATTTCCTGATATCTCCAGTTTTAAAATGAACAGGAGATACTTCTGCTAGAGGTCTACTGGAGCTCTGACCATTTTTCACTTTACTATTTCACATTTTAACTTTTGGGCCATTTCTGCACACATTTGAGAAGATGCCATTATATGCACTTTGAGCTATAGCAGTTCACCTTCCTAATCCACTACAAAGGAAGTGAGTACACTGCAATAAATAACAATGACTAAATAGTACTCTTTCACAACAAATCTGCTTCCTGCTCCTATAACTACAATGGAAAGTAGTTTGATGGTGACATTGCATAACCTCCAATACTGTGAAAAATCAGAATGACTGCTCAGTATTGGAGAGAGGGGGGATTCAGTTTTGTTTGCCTTTTAAAAAGAAACCACCTAATTTGCATTTCTTGAAATGATAGGTGAATCAAACACAACTAGCCTTCAAAATTTGCACTTGTCCAAATTTGGAGCTGCAAATCTCCAACAGAAATACATTATATTAGGGGAAGGTGTGCATCAAAATGCATATATTCATGAAAATAGCATACAAAAAACATATCGGGGAAATTATTTGAAATAATGTGTTTTATTAGTCACAACTGCATACAAATACGTGTTTTTTAGGAGATGGTCACACTGAAATGCTGACAATCCCACACCCAAAAGAATGCAATTTCAGTGGAAATATGAGGAACCAAATTCAATATTAGCAAATGAGAGAAAGTTGACATTGACCAACTCACCCATTCCTACCTAATACTGTACATGTTTTGTCTACATGCACCCCCTATCATGCAGCTGGCATTCAAAGCAGGTGATACTGAAGTTAATGGGACAGTAGTCTGACCTGGGGCTTGCTCACCTTTAAGCATTAAAGGTAAAGGTAAAGGTACCCCTGCCCGTACGGGCCAGTCTTGACAGACTCTGGGGTTGTGCGCCCATCTCACTTAAGAGGCCAGGGGCCAGCGCTGTCCGGAGACACTTCCGGGTCACGTGGCCAGCGTGACATCGCTGCTCTGGCCAGAGCCAGAGCCAGAGCCAGAGCCGCACACGGAAACGCCGTTTTCCTTCCCGCTGGTAAGCGGTCCCTATTTATCTACTTGCACCCGGAGGTGCTTTCGAACTGCTAGGTTGGCAGGCGCTGGGACCGAGCAGCGGGAGCGCATCCCGCCGCAGGGATTCGAACCACCGACCTTTCGATCGGCAAGCCCTAGGCGCTGAGGCTTTAACCCACAGCGCCACCTGCGTCCCCCTTTAAGCATTACTTAGCTGTTAATCCACTTTTCCCACATTAAAATTAGCCAGAAGAAATATCAACAACCTCAGATATGCAGATGACACAACCTTAATGGCAGAAAGTGAGGAGGAATTAAAGAACCTTTTAATGAAGGTGAAAGAGGAAAGCGCAAAATATGGTCTGAAGCTCAACACCAAAAAAACTAAGATCATGGCTACTGGTCCCATCACCTCCTGGCAAAAAGAAGGGGAAGAAATGGAGGCAGTGAGAGATTTTACTTTCTTGGGCTCCATGATTACTGCAGATGGTGACAGCAGTCACGAAATTAAAAGATGCCTGCTTCTTGGGAGAAAAGCAATGACAAACCTAGACAGCATCTTAAAAAGCAGAGACATCACCTTGCCGACAAAGGTCCGTATAGTTAAAGTTATGGTTTCCCCAATAGTGATGTATGGAAGTGAGAGCTAGACCATAAAGAAGGCTGATCGCCGAAGAATTGATGCTTTTGAATTATGGAGGAGACTCTTGAGAGTCCCATGGACTGCAAGAAGATCAAACCTATCAATTCTGAAGGAAATCAGCCCTGAGTGCTCACTGGAAGGAGAGATCCTGAAGCTGAGGCTCCTATACTTTGGCCACCTCATGAGAAGAGAAGACTCCCTGGAAAAGACCCTGATGTTGGGAAAGATTGAGGGCACAAGGAGAAGGGGACAACAGAGGACGAGATGGTGGGACGGTGTTCTCGAAGCTACCAGCGTGAGTTTGACCAAACTGCAGGAGGCAGTGGAAGACAGGAGTGCCTGGCGTGCTCTGGTCCATGGGGCCATGAAGAGTCGGACACGACTAAATGACTAAGCAACAACAAGCTGTTAATCCACTTTTCCCACATTCAGGTTAGACCAAAGTTGTCCACACCCTCACATATTAGAATTTGTATATTTGAATTTGCATATGCCTTCCCCGTTCATGCCAGCAGGCATTCCCTTTTGTGTTTGTCCCTGCCTTCTAATTAGATTCTGTTGTGCCAATTAAGTACCAACAGGGCATGTACATAGAGAGCTGCAGATGTGCCCTGTTGTTGTTGTTGTTTAAAAAAAATCCCCACCCAAGAAGCAGGCAAAAACACAAGCTGTAAGTTTGCTTGTGCAGTTTAAATGTTTTGTATGTTTTTGTTTGTGTTCTGAATTTTTTGTTTTTTGTTTTGTACTGTTTCTATTATGTGTTTGAAAAATGAATAAAAATTATTAAAAAAAAAAAAAAGTTTGCTTGTGCAGTTTTCTGGTTGTGTGCAAATCTGACGGACCAAAATAAAATTATTCCTCCACTCAATAGCACCCCTGAAATAGTTACAAGTACAGGCAAAAAAGAAATGAAAGCATTGAGGAAGGTGTGGGCGTGGAAAGGGGAATAGCAGAAAGTGACAACTGAGCCTTTCACCCCCAAAGACTGGAAAAACCCAAGTGACGTGGTTTGGAGCCTGTATTTCCCCAACTTATTGGATTATCCCCATATCAGGTAAACCCTAATGTTCAGGTGGGAAGCATGAGATTGGTGTCGTTTGAGAATAATTTCATGTGGGCTATGCAAATTAAATGGGAACACAAACAGCTGCAAACACACAGTAAACTCCACTGTGGGCAGTCCCCCGAGGCTATGTTTCAGAGAGCCATGTGGTTCCCAGGAAGCTTATCAGGGATTCCTCAATGATAACATCAATAAGAGTGACAGCTTGAGTGACAGCATGCCTACTGCATCTTCCAATTTTGAGGTGGGAAGCTTTTGGTTCAAACTTTGCCTTTGCCACTGTGGCTCAGATTTAGCCACCCACAACATCAACCTGCCATACTGGATTGTTGTAAATGTTACAATACAATGTTTGTGCTTTGAACATCCTAAATCACAGTACTAATGGTTAATGTTAGTAGCAGATTTTAGAAGCCATAGAAATAAAACATGATTATATAATCATACACACAAACACACATGTGGAAGTAGGACCCCTTTATTTGACAGATGTTCTGTCCTCCCTTGTGTATAGTATTTCCTGGTATATTTGATTAAGTATGAACCAGGGGAGCCAGTGCAATCAAGAGAGCTCAGATTCACAACAGACAAAAGGACCCATCAAAGTGCAGTGGACTGTGGGGTTCATATAGGTATTCTGCCTCTCTAGTGGCAGACTGAGAGTTATGATGCTAATGAAACCAGCCATCAAGGCACTTCAGACTGTCCCTGCTTTCAGGTGCAGTCACGTCCCAACAAATTTGGGTTGCACAATTAATTGGTTGATTGGGAGGTCCCATTCAACAAGCCTACTTCCCCAAAAGATCAAACATTTTGCAATATGAAAAGTGACAGGAAAATGCTGGGAAGTGTGGGGTAACATTTGCTTTGATGCGACGTCATGTGACTTTCCCACAAACAAATCAAAATGGGTGCTCATTTAAAAGCAATGTTGTCCAATCTCCCTGCAGACAAATCAGGATGAAGCTCAATCAGCAGGTTGTCTGAACCTGTGTGATATATCTGCATCACTAGTGTAATATAGATTGCACACATGGTGTTGATAGAACCCAGACAAAGCTTTCGCCAGCAGCGTGCCATATGTCTAATGGAGGGTTAAGAAGCATTTGAGCTCAGCTCAGAGATGGGGTGGTGAGGAGAGGTTGTGCCTGAATGCCTTGTTCCGTGGCTGGGAGCAGCCTGTGGGTCTTGGGCATCTGTGGCTATGTGGAGCCAAGCTGGTGGTTCTGTGGCCGGCAGTGTGCCATGCCTGCCAGCTCAGCAGCCAGCGTGCCAAGAAATCCGCACGCTCCACAGGCAGGGGCTGGCACAAGGAGGTAGAGTTGATGAGCATGTGTGGGTTTTTCTCCCAGCCCTCCCTGCCCTAGCCTGCTGGACCTCTTCTCTCAGATATGAAGTTAGGAACCATGATGCCTCTCATTTACATTGACTTCTTAACCCTTTCCATTGCCCTCCCCATTCCTTGCAAAATTCTGACCTCCAGTGCCATTTTCCTCCACTCGATGATAGCCACCAACTCTCTCATAATACCGTTTAGTTGGATGCCTCTCCATAACAAGCATAAGCCTGTGATAACCCAGCTTCCTCCTCTTTTTTGCATTTAGCATCTTCTCTTTCGCAGGACTCTTTGAAAGGATCAAGGAGGCTTTGCTTAAACTAGCCGGTTTTTGTGGTTTCCTATCCCCCTTGGGGCCTCCCCATATAATTGCTTCCAAGGGTGGGATTGGATGCTCCTGGAGACGTTGCAGGATTTGCTGTCCCGGTTTGCAAACATTTATGCTGGCTTTGAATGAAAAGCTCTTCCAGTCTGCTCTGCTCATGTTTCATTCTCACTTTGGACAAACAAGCCAACCAAGTACCTTATGCCATCCATAACTAACAGCTTTGCTCAGATAAAAATAAGATAAAATAATGCAATGTTAGCTTGCTGGGCCACAGGCACAGATTTCAGTGGGCTCCAGATCCAATCTAATGAGGAACTTGAGGGTCTTTGAGGCTAGCAGACTGAGAAGAGGGGTGGGAATTGGGGAGGGGCTGTAAATGCCTCAGGATTCTATCTCTAGCTAGGGGAGAGAGGTGGATTCCCCATAGTCAACAACAAGGGAAATAGGAGAATGAAAGCTTCTAAAAGAGGAGATAGTGTCTAGCAGTATAGGGTGGGAAAACGAGGCACAGTCCTGGGACAAAGGACAATGCAAAAAAACTGATAGGCGGTAGGTTCAGAATGGGCAGAACCAAAAGTACTTTTCTGCACAACCTCTGGTTAACTTAAGGAATTTGCTCCCATGAAGTGTGGTGATGATGGCTCAGACAGCTTTACAAGGGGATTAAACAAATGCATAATGTAGGGTACTAGGGGCAATGAGCCACAAGAGATGAGTGAAACCTCCACATCCAGAGGCAACATACCTCTGAATATGAGATATGGACTTCATGTGGGATTTGGCTGACCACAGGATGCTAGATTAGATCCACCCGGCCTGAGCCAGCAGGGTCTGTTTATGATGATCTTTTGTGATAGCAGGTTGATGCTGAGGATGCAGGAGTCAATGAGGAGGGCTGTGTGTGCACAGGTCCATGGAGCAGAGGGATGGGGGTCTGGTGGCATTGAGCTTCCTAAGAATCTTGACCTTCGCTTCTCCTTTTTTTAACCCCAATATTTTTTAACTTGTGGTGGGCAGGAGTAGAAGTGCACCGAGCCATCCGTTAGGAACGTGCACACAATAAACATTTTCCTCTCTGCCCACTAGCAGGTTCAAGTTTCCTTGGGCACATGAAACATGCAACAGCACCCCTGCTACAATTCCCATACTGCCAAATGCTGTGACCAAGGGCATTGCCCATTATCACCCAGTTCGCACATTTACATTTGTCCTCCTGACAAAGATGTACCTAGGGACCCTAAGGAATATTCACAGGACTGGCACAGTTGCTGGCAAAAAATCCAAACACACACACACACACACACACACACACACACACACACACACACACAGTCCTCCTTTATGACCTCCAAGAACCCTTCTGACTCTGGAATGTTGCCCAACCCACTACTGTCTTCTTGCACCACCAGTGTTCCCTTCAATGGGGCTTTGTGCAAGAGAGCTCTCCAGTGGATTGGGCCCTGCATATCGGATCTCATTCCACTAGCCTTAATGATGGGGAAATCCACTGTGTGAGGTCCCCCATGCCTCATGGTGGCAGGACCCCCTCCGCATATCGAGCAAAGAGAAGACCCCGCCAAGGGAACCACCCCTTCAAAGGAGTTTGGAGACCCTGGTAATGGTGCAAGAATAACAGGAGACCTCAATGGATTGTAATGGCTGAGGTCAGAATGTGGCCCCAGCATCTATTAATTTCGCTAACAAGGAGAAGAAAGCCAGCAGCAACAGCCTGGGAACCCTGAAGATTGTTCGAGGGAACGAGAGTGAAAACCAAGAAATCCTGTCTTGTTCTTGCAGGGTTAGGCAGCTGCCAAGCAGATGAAAGTAACAAATGGAAACCTGAGAACTAGAGAGTTTAAGAGCAAGCTGTTAACAGCCCAATTCTCATCAGCTTGTGGGGAAGGGGAGCAGAGTTGAGGGAAGTGGCAGCGACAGGCAGCAGATAAGAATTCCACTGTAATAGACAGACAGACAGACAGACAGACAGATACACACAAACACACTACAGTGGAATTCATAACTATATGAGTCTTAGAGCAGAGGGAGGGTGACAAGAAGACTTCTCCTGTGGTTGGAGGGGATGTCCAGGACTCCTGGGTTCTGTTCCCCATCACTAGAAAGAAACTAGTATAAGGTTTTAGGGCTTTAGGGAGGGGTAAATGAAGTAACAGTAAATATGGTAAGGGTAGACTCAGAAGGCAACATTCCTAGAGGAGAATGGGATTTCATGAATTAAGTTCTAATGGTTAGAGCAAGGGAGCCCTGGAAGTGAAGGTTTAGTGAGAGCAAGGGAGTCTAGAGCACCAGTTCATGGCTTTCATTCCCCTGACTGCAATCCCTGTGTGGTCCATTCATTAACTCAACCACCACAGGGACAGTCCGTGTGAAAAACTTTGCCAGACACCCTGGGGATGGGGGGAGCGGGGTGCAGAATGAAAAGAAAAGGTACCTTTGGGTCAGAATGTGGTCCTGGGTGTCACAGCCTGGGGCAGACTTTCTTCTCTAGCCAAATGCCTGCTTCCTTCTGCCTTTAAATCCCCTTCTTCTTTCTTCCTCTTCCCTGACTCTGTGGGTTTTGCTTTTTCTTCTTTGCTGCTGCAGACGGGAGCTGTGTGTGTCAAGCCCTTCTCACGGGCCGGAGGAGACTGCGCTGCGCTGGAGGGAATGTAGAGGAGTTGACTTCCCTTGTAGGCAAGCTGGTTTCAATGAGGTACAGCGCACTCTCTACGCACACAAAGACTCCCTCCCTCCCAAAAAATGACTTCAGGGGCTGAACCGTCATGTGGTTTCCATCAACCACCTGCCAAAAGGATGGGGGGGGGGGAATTAAAAGAGAGAGAAAACCACCCAGCCTCAAGGATGGAAGTTTTCAGCCGCCCCCTCCTCTGTCCAAAATGGCAGGCTTTCTTGTCAGTTCTCATTTTCAAAGTAGCCACATGAGTGAGTGGGCCAGGAGGGTGGTGAGGAAACAAAACTGACACCCCAGCCCACCCCCTAAAAAATAATAATAATGAGGGCAGGGTAGGATTTGGTCACCAAACTCTGACTATGTGGCGCCAGAGAGGATGGGCTTTTGTGTTGGTTTAAGGCCATGCAAAATATTTGTCTTCCCCTGAGTGGAAGAAACTGACCAGCGATAAAGATGAAAGGGGGGAAGCCATTTTGTTGGTAAGGAACTGGGCATATGCTGTTTTAGACCTCTGAACAAACAATGGGCAGAATAAGACAAAGAGACAGAGAAACAAGATTGCGATACGAGGGGATAAAGGAGATCAATAAACATGGGGAGAGGGGGGAATGCTGTTCAGTTACATAGCCCATGGATGAATGGCTTTAGAGAGAATGTGAGACAAGAATGGCTGGATCAGTTTGCAGATCCGTCTAATCCCAGAGATGGGAAATTTATGGCCTTCTAGATATTGTTGGACTGCCAGTCCCAGCCAGCATGGCTAGTCAGTAGAGGAGATGGGAGTTATATTCCCATCAATATGTGTAGGGCCAGTGTCCGCCCTTTTCCAGTTGTGGGCAGTTGGAGGATCTGGAAGTTCATAAGCGGAGCAGTGGAAGAGACTCCCTTGGAAGGTGGTGGGTCCTTCATGGGATCCTTCATCCAACAGGGATTGGATGGCCCTCTGTCAGGGATACTTTGGCTGTGAATCCTGCATTGCAAGGGGTTACACTAGATGGTCCTGGGGGTCCCTTGCAACTCTACGATTCTGGGATTCTGAGTTTCTGAGAAGGCTGACTCAGCCAAAGAATGGAACACACTGGACAGGGAAAGCTGTAGAATCAGGAGGTTTAAAGGATTTTCCTGCCCTGTTCATATCATACCACAATGCTGACCCAAAGAGTACAATTGCAGGTTGCCCACATCTTGGGCAATTGCCTATTTTCAATCTCTTGCTCCTTCCTTAGGAGGAGGAGGTCTTTCCACACCAGCGCTCTTGCACAGCTCCCATTTGTTTCAATGGGGCTTACACGGGAGAGCCTCTTGCTGGGTCCATCACTGCTAAAATGGCACTGTACAACTACAGTTGAGTACATCAGGCCATTTGGCTGATGTCTGGGTGGAAGAGCAGCCCTTTCAGGTTACCTTTCGCTGTGGCTTGCTGTCAGTTGAAGAGGAGCAAGACAACAGGTCAATGGAAGTGCTTGCATCAGATGAGCTTTTGATGCCAGTGCCCCTCCAGCCCAAGGATGTGGTACAGCCATCCTCAAACTTGGAGGACTCCATTTCAGAAGACCCAGAGAGGTCAGAGTAAGAGACTTTTACCTCCCCCTCCCCCTCTTTCCAAGTACAGGTCTGTGCTTAAAAGCTCCATGTCTGAGCAGTTGTTGTTGTTGCTGCTGTTGCCACAAAGCATTCCCCGCAAAAATCCGCACCTTAGTGCTCAATCAGAGCAAATGTCAATTTGGGTTTTCTGTGGATTGCTGCTTGCTCCTATTGTATGTTAAAAAGCGAGTCTTCATGGGGAATGCTCTGTGGCAACAAAAGGACACTCGGATACAAAGTTTTAAAGCACAGATTGTGGTTGGAAAGAGTGGAGGAAAGGTAAGCGTGGATAAGATCTTAGAGTGGGCTAGACCCAGCGGGGGCAAGGCTAGCAATTAGGATACAGTTGTTGTTGTTGCTGCTGCTACTCAGTAAGGCTCAGTGTCAGGTTTTTTCCTGATAAACTAAACATCCCAGCGCCATGTTCCTAAAGTCCTGCCCAAAGCTCGCCTTTCCCCAGCTAGTCTGCCTTGCACCTAGCCTGGACAGAATAGATCAAGAGACCAAATAATATATTCCCTCGCTGCAATTACTCACACACCCCCACCTACCCTGCAATCTGTGCATTATAAACTACAGCATTATTTATGTGTTATTTCTATTTCTAACCATGCACCAATTCACCTTATGGTCCTAGGACAAGGGACAGACAAAATCACTATAAACATTACATTCAAATGTACTAGAGCACAATCAAAATTTAATAATAAAAAATTATAATCAGAGAATAACACTTGTATCCTCCCTCCACCCAAAGGCCTGGGTGAGAAGGTTCATCTTAACCTGTGGCTGAAATATATATTACGATGGAGCCAGATGCACCTGGGGGCAGGTGCTCTAGCCTGAGGCCCCCACCCAGAAGGCCTTCTGGTGTCCTTAAACAAGCAGGCATGAAACTGCTAAGAGATGCTTGCTGAGGAACTAGTTCCAGGTGACGGAAGCAACCAAACCATAGACAAGGGTGCAGGGGAAAGCAAGTCCTCCCTGAACCCTCCCATGAGGTACAGTGGTTGAATCCCCTCAGGTAATGTAAAAGGGCAGCAAATGTTATGTTTATTGTCCCTGCTTATCCCATATAATCTAAACCAGGGGTGGGCAAACTTCAAGTCTGCAAGATCTACTTCTATTCTTTACTACAACTCCAAGATCCACCACCTGGAGCTAGTTGCAAAAGAAGTAGATTTGAAATTACAGTGGTACCTCGGGTTAAGTACTTAATTTGTTCTGGAGGTCCGTTCTTAACCTGTAACTGTTCGTAACCTGAAGCACCATTTTAGCTAATGGGGCCTCCCTCTGCCGCTGTGCTGCCGGAGCACGATTTCTGTTCTCATCCTGAAGCAAAGTTCTTAACCCGAGGTACTCTTTCTGGGTTAGCGGAGTCTGTAACCTGAATCGTATGTAACCCGAGGTACCACTGTAAATAATCCTGAGCCCAGGGATTTATTTTGCGTATCAGAGCCAAAAAGATCAATTGTCTGACTTGAATATAAGGCAACTTACTACGAATGGGACGCAGGTGGCGCTGTGGGTTAAAGCCTCAGCGCCTAGGACTTGCCGATTGAAAGGTCGGCGGTTCGAATCCCTGCGGCGGGGTGCGCTCCCGCTGCTCGGTCCCAGCGCACAACCCCAGAGTCTGTCAAGACTGGCCCGTACGGGCAGGGGTACCTTTACCTTTACCTTACTACGAACCTATGAAAATCTACTCCTAGTTATCCCTGTGTATATACCAAACACTTAAAGCACACTCCCGCCTGCAATGAATCCTGGAAACTGTAGTTTACCCTTCACAGACCTACAATTCCCAGCACCCTTAACCTCCAGTTCCCAGGATTCTTTGCAGGGGTTTCTGCTTTAAATGGATGGTATGTAGGCAGCCATAGACTGTGGAACAGTTTACATGCCACTGGGGGTCGGGGGGGGGGAGCTGCTTAGGTTTGCGTACTGGTCCCGAGAGAAGATTAGAAAAGCAATTTTGTACATTTTGATGCTAAATTCCTGAATTCCTTAATGTGTCATGCCAGATTTGTTGAAAATACTTTCTCTTACTCCATGTAATATAAAATCTTTATTTTATTCATACACAAAGGTATATACTGCCTAATAAAGAATACAGCAAACAACACAAAAATAGAACATAAGAATAGATTATCTATGTGTGTATGTGTATATAGATATAGATATAGATATAGATATAGATATAGATAGATAGATAGATGATAGATAGATAGATAGATAGATGATAGATAGATGATATAGATAGATGATAGATAGATGATAGATAGATAGATAGATAGATAGATAGATAGATAAAGGTAAAGGTACCCCTGCCCGTACGGGCCAGTCTTGACAGACTCTGGGGTTGTGCGCCCATCTCACTTAAGAGGCCAGGGGCCAGCGCTGTCCGGAGACACTTCCGGGTCATGTGGCCAGCGTGACATCGCTGCTCTGGCGAGCCAGAGCCGCACACGGAAACGCCGTTTACCTTCCCGCTAGTAAGCGGTCCCTATTTATCTACTTGCACCCGGAGGTGCTTTCGAACTGCTAGGTTGGCAGGCGCTGGGACCGAGCAGCGGGAGCGCACCCCGCCGCAGGGATTCGAACCGCCGACCTTTCGATCGGCAAGTCCTAGGCGCTGAGGCTTTAACCCACAGCGCCACCTGCATCCCTTAGATAGATAGATAGAGATATGAATAAAATGAATCACATAAAACAGTTCTATATGCACTCAGGGAAAGCCTATGCAATGTAAATAAGTTATCTTCCCATATCTATTTAGATCTACATGCCATGGGGGGTGGGAATATCTGCCACCAAATGTCAAGTGCAGAGTAAAAGAGGTTTACGTAAGTGATTTTGGCCCATTGCCTCTTCTCCTGTTCAGCTGATGTTCTTACAGTGTGTGTGTGTGTAAAAATTTTTAAATCCTCACTGGGTCTTACGAGATGCTGTGGACATGAGTTGTTCACAAACAACTTCACCCCACTGAGAACATTTCCCCTTAATTTTGTGACTTTTTTATAGTTCATTTTGATTTGTGGAAAGAGGGCATTCCTAGAACAGCCGTGTGCCTGGGAGTTCAGGGCTCTTTTGGTCAAGGGCTTTTGATCTCTGGAAGCCCTGGGTTGAGGGTTCAGAGGCAAGACAAGGGGGGCTGGGAAATGGGGCTTTGGGAAGGCTTTGGATTTGTTGGTGGCTTTGCGGTTTTTAAAGCATCCCCATTAACATCTCCCTTTGCAATCTTCTAAATCATGAGTATGTGTGTGGTGTTGCCCATACATATGGTTACCCACCACCCTTATCTCTGAGATTCCGGGGGTTGCAGGCATGCTTACCCAGGGCTAGTGTTTCCTTGGGGAATGAGGCACAATGGGGGCTAGGGTGTCTTTATGATATATGGTTTTATTTACATATATACAACTTGAGCCTACCTATGGAGGGGCTCACAACAGCAGCAGCAGCAGCACCCCAAAAAGGGCCAGCTTATTCCAGAATCACATCAGCATCCCTTCTCTGCAGCCTCTCTTGCTCTACAGCTGGGGTCGGCAAGGTTTACCTCGCCTGGGCTGGTTCACTCCAGCGGAGATCCCTCTGTGGGCCGGATTGTGTGCGCATGATTTCCAGCGTCTGCATCTACGTCTGTGCAGACGCAATTTCCAGTACCATGGAAGCGAGTCCCCGCGCCGTGCTGCACTGGTTAAACGACCCCCGTGGGTGGCCTGTGGCCCATGGGCCTTAGGTTGCTGACCCCTGCTCTACAGGGCACATCCAGATAAATTCTTCCTCTCAGCTTCCTGGTTGCATCACTTCCACTCCCCTTCCCTAAACTATGCTCTCTTTATCTACAGAGGGAGGAACTAAAGCAGGGGTCAGCAAACTTTTTCAGCAGGGGGCCGGTCCACTGTCCCTCAGACCTTGTGTGGGGCCGGACTATATTTTTTGGGGAGGAAATGAATGAATTCCTATGCCCCACAAATAACCCAGAGATGCATTTTAAATAAAAGGACACATTCTACTCATGTAAAAACACGCTGATTCCCAGACCGTCCGCAGGTCGGATTTAGAAGGCAATTGTGCCGGATCCAGCCCCTGGGCCTTAGTTTGCCTACCCATGAACTAGAGGGCTCCATTCATTTGCATTCTGACACCTACCGGTACTTCCTTTTTGCTTTGCCCTCCTAAGAGTTAATCTGCCCAGGCAGTCCTCTCACAAAGAAGTTTGTTTGACTTATTGACACTTGTTGATTTGGCTAGGATTACCATGTCCAATACACAACCCAGGAAATGTGCCTCATGTAATTATCTTTTACATGTGCTAATTAGGTAAAGGACCCCTGGACAGTTAAGTCCAGTCAAAATGTGACTATGGGGTTGTGGCGCTCATCTCGCTTTTCTGGCCGAGGGAGCTGGTGCTTGTCCGCAGACAGCTTTCCGGGTCATGTGGCCAGCATGACTAAACCACTTCTGGCGCAATGGGACACCATAAAGAGTGCCAGAGTGCACGGAAATGCCGTTTACCTTACTGCTGCAGCAGTACCTGTTTATCTACTTGCACTGGTGTGCTTTCGAACTGCTAGGTTGGCAAAAGCTGGGACAGAGAAATGGGAGCTCTCCCTGTTGCGCGGATTCAAACTGCCGACCTTCCAATCAGCAAGCCCAAGAGGCTCAGTAGCTTCCTTAGATTCTAACCCTGGATAGTATTACACATAGCTTTATAACCCCCAAACTTGTTATAATAAGAGCTCACAACATTTTCTGGCCCTTGCATGCATTGTGGTGGCCTCTTCTTCTTCACTGTGGGAGCTGGTTCCAGCTGCGTTTGGATAGCAGCTGCAGGAATGTAGGCCAGATTGGACATGACGCCAGCAGGAACATTCCTGATGTGATCTTTGATCCCTGCAGGGTTTTTTGCTTTATTCCCCAGGAATCTCATATTCTTATTAAGATATTCTCTATCCCTCTTGCCTTGCCCCTCCTGAACATCCCTCATGAATCTACTGCTGTTTTGAATTGAGCAGACTAACAACAGCATTGGCTGCCTCAAGGCCAAACAAAACGTGACGGTGGCAGCCACGCTTGCCCCTCACGTGTCTGCCTTCTCCGGGTATAAAGGGCTGGGGTCTATTTTTAATATCAAAAGGGGCATAAAGGAAGGGAACCACCCACACCCCTTCCTTACATCCTCAGCTTGTCTCCCCTACCCAGCCCCATTTGGTAGGCATGATGCTCTTAGAACAGGGGTTCCCAAGCGGTGGTCAGGGGAGCACCAGTGGTCCACGAGCCTGAACTCCATTGTGTACATTGTACAGCATCACAATTGCCTCAAGTGGTCTGCAAAGATCCTCAGCAATCAGCAATTTTCAACCGGTCTAGGGAGGGTGGGGAGGAGTTCGGGAACCATTGCCTTAGAAAAGCCTGTAGCCTGTCAATATCATTCCACTCAGAGTTAAAAATCACAGGCACCGTAAGGTGTGTGCATGTCCAATTGCAAATAATGATTTACAAAATACAGATTGAAATCTGAAATGACTAATTCCGAATTGATTTAATACAAAGGAAAATTTAACAAAAGTAATAAATTATGCAAATAATTTTAATCTAAAAAATGAAAGACAAAATAAAGATTTCTGCCCCCTAGGGCCTCCACCCCATATGAGCCTGCATGAGTGGCCTTCACATATGGAGGTATTCAACTCCTGCTCCCTATCCTGCTTATGCAACAGGACTTTCCTCCTCTCCTCCCCCCCATGCACAACCCATGTTCTCTCAAATATTCTCTGCATAAGTTTGGGGAAAACCCTAGAATGGATTTAGAGAGCATGAGCAGGGAGAAGAGGGGGAGAACGTTGCATTGCACAAGCAGAAGTCCATGTGGAAATGCAACTTTGGTGTAGAATCTATTCCTGGGCTTTGGAAATCGAATGGGGTGGGAGCCTGGGAGTTTGCTCTCCAATTTTATTTAGGTTAGGAACAGCCTACAGGGTATAAAGCTGGCATTCCTGTTCTCTCAGGCAAACTAATGACACTGCGCCCCCACCCCCATGTCCCACATGAAATGTTCCTTCCTTTTCCTCTCCTCAGAATTCCTCAGATGTTTTCTTTAATTAAGAACTTCCCGATTCTCCCTTGAAATTGCATTATAACTGAAATTCCCTGGCAACTCTGAAGCACCCTGTAGGGGGATTGTGTGGAATAAAATGACACCTAGTTGCTTGACTTCTTGTCACCTGGGATGGCACAATGATTGGATACTGGGACCGAGCCCTATTGGTAAAGAGTTAACCTTTATGGTGGCAAGCGACTGAGTTTGGTTTGAGGTTGCAAATGAACTCCTCCTCCTGAGTCACCCAAATCCCTTTCCGTGGATCCAAGCAAGAGGCCTCAAAGGAAGGTGTTGCTTTTGGGAAACCAGGCGTGAGGAATCGTACCCACAGCCTTGGCCAGGACTGTTTCACTGTAATTACAGAGAAATGTCATTTTGGATAGAATGTCTCTAAATTCGAATGGGTGGAAGCAATATGAGCATAAGGTGAGCCCTGATGGATCAGACCCAGTCGGCATCCTGTTTCCCAACAAAATGCCTATGGGAAGCCAACAGGAAGAGCCCCCCTGTGGTGTTGCTCCCCAGCTATTGTATTCAGTGGTAAGTGAAGATGGAGGGTTAATATAGCCAGCCCTTTTCCTTAATCTTTCTGCTCCGGATGTTGCTGGACTCCCATCAGCCTCAGCCTGCATGGCCAAAGGTCAAGGGTGATGGGGGTTTTATCTTGTGAACCACCCTGAGATTTTCAGATGAAGGGTGCTATATTATCAATAATATTAATTGATTAATTAAAAATAGACCAACAACATGAGGGTCACAGTACCATCCCCATCCCCAGTACCAGGTGTGCCAACTCTGGGGGGTTGAGGTGTCTTCAGCCTCCTCAATATGCACCATTTTACACAGCGTCAGGAGACGTCTGTGACGTCATGTGATGTGTGTGTGACATCACACGTGTTACACACGTTGTCCCCCCAATCTTGGGGGCAACCCGGCACCTCTGCCCAATACATCCCCATATATCCTTTTGGCAGAACTGAGCATTTAAATTTTAAACATTTTCAGTTTTTGCTAAAGATGTACATAAATTAGAGAGTAAAGAATATCTGAAGAAGGCTTTCACCTTGTGAAGAAGTGATTGGAAAGGGAGCAGGCAAAAAAGGAGTGCTAATCACATATGTATTCATTTATCATGGAAGTTATGATATACATAACTGGGTTAAAGATTTGGGAGCAGCTCATTGCAATTTCAACAGACTAAATGAGAGGCCATCACCCTTTTAAGGCTTGTGGCTCATTTCCTAACAGGGGGAACTGTTGTGGGTATCTCTCTCACACACACAAAAATTGTATCGAATGCTAGTTAACTCCACTGAAGTTAATAGGCATGCCTAACTTAGGTTCATTATTTTCAATGAATCTACTTAGAGCTTAGCTCAATACAAGCCACACAGGTTCTATGGCTTTTTTTGAGCCTAATTTCAGAGGGGGGGGGAACCCAGTGGGAGCCAAAGAAGACCCACAGGCACTGCATTGGCAACCCCTTGGCTAGACAGTTTTTGATAATGCTTTTTTGATAATGTTTTAAGGGAAACTTTAAAAAGCGAGAAATAACACATATATTGTTCCAATAATGTTAAGCAATGTTAAGCAACAACTCGCCATTCTCATTATCTTCATATCTTGGCTGCTCCCCAAAGAGCTACTTTAGGCTGCCTCGGGGCATTCCCTGTGCTCAGTGGGGTTTTTTATCTTTGATGAGTAGATTTTCCCTCTCCAAACCCCCCAACTAATTTGGAAACTCACTCAAATATAAAAGCAATCTGCTGGGCAATGCTGGAAGAGCAGTGGTGTGTGGGGGGGGGGGGGATGACTATTGTTCAGTAAACACAAACTCATTGCCTGGTCCATCCTTCCTTCATCCCCCCACCTCAGTCATAAGCCCTAAGGATAGGGTCTTGTGGCCCTCTTGGGGAACTGTGTGTTCCATAGAAGTACACAGTCTTCTCCTTTCCACCTTGCCTCCATTTTCTAATTCTCTCCCCTTCCTCAGTTGTTTTCTCTTTGTTGAATTCTAGATTGCAAGCCCCTTTGCAGCAGGGACCCACCCTCTGTCATTGGTTCTGGCACCACCAGCTGCTGGCCTTTCTGCCTTCCTACTGGTCCCAAGGAACACCACCAGCCGCCACCACCACCTAGCATACATTTGTAAATAAAAAGATCCTACGAATGTGCCTCCCTCACAAGGAAGTGAGAAGTGCAAAACACTCCTGTGCTAGAAGGCAAAACAGCAGAGAGTCCCTCTGTCTCCTGAGCCACGTTTGCTGGCAAGCCCCTGGGCTGTGGTCAGGGGGCTTCTGACACTCTGTGCTTGCGATCAAGGGCCTTTTACACAAGTAGAAGTAGAAGAGTAGGAAGGGGAGACTTTTCGCTTCCACCAGAATCCTGATCTGCGAAGAGGACAATGGGTGTGGGAGGCACCAAAGGGGAGGCTGGCACTGCTGCTGCCCCCAACAAGACCTTTGCAGTAATGGTGTCCAGATGTGCCTCAACTGCATTTGCTCAGGCTGGGGCCTTTCTGCTCTTGAGTGTGGGCCTCTCTGCCAAGGACACAGACCTGCCTGGTGAGTCTGGGATGCAGCTGTGGGTGGCCCTCATTTTGATTGCACTCAAAGGTAACCCAAAGGGAGCTGTGAAGGACACCTGCGTGAGAGATGAATGGATGGACTGGAGAAGAAGGGAAAAGATTGGGGGGGTGGCATTGCTGCTTGAAATGATGCATTTGAAAAGTCAGCACTTGGAATCAAACATGCCTGTGTTGGAGATTGAAGTTGTATTTCAAAGCTTAGAATAAATGCGAAGGGTTTATAATAGAGTTCAGCTCCAGTGCACTCCCACTGCTGGTGTTTGGAGCCAAAAACACAAAATGTTAGCCACAATCCACATGTTGCCTGTAGTTTCTGGAGAAATACGGTACTGCTGCTTGATGCGTTTCCCCCCAAACCAGCTTCCATCTGATTTGAAACTGTCAGCTGCAGTTACACTGAGGTGTATACCTTCCAGACATCCATTGCACATGCACAGTTAGCAGCACATGCACAGATTGAAAGGGAGCGGAGGGGTGTTTTGCAGCTGCAGGGAAACTAACCTGGTAATGCACATCTCCCTGACCCCTCTCTGGTGTGTACAGCAATGAAAAACATGGCTTGAAACGCAGCTGTGCTGGCAGTAGCTTTCCACCCACTGCAGTGCTGGGCCATTTCAAAGCTCTGAGCAGCTTGGACCCAGGATACCTTCAGTTGGGTCTTACCCTGTATGTCCTGGGTCAAACAACTGAGTTCATTGGGGGAGTACTCTTGGTAGTCCCTACCTGGACTTGTAGCACAACTCATGTCACCGTGCCTTCAGAATAGTGGGTCCAGTAGAAAGCTGGCAGGCTCTGTCCTTGAATGCTACTCTGATGTTTTAATACTCTAGTATTAAATCACTCTGGGAGTTTTATGGCAAGTGTAAATGAATACTCACAGAGCCAGCTGTATGATGTGGAGCTGCCGGGGAAGGCCTTGGCACTGGGGAGCCCTTCTGAGGCCCTGGCAACTGCCCTAGGATGCCCGGTGCAGATGCAAGAGAGTTGCTCATGTGCTGGAAGAATGTATTTGAGTAAAGCCGCCTTTGACAACCTTGTGCCCTCCAGATGTTTTGGACTACAACTCACATCAGTCCCAGCCAACATGACTGTAAGTTCCAGACATGTAGTCTGGGCTGATGGGACTTGTAGTCCAAAACAACTGGAGGGCACACCAGGTTTGCAAAGGCTGGATCTGATTATCTCATGAACGGAAAGAACTCTACTCCTACCGAGGAGGCTGCCCAGTACATCCCTCTGTGAGTTACTGCTCCCCTCTTGCTGTCTCCTGTTCTGGCTCAGCAGCAAGAATAGGGATTGACTGAATCATTCATCATTCTGCAGAGGCTCAGGATAATTTCCTTCCTACAGTAGAGGCAGCAAGTTGCATCTCCAAAATAGAGACTGAGGTGTACAGGCTCTTCTGAGAGGGCCCTTAGAAATCTGCCTTGTGACAGGTCGGACTAGCCCAGTATTGTCTGGTCTGTCAGTGGCTCCCACAGTTTCTTTCACATCCCTTACTACCTTGTTCTTTGAATGGAATGTGCTCCAAACTGAACCTGGGCTTTTATGCATGCAAAGCATATGGTCCCTCTCCAAGTATAAGGACTTCTAACATTATAAAAAAATAAACATCCTTAGGTGAAGTATGCATCCAGTTTCAACTGAGAAAAAAGTTTGAGAGATTACGCTTTACACAGATGTTTTAAAAAGTCAAGCCTTGTATTTCTGTTCTCCCCAGCACAGTAGCTTTGAAAGTAAAATATTGTCTGTTAAACACATTTTCACAGCATGTATAGTTATGTAAGATGGCAGTTTAATTTGGATTGCAAAGTACGTTTCTGAATTTTGGCTTTCCAAATACTTTTACTTTGGGGAAGGGCTTCAACTTTTGAAGTGCATCTGGACTAGTGTTGTGTGTGCGTGTTTCAAATTCTCTCTGTGACTCCAGGCTGCAGAGTATATTCACTACTACATCACATTTACAGCATCTCACACTGGTGAATTGTTTTCTGCAATTTGCCACCAGGGCTCTGCCGATACACTTTGGCACCTGAGGTGAACCCAGAAATGTTGTCCCCTGCTGGTCAGGGAAGAAAGGGTGAGTGAAGATCTACATCAGGGACAAGGGAGAAAATAAATATCTCCATCAGGATTTGCTGCCCTTGTGGAACCTGCCGCCTGAGGCAGTTGCTTCACCTTGCCTCACGGGTGGGCTGGCCCAGTTTGCAGCTGTTGATTAATTGAGGTCTTAAAGCTCTTCTGCAAGTCATTGTATAAGCATTTGAATAATTTTGTATATATTCAATTCATGATTTTCCATAACTTAGAACTTGATGGATGTCTGCCATTGGTACCTAGTCTGTATTGCTTTGTTTTTATTTTATAAAAACATCTGCTGTCTTTTGTGTTCTTTCTATTGTACAAGCAATGACCAATTGACCATGCACGAACCAGTAAATGGCTTTAAAAATGGCAAAATGGTCCGAAAACAATGCCTAGCAATCCCACGAGCCTTTGCAAGTACAATGCCAGGAGCTCTTGCACTGACCGTTGAGGCCTGGGGAGAGTTGAAGTTTGAGCAAGGAGGTTTGGGGGGAGCAATTGTGGTGGAGTTTGGTGTCTGGAAGTACTGCTGATTTTTCAAAGGATTTTTCAAGGGTTTGCAGAGGTTTAGAGGGCATTGGCAGGCTTTTCCAAAGGTGTTTCAAGTATATGTGATTTCACGTAAATGTGCGGTGCCTTGGAACGCATCCCCCACATAAATGGAGCGTTGCCTGTACATTGTACAACACAGAAGGGCTGACTCACCCCCCCCCTTGAAGCAATGGAAGGAAATGCAGCGTAGCATCTAACAAGGGTCACCCCCCTCCCGGCAGTAAACACTATTCAGGACCTAACTGCACCATCGGGAGAGATCCCACCTGCAGTCTGCAGTGTCACAGTCCAGACAGGTTTACCTCCTCACTGGCTGTTTATAATAACCAAGCCTCAGAGAGAATGAGTTTAGAGAGGGAGAGAGCAATTCATGGCAGTGACAAAAAAACAAAGCCCTATACACCCCCTTGTGCCCCAGCTTCACTTCCCTCTTCTAGATTTGTTATGTACTGACTTGAATAGGATCCAAAATGCAGCAGTCTGATTGGTCCTAGAACAATAGGATCCAGAATGCAGCAGTCTGATTGGTCCGCAGGAGCCACCCAATCCAACTCCGGGTGGAAGTGAATCTGCAACCTGATTGGCCTACAGGAGAATCCCAGAATTAGCCAATCATGTAGGGCCCATTGTATAAATAATGTATATAAAGCAGACATTTCAGGGGGAACTTCCATTCCTCACTACTCTGAGCTGAATAAAGGGCATGAAATCCACACTTGACTTGGAGTATATTTCAAGATCCCTCTTCTACCTGGCTGAGCAGCTGAGGCTGATGAGATTAGCATCAAGCGTGAGACAGTGTACCTGCAGGCTAGGTGGGGGGGGATAGGATGTAAGGGGACCCCGCCCTTTGAGCTGCCTACAAGGGTTTGCAGGAAGGAGGGAGGGGCTCAGCCATCCAGTTATATAACAGGCCTTTTTTTGAGGGGGAGTTGTTAGTAAAAAGTCCAGTGGGGTGGGGTCATAGATGGCTAGGAACAGAGATGAGCAAAGGCCCACTAGATTGCAACCAGCCTCCCCTCCTCCTAGCATTTCTCCCTCCCCGCAGCTCTCCTCTCTCTTTTTCTCTGGCCAGCCTAGCAAGCAGCCCTGTTTTCACAGCTGCAGCCGTCCTGTGCCTTGGAAACGGCATTACCTGACTGCTTCCCCCTCCCCGGCCATCATCGCCCACCCTGCCCCAGGACGCGAGGGGCAGGGATGGTAAGGGCTGCTGTGAGATGCAAGCCAGAGACGGCTGTTTTCTGGGTTACAAGAATCAAGTCAAGGCAGACCAGAGGAAGAGGGTTGCTCCAAGGACCAACTCCACTCTCCGCAACCGACAACAGGCAGTCAGAAACACCTCTCTTGCTTTGGTTTCTTCCAGACCCTTTCTGCCTCCCAGCGCCCTCTTCTCCATGAACTGTCTGTTCTCAGCATCATCAATAATTGTATAACCAGGGTGGTGAATGTCAAGCCCAGGGGGCAGATGTGCCACCGCAGGCCTCACCCCTCACTGGCCTGCTTCGCACCATGAATATTTTTGCCCTCGAATCCCAATGATGCCTCTTGCCAGTCTGGGTGAAGGATAAGAGAGCATATGTAGAAACTAGCACATGGTCCAAAAGCAAATTTTATATTTGTTACTTGGTGCACTCTTGCCTCTGGCCCTGCCTGCCACTGGCATGTGGTCCTCGAAAAATCTCCAAGGAGGAAATGCGGCCCCTGGGTTGAAAAGGTTTCCCCATCCCTACTGCAAAACTCATGCCCTCCAACATTTCTCTGCTGAAAATAGGGACATCTGATAACTTAAGTTTAGTGTAATGGATATTAATGCAACCCTTTCACGATGTATTGTGGTTGGCCCCTAAAATTGTTTAAACAAGCCTGAATACTTTTAAAAATTTGTCTTTTTTCCCCCAGGCAGACTGACCAGCTCCTTGTGTTTTTCGGGTTCCTCAGCAGCACCCTGCAGCATCAGGAACAGCTGCCTCTTGGCTTTTCATTGGCGTCTGCAATGTGATGCAAAAAACCCCCACGTAACACTGAAAACCTGTCTGGGCCCCATGAGCTGTGTGCATCAAGGAGGGGCAGACAGCCCAGCCATTTTTTCCATGTTCCATTTGGGGCCTCTGGCTGGTGGCAGAGTCTTGGAGCCAAGTTGTCATTGGCCTCCTGCTCTCACAGTGCTGCTGCCTTTTTGGCTGTGAGGCTTGGATTAATGATGACGCCGGAGTTTCCAACCTCCCCCCTTCCGCCCTCTCCCACCCCACTCCTCCACCTCTCCAGTTTTCCCAGCCAGCACCATGACTAAGAGTCCCATTTTGCACAGGGCTGCTGTGCACTGGCCTACCCTCCAACATTTCTCCCATGAAAATAGGGACGTCCCATTCCATCATGATAATTTCACTATTTATACCCCACACATCTTACTGGGTTGCCCCAGCCACTCTGGGCAGCTTCCAACATATGTAAAAACATAATAAAACATTAAACATTAAATAAACTTCCCTATACAAGATTGCCTTCTGGCAGCTCGGTCGGATAACTCCATACCTTCCAACATTTCTCCAGTGAAAATAGAGACATCCTAAGGAAAAGTGGGACATTCTGGGATCAAATCTGTATCCGGGATGGTTTCTCTCTCTCTCATTCTCTCTCTCTCTCTCTCTCTCTCTCTCATTGATAAAGAAATGATCGGAAATAATGCAATAGACACAAAAAAGAAAACTGTGAAATAAAAAAGAAATAATAATTTTAGGATATCGAAAAATAAACAGAAAACCAGAAAGCATTCCTACACCAGCTTCCCATCCTTCTCCTTCCATGGTTCCTTTTGTCTCCTCTTTTTCTCACATTTTCTTGGTTCACCTTATCACAACTATTTATCTACACTTTATTTTTTTATTATCCTACTGAAAATATCACCATCCTGCTAGGTAAATTGTGTTTTTATCATACTTTTTCATATATTCAATAATAAATAGCCAGTCCTCCTTGTATCTTTCATCATTTTGATTTCTTATTCTAGTGGTCATCTCTGATAACTCGGTGTATTCTAACAGTTTAATATGCCATTCTTTTGTTAAAGCTGGCGCCTTAACATGTTTATAACTATGGATATGTAAATGTGTAGAATCCATGTACTGGTCAGAAATACAGGTGCTCCATGGAATAATTGCATGTTCTCTGAGGTGCAGAGAGGGCTGAGGGCCCATTCTGCCACTTGATGCAATTTCTGATTCAGCTGAAGCACAGCTGGACTGCAGTTTTTGAAACCTGTTGAAACAATGCTCCCAGTCCTTTAAATTAGAGCTGTCTGGGCAAGGCTGAGATGCAGCCAGCTGTGATCAGTGCCATTTGTCTCCTGTTGGTTCGACATGCTGAAAAATATGTGTGGCATATGTATACATAGACAGGCACACATATAGTTGAGAACCTCACTTTTGAAAAGTGGCTATGTTTCAAGTTCTCAAGGTTTCACAGATGTATCTGCAAATATACAGGCTATGCCTTCAGCTGTTCAGGAGCACAGGAGCTTTTGCATTACACATATAGCTCAATCCAGATAAGACAGAGGCGCTGTTAGTGGAGGTTCCCTAGGCTGGCTGGATGGGAGGTGGCCTGCCCTTCAGAGGGGTTACACTCCCTCTGAAGGAGCAGGTACGTAGCTTGGGGGTCCTCCTGAATCCTTTGCTGTTGCTTGAGGCTCAGGTGGCCTCAGTGGCACAGAGTACCTTCCATCATCTTTGGCTGGTGGCTCAGCTGCCCCCTTATCTGGACAGGGAGGGATAACCTAACTTCTGTTGCCTCTGCTCTGGTAACCTCTAGGCTGGATTACTGTAACACATTATAAGTAGAGCTGCCTCTGGAAACTTCAACTAGTGCAGAATTTGATGGACAGGTTGCTCACCAGAACAAGACAGTTTGACCAGATTACACTGATCGTGGCCCAACTCCACAGGCTGCCAATTAGTTTCTGGGCCCAATTCAAAGTGCTGGTTTTGAACTATAAAGCCTTAAACAGCTCAGGTCCACAATACCTCAAGGACTGCCTTTCCTCATATAAACCATCCTGGACTCTGCGTTAATCATCTGAGGCCCTTCGTCGTGTGCTGCCTCCACGTGAGGTCCGGAGGGTGGCAACATGAGAACAAGCCTTTTCTGCAGTCATACATCTTTAGGTATCCAGCAAAAACCTTCTTCAACCATGCCTTGGGCTGATTAATATTGTACAGCCTTTTAAATGTGTTTGTGGGAGGGTGGATTATGTTTTGCTTTAACTATTTATTTTGTACTTTTATCCTGTGTTTTCATATTGTGAACTGCCCTGAGATCCACAGAGGAAGAGTGGTATATAAATTTAAACAGCAACAGCAACAACATCCCCCTCCCACTCTATTGTCCTTCACTCCAAATGCAAAAGTCTATCAAACAAGTAAACATTGACAAGGCACACCCACACTCCTTTCCACCTCTTTCCCCCTAGGAAAACCCCTGGTTTAGCGCTGGATTTCCCACAGGGTTTCCCACAGGTTGCCATTTGTGCTGATTTAGTGCTTAAGAGCAGGGGGTTTTTTTTGGGGGGGGGAGTGGCTGGGCAAATTATTTATTTATTATTTATTCAACTCATACACCCTCCTATACCCAGAGGTCTCACGGTGGTTCAACGACTTGGATGATGGACTCAAGGGCATCCTGATCAAATTTGCAGATGACACCAAACTGGGAGGGGTGGCTAACACCCCAGAGGACAGGATCACACTTCAAAACGACCTTGACAGATTAGAGAACTGGGCCAAAATAAACAAGATGAATTTTAACAGGGAGAAATGTAAAGTATTGCACTTGGGCAAAAAAAATGAGAGGCACAAATACAAGATGGGTGACACCTGGCTTGAGAGCAGTACATGTGAAAAGGATCTAGGAGTCTTGGTTGATCACAAATTTGACATGAGCCAACAGTGTGACGTGACAGCTAAAAAAGCCAATGCAATTCTGGGCTGCATCAATAGGAGTATAGCATCTAGATCAAGGGAAGTAATAGTGCCACTGTATTCTGCTCTGGTCAGACCCTGGAGTACTGTGTCCAGTTCTGGGCACCACAGTTCAAGAAGGACACTGACAAACTGGAACGTGTCCAGAGGAGGGCAACCAAAATGGTCAAAGGCCTGGAAACGATGCCTTATGAGGAACGGCTAAGGGAGCTGGGCATGTTTAGCCTGGAGAAGAGGAGGTTAAGGGGTGATACGATAGCCATGTTCAAATATATAAAAGGATGTCACATAGGGGAGGGAGAAAGGTTGTTTTCTGCTGCTCCAGAGAAGCGGACACGGAGCAATGGTTCCAAACTACAAGAAAGAAGATTCCACCTAAACATTAGGAAGAACTTCCTGACAGTAAGAGCTGTTTGACAGTGGAATTTGCTGCCAAGGAGTGTGGTGGAGTCTCCTTTTTTGGAGGTCTTTAAGCAGAGGCTTGACAACCATATGTCAGGAGTGCTCTGATGGTGTTTCCTGCTTGGCAGGGGGTTGGACTCGATGGCCCTTGTTAAGTTGTGGGTTGACATAGCAGACGACACAGCGATTTCTCCAAAGCAGCTCTTTATTTTGTAAACTGGAATAGAACTGACTGCAAACAGCTCAGCTGGCCTGCTTTTATAGGCAGCCGGCTGTCAACATTGTAGCAACAACAACCCAGGGTTTCCTGCCTAAAATAACTGACGTGGACCTGAGTGAAAACTATCTACAGTATCCCCCTGCTGGCCCAGGGCGAGAACTTCAGTACATAACAGCCCTTGTGGTCTCTTCCAACTCTATGGTTCTATGATTCTATGGTTCGCAACAAGACCACAACATATAAAATCAAACCCAAAGCAGTAACTCAATAACCCCCCCCCCAAAAAAAAAGCCACATTGTAAAAGGGTGCTGGATGTCAAACTGATAAACCAAAGGCCTGGTTAAAAAGGAATGTTTTTGCCTGGCGCCTAAAGGTATGTAATGAAGGCACCAGGTAAACGTCCCTGGAGAGAGCATTCCACGGGCTGGGAGCCACTGCAGAGAAGGCCTGTTCTCTTGTTGCCACCCTCTGGACCTCTCAAAGAAGAGGCACGCAAAGGCAGGCCTCAGAAGATGATCTCAGGGACCTGGTAGGTTCATATGGGGTGAGGCAATCCTTGAGGTATTTCAGTCCTGAGCCGTTTAAGGCTTTATAGGTAAATAAGTGGATGATATTTAAAATTTAATAAGAGTGTTTTCTTTTTTATTTTTGTCTGTTTATTTTTCCTTTGTTGTATTCTTTTTGTTTTTTTTGTTTTTTTGTGGAAATTTCAATAAAAAGCATATATATATATATATATATATATATATATATATATATATATAGGTCAAAACCAGCACTTTGAATTGGGCCCGGAAACTAATTGGTAGCCAAAACCTCTCAGACTAGACACAGGACAAGCAGGAAACTGCTTGGACCTGTGCTTTCTAGGAGTGCACTGTTCATTATCAGATTCCAGGCTAAAAGTAGACAACTTCATGTTGCAAGCAAACAAGGAAACCCAAGGCAGCTACTGGAACCCTTTGCCTCCCTGCTGTTTTCCATTCAAAAGTCCCTCACCTACACCCCATCAGCTCTTGCATGTACTTCAGAGAAAAGAGCAGCAACAGCAGCTAGATGTCTTGTAATAACTAGCTCAAAACCGCATCTCTTAAGAGAGAAACACCCGAGCATATAAAAACAGCCCTGCCTAGTGGGTGGATATCTCTCTCTCTCTCTCTCTCTCTCTCTCTCTCTCTCTCTCTCTCTCTCTCGTTTGCCTTTCGGATGTTGGGATACCGTGAGGCAGAAGAAAGCAGCTGACACACGGTTGCACAATTTCTGTTTCCCAAAGAATTCAGGACAGGATTTGCAGGATATTTCTTGACCAAGAAAGTGGGTGAGAGAAGGAGGCGGGTGGTTTTAGAGAAGAGAATGGAATTTCCCCAGCTGGAGTCAGAACAGGAAACAGGGGTTAACAACACACTCCAGCTCTTGAAGCTCTGGAAGTTTGGACAGGCTTCAGTCTTCCTGGGGTACTTGATGTCTAGGAGGGGTCTCATCCGCCCCATACATTCAAAGCATTTTTACAGCACTTGGAGAATCCTGGGAACTGTAGTTTGTTAAGGGTGCTGATCTTACAGAACTACAGTTCCAGCACCTGTGACAAACCCAGTCACCACCAGCTAGAGAGGAATAAAGGTTGTGGAGCAGTTGCACTTGCAACCCACTTCTCCCAGTAAGAAATTCTGAGCTTTGGGGATTCAGCCACTCAGAACCTTTAGGATGTAATTTTGAAAGTATAAATAAAGTCATCCACAAAGGGCACAGGCCATCACAGTGGGATGCAGCAGCACAAACCCACCACACGCAAGGCAGCGCCCTTTTTTGTCCAGGATCAATACCCATCTCTCTCCTTCCTACTAAATGTTTCAGATGGGGGGGGGTCCTCTCTCTCTCTCTCTCTCTCTCTCTCTCTCTCTCTCTGTGTGTGTGTGTGTGTGTGGCCTTGTTGACCCCATTGGGCAGGCAGGCGAGAGGCAAAACAAAGGATTGTATCCGACATAGTGTTTCATGAACTTTCTGCTTGCACAACGATTTCTGCTTGTACAACTGAACATTTTCCTTCTCTTCCTGCTCCTCCTAAATCTGTTCTAGGGGCTTCTTCTACCTCTATAACATATTCAGGGAGGGTGTTGCCTGGGCGGAAATGCCTGCGCTGACAGGATGGGTTGGTTAAGTACCTTCCAAAAATCTTTAAAATCAAGCTAGAGGAGCCATTCTTCCAAAAGAACGGTAGATTTGTGATGAATGGTTTACAACAAAAAGTAACACACATTTGTGTGTAAATGTTCTATTCTGTCACAAGACATTCATTTTTGTCTCCCTGACCCCAAGTAAGTTTTTAGAATAACAATTCACATATTTTAGTGCACTCGGATATTAAATATTCTGAAGGCATCCAGTTGCATAACACTCTAAGCTGGTTTTCCTGTGCCGTGTTAAGTAATCTTCTACTCTGACTACAGCTGCAGTGATTTGGGGTGAGAACTGTCCATCAGATTCTCAGTTTTCACATTTCCTCACTTTTAGATTCATGTGACATTTTGCTTGTGTTCTAACTATGACTACAAAGCAGGAAGGACTGAACATGGAAGTTTCTGTATGCAAATCGTGTGCTCATTTTCCTGCATTCATTTCTGCGGAGCTTCTGTGGGAGAACTTACCTGCACAGTGTTCCCCATTATCCAACCTATCTCCTGTTACAATTCAGCTACCCTTACTGGGACCCAGCATCCAATATCTGGGAGCCAAACTATATCTGGGAGACATCACTGGTTATCAGTGACTACTAACCATGATCGCTGTGCTGGCTGCTGGAATTGCAGGTGGGAAGAGTGTTGTTGTGCTCTGCTTCTGCTTTCAGACTTCCCGTAGGCACCTGGACAGCCACTGTGACACTAGGATGTTGAACTAGATGGGCCTTTGGCCAGATCCAGCAGAGCCTTCCTTATGTCCCCATGAAAATCTCCCTCCCCAATCTGCTATTTGCATCTGGTCCCCTTGACACCAGTGGAAACTCCCCTGCCCTGGAGCTAATAGCAGCTTAAGGGGGGCAGAATGGTAGTCAGAAACAAAGTGTGAGAGGAAGGCCTAACTTCTTTCCCCATGTGCTGCTGTTCCAATCCTGCTGCCTTCAATGACTCCCTCCCATTCTTTCTCTTTCTGTATGTTTGTGTGAATAGACAGATAAATAGAGCTAGAGATATATTGTGCACATAAATTGCTCACAGTAACTCTATCAGGTCCAGATCCCAGTAACTGGGGGGCATTCCCCAAATCAAATATGTTAAGGGACAAGGAAGTGGGTGGGGGGATAATTGCCTAGGCTGGCACATATCCCTTCGCTCCAATAAACAAGAAAGCTGACTTTAACAAAATAGCTATTGCAAAATATTAAAAAGCAGCTCCAAGCAGTGCTCTTAAAAACTCTGTTTTTCTCTCTCGGCTATTTAATATTGTTTATATCCAAGAGCAGGCCTTTAAGCCTTCCTGGAATCTTGAAATAAGGCATGGCACTCTCAGGAATCAGGCACATCTAATCTGATTGTGACTAAACAGGGCCAGGCTAACTTCAGTCTCTTGTGTGGTCTGCTGTTTTCTTCACTAAAATCCCCTATGGCCCTCCAATCTGTTTTTAATGTACGAAAAATAGTGCATCTGTAGGATATCCTAAGGCATGGCTAGTTTATATGAAATGATCCTGAGAATGCACTCCTAGTCAATATTGGAACGGACTCTGTCAAGAAGTGGTGGACTCTTCTTCCTAGGAGGTTTTTAAGGTGAAGTGGAGATTCCTGCATTACAGGGGGTTGGACTAGATGACCCTCGGGATCCCTTACAATTCTGTGATTCTATGATTCTGCCCACCCCCAGTTTAAAGCCCCTGAGTCCATCTTCCCCACTAACTTCCTCCCTATGTTGTCTGGCGCACATGCACACACAAGCGAAAGGGTCTTGGCACAAAATTAGCTCTAGCTGTCTCGTGGGTGGTTCCTCCTTTGCGGGCTGTTGACCAACAGGTGACCCAGCCTTCAGTGCTGCATCGCATCTTATCTGTGGCAACAGGCAAAGCAGCGGCAACAGCAGGTGCTGGAAGAGGCCTCTCCCTGCTGCTCCAGCACTCCTTGCCCTGGGGCACCAGATGGGCAGGAAGCCTGAGGAAAGAGGAGCAGCTTCTGTCGGTGATGCTAATAGGGGCAGACAAGGCTTTGGCTGGTCACATCAGGCACCGCAGCACATGGCAGGAAGCGAAGGCACTGGGAAGGGAGGAACATGTTGAGAAAGGGGGGAGACACTCATTTCCTCCGCAATTACAGCAGAACTCCACTTGTTCTTCTGCTATCACCTCACTAAAGTACAGCCAATAATGTAATTTCTTTAACAAGTATTTGGTATATACTTTGGTATATACATCCAACAAACTAATAGGGGAGATAATTTGTTAGGATCGCCTTTCTTAAATATAGGAATGACTATACTAATATTCCACTGAGCAAGGAAGTGACCACTATTATTAATTTCTGTAGCAGAGCTGCAGGGATAGAGGCCCAGAAATTGCAGGCTGCTTTCTACACTTCTCCAAGTGATTCCATCTTCCCGAGGCACCTTCCCATTTTTTAGATTTCACTAGGAGTGAAGGCTTTCCTCTGTATTGACAGTAGGGAGGTTGCTATCTGAACAGGGTTTCAGAACAAGGCCTTGGGGAATGGCATGTTGAACAGCTCTCAGAAATGGGCTCCCAAACTTGTGAGGGAATATTTGTCTGCCTCAATGTGCCCCTTGGCATGCCAAACGACCCATTCAGACCCCTGTCCCTCAATAGCTAACCAGCATCACAAATGTCAAATGAAGCGAAACCTTTACAGCTCTACGGCTCCAGTCCACGCACTCGACCAGAGCTGGACGGATGCCATCACCAGATCCCCTATGAAGAGAGAGCTTGCCCATGTGGAAGTACTTGCTTGTTTGTCCCACCTACAAGGACTAAGCAGCAGACTTGTTCAAAGATTTAAATCTCCCAGTAGGGAGATCAATTGGCTATTTGATTAACTTTTTTTTAGGGGAGAAGTCTCCTCTGAAAAGTGGTCTGCCTTGCCTTTAGAATGGCAATTCTAAGGAGAAAAGCTTGTGGGGATCATAAGTTCAACACTTATCTGATAAAATGTCTGTTTTTAATAACTTTTTAAACTGTGTAATGTATTTTTTCCTGTTTTGTGTATTTTATCTTTTGTAATGGCTTTGGCTAAACAAACAAACAAACAAACAATATTTGTGTTGCATTTGTATTTCCTCAGCATTGAGTGCCTTGTTCTAGCTGCCCTGCTGTCTTTTCCCTTCTCACCATCCATTCATCCATGACTTGCCTTTGCTGTGATGAGGAATATGCCACAGTCCTACTGGAGAGTGGAGGCAGGCTTTATATTTGACGGAGGGTCTGTCTGCATCCCACTGGCAGAGTGTGGCCCTCCGGGTCTCTATCTCTGGCCCTTGTTAGGACTCTACCCAAGCCATGCCTCTCCCTCCCTAGGCCATGCCCTCTCACCCCACCCCACACACGGGCTCTTCTGTCTTCTCCATGTTCTCCTTGGGTCATTTCCCCTGCCTGTAACTTGTCCTTGAACTTTGATAGTGCTTCTGGTTTGCCGAGACAGAGAAAAGTGTGTGTGTGTGTGTGTGTGTGTGTGTGTGTTGCAAAACCTCTGTTCATATCCCATGTGGCAAGAGGGATCCTCTGCCCTTGCCCCATGTTCCTTCAATCCCCAGTACAGCATTTCTTCTCTCAGCTGACGTGCTCCTCTCCCTTCCCCACAGCTGGGCCCCACGAGGGACCCGTCAAGAGCAGGGAACAGTTAATGCCCAGCTTGCAGCTACAATCTCCTCCTGATCTGGATCACAACAAAGGCACTTCCTGTTTGGGGAAGGTCAGAGGGGCCAGCAGCAAATGCTGGCTTTGGCTCAGGCTCCTGCTACGCCTTCCAGTCCCCACGCCGGGTTGACCTAACAAATTGACCTCGCAAATTGGAACCAGCTTGGGAGGCTGCATCATAAGCGTCAAACCCCTGCCCCCACCCCCACCCTGAGCCATTTACTGCACAGACCGAACAAGGCTGTGCGGTCAGGATGAGCCTCAATGTGTCCTGCCCAGTGAGAGGCTACAGTTGCTCTTACGTATTGCCTCTGAGGGTAAGGCAGTGGTTATTCAAGGAGGTCTCCTTCTGAATCCATAGGGGTCCATGCATTATGAAGTGGCAGGCTGGAGGTTTAACAGATGTTGGCTCTCATTTTTCTCCTTTGGTTTAAAGCAGCTGAGGTGAATGGGAGCATTTGGGTTGGGGCTGCTGGTTCCCATCCCCCCACTTTCCCTAACTCGATATCCAGCTCTGTGGTTCTGGGATGTCCCTCCTGCCAGCAGACTTGCTTCCTCCTCTCTGACATCAAGGGAGAACTTCCCTCCTCCATCCCTGGGTGTCCCCTGTGTTGTCCCACTCTCTGATCCTTCTCTTTCGTCCAGTGCTGCCAAAACATGCCAGATCCTGATGGAGCCAAGGGATCCATGCCCATGGCTTACCCAAAAACAGGCTTGAGGGTCAAACAGATTATGTCTGAGGGCCAGAGATTCTGCACCTCTTGCCTCTGAGCAAGTTGAAACAAAGCTCAGTCAGTAGAGCATGAGACTCTTAATTTCAGGGCCATGGGTTTGAGCCTTGTGGGCCTTTGCTTAACAAAAACAGGGCCAAGTGCAGATGTGTTGCCATACAAATTACATTGCTGGGGGAATGTCTTTCTCTGCTCCCCTGGCTGGAGGCAGTGTCATCATGGTGTCTGTGAAAGGGGACAGAAGAGGCCTTATTTGCTCTCTGTGAGAAGTGAATGCTATGGGAAATCTCCATGCGTCTATTGGAATGTTAATGCTGTGACTCTTCCAGTTTGTGCTCAGTTTGTATATGTGTAAATTAAACCTTCTAATCACATAAATGCCATCAGCCCAGTGACCTTCATTCTAAGGAAACCAAATCTGAGGGACATGTTGGAACTCCTGAAACCTTTTCCTGCTCAGACATTGGGGTTCATGTAACAGTACACAACGTTTTGCAAAGGGTGATGCTGAAGTTTCAGCAGCTTCTTCATTGTCCACTGCTTTACTGGAAATCAGTTATAAACAAGCATAGTGTGGCCTTTTGCACAGGAGCATCCAGCATCTTTGTTGTTCATGAGTTGCAGCCAAGTTGACTTTTTTACTCTTCATGAGGCATATGAGTGTTTTGAACTTTGGGTCAAGAGCATTTGTTTCGTCATATGGTTTGCAAACCGCAAGCTCATCCTCTCCCTCTCAAAGGAGTCAGTGTTAACTTTAAACTTTGAGATACAGTGGTACCTCGGGTTAAGAACTTACCGTAATTCGTTCTGGAGGTCCATTCTTAACCTGAAACTGTTCTTAACCTGAAGCACCACTTTAGCTAATGGGACCTACTGCTGCTGCTGTGGTGGCGTGATTTCTGTTCTCATCCTGAAGCAAAGTTCTTAGCCCAAGGTACTATTTCTGGGTTAGCGGAGTCTGTAACCTGAAGCGTCTGTAACCTGAAGCTTCTGTAACCCGAGGTACCACTGTATATCCTGGGTCACTGTTAGGAATGATTAAGTAAGGTGCAGCAGAAAACAAAACACTTGAATTAATATGTTTTAAACTATTTTTTATTTTATTTAAAGAAGGTTTTTTAATTCACAAATTGAAAGAGCAAAAACAGTTATACATAAAACAATTGTGAAAGATTTCAACGTAAGTGAAGAAATACAGAAAGTACCAGTATATAGCACCACATATTAATAACATTTACCACATAAAAAGGAGGTTGGATAAGAGCACTGAGCTGTCTGATAGAATTTGTGTTGATTTGTTGTTGTTGTTTTAAAAAAAACTTCTTATCAAACTGATACACCGGAGAGAAAATGCTACCATATTGTGAGTTTTTGCTGTGGAAAGTCTAAAGAGAGAGAGTCTGGAGTGCACCCCCCTCACTCTTTATATGTAGCAGAATTTGGAGGGTTATGAGGTGGTAAAAGCCTCAGGTGCTGACTACAATGGTTAGGGTAGGGAGAGTAGAAACAACGCCCTTGGAAATGTTGTCAGTACCATACAGATGACAAAACACAGACCATCCATAACAAAACCTATCTACCTTCTGGTGCCAGACAGAAGATCTCGTTTAGGGATGTGGAATCGGTGGCCTTCCAGCTGCCTTTGGACTCTCATTTCCTACCAGCCTGAGCATAGCACGGCCAATGGTCAGGGATGATGGGAATTGGAGTCCAGCAACATCTGAAGGGCCACAGGCTTCTCCATGCCTGCACTAGAAGAACTTCTCTCAAGGCTTTTTCACAATTGCTTTGCTAAAGGTTCCTACTAAAGGCCTTTGATTAACCGGTGGCAACAAGCTAACTGTCCTGTCCAGCTGCTTGAAGAAGACCTAAGGAGACAGTCTGGTGCTGCAACAGAGGCAGCAAAGGACACGGAAGCCTTGAGTTTTGTAGCAGGATGACAAGAGAGGTTCAAAGTTATGCTGCTGTTTTGGGGGCACCGGGTGTCTGTGTGGAATGTTGTCTGCTAGGTATTCACCTGGTCATCTGTGTTCACCTTTGTACATTTGTAATGTTTCCAGTACTCTCTCATCACAAAAAAAACCTGATTCCTTAAAAGACTGCCCCTGAAGCCTCTAGTGGGTAGCATGAAACAAGTGACAGAGAAGAGACAGGTGCCTATTTTCTTGCCCCTGCAGCACTGTGATGTCTTGAAGAGCAATATCTCTCCCCACGCCCTCGGGTTGGGACAGTGTTTGGTTCCATAGCTTGTGACCACCTCACAGCTGTTGCGAGTGATCTGCAAGGCACCTTTAGTAGTCGTCCTCTTCATTCTGTTGCGGCCGCAACACTACACTGTGGTAGGCTTTGATGCAGGAGAAGGCTGTGGGTGGGATCCGGCGGCGGTCAATCAAGTTGTTTTCCAGGTGCATCGACACAATGTTCGAGTCCTCTGCCACTCGCGTGTCACAGACAGAGTTCAGGGGGACATGCCTGCCAGGAAGAGAGACTAAGAACCCTCAGCATCATGCAGCCCTTGACAGGGCTTCACATACAGTACCTTCTCTCTGCCGTACAAACAGCAACCCTGTGAGGCGTCTGGGCATGATCCCCATATTACAGGTTTGGTCAGGAGAGGTGCTGACTGGCTTACCCAAGACAATGTAGTAGTGAGTTCATGGATAATAGGAGAATGAAATTAAAACTTCTTGGCTCACATAAAATGAGGGTGAGAGTAGCAAGGCTAGGAATCTGATTTCCCGTGTTTTATCCCAGGAGCAAAATACAACCTCAAGATACCAGGTACTGTATTTAAAATAGTTGCCTGCGGAGCCTGACAATAGCTGTTCTGTTGTGTGCTGGTCTGCCTGCGTGCTTGCTTGCTAATTGGTATATTTATATACATTCAGATTTTACACAAATGCCACCAGTCCCTACAGCACTCTTTCCTCCAAACAGACTGACTGTAATGCCCTAGGATTTCTCATTGCTTGTGGATGCAAGAAGCACAAAGGAGCAAGGAGCAGAGCAGGCTCTCTTTTGGAGATGGAGAACCTGTGCCTTTCTCATTACTGATGGACTCCCACAAGCCCCAGCCAGCATGGCCAATGGTCAGGAATGATGCAAAGTGGAGTCCAATAACTATGCAAAGGGCCACTGTCTCCCCATCCCTGCTTTACCTGATGCAGTTGTGGCTCAGTCTCAGAACCTGCAGCCCCTTTAAGTTCAGGATGCCACGGGGAATGGCTTGGAGCTGGTTGTTGTCCAAGAGCAGCTCGGCAAGGGAGCGGTAGAGCCCTAGGAAGGAGACGGCGTGGATGCCATCGTCCCGCAGTGCATTGTGTGACAGATGCAGAAACTCCAGGCCAGGCTTCATATGGGCAAAGACGTAGCCAGGGATGCGCTCAATGCGGTTGTGGTGCAGAGTCAGCTGCTTCAGGTGCCGGGGTAGAAATGAAGGCACGTGCACCAGGCGGTTGTGAGACAGGTCCAAGGCCTCCAGCTTCCTGAGGAGGAAAAAGACACACACAGCCCTTGGGGATTCCTGAGTTCCCAACACTGGTGTCCTGGATTTCCTCCTATATACATGAATTGCTGCCATTCCCTTCCTTGGGAGAAACATTGCACTTGGGGGCATATTGTAGTTTAATATGGACGATAAACTTCCTGTATCTCTGTTTTCTCTGTTGTCCATATGACAGTTACCTCCAGCCAGACCTACAACTTTATTATGAGGCATCTTGTCTTTGCTAGCTAAATGAGTGGTTAGTATTGAAAAATACACAGGTGTTAGACTTGGAAGGACATGGCAATAAGTTTGGCTCGCATTCATATTTATGGTATGTTAAAGTTAAAATGCATAAAGGTTTCATGAATCATGTTATCAGGAAGAATTTATATGAGATAAATATAAAAATTGGTTAGAAAAAGACACCTTTGTGGCTTTCTCCCATAGAAGCTATATCAGTGAAAAAATGAAATATGAAAAACAAGTAGGCAACATGTAGAGATTCTTAATGGATGGAGATGTTAAAATAAAAAGGTCTGGAGACAGCTTGATTACAATATCATCAACTTAATGAATTGTTCAAATTAGATAAAAGAAATAGATTTGTTAATCAAACCTCACAATCTGAAAGAGAACTTAAATAAATTTGTTTTTTAAAAAATGACAGTCACCTCCAAATCACCTTCCCACACTTTCCCCTCCCTCAATCTGGATTTTTTCATACCCTCTCCTTTTGGAGTATCACTGGTATGAGAAAATGACGCTGAGATACTCACGGGAGGTTTATCCAGGCACGTGGAGCAATGCGATCTTCCTGCAATTTGTTGTTGCTCAGAACCAGCACAGTGAGGTTCAGGGTTTTGTTGAGGACACTCTCGGTCACCTCCTCAATGCTATTAGAGTCGAGGTGCAGCTCCTGCAAGGGTGGGAAACTGTTTATTTTAAATCTGTCTTTTAATATGACTTCAGCTTCACACACACACACACACCACACAGTTGATTCCAGCATCCCCCCCTTCCTTGGTTCCAGTTCTGCCCAGTCCCTGTCCAGCTTTGTGTGGCAAACAAATCCAGTACCTATCTCACACAACCCATCCATCCCCAAAAACAACAACATACAGAAGAACTCCGGAATGAGACAAGTTAAATGGGCTGGACTGGAGACAGACAGTCATCTTTAAAGAGAGATGAAAGTGGTATCACAGGAGCAGAGGGAAATAACCCTGCTGGACCAGCCCTAGTTCAGTATCCTGTTTCACACAATGGCCAACCAGGTGACTCTGGGAAGTCCACAAGGACATGAGGGCAACATATACACCCCTCCCCTGGTTGCCGTGTTAGAAACTGAGACATGAAGGCTAGGAGATACAGTAATTGGAATCCTTAAACCTAGGTTTAACAATGGAATGTCTAGGCACACTTTTTTATAACAAGAATACAAAGCTGAAAATGAATGAACTGCAGCTAAAATATTATGTTCATTTTTCACATGGTCTAGTCCTTCCCCTGCCCACCCCCTAATATTCTTAAGAGGGTCTCTTCTCCAGTTCTTCATATTGTAGCTGGAAATGGGGAGGCAGAAAATGGTCCTCTTTTCCTTCCACTCTGCAGTTTTAATCTTAGGTGCAGCACTGTGCCCAGTATTTGGCTGATTTGGACAGTGGTGCTGCTGCCCTGAGCAGACAATGCAGACATCACTGGCTCACTTCAGAGCTTCTTTCTCTATCCTGGCTGCTGCCCAGAGGAGAAGCGGCGCCAGGTGAGAGCTCTGCAGTGCATACCACTAGCCCAGCTAGTGACCTTCTAGGGTGGAGCAGGCAGGAGAGACCAACAGACAGACCAGTTTGGCCCAGAGGGGGTCTAAAATAAGCACAGCATAAAACACATGTGTTAAGGGGGGGGGGAGAGTATGTTTAAGTTGAAGAATGACTATGGGTAGATCAGGCATAGGCAAACTCGGCCCTCCAGATGTTTTGGGACTACAACTCCCATCATCCCTAGCTAACAGGACCAGCGGTCAGGGATGATGGGAATTGTAGTCTCAAAACATCTGGAGGGCTGAGTTTGCCTATGCCTGGGGTAGATCACCGCCCGTTTTTGATACTGGGTAGTAGTTTACAGCCTATTTGAAGTTGGACATTGCTTGCTGTACGGTATTCCTTTCAAATCTCATACATTACATTATACCCTTTGACCTACCAGGTTTGGCTCCTGGTTCAGCTGACAGCCCCCTGACTAGGGTCTGGTCCTGTTACAAAGATCAACCCCTGCTGTGCTCACCTGCAAGGAGGCAGGCAAACCTGACGGGATGGCTCGAAAGCGGTTCCGATCCAGTCGCAGGTAGATGAGTCTGCTCAGGGGCTTGAAGGTGGTGGGGAGCACGTTCCCATCATGCAGCTCGTTTGCCTCCAGCTCCAGAGTGAGCAGCTTGAAAAGGCCTGTGCAGAGGAGAGATGAATCCATGAATGTCCTCTGACCACTTGCAGCCAACCTGCTTATTGAGCATTCATCCTGATGATGTTTGGCACAAAGATTGTGGGAACGTTATATGGTGGCAGCTATTTATTAAGCATTTGTTCTTATTTCTTTGCAGGAAGGTTGTATGATGTTGCATCAAGCATATCCCACACTTTCTGGGGCATTTCCCCATCCTATTGATTGATTGATTTTGATCGATTTTCAAAATATAAAACAGCAAGTTCCCCCCGCAACTGCAATAAAGAAACTTCCCTGTTCCTTCCCATCACATTTCCTTGCTGCAGAAAGCCCAGGTTTTTTTTGGGGGGGAGGACAGTTTTGTTGCACAAGACCACTGAAGCCCTTTTAATTGTGCAGTATAAATTTGCTGCTATGCCATTTAATTGTACCTGTAAGAATAACAACAGTCTGGATGTGCCATCACAGTGCTGTGGCAGAATTAATTCTTTGAAGGCTCATGTATAAGATGAGAAGGGGGGCTCCCCAAATGTATTATGAAATGTCATTCAGAAATCAGTCCAGTGCTGGAATTATACTGGGACAGGCAGAGCACCCCTTAAGGAAATGCACTAATCTCACTCCCTGAATTCCTCGAGGTTTAACCAAATCATGCCCCCATAGCCTTTGAAAAACAGCTGCAAAGGAGGACCTCACAGAAGCTAAGAGGGCTACCCCCCAACTGAAATACAGGACTGATACGCAGGTCAATATACATTTGAATATGGGTCAAATATTCCCCTCTCTGCCCACCCCCACCCTGCCTCCCATTACCAGCCTTGCTCTTAAGCTCTTTGCCTTTTCGCTGACATGGAGGGATTTAGCAAAGAATGGAGAAAGCTTCACCTGCCAAATTTCTGCCTCCCCAGGGTGCTTGGAAAGACACAGGGACAACAACAGTTTAACATGGGATAAATATATCAGCAAAACAGCTATCAGAATCCCTCAATTGTTAAGGAACAAAAATTTCAAATTATATAAAATTAATGCATGTAAGCATATTAGTCCAGTTTTTACATTTCCTTTCAGTTTCCACTGCTGGAACACTCTCAGGATAAAAAGGTAAAGGTAAAGGTACCCCTGCCCATACGGGCCAGTCTTGACAGACTCTGGGGTTGTGCGCCCATCTCACTTAAGAGGCCAGGGGCCAGCGCTGTCCGGAGACACTTCCGGGTCACGTGGCCAGTGTGACATCGCTGCTCTGGCGAGCCAGAGTCGCACACGGAAACGCCGTTTACCTTCCCGCTGGTAAGCGGTCCCTATTTATCTACTTGCACCCGGAGGTGCTTTCGAACTGCTAGGTTGGCAGGCGCTGGGACCGAGCAGCGGGAGCGCACCCCGCCGCAGGGATTCGAACCGCCGACCTTTCGATCGGCAAGTCCTAGGCACTGAGGCTTTAACCCACAGCGCCAGGATGGACAGAGTAGAAACAACGGGCCTCTGTTAGCAACAGAACTTGCTCCCAGGAGGCCCAGTGTGTATCCCAGCTTCCTGTTTAGCCCCCATTTATCAGCTGCTAACAAACTTCTCAGGAAACAACCCACACACATCAAGCACTGGGCAGTTATAGAAACAGAATAATAAGCCTGCCAGTAATAGAAGGCTTCCTGGCTTCCAAACTGATAGAAGATCTTCACTGATAGAAGATATTGGAAATAGCATAACATGTCTGCATGAAAACGGTGCATTGCATTCAGTACAGCGCTGGCTTTGTCAAAGGACAATGCGGGGGCGGGGGGGGAACAACATATCTAGATTTGCCTTTGTAGTAGCGATCCTTGAGATTTGTTTATGTGGGGGATCTCTTTTTGCTACTGTTGTCTACTTTCAATGTGTCTGGGCAATAGTTTCAGGTCATTTAGACACATGGATGTTGTTAGCAAAATGAGGTCACTTGAAATCGCCGGGCATCCCGTTATGTAATTGTTCTACTGTGCATCTTGATAACATGTGTGTGCACTATGTATGGCTGCGCCAGACACCGTTATCTGCAATGTAATTTGCCCATAAGGGTTTACAATACAAGCCTATGCATCTCTCCACAGAAGTTGTTGGCACCTGTCTGTCTTGGCAGACAATGGAGTGTGCCTCCAGGGGGGCAGGGAGCCAAACTGCTGGAGAATCACATTGCCTGAAGTGACCTCCCTGGGGTGCAAGCCTGGTCAGTGTGTCTAGAGCAGGGGTAGGCAACCTAAGGCCCATGGGCCGGATGCGGCCCAATCGCCTTCTCAATCTGGCCCGTGGACGGTCCAGGAATCAACGTGTTTTTCCATGAGTAGAATGTGTGCTTTTATTTAAAATGCATCTCTGGGTTATTTGTGGGGCATAGGAATTCGTTCATTATTTTTTTCAAAATATAGTCCAGCCCTCCACATGGTCTGAGGGACAGTGGACTGGCCCATGGCTGAAAAAGGCTGCTGGCTCCTGGTCTAGAGGTTCTGGGCTGCCCAGATGACAAGCCCCTCCCCCTCTTGGCCTCTCCAAAGGAAAGCAAAGAAATGAGTTTGGCACCAGCTGGGCTGCAGGAGTTGCCAGAAACAACATGTACAAAATGGCATCCAAGTGTCTTGGAAACTCCACTCCAGATTTGTGTAGGATTTGCTCCTCAGCCTTTTCTTCCCCTGAATATGTTCTACAAGGCAGCAGTGGGGCAAAGGGAAATAAGAATGTGCCCTAGGACTCTGGAGACTAGGATTCAAATTCCCACACAGCCACAGAATTCATGTTGGGCAGTCACTGTCATTCAGCATCACCTACTTCGCAGGGTTGTTGTGAGGCTAAAATGGGTGGGGGAGAATTGTATGCTGCCTTGGGTTCCCTGGCAGCAAAGTGGCCTATAAATGTAGCAAATCATGAGCAAAGGAACGAATTCTTAACATCTTATTAAGCGGTTGCCATAGCTCTAGTCCTGCCTAAAATGTGGAGATCATAAAACAGAGTGGTTGTAATCGCCACCACAATCTTAAATATTAACAGCGGCTATTCTACAGAAATGCCCACAAGAAACCTTCTCAAGAGACCTTTGGCCAATTAAACTATCTGTGGCCTTTTAAGTTGTGTATATGGGGTATTGTTTTCATTTCTTACTATGGTATGTATTTTTGTGTTTTTATATTGTAAACTACCCTGTGACCTTCAGATTAAGGGCAGTATAGAAATTTAATAAATAATGATATAATTTCCATGTCTCAGTGAAGTTCTCTTTGCTATGGAAAATGTATTTTTTTTTCCTAATGACGAAGGGCTTCTGCACACTTCCATTCGTTCCATGCCTAGAAACCATGGGGATCTGAGCAGTTTTCCGCTTGCCCCACTCCCTTCTCCAGGGAAAACCTGAACTTTAGTGCTAAATCGGAGCAAACTTCAATCCTAAGAAAATCTGAATTACTGTTTGTTCCGATTGAGTGTTAAAGAGCACCTTTCCCTGAGGAAAGTGGCAGAACAGCAGGAAGTATAGATGAGCCCCTAGGTATCTATCCCAGAGTTTCAGAAATCTATAGGAAATGTGACTTAATAGGGTGCCGCCTTGTGTTTACAAAAATTCCGGCACCTAGGAATGAGGGCCTCTGATCATATGCAAAGTACACACACACATCCAAAGAAGGACTTTTTATAAAGTGACCCCTACCTCGGAAGTTGTGTCTCTGCAGTCCTTCTAAATTATTGTCATTCATCTTTAGCTCTTGTAGTGAACTGGGCAAAGCTGGGACTGCAGTGAGGCGGTTCCCATCCAGATTCAGGCGCTTCAGCTTGGTGAGATTCTGCATGGAAGAAGAAAGGCACTGACGGGGTTGTGATCATGTTCAATAGTCATAAAGAAATAAATATTGTCTTGCAAATGGGCAAATTATAGAGCAATGGCCCAACACATTCTTTGCATGTACAGTCCTAGTTTCAGAATCTCCTTTAATTGAAGAAGTTAGGAGTAATTGATCTCCAAAGGTGCCTGTAATAATCTATTTCCCCCTCAGCCCCCCCCAAATAAATTGACTTCCCTCTTTGCTTCTGAACCTCCCTTCATAGCAAAAGGTCTTTCCCATCTCCACTCACCTTGAAAGCTTCTGGGTGCAGACCTGCAGAATCCAGCTTGTTCTTGCTGAGATCCAGCCATTCTAGATTGGGCAACCCCAAGAAAATCCCAGCTGGCACATGTGTGATCTCATTCTCTGGGAAGCATAAAAGATGGAAGGTTACAGAGAAGATCACGCTCTGGGCCTTGTAATGGCAACTCTAAAAGCCCAGCTCAGACATCTCATTCTGTTCCTCCAATCTTTTTTAAAAAATCAATCTTATTAAAGGTTTTCAAACTAATATTCTATAAAATTCCAACTAAACTAAAGAGAATAATAGAAAACAATTTATCAAACAGAAGCAACTAAAGAGAAAGAGAAAATGAAACACATTAATAATCCTCATATGATCCTTATAAGACACAAAATTATGCATACAGGTATATCTATATAGCCCATCAAATCTCAGTAACATATTTGTCCATGTTAGTCTATAGTTATTTCCCTGTTAAATCATCCTTATGTTCCATCCTCATAGTCTCGTTCCCTCTTTTCCCTCCTCATAACCATGGTTTGAATGACCTGTGTTCCCACTTCCTGTGCACCAATTCCCTCCTCCAGTCTCTGCTTCCCAGTACCACAAGTTTGCAGGCAAACTATGGTTAGTGCTAACCTCCAAACCACTGTGATACATTGATGGGCCCCTGTATTTGGGTTCCTGTCGGAGCAAAAGTCATGATATTGATCCCAGCAGCACACAAACCTTTTGGGAATTCCAGATCTAGCTGGCTTCTATCCACCACACAGACATTTGGAAAAGGGGGAGAAAGGGCCCTTCCAAACTGGTGTTTGGCTGCAAGTGCATTCTGCAACATATCCTCGCACAATTATAGTGGTGGGTTTTTTCCTGCTTTATTTTTTGTTCTGTGATGCTTCCCCAATGCTACCACATTATTGCTGTCCAGAGGGACTACAGTGCAACAAAAGCAAGAGGAAAAACACACCAAAACATTTGTGGTATGAAAAGTTAAAAGGATTTCAGCACTGATTGGAAATTAAACAGTCTGATCACCTGAAAACTTTGCAGGCACAAATAGTATTGAAAGCAGGATCATTAATAATGAGCGCACTGCAGAGTATCGACTGAACAAGGCTGCAATCCTATACACATTTACCTGGGAGTAAGTCCTACTGAGCTCAGTGGAGTTTACTTCTGAGTAGACATGTATAGGTTTGCACGATAAGCCAGTTATTGGGCCCAGAAGAGTGTTTATACTGGGAATGAGGTGAGGAAAGAGAAGCTGGAGAAGCACAGGTTGGTGAAGAAGAAAAATCCCTTTTCTGCCTCAGATATTCACCTGCCAGGTAGAGGGTTCTGAGTGCAGTGTCACTCAGCCTGGGCACATGTTTCAGGCGAGCATTGCCACAAGCGATGGCATGTTCAGAAAGCAGGCAGGTCACAGGCAAGGATGGCATTATGGGCTCATCTCTTTCCTTTGGCACGGCAGGTTGCCATTTTGGTGTGCCTCCTGCTCTGAAGACATTTTTATGAGATACGTTTTGCTCTTTCACAGCCTCAGTTTGGGTGACATTTCTGAAGGGGACACCAGGCAGATTCCTTGCTCGTGCCTGTCCACCTTTCCTGTGCAGGATGGCATGTTCTGCCCCTGCCAGTGATCGACTGACATTTCTGCGGGAAGAACTGGAGTCTTTCCTTGGCAATGCCCAACTGGCGTTCTGGTGAGAAGGTCTGTGCTTCTTGTTAACCTCTACCCAACTGGTATTCCTTTGCTGGGAGCCATCCTGCTTCCCTGGCAATGCCTGGCTGGCATTCCTGTGAGAAAATCTGGGTTTTTCCTGTGGCGCTGCCTGGCTGGCATTCTTATGGGTAAGGGTGGGCTCCTTCCTGACCTCAACCCAGCTGGTATTCCTGTTTGGGGTGATGAGCCTTTTCCCTGACAGTGCCTGGCTAGCATCTATGTGAGCAGCTCTGAGCCGCTTATTCATCTGTGCCTGGCTGGCATTTCTCTGGGAGATGCCCTGCTTTTGCCGTGTCAGTGGCCAACTGGTGTTTGCCGACGGAATGCCATGTTCTTTCTCTGATTGTGCCTTGCTGGCCTTTTTCGGGAGAAGCCTGGGCTCTTTCACTCCCTGGGCCTGAGTGCCATTCCTAGTGAGGCCACTGTCCTCTTTCCGCATTGGGGTGTGACTGGCATTTCTGAAGAAGGGGCCATGGTCCTTTCTTGATGCTGGCTTGCTGGTGTTCCTGTGGGGAGAGATGTTCTCCTTCTGCAGCAGTGCCCGGCTGGCATTGCTTTGGATTATTCTGGGCTCCTTCCCTTCTTTTGCCTTGCCAGTATTTTTGTGGCTAGGACTAGAGAGTGCCTGGCTTTCATTTCCATGCCAAGGGCCTGGCACTCTTCCTATCTGTATCCGAGTACTATTCCTAGATGTGACAGCGTATTCCTTTCTTGCCTTTGCCTTCTGCGGGGTAACAGGTTCCCTCACTGGTGCTTTCTCTACATGGATCAAACCTGTAGAGAGAAGAGATGCGCAATGAAAGGCAAAGCAGACTAAGACATTTTGGCACCTACATGACCCATCTCCGCTCCACCCCCACCTAACAGGGGGCCCAATACCTAATTAACAGTCCTTGATTAACTTGGGGCACCATTGACCAGGTAGTCGCCCTGCACAAAGGCAGCATGGCTCACTCTCTCTCTTGCCCAGCTGTTCATTCAAACGGGGAGCCATGGGTTAGATCAGTCTTCCACTCAGCCACATGTTGAACTCCACTATCAGATGCAGGTGCCTTGCGCTTGGAGCCAGGTCTCTCGGAAGAGGCCTTCTGCATGCCACCATTTTACATTTCCCACAGGGCCCCTTGGCAACACTATGTTGATGGTAGCTAAAAATGGCACCTTGCAGCTCCCCACGACTGTTACCAAATAAACACCATTGATAAAGGAAGCATCCCAAAGGAGTGCAATTCTCTGGGGATCCCGACAGCCTGAGCATCAACCCTACCTGTATTAACTGTACAGTTAACCTCCACGAAGATTAGTGTGGGATGTTAGCATCCAAAATGATGTTTGAAAGGGCCGTAGGACCTTGTGATTTCCGTTGGTTCTGTTATTCACAGTCTTGTGAGTCTTAGCAGTCAGAGCAGCAGGTGTCTTGTGTTGTGCTGCTGTCTGCCTTGGAGTCAGTATCATCAGTCTGTAAATGTTTGTTAGTCTGCAACAGCTTAATCTAGGTGAGATGTTTTAGTGACTAAAAGAAACATCCACCTGTATTGTATATTTAATCTGAAACTGCAAGTACACTAAGTAAAAGTCATATGTTCTTTAAACTTTAAAAGAGAGTGTATTATGTAGTTTTTATAGGAGGGAAAAGAGAACTAAAGAGTCAAACAGCCCAGGGCTGCCTTCTGCATACTCTGCAAATGGGAGCTACAAGTCTAATTCCCACAATTAGAAGTAGTTTGTTAAGGGCACTAGATATAGTAGCTCTGTGAGGAGTGAACTACAGTTCCCAGGACTCTTTGCAGGGTGTCTCTGCTCTAAATGTATGCTGCACACAAAGCCTTACTCAGAAGTAAGGCCCACTGAGTTTCACAGGACTTACTTCCTAGTAAGCATGCTTGGAATTGCAGCCTAAAACTGGTAGGCAAGCTGAAAAATGAAACTGGTCCAAGCTTATTCACAGGCTGGACTTCATCCCTTTATTCCCACTCTTGTTCATACCTTTCTGAGGGTACATACTGCCTGCCTGGGTCAGGCTGAGGTTTGTCGCAGGGGCAGCGGATTCTGGTTTTGCACCCATGCTGCTGCTGGCAGTCTCTGCTCTCTTTGTGCCCAATACCTTCTTTCCAAATTTGGACAACTTCTTCGGCACACCTCCCTGCCCCAGATTTTGGCCATTCAGGTACTTGGGGAGCGCTGCCTCCTTCCTCCTCAAGACACTGTTCTTCAGGATTGAAGGTTTTTCACCTTTCTGGCGCAAGCCCTTTTCTCCTGCAACACTCTCTACATTGGCTACAGATTTGAGGGTCTCTGCAAATTCGAAAGGGGAAACAAAAACCACGACACCTCGGTTATTTACTTAGGATTTGAAAAATGCACATCCTGCCTACCTATGTAATAGTCAGCTTCTAAAATTATGCCTCATCAGAGTGATCAGGAAACAGGACCAAAGTATGCATATTATGCTAATTAAGCAGATAGGATCAGATTTGGCTCCTAAGGCCTGGGATCATTAGGGGCAAGAAGCAGGTCAAGGTGCTACATCTGTGGTGTCCCTGAGGGCACTTCCTTTCCCCTCCCATGTGCATCAGCGGCTGCCAATAAGTCCCACCAGAAAATTCAGTGCGCTTCCCTTGGGAGTACTACAGCAGGATGGTAAACCTGACTCTTGGGTCTAATGTGATGAGGGGCGCAGGGCTCACCCAGACTTCCTTTGGCACCCTGCTTTCCAGGCACAGGTCCGGGCTTTAAAGTTCCCTGACCAAGCAGTTTTGTGTTTGCCCCACAGCTTTCCCTGGGAAAGCCCATGTTTTACTGCTGAAATGGAGCAAATGACCATCTGTGGAAAACCTGATTTCCATTTGCGCCGATTCAGTGGTAAAATGCAGGTTTTCCTGGGGAAAATGCCGAGATAAAATACAAAATACTTGGACATGAAGCTTTAAAGCCTGGACCTGTTCCTAGGAACTCTGCACAAAAGGAAGTCTGTGTTGAGCAAGTCCCCAGAGAAAAGATTTTCTCTCTGGGCACTTCCAGGCGGCCGATTGTTTTGGGTGGGATTCACTGGCCAATCACACATTTACAGTTGATTGGGAGGTCTCACACAAACTAACCCACTTCCCCAAAAGACCATAATTTCTTTGATAAGGAATATGGCAGAAAAATGCATGGGTGATGATCAATATGTGGTGATGATCATTAACCTGGATGGCTTCAGAAGAGAATTAGGCTTATTCCTGGAGAATAAATCTGTCCGTCAAAACCAGCCACTGGGAGAAGGCTGCTGTATTGCCTTTATGTCTGGCTTGTTGACTTCCTCGGAGGCATCTCACTGTCCACCGTGGGAAACAGGATCATGGATCGGATCGGAATTTAGGGCTAGACAAGATAGAATCGAGGTGACCGGGATTTAAATGCATAGTGCAGATGTAGACATTCCTTCGATATTCACAGTTTCTTGGTTCTCCAAGTGGTAGGGAGTTCCAAGGACAGCCATGACACAGCTAATTTCCTTATGCAGAAGGTGAATACTTGAGACTGACAGCATTTTTGTGACAATGTGTTAGTTACATGTATACAGTTTGAGCTTGTGGGAACAAGCAAGGACTCCAAACAGAGTTTGGGCAACCTATTTCTTGAAAGTTCATCCTGGGGTTAGTTTGTCTGCCACTGAGCATTTGTCTTGCATTCATCCTCATCTGCTATTAGTCATTTGTTCAGCCCACACTCTTCAGTGCATTTCTCCACCATGTCTCAAACAGCAAGAAGACCAGATTAACAGAATACAGTGGTACCTCGCAAGACGAAATTAATTCGTTCTGCGAGTTTTTTCGTCTCGCGATTTTTTTCGTCTTGCAAAGCACGGATTTTGGAAAAGCTTCAAAAATCACCAAAGTCTGATAATAAATGTTGGAAATGTAAAGAGGTTGAAGATACATTCTTTCACCTTTGGTGGACATGCCCAAAGATTAAGACCTTTTGGGAGATGATATATAATGAAATGAAAAAGGTATTTAAATATACCTTCCAGAAGAAACCGGAGGCCTTTCTTTTGGGCATGGTTGGCCAATTGGTGCGAAAGGAGGATAGAACTTTTTTTATGTACGCCACAACAGCAGCAAGAATACTCATCGTGAAGTATTGGAAGACACAAGATTTACCCACCCGGGAAGAATGGCAAATGAAGCTGATGGACTATATGGAACTGGCTGAGATGAATCTGAGTCTTTTCAAGGATAACTATGAAAAATGTTGGTCAGAAATTAAGAGAGACTTAGATAGTTGGACAAAATTGAAACTTTCTTTGCTAGGCCGAATTGCTGCTATCAAGATGAATGTATTGCCAAAAATGTTGTTTTTGTTCCAAACATTGCAGATTGTGGACAAGACAGAGTGCTTCCGGAAGTGGCAGAGAGACATTTCTAAGTTTGTCTGGCAGGGCAAAAAGCCCAGAATTAAGTTTAAGATATTAACTGACGCGAAAGAAAGAGGGGGCTTTGCCCTGCCAGACCTAAAGTTGTACTATGAGGCCGCAGCTTTCTGCTGGCTAAAAGATTGGCTACTTCTCGAAGACACTGATGTATTGGATCTGGAAGGTTTTAACAATGCTTTTGGTTGGCATGCATATTTATGGTATGACAAGGTTAAGATCAATAAGGCCTTTAAGAACCATATTGTCAGAAAAGCAGTGTTTAATGTCTGGACAAAATATAACGACTTACTGGAAAATAAAACTCCAAGGTGGCTTTCACCACTGGAAGCTAAGGCCCGAAAAAGACCCAATATGGAGGCCAAATGGCCAAAATATTGGGAAATATTAGAAAAAGATGGAGACAATTGGAAATTGCAGAGTTTGGAGAAAATTAAGGACAAAGTGAGAGACTGGTTACATTACGCTCAGATTAATGAAGTTTTTAAAAATGACAAAAAGTTAGGGTTCCAGGTGGAGAAATCGAAATTGGAAACAGAACTGTTAGAACCTAAGACTAAGATACTTTCAAGAATGTACAACTTGCTGTTAAAATGGAATACACAAGATGAAATGGTTAAATCGGCCATGATAAAGTGGGCACAGGATATAGGGCATAATATCATGTTTGAGGACTGGGAAAGGTTGTGGACCAACGGGCTGAACTTCACTGCATGTAATGCTTTGAAGGAAAATGTAATGAAAATGATATATAGATGGTACATGACCCCAGTTAAACTTGCCAAAATATACCATTTGTCTGATAACAAATGTTGGAAATGTAAAGAAAATGATGGAACATTCTTTCACCTCTGGTGGACTTGCCCGAGAGTGAAGGCCTTTTGGGAAATGATATATAATGAGTTGAAAAAGGTATTTAAGTATACCTTTACTAAGAAACCAGAGGCCTTCCTTTTGGGTATTGTTGACCAGAAGGTGTTAAAGAAGGACCGAACATTTTTAATGTATGCAACAACAACAGCAAGGATACTCATCGCTAAGCACTGGAAAACTCAAGATCTACCCACACTGGAAGAGTGGCAGATGCAACTGATAGACTATATGGAACTAGCTGAGATGACCGGCAGAATCCGAGACCTGGGAGAAGAGAAGGTTGAAGAAGATTGGAAGAAATTTAAGACTTATTTTAAAAAGCATTGTAATTTGGTTGAATGTTAAGATGGAGGCTAGATCATAAATAATTGACCACCACTAAATTAGATGCAATTAGGATGATAAGCGAGATTGAGGGAAAACTTTAAACATTTGGGAGAACCATTAGATTATATTCTAAATGAATGGGGCATAAGAATGTAAACAGGATGATAAATTGCGGGGAAGAATTGACAAAGATGCAAGTGGGAGCGGAAGACGTGAGGGAGTCCAAAGAAGTTAAGAAATTATGTTATGATATATGTTACATTGTTTATTATATTTGCATTTATGTTTAAAAATTTTAATAAAAAATGATTTAAAAAAATATATATGGAACTGGCTGAGATGACTGGCAGAATCCGAGACCAAGGAGAAGAGTTGGTGGAAGAAGAGTGGAAGAAATTTAAAGTTTATCTTCAGAAATATTGTAAAATTAAGGAATGTTAGAAAGATGTTGGGGGAAAAAATATGTGGTTTTAGCAGAAAGGATATAAAGGATTAAGTAAAAATGAAATGGTGAAAGAGAGAAGGTAAAATTATAATGTTAAGATAAATTATTAGGATAAAAACAAAGTTGGAAGGATTTGCTGGAATATTTAATTGAATTAAAATACAAAAATGGGAGGCGTGAGGAAGTCAAGGAAATAAGTGAATGTAAGTAAGCGAGTTAAAGGTTTGACTTGTTTTTTATTTCTTTTTTCTTTTTTCTGTTTTTTGATGATATGTATTGTTTTCTTTTTTTTCTGTAACCTTTAAAATCTTAATAAAAATTTATTTTAAAAAAAAAAAATCACCAAAGTCTTCAAAAACCTCAAAAAAGGCTACCACACCGCTATGAGTTGCTCCTCGAAGTCAAGTCGCAACTGCACCCCCTGAATGCATGGTTTCAATAAAAAGGAAACAAACTTGCAAGACGTTTTCGTCTTGCGAAGCAAGCCCATAGGGAAATCCGTCTTGCGAAGCAACTCAAAAAACGAAAAACTCTTTCGTCTTGCGAGTTTTTCGTCTTACGAGGCATTTGTCTTGCGAGGTGCCACTGTACCTCTTTTCCCATCCACCCCAATTTCTGGCTACATTTTAATTTTTCCTGGTGCACACACACTCTCACATTGGTATACAGTGGTACCTCAGGTTAAGAACATAATTTTGTTCTGGAGGTCCGTTCTTAACCTGAAACTGTTCTTAACCTGAAGCACCACTTTAGCTAATGAGGCCGCTGGAGCACAATTTCTGTTCTCATCCTGAAGCAAAGTTCTTAACCTGAAGCACTATTTCTGGGTTAGCGGAGTCTGTAACCTGAAGCATCTGTAACCTGAAGCGTCTGTAACTCGAGGTACCACTGTACACAGACATATACGCAGATAGGACACTGATCTCAACTTCCAGCATGGCTGGTAAGATGTGTCTAGTACTTAGTAGCCAGCAGCTATCACAAACCATAAATGCTAATTTAAGCAAGTATCCTCTAGGAGTCAGTGCCCCTTTTAATAACATTCCCCTCACAATACTTTTATGTCCACTTCCCCCTACACTGCACACCTCAATGCTGTCCTTAAATTCTATTTTGGAAACTTCAGCTGGTGTAGAATTCTGCAACCCAGTTGCTTGCAAGGACATATTACTCCAGTTTTTGCTCATCTGCACTGGCTTCTTGCTCGCTTTGGGGCACAATCAGGACCAGCCTTCCAAATGGATTAGAAAGGTCCATATAATATTAATTTATTCTATACTCTCAGTGGAGCTACTGCAGTCTGGGTCAAGTCGATCCTGGGTGAAGCATAACACGATGAATGCTGTGACTTTGTTTGCTGAGTTCGCTGTGCACATCAACAGAATATTTTCTGCTGATTCTTGGGGCTATCCATCAAAAAATCTGGGTCAGCCCTTGCCAGAGGACACATACACAAGACCACACTTTTTTTTGACTTTGAATGAATGACTGCTGAATCACAACTGCTCTTTCAGGATGTATTTCTAAGTTGATTTGCTGCTGGAGTCCTTTAGAACTGCTAACTGCCAAGAATTGCCTTTCCATATTAACTGGAAGTGGAATTAAAGCAGAAGTTCTGCATAGCGTGATATTGGTATTAGTTTGTGGGTGCCTTGACTCCCCTAAACTCCTGGGTCTGGTGGGTCTTGGAGTTTGATCAGTGCTTGGAGTCGTAAGTTGGGCTGCCAGGCAGTGTGAAAATACAGACCGGCCTGATGATGGCCTCTAAGTGACAGAGAACAAGGAGAGGGGGGATAAGCCATCAGCCAGCAAATGGATGGAGCCCAGCCCTGGGCTCTGGGTAGTTAGCAGAAGACAATGCCAGAGTTTCTAGGAGCAAGAAGTTTCAGGATTGCAGTTAGGTATGACGTAAGCAGGAGGAAATACAGCTGCAGTTTGCAAGCAGCAACATGCTGAAGGGCTGGGGGAGGTCAGAGCACAATGTGAGCGGACAGTTTGAATCTGAGGCTGCAGGAATGGGAGACACAGAACCCTCCTGGAGTATGATGCTGGGAGCCCCTCCATCAGAGGCTCAGACAGTATAGGTGAGTAAATAAACCACATCTCATAAAGACACCACAGTCTCTGCTGTTATAAGCACCTGGAGCCTAAAATCTAACTCTGCTCAGAGATTGGGGTGGCATGTAGCAATATTATACCGTTGTTAAACAATATATACCATAGCTAAAATCTTTCTACAATGTTTGCTGGCAAAAAGTTTTAGTCAGAAAAAGTCCTTGCCCATGTAAAATGAAAATCCTGCCCGTGTTATTTCTTTCCGTTGACTGGAGGATTGTTGGTGATTGAATAACCTCAATTAATTGTCCCTGTTGCCGTTTCTCTTCCTGTCTGATAGAGAGGCTTTGATTACTGGTTTTCTTGCTCTTTTACTTTTTTATTTTTTATACTAAACAGTGTTATTTTACTATTTTTTAAAAAAACAAAAACAAAAACCAAGTACTTAAAGACGACCACCACATCCATGATCAGAACACCACACTGGGCAATTAACAGTCTAAACCTATTTACTTTGATGTCCATCTTACAGAGTCTAAAGCATGTGTTGCATTGCAGCCTAAGTAACCCTCCAGATGGAATAAACAGGAAGCAATAATATGGGGAGGACCTGCAAACTGGAACTTTAAAGCTGCAGTAGTCCTGAAAAGCTTCAACAGTCTGTGGAGACAACCCCCCAAAGCACACACATATACCAAGTCTGCAAATTACAGGAGAATAACACAGAAACCAATGGGCTACAATGATTTGACAACAGCATAATTTCTTCTCTCCATTAAAAGTATGTGAACAAAGGGTGGCAATTTCAGATACCAGTGTATCATAAATGTTGAGCAGAGGCTAGCTCCAGGCATAAATGTATACTGACAAAATGTGGGGAAATGTGTGTCCTTTTACCCCAGGAAAAACAACTGACGGCTTAAGGAACATATTTGTCCCCAGATGTTTGTTATCTGGGCCCTAGATTACATTTTGGTTTGCCTAGGGCTCATTAGCATAGCCATAGCCAAGAGGCTCACATGTAGTTTTGCCAAATGGCTCCAGTTGTTGCCATACGCCACTTGCTAAGGGGCTTATTCTCACATGGTAGCCCAATTTACACACATTCAAATTTATGGTCCACAACATCATTTATAGCATATGCAATACTACAAATGGCACTACCACCAACCCCTACCTCTCCAGCATGTGCAGCTTGTGAGAACGTTTCCTTTTGGTTTTGCATCCTCCAGTTCTGGCAGCGGGGTAAGATTCTAGCTGAGCCTGCCTGCAAAATCCCAGCTGCATGTGGGACAACTCTTATTGGTAAATGTGGGCTGACACACTGCAGGACGGACGGGGCTAGACAAACAGGGCACAAAGTACTGAAGCTGAGCTTCCCTTCTTCACAGTTGCCTTATTTTCTACAAGTGTCTACAGGGGTGAGAGACTGTATCAGTTTGGTACATTTCACTATTTTGTGGTAGTCTGCACTGCGGCCCGCTTCATGTCCCCACTGCTTCACTTTTCAACCACGCCCCTTGGAAGCCCCTCCCTGATGCAGTTCCACCACCCACACGGCCTCCCCCTGACTCACCTTCCGCCACACCCTGCCCCAAGATCAGCTCGCTTGCTGCCTGCTGCTTTCGTCGCTTCCCAGGATGGGCTGGCCCATCTAGGGCAGGAGAGGATGAGGAACTCAATCCCGTGCTTGGGCTTTCAGGTTTTTTCCTGGCAGCCCAGCCAAGGGGAGCCCACAGAGCCAAGGCAAAGAGAGCAGGGAGAAGGAGCTTCATGCTTCCTCTGCCTTCCAGACTGCAAGCCTGCAGAGCTCCAGGCTGGTTTCCCCACTCGGCACATATTCCTGTACAGGGAGAGGTTTATATTCTTCATCCCCACAACTCTGACGATGGGGAGGAAGAGGGAGGGAGGGAGGGGGAAAGCAGGGCTTTGACTGGAGCAAATGGAGGGAAAGCTCTGGCAGTAGCAAGGGGGTTCTGGCAGTTAATGTCCGTTGGGGGAGCCGGCTCACCTAAGACAGGGGAGTTTGTCTCTTAGCACCTGGCCAGGCTCCGAGGTCTCACTCCAATGAATGGCACTTCTGTGCATGCACACAACCAGCTACTGTGCAGAAACCATGAGCGGCTCTTGTTAGAGAAGGCGATTTGACGCCTCCAGGGCCTAGCTGGCCCATCCCAGCACACTGCCAGGTCTGTGACTACAGAAACCAGCATCCGTCTGGTGGAGGGGCCTGGGGTTTTGCTGGCTGGTGATGCAGCAGAGCGCCCTACAGGGGTCCAACATGGTCTCAGGGATTTGGGCAGGTTGTGAAGCTTCCCTTGAATGAGCCCTTTGTTTGGGGGCACCATAACACTCAGAATGGCCACTGTATCTCTCAAAGCAATGGCTTCCAAGCTGCCTTCTCTGGGGTACCTTGGAGGTTCCTCCTCTGAAGCTTACCAGTCTTACCTCAGTTACAAACTGACAAGTTTACCACAGCCTACTCAGGTCACCACTACTTTCCCTGCAATACCTAGTCCCAAGGGGTGGGTGGGTCTTTAAAATATTTTGCAGCCACTGATCTTCAGAAGATTCCAGGGTGGTGTACAGAAGTGTTAATAAAACTGTTCACACAACAAAGGAATACAATCTTATTTATTTTTTAAAACATAACAACAACAACATAATTTGGGAAATGTTTGTCCAGTATTGTTGTGAAACTCAGCACAAAGGTTCCCAAGGTGGGGGGGGGGCAGAGCCTTGTGTGGATGCCAGGCGCCATTTTGAGTCAAGATGGTGGACAAAAGCATCACTTTGGTGCAACATTGCCTGTTTTTTTGGCATAGGTTTGGCCACATCTTGAGATACCATTTCCAAATTCGGCGTGTGGGTTCCTGAGGAGGGGGCAGCAATCTTTGTCAATGTTTGGATGCTGGACAGTTGTCCTTTCTTTCTCCACACTGAATAGCTGCCAATCTGTTTTCATGAAGATTAATGCTTTCCAATGTGTATGTGTATATGTGTATGTGTATGTATGTATGTATGTATGTATGTATGTATGCAGAACATGGGTGGTGCTGTGGGTTAAACCACAGAGCCTAGGACTTGCCGATTAGAAGGTCGGCGGGTTGAATCACCGCAACGGGGTGAGCTCCCGTTGCTCAATCCCTGCTCCTGCCAACCTAGCAGTTCGAAAGCACATCAAAGTGCAAGTAGATAAATAGGTACCGCTCCAGCGGGAAGGTAAACGGCGTTTCTGTGCGCTGCTCTGGTTCGCCAGAAGTGGCTTAGTCCTGCTGGCCACATGACCTGGAAGCTGTACGCCGGCTCCCTTGGTCAATAAAGCGAGATGAGTGCCGCAACCCCAGTCAGCCATGACTGGACCTAACGGTCAGGGGTCCCTTTACCTTTACCTATATAGCATATATAATTAGTTTAATGTCTTCTTAAAAAAACCCCACCACACTTCACCATGCAAAAGCAGCTTGAACATAAGTGGGCGCATGATGCAAGAGGCAGTCCCATTACTTCAAAACCTCCATTTTCATCATCCCATGTGAAAGACGTGTGTGCCACCTGCATTTCCAGCTTCTCACCAGGGGGTCCCAGGCAGAGAAGGCAAAGTACTGGGTTCCTGCCTATTCTCCTGTCTCGTCCCAGTTGGTGTGTTGGTCAGTGCAGGCATGATTCATCTGTAGGGGCAGATTCTCCAGACAGGCTAAATGTTGTGTTTGTCTTCTTTGCGACCAGTATTATTTGCTTCCTTCTGCCTCAGTCTACCCAAGACTTCCTCATCTTTCATAAATGTGTTCCGTTAGTTTTGCCATTATTGGTTTGAAGTGGCATGTGCCTCCACACAGGGTTGATTTGGGGTGAAACAAGGAGAATATTGTCTATCGTTTACAAATGTCACATTCTTTTATTAGTAGTTTTTCTCAGGTCTAAACTAGACATGATGGGGTTTCTCCAGGAATACTTCGGGACATCAAATTATTTTGAAATCATCTTTTTCAATATTATCCTGACCTGTTGGTAAAGATCTTTTCTCCACTGCAAAATATTTGACTGCCGACTCCACCCAGCTGCCATTTTAGTGGAAATAATTTTAGGAGGTCATTTTTGCTCAGTCCTACTGCTCTTTTTCAGACGGAGACACCTTACCCCTTTCCCTGGCTGCATGTGAGTGTGTGAAATGCAGATGAGTCGTGTCTACCAGCCATTACCTAGACTTCTTAGCTCCCATAGAGTCATGTCACCAGAACACCAGCTCTTCACAGTTTCCATCAAAATTGGAGACTCTGGTCAGATATATCCTTAGCCCTCAGGACAATCCATACTGAGAACCCTTTTCACAGAAATCTGTTGGGAAACTCATAAAAATATCCTACTTTGATATCAATATGTTTTGCCTCACAGGGCAAGTTGCAGCTTTGGTGTAATATCAATCAGAAAACTGCTCTATGGAGGAAAGGGTTAAACCCTCTACACACACGCACACAGAGTCACAGTCACAGTCTGAATTTAAGGGCTGCAATTGACCATATTAAGGAATCTCTTGCATCACATCCAGTTGGCCCTTGAAATTGATCATCTTTCTCCAACTCTGGTTGCCATTTTTTTAAAATTACTACAGATGTTTCAATCCTATGAGTCACCGTAGCACTGAAGGAGCCATGCCTTTCTCAGATCTTTGGAAGAGATGGTGACAGGTCTGGCAAACAGCTCCATGTGTGCACTGGTGTGCAACAGCTAATCATTATCCGCCACTAGCGACCAGGATTAGGATGGTGCTGGAGTTATGGTGATGCGGATTACTACTTGTTCATTTCAGCTGAAACTGCTTCATAGGCACAGCCATTAAAAGTATGAAGTTGCAGTATGGAAATGCATTAAATGCTCATTTAAAAAGAGATCTTCCAGATCTGCCCCTCTAATTAAAGAGAATATTGAAATATGCCTGCAGTGAGTGTGTGTGCTGTAGAATCCAGCCTTCAGAAGACAAAGATCGAAAAAGTCAAAATCATAATTATGCACGTGCTACAATTCCACAGGAATGCAGAAAAATGCACAGAAAACATCTTCCCAATAATTTTAGATTTCTTGTTTGAAAAAATATCTTTCTAGTCTTGATATGAAGTTATCTGCTAAAGCCTTTGAAGAGTGGAGTGGCTGAAAAAGCCTGTATACACATTACCAGCTTAAAACACATGTACAGTAAGTCATTATTTCTCTCAATTTGGATTGAAGCTGGTTTTGGGGGAAATGCAATCAGAACACAGTATTTCATAAGAAACGGCAAGATAAATATGAATTGTGGCTAACATCATGTGTACAGCAGTGGGAGTCCACTGGATGCAAACTGGAGAGGACATGAGGCCTAATATTCCCAGTAGTGGGGCTTCAGTGCCCTTCAGTCCCTGCTCCACCCCCTAATAAGGGAAACAACCCTGAATAAATTAGACAAGTTAATATGAATTACAAATACATGCCCAATTTATATATTTTATACAGGTTAAATAATTCAACTTTTCTTGGCAAAAAATTTGAATGATCTAGTAGCAGAATTCTTCATTTATTTATTTATTTATTGCTTGTTTGCTCAGAAATGGTTCTGCTATGTCGTGGAGTTTACACATATTAACTGTGCATATCATTGCTGCCCTTGTGTTACACTTGTTTTATTTTTCTAATAAATTACTACACCAATCAAAGTTTGGCTTTGTTTTTAAAACATCTCATTTGTTCTGAGCCAATCTCATGATTTCAGTGCCAGCACTTATTAAGTGTTATTAATAAGCCTGCAATTCAGGGCTATTAACCAGCACTTTTCCTAACAAACATGCTATTAAGTACTTGACAATTCGTGAATGTACCGTAATTCCCTCCTATAGTGAACTGACATTGTTGAAATGAAATGGGGACACCTAGACATAGAGATGTCTACATAGAAAATGACATTTTATGAACAGCAAAGGTCAAAACAAAGGCTAATTTCAAAAAGCTTAAGGAACTACTCAGTGAAGTCCCATAGTCAGAAATACTCAGAGGGAAGAGGGTCCAAGATGGATCAGAGTTTCTTAAAGGTGAAATATTGAAGTCACAAAAGCAGACAATTCCAAGAAGAAAAAGTGAGAGGCACCTAAAGAAACCAGTATGACTGCTTAAGGAGCTTAGAGATAAGATGAAATTTAAGAAGGGCATGTATCAGAAATGGAAGAAAGGGAAAATTGTGAGAGTATATACAAGTAACCAAGAGTTACAGGGAGAAGGTCAGATCAGCCGAAGTTCAGAATGAACTCAGGCTTGCAAGAGAGGTTAAAAATAATTTTAAGAGGTTTCTTTAGCTATGCTTGAAGCAAGAGAACAAGCAAGTTAACAGGTCCTTTGCGTGGAGAAGATGGAGACATGCTATTGGGTGACAGAAAGACGGTGGAACTGCTCGACACCTACTCTGTTTTCACCCAAAAGGAAAGCAGTGGCCAACCTGGTGAAAACTGGATAAAGAATGCAAGGAGGGAGCCGCAGCCCAAGACAGGAAAAGAGGTGGGAAGGCATTTAGTTGACAGTCCTACATCTCTCTCTTTGGTGATCCCTCGTAGCCGAGTAAGATTGTCTTCCATAAACATGGTTTTAACAATGAGTCCGTAGGTGACTGTGGAGTCCAATTCTGGATCCACACGTCCTTCCACAGTGGGGACATTGGTTTCCGGGTGGGAGTTGATCCCTGTGTGGATTTGCCAAGTGTGCCTTCCCCTTAGCTCGTTTCTCCCTTGTGTCCTGAGTTCAAGTGTCTTCAAAGCCCATGACACCTTTGGTCAAGGCTGTTCTCCAACTGGAGCACTCGCAGGCCAGTGTTTCCCAGATGTCAGTGTTTATACTACATTTTTTTAGATTCCTACATTGCAGGGGTTGGACAACATGACTCTGAGGGGGTCCAACTCTACAGTTCTATGATTCTGTTATTCTAACCTGTGTGACAGAAACCTGTGTGTCCACAGATGCTGCATATCCGCCTTCTTTAAATAATCAATTAAGCAATAGAGAGCTACATGTGTAGCTTTTTCCTTTCTCCTCCGGTGAAGAGGCTACATCCTAATGTTTTAATGTTATATTTTAATCTTTTTTAAATTGTATTTTAATCAACTTGTTTTTATTAATGGTTGTTAGCTGCCCTGAGCCTGGTCTTGGCTGGGGAGGGCGGGGTATAAATAAAAATTTATTAGTAATATTATTGTTACAATTCTCAGCACCTTAAGCAAAGTAGCTCCCAGGATTCTTGGGGTGAAGTCATGTGCTGTAAATGTGCATTGTGTATGTCACCAGAATGTTGATAGCCTACAGCATACCCTCCAACATGCCCAGAGGAAAACTGGAGCACACATATTTTGGGGCTGTGATCTTGTGGGAGCCAGGTGACTCGTTGCTGCATCACCCTGTTGAGCTTGTGGTCTACTAAGACCCCTTGTGATGAGAAGTAGAGACATCACCTTGCCAACAAAGGTCCGTATAGTTAAAGCTATGGTTTTCCCAGTAGTGATGTATGGAAGTGAGAGCTGGACCATAAAGAAGGCTGATCGCCGAAGAATTGATGCTTTTGAATTATGGTGCTGGAGGAGACTCTTGAGAGTCCCATGGACTGCAAGAAGATCAAACCTCTCCATTCTGAAGGAAATCAGCCCTGAGTGCTCACTGGAAGGACAGATTGTGAAGCTGAGGCTCCAGTACTTTGGCCACCTCATGAGAAGAGAAGACTCCCTGGAGAAGACCCTGATGTTGGGAAAGATGGAGGGCACAAGGAGAAGGGGGCGACAGAGGACGAGATGGTTGGATAGTGTTTTCGAGGTTACCAGCATGAGTCTGACCAAGCTGCGGGGGGCAGTGGAGGACAGGAGTGCCTGGCGTTCTCTGGTCCATGGGGTCACGAAGAGTCGGACACAACTAAACGACTAAACAACAACAAGACCCCTTGATCCTTTTAATGTACTACTACTGTCAAGCCAGGTGTCCCCCATCTTATATTTGTTTATCTGGTTCTTCCCGCCTAAGTGTAGAAGCTTACATTTGTTCCTACTGAAATTCCTTTTGTTAGTATGGGCCCAATTCTCCAATCTTTTAAGGTCATTTTGAATCCTGATTCCATCTTCTGCAGCATTGGCTACCCCTCCCAGTTTGGGGTCATCTGCCAATTTGAGGAGCATCCCCCCAATGCCTTAATCCATGTCATTTATAAAGATGTTGAACAACAATGGGCCCAGGACAGAACCCTGTGGCACCCCACTTGTCACTTATTTCCAGGATGACAAGGAACTATTAGCAAACACTCTTTGTGTTCAGTCAGTCAACCAGCTACAAATCCACCCAACAGTTACCTTGCCAGCCCACATTTTCCTAGCTTCTCCACAAGAATATCATGGGGAACTTCGTCAAAGCCTTTGTCAAGATACACTATGTCCACAGCATTCCCCTGATCCACCAAGCTTGTAATGAACAAGAGAGAGAGAGAGAGAGAGAGAGAGAGAGAGAGAGAGAGAGAGAGATTAGAGTCATCTAGTATGACTTGCTTTTAAGAAACCCATGCTGGGGCTTAGTAATCTCAGCATCTTTTTCCAGGTACTCTCCACAAGTTTGGAGTGTGAATGACTGAACTGGGGAACCTCCTATACTTGTGAAGTTGTCCATGCATTTTAGAACCTTAATATGAGTAAGATATTTAGGGTTGGGGAAAGGTGTCACTATTCCTTTTCCCGTACCTTAAATATGACCCCAAGTCCTGAGGAGCCAGTTATAGCCATAAAACAGAAGCATGCCACTGAGTGACTGTATGCTGCAAAATTTTATTGCAAGTCCCCCTTATAGGAACAATTTATCTGCCCACCTGTACAGCTGTCTGCCCATATTTCCTCTCCAAGGCTCAGCCCTGCCTAGTGAACACATGGCTTCAGTCAGCAGCTCCTGGTCCTCTTAAATGTGGTGATGCAGCCTTGGGAGCAAGAAGATGGGAAGACCGATAAATAGAGAGGTAAAGTTTATTACCATTCTTTATTCCAGAAGGGCTGCTGGTGTGTTTCCCTCCCCTTTCCTGTTTTCATTCAACCTGGCCTCATTCTACTGATAGAAACCATCTTTCCCTCAGCCCAAGCGGCTGGTTCCCATTATGACACTACCCCCTCCCTGACCCCCTGAGAAGGCTGCTTATAAAAAACAAAACATTTTATGTAATTTTGTCCAAATAAATTCATGGCACACAAGACACCACCCCAGGCTCAGCATGGGACATTCTGAACTTCTAGCTTGGACGACTTCCCAAGCTTGGCTTGTGAGATAAGACATCAGTCAGAAGAAGAAGAAGAATGGGCTATCTCCTCCACCAAGGATAGAACAGGCCAAGGAACTAGTTTACTGAATCCTGGAAAAATGGGGGGGGGGGACGATTTTTGATACAATGCACTCCTCTCCCCTCTACATCTCTCTGCCAGGCTGCTCTCCCTTGTACAGTACAAATATTTGGTCTGCCAGCAGCACTGCAGAAGCTAGGCTCAGCATGACATGTAGCAGCCAGTAACATCCATCAATTAACATCCATTATTAAGAATATATCTGTGCACAAATCTATATGTATGCTGTTCTGTTTTTCATATGCTCAAATGTATGTATTTGAGTCCATAGCTCCATACCAGTCAATGATAAGAGAAGCTGGCAACTGATCTACCCACCCAAAACTCTGGAAAAATCATCTGGAGTGCTTTAGAGCCCATTTGTCCACATCAAATTGGATTATCCACATATTGGGTAAACTCAAATTTGTATGGGAAAGGAATCAAATTTGGTGTTGTTTGAGGGTAACATCATGTGGATTATGTGAATTTAATGGAAATGCAAACAGCTGCTAACACACAGTGAAGTCCAGTGTGAACGAGCCCTTAGTGAGGCTAGAATTGTACTTTAAATTGCACTTGTGTTGAGAGAACTGTACTGCCTCACAATTGGATCCCAGGCATAACTGAAAAGTGCTGGTTTTAATATTTAAAGCCCTAAATGTTTGGGGTTTGATACGCCTTTTCCCATCCAAGTGCACTGATGTTCTCGGGTGGGGCCTTCACTGTGTGCCTGACTTGAATTGTCGGATTTTAGGTTGGCTGGCAAAGTGGCTGAGCCTTTTCTAGGGTGATGTCTGCCCCATGAAATTCCCCGGTGACTTGTGATGGGTCTGTTTGGTTATGGTTCCCAGGAAATGAGTGAATATTGCTGTAGCTAAGAAAGCATGTGGAATTTAAACCCCCGTCCACTTCAGACCATATTGTGACTGCAGTGGGAAAGTCTGTAGCTGCTACGGTTTTGTTATACTTCTGCTTTCCTGTTTTTAATAAGTGAAATGTTATTGATGTAACTATATCTTCTGAGTTTTTATGTTGTAGGCCATCCTGAGGGATCTGTTAAAAACTGTGCAGCAGAATATAAACATGAATAATAAACAGCAAATCCTGAGTGCTCTTACTCAGATTTAAGTCACCTTGAGGAGTCTGTGGGATTTCTGAGTAAACATGCGTACGGCTCATGACCTGTAACCCTCAGCCTGCTTCCTTGGAAGTAAACCCTCTTGGAAGATATGGGTCTAGGGCCAAATTACACATCCACTTCACCCCATCACAGCCATGGCTTCTAGTTTGTCGTGTTGTGGGAACAGCAGAACAACTGGAGACGTTCCGGCGTTTAACCAGGAACAATTTATTGTTATAAATTGTCTGGAAAATCCAGGAAAATAGATTGGTACAGTACAGAAATAGCAAGTTATCTCAGCTTTACTTTGGGGCCTAGCTCTTCCTGTGTCCTTGAGGTGATATGCAGTGACACCTTGGTTCTCAAACTTAATCCATTCCGGAAGTCCGTTCCAAAACCAAAGCATTCCAAAACCAAGGCACACTTTCCCATAGAAAGTCATGCAAAATGGATTAATCCATTCCAGACTTTTAAAAACAACCCCTAAAACAGCAATTTAACATGAATTTGTTTATTTTTTACCTGCACTGATGATACAGTGGTGCCCCGCAAGACGGAAAACCCGCTAGACGAAAGGGTTTTCCGTTTTGGAGGTGCTTCACAAAACGAATTTCCCTAAGGGCTTGCTTCGCAAGACGAAATGTCTTGCGAGTTTTTCCGACTTTTTTTCCCTCCCCCCCCTTTTTCTAAGCCGCTAAGCCGCTTATCTGCTTATCCGCTAAGCTGATAAGCCGCTAAAAGCCGCTAAAAGCCGCTAAGCCGCTAATAGCGCTAATCCGCTAAGCCGTCAATGGGCTTGCTTCACAAGACGAAAAAACCGCTAGACGAAGAGAATCGCGGAACGGATTCTTTTCGTCTTGCGAGGCACCACTGTAGTCATTGTTTGGATGGGGGGCTTTTATCCATTTCTGCAGTCACACAATCAATCAGTAGCTGAATTGGGTTCCACACAGTCACAAAAACAAATTAACCAAAAAAGCCTCAAAAACAAAAACACAAAATAAATAGCAAAAACAAAAGCGCCAAACTTAATCCATTCTGGAAGTCTGCTTGTCTTCCGAAATGTTCGAAAACCAAGGTGCAACTTCTAATCGGTACAGGTCCCTCAGAAACAATAGCTGACAGCCACATCAGACGATCGGCTTCCGAAAAACATTCGAAAACCGGAACAATTACTTCCAGGTTTTCGGCATTTGGGAACCAAGGTACCACTGTACTTGCAACTGCTACCGCTTCTACTGATGTAAAGAGTTTCCTGACCTGAAGCATTCTGCCATAATGCACAGTTGCCCCTGGAAAATGCAGTAAGGCATGGGTTACAGCCAACTCAATCTGTGTGGTGAGATGTTGTTGGTAGTCTACTGTATAGCCATCGTGACTATTGGCCATGATATCCTTTTCCGCCACATATTAAGGAATGGGATGTTAAAGAGGCCTATGTAAAGAATAAAAATACTTGTCAGGAGAGACAATATGATGAGCCATTAATTTATAGGAACAGAGGGCAGAAGGGATGAATATATTGGCTACCCAGCCCTCCTTTTCTCCCTGTGGCAAGGCTATAGTGTTTATCCAAGGTACACTGACTTGGTCTTCCCATTTTGTTACTCCAGATCACTGGATAGTAGGATGTTCTTTAATATGACAATCTCAGTAAATTATTATGTGTGGCTTGGGATGCCTGAGGGAAGACATTTGTTACGATTGTGCAAGGATCTGTCAAACAACAGTACAAACAAAAATGTTTTCAGACAACTGAGGGACATGAGAAGGCAAATAGGACTTGGTATTATAGATGGAAGGTGCAAGGAAGGAGAGAAGGAAACTAAAAACATCATTTGAGCCAGGCCTCACTGAGGCTTTGCCCCAAAATTTGTTAACTTCTTCATATCAAGCTATGTTTTGCCAAAGGCAAAATGGGTTCTTTATTAGGGATCTCTGAAGCATGGACAAAACACAAGTAGTGAAGAAAGTCTGAAATTTATTGAGCTGCAATACCAGGCAGAGTAGAATACCAGGCAGAGGGCCTTCTCGGTAGTGGTGCCTGCCCTCCGGAACACCCTCCCACCAAATGTCATGGAAATAAGCAACTATCTTACTTTTAAAACAAAATTAAAAATTCCTTCCAGTAGCACCTCATAGAAGTGTGCATATACACGAAAGCTCATACCAATAACAAACTTAGTTGGTCTCTAAAGTGCTACTGGAAGGAATTTTTTTATTTTGTTTCTACTATGGCAGACCAACACGGCTACCTACCTGTTACTTTTAAAAGACATCTGGAGGCAGCCCTGTTTAGGGAAGTGATTAATTTTTAATATTCGGTTGGGAGCCACCCAGAGTGGGTGGGGAAACCCAGCCAGATGGGTGGGGTATAAATTATTATTATTATTAATAATAATAATGACAACTCCTCCTTTCTGCTACTGGGAGCCCCAGGGATGTAGAGGCTGAGTAGACCTCCACCTGGCCAGGCTACGCAGCACCTGTATGTTGGTTCAGGCCAGCATCATAGCTCCCTACGCTGCCTCTCTGACTCAAACCCTAAGGTTGTTCTGTGCCCCAAGTCCTGAGGCTTAATTGCTAAGCCAGCCTCTCCTGCCTTGATTGTTCAGCTACCTTGAGCTAGGCCAGCAGGCAAGCAAAGTAATTCATCTACAGCTGTGTTATCTCTGCAACAGGGCATTCAAGTCAGCAAGGAGGCTGCATTAGACTCACTACTACTGAGCTTAGGGGAGCCATGAAGCCTAATGTTATGAAGGGTTAATTGCGCAAGGCCACCCACACCTCCTTGTATTAACCATTTACCTTCCACTTTTCCACTGCAGTTCCCTGTTAAAGGCACCGGAGCAGAGGTTGGAAAGCTTATAGCTACACTCCATCTTAATGAATTTTTTGACCATGGACCAGTTAGCCTGGACCTTTAACTCCCATCCTCCCGCCCCCCGCCCCCCCCACCTCCACTGCCACATAGGCAACTATGCTGGCTAATTTGGCCACCTCCATCTCATACCCTGCAGGCCAAGCTCTTGTTGCCAGGCAACAGTAACACAAAGGCCCAGATGAAAGGAGGTCTTTTACAGCAGCACTTCGCTTGGTGCTGCACTCAGCTCATCCTGTGCTGCAGTGGGCAGTGGGGGTTGTTTGTGCAAAGCTGCAATGATGCCACAGTGCTGTTGTTTTTTTGCAGAGAACCTTCTCCAGATGTGGTTTTTTAAAAATTTCACTCTACATGGAATGGCCAAAGCGTTTCTGAGTGGCACTGCCCTCCCTTCCCCCTCCCCATTAATATTCTCTACCATTCTTTATTTATCCAGACACTTTTGAGTCACAGGTGACCCTGCCAAGCAGTCCGTCTAGACGGAGAGTCATTCCCAAGCTATTCGGCTTTTCATTTCCTCCCTCTTGCAATTGGTGAAAACTACCCCCTTCCCCTCGACTAGGCCAGCTAGGTCTGCTTTACTTTCAGATTGCCACATGCGGAGACTGGCTTGAGCCAGGCTACATCTGATGGGTTGCCCAGCAACAAGAGCTGGGCCTGGAGTATGTGAGGTGAAGGCAGCCAAATTAGGGAGCAAAGTGGCCTAGATGGCAGAAAGCAGCATGTGGTCAGGGGAAGGGTCCTAACCAAACACACTGAGGTGTAGGGTTGCCAAATGTTTGATCTGCCGAAATCAGCAGGAGACTTTACAGAACAGAGATAAGAATACTACTCACCGTACTGTGAGAAATGTCGGTTAGTAATTTTAATAAAATTTCAGTTAAAGGCACAGGAGCAGTACAGACTTCTTTCCTAACCAGGTGGCAACCAACTTACAAAAGAAAATCAACTTAGAGAATATGAGTTAGCTCAGCTAATATACTTATTTATATTACTGACAAATGTGTTGCTGCTTATTCACTGTAGAGTGTAGAAAGTGGCGGATCTTGCCTCTCCTCTTAGAATCTCAGTCTGCAATCTCAGTCATACTTTATAGATTTTAAATTGCCTTCTGGTATATTGTTTTAAATGAAAGGTGGAGTAGAAATTTAAATAACAAGCAAACCAGCACTTTGGTCAATTGAAGTGTTATATTCAGATTACCGATGAATTAAAGAGCCACACTGAGTTTAATATATGAGAACATTCAATGGTTCTGCACAACTGGACTTTAATGCCTTGAGCACAGCTGCCATGCATTTGGAAAGTTCAGAGTTTCTCCCTTTTTTTAACTGCAGAACAGTTCAGGAAGAAGCTGCACCTGCAGATGTTCCATTTCCCTCAGACCATGCATACTTACATGAGCAGGCGTGTGAGCAGCAAGCAAGCTACTATACTTGTATTTCTTGATGCTCAAAACCTGGTCCAGGAGCTGGTGTTCCCCCTAAAAAGCTCCTGCCAGATTTGGGCAATAGCATCAGAAGGGGAGCAGGAGGGTCTGATTCAAATCTGCCCCACTGTCCTCCTCCTGGCCTCACACAGTCTCTTCTTTTGAAAATCATGCTTTTCATTCTCAGGAGGAGACATGCTCACACCAGCTGACTGATGCATGCTCCTCTTACACACATGAGACAGAATCCAAAGGCTTGTGTAGGCTTTCCATGTGTCGGGTTGGAGCAGGAACTGGGAGGATGCTGTCAAACTGGACACAAATGAGCTTGGGGCGCCCCCTGCTGGTGACTGGCAGGCATTACATTAACCAAACCGGCCACTGGTGGCCATTTGAGGCCTCTCAAAGGTATAATAAGGCCAAAAGAGAATGAAAAATAACGCATAAACGGGGAATGTAATATTGGTGTGTGTGCGCAGTACCAGAGTCTTTTTCTTTTTTATTAATATTTTATTTCATTTATAAAAAGAGTGAGAAGGAAAAAAGTAATAAAAAGCGAGAATGAAAAGAAAGGAAAAATACATTATTACCATACATTAATATACAGATGTGTATATTCTTATTCAGATCTGTGGACATAAAGCTCACACATTCCCCAAACAATTTTGTTTTTATTCACTATCACACATTATGCTTCTGCTGAATGTACGTCTTTCAAATATTGACCCATGTATGTGTATATGGATCTGATGCTTGTTCACAATGATGTATGCACAATTTTTCTGTATCTTTTCTACTTCTTGAAATATTTTTTAAAGTTACAGTAAAACCATTACCATCTATATTTGCATCATCAAGTTGAATCCAACATTTTATCCTATATGAAAGCACATTTTAAGAAAAAAATCAAGGAGAGATGATGGGAATTTGCATGGATGCAATAATAATAAAAAAAGCTTTGGAGGCAACTGGACAACACTGTATTTGAAGAGACCAGAAAGGCCACACCCAGGGTAGATCACAATTCTAGGGTTATATGTGTGATATGGTTGCCAAACATAGGCACTACAAAAAACAGCAGAACAATTGGAAAATGTTGGCACTGGAATTAGTACTGAAAAAAATTGTACTTTTTTGTTTTTTAAAAATCTCAAAAACGACTTTAAAGAAACAACTCCATATTTGAAACTATTAACTTGCAAGTTCTGGTTTCCAAAGGGACAGAGATATGTCTTGACATGTTAGAATGAAATACCTGTGTTTGACTACTCAGAAGGCAATCCTGATAGGCTCTTTGGGGGCTCTTCTACATATGTATGTTTCAAACTTATAAACTTACCATACAATAAAAAAATGGAAGGGGGTATTACCCTGAATGTGAACTTACAAGACAGATAGTTGTCTTGCTGTTTAGCAGTTGTGCACAAGTCTGGTACATGCATACATGCATTGAAAAACAAAGGGGAAGGAGGGCATGTCTAGTAAGGCTCCACCCCACATTGAGAAAGGCAGTAACCCACTTTTTGGGGTGTAAAAAATGTGGGGGGTTCAGTACAATAAGGTTGAAAACAATAGCACAACTTTAGCATGAACTTGGAGTGGTGGCTTCACATATTCCTTGATGTGCTTTCTGCAAAACTTTTGCCAGACTTTGGCGGCGGTTTGGAGTGAATCAGACAACACTGGCTTTTGGGTTGACCCCATGACCCCCAGGTTTGAGGGTCTATTGCTCTGTTTGTGGGGCTTCAAAACACAGGGTTTTCGCCACAAAACTTTTGCCAAACTTTGGTGCCAGTTTGAGGTGAATCAGATGACATTGGGGTTTTAGGTGTTAACTACAAATCCCCGTTTGATGTATCAATTTGTGGTGCGCTGCAAAACAGTTGCAAAACTTTAGCACCATTTTCAAGGGGATCCCAGATTTTGAGGTTCGCAGTCTTAAAGTGGTTACTAATAAATGTTGCAAGATACAAAGGAACATTTTGCTTTTAAACAAGCTAGCAATGCGGTCCCATTTTCCTTAAGTCCTTAACTCACTTCAATACTTTCCTTGCTCTGCTCCCAGAGATCCTAAGCGACTTGCTTGTTCACCATCTCAGGTTTCAGCTTCCTGCTGTGAGAGATTGCAGCTCAGTTTCCAGGATGAGTCACCAATTAGCCTAAAGGCTGAAACAAACATCCAACTTCTTTTGCCTCATTTGCCATAGTGAAACCAGCTGCGCCAAATACAAACTTTTCTGCTTTGCATTTTAAATACAATGCATATAAACTTTGCATTTTATGTGCATTAAATCTTACATCTTTAACATGGGGAAGGTTGTTGAGCCAGTGGTGGCTAGTCAGTTCAGATATGACTGGGGGGGAGGGGCGAGGAAAGGATTGTGCTCCAGATTCAGAACTGAAAAAGCCTTGGCACATTGGCCAATGACCTTTGAGTAACTCCTGCCTTTCCATGCTGTTTTGGGAAACCAACGCTGTGCAATCACCTTCTGAGAAGGCTGGCAGCTCAAGGTGGCATGCCTGGTTCTCCCCCCCCCCCCATTTATCCTCATAATAACCTTGTAAGGCAGGCTAGGCCAGGCATAGGCAAACTCAGATCTCTAGATGTTTGGGGACTACAATTCCCATCATCCCTGACCACTGGTCCTGTTAGCTAGGGATCATGGGAGTTGTAGGCCAAAAACATCTGGAGGGCAGAGTTTGCCTATGCCTGGGTTAGGCTGAGAGACTGTGACTTGCCCAAGGGTCACCCAGCGAGATTCATATTGTGATAGGAATTTTGAGGTCTTATTTATATGTTAAATGTTCGTAAGTGTACCAACCAAGCACGTACATAGATCAGCACAGGAAGACCAACCTGGAACCCTTTTTGATTCCCAAACTGTCCCAAACTGACCAAATGTTTTCTCTGCAAGGTCAAAGTGGGAAACCTCCCCATTGTCTCTTTCTTCACAAATCCTGTCTTAAGGGCACATTTAAGATATGAATAGGGTTTGAGCCTGTGACCTGGTCCAGGAACTAAGTATTTATCATTACAAAAGACTGGCCAGGCTCCCCAGGCAACCCAATCAAGTAACCTGCCAGACAGGAGATAAACAAGGACAGGAGAAAAACAACATTCAAATTTCTGATGTAGGTATGATGTATCTGGGGGGTGGTCTTAGGTTACACCCCTTCTGTGATGTATGTATGATGTTTCTGGGGGTGGTCTTGATCTACAGGGTGGCAATTTCAAAAGTCTTTATAAGGCCTTGCGTGCCATTTTTCTGGGTTCCTCCTTCTCTCCTGTGGGTGAGGGGAGCACCCTGTTGCAACAGATCAATAAAGATCAGCCTTGCGAGCTGCTTTGCTTCTCAATATTCTCTGGTTGGCCTCTGTTATTTTCTCCTACCAATAGGGAGCCTATGTAAGGACTCTATATGGGCTCTTGGATCATAAGGGAAAAGGGCAATTTTTGTTTACAACAGAAAGAATGATTCCTGCTGGAGGCTGCGAGACTCAAGTTCGCCTTGTGCCATGTCTGCCACACGAATGGTAGTTTCTCCCTGTGAGTTTTGAGCCCCCTCTCCTGGTGGAACACTGCTTTTATTGTAATTGGTTGCATGTTTTTAATAGATTTTGTTGTTTAGTCACTTAGTTGTGTCTGCCTCTTTGTGACCCCTGGACCAGAGCACGCCAGGCCCTCCTGTCTTCCACTCCCTCCCGCAGTTTGGTCAAACTCATATTTGTAGCTTTGAGAACACTGTCCCACCATCTCGCCCTCTGTCATCCCCTTCTCCTTGTGCCCTCCATCTTTCCCAACATCAGGGTCTTTTCCAGGGAGTCTTCTCTTCTCATGAGGTGGCCAAAGTACTGGAGCCTCAGCTTCAGGATCTGTCCTTCCAGTGAGCACTCAGGGCTGATTTCCTTCAGAATGGAGAGGTTTGATCTTCTTGCAGTCCATGGGACTCTCAAGAGTCTCCTCCAGCACCAGAATTCAAAAGCATCCATTCTTCGGCGATCAGCCTTCTTTATGGTCCAGCTCTCACTTCCATACATCAATACTGGGAAAACCAGAGCTTGAACTATATGGACCTTTGTTGGCAAGTTTTTAATAGATAGGACCGATTAAAAACATGCAGATTTCAGGTTTAAATTCGACCGACGTTTACTTGTATTGTGCTGTTGCTTTTGTGGCGATCACACAGGGCCCCTGGACGTTTGATGGTCTATTGACCCTGTGCCACCACTGCGGTTGCTTTCTTCGCTGCCACCACCCCGCTTCTCACGGGGACACACGGAGTCCAGACAGTTGTTAACATAAACAAATAATCAAGTTTATTTTTAAGTGCAGGAACAAGCGCATGATTGCAGTTTATTTTCCTCTTGTCAGTTTCCTAATCTTGTTGTTGTTGTTTAGTCGTTTAGTCGTGTCCGACTCTTCGTGACCCCCTGGACCAGAGCACGCCAGGCCCTCCTGTCTTCCACTGCCTCCCGCAGTTTGGTCAGACTCATGTTTGTAGCTTCGAAGACACTATCCAGCCATCTCGTCCTCTGTTGTCCCCTTCTCCTTGTGCCCTCCATCTTTCCCAACATCAGGGTCTTTTCCAGGGAGTCTTCTCTTCTCATGGCCAAAGTCTTGGAGCCTCAGCTTCAGGATCTGTCCTTCCAGTGAGCACTCAGGGCTGGTTTCCTTCAGAATGGAGAGGTTTGATCTTCTTGCAGTCCATGGGACTCTCAAGAGTCTCCTCCAGCACCATAATTCAAAGGAATCAATTCTTCGGCGATCAGCTTTCTTTATGGTCCAGCTCTCACTTCCATACATCACTAATCTTAGTGCCTAACAACATTCCTAATCCTAGTGCCTAACAACTTCAAACTGTATTATTCCAACTAACTATCTGCCTCAACCTAACAATTCCTCTCACTCTCTCGCAATACCACCCACACCTAAGCCTCTCTCTTCCTTCTCCAACTCCCAAACCTCAACTCCCAACTGACAAACCTCAACTGCCTTTCAAAACCTCCCACTCTATCTTTTACTCCCCCCCCCTCGCATTCTCACTGGCCAATCACATCACACCTATTTTAACCCTTTCCTTGACTCATCCTAGCAGGCAAACACCACAGCTTTCTATGTTTTGAGCTGTTCTTATTTTATCTGTAAGCCGCCTCGAGGGAGTCCCTTTTAGGGAAAAGGCGGAGTGTGAATAAATTCATAAGAAAAACTAGCAGGGAAGCCACAAGGGTTCAGCCGACGTCTACTTTTCCCTGGTTGGGGGGGGTATGTGTATGATTTTCAAAACTGAACCATAAAAAACCACACCGGACAATGAGGGAACATACAGCACGACGGAAACAACAACACAAAACCCCAGTGTTTGTGAGGTGCGGGTGTGGGGAGCATAAGGCGTTCCGGAGGGGCAAACCAATTTTCAGCCTCCCCCCCCCGTCCCCGGCTTGGTACAGCTCAGAAAGTTATGATTCTCCTGAGGCGGCCGCCCCGCCTCCTCCCCTCCTCTCCCCGCCCCTGCTTCCAATCAGCTTCGAGGCTCCTCGATCCGCGGCGAATAGGAGTGGAGCAGAGGCGGCGCCTTGTACTCGGCGGGAAAATGGCGATGGCTGCTGCTGCTGCTGCGCTTTTCGGGCGCCTGAAGGTATTCCGGGAGCGTCCTCGGGGCAGAGGCCTCGCCAAGCAGAGAGAGAGCGAGACGGCGGCGGCGGCGGCGGCGGCCGGAGCCTCCCTCTGAAGTGCGGGGATGGGCCTCGTGGGAGGCATTAAGACCCTCGGAACCAGATTAGTGTTTCTGCGAAGAGGCTGAGCCCTCAGCGCAGGGTCTTCCATTATCGCAGAACTTGGAGACACAAATAAGCCGGCCGGCTGCAAAACGAGATGGTAACCGTCTCGTGAGCATAGTAGGACACGTGTAAGCCATGCCAGCAAAGGCCTCGAATGCAGACCTTGGGCTGAGGAAATCCTGAAGGATCCTGACATCTTCCTATGCAAGGTTGATGTCTGGGAACTTGTTTGATGCATTACTGTATTTTAATATTTGGTTGGAAGCCGCCCAGAGTGGCTGGGGTAGAAATAATAAATTAGTAGTAGTATTATTAGTATTATTAGTATTTCTGCAAAGTGGGTGAGCAATGCCCAGTGACACTGGCTGAGCAGGACTGGCCCTGAGCACAGGTGTCTTCCGTTCTGTTGGGGTCTGGCTGATCGCATAACTGGAGACACAGTTGGGCTGAGGAAATCCTGAAGGATCCTGACATCTTCCCACCTTTTATGCAAGGTTGATGTCTGGGAATTTGATTCTGGCAAACAAGATCTCCTGCCTGCTATGTTTGGTTGATACAAGGCTGATTTCGGTAACATGCACGAGATTCTTTGAACGCTTGCAATCCTGTATGTTTCCTGAGTATTACCACTTGGAGTTTAAAATCATTTCTTTCTTCAGTGAGTGCATATGAAGGTGGGGAAATGAGCACTGCACGGCTTAAAGAGACTTGGCGGGTGTTGCAGAATGTGATTGGAGTGTACCTGTCCCTGTTTGCCCTCTTGCAGGAACTGGGCTGCCCTGCACTAGATGGTGTCTACCTGTCAGAGGCTAAAGACATACAGAAGTTGCTATGCGCTCCCTCCCTGCATCGCCTGGACATACTGGAATGGATTTGCGGCAGGTGACGGCCATCACCGTTCGATCCTTATACCTTTAGTATTTGCCACTCTCTTCCTACTTCTAGACCAGTGATTCTCAAACATTTTCTCTGGGCCACACTTTCAGAATAAAAATTTGCTTGCACCACACTGAATTTGTTATGGATAAGAAATGCGTTGGCAAACAAAAAGAAACAACTCCTAGCACTTGTTGATTTATATTATAGAACGCAACTACTTTATTATATGACCATAGGCCGTTCAGAAAATATAAAACAATTATTTTGATTCTATACTACACTGAAATATTTAAATGTTTCTTTGATTGTCCTTGAACCTACCCATCACACTTTGCATCCTCTCCTGCCACACCCTATTGTGCTAGGATCAGCTTCCCTGAGCAATGCTTGGCTCCTAATGGGAATCTGTAGCTTGAAGCAAACACAGCTTTTGTTCTTCATTTACGTATCTAAGACCACTTCTGCAGCTAGGCCAAAGTCCAAGGTCTGACAACCCAGCACCCCCAAAATGACCACACAGAGAGCAGCAGATAGTGAGGGCAGCCCTGATCAGGTTTGGCATTGGCTGGGCTTGCTGGGGCTGATGACTGGTCAGTCATTTTTGTTTTTTAAGCCCTCATAGGTGGAGGACAGACATGTACATGGTTACAGGTACACCTTTTATTTTTGCATTAAAATATACAATGTTCTCTTATTTCTACTACAAAACGGTGTTTAACATAAGTGAGCAGAATTGTGATAGTACTGTGATTGTGATAGTACCGTGACTTGAGTGAGTTTTAATGCACTATGCTATACCATTCTGTGCTGTCAGGAGCAGGTCAGCAATAAAACACCTGGTGTTCATAGTCAACTCTTTATTCATAGAATCATAGAGTTGGAAGAGACCACAAGGGCCATCGAGTCCAACCCACTGCCAAAGAAACCAAAACAGCTCAGGCCTAGTGATCAGAGCCACTCTTCCCAGTAGATCTTGCCCCAGTGAGGCAGTTGCGAGGACTGAAGATCTCTGCCTTCCCACTGCTCTCTGACTCCTCCCCCAGCAACCTGAACCTCCTCCATCTTGTCTCTCTTTGCTTTGCCTCTTCCTTCCTCTTTGTGTTCTGGGAGACCAGGGGGAGGAGAGCTGGTCACAGCAGGAGGGGCAGACCCCCTGGCTTCTTCAGCAGCCTGCCTCCACTTTGCTTCTTGACCTGCTCTCTGTCACAGCCTCTTCCTGCTCACTAAACCGTGTTGCCTCTTCAGCTCCTGACACCACTTCCTCCTAGTCTTCTCCCTCCTCTCCCGCTGACCCCTCATAGTCATCCCACCACCAGTCCCCTGGCTCTGAGCCTTCTTCCCCTGGGGGTTCCCAAGCTGGTGCCCCCCCACTCCTCTGCTTTCAGCTAGTCCATGACATATACTATACACTATACTTGCCAAGCAACAACTTGCCAGCCACAAGCTGCTGTGCAGCACCGTAACAGCCCGCTTTTCTAGGGAAATGGATCTCTGAGCAACCTGGGAATTTTGTGTAGTTGCTCTTGTCCCTTTGCTGTTGACACTTTTTCCCATACTGTGTACCATTCTACTTTCCCTGTCGTTATGATTATCCACCAACCCCCATCAAATTGTGAGCAGGGACACGCTTGCATACAGTTTTTTTTGTTATGAAGGCACTCATTATCGCCTCTGTCAGTACTGACCTGATTCTGAAAGAATCTTAGAATCAGAGAATTGTAGAGTTGGAAGGGTCCCTTGAGGGTCATCTAGTCCAACCCTCTGCAGTGCAGGAATCTTAACTAAAACATTCCTGACCAATTGTCATCTAACCTCTGCTTTAAACCCTCTAAGGAAGGAGAGGCCACCATCTTCTGAGGAAGCCTCTTCCACTGTCAAACAGCTCTTACAGCCAGAAAGTTCTTCCTTGTGTTTAGTCAGAATCTCCTCTTTTCTATATAGTTCTGTACTTTTTGCTTTCTCAAGCTTAGTCAGTAGTAGTAGTAGTTTTTAACAGCCCATCTCTCAATAATTAGAATTAATTTGTTATTAGTAGAAGGCTGGAGTAATTTGTCTGGCTTCTCGGGATCAACTGCAGATGTATTGCTGAATCCAAATTTGGAGCAGATATGTGTCCCTTCTGCAGCTCATCAACAATGTTGCAGCAAGACTGTGGCCCTCACTTTGTTTTGTTCTTCCTTGCAGTGTGTCTCCAGCCCACCGAAAGCAGTTGTCATCTCTTGGAGAATCGCAGTCGGATTTGAAGATAAAAGGTACATATTGTGCTTTTGTTGGAAGGACAAGCATGTAATAATTGTCAGTCAAAGGGATTTGTTGGAACCGTATTGAAATGTGTTTGCCTTTGTGTGTGAGCATGTATGTGTTCAGAGGACCTGCACGTTACAGGGAGCCTGATGGGGGAAGAGGTGAGGGAGAGTTGCAATGCATCACTGTGCTTTGTATGCAGGCACAAATTGTATTTGCCTATAATAATAATTATTATTATTATTTATTATTTGTACCCCGCCCATCTGGCTGAGTTTCCCCAGCCACTCTGGACGGCTTTCAACAAAGATTAAAAATACATTAAAATGTCACGCATTAAAAACTTCCCTTCAGATGTCTTCTAAATGTCAGGTAGTTGTTTATCTCTTTGACATCTGATGGGAGGGCATTCCACAGGGCGGACGCCACTACTGAGAACACCCCCTGCCTGGTTCCCTATAGCTTTGCTTCTCGCAATGAGGGAACCGCCAGAAGGTCCTCGGAGCTGGACCTCAGCGTCCAGGCAGAACAATGGTGGTGGAGACGCTCCTTCAAGTATACTGGGCCGAGGCCGTTTGGGGCTTTAAAGGTCAGCACCAACACTTTGAATTGTGCTCAGAAATGTAGGTCTTTCAAGACCAGTGTTATGTGGTCTTGGCGGCCGCCCCCAGTCACCAGTCTAGCTGCCTATAATCTCCTTGGGTTTTATTCACAGTAGCACTGAGCAGCATGTCCTGTTGTGCCAGCAAAAATTGTTGCACACTAAGGTCAAGGTCAAGCAATGTTGGGTGTGATTGGCAGATGTTATTCCAACCTGTTATTTGCCCCATCTAAATGCATGGCTAATATTTACTCCTCTGCAAGGGGAATAAAGTGATAGCATTTGCGACAGCTATAGAAATGGAAACGAAACCAGCTCCTGATGACCACAGATGGGGGTGAGGCAGCACAGCTCTTCTGTCACTTCTATCCTAGATTCCCACTTGTTTAGCTTGTCCCATAAAACTCCATGGAAACAACTGAAAATCAAGCCAGCCACTGTCTGTATTGCAGACGGAGATGAGAAGCACAACCTCCTCCTGAGCTCTGTTTTTGGTCACACTAGAGTGTAATGGAATGTAGAACTAACTTTATTTACAGATGGCTAGATATATCTGACTAGAACTGGATTCCATCTAGTCTTCTCATTGGATTACAAGGCTAGGAGGAGGATTTCTTAAGCTGCGGGGTTGTGAGTCTTGGAACAGTACACCCCCCAGAACTCTTAACAAGCAAAAGGAAGGTCTTGCTTAATGCTGTGTTTTATGTAGCAGTTAAACATACCTTCTAGGTAGGACAGAGGAAATGGCCTGGTACTGAGTTGATTCTTTAATTCACCTAGATTAGTATTGTCTTCACTGACTGGCTGTGACTCCCCAGAGTTTCAGACTGTGAAAATTGCCAGCTTTGCCTGGAGATGCTGGGGACTGAGACCTTCTACGTCTTTAGCTGTAAATCAGAATGCACTAATCTGACAACTAATATGCACTTCTGCATAGGAAGATGTACAAATTAGAAATTTGTGTGAAGTGATTTCAGTTAATTGAAATCAGTTGCTCTCTCCCTTGCAGATTTCTAAATCAGCCTACCCTCTCTCTCTCTTTTTCACTCACTCACACCAAAGTAAGCAAATATAAAGCAAAATGATGGAAGGATGATAGTTCCCTTGTCCTTTTGTGTGTGTGTGTGTGTGTGTGTGTGTGTGTGTGTGTGTATAAATACTATTTCACTGCCACTCAGCACCATCAAATCAGTACTTGTGGGCAAGCCTGCAGCCCACTGAAAATGCATAGCATATCAGCTGCTGCAAGGCTGAAAGCTGAGCTTTTCATATCATCTAGAAATGCTTGGGCCTCCCTTCAGAGACTGCCTTTTCTCTCCTAGTCTCAAACATGGTGGAAGATTCAGCCCCATCATTGACCTCTGCCCTTGCCACTTTTATTTCCACCAGGTTCATTTCTGGTATCTGAGCCTAACAGGGAGAGAAAATGAGTTCTAGTGATAGACTATGGGGAAGTGAACCCACAGATGTGGGGAGCATCCAGGTCTCTCAACCGTCTCCTGCTGCTCTAAAATTCACCACCAGCACCACCTGCTTCCTCTCTGATTGAACAGATGCTTCTGCCCCTGTTGCCTATAGAATGAACCTCAGAACAGTGAGCCAAAGGAGGACCATCATTTTCTCCACAGGAAACACAGGATTCATGGATCAACTAGCATAGTCCTGTAAGCATGCTGAAATGGGGTCTGAATGTAGACTATGTGGTGAAGCAGTTGCAGGAATGGTGACTTTCATCAAAATCCCAGTTCTTGGAGACTTCAGTCTCTGGTATCTCCCATTAGCTCCAGATGTGTGAAAGGAAAACCAGAGTAGGAATGCCATGTTAGATTGGCCAGTGGTCTGACCTGTGCAAGGGCACTTCAGAGTGCCCAAAGTGCTTTACAAGCTGCATTATGGATGGGACTTTGGAGCATATTGCTGCTAAGGAAATTGATGGTTTCTTTTAAAAAAATAAAACAGGTGCTCCAGACCATATTTAAATCTAGGGGAAAGACATTCATATGAGTGGCTCAAGCTATTTACCTAAAACTTATTCTGTCCTGACAGCAATGGCAAACTTGGGATATCACCTGATGCTCTGTCGAGCCAATGACTTGGATCTCATTGAGGTAAGCACTGGGGGAATTTCTGCAAAATGAGACTGTCTCTTCATAGACAACTTATTCCATTTCTTAACTGTTCCCTCAGGATCCCCTCCCCTTTTAAAATTTTAAACCTCTGTCCCCTAATTTTGAGACTCCTGCAGCTTGATTTGCCTGCACTGAATGTGGTGAACAGTTGTTCCCCTTCCTGAGATCATTTTAAACTACTTTTGAAAGTTCAGGTTCCAGTATGAAAAAAGACTAAGGGGGTAACATATCCACTTCATCGTTTCCTCCTGGCTTTCCTTTCCTAGAGCCTTTGAAATGTGTCTTGTTTTCAGTGACCCTCTGTATACAAGTTGCTGAACATGGGGAACACATGGTTGTGGGGGTGCCCTGCCCATGGCAGCCTCTGGAGGCCTCTAACAGGCAACAGTTTGGTGCAATGCTGGAGTAGAATAATAAGATGGTAGAGCTGGATGAGACTCCAAGGGTCCTCTAGTCCAGGGATAGGCAACCTAAGGCCCGTGGGGCAGATGCGGCCCAATCGCCTTCTCAGTCCGGCTCACAGAAGGTCCGGGAATCAGCGTGTTTTTACATGAGTAGAATGTGTCCTTTTATTTAAAATGCATCTCTGGGTTATTTGTGGGGCATAGGAATTCATTCATTATTTTTTTCCAAAATATAGTCCGGCCCACCACATGGTCTGAGGGATGGTGGACCGGCCCACGGCTGGAAAAGGTTGCTGACCCCTGGTCTAGTCCAACCCCTGCAATGCAGGAATCTCAACTAAAGCATCCATGACAGATGGCCAGCCAACCTCTGCTTAAAAAGTTCCTGTGAAAGAGAGCCCACCACCTTCCGAGGGAGTCCATTCCATGCAGACCCTCTGCCTGCCTGCCTGTCTGTCCCAGCAGGGCTAGTCTCCAAGTTCTTTCCTCCTTGTAGCACCTATGCTGAATGTCATGCTACAATAGATGGGTAGTCCTACTTCCTTTCTCAAAAACCATCTTCCTGTTAACACAGCCCAAATGACCCCTACTTTTTGCATTGTATCAATTGCAGTGTAGTCTTTGTCACTGTTAATGCTGCCACCCCCCAATAACTGGAGAGCTATGTGTTTATGTGTTGTATTTTTACAGGGAAAGGTCTCTGCGCAGGAGCAGCTCCACTTCCTGGAACAACTAGTGGCTGTGATTCCTGCTCAAGCACTCAGGTGAGAGAGGTTTTTTAAGCACAAAAGGATTGGAATCTCCCTTGCCAAACTGATGAATCTGGTAACCGTTATGCTAGCGGGATCTATTGGACTGATGGCCTTTGTGGGGTATTTAGCTTTACTGTCAGTCTTGCTGAGCAGGATTGAATTAGTTGGCAAAGGGTACAGAGTTCTGTGCCTGATAAGATGCCAGCAGATTCTGAAACTTGGATTAAATCAGCACATCACAAGTGTGTCCTTGGCAAGTTAGTCCTGGATATTTTGTGGTCAAAGTTTCAACTGCTGTGGGTATTTTGTTTTGTTTAAATAGTGGACCAGAGAACGAGGAATTAAATATTTGAGGCAGAGTTGTAGATGGACAGGAGCTGGGGGACTATGGTGAGAATCCTGGACATATCCTACATACTGGCAACCCAGCAACAGCTTCTCTCCCTGATTCCTAAGGCCTTCAGCACACCACACTTCTACCAGTCTTTCTCTGTAACCAGGAGGACTAGAAGCATTTCTAGGGCTTGGCTGTAAACACCCAGGGATGCATTTTGTCAGGCTTCATAAGCAAGGGAGACAAAGAGACCACTCCACAGTGCACAGAAATCAATTTTGAGCTTCACGACTTGGGGGCAGCTGAATAGGGCTGCAGGGGGAAGTGACCTGCTTTATATGGCACCATAGGGTAGGAGGAGAATAGATGAAGGTAAGGATTTGATGTCTTGAGTGGTGTGGTAAGATTATTTCGCAAATTATCAGCCCTAGGGGAGGAAGATTTTGTGGCCTAAAGCAGAGCTCAGATGCCAGCACTGAACAGGTTGCTTCAGATTGTTTGTAAACTTTTAAGCAGTTCCTCTGAAGAAACTGGATCAGGCTCCCCTAAAATGTGTTGTGAGCCAGTTTTAGGGTCTAACACGCCTTGCGGCCACTTTCTTCCCTTTGTTTCCTGTGCTCGTGCCTCCCCCTTCCTGCCTCAGTATCACGAAGCTGCCCTATTTTGAGCTAAGCACTGGCTGTGGTATCTGCCATACAGCCTCTACTAGCCCCCTCCAGAAATCATGGGAGGTCCAGGTACCAAGATAGAGCTCTGAGCCTGTTCTTCCTTTTATTATACCCAAAGCAGCGCATCCTTCCAATAATAGGGTTAAACCACAGCTTTCTTGATTTCTTTGCTCCACTGTTCACCTTAGCAGAGCTAGGAATAGACCAGCCTGATTGATGCCTGATAAGCTGTCCTGGGATGTGCTGCCATTGTCACCTGTCTGTAGTTCTTACCCCTCCCCTTCCTCTTCCAGCACAGTGGAATCTTTCCAAGAGATAGGTAGGAAGAATGAGGCATTTATCAAGCAGGTTTTCACCAGCCCTTACCTGCAGAGTGTGCTGAACCCAGAGTGCCATCCCTGGCCTTCGGACATCAAGGGCCTCCTGTTGAGAGAAGATGTGCTGCAGGAAAGGTGAGCTGCTTGGTTTCTGTGCCAATGCCTGCATGCAGAAAAGAGCCCACAAGTTCTGACACCGTGTTTCTAAAGCTAGAATGAGACACGAGGCCAAACCAGAGAAAGACTTGGTTAGTGTAAGCCTGAAGTGGGGATGGAGCCCCCATGAAATGAACTCCCAGGCCCCATGGCTCCCCCATCTCCTTCATTCCCTATTGCCATATCTCCCCTTTGGACACCAGTGGTGGAATCCGGGAGTCGTGATGCCCAACCTCCCTTCCTGTGTCTATCAAGGTCCCTTCTGTCCGTGACTTCTCATGAGGAAACCCTGCTAGAGGCATCGAAGGAGCTGGAAGAGGTGGTGGCAGCTCTACAAGATCTCAGGAAAGAGGTAAGCAGCCTGCAGACTGGTCTGGGTGTCTTCCAGGGAGCAGGGTTGAGTGAAGAAGGGGTTGCTGCTCACCCAGTCACCTGGAACTTAATGACTGCTGGCCCAGCTGTAAGGTGCATCAGTGCTGTCCGTGGCCCCCTATGTTCTGATGGTTCATGGTGGGATGTTGGGAGACTGGCCTTATAGTCTGAAATTCTCTGATTATTTAGATTTTGCTAAGGATATGCTCACTAAGTGCCGAGCCTGCATATTGAACAATGACCCTAAAGAAGGCAGGAGAGTCGCCATCACCTTCTCATCCCACCACCTGTGTTTCCCTTGGTCCTTGCACTCGCATCTGGACTAAGGCTCTTTTTGGGAAAGGCTTAACAGGGCTGGGTTTTTTGCCCTGCAGTGAAGGAAGGTGGGGCATAGTATTATTTGTACCCTACCCATCTGACTGTGTGGCCCCAGCTTCCTCTAACCTTCACAAAACTCTGCCTTTTCAGTGTTCCTTCCTGCATGGGGATCCGGCTGGTGCAGATGCATCCTCTGGCCATGCCACAGTTCTGCAGACCCTCAGACTGATGGCTTCCGATTTCAGCCAGCTGCTTGTGGCCTTCAGCCAGGTGTATGAGCGCCAGCTGCAGCTGCATTGTGAGCGCCCGGCTCCTGTGCTGAGCTGCCTTGGCCCCCTTGTCCAAGAGGTCCACCTTGGCCTGCAACTCTGTGTGCAGGTGAGACTGGAGGTGGGGGCGGGTGGCAAGGAAGGAGCTCAAGGGTGAGCAGTCAGGTGGCCATAATATAGGGAAGCGGTTTTTTAGTTCTCAAATGATGCCCAATGGCTCCGATATTTAGGGAAATGGAGTGGGGTAGTAATAATACAAATAGCTAAAGCATGTCACAATTGGTTTCCTAGCAATCACCCCGCTGTTCCCCCAGGGCTTTTGTACCTTTCCTAGGTCTGGTGTTCATTAAGTTACTAAGACCTATGTCTAAGTTGTACCACTTCAGTCTGCAGGTAGGGGCTCATGTAATGGACTGCTTTCTGCGTGAAATTAACTCTAGATGAGTATGTGAGTTAGAAGGCTGGTGAGATGATGTTGGGGCAGGTCTTTGCTCCACCCTAACTCACCTGAAATCCTGGAATCTGGAACACAATATAAGACTGTTACTAGTGATTAGGACACCAGGCTAGTGAGATGATGCAGCTGATCAGGCTCTTTGGTTTCATCAATGCTCCTACCTCCAGGAGTTGCAGGCTTTGCTCCAGGTTAAAGAAACTTCAGAGTGCATCGTGAACACCGTGAAACAGAAGGAGCAGGGGAAAAGGTTTTGGAGTGGCAGTGCCAAAGCCACACTGTGTGAGTACTGTGCCCAAGAGGAGATGGTTTATTGGTGTATATCATTATTACTATTATATAGATATATAGACTGCTTCACAGCATAAAGCCACTGAAGAGGTGTACACAGTAAAAACAGAATAAAATGCAGAAACTCAAGCACTCTAGGAACCATGAAGTGGATCCAACAAGTTCTTAATATGCCTGCATGCTTGGTTGTCCCTGCCGCCCTTGGCACAGAGCCTTGCCTATACAGCATTCCAGTCTTCTCCTGCAGGTTGGAATGGGTCCCAGCTGCAGTGCTAATAGAGAAACTCCATTGCTGCTTAAATCCAAGGAGAGGTCACAGTGTGGAGATGTGATTTGTGACTGGGATGCTTTCTGAGCTCACGTTCCCTCCATCCTAGTCTAATCCTGTGAAAAAAGATCTAACTCTCGCAGGAAGTTTGCATTTTGGGGGAGCTAAAACTCTACCTTTAGAGCTACAAGGAAGAAGGCTCAGGTGCACTGTGTACTGGCCAGGTAGTGGCATCCAGCAGTTGGGTGAGTGAGTTCCTTTATGCCCCTTCTAAGCATAGCCTAGCAGCTTCCATAGCAGCAGTGTGAGGAACAACGAGAATCGAGAGGCTGTCTGGCTCAAAAGGAAAAGGGGGGAAAAGCCAGTGACTTCAGGACCCCAGTGCCTTTTGCAGTCACTACCATAACTAGCCAGTGTTTTGCTTTTCCAGCTTCAAAACTTGAAGAATTGCAACAGAAGTACAAGGCTATCCATGCAGCACTCAAGAAGTGCCAACAACCCTGAGTTCTAGTCGTCTGCAAATTGTGGGATATTATGGAGGAAAAGACTTGCCTGTTGCGTTCCTAAATTTAAATATATTCTTCTGTATATATTCTTTTGTGAGAATAAAGAGCATGTTTGTACTTTTGTCCTTATTTCATCCGGTTGAGGGAACACTCTCTCTCCATGGTCTTCTGGACTGTTGTTCAGGTGCAGTTTAGATTTCTGTAATACATTTTTTTTTAACAGCCCAAGTTGAAACTCTCATCTTAGCTACTGGCTTTCCAACATTTTTCTGGTTTTTAGTTTAACTCCTATCGAGATGAATGAGCAACTCTCCTCTGCTGCCCCTGCATCTTCTTGTTATCGAAAGGACAATAGGTTTAGTTTCCACTTCTGTCATTTAAGCACCATGTTAGCTCCCTCTTTGTGACTTCTTTAGTCATTAGCTTTTGCCTGTCACCTAGTTGGTTGATCTGGCCTTGCTGTGTTGGAAAGAATTAAATTCATCTCTAAATCATGTTAGACAGGCTTGTTCACAGCTTCATAAACCAATAAGCCAGAGTTCCCGATTATGTCTGAACAGGAGAACTCTGGCTTAATGCCAGGCTCTGCAGGCAGAAGCCAGCAGGTGGCAGGAGGCAAGTGAGGAATACATGGCCGTGATACCCTGATGTTATAAACAATGGTACAGACATAATATGAGCTATTAACCATTGCTAGGTAATTTAGCTGGCGCATGCAGATGGAGCACTCCTGCTCCCCTCCCCTCCCCAAGGGAAACAACTTGGTTTTCTTGGTTTCTTTCTCCCAATGAGCCTTGGCTTCCTGACCACAGCTTGTTCAGGAGAAAAACCACAAGCGCTAGCTAGTCTGGATCCAATGCTAAGCAGGAGCTGCCCGTCCAATTTTGCCGCCACAGGTGAAATGGAAAGGTGCCCCCCCGCCAAGCCTCACTTACTTGAGTCACATGGCGGCTGCTTCCGGTGACATCTCGCCATACAGTCCCAATGGCAGGTGGCACCACCCCATGAGATTCTGCTACCAAGGTGGGCTGCTTCACTCCGCCTCATGGGCCCTGATGCCCAGTCAGTTGCTCCATGGTTTGTTTCTCACAGGAAGGAGCAAAGCTGGAGTGCTCAGGCTGAGTGCAGTAGCTAATTTCACTGACCATAGCTAATGGCACCGGTTATAAAGAAATGCAGCCAGTATTCCTTGGAGACTAAACAATTCTGTAACTCTAGAGAATTTCATCTTAAGTTGGAAGAGGTCTTCCTAAGGCATCAGATTTCTCCATAAGGTAAATTATAGAACAGGTTTCCTCAACCGCAACCCTCCATATGTTTTGAGATTACAGTTCCCATCATCCCTGATCACCAGTCCTGCTAGCTAGGGATCATGGGAGTTGTAGGCCAAAAACATCTGGAGGGCTGAGGTTGAGGAAGGTCAAATTTTCCCTTGTATTCTGGGGGAGTGAGAACTATCAATGGATTTATACACCATGGGAGGGCTTATTTTTATACCAAAATGTCACGCTAATTCATATTTCTCGTGTAACCATTCCATTATTATTATTATTATTATTATTATTATTATTATTATTATATTTTAAAAGGCCAGCTCAATACTGGAGAGAGAAGTCTCTGAAAGCTACCAGAACTGCTTTGTTTCCTAGCCACCAGCTAAATATGTTTATATATCACCTGTATTGCCACCAGAGAATTGAGGAAACTTGGTGCGGATTGAGGCTGATGGAAGTCATAGGGCAAAACATCTAGAGGGCACCAGGTTGGCAAAAGCTGGGGTAGATTAGCAGGAAAACTAATATGTCTCATTTCAAGCTTGTTTATGTAGAATAGAAGCGGGGCTTTTTTCCAGCCAGAACTCACCAGAACCCAGTTCCTGCACCTCTCAGGTGGGCGCCATTGCCATTGTTAAAAGAACAAGGGAGGTGTTCATGGTGAGTTCCAGCACCTCTTTTTCTAGAAAAATAGCACTGAATAGAAGCATTTCCATTTTCTGCCAATGATAAGATGAAACATCGTACATTCTCCTGGCTGTTTTTAAGACTGTTCTCTGTTGCTTCCAAGGCAAGAGTACTGCTCTATAAAGATCTCACTTCAAAGGTTTCCAAAATATCCTTTTCCCTGTTCACCATTAATGGTCATCAGCTTGTTGATAAAATCTGTTGAGTCATACACACAGGATTTGATGTTGGGTATGAAATCCTTAAGTGGAGCACAGACTAAGGAGAGTGGCTCAAAGACTGAGCTGTTTGCTTGATGCAATTGGTTGTCCTGGAGGTAAAAAGCTAGTCTTACAAATCTTCAGTAAACCATCAGCAGTCCTTGGGTATTATGTTTATATAAAATTTGTATTGATGGATGGCTGTATTCTATTGCCAAGTTGTTTTCCAAAAAATTATTCCAATCCTGGAGTGGACTAGACTCTGCTACACACTAGCAGAGTAACTTCTTATGGCCAGCAAAACTTTCAGAAGTTGCCAGGAGACATATTTGTGCTGCTGTAAATGTGTGCGCATCTTCCTAGCAGTAGAAAATGCAACATATGAAGTGGCCCTTATACAAGTTTTTTTCCCATGCTATCTTCAAAGCTAGATAACTGGACCAGCTTCACTTCACAACAAGACCCCCCCCCCCCCCGGCCTTGCTAATGTGCAGCTGGCTCACACCACTTATTTTATTTTATCTATTTATTTAGCAACAGTCCCCAGTAAGCAGTAGCTGTTATACACAGTTTCTGCTCATTCCAGATCTACAGTAGTTTAAAGCATTGGGCTCTCCTTTCCTCCTCCCTGGGGAATTAAAAGTTGTGTTGAGTGGGAAGCTGGTCATGGCAGTAGCTGGGAATCTCTGAACTCAGCACACGCCGCACACTGGCATGGAGCTGGTGCAACTCTCGTTCTGTGAAGATGTGGCCAATCTGACCATAAATTGCAAAAGGGAGTGCAGTTGATCACCTTGCACGTAGCAGGTTCGACTGGATGACCTTTGGGGGTCCCTTCCAATTCTACAGTTCTATGAATTGCTCACTCAGGAGGTAAGCCCTGCATTGTGCTTGTACAGTGGTACCTCGGGTTACATATGCTTCAGGTTGCACACTCTGCTAACCCAGAAATAGTGCTTCAGGTTAAGAACTTTGCTTCAGGATAAGAACAGAAACTGGGCTCTGGCGGCAGCAGGAGGCCCCATTAGCTAAAGTGGTGCTTCAGGTTAAGAACAGTTTCAGGTTGAGAACAGACCTCCGGAACGAATTAAGTACTTAACCCAAGGTACCAGGAGAGCCAGTGTGGTGTAGTGGTTAAGAGCGGTAGTCTCGTAATCTGGGGAACCGGGTTTGCGTCTCCGCTCCTCCACATGCAGCTGCTGGGTGACCTTGGGCTAGTCACACTTCTCTGAAGTCTCTCAGCCTCACTCACCTCACAGAGTGTTTGTTGTGGGGGAGGAAGGGAAAGGAGAATGTTAGCCGCTTTGAGACTCCTTAAAGGGAGTGAAAGGCGGGATATCAAATCCAAACTCTTCTTCTACCACTGTATGCCCCCCCCCATATTCTGCCTGGGAAAATGAATGATGTTCATGTGCAAAGTGGATCCTTCGGAGCCTAACCTTTGGAGCCATCCGAGATTCTGGCTGCTGCATGAGAAAATAAAAGGCCCAGACTGGAGCCTCCACTACACCAACCAGAGGGAAAACTGGCTCCACTCGGCTGCATTGTTTCTCCTGGTGACTTTTAGTGGGGAAAGCAGGTCAAGTAAAACAATATATTCTAGACACAACTGAGGAGAAACTCTGGAAGAGTGAGCTTTGACCGAAAACCTGAAAGGGGGACATTTTATCCCTAACACACTAAACAGTGCCCATGGTGTTTATTCCCATATTACAGACATTCCAGCACCGGATGACAAGCCACATGAGGTAGTTGGGGGTCGACTGCAAAGCTGCATGTGGGCATCTGTCTGCACTTCTGCATTAGATTTGTGGGAGCACTTTCAAATGCAGCAGGGTTAGGGTTAGGGATTTTGCCACACATCCAGTGTGATGATGAGCTCTGGAGAACCCGAAAGCTTGCACACTGTTTTGTATACATATTGGTTTGTAGCAATCCTGACAATGGTGTAGGAAGATTACAGGCACACTGTGTGTGTGTGTGTGTGTGTGTGTGTGTGTGTGTGTGTGTGTGTTGCCCAGAATTAAGTCCAGCTCACCAGTAGTCCCATAACAAGCCATTCCTCCTTTCCTTTCTTAATACTCTCGGTCTCATCTGTGCACTGCCAAACTAGGGAATCCAGTGAAAGTAAATCTTTTCCTCCTCCTTGCTGCAGCCAGATCCAGACTTCAGCCTTGCTTACTGCCAGCAAGCTTCTTGTGTTTGGCTGAAAGATGGACTCACTCAGCAGAATAGTGATGCAGCCCCAACCCACCTCCCCTCTGTACTGTGTTCATAGAAAGGTTGATTTGATAATGCAAAAAACAACAAACACCCAACCCTCATCTTAATCAATGTCATTGTTACATGCAAATATGCAACTTAAGATGCTTGTTGTTTTTTCTAAAGTCAGTGATGTGTGGGGACAAAGCCAAATACAAACATCCAGAAGTGATAATCCGAGTACCATGGAGCAGTCGGTGGTTTCCCTCCATTACTGTAGATCTTTTAACAGCCGCTATGGGGATCCTGTTACCTTCTAGAGGCTGTTGGGACTACATTTCACATAATCCTTAACTCTTGCTGGTGCTGATGGGAGTCAAAATCCATAAGCACCCGTTTTCCCTCCCTGTTGTTGGCATCCATTTGTCTCAAGAGACAACGCAATGCACCTTCTGGGGTGAAGAATCACAGCGCCTGCTGTAGCTGCAGAAACCAGTAGTTTGTAACTGCTATGTTAACAGCACAGTAGTGACCTCTTTGGGGGCGCAGGTCTGAGCCGTGTGTATGGAGGTCCCCCGATTGGCCTCACTGATGTGGTCCAAAGGAAAGCAGAGCAATACATTTGGCACCAGATTGCGACACGACTCCAAATCAGTGTAGGGTTTTAAAGCCTTTTCTTCTCCTGAAGATATCCTACCAGGCAGCAGAGCTTTAGGACCAGAGTTTTCCTTCTCCTGATGGGCTCCCTTCTCAGGTTTACGAGCCCCACCTGCCCCTCACTTCCCTCTATAGCACATGCAGAAACCACATTCTTGACCACTACCATTCTTGCTACCATTAAGATGAATGTATTGCCTAGAATGCTGTTTTTATTCCAGACGTTGCAGATTGTGGACAAGATGGACTGTTTCAAGAAGTGGCAGAAAGACATATCAAAATTTGTCTGGCAGGGCAAAAAGCCCAGAATTAAATTTAAGATTTTAACTGATGCAAAGGATAGAGGGGGGTTTGCCCTGCCGGACTTAAGACTTAAGACTTTACTATGAATCAGCAGCTTTCTGCTGGTTGAAACACTGGCTACTTCTTGAGAATACTGACATTTTGGATCTGGAAGGGTATGACAATAGTTTTGGTTGGCATGCATATTTATGGTATGACAAGGTAAAGGTGTATAAAAGTTTTAAAAACCATATTGTAAGGAAAGCATTGTATAACGTTTGGATTAGATACAAAGACTTGTTGGAAAGTAAAACCCCTAGGTGGGTGTCACCAATGGAAGCTAGGGAAGTAAAAAAGCTTAATATGGATTCTAAATGGCCAAAATATCATGAGATCATAGATTATGATGGGGAAAGGGTGAAACTTCAGAGCTATGAGAAACTAAAACCTAAGGTTCGAGATTGGTTGCATTACTATCAGATAAATGAGACGTTTAAACAGGACAGGAAAATAGGATTTCAGAAAGAGAAGTCAAAATTAGAAACAGAATTGTTGGAACCCAATACTAAGAATTTATCAAGAATGTATAACTTGCTGTTAAAATGGAATACACAGGATGAAACGGTGAAATCTGCTATGATTAAATGGGCACAAGATATGGGTCATGATATTATGTTTGCTGACTGGGAACAGTTATGGACCACCGGTATTAAATTTACTGCATGTAATGCTTTAAAAGAAAATATTATGAAAATGATCTACCGGTGGTACATGACCCCAGTCAAGCTAGCAAAAATTTATCATTTGCCTAATAATAAGTGTTGGAAATGTAATGAGACTGAAGGCACTTTCTACCACCTTTGGTGGACCTGCCCAAAGGTTAAAGCTTTCTGGGAAATGATCTATAATGAAATTAAGAAGGTCCTTAAGTGGACTTTTCCTAAGAAACCAGAGGCTTTCCTCTTGGGTATGGTGGGCCAAGTGGTGTTAAGGAAGGATAGGACTTTCTTTATGTATGCCACTACAGCAGCAAGAATTCTACTGGCAAAGTATTGGAAGACGCAAGAACTACCTACTCTGGAAGAATGGCAAACAAAGGTGATTGACTTTATGGGACTGGCTGAGATGACGGGCAGAATCCGGGACCAGGGGAAAGAGACAGTGGAAGAGGACTGGAAGAATTTCAAAATATATCTTAAAAATAACTGTAAAATTGAGGAATGTTAAGATGTCAGGGGGTAAGAAGTAAAGAATTGCAGCAGTAAACAAAAAAAAAAAAAACTTAAGAAATATTTACGAAAAGGAACTAAGACAATGGACTTAAGGGTTGCTAAAGAATTTTTAAACAAGGATGCAGGGATGGGGAGGTATGGGGAAGTCAAAGAAAAAAGGCTATGAACCGATGAGTATGAAGTTATATTGTGTTACACTGTTCTTTATTTTATGTGTGGAAAATTAATAAAAATTATTATAAAAAAAAAAAAAAAAAAACAGAAACCACATTCTTGACCACTGATTGGACCAACTCTTGCTCTTGTCCGCTCAATCCACTGGAGCCTGTCTTCTCATGCAGGGGAAGTCCCTGACTCACCAAGAGTTTGGGACCCATCAGCTACCCTCATCTAGTTCAGCTGGCCAGTCAAAGCTGTTTCCCAGGGTGTGGCTGCTGTCACATGCCGACAGCTTCTAGGAGCCACAGGTGAGAGCTTTGTGCAGGGTGGGGACCAAAGGTGGATAAACGACCCCAGAAGGAGCATGACGTTTCCCACACGAGAGGTACAACCCCTCCCTTAACGTCCCATGCAGCCCTCCCTAAGATCTACCTATCACATCAGATTGTGTTTCTGAGCTCTTCCATGGAAGGTGTCTCTGGAGCACAGCCTGCTTTGTAGCGCAAGCAGTAGGAGTTTCATTTCTCTGACTAGGACAGCAGGGGGCACCAAGAGACCATGAGCAATGCTCTCTGTAGAGTCTGTGTAGGTTAAAGTTGTAGGCTGTGCCCCCAATCCTTCCATAGAGCTCAAGATGCCTGAGCCCCATTTCTTCTTATTGCCCTATTCGTTCTTTCTTTTCCCCCTTACCTCCCTCGCCCCCCAAAGAAAAAATAGCAAAAAAATCATGTGGAGGTTTCAGAAGCGAATGTTTCTTGATGTGCAATGTCTCCCTTAGCTGTTCATCTCTGCAAGTCTCTCCTATCCCACCCCCCAGAGCTCAGGAATGCAGGCCTTGAGCTGAGTCACCTTGGCTCAGTGTAAACACAGCCCCAAAGTGGAGTGGCTGCCTTATAGGGGAGAGATTGCAGTGCCCTCCCTGCCTGCCTCCCTCCCCCAGCCAGGAACAGGCCTCAACAGGCCTGGCTCTCAGCCCAGCCACCCACCCCCATTCTGCAGCACTCTCCCCATGTCCTATCCAAGAAGAGAGGCGGCGGCGCCTGGCTTGCCGCTCTTCCTCCAGTTCATTGCAATCTTGGCAGACTCAAATGCTGCTGCCCCAGTAGCTTAGGGCTGCCTGCCTGCGCATGTGCTGTGTTTCAGGCAGCTGGTTCTACAAGGGCAGTAAAGGGCTATTAACCCCTTAGGGGTGCACATGTCTTGTGCTGCTGCATGTCAGAGCTGCGGAGGGCCGTAGGCGCATCACAATGACAGGCCAAGCATGGGAACCTTCCTTATACTGAGCGAGATCGTGGTTCCATCTTGCTCAGTCTCTTCTATGCACTAGCTGGCATCAGCTCTCCAGGATGTTAGGCAGGAGACTTTCTTGGCACAAATACTGGAGGTATGAACATGGGCCCTTCTGCAGGCAAGGCATGTGTCCTGCCCCTGAGCGGCAGAGTTGCTGCAAACTGCTCCCCTCTGCACAGTTCACCAGGGAACTCTTGGTGGTGAAGTTCCTTCTGCGCTGGGATCCTCAGAGAGAGCAAGAAAGGAAGTGTGTGTGTGTTGATTGACTGACAGGCGGACAGGAGGAAGCTCATCCCTCTCTAACCACCCAACGCTCCTTTCCTTTCGGAGCCAGAAGTCTTGCCTCTGGTCTTTCTGATAACACCATCCCTCCTGCAACTAGGAAAAAGAAGCCAGGAGGACTGCAGGCCCACATCCACCCTGTTCTCATCTGCTCCATTTTCCTTTTCCATGCCAAGGGAATGAACCCAGGAGTCCTGGCTTGCAGATGCCCCCCCCCCAACTTCCCTTTAAGTGAGGAGACATGACCTCCTCACCCAGCTGGTATTTCTCAATGACGCTTAGGTCTATCTCCAGCTTCTCCCCCCCCTTTTTTTTCATCCTTGCAAGGCCAGATTCCTGAGGGACTGAGGTAATGGGTGGGAGGGACTGGCTGCCCTGTTCACCCCCATCTTTGCTGTCATCATCTGGCAAGAAGCCAGGCCTGGTCTTGAGCATCCGGCTGGGCTCTCGGTTCCTCTGGGCTGCAGCCAACGCCCAGGCCTGCTGCGGAGCCTCCTGGCTGCTTCATGGCTGCTTCATGTCCTCGCAGTGGGGCAGAAGCAGTGGCAGAGGGGAAGGGCCCTGTGGGCACCCATCAGGCAGCCCCTTCGCATTTCCGCTCAGCTGCTGAGTCGGCAAGTTCCCCCTTTTAAATTACTTTTAAGAAGAAGGGTAGTTGTTGAACCTGCTTCAGTCAGCTCTCCCAGGATCCTTGGAGGAGCCCTCATCCTCCTCTTGCACTGGTTTCAGGATTTGCAGGGGGGGGCTGTGCCTGTGGGGAAGCAGGCCATCATCAGTGGGGCCCCTTAACTGGCAAGGTGAGCCTGAACTGGGAGTGCTCCAGAGTCCTCTGCCCAGATGACTCATGGAAGCTAGCCAAGCTGCACCGCATGCCAAATTGTTTTTCCCCTTAAAAAAAAACAACTCTGCACCTTCCAACTCTCCGTCATGCAACTAAAGGTCAGCTTCATCATTTTCTGGAAATGTGCTGCTGCCCAGGAACATTGTCATCCTAGGTTTGTCGAGCTCCTTCACCTCCCCTTTCCCAGTGTTGCCCCCAGCTGCCCACCCTAGAGAGCTGAGCATGCATTATTCTCCCTCTAACCCATGGGTAGGCAGCCTTAGGCCCGGGGGCCGGATGCAGCCCAATCGCCTTCTAAATCTGGCCCACGGACAGTCTGGGAATCAGCGTGTTTTTACATGAGTAGAATGTGTCCTTTTATTTAAAATGCATCTCTGGATTATATGTGGGGCATAGGAATTCGTTCATTTCCCCCCAAAAAATATAGTCCAGGCCCCCGCAAGGTCTGAGGGACAGTGGACCGGCCCCCTGCTGAATGTTTGCTGACCCCTGCCTAACCCCACTTACATGGTACAGTCACAGATTCTGTGATGCGCTTAGGTGATTTTAGGCTCTGGACGGGATGGTCTAAGCAGTTGGGGGCTGAGCTATCTGTAGATGGTTCCTGTTCACTTCAAATGGGCTTAGCCTGTCCCGCGGCATTTGGGAGCCCTCCTACCCATTATGCTGAGTGATGCCCTGGAAACAGCCCAAAAACCTTGCCTCGATGACACCACTGCCTAGAGAAATTTTATCTATTGTTGAATGTCAATCCCACTTTTCCTTCAAGGCATTCAAGGTGATATAGATGAGTCTTTGTCCTCCCCACACTCCCCTTTGTCCTCATAACAACCTTGTGAGGTAGGCTAGGCAGAGAGAATGTGACAGCCCCAAGGTCACCCAGAGAGCTTCATGGCAGGGTGGGTGTGCGTTGAACCCTCATCGCCCAGGTCTTTATAGAGTTGGAAGGGTCATCTAGTCCAACCCCCTTCAAGGAAGGAATCTTTTGCCCAATGTGGGGCTTGAACCCGCAGCCCTGAGATTAAGAATCTCATGCTCTGCTAACTGAGCTGGTCCTAGTTCAACACACTAACCACTACACCACATTGGTTCTAGTGCTCTTCCCTGTAAAGCCTCTGTCTGTTCACTTTGAGGGATGCCTGTTCAATGTGCCAGCAGACTATATAGCTGGTTATAGCAAACTGCTTCAAAAGCCAGTGTATGGCAGGCTCTTGCAAAGCGAATAAAGAGCCACCTTTTCAGCTGCCCCCTGGGCTATTTAACCCATTTATTCCACAAATTTGGAGAGGAATCCCTAAGATGGTTGGATGGTGCCTTGTACCAGGGCTGCCATATGTTTGGGATTTCCTGGATATGACAACATTTGCATCCAGATTTTCACTTTTCAAAATATGGCAACGCTATTTGCATGCCTCCTCCTAGCAACTCCTGAAGCCAAGCTGGTGCCATACATATTGCTCTGCAGCAAGGCCAAGAGGGGGTCTTTTCATTTGGGCAGCCCAGGAGCTCCACACACACGGCCCAGGCTTATGCCCCAGGGAGGTCACTTCAGTGCTGCTAATGCAGTGATTTGACTTCATCCCTGGAGGCACATTCCATTGTCTATCAAGCAGTGGCGTTGCGGCATTTGCTGGTGCCAGGGGTGCAGAAGGCAAACAGAACCCGCTGTGCCAGCCCAGACCTCCTTTCCAACACTGCCAAATAGGAGTGCCCCCATGCCACTGGAGCCAAGCGGGGCCACGCTGCACCACCTGCCCAGGGAGAAGTCTGGCTGGCCGGCCCTTAGTGGGTAAATTCCCTCCTTCCAATGCTAGCTGGGCAGCCATTCAGCAAGGGGGTCAGGGATGCAGCAGAAAAGCCAGTCTGGGCTCTGAGCACCAGGGCCCCAGGGCTCAGCAATGCCTGGTGGCAGGGCAGGGCAGGGCAGGGCAGGGATCCCTGCATGAGGGTGTCTGGTTCGTGCCCCCTCAGAATTGGGCACCCGGGGCTGAGGCCCCTCTGCTTCCCCCAACACTATACCTCTGCTCTCAAGACAGGCCAATGCCAACCAATACCAAGTTTATCAGCACACCAGAAAAAGGCCACTGTCTGCTAATTGCTACAGCTATTGCTCTGGTGGAAGGCACAGCTAGACAATGTACCTATGGCAAGCAGGGAACAGCTTTCAGCAATTTGTAAATGTGGAAAAGCGAGGAGAGGAACTGAGTGATCTGCAGTGGGACAATAGAGGGAAGACAAGAGTGTCCCTGTTTTCATCCAGGAAGTGCTGTGGGGAAGAGTGGGCCATGCACCCTGCTTTCTGTGCCCTCCATCCCCAGCAGGCAGGTTAGTCCTCTGCCTTTCAATATGGCCATTGAAACCACGTCCCAGCCTTTGTGCAAAACTTCCACTAGCTCCTTCAGGGTATCAATAGATGGACATCCTGTCCGGACATGGGAGACCTGCTCACTGCTCTCTCTGAGCCTTGCAGTGAGATGTGTGCCCCAGAATCAGGGTGGGAGAACAGGAGAATGCACAACCCCCAAAGAGCAAAACCAAAAACAAAGGCTTGCAAAATAGCCAGACATTTTGGGAGGGAGGGAGCCTTGCTGGTGGTTGTGCTACATTTTCCCAAGAGGCTTAATACTTCCACCCTGGAGATTGCACAGTTGCTGCTCCTTTCATTTGTCTAATGCCTCTTTGGCGATCTTCAAGCTGGTGGTCAACTGGCCAGAGCTTAGCAGCAGAGCATCTGCTTTGTGTACAGAAGGTCTCAGGTTCAGTCCCTGGAGCCTGCCACCTCCCAGGAGCGGTGGCAATGTCTCCTTTCTGAAACCCTGCCCGTCAGTATAGACCAGGGAGGGGGAACACCTGGCCCTCCATCTTGCCTGATCACCGGCCATGCTTTCTGGAGGGGGGGGGCAGGATGGAATCCAGCAACATATAGCAGGCCACAGGTGTGATGCAGCAGCAGCAAAAAAAGTGAATGCTACTCTAGGCCAGGAGGCAAGGCTGGATGAAAAAGGTTCCTCACACCTGACCTGTACCTGAAGAGAGGTTTCAAAACTTGCTATTAACTCTTGTTTTTCAGCTTTGTAGTTTGCTTTAAGAAGCAGCTTGCTTGAAAGCTGGCCTAGAAACAGAGCAAATAATATTTACATTAGAGACAAAACCAAGTGACAAAATAACACATGGCATGAAATGAAAAACCCCGTCCCAATGGCGGTTGCATTGCTGTTGGTGACAAGGACCCCGGCCCAGCGCAAGCGACAAGAGAGAGAAGGGGAAGGAGCGACCTCCCCTCCCTCCCTCCCTCGCCCCCTCCTTCCTTCCCTCTCCCTGGTACTCCTCCTCAGCTGCAAATCCACTGCCACTTGGCCCCCCCTGACACCCCAACCTGATCCCTCCTCCTCCTCCTCCATGTTCAAGTCTCTTGAGGTGGGAAGCCAAATGCAGAGAACCCACCTGCATAAAGGAGAGGGGAGGATTTGGGGTTATGAGAGTGTGTCTCCACCCCGACCTGTCCTTTATTTTGTTCAACCTGCCCCATATTTTGCATGACCAAAGGTGGCAACCTGAGCTGAGGGCCACTGCCCCAGAAGCACCTTCTGCCTCTCTAGTGTTGCTGATTGCACTTTTGAAAAATGTGTTTCCCCAGCAGCAAAACAGACTGGACCTGCTTGCCAGATTTACAGTTCTGGCCACTACTGGCTGCCTGGGGACTCTATCTGGACTGGATTCCCGCTGCTTGCAGCCTAGTTCTGGGGCTATATAGAGACCACATGGCTGCAATATTTGTGGATTTGCTGTTCCATTGCTCTGGCCTTACCTTGCTTCTTCCCCTCCTGCTGGTTTTCCTCTATTCTAGCTTGAACAAGCCCTTGCCTGGCTCAGTAGTTCTCTCTCTGGCAGCCATAAAGTGAGCAGGTAAGAAAGGGCAAGAAGGCTGGCTTGTTTCACTTTGTCTTTGGCAGGTGTGGCAGCCAGAAGGAACAGGGTCCAGGATGCTGGAAAGGAGAAATCCTCCAGAGGATGCAAAGGGGTCTGTCTCCAGGGGATAACTTTGCAAAGAAGACTAGGAGGTTTAAAGGAGGAAAGGAGACACAGAGTGCAATCTGGCACTATGGTGAGCTCTGCAGATTACGCTGAGAGAACCCAATTATTGCAAGTCACCATACCAGGAGATAACATGGCACCTCCAGAAGCATTTCATTCTGGTTATTGTCTGACTTATTTCACTTCCTCCTATGTTTCTTCCCTTATTTTGAATTAATTTCCTTTTCCTTGCAATTAAGCAAGACGTGTTCATTAAGCAAGACATAGAATGGGCAAGAGAAGTGAACTGGGGAATTTTTAGGGCAGGGACAGTCCATGATTTAAAGCTCTGTGTCTGAGCACTCTTAAAAAATAAAAAATAAATTAACTACTACATTGCTGCAACTCGACACTCCAACTTTACGACATCTGTGCTGACTCTCAGATTTTGGGATTGGTGAAATATATTTAACAAACAAATAATTCACTTAAACTGTGTAACCCAAATAGGGTCTACTCGACCCAAAGAATTTAAGCAATGTGGACTATAGTCACTTCTGGGGTCCCTCCGGAATCCGGGGCCCTGGACCTAAAGCATCATTAGTTTCATAGTAGTTCTGCCTCTGCTGACATACCAACCAAGGACCAGATCTGTCAGGAACCAGACCAGGCTGTCAGGAGGGTCTCAACCTACAAACACCTATTCCTCCTGAGATATTTCAATCCCATAGTTGGGGACGATCATCGTGCATGGGACACCTGCATAGACCATTGGGAACATGAACAGGAATGGATAAAGGCTGCTGGAGCTGTGATCCTATCACAGCCTCTGCATCATGAACACATTCTACACAACAAGGCAAAATGGCAAGTGTCCTGGAGACATCCAAGGTCACCACTGGCACCAGCTAGACTTGATTATCAGCAGGTGATCAGCACTGTTTTCGCATCACACAGAGCTACCACCGCACTGACTGACACAGATCCCTCCCTGGCAGTGAGCAAGATCAATCTCCAGCCAAAGAGGACCCATAGTACTAGCCTCAAATCAATACTTCCAGAACAGTTACACCTGAACTGTGAACGCTTCTCTGAATCTGTAGAACATGCTCTACTGAACTGCCCCAGAGATCGCATCGAAGCAAGGTGGAACCGCATCAGAGAGGTAACCGACAACACAGCTCTGGCCAATGCTCAGGCATGCTGGGAGTTGGAGACCAACAATATCTGGAGGACCACACAGGTTCCCTGTCTGCTTTAGCCAGATCCAGCCATGAGCCTGCAAGCAGCTGAAATAGTGACCAGCAATGCACAACATCCCTATTCCTTCCATGGTCTTTGGAACCACAAAGATAGTGTCTGGGATACTTGCTAGATGAAGCACAGGACTGGAATCCTAGTATGACTTTTCTCCACTCAGAGAATTGCTCCATCTGAATCAGCCGTTCAGACCCAACTCCGCTTCCTAAATTTCCCAGGTGTCCTCTGGATCTATGGAAAATGAATAGGAATTCTGGATTGGAAACTCACACCCTGCTGTATGGTGTTCATGGTTGTGAAAGGGCCCTTCCTCTCCCAGCCACCCTCAGACACACGTGGGGGGGGGGCTCTTTTCATCACTGTGAGGGTTTTTGTGCCGATTGAAACATAGGAAGCCCCCTCAGACCTCTGGTCCACTGGCAGGGTCTGAACTGACTTGTGCCTCTCCAGAGTTTTAGGCAGAAGTCTCTCCCCGCCCTGCCTGGAGATGCCGGGGACTGAAGCTGGTACCTTCTGCACACAAATTGGATGCTTAGACCTTCCCCTAAGGACTTTGGGCTTCTCCTTCACAAATGGAATGTTCTTGGGTGTTTCCACTTGCTCCCACCTCTAGTAAACACTGTGAAGTGTCAAGCAGGGAAGAGTCCCATTCATGGATGTAAACACCCTGAATGTCTCCAGGCCTTGGTGTGCAATGGTAACATCACTGCTGCACACCAGGACCTGGAGAGGCCTTAAATATTGCTTGATCTGCATCTGTCTCTATACGGCCCTGAACCCTCCAGTCTAGGGTCATCCAAAATGGACTGGGAGGTTGCAGAAGTCTCCTAATCTTGGTTCAAAATCTAGATTTGTCAGGATTTGATAGGATTTTTTACACCATGTGAGTGCTCTGTGTAAACCAGATCAACATGCAAATCTGTCTAAGGGCTCACAGTTGGGTGTTTACTTACAGCTGAAGGAAGCATATGTCACAAGGAATCTGTTAGTCTTTGTACTGCCAAAAGACACTTTGCTGTTTTTACTTAGTGCTGGAAGACCCAGCAAGTTTACATTGTTTCCTAGTTGATATCTCAAAGAAAAGGCCGTTGCAGAGCAGAGCATCACTTACGGGCAGAAGTAGCTGAGCTGAGAGTCCTTTGCTAGGCAGCCTCATCCACTCACCCCCCCCCCACCTAGCACCCCCTATTCAAAGCAAAGGAACATCTAATCTCAGTATGGGTGTGAAACCAAGAGAAGCGGCCGTAGCTTAAACTGGAGTGCTTGCGTCAACCAGACCGAAAGGAAGTACTCTTGCTGAAGGGCGGCGTTAAAGTGGGTCAAGATTCCTCTTCTTTGAAAGCCTGCCAGTGTGAGAGCCTAAAATGTTCACAAAACTTCATTCCAGGTATGCAAATATGGTAATGCGGCAGCTGGAGGAATGCACCCCATTGCACTTCCTATGACTTTGTACCCTTGCACATATACATTCCATTAAACTGACTGGGCGACTTACTGAGCAACATCACGATTGGATTCAATTTTTGACTTAGCCACATATTTTTGCCTAGCTTTGGAAAAGTTTCTCTGGTTCATTTGCTTTGTTTGAGACATGGGCATTATTATCAATAACAATGCTTCCACATGCTCCTCCATTTCAGCTGGTATGATGGTTTTGGGGCTGTGGGGGGCATTTATGTGTATTAGAACCCCAGCACTGTTTCTTTTTTCAAGAAGAGAACAACAGATTGGAGAGAAGTAAATTGCTTGATGTTTCTATATTCACAATTTTCCTGCCCCACATCCTCCCCACAAGCAGCTTATTCAACTCTGCATTCCATATACATTTTTTTTAAAAGGATCTCAGGTTGGAGTGATGGGCAGGGACAGCTGCACCCGAGCCCTTGGAAACCTGCTAGGGGGGAGAACCTGTGGCCCTCCAGGTCAGCATTTCTTAACTTGGTGCCCCCCATATGTTGCCAGACTCCAACTTCCCTCATCAGTGGCCATGCTGCAGTCTGAAATGTCGGATTGGGAAGCTGCTTCAGATGTGATGGACTCCAGCTCCCATCAGCTCCATCCAGCAGAGGCAACAGAACACCTGGAGAGCCAGAGTTGTCGTTCCTGGAGTAGAGGGACCAATGGTCTGAGCCAGTAAGAGCAGCTCCACACTCTCACTCTTGGTTGTCTTCGTCCAGTGTGCACACACCACTGAAGCATGCATGTTTTATTCTACCTCTTTGTTGCAATGAGCTTAGGTGAGTTGAACATATAGGAGCAGGTCCAACGCAACTCACCAAGTTCATTGCGACAAAGAGGTAGATTAAAGAGGAGGGAGAAAGGTTGTTTTCTGCTGCTCCAGAGAAGCGGACACGGAGCAATGGATCCAAACTACAAGAAAGAAGATTCCACCTAAACATTAGGAAGAACTTCCTGACAGTAAGAGCTGTTTGACAGTGGAATTTGCTGCCAAGGAGTGTGGTGGAGTCTCCTTCTTTGGAGGTCTTTAAGCAGAGGCTTGACAACCATATGTCAGGAGTGCTCTGATGGTGTTTCCTGCTTGGCAGGGGGTTGGACTCGATGGCCCTTGTGGTCTCTTCCAACTCTAGGATTCTATGATTCTAAAGCAATATAAAGCATTTCATTCATTAAGGCTGAAATGGATTTGTTGAAATCCATTGGATTTGTTCCTGAGTCACCATGGAGAGGGCCAGGCTGTAAAACTGCCGTAGGCACAATCCTGGCACTCTGCAGAATGGCTGCAGAGTGTGTGCTGCATGGAGCCTCCTGTATCACATGTCATTTCCTGTGTGCCAATTTGTGCCTCTCCCCCAAACGTTATTAAATTTAATAAATTTTAACAAATCAACTTCAACTTTAATACGTATTTCCCTTAACGGTTTGACTTCCCATCTTTACCTCCATGATGTTTTTAATTCCTTTCTCTGCTGCATTATGTTGCATATATATATATCCTACTTATTTCCTTTATTACAACTGTTATCATTTCTCTTCTCCTACATGTATTTTGAATCCTGCTCACGACTTCATTTGGCCACAATACTTCCTCAAATAGTCCAAAAGGGTTCTCTACTTTTCAATAAAAGTTCATTGTTTTGATCTCTTACCCTTGCTGTCAATTTTGCCATTTCTGCCTAGTCCATTAGTTCTAAGATCCATTCTTCCTTGGTTGGAACTTCTCCTTCCTTCCATTTCCTCACATATAGGATTCTGGCTGTTGCTGTTGTTGCATACATAAATAATTAAATCATCCTCATATGCAGAGGATCCTGAGGTGTGGATAGTATATGGCAACGAGACTACAGCCTGTCACTAGATGAGCCAGTACCTTGCTGCTTGGCCCTCAGAAGAGTGGCTCCCTCAGGAAGCCAATTTTGGACACTTTGAAGGGTGACAGATAGGTAGATCTGGCCCTTGGGGCTCAACCCACCAGGAAGTTTTTCTAAGCAAAGGAGCAGATTCAAGAGGAGGCTGTTCCAAGAGAACTTCCCAATGGATTGTGCTTCATTTTACATAGGAAGCTTCCATTGGTCCATCTTGCTCAGTAATGGTCACCAATGGCCCATAGTTCTCCAGGGTTTCAGGCAAGAGTCTGTCACTGCTCTACCTGCACAGGCCAGGGACTGACTGTGGGACCTTCCGCATCATTCTGCCATTGAGATGGGCCCTACCCCAACATTTTCCATATTAATCAATGGAGAGGAAGTGGGACCATTTGGATTTTGCATTTTACACACCAGAATGCCTGGTCCTCGCTACACAGTTTTCTGGTGTAACAATTTCCGGATCTCCCCTCAATATGGGATCCAGCAGTCCACTTGTTTTTCTCATGTGCTCTGTCTTTAAAGAAATAGATTCGGAAGATCACCTCTCTCTGCCCTGCACTGGGTGTGCAGCTCAGGGCTCCATGTTCCATATTGTACAAGCCTAAAGCATGCATCTGTGCTGCTGACACACATGTGCACACACACAAGCTGCAGCACACAAGTGCCTGCATAAACACCTACACAGACATGCTATGGAGCAGGCAAACGCATCGCCTAGGAACTCCAATGCATATAGGCTTGCTCAGCTGCAGACATACATCCACTAACTCAAGTGGGTAACAAATCATGTGCCATTTTTTAAGTTGATCCGTTTGCCAAATTTTAGACGTAGCTCTGGGTTCTTTGTATGTCATCTCTTACAAATAAGTAGTTATGTATTCTTAAAACCCAGGCATGGCCAAACTTGGCCCTCCAGATGTTTTGGGACTACAATTCCCATCATCCCTGACCACTGGTCCTGTTAGCTAGGGATGATGGGAACTGTATTCCCAAAACATCTGGAAGGCCAAGTTTGGCCATGCCTGTTATAACTCTTGTCATTCTCTCTCTCAAGTCTTTTATCAGCCATGCCAGCCACTCAGCCGTCCTGACTGCGGCCATTCCCAGCAGCAGCTTATCACCCTCAACACCCAGGCCTGCCATGCCTCACTTCCTGCCACTTCCTGCCCCCTCTGTCTCCGTTCCCTACCCCCGTGCCCCACGTCCCTCACGAGCTGACCCTTTTCCTTCCCCTTCTGTGCCCATGATTCATGCCCAGCCCATAGTGATGGGGCACAGAGTGGCACTATGACTAAGCGGAAAGATCCCTGGGTCAATGTGGGCATGGCCATGGGGGTTAAGGGGGCTTGCGGTGGTCTGCCTGGCATTTGGGGGGAAGGAGGTGGCCTAGAGGTGGGGGGTCATTTTGGGGCTTGAGGAGGCAAGTCCAATTGGCCCTCTGCCAATTGCCACAAGGAGGCTCTTCCTGTGTCCACGGGGTAACTTCCAGGAGGCTTGTGCAGGAGGGCAGCCGTGTGAATTGTGCCCCTGGGGAGCAGGGCAGATCTGTCCGTTGTGCCCCCCCCCCACCCTTCAACAATGTCCAAAGCCCTGCAAACTCGACATAGCCGCTTTGCCCTGTTTGAGGCCTCCACTCGCCAGTCCCCTTCCCCACATGGTGGCTGATGTCCCCTAGTGGAAGGAGGGGGGTGCCCCTTCCGTGGCCGAGCTTCCCACGCCCCGCTTGCCGTGGAGGGCAAAAGGCCAACGACCGTGGGGCGCCCTCTAGAGGGGCAACCCTTGTACCCCCGGGTGGACGTCGCTCTGCGCTCCCCCCGGGGGCGGCGCCTGGGTCCCTCCTCCTCCGGCTGCTCCCCCCATCTGCTGCCACCGGCCTCCCCCCGTCCCTCCTTCCTCCCGTCGACTCTGCTCTTTACCAATTAAGGCTTGCTGAGCCGCCCGCCCGCCCGCCCGGTGTCCTCCTCGCCGCCGCCCGCCGCCCGGCCATTCCGAGCCCAGCTCCGGCCCGAGACGCACGCAGCGCCCCGTCCCGTCCCAGGCAGGCAGGCAGGAGCCCCAGCCCGAGCCCTGCCCGCCCGCCCGCCCGCCGGTCCGGAGAGGTGAGATGGGCCAGAGGGAGCGGGCGCCGCCGGGGCTGGACGGGCGGCTGGGACCGGGAAAGGGCGGGGAAGGAAGAAGGCGCCGGGAAGGAGGAAGACGGAAGGTGGACCAGGCAGGGACAGGAGGGAAGTCAGGCTGGGGTTGGAGGAGGGAGGCCGGGAAGCGCAGCCAGGAAGGAGACGTCGGCGGGGAGCCCGAGAGCCGGGATGCCTAAGCTGAGAAGAGCCGAGGCGGGGAGCCAGGAGGACACGCGGCGGAGGGACCCGCGTGCACGGCACGTCGGGATGCGGGAGCTGCGCGGAAGAGGGAGCAGGGGAGCGGGAGCGTCCGGAGAAGAAAGGGGTCCGCTGCTAAGCAGAAGAGCGGAAGGCGAGCGGGGTCTCGGGCCTTCCTCCCCTCGCAGCGCCCCCTCCTGGGCCCGGGTCCCACCCTCCATCGCCCCCTGGGTGGGCAACCGAGAGGGAGTTGGGGAGGGCAAGGTGCTGGTGGGGCGTCCTCGGGTGGACCAGCGGCACGGAACCTCCCCACTCCCCTTCCAGTAGAACCATTTGCTCAGCTGGTTCCTCGGCATCATCCGGCCAGGGGCAAGGGATCTGGGCATCACGCATCAGGTACAACAGACACGTGATAAGTGGCCACCCGCGTGAACTCCTGCTCAGTGCAGAAGCGCGGTAACCCGCCCATTCCGCCGCAGGTGACTTTACCTGCACGCCCCGGTTAAACCCAACAGCCTTTTCAGTTCCCCTTTCTGCCAGCCTGGAGGTTTCGGGAGGCGGGCTGGGAGGACAAGGCTGGAGCTTGTGAGCCTGTGCTTCTTGCAGCGCGGCCAGAGCCACCAAAATCTTTTGGCCTTTGATTAGTAGATCAGAAGATAACTAGCATCGGGGAAGGTCGGGAAGCCTCTTGGAATTCGAAATAGACCCGCGCAGGTTCCGCGCGCCACCCTTAAAGTGCCCCCACTAAATAACATGGGGCACAGTCATGGCATCGCATATTACTCGGTTCTGCGCCCCCTAACATGAATCCTGCCCCTCCTAAAATAAATCCAGACTACGCCCATGGGCACAGTCTTCTCGGAAGCCCTGCAAACCGTCAAAGCGGTGGCACCCCTGCCTATTTTAGTGAGGTGGGAGCAGGAGAATTTCCCCGCGGATTTTCTCCTCCGCGGGTGGGAACTTTGCTGGCTCTCACTCTGCTGTCCTTAAGGGGACCCCCCCCCCAAATCCACCTTAGGGGGCTGCAGGGCATCGTTTCACAGTGAGGCTGCTTCTCAGGGAGAAGAAGCCCCACCTCTTAGCACCTCTTTAACCACATCTGATTCGGAATACAAAAGTGTGTCATCTGGTCTAAGCAATTTCTGGTTGTGTGCCTTCGTGGCTGACGGTGCTGCAAAATGCAGAAGTTTCTGGTCACTTTTTTCCTGTGTGATGGGGAATGTGCAATTATGGACTCGTGATTGTGCCCCAGGTTGGTTTCTGACACCACTGAGTGTCAGCCACAACTGGGTGTGGCCGGTGAGAACAAGGGAGAAGAATACACATTAGAGCAAATTAGCTACCCCTGAGCATCGTTTTAAACATCTTGTCATCTTCACAATCCTGGAAGCTGTATTACATTGCATTACATTGTTTGGAATTGTAATGTAATGTAATGTAATGTAATGTAATACATTGTATAGTATTATATTATTTATCCTTTCCCTAGCAAGTTCATGGTGGTGCACACGGTGTTATCCCATCCTATCCTCGTAACAACCCTGCAAAGCAGACTAATCTGAAATGCTCATAGCTACTCATAGCTACAAATTGTTGAGCTCTAAGGCTAACACGCTCCACCACACTGGCAAATGTGAAAATTGTTTTTCCCACCAACAATTTTAATGCATATTTTATTTTATTTATTGAATTTCTGCACCACCCTCCATCCAAGGATCACAGGGTGGTTTGCAGTATCAAAGCTCAAAAATACATAACATGGTAACAAACAAAAACAATAACCTCCATACATAGTTTAATGTTATTATAATTAAATATATTATTTCAGGAGTCAAGTGGAAATTCTAATGGCCATTAGTGACTGTAAGCATTTAATCAGGAGAAGGTGATATTTATTCTGGATGAATTAACAAAAAGTCCAAGGGTGTGATTTTGTGCCTGTCGTATGAATGCAGCCTCACTTAATCCTTGTTCACCACCCATGTGTCAATAGAATTGTGGTAATTAAAGAGTACGGCCCCCACCGCTAGCTCTCCCAGTGCATACTCAGAAGCGCATGCTCAAGATAATGTAAGGCGAAAACCAGCATGACCTTATGCTGTTTATGCAGAAATAAATCCCACTTTATTCTATTAGGATTACTCCTGGGCATACCATAGTTACTTACAGTAACCATGTCTACTTGGAATTAAAACCTTCTGTATTCACTGCGATTTACTCCCAGGTAAATGGGATTAGGATGGCAGTCAAGCGGTCTGCAATCCTATATTAATTTACATGGAAATAAGCCCCATTAAACTTGTCTGATGATTAGACAAGTATAGGATTGCATTATTAGAAGTCCCTGAAAAGTCATTAACTATTCCTATATGTTCACAATTAAAGAGAGGACTTTCCTCATTCTTAAAATGCACAATTAAGGGTAGAAGTCACATTACAAATCATGGCTATGCAACCTGGAGGGGGTGATATAATCTCAGTCAATTAATCCATAAAACAGCCATTGGACACCTGGGGCCCTCCAGATGTCTTGAACTACAACTCCCTTCGGCTCCAGGTAGCAGGGCTGATGGAAATTGCAGTCCAAAGCAAATGGAGGGCACCAGGTGAGCGAAGGCTGGCATAAAAGCTTTTGTGAGCCAGTCAAGGGGTTCCAATGTGCTTTAGAATTGTGAATATAGTACAAGTATTGTTACTGCAGATTACCCTGGAAAGAATGAGTATTCCAAAAGTATATTGCATCAGAAAGAAGGGTGAGGTTCGTCAGGTGGAATAATATAGGCAGGGTGGGTGGTGGGTATGGGCACAAGGGATGAGAATGTAAAAACCTAGGACTCTGTTCTAGACCAAGTGGCCCATCCTTCCTATGCCAATCCCAAATGCTATAAGGATGTCCCTAAAATCCCTTTTAGGGATGCAGGTGATGCTGTGGGTTAAACCACAGAGCCTAGGGCTTGCCGATCATAAGGTCGGCGGTTCGAATCCCCGCAACAGGGTGAGCTCCCGTTGCCCAGTCCCTGCTCCTGCTAACCTAGCAGTTCGAAAGCACGTCAAAGTACAAGTAGATAAATAGGTACCACTCCAGCGGGAAGGTAAACGGCGTTTCTGTGCGCTGCTCTGATTTGCCAGAAGCTTAGTCATGCTGGCCACATGACCAGGAAGCGAGATGAGCGCGCAACCCCCGAGTCGTCTGTGACTGGACCTAACGGTCAGGGGTCCCTTTACCTTTAAGATCCCTTCTAGGAAGTGTAATGTGTTCTGAATTATGCTGCCCTAGGAATGTCCTGGGAATGAGGAAGGATGAAAAGATATGTCCTCAATGCCGGTTTGCTTTGTGACATGTTAAAGCATCGCTGAATACATTAAAAAAAATAAGAAAAAGGAAGGCCCTGCTTGTCTTTTGGCAACTACAGTCCCACTTGCACAGAATCCCTGGTGATGTCCTCAAGGTGCGTTGCCACAGCTTAGAAGGCTTCCTGTCCCATAGCTCTGTCTGTGTGCATGGAGAAGAGAGAGGGGCAGAGAGGAAGAGCCACTGTGTCTTGGTTAGTATGTCAAGCGAGGGCCAAGGAGCTCCAGGTTCAATGCCTCACTCAGCTCACTAGATGATCCACTGCCTCTCATCTTATCCTACCACACAGGGTAAAAAGAAAGGGGAAGCCGTGTAGGCCACCCTAAGGAAAGTGCAAACAAAAAGGTACTAATATGGAAGTTGGGGACTGCCAAAATCTCTTGGGGAAGTACTGGAACATGGAGGGCCACCCCTTTTATGCCTGAGGGAGTAAGTCCCACACACCCTACCGTGACTCCCACTATTAGCACAGGGTACAATGCATAAGAGCCTAAGAAGACCCTGGCTGCTGGATCAAGCCAAAGGCCCTTCTAGGACCAAATCCTGTTTCTGAAGTGGCCAGCCAGATGCTTCTGGAACGGCCACAAACATCCTCCCAGAGGTTATATTGCATGAGCCTCACCAAAATGAACAGGAGCAGACCAGGAGTGTGGTTTGCTTTGCTGTCCTTCATGGCATCCCAAACCTACTGCCTCACTTGGCCTCACTCTGGGGGCTGCCGCTCTGGCAGAGATAGCCGGAGGCATTTTGGTGCCTGAGGGCAGGAAAGCCAAACAGAACTCACCAGGAAAATGCAAGCATAAGAACAACCATTGACATGCTGCTGCTGTTTAATGGACTGTCCCCCTCACAAGCCAGCTGAGGCAGCTGCCTCAGATTACCTCATGACAGGCCCACTTTTCCTGCCACGCTGCCCTAGGCTCTTGCTGTGTGCTAAGCTGAGCCTGCGCCCGCTTTTGGCATGCCATCGCAACTGCTCAGAAAGCTGGCCAAGCCCCTGGTGGCTGGGTGACAGGTGGGAAATGGCCAGCTTTTACACAGGCAGCCCAGAGCTTGCAGCCGTGTGGGAGAAAGTCTGTGCTGGAGGCACTAAAAGAACCATGGCTGTCATGGCCTTCAGCGGTTGTGTGAATGGTCTCACCGGTGTCAGGAAAAATGAGCAAACAGGTGGGACACCCTCAACCTTTTATTGCCATGCAGTGTAGTGGTTAGAGTGTCAGACTAGAACCTAGAAGATCAGGACTCAAAACATGCACACTCCCAGTCAGCCCTGAAGCTCATCGGGTGACTTTGAGCCAGTCCCTGCCTCTCAGCCTTGTAGGGTTGTGGTGGTGATAAAATGGGAGGGGAAGAGCCAGGTACACCACCTTAAGCTTATTGGAGAAAGATGGGATAGGAAGGCAATAAATATTCCCAGTGCTGCATCCTTCATTTAGCCCAGAGCTCCCCTCAACTACGCTGCTTCACACACAATTGGGGTTGTTAAATATTTGGGGTAGAGGGGATGACAGGGACAGACCGTCGCTTTCTCACCCTTTCAAAGCATGTTCATGAGGAAAGTGGGGATTCCTAAGCCTGGTGAGGAGAGCAGAATAGGGGTGGGGTGGGGGTGGGATGACTCTTATTCCAGATTAGGTCATGCAGAGTAAAAGGAGTTGTTGTTTTTTCGAACACCAGCTCCAAGAACTCGGCCCACCACCCTTGCTTCAGCCTTAATTTCTTACAGCTGGGCCCCCCCCTTGCTCTGCCACACACCCGCACTGCCCCCACCCCAACCAAGCCATAGCCTTCTTGCACCCCCCACCCCCACCCCCAGTGCTTCCTTCCTCAGCTGACTGACACCCACTGCAATATCCCTTTCCCCCAGGGCCCTGGGGAGGGTCTGGCTGGTTATTTTAAAAACCCAAAGAAATGAAACTCTCCAAATAAGGGGAAAATATGAAGCCAGGTCCCTAGGCTGGGAGTTCTTCTGTGTTGCTTGAAGGAGGAGCAGCAGTGGGGGGAAGAGGGGGGAGGGGAGGGGGAGCTGGGAAGGGAGTCAAGAGGGCCACCTATCGATAGAACCTCGGAACTGCATGCATCTCTTTGACTAGGCACCCCCACCCCACCCTGCCAAGCCTTTTCCGTAGAGCAGGGGTCAGCAAACTTTTTCAGCAGGGGCCAGTCCACTGTCCCTCAGACCTTGTGGGGGGTCAGACTATATTTTGAAGGGGGGGGGAATATGAACAAATTCCTATGCCCCACAAATAACCCAGAGATGCATTTTAAATAAAAGCACACATTCTACTCATGTAAAAATATGCTGATTCCTGGACTGTCCGCGGGCCGGATTGAGAAGGCGATTGGGCCGGATATGGCCCCCGGGCCTTAGTTTGCCTACCCATGCCATAGAGGGACTTACCTGCTCCTTGGGTTGCCATAAGGTGGAAGGGAGATGAAAGGCATTCTTTAAAGTTTATTTTCTGCACTACAAGGAAAATGATTTCTCAGTATGAGTGCTCACCAAAGAAGCTCTATAAATCAGGACTGATGAGTAGTGGCTGCTTGGGTGGGGTAGGATCCATAATATACTTTACAGAAGTGTCTTTGGTTCCTCTTGCTGCTGTGTGTGTGTGTGTGTGTGTGTGTGTGTGTGCTTGCCCAGCTTGTATTTGCATGAGTGCCTTGGTAGCCAAGTCTCTTCCATGATCGGCCAAGAGCAATGCATTAAAAATTAGCATTCTGTACCAAATCTGGGTGTCCTATGGTCATCTCAGCTCCACAAGCAACCCAATCTCTTGCACTACTTTTAAGGGTTCCAAAGAGGCGGTGTGTGTGATCCAAGAGGGCACAAAGACACACACACACACACCCCTTGCAATGTTGTGGCGGGTGCTAGAGCTCAACCCATGAAACCTGTGCAGATACCTTCAGGGGCTGAGCCCATTGGCATAGCAAAGGGGGGACAAGGGGCAGCCCCCCCCCCCGATCCACAAAATTATTGAGAAGCATTGAAAGTACTGTGTTAACTGAGTTTCTGCCCCCCCCCCCAGCAGAAGCCTGCCCCCTGTAATGCTTTCTCTTTGGGGGTATATCTACCCATGATTTTCCAAAGAAAGCTCAACAACTGGGGGGGGGGGCGCAATCTCCTAAAAAATGTTCAACAACTTTGGCTCCCTCCCCCCCCCCCAAAAAATCCTGGCTACGCCCATGGCTGAGCCTGAGCGTTATCTCTGTGGCTTGAGTGCATCTCTCAGATTGTGCAGCGGGGGGGGGGGGGCACAGCTGCTTAGGGCAGCAAGATGCCCCCTGGCTGGCCAAAGGTGGCTGCTGAACCACAGTCTGGAGCTGCCTTTCCTTGGCGGTATGCCAGAGCCCCAGCATGAGCATATTTCAGAGTCCAGTTACGTGAACCCTTTGGCACCAGTTGCCAGTGGGAAAAGCCTCGCTTGTATTGATTCCTAAATACATCACTCAGCAAACACACTGCCGGTCATCATCTATAAGCATGTTAAAGAATCAACTTTCCCTTTCTGAACGTCTGTGATGGCACACCGGGTGTTGAGTGTGCTCACGGTGACTGCAGAAGCCTGAGCTTAGGTGGGTGGGACTGCAGACTTAATGGTGAATTTGGGGCGCTTTTATGGGGCTGGGGAGCGGTGTGGAAGACAGGCCGCAAACTGCACAAAAGTACCCCGTTCACTTCAGTGGGGGCTGATGTAGGGAAGCTTTCTGGAGGACTGTGCCTCATGTTGATTGGTAGGATGGGGAGCTAGAAGCATTGCCATGTCAAGAACCAAAATCCTTGGGGTGGCCCACTGACTGGCCTGGAAGAAGCCAATGGTGACCAAAAGCTAACTTGGACAAAATGTTTCCTGTCACTACCAAGTTCTGAAAGTGTTTGGTGAATGGATGTTTCTGCTCATATCTACTTGTTCTTCTCTAACATATTCTTACTTGCTCTGGGACTCCAGGATAGAACAGGATTTCAGGAATTTAAGATTTTATTTCCTTATGAAAGCCAGGTCCCAAGACACGAAAAAATGAACTGTAGATTTGGAGGAGGGGCTGTTCTGGAGAAGGAGCTGGGCTATGTAGATAAGCACAGTCTTGATTCTCAAAGGCTTCTATGGGACCTCTATGGGAGAAAGTAAATAGGTGGCAATATGGGACATAGATGAGAAGGGAACTCACCTGCTTCCGGTGACTTATTCAGGGTGTGGGTAAGAGGGAGCAGGTTTAGCCTCTATCGCAGTGGCATCCCTGAGTGTACCCTGTTACTTTCTCCCCAGATGCTAATAAGAGCAAGTAAAACACTGCATTTTGGCATTAAGGGGGGCAAAGAAAGAGATCCTTCAGGGTGCAATGACCAGAGATGTGCACCAGCACTTGCCCCATCCCTCCATTTGCCACAACAACAGACACTTTGCTGGTACTGTAAATGAAACTGCTTTGCAAGCCTCTAAGTGGCTCTGATGCAAAAATGCCCTGATAGAACTGTCTCTCCCAGCCACCCAACACCAACAGAAAAGGCACTGACCTGCCCACCATGACTGGGGTGTATTACTGAGAATCATTCTGAGAACTTTAGCATATGTATTTGCACATGTATACACAGCAAACAGACAACCACCCGCTATAGCAACTTACAGATAAAATTCACACACACAGTCCCATATACAGTATGCATACCCAGAATATGGATATAAATGATTGTGTGCATGAAAAGAATTAATTTCCTCCAATACCAACACATGGCAGTTTCCATTGTGAGTGGTGCACATTTGTTTAAATGGTGAGGCTTTCCAACCATGAACACACAGTATGGGATCCCAATCTTTTTCTGATCACTGTTTTCATGTTGCAAGGACAACATTTGTTTAAATAATTGCATACTGCTCATAGCTAAAAGTGCTGCATGTGCATTTGCTCATTTAAACTCTTGTGGTTTTTCTCCACTTCAATCCGCATGCAAAATGTACATTGGGGAAAAATCTGTTCCCATGATATGTGTGCATGAACAGCAGCCATACATTTCAGACGCATGGAAGCCACTTTAACCTTACTGACTGTTCCTGATACACATTTATTTCCTCTTCCTCCACTCCTGCCCTAGCTGACAAATTAGATTTCCAGAGGGGTTACAGTGCTTTAAGAAGTGCCTACTAAAACCTGAAAACTACTCTTCACCAGGAGTGCAACATTCTTAGAAGAGTGGATACACTTTTATTTTGTATCACTATCAGAGGGTGCTATTGAATGGTTCCTAGTGACATCAATAATTGCAAAATATGGTTCTCCACACATCTGCCCCCAGGACTGCAAATCTGGAAATGTGTGTGCGTGCGCAAATACTTAGCTGAAAAAGAAGAAGGAAGCATAACATGAATTAGTTGTATGCTGTGGTATGTGCCACCAGTGATTTGACTAAGGCTGCAATCCTAATCCCACTTACCTGGGACAGTAAGCCCCATTGAATCAGTAGGGGTTACTTTTGAGTAAGCATGGCTAGCCTTTTAACTGTAAGCAACTAACCGCATGTTGATGTCTGTTTTAAACACAAAGTGTATAATTTGCTTATAAATCCCCGCAGCTGACTTCATAGCCTAGGCAAGCTAATAAACTCTTAGTGTTGCATATGCACAACTTGGAATATAGGGGAGGTGATACTGGCTTTCCTTGTAGAGATATTGTTTATTATTACTTTATCCATTTATACATTACATTGATATCCCACCTTTCCTCCAGGGGCTCAAGGTGGCGGACATAGGTTCCCCTTGCCATTTTATTCTCGCAATAACCCTGTGAGGGAGAAAATGCTAAGAATGAGTGAGAGGCCCTAGGTCACCCTGTGAGCTTCATAGCTGAGTGGTGATTTGAACTCTTGTCTTCCACACTCTAACCACACCACCACACTGGTTGCAAGACTCACTTAATGAAAATGTTACAGATAGGTAGCCGTGTTGGTCTGCCATAGTCAAAACAAAATAAAAAAATTCCTTCCAGTAGCACCTTAAAGACCAACTAAGTTAGTTCTTGGTATGAGCTTTCGTGTGCATGCACACTTCTTCAGATCTGTATCTGTATCTGAAGAAGTGTGCATGCACACGAAAGCTCATACCAAGAACTAACTTAGTTGGTCTTTAAGGTGCTACTGGAAGGAATTTTTTTATTTTGTTTTAATGAAAATGCATTATGTAATATGCTCTGAGCACTTGAAATGTGCTATATAGATGCTGCTATGTAGATGGATAATGCCTTCCAGACAGGCGCGAGGCCTGTCAAATTTAATGTTAAATGCTGACTTCTAGGCATATTTGTCTGCAAAGAGGCTGTGTGTGAGGAATTTAACCCCCAGTCCTGATTCTTAGAAGGGACCAAGCTCTCAGAGAGAGACACAAAAGTGCAGCATGGCAATTCCTAGCTAGACCAGCAGGGGGCACCCACGTATCCTTTTCCTTCCCTAGCTAGCCCCACCCCCACCCGTGTTTCAGCTGGGGAGAAAAATGGAGGGGACAGGAACACTTAGACGTGCTCCAGTCATTCAGAGCATCCCACACTTTGTCTTCATACGCTTTCAGAACAACCCTGCATGGTAGGCCAATAGTATTACTCCCCATATTGCAGGAGTAGGGAGAGCAAGCTGAGGCTGAGAAAGATAGGCTTGTCCAAGGCCACTGCAGTGGGAGTGCAGATGATTTGAAGCAGGCCGCCTGCCCTGGTGAAGAAACAGATCAGTCTGCGCGACTCCAAGTGCAGGAAATGGGCTGAAAGGCAATGGACATAGGCAGCACCTCCTGCCCTCATGCTCAACCAAGTGGCCCCTCCCCTCCCTGTCAGAGCCTGTTGATGTTCCAATGCCAGGACTGGCCCTGCAACCAGCGTCTGAACCTGCTTGGTACCAAGTCAGGCCGTGGGTCCGTCTAACACAGGACTGCCTACACTGGCTGGCAGTGGCTCTCTTGGGTTGCAGGCAAGACACTTCTGCCAGCCTTTTCTGAAGGTCGGGGATTGAACCCAGGGCCTTGGGTGTGCAGAGCATGTGCTGCACCACTGAGCTATGGGACCCATGTTCCTGTGGGATGGAAATGATACTGAGTGCCATGCGGTGCTGGTGCTGGCCCAAGGGGACGGGTAGGGAGGAAGGCAAGGAGCCAGAGTCCATGACAGGCAGAGCCAACACCTGATGTGCAAGGGAGACTGTGCCCCATTTGCCCTAACTGACCAGCCTCCCCTGGTGGCACCAAACATGTGCTGTGTTCCTTTGCCACTACCACCCCGTCACTGAGTCACTCCAGTAAGCCTCCAAGGCAACTGGAATTAGAAGAGGAATCTCTTCACAGTTAACAGGGCCAGATGTTTTCATGTCTCCCCCATCCAGACAGAGTTTAAGCACTTCTTCTAATCTTCTCTAGCAATGGGGTCCCCTTACTGCACACAGTGCTTTGTCTGATCTGCCCACGACCTTCCCCCAGCTCTGCAAGATGGGGAAGTCCCAGGGTGGGGTGCACAGGAGCTGGTACAAAATGAGAAATTTCAAAACCCGTCTCAGGAAGTCTGGGTGGGGCTGGGGCTGCTTTGACAAAGCCGTTAGGCCACTGCAGCTTGCTGAATCACAGCAATGTGGGAGAATGAGTAGGGCAGAGATGGGAGCTGGGGCAGAACCACAAACACTTCCCACTTGTAGGTGTTGCACTGCTCCTCCAGCACGAGGGACTCTTATGAAGACAGTCCTCCAACTGTCCATCCCAAAGACTGCTGTTAATACACAAACAAGACCCTGCCTGGTTCCCTCCATGCACAGAAATGCTCTGCTCTGCAATGTTTAACTCAAACTCCCATCATCCTCTGGCTGTCCTACTGGCAGGGGATGATAGGAATTTGAGTCCAACAGCATTGAGAGGGCCGCAGGTTACTCAGCCCTCTGTTAAGGCACCCCTCCACCTTGGACCTGAGCAGGGCTTTTTTCAGCTGGAACTCAGTTCCGGCACCTCTCATGTGGGTGCCATTGCCATTATCAGAGAACAAGGTGACCTCCGACACCTCTTTTTATAGCAAAAGAGCACGGGACCTGAGGAAGTCTTATTAAGCAGAGAAGTGCTGTTCTGCAGCTGCAGACGCCCAGGCATTACCCTCTTGTAAAAACAAAAACACTGTAGTGTGCACAAAGATACATGCATGTGACTTTATTCCAGGAACTGTAGCTTGTTAAGGGTGATGGGAAGTGTAGTTCCCGGGACTCCTCTTTTGGGAAGCCATGTGCTCACCTATGTGGCTGGGCTGGGCTGCCACTCTCCGACCTCATGGGAATTCTGGGTGGCCATCTTCACAGTGGGTGGGTGGGTGGAGGTGCTGCTTCTGAGAGTCAACATTGTCTCCCTTCCACAGTGGTTGCTCACAATCGGAATTTACCCAAAAATGCACAGGCTGCAGAACTGCTGTCACTGCAGTAGGTGGTTTGTTTTTGTTTTTTGAACCTGCTGTGTGTTTGTTAGGAAGCGTCATCCATGGCACTGTGCCAAGGGCCTCCCGGAAGTCCGGCACTGGCCTTGCCGTCTCCCAGCATCAGCTGCCTCGCTCTGCCTAATAGTAGGGCTGGCCCTGGTTGTAGCTGCACATCTCCTCCCTCAGGTCTCTCCCCGTCTCTTTAGCTTTGTGACATGGGAGTGACATAGCAAGTTGGAACAGACTGATAAGGCCATGGCAAAACACACACACACACCTGGCCCAGTGTCAACGAGTAAGGCGGCTGAGAATGGACCACCTTGGCTCTTCTTAGCATTGTTGGTGGAGCGGGAAGAGTGAAGCAGTGATGTGGCGACACCAAGAGGCATGACTTCAGGTGGTGATGGCAGCTCAGCAGGACATGCCTTGCCCAGGTGCAGTCCCTGGCAGCTCTAGCCAAAGGGACCTTAGCTAGCCAGAGTAGACAATACCTAAGCCAAGTCACACAATAGTCCAACTGGTGGCTTCATGTGAGACCATTTTTGGTTGGGTCTAGTTAATTTTCTACAAATCAATGCTGCCAGGGTTTCTCTTTTGTCTTAAAAATTACAGGGCCCTTAACCCTAGAACGCACATGATGTGCAAATGTGTGTGTCTATGTCAGTCTGAGAGTGGACTTTGCACATGTTCAGAGGTACTCTAGCCTCTACCACAGATGACCCAACACAAACCATTTAGCAGAGAAGTGGAATCTTTGGCTATGAATAAAACCTGCTCCAGAACGCCTCTCCCCAAGCCACTTCCCTCTGTATGGTGGGCCCAAGGAGGCTTGTATAGTTGTAAAATAGGAAGGGAGCACGAAGGTCAACTAGTCTGACCCCAACCATGCAGGAATCTTTTGTGCTGCATGGGGGGAGGGGCTGGCACCCCCCCCCATGCAGCACAAAAGTTTGTGCAGTCATTTCTGCACAAATATCCACGTATTTTAATTATTTATACGGTAAGGATCTTTGATTATTTTTTTTTAAAATGAAGGTTGCTTCTTGTGGAAGCCCTGAGATTAAGAATCCCTCGCTCTACTGACGGAGCGATCCTAGAGCAGCAGCTCAGCCGTGTAGGTGTCGGAGGGGGCGCGCAGCGGAGGGAAGGCAGGCAGGCAGGCGGGCGAGCAGCTGCAAGCAGATGACAAGCCGAGACCGGCCCCGTCGCCGTGCGGTGTCGAGGGCGAGAAGGAGGGAGACACAGAGAGAGACCCTGGACCGTACCCCTCCCGGGAAGAGGAGACACCCAGGGCAACCAGAGCCCCAGTCGAGGCAAAAGAGGCGCAGGGCCGGCCGGGGCGGAAGGGGGCGGCAGGAGGGGCAGGCGAGGGGCAGCTCCCGCCGCCTGGGCCTCATTGCGCAGGAATTCGGGAGACGCGCGCTTCCTAGCCCGGGGGCATTTCTCCGGCGCCTTCCAGCTTGGGGAGGGGGGCTTCAGAGCTGCCTCCCTCATGGGGCGAGTCTCGTTTCCCTCTGGGACGGGGTGTGTGCGGGAGACACAGAGAACAGCCGGGATCAGGGCCTTCCAGGGCGAGGGCACCTTTCCTCCCGCCTTGCCACCACAGCATCCCCCACAGCGCCTGGTGCCCGAGAAAGGAAGTGGTGGGCACGAGGGGGGGGGAGAAGGAGGCCCCACGGAAGGCGCGCCCCCCACTCTTTCCCCAGCTGCTCTCGCGCCTCTTTCGAAGGTGTGGGATGAGCGAGCTGGTCTGGCTGCGTCTGCAATTCCCAAGCAACGCCCCCCCCCTTCTCCCTTGTGATCCCTTCCCCTCGCCAAAGGGCCCCGCGAAAAGGAAAGGCCTTGGCACCCTGCAATTCCAGGCCTATATGCTCCGGAAGAGGGACCCGAGAGGTTTAGGGCCTCGTCCACCCTGCTTCCCAAAGTAGCCTCCGGGAAGCCCTCGCCCGGGCAACCGGCCACCCGCGCCCCCTCCTCCTCCTCCTCCTCGCAGGTACACTGCTTCTGCACATGGAGGCTTCCTTGGGCTGCCGTGTCCCTTTTTGCAGATGTTCCGCTTCACTCCTTTTTCAGGACCCCTCCCTAAGCTCGCTGACCCACCTTTAAGTGGGCTAGGCACTTTTGCAGCTGTTGCCTATATATAAACTTACTCAAGAGTAGATCCCACTCCACCCCGCACTCCCAATTGGGATTGCGTGCCAAGTGAGCGTGCACAGGATTGCAGAAGCCTCGGGTCTGGGGATTCCTTCCTGCCCCGCCCGCCCGACTACCAGCTTGGAGGCGGTCGCCGCTTCTGTGGGGCTGCTGCTACCGCCTTGCCCTCCTTGGAGCCCAGTCGCTGCTGCCCCCGAGGGGGGCGTGTGTCTGGCTCTTCTGCGAGCATCGCCGTGCGCCCTTGGCCGCGCCTAACTTCACCGCCTCCCTCTCCTCTGTCGTTCTGCAGGATCCTGCGCCTTTAATCCCGGGCCCAACCTACCCAGCGCCGGGGTCCCACCCACCCCGAGCCCAGCCGTTATAATGAGCGGCTCTCAAGCGCGACTCCATCAGGCCGCAGGAGCGGGAGGCGTTGGTGGCGGCGGCGGCGGCGGAGGAGCAGGCAGCGGCAGCAACAGCAGCAGCATCCAGGGGGAGGTCGCTGCCGAGATGCCGGCCACCGAGAAGGACCTGGCGGAGGACGCGCCCTGGAAGAAGATCCAGCAGAACACCTTCACGCGCTGGTGCAACGAGCACCTGAAATGCGTCAACAAGCGCATCGCCAACTTGCAGACGGACTTGGGGGACGGGCTGCGCCTCATCGCGCTGCTCGAGGTGCTGAGCCAGAAGAAGATGGGGCGCAAGTACAACACGCGCCCCACTTTCCGGCAGATGCAGCTGGAGAACGTTTCGGTGGCGCTGGAGTTTCTGGAAAGAGAGAACATCAAGCTGGTCTCCATCGGTAAGTCCCAGCGAAAGAGGGGAGGGGGAGCGGGGGGGGGGGCGGAGAGGGCGACAAGGGGACCTGAAGGGGGCATCCTAAAAGTGGGGGAGTGCGGGGTCTTTGGAGGAGGCGGGGCGGCACCCAAGTTTGTCTCTTACGGCGGGGGGAGACTGGAAAGGCACCCCGCTCTCCTCTAGCTGGCGAGGCCCAGGTGAAGAGGAGAGGGGCGCGCTTGGCCCCTCCCGCCAAGGGGGCGTGCGGCGGGGTTGGGCAGGGGGGAGAAGGACCGCTGGCGGCGGATCGGGGCCGCCTCGGAGTTGGGGGTCCCATTTCTGTAGTCCTGGGGTGCCTTTTGGGGAGAGTCGCGCGTGAGTTCCAGGGGGCGGAAAGCGAAGAGGCCTGGCTGGAGGGGTGGGGCGGGCGGGCGGGAGGACGCTGCATCTGGGCGGGGCGGGGAGGGTTGCAGGAGGCGGCTCCGATTTCAGGCTTTTTGTCTGGAGTCTGCAAAAAAGGGGGGAAGCCCCCTTTCCTTCAGCCCGGCCTCGGTTCGCGGTGCTGCACCCCCAGCCCCCGCCCTCCGCCCCGCGCGCCCTCCTCCATCTCTGGCCCAGCCCAGCCCGGCGCGCTCCGCTTCGGAAAGGCCCGTTAACTATTTAGGAATGGGAGGAGGGGCGGCCTGGCGCTTGCCTTCCGCTGAGCCATTTCTCGTAGATGCCTTTTGAATCGCCGGTCGAGCGAGCTCCTGACACGCCGCACGCACATTTTCCAAGCTCAAACAGTTTTGTCTTCTCCTTTTCTCCCCACCCGCCGCATCAAATTTGAATTACTGTACAGCTACATTGAGGGGGAAAGTTGCCCGAGAAGTGGAAGTGGGATGTGGTTGAGCCAATATCTGCGCTCTCCTAGATCACTAGGGGCAGCCCTTCGAACCCACAACCGACACCTGAGGCAAGGGGAAGCCTTTGTCTTTCTGCTCTGATTTTGGGGTAAATCTTGGGTCAGTGCAGAGTCTGGGCGAAGATTCTCTCTTAAGGAAAGGTGTCAGGAAGTTGATGGACTCTTGAGCTCTTCCAGCTGTAGTAATGCCCTAGTACATACCATCCAACATTTCTACCATGAAAATAAGGACATCCTAAGGAAAAGTGGGACATTCTGGGGTCAAATCAGAAACTGGGATGAAATGGAGACACTTGGAGGGTCTGATAGTAGTCTGGGATATTGCTACAGTGGCACATGCTGGGGATGAACAGTAACGCAGAAAGAAGCTATGGCTCCAGATGGGGCCCTTAGCTAGGCTAGACTTTTAAGTACAGTACCCAGTTTGTGGGAGAGCCTCCTTATCTCTCCATAGATCTGGAGCTGCTCATACATAAACTATAACTAATGAACTGACTGGGTTTGTATGGAATGCTAATCCATAGTTAAAGTGAGTAAACCAACAGCCAGCAACAAACCATGGCTTATTTTTGCTAACAAAACCATAGCTAACTGTAGTTAAGGTGCTGGCCTGGGTTTGTATGCAACACCTAACCTTAACTAAGGTTTATTTAAACCATGGTTTAACACTGTATGTAAACTAGACCATAGTATCTCACATTGGAATTGTTTACTGAGCAAAGATTGCATTCAATTCACTGATCCTTGTATTCCCCTTGTTTTGCCATGGACCCCTAGCTCCTGAAGCAAAAGTTCAAGTACCTCCTGTTTTGGCAGAAATACAAGAAAGCAAATGACTGTTAATTGCCCTTTGCCTTATAATAGGAGGAGCCTTTTCTTGGAAATGGGTGGTGACTCTCAGCTGCTTCCATGCTTGGGCAGCTTGAATTGGCTTGGATGCTTGGCATTTATGGTCCCAGCAAAGGGAGCCTTTTGGATAGCTTACCAGCCATCTAAGTTTGGACTGACTGGTGGTGGCTCCGCTGGTAAAAACTCCATGCAGTAAAAGCTGTGGATGGGTGTGTCTCTGAACAATGTAACATTGGCCCTGAGCAGCCTGGCTCTTGCATTGCCTGGTAGAGGAAGTAACCGATTCTAGTTTAGGTCTGACTCATTAATGTGGGAATCCTGGATGTCTCATTAGCTCTTCAGAAAAACCAATGGCTTATGCATACCTTGCTTTTGCAGGGAGCTTCCGGTGGCCTCTCATTCAGATTTATCATGCCTGCTCAGCCGCAGCACTGCTGAAACATCTGCTGTTCCCAGACAATTCACTGGGCCCAGACATCCCCACTGTTGATTCAGGGTCATGAGCATCCATAGCCTGCTCTGGGGTTGGGGTTTGCCCATAGCCCTTTGTTGAGGAAGTCAACTAGACCAAACTTGGATGGAAGAAGAGTGACATGACTAAATACTGTTATAATTAAAAAAACAACACCCCACAGTCGTCTACTGCTATCCTTTGGCTCCTGGAATGGCTGGTGTCAATCCATGTTGCCAATATAAGCAGAAAGTATTTTCTGTACTGATGCCCCGGTCTCATTCCTGCTCTTTCCCACACTATCAGTTTGTAAAGACCTGGTGTCAGCTGGGATGTGTTGACATCCCAACACATGTAGCTCCTTGTATTCACTAAAATTGGGCCTGTGACTCTGCAAGCTAAATACAACCCAGCAAGGTCTTCATAAACCTCCTGTTTTAGCTACGTTTGGCCCAGGGTTGCAAAAATGTGGCAGCGTGTTGAATGCCTGGCAGGCCTTAGTACTAGTGGGCTATGATTAGGTGGATCCTACACAAAAGGTGTAGACCTGTGTTACCTTATGTTGGACCTGGTGTGGTTCCTTGTCCACTTGACCAGGAACTCTATATCTTGGGGTAAAGTTGGGGTAACACACCTTGTAATACAGAGACAGCTTTCAAAGGCCTAGTTACTTTGAGTACCTCAAAGTCTTAAGTAGTTGTTCCGGTGACTATCCAGATGTACAAAACCACCTATTATCCTGAAGCTGCAGGGTTTTTTATTATTTTAAAAAGTTCCCTATTGCCTGTTTCTGGCAGCTGCCCATGTGCGTTGCTGCAGGGACCCTTCTGTTGATGAAACCCTCTTGGTGTATCTGTCTGGGTGTGCTCTACACGGTGGTGAGCTGGTAATGATAGGAAAATCTGGATTAGATTGACTGCTGTGGTAAACTTGCTAGATACTCAGCAATGTGGTGGCTGTGTGTAACACTTGTAAAGCTGTACTGTATGGGAAGATAAGGCCCACCGAAGGGATACTGGCTTTCATTCCAGCTCCCTGTAAGTGAGGCTCTAAACAGGCCCCATGTTGTTAGGCTCCAACTTGCATATACTCTTCCCAGTGTGGTCAAGAAGGGTGGGAGTTGTGGTCCAGCAAGAGCTGGACAGAGGGTTCTACCCCCTGCTCTGTTTGACTCCCCCTGGAGCCTGCAGAAGACCCTGAGGACAGTGGGGTATGAGAATCCTGTGTTGCCCGTCAAGACAGTGAGTCAGTCCCTGGGCCACAGACTCTGACTCAGACAAGGTCTGGCAGCAGTTGCTGAGAAGTGGAAGGAAGGGCGTGCGCACACCATAGCCATGCCTGTAGGCTAGAGATGGGTAGCCCTGTGCCTGGGTGTGCCTGTCTGTTCCTCCTCCTCCTCCTTGGGTTGGGGAGAGGAGAAGGATGGGCTGGGTGGGTCTTTTGCTCCTCTTCACAGAGAGGCAGGATGTAGGAAAGGCGGGCAGAGAGGGAGGGACCAGGCCAAACATGTGGAGGGGGCGTTCTTTTCCCTCCCCCTGGAAGGAGAATCCTGTTGGGACAGAGGAGCTGCTGCCTGCCGGCCACTCCATATAAGGCTAAAAAATGCTGGAGCGGTCTGCTCTGTGGCTGGGTGGGCGGTGCGGAGCCGGGTGGGGAGTGGCTGGGATGTGATGGCTTGCCTTCTCCCTGTTCCTCCCCCCCCCCATCACCACCCAGGGAAAAAAAGGGGCAGGGAAAGCATGGCGTATTTAACCCTGCCAGAGGGATGCATCTGCTCTGGCACTCCAATAACAAAAGCTCAAGCGCATGAGAGCTAATGGGAAGGGGCTCCCATCCCAGCTGCTCCAGCCTTGACTGGGACTCTGCTCCCGGGGAGGGAGGGGACATGTGGCCTAATGTGGGTGAATCTCAGTGGCCTCTGGGTCTTAGATTCCCTTTGGCCCTCCTGTCCTCTTTGATAATGCTTGTTCTGCAGTTTATAGCTTATTCAGCTCGACAGTGTTGAATGCTCACTCTCCAGCTTTGAGACTTGCCCTGACGCCTGCCCTTTTGAATGCTCCCAGCTGCTATGGGGCTCAGTGGATATGGAGGGCAAAAGTAAAAGTGTGTGTGATGGAGAGGGAAGAATGCAGATGGAAGCTTGGAAAATGCCTTTTTTTCAGGATGGTACTCACTCCATGTTGCCTGTAACCAGATCCTGCAATATGCTGCAAAGGAGGGAGAATAGCAGCTCCCTCTAATACTGTTGAGGGTTGTGTCATGTTAACTACTTGGAGGCCACAGACTGCTTGGGTAGGAAATGGACTGCAGCCTGTTGGGTCCAAGTGTGTATATTGTGTTGCAGTAGCACATGTGTGGATGCTAGGAAGCTGTAGTTCAAGGGAGGGAGATCCTTTTTCACCGCGAAGGCCACATCCCCATCTAGCCAAACTATGGGAGCCTCATGGAACTGGTGGGTGGGGCCAGAGCAGCAAATGTAAAATTTAGCTTTGTACACTAGGCTAGTAGTCGTACCTCAGGATGAATATTTTCGGGTTGTGCTCCGCGGCAACCCGGAAATAACGGAGCGCGTTACTTCCAGGTTTTGTTGCTCACACATGCGCAGATGCTCAAAATGACTTCACGCACATGCACGGAAGCGGCAACCCACGCATGCGCAGTCGCGTCTTGCGTTTACTTCAGGATGCGAACGGGGTTCAGGAACGGATCCCGTTCGTATCCAGAGGTACCACTGTATCTACAAACACACACTCTTCTCCATCCAGTACCTGTTGAGTTTCAGTGGCAGACAGAGGCGCTTTGAGGGTTACATTTGGCCCTTGAGCCTGAGATTCTGCACCCTGTTGTAACACAAAGCAGTTCCATAGCACATGCAACAAAACACACATGCACGGTCCTGTCACTGTGGGGGTCCCTAGCCACAAGCTTTATGTAACCAGGGAGCACGTTCCCTGTAAGCATGTACCGGTAAGTATATTCTTCCAGAAGGTGCCAGATACTTAATTTCTTCCTTCATGGACCATAAAACAGAGTTGCTTGTTTTCCATACTAAAAAGACAACTAACCTGTCTAAATTATGCAAGTTAAACCATTTTTCATAATTCTGCTTCCCCCTACTGTTATGGGGTGGAGGAGCATGTAGACTCCTTCACTGGAGGTCTTTAAGCATAAAATAAATTATTATTTATACCCCGCCTATCTGGCTGGGTTGCCCCAGCCACGCTGGGTGGCTTCCAACACATATGAAAACACAATGAAACATCAAACACTGGAAACTTCCTGATACAGGGCTGCCTTCAGCTTGGGGGAGGCTGTCAGGGATGCTGTAGTTGAGATTCCTGCATTGCGCGGGGTTGGGCTAGATGACCTTGGGCTACTGCTACTTCCAGTTCTGCTGTTCTATGATTCTATATAAATGTAAAGGGCACTGAAAACCTGACCTCAAACCACTGGAAGGTTTCTTCAGTAATTTTTATGACTTCTGTTGCATGCACACCCACACCCCACATGCACTTGCGAGAAGCCTTTTCCCACTTCAGTGAAAACCACCTTCTTGTGTTTGTGCAGCTGCAGGAATTATTTATTACATTTGTATGCCGCCCTTTATTGGAAAATCACAGAGTACAGTGGTACCTCGGGTTACAAATGCTTCAGGTTACAGACTCCGCTAACCCAGAAGTAGTACCTCAGGTTAAGAACAGTTTCAGGTTTAAAAGGATGTCACATAGAGGAGGGAGAAAGGTTGTTTTCTGCTGCTCCAGAGAAGCGGACACGGAGCAATGGTTCCAAACTACAAGAAAGAAGATTCCACCTAAACATTAGGAAGAACTTCCTGACAGTAAGAGCTGTTTGACAGTGGAATTTGCTGCCAAGGAGTGTGGTGGAGTCTCCTTCTTTGGAGGTCTTTAAGCAGAGGCTTGACAACCATATGTCAGGAGTGCTCTGATGGTGTTTCCTGCTTGGCAGGGAGTTGGACTCGATGGCCCTTGTGGTCTCTTCCAACTCTATGATTCTAGGTTAAGAACGGACCTCCAGAACAAATTAAGTTCTTAACCCAAGGTGCCACTGTAGTTCACCACATAAAGCACTTAGGATGTGCTTGGCTTGGTGACGTCTTGGACATGGTGTTCCACTTCCATGTTGGGAGTCAAATGGTTGGCTTGAGGAACCACCCTGCCCCTCAGATTTTCCATCTTACACCTAGGAACAGGTTCTGTGCTTCTGAGACTAGACCATCGCTTTGAATTCATTCTAGGTTCTCTTCTGTTGCCTTGATCTTCATCAGTCTCTTTCACTTTGTATCTGGAGGTTGATTCTTCCTTCATACCTTGTGCTCCGGAACCCATAGGATCTGTACTCTGACTTAAAAAAAATAGAATAAAAGAATGCACAACATCAAATGCATTTAAAGCAGAAGAATGCATAATAAATAGCAATAGTCAAGCAGTACAATGCTGACATTGAAAATAGCCAGGTCTTCACTGCCTGCTGAAAAAAAGGCAAACCATTACTAGGCCAGGTGGGTCTCCCTTGGGAGTAAATCCCATAATGGTTGTGCCACAACTGAAGGCAAGGGAATACAGGGCAGGGCCTTGGGCTGTTCCTTAGAGCCCGTGGGAGTTCAGCTTTATCCAGCTTGCCTACCCCTTGGGGTTTAGAGGAAGGTTGCTTAAGACTTGTCTGAACCTGAGCTGAGGGAGAATAGTTGGGCCCCTTTCAGCTGCTGTGTCTAGTCTCTGGAGAGGTTAATCTTGGCAGGAGGCCAGTGCATTGAAGGAATTCTTTGTTTCCCTGAATCTGGTGTGTTTACATCAATCTGCTGCTGCGCAATCCTGGCCAGGCCTCTTTCTACTACTGCTGCTGCTGCTGCTTTCTCTTCTGTTGTTTCTAACCATATACAAAGGGTGGGATTCCTTCATACAGTTTCACCAAGCGGCTCTTGGGTAGTGTCTCCTCCACATCATGTACACTTCCCATCCCTATCTTCCTTTGCTCCAAATTCCCTCCATGACATCTTCTGACTCGCCAATTTCTTCTTTTGAGTCGGCACGCAGTCAGCGCAGCAGAACACCTGAATTAAGGGCTGCCTGAGTGATGCTTTTGCTTTGCAACATTTCTGCTTTTTCTTGCTTCAAGACCTCAAGGTAACAAAAATCTATGTTTGGTAACAGCCCACATACTGTGGGATTCATGGCAGTATGTTGCAAACAAAAATTGTAGGAGAATCTACATAAGAGATACATATATGGGCATAGAAATAAATAAAGTGGGGCCAACAAAGGGCATGGGGCAGAAGAACATAGCTCTCCCCCCACCCCCAGGCTTCATTGGCTGCATTTCTTTATGGCCTTGTAGCAAAACGGGGCTTAACTGTGGGGGCCATTTTACACATGCATGTTTAGTACTGGATTTTTTCAGCACTTGTTGACTTGCTCCTGAATAGACTCACTGGTAATAATTTTGTGTTTTAGTATTCCTTTACTTAAATTTGTGGCAAAAATGCTGTAGCCGTTAAAATGAACTGAACTGCAAGCAGATAATGTTATTAAAACAAAACAAATTAAAAGGCCTGTGCAAATAAAATGATGTTTACCTAGTCCCTGAAACTCAATTAAGGGTTGGCACCAGATACGGTGAGCTGCCGAGGGCATTCTAGAGTTTGGGCATCACCTCTTGAAGGATCCCTGGATACAGTCGACTTTACCTCAGGAGGAGGGCAAGGGAGAGAATGACTCTTATGACCTGTTTCAAGTATTTCCAATATTCTAAGGGAAAAGGCTGTTAGGTACAGGAGCAGACACTTTTATACCACTTTAACAGTCATGGTGTCCCCCAAAGAATATTGGGGACTGTAGTTTGTTAAGGCCGCTAAGATCACTATTCCCCTCACAGACCTACTGTTTACCAGTCAATCCCTCTTCCCAAATAACTCTGGGAGTTGTAGTTCTGTGAGGGAAATGAGGTCACGCAACTGCATCCTTAACAAACGTCATTTCCTAGGATTCTTAGGGGGATGTACCATATATAGTGTATAATGCCGGTGGCTCCTTACTTCCAAGGAAGTGTACCTGAGTCTGATTCACAGCTACAGTAATACTCATCTCACTGTCATGTTGCCAAAGTAGGGGGACATTGTTGTCACCACCCTTTGCAAGGAAAAGGAGAAAATGAAGCAAAGCTATCTATAGCCACTAAGCTCAATACAGTCCAGTCAGCTTCTGGTGCTTTCAGATTTATCAGGTTTTAAACTAGTTTGCATAAAGTTTGACTGCCATCCTGAGTGGCTGGAGAACTGTATTCGCATCAGATTCAAATCTCTACTCAGTCATGAAAGCTTACTGGGTGATCTTGAGACCAGCATGCCCTCACAGCCAAAACTACCTCACAGGGTTGTTGTAATGAAACTTGAGGGAGTATGGACCATGTATGCCACCCAAAATTCCCTGGATGAAGCAGGGGATAAAAATAATAAATAGAACCCGCAGCAAGAACAATACGTCAAGTATCAATTGCAACTTGTTTATTTTCTGTTGTCACTGTTATTTTCAGATAAGGTTAGGAAGTGTAGATGTGGAAGAGACACTACCAAAGAGACTTGAGACTGTATAAAGGAAAGCCATTCTTTGTACATGGTTGGTGGCAATGATGGCGTCTAAAGTGACAGGGAGTGGCCAATGAGTGAAAAAGGCATGGTAATAACCAGCACACACAGGCCACTTTAAAAATCATTTTTAAGTTTCTTCAAACATGTTACCTGCAGTCAAATTATGGCCATTCTTCATCAAAATCCCTCCCACCAACTTCTTCAGGCCTCTAAGGACAGAGTCTCTTGCTAGAAGCTTGTTCTATAGGTCTGGGATCTATTGAGGAGGTGAGAAAAGGAGGGAGTGGACTTATTACTTGGTGGAAACTGCCTGCAGGCTTCCTCTTGGGTTTCCTTTGGTGTAGAGACTGGCCTTCCTCCTACTAAAGGAGAGAATTCCGAGGGGAGAAGGCCTAGGATGTTTCTGAGTGGGGCTCGTCTTCCCTGAAAGTCCAGACCACTGTCCTCTTTTGCGAATGCTGAACTGTGCTTCTGACTCTCAGACAGCAAAGCTATTGTGGATGGGAATCTAAAGCTGATCCTGGGCCTGATCTGGACGCTCATCCTGCACTACTCTATCTCCATGCCCATGTGGGATGAGGAAGATGACGAAGAGGCCAAGAAACAAACCCCCAAGCAGCGACTGCTGGGCTGGATCCAAAACAAACTGCCTCAATTGCCCATCACCAACTTCAGCAAGGACTGGCAGAGCGGCCGGGCACTAGGCGCTCTGGTTGACAGCTGTGCCCCAGGTAAGCGAAGGAGCAGCACTGTTCATGTGGGGCTGGGAGGGTGAACTTGAGAGGTTTGCAGGAGGGCTCTTCTGACTTGCTCACATGGGTGCTGGAGGCCAGCACTACTTCCTGTGTTAGTTGACCCATAGATCAGGAGTAGCCAATTAGGATCCCTTCAGATGTTTCTGAACTACAACTCTTGTCATCCTTGACCATGGCCATGCTGGCTGGGGCTGATGGGAGTTGGAGTACATCATCATCTGGAGGGCACCAGCATTGGCTATCCTTGTCATTGATGCCAACTCCATCTTGGCCCTGGGTCTAATATTCCGCTGAGGGTTTGGGATGCCTGTGTTGGAGTGGCCTGTGCTGGATGCCTGCTCCTTTGGCTTTATTTCTACCTTCTGTTGTGGACGGATGCTACAGTGCCCCAGAGCACTGTTCCAGAGATCTGTATGGAGGAAGTGTCACTACTGTGTGTGACTGACAAAGAGCTGGGACTCTCTCTCAAATAGGTCTGTGCCCTGACTGGGATTCGTGGGATGCTAGCAAACCTGTCAACAATGCCCGGGAGGCCATGCAGCAAGCGGATGACTGGCTGGGCATCCCACAGGTAAGCAGCACAGATACTTGGTCTGTGCTATACAGAACTTTGTGTTAAGCTGAACTCTGCTCTGGGTAGGTGTATTGGCAAAAGTGTTTACTGCTTCCAGTTATGGCCAGGGGCAAGTGAGCAATGTGGAGTCCGAAGGTGTGTTATCCCTTGACCCCCACCCCAGGATGCTGCTTAGATTTCCCAGAAATGCTTAAAATAGTTACATTCTAGGGCCCCCTCTGCAGCCTTTAGGGCTAGAAGTCTGCTTTTTGAAAAACAAGCACTGGGCTTCTTGGGAGGCTGCATCCTGTGCTGGCTCTGTACTTGACTCCTGGCGTGTGAGAGGTAAATTTGGCTCTCCTTTGCTGTCTCCAGCTATTTGCCTTCTTTCCTCTGTAGGTGATCACTCCTGAAGAGATTGTGGACCCCAATGTTGATGAGCACTCGGTCATGACATACCTCTCCCAGTTCCCCAAAGCTAAGCTAAAGCCAGGAGCCCCCCTTAGGCCCAAACTGAACCCCAAGAAAGCCAGAGCTTATGGCCCAGGTGAGTCCAGGACTTCTTAAACAATTGGGAGATTGACCACAGTGGGGGCAGGTGGGTGTTGACAAGGGATCTTTCCTAGGACGGCGTTCTTCAACCTTGGGTCCCCAGATGTGGTTAGACTGCAGCTTCCATAGTCCTGCTATTTTAGCCAATGGGATGATGGGAGTAGTAGCCCAACAATCTCAGGGGACCCAGGGTGTCGTGAATAGAATAGCTGCCTCATAGGGCTCGACTCAAAGGTGTTTGTACTTGGGTGGCACTGTGGGTTAAACCACAGAGCCTAGGACTTGCCGATCAGAAGGCCGGCAGTTTGAATCCCCGTGACGGGGTGAGCTCCCGTTGCTCGGTCCCAGCTCCTGCCAACCTAGCAGTTCGAAAGCACGTCAAAGTGCAAGTAGATAAATAGGTACCACTCTGGCGGGAAGGTAAACGGCATTTCTGTGTGCTGCTCTGGTTCACCAGAAGCAGCTTAGTCATGCTGGCCACATGACCTGGAAGCTGTACGATGGCTCCCTTGGCCAATAAAGTGAGATTGAGCGCCATAACCCCAGAGTCAGCCACGACTGGACCTAATGGTCAGGGGTCCCTTTACCTTTATGTTTTTTTAACCTCTTCCTTGCAACACCCTGTGATCGCCTTGTGATGGTTTGCTCTGTACCATCTCTGTGGCTCTCCCATCAGCTCTAGCTAGCATGTGTTGGCTTTCCTGAGGTCATCCAGGCTGTACAGTGGAGATGATGCTAGAACCACTGCTGTACAAATTGATGGCATCACGGGCCAGGGGGTGGTACAGTTACTACTGTATCTGATCATTTCACAGGCATTGAGCCCACAGGCAACATGGTGAAGAAGAAGGCAGAGTTCACCGTTGAAACGATCAGTGCTGGCCAGGGAGAAGTGCTAGTCTATGTGGAGGACCCTGCTGGACATCGGGAAGAAGTGAGTCCCCCTGGGAGTGTGTCCTTAGAGGTCTGGATGGCCAGGCATTGAGACGGAAGAGTTATGGGGGGTGTTTTGGGTGGGTTGTACCATGCCAACCACTACTGAACTTCCTCTGTCTGTCCTCAAGGCGAAGGTCATTGCCAACAATGACAAGAACCGGACGTTCTCTGTGTGGTATGTGCCAAAGGTGACAGGAATCCACAAGGTAAGAGTCTGTATATCGTGTAGGTGATTGGGAGAAAATTCTGGAACTGGGCCTTCATCTCAGTGATCAACATTTGACGACCTTCACTTTTTGCTCCAGGTGACGGTACTGTTTGCTGGGCAGCACATTGCCAAGAGCCCCTTTGAGGTGAATGTGGACAAATCGCACGGGGATGCCAGCAAGGTCACTGCCCAGGGTCCTGGCCTGGAGCCTGTGGGCAACATTGCCAACAAGACCACCTACTTTGAGATCTTCACTGCTGGTCAGTGGATGGGGGCGGGGTGCTGGTTCTGAGAGGGTGGAAGGGTGTTGGCCAGCTGAAGCCTGGACGCAGCTTGAAAGCAAATGACGTAGTTGGCTGGTTTCTTAGAAACTTGTTATAAATAGTTTAGCCACCATTCCCCAACCTGGTGCATTCTAGGACCACAGCTCCCATCAACCCCAGCATTCTTGGCCCCAATGGTCAGAGGATGGGAACTGCAGTCCAGCAACACTGGGGGGGAGGGAGTACTGTGTTGGGGACACCCGAATTGTTGGCAATGAATAAACTGTTGTTGGAGAACTTTTCTCACTATGAACTGAGTAATTGTGTTGGAGGCTTCAATTTCTCGCCAAAGTGGAACCTTTCTAGCTCTCCTGCTTTCGGAGTTGCTTGTCAAAGCATCATGTCTTCAGAGACTAAGAGCTCTGGGTAGGTGGGCTTCCAAGTTGGGAACAAGTCAGGCTACACATAGCATTTTTGAGTGTCCAGTGCTTCACATAAGATTGTTGGAAGGATTACAGAGAATACCAAAAGGAAGAGATTGTGAGTGAGTAGCTTGCCTAAGGCTGTCCGTGGAGGAGGGCAGCTTAGTTGGCTTAACAGCCCCACTCTGACTCCTTCAAGGTAGGCTGTGGCTGGAGGAACTAAGGCCTGCTGTCCAGGCCTTAGTTGGGCAACATTTTGGTGAAGTTTATGCCTGTTGCTTCAGCATGCCATAGAGTAGGAGGCAGAATGATCAGACATTTATATTAGGAATATACAGTTTCATGACTCCACGTCTTCTTAACTTTCATATGTGTAATTGTGAATTCAGAACTGCCCTGAGTAATATTGTATTCAACGTGGCAGGATATGAAACAAAACAATGATTCAGAGTACACAGTAGAGCTTGCTTTGAGATCAGTCATCCTTGATTCTCTTATCCAGGAATGTCACCCTCTCTCCTTGCCTGCCTTGAAACTCTCGGCTCTTCTCCCTTCAGGCAAAAGGCAACTTCCTTGTCCCAACAGCCCTTTGCAAACAATTGGTCTCTTGTCTTGGCGTTTCATTTTTATTTATAGCTGGATGTTAGAACAGTCTCCTCTGAACTCTTGAGGCTGAAGATGAGTACCTTTGCTTCCAGACTAGTTGCTGCCTAAGCAAGTCTGTCTGAATTGCTGGCCTCATCTTCCAAGCATGAAAGGTCTCCCACTGAATCCTAGCTGAAGCCTATCCAGTGCTAAGTAGAGCATAACTTGCAGCCCACAGTAACTGGAGCAAACAAATCTTCCATTTCTTTGCTTTCAGAAATGGGTCTGTTACCAAAGGCTGAAGCATAGCGAAGTTTTAACTTGGGGACATTGTGGTGTTTTCTCCACTAGCTAGAAAGAAGCTGCAAACAAACTTTAAGGCTGCTCTTAAATGTCTTTAATTGCTAGGTGCATGGCTACAGGGTGCACTAAGCATGGAAGGTAGGGATGCAGTATAAATAGCACTTGAATTCTGTTCTTAAAATGCTGCCCCAAGAAACCTGCAATTCCTACGTAAATTAAATAGAGCAAGCAAAACTTGTATAATGTTTCTCTTGCATAGCACTGCTAACGACAGAAAATGCCAAGGAGCTGTGCAGGGCTTAATCTTTTCCCTGGAAACTCATTGCTGAGTTCTTGGTCCAGATCAAAGGCCTTCCTGTAATTGAATACTTAAGGTTGCATGCACTATCTCCACCTAACACCTGCCTCTCTTCATCTTACCCTAATCCCTCCCCCCAGGTGCTGGTGTTGGGGAAATCGAGGTAATCATCCAAGATCCGACTGGCAAGAAAGGGACAGTGGAGCAGCAGCTGGAGGATAAAGGCAATAGCACCTACCGCTGCACCTACAAGCCCACTCTGGAGGGCACCTACACCATCTACATCACCTTTGGGGGCATCCCCATCCCCCGCAGCCCATATACGGTCACCATTGGCCAGGGTGAGTCTCCCATCTGGCACGGGGCTTGTTGGTGGGGTCTCTTTTAACCTTAACACCACTGCTGCTGCTTGGTTTCCTCTTTGTGACCAGAAGGGGGGTGGTTCTTTGTTCTGCTCCTAACGCTTCTCCTCTCCTCTCTGCCTACCTCCACCTGTCCTGGCCCAGCTCTCCTCTGCTCTGTCCTCTCTTCCTCTGAAGAGCCATCTCCCTGGATCTCTGCTGGCACTCATCTCCTCCCAGCTGCTCGGCGCCTGGATCCAGGGCCAATGGTATTTCACTCTTGGCAGGTGTGGGTGGGGACCTGTGGCAAGGGTGCATGTTGCTTCTGTCCAGGGGAGCAGTCTATGGGCTTGAGATCCGGCCTCCCTCTCATGGGTGGAGCTAGTTGAATGCCTGGCGTGTTAATGATGGCAAAGACCCACCCAGTTGGGAAAACTGGAGTTCTACTTGGACTCGATAGGGACGCTCACCCTCTCTCTGCTGCTACAGCATGCAACCCAAATGCCTGCCGGGCCGTGGGTCGAGGCCTCCAGCCCAAAGGTGTCCGAGTGAAGGAGACAGCAGATTTCAAGGTCTACACAAAAGGCGCTGGCAGCGGAGAGCTCAAAGTGACAATAAAAGGCCCAAGTAAGTCCAGTGTGTGTGTGTTTGTCTTCCCCACCCTCTGTGTTTCAGACATGGGAGGGTGGGATTTGCACTTAACCCAGAAGCTCTGCCTTTTGGCCTGGAAGTGCTATAGTCTAATTACTCTGTGTGGGAAATGTTGGAAGCCTGATGACACTTTGCATAGGCTCAGAGGCATTCGGGGTGCAGCTGCTGCACATGTCTTAAAGCAGACCCCTAGCTTGTGTGGTAATGCCCCTTTGGAAGGCAAGCAGTACACTGCAAAGCCCATCTGGCTAGTGCATGCCCAGATCTGTTTGGGGGAACATGAAGAAACTGCAGAGCAGTGTTCAAAACACCCATTGTTCTAAGCACATTTTGTGACAGGGAATTTCATTAGTGCGAGAGGTTTCTGAGCTCTGGGCGCAGAACTGTGCCTAAGATTTCAGATTAAAACTGCAGAGTGGAAAGAAAGGAGGACTTTTTTCTGCCTCCCCACTTCCAGCTACTCTCTGAAGACTGGAGAAGAGACCCTCTTAAGAATATTAGGGGGTGGGCAGGGGAAGGCTAGACCATCTTCAGCTTTGTATTGTTATAAAAAAGTGTGCCTAGCCATTCCTTTGTTGCGCCTATAACCTAGGTTTAAGGTGCCATTTAGCTCCTAGCCTTCATAACTCGGTTTCTAACACGGCTGCAGAGTTATTTATTACCAATGGGGGAACAGGCTGATTGCACAGGAGGCTGTTGCTTCTGCTGTGCTGGAGCATCCATTGATGGGGACGTGGTGATTTGGGCTCCACTGACTCTCAGACATGGCAAGCTCTAGAATCTCTTTGAAGCCTAAGAAGCTATCAATCGTGCTTGCTTGCCCATGGGCTGTTTTAAAATTCTTGGGTTTTACAGCAGGAAGTTCTTCTGGTGCAAGTGTAATTGGTCTATAGGAGGGGCTGATGGTGGCATTTGTACTTTGTGCAAGCATGGAAATGTGCTGAGGCAAGGAAGCAAAGCAGTAAATTGAGTGGCTGTTGTGGAGTCATGGCGGGGCAAGCAGAGCCACAAACCACTGTAGAAAACATAATTGGGTTCTTGTCTGGGCTGGAAGGAGAGGCTGCTGCAATGCAGAGAGGTATGTGAATGATGGAGGAGCTGGATTTTGACAGTTCTAACCCTGGGTTCAAACCGCAAGCATTCAAAGCAGAGGTTGGGTAACTAGGCCCCAGGCAGATTTCAGGAGCCTGAGACATTTGTCAGAGCTGAAGATCTCTCCCAGCTGGAAGATAACATCTTGAGAATGTGACTGCATTTTATTCCCTTGGAGGCTCTAGCCTGCAAAGAGCCCTCAAGGGATGCCTGGGTTTGTCGGTGGTGGGGAGCAGAGCGCAGTATAATGTTACGACATCTAGGACTCTTTGGAGCTGCCAAACGCAAGCTGTACTTAAGCTGGTTGCAGCTGTGTGTCAGTGTTTTGATCCAGGCCCCTTCCATGGGGCTTTGGTGTAAGTAAGGCTGCAGTTTCTAGAGAAGTGTGGTGGGGGAATTGAATGCAAATGGGCACCAGGGTGGGGGGAGACCAGAGTCCCACCCACCAGCCCCACCTCCTTGCCAATGTGAGGATGGTAAGAAGCTGCTGGTTCCTTTAGCTCAATACTGTCTAGCCAGGGGTGGGGAATCTTTTTGACCAAACCCTGTGGGCGAACCTGTCAAAGTTGACCAGCAGGAGCAAAGGGAGATAGCGGTCAAGTGTGATCGAACCCCCTGCACATTAGCTGATGTGCTAGAGTTCAGTCCCACTTTCTGCAGGGAATCTAGCTGAGTCTTTACCTGCCTCACACCTGACATTGCATATGGTGTCAGGTGTGGGCAGGTGGGCATGCTTTGGGGAAATGGCCTGGTAGGACAGATTTCGCCCATGAGCCAGAGGTTCCCCACCCCTGGTCTGAACTGATGGGCAGTGACTCACCAGGATTTTAGACAGGGCATCCCTGGAGACACCAGGATTTGAACTAGGGACCTGCATGCATGCAGAGCAGATGCTCTTCCACCTGTGAAGCACTCCCAGTGGTAACCTATACTTGTTCTTGGCAGCATTCCCAATTGTATTCTCTTGCCTTTCCTCCAGGGTGCTCAGAATAGTGTGCATAAGAGTTGAATCCTCCTTTTTGTCCTCTATTATTTGGGAGTAAGACTGGGATAGTGACTGAGATCAGGTATATTCCGTGTGCTTCATGGACCCAGTGGGCATTTGACCCTAGTAGCTCTCCCTGGGAGCCGCACTGAGACGTGTGATAAACATGATGTACAAGAACTCATTGGCTAATCTTCTGCAAGGTGAGGGCATGCATGCATGATCTTCCTTGGTAATATGTAACTGGCAGGTATATGGGTTTTGTTTTGCTTTTTCTGTATGTTGTGAAGTTCCTTCCGCTCTCAACCACCATAATCTCTTCCCACAGAAGGACTTGAGGAACGTGTCAAGCAGAAGGACCTGGGTGATGGGGTGTATGGTTTTGAGTACTACCCCACAGTTCCTGGCAACTACACAGTCACAATCACTTGGGGTGGGCAGCATATCCCCCGCAGGTAAGAAGCAGGAAGGCTGGGGAAGAACTATTTCCACCTGAAAGAGAGGAAGGAGGGGATGCTTGCTGAGACTCAGGGAGATTAAAGGGTGCCTTGAATCTCTTCCTTGCCTTGATCCTTCTAGCATTCAATTTGATGGTCTCAGCTGTAGAGTTTTCATTTCATTTATATTTGAATAAAAATTTAGATACTACTTTTCAGTCCTAAATAGAGGTCCCCAAACACCTTATTTCTGAGGCCTTTTAGTATGTGCCTCCCTCCCCAGGGGAGGTCTGGAGGGCGGCAGCTTGAGAACGGCCCTTTTCGGTGGTGGCTCCCTGCTTGTGGAATTCTCTCCCCAGGGAGGCATTCCTGGTTACCCTCTCTATCAGTTTATGGCAACAGGCAAAAACTTTTATTTCTGCCCATTTGTTGCATCTTCCTTGCTCATCTTCTAGACCTGTCTTTTTATATCTGATTGGTGTGTTTTTAGGTTTCTGATCTGGTTATGGTTTTTTATACTTGGTTGAAATCTTTGCTTTATAATTCACTTTGGTCCAGTTTCCATGAAAAAAGCAACTAACATGCTGTGAACCACCCTGGGAGCTTTGGATCAAGGGTGGTGTACAAATTAAATAAATGTAAGAAATAAAATAAACAGACCATACAACTAAAATCCTAGGTAAAATACACTTAAAAACAGAGCAGATTGGGGCTTTGATTGCAATTAACCAACAGGAGAGCCGGCATGGCTTCCAGAGGGGGTGGAGATCTAGCGTTGGTGCAATAGGTCTCCTCTTCTGGGAGAATGAGTGTTCTCTTTCAGCCTGCAGATTTAGATGTTTCCGTGTTTTGCGCAATTCCCTGAGGGGTGAGAGGGGCAAACACAATCTGCTACTCAAGAGATTTATAACTAGGCAAACAGACTAGGTAGGATTAATTAGGGACCTGTTGTATTTTTGGGGATGGGTGGCTGTCCATTCACAGCAATAGTGCACACAGCCTGACCAAGGCATTTGCTGCTTAAGTGGAGCAATTGATGACTCCGCCTCCAAGCCTAAGTGCTCAATCAGCCAAGCTGTTTTGGCACCGGAGGCAGAAAATCCCACAAGGGCCACTCCTTCTTTCCCTGGCAGTGTACAACTTAGCTGTAATAAATTAACCATTTGCAGTCCTTTTGTGACACACAAAACCAGCTGGCCCCTCAGTCTACCAAATGATAGGGCTGGTAGACTGATACCTCCTCATGTGATGACTTGCAAGTGTGCTAGCTGCACTGCTGGAGCAAACTGGAGCAGGCAAGTTTCATTAGCAAATCGGCCTGTTAAAACAATCCATTTTATCTTAAGGCTGAGATTGAACATTAATGTTTTTTATTCCCCCCCCCACCCGCTTTTTTTTTTTTTTTTTAGCCCATTTGAGGTAAAAGTGGGAACGGAATGTACAAACCAGAAGGTGCGGGCCTGGGGGCCAGGCTTGGAAGGAGGTGTGGTCGGCAAGTCTGCTGATTTCGTGGTGGAAGCCATTGGTGATGACGTTGGCACGCTAGGTAACCGGCAAAGTTGGGAGAGGACCAGTGGCTTGGCGTTTATGGGATTGGTGTTTACGCAATGCGTAACTGACTTGGGGAATTCATTGTCACGGTGTGGTGGCCTCCTAGCTTAGATGGCTCCAAAGCTAAAACAGATTTCTGAAGGACGCGCTTCTCAGTCAGCATTGGCCTTGACGCTAAATGGAGCCTCCAGGTTCCTGGATGGTATGACTTGGTGTTCAGGGAAAAGGGACAGTCAGGGAACCACTAACATCCTTACCTGGGATCTCTTTGCCTGAGAAAGCCCACCTGCCCCTTCAGCTGCAGTCGCCTTGGGCAGTTTAAGGCCTTTGCTTAGGTGGAGCTTTGTTTAGCCACCTTTTTTACTTTTACCTTGTCTGTGTATTCAAAAATTGTTTAAATGACTTTCATTTGGTTCTAAGCAGCCTTCAGAACCCGTGTAGGATTAGTAGTCAGCCTTAGACACCGATATGCTATCAGTGTTTAAGCTAAATACAGGCATCTGCAGTCTTCAGGATAACGTAACTGTTGTCTAGTGGCTGGGATAGGCATTTCCGAGTGTTGGTTTAACTGTGAACTAATGCCTGGTTCTGCATGTGCTCCTGGCAGGCTTCTCTGTGGAGGGTCCCTCACAGGCCAAGATTGAGTGTGATGACAAGGGCGATGGCTCCTGCAATGTGCGCTATTGGCCGCAGGAGCCAGGCGAATATGCAGTCCATGTGCTCTGCAACAACGAAGACATCAAGCTCAGCCCCTTCATGGCGGAAATCAAAGCTGCTCCCAAGGACTTCTACCCAGAGAAGGTAAGTGTCTGCATGAAGGAGACTCCTTTTGGGATGGTGCATCCTGGCACTCTTGTGTGTCTATGTATAATGCTATGAGGGAAGAAGAACTGAGAACCAGTAACTGGCCCATGTTGGTGGCTTGAGAGCTCGTCACGACCGCGTCCGAAGGAGTGTCTTGCCAACTGCTCTTCCTGGTGTGAGCATATGCATTGTTGGAAAGCTGATCTTGGCTGTAAAGGTTTTAGGCCTTATGACTGTGGAAGAGCTTGGGGTAGTTGGAGGTCACAGTTAAGGGAAGGGCTCAGTGGTGCTTCTGGTTGAGGAGTGGCAATGGTAGAAAAAAGGTCTTCAAGCACATTGTCCATTTTGGCAAACTCAACTTTTATTTTGATTTGCTGTCAGCCAGTGGGGTTCTGCTGTCCTTCTCCCCACCACCAAGTGCTCCAGGTGGGGATTGTGCAAGACTAGCTCAAACTACATGGGAGTAGCATCCCCAAAAAACATTTCCAGCATGGAGTCGTGTGCTTGGCACAGTTCTCACAACCTCAAGTGTTGTGTCCATGCTCCAGCCACTCCTGCTGAATGAAGGGACCCCCACCCACCATTTTCTAGCTGTAAACCTTATGATGACCAGTGCAGTATGTTCTAACTGTGCAGAAGTTGCTTTGGAGTTCACACCTCTCTTCCAACCCCTCTCCAGGTCAAAGCCCATGGTCCAGGCTTGGAGAAAACGGGCGTTGCAGTCAACAAGCCAGCTGAGTTCACAGTAGATGCCAAGAGTGGTGGAAAGGCTCCTCTCAAGGTGCAAGTACAGGTGAGACTTGGTGCTTGTACTACGGAGGGGGCATAGCTTTATCTTGTGCTGTCGCTATGAAGAGTGGGAGAAGAGGCTTCCAGAATGCTGATCTTACCACAGAGGACTACTAAGGAAGTGTGCTGGATGCTAAGCTGCTCCTGTTTTTGTTTCTCCGTTGCAGGACTCTGAAGGATCCCCTGTGGATGTCTCTGTGAAGGACAATGGCAATGGCACCTACAGCTGCTCCTACCTGCCCAAGAAGCCCGTAAAGCACACAGCGATGGTGTCGTGGGGCGGAGTCAACATCCCCAACAGTCCCTACAGGGTTGGTGTTCTCTGTATTCCACCCTACCCCCAAATCACACTCTGAGAGCAAAGGACGGATGGATAGCTTAGTTGGTTAGAGCGTGGTGCTGATAACACTAAGGTTGTATATTCCTGCATTGCAGGGGGTTGCACTAGATAATCCTCAGGGACCCTTCCAACTTTGTGCTCCTTTGTGTCTTTCCCTTACCAAGTAGCTAAATAAACTTATTTCCCCTTGCAAGCAGATAGCTAGGTCAGGTGTAGACTATAGCTGTCTGTGTGCAGAGTCTTACTGGGCTGGTGTGCTTGTTGTGTAGATTTTACTAATCACATGTTACATCACTCTAGGTCAACGTTGGCGCTGGCAGCCACCCCAACAAAGTGAAAGTGTATGGTCCTGGTGTGGCAAAGACTGGCCTGAAGGCTCACGAGCCAACCTACTTCACAGTGGACTGTGCAGAAGCTGGGCAGGGTGAGTCTAGAAGGGCTTCTGTCACCTGGAGTCCAGGCCAAGAAGCCCTAGGGCAGGACTGGTCATGCTGGAAGCACAGCTCTGATAAAGCTAGTTGTCTTCTGTTGATGCCCCCCCAACAGAGCTGGAGGGGGAAGCTCAGATGTTGCTCCGTTCTGGAGGAAGACACTGTGTCCAGAACTGCAGGGGGCTTGCTCTGGCCCACTGCCCCAGAATGGAGACCATATACAGTGGGCCCGCAACTTACACTCACATTACATACACAATCGCAACCTATGCGGGTGGGTGAGAGAATAAATAAATGATCAGGGCAGGTCTCAGGAGGGTCCTGGGATGCTCCCTTCCCAGAGCCCAGGATGCAGCCCTCTGCCTTGTTGAGGTGGTGGTTTCCTGACTTTGCACTACTTTTCTTTGTGTGTGGACAACTGCAACTGGAACCGAGCCCTTGGGCCAACTCTAATGAGCTTCACCAGGTCCTTGTCCATGGCCTTCCTACAGCCTCTACCTTTCAAAATAGCAAAACAAGAGTCTCTGTAACAAATTCTGACAGTTGAAACCCATTCACTTTTCATTCTTTGAAGCCACAAAAGCTTATGCCATAATGAATTTGTCTGTCTGTCTAAAGACTGTCACAAGACTTCATTGTACTGTATTTGTTCCCAACAAGCTGGTGCAGCTACCCTTCTGTGTATTTTTTTTTACCTTTTTTGAGACTCCTCTAAAATATATCCCAGTGGCTTTAGCCCCCAATGGCTAAGTGGAGTGTCCATGTTGGAAGCACTGCCCTTCTGGCCCCATAAGCGGCTTGTGTCATTGTACATGTTGCCTACTATTGGGGAGAGAGGATGCTGCACTTCGCATCAGAGTTTGTCTGCCACATTGTGTGTTCTTCTGTTGGAGTGGCTGGAGCAACCCAGACAGATGGGTGGGCTTACAAGTAATTACAAGTGGTGGGGATTGTCAGTTAAGTGGGAGTAGAGAAGAAACTATTTTTCATTGAAGGGTCTCTCTCCCTCTTCTTCTGCTGACAGCTAAGGAAACAATAGACAAAGTTGTGCAATCTGTTCCTGCTCCCTCTGCAGAGATCAGCCGCTCCCTTCTTTATTGCCCAGTTCAGCAGATCCTTTTGTATCCTAATAGCTGTTGCTTACTGCCTCATTTAATGTTTAGAAGCGCTGACCCTTTAGAGTTCCTGTAATTGGGAGGGCTCTCCAGGGCTACGCATCCTACAGTGCGGGGTGAGGGAGAGGTAAGGAGAAAGGGAAGAGCCATGCTTCTCCTGACCCCCAACACTCACTCATTCACTCACTCACTCACTCACTCACTCTTGTGCTTGGACCAGTGACATAGCGTTGGTTGCCGGCACCTGGGGAGAGCGCTTGCCAGCCCAACCCTCACCACCAACGCCGCCAGAGCAAAGCAAGGCTGCCCTGAGATGCCTGCCTGCCTGCCTGCGCAGAGGGGATCCTGGCCAGGGGGGATCCTTGGCGAGTGGAGAGAAGCACTGAGGTCAAAAATTGTGCGCCTGGGGCCATGGCACCCCTGGCTTGGGCCACACCAAACCATGGCTTTAAGGTCTCCAAACATACTTTAAGGCTTCCAGGCTTCCCAACACCTGCTTTTGCTCCCTGCTTGGCATTTCATCTTCTAGCTACAGTGGCCTGCAAAAGTGGAGCAACAGCTATCAACTGTGCCTTATCTGTTTCAGTGTCAATGCTAAATGATAGCTAAACTTCCTTCACCATTGTCTTGCATTAGATCTGAGTCAGGCCACACTCTAATACTGTTTAAGTGTGTCCCTGAACAGTCATTGGCAATGAGATGAGCAGTCCTTGTTTGTTTTTATCATCATTCTCTTTCCCTCAAGGCCTCTTCCCTGTTCGTTGCTGACTGCTCCTCTGTCCATGAGACACAACAAGGGCATTGTTGCATACGAAGCTAGAAGTGCCTTGAGTTATTTACCCACTCCATTGACATGTATGGCTTGCTACATTTTCTTTGCTGTCATTTTGACAGTTGTGGTTTTCCCAAAGGGTTCAGGGCATTATAGTTTGTGGAGGATGCCAAGAAACCTATAGCCCTCCCTTGCAGAAATCACAGCCCACACCCCAGCAAGCCTGGATGCTATAGGACAGAATGCTGGCCTCTGTTGCCAAACTGAAACCTGGTCATGAAGACTCTTCCTCTCTACTTCAGTGGACTCCTGAAACTACTTGGAATCACTTTCTTTTGTGTTCAGTAGGGCTTACTTTCAGGTCAAGGTTGCATAGTACTGCTGCCTTAGGTCATGATCTCACACTGCATTTCCATCAGAGGCCAAGAATGATTATGATTATTCCCTGCTCTTCACTCCAGCTGCAAACCTTTGGAGCCAGTCAGTAGCTAGGTGTTACTTGAGTACCCACCTGTTGCCTTCAGTATTAGAGACCTGCTATACCAGGAATGCGCGTGGCGCTGTGGGTTAAACCATAGAGCCTAGGACTTGCCGATCAGAAGGTTGGCGGTTTGAATCCCCGCAACAGGGTGAGCTCCCGTTGCTCGGTCCCTGCTCCTGCCAACCTAGCAGTTCGAAAGCACGTCAAAGTGCAAGTAGATAAATAGGTACCGCTCCGGCAGGAAGGTAAATGGCATTTCCGTGCACTGCTCTGGTTCGCCAGAAGTGGCTTAGTCATGCTGGCCACATGACCTGGAAGCTATACGCCAGCTCCCTCGGCCAATAAAGCGAGATGAGTGCCGCAACCCCAGAGTCGGTCACAACTGGACCTAATGGTCAGGGGTCCCTTTACCTTTACCTTTACACCAGGAACAGGGAACTTGTGATCCTCCAGATCAGCAGGTCTCAACCTGTGGGTCCCCAGATGATGTTGGACTACAACTCCCATCATCCCTGAGCTCTGGCCTTGCTAACTAGGGGTGATGGGAGCTGTAGTTCAACAACATCTGGGGATCCACAGGTTGAGAAAGGCTGCTCCAGATGGTGATGTTGGACTACAACTCTCATCTTCCCTGACCACTAGCTGTTTTGATTGCGGCTGATGGGAGTGGAAGTTAAGTGCCACCTATAGGGCCACAGGTTCCGCATCTCTGTGCTGCACCTTTGGGAAGGCCACAATAAAGCAACTGGGTTCCAGTTAAAGCTGCTGTCTCACTCCCACTTTTTACTTCTTAAAAGGTGACGTGAGCATTGGCATCAAGTGTGCACCAGGCGTTGTGGGCCCAGCAGAGGCAGACATAGACTTTGACATCATTCGGAATGACAATGACACCTTCACAGTCAAGTACACCCCCCGTGGTGCTGGCAGCTACACTATTATGGTGCTTTTTGCTGACCAGGTAAGAGCTCCTCTTACTGCAGAAGGGTGGGGGTGGGGAGGAGGCAACAAGGGTGTAGGAAGCAGTGTTTTCACTTGCTTCATGTTCACCTGCAGGCCACCCCCACCAGCCCCATCAGAATCAAGGTGGATCCCTCACATGATGCCAGCAAAGTCAAGGCCGAGGGACCTGGACTCAACAGGAGTGGTGAGCTGGGGGACGCTCTGTAAATGGGGGTGAATTGGGGCTGAACTTATGGCTAGGTATCAGGATCCTTGGAGCCTAAGCTGGAGCAAGGATGACTAAAATTCCCCCCAAAGGTACCTGTTTCTCTTAAAATTTGTGCAGGAGCTTTGAAGCTCCAACTCTTTAGACCCACTGATTCCCATACTTAGAAGTATGCATGACTCTGGATCCAGGACGGTGCTTGTGTTATGGACCGCCAAATAGTGGGGGCATGATTTATCAATCCTTAGTGGGATGGGGCTTTGTTAGTCCTCAGTACTCCTTGAGTAGCATTTCTATCCCTCCCTCCCACACTGATAGGATCCTGCGAGTAACCAGGGATTATTGGGAATGCTCCCAGGAGGTCACATGGGGGGGAAGGGGCTGTGGTTGGGTTACAGGCCTTCCTTCCTCTACTGTCCAAAGTTTCTCTCAAGTTTATGAGGAGAGGGCATCTAAGGGCATTCTCCCTCCAGTGTTGTCCCATCTCTTAGGCAGAAATCCTCAACCACCCCTTTGGAAGTCAAGAGTGGATGGTGTGAGGAAGGAAATGGGAATACTGAGCCTCTAGTATGGACAGCTGAAGGCAGCTGACAAAAGCATTTTATTGAGTGTCCCAATTTGCAAAATTGGTAGAACTCAAACCTAGGCAAGAGATGGCTTTGGGCGAATGGTTTGTGTCCTAAACTGGATGATTGGGGTGGGGGGATTTCGGTAAGCATTGTACTAAGGAGCTTATTAGAAAAGTTGTTTAACTTTCACCTCCCTTCACTACAGGTGTGGAGATAGGCAAACCAACCTACTTCACAGTCAACACAAAGGCAGCTGGCAAGGCTAAGCTGGATGTCCAGTTCACTGGCCCGGCCAAAGGAGAGGCTGTTAGAGACTCTGAAATAATTGACCACCATGACAACACTTATACTGTCAAATACACCCCTGTGCAGCAGGTGAGTGATGGGGAGGAGACATGGGATCTTAAGGGCTCTCTTATCCCTGAGGCAAGATTTCTTAGTCAGTAGCAGACTTCATCCCAGAATACACAAAGCCAGCTAGGATCTGGCGTCTTCAAACTCTAATAAGAGCAAGGAAAGAGGAACCTTGGAATGGCAGCTTTAGGCAAATAGGATGGTTTGTGGCTTGCATTTAGGGTTGGTGTTCTAGCCTAGTCTTGTCCTGGAGGTGCTGTATGCAATGTCTCCCCCTCCCCTCACGGAGGAGCCCTTGCTAAGTGTTGGGAGGTGTTGCTGTCCAGATACAGGCTTACAGTCTCAGTTAAAGTAGTCTTTAAAATCTACTCAGGTAAGAAACTAGATTTGGCTGTGGCTTGGAGTTGGCAGGATGAGGGCGGGAGAAGGCTGTCTCTTTATCACTCAAAAATGGTGTCTTTAAGTGATGACAGTCATGGTTCTTGACTTTCAGGGTAACATTGGAGTGAATGTTACATATGGAGGAGACCACATCCCCAAAAGCCCTTTCAGTGTGGGAGTGGCACCCACCCTGGACCTCGGCAAGATCAAGATCTCTGGACTTGGCGACAGTATGTATCCCAGTGACTTAAATGCATTTATGACATCATTATAGCATACTTTTGGCCAGCATGAGGGCTACAAACCTGCTTCTAAAACAGGCATATGGATCTCCAGATTTTTGCACAGTAACAGGACGGGCTCTTTGTGAAGTCATCCTGGCTCTGGTTGCATCACTGCATGCCTCTATTATTTCATCTGTTCAAAATTTCAAGCTGCGGTCTTTCTTGGCTGGTATACCCAAAGAAAATGTCTTTAAAATGTAAAAGTCTTTGCTCATTAGACTAAGCCTAATTTTATAAAAGCAGCACAAGAGTCAAATTTGGGAATAAGGTAAGATAGCTCTAGTAAAGGTATTGTGTTCCTACAAGTTATAATTTGATCTAAACCCACCCTTAAATTAGTTAGTTTGTCTCTGCCCCCCTCCTTTCAAATGAAGATTGAGTTGAACTAGTTCAGTCTTCCCCCAACTTGGTGTTTTCCAGATGTTTTCAACTACAATGTGCTTGGGGCGAACCATGTTGTAGTCCAAAACATCTGGAGGGCACCAGATGTGGAGGAGGGTGATGCCTGAACTGTACAGCTGCTGTTTACACAACCCTTGTTGGGTTTCTTAAAAAAAAAAAGATTATTAAAAGGTAACCACCTAATAAAAAAATGATCTATCACACACTTAAAGGTCTACTCTGCTTCTCTGCAGCCATTGGCTTGTCTGAAGTAGGTCGGCCATGTCAACTTAATCCCTGAGGATTACAATACAGCCAGTGTTTGCAACTGGCTGGTAAAGCCTTCTGGGATCAGACCAAGAGCCCATCTGTTCCAGCATCCCTTGGGAGGTTTTGGCCCCTGCAAAGCAGATCCAGGCAGCACAGAAGAAATGTCCACACTGAGAAGTCTTGCATTAATAGGGTTTTGCAGGCCTGCAATTTTGCAGAGCAAATGTAGAATAGTTTTGCTCTGTTGCTTGCTGTCTTGGGTTTATGAGTTCCAGGAGGCATTGTCCTTCAAGCATACTCACTTTTGCAAATGTACTTTTACAGCCATAAAAACTAGTGTGGGACCTTTCCTGAGTCTTGGGGCCAAATCACATTGCCCTTAAAACACACAGAGTTCTGCCCAAAATGGCGGCAGCAGCACATCTAGCACTCCTGGTTCTCATCCGCATCCTCTCCCCCAGCAGCAACTCACCCATTAGAACTTGCCCTGGGGTTTCAGTCAGCTGCATTTTTGCCAACCCAGCTCCCGCCATCCTCTTCACCAGCCTGTGATGTGAAGCAGCGACATCATAATTTTATTTGTATGCTTCCCTCCTCCTACAAAAAAATCAAAGCAGCTTTTGCAGCCTAGGAAACTGGAATGCATCTCAATCAGTTGTCACAAGAACAATTTCACGGCAAAAGAAAATCGCAATGGCAAATATAACAGTGTACAAAACCCATAATTGCAGTGCTATAAATATAACAAGATTACATTAACACCACATTTCCTGGCAATAGCAGAAATAACAAGGGGAGCTGGGGGGTTTCCCCTTAGTCCTAGCAAATGCACCTCCCATGATGTTGCCTGTTGTGGCAGGGCTAGCAAGCCTGCTGCATGTTAAGGGTGAAGCTCAATGCAATGGCCTTTGGAGTGGCAGCTGTGCGAGTCTGCAGAATGATTCTAAGCTATTGCAGCAGCATTCTCCTTCTGCCCATCTCCACCCTCCCCCTTGACACATTGCAGTTTCTGTGCTATGCATGTGTGTACATTCCTCCCCATACCATGTGGCAGAGCCTCCACACAATAAAAATCCCTGTCAACCCATCTGTGCTACCAACATCAGCAAGCTTTAAACTGGTCTTGTGGAGTCTTGCCCCAACAAGATTGGGGGCATTTTGACACACAGGCAATCATCTACTACACCCCCCCAGGAAGGGTTTTGGGGTTCCATGGAGGTCAAACCATGACTGGAAAATTCCCCATTTTTAGATGCCTCCCAAGTGGCAGCTGGATTAAATTCTTTGCTTCCTGGAGACCTGCCAGGGCCAAATGATTGGAAGCACTCCAAGGGCTTTGTTTTTTTCAGGAAACATTAGTCATGCCAGTATTTCTCCCTCCCCACACACAACTTAACCCCAGCCACAGAGTATTGTCACCTTCTCTAGGCCTTAGGAAGTGGTGCCATAAATCTGAGAAACCGCTATCTAGGAATCCAGCAGATGGTTCTGTCTTTGCAATTCTTAAACCGCTCTCTATAGGGCAGGCAGGGCAGTGTACTTGGGGGTAGGAATACATGGCCCGGAAGAAGAGGATCTCTCCCCTCCTTTTTTAATTCAAAGGGCCAAATACACTTAAGATCTGACACAAACATGCACACGGATGTATACCCCCACTCTACCCCCCGCACATTGTTTTTTGCAGAAGTGGAAGTGGGCAAGGACCAGGAGTTCACCGTCAAGTCCAAGGGGGCTGGTGGCCAAGGCAAGGTGGCTGCCAAGATCACAGGCCCCTCCAGCAAGCCTGTGCCCTGCAAGGTGGAGCCAGGCCTCAGCTCTGACAACAGCGTGGTGAAGTTCATCCCCCGGGAAGAGGGGCCTTATGAAGTAGACGTGACCTATGATGGTGTGCCAGTCCCAGGCAGCCCCTTCCCTGTGGAGGCTGTACCCCCCACCAACCCATCCAAGGTAGGAGCTCCTCACACACACACACACCCCAGTTAACATGACAGAGGGATTGGGCCTTGTTGGCTGATTCATAGTCTCTGTGTGGAGGCGCAGAACAGCCGTCTGCTCACCACCTCCTGTGTTCTAGAACTCTGTGCGGTTTCTTGCAGCATGTATGTGGTGGTGGTCTCATGGGGCATGCACAGAGTGCCCTGTTTTTGAAGTGTCTTTCCTCACTGAATTTGTTTTGTCCTAAATCTTGACTTTTCTTCCTGTCTCAAACCTTCCATTCTTGTAACTTCACAGTACAATAACATTCTGACCTAGCCAGCAAGCTCTAGCCATTTCATGTACTTAGACCAAGCCAAGCGGGCCTGGTTAGGGGGCATACGGAGGCCCTGTGGACAGGAAACCTCTATTATGCAGACAGCAAACCCTTAAGAGTCTAGATTAATCTGACGGTGTGGGTGTTGGTTCTTCCAGTGGGTGGGGGGGCTTAAATATTTGTGTGTGTGCACATGCCTAATAAAGTGTATGTGTGACCATAGTAGGAGAGATGCATCCTCTCCCTGGGCAAATTAGTGCTTGAGTTTCCAAAAATACCCTAAAACCTGAATGCCCTTAATTCTTCTTTTCTGAAAAGGAGGGCTTGTCTAGTAGTGCAGACGAGTCGAGGTGGGGGCTGTACTGACTAATTTCTGGGTGGGGGAGCCTGCTGTTCTCCTCCATATGTTGTAAGACCCCAAGTCCTATCATCCCTGACCATTGGCCATGCTGGCTGCTGGGACTGCTAGGAGCTGGGAGTAAAATGGCACCTGGAAGACGGGCCCCGGTCCCCCATCCTCCCTGGACTAGAGCCTTCTCATTGCTGTGTTAACTTGTCTCTGGGTGGTTGCCGCTGTAGATGGAGATCTGCACACACCTCCATGAACTCAGTCACTCAGAGCTCTGCATAGATCTGAAGGGGCAAGTTGACCATTTAGAAAGCATTTATCTTCATCTGGGTGCAGCAAATAGTCACCTTTTGAAGGTGGGAGGGTTTGCCTTGATAAATCATTTTTATTTAAAGGTCTTGTTTGATGGGCCAAAATGACCATGGAGCATTCTTCTTCTGTCTTCTCTTTCCTTGTTCCCCCTGCCCTTGGCCTGTCCCAGGTGAAGGCCTATGGACCAGGCCTGAAGGGCGGCTTGGCTGGCGCTCCTGCCCCCTTTACCATAGATACCAAAGGGGCTGGCAACGGAGGCCTTGGCCTGACTGTGGAGGGCCCTTGTGAGGCCAAGATCGAGTGCCTGGACAATGGAGATGGCACCTGCTCCGTCTCTTACCTGCCCACGGAGCCTGGCGAATACAACATCAACATCCTCTTTGCTGACACCCATGTGCCGGGCTCTCCCTTCAAAGCCCAGGTGCTGCCTGGCTTTGATCCGTCCAAAGTGAAGTGTTCTGGGCCAGGGCTGGAGCACGCCACGGTGGGGCAGGCGGGAGAGTTCAGCGTGGACTGCTCCAGCGCCGGCAGCGCAGAGCTCACCATTGAGATCATTTCGGAAAGCGGCACACAGGCTGAGGTCCACGTGCGGGATAACGGCGATGGCACCTACACCATCACTTACATCCCTCTCTGCCCGGGGGTCTACACCATCACAATCAAATACGGTGGGCAGCCTGTGCCAAACTTCCCCAGCAAGCTCAACGTGGAACCAGCTGTGGACACGTCTGGAGTTAAAGTCTACGGGCCCGGAGTGGAAGGCAAAGGTGAGGCTGGCTGGGCCCTCTCGGAAGAGTGTCCCAGTGGGACTTGGCGTTGAGTAGTCTGCAGCCTGTCCTAGGAAGTTTATGGCTTGGGTTTGGAAAGGAGAAAGGGAATTGCTGTGACAAATTTGTGCCAGCCTAATTTGAATTTACATGGCTTGCCTGAGCTGCAGGAGGAAAACGTAATTGCCCGTCTGTATTTTTGGGAATAATTTTGTTCCCCCCTAGTTATAGGGTAGAGGCATTGGAAGTTTCAAACAACCCTCTTGGGGCTTCCTTCAGATTTCACCAGGCATTATCCTTATAGAAATTTTCGTCACAGACAGAAGGGGTAAAAAATCAAACCTGTTATATTCTGGTGACAAGTGGGCACAGGATGCTGGCAAACCATTTTGTCCTGAGCCTGGGACTTCATAATAAGGGGACTGGAGGTGTAGGCTAGGGAGGAGAGTAATTGTGTGTGGGGTGGGTGGGTGTGTGGGTGTGAAGACCCTTCATGTCAAGCTTGGCTGTGATAGATGGTCTCCATCTTGCCCTGAACATGTCTTATTTGGCCTGGGGATACGTCTGGCGATGGGTGCAAACACCTTGGGGCTTTGGCTCAGACCCACATTCCAAATTACTTTCCCAGGTGATGCTGGATACAGTGCAGGGCCTCAGGTCATTCATGAAACAGGATGCAAAAAGAGACTGGGTTGGGAGAGTCCTGTTGTGCAGCCTCCTTCTGTATTCTGTGACTTCTGACCCTGCTTGTGCTCACCAGGTGTGTTCCGTGAAGCCACCACAGAGTTCAGCGTAGATGCACGAGCCCTGACTAAGGCTGGAGGCCCTCATGTCAAGACGAGAGTCTCCAATCCCTCAGGAAACCTGACTGAGAGCTATGTGCGTGATAATGGGGATGGGACCTACAATGTGGAGTACACTCCATATGAAGATGGTGAGAGAGCTGTGCAATGGCAGGGAGGGGTGTTCATGGTGTGGGGAGCCCCCTTGGGTACTGATGGTGCAGACCCTAATGGAGGGGCTGTGGATTTCCAAAATCCTATTCAACGCTTGCCTCACAAGCCTGCCCTTTTTGCTTTGAAAATGTGCCCAGTTTCATGGGCAATTAATGCTGTTGTTCAGTCTTCAGTGTTGGTCACCTGAGACTTCTGTCCCTAGCATTGGGCAAGATGAGCTGACCTCCTTTTTGGAAACTGTAGAGAGTGAAAATGTGTGTGTAGCATGCACACATGCTCTTTAATCATGACTGTTAAGCATGTGCTCCATCAAACATTTTTGCCTCATATATCAAAATGTTTTGGGTTGCTTGAGCCTGGGCATTAAGGGAATAGTGCTAGAGGTGTGAGCTTGGCTGCCACCAGACTGCGCACACCTGAGGTCACAGGAGGGCTTCCGCAATGCATAGGCTTTGAAGTTCGAGGCATAGCACCCAAGAGCTTTCCCCCTTCTTCCTCTTCAGGTGTCCACTCTATTGATGTGACTTACAATGGCAGCCCTGTGCCGAGCAGCCCCTTCCGCGTGCCAGTAACAGAAGGATGTGACCCCACAAGGGTTCGAGTGCATGGTCCTGGCATCCAAAGTGGGACCACCAACAAGCCCAACAAATTCACGGTGGAGACCAGGTAAAACTGGAGAGAGACCAAGGAGGATTGCTGTGCAAAGGGGCCTGAGAAGGGCATTGCTGCCTGGTTTGGGCAGCCGACCAGGCCTGCTCCCTTGGGGGGTGCAGCCCAGCCCTCAAAAGAAGCTGTGCTAATCTGGAATGGGCAGGAAGGAGGTCATCTGCCACCCTCTAATGGATCACCTTGGTGACTGCTAGGAATCTTGCAGGAATGCTGGGCTTTAATATGCAATAGCAAAAAGTAAATTAAAAGTTTTGTGCTTTTTATAATATTGCAGGCGAAGCACCTTTAGTAAAGGTTTTATTCTTTTAGTGTTTTGAATCTTAGTCAGTTGCTTTTGTGTGGTAAGTGACAAATGTAATAAATGTGAAAAGCATCTCTTTAATGAGATGAGATCTTGTCCAGCTTTTTGTGGTCATAGTAATGCAGCACTGAGCTAGTTGGAGAAGCAGCCTGGAAAATGAAGTCGGCTCCTAGCAGTAGCACTTCTAACTTCTAAAGGTGGTGAGAACATAAGAAAAAATGCTCTCTCAGTTGGGATTCCTTTGCTTTGCATCGTATCTGCTCCCTTCATGGCCCAAAGATTGGTGTTAAAAGGATAAGCAGGAAAACATGGTTGGAAGGGCAGATAAGACTAGGCAGGCTGTGATCTGATCCAGCCACCCAAGCTCTTAAGTAGACAAAACAAGATAGCATACTTAAGGTACAACTAATCCTTAAGGCAACCAAAATGGCTTCTTGCTCTGTGAATTTTAAAATGCATTGGCCTGTGGGGATTTTAGCTTTTTAAGAGTTCACACAAGATTCATTGGCCCACCCCAGAACTGTTCTTAATGGAAGCACTTCCACTTCCACTGCACTTCTAAGTTGCTTGAACAGGAGCTTCCTAGTTCACTTCCTCGATCTTCTTTGCCTGAGGCAATGAGTCTGTGGCGACTCCCACTATCACAGGCTTTGATTTGTTGATCAATTGGGGCCTTTTAGAGTCAAAACTGGTTTCTTCTTCTACAGGGGTGCTGGTTCTGGTGGACTGGGCCTAGCTGTTGAAGGTCCCTCTGAAGCAAAGATGTCATGCACTGACAACAAAGATGGCAGCTGTTCTGTGGAATACATTCCCTATGAACCTGGCACCTACAACCTCAACGTCACTTATGGTGGCCACCAAGTGCCAGGTACCGATTGGGGCTGGGTTGTGCGTGTGGCAGTGGTAGGCAGGAAGTGGCAGGGGCAACTGATTTATAGGTTGGTGTTGGTGGTATCTTCTGTCGCTCTTGGCATACATGGCCCTGGAGAGGGAGAGGGAGCCTCTGGCCCATGGTCCTAGTGAGGACTAACCTGGCCCACAATAGTTTCCCCTGAGTCCTGCCCACCTGCCCATCATACAGCATTTGGTGTGAGGCAGGTAAAGATGCGTCTTCCTGCCTAAAGTGGGATTTGACTGAATTGCTGTTGGGGATTGCAATGTTTTGTGCCTTTGGCCAAGTGCTTTGATTTTGCACTGCCTGGGCAAAGGAAACACATTGCCAGCTGCCATGGTGACATCAGGTGATTGACACCTGGGTGGCCCTGTGCACCTGCCAAAATGGCTGACAAGGTCTGGGTGACCTAAGGATCTGGTCCACTGACCTGAAAATATTGCTCTTCCCTTGGCTCCACAATTCAATTGTTGCTCTTGATTTTTCACCACTTTGGTGTTTTCTTTTTTGCGGGCAGGGCACTGGTGGAAATTTAGGCTGCCTTTCTAGCCAAAAGAGAGGCATATAGTCCCATTAGCCTCTCCTGGCACCTAAATAATGAAAGCAAGATTTCAAACTGCCCAAGGTTCTTTGGCCTAAATATTCTGCAAAACAAGTTCATATCCATCTCTGTTTTGCGTTCTTGGTGCACTTCTTCAGCTCTCCTCTGAGTAATCTCCAGCAAAGCAGGAGTGGGCTGGGCCTGCAGGATGGTGTAATGCTTAGTGTGGGATCAGAGGCTGCGGACCGTAGGGCATGCCACATAGGGGTGGGGGACCTGTGACTCCCCAACTCCCATCATTGCTGAGGATTGGTCATGCTGCCTGTGGCCCTTCCAGCTCTACAATTCTATGGTTTTATGATTGTATGCTTCACTTGAGTCCCCTGGAAGATCAAAGAGACAGGCAATTGGATTGCAAATAGGACTTGCTGGTTAGGAAAGTTGGCCTCCTGAAACATAAGCGTGGGTGGGACTCAAAAGCAAGAGACTTCTTCTAAAACTGCATTTGATGTAAGGAGTGTGTGCTTTACCTGAAACCCTGCAGTGGTTTCTGGGCTCAAATCCAACTTTTTTCATCGCCTTCTCTCTCTCTCTCTGCATAGGGAGCCCCTTCAAAGTGCCTGTGCATGATGTGATAGATTCATCTAAAGTTAAATGTTCAGGCCCTGGCCTGACTCCAGGTGTTGTCAGAGCCAATGTCCCCCAGTCCTTCACGGTTGACACCAGCAAGGCAGGTGTGGCACCCCTCCAGGTCAAAGTTCAGGGCCCTAAAGGTAAGCAAATCTCGGCTTGACTAGACCAGTAGTTCCTTCCTGGGGCTTGGCTCTTCTCTCACCTGTTGAACTCTTCCTGCAGGAGTGGTGGAGCCTGTAGATGTGGTGGACAATGCTGACGGGACTCAGACCGCGAGCTACGTGCCAAGCCGGGAAGGCCCATACAGCATTGCTGTGCACTATGGAGATGAGGAGGTGCCCCGCAGGTATGGGCTGTGGGTTGGCGCTGTAGGCCAGAGGGAAGACAGTGAGACTCTGAAGCCTCCTTAGGACAGAAGCTTGGTACACTGAACATTCATAAGAAAGCTTCTAGCCTCTCTGAGCCAAGGCAGAGACTCTAACAGTGATGGCTGCTTTTTGACGTTTCCAAAGCTTCAGATGATTTCGCCATTTACTAGAAATCCAAAGTGTTTGTAAACCCAGCACTTGAGAATCTGAGGCTTGGGGACTTGCCTCTCAGGATAATGTTTTTAAAGTTGCATTGAACACGTTGGGCAAGTTGTTTGAGAGAGGGCCTCTGCAAATCTTTTAAAGACTCCCATGTAATCAATGTTGGAAGCAAAACCTCATGCCACAGATCTTTTTGTCTCTTGCTGTTGACAGGCAAATTGTGTCAGAGCAAAAACTGGCACAAGACTTGAAAGCTTTTCCTGGAACACTGAGCCCAGTGTACAGTGTCTTGCACTTACCAGTTGTTTCTGCCGAACGTGCTGTTCTGTCAATGGGAACTTCTCATTGGTAGAGGATTCCATCAGGCTGCAGTGGCCTCAGATTGGTATACGATGCCTTTATTCTGTGTAAGAGAAAGATGAGTAGCCCTTAATGATCCTGTGGGGGAACACCTGTGCACCCTGGAATTGAGGGATGGGGGTGTGGTCATTTCTGTCATTTCTGCCTAACATTAACAGAGGCACTTCTCTCCCTCCCTCTTTTATATGCTCACAGTCCGTTCAAGGTTAAGGTTCTTCCCACACATGATGCCAGCAAGGTAAAGGCTAGTGGCCCAGGGCTGAACACAACAGGTGTGCCAGCCAGCCTGCCTGTGGAGTTCACAATTGATGCCAAGGATGCTGGAGAGGGCTTGCTGGCCGTCCAGATCACCGTAAGTGGAACAATGTCCGAAGGGGAGATGAATGCAGGTTGGGGGTTGTTGTGAGAAGTCCTTCAGGGCAGAGGGGTCGGTTCCACGGTAGATACTTGGGGGGAGAAATCAATGGGAGATGATGTGGAAAAGACTGGGACAAGTCTGAAGGTACACATAAGCTGCAGTCAGGTGGACTGTGAGCTCCTTCATTCATTCATGTGGTGACACTGCCTTGTGACAACATCCTCACTGATTTCTATAAGCCCTATGGTTGCATAGCCATACTTGCTGTCTTGTACAGAGGTGGGAGCTTTGATAGCATTTCCAAATGGCAGAAAATGCTGCCTTGTTCATTTTCCAGAGCTTTCTGCCCTTGACTCAGGCTACCCTTCTCATCCTATACTTAGAAGGGCCACCAACTCTGCACTTGGTGAGAGTCTCTTGACTCCTGAGTATCCCACTGCAGCAAGACAGTAGATTTCAGTACTCATTTTGAACCAGAGGTCTATAGTGGTGGCAAGCCTTAAGCTGAGCTTGCATCTAAAGCATAACAAAGGTTTTATGTAGGTCACTGACCAATTTCACAACTCCTCCTTGGTAATCCCAGTTTATTCATGCCTTGCTCAGCCCCCCACCCCCCTTTTTAAACATAAAATGTCCTTTCAGTGCTTTCCTATGTAACAGCAAGAAATGCTTGTGGCGGCGGCTGTCTTCTTGTGCCATACTGGGTTCAAGTGGGTTTTCACTCATACAAATTCCTGTCAGATTCTCGTGACCATAACAACTTTGGGGCAGGGACCTAGGTTTTGAATGGCTCCTGCAGTTGCCGCCTCTTAACTTGAAATGCTTGCCTTCCTTCTAAACCCCCCTTCCTGTGCTGTGCCGTGGCCAGGATCCTGAGGGCAAGCCCAAGAAAGCCACCATCCGTGACAACCAGGATGGCACCTACACTGTGTCGTATGTCCCAGACATGACCGGCCGGTACACTATCCTCATCAAGTACGGTGGGGATGAGATCCCCTACTCGCCGTACCGCATCCGGGCCCTGCCCACTGGCGACGCCAGCAAGTGCACCGTCACAGGTGAGCGCTCCTCCCAGGTGAGGGTCTTGTGGGGGCGAGGGCTGCTGGAGGGTGGGGTGAGCCACGCTAAAATAATGCCACGCCCTCCCACCACATCGACTGCTTTTTGCCGGGCACATCCGGCCACACCGCTCACCCACTGTGGGGAGGGAAATGCTACATTGCCTACGTTCTCCTGTGTTTTATTTTAATTGTGCACTGTTCCGTGTGATTCTTGTCTCACTCTGATTACCCTTGCTCTTTGCCCTTTCACCTCAGTGTCGATTGGAGGTCATGGGCTAGGTAAGCAGCTTGCTGATGGCTTCCTTCCCCCACCCCAAGTATGCCTGCCTGCCTGCCTGCTCTCGCTGCTTCCTTTTCCGCTGCATGGTCTCACACTGGCATTGGGCTCCACCTCTGCCCCAGGTCAGAGAGGAGAGGGCAGCCAGGCTTCCCTGTCCAAAGGGCTGGTTGGACTGCTCCATCTGGAAGGGACCTCTTGTTCTCAAAGCAGGTGCCTGCTGAAAACTGGGTCAGTTGCTAATATAGAACTTCACTGGACCTGGATAAAAGCTGCCATTTCCCTGGCTAGGCTATAAAAGAAGCATATGTATTCCTTGGTCTGTTAAAACCTTGCCAGGACCAAAATGATCAGGTGGGCGCTTAAAGTGCAGTGCCACTTATTTGTCAGTTAAAGCTTCTAGTTCAGGGATTGGGGGGGGGAGGCTGTGGCACTTGCAGTGTTGCACCTCCTCCCAGGCATAGCCAGCATGGCCCAGTGGTCAGGGATGATGAGAATTGTAGTCCCTATATCTGAAGGGACACAGCCCTGCTTTAGTTGTTGATGTTTGTTTTGGGCTTTTAAAAAAATTATCTCCCCTGCACTTGCTGCTAAACAAGAACTGTTTTCAGTAGCTCCCTTTGATACCTGTTCCACTTTCAGCAAACATGTGATGAGTTTGAATGATAGGACTTGTGCCAGCATAAGGAATGCCAGCTTTACAAGTAGCGCACGTGAAAACAGTTGGGGCCTGTACTTTGTCTTAACCCATTATGGACTATTGAAATCAGTAGTGGCTCTTCAGGGTCCCAGGCAAAGGCCTTTTGCAGACCTGCTAGAGAAGCTGTTCCTTGAAGCAAAGTTGCTAGGGGTCAAAACAGGGTCCTTCCTTTCTTTTTCATTTTTCAGTTTTTTACTTGAGATGAGCCACTAGTTTGCCCCTGCTAGAACATATTCACTTTTTGCTTCTTCCAGCAAGATAGGATTGCTGTGAACTAAGCCTCTGCTTCAGAGGCAGAAAAGAGACAACTTTTGGGGAGGGGGAGGGAGAGCTGGAAGCCGTGCATTTTCTCCAACCCTAGCCATTGATATGAAGCAAGGAGGTGGATCTGAATGTTAGTGGTGGGTTGGATTATGGCTGTCATGGTACATTTCCCCCTTCCACCCCCTTCTATCCACCCTCCCTGCCTCCCCAAATAGTCCTCTCCTACCCTTTGCCTCCCTCTCTATCTTCCATCTCCTGCTGTGCTTGCCTAATGAGGGGCGTGAGCTTGTGAATCAGGAAATGGATCAGGTACATGCATGTTTCTTAGCTCTGTGGGGAAGGCTTCTGTCTACAGGCAGGCATGTTGCAAGCATTGTGGTGGCTCAGGGAACCACCGAAGTTTGTGGGAGTCCTGTTGATGTTGTCTTGGCTTTCCACAAGAAGTGTGCTTCAGGGGTCTGTATCAGGCACGTGAACGGATTTTGTTTGCCACATTTCTATACTGTCAAATAGCTTGAAAACTCTGAGCAGTTCACAAGAATAAGAGGCTGAAACTGTAACACATAGAAATCTAAAACAACTACAGAATAGATTATTATTATTATTTATTTATTTATTTATACCCTGCCCTTCCCAGCCAAGACCGGGCTCAGGGCGGCTCACACCAAGTATAAAACAATTGATTAAAATACAACTTAAAAACAAGATTAAAATACAACATTAAAATGCAGCCTCATTTCAGTAGAAACTCAAATCAAAAACAAAAATGTTATCAAACCAAAGCAAGAGCAACAGAGCAGCAACACTTCTTTTGAATGCAAAGGCCCTGGGAGCATTGAAATGTCTTTTCCTATCATCCAAAAGATCAGTGCACGTGCCAGGCGAGTCTTTTTGGAGAGGGCATTCCGCAGCCCAGGTGCCCCCACTGGAAAGGTCATCGGGGTGAATTCCTGGCAGCAGCTTCAGACCAGGGAAACTGATAAGTGGTTGCCATCTTCAGGGAAGCTCGGTTCCCTACCCCAAGTGTAAGGGGAAAATAACACCTCATGGTCTTCCTGAGCAGATTAGAGGAGTCATAAGCTGCAGATAGAGCCCGAGACCACAGTGAAGAAACATCATTATTTATTCAATTTATTTACTGTCCTTTATTAATGACACATTACAGAACATCAGTGATAAAAACATAATAAAAAGCATACTGGCAGACAGCCTAATAATAAAATAGTCATCATAATAACATTCCTTCCCCCCCCCCCTGCATTTTTCCAGGCTGTGGGCCATAGCCATAGGCCTGGGTAAAGAGGAATGTTTTTGCCTGGTGCCTAAACATGCACTATTTCATCTCCCCTCCCCCGACTTGCATCCTCCATGCAGCTTGACAGGCAAACTGGTAGCCCACGGCTTGTCTTTGCTATCCAGAGGGCTTAGGAGTTAAATTTGGCTGGACATAAATCTAAACATTTTCCCTTCCTAGCACTCATTCCCAAAAACACACTCTCATAGCCAGCACTAGGGGCCCAGTTTTTATTACTGTGTGTGTAGCTTTGATCATGATTTGCCATTTTACAATAGGAACCTAAGCCAACAATAGAAATCTTGATTCAGCTTGAACTTGATGTTGATGTGATGGGGGGGGGGAGAACCCAAACATGATATTTACAGCAGCTTCTCTGTTTGTTAACAGTGTTGTTGCTTTTGGAAATCTCTTTAAGCCAGAGCCCTCTCTGTAAGAAGGATTAACCCATTGTGGTGCCTTCCAGATCTTGTTGGGCAAACTCCCATTGGCTCCAGTTTCTGTGGCCATTGGTCAGGTAGGATGGGAGCTCAAGGGCACCATGCTGGCTGCCTCAGGTTAACCCTTTAAGCTAGTTTGAAAGTCTGTGGCTCAAAATCTCCTCTTGTGCTTTGATTGCATAGGGTTCGTTCTTCAGTGAGAACAAGCTCTTCCTTGGCATTAGCCGATCCCTAGTCACACAAAGCTGTAACATCCCTTGCTTTATGAACAACCAATGCTGCTGCTGCTGGGGTCCAATCATGGCTTTAGTTGCCTTAACTCCATCTTGCTTTAGTCCTTTTAAAAAAATGTTATGTTATCTGACTGTTTCCTTGGGGGGCTTGGTGTCAGATGGCAAGAGTTGGGTCTGATCCAGCTCCCAGCCTCCTGTGCAAGCTGGAAGGGTTTTTTGACCCCCACCTCAACACAATTGGCATGGGGGGCTCTGACAGCCTCTCCTCTGCACCTCAACCACCTTCTCCCTTGCATGAGCACATCTGAAAATGGGAGTGAGCCATTGAGGTGCATTGGAGAAGAGTGTCTGGTAGATAGTGGTGGGTGGGTGGGTAACATATCTTGCCTGAGTTCTAAACATTGTCCTGCCAAAAACTTAACTGCTGACCAGGCTTTGGTATTGGCTGGAACAGCCATCATTTTGAGCCAATTGTGGTGTCTGCAAATGCAGGCCTCTCATGTGAATGCAGGTATTCCTGGAAAGAGCTTGCGTGAGGTGCACCAGCAAGTGTGAACTGGCCCTAGTGTTCCAGCCTGTGTTTTCCTACTTGCAGAGTTTCCTTTCATTCTCTGTCATCCATTGTAAAAGCCTTTGGCTTTATACAATAAAACTGATCACTAGTACTTGCAACTGAATGGGTGAATATAGTCCCTTGGTAAGGTGCTCTGTTTTGACCTACAGTGGCTTAATTCATCTATGCAATATTGGTCCTCCCACAATTTGGTCAACCTGCCCTCTGTCTCAAAGTCCCCATGAGGCCATGTCAGCTGGTATAAGAGGCTGGGAGCTTAGGGAGACCCATGGTGCATGATGGGAAGGAGTTGGGAATTGGACTCAAGTTCTCCATTCCTCATTGGCTTTCCCTTCTGCCAGGAGCCGGCATTGGGCCCACCATCCAAATTGGTGAGGAGACGGTGATCACGGTGGATGCCAAGGCTGCTGGGAAGGGCAAGGTGACTTGCACAGTATGCACTCCTGATGGCACAGAGGTGGACGTGGATGTGGTGGAAAATGAGGACGGCACCTTTGACATCTTCTACACGGCGCCCCAGCCAGGCAAATATGTCATCTGTGTGCGCTTCGGAGGAGAGCACATTCCCAACAGTCCTTTCCAGGTTACGGTGAGTCTTGGGGTGACCAGGGAGCAGTATGTGGCCAGAGGTGTCTGGTTCTGCAAAGGGCTTAATGGCTAGCACGGTGCTGATGTTGGAAGGCTCATAAATGTGTGCAAGGTCAAGTCTTGTCCTGCGGTAGTTCTGCCTCCTTTAAATGAGTGATAATGGAACTTCCTGCCATATTGACTTAGAAGCCCAGAACTGTGGTGGTGAGATGATTTTACCTGAAAGAGCAGGGGCAGTATTAGCAAAGGAGCTCGGTCTTTGTTTCGGATACTTCTTGTGTGTCTGTCCCAAAACTTGTGACATGTTAGATGGAACACTCCTCCTGCCACTGAGTTTGGATCTAAGCCCTGGGCTACATCTGAGCTGGTTAACACAAATGAACATAAATACATACATACATACATGGGAAGTGGGAGGTGTGTCCCCTTGTCAAAAAAAAGCTCATGTGCATTCTAGATCTGAGAATTATACGTTCTGGGCTCTGCTTGTTTGCTCTAGGGTTGCATGTTCTCAATGGCAAAAATCCAAAATCCTGCAGAAAGGAGGCTCTGTTCAGACTAATTGGGTTTTTTTGGGTTTTTTTAGAAGAAATTGCATCCATGATCAGAAATATAGTGGTTGTTCCCCGTTCCCCCAAAATAGAGGGTGTCATAAGAGCACAGGCAGAGGGAGAAGTTCTGTGCAGTGCAGCATAGCATATAGAATGCTCCCAGCTGCTTGAAACAAAAGCTGCTGAAAACTCCACCTCAGCCTCAGATTTTGCCACATTGCAGTCTTGGGGGTTGGACACATTATTTTAAACAGATCATTTATTTTAAACAGTTTGCTTCAGAATAATCAAGTGGGCAGCCCCCTGCTCACTCCTGTGGAGGATACATGTGCATTGGGTGGCAGAAAAAGCTGTGCTGCTCTGATGTATAGATTGTTTGTTTATCTTGTTATTTCATAAAATTTATACACCCCTTGATGGTAAAAACAATCTATATTTGCTCCCTCTGCTCTTATTTGTGTGGTGAGGAGATCAAGTAAAAGGGATCATTACTCAGAAGTAGCAGAATTCTCATCTGCAGATGGGAAATTGCATTTTTGAAGGCTTCTCCATGTACACTCCCTGTACATGCCCCAGAAATGTACACGCCATTTCTGGGGGGACCTGGGTGCCGAGGCACCCACAAAATTTTCACTGGGTCCCGGGGGGGGGGCACCCCAATGCAGCGCACGCATGACATTTCATGGTGCACCAAGGCACAGTGGGGCTCGTTGCAGCCACAGGAGGGACCGTTGGGCCATGTGATGACATGCGTGTAATGTGCTGGGCACCCACAACGTGAGGTGGAACCTGGTGTACGTGTACAGCAGCATGTGATTTTAGTGTACCCCTCTGTCTAATGATCTTCTGTGCTACTACTTTTGAAAAAAATAGGGTTCCTTGAAATGGTGCAAATTCTACTGACTGAGGGCTTATCCACACTTACTTTTTCTTCCAGGCATAAGCGTACTTAAAAACTTGTATGTCAGAGTGTTTTTCTCTCACCTTGCCCTGGAGCTTTCTCCACAAAAACCCGCTCTTTAGTGCTCAATCGGAGCAAAGGTCGATTTGGGTTTCCTGCGGATTGCCGTTTGCTCCAATTGAGCTTTAAAGCAGTGGCAGACCTTGGGGTCCCAAATTTCAGCGTCCCCCTCTGCAACACCAAAATTTGGCGCACTCCCCACCTCTTGCCTCTTTCATTCTGTGTAATAGTTGTGCTCCCAAGGCTCCATGCCCAGGGCAGCCAAATCGGCCTTGCTCCCCTAAACCTGCTTCTGTTTAAAGAGTGGGTGTCCGTGGGGAAAAGTCGTGAGCAAAAAGAAGATGCTTGGACACCATGCCTAGAGAAAGTGGAGGGAAAGTAAGTGTGGATAAGCCCGTATTTTGCACAATATGTTTATCTGGAGCCCAGCAACAAATCTGTTACATTCAAATTGCATTGATGTGAATGATCCAAAAAATGTGTGTTGTTGTTTTTTTAAAAAAAATGTGAGCTAGGAACTTGCATACAAATGTTACATGCACGCACACACACAAAACTTGTCCTGCTGTAACATGTGACTCATTGGTTGGCTTTTGTAGACCCAGCCTTCCTGTTTAATGCATTACTCACTCTTTCCAGGTTCCAATGCAAAAGGAACCCTCTGGCTCAGTCACAGAACGTGGAGGAAGGGAGGAAGCGGTTGGGAAGGGACAGTGTCCCTTATTTCTTTATGGGCATTGTCTTGTGTGTGTTAGAAACAAGCAAGCAAACGTCCCTCCGCCAGGGAAGTTTTGACTCAGTGGAAAGCATTTTTGAACCTGATTTCTTCCTCTTCCTCTCTTACCCCACCTCATAGCCAAGAAACTGGAGTCTCTCCACTTGAGCACAGATTTCTTGCACAACTGAACTTCTGCTTTAACTCTGTTAAAAGCATCACCAGCAACAAAAACCCGCTAATATTTTTCTTCCCCACCTCCATTTCATCCTCAACATTTTTATAGCACTTGCAGTCAGCGCTGGGCATCTTTACTTGGAAATTTACTGAGTTCAGTAGACCTAGATGAGTCTCAGAAAAAATCGCCTAGGATCGCAACCAGGACTGGCCCAGAACATTTTTCTCCCTGAGGCTCTGAGTGTGTGTTGTGTGTGTTCTTTTCCCCTAGTTCTGCTGTAATTCAGTACCACATCACAGTAGTAGCTTATACCCATGAATTACAGAATTTCAGAGTTGGAAGGGACCCCAAGGGTTATCTAGTCCAACCCCCTGCAATGCAGGATCAAGGTTCCCCATCCAATTGGAAACCATACCGGACCCTGCTTAGCTTTGCAAATATGCTAGCACCTACCTTATTACCCAGACTTTTCTGGAGCTCTCCTGCCCCACCCCGCCCCCTACAAAGTGTCTCTGCAGAATAAATAAGTCCTGCCTATCTTAACTCTTCTAGTCATTTATTTGCATCCACTTCATGCAGGCTTCTTAAAATGGCACAATCCCTCCCTAGGGAATAGAATGGCTATGATAGAAAATCCAGATCATAATTCATTCAGCAGGGTATTCTCCCCCCCCCCCCAACACCTCCAGCTCTATCCCGGAGAGCTATAAGGTGTGTGTGACCATCCCATAAAATAGCCAGAAGACTTTTTAGCATTGCAGTTTCCTGTGTTTTTTGTATGCAAAAGGAGAAACCCCATTCTCAGCCCACAGGCCACATTTTGGGGCTGTCTCTCTGCCCTAGACATAAATTGGCACCATGTTGCAACATGTGCGTTTCAGGCAATGAGATCATTATTTTGCGTTGGCAAACAGAATTGGTTTCCTTGTGCAGGCTTGGTCATACAATACTTCAGCTACATGCAAACTTGAAATACTTTGCACCAGAGTGTGTGGCTTCTATAATTGTGGACATTATTTTTGGGTGGTGGCTCACAGGGGTGCTGTCACTCCCCATCACCTTTTTCCTGGTGTACCTGTGTTATAGCACAGTTAGACTTTCTGAACATCTAATCTTAGGTTTCCTTTGAAAAGCAAGTTCCTAGCTCCATTGATTGTTGGCTACTTTTTTGGGGGGGGGGGGATTCCAGATTGAAGCCCTTTCTGAAGCAAATAATTCTGCAAAACAATCAAAGGTGCCCTATGTTGCCATATTGCTGTGGGAGATATGTGTGGGATACTATCCTCTGGCAAAGAGCTAGTATCTGAGAGAAGATTGGATTGTTTTGTGCAATAATGACCGAGCACTGAAGGTTTCTCCTTTAAAAAAAAAATTATTTACTGTTTTTGCAATGGGGCTGGACTTGTCCCGGGGAGATGATGAATATGGGATGACATGATGGCAGCAGGCTTGCCAGAATGGACCACTGGCCTGTTTCCCCTGTTCCTGTGGTTTTAAGTTCTGAAATGGAAGCACGGCAGGGTTGTCCTGGCCCTGAGCCGGCCTCTCCACTGGTCCGTTCTAACACTCTTGCCCCATTCCCGCCACAGGCCCTGGATGGCGAGCGCACGACCCCCCAGCAGATGGCCCAGCCGATGCGGGCCCCACCCTACGCATATCCACCTGGTGCACAGCAGCCCTGGGGACCGGCAGTAACAGTTCAGTTTCTTGGAGGAAAAGCTAGCCCAGGGCATTCTGGGTGGGGGGAGCACCCCATGGAATTCAGCCGCCTCTGCTTTGCGCTGTTTGCCACTGCTTGGGAGGGGGGAGCTGGTTTTCTGCTTGAGGTCGCAAGATCAAAGGTTCCCTGCTCCTTTAAACAAAAACATCTGGTGGCAGGGTTAGATTATGAACCCACATCTGGAAACTGCAGATGGGTTAGAATGTGCGCCAAGAAATGGAAACCCACTCCCAGGAAAGGCTCCAGCACTTGCCTTTGCCCTGAGAGTTGTTGAAACTGATGTTCAAATTGTTTTTTTCCATTTTTGGTGATTCTTGGTGGAAACAGAATAATCTAACCCAGGGTTTCCCAAACTTGGATCTCCAGCTGTTTTTGGATTACAATTCCCATGATCCCTGAGCACCTGCTAGCTAAGGGTGATGGAAGTTGTAGTCCAACAAGAGCTGGAGACCCAAGTTTGGGAAACCCGGATCTAACCCAAATGATCTCTTCTGCCAGAGCTCCTGAGGAGCATCTGCTAGTTGGGTTTCCTTCCCAGGAGCAGCAGCAGCAGCAGCAACCTCCTCCTTTTCTCTGGAATTCCTGAGGCCTTCTGCACACAAAGCAGGTTGCCTGTCACTGAGCTACAGGTCTCTCTCCTTGGCGTTACAGGCAAGCTGTGAATCTGTTTGCGCTTGCAGCCGAACTAGACACAGTGCCATTCACAAAACTCGCAGTTGTTTGTTTGTTTCCAAAGTGAAGAGTAAGCAAGGGGGGCCACCAACCCAGACCAAAACTACGGTGGGGGCAAAGGGCTAATGGTCCCACGTCCCCTGGGTCTAGGATCTGGAGGAAGCCTCATCAGGAGGAGATGGCCTAGAGGACATTCCTTCACTGAATGGGAAAGTCACTAAGTTTCAAGACCACCTTTTCTGAGGCAGCAACTTTAAAAAAAAAGAACTGAGCCAGGAGACGATTCACCATTTCCCCAAACTTTGTGATTTTGGGCTTACAATCCTTGGAAATAGCTGTCTTTTATTGAGCAGCTGTGAGTCACTCTCTCTCTCTCTCTCTCTCTCTCTCTCTCTCTCACTCACACACACACACACACACACACACGGTGTCCAACGCTAGAAGTCGTGTCAACTAGGAAGAGAATCAGAGCAGAATCAACGCAGTTTGAAACTCTGCTTCCTTTGCTTGTGCAGAAAGCTTTTGTGGGGTGGGGCAGTGGCTCTGCTCCTGCAAGTGCCCCACAAGAACCCAAGCAGTGGGCTTTGTGGCTCTTTTGGGTGGTCTGTCTGATGCCCTGTGCAGGCTCTTCATCACTTCTCTCTCTTGCCCCCAACTTTGCTTTGAGGCTAACGCAGGTGGGCTGCTTTCAGAAGCAACTTTATGGGCACCTCTTCTCCCCCACCCTTGCTTGGCCTCTCCCACACCTGAATTCCAAGGGGGGAAGAGACCCCCCAGAATGTGACCGGATCGGGGCTTTTCCCAGGGTGTCTTTGTCTTTGAGGTCACATCCCTTTCTCTCTTGATGCCAGGGAGGGGGGCCATCTGTGCTTTGTATGTTGTCCTTGTCAGTACCTCCATTCTTTTTGGGGGGCGGCGGGGGGGGGGGTCTGCCAAGTCATATCTCAGGCAGGTTGTGTGATGTTCACCTTTCCAGGATGCAAAGAAGGATGCTTCTCTGTTCCCTGGGCGTGGGCATGGCTAGCATTTGTCCTGGGCAGACACAATTGGGAGTCTTACTTGGCTTGCATCCTTGTAACTGCTGATAGACATATCTCGGGGGGGGGGGGGAGGTGGGCCTTCCATATATTGTTGTTGGCCTCCCATCAGCAGCAGCTGGAACAGTCAGTACTTGGGGATGATGGGAGTTGTAGTCCAGCAATATCTGGAGGGTCACACAGGTTCCCCAGCTGTGCCGCAACAGCTGGCTGCACATCAGTGGGATTCCACTCCAGTGAAACACAGCCACATTTGGGACAATCAGTGCCAAACAAATGGGGGCAGTGCAGCATGGGTGGGTGTGTTGTAGAGTAGTAACTCCTTTCTGCATTAGTTCCTTGCAGTGCTGACCTTTTCAGCTGATGATAATAAAACTGGCATTCACTTTCTCTCCTGTGGATGAAATATTCAGCTACCAAATGACAGGGCCATGGGGGTGGGGACAGAATGAGCTGCACAGAAGCAACTGCCCTACTTTCCACTTGTTGTGCAACTCCCAGATACTACAGTGAATGCCACCCCATTGGGAATGCTTCCTGTAACAGCTCTAAAACCAAACCAAACTCCCTCAGCTTCTGTTTAAGCCCACCATGAAATAGAAAGGGGGCAGGGGGAATAAGTGTCATCTCTCCAGAAATGTGTTCTGGAACTAGGAACAAAATCAAAATTGAGTTCTGGCTCTTGCCAGCTTGAGTGTGTTGAGTCCCAGGACCTCTTTCTGCACTGAGCAGCTTTTGGAATGGCTCTCTCGGTATGTAAAATGACTGCTGAGCTCCACTTCAGAACCCAGCATTGTGCTTAGTTCAAGAATCTGACTCCAAAACTCTCCCAAGCCGATGTTTGCAATACAAACTTACCAAAGCAAACCTGAAATTTAAAAGCATTTAAAGGGAAGAAGGTCCACCAAATCCATTTTTATGCAACAGCTCAGATGGCTTGCTGGCCAGCTTGCCTGTCTACACGCTCTTTCTCTCCCCCCCCCCCCCGACTGTCTGGTACCTGGTGGCTTTTCAAGATCTGTCTTTGTCTGCTCCATGTTCCATCGCTGTTTATGAACTCCTGCCATTTCTTCCCATCCCTCCTTGTCTTGTCTGGCTCTCGAAAAAGCAAAACTGATTCTCACTGCGGTGTTGGGTTTGGGGGTGCCTCTGTCTTTTCCAGGCAACAGACCGTCCTGTTAATGGACTGGATGCCGGACTGCGGCCTTTCGACTTGGTCATTCCTTTTACCATCAAGAAAGGAGAGATCACAGGTAATGGGATGGGAGGGGGATGTGATCAAAGTGGTTTAGGACTCTGCCTTTTACAGAGGTCAGGGCAATAGTTTATAGCCAGGCTGTGTTTTGAGCAGTATGCTTGGAGCACAGAATGTAAATGGAGGCAAAACTCAGCTTCCTGATCTCTGTTAAGTTCCTAGTCCTTAAGGTAGATTGTGAAGCATATGGCAGCGTCTGGCAAGATCAGAGGGCTGCCTGAATAACTGTTTATAGTGGCTAGGGTGGGGGCTTCAGTGCCCTGTCTGTTTTTTGTTTTGCCTTCTCCATAACTAGCATAAGTAGAATAAACTCTAGAAGGTTTTATGCAGATTCTGGTTCTCTTGATAAAGGATATGGGTTATCTGGGTGCAGAACGTTTGATGCAGAACACCAAACTTTCCTAGTTTGCTTCAGTACAGTCTGAAAATATAGCTGTAGCACTTGCTGTTACATGCCTGGTATATAAGGATTTGGATATAGATCTTAATCATGTCTCCATCCTTGGTAGCATATTTTTATCTCTAAGAGTCATGGAGCTGGAAGGGCCCCAAAGTCTAACCTCTTAGTCCAACCTATGCAGGTCTAACCATCTAGAAAGCTTATCTACTTCCTCACCTCAAATTAATAATCTGTTGATGGCGTAGCAAATAGAGCTTTGCCAAACCAGTTCAGTTTTTCAAACTCCTAGGATTGCAGCATATTAAATGTCTCTCCTTTCAACAGCTCTATGAAAGGTAGATGGAATTACAGCTTTACATGAATCCAGTGGCCTAGCTAAGCCCAGTGAATTGTGGACCAGTGATTTTAATCCAGGTCCCCTTAAAATGTCCTCTCTGGGGTCCTTGCAAAAAACAGATTCCTGGGTCCTTGCATTCCTACACTGGTGAACAGAACCCACCAACTTAAAAGAGCTTTATGTGGTTTCCTCCCTCCCCACAGGTGAGGTGCGCATGCCCTCTGGCAAGGTGGCAAAGCCAGACATCACAGACAACAAGGATGGCACAGTGACAGTGCGCTACGCCCCCACAGAGGCTGGCTTGCATGAGATGGACATCCGTTACGACAACATGCACATCCCAGGTAACACACACAAAAAGGTGTTTGGCTCTGAGATTACCAAGCTCACATTGGTTGGAGCAACTAAATGTGCGCTAGTAGGTATCTAAAAGATGTTGATGCCATACCCTCCTCCCACCTCCATAGGTAGCCCACTGCAGTTCTATGTGGACTATGTCAACAGTGGCCACGTGACTGCTTATGGACCGGGACTCATCCATGGGGTTGTCAACAAGCCAGCAGTCTTCACCGTCAACACAAAAGATGCAGGAGAAGGTGAGTCCGCAAGGCCCACTTGGTGCTTGGAACTGCTCCTGCCCTCTGGTTTTCTGGCCATTTGGGCAAGGCTGTTGATGCTTCTCTTCTGTGTAAATGCACACAGCAACTACCTGATCCCTCCATTCCTTGCTGCAGGGAAGCAGCAGCAAAAATAGGCTTAGGGTTGTGTGCTCTTCTTAACAAATCTGTCATTAAGATGCCTAGCAAAACCAAATATGCAACTTGTATAGTCACACACACTTTCTTGGGGGGGGGGTCTGCCTTGATTTTCAGCACAGGAGCACACTGCCCTATTTTGGGGCTGGCTCAGTTACTGGGGCACTAGGGCTAATGGCTCTTCCCGTGCTTGACGTCTGATGTTCTGCTTGTTTCCAGGCGGCCTCTCTCTGGCCATCGAAGGCCCCTCCAAGGCTGAGATTGGCTGCACTGATAACCAGGATGGCACTTGCACAGTGTCGTATCTTCCTGTTCTGCCTGGCGACTACAACATATTGGTGAAATACAATGACAAACACATCCCAGGAAGTCCCTTCACTGCCAAGATTACTGGTGAGATCTGGGGCTGGCCCACCTGGGCTAATTAAGGAAAGAAGGGGGCGGGTGGTAAGCTCACACTGAAGGGGAAGGAGAAGGTAGGCTGCAGGCCCACCTTGACGGCACAATGCCTGCCTTTCTCTGCTTCTGCAGGAGATGACACGATGCGCATGTCCCATCTCAAAGTGGGCTCCTCTGCCGACATCCCCTTGAACATCACTGAGACGGACCTGAGCCAGCTGACGGCCACTGTGATCCCACCTTCTGGTCGTGAGGAGCCTTGTCTGCTCAAACACCTACGCAATGGGCATGTTGGTGAGTGACCGAGAAGACCTCCGCTTTTCTGCTTATATCTCAAGCCGATTGGCAGAGCTCATGGGTAGAAGAAAAGTTTATATAGGTATAACGATTCTCTTTTGCTTCTTCCTTTCCACCCCATCTTTCTGTAGGAATTTCTTTTGTCCCCAAAGAGATTGGAGAGCACATTGTGAACATCAAGAAGAATGGGCTGCACATCCCCAACAGCCCCATCACAGTGATGATCAGCCAGTCTGAAATTGGCGATGCCAGCCGCGTCAGGGTCTCTGGCCCAGGGCTCAGCGAGGGACGGACATTTGAACCTTCAGAGTTCATTATTGACACAAGAGATGCTGGTATGCAGGTTTATAATCCTTTGGTTCAAAGACAAGGGCTACTTGCCATGGTGGCTGTCCTGTCGGAGGGAGTTTGCCTCAAATGAGGACCAGTTGCTGGGAGTGGCAGGTGGGGCGAGTGCTGGCAAGCTTCCTTTGGGCATCTGGTTGACCACTGTTGGGCTAAGGTGGGCCCTCTGGCTTGATCCATCAGGGCTCTTTAGTTCTTATTCTTGGGGAGCAATACACCAGAAACACAAATCACTAAGTCAATAAGATCCTTGGTTTGTTTTCATCTCTTCTACCCCACTGATCCAATGTGTTTCACCATGATGATGCTGGCTATTTGTCCTCCAGCTGACAAGCCCCATCTTTGGCTAGCCTGATGTTCAGGAATAGACATAGGAAAGGTAGCATACTGGTGTTCTACTGCTCCATGCATACTAGTTACAACCCTATGTGCATAGGTGTTTAGAGAAGCCCTTCTTGAAAAGTGGACCATGTGACTTTTGCAGGATGTACTGTTATGTGAGCAAGGTAGACTAAAGAGTAAGAAGGAGGGTGCAAAAAGAGGAGATTGCAAAAAGAATTCGGAATCCCTGGAGGAAGTGGGATCCCTGAAGTGCATCTCAGTGGCAGAGCTCTCAAGTGCTTTTCACTCTGGCAACTGTTTCCAAAGCACAGTGTGTGTTCATATGTACGTGCCTGTATGCACATGTATAGCTCATGGTAAAGGTAAAGGGACCCCTGACCATTAGGTTCAGTCATGGCCGACTCTGGGGTTGCGGCGCTCATCTCGCTTTATTGGCTGAGGGAGCCGATGTGCAGCTTCTGGGTCATGTGGCCAGCATGACTAAGCTGCTTCTGGCAAACCAGAGCAGCACACGGAAACGCCGTTTACCTTCCCGCAAGAGCGGTACCTATTTATCTACTTGCACTTTGGCGTGCTTTCGAACTGCTAGGTTGGCAGCAGGAGGGACCGAGCAATGGGAGCTCACCCCGTCGCGGGGATTCGAACTGCCAACCTTCTGATCGGCAAGTCCTAGGCTCTGTGGTTTAACCCACAGCGCCACCCGCGTCCCCTATAGCTCATGGTGGTGATGTCCAAACATATAACAAAGCCCTCTTATTACAAACTGCCTCTCTCTTAGGTTATGGTGGGCTGAGCTTGTCCATTGAAGGCCCCAGTAAGGTCGACATCAATACTGAGGACCTAGAGGATGGTACTTGCAAAGTCACGTATTGTCCAACAGAGCCTGGCAACTACATCATCAACATCAAGTTTGCAGACCAGCATGTTCCAGGTGTGGGTAGTCTCCTCTTTGGCGGGTTGTTGCATGGGGCGAGGGGAGCAAAGGTGCGTTCAGGAAGTGCTGGTGGGACCCTAGAACATGTCTCCAATTGAAGATGGGACAAAGGTGTCCGTAATACTTGGGTTGCTGGAACAGATTGCAGGTTACCTTCCAGTGCTTGCTTCTGGTTGAACTAGGGATACAAAGCATTGCAGGAGTTGAAAGCAGGGGTTCATCACTTGTAAAACAAATATCTGCTCCAATGTATATGCAGCCTACACACTGCATGATCAGCAGCATTGCTTGGTGCAGCTTTTTGCTGCTCAGGGTTGCAAATAAAGAGTAGTCCAGTGCTCCTCTGCATCCTCCCCAGCAGCAGACCAAGGCAAAGAGGCCTGCCTAGCTTACTTCCTGACTTGGTGTGGCTTTTTTATTTTTTATGTAGGCCTTGTATGGAGAACATTCAGTCCTTAGCTTTCCAGTTAGTGATAAGTCTAAAACATGTGACAAAATGATTGCATAGTTTTCTTAATGAGATTTAATGCCAGTTGAAAAAAAATCCTTAAATAAGAGACACGGGGGAATGATTAATGGACTTCAATGTCTGCACACTAATGCTCAAAGCATGGGAAATAAACAAGATGAGCTTGAGCTCTTGGTACAGCAAACTAAATATGACATAATAGGCATCACTGAAACCTGGTGGGATAAGTCCCACGATTGGAATGTAATAATGGAGGGATACAATCTATTTCAGAGAAACAGACCAGACAAGAAAGGAGGAGGAGTGGCGTTATATGTCAGGGATGTGTATACCTGTGAAGAGATCCAAGATTTAGAACCTCAAAGCCAAAGTGAGAGCATTTGGGTCAAAATTAAGGGAGAGAAGAATAACAGTGACCTCATTGTGGGAGTTTACTATAGATCCCCAAGCCAAATGGAGGACATAAATGATGCCTTCCTGGAACAGATGGCCAAGCATGCAAAAGGAAGGGAGATAGTAGTAATGGGGGACTTCAATTACCCGGATATTTGTTGGATGTCAAACTCAGCCAAGAGCATAAGGTCAAACAGATTCCTCACTGGCCTTGCAGACAACTTCGTTGTCCAGAAAGTGGGAGAAGCAACAAGAGGAACAGCCATTTTAGATCTGGCCCTAACCAATGTTGATGACCTGGTTAGTGGGGTAGAAGTGGAAGGATCATTAGGCGCGAGTGATCATGCTCTTCTGAAGTTTACTATACAGCGGAAAGGAGCAGCCAAGCATATTAGGACTCAATTTCTTGACTTTAAGAAAGCCGTCTTCATAAAACTTAGGGAAGTGCTGGGTGAGATCCCATGGACAGTAATACTAAAATGAAAGGGAGTTCATGATGGCTGGGAGTTTGTTAAGAGGGAGATAGTAAAAGCACAACTTCAGGCAATACCAATGAGACGGAAACATGGAAGGTGCCTAAAGAAGCCAGGGTGGCTATCTAAAGAACTTTTAACTGAGTTAAGATTTAAAAAGGATGTGTACAAAAAATGGAAAATGGGGGAAACCACCAAAGAGGAATTCAAACAAATAGCCAGCACGTGTAGACACAAAGTCAGAAAAGCTAAAGCACAGAATGAACTCAGGCTTGCTAGAGAGGTTAAAAGCAACAAAAAAGGCTTTTATGGGTATGTTCGTAGCAAAAGGAAGAACAAAGAAACAGTGGGGTCACTCAGAAGAGAAGATGGTGAAATGCAAACAGGGGACACAGAAAGGGCTGAACTTCTCAATGCCTTCTTTGCCTCAGTCTTCTCCGATAAAGAAAACAATGCCCGACCTGAAGAATTTGGAGCAAATGATTCAGCAGGGGAAACACAGCCCAGAATAACTAAGGAGATAGTACAAGAATACTTGGCTAGTCTAGATGTATTCAAGTCTCCAGGGCCAGATGAACTGCATCCAAGAGTATTAAAAGAACTGGCAGATGTGATCTCAGAACCACTGGCAGTCATCTTTGAGAATTGCTGGAGAACAGGCGAAGTCCCGGCAGACTGGAGGAGGGCAAATGTTGTCCCTATTTTCAAAAAGGGGAAAAGAGAGGACCCAAATAATTACCGCCCAGTCAGTCTGACATCAATACCAGGGAAGATTCTGGAGCAGATCATTAAGCAAACAGTCTGTGAGCACCTAGAAAGGAATGCTGTGATCACCAATAGTCAGCATGGATTTCTGAAAAATAAGTCATGTCAGACTAACCTGATCTCGTTTTTTGACAGAATTACAAGCCTGGTAGATGAAGGGAACGCAGTGGATGTAGCCTAGCTTGATTTCAGCAAGGCATTTGACAAGGTGCCCCATGATATTCTTGTAAAGAAGCTGGTAAAATGAGGTCTTGACTATGCTACCACTCAGTGGATTTGTAACTGGCTGTCTGACCGAACCCAAAGGGTGCTCATCAATGGTTCCTCTTCATCCTGGAGAAGAGTGACTAGTGGGGTGCCACAGGGTTCTGTCTTGGGCCCGGTCTTATTCAACATCTTTATCAACAACTTGGATGATGGACTCAAGGGCATCCTGATCAAATTTGTAGATGACACCAAACTGGGAGGGATGGCTAACACCCCAGAGGACAGGATCACACTTCAAAACGACCTTGACAGATTAGAGAACTGGGCCAAAACAAACAAGATGAATTTTAACAGGGAGAAATGTAAAGTATTGCACTTGGGCAAAAAAAAATGAGAGGCACAAATACAAGATGGGTGACACCTGGCTTGAGAGCAGTACATGTGAAAAGGATCTAGGAGTCTTGGTGGACCACAAACTTGACATGAGCCAACAGTGTGACGCGGCAGCTAAAAAAGCCAATGCAATTCTGGGCTGCATCAATAGGAGTATAGCATCTAGATCAAGGGAAGTAATAATGCCACTGTATTCTGCTCTGGTCAGACCTCACCTGGGCACCACAGTTCAAGAAGGACACTGACAAACTGGAACGTGTCCAGAGGAGGGCAACCAAAATGGTCAAAGGCCTGGAAACGATGCCTTATGAGGAACGGCTAAGGGAGCTGGGCATGTTTAGCCTGGAGAAGAGGAGGTTAAGGGGTGATATGATAGCCATGTTCAAATATATAAAAGGATGTCACATAGGGGAGGGAGAAAGGTTGTTTTCTGCTGCTCCAGAGAAGCGGACACGGAGCAATGGTTCCAAACTACAAGAAAGAAGATTCCACCTAAACATTAGGAAGAACTTCCTGACAGTAAGAGCTGTTTGACAGTGGAATTTGCTGCCAAGGAGTGTGGTGGAGTCTCCTTCTTTGGAGGTCTTTAAGCAGAGGCTTGACAACCATATGTCAGGAGTGCTCTGATGGTGTTTCCTGCTTGGCAGGGGGTTGGACTCCATGGCCCTTGTGGTCTCTTCCAACTCTATGATTCTATGATAGGCGATGGCTACACTGGAGGATGTTGAGGGCGGGTGTGTGTGTGTTGTGACATTCAAAAGCTTACACAGGGAAGTTGATGCTTTCTTGGGCTCCTGCCCCGAAACCTAACCCCACCCAAATCCATAATCTCCTCTCCCTGAAAGGGCCAATTGGATCATGTGGTTGATCCAGTAAGTCCCTTTCCCTCTGGCTTACTTTCTCTCCCCCTCCATCTCTCTGGTGCAGGGAGTCCATTTTCTGTGAAGGTGACAGGAGAAGGACGAATGAAGCAGATGATCACGCGCCGCCGCAAAGCCCCCTCGGTTGCCAACATTGGCAGCCAGTGTGACCTCAGTTTGAAAATCCCAGGTGAGTGGCTTAAGGATAGGCTTTGTGGTTTGGGGTGCTGCCTAAAACAAGCCCAGCAATGGAGAGCTATTGCCCAAAACGAGCTATTAAGTACCCCTCCCACATGGTTAAAGGTCAGGATTATTCCAATCCCACCCTTGAACTTGGCACAGAGAAGTTTGGAAGGCCCATGGACAGTGCCCAGCAAAATTTTGGAACCCAGAGTATGTGTTCAAATCTCCATAAGCCTTGTTTTCCACCTCAGAATGATACAGTGCAAAACCAAAGCATATTCAGCCCAGTTCCCCCAGTTGGCACAGAGGCTGTTAGAATGGGAAAAGTGCTGAAGTGTAGGACAGGCATGGCCATCTGGGAGTCCTTCCAAACCATAGCCAAGTTGGTGGTACACTTTGGTTTAAGACACAGGTTGGTAACTGGGAGCCACTTACAGCCCTTGACCTCATGTTATGTAACCCTCAATGCCTCCTAAAATTTTCCCGTTCTCTCATCCCAGCACAATTACTTACTTTTCATTTCTCCTGTTGTTGCTTTCCCTTTAATATGTAGAGTTTCAGAATTTTATTCGAGTTTTTTGGTGTATATGTGCTTGCTTTTTTCCTGGTTGTAAGGCTCAGAAGTAAAACTGTGGCTAGACTGTTGTGTTTGCAAGTGGAGTGAACACTGCTTCTATTTGAATATAAATCAGCAGTTTAGGGCATTGTGTCCAAACCCCTAATGTCAGCAGAACTACTCTGAAACAATGAGGGTAATTTCATGCATGTTTTGAAAAGGGGAAAAGGACCACTGCAAATCTACCTCCTTGAGGGGGGGGATCTCTTTGGGAAGGCCGCATTCCTCAATGCACCACCACCATGTGCATGTTCTGTAACTGGTGCTGGCTACCAGTACAGGCCTCACACTGTGTTAGAATTCAGATCGCCTGTGGAAGAAGTGTGACATTTGTACAGTGAAATACCTCTGCTTGCTAGTGGTCTCTGCTCCTGCCAAGGCTATTGTGGGAGGGATCCTGTCCTGGCCTTCATCTAGCATAGGCATCCCCAACCTGTGGCCCTCCAGATGTTTTGGCCTACAACTCCCATGATCCCTACCTAACAGGACCAGTGGTCAGGGATGATGGGAATTGTAGGCCAAAACATCTGGAGGGCCAAAGGTTGGGGGTGACTAGAACAATAGGGGTGCAGTATCACTTGCCTTGTATTTACAAGGGTTGTTTTGTTTTTAGAAGAAATATTGGGTCTGGAGAAAATTATTAAGATCTGACTATTCAGACAAGGAGCAGCATTAAGTTACCTTGAGAATGGGGTAGGGAGACAAGGGATTAAATGGTGAACTGGACTAAGATCCAGCTGCTCTGAATGCCCTGTGGGGGGCCCCCCCTGCCATAGAATGCGTGTGGGTCTTGATGGTCTTAGCACAATGGTGTTGGCTGATGGTAGGGAAGGAGCGAAGCTGCGGTCCCATGTTTCTACAGCTGTTTTATTTGCTGCCCCTTCTCCCACAGAAATCAACATCAGGGACATGACGGCTCAGGTCACCAGCCCTTCAGGCAAGTCCCACGATGCAGAGATCTTGGAGGCAGAAAACAACACTTACTGCATCCGCTTTGTGCCCACTGAGACGGGCATCCACTCAGTCAGTGTCAAGTACAAAGGGCAGCATGTGCCCGGAAGCCCCTTCCAGTTCACCGTGGGCCCTCTTGGCGAGGGTGGCGCACACAAGGTCCGGGCAGGTGGCCCTGGACTGGAGAGAGCTGAAGCTGGCGTGCCAGGTAGGACTGTGGCCTGGGACAGGGGTGGGGAGGGGACAGGATAGACAAAAGGGTGTAACTTGGGAGTTGTGGGAGGGAGGGGTGTGAGATGCTAGCACTTAAGCTGGTACAACTTGGGCCTGAAAATGTCTTTTGATGCAGTGATGGGGACTGAGGCAGGTCAGCCTCTATTGTCAGACATGACTGCAGGGGTGCCTTGGAACTCTGGAATCTCAGAACTGTAGAGCTGGAAGGGTCATTTAGTTCATCCCCCTGCAATGCAGGAATCTCAGCTCAAGCATCCATGGCAGATGGTCATACAACCTCTGCTTAAACACTTCCAGTGAAGGAGAGTCCACCACCTCCCAAGGGAGCCCACTCAACTGTCCAATGGCTCTGTCAGAAGCTTCTTCTTAATGTTTAGTTGGAATCTCCTACAAGTTTGCTCCCTCTTCCATGTAACAGCCCTCTAGATACTGGTAGAGGGCTTTCCTATCTCTCCTCTTATCCAGGCTAAACATACCCAATTCCCTCAACTGTTGCTCATAAGTCCTAGTTTCCAGACCCTTGATCATCTTTCAGAAGTTGTTGGGACCCACAACTCTCATCAGCCCGAAACAGCAAAAAATGGTACTCAGGGATGATCAGAGCTGTAGTCCATAGAACCATAGGTTAGGCACTGTTTAATGATAAGGAAATGATGGGGAAATGTGCCCAATGTCATCTTCCGCCCACCGGGTCACATTGTCCTTCCATCTCCCTTCAGTTTTCAGCTCCCATATCCCGAGAAGAGGGGCCTGTCCCCTGGGCATGTTCTGTAAAACTCAAGTGTACTTGGATGATGATTATATAGCACCACCAGTCTTGCTATCAGAATCCCCCTGGGCCTTGTGGCGAAGGGCAAATCCACAGCATACACTTTAAGCACATCACTTCCCCAAAGAATCTTGGGCCCTGTCATTTGTTATGGGTACTGTGACTTGTAGTCCTGTGAGTGGGAAACTGTGGTTCCCAGGCTTCTTTGGGAAGGTGCTTTAGATGTATGGTGCAGTTCTGCCCTAAGTTGGGAGTAGCCAACATGATGCCCTCAAAGATGCTGTTGGACTACAGGTCCCATCACCATTGACAAGCCTATGCTGTCTAGGGCTGATGGGAGATGTAGTCCAGCAACACCTGCAGAACACCATGTTGGCTGTTTTTTGGTTTAAGTGTTGTATCAGAAGAAGCATCCCCAAACACAAGGGTCAGGATCCACACCACCTGTGAAGGTGTCCCACTAGAGCACCCTTCACCATCTGGGTGCCCTCCAGACATTTTGGACTAAAACTCCCTGCCAGTTTGGCCAATGGTTGGGGTTGATGGATCTGAAATCTCTGGAGGACACTGGGTTGGGGAAGGCTATGCAGTAGTTACTGGAGCAAACTCTGCAAAGGATGTTTCGGATATTAGTAAGAGAAAGGCTTTTTGTCCCAAGCTTAGAGCTAAGGTGGAACTTGCATTAGCAAAAGAGGACGATGGAGTGCCAGTTATTCCTAATAAGACTTGTTTGCCTTCTTCCCCAGCTGAGTTTAGCATCTGGACGCGGGAGGCTGGTGCTGGTGGCCTCTCCATTGCTGTGGAGGGCCCCAGTAAGGCAGAGATTGCTTTTGAGGACCGGAAAGATGGTTCATGTGGTGTTTCCTACATTGTGCAAGAACCTGGTAAGTGGTCATGGGTGCTGCATAGAGAAGACGGCTGCATGGGCTGAGGGTTTTTAACAGGAGATTTAAAGAAGGGAGGGCATGGATGCAGAGGGGAAGGGGGGTGTTCTGTGTGCCTGAGAGGGTGAGGTGGGGCAATTTTGCCAGCTGCAGCAGATGCATGAGGATTAGGGAATACTTAGTGAGAGATCAAAATGTTGGGCTCTGCCATCTCCAGCTTTCAATGTTGGCCTTCAGCCTTAGGAGAAGAGGCCACCAAGATGAGGGGTGTGTGGACTGAAAACAGGCTTTATCAGCACTACAGGGTGAAAGAGGGGATGTCAGTGCAAAACGGCCTTTTCTGGGGCAGGTCCCTGGTTCTGGAATCCCCTCCCTAGGGAGGCTAGACTGGCCCTGTCCTTGATGGTTTCCAGGGGGAAGTGGCCACCGTTTTTATTACATCCAACATTTAATTCAATGTTGAAGGGTTTAACTCTTTTCTTCTTGGTTTTCAATATTGTGCTGCAATTCTGTTACTGAGTGGGGTAGCCAACATGGTGCTCTCCAGATGTTGCTGGACCACAGCTACCATCATCCCTGACCATTGGCTATGCTCCCTAGGGCTGATGGGAGTTGTAGTCCAGCAGCTTCTGGAGAACCCCCACCGCCACCTCCATCATGGCTATCCTCACTCTTGGCGTTAGCACTGGCTTTCATACTTTTCCCCCTTGTAAACCAAGCTTGTGGAATGGCCCTTGTTTCAGCCGAAAGGTGGTATACAAATGTGGTGCTAAATGGATGTAGATAGCTCCCAATTTAACTGATTCTGAGGGGGTTGGGGTGAAGGTAGCCCTGTCAGGGTAGTAGAGAATGCAAGGGCAGCCTTACACATCACTGTGGAGAGGTGATCTAAAAACAATCCATCTAGGTTTTCAATGGCCAGGTCAAAGGCCTGGAGAATGCAAGGCTTCAGGCTATTTCTAGGCAGAGGGATAGGAGCCAGAAGACACAGGCATTAGAGAGAAAGAGAATATGGCTGGTGTAAGGCTCAGTGCGGGGAGATCCCTGCTGCTCTTTGCTCCACAGGTTGTATATCTGCCTTAAGCAATAATAAAGTAAGGATCGTGTTCCAACATCCAATTCAAAGAATCATATGTTGAGCACAAGGCAGATGGAAGTTGTATGTTGCAACTCGGAAACCGAGGTCTGTTCCAACGGGTGGCGGCTGGAGAGGCTCCAGAGGCAGGCCTCTCTCTCTCCCTCCAGAGCTTGTTCTAGCTCCTTCTCTTGGGAACGGCTCCCATAAGCCACTCAGGGAATCTGCAGGCAGCCAACTTCTGGAATCCAACGGGCATCGTGTTGCCAACTACCTGGAATGGATCCAGTGCTCTAAAGAGCTTTCTGTTTGCTAATGAGGCTGGCAGATCTTTGGAAGCGGCCATCTGGAACGCAAGCTGGGTAATTGGCTGCCCCACAGTTTGCAAGTAGGGGAGGGAATCTCAGCTAGATCTCAAATGCTTTTTATTGAAGGCAGGGAGGGGAGGGCTGCTTTCAACAGAAGATTGTATTTGGGAGATGCATTATTATAACCTCCATCCTTATCAAACACAATGTGTTAATTAAGGATTGAGGCTTGAGGTAGTATGGTGTTTTAGAAGAACTTCTACATGCTAGAGGTGTGAATTTTGAAGTCTACTGAAAACTTTTAAGATACAGAAATCAGCACTCAAAATGTTTTTGGAGCATCTCTCACTCCCATTTTTGGCAGTTCAGTTGTTGAAATATGTAATTTCAAGCAAACTGCTAAATATCAAATACAACTTCATGCTGTGATTCTGATATTACCCAAATAGTAAATATGTGGTAATTGTTCCATATGGGGACCCATCTGCACGTCAAACTGATAATTTGATAAAAGAGAAAATACAATAATTACAAACATCATTAAATTAAAAAGTCATTCAATTAAAATTGGCAGTGGCAACATCTAATATTTCTTTTTTACACATTCTATTAATCAAATGCAGATTGAATAATAATAAAGAAATCTTCAGTGTTTCCTTAAAAATCATCAGTGATGGACCCGTATGTATTTGCAAAGATGTGCATGGCCGCTGCTGAAAAGCCCCAAATACCTGCCAGCCTGATGCAGAGCAAGGCTTCAGGTGCTGCTCTCATGCTCAGGCAGGTTAAAATCAAACAAGAAAAAACTCCCCATGCCTGGATTCCAGTTAGTCATCCATTGACTGAGCCTTTTGGATAAGCATCCTTAATTCCTCTTCCTCCCTCTTTGCTTGCAGGAGACTACGAGGTTTCTGTGAAGTTCAATGATGAGCACATCCCAGACAGCCCCTTTGTGGTACCTGCCACTTCCACCTCAGATGATGCCCGTCGACTCACTGTTTCTAGTCTTCAGGTGAGGCACTGGGAGAAACCGCCCATTTGCTCCCCTTGCTGGCTGGATTGAGTTGGCACTGTTGCTCTCCTGGGCTGGCTGTTCCTTGATCCAAGAGACTTGGATCCTGAAAGTGGGGTGGGAGGAGATGCAGATTGGGGCGAAGGTGTGCTCCCAATCTGTACTGATCTGGGGGTGGTGGTATGGCTGAGGGTATTTGCCAAGATAAGGCGATTAAACAACTTGGGACAAGATGGGTTCATGGGTTGGACCCTTGTGGTCCCTTCCAACCCCACAGTTTTATGATTCTGTGGGTGCCTTGTGCCAGCCTTGGGACAGCCACTGTGTCAGCCCTGCTGGCCATCTAGGGATCTGCTCTGGGGTTTTTCTCGTGTCTCGTTTAAAGGCTGCTAACAGTCCCCTGCTCCTTTTGGCTGCTGGGGCTTAAAGATGGAGAGCTTCCCTGGCCCATGCCTCTGCCAATCTTGCTGCCATCCTTTTGAAAACTGCCAGCCTCCCTCTTTCAGGGTACTAGCCTAACAAATCCTCCCCTGTTGCTGCTTGCCTGCCTGCCTCTTGCACTGCGGCCCAGTTTCCTGGGGCAGCTCTCCCTCTCTAAGCCACCTGGCTCTCAGGTAAGTGACCTTCTGCCTTGTCCTCAAGGGGGTGGGGAGAGCGAGGGGGAGGGGTGGGGTTTGTGGTAGCCGAAGCTTGATGCCATTGCCCGCTCTGCCCTTTCTGCTGCCTAATGTGCTGTGTGCTTCCAGGAGTCAGGGTTAAAGGTGAACCAGCCAGCCTCGTTTGCCGTCAGCTTGAACGGGGCCAAAGGTGTGATTGATGCCAAGGTGCACAGCCCCTCAGGGGCCCTGGAAGAGTGCCATGTCACAGAAATTGATGAAGGTAAGGAGGGCCTGGCAGAGCAGGGTCAGGCTTGCTGTACAGTGGATGGCCCACCCCCTTCCCTCCCGAAGGTAGAGCTGTTGGGTCTGTTTCTCTTCTGACAGTGAAATGGACTCCCTCGGGAAGTGGTGGATTGTCCTTCCTTGGAGATTTTTAAGCAGAGGTTGGGTAGCGGCCTGCCAGGGATGCTTTGGTCTAGATTCCTGCACTGCAGGGGGTTGGACGAGACTAGATCACCCTTGGGATCCCTTCCAAATCTACAGTTCTATGATTCTTTTCTAAAATGAACTCCTAGCAACTGTAATGGGGGAGGGCAGGCATCTGATGGTGTAGAGCAGGTGTGGGAAACTTGTGGCCCCTCCAAGTGGTGTTGGACCGCCATTTCCCATCTGCTCCAGCAAGTTTGGGTTGTAATTCCAAAATAATTGAGGCCCACAACAGGTTCCTTGGGCTTGATATTTTTCTGTGTGTGGTTGGCCTCTTTCCCATTGAGGTGATCTAAGGTCCAAGCAGATCCAATGGGTTTGTTAAAGAATGATCTGCTTAGACATTGTGAACCTCCCTGAGATCTTTTGATAACGGGGGTGGTGGTGGTATATAAGTCTAATATATAAATAAAATAGATGCTTTGCAGTCGGAGGCAGAGTCATTATTTAATTGTGTTGGAAGATGGTCATTCACATCCAGTTTTAAAAGCAACTGCTACAAAAACTCAAGGTGAAAGAGAAACGGCAGTGGTGGCTTGGGTCATGGCAAAGGCTGAACTCCACAAGAGCCCCTGGCAGATCTTGTTTTCCCTCTGATGGAAGATGCTCCCAGAAATAGATGCTGGTCTAAAACCAAACAAGACTTTATAAGTCAGCACCTTGAGCAAGATTGAGCAAACCTCCAAGTAGTTTGTAGCAGAATGACCCATCCCCGTAGCATATTCTGCAGTTGTCAAGGCATGGGTAATGGAGTTCTGTTGTAGCTGGAGTTCCCAGATAGCATTTGCCAGGTCCATATAAAGATGTGGAACCTCTGCCCCCCAGATGTTGGACTACAACTCCCATCATCCGTGAGCATTGGCCAGGCTGGCTAGGGCTGTTGCGGGTGGGGGCCCACAGGCTCCCACCATAAGGGCATTACTGTAAGAAGTCAGGTTGCCAAGCCTGTGCATGATGGTGGCCAGGAGTCTTATACGATGGCTGCATCCCTTGAGGAAAGGCACTGCAGGGTCCAGCCTCTGTCTACATCAAAGAGCAAGAAGGCCAGCCAAACTGCAAACGTAGACTTACAAGGAGCCTGGCTCTGTCCAGAACTAGTAAATTCTCCTCCTCAATGTTGGGAGTGGCAGTAATCAACAATGCAAACTGAATCCAGGACACCCCCCCCCCCCCAAGTATTCAGCTTCCATTCTGTAACAGCAACCCATGCATTGCGTAAAAATCTCAGTGGTTGATTCTGGGACTGAGTGATGTTGAGCTGGGAGGTGTTGGCATCCTCCTTGCTCTGTTCCCTCCCAACTTCAAACTGCTTTTCTCAGGTTCTCAGCTAAATTTTTCTCATAGTTGACCCATTGAAATTGTTTTGACCCTGCCTTTTAAAAACATGGATGTGTTTTAGATTTTTTCTGTTTTGTTTTATGCTGATTTTTGTGTGAATGTTATGTGATTGATGTGATAAGCCACTTTGGGTCGCTTTTGTAAAAACAGTAACTAATAATTGGTGATTCAAAGTGACTTATCACTCCATTAGGTTCCTTGATTTCAGTAGGCATACTCTGAGTACAACTTACTTGACTACTACGCCGTACAACTAAGAATAGGTGTGGTAACAAAAAAAAAGGCTGTCTGGAGGTGGGGGTTGATCCCAGTTCCCAGTTGCTGATTCAGTTGGTGATGCAGAAGAGGAAATGGGAGGGGCAGAAACATGCCCAAGGCCAACAAAAAGACAAATTTTAAGCGCCCAGTTGCTTCCTGCTGGCTTGAGGACTCTCCCAGCACGGGTCTCTCCATGGAATTGTGAGTGGAAGTGGGCAGGGTGTGTCTTATGCTGTGCAGGACAGAAAAAAGCAAGACCCCTTCTCTCCTGCGCTGTCTCGACTCAAGCTGTAGGGTTAGCAATTGCTGCTCACGAGCCACCCGCCTAGAGTGCCCATTTTGCCAAGTTACTTTACTTAGAAGGTTGCAGCCCTGTTGCTGCGACCTCTTTGCAGGCTGCTGTGTCAAAATGCTGCTGAGTCTGCACAGCTGGTTTCCTGTAGTGGCATCTGCTGTGTTGGTGGTGGTGGTGATAGCATGTGAGTGCCCATGGGCAGCTTCCTGCCACCTGGCTTGTGAGCCATCATGCCAGCCCACAATCTCCTGCCTGGTGTGACTCCACACTTTGAGGCAAGGCTGCAGACTTTAGAATAAGTTGCAAAAATTAGGCCAAGCTCTATTGTGGTTCAAGATAGATAGATGTGCAGCTCATCTATGAAATTGTAATGGGGGGTCCATAATATTCAGTTCCCCAAATCTGCACCTATTTAGGGTACTCAGTAGTATTCAGGGGCAGATCGGGGCTGTTTCTGTAGAGCAGAGCTTTCCAAGCTGTGTGTTGCATGAACTCTCCCTGCACTCCTTCCAGGGTGGAAAGGGGTTAGTTTAATCTCTGGTTTGCTAGTAAAACTGAATTCCTGTGTCGTGAAATGATGCATGTCTAAAAAGTGTGTACCAACATGAAATGTTTGGAAAGCTCTGCTGTAACAGCATACAAAGTAAGACTGGCAAGGGCTGAAATATCCAAGGTGTTTCATTTGCAAATAAAAGCAAGGCGATATAAACTGCAAAATTGTGCTTTGTTATGTAACCTGTAGCTGCAGATGTGTGTTTAGAGTAAGAAACAGGGTACCTTTGGGAGCTTTAAAAACTATTAGTAACCGTCACACTCGTGTGTATCGTACCCCTATCTGGATCAGGACCCATGTGCTTATTTTTACTAGAGAAGGAAGCAGACACAGAACTACAGGCTACATGTGAGGAGCTTGGCCTTGGGAATATTCTCTTCTAGAGAAAAGGGCAGGTGAGGGGAGTGGAAATGCTCTCCATAGCCACTTCTCCTTTGCTTCTCCCAGCCAAGCTCATTTTGGTTTTGGCATGCCCACTGGCAAATGCCTTTTGCTCTAAACCAAGTTCCACTTCAACTGTGCTTTTTTAAAACCAGAGCTTACCCCAGCAGGTCTCTGTCTGGCTTTTAGCTCTTGATCTTAAGCAGTTAAGTCAGCCCCAGCTAGCAGGCCGATGATGAGGGATGATGGGAGAGGTAGTCCAACAACATCTGGAAGGCTCCAGGTTTACTGAGCTACCATTAGCCTGTGTCATTCATGCTGGCTGAATTTGCGGGATATATTTTACTATATAGGGGTCATCTCCACTAAATGTCCATTTCCTTGGGCTTCCCTTCTGGGATCTATTTTGTGGTACATGTGTGTGCCACACGATTTCTCACAGAGCCAATGACAACTGCTGGCAGGCCGCTTACACCTGCCTGTTCTTCCTCCTCTCACCTTTCCCACAGACAAATACGCTGTGCGTTTCATCCCCCGTGAGAATGGCATCTACTCTGTTGACGTCAAGTTCAACGGTAGCCACATTCCTGGCAGTCCCTTCAAGATCCGTGTTGGGGAGCTGGGCCAAGCTGGGGACCCAGGGATGGTGTCTGCCTACGGCCCTGGCTTAGAAGGTGGCATGACAGGTAATAAGAGAGCCTAGAGGAAGGGAGGGGGGAGGGATGAGAGGCTGTCCAGAGCCTTGAAGAGAAGCTGCCGCCTCTTGCTCTTCTCCCCTGCAGGAAGCCCTGCTGAGTTCATAGTCAACACCACAAATGCTGGGCCTGGGGCACTGGCCGTCACCATTGATGGTCCCTCTAAGGTGAAGATGGACTGCCAAGAGTGCCCAGAGGGCTACAAGGTCATCTACACACCCATGGCACCTGGCAGCTACCTCATCTCCATTAAATATGGTGGCCCATACCACATTGCTGGCAGCCCCTTCAAGGCCAAAATCACAGGTAAGAGCCTGGGCTGGGGGGCAGAGAGAAGCTTGGCTTAGGCAAGAAGGTGCCCCGCTTTTTAAGGGCTTTGCCGTCACTCCAGACTATGGACCATATCTGAGGACACACGAGTAGCATTGTAACCTTCATGTTGTAGCAGAGACTGCAACCTTAACATAGATCGGCCAACCCCAATTGCCCTCCAGAAGCTGGGTGACAACTCCCATCAACCCTGCCAACTGGCCATGTTGGCAGAGGCTGATGGGAGTTGGAGTGCAACAGCATCTGGAGGGCACCAGGATGATGAAGGCCAATTTTGATGGTAATTTGGGGAAGGGGAGGCAAAGAGGGTGTTGCCCAGATACAGCCTTACGCTCCTCGCACCTGTGTAATCGTCCTTCCTTTTCCTTGGCAGGGACCCGTCTCGTCCCCAGCCACAGCCTCCACGAGACTTCCTCGGTCTTCATGGATGGAGTGGCCAAACATGATGGAGCAGCCCCCAAGTTTGCCTCTGATGCCAGCAAGGTGGTTGCCAAGGGCCTGGGCCTCAACAAGGGCTTTGTGGGGCAGAAGAACTCTTTCACTGTAGATTGCAGCAAAGCAGGTGAGTGTAGAAGATTTATTGGCAGGTGGGGACGGGAAGAAAGGCACACAACTGCAAGGTTTTGGTCACTGCGGTTAGAAGCTTTGGAAAGCTAATTTGGGCACTGACCAGGTGATGGTCTGGGTGGGTTTGCTTATGGGGTCAGATGAGTGTTTCAAATTGAAATGTATGGTTGGCCCCATCCTAGCTGAGAAGCTTGATGTGGGAAATGATGGATGGACAAGTCATATAACTTGGAAGTGTATTTTAAAACAAAACACCACCACAAATAGCAAGCTACCTAGCCCTAGACCAAATAAGGTTGCACAGTAGCTCCTAAAAGAGATTGGGATTCAGGATCTTCTTCAAGGATGGCCTCCGAGAGACACACCAGGGTGCTCAGAGGCAAAGCCTGAGGTGCCAGAACTTGAGGCCCAAAGTTGGCAACTCTAGTGAGGGCATTAATTGGCAACCTGTGCAGGGGGTGGGGGGAAGGATGGGGACTGGAGAGTTTATAAGAGGGTCTGAAGGAGAACAAAGGAACAAAAAAAAGTAAGCTGTTTGCTTACTTGCATGTTTGGACCAGTTTCCCCCAATACTGGTGCCCTCCAGCTGCTTTCGACAACAATCTCATCAGCCCCAGTCAGCAGTAAATCACCTGCAGGGCTCAAGATTGGCGAAGGCTGGTCTAGAAATGGAAGGAGAGAAGAGTGGGGAGGGATAATTGAGTTAGTGAGACATTTGGAGCGAAACACCTTTTTGCCTCTCTTGTATACTTAAATATTAGGTCTTTCAACAGGATTAGCTCTTCCCGACCTAAATATTACAGCATGCCTCACTTTTGACTGGACCCCCACTCCCGCCCCTTGCTCTTTCCACAGGGAACAACATGCTGCTGGTGGGGGTGCATGGCCCCAAGACCCCCTGCGAGGAGATTGTGGTGAAGCACCTGGGCAACCGGCTCTACAACGTCACCTACCTGCTCAAGGACAGAGGGGATTATGTGCTGGTGGTGAAGTGGGGGGAGGAGCACATCCCCGGCAGCCCCTTCCATGTCTCCGTGCCTTAATCCTCCCCCCCACCCCCCTGATTATAACACTGCCCCTCTTGAGCCCTCTTTGTAATGCCACTACCCCAACTCGCCCACCTGAGACGCTGCCTCTTAAACTCCCTTGGCAGGCTTTGTGCCGGTGTGGGTGGGGAAAGGGAGCAAGTCGCCCTTGGAATGGGGGGGGGGGGCGGATTCCTGTGGATCTGTTTACATGCAGCACTAACTCTTTTCAACCAGTTTTGTCAGTGATTTCCCCCCTTCCCCACCCTTTTTTGGAGGGGAGGAGTGTTGAGGGGCAGGACTGATTTTGCTTTTCTTGCCAAAGCACTGGCTTCGTGCCCATGGACTGAATTTTGTGCCTCCCTCCCTGAGTTTGCCAGGAAGGCGTCTTTCCTGCCTCAAAAACAGGCACCTGGTACCACATACCTGTATCGGTGCCATCCACTGCTTGAGAGAACGAAACAAAGCAAAAACCACTGCACCCGATGGAACTGCAGGCGGCCTGCCCCTTTTCTCTCTAGATTTTCACTTTCCCTTCTTTGGCTTGAGATGGAAGCTCCATTGATAAACAGATAAGTGGCGGGAGCTGCTGTTGTGCCTCTCCTTGCTTTGCCAGTTTATAACCAAAAATCTTGTTTTAATCCTTCCAAGTCTTAAGTCGTCATTTGTTGTTGTTATTGTTGTTGTGCACAACTGCCGGTCTCCTTTCTTTTGAGGAGGGAAGGGAATAAAAGTTCTGCTTCAAATGGCTTTTGGTTGTCCTGGTCAATTCTGTTGACTTGGTCCCTTTGCAAAGGCGGACTCAGCTGTTCGTTTGTTGGGCTGCGTTGATTTCCACTTGGAGCCAGTGTGTTCGGAAGTAGAAGACACGTGGAGATCCTGTCCATGCTGTCCTGATAATGGACTCCTGCACACCTGGGCCTCTGTCCTCTGGTCAAACAAACATACATAACAGAAAGGCGGTGGTCCCTGACTAGTTTCTCACAGAACAAGCGAGACCTCGTTTGTACAGTTCTACAAAGGCTGGAAACTTTTCTAAACCTAAAGCTGGGAATCTGAATTAATGGTTAATTCAGGGGAAACATCTGTATCTCTCTCCCTAATAGCTGCCCATGGCTTTATCTAGCAAAGGATTCTGAACTTTGTGCACAAGGGTTGCCCCCACCCCCACCCCCTCATAACACCAGGACTCCTGGGCATCCAGTGAAGCTGAAGTCCTTCTCACAGCACATAGTTAAACTATGGAACCTTCTCGCCCATGAGTTTGTGGAATCCTATCAATGGCTGCTGGCCACAGCGGCTCAACGGTTGGAGGCAGGATGCTTTTGCACACTGGTTGCTAGAAACTCTGAAGGGGGAGAATGCTCTTGGGCTCAGGTCCTGTTCACAGGCTTCTTTTGGGCATCTGCTTAGCCGCTGTGCAAACAAGATGCTAGACTAGATGGGCCTTGGAGCGGAGCCAGCAAGGCTGCTCTAAGGTGCTTCATGGCCGCACAGCCCCAGAGGTCTGGTGGGCAACCTCCCCCTAGGAGAGTCCCTTGCTACTCTTAAGATGAAACTCCTGGGTTACTAGGAACACTTTGAAAATCATTAGCTTAGAATGCAGCAAGTATTTCTCAAACCTATCCCACCTAGACCAGAAGGTAGTTGTGGTTCAAAATCTGCCTTGCATTTCTCCAGAACTGAGCAATAGCGCTCAGCTAAAGTTTTGTGTTCAAAGTTTAGCTTGGTTAACATTTTCAGATAGTGATCAGTATTTGCCACAATCAAAATGGGCCTTAGTGCACCTTCTACTCCACTATTTCTTCAGTAAACGTCCTTTTTGCCCTTTTCATTCTTGCTTTTTGTTCCCCACCCTGCTTCTCCAGGCCAATTGATCGAAATTTAGTACTTATTGAGCAAAATAAACAGCTAGGCAGAAACTGAAAAGGGTACAAGAAATAATAATGTATGCTGCTCCTCGAGAACTGTAGCAGGAACCCCCCCACCCCAATCATTCTGTTTGTACAAACTTCACACACACTCACACTCACACACTACATACGCTATGCTTCTGTTATAAATTCATAGAAAATCAGCCATACATTGGATTTGCACTGTTCCACTTTTATTTTACTCCATGAAGGAAGGACTACAAAATGGGGCAGGTTTGATACAGGGCAGCCATAATCCCTTCAGCATCCCAGCAGATACACAGGTGCCCTGCCCAGTTGCTATGCCAACCCTGATGGTCCCAGACAGAAGACAATCAAGATCACAAAGAACTTGCATATGGGAATGGATTCAGCATGGACTGAAACAAAGGACACTGATCAGATCTTCCCTCAGGGGGCAGGAAACTGCAAACTCCCCTTTGTCTCCTGGAAGTTCCTGGAAGTGACTCATGGGGAGGGGGAAAGGAGGAACCAGCCAGGTGACAAGACACTCAGGTTACCACCAACTCCTCCCTCAACCCCTCCTTTCTGTAATGTATGCATGATGTTACCACCACAACTCCCTCAACCCCTCCTTTCTGTAATGTATGCATGATGTTTCTGGGGGTGGGCTTGACCTAGAGGAGGGGAATTTCAAAAGTTTTTATAAGACCTTGCACACTATTCTTCTGGGTCTTTCCTCTCACCTGCAAGTGAGGGGAGCACCCTGTCGCGACAGTCTTTCTTCAATAAAGACCAAGCCTACAGGCTGCTGATTTGCTCCAATTTACTCTGGTTGGTGTCTTTACTTTTTGTCCAAGGGAGCCCTCAGATTTTTCTGGTAACAGCTCCATGGAGGCAAATGGAATAGTATTGAAACACATTTAAGCATCAAAGAGAGAAGCATGGGTCTCCCATGTTTAGCTTGAGCATTATGGCAGCCTCATAGCTGTCAACCTTCCCCTTTTTTTGCGGGAAATTCCCTTATTCCAGCGCCATTTCCCGCTGCTATCCCAGATTGTTAGATATCCCATAGACTGTCCCCAAGACAGGTGAGGCGGCTGATCCCTTATTTTCAAATCTGAAAGTTGACAGATATGGGCAGCCTGTAGGGCTGTTCCCTTGATGCGAGGACACTTCAAGGACAGGGCCCAGCAGTGTTGTTTCTGCTTAACTGAGCTTGCATGGCAGGTGGGGGGGGGATCAGACTGAGGGCCACAATCCCAGCTGTGCAACTATCCAGGGGCTACCTGTAAGTGGTGGGTGGGACAATAGGCAAAGGTGGGTGGAGAAATAAACCCATTTTTAACCTTTGTATGGGAGGCTGCTTTCTACCAACACTTGTGTAGCCAACTCTCCATCTAGGCATCCAAGAGGCAGAGTTCAAGGATGCAGGCCAGCTTGGCAGAAACACTCAGGGAGGCTGAGGGTATGAAGTAGAATGGAAATGAGTGTGGAATTTTTTTGGGGGGGGAGGGAGGGAGAAGAGTCATATTTGGTACAGAGAAACCTGTGCCTGCTAGTGAAAAGGACTACAGGGGGGGGGGGGAATGACAATTGGACCTTTTTGTTTAAAAGCCAGTGCATTTTCTCTTCCTGACAATAAGCGTGACTAGCTCGTCTCTCTACTCTTAGGGTGCTTCCAGGTGGCCTGATTTTTTATTTTTAAGCATTTGTCCCAATTGGTTTCTGGGGAAGTTAAATGGTGCATCAAAGCAAGTGCTGCCCCACACTTTCCAGTGCACTTTCCCATTACCTCCCTTAATGCAAAAAGGCCAGTCGTTTGAGGAAGTGGGGTTGTTGTGCAAAACTTCCCAACCCACTGTGATTGCCCAATAAGAATTTGCTGGTGTGTGGTTGTCTCTATTTTTGGGTGGGATTCAGTCCAGAAGCGCCCTTGCTCAGCTGTAATTGTAAGCGAAGCCTACAACCAACCAACATTCCATGCTGGCTCTCTAGAGTGGGGTGGAGCAGTGCTCATTCGCCATATATGCATCCCCCTAATAGTAGGGTTGTGTATATGCTGCATTTCTGTGGAAGTGGGGGAAATAATGTGGAATGTAGCGTTTGGCAGCGAGTTTGGTGGTTTTCCATTTTGACGAGAGGGGAAGCAACTTTCTATCGTCTTTGATTGCAAAGATAACGCTTAATAATATGTGGGCAAAGGTTGCTGAAATCTCAGAAGCCTTCACATAGTTGAATTGAGTGGGTGGGGGCTTCACTGCTTATTATGTCATTACTTTTCCCTGAGTTGCAAAATGAAAATTATGCAAGGTAAGAAAACTTGCATATTTGTATAATTTAGATGGGGAGGGGTCTATAACTTGATTATCTTGGCACAGAGTTCAGCGCTGCTTGCTTGCAACCCCAATTACATTCCCTCCAAGTCAGGGGCCCCCTCCAGATGTTGTTGGAGTCCCATCAGCCCTTGACAGTAGAACCAGTAGTCAGAGACAATTGGGAGTCCTAACATCTGGGAGGCAACCCCTATATGATAAGTAACCCCCCCCCAAACAGTGCAGGACTTAGTGAACTGCTGGAATGTATTTGCTTTCTTTTTACATATACATGCAAGGACATAAGCAGGAGATGCTTCTGCAGAAGATGTCCAATCCCTCAAACTCTGCTCCCAGTTTTCTACCCCTTGGGATGTAGCACTTAGTTCATCCTCGCCTTGCATGTGCTCCCTCCAGAGCAAACTGTCTCCTTCCATGTGGCTTCACCTTCTCAAAACACTGGTGGCTGCGGAGGATTGCCCAGCTACCCAGAACATGAATGCTAAGGCTCCTGGCCACTCATTTGCAAGTTAGCCAATCTCAAGCACTTTGCCAAAGCCCTGGGAGTTAAGCTCTGTCTATTCTGGTTTCATGTGCGAATATATGGTTTGATGTACTCACTAAACCTATTTTTAAACAATCTCATTCTGCTACAGCGGAAAGAGGCACAGTATGGCTGTGATCTGAGCTCACACCACTGTGGGAACTCAGTAGCTGACAGTTTAATAAGCAGGCTGGTGTGGAGGTGCTGAGGCTGCAGCTGCCTGTGGTTCATTATGGCCAGCGGCTCTACCTGTGCACAGCACGGAGGCCTCTACCGTGCAGGGGAAACTTCAGTGTGCCTAGCTATGAGCTGGCAGGTTTCACATCTTTGCACCCTGCTGTTTCCTGGCTTGCCACCAAGCATGCAGCAAAGAGCTCAGCAGCAAATTCCAGGGGAAGGGCCACAGCTCAGGGGTAGAACGTCTGCCTTGCGTGCAGAAGGTCCCAGGTTCAATCCCCAGTGGCACCTCCAGGTAGGACAGGGAGTGGACCCTGCCAAGCTGCTACCAGTCAGTGCAGGGGCGGAGCAGGGTGTGTGTGTGTGCCAGCAGGGCAGTGGCCTAGAGCACGGATTTTTGACCTGGTGTGAAACAGGTGCCTCCGGTGTTCCCCTCCTGGCATCAGAGGAAGCAACGCTTAGGGTGGCCATAAAAGTTGTTGAGCTCCCCCTGCCCTTTTGGGCCAAAGTTGTTGAGCTTTCTTAGTTGTGGAGCTGTTTTAAAGGAAAGCTGGCAAAAATGACACGGCTGACATGGATTGCCGTATGTCTGGATTTCCCCAGACATTTTGATGATTTCTACCTGGACACTAGAGGGACACGGGTGGCACTGTGGGTTAAACCACAGAGCCTAGGGTTTGCCGATCAGAAGGTCGGGCCACATGACCCGGAAGCTGTACGCCGGCTCCCTCGACCAGTAAAGCGAGATGAGTGCCGCAACCCCAGAGTTGGCCACGACTGGACCTAATGGTCAGGGGTCCCTTTACCTTTACTTAGGTGAAGGACTGCAGGTCACCCCTGCCATTCCCACCCCCTGCCCACCCCCCACCCCCGTTCCTCCTAAGTGAGTCAGGCCAATTTTAATTTGCTTACTGGTGTGAGGAGGGCACTCTGTACCTCCCCCCAAAATGGGTTTATTTCGTAACATTAATCCATGCTGCCTTTTAAAACAAAAACAAAAGGCAGTAGTCAACTACCAGGGGAAATTCATGCTAAGTATATCCATTCTGAACAAAATCAGCCCTGAGTGCTCACTGGAAGGACAGATCCTGAAGCTGAGGCTCCAATACTTTGGCCGCCTCATGAGAAGAGAAGACTCCCTGGAAAAGCCCCTGATGTTGGGAAAGATGGAGGGCACAAGGAGAAGGGGACGACGGAGGACGAGATGGTAGGACAGTATTCTCGAAGAGACCAGCATGAGTTTGACCACACTGTGGGAGACAGTGGAAGACAGGAGTGCCTGGTGTGCTCTGGTCCAGGGGGTCACAAAACGACTAAACAACAACAACATATCTGGTTAAACGAAGAGGAGTGCTGCCACACAACCAAGCTGGACCCAGGACCTTCTTATTTCTGCCACGACAAATGTCCCTGGTGTTTTGATCTGCCTGCCCAAGGAACCATGACTCCTGCCCCCCCCCTGTGATTATGCATTGAGCAGGTGGGGCAGGCAGCTGTGGTTTGGGAAATGTTGCCTCTGACCAATTCCTTCCCTCCCTCTCTGTACTGTCAGAGACCCCTCCCAGCATCTGCCCTGCTGTGGCTTTTTTGACTTCCTCTGTGCCAGAGAGCTGAGGAAGCTTTGCTGCTTGCTGTCTGCCAGCTAGGTGGAACCAGCTTGCAGCAAGTTGAATGCGGCAGGAGGTTTTTTTGGAGGGGGCAGTGGAAGCTGCTCACTTGCTCAGTCCATGAGCAGCAGCTCTGCCCCCAATGCTTGCAGTTGCCAATAATATTCACACGTGAGAGGGGTTTACAGCTCGCTGAAAGCCACTTTGTAACCTGCAAACTGTTTCTGTACATTCCCACAGTTCACAAAAGGATGTGGAATCTACACCTTTCAGATGTTAAGTCAAATCCTCATCAGAACCAGCAAACATGGCTGATGGTCATGGATGATAGGAAGTGCAGTCCAAAAACCTGCAGCCTTTCTCAACCTGTGGGTCCCTAGATGGGACAACTCCCATGATCCCTAGGTCACATGACCAGTGGTCAGGGATGATGGGAACTGTAGGCCAAAAACATCTGGGGACCCAAGGTTGAGAAAGGCTGGGAGGATCACAACCTCCTCATCTCTTTATTTGGTAGGTGGATAATTAATTTTTCTGAGTGTAGCAGCACCTGATCATTCTCTCCATGCAATAAAAAATAGTTCTCCTGCTGACTGACTGCTGTTAAGGACATGGGAGCATGCCAGACTGATATTTTTTAAAAAGAAAATTTATGTTCAGTTGACAATCCTACCCAGTGGTAGAAAATGCACCCTGCAGGCGCTTGCTTCTTTCAAGGGAGCCTTGGCGTTTCATGAGCAAAGGCCTGCTGGAGGGAAGAACCTCCCTCACTCTCCTGCAGAGTGCTGCCTCACTTTGCATTGTAGGCAGAGGAAGGTTCTTTCCCCCCCTTGCCTTAGGCTAAGGGTTTTCCAGGAAGGGTGTGAGCTTAACTGCAGCCATGCAGATTGCTCAACGGGTTATTGTGGCAGCTCTGCAGTGATTCAGATGCCTATCTTGCAGAGTTCAGCAACAGCTGCCAAAGTTGTCATTCAAATCAGCCCAAGCCCCGCTGGCGCCTGCAGATTGCGAGTGTGTTTAAGGCAAACAGTATCTCAGCCCTAGACACCAACAGGGACACCAGGGATTTCTCCTGTGCAAGCCAGTTAATTGACCATACATTGAGTGTGTACAGGAGAATTTCCAAGGGGTTGTCTCCCAAACTAGGTGTCCTAAATCAGCGGTGGCCCTCCAAATGCTGCTGGACTCCCAACTCCCATCATCCCTGACCATTGGGCCAGGCTGGCTGGGGCTGATAGGAGTTGTAGTCCAACAACATGCAGAGGGCCAGAGATTCTTTACCACTGCCAATCCAGGGTTAGAGTAATCTATATGCTGACTCTAAGAGACATAAGGCAGCTTCACAGTATTTTACAAGCTTCCATAAGTTACACATACAGGACCCACATAGGAATTCATGGATCACTGCCTTGCCGTGGCGAAGGGGCTTGAAGAACTCAGAGAAGCTATGAACTATGCTGAGCAGGGCACCCAAGATGAACAGGTCATAGTGGAGAGTTTTGACCAAACGTGATCCACCTGGAGGAGGAATCGGCAAGCCACTCCAGTATCCCTGCCAAGAAAACTCCATGGACAAAGACAACAGGCATATAAAAGTTATGACGCTGGAAGATGAGCCCCTCAGGTCGGAAGGCGTCCAACATGCTACTGGGGAAGAGCGGAGGGCAAGTACAAGTAGATCCAGAGCTGATGAAGCGGCTGGGCCAAAGCCGAAAGGACGCTCAGTTGCGGATATGCCTGGAAGCGAAAGGAAAGTCCAATGCTGTAAAGAAAAATATTGCATAGGAACCTGGAATGTAAGAACCATGAACATGGGTAAGTTGGAGGTGGTCAAAAATGAGATGGCAAGAATAAATATTGACATCCTGGGCATCAGTGAACTAAAATGGACGGGAATGGGTGAATTCAGTTCGGATGACCATCATATCTACTACTGTGGGCAAGAAACCCGTAAAAGAAATGGAGTGGCCCTCATAGTCAACAAAAGAGTGGCAAAAGCTGTACTGGGATGCAATCTCAAAAATGATAGAATGATCTCGATACGAATCCAAGGCAGACCTTTTAACATCACAGTAATCCAAGTTTATGCACCAACTACTGGTGCTGAAGAAACTGAAATTGACCAATTCTATGAAGACTTACAACACCTTATAGAAGTGACACCAAAGAAGGATGTTCTTCTCATTATAGGGGATTGGAATGCTAAAGTAGGGAGTCAAGAGATAAAAGGAACAACTGGCAAGTTTGGCCTTGGAGATCAAAACGAAGCAGGGCAAAGGCTAATAGAGTTCTGTCAAGAGAACAAGCTGGTCATCACAAACACGCTTTTCCAACAACACAAGAGACGACTCTACACATGGACATCACCAGATGGGCAGCATCGAAATCAGATTGATTATATTCTCTGCAGCCAAAGATGGAGAAGCTCTATACAGTCAGCAAAAACAAGACCTGGAGCTGACTGTGGCTCAGATCATCAGCTTCTTATAGCAAAATTCAAGCTTAAACTGAAGAAAGTAGGAAAAACCACTGGGCCGGTAAGATACAATCTAAGTCAAATCCCTTATGAATACACAGTGGAAGTGCGGAACAGGTTTAAGGATCTAGATTTGCTGGACAGAGTGCCTGAAGAACTATGGATGGAGGCTCGTAACATTATACAGGAGGCAGCAACGAAAACCATCCCAATGAAAAGGAAATGCAAGAAAGCAAAGTGGCTGTCCAATGAGGCCTTACAAATAGCGGGGGAGAGAAGGCAAGCAAAATGCAAGGGAGATCGTGAAACATACAGGAAATTGAATGCAGATTTCCAAAGAATAGCAAGGAGAGACAAGAAGACCTTCTTAAACAAGCAATGCAAAGAAATAGAGGAAAGCAATAGAATGGGAAGAACCAGAGATCTGTTCAAGAAAATTGGAGATATGAAAGGAACATTTCGTACAAAGATTTCCATAATAAAGGACAAAAGTGGAAAGGACCTAACAGAAGCAGAAGACATCAAGAAGAGGTGGCAAGAATACACAGAGGAATTATACCAGAAAGAAACGGATGTCTCATATACCCCAGGTAGTGTGGTTGCTGACCTTGAGCCAGCCATCCTGGAGAGTGAAGTCAAATGGGCCTTAGAAAGCACTGCAAATAACAAGGCCAGTGGAAGTGATGGTATTCCAGCTGAACTATTTAAAATTTTAAAAGATGATGCTGTTAAGGTGCTACACTCAATATGCCAGCAAGTTTGGAAAACTCAGCAGTGGCCAGAAGATTGGAGAAGATCAGTCTACATCCCAATCCCAAAGAAGGGCAGTGCCAAAGAATGCTCCAACTATCGCACAATTGCACTAATTTCTCACGCTAGCAAGGTTATGCTTAAAATTCTACAAGGAAGGCTCAAGCAGTATGTGGACCGAGAACTCCCAGAAGTGCAAGCTGGATTTAGAAGAGGCAGAGGAACCAGAGACCAAATTGCAAACATGCGCTGGATTATGGAGAAAGCTAGAGAGTTCCAGAAAGACATTTACTTCTGCTTCATTGACTATGCAAAAGCCTTTGACTGTGTCGACCATGGCAAACTATGGCAAGTTCTTAAAGAAATGGGAGTGCCTGATCACCTCATCTGTCTCCTGAGAAATCTCTATGTGGGACAAGAAGCTACAGTTAGAACTGGATATGGAACAACTGACTGGTTCAAAATTGGGAAAGGAGTACGACAAGGCTGCATTTTGTCTCCCTGCTTATTTAACTTATATGCAGAATTCATCATGCGAAAGGCTGGGCTGGATGAATCCCTAGCCGGAATTAAGATTGCCGGAAGAAATATCAACAACCTTAGATATGCAGATGACACAACCTTGATGGCAGAAAGTGAGGAGGAATTAAAGAACCTTTTATTGAGGGTGAAAGAGGAGAGTGCAAAATATGGTCTGAAGCTCAACATCAAAAAAACGAAGATCATGGCTACTGGTCCCATCACCTCCTGGCAAATAGAAGGGGAAGAAATGGAGGCAGTGAGAGATTTTACTTTCTTGGGCTCCATGATCACTGCAGATGGTGACAGCAGCCACGAAATTAAAAGACGCCTGCTTCTTGGGAGAAGGGCAATGACAGGCCTAGACAGCATCTTGAGAAGTAGAGACATCACCTTGCCAACAAAGGTCCGTATAGTTAAAGCTATGGTTTTCCCAGTAGTGATGTATGGAAGTGAGAGCTGGACCATAAAGAAGGCTGATCGCCGAAGAATTGATGCTTTTGAATTATGGTGCTGGAGGAGACTCTTGAGAGTCCCATGGACTGCAAGAAGATCAAACCTCTCCATTCTGAAGGAAATCAGCCCTGAGTGCTCACTGGAAGGACAGATTGTGAAGCTGAGGCTCCAGTACTTTGGCCACCTCATGAGAAGAGAAGACTCCCTGGAAAAGACCCTGATGTTGGGAAAGATGGAGGGCACAAGGAGAAGGGGGCGACAGAGGACGAGATGGTTGGATAGTGTTTTCGAGGTTACCAGCATGAGTCTGACCAAGCTGCGGGGGGCAGTGGAGGACAGGAGTGCCTGGCGTTCCCTGGTCCATGGGGTCACGAAGAGTCGGACACGACTAAACGACTAAACAACAACAATATGCTGACTCTAAGAGACATAAGGCAGCTTCACAGTATTTTACAAGCTTCCATAAGTTACACATACAGGACCCACATAGGAATTCCTCTCTCCCACCCACTTCAGTCCCATTCTAATTCAAAATGTATGAAAATATGAAACTCCCACAACCCTGACTTTCTGTCCAGTATGTGTTGCTTTGCAAGTTCTGTGATGGACAAAGGACCTTTGTTGGGAAGGAAACAGCATTTTCCACTTTTAAAAAAATGTTTCAGTATGAAGATGTCCTCCTTTTAGGATTGTGTGTGTTGGTATTTGGTAACTAGGGTGTCCTGGACAAGATGGGCATGGGACATATCAGGCTTCTAGATGGGGAAGCACTCGAACAGGCTTTTGGTAGACCCTGTGCATGTTCCAGTTCCAGACATCTTTCTGCATGATAATAGAGAAAGCATTGATTGAAAATTCTATAAAATCAAAGAGAAAGAGCGCCTCATCTTCCATCAAGAGTGCTGTAACAAGCCATTCTAGAACAGTGTTTGAAGTTGTGGATCATCATCATCTGACTTAAAACAGGGGGGAAAGTAATTTCTATACCTTAAAAAAAAAAGAAGTCCTGTAACAATGGGTAGATTTAGCAAGCAGCTCAGAAACAGAGCCCACAAACCATAAACTCCACTGCAGAATGCTTGGTTGTTTTATCAGGGTATCTGAGGTCAAGATGAATGGGCTCTGCTCTGCTCCCTGGCAAAAAATATTTCACAACCCTTTTATTAAAAGCATATTTGAGATGAAAGTTCAGGTGCCAATTTAGCCTGGTTTAGTGGTGCCAGGACTTACTTTGATTTGGACACCACTTTGCCATTGTGGGGACCATTTACTAAAGATCAGAAATATGGTGAGCAAGCAGTAAAGTGGATTTGTTGGTGTTTTCTCTCTCCAGCTTCCCAGAAATAGCAGTAAAGCATAATACACTCAAAAGCAGGTCACAGAGCAGGAGCCAAAGCCAATGCCCATTCAGTACCAGCTTGAGCATACTTCCAGACAACTTGTTCACTGAGCATTCACCCCAATTTGTTTGCAGGGAAATTAAAGGGTCAAAGCAAGTGTTTTCCCACACTCTCCAGCACTTTCCTTATCATGAAAAGTGAAGTCTTTGGGGGAAGCAGGTTTGTTGCACAAGACCTTGAAAACAACTTTAATTGTGCAGCCTGAAATTTGCCAGGATGCAGAAGCACCCCAGGACTCTTACCAGAACAGAAACCTTGGGGCCTTAGGAACCTAGGAACTCTGGGGTTGCAGCGCTCATCTTGCTTTATTGGCCAAGGGAGCCGGTGTACAGCTTCCGGGTCATGTGGCCAGCATGACTAAGCCGCTTCTGGCGAAACCAGAGTAGCGCACAGAAACGCCGTTTACCTTCCCACCAGAGTGGTACCTATTTATCTACTTGCACTTTGTGCTTTCGAACTGCTAGGTTGGCAGGAGCAGGGACCGAGCAACGGGAGCTCACCCCATTGCAGGGATTTGAACCACCAACCTTCTGATTGGCAAGTCCTAGGCTCTGTGGTTTAACCCACAGCGCCACCCACATCCCGTCCTTTGCCTAGGCACTTCTAAAAATTAAACACAGACTCCACCGTATTCCAAGAACACAGCCGTGTGTTAAAACAGCCTGTAATGAGACATCCACTTCCCACACCCAGACCCAGGAAGACCAGGGCTGCATCTGACAAAAAGAGCATCCATCCTTTATGCCAGGTGTGGGGAAGCAGTGGCGCTCCAGATGTTGCAGAACTACAATTCCTATCGGCTGCAGCAAGCATAGCCAATGGCCAGGTATGATGCGAATTGTAGTTTAGTCTGGTCTGTGGAGCCACAGGTTGCCTGGGCCTGCATTGTGATCTCTGGAACAGTGGTGCCCCCTTCATTTAGATCAGCCTGAGCCAGCCTGGCGTTGTCTAGGTGATGTGTGCAGCTCTCCTCGTCCCTGGCCATTGCCCATTCTGGTTGGGGCTAATGGGAGCTGGTCCAGTCCTGTATTGGGGTCTGCAATGTGAGTAAGCTACCAGGGAGGCAGCAAGGCAACAAGAAGTCTTTGTGGGGAAAGAGATATATAAACATAAGGAAAAAAGTTTGGATTCCAATTCTTGGCCTTGTCAAAACGTGTTCTGGAAAGGAGTCAGGAAAGAAGATCAAAGGCAGACATGACATTTTTGCAAGAGCAAACTTAGAAGCTCCTGGATTTTGTTCGGTCCAAGTGTAATTCCCTTCCCGGAGGTTGAGCTCTGAACAACAGCATTACAGAAAAAGCCAGCTAGGCAGGCTCCCAATTGGCTAATACCAATCATCACAAAACCCCTCTCCCACCCTCAAGCCCCAATTCCCAGAAGAATTGCTTTTGGCTTTTGTTGTTGCTCCATTCCTCCTCTTGTTGCTTTTGATGTTGAAATAAAATAGAAGGGGCAATCTGCATGAAGGATTGACAAAGGGAGCATGACTGATGGGCGAGTCAGCGTTCAATGCTCCGAGATGCACATTTGTCACTTCAGTTGCAAAACCAGGTTCACGCCAAGGCTGAAGGAGCCACTGTAAGCTCTCTTTTATGTCCTCCTCTCTCACACCACCCCAACAACTTTCTGTGCCTTCCAGGACAGACTTTCCAACAGCTGCTTACAAACCCCCTGCTATATAGTGCAAGTATCCCCAGCTCCTAACCTGATTTCTCACTCCTTCATCTGCCCAAAGGGGAATGATAAAACTGACCAGCCTCACAGGGCTGTGCTGCGAATGACTGAAATACTACCCATGAAGATATTTGAGCACTAAAAATAAATCCCGTGTTAATTATACTTTGACACTTTGTTTACAAGCTGTACTGGAGGTTAATTTAGAGTATGGTTACCAGACGTCCCCATTTTCCCAGGGACAGTCCCCGGATTTACAAATCTATCCCCGGAAAAAATCCATTCCCGGAATGTCCCCGGATTTCATTAAATGTTCCCGGATTTATATTTTAAGTGTTGTAGATTTATTAGTAGGCAATGAATGTTGCATGATTGGTTCAATGGCATAAGGCACATCATATGGGGATTTCCAGCGAGGCAAAATGGCGGGCACTATGGCAGCAAACAGCTCCTGAAGCCAGCCAGAGCCAACTGCGCTACCAGGCTGGCTCCAGGCTGCTGAGACTGCCTCTGCCACTGCCACCACTGAGGGGGGACTGGGGACACCCAGCGCGTCAACTGAGGGAACTGCTGACACACACACCCCGCAACCCAAATCAAGCCGAGAGTCAGAGTGCCCAGCCAACCAGGTGACTGCCCAGCGGCGCTCCGGGGCCAGTAAAAAACGCAGGGAGAAGGAGAAGGAAGAGAGAGAAAGAGGAAGGAGAAAATGGAGGAGAGCCCTGACCTTGCCGTGCTGCTGCCATAAGGAGGAGAGGCAGGAGAGCACCGGGAGGGCAAGGGCACATGGCCGAGCCCAGGCCTGACCCGAGCCTTCTCCATGGCGGCTAGCACTCCAAGACAGCAGGCCGAGGCCCAGAGGAAGGCTGCACGACAGAGGAGACCACAGAAGAGAAGATACGTCTTCTCTTTTTTAAAAAATATTTTTTTAATAATTGTTTTCTTTTTTTAAAAAAAGCGTCCCTGGATTCTTTGAAAAAAATCTGGTAACCTTAATTTAGAGGTATTGTTTGTGCATCGGAATACTAGGCTGTGTACATCCTGCATTTAAAGCAACTTTAAAAAACATGACCCCCAAAGCATCCCGAGAGACAGTTTGTTCAGGGTTGCTGGGAATCGTAGCTCCGTGAAGAGTACTCTACAGTTCCCAGAATTCTTTGGAGGGAAAGGCATGTGCTTTAAATGTGCACAGCCCTAGTCTCTGCCCCGCTGATGCCTCCTGCAGACGGACCCTTTCCTTGGGTGCCCCCTCACTTGCTTCCACGGCAGGCCTGACTCGAGTTCTGATGGCGCCAGTCCCAGACCTCTCGCGCCATGGATTTGTGGAGCCTGCTGATGATGGCTGTCAGAGCTTAAGAGAGGCCAAGGTGAGCTTAGGGTTTAGCTCTCCTGGGACGTCTTGGCTGGCTTGGCACAGAAGCGATGCTGGCACCCAGGGCAGCGGCTCAGGAGCGTCCTGGAGAGCGATGCTCCACAGCTCAGATATTCCCTTCTTTGGGCATCGCTCCCTCTGGCAAGCAGAGCGCTTGGCTCGGAAGGCAGCACCTCTCGCCTGCCTTTCCGGCTGCAGTTCACGCCAGGAGGAGGGGCGTTCCACTGCATTAAGCCCTTGTTCCTGGACCCTGATGCCACCAGCTGGGCAGGATTTCTCTCGTTAGTGTCCTTGTTCTCTCTCACACATATGCAGACACACAACCACAACCCCTGGCCTTCCCTGGACCTGCTGCCTAGATTTTTTCAAACAGCTGGACAATTTCAGCCGGTCTTGTGGAAATGGAGGAACAAGATACTTCCTCTGGACAGCTGTAAGCAGACCGCAGCACCCACACCCCCTTCACAAACCATTCTCTTGCCACTGCTGCCCCAGAGATCCCAGATGGGCTTTCGCTTCGGCCTTTAAGAGCAGCATGCATGGCCACCTGGTTCTCTGCACTGGAGGACAAGTGGCAACTGCTGAAGTTCTTCCTCCAAGGGGACAGTTGAGGGTGTCATTTTATATGCAGTGTGGCACCCCGGGACATGCGCCGTGCCCACATGGGAGTCTGTGGAGGTGTAGGCCTGGTTCCAGCATGAGACCAGACTTGCACTCTGGCCTGGCCCTCTTGACTCGGCTCAGTGCACGGGAGGCCAGACTGACCCGTCCCATTTCGCTGCCTGAGGCTGTCATAAGAGAATCAGGGTCAGAGAGGGGAATAAAGGAAAAATGATCCTAATGATATCATTCTACCCAAAAGTCCCACAACAATAATAAACTGCCTTAAAGAACGCATTGTTGGGAATATGCCATCTTACTGTGTCTTTTCACGTATCATTGAATGTAATATAATGCGTGCCTTTTTAATGCATCATCTTAACATAACGTGCCTGTTGCCATTCCTGTGTACCTCTTTCTCCATGAAGCTATCCTTTTAATATGTATTTGTGGATGTATCTTTAATGAAATGCCGTACTATGCTGTACTTTTCTGAATGTATCCAAAATGTAGTTTTTAAAGAATGTAACAATCTAAATATTTCAAAATGAATATACTTGACTCAATATTGTATCCAAAAGGCTGCCAAAACTCAATCCACCACACTGCCTCCTACTGGGTCTGCAAACCATACCATGAATACACACAGATAGGGGAGGCAATTAAATATTTATTTCAAGGCGAAGCAGAAGGGGCCGGCCTCCACCGCCAAAGCCTCGCTTACTGAGGTGGTGTGATGGCAGCTTGCGGGTTCTGCCCAAATCTCACCAGAAGCCAACGCTGCAGCCATTTCTCCCCGCTTCTCCAGTGGGGCCCCACCCCACTGGGATTCTGCCTCCCGAGGCAACCTCTGCAGTCGGCCTCATGGGTGGGCCGGCCATGACTAGAGAGGCAAAGCACCCCAAGGAACAGGGGCCAGGTCCCTCACAGGACTTGGTTTGTGCTTTATACCCTCCTTAGATACTAGGCCAGACTATTTGGCTGTGTGCACACTGACCTTTAAAACCCACTCTGTTCCTCAGAAGGGATTTGGCCACTGTGGTTTATCCATCAGAGTTACAATTCCGAGAAACCCTTAACAAACTACAGCACCCAAAATTCTTTGAGGGAAATGATGTGCTCTAAAGGTACAGTATAGAAGCAACCATAGTCCATTGAGCCCAGTATTACCTACTTGGACTGGCACCAGCAGCTATCCAGTACTTTGGCAGCGAGGGGCCTGATCCTCTGCCACCAGCTACTTGGTTGTCTGCATCTAGAGCCTTCCGCATGCAACACATGTTCTCGGTCTCTGAGCCATAGCCCTGCCCCCACTTCAGACCTTCTCTGAGGCGTGCATGCCAAAATGGTGGGCCAACATTAGTTTTGTTACTGGAAAAATCCGAGGGCTCCCTTGGACAAAACAAAGACACCAACCAGGATAACTTGGAGCAAAACAGCAGCCTGTAGGCTTGGCCTTTATTGAACTGTTGCAACAGGGTATTCCCCTCACGTGCAGGAGAGAGGAAAAGACCCAGAATAATGGTGTGCAAGACCTTATAAAAACTTTTGAAATTCCCCTCCTCTAGGTCTAGCCCACCCCCAGAAACATCATGCATACATTACAGAAAGGAGGGGTTGAGGGAGGAGTTGGTGGTAACTTGAGTGTCTTGTCACCTGGCTGGTTCCTCCTTTCCCCCCTCCCCCTGAGTCACTTCCAGGAATTTCCAGGAGACAAAGGGGAGTTTGCAGTTTCCTGCCCCCTGAGGGAAGATCTGATCAGTGTCCTTTGTTTCAGTCCATGCTGAATCCACTCCCATATGCAGGTTCTTTGTGATCTTGATTGTCTTCTGTCTGGGACCATCAGGGTTGGCATAGCAACTGGGCAGGGCACCTGTGTATGTGCTGGGATGCTGAAGGGATTATGGCTGCCCTGTATCAAACCTGCCCCATTTTGTAGTCCTTCCTTCATGGAGTAAAATAAAAGTGGAACAGTGCAAATCCAATGTATGATTGATTTTCTATTTTTCTATGAATTTATAACAGAAATGTGGCGTGTGTGTGTGTGTGTGTGTGAAGTTTACACAAACAGAATGATTGGGGTGGGGGGGTTCCTGCAACAGTTCCCCCCTTCGGAGATAAGATTGCAAAGGTGGCTACTTTGCAATCCTTTTCTCTGCACAATTTAAAGTGGTAAATATTAACCTGCTATTCTCCCTCCCAGATGCGTGTGTCCATGTGAACCTGAAAGGGACTTGGATGTCACATTTCTCAAGGATATTTGCATAGAAATGTAACAGTGTAACAGTGCTCATAGTTAGACATAGGATATCACGTAAAATCAATATTTTGTTGCTCAGTTACTTGTGGTATTTTAGCACCTTGGAATAAATATTTTCTCAATAGTGGCGTATGCTTTACATTTAGCAGGAAGGTCCACTAATGACTGAAAAATGCAGTTTGCTTTGCCCCCCACCATTTTGTGTTCTCAGGTGTCAAAGTAGCTCTTCTGTGGTCTCACATCGGCATCGTGTCACAGTAGTAGCAATCCCTGGTGAATCCACTTAGGGCTTTCATATTAACCATGTTGCCTGGCACTCACCACAGCTGGCACAGGTTTGGGCACGTCAGGAGAGAAATGTCCTTGCCTGGCCATTCTATGGGATTTTATTATTATAGGCTCTGGTCTTGCAGTCGTGGGAAGTTGCTCACTTGCACTTTAAGGACCAAAAAGCTACTTGCAGCCTGGATACACTTGCCCAATTCAAACTGAGTCCAATTTGAATTTATCTTGCCCCATGGTTCTCAACTTTTCAAACCAATCTGTTAAAAGAAACCCATTCTTGAAAGGGCACTTGTCCAAATAAGTCAATTTAACTCTATAAGGGATTATTCCGGCTAAACCAAAGCATACACACCTTCCTGAAGCTTCTCCTTGGTAAAGTTGGCAGATTGCCAGGTGAAACAACTAAATGTGGTTATAAATTTATCTAATTCTAAACATTGGACTACATAATAGCCTGATCTGTAAAAAAAAGCATAAAATGTATGAGAATCCTCCACTGGGGTGTAAGGAATAAGACATTAAACATAAAAACAATTACACACAAAAATAGCCACAAAAATAGCCCCAATTCCCCCCATTTGTGGAAATAACACACTGTCAGACACATTTCAACATTCCTACATAATAATACATAATACAAAACAAACTAATAGTATCAGTTGCATATCTTGAGACAATTGTGATATTTTTACGCATGTATCTTGAGGTTCAAAAGTGAGAAAATGTCCTTGCAATTCAACTCCTCCCCCCTTTGTCAGCCCCGCTCCCCCGGCAGTCTATATCCTTTGAAAGAGATCGCTGTGGCCACTTTGAAAACTTTGGTGTCTGATGCTGTTGCAGGTCTTGTAGTGGCGAAGCTTTTCATTGGATCTGTAGTAACACATTTGTAGAAGAGATATCCTGTAAGGGGCAGGGTTTTGGGGACTTTAAAGACAGTTAAAAAAGGGAAGGGGCGAAAGGCAAAAAGGATGTCGTTCAGTTTCCATGGGAAGCTGCAAATAATAAAAATCTTTGCGGATTAAGCATTTTATTCATTTCAATATTATTATCACATTTCCATATAATTACTGTTATTATCTGCTAAGTTTGTTTGCTTTCCTTCACTTAGTTTTGTTGTTGTTGTTTTTTCATATTATTAAATTAAAAATTACTCCACATGTATAGAAAGAGGACTGTAAAAATACAACAAAGGTTAAAAATAAAAAGAAAGCCAAAAATTAGATTACCAGTCAGATGAAAACAGACTTGACACAAAGACATCAGATTTAGAAAAGAATTATTATTAAATAATACAAAGATATTCTCAAAACCACTGATTACTACTGGACCGAAAGGATGAGAAAACAATGGAAAAGGGCTTAAAATGACTTTCAGTATGTGATGGACATGTCCCCAAAGTAAAACACACACACAATGACCTATGAGGAACCAAAAATAATAATACTCAGGCAAAAAGGTAAACAAATACCAATCCACAAACAATGTTTGGTTGTGCTTCGATTAATTTCATAGACATCATGGAAAAACTGATTAAATAAATGAAAAGAGATCATTTGTAACTTAAAGCGTCAAAGCCACAAAGAGATGGAAGTCACTAATACAGCAGGGATTCAGACTTGTTTCACAGAACAGGAAAGAAAGTTGCTGTGGGAGAAAAGAAGGGACAAACACTTTGTTATCGGGGTTCACATATCCTGTTAAAAGGGAAAAATTATTTCATGTGAGATACTTGTCCGGAAATGCTGTTCCTAAAATGCACACAAAGTCTGTGATTTAAATCCCTTGGGGGGGGGAGTGCTTTGATATTTACCTGTGAAAAGAATTTGGCATGTTAATCATGTTAAGATTTGAAACTTGGCAACCTCTTGACTTTGATGGTCCAGTACTTAACACCTTTTGTCTTACGGAAGCCCCTGGAGCAAAAGACACATTAAGGGTGATTTCCCTCAGTGGCTCCAAGTTTTTACATAAGGAAATTTGGATAAATTTCCCCCTTCAGCCCAAGCTCCTCTCACTCCCTACAGTTCCCCCTCCTCTCTCTCTATCTCTCCCCCCTTTTGCTGATCTAGCCTCTGTGCATGTGCAGGGTTCATGTCTCAGCAAACCTTTTATACTATTGAAAATGTTGAAACCTTTGGCTAAATTACCATTTGAATAAAGGAAAATGAAGGGTAAGGCGTAGATTTAAAAAATAGGGCTAGATTTTTTTAAACTGAGCAATTAAAGTATTCAATAAAGTTAGCAATTGTAGCCCAAGCAAAAAGGACTGCTTCCTTTATGTACAGGAAAGGGCTAATATCCCTCTGGCCATTCGCGGAACAATGCCACGCCCTTATATATGGGAAAAAATGGCCAGAGAGTCAGAATTTATAGGATATTTTTTTTTTTTTTTTTTTTTTAACATTCTCAGTCATTTCAGCCTTACCATTTGCAGACAAATTTTGCTGCCCTTTATTTACAGGATAAATGGTCAAGACTCATATGTATTTTATGTGCTTAAACTTTGAATTGACTTAGAAGTTTGATTTATTTATTTTTTTTTAATAGTAGAGAAAATGATAAACACTGTAATCACTCAAATGCTTGAAATTACCAGTTCTGCTTCAAAACATCACGGATTTTTACCTCTCACCTTTTTTAAAGAAAAACAAAGAGCAAAGTTGGGCTGAATTTCAACTCATCACATGCTTGCAGACACATGGCCCTCCACACAGCCACAAATTGGGAGAGCTGAAAGGGACCCTTGGGTCATCTAGTCCAACCCTAAATACAGTGTTCATAGCAAGATTTCAAAGCAAGATTTGCAGTACCAAAAGGACATATACATTTAAGTACAGATTTTTAACTGGGAAAGGAAACATCTATGCTCGTATCATGTACTAAGGAAGAGAAAAAGAAAAGTAGCCAACTTTACACAGAGCCGTTTTAGCAGATCTTGAGATAGTTTGAGTGAGTTTGCTTCCTTCAAGTTCCTAGAGAAATTATCTTTAAAGGAAGATTGAAGTGAACATTTTTCCTAAGAGGGAGAGGATCTCTTATAAAACATAGTTAAAACAGCCATAGATTTGATTTAAAAGGAATACAAAAGTGAGTTTTTCCTGAACTTGCATAGGAATAGTAAGCCTAATCTATGCCCCCCCCCTTGCAGTTTCCTTTAAAGGAAGCTTACTTGGGAGTAAATTTACCTAGCACAGAAGTAAGAAGGAGAAGTGGGGGGGGGGGGGAAACATGAAAGAGACAGAATGAAACAAGGTGGGCATTTTCTAAGAAAAGAGGCCAGGAAGTCTTATAGAGACTGATATCAGGACTGGACTCAGATAAACAATTTTGCTGGCTATGGAAGCCTCTACATTTAAAACCAATTTTTAATACCAATTTTTTCTTAGAAAGAACACATTTTCATAGGCAGATGTTTAATGAAATACATACACTGCATTTTAGCTTGAGAGAGCAGTTGGCTCTACTAGGCTTTTGCAGCAGAAACATTAGTTTTTTTCACAGCACATTTCAAAATACTGGAAAGAAATACTGGAACACGGATATAAACTCATAAACTCAAACGTAGCAACATAACATTATCTACCATCAACTTAAAATCATACTCCTCACTCAAGCTACTCGGAGGAAGACTCCTTGGAGCCTCTCTCAAAGAACAAACATTTGCACACTTCATTCTAATGATTTATTTATTTATTTATTGGTCCTGTTTAAGACTGATGAGGCCCAACATGGCTTCCTTAGATTTAAAATTTCGAAGCATGCTTGCAATTTAAAAACTATGTGCATTTAAGAACAGTCTGTGGATGCCGGAGCCAATGTAAACACAAACCCTTTAAATATTTCCAAATCTTTGAGTACATCTCTTATTTTTTTTTTCTTATTTTTTTTTGAGAAACTAAGATCTCAAATGCATGGGCTCCCAGGCTGGGCTATTATATCTACTGCCTTCTGAGCACCATTAAATTTACGGTTTCTTGTTCTAGCTTTAGGTTCTAGTTTAACAACCCAAATTTGATGTGTTCAGCTCTCCCTAAGGGTTCAAACCCTGATTTTGTTAAAGGATCCCTGGGGTGGCCACTGTGCCCTGGGTTCCAGGTGGTGGGCCTAAGCCACCCACTAAAAGTTACAATGGTCTCGTACTTTGTACTTGGAAAGACCATTTTGCCCCTTTATTTTTTATTTTATTTTTCCCAATTGGAGATGACAAGCTGGAGGGGCATATTAGAATCCTCTCTGGGGCAAAAAGGCTTCAAGGAAGCTTTGTTGCCAGGAGGAGTCCAGTTAGGGTGTTTAGTGAGCTCCCATTCTCTCATATGTTATTATTAGGCTTTTTTTCTTCTTTTTTTCGTTAACGAAGTACGCTAAAGACAGAAAGAGTGGACGCACACACACAAGGGAAGAGGGGCAATGGGAAAGAAAGGGGGGACAGATAAAAGATCCTTTCAGTACTCAAAGTACCCTTGACTAACACAATTCCTACTTATCTATAAACCACGAATTAATTTCTGGAAATCTCAAACCTGAACCTGAAACAAAACCACGGGTCTCTGCCCGGAAACTCAAACCACGGGTCTCTCTGCCCGGAAACTCAACCACGGGTCTCTCTGCCCGGAATTCCTTACCTCAGCGCTGTTTACAAGACAATTTCCCCCTCTACCCTCCACGACAGCCTCCTGCCTAGCCTTTGAGACTAAGTTCGGAACCCCTACTGGACGCTTGCACTGTGCAATGCCAGATTAAGGCCCGAGAAAATGAAGGTTTGGAAAGGAAACAAACAACCTTGCGTTCTCACGTACCCAGGTCATCCCTAACAAAGGTCGCCAGGCAGGAGGGGCAGCTTTGTTTGCATAATTAGAGGAGAGAGAGAGAGAGAGAGAGAGAGAGAGAGCTTTGAAGGATGCCTCTGGACGACTCCGAGAGAGGGACATCAGAGAAAAACAGTAAAGAGCCACGCTTTCCCGGACTCAATTCCAAGACGGAAAACGGGGGAGAAAAGGGATAGAGAGATTAAGACGTTCCTGGACGACCCCGAGAGGGAACATCGGAAAACAGTAAAAGTACCACAATTTCCCCGGACACGTTCCGCGTAAGAAATTGGGGGGAGAGAAAGGGAAAGGTTTTGGCGTTCTGCATAATTAGAGGAGAGAGAGAGGAGAGAGAGAGTGCTTTGAAGGACGCCTCTGGACGACTCCGAGAGAGGGACGTCAGAGAAAACAGTAAAGAGCCACGCTTTCCCGGACTCAATTCCAAGACGGAAAACGGGGGAGAAAAGGGATAGAGAGATTAAGACGTTCCTGGACGACCCCGAGGGGGAACGTCGGAAAACAGTAAAAGTACCACAATTTCCCCGGACACGTTCCGCGTAAGAAATTGGGGGGAGAGAAAGGGAAAGGTTTTGGCGTTCCTGGACGACCCCGAGGGGGAACGTCAGACAGTAAAGTTCCGCGACCTCCCTGGCCACTTTCCGAAAGGGGAGGATCGGGGGAGAAAAGGATAAAGCTGAACGTTCCTGGCCGACCCCGAGAGGGAACGTCGGAAATGAAAGAAGGAAAGTCTGGCTGTCGTGAGGACGCTGCTTCTCCACCCCCCTCCCAATGTATTTACTTCAAACCATACTCACGTTTGAAGATGTCCCCCGTGGATCCCGGGATCCTTTTTCTTTTTAGCCGGCTTGACCTCGCCTTTGCTCCCCCTGGTTAGGCTTTTGGTGACGATTGATTACCGCCCGCAAAGAGGAGGCAGGGAGAGGAAGAAGGATCCCTGGGCTAAGGTTGCCCAGTGGCGCCCGATCCCCTCTATCTCCCCTCTCACCTTTGCAGGAGAACCAAGTGTCCCTGAGCATGGTCGCCAAACTGTTACCGGAAAAATCCGAGGGCTCCCTTGGACAAAACAAAGACACCAACCAGGATAACTTGGAGCAAAACAGCAGCCTGTAGGCTTGGCCTTTATTGAACTGTTGCAACAGGGTATTCCCCTCACGTGCAGGAGAGAGGAAAAGACCCAGAATAATGGTGTGCAAGACCTTATAAAAACTTTTGAAATTCCCCTCCTCTAGGTCTAGCCCACCCCCAGAAACATCATGCATACATTACAGAAAGGAGGGGTTGAGGGAGGAGTTGGTGGTAACTTGAGTGTCTTGTCACCTGGCTGGTTCCTCCTTTCCCCCCTCCCCCTGAGTCACTTCCAGGAATTTCCAGGAGACAAAGGGGAGTTTGCAGTTTCCTGCCCCCTGAGGGAAGATCTGATCAGTGTCCTTTGTTTCAGTCCATGCTGAATCCACTCCCATATGCAGGTTCTTTGTGATCTTGATTGTCTTCTGTCTGGGACCATCAGGGTTGGCATAGCAACTGGGCAGGGCACCTGTGTATGTGCTGGGATGCTGAAGGGATTATGGCTGCCCTGTATCAAACCTGCCCCATTTTGTAGTCCTTCCTTCATGGAGTAAAATAAAAGTGGAACAGTGCAAATCCAATGTATGATTGATTTTCTATTTTTCTATGAATTTATAACAGAAATGTGGCGTGTGTGTGTGTGTGTGTGTGAAGTTTACACAAACAGAATGATTGGGGTGGGGGGGTTCCTGCAACAGTTTTAAAAAAGCGGAACCTGAAACAAAGTTTTGCAGCATGGAATACTGCTGTTCAGAGTTTCTCCCCTCCTGAGCTTTCCATTTTTGCCAGCAGAAAGGGGTACAGTGGCCCCTGGTCTCTCATCAGCCACCTCCCTGAGCTTACTGGAGGGAGAAGGGTAAGGCAGCAGGGAGGGCAGCGCAGGAGGGGTGCCGTAGCACGAGCGCTGGATTGGCTTCACCACCCCTTAGAGATTTCTAACAAAATAATTGTTTGCACTTCCACAAACCTTTGGGGTTCTCCCAAACCCACTGACACCTCCCTCTGTGCAGAGGGTGCTGTTCTGGTTACGTTAGGATCCACAGTCAGCAAACTCAGGGTTGGTTCAGAGTTCAGTGTTGGTATATAAGCTCTCCAGGTTTAGCGGAGAGCAAAAGGTTAAAGGTTAGGTTCAAAAGATGGTCTGCACATGCTGATAGAGGAGCAAGCACATTTATGTAGGTGATCTCATTGTGCCCAACATCCACAGGCAATGCCCATTTTACAGATGGATAACAGAGACTTAAATACTTGAGCATACCCAATGAGTCCATGGCTAAACTAGAAGCTGAGCTCAGACCTGAGAGATCTGATTCAAAAGCATGATCTCCTGGCTCTGGATCAAGTAACACTCTGCTCCTCTTCCCCTGTGATGTCAGGATGAAATGGTTGCCGTTCATTCCCAGCAAAAGAGGCGATGTCCCCTGCAGAAGAACAATGCTCTGTTTAAAGAAGCCAATTCCTTGGAAAGCAGGTCAGAGCCACATTCTTCCTTCTCCAGACTGACAGACATGTAGACTGTTGTACCACAAGTTACAAGGAGCCATGAGACAACGGCAATCATAACCCTACTTGCCTGGGAGTAAGCCCACTGAATTCAATAGGACTTACTTCTCAGTAGACACAGGTGGGTTTGTGCTGCAAGACATTATCAGTGGGCTCTAAACCATTATAGGCTAAAGAGCATTTTTCTTAAAGAATCTGAGGAAGGAAAGACAAAACTGCATGAAAGTTACGTAGTTATTGTTGTTTAATTCCTAAAACCAAAACTCTGGTGTCTAAGCTTCAAAAGCCTACAAAATATTTTTTCTTAAAAAGGATCTGAACAAGGAAAGGCAAAACTTGCATGCAAGTTACAAAGCTCTTGGTTTTCAAAAATTCCTAAAACCCTGACTCGTAGTATCCATTCTCCTCCACCACACCAGAAGACTTTTAAGATAAAACAGAAATGCAGATGGGGTTCTAAAAGCATTTAAATATATATATAGAAACCAAAGCAAACCACAACCAGTTTGTGCTTCGAAATGTGCAGAAAAGAAAACATCCTTCAGTCTCCTCCTGACAAACCCTGAGAAGCCACATTCCTTCAGATGCCCTTAGCCTGCGCTGCTGGGCTTTGGGGAGTTTCCGCCCAGTCACAAAGGACCCTCCCCACCCGCCACAACCTCTCTCACCCCTGCAAGGCAAGGGTTAATGGCAATCGCTCCTCGCCATCTAAGGGCAGCAGAAACCCAACCCCGTCAAAAGCCATAAAAGTCCATTTTCAGGAGCGAAAAGAAGGCTGTGATTTATTCCCCTTCTCATAAATGTGTTGAATTAAAGGATTAAGGAAAAGGAGACCTATTCTGGGAAGATGGGACTCTGAACAAAGAACTGGGCACCAAAACAGGATTCAGGACGCCTAGTCGAGAATAATTAACACAGAGATTAGTTGGCACCTAACAACATGTCCTGTGCCAGTCTGCTGTATGGGGTTTTTTCTTTTTAAATAATAAAAGGGTACTTTTCCTTGCATCTTCTGGTTTTTGATTGTATGGTTGGGAATGTAGCAGGAAACCCCCCCCCCAATCATTTAGTTTGTACAAACTTCACACACACTCACATTCACACACTACATACGCTGCGCTTCTGTTATAAATTCATAGAAACTCAACCATACATCGGATTTGCACTGTTCCACTTTTATTTTACTCCATGAAGGAAGGACTACAAAATGGGGAAGGTTTGATACAGGGCAGCCATAATCCTTGAGCATACCAGTACATACACAGGAGTCCTGCCCAGTTGCTATGCCAACCCTGATGGTCCTAGACAGAAGACCATCAAGGTCACAAAGAGCTTGCATATGGGAGTGGATTCAGCACAGACTGGAACAAAGGACAATAACCAGCTCTTCCCTCTGGGGGCAGGAAACTGCAAACTCCCCTCTGTCACCTGGAAAGTACTCATGGGGAGAGGAAAAGGGGGAACCAGCCAGGTGACAGGACACTCAGGTTACCACCACAACCCCTCCCTCAACCCCTCCTTTCTGTGATGTATGTATGATGTTTCTGGGGGTGGTCTTGATCTACAGGGTGGCAATTTCAAAAGTCTTTATAAGACCTTGCACACCATTTTTCTGGGTCCTTCCTCTCTCCTGCAAGTGAGGGGAGCACCCTGTTGCAACAAATCAATAAAGGCCAAGCCTACAGGCTGCTGTTTTGCTCCAAGTTATCCTGGTTGGTGTCTTTGTTTTTGTCCAAGGGAGCCCTCGGATTTTTCCGTTAACAGGAAGACTTCTAAATGGAGCTGTGGCCAAGGGTCTCTCAAATTTCTCAATCCCAGTTGTGGGCAGAGAACTTTTTTGGGGGTGGGGTGGGGTAGATTTTACTTAATTCTCCAGGAGACAGAGAAATCCTCCCACATTTTCTCAGGTGTAGGACTTGTCATTAGCAGTGGCCGTGGCGCTGTTCCTTTACTTTTTGCACACAGTTCCTTTCTCTTTTTTTCTTAAGGGGTGTTGTTGTTGTGACAGTCAGGGGCAAAACAAGGCTTCATTCCACCCGGGTCAACGACCCAGTTTGGCACCCTCCCATGTGCATTTGCGTTCACACACAAGCTGAGAGCCTCAGTGGCACCCTCTGGGGGCTTCACCTGGAGCAACTAACTTGGTTAGCCCCTCTGTGGCTCTGGTGACAATAACAGCACTTTTACTAGCTGCCATGCCACCATTATGCATCCTTCACAGAGTCCTGGACCGAGTCCTGGGATTCTTCTTAGTGGGGAGATGTGCTTTAAATGTTTGGTGCTTATGCAGCATGAGACCCAGCAACTGGCTTGCCTACCCTAGGTAAAGGTAAAGGGACCCCTGACCATTAGGTCCAGTCGTGGCCGACTCTGGGGTTGCGGCACTCATCTCGCTTTACTGGCCAAGGGAGCCGGTGTACAGCTTCCGGGTCATATGGTCAGCAGGACTAAGCCGCTTCTGGCAAACCAGAGCAGCGCATGGAAACACCGTTTACCTTCCCACCGGAGCGGTACCTATTTATCTACTTGCACTTTGACGTGCTTTCAAACTGCTAGGTTGGCAGGAGCAGGGGCCGAGCAACGGGAGCTCACCCCATTGCGGGGATTCGAACTGCCAACCTTCTGATCGGCAAGTCCTAGGCTCTGTGGTTTAACCCACAGCGCCACCTGCGTTAATGCCCTACCCCCACCATCATTTCCCACTCCCAGTAATTCTGTAAACACAGGCTCTAGCAGAGGCTGATCTGTTAGGCGAATGGGGCACTGCCCCAACAACCTCAATCAACCCCCACCTGCCCTCCCTTCCCACTCCCAGCCTCTCCAGGGGGTGGCACTTCCTGCCAGGTTTCCCCTCCTTAGTCCCAGCATTGCTCCTTGCACACTCCGCAGGATGAAGGATGGGGGGGGGGGACTAGAAGGAGTTGTCTCTGCCAGTTGTGGGTTCTCTGGCGCCACCTACTGTTGGGCTCCCTGCCTCCCACCCTACCAGTCCCAATGAACAGCAGTCAGCCATAGCAGGTCCTCAGTTCTAACTAGCAGCCCAGTTCCTCACTATTTTAGCAGCCTGACTAAGGGGTGCAGCTGGAGCCTCAGGCATTAGAGTTTGGGTGTCACTAACACAATGGACAGACCCGTCTGACCCATGGAGCACAAATCCATAGCTGAATCCCCACAGAGATGAACAGGAGTTGTGCAAGAACAATGCCTGCTCCTTCATAGAATCATAGAATCATAGTTGGAAGAGACCACAAGGGCCATCGAGTCCAACCCCCTGCCAAGCAGGAAACACCATCAGAGCACTCCTGACATATGGTTGTCAAGCCTCTGCTTAAAGACCTCCAAAGAAGGAGACTCCACCACACTCCTTGGCAGCAAATTCCACTGTCAAACAGCTCTTACTGTCAGGAAGTTCTTCCTAATGTTTAGGTGGAATCTTCTTTCTTGTAGTTTGGATCCATTGCTCCGTGTCCGCTTCTCTGGAGCAGCAGAAAGCAACCTTTCTCCCTCCTCTATGTGACATCCTTTTATATATTTGAACATGGCTATCATATCACCCCTTAACCTCCTCTTCTCCAGGCTAAACATGCCCAGCTCCCTTAGCCGTTCCTCATAAGGCATCGTTTCCAGGCCTTTGACCATTTTGGTTGCCCTCCTCTGGACACATTCCGGTTTGTCAGTGTCCTTCTTGAACTGTGGTGCCCAGAACTGGACACAGTACTCCAGGTGAGGTCTGACCAGAGCAGAATACAGTGGCACTATTACTTCCCTTGATCTAGATGCTATACTCCTATTGATGCAGCCTAGAATTGCATTGGCTTTTTTAACTGTCGCGTCACACTGTTCATTGTAGTGGATGTTTTATCTTGGGTCCCAATACATCTGGACCAGCCCATTTCCAGACCCATCCTATCCACTTTATTCAGTTTCTGAGAGACACCTGGTGGCAATAGCAAGGAACTGCATATATCACTTTCTTCAAGTTGAAGCAAATGTTTGCATCTGCATCAGGTGTAGCCAACGTGATCCCCGCTGGATGTTGCAGGACTACAACTCCCATCATCCCTGACCACAAGCCATGCTGTCTAAGGATGGTGGAAGCAACACTTGGAGAGCACCACATTGGCTATCCCTGATTGGGGGATCTTTGGATTGTGGTTATGAGAAGAAACAATGATCAGGAAAGTATCAGCTGCACAAAGTCTGGCATGTCGGTGTGCACAGAACATTGGGTTGGAGGGCTGAAGGAACTTTATCCTTAGGTGCTGGTGATGGTAGAGCACCAGACACCCTGGTTTGAACCCTTGGGGTCAGATCCCATTCTGAAGTGGGGTCAGATCCCATTCTGAAGAGGCAATTGACTCTATAACCCTCCGTAGGGCAGGAGATGGCGTGAATCAGATTACAGCAATATCCTGGTCTGGTCGCTGTTCACTTCCTGACCGGTTTGAGCCTTAAGAGGTATGCTCTCTCCAAAGGTCCAGTCTTCCTTAAGAAACTGAACCCTTTGAAGGGACTCCTCAATATTCTTATTTCAGGAATAAAGGCAGAACAGGTGGGGCGGGGATGATAGCCCAATTCTCTCCAATGCAAGTAGGTGCATATCACATTCTTCTAGATCCAGGTTCCTTCTTAACACGAAACAAGAACTTGGGAGACTTGGGGCGCTTGTGGTCGCACCACAATATTTTCTCCTCATTGCCTCTCAATGCTGCTGAAAGCTCCACCTGTGGAACTTCTGTTTTTCTGGCAGCTGTTGAGAGAGAGAAACTCCACCAGAAAAAAAGATGTCAGGGCTCCCATTACTGGCACCTGCCCTGCAACACTCCTTGTGGGTAAAATTAGATGGCTTCGTAAAGTAAAGCCAGAAATGGATTGTTGGTTGGTATGTACCTCAGCATTAATAAGGTTTGTCTATATAAGTTCACTCCCAAATAACTGGATGATGTTTCTATGATAGCATTCACTAATTCAGACCCTCCAAGTGTCCCTATTCTCCAGGGATGTCCCTGATTTAGAGAAGCCATCCCGGTTTATGATTTGATCCCAGAATGTCCCACTTTTGCTTAGGATGTCCCTATTTTCATTGGAGAGTATGGAGTTATCCCCGAGCCGTCTGAAGGCAATCCTGTATAAGGAAGTGCTTTAAATGTTTAATGTTTTATTATGTTTTTATATATGTTGGAAGCTGCCCAAGAGTGCTGGGGCAACCCAATCAGATGTGTGGGGTATAAATAGTGAAATTATCATTACGGAGTGGGATGTCCCTATTTTCATCGGATAAATATTGGTATGCTAAATAGCATTTAGTTCAGTGCCCTGCTGTATCTTCCCTGCTATTGTTTTTGCTCCTGGGAGAATGGAAATTTAAACTCCTGTGGCACTTATGCTTCTCAAATTGCTGGAGGCCTCTCATCAAATTGGGGAGATGGAGAAAATATGGTTTTTGTTTCAGACTTACCTTCCTTAAGCTGGTTACAAATTATTTCTCTCCACCAGGCATAATATGTATGTGCCTCCTGATTTCCACATGTGATTTGTGGTCACTGACTCAGTCAAAACCCCGTCTGCAGTTTCAATGTGTCTCTTTTAGGCGCTTTACTGTTACGATTAGGCTCCATCTTTTACTTCATATAGACCACACACTTCCTGCATGAGAAACTGTGTATAGGAAGTGCAAATATTCCTGTAGAAACACACACTTTTAACTTAGGAGTGCATCTCTTTGCAGAAAACAACTCCAACTCCCATCAGCCCCGACAAGAACGGGCAAAGGCCAGGAACGAGGAGAGCATTTCAGCTCCGGCACAGGTTTGCCACTCCAGTGAGATTCAGGTCTTGGGCACAGATGCTGTTGGAATAAATAGAACACCCACTGTTCCTGACTGTTGGGGCCAATGGAAGTCTGAACCCAAGAACCTTGGGATCAGCAACTGGGAACCACAGGGCCAAATCCACCCCCCTGTGCTGCACCAATGAGAGAGCTGTTACGGTAAAATCTGGGTGCGAGGCTGCTCTGCCACCCAGCTCGTCAGACTAAGTCCGCGGGTCCCTGCGGAGGAAAATGAGCTCAGCCGGAGACAGGAGCAAGCTGCAGAAGATCCAAGTTTATTGCGCAGCAGGTTCAAGGCGAGATTGAACAGTGAGAAAGGGGTGACATGAACTTTTGAAACTTCCCTCCATGTCCCAGAATACAGTGCAAAATACATCCCAGTTACATCATGATTACATCAAGAAGAGGTTGGGTTACACAGGATTAACATATGGAGGAGGGAGGGGGAATATGCAGAGCTGGAGATATGCGCAGATAAGCACATCCTGAGTACCAGTGATGAGAAGACAATGGTCCATGTACGCATAGTCTGTCACCTGGCATTGCCTGGAGGAAAGGCTGGGCAGAGTGATTTGACAGGATTAGGGTCTTAACACCTTGCTTGAGGGATTATGGAGGACAGGGGAGGTGTCATGGAGTCCTAGAGAACTTGAGCAAATTGGCACGTTGAGTTTCTATGAATTTTATAGATTTTAGTCCCTTTTGACATTGACAATTGAAAATAAATGGATATATTGTAGCGAAGAAGAAGGTGAAGAAGACATGCCCCCCCCTCCGTATCAGAGCAGAGAGAGAGAGAGAGAGAGAGAGTCTGCATCGGCCAGCCTATAAAACTGTGACCGCCCGCCTTGACCTATTAGGCACAGTTACACAACTTTCATCCCACTGCTTATCATAATGTGGATCTGATTGGCTTACCCTCATACATATACATCCCGCCCAATCGTCTCCTTTGTCCAATGGGCAGGGCCAGACAGCCAAGGATGACCAATGACAGAAAACGTCTGACCGCAGAAGCGACGTCCAATCAGATGCTTCCGCCTGAGTTATTGGCCGAAGGAAGTTCGGCGCGAAGGAGGGAATATCCTGGACAAGAGAGGCTGTATGACAAGATGCGTTATCACCCATCCACGCATGCGCAGTTGGGAGGCCGCCACTCGGTTTCCGGCTCGACAAAAGTCGCGGGCGGCCATTTTAAGGAACCTTCCAAGGAAAGGCCACGTCTCTTTCCCTTCGGCCGCCTCGCGTCACTCGGCGACGGAGCAGCGGATTGGCTGTGGGGGCCCTCGGCCCCAGCATCCCCCGCGCGGGAGGCGGGCCGCTCCTTCTCCTCGTCGCGTCTCGCTGGTCGGCGATGGCGGGCGCCGGGCTGAGGCTGCTTCGTCTGGCTGCGGCGGCGGCGGCGGCGCTGCTGGTGCTGAGCGGGGCGCGAGGTACGGTCACCTTCCGCGGCTGCGAGGGCGGGCCGGCCCTTCCTCCGGCTTCCCGGGGGCCTGGGATGGCTCGGCTGGCAGAGCCTGAGACTCGCCCCCCCCCAGGGCTGTGGGTTCGAGCCCCCCCCCCCCCCGACAAAGAGGTTCCTGCCTCGCAGGGGTGGGCTAGATGACCCTGGGGTCCCTTCCAGCTCCGCAGTTCTCGGGTTCTGTGGGCGTCGTCGGGTAGGGGGAAGAGACGCGTGTGCGAAATGTTGGGGACACGTGTCTTGGCCCCGGGAAGCTCGCCCACCTCGCGGGTCGCTGTGCGGGCCCAAGGGGCGGGTGACCGAGCTGTTCGTGCTGCTTGTCTAGCGCACCGTGTAAACCAGGCTTCCGCAACATCGGGCCTCCAGGTGTCTTTGGGACTACAATTCCCATCATCCCTGACCACTGGGCCTGCTAGCTAGGGATCATGGGAGTCGTAGGCCAGAAACATCTGGAGGGCCGAGGTTGAGGAAGCCTGGCGTAACCTCCCCACTTCCCCCTCGGTATCTCAAGGCTCCCCACGTGGCACCACCTGCGCGCCAGGCATGGCCGCCCTGGACAGACTTCGTGAGCTGACCCATTCCAGGGGTTTTCTTAGGAACATAGGAAGGTAGTCAAAGGATTTTGCCACCTAGCCCCCTGTTGACTGGCAGCTGCACACCAGGGTCTCAGGCAGAGAAGGGTCTGAAGGCGGTGGACTCTCCTTCCTTGGAAGTTGTTAAGCAGAGGTTGGATGGTCATTTAGTGGAGATTGCTGCATTGCAGAGGGTTGGACTAGATGACCCTCAGGTCCCCCTTCCAACTCTACATTTCTAGGATTCTATGAGTAGAAACACCTCACAGCCACATGCCAAGGCTCAGGGTCGGGGATTGTTGTTTTTCACAAAGTGTAGCTGAATCGTTATTGGTCTTATTTGGAAGTTAAGTCTAATTCAGAGGGTCGTCTTTGGAATCATGCAGTTGGGCCTAACTCTGCCTGTAGTGCCTCTGTTTCATAGTGGCTTTTTTTACCATAGGCCTGTATGACATTTCCCATCCGCTCCCCTCCTTTGTTCTCACTGCTTAAGCTCTGGCCTGATGAAAAGTGTTGACAAACACTAAAGCTTGCTCACTTCTTTACAGCCTTCCCTATTTGTTTCAGTAAAATATATTGTGTTAACTTTGGATTTTTCCGTCATCCTGGAAGATGTTAATGAAGTATTCCTGGAGCAGTTCATCCAAACAACAGCAGGAGCTTAATGTCAAGTTAGAAAGCAGCAAGCAATCATTTGTGTTTTCACAGAGCTCTTTCTTGGGGCTAGATCTTGCACAGAACGTAAAGGAGAAGGGAGAAGAGAAAATATACAGGGATACTTAATGACTTTCTTAAAATGGTGCTTCAGGGGAACATAATGTATGCATCTTGAACACTTCATTGCAGCTCCTACTTGTACCTTTATAATGTGCAGTTTTACCAGTGTGCATGTGTATAATGAGGCAGTACATGAACCGGTAAAGGCCAGGTACATAAACCGTACATAAACTGGTAACAGCCAAGTTAAAACTTACTAGCTTTTATTGATGGGGTTTGGATTAATATTTGACACATCTAGAAACTTTATTTTATCTGACCTTTCTTAATGTTTTGACCAATTTCTAGCCAATGCTGTTGAAGCAGTTGGCAATGCAATTTGCAGAAAATGATAAAACAAAAATATGAATCATAATCAACCAGCGCATACTAATATCAATGTTCTGTAGTTAAATCTAGCTCAGATTGTGAGCCAACATTACAAACACCCTCTGAAAAGACCAGCTGTCTAGCAATTTTGAGGAAGCTGATAAGCTGAGTCTCCCTAAGATGGGAGTTCCACAGTTGGGGTCCCACCACATTGAGATGTAGCAATTCACAAATGGCACAGTTTTATAAATATTTCATAGATTTATGGGTATGTGCATGGACACACATGCCTATCTTGTCACGAATGCGAGTAGCTTGTGATTATTACTAACTTTTGAATGTTGTTATTTTTTTTAACTAGTAGGGTGTGTGTTTTCTTTACTACTTGAGCCTTAGATCCAGTTCTCTCAACAGGATCCTTTCATTAATCAGTTGGTAGCAGTAGGTGGTTTCAGCAATTCCTTAAGGTGCATTCTGACATCTTGAGCTCCGTAGGAACATTGCATGTAGACCATCCTCTATGAATGGCCTCAGATGCTTGCTTGTCCTTTTTCAGGTTCATAATGTGTTGATTCATAAGCCATTTTCTCTTTCCTATCAGCTGAAACCTGTACAGACCCAGTCATCTCCCCATCCTACTACACTACCTCAGATGCTGTAATCTCTTCAGAGACTGTCTTTGTTGTTGAAATCTCCCTCACCTGTAAGAACGGAGCACAAGTGAGTGCTGGAATACTTGGCTTATTTCATTTCTAAAAATAAAGTGCCACCTTGTAGATTTGATAACGGGCCTTAAATCTAGGGGCTAGGGTTTCCCGTTTTGCAACGAGCGGATCCCAAGTATCTGCATGGATTTGGATTTATGGTGGGTCCCAATCCATGGGCTTTCCATAGTGTACCCCATGCTACATTAACTTGCCTCCCCGAACCATTGGCTGGCCTGGCTTGCTGTAGTGCCAGCCACTGATGTGGGTGGCACATGTACATTTTGGGAAAGGGACAAAAAGGGTGCATCCAGGGGCTCTCTGGAATCTTTACCAAAGACCCTACAACCCCTATAACTTGGAGGGGATGTTGGCATTTGACCTAGAAAGATTTGCCTTTCCCATTGTCCTTGAGCTTTCAGTAGGGCATGCTGTGATTCCCTTTGATTTGATATTCAGCCTACTCTCTCTCTCTCTCTCTGTAGAATGTTGCTCTCTATGCAGATGTCAATGGCAAGCAGTTTCCTGTTACTCGGGGTCAGGATGTTGGCCGCTATCAGGTAAGAACAAGCAGTGATTTCTGGTAGAGACAGCAAAATGCTAGTAACACTCTGGGAAGAACAGTCTCAGATTTGAGTTTAAATTCTGGCTCAGTTATATATCTTCTGGATGGGGCAAGCTTAACTGACATTAACTGCTGGGAATATTTTGAGAATGGGCATTTTTAATACATCGTGTGTAGAGAATGTGCTCCCTTCAGGCTTCTCTGCAACGTGTGATGCATTGTTAAAATCCAGAATCCTGGATATTTCTTCCAGCTTGTTTAAGCATTTTTTAATGTTCATTTTCACTACTTGAAAACGTAGACAAAAACAGTGAATCAAGTAAAAATAAGCCAGATTCATCAGACTTGTATAACATCCAGATCACTCCATAGTGTACTCCATGCTAAAGCAAGCTGCTACTCCGAACCATTGGCCAGTCTGGCTTGTAGTAGCCCTGGCTACTGAAGCGGGTGGCACATGTGCGCAAGCATCTTTTGTGTGCGTGCCCATCTGTGTTCCCCTCTGATCAGGGGGAGGGTCCATCCTCACTCAGCACTGATTACCCATCCCTTTCTTTGGCAGGTCTCTTGGAGCATGGAGCATAAGCTGGCTCGCTCTGGCACCTACGAGGTGAAGTTCTTTGATGAGGAGTCCTATAGCATCTTGCGCAAGGTGAGGTTGCCCCCTGGTGGGGGAAGGGGATGGATTAGCTAATTACACAGGCTGTAGGTGACATGACCTTGCTAGTACCATAAGGAAAGAAAGCTCTTGCTGGTACTCTTGGCCTTAGTCTCACAGCTCTTACTCCATGTCTTCTGACATTTGTTGTCCTTACTCTGCCTCCCATTTATACCCATTTTGAGAAGCACGCAGTGTCTCACTTACCACTGAGCAACTGAAGCCTGTCTGCACACACTTGGAACTCGAAAGAGTGAGCCTTCCTTTAATGGTGGATGGCAAGGATCCCATGGCAACCTGAGCCCCAGTACTTAAAAAAGAAAAGAAAATATTTCAAATCTTAATATGTTAGTCCTCCTGGTCTCCACTGGACATTTCCCTGCAGAGCTATTCCTTGTAGGAGAGTGATACCAGATCTGTGGAGAGAAAATTTATCCCACAAGGAGCCCTGTCTAACTGTATGTAAACTCACGATATCCCAATTCTATGTCTCCCGCCCCCCCCCCCCCAGGCTCAGCGCAACAATGAGGATGTCTCTGAGATCAAACCCCTCTTTTCGGTCAATGTGGATCACCGAGTGAGTAAAGGAAGAGGAGTTGGGCAGCCTGCTCCTCTCTGGGGAAAGGGGCTGCTTCCAGGGGTGACCAGTGCCCAAGACAAGGTGGAATGTCTTTTACAGCGATGCTAGATCTTTCAGTGCTGTAATGAGGATGGTAGTTTGTGGGTCTATTCTATAATGGGCACCATGGAACATTACCCAAGAGTCCAGATTTGGGCCCCTTGCCACAAGGCAGAAGCAGATACCTTGGCCCCACCAAAACGGGACTGTTGAGCATGGGTCATCTGTGCACAAGGCAGAGGATATTCTCTGTACTTTGATTTTTGGGTTGGATGGAGAGGTCAGCAAGTGCTGGTGGAGGAAAACCTGCAATAAGCTATTGGGCATAAAGGGATGGTCCAGAAGGAGGCTTTTTATGTCCCTTTCAATTTGGTTGGGGTGGCTGTGATTTGCACTTTGGGCACTGGCTGAAAATGTCTCCTCATTTTGAGGCCTGATCCCCAATTTGTTGCTTGACTGTTGAGATTATTTCTACACCTGAGCCAGGGTTAAACCTTGAATGCAAATCCCTGCCCTCTGTAGAAACCATCTGCCTTCATGGCCAATAATCTTTTAAGTCTTTCAAGGCTCCTTATCCTTGGCGCTGCTATTCTGTGATCTTCCCTGGAAGTGCACAGCAGGCCAAAAGCGGGGATACCAAAAAGATTGAGCTACAACGTTCCTGATGCCTCTCTGTATGCCTAGCTCTGTGACTTACATGTTTTCTGTTCTCTTTTCTCCTCCTCTCCCTTGCCCCAATCAATAAGGGTGCCTGGAGCGGACCGTGGGTCTCCACTGAGGTGCTGGCAGCTTTCATTGGTCTCCTTGTGTATTACATGGCTTTCAGTGCCAAGAGCAACATCCAAGCGTAATCTGTTTCAATAAAACTTTCATGCCAAACTTGCTGTGTGTGTGTGTTTGCCCTTGTCCTTTCCGGTGGTGGGTGAGGATTTCTTTACACTGGGCTCCACCAAGAGCCTCATCACACAGTGCAGCTCCCCCTCTGGCATGCCAATAATCAGCTATTGGGGCTCTTGCAGGGAGTGGGGGATAAGAAGAATGCAAGGACCAGTAGTGCAGCTCAGGATAACCAGTTAGGATTCAGGCAGGAAATGTTTGCTCCTACTGGGCTTCTTCCCTCCTTTTCTTGTTCCTAAAAGTAGCCTTTTGAGGATGCTAGGATACTTAAAGGAACAAGCACCTCTCATGAATCCACCTCCTAGACTGAACCTGAACCCATTTTTGCAGCACAGTCTTCTAAGCAGTGGCTGGCTCTGTGGTGTGGATGTGCTGTAATGGCAGCTGCCACCCCACCCCTGAGGTTTGGTCTCCTTTTCTTTGCCTTAATCCTGTTAAGCAGCAATATTCGCACCACAGCTCCTTATCCGCCTAATGACAGCGGCTCCTGGTGTGAGCCAGTGCAGTGCTGCTGGGATTACACCATTGCTCTAAAGTTGTGCTAATGCCGGATTAGTAAGGGAAAGCTTGCCACAAAGGGGCTGCAGGGAGTATCTCTCTTGAATATCCTACTGTGATCCTAGAAAGGCAGTGAATCTTGCTGGTTATGGAGAGGTCCTCATTTGCCATTTCCTTGAGCAAGCAAAGCTATCTGGCTTGTGCTATATCATCTCTGCTTGAGACTAGCTTGGCCTTCCCTGCCTTCCTGAGTTTTTTCTCCAGGTGGTTGCCCGCATCTCTGACCTGCTTGACATGATGAGTTAACATTGTTAACCATCCAATGTCTTGGCCCCTTCCTAGACACTTGGGGACTGACTTTGAGTGCTGCTTTGTTTTGACGTAGCTAGGGTAAAAGAAGTGGGAGTCTTGCCTTTGTTAGAATTCATGAGGGTTTTTTGAGTCCTCTCTAGGCAATCTAAGCCCATTGTAGAAGTCCGCTACAATGATATGAAATGTAAAATTAGTTGAATGCGATGCAAGTTCACATTAAATATTGTTTGAAGTGGGGGTAACTAAAAGTTTCCTAAACATTTGATTGCTAAATTCAAAAGCTAAAGAAAATAAATATGTGTGGGAGGGTAGGGAGGGAATGTTCCATCTAGAACCCGCTGCTTAATTGAACCAAGAGTAGGTATGGACCCAATGTAAAACAAACATCCTCTGGCTGCGGCTGCCACTCCCTTCACTGAGGTGTGTGATATAAACTTCATGTACTATACCAACCTAAATGTTACGAATTTCCCTAAGGAACTTGGGGGGCTTGTAGTTTTGTTAGAGCAGTGCATGCAGGGATTTATGCCCATGCAAAAATATACATATATTCAGGGGTTCATCAAAAGGGTAAGGAAGTAAAAATCCATAAATCAATTTTTCAATACAGATATTGTCCATAAGACTACGCAGTGATAGCATAGAAGAGTTACACTTTTTTAAAAAGGGAAAGAACCTATATTGGGAATGAGTGCTCACTGTGTTCCTTCTGTCTGGTTCTTGCCACAAGGCCATATCTGATCTCACAATTGTGTTCATGTTCTAAAACAGCTTCAAGCCTTTTCACTGTGATATGCACTAACTGGATTGTCGTGTTAAAAATGAGTCAAATGTTAGTTTAAGTTACTTTATACACTAAGCAGCAATTAGTCCATCTCCCTGTGGGCTTCTTCACTGCTCCTCTGACTAGCTCTGCAAGGTCTCGGGGTAGAACCCTTCCCAGCTCTGCTGCTTGAGATCCCTTTGATGAAGCCCAGGGCTTCATGCATGTAAAACGTGGCTGCTCTGTTAAATCTTATCAGAGGTGTTTAGAATAATAAATATTTATTTACTGTGCAAATAAGTTGCATGTTTCCTCAGAAGCCCCATTAGCTTCAATAGAACATGTTCCCAGGTAAGTTCTTGCAGGATTGCAGCCTGAGGGACTGCAGGAAGGGACGCTTGCAAGCTCTTGGTTGTGGGGTGCCACCAGGATTTGGAGAGGGTTTTTGCTTGTGCTCAGCTGCTCTGCAGTGCTCTTCCCAAAGCAACTCCATTTTCAGTATCTGCCAGCATGTTACTCCTTAAGTGAGGGGTGGGTGGGGGTGTTTTGTAGGATTGTGCTACGGTGTGAAAGGATTTGCTGTTTTCTGGTGTTCTATACCACTAAGCTTCAAAAATAAAGCCCCCGTGAAACGGTTTTTTACGGTTTTTTGCAATGAGTAAAAAGTTTTCTTTTTATTGTAACAATGCAAGTTCAGCCTTGGATACAGGGTTTTACCACAAGCTCTCTGCTCCACAGTCTCTCCCCCCTCCCCCCACTAAGCTAGAGCCCCTATCCATGGGGCAGGTGGGGCGGGGTAAGCAGGTGACAGAAAATGCAGGAAGAGGACTGTCAGTTGCTTGTGGGATGAGCCGCCAGGGCCCACGCTTCCATTTAAATAGAGAAATGAAAAAGGAATTAAGATCCACGACCACAAAAGAGAAAAGAGAGAGAGAAAGAAAAAGAGGAAAGAAAGATGTCACAATATCCCAAGGGGAGGGGGTGAGGAGTGCCTTCATTGGCCTTGGCCAGTACGGACAGGGTGAGCCTCCTCACTTTCCTTGTGCTCCGCATACTGCACAGAGAGGAACACATCTGACTCCTTGTGCTTCCAAATGTGATGTGCTGGGGATAAGCTGGCAAAAGCTCTCAGGAAGGGTCAGGTGAGTGAGCTTCCCTGCACAATCACCTTCCATACAGGTAATCTGTGCATCGGGATGGGGACAGACCTCTCTACAGCAAGCTCCTGGTGGATGCAGGATCGGGGCTGTGGCCCCTCTTGCCCTCTGGTTCTTAAGGCTGCAAGGGACTCTGGGCTTCCTGTCCCCTCGAAATTTGGTTCAAAGAGCCCAACGGGGCTCCGGCAGCAAACGGCGAACGATTCCTTGGTGTGTTCAAAGAGCAAGCTTCCTGATAACAGAGGAAAGGATTGGCCCATCTAGTCATCTTTCTCCAGCAAAGCCGGAGGGAAGGAGAACATCACCGCAACTCCTTCTGTTGCTCCTCCCAATGCGCTCAAACCGTGGTGACAGACAGCAGTGGGTTGTAAACCCTGCGCCCGTCTGCTGAGCGAGTGCCATGCGCCAGCATCTCCTGGATGGTTATCCAGTTGTCCAGGATGCGCCGGCTCCGTTTCTTCATGGTTTTGCGGTGACTCAGGGCCAGGATGTTGACCTCGCCAGACACTCCCCGGGCTTCGCTGCCTTCTCGCTCCCTCAAGCAGTCCAGCCGGCTCTGCATCATGAACTCGCGGCGCTTCCGCTGCTCCCGGGCGCGGATCAGGTGCTGCTTCCGCTCCTCCTTGCTCCAGTACCGCCCCATCTTCATCTCGCTGACGGCGTCGTCGTCCGTCGTCATGCCACTGCGCTCCTCGCGGATCTTCATGGCCCTGGCTTTGAGCAGCCGGTCCCTCACTGGCCTCTTGGCCACGTAGCGCGTGCCATCGCTGCGCACCTTCACTTTCCACTCCATGCGGGGCTCTCCTTTGGCCCCTAGAGAGTCCTTGCATATGCTGGCTAAGCTCATTGGGCTGATAGGAGCGGGGGGCTCCTCCCGCTGCCGCCGCCCCAGGTACGGGCTGCCTTCCCCGCCTGCCTTGGGGCTGCGCCGCACCCGCTCTTCACGCCGGAATTTGGGCTGGGGCGGCGAAGGCGGAGCAGTCCGGTTGAGGTTGGGGGGCTCTGCCAGGCGGCGCAGGGGGCTCTCCAGCAAGGGGGTGCTTCGGCAACTCTCCCCGGTGTTGTAGGCACTGGTGCTGTCCTTATCGGAGCGTTCTGGCAGCTCGGTGATGTCGGACAACTCGTGTTTCTTCGGTTCACCTTCCAAGGTATACAGCCCTTCCTCCTCTAGCAGCCAGGCCTTCATGCAGCGCTCGCGCAGCTGCTGCATCTTCTGGGCTCGCAGGATGTTGCGGCACTTGAACTCCAGGTGGCGGAGCTCCTCCTCCAGGAGGGCCACCTCGTTGCGGTTGACGTCCAGTGCAGCGCTCACCAGGCCCGGCTCGTTGCCATTCTCCAGGTGGCACTTTAGCTCCAGCAGCTCGCGGTAGCGCTCGTACTCTTCGTCAGTAAGCCCCGGCATCATGTCGGTGCCCACGGCGCTAGGTGGCTCCCCTGCCAGCAGAGAGTCCATGCTGTAGTGGAAGTCGCGGGGCTGCAGGCTAGGCCCAAATTTGCGCAGGGTTCCCGGGGTGTTGGCAACACTAGGTGCTTCGTCTCCCAGGAGGTCATGTTCAGAGCTCTCCTCGTTGCGAGTGCTTTCATCAGTGCGGCCAACACCACTGTCCAGCTCCTGGCTGTTGGTCAGAGGAGTGGCCGGGTCTCCAGGAGGCTTTTCTTGTAAGGGTTCATTCTATGGAGAAGGAAGGAGAGGGGACCATTCAGAGAAAAAAGCATGAACACCACCTTATGCCAGGTTTCTGGCTCACAATTTCCTACATGACACCTTTGTGTGACTCATAGACAGACCCCTGATTGGCAAGGAAGCTTCTACAGGTGCAAGGATGAAATGCTGCCTGAGGGGTATGTGTGTGAAACCCATTCCCTCCTGCACTCTAATACACCCTATTATACACTGGGGTGGCCACTGTATAAGTTGCAACACAGCAGGGATCCTAACCTAATCAAGTGTCTGTGAGTCAGGGACAGGGCAGCCTTTCATTGAAGTCATTGCTAAACAACCTGGAGTTAGAAATTGTTGCTAGTCTACTGCAGTTCATCCAGCAACATGCAGGTAGACCTATGCAGTAATGCGTAAGCTGAGACATAGAAAAATGGAAGCGAGTAACTCAAGTACATAATAAACTAAAAAAAACCAAACAGCTAAAAAATAATAATAATAAACAGCTAAAAAAGCCAGTGCAATTCTGGGCTGCATCAATAGGAGTATAGCATCTAGATCAAGGGAAGCAATAGTGCCACTGTATTCTGCTCTGGTCAGACCTCACCTGGAGTACTGTGTCCAGTTCTGGGCACCACAGTTCAAGAAGGACACTGACAAACTGGAATGTGTCCAGAGGAGGGCAACCAAAATGGTCAAAGGCCTGGAAACGATGCCTTATGAGGAACGGCTAAGGGAGCTGGGCATGTTTAGCCTGGAGAAGAGGAGGTTAAGGGGTGATATGATAGCCATGTTCAAATATATAAAAGGATGTCACATAGAGGAGGGAGAAAGGTTGTTTTCTGCTGCTCCAGAGAAGCGGACATGGAGCAATGGCTCCAAACTACAAGAAAGAAGATTCCACCTAAACATTAGGAAGAACTTCCTGACAGTAAGAGCTGTTTGACAGTGGAATTTGCTGCCAAGGAGTGTGGTGGAGTCTCCTTCTTTGGAGGTCTTTAAGCAGAGGCTTGACAACCATATGTCAGGAGTGCTCTGATGGTGTTTCCTGCTTGGCAGGGGGTTGGACTCGATGGCCCTTGTGGTCTCTTCCAACTCTATGATTCTATGAAACTGAGAGATCTGTTGCTGCTCAGAGACGGGAGCAGGGAGACTACCAAACCAAGTGAAAGTACAGGCTTCTACCTTCCTGCCAAGTGGAAGCAAAGGCGTCGCGTCATATTGCAAACCTTTGAAATGAAAGTTTGGCAGCCAATCTAAGCACCCCCATGACCATTCCAGGTTGAGTCAGCTGGGATTTGCAGTAGTCAGGGCTGTAGCTCCATGGGATATGGTGTGCTTTGTGTCTGGCGGGCAGCTTCCCCATCACAATCGTGAACTAGGTGGACCAAAGGTCTGACTCTGCCTAGAGCAGCTTCCCCATCGGTTGAAAGTGAGCTTTAATGCACATGCTGAATTTCTTTTCTAGACATTCTATCTGTACTTGATCCCACCCTAAGTCACTCCCTATCAGGTAATACAATGTACCCCAGAGTTAACCCTTTGCTGCTTCTTGTGTCTCAAAATCCTGCAACACATACAATATCCTAGTGTGGGGGAGGGGAACTGCATGCTTAGAAGCTAAATCTGGTCCCCAGGCCTCCTCTCTATTCTCCCCTTGGGACGCTCCTCAGGCCACACCCCTCTCCCTGGGATGCCCTCCTCTCTGGCCCTGCTCTGAACCCTCCTTTAGTGCCTTTTCCAGGCTGGAAAATCTCTTTGAGGGGTGATGATGCCTCTTGCCTGCCTGGATGGAGGTTGGGGAGTTTTGTGGGGGATGTATAGAAACCTCTGGCTTTCATGGGTTTGGAGTTTAGCCTTCTCTACAAAGATGAAAGTCTCATCCGTTGCTCCATCTGCTTTTGCCTCTGGTCCCCAGAAAGTTGCCCAGGAGAGAACTCTTGGTTCTCCACCCCAACTGCTTTTCAGAGCAAACTGCTGACTACCCGCCACTTCCCCTTCTAGACCACACACCTGCTGGTCTGGTGGAGAAAGGAGCCGCCGGGGCTTTGTTCCGGCTTCGTGTTCAGAGCCGAAGTCATCCAGGAAATCCTCACGGTCACTGTCCTTCCAACGCTTGGACAACTGGAAGGGTGAAGAGAACAACAGTGAACATGGCTGGGAATTCCACTGCCTCGCCCAGGGCTGGAGACTTGGTTGCCCTCCAGATGTTGTTGAACACCCATCAGCCCCAGCCAGCAGGGCCAATGGTCAGGGATGATGGGAGATGTAGGCCAGCAACCTATGGAGGGCCCCAGGTTCCCTATCCCTGGCCTGGCTTCAATGAGCCCCAACCAAGTGTCCTTGCATCAAATTCACACACCATGAACTTTTTCTTTCCAAAACAAGTGCAATATGTCAGTAAGAGAGTGAAATCAAATGCGTTTTACAAAGCGTGTGCTTTTTGGGTAACTCTGGAATCAATGAGATCCACATTCAAATCCTTGGGCCAGCCCCTGGCTCTCAGCCTAACCTACCATCCAGAGTTGTTGCAATTGCAAAATGGAGGTGGGTGGGGGGAAAGAGCCATATACATATCTTGCTGTGAGCAACTTGGTGGAAGCAACACCAGATTTAGGGTGGTGCGGGCGGTTCCGTCCCACAGGGCGCTGAGCCAAGGGGACACAAAACTGAGAAGATATACTCTGTTTTTTCTTCAGATCGTATAAATTAAGAAGTTCCCTAACTGAGAAGAGTGATCTGGGACTGCCAAATTCAGGGTGCCATAACACCAAAGATGACCAAAGTCCATCCCTGGTGGAAAGACTTGATAAAAATATAAATGAAGGATAAATGAAGGGTGGAATTAAATGTAATGGCAAGTGCCTCATTTCATCGGCACAAGGATTTCTGCTTGCACTGTGGGAAATGATCCCCTTCTTCCCTCAAGCCCCCCAAAATCTGTTCTAGGAGTTCCCCCAACCCTTTGGAACAGATTTTGGGAGGGGTGTGCACAGGGGTTGGGAGGGTTGTAGAAGCAGAAATCCTTGCCCTGATGGGACATGGCAGTTGGATACCACCCAAAATGCCTAGGGGGGGAATGGGCAGGAGGAAAGAGTGGCTGCTGAAATTATCCTTCACCCACTAATTCACAAGGCTAACAAACAAGGTTCAGGATCCTACGTGTTTGCCTTGCAACATGTTGCTCCATCCTCAGTTTGAAGTTTTAAATATAGGCTTGAGTAATACAAACTAAATGAGATATAAAGGGAGCCCACCTTCTTTCACCAGGGCAGGGGCTTGGGGGGCTTATGGAAACGGACTTGCTGAGGAGGAGCTGCTGCTGCTGCATAAATGTCAATCCATCCCTGTCCTGGCTGACAGCCGAAGCACCGACTGTTTGAAATCAGACATGGCTTGATTATTCTGTAGCCATCCACTTTTGCCTGCTAGAGGAGAGCAGCAGCTCCCAATATATATATTCCAATATTATTACCTGGGTTGCCTCTGTCCTTAGTTTGGATCTGCCTACTTGCTTTCTGCTTTAATTTTTTTTTAATTATAAAATTATGTTTGGAATTGGCACATGATCAGTTTGCCAGAGTTTTCAATGCATTTCTCCACAGAATTGCCAACATGGACCAGCACCTAAAAACACTATTAATATAAATCAGTACAAAAATGAATCCTGATTTGATTGCACAAGGATTATTTTGTGCTGTGATTTAAAACCAATGTGCAGTTGTAAAAGGGAGAAAGCAACTAAAACTGCAGCCAATTGTGGACATACAGGCATATGACCCAAGTCCAGATATAGTGTGTGTGTGTGTTAAAAAGAGAAGAATGGGTTGCTAATGCATCACTGCTGCTCTGGAAACAAGGGCAGCTTATTCATAATTTTAAAATCAAGAGTGAGAAATTCAGATAGGGAGGATTTCACAAGCACCCCTAAATAAGAGTAGGCAAGGCTCACCAGCAGCTCACACTCCTTCTCAGCGTCAGACAAGGCAAACAATAAATATGCCAGTCCCTTTGAGCCTCTCTCTCCGCGCCCTGGACTGCAAGGGACATTGGCAGGAGACAGCCTACTTCCATGCAGCTCCATAACAAGCAAGCAGAGAGACACTCAAATGCACCTGTTCCCTGAAACACATTAAACAGCTGCAAGTTTCTTTCTTACGTGACAGGTTTCAACAGCTGAGGTTTGATCCAGCAGCCTATCTCCCCATCCTCTGACTCTGGGACCAGAGGAGGTTGCCTTACACAGACTCAGATAACTTGCCCCAGTCTCTCCTTGCCCTACGTGAACATGCCAGAGATTAAACGTGGTGCCTTCTGCATGCACGCCTTGTGCTCTGCTACTGAGCTTTGGCCCTACTCCATTCACCTTCTGCTTTGTCATGCATCTAAAGACCTCTCACCTCAGTCTCAGGCCTAGCCAGCAGCAGAGAAATATTTGTCCGTTCCTCCTGGGTGAGAATTGCTACAGCCTCTTCCCGGTTTTGTACCTCCATGCCATTTATCTAGGATTGGAGGAAATGTATAGAAGGGCAAGTTTAAATTTGTGCATTAAATTATACTTCTTAACACCCACCACAGTCGCCCACAGGATTCACCTGGATTATGCGATCTCCTTCCCGGATTCGCCCATCCTTGGCAGCAATGCTGTTAGGATTTACCTGGCGTAAGAAAAATTAAATGAGCGTCAGGAGGTGAACTTAAGTATGCTGCTTCCTAGTTTCTATTCCAGCCTGCTAAGAACCTACTAATCTTTGAATGCTGAACAGGGAACCCAGGACCCCTGTCCATCATCATAACTGTAGCACACACCAGACCTAAAATCCCTTCCCTTAGACGCGAGCTTGAACTTGATTCTGCTTTGCTCTCTTACATCTTAAGACCTGGAAGAAGTACGTGCATAAGGCCTGTTTCTCCTGAGTGTGTACCACAGCACTAGGAAATGCAGCATAGGATATGGAACAGTATGGAAATTAACTCTCTATCTAATGCTAGTTGATCTCCAGAAGTTGCTCTTTTCTAAAGGGCTGCCTTGCCAGCTGCACACTGGTATAGCAAGGATACACTTGTTCAAATCCCTCAGTGTTCCACGACACTCATTGGGTGGTCTTGAGCCAGTCATACCCTCTCTCAGCCCAATCACCAGCTAGGATTGTTGTGAGGGTAAACAGAGGGTAGAGGAATGGATGGGTGCTAGAATAAAAATGCAATACCTAAACGATTTAGAGTCAAGTGTCTTGCAAATTCCATGCCTGCCTAAAAAAATTATTCACAACTGCACCAACAGATAGGAGAAACAGTTCCATTAATTACTGAAGAGCTCCTTGCCAGGATGCACTGATAGCTTTAGGGAGCAGTTGATGAAAATGTCTTAAGTTGACATCTTCAGCTAAGATGTCAGATGGCACAGTCTACCTCTGGCTTTCTGTGGTGATAACTTGGTGCATTCTGTTTTCCCTGCCTCCAACTCTTTTCACAATAGCTATAAATTCAGCTGTGCTTTGAGCCCAGAGTACCAAAGATGCCCCCTGGGATACTCCCCACACAGTAGCCCCTAATGTTCCTTGGGCATATGCAGCTAACACCACACTTACTAGGGCCAGTGGTTTGTAGTAATTTAAGATCATACTATGTGGTGGCGTGGTAGCACTCCTGGTTATATTCAAAAGCATGCTGCTGGAATCTTGACTTTGGGGGCAAAGTAGAGGCAATGCTGATTGTATGAATGCAATGAACATGCATGGCTGTTACCGTATTTTTCACTCTATAAGACGCACTTCTCCCCTCCTAAAAAGTAAGGGGAAATGTGTGTGCATCTTATGGAGCGAATGCAGGTGGGAGGCTCTGCTCAGCGCTCCCTTTAAAGAGCCGTGTGGAGTGTGTGTGTGGCTCTTGGGGGCTTTTCCTCAGGGAAAAGCCCCCAAGAGCCGCACACATGCTCCGCGCGCTCTTTAAAGGGAGTGCGGCTCTTGGGGGAGCCTTCCTCCCGTTGCCCGGGAGAGGCTGCGCGCGGCTAAACCAGAAGCCAGAACAGCAAGCGGGATCCTTGCGCAGCCTCTCCTGGGCAGGGGGAGCCTTCATCCCGCTGCCTGGGAGAGGCTGTGAGCAGCTATCCCAGAAGCCAGAACAGCAAGAGGCTATCCCAGAAGCCAGATCCCTCTTGCTGTTCTGGCTTCTGGGATTCAGTTTCCCCCCCCCTCTGTTTTCCTCCTCCAAAAACTAGGTGCGTCTTATGGTCTGGTGCGTCTTATAGAGTGAAAAATACGGTAAAATGTAAAGCTGATGCACGGGGACCCTGAGCAGCACCCAGCCAGCACGGCCAATAGACAGGAGGTGAGCAAGGTTCCCCATCCTTGGTTTAACCCAGTCCCAAATAAATCTCCCTCCCTCCCTCTCTCTCTCATACAGGCTTATTTTTTGCTCCTGCTGCTGCAGCGGCAATGAAACCTGGAGCTCCTTATTCTCCATGGCTTCATAAAGCTTGACAGCAGCTTCCTCCCACCATTTGCCTGCCTCTGCCTCCCCAGGCCACACATCGCACCCCACCAAGAGTTGCCCCCTCCCCCACCTCTCCAACGTAGATGCCTACATCGTCCTCATCATCAGTTCGGTAACAAACCATCAGGCCCAGCTTGTCCCGGTGACTGGATTTGTACAGCTCCACCTCCTGTGGGATAGAGAAAGCACCAGGCAAAGTCACACACGGTTACAAGCCCTGAGCCAAGGCAGGAGAAGAAGGTTCGTTTTCACAGACCTTCTCAAGTACATTTTAATGCTTCATTCAGTCAGCCCAGGTAGAAAATCATAGCTAAACTGTCCCTTTAGTCTCTCTGAATTGGCCCTACTTAACTTTCCCATCCTTTCCTAGGTTTGCAGTCAAAGGTAAATAATGCCAGATCTTCTACAGGGGTCATTGATACCATTATTTAAATTTATATACTGCTTGGTAGTTGAGCCACGCTCAAAGTGGAACCATCTGTAACCCCCTTAGGATCAGTTCACACCTGCATGCTCATCATTAATGTCAAGAATGAATGTGTGAACGATGCCCATCATAGATCAAGCTTATTCCAGGAAGAGTGTGGGTGCAGCCCCTATATGAGCAAAACCATTAAGGATAAGGAGAACAAGGGGGCTGGTGACAAACTGTTGCAGTGTCTTCTTCCTCCAGAGCAGGAGTGCTCTTGTTCAGGGTTCCAATCAGCCATTTCCCCCAAGCAGGGCATTCCATTTCCTCCCCTGATTCTGTTTTTCTTTTCCAGTTATTATTGTGCTTACTGAGCATGCACAGTCCTCTTTGGGCTGTGGAATTGCCCCCTTAGAATTGATTTTTAAAACTTCTTTGTACTTTTAACAAATTTTCAGATTCTCCTGAGTATGCTGAGGCCCCCTGTTGTTTGTCACTGGTCCCCTTTTGGTTACAATCCTGGTGGCACTCAGGAGACCATACTTCAGCTCTTTCCACACTCCAAGCTGCCTCTTGACAACATAGGACTGAACTCGCAGAAAGTGGTTATTAAATGGAAGCAAATGCTCATGTGGACCTGACCTAAGAGGGATGAAACAGGGCTCACTGGAGATATGAAGCAATGAGAATCAAACAAGCAAAGCACAGGCCACCCCAGTGTTTTCCACAGTGCCACCAGTCTCCTCACTGGAAGGCAATATGTTGTGGAAAATACCTGCTCTGGGATTTGGGGGTCCCTTGCGCAAGGCAACTTTGGGGTTAGCCTGGAGGAAGTGAGATTTGCTAGCTAAAACCTCTTCTATGTATGCAAAGTTCTATGCAAAGTTGAGAATGGCAGTCTCTAGGGTGGCAGGCTCTTTGCCAGCCTTGGCAACCTTGCCAATGCCCAACCTTGCAGCTCTGTGCAGCCAGCCTGAGACTGAATGTCTTGTAGAAACACAGCACCACATTAAATAACTGAGCAATGTGCTGTTATTTAATGGTACCCAGAATGGTCCACTTGACATGGTTTGCCTCGCTCTGCCTAATTGGCAGGGGCCAGGCCCTGCTTCCCGATCTGTTGATATAAACCCAGAGACTGCCTTTTTCAGCTTCATCACATTCTCACCTCATATTCCAGCTCCTCTGCCCGCTCAGTCTCTGGGGCACCTCCTTCCATGAATTCCACAGGGTCATAATATTCATGCCCAACTGAGGGGCTGTGAACAAGGAAAGGCATAAAGCAGTTAGGTGAAGCATCCATTTGCCACTCAGGAGCACTGTTACCCTTAAAAAACTCCCAGAGCAATGTCTGCACATGAACATTCAGCACATGCAAACTAATGTGAAAACTTGATCCTGGGACCTTGAAACATGAGGTTTGGTGGCCGTGGTTAACTCAGGGGTGAGAGAATTTCATTTGTACATGCATGTGCTTTTTAGCCAGGCTGCATAATATAGGAAAGTGAACTCAAGAAGCCAAGAGCAGCTGTGACGGCTCCACAGCCCTGATGCTGGGAAAACAGACACATCATTTGAGAGTGAACAGGGTTGCCAGCTGATAAGGAAAATGGACTGGCCTGCTCTTGTGAAGACATTTATAGGCGTTCAGGTGTTGTTGTTGTTGTTGTTAATACCCCACCCATCTGGCTGGGTTTTCCCAGGCACTCTAGGCTGCTTACAAAATATATAAAACTTCCCAGTACAGGACTACCTTCAGATGTCTTCTAAAAGTTATGTATCTCCTTGACATGTGAAGGGAGGGCGTTCCACAGGGAGGGCACCACTATCAAGAAGGCCTTATGACTGGTTTGCTGTAACTTCACTTCTTGCAGTGAGGGAACCAGCGGAAGACCATCGGAGGAGGACTTCAGTGTCCAGGCTGAACTATGGGGGTGGAGATGCTCCTTCAGGTATACAGGGCCAAGGCCATTTAGGGCTTTAAAGGTCAGCACCAACACTTTGAATTGTGCTCAGTAACATACTGGGAGCCAGTGAAGATCCTTTAGGACTAGTGTTATATGGTCCCAGTGGCCACTTCCAGTCACCAGTCTTGCTGCTTCATTCTGATTAGTTGTAGTTTCTGAGTCACCTTCAAAGGTAGCCCCATGTAGAAAGCATTGCTGTAGTCCAAGTGGGGAAGAACCAGGGCATGTACCACTCTGTCAAGATAGTCTGCGGGCAGGTAGGGTCTCAGCCTGCGTACCAGATGGAGCTGGTAAGCAGCTGCCCTGGACACAGAATGGACCTGCACCTCCATGGACAGCTGTGAGTCCAAAATGACTCCCAGGCTGGGGCATTTGACTTCCGGAGGCGGCGCCATCGGTAATGGCGGATACCCTCTGAAACGGAGGGGGAAGCTCCGCAGAAATCGGGTCCACCGCTACAGCGAAGCGGAGGACCCTCAAAAAACCCACAGGCGGGTGAAGCCTGGGGCCGTGGGGCTCAGCGGGCACGCTTTGCGCCCCCCCGAACTGTCAAAGGAGCCCTGAAAAGAGCTCCGGAGCGGAGCGGGGGTGTAGCGCTGTGCTGGAGCCGATCGCTACTTCTGCGGAGTGAAGCTGCATAGCAGTTACCGGAGAGCGCTGGCCTTTTTCCTGTGAAACATCGGATTAAAACAGCTATCTGTGAGTAAGAATTGGGAACTTGGAAAGATCAAAGTTAAGACCAAGTATTGGACTTTGATTTTGAATTTGAATTTGAACTTGAAACTAGAAACTTGAACTTGAAATTTGAACTTGAAACTAGAAACTTTGATCGGGACTTTGAACTTGAATTTAAAATTCGGACCTGAAATCGGCAAAGTGCAAACAGGAAGTCCGCTTTGCCGATCCTGTAAATAGAATAAAAGCAAGGGACAAGGGAACTTTGAACCACTGACTTGTTTTATATAAAGAGCTAAATTTCACTGTCAGAGCAAAAGAACCCCCCCCCCCAAGTAGGGAAGGGGGGACAGAAAATCCACCACTTTACTTTTAACACTGATCTGCCGGTCTGTCTTAAATAAATGCAAGGCTACTGTGAAAGTACTGTTTATGGACATTGTAACTTTTGCTACTGAATGTTTAGAAGGACTGGTAACAATCAAGGGAGCCTCCAAATTTATAACTTTTTTACTCTTTTACTCTTGCAACAAATTGGAAAGATAACTGGGGAGCTGATGAAGTTACTGTTTAACAATCATTGAAGAAACAACCTGGTATTCTGCTCCCCTAGAGGAACTTTGTGTTATAGCTGGGGATTTTCCACTGCAGCTGCTATTGTTTATAGTTAAGAAGGAAGCTTGGGAATTGTGTGAGTGACCTTGATTTCCAGAGGCAAGCAATGGAAGAGAAACAACCAGACAAGTTACAGCCTCCAGATAAAGTATCAACAAGAGCAAAAATTAAACAACAGCAGCAGCTGCAGGCACAGCAGCAACTCCAGCATAGAAGAACATCATCAGCAGGACTCTCTGTCCCACAAGCTACAGAAAGGGAAGAATCAAAAGGAACAGGATCGGATTCTGCAACATTAGACAAGATTTTATCGGCTCTGCAAAATTTGACAGCTAAGATTGATCAAAATACTTCAACTATTAAGGACCTGGGGCAAAAAGTAAACGATTTGGGGACGAACGTGAATTCTAACACCCAGGCGATTGACAGACTGGTGCAGGAGTCTAAGGAGACAAAGAAGACTGCGGAGGAAGCCAAAGAGAGGGTATTGGCAGTAGAACAAAAGATACCACCAATAAATAAAAAATTGGATGAATACAAGGTACAATTCTCTTTGATTGAACTTAAAGAGAAACAGACCAACTTGAGAATTAGATCGGTCCCAGAAATAGAAGAAGGAGACTTGATAGAACTGTTGACATCGGAATTTGAGGAGTGCTGGGACCTGGATCCAGAGAAAGAAGAATTTAAGATAGTGAGTGCTTTTCGATTGGGAAGGGTTAAGAGGAAAAATAGGCCGAGAGACTGCTTGATTGCTCTAAGGACAAAAGAGGAAAGAGATAAAATACTGAGTCTACACTACCAGAAAGCACTCGATATCCAAGGGGTGAGAATTGAGATTTTTAAAGATATCCCGAAATACCTGCTTGATCTTAGAACCAATTACGGAAATTTGGTGGACCTGCTAAAAAGAAACGGAATTTTGTTCAGGTGGGAATTCCCACAAGGCCTCTCGTTTACATTTAAAGGAAAGAAAATTAAGATAAGATCAGAGGAAGATAAAGAGAGTTTTCTGAGAAATTTTGGAGAAGAATTACAAAGAGAGGCCAGAACAAAAGACTCGGAAATATTAGGACTGGGACCACCTGACTTAGGAAGAACTCTCTTGGGACTGGACCAACGGAAAGAGATACCGCCGACAAACCAAGAGCAACTTCTAGGAGCAACTGGTGGAACATCAGAATAACAACAACATGTCTCTGCAGATGTTAACTTGGAATGTTCGAGGTTTGAACTCCCCCAGCAAAAGGAAGAGGATTTTTCATATTCTGAAAAAGGAACAATTGGACCTAATTTGCCTACAAGAAACACATATAACAAGACTCCAAAGGAAATTATTGATAAGTAAAAAGTTAGGCCAAGACTTTATTTCATCAGACAAAGTAAAAAAAAGAGGAGTTGTGATCTACGCAAAAGAGAAATTATCACCAAAGTTTCTCCTTAAAGATGAACATGGACGATTTGTGGCAATTGAAATACAATTCCAAGGAGAGAAATTAGTAATAATTGGAGTCTATGCACCTAATGAGGGGAAATCAGAGTTTTATAAGAAACTGCATGAGACGTTAATGGACTTTATAGATCGAAATATCATTTTGATGGGAGATATGAATGGCGTTGTCTCGACATATATGGATAAATCTGAAAGACAAGTAGTCACAAAAGATGGAAGACTACCAAAGACCTTTTTTGAATTGACAGACAATATGGACTTGATTGATATTTGGAGAACTAAAAATCCCCTAGGTAGAGAGGGGACCTTCTTCTCTGAAGCCAATTTGACCTGGACTAGAATAGACCAAATTTGGATTACAAGAGGGATGGCACCCAAGATTCGAAAGGTGGAAATCTGCCCCAAAATCTGCTCCGACCATAACCCAGTGAAGATGGATATGAAACTAACACCCACTGGTTCCTTTAGATGGAGAATGAATGACACCTTGTTTAGAGACTCTGAAATTGTGAAAAAGGCCCAAAAAACACTAAAAGACTACTTTGAGATAAATTTGAAGACTACCGTGGAGAAAAGAGTAATCTGGGATGCAAGTAAAGCCGTAATCAGGGGGTTTTTGATCCAGCAAAATGCTATAAAGAGGAAACTTCAAGAGGAGAAGAAAGAAAAGATTTTAGAGAAAATTAGAGAAGGCGAGAAGAGATTAAGGACTAAACCTAAGTCACAGGACATTCTACGAGAAATTAAATTACATCAGGCACAATATTTGAAAATGGTTAACCAGGATATAGAATGGAAAATTAAACAAATGAGACAAAAAACCTTCGAATCGGCCAATAAGTGTGGAAAGCTGCTAGCTTGGCAGCTGAAGAAAAGACAGAAATTAAATACTGTTACCAATCTTGAAGTAAATGGACGAAATATACAAAACCCACGGGAGATTCAAGACTGCTTCCAGAGATACTTTAAACAACTGTATTCACAAGGGCCACAGAATGAGATCAAAATCGAGAAATTCTTGTGGCAGAAGAGATTCATAAGGACCAAACAGGCTTTCTCCCAGGTAGACATATGTCAGACAATGTGAGAAACATTATAGATATTTTGGAGCTGCTGGATGTTGACATTAACAGGAAAGCAGTTTTGATTTTTGTGGACGCGGAGAAAGCCTTTGACAACATTTGTTGGACTTTTATGAAAAAGAATCTCCAAGGGATGGGGGTAGGCCAAGGTTTTGAAAACGGTATAGGTGCAATATATTCTCAACAAAAGGCCAAATTAATTGTAAATAATGTGGTAACAGAAGAAATACCTATAGAAAAAGGTACACGACAGGGTTGCCCAATATCCCCTTTGCTTTTTATATCAGTCCTGGAGGTTTTGTTAAACATGATCAGAAAGGACCAGTTGGTTAAAGGAGTTCAGGTCGGAGTTAGACATTATAAATTAAGAGCATTCGCAGATGATCTAGTATTGACTTTGCAACAGCCAGATACTAGTACTAAAAGAGTATTAGAACTAATTGAAATATTTGGTCGAGTAGCAGGTTTTAAATTGAATAGACAAAAAACGAAAGTGTTGGAAAAAAATTTAACAATGGAAGAAAGAGAGAGTTTTCAGAATGAAACAGGCTTGGAAATAACTAAAAGGGTAAAATACCTGGGGGTAAACTTAACATCCAAGAATGTGAATTTATTTAAGGATAATTATGAAAAATGTTGGTCAGAAGTTAAAAAGGATCTGGAAATATGGTCAAGGTTGAAACTTTCCTTGTTAGGCCGAATCGCTACTATTAAGATGAATGTATTGCCTAGAATGTTGTTTTTATTCCAGACGTTGCAGATTGTGGACAAGATAGAATGTTTCAAGAAGTGGCAGAAAGACATATCAAAATTTGTCTGGCAGGGCAAAAAGCCCAGAATTAAATTTAAGATTTTAACTGACGCAAAGGATAGAGGGGGGTTTGCCCTGCCGGACTTAAGACTTTATTATGAATCAGCAGCTTTCTGCTGGTTGAAACATTGGCTACTTCTTGAGAACACTGACATCTTGGATCTGGAAGGATATGACAATAGTTTTGGTTGGCATGCATACTTATGGTATGACAAGGTAAAGGTGTATAAAAGCTTTAAAAACCATATTGTAAGGAAAGCATTGTATAACGTTTGGATTAGATACAAAGATTTGTTGGAAAGTAAAACCCCTAGGTGGGTGTCACCAATGGAAGCTAGGGAAGTAAAAAAGCTTAATATGGATTCTAAATGGCCAAAATATCATGAGATTTTAGAATACGATGGTGAAAGGGTGAAACTTCAGAGTTATGAGAAACTAAAGCCTAAGGTTCGAGATTGGTTGCATTACCATCAGATAAATGAGACGTTTAAACAGGACAGGAAAATAGGATTTCAGAAAGAGAAGTCAAAATTAGAAACAGAATTGTTGGAACCCAATACTAAGAACTTATCAAAAATGTATAACTTGCTGTTAAAATGGAATACACAGGATGAAACGGTGAAATCAGCCATGATTAAATGGGCACAAGATATCGGTCATGATATTATGTTTGCTGACTGGGAACAGTTATGGACCACCGGTATTAAATTTACTGCATGTAATGCCTTAAAAGAAAATATTATGAAAATGATCTACCGGTGGTACATGACCCCAGTCAAGCTTGCAAAAATTTATCATTTGCCTAATAATAAGTGTTGGAAATGTAATGAGACTGAAGGCACTTTCTACCACCTTTGGTGGACCTGCCCAAAGGTTAAAGCTTTCTGGGAAATGATCTATAATGAAATTAAGAAGGTCCTTAAGTGGACTTTTCCTAAGAAACCAGAGGCTTTCCTCTTGGGCATGGTGGGCCAAGTGGTGTTAAGGAAGGATAGGACTTTCTTTATGTATGCCACTACAGCAGCAAGAATTCTACTGGCAAAGTATTGGAAGACGCAAGAACTACCTACTCTGGAAGAATGGCAAACAAAGGTGATTGACTTTATGGGACTGGCCGAGATGACGGGCAGAATCCGGGACCAGGGGAAAGAGACAGTGGAAGAAGACTGGAAGAATTTCAAAATATATCTTAAAAATAATTGCAAAATTGAGGAATGTTAGGATGTCAGGGGGTAAGAAGTAAAGAATTGCAGCAGTAAACAAAAAAAAAAAACTTAAGAATTTTTTTACGAAAGGGAACTAAGACAATGGACTTAAGGGTTGCTAAAGAATTATTAAACAAGGATGCAGGGATGGGGAGGTATGGGGAAGTCAAAGAAAGAAGGGTATGAACCGATGAGCATGAAGTTATACTGTTTTACATTGTTCTTTATTACATGTGTGGAAAATTAATAAAAATTATTATAAAAAAAAAAAAACAAAATCGAGAAATTCTTGGAAACAAATGGATTACAAAAAATTTCTCAAGAGAATAAATTAATACTGAACGACAAAATTTCTGAACAGGAGGTTGAAGGTGCCATTAAGAACCTGCAATTAGGCAAGTCTCCAGGCCCGGATGGGCTAACCTCCAAATACTACAAAGACATGAAAGATTACTTAATTCAACCTCTAATGGAGGTTGGCAATGAAATTATGGAAGGGAAAAGAGCGCCGGAGTCGTGGAAAGAAGCTTACATCACGCTTATACCGAAAAATGAGATAGAAAAGACACAACTAAAGAACTACCGCCCCATATCCCTACTTAATGTGGATTATAAAATTTATGCTGATATTTTAGCTAGAAGATTGAAAAAAGTTTTAGCAACAATGATTCATAAAGACCAAGCTGGCTTTCTCCCAGGCAGACAATTGTCAAATAACACGAGAAATTTAATTGACATTTTAGAAAAGCTACAAGTTAATATAAATACAAAAGCTGTTTTAATATTTATTGATGCGGAGAAAGCCTTTGACAATATTTCGTGGAGCTTTATGAGGAAAAATTTGCAAGGGATGGGGGTTGGAGAAAGGTTTGGAAACGGTATAGGCGCGATTTACTCAGAACAGAAGGCGAAATTAATAGTGAATAATGCAGTAACGGAAGAAGTTAAGATAGAGAAAGGGACACGACAAGGCTGCCCAATTTCCCCTTTGCTTTTCATTTCAGTCCTGGAGGTCTTGCTGAATATGATTAGAAGGGACCAACAGATTCAGGGTATACAGGTCGGAGTTAAACACTATAAACTTAAAGCCTATGCAGATGACCTAGTACTGACGCTACAGGAGCCAATCCCTAGTTCTAAAAGAGCACTGGAAATAATACAAGAATTTGGTCGGGTGGCAGGTTTCAAATTGAATAAATCAAAAACTATGGTTTTAGAGAAAAATTTGACAGCAGTAGAGAAGGAAAGGTTTCAGGAAGAAACAGGTTTAATATTGGTGAAAAAAGTGAAATATCTAGGGGTGAACTTGACTTCGAAGAATGTAAATTTATTTAAAGATAATTATGAGAAGTGTTGGTCAGAAGTGAAAAAAGATCTTGAAATTTGGACAAACTTGAAACTTTCCTTACTGGGTAGAATTGCTGTTATCAAAATGAATGTATTGCCAAGAATGTTGTTTTTGTTTCAGACGCTACAAATCATTGACAAAATGGACTGTTTTGAGAAGTGGCAAAAAGAAATTTCTAGATTTGTCTGGCAGGGCAAAAAGCCCAGAATAAAATACAAAATTCTTACTGACGCAAAGGAAAGAGGGGGGTTTGCCCTGCCGGACTTCAAGTTATATTATGAAGCAGCAGCTTTTTGCTGGTTGAAGGATTGGCTACTTCTTGAAAACACGGATATTTTGGATCTGGAAGGATATGATAACGTTTTTGGGTGGCATGCATACTTGTGGTACGGTAAGGCTAAAGTGTACAAGACATTTAAAAACCATATTGTCAGGAAAGCATTGTTTAATGTCTGGATGAAATACAAAGATTTATTGGAAAATAAAACCCCTAGGTGGCTCTCACCTATGGAAGCAAAGGCCTTAAAAAAGCTTAATATGGAATCTAACTGGCCAAAATATTGGGAAATTCTGGAGCAGGAGGGAGATAAAATAAAATTGCAAAGCTATGAGAAACTTAAGGATAAGGTGCGAGACTGGTTACATTATTTTCAAATAAGAGAGGCCTATCATTTGGACAGGAAAATTGGTTTCCAGGTGGAAAAATCAAAGTTGGAAACAGAATTGTTAGAACCCAATGCTAAGATATTGTCGAGAATGTATAACTTGCTGTTGAAGTGGAATACTGAGGATGAAACGGTAAAATCTGCTATGATAAAATGGGCACAAGACGTTGGTCATAACATTATGTTTGTTGACTGGGAACAGTTGTGGACCACCGGTATGAAATTCACGGCATGTAATGCCTTAAGAGAGAATATTATGAAAATGATATATAGGTGGTACATGACCCCAGTCAAACTTGCAAAAATCTACCATTTGCCCGATAATAAATGTTGGAAATGCAAAGAAACTGAAGGGACATTCTTTCACCTTTGGTGGACGTGCCCAAGGATCAAGGCTTTCTGGGAGATGATTTATAATGAACTGAAAAAGGTATTTAAGTATACCTTCTTGAAGAAACCAGAGGCCTTTCTTCTGGGCATGGTCGGCCAATTGGTGCCAAAGAAGGATAGAACTTTCTTTATGTACGCTACAGCAGCAGCAAGAATACTCATCGCAAAGTATTGGAAGACACAAGATCTACCCACTCTGGAAGAATGGCAGATGCAAGTAATAGACTATATGGAACTGGCTGAAATGACCGGCAGAATTCGAGATCAAGGAGAAGAGCAGGTGGAAGAGGACTGGAAGAAGTTTAAAGTCTATCTACAAAAACACTGTAAAATCTTTGAAGGTTGAGGACATTGAAAAGGAAAGAAGGGGTTCTAGTGACTGAGTTAAATAAGAGCACAAAGGGAGGGATCAAGAATCAAAAGGAACAAAGATTGAGCTTGCTGAACTAATTATTAAATAGAATACAAGATCGGGAGGCGGGTGGAAGTAAGGAAAATAAGGTTTTGAAGGTTATAATTGGAAAGTGAGGGATTTTTTTTTGTTTTTATATGTTAAAATCTCCTTTTTTCTCTTCTTTTTTTTTGTCTATGTTTTCTTTTCTTTTGTAATGTTTGTGAAAATTTTTCTTTTTGTAATGTTTGTGAAAATTTGCTTTTTTGTTCTTTTTTGTGAAAAATGCAATAAAAATTATTTAAAAAAAAAAAAAAATGACTCCCAGGCTGCGCACCTGGTCCTTCAGGGGCACAGTTACCCCATTCAGGACCAGGGAGTCCTCCACACCCGCCCACCCCGTCCCCAAAAAACAGTACTTCTGTTTGTCAGGATTCAACCTCAATCTGTTAGCCGCCATCTATCCTTCAACTGCTTCCAGACATTCACACAGGACATTCACTGCTTTCACTGGTTCCAATTTAAAAGTTAAGTAGAGCTGAGTGTCATCCACATACTGGTGAACACCTGGCCCAAACCCCCTGATGATCTCTTCCAGCAGCTTCATATAGATGTTGAAAAACATGGAGGAGAGGACAGAGCTGAGTTTATCTCAGTGCTGCTAAGTTCTGCATATTGAGCTGCTTTAAAATACACAACTACAGAGACTAGTTTAAAAACTGGCAACTCTAATAGGACAGAGTAGTAGGAGGGGACCATGGGGCTATAACTGACGGAAGGGCATGGAGAGCGAATGCAATGGGGAAGGTTTTGCTTGGGGGAGCACTCACAGATCAGGCAGCCCATAGGGTTCCAAAGTCACAGCTGGGGGGCTTGGGGGGTGCATCCTGCTTAGCCCCAGTAGGTGTTCAAAGGTGATGTCTGTCTGAGTTCCGCTGTCTACCAATGTTGTGGGGTCCCCCTGGGGGGCAGCTCCTTCACTGGCACCACCCCGGCTGCGGGGGCTGCGCCGCAACACCTGGATGACCAGAGGCTCTTTGGAGCACCGCAGGGCTTCGAGGGTTTGCTCCTGTGAGAGACGGGACAACTCCCGACCATTGACCTATAGAGGAAAGGAGGAAACAGACAGACAGACCGATAGAGCCTTGTAGGTCCAAAGTCTGGTGCTTCTTTTCACCAGTCCACTGAGAACTCCAACCCGCCTCCTCAGATAACATTATTCCTGGAGTGGTTCCCTTCCCTCCTGAGGGATGTGTAAGAGATGCACTCATGTTGGGTTCTGCATCTGCTCAAGGTTTTGGCTCGCTGCCTTTTCTTCAAGAAATCTGAGCATTCAAAAAGTACCCGCACCATCCTATATGCCATGTGTAACCTGCAGCTCACTCCTCCACAGCTGACCACGCTGTAACAAACAATCCCTCCTGCAGGGAAGGCCTCCACATCTCCCCACATCCCATCCTGGCAATGCTTGCTTAGAGCTGATTCTCCTCCTCCTCCTCCTCCTCCTTCTAAGCAGTTTCAATCTTTCACAAACCCATTCAGACCAGGTTTGCCCAAGACATTTTGCTGCTTGAAGACCAGTCAGCACATCCCCATTCAACCCACAGAAGCCAACGGTGGAAACCTGCTTCAAAAGTGGAAACAGGAGGGCATCCTCCACTGCATATAACTGAGGGGGTGAAGGACAGGCTACATGGCTGGCGCTCACACACAGCTCCATCCTCTGACAGAAGAGAATGGCAGGTCCACCTGACATTGCTGCCCTGCATATATACCCAAAGTTCTGTTGCCTGGGGCACCTGCTTCATTCTAATGGTAAGAACGGCACAAATATGAGTTCCCTTCTCCCAGCTGACAGTAGCATTGCCACCTTTCAACATGGCAAATTATTGGTGGTCCAGCCATTCAGCTAGTGGGGAAAAACAAGTAGAATGTCAAGGGGCTTACTGCAAACATGCTGTGATAAAGAGATTCTAGCAACAAGTACTTTAATTATTTTAAATATAAGGATAAAAGAGAAATGCCTTGTGGCCTTTATAACTCATTATTCTACAATATAATTTCAGTTTTCAAACTGAGCGTTACAAAGTAGTGCAGTGCACTGGGGTGCTTGAAAACTCTCTCTCTCTCTCTCTCTCTCTCTCTCTCTCTCTCTCTCACACACACACACACACAGATCATGCAGTTTTAGACACACACACACCCTATTTCATAGAAACATAGTATTGTAGAGCTGGAAGGGACCCTGAGGGTCATCTAGTCCAACCCCCTGTAATGCAGGAATCTCAACCAAAGCATCCCTAACAGATGGCCAACCAACCTCTGCTTAAAAATCACCAATGGAGAAGAGTCCACAACCTCCTGAGGGAGTCTGCTTCACTGCCAAACTGCTGGTGTTTAGTCGGCATCTCCTTTCTTGTAACTTGAAGCCATTGGTGACCAATGACCTCTCATTCACGTAAAATATACTTTGGTTGTCTATCAGGATTTTGTTTCCTATGCATAATTACTATCAGGGCTAGTACCAGACTTTGAGGGACCCTTGGCATAGTACTGGAATGTCCACTACCAGTCAGGGCAGGTACTGTATAGTCCTACCTGGACGACAGATCTATAGGCATTACATTTTGGGTTACTTAAATGGTGGACAGCCACCAGGGATGAGAGCCAGTGGCCAACCTGGCTGACTGCTGGCATAAGGACTGGTTACCAGCAAAGACACACATGAAATGAATGAACTCCTTATTGGGAGTTTCCAATCATTCTGGAGAGAACCACCAAAAACAAGGGCACCCCAGGGATATTATGAACCAGTGGCATCCTAGTTGACAGGTGCACTGATCTTAAGTCACACTATTTCTCTGTCTAACTCTTCCACAGAGAAGCTCAGCGCAGCTTATAGAAAGCTATTTCATTTTGTCCCGACACCACAACCCTCTGAGGTAGGCCTAGTTCTCACTGAAATGGAAAATCTGTGTGAGTTACACCACAACCACTTATGACCGCAGCTGGGGATTCATCTGAGTGAATACTCTTTCAGTAAAATAAATAAACACCATTTTTTGCACATAAAAATCTTGCAGGGAAAGGGTTCAATTAGAACTCCATCAACGCACCTCTTTTCCTTGTGATACAAATTGCACACTCCAAATCCTATACTTAAAACAACGACAACTATTTTGTTTGCCTACTCAATCATTCAGTGATCCAAGCCACACTCTTCTCATGCCAGACAATGGCCAGTTTTAAACTTGAATAATTGTTGTCTACCATGCAGCTGTTAAGGGCACGGGGTGCTTCCAGAAAATATGACAGACCTACTACTCATGTCTAGGACTGCCAACTTCTCTTCTGGCAAGGTTCCTCTGTCATCACTAACCTCAGGGGTTCCAGAGGGATAGCCCTGTAAGCAGTGTCAGAAATCCCCCAGGCGCCAGGTGTGCTTTGCTACTGGCAGAGCTCCAGTTGTGACCATGTGGAGATCTGACATCTCCACCTGACTGGCCTCTCCAGCTTTCTTAAGCAGATAAGCGGAAGAGCATATTTATTGCATTTATATCTGACCTTTTTCACCTTTTTCTCCAAGGAGTACATGGTTCACCCCCCACCTTGGTTAATCCCTACAACGACCCTGTGAGGAAGGTTCAGAGGCTGTGACTGGACCAAGGTCACCCAGTGAGCTTCAGGACTGAGTGGGGATTTGAACCCTGGTCTCCCAGGTCCTAGTCCGACACTCTTAATTGCTACTCCAGACTGGCTTCCTAGGGTATTTCTGCTATGGGGCAGGTGTATAAATTAGGTAGGTAAATAAATATGGGGAAAGCAAAATGTCTCTTGGAGAAGGATCTGAAATATCTTCCTTGAAGCTTAAATTTGTTTTATTCTGGATTGCTTTATTTGATATTTTAATTTGTTGTAAAGCACTTTGATATTTTTCTATTTAAAATATAAAGGTGTATATAAACAAAATGAATAGTAATAATAATAATAAATTTCATTGTAAAAAAAGATGGTGCCTAAACATTCTGTTGTGGCAACCATAGCCTTTGTTTAACGTGCCATTTGGCGATTAGCTTATATATCTGAGTTTCTAACACTACCTGTAAGTCTGTGGCAGCAAAAGCAACCTCAAGATTGTTGTAACACGAGTGACACTTGCCTACTCAATATGAGTTTACCCACCTAAGGAATTACATATTTTGTCCTGCCACACCTCCTCCCTGAACACTTTGGGCCATTTAAAGGTACCTGTTTTTCTATTCTGGTACCAAACCAGGCCTAAAACCTAGTAAGGACCAAGAGCCAAGTGCTGAGATAAAAAAAAAAAATGGCAAGGAAATTCTGCCACAAAATCTGGCTGGAAGCCTAGCTGGAGCCGAACAGCAGGCCATCTTGGGGAAAACCTGCTCCTTTGTTTACCACCAACTGGTATTCAGATGGACAGAAACATAGGCAGCTGCCCTATACCAAGTCAGACCAGTCAGTATTGTCTGCACTGACAGGAAGCGTCTCTCCAGGGCCAGCCCTATTTGCAGGGACTGAACCTGAGATTTGTACCACTGGTGCGGCTCTTTCATGGAGCTTCTGTTTAGCAATCACAGTGGACAATCACTGATACAGCACTTGTGTACACCATTTACAGAGTTTTAGGATTAGACGGTCTATAAATCTTTGCAGATAAATCAATCAGTCCTCCATGAATTTGTTTCAAGCCATCTGAGCCTGGCCAATATGTACAAAGTAAGAATAAGGTATCAAAATCCTGAAGTAGGAGAATGACTTGTACCAATGTAAATGATTTCAAGCACAGTGGGGAGCGGCACACCAAAATTTCAAAGACTCCCCTCTAAGAAATTCCATACAAATGGAAAACTAATCGAGGCAGGAGCAGACTGGGACACAATCCTTCTCCCTGATGTGCTGCAGGGGATAGGCGAGAGGGTGGGGAGGATTCCACCCCCCAGACGGAGGGAATATGGAAAAAAGGACCCCCCCAACACACACACAGTTTGAAATGATACAGTCTCTACACCAGGGATTGCCAATGTGGTGCCCTCCAGATGCTGATGTGCTCCAAACTGCCACCCCCCTCCGCCAGCATGGCCAGAGATTGTGGGAGGGTGCAGTCCAACAGTATCTGGAGGGCACCATGTTGGCTACCCCTGCTCTGCTCCATGACCTCAGGGCTCCATCACCTAGGGTGGCCAGATGGAAGAGAGGAGAAGAATGATCCTGCACCTTTATACAAAATGGAAGATGGAAGTCATACCTGCTAAATTTCCCTCTTCTGCACATCTATTAAAGGTGCAGCAGGAGGAACTCTGTGTTCCCTTCCATCTGCCCACCCTATAGGATAGGTGTGAGCACAGGGAGGGCCTTTTTGAAGGCTGAAACTGCTGGTTTACACAACTGCTTTGTTCCAGGACATGCGATGAGGCAACGGGCCCCAATCTTGCCAGGGGTTACTGTCAGCCTCATGAGCATGTAAACAAATTGGAGTCTGTTTCAGGGGATGTTGTCACAGGATAACTGATCATGTAAAAAAGCCATTACAGCAGTGGCAGTAAAATAAGATAAGGGACTTGCTTACACATTCAGAGATTGCTTCAAAGGTTGTCACAGGGTTATTATTATCCCCTGAGGCAGAAGTCTCTGTTTACACATAGACAAAGAATGCCAGGGTGCATTTTGGACTTGAATCCCTGCTATCTTGGACCACTCAGTTAAATTTTGTCTGCGGAGAACTCTATACTCTGTTCAGCATTTGCATGCCTGGTGGAAGAGATTCCAGAGCCCTTGACTTGATCCTTGCCTTTAACCTCACTTCAGTTGCTGATTTGCCCCCAATTATAGAAGCAAGTTAGAGGCCAAAACAAAGTAGAGGGTTGCTATCCCAGGTTAGCTGATTATGTAGCTAAGCCCAAGTACTTCAGCTCATAGAATAATTGTGGCAATAGCACGAGCAACCCTAAGGCTATGGCACAGTGGATCACCTATGCCTTTAGATACACTTGCCAGCTTTTTAAATTTATGGAATTGTGCCTAAGTTCTTAACAGCAGCAAGATAAGAAGAAATTCAGTCAGTGTATCATTTCTGAACATTTCTGTCTAAAGCTTAGGAAATATTTCACCTGCTGAATTTCTGATACATAATTAAAGACCCGAAGAAAAAAACCACCCTTGTACAGTTGTGTGATTTGCCTCAGCACAAGCAAATACCCAAGACATCCCTGATGCTCTCAAGTATCAGTACGTAAGGATCATGAAATGTTCCACTACCCCTCATTCAAACATTTATTTAATCTCCATTTTATCACTCCTCTTTTCCAGATGGGAACCTGAAGGGGAAATAAAGTCATTCAGGTTGTCCCCAGACTAGGTAGTACAGTATCTGATACTGGCTGTCAAACTCTTACCTAATCCAAACCCTGGCAGTTTGGGGTCCATTTTGTCTCGCCAAAGGTCCATGACAACACGCCCAGTTTCCTGTATGCACAATGCACGTAACTCAACACGTAACTCAACAGACTGTAGCTATTGTGGGAACCTACACAACCACCACTTCATTATGCGTCATGGGTTGATGCATCTATAGGTGCGTCATTGTACAGTGTGTGCCCTCATACAATGTGCAGAGCAGTTCTGTGTATTGTGTTGCCTTTTGCTGCACAGTCTTGTGTGCGTCTCCCTCTCTTTCTCCATCACTGCAGCTGCAGTTGCCATGGAAACTAGAGTGATTGATACAGGCATCTGCAGCTGGGGAGAAGGAAAATATGGGGAAAGGGGATCAAAAGCCGAGCAAATCTCCTCCCCACTCCCTCTCCTCAAAGTCAAGGGTATCATTAATTCCCATTTCCTCTTCCACTATGAAATATGGGGTGGGGGGAGCCACCAGGACAGCAGATGGATTGCCTCTTCAAATGGAGGGTCATCCCCCAGAACTGGAGAGAGAGAGAGCTTTGGGCCGGAGTGGAAAATAACTGAGAAGGGGGGGTGGGCACACTAAACTGATGATGAGGAATCCAAAGGGCTATAAGGTGGAGAAATGAGGCTGCATGTTTAAAAGCTTGGAACGAAGACCCTAGACTGGTGGTTTGGGGAGGGGCTGTGGGTGGGAATGAGGAAGATGTTCTCTGCCTCAGGAAGACCCTGCAGGAATTTATAACAAATGCTAATCACATTCCTGCAGGCAGGTCTGGAATGAGATCCAGCCTCAGGCCTTCAGCAGATGGTTCCCACAGCTTCCCTTTGTGTGTTTCTTTTCTTCTTCATCTTTCCCAAACTGCCTTTCCAGCAACTCTCCCCGCCTCTCCCCCTCCCTCCAGATCCCGACTCTATAAGCCTCCTGGAGAGCCTTTTCTCTAATGTATTCTCTGAAGCCTTGGGCGCTTCTTATATTTTATGATTCCTCCTAGCTCTGACCAAAAGCTCCCCCAGTCCCCTTTCTGCAAGAATCTCTGGCTGGTGACCAGTGTTAGAATGCGCAGCCTTGTCCCACTGCAGCAGAGAGCGTGCAAGCGAGGGGTGGTGGTGAAAAGGCGTTTAATTATTTTTGTGTGAAATGTGGTTGGGTCTGGAGTGTAGAAATGTAACCCTGTATGGAGTAGCACCTATGAAATCTCAGGAATCATAGCAGTTGTGACTTTGTAGACATATGGCATTGTTTGCATGTGTAACTACTATTGGGGTGTGTGTTTGTGTGTTATATTTAGATCTCTGTTTTTGTCTGGTCTTGGTGTGTGGGTGTCCATACAGAAAGTGTCTGCAAAGGAACTGTCTGGAAAAGTAATTATTTGGTGTGAGCAATGTGTGTATGTGTACACACACAGAGACACAGAAGAGTTTAGCCAGTATTGCAAGAGGAACAGTATTTACACACTTTTATGGTTCTATTTTCATCCCATCGACTTCTGATAAAAGGAGCTATGCCCTGTTTTGTCCATTTCTCTTTGTGTCTGGCACTGATTATGTAACTATTCAAATTTAGACAAGGCATATACTGTATTTATGTCACTAGGTTTATATCTCACCTGCTTTGCGTGCATTTCTACAGGTGTGCTTGGTCTTATGTGTCTAACCTAGTTTGCATGTGATTTCATTGTTGTCTTTGGTCTTTTTGTATGAGGTGTTCATCCAACTGAGTTTCTCAGAGAACCCGTGCACCAGGCATTTCTCTATCACATCTCTTTATGCAACAACTTCAGAGAAGTTCTCTGTGACATCCTCAATAAAGCAGTTAAATCCTCTACTCAGACTATGACACTCTTAAGCCACAAGTACCAATATGTATGCCCTTTGTGGAAAATACTTCACCAGTCAGCCTTGTATTTGCAAAAATTCCTTTACCAGAGACAGACAACCATCATACTAGACAAAAGTTGTCCTAGTGAGTCTCCTGAGGTCAGAATGGTGACAGGAGGCTTATCTGAGTCTTCAAATGGAGCTAAGCTAATGCCTCTGAGAAACTCAAAAGCAGAGTGTGAAAGCAACATCGCTCATTGATGCCTGACATTCAAAAATATACTGACTGAACATTTCGCTATCATAGCTAATAACCATTTGCTAGGCCTCTCTTCTAATAACCTGTTTTTAAAAGCCTCCTTTTTAAAAAGCCATCAGGGGTAGACTTTGGTAACATGGAGCCCCAGGTGAGGACAAAGTTTGTACAAAATTAGTTATTTTCACAATAATTCCTTTTGGTACAGTTGCTTTTTATGGCTCTTCTCAGTAGGTACCCATATGATTTTGATTTTGGTATTATTATTATTATTAACCCTTTCAGTTCAGCATCCTGTGCGGCAGAACCGCTGGTACCACCCCAAATCCAGTGCTGTAAAGCTACCTGGCTATCATCTTGTGGCTATAAACTCCCAAGTTAAGTAAGCTACTCATGCTCACACATCCTGGATCTGAGGGTAAGAAGCACAAGAAAATCATATTGTGTGCTTTAAAGATGCACAAGGAAGGTAACATAGAGCAAAAGTAGATAAAACAGGGTAGCCCTGCTGGCCAGTAGGTAGCCACCATCAACCAATGAGAAATATGGATCCACAGCCCACTCCCCCCCCCCATGTCTGTTATAACCAGTGCTTTTTTCCTAGAAAAAATAGGTGCCAGTACTGACCACGCAGTTGTTACAGTAAGTGCCACACTTTTAACAACAACAGCAACAACAACAACAACAAGAGATGCCGGTAACCTTGAGAACCCCCTGGAAAAAAGCATTGGGAAAAAAGCACTGGTTATAAGTATCAATAAGGTCAGAATTAACTAACCAACAGCCTTCCAGGTGTTGTTAGATTACAACTCCCATAATCTCTGACCATGGGTCATGTTGTCTTGGGCTGATCCAACACCTGGTCCAACAACACCTGGCAGGCCACAGGTTCCCCTGTGATGTCCTGTATTGATTGGGAGGAGCCTGAGAAGATCACAGTTCTATTTCGTCAACCCCTGGAATGCGGATGGAAACCAGAAGTCAGTTCTCCTGTTTGTATGTCCATTGGCGGCTCGCCACTTGATTACTCAATGTTTCGTGACTCAGACAACTACGTGAATTGGCTCCACTGAAAAAGCCGTGTGTACAAGGTGCTATGAAAGCTCCATGACTGCGATACTTGGTTTGTGATTGCTCAGACATGCATGTGAAGTCTTACACTTGATGCTGCTGTTAGCAGGTGGTGATTAAACACTGTGCACTGTGGAATCAACCCAGGCAGGGAGGGACTCAAAACACAGCCCTTCGCAATGGCCCCACAGATCACTCTTAGCACTTTGAGAACAAATGACCTATGAACATGACAGGAACAATTCCCAAATCCCAGGACTCCAAAGCGTAAGAAGCATTTTGCCTGCTGTCAGAGCCCAGGCTGAACCTGGAAAAGCTGCGTTCCAGATCTGTCTTTGCCATGAGTAAGTTACTCACTATCCTACAGCCTTTGTCCCTCATTTGTCAAACAGGAACAACAACCACTTCCCTCACAAGGCAAAGATAGAGTTGTAAAGCTTTAAGAATGGTCTACTCATACACAGTATGGAAAGTTATAAAAACTGGCAAATGTCACTTGACACTAGAAATTCCTCATAATCGTAAGAATATTTCACAATGAAGTTCTTGGACGTATCCCTGGACATGTTACTTGGTGATCTTTGGAAGTTTCATCTATAAGTGATAAGTTAAGTGTCTGCGAGAAACCTATGGCATATGCTACTATAAAGTGTCTTCATTAAAACGAGAATGTGTGAAGCAACCCTTAAAAACCAGCCATTATTAATTCACAATTTACGCTAATATTGTATTTCAGAACTTATTACTTGGCTCTCCATGAAACTTGTTATTTATTATTTCTGATCACCCACATTTGTCACAGCCAGGAGCAACCCCCCCCCCCAAAAAAAATCCTCCAACTTTCTAAAATTTGCTTGTCTAAATAAGCAAAAATCTGTCTAGTCAATGCATTTCTACTTTTGAGCTTCCTTGATTTCCTGTGCACTAGACTGAGTATGTAAGCAAACTCTAGTAAGTGAAGCTATAAGAATGTGAATCAGCAAAGGTTTTCTGAAAAGGTTCCTGATGGCAGAAATTTTAATCTAGAGCCTCATTTCCAAAATGAATCTTTAAATGCTATTGATAAATTTTAATAACTATGCTTACAGCTTAGCTTGGAAGAATTAGCATGCATACCAAAGAAAACTCAAAACCATTTAAACTGGACAAGAGAGAGATTATTGTAGCTAGTACTGGAATCACTTGTGATAAAGGGCAGGATAGGTAGGTAAATACAGTAAATGGCCCCTGGCCATTCTCCAAAGTGACCAAGAGATGAGGCTATGCAAAGCAGAGGAGCAGTAGAAGCCTCAATTCTTCAGGTCTGTCCCTGCCCCTCCACTTGTGGAAACTCAGCCTGAAAGACTGAGGAAGTTAGATGGGGTGGGAAACAGCAAGAACCCCTGTGCACCTCTCATGTGACAAGGCTCAGCATCTCCCCATTCCTCTTACATAGTGATGCACACTTAGTTAGTTTTGTTATAAAGAGACAAAGAAAGGAATGACTTCCGGTTATCTCAGTCAGATAATAAGTACGTTTTGGAACCAAAAGCTTAGTTCATAACAATATTGGCCCTTCTCTGTAAAACAGAGGGGTGGAACCTGTGGTCCTCCAGATATTGTTAAACTTCCATCAGCCCCAGCCAGGATGCCCAGGGATCAGGGATTACAGAAGATGTTGTCCAGCAACATCTGGAGGGCCAGAGGTTCCTCATCCCTGCTTTAAAATATTATAATGAGACCATTAGCTAATCTGACCTTCCCTATTGGAAGGAAATCTGGTTCCCACTATTAAAAACTGAACTGGAATTATGAAAGAACATACACATCCCTTCAAAGTAGACCTTGCACACAGGTAGACTAAATACAAAGACTGCCAGGGCAAAAATAAGGCACTTATTTGACATGGCTCAAAAGAAGAGGAAACTTTGAAGGCAAACACCTTTAAAGCAGTCACCTCCCATTTTCCTTAGTCAACACAACAGATTACTGGTTGCAGTGTTCAAGTAACAGCCCAAAGGAAAGATGGGTGCTTCCAGAGATGGATGTTTAGTGTGGGATGGGGGCTCCTCATGCATGCATTTTCTCCACAATGTCTCCATGATGTCTTTGTCATCAAAATGCCAGCTGGTAATTCCCTCCCCACTTTGGTCCAGAAATCTGGTACTTAAAAAAAAACACAAACCTGTTCCCAACAACCCATTTGCAACATCTGAAAGACTCATTTACAATATTACGCCGTTGTCTAGAAGACCCAAACATGCATGCTTTCTCTGTGTATGTAAATATATGTATTACTGAATATGCAGATATACATGGCATTGCCTATATATATAAGTAGGAGGGGTGTCAGGATAGTAGGCGAAGATGTTATGAGAACCTATACAGCATAAACCATAACTTTGGGGTTATTTCTCTCACTACACATGGCAGGCTTATTTGCCACTTGTACACTGCCTGTCTATGAATAAACGCCAAGGGAAGAGATTTAAAAAGCAAGCCAAAAAGAAAAGATACTGTCTCTTTACTGTGCAAACAAGAACATGTAAACCTACAGTTATTTCCAATAGCCAGTACAATGCACACTGGCAAATATACTGATGCCCAGGCACACAGAAAGAGGGAGAGATTGATTGCATCCGGGGGGCACCATGTTGGCCACTCCTGAGCCTAGACACACCACCTTCATTCTCCCTCAAGCCTTTCTCTGTTGCCCTGAGTCCCAGAGTCTCAACCAAGAGATTTGACAGGACCAAGTTGGAGATGTGGGAAGGGGCCTTTTGTACCTGTAATCTGGGGAGGGGAGGGGGAGACCAGGAGGGATGGAACATATAAATGGGCAGAGAGGGGAGATGGGGGAGAGAGTGAGCAGAAAAGAAAGATATGAATGAACAGGGGCTGACGCAGACAAAAAGAAGGGGGAGAGTCTGAAAATAGATACCTGAACAGGCAGAGAAAGGGCAGGCGGGTTAAGCAGATGCAGAACCATACAAGGACTGAGGGATGGAAAGTGAGTGGAGATGAATGGATGGATGGATGGGGGGGGGGGCTGGGGCTGGTGGTGGATGAATGCCTCCCTCATGTGAGTCTGTCCCATTCCCTCTCAGACCCTTCCCCATCCTTTGCTTCCACCTCAGCGGCCCTTTGCTATTCCTCCCAATTCCTCTTTCTTCTCTTTCGCACAAGCCCCCTCCCCATTATTTCAGGCACTGTGTGGCATGGGAAAATGGGGGGGGGGGAGAGTTGAAGAAGGACCAGTTGCTAGGCAACCTCCCCCTACCTGCTCCCCTCCCCCACTGCAGCATCACCCCCCTCCAATGCCACAGAACCTCCTCCCCAGAAAATCAGGGATTCCTCCCCTGATGTGCCCCCCTCCAATAATTCCAGGCCGCCTTCTCTTTCCCCAGTGCCCCCCCTCATTCCCCACCCCTTCTCCTCCCTTACATTCAAAGGGCTCTTTCTCACGTCCAGGACAGTCACCCCATCCCGCCCCACCGAACCCCACCATCCAGGAACCCCTGGAAACTCTCGACAGCCTTGCCGAGCCTTCCTTGTCCCCAGACAACCCCCCGGAGCCCCAGCCCCCTTTTTATCCCCACAAGTACCACAAACGCGCCCCCATAGGCAACCCCTTATCGCCCCCGCCCCACCCCATAGGCAGCCAACCCCATTCCCCTCCACTCCCAGAAGGGCTTCCCGCCGGTCACCCCCCCCAGCCCCAACTCTTCTCCTTTCCCGCCCCCTTTCTCCCCCCCCCGCGAGGTCCCCCTTACCTGCAGCATGACCCTATATTGTTCCTCAGGCTTCTCCACCACACACATGTTACATCCCATGGCGAGGCCGCGGGAGGGGGCGGCACCGGGGGGGGGCGGCTGGCAATTCGGGAGGAGGGTCAGCTCATGGGGACCCTACAGGTGGGGGGCGCGGGGCGCTCGCTCTCCCGGCCCCCCCACCGCCCTGGCATAGCCCTGGGCAGGGAGGCTGGGGGTGCCCTCCGCTCGCTGCGCCCCATTCAACCCCCGGGGGGCATGGCTGGCGGCGTGGGGGGGGCGGTGCTGGGAGGTCGGCTTGCCCCGCTTCGCTGGGGGTCAGCCGGGGTCCCCTCCCGGAGAAGCGCGCGCGCTGGTCCGCCGTCTGCTCTGCTCTGCCTCGCTCCTTCGCTCCGATTACCAGAGGGAGGGGAGGGGGACACGCCGCCGCCGCCGCCGCCGCCGCCGCCTGATAAATATGGATGACTTCGGGGAGGGGGCGAGGCGAGGGGAGGCGACTCCGAGCCCGCCCCAGTCGCTCTTGGAGCGGGGCCGGCCCGCCCTGCTGCCTCGCCCGGTCTCGGCCGCGCTTCGTTGGCCCCCACCGGGCACAGCCCCCTCGCTCCCGCATCTCCCTCCTCGATTCCTTTCCCGCCAGAGCATCTCTCCGCTCTCTTCCAACCTTCTGCCCTTTCAGACGCCCCTGCTCCGCGCCCCGGAACGCAGCGGGCAGCAAACTTGGGGGGCCGGTCCACCTCCCTCAGACCTTGGGGACCATATGGGGGGGACGGGGGACGGACGAATTCCTATGCTCCACAAATAACCCAGAGGTGCATTTTAAATAAAAGCACACATTCTACTCATGTAAAAACACGCTGATTCCTGGACGGTCCCCGGGCCAGATTTAGAAGGCGATTGGGCTGGATCTGGCCCACGGGCCTTAGGTTGCCTACCCATGCCTTGACGGATATGCCCAGGCAGAATCTGGCCCGCCACCTCCACGTCGTCCATTTTTCCAGTCACCCACCTCTATCAGATATAATGTTATTATTTAACACAGGAGAGAAGCGTCAGAAAGGCAGATGGGCAAAGAGGCCAGGGACTGACCACTAGGCATGGCGTGCGGTAAGTACGGCTCCTTGGCGGTGGAGGAACTCAGGGTCCTAGGTTCAAGCACCAGGTTGGGCAGAGGATTCCTGCATTGCGGGGGGTTGGACTAGATGACCCTCCTGGTCCCTTACAACTCTAAAATTCTATGATTCTTTGTAGTCATCCAGTCATCTCCTTCAGTTGCTACTCTCTGTTACTGTTATGTTTTCTACAGCAAATGACATACTACAAAGGCTAAGTCTGTTTACTACGCTACTACTAAACCTTTATTTAGCTTCAGTAGTATGGTAATAGATGTACTGTACTGCTACCATCCTACCCTACCATTTTAACATACTTAGCCTCAGTAGCATGTTGTTGTTTTTACCTTTTCTCCAGATTGCAACTCAAGGTTTGCAGATAACATACTAGATGTATTAATAGATGTACTACTACTATCTTATCCTACTAGTAAACATTTTTAATTAGTGCCAATGGTATGCATTACCATTTTCCTACACAACTATTAGCAAGCATTTTATTAGTTCCAGGAGTGTGCCAGGCACCTTCTGGCGGTTCCCTCATTGCGAGAAGTGAGGTTACAGGGAACCAGGCAGAGGGCCTCCTTGGTGGTGGCGCCCGCCCTGTGGAACGCCCTCCCATCAGATGTCAAAGAGATAAATAACTACTTGACATTCAGAAGACATCTGAAGGCAGCCCTGTTCAGGGAAGTTTTTAATGTATGACATTTTAGTGTATTTTTGGTCTTTGTTGGAAGCCGCCCAGAGTGGCTGGGGAAACCCAGCCGGATGGGTGGGGTACAAATAATAAATTATTATTATTATTATTAATCCCAGTAGTAAGTTAATAGCATGCACCACTAGTAGTAAACATTTGATTAGTCCCAATAGTATGCTTAGAAGCATGGGGCTGCTACCAAGAGGGCTTAGCATCTGCAGTAGCAAATGGAGGTGAGATATTGACAACTAGTGGCCTTAGAGTAGAGAAGATCCAGTCCCCTTGTTCTCACCCTTCACTTCACCCACCTTCTGCCCATCAGCATTAACCCATCTTCCCACTGATAAAGTCCTTTCACAGAGCCTGCCACTGAGTTGAGTTACTTAAAAATACATCAGGATAATGTGATGGCCACAAGCATAAGGAGGTTGTTGTTTTTAACGGATAGACAAATTTATAGAGCATGGTATAAATTAACCATGCTAGCTACGGATGGAATACCTCAGGTGCAACACATGACAGATGACTAGCTGGGGACAGATTACAAGCGGGGGGGGGGATGGAAGCACCTGTCACCTCCCCAACTTGCTGGCCAGGTCAGAATACTGTACTTCTGTGATCCATCCAGTGCCTAAATGTGGGGAGGGGGCAAGGAGAGATGTAGCTACGGGGGGAGGGGGGAGGAGAGCTAGCTGGGGTTTTTTGCCCCTAGTGAAGACTCCAGAGGAGTGCCATTGAGGCTCTCAGCCTGTGTGTGTGTGTGTGTGTGTGTGTGTGTGTGTGTGTGTGTACGCAAATGCACATGGGCGTGTGCCAAACTGGGTCTTTGACCAGGGTGAAATAACGCCTAGTTCCCCCCCCCCCCCGGGAACCGGGAATCCTTCTCCCTACCACCGCTCTGGGAACGGAGGAGAAACAAGGCAGGGATTAGAAGGGGTAAGTGAAGAGAAAGGGGCCCCATTTGTTACAGCAATGCTTGCCGCGGGGGTCCCTGCGACGTCTCATAAATGATTCTAGGCATGGAGGGAGTCAGGAGGTAAATTGATTCTTTGATTCATTGTGACAGGCCAGGGTTGATGAACAGCAGGAGAAGGAGCGGCTAGTGCAAGGAAGTAGCGGGGTTATGAAATGCACAGCTGTTTATAAGGGGATTCCTCTCCTGATACTATCCTCTCTGAGGGCTTTTATATGTGTGTCTCCAAGAGCCAACCCCTTGTTGAGATGCAACTGCTTCTGAGGTGGAACTTGTTGATGCAAGCAGTGTTTGTTCCCCAAGGTGTGTGTCCTTGCATGCATGGCTGTCAAGAGAAAGGCCCTGCATATCATGAAAATGCAGGACAGTCCACTTGCGCTGGACCACAGAAACATTAAAACAAACAAACACAAAAATAACAATAAAAATTACTGTCCTGCTCATACAAGTTCAATATCTAACTGGAGGCGAGTTCAACAGCTTATTTCACTGTAGAACTTGTAGAACCTGAGCCCAGGGGATTTTCTGAGAGACTAAGCTTGTACGGTACAGTATTGGGATATGACCATTTCCTTCCAGACATCACAATGGACATCAAAATGTATGTCATAAGCCATGGAGAAGGAAGTTCTTACCGTTCTGTCACAGGAGCATCATACCAAGAAAATCCAGGGAGAGGAATATGTGGAGGAAGGGGCAGAGTTATGCAAATCGGGTCCACCTCTATTCTCAAGGCATGTCCCTGCAATCTCTGAGAGAAAAACAATATGCTCTAATCCAGGATGCAGTTGGGGGCAACAAAGGATGATTTCCTAAACCAGGCTTCCTCCGCCTCGGCCCTCCAGATATTTTTTTGGCCTACAACTCCCATGATCCCTAGCTAGCAGGACCAGTGGTCAGGGATGATGGGAATTGTAGTCTCAAAACAACTGGAGGACCGAGGTTGAGGAAGCCTGTCCTAAACCATGGGGGTCATCAGGGTGGTAGGGCAATTTATCCCCCCCCCCCGTCTGCACATAAATGGGGTCCATGGAACACTCTTACTTTCCCCATGTAAATTCATGACTACCATGCACTCCTATGAGTTGCATATGGAAGCAGCACCGCAAGTGGGAGCAAAGATCAAACTAGGGGTGGCCTGGTCAACCTAGAGCAGGTATCCCCAACCTGCGGCCCTCCAAGTGTTTTGACCTACAACTCCCATGATCCCTAGCTAACAGGGATGATGGGAATTGTAGTCCAAAACATCTGGAGGGCCAAAGGTTGGGGATGCCTGACCTAGAGTAACCCTTCGGTGGGTGTAACAGCTCTTTGCACATAGCACACAGTGATGTACTGCAGCTCCTGTGAATGGACTCAGTGTGCAGCAGGCTATCCATTCACACATAACTGGCTTCTCATATTGCTAGGGGCATTTTGGTATAACATTGCCTAGCCAGATATACTTTGCTCAACAGATCTTCTCAGAAGTTTGCTCTCACCCCATTGGCAACAATGGTAGCAGGGAATTTGCATGTCCAATGGGAGCTGTGGCAAGTGTGTGCTGAATATCCCATGCACTCCACTTTTCAGCCCACAGGCAGCCAGCCATGTGCATCCAGTGCCAACCTCACTTCCGAATAGCAGTTGCTGAAACCACAGGAGGGGAGAGAGGGGGGTCTCATGCTCAGATCCTGCTTGCCTATTTCCTATGGGCAGCTGTTTCGCCTATGGGAACAGGATGTCCTGATATGTTCCTGGTGCAGTGGTACCTCGGGTTGCAAACTTAATCCGTTCTGGAGGTCTGTTCTTAAACCAAAGTGTTCTTAAACCGAGGTGTGTGCTTTCCCTAATGAGGCCTCTCACCACCGGTGTTCGGCTTCAGTTCGGCTTCCGGGGCAAAGTTAGCTAACCGGAACACCTACGTCCGGTTTTGCGGAGTTCGCTGTCTGAAGTGTTCGTTAACAGGGCTGTTTGTAAACCGAGGTACCACTGCATTCATATACTATGCAAAGCAACCCAAACAGGACTAGAGCACTGACTTCTTCTAAAACTTGTTAAAAGCAAAAATAAGAGTTTTTCTTCTTATAATCAGTGGTCAGCAATTTTTATTTGTTAAAACTCTAAGGGTTCACACTTTAAGTGAAATTGTCAACTTTCAGGATCCTTCAAAAAACACCTGTGGTGAAATATTGCACTGTGCAAATCACTGAAACCACTTAGTTCACCAACCGATCACCTGTGGGTGCATAGCACCCACAAAGACTGGCACCTAGACAGGGGCCAGACTTTGAGCTTTCATTAAAAGAAGCCTCATAGTCTCCAGCCCTCCTAGAAAGTAAGTTATGAAGCAGAATATGCAGTTAACATTCTACATGATTTTTGTGAAATGAGTAATCCTGGCTGCTCCCACCTGTCCATGTTTTGGTCAGTGAGTAAAATCAGAGCTGCACTTGATAAGTGATTGGAATCCTTAAAGAGCTGCAGTTTTCCTCTCCCCTTTAAAGTATTTTTCCTGATTCTGTCTCATTTTCAACAAGCTAAGCCTTTGCTCATGTGGAGATACAGTTATGGAAAAAGCTCCACCTTGATTGTACTTTCTCTGTTGTGCTGCGCCACACCTGCATGGCAGCAGCTATTTTGTGACATAACTCAAAATTCAAAGTGTGCCTCCTGGTCCAAAAAGGTTGACTATCCCTGACTTGCTTCATTGGGTAAGGATCTGACAGAATCAGCTACAGTATCTTTAATCAGTTGCTTGGCAAAATGCTAAACAGTTGGTACCTTGTTCACCAGAAGGCTAAAAACATTTGCCTTAACAAATAGCTTTGCTCTCTCTGTACTTGAGAATTTGCCACCTTTCTTTATTGTCAGAAGAAGAGCTCTGTGCAGCTTGGAAGTCTGCATTAGCCCTACATCAATAGACGTTGCACTAGCGTAAGATATCCCCTTTAGTGCGGCTCTGATGCATCTTGTTCATTCAAAGTTCTTCTCACCACTTGCCGCCACAACTCCCACCGTGTGTGTGTGTGTGTGTGTGTGTGTGTGAGAGAGAGAGAGAGAGAGAGAGAGAGAGAGAGAGAGAGAGAGAGAGAGCCCTAGCTGAAGAGAGAGGCTCCAGCCCTATCACACACCCCTACCTTTGTTAGCCTGGATGGTTCTCCTGCCTGATTGTGAACATGCTGGTTGTGGGTGTGTGGAAACCCAGGGTCAGAGATTGAAAAGGGGACTCATGCTGATACTGCAGACATTTCCCCAGCCTGGAGAACAAAGCCTCTCTCACACAGTCTCCCTCCCCCTCCACACTGCTCAGCAATTCACCTGGAGCTGCTGACAAAATAGCAGGCACAGGCTTTAACCCAGGGACAAAAGCTGACCCAGGTCTCCCTCCACCCCACGTGTTTAGACTTTTTCGGATGACACATGGGGAGATGAGGGTTAGGTTTGCACTTGATTCTCCTGCTCCCAGCCTCTGCCACAAATATTTGACCATCTGTACAGGGCCTGTACAGGGCAAAGACAAACCTTGACAGCATCTTAAAAAGCAGAGACATCACCTTGCCGTACAGTTAAAGCTATATTTTCCCCAGTTGTGATGTATGGAAGTGAAAGCTGGACCATTAAGAAGGCTGATCGCCAAAGAATTGATGCTTTTGAATTATGGTGCTGAGGGAGACTCTTGAGAGTCCCATGGACTGCAAGAAGATCCAACCTCTCCATTCTGAAGGAAATCAGCCCTGAGTGCTCACTGGAAGGACAGATAGTGAAACTGAGGCTCCAATACATTGGCCACCTCATGAGAAGAGAAGACTCCCTGGAAAAGACCCTGATGTTGGGAAAGATGGAGGGCACAAGGAGAAGGGGACGACAGAGGACGAGATGGTGGGACAGTGTTCTCGAAGCTACCAGCTTGAGTTTGACCAAACTGCGGGAGGCAGTGGAAGACAGGAGTGCTTGGCGTGCTCTGGTCCATGGGGCCACAAAGAGTCAGACACGACTAAACGACTGAACAACAACAATAGGGCCTGTGACACCTGCCCTACATATGGTTATGATTTGGAGGGGGGGGGCTAGGGTGTGTGCTGAGATCCTTCCAACCCCTGGATCCAGCAGGTGTTAAAAGAGAAGCCAGGCTAGCTTCCTGGTGAGTTGATAGTTAGGTAATGTGTGAGAAGTCTCTGTGAAGAGGAAAGTGTGCCTGGCTTGGAGGAAAGCAACTTTGGGGAGGCATGAGGGAGAACAAAATAACAACTGTGTGCATGGGGGGGGGGACAACTGCAGGTTAGGGACAGAGGGTTTGTTTCCTCTTACCTGCACGACCCTCTTACATTTAAATGACAACCATTACCCCTGGCTTTACACGCGATTTGGATAGGTGCGATTTTTGATTATATGAGTTTTTGATCCACGGTTTATGTCTAATCTTGGACTAATACAACATTGCCTCTTTAGTACAAGCTTATTTTAATATTGTTTCTTTTTACCTTCTGAGTCTGCTCCACTGCCTGCCTCTTGAGCTGCAGCCACGCACTGAGTCAGAGGCGTACCCAGCAGGAGGCAGGCAGAGACTGGGCACCAGTAAGGACAGCAGAAGGGGAGACCGACCAAGCTGATCCACTGAGAAGTTCTCCTGCACAAGTCCCATCGTCACTGTGCAGCAACATGTCTAGGAATTTTGTCAACCTCTGGTGGATTCTGCCCCACCAGTTAATTAAGCAGAAGTGATGGTGCAATTTGGATTTTTCACCTAAATGTCTTGGAGCAGTAAGCTACACCAAGTGTCAGCTTTAAATGCACATTTTTATTTGCTTTGTTTGTATGCCGCATTTTGTCCAAAGAAACCCCCCAGGAAGGCAGCTCACAAAGGTTAACACCAAAAGAAATGGTAGAAAGCAGCTTGCAACAACAATATCTCCATATTAACATATTTAAAACCACAAACCAAAAAGCAATCATATATTTGCTCCTGTCTGTCTCAAAGCAAAAATGAAATCCCTAAATCCAAAAAGAAAAAGAGAAAGGAAGGAACCCCCAAAGAAATCAGACAAAATGGAGGATAAAGCTATCCATGGCTACTTGTTACGACTGCTACATAGAAACTGCAGGATCAGCTGCAGTGTGCCTATGAAGACCACTGGCCAGGGCACCTGAGGCAAACCACAAAATGGCTCCTCCCCACCTTGCTCTATATCAGGAACCGGTGGGAATAAAGATCTACAGATGATGCATTCCTTGGAGGCTGGATCTGCTGCTGCTGTGGATCCTGCTACCCAAAGTGGTCGCCTCACCTTCCCTCATGAGTGGGCCGGCCCTGCCACTTGCTGGGAATCACAAGTCAGGGGAAAGACACTCATGGGCTTCCAAGAAGCACCTGGTTGGTCACTGAGAGAAGAGAATGATGCCCTAGGTGGGCGTTTGCAGTGCTTTTTTTCTTTAAAAAAATGTTTAGGGGTACTCATTTTGACTCAATAAAATCACCATTTTATAGTTCAAATCAGGAAAAATAAACACAGTAAATGGACAAAAGTACGATGATTCAGAAAATGTTTAGGGATATGTGTCCCCCTGTGTCCCCCCAGAAACAAAGCACTGGGCCTTTGAATTGGTCCTTTTTCTTATGTAAAGTCCCACATCATTGATGTTATTAATTAATAATGCTGGAATAGCCCAACAGTCCATGATCAATGGGTTTGATAGTTACTTTTTAAATGACAGCTGAAGCCCATTAACTTAAGGTTCAAGCTCCTTGGCCTTTGTCTCAGAGCCAGTCTCTACAGTTGCAAGTTCCATATTTGTGAACAGATTTTTACACTAGCATTATCCAGTTGTTTCTTCTAATATATAGAAGCAACTCCTGCAGCCAAGCTGCTGCCAAACGTCTTGCTCTGCTTTCCTTTGGACCACCTCCATAAGGCCAAGAGGGGGTCTTGTCTTCTGAGCAGCCCAGGGAGGGCCTCCAGGGAGGGCCTCCTGTCCAGGCTTGTGCCCCAGAGAGTCACTTTGGTGCTGCTAACACAGCAGTTTGACTTCCCCCACAGAGGAGCACTCCAGTGTCTCTTGAGACAGATGGATAACAACAACAAATATATAGATGTACCCTACATAAAGGGACACGGGTTGCACTACGGGTTAAACCACAGAGCCTAGGGTTTGCCAATCAGAAGGTTGGTGGTTTGAATCCCCATGACGGGGTGAGCTCCCATTGTTCAGTCCCTGCTCCTGCCAACCTAGCAGTTTGAAAGCACATCAAAGTGCAAGTAGATAAATAGGTACTGCTCTGGCGGGAAAGTAAACAGTGTTTTCGTGCGCTGTTCTGGTTCGCCAGAAGCAGCTTAGTCATGCTGGCCACATGACCCGGAAGCTGTACGCCGGCTCCCTCGGCCTATAGAGCAAGATGAGCACACAACTCCAGAGTCGGCCACGACTGGACATAATGGTCAGGGGTCCCTTTACCCTTTACCTTTTTTACCCTACATATTTGACCAATGGCACTGCTGGTTTTTAAAAACCTAACAGGAAGAGCCAAGTGAAGCCAAAACACATCTGTTTTTACAGAATGCATATACAACTCTTGTTAACAGTGATGATTTCTTCTTAATCTCCTTTATTTTCTTTTTAAAATAAGTTTATTCAACATTACTACTTTCTACTTTTATTATGCCTGCCTTGATTGGGGATTTGATTTTCACACTGTTTAATTCATTTGGCATATGTATTAAAAAGCATACTGTAAGAAAATGTGTACATAAATTGGGTGCAGTAATCTTCTTAATGCATTCATCCAATGATTCACTCAGAATCAATGAGAAAATGTTTTCCACTCCTCCAATATATTATTCCCAATAAAGAACAAGTGATGTCAGATGAACTTCAGATGAAAATTATCCATCAATTGATTTTCCTGTCTTGTGTGAATGTATTATATTAAGCTAATCATTTTAGAAACTTTCCACACATATTTTGCAGTTATTCATTAACTGAGTGATCTGTTTAAAGCTATTGCCACTTTTTCCAGCTGTGAGGGCACTTGTGGCGTTAATTCTTTTGACATTTGATATTTAAAGCATTGTATCTAAACCACAGAGCCTAGGGTTTGCCGTTCAGAAGGTCAGCAGTTCAAATCCCCACAATGGTGTGAGCTCCCGTTGTTTGGTCCCAGCTCCTGCCCACCTAGCAGTTCGAAAGCATGTCAAAGTGCAAGTAGATAAATAGGTACCGCTCTGGCGGGAAGGTAAACAGCATTTCCATGCGCTGCTCTGGTTCACCAGAAACGGCTTAGTCATGCTGGCCACATGACCCGGAAGCTGTCTGCAGACAAACGCCGGCTCCCTCGGCCTATAGAGCAAGATGAGCGTCGCAACCCCAGAGTTGTCCACAACTGGACCTAATGGTCAGGGGTACATCTACCTTTATAAGGATCATTTGCCATCAGTGTAGATATGTTGATTACACCTTCATGGGGTCTTTGTCTTGAAAATGGCCACCACAGGTGGAGGAAGGTGCCATTCTTTCTTCAACAAATGGAACACAAACCGCCCTATATCCTAGGGAGTTTTACTGGCATGGGATACCATCCACAAATCAACACCCAAAGTTCTTCCTTAAAAGCTATACAAGTAACACTTTCCAGATGTTTTTCAAACTTTCCTCTCTAAGTCCCAAGTTTCCTAATGATATTATGTTCATCCAATGCCATAAATATTTATAGATGATAAGATATTGTTCCTTTAGTTGCAGCTTTTATTGATCACACGTAGCACTTGCACTTCTGATTTCCAACAAGAAGATTAATGTTGGTATTAAGGAAAATAATTATTTTATAGCATCTGCTGTGTGTCTTTTTCATGGTGGGTACAGGGACTGAGAAGCCAACTATATGTGTACTATGTGTCAAAATGATACTTGTGACTCCACACAAATATCACAAACTGTAAAGTAACAGAGCAATCCTAGGCTTGTCTAATCAAAAGATTAACCACACTGAATTCAATAGGACAACCAGCAAAGTGAGTACAGGGCTGCAGCTGTGAATCCTGATTCTGTACATGTTTACTAGGAACTTAGGACTCAGCTATACAGCTGCAAATAAAACGTTTTAAGTGTGTTGTAAAGTGCAATATACAAATGTGATACTAGATGGCAATGGTGAGCTATGGCAAATTCAATATAGTTTTCAAAACTTTTTTTAAAAAAGCATTTTCACAGCGTTTTTTATATGTGTGTAGATTCTACCTAAGTCCCACCTGATTTCAATGGAGATTAATCCTGAATAAGTATGCAAAGAATTGCAGTCTTAAACCTGGTTTGCACATCACACTAACAAAGCCAAACTATGGCTTAGCAGCAGTGTGTTCAAGCATTCAGAGTCACAGATGAGCTCACAGCTGCTTTGCTCCTCTTTGGTTTAGCATAGTGTGTGATCTGAACCAGGGGTAGTGATTCTGCTTACTCCTCAGTAACTACAAGCTGTAACTAAGAACAAACCTTGGTCACATAATCTGGCTTAGTGTGATGTGTGAACCAGGCTATGGCTGCATACACGTGACATTTGATTTTAGAATCAGTGGAGGCTGAGTACTACCCCCCCCATCTGTTCCACTCACATTCTAGAGCTACTGCGTATTTTTTGTTCCTGGAAAGCACTTCTTGAGAAGCTGGTTCCAAATGAAAATGGATGTGGGAAGTCCTGGCATTGGAGGGGTGTATCCATACCTGCTCAATGAAATTGTGGGTGGGTGCATACCAAGAACGCAATCACTACTTCATTCACCTGGGATATGGGCATGGAGGCAAAGGTGGGAATAACCTCATCAAGGGGAAGGTTTTCAAATGTGTATCAAGTAGCCAGGTCTAGAATCAATCTAGGCTGAAAGCAACACACTGAGGATGAGCATGAATGATTCCAAACTGAGAAAACTAAATTTTGGCTTTACCAACTGGTTGGTGCGTATGCATCCAATGTCTCTTAATTTCCATTTCAGAGAAAGAAAACAGAAAAAGAAACAGGTGTCAGTACCCTCAGAGTAAGGGCCAAATGAGATAAGATTCAGGAGGACAGAGTTGTGCTTTTTTAAAACTTCAAAGCAGCATTGGAGTGTTGCAAGATTTTTGGAGGGAGGAGGGTTAAACCTTCCACAATTGCACCATTTTCCCCTCCTCCCCAAAGCTACTATAATCTCTACTGGGGAGAAAGAAAATGCAGGCAAGACCCAAGGACATGTCTGACTCCACTCAACTGGAAGTTAAGAGCACAGGGGTTCAATCTAGCTTAAAGCTCTGCAGTTCCTTTTATTGGGAGATGTTGTGCAGGCACAGAACTATCAGGGGAAGCCGTGGTTCCTGCACTGCTAAGGGTTTGAATCCTAATATCACATAACACCATCTCCCCCTGGTTTTTTTTACAGCTTTTGAAGCTGAAAAATATGCTGTTGGAAGCGGATCCTGGCTAACGACGCTCCAGCTGCTGAGACAGCAGTTTGGGCATCTCTGGGGTGTCAACTGTTTACTGTGCTGCTGCTGTTTAGCCCAGGGAGCTGTGATCTATGGGACTTGATGGTGTTTGCCTTTTTAATTCATTCTCTCTGTGAGTAGGAGGGATGTTAATGGAATTTCTAGCTATGGCTGCCTCTGCAGTTGATCCCTTCCCTGCCACATGCCCTGCTGACCCTGTTGAGAGTTTGGATTTCTTTGCATGGCAACTGATATTATATCGGCTGGACCCAAGCATTTCCCCTTTCCCAGACAGCTATGGCCCTGAACTTTTAGCAGTTCTTAACCAACTTTCCAGCATCAGCAGCACACACTGCATGCACTAGCAGAAGGAAGGAGTCTATGATTCTATGAACCATCTTTGCAATTGTGGTTGGAAGATTCCAGGACAATCAGAGAAACATTTAAGCATTTCAGTGTAAACACCCTTCCATTTGAAGGGTGTTTTTGAATGTCAAATGTGCACCTGTAACATCTTCGTCAGCACCTTTGGTGGGGTGTGTTTTTTGGGGGGTGGCATTGTTTTAAATTGTTCTTAAGTGTTATATGTTAATTTGTAATTTGTACTAGTACTTGTATTTTTTTTGTTTTATACGGCGGATTAATATTCTATAGCCATTCATATAATAAATAATAAAAATAATATATTTAGTATTTATACCCCGCCCATCTGGCTGGGTTTCCCCAGCCACTCTGGGCAGCTTCCAACACAATATTAAAATACAACGTATTTGTGGGAGAGGGTTATTGTTTTGTTGTTTTTGTTTTAAGTATTTACTGGTGTTTTTGCCTTGCATTTTAATCCTGTAAGCTGCCCTGAGATCTTGTGATGAAGGGCAGTACATAAATCTAATAAAATAAATAAATAAATACATTGCTACAGTATACAGTGGTACCTCTGGATACGAACGGGATCCGTTCCGAAGCCGCTTTCACATCCTGAAGCAAACGCACCCCGTGTCTGCATGTGCGTGGGTTGCGATTCGCCACTTCTGCGCATGCACGTGACGTCATTTTGACTGTCTGCGCGTGCGTGAGCAGTGAAACCCAGAAGTAACACGTTCCGTTACTTCTGGGTCACCACAAAGCGCAACTCAAAAGCACTCAACCTGAAGCAACTTCAACCCAAGGTATGATTGTAGTATCAACATTTTACACACACACAACCAGAATTAGTATCCACACCTCTCTTCAAGAGCACTGGCTATTCTTCTACAGTTCTCCATGACATATTGCTGCAGACAGGGATTTTCAATGAATGATCAGAAAAGAGCAGAGCTTCTTTGTGTTGATGAGGAGATGAGAATTCGTTTGTCTCAAATTAGACCTAATATAAATGAGATTATCTGGCAAAAGCAAGCTCATATCTCTCACTGATTCTTAAGAGGTTTGTTTATGATTATATTTTGGGAATGATTCATGTTGTTGTTATTAAATTTATATGCCACCCTTCACGCAAGGATCATCAAAGCAATCAGTCTACTTGTCCCACCCCGGCTCAAAAGAGAGACAAATAAACTACTGGTAGGCAGAAAATGTCCATTAGTTTTAAAAGCTGTTGAATGGGAAGCTCACTGAGGAAGCAAGAGAAGTACAGAAGGGGCAGTTCCCAGACTGACAGCCCTTGTACCAAACAGTTATTAATTCCCAGTGCTGTTTGGGAGACTGGAGCAAGCCTTAAAATGCTGCATTGTTTTATATTTTCTGGATGTCCCATGATCATATTATAAAGCAGTTGTGTTCTGTGTTACAAATCAAGCACTGCCAGGAGTTATTTCATTTTCTTTTCCAAAGTATTTCTTATCAATTACAATTTTTTATTGGGAAAGTGTGGCCCAGAGAAGATGTTTGAGAACCACTGGTTTAAGGGCACATTCAGGGGAAAACACCCAGGGAAGGTGCAAAGCAGGGCTTGTAGGCGTTGTGACTGGAGAGAGCCCTGAGGGCTAGAGAGGCTTGGAAGGCCACATTCTGCCCCCTGACCTGAGGTTCTCCACCCCTGATATCAAGGACAGATAATTTACAGAGTTCCATGCGGAGGTAATGTTACAGTTAATGTGGAATTGATGGTTTCATGTTGCATTTGTGTGGAATTCTTTTGGTGAAAGCATTATGGGTACCTGCTGGCTGAGGATTCTGGTTCTTCAGTCTGCTTGACACCTTTGCATCTTTCTTGGCACTGCAAGAGATGCTGGTACAGTGGTACCTCAGGTTAAGAACGTTGCTTCAGGATGAGAACAGAAATCGCGCAGCGGTAGCAGGAGGCCCCATTAGCTAAAGTGGTGCTTCAGGTTAAGAACAGTTTCAGGTTAAGAACGGACCTCCGGGATGAATTAAGTACTTAACCTGAGGTACCACTGTATATTCACCTCTTGGGCAGCATACTATTGCTCAGTGGTGCCTTTGAAAATACTTCCCAGAGGCTTTGCCATTTTCATTTTTTGCAACATTAACAACAAAGAGGTTTGTGGCACCTCAAGCACTGCATAAAGGTAAAGGGTAAAGGGACCCCTGATCATTAGGTCCAGTCGTGGACGACTCTGGGGTTGCGGCACTCATCTCGCTTTATTGGCTGAGGGAGCTGGTGTACAGCTTCCAGGTCATGTGGCCAGCATGACTAAGCTGCTTCTGGCAAACCAGAGCAGCGCATGGAAATGCCGTTTACCTTCCCACCGGAGCGGTACCTATTTATCTACTTGCACTTTGATGTGCTTTCGAACTGCTAGGTTAGCAGGAGCTGGGACCGAGGTTGGCAGGAGCTGGGACTGTATAGAAAGGAGAATTTGCATAGAAAGGAGAATTTCACTAGCTGCAGCCTTTGCAATGGTGTATGGCTAGGTATGCAGTAGCAGCTGAAAACACAGAGGTAATTTCCGCCCCTGCTGCATTTCAAGTCGCATTTGCATGGTGCTGTATGCATCAGAGAGGGGGCAGGCATGCCTTCACCCACGTTTGGTCTTCCTGCCCCTGCAGCCCCTGGCACTCCTGTTAATGAAGTTATCATCTCTGCACGCGTAATGGCAGACGCAAACCACTCTGAGGTAGGAAGTGAACGCAGCTTAGGTTTTCTAGTTTGATTGAAGCTGGCTTGAGAAGAAGAAGAAGAAGAAGAAGAAGAAGAAGAAGAAGAAGAAGAAGAAGAAGAAGAAGAAGACAACACATCAAACTGGAGTGTCTCTCAAGAAGCTGCAGGATTGATATGGACTGTGGCTAACATTGTGGGGAGGCTTCAAACATCAGCAGAAAGATAGCAGTGGATGCAGAGAAAGCGGGAATGTGCAGACAGCCAAAGAAGAAGAAAAATCTTTTGCAGGTACTGAATGAGGTCAGTCAAGTTCCTGCATGGGTTGGTCAGCTGCATGATATTCCTTGTAGACGAAACTGGTTCTGTTAATTACCAGCTGAAGAAAGTTGTGCACAGGGCTGGTTAGCTGGTCTTTCCACTATCATGAAGTCATTTCCACACCCCACCCTCCCTGTCTTCCCCCTGTGCCTGGATTTTCAAAATACTGTAGACAAATCAATCCCTTGGACATAGCTCAGTATGGTGCTGATAACACCAAGGTTGCAGGTTCATTCCCCGTGTGGAACAGCTGCACATTCCTGTCTTGCAGGGGCTTGGACTAGATGATCCTCAGGGTCTTTTCCAACTCTACAATTCTATTATAAGGTGCCAAATTAACTTGCCAAACACTTGAAAACTCTGAATGAGAAAGCATGGGCATGGCAGGAGTACTGGATTTGGAGGCAAGTACATGTACCTAAGGGATGCAGGTGGCGCTGTGGGTTAAAGCCTCAGCGCCTAGGACTTGCCAATCGAAAGGTCGGCGGTTCGAATCCCTGCGGCGGGGTGCGCTCCCGCTGCTCAGTCCCAGCGCCTGCCAACCTAGCAGTTCGAAAGCACCTCCGGGTGCAAGTAGATAAATAGGGACCGCTTACCAGCGGGAAGGTAAACGGCGTTTCCGTGTGCGGCTCTGGCTGGCCAGAGCAGCGATGTCACGCTGGCCACGTGACCCAGAAGTGTCTCCGGACAGCGCTGGCCCCTGGCCTCTTAAGTGAGATGGGCGCACAACCCCAGAGTCTGTCAAGACTGGCCCGTACGGGCAGGGGTACCTTTACCTTTACCTTTACCTTTACCTTTACCTTTACCTTTACCTTTACCTTTACCTTTACCTTTACCTTTACCTTTACCTTTACCTTTACCTTTACATGTACCTAAGTGCAAGTAGATAAATAGGTACCGCTTTATAGTGGGAAGGTAAACGGCATTCCGTGTGCGGCACTGGTGCTGGCTCGCCAATGCAGCTTCGTCACGCTGGCCACGTGACCCGGAAGTGTCTTTGGACGGTGCTGGCTCCCGGCCTCTTGAGTGAGATGAGCGCACAACCCTAGAGTCGGTCACGACTGGCCCATACGGGCAGGGGTACCTTTACCTTTAGCTTTTTACATGTACCATTTGAGAAGGAAATGGAGGGGGAGCCAAGCAGGGTGGGGGAATGTGGCCCTTATTCTTTCTCCTTCAAGCAAAGGTCGAAGTGGGAGTGGTGAAGTAATCAATGATAGTTCATATGTATTTTTGTTTGTATAATAGTAACGCCTCTGAGCATGTAAAGGGACCCCTGACCATTAGGTCCAGTTGTGGCCGACTCTGGGTTTGTGGCGCTCATCTCACTTTATTGGCTGAGGGAGCCGGCATACAGCTTCCGGGTCATGTGGCCAGCATGACTAAGCCGCTTCTGGCGAACCAGAGCAGCGCATGGAAACGCCATTTACCTTCCTGCTGGAGCAGTACCTATTTATCTACTTGCACTTTGACGTGCTTTCGAACTGCTAGGTTGGCAGGAGCAGGGACCGAGCAATGGGAGCTCACCTTGTCACAGGGATTCGAACCGCTGACCTTCTGATCAGCAAGTCCTAGGCTCTGTGGTTTAACCCACAGCGCCACCCGCATCCTTTTCCTCTGAGCATGTATAGGCTACCTATTTCTTCACCAGTGGGCAAGAAATCCTGCTCCCGCATATCTAGCACTAAGCAGCAGGGCACCCACACAGGCCTGCCCCCCCCCAGTTCCTGTTTTAGGAAATAAGCAATGCCTGCTTCCCCCACAACAATAGCCTTCTGAGATCAGTCCTAGTTTACAGTGGTCTTTAGCTCCACCAAACCTCGTGCAGTTTCCACTACTCTCTCATTGACTGCACCTCCATCCTTTCCCCACTGGGTGCCAGTGCCAGCGTTTGAGGGAGTTGTACGCTGTACCTGGTATGATTCTCCATCCCATGAACCTCTTAAAATTCCAGGGGCTCTCATGGTGCATAGTGCTGCAAACAAGAGACTTCAGCAGAAAAGCAGTCAGCACAATAGCACAGAGGGAAATAAATAAAGGACCCCAGTGCCACCTGCAGGCCACTAGTACTACTGCATTTTGCTACCCGTTCTGATTATCTTTTGTCTTTCTTTTAGGGCCTGAGGCTGGGCGGGGGGGGGGGGGGGATGCCACTTGAGCCCTTGCATCTGTCAGTGCAAGGTGCAGTATTATTCCTCGGGACATTGGGACAATATATGTTGGAAAGCTTAAGAAAGTGGGTTGTGTCCTTTTTGTTTGCTTAGGTCTGAGCCACAACGTTAAGGCTGCCACAAGATGATGCACCACATAAGTCTGCTTGAGAATTGTGCCCCAGGATGTCTCTCAGAGGATGCTGAGGTGCAACTCTTTGATCATCTGTAGCATGCACAACCTGGGAATTGTATGCCAACATCCTCTGTAACACTGCAACAGACCTGGGGGTGGAGTGTTGCAACATATCACTGATACAATAGAGCGCATCATTTATACTGGGCTGTCCACAGGTGATTCTGATTTATTAGTTGTTCTGTGATGCTTGCTTCAATGTTACTGCATTATTTCTGTCTGGAGGGACCCTCTTGCGCAACAAATGTGATATATGCAGCCCTTCACCAAAAAGTTATGGGACAGCACTGACTGAAAATGAAGTGGAAGGTGCAAATGGTATTGAAAGCAGGGACTACAGCAAAGCACCCTGATACCACCACGAGCACAAATCACCATGAATGCACAATAAAAAGGAAGGCTGGAGTCTCTACTCTTGAGAGCCAGTGTGGTGTAGTGGTGAAGAGCGGTAGTCTCGTAATCTGGGGATCCGGGTTCGCGTCTCCGCTCCTCCACCTGCAGCTGCTGGGTGACCTTGGGCCAGTCACACTTCTCTGAAGTCTCTCAGCCCCACTCACCTCACAGAGTGTTTGTTGTGGGGGAGGAAGGGAAAGGAGAATGTTAGCCGCTTTGAGACTCCTGAAGGGGAGTGAAAGGCGGGATATCAAATCCAAACTCCTCCTCCTCCTCCACTGCCAAGAGAACCAGTTTAGATTGGCTATTGAGCTGGCCCTCTCAGAAAATACTCCACCTCCGCTACTTGGGTTACATGTCCCTGTTTATAAGGGGAATACAGTGGTACCTCGGGTTACATACACTTCAGGTTACAGACTCCGCTAACCCAGAAATATTACCTCGGGTTAAGAACTTTGCTTCAGGATGAGAACAGAAATTGTGCTCCGGTGGTGCAGCGGCAGCAGGAGGCCCCATAAGCTAAAGTGGTGCTTCAGTTTAAGAACAGTTTCAGGTTAAAAACAGACCTCCGGAACGAATTAAGTACTTAACCTGAGGTGCCACTGTATCTGAGCCTTAAATCGATTGTTCTTTGGGAGGAAGAAATTCACAATACCCATGTTCAGGGGTGACCTGTCCCACTTCACCACCCGAGGCCGAAAGGGAAGGGGCACCTCATTTACTGGGGATGCTCAGGGCTTCTGGCAAGATCTCACAATAAGCTCCTGCCATTGCTTCTTGTCACTGCCTCCGCCTTGTGGGATTCCGCCACCCGAGGCAGCTGCTTCCATTTGACTCATAGGTGGGCTGGCCCTGGCCCTGGTGAAAATGTGATTTCTCTGGTGCAGCAGTTGTCAGGCTTTCCCATTATTTCATAGGTCATAGGAGCCAACTCCTAGGGGCCCTGAGGTCTTCGGCCCCCACAATAAAATATTTGCCATTCAGATAGCGTGTGTGCACAGTTATGTGATCAGTTATGTGGGGCGGGGCTTACCTGGTGGCTGTGAGTTTAAAATGGCAGGCTGTGACCTGCAAACTAGAGTACAGTGGTACCTTGGGTTAAGTACTTAATTCATTCCGGAGGTCCGTTCTTAACCTGAAACTGTTCTTAACCTGAAGCACCTCCTGCTGCCGCCGTGCTGCCAGAGCACGATTTCTGTTCTCATCCTGAAGCAAAGTTCTTAACCTGAGGTACTATTTCTGGGTTAGCGGAGTCTGTAACCTGAAGCGTATGTAACCTGAAGCGTATGTAACCCAAGGTACCACTGTATAGCAAAGTAAATGTCAGGAAAGCTAAGCATTATTTTATTTTATTATTACCAGTGTGAAAAAACAAAACCCAGAGACTGCACATGAAAATTATGGGATTAGATTCATATATCTGAAACCCACTAATGACTCTGGTCCCTTGCTCATGTTGTGGCTCCTTTGTTAAAACAACAACTTTATGTGGTTTAAGCTCTCGGGTGTAAAGAGATGGTGGCCTGGTGTGACAGGACTGTTGGGAGGCAGGAGAGCGGTGCAGCTGGAGGAGGAATTTAGTCATTCTCCAAGACCTCCAAGTGACTGATGCCATCTTCTGTCATCTGAGTGGAACTGGAAGTTGACCCATCCTGGCATTCCTGCACTAGGAAAGGTGCAAGGAGCCCAATGCAGTGTATTCATATAACTGGGTTGGAGCCATCATTCCTTTGCCTCACACAACAACTTGGTTGGCTAACATCTGATATGGCCTGAGTTAATGATATTTTGTAGGAAAATAGGCTTTGCATTTTGTCTGCTTTCCTAGAAATCCTTATGAGGGGAGTCTCCCACCAGAAACCTCCTCTTGTCAAGCCGCAGAGGCTGCTATTCTATTCCTCTTCAAACCTGTGAAGTTTCTCCTCCTGCCACTCCTTTCCACGCACCTGCCCTGCAATTGCCAGGGTGGAGTGAGGGGTCTGGATCATGTAGCACCACCTTCAGATGCCACAGGGTGGTTCAAAATCTTGAGCAGGGTCTTAGGCATGTTTACCCAGAAGCAGGACCCACTGCGTTTGATAGGATTGCAATGTCCTCCTTCTGTTCTCTGCTTAGAAAGGATACATGAGGTCTGATAAGTGGTAGAAGCAGATATGAGTGATCACTGGCTTTTATTGTTTTGGTGGCCCATGTGAAATGGCTGAGCCGGATGGCAAATTGGATCCTCTTCAATCGGTGCTGAACAGCCATCATGTTTTTCTTTCACACCACACTTGATCAAACACCTGTCATTTCAGTAATTATGTGTATTTAATCCAAATACTTTCTTCCCAAACTTCAGTGTAGGGACCTTTCCCCCTAAATACACAGGTGAAACTAGTGTGTCTCTTAGATGGGATAGAACTGTCAAATGCTATTATTTACTGTGAGAAAAGTTTCAGGGGGTTGGATGTAGACTTTAGTCATGCTTAGGGGAGACACGCTGAAATCAATAGGACTTAAGTTAGTGATTTAAATGGACCGCCCCTGAGCATGATTGACTCTAGATCCAGCCCTAAGCATTTGCTTCAGGAATATGGAATACAGAATATTCCCAATTAAGTTAACACACCGAAGTCAAAATAGCTCCCCCATACAAACTAGGCCAAATTCCACAGCATGGGTTTCAGCAGTGTGCCATCAGCCTCAGCTGCCCACAGCTCTTCTTGCTTTAGCCATTTCCTCAAAGGAAGGCTTATTGGCTGCTACTGCACGCAAATCACAAGGAAAACCCACTTTTAAAAGTTTGGCTTTCATCAAAACTAGTACGAGGAGGAGGAGGGAGCCATTGCGGCTGTGTGGCTCTAGACACACAGCTGTGTGCCCTTCAATCTCAGATCCGCCAGTTAATCAAGGGCAAGCTTTAATCACAGATTACTCTGCCAATTAAACTGATTAAAGTTTGCCGCCCAAGTCCTCGTGTCCTTAATGTACAAAGCAGTCATCAGAGCGGCAGGCTGGCCTTCCTAAGGAGGCATAAGCAGCTGTTAGGAGAGGCAACAGCAACGCCCTGCCAGCTTTGAGGCGCATCTTGATTGATCCAGCAGGCAGAGTGGCAGTGTGCTTGACCCAATCTGTGTTTTACAATACTGGCTGACTGAGGGTTGATAACAGAGAAACAGCTAAGGGCTCTCGGAGGTCTACGAAGGTCCTTGATCGCAGGGAGGGTTCTACTGACTGAACCTTTCCCAGGTTTTGTTCCTCTATTATCAGGGTCAAACTAGATGTTACGGCCAGTGTCTGGCTACATCGAGTTCTAGGCTTATCTCCTCCCTGACAAGCTTGCTTTCCATGTGCAGGGAAGGTTACTGGTATAGAGAAGCAATCAGGTAATGAGAAGCCCCCACTTGCAGCATGAAGAGGTATGACTCAGATATGGGTTCACCCCTTCCGTGAGAACCGGGCCGGAAGCTGCTGGAACTGGCCAACTGGAAAAACCAACAGGGGCATCTTCCCAAACTCCCTGCTGATGATGTCAAACGCTGCATTTGCACTTTATCTGGCTCGAGATGTCCACCGATTGGGGAAGTTGATTTACACCTGGGGTCAAATGTGGTCCCACAGGCTTCTCTGTGTGGCCCTTGGGACTCTCTCTTTTCAGCCGCACACCCGCTCACCACAGGCCACACCAGCTCTACTTCCTCCCTTCGCGAGTGTGTAGGCTTCCTTGAACTCAAATAATGCCTCATTGACCAGCCTGGAGGAGAGAGAGGGCTGGTGTGTGAGAGTGCATAGAAAATAGCCTCATGGACCAAGGTAAAATTTGCAGTAGTTAGTTGTGCCCACTTTTGCCTCTAATTCTGCCCCCTGTGGGCACATGCCTCCAATTCCCCATCCCTGGTCTACACTGGCTGGCAGCAGCTCCCAGATTCTCGGGGGAAAGTCCTTCCCCATCACCTGCTCCCAGGCCCCTTTTTAATTGGCAATGCCAGAGGGTGAACCTGGGATCTTAGGCATGAAAGGCATGTGGCCCACCACTCAGCTATGGCCCCTCCCACAGCACGATGCCACCTCAGTTCTGGGCAACTGTCACTGAGAGAGGTGAAGAGTGTGCTTCGGACTGGCAAGAGGAAAACCGGTTTGGCTTTAGGGACCCCAAGAGAACACGCCTGCCGTGAGCCACGTTTCCCCATCATCACTCCAAGCAAGCTCCAATTCCAGCATTTATTTACCATTTTATAATTCTGTTTATATATACATATATATATATATATTAAAAAAGCCATTGAGAGAGAAAGGTAGATAGCAACAGACCTGACAAAAGAGAAGGATACACAGGGCAGGGAGGCTTGGAGCTGGGCGGGGGAAGGAATCACAGAGTAGGAGGAAGGGGACTTTTCAAATGTTTTTTCCTTTTTTGTTTTTTAAATTCCAAGCCACCTAAATAGACCAACTAGAAGACTTCAAAACACCAGTCCTAAGATACCTAAAACAAACTCGAGCACAAGGGTTTGAAATATTTACAGACCAGGGAAAAGATGGGGTTTATTTTGCGTAGGGTTGCTCAAAACATCAGAGTACTTTTGTTATTATTTTTTATTATTATTTTAAAAAACGTTTTATGCAAAAAAGCAAGGGTTTGCTTCATCCCCAACAAGCAAGAGGGAAAAAAATTACATCAGACAGAGGCTGGAGATGGGGGTGGGGGTTGATTCGGTGAAGAGGCCACTTTCAAAGGACAGAACGTGTCGCAAGGCAGCTGCGTGAGATGCATTCAAGAAGCACAGAGGTTCTTGGGGTTTTTTCTTTCCTCTATTGTTTGTGGGGAGGCTGGGAGTGGGGGACAGAGAAAGAGGAGGGGGGTGTCTGTGAAATGGTAAGATATTTGGCCCAGTGGAAGAAACCATGGGTTTTGGTCATCAGAAAAAAGAGGGACATGAATTAATGTGGCACCCAAAGAGGAAGAAAAAGGAACAAGAGAGATGCACGCACACACACACACCCTAAGTGGGAAATTCAGCACCAGAAGGGGACTAAGTTCTGGCAATGGGTTTCAAACTTTGTTCCCAGGGGTGTAAGCTGGGGCCTCTTGGAAACTAATATGGGGATTCCTCAGTGAGTCATGGCAGCTAAGTTTCTCCTGAAGAACCCCTTGTTTATGACCACCAATCTTCCACTGCGATGCTTAGTGTGGACCCTGGACCATGTCCCAGAATGCTTGGCAACGCAGACCTCCACGGCAGATGTGCAAGAATGCCTCAGCAGACCAGCCTCGAGACAGAAAGTTTGAAAGCCACTGGTCAAAGGGAACTGCCCCCTGAACAAGGCATGGGTTGGGAAATCAAGCAAGCAAGGAGGGAAGGACTGACAGATCTATGCAGTGGGGTTTGGGGGTGCAGCTGGGGCACACCTCCCCTTGCTAGGTGCAAATTTAGGAAACTTCAGTTGGCTTAATCCATGAAAAGAAGGGGGTGCATAGCAGAATCAAGAGACCCACAGCTTTTGAACTTTCCAGCCCACTGATACTCATTCCTTTCCCACAGCCATCTTTTCAGCTATCCCACAAGCCTTCCTTCCTTCCTTCCACAGGGGCAGGCAGAAGATCCCCATGGACTCCCGGCCCCTATTATTCCACCAGCTGTTCTGTTTGCTTCCCATGTCTTGGGGGGCGGAGTGGAGATGGGACTTTGCAGTACCAGTTAGCACCTGCTTCCTAAACACCTATGAAGAACGAACATTTCTGAGGCTTGGGAAGGGGGTCATCCGTTCTTTTGGCAATTTTGAACCTTTGAGCCCCACTAAGCCCCTCTGAGCTTGTCACTGCCTGGCCCTCCCCACCACAAACACACACACACACACCCAATTTGGCTGAAGGATAACTGGGTTTTGGGAGAGGGGTGCAGAAAAGAGAGATATGACTTTGCTCAGGGCTGGTGAATAATTATGGGAATCCACTGATTTTCTAACCCTCCCTGATGGGGTGGGGGGGTCAGCTAGTAAACAAAGGGGTGAATTCCCCCAATTACCACTTCTGCTTGAGCAATTATTATTTCTTTGTTTCTTTCCCTTGGTGAGGAGGGGGTTATCCCTGTGTCCTCAACCCAATAATCCACAGGGAAATCCTCTTCCCCCGGGGTTGGGGGGTATCCTTTGGGAAAGTGCCCCCTCTTTTATTCCAGGGCAGTGACCACATTGGTGGGGCTCGTAGCCCCTGAGCTGTCGTTTCCCCCTCCTTCTTTGCCCTTTTGACCGCTGTACTGGCCGATGAAGGAGCCGTCCTCATTGAACTGGACATCCACGCTGCCCCCATAGTCAGCCAAGCTGTCGTCGCTTCCCAGGGCCTTAATTTCTCCGTTCAGGGAGGGCTGGCTGCTTGTGAAGGGTTTCTCCTCATTATCACTGCAGGGAGGAAAGGAGAGGGATGAGAAAGGGCAAGAGCAGCAACTGGTGTGCTCTACATTCTGCTAGGCAAGGCAGGCCTCAAAGGGAAGCATACAAATCATGGGTGCAGGAACCTGTGGCCCTCGAGGTGCCATTGAACTCCAACTCCCATCATCCCCGACCATTTCTTACGTTGGCTGGGGCTGATGGGAGTTGGAGTCCCAACACCTGAAGGGCCACAGGTTCCCCACTCCACTATAAGGCAGCATGCAAAACTGCAAGACTTGAATATTTGGGGGTGGGGAGAAGTGAAGTGCATGCCAGAGGACCAGTCCACACATTACAAATATGGCTTGACACACTGTGGGAACGGCTGTGAGAGAAACTGCATCTGCAGCGTGCTTGTAGCCCTGCCCCCATCATTCAGCCCAGACACTGAGGTCCAGCTCCAAGGTTCCCTCATTGCAAGAAGGGAAGTTACAGGGAACCTTTCTTAGAAGTGGTGTCCTCCCTGTGGAACGCCCTCCAAGGGAATAAACAACTACCTGACTTTTAGAAGACATCCAAAGGCAGCCCTGTTTAGGGAAGTTTTTAATGTTTGATGTTTTCTGTGGTTTTATAATGTGTTGGAAGCCACCCAGAGTGGCTGGGCAACCCAGACAGATGGGCGGGGTATAACAACAACAACAACAACAACAACAACAACAACAACAACAACGAGGAGGAGGAGGAGGAGGAGGAATAAGTCATCTTAGGGCTTGTCCACACTTAACCTTTCCTCTGGAGAGTTCCCCACAAAAACCCGCTCTTTACCACTGAATTGGAGCATTGCTCTTCGTTGTGCTTCAACTTTAAAGAGTGGGTTTTCACGGGGAAAGCTCTGGGGCAAAAGATGGAGCTTTAAAGCATGGGAAGAGCAGGGCAAAAGGTAAGCATGGAGAAGCCCTCAGGCAACAGGTTTGGGCTGTCATTTAAGTGCAGCAGAGTGGAAGACAGACAGACAGACCTGTCCCCTGGGGCTTAAGTCACTGAGAAGTAGTCCTGTTTGTTTCGATGGGTCTTGTGCAAGAGAAGCTCTTGGTGGATGGTGCCCCATCTCAGTGGGTAGAAGGAGAATGCACTTTTGATTATGCACTTCAGGCACTAACATGCTCAGCCACAGTAATCCACAGGATCACTCTCTGGCTCTGTACACACTATACCCTTCCCCCAAAGAATCCTGGGAATTATAGCTCTGCAAAGGGTAAACTACAGTTCCCAGTATTCTTCAGGGAAAGCAATGTGTTTTAAATGTGAAGTGTGTACAAAGCCCTCACAAACATGTCCCTCAGAGCCTCTTTGGAATGTGTGAAGTGCCATAAGGTGGATGAGAATGCCCAAAATAAAGGACTATTTAAAGCACCAGAGCTCAGTGAGGTAAGGTGGGGAGGGAGTTAGTTTCACACACACCCTGCTTTGTATGCAAACAGGCAAACATGTGCTTAAGATGCCTGTAAGTGTCTAGGTTGGCCCTTACAAATGTCATCATAAAAGTCCTGTGCTCCTAAGAGCATCGAATGCTGGTTGTGAGCTTGCAACAAAGGAAAGTGCAAAAGAAAATGCAAATTGGGAAGCCCAAGGTAGAGTGCTCTCCTGTGGGACAGGGAGAGGACCTGCTGAAGTCTGTGCTTCCAGGATTACACCCTTGAGGATCGCTGCACGTAAGAGAAAGTGAATGTTTGAAACTGGCCCAAAGGGACACATTTTAACATTTGAAGAGGAGACTGTGGGCAGGCGGTCAACATATGCCTGAGAGATGCAATTGGCTTAGGATCTCAGGGATATGTTTGCAGACATCATCATCATCATCATCATTTATTAGTTATACCCCGCCCATCTGGCTGGGTTTCCCCAGCCACTCTGGGCAGCTTCCAACAGGAGATTAAAAATACATTAAAACACCAGTCATCAAAAAACTTCCCTAAACATGCACAATCTCTCCCCTGCCTCCCCCCCCCCCATGTCCCACATCTTCAGGTAGATCAACACCACACACCTAAAATACATCCAATGTACATTTAGAGCAAACACCTTCCACCAAAGAATTCTGGGAGCTGCAGTTTAGGGGAAGTCATGAGCTTTAAATGTATGGTGTGGGTCTGTCTTTCCTCTTATTGTGAGAAGTGATCCCAATTTGCAATACAAAGCATGGCGAGAGAGAGACAGATACAGACAGACAGACAGACAGACAGACAGTGTCGGCAATAAACACACCAAAAAGGGGCAGGCCAAGGATATGCCCCAAAGGGCAATGTGTAAGCGTGCAAAGATAAAACAGGAAACACTTTTCAGGAATGCATGCATGACTAAAACCCAAGCAGAGGAGTGGATGTGGAAAGTGGCAGGAGCAAAAATGCACATAAAGGACATGTAAGAAGTTTGTTTTATGGCTGTGAAACATGGGCTGTAAGTGAGCCAGAGATGGCAATGTTAAGACTCCTGCTCCGTGATTGAAGTCATGGGATTGTTGTCTTTCACATGACGGTGTATGTTTTGACTCCACAGAGTGGGAAGTGACGGAGACAGGATGTTTGTGTTACTGTGTTCTGCGAAGTGGGACTATTGTCCTTTGTTTTTTCTCTTTGCTGTCTGATGAGAAACAGGAAGGAGCTAAGTCAAAATGCTGCGAGTGTATTATATGTAAATAAAGTAGATTAGCCAAAATGCCGAGCTACTGAGTTCTGTTACACAAGCTGCGAAAACTCTGTGGATCCATAAGTGTGCTGATGTCTGTTGGCATCAGTCGCTGTGATGTTTGGGTAGAAGAAAGCTTTTGAAGCTCCCAAACGATTGACCAGGAGGGAGAGAACATGCCAGTAGGACAGCTCCTGAGAGGCATGACTGGGAAGAAAGTGTGGGTGTGTAATGGAGATAAGGCTATGTGTGCTTTAATAATGCAGCAAGGAACCCCAAACGTCATATCAGGAAATGCCAGATCCTGCAACCTGTATGCATCATGCAAACTAAGCAAATCTGCATCTATTTCCTTAGCTCATATTATTTATTCTGACTTTGTTTGCTGTAGGAAGGGGCAATGAGCACCATGGATCACTGAAGGCCTCACTTTCTGGTCTCATTAAATCCTGTCAATACTCCTTTGGGGTTTGACAATTTCACTAAATGGCTGCTCTATCTTCACAACCATAAGGCCCAGAAACAAGCTCCCCAACCCCATTTAAATAGAAGCTGAGATTCTCAAGACACTATGTAGCTAGTACCAAGTTCTGCAGTTTTTCTGAACTTGTACAGAATTGCAGATTGCTGCCCAGAGAGGGAAATCAGGTTCAAAGGGAAGTCCAATTGTACTACAGGGGTGACATCTGTTAGAAAGAAGCAGGCGTACTCAGTCAAGTGAACCCTAGAGGGGCTGAGCAAAGCCCTGGCTATAGAAGTGTGCAAACATGCCCATGAACTAATGAGGCAGGGACCAAAGTGAATCTCTGTTGTCATCAGTTCTGACAAAGCTACGAAGGCCCATGCCCACCGCAAAGAGGAAAGCATGCAGGCTGCAGCACTAGGAAAAAGCATCTATTCAGTATCTCTCAAAGGGAGGAAGCAGGGAACCCCAGGGCGCCTTCTGCAAGGCTTAGATGGCAGGTAGCTGAGACGATGCTGCTTTGGTGCTCCAGGAAAGCAGATCAGGACAAAAGTGCAAGGGCTGGAGGGCAAGGGCGAGATCGTTACCTAATTCTAAGCATTGATGAACTTCAAGGAAGGAAGACAATAAGAGAGAAAGAGGTCAAATCATGCACAATTAGCTCTTGGGTCACTTTTATCCTGATGGCATTATATATACGCACACACTTCCTCTCTCCCCTGTACAACTGTGTCAGTTCCTGTTCATTAAAACCAAGTTTTGCCATTGGTTTCAATAAGAGATGGACTGCATTTGTCCACAGGTAACTGTTTCCTTTAGGACACTGGTCTTCAACTTGTGGGTCGCAACTGGAGCACTACCACCATGCAAATATATGGTAAAAGATTAAAAAATGGGTCTCCAAAATTCATGTTTTGGTTACAAGTGGGTTCTGAGTATGAAAAGACTGAAGGTTCTTGCTTTTGGACACAGTGGTACCTCCAGATACGAATGGGATCTGTTCCGGAGCCCTCTTTGCATCTAGAAGTAAACGTCAGTAGCGATGGCACGTCTGTGCGCGCGTTGCTTTTCGCCGCTTCTGTGACGTCATTTTGAGCATCTGCACATGCACAAGTGGCGAAACCCGGAAGTAACGCGCTCCGTTACTTCCGGGTTGCCAAGGAGCGCAACTCGAAGCGTATTCAACCCGAGGTATGACTGTATAGCTAAATTCTATGATCCACTTTTTCCATGTGCACAGTATCTGGAATCCCAACATTGTTCAAAAATTATTTTAAAGAAAAGGGCTTTGGAAGAAGGGACTGCCAAACACTCTAAAATCAATTCTCCAAATTCATAAAAACACCATCAGTAAAATAATAATTAAAGCAAAGCACCCTTTGTAAAATGGGAGTTCAAAGTTGCATTGTTTATAATTAGCTAAATATGGGTAACAAATTGTCCAAACTTTGCCTTTTACAACAAGCTTTAAATTGTACTTCTAACGGGACCTCTTGGAATGCTTGGTTTTATTCATTCATACAGTTTCTCTTATGAGCAGTTTTGTAGTACTGAGGCAGCAGTAGCAAAAGTCAAAATTAACAAATGCAATGAAGAATGTTTTTATACAATCTGAGATGTTAATGTTGAATTGTGTGAACGTTGCACTGCTCCAGTAGCACACACCTGCTCTTTCCTAAATATATACCGGTAATTAGGAGAGCTGTATCTTTAGTAGTTTCACTGACTGCCCATTGCAGTTCATTATGGAAGAGTACTGCACGCTTCAACTGATTGACTGAATTTATTTATAAGCTGTGCCCAAAGAGGCTAACAATAAATATTCACTTATTGTCAAAACAGAAAACATTGGAGGGTGGGGGAGTTTTGAGACGGGCATATGGGCTCGTTGAACATCTGCTGCATTTCCTATGTTCAAGGCTCTAGGAACTTCAGTGGCTTGTTAGCTGAAAAGGATTATTGGCTGAATTTGGAAAATGTTGAATTGCTGCTTGGCAACAAAGAAAAAAAATGAATGAAAAATGTGCAGCTGAAAATATATGGGATTTTGTGCTCCACCCCCGCACATGTGGTCATCAGTTTTGATGATTACTGAATAGTGATTTTATATTCTTGAGTGTTTTCTTTTTTTGGTGATCAAAACCCTATCTGTCTGTCTAAAAACAATCGGAATTCCAGACATTTATCGCATAATCTGCATATATATATCCTCAGGGTGGAAAGATCAGGCATGTAGCATTTCAGGGGAGATCTACCAAGAAATTAAAAGCCATTTTCATAAGCTAACATTAATAAGACTGCCTGTTAGTCTGGAACTCATCACTGGAATGCTAATACAAGGCAGACAGTAGAAGAGAACAGCATTTAAAATGTAATCTGTCTTGACACCTATTTTTCATTTGGATTTGCAAAAGATAAGGAAAGCACAAAGCTATTTAAGGGTCATTTGTGGATAAAGACAGTGAAAAAGGGAGGCAGGAAGCAAGGGGGTGAGTGTCCTTGTCCAGCCCCACCTTCCTCAGGCAATATGCAGTCCCCGGATATCCCTCTTACCTCTCCAGGGACCTCCATTAATGAAGCAAGAGATGGGGGAGAAAAGAGAGAAAACCAGCGTCATATTTCGAGAGTTTCCTGCAGGGGACTAAGGGCAGAAATGCATATACTAAGGCTGTGTTGTACTGTGTAATTTGGGTCTATGGACTGCAATAAAGTGTAAATATACTAAGGGCTTATCCACACTTCCTCTTGTTCCGTTGTCACCCCACCCCACCCCACCCCAAGGGGAAACTGCTCTTCAGAGCTCAATTGAAGCAAATGGCAATCTGCTTTTCCATAGATTGCTCTTCGTTCCAATTAAGAACTAAAGTTGAGGTGGATTTAGGGCAGCACGGCCAGTTCCTCAGCACTGAGTGCTGAACTCGGGGGAGGGGGGGAAGACCACAGGGTGTTGCAACTATGGCATAGAGCATGCGCAGAACGGAAGGTGAAGGTGGGGGGGGGTGCTAAATTTTGGGCTTGCACAGGGTGCTGCGGAAAGTTGAAAGCCCAAAGTCCTCCCCTGGCTAAAGAGCAGGTTTTCCCTGGGAAAAGTGGGGCAAGGGGATAACTGCTCAGATCTGTGCCCACAAAGTGTGGGTCAAGGGGAAACTGCTTGGACCCACGCTTTCTAGGCATGGGATAAGCGGAAGTGTGGGCAAGCCCTAAGAGGAGTGAGAGCATGCTAAACATCAGGAATCCTATTTATGAACCCTCACTTCTGCTGACCTCTCACTCCCTAACTTACCCAGGGACTCCCTTCTTCAGTCATGCCTTTCAAGAAGCCTCACCAACCTTTTATTGCATCCTTCCCCAACCTAGTGCCCTCCAGATGCTGTTGAGCCCCCATCATCTCTGATTATTGGCTGAGGATGATGATGGTTACAGTCCAACAACCTCTGGGGACACAAGGCTGGGAAAGGCTGCTCAACTGATTCCTCCGTTGACCTCCCCCTCCCTCTCCTCACTGCTCCCTGTCAGTCCTTGACTGCTTCCCTATCTTGTCTATTGTAGATTACCAACCCTATGCAGAAACAGCACAACTTTGTCAGTCTGTAAAAACCCCCAGCATCCCACTAACGCTATATCAATGGAAATACTTGGTGTAGTAACTCAGGTGCCAACTCACAAGATCTCCTGGCTGCCCTGATGTGTAGCACTATCAGAATCTCAATCTCACACTTACTAAACTGGATTATTGCAGCAACCATCATTTGGCAGATGATGGTGTTTTGTACAAGACTCTGCAGAAGATCACTCATCGGCCACCACCGTCACCCTTACTCTCTCCTCCTGCTTGGTCACTCCCTGAACCTACCACCAAGGAAGAGGGACTCATACTCAAGACTGGGTGTCCAAATAAAAATCCCAGCAATTGATTTACATGAAGGTAATCCAAATCCTCTGCCAAGATAAGTGGGATTTCTACAACCTGCATACATTATGCAAATTTGCATGACATCTTACTTAGTTTATTTTTCTTTTGATAGTCATGGAGAGGGAGAAGGAGCTATTCAGGGCACTGAAGTGAGGCACAACCCACAGAAGTATATACCATATTTTTCGCCCTATAAGATGCACCTAGTTTTCAGAGGAGGAAAACAAGAAACAAGAAAGCAATGCAAAGCCTCTTGAGCGAAGAGGCAGGAGCGCTCCCGCTGTGCTCAAGAGGCTTTGCGTGGCTATCCCCGAAGCCGGAAGAGCAAGAGGGATCAGTGCGCACCGATCCCTCTCGCTGTTCTGGCTTCTGGGATAGCTGCGCACCCTGCATTCGCTCCGTAAGAAGCACACACATTTCCCCTTACTTTTTAGGAGGGAAAAAGTGTGTCTTATAGAGCGAAAAATACGGTGTTTGCAACAATAAGGGCTAGAAACTTGCTTCCTTTAAAAAAAGGAAAAAAGAAAGCTTGAGATTCTTAAGGAAGCTGAGTTCTGTGGCCAATATCACATTCTACTGCTTTTCCACATCTCTGCAAAACTACACAGCTAATATCTCATAAGGTTTGGTCACTGGGATTCCAAGCACAGGCTGGATTGGTCATCGTGTGGTGGTGTAGACTAGGTGCGTGGCAGCATCAGAAGCAGGCTCACTTCAGTAAATATCTTGAAGTGTTGAGAATGGGCAATACCTATCCAAACACCCAGGCTTGTTTACATCTCAGATGGGAGGATAAAGGAAGAGCATAAGAAGAGGAGCCCTCCTGGATCAGGCCAAGGGGGACCATCTAGTTCAACCAGATGCCCACGGGAAACCTGCAAGCAGGCCATGGGAGCAACATCTCTCCCTCCTCTCCTGCAGTTTCCAGCAACTGGCATTCAGAAGCATCACTGCCTCCAACAGCGAAGGCACAACACAACCATCAGGACTGGTGGCCATGGATGGCCTTATCCTGCATAAATTTGTTCCGTCTTTAATGCCATCACTGCTCTTGGATGCAAAATAAACCCCAGAGTCTGTTTCTCTGGCCACAAGCAAGTGCAGCCCATTAAACCCCACACTTTCCCAAGCACGGGCATCCAGGCACATGAGGCCACTTAAGTTCCTGGGGTTCAGACCTATAGAAACCACATGGATAAACCTTGTGGTCATGGAGAGTGGCTGCCTTGGCCCTGCATGTCTTTACCACCCCACCCTCCCTCCTGAGCCCAGGGCATCTCCACTCCCCTGCCTTGTACCTGTACTCCCCAAAGGTCTCGTCCTTCATAGGCCTGGCCTCGGAATCCACCTGAGTATCTTCTTTGTCTTTCACTAGAGAAGAAGAGAAAACATGTCAAGTGAGGTGAAAGCCTTGATGGGCAGGGGACCAACCAACCAACCAGAGCAGAGCAGAGGTTTGGAATTAGGGTCTGGGGTGGGTGAGGTTAGTGCAGAAGGTGGCCAAGCAGGCAGGGAGATGTTATTAAGAAAGAGGAGAGGAGCAGCCCTGCCTCTCATTCTGAAAGACTATGCCTCTCCTCTGCCTCACTGAGGTGTTGGGATGGGAACTATGGGAAAACTGCAGGTTGGGGGGGGAACCTGTGACAGACGGTTGTTAGAGAGCTGCCCCACAGCTCTTGGGGCTGAGTGGTTATCTGAATGAGGGTTTAGCTATGTGGGCTGGAGATGGAAAACATGCCTGCCCCCCCCCACCAGAGCATTGAGATGTGCACTATGGAAATATTATTGTCCAGGGGTCTCTATAAATTCATTTCTTTTGTCCCACAGTCATTTCAAGGCAAATAAGCTTTGAAGCATTATGAAAGCTGCCAAAGCTCTTGGATCAGAGATGAGTGGAAGCATCTCTGGATAACAACATGCTATTTTTAATTTTTTTTAGGGGGTGGGGAAGTTATTTGGCGCAGTTATCCAATGTAGTGCTCTTACAAATGTTCCACCGGCCCAAGCATTTCAGTTTGCCAGATGAAAGCATCTCCCCTCTCCCTCCCCCAAGCACTGTTCTCAGGGTTCTCCGAACCACGCCCCCATGCTCTCTGGGAGGGGGAATCCCATTGCACTAGCAGGAATCGTTGTGTTGGCTCCTGCCAGAGTAACTGTTTAGTTTCCCCCCGCCTGGGGCTTCCAAAGCCCAAGGGGAGGCGAGAGAACCCACTTCAGGCAGAGGGCCAGAGGAAACCATGGGCAGAGCAACAATGAAAAATTTACCTTTCTACAGCAGTGCCTAGTTTGTGCACACACTCACACACCCCTCTCTAGCCTCCATCCAGGCATGTAAGTGGCATTATGAGACTTCAAGAGCACAGTCCGGCCAGAGCACACAAGGAGAGAGTGCAAAGCAGGGTCAGTGAGGGGTGCAAGAGGGTGGCTGGGGAGAATTCCAAGGGGCAGGTAGAGAAGCCCGGAGAGCTGCATTCGGCCCCTGAGCCTATGGCCCCCCCACACCTGCTCAGGGGACAGCAAAGTAGTAATAAGAGCATATGAACAACACAAAGGTAACACCAGCTTTCAAAAGCCTCAACTGTTTTGGCTTCTCTGCAAGGAGCCCTGGGAGCTGCAGATAGGAGAGCATGCTGAGAAGCTGGAAGAGGCATTCTCACAAAGTGCAATTCCCAGGCTACCTTAGGGAAGCAGTTACCATGAAAACAGCTTATGCCGGTAACACATCCGTGTCCTAACCTAAAATCTGTCTCTCCAGTACGTAATGCAAAGATGGGGAACCTCTGGCTTTCAAGATGTTACTGGTCTGCAACACCCGCAATCTCTGACCATTGGCAACGCTGGCTGGGGCCGATGGAGTCCAGCAACATCTGGAGGGTGTTATGTTTTCTCTCCCTGTTTTGGACTTACCCAGCCCAGTGGGTCAAATAGGGGACTTGATCGCATGAGTTCAACTCCTAGCTCAACTATGGACTTCACTCCGTGAACTCCATCAACTCCCCCATCTCTCAAGCTCAGCATCCTTGTCTGTAAAATGGGAACGATAACAACCTACCTCACAGGAGTGTTGTGAGGACGAACGCCACCAGGCACACTAAAAGTGCTATGTAACTGAAAAGTGATAATAGCCTGGGGGGTGGCCCACGGGGGTCTGCTGCGAGGTGCTAGGGTGGGGCTGGGGGCACCTCACCCGAGTACTTGCCGCCCTTGCTGCGCTTGATGAAGCAGAGAAGCACCAGAACCAGGATAAGGAGAACGATGGCGCTGACAAAGCCGATGAACCAACCTTCCGCAGCAAAGCTCTTCTGGAAATCCTCAGGAACTGCAAAGAGCACAGAGAGGAAATTAATGTTAAAACTTTTGAAGCAGGTGAACTCTGAAGTGCTTTCGCCTGTTGCACAGCTTAGCAGAGTATAGCAGAGTACTGCAGCATTTCTTAGGCAACACTTGAGATTACCCAGGCAGGAAGACGATCAGGAACAAAGACTGACGACTACTAGTAACTTGATTCTTGTAGTTTATTATACACAGCAGTAAACATACAAGTCTATCTACAAGTTACTATTTTACAACACAAAGTGCTGGGCTGGGGCCCACCTGTTATATTCAATGCTTGGATGCTTTGCCCATCTCTAAATTCTGACTCCTGAGAGACGTTCCTCCCAAAAACATCTGACTGGAATGTGGAATTTCCCTGTGATGGTGGAAATCCACCAAGTAAGTATGTCAAAATCAGGCTGCAGAGAGAACAACTTACTGTTATCTTGGCAGGGCCACACTAACTCCTAGAGAACACCTAGGTTCTTACCATATACCCCTGCACAACCTGGGTTCAAATAGCACCTGCATATATATATATATACACACATACACCAGCTGATTGTGTGTATGTGTGTGTGTGTGTGTGTGTGTGTGTTTTGAGATCGGGGGATTAGACCCATCTTCATGCAGCAGCGCATAGGAAAGTACATTCCGTTCATACATGGAGCAGGTCATTCTAGGAAACGCCACCCATATTATGCTGGTTCTTAAATGGAGGAGCTTGTCTTATTAAACACACACAAACACATCCCCTCTACATCCAAAAATGTACAAAATCTGCTCCACGCGTCTGGGGTTAAGGGTTCATTGGCTCCTGCTGGAATACTTCCTCAGAAATGCTGGAGCCATTTGCACCTATCAGTGGGCTGGGTCACTAGTTTCTCTCCAAAGAGAAACATTACTTTTCTGCAATGTTCTCAGCAGTATCATGAGTGGACCAGCTGGTTGGAAGGGCTCTCCGCCCATGTATGGCAGCTAGGGGCATTTACTCACGAATTCAGGAAAGAGCAGCATGGTTAGAACAGCAGCCTGGAGTCCTCCCTAACCAAGCGCCATCTCTATAGGAGCAGAAGGGCCTTTGCAGCCCCATATTGAGAAAAATCAGCTGGCTGCTAATGGCTCAAGAGGCTGCCTGCAACCCTCCACATACAGGCAATTAAAAGATACGCAGGAAGCTGCCTTTTATGGAGTAAGGGGATTAGTCCATTCAGTGCTGTCTACACCAGGGTTGGGGAACTTGTAGACCTTGGCTGGAGCCCACTCCAGTGACTGTTGGGCATGGTGGGTGGGGCTGATGTGACCTGGAGTTCAACAACATAGAGTCATAGAATCCTTGCCACTACTCTAAAGCTGACTGACTAGCTCTGCAGAGGGGTCTTTATCCAGACCCCTCTGGACTTACGAGGAATTGAAACTAGAACCCTCCATGTGCGAAGTGCGTGTCTACCATTGAGCTACAGCCATTTCCTGCATCCATGGGTCTACTCAGACACCCCAAACATGGGGTGCTTACATATTAGCTAACAGCTTGAGAGAACAGAATGGTTTTCATGAACACACATACCAAGATGTTTAAGCAAGCACCAGACAAATGCATCTGTGCTATCCCATTCCCACAGCTTGGGGAAAAGGCAGCGGAAAGCAAGCAATATAATAACAAATAATGAAGATTTCTCTTATAAAATCTCCTACTCCCCCTCCAAAAAGCTCTCCTGATCTAAGTCAGTACAAATCTAAATATAGCCATTGCTCTCAGAAGTAGGATTGTCTTCCTAAAATTCACTCTCCTGCCATATAAACCAGCCGCCTCTTGTCCCTTTGTCTACATGGCAAGAGGGAACAATGACTCTCTTATCTTCTTTGCTGTGGCTTTAAAAATATTTCAAGACAGCAATCAAATCTCCACCTTCCCCATCTTTTCCCAAGCCTAGAGACACAACCAGCTCCTTTCAGCATCACTTCCCAAGTCTCCACGAGTATGAATCTGACATTTTTGTCAGATCACAGAAGGCCCTTCCTCCACTTAAAAGATGTCACATTTAATAGTGACAACCATAAATAATACATTACAACGCCTAATAAAAAGCCTGAGAAACCAGGAGGGAGGCAATGCTCAAAAGATAAATGCAAGAGGGCAATACAATCAAAGTCTTTGAAAATATAATTGATAGATTGTGAAGCACTAGCTGTGAATTGACTCCACACACACACACACACACACACGCTCCTGTAACATCATCTTCAGGAACAGTTTAATGAAGACTGGAGAAGAGCCCTTCAGTTTGAAAGTAACAGGTCTGATCCTAATATGGTTTTTTCTCCATTAAAAAATAGCCAGTGGAGGAAGACCCTTCGCTTTCAAAAGGCAGGCTAAAGTTGCTCTCTCCTCCAAGGCAGCTACTTCATAGAATCATAGAACTGTAAAGTTGAAAGGGACCGTGAAACCCCCTGCAAACTGAAGCATCCCTGACAGATGGCCACCCACCTTCTGCTTAAAAACCTCCAATGAGCAGGGCTGGCCCACCCATGAGGCAAGGTGGCCACCGGGGGGGGGGGGGCAGAATCTGCAGGGCAGCAGACCCAGCCTCCATGGAACGCATTGCTCACTGCTGCAGCAGCAGCAATATCTGCAGCAATGCTCCTTGAAGGCCAGATTTGCCTCCTCCTCAGTAGCTCCCCACCATGCTGCCTCTGCAGTGGCCTCTCAGAAAACAGCTGGCAAGGCTGGTCTTCTCCTCCCACCCCTAGGGAGGAAATGGATGGGGCCACCCTCCGAGATCTTCTGAGTTCTGCGCCCACCTGGCATGATTCAGAGCAGGCCCCTTCCCGTGACAGCCTTCGACTCTCACTTCACCCATCAAGGAGGGTTCCTGGTGACTCAAGGGGCACAGGATCCCTCACTCTGCCTTAATCCATCTTTTTCTATTATTCTACTGTTCTAATAATGGTGGCAAGAAATTGGAAGAATGAAATCTTACCAACGATTAGCAAATCCTTATGATAGAATACCTGCAACTAGCAAAATTAACTGGAAAAATTAGAGGAATGTCAAACCAGAAGGTATTTAGGGAATGGAAAGTATTTAAAGAATACTTAAAAATGAACTGTACTAACGATAAGATACTTGCAGAAATACAGTGATATTAGTAACCAAGAATTACTTGAAATACAATAGTGAATTATATGTCTATATACAAAACAAAGTAATATGAATCTGTCCAAAGAATACAGATAATATAAGTAGTATAATGAGAATTATTGGAAGTTATATATTTTAATTTGTCATGTAAGTGTAATATATTGTATTTGTTTATGTTTGTTTTTCTATCTTTTCTTATTTCATTGTTTTTATTCATTTGTATTGTTTTCTGTATTTTATGTTATGTCATGTATGTTATGTATCTCATGTATATTTGTCTATATGAAAATTAATAAAGATTTTCTTTAAAAAAAAAATTTTTTTAAATCCATCTTTTTCTTTGTAGTAACCAAGCTGCAATAAATCTCTTTGTTATCCTTCCTCACCTTTTGGTCTTGTTATTGCTCACTGATCCAGCAAAAGAACCACTCTCCTTAGCAATGCAACCCCTTGGTCCAAAATACCACTTACCTACACCACTAGTTTCAACCTCTGTCTCCCAGATGGTCTGATCCTCCCCAGTGCGGTGCGCTTTCACAAGCCGGACCCGATACTGCTTGCCTGGCTGCAAGTCTGGGATGCTGAAGGATCCCTGGCTGGAGCTGGCATCCCCTACGGTTCGCCACGATTCTTTATCTGCTTAGAAAACAGGGAGAGACAGGGGGAAACCAGACTGTGCATTCAGTCCCCTTGGCAGCCACACCCTCTCACCTGAATCTGGGTTAGAAGAAGTCAGCGCGAGCAAACCTGACCTTTTCAGCCTTTCATTTTTCCAAGCTTAAGTTCAGTTCTCCATGTTTACACATACCGGTAATTGTTTGTTTTATTTTTTAAAATTCTTGTAAGATTCACCAGTGTGAACATTTTATAAGCAATATTGCTGAATATACACATTTTTTGCAAAGCATGTTTTCCCTAATATTAACACTTTCCCTAATGGAATGCATTTTTGTATGTTATTTTCACTAATATATGCATTGCATGCACCTCGATAATAAGCCTCTTATAATAAACCTCTTATACACATTACTTCCTGCCAACCTAGCAGTTCGAAAGCACATCAAAGTGCAAGTAGATAAATAGGTACCGCTCTGGCGGGAAGGTAAACAGTGTTTCCGTGCACTGCTCTGGTTCACCAGAAGTGGCTTAGTCATGCTGGCCACATGACCCGGAAGCTGTACGCCGGCTCCCTCGCCCAGTAAAACGATATGAGCACCGCAACCCCAGAATTGTTCAGGACTGAACCTAACAGTCAGGGATCCCTGCACCTTTACACATTACTTGGCTGGAGTACTTCCTTGCAATTTTCAGTGAATGTGAATTTCAAAGGGTGGTTGTGTTTTGGCTTGTGCAGTGTTTTGGGGACAGGGTGAATTCAGTAGACTTTCCTTTAAATACAAACTTAATTGTACTTCTCCCCCATCTCTAGCTAGAACAGGCATGGGCAAACTCAGCCCTCCAGATGTTTTGGGACTACAACTCCCATCATCCCTAGCTGACAGGACCAGTGGTCAGGGATGATGGGAGTTGTAGTCCCAAAACATCTGGAGGGCTGAGTTTGCCTATGCCTGAGCTACAAACTGGCCTGCTGATGCTGCCCAGCAGACACTAAGAGCACAGGCTGATTTGTATACTGCCTTTCCTCTCCTTAAAAAAATGTATATAACTATGTTATTTCAGAATTTAAGGACCAACCTCCACTCTCCAAGTTGTTGACTAAGAAACTGTCAGTATTGTTACTAAATGCCATCAATATTGTTCTCTTCTCAGATGCTCAGACAAGCTCATGACATCTGCTGCTAGCTTTGGAGGATTTTTGTGAGAAGAATTTGTTCATGCCAAGAGCAAAATTATTGGGAAATATCCATCATCACACTAGCAGAAGAGGAATGGAGGATAGTCTTCTGCTCCATCCCATCCCTGCCTGCAGAAAGGGCATTGTGTGTCAGAGCAGCAATTAATTAGCTCCCACTCACCCAAGCAGATTTGTCTTCAAAATCCTCCTTTGCAAATATTGCTGTTTATCAATACTCGGTAATGCGAATATTTCACTTCACTGTATAAATGTCTAACATTTATGCCATTTGCCTAACTTGATGAAGAAGGATGAATAGTATGTCCAAAATCTATTCACTAAACTATTCACCTTTTAGAGGTTGAACACTGAATTCTAATCATAAAGAATGCCGAGATGGGAAGATCTGTGCTGTACCTGTGGTCCTCCAGATGTTGTTGTCTACAAACACCCTTCGTCCCCAACCCACTGGCCAAGCTGCCTGGAGCTCATGGGAGTTGGAGTCCAAAAACATATGGAAGGTCACCAAGGTTCTCCAGCCCTGCCCTATGCTCTTTTTGTTTCAATAGCAAAGAGAATCCCCATTTTCCAAGTGTCCATGCCTGCCACTTTTTCCAGCTTCTAGCAACACAGTCCATTTTCTGTTGGCAGGGGAGATTAAAACCAGTGCACACTGCTAAATGTGCAGGATATTTATGGACTTGGTTGACCGATGGAGTCATCTGGTGGCTATGAGAAAGCCTCTATCCTTCCTTCTCAATTACCACACCTGTAAAACTACAGTAAGTAGCATCTCAGTTTCTCTGGTGGCACGAAGACCATGAGAGAAGGGAAAGTTGCTGTGGTTTCCCCTCCCACCCACCACCCACCTCCGTATCCAAAGGGCCACAACCCACCTTTGCTTGCTCTTACCAGTCTTGCTCATAAGATGGACTTTGATTTCCACATCTCGCTGGTTGGGTCGTGGGGTCCAGACGATGGTGGTGTAGTTCTTCCCTGTTTCACCCAAACTGATATTCATAAAGCTCAGGTTCACTGGGCATGGAGGCAGAAAGAAAAACAAGGTTGCAGAGGAATTTATTAACATTTCAATGCCTTCCTTAAGAAGACAACAGAAAGTAATGCCTGATTCACTCCATGGAGCAGGGACGAGGAATCTATGGCTCTCTAGACATTGTTGGATGGCAGCTCCCAACACCCCAGACGATTAGCCTTACTGGCTGGGGACCAGTGGGAGTTGAAGCCCAAGGGCATCTGTAGGGCCACAGGGCCCCTCCCCCAGCCTTGCTATAGAGCCCTCCAGAGAGAAAAACAACATAATCAAGGCAGAAAAAGCATCTGGAAGTGATACCCTATGATCCCATGCATGGATTGATCTTCTCTGCCCATCATCCTGAAATTCTGCATAAAAAAAACCACAGATAAATCTGGAACATGGCATAGATTTTTCTTTTCTGAGAATCATTGATTCTGAAGGGAGTGGGGAAGGTAACCAAGATAAAGTGTTGCTTTCCTTTCTTTCTGCTACCAAGAGTGATAGATATGTCTGGCTGTGGAAGTCTGAAACTGGGGCTCCTCCAAGAAGTGAGGTGGAGCCTTTTAAGCTCACATGGTAGAAAGGGGACCTGCCACCCTCACTGGAGCAAGCTGTGAGTCAGATGTGGAGAATGTGGCAGACTGTTGCTTTTGCAGCAAGCACTCACTTGGTTGTGAGCAGGTTGCGGCACAAGTGATGGCACCAGTAGCCTCTGTTGGCATCGCTGGCTCTCTAAACCACCACCCAGAACCCATGTTGCAATGCAGCCACATGAAATGAAAGCAGCACTTCTTCCTGCACCTCCAAAAGCACCGTTTAGCAAGGGCCCTCTCCCCTTAGGCAATCCCACTCCATGGTAGACAGCTTGCCACCCAGCAGAGAACTTGCTGCATGAGTCACCACTGCTTGCTCTCGTGTTCCAAGCACTCCAGCCCCAATGATGACAAGCAATCAGAAATTTAGTTCTCTATTGGCAAAGCACTTGATTGCATCAGTTTCTAAGGTGCAACAAATATACACACTACTCCTGCTACTTAGCTAGCTAGGAAGCTACTTCTTCAGAATTATACTCTAATTTGCAGCAACAATGCAACCACACCCCATTCAGCTCACCTAAACCCCCTCATCTGATATAGTGAGTACAAGCAAGTGGCAACCTATAAGTGGTGGCGGCTCCAGCTGCTCCTGTCGCTTTAAGCCCCTCCTTGTCCTCCACACCTGGAGACAGTGTGGGAGAGGATGGAGATGCTAATGGGCCTGACTCTCTCTGGGACTGTCTCTTCGGCCTCTGCCTTGCTACAACTCTGCCCCTGCCTCCTTCTCCCAGACTCTTCCCTCTTCCTCTTCCTCTACCCCCACCCCCAGCTCCTGTCAGGCAGCTGTCAGTGACTCCCAGCCAGTTGCCAGAAACATGCAAAGACAAGGGAATGTTTCTTACCATCCTCTTTTTATTCAGTACTTACAGAGAGAGGCTACAGAACCCAGCCTCTGGATAATGGTGTTGTCCCTAGTGAATCTCCATCCCTCATCTCTCCCAGCTCCCCATTCATCACTTCTATGGATGCTGCTCCATGCCCTCTGCTTTTGAGCCCTTTGCTCTCCTACTTTCAAGGTTCGCTGGGTTCTGGGAGGCTTCCTCCTTCTCCTCCTCTCCCATTATTTCCCAACTTTTCCCTCGTCTGCCTCTGAGCTGCGACCTCCCTCAAACTCCTGTTGTAAATCTAAGCTGTCTTCCTCTCCCTCCTCCCTGGAAGGGTCAGGCTGGGGAGGCGGTCTCCACCATTCCTCCTCTGCCCAGTCCCTGACAGATCCTGCCTCACGAGTGGCACAGAACCCCATAAGTCACTGGCTCCTTCCCCTGGATCATCCTCCTACCCCATGGCTCTTCTGCCCACCCCGCAGATGCCTGCCCATTCCTAACATCTTGGAACCATTGCTCTTCCTTTGGAATCCACAGATCTCTGGATCCAAACAATTTTGCCCAGTCTTCTGTCTTGCTCCCTGTCTCCCCTCTCTTACTGACCACTGCTACTAAGCCAGTGGTAAATTCTGAACTGCAGGAACTTGTCATGACAACCCCCATAACTGAACCACCAAGGTGAGTCCAAAATGCACATTGCTGTGCTGATGCATTACACACACACACACACACACACACACACACACACACACCCCGCACAAGAACAGCACCAGATAGCACAATACCCCCTTTTTAGAATGAACTGACCATCATAGAATTACTGAGCTGGCCTCATTCTCTGACTTCCTCTAGACTAATAGTACAAACAATAGTTCAACTTGAAAGCTTTGTCATCACCTCATTCACATGAATTGTCTGTCAAAGAAAGGTCTGCCAATTGTGGAGAAAGGCAGAGGCAATCTTCACACAACAGGAGAAGATCTCCTAGTTCCCCAGACAAGAAATCAAGAAAGAAAGCCTGGTCTTGAAGTATCACCTGACCAATTATGTTCTATTGGTGCAAGAAGGCTTCCTTGGTTGGCATGGAGGGTTCCTGCAGTTTGAGGGGGTGGGCATGCAGAGTGAGTCTTTGTCTGACATCCCTCAGGACACCAGTTCAAGACCCAGGGTGGACTCAAGTCTTAATACTTGTTGTTGATCATAGAGGCAGCCTTGTTGCAAAGCAATGGATCATGGATGCCATGAAACATATCATTCTGACTAGCAGAGTGCAAACCTGCTAGAAAATTCTCCATTGGAATGCTGAAGCAATGGAAGAATATTTCCTATATTCATCAGTGAGAAAGCAATGTTACACCTTGGATCTTCTGCCTCAAGTACTCAGCTTATTCACACATGAACGAGGCTCAGGCTTGCATGTTTACCCCCATGCGGCCCCTTTATTTAGTTACTTCTTTCATGGGGTCAAACCATAGTTTACCACTATGTCAGAAACAGGAAACTATGGCTTGCACTTCCCCTTCCAAATTGAAATTGCAAATCAGCTTCAAATCATGGTTTATCATGCACAAACCAAAGCATGTTGGTTAGGATGAAATGACAAAGCACTCTGTTGTTGAAGAGGGAGAAACTAACTGATACAGGGCACATGAAGGGATGAGAGAGCATGCAGGACTTGTTCACATAGTGCTTTATCACTTGATGTCACTTCTGAAACAAGCCATAATTATCTATTGGCCTTTGATCCTGCAAGTCCCTGATCTACATGTTGAGATCAACACAGGAATCACTCTCTTTGCATGTGGCGTATGGACATCAGGTATGCCTACTGGGGACACCAGAGTCCCCCACAAAAGCCTTTGTCTGGGAACCTTCGTCTAAAAGCTGTGCCAGGGACTTTGAACCTCATTACCAACAACATAAAAGAAGGTCAGTGAGAAACCTTGAGTACATTTAGTAAAACCTGGAGGGCCAAAGGTTCCCCATCTCTGACCCAGAACATACAGCTGTATCCTATAATCTCTGAGTGTGAATACAATTTCTATTTTAATTTCAAGAGTATTTTTTTTTTTATAAAAAAGGAGCACACACACTATTACTAATCCAGCAAACAAATACATCAAGGATTATTCAAAAGTCCTCCTCACAACCTGTTCTTATTTTTTTCAAAGGCACCTACTTTAACTTACAAAAAACAAAACCGGCAAACTATGGGTGGCCATGGGAGCAGTGCCCAAGGGCCAGGCTATGGCAGGGGGGTAGGGGTGGCCTTGTTCCAGTTTTGTGCTCCTTGTCCTAAGCAGGGAGTTTGTGCAACCTCCACAGGAAACATCTTCTCTTTTTCTCCCTGGGTTTGACAGGGATGTGTGGCCCTCTGGATGCTCTTGAACTCCAACTCCCATCAGCACCAGAAAACATAGCCAGTGATCCGGGATGACAGGAGTTGTTCAACAATATCTGGAGGGCCACAAGTTCTCCCTGGAGGGCGTATCCATAAGGCTTCACTTACCTGACTCGCGCATTGCATGCTCTTCCAGAACAAATGGCTCCCCTGGCCCCACACTGGTTTCTGCCCATAAGTACAACTTGTAGGGAGTATGGGGGGCAAGGTCAGTGAGATTAAAGTCATTGTGTTCAGCACTGATGCTGTAGGAGGTGGATTCCAGCGCTGTCTGGTTGGCTGTCTGGTTGGCTAGGCGCAAGAAGGCAGAGAGGGTTGGAGCATTAACAATTAGGGTTGTCACTATTAGTTGTCACTACTGGCAGTATTACAAGTAACAGTAGCAACAGTATGCTTAGAAACACCATCTATACCCCCACATCCAAAGTACAGTATGCTTTATTTTTTACTAAGAATAGTTTTGGGCTGTTTTTCTGGACAAATGCCCAACCAAATGCCTCTCAAGTCCCCTAGTATTCCACAGACCAACCTGGCAAGCGGCCAGACAAACCCTTCCATGGACTCACCTTGCTGGAAGGCCAACTTGTATCTCAGCAATTTCCCATTGGGGAATTTGGGGGGTGTCCACTCCAGTTTCAGTGCCGTATCGGAGATGCAGTCCAAGTGGAAGGATGCTGGGGGACTGGGCACTGTGTGTGGAGGCAGAGAGAGAAAAGGAGAGTGAAGATAGTGAGAGGAAGCATTTGGGAAGAAGTGGGCCACATGTGGTGAAAAGAAACACTCCCATTCCAGAAGTTTCTTGGGGCTAAAAAGCTGAAAGTGAGCAGGCCAGGCTCCAAGCGCACCAAGAGACCAGACTGCTACCCCTGGATGTGGGAAGGCCAGGTTCATATCCCAGCTCAGGCTCAAAGTTCACTGGATTACCTTGAACAAGTTATTATATCTCAGCACAACCTTTTCCAGAGGATTAACAAGCTCCATCTTAGTTAAACAATGAGATAATGTTTCAGCTTCCTTTCTAAAGTATCATTAGATTATCTCATACACAATTACATAAACATGGTCTATCAACAACATGCTCGTGCAGACGCAATAAGGAAACTGCTTCCTTGAAACGTATGTTTATACACTGTTCAGTTTTGGAAAAGTTTTGGGAGGGAAAGTATTAGGATGAATAAATAACATTGTGGGGAAAGAATTAAAAATTTCAGAAGATAACATCATCTTAAACTATAGTTTTGACAATCAGTCAATAAATGGATTTTCTGTGCCCTTGAATCTGCAAATACATTGGAAGGACCAACATCCAGCCCTCTTCAGTCAGTGGATAGATGAGATGACAACTTGCAACTCATGAACCGATTGCTTTGAGACGAAGATTATTGCATGGGGAAATTTAATAATATTTGGAAAGTATTTGTCAAAACCATAGTGACACATGAATACAGTAACTTAAGGGAAACAATTAGTCTATGCAACTACACATATACAATATAGTTCTGTAACCTTAATTATATTTTATGGTTATTTTATTATTGCAGTTTTCCTCAGTTTTTAAAAATGTTGCAATGTATCCTTCTTTTTCCCTATAAACAACAACAACCTACTACAGAGGACTGTCATAGGATAAAATGAGGTTACCCAACGTTACGCTGAGGTTTGCTGGAATTTTTGTTGTTGTTATTACTGTTATAATTTCTGTATGCTTTGGTACTTGCATCTAACAAAACAAGGACACAGAATGGGGTGGGAGGGCTCAGCCCCTAGAGGTAAGAGGAGCATAAAGTTAGCAGCAGGTTAGCCATATGCGTTGAGGGGAGATAAAATGTGGACGGTTTGAGGGCGATGGGCTTAGGGCACTTACCTCCCTCTGGGGTGTTGAACTCCAGGGCCTCATTGCGGGGTCCCTCGGCCTGCCCATTCAGCACACTCATCTGAAGTCGGTACCGGCTCCAGGGCCTGAAGCCCCCCAGGGTGACTTGAGACACATCCCCTTCAATCTCCAGGTCCCCATGGGGGTGGGGGTGAAGGTAGACCTGACGATGGCTGTGCTCTGCCATGGTCCCAAAGTTTGAATAATAAATCTGGGGAAGGGGGAGAGAGAGGAACAGAGATTTTACCCCCCAGTTTGGTTCTGGCACCCTTTGTGCAAAGCGCCTCTTGCCATGTGCAGATTGCCTCCATGCTCCAAGAAGAAGGTTTTTAAAAAACCTGATGGGAATGTACTTTTGATCATGTAAAGAGTGACTTTGCCCTTTTAATGGTACATAATTAAAAAAAAAATATTATTATTATTATTCCCCACCTTTTCCCCTGACAGGGACTCAAGGCAGCTTATAGATAAAATAAGAACAGTTTAATCTATATGGGTCCAGAATATTTCTGAGCACATCTTCACTCTTTCTCAAAGGGCCTTTTTAAAAAAAAGCAAGGAAGCAACATTAAATACAACATTTTATCCTGGCGTTCAGTGCAGTCAATATGGCAGCTGGGCAGAAGGATGAAATTCTGGCTGGGACAGTAAAATTATTGTGAGTTGGCAGAGCTGTTTTGCATTGTACTGAAATCCTTTAGGCCAGTTGGGTATGTGTATACTCAACTATTTTTTTCAAAAAAAAAACACAATAATAATTCTGCAGCAGAGTACTGTATTCTAAATTCTGCACCACAATTTGCTTCCATAAATTTCTCTTATTTTGCTCTGATTTAATCTGCAACAGCTTACTATTCTGAATAATTTAGGCTGCAATCCTATACCACCTGACCAGGGACCAGGTCTTATTGATGTCACTGGGACTTCTTTTATGGTAGATATGTCCAGGACTGTGCTGTGCTACTATTTTGGTTTTGCCGGTGACAGAGCAGCATTGTAATGGGTCCGGGGAAATTTATTTGAAGAGTGGGATGTAAGTTCTGAAAACACACAAGTAAAAATGAACAGACCCCTGCAGATGCTGCCCCCTCCCTGCTACTGACGTGAGGTTTTGCCTTTACCTTAAATCCCCTGAGGTGGCCAAAAATTTTCTGTCTGTGAAGCAGGGTCCAGGAAATCTTGATGGTTGTGCTGTTGATCACCATAATTCCCATATTCTCCGGGACGGCTTCGGGTACTGTCGGGAGAGCAATTAATCCCATTCAGATGTGACCAGGCAAGAAGAAGAGAGGGCCTGAGAGCTTGAGCAGGCCCAAAACGTTTCTCTACCTGAGACCAAACTGGCTGGACTGGCAGGTGGCTTTTACATCAAGGCTGGCACAGGGACATGGCCTTCGGCTGCGCCTGAGGGGTGTCAACTAGGCTGAGGAGACTGCCTTGGGCAGACACCTCACCAACTGCAGCAGTGGCTCACCTGTGGCCCAAAGGTCCCAGAAGGCACCCAAAAAATCACATTAAGGGCTCATCTGATTGTCCCATGATTTCTAGTCAAGGGTGCAAGGGGGGGGGGTTGTTTCTCCCTCCGCTTTCCCTGGGGAAACCTACTGTTCACCATTGAATCGTAACAAACAGCAATCTGCAGAGAACCCAACTGATGTTTGTCCCAATTCAGCAGTAAACAGCAGGTTTTCCCGGGGAAAGAAGTGGGAGAAAAGATAAATCTCTCAAACCCATGCCCATGCCCATACACACACACACACACACACACACACACACACACAGACATTTTTCTTGTGACCCCAAGGTCCCTCAAATTTGTAATTAAAAATAATTTAATTTTTTATAAAACTACTGACTGTTCTCAAAGGTTCCATGTTATGAATTTATGATGTCAAAAGGGGGTTTTGTCCCTCATCCAACCCATGCATCCTTTTCCTCCCCCCTTTTTTTACCATGCCCACTTTTACATTTACACTGGGCAATTGAGCATAGGTCAATTCAGTTCTTGGCCCCCAAAAGGTTAGCCACCCCACCCCTGATCTAATGTCAGGGCCAGGCCTGATACTTGGGTGTGGACCTAATTGTTCTGGAAAGCAATATGACAAGTGAGGAGGCTTTTTTAAAAAAGTCCTCAAAAATGTGCCAGCATTTTAGTGCAAATTTCTCCTAATACATATATTTTGCATTGCAATTTTGTCTAATATACAAAGGTTTGCAAGTGATTGTGCCTAATACAATGCATGTTATTTTCACTAATATATGATGTTTTATGCACACTTCCTCCTTGGAGAACTGTAGCACAAAATACAGAGACATGAAGAATGCAAATGACAGCTGCCTTTCAATTTGCATATTGTTTCGGAAAGTACACTGCTGCTTCCATGCATTAAAATCTGAATGGAAGTGAGCTTCTCCCCCAAACCTAGCAACAGCAGAGCCACACTTTTTCTGATCCTAGTAAGACACCCATGATGAAATATGCCTTTTTTAAAAGGTGTTATGCTGGCATTAACCTGGCTTTGTTTGAGGTGTTCCTACCTGAGGTGGCCTCGATGGGTAAAAATCCAAACGGACACGCTTGTCACTACATCTCCCCCTTCCCCAATAGCAGCTCCCCCACTCCCTACTCACCTCCCTCCCCAGAGTAGCCAAGAGTGGTGTGCGGTTCAGGTCCTTTGCCAAAGCCATTCTGCGCCTGCACTTTAATCTCGTAGGGCGAGAAGACAGGGGTGTCCGTCACCACCACAGGGGGGCGCTCCACCTCCACTGTGTTCCATTGCTCGTGGTTCCTTGGTCGCCACTGCACAAGGTATTTCAGCATCGGGGCGTTCCACTCCCTGCGAGGCAAGGGCTGAAAGGGAAGGGGTGAGAGTGGGGTCAGAGGAGGTAAAGGAATGGGGAACAGCAATGCTGAGCATTAGAGCACCTGCGCTGGATCAGGCCAGAGGCCCGTCTACTCCAAAAGCAACCAGCCAGGTGTCTCTTAGTGCTCAGAAGCAGAGCAATAAATGCATGGAGCTTCCCTTGCAGCTCCTCCTCTTTTCGCCTCTGTTCATGCAGCTGCCACTTTAAACCATCATGGCTAAGCTCTTTGGCTAAGACATATCCTGCGTGAGATCGTGTGATCCTTGGGGGAGGGATCAGGGGGAAGCCACCAAACCTTACGGGCTGTTTTCATTTCATTTATTTATTTAATAAAATTTATACACTGTTTGATTGTAAAGAAAACTTCAAATAGTCTACAAAAAAAAGACAAAACAATAAAATGGTTGGAAATTCACAACCATACTTTAAAACATACAAAAACAAAATTAAAATACTAAAACAGATTAAAATTCTGATGATAGTGAGTTCTGTGCTAGTTATGGTTAAGTGATGAAGTACTTTTCTTTCCTTTATTTTGGCAAACCTGGTGTTGGGAGAAAATGGAAAAGCAGGCCCCTTTCACTCTGGACTTATCCACCCTTACCTGTAACCCCCTTCCGCCCAGGCGCAGGTCCAACACTCCGTGTCCAAGCGCTTTCCCAGGAAAACCCACTCTTTAAAGCTGAATCACAACAAATGGCAATTTGGGTTTTCTGTGGATTGCCTTTTGCTCCAATTCAGTTTAAAGAGCGGGTTTTTGCAGGGAAAGCTTCAGTGACCTACTCAAGGAGCACCCAATGAGATTTGAATTCAGATTGCCTTGGTCTAGGTCTGCCATTTTAGCCGCTGTCTCTTCTTCAGCCCTGAGGCCACAGTACGACAGGCCCCAATCCTGCAGAGGGGATGCTTGAAATATATAAGGGAATTCCTTGTAGGCCTGCCAGGACAGCAGCTAGAGAACCAGCGGTTAACTTTCAAATGCACAGAACAAGGAGCTCCTGAACATGCCCACCCCAGACCTTTTCTCCACCTTCTTCCTCTGTTTGCAGTAGTAAACACTTGCCCTGTGCATATGAAAGAGAAGCCAGCAGAAGGATCACAGGAGGAGCTGAGTTAAATGGATGTCTGGATATGGGCTTGGCTGCCCCACCCAGAAAAGAAGGGAAACTGCTGCATCCTCTTCCCACGCCCGCCCACCCCTCCTGGTCAAAAGGATGCCTGAGCATTGGGGTCTCAGGAGAAAGGGCTTGTCCAGCAGCCCAGACACTGGAAGCATATCTTTCTAACTCCTGATGTGTGGTCTTAGCTCCAAAAGTTGGACACGGCCCCAGAGAAACATTGCGTCAGAAGTGTCACACTTTTCCAAGGGTCCAGCAGGGGGAGGCAGTGGCTTAGAAGACCAAGGGGGCCCCACCTGAGGAAAGGCTCTATCTATTGATGGTGTTTCCTGCTTGGCAGGGGGTTGGACTCGATGGCCCTTGTGGTCTCTTCCAACTCTATGATTCCCACTCCATGCTAGGCTCCAGTGTCAGACTTACATGTAAGCTAAACAGGCTATAGCTTAGGGTCCCACTCTCTTGGGAGCCCCCCAAAAAATTAATGGAAAAAAACTGGATGTACATTTCCAAAATATAAGATGAAAAACAAATAAAATAAAACCTACATACAGCAACAATGGTAAATGGCTTTAGATACCTAAAAGGTAAAGGTAAAGGTACCCCTGCCTGTATGGGCCAGTCTTGACAGACTCTAGGGTTGTGCGCTCATCTCACTCTAGAGGCCGGGAGCCAGTGCTGTCCGCAGACACTTCCGGGTCACGTGGCCAGCGTGACAAAGCTGCTCCAGCGAACCGGCACCAGAGCAGCACACGGAACGCCGTTTACCTTCCCGCTATAAAGCGGTACCAATTTATCTACTTGCACTTAAGGGTGCTTTCGAACTGCTAGGTGGGCAGGAGCTGGGACCGAATGACAGGAGCTCACCCCGCCGCGGGGATTCGAACTGCCGACCATGCGATCGGCAAGTCCTAGGCGCTGAGGTTTTACCCACAGTATTAGGTCCATAAATTACAATAGCATATATTCAACACAAAAAACAACAACAATTTGTTGTTGACAAAGGACAGCTGGATAAAGGGCCCCATGACCTTCAGTAGCTAAGGGCCTCATCAAACCTAAATCCGGCCCTGCTAGGCTCTGACACCTTTCTTCACTGACCTTTGGCTCTTGCGACTTTAATCACTGCCTAAAGCAGAAATTGAAAAGGCAATGCTTTGTTCCTCCAAGACTTCCCGCACAAGGAGGCAAACCTCACAAGGTGAAGGAAACAGTAAGGTTTGTTTTCAAGAGCACTCCATTTTTGCTGGTGTTATGCCTTGGTGGGTGTCAAGTGTAAGAACTCTTCATCTGAAGCAATATGAACTTTTTGCCTCCTGAATAACAGATTTCCTTGGGCCGGATTCAAGAACGTGGTTCATTTAGCAGAAGTAGCGCAAGGACTCCCACTAGCACAGCGGGGCTTTCCCTGCTCTCCTCCCCATGTGCCCCCACTTCCCCAGTTTCATTCTGGAGGGTCAGGAGAACCCACAGAAGGAAGGAACACGGAGACTGTTTTCCTGTGGAGGTCGAAATGCTTGTGCTGATGGAACAATCTCTGTAGCAGAACACTGAATTCTACCCTTTGTCTTTCTGTGCGATAAAATGGGCTTTATGTACCCAGTTCTACCCTGTGTGAAAAATCCCACACAGGCTGAAATTTAAGCTACGAGATGCCAATGAGTAGAACTCCCCATCACTTCTTTTTACTCTGTGCTACTCCCTCACTACTAACAAGAGACTGGTCCACTTGCTATCACCTGCTGAGCAAAGCAAAGGAGAACTTTCCCGTTAAATGCTTCTGTTCACAAAAACTTCTTACGAGGCTATGGAACTTTCAACGCTTCTGGGCTTCTTTCCCAGTTTTACCCTGGGTTAAAGATCTCACTCTGGGAAGTCCCTCTAAGCTGAAACAAATACAACAGAGTTGGCTTTTTTCTTTACCCATTACAAAATAAGACAATGTCTCGTGTGAGATGCAAAAAGTAATTTACTGCCCTGCATAAAGCATTCTTACACCTGAAACATGGAACAGCAGAAAACTGGAATGCTTTGGAAAATAAACCATACAAAGCCCTTTAGCACCTTGCAACCTTCTTTGTTCCTGTTGGGGTCTGGAACAGGTGCTGTCCTTCCTTTTTCATCTCCCCACTTCACCACTTAAAATTAAAATTTCTATGCTAGGAAATGCTTCACCTGTAAATTTCAATCTACTGTGCCTTTTAGGCTGCTGTTGAAGCAGGGCAACCCAGAACTGAGGCTATGTAAAAATTAGTCACTTAAAACATTGCAAGGTTGTTATCCGCCTCACCTCCACTCCCTGCTGTGTTTCAAGCTCATTTCTTACACTTCTGTACACACCAAGTTGGGGGTGGGGATATTTTCACCCCATGCCCATTAGCTGATTTGCTTCCCCACGCTGAACTCCAATCACTGGAGCTCTCAGCTGTGCATGTGCTGTCATCTGCGCATGCACAACAGCTGTCTCCAGCGTACACACCTCAACTTAACCACTCCTTTCTTTTTATAATTGAATGGAACCTGGTTTGAGGGAATGTGAATTCAATAGTATTCCTCAAAAAGCTGCAGAATACAATGGAATGTGGCTAATGTCAGGGGTACTTCGCTTCAAACAACAGTGGGGGGCACACTGGAGCTGGAGTAAATACTGATGTACACACGGCCTGAATGGAAAGTAAATTCCTGTTCTTTTATAGGGACATTTGCCAGGTACCATCCTCGTTGTCTTTTCATAGCCAAGTGAAGCCCAGGCTTTTTACTGCAACACGTTATACTGCTGAAAATGGTTCAGAAACTTTGGCTGGTGCAGAATTTGGTGTCCAGGTTGCTCACTGGGGCAAGATGGTTTGAGCATATTACGCTGATCCTGGCCCAACTGCCCATTGCTTTCTGGGCACAATTCAAAATGCTGGCTTTGACCAATAAAGCCTTAAATGGCTCAGGACTGCAATACCTCAAAGACCATATGAACCAACCCAGACCCTGCAATCATCAGCTGAGGCCCTTCTTCACGTGCCTCTTCCATGAGAGGCCCAGAGGGTGGCAACAGGAGAATGGATATTTTCTGTGGTGGCTTCCCATCTGTGGAAGGCTCTCCCTGAGAGGCTCATCTGGCATCCTCACTACACATCTTTAGGCACCAGGCAAAAATGTTTCTCTAGAACCAGGCCTTTGGCTGATTGAAAGTCCTATGGCCTTTTAAATGTGTTTGTGGAGGAGGAGTTATTGGTCTGTGTCAGGGAACTGCCATCGGAAAGGCAGGAGGTGGAGGGTCTCTCAGAAGTCAGGAGAGACTCAGCAGCGGAGGAAGGCACCAGCAGGGGGAGAGTGGGAGATCAGAGAGAGAGAGAGAAACGAAGGAATGGCTCAGGGAGTCTTCCAGCGATAACAGCGGAGAAGTCTCAGGTCCTCCCATAGGTACACCCACTCCTCGCCGGAAACTGTCGCACCGAGAATCCAGACGACGCATTTCCGTCAAGGAGCTTTTATGCTGGAGTAGATTCCGTAAACGCCCACTGTCGGATTCTGCCAGCGATTGAGGGAGCCACGCTTAAGGGCTCCGCTAAAGACAGAGTCTTGCTAAGCTGAGCAAACTCTGAGGGACTAAGCTTTTACGCACAAGCAGCTCATCATCCCATCACAGTCTGCTTTTGCTCTCGTTTTATTATGTATATTATGTTCTCATTTTGTATTTTTATGTTGTGAATCATCCTGTGATTTTCAGATGAAGGGCAGTATATAAATTTAATAATAATAATAATAATAATAATAATAATAATAATAATAGAATAATAAAAATAAGAAGCTGCTTCCCACTCCTTCACTAGATGGGTAGTTGCCATAGTTTTCAGGTAGATGTGGGTGCAGGATGTCACCAACCTTTTGAGAGTCATACAGCAGGCAGAAGCTCAACAGATGCTGCTTCTCCCTCTAGATGCTGGTGTGAACAGGTGTGTGAATTTGAACTTATTTCTATGGTTCATTTCATATCATAAGTATAAATATTGACATAACTTATATATGATATGAGCTTCTCCATCATGAACTTAGCTTGACCGTGGTTCAAACCTGATACCAGCCATCATACCTGTATCCAGAGGTGGGTGCATGTGGCAAACTGTGGGGTTGGAGTCCTGGACTGCACCCACTTCAGACTACAGGGATGATGACACACATGCATTTTTCTGTTCTTTCCACTTAAAAAGAAGAGAGAGAGAAAAACTCTCCCTAGAACATCAGGGAGAAGTTTATGCTGAAAACATTTCTAAACTTACAAGCTTATTTGCTTCATGCAGCAATTTCTTTATTTGACTCGAGGGAGCATTCAGGCACATTAAGTTCCCCTAAAGAGGCTGAAGTGATGCCCCACAGGTTGCAACCTTGCCCTCTGATGGGGAGGGAATGCTAATCCATACCCTCTGGTGTCCCAAACAAAAGTCATCATCAGGAAGATAATTCCTCTTGACAGCAGCCACCATCCTGGGTTAAACAGGAAATGGGAGCCACATGGCAACCCTCCCTCAGGGCCAAGACTGAACTGCGAGGGGCAACCAATGCCAGGCCAGCTGTGGTTAACACAGAGTGTCCCCTCCACCGCCTGTATTGTGATAACATTTGTCTAGCTGAACTTGGTATTTGCCTCCCCGAACGGAAGCGTCTGGCACCAGCTCCCTCCTGGGAACGCAGCCCACAGTCCTCATCATTATGGCAAGCGCAAGCATTTGGGGACAATGCCGGCAGCAAACACAGTGCAGTGCGAACATGCCGCCCCTTTGCACGGGAATGCAAACAACACAGCAAACCCAAACAGAGCGAAGATAATAAAAGGCCCAAGTGGCGTGTGCGCACTGTGTTGCCTCAATAGAAACACCCCACTCTGGCACCCTGTGTCAGCACACTCCACGTGCCACCTCAGTGAAGAGGCCACTCTCTCACTCTCTCTCTCTTTCTCACACACTTGCTCTGCAGGGCTGGAATAGCAGACACAAAAGAGAGACGTGAATGCAGGTCCTCCCTCATGTGATTTGGGCTGCAGAGGACACAGGAAGTGAGAAAGAAGCAGCAGCGCCATTAGTCAAAATGTGTGCCAAGAAAGGAGAAGAGGGTGGCGGGAATCCCCCAGAACCAAGAGGGTCATTGGCCCGTCTCACTCAGGGGAAGATTATTCCTAGAATCCTAAATATAGTGACTGAAAGTGAAATGAGTGTGAGCTGCACAGAGCCGGTTCAAATACCACCTCCATTACTTTACAGGGTTGTTGTAAGGAATACTGAGATCATGTATGTGAAATGCTCTGAATGTTAAAAAAAATGTTTGTTTTGTATCAGCTGGGATAAATTTAATCGGGATGGCTGTGGTTGATTCGTTATGTTAGATTGCTTTGGGATTGACTTTGTTTAAAAGGGCTTTTATATGTAGTATTATGAAGCCCTGACTTTTTTGTTTGTACACTGAGTTTTGGGGAAAGTGGCATAAAGCTGCATGCAAACAAAACAAACAAACAAACAAATCCTTGAGTGACTTTCGTTCAGACCTTAACGTCTGCCTGATTTCGTTCCACTGGTGGCTTCTGCTAGGGACACGCTATGCATTGTGTTAGGTCCGCCCCATGCTGTGAGCGGCTCTTTGTGTTCTGAATTGTTTAGCAGGCACATTGACAAATGCTGCAGCAGAGGTGCAAGAGCAAAGTGCTGAATATGTGATGTGAGGCATGGAGATAACAATACTGACCAACCTTACAAGGTTATTTGTTAAGATTACAAGAAGACAATATGTGTGGCTCAGTTGGACCACACAAAGCAACACACATACAAAGCAACTGGCCTCCAGCAGCATATTGCTTGTGTGCCTTGCAGAAATACCCAAATTCACCTCAGAATTTAGGTTTAGGCAAAATCCAACAGCAACTCTTGCATCTGCTCAACACATAGCTGTCAACGTTTTCCCTTTTTTAAGGGAAATTCCCTTATTCCAAATAGGATTCCTCGCAAGAAAATGGAAAAGTTGACAGCTATGGCTCAACATGCTGCTGTCAGCCATGCCACTAACACTGTGGAGGAGGAGGAGGAGGAGGAGATCCAGGGATACCAAGACTGGGGCTGCAAGAGTATTTATATTTTACCGTCCAAGTGATGATCATATTAGTAGTCTCGTTCCCCTTTCCTTTGACATCAGATGGATTCCGCTTAGGGGCTAGAAAGCAATGGAGCACAGTTAGGTTTGCTTATATATCAGCTCAGACAAAGCACCCACCATGACTGAGAGGCAGGTAGTGGCATTTTCTTATGCCAAGCCAGTTGTTCCCTCTCTTTCTCACGTTTGGGCTGTGAGTAGCCAAAACAGTATCACTCATGAGGGAGGAAACAGCAGGCTTGGGGGGAAATCCCAAGGTTTTCAGAAAAACAAAAAAAAATTAGGAGACAGGAGACCTAACAGAGGAAAAACCTTAAAACAGTCCAATTAAGATCTGTGCATGCTCAATCGCTATGAAATTCTGCCTGTTGCAGGCCGGTGGGGGGGGGGCGGGGGGGGGGGAGAGGAAAGCCTGGTGTGGGGAGGAATGGAATAGTGGGGCTGGAGCCCTGAACAGAAGCACTCTGAGCTGTAACATTTTCTTGCAGGGCCCCATTTGTCTGTGTATCACAAGCAATGTTGATTCTTACAGGGCAGGGCTGGCTCAATAAACTTTGGCAACTGAGGCGAAACACAAAATGCCAGCCCCACGCCCCACTGCCACTGCCAGGGAAGAAGGGCCAAATGAAGATCTACATCAGGAGCAAGGAATAATTATTTTATTTTATTTTTTTATTTATACCCCGCCCATCTGGCTGGGCAGCTTCCAACAAAAATATTAAAATACAGTAATGCATCAAACATTAAAAGCTTCCCTAAACAGGGCTGCCTTCAGATGTCTTCTAAAAGTCTGGTGGCTGCTTTTCTCTTTGACATCTGATGGGAGGGTGTTCCACAGGGTGGGTGCCACTACCAAGAAGGCCCTCTGCCTGGCTCCCTGTAACCTCACTTCTCGCAGGGAGGGAACCGCCAGAAGGCCCTCGGCGCTGGACCTCAGTGTCCGGGCAGAAAGATGGGGGTGGAGATGCTCCTTCAGATATACTGGACCGAGGCCATTTAGGCCTTTAAAGGCCTACATTGAGAACAAGGGTGGGAGGAGAGTAGCAGCCCCTCCTATTCACCAAGAGGCCACTGTAGAGGTGGCATGGGGTGGCCCACCAAGGAAGCAGCAGATTCAGCTTCCAAAGATCATGCAGTACCTGCTGCTGCCACCATGGCAGCAGTTGGCAATGCATTCCTTGGAGCCTGGATCTGCTATCCCTGTGGATCCTGCCGCTCGAGGCAATCGCCTCACCTTGCCTCATGGGTGGGCTGGCCCTGCTACAGGGAACGATGACACTTAAGCCCCAAACATGCTTCTCCTTGGCATTGTCAGCCTCCTTACCTGCAGGATTTGTGACATAGCTGACAGGGTGGGAATTCAGCGGACTGTCCCCATGGTCATTTCTGGCCTTCACATAAAAGTTGTATTTCCTGAATGGAGAAAGATGAAGCGTGGCCCACGGCTGGTTTCCTGGTACAGTGGTTAACTTTTCCATTTTTCCTTGCCCAAAGTTGCTTTCGTCACAAAATACAGTATACTCTGTGGGGAGAGTAAAGGCCATGTCAATAATTAGACTAAGCTCCTCCCAGAAAAAAATCAAGGTCATCACAGCCTTTGACCACCACAACCAACTGGGAAAGAGATGCATTCTCTGCACATGCTCAGAAGCGTTCATTTTCCTGCAGCCAGTCTGAACACACCAACGAAAATAACACTGGAGCAAATGTGTGACTTAAACAGAGCTTCCAGTTCCAAGTATATCTCAAATGAAGCACTGCATTGCTTCACACATAATACAGCAAAAAACCTAGCAAGGAGTCAGAACCAACCCCTTATGGCTTTCTGACGAGAATACCTTCAGGAGACAAGCACTTTCTAACAGTTGTTTGCCCCACTTGAAATGTTTAGTTCTATACTTACAAAAATGAGCTGTGAGTCTAAAGCGCATACTAATGAGATTCTTTACAAACAGACCCAGGTACAAAAAGCACCTCAGTTTAAATGCCAAAATACATTGGTATTGTCAGGGAAGTGCTATGATGCATTTACAGCCATGGTCCTTAAGGCCCACCTGGCTTCAAGAAGAACTCGTTTTCTACCCTGCCTTCTATTGCAAATAATAATAGGGCCTTCGCCACAAGGAAACCACAGAGAGATGCCATTCTGCATCCACAGAGAATCGTGGCCAAAGATGCCTTTCAATTTGTAAAACAAGTTCAGGTTGCAGATAACTCTAGTATTTATCCTGTCTTTGTTTTAAATGCAGCTAGGACCTGTGTGGAGGACCTGTGGAGGAATATGGTTGTTCTGCTGAGGTGATTTCAGTAGCTGCTGAGAAAGGAAGAAATAGGGGTACAGGAGGAAGATAAAGTTTATGGGCAGGAATTGGGGGAGGGCAAAGTAAAACACTGAAAAGGGTATCAGGCTAGTTTTGCAAAACAAAGAGATAATAGTGTGTGCACATTTTGCATCATATCAGGTTCTACAGGTTTGTTAAAAAATGAAATCAGGAAATCTGAGGGTTATGATTTATTTGGTGGGAGGAATAGCTGCCCCCCCCCATGTTTCCCCATCCTGCCATTGCCCATGCTATGACTGGATCCTGCCCTCCCACCCAAACACATCCCACGTGAGAGAGTTCTGAAGAAAAGCCAAGAATTCAGAGGCTTTGAGTGAGGATTCCAAACTGGTAACATGGCAATGCTGGCTCTAAGCACCACGGTGCACTCCGCCCTGTTTCTTACCCTTGATAGGCCTGTTGTGATCATCTCCTGGTGTCCATGTCAGCTTCACCTGCCAGTCCTGCTGCTCCGACAGTTCCAGATTTGACACAGGGCCAGGACTGCCTGAAAGAGAGACCATCATGTGAGCCACAATGAGGGAGCGACCGCAGGATGAAAGCTCCCAATCTTCTTTGTATCTCCTTTAGCAGTTTTCCCAGAGCTGACCCAAAACATTTTGGATCCTGAGATTAAAATTCCAAATGGCAGCTCTGTCTCTCCCCACCCCACCCCATGGTATAATTAATGTTGTTATTATTTCACTAACTGATAGGGCTATCTAGAAATGAAAGTAGTTTCAGTTAATAAATATTTGTCTTTTAAACATGTCTCTCTCTCCCATGCACACATATATCAATTTCCTCACAACTCAGACTCAAATAAAACTTGCTTCACAGATGCCTTTGGAGGCATGTTGAAGGATGTGTAATGTTTATGTACATCTCCTGGTCAGAAAAAGGCATCACTTCTCTCTCTCACTCTTTCTGTCTCTCCCTCCCCCCACCTTGAGTTCCCTTTTATAGTAACACCAGATTCACCTCAAAACATCAAAAACCAAAAACATGTGCCCCAAATCTACCAGCTACAGCCACTACCTCACGTACCATCACTTTGCTCTCTCAGTAAGTTTGGAGTCTAAAGAACCCAAGACAACCATTTTACAAGAGGTAAAAGAACCCATATTTGATTTCTCCTTTTTTGGTACTTGCCATATACCCAAAGCTTGGCACTTTTCTCCACAGAGTCAAGAGCTGTCCAAGCCCGGCAGGTGTATATTCCTTGGTCAGAATAGTCCAGGTCAGTGATGGTCAAGGATGTGTCATTGATGAAATACCTAGCAGGTGGATAAAATAAGAGTGCTTTGTGGTTTCCCTCAGTCCACAGGCCCCCACACAACCCTGCCCTGCCCACACCACTCACTTGTCATTGTCAGCGGACTCCTTAATCAGCTGCCCTTTTCGGTGCCACTCAAGACCAGGGCCTGGGATGGTGTCATCGAACACCACTTTGCAATGGAATGTCACATGGCCACCCTTCTCCCCTTCTGTGTTTGTAGGCTCCACTTCAAACTGTGTGGCTCCTGGAACAGGGACAGAATGTGGAGTCGTGGCCTCTCTCCCCACCATGCCTTGCTATGGTTGGAGGGATGAGATCTCAATAGCCCTCATGGCTTCTCTTCCCCTATCATTCCACAGTGTGACTTGAGCACCTCCCATTGCAGACAGGGCCAGGCAACAAATTCTCAGGCAATGAAACCTCTTAAGAAGTTCTCCTGCACACACCTCACTGAAATGAACCAGGTGACCACTTTTGACCTGTTTTCCACACTTTTACCTTGAATGGCACCCCAAACCGAGTATTCCTAAAGCTGCTCTGATTTAAATTACCTTGGCAGTGGCCTGAATATGTTAATTTTAGGCAGACCTCAACATACAAGACAAAAGGCAAATCTAAAATGTGAGCATGAGGGAAAAAAACAAGATTTGCTGCCACCCCAGGAGAGCTATCATTCTTACTGTGAGGTTACCAAGACAGGATCCTCTTTCCACTTCTCAGAAGAGGGCAGGAGACTCAGGAGAACCTGAATCATCTCCTAATTTCATTGGGGAAGCATCCAAAACTTCAGTATTATCTATAAAATCCATCTGTGGAGCTGGCTGTACAGGAGGATGGAGATGTTCAACTAAGGGCCTTAGAAACTGTGGCTGACAGTTCAGAGTGGGCAGAAAGTAGTCCATGAGGTGCCCTCCATATGTTGTTGGCAGGGGCATCCTCTCCCATTTTGACACCTGAGGCAAAGCAGGAAGGGTGCTGCTCCTGTCAAATCTTTGCTTACGAGGGTCGCACAGCGCAGCTTCCGGCAGCATCTCATGGAACTCTCACAAGAACTTGTCAGAAGCCACTGCCACTACTTCTCCCCATTTTTCTGATGGTCACTGGGCTCCATCCTGCAGGATTCAGCTGCCCAAGGCAGTTGTCTCAGTCTGCCTCATGGGCGGGCTGGGCCTGGTTGCTGGGCAATGCGAGCTGAAGCCAATGTGGTCTGTGGTCAGGGGGAGGATGGAAATTGTAGTCCAACATCTGACACCAAACTGTCTACCTCATGAAGTAAGATCTGATCCCTTTGGCCTTTCTCTCTGTTTACCTTTAGTGTGACTGCTCAGGCTGGAGAAAGCAGGAAAGTGGAACACCTATTTTTCAATTTCATCATACCGCAATGACCTATGACTGCTATCTTCCCATCAAGCCTCATTGTGCCTTACTATTATGCCTTACTGACTATTTCCTATCCAACTTCTCTTCAGATTCATAACCCGTCTGAGAGGTGTGGTGCATTCTGGGAAATCTGCTCCCACCTTTGACAAAAAGGTGGGCAACGATGGAGACATTGTTCTGATCATTCTCAGCAAAGCATGTGAAGTTCCCTGCATCCTCACGCTGGACTTTCTCAAGCTGCAGGGTTCCGTTTGTGAATAGAAAGCTCCGGTAATCTTCCATGATGGAGTACATGCCTTCTGTAAGCCTGGAAGTAAGAGCAAGAGGGGGCACATCAAGCGCATGAAAGAGAAAATGCTCTGTTGTCAATATGGTTAGTGTTACTGTCACTTAAAAACAAAAAAATTCCAGAGGGATTCCTATGATTTTAAGATCTACACCATAAGCAGAGGGTGCCTCCAGAGTGTCAGCGTTTTGCAGGAGAGATTTCAGTGCATACTGGAACTTCAGTTTTGAACAATTAAAGTTTGATATGACAGATTGATGCTAATAATAAAGATCTCACAGCATATATTCACTGTCTCCACACAAATAAGGCATCATTTTCCATTTACAAATAAAAGTTACTATACTTACTCAGTGGCACTCAACCCCAAGCGCCAGAACTTGGCACAGAGAAGATGAGATATATACAAATGGTGCCATAGCTGCTTAGGACAAAGTTAGCAAGAAAATGGATTCGATAGATCCAAAAGATTCAAGTTACAAGAAAAGAAATTCCAACTAAACATCAGGAAGGGGAAGAGCTGTTCAACAGTGGAAAGGACTTCCTCAGAAGGTGGTGGACTCCCCTTCCTTGGAGGTTTTTAAGCAGTGGCTGGATGGCCATCTGCCCATGGATGCTTTTGTTGAGATTCCTGCATTGCGGGGGGTTGGACTAAATGTCCCTCTGGTCCCTTCCAACTCTATGATTCTATGAAATACATCAGCCATAGCAGAGAACTCACCAGTTCACAGTGGGCCGAGGTGCCCCAAAAGTCTCACAGTGCAGGGTGGCTGTCTGGTTCTCCACCACATTGTATACTAACCCATCCGGGGTCAGGATCTCTGTTGGCAGACCTGAATTAAATGAAGTAGATAGATACGTTTGGGGCATGGCACCCTCTGAACAAACAACCAGTTCTGTCTCCTCAACGAAACCCATCTAGGATTTTGCAAGTATATTGGACCAGCCTCATAATCAAGGTTTTTTTAAGTGAGGGCCGGGGGGGGAGGGTGTTGAGGACATGGGCTTTTTTACAATTAGTTTGTATTAAATATTTTATTGTGTCACAAAACAAACAAATAAACAGGGGAAAGTACATATAGTGTCTCCACTTTCAATTCATAGAGTATTTTTCACATTTCGTTTACAGTCGTTTAAAAACATTTTGTTTACAGTCAGACTTAATTGTTAAAGATATTGTGTGGTTGGGTTAAAAGAGAGGAGGGAGATAGAGATAGATCTTTTGCTCTATTGCATAGTGTTTGTGTGGTGTTTTTGTGTCAGCATCACGTGGGCTGGACCTTTATTTATATATTTTTGTTGGCACTGCAAGAGCTTAGAGAGTCCAGAGCTTGGTTGGTTGCCGTGTGGTTGGTTTGTCTGTGTGAGCAGGGGCAGGGGGGTTGGGGTTGGGTCAAGTTAGCCATACAAAAAATTATGGGAAGCCGCCCTTTGAGAAAAGTTAACCAACAAGCTTAAACTAGCACAGGGAGGGTTGCCATATTTTGAAGAGCAAAAAAGAGGACACATTTGCCGACTTCTACTTTTAAAAAGTAGGATGTGTCCTGGAAAAAGAGGATGTGTCCTGGAAAAAGAGGACATATGGCAACCCTAACTGGTCACCCTCACCCCGGTGTTGCTCCCCTTCATCACATTTACAGCACAACAAAACAATGACCTATCCCCCTCCCACAGGATACAAACTGGGGAAATTGTAAGTCAAACAGCAAAAAAACCCCAACAACAATTAAACACATTTAGTCATTTAGCATATTAGATCTTTTTGGTAAAGGCTTTTAATGTGTATGTGTATATATATGTGTGTGTATGTGTGTGTTTTGTTTTTTTACTATTTGGCCAGATGCTAGCCAAGGCTTAACACTCGTTGACCAGAATGTCTGGAGGTAGGAATAAGTGAACTTTTCTTACTGACAAATGGGGTCAAGTAAGCCTTCATGTTTTCCTTGTATCTCCATAAGTAAAAGGGTTTGACTAGGCTCAAGAGCTAGAGGCCCCTGAACCTAATTCCCTCTTCCTGGAGAAACCTCTCTGGGCCTTTCCTCCTCAAGAGGCAAAGCCAGATGTGAAGCAGTGACATCTGTGGCAACAAAACGCATAGTGGGCTGGGGCTGATGTGCTAGCTAGCCCAACACACATCACTAAATGACCCTCCAGGAAAAGGTAGCTACTAGAGACTTGGTAAAGGTAAAGGGACCCCTGACCATTAGGTCCAGTCGTGGCTGACTCTGGGGTTGCGGCACTCATCTCGCTTAATTCACCGAGGGAGCAGGTGTACAGCTTCCAGGTCATGTGGCCAGCAGGACTAAGCCGCTTCTGGCAAACCAGAGCAGCGCACGGAAACGCCATTTACCTTCCCGCCGGAACGGTACCTATTTATCTACTTGCACTTTGACATGCTTTCGAACTGCTAGGTTGGCAGGAGCAGGGACCAAGCAAAAGGAGCTCACCCTGTTGCGGGAATTCAAACTGCCAACCTTCTGATCAGCAAGTCCTAGGCTCTGTGGTTTAACCCACAGCACCACCCGCAGCTAAAGACTTTACCTTCTTTTTAAAAACAAAAAACCCTGAAAACTGAAATTCAGAGGAGCCTGGAACACCTTCAGGCATTATTTGCAATGTGAGAATGGTGACACTTGTGTGTGTGCTCTCTGTTGGCTCCCCCCACCTTGCCGCCCTGTGGAGCTGGTCTAGCCCCACGCACATCCAAGAGGAGCAGATAAACTCACGGACAATGAGGATGTACGCATTGGCCAGGAGACTGCCATGCTTATTATGGGCTTCACACTGGATCACAGCTGTGTCATTGGGCTGCACTTGGTTGAGGATCAAAGCTCCCGGGACCACCTTCCTTCTCGGGTCTGGCATCACCTCTGAAACCCAGCAAAAGAGTTTAGGCCCACGAGAGGAAGCATGGCAGCGTGGCATCCCTTTCCCTCACCCACATTCCATACCTGCCCATTCACTCACCTTCTAGCGGGATCCCATTTATTCTCCACGACACCTCTGGTTTGGGTTCCCCATCAACATCACAGTTCAAGCGCACATTTTCTCCTGGTGCAAAGATCTCGCTCTCGGGCTCTTTTATCCAGTATGGAGCAGCTGAGAAAAGAGGGCAGAGTGAAAGGGCCGCCTCCCCACCCACAAGCCCCATCTGCAGCCTCCCTGCTAACTCCACAGACTCTAATCTCGCCCTCCAGTTCCCACATATCAACTTCTGAAGACCAAAAAGAAATTCAGGATTCTCCCACTCCTGACCTTGAAGCTCTCTCCCCCCCCCACCCCAATTACTGCAGCCACAATGAATGGAAAGCCAAAGTTCCAGCTACTGTCATGCCTGCTTAGGGTTCCTGCTTAGGGTGGCTATTGCAAAGAGCAATATATTTGTGTAATATATTTACTGTCAGGTTTAGCACTTCTCTCACACAAGACGCGGAATGCTGGCAGTTTTACTAGTTGAGGTTTATTAGCAATAACAGGCTTTCAGCAATCTGACCTTCCCACAACTCACTTCAGGTAGGTAGCCGTATTGGTCTGACACAGTTGAAATATATTAAAAAATTGTCCAGTAGCACCTTAGAGACCAACTAAGTTTGTTCTTGATATAAGCTTTCGTGTGCATGCATGGTATCTGAAGAAGTGTGCATGCACACAAAAGCTTATACTGTACCAAGAACAAACTTAGTTGGTATCTAAGGTGCTACTGGACAATTTTTTAATATATTTCATTCCTCACTGTCAGAGTCAGTTGACTCGACTGGCTTCTGGCCCTTCCCAAGGCCAGATATATACCAAGTCCGCTTCCTGCCAGTCTTCCTTTGTTCTAATCGCTTGCTCCGTCTCCTACTTCTTGGAGACTCAGGTGCAGCCAATTCCTCCTCCTCTGGAGTTGAACCCAACTCCCTCCTACCACCTGCCTCCTGCTCCTTCATCTCTGTGCTGCTGCGAAAACTTATAGGCAGCATTCCAGAGCGAGAAGGGCTTTTCTCACTTTCGTTGTGTGAAAGAATCAAGTTCCTATTTTCCTCTGCCTCTTCCTCTCTGCCGGCCATGTCTCTGACATTTACAGTTACTGGTCAAGCTGAAGTTCTAACTTCTTACAAATGGTCAGAATTTCACTGGTTGTTGGCTTTCCACTCGACATATGCACAGAATATTGAGCTGCCTCCCACCCCACCATCCCACACAAAACTGGCTGTCAGTGGCAGGGCAGACCACAGCATGGCAATGACACACTGCACAGCACACTATGAAAGCTCATTGCCAGGAAGGAGAAGGAAGGAAGGGACACAATGCAGCAGCAGGTGGCTCTGTGTTCCTTGCAATATCTAGACCCAGCCTTGCCTTTCTGGAAAAGAATCCTATCCAGGAAACCTTGGCTGGCATGAAGGAGAGACCTCTCAGGGCAGTGCAGGATGCCCTTGGAGGGTGAGAAGTTTGATGGGGCCACAGTGAAGGAGTTGTCGCCCTTTCTTTTTTTACCCTTTTTGTTGTCTTTATTAAAGGATTTTCATAGCTAGCAAGGATGCATACAATGCCTCAGTCCTTTCTCACATTGGGTGTGAGACGCTGCTGTCATAGAGGTGGGAGGGAGAATCAGGGAGCGTGGGGAGAAAGAAGTAGGGTAGTGATTTTTCATTCTTTTCATTAGTGTACATATGTGCAGAGTTTTTGGTCAGTGTTGCAAGGATAGGTTCTTTATTTATCTGTTTGTTCTTGTTGGCAGTGTGAGATGCTGGAGAGACCAGAGCGTGGTTGGTTGCATTTAGCTGATTGCCGTGAGGTTTTTTTTTGGGGGGGGGTTACCCTCCTTTTCTCACAGTCCTGACAACAACAACAACAAAATCTTCTTCCCACTATTCACTTAAAACAAACAAAATAGACTGCAAGTTTAGCACCATGTCTAGTTTGGTCCCCAATTCAATGGGACCTAAAACCTAAGTAATGTGGAGGGCGGGCCCTCGTCCTTTGCTGAATGTCTCCCCCCTACTGAAATCTGAAATGAATGGCTTCTCCTAGGAGAGACCCCCTCACACACACCCCACTAGAGTCCTAGTGCCCCGGCTTAGCTGGTGCCCCCTCTTATCCCACCAGCTATGCTTGTGTAGTTATGCCTGTGGCTGTGGACATACCCTCGACCGTCACATAGTAGCTGTGGCGGATCGTGCCGTGGTCATTGTGAGCAATGCACTGGTATTCCCCATCGTCATCCTCCTCCACACTTGGGATGCGCAGGGTTTTATTTGAGTTCTCAAAGACTACCCGGTCTGAAAGCTTCAGTCTGTTCATGTGGATCCATTCCACGGTTGGTGTAGGGCTGCCAGAGACAGGAGAGAAAGGGTGAGGGTAAAAAATGGCTAATGACTCTGGGTGGGGGTTCAACTAGTTTAATGCCTAAGACCAAGAACCCTCCAGGTGTTGCTGGGGTTCAACTACCATCGTCTCAATTGGCCCACACTGACTGGGGCTGATGAGAGAGAGCTAGAGCCCTATAGCATCCGCAGGACCAACAGGAAAGCTGGAAAGAGCCCTGCTATATTGTCCTATCCCAGATCCTCTCCTCCTCCCTGCCCCATACCGTGTCACTGGCAGGAGTGATGCAATGGCTGAAAGCCAGTGTGGCGTAGTGGCCTGAGTGCTGGACTATGACCTGGGAGAGCAGGGTTCCAATCCCCGCTCAGCCCCATGATGCTCAGTGAGTGACTTTGGACCAGTCACTTTCTCTTAGTCTAACCTCCCTCATAGGGCTGTTGAGAGTTAAAACAGAGAGTGGGAGAACTAAGTATGTCACCTTGAACTTTTTGGAGAAAAGATGGGATCTAATGGTAATAAAAAACAAACATTTAATTGATTAATTTGTTAGATTAATGGCTTTAAAACTTATTGATTGGCTAAATGTATTCTTTTAATTAAAAAAATATTTTATTTTAAAAACAAGAACTCATAAAAACTGCCATCTTAGTAGTGAAATCGCCTCTTGTGTAAGAGAGAAGAGGGGAGGTTTCATCTTTTACGATATGGCTGCTATGAAATATTATCTATTTATTTTATAAATATTTTTATACAACTATATAATTAAAATAAAGCAGGAAATGTCTATATACAATAAAAACCACAGGAAAAAATTAAAACCAGAGACCATCTACTAACTATTACGGAAATATGTTTTCTCAGTTGCCTTCACAAGCTTCAGGAAGTGCTCTATTTCACTCTGCAGCAGTTTTGGATTGCATCAAGATTCAGTTAGTTCAATTTTGCTTCCAACACAATCAGCAAGACATAACTGTGAAATCCTAGCAATGTCACATATTTTCCTTTCATCTCATTTCATCTTCACAACAAGGAAGTAGCTTAGACTGAGGGGTTGTGACTGGCTTCACAGTCATGCAGTAAGATTGACTTGAACCTGAACCGCTTTGCCCATAGGTCAACATGCCACCACCGTAACGCCCTGGCTCCCCTTCTGACTATGCGCACCAAGCAAGTCTTGCTCTTAGTCTTCCTCTCGAAGGTACTCTCTACTCTTTCTGTCATCATCCAGACAATAAATGAAACCATGACTAAGAACGCTGCCAAAGTGCTTCCTGGATCTCCTTGGCTGGCACTTTCCCCTTCTTTATCCTCATCAGCCAGCCTGTGGCTGAAGGGCCGGCTGAGCTGAGAGTCTCCAGAGAAGCCAACTAGGAAGACGTTTCCTTAATCACACAAGAAACACTTTGGATTATAAGCCAGCCTTTAAGTGCCTTTCCTGCTTCCAAGCCCCAGGATGCAGCCAGGGGGAGGCTGCCCACACCTGAGGATGGAGCTGGAGGTCTCTGTTTGCTTGCCAAATCACCAAGGAGGGAAGACTAAAATCCCAAGAGGGTCCCCTCCTCTTCTCCACTTGCAATGTAGGGACTCTGGAGACACATTAAAAAGGAGCTTACCTGCCCGCCCACCTGCAGGTACGTCTCCCCTACTGAAGCTGCACTAAGGAGAATGGAACCTCAATCTCTTGCCTTCTCTCAACTTCCATATGTACACACACACAGTCTTAGACCCATCCATACCTCCCTCTCTCAAACATCAAATGTTTCTCTCTTTCTCTCTCTCATAGACACACACACACACACACAGAGAGAGAGAGAGAGAGAGAGAGAGAGAGAGAGAGAGAGAGTCAGATATCTGCTTTAGGCAACCAGAAGGGGAAAGATCTGTGAGTGCCCCTAAACCGTGAGTGGTTAAGCTGTCCCTCCAGGTGTTGATGGCTGGGGCTGACCATCAGCCCCAGCCAGCATGACCAATGGTCAGATTAACCACCCTGGCCCTCAACTAACAGAGTAATGGACGAACACCAGGGAAACACTTGAAGAAGATAATAAGGGGTAGGTTTAATGTAGGGATGGGTAACTTGTGGCTCTCCACATAGACACTGCTGGATTATAGTTCCTGTCATCCCTGACCACTGGGCATACTGGCTGTGGCTGAGGAGAGCTGGAATCCAGTAATATCTGGAGGGCCACAGGTTCTGTATCCCTGGGTTGAGAAAGCCAAGAAGTTACACTTCCATGTGATTCATAGTTGCCCCGTCAAACTCACTGCCACAGGAATACTGTGAAGGTACTTAATTTCAGGTAAAATTAATGTGAATTTAGAGAAATTTATGAAGTATCCTAAGGTACATTCATGGATATTTTTTTTAAAAAAGCCAAGATATCCAGAGGCTGCAGAATCATGCGACAGCTGATCCACTGGGTGACTGTCTCTGATGGAACTCTTCCCCTTCAAGGATCTTCAAACCTTCCTCTCCCCAACTCTCTCCATGGGCGTTTTGGAGTCCTTTTCAGGTAGAGTTTGAGCCCTTTGACAACAGGTATCTCCAAGGCACTTACAGTCCTGCCACAATGCACTCCAGCACCAAGGGCTCCCCCTGCTTCGCCTCGTATGTGTTGGGCATCTTATCCGGTACAATTAGCATTGGCTTCTGGTTCGAGAAACTGTTGGCTGTGGAAGAGAAAGAAGGGAAGGCAACTGGGCAGCAATGGAACCAACAGGGTGCTGAGCCCACTCTGAGCTAATCTGACCTGCTCTGACCCTGTCCCATAGAGCAGTGGCAGCTCCTGCAGAGGCCTAGTTGATGCAAACTGTGGAAGAGGCAGGAGCAGCACTGCTCTTCAGCATCACCACCTTAAGAGTGCAGAATAGGGACCATCTCATTTGTCCCTCTGATCTATCAAGGCAGGCATGCTTGCTGCACCCTTTTAACAGAGCTACTCAGCCACAGACCTTCCATTTCTATCTACATTTGCACATCACACTCAGCCAAACCATGGCTTAGTGCCATCACATAAGCATGCAGGCTCCCAGAGAGGAGATTGTGGCTACCGTGCTCCTCCCCAGTTGTTCTGCCGCAGCAGTAACCAAGGCGTTTGGCTTGACTCTCTCCAGAGTAACCATGAACTATAACCAAGATCTGCCCTGTGGTTTACAGCTTGCAGTTTGTCTGGGAGAGCTAAATCATGAGTCAGGTTCAGATATGTGTGAAGTCAAACCATGGCTTAGTGCAGTGCAGCACTAAGTGCTCTTTTCTTCTGGAGCTCATATGCTTGTGCGTTCACACAAAGCCATGGTTTGGCTTAAATTGACCCTTCTCTCAGTCCCGCCACACTCACAGGCATGCTTGGTAGGGACGTGGGAGAGGGCCTTCTTGATGGTTTCTCCCAGACTTCAGAACTCCTTCCCTAAAGAAGGTAGACTGGCCCCCTCCTTGTTGTCCGGCAAGTGAAGACCTTCTTGCTCCAACAGGCTTTTGGGAGGTGACTGCTGGCGCCATGCGCTTTTATTGTAATTATAAAAACAACATCATCAAACTGGGCCAAAGACCAGCCAGAATTAAACTGGAGCTTCACACAGCTGTTGAAGTTGACAAGTGAGGGATTGAAGGCAGGTCAGGGAACCTGTTGCCTTCCTGACATTATTGAACTACAACTCCCATCATTCATGACCATTGGTCAAACTGGCTGGGGCCAATTGGAATTGGAGTCCAATGACATCGAGAGGGCTACAGATTGCCATCTCTGCTGTACTTGCCATAGCCTACTGTTCACCCTGTTATACTTCTCCCTTCCTTAGCCTCAAAACTAATTACCAAGAAACTAACACTTTCTCAGTGTATCTTAGACTGGGTGGACAGAAGATCAGGTGACTGATGGATCCCTGTACCTTTCCACCCCAGAAGGTAGCTGCACTTCAGAAATGCAGGGTATCTGAAAACTTACTGGGGAAAACCTTTAGTTCAATGGGCTCCTTCTGGATGATGATTCGAGGACCTTGGAAATGGGCGTTGCAAATATAGTCAGGGCGGCTGTCCTTCATCTGGACGTTAGCAAAATAGAGATTCCCGTCCTGGCCCATGGTGACTCGGTCATCTTTTGTGATATGCTCGATCTCTGGAGGGGAAGGAGAGAGTGGAAATAGCAAAGTGGGGTGAGAAGCCACAGCACAGTAGACTGATTCTTCCACCCCACCTTATCTCTTGACCCAGCCAACATCATAGGAGAGAGAGGAATCACACCCCATTTCATTCATTCATTCATTCATTCATTCATTCATTCATTCATGGATCAGACCAAAGGTCTCCCTTCCAACAGTAGCCTGCCATATGCCTCAGTGAAAGTGGATACTGACAGTCCTGTGCTCTGCTTTCCCCCCACAAGACCTCAGATCTCCTTCAGGTAGCAGGCCATGGGATCTGAATCCCAGTAATCAGTTCCAAGCAAAACCACCTTGATTAATGCATTGAGCTACACTTTCCTGGACAAAAGTCCATCTCCTAGGGTACTTAGAATGGACTTACATAGAATCAGACCATCTACCCGAATACTGCTTATTCCATGGGTAGGGAACTTGTGGCCTCCAAAAGTTGTGGGACTACAAATCCCATTTTATCCCTGGCCATTGGCAATTCAGGGCTGGGATTGATGGGAGTTGGAGTCCAACATCTAGAGGGCCACAGACTCCCCAGCTCTGATCCGTTCTGACTGGCTGAATCACAGATTGATCTAGGGACTTGCATACATAAAAGACAGGTATAATGTGATCCCCACCCCCCATTTTTGTTTTCAATTTACCTCTTGTATGTTGCATAGAGGTATTTGTTAAGAAGCCACTAATTAATATGTAATATTTATTTGTAATAAATAGACATAGAAAAATACATAAATATAAAGGCATGTGTCCCAACATTATACTATCCGACAATGAGCCTAGAACCCAAGCCTCTTCCCTCCTGAGTTGAGTAGCCTAACTGCTCACCCTAAGCAGCAGGCCAACTGCTGGCAGACAGTAGTCCCCACCTTGGTCATAGAATCATAGAATCATAGAGTTGGAAGAAACCACAAGGGCCATCGAGTCCAACCCCCTGCCAAGCAGGAAACACCATCAGAGCACTCCTGACATATGGTTGTCAAGCCTCTGCTTAAAGACCTCCAAAGAAGGAGACTCCACCACACTCCTTGGCAGCAAATTCCACTGTCAAACAGCTCTTACTGTCAGGAAGTTCTTCCTAATGGAAGTTCAGGAAGTTCATCTTTGCCACATGATCACACCTGGAAGGGCAACCAGGGATACTCACTGTTGTTCAGCCAGTAGATTTTGGGTGGGACAGCACTTTCAGGTGGGTTGCAGGGTAAGACCGTATGCGTCCCTTCCTCCACTGCAATAGGTGCCACCTTCTCCTTTGGCCACTGTGGAGCACCTGGACAAAGACAGGAAGCAAAGGAGGAAACTGGGTGAGCAAGAGACAGCAAGTGGGGAAGACTCCAAAGAGATCAACCAGGAAGCATCGCTTGCAAAGTCCTCTGGGTTCACTTCTTCACACATCCAGTTCCTCTTTCCCTCTTACAGAAGATGTACATCCCACAGGTCTTTGGGAGGAATTCAGCATCACACTATTCCATTTGTTCCGTCAGAACAAGCATTTCAGCTTGTGCAGTGGAGCCATCTCCCTTCTACTCCCCTCCAGTGCTGCTCTGGGGGGTTCTGCTTGGAGGAGTGTGGTGTGAATGGGGGTAGGAGGCAGGGAGAGTTTCACTGTACTAGTGGGACTTGTCCTGGTTCCTGCTGGCACACCTGCTTAGATGAACCTGGCCCTTTGAATATTATTCAGTGACTGGAAATGCCTCTCAGGGCCAAGAGTTCTGGGAATGGGAAGGAGATATGCAGCCCAGAGCACATAGCACTAAAAGGGGGTCGGTCCTGGGTTCCTGCTCTGTATCCTCAAAATATCCATGTGGAAACAAGGATGGGGAAATGCAGAGATACCTTGAGAAATGTAATTCAATAAGAGCAACAGAAGAGATTAAAAAGAAAGAGGGTCTTGAGGGGAAAATTTCTAGGATTGGAGGAAAAGTGCTGTCCTAGAAGTGATTTGTGCTGCAAAAGAGGCAGAGGTGCTTTTATTAAAAAGGACCTTGGACTGAGGGCAAAATGGGCTCGGGTTGCTTTATCCATAATGCACCACCCCCTCCCAAAAAAACCCCATCCTTCTTTCCTAGGGAGAGGGAATAAGATTGCCACCTACTATACTGCCTTGATCAGTGATGTGTGCAGATCCTCTTATTGCACTGGCTGCTGAAGTTCAGCATTAGGTGGGCAGAGATTCATTCATCAAGTCCTGAATATCTGCAGTCTCTCACTTGTGCTATTGGGGAGGGGAGGGATTTTCCAATCCGCCCAACATACACATACATTGATGCACAGAACAGCTCCAGCATGTGTTTTATGAAAGCAGATGCATGACAAGGCATGATGGTGTTTAGCCTTGCCTACTCACAAGTAGCAGCTAATGAAGTAGAGCTAAAGGAGGGAAACACTGCTGCAATGCCCCAGAAGAGGGCAGGGATGGCAGAATCTTCCAGAAGAGGAGGAGGAGGGTCCTCGGAGAGGAGGAGGAGAGAGTTCAGGCAGTGATGGGGAAGAGGGTCGCTGTGCACTTGCAAGCGCAGGCTTCTCACTTGGGACAAGTACCGTGCAACTTTAAAGGTAGAATGGGAGGGGGGTGTCAAGGGCTGGGACAACATCTTTGGTTATGCCCAGCCATGGATCCTGGAACTCTGCTTATGAACCCATGAACTGTGCCTCCTATACTGCACATCAGTTGAGGCTGAGGCTGTGTGCTGATTTTATCAATAAAGCTATTGGGATTTCCCAAGCCAAGAATCTGAGGGGCTTTCATATGAGGGCGGAAGCCAGGGCACACTGAAGAATGTAGGGGAGCATGGATTTAGCTGGCCTCTGAGGTTGTGGCTTGTGTAAGGCCTGTGATTTGACCTTCCTGGCTCATAGTTCACTCTCAAAAACCACTGAATTGACAACAAAATAATAATAATAATAATAATAATAATAATAATAATAATAATTTATTATTTGTACCCCGCCCATCTGGCTGGGCCTCCCCAGCCACTCTGGGCGGCTTCCATAGAAAGCAAAAATACAATAAAATATCACACGTTAAAAACTTCCCTGAACAGGGCTGCCTTAAGATGTCTTCTGAATGTCAGGTAGTTGTTTATCGCTTTGACAACTGCTGGAAGGGCGTTCCACAGGGCGGGCACCACTACTGAGAAGGCCCTCTGCCTGGTTCCCTGTAGCTTTACTTCTCGCAATGAGGGAACCGCCAACTCGGCGCTGGACCTCAGCGTCCGGGCAGAATGATGGGGGTGGAGACGCTCCTTCAGGTATACTGGACCGAGGCCGTTTAGGGCTTTAAAGGTCAGCACCAACACTTTGAATTGTGCTCGGAAACGTACTGGGAGCCAATGTAGGTCTTTCAAGACCGGTGTTATATGGTCTCGGCGGCCGCTCCCAGTCACCAGTCTAGCTGCCGCATTCTGGATTAGTTGTAGTTTCCGAGTCACCTTCAAAGGTAGCCCCACGTAGAGTGCATTGCAGTAGTCCAAGCGGGAGATAACCAGAGCATGCACCACTCTGGCGAGACAGGCCGCAGGCAGATAGGGCCTCAGCCTACGTATCAGATGGAGCTGGTAAACAGCTGCCCTGGATACAGATTTGACCTGTGCCTCCATGGACAGCTGTGAGTCCAAAATGACTCCCAGGCTACGCACCTGGTCCTTCAGGGGCACAGTTACCCCATTCAGGACCAGGGAATCCTCCACACCTGCCCGCCTCCTGTCCCCCCAAAACAGCACTTCTGTCTTGTCAGGATTCAACCTCAATCTGTTAGCCGCCATCCATCCTCCAACCGCCTCCAGACACTCACACAGGACCTTCACCGCCTTCACTGGTTCTGATTTAAAAGAGAGGTAGAGCTGGGTATCATCCGCATACTGATGAACACCCAGCCCAAACCTCCTGATGATCTCTCCCAGCGGCTGCATGTAAATGTTGAAAAGCATGGGGGAGAGGACAGAACCCTGAGGCACCCCACAAATGAGAGCCCAGGGGTCTGAACACTCATCCCCCACCACCACTCTCTGAACACAGCCCAGGATGAAGGAGCGGAACCACTGTATGACAGTGCCCCCAGCTCCCAGCCCCTCAAGACGGTCCAGAAGGATGTTATGGTCGATGGTATCAAACGCCGCTGAGAGATCCAGCAGAACTAGGAAACAGTTCTCACCTTTGTCCCTAGCCCGCCGAAGATCATCAACCATTGCGACCAAGGCAGTTTCAGTCCCATGATGAGGCCTGAATCCCGACTGGAAGGGATCCAAATGGTCCGCTTCTTCCAGGCATGCCTGGAGTTGTTCGGCAACCGCTTGCTCAATCACCTTGCCCAAGAATGGAAGATTTGAAACTGGGCGATAGTTGGCCATCGTGGCCGCATCTAAAGATGGTTTTTTAAGAAGCGGTTTAATAACCGCCTCTTTCAGCGGGTCTGGGAAGGCTCCCTCACGGAGGGAAGCATTCACCACCCCACGAAGCCCATCGCCCAGTCCTTCCCGGCTAGCTTTTATAAGCCAGGATGGGCAAGGATCCAGGAGACAGGTGGTTGGCTTCACTCGTCCAAGCAGCCTGTCCACATCCTCGGAGGTAACAGATTGGAACTGATCCCACTCAACTTGACTAGACAGAACTCTAGCACTCTCCCGCCCCGGCCCTGCTCCCACGGTGGAGTCTACTTCTTCCCGAATCTGAGCGATTTTATCTGCAAAAAAACTTTGCAAAATCATTGCAGGAGAACATGTGGCCCGTACTGGGCCCCAATGTTGCAGGTGGCTCCACTAAATTGTGAACCACCTGAAAAAGTCTCCTGCTGCTGTTTTCTGCAGATGCAATAGAGGCGGTGAAGAAATTCTTCTTCGCCATCGCTATCGCCACTTGGTAGGCTCGACATTGAGCTCTAACCTGTGTCCGGTCAGATTCGGAATGAGTTATCCGCCACCGGCCCTCTCGCCGTCTCAACGATTGTTTCATTGCCCTCAGATCCGTGGAAAACCATGGGGCTGTCCGGGCTCCATGCAATCGGAGAGGGCGCTTCGGAGCCAAACAGTCAATAGCCCTGGTTAACTCCACATTCCAGTGGGCCACCAGGGAATTGGCTGAAAGGCCATCAACATGGGATAAAGCATCCCCTACCACTCTCTGGAAACCATTTGGATCCATTAAGTGGCGGGGGCGGACCATCCGAATTGGTCTCACCTCCCTGCAGAGGGGATGGGTCGCAGAGAAGTCCAGTTGCACCAGGAAGTGATCTGACCATGGCACTTCTTTCGTTTTGCTTTTACTTAGTGTCAGATCACCAACATCCATAGAGGTAAACACCAGGTCCAAGGCATGTCCGCGACTATGGGTTGGGCCAGACTTATTCAGGGACAGCCCCATGGAGGCCATGCTTTCCACGAAGTCCCGAGCGGCCCCTTGTAAGGTCGTGTCGGCATGGATGTTAAAATCCCCTAGGATGTCTCCAGGAGAACATCCGCCACGACCTGAAGCAGCTCGGACAGGGAATCCTTGGTGCAGCGGGGAGGTCGGTACACCAAAAGGAATCCTGTACTGCCCCTATTGCCCAACTTCCAGAACATGCACTCGGAAAACTGGGTCTTCCCAATAGGACGCCTGGTGCAAACTAATGACTTCCTAAAAATCACTGCAACCCCCCCTCCCCGCCCACATGACCTGGGTTGCTGTGCGTACGAGAAACCCAGTGGACAAGCAGCCACAAGGACAGGCCCATCTGCTTCATCCAACCAAGTCTCTGTTACACATGCCAGGTCAAGCCCTCCATCCATGATCAAGTCATGGATGGCAGTGGTCTTATGAATCATTGACCTGGCATTGCACAGCAGCACCTTCAGGTCATGTGGGTATCCCTTGCTGATTCTAGTATCCATCCGGTCAGGACCAGACCCGGAGGCAGGGATAGTCCTCAGACAATGACTAAACCTGCCCCCTCTGTAATGACATGGTCTAGTCTTAGCGTAACTCCTCCTCCTACCCGTGATCACCGAGATCGGTTGTCCCAGTGCATCCCCCCCTGTGGAACATGCCCCAGCCATTTTGTGGGCTGGGGCCCACTCCCCGGCAGCCCTGACCCCTCCCCCTAAGAACAAAATAACACCTTAAACAAACAAAACCAATAAAACAATACAAACAAAAAATGTAAAAATTACAAAACATCAAAATAATAATTAAAAAATAATAATCCCCAAGCCCAACCAAACATCCATCCCACCCCCACCCCCCACATATAATTTTTTTTTTTAAAAAAAAACATTTTAGAAACACTCTGCCCCTCCGGCAGTAACAACAACTGTCCTAGTGAGGCCTGTCAGGCCCCGCCCCAGGCCAGATGGTAAGTGGCAAGAGCAGGGCCCTCAAGCACTCACTCAGGGGAGTCCTCCTGGGCCAAAAGCAGCAATAATAATATGCAGTAAAGGGCAAGTGGATTTTCTTTTGGGATTTTTAGTAAAGGTAAAGGAAAAACAATCAGAAGGTTCCAGTTCTGGAATACAGAAGAGAATGTTAACAGACTGTAAAATTTCCTTTCCTCTTAAAAATTTGTCACCGCCACCATTAAAAAGAAAAAAGGCCCATTTTTGGTGTCAGTTCTCTTTTGTGGTTACAGTCAGGATCAATAATGTGTCTCCTCTCTTCCCCCCCCCGCACCCCCCCGCTTCCCCCCCACTTTTGTTTTAACTCCTTCCCTGGCAGGCATGGGGAGGGCGAGGCCAAGCCAGAGGGTGGGGGAGGGGCCCACAGAGGTGCTGATGGAGAGGACTGGCAATTACATCACCCCGACACCATGAATCCATGGCAACGGTTTCCATGGAAACAAGAGCAACTGGCTGCACTCCAGGGAGTCCAGGCAGGTAAAAGGGGAGGTGGGAGGGGGAAGAAGCAAGGGATATACATTTATTGTGAGGGGGAGGGGAGAAATTTATTACTCAGATAACTGTCGGGGGGGTGTGCGCGTGTATGGCAGCATACATGAGTGTGTGCGTATGCGCAGAGCTGCAGTCGCAGTCATTGTGTGGCAGAAATGAGCAACATCAGCCAAGCCTGGGCCAGGCATAGGGTGGGTGTGCATGGTGTGCAGCTGAAGGTGTGATGTGGGGCAGGACTGGCGGACGTCCCCATGCAAGGGGGTAGGGTGGGGCTGAAGCAGGGACACCATGCTGGGTGAGACTGAGGGGCACCGAGCGAGGGTGGGTGGGTGGGCGGGCACTCACTCTCAGCTATAATTTGGCTTTCGGAGCTCATGGCAGTGCCCAGAATGTTGTCGGCATAACACCGATATCTCCCGTGGAACTTGGTAGCCGTATTCCCATTGTTTGTCGTGATGTTCAGGGTCCCTCTGCCGTTCCATTGCGTCATCCCCGGCACCTGCTCAGGATCAAATTCGCGCCCATCCCTGGTCCACCGGAACCTGCCAAGTAGAGAAGGTGCATCAGGAGACCATGCTGGACACAAGAGGCTGCTGCACAGATCAGGAATGCAGCGGGCATCTCTTTAGGCAGGAATTTGGGAGATACACATGGGAGGGAGCTGGAATCATTTTCACAGAAAGATCACTTCTAAGGCTTGCGGCTGGCAGGAAAGCCTTCTAAAGAGGGAGATATATGCAGAAAATTTGGGGTGCAATGCAACAGGGCTGGAGGGAGGGTGTTTCTTTTAGGAGATGGTCAGGGATGAGCCCATGTAAAACCAGTATGCACCAGTAGGGGGAGGTGAGACTGGGGAAGCAATGGTGGGAATGGATGGTTATGGGAATGGAAGGCAGGGGGACAATAATTTCTCTCATATTCACAAGAGCTGAGCTGAAGGCAAGGAAGCAGATTAGGAGCTGAGCAAAGGTCAGAGGAAGGTGAGGTACATTACTGGAGCAGCATAAGAGGGAATAAAAGAGATATTAGGAACAGAGTGGAGCTGCGCTTGGAGCACTATGCAATATCCAGTCTCATAAGCACTGGAGAGACCAGATCCTATGGTGGGAGGTGGAAACCCAGGGCTGAATGCGTTCTGGCTTAGAAATAGCCAAGTATGGTGCTCAAAAATGCAATTCCTAGGAACAGAATTTCTACAAATATACACTCTTATGCATACATCATTTCTATTTTAATTCTTTATTAGGAATTTGAGTCTTGGCAAAATTTGGAATTTTGTTTTTTTATTCAGAACACTGTAGCTCAGAGCGTTGAGGGGATATGTCAATTACACTTTCTCTCATTTTCTCATTTTTTCTAAACCTAAGTTTAGCTTGCCAAATTTACACATAAATGAGCAGGGTGGTATTCTTTTAAAAAAAACATTCTTATGAATATTTGACAGCATTGTAGTACTCCTTTTCCTAAAATACACATTTCTGCAAGCAATTTCCACTGATATGTTGCATGTCTGTATGTTATTTTATATATCCATTTTTATGCACACCTTTTCCCCAATATGCACACTTTTTTGTTGGAGAACTGCAACTCAAAATTCAGATACATATGAATTTTGAAGGAATTTCAGTTCATTTGTTGTTTCAGGAAATGTAAATTTGGCAAATTTGCAAACATGCAAACTAAACTGAATTCCCCACCCCCATCCCTAGCGAGTATAGAAGATCTGATACCTGCAAGCGTGTGACCAAAAAGTATCATTATTTATATGGCTAGCAATTCAGTAGTCAAGATCAAATATTGTACCTTTTGAAGAACACTGAGAAACACAGAGCAAAATGCATACATACTGTATCTACTCAGACATAAGTACTGTTGAGTTCACTAGGTGACTAGGGCTTAAAGGTAAAGGTAAAGGTACCCCTGCCCATACGGGCCAGTCTTGACAGACTCTGGGGTTGTGCGCCCATCTCACTTAAGAGGCCAGGGGCCAGCGCTGTCCGGAGACACTTCCGGGTCACGTGGCCAGCGTGACATCGCTGCTCTGGCCAGAGCCAGAGCCAGAGCCGCACACGGAAACGCCGTTTACCTTCCCGCTGGTAAGCGGTCCCTATTTATCTACTTGCACCCGGAGGTGCTTTCGAACTGCTAGGTTGGCAGGCGCTGGGACCGAGCAGCGGGAGCGCACCCCGCCGCAGGGATTCGAACCGCCGACCTTTCGATCGGCAAGCCCTAGGCGCTGAGGCTTTAACCCACAGCGCCACCTGCGTCCCCTAGGGGCTTACTCCCTAGTAAATGCATATGGGACTGCAGCCTTAGACTGCTGCAAAATACAATGGTTAGATTTGCTGGTTAGCACTAGCCACTGAGACCACATCTTGCTAGTATTCAGGCAGCTGCAATGGTTCCCTATCAATTTCTGGGACAACCAAAAGTGTTCGTTTTAAACCTTTAAGGCCCTTCTTAGCTTAGTTAGAATTGAGGTATACAAAAGCCTGCCTATTTCTGAGTATTAAAAACATTCTCTGAGGTTCCTTTCTGGCTGCATCCCCCCCACCCCAAGAAAACACACACAGTGTGCGTGAATAATAGAGAGGAAGGTAGGTGAGCTCTTAATGAAATCCCCCACCCCCTGACTGCTCCCTAATTTTAGCCAAAAAAAAAAATTCCCCTGATAGCTTTCTGGAAACAGTAGCTAAGTGGCTTGCCTCAAACCACCTAGTGACTTCTTAGTGCAGAGTGGAGAGAGACCTGAATCAGGGACTCTGGTTCACAGCCCAATCTTGAAGTCTCTACACAAAAGGTGCAAATTAAAAACACAAAATTGCAAAGCAATCCAAACATCTAGCTTGCAGGCTTCCCAAATTATTCCCTACTTTGCCTCCTGCCTCCTTATAATCAATCAATGCAGGGGGCGGGGGGGGGGGCAGCAGTTCATCCATATCTCTGTATCCTGGGCGACTGGAGGCAGAGATGACTTGGGGCCAGCTCCTCTGCAGGTGGGTGCTCCTTACACTTAGCACGCCCCCCCACTGTGTTTTCTTCCCAGTGTAAGATGCAGCAGGCATCAAGCAAAGGAGGAAAATGTGCCTCAGAGCTAAACTCAGAGTGACTCGGAAGATCTGAAATCAGATCTCCTGACATCTTTGACTTGGTTTAAAACGAGCGCTGGTAGTGATAGGGGCGGGGGGGGGCAAAATGAGAATGAAGACGCAGCGCTGGGACCTAACCCTTTCTTCCCGTGCTGAATCCTCAGCCCTGAACCTATGATTATCACAGCAACACAAGTGCCCGTCTTGTCTCTAAGAGCTGCCTGAGAAGGGGGAGCAATTTCAACCAGGGAAACATCCTGGATGGAAAAGGTTCGCTCTCCCTCCCCCTCCCCCATCAACACAACACAGCAGCAGTCCAATCTGACCCCTGACCCCTCTCCCCACCATGACTGCTTTTCAAAAACAGAAAGAGAAATGATTAGATCCCGTGACAGATCTTCCACATCCTATCTGGTAAGGTCACATTCACACCCTAAATTTAAAGCACATTAAATTCGCATGGCTTCCCCCCAAGAATCCTGGGAACTACAGTGTGTTAAGAGTGCTGGGAACTGTAGCTCTGTGATGAAGTAAACTACAATTCCCTTTAAGTGTATGGTGCAGATATCAGCGCACCAACCTAAAGACAAAGCATTTTGGAGGCTATTTTTGTCATACTTACTTCACTGGGGGATTCCCAGTGGCCTCACATTTCAGGATGGCCTCGTCATTTGGGAAAATAACAATCTTCTTATCTGGCTGCTCCGTGAATTCAGGTGGCTGTAGTACTGGAAAACCAAGGTGGGAGCAAGAATCAGCAACCAGGACCCCTAAGATGGAGAGGGCCACCCTTTGAAGCCCCCCGCCTCCCCCCACCCTGGACAGATTGCAATAAAACGGTTATACCTTGCACAAAGATACAACAGGACAGTGTCGGTCAGATTCAGACCATGGTAGGAGACCCCTCCCCAACAATGCAATCACACGGACTGGCCCTTCACCTTGTCCTGCTCCCGCCCTGCAGCCAGACACACACTCACACAACATTTCATGAAGACTCACAGTTTGTCCGGTCAACTGCGCCAGCCAGGAAGCATCAGAAGGGAGAAATAAGTGTTTGTTAGTGGCCATTTCACAGAATCACTGCACAGCATAGAAATAAAACATGCAAGATGGGGAAAGCGGGGGGAGCACAATCAGAGCATAGGTATGCAAAAGGAGTGTGTTTGAGGCAGGAAGCATACAAGGTGAAATTGGAGTATACAAGACAGGGGAGTGTACAAGATGAAATTCTTCAGGACAGGACAGGCACACATGGGACAATCAGGGACAATCAGGTGCCTGTCTGCAGTTTGAGTGACGGGGTGGACAATGGTCATCGGTCTGCACATTAGGGGGCGCCACTGTGTGCGTTGACTGGATTTGTGTGTGTCCTAGAGAGTGAGGTAGTTTGTGGCTAGAGAGCGTGAGAGGAGCTGCTGTGCAGAGCAGCAGGTACGCAACTATGTGACACAAGTCATGAATGAGTGAGGCGCTCCATGGGGAGCAGGAGAGCTGCAGGCAATTCATGGGGCAAAAGAACTCCTCCTGATGGCCTATTTGTTCGGCATTCATCCTGATCTGCTTGCACAAAGTTTAGGCAGCAGTTAGATTATAGCCAGTCTTTACTGGGCATTTGTTCTGATCTGCAGGGATACGGCCTGCATTCATCCTGATTTGCTTTCAGATGGTGTTCTCATTAGTCATGCATTCATCTCATGCTTTCCAAAGCATTTACCTGTCACTTTCCAACTTGCAAAAAGTCAGGTTCTTTTTTTTATGTGGATTTCTTGCACTTGGGTGCTTCAGGTTTAAAACATGCAAATCTAAATTTGCAGTATGTGCCTGAATTCCTCCCATCAAAATAGTGCGAGTTTGGAGGCACCCAAAATGTACAGGCTGGATCATGGGTAGGCAAACTAAGGCCCAAGGGCCGGATCCGGCCCAATCGCCTAAATCTGGCCCGCGGACAGTCCAGGAAACAGCATGTTTTTACCTGGGTAGAATGTGTGCTTTTATTTAAAATGCATCTGTGGGTTATTTGTGGGGCATAGGAATTCGTTCATTTCCCCCCCCCCTAAATATAGTCCAGCCGCCCACAAGGTCTGAGGGACAGTGGACCGGCCACCTGCTGAAAAGGTTTGCTGACCCCAGGCTGGATTAATAAGGTCCAGTGTGAAGAAAACATCCTCTCTGTCTTGCTGATGGTGAACAAACATCATCAAGTCATACCCACCAACCAGAATGAAAGCAGTACAGTGGTACCTTGGTTTTAGAACAGCTCAGTTTATGAGCAACTTGGAGATAAAATGGTGCAAACCCGGAAGTAGGTGCTCTGGTTTGTAAACTTTGCCTTGGAGGCAGATCATGTTCCACTTCCTGTTGAGTGTGCTCCGTTTGTAAATTGAGTCCCCCGCTGCTAATCAGAGGCTTCCTGTTGAGTCTGTCTGCTGTTGAGTCCCGAGCACCATGCAACACAGAGGTGATATTTGGAGCTTCTGTTTTTGCTATTTTTTGTGTTTTTGATTGTGTGGCTTTTTCACTTTTTGACTGTGACTTGTTCTTCGTTTTATGGGACTGACTTGTGACTGTGGCTTGTGACTTCGTTTTTGTGACTGTGTGGAACCCAGTTCAGCTACTGATTGATTGATTGATTGATTGATTGATTGATTGATTGACTGATTGATTGTGCGACTGAAGAAATAGATAAAAGTCCCCCATCCAAACAATGACAATCATCAGTTCATGTAAGAAACATTAATTTTTATTTTTATAATCTACAATACTGTCTTATATATTTTATAGTACTGTACATTATTGCTTTCATTTTATGGATCAATGGTCTCGTTAGATAGTAAATTTCATGTTAAATTGCTGTTTTAGGGGTTGTTTTTTAAAGTCTGGAACGGATTAATCCATTTTGCATTACTTTCTATGGGAAAGCACACCTTGGTTTTAGAACACTTTGGTTTTGGAACACACTTCTGGAACAGATTACGTTTGGGAACAAAGGTACCACTGTATTTTGTTTTGCATCTTGATCTGGCACAGTCAGAGATCTGTAAAGAGTTGGAATTTCAGGATGCGGGAGCTGGACTAGACTAGGTTATTAAGTGGAGGTTGGATGCTTTAGTTCAGATTTCTGCATTGCAGAGGGTTGGACTAGATGACCCTGGGGTCTCTTCTATTCTTCTTCTGTGAGCAGGCTGCTGGGCTCTCCCAGTTCACTTCTCGAGTTCTTTGTTCTGAGGACACAGTGGTGGTCGGCTTCTGTTCTCCATTTGGGGCACAACACAGTGTGACTCATAGGAGGGGCTATGTGGGGTGGGGGTGGCAGGAGCAGTTGTATAAAGGATCCTGCTTTGGGGCATCTGGGTAGATTGAATGCCATTCTGGAACCATTTTGGAGAGCCAAATAGGAAATGGAGAGTGAACCAGGAGGTATCATGTTTGAAGAAGACTGGGGGATGGTATGTGTGGAGGTGCACATGCAGAAGAGCAAAAGCATGCGTAGGTGTTGCCTGTTGTGGGATTGGATATAGCGCATCCACTCTTGCAGGCATTTAAAATACATTTAAAACACTTTCCCCAAAGAATATTAGGAACTGTAGCTTGTTAAAGATGCTGGAAACTGTAGCTCTGTGAAGGTTAAACTACAATTCCCAGGGGAAGTTACGTACTTAAAATGTATGGTGTGTACGCAGCCTGCATATATCTATATAGCTATTAGATGGCTGATGGGACATAAATGTCCCTTAAAACTTTGCAATTCTAAGATTATATGAAGACGGAAATCTGCCTTTTACCAAATCAGAGCACCTCGTCCCGTATTCTCTCTACACTGACTGGCAACAACTCCCCAGGGTTTCAGGCAGGGACCTTTGTCCGCCTTACCTGGAGACGCTGGGTACTGAAACCAGGACCTTCTGCATACAAACCAGGGGCTCCACCATTGAGCAATGACTCCTCCCTTTCCTTCCCCAGTGGTCAACCAGCACTGACTGGCTGCTCTGTCTCCCTGCATAGTTGGCTTCCCACTTTTGGAGGGGGCGGTAGCTGCCTCTTCTCCCCTGGCTACAGAACCCAGCTGTGTGGCTAGCCTGCTGTAGCACTGACTGCAGACCCTCCAAGTGCCCCTATTTTCCAGGGACAGTCCCTGAATTACAGAAGCTGTCCCTGTTTGCGATTTGATCCTGGAATATCCTGATTTTCCTTAAAGGTAAAGGTACCCCTGCCCGTACGGGCTAGTCTTGACAGACTCTGGGGTTGTGCGCCCATCTCACTTAAGAGGCCAGGGGCCAGCGCTGTCCGGAGACACTTCCGGGTCACGTGGCCAGCATGACATCACTGCTCTGGCGAGCCAGAGCCGCACACGGAAACGCCGTTTACCTTCCCGCCGGTAAGCGGTCCCTATTTATCTACTTGCACCCGGAGGTGCTTTCGAACTGCTAGGTTGGCAGGCGCTGGGACCGAGCAGCGGGAGCGCACCCCGCCGCAGGGATTTGAACCGCCGGCCTTTCGATCGGCAAGTCCTAGGCGCTGAGGCTTTAACCTTTAGCGCCACCTGCTTTTCCTTAGAACATCCCTATTTTCGCTGGAGAAATATTAGAGGGTATGAAGGCAGCACAGTGCAGAGAAGTTTTTTTCCATGTTTAATGTTTTATTATGTTGTATATATGTTGGAAGCCGCCCAGAGTGGCTGGGGGAACCCAGTCAGATGGGTGGGGTATAAATAATAAAATTATTATTATTATAGAATGGAACATCCCTATTTTCATCAGAGAAATGTTGGAGGGCATGTGACTAGGATTGGCAACTGACCAAGAAGAAGAAGAAGAGTTTGGATTTGATATCCCGCCTTTCATTCCCTTTAAGGAGTCTCAAAGCGGCTAACATTCTCCTTTCCCTTCCTGCCCCACAACAAACACTCTGTGAGGTGAGTGGGGCTGAGAGACTTCAGAGAAGTGTGACTGGCCCAAGGTCACCCAGCAGCTGCATGTGGAGGAGCGGAGACACGAACCTGGTTCCCCAGATTACGAGACTACTGCTCTTAACCACTACACCACACTTGCTCTCCAGTGTGGTTGGCTTCACCATATGACCTTCTCATATCTAATGGCAACTATATGCACAGAAAACATCAGGGGAAGCTTTTCATAGAATCACCTGCCAGTGGCTACAGATCAAGCTGTTGTTAAAAAGCACAGCTACCATGGATGGTTGGAAGAGTTGGCAATTTTACTCTGAGTGGGTGTTGTGTAGTTTTAAAAAAGTTTTTTGCAGATAAAATCGCTCAGATTCAGGAAGAAGTAGACTCCACCGTGGGAGCAGGGCCAGGGCGGGAGAGTGCTAGAGTCCTGTCTAGTCAAGTTGTGTGGGATCAATTCCAATCTGTTACCTCCGAGGATGTGGACAGGCTGCTTGGACGAGTGAAGCCAACCACCTGTCTCCTGGATCCTTGCCCATCCTGGCTTATAAAAGCTAGCCAGGAAGAACTGGGCGATAGGCTTCGTGGGGTGGTGAATGCTTCCCTCTGTGAGGCAGCGTTCCCAGACCCGCTGAAAGAGGCGGTTATTAAACCACTTCTTAAAAAAGCATCTTTGATGCGGCCACGATGGCCAATTATCGCCCAGTCTCAAATCTTCCATTCTTGGGCAAGGTGATTGAGCGAGTGGCTGCTGAACAATTCCAGGCACGCCTGGAAGAAGCGGACCATTTGGATCCCTTCCAGTCGGGATTCAGGCCTCATCATGGGACTGAAACTGCCTTGGTCGCACTGGTTGATGATCAGAACCAGTGAAGGCGGTGAAGGTCCTGTGTGAGTGTCTGGAGGCGGTTGGAGGATGGATGGCGGCTAACAGATTGAGGTTGAATCCTGACAAGACAGAAGTACTGTTTTTGGGGGACAGGAGGTGGGCAGGTGTGGAGGATTCCCTGGTCCTGAATGGGGTAACTGTGCCTCTGAAGGACCAGGTGCACAGCCTGGGAGTCATTTTGGACTCACAGCTGTCCATGGAGGCACAGGTCAAATCTGTATCCAGGGCAGCTGTTTACCAGCTCCATCTGGTACGTAGGCTGAGACCCTATCTGCCTGCAGACTGTCTCGCCAAAGTGGTGCATGCTCTGGTTATCTCCTGCTTGGACTACTGCAATGCGCTCTACGTGGGGCTACCTTTGAAGGTGACTCGGAAACTACAACTAATCCAGAATGCGGCAGCTAGACTGGTGACTGGGAGCGGCTGCCGAGACCATATAACACCGGTCTTGAAAGACCTACATTGGCTCCCAGTATGTTTCCGAGCACAATTCAAAGTGTTGGTGCTGACCTTTAAAGCCCTAAACGGCCTCGGTCCAGTATATCTGAAGGAGCGTCTCCACCCCCATCGTTCTGCCCGGACACTGAGGTCCAGCTCCGAGGGCCTTCTGGTGGTTCCCTCACTGCGAGAGGCCAAGTTACAGGGAACCAGGCAGAGGGCCTTCTCGGTAGTGGCACCCGCCCTGTGGAACGCCCTCCCATCAGATGTCAAAGCGATAAACAACTACCTGACATTCAGAAGACATCTGAAGGCAGCCCTGTTCAGGGAAGTTTTTAATATGTGACATTTTAGTGTATTTTTCATCTTTGTTGGAAGCCGCCCAGAGTGGCTGGGGAAACCCAGCCAGATGGGCGGGGTACAAATAAATTATTATTATTATTATTATTATTATTATTATTAAAAAACCACAACTAGTTCTGTAAATATCCATTCAAGGTTTAGACCAGGGCTGTGGGAATCCTCCCAATATGCCATGGATCAGACAAAAAATCCAGCTAGCCTTCTGACTAGCTGGCTGCCCCCTTGCCCCCCACCCCCACCCCCACCCCCACCCCGCTGCCAATTCCCTCAGTACAAGCTGAATTGATTCTTGGAGGAAGCACGTTGCCTCTGGTTGAGTCAGCGACAGGTTGGGAAGGGGCTCCAATCCAATTAGAGGAGGAATGGAGTCTCTTGGGATCCACTTGCCTGCTCATCCAGACATAAGGGGAGGTGGGCGAAGAGAGACACAAACATGGGAGGGGGAGGGGAGAGGGCAGGAAGGAGCCAGGGTGGGAGGGAGAGAGCCTGAGGCCTCATGGTGAGACTGGGCAGCTGCAGGAGAGCTCATAGCCTATGGACGAGCGCTCCAAATTAAATCATGCAAACCGTAACTTCTTTTCAAAATGTTAGGCTCCAAAAGGCAGTACATGTTCCCTCTACAAAGGGAAAAAAGTGGGAAGGAAATGTTCAATATTATTAGAAAAACATGAGGCATTATTCCCTTCTTAGATGCCTGGGTTCCTAAAGGGATTGGGAAATGGATCCCAAGAGGAATTCTACTGTATCTATTACAAACAGCTAAAATTTTCACAGCAAGAGGTTAGCTTCAGAAAGAATCACCATATATAAAGTGTTAAAGTTTGCTAAATTCACTTAGTGCAAAATAGTTTAAGCCTGCAATCCTAAAAGCATTGAAAAGAAAGCAAGTCCCACTGAAATGAGTAAACACTCTTAGGATTGTATTACATGTGCAATGGATTATTGATCAGTGCAGTCTGAATTTGTAAGCAAATGCTGAGAGTGTTGGTTAAGAAAATGAGGAACATCCATTCAGCTCAGATGGCTGATGCTTGGTTATTTAAAATGAATTGTTGTTATTTCTATACTGCCCTAAATCCAAAATTCACAGGGCAGTTTCCAATATAAAAGCACAAAATACATGCCATAATAACAAACAAAAACAATACCCCCATATACAGATTGATCACATATAGCTCTGAACCTGATGACCCTCAGTTCCAAAGAGAGACAGGAGACTTTTCTAGAAACCAAGCCCATGATTTGCAACTCATTTGCAAAACATCATTGCAAAACATACTGGCCTGGTATCATCGGGCTGCGGCCCAGCAGGAGTCTTGGACTGGGTCTCCCGTTGCTGGGGAAAGGATTCCACTTGGGAAGAACTGGAGAGACAGGTGCCCTGCTTTGCTGGTGCCCCGCCATTCTGGCTGCCCCCGCCCCCTCACCACACCCCCAATGATCCATCAATGCTATGGGTCCCACTAGCTCTGCTTGGGGCCCCAATGAAGCCCCCAATTGTAGCCATGATGCCCTGTGGATGGCTCAGGCTGAGGGTGAGGCAGCAGAAACTTGGGGGCAGCCGAGCCGTCCTCTCGACAACACACAGCAAGTGCACAACAAGGCGCTGATTGTTCAAACTGAAGCTTTCTTATGCACTCTGAAAACTTGATTAAATATCATGGAAATAAATAGCATTTTGGCACATTTGCCCCCTTTTTTTTCCAAGCATGCTCTACTTGAACGTTTCTGTTCTGTTCTGAATGAAATATATTAGACGTTTAGGCTTTTAGGCTCTCCTAGCACAGAGCAATGCCATAAAACACCAGGAACTGCCTTAAACTGACACAGGCTGCTGGTTCATTTCGCTCAGACAAAAGGCTTCCAGGATCCAACTAGATGCACTACGAAGGACACTGGCCACGGTGCTAGAGCCCCAGCCCCGCATGCCTGAGGTCCCGGGTTCAACCCCCAGCATCTCCAGGGGGCTGAGAGAAGACTCCCTGATGGAAACTCTGGAGACTCAGGAAAGGGCAGCTGCTCATGACAAGATTTGGCTTGCTGTGCTTCTTCTGGGTCAGAAGTACAGGGTGGGCTAGAAAGTGGGGGAGGAGCTTTAAGCCCTTGAGGTGGTCCTGCTGCGGACTCTGCCCCCTCATGTCAGCAACAACGGCAAAGAGCAGACATTGGGGAAAGGGGGCTGATCCAAATGGGACCTGTGCAAGGGCAAAGGTTAAAACCCTCTTCCTTCCACATAACATACCCCAGTGCAGATCAGCCCCTCCCCACTCAGACATGCCTGATACAGTGGTACCTCGGGTTACATATATTTCAGGTTACAGACTCCGCTAACCCAGAAATAGTGCTTCAGGTTAAGAACTTTGCTTCAGGATGAGAACAGAAATCGTGCTCCGGCGGCACAGCAGCAGCAGGAGGCCCCATTAGCTAAAGTGGTGCTTCAGGTTAAGAACAGTTTCAGGTTAAGAATGGACCTCCGGAATGAATTAAGTACTTAACCTGAGGTACCACTGTATTTGTAAAGGAAAATCAAGCCTGCAAGGGTCAGCTCTGGTGATAAATGCTGCATCTAATGTCCCCCTTAGGCAAAGAAATTTCCCAGCTTTGCTATCCACAATCATTTTAACCTGCAGGTGCCAGGAGTTGAAGGGGGGCATCTGCATTCAAAATCCTATTGAATGTGAGTTCTGTTGGTTCAGAGTCTGCAGGGATGACTCAGGGGCTTCTCCCCCCTATAGGCCAGCCTTCCACAACCTGGTGTCCTCTAGATGTTGCTGGCATGACCAATGGTGAGGGGTGTTGGGAGTTGTAGACCAGGGGCATCCTCACCTGCACTAAAGGGACATCAAGCTGGCTACACCTTGGGCTTTTCATCGCTTGGCCAAGAGCTTTTTATTCCACAGGGCCTCTGAGGAAGACCAGATTAGTTCTGCTGGGGCCACGTGGGGCTTTTAGTTCTGCTTCTCTGTTGTCGTTTTATTGTTTGGATTCTAATTGAATTCTGGATTGTTTTAATTTGTATTCAATAGCAGTGAGCTTCCTTGAGGGCAGAAAATTAATTAAGGAAGAGCAAGGTTGTCAGAGTCTCATCTCCACACAAGTAGCGCCAAACATTCTCGCACATTAGACCTGCAAGAAGCAAGTTGCAGGTAGCCTAGAGTTCATACTAGTCAACCTCCTAGACCAGTGCAAGGTGTTTTTCTTCTGCATATGTGTTGTACCAGTGGACTTAGAATGGACTGTCCACATGCCATTCTGCTTTATTAGTTGCTCTGCAGTGCTTCCACAATGTCTTGAGTCCCATCAGGGAAAAAGGCAGGGTGTAAATTAATAATGATGATGTTACTGCATTATAGAGCAACAAAAGCAGGACAGAAGAGAAAATGGATCATTTCTGATATTAAAAGTTCCAGGATTTCAAAAAGAAGTCACAGGACATGGAAATGGAGTGGTATCTGCACCGAAAAACATTTGCAGGCACAAAGGGCATTGAAAGCAGGATCACATGTAATTACATTGGAGGCAAGCATGACCACAAATCATCATCATGACAGCACGATAAAAAGTACATATATTTTTTCAATGTAAGAAGGAAAGCACTGGGAAGCTTGAAGTAATTTTGAGCAGAAAAGCAGTAGGAATGGAAAGGATTAAGCATATTCTTCCCCCTCAACCCCCACTCCCCAATTTCTGTTGTCCGCAATTGCAGCCTTTTCAGTTGGAAAAAAAAGTTGAGAGAGATATTGTTCTCCTCTGTCCCATTCAGAAGGGGCACTGAGTTCATCAAACTCAGGCCCACATCCACCCTGCGGGGACAGCTCTGCTTTATTCTTGAAACAGAGATGAGGGGACTTGTGTGCTCTCCAGAAAGCATAGCCAGTGGTCATCATCATCATCATCATCATCTGGAGGGCCAAAGACCCCCAACATCTGTCTTACAACTTCTGCCTTAACCACACTCGCTTCTCATACCCTTCAACTGTCCTTTTTTTAAAATAATAATAATAATTTTTATTAACCGACCAATCAAATCAAATCAAATCAAATCACATCATATAAATTCTGAATTACAAAGCCGAATTTTAAATTTTTGTTGAGGGGACCCATATTTCAAGTTCCGAAGGGGGATTCTGATCATCTTCTTGCTGCTGTGTTAATATCCACAAATCAATCCAAATAATGTTCATAATTCTATCCAGTCTTATCTTGCTGTTTCCATATCTCATCTTATTAGTATATTTTTCCTTCTTTTCTTTACGATCTCTTCTGATAATCTTCTTAAGCTGACAAACACCAATTATAATCCTGTGTGAATTTTCCGTTCGACCAGTCCTCATATCAGATGGTTTCCATATATCATCACTTTCATAAATAACATCACTCTTTCCATCATTAACACGTAGATCTGTCACTCCTAAGTCCCTCTGAGGAGAATCACCCACAATATAACAACAGCTCTGTTCCTCCTCCCAGATTTACGGTAAGTCCTCCGACAGAACTAGCCAACATGGCGACGGTATTTTTTACGGCGTCATTCCAAAGCTCTTATAATTTTCACGGTCTTCTTGAAACATGCTTTGGTTAGTGAATTATCTCCACACAGTCTTAAATCCACAGCTTAAGTCATTAAAACAACATTTCTGACTTGTGGGGGGGGATTCTTGTTTAATCACATAGAGGAAAGAAAGGAAAGTTTTTTTCCCCCTCCCCCATCAGTCCCTTTGCCATACCGAGTCTTGGCGTATCTTCTCATGATTTACTCTTGTTCCTCCAACTCGTCTTGTTTTATCAGAGATCTCTTCTTTTAGCAGTCTTTACTCCCCCTCCTTCCTTGAAATATGTGCATTCGCTTCATCCTAATTGTTTCTTTTGAAGTTCTTGCAGCTAGCGGCGCGGATCAGAGACGGCGTCCAGGAGTGCCGAAATCCCACAGGAGGGCATTGTGCCTAGTGCCCCCATCCCCACAAATTTGGGGGTGGTATAGGGCACAGCAGGCAAGGGCAGCCCCCCCCCACAACCTTGGGGGGTTAGGGAGGCTATTTTACTCCCATCACAGCCTCCTAATTACCTCGTGTGGGTCAGAGAGATGTTATTGTCAGCCATCTTCCGATGCGCCCCTAGTGCCCCCCCATACCCCTCAACTGTCCTGGTTAAATTGGGACATCCCATTTTTTGGTTCCTTGCTGTCACGCGAGACCATGGCACCCAAAAACATGTGAGAGCACAGTGTCTAAAAACGTATGAGAGCACTGTAGCCAATAATCCACAAGAGTACTGTCATGGCACCCATGAAGTGCATTTTGAAGCTCCGTACTCTCACGCGGGTCACATGACTTGCTTAGGAGCATGGCCCAGAAGACACACATCCCGGTTTGGGGCTGCGACATGTTAGAGAGTATGCTAACTAAGGAAGAAGATACCACTCTTCCCTTAATAGCAGGTATTGAGCTATTGCAATAAGTATGGAATGATTGTCCCCTCCCAACACCTTGTATATCAAAAAACAGTAAGTACTCAGGTGCAGCCGACAAGAGTGGCTGGGGAAACCCACCCAGATGGGTGGGGTATAAATAATAAAATAATAATAAAACAAAAAAGCTTTTCATACATTACATTTTGTTTTTAAGGTGTGCATCCAAAAATGTAAAGTGTGGGTCAATTGATCAGAAAGCCAGGAGTGGCTGCACTGCATGGCGAAGAGGAAGTGTGGAGCTGGCCCAGAAAAGCACGGCGGGTCATTGCAACAATGAAAATAATGGGCAGCCCACGTAAAACAATTCAGTACATTTTTGCAAGGTCACCTTTGGGATTCAAAAAGAAAAGGTCACAAAAATGGTGAGAGAAAACCAGCACCTGGGGCGGATCTGTGCAATCCTTTAAAGTATGACTTCCAGCAGATTCCCAGGAAATGTAGTTTTCTTGTCACAGAACTACAATACTCAGCATTCTTAACAAACTACAGTTCCCAGGTTTCGGTGGGGTGGGTGGGTGTCACATATTTAAATGTGCTTTGCATAGATGGTGGGGATTTGGCCAGCTCCAATTTTTTCCCACCACACCTGCTATGGTGAATATGTGTCACTGCTATCTCTGGCAAGGCATGTTGAGCCTGGGCCTTCCTCACAACCCCTGAAGATGGCAGGCACAGATGGGTGCGGATCACCAAGACCGTTGCAGCATAACCCCATCCCCAAGGTCGTTTGCCTGAGGCATTGCCAAGATGCCCAGTGGACTTCGAGACCATACTCACAAGCCCCCTCCTCTGGAGCAGGAAAGGATGGCAGAGGCTGCTTAGGAGCCAGACCAGGAAGCTCCAAGCCTCCACTTCCCACCGCAAAGGCAGGCGGGTGGGGAGGTGTCTGTGGCTGCCCCTCAGCAGAGGTGTCCTGAGGACTTGGGCAGAGCTGGAGTCAGACAAGCAAAGGAAGGACAGGGACCAGCGATCACAATGTTTGGCTTAGTTAACATGGACAGCCAACCATTGTGGGGCCCTGATTGAGATTTTTAAATTACATCCCACGGGAGTAACATTATACTAGCGTTGGTTGCATGTGACCTGTTTACTGAGTAGCCACCCTGATTTGCTTGCACAGTGTTTGTGGGGAGGTTATATGCTGTTTATTAAGCACTCGCTTCAATTTGTTTGAGGAGAATATATGATGCCATGTGAAATCCTCACTTTCCATAATGGAAAAAAATGCTATTCTTTTTGGAAGTAGGTTTATTGTGAAGGAGCCCAAACCCACCTTAATTGCATAACCTGAATTTGCCCCAATCTACTAATGAAGAACCGCATCTTTATAATATATTGGAAATCTCCACTGACATGGCATCATTTCAGGGATGCATTTCTTAACCTTCTCCAGCTGCTTCCAGTGGCTGAAAGCAGGGCCCTTTTTGGTGGTGACACCCTGTCTCTGGAATGCTGCCCCCAAGAATGCTCACCTGATAGTTATTCTTATCTTTTTTCAGACCTTCTCATCCTCCCAGCCCTTTTCAGGGATTACCTGGATCTGCTCCTGTGATGCTCCTGTGTTTTTATTACATCTGCTGTTTTAGTGGGACTTATTTTGGGTCCTAGAACTGGACTGTGAAAGTGATGTCAACAGACTTTCCATACACTGGGGTTTACTGCTTAAGGGCTATGCAGTCCTTGCTGAATCACCTAGAGATTACAAGGGTCCAGCAAGTGCTTCTGATGCAGTGAAATAATAAGCAATCAAATCTTTTATCCAAGTCACTGTTCAGTTTCCCCCAGCAATCACAGCTGTTGCATACTAGTAGGCAGGGAAATAATGATCCACAATAATACAAAAATGCCATATACTTACAGGTTGGACTATTCAAAGCAGTTCCCAAACATTATCTTTACAGCCCTGTAAAGTAGGCCACTGTAGCTTTCTCCTCTTTACAGATGGGGCTGAGGCTTAGAGGGAACAGCTTGCCTAGGGCTACCTTGTAAGTTTATGACTGAGATGAAACTCAGAATTTCTTGGCTCATAACTTACATAGAATCGTATACTGTTTCCCAGTTTGCACATAATGGTAAGCCAGAATGAAACAAACTTGGTCTTACTGATATGAGCAAGCAAGCTGGTGCCCACTGCTCACATTTGTGCCCACTCCTCCTTCCTTTGCCAGACCAAGAGGAAATAGACCAGAGCCCTGGAATAGCATTATGTGCAAACCAGAGCTCGTGGTTAGTTTCTCTCGAGGCAAGCGGCAGGAACCAGTTTCTTCTTGGCTTGATCTCATGATTTGTTTGGAGAGAAATTAACCACAAGTGCCAGTTTGCACACAATGCCAAGAAAGTCAGTGCTCTGCTCTGCTTCCTCCTGGCACAGAAAAAGGGAGCAGGAGCGAACTGAATGGCAGACCAGCAGACTTGCTCATTCCCAGCAAGCTGGATGTGGAAAAACTATGGCCCTCCAGTTTTTGCTAAACTATAACTCCCATCAGCCCCAGCTAGCTTAGCCAGGGATGATGGGAGTTGTAGTTCAGCGACATCTAGAGGGCTACAGGTTCCCCACACTTGTGGTAAACCACAGATTGTTGAACTCTGGTTATGTATGAATCAGGCCGTGAACATCATTGAGAGGGCATCATGAGTCCCCACCTATCTACACCAACACAGTCTTTCTTTTCTTTTCTTTCTTTCCTCCCTCTCCATCTCCAGCACTTGCGTGATTTCAACCTACAGTGTTGGTTTGTTTAAAAATTGCTGTCTCACACTACTTGCAGCATCATCACATTTTATTATATGGGAAAAGGGATAGCCGATAAAGAACTAAGAAAAAGCACAACGTTCCTCCTTGCCCTGAAAAGGTCCCTAGAGCAGAGGTTTCTTTCTAAAGCTGCTATCTGGCTGTACAGTAATGTAGCTTTTCAACTGTGAATGAAAGCAAGTCAGTGGATCCCAAGGAACTACACCCTTGGGTGTAGAAGGAATTAGTTACAGGAATCCCAGGAACACTTGCAACTACCTTTGAGGAGGCTCAACAGCTCTGGCAGGAGAGAGGAGGGCAAAGCGGCCAGGGAAACAAATTATAAATCCTGTTAGCTTAACGCCGCTCCCTCTGAAGTTGTCAGAGGAAAATCAGGAAACAATTGATTTGTAAAGCATGCAAGAATCCAATGTGGATTTGCAAAGAACAAATTATGCGGAGCCAAAAATAATTTCCTGCCTTTGACAAAACAGCTCATTTCATAGACAATGAGTAACACAGTGGAGATATCATTTGAACTCAGCAACACGCTTGGCATTAGTTGAGCCTGACTTTCCTGCAAGTAAATATCTGGACTGAAAAAGCAGTCGCCTGACACAACTGGCAGGAAAGGAATGTCCAAAGACAGGGTGTTGATAGGACTGAGATCAGTTTTGTGTGAATTCCTTGGAGGAGGGAAGAGAACAGCTCCAGTCATAGCACATGAAGCAAAAGGCTTTGAAAATGCTGTGAAGGTTGGAATTTAAACCCTGCCTATTCTTAGTAAACTAGAATGTGAAACCCTGAAAGTGAATTCAGCCATGTCTGGAGTGGAGGGTGAGCAAGTAATTCTGACTTCTGCCTCAAAAGAGCTTGTGAAAACGCTCCTGTTCTCTCACCCAAATATGGCCCAATAAGAAATGCCAGCAAGTGGGCAGCTCACCACCCCACCCCCACCACTTCTAACAGTCCACATTGTTATTGCAGATTCTATAGGAACAGCAGCCCACAATGGACACACAATGGATGTCCTGGCATTTGTCCTCAGTGACAAATTCAGCCCCAGCTCTGTAGCCTCCTTCCCAATGGGTGATTGTGCTGGTCACAGATACTGCCAACCAAACCCATGCAGAGCTTGTCTGAGGCCCGGAGCAGGAGTCTTATTCATGAGACTTGCCACCATGGCAGCAACACCTAATCTGAACTGACGCTACGTGCTAGTATGCAGTAACGCTAGTCCAGATTTTACTATCAGAGCCTTGCAGTGCATAAGGACAGACATGGGCATTTCACCTTTTGCCATTTTGCCCATTAAGTCCTCAGTCTGCTGGGAGGCACGGGGCATTCTTGGCATAACAGCATAAGTCTGGCTAAGCCCTCTGTGGCCTGGGGCAAGCATACCCGGCTGCCTTCCCCCCTCTGTGTGGGCCTGTGACTCTCCCCATTCCTAAACCCATCTCTCAGGCTGGGCTGTCTTCTGCAGAGTGTTTCTGCTGCTGGATTGATTCTTCACCTCACTCACACTTGGAGCCATCCTCTCCTTTTCCCACAGAAACCCCATTGGCCACAGAACCAAGCCTACAGGAGAAAGGATGGCAGAGGGAGCATCACACTGGGGAGCAATTCACCACATAGCTCAGGACACACAGAGGAACCCGCCCCCCCTTCCACACACTCAACCCTCGTGACCTTCACTCAAATGGCAATGCTTTTCCCAAGGCTTTTGAAAAGGGTGGCTATGCATCCAGCGCACATCTGAGAGCCCCAGCAACAAAGACATAGAAACCGTTTCCCACGCAGGTTCCTCATCTGTCCCTATCTACCCATAACACAAGACCAGGGCAGCTGAGGCCCAGTCGCCATCAAAGAGGTACACCTTTGTCTGAGATCCACAACTTCATATTGCAGGTGCTGAAGTCACATTCCTCCATACACAAAAATATATTCCACATAGTGAATGAACTACCACGTGAGGGAGAATTTTTCATTTCTTTGTATGAAGGAAGATTCAGTCATGATAAATTTAAACTACAGACCAGGGCTTCTTGGACTAAATGCTTCTCCATGCAAAAATAAATAAACCTCTCACACAGAAACCTAGTAGGTAGGTCAGGGAGAATGCTAACCTTGAACTCATGCTTGTGCCTGTGTGGAATGAGGTCTGCTCATACCATAGGACTTCCCCCCTCTCCTTCCTTCCATGCACCCTCTAAATTTGTTCTAGGTTTTCCCCCAACCCTCCAGAGCAGATTTAGAGGGTGGGGGCAGAGAGGGAGTTGCATGAGTGGACCTTGTTCCATGCATACAACAACTTGGTTGAATTCTGCCTCATCTCCCTGACATGCTAGTTTTCCACGTGCAACTGGGTTTTTTGGTGGGGTGCGGAGATTTCATTGTGAGTCCCCACCTGCATTCTACAGCCCAAACCAAGGTTTTCCTCCCCGGTAAAAATTAGGCTTGAGAGAACAGCATGAGCCACACAATCATCTCTGTAGAAAAGAAAAATGCCATTCATCCCTTTTGACTCACAAAAGCACTTAAGCCAAGGGACAAAGTAAATGGGACAGCAGGAGAGCCATTAGTTTAGATCTAGGTCTCCCCTAATCAAATACAAAATTGAAGGGTCCTGTATTTTTTGTATTTTTTAAAAGCAGCAAAAAGAGAACACTTGTCCATAGTTGTTTCCTTAAAGGCTCTTTTCTTGTCCAATTCATTCCAGTTACCCGAAAGCAGCTGAGTGGGAGAAAGAGAGGCTGACACTACTTTCAAGCCTCATTGCCATGTAGGGACAATTTCTGGTGCTGGTAATGGGGCATCCCAGTGCAAAGGGAGGGAAGGGTTAACCCTAGCCCTTCCCCAGACATGATCCTCTCCCCAAAATGCATGGAAATCAGGCTTGAAATCAGGTTTCCATTGTCCTCAATTGGAAGCTGGTTTTATTATTAATCACTGTGCAGTGGGGAGGGGAGGCTGTGGGCTGAATGAGGAGACCACCATGGGCCACACTCGGCCTGCAGGCCAGTAGCTCCCCACCCGAGGGCTGCAGGGAGATAAGTGAGGGGCACTGAGAAGGTTTGCCCATCCTCTTACCGGCACCCCCCTTTTGCACTAAAAGAAAAGCTCCCCAGCCCTCTTAGCATGTATGTATATGATTGGAACAGACCCTGACCCCAACAAATGGGGCTGCCACCATCGGGTCTAGTTTGGCTCCAAGAATATGAAGAGCTTCCACCATGCACCTGGCCAGGATGGAAGGAGCTGCTTCCATTCTACACTTGGAGGGGGGGGGGTTGGGGGGAGGATGTTTTAAAATATTGTAATTTTTTCTTGATTTGTTTTATGTGTTTGTAAACCACTTTGAGGTTTCTTTTACAATCAAGTGGTGTATAAATTTCATGAAATAAATAAAATAAATTCTGCGGACCTTCTGACTTCCACCTCTTAGGGTGGGGAAGGGGCTGGGACGCTGGATTGGAAACACAGGTCCTTTTTCTTTTGCCCTCTTCCTAATAATCTAACCCAGAGGCTCCCAAACCTATTTGGCCTACCACCCCCTTTTCAGAAAGAAAAAAAATTACCCAGTGCCCCCCTGACGGCTTAGGGCACCACAGCTTGCCTGCCAGTGGCCAAATAGGCAGACAAGTTGCAATCAACTTCCTAAGCCTGGGTGAAGCCAAAAAGGGTTCACCCATGACTGGGAAAACCCCTCACCTCCAGCATGACCTCCAGACCCAAGGAAGGCATTGTTGCCATCCCACAACAGTGACTGAACTGGCAGTAAGCGTCATTACACAACAGATGAAACATGTACGAACGGTTTTTCAAAATTTTCTTGTCCTCTCTTCTTTCTTTATGCTTCCATCACCCCCTATTTTTTATTCAATGCCCCCCAATTGCGCCTGGGGCTACTACCGCCCCCCTGGATCGTTCCATCACCCCCCGGGGGGGAGGGTATCGCCCACTTTGGGCATCACTGATTGAACGCCTGCTTCCTTTGCACAACAGTGCTGAAAGGACAGCTCTTCTATGCCTGCCTCCCAGGCCTCAAGAGCTGTCCTTGGTGCTGAAATTGCCTGTAAGCACACTTCCATGCAATCTGTTTTGCAACAAGCAAGCAAGCCAGTGTCAAAAGAATCATTGGCCTCAGCAGGGAAGGGACAAGGAGGAGGGGCTGATAACTCCTAAACTCATCAAACTGTAGTCAAAGCACAAAGATGTCTGAAGAAACTGTGTCAGTAATGGCAATGTGATCTAGTAGAAGGATTTGTGGATTTGGGTCTAGAAGGCCAGGGGTCAACTTCCATCACAGCCACAGACACCTGGATGGTTGCGCTAAAGTTGCTATCTTAGGCCTACATTTCTGTCCAAATCATGGAATTGTATGTACAGTCCATCTCAACAGGGAGGTTGTGAGGCTGGCAGAAGGAAGCGCTGTGAAGTTGTCTGCACACTGAAAGCACTATAGAAATTAGATGATATATTCAATGACTAACAAAATATATTTAACGACTCACAAATGTATAATTTGTACAGAAATGTGGTCATAAAGGCAAGGTGTAGGTGAGTGCCAGAATCAACAGCTGGGTATAGCTCCACCTTTCTTTTCGCTGGCCCATCCTTCCTTCCCTTTCTGTCTCCATTTCCGCAAGCTCTGCACATCCACACCTTAAGTGATGCACATCTCTGTAGACTTACATTCATTCTCAAACCTTTGCTTCCTGACCTGTTACGATTGGCAAAATTTGCCGCTTTCATTAGTGTGAAGCACGTTGGGTGCTAACCATCCAAATAGGTCTGAGATGAGGGTGAGGATTGGATTAATGACTGCTGGTGTCACAAGGCACTAGTACTTTCCTCAAACAGGCAGGAGTAGCACTATTTCTCTATGCAGTTTCTAGGGGGCAGGGCATTTAGGGAGCTCCCCCCTGGCAGCACGATGCAGGTCCCCCATTTATTTTACCTACCTACCCCTCCCTCCCAGTTTCCAGATGGAATTGCTCCCTGCTGCACCAAAGGTTTAGGGAAAGGAAGGCAGGCAGACTGAGCTGGGAGGCACTGTTACCCAAGGTTATGTGATAATATAAAATCAGAGATAAATGCCTGCAACAGGGCTCTGAGAAACCAACAAGAATTGTAAAAGAAATACAAATGCAAACTGTCTGAAAAGAACCAACCACATGTTCTGACACAACAAAACATGGCCAGAATGCATCACCATCACCACAAGCTCTCACATTCGGGAAACATGCCACAAGCGGCAGTAGTAAACCCCACCCTACCGCTTTCCAAAACCACACGTAGGGGGAAAGATACTGATGCCATCACTACTCACATCCTTTGGGGAACTCGATGGACGCTGCTGGATCACAGAGGAGCAGAACCAACGGCCAGAGCATCAGCAAACCAGCCAGCATTGAAGCCATTTCACCTGGCACCCCTGGCCAGGGCCTCTCTCCAACTCTGGGCAGTGGCGCAGCAAAAGGGGAGCAAGCAGCATGCACCCCCCACTGTGGCTTGTGGCTGTGGGAGGAAAGAGGGAGGGAGAGAGAAAGAGACCGTTAGTGTAAAGAAAAAAGGGAAGAAACCCTGTGTAATAATCATTGTCCCCCTCCCCCACAAAACATCCTTTCCCCCAAGGATGACAGCACAGGCAGCAAAAAGGAGCTGGAGAGGAGAGGGAGTTAATGATGCCTTCTGTGTTTATTTATTTCCATCAGCCTTCACTCCAACTTGTTGGAGGAGCATGCTGTGTGTACAAGTGGGTGAACCACCAGCCCAGTATCCCCAGTCCCAGACCGCCCCCATCAACAAAGCAGGATTACTAAAGAGAGAAGGAAAGAAGGGAGATCCCGAAATCGAAGTCAAGGCAAGATGTAGCAGGTCTTGGCCTAGGGTGCCGTGTATTTTCAAGGCAGAAAGGAAAGGGGAGGGGCCCTTTTGTTCAGGAAGGGAGGGTGGGTCACGAGAAGGCAGAGCGGGTGGGGGGCGGGTGAGTGAGGAAAGGTTTATGGGGGCTGGGGGCTGAAAGAGAAAGAGAGAGGCGATGGTGGATGAGGAAGAATAGTGGGTTGATGGATGGAGATAGCAAAGTAGGGAGGGTGGGAGAGACAGAGGGAGAGGGAGAGGGAGAGAGAGTGCAGAGGATGGAAAGAAAGCAGAGAGATAAGAATATATTATTATAAATGGAAAGATAAACAGATACATGGAAAGGCAGAATTCTAATAGTTCACACTGATGCTGTGCTCTTTATCCACTGATTGTCAATTTCCATACATCTCCTGCCCTTCTCCCCTAACAGATATTTCTGATGAATGGAAGAATTTTTTTTAAGCAAGCAAACTGTGCAATGCAGTACAACCTCATGTTCAGTAGCTCCAGAGGTTCTACTGATGTCAAGATATGGATGTGCTAGAGATATAGATTTTCCTGGTTTTTAGCTGCATCACTTGCATTGTACATTGGGCAAAGTCCAGACAAATACCACCAGGAGAACCAAAGGAATCCCAAGAAACGGAACTCTCCATGGAGCAAGGTGGGTGTGCAGGTGGGTGTAGCTTACAGAATCTGTTTTTTTATAACAAGCCTATTAAAATCTTCCAGATGAAGGAGTTTGCCTAAGAGAAGCCTGTAGAACTTCTGATCTTCCGAGTCAAACACAGAGCTTATCAGCCACACATGGTCCCTCCCTGGTAGGCTCAACAAACCTGGCTTTGCTGCCTGCCTGGAGTTGCATAAACATGAACATTTTCTAAACAGCCCGCCAGGCCATAAGACATGGCTTGCATCTGGTTTGGTCGGACGTAAGTTGTGCAGGCCCAGCCTAACATTATCTAATGGATTCACAGGAGATGGAAACATTTGAGACAGAGACTTCCCAGCTCATGCTCTTAATCAGCATGACGCCAGGAGTGCATTCAGATGTGGAGAATATTCAATCAGTTTTCCTAATTATAATGCCAGTACTTCCGTCTCATTTTGTAATGCTCCTTCACATCACTAACTGACTGGACAGTCCTATGTGTCAGGTCCACATCTGATTGTTCTGATATTACTAGCTAAAATCCTGTAATTCTGACAGGTGATACATGTGAAAGCAGGTTCTGCCAATCAAGGGGTGAAGGGCAGGCTTTGCCTTCTTCACAGCTGCGTCCCCATGACCCAGATGAATGAATGGCAGCCACTTGTGTACAGTATATGGAAGGAAGTAAAAAGGTTTGTTTAGAGACAGCACTGAGATTGCGTCTAAATTTGCTCCCTGCCCAGGTAACAAATATTAGGCTTATGCCTCTCTATTTAGCGCTATCCAGAGCTAGCCTTCCTAGTCACTTTAAAGCATGGATGAGGAGCCTATGGCCCTGCCACCAGCCCCAGTTTAGCATGCCTAGTGGTCATGGGTGATAGGTGCTGGAAGTGTGACAGAAAGCTCAGAACTTCTTGACATTTTGCAGAAGACATGTGCTTGTGGCTATTTTTTTCACCACTTCCTTCAATTTTAAATCCCCCCCCCCATGAAGGCTGGACTTTGCCCATGCACACAGGGCATGGTTCCACTGAAGATAAAATCTATACAACAGAAGCACTCTGTAGGCTGCCAGCACCCTTACAACCAGCCTTCCATACAGGAGGGTGCTTCTAGGCCAGCACCAACAGCTACACCCAAAAACCAGAGGATCAGCCACAGTGAATCTAATGCATACATTCCAGCATGTACCCCACTGACTCACAAATACTTTTTTGGGGTGGTATTTCCACACTGCCATAACACATGAGTAGAATAGCTGTTCATTTCTCTGTTGGCCATAAAGAGCTGCTTCACAATGAGTCAGAGCTTGGGCCCACAAAGCCCAGTCTGGTGTACTTACAGAAGCTCTTCAAGATTTGAAGCAGTGGCTTTTTCCAGCCCAGAACATCTCCAACCCTTTAGCTGGTGATGACAAGGACAGAACCTGGGACCTTAGGCATGCCTAAATATGTGATCTAGCACTAATTTCTGCGAATCTCGATGACAGAATATGAGGATGGAGACAGATTTCCTGGCAAATGGAATTTGGGCCAAAAGCTAGAGCACTGGCTAGGGTAGGATGACATCTGAACCTGCCCTGGAACCAGTTTGCAGAATGGCCTATTTGGGCTTCAGGGACAGCCCTGGGTTGTGCTTGGTTTTATTTTACTTCTAAATGAAATAAATTTAGGAGAAAAACAAAATTGTGTTAGATGCTGCATTGTGTGACCAGAGCCCTCCAACATGGCGGGCAGGACAATGTTATCATCTGTCTTGCACTATGCCATGCCAGAAGCCTCAGATCACATAAGATGTGTGTGTTGAATGCTCAGAGACCTCCAGCACAGCAAGCTAGAAATGAAACATCAACTTCTCCCTGTTCCAGGGGTGACCTCAGAGTGCGCAGATTGTCACAGTATGGTCTGGCGACATCAGCTGGGCATGTTTAGCTTCCCTGTATATGCCTGGAGTGCACTGTGGGACCCATTTCAGATTCTACAATCCAATCCTTTGTTTGAGTGGCAAATAGTTTTTCCATTCCAGGCACTGCTAAAACTACCCAAGGTGAAACCAAGACAAATGACCATTTGCTGACTTCCCTGCAACCTTCTGATGAGTGATGTGACCTGGTACACTTCCTTGGCTTCTCTCTGAATATACATCAAGTGCAAGAGGATAGTAGAATTGCCCTCCTGACCAGCAGAACAATGCAGACAACAAAGCAAAGACACATGCACATGCACATGCCGGTGGCGAATGATTTGTTTGTAAATGGGTGCTGGCATTTCTTAAGAATGTAAGAGATTCCTGCTAGATCAGGTCAAAGACCCATCAGGCCCACCATCCTGCCATTGCAGTGACCACCTAGATGCCTGGTGGCATGTGCTCCAAGTCATTTTCCAGGGACAGTCCCAGAATTTTGAAAGCCATCCTGAGCCAGTGTGGTGTAGTGGTTCAGAGCAGTGGACTCGTAATCTGGAGAACCGGGTTTGCGTCTCCGCTCCTCCACATGCAGCTGCTGGGTGACCTTGGGCTAGTCACACTTCTCTGAAGTCTCTCAGCCCCACTCACCTCACAGAGTGTTTGTTGTGGGGCAGGAAGGGAAAGGAGATTGTTAACCACTTTGAGACTCCTTAGGGTAGTGATAAAGTGGAATATCAAATCCAAACTCTTCTTCTTCTTCTTCTTCTTCTTCTTCTTCTTCTTCTTCTTCTTCTTCTTCTTCTCTTCTTTGTGAGCCTGCATCTACTCTTGCCCCTTTCTAAAATTTATTTAATGATGTGTGTTTTTCTTTTTGTAAATCTACCACATAAAATCTGGATGGTTTTCTCAGGATGGTACAGGCTTTGTGTGCTATGTTCCATTGGTGGAAATGCTCTGTGGGGGGGACAACAAAAAATGTGGGGTTGAGGAGGGTCAGTTGGGCAGGAGAGAGTGAGAAACGTCCCCATTTTCATCTGAGGAATGTTGGTAGGTATGTGATGGGAAGCCTGCATGTGTATGGGCCCCTACATTCCCTGACTGCAACTCCCCATTTCCCTCCCATGTCTCCTGCCTTCCTCTATTCATCTGGCAATTACCAAGCGAGGGGCTTATATTGTTAGCACGGCGGGGGCTCAGTGAACAGCAGCCGGGATGCAGATGGAGCCAAGGGGGCAGCTATGGGGAGCTGAATAATTTAAGGGGGAGGGGGCAACCTGTCAGCTGTGGCTGCGGGGGGGGGGGTGAGCTCACAGGGGACAGGCCATGATTCTGATTATGCTACCCAGGAAGGTCAAGGCAATGCAAATAAAGGAGGGGACGAAAGAGGAGGAATCACAGGGTGTGAAAAAGAGAGATGTTTCTGATCATCCGTCCTTTTAAATCATAGGAGAATAGGCAGAATGCATGTGGTATGCTTGCTTAGCCTAAAGAAGTGGAGATTATTAGGCACGGGGGGGGGGGGGAGAGAGAGAAAGCTACAGAGTCTCAAAGGCTTTTTTCTGAAAATGTCAGACGGGGGGGGGGGGAAATAAGACATGATGGCTAAGGAAGCAAGGATTCCCCTACTGGATCAGGCCAAGGGGCATCATAGACCAACCTTCTGTCTGCAACATCAGCCAGCAAAATGCTTCAGGGGAGACCCCAAGCAGGCTACACCCATTGTTTATGCCCAGTATCTAGGAAGCACGGGGTTAGGCTGCCTCTGATCCTGGAGTTTCTATTTTTAAAATGTTGATTTGTCGTGCTAATCGCCATTTGATAGACCTGGCCATTATCATATTTAATCATATATATATATATATCAATTTAAACTAGGATCCATCAGTGTATTGTCAATTAGCAGGCTATGTGTCAGGTGAAGAAGAACTTCCCACAGTCAGTCCTGAACCTTTTGCCACTTAATTTAATTAGGTGACCCTAAATTGTAGTATTATGGGAATAAGAGAGAGAGAATAATCTTTATCTGGAATAAGAGACATAAGTCATAAGACCTAAGAGACATAAGCTGTGAGACGTAAGTGAAGCCCCCTCCCCCACACTTCCGCAGTGGGGTTGGGAAATGGAGAAAGGGGTTGGACCATAGAGCTAAAACAGTATAGAATAGCATGCCACTCTGAACTTTTGTCACTGAACTTGAAAGCTTCTGTTTCCTGTCAATAATAATTTGTCTCTATGATGCCGCTCCAATTTACCCTGTATCAGTCTTCACCCAACAGTGTGAATATTCAAGTTGTTACACAAAATGCTGTTCAAATGGCACTGGGACTGGGAGTCCTTAGGGTGAAAAGGATAACCCAACTTTCAATTACTGTAACTTTATATCCTTCAGACTTTTTTTGGGGGGCGTGGGACAATGTCTTTAGAAGTCCATTAATGTAAAACTGCAGCCCCATCCTACCTAATACTTGGAGAGTGTACATTGTCTCCATAATTATTGCAACAAGCCCTCTGAAACAGGCCAGTATCCCCTGTAGTCAACGTCATCTGCCCAGTATATAATAGCCAACTAACTTTCAACACCAACTTTCCACAACTAAAAAAACCAGATCAACAGCCAGGGAAGCTACGGAGCCATAAATATGCTGCTCAACCTCAGTGTTCACTGGTTTGAACCAACGATGTTTCTAGCACTCATAATTGCTAAGACAAGAAACAATCTATGCCTAGTGGGTCAAAACTTGGAGGTGGGGAGATCTGTGGCCTGAACTCATGCCACAGGCTGCATCCAGTCTGATCTCTCGCCCCCACCCCCCCACCCCCCCAGCCATTCACAGCAGGATCATGGGGAAGCAGCCGGCTATAGACAGACACTCTGGTGGCAGGAATCCTGCCAAAGCAAACAGGAAACTGTGCTTGGCACAATTCTGGACATCAACAGTGGTCACTGCCCCCCTGAGCCCATCACAGTGTTCTGTGGCAGATGGTTCCAGAGAGCAAGGAAGAGCTCCCTTCACACAAAGGACTGCTAATATACACAAACGCATGCTCATACACAGAGCAACCTGGCCTGAGCACCTCAACCTAAATTGCTGCAGATTCATTAACACTCCTACCCTCCGGGTATTTGGATTGCAATGTGAAGTCTGCTCAAAACATATAGGGGACTATAACAGACAGAGCCCTATCGTAGTGAGATGGGCAACTTGGAGTGGCGGATTTTGGGTGCTGTTGACGGTGATACGGAAGGGGGGGGCATGTCTTCTTCACCTTCTCCTTCGCTACAATATATCAATTTATTACCAATTGTCAATGTCAAAAGGGACTAAAATCTATAAACTTCATAGAAAATCAACGTGCCAGTTTGCTCAATTTCTCTAGGACTCCATCACACCTCCCCTGTCCAGCATAATCCCTCAAGCAAGGTGTTAAGACCCTAATCCTGTCAAATCGCTCTGATCAGCCTTTCCTCCAGGCAATGTCAGGTGGCAGACTATGCATATTTGGGACCATTGTTTTCTCATCCCCAGGAAGTGTTTATCTGTGCATATCTCCAGCTCTGCATATTCCCCCCTCCCTCCTCCATATGTTAATCTGTGTAACCCAACCTCCCTTTAATATATTCATGATGTAATCTGTGTAACCAAACCTCTCTTTAATGTATTCATGATGTGTTTTGCACTGTATTCTGGGACATGGAGGGAGTTTCAAAAACTCATGTCACCCCTTTCTCACTGTTCAATCTCTCCTTGAACCTGTTGCGCAATAAACTTGGATCTTCTGCAGTTTGCTCCTGTCTACGGCTGAGCTCATTTTCCTCCGCAGGGACCCACGGACTTAGTCCGATGAGCTGGGTGGCAGAGCAGCCTCGCACCCAGATTTTGCCATAACAACGGGCAGCAGAGTAGACAATATACAAATCTGACTCACAAAGCACAGCCCATTGGGAAGTTCTCCTGCACAGCTCTTGCTGAAATGCATGGGAGCTGTGCAAGGGCTGTTACTATACACATTATCATCGCCCACTCATTGCAGTGGGGCTTATGGAGGAGAACTTCCAGTAGGATTGGTCCTGTGTCAGTTAAACTATGTACACACCATAAATTAAAAACATGACTTCCACCAAGGAATCCTTGTTGCTGTAGTTTACCCCTCACACAGCTACAATTCCAGGACTCCTGAGCAAACTAAAGTTTGCAGAATTATTTGTGGTGGAGGCCTGCCTTGTGCTTTAAGTGTTTGTCAAGGGGGTGGTGTGTACACAGCCTTAATCAGAAGGGGCTCCGATTGGCTTTTCTGCCTCAGAAGCCAAATTGTCTCTGGCTGGCACACAGACACACAATGCAACACACACACAAATGCCTTTCAGTCTTAATCCTCCCATCTACCCAGGCTAGGTCTCCTATCCAAAAAGCCCTTAGTGACCTTCTCGCTCATCTCTCCCGTTGCTGGTTCTGCTTGACCCAGCCCTGTCCCCCTGCTTGCTACCCGACCCCCCCCCCCACCTCTTTTAACCTTTTCATATTTCATCTCCCTTGGTAAAACAAACATCCACAGAAGCAGGAGAATTAATGAAGTAGGTGACAGGCCTTGTCAAAAGCCCTCTTAACAGGGGCTGGGAGTGGAGTTGGGGGGGGGAGATGGGGGGGGAAATGACTGGAGAGGAGAATCTGATGACAGGCCCTAATCAAAAGGAACTGGAAATGTTTGCATGAGAAAAGGCAGCTCCCCATCTCCTCTGCCACTGGTGTGCCATGAGACACAACAGCCTCTCCCCATATAAGGGCAGGAGATTTTTTATTTCCTCAAGATAGTACTAGAGCTAAAATGTCCCATGGTGGCGTGGGGGGGTTAGAATCCTTTTAACAAGGACTATTGAACCGATTAAAGAATTTTAAATGTATTGATTAGCCGTCTTTTTTTTAAGCTGTGCATGAATTAATGGAGCAACTAAATTCATTTTCCAGAATATTGCCAAGACCTCAGACTGAACAATGTATAAAATCAAATCAGGGGAGGAAAGCCCATAACTCACTGCTTGAGCATGTGATTTGGATGGGGAACTTCTGAGGTCCAGCCCCAACATCTCCGGTTAAAAGGGATCTCAGAGCTGCCACCAGCTGCAGCAGAAAGCAAAGGGGCTGGAGAGTTTTGTATTAAGCAGCATGAAAAATAAAGAAGCAGCCTGTCCGCCATCTGACCTGACGCCCTCTACAGGACAAACTGAGCATTGCAACAGAGCCCCTCCAATCCTCTGGAATTAACTGGATCTCTTGCACTTTCATTTGGAGATTTATCTGAGGCTTCAGTGTTTAATGAGAAAGTGAAAGGCTAGGAGGGATTAGAAGCTGCCCAGCTCACAGAGATCACGTCCTGCTCCACTAGGATCCCTCAGTTGTTGTTGTTTTTAAAAAATGCTTGTTTGCAGCTAATATTCTGTTTTTCCACAGATCTCATTGCCTCTGAGACGCAACGGCTGACCACTACCCTCTGCTGATGGAGAGCATCATGAAGCACATGCATGGCCTCTTCCTCTCACAGAAGTGGGTGTTGGGTGGAGAAGGGGGTCCTAGGAGAGCTGCATCCCTCATGGCTTAAAAGCTGCTCTGCCTTCTAACTTTTGGCAGCTGTGAGCTGCATTGAGCCTAGTGTATTAGGAGAAGTCAGCACACAAAAGAGGATGGTGTGTGCCTCTACAATCCCACCCTGGGCTTGCATTAGCACCCTGTGGAGCTGTGCCTGTAAGGACTGGGTGCTGCTCAGAAGCCAACTTTCATCTCAGCAAACAAGGACAGCAAACAGAAGACAGAACTGGGGTTCAAGATGGACTTAACAGATTGGGGAACTGGGTCATAACTAACAAAATGAATTTCAATACGGCCAAATGTCACATTCTACACTTAGGCAGGAAGAACCAGCTGCATAAATATGGGGGGGGGGGGGCTCACCTGGATAACCAGTAGTACATGTGAAAAGGCTCTAGGGGTCTTAGTGAACCACAAGCTGAAGATGAGTCAACAGTGTGGTGCAGCAGCAAAAAAACAAAAACAAAACAAAACAAAGCACCATACCTGGAGAGCACCAGGTTGGGGAAGGTTGATATAGTACTTTGAGTGTTCAAAGATCGTACATTTTTTTTCTAAATTTACTGTTATATCTTTTGTAAACCTTTTTCAGTGTTTTTTTTAAAAATATAATAAAATCAAGAGGCCTATACATTTTATGAAATAAAAAAATGAAGTGCTTCATGGGCACTAGCCTCTTGTGCTCCTTACAACAACTCTGTAAGGTAAGTTGCCATTCTCATTACATCTTCCATATTGCGGAAGCAGCTGGATGGGGCTGAGGCTGAGAGGGAGAAGCTTGCCTAAGGCCACCTTGGGTGGGGAGGCAAAGGCAAGAATCAAGACCAGGTGGGGGGGGCTGCTTCTTGATTTGCGGCTCAGAACAACCCTAAACTGGTTTTCTAATTCCTATTGCATTCAGTGGGGCTTATCCCATTGAAAGTGTGTCTAGGTTTGTAGTCTTCAATACTTTGCTTCAACAAATACATCTGCATAAGAATCTAAGGCACCCTGAGAAACAGAACTAGCCTCAAATCTTTCTCCACTGAGCTTCAGGGCTGGGAGACATCTCACCCATGAAAAGGACTCCCGCTTCTAAACCTTACTGGTCCACAACCTTTTCTTGCCTATCTCACTCCAACCTTCAGAGGCAGGTCACACACAGTTATTCCTGTTGTTCTGGCAGGGAAAACCGAGTCCATATAATAGTGATGCCACTGAGCAGGCCCCATGTGCCCGCAAACATACACAGACACATACAAACACAAACACACAACCCTAGTCTGGTATTATGAAACATCTAAATAGCCCTTTTCACTCCACTTAAATATATATATATATATTTGCCCTCACAACAACCCCCTGAAGCAGGTTACTATTATTCCCAGAAGAGTGTGCAACAGCATTTCTGCTTGCCCAAGAGAATTATCTCCATTCTATAGGTCCTTTGGTCCTCCAGATGTTGCTGAACTATAGCTCCCATCAGCCCCGGCATGGGTGGGCAGCGGCCAGGGACAATGGGAGTCGTAGTTCAGCAACTTCAGATGGGCCAAAGGTTCCCCACACCTGACAGTGCTACACTGAATACAACCTATGATAAAGTAATAAGAACCACAACAGCAAATTTGTATCTCTTCCTGAATGAATAAATGACGAGCTATTTATATGCTAGGGATATATACACTAGAAACACCAACACTGAACATACTGTGGATTGACATTTTCTGCTAGAAATTGCTCCTTGGCACTCCACAGCTAATGAATTGAAATACAGTTGTTAATGGAGGTCACCATTCTCACTACCTCTCCTCCATGTAGTTCAGCGGTGCCCAAACTTTTTTCAAAGAGGGCCAGATTTGATGACGTGATCATGCGTGAGGGCCAACTAAAGTTTTTGAGCTTTTTTTACAATTTTAAATGGATTAAATAGACCGGATTAGGCCCCCGAAACGGATTTTGGACATGCCTGATGTAGTTAAAAGATAGCAACAGGAAAGAACAGATCTTCCCTTTTTATTATTCTGATTTTGGGGGCAGGGAGCACTGCCATTGAATGAAACTGATCTACACTGGCAACAATAGTGTCTTGCGGCTCCTTAATCTGTTTTAAAGGGGCTAGTGGAACATCATGCCTGTGGGGCAGTTACAGATTTAAGGGGTCCAAGTAATAAACTGTAAGTGTTGGGGGGAGAAATAGAATCACAGAATTGTACAGTTGGAAGGGAGACGTCTAGGCCAAACCTCTGCAGTGCTGCCTGGGAAAGATCTCAACTTAAAAGGCCTGGTGGCAGAGGAAGCAACCACGAAAAAAGGGATCTGTCAAATATATATCCCAATAGCAGCTGCACAATGTTCTTGCACAGGCGAAAAATTTTGGCAGGCTGGACCCACATTTACCCAATTCCTGCTGTCAGAGGGGACCACCTTATCTTGCTTCATGGCACAGCCATCACCTGTACTGCTCTTAGGCTACACACACACCAAACATTTAAGACATATTTCTCCTCCCTCCCCCACCCCCTGAAAAAGAATTCTAGAAACTGTAGTTTGTTAAGGGTTCTGAGGAATGGCAGCCCTCTGATGGGTAAGCTACAGCACTTGGGTGCTTTCAATGCACGGCCGTGCGCAGCCTTAGAAACGGGCATTGTGGGTGTGCTTAGTGCTGACCTGGGTCTCTTGTCAAATCACGCCCTCTGTGGTTTGCATATTGTGCGCAGTTCAGTCACCATGAAGCCTTGGAGTTTGGGGTGACAGTTGGCGTAGTTTGTCTCATGAGCACCTGCTCTTTATTTTTTGGCAGGTGTTGATTTGCAGGCACTGCCCAAGTGAGGCGCATGCCACGCATCCTGTGCGCAAAGAGCAGCCTCTTCCACTCCCTCGCTGCTGCCCTACAGGACAGTGCCACTCTGTGGTCTCCATAGCAACCATGGGCAAAGATAAGCTAATGAGCCTTAAGGACTCTGCCTACTAAACACACACAAAGGAGGGGGAGGCAGGGGAGGAGGAGGCAGGATCCATAACTGTCCGCAGGGAATTCAACCCAGGGGAATTGGCTTCTGCTCTAACCACTAAGCCCCAATCCTTTCCCAGAATCAGAAAACAGAGTCCCAGTTTCGTTTTTCTTCTCCCTGCCTCTCTCAGCAAAACACAGCAGATCTGGCCATGGCAGGGGTCCCTGCGCAGGGAGATAAGGAAGGTCTGGTCGGCTGAGGGGTGAACAACCTCCATTTCTGCTCCTCCCTTGTCCTCATTTGCAAAAGAAAACATGCAAATCCCAACAAGGGAGAGGGATGAGGGGAAACATATTTATCAGGGAAAGGAGCAGTTCCAAGGTTGGGGGGGCGAGCCCCTTAAATCCTCTCACTCTCTCTCTCTCCTTATATTTCCACCCTGAGAATTGCCCTTCTTCAGTTCTATCAGCAACCCTCCAGGCTCATCAGGAAGCCTAAAAAAATTAAAAGCCCACCCCTGAAACCCACAGATTATGATGGTGATGATTACATTTGCATAATTACATAATTACATTTGAGGCCAGAGGAACATGGCCTGGCTGTGAGGCATGGAGGCTGCTCCCTGCAAGGTCCTTTCCACCTGGCCTAGGGGGCTGGACCCACACTCACCAGCCCCACTGAAGAGGCTCCTCATGAGGCCAGAGGAACATGCGTTGTCCGGCATCATGAACAGGGCATAAAGGAGGAGGGCCATTTAACAGAGAGCTGCAATAATATTATTAATCATTTATATACCATACTTAACATACAAGTGCAAGAAAGCAAACCTTGAGGCTGCCTGAGGGGGCTTTAGGAAGAAGTGGAGGAGGAGGAGGAGGAGGTGCCCCTCCATCAGAGAAGGACTCTCAGCAGGGCCATACGTGGGTGGAAAACTCTGCCATTGTACATGTTCTGGTGATTTTCCAGCAATGGAGAAAGGGGGAAACAGTGTGTGTCAGGGACGGGTGTGGATATGCCCCATCCAAAGTCCTCTTGTTTCCTCAATACACCCTTTGGAATGATGCCATTCTATGGGTGGCTCTGTAGATAATTCCCTCCCATTGGAGCAAAGAAGGAATAGATGACCCCTTTGCCTCTCCTCTGGCTGCAGGGACCTCTCCCTCCTTCCTCCATTAGTGACCTTTAGGACTGTGCTGTTGTTTAATTTTAAACTTGGAGGAATTTGTGGCTTCATTTTGCAGATGGAGAAGTGATGCTGGTAGATCCCTCTTGGTTTGTGGCGCCCCCTGCCTTGCCTATGCCCACCAGGTACTCTCGGTACAAGACAACAACATGTCGACATAAGGCTGCCTTGGGTCGATTTTCCATTCTGTGGGTTTTGGTATTATTTCAGCATTTGGGGGTCATAGAGAATCCATCCTATCCATATGACATGCATTGTGGGATCCTGGGAGGCATAGATCCAATGATGATAGATAGATAGATGATAGATAGATAGATAGTCTTCTTTACATCTGGTTATGGTTTAGAACTTATCCACAGACACATTTAACAACTGTGATGCGGCTGTATGAGAGCAGAAGATGCTGAAAGGGTTTCATAGGGTTACTAAGCTGCTTTGAATACTCAAGGCCATTCAGACTAGCTTTCAGGGCACCTGGAGTCTATTCTTAGCCCCAGAAAGAGAATGGAGTGAAGGGAGCTGGAGAGAGGCTGGAAGGCCAAACGCTCATAATTTCTGAGAAGTGTCTTGACAGCAATCCAGTAATTCTGGGGATGGTGGGAAGGGAAGTGGCCTTTGCGGGGGAAAGGGTGGCTTTCCCCCTTTTGTTTATAAGATGAGATTGCAAGATTCTAAATTAGCATTCAGTCTGGACTTAGGGGTGGAGCATTTGCACTTGCAGGCCTGTTTTGCAGCCTCTGTGCGGCTCGGTGGGTCTGAGAACCTGCCTGCCCTTATTATCCCAACAGGTTCCTTGGACCCCTCCAAGCTGCAGAGGAAGCTGCGTGCACATTATTTTAAAGAAACACAGCAAACTGCAAAAAAATATCTTCTCCAGATCTTTATGCAAAGTATAGATGTTTCCCCCAATAACAACAACAACTGGCTAGAATCAGTGTATTTATGCGCAGCGACCCAAAAGAAGTGGCTGCCATGGGGGTTCCTGCTCAGTCATGGATAAGAGGGTGGGTGAGCAGACGCAAAGAATGGTGGCAGGACTTAATCTCTTGCCTTAATAGTTGTGCAGAAGAGTTCTGTGAGTCTTTCCCTGCACAGCTCTGAGTGAGAAACTGCAGCTGCCAAAATCCTTTCTTCTACATAAGGATTAAAGGTACATGATCTTGCCATCCTAAAGGAAAGGTGGGGAACCTCAGGCTCAGGGCTCCCAGGGGCCCCTCCAGGTGCTTTTGACCCAGCCTGGATGGAGGCTGTGGGGTGTGCATGTGTGCACATGCGTGTGCACACTAACCTCTGACTTTTGCAGGGCTGCAGTGTAGTCTACTGTACAAAGGCAAGAGTCACATTTGTTGCTCTGATCACTTTTTCGCCAATGGCCGTGGTCCAAATGCACATTGACAGGTAGGGAACTGGGTCACATACAGGGTGGGAATAAACTAAAACTTTTAAGTGTGGTGTGTGTGCACGGGTGTACATGGGTGAACATGTACACACCAGTTACACGCACAAGAGCAACAGTTTGGCTTGGATTACTGAGGGCAGATTCACATGTCCAAATGATCACACATTACTCTGGCCCTGAAGACCCAAAGAGAGACATGAGACTTTTCTAGAAATCATGCCTGTGCTTTTGCAACTCATTTGCAAAACATTCTGGCTTGGTGTCATTGGGCTGCAGCCCAGCAGGAGTCTTGGACTGGGTCATTCCCATTGCTGGGAAAAGGATTTCATGTGAGCCTCCTCCTTCTTGGAACAGGCTGATTCATGCAGCTGGAAGAACTGGAGAGGCAGAGGCAGGGTTCTTCCCTGCGCCACCTCCCCGTTGCCCTGCTTTGCTGGTGCCCCACCATTCCTGCTGCCCCTGCCCAGCTCACCACACCCCCAATGATCCATCAATGCTATGGGTCCCGCTAGCTCTGCTTGGGGCCTCAATCAAGTCCCCGATTGTAGCCATGATGCCCTGCGGATGGGTCAGGCTGAGGGCGAGGCAGCGGAAACTTGGGGGCAGCTGAGCCGTCCTCTCGACAACACACAGCAAGTGCACAACAAGGCGCTGATTGTTTGGGACCCAGATTCCAGAGGAGTGATGGCAGCTCAGGCTGCAGGATGACTGCAAGAGCCCCCAGATCAAGTCTGTTTCACAGAGCATAAAGCCAAAGAGAGGGAAGTGCAAAGGCCTTCCTCTCTTGCCAGTCCAGCCGCATCTTGGCTCTGGGCCCACCGAGGTAGGAGGGGCTGCTCAGAGTGGCAAGGAAGAAACATGTGACACGGTAGAGGCTGTGTACACACTTTGCCTTTTAAAGCATGTTTCAAGCACACAATTTCCCCACAAAGAATCCTGGGAAAGAATCCTTAGGCAAGAACCAGCTGCACAAATATAAGACGGGGGACACCTGGCTTGCCAGTAGTGAATGTGAAAAAGACCTAGGGGTCTTAGTAGACCACAAGCTGAACATGAGTCAACAGTGTGATGCAGCAATAAAAAAAGCCAATGCTATTCTAGGCTGCATCAACCCAAGTCTAGTATCCAGATCAAAGGAAATAATAGCCCTGCTCTATTCTGCCCTTGTCAGACCACACTTGGGGTACTGTGTCCAGTTCTGGGCATCACAATTTAAGAAGGATATTGACAAGCTGGAACATTTGCAGAGGAGAGAGACCGAAATGATAAAGTAAATGAAGCCTTATAAAGAACAGCTGAAGGAGCTGGGTATGTTTAGCCTGTAAAAGAGGAGAATGAGCGGAAATATGATAGCCATCTTCAGATATCAAAAGGGCTGTCACATGAAGGATGGAGCAAGCTTGTTGTTGCTGTTGTTATTGTTATTTCTCCTGCCGTGGAGGGTAGGACCCAAATCAATGGCTTCAAGTTACAAGAAAATAGATTCTGACTAAACATCAGGAAGAGCTATTTGACAGCGAAACGGACTCCAACAACAAGAGTTGGACTCTTCTTCCTTGGAGGTTTTAATGCAGAGGTTGGGTGGCCATCTGTCATGTATGATCTAGTTGAGATTCCTGCATGGCAAGGATTGGACTAGATGACCCTCGGGATCAAAGCTGTCAACTTTTCCCTTTTCCTCCGAGGAATCCCATTCGGAATAAGGGAATTTCTCTTTAAAAAAGGAAAATGTTGATAGCTATGCTCGGGATCCCTTCCAGCTCTATAATTCTACAATTCTATGAGTCTAAGTCTAGTTTAAGGGTGCTGGGAATTGCAGTTCTGTGACGGGTAAACCACAGTTCACAGGATTCTGCTTGGGAGAGGGGGAGCTGTGTGTTTTAACATGTGTGGTATGTACCCAGCCAGAAAACCTTTCAGGTTAAGCACTTGCTCCTCTCAGCCTACTTGCATTCAATCTCACTCATTACACTCATTAACAACCCTAAATGGTTGTGACAGGTGATCTTCCCCCAGGTGAATTAACATCCAGTAGACAAGCAAAGGAGACCTCCTGCAAGGTGTCCTCTCCCCAGGACTCCGAAATAGCCTGTCTCCTTCAATGTAACAACCCCCACCCCAAAGAAGCAAGTGTGACATACTGCGTGGAATACCAGCAGCCCTGTTACCCATTGCAAGCTGAAAACAACGAACTTTTGCCCAATGAAGCCAAGAGATGAAACAAAAGCAAAAAGCAGGCAATAGCTTCTCAGACTGCAGCCTCCTTCCTTCGCTCCGTACAGATGCGTGGCTCAGAAAGTCTCCATTTGCCATGAACGAGAAGGGAAAGAAAGAAACCTGAAAAGTGGGAGTGTGATGTCTCTGCCAAACCCAGACCCTGTCACTCCTCAGAGCAAGGGAAGGTGTGTTGTCATCGTCATCACACACATCTGCAACTGCACTGCCTTCATTCACTTTGGTGGAACTTACGAGTCGGGAAGATGCTTCAAAAGGCAACACAACTGACACTCCTAGTTGTGGAGGCAGGAGAAGGTGACAGAGGTGCCAAGAGGTTGGAGGCAGCCCTCCTGTGCCGTGTTAGAAATCAGCCAGGCACCAGGCGCATTTTGTGATTGGCGCAGGTCCAACTGAGGCCACCTGGAGATCTCGGGATGCCAGGCTGATGACCGGGGAAAGCAAAATGTCACTTCGGGAAGGATCTGAAATACTTTCCTTGAAGCTTGAATTTGTTTTATTATGGATTGTTTTATTTGATGTTTTAATGTGTTGTGAACCGCTTTGAGATTTTTTCCATTTAAAATATAAAGCGGTATAGAAACAAAATTAATAATAAAAATAAATTCCACTGCAAAAAAGGCACCTAGACATTCCATTCTGGTGCCTGTAACCTACGCTTAAGGTGCCCTTTGACGATTAGATTATATATCTGAGTTTCTAACACTGGACCCAGAGTCCCATGCTCAGCTTCCCCCTCCCCAGCCCTGAATACTCCCTCCCTGCAGCTGCCATTGCTGTCCTATAAAACCCCCTTTAGAGGGCTGGGTCTCTGCCCCTGCCCACTTACTTTTTGTAACCCTTTGGGTGGTACATGCTGGAAAGCAAAGCCAGGCTCCAACCACTGACCATTTTTATTTGCCCAGAAACCTTGGAGCCCCACCAAGGTTCAGAGATATTTCTGGAGAAATTTTAGATGGTGGGCAATGCCCAGTGAGGCTTGCTAGCGCTCTCATCAAGGCACTTGGCTGTGAGGCCCCAGATTGTGCCCCCAAAGTCTGCACTTAACAGCTTTACTGGGGGCAAATTTGATATTTGAGTAGGATAGCAAGTAACCTGAGCTAACCCTGAGTCTCTGCCCCACCTCCTCTGGAGGACTGGGGATTGCCACAAGGAGAGGCAGGATGTGGAGAGTGGTGTGCAAATGTTACATTCAGTAAGAAATCTCAGGATAATTTGGTTGAATGGCTTTCGCTCAGGGTTAGAAGCAAGTTGAAAACATGTTGGTGTCTCAACAGTTATTAATTCCAGATGACACCAACACTAGACACCTCTGCTAATTAATATGGGGTGTAAAGTTCACTGGCATGAATGGAAGCTGCTAAGACTGTGGATCTTCTATATTTCAGTGTTACCTCAGCCAGAGACCTTCCCAGTGCATTGTAGCCTATGGGTTGGTTTTGTCCTGTAGGATGTGGAAACCTCGCTTTTTCTCAAGGCAGAGATCAGCCTTACAAATTAGACAAGAGCCTCACATACATTTTTACTAGCCCCTTGCCCCTACTGTGTGAGTCACCTGGAGCTGTTGAGTAGCCTAGCCAGCTCTCTTTCAGTGATCTAAGCTTCCTGACTTCATCACCTTTATTGCAGCACTTAATTGCCAGAGGTGACCAAGCAACTGGCTATTTACAATGGTGGCAGGGTTTTCAGCTCTGTGTTTCCAGCTATCTTCTCTGAAGCCCCTTTGGTCTGCTGGCAAGTCAGTGGTCCAGCCTTTGAGGAGAAAGGGCCCTTCCCACATCATCACACTACAGAGAGGACTGGGCACCCAGACACCTGGGGTCCGCCATCCCCTGGAACAAAAGTCCACACTCCTCTAGCAAGGCCTTGTGGTGGTAGGTCAGAAGAAATTGGCTTGTTTGGAAACATCTCTTTTATATACAATATGAGCGAGGGACTTTGAGGAACACCAGAGGGGGGAGAGACTGAGAATCCAGCTCTTTCTTTCCCCATCCCATCCTCTGAGTTTATTCCTGCAGGTGCTGAGTGGGGGCAGCAGGACACACAGAGAGAGACTCTAGGCAGGCAAATACAGCAAGATGAAAAAGAGATGCAGGAGATGAGTCACTCTGGGTCTGGTTACAGGGATGGATGGGCAGGTGCAGCCCTGGGTGGGGCAAGGGAACTGGGGGTACAGTGGCTGCACCAGGCAGCAGCAGCAGTTCTGGATGAAACCCCCAGGCCCTGAGGTAGCTGCAGGTGCCAAGAACCCCAGCCTCCTCCTTCCCTCTCCCTACCCCAAACAAAGCCCTAAAGTCTCCACTCTCAGTCTCCACTCCTGCTGCACTGAGAAGCAGAAGGCTGGGGACAAAGCAGGAGAGAGACAGAGAGAGAATCCCAGGAACAAAGAGCTTTTCATGAAAAAGGCAGGAAAGAGAGATCGTTGGGTTCTAATGTGGATGGAAGAGGTGAGAGAGCTGGGTGGCAAGAAGGAGAAGAGTGTGGGGCATTTGTCAAACCTGTGGGGAGGAGGGGGCAGATCAGACAGCAGGGAGGGTTTTGGGTCAGGGCCGAGGGCATCCGTGCAGCTGGGCAGAGCCGGCCTTGGTATTCCTCTCTATCCTGCCACCAGCTCTATTGACAAGGTGGATTGATGAGGAACATGCCAGACCATAATTCCTCGTTGCCTGGGCAACATGCCGCTATCCGTCCCTCTCCCCACCACGCAGCTCCTGCCTCAGACAGATTCCTCCCGTAAATCAATTGCCACCTGCTGCCCCTCTCCCCCCTCCCCCACCCATCACCTCCTTGTCAGGGCGGGGGGGGGGGGAGGCAGGCTGGGGGCATCCAGGGTTATCTTCCACAGCTCCGGGAAGGGGGATTTTTTAATCATTAAGGAAAGGTAGGGAATCAAGCTCCTGACCTAGGTAGGGTGCACACCCCCAGGGGATATTCTCCTGCAGAAGTCCCATGGAAGTGAATGGAAAGCGCTGCAGAAAACCATAGCCATGCTGTGAGGAGGACAGCGTTATTTATTAAACTGGACTTTGTTCATGGGCGGGGGGGTTGTTCTGTACATGTATCCTTGATGTGAGGGACTCCAGGGCTTCCCTTGGGTGGGCTGCTTTAGCATCAGGCTTTGGAGCCAGGAAAAGGAAAGGAAACTGGGGAAATAGATGACGTTTGGGGCCTTAACCTACATAGATGCCCAGGATATTGTAAATAAGGGTGTTTTTTCCTTAACAGAAATTCAAGAGCAATTACCCAGATACCGGAATTATGTGCTTCAATGTTAATACTCCCTCTTGTTATTAGGCTGGTGAAAGTGATAATTAAATAGCATCTCTCCCTAATAAGGAGCCAGCCAGACAGCAAAACAGTATTGCAATCTGCCAAAAAAGGGGCGGCGGGGGGGGGGGGGAATTGAATGGCAAAATGTTTTCCCTCCCCATCTTCTGACTGCCATAAAATCAAAATCAGATTTGTTCCAGCTGAGATTTGGGGTTATTTAACTTCCCAGGATACAATGCCTATTCATGCTGATCTGCCCAACATTTGGGGGATCTCAGGACCCTCATCTTTCAGGGCAGAAAATGCCATTGATTTTCATTCATTTTCCTAACTACTCACTTGATTGCAGGAGGATTTATGTCCAGTGTGTGTGTGTTTAATTGGCTGTGGTTGTGCTGTGTCTGGTAGAAATCCAAGGATTGGAGTGTTCACAAATGCTGTTTTCCAGCTCAGAGGATTTCTTGGTCAGCAGGTGTTCAGCCCAAAATATTAGACTTCTGCTGTGAATATTCTGGGTTGCATTTCCCAGTAAGAGATTTCTCCCTGGCAAGGGCATATCCCCATTTAAGCTCAGAAATTATTTCCCCCTTATTGGAATCGAAGGAGAATTCAAGGTGATTAAGAGGGAGAGGGGAGTCTTCCTGATCTCTGCTTTTTTGCTATATATAAAAGTTGATCGAATTTAGAGGAGAGAAACTTTAATGCCTTCCTCTCTCAGAAGCAGCCTTTGCAAACCTGGTGCCCCCCAGGTGGATGGGACTTGTAGTCCAAAGCAACTGGAAGATTTCAGCTTGGTGAAGGCTTCCTGGGATTTTGCTCCCCTAGATGGTGCAAGAGGAAGAGGATGTGTGCTTGGATTGGTCAGTGTAGTTTTGCCCCCCAAGATGATGGTGATGGTGAACTGGCAATACCCTGTTCTCTGAATGAGTGAGCAGTGCTTGCTTTCCTAAACAACAGCTTGCTTAGACAGTTGCACCTCCTAAATGCAACTTTTTTATTTACCTCTGTTAAATAAATGTAAATGATTCGGTGCACATGTTCAAAACAGTCAGTTTTTAAATTGTTGGTTTGTCATCAAATTAATGGGTTCTGAAAACAGATTCTGGGGCTGAGCCCTGGCAGCTCTGCTCTGATTCCCACACTGGGGGCAGGGGTGCCTCCTTGAATAAAGTATTGGGGGGGATGTAAGCCCCACCTCACATAACAGACCACAAGACAAGGCATGAGCACACCATTTGAATGGCAATGCCCATCAACTTGGGGGGAGGCTGGCCCCCTCAAATATTTTATTGGGGAGGGGAAAGGACCTTGGCCCCTAGGAGTTGGCTCGTATGGTTGGGGGGGGCAGAAGAAGGAGCCAGATACAAGCTGAGCCTTTGCTTTTGCCCATGCACACACAACCTGCCATCAAGTCCACAGACACTTCATCAATCTCAGCAAGCCTGTGGCATGAAAATGTGTGTGTGTGTGTGTGTGTGTGTGTGTGTGTGTGTACACATGCAAAACCGCTATGATCTAAGCATAGGAAAACAAGCCCCACCCAGCCCAGGAAATACAGCCTGAAGTTAGCAGCAAATCATCACACACGGGCACAGACCTGTGCAAACCACCAGCACCCGACTCTCTCTTGTGTGCAGCAGTTCACTTTTAAACAGAGAGGGGTCTGGGCTCATTTGAAGCCTCTGACCTGGCAGCCGGGGGGGGGGGCGGGGTAAGGCAGATGCAGGCAGTGATGTGTTCTCTTCATTTGATATTGCTCCAGGTGTCCTCACATCTGAAGGATGCCAGCCTCACCCTACAGCTTTTAGGGCTGAGCCTGGGAGAGCGGTTGATCCCACTCAAACACTCCATGCATGCAAAGCACAGCAGATTTTCACACACACACACACACCGATGTTTTGGGGCTGATGGGAGTTGCAGTTCAAAACATCTAGTAGGTGCCAGGTTGGCACAAGAACACATCCTGGAAATTCTTTACTTCTAGGAAACACCTCCACAAAGGCACCATGCAAGCACTGCAGGCCTGGGCTGTGCACATGCCACCACCCACCATATCTGCACAGCACAATAAGAGAGGCACATACAACCCTTTTCGCCTTTACACACAACCTGTCTCTCCTCCACACACAACTGACTGCACACTTAGGTCTGCATAACGCACTCATCACATGCACACCAGTATTATGTTTCAATAGCCATGAATCCATCAACGGACTTACACCAAACCCCTTGAGAAGACCTAGAAACCCACCAATCATTCACATTCACACACACACACACACACACACACACACACGTTGTTACTTTACCCTGTTGCACATGCCTGCAAAGCGGATTTTCATAGACATATAAACTGTCAAAAGATTGTGGACCTCTGGCTCATGTCCATCGCCAGCACTGCCCCCCCCCGAGAGAGACACAGCAGCAACACCATATGCACAAAACCCCAAGCCCTCCCCACTGCCCCTCCCTATTCTGCACAACACAACACAGCCCCCCCCCTCTCACACACATACCCCATGCGATCAACATTCCTTCTCACCTGCAAAATTCTGTTATTCACATATAGCCAACTCACACGCGCATTTCAAGCTCTGCATGTGCAACCCACAACCTGTACACACATGCACAACCAGTACCCATCTTCCAGTGCCATCTTCCAGTCCTTACTCACAATGATTTTATTCCTGCCTCCCAGTGCTATTTACAAATTCTTCCAGAATAGCACAACCTTGCACAACGCCTCCAAAACAGAGCGATGCTCCGAGTAACTACTTCCCACACACAACAGTCTGATACCTCCTCTCAGACACATGCAAACTGTAGTTTTAAAGAGCTCCCATCTTGCCTTCCATGGATGCAGAAATAATTGAAAAAGATGTGTTGCCTGAAGCAGCAGTCCAAATGGTACTCTGCCTCCCACCAACAATTTAAATATATATATGATACATTAAATAATTAACTACTTGCTGCTCTTTAATGGCTGCTGCCCAAAACCTGCCGCCTGAGGCAGACCATCTCACACTGCGTAATGGTCATGCTGGTCCTCCACCGAGGACAGGAACGGTAGAGCCTTCTGATTTAGGCCCAGATCCAGCTGCCACACCCTTTCGCTACTCTCCCTCCCTCTCCCCCTCCAACCATAATTCAACATCTTCGCCCACAAGCTGCCCGCGATTCCCACAGCATCCTTGCCAGCACACAATGCTTCCCCTTCTCACACACCGAGGTCCACAGCGTGCCCTTTCCCCCACATACAGGCACATGCTCCAGCCTCCTTAGCGCAGATGTACACAGGAGAGACTCATCATCAGACACCATTCTGCTATCCTTCCTCCCTACCCACACACCCAGCTCCCTCCCTCTCTCACACACACACCCGGTCTTGTCACAACCCTTCTAGCGCACACAACTCATTCTGAAGACAACCTTGCCTCAGCTTCCACTCCTGGAATACTCCCCTTCCTCATGCAAGCCCTCATCCTGGCATACAATGGTGCACACATCTGTTTCCCTGACACATCCCCATCCCTGGCACATATTCTCACACTCAAGGGGCCCTGCTGCCTCCCTCCTTCCCGCCTCTTCTCTCGCACACCCCTTATTACTGCCCCCCAAAAGACCCCCATACATCTTCCTCTGAGAGGAAAGAGCTAAAGATGGCTTGCACCTAGAGATTTTGCCCCCCCCCGGCCCCCGCCATCTTCTCCAGCACATCTCTTGGCCCTTACATTCCCATGCACCCTCCCCGCAAGAGGGGCCCCTTTCCCTGCACCCGGAGGGTCTCCCCTTCTCGGCCCCTTCTTCCCCGATTCCCTCCCCTGGAGCCTAGCCCCACGGACACACATTCAGTCCTCCTGACCCACAGCCACCACCACACGCCCCGCAACTTCTCCTAGAGACAGATGCGCATCGAGGGCGGGGAGGGGGCGGGCGGGCTGCACCAACCTATTTCTTCTAACCGGGCTGTGCGTGTTCCACTGAGGAACCCCTCAGGTCTCCTTTATACCCCAAATTTAGAAGAGCCCCCCACCTCCAGATCCTGACAAAGGCGGGAGCAGGGACAGCCCTCCCAGCGAGGGGACCCATCCTCTCCCCCAACCCCGAGGCTCCTGCTGAGGCCGGGGAGGGGGTCCCCGCGGCAGCCCCTCCGGCCTCCTACCTGAGCCGCGCCCGTCCCTCCGCTCGCCCCGCAGCCGCCGCCTCGCCGACTCCTGCTGCTCCTGCTGCAGAGCCCGATCGATGTGACATAATCGGCGGCGGCGGCGGCGGCGGCAGCGAGAATCCCCTCCCTCCCTCCCCGCCCCGCCCTGCCCCCTCCCTCCGCCCTCCTCCCCTCCTTCCCGGGCTCTGGTTGGGCCCCAAAGCTGGACGGGGAGGGGGGGAGAAGGTAGGCATCGGCTGGGGCGGGGGGGGGAGAAGGGAGTGCCCCCCTCCACTCCCGGCCCTGCGCTAAGGAGAGTTGGGGTGGGGCGGACTGGTGGGGGGAGAATGAGCGCAGCCTCTCCTTCTCCACTTTTCTTCCTCCGCTTGGACGGGAGGAGGGGGTGCCCCAGCGGGTGGGTTGCACCTCAAGGGTCTGACGCCGGACGCCTGGGTCCCTCCCCCGCCCGCGAGCCTGGGGGGGGAAGGAAAACGGGCCGCAGCAGGGATGCCAGCAACGGCGTCCAAAAATCTTTGGCTTTCTGCTCGCATCTTGGAGGAGGAGACGGTGCAGCAACGAAGTAGTAGGGTGGGATACGCACAGAGAGACATGTTTTTAATTGATATATAGATAAATGTAGCCAAGAGCTTCTCCTGAGCTGGGCTCGTGGGAGAGGGAAGGGATTTAGGAGCCTCAAAACGGGATTTGGAAGAGCTATTTGAAGGTCACAAGCCCCACATCTTCCAGTCCCTCTCCCCCCCCCCCGTCCTCCGCCCTCATACACACACTTTTAGAGGGTGCCCTTTTGGTGCCACCTTTGTGTACGTGTGAGAGTTGACAAAGGCAAAACGTTTCTTAATAAACGTCCAAAAGACTCAGAAATGAGGAGTTTCGAAAGGAGAGCTTTCGGCAAATCTTAAGAGCGGGGTGTCTTGATTAAGAAGGTGCCAAGGGAGATATGGTTAAGGGGGTACAAGTTGGCATAAAGGACCCCTGGCTTCCCTGGAGGGACCACAACCAACCCAGATTCGAGGGGTGCCGGGTGCTGCGATTTCAGAGCCAAAAAGGGTCTGGCCTTTCATGGCTGCCAAAGTGGCCGGCGGGCCGAATGGCTGTGGCGGAACGCAGCCAAAGGACGGAGCCGCGCCACCTTCCTGCCCTTCCTCATGCCAGCTTGGCTCCTCTGTATCTGATAGGCCAGGGAGCAGGCAGAGAAATGGATCCTGGCGCCTGTAGGCTTTCGATGTGCAAAGCAGCGTGGTGAAGGATGGAGAGGCATGAGAGGAGGAGGAAGACGAAGCAGAAAAAGCATGCGCCTGGAGCTCGCCAGCCATAGAGATGAGGAAAGCACAGGATGAGGAGGAGCAGCTACAGGTGGCGCCAGGCCACTCCAGCACCTGCCGCACCGGGGATCGGAAACGAAGAGAGATGAACAGGAGACGCAGGAGACTCCGGGGCTGGACACAGGCTTTAGGTGAGGCGACCTGATGAGCAGCGGGGCCGAAGGGCTTCTCCCCAGGGCAGGAGCTTTCGCAGGGCAAGCAAATGAACTGTGAAGATCCACAGCACCGCAGGAGGCTTGCAGGGCAGGTGGGCGCAGGACGGCTCATCATCCCAGAGGAATGTGGTGGTACCTTTGTTCTGTCCACACCTGAGGAATCTAGACCAAAACAGGGGTGGGGAAAGCTCTGGCCCTCCAGGAGTGGTTGGGCTACAGCACCCAGCCAGCATGGCCAATAGTCAGCGAGGGATGGGAGTGGCAGCCTGGCAACATCTGGAAGGGCCCCGGCTCCTCAGCACACACACATCCCCGCTGGTTGGTTGGTTCTTAAATCAAATTCCAGGCAGTTGTTTCAGATCTAGGAGTGGCTCAAGACCCTTTTCCTCCCACAAGTGGCTACATGCGCAGCACGAGCCAAAACCCTGGGGCAAATATAGAAGCAGAGCATTTCAGAGCTCGGAGCCTTAGAAGCCATCTTCTCCAACCCCTTTTCTTAGGGCTTCCTTTTACAGACAATTGGTCCACAGCTAAAGCAGGGGTGAGGAACCTGTTCCAGCACATTGTACAAAGGGAACATTTGCATGTGTTGCTCCACCCATTTTTTTTGTTCTGGCCACGCCCACGGAAAGGGACCCTTGGGAGTTTCCTCAGAAGGGAATTTATTCACTTTTATTTGTTTTTATTCATTTCATTTCTATACTGATTTGTATTTTTAGAGGGGGGAGAGAATCTCAAAGCAGTTCAGAAGAATAAATTACAGAAGAAAGTCGAATATAAAGTATACATTCAAAGCAACATAATTAACAGGAAACTAAATATTATCTTAAATATTTCAAAATAAAACTTTTCAGAGGATGTCAACTGCAGAATCCACATTTAAGGCAGCCAAGTTAACAAAACAAATTATCTTAAATGTTTAAGTGGAAGCTCAGGCTTGATGACCTGAGAGGCAGCCAAGATGGTCTCTGGCCTTTGCTTTTGTAGCAGGAGTCAGTCCAGGCCCCGCCCTCCCAGGCCAGGTGGGGAAAGGCCTGCAGGGCAGAGAGCAGGTCTTCTGGGACTCACAGCCAAGGCTCAGATCTAGACCAAAAGGGCTTTCCATAACTGGCAGAAGCTCTCTGGGACCTTCTGTAGCAACATTCACTTTCTCAGCCCTTCTCTCTGAGATCCTTTTGACAGGAAGTGCCAAGCTGAGCCAAAGGTCCTCCACAGACACAGACATGCCGCCCCGCAGCCAGCGTCCTCTTGAAGCTCACAAGGCTTCGTGGGGAAACACGGGGATGTTTCACAACCTCCTCCCCAGACATACTTCTCCCCTGCTTGCAAAGTCAGACTGGCTTTGCCAAACCTGGGACCCCCCCCCCATTCCCCAACCCCCCAGCTTCATATGCCACCAGGAGGGCAGGTGGTTAATCAGATCAGATGTATGTCCCGCTCCCCACAACAATAAGTGATTTATGATAATAAAATACCATAGTGAAAAGTGCACAAGCCGCTTGGCATTATACAGCCCAATCCCATTGATGGTTATTCAAAAATAAGTTCTCAGTGTGGCTTACTCTCAAGTAAGAGTACCTGCTGACCATCATTATTTTGTGGGAAGGATTCAAACACATATTTAAAATTTAGGTTTGTGCAATTAATATGGATTAAAGTTCTAAAGGGACATGGGGGTGCTGTGGGTTAAACCACAGAGCCTAGGATCAGGTCGGTGGTTTGAATCCTCACAACGGGGTGAGCTCCCGTTGCTCAGTCCCTGCTCCTGCCCACCTAGCTGTTCAAAAGCACAAAAAGTGCAAGTAGATAAATAGGTACCGCTTTATAGCGGGAAGGTAAATGACGTTTCCATGCGCTGCTCTGGTTTGCCAGAAGCGGCTTAGTCATGCTGTATGCCGGCTCCCTCGGCCAGTAAAGCGAGATGAGTGCCGCAACCCGGGTCGGCCATGACTGGACCTAATGGTCAGGGATCCCTTTATCTTTACCTTTAAAGTTCTATTAATATAACAAATCCACTTAAAAAAAATAATAAGTGAGCTTTTTGTGGTGGTGAGGAAAGCAGCTGGGATATCCACTGAAAAGTGTGGGATGAACAAATGGCGAATGGGAAAGATGTATAAACATCCCAGAAAGAAACCAGGATGAATGCTTCTCATGTAACCGCCCCACAAACAAATCAGAATGGATGTTCAACAAAGTCCAGACATTTTGCAGATAAACCAGACCATCTGGTTTAGGTTAGGTGCCCTAAATGTGGACAAGACTGCAACCGTATTCTTTAATCTAATTCTAGTCCTACCCCAAGTATAAACTGTTTGTCTGTTTGTCCTCCTAAATCCATCAAAGTTGGCTTCAAAGAAACACACACTTCCTAAGTCTTATCCCTGAAAACAGAACTGAAATTTAATTTGCTAAAATATATATATATATATCCTAAGATTTCTCCTCTGTGAATGTTGTTGAGTAACCAGCTGATATAAGTCTTTGTTTATTTGACTTCGCATTTTGACATCTAATTGTATTGGATCTCCATATTCAACAGCTGACATGTAAATGGCATGTTATATTCAAAAGTGGGCAGAATTTTATGTTTTGTCGCATGATGCAGCATGAACACTTTGATCATATAATACACTTTTATCATATAATTTTGCAAAAATACCCACAGTCTATTACACAATGGTCTGAGGACCTCGTGAACATATTTCAGGTTAGTTTTGTGTGGATACCTATCTGGACATTTGAGGGGCTTACATATATATTTAACTTAAGATACATGTACTGTGTGGTTATTGTATTCAGATTGTGACCTGTCAGCTTTTTTTTGTTACTCTTTAGTATTATTTATATACCATTTTTTAAATTTAAAAATGCCTTTACTTTCCTCCCTCTTTTTTCTTTGTTAAATCTGCAACTAATTTTTTAAAAAAAATCTTGCAAAATAGTACAGGACCTGGCTTCATCCCCACAAATGGTAGGAACTAAAATGGAGGCAAAATCTGGGGTGCTGCTGGTTTATATTTTTAAAAATCCCAGCATGTAATACTCTGCGTACTCTGCAGGACCATTGCAGATTCTGGACTGGGACTCCTTGGACAGACTTCTTGGTTTCCTAATGCCCTGGGAATCTGCCTGTTTTCTCCAAGGCGTCTCTATAGCTGACACGAAGGAGATGGTCACATGGCTTCAGTTCACCACTCAGTTTCAAAGGGCTTATTGTAATAAAGAAGTTTTGGAAACAACTCAGATCAGCAACCGTTTGCATGGGAGCAGTATGCGACGCTGCAATTTCATAGGAGGCACAGACATCCGCACCATACATTGAATGCCCATTTAGATCACATAGCTTCACCACAAGAATCCCGGGAACTGAACTTTGTTAAGGGTGCTGGGAACTGTAGCTCTGTGAGGGTAAACTACAATTCCCTGGAGCCTTTTTCAGGAAGCCCTGATGGTTGAAGTGATATAAATGTGCTTTAAATGTACGGTGTGGATGTGATCTACAGGGCTAAGGGGCAAAAATTCACTGGGGCACCTTCCTGCACCAGCCCTGTTGAACAGCATGACCACTGTGTTCTCTTCCCTCCCTCTGTTCCTGCTCCTCTGCTTTTAACAGCAGCCACCAGGCACACAAAAATACAGCTAGTTAAGCTTTTTGGGGTAGGATTATGAAGTGATGGAGGAAGCTTTCCCTGCATATCAGAACACATCATTAAAGGCATCAGAATGAGGCCAGTTTGACAACCCTAAAAGGCAAAACATACATCTTCATATAGTGAGATTTCCATTCCACTCTAATCTTTATTTAAACTGTCTTTCATAGTGCCTAATCAATAAAGAAATCAAAATTACTGAAAAGGAAGAGGCCCTGATAGACCAGTGACTTCCTCTCCAGAAACTGGCTGGTCTTGGTTTGTCACTTCCTCAGCTTTAACATCGTAAGAAAGTTCCCGGTGAGTCAGAATGCTCAAAGAAGCAGGCAGAGGCAGCTTTCGGATATTGGGTGCTATTAAGTGTGGCAGAGGGGTGGAAGGCAGAGATCCAAGGGGCACAATCCCCAAGGCAGTTTTTCTTGCCTGAGTCCCATTGAAACTAACAAGCACTTGCTAGTGGACTGAGACATACTGACAAGGGGAATTGGAAATGCAATTTTGGTCTTCTGACTCAAATGGAGTGGCCCCTGAAACAAACCATTAAGTGGGATCTGGGCCTCTGCCAGAGTTTCCTCCCCTCCCTGGTCCTTTGGGGGCAGATCCACATAGACTATACATTTAAGCACAGTCAACATACATGGTTCTCTGCCAAAGAATCCTGAAGTTTGTGGAGTGTGCCGGGAACTGTGTCTCTGTGAAGGGAAAACCAACCCCTCCCATACTTGTACGATCTCTCATGGATGTTTCAGCTGAGATTCCTGCATTGCAGGGGATTGGATGATGACTCTTGGGATCTCTTCCAACTCTATAATTCGACAATTCTATGATCTTCTGTAGTAAACAGACCTGCAGTTGCCAGCCAGCAAATGTGGGAAGGGGACAGAAAAGAGGATCAAGGAAGAAATGAATGGGAGAAGCAACCCAGGTTGAAGAGGACCTTGTAACAGACTCTTAATTAGTAGTTTTAAAGAAAGCAGTGTGAATCTCTGGCTTGCAACTGAAAGTCCTGGCCTGGGTCTAAAAGCAGGCATAGCCTCAGCATTGGAAGTGGCACCCTTACCCTTCTGAGTAAAATATTTTGCTGAAAAACAGCAGCCAGTTGTCTAGGTGTGCCTGCATGTGGGTGCAGTCAGTGAAACACATGCAAATCAGGATTTGAACAGGAAACCTTCCTTTATTGAAACTAAAGAAAAGAAGGCTCATATAAACTACTGTACAATTTCTCCACAGGAATTCTAAAATGGATGGGGTTTTCAGTTCATAGAGTCCTTTCTACATGTCAGTACATTCAATGTGAGTCATTGATGTCATAGCCAACCGAGAATTATCAAAAAAAAATTTTTTACTTATTTCCCCCCTTGTTCCATTGCATGCCCAGCTTCTGTGCTGATTTCAAGGCTCCTTTAAACCAAAGCTTCCTTTTGCATCCGGAAAAGGGAACTTGTGTTTAATTTTGACTTACTGGAATCAAGAACAAGAACCAAGAGAAGAAGAAGAAGAAGAAGAAGAAGAAGAAGAAGAAGAAGAAGAAGAAGAAGAAGAAGAAGAAGAAGAAGAAGAAGAAGAATTAAAGTCACAATATTGGTACTGAAACTAATAATGTGAGGGGAGATTTGGGAAGGGGGTGTACAAACACACTCAGAGTACTCCCAGACCAGCAAACCACGACTTATCTTTTCAGCCCAAGAAGGTTGCCTCTGAACTGGCTCTCTAATGTATAACTTCATTTATTCTATGGAAAAAGCAGGAAATGAAAACTGACCACCACCCCCCATGCATTTCCACCTAGAACTATCCTTCCCTGACTTCCATGGGTCTTACTCCCAGGCAGGGCCTTTTTTTGAGGGGGAACTCACAGGAACTCAGTTCTGGCACCTCTCAGGTGGGTGCCATTGCCATTATAAGAGAACAAGGGAGGCATTCATGGTGAGTTCTGGCACCTCTTTTTTTTAGAAAAATAGTACTCCCAGGTAAGTGTGTACAGCACTACAGCTTAAGGGACAATTCAGAAACTCTATATGTGAACAGGAAACACTTGATTAAAGGTGTAAGGTTGCTTTTAGAGGAAGAGGCAGATATGCAGCCACTGTGTAAAAGGCCTGGTGCAGAAGGAAACCAAACATTATTTATTCTCATAAAGTATAGAAAAAAATTGCCCACAGGGACAGGCATTGCTGGATTTTATGGGGAGCCAGCATTGCAGCCAGTTTTGGTAAAGCAATAATAGCATTAAAGGCACCTTGTGTGGAGCAACATGAGACAATCCATTTTCTATATCTTCTTGTTCTCCTAGACATGTGGTTTTTAACCAGCTCCTTCTGATTCCTAGAATGTCCTAAGAGCTAGAAACTCCCCATCCCGCTCAGTCCTGTAAAATATCCTTTCTACTAAAAACCTGGTTTCTGATACAAGAAAATGCTGAACTTAGGCACTTTATAAGATGATGCTGATAATGATGATGATGATGATGATGATGATAGGGTTCCAGGCCTATGTTTGTGAGGCTAGCATGTGTTTGAAACCCTGTCTAGGTAAAAGCAGCTGAGAGGGAGCTTCAGGGAGAAAGAGAGGGAGGGGAGCGGGTTAAGTACTGCTCTGGACCCTGTTGCTTCTCCGCTGCCACACTGCAATGAACTAGGTTCCCCAACCCACATCTGCCACCAAAGGTATGGCTTCAGTTGTCCAGAGTGGGTGCAGATCTATGTCCCCTGCCTCCCCCAGAAGTGCAACTCTCTTTAAAAACAACCTCCTTGTCTTTTATGAGATGCTATTGCAGAGCTTTCCAAACTGTTCATGTTGATGACACACATTTTGGACATGCATCATTTCGCAACATAGTAATTCAGTTTTACTAGCAAACCAGAAGTTAAAATAACCCCTTTCTAGCCCTGGGAGGAGCACAGGGAGCGTTTGTGCGACACATCTACACACTGCAGCTGACACACTAACACGTCACAACACAGAGTTTGGAAAGCTCTGTGTTACTGTGACATGCTGTTACTGTTATTGAAATGTTGTTTAATACTTTGAACTTATTCGTTAATTTGTTGCAAAATTCCACTGTTAAATTTCCACTCTACGTACTGACTTACCAACAAGCTCTTTTGACAGATTGATGTTGTATTTGGCTATATGTGAAGGGCTTGCTGAAGTGGATGTGGACAGGCTGCTTGGACACGCGAAACCAACCACCTGTCTCCTTGATCCTTGCCCATCCTGTGGCTAATAAAAGCAAGCCGGGAAGGTCTGGGTGATGGGCTCTGCGGGGTGGTGAATGCTTCTCTCTGTGAGGGAGCATTCCCAGAACTGCTGAAAGAGGCGGTCATTAAACCGCTTCTTTAAAAAAATCTTTAGACCCGGCCAGTACGGCCAACTATCACCCAGCCTAAAATCTTCCATTCTTGGGCAAGGTGATTGAGCGAGTGGTTGCTGAACAACTCCAGGCACGCCTGGAGGATGTGGACCATTTGGATCCCTTCCAATCGGGATTCAGGCCTCATCATGGGACTGAAACTGCCTTGGTCGCGCTGGATGATGATCTCCGGTGGGCTAGGGACAAAGGTGAGAGCTGTTTCCTAGTTCTGCTGGATCTCTCAGTGGCTTTTGATACAATTGACCATAACATCCTTCTGGACTGTCTAGAGGAGCTGGGGGCACTGTTATACAGTGGTTCCGCTCCTTCCTCCTGGGCCGTGTCCAGAAAGTGGTGTTGGGGGATGAGTGTTCAGACCCCTGGGCCCTCACTTGTGGGGTGTCACAGGGTTCTGTCCTCTCCCCCATGCTTTTTAACATCTACATGTAGCCACTGGGAGAGATCATCAGGGGGTTTGGGCTGGGTGTCCATCAATATGCAGATGATACCCAGCTCTACCTCTTTCAAATCAGAACGAGTGAAGGCAGTGAAGGTCCTGTGTGAGTGTCTGGAGGCAGTTGGAGGATGGATGGCGGCTAACAGATTGCGGGAAGCATTCACCACCCCGCAGAGACTGAAACTGTGGCTTTTGGCATGCAAGGCCGATGGTGTTCCCAGTGAGCTCTGGCCCTTCCCTCATCATGTTGCCATTGTTATTTATGAACAGAAATACAGGCAGCAACTGATTTACATGCATCCAATTGACATGCGACCGTGTGGATCGCAGCAAAGTGGCCGGAAAAGGGGGCAGAACGGGGGGGGGGGAGGCAGAACAGGGTCAAACAGGCTTAGGCGTGCTCCGCCATCGCGCACGATGACCCGGAACACAAAGCAGGGGCTGCCTGTACCCCTTAGTGCCAAAACAGGCTTCTAAGCAGCTTACCTTATACTGAGCTAAAAGCCGCTAAAGGCAAGCAAGGCAGTATAAAACGCTGACCACCCTCCCCACTAGAAATAAATCATCATCATCATATTGAGAAGATCCATAAGAAAAACACTTGTGCAAAAAAGAATTATTGTGGAAATATTTAGGCATGGGCATAGTCAGGATTTTTGTTAGGGGGGCAGGCTTTTGTTAGGGGTCCAGAACCCCCCCTGCCCCACCTTGGCTACTCCCATGTATTTGGGCATGTGCTAAATTTTGTCCCTGCTCTGGGCACCATATCACCAAAGTCTGCCCCCGCTCCTGGGTACTCAGTAGGGGGCAATCATAGCCGCCCAGTTGTAGTGGCACAAGGATGAGGCACTGAAGTGATGCTGGGAGTAGCTGGAGGGGAAGAGGGGGTGCTTCACACTGGGAGACGAGGACACATGATGCAGCTGGTGCCACTTGCTCGTCTCTGAGCATCTTCATCAGTGAATGGGAGCAGCTGACAGCTCCATGAGCAGCCTGCATGGTGCTCCCCACCCCCTTCGGCTGCCTGCGTGGTGAAGGGCAGGTGAAGAACAGATCTCAGCTGTAGGTAGTAAAGGGAAGACAGAGAGACCCAACCTCCTTCCTCCTTCACTCCCAGCCCTGTGCTGATCCCAGGTCCCTGAGGCTAGAAACAGAACTTTTCTATATAAAAAGGGGGAATTTTCACTGGTGGGGAAGGAATGCAAAAGAGCACTTAAAAATAACGAGAAAGGGGTTTTTAAAATCTTCATTTTAGGACACATTTATTTCTAAAGAAGAAAAATCATGAAACAGGCATTTTAATAGCAAATAATTGGAATTTAAAGAAACTTGGCATTGAACCTTAAATGGAAAATGTCCAGAATTCCAAAATATTTTTGTAAAAATATCCGACTCAGCATAAATCTCTGAAACAGGCTGACATTGTCTTCTGTCTTTGGTTGAAAGAAATAGGACAATAACAAGTCAGAGACCATAATGGGCTGTATCTGTCCCATTCAGAACTATATTTAGCCATGTGTTACCTGTCCGTCTTGTCATTCTTGTTTATGTGTTCACTATAAGATGATGCAGTGTGCCTTGAGTGTGGTGAGAGAGTTGCAACTGTGACCAGAAGTTTTTGTGCCAGAATTTATGAGCAACATCTGGTGAAGACGCCCAGACATTGAATATCCTCAGTCACACCTGTGCTGAAGATGAGACACTCCAGAAATTACTTGCCACTGTAAAGTGATGCATGATGGGGCAAAAATACTTAATTTACATATATGCTCATAGAGCAGTGACTGACCAGGAATGACACCTTGGAATCACAGTAGATATTGACCAAGATATTGACCCAAAGTGAACTATCTTTGAAAGAAGCAAATTCCATCCTAGGCATCATTAGGAAAGGAACTGAAAATAAAACTGTCTGCATGACTGGTGTGCTTTTAAAAGGTTGGTGTGCTTTTCAGATATTTGCATTGTGACAGCCTTTGGTTCCTATCTTATATTTGTGCAGCTGGTTCTTGCCACCTTTGTGTAGAACTTTACATTTGTCTCTGCTGAAATGCATTTTGTTAGTTTGGGCCTATTTCTCAAATCTGTTGAGGTCGTCTTGAATCCTGATTCTGTCTTCTGCAGCATTAACTACCCCTCCCAGTTTGGTGTCATCTGCAAATTAGATGAGCACCCCTCAATAGATTCTTCATCCAAGTCATTTAGAAAGATGATGAACAACAACGGGCCCAGGACAGAATCTATAGCATCCCACCTGTTCCTTGTCCCCACATATCACAATATTCCATGATGGGAGGACTGTCTCCTTTGAGAACGACAATCATTGTCTCCAGCCAAGGTTCTTGATTGTGCACAACCCTCATGTTTGCCGACCCCAGACAACAAGTACAAATAAGGGACTGGGAGGGTGTGAAGCTCTGGGCCAACACCAATGATAACACCCACACACCTTCCAGGAAAAGTGTCCTCCATGAGATGTTGCCTCCAGTCCAAGGATTTCTCTAGAGACCTGCTGTTGCCTGTACCTTTATAAGCATGGGTCTGGGAGTTGTTCCAAGTCACCTACAAGGTAGAGAGAATCTGCCACTTCCCTTGGCTGCTCCCATGGATGTGAAGAATCATTCCATCCCCAGAGCCTCTCCGCCAGCTTCTCCCCCCATTAGAACTTACCCCCTTCACCTTACCTGGAATGACTAACCAAATGGCGAAGGAGGACACACACAGGATGTCCTTAACACTTGCATTGAGTGGGGAAGGAAGTTCCACAGAGGCACAGCCACCCACCCCCACCTACCATCTGCTGCAGCTCCCCATCTGTTGTATTTTGTTGCCTGTCCTGGGTAGGGCCCAGCAGAAGAGCAGGGAGATGGGAAGAGTTTGAGGAAATATGGAGAAAGAATATGCTGAGAGTGTGACTACATGAACCAAGATCTCCTTGAGAACCAGTGGAATCTATTTCTTGTGGGTAAAAGGGGAGACATAAGACCATTCCACCCAACTCTCTTTTAGGTTTTGTCTGCCATCCTGGGGTTGCCTTGTTTTCATACAGCGCTTGCTCCTGTGCCTCTAGCTTCAAGCCAGTCATGCAGATTTGGGCAAAAACTCTCCACCTGCTACAAGGCAGTCCTGTTTTGGGAAGTTTTTAAACGTTTAATGTTTTATTATGTTTTCATATATGTTGGAAGCCACCCAGAGTAGCTGGGGCCACCCAGACAGAAGGGTGGGGTATTATTATTATCATTATTGTTGTTGTTGTTATTGTTATTATGGAATAAAGGTAAAGGGACCCCGACCATTAGATCCAGTCGTGGCCAACTCTGGGGTTGTGGTGCTCATCTCGCTTTATTGGCTGAGGGAGCCGGCATACAGCTTCCGGGTCATGTGGCCAGCAGGACTAAGCCGCTTCTGGCGAACCAGAACAGCACACGGAAACGCTGTTTACCTTCCTGCCTGAGTGGTACCTATTTATCTACTTGCACTTGATGTGCTTTCGAACTGCTAGGTTGGCAGGAGCAGGGACTGAGCAACGGGAGCTCAACCCGTCACAGGGATTCGAACCGCCGACCTTCTAATCGGCAAGTCCTAGGCTCTGTGGTTTAACCCACAGTGCCACCTATTATGTGTGATGGCCTGGGATTCCGATTCAGAGGCTGAACCAGAGGAATCCCAGCCTGCACAGGAGTCCCCGCCTCCAGGGCCGGCTGAATTGGGGCAGGGCCTTGATGCTGAAGCGCCTGCACCTGTGTCGGAGCCTCAGGAGCAGGCACCAGGTGATCCCACTCTGGCTCCAGAGGTGGTTGAGGACTCAGTGCCTGCAGGTGAGTCTCCCCCTGGGCCCAGTAACCCTTTAGCCTCTCCTGAACTGCAGAGGCTCAGGGCAGAGAGGCGAAGGGAACTGGTTTCTCCCAGGAGGAGTGCTCGCCTTAAGGCCAAGAGAGGCGGGTCTCCTGGGGGCCGGGACCGCCCCTGGCCTCAGAACAGATAAAGGCCAGTCGGCCCGGTCCCAGGTTGTGGGAGCAACGTCGTTGTTGAGTTCCTGTTCCTGCCCGGACCCAGACCTGACTCTCCAGTGCTCCTGTCCCCGCCCGGCTTCCTGTTTCGGACCTCGCCCCGCTCCTTGTGGACTGATTCCAGGCTAGTGACCCAGGACCGGACTTTGACTACTCCTACGGTAACCTTCCCCCCGGGATCAGCACATTATGGAATAGAATGTCCCTATTTTCATCGAAGAAATGTTGCAGAGTATGATATATCTCCCTGTGAGAAGCAGCCATAGAAATAGGAGCTATATAAAAAGGTGCCCCCTTCTTCGGAGACCCCTTTGCCTACCTCTTCTGGTGGCCTTTTCTCTGTTGCCATCTGTTGCCATCTTTTCCTCCAGACCACACACCCTTGTCTTCACCACCCGCCACCTTCCTGGCCCTGCATCCTTGACAGCTACAGGCATTAATTCTCTTCTCTCCCCACCACACGCTGAGAGTGGGTGTGATTTTGCACATTCACGACTGATTTCACCGCTCTAGAGTCACTGGCTTGTGAAAGGCAAGGGGACAGAGAAGGAGCCTCCTCACCCCCCTCTGCCCACCCCACCCCAACGCTCCCCACCCCCACCCCGTTCACCCCACCCATACGCACACTCCGACACACCCAACCACTTCTCCTTCCCTAAGAGGCTGGACATGTGCCCATGAGGGAGGTTAGAGGATCTCAAAATATGGGGAGTATCTCAGACCCAGAGCAGAAGTGGTGCTGGGGGGGGGGGAGCGGGAAGGATGCAGTCTGAATAATTCATCCGTCCTCCCCAGGCACTGCCTGGCAAAGTGTGTCTAAGCAATGGCAAGCCCACTGCTCAGAGCCACTTAGCCAGCCAGCCGCAGGCTAATGCACTCACAATCTGTTTGGCCAGCTTGATAGCTCTGGGGATGAGGGAGGGGTGCTGGGACGGGGGACTTCCGTTCCCAGCAGGTCAATGGCTTCACTTTGGCCAACTGCACAGAGGCACATTTGCCCCCTTTCTGCCCTCTGCCCGTGTGCCTGTGCCCAATGGCAGCCGAAAGGGGAGGCATTTTGCTAGCCCACAGGCATTTAGCCAGTGCAGCTTTCCCAGACAAGGAAGCAAAATGTGACAAAGGCTTCACTTGCTAAACACCTGCATGGAAGGCACAGGGGCAGCATTTGGAAAGTGGCTGCTGTAATCAGGGGTGGGATCTGGAGTCTCTGCCATCATACATGCTCAGAGGACAGCCTTAAGAAAAGGACCAGGAAGCAGGGTGCTCACAGAATCAGGGCCAGGAAATAGACCAGGAAATAAGTTGTGAATTGCAGGTAAACAGTGCAGGCATTAGTAGGATCATATCTAGAGAAGAGGTGGGCATGTAAGAAGAGCCTTGCTGGAACATATCCATTTTGTTGAGCATGTGAAGCCAGCCCTACCAGAAGGCAGGGTGAGGGAGCTACCTCAGGGGGAAGGTGGAGAACAGTGCCAAGGTGTTAGAAGACAGGGCTGCGTGGCAGCAGTCTACCTTAGTGGGCAGAAATCAGGCTGTGATGTGCCTCATTAGTGAGCCTGTGGCCACCAGTTGTGGTGGAAGACACTGCCCCTTTGCTAGTGCAGAAGTTGAATGACAGTCCTGTGAACTTCTGTTTACAGCAAAATTAGTCCCCATTTTGCCCTACAAGTCCATTTCGACTAAGGCCTACGCCTGATGTCCCTGCCTATTGACTTTCAGGAAGAATTTGAAAACATTTCTGTGTACCCAGGCATTTGATGTCTGGTTCCTGGCAACCCTGGATGAGGGAAAGTTTGAATGTTTGAACTGTAGCTTATTTTAGACTATTTTAACTGTTTTTAGAGTGTTTAAATCATAATAAAAAAGTTTTGTTATGGATGTGTTTGTCACTCTGGGCTCTTTGGGAGGAAAGGTGGGGTATAAATTAAATCATCATCAACAATTATAAATGTCATCAGACATGGGCATAGCCAGGATTTTTGTTAGGGGAAGGGCAGGCTTATGTTAGGGGGAGCAGAACCTCACTTTTGTATTGATTTTTATTTATTTTCATTGATTTAGGGTGGGCAGCTCCTCCCCCCAGGCTACGTCCATATCATCAGATGTGGGGCAAAAGCCTTGGCTCAGCCAAAAAGGGATTTGCAGGCCCTGCCAGCCACCTGATCCATGGTGCCTGCAAAGCCTTCTGCAAAATGCTGGGCAGGAGAGCACCTGGCAAGCCACTTGCTGTCAGTCTTCGGAAGCCCTTTTCAAAGTGTTCTCCTTTTCCTTTGCCTCAGGCATCACAATGTCTTGCTGGCATCTTCCTCTTCCAACAGAAAGGAGGCAGCAGAGCAGGAAGCAAGCATTTGTTCCAGCCTCTGGGTTTCAGTTGTACACATCTCTTTGAAGCCTGAGGGCTTGTCCACACTTCTGCGTGTGCCGTGCCTAGAAAGCACAGGTCCCAGAGGTATTTCCAAGGGAAAGCCCATTCTTTAGCAATAGATCGGAACAAATGGCAATCCCACAAAAACCCCGAATTGCCGTTTGCTCCAATTGAGTGCTAAAGAGCAGTTGTTGCCAGGGGAAAGCAGTGGGGACAAAAGGAAGTGTGGCTAAGTGGCCCTTCCTGCAGCTGCACAAACCAACAAGAAACCTCCCCTCTCTGGACTTTACCAGCAGCCCTGAACTTGAGGCAGGGATAGATGAGACCCCCTCAGGACTGGATCCCCCACCAAATCTGAGCAATATAAGGGAGGCCTTCCCTCCCCAACCACTTTTTTTCTTTGTTGAAGGAGGGATAAGCAATTCTGTGGGCCCAATTCCTCCCCACTACCCTTATTTATTCAGCTGAGCACACGCTACACTTTTAGAGCAGATTCGGAGCATATTCTTTCCCTCAAAGACTCCTGGGCACTGCAGTTTATTAAGATTTGCTGGGAAGTGTATCTCTATGAGCGGGCAAACTACAGAGCCCATAAGTCTTTGAGGGAATAAGTATGATGTAAAGGATTAGTGTGTACACGTCCAAACAGTCTGACTGTAGTAAAAAAGGCAGGTAAGAAGCGTAAAACAAGGCAATTCTGAGGCCCATGACAGATGCTGCCCGCTGTTCCTTGGGGTGGTTTTGCCTCTAGTGTACTGAGCTGAGACATGGGCAGAGAGGAACCAGGCTTAATTCTTTGAGGGAAAGAATAGCTTTAAAGCTATAGTGTGTGTGTGTGTGTGTGTGTGTGTGTGTGTGTGTGTGTGTGTGTGTAGCCTTCACCATATTTATTAATTACCTCTTCACTTTAAATCTGCATGGAGCAATGAACAACACCGGCATTCGAAAACTAGCAGCAGCCGTCCATGCTTCTCCTTCAGCAGCCCTGGTGCCTTCCACTTCCAGACATTTTCAATTACAGCTTCCACGAGTCCCAGTTAGCACTCACAGACTGTCTGGAAGGCACCAGGTTGCTGAAAAATTGTCTAACGAGATCTCTTTGCAGCCATGTAAAACAATAGACAGCTATGTGCTCTGTGCAACCAAATCCATTCTATTATGATTATCATTAATATTGTTGTTGTTTTCCATTTATTATATGACTTCTAACTGAACTAATAAACCAGGGATGGGGAATCTGTGACCCTCAAGATGTTGTTGGCTTCCAGCCCTCCTCATCCCTGACCACTGGCCATGCTGGATGAGGCTGGTGGTTGTTGAGACTCCCATGAATGTTTGGGGGCCCAGAGGTTCCCCATCCCTGCTCCAGGCATTTTATAGCCTCACACATTGTTGTTGTTGTTATTTAGTCGTTTAGTCGTGTCCAACTCTTCGTGACCCCCTGGAGCAGAGCACGCCAGGCACTCCTGTCTTCCACTGCCTCCCGCAGTTTGGTCAAACTCATGCTGGTAGCTTCGAGAACACTATCCAAAGGCCAGTGGGAATACAATGGCATGCCTAATGATTCTACGAACTACAAAATGTTGCAGTGTATACTTACACCTGTTCAGGGTCCAGCCAGCCCTTCTTGGGGATGTTGAAAGGGCCCCATACAGGGAGTGTTTTTTAATGCTTTGCTGTTCTGCAAGCCTTGGGGTTCATCTAAGCATGGCACTACCTTCCTCTTGTTTCCCAGAGGTCCAATTTTGGCTGCAATGCTATTGGCACTCAAGCAGCTAAGTTTGCTATTAGAGGAAATGATGATTAAACCAAAGGTGGTTTGTTGCTTTCAAAGTGGTTTTCAAGGACCATCTCCAAATGGCCATACAGAAAAGAAGTGCCCTCCCCAATGCCCAATAAATCCCACTGAAATGTATTGGCATAGGAAGCATCCTGCTGAACTGCCCACCTCAGCCCAGACACTTCCATCTTCACACCCATAAAAAAATCAGCACTGTTTCTAAATGGTCATTTAGGGGAATGCATTGGCCGAGGTTATCTTCTTCCTATATGCTGCTTTGTATACCACAGGATAAAGCTATGCAAACACTTGTTCTTCCAAGCAAACACATTCCAGTGAGTTGTGAATCTGCACCTTGACTTGCAAGCCTCTGAATGAAACAATGGGGGGGGGAGCACCATGAGACAAGCTTCCACTCAAGCTCCCAGGGTATCTCCCAATGCCCAGAGAGTGGCCAACATAGGAAGCCAGACTATCAGCACTCGGGCATCTTCCTCAACAGCCCTCGCTCATGGTGTTCCCCAGTACAAGTACACTTCAGCTGTGAGGAATGTCCAGCCCCTGGACACCATCATGGCACCTCTACCAATGCATCAGGTTGTAGAAGCAGCTGTCCGTGTCCATGGACAGGAGCCCCTAATAACATCCATGTTGGCTGCAGCCCCTCCTCAGGAGCAGAAGCAAAGGCTTGGTGAACATCTCTACCCTCTGATTCACTCATTACACCCCTCCATGGCTGGGAAGATCTCAGGTATGCTGCTGGAGATAGATAACTCTGAGTTGCTCCTGATGCTGGAGTCACCTGAATCCCTCCACTCTAAGATTGAGGAAGCTATTGCTGTACTGCAGGTGCACCAAATCTCTGAAGCATCCCACAAGATGGCAGCATTTCTTCAGTGACCAAGATGGGTTGGATCCTATTGGTACTGATAAAATGACCTCTTCTACTTTGCCTGTTGCTGCAACTGTCATGTCTACACTGCTTGTGCAGCAGCCTTCATTGTTACCATAAATTTGCTGCATGTGGTCTAGCTCTCTAAATTAAAACACAAAGAGAGAGAGAGAGAGAGAGAGAGAGAGAGAGAGAGAGAGAGATTCCCAAGACTGAGAAGCTTAAACATCCTCCATCATTCTGTCACGTAAGCAGAGGTGTAGAGTGGGGAGGGCTATGGGAGCCATAGCCCCGGGTACCCAGTTTTGCGGTGGTGTGAGCCAGGCGCCCCCATGCAGGAATCGCTGCCCTGCCCATCACTGGGGGTCTCTTGGCCCTGGAGCCTGGCCTTGCCACCATGCCCCCAGCCACCAAGGGCAACGGCAGCTGGCCAGGCGAAACAGCACAGCCCCGTGAGCCTGGCAGCAGTGAGGGTTTGGCTGGAGCGGCAGGTTTTGTTCACTCCCTGCCTGTCTGGTGCACACACACATGTGCACCCCAGGCATCAATAAAGGACGCAACACCACGGCATGTAGGTACTTTATAGCATGTCTAAAGTGTTCTTCCTGTGTGTTCAGGTATGCAGGGGCAGAGGAAGGGGATGCGGTGGGTGCGGTCCGCCCCGGGTGTCACCACTGGGGGGGGGGTGACAAAATGCTGGGCAGCACTCACCGCGGGGCCTGCAGCACGCCTGAGCCACTTGTCTCTCCTGCCCAAACTGTCCACCTGCTGCCTCCCCCCAACTGTAGGGCAACGGAGTGGGAGGAGGCAGGCAGACTCCGGAGGTCCCGCCCTCGCCCCACCCCTATGGGAGGCTCACCCCGCCCCGCCCCGCCCCGCCCCTGGGCACGCCGCCCGAACAGCTTCCTCTACCGCTGCAGGTATGCCACCAGCATATTCCATACAGCAACCTTGCCAGGTATCATTAGTGTTCTTTTGAGCAAACAGTGTGTTGCATGGAAGTACTGAGTGAAAATGTGTCTGAATTTGAAGCAAAGGCCTTTAAGTGTGCATGTACTGATAAAAATAATCATGCGCAGCCAGCCAACCTTTTCAGGTGGTGAACATAGCATGACAACCACACTGGAAAGCCTGTGTGAAGTGGTTTCAGTGGAAAATGGCTAGATTGTTCTGTTGACATACAGCAGCATGATCGTAGCCTACACAGGCAGATGGGTCATGCTGCGTTATCTCAGAGAAGGAGTAAGTGGGCACTATTCACGATCATAAAAGCAGAATGAAAAGCAAAGATAAGTGGCCACTGACTATCCTGCTATGAGTCGGGGAGGGGCTGATCTGGCCAGTGGGCCAGATCCTGATGCCCTCCACCACCTGGACCACTTTGACAAGTGGGTAGAGTTGCTCACCTGTCAATTGCCTTTTTTTTTTTTAATTTGCTTTTTATTCCAATTGAACAAAATTAAATAAAAATAAAAAGTGCATAAAGAGGAAAAAAGGAGGAAATGTATATTATATCACTATAAATGCAAACAACTACAATTCCATATATGCTTGTCTAGCACATAGGCAGTGCTTTTTTTCTAGAATATTAGGTGCCAGTACAGGTATATAAATGTTGTTATTATCCAAATACATATACTGATATTTATAACCTACTATATTTTTTATAAACATGTTCCAAATATTGTCCATACACATAAGCAATCCATTCATAACTTGCAAGTGTTGTCACAATGTCAATTCATTGGCTGAAGGGGCCCTAGATTTATCTTTCCAGTGCATCCATATCAGTCCTTTGGCCGTAGTAAGTGCACGGAGAATCCATTTACATTGTCCAGTTGTCAAATTCCATACAGTAGGTACGTAATTCAAAAAGAACACTTTCCTCTGAAAATTTTACCTTTTTCCACACAGTCATGTTTATCCAATCCAATGCTTTCCCCCAAAACTTAGTAAGCATAGAATATTGTAAAAACGTGTGTTTCACAGAAGTCTTATCCAACTGCCTGGTGTTAACACCATGACCTCAAGGGAAGCACTGGCACCAGGCAGGTGCCATCAGTGTATTTCCTTTAATAGTCAGCTGAAAACATTTGTTTGTGCAGGCTTATTCAGACACATACAACAGGCTGCATGCTTTTCTGTGTTTTGTTGTTTTTGTATCATTTTCTAATGGTTTGAGGCATGTTACCACAAAAAAAAAATAGGAAGCACTTTGCACTTTTCTAAACCCGAAATCTGTGCTGGGAAGCATATCTGACTTACACCCACATTTCCTGATCAGGTGCAGCCCAATCCTTAGAAATATAACCAGGGATGGCAGAATTAGTCCCAAGAGGGAAAAGCACCCCCATCCGGCATGTGGGCTCCATCACCCTGGAAACTCACCTGTCCTCATGAGGACTATCACCATTCAGTTCACACAGGTTCTGCTACATGACACATGACACAACGCATGTCTGTTGCTGTGCGACTCTACCCCACCCCAGGAAACTTCCGCTGTGCCCCCACAGCCTAGGAGGGCAACTGCTGTCTTCCAGCTATGGCTTGGCATGGTATTTTACAGCATGCCAACTCTAATCCTGGGACAAGCTGTCTTCGGCTGATGGGGAGTGACTCTGCCCAGCTGGGTCTCTCTCTGTCTGCCTTGTGGGTGCATCAGCCTGGCCAGTGTCAGCAACTAATCCAACCTGACAGGTCCAATTGCTTAGAAAAGTCCCAGAGATTTCCAGTGCCTCCCGGCTCTGGCTGCAGCTGCACTGACTCAAGAGGAGAGAAGCAGGCAACCCTCGAAGCAGTTGCAGGAGGAGTACAAGTCTGGCCTGCACACCCTGAGCATCAGCACAGCAAAATATGTGGTGCCCAGAGATACTGGATTTGGGAGGTGAGTAGCAAACCCTCCTCCTTTTCACAAAGGAACCATTCCCACACTTACACCCATCTAAACAATGGAATATAGGATGAAACAGGGCACAATGTAGTTATTCTCTCTCTCTCTTTCCCCCTCACTGAAAATGAAATATTTAAACTGTATTATCTTTGTAATTTAAATGCATGGCTGTTCATATCTGAGCTGTGAGCTGCCTTGTGAAAATTATGTAGAACAGCATATTATAAATTTGAACACTGGTAAAAATAAATACAACCTAACACCTTCCACTCAACAGTAGTGTATAGTTTTCTTCAAGGTCTTGCATTGGGCTGGGGCAGAGTGACTGCTATATGCAGATTGTGGGGAAACTGAAATTGGATCACTTGCCAGGTGGAGCGAGTCCTTAATCCATCCCTTGCATGTGGCCACAGAGTCTGTTCCAGGGCTGGGTCAGCTAAGCTGTACTGCTGCCTTAGGTGAAAATGAATTCTGCTCCCAACCACATGGGATGGCAGGCAGAAGGGACTGCCCCCTCCTTCAACAACACACAGATCTTCCCCATTGCTGCCCTTCCAGAAGTAACTGAAGGGAAGGGAAGGCCTGGTGACTGGGGCACACAGTGGCCCCCTATTGCCCCAAACCCTATGGATGTAATATCCTGGGGCTTGGGTTGGGGAAACCACGAGCACGTTTTCTCAGCCTGCCCCAGTGCTAGTCAAGGTGGCAGCAAACAGGGAAAGATGCTGGGGGAGGCGGCAGGAGGGAGCAGTCCTTGGCCCTCCAGTCACCCCTGCATCAGCTCTGCACTCAGCGCCTGTGTTTTTGCATTTTGTATGCGTGGGGTCAGCCCACACCAGTGAACCAACACCCCTCCTCCATCTCAAGATTTCCCTTGCGGTACTCAGTAGGGACGTGGGTGGCGCTGTGGGTTAAACCACAGAGCCTAGGACTTGCCAATCAGAAGGTCGGCGGTTCGAATCCCCACGACGGGGTGAGCTCCCATTGCTCAGTCCCAGCTCCTGCCAACCTAGCAGTTCGAAAGCACGTCAGAGTGCAAGTAGATAAATAGGTACCGCTCCAGCGGGAAGGTAAACGGCGTTTCCATGCGCTGCTCTGATTCGCCAGAAGTGGCTTAGTCGTGCTGGCCACATAACCTGGAAGCTGTACACCGGCTCCCTCGGCCAGTAAAGCGAGATGGGCGCCGCAACCCCAGAGTCGTCTGCAACTGGACCTAATGGTCAGGGGTCCCTTTACCTTTACTCAGTAGGCAGGACAGTGGGGGTAAAACTAGAACGAGTTGGCTCTGCCTGCCATTGTCTCTGGCGCCACCTACTGTTGGCCTCCCGCCACGCCACCCCAGGAGGCACCAGGCGCCACTAGCGTTGGCTGCAGCATCTTGTAACAACCCCGCGATCCTCCGCGCCCTCTTCCGCCCACACTGCACCGGTGCCTTCTCTCCCCCCCCCCCTTTCTGTCTCTCCCTTGCTTCTCCCCTAGATTTGCAAATCTCCCTGAGCTCCTGCTCGCTCTCTCCATCTCTCTCTCTCTCTCAGCTGCTCGCAGATTGAATTATTTCATTCTTTGTAAACGAGCTTCAGGAAGCGGCAGGATGGACGAGAGACGCAGAGGAGGGCGCTGGTGATATGAAAGAGGCGGGTAGGAAGGACAGAGGAACTCCCCCCGCCCCATCGCCCATCGCCAGCCTTGCTGGGAATCCGGCATCACCACGCCCTGTCCCGGCCCTCTTGGGCTGCGGTCTGCTGCCATCTAGTGGGAATCCGGGTTGTTGCACATTAAGAAAAGCGGGCGGGGGGCGAGTAACGTTCCACGGGGGATCCTGGTGACTCCCTTCCCTCCCTCGTGCAACACATCTTAGTGCTCAGGTCAAGGAATGTTGCATGGGTTCGAGCTCTCAGAACAAGGCCACCCAAACGTGTTTTCCGCCCGGTGGTCGTCCACATGGGTGTCCTTGATAACCCTCCCCCCCCCCCGCCCCTCCAGGCCAGAAGCAGGCAGTGGCCGCAGTTCAGTTCATCCAGGCAGATTCGCGCCGCTTGATGCCTCTCAGCTGAATGCAAGATGAGGCTCCACATCTTGTGGAGGGAAAAAGATGCGCATCAGGTTGGGTTGGCGCCAGGTGGCGTTATCGTTTTGTCTGTGGCAAGGCATCTGTGCCATTCTTGTTTGTGCATGCAGGGCAGGCGTTCATTCCTTACAAGCATTTATTTCTTTGTCGCCCTATAAAAAAGTCCTCAAACACCATTTGCTACAGGCAGGCAACCAACAAGTGAAGAAGAACGCACCACGGGTGAGTGAAGTAGCCATCATCAGGGGTGCGAGGGGCTGGCCTAGAACAAGCAACAGCCCAATGCAGTAGCTTTCCATCCAAGTGTCCCTATTTTCCAGGGACACTCCTGAAATTACAAAGGCCATCCTGGCTTCTGATCTGATCCCAGAATGTTGCTGTTTTGCCTGCCAGTCTTGTCGCTGCTGAGCTCGGGGAAGAGGCTGAGCCGTCACTTGTCCCAAGCCATGGTGGTGGTGGCAGTGACAGCTGTGAGGGAGCATCCTGTGGCCCCTCCGCAGCCGCCCCTGCTGGCCTCCTCCCTTGGGCAGCTTGTAGTGGCTGCTGGAGAGCAGGCAAGGAGGCCGTAGCCACCAAAGCCCAGCCCCACAGGACAAGCCGGCTCTGAGGGGCAGGCAGAGGACAGGGCTGCCCTAGGCAGGAAGAAAGGGGGAGGGAAGTGCAAGCAGTCTTGAATTGCTGTGTCCAATCTTGCTCCTTTCTAAAATGTATTTATTGGTGTGCTTTTTTTTTTTTTTTTTTGTAAACCCACCAAAGAATAAAATAAAATCTGGGTTAAGGGGTTTTCTCAGGGTGGTGGAGGGTTGTGTGTGCTGCATCTTGTTGGTGTAATGTTGGTGGAAATGCCCTGTGGGGGGACAGGGGGGGAAAGCGGGGGGGGGGGGGATTGAGGAGGGTCAATTTGGGGGGAATGAGAACGTCCCTATTTGCCTCTGATGAATGTTGGAGGGTATGCAATAATAAAAGATGGAGTAGCCCACTGCCATGGAGTCTCTCTGTGCAATCAAAGCTAGCTCATTGGGTATTGCTAATGCTTGCCAAAAATAGTCATAAGTCAACACAAGGAGTACAGCCTTGAGAACAGCAGAAGCAGCTGAAAAGAGAGTTCAGGGATATTTTTGATAAGTGTTGATACGGAGGGGGGGGGCATGTCTTCTTCACCTTCTTCTTCGCTACAATATATCCATTTATTTTCAATTGTCAATGTCAAAAGGGACTAAAATCTATAAAATTCATAGAAACTCAACGTGCCAATTTGCTCAAGTTCTCTAGGACTCCATGACACCTCCCCTGTCCTCCATAATCCCTCAAGCAAGGTGTCAAGACCCTAATCCTGTCAAATCACTCTGCCAAGCCTTTCCTCCAGGCAATGCCAGGTGACAGACTATGCGTACATGGACCATTGTCTTCTCATCACCGGTACTCAGGATGTGCTTATCTGCGCATATCTCCAGCTCTGCATATTCCCCCCTCCCTCCTCCATATGTTAATCCTGTGTAACCCAACCTCTTCTTAATGTATTCATGATGTAATCTGTGTAACCCAACCTCTTCTTAATGTATTCATGATGTAACTGGGATGTATTTTGCACTGTATTCTGGGACATGGAGGGAAGTTTCAAAAATTCATGTCACCCCTTTCTTGCTGTTCAATCTCGCCTTGAACCTGTTGCGCAATAAACTTGGATCTTCTGCAGCTTGCTCCTGTCTCCGGCTGAGCTCATTTTCCTCCGCAGGGACCCGCGGACTTAGTCCGACGAGCTGGGTGGCAGAGCAGCCTCGCACCCAGATTTTACCGTAACAGTGTGAACTGTGTGAAGGCACACACATTGGTGCAAAAGGCCAGTGCAGAGCTTCCTTTACACCCCACCCCCATAAATGTCTGTCTGCATATAACTTTTAATATACAACAGGCAAAGAAAAGCCTTTGGCAATGGGGTGCTCAGACAGTGAAGGGGTTTTTTTGGGGGGTGGGGCTTATTGCAACAACAAAAGGGTGTCTCATTTTCATCCCTGAAATACTGGATACTGTGTGATGGTCCCCTACAGAATTTAAAATGCTGGGTGTGATCTTTCAGATCTTAAATAACTCTTCATCCTGTATTGATGTTCAGAAGGAAGATGGGGAGGGGAAGAAAAGAAATCAATGTTGCATTGTTAGGCAGATATCTGGTGCTTTTGAAAACAATGAAGCAGGAAGTTAACTGAATGCAGATACTGCTAATTAGGTTACCAAAAGGCCATGTTGGTAATATTCAGTGAACAAAAACTCCCTCCAGGGACAAAGCATTAAATGAAAAGAAAAGAAAAAAACCAACCACCATTTCCTCTGAAAATCTGGCAAACAAGAGCAAAGGTACATCTGTATCTGCAAAGCCTTTCAGGTCTCCTAGAACTATGGGAAAGCAGAGAACAGTTCAGGTCAGGGTGCCCTTCATGTGAGGAAGTTAGATATTAATTCTTGAGGGGTGGGGTGGGCACGCCAGGTAGCAGGTCTACCGCTAACAAACAGACATGGTGATATTATCTAACGATGTTGCCATTTTTGTTAGTTATCAAACCCTTGGAGATTTCTTAGTTGGGTAGTTGTCTGCCTTTTAAAACATTAACCTACATTTCTTTGATAAGCATATTGCTGAAATCTCAGTATTACTGTCCCTTTGAGGCACTGAGGAAAGTAAGGTAACTTAGCAAACCATCCTATACTGCTCTCGAGTTACTTTGCACTGGGGGGTTAGGAGTGGGGAGGTGAGGGATACTTTCCCACTCCACCTGGAATGGCCACATGATCCAGTACACACTCAAGAGCAGCTCAGGAGGCTAGGAGAAAAAACACTACTTAGAAAAGCCCCCAAGTGTCATAGAAACTGGAGACACATCCTCAAGGACCCTTGAAACATCACCAGTGCCCACCCATCAGGCATGGTGCTGGTGCTGGTATTCACATAACACAGAGAGAGCCAACCTATGCAGGCTGAAACGGGTGGTTGACAGGTGGGCAGTGGGTGGACTCAGCTACCTGTCAAAAAATGGCCTGGCCACTTTTGGGTCCAGGGTGCCAGACTCAGAGCAGTTTCCCACTCTGGCATTGCAGCCGGCATTTCTCCCCCTCCCTTCCCCCATGGGAAGTGCTCTGTCCTGGCACCACCTGTGGTTGGTGTGTGTTCACATCCAGTACCAAAATGAGATGCTTCTTAGGATCCTAGGTGAAGATGTGTGCTCAAGTTCCCATGTATGTTTTAGAGATAGTCTCTTTGCAGAAAGTACCTCTTTGCACAAAGGCCACAACAAAGCCAAAATGGCCTCAAAAAATAAATAATCTGCCCTCCTATCTCAGCCCAGTTGAAATTTGCCTCCTTCAGTTAAAATCATGCTCCCAGCTATTGTTCAACTAATGCTTTAGTTGATTAATCTGCTACAAGGCTGATGAAAGATTTCAGCAGCCCTGATTTCTATAGTTCCTTGAGAACTGGGATGGCACAAGTGGTGTTGACCTATAGGCTGGAGGCTGTCCGCAAAGCATCTTTGATTGCTGCACACTCTCAGCAGCCCTGTCACATTTTAATCAAGGAGAGATCTAATAAAATGTAGAGAAGCAAAAAATGTTACGGGACGCGGGTGGCGCTATGGGTAAAACCTCAGTGCCTAGGACTTGCCGATCGTATGGTCGGCAGTTCGAATCCCCGCGGCAGGGTGAGCTCCCGTCTTTCGGTCCCAGCTCCTGCCCACCTAGCAGTTCGAAAGCACCCCTAAGTGCAAGTAGATAAATAGGTACCGCTTTATAGCGGGAAGGTAAACGGCGTTTCCGTGTGCTGCATTGGTGCTTGCTCGCCAGAGCAGCTTCGTCACGCTGGCCACGTGACCCGGAAGTGTCTCCGGACAGCGCTGGCCCCCGGCCTCTTAAGTGAGATGGGTGCACAACCCTAGAGTCGGAAAAGACTGGCCCATATGGGCAGGGGTACCTTTACTGTTAAGTTGTGGGTTGACATAGCAGACGACACAGCGATTTCTCCAAAGCAGCTCTTTATTTTGTAAGCTGGAATAGAACTGACTAGCAAACAGCTCAGCCGGCCTGCTTTTATAGGCAGCCGGCTGTCAACATTGTAGCAACAACAGCCCAGAGTTTCCCGCCTAAAATAACTGACGTGGACCTGAGTGAAAACTATGTAGAGACCTGAGTGAAAACTATCTACAGTATCCCCCTGCTGGCCCAGGGTGAAACTTCACTACATAACACCCCTCCCCACCGAGATAAGGCGTTAGTTACAATCGTAATGGTTTCCTTATATACAGCACTACGCATAATGGTTCAATTAGGCACAAAAGCATATCGGTTACATTTCCCATACTTAGACCAACAGTGATACATGTCCAACAACATAGTCCTTTAAATAAGTTGGGCGCTTGGAAACTCTGCCAGACCGCCGGGGACTGGTAGCCAAGTCCGGAGGGCCACACAGTTCTTGCTGAGGCTGTGGTGCGGCCCTAGGTGGCGTTGAAACCAAATCCCCTGGATCCGCTGCTGTGGGTGGAGCCTCCGCAAGTGGAGTGGTCTGAGTCTGTGGTAAGTCTGGCAGACCCTCTGAAGCGGCTCCACGCTGGCAGTTTGCGAGGGAGGTGTAGGTGGAGCCTCGCCATCTGTAAGTGTCTCTTCTGGAGCCGCAAGCGCAGTTGGGGGCACCACGGTAGTGTCCAAGTCCCCAACCCTGCGCCTAAGCTGGTCTATGTGCCGTCGCCACAAACGTCCGTCTTCAAGTGCCACCTGGTACAAGTGAGGTCCAGTACCTCTTGGAACCTGGTCAGCACGGCACGGAGGCACTCGAACAGCTGCTGGTGTGAGTCTGCAGACACCAAGACGTCGTCAAAATATGGTACCACGCCCGGAAGCCCTTGCAGGAGACGCTCCATAAGGCTTTGGAAAATGCCAGGAGCCACACTCACCCCGAACTGCAACCGGCGGCAACGGAATGCCCCTCGGTGGGTGACGATCGTCTGGGCTTCAGCAGTGGCATCATCGACAGGCAGTTGTTGATAAGCTTGGACAAGGTCCAGCTTAGCAAAGACCTTACCCTCACCCAGGGAATGCAGCAGGTGTTGGACAACAGGAACCGGATAAGCGTGCTGCTGAAGTGCCTTGTTGATCGTGCACTTGTAGTCAGCGCAGATTCTCACCGACCCGTTTGGCTTGACAGGCATGACGATGGGGGTTTCCCACTTGGCGTGGTCAACCGGCTCCAAAACTCCTTGGGCGATCAGTTTGTCCAGTTGTGGCCCCTTCTGGAACACTTCCTACAGATGGCGTCTCTGAATCGACACTTGGCACGGGAATGGTTGCCTCCGCAGCCGGCACATTCCGGTTGGCCCTTGGACTTCTGTTGGAACTTACTGCGCTCCCGTTTGTCTGGTGCACGTCTTCACTGGAGGATGCCTCATCACTGCTGGCCTCTTCATGATGCACCGAAACTGGTTTCCTAGCAAGACGCGGGCTGCTGGACTTGCGGATCTCCTGGGCGGAGCGTTCAGCAGCTTCTGAGGCCACAGCCTCCTCAATGGCTTTCTGTAGCGTGAGGTCTGGCTTGGCGAGGAGACGCCGTTGCAGATGGATGTCCCGGACCCCGCAGACGATTCGATCCATCAGGGCATCGTCTAAGTCTCGGAACTCACAGTGCATTGTAGCCTGTCGCAGGGCGGTGGTGTAGTTGTTGATTGACTCCCCCTCTGCCTGGTTCCGGTGGTAGAACGCATGGCGGGCAGCAATCTTGGACGGCTTTGGTGCGTAGTGGTTGTGGAGCTTCTCTTGGATCGTGTCCCACGGTGTTGCCTGGACTGCTTCAGGCGCAACCAATGCTTGGGCCGTCTCAAACACCTCAGGCCCACAGAGGCTGAGGAATAGGCCCCGCTTCCGATCCTGTGATACTTGTGTCAGCTCGTTGGCTTGGAGGTAGCAGTCGAACCGAGCGAGGTAGGAGTTCAATGATTCAGAGGCTGGCGCAAACGGCGGTAGAGGCACAAGTGAAGCCATGATTCCGATGCCGGCATGAAGGGCGATGGATGGAACACAGTGCTCTAGCCAGAACAGTCAGCTCTGAATTGGTTCTGTCCAGTGATTTCGCTCAGTGATTTCGCTCTGTGATTCAGCTCAGTGATTCAGCTCAGTTCAGAGGCTGGCCGCATCTGGCTGTGCTCTGATGTCCATCAATCCCATCCTCGTCGCCAGTGTTAAGTTGTGGGTTGACATAGCAGACGACACAGCGATTTCTCCAAAGCAGCTCTTTATTTTGTAAGCTGGAATAGAACTGACTAGCAAACAGCTCAGCCGGCCTGCTTTTATAGGCAGCCGGCTGTCAACATTGTAGCAACAACAGCCCAGAGTTTCCCGCCTAAAATAACTGACGTGGACCTGAGTGAAAACTATCTACAGACCTGAGTGAAAACTATATACAGTATCCCCCTGCTGGCCCAGGGTGAAACTTCACTACATAACAATTTATTTATTTGATTGGGGTGGCAATCCCCCCCCCGAACCCCCGGCCACCCCACCTGCAACCAGGAATGGAGGAAAGGGTGTGTGCTAGGTATGGGGCTGCCCCAGGTGTCACCACTGGGGGGGGGGAATCATCGGGCGGCACTCAGCACAGGGCCTGGAGCATGCCCAATGCTCTGTGCTGTCCAAAGGGTCCACCCACCTCCTCCCCCCCAGCTGTAGGGTGACTGAGTGGGAGGAGGCAGGCAGACTCTGGAGGCCCCATGCTTGTGCAGGAGACCTTCCAGCAGGCTGGACTCAGAGCCCAAAATGTGTCCCGATTGCCAACACACCTTGCCTCTTGTAGAAGGGGGCGCCTGGCCAATACTCACACATGCAAGATGTCCTCCGTCACATCCAGTTCCTTGCTGATCCCTTCTTTGCGGGGCTCAGGGTCAGGGGCCAGAGAGCCCAGCGCAATCTGGGCCAATGATGATGATGCAAAAGGGATCCTCAGCTCACAGGTGCCTAGCCCACCTTTTGCAGCAAGGAACACAAGTGAAAATTTGTTGTATCTCTTTTTAAAGTTGTAAATAACAACTTCAGCTCTGACCAGTGAGAGGGCTAAAACCAGTATTATTGCCAGGGACAGTCAGCGGCAGAGAAAGCCGCTCGGACACCTGGGGCGCAAGCTGCCCATAGGGGTGGGACGAGGGTGGGGTGAGCAGCCCATAGGTGTGGGGCGCACCGTGGGGCCTCCAGAGTCTGCCTGCCTCCTCCCACTCAGTCGCCCTACAGTTTGGGGGGGGGGAGGCATCAGGCAAACTGGGCAGCGCAGAGCCTTGGGCACTTTGCAGGCCCCGTGGTGAGTGCCGCCCGGCATAGTCACCACCCTCAGTGGGGACACCCGGGGCAGCCCCATATCTACTGCACCCCCTTCCTCCGCCCCTGGTTGCAGGTGGTGTGGTCAGGGGTTTGGAGGGGGGAACTGCTGCCTCAATCAAGTAAATAAAAATATACTTAACTGACCAATTGTGTTGCAGGTAACTTATTTCTGCCCCCCCCCCCCGGTTGCCGTGTGTCCTCTTTTTCAGGGGTAACATTTTTTATTTTATGTTTTTCAAATAATATTTATTCAAGTTTTAAAAGGTTACAAAAAGGAACACAGAATACAAAAACAAAACATATCCAAGAAAAAAATATATTAATAAAAATAATAAAAATAGAAACAGCAAAAACAGCAAAAAAAAGAAAAATACAATAAAAAAAGACAAAAGAACAAGTTAAACCTTAATATAACTCCCTTTCTTAACTTATCTCCTTGACCTCCTCACACCTCCCCCTTTGTATTCTAATTCAAATAGATATTTCAGCAAATCCTTCATCTTTATTTTTATCTTTATAACTTATCTTAATATACTGTAATTTTCCATTCTCTCATTCACCTATTAGCCATCCACTTTTACTTTATTTAATCTTATTTCTCCTTAAAACTTATATATCTGAAATTATTCTCTTAAGACGTTTCCCCTAGGGTCACAAAGATTCCATTCCACGATTTTCCCATCTCTCATTAAAAGAAAAAAAATACTTATTTAATATCACAATATATACACTTTAAATTCCCAATTTTTCTTTCATCATCTCCCCTCCCCGGTCTCGGCCCCTGCCAACAGTTCTCCAAAAGTCCATCAACCCGGAGATCTTAAGTCCGAGGCTCTTAACTCTCTTTCATGTCCCCTCTGCCGATCTTTTTGATAGTCTTTGGTGTTAAAGAACAAATCTCGGGGGAGCTCCAACCCAACGGTAGTCAAATTCCTTCTTAGCGAGTCTGCCAGACTTCCATAGTTAAAGGTAGGGCCCATAGAATATTCCAAATCTTGTTTCACACTCCTGCCAAATCCAAAGGCCCCAGAGGCTCCAATCTCCACCTGACTCAGATTCAAATCCCAAAAGTTATTCGATCCCCACATAGGGTGATCTCTCCATCTTTCATTTTCCAAACCAAGCCAGGATTTCATCACCAAAAACTGGCTTCTCCTAATTGCAGACGTATAAGGCCTGAAGTTGTAATCCACCATTTGCCTCTGTAGGGTTACGACTCCCCCATGCATCACTTTAACAACAGCAACTTTCTCCTTCTCTGGTTCTTCAATTTGTTTAGTTAAAAGAGATTCCTGTGCCAGGTTCTTGTCTACTTCTTTACTGATGCCCACTTTTGTTCCCAAAATTTCAACATTGGTAGCCATGACGTTTATCTGTTCTTGCAGCTTTCCCAGCAGATAAAATGTCCTATTCAGTTCAGACGCGACTTCCTTCTCATCCGCTATCCTTGAAATGTCCAAGGTCAAAGCTAGTTTCTCAGAGACTTTATCTTTAAAATCAATTTCCCAGCTGCATCCTTGCAACACTATCCCAAAACTCCCTCTAGAGGGACACAGTTTCCATTTACACTCCTTCTAGCACAGTCCCAAAAGTCCCAAACATAAAATTGTAGCAATTGCCTTCCTTCTTTTTAAACACAAAAACACAGAAACTGACAATAGCAACAAAGTCCTTCTTTTGTATCTTGACAGCTAGCTGTCAAATTTATCTCTTCACCCTCCACGGGCTCTCGCAGACCGCTCCCAGGTTTAGGGAAGTGGCGCTTCAATTCCCCAATTTTGATCTTCTCCTGCAGGCTTCCCTGCTTCAAAAAAGGGTATTGATAGTAATTTCAATCAGTGGAGCTTTAATCCTTTAGGTAAGACTCTCCACAACCTTAGTTAACAAGTTCTTTGCTTCAGTTTATTTACAGAAAGGGGAGGCGGACTTCCTGTTTAGACCTTCCCCGATCGGTACCAATTTAAAAGTACTTTAAAAGTCCAATTTCCGTTCTACTCACGGGTTGTTGTTTGAAATCCAATTGTCCACAAGAAAAAGTCCGCGCTCTCCGGCAACGGCTATGCGGCTTCACTCCGTAAAAAATAGCGGTCGATTCAAAACACCCCACGTCACTTCGGAACCCCAAAAAAGGGGTTTCCCTGCGGGTAGGGGGGGCGCTTCTGGTGTCATCCGAATCCCACGTTCCCAGGCTTCCTCCGCCTGGGATTTTTAAAGGGTCTCCGCCTTCGCCGCCGCGGCACGACCCGAATTCCACGGAGCAGGTTCCTCTCAGTCAGAGGAACACCGCCATTGGCGATGGCGCTAACCCGGAAGTCCCCAGGGGTAACATTTTTTAAATTTGCCAAAATGTCTCTGGCTATACTTTCTGGATGAGTCCTAGACAAGACTGGTGATTGAAAACTTGCTTTCCCCATCTCTTCTCGTGCCCCCCTCAGCAATATATCACAGCTTCTATAGCCTACGTACAGTAGGAGTATTTAAAATGAGAATCTTCATAGCGTCCTCTTTTTTGTTCTTTGAAATACAGTGGTACCTCGGGTTACATATGCTTCAGGTTACAGACTCCGCTAACCCAGAAATAGTACCTCTGATTAAGAACTTTGCTTCAGGATGAGAACAGAAATCATGCTCCAGCGGCGTGGCAGCAGCAGGAGGCCCCATTAGCTAAAATGGTGCTTCAGGTTAAGAACAGTTTCAGGTTTTGTATAATGTCTGGATTAAATACAAAGATCTGCTGGAGAACAAAACTCCAAGGTGGCTGTCACCAATGGAGGCAAAAGCCTTGAGAAAACTTAATACGGAGGCTAAATGGCCAAAATATTGTGAAATTTTAGAACAGGAGGGTGATAAGTGGAAATTGCAGAGTTTTGAGAATCTAAAAGACAAAGTGCGAGACTGGCTTCATTATTATCAAATTTTGTTGTTGTTGTTTAGTCGTTTAGTCGTGTCCGACTCTTCGTGACCCCATGGACCAGAGAACGCCAGGCACTCCTGTCCTCCACTGCCCCCCGCAGCTTGGTCAGACTCATGCTGGTAACCTCGAAAACACTATCCAACCATCTCGTCCTCTGTCGCCCCCTTCTCCTTGTGCCCTCCATCTTTCCCAACATCAGGGTCTTCTCCAGGGAGTCTTCTCTTCTCATGAGGTGGCCAAAGTACTGGAGCCTCAGCTTCACAATCTGTCCTTCCAGTGAGCACTCAGGGCTGATTTCCTTCAGAATGGAGAGGTTTGATCTTCTTGCAGTCCATGGGACTCTCAAGAGTCTCCTCCAGCACCATAATTCAAAAGCATCAATTCTTCGGCAATCAGCCTTCTTTATGGTCCAGCTCTCACTTCCATACATCACTACTGGGAAAACCATAGCTTTAACTATACGGACCTTTGTTGGCAAGGTGATGTCTCTACTTCTCAAGATGCTGTCTAGGCCTGTCATTGCCCTTCTCCCAAGAAGCAGGCGTCTTTTAATTTCGTGGCTGCTGTCACCATCTGCAGTGATCATGGAGCCCAAGAAAGTAAAATCTCTCACTGCCTCCATTTCTTCCCCTTCTATTTGCCAGGAGGTGATGGGACCAGTTGGACAGGAAAATTGGCTTCCAGGTGGAAAAATCAAAACTGGAAACAGAGTTGTTAGAGTCCAAAACTAAGAATTTGTCAAAAATGTATAACTTGCTGTTGAAATGGAATACACAGGATGAAACAGTTAAATCAGCTATGATTAAGTGGGCACAAGATATTGGTCATAACATTATGTTCGCTGACTGGGAAAGGTTGTGGACCACCGGTATGAAATTCACGGCATGTAATGCCTTGAGAGAGAATATTATGAAAATGATTTATAGGTGGTACATGACCCCAGTCAAGCTTGCAAAAATTTACCACTTATCAGATAATGAATGTTGGAAATGTAAAGAAAATGAAGGTACATTCTTTCACCTCTGGTGGACATGCCCGAGGATTAAGGCTTTCTGGGAAATGATATATAACGAAGTGAAAAAGGTACTTAAATATACCTTCTTGAAGAAACCAGAGGCCTTTCTCCTGGGTATGGTAAGCCATGTGGTGTTAAAGAAGGACAGAATCTTTTTTATGTACGCCACTACAGCAGCAAGGATTCTTATTGCAAAGTATTGGAAGACACCAGATCTACCCACTCTGGAAGAATGGCAGATGAAGATGACAGATTACATGGGACTGGCAGAGATGACTGGCAGAATCCGAGACCAGGACAAAGAGACAGTGGAAGAAGATTGGAAGAAATTTAAAGACTATCTTAACAAATATTATAAAATTAATGAAGTTTTAAAAGATATGGGTTTAAAAATTAGTGGTTTGCAGGGGCGTTGATTAAGGAAAAAGAATAGAATTATTAAAAACTATGGGAAATATGGGAATGGATTTGCTGACAAGATAAATGAGATTAGAATACAGAAGGGGGAGGTGTGAGGAGGTCGGTGAAATTAGGTTTTGAAAATAAGGTTTGAATTTATACTTGTTTTGTTTTTGTTTTGTTTGTTGGTTTTTGTAGGTTTTTATTGTTGTTTGTATTTGTGTCTATATGTGTTTATTTGAAACTTAATAAATATTAATAATTAAAAAAAAAAACAGTTTCAGGTTAAGTACGGGCCTCCGGAACGAATTAAGTACTTAACCCGAGGTATCACTGTATGGCAACCCTCACTTGCCTCCCCTAAAATAAATCCTGGCTACACCCATGGCAGGTGGTCATATCGACAGTGCCAGTTTGTTGATATAATCAAGGAACTATTACCATGTACTCAGAAATTTATCCTTCTTACTCTGCCCATTTATCATCTCATTGCTGCGTTGATTCAAACTCCCAGATAGTGCCATGTCCCATACCTGGGTAAAACCAAGTTTGTAAAATGAGGGCCTCCCCCCATTTCCCACCTGACAGCTATTTCCATTCTGGCAGTGGCTGTCAAAAAAGAGACCATGGTCAAAGATCGAATATTGGGGTTCAGATCCCCCAAAAAACCAAAAAATGTGAGCCATGGGTCCCTGTTTATAAGCAATTATGATGGAGATTTCAAGATTTATTTATTTAGCTAGCCAAAATGGTACACAAGTGTTTTTGCACCATTTGTTCCCCACCGGGATGGGGCTTTACAAACCATTGGAGCAATGGAGAGACAAGTAATCAGTCATTTTTGTTTCCTCTTTCACCAGAATGCAAAGGTGGTGACAGAGGTGGGGAAGTTTTGCTTGCTGTTTAACAAGTAGGAGCCCTGCCAGAAAGAAAGAAAGGCAAATCTTGCTATATAAATAGGACTTCAAGGCCACGCCATCCGTTTTGGCTCCTCTGCCACTTGGCCCCCTCCTCTTCCTCACTGCCAGCTATTAGCTGCTTTCCCCCGGTGGCAAGAGAGACAGAGAGATGCAGCAACAGGGATGGGGAACCTGTGTCTCTCCTGGTGCTGCAACAACTACAACTCCCATTAACCCTGACCCTCGGCCATGCTGGATGGGGCCGAAGAGAACTGGAGTCCAGCAACACCTGGAGAAACACTCTGATTAAGATTTAGCTGGGGTTTGTGTAATTGATTAATGAATATGGTGAGCCGGCTCAAATATATACAATCAGTTAACACATGCAGACTATAAAGTAAAGCACACTGGACAATTTATTAAAGCTCCAGATTCTATGTACTTTGTCTTATATTAAGGCAGTCCCAGGCTTGCCTGCTTCTCAGCACCCAAAATCTATCAATGTCCAAGAGTATCCGAGACCAAAGAGTTCTCCGCTGGCTCCAGAACACAAAGCAACATCTTGGCTCTAAGGATGGCATGTTCAGCGCCTCCTCTGACATCAGTAGCCCATGGGCAAGTCCAGAGTCCAGCCAAGACTATGGGGAAGCTTCCTGTTGCAACCATCTATCAAGCCACAGGAGGCCCAAAGAGGTCCATAGTTTCCACCACCAAGGAGAGATGCTCCAGGAAGGAGCTGATGGACACACGCAGAATCCGGGCTTCATCTGCTCTCCATCGACTGCAAAAAAATTTAAAAAATGTATTTTGTGCAGACTGAAACATAAAACTTCAACACTTGCACTACACTTAAGAGTCCAATGAACATACCACTCCTTCTGCCAATATCCTCATTCTATTCCAGTCCTTCAGCTTCCCTTTTACTCTTGGCAGACACTGGGCAACTGGTCCAATAGATTTGGATGCCAGAAAATATACTGTTCCACTTAATTAATTTATTCTTATCATACCACCACCTGAATGCAAAGTACTCAACAGAGAGGGAGGAATTATTCTTATTATCCTCCTCCTCTATATAGTATCATCAGCTTGTATAGCACTTTGCAGAAAATACGAGGTGATAGATCTCTGCCCTGACAGGCTTACAGTTTAAAATTTGGCTAAAACGGGGAAGGAGAGGGACATGGGGGCAGGCGAAGGAGGCGATGATTTGACTGACAAGTGCTGAGCTTTAGTTAGAGGCCTGGTTGCTGCAGTGTCCCTGCTCCAAGGGCTTTGTGGGAAAGGTGATGGGAGCGAGGGCTTGAAGGAAATAAGCGAGGAGGATGCACAGAGGGGTTCTGAGAGGGGGTACCAGGCATATGGGGCACCAGGGAGGAAAAGGCAGAGTTGTTTCGGGGAACAGAAGACATCTAGAGGTTGAGGAGCAAAGTTCACAGGCAGAGATGTATCAGGATACAAGAATGCTGTCCTAAGGATGGGAGAGCATGACCACAAAGGGCTCTGAAGGCAAGAGCAAGGCGTTTGTGATACATCTGAGGGATGAGCATCATGTTATGGGAGTGCTGTGAGAGATGAGTGATTTTGGCAGCTAAGTCAGCAAGGGGAGACAACAGAAGGTCGGGGTGCAGAAGGGCCCCAACTCAGTGGGAGAGCAGCCACTTTGTATGCAGATGGTCAATCCCTGGTAGGTCTGGGAGCTACGCCTGTCTGTCCTCCTGAAAAACCACAGATGGTGCTAAATGGATGGTAGGCAGATTCCTCCATCCCCAGGAAGTTGTTCTGTGTGCAAAAGCACAAGGATCCAAATGCAGGTCTTGCTCAGCACACCACTTTCTTTTACTTGCACCCCACTCTGCCTCCAAGTTATGCTCCAAACAGCCCTGCAGGGTGGGTTAGGCCAAGAAACAGACTCATTCAAAAGGGTTCAGCTCCAAGGGCCCCCTGGCAGTTCCCTCCTGTGAGAAATGAGGTTACAGAGATCCAGGAAGAGGGCCTCCTTGGTGGTGGCACCCGCCCTGTGGAACGTCCTCCCATCAGATGTCAAGAAGATAATAAACAACTTCTAGAAGATATCTAAAAGCAGCCCTGTATAGGGAAGTTTTAAATGTTTTATATTTTAATATCTATTGGAAGCTGCCCAGAGTGGCTGGGGCAACCTGATCACATGGGCGGGGTACAAATAATAAAACTGTTGTTGTTGTTGTTGTTTAAACCCTGGCTCAAGTCCAACATGCCATCCATTGCGGCGCCAATACTCACACATGCAAGATGTCCTCCGTCACATCCAGTTCCTTGCTGATCCCTTCTTTGCGGGGCTCAGGGTCAGGGGCTAGGGAGCCCAGCGCAATCTGGGCCAATGATGATGATGGGAAAGGGATCCTCAGCTCACTGATGTTGGGGGTAGCGATAAGGAGCATAAAACGTACAAGAAAATCCCCCCCACAGGCCCACACAGCCTACCTTTCCAACAAGAGACTCTCTATTCAAGGTCACCATTGTATTCTGTGTTTAATATTTCTGGGAGAGCTTCTAGTCCCTGGTTTTTTACCGCGGAGCTCTAACACGGATTAGAATCTCTGCTTATCCATGACTGTGGATGGAAGAAAACTCAAGACCAATGTTCAAATTGCAGGGTGGAGGGCAGAGGGGGCCGTTTTTGTGCCGATCTCTTTCGCTTCCTATTTTTTTTTGGGGGGGGGTTGCCTCAGGGAAGCAGGGAAGATGTGTTATACCTAGAAGAGGAGGGGGCCCAGGGCATGTGGGTTTCATTCAAGGCCTTCCTACCTTTCCCTCCACCCCACTCAGTCACCATTCTGTCGTATTTGCAGTTAGGGGTCAAAACGCATTAAAGGGCAACTTATCCCCATTTCTCTCCCCAAAGAATCCTGGGCACTGCAGCTTACCCCTCACAAAGCTACAAAGTGCCCATAATACTTTGCGGGTGAAACCCTTCCAACCCACCACCTTGATTTCCCAGCAGCTGTAGAAATTCAACTTGGCACACGTGCAATTCATTCAAATGCATGTTGTGGGTCTGCGCTTAGAGTCCCTTCAGCAAGACCCTGGCAAGTGAGCAGGGACTCCGGCCCCCTGCCCCCCCTCCCAGCCAGAGTGCCCAACCTGCCGGATCCTAATCGCACTTTTCATTTAAATCCCGTTTCGATCTGCAACCGGGGAAACCCATTTCAAGAGCCTGTGCCCCTCCTGCCTCTTTCCGGATAGGCGCTTGCCAGAGGCGCCTTGACGCAGAAGCGAGTCCGGCGGCGCCCAGCGGAGCTTCCTCCAGGCAGGATGAGGCCCCACCGGGGCAGCCGGGGCCTGATCCCCCCTCCCCTCGCTCTCGCCCGCCATCCCGGCGCTGTCCTCCCCCCAACCTAGTGCGGGAAACTACTGTCCCCCCCCGGAAAGGAGGCCCCAGCAGGAATGCCGGCCCCTCTTGGAAACAAGGAAGGGGGGGGGACCGCGATGCCTCCCTCCAAGGGACCCAGGCGTCCGAGAGCCCAGCCCGCCCCCTCCTCCGCGGGCGCAACGCTGCTTCTTTTCCGCCGGATACAAGGCGAGGCCTGGCCGGGACACAGCGCTCCCTCCGGCCGCCGCCGCCGCTCCTTCCATCGCCGCCGCCGCCGCCTCCCCCGCCTCCCCCGGGGGCGGATCCCAGGGAGCGGCCAGCCCACGTGGGGGGATCCTTCGGAATCCACCAGCCTTAGCTGCAGGAGCGTCGGAGAGGAGCTGGCGACGAGCAGCAGGCGCTTATGAATATTAGAGGGGAATATGCCCAATGTGTGGAGGGTTGGGAGCATAGCTTGCCACTCGGCCAGTCACTTTTGGTATAAAGTACAGCAAGCCCGCCATTTGCGTACATTTAACTTGCAGGCATTCAGCTTCCTGCGCTCGGCAGCTGTTGATGTTTAATTAAAAAAATGGGTTTGAAAGGATCTGGGGGGGGGGAAGACTTTGGCAATCTGGCACGCCATTACACCCAATATGTTTTGACTACACGCGATTTTGGCTTTAGGTGCGATTCCAGAACGCAAAGCCCCACGCAAGTTGCAGGCTTTCTGTTCCACGTAATCCGAGCCGGCCCACTGGGGAGGCAGGGCAAAACACCCGCTTCAGGCGGCGAAAAAGCAAGAGGCAGCGCTCTGCCCACCCCTTCTGCCTCCTTGTGGAAGGCTCCCTCTGGCTGAGCTGGGCAAGGGGGGAGTCCAGTCTTCCAGTGCGCGGCAGGAGAAGGGGTCACATAACGGTGATTAATTTGTTGCTGATTTAGGCCTCTCCATAATGAAAGGGGTTGCAGCAAGGAAACTACTGTCCTCTGCCAGGGGAGAAATCTAGGAGACACAAGGAAATGCGGATGGGATATTGGTCCCATTCACCCTATACATTTAAAACACATGGCTTCCCCCAGAGGATTCTGGGAACTGTAGTCTCTTTTTAAATAACTTTTTATTAAAAATTAAAACAAAACATATTATCCAGAAACATATCATCCTTATTCCCCCCCCCCATTTTTCCTCCCTTCCCCTCCCTCCCCCCACAGAACCCACCCACCCCCACCCCCAACTTCCCTCAGTTCCAGTCTTTGGTTTCTCTAAAAATGCTGTTTTCTGCATGTTACACAGTTGTATAAATCCTCAAACTATTTAGCTGATTATTATCAATAAAAAGTTTGTGAATGTTTATTCAAAACCAGCCAAGGAGTCCAGTTCGCTTTGTTGTGTCTTCAAATACTTTGTAAAGGGTTCCCATTCATCTGTAAAGTCACAGTTATCCTTGTCCCATAGTTTATATGTCAGTTTTGCCAGTTCTGCATAGTCCATCAATTTTTCTTGCCATGATTCTTTAGTTGGGGTTTCTTCAGTCTTCCATCCTTGTGCTACCAGAACTCTCGCAGCCGTTGTCACATACATGAAGATGTTTTTCAGCTTTTTTGGCAGATCATTCCCTACAATCCCTAATAAAACTGCTTCAGGCTTTTTAACAAATGTTAAACGGAACATTATCTTCAGTTCATTGTATATCATTTCCCAAATTTTTTAAATTACCTTACAATCCCACCACATATGATAAAACGCCCCCTCCTTTTCCTTACACTTCCAACATATATTTGAACTAGTTTTATACATTTTCCCTAACTGCACTGGTGTTGTGTACCATCTGTACATCATCTTCATGTAATTCTCCTTCAATAGGGAACAATCTGTAAATTTGAAGTCAAGTTTGTTCCCTATGGCAAGGAGTGCTAGGATGGGAAGCATCCATGTAATCCACCTTGTCTTAGACACACACCTGTGATGCATCAGAGGAGCCCTTTGCTTCATTTAGTTCTTAAGGGGGAGAGAGAGAGAGAGAGATGATAGATAGATAGATAGATAGATAGATAGATAGATAGATAGATAGTGTTAAGTTGTGGGTTGACATAGCAGACGACACAGCGATTTCTCCAAGTAGCTCTTTATTTTGTAAGCTGGAATAGAACTGACTGCAAACAGCTCAGCCGGCCTGCTTTTATAGGCAGCCGACTGTCAACATTGTAGCAACAACAGCCCAGAGTTCCCGCCTAAAATAACTGACGTGGACCTGAGTGAAAACTATCTACAGACCTGAGTGAAAACTATCTACAGTATCCCCCTGCTGGCCCAGGGTGAAACTTCACTACATAACACCCCTCCCCACCGAGATAAGGCGTTAGTTACAATCGTAATGGTTTCCTTATATACAGCACTACGCGTAATGGTTCAATTAGGCACAAAAGCATATCGGTTACATTTCCCATACTTAGACCAACAGTGATACATGTCCAACAACATAGTCCTTTAAATAAGTTGGGCGCTTGGGAACTCTGCCAGACCGCCGGGGACTGGTAGCCAAGTCCAGAGGGCCACACAGTTCTTGCTGAGGCTGTGGTGCGACCCTAGGTGGCGTTGGAACCAACTCCCCTGGATCCACTGCTGTGGGTGGAGCCTCCGCAAGAGGAGTGGTCTGAGTCTGTGGTAAGTCTGGCAGACCCTCTGAAGCGGCTTGGTTCGGCTCCACGCTGGCAGTTTGCGAGGGAGGTGTAGGTGGGGCCTCGCCATCTGTACGTGTCTCTTCTGGAGCCGCAAGCGCAGTTGGGGGCACCCCGGTAGTGTCCAAGTCCCCAACCCTGCGCCTAAGCTGGTCTATGTGCCGTCGCCACAAGCGTCCGTCTTCGAGTGCCACCTGGAACGAGCGAGGTCCAGTGACTCCCACTACTGTGGCTGGCACCCAAGGAATGTCCCCCACATAGTTCTGGGCAAAGACCTGGTTTCCTGGGACAAATGACCGTGGCGCGTTGGCACAGCCTGGGGGTTCAGCCACGGCAAAGTCCGGGTGTAGCCGGTCGAGCGGTGACCTGAGGCGGCGGCCCATAAGCAGTTCAGCAGGACTCCTCCCTGTGGCCGCATGAGGGGTGATGTGTTGCACGAACAAGTATTCGGCGACCCGCTCATGCCAGTCTCCCCGGTCCAGGCGCGCCAGTGCCTCTTTTGCCAAGCGCACCATTCTTTCCGCTTGCCCGTTGCTGGATGAATGAAAGGGTGCCGTTAGGGCATGGCGGATGCCCAGTCAGAGACAAGGACATCAGGACACCCATGCGTTGCAAACAGGCCTCGCAGCACCCGGATGACAGCTTCGGTAGTGGTGGAGGGCATCAGGGCGACCTCCAGCCATTTGGAATAGGCGTCCACCACTACCATAAAGGTCCGGCCGTGAAAGGGGCCAGCCAGATCGATGTGCACCCTCGACCAGGGTGTCTTTGGCGTCTCCCAGGTGTGTCCCTTAGCTGCTGGTGGTGCAGGCCTCGACTCTTGGCACGCTTGACAGGCGGACACCCAGCCAGTGATGGCATCGTCCATATCAGGCCACCAGACGTAACACCGAGCCAACGCCTTCATTTTGACAATTCCCGGGTGGCCAACGTGCAGAGCCTCCAGGACGCGCTGACGGAGTCCCTGGGGAATCACGACGCGGTCTCCCCACAGCAGACAGCCGTGATGAGCTGAGAGTTCATGTTGTCTGGTTGCGAAGGGCTGGAACTCTGATGCAAAAGGCCCTTGTGGCCACCCCCTCCACACCCAGTTGAGCACCCGGCTGATGGTGCGATCCTGGGCAGACGCGGAGGCCACAGTGGCAGCCGATACAGGCGCTGCTGGAAGATCCTCAATCAGAAGGAGCGATGAAGCTGGAGCCGGGTCTTCCACAAATGCTGGAAGAGGGCAACGGCTGAGGGCGTCGGCATGGCCCATCGATTTCCCCGGGCGATGGATGAGCCGGTAGTGGTAGGCAGCCAGGAAAACAGTCCATCGCAGCATGCGTGGTGAGAGGACCGGTGGAGTTGGACGATCACCGGCGAGGAGGCCCAGGAGTGGCTTGTGGTCAGTGATGAGGTCAAAAGTCCTGCCATAGAGGTATTCATGGAACCTCTTCACTCCAGCCACAAGTGCCAGTGCCTCCTTGTCGAGCTGGCTGTAATTCCGTTCCGTCGGAGATAGCGTCCTGGAAAAGTAGGCGAGCGGTGCTTCTCTTCCGTCTGGAAAACGGTGACTAAGGACAGCACCGATGCCAAAAGGTGAGGCGTCGCAGGCAAGGACCAGCGGCCTGGATTCACTGTACTGTACCAGCACACTGTCTGATGAAAGGAGAGCCTTGACCGCATTGAAGGCCGCCGTCTCCCAATGACCCCAGGCCCAAGGCATCTTTGTGCTGAGGAGTCGGTGAAGAGGCTCAGCCACTGTGGCTTTGTGGGGCAGGAACATGTTATAAAAATTCAGCAGCCCCAGGAACGCCTGCAACTCCGTCTTGTTCTTTGGGGTGGGGGCCTGCTGGATAGCGTGGATCTTGGATGTGGTCGGGTGAAGGCCGGAGGCATCGATAAGATAGCCCAGGAACTCTACCTGTGGAACGGCGATCTGGCACTTCTCCCTCTTTACCTTGAGCCCGGCCTCTTGGAACCTGGTCAGCACGGCACGGAGGCGCTCGAACAGCTGCTGGTGTGAGTCTGCAGACACCAAGACGTCATCAAAATATGGTACCACGCCCGGAAGCCCTTGCAGGAGACGCTCCATAAGGCTTTGGAAGATGCCAGGAGCCACACTCACCCCGAACTGCAACCGGCGGCAACGGAATGCCCCCCGGTGGGTGACGATCGTCTGGGCTTCAGCAGTGGCATCATCGACTGGCAGTTGTTGATAGGCTTGGGCAAGGTCCAGCTTAGCGAAGACCTTACCCTCACCCAGGGAATGCAGCAGGTGTTGGACAACAGGAACCGGATAAGCGTGCTGCTGAAGTGCCTTGTTGATCGTGCACTTGTAGTCAGCGCAGATTCTCACCGACCCATCTGGCTTGACAGGCGTGACGATGGGGGTTTCCCACTTGGCGTGGTCAACCGGCTCCAAAACTCCTTGGGCGATCAGTTTGTCCAGTTATTCGTCCACCTTAGCCTTGAGAGCAAAGGGAACCCGGCGTGGCTTTAGCTTGATGGGGGCGACTTGTGGATCAAGGCTAAAGGAGATGGGCGTACCTGTATATTGCCCCAAGGTGCCGTCAAAAACCTCGGCAAAGTCTTTGACCAGACCCTCAGTCTCTGCGTTAGAGATGCAGTTGATGCCGGTGACTTCCAGGCCGAGGGCATCAAACCAGTCTAGCCCTAGGAGGCTTGGCCGCTGACCTTCGACCACCACCAACCGGAGCAGGCCCGAAAAATCCTTGAAGGCGATCCAGAACCGGCCAACACCTACCACGGGAATGTCGTTTCCCTGGTAGTCTCTCAGGTGTACGCAGTGAGAGTCGAGTTGCCTTTTGGACACTCTGGGTACCAGTCTTTTGATGGTGCTCCATGACACGATGGACAGGGCAGACCTGGTGTCGATCTCCAGGTCACATGGAGCTCCTTCAATGAGCACCGTGACGTTCAGCTTGCGTCGAGTAGGCGAGTCGGTTTGGCCAATCGTGGTTCCAGACGGGCACCGGCAGTTGGTGAGAGCGAAACAACTTTCCTTGGCAGACTGGAGTGAAGACTTGGACTTGCGAGTCGATGAAGGGGGGGTGTCAGACGGAGCCGATCGGCAGACCTTAGCGATGTGGCCCCTTCTGGAACACTTCCTACAGATGGCGTCTCTGAATCGACACTTGGCACGGGAATGGTTGCCTCCGCAGCCGGCACATTCTGGTTGGCCCTTGGACTTCTGTTGGAACTTCCTGCGCTCCCGTTTGTCTGGTGCACGTCATCGTCTTCACTGGAGGATGCCTCATCACTGCTGGCCTCTTCATGATGCACCGGAACTGGCTCCCTAGCAAGACGCGGGCTGCTGGACTTGCAGGTCTCCTGGGCGGAGCGTTCAGCAGCTTCTGAGGCCACAGCCTCCTCAATGGCTTTCTGTAGCGTGAGGTCTGGCTTGGCGAGGAGACGCCGTTGCAGATGGATGTCCCAGACCCCGCAGATGATTCGATCCATCAGGGCATCGTCTAAGTTTCGGAACTCACAGTGCATTGCAGCCTGTCGCAGGGCGGTGGTGTAGTTGTTGATTGACTCCCCCTCTGCCTGGTTCCGGTGGTAGAACGCATGGCGGGCAGCAATCTTGGACGGCTTTGGTGCGTAGTGGTTGCGGAGCTTCTCTTGAATCGTGTCCCATGATGTTGCCTGGACTGCTTCAGGCGCAACCAATGCTCGGGCCATCTCAAACACCTCAGGCCCACAGAGGCTGAGGAATAGGCCCCGCTTACGCTCCTGTGATACTTGTGTCAGCTCGTTGGCTTGGAGGTAGCAGTTGAACCGAGCGAGGTAGGAGTCTCATGATTCAGAGGCTGGCGCAAACGGCGGTAGAGGCACAAGTGAAGCCATGATTCCGATGCCGGCGTGAAGGGCGATGGATGGAACACAGTGCTCTTAGCCAGAACAGTCAGCTCTGAATTGGTTCTGTCCAGTGATTTCGCTCAGTGATTTCGCTCTGTGATTCAGCTCAGTGATTCAGCTCAGTTCAGAGGCTGGCCGCATCTGGCTGTGCTCTGATGTCCATCGATCCCACCTTCGTCGCCAGTGTTAAGTTGTGGGTTGACATAGCAGACGACACAGCGATTTCTCCAAGTAGCTCTTTATTTTGTAAGCTGGAATAAAACTGACTGCAAACAGCTCAGCCGGCCTGCTTTTATAGGCTGTCAACATTGTAGCAACAACAGCCCAGAGTTCCCGCCTAAAATAACTGACGTGGACCTGAGTGAAAACTATCTACAGACCTGAGTGAAAACTATATACAGTATCCCCCTGCTGGCCCAGGGTGAAACTTCACTACATAACATCAAATGTTATTATCCCACACTTTCCAGGATATTTGCCTGTTATGTTCCTTGCTGCAAAAGGTGGGCTAGGCAGGCTGCAGAGGAACGGAAGGACAAGGCAGGGCAGCTCCCCAGGAACCATCCTGATCCGCTGCTGCCTCCCTCCTTCTCAGGGTCCAGCACTGCTGAGGCCAAAATGGCAGTGTTGGGTGGACTTCCGGGTTAGCACCATCGGCAATGGCGGAATTCCTCTGACTAAGAGGAACCCGCTCCGTGAAATTCGGGTCTTGCCGCCGCGGCGAAGGCGGAGACCCCTTAAAAATCCCAGGCGGAGGAAGCCTGGGAACGTGGGATTCGGCTGACACCAGGAGTGCCCTCCCTACCCGCAGGGAAACCCTTTTTGGGGGGCTTCAAAACGACGTGGGGTAAGCGGCGCGGTGTTTTGAATCGACTGCTATTTTTACGGAGTGAAGCCGCACAGCCGTTGCCGGAGAGCGCTGACTTTTTCTTGTGGACAATTGGATTTCAAACAACAACCCGTGAGTAGAACGGGAAATTAGGTTTTTAAAACAATTTAATTTGGCAAGGAACGGGGGAAGGTCTAAAAAGTCCACCTCCCCCTTTTGTAAATAGACTGAAGCAAAGAGATTGTTAACTAAGGTCTTGGAAATCTCTACGTAAAGGATTAAAACTTCACTGATTGAAACTATTACCTACACTCCCTTTGGAAGCAGGGGAAGCCTGCTGGAGAAGGTAAAATTTAGGAACTGAAGCGCCACGTCTCCAAACCCGGGAGAGGTCCGTGAGGAGCCCATCGACAGTGAATAGAAAGGTTTGACAGCTAGCTGTTAGGATACAAAGAAAGACTTTGTTTCCATTCAGTAGCACCTTAAAGACCAACTAAGTTAGTTCTTGGTATGAGCTTTCGTGTGCATGCACACTTCTTCAGATACACATGCACACGAAAGCTCATACCAAGAACTAACTTAGTTGGTCTTTAAGGTGCTACTGGAAGGAATTTTTTTTGTTTTGACTATGGCAGACCAACACGGCTACCTATCTGTAACTGTTTCCATTGTCCATTTTTGCGTCTAAAAAGAAGGAAAGGTAACTGTAATTGTTATTAATTTACTTTTGAGACTTTTGGGACTGTGCTGGAAGGATTGATAGACTGCTTTCCGCTAGAGGGAGTTTTGGGACATGGTCATAAGAATGCAGCTGGGAAATTAGCCTAAAGATAAAAACTCTGAGAAATTAGCTTTGACCTTGGACATTTCAAGGATGTCGGTGGAGAAAAAAGTTACGCTTGAATTGAATAGGACATTTAATCTGTTGGGAAAGCTGCATGAACAGATAGATGCCATGGTTACCAGCGTTGATATCTTGGGAACAAAAGTAGGCATCAGTAAAGAAGTCAACAAGAATCTTTCTCAATTGAACAAATTGAAGAACCAGAGAAGGAGAAAGTTGTTGTTAAAGGGGGAGCTTTAACCCTATAGAGACAATTGGAGGATTACAAGTTGAGGCCTTACATGATTGTAATTAGGAGAAGCCAGTTTTTGGAGATGGGAGCCTGGCTTGATTTGGAAAATGAAAAGTGGAAAGATCACCCTATGTGGGGATCAAATGACTTTTGGGATATGAATTTGAGCCAGGAGGGGACCGAAGTTTCTGGGGCCTTTGGACTCGGAAGAAGTGTGAAACAAGATTGGGAATACCTTATGGGCCCTATCTTTAATTATGGAAATCTGGCAGACTTGATAAGAAGGAATATGACCATCGTTGGGTTGGAGCCCCCCCCCCCCCGAGAACTGTTTCTTAATATTAAAGACTATCAAGAAGATCGACAGATGGGACATGAAAAAGACTTAAGAGCCTCAGATTTGAGATCTCCAGGTTGATGGACTGTTGTAAGCCGATGGAACTGCTGGCAGGAGCCGAGACCGGGGAGGGGGGACGGTGAAAGAAAATTGGGAATTTAAAGTGTATATATTGAGAATTTTTTTAAAAAAATTGTTTTTAATGAGAGATGGAGAAATCGTGGAATGGAATTTTTATGACCCTAGGGGAAATGTCTTAAGAGAATAGGTTTAAATATATCAGTTTTAATGAGAAATAAGATTAAATAAAGTAAAAGTGGATGGTTAATTGGTGAAAGAGAGAATGGAAAATTACAGTATATTAAGATAAATTATTAGGATAAAAATAAAGATGAAGGATTTGCTGAAATATCTATTTGAACTAGAAAACAAAGAGGGGAGGTGTGAGGAGGTCAAGGAAATAAGTCATAGAAAAAAAATTATGTAAAGGTTTAACTTGTGTTTTTTTTCCTGTTTTGATTGTATGTATTTTCTAATTATTTCCCCCTCCCTTTTTATCTGTTTTTTTCTTTTTCCTTTTTTGTATTTTTTCTTGGAAATGTCTTGTTTGGTTTTTTTTGGTATTGTGTTTTCTGTTTTTTCTGTTGTAATGTTTTAAAACCTGAATAAATATTATTCAAAATGGCAGTGTTGGTGTGAGGTGCATGGTGGCAGCGGAGCTACCTCAGCCTGTCCTTGCTGTTCATCTGTGGCTTCCCTGGGCTGCCTGCCTGCTGCTCCACCATCCCATTGTACTGTGCGTGGCCATCTATTGGTGGCAATGTGAACTGCAGGGTGACAACAGTCTTACATTTCTATGTATACAGCAGGCATGTCGAACAGGTTGAAAAGCAGGCCGGCTGAGCTGTTTAAAAGCAGGCCGGCTGAGCTGTTTGCAGTCAGTTCTATTCCAGCTTACAAAATAAAGAGCTACTTGGAGAAATCGCTGTGTCGTCTGCTATGTCAACCCACAACTTAACAGATGTGATGTTTTATAACTGCACAAACAAATCAGAATGAATGTGTGATAAACAGTGGTTGTCATAGAAATTCCCCACATTTGTTTTACAAACAAATCAGGATGTGTGCTCAATAAACAGCTTGCCTGGAAGTGAGTAAAGAGCCTTGTGAAGTGGCGTCCTAAGGATTCACCTATTTATTATGGCGTAAGATCGACTAAACGACTAAATAACAACAACAACAACAAAAGATGTAGAGTAGTGGTCCACTTGCCTCACCTTACTAGAAACTGCTGAGTCTGCTCAGACTATTTAGGCCGTGGGGTTGCCATATTTCAAACAGTGAAAATCCAGACAGAAAAGCTGTTGAGCTTTCTTTAGTTTCCCCATACATCCAGATTTCCCCTGAACATTTAACTGATTTCTGCTGCTCACTGCGGTATTCTAGATATGGCCAAGAAATTACAGACGTACGGCAGCCCTACATCGGCACTATACATTTAAAGCATTATTGCATTACTTTAAGCAGTCATGGCTTCCCTCAAAGAAACCTGGGAGCTGTAGCTTGTTAAGGGTGCTGAGAATAGTTAGTAAACCCCTATTTCCTTCACAGGGTTACAATGCCCAGAGTGGTTTAACAGTCAACCTCTCTTCCCAGGAAACTCTGGGAATTGTAGCTCTGTGACAAGTATGGGGATCTCCAAGCAACTCTCAGCACCCTTAAGAAACTACAGCTCCCAGGATTCTTTGGGGGAAGCTGCCAGGGATGCTGTAGTTGCATCTTGCATTGCAGGCATTGCAGATCCAGCATTAAGCAGAAGGGTTGACTAAACGACCTCTAAGGTCCCTCCCAACCCTAAAATTTTATGATCCTACACAATTTCTGACAGTGGCCACCCGCAAGGCACAAACATATGACTTTCCCATAGCTGCAACTGTTTGTTGCTACTCTAGAGCTTTCCTCCAATCTTTCTGAAGTTCAGAAACTTTTGCGGTGAGATAATAGCTTTATGCCAGGAAATTTCATGCCTCCTCCTATCATCGGCATCAGGGAATGATTATCGCTCCCTGTTTACTGGCCCACCAGGGAACCAAACCATTTGCAGTCCTTGCTTGGACCATTGTGGTGCTCAAGCCAAATGCAGTTTTCCAGGGGCACCACTTAGAATCATAGAACCCTGGAATTGTAGAGTTGGAAGGGACCCTGAGGGCATAGCTGTCAACGTTTCCCTTTTTTAAAGGGGAATTCCCTTATTCCGAATAGGATTCTTCGCAAGAAAAGGGAAAAGTTGACAGCTGTGCCTGAGGGTCATCTTGTCCAACCCCCTGCAATGCAGGGATCTTAACACACGCTCCCCCATCCAATCTGAAACCATACCAGACACTGCTTAGCTTTGCAAATGTGCTAGCAGTTTTATTGCTGCACCATCTTCCACAGTGAACAGTGAATGGAAAAGGAAAGTTGGGGTTGGAAGAATAAGGAGATGCTGAGTGTTAGTCCATCCAGCCCATAAGTGCCCAGGTGTGGTGATAACCCCCGCCATGCTTTTTTTAAAGAGACAGATTCATGGAGAAGAGAGTCTATTAATGGCACTGGACATGAAGTCTGAATGGACCCTCCAGGTATTCTTTGGAACAAGGCTGGCGCCATTTCTTAGGGGGACTTTGGCAAAGTGTCCCCACCAAAGCAGGCTGCAAAGTTCAGTAAGGAATCAGCAGGAGGCAGGCATGATGAGCTGCCGGCTGGGCAAGTGCTCCAGGGAATGGGCTATTGCAGGGTGAGGCTCCCAGACAACAGTAAGCGTCTCACTGGTTACAAGCTTGGGAATGAAGCAGGCAAAGAACAACACTCAGGATGTTGGTAGGCTGATTATATGACAATGAATATTTGTTCTGCATTTATCCTGATTTGCTTGGGGGTGTTTACATCTCTTTCTGTTAGTCGTTTGCTCACTCAACACTTTTCAATGCATTTTCATGCTCCTTTCAATCTAAACTGTGAAAAGCCTATCTGTGGGTGTTTGTTTGTTTTGGAAAAAGTAGATTTCCTATGCTAGAGCTACAGAGCCTTTAATCCAATTTAAGGGTGCAAACCTAAAGTTCTCAGGGATGTGCTTGAATCCCTTCGCCAAAATACTGGCAGTCTGGAGGCACTGTGTGTGTGTGTGTGTGTGTGTGTGTGAGAGAGAGAGAGAGAGAGAGAGAGAGAGAGAGAATGAGAGCAGACCAAAGACATCTTGTTGCGCCCAGTTGCCAAACCTTGAAATAAACCATTCTGGTCCTTGGCCTACAGTGGCCATGTGCCCTGCTTTACAGAGGACATTCCTCTTTTGCAGTAGCGAGCAACCCTTGGTCTACTAATGCATGCCAGGGACGTGGTGGGAAATTTAAATGGTGACTGCTTTAAGCTGCACAGCATGGATTGCACTGGTGCTGCCTCCCGCTGTCTCTGGCAGGACCCACTGACATAGAGCAAAAACTTTGCTGAGGGTCCCTAAGACTTTGAACCAGCCCTGCTCCAAGGTATACTGCGCCTGAACCTGGAGGCCGCTGCTAGCTCTTCTCTGTGTATGTGTCTATTTTTTGTTATTTTATTTAAACTTAAATTGAGGACTGAGCCATGCTACAGGAGGCTGCGCCTTGCTAGGAACCTTCAAGGCTGTCAAAGGAGTACGTTGTGAGAAAATGGATAACCCTTCAGGGTGATCTGTATCTACTGAGTGCGGTGAATGAGAGATTAAACAGGTGAAAGATGAGGAAATTGTTTTAATGGGGATTCCATGTGTTCAGTGAAGCCGGTGACAGCCGGCAGCCAGCGTCCCTGGGAGAGGGCAGCCTGAAATATACAGATCTCCTACAGGGCTCTCAAACTTTAAAAGCCTCCTTAACATTTTGGAAATCTACTGCTTGAGTTTCCGCATTGCAACTAAAGGCAGAGCAACGCTTGCTGGTTTCCTCCTCATCCTGCATTTGTCACGCTATGTCCTACTGCCAATGGTGGTGCAACTCCAAGGGAGAACTTCTGAGCAGGAGAGAGGACTGCTCAGCCTTCCTTTTGCCTTCCAGCTCTCCCCAAAAGGCCCTACCCCACAATTCAGGAGGAAAATGAGTATTGGGGGACTGAGTCAGCGAGTCCTCATTAACCAGCATTTATTTATCTATTTCATATATTTGTATACCGCTTAATACCAGAACTGTCTTTTCGGGCCCTTCCAGACTGCTGAGGGGATTGTTTTGTTTTTCTGCAGGTGTATTCTGCTACATGGGGACATGGGTGGTGCTGCAGTCTAAAGCACTGAGCCTCTTGGGCTTGCCGATCAGAAGGTCAGCGGTTCGAATCCCCGCGACGGGGTGAGCTCCCATTGCTTGGTCCCAGCTCCTGCCAACCTAGCAGTTCGAAAGCACACACACAAAAAAGTGCAAGTAGATAAATAGGTACCGCTCCAGCGGGAAGGTAAATGACGTTTCCGTGCGCTGCTCTGGTTTCGGTGTTCTGTTGCACCACATGCTGGCCACATGACCCGGAAAAACTGTCTGTGGACAAACACCATCTCCCTCAGCCTGTAAAGCGAGATGAGCACCACAACCCCAGAGTCGTCTGCGACTGGACTTAACTGTCAGGGGTCCTTTACCTTTACCTTTTTATTCTGCCACATATCACTGACAAATGATAGCATTGATGGTGGATTTATACTGGACCTTCCACACATGAATTCTGCTTTATTTTTATTTTTTTTAAAAAATACTATTTATTACCTTTTCCAACAATTTACACAATTTACACACTACAAAAAATAAAAACCATACAATACAATACAACACAATACAATACAATACAAAAAAACACAACAACTATACATTACACTAACAAAACACTAACATTAAACTAACAAAGCAAACACAATTTAAGACACATCAAATAGTTTCATAGAATCATAGAATCATAGAGTTGGAAGAGACCACAAGGGCCATCGAGTCCAACCCCCTGCCAAGCAGGAAACACCATCAGAGCACTCCTGACATATGGTTGTCAAGCCTCTGCTTAAAGACCTCCAAAGAAGGAGACTCCACCACACTCCTTGGCAGCAAATTCCACTGTCGAACAGCTCTTACTGTCAGGAAGTTCTTCCTAATGTTTAGGTGGAATCTTCTTTCTTGTAGTTTGGAACTATTGCTCCGTGTCTGCTTCTCTGGAGCAGCAGAAAGCAACCTTTCTCCCTCCTCTATGTGACATCCTTTTATATATTTGAACATGGCTATCATATCACCCCTTAACCTCCTCTTCTCCAGGCTAAACATGCCCAGCTCCCTTAGTCGTTCCTCATAAGGCATCGTTTCCAGGCCTTTGACCATTTTGGTTGCCCTCCTCTGGACACGTTCCAGTTTGTCAGTGTCCTTCTTGAACTGTGGTGCCCAGAACTGGACACAGTACTCCAGGTGAGGTCTGACCAGAGCAGAATACAGTGGCACTATTACTTCCCTTGATCTAGATGCTATACTCCTATTGATGCAGCCCAGAACTGCATTGGCTTTTTTAGCTGCCGCGTCACACTCTTGGCTCATGTCAAGTTTGTGGTCAACCAAGACTCCTAGATCCTTTTCACATGTACTGCTCTCAAGCCAGGTGTCCCCCATCTTGTATTTGTGCCTCTCATTTTTTTTGCCCAAGTGCAATACTTTACATTTCTCCCTGTTAAAATTCATCTTGTTTGTTTTGGCCCAGTTCTCTAATCTGTCAAGGTCGTTTTGAAGTGTGATCCTGTCCTCTGGGGTGTTAGCCACCCCTCCCAGTTTGGTGTCATCTGCAAATTTGATCAGGATGCCCTTGAGTCCATCATCCAAGTCGTTGATAAAGATGTTGAATAAGACGGGGCCCAAGACAGAACCCTGTGGCACCCCACTAGTCACTCTTCTCCAGGATGAAGAGGAACCATTGATGAGCACCCTTTGGGTTCGGTCAGTCAGCCAGTTACAAATCCACTGAGTGGTAGCATAGTCAAGTCCACATTTTACCAGATTCTTTACAAGAATATCATGGGGCACCTTGTCAAATGCCTTGCTGAAATCAAGGTAGGCTACATCCACTGCGTTCCCTTCATCTACCAGGCTTGTAATTCTGTCAAAAAACGAGATCAGGTTAGTCTGACATGACTTATTTTTCAGAAATCCATGCTGACTATTGGTGATCACAGTATTCCTTTCTAGGTGCTCATAGACTGTTTGCTTAATGATCTGCTCCAGAATCTTCCCTGGTATTGATGTCAGACTGACTAGGCGGTAATTATTTGGGTCCTCTCTTTTCCCCTTTTTGAAAATAGGGACAACATTTGCCCTCCTCCAGTCTGCCGGGACTTCGCCTGTTCTCCAGGAATTCTCAAAGATGACTGCCAGTGGTTCTGAGATCACATCTGCCAGTTCTTTTAATACTCTTGGATGCAGTTCATCTGGCCCTGGAGACTTGAATACATCTAAACTAGCCAAGTATTCTTGTACTATCTCCTTAGTTATTCTGGGCTGTGTTTCCTCTGCTGAATCATTTGCTCCAAATTCTTCAGGTCGGGCATTGTTTTCTTTATCGGAGAAGACTGAGGCAAAGAAGGCATTGAGGAGTTCAGCCCTTTCTGTGTCCCCTGTTTGCATTTCACCATCTTCTCCTCTGAGTGACCCCACTGTTTCTTTGTTCTTCCTTTTGCTACGAACATACCCATAAAAGCCTTTTTTGTTGCTTTTAACCTCTCTAGCAAGCCTGAGTTCATTCTGTGCTTTAGCTTTTCTGACTTTGTGTCTACATGTGCTGGCTATTTGTTTGAATTCCTCTTTGGTGGTTTCCCCCCTTTTCCATTTTTTGTACACATCCTTTTTTAATCTTAACTCAGTTAAAAGTTCTTTAGATAGCCACCCTGGCTTCTTTAGGCACCTTCCATGTTTCCGTCCCATTGGTATTGCCTGAAGTTGTGCTTTTACCATCTCCCTCTTAACAAACTCCCAGCCATCATGAACTCCCTTTCCTTTTAGTACTACTGTCCATGGGATCTCACCCACCACTTCCCTAAGTTTTATGAAGTCGGCTTTCTTAAAGTCAAGAAATTGAGTCCTAGTATGCTTGGCTGCTCCTTTCCGCTGTATGGTAAACTTCAGAAGAGCATGATCACTCGCGCCTAATGATCCTTCCACTTCTACCCCACTAACCAGGTCATCAACATTGGTTAGGACCAGATCTAAAATGGCTGTTCCTCTTGTTGCTTCTCCCACTTTCTGGACAATGAAGTTGTCTGCAAGGCCAGTGAGGAATCTGTTTGACCTTATGCTCTTGGCTGAGTTTGACATCCAACAAATATCCGGGTAATTGAAGTCCCCCATTACTACTATCTCCCTTCCTTTTGCATGCTTGGCCATCTGTTCCAGGAAGGCATCATCTATGTCCTCCGTTTGGCTTGGGGATCTATAGTAAACTCCCACAATGAGGTCCCGGTTATTCTTCTCTCCCTTAATTTTGACCCAAATGCTCTCACTTTGGCTTTGAGGTTCTGAATCATGGATCTCATCACAGGTATACACATCCCTGACATATAACGCCATTCCTCCTCCTTTCTTGTCTGGTCTGGTCTGCTTCTCTGAAATAGATTGTATCCCTCCATTATTACATTCCAGTCGTGGGACTTATCCCACCAGGTTTCAGTGATGCCTATTATGTCATATTTAGTTTGCTGTACCAAGAGCTCAAGCTCATCTTGTTTATTTCCCATGCTTTGCGCATTAGTGTACAGACATTGAAATCCATTAATCATTGCCCCGTGTCTCTTATTTAAGGATTTTTTCCTCCCACCACTAGGTCTGCGTGCTGTTTGCTCCATTTGGTCTATGACATTTATCTTTCATTCCCTTATTTCCGTGACCTCCTCACACCTCCCTTTTTGTATTCCACTTCTATTAATTCTTTCAGCAATTCCTTTCTATCTTCCTCTATTTTTAATCCTATAATTATCTTAACACATTTTAACCTTATTTTCCCTTTAATACTCTATTAATCTATTTGTCCTTAATTCCTTATAACATTTCTACTAAAGCCATATAACTTCATTCCAACATTTTTCTAACATTCATTAATTTTACAGTATTTCCGTAAATAGTCTTTAAACTTTTTCCAGTCTTCTTCCACCGACTTTTCTCCCTGGTCTCGGATTCTGCCAGTCAGTTCCGCCAATTCCATGCAGTCCATCAACTTCATCTGCCATTCTTCCCGGGTGGGTAGATCTTGTGTCTTCCAATATTTTGCGATGAATTCTGCTTTATTAGTTGGTCTGTGATGCCCATTACATCACTGGAAGGAACTTAAGTTTTGTGTGTGTGTGTGTGTGTGTGTGTGTGTGTGTTTGATACCGGCATCCATCTGTTTTAATAGACAGTGGAGTGCACCTCTGCGGGTGAAGCCAAAACACTGCATTAGCAGCACTGAAATGACATTTCCAGGGCACAAGCCTGAGCAGTGTGTATGGTGGTCCTGGGCTGCCCAGACGACCAGACCCCCTCTTGGCCTCGCTGATGTGGTCCAAAGGAAAGCAGAGCAAAACATTAGGCACCAGCTTGGCTGAAGGAGTTGCCAGAAGGAGGCGTACAAAGCGCCATCCAACCATCTTAGGGACTCCACTCCTGATTTGTGTAGGGTTTGTCCTGAGCCTTTTCTTCCCCCCAAGATATCCCACAAGGCCACCTTTCCTGGTGGACGAGCCCCATCTACTCCTCACTTCCCTTTACAGCACATATAGAAACTGCCTTCTTGACCATTGAACCCACTATTGGTCTTGTCCACTCATTCTGCCAGAGCCTGTCTCCTCACCAAGGGTTTGAGACCCATCAGCTACCCTCACCTGGATTTGCCAGCCAGTCAAAGCTGTTTCCTAGGATGTGGTCATTGTTATATGCTGACAGCTTCCAGGAGCCACAGGTGAGAGCTGAATGCAGAGTGGGGACCAAAGGTGGATGAATTGCCTCAGGTGGAGCATGACATCTCCCCCACCAGACGTACAACCCCTCCCCTTGCACTCCATACAGCCCATATACACCATATATATACAACAAATATCAAGGACTGCCAATATGGGCACCTGGTGCCCCTGCCCCTCCTTCTGCTGAAAAAAGCATTTCTATGGTAGCCCGTCAGCTAGGCTGTGTGTGGGCTCAGTTGCAACATGAGTGTGTGGTGCCCATTTGTAAATGTAGCCATGGGCTCCCATAAGCAGGGCAATACAATAAAAGCAAAAACATAACACAAACATAGATGTAAGAACTGCATCAAGCATGACTAACTGAGGGAGGAGAGGTCACCTCACTTCTTGGGAGTAGAATCATAAGCACACAGGGGCCCTGAATCCAAACAAGGCAGATAGGATGCCCAGTGAACAGCAGGCATGGCATCACTTCCATGCCAGCTTTGGACAAAGCAGTCAGGACAAATGAAAACAGAACATCTGGAAGCCCCCTAGTACTTCTAAGGAGGGGGAGGTTGGGGAGGCGAAGGAGCTTGTTTCAGGCCTCTAGAATGAAGCAGATCAGGGCAGGAGGACTCTGGTACATCAAGGGTCAAGTGCTGAGGACTGGGAGGCTAGTGTGCTGTCCAATTTTCTGAATTGCTTCTCCTCTGCCAGTTGGCCAGGACCTACCCTGAGTTGCATAAATTATGTTCTGCAGATAAAGTGGGAACATACACACAAGACACTGGCCGGCTGCCCACTCCTCTCAACCCTGCCCCTCCCGGCTCTCAACAAGGCCATAAAAGGGATAGGACTGAGAAGAGGGTTGGGGGAATGCTGGGGGTGGGGAGCAAGGGAAGGGCAGAATTTCAGGAGGTGCTTGGAGCAGGGGACCCTCTGGATGTTGCTGGACCCCAACTACCATCAGTCCAAGCTAGCATGGCCAATGGTCATGGCGCAATGGATTGGGTACTGTAGTCCAACAGCAGCTGGTTCCCCATCCTTGACTTAGGACAATCTTCAACTTGGGGCTTTCCAGATGTCTTGGGAGTTGTAGTCCAAAAGGCCAAGAAAAAGGTGGCAACCTCAGGAGACAAAGGGCTTGTCTGCACTTCCTCTCGTCCCGTGGGAGAGCAGGCGAGGAGGAAGAGGAGAGGCTGCCACCCCTGAGGCCCAGCCTCACATGACACGCTGGCTCTGAGGGGCAGGCAGAAGGAAGGGCCCCCTGAATATAATCTTGCTCCTTTCTGAAATGTATTTAATGGTGTGTGTTTTTCTTTTTGTAAATCTACCAAAGAATAAAATAAAATACAATTGGGGTTAAGGGTTTTTTTCAGAATGTTGGAGGGCCTGTGTGCGATGTCCCGTTGGTGTAGTGGTGGAGGAAATGTCCCTATTTTCACCTGAGGAATGTTGGAGGGTACACAGAATGCCAGATATTATCTAGATTCTGTCATTCATTTATTTCTTGGGTTTAGGGAGCTCCCGGCCCCCACCATACACCTAAATAACACTATGAACCAAGCTGTGGCTTAGAAGGTGCAACTGGAATCTCTCCCATGTTACCCAAAGTGAGATTTTCAGGCCTGGAGTGGTGATACAATCTCTCTGCCCCATAACCCCTTGTCCGATAAGGTGCCAACTGATGTGGAAAAGAAAGGAAGGAACTTCATTCCTTTAAAGTAGAGCTTGGGGAGCAGCACATGTGTACACGTTAGATTGGTAATCCAGGGCTTCTTGCTTCTATCCAAGTTAGCATTCGGTTCCTACTTTGGACTCCTTTGCCTTTAATAGCTGCATGGAGCAGGCAGAGCATTCAGCAGGTGTGGCCTTTCCCTCTGATTTCCTGTCTGTCATGGAGCTGCTAAAAGCCAAAGTGTGCACACACCAAGGTTTGCCAGAAAAGAAGGCGATGGCCTTAGGTCAGGCCTACACAATGTGTGGGTCATAAAATGCACAGGCCCTGGAAGGAAAGTGGAGTCTTACTGGTTAGAGCATGAGGGGCTTGGAGGTAGAACGCTTTGGTCCTAGGAGGCCCAATACATTCACACGAAAGCCAAACCATTCTGGATGTTGAGGTTTCCAAACACAGAATTGGGGTGAAGTTGGCACTGAGGTCCATGTTGTGACCCAACTGGTCACACATTTGGTGGCGTGATCGTCCACCAGCACTTCTCCTGTTTCCTGTAGGGTCCTCCTTCCCTCTAGAGAGAATCCACCCATTGCAGAGTCAGTGTGTTTGGCACTGGGTCAAGTTCTGTCAGCTGTGTTGCCCAGGGGGTGGGAAAAAGGCGGCTCAACTGGCCCTCTCCCCTTCACTGGCCCCCTCCCTTCCTCTGCCCCTCCCTCCCTCCCTCCTAGCTACCCAAGACTCAGGCACGGACTTTCTCACCAACTTTCTCCCTGAGAGGAGCATTGCAGCATCCTCACTGCCAAGATTCAGGAGAGAAAACTCGGAGGGCTTCAGGAGATGCCTCTCAGAGGGATGTATCCAGCATCTCTTTGAATGGACCACAGCTTCTCTTTCCCTGGTGGGTTCTGCAAACAAGCTGTGGGCAGCAAACATGGTGAGGTTTCGCCTCTGAAGCTACTTGCCAGCTGATGCTCTGAGCATGGATGACCAGGTAACTGCTTGAACAGGTAACGCACCAAGGTGGCCCAAGTTTGCTCTTGCATTTTTGTTCTCGGTGAGAGTCCAGCCCCACTGTCTGCCCCACGCACCCTCATTTTATTCCACTGGGCACTCCTGCAATGCCTCTAGCTCCTCACACCCCACCCTCTGCTTTTATTTATTCATTATTAATTTCATAAAATTTCTATATTGCTTGATTGTAGAGAAAACCTCAAACCACTTTTACTCTGCTACAGAAACAACCTTACTGTGAGGCAAGTTAACAGTATAGCAGGCAATGGTGAGACCTGACTTGTGGGGCATGATAAACCAGGACTTTGTCACATGTCTGGCTGGCCAGATGATGCTGACTGCCTTGGAAGCAGGATCTCTTCATCAGCATCTGTAGAATTAGGTGTTTGGTGAACACTCTGCCCCCAAGTGCAAATGAATTATAACTACATCTGGGGGAAGTTGTGGAGGAGCCGGTTGCTTGTGGGGAAAAGAGTGGGATAATGCAATTGTGTTGCATGCAGAGTGTCCCAGGCTCAATCCCTGGCTTCTCTGGTTGATGGATATCTGTGCTGCCTGTGACCTTGGAGAGCTACCAGTTGGATAGGCAGGACTGGGCTGGATGGACTGACGATGTCTGACTCCTTGCAAGGCAGCAGCTACATGGTATCCTCTTTGACATGGGGGTACCATCAGACTTGAAGGAAGCAGTTGATCTATGTATCTGCAAGGTGAAGGGCTGGGGGAGAAATGCCATCACTTGCTGTCTCCAACTTAGCCGTGTCCATTCATATGCTGCTGCATTTCCCTAGGAAATTATGAACATTTGCCAGGGAAAACCACCTGTTCACATTGCCCAGTGCATAGGATCCAACTCCTAGGGTATTTGATGGGTATTGTCATTCAGCAGTTGTGTGTGCACCACATCAAGTGATCAGTTATGCAAGACAGGGCTTACTTAGCCCCCCCCCCCAATTTTATTCAAGTTGGCACCCCTGGCCCAGTCGCCTCTAAGGTGGCTTGTAACGGGCAGGGGGAATTCAATTTATGTTATCTTTCAAAGTTAAACCTACCAAATTTGTGTGTTCCAAGACACAACCATCCTTTGAAATGCACACTTCTATTAATTTTGCAGTGCGGTTCTCCAGCCAAGTAATGTCTACAGCCATGCATATTTTAGCATAATGTGACCAAAAAGCATTTATTAGTTAAAATTATATATAAAATGCAGTTGGTTTGCAAAAAATGTGTTTCTTAGGCAAAATTGCACGGAAAAATTAGAAGACATTTGTGCCAAAATGCTGAGCTGGGGGGACGTATTATTTAAAAATGCAGATTTTTGTCCCTTTCTGCTTTACCAATGGGCAACTGGTAGGGCTTAGGGCCACACACTAGAATTTTTAAGAATTCTACTTTTGTGGAAGTTTTGTATGTGAAAATGTTCATCCCAAATATTGATAAAAAATAGTGCACACACAGGTAAACAAATGCCCCACAATGGGGCGTGGAGACATTGAGGAGGGGAGGCAGTCAAGACCCCCACTCCTTGTACAGTTCACTCTCTGTACCCCCCTCTGCTGTGTATGGAGAGCAGTCATAGAGCTTCCCTTTGCACTCTTGGGGTAGCGTGCCAGTATCGCAAAGTGATGTGAACAAAGGAATTCTGGGGTGGAGAACAAGCCCCATGCATTTCAGACTCTTAGTGTTCACACAGTGTTAAACAGCAGGCTAATCCTGTGTCAGATTTCCCAAGAGCAACAGTTGAATTCCAGTCAGGGCCAGTTCTGATTTTCTCTGGTCATAGTCACACACACACACACACACACACACACACACACACACAGTGCATTGGGCTCCGTTCCCACCCTGCTGATCAATTGCGCATTCAGGAAACATCCCCAGCCATTAGCTCCCGCTGAGGAAACATCAGTCAACCATCCCTGATTGTTAGCAAACAACCCATGCAAACAAAACATGGCAGCCGTTACAATACCAACTTTCAGTAAAACACCTGAGCTGGGTTTTTATTGTTGTTTTTTTTAATCTGTCAAATATGAAAAGCATGCCATTCGCAGTTGATGAGGTCAAGGCAGCTGGTGTCGGAAGCCTGAAGAGAATGGTTGCTGTACCACCAGGAGTGTCCAAACATTCTGTCCCTGACCTGCAGGAGAGCTGATATGGGATACCGGGATGGATGGGAGACTGTGCTGAGAGCCCCGGCAGGCATGGAGACAGGCTAGCTCAGCTGCTATGGGGCAGCAGTGATTTTGGGATAGCAATGGGGGAGGCATTTGATTCAGTTCCCATTTAAGGTGGACTTGCCTACTTCACATTTTCTGAACCAAAACACAGCCACCCTTCAAAATTCACACTTCCTCAAATTTTGCAGTGCTATTCTCTGGCCATGTTCTGGGTACTAAAATGCACATGCTAGGGCAAAGTGTGCATACAAGTGCAAATATTAAAATAACATGCAGAAATCTGTTGCATTAGGGGAAATTGCTTTGCTGAAATGTGTATACTAGGCTAAGTTGCATAAAAGACTCTATATCTTAAGAGAAATTCACATTAAAATGCCAATGAATTTTCACAAGGACCTTTAAAAAAATCACACACTGATGTGGAAGTGTAGCAGACTGCTACAACTGAGAAAATGAAAAGTAGAGGGAACCTGAAGTTGGCAGATTTGCCCTTTCCTATTTAGGTATTGTTATAATTGCTCTCTGTTTATGATTCTGAGTTGATGAATTCAGATTCTGCATGCACCACAACACCCATCATCTTGGCAAAGGATGATGGGACTTGTAGTCCAAAACTTCTAGAGGGCACTATGTTGGCGAAGTAAGTGCTGTCTCCAAAAAAACTTATATCGCAATAAACCAGACTAATATCCTGCCCTTGATTCCATCCCTGTGTACCCTTGAGTTGCAGCAGTGCATCATTTAATCACGTGTCTGTGTTTCATCCCTGTGTTTGCCTTTGAAGTGCTGAGTGGCACGGCAGTTGGATTAATGGGTGTATACCATAACGTTGTTTGGATGTTCTCCCCTCCTATTCACCCTCTTACCTTCTGCAGAAGCAAATGCTCAACGCCTCTTCCACGCTGCCTGTCCCCACCTCCAACACCTCCCTCCCTCTATCTGACGACCGGGACAACGCTCTAGCCCAAGTGGAAATCGCCATCTTGGCCTCCATCTTCCTGCTAGCCACTCTGAGCAATGGGCTGGTGCTGGGAGCCCTCTACCGCCGCACTCGCCGGGCCAGCCCCATGCACCGCTTCATCTGCCACCTCTGCCTGGCCGACCTGACCGTGGCGCTCTTCCAGGTGCTGCCGCAGCTCATCTGGGACATCACCGACCGCTTCCAGGGCCCGGATGTCTTGTGCCGCGCCATCAAGTACTTGCAGGTGGTTGGCATGTTTGCCTCTTCCTACGTCATTGTGGCCATGACTTATGACCGCCACCGAGCCATCTGCCGGCCCATGCTGGCTTTCCGGAAGGGCCCAGCCAGCTGGCATCGCCTGGTGGTGGCGGCATGGACCGCATCCTTCCTCCTAAGCCTCCCACAGCTCTTCATCTTCTCCAAAACCAAGCTGCCCAGCGGAGCCCACGAGTGCTGGGCTCACTTTGCAGAGCCCTGGGGAGTTCAGGCTTACGTCACGTGGGTGACTCTGATGGTCTTCATCTTCCCCACTTTCTTCATTGCTACCTGCCAGGCCATGATTTTCCGTGAGGTCCACCGCAGCCTGCGCCTGGGGCCAGAAGGAGCATTGCGGGGCCGGGATAGTCAGCAGGGGCAATCCCCCATTTCCGGGGCTGTGTCCAAGACTGCAAAGATGACCCTAGCCATTGTGCTTATCTATGTGTTCTGCTGGGCCCCCTTTTTCCTAGTCCAGCTGTGGTCTGTGTGGGATCCTCAGGCCCCGCTAGATGGTGAGTCGTGCAGCAGCATAGGGTGTCAGGTTCCAGACTACAAAACTGGCATCCACCACAGCATTTCAATCCACACAAACATTTGCCCCACATTTCTGGGCACAGATCTGGGCTTTTCAGGTATGGATCCAAGTGCTTCCCCTCCTCCCCCCCAAAAAACAACCCCCCCTCTTTACCATAATATTGGAACAAACTGCAATTCACCCCAAACCTGAACTGCTGTTTCTTTCAATTCAGCATTAAAGAGTGTGTTTTCCTGGGGGAAATGGCAGGGCAAAAAAAGAAAGCACTTGGACCATGAGCAGGAAAGTGTGCAGCTGTGCCTAGAAAGCACGGGGCAAATGGTAAGAGTGGATGAGTCCTTAAAAGCACCTTCCTCCTCCTTCCTTCTTACTGTATGCTGAGCAGCAGAACAAGGGCACATGAAAGTTCAAGGTTACAGCTAGGGCACTATTTCTCTTGCTTTTTTAAAAGTCAGCCACTCTTTACTTCCTTCTGTTTACAACTGTGGATCCAAACTACAGGCTATTTTTCACATATATAAAAGCATTGCTTACTCTTTAAAAGAAATAAGCACACACACAGCTACACACCCTGCCAATCCAGACCACAGCATGGCAGGGAGGGACTTCAATGCCCCCCCCCCGCACTTTCCTCCAGCTTTGGGAAATGATTGGGAAAACGGTCGGGGGCTAAGCACCACTATCATGATCCAGATCAAGGACTCCCCGTGGCCAGCTGTGGAGATGACTGTCAGCCTGCAGCTGGGGCCTGAAACAAGCTCCAGAGTTTCAGCCTGGCCAGCTGGATCCCATTTGTGGTCTAGGAACCTACCTGCTGCCTCCTATTCTCTTATCTCACTGCTCCATGACCAAAGATTCCTGCAATAATATTTCATGGGCTCAGTGTAAATCATGACATGGCAAAAGGCGGGTGGCAGGGTGGGCACTTTGCATGCACTGTAGTGAATTCCATTATCTGTGAATGAAATTTAAGCACAGCATATGGACTCATATTACTTCAGTTCTATGCCTAATACAGACAGTCCTACTGGACCCTCCATTGGGAGTTGGGGACAAACAAGGATAAGGAGGGGGAGAAGGATTAAAAGGAATTTATATGCTGCTTTTCATTTTGAGAAGAAATAGCAAGATGGTTCACAAACCAGTTAAAGCCACCAGCAAAACTATGGTGCAAGTGCAATACATCCTGCAGTGGAGCTGGCGGGGAATAGAACTGGAGGGGGTTGTCTCAGCCCCCAAGGTTTTACTTCCTGCCAGTGGAGAGATGGGTGGAGATAATCCCACACAGGATCACATTTCTTCCCTATAGGAGAACAATGGTTTTCAGCTAGGGATATATGAGGTCTCTTTGGGAACGACATCGCCTCCCCTGGAAGCCCCCAAACATGTGAGCAGGCTGTGGTTACCCAGTGTTGGGAGAACTGCACTCTATCTATTCTCAGAGGTGCCCTTGCCTTTATTATTTGTCTTCCAGAGCATGTCCCATGGCTGAGCTCTTGCAATTCCCAGGCTGAGCCTTGCTCCTTTTCTCCTCTCCAGGTCCAGCTTTCACCCTCCTGATGCTCCTCGCCAGTCTCAACAGCTGCACCAACCCCTGGGTCTACGCCACCTTTAGCAGCAGTATTTCGGGTGAGCTGCGACAAATCTTCTGTCCCAGACTGGCCCGTCAGCAGATTAGTTCCCTGCATGAGGACTCCACCTTCACGGCCAGCTTCTCCCTGGGACGGGATGCCCTTTCCTGAGCCAGAGCGCCACTAACACCAATGGTGCACCTAGCAAGGAATATGTTCCTTCTGCTGAATGGTGGCTTCAAAGGCACTGGGGCTTGGCCAGAAAGGTGGAAGCAAAAGAAACCCCCAAAGAGGAGTGCCACTCTCTCACCAGCCAGCTCCATAGGGTGGAAAGATGCCCAGCTTAACAGAGAAGCCGGCTCCAAGGACACAGGGGCACTTAGGATGGCCGGAAGACCATTGTTTTCAGTCCCCTCTGGAACCTGTAAAGCAATGCCTTTCCCAACCCTGGTGTCATGCACATGTTTTAGGCTACAACCCCAGCTGTGCTGGGTGGGGCAGGTGGGAGTTGCAGCCTAAAACATCTGGAAGGCACCAGGTTGGGGGAGGCTGGGCTAGACCAAGCCACACTGCAGCCTTTTTAAGTGAAACATCCTAATCTTTTGTAGGATTTGCACTTTTTCATGCTTAGAAGGGGCAGCCCTAGCACAGAGCAAAAGAAGGCAGCTGCCTCCTGGACACCATGATGGTGAGGAGGCCGCTAGTATCCAGAGCTAGTTCCTACCTGCTGAAATTAAGGAACCTGACTTAGGGCTCATCCACACTTCTGCTTGTTTCATGCTGAGAAGACACAGGTCTGAGTGGCTTCCCATTTCTCTTGTGCTTTTGAGGCACAGGTCCAAATAGTTTTGCATTTGTCCCACAGCTTTGCCCAGTAAACCTGCTGTTTACCACAGAATCTGAACAAATGGTCAATCCACAGAAAAACTGATGGACATTTGTTCTGATTCAACGATAAACAGCAGGTTTCTCTGGGAAAGTGGCAGAACAGGTGGAAGTGTGGACGAGCCCTTGGTCATGTTTATCAGCTTCAATGGGTCTACTCTGAGTAGGACTAGCATTAGATATCAGCCATTGATTTGATCCAAGGGCCCAACAGGTGCTTGCCCTTTATTCTAAGATTGCCATATTTCAAAAGCTGAAAATCCAGACACAAAGTTGTTGAGCTTTTTGAGCTGCACTTCCAGCATTGGTTGCCAGGTTGCCATGTGGCCGGAAGCTGTTGACGAGGGCTGATTGCCGGCTATGTCCTGGAAATTCCAGGCGTATGGCAACCCTATTTTATTCCAATGTGGCTTCTGCAGAAGAACCTACCACTGGATGATGTTAAACTGGTGAAGAGCTGGTTTCCTTCCTCTTCAGAGAACTACCGTATCTTAAAGGCAAAGGAGCAACCACAGAGGTAGCAAGTCAATATTGACAATGCCTATAGGCCATATAGGGGGGACGCAGGTGGCGCTGTGGGTTAAAGCCTCAGCGCCTAGGGCTTGCCGATTGAAAGGTCGGCGGTTCGAATCCCTGCGGCGGGGTGCGCTCCCGCTGCTCGGTCCCAGCGCCTGCCAACCTAGCAGTTCGAAAGCACCTCCGGGTGCAAGTAGATAAATAGGGACCGCTTACCAGCGGGAAGGTAAACGGCGTTTCCGTGTGCGGCTCTGGCTCTGGCTCTGGCTCTGGCTCTGGCTCTGGCTCTGGCTCTGGCTCTGGCTCTGGCTCTGGCTCTGGCTCTGGCTCTGGCTCTGGCTCTGGCTCTGGCCAGAGCAGCGATGTCACGCTGGCCACGTGACCCGGAAGTGTCTCCGGACAGCGCTGGCCCCTGGCCTCTTAAGTGAGATGGGCGCACAACCCCAGAGTCTGTCAAGACTGGCCCGTACGGGCAGGGGTACCTTTACCTTTTACCTATAGGCCATATGAAGGGAAGACCAGAAATCAGCTTGGAGAACAGCCCTGCAAAATTTGGAGAAGTGTGGATTTTGAAGGATGGCTGCATTTCGGGTCATGTATTGTTTCAGGAAGTGTGAAATAGGTAAATCCACCTTTAAATGCAAACTGAATCAAATTTCTTCCTCATCCCTACTTCCCACAGCCCTTCCTTCCTTCCTTCCTTCCTTCCTTCCTTCCTTCCTTCCTTCCTTCCTTCCCTCCCTTCCTCCCTCCCTCTGATAATAATTTCTAGTTTTATTGAGGTGGCTGCATTACACAGTTGCAGATGGCTGCAGACTTGACCCAAATAACTGTTCTTTATTTCTGTTAAACATTTTCAATAAAATTCATTTTAAAAGAACAGCAACAAAAACAAGTTGGTAGTTGAATGAATTACTTACACAGCGTTGGGTAGCCTTGCCCAAGACATGTCCCCTCCAGACGGGGGCTTTATTGCAGGCGCATTCATTCTGCAACATGTTATTGACCCAATAATGGTGCACCAGTCGTGGATTTATTCTGCTTTATTCATTGTTCTGTGATGTTTCCCTGATGCTACCACATTATTATCCAGAGGGTACAACCAGCGCACAACACATCACAACAAAAGCAGAATTTTAGCTGGAAGTTGCAGGAAATGAAGCTGTATGTCCTCCCCAAAGCTTTGGCAGGCACAAATAGTATTAAAAGCAGGGTCACAAATAGCCACCTGATATATTGGAGCCAGCTCCTAGGGGCTGAGGTCCCTTTGCATGCCCAATAAAATACGGCAGCCCTCCCCCAAAGTTGATGGGCATTGCCGTTCAAATGGTGTGAGTGCACCGCATTACGTGATCGATTATGCAGGGCGCGGCTTACCTGCCCCCCCCCCAAATACTTCATTCAAGTTGGCATCCCTGGCCTGATACCATCAAGAGCACAAATCATCATGAATGGAGAATCCAAAGGATGTCTGGAGGGAGCCTGGATGAGGGCTCCAGCTTCTCACATTCTTCAGATTCCCAGGAAGAATACGCAGTGAGTTAGAGCTATAACTGGTCTACCCAAAACTCTGTGGGACTCTGTTGTGCAGGAGGAACACCTGTGTAGGGAAAGGTTTCCCTGTTCACTTTAATGCCTGTATCCCCCCACATGCAGTCCAGATTCCAATGAAAGGCACTGCCAGTAGTCTCACTCTATTCCGCCTTGGCCAGACCACACCTGGAATGCAGGTGCCAGCTCTGGGCGCCACAAGTTAAGAAGGATATTGGCAAGTTGGAACAAGTGCAGAGGGGGGTGGCCAAGATCGTCAAGGGTCTGGAAACCAAGCCTTATGAGGAATGGCTGAGAGAGTTTGGTATGTTTAGTCTGGATCAGTGCTTTTCTTCTAGAAAAAAGGGTGCCCATACCCTTGAGTACCCCCAGAAAAAAACACTGGCCTGGATAAGAGGAGATTGAGAGCCATTTTCCAATATCTAAATGGCTGTCACATCGAAGGTGGTGTAAGCTTATTTTCTCCTGCTCTGGAAGGAACCAAAGGTTTCAAATTACAAGAAAGGAGATTCCAGCTAAACACCAGGAAAAACTTTCTGATGGTAAAAGCTGTTTAACAGTGGAATGGACTCCCTCATAAGGTTGTGGACTCTCCTACCTTGGAAGTGTTTAAGCAGAGGTTAGATCTGTCATAGATGCTTTAGTTGAGATTCCCACACTGCAGGCAGTTGGACTAGATGACCCTCAGGAACTCTTCCAACTCTACAATCATAGAATCATGAAATCAGAGAATTGTAGAGTTGGAAGAGATCGCAAGGGTCATCTAGTCCAACCCCCTGCATTGCAGGAATCTTTTGCCCAGCGTGGGGCTTGAACCCATGACCTGACTGACCGAACTATCCTATGAGAATGAGAATTCTCTGACTGTGTGGACCTTGAATTGGGAAGCCCTCTGTGAGGCCAATGCAACCTATGGGTTTGGGGAAAGTAATGCAGTTCATCATCAGCTTTATTTGGGTTTCCCAGAACCCAGCAGACGCCTTGAAAATGCCAGCATTTTATCCCAGTCCTACAAAACCCAAGGAAAGTTTCAGATGCCACAAAATGCCTCTAATTGCTGCAGTTTTGGTCCCACGAGTGTTGCTGAAAGTTGGCAAGATTGTGCACTGTGTGCTCTCTTGACCTGTTGAATGGTAGCTCAGAGCCACTAGATGGTGCCCTGCTTCTATCAGTCCCATTTAGCTGCCATTGGTATACACCCTATTTAGTTCACCTGGCTCTGAGCCCTGCTGCTGCGACCCACTGCACCCCATTCTTCTCCCAGTTCCAAGAATACCCTGTGCTTGCATATATTTAGCTGGGCCGCCATTCCCCGTTTCCGCTCCTCAGCAAAGGAACTCTGGGACGGTGGCATATTTATACCCCTTGTCCCAATGCATCTCGCTCGCCCCATGGCTGCAAATACCAGGCGGGGGCGTGCAACTGCTGAGATCCTCCCTCCTCAACTCCCCTCACCCTCCAATCTATGTTGGCCGAGGCTGAGAATAGAACTGGAGTCAAGTTCCTGCACACAGATGGAGAGAAATACTGTGCAAGTGAAGAGTGGACAGGCAGGTTAAATAAGAACAGACAAGGCAGTTTCAGTAAAACACGAAGCCTTTGCAACAAAAGGAAGTGTTAGAGGCAGAATTATAAAGAGGGGCTTGACAGCGTTCCTGGATCCCCCCTTCTGAGAGAGCAGCAGTGCTTGCGAGTGCTGATCTTCTCCCTCCTGGCAGGATGATCAGTAACGATTATCTGATTGAGTGCAAGTTGGATACAGAAGACCCTCATTTGCAGGAGCCGGGATCTCCCATGTTCCTGCAGTCTGCTATCAACACACCACCCAAAGCAGACCCTCGGGACCCGCGTGGGATCAACCAGCACCTTAAGGTAACAAAGGGAGCTTACCTGCCTGACTTGGGGGGGGGATGCCTAAATTCTGACTTCCTAAACTCTAAGGGCGCAGCTCTCTCCTACCCACCCAAGGTGGGAGTTGTATCCTTGTTCACCCCCAAACTCCTCCCAGCCCTTCACCTGCAGCACAACCAATTCTTCTCCACCCCCTTTGCTGATTGCTGCTCCTTACATGCCCCAGAACTACACAGAAGGGGACGGCAGGGTCCAAGATGCTTTGCTCTGCCTCACAACATTCTCTCTCTTCGCTGGAGAATCTTCAGTGACCAGATTCCCTTGTTCTTCCCGGCAGCTGGAATTCTCCGATATTCTTGCTGAACCTTCCTCGTTTCGCAGCTTTGACCGGGTTTGGACCTGGAGTGACATCGTCTTTGAGAGTTCGCGCCTCTGGTGCTACCGCATCATCTCACTGCTGTGTGCTGTGCCCGTCTCCCTCTTCTCGGGCTTTCTCTTTGCCTGCCTAGGCTGCCTGCACATCTGGTGAGGGTCTGCCCCCTTTGCTCTGCCTCCTCCTGCCCTTGGCTCTGCCAAGGCCCTTGGCTCACGACCAGCCTCTTGCTTCCAGTTGGTTGCACATTCATTGACCATTAGCAAGGCTAATTCTAGTGGTTACTTGGGGGAACTGCCAACAGGAGGAGGCTGTGTTACTCTAACACAGACTTTGCCGAGCTCCAGGCCCTTTGGACTACAACTCCCATCAGCCTCATTGCTGGCTTGGGCTGATAGGGGGTGTAGTCCAAAATGTCTGGAGGGCACCAGGTGGGCAGAGGCTCTTCCAGCACTTTGACTTTTGACTTGTCCTGTAGGTTTGTGGGTGCTTCAGGGAGTAGACTAGTAATGGCAAACTAATCTCTTAAAAGACACTTTGCCAAACACTTACCCCAGAGAGAATTGTTGTTAAAGTACCGTATTTTTCACTCTATAAGACACACCAGACCACAAGACACACCTAATTTTAGGAGGAGGAAAACAAGAAAAAATAATATTCTGAATCTCAGAAGCCAGAACAGCAAGAGGGATCGCTGCACAGTGAAAGCAGCAATCCCTCATGCTGTTCTGGCTTCTGGGATAGCTGCGCAGCCTGCATTTGCTCCATAAGACGCACACACATTTCCCCTTACTTTTTAGGAGGGAAAAAGTGAGTCTTATAGAGCAAAAAATACAGTAACCCACATGCATGTACAGCACTCACATGTATTTATACACACACCAGTGAGAGGTTTGGGATCTTCATTTGTGTGCGGGCGAAGTGAGTTTGTTGCACAAGATTGCCAAATCCACTTTTAATTGCACAACCTGAATTTGCCAGGATGTGACTGAATCTGATCTGCAAAACAGCAATACACTAGATCTGGAAGCACCTACTGTTTGTGTGATGTCCTTGTTCTGCTAGCTGGGGGAGCAGATAAGTACTGTCTGCCTAACACTGATATGAGGAATGGAGGAATCTGAAGACAGAAATGCTAAATAAATTGGTCACTTGATGGGACCCAGGAAAACAAGGACATGAGCCAGAAAGGAGCTTTCCTTCTTTCAAAAAAGTTGGAAGAATGGTAGACATCTTCTGGAGGTGTCTGGGGCTGCACACAGGGTTGTATCCAATGCTAGGCCTACACAAAGTAGACCCAGTGAAAGTTATGAACCTAAGTTAGCCATGTCCATGCATTTCTACTCTTTTTTATTATTCTTTTAATTTTTTATTTATTTATTTGAAAATGTGTATTTTAAATCTAGATCAAGATTATCAATATCGCTTACAAAAGAGAACCATAAAACAAATATAAAACATTTCTACTCTGAGTAGGACTAGTGTTGGCTACAACCCCTGGACCCTGGGTCGCAGGTTGCCTACCTGCAATCGAAGGCATTCTTATTAACAATGCTGTAGGTGAGTGTATATTGTATACCCTTAGGCTGCCTAACTGGAGTCTAAATGTCGGGGTGCTTTGTTGTTTCCTGGAGGCTGCCAGCCACATCTCTCCCCTCTTCCTCCCTCAGGTGTGTGATGCCCTGTATCCAGCTCTGCACAATGGCAATGCCTCCGGTTCGCACCCTCTGGGCCAGCATCCTGGATGTTCTGGTGGCCCCACTTTTCACCAGCCTGGGCCGCTGCTGCAGCGCCATCTACCTCACCGTTACTCAGAAGTGACACAGAGACGCCGCCTCCCCCAAGACCCACGTGCCAAAGATTTTCCTTCCCATTTCACTCAGATCCACTAAACAGGCTGAATTTCACAGCAGAGAGTAGAACTCACAGGGAGCTTTTAGCCTTGGGTCAGAAAAGGGGAATTGTGGGCGAGGGAGCAGGTCAGAGGGAAGGAAAACAAGGAGGCCAGAGGACGAGGGGAATGGCGCTTCAGAGAGAGGTCTCAAAATGAAACATCCGTATTCTGTTCTCTTATTGTCATGCCCCTGCTTTGTCCAGACCTGCAGAAAGAATTCCACATTATTCTAGGAGTGGGCTCTCCATAGTCCTCCCTGTGATCCTTGGATGAAGGGTGGTATACATTTTTTAATAATAATAATAATAATAATAATAATAATAATAATAGGTGAGGAACTTTCAAAGCTACCCTCCTCCGTCCCTGAGATTCTAGCTGGCTCATCTGTCGGTTAGTATCTCAGAGACAGGGATTGGGATCCACCTGGCTTTGCACACAAGACAGTCTCTGGCTACTGGCCATGCTGTCTGGGGCTGATGGGAGCTCAAGTCCAGCCATCTCTGGCCTAACCCTGACTGACAGCCCACAGAAGAATCTCCTCCAGGAAAAGTAATGCTGGGATTAGCCTTCTGACATTTTGCACATGGGGGGGGCAGGAGGGGGACTAGGGCAACTCCAGACCCAGCGCTGGGTTCTGGGAGAAGATATGTTCATTTCTCTGGGAGGCAGCCCCCGCTTCCTCCAGCCTCTCCTCCCACAGCAATCGCTGAGATGTAAAGCTCCGTCGTCATCTCCCCCCTTATTTAATAAAACAAAAAAGTTGATTTGCTTCCCCTTGTGTTTGAATTCTTTTGGTTCTGTTCTGGCAAGCCAGGCACAAATGGGTGTTAAAGGATTGAGATGAAGGAGGAAAAGGTTCTGTGCCTCACAGAGGGGCTGCAGAGGACATATCCCCCAGCAGCCTTAACTTTGGATTTGGGACATCAAAACGCTGGGGGCAGAAGGGGCAGGGAAAAGGAGTGGCAGCAGTGCCAGGCCTCTCCTCTACTGGGCTCCAGCATTCCAGAAAGCTGTGGAGGCCACAACATCCTGCAGCTCCACTCCTGGATCAGCCCTGACCTGGAGACAGAAGTGGCAGGGAGAAAAAGTGGCGGTGGCGGCACACCTCTCGTCCGCTGGCGCGTCACTTGGAGCTGGGCTTCAGTGGCAGCAGCCGCTCTCCAGCGGCCGCTAGGAGCTGCCGAGGGAGGAGGCTGGCAGTGTCAGCCATAGAGAGGCTCGGCCTCCCTGAGCTCAGTGGCAGTGGGGCTGGAGGGGGGAAGCAAGACATTCCCAAATCCAAACAGAAGCAGGGAATGCCTCTGTGAATCCGGGAGTGTCCCGCTTAAAACAGGGCAGTTGGAGGGTATTGGAGGAATGGCTGGTGGGTGGATAGAAGTTAACAAGAATGTGGAGATTGCAATTCGCACCCCTCTCCATCTTGTGTGAGACGGAGCCCAATTCAGTCTTGACTTTGCTCAGATGTAAGACCCGCTGGATTCCAGTGTGCATAAAACTGCAGTAGGAGTCTGTTTGTCTTCTCCGGCAGCCCCTCGCTATTCTAATACCCACAGGCAGATGACAGAGATAGTGCCAGGAACCACACCTTAAAATGCCACGCTGCTGCCAGGAACACTGCATGCTTCAGCTGCTGATGCCCATCATCGTGGTACCCCTGAAAACGCTGGCTGGCAGCAAGCCTGTTGCGTGCACTTATGGACCAAGGGTAGCATTACGAGCACATACCTCCCTTTCCCAGCCATGTCTCGGACTTGGCTGGGAGCCCTTCTATAGCTCTGTACAGTTGCACTCAATGCCAGCCGCAGCTGCCCACCACTGTGGTTTTGTTATAAAAAGAGGCTGCTGGACCCGACCAATGGCCCATCTAGTCCAGTGTCCTGCTTTCACAGTGGCAGGACCAAATGCCACAGCACACTCCTAAATTGCGATTCCCAGCAACTGGAAATCAAAGGCTTAACTGGCAGTGGAGGTAGACAATAGCCTTATCCATGTATTTGTCTAATCCTCTTTTAAAGCCATCCAAATTGGTGGCCATCACTACCTCCTGTGGGTGTGAGTTCCATAGTTTAACTATGTGGTGTATAAAAAAATGATTTCTTTTCTCTGCCTGAATCTTCCAACATTCAGCTTCATTGTATACCATGAGAGAGTGAGAAAAATGTATCTCTATCAATTTTCTCATAGGAATAGTTTTCATAACATAGAGCAGAGGTTTTCAACCTTTTTGAGTCCACCCCTGTGGGGCTCAGGAGTCCAGTTATGCCACCCCTTGCCTGCAGAGCTGGCAGCCTCTCACCAGCAGCATAGCTAGCCGTTCGGGTGCCTGGTGTGGTGTGCGCGTCTTGCAGCCAGGGGCAGGGCGAGCGGCCCATGGGTCTGGGGCACACTGCGTGGGGCCTCTTCAACGCCTCCCCCTCCGCTGTAGGGCGGCTGAGGGAGAGGCAATGGGCAGTCGCAAGCCCCACGCTGCTGTTTCAGTCAGCGTGGAACCTGCAGGCCTCCCAGGAGAGACGCATGGTTTGGGCACACTGCAGGCCCCGCGGTAAGTGCCAGTCCTCGTGGTGTGGCACCCTGTGCCAGCCGTGTTTCGTTACATTTGTTGACTGAACTAAAAAGTTCTGTGAGCCTTTTTAAAAAAATCATATTTTTGTCATTTTGTCACCCCCTCAGTGATGACACCCAGGGCGGCCCACACAATACAATAATATTGTTAATATTAATAATAATAACAACGTTATAATAAATAATAATAAATAATAACGTTAAATGGGTCAGTGTAGCTCCAGCCCAGTCTTGGGTCTAATTCTTAGGTTACCAGTGTGGTAATGGGAGACATTTCAGTCTGGTCCAATCCCGATGCTGCACAGGTAATATATGTTAAAGAGGAACCACAGGCTCATCAGGCAACGGACATTTCACATCCTTAATGCTCTTCCCTCAGGCACTAGATGGGGGGGCAGAGGGGTGTAGCCCCAGGTGCATGATTTTGAGGGGGTGCAAACCAGGTGCCCAAACACAGGGATCCCCTTCCCTTCTTGCCTGCTGCCAGGGGTCTCTGGGCTCTGGACCCCTGCCTGGCTTGGCATTGCCACCATGCCCCAGCCCCCTTGCTGAATGGCCACCCAGCCAGCGTCTGAGGGATTTGCTTGCCAAGGGTCGCGTTGACCGGACAGGCAGGTGGTACAGCGCAGCCCTGTGGACCCTCCATGCCTTGTGCCCGCCCAGCGGCGTCAGCGGCAATGGGCTGTCTGGCGCAGTAGGTTTCGTTCACCCCCTGCGCCCCACCCCCACTCCTGCCTGGCTTGCATAAATGCGTGGGTGCACACATGCCTCAGGTGCCGGGAAATGACACAATGTCACTGGGCAAATCTCTCAATTTTCGTTTTTAAAGTTTCAGATTTTTTCATGTTAAATTCAGTTCACTACATATCAGGAACAATATGCAATTCTTAAATAAACAGAAAATCTCAATGAAATTCATTAGCATTTGAGCGTGAATTTCTACCAATAAACATGTTTTGTATCATTTTTACTACCACACACCTTTTTGCAAGCAATTTCTTATAATATTATGCACTTTTTAAAATTTTCACTAATATATGCATGCTTCTTCAAACATTACCCTATTATGTGCATTTTTGTATAAATTACTTCTAGTAACTATAGGTGAGAGCTGAGTGTAGAAGCTGTCAGCAGGCAACAATGGCCACACCTTGGGAATGCCTTTGCCAGGCTGGCTAAACCAGGGGCAGGTAGCCGATGGATCTCATATCCTCAGTGAGTTAGGGACTTCCACTGCATGCGAAGACAGGCTCTGGTGCATAGCCGATAACTCTATAGAGCTCAGCCCCCCACCAACCATGTTAGGATGGGACCAAGCCCCCCAGTCTTAAGGGGCTGGGCCTCACCAGGCCTACCTGCAGGGGCAGTGAACCTTGTTGGGCCTCACAGCCTCCTCTCAATACACGTGACATCACACATCTGTATCACACATATGATGTCATGCGCATGCAACGAGCCCCTGCAATGTTGAGCAGAACTTGGCTTCAGTGCTCAGTTCTCGTAGGTCTCTGCTGATGAACGTTTTGGAACCTGAACACCAAAAACCCGGAAGTAAATGCTTCCATTTTCGAATGTGCCTCGGAAGTCAAACGGCTTCCGCTGCGTGCTTTTCAATTTTCTCAATTGCATTTGCAGCCAGCCCTTTGCAGCTCAGTTTTCAAATGTTTCGGAAGTCGAACTATCTTCTGGAACGAATTATGTTTGAGAACCGAGGAACCACTGTGGTTGGTCCAATGGCCAAGAAGGCAGTTTCTGCATGTGCTATAGAGGGAAGTGAGGGGCAGGTGGGACTCATCAACCTGGGAAGGAAGCCCATCCAGGAGAAGGAAAACTCTGGTCCTAAACATCTGCTGCCTTGCAGGACATCTTCAGGAAAAGAAAAGGCTAAGGAGTAAACCCTACACAAATCTGGAGTGGTTGGGTGGTGCCTTGTATGCCTCTTTCCAGCAACTCCTGCAGCCAAGCTGGTGCCAAACGCCTTGCTCTGCTTTCCTTTGGACCACACTAGTGAGGCCAAGGTGGGGGGGGGGGTCTCAAGGGCAGCCTGGGACCTCCATACACACTGTCTAGGCTTATGCCCCAGGGAGGTCACTTCAGTGCTGCCAACACAGCAGTTTGACTTCACCCCTGGAGGCACACTCCATTGTCTCTCAAGACAGACGGATGTCAACAACAATATTGACAGCAGCACTGCATTCCAAAATCCAGAGAAGTGTGAATTTCAAAGGATTTGGTTCAGATGTTTCAAAAAGTACAGATTTTTTAAGCTCACCTTTAAATGTGAACAGAATCAGATTTCTCCTCCATCTCTAGCGATGCAGACTTTTAACACTGCTATTAGCAGCTTTAGCAGCAGTTCTTAGAGCAGCTACCCCCCCCCCATTGGCTCATCTGTTACTGTTTTGGTCCACTGACTTAGATTGGCTGTATGATCTCCGTCACACCTGACCTCACAGTAACCCTGTGAAGTACAAGGTACTTGTAGGTGTCTCCTAGGACACTATCTACAAGCCGATCTTAAGTTTGTCATAATAGAAAAAAACAACTTTTAAAAGAGACTGCAACGACACTGTTGAATTACAGTTCATTGAGAGCCTCAGGCCACTTGCTTCTGTCACTTGTGAACTGAACCAGCATGATAGATTTTTATCACACTATGTGAAAATTGCCTTACAGATGCCAAGGTGCCAAGGTGTGTAACCAACACAAGTGGTTTTTGGGAATGGTCACTGTCCACAAAGTAAGGGTGCAGGCACCCCATACATTTATAGCACATTAAACTACGGTTCCCAAGATTCTGTGCGGGAAATAATGAGCTTTAAATGTATTGTGTACACAGCCTAACTATCACCATTTGTTGTTGTTGTTTAGTTGTTTAGTCGTGTCCGACTCTTCATGACTCCCTGGATCAGAGCATGCCAGGCACTCCTGTCTTCCACTGCCTCCCTCATGCTGGTAGCTTCGAGAACACTGTCCAACCAAAAAATTGATTGAAATACAGCTTAAAATCAAATTAAAATCATAATAAAATCAGATGGCAACCCACGAATTATAACTACAGTATAGGGGTTGGGAACATTAAGTGCTCACTAGGACCAGCTATTTGTGCTGGTCTTATATGGGCCGGTGGGAAGAGTTAGAGAGGCCACTTACATGAAGGTCTTGTAGAAAGAGGGGGGTCAGACTGGGACCCAACCAAAGGCCCGGCGGAACAGGCCCTGCGGAGAGATGTCAAGTCCCGCAGGGCCCTGGTCTCTTGCAACAGAGTGTTCCACCAGGCCTGGTCGAGGCCAGCCTAACCTCCTTGATGCCCAGGACCTCCAAGGTGTTATTATTTGTGGGCCATAAGGTCCTCCATGGGACATACCAGGAAAGGCAATCCCATAAGTACAAGGCTGTATAGGGCTTGAAAGGTTAAAACCAGCACCTTCAACCTGACCCTGTACTCCACCAGGAGCCAGTGCAACTGGTAAAGCACTGGATGAATGTAGTCCTGTGGCAAGGACCCCGTAAGGAGCCTCGCCGCGGCATTCTGCACCCGCTGGAGTTTCTGGGTCAGTCTCAAGGACAGCCCCACGTAGGGCGAGTTACAATAATCCAGTCTGGAGGTGACCGTCGTGTGGATCAGAAGAAGAAGAAGAAGAGTTTGGATTTGATATCCCGCCTTTCACTCCCTTTAAGGAGTCTCAAAGCGGCTAACATTCTCCTTTCCCTTCCTCCCCCACAACAAACACTCTGTGAGGTGAGTGGGGCTGAGAGACTTCAGAGAAGTGTGACTAGCCCAAGGTCACCCAGCAGCTGCATGTGGAGGAGCGGAGACACGAACCCGGTTCCCCAGATTACGAGACTACCGCTCTTAACCACTACACCACACTGGCTCTCGTGGCAAGATCTCGTGGCAGGATCAGGGAGGGAAAGGTAAAGGACCAACCGCTTAGCGCGGCAGAGGTGGAAAAATGATGCCTTTGCTGTAGCTGAATTCAGCATCAGCTGAAGTTTCTGAGGCAGCCCCGTGTTCAATGCATTGCAGAGAGCACACCATGGACAACAATGCTTCCACCTTCTTACTTTAAATTATTTTCTATTATTATTATTATTATTATTATTATTATTATTATTATTATTATTTGTTAGTCACTTTATCTTGTCTAAGACAACCCAAAGCAACATACAAAACAACAACAACATTAAAACCAATGGAGTGGGGGATTCATTCAAAACACCTGTCTACTTCTCAAAGGCCAAAGGCCTGGTTATAGAAGCAAGGAGCTGCTTTGCACCTAAAGTTATATAATGATGGTGTCAGCAGGTGAGCCTTCCTGGGAAGAGTATTCCATAAATGAGGAGCCACCACAGAAAAGACCCGTCTCGTGCTGCTACCCTCTGGGCCTCTCACAGAGGAGGCACATAAAAAAGGGCCTCATATGATGACCACGGGATCCTAGTCAGTTCATATGGGGAGAGTTGGCCCTTGAGATATTGCAGTCCTAAGACTTTTAAGGCTTTATAGGTCAAAATCAGCATTTTGAATTGAACCCGGAAACTAACTGGCAGTCAGTGCAGTCAGACCAGGATCAACATTATATGCTCAAACCATCTTGTCCAGAGCAACCAGGCTGCTGAATTCAGCACCAGCTGAAGTTTCTGAACTTTCTTCAGAGGCAGCCCCGTGTTTAATGCAGTGCAGTAATCTCATCTAGAGGTCCTCTGTCCTTTAACATTTAAGGTGATTAGTTTCCCTATGCTGTAATCGGGAGCAAAAGAAAAAGGGAGGAGAGATATTTTTTCATTTTAACAAGATATAGGTGACCCAGATATGACAGATACCCTTTAATTTTTTCTGAAATCCTGGCTGCCACCTGGATAGTTCTTTTCAGCTGGATGGACAAATACAGAGACCCTTCATAGCAACATTCTATTGCAATTATTTTATACTATGAAATAAAAAAGGGATAGAGCCATTAACTATACCATAAACTATACTAAGCCTTACCAAAAAAAACAACCTCTGCCCTACCCTAGAGGCAGATGCATTCTGGCTTTGAAGCAGACTATTTTCAGAACAGACTCCCCTATCTGTGGACGGCAGTCCAGACGGAGTCAGCAGGTGGGGAGAGGGAGCTCCGTCCTGACAGCCAGTGACAACTGGCTGGAGCTCTTCAGAGGGAAAGGAGCTAAGCAGGGAACGGCCTGGAGCCATGGCCCAGCAAGGAGGAGGAAGAGAGGAAGAAGAAGAAGAAGAAGAAGTGACCCTGGGGAAGATAGACTCCCGGGACCCCCTCACCAAAGAGATAGATCTGGTGGAAAGAGACCCCAAGCAGATCAACCAAGAAGTGGTAAAGGTGAGAGCATTCCTATTTTAATGGCAGAAAGAAGCACACTCCTGAGGATGCAAAATTATGAAGTTCCCTTTAGACTGAGAGCAGATGGAGCGAGGAGGTGGGGGTGGGCAAAGCTTTCAAAAATAGCCCAGGAACAAAAGAGAAAATTCCTTCTGCGGATAGCACCAATGCTCCTTTGCAGTAACTTAAAGAAAGCAGAGTGAGCTCTCTATCCCCCGCCCCCTTACAATATTCATTTGTGCACCAAGTGAGACTTAAAACTTGAGGGATCTGCTTTGTCCCCCATCCACCTCCCCAGAACCCTAAAGTCCACAAGCAGGAGCCGGGTGCAAAAGTTGTGAAGAGAGGGGGAGATCAAGGGACAGTGCTCCTCGGAGAAGCTTGTTTTCAGTGCCAGAACTGAGCTCACAGCCCTTTCAGGCAGGAGATCCATCCCTCCTTTCCTTAGCAAGCTTTCTTCGTTTCACCAGCCTTTCTGGGGTGGGTGGGTTGCTGCTGTTGTGAAAACAATTGGGACCTACTGTCATACCTGTAGATCCTGATCAACCTTCTGCTCATCTCTGCTATGGCACAAAACTCCCCTAAAAAAGGGAGAGTGGCATATATGCCCCATGGAACATACACTCTAAAAGCGCCTTGAGCATCTCATATTGTGGCAGAAAGGCAGGACATTAATGTTGTTCATAATATATATAGCAAGGGGAGAACATAAGAATAGGGATGGGTAGTGATGAGCAGCAAATGCAGTTACTTAGATGAAGAATAGGTCAGTGGCTGTTTAGGGGCCAAATGTGGCCCTCAGTTGCTTCCCATTTGGGTCCCAGCACTGACCCACCCTTTCCCTCCTTCTCCTGAGGAGAGACCCAGGCAAAGCTCTCTTTAAAGCCCTTTCTCCTTCCAGCATAACCAGCAGAAGCTCTTCTGCACTCGATCCATGAAGCACTTCACCAACTGAGATACAAACAAAAGCCCAACGTCTGTTGCTATTTGCTGCGGGGAAAGAGAGTAAATTCTCCAAGAATCCTTTCGTCTGTGGGCTCACCCACACTTTCCTTGGTCCGAGAGGTTTTTCTTTTGTCCTTCTGCTTTTCCCGGGAAAGCCCACTATTTACTGCTGAATTGGAACAAACGTCAGTCAGGTTACAGCAGTAAAGAGCAGGTTTGGGACCACAGAAGTGTGGCTGAGCCCTGTGTCTGCGTGGATATGGCCATTAAGCGAATGCTGCTGTCCGTTCAGTGCTTATATTTGTTTCAGAACAACGTCCTTGTGGACAGGTAGGGCTGATCCATACTTCCTCTTGTGCCGCTGCTTTCCCCTGCTCTTTAGCACTCAATTGGAGCAAAAGGCAGCTTGGGTTTTCTGCGGATTGCCATTTGCTCCGATTTAGAACTAGAGTGGCTTTCCCTGGGAAAGCAGGACAACCACCCATTGCTTTCTCGATGCAGGACAAGCCAAAGTGTGAATGAGCCCTTAGTTGCCAAGGGATGGCTTTGGGGCAGCTGGGGTGAAGATGGCATGGCAGGGGAGGAAGAGTCAGCTAGGTCTTCACAGAAAAGATTGGGCTGTGAAGAGGATTTGAAGAGGGAGGGAGAAAGAGGTAGGAGGCAGTTTGTGGCCTAAGGGCAGTGAGAGAGAATGGCAATGTACTGGACCTCTCACCGAGCCAGAAACAGAGTGCAGATGCCTCAGCTGACACCCTCACTGCATTTATTTCAAAGACATGAGCTTCAGGTGCAGGACTGCAAAGCTACCTACAGCTAAAATTTCCATAAACATGAAATTATGTTTTTGTGGAATAGAATTAAAACAGGAGAGTGAATGGGATATCTCAAAGGTAGCTGGAACAGTCCTTCAGCCCATAGTGGCAGTCACTTCCTCCTAGTTCATCTTTAGAAAGAATTGGTCACCACCAAAAAATTCAGAGTGGAGGCTATTTCTGTAACTCAGACCCACATCCATGTTCATTTCTCCCAAGCACCAGAGGCTCATGGGAGTTCACAGGTAGGAATTGGCAATTGGTGGCCATGGGGCCCTTTGAGAAATGCTCTTTGGTGCCAAATCAGGGGCATATGATTTGCTGTCCATTATATTGAGGGGGAGCGGACTGGGACCCTGGCTTGCCACTCCAGTTGTCCTCAGGAACTGGGGCAGGGTGGAGGAGGTCCTAAGAATAAGTAATGAAATCTTCATCTCCCAGTGGAATTACTATAACCTCGCCTATTTGTTGTATAAAAAAGATAGCCAGCTTCCTCACTTGATTCCTTGTTTATCCTGCCTTCCTGCATGTTGCTCAGAGCAATGCTCACAGCATAACAACAGCCCTGTGAGGTAGTTTAGATTAAAAGGAGCTAATTTGCCCCAGATTGCTAAAAGAGACACTTGCAATATTCCACATATTACCATATTGGCCTGAATATTAGCCGCACCCGAATATAAGCGGCACTTTTAAAATTCATGGGGGGAAAGGAAAAAGAGACAATACCCGAATATAAGCCGCTCCCTTAAAATTCCGCAGACACTCACACCCGTTCTGTTTTACACTATGTCTGCAGCGATATAGTAAAAGCCAATTTTTGTAAGGTCACGAAGTTAAGACACACTTTAACTTTTCATGGTCGGAATTTGGAAAAAAAGTGAGGCTTATATTCAGGCCAATATGGTATGTCATACACCTGAAGTGAGTTTGATTCCCAGTGACTTATTTTTCCTGCATCCACATCATACATTTAAAGCATACAACTCCCCTAATATATTCCTGGGAACTGTAGTTTCCCCCACCTCAGAGCTACAGTTCCCAGCACCCTTCAAAGACTACAATTCTCAGGATTGTTCTGGGCAGTGCAGACCTTTGAGTACCTCCAGAAAAAAGCACTGCTTTGCAGGGAAAGCCATGTGCTTTAATGTGTAGTATGCACTGACAAGGAAATAGTCAGTAATGCTTTGTGGGTTCATGAATTTTACAAGCCCATGTACAGTCTGGAAAAGAGAAGGAAGCAATCTCTTTCCCTATGCAAGTGCTTCCAGTCTTACAGGTCACCTCATGGCAATTCTTACTGCCCATAGGTGACCAGGCAAGTGGTGTGGTGTTTTTTTATTGTACTCCCCAAGGCTCCAAGCTGTGTGTGTTTGTGTGTGTCTGGTCATTCCAACTGCAGTGGGGAAGCAATGCCTCCTCTCTCTGTGTTCCATGTTTGGCCCTCAGAAGCAGAACTGGATGCAGTTCTCTTTTTAGCTTTATGACTCTGTCAACGGGTGGTTATCCCACCGTGCAAGGAAGCTAACAAGGCTATAAAAAGGACAGATTGAAAAGAAGAAGAAAGAAAATGGCACTCTGGAAGGATAATGCTGACGTTTAATCCACTTAATGCTGATCACGTTGCTCTACCTTTGGGAGCTCTGCTCTCATCTCTTCACATTTTAATCTGACTTTTGCTCAGGATTTAAAATACAGTCGTACCTTGGATCCCGAACGCCTTGGTACTCGGACGTTTTGACTCCCGAACGCCACAAACCTGGAAGTGAGTGTTCCGGTTAGCGAACGTTCTTTGGAACCCCAAAAGAACGTTGGCTGAAGGAGCTTCCTGCAGCCAATTAGAAGCTGCACTTTGGTTTCCGAATGTCTTGAAAGTCAATCGGATTTCTGGAACGGATTCCGTTCAGCTTCCAAGGTACAACTGTGCACCAACCCTGCCCTTCTTGGCAGAACCTGGACAGCTCCCAACCATTAAAAGCAGTCTGTAAATTCACACTTTCTCTAATCTAGGATGGATTATGATCCATTTGCACAGAAGTCCAGGGACTATTTTAGTGCTGGGGGCGGAAAATCTACATGACAATCCTTCTCCCACAAATGAACATGGGGGGGGGGGGAGGGAGGTGCAATGCGCCAGGAGGTTCTACCAGAAGTTCCTCTGGGTTTGGTCTCATCAGTCTGATCTGTCTGCCACCTCTGATGGTGGATTTCGACTCTGTTAACTGAGGCAGGTGCCTCTTCTTGGTGCATGAGAGGTCTGCCTCTGCAAGGAAATTAAATAGGTGTGCTTAAACAACAGTCATAGCTCTGTAAAGGCTCTGTAGAGCCAGTAAAGGCAAGTTTCCCAAGGAAGGAGGTTTCACAGAACCAGCCAAAGGAGCCCACTGAGGTTTCTACACAGGAAATTGCCATCCAAAGCAAAGCTTTTCTCCTGATTACCTGAACAGCCCAAAGGATTCATAGGGTTAGGAGAGATCCTTGAGGTAAGCTGGACCCAAGGCCATAGAGAGCCTTACAAATCACTACATTGCAGTATGTTGAAAATTTGCCCATGTAATCCAAGGAAACGATTGAGGAAAATAGAAAGAATGAAACATGAGAACATAGCCAGAATAACATACAAGAAAGGCCAGTCGGCTGGCACATATCCTGTTTGGGACAGAATCTTCCCCAAAGGTGTTTCATCCTCACGTACATTTCTGCCCATTGATTGTGGACCTCCTGGCTCTTCTAGAAGTGGGGGCAGAACCAGGGCAGAATGACAGGCCACCTAAGAACAAAAGATCCCATCGAGTTCTCACAGGGGCCCAAAAGGTGTCTGTGAGCAGAACCTGAGTAGAAAAGCCCTCTCCTCATGGTCTTCAGAGGCACTATCATGGCAAGTAGCTCCTGCTAGCCATGTCCGTCATGAATTTGTCTAATTCTCTTTTAAAGCCATCCAAGGTGTTGGTCATCACAACTTCTCATGGGAGCGGATTCCATAGTTTAACTATGTGCTGTGTGAAGAGCTTCCTTTTGACTCTTCAGATGTTCATGATGCAAATGTGTGTGACAAAACATAGTTGGCCACTTGTCAGGGGAAAAGGCAGCTTCCTGCGTGGAACAGCTTGGAGTGCTGAAGCAGCTGGGATGGGAGGTTGTGTAACCCTATCCTGACGACTGCAACTCCCCACATAGGGTAGAAGACAAATGTCTGTGAGGGTGAGCACAGGCTTAGAGCTTCACCAAGAGAAAAAACAGCTTTGGGGAGGGGATTTTAAGCAAGCACCATCTCTTGCTGTCTCGCTACTCATAGCCATTCCATTACCAGAAGCTGCTTTGGCCTGGCTATTTTGTGACATGCAGCTGTGTGCAATGTCTAGCTATGGGCAAAGAGCACTTAGCCATCACACGCTAGAACCCAGATCTGCAAGGCTGGTTGCAGCTCCCCCAGAGGCAGAGATGCTCAACAAGACTTTCTAAAATTCATATCCTGGTTAAAATTAAGCCCTGCCTGACTCATGGCTTTTTTCCCTACCTTGCCAGGTGGACTTTGAAGATGTGATTGCTGAGCCCGAGGGCACGCACAGTTTTGACGGGGTGTGGAAGGCGAGCAACACCACTTTTACTGTCAGCAAGTATTGGTGTTACCGGATTCTGTCGGGGGCCCTGGGCGTGCCCCTCGCCTTGCTCTGGGGCTTCCTCTTTGCCTGCATTTCCTTCTGCCACATCTGGGGAGCCATGCCTTGCATCAAGAGCTACTTCATAGAGGTGCAGTGCTGTGGGCGCTGCTATGCCCTCTGCATACGCACCTTCTGCGACCCGCTCTTCGAAGCTGTGGGGAAGGTCTGCGGCGACCTCCGAGTGGCCCTGCGCAAGGAACGTGCCAAGGACTGAGGCTCTGTTTGGGACCAGGACAGGACTCCGGGGTTTGCCTTCCTCCAGCTAGAGGCCGGATCTAGGTGGGAGCTTCCGGCTGGTGGAGCTATTCCTCTAACTCCCTGTCCTCCAAATGCCAAGCCAAAGTGGTGGTCTGGAATGGGAAATCCAAATAGCAGCCCCTAAACACACACACATGACAGAATCTAGTGGGAAGTACTTTGCAGAAACCTCATCGATTAGGCTGGCATGACAGGCGTTCTGAGTAGGATATGCCCTATGGGTCATGCATCTGTCTGTCTTCTATTTCTGCCCCCATGAAGCAGCCCTCTGTCTCACAGTGTGCCACAGTATGAATTCCTTTGTGTACAGAATTAAAGCATCATGTCTCATGTTGCGATTAGCTCCATCCTCTCCTAGGACCGACAGTCACAAGACAGAAGGTTTCATCCATCTATTCTCTCGTCCCTTTGAAGCTACGGTGTGCCATCAGGGACAGCCTTTCAGCACTTATTTTTCCAAGCAGGGGAAACAGCAGCACTGTGGCAACTGCACAGTTACAAAAATCCAAGTTCAGCCACTAGTGTCAATTCCTGCTTTGAAAAGAAAGATGACTATTTTCCTTTTGTTAAAAGAAACAAAAACAAATCTGCATGGTATGAAAATAAAGCCCAAGAGATCCTTCAGTGCCGTGTTTATTCCATAAAAAAATTCCAGCTGGAGGGTGCTATCTGCGGAGAGTTTACAAATCCAGTTTATTGCAAGAGACAGCAGGGGGAGATCACAGTACAGAATTGTTTCTGGTAATGGAGAAGAGAATCAATACCAGGGCTGTGTGTATGCTGTGATTCTGTGAGAGAACCAAAAAGGCACAGGATGTGGTATTGGCCACTAAATTCCACTTCCTGAGAATCTCAGCTGTATTTTTTTAAAAAAAAAAAATTAAAGCAAGTTTCTAGCCTTAATGGCTGCAAAGATATGCTTGAAAGTGTGTGGTCCAAAGCCTGTTGATATTTTAGAAGCCACAGGAGTGGCTTAGTAAGATTTCCATGGGGTGGAATCTCAGAGCACTGTACAGATGCTTGCCCCTCTTTTTGACTAGCCCAAGCAGAATAAATTATGAAAGAGACTCCACGCAAGTTTGCTTGATTTGCATAATTTATACAGGTTGAAGAATTCAGCTTTTCTTGGCACAGAATTTTAAAGCATAGAGTTACACACAGCCCTGATTAATACTGAGCAGCTCAGACTTTTTATTTAAAAAAAAGGGAGAGAGAGGAACAAAGTAGACCTTCCTTGAATGCAAGGGAAATATTGGCACATGGATGCCCTCCCCCAACTATGTCCCCTTACTTATTGCCCCAATGTAAAAGGGTGATGCGCACAGGGATGAGGTTGCACCGGGGACAACGTGGGGGGGGGGAGAGAGAGTTTTACAAATCCAGACAAATGTGAGAAGCAACAAGGGATACATTGCGGGGTTGGGAAGCGGGAGGGAAGAGAGGGAAGAAGAGAACACAGCTGGCGAGGGCTTGTGTGAATCATGTCAGGAACAGAACAAACATACAAGAGAGAGAATCCTCCTTTTCAACACCTTGCAGTGTAACCCACACTAGTCACTATTAGCCCCCCACCCACCCACCCTTAGCCAAGAACAGATCCAAAGGAACCCTGGTCCCCCACCTCACCACTTTCACATGCAAATCCAAGTGCAAACCACGGGTAGCAGAGGAGAGGCGGAACGGGTGGGGGCAGACAATCCTAAAAGTTGCCATATGTTTAAAGCAGCTCCCCACCCCCACCCCCGACACACACACACCCGAATCCACAACATTAAAACTTCCAGACTCGCCTCCAGGGTGCACAAGGGCACTGGATAGCAAATTCCGCTTAACGCATTCGGCTTGAAATTAAACTCCCATAAAAATCAGATCACCACCCTCCCAAATCATTTTGTAACAGGAGAGAGAGAGAGACACTCACACATCTGCCCTGAGTTGGTATTCAGAAGATGAAGGGGAAGGGGAAGATTATCACAGTATTGGGCAAGACATGTTGGGGACACTTCCCCCCACCCCGAGTCTGGCTCACTCTCCGTTCCCAGAGGATTTGAAGACCCCTCTGCCCCGCAGGAGCACCCTGTTCGAAGAGACCGTTTTGGCAGGGATGGCTCCCTTCTTGCCAGCGGGGGTGCCCTTTGAGGGCTCTGGCTGCTCAGGGAGGGTGAGGGCATCGTCAACCCCCATGTGCTTCAAGCCAGACGTTTTTCCAAGAAGTTCCTTGAACACAGAATCCATATTTCTGGCAACCTCCTAAAAATTGAGAAATAGAGAAAAAGACTGGTGAGGGATCAGGGCAGGTGGGGGGGAGAGGAACTGCAGAGGCAGCAGAAATGTTCTATTAGGAGAAAGAGAGAAAATGATTGGCACTTTACCTTATCTACTTCCACCCGTTTCTCCATAGGCCCCTGCCTCTCTGAGCTGCTGACTCCCCAGGGCCGTGGGCTAACTTCTGGCCTGGGGCAAAGCAAACAGCACAGAAGAGAGTATCAAATTTAAGACCTCCTATTGTCCCTAACTGAATCATCAGGATTCTAGTCCACATAGTTAAATCTCTGCACTTCTCTGCTTGCCTCTCAGCTATGTTGTTCTGCGCTTCCATTTCCCAGAGTGATGGGAAGTTATGGGCAGGGTCACAGGGCACATTTCCTTGGGGGAAGAGTATGCTAGAGACTTAAGGTGCCTTTGCATTTTGCAAATTACTTCTCTAACCACAATGACGAGAGAGAGAGAGAGAGAGAGAGAGAGAGAGAGAGAGAGAGAGAGAGCTAGCTAGCTATCAGGCTACACTATAAATCTGTGGAGGGAGATTCCTTATCTTTGTGGAAGAAAGGAACAGATTAACAGAGGGAAGATGCCTTTACTTCTACTCTGGATCACTGTTCCATACAAACTCAAGTACTGCCTGCCTCCTTTGGTTTTTTCCTGACACTGCTCTGACAAGCTTATGATGTCAGTAACAGCATTCCTTATGTTTTCAGCAAGATGTTACTCTTCCGCATAAAATTCACTTTGCCAAACTCTCCCTGATCTTTCCAGCATCATCTTACCTGCACCTCTGCTGCTCATCTGATTCTTCTTTCCCTACTAATGGATCCCTATGGCTGGATCCGCTCAAGCAGTGGCAGAATGAGATGGCAGAATGGACTGTTCCATTTCAATCTGCCTACAGAGGAAAACCATTTTTGAATGCTCTCCCATATATATATATAAGATTTCAACTTGCAGTGAGCTTTGTTGTTTTTTAACGTAAGGAAGCATCCATGGGGCAGCGACACAGCTCAATGGCAGAGCAACTGCTTTGCATGCAATCCCCGGGGCAATCCTCAGCATTGCCAGGGATCCTGCAATGCTTCTGCAGGTCAGTGTAGCCAGTACTGAACTAGATGGACCAGTGGTGTTCCTTGTTATAAGCCTTCTTCCTATGTTTGATTCTAAAATGAGAATCTCATGTCTACGGTCACTTTACCACTCCAAGACTCTGCCACCTCATCTGCTGCATAGGTTGTAGATCTAACCAAAGGCCCGACTATTACATTGCCGGAGTGGTGGAGTCACTTCTGCGTGGCCAGATCCCAGGCCACTCTGGTATCATCAATGCAGTTTGAAGAGAGGTTCAAAAGAGAGTTCGGATGGCCATCTATCAGGGATTCTTTAGTGGCAATTCTGGCATTGCAGGAAGCTAGACTAGATGAGCCTCGGGTCCCATCCAGCTCTACAATTCTATGATTCTAATGAGAAGCAACCCACCTCCTTCTCTTCTGCCCTGGGCAAGGGCTTCCCATGGACCTTACTAGAGCTCTGATGGCCTGAGCACACCCAGCTGAAGGAGGACAGACAGACAGCAGTTTAATTCTTTATTACAAAGCATGAACTTGTGGTAGCTCCTAAGGTGCACCGAACACTCACGTTCGCTTCTGGTGGCTAAGCAGCTGGCATCCCCTCCCCAGGCTAGTGCTCCAAGCTGTTGAGCAGAATGGCGACCACATCTCCACCCAAACTTAGGTACTCTTGCCTGATGGGATGTGTGCAAACAGCCTTCTCCTACATGGCTGTTGCCACTGTGCCTGCCTCTTCAAACCCCTCCTGGTCCTTGGAGACAGCAGGGAAGAGGGCGGAGGGGATTGGGGATTCTACCAGCCACCTCTCTAAGGACATGTCTCTTCCTCTGCTCCTGGCGTGTTCTGCACCTCCTCCCCTGTCTCCAACTGCTCAGCCTCTTCCCTTCCTCCAGCCCCGACTCCTGCCTCGTGGGAGGCACAAAACCCCACAAATGGCTGAGCCCTTCCCCTGCCTCTGCTACACACCCTGCCAGTCCCTGACACCTGGTAATACAAGAGTCATAGAATTGTAGAGTTGGAAGGTCCAGGCCCCTGCAATGCAGGAATCTCAACTAGATCATACATGGAGAGATTGCTATCCATCTAACGCACATTTGCAACCACCTACCCATGCTTTCTTCTTCATTGCTCTCACCTTTCAGTTGGGTGAAAGGTCCTGGAGTGGGCAGGCTGCAGGAGGGGGAAGGCCAGGCGGCCCCCATCCATGAAGGGCGATGCCAGCTTGCGGATGGGGCTGCTCCCTCCACCACGCTGGCGACCCCCACCACCCGCATCCGAATTCATCCGCAGCCTGGGAAAGAGAGAGAAAGAGCATCTGCTTATAAGACGGATCCAGCCCCAAGGTGCCCAGGCTCAGCCATCTCTGGGGTGGAATGCAACCGTTCCTACAGGTGCCGTCATCCTCCACCACGCAGCCAGCGCTGAGATGCTGCCGCTTCCTGGGAAGAGGTCTGTCTGCCACACCTTCTCCTACCTGCTGGCGGGTTCAGGGAGCGGCTCATCCACAGAGGGTCCCGTGTCAATCTCTAACCTGGAACTCCGGGGGCTAGATTGTTTCTCGCTGCCAGGGTAAGCGACAGGGGGAAATAGAAACTTGTTAAAAAAAGCCGGTGGGAGGAATTTTCCTCCCGAGCTAGCCTAAGGTGCTTCCCCACAGTCACCTTTCTAGAGGTCCTCAGAGCACGGCCACAGTGGGGAGCTGCAAACACTAACTTCGCTTAGCCCACCCATGAGGAACAGGGAGTCCTGAAGTAACTATTCAGCACAGAGGGGCATCTACCCAGCACTCCCACTGCTGTAAGGACCCTGACTCTTTTCCCTTTTATTTTTCTCAAAACAAACAAGCTTCTGCCACGGCATACACACCATATATTTAAAGCCCATTGCTTCTTGCAAAGAATCATGGGAACTGTAGTTTACCCTGCCAACAGCCACAATTCCCAATAGCCTTAACAAACTACAGTTCCCACGATTTGTGTATGCACCCTAAGTCTCTAGTCCTCTTGGAAATAAAAAGTCACTATATAGGAGCATCATGGGGCACCTGTTTCCAGTACCTTTATGACCCTCTGTTGCCCATTAGTTCTAAATATCCATGGACTTTCCTCCTGAATCTTGGTCTACACATGCAGCTGAGTGCTGGTGCTTACCTTCAAAGCCCCACATGGCTTGGGACCTGGAAACTTGAGGGATTGCCTTCTCTCACATCAAGCAGCCTCGGAGGTTATGTATCAGGTAAACCCACCAAGGGCCCCTGAAGAGAGCATCCTTTTCATAGCTGCATCTCACTGGTGGAATTCTCACCCCAGGGAGGCTCGCCTGGTGCCTACACTAATATATTTCTATATCAAACCCCTTTATGCTTTTACCAGGCTTTTACCCTCCAATGTATTTCTCCTCCTTTGCTCCCTGGGCCACGAACATATCAAGCACTGTTTTTCAGTGTTTCTGTTAGCTGATCTACCCAGGAAATTTATGATTTAAATAGACAGAGGCAGCAAAATAAGGGCCCTAGAGTCCCAATGTGGTAGACTGGATTGTGCTACTTCAGGCTGCAAATGGAGGAACTTGCCTTTTAAGAAACATTCTCTCACATAAAAGAACACCATGCACAATGAAGGATTTAAATTAAGACCATTTGACCAAATTAAAGATAAACTGGATGGATGGTTACAATATTATCAGATCAATGAGTTGTATAAGTGAGGCATCTGATCAAGGCCTGTATTTTAAAATGAGCTTAAAGATATATTTGCAAATGTTTGTATGTTTCATGCCAGGCAGAAAAGCAGCTGGCTAAGTACTTTGGCAGTTGTTTATCCTCCTGAACAGGGCCCCCCTGATTTATAGCAGTAACAGGAGACAAGTTTCTCAAAGTTGTAAAAGGGAAATACAGGCTGGGAGCAAAGGTTACACTGACCCTACATATTACAGAATACAATCAAGCTGCAAAAACACTAATTAAGAGTTGGTAAATAGTAAGATTTATTGCTTAACAGAAAATAATACCATGTGCCTCCCATCAGACCCTAGCCATATTTTCCTAAGGTTTAAGGCAATAAATTTTGGGGAGAGCTAATGGGAAAAGCAACTGGCTGGGAAAGGAGGGTGTAATTTAAAGAGGCTTTTTTTAAAGCTGGTTGTTGTTTTTTTACTGAGTTCCTTTTACTTTGCAAAGGCCTTTTCTTCTAAAAAGCTATTTATGTTATGTATGAAATTTGTTGGCTTAATGTAATTAGGCAAAGGATTTAGAAAGTAAGAAATGTTAGATTCTTATGTTAGATTCTTATTTCATTGATGGTGTGTGAGAATGTGAACCCAAGATCTCTGTTTAGATAGAATTTAATACCACGAGCCATTTGTTTTAGCCATTTGTTTTGGAATGCAGGGGCAACAGGGGCAAAAGGTGATCTGATAATTAAGGTGCCTTGTCGAGGCAAATGTAAGATATATGGCTACTTGTCTGCCATTTGTGGATAGAAGGAAATATAGCTCTTTGTCTCCCATAAAAGGTAATAGGAAATGGGTGTATCTTTTATGATTGGTTCTAGCAAACAGCCAATAGGAATTTCAACCAGGCTGATTGGACAGAGGCAGCCAAAGGAGGAGCAAGGGGGCTGGGTTGAGGAAATATAAGTGCTGGCCATCAGGGCTGGAGGGCAGGCAGAGCTTTGGTAACCATATACCACTGTGCCTATCATTTATTTGTCTGACAAATAAATTATTATTTTAATTTCTCTATTGCTGCGTTGAATATTTCATTCCAGCTAAGCATTAACCACAAGCAGGGTGCTACATAAGCTTGATAAGAAAAATGGTTTTGCAACGGAAAAAACAAAATTGGAAATGGAGTTGTTAGATACTAATATTAAAAATCTATCTAAAATGTATAATTTGCTGTTAGACTGGCATTCTTCTTCTTCTTCTTCTTCTTCTTCTTCTTCTTCTTCTTCTTCTTCTTCTTCTTCTTGTCATTTCCCACCCCCAGCCTGAACCAATGCAGCCCAATCTGCCACCTAAGGACTCTATGACCTCAGGCTCCTGCATGCCTAGACCAGGCCTGGCACAGCACCATCACAGAACATCACAGCTCTTCAGCTCTGTAAAAAGCTGCTTCTTGGAACAAGGTCAAAAGGTTCCTTAAAGAGACAGGCACATTTTAACTCACAAATGCACTTGTGGGTTCTGGGCAAAATGCAGAACTCCGATAATACAGAGAGGAGAATGCAACCCAGCTCCCACTCACCCACAAAGTAACTTGGCCCAGGAAATCCATATCAGCCTTAATTGGACTGAGGGAAGCCACAGACCCTTTTCCTTCCCCACAGGCTGCGGTTATTGGTCAGTGGTAAACGTGGCCTGTCTTGTAAACAGCTCCTTTCTGTTCTGCAGTTGAGTCCAGGCATGGCTTCAGGGCTACAGGGGAGGCCTGCGTAGTCTCGCTGAGATGACTCATACGTTTTGTGCCACTACTCATCCCACAAGTGACCCACAGGAACCCGCATGCTGTGGCCCAGCATATTAGCTAGTGACTGGCAGCCTGCTTGTGTGGCTTCAAAAGCAGTAAAAAGAGCCACCTCAGCAAAGGAAAGTGTTTCCCTTTCAAAACAGGAAAGCATTTACAAGGTGTCACAACTAGCTGCCTGGAACAATGAGGTGCTGTATATAGTAGGACAGCCCCAAAGAAACGATAAAGACGAAGGCTGTGGTAATAGGACAGTTGATGGTGCCAGAGGTTTCCATAAACGTCTTTTGGCAAACCCGCCCCCAAGAGGGAGGGAATGAACGCTTCTTCCAAATAAGACAAGTGAACTGCAGTTGCTGTGGGGCATAAACAACAGCCCAAGAGTGGAGACACCCCAACATTCAGGCAGGACGCCATTCATGCAATTAGCAAGTGGCTTTTTATAAAGTAAATTGCAGTCAAAGGGGAAAGGAATCCAGAATCCAGGCATATTAGGCGGGGGGGGGGGCAGGGATGTAGCTTTAGTTCTTTGCCCCCAGCCACATCCCTCATCTCGACCAGGCCCCGTGTGGCTTCTACTGGCTTTTGAGAAGGAGCTCCTCCCTTGCGTTCCCAGTGTCAACAGCATAGGAACACAGGGGAGCTGCCTTTTAATGAATCAGACCAATGGTCCACCTCAGTCAGTATTGTCTACATGGACTGAGCACCACTGTCTAGATTACAGACAGGGTTCTCTTCTGGGTGGGACCTGGAGAGGCCAGGGGTCAAACCAGGTTCTTTCTGCATGCAAAGTTCTGTCACTGAGCTACCATATCTATATAGTGATATGAACTGGGGCTGCAGTGGGAGATGAAGAGTTAGGGACCCACTAACACCCATCCCAGGGAGTGCACTCATCCAGTGTTTTGAATGTGCTTTGGTTGATTAGCAGAGAGGACTTCGGGAAGACTTCACCCCCGGCTACCTTGATGCTTCCACTTCTCCAGCTTATTTCATTAAACCTAGCTTTACAGTTTAGGAGTAAGTAACTCTCTTCACATGGGCCAATTGCCACGCTCTTCCCCAAGTCTTCCCTTCAAGGTGTGCCACTCACCTGTCAGGCAGGACAATGGGAGGCACTAGTCCCCGGTTGTTGCCACGCTCACCTCGCCGCCAGCCAACTGGGCCCACTCGCTGTGGCGTAAAGCGCTCCTCATGCTGAACCGCAGAAACAGAGCGAGGCACCATCTCGGACTGGGAGTCACACTCTGGGAGGGCAAGAAGGCACAAGACCAGAAGCTGGACATATTCTCAATTTGGGTCTGGGCAAGATGTTTCTGCAGAAACATGGTGGCTTAAATGGAGGACTGAGGGTTCTTCCCAAGGACCTCGCCCAACTCAGGGTAGTTGTCAACTGCTTGCGATAGATGCCAAGACAAAGCCTGAGCTAGACTATGACCCCAGAGAATTCTTGGTGACAAAGCAGATCTAGCCAGTTTTGGTACTTGCGTGTCCATAAAAAAAAGAGGGAGCATCCATAACACATTATTAAACAGGAGGTCAAATATTATTTCAAGTGGCTTCTGAAATGGCCATTGTTATTTTATGGGTTGGAATAATGTATACTGTAGGGGTGCTCACCTAATATTACTGTGACAACCTGGAGACGGGCTGGTCACTATATGTATCGGTACTCTCTGTGGGTGCATTTGTGACCCAGGCCAAGTCCTTCCAGTAGCGCTGCCTTCAGTAACTGGGATGATGGGCAGATTTGGTCCTACCACCTGGGCTGCAATCTGGGGCATATGGTAACCCCAGCTGCACATAACTCCCCACCACTCACCATCTTCGCTAGCTGGTGTTTCGGGGGTCCCCTCCGTCTCAGGCTCCTCTGCTGTGGCCTCCAGTGGCAACACATCACTGTCAGCAAGAAGGAGGGAAATAAGAGAGTGTGACAGTTACCATTTCCTTGCAGGGGTCTTTCCAGTGGGACGGAGGAATGAGCATTACCAGCTGTGCTGAACCACATGCAAATTTCACACACACACACACAACCCCTCACTGCTCCTTTGCTCACAGCACCCACCCTCTCCCCATCGCCCCTTCATACCAGTACTCCTCCTCAGCCAGGGCCATGACCTTCTCATACTGGGGGCCGGGCAGTTGGCTGGTCCCAGGGAAGATGGCCTCGTGATGCACGATCAGGCACTTCACCACCTCGTTGATGTGGGGCTGCACCGACACAGCATCCTGGCCTGCAGGGACAGTCACCAAGGTAGGGCCAAAGCACACAGCTAGGTTGTGGGGATCCATCATGTTCTCATCGCTATAGTGAGACAAGCTGAGGGAGGAAGAAGGTGTGTGTTACAGGGGAGGGGCCTCCTAGCCCCAGGGAGCACTCTCTCTCGCCGTCTCCATCTGGCCACCCAGCACCTGCATACTCACTGGTTGAGGAAAGCAAAGAGGTACCGCAGGACCACCAACACAGCAGGTGGGAGCTGGGAAAGGAGAGCCCGGAGGTGGGAGATACGCTCAGCCGAAGATTCGAGTTCTGAGAAGAGACCATCAGAGGGGGCAGCATGTATTGGACTTGGATTCACGTAAACACACACACAAAGAAAGAGGCCATGAGGTCCCGCACTTGAGTCGGGATTTGTAAGCTTGCTGAGCAAACAAACACACAGCTGAAGTCTCCAGTTCTTGGTCTGCCTCCTCTTGCTTCTTGGTGTATTATTTGTGCTTTAACCTTCGGAAGTATCTGAAATGTTTCCATGATTAAGTCATGCCATTGTTCCAGCAGCTGAGACCTAGAGGCTTTTCCATTCTGCCCAGCTGAGAGTCTCAGCAGCTCAAAAGCTGCTCCTCTTTCCCCTCACTTCCGTTTGTCACTTCTGCACAGCACTGTCAACATTGGGGACTACAAGCTGTACTAGGATCGAGTAAGTGTGTGCCATAATGTCAATCCTATGCACGCTAGTTACTACAGGCACTATATATCAACAAACAAACAAGAATAATGAAACAGGGGTCTGCACATCTGCGCACAAACTTACGGGCTGTTGCCAGCAGCTCAGGGACAATGTCACTAGGAAAGAGTGGCTTCTCCAATCCCCGAAAATACAGTTTCAGCACTCCAGCTACTGAATCCAAGTCATGGTGCATGTAGCCATCTCTCAGTGGGTCCTCGCCTGGTGAAGAGGGAGCAGTCATTACAGCAATCCCTTTCTTAACCTTATCACATGGTCTCTCATGAACCCAAAGATCTTTCTCCCATCTTTTTACTTTGGCCTTCAGTGGTTGATGGTACAGTGAGTTCCAGAAACATTGCTATGGTCTAGTTTTGTATGTTTAGGCTGTTCTGAATTATTGTTACATTTGCACTTTTTAAAGTAATATTTTGAAGTTTTAAATGACTCTAATTTATATTTTATTATGTCATGACATAATTTTGTGAGTACAATTTTTTTCTCTTGAAGAGCAGGATATAAATCTGTTTACTGGTCATCTTTGAACCGCTGTGTTGCAGGAGCAAAAGCATTTGGACGCAGGAGAGTGTATTCACAAACCCTCCTCCTCAGCCATGAAACTTCCTGGATGAACTTGGACAAACTAGCCTCTCCCACTAACCTACCTCAAAGGGCTGTTGTGAGCATAAAGGAGGAAAGAATTGTGCATGGAAATTGTATTGAGATTCCTTTGGGGTATGATATTTAAAAAGAGAATGCTATAGAAGCAATACATAATTGTGTCAAAGCAGAGTGACTGATTTGGAGAGAGAGGTGGGTGTCTTTCAGAGGAAGCGCCTGCAGAGGAAGTCGTCCTAGGGGAAGGGCGATGGATCAGTGGGTAGAACCCCGGCTTCATAGGCACATACACACAAGCTCAACTGCTGGAATTTTCAAGCAGGGTTGGGAAAGACCCCAGGCTGTTCGAATCCCTGGAGAGCCCCTGCCAGTCAATGCTGACAAGAGGGGGCTAGATGGACCAACAGTCGGACTTGCAATGAGGTAACGTCTTGCATTCCCTTTAGCCTAGAATCACCTCCCACTAATAATCCCATTTATCTGCAGGAAAGCTATGGTGTGAACTTTTACTATTAGCCACCCAGAGAACCTTAGCTATTGGGCATCATATAAATACTGAAAACAAAATAAATCAAGAACTAGACAGTGAAGAAAAGGCCTCCTTGCACATGCTCCATGGCTCAGGTTAAACGCCCAAGCTCCTTCCAGAGCCAGCACACTGACTTTGCTCTTCACCTGCACATCAGCTACGCCTTCCTCCCTTGGCGCAACATCCTTCCAAGTCCTTTCTCTCCTGACTCCTGGCTGATGTACATCCTTTGCTCATTATTTTGTGCCCCATGGGAAACTGTGACCCCCACCACTGCCCTTTCCCCTCCTTCTGGCAAACTCTAAGGCTCATCAAATTTGCCCTCTACTCCTCTCTCTCCGCTGCACACCTCATCGCCTTTCACGGTGGCTCCCCACTTGCACAAGGCTCTCCCCAGGGAGGCTCGCCTGGTGCCTTCCTTACATACCTTTAGGCACCAGGCCAAAGCATTTCTCTTCCGCCAGGTGTTTGGCTGATTAGCATTCTGCAGCTTTTTAAATGTGATTGGGGACATGGGGTTATTGGTTTGTCTTTGTCTTTGTTTTATTACGCATTTTGCATGCTCATTTTGTATTTTGTTTTTATTGTGAACCACCCTGCAATCTTCAGGTGAAGGGCAGTATACAAAGGAGATGATGATGATGTTGATGATGATGATGATGATGATGCCTCACTCACCTTTCTCAAAGGCATTCCGGATCTCTGATACCTGTGCTTGGGACCCTGGCACTCGAAAAATACCTTCATGCTGGAGCCCTGGGGAGAAGAAGAAGAAGACAGGTCGGGGGAAAGAATCCAGTCGCATGTTTCAGCAAGGAAATTTCCCCTTACTGCTGGGATCCACTCACTGCTATGCACAAGTTGGAGATCCTTTTGAAACCTGTGAGTCTGGTCCACATCCCCTAAGGGAAGCATTTGCTGGGAGGGGAGAGGGGCTCAGCTTACCATGGAGATTGATGAAGCGGATGCAGCTCTCCACGACAAGGGGGACAGCCTGGCCTGAGCTCTGGAGTTACGGAAAGGAAAGGAAAATGTCACAGAGCAGCTTCATCACAGAACAACCAGGACTGTGTGGATGCTCCCTTTCCACAGGAGCCCATCAAAAGCATAGAGTGTAATTTTGGGGGCAGAATTCAGCTTCCTGATAATCCCAGCTTTCATTTTTTTAAAAAAAGTTTCCAGCTCTCTTGATTGTGAATATACTTATTTACCGTATTAATACAGTAATTACATTTATTTTCTCCCATGGTCAGTATAGTGTGGAAGGGACACTGCCAGTTCAGAGTTTATCTTCGCCTTGGAATCATTACTTGGCCTTAGGCCAACCACTCTCCAGTCTCAGCCTCACAACCTCAGTAGGGGGAGAGTATTGCAGCCTTTACTGGGCTGCTGTTAGGATTACTAGGATAAGAGATAAGAAATGAAATAATGGAAAAGCCACATATATGATTATTACTATTGTATTATTCTATTATTATTATTATTATTATTATTATTATTATTATTATTATTAATTTCCATAGTGTTCAAGCCCTAAACCTGTTTCCCAGACATGCAAAGACACAAGCAGGTGATCTACAGGGTTCTCTCTCTCTGTCTTATGTATATATATATATATAGAGAGAGAGAGAGACTACCAGCTAGTGCAGTGTAGAATCAGACTGCTGGGAAGACCTGGGTTCAAATCCCTCCCCTGCCCTGCCATGGGCCAGTTGCTGTCTCTCAACCTAAGCTGCCTTACAGTGTTGCTGTGAAGGCAAAATGGAAAGCGGAGGAAAGAGCCACCATGTGCACTACCCTAAGTTTCCTGACAAAAGGATGGGATTTAAGTGCAAATCAGTCCATCAGATTCCTAGTGGCTGGGACTTGTCTTCAGTGCCTTATGCAGCTCCTCACCTCCCCACGGTTAGCAAGACCAGAATGAATTGTGTGCCTTCATGACTTCTGCAGGCCAAATAAATTGGTTCTACTTATAGCAGAATTATTATTATTTTCAGAGCAGTATATATACAGCTCTGACCATGTCCCACCTAGGAAAATGGCTCCACCCTGTCCAGAATATTATAATATAGCTCCAGGTTATAAATACATACCCACTCCTATTATTGTTATTGTTGTTATGCACCCTACAACAATGAAGAAGCGAATCTTACAGATGTGCAAAAAATAAATGCTAAGCAGACATAAGTGGAATCTCTCATTTACATGTCATTCCCCTGCGCTGCAAATGAGAGAGACCTCTGAATTATGAGGAAGAGTCTTTACAGTCATGTCAAACTCAAGCTTATTGGCACTGACGAAGCAAAGAACCGTGTTATGGCCTAGAAATCCCACTAGATGGTGCCAGAGTGAATGCAATTCTCCCTCTAAGGCAGGGGTGATCTGGAGAGCACCAGGGCATGAACCATGGCATGACAGGATGTCAAACATTAACTTCCCTCAGTCCTGTCAGGCCACTTGGGGGTTTCCAAACAAGATACTGGACCACCATGAGGGATAGGAAGTTGGTGCCCTTTTTTATTTTTTCACAAGAATAGGTCATGGGGCTGACACACTATTGTCTGCTCTTTGCATGTGAGATTCAGTCCTGTATACCTGAAGGAGCGTCTCCACCCCCATCATCAAGCCCGGACACTGAGGTCCAGCTCTGAGGGCCTTCTGGCGGTTCCCTACCTGCGAGAAGCGAGGTTACAAGGAACCAGGCAGAGGGCTTTCTCTGTTGTGGTGCCCTCCCTGTGGAACGCCCTCCCAGCAGATGTCAAGGCAATAAACAACTATTTTACTTTTAAAAGACAACTGAAGGCAGCCCTGTTTAGGGAAGTTTTTAATGTCTGATGCTGTATTGCTTTTAATATTCAGTTGGAAGCCACCCAGAGTGGCTGGGGTATAAATAATATATTATTATTATTATTATTATTATTATTATTATTATTATTATTAAATATTGTTTGCAGGTGTGCATGGGTGGGGCTACGGGTTCAAAGAGCCACAGAGCTGCCCCCGCTGTGTGTCTTGCTCCCCTCTTCCTGGTAATATCTATGTGAAGAGATGCCCTCATGCTGTGCGATGTCACACATGTTGCACATTGTACATGCTCTCTCAAGCTCACCTCCGTGGGAAGGACTTGGCTTTAGCTACCAGAAATCAGAGGTGGAGCTTAGGTAATTTCCCCAAGCCATTCTGAGGGCTTGGGAAAATGTCCCTGACCGTCCTGGCCAGCCTTTCCCACCCGACTAAAGCTCTCCCCATCGCCGCAATCTGAAGCGCACTCTCCTCCTTCCATTTCAGTCAGTGGATTGGAAGGGGCCATCCACTCAGGGTAACATGTGGTTGCAACATGCAGTCGCTATTCATCACAAGTGCAGGCCGAGAGCTCCCTGTTACAGGCAAACAAAGAACAACAACAAAAGGAGATTGGAAGCAGCATGTCCAAAACACACAAGCAGGGAGGAGTGTCACAAACATGCACCCACAGGGATGCAGCTTCACACACCTCAGTGTGCAAAGCATGCACACATGCAAAGGCAGCACTTCATGTTCCCACAAACACTTGTGCACAAGTTACACACAACAAATATGTGCAAGCTCTCTTCACAAAAACTAGCGAAGCATCCTCTCCGTGCCTGTCACATTGCTGGTCCCATCTGCCCTGCCTGCCCACCCCAGTCATGTACCTGCTTCCGTGTCTGCAGCCTCCTTCTCCTTGGGGCAGCACAGACAGGAGAGACAGAGTCAGCAAGCGCATTACAAGCAGCAGGAGCAGCGGGTGCGACTGGGAAGAGCCAGAGGCAAAAGCAGGGCCAGGGAGGCAGAGAGTTCTTGTACTAGGCAGAGGGCAAGAAAGCGGGGCTAGAAGGAGCTGGGCAGGAGGGCATAGCAGCTCAGGGCAGCAGCCAGTACCTCCAAAAAGGCCTGCAGGTCACCCCCGAAGAGCTTGTGGTGGTAGCACGAGGGCTGGCGGGAACGCCGGATGCGCTGGGACTGTGGCCTAGAACCAAGTTTTGTGTAGGGTGGGGAGGGAGGGAGGAAGATGTCAGAGACTCCCCCAGAGCTGGAACTGGACTCCTTCCCATAGTTCTGCTTGGTTCCTCAACCACAGAATACACAGTGGAAGCCTTCACTGCCCCACTGGGCACAGGGGAAGGGGCAACACGCAGAGTGCCCATCTCTCCACCCCCAGCACTGCCATGTGAGTATCCACCATTTTCATGACCCCTTCGGCTTCCTTTTACCTGGCCAGTTCTCGGTCCACAGCAGCACCTGGGAGAGCAAGGAAATAGAAGACAGGGAAGTTAGCATCTGGAGTCCTGGATCTCTGTGGCTCAAATTTATGATGAAGAGAAATGTACACAGCTTCATCAGCAAGCATGTGATGGAAGCACCTCCATTTGCCATTTACAGCCTGCTCATTCTCAGAAAGTGGAATTGCAGATTGACACAAGAGCTAGCCAATGAAACGAGGCTTCTTCCTCTCCTGCTTTTTTAAGCAAGACTGGGTACATTTCAGCTATAAAAGCCAAATCCTTCACCTCTTGGAATAGTTTTTAAAGTGTTCTAAAACAATGCAAAATCCTAAATAAGTTTAAAATGCTGAATTTAAATGTGCCAGCTGCTAGGAGTTTGAGAAGGGTAAGAGAAACAGGCAGCCTTCCTAAAGTATGATGGTCAGACAGTTAGAATTTGATGCACGTGCTGTGTGTGTCTTTGAAATGAGTGGAGGTGAGGGAACAAAGCTACTCTAAAAAGGGACATCTGTCTTCACCCTGACGCTGGAATACCTGCAATCACTTTTCCTATAAGAAACCCTGGAGACAACAGTTTTGCGGGGAGCCTGGAGGATTCTTAGCTCAGATCCTCAGTACTTCACAGACTCTTGGGTTTATTTGCAAGAAAGGCTGGCAATTAAACAGATATAAACTACAGGTAATTTTTGTACTCCAAGCCATCCCGAATTCCCATGCCTCATCTAGCCCAGACTGGCAATCTACTCCCCATGTTCTCACCCTTCTCTATCGCCTCCTTCATCTGGTCATGCTTTGCTTGTAGTTTGGTTTGAATGCTTCGTCCGGAGAGATATTCTTTGAATTTCTGCACAAGAGACACCAAGAAGTCTGTTATCAGAGAAGATAGCAGGGAGACCTCAGGCTCTAAGACAGAAAGAGGCGCTGGGATTACAGCTCTGTCCCTGGGAAGACCTAGAGAAGCCTTCCAGGGGCAAGCGGAAGAGAAAGGGACCTCACTTGGGACAGCCTTGCCATGGCCAACAGGGGCATAAGTTCTAGTGGCCTAATCAAAAGTGGGGGCGGGGAGAGATCTCCAGAGCAGGATCCACTGCATGACCACAGCCTGGAAAGGTATCTGCTCCCATGTCAAATGCAAGGGGTCCTGTGCTTGGCTCTCTTGCTCTTTTCACTTATGCACCACTTTCCATCACAAAACGTTGTGGTCTGGACTGCGTAGGTGGGACTTGCAAGAGGCTGATGAGCAGCCAGGCCCACATTTGGGGCCATGGGGATTCACCTTTTGGATACCATCTATCAAAACGGCTTTGAATGTTCATGGTTCTAAGAATCTTTGGCTGGGTACCATGATGTAGAAGCTCTCCGTCTCCTGCTGGTTGGCCCGGCGCTTTGCCAAGGCCTGCTTCCCACCAGCGTCAGAGCCGGTAGACTTGAGCGACTCCGTCGACTGACAGCCCTGAAAGGCATCCAGTGCTTCTGGCTCCTCTGCTGCCAACAGGTCGACCAGGCTTTGCAGGGTGGCCTTCAGAGTCTTGTTTACCTGTGGAAGGAAGCAGAAAACTCTACACCGAGAGCCATTGACAGTGGACTGCTGGCGCTTAACAAAGGGAATGAATGTTTCCCTTATAATACTAATGAAGGAGCTGGGAAGGCGGATGGAAGGTGAATGATTATCTTTCCCCTGCCCAATAATTGTTTCCTGCAAATGACCCCCAGCTATTCTTTTCTTAAAGGAAGAAAGCAACAAGAAGGAACCAAAACCCAAGTAAGTCATGGGGGCAGCTGACACTGGCAAATCAGTGGGATCAGGAAGGGTTATACTCCAATAATTAATAATAATAATAATAAATTATTATTACTACCCCGCCCATCTGGCTGGGTTTCCCCAGCCACTCTGGGCGGCTTCCAACAAAAAATTAAAAATACATTAAAACATCAGTCATTAAAAACTTCCCTAAACAGGGCTGCCTTCAGATGTCTTCTAAATGTCATATAGCTATTTATTTCTTTGACATCTGATAGGAGGGATCCCATTTGCTAATCCTCTCCTTTCTTGTTTTAAATTGCTGAGACTTTTAGTCGTGATAATATATTCATAAATTTGGCAAACTATAAGCTAGCTAACTACTGTATGTGCCTCCCCGCTGCCCTGTTTTATCACAGCAAATGTGGAGATGGGACCAAACATTTGCCCCCATAATGCCTACCTAGTAAGGTCTTAAGTGACATATTAGTGTACACACACATCCCCTGGGTCTTGGGTGGTGCAGTGCAGGTTAAGCTCTAGGCTTATTAAATGTGTACATTGCTTCCTGCTAAAAAGGAGCAGGGCTGTAGCAGACGGAAGGCAGAAAGCAGCGGGCTTAGTTCTCAGCAAATCCCACTGACCACTATGGAATGTGGGACATGGTTCATTCATATGCTCTATATCTGAATAAGATTCATCTCAAATATTGGGGGTGAGGAGGCTTAGTGGCAGAGCATCTGACTTGCATGCAGAATGGCCCAGGTTCAGTCCCCAATGGAGTCTCCAGGCTGGGCTGTGCAAGACCCTGACCGAAACCCTGGAGAGCCACAGCCTCCGTACTGGAGGCTGATGAGGACTGACTTGATATAAGGCAGCTTCCTGTGTTCCTAAAATAAAAACCAAAGGGCTTGGATTTTCCTAAATACTCCACAAAGCCCCACAAAGCACCCTGTACAGCAGTGATTCTGAGTGTAGCTTGCAGCTGTTTGTATTTGCCTAGATGGGTGAGTAACAACCTCCCCCTAGCGCTCCTTCCTCTGACCAGGGACACCCACTGATCTCTGCTGCCACAGAGCAATCAAGAGCAGAGGGGAAGCAAAACAGAAAGTGAAGTCACCAAGGGAGAAGACTCCCCACCCCTTGAAGTCCACTGGGGCCTGCACAGACATTCCTCACTTTCTCCCACACTCACGAGAAACTGCCATTCACTCCGACAAGCGGGAAGTTTTACGGACATACTAGATGGTTTTTATTGGAAAGGCTTCTCACAAAGATTAAAACTAAGTTACAATTAAGAGGGGGAAAGGATTTGCTGAGAAGCATATGAAAACAGTCTGTCGGAGAATCAGCTGTGAGTGTCGGGGAAATAATGGGAGACAGCGAGTTGGATTACTTTCACTTTTAAAGAAACTGCGCAATAAAATGCCTAAGGCATTGATTTGGAAATTAAATAGAGCCTTTTGGCTCAAGTAATAAGAAAGGAAATTTAAGACTGCGGACACCAACCTTTTTTTGCTTTTATTTGTTGGGATGTTCAAGGACTTTGTGATTATAAAATCCTCTTTTTTTAATGTGGAATACAACCCCCCCCCCACTCTTTGGAGCTATAAGTTGGAGATACAAAGTGCCATCTTGTCACCAGTGAAGGAGCTTCTTGTAGCCATTTTGTCGCCAGTGAAGGAGCTTTCCCTTCCCTTGTGGATATAATTGCAGAGGATTTAATTTTGGAAGACACATTTGGACAGCACCACTTGGAAGAAAGAGGTTTTTTCTGACAGTGGCGCCTCGCAAGACGAAATCAATTCTGGGACATCCAGACTTTAAAAGGATCAAGAAACAGAATTTGAGTTATACTCTTAAATATAGAGGTCTGGATGGAAGAAGAATGATCTTTTCTGAGAGTTTCCCTAAGATTGGGCCTTCTGAAATTAAAGACTACCAAAAAGACGGCAAAGTGGAATCGAGAGAGATTTAGACATGGACGTGGGGTCTCCAGGCCAGCAGTAGACAGATGGATGGATTTTGGGGATTGAAACCGGGAAAGGGGGGAGGGAGATTTGGAACCCAAAGGCTGTAAAATTATATCTTTTTATTTTCTTTTGTTTTACTTTGTGTGACAAAAAAAAAGGGGAATTCGTGGAAGGGAACTGGGGTCGATCTTAGGGAAGTACAAAAAATATAAAGAGAAATGGTTATATAAGATAAATTAAATCTGAATAATGGGCTAATTATAATTATAATAAGGTTTTAAAATTTGGGGTAAGAATTTGTGGAACTAATCTAATGGAAATGGAATACAAGAGGGGGAGGGGGGGGAGTCCTGGAAAGATGTTAATGAAAGTAAGGTTTTAAATGTAAATTTTATTTTTTTATTTTTTATTTTTATTTTTTTTATTCTGGATTTATTGGAAATTTTAATAAATATCATTTAAAAATAATAATAATAATAATTCATTCCGCGAGTTTTTTCGTCTTGCGATTTTTTCGTCTTGCGAAGCACGGACTTTGGAAAAGCTTCAAAAATCACCAAAGTCTTCAAAAACCTCAAAATAAGCTACCACACTATGAGTTGCTATGAGTTGCTCCTCGAAGTGAATGCACGGTTTTAAGAAGAAGGAAACAAACTTGCAAGACAAAGGAAACAAACTTGCAAGACGTTTTCGTCTTGCGAAGCAAGCCCATAGGGAAATCCGTCTTGCGAAGCAACTCAAAAACGAAAAACTCTTTCGTTTTGCGAGTTTCTCGTCTTTCGAGGCATTCGTCTTGCGAGGTACCACTGTATATGGTTTTCTTTTTTTCCCCTTTCCTTGAAGACTACCAGTTTGAATCACCAGTCTGCACTTTGGGTCTTTCCTTCATTTTATATTTGTATTATTGGATTTAAAATAATGCAATCTCTGCAGGAGACTGTTTAAAGGGATTTAAGAAGGGGAACGTTCTTTGTTTTATTTCGAAACTTGCAACCAATTCCAGGGATATAGCTAATCGAGTGGCAAGAAGGCATTGAAGGGTTTTTTAATTAATTTTGAGCTGGTCATATTTATGGATATAGCTATATAAGTGGCAAGAAGATTGTTTGGATACACTTATTGCACTTAAGGGTTTTGACTCACTTGCTGCATCCAAGGAGTATATCTGATAATTTTGAAGGAGTATATTTTATAACTTTTATGAACTTTCTATTCTGGTTTAAACTGAGGTTTTTTGGGGGATTTTCTCTTATTGAAATTAGAAATTGGAAATAATTGATTTATTCGAAGTGATTTTTGTTTGTTTGTTTGTTTGTTTGAGGCTGAGGCTGGTTTAAAGGATCTAAAGTATTAATGAATTAGGAATTGATAAGAAGCAGAGGTGGCAGGAGCAGGAGGTGATGAAGGAGACTCTGTAGAGTTGGAAGAGGAAGAGGAGCGAAGCAGAAAGGATAAAAGAAGAGGAAGAGGAGAAAAATGGGAAGAGGAAGAGGAAATTGAAAAAGAACAAGAAGAGGAAGAGAAATAAAAATATAAGACGAAAAAATATTTAATCGGCAGACACTATGGCACTAAAATTATGGACATGGAATGTGAATGGAATGAATGATTTAAAAAGGGAATAAAGTGGGACAATATTTAAAACAAAAGAATTTGGATATTATTTGTTTACAAGAGACTCATGTTAAAAAAACGCACAGGAAAATTTTAATTAACAAAAAATTAGGAAATGAATTTATTTCATCGGATAAAAGCAAAAAGAGAGGGGTGGTATTGTACATAAAAAACAAATTAGAGGCACAACAATTATTTAAGGATGAAGAAGAAGAAGAAGAAGAAGAAGAAGAAGAAGAAGAAGAGTAGTAGTAGTTTGGATTTGATATCCCGCTTTACCACTACCCGAAGGAGTCTCAAAGCGGCTAACATTCTCCTTTCCCTTCCTCCCCCACAACAAATACTCTGTGAGGTGAGTGAGGCTGAGAGACTTCAAAGAAGTGTGACTGGCCCAAGGTCACCCAGCAGCTGCAAGTGGAGGAGTGGAGACGCGAACCCGGTTCCCCAGATTACGAGACTACCGCTCTTAACCACTAGAAGGCAGGATTATAGCAGTCCAAGTCAGTTGGCAAGGTGAAAAACTGATAATTATTGGAGTATATGCACCGAATGGCAGTAAAGCAGAATTTTTTTTAGGTCTGGAGGAAAAATTATTTGAACATTTGGATCAAAAAGTAATAATAATGGGTGATATGAATGGTGTGGTATCAATGGAGATGGATAGACTTCGGGCTAAAGGCAAAACGAAGGAAGGGAAATTACCAAAAACCCTTTTTGACATGGTGGAAAATTGTAACTTGGTGGATATATGGAGACTGAGACACCCATTAGAAAAACAATTTACTTTTCATAGAATCATAGAATCATAGAGTTGGAAGAGACCACAAGGGCCATCGAGTCCAACCCCCTGCCAAGCAGGAAACACCATCAGAGGTTTTCATTCAGAGGTAAATCAATCAATGTCACAAACTGATCAGATATGGGTTTCTAGTGAAATAACCACAAGAATAATAAAGACTGAGATTCAACCTAAAGTTCTATCAGATCACAATGCGGTTAAAGCTATTTTAAAAGGGAATGAAGAAAAATCTTTTTGGTGGAGACTAAATGAAAGTCTTTTAGATGATCAGAAGATAGTGGACAGAGCTCAGAAATGTTTAGTGGACTATTTTGTAAATAATGTTAACAAAGGAACAAAGATGAGTATGGTTTGGGATGCAAGCAAAGCTGTTATGAGAGGATTCTTCATTCAACAAAATGCAATAAAAAATAGAATGAGAGAAAAAGGGAAAAAAGAAATTTTAAGACAAATAATGGAGAATGAAAAAAATTAACTATAAGACCTAAGGATGAAAAGGTCAAGTAAAGTATAAAAATGCTCCAGACACAATTTGCGATGATAATCAATAAAGAAGTAGAATGGAATATAAGAAGAATGAAACAAAAGAATTTTGAATTTGCAAATAAATCAGGGAAATGGCTAGCTTGGCAAATTAAAAAAAGGAAAGAACAGAACATAATTAATAAAATCAAAATAGAAGATCAAGAGATTGAGAATCCGAAAGGAATAAGGAAAGGTTTTGTGGACTGTGGGTTAAAGCCTCAGCGCCTAGGGCTTGCCGATCGAAAGGTCGGCGGTTTGAATCCCTGCGGCGGGGTGCGCTCCCGCTGCTCGGTCCCAGCGCCTGCCAACCTAGCAGTTCGAAAGCACCTCCGGGTGCAAGTAGATAAATAGGGACCGCTTACCAGCGGGAAGGTAAACGGCGTTTCCGTGTGCAGCTCTGGCTCTGGCCAGAGCAGCGATGTCACGCTGGCCACGTGACCCGGAAGTGTCTCCGGACAGCGCTGGCCCCTGGCCTCTTAAGTGAGATTGGCGCACAACCCCAGAGTCTGTCAAGACTGGCCCGTACGGGCAGGGGTACCTTTACCTTTACCTTTTATATAAAAGAAAAGAGAAACTCAACATAAAGACAATGGAGGAGTATTTAATGAAGAAAAAGGTGCAAAAAATATCAAAGAGTAATAAAATTAAACTGAATGAACCAATAGAATTAAGAAGAAATTCAAATGGCAATAAAGGATTTGAAGAGTGGGAAGTCGCCGGGACCGGATGGATTCAGTGCAAGATATTATAAAGAAATGAAACACACTCTACTTGTACCATTGAAAGAAGTAATGAATAACATATTGAAAGAAGGAGAAATACCTGAGACCTGGAAAGAAGCATATATAATGTTTATTCCCAAACAAGACTCTGATTTAACACAGGTTAAAAATTACAGGCCAATTTCATTATTGAATAATGACTATAAAATGTTTGCAAATATTTTAGCAAATAGGATGAAAAAGGTATTAAAGGAAATGATTCATAGGGATCAAACAGGTTTCCTTCCTGGTAGGCAGATGAAAGATAACATAAGAAATATAATCAATATAATAGAGTATCTGTCAAACAGGAAGGATAAACAAGCGATGTTGATATTTGTGGATGCCAAGAAGGCCTTTGATAATATTTATTGGGAATTTATGTTAAAGAATTTGGAATATATGGATATGGGTCAATCTTTTCTGAGTGGTATAAAGGCAATATATTAGAGCAGAGAGCAAAATTAATTGTTAACAATGTTATAACAGAAAATATTGCCATAACTAAGGGTACAAGACAAGGGTGTCCTTTATCTCCATTATTATTCATTTCGGTCCTAGAAGTCTTCCTAAGAACACTAAGAAATAATGAAAAAATAAAAGGTGTGACAGTTGGTTGTAATGAATACAAGGTTAAAGCCTTTGCCAATGACTTGGTTATAACTATAGAAGATCCTATGCAGAGTGTCAAAGAGGTGTTAGAAGAGATAGAACATTTTGGTCTGGTGTCCGGCTTTAAGTTAAATAGGAAAAAAACTAAAATAATTGCTAAGAATATGGATCAAGAGACAATAGAAAGAATACAGCAACAAACAGAGATGAATGTGGTTAGGAAAGTTAAGTATTTAGGGATTACGTTAACTCCCAGGAGTATTGACCTGTTTCAAAACAATTATGTACCAATATGGAATAAAATTAAACGTGACCTAGAGGTGTGGGGAAGAATGAAACTATCATTATGGAGAAGAATTGCAACGATAAAGATGAGCGTGCTACCGAAAATGTTGTTTCTGTTTCAAACAATTCCAATAATTAAAGGTGTGACAATATTTAAAGAATGGCAAAGAATAACGTCAAGATATATCTGGCAGGGCAAGAAGCCAAGAATAAAATTTAAGATATTAACAGATGCAAAAGATATAGGAGGCTTTGCCCTGCCAGATTTAAAGTATGAAGCTTCGTGTCTTTGCTGGGTGAAAGAATGGATAAAGTTAGAAAACACAGAATTGTTGGATTTAGAAGGTTATGATAATAGATTCGGTTGGCACGCGTATTTATGGTGTGAAAAGTATTCTTTTCACACCATAAAGGTTTTGAAAACCACATCTTTAGAGGAAACAAAAAAAATTCCTTCCAGTAGCACCTTAAAGACCAACTAAGTTAGTTCTTGGTATGAGCTTTCGTGTGCATGCACACTTCTTCAGATACACTGAAACAGAAGTTTCCAGACCCTTCTATATAGTGAGAAGGTGGGGAGGGGTATTACTCAGAAGGGTGGTGGGAATGGGTGATTGGCAGATAGCTGTGATGAGCCTGTTGACGACTCTTAACGACTGCAATAGGTCTTACAGGAAAAAGCAAGGGGTGAGAAGGTGAAAAATGGCTTTGTCATGTATAATGAGATAAGAATCCAAGGTCTTTGTTCAGACCAGGACTCTCCATGGTTTTAAGTTTGGTGATAAGTTGCAATTCAGCAGCTTCTCTTTCCAGTCTATTTCTGAAATTCCTTTGTAGTAAAACAGCTACTTTGAGATCTTGTATAGAGATCTCAAAGTAGCTGTTTTACTACAAAGGAATTTCAGAAATAGACTGGAAAGAGAAGCTGCTGAATTGCAACTTATCACCAAACTTAAAACCATGGAGAGTCCTGGTCTGAACAAAGACCTTGGATTCTTATCTCATTATACATGACAAAGCCATTTTTCACCTTCTCACCCCTTGCTTTTTCCTGTAAGACCTATTGCAGTCGTTAAGAGTCGTCAACAGGCTCATCACAGCTATCTGCCAATCACCCATTCCCACCACCCTTCTGAGTAATACCCCTCCCCACCTTCTCACTATATAGAAGGGTCTGGAAACTTCTGTTTCAGTGTATCTGAAGAAGTGTGCATGCACACGAAAGCTCATACCAAGAACTAACTTAGTTGGTCTTTAAGGTGCTACTGGAAGGAATTTTTTTTGTTTTGACTATGGCAGACCAACACGGCTACCTATCTGTAACTACATCTTTAGAGGATCGTTGATTGAAGTCTGGAATAGGTATAAAAATTTATTAGAGTTTAAAACTCCATATTGCCTATCACCATTGGAGATAATGAGTGTGAAAAAGATCAATATGACAGGGAGATGGATTACATATGAGAATTTGATAATCAAAGAAGGTAATAAATGGAAATTGAAACCATATGAAGAAGTTAAAGAAAATGTGAATGATTGGTTGCACTATTTTCAGTTGAATGCAGTGTTCAAAAAAGAGATGTCAGAAAGAAGTTTTCAGGAAAAGAAATCTAGGTTTCATCAAGAAATCTTGAATAGTGATGTTAAAATTTTATCAAAAATGTATAAATTATTACTTGAGTGGCATACAAAGGACGAAGAAGTAAAATCAGTTATGATTCAGTGGGCCAAAGATTTTGGTTATAATATACAATTTGATGAGTGGATAAAATTGTGGAAAGAAGGAATGAAATTCACTGCATGCACTACAATAAAAGAAAATGTTATGAAAATGATGTATAGATGGTATGTAACACCAGTGAAACTTGGTAAGATGTATAAAGTCGGTAATAAATGTTGGAAATGTCAGGAAAAAGAAGGAACATTTTATCACATGTGGTGGGAGTGTAAAAAAGTAAAAGGTTTCTGGGAAATGATTTATAATGAGATGAAGAAAATGTTGAAATATACTTTTGTTAAGAAACCAGAAGCATTTTTATTAGGAATATTAGGGAATGAAATTAAAAAGAAGGATGTGAAGTTATTTAGGTATGCAGTCACAGCAGCTAGAATTTTGATGGCCCAGAAATGGAAACAGGAAGAAATGCCAACGAGGGAAGAATGGAGAATGAAACTGATGGAATACGCAGAAATGGATAAATTAACAGGGAAAATTCGGAACCAACGCGATCAAAGATTCACCGAGGACTGGAATAAATTTACAGAGTATATCAAAAATGTATGTGAGGAGCAATTAACGCTTGTTGGCTTTCAAGAAGCTCTGTGAAAATGATTGATAGAAATGTTGCTTAAATGATATGATGAGATTAAGATTGTTAAAGCACAATATAAATTTAAGAAATGTGAGTAATTGTGATAATATGGAAAATTGTCAGACAGGCTGAAGGAAGTCTAAAAGATGTATATGTTAGAAGTGGATGTTAAACATGGATGGAATGCATATTGGAAATTGAATAAAAATTAATTATATAAAAAAAGAGGAGCATGCTTGGGGGAAGCAAAGCATTGCATGGCTGTTGAGGGCGAAATCATGAAGCATCCCTGGCTCTCATCCATTCAACCAAACGGAACGCCAACTGTGAAATTTGTAGCTGTTGACCTGAAGCCACTTCCTTCACCTCACCAAAAAGAAAGGAAACAGCCCCAGGACTAGAAAAGCACTAGAAAGCAACATGAAAGGCAGGAAAAGCTGTGTAATACAAAATGATACCTTTCACTATTGCATAAAAAAAAATCAAATACACTTGGCACACCAGGGTCTGTTCTGGGGGTCCGCGCACAAAGGCAAAATCATGCAAAATCAGGAACCCCCAAAATTGCCCCCTCCTCCCCCCGTAAGGCAGAGGGAAACTTAACATACCTTACAGAAAGGAAACCCGGGGATATTCCCAGAGCCCTTGCGATGCCTTCGCAAATATGAGCCCAGAGTTTCCTTTCTGACAGGTAAATGACCATGCAGAACTGCTTTTTAAAAATGTATATGTGATTTTATATTGTTTCATCTAGTTTTATCTAGCTGAGCTTTAAAATTTTGTAATTGGTGTTTTTATCTTGATACGGGTCATTGACCGTAATAAAATGACTTGACTTGACCTTCCCAGAGCCTGGCAAACAAGGAAAACCCACTGGGTGCACAGCAGGTGGTAGGGAAATAAATAAATGGAGACAGAGGTATATCAAGTCCCCCCCCCTCCATTAATTCATTTATTTCTCCACCACTTGCAAAAGGTTGTGGTAGTAGGTGTAAAGTGGGTGTAAGTTGCAGGCCCACTGCTTATGGTTATGTGCTCATTTGCACTTAGTTTGAGCTAGTACTCAGCCCTGTGGTTTGTCCTTAATGCTTCTGAAGACATGCAGAGTGTTTCCAGATCACTACTGCTGCCTGAGTGAGCAGCAGGGTTGTGGTGGCGGCTCTGCCACTCTGTCTGAGACTGCTACTCCCCAGCAAGGAATTCAGCCTAAATGTGTTTTCTTTAAAATGTGAAGCCATGATTTAATGTTTTGTCTTTGTGTGGAGGAGCAGTCAGCTGAACCCCAGCCTACAGTCTGAAGACACTAGGCCTATGTCTTGCACAATATTAATCCCAGTTCGTCGTCACCAGAACCCATGGCTACCATTTGGAAATTTCTGGGCTCAAGCAAATCAGAGGAGAGGGGAGGGGGCTTGACTTTGTTCTCTGCTGACACTCACCTCATCTGTCTCCAGGGTGATGGCATTGAGACGGGACTGGAGATGCTGGAAGCGGGAAACTAGTTCATTTCTCAGGGGACCCTCGGCCCGGACCTCAGACACCTGAAGATGGCAAGGAGAGAATAAGTACCAGACAAAAGGGTATGTTCTATAGGGAGCCAGGAATGAGCAGCCCCTTACCTCATCGCCCTCATGAGGCTGGTAGTCGAAGCACAGGGGAGGACAGTAAGCTGCAGGGTTGGCCTCCATCAACCTGGACTTGTCCCCTAGTGGGTCCAGGGCATCAATGGCTCCTTCAATGGTGCACAGGCCCTGCTGCCAAGCGGCTTGGGCCCGGGACTCTGCTGCTAGGTAAGTCCTCAGCACTTTGCCCAGGGAAAGGTGGAAGCCAAGGTCAAAACACTGGGAAGCATGAGACAAAAGAGACACCCTTAAAACCACATTTGCACTCATCCCTAAAGTGAATTGTCGAATGGGTTGGTCAACTCTGTTTCTGAAAGATGTTCCTGTGCCTTAAATAGCTGCCTAATGCAGGAAGGACTGCAACATACAGCAGGCACAGCTTTACCTGTCCTGATAGCTCCATGATGAAGGAAAGCTGCCCCTGTTGAATTTCTCTGTGCTATGCAGCTGTTTACAACCAAAACGTCTCTATCAGAAAACAGAGTCTGATAATATATGTAACATAACACACAATGCCATTGATAACACAGTGCAAGTTATGCATTATGCCTGATTTGCAGGACAGGATCTGGAATCTTTTTGGTCTAGCTTTTTTCTTTCTCATGTTCTGAAGGCTAGGAATCCTATAACAGTAGAGGAAGCTGAGATGAACAGAGAAGTCGTACCCTTTTACAAGCCTACTCCCCCAGTTTATGTTTCTAACCTGACAGCAAAAACTGCCCGTATATTTTCAGAGGTCCCCCCTCTCTGTAGAACTAGAAACTGGGGCTAGAATTATAAACAGAGAGCTAGAAACTTGGTGTTTTCAAATGAATGAAAATTACTTGCTAAGGTAGCATATCACCTGCTAAAGACACGGCCTTTTCAAGCACACCCGCCAAGTATTCAAAGGGGAGGCATGGCAAAGACACTGGCGACTCTTGAACTAGCTTGACAGTCATACTCCTTTCTCCCTCCACCCTTCCAGGAATCCTGGGAACTGTAGTTCCATGACAGTAGCTGGGCAGCACTAACAGAACTCTCAACGTTCTCACCAAACTACAGTTCCCATGATTTGACCATGATAGTTGGTATAAAACCAATATGCAGTTGTTATGTGGACATCCCCTTAGGGACGAAAAGAGTGAAAATTGTCACAGCACAGAAACAGCCCAACAAAATGTGTGGCACTGATTTTTGTACTGCCAAATGTTATGGTTCTTGCACCAGCTTGGGTGGAGGACGGACTCACGTCTAGCAGGTCAGCAACATCGCGCACATAATAGTTGCTGATGGCAGCATTGGCAGCGTGCAGACTCAACAAGTAGTCATTCCGGGCCTTGGCACATTTCAGCTTGCTCTCCACGAACTTGGACTGTCTCTGCAGGGGTTAGAAACATAGAATTGTAGAGTTGGAAAGGCCCTCCAGAGCCATCAAGTCCAATCTCCATTCCTATAGCAATAGCTTGACAAACTGTTGAGCTAGAGAAAAAGTAGCTTTACACTATCTTTATTTGTTTAGGTAGACAAGGTGGGGAGGATGCAAGAGACAGTTAACCACCTCCTGCTTCAAATTAACCCCTTTAAGATCCTCTCCTCCCAACATCCTAATATCACATAATCTTCCCCAATGGCTGCTGCATGTTACCTAATAGTAATCCTCACTGAACACAGTAGGACTTGTACTATAAGTCTGCTAACCATGGAGGGGAAGGACAAGGAGATACAGATTCATGGTAAAGAGCCACTCATTTATCTCATCTTCTTCTAAAGCCATTCAAGAGGGTGGCCATCACTGCTTCTACAAAGGTTCAGAGTTGCACTGACATCTAAGTTATCTAAGTGTATTACAAGAACTGTGTTTAGTTGCAGAGTATGTAACCCATGTTATTATCCTTTTAAGATATGGGTTAGCTTTGGTATAAAAACAGCTTTGGGAGATGGCCTCAGCCAGTCTGTGCCAAGGAGCATGAGGTCGCAGAGCAAGCATGGGGCCGAAGCAGCTAAATCAGCCAGCCCCCGCGGAGAAGTGGCCTGTGGCCTGGAGCTCACTGACTGACATGAGGACTAATGAGCAGGAGTCCGCAAGGGGTGAAGACTTGCTCCACACTTTCTGCTGTGCCTGTGAAACAGAATGAAGATCAGCTACCATCCACCCCCTGCTCTTCTGAGGCACCTTGAAAGAGCTGGAGAGGAAGGATGGGGCCGGTTCCAGGGGTTCCTGGCTTTACACACTTTTGCTTTTACATGTGGACACCTAGGACCAACCATTGCATGAGATGTAAGTTACTTGTGACAGTGCTATAGATCTTTATTATTATTATTTAAATTTATTTATTTATTTTATACCCTGCCTTTTCCCCTGGCAGGACTCAAGGTGGCTTTCAAATAAAAATAATAAAAACATAAAAACCCCTTTTAATGTGCCAGTAGTCTTACAGTAATTTAAAGCTCGTCCTGTCTCTGGCATCATCTGACACCAAAGTCTTCTCCACCACGAGCTACCAGGAAATTTCAGAGTGGATTGGTGACAGTGGAAAATAGGAGAAGCACTGGGATCTAAACCTCTGTTGACAAAGGGAAGGTGAGGGAACGGGTGTCCCTAACAGTCCCTCAATATCTCAAAAGGACACATTAGATTAGATTTTCAATCTGTTTAAAAGGCAGACAATGAAGTTAAACTATTTAATAAACAGACTGGCCTGCATGAGCAATCCTATGCACATTTATTAACTTCCGTAACATTAATGGGCTTACTCTAAAGTAAGTGTGCATGGATCTGTAGCCCTCATTATTAAAAGCCAGCTGTTACCCCAAGAACCTTCTGGAATATTTAGAGAAAGGCACCCACCTCCATGAGGCCCCCTCCCCTACCTTTTCCAGCAGCCGCTCCACTTTCTTGAGGGAGGTGCGGCGGGGGGCCTTATCCAGCCCTGCCCCACCGGGGGACCCCCCAGGGTCAGAGTGCCTCCCGCCACCACGCTTCTCCTCTTGCCGCTCAGCCTCACGCAGCTTCGCCTCTGCGTTCAGGCAGTCAATGCGGTACGTCTGATAAGACTTCATGGCCTGCAGGGACACAGTGGACATCAAAAGCAGACGGACTCACAGCTGGCCGAGGCTCAGCAGGAATGTCCAGCCAGGAGCCCCAGGTCTTGCCACGCAAAGCAGACCCCAAACTGCATCCCAGCCCCCTGGGCAGCCACAGACCCAGGGCCAAGCGTCTTTGGAGCAGACGCAGACCAGGGGCCGAGGGGGTCCTCACTATATATCCCCAAGTGGCCTTGTTTAGCTGCATTCAATGTCACCTGCCTACCACACTGCCTTCTTGCGCAATGTTAGCGGCACTGAAAAATCCGTGGCCTGAGGTGGCTGCCGCCGTGGAGGAGCCGGACTGTTCATGGGAAGGAGCCTGAGCTCCGTGGCAGAGCCTAGGCCTTGCGCTCTCAGGGCTCAGCGATAAATCCCCGACAGCCCCAGGTGAAAGGATCTTGGGAGCAGGACTAGGAAAGCATAGCTGTCAACTTTTCCCTTTTCTTGCGAGGAATCCTATTCGGAATAAGGGAATTTCCCTTAAAAAGGGGGGAAAGTTGACAGCTATGCTAGTGAAGGAGGTGAGGACAGGTGACCCCACCTAGGCCCGAAGTCACCCCCCCCAACCAGGCCTCAAAACTGTCCAAAATTCCTTTTGTCTTCTAAAAATCCAAAACAGCTTTTCTCTGCTCTTCTCTGCTTTTCTCACAAGATGCTGTGGCAAGGGCAAAACCGTTACGAGAAGGCTTCAAAAAGCTAATGAATAGACAGCTTTCTGTTCATGCTCAGAGGAACTCATGGGCAGGACTCCTGAGGGAGGAGAAAGGGGAGGGAACTGGAAGGGGAATATATACTCTGTGCAAATGACTGTGAACCCGTGCATGTTTTTGTGAACTATCACACTTGCTCCTTCTACCAGTTCATGGATGGTAGAAATAAAAGCTTTTTCTCCGAAACTATTCCTTGAGTGTCTGTTGACTCCCATCTCCCTTTCCCGGGCGCAATATTTTTCCCACCCGAGGGCAAAGCCTCATAAGGCTACACTAGGAAAGACCTCTCTGCCGGACAATAATGCTTGTCCCTAATGACTATTATATAAATAGTCATAAATAATATAATAGTTGCCTGCAACACTCATGTAACCACACCATATTGTTGAAATGGTAATGAGGGTGGCGCTGCATTCTCACCCAAGTACAAAAGACCATGAGCCTGACCATTTTCAAAGCCACGTGACGTGGTTTGTATCAGGAAGCCCATTATAGTCTGCAGGCTAGGAGTGCCCCTGTTGAGCTACCTGTGAGAGTGCGCTCACTCGGGCTTTGAAGCCTGGTCAGTGGAGCATCAGCATCGTTAACTTATTTGTACGCTGATTTTCCATAGCAAACCAAACTCTAAGTAGTTCAAAACGTCAGGAGAGAAAACAGAAAATTTAAAAGGCAAAATATATCAACAAGATGGAAGTAAACTGTCATCCAAATAATAGTAGTAGGCCAATCAAAACTCCTCATACTGATAAATATTCTATTAGGAACAGTCCTGATCTTGGGGACCCTGGGTCTGAGCATGCACATCCCCCCTCCAGATTTGGATAAAGCTATCCGTGGTCACAGCCTGGCCTCAACAACATCAACACAAGGCAGATTTCATTTCACTGCTTTAAAAAAACTGCAATATCCACCAAATATTCCTAGAAGAGAGATGGGGATTTTGCCCTCCAAACTCAAATGCACTTCTAGCAAATACAAAGACAACCACAAACAAAAGTCTTTCTAGGCCCTTTGCTGCAAGAACCGCCATCACTGGTCCTGTACTGCAAGAGCCCAGAAGGGTAGTGGTCACCGGTGGGAGATCTTGCTCGACACTCACCATCTGCAACTCTGAAATTGCCTTCAGTAGCTCGTCCTGCATCTGCTGCTCCATCTCTTTGCTCTGATCAGGGAATATAAAGGTGAGCATGTCAACACAATGTATTCTATGTGTGTCTTGAGATTCTGGACAAGCACAGGAAAAAACATGGAATTTGGGACTGCAGCATGCTGAGAATCTCAGATTTTATGTTTAATAAAAACAAATTTCTAATCCTTATAGCTGTGAAATAAGTTTGCAGTTGTGTGACTAAGGCTTAATAAATATCAGCTGTGTGAATCTTTCTAAGCAGGCAATCCCACAGTCAAAGGGCAGGACCTCAGTGTATATATTACCATAATTGACCAAAATTACAGAATTCAGCTTTTCATTGCTGAGTGCATGGGCTACCTTGGTGCATATTTTTAAGGTGCAGGTCCAGATAAGATCAATGGTAAACCATAGTTTCCACTATGTGACAGTGATATCCAAACTCAAGTGATTGTCCAGTAGTCAGAGTTTACACACACACTCAACTTGAGAAGAGCCTAAATACAAACAACATACTAGGCCCAGAAGGTATGGTGGGCAACCGTGACACTACGCCCCTTCCTCCATAAGTACACCCTGCACCCCCCCCCCTTTTTATTGGCTCTTTGCTTCTACATCCATGTTTGAGATCCTCAGCTGCTGTTTTCCCAGCTTAAGGGCTGAATAAGGGAGGTGTTTGCCACAGTCGCCTAGCAAACAAAATGGTTCCCAACCACTTCTGAAATTAACCTGGAAGTAATTGGGGAGCATGTAGTGGCATAGATGCTGAAGACCCACAGAGAGGCTTTCTTGTAAGACATTTCTGTTTTAAAGCAAACAAAATAGCTGGCTGAGGACAAAGTGTGGCTTCAGCAGGGGCTAAATTCCCAGCAGCTGCCACCACATGGCACATTATTTTAGGCCTGGCATCCTGGGATACAGCTCATTTTTTCTTTCCTTATCAGGAACCTGCCCTTCTGTCATCCAGACTACCTACCTTCCGGGCCAGCCTCCCAACGTCTTCACTGATGTGCACCAACCGCAGTGCCAAGTGGCCTGTGTAGATTTCACTCAGTGCTCCGTGATCCCGGCTTGCCTGCCGCGTCTGGTTGAGAATTGTATACCAACAATTCAGAGGGGATGGGAGATTTTGGTCCTTCCTGCAGGGAAAAAGCAGAGATGCTTTTTAATCTTTGACTAGGTGAACTACCCACCTCTATTGTGCCTTCTCCTGGTCTCTCCTAAGCCTCTGATTCTTTTTATTTTGTTTTGTTCCACCACTATCTAAATTTGAACTGTAAGCCAGGGATGGGGAACTTGTGTGACCCTTCAGGGATGTAGATGATGCTCTCCCAGCCCTGTTGTAAACTCTCCAGGGCAGTGACCTATCTTTTACTTATGTCTCCTTTTTCACTTGTTGGCATCCGTCTGCCTCAAGATACAATGGAGTGTGCCTCCAGGGGTGAAATCAAACCACTGTGTTAGCAGCACCAAAGTGACCTCCCCAGGGCACAAGCCTGGGCAGTGTGCATGGAGGTCCTGAACTGACCAGATGTCAAGACTCCCCTCTCGGCCTTGCTGACATCGTCCAAAGGAAAGCAGAGCAATACATTTGGCAGAAGCTTGGCTGCAGGAGTTGCCGGAAGGAGGTGTACAAGGCACCATCCAACCATCTTGGGGCCTCTACTCCAGATCTGTGTAGGGTTTACTCCTTAGCCTTTTCTTCTCCCAAAGATATCCTGCAAGGCAGTAGAGGTTTATGATCAGCGTTTTCCTTCTCCTAGATGGGCTACCCTCCCAGATTGACAGGCCCATCCACCCTTTGATTGTCTTTGCATGGTCTTTTGCTTTAAAAATATTTATGAAAGCCTTATTGGATACAAATGTTTTAAATAAATAGCTGCTTTCATGTGCAGTGATGACACTCTGTAAACTGTAAGTTACATAATGGTCTCCTTTTGTCCTAGCAGGGTATTTCCAATAATATTTTTAATGGATTATCACTATTCATTTTGTCACCACTGATCACTACTTGATTCACCCCCGAGCACACATTTCACTCTTGAGCTTCATGCAAACATCCTGATGGACTGGTCAATGAGGAGGAAGTGTAGAAGGAGCTTGGGAAGCTGGAGGTCTCTGATCCTGGAAGGAGCCCAACAGGCCAGGGGGCCATGGTCAAAACTCACAGGAGGACATGGACCCTGAAGAGGGTCCCAGTGGTGTAGACCTGAGGGAAGAACCAAGTGTATTGCCAGAACAACAGCCCTCCCCAGTGCCATCAGATACCCCAAGCATTACCTTGCAAGGCTTTGGCCCTGTCTCTGGCACCACTCACTGTCAATAAAGACGAGAGACTTCCTCCTTAGGGGAGGCACCTGGGGATAGCTCTGACAGTGAGCTGTTTCTGAAGATGCAGAGGTGACTGTGCCAGTGTGAACAGACACACTGTGCTCAGCCTACTCAAAGGAATGCCCCTTGCTTGGCTAGTCTCAAGTCAAGCCTGCCCTGCTCTTCAAAAAGAAAGCACAGGTCATGTGTCAATTGTTGGAACTGCAGTTTATGGCCAGCCATGTGTCCTACAGCTTTGCTGTGCCTTATGAACTTGTAGTTCAAGTTCCAAGTCTGATAAGGAGAGGCACACACAATGTCACACAATTCACTGGTGACAGCTGCTCCTCAGACATACCTACACCACAGGCTAAAAACTGGTTTGGCTGTCAGTCCCAAAATCCAGGGCACTTGCAAATCAGTAACAGAATTATCAGCGCCCTTCCTAAACTACAACTTCCAGGATTCACTGGTGGCAGCCATAGTGGGCTAACAAGTGTAAAACTAATATATGTTTATAGTGTAATTCGTCCCACTCCTACCATATACCATGTGAAGTTAACAAGTATAACTTTTCACAGAATGCCAAACGCTGAGTTCCTGTTCCACTTTCTGTTGCCTCATCAGAGTGAAAAGATTTGGCCATCTGCTCTGCAAGAGCTGCTTGTTAACTATGCAGGATCCGAGTTCTTTCTCAAAGGGTGGGGATGATGTTGCTGTGGTGGCATGGGACCAATTATGCATCAGCACAGTAATGGGGTAACCTGGAAGTATCATGATGAATGTGATCTTTTGGTTCTTTGTTGTAAATATGGCTATATAAAAAATAAGGATGTCAGGGAATTCCAACAAAAACAGAAATGCTGTTGTTGCCTTCAGTGTGCAAATGATTTGTAACTGATTACATTATCCGCCCCCCCAATTTGCACTGCATTTCTTTTGCATTGTAACAAACGGGGTAGAATAATATAACAACAATGTAATTTACATAATTTGTGTAATTTATGTAATTAATTATGTCAGTTAATTCTGCAGTGAGAAGAATATTGTAGGTTTTTGCAGAAACTGAACTGCAGTGGAACAGAAACGGTGTTTCATATGATGATGTGACGGGAAACTCAGCCAGACCAGAGTTTAGTGATGCAATGCCTCAAAATTCCACCAAAATGCTGTCTGGAGCCTCTCTCTGGTTGGCTGCAGGTACAGCTAGCTGGGGGGCGGGGCAGAGTCCCAGCAGAGAATGGAGAGATGCCGTTCTTGGCATCCAGCTGGTTAGGAGTTTAGCTCCTGAACTGTGTGTGTAAGATCCACTCTAAGGAAAACATCTATATCCAGAGAAGGAAGATCGAAAGACAATGAGTGGAGTGTACAGACAAGAGAAAAACTAGGAAGCTGAATTGGGGACAGGAGAAGAAAAGGTATGAGGGAACACTCTACTTGGGTCTCCATTCAGTAAGAAGGCTAGAGGTCTTCTAGAAAGAGGAAAATCCCAAACCAGTTGGAAGGGATGTAATGACCTCCTGGGCCTGTTACACTGCTAGAGGAGCCTGAGGGGTGAGATTTATAGAAAGTTGAGAAGCTGACAAAAAGTGCCATCTTGTTTAAGAACCCAAATATTAAGACCTAAGCTGGAACACCTATACAATTAGCTTAAGAAACTGAAGTGAAAATAAGCTGCGCATTTGCCAGTATCTTCCTCCATTATTCACCCCCACCAGCAATAGTTTTAAGAACACATTTTAAAATGATAAAACAATCACTCAAACAAAGGCTAATTCAGGCATTCCTTAATGTGTTGTCAGTGAAGAATGCCTTCAGGTTATAATAACTACAGTTCTTAGAACTTAGCATTCCAGTAGTCCTGTCCTCAGCTCCTGCCCCCCAACCACCTCCGCAATTCCCCCACCATCATTGTCTTGGGGCCTCCTCTGCCAGCATATACCCGTCTCCACCTGAAGTTCTGGTGTTCCTTGGAACCACGAATCTTAGCCGAGAAGCGTTCTGACAGCTTCTCCAGTCCCCGGGAATACTCTTGCTCCACTTCCGCCTTCCGGCGCAAGAAGTCGGCCACATCTTGGAGCAACTGCTGCCGACTCTCAGCCTGGGAGTCCAGACCTCGGACTTGCTCCCCCATCTGCCAGCGCATTTCTGAAAGAGAGGAGCAAAGCTATCAGCATCTGAATTGCTCTAGGATACAGGGTCCTCAAACACTTTTTGGGCACATCCAGACTGCCGCTGGTTTGTGGAAAGGATTCAAGCCTCCTGGAACTTTACGCTTTCACAGTTAAAATGGGTCAAAGCACTCTGTTACTCTAGCATGACTTTCCAAAGGAATCAGATTTATTGCAGTTTGGAAAGTGAATAGGAAACCATGCTGTAAGTAAACACAATTGTGCCCAGTGTGAACCACATTTTGTAAGCCTCCCCCATATTGTTATCTATTGCTATTGATAGCTATTTAAATTAGAACCACAGATTTAGTATTAGAATTAAATGAGAAAAGTTGCAAATAACTTGTTTTATGAAGGTGATTTCAGTCTAATTAAATTGAGGCTCCAATAAACACCATAATTTCACAAAATCACATTACAGTGGTACCTCGGGTTAAGAACTTAATTAGTTCTGGAGGTCTGTTCTTAACCTGAAACTGTTCTTAACCTGAAGCACCACTTTAGCTAATGGGGCCTCCCGCCATTGCTGCACGATTTCTGTTCTCATCCTGAAGCAAAGTTCTTAACCCGAGGTACTATATCTGGGTTAGCGGAGTCTGTAATCTGAAGCGTATGTAACCTGAAGCGTATGTAACCCAAGGTACCACTGTATTGTAATTTGTTAACAGTAATTTTGAGCTGAAAATCATTACAATTTAACAAATTTAATAAATTTAAACATGATTTTTCAAATTTATTTCACTCTCAAAAATCAAAATTACCCACATGGGATTAATAAAACAATTATTCACTGTTTGTAACAATTATATTAATGACATGTGGGTGATTATGATTTTACAGCATCTTGAAGACTAACACTTTAATTATGGCACGAGCTTTCTTTTAGCTTGTGCTGTTTTATCTGTGTAAGCTGCTTGGAGTCCTGGACTAGGATAAAGGCAGGATATAAACAATAATAATGATAATAATATGTAATAGCTCATTCCGGAGCCCTGTTCTGATTCTGAGATGCTGAATTGTGACCAATGTGTTTAGAATCTGATTATAAGCAGTTCTAAGCTGTGTATGCATAACTGAATTATGGATTAAGTAGAAGCTGGCAAATGTGGCCTCTTTTTTGCTCTTCAAAATATGGCAACCCTATATATTTTTACTATGATTATAATTTTAGCACCAAGTTTTGTTTAGGTTGCTATGAAACTATTAAACATGTATCGATGAACCTAACATACATATTTTTAGAAAATTACGTCTCAGATTAAGATAGAAACACCACAGTTTGCTGCACCTGCCTGCTGAGTGTAACAGAGCAAACGAGATTTGCTTCTCATCTGCATAATATCTGGTATGAGTGACTCCTAATGACTTAGGCCTGGAACAGATCAGAAGTTCCCCTCCTTGCTCAAATGAACACGTACAAAAGCCAAGGTTGGGAAAAGGTCCAGGCAAGAGCGCTCACACCTCACATGAGGAAGCATATATCGCTAGATGTGCAGGTGAGGAACCCTGCCAGTTCTATTTGGCCTGAGGACATGTGTGCATGCTTTCACACTCATATTCTCCCTCTCTCACCCACGCTCACATAGGCACTCAACTCTCCAAACAGAGGCACATATTCATACCCTCACTTTCCTAACTCTACCCAAAGTGCCAGCTTGGTTGGAAAGTTAAATAAGGAAACAGACCAGATAGGAAAATTCTCTAACACCTCAGTGTATGTTGGCAAATTTAAGCTAAACATACACCAAAACCTTTCCACTACTACACGCAGTGATGATGTGCAAAGAAAGTCAGCTGCAAACGCGTTCAGCTCCTAACGAGTTGCGTCTTCAAAACAATGTTAGCTCTCTTGACTGCACCTACATTTTTAGAGATAGCATCAATATAAAAAATGAAAAAGCTAGCCGGGAAGGACTGGGCGATGGGCTTCGTGGAGTGGTGAATGCTTCCCTCCGTGAGGGAGCCTTCCCAGACCCGCTGAAAGAGGCGGTTATTAAACCGCTTCTTAAAAAACCATCTTTAGATGCGGCCACGATGGCCAACTATCGCCCAGTCTCAAATCTTCCATTCTTGGGCAAGGTGATTGAGCGAGTGGTTGCTGAACAACTCCAGACACGCCTGGAAGAAGCGGACCATTTGGATCCCTTCCAGTCGGGATTCAGGCCTCATCATGGGACTGAAACTGCCTTGGTCGCACTGGTTGATGATCTCCGGCGGGCTAGGGACAAAGGTGAGAGCTGTTTCCTAGTTCTGCTGTATCTCTCAGCGTCGTTTGATACCATCAATCATAACATCCTTCTGGACCGTCTTGAAGGGCTGGGAGCTGGGGGCACTGTCAAACAGTGGTTCCGCTCCTTCCTCCTGGGCCGTGTTCAGAAAGTGGTGGTGGGGGATGAGTGTTCAGACCCCTGGGCTTTCACTTGTGGGGTGCCTCAGGGTTCTGTCCTCTCCCCCATGCTTTTCAACATTTACATGCAGCCTCTGGGAGAGATCATCAGGAGGTTTGGGCTGGGTGTTCATCAGTATGCAGATGATACCCAGCTCTACCTCTCTTTTAAATCAGAACCAGTGAAGGCGGTGAAGGTCCTGTGTGAGTGTCTGGAGGCAGTTGGAGGATGGATGGCGGCTAACAGATTGAGGTTGAATCCTGACAAGACAGAAGTACTGTTTTTGGGAGACAGGAGGTGGGCAGGTGTGGAGGATTCCCTGGTCCTGAATGGGGTAACTGTGCCCCTGAAGGACCAGGTGCGCAGCCTGAGAGTCATTTTGGACTCACAGCTGTCCATGGAGGCACAGGTCAAATCTGTGTCCAGGGCAGCTGTTTACCAGCTCCATCTGGTACGTAGGCTGAGACCCTACCTGCCTGCGGACTGTCTCGCCAGAGTGGTGCATGCTCTGGTTATCTCCCGCTTGGACTACTGCAATACGCTCTATGTGGGGCTACCTTTGAAGGTGACTCGGAAACTACAACTAATCCAGAATGCGGCAGCTAGACTGGTGACTGGGGGCGGCTGCCGAGACCATATAACACCGGTCTTGAAAGACCTACATTGGCTCCCAGTACGTTTCCTAGCACAATTCAAAGTGTTGGTGCTGACCTTTAAAGCCCTAAACGGCCTCAGTCCAGTATACCTGAAGGAGCGTCTCCACCCCCATCGTTCTGCCCGGACGCTGAGGTCCAGCGCCGAGGGCCTTCTGGCGGTTCCCTCATTGCAAGAAGCAAAGCTACAGGGAACCAGGCAGAGGGCCTTCTCGGTAGTGGCGCCCGCCCTGTGGAACGCCCTTCCAGCAGATGTCAAAGCGATAAACAACTACCTGACATTCAGAAGACATCTTAAGGCAGCCCTGTTCAGGGAAGTTTTTAACGTGTGATATTTTAGTGTATTTTTGGTTTCTATGGAAGCCGCCCAGAGTGGCTGGGGAGGCCCAGCCAGATGGGCGGGGTATAAATAAATTATTATTATTATTATTATTATTATTGTTGTTGTTGTTGTTGTTGTTATTACTCTGCATCATGGCGCACATCTCTCTGTGTGCGATTTACTGCTTTGTTTCAGGCAAATTCTCTCACAAAAACCTCACTAACCTCATGGCAGAATCACCTTCGTAAAAGCATCATATGGAAAGCTAATTTGGGGGGTGGAAGTTTTAAAAGAACAATTAACGTATACAGTACCTACAAAAGTAGATAGGGAACCCCAATCATTGTATTTGCATTTTCCACATACCAAGTATTTTTTTAAATAACCATCTAGCAACTGCATTCTAGAATACCTGGCAGGACATTAAATGCTGATCCACACACTCAAACTTGACACATACACCATAAACGCCAGCCAAACAACAGCAAACAGAAAGACAAAAATGCGTGATAAACACATGTAAAACAGCTGTAGCAGCACTGGTGTATCCAGAAATGCAAAGCCAAGCAAAAATCATAGCTTTGAGCATATACATATATCCACCAAGGTATATGAACATGTATAATGCTACTGTACTGGCTCAGCTGAGAGCAACTCCCATGTATCCAGACATTAAAACACAAATAGGAAAGCCACACATGCATATAAATCATGGCATTAAAATGTATGCAAAAGGGAATCCAATCATTTCTCCATGGCCATTTGTATTCATTGGGAACAGAAATGGTTCAATTTATACAGGCAAGTGTGCACCACTCAAAAAATGTCACAGCATGCATGTGTTTTGTGCTTTGGCATTGATCACCAGCTGCAAACAGACTCAAGAACCACCATGCTTGCAGAAAGTTAATACAGTGGTACCTCGGGTTAAGTACTTAATTCGTTCTGGAGGTCCGTTCTTAACCTGCTGAAGCACCACTTTAGCTAATGGGGCCTCCTGCTGCTGCCGCACCGCTGGAGCACGATTTCTGTTCTCATCCTGAAGCAAAGTTCTTAACCCGAGGTATTATTTATGGGTTAGTGGTGTCTGTAACCTGAAGCGTATGTAACCCGAGGTACCACTGTATTGAAAGAATGCAGGGCCTAAGAAGTGATGCTCTGAGACAAACAGTACAGCTATGACTGGTTTGATTCATCAAGTGTTAGACAGCAGGCATCTCACACAAAGGGTTTGCAGGTGCTCCACCCATGCTGGATAATGGGCAAATTGCTGATCATCCAAGCTGGGTGCAGTACAGGCCTTGGTAATTTTGTCCAAGGCAGCTTCCCCACCCTGGTGCCCTCTACATGTTTTTGACCACAAATCCCATCAGCCCAGATTGTTGGCTTTGCTGACTGGGGCTGATGGGAACTGTAGTCCAAAATATCTGGAGGGTGGGTGGGAGAAGGCTGGTCTGAGAAATAGACTGATTTACTCAGAGGCAGCAGGCTTGTAAATAACCATGTTACTAGTTGCCTGCAGCTTGTAAGAATTAGCTCCAGGTGACTTGGCAGAAAAGCTTTCCTAGTTTAGAAGACATACCCCACTCCACTTCAGACGCAGATGGCTAACCAGGTATAAGAGATAAAACAGGCTAGTAAAAACTTTTGTGGGCAAGTAAGTTTTGCTGACATCATCTCAGTGAGATAGCAGCCTAAGGCTTCATCTGCATAGAAAGTTGTTCCTTTACAAAAACATGGCTCCCCTTGGTTCTGGACAGCCATATTCATACACCTGTGCCCACACCTGGGAAATCATGAACTCTCCTGGACAGAGTAGAGTTTGTGCTGTAAACGGGACTGGGTAAGTGATGCAATTCTGCATGAGAGCAGGAACAATGCAGATTGTGGTATCGGGGAAATTAAGCTTCCTGGGAATCTGACTTGCTGCTTTTTTAAAGCAAGTTTCTAATCCTCACAAACGTGAAGTTGTGCCTGAAAGTGTGGGCTGAATAATATTTCTAGGGGTCAGGAAGTAAGTGAGATGCATCATTCTCACTTTTCCACATGATTACCAAAACAAGGGTAGATTTAAATAAAATGTTTTATATATATATGGCTGCAGGATTCAGCAGTACAAGAGTAATACTGCATAATTTCTCAGTTTCCACAATCTATCTGGGTGACATGGAGTCATAGAATTGTAGAGTTGGAAGGGACCCTGTGGGTCATCTCATCCAACCCCTGCAATGCAGGAATCTTCTGCCCACTGTGGGGCTCAAACCCAGGACCCTGAGATTAAGAGTCTCATGCTCTACCCACTGAACCATCCCAGCTGCTATATATACATAATTCAGCTTTTGTTGATAAAGGATTTGGGTTGCCATTGTGCAGAATTTTGATTTTACTTAGTTCCCATTTATGTTTTTCCCATGGTGTACAGTATTTCATAGCCTGGACAGAGAAAAGGGGCCGCCATGAAGTAGACGAAGCAGCAAAACAAGGATAAAACAGCAAAAGTGAACAAAAGGAAGAGGGTTGGCTGAACTTCCCCAATCCTCTCTTCAGGACGTGAGAGTTCAAGTTCGCAGCCCTGCAGGGCCAAGGCAGCTAGGAGTCCGCTGGGTTAGCAGAAGGAAGCAAGGGCACAGAGAGACCCCTTCGCTTGCCAGTTTTATCAGCAGAAGCCAAGGCAAAGCAGCGAGGGGATGGAGAAATGGTCCGCAGCCCTTCCCCCAACCCTCTTCACCAAAGCCTCTGAAAAATCAGAACTGACAACTTGGAAGCTGAACTCAACCCAATGAACAAGAGGGAAGAGAGAAAGCTCAGTTGGGAAAATGGGGAAAGGGGAATAAGTTGGCTGGAAAGAGAGAGAGAGAGAGAGAGAGAGAGAGAGAGAGAGAGAGAGAGGAATTAGGGGGATCTAGGTCCAACCCCCACTGTGTATGGCTTAATACTTGCATGAGAAGATGGTGTGGAGGTGGAGGTGCTGGAGGCTTGGTACCAAAGACAAGATCGGAAGGTGCTTTGAGCCCCTCTTGGAGGCATCTGTACCAGGCGGCCCTGGTGGTGGCGGAGGAGGGGGGGGAAAGGGGGGTGATTGCACTGACAAGTGCAGAGGTCAGAAGTTCAAGGGCCTGCAGTCAGATTTATAGCCCACCGTATCCCACAGCATCAGTGCAGGTAAACAGTATTTGCTCTCTCATTCATAAAAACATGGCTTATTAAGAGAGGGAGAGGTTTCACTGATTGCCCTGCTTGAAATTTGTAATCTTATTTTTAAAAAGAATAAAACAAAGTTGTAAGCCACTTTGAATATTGTGATTGCAATAGAAGGATGAGGAATAACTCATCTTAATAAATACACAATAAACAACCATTTTGTTTTAATGTTTGGTTTTATTATGGAAGCCACCCAGAGTGGTTGGGGCAACCCACCCAGACAGGGCAGGGTATGGAAATAATCATAATGTCTGTTGGGCATAAACTCCACCAAAGTTCACCTGCCAGCTTCCACCTCAGCTGATATTTAGATCACAGCATTTAAAAACAGGCTGGCTCAGCCTTTTCTCTTCCTGAAGCTAAAGGGCAGCCTCTCTCTCTCTCTCTCTCTCTCTCTCACACACACACACACACACACACACACACCCTGCTTGGTGTCCACCTCCATGATGACAGCCCCCTGAAGTGACCGTCTTAGTAAAAACCTGTGAGTTTGTCAAATCAAAATAGTCAAAACCTGACATAATATCTGAGGCAGCAGCAGAACTATTTCTTTGCCTGGCAGAAAGGAAGGTTTGCAGTTGTTGGTTCTTTCATTTATTGAGCATTGTGTTTTTGCTGCCTGGGAGGGGGATTTTCTGCCTCAGGTGCCAAAATAACTGAACTGGACCTGGTCCTATGCAGCTTGACTTGTGGGTTGTGGGGGCTAAGCCATTTCTTGCTCTGCCTCAGGCAGCAACCATCCTGGGCCAGCCCTGCACAGCTGTGCCACATTTTGCTTCATGGCAGGGCAGTTTCTGTTAGCAGGAGAGAGAGGGGTTTGTTTTCCAGAATATTTAACCTCAGCTTCGCTCTTGCTCAAAGCACCTGACTACAGTATGAAGTTTGAAACATTCTTTCTCACCTAAGATGCAGAATGGCAGAGTGGGGCAGGCACCAACTGTGGGAATGGTGTCCAGCTTTGTAAAGCATTGGGGGTATAGGAGTAGTGGTAGCAAGAGGTCTGGCAAGGTACTCAAAGAGGAAATTAGACCTAGTAGCAGGGAGAGGCTGCTGCCATAAGACAAAGCAGCTCCTTCAGGTAGCTCCTTCAGTCTGTTATGAAACTAATGAAGCTTAAGCTTCTGGGCTCCAGAAGTGACTTTAGTCCCCTTGCTGAAAAATTTGGGGTCTAGTAGATCTAATTTGAGGCTCACTGATTTGAGTAAAATTGATCAATTTTTGTTGTTGTATATATTGTAACAATCCCGAAGTTTGAGAGTTAGTAGCACAGATACTGTAAAGTGTGGTGGCCTGTCGTGGAACAACCCCATTGAAGAAGAGAACAGCGGTTCCCCAGACCTTGTTGCTGGTTGCAAAGGGGCCCCGGTGACACTTCAAGCTTCAGGGCCCCAGAAGCGTACGTCCACCAATGCCTTCCACCTTGTATATTTTCCAGTGGCAGAAAGGGAGACAAGGCCACATCTGCACCATGCATTTAAAGCCCTATTAAACCCACTTTGCCCGTCATGGCTCCTCTCCCCTTGCAAAACGTCCTGGGAACTGCAGTTTGTTACGGGTGCTGCTGAGAGTTGTTGGGGACCCCTCTTCCCCTCACAGAGCTGCAGTTCCCAGAGCTCCCTGGGAAGAGGGACTAGTTTTTAAGCCACTCTGGGAATATATGGTGTGCATGTACAGAGGTGACCAGCTAGGCTCCAATGCACTGTGCAAATATCCATTAAGACGAACTGTTGTTTTGCAGGGCACATGCAGGAGGACAAGAGCATCTCAACCAAATTGTGCCCCAAGCCAACTGCTGCGTGTGGTGCTGGGACCACTTGGCCTTCCTGGCTCCGATACCCAAAACGCCTTGAACCAGCCCTGCTAGTGGGACCAGGGGCACTGCCTTGGTGCCAGGATTGCTGGTGCCTGTGCTTGTAACATTTTGAGCCCCAGAAGGGCTTTGAGTTGGCAGTCGAGGTTTGTTGTAAGATAGCAGTGAGCCTAGGCAGGTCCAGAATGGTGCTGTGTGATCCTGAGGAGGAGGTGAGCAGCAGAGGAGCGCTGGGGCAGAGATAGAATCGTTGCTGGCTGATCAACTCACCCAGCCTAGAGGAAGTTGAACGACCGGAACCCAAGAAGGGATGTTGCGTTACAATCAACAGCTTTGCTGTGCAAGGGTGTCTTAACAGGGGAAGTGGAAATTAGTGTTTTACAGCCGAGGGAGGTTACAGGGAGGCAGAGGACGCCCGGGTCCTTTTCCTGTCAGTTCGGCACGCGGGCACGGCGCACGGTTTTCTTTTTTCTGCACCTTAAGGACCTCACCTCTTGCCTACAACCCCTCGACCACGTCTCTCCCGCTAAGAACCCGAGTTTGCAGTCACGCCTCGCCACCACCAGCAACAATACTCTCCCGTCTACAAAATCTGGGTCACATTTCTCTAGGTTTGGGGGGGGGGGAGAGAGGGAGAGACAGAGACAGCGTTCCTCTCGCAGCCATATAAATGCAGCTGCAGTGAAATCCAGCGCGGCTGGTATTTGACGCGGGAGCCCCCCGAAGGGGGAGGCCCCTGGCCGGCTGGAGGTCGGTCAGGCAGCTGAGGACGGATGAGCCACGGCGCCCTGGTCCCCCGCGCCCCCGAGCCAGGCCCAGGGGGGCCAGGAGAGCGCGCTGCTGCCGCCGCCACTTGCACCTGCAGGCAGATGTCCGGCTGGCTGCTCCCCACGCCCGCCCCTCGGCGCTGCGTTGGCGCAGCGGCCACCCGACAGCTGCCCACCCCGGCCCGCCAATGCCTCCCCTGGCACACAATGCCCTCCCCACCCCTGGCCTGCCCGGGCGTCCACAGCCCCACCCCCGGCCCTCCCCGCGCAGCGATGCCCCTTGTCCGGCCCCTGCTCCCCGCGCAGCCTCGCCCGCGCCCCCGGCTCCCCCACGGCAGCCCGCGCCCCTCCCAGGATCCCCCCCCCGGCCCCCGCCCCCCGTCTTACCTTTCACCTGCGTCTCGTACTCGGCCAGGCTGCCCCGCTCGCGGCGCGCTTTCCCCGGCGCGCTCATGCCGGCGGTGCGGGCCGGGGCGCAGCAGGGCCGGCTTGTCCGCAAGATGCGCCCGGCAGATGCGGCGCGGTGTGCCGCGCTCCCGGGCGAGGCGCCGCCCCCTTCCCTTCTGCTGCTGCTGCTGCTGCTGCTTCCCTTCCCCCGAGGCAGAAGCTGGGGCTGGAGCGGCGCCCTTAACCCGCTGCGCTCCGGCTCCCCTCCTCGCCGTGCCAGCCACAGTCGCAGCCCGTGCCAGGCGCGCACTCGCCCGCCCGCCCGCCCGCTCGCTGCTCTCCCTCTCCCAGGGCTGGAGCCAAAGGCTTTGTGTCGCCCTGTCCAGCCCGGTGGCAACGCAGGCCCGGCCAGCAACAAGCCCCACAGAGACGGGAGCGACGGTTGCACCACCAGATCACACCCCCCTCCTCCGCCTTCTGCGCATCAATTGAGCTGGAGTAACTGAAAAGCCGCCGCCGCCGCCGCCCCGTTTCCTGGCAATTACTAGCGACGAGTTAAAGCTCGGCTCACGCGGGTCTCTTCAACAACTGGGGCAACTGCACTCGTTGGCGGCGGCGGCGGCGTCTGGCGGGCTGCTGGGGGAGCAGAGTGCTGGGCGAGATGGTTGACCTGTGATCCAGCAGGGCTCTTCTTCGGAAACACGAGCGGCCCCCCCACACACACACACACCGCAGCAATGTGTGGGTTGCCCCAAATGTTCAGGCATAGGCTGATATGACCTAGGTCAGTTAGCCTGGGCTCATTTAAGCAGGCATCGGGACCCCAAAGTAAGCACGCGCGTGGACATTGGGTAGGTAGAGGTGTCAGGGAAAGGTGCAGCCACCTTGTTACATACAGCGATCCTGTGGGGATCTGTGAACAGCTGGATCTGTGAACAAACTCCAGGGCGACTGACTGTTTGAATCAGCAACACAGGAACTTGCCTGCTCTCAAGTCAGACCATTGTGTCTTTTGAGTGCCATATGTTTATTTGTTCGTTTATTAAATTTATATACTGCCCTTCATCCAAGGATCATGGGCAGTTTTCAGTATAAAAACACAAACATACATAACATAATAAATAAATCAATAATCCCCCCACAAATTAAAAGGCCATATAGATAGTTTAATCAGCCAAAGTCCTGGGGAAAGAGGAATATTTTTGTCTGGCATCTAAATATAGGTACTGAAGGTGCCAGGTGAGCCTCCCTGGGGGAGCATTCCACAAACATTGGATTAGATCAGCCTTCCCCAACCTGGTGCTCTCCAGATGTTGTTCAACTACAACTCCCATCATGCTTGGTCAATGGCTGATAGGAGTTGGGCATCCATCTGGAGGGCACTAGGTTGGGAAAGGCTGGATGAGGCGTTTTGCTCCTTCCATTGGGTCCTAGTGTGTTACAGAAGAACCCAGAAGCTCTCTGGAGAGGCAGATTACACCTCCACAGAGCTGTGAACTTACATCCGGAACCAGGATGCTCTTGTTTACAGTGGTACCTCTGGTTAAGAACTTAATTCATTCCGGAGGTCCATTCTTAACCTAAAACTGTTCTTAACCTAAGGTACCACTTTAGCTAATGGGGCCTCCTGCTGCCGCCACACGATTTCTGTTCTCATCCTGAAGCAAAGTTCTTAACTTTCTGGGTTAGCGGAGTCTGTAACCTGAAGTGTCTGCAACCCGAGGTACCACTGTATATGGTCCTTTACCCTGGGATGAATTCTTTGCTTTGGGCCCCTTGTGCAGCATTTCACTTATCCATCAAATGCTTGGTTATTTGCCAGTGGTGTCGCATCCATCACCTGTAGATCTGGGTTCACAGGACATCGCTAACAGCAATATAGCTAAGTGCTTGGAGCTCCCCTTCAATATTTTTATCTAGTATTTCATTGACATGCAAATGTACAGATACTAATCAGCTATGATATTTAATTACTTGAACCATTATGATTGAACATGAAATTGTCACCCTGAGGATTGGTTATAGAAGAAAGGCAGAATGTAATAAATAAATTATGTAAGTCTTTAAATTGTAGAATGCACAACTTTGCACTGCTCTTTGGAAAAGACAAACGGAAGACAGTTCAACTAAAAGATTAATGTCCCTGATTTTGTGCCCTCTATGACCGATAGCTGTGTGACCCAATATAACTGTAGCTCTCCATAGTTAACACCCACAAGCTGCAACTGGAGCTTCCACACTCTGCAGTCCACTGCAAGTGGGACTTCCCAGCACAGGAAGCTGATTTGCTTACAATTCCACACCCTGCGCTGTCTCAGCAGAGTTCAGATGTCCTCTTGCATGCACACCCACCCCAGAGCAGCTGAACAGGCACTCTCAGAGTGGAGATTATCTACCCTCTGCCTGCAAAACCACACATCTCTAATTATATATATATGAGGCTTTATTTATATATAAACACATACACAAAGAAGATCTATTCAGAGAGTATTTTCACACTCCTCTCACAGGCAAAAGGGATTGGAGGGAGGCAGCAGGGTGGGGGGGCAGAGGCAGGGAGGGGGCACACTGGCAAAAGCTGCAACAGCAAACTGTCTGCCGCTCAGGAGCCAGGAGGCCTCGGCAGGGCTGCTAAGCAGACCAGAGCTGGCACTTGAGGAAGAATGAGGAACTCAGTGAGAGGGGAAGGGACAGGGGGATGGTGACAACCTCACTTTTTGGCCCCCAAACCACAGGCTTTCCTCTCCCTGGTCATCCAGCCCATTCTTTCTTGCCCATCACACACACTTAAAGCACCCCTGCTAGCACTTTGTATAATCCAGTCAATGGGGGCACATGGAGAGTCACTGGGGAATGACTAGGTAAACACAGGGTTCACACTTAACAGAGGTTTTTCATAATAAAGTGGTGTTTGAAGCTCTCAGCAGCAGCAAATCAAAAGGTAGTTAGGAGCTGGGACGCTTGATGAAGTGGGGGCTAGGGAGCAGGGCTCTCTGCCACATCACCAAGGTCCTGTCTGACAACCTCCTTGCAGAGCTTTCACCAAGCAAAGATGTGCTTACTATGTCAAATTTTTGATGCTGCCTTCACATTAAGGCCCAGTCCAGCCCCTCCCTTACACGCATAATTAGGCAGAAAGAGCCCTACATGCATAGGGCAGCTGGGGTTCAGCAGAAGGGGAAATTGTGGAGGGGAAATACGTCTTCCTCTTTCTATTCAAGCTGCTGTTTCTACCGGGAGGCAGTAGGCTTCCTTAATAAGTTTTATACATTTAAAAATCTATTTCTGAGCACTGATCTGAGCTCTAGAAAAGCAATGCTACAGACATCTCCCTCCTTACAAAGGGCTTACGTTCCCGGGTACCGCTCCTACACATGAAATCATGCATAGTGGGGAGGGAACACCATCTAAAATGCCTGTAAACATCCTCTAAGCCACACACTGCTTCTTGGGTTTCTAAGCACCAGAGGAAGATGACGATGCCATGCATTTAGGCACCATCTCAAAAAAAAACCACCTCCAAAGATTCATGGGATTGCCGTTGCAAAGGCTCCTAGGATAGCTAGCTATATTCCCTCTCTTTTCGAGCCATTTTTGTCCTTTTTATGTCTTTCTGCACATATATGTGGTCACACGCAAGTGGGGAGGTGTATGATCAATTAATATCAATCACAGCTACTAAGCGGCTGCAGCTTTTGGGTGCTTCTGAAAGGGAGTGCCTTCATCAGACAGCAACTGTACTTAACTGGTTTGGTTGCAGTGCACCTGGAAAACTGTGATAGGGAGTCATGAGTCACCAGGCACACTGAAACATGTGCTGGTGAGCCACAGCCAGGGCCGGCCCACCCATGAGGCAAGGTGAGGCAACTGCCTCAGATGGCAGGATCCACAGGGGCTGCAGATCCTGTTGTAGATCTTTATTCCTCTCTTGTTCCTGATGTAGATCTTCACTTCTCCGCTTCCCTGGTGGGAGGGGGACACCATTTCATAGTTCGCGTCAAGGGCCAAAATGTTTTGGACCAGCCATGGCCAGAGCCACCATTGGCAGCATGCCCACTGCATGTCTGGGGACACAGCGAACACCAGTGTGACATGCGTGCAGCCAGGTGAAACATTATTGTCACGTCAAGTGGCTGATTAGACAGACCCTTTCAACAGTATTTGCCCTTAAAGGTGCTTAGTGACCCAACCTGCACGCAGTCAATAATTTGCTACAGTGGTGCCCCACAAAACGAATGCCTCGCAAAACGAAAAACTCGCTAGACGAAAGAGTTTTCCGTTTTTTGAGGTGCTTCACAAGACGAATTTCCCTATGGGCTTGCTTCGCAAGACAAAAACATCTAGCAAGTTTGTTTCCTTTTTCTTAAAACCGTTAATACCCAGGGTGCATTGCTTGAAGAGGTGCAGTTGCGACTTGACTTCGAGGAGCAACTCATAGCACGCGGTTTGGTAGCTTTTTTCCAGGTTTTTGAGGACTTTGGTGATTTTTGAAGCTTTTCCAAAACTTCTTTTGCATCCATTTGGTAAGTTAAACTTTTAAAACTTTTTTGTGGTTTTTGGATTTTGGGTTGGGGTGTTTGGAATTCAAGGACTTGGTGTTGGGGGGGGGGGGGTTGCAAGAATCTGGGAGCTTGTGTGGGTTTTTTTTGAATTTTTATGATTTTCTGTGACCATTGGGCCATGTTGTTTTTTTTAAAAAAAAAATTCTGGGTTTGAATTTCTGTGTGGTGGGTGGTTGGGGGAACAGTTGGGGAGGGGTTTGCAGCAGTTGGGGAGGGGTTTACAATTTCTGTGTGGTGGGTGGGTGGGTGGGGGAACAGTTGAGGTTTTTGAAGACTTTGGTGATTTTTGAAGCTTTTCCAAAACTTCTTTTGCATCCATTTGGTAAGTTAAACTTTTAAAACTTTTTGGGGGGTTTTTGGATTTTGGGTTGGGGTGTTTGGAATTCAAGCACTTGGTTCTGGGTTTGAATTTCTGTGTGGTGGGTGGCTGGGTGCTTTTGAATTTTTTGGATGTGAAGCACTGATTTTTTTGTGTATGTGTGTGTGTGAGTTTACGAAGGTAGGAGCTGTGCTGCCATGGGACCCAAGAAGACTGCTGCTGCAGAGGCCAGCGAGAGGAAGAAGGAGAAGGTGACGCTGGAAATGAAGCAGATCATCCGGAAGCACGATGGTGGAATGCGTGTGACAGACCTCGCCAGGGAGTACGGGAGGAATCCATCGACCATTGGGACTATCCTGAAGATGAGGGAGAAGATCCTTGCGACTGATGCAGCCAAGGGAGTCACCAGGATCGTGAAGAACCGCCCAGCTGTTCTGGAGGAGGTGGAGAAGTTGCTGCTCATCTGGTTAGAAGAGAAGCAGCGTGCAGGGGACACAGTGACTGAGGCCGTCATTTGTGAGAAGGCCAAGGCCTTGCACGCAGACCTCATCCGGGAACAGCCAGGAACCTCAGGTGAGCCAGAAGTCTTCAAGGCAAGCAGAGGTTGGTTTGACCGGTTCAAGGCAAGATCTGGAATCCACAGCGTGGTCAGGCATGGAGAGGCTGCCAGTTCTGATGTTCCTGCGGCTGAAGACTTTGCAGCGGAGTTCCTGGAGGTTGTGAAGACGGAGGGCTACGTTCCACAGCAAGTCTTCAACTGCGACGAGACCGGGCTGTTTTGGAAGAGGATGCCCAAAAGGACTTTCATCACTCAGGAGGAGGCCAAGTTGCCTGGCCACAAGCCCAAAGAACTGAGGGACATTTGCCAGAAGTGGAAAGATGTGCAGGCTTTTGCACAGCGGCACCACCCTGACAAGGACCTGACACGTGACCTTGTGAACACTTTTGATACGAGGGTCATGTCGTCTTTCAGGGAGGTGCTGAAAAGGCGGATGAAGCAGCAGACTATGGACAGGTTCTTCAGCAAGAAGCAAAGAGTGGAAGAGGAACCTTCTTCGAGTTGTCCCCCAGAGTCTTAGAAAATGTACTGTACACTTTGTTGATTTTTAAATGTTTTTCTGTCATGTTTAGAAACTTAATTTATTGTTCCTTCAGTTTTTGAAATGCTCTTTACAGTATGTGTGACTTTAAAGAGCAGTTAATAAACTCTTTTTGTACCAAATTTGGCTTTGTTTGGACTTTTTTTGACCATAGGAACGCATTAATTGATTTTCAATGCATTCCTATGGGATTTCGTGTTTCGCAAGACGAAAAATTCGCTAGACGAAAAAACTCACAGAACGAATTAATTTCGTCTTGCAAGGCACCACTGTACAAAGATTCTGGGTTGCTAATTGAAAACAAGCAGACACACATGATGTGGTCAGAACCTCCTATCTACTTAAGGCCCATTATAGTCCTGACTCCTGACTAATGGGGATTTCAGTGGAGAACAGATTGAAACGAGATGCTAATGTAGAATTTGGGTTAGGGTACAATTGCACAACTCTTTTCGAGCTCTCAAAACTGCAGAGAAGTTGACAATGAGACAGAGTTTACAGAAAATCCTAAGAGATGCTGTGCCATTTTTTTTAAAATGACCCTATACCAATACAATTCTGCACAATTTAATTTAGAGAGGTCTCACCATTTATGCAATTTTAAGATTGTGTTGGGACGCAGGTGGCGCTGTGGGTTAAAGCCTCAGCGCCTAGGACTTGCCGATCGAAAGGTCGGCGGTTCGAATCCCTGCGGCGGGGTGCGCTCCCGCTGCTCGGTCCCAGCGCCTGCCAACCTAGCAGTTCGAAAGCACCTCCGGGTGCAAGTAGATAAATAGGGACCGCTTACCAGCGGGAAGGTAAACGGCGTTTCCGTGTGCGACTCTGGCTCGCCAGAGCAGCGATGTCACCCTGGCCACGTGACCCGGAAGTGTCTCCGGACAGCGCTGGCCTCTTAAGTGAGATGGGCGCACAACCCCAGAGTCTGTCAAGACTGGCCCATACGGGCAGGGGTACCTTTACCTTTACCTTTACCTAAGATTGTGTTTAACTTATTCATGGGAAAAGGCCAAGCAATCTGACCACCAGGAATTCTTTTTGCCTCTTCACCTGCCTCTTCACCTGTTTAGTCCTTTATGAATTGTGAGAGTTCATCAAAAACTACTCAGAAAACTTTCAAACCTACTAGAATGTGATCTAAACCTCCCTTTAAATCCATCTCAGCCAAAAGATGGGAACTCACTCAAACTCACCAACAGATGGTACCTAACACCAAGGAAACTGGCACTGATATGCCCAGGAACCTCACCAAAATGTTGGAGAGGCTGCACTTCCACAGGCACATGCCTCCACATGTGGTGGGAATGCCCCAAAATACAACCCTTCTAGACATCAGTCCTACAAGAGATATGGAAAATAACTAAACAGGTATTTGAACCGGCCCTACTGAACATCTTCCAAGATAATAATGTCCACTCACATTATACAGAGCTTATAACCCACCTACTCTCAGCAGCCTGAAGCCTCATAGCCAGACACTGGAGAGACCTCTCAGGAGTAAACATGGACCACTGGTACCAAATGGGAAACAGCCTTACGAGAAAAGCTAACCAACAGACAAACTGACATGGGGACAAATAGAAGAGGACTCCTTCACCCCGGTATGGCTTCCCTTTATCTCATACACAGCCCAACAAGATGACAAGAAGAATACCACCAACAGCATACAAATCAGTCTGGCTTACTTGACCCAACAAGCCCCCCTGCCACTTCACAAATGCAAACAAACCTCACTGCAGACAACCACAGACAACCATCCACACCCTGGGCTCCCCCAATCCCTCTCACTACCAAGGAAATGTAATAAGCAAATAGAAGGAGAACCTACCCAGTTGACGCTGACACAAAACCCCACATGTACACTGTAAAAAAAATAGAAATTTCACCACCACCCCTCCTCTCCCCCCATCTTCTTCCTGGCCTTATACTGTACTCAACACTAATGTCTCATAACAAATGTAGCTGATCTGTAGAAAAGACTGTACAGCCTGAAAAAAGAGACAAGGCACTTTTGTAAACCAAGAAAATCTTTTTATAAAAAAAAATTTAAAAAAAGAAAACTTGTAAGCCCCTTCTCATCAGTACAAGATTTACAAACTTGTTTCTAAAAGCAAGTGATAGCAGAGACCTTACAGAGGCTGAGTTCTGTCCCACTGCCATATGGATGCATGGATATTATTATGGGATACATACAGCACTTATCTCTATGTGCTCTTCCAATTCTTTTCCACTCCACTCCCAGTCCTCAACAAAGTATTCTGAATTCTGTAACCAGAGATTTAACAAAAAGTAAATCACACTGGTGCCATGAAATGTGCGTAATTTGTTCCAAGCAGAGAAGTTTGTGTTTCCAAGGCCCATATACAGCAAAACCAATTATGCAACTATTTATTTGCTGATGAACTGAATGATGGCAGCTTCCTAGTCTTTAATTGACAATTCTTACACCCATGTCAGCACATCATCAAAATTGGAAAAAGAGAAACCAGTGGGAGGGAGACACATAATGACTGTCTCTAGTGGCCATTTACCACTTCCATATGAGCTAATAAAAAATATTATAGGAGTCAAGAGCCACAAAATGTCTTAAGCCATTCTTCAAGCACTAGTAAAAGATTAGAAAGGCAGACTCCAGCTGTGAAATGATAAAGTAATAATACACCAATAGGGGTGTGCAATGGGCTTTTGTGGGGAGGGAAACCCCGACTTCCATGATATACAGATACTGGAACTCAGAGACAGAAGGTTTGAAATTACAGATGGAAAAATAGAAACCACAGATGAGTCAGTGTGTTATTTGTAGTGCCATTCTCCAAGTGCAAGAAACCATGTGTGTGTCTTATATATCTACACACATAGAAGATCAGATGGTTCACTCTCTTAACCCTTGCCTACCATCTTCAATATTTTAAACAGGCATCTGGATGCTTAAATCCTTTTCAGGGCTAGATTCACCAGAACTGAGCCATTCACCTTGGGTAGGGGGAGGGAAAGGTCCATTGCCACTCTCTTCCCACATTCTTGGATTTCTCTGCTACATCCGCTCCATTCAAGAGTCTAAAGTTCATGGGGGAATTCAGTTACAGAACCGTCAGAGGCTGGAACGTGGCAGCCACAACCAATGACACTCAAGGTCTCTTCTGAGTCATGGTAACTGCCTTCTGAAGTTGCTCTCTTGGCACGAGATGAAGAGTATCCAGGGCGTGAATCAGCTGCTCCCGGGAATTGCCAATGAAAGTGTTGCTAAGGAAAGCTGGGAGCCCCCCAACGCCATCGCGCAGGGTATAGAGGGGGACACGGATGAGCCCCATCACCTGAAGCCACAGAGGAAGGAAATCAGGTCAAAAATGCCCTTCTGAACCCTTCCCTCCTCTCCTTCTCTTCTCCCCCAGGAGTGTGTGAGCTCAGCAAGAGGTCAGAATATCATATTTGGGCACACAATTTAGCTCCCTGAAGATTTCAACTTCCTTTAAATAACAACATCAGTTTCTAGCCCCCGTGGCATCCAAATATTTTGGGGCAAAACCTGGTCAAATCTCAGGAACCAAAGAAGGTGCTGAGTGATCAGAGATGAGGATTCAGCTCCCTGCAAAGCTCTTTCTTCCACTCCATGACTATTAAGGCCAGAATAAATTATGCAAAACTGGGGGAAATAGATGAGAAAATTGTTCAAATTAAGAAAATCTGCATAATTCTTCTTAATTCACATAATTCAGGCAAGCTGCAGAATTCAGCTGATTCTGGGGGGAAACTGGCATTATCTTGGCCCAGAAGTTCATAATACGTAATGCAGGATACATACACCAGCCCAGTGTGTGGCAGTCCCCAAACCAGACAAGACCAGCCGCACCCTACCCTGTATTTCCCACACCTCTAAGCCGTGTTCTTTGGCCTGCGTGGCCCTGTCTTCTAGGGTCCGGAGCTCCTCCAGGGTAAGCTGCTTGGCGTAGAAGTGCGTCACCACTCGCCGTGGCCCCTTGGGCACATGGGAGCTCAAGTAGTGGTCCTCAGCCACGTGCAGGGAGGCAGCGCCAGGGCCCAACTCTTCATGCAGCTCCCTATTCAGACCCTCCTCCAGAGACGCATCCTGCGGGTCCACAAATCCACCGGGAAACCCCAGGCGCCCATCGAACCGCATCTGCATCTGCAAAGGGAACAGACAAAGCAGGGCTTTGGGTCTCTTAAAGCAGCAAGACTGGATACGACTTTGGATTTATGAAATGGTGGTTTGGATTTGGGACCCTGCCCTTATTATTTAATTACTGCATTTATAGCTCATCTTTCCTCCAAGGAGCTCAAGTTTGCATACATCATCCTCCACACCCTCATTTTGTCCTTATAACAACCCTGTGAGGTAGATTGTCTGGAACTGCCCTAAGATAGCTCTAAAACATACCCAGTTTCATCTGCCATTCAGTAACACTTAACCTTCACTTTTTTCAATTTCTGGGTCTCCTGTTTATCATCACCTGCAAATTTCTCCAGTACAGTTTCGCCTTTTGCAGAAGGCTTTCAACATCCCTGCTCACCGAAATTGTTGGAACTGGTCTTCTCCTGCCCTCTTATTTACTGGTGTGCTCCAGCGAAGGCCATTTGTTACAAAGGTGAATCAACTAGCTCCACACTCTTTGCCTTTCTCCTCCATTCCCAGTACATGGGACAGGTGCCTATTCCTGCACTGCAGGGGGTTGGACTAGATGATCCTCAGGGTCCCTATGATTCTATGTCTTGCCCCCCCCCCCTTTTGGCAAGGTTGCTTGCCCTTCCCTTTGACACAGAAGTGCTCTCGAGGGGCTGCTTTATGTCCTTGTTAGAAAAGGCTGAGAAAGGAAATTATTGGCAACTGTTAGTTTTTCCTGCTGATCTCACTTGCATCCCTAATGCAGCCCACAGGTTTACAGAGTTCAAGCACAACCAGGTTTCTTGTCACCAGACAATAACCATCGTTTTGTTGATGGCTCATCTGTCTTAAGATAACAGCCCACCTCCCCACCCACTTCAAACTCATCAAAATCAATCCCAGTGTTTATACCAGGAGTTCTGAGACAGCACTGTTTAATTTCTAAAATACATGCCTCAAAATCACACCTTCTGGCACATAACTTTTGCCCCCTAAAGCTTACCGGTAATTATCACTAAGTTGCTAAACTTGGGGGGGGGGGGAGCTATCAAAAAGAAGGCTAGGCTAGGATAATCATTTCCCCTGCCAGGTCACTATTCTTAGTGGTGTGGTTTTTTTAACAGATGAGCATTCAGTCCTGTGGGACCATCAGGCCTGGAAGCCAAGGTCCAGGGCCCCAGCTCAGCCCAAGAAGCGGGCGGGCCCTCAAAAGCAACACGACTGGCTTACCACAGGTTTAAGTTAAATAATACACGCTGCCTTCTAAGAAGCAGGGACGGAAGACCGTTAAGTCCGGAATCTAAAATTATCTAAGTGCAGCACACCTGCCTCAAACTGCAGCCTCAATAAATATTGCTTGCAGCCATAAGCCATTGTAAACCAGAACTATGGCCACGCTAAAGTCTAACAAATCTGTCGTGGCACAATAAATGCGTTAGTCTTCAAGCCTCTTCGTCGCTTCTTGCTGCAACAGATTTACAACGCTGTTCCTCTGAAAAATAGGCCTATCACCCGCTGGAAGCATTCACGATTTAATTTCTATCCCGCCCTCCCCTCCAAAGCAGCCCGTGAACGAAAGGCAACATCCAGGAACACTTGGGTTTCCGTTCAAGGCAAGCAGCCCTGACATTAAAAACGGGTCGCGGGACTGCAGAGCTTTGAGCAAGCCAAGCGTGGTCCGCAAACGCCCATTTTTTTTAATTCGCGGGGGGGGGGGCTTACTCTTCCTGCTAACCGGCAGATCTCCACCTGTCGCCCCCCCCCCCAGCTCATTTCTCACCAGCGCTGCGAAACGCAGCGGGAACTTCCCGAAGAGGCGTCCGGGGCAAGGCGCGTACAGGAGGGCATGGCAAGCGTGCTGCCAGTCGGGCGGCGCCAGCTGCAGCGCTTCGGCCCTGCTCACAGCCCGGGACTCGCCCATCGCCCGAACTTAGAGCCCCTCGGCTTCCGATTCCCACCAGCTGCGCCGGAGAGGAAACGGCAGAATACAGATCAGAGGCACCGCGCCTCCAATCAGCGCGCACCGAACTTTCCTTGCGGCCAATCAGAGGCTCCGGAGGAGGAAACCGTGGAGGCGCGCGGGGTCTCCCCATTCATGCAGTTGGATGGCGGTGGCCGCGCGAGGGCGCCTGCTTGCCGCGCTCCTGCGAAACCTTGCGAGGCGACGCAGGAGCCCGTCGCCTTTCCTCTCCTCCTTAGGACGAGCCCCTCTGGTCTGCGCCCCCGCCTCATTGCTTTAAATGCGCAAAGCAAAAGTGCACGCTCAGGATCGCTTAAGGGCCGGGGCCGCACTCAAGCCAAGAAGCACTTTGTTGCGGCAGACCGAGGCCTGCGCCCTCCAAGCTCCTCTAGGAACCCCAGCAGTGTGGCTGGTAGACTGCGAGGTGACCCGCCAGAAAGCGGCCCGGGTGGCCTACTTAAAGAGAACCAGCCCTCTGCCTGGAGAAGTCCTCTGTTTGAAGGGTTATCCAGTCCCGAGCTTGAGGCGAGGGGGGTTAGGGGTTTGTTTTCGTTGTTTTTAGTTTTTTAATCTTGCGTTTTTATGTTGTGCACCACCTTTAGATATACGGATGAAGGGTGGTATACAAATTTAATAAATAATAATATTGATGGAAATCAGTGAAAGACACATTGAACAGGTACACAGGGCAGTCTCTCCCCCCACATTGCAACATCTTGTATTTCTATTTAAATTTTATCACTGCTTTTTAAAAATTTGCATCTATATAGTAGCTGATACAAATTTTATGTAAATCTGTCTTATGCCCCTTTATTTGGTGATGTGCCAATAGCTGCTGTATCTGGACTGCTGCCCTGCCCTCCAGGCCACCCTGCAGTTAAGAGTGGCTGGGGAAACCCAGCCAGATGGGCAGGATATACAGTAGTACCTCGGGTTACATACGCTTCAGGTTACAGATGCTGCTAACCCAGAAATAGTACCTTGGGTTAAGAACTTTGCTTCAGGATGAGAACAGAAATCGTGCTCCGGCGGCAGCGGGAGGCCCCATTAGCGAAAGTGGTGCTTCAGGTTAAGAACAGTTTCATGTTAAGAATGGACCTCCGGAACGAATTAAGTTCTTAACCCGAGGTACCACTGTAAATAATAAATCATTTTATTATTATTAAGGCTGCCATTTTCTAACTTGAGCTCGTTGGCCCCTTATAAGGGAGTTCTCAATGAGATCAGAAGTGATGGATGAGCTTCCCTGGAGGACTGCTTGCCTAACACTACATTCTTCAGGGATTTAAGGTACTGGGTGTGACCCATTCTCCATTCACACAGAGCAATGGCATGGTCCAGTGGTCCTGGGCAGGATCCCGCATGGATTGAGCATGTGCCTAGATCTCCCAGGATCCTCTGCAACATTCAGAGGTTGCTGAGCAGTGGACCCGTCCACATGGAGAGGGGCTCCCTGAAGCTGCTGTTTGGAAACCACAGCTTCAAAATCAGAAGAGTTGCACATTCTGCAGAATTAAATGGCAGTTAGCCTACAGTCAAACCACTACAGTCTGTAAATGAGGGTCATACTTTCAAGTACTTCCCTCCATAATTCCCTGTGTACTGTGCAAAAACTTAGCACATTAGAAAAAGATTGCCTCTCCATGATGGCTACAAGGTCTGGTTGGCTAATGGAGGAACCAAGACTGTTGGCCTATACAGAAGTCCTCCCAATTAGTTTAGGTGGATTTGGGGAGGGGGTGTCCTCTCCCTCTTCTCTAATATGAGGCTGTACCTGGATTCAAACTCCAGACACAAGGAAAGTCTTCCTTTGAAGCCCCTATGCTCCTAGCATCTTTGAGTGGGCTTTCAAGTTGGGGGGAGCTACAAATGCCCTATGATACACGTCACTGCTCACTGGAAACCCTCCCTCTCCCGGCATGCAAAAGGTAAATTGATCTTTCGCCTTCCTTCCCCCTGCTTCCCAATCTTGTCCCTTTTAGCCACTAGAGGTACCTCTCACTCGCTCTGCTGCATGTTCTGGCCAGTTGGGGTGCTTTGTCCAGTCTTTTCCTCTATGGGTCCTGGAACCCAGAAGGGCAGTGTGTGCACTCTCTGCAGGCCTTCTGCCAAAGGGGCTGTGTGGGGTTGGTGTTGCATTGTTTCAACCCCCCCCCCCCCGAAGTGTACCACGACTGCACCACGCCAAATGAGGGAAGATGTCAGACACTGACATTGCTAACCCAGAAGTGGCATAGCAATAACCAACAGATAAAAAGTGTTACCCTAAAATGTGATTTCTCCCACTTCCACTGGAAATTGAAAGGTTGGTGTCTCTCAGAAAAGAGGGGGCAACCCTAGACTAAGTTGTGCAGAACCACGTAAGTAACTGAAATACAGAGGACAGGAGATGGGCTGAATATCTAGGCTAAACGCAGAGGAGCTGTGGGCCTCCTCCATGCTCCCTCTCTATGCAAGCTTCACTGAAAGGACACACAAGCCATACCAGCACACGCACCCCTCTGGTTCCATAAACTTTTATTTCCAAACCCCTTGTAGGGACCTTACACCTGCAAGCAAAGACACAGATCCTTCAAGGGCTGGACAGTGAGTGGCCTGGCGAAAGCCCTTGCTAGGAGGCCGAGTCAGAGGCCTCTGAGCTGTCCTTGACATCTGTGCTCTCTGTGGCCTCGCTGACCTCGCTGACATCTTTGCTGTCGCAGCTGTCTTCAGCCCCAAGCCCGGTGCCCATCACGGTCCCAGAGCATTTCTCATCCCGGCAGCATTCGCCAACGTGGTTGACCTTGTGGTCCCCACTCTTGTTCTCAATGGAGCCCAGGACAGAGTGCTTGCTCTTCTCTTTCAAGTCCACCTGCCTCCGCAGCTGTGAGGGAAGAGGTGCTCGTTTTAGCTGGAATGTGTGCGTGTTGGGAAGATAAGCAGTTTTCATCCACAAAACCCTTGGCTGAATTACAAAGGTCTTGCACATTCTTTCCAGGAGACAGCCCAGGCATGTCAGACACCGCCCCACCTTCCAAAAAAAGGAGCCTCAAAATCTGCAAAGCAGCTATGGGAGGAAATGTTGCTTGCCGCTGTTCACATTTCTCACATCCTGCCAAGCACATCCAGAAAACTCCCGTGAGACCCTCGTCAACCCAAGTAGCATGAAACCTCATCAGCCCAACATGCGAGTATGTATGTATACAGTTCTTGATACTGAACTCCTCCACCCTTTCCGTCTGGCTACATGAGCACCCCAGCACAGGGGAGAGGGAGGCACACAGCCTCCAAAGAACCTGAAAGATACAAACAATAACCTGGCAAAATGGAGGGGAACTGCAAGCAGAGGTTAGCTTTGCTGCAGTTTTCCACTTGTCTGTCTCAGTATATCTGGGTGAGAACTCTTGCGTAGGTGTACATCAGCAGAGGAGGAACACACAGCGTCCCAAAATAGGTGTGGGCACACTTACTTTTTTTTAAAGGAATTAAACAAGTGTGTGGGACCAAGAGCTGTGTTGCTCATCACACAAATATACAAGCATCATCTTACCACACAATAATAACTGACAGCAGGCCCCACAGCAATGGAATATGCCAAGAGATTCAAAGCAAATGCTCCATTTTTCTAGATGCTAAATATGGTGCACAGTTTAAAAAACACATCTGTGCAACAGAAATGAAAAAGGAAGACCAGTGAAATTAATTAGTAAAAGATGTGCACGAAAATGGCCTCAATGGAGGAAGGGGAAAGACATGCCAGGTATGTCCCTTCATCCAAATGTCAAAATATGAGCATCTTGGATCAGCCAAACACAGCTGATTCACAGGATACCTGCATTCAAACCCATCTGATGTTATCATACTGTATGTTTATTGGGTGATTTCCCCTCACTCCCTACCCATCTTAAAAATAAAGAGCAGGGAGAAATTAAACTCTAGAGAGAAGTGTTTGATAACATTAAGGGGCCGATAGACAAAACAAAGTTACAGGGCATCAGACAGGGGAGGAGGAGCCTTGCCACCCTATTCCCTATTCTCCCTCTTCTTAACAGCCAAGGTTTTGCTTTACTCGCCATCTCACCCTCAGCTTTACAGGTTGAGAAGGTATGAAGAAAGGCAGCCGGAGGTTCCAACTTCCTCTTGTAGGCTGCCTTGTCTGTCTCCAGGTAGTTTGGAATTCAGCCATCAAGCAGCTTGCTTAGGTGGGTCACTTTTGATGCAATGGGTGTACAGCTAGGATACAGGCCGGGTCCCAACGTCCACACCAGTGGAAGAATCTGAGCTGCCTTTTAAGGGCAGTTAGTGGAGCAGCAGCCTTGGAGATGGAGTATCAAAGACTCGCACACTCCAGCACTGAGGGCACCAGCAGGGTCGTGCTCACCTCCTCCGCCATCTGTGTCAAGTCGCGCTTCATGGCATACGCATCTTCCCCATCGGCGTAGTATTTGGGCTCCACTTCACTGATCCTAGTGGGAAGAGCAAGCATGCTGGCCTCACTGGAAAAACCCCCACAGTCAAGTCCCAGAAGCCTGCCCCAAGCACGCTCACAGCTGGTCTTAATGCAGAAGAGGCAGGTGTGCAAGCTGGGAAGTCCCAGTTCCAATCTCCTCAGCCATGAATTCACTAGGCAGCTGGAGGCAGGGCACTAGTCTCTCAGCCTCAGACCCCCGACCTGTAATATAAGGATAACAATACTGGCCTACCTCACAAGGTTGTTGTAAATATTATCAAGAGAGTGCACATGAAGTGCTTTGAACACTTAAAAAAATAAAAAGCACCATATAGATTGGGCTCCCACCATCCCACGGCTGGCAACTGGCTGGAGATGAATGACAGACGAATCTAAGAATGCATTTCCTGTCCTCAGAATAAATGCTTAGGTGATAAGACTTTGAGAAGATTTGCAGGTTAGAATGGGGATGGAAAACCTTCATGGGATCATAAAAACACGCCCACCAGCCTTCAAAGATCCATGTATTTTCTAACCTGCTTTTCCTATCTAGCACTGGGATTTCCCCGGTGCCTTGGAAATTTGTTCAATTTCCCTAAAGGAGATTCAACTATTTTAATCAGATGTGTTTTTAAAGATCGTTCAACCCCATTTCCAGCAACCAAAGCTGTGCATTCAGGTTTACAGGGAGTAGTTGCATCTCGGAGACAGAGCACATTTTGCATATAACTTGCATCTCCAGGAAGGGCTGGGAAGCCTCCTGGCTGGAACCCTGGGAAGCCACAGCCACGGCGGAAACCAAGCAGGTGCAACTTAGGGCTCAGTGCCAAATGCACCCAAAAGGCCCTTCTCTACCTGGGGTCTCTCTCCAGGCTATACCTCTTCCCGAGTCACACCACTGTCCCTCTCCGGCTCTGCTTCACACTTGCAGCAAGCATTTTGGCCTGGCTGGGGCGTGTCCTTGAACTCTGACAACACCCCTCGGTTGCCTGCTTGGAGCAGGAGGAAGAATGTGAATGTGTGCAGAAACTAGCCGATGGTGCAAAGGTAACCTTTACATTTGTTGCTCCACCCACTTTGCCTCTGGCCCCTCTTATCATAGGCATGTGGCCCTTGGATGGATGTCCAGAAGAAAATGCAGGCTATTGGTTGAAAAAGGCTGACGTGGACAGACCTGAGATAGATGAACTATGGTCTGACTCTGCATGGTTTTCCTTTGCTCCTTCCACAAACACAGCTGAAGCTGAGAGGAGCAAACCTTGCGTTTCCCTCCTCTAGTTAACAGCAAGCTGAGCCTTTGGGGAACACAAGTCATCTCTGGTTGTCACTGGAGCCTTCAGGTTACTTGCTGGGTCCAACCTTCACACACCTGCCAGCGGAAGAGCTTCACAGAGCTCAGAAGAGAGCCTTGGCCACACCAGTCGGTGAGGCAAGCTCTGCTGAGACAGAATGACTTGCTCAAAGCTGCCCAGTGACCTCCGCAAACCACACACGGGTCAAACCGCCTTCTCACTCTGACCAAACATCCACTATGACCACTTGCCCGCTTGGTACTCACTGGAAATTGAGAGTGTTGGAGTAGAGGTGCAGCGCTGCTCGGTTACTGCAAAGCAAGAGAAGAAAAGTAGTTTTGGTAAACCAAGACAGCAGAGAACATGGGGCTAGACCTGGGACTGCAAGGAGGTCAATGAACCCTGCATGTCCCTCCCTCCCTCACCCTCAAGCAGGACAGTGTAACTGCGAACTGCATCTACCTCTGGGGTAGAGCCTGGGAAGGGATTCTGCGGAGAGTGATTTCACTTGGGCTCAAGAGAAGGCAGGAGTGGGGGCTTGGCAGGAAGCCAGTGCTCTAGGAATAAGGAATCCAAGGCAAGGAAGACCAAAACCACTGGGTGCTGCTTCTGACACGGGCGGCAAGAGGAAGCAGCACTGGCTTGACAACCACACATCTGTTCCACAGGAGGGCAGCTGCTTCCTCTGCGCATAACCATGAAGTGTTTGGAACAGTGGTGGTGGTAGGCATGTGGCAACCCTGCCCTTAGCATCATGCCCACAGTAACCATTGCGTAACAAGAAGAGCACATTATTTGGAAGCCGACATAAGTGGAGATGAACAGGGAGCAGGAGAGAGACTCACCTCTTGCGTACGTGCAGGGAGACATACTTGGCGTTGAAGTTCTCAATCATGGCCCGTGAAGCCTGGTCCATCAGCTTTTGGGCCAGGCCAAGGCGTCGGTGGGAACGCTTGACCGCCTAGGGAAGGACAAAAAGCCATCAGAAGGAAGAGGCATTCCATAAACTTTTCTACCTTAAGACACTCCTTCTCTCACACAAACAAAGCCACTTTCTGAACTTACAAGTTCTGGGATGCCCCACACTAATGTTATGCCAAAAATCTGTTTGGTGCAGTGGTACAAATTCCAGTGATGGACACAAGTGTCTGTAGATCACAGTGAACTGACAGTAAAGGAAGTTTTAACAAAATGGCAACCTGCTTCCTCACATGGCCACTATTTTGTCTGGCAAGGGGGGCACAACTGGCTCTTCTGGGCATTGACCTGAACAGAAGGAACCAAATAATTCTGTCCTCAAGCTTCTGCTTCCAGAATTACTGCTCAGGCTCTCACAAAACAATCCCTAGGCACTCAGCAGTTCTCACAACCCTCCTGCCCCTTGTATTTCATCATCCGTACAGCTTGAGTGCCTGAGGGGGGGGGGGTCCCTAACAAAAAGCTGAGTCCTGCTGAGAGGAGACACAGCCAGCCTTCCAAGCCACTGCTCTCTACTTGCCACATCTCAATTGTAAAACATGTCCAGGGGGCTGTAACAATAGAAACTGAAAGTATTACCAAAGATGTGATATGACCATGGGGAACATCATCAGGGTCTTCTTCCCTGGAGAAAAAAGAAACTGTGTGTGTCAGTTCAGCTCCAGTCTTGCACACCTCACAAATGTAACGAGCTAAGCATCAAGACCAACACTACTGCAACACTATTTTCTCCACAATGCCAGTCTCTTTATCACACAAACCAAACACCTGTAATATACAGTGGTGCCCCGCAAGACGAACGCCTCGCAAGATGGAAAACCCGCTAGACGAAAGGGTTTTCCGTTTTGGAGGCGCTTCACAAAACGAATTTCCCTATGGGCTTGCTTCGCAAGACGAAAATGTCTTGCGAGTTCCTGCGGGGTTTTTTCCTCCCCCCCCCCTTTTCCTAAGCCCTAAGCCGCTTATCAGCTGATCCGCTAAAAGCCGCTAAACCGCTAATAGCGCTAATCCGCTAAGCTGTCAATGGGCTTGCTTCACAAGACAAAAAAACCGCTATACGAAGAGCCTCACGGAACGGATTAATTTCGTCTTGCGAGGCACCACTGTAGTACCCTTCCTTCCTTCCTTCCCTTTTCAATTTTTACTAAAACAATAACAACACTCACCTCAGAATACAGGAAAGGAACCTGGCAGAAATATGCCTAACTCCTGCTCTCTTAGAAAATAAATGGCAGAAGCAGAAATATAGCTAAAGTGGAATGCAGAACCTCACGCTGGAGCTTTCGTTTTTCCCAGATTTCTTGCCAGAGTTTTCACAAGAGCACTTCCACCATTTCAGCCATTTCCTCAGCAAATCAACTGTGTGTCACCTTCAACTCCTTTGGTCTACTTACTGCACAAAGAATATAGTTTTGTGTCCTGCTATCAGGCAATTAAGTGTTTTCTTGCAGCTTCTTCCAGGCCTGATACCAAACATTTTTTAGGGTGGTGGCACTGTAAAGTCAACGTACAAGTATTTCCATAATATTTACGGCTATTTGACAAATTTGAAAATTAAGAATGTCAAGCCTTCACCAGTCAGCCTAGCTCAGACTGCCTTACTACAGTGGCCCAGCTTGGTTGGGCATCTACCAAGGCCCACAAGCCACCACTGATGACTGGTGTCCAGACAGCCCCCACCAGACTGCCCCCTCGGTGGAGCCATGTGCACATGCTCCAAAGGTACACATGGCTACAGGAAGCTTAGAATAAGGGAGGCAGAGGACAGAAGCAAAGCCTGAAGTCATTGCCATAGCCATGCTGTCTCATCCCTGTACACCAACTAGTTAGCCAAGGGAGGCACAAGGTTGCAGTGTGAACATGAGAAACCACCTGGCCTGCTTGCAGCTCACCAAACCAGTTGTTCCAGGCAGGCACCAGACAGAAGAAGCTCTGCAGCAGCTACCTGGCAGTGCCAAGACCAGCCATCTTGGCCAGAGCTGGGAGGGAGCCGGGAGCCCGGCCTAGCCTGCCTACTCCTGGCACACCCAGAAGCCCACTGGGAAGGAAGGAGCCAGCTGAATGGAATTAGGGAGCATGAGGGGGTTTCCCTTGGGATGCCCACCCCCACCCCCACCTCTGCCCCATGCGAGTTAAAGGTTCTTCCCCAAGAGTCAATACAGTCACGGAGCCACACCAGAAAACTTAAGAAGGCAAGAGACAGCTTATTTCTTATTGAGCAATTGCAAAGAGTACTTTTCTAGCTAAGTACTTGACTCATCATAATATTCACTCCAATCAGGCTTGCTTTGCAGAAATAATAGTTGATAATATCAATCTGAACAATATGTATCTGCAGAAGTTCAAAGTAACTGAGCCAGTTATTAAATCATTTAAAATTAATGTCTGAATCAGATCTAAAGAGGATGAGAGAGAAGAAATACTACTAAAAGTTTAGGTTTAGTTCAGCATTAGGTTTAGGTCTCAGCTATACCAGTTTCAAAATAAAATTATACCACACACTTCAGGGAAACTTTAGCAAAAGTAGCTACTCCTGTCCAAACATCAAGAGCAGAAATATGCAAAAAGCTGAGCCACCTGCTTGCTGGTCCTATCAAATATCCTACATCAGTCTTAAATTTAAAAAGATACTGTAAAATCCATTCAAATCTGTTTTAGTTAACATGATATTTTACAGTGCTGTGTAGCTGGAGACTATTTCCTAAGATAAACTTAAAATAACTTTTATGTTTCCCTAGTAGGTGAAACAGAAGCCACGTGTCCAATGCCTGCATACATTTATGCATTCATTCATTCATTCATTCATTGCATTGATATCTATCCAATCTGACCTCAGCACAGCTGCTTGCCACAGGACCCCAGCCTGGCCTCAGAGAGACAAAAGATGTACAGTGATATATAACACTCTACAAAAGATGCTGAGTCTTCTGCTGCTGTGCTACTGCACAAGTCATCTGGCTTGTGGCAGCAGAAGACTCTGCTCTTTTGCTGAAGAGCTACAATGCAAGCCAGGTGACTCGCACCACAATGTGGCAGCAACAAAAAAATGCTGCTGTGCACCAGCCAGCCAGGTGGTGGAGGTATCAGTCGCCATCCTGGAGCCAAGGCATCTTCACCTGGGGGATCTTCAAGGTATCCACAAGAGTGGAATTTAGAGTGCTTCACCCTTATGCCACTGAATTCCCTCTTCCCCTAACTGCTGGGACTAGTCAGCAAAGGGGAAGAAGTGAGAGTCTGCACCAACAGCATTCAGGCATATACCCCTTAAAATGTGTTTTGCTAGCCTATGCTGGAGCCTCCTGTGAAGCTGCAGTGCAAGAGATACAGTGCAAATATACAGACAGAGGCATACCAAAGCCGTGCAAATAAATGATTCTACTCACATTTTAGCCAGCACGTAGCCCACAATCTTACCGTTCTCATCCTCAGCAATGTAGGAGAGCTGGGGGAGGGAAAGGAGGCAGTTAGAGCGACATAGTGGGCTCTCTTGGGGAAGAAGCAGCAGAGCCACCCACAGGTATGGCAGAAGGCAACAGTGCCCTGAGAGGAAACGTGGCTCTGGTCCAAGCAGGATCAAAGAGCAGCCTGTTCCACAGGCAAAGCCAAAGGAAAGACAGATTATCCCATCCATCTAGCTACCACAAAGCTTGAGCCCATCCCTAAATACCACTTAGCATTTATAGATCAGTGTTTTGGGTAATCAAAGCACTTCAAATATATTATTTAGCTGGTTGGGGAGGGCATAGAATTTTATCTTATTCTTTACAACAACTCTGTCAGACAAGTCAGCATTTTTATAATTCCCATATGGGAGCGAGTGTGGCTGCTGAGACAGAAAGTTGCCGCTTTAACAGGCTGAAATGTTGAGAATATGTATGTCAGTCCCCAAAGCGGCAGGCACAGGGCTTAGTCCTTTCATCACTACCTCCATGTTGTCCTTCTCCTTGCCACCTGTAACAGGCATATGCTGGAGAAGGAAAGTGGCAGGTGGCAGGATGGAAATACAGTTGACTCGCAATTTATGCACATTTAATTTGCATGAATTCAGCTTAAAAAAATTAAAGGGAGTGGGTGTTGAATACTGACAATCCCACCAACTATTGCACTCACCTTGAGATAGTGTTTGAAGTGTGGGTTTGGTCTATGCACAATTTCATCTTTACGTGCTATCCCCAGAAAGTAACCGCCACCTAAGCTAAGAGTTGACTTTATGTGGGAAGAGAACAGCCAAGAACAACCACTGCAGCCCCAGGGACACCATCTGGGGAGCAACTTGGGCAGGCCACCCGATGTGTTTATGGCGGGCTTGAAGTACAGACCTCCCTACCTGCAATGCCAATGCTAATCAAGTGTTGATTAGCTCACTCAGCCACAGCCACAGGTCCATTACAAAACCACCAACGGCAACCAAAAGATCCTGAGGAGTCAACAAAATCTCAAGTGTTGCTAATTAAAGCTGGGAGAGGCTAGTAAAACTTGCCCTGTCACTTATGAGGCACCATGCCTGTCTCCCAGAAGCTAGAGGTCTAGCTCCCAGACAAACGCTGTGGGAGGGCAGCAGGAGATCCAGGAGATCTTGGGTCAGAAGGAGTTTTTCAGAGGGGTCACCTTAGCACCACAGTTGCCAATAGAAAGGGGCGGGAGAGAGAGGGTGGCAGGTGGAGAGAGGGGTGGTGGTAAAGGGAGTAGCAGATTTGCAGTCAAGGTCTTTTTGAAGGATTGAGGTTACCCATTATTCTACAAAACCTTCAAGTCACTAGTATGTAGACAGAGTCACCTGGGGCCAGGAGAGTCCATGATAGAAGTAATATTTCATTTGATAGTTCTCTGGCAAGCAAAGGAGGTTGCAGTGTTGCATGTTCATCAGGTCCTCGGGCTGGTGGAGAAAAAAGGAAGAAAAACTAAAACAGAGCAGAGACAGATGCACCCAGTAAAACAGCTCCTCCTCTCCCCAGTAGGACTGACATTTGCTGTGTGTAATAGCAAAATAGAACCTCCTTATTCAGAGACACTGTATCTTGAAATAAGAGATACGAATCTGGAAAACTAACAAAGTAGGACATGACAGCTATTCTCTCCAGTACCTCACGCTCAGCAGCACCTGGCTGTTCACCTACTGGAAACAAGTCTGCCAGATTTAATAAGGGCTGTTTTGCCAAATCAATCTGACTGGCAAACCTGACTACCGGTAGCCATTTCAGCAGCAATCTAACAGGGCAGTCTGGTGCAGTCTATCCTTCCCAATGCCAAAGGCTGGGCTAAGCTGATCTCATCTCGTTTCACAGAGCAAAGGGCCGTCGGGGGGGGGGGGTGGCGGCTGCCCCATCTCGTCCCCAGGTGCCCAGCAGGGCGCTGCTCCTGTCCCGGGAGGCTCCACCCGATCCCCGCGGCAAGGGCGGTTTTGCCTGGACAAAGCAGTTCACGCAAAGCCCGGCGCTGGCGAGGGACCCTCCCCGGGGATCCTGCGTGGAAAGGGGCTGGACTCGATGACCTCGGGGAACCCTTCCAGCTCATTCTAGGAAAGGCCTTTAGCCTCAGGCCCCGAAGCCCAAGCGCCGCCCACGCTCCCCCCCCCCGTCGGGCGACCCCGGGGCTCGAACCCTCGCGTTCCGGATGTTCATGGCGGCGGCGGCGGCGGCGACGCTCTTCCTTCAGCCCCGATGCGGCCGGAGCCCCGATCCCTCTAGAGCCGGAGCGCAGGCGGGTCCCCGAGCGGCGCCGGAAAGCACGCGTCCATCTCCGCCCCGCAGCCAATGCCTGGGAAGAGAAGAGGGGAAGCCGCTTAGCCAATCGCCGCGCACAGCTTTGCCCCGCGGTCCCGCCCAAGCCCTCCTCGGCACCCAATCAGACTGCGCCTAGAAAGTAGTCGCTCCGACCAATTACAATGCCGCTTCCTCCATCTTGCTTTGGACATGCGCGGAATCCTGCCTGTTTCGGTTCTTCCGCCCGCGACCAGTTAAGGGAGACGTGAGGGTAATCCCCGCCCCTCGAGGGCTTACGAACTGTCGGGGCGACGCCTTCCCGCTCGGAAGAACCCTAATTGATGGCCCGGTAAGTCAATCGTTTATCACGACGGAGTTGAGTGACACGTCGCGGGACCAATAAGCAACTAAGAGAAGGGAGGAACGACTGTTGAAATTTAGACAAACTCGGGCTTCTGGGGATTCGCTCTAAACTTTATAACCCGGTAAAAAAAATATTAAAAAATGATGGTAGTGTTTCGTAGAGGGAGGAGATAGTACTGTAGTGGAATAATAATAATAATAATAATAATAATAATAATAATAATAAATTATTTATACCCCGCCCATCTGGCTGGGTCCCCCCCCCCCCCCCGCCACTCTGGGCAGCTTCCAACAAAACACTAAAATACAACAACCTGTTAAACATTAAAAGCTTCCCTAAACAGAGAGTAAATGAGATTAATTCCCTGCGGGGAAACGCGCTGGTTTGTAGTCCGCATTTCACCCGCCTAGCCAGGAATTCTTGGGTCCAGCGACGCCTCTGCCTTTGGCAACCCCCCCCTCCGCCTCCCCTGCGATAGGGCGGCGGCAGTGGACGGGACTCAAGGCGGCTGGCAGATAAAACTTGTTGTTTAGTCGTGTTGTCCGCCTCTTCGTGGCCCCCTGGACCAGAGCACGCCAGGCACCCCTGTCTTCCACTGCCTCCCTCATGCTGGTAGCCTCGAGAACACTGTCCGGCCATCTCGTCCTCTGTCGCCCCCTTCTCCTTGTGCCCTCCATCTTTCCCAGCATCAGGGTCTTTTCCAGGGAGTCTTCTCTTCTCATGAGGTGGCCAAAGTACTGGAGCCTCAGCTTCACAATCTGTCCTTCCAGTGAGCACTCAGGGCTGATTTCCTTCAGAATGGAGAGGTTTGATCTTCCTACAGTCCATGGGACTCTCAAGAGTCTCCTCCAGCACCACAATTCAAAAGCATCCATTCTTTGGCGATCAGCCTTCTTTATGGTCCAGCTCTCACTGACGGGGACTCAAGGCAGCTTGCAGATAAAATAGGAACAGCTAAAAACAGCAGCATCAGCAGCCCGCTCTTAAAGAGGTGCAGAAAATGCTTTTGCATAGGAAGGCCCACGGTTGCTTGGAGGTGGTGGAGCTCAGAGGAGCCTGCCCAAATAGCCAAGGTATGTTTTGTGCTGGTCCTTCAGCCTGTGCCTTTTTAAGAGCAGTTCAGGCTCCAGTAACTAGGATATTATCCTGAGCTCCACATACCATGAGCATCTTCACCTGCAGGCTTCTTCCTACCAGGTGTCTGTTGCGAGCTGTTCTAGGCTGTTTTTATGCTTTGGCATCACTGTGAGGATGGGGGTGTTTTTTTTCTCCTGTCTAGTTGGCAGCCCTTCTCAGCCTTTGATTCATATAAGATTTGGCAAAGAGAATGCAGATGCAGCTAGATCTGAGGTGGTTCGAAGTAGGAGATCTTGTTAGGCATATATTTTGTATGTGTGGGGGTGTTCATTGTAGAAAAAAATGGAGTTGGCTTTTGGCTTTTACAGCCCAACACTGCATCAAAGGATTCAGCATCTCCTAAGTCAGTTAATTGTGAGGGGAAAATGAGTGGAGGCAGGAACCCGTAAAAGGAAAGCAAGGAAGAGCTTTATTTTTTTCTATCAGAAAAGAGCCCCCACCCCACCCCCCGCTTTGCAAGCAGGTGAGGACCCAGAAAAAAGTGTTTAAGAACTTTTAAAGGCTTTAGAAATTGCACAACCCCATAGCCAAAGACCACCCAAAAGCATCACACAAGTGTCGCAGAAAGAGGTGGTCTGCAACAGAAATATGAGAGTGTAGCTTGTGTCCTGTCTGTCAAGATACCTGATAATTTTTGCTGATTATCTCTCCTGGCTAGTCTGGGCCATTCCTTTGAAATGGTAAATACACAGAAGATGCTCTTTTGCCAGATCTGCTTTGCCCCTAACAAATATTTACCAGACCTGTTTTTAGAGAGGGTAGCCCTTATTCCAAGAAGTTTATCTGTTCACAGGATATGAAGGATTTGCAAGTGAAATAACTATTGGGAAAGGTTTTCCAAGATGAGCCCAAGCGACTTTGGGATTGCTCTGTGTACTAAAATTAAGTGTAATTTTCTCAGGGAATATCTCCTAAATTTTGAAGGGTCAAGGATTGGTATTCTGTGGAGTGTGTCCACTATGTGTGTGCACCCTAAAAAAATATATAGCAATATCATACTACAGTATATTATTATTGTCTTGTATATGTATTGTGTTTGGAAACTAGTATAGTGTAAAACAAATTAAAATAAATTTTGAGTATGTGATCAGGACTTTTTTTTAATGGCTTCCAATATGACTGTTCCAAGAAAACCAACAAATTCTGATGACCTTTCAGTACAGTGGTACCTCAGTTTACATACGCTTCAGGTTACATACGCTTCAGGTTACAGACTCTGCTAACCCAGAAATAGTGCTTCAGGTTAAGAACTTTGCTTCAGGATGAGAACAGAAATCGTGCTCCAGCGGCACAACAGCAGCAGGAGGCCCCATTAGCTAAAGGGGTGCTTCAGGTTAAGAACAGTTTCAAGTTAAGAACTGATGAATTACGGTAAGTACTTAACCCGAGGTACCACTGTACTTTTATTTTTTAAGTTAGCACTGAGATTTTGAGAGTAATGATTGGGGTGATTGGCACAGAGATTGGCATCAAGGGGGGATTTTGTCACACACACCCCTCAGGGATGACACCCAGGATGGCCTGCCCCCTACTCCCCTGTCTGGGTTGCTTCTGGGCCCAGTTTAAAATGTTGGTTTTAGCCCTTGAAGCCTGAAATGGACTGCTTTCCTGAGAGGATCCTATATATCAAAGTACCAAGTTGAAAGCAGGCACTTCAGCCAGCAAAACAACCTTAAGTGCCACCAGAAAGTATGTGAGAATGGCTTTGCTGTATAAAAGTTAGCAAGAAAGGTGCCAGGTGACGCCACCCAAGGAGAGAGGTCCAGAGGTTCTCTGAGGATGATTTTGGAGCAGATGAAATCCTTGTCCAGGGCGCAGATGGCAGCCTTAGAGCTTAGGCTCTGCTGGGCTATGCAGAAGTACAGGCACACACTGTTTTGTACCATGAACTGAGCTCAGTGAGAGTGTGCGGTGACTGTAGATGAGGTTTGCCTTTGTCATGATGGGACTACCTGAATTTACCCATTATTTGCTGGATAGCAAATGATTGTTTATCTGGAAATCAAAGTGGATGGTCTCCATCGGGGATCATTGCAGTGCTCATCTGACCTGCTCTGCATGCACGGAAAACATCTGCAAACTATCATTCATCCAAAATCCAAGCACAGCTAAAGCAAATTTCCTCTTCAGTGCAGTTAAAGAGTTATGTGTACAGAAGTCTTGCAAAACAGTTCATCTCTTGGATGTCCCTGTCCTTATTTTTTCAGGAGGGGGTGGTTGGACCCTGTAGCTTCATTTCATTGCTTGTGCAATAATGTTATTTGGGGAATCAACCAGTGGATGGTAGAACAACAATTGTGAATTTGCTTTTTGAAAAATTGGTTTTTATTAGAGAGAGTTCTCAAATAGCATAGTGGCCAAGAGTTTCTAAGCTATGTGTTAGGGCTCCCCATTCAGATATTGCTTCTTCCATGTGCTTACTTAAGAAAACAATTCACTCCCCACATCAGCAACAACCAGAATAATAACACAGGTCTATGTATTCTATTTTATGAAAATTGCAAGGAAATGCGTGTGACATACTTGAGAAACACTCTATAGACATACAGTTGTACCTCCTCTTACGTATCCCTCCGGTTACATAAACTTTGGGATACGTAAGCGGCAAACCCAGAAGTATATTTCCGGGTTTTTGCCACATGTGCAGTAGCAGTAGACCACTTCTGTGCATGCACAGAAGCGCTCTAGCACCGCGCATGTGTGCACAGAAGCAGTCTTTCTGGTTGTGAAAACCTCGTACCTGGCCAGACTTCCGGAATGGATCCCATCCGCAACCAGAGGTACCATTGTACTTGGAAAGCATTGTTTTGCCAAATAAGAGCAAACTCAGCACCAGCTAGACTTTATATATGCAGAATCAGCCTAGAATCCTATGCACACCAAGATTTTCTTCCCAAAAAAATGCATGGGACTTGGCTGGAACTGGCCTGAGTACAGTGCAGTCTGTTACCAATAACCAGTGCTTTTTTCTAAAAAAAAAAAAAAATGTTTAGGAGGTACTCTCATTTTCCTACTCATATTGAAATACTGCCCCTCAATGAAGCCAAACTTAGATTCACAAAATGTTTAGGGGTATGCATATCCCTGCTTCCGCCCAGAAAAAAAGCACTGCCCATAACAAAACTTGATACATTGACCATCACATTTCTCTTAATCCTGACAGTGGCTTTTAGACTCATACAGTAAATGAGATAATATATAGATTTAGACAAAATAACTTTAAAAATGTACACACATTCAAACGGATCATGGCGGAGTGAACAACTACATATATGGTTAAAAGTGCCTGCATTAAAAAAATGTGTTGTCTGCAGATTCTTCTTTCCAAAAAAAAGAGGCAGTGGGCTGGGAGACTCAAGCAGGGCAGGATGATAAATCTGCATGTCATACTCCTGGGACTAAGATCGGAAGTTGCTCAAGAGGACTGCTAACTGTATCACATGCTGCAGGTTCCAATGAGCCTTGTCAATTCCCAAAGTGGTGCAAACAAGCTTCACTTTGCTTTTAAGCTTCAGCCCTCTGATCCGAGATGGGCTACAGGCCACTTAGCAGCCCGAGCTTTACTTTGGGAAAGCCGCCAGTTCTTCCTGCCCCACAGAACACCCCAAAGCACAAGATTACAGCAAGCCTTGCAGGATCACAGCCTAGATGTATGGAGCAGAACAAACTCACCACAGGGAAGGCCTCAGTCACTGCAGACTGTCCCTCACCATCATGCCAGGGTGGGCTGGGGAGAAAAGTGGCAGCTGAGGGGAATTTACTGGCAGAGCAGCCACATGGTCCCACTCTCCCTTCTTTCCAGGCATCCATTGTGCAACCAGGTCCAGAAGCCATACCTGCCAGTTGTCGCCCACTGAATGTTTCTCTCTCTCTCCGCCTCCCCCTTTGCTCCCCACCTGACACCCAGCCCTACACAGGCCACCAGGGAGGTCACCATTGTTTGTCTGCCAGCGATGCTCCCTGATCCCTTGGGGAGTTGCCAACCTACTTGTTCAAGAAAGGGTCCTTAACCCTCTGCAAGCTTTGTGACAAGGAGTTATGCAACAGGTAATGGCCTCCCTTGTGTGGGGATGAAGCTACAAGGGACAGGACAACTGGGACTAGCCACATGAGCCTTGCTGGGCTGAGCAGGGGCCACCTCATGAACACCATCTTTTACTCTCAAAACTCACTCCATTCTGAATGCTCTTTAAGAAGAGAGAGGTGTATAACTGTGCCTCGTGTTGCCAAGGTTGGGTAGGAGTCTTTCCCCACATCCTGTGCTCCACCCTGTTTCCAGCTGGCCTCAGCATGAGACTCTACAGTGGTGGGCAAGGATCTAGCTCAGGCCAGTCCAACTTTTCATACCAAGTGGCCCACAACAGTACTTTTGACACAGAACCTGTGGGCTGCGCACCAACCTGTCATGTGTGGGGAAGCGAGGCCAAAACTTGACACCCCGCCCAGCCTTCCCAAAGCTGGCTAAGCAAGGAGCTGGGATTTGGGGAGGAGTTGCAAGCCTCTGGCGGTGTCCTAGAGCCCTCCCAACTCCTTCCTAAAGCTGGCAAGGTGCTAACTAGGCTTCGGGAAGGATGCAGGAGGGCTCAAGGACCCTGTCAAAGCTCTCACACCTCCTTCCCAAAGCCCAGCACCTGGCTTACCAGGCTTTGGGAAGGCCAAGAGAGAGGTGTCAAATGTTGTGGAGGGCTGCCAAAAGTCCTCAACAGCCACATGCACTCCTTGGGCCATGCTTTGGACTTCCCTGATCTAGCTGCTCCTAGGACTCCAGGATAGTCACTCTCTGCCCAGTAAGGTACTTAGGCCTACCAGGGATCACTGCTGCTGCTGTGTTAGCAGGGTGGAGAATGGGCCACCTTCGCTGGGTTGGTCTATCAGGCAAAGTAGTAAGGGGGTGCCATTGCATCATGGCCCCAAAGGGATGGTTGGTACACACCAGAGCCTATTGGCTGCTGCTGCTGCACTCCTCAGCAACACTCTCACAGGTGGGCCTGCGGGCCCTCCCAGACATAAAGATAAAGGACCCCTGGACAGTTAAGTCCAACCAAAGGCGACTATGGGGTGCGGCACTCATCTTGTTCACAGATACCTTTCTGTGTCATGTGACCAGCACACAGAAACACAGTTTACCTTCCTGCCGCAGCAGTACCTATTTATCTACTTGTACTGGCATGCTTTCGAACTGCCAGTTTGGCAGAAGCTGGGACAGAGTCCTCCCAGACATACCTAAGTGGGAGGACATGATCCTGGAATTTAAACCTGGGAGGCTCCTGCATGTGAAACCTGAGCTATTCCACCTCGCCAAGGCCCCTTCTGCACTGGGAGAATATAGAATGTGGCATGCTCCCCCGCCACTGCACCCATCCAAGTAGCCCCTGTGACTTCCTGAAGAGGATTGCTCTCTCTGTCTCTTTAGAATTTCTTCTGAGTCTAGGCTGTAGGTTGGGCTTCACATGACAGAATACCCCATTAAAAACAAATAAATCACTTCACACAGAAAACAGGCATGTCAGGGAGAAGGCTAGGCTAGAACCTGTCACTCCACAACATGCTTAGGTTATATGTTGAGAGGCAATTTTTGTGAGGCCCCCCCCTCAGTCAGATATGGTATATAGCCCAGTCACTTCAGTGAAACTAGGCCTCTGGCAGACCCTCAAGCTCCATCCCCCAGTAGTGTCTCTCCCCATGAATAGGAAAAAAGCACAACAGCGTAGACCCAACACACTCCCGTTTTCCATTCAGTGTGTATCTTTTTTATTGTTTCTCAATTGCAGAGATTCATTTGGACCCTCAAAGAAGAAAAGGCAAGTGGTGAACATCAGGCAAGGAAATGGCAAAGGCTCCGTAACCAGGGAGAGAAGGAAAGCATTTTTTAAAAAAAAAAATCCCAAATTCTCCCACCATGAAAACGGTTAAGAGCCAAAATATTGTCACATTCACAGTATACATTTAAAGCACTCTTATACTACTTTAACAGTCATTGAGAATCCTGGGAACTATGGTTTGTCAACAGTGCTAGGAATTATAGGTTTGTTGGGTCATCACACAGAAACTACAGTTCCCAGGATTGTTTGGGGAAAACCTGACTGTTAAAGTGGTGTAAGAGTGCTTCATAATGTTTTAAAGGTATGGTCTGGATGTGACCAGCGGTTAACAGCCTATCTCTTCCTGTAAGAGAGCACAGCCTGGGACCCGTAGCAAGTTTGTTCACGATGGAGTTCTGCAAAATCAAGGTTGGCCAGGAGTGTAAAACAGCCACTGGAACTGGGAGTGAGAAGTGGCTGAAAAGGGGTTCTTTAGTTTCTACCATGGTTGAAGAAGAATGTGGCTGGAATTAAGATTTATCCCAGGCAGAAAGTAGAGAACACCCATCCCTTCACTTAATACAAAAGTTAGTGGAGTGTTTCATCCCTGGCTGGTCAACTGAGTTTCCCTTATGAGCGATTCCAGAATTTCTTCACAGATATAGAGCGCACGGGGGACATGGAAACAGCCTGCAAAGATAGACATGGGGAGGAATGTAAGGGGGCAGGATCAAAATGCTTTAAATAAATGAAACAAGACAGGGATCCTGTCTCCCAAACACCCTCTTTTACTGCATTTCCCTAACCACAGCTTGGTGTGGGGGCATTAAAGTATTGCAAGTCATGTGTCTTAAGCAAGTGACCCAGGAAGGTTTAGTGGCAGAAGCAACCCAAACAGGAAGTAGATTTGGAACCATCAGGGGCAGCTCTTGGCTCATTTGAACAGCTGTGGAGAAACTTCATAAAAATGAGGGAAATGGTAAAAAGAAGGTTGAAAAGGAAGTCAAGCAGTCATTTGTCTAATCCAGGCTTCCTCAACCTTGGCCCTCCAGATGTTTTGAGACTACAATTCCCAGCATCCCTGACCACTGGTCCTGCTAGCTAGGGATCGTGGGAATTGTAGGCCGAAAACACCTGGAGGGCCAAGGCTGAGGAAGCCTGGTCTAATCTCTCCAGAATGCCTGCAGGTTACTAAAAAATCACAACAATGGAAGTTTAGCTAGCAGAATGCATATTACAGATCAGAAAAAATACCACCAAGGCTAAGAGGATTCCAGTGTGGCAAATCTTAAAATGCAAGCCTAACCCTATTGACCTGGGAGTAAGCACCACTGAACTCAATATAAGCTATTTCTGCGTAGACATGGTTAGGATTGCATAATTTGTGCATGAACAACACAAATAGTTTTTTGGGGGAAGCATACTTGCTTTGCTTCAAGAAGCTCCCCCATCTCATTGAGGTGTTTCCATTATTTTGTGGTATGTTATCCATTTCCCTTTGCCTGTCATCTCTTTTCTGTGAAAAACTTCTTGTGGTGAAATCCATACAGGTGTCTTTTGGTGCAACCGAGGTTTGCATTTATTCCAAATTCTTAATATGGTACTTCGAATACAGTGATTTTTAAAATCTACTTTAACTTTATTATTCCACAGATATCCATGCCATCCAAACCTTAGGTCATGCCCTATTTCTAAAGTCCTCTCCCTTCTCCAGGTCAACCACTCCTTCATCCACATTAGACAACAGGCTGCAAAATACATTTCTCTGACTCCTGACTTGTCTGGGGGAGAGCATTCCAATCTGCCATAAAGCACCAGTTTTCATATGCATAATCCCTCAGTCTATCCATGAATCCTTTATAAAAAGCTGATTTGTTATCATTTGGAGCACATATACCTAGATCCAAAATCATTTTTCCACAAATGTTAATTTCCACCCCAACAAATTTACTTTGTTCATCCAAAAGAATCAATTTTGGACAAAATTGGGAATGTATATATACAATATAACTCCATTTCTTTTCTTTGTTCCTGCAGAAATACATTCTTCCCCTAATTTCTTTTGAATCAAATATTTTGTGTCCTTTTTCCTAATAAGTGTTTCTTGTGAACATCTTAAATCTAATTTCACTATATTCAAGTGATAAAATACATTTTTCCTCTTTTGTGAAGCATTTGCCCCATTTATATTCCATGTTAAAATTTTGTAATCCATAGTCAGTCAAGTTAATTTGTCACCTCTATACTTGATGCTCCCATTGCTGCATCTTAAGTCTCCTCCACTTGCACATCTTTAATATCAGATTTAAATCTCTCCACAAATTCTCTTGCTCTCTGTACTGTATTAAGTCAGAATCCTTCTGCTGCATCCTATCTAAATTGGATTCTTTTCTGTTTAAGTTTATCTGTTAAGCTGTATTCTTTTCTTTTATGTAGTATCTTAGGTAGAATTTCTTTCAGCACAGTCAAATCTGTATCGTCTCTAGGTGTTTTTTATCCTAACAAATTGGACCAGGACATCTCTTGGAAGTTTATTTTTCCGTAGTGTGTTGATTCTATAAATTTTATCCAATTCTGCTTCCATATTTCTAGCCTCCTTTTCCAGAAATTCCACCAGTAGCTCCTTAACTTTATTCCTGATTACTCCAATGTATGACTACAGCAAGACTGCTCTATGCACAAAGATGAAAAGATAGTCCTACCCACTATAGAAGAATGGCTGATGAAATTATTGAATCTGGCTGAGATGGCAAAGTTAACATGTTTTAATTAGAGAAAAATCATTACATTTGTTAAGGATTGGAAATTTCTTAAGGACTTTTTGCATGAAAGAGAAAATGAACTTGTCAGAATCTGAAGACTGAAAAAATACTGGTATAAAGATAGGATGGTCAGATTTTAAGGAATAAATATTATATGTAGCTGCAGGACAAAGAGACAGAAGTCCTCTTACTCTTTTCTGTAGTTCTGTAGTTTTTCCTTTCTTCCCCTTTTCTCTCCCTTGTTCGTTTTTCAGGTCTCTCCTTTCTGACTTAGTTCTTTTTTAGACTAAGTAGCTGTCTTAGTATATTATAAAAAGTACTTTGTAATGGGTATGTATTTTTGTAGTATCTATGAATAAATATCAATAAATAAGTTAATTAAAAAAGAGGCATTCCTTCCTTCCTGTGTGAGGGGTTGAGCCATGGGGCCTGCTATCTTCAGCTTTCATAAATAATCTAGATGTGTTATAAACAAATAGCACTTAAATCAAGAGCATGTTGGTTGCCTATGAAAACAGAGTAATAGATGTAAAACCTGAAAAAGTTGCAGTCCTAATGGGGATATTGCAATTCTCCCTCAATGTCCTTGACAAGTTTTGCAAGCTGATAGTGCTATAGAAGCATTAACACTTCAAACAGGGCAGTAGTAGTTTCCCCCTCAAAGCCCTACGGATGCATAAGGGCAGACTGGTCATAGGGGAAGCATGTCATTTTACTCCAAAAGCAGCAGGTGATCCCAAGAGAGCATTTACTTGAGGCAGGTATATGCTGCTGTCTCTTTCTGCCCGCACTGCTAATTCTAGGCAGCTGTGAGTGGGTGCTGGTTATCAGTAGCAGAGCGAACACACATTCTAGAGCCACTCTTGTTACACTGCGCTCTGCATTCTACCACTGAGCTTCAGTACTGGAAAAAGGCCTTGCAGGTGCGCCTTGCTGACATTCTTGCTCAGATTAAATCTTATTACTGCCCGCCCTCCCCAACCGTCACAATTAAGCCACCACACACAGCCTCTTTACCTTTGAATGGCCCTCCTTTGATTGTGAGAGCCACCTTGCCCTCCTGGGTCAGATAGCCAAACCATTCACCGGCCTGTGAGTCACTGAACTAAGAGAAGAACAAGCAAAGATGGTGAAACAATATGCATATCAGATTATAAGATGATCTACAGTGTGAGATGTGAGCTATGGAGGGGTTTTAGGTTCCTGGTGCTACTCCCATAGGTTAGGAAGCTGACGGTCACCATATTGACCAGTGGAAGCTGCCTTAGGCTGCACCCAAGCAGCACCCAGCTCTGCAAGGTCTCGGGCACCACTTCTTTCCCAGCCCCCAGAGCCTTTGACCAGGAAATGCACTTTCTTCAAACCTCATCTCACCACCTCTCTTCTAACTTAATGGCACCCGCTGCCCTCCATGGCCAGCCTTCAAGCTTACCTTGGCAAAGGCATATTTAGCCACTTGGACAAAGCGTTCCAGGAGCTCTTGGTCTCGAGTCTCAGCAAAGCCCATCAGAAATGCAATCATGGCTTCTGTGTGTGGCCACCAAAGCTTCATTTTCCACTCTAACTGAAGAAGAGAGAGGGGGAAAATTGGGGGGTGGGAGGAAACAACCCAAGAGATCCCAGGAGGAGGGCAGTTCTCAAATACATGGTGAATGTAGGCTTTAGGGTCCAAGCTTCTGTACCTGCGTTGGGCAGAGGCCATCCACATCCTGGAAGGCAAAGAGTCCACCATGTTCAGGGTCCCAGCCCAGACGGAATGGCTCCTTCATGAACTTCTCCACAGCCTGGGCCACGAGGTCCGAGTCCTGCTGGCGCTGCGCGTAGCGGAGCAGGAACCAGCCTGCTTCAATCGCATGGCCTTAGAAACAAAAAATGGAGAAGAAACACCCCAGTGCTGGCTCAAGAGTTCTGGGGCAGGCAACCTACTGCCCTCAGCCTAATTCCATGCGGTGGGCGGAGGGAAGGAGGGAGGGAGGGGTGATCCATCCACTCAGCACTGGCACGCAGCTCCCAGCACAGAATGCTGAGGAAATGCAGCCCTTGACAGGAAAAACTGGCTCCCACCCCTTCCCAAGGCAGATTGATTATTTTATTTCTATATCACTTAATATATTAAAAATATCTCTAATAAGTGTACAGAAAATTGACATAACAACAGACAACTTACACAAAATATTACAAAAACACACATACAGAAATGTTACAGTAATACAAAGTTACTAATATATAAAAATCAATATCAATTCATTTTCCTTTTGATACACCCTTCCTCTCCGTCTCCAGTAGGCCTGGGTGTGGCATCAATACATCGCCCAGGACTGGTATGAGGGGCAGACAGCAATGGCAGCTTCACTCAGTGGCATATTGCAAGTGAAACCACCAATGCTCCTGAGTTCCTTAGCCACCAGGAGGAGAACAGGGAGGGATGGTTGTTGTTGATTTTTTATTATGAAAAAGTACTAATAATTTTAAACACACATACACATAAATAAGGAGAGCTAGGGAACCTGCGGTCAGGCCTATGCAGGTTGTGGGGCAGCTGGGTCCACTTGCCTTGGGCCTTGGAGGGCTGGGCTGGCCGTGGGGTCCTGCCAGGGGCTTGCCAGACTTACACTGTCATGCTGAGAACAAGATCCTTGCCCCAGGCCTCAGACAAGCTCTGCATGGGCCTGCCTGTGGCTCTCCAGATGTTAGTGGGCTCAAGTTCTCCTCAGCCCCAGCCAGCGTGGCCGATGGTCAGGGATGATGGGAGTTGTAGTCTAGGAACATCAGAAGGAACACAGGTGGGGTAGGCCTGGGCAATGTATCAATTCATCGCCCAGGACCGGTATGAGGGGCAGACAGCAATGGCAGCTTCACTCAGTGGTATATTACAGGTGAAACAGCCTCCTCCTCAGTTCCTTAGCCACCAGTGCCCAGCGCGCCAAGGGAGAAACAAGCTGCAGCCGGGCACTGGAGGCAGAGGGACTCAGGGGCAGCGGCAGTTTCACCAGCGATATCCTGCTGAGTGAAGCTGCCATCCCACTTTGCCCCCAAACCGGCGCAGAGGGAGAAACATGCTGCATCGGAGAGGGGCCAATACAGCTTGTTCCTCCCTTCACTTCTTTAACCTGCTTGGCTGAGAAGCATACATCGGCCATTGCTCACCCTGGCAGTTTTATGGAGCCCCCTACACGCCACTGGCTTGCACCAGCTGGTGGCAGGATGGGGCCTCTGTGAAACTGTTCCTGCTTCCCAGCTGAGCAGCCTCTCTCTCTCTTGCATAAATTGGGGACGGGAGAAAGAAAACTGTCACAAGGGGCAAGGGGGCTGTGGAGGCAGGGATGCTGGTAAGGAGCTGTGCCAGGGTCTAGGTGCCAGTCTTTGCAGTATGAGAGGGTAGCTATCTGGGCTGCACCACTTCAGACTGCAGAGAACGGTGTAGTACTTTTGAAGGCTTCATGTAAAGACTCCCTGCACATAGCAAGCGAGCACAACTAACAGTAGCCCTGACGTGCCAACCCCCACCAACCTGGCAACCTCCAAATACTTTGGAATATCCAACACCCTCCCAGCCCCAGCCCCAGCCAGCACAACCATACTGGTTGGGGCTGATGGAAATTGTGGTCCAAAACATTCTGGTGCAGAAGCTTCTCCAGAGGATTGAGGGAACCTGATGCAACTTTGTGCAACATTGCAAGAAACCAGGGGGCAGAGCCAAACATCCTCTGAAAATTGAGGGGGCTGACATTGGGGGGGGATGTCAAAATTGCCTCGGCCCCTAGAGTCGCAACCTATCTTATGGTGGGGGCAGGACATACCAGGCTGGCAAAATCTGAACTAGTTGGGTTTAGCCAGTATTTTTGTTGGGAGGGGCAGGCCTTTTGTTGGGGGGGGGCAGAACCTCAGTTAGCTATGTATTTTTGTTGATTTTTATTGGTTTTGGGGGCAGCTTATCCCCTCTTGGATAAGCCCATGACTAGTTACATTAAAAATATGGCCCCTGCAATCTACAGTGGTGCAGTGCAGAGTTCCACCGCCTGATCCTCTGCAATCTAGGGCTGGAGAATGTGTGGACCTTGAGGTGTTGCTGGGAGTACATCATTCCCATCATTCCTGACTGGGGCCCTGCTGGCTGGGGCTGATGGGATTTGATATCCAACATCTGGAGGGCTACAAATCTCCCAGCAATGGAGTGCAATGCATACACCAGCCCAACTCTTCATTCAGGACCCTAACCCAGTGGCGTAGCGTGGGGGGTGCAGGGGGGGCCGGCCGCACCGGGCGCAACATCTGGGGGGGGCGCTTGCACTCGCAGCTCTCTGCCCCTACCTGGCTCACTCAGGTTAGGGGGCGCAAATTACTTGCCTTGCCCCGGGTGCTCACAACCCACGCTACGCCACTGCCCTAACCTGTGGGTCTGACAGAGATATTTTCAAACTTTGCTCTACTGCTAAACAGGCTAGAAATTTGTTTGCTAAAAATCTAGATTCCTGGGGTTCTGGCTAACATGAAATTCCACAGCAAAATATATGCTGCTGCACTTGACTCCCAAAGCATCCTGGCTCTTGATCTCTTCTTACCAGGATTCTGTTGTCTTCCCAAACACCCTGGCAACTCCTCGCCCTCTTCAGAAACATTCTCCAACACAGCAGCACCATCCCTCTGTAGCGAAATAAGAATTCTATTCTAAAACGTATCAAACATAGACAAAAGCAAGACTAAAGGGCGGGGGGGGCGACCATTCCCACCCCTTTACCTGCACGTGCATGAGGATTCGCTGAGCAGACCAGCCTCCCAGCTCACTGAACCGGCTTGCAGCCTTTGCATCTCCTTCTGACAGCTGGTCCACCAGGTTGAGGAGCATCATGGGAACAGCCATGGAGTCATGTGGGCTTGCCCCCGCCAGCAGTGGGCGTCCCAGCTCAGAGGGATCCTCCCTCACCCAGTGCACAATAGCCTCCATCATTGCCAGGGCTTCCCTCTGCCAACAGGAACATCATTACAACCTACGAAAATACCCATTAGCCAAGTGGAAACCTAAGGTTAGGGCTGGTCCCACTCCCACAACATCCATGCCTGGAGTCAGGTTTCCCACTTCTCCAAAGGACTCAGCAGGCCTTGGCCAAACTCATTGGCTCACTGCTCAGGCTTCATCTGGGCTGATCGGCAGGGAGGGTGAGAGAGAGCAAGTGAACCAAGGCAGTTCTGATATTTGTGGACGCAGATAAAGCCTTTGACAACATCTCATGGAGTTTTATGAAGAAGAATCTATAGGGGATGGGGGTAGGCCAAGGTTTTGAAAATGGTATTGGTGCAATTTACTCAGAACAAAAGGCAAAATTAATTGTGAACAATGTGGTGACAGAAGAATTCAAGATTGAGAAAGGGACACGACAAGGTTGCCCAATCTCTCCATTGCTTTTTATATCGGTCCTTGAGGTTTTGTTAAATATGATTAGAAAGGACCAAGAGGTTAAAGGTATACAAGTGGGAGTTAAACAGTACAAACTGAAAGCATTTGCTGATGACTTAGTGTTGACTTTACAGGAGCCAGAATCTAGTACTAAAAGGGTATTGGAACTGATTCAAGAATTTGGACAGGTAGCAGGTTTTAAGTTGAACAAGATGAAAACTAAGGTTTTAGAGAAAAATTTAACTGTGAATGAGAGAGAAAAGTTTCAGGAGGAGACAGGATTAACATTGGTTAAGAAAGTGAAATATTTAGGGGTAAATATGACAGCCAAAAATGTGAATTTATTTAAGGATAATTATGAAAAATGTTGGACTGAAGTGAAAAAGGATTTAGAAATATGGACAAACTTGAAGTTATCATTGTTAGGCCGAATTGCTGTGATAAAAATGAATGTGCTGCCAAGGATGTTGTTTTTGTTTCAAACATTGCAAATTTTGGATAAGATGGATTGTTTCAAGAAGTGGCAAATAGATATTTCCAGATTTGTTTGGCAGGGCAAGAAGCCTCGAATAAAATTTAAGATATTAACTGATGCTAAAGAAAGAAGTGGATTTGCCCTGCCAGATCTTAAACTATATTATGAATCAGCTGCTTTTTGCTGGCTGAGAGAATGGCTGCTTCTTGAAAACACTGACGTGTTGGATTTAGAAGGTTTTAATAATGTATTTGGTTGGCATGCATATTTGTGGTATGATAAGGTAAAAGCACATAAAGCGTTTAAAAATCATATTGTTAGAAAAGCATTGTTTAATGTGTGGATAAGATATAAGGATTTGTTAGAAAATAAAACCCCAAGATGGTTGTCACCAATGGATGTGAAGGCACAGAAAAAACTCAATATGGAGGCCAAATGGCCGAATTATTGGGAAATTTTGGAACAAGATGGAGACAGAATAAAATTGCAGAGCTTTGAAAAATTGAAAAATAAAGTGCGAGATTGGCTTCATTATTACCAAATAATGGAGGCATATAATTCGGACAAAAAAGTTGGCTTCCAGGTGGAAAAATCAAAATTGGAAACAGAATTGTTTGATCCAAAAACTAAGAATTTGTCAAGAATGTTGCTGAGATGGAACACTCAGGATGAAATGGTGAAATCAGTTATGATTCAATGGGCACAAGATGTTGGACATAACATAATGATGGCTGACTGGGAACAGTTATGGACCACAGGTATGAAATTTACGGCATGTAATGCCCTAAGAGAAAACTTAATGAAAATGATTTACAGGTGGTACATGACACCAGTCAAGCTTGCAAAAATTTACCATTTGCCCGATAATAAATGTTGGAAATGTAACGAGCCTGAAGGTACATTCTTTCACCTTTGGTGGACATGCCCAAGGATTAAGACATTCTGGGAGATGATTTATAATGAAATGAAAAAGGTATGCATTTAGAATGAAAATAAGAACAAGCAAAACAAAGAAATTTCCAGGCGATTGTTTGGTCACATTCAAGGATAGAGAAATGAGAAATTTGATTCTACAAAGAAACAGAGAGAAGAGACTCTACATAGACGGGAACTACATAATCATCTTTAAAGATATACCGATAAGGCTGCTGAAACGAAGAGAAGCTTACAAACCACTGGTGCAAATTCTCAAAAAAAACAAGATAGACTTCAGATGGGAATTCCCCGAAGGAGTTTCGTTCTTTTACAAAGGTGTGAAAAGAAGATTGACCAGTCCTGAGGAAATAGGAAAATTTCTGAGGAGATACAAAGAACTACAGACGGGAGAGGAAGAGACCAAGGGAGCAGAGGGAGGATTAGGACTGAAGGGGGAGTCTGAATTAGGAGAAGAAGAGGAACAAAACGGGGAAAGCTCGCAAGAAGAGGAAGAGGAAGAAGAAGAGGTAGACAGATTGTAAAACAAAATAAATTAAATTTATTTAATTGGAAGAAGAATGGCGCTGAAATTTTGGAATTGGAACATTAATGGGATGAATGATAAGAAGAAACGAAACAGAATTGAACAATTTCTAAAAAAGAAAAAGAAAAACTTAGATGTCATATGATTACAAGAAACCCAAGTGGCAAAAAGACATAGAAAAATTTTGATCAACAAAAGATTAGGGAATGAATTTATATCCTCGGATAAAGACAAAAAGAGAGGTGTTGTTCTATACATTAAAAATAAAATTGAATCTCACCAATTATTCAAAGATGAAGAAGGGAGAATCATAGCTGTCCAAATCAAATGGCAAGGCGAGAAATTAATAATTGTCGGGATCTATGCACCAAATGGAAATAAGACTGATTTTTACAGATCATTGGAAGAAAAACTATTTGAGTACATGGACCAAAAAATTGTAATAATGGGAGATATGAATGGTGTGGTATCATTGGAAATGGATAGACTGAGAGAGGCAAAGAATAAAGAAGGGAAACTGCCTAAGACGTTTTTTACGATGATGAAGAACTGCAATTTGATTGATATCTGGAGACTCAGGCACCCCTTGGAGAAGCAATTTACTCATTATTCAGAACCGAATCAGTCAATGTCAAGAATAGATCAAATTTGGGTTTCGAACGAACTGACACCAAGAATTCATCAAATTGAAATACAAGCCAGAGTGATCTCAGATCACAATCCCATAGAATTGGAGCTAAAAGGCTTTGAAGAGAGATCATTTAGGTGGCGATTGAATGATAATTTGTGGGACGATCAGAAGATGGTTGAAAAAGCGCAAAAGAAACTATCCGAATATTTTTTGGACAATGTGGACAAAGGTACCAAAATGAGTATTGTTTGGGACGCAAGCAAAGCAGTAATGAGAGGTTTATTGATCCAACAAAATGCATTGAAGAAAAACAATAAGGAAAAAAGGATAAAAGAAATTTCAGGACAGATCATGGACTATGAGCAAAAATTGATCAAAAAACCTAACAATTTGAAAATAAAGCAGGAAATAAAGATTTTACAAACACAATTCGCGATGATATTAAGCAAAGAAGTTGAGTGGAACATCAAAAGGCTAAGACAGAAAAGTTTTGAATCAGCAAATAAATCAGGAAAATGGCTTGCGTGGCAACTGAAAAAAAGAAAGGAGCAGAATACAATCAATAAAATTATGATAAAGGGAGAAGAGACAACCGACCCGAAAGAGATAAGAGAAGGATTCTTGGACTTTTACAAGCAATTATATAAAAATAAAGAAAGGAATAATAAGAAGAAAATAGAAAGATATCTAAGAGAGAAAATGGTGCAAAAGATCCCGACAGACCAAAAAGACCAGCTGAATGCCCCAATAGAAAAAGAAGAAGTACAAGAAGCGATAAAGGACTTGAAAAGAGGGAAAGCCCCAGGACCAGACGGGTTTACATCAAGTTATTACAAAGAAATGAAAGAGGTGTTGACGACCCCACTGACCGTCGTTATGAACAATATCTTAAAAGAAAGAGACATTCCAGAAACGTGGAAAGAAGCATATATAACATTAATCCCAAAACAAGACTCTGATTTAACACAAGTCAAAAATTACAGGCCTATTTCGCTTCTGAATATAGATTATAAGATCTTTGCAGGAATTCTAGCAAAGAGACTGAAAAAGATATTAATAAAGATTATTCACAAGGATCAAGCAGGTTTCCTACCAGGCAGACAACTGAGAGATAACATAAGAACTATAATTAATGTCATAGAATATCTGTCTGATAGGTGTGATAAACCAGCGACTCTAATGTTTGTGGATGCAGAAAAGGCCTTTGACAACATAATTTGGGAATTTATGTTGAAGAATTTAGAACATATGGAGGTTGGTCAAGAGTTTTTCAATGGCATAAAGGCAATCTATACAGAACAGAGAGCAAAATTAATAGTGAACAATGTTATCACTGAAGATATAAAAATATCTAAAGGAACAAGACAAGGTTGCCCGTTATCGCCATTATTATTTATAACGGTTCTGGAAGTCTTTCTAAATGCAATTAGACAAAACAAACAAATAAAGGGGGTAGCAGTAGGTCAAAATGAGTATAAAGTTAAAGCCTTTGCCGACGATTTGGTACTGACTATGGAAGAACCAGTAGAAAGTATAGAGGAGGTACTGGACGAGATGGACAAATTTGGTACGGTGGCAGGATTCAGATTGAATAAAAGAAAGACAAAAATGATTGTAAAAAATATGGATCAAAAGATGATCGATTTAATGCAACAACGAACAGAGATAGAGGTGGTGAAAAAGGTTAAATATTTGGGAATTTGGGTGACAGCCAAGAATATTGATCTATACCAAAATAATTACATCCCGGTATGGAAGGGAATAAAGAAGGATCTGGAGGTGTGGGCCAGAATGAAATTATCATTTTGGGGAAGAATTTCCACAATAAAAATGACGGTGCTACCAAAGATGTTATTCCTATTTCAGACCTTACCCATATTAAAGGGTATAGGAATTTTTAAAGAATGGCAAAAAGTGATTTCAAGGTATATCTGGCAGGGGAAGAAGCCTAGAATAAAATTTAAATTACTGACGGATGTAAAAGAAAGAGGAGGCTTCGCCCTGCCAGATATGAGACTATACTATGAAGCAGCCTGTCTGTGCTGGTTAAAAGAATGGATAAAGTTAGAAAATAATGAATTATTAGATCTTGAAGGATTTGATAACAGATTTGGGTGGCACGCGTATCTTTGGTGTGATAAAAAAAGGGTTCACAAAGGATTTGGAAACCACATCTTCAGGGGTTCACTAATAGAGGTTTGGGAGAGATACAAGAATATACTGGAACCAAAAGTTCCACACTGGCTGTCCCCGTTAGAGGTAATAACTGTGAAGAAGATCAATATGAGAAATAAATGGGCCACTTATGGGGAACTGATAGTTAAAGAGGGAGGAAAATGGAAACTGAAGCCATATGAACAAGTTAAAGATCTAGTTTACGATTGGTTGCACCATTACCAAGTTAATGAAATATTTAAAAAAGATCTGAAGGAAAAGGGTTATGTGGAAAGGGAATCAAATTTCCAAAAGGACATTATAAACAATGAGTACAAAATTCTGTCAAAAATGTATAAGATATTGCTGGAATGGAATACGAAAGATGAAGAGGTCAAATCGGTAATGATACAGTGGGCAAAGGATTTTGGGTACAATATTCAATTTGAAGATTGGGAAAAATTGTGGAAAGAGCATTTAAAATTTACAGCATGTATCACACTGAAGGAGAATGTGATGAAAATGTTTTACAGATGGTATATGACACCTGTAAAATTAGCAAAGATGTATAAGGTTGATAACAAATGTTGGAAGTGCAAAGATAAGGAAGGGACATTCTTTCATCAGTGGTGGGAATGTAAGAAAGTGAAAAGTTTTTGGGAAATGATCTATAATGAGTTGAAAAAAATGTTAAGATATACTTTTGCGAAAAAACCCGAAGCTTTTCTTTTAGGAATGGTAGGAAAGGACATCAGAAGAAAGGACTGTAAGCTTTTCCAGTATGCGGTAACGGCAGCCAGAATCCTGTTGGCTCAGAAGTGGAAACAAGAGGAAATACCGACGATAGAAGAATGGAGACTAAAAATGACAGACTATGCAGAACTGGACAAATTAACTGGGAAAATTAGATATATTAAAGATCAAAAGTTCATCGAAGACTGGGGGAAATTTGTGGATTATCTGAAAAATATATGTGGTGTGAACACAACGCTAGCGGGATTTAAAGAGGCACTGTAAAAAAAGAAAATAAGTATTGTTTATGAGAAATAATAGGAGTAAGGAGGAAAAATGGCAATACGAAAGAAGGGAATGTGTACTAAAGGTGTAACTACGGATGATTGTCAGAGACGTTGAAGGAAGTCAAAAAATAATTATGATTTGTTGTATGCGGGATTGAACGAAGAATTGGAGGGAACTTTATAAAATGTATAATAATAAAAATTATTTAAAAAAAAAAAAGAAATGAAAAAGGTATTTAAATATACCTTCCTGAAGAAACCAGAGGCCTTTCTCCTGGGCATGGTCGGCCAACTGGTGTCAAAGAAGGATAGAATATTTTTTATGTATGCAACAACAGCAGCAAGAATACTCATCGCAAAATATTGGAAGACACAAGATCTACCCACCCGGGAAGAATGGCAGATGAAGTTGATGGACTACATGGAATTGGCAGAAATGACTGGCAGAATCTGAGACCAGGGAGAAGAGTCGGTGGAAGAAGACTGGAAAAAGTTTAAAGACTATTTACGGAAATACTGTAAAATTAATGAATGTTAGAAAAATGTTGGAATGAAGTTATATGGCTTTAGCAGAAATGTTATAAGGAATTAAGGACAAATAGATTAATAGAGTATTAAAGGGAAAATAAGGTTAGAATGTGTTAAGATAATTATAGGATTAAAAATAGAGGAAGATGGAAAGGAATTGCTGAAAGAATTAATAGAAGTGGAATACAAAAAGGGAGGTGTGAGGAGGTCACGGAAATAAGGGAATGAAAGATAAGATATTGAAACTATTTGATGTGTTTTAAATTGTGTTTGTTTTGTTAGTTTAATGTTAGTGTTTTGTTAGTGTAATGTATAGTTGTTGTTTTGTTTTGTTTTTGTTTTGTATTGTATTGTATTGTGTTGTATTGTATGGTTTTAATTCTTTGTAGTGTTTAAACTGTTGGAAAAGGTAATAAATATTATTTTTTTAAAAAAAAGAGAGAGAGAGCAAGTGAAGAAGCCAGATAGCTGCCCAACAACCAACCACTCAGCCCTCCTCCAACCAACAGAGATATGCGTTATAGTAGAGTTCCACTACCCAAGAGAAAAGGGTGAGAAAGAGCTGTCGCTCTCATGTGTTGCTTGAAGGCATCTGGTTGGCTAGTGTGGGAAAGAGGATATGGACGAAGTAGGCCTTTGGTCTGATCCAGAAGGGCTCCTCTTCCGTTCTTAAGCGCTCTTCTACGGAGGCAGAGCAGAGCCATTATGGTTAGTGGGCATTGATAGCCCTCGCCTCCTCCAAGAATTTGTCTAATCCTCTTTTAAAGCCATCTATGTTGGTGGCCATCACTGCCTCCTGGGGGAGCAGAGGTTCACAGCGGGCCCCACAGCACCTCCCATGGACCAGTACTTTGGACAAGGGTTAACCCTACACAAGAGCAGACTCAACCAGCTGACCAGCCTCTTCCCCTATGGCTATTCTTCTTCTAGTTCTATCAACGGAACTCCAGTATCCATAGAGACAGGAAGACGTCCCTCAACCGCAGCACCATGAGGTAAAATGAGCTGGTCTCTCCACTCTGGGCCCAACCCTACAGCTGCGGTTTTATCAGCCATGTGCTAGGAGCTGTACCATAGCTTTGGGGAAAGGGTATTTTTGCTGAGGTAATAATCAGAGGGAGAAGAGAGGGAGGATAAGCAGGTTTAGATACCCACTGTTCATATAAGGAGGCAGGCAGGCAATCAGGATATCTGTATCCAGCTCTCCTGACCTCACCTGGTAACGAGGTTCCCCAGTTGCTCGTCCAAGTTCATCCAGCCCAAGGACATAGAAGCACTCGCTGAAAATGGTGCGCTGGATTTTCACAGGACGCCCATCACGAGTCAGGACAAAGGCACACTTCTGCGAAGGTGGGGCCACTCGTGCATGCTCTAACAGGAACTCCCCACCTCAGAGAAAGAAATAGATTTGGAGGAAGGCAGCTCTGCCCCTCTCTGCTACTGGCAACCAAATACCCAGAGCACTTGGGCCAAGACCCCCCCCCCAACTTTTTACACTTTCTCCAACTGATCACAACCAGGGATTGAGCTATGAATTAGGAAGCCCCAGTACAAATTGCCCCTCTCCCACAGACGCAGTAGCTGGCCTTAGGCAAAATCTCTCTGCCTCAGGCTCACTCTTGGGGGGCGGAATGTTTTACCATACAAGGAGTACTCAGTTAACAGGAAAGGCTAACTGATTAGATTATGATGATGATTAATTGTGGGGGGACAACCCCTATAATCCCACCACCATTCCAAAGGATCAGAAGTTTCAAGAGTCTCTCAGCCCTCATCTCAACTCCCTGCCCCAGTCCACACACCACAGACCTCTGTCTGCCCACCCAATATTATCCCTTCTTTGCCTTCATTCCCAAATCCCGTCGCTTTTGTACACAAGGTGGAAGAAGTTACCTGCTTGGGCTGCCTGCAGGAGTTCAGGGCGCCGGAATCTTGGTACTTTTCGATACAGCCGACTGTACATCCACACCTGTTTGGGAAGGGATGGAGAGGTAACCTGGGCCCTCTAGTCTCATGGCAGACATCTGCCTTGGCTAAGCCAGGGATGAGGACACTTGCTCAACTCCAGCACTCATCAGCCCCAGCCAGCAAGGTCAGTGGTCAGGGATTATGGGAACTGGACTCCATCCGTTCCTGGAGGGCCACAGCTTTCCTTTCCTTGGCTTAAGCCCCGGCACTGATGTCTGCCATTCAGGGTACGAGCTGTGAGCGTGGCTCTCCACAGTGATGCGCAGGCCTGGCCTGTTCTTAACCTCTAAGGAGACAGGTGCTGGACCTCAGGCTGGCTTGGAAATTCCTTGTGCAAAAACGTTCCCAATATGGGGGATTGACGGGGGAGCTGCAGTGTTGAGGCATTCTGCACATGCTCAGAGAGACTTGTGCCATTTATTTATTAAATTTGCTTTACCTGTTCATTCCAAGCTTTAAGGTCAGCACTGAAACCAGATTCTGAGGCCAATTCCAGGCAAGCCAGGTTCCAATTCAGCCTTGGCTGGCTTCAGAGAGGCTGGGCCTCCCCAGTCTCATTTCCCACCCCAGCCCCAACCACACAAAGGGGATCCCAACAGAAAAGCTAAAAAGTTTTCCAAAATCCACGGCCCCTGAGGACCCCTACCTGCCGGCCTTGCAGCCAAACATATTTCAAGTCATCATAAACTTTCCCATCCTGGCCCAGACATGTAAAGAACCCCCTAGAGAGAAAGAAGAGGCAGGGGTGAGAACCAGGAGGGGGGGGCACAATTTCCTAGAGGAAAGGATGAGAACAGGCCAGGCAGAGAACTACTGACTAAAGAGGAACTTGCCGTAGGGCGTGGCTGAGTGGGGCTCCCCATAGCCCCTCAGCCAGCGCAGCAAATGGCCGGGGGTGGGGGGTGGGAGCTGGAGTCCAAGGAGTTTTGGAGATTCCCCCAGCCCTGGCCTGGGAGAAGTAAGACAGGAATCTGCCTCTGGCGGCGTCAGGAGTTAGAGCTAAAGCAGGCGCAGCAAACGCGGAATGCTTTTAAGAGGGCAGGCAGATCTGCTTCACAGAGCACCATCTGCCAGGACATTCTGCTCCGCAAGCCCCACGGAAATGGAAGGAGAGCATATCTGGGGACAGCAGCATCTTGCCCACAGCTCACATTTGTTTCCATGAAGCTTGCAGAGGAGAATTTCCCAGTGGAATGTCATCCATGCTGGTCCAAGGAGCAACAGGGAGCCCTAAGCTCCAGGTGGTTGCTTTCAAGTCATGCATGACGTCACGTGTGAGTCAGGTGGGCACAGCCTCCCGAAAATAGTGGGCTAAATGAAAAGGGTTGCCAAGCCAGAGGTGCCCCCCCCCCGCACTGGAGGGTACATTTGTCTGCCTCAGGCCATGTGAGGGGAGGGAGGGGGAAGTATCTCCTTGCATCTCAGTGGTATGTTCCACCCCACCCCTTTCTGGGAAGGGCTCCCCTGTTTCACATACCCTCTTCCCCCTCCCCACTTGGGTCGATTTCCTTAATGGCGTGTATAGCATCACTATAAACATAACCTCCCCCCATGTCGTGAGAGGGAGTCAGTGTGGTAGTTACAGGACTGGACTGCGGGAGAGCCGTGTTCAAATGCCCCCTCAGCCACAACCCACGCTGGCTGGCCCTGGGGCGACGGGGGGGCCCTAGATGAATAGACAGGCAGCGATCCATCACCCGTATTCTTCGTCGTGCGAATGCTGAAGCCAGAAATCCACCACGGCGTCCAGCTCTCGGGAGATGCGTCCATGCCAGCTCAAGAGCGACGCCAAATCCATCCTCGCTGCTTTCTCCGGCGGCGATCCCTGTAGGGGCGCGACGGTGCTTCTGGATCAGCAGAGTCAGCCCGTCCCAGGATCCGACCCCGAGAGGGGAGGGGAGAGTCCCGAAACGCGCTGCCGCTGTCCGCGGGAAACTAGCATAAAACCACGTACAACGCCCACCCACCCCCCAAAACTTAAAAATTTACAGAAGTAGGGAACTGCTGGTCATATGATTTTTCCCAAGTCACCTGACACTAGCCCCACCCTTTCTCCCACGTGGGGGGGCGAAGACCCTGATTTGTTCCTTTTCCTCTGTTTCCATTTGTTAACCCTACAACTGCCGTGATCCGGCCCAGAGATCGGCAGCAGGAATCCCAGAACAGTGATCGTGACAACAAAAGGGCGACAATAAGGCACAAAGCATTTAGACGCTCCCAGTAAGCCTTCCTAATTCGGGTGGCTCCCCGCTGCGTCCTAGGGCCGAGGGGCGACGGGGAGCAGGGACGACCCCAAACGCGGCTGCGTGATGTCACCGCTATTGGGATGCCCCGCTCGTACGTCAGGGGAGGAATCCCCCTTGGCAGCAAAAACCCAGCAGCTGCCGCCCCGTCCCAGGTGAACTCTGGAGAGAGAGATGGCGGTGCGTGTGCTTTCCAAACTCTAGGACCACATGGTTCGTTTCAAATATATACCATAGCAAGGCGCCAAGGCATCCGAATAATCTTGCTGCCAATCCGGGGGGGGGGGGGGCGGGGAGGGACCACCTGCTCTCTCCTATTTACTTCAGAGCCGCGTTTCGCAGCTGGGGGGCGTGTCTTTAACAATTGGGTGAAAGCAGGAATTTAGTTGTTATTTTATTTAACAGCATTTATATAACACTTGATTGCAGTCAAACCTCTAAGCAGTTTTAAAAACATTAAAAGTATCAATAAAAACAAAGAAGGATAAGCAGGTGATTAAAATTAACAGCAACAAAATATCAAAACATGTAACTTCTACATGTCTAGATAGGCTTTCCCAAAGCAAAAATGTTTTTAGCAGGTACTGAGAAAAGTACAGTAAAGTCAGCTGCCTGTTATCAATAGGCAACAGGCAGGGAGTTCCAAAGTGTAGTTGCTGCCGCACTAAGATACTGATTTTTCTGTCAACTGTGGAATGAGTATTATGTAGCACCTGCCACAGTGCCAGTTCTACAAATCAAAGTGATCTACTGGACATGTGTCAGGTAAGGCAATTATGCAACTAAAAAGAATGCAGATTGAGCTTTTCTCAGCCCCGCAGCAGGACAAACTGCTGCGCCCCCCCCCTTTTATGCAACTTTTAAAGATGTAAGAGACTTGTCTTCACTTGAGGAGGCTGGGTAAAAAGAGAACTGGGTTCCTGCCAGGGGCACCATCTGTGGGGGCCGAAGCCCCCCCCCAATTTTCAGAGGGGCCAGACTCCCTCAATATTCTGTGGCCTGTGAAGGGCCTCGCCCAGCCTGTCTGTAGCTGCACTGGGCCTTGTGGCCTCCTCCCGTTGTGTGACATCACATGTGCATGTTGTGCACATGTCATGTGCTTGCTCTGCCCCCCACCAAGTTGGGTGGAACTGGTGTCTGTGGCTCCAGCTTCTTTTAACAGTGGTGCAGAAAAGGGAAATGCAGCAGATGTAGCTTACACCAGTGTTTCCCAACCTTTGGTCTCCAGCTGTTTTCGGACTACAATTCCCAGCTTCCCTGACCACTGGTCTTGCTAGCTAGGAATGATGGGAGTTGTAGTCCGAAAACAGCTGGGGACCGAAGGTTGGGCAACACTGGCTTACACAACAAGCTACTCTGGATGAAATTACCTGCACAGCAGTTAAAGGTGAAGGAATAGCCGTCCTCCTCTTCTTTCTGTTCACCCTACTTCCTTTGCATTTGGACATCCAAGGAAAGGCAGGTGGTCTACCAAGAGATCCCCTCCCTATCTATATTCCAAAGCAGGCTTGTACATGTGCTGTGGTGCAAGGGAGGTCACTCACTATCCTCTGCCCCGTTCACTGGATGAATGTGCACATGTGGCAAAATAGATCCATGCGCATTTGTCACACATGATGGTGCACACGAGACACACTTGTGTGCCTTAAACAGCACCAAATAACCATCACACACTAACTGATATGGTGCAAAATTATCTGGGAATTTCATGTGTGTAGGACACATTGAAAGTAGTGAGAGCATCCTTGACTTCCTCTGTGGTCTCCCCTACGATCAAAATGTAGTTTGCAAATTCTGTGAGGCAGGGCCTGCCTGGTCCCTGGGTTTTCCCATATGTAATGCTTTATAAAGCTCCATGGCCTTTCTACACTTATCCTTAATTATATAACAATGCACATATTGTTCTTCTAAGATTCAACCTTTCCCCACATTCCAGATGTACAGAAGCACATTTAGCTGCCTAGTAGTGAGGAGCATACACAGCATTGGCAGAAGGTTGTGGGGTGGGGGTGGGGGTGGTACAACCTCGGATTGCTCCAGAACTGAGCCAAGCTAGGTTTCCAGGGTCAGCGCTTCTCAAGGCATTCCTCACACATCAAAAACAGGTATTAATACGGCATTCCAGACTGTGTTACAGTATATGTCTGAATTCACATGCATGTCCAGCACTCACATGTATTCATACACACACACCAAGAGATTTGGAATCTTTTGCTAGAGTTATAATGTATACCCATTTACAAATATGTGTTTGCCTCTATCCATGCTTAAATAAAACTCCTGACGCCTAATATTTAACTTTGTCCTGAGCTGGCGATCCTAAAGACCTCTTAAATGCCAAATGGGCAACCCAGTAATTTTTAGAGGCAAACAAATAGCTGTACATTAAGAGTCTTGAGACACACATTAACAAAGAAAGCTTGGTTTATTATATGAAATGAAAATGACAGAATATACGAATGCCGTTTCAAAAGGGTTGCCCAACAAGAGAGTTAGCAGGCACTCGCCAAGGCTTAAGAAGACTTAGTTTGTGCCAGCACCAGAGGCTGATTGTGGCACTTGCAGAATGATTTGTTAAAACACGTATGTGCTTGTATCTGAGCATGTGCAGGGTGCCTTTTATTTCTCCCACCACTTGGATGAGCACAGCTGGGGGGGGGGGCTCGGGCTTCCTTTCCCCCCTCCTGTGCCGCCTGCTCACTTAGCCTTCCCTTCTGGAGCCAGGGCAGGCTGCTTCGGATTGCTCAGAGGGAGTAGGTGAAGGGGTGGCAAAGAGGGGCAGCAAAGCAGGGGGTTGCAGTGGGGTGGGAGGGCCCTGCAGGGAGGGCTGTGGGCCTCAGCAGATGCCCCACGATGCGGACCCTGGATGCCCTTCCCACTCCCATGGTTCCAAGACTAGGCTAAGGGTCAAGGGCAACGTTTCCTGGAAGCGCCCAGCACCAATCTCCGCAGAACTGTTGTGAGGATAATAGCACCTGTGAACAGGTGTGTGAATCTGATCTGATTTCTACGGTTTATCTCTGTAGATCTTAATAAGCATTAAGACTGACTTAGCTATGACATGAGATTCTCCATCACGATCCTTGCTTCGCCTTGGCACAAGCCGGATCCCACCGGCCTCACCTGAAAGCGTGTCCGGAAGGCGCAGCCCCTCGCCCTTCCTCCTCCCTGGCGCCGAGAAGCCCGGCAGGAAGGCGAAAGCGAGCAGCTGCCCGGAGCTCCAAGCAGCGCCCGCCCTTCCTCGGAGGGAGGCTGTGCCGCGCCGAGGTGGCTCGGGGGGGGGGGGGGGGACGGGCTTCGGGGCCGAGGTCCGGGCGCCCGCCCCGCGGACTGAGCAGGGGACCCCCACAAAGGTCGCGGGAGGGGGGGTCTCGACGGAGGCTCCCGTTCCCGAGCTGCTCACCCGCCCGTCTCTCCGCAGGTTCTGGCGCAGACGCCCCATGTTCAGACGTTCCCACCTCAAGATCCTGCTGATCGGCAATTCCGGGTAAGCACAAGGGGCGCCTGGATGGGGAAGGAGAGCTGGCCCGCGTCCTCGCCCCCCGGCCGGGCTCCGACGGCTAAGCGGGTGTCGGGGCTCCCGGCTGGCGGGAAGAGGAAGGCTGCCCGGGATCCTGTCCCGTTGGGCAGCCAAGGGGTTAAGGCGGCAGGTGGAAGGGGCAGAGGGGGCGGCGCCGCGCAGAGGCAGAGGCAGGGGCAGCCCGGCCGGGGCAGCCCGGTCAAGGCGCGCAGGGAGAAACTTCCGCGAGGCTCTGCTGCCTCCACCACCATCCTCGCGGTGTTCTCGGTAGCCCAGGCTGGGAAGCCTTCGCCCCCGCGGCCTGGAGCGAGGCGCCCACTTGATTCGCTCCCCGAGCGCCTCAGTCTCTGCTTCACACGGGCAGCGAGATCCCGGCGCGCGGCGCGCTGCTCTCCTGTCCCACCTCCTCCTTCAAAGTCCTTTAAAGTACCTGCAGCCAGTGGGACCACGTTGCAGCTGCCCGGGCTCCGCGTGTATACCACAGGCAGCTGATAACAGGACAACTTTGTGGGGTGCAGCTGAATTAGACCAGCTGTTTCTTCCCAGAATTCAAGCAGATGGAAGAGGCAACACCAAATAACTAGAGGCCAAGTCAAGTGACTATTATCCTATGGACACAGTGGTACTACCACTGCCTGAACCCAGAGAGCATTGATGCAATAAAAAAGTGCTTTTTAAGAAAAGAAAAACCTGCAGCCTGTATGTTTTATGCACAACTGTGATTTGTTCTCTTCACATTATTTTGCCATTTTAAATATGTTGCATAATTTAGACTGCAGGAGTACAACCCTCTTGTTTTTTAAAAAATAATATTTATTAAGAGTTTAGAGATTACATAAAGAAAGAAAAAGAATTAAACAAATCAACATAATAAAATACAAAAACAATCAATCAATCAATCAAACCTTTATTGCATTAGCATACAGCCATAGCAGGATAAAAAAATAAAATAAAATAAAATAAATGCTAGAGACAAACAACCAAACAAAATTCAAAGCGATATTACTGCGAATGTATATAAAGCATATAATGGCCCCAAAATAGGCTCGGGACATTAGGTTAAAAAGGTAATAAAAGAATTAAGACAGGTCCAGGTCTAGGACACACTACCCCGTCAGAGTAGCCCTGAGTTTCAAGGCCTGCACTATAAAGATTGCCACCCCACGTGTAACTTGGGGATTTGCGTCCACAAGAAGCGATTTCAAACAGTCTTCCTTAGATGTGATGGTGGACGGGATCAAGAGGAGGAGCTTAGTTCTTATTAGCTCATAAATAGGGCAGTAGAAAAAGAAATGTATGAAGTCCTCTACTTCATTCATTGTGCATGGACATAGACGCTGAGTAATAGGGGTCTTAGAGTAAATCCCCTGCAGGAAGGCCGTGGGTATAGAGTGGAAACGGGCCATGGTAAACGCTCTTCTCAAATTGGGCTCCGTCAGGTCTATCAAGTAGTTGGCAAGTGATCTTACCACTTTCACTTTAGGGAGCCACATGGAGAGGCGAGCTGTGGTGGACTGTGCCCGGTCCATGGCCTCGTCTCTAGTAAGAATCCAGGCCCGGATTTTATGTTGATCCCAAGCTGACAGCGTGTCCAGATCTGGGAGGGAGTAGCGTGCAGTAATAGTCTCCATGGCCTTGGACCATTTATTGCTATGAGAACTAGTTAAAAAGGCTTGCCTGGCTAAAAGGGAACCTGGGGCTTTGATTAATTTACAATAAAAACTAATAATTCTAATGTGGGCTCTCGCAACAATGGAGGGGAGGCCCAGTTCTGTTCTTAACTGTGCAGCAACCGAGCCCTTGGGGAGACCCAGTACCTTTCGTGCAAAGGAGTTTTGTAGAATCTCGAGCCGTTGTAGTGTTTTTAAATTCCACCCCCAGATTTCAACCCCATACAGTAGCATCGGGAGGACTTTGCTGATAAATGCTTTTCTGATTGGTGGAACCAAGTGGCCGCCTTTTGCATAGAAGAATTTCTCCAAAGCTTTGATGGTTCTACGGGCAGCCAGGATGGACATATTTAGGTGAGCTGTCCAGCTAAGCCCATACTGAAAAGTGATACCCAAATACTTGAATGCTGAACAATATTCAATAGAGTGGCCCTCAAAATTCCAAAATGGCTTCCGAGTTTTCGTGCCAAAAGTAAGAATTTTGGTTTTGGCGAAATTGATTTTGAGGGAGTTGGTATCACAATATGTCATGAGCCCTCTGAGCATGTTGTTTAAGCCCTGCTTGGTTAAAGACAGTATCACCATGTCGTCCGCGTAGAGTAATATGGGGACCTTGAGCTGTTGTAAAGAGGGGGCAGATTGGTTTAGGGCCTTCATGGTTGTAACGATGTCATTGATGTAGAAATTAAATAGAAAAGGGGCCAAGAGGCAGCCCTGTTTGACCCCTTTATTCAGAGGGAAAGAATCAGAAAGGGCTCCCAGAGGGCCAAATTTTACTCGATATATCATTGTGAATTTCCATAAGAAGGTGGAGGAGCCTCTTATCTATGTTGGTGTAACTAAGCTTCTGCCATAGCCTATCTCTAGGGATGGAGTCGAAAGCGGAGGTCAGGTCCACAAAAGCCGCGTGTAGTTTGCAGTTGAACCTGTTTAGGTATTTATCAATCAGGGTAAATAGAACAAGACATTGGCCAGATGTACTATGACCTTTACGGAATCCAGCCTGTTCTGGGTGGAATAGCTTTGTTTCTTCTGCCCACTCGATTAATTTCTCTAGCAAGAATCTAGAATAAACCTTGTATGAAATATCCAGCAGGCTGATAGGTCGATAGTTACGCGGATCTTGTGGGTCCCCTTTTTTATGTATTGGGATGACTATGCTCTGTTTCCAGTTAGATGGGATCTTAAGAGTAGCATAAATAGTGGTAAAGAGAGATGCTAAAATAGGGGCCCACCACGTCTGGTTCGATAAAAATACCTCCGGTGGTATCATATCCTCCCCCGGGGATTTATCCCCTGAAAGCATGCTGATTAGTTGTAAACATCTCTCTGGGGAAACTGGTTCCCAGGTGGGCAAGGCAGATGCTGGTAGAATAGAGACTACGTTTACTACTGGATCTGGGGCAGAATACAGCTGAGCAAAGTGAGAGTGCCAACTGGCTGCTGTGATGTTATTAACGATGAATGAGTGGGGTCTTAAACCTGCATTAATTAAGTTCCAGAATTTCTTGTCGTCACGGGTTTTAATGGCACTGACAGCGCCGTCCAGCGTTCTTTCGCAAAGAGCAATTTCTTATGTTGAAGCAGCTTCTTGTAGTATGAACGGAATTGGGCTACCTCCCTGATTTTGCTCTGGGTGCTGTCTGATTTCAAATCAGACTGAAGAGATCTAAGCCAACTTCTGCACTGTTTGCATTCTTGGTCGAACCAAGTTTGATTCTTCCAGGTTGGAATCGCATGGGGAGGTTTCGTGAGAGAAGGAAGCAAGTAGGCTAGAATTTGCTGAAAAGTTGAGAAATGATTCACATTCATTGTTAACAGCTGAGCTTTCAAGGCTAGGATCTCAGGGGAATTTAGGAGGACTTTTATGTCTTGCTCCAGATAGGTATCCCACTTCTTACGTCCGGGGGCTAAGATCAGTGGGTCCTGAAGGTGGAGTGAGTTGGGAAGCCCCAGCTGTGTGTGGAGGAAGGAGATGGCGATTGGGAGGTGGTCACTTTCGGTTCTATTAAACACATTGAAACGATATGCCTTATCATTAAGTGCCGAGGAGGACCAGATGTAGTCTATAACGCTTGCCCCTCAAAAACACTACATAAAACATTGAATTAACAAAACAAAAACAATTAAAAACACTTCCAATATTTTAAATCTTAACTTTCATTCACTTGTTTCATTGACTTCCTCACGCCTCCCTTTTTGTATTCCACTTCAATTAACTGTTTCAGCAATTCCTTTCCATCTTCATCTATTTTTTGTCCTGTAATTAATCTTAACATATTCTAACCTTGTTTTTTCCCTTTAATACATTAACAATCTATCTGTACTTAGTTCCTTATAACATTTCTGCCAAAGCCATATAACTTCATTCCACCATTTTTCTAAAGCTCATTAATTTTACAATATTTCTGTAAATAATCTTTAATTTTTTTCCAATCTTCTTCCACCGACTCTTCTCCTTGGTCTCGGATTCTGCCAGTCATTTCCGCCAATTCCATATAGTCCATCAACTTCATCTGCCATTCTTCCCGGGTGGGTAAATCTTGTGTCTTCCAATACTTCGCGATGAGTATTCTTGCTGCTGTTGTTGCATACATAAAAAATATTCTATCCTTCTTTGGCACCAATTGGCCGACCATGCCCAGGAGAAAGGCCTCTGGTTTCTTCAGAAAGGTATATTTAAATACCTTTTTCATTTCATTATAAATCATCTCCCAGAATGTCTTAATCCTTGGGCATGTCCACCAAAGGTGAAAGAATGTACCTTCAGTCTCATTACATTTCCAACATTTATTTTCGGGCAAATGATAAATTTTCGCAAGCTTGACTAGTGTCATGTACCACCTGTAAATCATTTTCATTAAATTCTCTCTTAGGGCATTACATGCCGTAAATTTCATACCTGTGGTCCATAACTGTTCCCAGTCAGCCATCATAATGTTATGTCCAACATCTTGTGCCCATTTAATCATAGCAGATTTCACCATTTCATCCTGAGTATTCCATTTCAACAGCAAATTATACATTCTTGACAAATTCTTAGTTTTGGGATCTAACAATTCTGTTTCCAATTTTGATTTTTCCACCTGGAAGCCAACTTTTTTGTCCAAATTGTATGCCTCCATTATTTGGTAATAATGAAGCCAATCTCGCACTTTGCTTTTTAATTTTTCAAAACTCTGCAATTTTACCCTGTCTCCATCTTGTTCCAAAATTTCCCAAGATTTCGGCCATTTGGCCTCCATATTGAGTTTTTTCTGTGCCTTCGCTTCCATTGGTGACAACCATCTTGGGGTTTTATTTTCTAACAAATCCTTATATCTTATCCAAACATTAAACAATGCTTTCCTAACAATATGGTTTTTGAATGCTTTATGTGCTTTTACCTTATCATACCACAAATATGCATGCCAACCAAATACATTGTTAAAACCTTCTAAATCCAGCACATCCGTGTTTTCAAGAAGCAGCCATTCTTTCAGCCAGCAAAAAGCAGCTGATTCATAGTAAAGTTTAAGGTCTGGCAGGGCAAATCCACCTCTTTCTTTAGCATCAGTTAATATCTTAAATTTTATTCTAGGCTTCTTGCCCTGCCAGAAAAATCTGGAAATGTCTCTCTGCCACTTCTTGAAACAATCCGTCTTGTCTATGATTTGCAATGTTTGAAACAAGAACATCCTTGGCAATACATTCGTTTTTATCACTGCAATTTGGCCTAACAATGATAGTTTCAAATTTGACCATATTTCTAAATAGGAGTACAACCCTCTTGAACTCAGTGGGATTTACCTCTGAGTAGACAGGTGCAGGGTCAGGCTGCAAGTCTGCATTTGCTAGTCATGGGGAGCTAAATGGAACATGAGAACTTACTGCATTTTTATTCAGCTTCCCCTCTAGTCGAGCATGCTTGGAAAATTAGCATAACTTCACAAGTGTTAACAAAAACACCTGTACATCAAAGTACTCAGAAAAATGTGCTTGCTTAACCTTCCCCCATCAACCTGACTCTGAAGAGCCTGGTAGCAGCTGTTGTTGCAACTAATTTATTAAGTAACCACGGCTTTATGGCAGTGTAGTAATAATCCTTACTGTATAATTATAATTAACACTCACCTTCAACTTTTTATAACCATTATTTAAACATAGTGTGGTTTTTATGTATTGAGTAAAATAATTTGGTTATTTCCATTATCTGTATCTAAACTCAAAAGGGGCCTTAGTATGTGTTTAAGATTTTATGAATGCATACAACTGTCCAATGCAATGAGGATTTAAGATTTCTCATTTACCTTTTATGCCAAAAAGTAAAATAGTTAGGATTAACCTTTATCTACCAAATGTGAAGAAAAACATACAAGAAGAGTGGGGCTCAAACACTGCCAGACACAGTGCATACAAAGCACTGAATATCATTTTGAAACCATGTCAGTTGTTTGAAATGATTAAGACAAAAATCAGTCAAACACAAAGCTTTGTACAAAAGTGACCCAAGTAAAAAAAGGGCACCATCAGAAAAGGCTTCTGGAGACTTTGTACATGCAATGCCAAAGCATTTTGATGCAAGATATGCTTTTGCCATTGTTTGATTTTAAGCATGTTTTACCAAGATGACTTATTCTGCCTTTGGAGTTGCATCAGGCATTCCTTATGCCTTTTTCAAACCTTTGTACTCAAAAGGCCAATTGAGCCTCACGCAGCGCGTTTCCTACAGTAGCCAACTAGATATTCCTCGGAAGGCGACAAGCAAATCATCAGACCTTCCCGTCCTGCTGCTGTGCCCCAGTGACTGCTACTCAAAAGGCCTTCGCCGTCTCACCGTGGGATTCCCCACTGCTGCCACCAAAAAGGCTTTATCACAAGGCTGTGTGCATGTGTGCAAGAGGCAGTTCAGGAGCAGAGAACCAGCTCCACCTCTGCAGCCCTGTGCTGGTTGTTGAGGCGGCGGGGGGGGGGGGGGGAGGTTACTGACTAGACCTCCAAATTTAAAATGTCAACCCTTCTCCGTTCCCCGCAGGGCGGGCAAATCTGCCCTGATGAACCAGTATGTTAACAACCGCTTCAGCAGCCGCTACAGAGCCACCATTGGAGCAGATTTCCTCAGCAAGGAAGTAAACATTGATGGACGCAAACTGACCGTGCAGGTAGGCTCAGCAGAGGCTCACTGTTGGGCAAAGATCGCCCCCTAAGCTCATCCGATGTTACCCATTAAAAAAACCCTGTGCTCCAGCCTAGGGCAATTTTAGCAACATACTCCATTTCCAGCTCCCATAATCCCTAAGCCATTGGCCATGCTGGCTGAGACTGGAGGGAGCCTTAACACCACTTGGAGGCCACAAGTTCCCCACGCCAGGTCTAAAATTATCCTATATGTGCCTTATGTAGCCAGAATGGCACCCTTCGTGCACAAGATGGAGGGAGCAGTAGCAGGGATCCAATTTCTATACAAGCACCTATTTCAGGAAAATATTTAAAGGTTTGTGTGTAAGGAAGAGAATCTAAAATGGGCAAGTGAATTGACAGTTGTGCTCAGTGACAATTGTGGTGGCAAATAAAATACAGGAAAATGGAACAGAATGTTCTAGAAAAGGGGTCCTCTGGCCCCCTCAATATGAGCACCCCAAATCTGCTATGTTTTGCTACAAGTGCCTTGTTTTAGCTTTATTGTGGCAGCCTTAAGAGAGTCAATAAGATACAGGCATTTGTGGACTAAAGCCTATCACCATGAGACAGGCCCTGGGTGGGGTGCCACGAGCATATTACAATGTGGACTCTAGCTATTTGCTAAAAATCAGTTCTTAGTTAAAGCAAACACCCTTTCCCTTCTAGAATTAATGTTAATGACAATGCTGAATTCTTATTTCCATTTCTTGTTCCCCAATTTGTACAGAAGCAATATGCACAACTAAAAAACTGAAATTTCAATATTGCTGCAGTCCCAGATATGCAGTGGCCCAACTCTCATGAACTAACACAATTCTCCCTTGGGCTGCAAGATCAACGAAACACACCTACACTTGGCCCTTCCTGTAAGGAGCTTACCATATGGCTTCCAAAGTGATCTTCTATCTATGCAAAAACTTACAAAGCTAGACCAGGTTAGCCTCAAGCTGAGCAGAATTTACACCACATGTGGTCAGATCATTCTTTGGGATCATGTTATCAATTGTTCCATGCAAAGTTTTATCAATTCATAGACAATGATGATGGCCAGTGCCATACCAACAGGGCAAAATTAAACACCATCCATTCAAAAAAGCAAAAGAAAAAAAAATCAAGAGCATGGCAGAAAAGGCACCTTTACAGCAAACACTCCTGATCGAAGTGCATGTACCAAGATAGCCCCCCACCCCACCCCAAAGATCCTTTACAATGCTAGCAGCCAATTTGGCTTGAGGAAAGGCTTCTAACCCATATAGCAAACTGGTTGTGTCCGTGTACAGTACTGCACCATGCAGACCCAAGTTCTGTGACAAAGCTGAATTCAGCAGCTTGTGGTAAGCATATTCCTGTGGTTTCTCATTTTGCACAATTGTCAGTTTCCACTAATCATAGGAAGCAACATTCAACATGACAGGGCTGCAGTCCCCATCTAATTCAGTACTTTTTCTGGCTGCTGGTTTAATCCAAGATTGCCAACTTTTATGGCAAAACAGTACATAACAGCACTCGTTTTCTGGGTGCCAGTCACAATGGACAGCTGGCACCTGAAATGTAGAAGTATGGATCATTCTTCTGCACTCCCAGCAACGTAGCTGGGGAGATGGGGTTCAAGAAAGCTGCTCCCCTTCAGCTCTCCATCTCTTTATAGCCATTTGGTATTACATACATTCTGATGTGCAGATTAGTTTGCTGTTGGCAGAATTGTGGCAGCCACTCAACCCTGGTCAAACATGGTGGAAGAATCCAGAACATCAATTGAATAAAGAAACGGGAGACTCTAGTCCACACCATCATTTGGCATGGTATCCCCTGATGCCCCCAGACAACAAAACCTATGCTTGCTAACTTTGTGAGAACCAAGATTAATGTTCACCAAGGACCCAGGGATGTCTTGAAATCAAGGTCTCACCTTCTATCCCTTCTTGCACCTAGATTTGGGACACAGCGGGTACAGAAAGGTTCCAAGCACTGGGGACTGCCCTCTACCGGGGGTCAGACTGCTGCCTTCTCGTCTTCGATGTCACATCCGTCAGCTCTTTCCAAGCCCTGGAGAAGTGGCACAAGCAGCTCCTGTTGCAGATTGAGCCAGAGGAAGAGCCCACTTTCCCCACTGCTGTCATTGGGAACAAGATGGACCTGGAGAACCGTGAGGTGGGGCAGAGGTGGACTTAGGGGAGTGCCACTGGTTCACCCACACTGGCTGCCAAGCTAAGGGGGCCCTGCAACAATAGCAAACAGTGGAAGGCGAGAGGCGCCACCCCACCCCCCAAAGTTTGGCATTGCACAGTTTACTGCTGAAATTTTAAAGCCCAAAGTCTGCCACTAGGTAGGGCTACATATGAAGCCAGGTGCAGGGCACAAGTCCACATCCTGTATGGCTCTCAGACATATTGGGTTGGAGTAGTTAGGGGTCAGAACTCTTTAGGGGTTCTGTTAGGGGGCTGTAAGAACTCTTTGCAACGACTCAAGGAGACGGGGAGTAGACAGAAAGTTCAGGGAATATTGTACCCTAATGACCAGCTTCACCAGAGGACTTTGGCATAATTGTCGAGCAGAGGTGTAGAATTTGGTATCTGGGGAAGAATTATATTATCTTAAAGATTTGCTCTCATTATGTACACTAAAAAGACCACAAGCTTTTTGATTAAGAGCTGCAGATGGAATTGGGAAGAGAGCAGAGTATGCCCAAGCCCTGTTTTTGTCCAGGTGTCTTCTGAGGAAGCAGAAATGTGGAGCAAGCTTCATGAAGCCAAATACTTTGAAACCAGCGCCAAGGAAGCCACCAACGTGCAGGAGGTGTTTGAGTGGGCCATACGGGCCGTACTAAAGAATGTAAGGAACCTCATTTTCGGCCCTGCCCTTATAAGGCCCCAGACAGACCACATACCTTTGAGATGGCTTTTATCCCTAAAAACAAAAACACCTCTCCCAGCTTTCAACTTTCTTATAAGACAAAGTCCTTCCCAACAGCCTGCATCTCATGCCCTCTGCCCATCTGCATCAACCACTTGCCCCCTCACCACTTTTCTTTTTGTTTCACCTCAGCGGAGGGTACCTGAAGAGCCACAACCGGACTCAGTTCACCTGGAGACCAGGCCACCAGAAGGGGCAGCCAGAGAGAAGTGTAGCTGCTGATCTGACCAAATACAGATGGGAAGATTCCTTCTGTCTAAGGGGGTGGGCTCTTCATGCTCTGCAATCCCGAAGGGTGAAAGTGCAACCCCACAGAACAGCCCCAAGGACATTTGGCAAGGCTGCAGCACACAGCTTCTGGAGCTGGATCCCAAGGTAGACCTTTGTTCTCTGGATGACACAGCCTAGCACTTGGGAGAGCTGGATCATATCCCCGGCTACTCTTCCCAAGCACATGGAAATAAAGCTGAATGCCAATATTGTGCTTTTCAATGGTGAAAACACTTGTGTCCCAGCCCTCCCACGAGGGTAAGAGGGCTCTTCTCCCAAAAGGTAGCCAGAAACGCCCTAGTACTAGAAGAGGATGAGGGAAAGATCTAGTTTCACAGACAGAACCTGGTTTCCAAAAAAAGGAGGTCTTTAATTGTTCAAAATAGCACAAAAACGACAGATACGCAGCACTAGGGTGAGGGGGAGCGGAGGGGTGGACAGCCATGGGGAACTCCTAGGAGGACTGTTCCTGTCTCAAAGGAAAATAAATGGGGTAGGAGAGTAGGGTAGGAAGGATCTTAGGGTCTGAACAGGAAGGGGACACAGCGAAATACATTATAATACAAAAGACCAGGGCACAGAGCAAGTTGGTGGGGAAGGGGATCTGCTCCTGGGTTTGTTTGCTATTTTTGGGAGGGGGCCTGCTTTACCTGCCAAATCTCTTTGACAATGGAGAGGTAGGACATAGCAGTCAGTGCAGCTGTTTGCTTTTCATTTTAAAGCCTATTCCCCACCATCTCTGAAGAATAAGCCCTGACTGCTCTTCTCCCTTCCCCTCTGTGGAATGTCCAGAGAGGCAGCGAGTGGAGGGGGGTGTACAGTCCTTTGGAGTGGGAGGGAACCTAGATCCCTGCCCCAACCAGAGGGAAAGCTGTACTTCAACAGGCAACAGTATTGTCCCGCAGTCTTGTTTCTAGCTTATCACCCTGACCTTGTGGGGTCAGGCTCCATACCTCCAAAACGTCTCCCCCTCCCCCCTAAAAAAGGTTTTATATAAAACGATGGAGAGGAATGGCAAGGCATTTTTGCCTAGACATGCCGCCTTGTGGTCTGGAGAGGGAAGAGCAGAGGGAAAAATCAGCTTGTGCTGTTAGAGGAATTGCTGCATGTGTAGAGAAGAGGGGGTGGGTTGAAGCCACAAGCGCCCTGGGCTGAGCATTTGAACAGCTGTTGTAGAATGAGCTGCATCCCCCCACCCACCCCCAAAAGTAGCTGCATTGGTGGTCCAACCACCTCCCTCCCTCCCCAAACAGCAGAGACTCCTCTCTCTCCATTACCAACGCAGACACTAAAAACTAAACTGAGGGAGAGGGTCTGTACAGAGGCAAGAAATGGAGGCAGGGAGAATAACCCTCCCACCCCCAAGACACAGGATGCTGGGGTATACAAAAAGAACTTCATTCCTGTAACTGCAACTTGTAAAAAACCCAACAGCCCCCCTCCCCCCATAACAATTCCCCCCTCCAAACCCACCCCTAACATCAGCGTCCATGTTAAACGGGGCAGCAGCAGGGGGCAGGGGAGGAACTCCAGTCCTTCTTCCCCCTCCCTAGGCTGGGGCATGGCATGGCATAGCATGGCATGGCACAGCGATGGCCCCTGCTTGGGGCTCCCTCACTTGAGCCTCTGCGTCCTCCGCCCCAAGAGTCCAGCCCCGTGGTGTATGAAATGTGCTTTCAGCGGTTCCATCTTCCTCCACACAAAGGGGCGGCTGACTGGCTGGGGGTTCAGGTGGAGGCTGTGGAGCAGGCAGGAAGAGGGGACAGCAGGGGATGCCCTTCACTGCCCATCTGCTTTGGGCTTCTTTGGAGCGGTTTTCCTGAAAGAGGAAAAGAAATGTGTTGGGCTCATGAGCCAAATACTAGGCTAGGCCTGATGCACAGATTCAGAGATCAATTCCTAAATCCACATCTGCACAGGTATGTGTGCTCGCTCTCACTCAAAAGTGAATCTCTCTCACCTTGGATTGCCTATGCAGAACCGTTCCAGGAAGAAGCATTTCCACTTGGCAAGGATCCCATCTTGTGGTGCCCTCCCACCTAAAAATATCCTTCATGAAATGCTCTGTCCATTTGTGGCTGCTGGTGTCCATCTGTCTCGAAAGACAATGGAGTGTGCCTCCAGGGGTGAAGCCACACCGCTGAAATAGCAGCACTAAAGTGACCTCCTCAGGGTGCAAGCCTGGTCATTAAGTACGGAGGTCCTGGGCTGCCCTCTTGGCCTCACTGATGTGGTCCAAAGGAAAGCAGAGCACCAGCTTGGCTGCAGGAATTGCCGGAAGGAAGTGTATAAGCACCATCCAACCGTCTTAGGGACTCTACTCCAGATTTGTACAGGGTTTGCTCCTTAGCCTTTTCTTCTCCCAAATATATTCCACAAAGCAGCAGAGGTTTAGGATCAGTTTTCCTTCTCCTACATGGGCTCCCTTCCCAGGTGGACAAGCCCCATCTACCCCTCACGTCCCTCTACAGCACGTGCAGAAACTGCCTTCTTGACTGTTGGACCCACTATTGCTCATCTGCTCAATCCACCGGAGCCTGTCTTCGCAAGCAGGGAAAGTCCCTGACTCACTGAGGATTTGAGACCCATCGGCTACCCTCACCTGATTTAGTTGGCTAGTCGAAGCAGTTCCTGGGGTGTGGCCACTGTCTCATGCTGACAGCTTCTAGAAGCCACAGGTGAGAGCTGATAGCAGAGTGAGGACCAAAGGTGAACAAACTACCCCGGAAGGAGCATGATTTGGCCCCTATCAGAGGTATGACCCTTCCCCTAGCACCCCATACACCCAGGCTCTGCCCATTCACAGCACACAGAAAAGGAACTTGGACCAACTGGGTTAAGAAATAGGAACTTGATTGGACCCACAGTCTCCAGATGTCCCTTTCTGTACGCATTCCTTCCCCTCTCCCACTTTGACCTGAAACACAAACACTGCATGACTTTCCACTAGGAAATACTCACAGGTCGGGAGAGGACAGCGGCCGCTTGTTGGCTGGTTTTATCATGGAGCCATCCTTACTGGATTCTGTGAAGAAAAGAATGTGATGCATATACTGGAGGTGCAAGTCCCTATCCAGAGAGCCAGAGCACACAGCATACTTGGGTACCAGATTCCAGCTCAGGTACTTGCACACAGCAAATAAAGGTAAAGGTAAAGGTACCCCTGCCCGTACGGGCCAGTCTTGACAGACTCTGGGGTTGTGCGCCCATCTCACTTAAGAGGCCAGGGGCCAGCGCTGTCCGGAGACACTTCCGGGTCACGTGGCCAGCGTGACATCGCTGCTCTGGCCAGAGCCAGAGCCAGAGCCAGAGCCGCACACGGAAACGCCGTTTACCTTCCCGCTGGTAAGCGGTCCCTATTTATCTACTTGCACCCGGAGGTGCTTTCGAACTGCTAGGTTGGCAGGCGCTGGGACCGAGCAGCGGGAGCGCACCCCGCCGCAGGGATTCGAACCGCCGACCTTTCGATCGGCAAGCCCTAGGCGCTGAGGCTTTAACCCACAGCGCCACCTGCGTCCCACACAGCAAATAGCCAGAGATTAATAGTCCAGATGGCAGCCCTATACTCCTGAGACAAGCTGGAGGTTGGCTATGCCATCTATAGACCTCCTCACAACTGACCATTATCCATAGCCATGTTGCAGCATACCAAAGAAGAAGGGACTTTATACAGTTATAAAGCATGAGCTGTCTTGGCCAATACTATGAACACCACACAGTGTGACTTGCCAACAAATATGCTTAACCATTCTCAAAACGTGATGAATTACAAGAGAAATGGGGGACAAAAATGTCTGCCCAAACCTCAATTCATGGGTTGGCAGTGTCTTGGGGGCAGGAGAGTGCGGTCCAATAAGGTTATATTGCAGGCTGGAGTTGGTCTGCAACCCTTTAATTGGCCAACCCCGAGAATCACCTAACCTCAGAAAGGTCTAATTTGACATTCCAATAGGCAGAAATATGCAATGGTGAGTAATCCTTTCCATTACGGGTCCCAACTGATTCTCACCCCCCTCATCCTCTCAACTGATGAGTATTCTTGGCCTCAGTTCAACCAATGTAGTGGAACGTGTTCCACAACGTAATGTCTTATATAGAGTCTAACTTTGTACATATCCCACATAGCAGACTGCCCACCCAGGCCAGTCTTGTCTATTCTGCCTGGCAGTGGCTTCCCAGTGTCTCAGGCAGAGGCCTTTCAAGCCACCTTCTACCCAAAACCCTGTTTTTAACTGGTGATGCCAAGCACTGAACCTGGGACTCGACCGCTGAGCTTTCACATAGTAAGTGGCAAAACAACAGGTCCTGCCTCAAGCAGTTTACAATTTAGATTTCCCAGTCTGAAGTGGCACTTCTTGAGCTGCCCTTAAGACTCCCAAGCTAGGAGCAAACTGCCCACTAGATGTTGGGTTATATATGTCATGCATTTACAACAGAATGTGGAACATAGGCCATATACCTGAGAACTTTGGGATCTTTTTTTAACACCCACCCACACATCCTTAGGAATATCTCTCAGCCACACTGGTGGTAATCAATTGAAGCCAATACAGTGCAGTGGTGGTGGGAATTTTGCAAAACCCTTCTGTCCCTTTTAAACTAACCACTCAACTCTCATGCCCCCTAACATCTCAGCAAAAATACTCAACCTGAGATAAAATTATGCAGATATATTTCATTTGCATAATGGGCTCAATATTTTAAATGTAATAGTACATATACACAGTCGTACCTTGGCTCCCAAATGCCTTGGGAGTCGAATGTTTCGACTCCCAAATGATTGAAAACTGGAAGCGAGTGTTCCGATTTTTGAATGTTCTTTTGGAAATCGAACGTCTGGTGGGGCTTCCACAGCTTCCGGTTGGCTGCAGGTGCTTCCTGCAGCCAATCAGAAGCCGTGCTTTGGAAGTTGAACATTTCAAGTCGAACAAACTTCCAGAATGGATTCTGTTCCGACTTCCAAGGTACAACTGTATACAGCACTGAAAGAGACCAATGGGTCCTGGTAATTCATTGTTCCTTCTTCTGTAGATGGGGATACATTTAAGAGAAACTGCCTTACCACCTCTCCATGAAGAAACAAGATAACAGGCTAGATGCTTTCTGAAGCCCTTCCCCAAATTCCTATTGCAGCAACCACTCACCTTGCAGCCACCGGACTTGTGTGGCAGGGCCGTAGCCCTTCTCGTTGCGGGCAGCAATGCGGAAGATGATGGCAGGCTTGGTTGTGTAGTCTATATGGGCATTGGAGAGACTAGCTGATTGCACCAGGCATGAGGGGCTGGGCCCACAATAAACTCGCATGAAGGCCAGCTGAGCGGGGGCTGCACTCTTCGGTTCGCCTGCCTGGGCACTCTGAATGGCCAGGTACACAGAGTACTCCGTGATCTTCCCAGAGGTGACAGAAGGGGGCTCCCAAGTCAAATGGGCTCCATCTGGACTCTGAGAAAGATACACACACACACACACAACAGATAGAGTGAGGATTTGGACAGTTGGCTCCCAGCGGCCACACTGGGGTAGAGGCATTAACTAAACAGGAGAAGCAACAAAGTTTGCCCCAGCTACCCCAGAACAAGAAGCTGACATAGCAAGTGACTGGCAGAATGAACGAGCACTGACCTTGCTGATTTTAATGGCGCATGGTGCTCCAGGGAATCCAGGCAGACACGTCTTGAATGCTGAAATTTCACTAAAAGGACCCCGGCCACAGGCATTGATTCCTGCCACACGGAATTTATAAGCAGTACCAGGCTGCAGTTCCTGCTTCTTGAGTTGAGAATAATCGGGTATGGTGCCCGAGTCATCCTGCAGGGAGAAGAGCAGTGAGAAGGGGACTTGAGGACCACCTTGATGGTTGTAGGAACAAAGGATGAGAGACATGATGGCAGCAAAGATTTGAATCTTCAAACTATGTGCATCATTAGAAGAAAGCAAAAGATAGGTGAAGGTCACTTACTTCTGTGGCAGGCGCATCATCAGGAGGCAGGAAGTAGTGTGTCACCATCATGTTGGTTGCTTTAACAACACCCACATCAAACCACTGATTCTCCTTCTTCACAACCACCTTTGGAGGCTGAGTGGGAGGTTCTGGTTTCTAAACAGGGTGGGAGAACAGAGGGTGAGTTCTGGGAAGCTGAAAAAGAACTTTCAATACTCTCTGTGAGGCTTCTTTCTTGTCTGGGGTGATTGAGGTAAGGATTGGGTTATATCTCCCAACTGCCTTGGAAGGCAGGCAAGCTACACAATTAGATTTTAGCTTAGTACCAATCCCAAAGGCGGCTCCTCCTCCCGTCGGCTGCCAAGCCTTAGACAGGCAGAATGCTGAAACTGTCTCCCTTTTGAGGCAAAAACCATAGAGAAAAAGAAAAAAAAGGGGGGCAAAGGGACTTCTGGAAGGCCCTGGCACTAGCTGAAGGACTAAGGTACATTGACTTGTGAGTTTGAAAATGTATAGTGCATTTCATATAGAATATGGCTTGGATGCCTTATTAATCTGACTAGAAACTTCACAGTGAGCACTCTAAGTTCCCTTTTCTTCCTGGGATGACGAAGGCATCCAATAATATGGAATTTGTCTAAGCTATCCTATTCTAGGAGGGAATCAGGAAGAAATTTGAGCTGTGGATGGCATCTGCTGCAGTAGAACTTATAGCATGCTTGTGCCAAAAGATGCATCTGTGAAGGTGAAGGAATCCATCTTGCAAATGCAGGGGTAGGGAACCACTTTTGTCCAGCGGGCCAAATGAAAAAGTGGCCAATTATTCGCAGGCCGCATCTGACAGGTTGTGGGGCCACCACCTGTTAATGCAAGCGGAGGCTGCAAAATGCCACTAGGAGCATACAGCATAGTATTCTGTGAAAGCAGGAGGAGAGAAAAAAGCAACAACAGAGAAGGAGATGCTCAGAAACCCTTCTGCCCTGGCCAAAGGCAGGAAAAGAACTGATGCAGTGACTGCAGGACCAGCTGAGCCCAAAGCCTTTCACACATCTTCCCAGCCTTCCCAGGCAATGGGGGACATAAACCATCCTATCCTACTGGATGCCTTGGTCACCCTCAGATGGAGAAACCAGTATCTCTCTACCCCCCCCCCAAATCTCTCCCCCTCTAGACCCTCCTTAGCTTACCACTGGTGCTGCTTCAATCCCATTGGCAACCTCAGTCAGAGCAGCTGCCGCCTGCAGCTTTGCTGGGCTGGCCGCTGCCACCACTGGCTGTGGTGCCACAAAAGTATTAGAGGGAGCAAGGCCTGGAAGAGGAAAATCATGTTCAAAGAAGACAATAATGAAAATTTCAGACCTTGATCATTTGTCCTCCAAAGCATCTCTCCACCATTAGAGCTGGAGAGTAAAGCACAAGTTCCAAAACCTAATCCCACCTTAACCAAGAGACCCCCACTACCGAGACTGAAAAAGGGCGGAAGGTGTCCTAAACACTAGTCTCCGCCCACCTGGTGCCCTCCTGAGGAAGCTGGATTCCCACCAGCCCCAGCCACTGCAGCCAAGGGTGAGGAGACCTGATGGGTCAACATCTTTGGAGGCCATCAGCTTAGGGAAAGGTTGGGTGTGAGACCACCCCCCGCATCAAGCAGCAGTCCATAGCCTCCTGCCACCAGAAGGCGGAGCGCCCCCACTCTACAGGACACATATGGCACTACTTACTCTCTGTGGGCGTAGGGGGTAATAGCCCAACTGTACTCGTAACTGCACTAGCCAACTCGTTGAGGCCGTTGCTCTCACTGGCAGGGTCGTTGAGGCTGTCAGCAGGGGCCAGGGCTTCTGTGGGCAAGTGGGAAGGCAACGGGTGCTGAGGTGGCTGTTGCTGAGCTGCCGCCGCGGCTGCTGCTACTGCCGCCGCCTGAGCTTCCTGAAGCTGGTGCTGCTGCTGCACGAGGGCAGCCAGTTCTTGCTGGGTGAGCACAATGGGGATGGCGGTGGCCTGGCCCTCAGGGCTCTCCGAGGCCAAGTGGCCGAGCTCCGCTTGTGTTGCCGCTGCTTCAGATGTATCCATGGCCTCTCCAGGACCTGCAAAAATGCCAGAGGATGGAATTGGAGGCAGAACAAGGTTGCAGGAAAGATATATGCTCCGCTAACGCAAAGCAGAAGGGAGGGGCAGGAGGCTGTGCCCCACCTCAGCTGGGTGAATAAATATGTAGGGAAACTCCCTGCCCAATAACCCCAGGGCCAATCGGAAGAGAGATGAGATCACTCACCCATTACAGCCTGCTGGGCAGCTTGCAAAACTGCTTGTATGGCCAGGGCTTGGGCCTCTTCGGTAGCAGCAGCTTGGGCAGCCGCCTCTGCAGCTGCAGTCACTGCCAGCTCCTCCGGCGTCAAGCCTGTCACCATGAGCGTGGTGGTGCCTGCCTGGCTCTCGGCCATCAACTCCTGGGGCAGTGCCAACTGTTCTACTTCTGAAGGTGGTGCTGGTGCTGGAGGAGGCGGTGGAGCAGGAGCAGCAGCAGGGGTCACCTGGGGCACCACCACCATGGCGACAGGCTCCCGGGCAGGAGCTGCTGGTGCCTCCACCACAGGCGCTGGGAGCTCTGGCTGGGGAGCGGCTTCAGCTGGTGGGGTGCCTGCTGTCGGTGCAGCGTGGATTTGCTCCTGAGGCTCAGATGCTGCTGCCTGCATCTCCGCAGGAGGCTGCAGTGGTTCAGAGGCTCCTGTAAGGGAATCTGTACTGGTGGCAGCTGGTGTCTCAGCAGGGGGACTGGCCTCCTCCACAGGAGTATCAGCCAAAGAAGAAATGTTCTGCAACAAGTAGGAGATGGTATTAGTAGCCTAGATGCTGGGGATGCTGGACCTGGCATCAGAGGCTGGGTGATGGAAAGGCAAACTTGGCATCATCTTTGACGAATTTCTTTACTGAGTATGTCTCTGCCTCACAAGGTTTGCTAGCAGCTTTTAGGCAACTTGCAACATAAAAGCAGAATTGCTTATGCTGGATCAGAATGAAGGTCCATCTGGCCCAGAACTTTGTAGCTTAGTCAACCAAATGCTTTTGGGAAGGTCAGAAGCAGAGCAAGATGGAGCCAGCCATTCTATCACTTGTCCCTAAAAGGCCCCAAGCACAGCATTTCTGTTTAACAGTCACGACTAGGCATTTCAGCTCCCTGTTCTCTGGTATGTATTTCTTTCTCATTTTATTTCTCTTACTTTTGAGGAATGAATGCTGGTACCCCTTAAGGATCTTTTGGCATGCATTTGGGGTAGAGTGTATTGTTATGAGGAGCCAGAAATGGAGCTTTGCAGGATATTAAGTTGTTCACACACAAATGTAACATGTAGAATGATAAAAAATAAAGGAAGCAGCAGGAATTAAAGCTTAGCTCCCCACATTCCTCTTCATTTTGAGTTCAAACTGAGAGAAAGATCAGGGACTGGATCAGCAAACCACCTAGGGGCAACTCTAGGATCAGAAAATGATGCACTGGGAGACAAGGTTCAAGGAAGGCTCCAAGGAGGAACTGTGCTGCTACTGCTGTGCTTCCCAATGGCCACCGCCAACAGGCCGAATAAACAAATGTTTCTCTAAACTCCATTTGTATTGCTGCATATAAAGTATTAGCAGGTGAGCATATGAGCAATGGGGAGAGGAGAAGCAGGAATAAAAAGGCGATTCTCTCCTCCACGTTCTACCCTAGTGACCACTCCCTTGTGAGCCCAGAATGAGTGGCTCAGTGTTGGTGAGTGTTGGAAGTTCCTCCCTCCCTCAAAGCCCACTGTGGGCCTTAGAGCCTCAACCTCTGGCATATCCCATGGAATAGATGAGGGTGGAAGAACAAGTTTTATTTCAAGCCCAGTTCTGGTTCTGTGGTTCTTACCGGCACAGAGGGTCCTGGCGGGGGTGTTGACTGTGTCACGGTGGTGACAGCCCTGGGCAGTGTGGAGGCAACGGTGGTTGTAACAGTACTGGGGCTACTGGCAGCTGGGCTCTCAGTCACAGTTGACTCAGGTTCCCCCTGTTGGCCATTGGTGGCAGGTGGCTGGTCTGCAAAGAGGAAATGGTTATGCAATGAGAACAAAGCCACAACTTTAGATTCCATTTGCCTGTTCATGTTCTCCAGACAGAAGTAAACCCAGACTTAGGTTCCTATAGAAGAAGAACTAATAAGGCAGCCAAACTTGCATCAAAGCTGGTGTCCTCCAGAGCATTTTTCGCAGACCTCTGAATTCTGGAAACACATTTTCCATGAACTTGTCTGCCAATGATTTCTATGTGTGTTGCAAAGGATTTCAGGGCAGTTAGAAAAATACATATGCTGTTTCTCCAAGGCACTGTAGACTCTCAGCATTATTCTGTGAGCTGAGAATGTCACCTGGGGTAAGCCCAACACTCTTCTGAAGAAGAGACGCCTGCCATTACTATTTTGTCCCTGACAAAACAGTTTTCAAACCACCTGCTCTTTAGAGATGCAGGACTTATTTCACTGACTGCATGTAAACAAGGATGCCAAAGGTGGTGCAAGACGCCCAGTCCTGCTCAAGCAGGAAGAGGTACTTGATTGAGGAAAACTGAATGTATAAAGTTAGGACAAATGACACAGGGACCCAAGCAGTGCTCCTGGTTACTCTGACACCATAAGGTGTCACAATATAAAGCTTCCAGAGATCCCCAGGCCCCCCCCCCCCCGTCTGAAAGCCACTGGCCAAGGCATCCAAATCCAAAATGGGAGCAGGTGCCTCTCCAGAGTTCCTCTCCTGCCTGATCTCACCTTGATTGGGCCCCATGGAGGAGGTGACAGTGGTGGCTGTGTGGGTCGTTCCAGTCTCGTGGGTCTCACAAGGAGGATTAGAGCACACTCTGGCGGCTGGGTTCTGAAGTGGTAATCCTTCAGTACCTGGACTTTCTCCCTCAGGGGCTTTTCCTGATTCAGAGCCCCCCACTGGCAAAGAGGTTGAGCTGGAAATGTGGGTGCCATCACCTCCGGTGCTGGACGTCATAGTAGTACTGGTGGAGCTCGTCTGCTGTGTTTCACAGGGTGGAACAGCAGGAGTTTGCCCAGCACCTTCACCCTGCCCTGCGCCCATGTTTGATGTTGTGGTGGTTGCTGTGTTGGTGGTGCCAGTCTCATGAGTCTCGCAAGGTGGGTTGGAGCACACTTGCTGCCCTACGCCCATGCTGGAAGTGGCTGTTGTAGATGTGTTGGTGGTGCCTGTTTCATGAGTCTCACAAGGTGGATTGGAGCAAAGTGGCTGTGAAGCACCCTGGTTTGATGTGGATACAGTAGCTGTGTTAGTGGTGCCCGTTTCGTGAGTCTCGCAAGGTGGGTTGGAGCACACCTGGGGGCCTGAATCCTTGGCGCCTGTTTTGCTGGTCTCGCAAGGTGTGCTTGAGGGGGGCAGCATTGAACCTGAATCGGGCAATGCCGGCTGCACTGTGCACAGCTGCTTTGTAGGCAAATCTGCTTTGGCAGACATGGTGGTGCTGGTGGAACAGGTCTGCTGCGTTTGGCACGGAGGGTTGGCGGATCCCACCCACTCACCGTCAGGCTGCCCTCGGCCCATCAGAGACCGAGCTGTAGTGGCAGTATTGGTGGTGTGGGTGTGATGGGATTCACACTGTAGGCTTTTGGGGGCTGGTAGTCTTTCGCTGGCCTGCACTGTGCTGGTGGTGCCAGAGGCAACGCTGGGCACACCAGAAGCTGAAGTAAAGCTCACCATCCGGACTGCACATGGTTGCTCAGTGGGCACATCTGCTTTTGCCGACATGGTGGTGCTGGTTGTATTAGTCTGCTTTGTCTGGCATGGGGGGTTGGTTGGTTCTTTCTGCTCACCATCAGGTTGCCCTCGGCCCATGTTAGAGGTGGCAGTGGTGGCTGTGTTGGTGGTTCCCGTCTCATGGGTTTCACAGGGTGGGTTGGAACACACTAGCTGACCTGTGCCCACAATGGGTTTCACTGTCATGGTAGTGCTAGTGGCACTAGTCTGGAAAGTTTGGCATGGTGGATCTGCAGTCTTCTCAATCCTGGAGGTGGTGGCTGTATTGGTAGTTCCAGTCTCATGCGTTTCGCAGGGTGGGTTGGAGCACACCTTTTGCCCAGCACTCCGCACAGTGGTGGCAGTGTTGGTGGTGCCTGTTTCGTGGGTCTCACAAGGAGGATTTGAACATACCCGCACGACTCTCCCATTGGGCTGAAGCCCACCACCCTCTTGCCCCTCACACACAAACTGCACCTGGGTCGGCCCACCCAAAGTGCCCACTACAGTTGTTGTGGCTGTGTTGGTGGTGCCCGTTTCGTGTGTCTCGCATGGTGGATTGGAGCACACCAAAGTGACGGTGCCTGGCTGTGCGTCTCCCTGCCCTGATTCAGCAATTGCAACAGTAGCTGTGGGCTGCTCTGTGGTAGGCGAGGCCAAGATAGAGACGGGCAAGTCATGCACTGGCTGGGCCTCCACGCCGCTGGGTGTCGTAATCAGGGTGACTTGAGTAGGCTGGGACACAGGCTAGAGATAATAAGCAGAGACCAATACACACACGTTAGAATAAACATCTCAGTCAGGGACTTTTTCTGCACCATTAAAAAATAAGTCTTAGAACAATTTTACAAATTACTCAGAATGAGATGGTGGAACCACACCAGCTCAGGATGCAGTTGGCAATTATGTTTTTGAATGCTTCTCAGTATATAACGGAGAACTATTTAACATAGTACTCTTCTCTACAGATAGAAAAAAATAGTTTGTGGGGAGTCGTCAAAAATATAACCTCCCCAACTCATCTTGAATCTGAAGAACTATAGTCCATAGTTCTATCACCTCATTTTGTGTAACTTGTATAACAGCCTTGATCTTGCTTATAGGGAAAGTGGACATGAGACATGTTAAGAGGCTAGTTCAGGTAACCAATGGTCTGCAAGCCTCCACCAGGAGAGGACAGACTGCAAATCTTTCCTGCAGCATCATAAATAAGCAAGTTAAGGTGCTGCAGAGCTTAAAGACTGTCCTCCTTCTTGCTTGGCCTTACAGATAAAATAGCAGGCTAGTGTTCAGGGAGGCTATAATAACCCAAGGACAATGAATTCTGCAACAGGGTTTTATTGGGTTTTATAAACAAGAATAATGTCTCTCTCTCTCATGCACACATACACACTTGACATAAAGCTCACCTTGGGGTTTCAGATCTTGGACAAGTATTTGCTAGACCACAGCTGCTGTAAATTAAAAGACTGGGGCCATGAGAACAGAAGGAACTTTCGTCCCAGGGCCACTAAACCAAAGAGAACCGTTTCCCCCCTGCTTAGTTCCCAGGAACTGGTTTACAGGACTACATTGCACTGAACACAGTGGGCTGTATCCTGCTGTGTTGTTCAGCTTAAGGGAAGGCTTCTTTCAGCACAATGGGGAAGAAAATAATTTCCAGTAACTCCCCCTCCCGCCTCTCCAACCTCCATAAATATGCTCCACAGAGTTGAGGGACTCATAATTGCTTCCCTCCGCATTTTGCAGACAGAAGCCTTATCACCAGCTGAGTGACACCCAAAGGTTCCATTTGGCTATCACAGCTAATAACCAACAAGAGAATCTATGAATCCGTCTGTTCCCCCTTTTGAAGCCACCTTAGCCAGCAACCATCTTGTTACAATAGTAAGCACCACAACTTAATTATGTGTTACGTGAAGTGCTGTGCCCACCCTGGATCCCTGGGCTCATCAATTTACTGGGAGGCCACGAGGACTTCACATTTATCAGGAAACAACTCCCCAGAAGCTCCCTCTGACCCACTCCATACCTGCATGGTGATGGTGGGAGTGCTCAGCCCTCCTGCTGCTGTCAAGGTAGTCTGTGCTGCTGAGACTGTGATGGCAGCTGGGTTGATGACCTGGCTGGAAAGTGTGGCAATGGTGCCCAAGGTGGTAATAGGTGTCGCCAAGGAGGCATTGGTATTGTGTCCCCCAGTCCCAGCTAGGCTGGTTGAGACTGTGCCAGTTACAGTGCCCAAGGTTGTGACACCTGGAAGAAGACGGAAATGTTGTGATTGGTATCCTCCACAGTGTGCTGGTTTCAATGGGTCAGAAACCCAGTCTGTACCCCTAGCAGTAAACATGGGTTTCAAGGGTCCTGGTCAGTGTCCCATGAGGCTGCTTTTCTAGGGACATATAGACAGCATAGCAGCAAGAAAACAAAGCTGGCAACCAAATTTACAGCAAGCACAAGCCAAGGTGTAGCCAGCATTCTACCTAACAGGCAACTTACCCTCACAGCTGCTGGGGCTTCATAATGAAAAGCAAATGCATTAGCCTAAGTGTCCAGCCTATTGCTCCTGCCCCCAGGCCAGCACACTCACCTGTAGTTCCTTTCACCACCAAAGTGGTGACAGTAGGCTTGACAGCAGACACCGTGACAGGGGTGACAAGCCGCACTCCACCCATAGGGACTGTTCGCAGGATAGTGCCAGGTTGACCTGGGGCTCCTTTAAGTACCACCTGGAAAGGCACACATTTGACATGTTAAGAACTCGAGTTGCAGCTCAGGACAACGCAGCACTCAGTGCCCTCTCATCTAACTAGCTGATTCACCTGTGTTACACCCTGCTGCCCGTGACTTGTGGTCAGCTTGGGTACAGCCGTGATGATCTTGGCAGGTGTCCCAGTGCCAGAAGTCATCACTTTTGTGGTGATGATGGTGATGGGAGACTTGATCCCAGGGCTACTGGTGACACCTGGAAAAAAGAGGCAGAGCTGTAACATGGAGGGAGCTTTAACCCCTTGGGATAGAGAAACACTGACGTGCTCTTGAAGCCATCCTAAGAGTGATCCCAATGGCTGCTGCACTTCCCAGCAATCTTCTAGTTCCGCTACCCACCACCCAGCCAGTGCCATGAAGTACTGCTTATAATCACACTCAACTCCCTACCTGTGGCACCTGACTGGGTAATAATAGCAGACATGGGGATGGTCTTGATGATGGTTGTGGTGCCAGGCTTTGTTGTATTTGGAGAGACACTGCTGATGCCCAGAATGGTGGGCTTGGTGCCTGTACCGCCTGCCTGGGAGCTGGTGATGATTGTGGTGGGCTTGCCATCTGCTGAGGTCACCAACTTTAGGATAGTGCCAGCAGGCAGGGGCCCTTTGGTCTGGAGAAACAGAGAAAACACAGGGAATAAACGATGCACAGAACAAGCATCTCAATATGCTTACACTCAACAAATAGGGAGGCCGTACAAAAAAACCTGAAGCTCTAGAAGAGCAAGAACCTAAATTGTTCACAAGAAGCAAGTAACAAAGGCCACCATGGAACAATTTGTGATGATCAGAAAAAACTTAATATTGCTTTCGGTCCCTACAAGTCTATGCCTAAAAGTGTGTTGAAAATTAATGAGTGAGCCTCAGTTTGCACATCTAAAAGTGTGGTTGGAAGTAGCATCAACAGTCCAGCAAAGTGCTCTTGGGCTGGGGATATATATGGCAACCAATCCTATGTTGTAAGTTCTTACCTGTATTATCTGGGTCACAGGGCCACTTGATGCCTGGCCTGTCACAGCTGATGTCTGAACAGGTTTAGTCTGAACAACTGACATCACTTTACCCAAATTGGAAATCTGTCAGGAGAAAACAAGATTGGTTTGCCCCTGACATGTCCAAAAATGAAAGGACTTTCTCTTATCACTCTTCTCATCCTTACTGAGGAGAAGCTGGGTTAATAAAGTAGCTGGTAAACCTTCATCAGTAGAGAATACTAAGGGAGAGCAGCAGTCACAAATGCTAAAGGAAGGAACTGCCCTGTACAATTGCCTACTTTCACCTAGAGTGGAGTGTTTAGTGGGCTGAAAGATATATCTGCTCTCAGCTCCCCCCCCCCCCCCCGCAGCTTGGATACTTACCAATGCACTGCCTCCAGGTACTGAGATGGGACTTTTCACCAATGTGATGGTCTTGGTCACCCCTCCCACCACAGTAGTCATCACCTGGGCCTGCTGTGCTACAGTGACAGTGCCAGACTTGTGCACGGTGATGATGGGCCGAGTAGGTGTATTGGTGGTGGACGAAGATACCGAGGTGCCAACCTGAGCGGCGGCTGTCTTCAGCATGCGGGTTGCTGGGTTGCTCACCTGCATCAACATGGCCAACATGAGAAAAGCAAAGATCCCTAAGAGCAGGGGTGGGAAACTTGTGGCCCTCCCAATGCTGCTGGACTACAACTCCCATCAGCTCCAGTCAGAATGGCCAATGGACAGGGATGATCCAGTAACAGCAGGAGGAACCAGCAGTAACAGCAGGAGGAACCAAAGGTCCTCTGCCCTTGCCTTAAGCCCCCCACCCCCCTTTTTAAAAAGGGGCAACCAGGAGGCAGAAATCTAGGGTTTCATTCACAAAGCACAAGGAGCTGTTGCCCTCTTGCCACCTGCTGTGTGCAAAACTGGTTGCTGGCTAATGAGCCAAACAGCCTCCTAACAGAGAGTATGGTGCAGATACTCACCATGACGGGAGAAGAGGCAACTTTAACTGTGGTGGGTAGCGTGGTGGTTCCCGGTGAAACAGCAACAGTCTTAACTAGGGTTGTGCCAGCAGGCACACTCAGCATTGTAGGGGCTGAAGATGGTGGAATTTTTTGAGTGGCAGCAGCAGCAGCTGCCAGAGCAGCCATGCCACTCATCTGGGGGCTACTGCCAATCACCTGGAAGGATAGAGAAGAGTGTCAGGAAGTTAATGTCCTGAAGTTCTTGTCTTAGGACAGAGAATTAGTTCCTTCCAGCACAGCCCCCCCCATTCTTTTAAGCGATACTTACTGTCCCTTGAGTGTTCTGCGTGGGTACCACCATACGCACTCCGGCCGGCAGTGACGTAACTGTCACAGGCCCCTTCCCAGCCTGCCCTGCTGAACGCACCGTCACCAATGGAGCCCCTGTAGTAGCTTGTGGGCCTGTCACCTTCAGCACAGCTGGGACAGCTGCCAAGGAAGAGGACAAAAACCAAAAGACATGTTTGTGTCCTAGATTCCTAGTTACTGTGATGGTTCTCAAGCTGGCTGCCCTCGCAAAAAGCAGACAGTTGGCATGGAAAGTGTACATTTTCCTTTGATCACTTGCCCCAAGTGCAGTAAGTAATATCCCAAGAACAGCGTCCTCCCCCTTGAACTGGTGAGGAAATATATACGCATCAATGAAGAATATGGAACTGGAAGCTTATTTTAAAAACAAAAATGAGGGCCTTAAAAGCACACACTGTTCAACGCAGCTCCGCTCCTTCCCGCTTCCAACTTATGTCCCCTTATGTGATTCACTGTTAGGCAAACAGACTCAGATATTTTTTTGAGAGCTCCCATTGGGGGGGTGGGGGTAGACATTGACTTAAAAGCCCCATTGGGTGGGGATAGACATTGACTTAAAAGCCCCAAATACAGACTAGGATTTGGCTCTTATGCATTTCATTTAAAATATTTAGACCAACACACCCTACACTCAAAGATGCACATGCTAATAATCTTAAGAAATAAATGTTATTTTAATTTTGTCGAAGGTGTTCTGCTGTTCCTCCTTTGGGAGGTCTTTCTAAAACCTGGGGCTACTGTAAAGAGGGCCCTGCGGGTGGAGCTGCATGGCTCTTTCACCAGATGTTAGTGGGAAGAAAGTGTGTGCTCACAAAGATGCCTGCTTCCTGGCAAGTTTGGGATGGGGTTTTAGTTGAAAATATAAAGAGTCCTGTGCTCCCTGCTGCCCTCTAGGATTCCCCGTTTACCTTGAGGACGAGGAGTGGCGGCGGCGGTGGCAGCGGCAGCAGCAGCGGCAGCGGCAGGCACAGGCATTGGGCTGCTAGGCACAGTAGGCAGCACCTGGATGGTGGTTGTGGTAGGTGGGGCGGCGGCAGCAGCAGCCACGGCACCAGCAGCAGCTGCAACAGCTGTGGTCTGGGGCAGCAGGGTAATGCCCATTTGCGCCAGGGGCTGCACTGTGGGGACAGGGGCAGCTGCAGCTGGAGCGGGGCTCTTGGGGGGGTTGACAGGCACTGAGGGCACAGGATTGGCAGCTGGCGAGGTGGCAGCTGGGATGTCATACTTCTGGAGCTGCAACAGGTAAGTGTCAGCTGTTGGGACAGAGCCCCAGCTCACTTCCAGGGAATTGGTGTTGGCACGAACCAGCTGCACCCGCGAAGGCGATGGAGGTTTCTCTGGAACAGAAGAATAAGAACAGATGGCATTAGGAAGAGGACACTGCAGGTACCCTGCAAAGGGAACTCGATCCCATCACATTCCTTAGAGAACCTTTCCTCTAAAGCTATTCCATACCATTTCACACACTTACTCCAGGACACTACTCTAAAAGCAAGGGCAAACCAGTACAGCCCCATCAACATTTTCTTTTTAGCTTCCCAGACCATTTTGCAGCAGCAGCAGCATAGGTGCTGATGAAAAAAAGCCACCAGCACGTAAGCAGCATTATTGCCTTGGCTTGTTTCTCTCGGTGGTATAAATCTTGTTCACCTTTTCCCATTCTAAGACCCTTTTCAGGTGAACATATTTGGAAGTCGGGGGAGAATAACAGTGCTGTCAGAGCTGCCCGAGGTCCCAGCTCACAAAGGACCAACGCCAGTCCGTTGTTATGTACAAAAGTCTTTACTGAAACGCAGTTTCGATTTCAAAGCCGCGGCGTGCAGCCCTACGTCTTAAACCCTAGACCGCTGAAGCTCCGTCTGAATCTCCTCCCCCCAGACACCAGTTTTAAGACTCTAGCCTTGCTCCACCTCTTCCTTTGCTCTTTCCTCCTCTGGGTCCGCCTGTCCGCTGGGGTCTTGCCCTTTCTAGACTCTTCTGACGCTGAGTCCCCTGAGTCTTCCCCCTCCCTCCGGCGGGCTTTAGGACCTGGTTCCCAATCCGGGTTACCTGCTGTGCCGCGCGCCTGTACATTCGAACTTGGCGCGCGCGCCCAGCCGGCAACCTTCCTCCTGACCGTTACACTGCTCCTGTCACTGCTTCCCCCTTCGGAGAGGCTAGCTGGACCTGACCCCCCCTCCGTTCCCTCACTCTGCGATGGAGGCGTGGCCAGCCCTGATTCGTCTTCTCTCCCTGCTGGAGGAGAAGCTGGTCCTGATACATGGGACTCTTCCCCCCCACTACGCTCTGCTGGAGGAGCTGGTCCTGATCTCTCGCTGCTGCTTTGGGAGTCCCCGCTGGCCCCTTGCTTCTGGTGTGTCCCCCCTGGGACCCCCCTTGCCCTGGCCGTTGGCGCCCCCCTCTGGGAATCTTCTGATTCGCTGGAGAAGCTCATGGAATCTCTCGGGCCACTCTCATACTCCCCTACGCTGCCCTCAGATTCTTCCCCTTCGCTCTCCATTTCCTCTCTCCCCTGTGCCTCTGCTCCTGAGGCCCTGACAAGTGCATATACCAGGAGGCTGAAAGAAAACAATGCCAGCCAGAGGTATCTCTCCTACTGTGCTGATAGTTATGGATACAGGAAAATGTTCCTTTGAGTGAAACGGAGCTCTCCTTCCCATTTCTGCAGCAATTGGTGGCAATTTGTTGACAACATCTGACATAATGCCAGGCAAACATTGGATTTAGTTTAAGAGCAGAGGAAAAAAACTCTCTCTCCCCTAGGCAGAAGTGGCTAGGATGTGGTAATCTGGATCTTTCCCCATAGGAGCAGTGCCTGAAGGGAATGGCACATTCTCTCTTGAGTCACAGAGCATCCACTGGTGGAGGGGACATGCAAAGACTCAGGAAAGTGCAGGGGACTGGGTGTGGAGGGGCTGCTGCCTTCTTTATTGCTGTAGGGATTTTGAGGGACAGAGGAGGGAAAGCTGGAGGGGCGCTTCAGGAAATGATTACAGGGGAAAGGATATGGTATGGGAAGGTGTGACAACAGTGTAAGAGAACATCTGAACCCTGACATGTGCATACTGAACAGAATGGCATACAACCGTGGAAGAGGAAGTGAAGAAGTTCCATTCCTACTTTTGCGGGGGGGGGGGGGGGGGGGGAGGTTGCCAGAAGCTTCCTTCATCCCACCTACCAGTGGGTCTGGAAAATAGTGACTGGAGTCTGGAGTCACTATGCCCACTGTTTGGGTGCTAGGTACAAATTAAATGTAGTTTGCTAGAGTAAGAAGCCAAATTCAGATTGTCTTTTCAGTCTACTACAAACTAAATATACTGCAGAGTCCCTGCAAAGCAGTACAAGAGGGAACCAGGGCAAACCACCACATTCTCAACAATCAAGAGAGATGCTGATAGTAAGGCAACACCTACATGTTCAGAAAAGTAATATTGTAGATCACGCCCAACTGCAAATGGAGGAAGAGCATGCCTGAATGCTTCTCCACCCTGCCCCCCGCTGCCAGAAAACTAGCTTCTCAAAATATAGTCACCTTCTCCTAAAAAGCTAGCTGTTCACAGGCAAAGAACTTCTCATGTGGAGGGAATTCAAGCAGATGAATTATGTTTATTACTCCAGAATGCAAGATGGCACTACAATACACACCACCTGTTTGTTGCCCCTACATTAGAAGCTCCTTGCATATGTAAAGTTAGCTTCTTGGGGACAAGGCAAGATTAAATCCTGCTTCCCACAGTAAACATGCAGAGGGAGAGAGCACTCAAACATGCAATTCCCCCAACAGTGTCTACTTCTGCCAATTTGCATAGATCTTAAGTCTCAAAATCTCCACCTGTTCTATAATGCCCCTGCTCCTACGTTGAACCCTCTTACCTGTCTCAAGGTACCATAGATCCTTGCAGCAAACCTGGTTATTCCAAGCTTTGCGGTACCCATCACGGCCACTCCAGATGTACAAGCGGGTATTGATAGCCACAGCACAGTGCCCAGCTCTGGCCCGTGGAATATTGTCCTCTAGTGTGTCCATCAGAATGGGCTCCCAAGCCATGGAGTCTGTGCAAAGACAGAAATACACACAGAGGCGATCAGACAGGAAAGGACTGGAGACAGGCGGGGGTAGGGGGAAATGAAAGAATGTGTAGGACATCCTCCCACATACCAAGGTTGAGGCAGGCCAGGGTATTTGTGCATTTCCATTCCTTCTCATGTGTTGCCACTTTGACATCATCCATGACAAGGGGTACCCAGCCTCCAAATACATACATCCTGTCCCAAAGAGAAGAAATGGTGAACAAAAGTTGTGACAAGACTAGGAATTAGGCTTTCAAAAGCAGTGAGAAATCAGGCTTTTGTCAGAGAATGTCAGAGACAGGTCTTACTTGTTCCCAATAGTTGTGGCTGAATGCAGACTGCGTGGGAGGGGAGCCACCCCACTCAGGGTGGGCTTGTTCCACGTTAGAGATTCTGAGGGGAGAAAAGCACAGCAAAGAGATCACTCCACCTGCAGTGCTTGATCCTGCCTCCCAGCCTTTCAAGATGCTGAGGCTGGAACTAGCATCCCTGTCAGGGCTCAAAAGACCCACTCTCTTCTAAGTCGGTACCACAAACGCCACCTCAATCTAAAACAAAGCAAATAAACCATTCCTGATGCTGTTACCAATGTCAAGGGTCCAGAGGTCACCAAGACGACAACCACTCATGCCACCGTATATAACTAGTTTGGACTTCTTGTTGTCCTTCTCTGTGTACACCACAGCAGTGTGGGACTCCCGTGGTGGAGGCAGTACACCATAAGTGATGGGGATGTCCCAGGCTACCACACCAGAGCCTGGTCGTAGCTCCAAGATATAGAGGTCATTCAGGTACCTGTAATTGGGGTGGGGGCAGAGACAGAAAAGCAGAAATGAAAGCCAGGCCAGGCTCTTCTTTGCTTCCCAACTGTGTACCCACAGACACTACCCAGGCCTTTACAACCCCCTTCCTGTAGACAGCACAAGCAATATTTTCTCAAGAATTAAAGAAAAGTGAGGTGGGAACGAATAATTCGCTCAAATTCAACAACACCCCCAAGACCAGTGGTTCCCTTGCATAGGTCCCAGTTATGGAAATACAAGTGAGAAGCTCCAGTCCAAATTGACAGCAAAGTCGTTGCACCTGGAGCACACTACAGCTTGATCACGACACAGGGCAAGACACAAACACTATACCTGGGAATGTTATTCTTAGGGTCTTCACTGTCATTGGCCAAGCCCCCAAACAGGTAGCATTTGTTGCCCACCAATGAGAAGCTATGGCCAAGTCGTGGGCAAGGTGGGGGCCCATTCTTAGGAGTCTTGGCTTTCAATCTCTTCCACTCCCAACGGCTGGCCTAAAACAAAGTGCCATGTGGTTAAAGCAAGTGAGCAGTGAAGGATTTATTTTAAAAGCAGAACATCTAAGCAGCAGGGAGAGTGGCTGGGAAGGAAAGGAGCACAGAGAGAAACTTCTAGAAGTTAAAAACTTGGTAGCCCTCTGCTGCTTATGAGACTAGTGGCCCAATACAGTAGCTACAGGAAATAATGTGGGTGAATCAAAAAGGTAGACCAGGGTCTGACTTCCACAACTTAGCACTGTGTCAGTAGTACTGTGCAAGCGCCTTGCCTAACTTTCAAACCACCCCCCTTCCTGAACTGAGAACAGTCTTATGTCCTGCAGCCACTCACCTGCAGTTCATAGAGGTCGTTGCTGTACTTGCCATACTCCACCATCCCCCCAAATACCAGCAGACGGGTTCCGTCACAAACGAAGCCATAGGCCGCACAACCAGGAGGGATGTCTCCCCGCACAGCTGGGATGAACCACTGGTTTGTAGCTAAGAGACAAGCAGAGGGGAGTCAGAAGGGCTGCCTTAAACTCTGCTCAGATGCAAGCAGAGCTCAGACCTTGAGCCGCGGAGGCACAGATGTGTGAATCTGGCTCATCTCTCCACCCCCTTGGCTGCCAATCCACCATGTAATGAGATATCTATTACCACTTGATTTGAAGACCTAAGCTGTCTTCATGCACTCACTGCAGCAGTGGCTTCCCTTGTCTCCAGACTGAGGATGTCATGATTTGTAACAGAACCCCTTTCCTTGCCCTCTACTGGCATTTAAGTCCTACACTAAGCACCCCAGAAACAGGAAAACCTCTCAGCGAAGAGGCTTCACCTCTGTCTGGTGAGAATGAAATAAAGGAAATACTCTACTAGCTAAACATCTTGGCCACAAAAGCAAAGAAGTCAACATGAGGGAGGAGGCATTCCTTCCCAGTGCTCCTGGTGGATGCAGCACTCAGCTTCTGCCAGCCAGAGGAACTGTTTACAGTGAGCAGAGCGGGAGGAAGCAGCCTATCAGGCAAATCAGAGAGAAGAGGCAACTGCCAATCAGGAAGCTGCCCCCACCCCTCCTGCCCAGCTCTCCTTACCCTGCAAGACTCCAGTCACAGCAGCTCTAGAAGACGGAGGAAGAGACAGACTCCCTTCCACATGCACTTGCAAACCCAATGCAGCTTCAGGCCACACATTTATTCCTGCAGTGAATTTAAGCTGCAACCCTACTTAACTAGTCTCAATGATCAAAACCTTATTATGCTGGAAGGCCTACCAGAACTACCCAAAGAAGGTTACACCAACCCAGCACCTTCACCACTCTTAACACCTCGCTTTGACAACTAGCCAATGCTTCCAGGAAGGTCTCCGAACATCACTTTCATTTTGTTTGCCTGCAAAGACTGATTTTGCAGTACAAGAAGCAGTAGCATGAAATGACTAGGATTGAAAAAAGTTTGAAATTAAATGTAACACTTCTGCTAAGGAAAAACACTTTGCATTTCCTGAGCTTCTTGAAGAATTCTTCCTTCATGAGGAAAAAAATGTCTTAAGCCTTGTTATAGATTCCACTCAGATCTCTGTGTTCCAAAATATCCAAAGTTGCTTTTTGTTTAAAATGAGGACTCTTTTCTATTTCATATGAGTAACACAAATGAAGGTACAAGTGTCAAAATCTGCTTCACTGTAGCAGAGAAAATGTTCATACTAATCCCAAATTGTGCATTCTAAGCTAGGAAGTCCACATAACCCATAGATCAGGGACAGAGGAATCACCATACTGTGCAGGAAACAACTAGGCTGAAGACGCAATGATGGTATGGTAACCCTTTCAGACTAAATAAGGACCTTCTGATCCAGAAAAGGAAATAACCTTTAATACTGTTCAAAAGCAAAACATTGGTGAAGACTACTTCTAGAAAACCCTTCCAATTAATACTCAATTTGGTAATCTTAAAAGCTAACCTCTTAATCTACTGTTATTTTTGTAATTTAAAGAACTCAGATCACGCTGAAAGCTTACACTGGCAGGCTAGGTGTCCCTAAACTAATCCTGGTATATCACCTGGGCTGAAAGCCTGCTGGAACAATGGGTCTGGGAAAATGAATTCACCCCCCCCTTTGCTGCCTTGCAAAAAAAGGGAAAAAAGAGTGAACACCAATTGTGTCTTCCAAGAATGCGTATATAATGCCCTAGCTGAGCAGTAGGAGCTTCTGAACAACAGAGGCCCACCTGCCCCATCCTTACATTTTGGCAAGAAAACAGAACCCACATCACAACGCGCTCACATGCAGCTTAGTTTGAAGAAGCCAACAGACTCCACCCTGAGCCCAGACTCCCAATAAAGAACAGGAACAGTAGATCATGGGTGGGAATCTGCTTGCAAAAAGTGACTTTTTCTGTTAGCACTCACTGGGGGGGGGATTAAAGCCAACCGGGAAGGGTTTCAGCAAACTTCAATCTACAACTGACACTATGAGGCGTAAATGTTTCCAACTCTTGACACTGGAGATAAGGGTCTTTGACCCCTCCCAAATGGCTACAGGGTGGAATGTTCCAGCATTTGCTCTGAACCCACCACAACTTTCAGAGGCACTGTACTGGTGCGCACTCTATATTTGAGCAAAGATACCAGACAACAAGGGGTTAAAAGCTGCAGCATTTGAAAGTTGAATTTTTCCCGCCAAGCCCTTGGGGGAAGAAAAGCTTCTCTGCCAGCGCCTCCCCCCCCCCCCCATGAATGCATGTGGGAACCAGGGTGTTGACATTGGGAGGAGGCAGAAAACATCTCACAGTTACCTCCAACACACTAGGGTTAACTTGAAAGTAGGCAAGCACTTGTGTCCTCAGGGTACCCTGAGCTGCATTCTAAGCTGGGTGCACTGGCTTCGTGATAGACAATTCTCGGGAATTTGTCTTTTTCAATCAAGCTGGGGCACATCTCTGTTTTTGCCAGACCACGCAGTCTCCCCAGTGCCACTGAGACTGATGATTGGGGCTCATGTGGCTGCAACAAGACAATCCATTTAAGATAAGTTGCCAGTGGGAGATGAGCTCCCCTGCCAACATACCCTGATACGCCCTCTGCACCCCCAAAGTTCAATTACTCCTCTCTGGACACCAACACAGAGGAAGAAAAGTTCCTAATGTAAAGTCCCTTGATTTCCACCTAACGGAAGACGGCTACAACGAGAAGACTCAAGCACATGCCAATTATCACAGCCAAAGGGCTGGAAGAAATTTAACAGCGAAGGAACAAGAGGGACTTTACAACTACTTCAACCTTCTAGCTCTCCCCCCTCTATTACCACACACCCTACTATATCAACTTGCAGCTTTGGGGGAGCAAGAGTTAAAACAATATAGCAATCTTAGCAGCCTAAACCTAAAACAAAAGTGGGAGTTATACATACATATATACATTTACACAAGATGTAAGAGTTTTTACTTCGTGCTTTCATGGAGAATTACAAGTCTTTCTGGGATCTATTATAGGCAAGCTTTTCATGATTTGGCTACAAATGGGGGTAATGCCTTCACCCTATGAACACCCTAGACGCTGTTGCCCATTCGCCCCCCTTACCTGTGTTATAGACATGCAACTCATCCACGATGCCCTCGTTGCCCCCTCCGAAGACCACAATCAGCTCTTTGATGGCCACAGCTCTGTGCCCATGTCGGGGCCGAGGCACGGGGCCTGACCACCCAACCACCCGCTTCCAGCGGGGCTGGAGCAGCCCGGGGGTGGTCCCGCCACCTGTTGGGGAGCCCCCACTAGGGACAATAGCAGAGGCGGCAGCCATGGAAAGCACTTCCCAAGTGTAAGTCTCCTTCCTAGCGATCAGTCCTCTAAAAGCGCGCAACAAAGGGGCAATCCTATCAGTTTTTATCTAGAGGTGGTTTAAAAAAAGGAGCGGGGGGGGCACTCTTCCAACCCACATGCACTCTACCTCTTTCGAGGTAAGAGTGGGAGTAGGAGACACAGCTGCTTCACTTTTTTTCCAGGGTGGTTGGTCAAAACACCCGCCTTAAATGGGGCACAACACCCCCCAAGTCCTCTCTTGACTACTACTGCTACAGCAACCCTCACCGCGGAAACTAAGCCGGAGTCACTTCCTTGCTGCAACAAACTACTTCGGAGTAGTTGTGAAAATGAGATGCTGAGAAATGTATACCCCCACAAAAAAGAAACTATTGGAAAAGCAAATACCTATTCTTTTCTTTCCTATGTGGGGGGAGGAGGGAGGTTGCTGCCCCGAGAGCGAGCGGAGGCGCCCCTTTGCGGAGGAGCTGCTAACCCTCCGCTCCTCGAGTTCGGATCGCCTGGCGCGGCCCCCCCGGAATGCAGCCTCCCTATGGGGCAAACGCCCTCCCCGTGCGGCAGGAAGAGGGATGGGGGCCGAAACAAAAACTGCCTCCTAGTTGCCTCCCCACTTTCGAAAAACTATTACCAATTGCCCTTCCGAGGGAACTACCCCGCGCGGGGCAGTTACTCCACCCCGCCCGCAGCAGGGCCCCTCTGCCGCCCCCCTCCGGCCCCCGCTCAGAGCCCGGCCCTGGGAGCCGCCATCTTGTGTTGCCCGGACGGAAAATGGCGGCCGCAGGGAGGGAGAAGCCGCCTCCCCCTCGTCCCCCCCACCCGCCGCGTCTCCCCCTCCGACCCTGCCTGCCCCCGCGACCCGGAGCCCTAAGCCAGGCCTCCCTCCCTCCGCCTTCCAGGCGCAACGGGCCGCTCGATCCACCCCCGCTGTACGGCACCGATGGGCAAGCTGCGGGCTCCAGGCGCCTTCACGCCGCCCTGGGAGCCGCCATCTTGCGCCTGTGAGGAGTCTCTCTTCCTCGGCAGCGGCGATGGGCGGGGCCACGGCGAGGTCTCCGTACGGAACCCCTCCCACCAGGGCGCCGCCATTTTGAGTGGGCGGGGCAGCCTGGACACCGCCATCTTTGTGGACATTCGGGCTCCGCCTCTTTTCTTTTGCGGGCTTCGCTTCGTTTGTGCGGGAGACTGCGCGACGCATTTTCATCGCGCTTACTCTCTTTTTAAAAAAAATAAATAAATTTGTAAATTTAACGCGAGTCGCCGGAGCCACTTCTAACAATAAGTTGTGTACCTAGATAAAACGTTTATGTGGGCGTCGCCATTTTGAACATGAAGCCCCGCCCTCTTTGCTTTTTTTGGGCGAAAACAACAACTGCCCCTCCTCCTGCCTGCAATTGGCCTCCTTGCTTACGCCGGCCACGAATGCTGCAGGGAGGCTCCATACGCTTCCCTCTCCTATAGCAACCCTGTGGGCGCCGCCATCTTCGATAAAGATGAAGGGCTTATCTTGCATAAGCACGTGAACGCTCCTCCATGAGAAAAGAAATTTCTGCTCGCAGTGCCAATGGCGGGTGCAGCGGATTCGCGTCAGACGTTTAAAGCACGTCCAGTGCACATATAAAGCGCGTGGCACTCCCTCCACCCCGCAACTCCCAAACACTTCATAGTTTAAGGGAGCCGAGGATAGCCGCCCCGTGACGGGAAAACTACAGCTCCCAGGAGTCCTTGGGGGGAGATCGCGTGCTTGAATACATGGCGTGGCTCTGCCCTTTGAGGCCTAATGGACCATGTCAGTCCCCTCAACCACCTGCTACCCCCCCTCACCATTAGTCACGCCCCGGGTCCCGGCACACTGCCTTTTGCTTTAAAATTGCTTCTCTTGCTTTCGCTGCATCTTGCCCGTTTCTGAACCTCATTCTGGATTTAATTACTCGATCCCCGATCCGGCGGTGCTTATGTACTGAGTACAAATTATCAAAACTTTAGGTTTCATGCTTTCCTGGAAGCTGCCATCTTGGTTCCACCCCTTTGCTATTCTGTCACAAAACAGAAAACACATATGGCGCCACAAATTGCCCGGATGTGCCTCCGCCTTTTCAAACACAAGACCAAAATGGCGTCTTTTTCAAATGCCCGTATACAGCTCTCCCCGCGTTCTGGGATTCAACATGGCGCCGCCGTATACCCGTATGTGCCTTCTGCAGACATATACGCATCCAAGATGGCTGCTTTTTGGATACCCGGATGGGCGGAACACTGTCCAAAAATGGCTTCACCCTAGTTCCAGTAAGCCTCCGTACTACGTTCCCGGATGTAGTCGAGAAAGAATAAACATGGCACAGCGCTGAATTACAGTACTTGGATGCTCCCGCTCCTTGCGAGTTGCTCTGTACAATGACGCGCGGGGGGGGGGTGTTCCTGCCAAAATGGCGATAGCTCTGGCACTTCTCAAAATGGATCCAAGATGGCGAGAACCATTCGAATCAGAAGCCAAACAAGATGGCGCTGACGTACTAAATTGCTCGGATGCCGAAGGCGGGAACAAACATGGCGTGTTACTAATCGTCCCTTTGGCGGCTTATAATACGGGCTTTTCAAGATGGCGTCCTAAAGCTCTCGAGGGAGGGCGACCGTCCCTCAAGATGGCCGCTGTCTGCTGGCCGGATGTGCCTACTCAAGATGGCGCCGAGACACCTCCGGTTGCTAGGATACAGAGCACCGCGAGATCCGCGCGATTGGAACACGCGGCCCAGTTTGTGGAAGACGCGCAACGCGAGTCGAACGTTTGGGCGCCCGAGTAGCTGCGCGGAGCTCCGAGGCGGGGTTCCGGAGCCGGCGCGCCGAAGGTGCATTTTTAAAAAATGATTACGGCAGCCGCGTCTCGGCGCGCAGGCTCAAGATGCTTCCCGCCCGGCAGCCCCTCCTCCTCGTCGGCGCCTCGCCGTTTGGTGCAAGGAATTGAGCTTCCCTCTCCAAATACAGTCTACCCTTCGTGCTCTTTTGTTGCTCTCGTGGCCTCTGCTGCTGCAAACCTGTGCATGCGCAGGCGAGAATAAGCCCCAGGGAACGGATTTGCTTCCGTGTAAATACGCAGAGGGGGTGCGCTGCAGCCTCTTAAATCTTTCCTAAATAAAAGTTCGGTTCCCGACACCGCCCCCCCCCCCAGCCTTACACGGAAGTAAGTGCGTTCAATGAAGCTTAAGCCCAGGTAGGGGTGGCCAGGACTGCAAGCGTTGTCTTTCGGTTTAAATACTACTACTGTACTGATAAAGGGTCTCCCTTACGAAAAGTCGCCGGCAGGGGTTTTTTTGGGGGGGGGGATGTGGAGCGGGAAATGTTGTATCCACAATTAGCTGCATTTGTGACTATCCTCCCCTCCTACACTTGCTTGCTCAGGCAGGGAGCCGCCTGGTTTGCTTGTTTTTGTAGGGGGGGAGTACATATATGTTTTGTGGCCATAGTATGCTATTTTAGGAAGGTAGCAGTGTGAGGAGCATTTCATGCAAATAAGCAGCACTTGCTCCCCCCCCCAATAAATGTAGATTTGGATATATCGTTGAGCAAGTGGGAATCAGAGCATTTTTAAGACAAAGTGCATGACAATAAGTTGCATCTGATTCATAGCACAGTTCGATATATGTCTGCTCAGAAATCGGTCCCTTTGAGTGCAGTTGCGCTTACTCTCAGCAGACATAGGAATGCAATCCAAATCCAATCATTGCTACGAATAAAGCAAAACCAATGTGATACACAATGGGTTCTGTGGTGTTCTTCCTAATCTAGAACAACAACAACAAATACATTAACAGTCAATCCTGTGTTTAAAACTAAATGCTCACCCTGAACTGGGGGGAAAGTTGCTGATATATATACAGTGGTACCTCAGGTTACATATGCTTCAGGTTACATACGCTTCAGGTTACAGACTCCGCTAACCCAGAATTAGTGCTTCAGCTTAAGAACTTTGCTTCAGGATGAGAACAGAAATTGTGTTCCGGCGGCAGCAGGAGGCCCCATTAGCTAAAGTTGTGCTTCAGATTAAAAACAGTTTCAGGTTAAGTACAGACCTCCGGAACGAATTAAGTACTTAACCTGAGGTACCACTGTATGTTTAAAAACCATTACAAAAGAATTAGCAAGAAAGGCAGAAGGGGAGTTCAATCAGTTTCAACACCTGCTAGTTTCAGATGCTAAAAAGCCACAGTACTGTACTTAGCAAAATGAGGGTTAAGTGTGAGGATAGTCCAAGAGCTTGTTTGCTGCAAAGTCATGAGAGGGTACAGTCCCTCCTGCAGGTCCCTGTAAATGAGAGCAAAGCCACCGAGAGCCAGGGCTGGAGGGCAGGTGTTTGCTCTCAACAATTGTATCCTTGGGTGTCTTACTCTTTCCTCATAGCAGACAGTGGCAATTGTTCCTTTATATAGGAGAAAGCTAAAAGGCACGCTGGAGAGTGCCGCTGGGGTTCTTGTGTCTGCATAGGCCCATGTGGAGGTTCAAGGTTCATAGTCATGCTGTGACAGAATGCTGGGCACTGAGTCTTACAGAGAGTTTAGGAATCCTTGTGCAGCTGCCCAGTGCATACCCACACAGCATTTCTGAATTGCCATATTGCCCTCAAAGGTTGCTAAATTTTGTATTTTTGTTTTACTGCACCTGGTACACAGTGCTTTAGTAGGCAAAGCTTTCCTTCCTAGTTATCTCTATACATGCTAGAAAAAAGTCTCGTCTTTTAAATGTCAGACAGCAGTTACAAACACAGGAGCAAGGCTAGAGAAAAGGTTAAGCTGAGCCTCAGGTAGTGGAGAGGTGAGGCCTCCTTGACCTACCTCCAGTTTTGCTAACCCATCTCTGCAGCTGTGGGTTTCCTGCCCTAGTTTGTGGGGTGGGAAGTGGATGCTGAGGCATATCAAACCCTGCAGCTGTGGCAGTTTCCTGGGTAGCAGGTGGCAACTGGGCATGAGAACAGATACAGGGAGAAGCACCCCAGTAGCAGTGAGAGATTATCTCTTGTCCCCCATCTGAACATGCTTGATGCACAAAGGCAAAGCCCTGTTCTGTTTAATATTGACTTGAAGCTGTTGGAAGCAGTCATTAGGAGATTTGGGGTGCAGTGTCATCTTTATGCTGATGACACCCACCTCTGTTTCTCCATAACATCTGAATCGGGAGAGGCTGTGACTGTTTTAAACCAGTGCCTAGATGGAGTGAGACACTGTGAGGGCCAACATAGAATCATAGAATCATAGAGTTGGAAGAGACCACAAGGGCCATCGAGTCCAACCCCCTGCCAAGCAGGAAACAGCATCAGAGCACTCCTGACATATGGTTGTCAAGCCTCTGCTTAAAGACCTCCAAAGGAGGAGACTCCACCACACTCCTTGACAGCAAATTCCACTGTCGAACAGCTCTTACTGTCAGGAAGTTCTTCCTAATGTTTAGGTGGAATCTTCTTTCTTGTAGTTTGGAACCATTGCTCCGTGTCCGCTTCTCTGGAGCAGCAGAAAACAACCTTTCTCCCTCCTCTATGTGACATCCTTTTATATATTTGAACATGGCTATCGTATCACCCCTTAACCTCCTCTTCTCCAGGCTAAACATGCCCAGCTCCCTTAGTCGTTCCTCATAAGGCATCGTTTCCAGGCCTTTGACCATTTTGGTTGCCCTCCTTTGGACACGTTCCAGTTTGTCAGTGTCCTTCTTGAACTGTGGTGCCCAGAACTGGACACAGTACTCCAGGTGAGGTCTGACCAGAGCAGAATACAGTGGCACTATTACTTCCCTTAACAAACTGAGGCTGAATCCTGGTGAGATGGAGACACTGGGGGTAAGCAGTTCCCATGCCCAAGGAGTTCACCTGTTCTGGATGGGGTTGCATGCCCTCTGGAGGAACAGGCCCATAATACGATGGTGTTACTAAATTGATCTCCTGCCATGCTCAGGTGACCTCTGTGACATGGAATGCCTATTATCACCTTAGGCTGGTATGCCAGTTGTACCATTTCTTCAACAGGGATAGCTTAGTCACTGTGATTCATGTAATAGTCCCCACAACTGGACTACTGTAATGCACTCTATTTCGGTATTTCTGTGCTATTGGTGCACAATGCTGCAGTGAGGTTGAGTGGAATACCTGCACACACATACATGTGCACTGAGGGAACTGCACTGGTTGCTGATCAGCTACCGAGCTATATTCGGGGTCTTGTTAACAAATAAAACCCTGTACAACTTGGGACCAGGTTGCCTGGAAGACTGCAAGATCACATTGCTCATCTGGGGAAATTCTACTCATGGCATTGCATCCTACAGCAAGTCATGCCAGATGAATCTCATTTCTCTTGTCCCACACAGAAAGAGGTGAAGCCTCCCAGCTGTTACCTGGGAGCTTCTGTTTCTTCTCCCAGCCTCCCATCTTGGGAAATCTTCCTTTCCCTGCCTCTCTCTCACCAACCACCCATCACCTCCACCTGTGTGCAGTCCCCTCATTAACCCAGATCAGAGAACATAAAAAAACAAAACTGTTCAGCTGTTTCTCCTTCTGCTAGGCAATGTTTTTCCAGTTTTCAAGTCCAGGTATTGCAAGCTCATTCATTTTCCCTTCCACACAAAAAGTCTAAAAGAGGTTTTCCAATTACCGTACTATTATCGGTAAAAGTCAACAATATTGTTTCCCCAATCCAACATAACGACTTTACATCCAATATTGAGAAACAATAAATCCTTGATTTTTATTCCCCCAGAAGTCTCTTCTCTGCATTCATATATTGAGACAGTAATCCATAGTTATTTACTTATTGTATATTCCCCAATTCACACCCAGATCCGTATCTTCCAGTCCCATTTCCTGTTGGCTTAGGTTTTCCATCTTCGTCTTTTTTAATGGCTTCCATTTCCTCTTCTTCCATTCTTTTTCCAAAAGTGTTGCCAGAGGCTTAGGAGCTTTCCCCTCTTAATTTCACTCCAAATTATATGCAGAGTCTTTTCTTTCTCATCAATGTCTCTGCCAGCTCTGGGTATTTCTTAATCTCTCTGTCCATGGTTTCATTCTACTCCTCCAACATCATAACTTCATCATTTGGCTGTTTCACTCATCCAGGCACCTGTGTGGAGGTCCTCTCCATTTCATCATCTACTACCTCCAGCTTTGCCATTCCATTCTCCTGTTCTGGCAATCCTCCATCAGTGTTTTCCCCCAAAACACTCTGTGGCTTCTTCAGCCTCAGCTTTGTCCATTCCATTTTTATTCACCATTTTATGCATCTCCGCTCTGAGCTCTTTCAATTGCTCATTCAGTAGTTGCTGCATGAAACCAACAGTCAGTGGAGTTTTTTTTCAGTATTTCATCATACTGAGTGCTTTCTCTAAGATCCACACAGTCCTTGCTTATCAGAAATACATTTCTAGCATTCCTCTCTCACAGCAACACATGATTATAACATGTAGTTTCATGTTATAATCAGCACATTCACCAGTGAAGTGGAGGATTAAAAATAGAACAAAATTAAATGAAAATTCCTGAAACTTGGATCGCCTCTTAGCTGTTTAGAATCTTTCTTAGATATGTATGATTAAACCATAATTTTT